>NW_027269262.1:8775000-13775000 GCF_023055355.1 Agelaius tricolor | reverse complement strand
CCAGCCCTTCTGCTCAGCCCTGATGAGGTACATCTGGAGAGCTGTGTCCAGTTCTGAGCTCCTCAGTACAAGAGAGACAAGGAGCTCCTGGAGCAGGTCCAGGGGAGGGCTAAGAAGATGATCAAGGGACTAAGAGACTGGAGCATCTCTTTTACAAGGAAAGGCTGAGAGAGCTGAGCCTGTTCAGTCTTGAGCAGAAACAAGTGAGAAGGGATCTCTTCAAGGTCTCTAAGTATCTGAAGGGAGGGTGGTCAGGAGGATGTATGCAGACTCCTCTTGGTGGTGCCAAGGAACAGAACAAGAGGCAATGAGCACAAACTGGAATACAGGCAGTTGCACCTCAACATGAGGAAGAACTTTACTGTGGAGGTCACTGAGCACCAGAACAGGCTGCCCAGAGAGGCTGTGGAGTCTCCTTCCCTGGAGAGCAGCCATCTGGGCACAATCCTGAGTAATGTGTTCTGGGGGACCCTGCTTGACCAGGGAGGTTGGACTAGGTGACCTCCAGTGGTCCCTTCCCACCTCAACCATTGTGTGATTCTGTAAGAACTGAATTGGGTACTGTTAATGTAAACCACTAGTCATTCAGAAACCAGAAATCTTCCAAAACCAGTGACATTTCAGGTTAGAGCTACAGAGGAAACACTGCTGCAACCATGTCCATTACGCATCCAGTGTAGCTTTGGTTTTTCTTGGGATTACTGAAGAAACTAGCAGTCTGACACAAGAGGTACCCATACCTCCTGATGCACCCATACCTATTATTCCAAAGTAGATGGCTCTTTAGGACAAACAGAGTAACTTTAGACTCGATGAAGTGTGAGTTTAGTCACAAAAAAGGATCGCAAGGAATGCTTGCTGGCTTAATAACCTGGAATTTCTGCCAGAGGACTCATTCAGTTTGAGAGTTTAGCCACAGAAGAGCAGTAAAGCTCATGATGCCGACACTATCAATCCTCACAACCCTGAGACTGTGACAACTCTGGCTCTAGTCTAACACAATTTAGACTTGTGAAGTGGAGAAGCACCATCTCTCCACAAAGCTGGGCTGCTAACCAGTGTGAAAGAATAAAAGTAATCCAAAAAGTTCTCCCACAACCAGGGTGCCAGAAACCAAAGGACCAAACATAGAGAACATGACAACAGACTTGATGCATGAAAAGGCTGAGATAAAAGCTGTAAGATTTTTCTGTTTCAGTTGAGTCTGACTAAAACACCTCACAAATGCCTTCCTCAAATGAATAGTTTTAAGAAATCAATTGGAAAAATCCACCATCATAAAAGGGCTCAGACCTCAATGAAGATAATGAGTGGCAGAGCAGCACGTCTACAAGGGCCAAGCTCCTGACCTGCTTCTGTGGGGAAGGTGTAAGAAGGGACACAGGGGGAGCATAAAGTCAAGCACAAAGCCTCCTGTCACCTGGGCAGTGCACTTTGGACTTCATAGTTCATAGCACATTTATAACAACAAAGATCAACTCCCTCAAGAGCTGCCCTTGAAAGATCACCTGGGTGTGTTACAACTTTGGTTTCAGTTCTCCATGGGAAAGGACACATTGACAGATGAAACTCAAACTCTTGCTGCAGTTATCTTCATGGCATAATGTGGCCTTGGGGACTGTACATTTACCACAGGTAGATAAGGTTGCTGGTTCCTAAGGGAACAGCCACTCTGGTAAACAGCTGGACACCTAGTGTCTCCTGCCTTACTGGTAACACTTCAGCTTTCCTTCTCACCTGGCACCAGAATTCTAGTTTTTCATGTAAGCAGCAAACACCACTTTCCTTGTAACCTTCAAAGAAAGCGTGAATGCAAAACCTGAAAATCACAAGCCAAGCGAAGACCCTGCCTTTATTCCAATAGATACCCCAAGAACATCACAAACCATGTATGGCCCTTAGACAGGCATCTGAGTTCCTGTGCACCCCCCAAAAGGAGCTCTTTCAGATATGATCAGGATTTGGCAGGGCATAGGGAGGGGCTTTCTCAAAGCTAAAAGGTCTCTTCAAACTCTCCTTAGCCCCCTGTCAGTTGAGGGACTGGATCCTCCATACTTTTGTAAAGAAGAGTGTTGCACACACTTCTCCCTTGCTATACTGCACATGTCTGCATAGTCATGCTCCTTTAATAAAATATCAGACATTCAAATATATATATAATGCCATAGGGCACAATAAAAACAATTTAAATCTGGTTGTCATGTTAATTACAAACAGCCAGCATCTCTGGGGCTCTCAGCAACTGGCACTGCACTGCCTGTGGGCAGCTCTGCCTGGTAAATTACTTCTTAGGCTGGGGTAATGCTGTATTTAAACAAAGAAAACCAGACTCTTACAGGTATATGCCACAACAGCAGTGTCAAATCTTGATCCCTATACAATTCAGAACCTGTACCCTTGACTGGATATGTAGTTACAGTGAAGGAGGTAATTGTCAAAACAAGCTTTCTGCATCAAAAGTCAAACCTGAGCTAATGAGAAGGAGTAGTAAGATTCTAGGCTCCAGGCAAATTAGATCCATGTGGAGGAAGAAGAGCCATTAAACAGATACGAGAGAAGAGCATAATGGGGCACAGTGGAGCAATGCTTACAAAGGATGAGATGGCAGAGGTAGCAGGTGTGGGGGATCATGGATGATCTATGGTAAGGTGGCACTGTTCAATGGAAAGGTGAGTGCCCATGTAGGGATCAATGTCAACAGGCAAAGCTGGTGGTAGGAAAATTTTTTAATCAGGGAGCAAGACACCTGTTTCAGTGGCAAGGAACCACAAGGAGAACATATGAGGTACTACCACCTCTTGGCTTTGTGACAGTGTATATTGGTGAGAAAAAAGAAGATGAGAAGAATCTAAGATATTAAAAAAATCAGGGGGATAAGCGGTGGGAATCAATCTTGCTCCAAAACTTGGCTTTCTCCCAAGACAGGCTAATTCCTAAGATGACAGACCTGATTAGAAGCTGGAAAGACAAGAAGATGGAGTAAGTCACCATAGCAATTAAAACAACTAGGAACAAAATAAGTAGAACAAAAACAACTTGTGCAAAGACTTGGACGAGCACTCTTCAGAAGAGTCCAGAGACATTATTTCTTTGTGACATGCTCTTTGAACTGCTCCCAAGCACACACTGAGACCCCAGATTTAGATTCTGAATTTTAAGTTTCCTGCTTTTCCAGCCAGGATGCCACACCTTCTCTCCTCAGTTTCACCAAAAACAAATCACAAAACTCTTGTTTTGACAGCTCAACCAAGAAGCCTCAGCACCCCAACCCCAAAATTGACTCCATTATTCCTAAAACCTAAAAGACCCCAGTTTTGTGCTTTATTTATGTCCCCTGACCTTTGAAACTGCAGAAGAGCAGTTAAGATAATATCTTTATCTTCCAGCAGCTATAAAGAGAAGGAATAGTACAGTATGTGTCTGTATAGAGCTATATAATAGCCATATAAAGAACCTTAAAGGTTTATCTTTACTATCAGGTTATACAACTATTTACAAAGTGCATGTACTGTAAAGATATAGTAGGCTTTAAAGGCTATTTCTCTCTCTTTCTGGAAATCTACAGAGATAGATAAACATGTTTTAAGCTGCAGAGAAATTATTTTAGTGACAAAGAAGCTGAAAAGCTAGCTATTCCATTTGGTTCTTATTCAAAAATAAAAGGACCTGTCAGAACAAAACTCTCATGATCATGTACTACACACTAATACATCAAAAACACTAGGAAAATTACATTATTATTTTTAAGAAATTTAGTGGTGTGTTCTTCTGGGTCATATGATGCAATTCAGGTTACCTCAAGGTATATAGGTAGAGGGCAAGGTTAAGCACACCGCAGAAGTTTATTTAAGCTGCTGCTTTGAGTTCTGCATTCCCTGCAGGACTATTATCCCATTATTATATCAAAACAATGAAAAGCACTCTCTGAAAGACAAGCTTACATTGATTTTGGCATCGCAATTAAGAAAAGGGGCTTTAAAACTTTCTAAGAAGCCATAAATATTTATGGTAATTGATAATTTACTGAGAGGAGGGAATCAGTGGTGCATTGATAATTTGCTGAATGTGGTAATACAGGGCTGTATGTTGTATCTGTTGCTGCTCAGCATTTCATTAATGCAGTAGAAGGATGGAAGAGGTAGAAATCTGCTTCCATTCAAAGACAACACTTATGTGACCTGGTGAACGCCACTGGGAGAATAAAGGCGTCATATTGTTTAGGCAAATGTGAGGCATGGTAAAATGTCATGTCATGTGGTTAAGGCATAACAGAACAGGATGCAAAAAGCCAGGAGTTAGGGTTGAAATTTTTAAAAATAGAAAATGTCAGTTCAGTAAACAAACCTTACTTTCAAACAATAAGATCCACTAGGAAAGAAAACATCAAGGTGAAAAAGCAGTGAAGGTCTTTTTATTGCAAGGGATGTAAAGCCAGCTCATCTACATGAAACTTGGCTGTTGGAAAAACCAAATATTGCCTAATGAGTCTCCTACTCAACTTGCATATTCTTAGTAAGAGAGAGAACATGCAGAACTTTTGAACATGGTAGTTAGAAAATCCATGGAAAGCCCATCACCACAAAACAGGATGAGTAAGGAAACACATATCAAAGCTTTACAAATGTGGCACATACACCACTGAGCTCTGAGAGACTTGAGAGGAATAAATCTCCACCAGGCAATTAAGCTGCTGGTTTTCTACCTCTGATTTCACTGATGTGCTAACCAGTAACATAACACAAATCCAGATATTTTTGCAGACACACACATACGTACTTCCTATCAGTGTGACAAGAAAAAAAGAAAAATATGAGAGCAGCTGTCCCTAAAGACTTGTCCGATTCTCAGGAAAGCTTTGGCAACATGGAAAATGTTGCCTGTTGTAAGACAGGATATTTTCAGACCTTGCAGTCAAAGCAGCAACAGACAACACTGCGATGAGAATGCCACAGAGCTGTCACTGCACTTGCAACAGGAGGACAGGAAAGAGCTATGTTAGTATCTCACTCCCACTGGTTTTGGGAATTACCCAAAACCCCTTGAAGTTCATCTTCCCTTTCAGGAACAAGCAAAAAAAAAAAAAAAAAAAAATCTTCTGCTGTTGCCTGCTAATTTTGCCACGCCTGAGGATCACACATTAGAAATCTGCTCAGAGGAGAAAGAGGAGAAAGTTCTGGTGCCAAAATAATGCTCATGCTAGATAAAGGAAGGACCACTTAGCTCCACACCTATGGCTTCACTTCCTTTCTTAAGCAACCTAATTGTTTTTCTTATGCACATATACACACCTACATATAAGACATATATAAAGAGACTACAATAAAATAACATAGGTGGTAGAGTCAAGCACTCAAAAGTCAAGTAATGATAGAGGTTGCCTGAACATTGAATATGAATTTCCATGTTAAAAATTAACCACAAATTACTCTTTCGAAAGGCCTTTTTCAGTGCTTTCTTCAGTGATCAAAACACACACACAGAGAGGCAGAATTAGTGGTGCATAATGAGCTCTCCTAAACTCTTCAGAATAAGGCAACCTTCCAGCTGAAATAGATCCAGCAATGCATTGCTGTTGTAAAGCTCTAGCTATGAAGACCAGGTATCAGAGAGGAAGCTTTTGGGTACTTGTAACAATTTATACTTTTGCTGCTAACTCCCTAATTAAAAAACTTCTTGCCCAACAGAACAGAAATTTTTGGAGGGCTTTAATATCCTTATTAATCTGCAGAGGAAATCAAACCAAAAGATGAAGCCCTCTGACTTACCATAAACTGACCACAGCAAGGAAGTGGGATGCTAAAGTGACATTTCACTGTTTGATCTAGACATACCTCTGCCCACTAGGAACCTCAGAAGGTAACAGTGAGCAGGAATTGGAGTTTCCAAAGAACACGTGTGCACACGCTGCTGGCAACAAAGGGGCTCACAAAAGCAAAGCCCAGAGCACACGTAGACTAAACAGAATATTAACAATGGGTCACTATGCAGCTTCTGTTTAAATAACAGTGTCAAGTGACCAGATTGGCTGGATTAGAAACAACACATTCCCTACTAAGCTTACTACAGCATTTTATCTATTTTCACAACTCAAGGAAGGTAAATCTGAAATGTGTATTTCTTGTATTTGAGGTTAATATGACTCAATGCAAAACAAATTCTCTCATTTTAGCTGTGATTGCAATGTTTAAATGCTAAATTCTTCCCCAACTAGGGGGAGGATAAGTCCATGGGCCTTGGTAGCCACCAACATATTTACACAAAGTTCATTAATTCACAGTGAACTGTATATGGAGGCTTAACTAGATACCAGGTAATTAACAACTTCAATAAATTGTTATTTTAACAGTGATTACAACTAATTAAAATGCAAAACATTAATTAAATACTTTTTGTGTAATTGCTCTTCAAACAGATCCTACTAACTGTACTTCTTGCCATGCTGGACTTACTACTTTGCATTGCTCTGGCACAAGTTTTAGCTTGGGATATGTATATGTATGTGTGCACATGCTTAAAGTATGTGGAACTTCCCCAAAGCATTTGATTGAGCAGAGTAATTGGAAAAAATGACAAGAATTATGAGTAGATAAACAATAGTATGAACCTATGAAGCTTCATAAATGCAATGGAAGCAAAAAAAGGTACTGTACCTTGTGCCAATATCCAGCCAGCTTCCATAATCTTTAACCAAAAAGAAAAAATGCTAGGAAATAAAACAACTTTGATTAGTACATCAACACTGCACAATTTGAAAGAGAAAATTCAACCAAAATTTTTTTCAGGCTGGTTACTCCTAATTTCTAATTCTTCACATAGAATATGCACAACACCTTTCCAGAATGATCATTTGGACCACAGTAAAGAATAGTTTAGGAACCAGAAATAGATTTAACACAGTATCAAACAAAAACATCCATCACAAGAGATGGACTAAGTTCTGTCTAGCTTGGCTTGCAAAGACCAGAGAAATACCAGAATTTTTTCAATAAGAAAAGCCAAGCCACCTTATTGTTTGAAATAACAGCATGCCAAATAATGCATAGTGCCTAAAAGTTTTCATGGAATTTCAACACAAATGTCTTTGGGCAACTCTGACAGTTCTCTACCTGTAAAGTGGGAATAATGTTGGGAGAAGATAATTCTTACCTATTAGTGAATTCCCCTAATTCCAGTTGGTGGCCCCATTGATTCAAGACTACAAACGTGTTCTCTTTTTGTTCTGCTACTGTCTCTTTTCTTACTTGACACAGCCACACCTTCTCCTTTTCTCACTCTACAGACAAATTAGCAATTATTTGGTTTTTACTTGCTGTTTTTCCTATCAGGTGGTATTTACAGATCACACTGTACTAAGAAATAAGACCAGGAATGTCTACTCCAAGGGATAAAACAAAACCAGCATGTATAAAATGACAACACCAGCTCTACTTGCTGATTTGAAAAGGTTTCTATTTACCAGTGGCACTGCTTGATGATTTGAAGACAGCTGGAGTGGGCAACAAAACCACACTTTTAATCTGCAAAAACTGTGTTGGGGGATTGTTCAGCTTTGGGTTGTTTCGGCTAGCTTGGTTTGTGAATGCAGGCTTTCTGAAGACAGCATTTCCTGACAGCTTACTACAAAGGGCACAAAGTGTCTTTATGGATGTGCTGATCTCCTGGATTCTGACAAGTCGAATGGAGCTGGTGGGCAAAGCATTTCTCCTTTTCCTCTCTTTTTCAAGACAAGCTGGGGTGGGTAAAAGGTTTGGAATTCCTGAACTAAATTAACTAAACCCTGCACACAGCTAAAACTTATATTCTTGTTTAATTTTTTCCAAGGAATTTGATCATAAAGCATATGTTGAACTCCGAATGTTAACTTATTACTTCATTTTGTCTCTTATTATTATGAGAACATTGCTTCTTCAGAAGCATTAATTACATGAAATTTGAAAAGCAGTGATTGGAAGAGTTTTATCTCTAAGTTATGCTAGGATTTCAATCCAATTCTCTGCCCTAGTTAGAAAAACTTTGAAGTCTGAAACAAATTCAGATCTCTCTTGATGGAATTAGGAGAACTCTCTGCTTCTTGATCTTATTTGAAGAGAATGTGCAACAACAACTTACCAAAGCCATAATGTCTGAAATCACAAGAACAATGAGGAAAAGGCTGCAAAGAAAAAAACCCAGTGAAGTCAGACCATCAACCTTTCTTTATGGACACAGCTATTAAAAGAGCTTATTAAAACCCACAGAAAGAAATTAAATAAAGGTATGATTTCTTGCATTTGCCTTTCAAACAATCAGGTACATTTCAATCTACTAGAAAACAATTCAAATACATGACTAGGACATCTGGCATTTATAATTTCACATTAATAGGGTTTCAATCTTGCAATGGAGAAACCTGAGTCATTTTTTGGAGAACACAAGAATCTTACAAAGAGCATCTGGCCCATTCTTGATGCAGAGAGCTGTGTGCTGGTTGGACCAAATAAAGCTGATTTAGGAGCTTCATGATGGACTCAAGAGTGAGCAAAGCTGCTTGGCAGGTACCTGAACCGTTCAGTCCCACCCTGCTGACAACCACTCTTCTGGGTCAGAGGCTGCTAAAGGAGGTGTTTGCCCTCTTCCAAATCTTGGGATGCCCATAACCTGCTCTGGGAACACCCAGCATTTTGGTGGTCTGCTCCCAAACCATGGGCCTCTTCACAGTAGCAGTTAACTTCTGGAAGTTAGGCTTAGGCTAGTAAAAGGAACCAGAAGGGAGGAGGCAGAGCTATTTTTTCCCCCCCATTAACCTAATCTTCTTTTCCTGAAACCATGTAAATCCTAAATTACATGAAAGCAATTGCTGTAACTGGTTAAAACTGGTTTCTAAGTTAATGACACTGAAGTAATGTTGCAAACAGCTGACCCATTAACAAAAGTCTTTAACTAGAATACAGCTAATTTATCAGTACTACCATCATAAAACTACAAATGTTTTTTTGGAAAATGTCCTGCTGCAGCATTGCATGGGCATGTACTGGGGAGGTACCCATACCAATGCCTCCAAATGAGGAACTTGCTGATATTGCCTACATCAGTTGTGCTTCATTGGTAAATCAGGATGCAGCAAACCAACTGCATCTCAGACACAGGGAAAGGCTTCTTTCTCCTAACCTATGGCTCAGATAAACAGGATGTTGCAATAATAGTGCTTAGGAGGCACTCAGCTAGAGGGATATTTTTTTATAGGCAAGCTCCAAGAACATATTGGGACAGAATATTTCCCACTGGAAAAAAAAATAAATCTGTAATCAGGGACTTTAGGAGCAATTTGTCCAAATCACAAAAATGCACTTTTTGCCGTTCTGAACTGCAGGAAGCCTTTCTCAACAGAAGGACAAGACTAATTTCAGGGCATGTTTATACACTGCAAAGACAAGATTGTTCCCAGTGATGGTTTAATTTATCTAGCAGGGGCAGCAACCGCAGTAAGGAGTGCAGCACAGACTTCAGGATGCACTGACAATCAGAGCACAACCTCTCCGGGGATCCTGGGTGCGCCTTGCGGTTTCTGCCTTGTTCCCAGGCGGATGCTGTGGCACTATCACTGCATTTGTTACCTGAGCCCAGCTAAATGAAGCTGGCACAAACAAGAGACAGAGTTACAGCCACAGCCTCATGAAGTGGCACAGAAATACTTGTGTCCCCTGGTTTATGAAGGCAGTATCATTTCCCCTCTCACACATTTCGATGCACATTCCACAAAAGTTTGCAATATCACCAGTGCTGCCAAGGCAAGCATTCACAAATTAGGAAATGCTGACCTTTATGATGCTTGAGCCCTAGAAATGGAAACCACTAGCTGGTCATCTGAGCAACCCCAGGTCCCCAATGCAGCCCTGCCCTTGTACAAGCCTTAGGGATAAGGATGAATGCCCTTCCTTGGGGATCCAAGGACGATGCAGGTACGGTGTGCACACAGCTAAGGCAGAGCAGGTGAAAGGGGTGGGGAGTGTCGTGCTGCCACTCCAACAGGGAGTCAGATTTTGGGCTTCCTCACCTCTCTTTGGTAGTGGGTGGTGTTGTACAAGGACTCAACGAGCAGAGTCAGGCAGGAGGAAAGCAAACTGAAAAGCAGAGGGCATCACAACAAGTGAGGGCAGCTTCCTCAATGCTCAGCTGAGCAATGTGCAGGAGAAAGTCCCTGAAGTCGTCCTGCCACACACAAGCAGGACTTTTGGTCAACCCACACAACATCCCACAGTGACAAAATCGCATGGCTGTCAGGGACCTCCTCCATCTCAGCACCATCCATAATATCACACGGTGAGTGGAGGATTCAGTCATGTGCACTGAGTCTGCTGAATGGGGTGAGCAGGGCTGACAAAATAAAAGTCTTGAGATGGGAAAATATGTTTCATGTCTGGATACAGCACTCTGTGAAGCTGGGCACCCATACTCTGAAAAGTCCTTAGAGATAGGGAAAAGACTGGCAGCCATCTGCTCCTACTGCAAAAAATATGTAATACTGAACACATCTGGGAAGCACTGAACTGCAATGCAAGGACATCCAGTGCCTTTTTTAATGCTGTGGTGAGGTCAGTGCTACAAAGCTATAAATTGGTTACATTACAAATGGGCTATTTAAAAAATACTATGCGATAGGCAGAGATGCATAAAGTAAAGTAAAAATCAGACTTTAAATTCTGCTCATTTTTAACATTATGGAGGAAAAAGGGTCTGTGTATTGTCAACAAAGAATATGAAATATCTGATTGTTTCAGACAAGGCCAACACTTCAATTTATACTTGTTTATCACTAAGGAAAAAACCCTGAACTTGCAGAAATCACTGAACAAACCCCAAGCCCTAGTAACAAATAAAAGCAACAACGAGATCTAATAGTTTGGTTGTTTTTTTTTTAATTTACATTGAGATTTGAAAATTCTGAATTCTTCCAAAATAGATTTGAATCCCTTACTAATGCAGAAATACAGCATGTAATGTACCTCTTAGAAGACAGCTGTGTTGTGACTTGAACAGCTTCGAAAGCACATGATACCAGAACAAACGGGATTGCAACCTGTTCAAAACCAAACATTTTGGTTTACAGTCATATTTACAAAAAGAACCTGGGCAGGTTGTGAAAACATTTTCCTGGTTTTGAAATTATCAAAGAATGTGTATGTTACAAAATAAAATATTGGCTAGACAGGGTAGAAAATAGTTTTGTAGGAAACATTTTCAGTTCATTAATAAAAACCCCCTTCCATGATCATAGCTGAACTGCAGTGAAATAAGCCACAAGGTAATATCAAAAACTAGAATTAAAGCATATCCTCACTTCATTTATCCATTTTAGCACTAGTGATAAATGCTTCAACAAGGCTAGAAGACAGAACTATTCAGATCTAGCATCTCACACAACAGGCTGCAGAGTTTCAAGTGTAAAGGACAATCTCATCACAAAAAAAAGTCTGAATGCAAAAGGCATTCAATAAGGCAAGGGTCACACTGCCCCTCCAGAGCCAAGTCAAGCAAATATAAATGCTTCAGTAAATTAAGAACAAAAACTAGAAAACATGAATGCTGCTTTTTGCTGTTTCCAAAGTTAATTTGAAATCCTTATGTTAGCAGTGTATAAAACCTGACTATTGGCATCCAGAAGGTTTGCACTATGGATCTGTGTCCTGTAGGACAACATGCAGTGTACCTGTAACTTCAGTCTGCCTCCTCTGGGACAGAAGCAGCAGAAAAACAGTGGTAGAAAATACTGCTTATTTTGGTAATAACAAATAGATTCAGTTCCCACTTCACCCCCTCTGGCAGATCCTTTACTCAAATACTAGAAAAGAGCTACCACACCTTGCCTGCAAACCAGAAGTGCAATCCAATCTCTGACAGACTACTAAAAAATATAGAAAATAACAGCCATTGTAAAATGATAATCTAATCAGTAGAACACTCAATACCTCTATTTAATGTAATATAGATAGAGCTAATTTTATATATATATATATATATATATATATCCTCAACATTTCTGTTGATATTATACTACAGGAAAAGCTTAAAACTTTAAAAATAATTAAAGTACTTTCAACATTTGAAATTTCCATTTTAATAAAATAAACTGACCTAATGCTGTCAAATTACACTTCCCTGCACTTCAGTTTTTCTTTTGGGAAACAAAATGATCTCTCTAAAAACACTACAAAGACTGAAAGCTTCACACACAGTTAAGAAGCCTAATGAAGCTCAAATATATATACATATGTTCTTTCATGAATTGCAAAGTAACAACTATGTATGTGATACGTTATTTATTCCACAGTTCTCCGAGAAAATCTCACCAAGCTAAGATTACTAACCTTCAGTAAAAGCAAGCCTCCCATCATGAAGGGACTGAACACAGTCAAGAAACAATAGACAGAAGCAGGGTCAAAACTAGAGAAACATGAAAAAGACATTACATATCTTCGAAATGGTGTTTTCCATTTAAAAAAAACCCAGCCTTTAATTACCCTGTAACACACTGGGTTGTATATGCATTTTTAAACAAGGCTTCCAATTTTATCTTCTCTTGATGAAATATTAAATCAGCAGGGACTGCCAACCTCACCTGTCTTTCTCTACAATTTTTCTCTGATTGTGTTTTTCAAGGTGCCATGCTGTTGGGGGGCAACCAAGCTCTCTCTGCTCATCCTGATATCATCCTGATAACAACTAATGGAATTGAGACAGCCTCACAACCAATACACTCAGGCTCTTAAGGCAGATGTTACAGAGAGCAGAAACAAAAAAATTGTTCTCTGCACTGATTACTGCTTTGATTCTGCTGTCCTGATTTTTTTAACTAAATTTACATTTAGTACGTCAACTGCAGGAAGAATTTTTTGTACTCTGTGTCTCAAATAAATGAATAAAATTTACCTGTTAATAGAAGCTATGTTTCCAGTGCCAAAAAAGGCTGTCACTATGAAGAAAACCTAGATGTATTTAAGGAAAATACACTAAATAAGAAAATAAAACCCACATTTCTCCTCCTTCATTCCAATTTACTTTCAAAATCTAACATGAAAGTACAAGAAGCTGATCCACTGCTACAGGTTTTACAGCACATTAAGAAATCCAAAGTATTTTCTAGCTCTACCCTAGATTTCACACACATCTATACCAATTTTAAAACACACTGCCTAGGTAAGGTTTTAGAGCCTGTCTTGAGGCCCTTGTAAGAAAGCTGCAGCTGGCTTTTTGGGTCTCTGCCTAGCAAGACAGGAACATCCCTGGACCACAAACCTAGCAATGCATTCAAACACATGCTTTTGCAGAAAGAAATGACACAGGCATGTGTTCTGCACACCAAATGAGATGGCTTTATTGAGGAACTGACCATGGCTCTTAAAAAAAGGCTAGAAATTCCTATGCTATCCTTAGTATAGATTTTTTTTGTCCAAAGATTTTGCTGAGTCTACCCATGGCAATATGGGACTTCCATTTTCTTCCTCATTCGAGGGAGGATGACTCCAGCAGTCTCTGTACAGCTAGAAGCTTTTGGATAAACCCTACCTTTTTCATCTAGATACAACACTTGCAACTACATGAGCCCATGAAAGGTATTTTTCTTGCTCCTGAGCTCATTGGAGCCCATAATAGCTCACATGGCTTCAGCTGAAGAATGGTTTTTAACTTATTCTGCATGAGGCAGAGGGTCATAAGTCAGTGAGGATGGGCTGCTGTTGCCAGAGCTCCCTCTGCTACTTTTGCTCCTGTTATAGCTCCTTCACTGGGTCATTTAAGTCTCTCCATAAACAATTTGTTACCAACTGTTTAGTAGAATAATTGGGATTCCACGTGCAATATTTTGGAAGGATTAGGTCAGCATAACTGAAGAAATCAGGCTTCCCAAGAGTATCACATAATTTCAAGTTTAGTAACACTTTAGTATAAAAAAGTATAACTTTTTTCAAGTTTAGCAGTCTAACAAACTAGCACAGTTCTGCTGGTTGAGATTTATAAGAGCAGGTCTGCAATAAAACAAAAAAACAAACCAGTAACACATAGGTCTAATCAAAATGCTAAGCATGAGCAATCTGAATCTTTTCCTCAAAGACCAGACTCTGATTTCTCAGCAGATGCCAGCTACTGGGCCCCATACAGGAGCTTTGGGACAACCTTAAGGCACACAGTTCACAGGGTTGTAGCTGCAGTATGACTGCTCTAGCAGAAAAGGTTTCTCCTCTAATACGACTATTTCTAAACATTAAACAGCATCTAAATTTAAAAAAAGACATAACATGTTTTGAGCAGACAAAGGAGATCTGAAAATTGGTAATTTTTTCAGGAGCTGAGCAAAACACATTTGAGTGTTTTAAAGAAGTGCTCACTTGTGGGGCAGTGTGAGGAGCAGAAAAGGCCTTGACTCTGTGCCAGCACTGAACTATCAATACTGCTGCCATCACAAATGCAAAACATAGCCTCACACTAGCTACCATAAAGAAAATTAACTCTAGCCAAAACTAGCATAGCTACATTCCAACGTTAAAAATGTACTATGCTGGAGCTTTAGAAAATACAGTTGGATTAGTTGATTTATTTTTACTAGTATTTAGCAACTGACAGCAGTAGCTTTACTGAAGTTAACATATTTTTTGTTAAAATAGCAAATGAAATTGATGCATTAATGGCAAGGTCCCAGCTCTTTTTAGATATACTAAAGCAAAGACAAACATCAAACACCTAGCAAATAATTTGGCCTTCTTTCTTAGCATTAATCTGCCTTCTTAAATTGGTATCTGTTACACTTTCTCTGCTGCAGGTTCCTAATGTCCAACAACACAGTTCCAAATTCCAAAAGTGTGGACTCTGTGACTGTGACCCACCCTCTCAGATCTGGTTATCTGACAAACTATAAAGGCTGTTTTTGTAGGAAGCAGTATTGAGACAACTTCATCCCCAGATACAGTAGGAACTCACTTGCATGAAACCCCCCTGTGTTCTAGACTGGCTCATTTTCTCTCCCATTTGCCCATCCATCTTCCTTGCTACCAAATAGCTCTCACTTAATTGCAGTCCCACAATGAAAGAGAAAAATGACAATGTTATCTATGTATAGTATTAAAAAAAAAATCAGCTGCATATCAGTTACAGGAACACAAACTAACTGCTATGTTAGTGAACAAACACCTCTTCCCTCATAAGACCATTTAATTTCTAACAGCAGAAATCACTTAAGGTATAAGTAATTCTAGGCCAGACTCTGGGAACATGTTTCACCATGAGCCTGAAGGAACTTTCCTTCTTGCTTCATCTGCCTGCTACCTAACATCTGCTTCCTAACATATTGCCATGCTCTAAAAATGAGAATAACTTTAATATCACCTATTTCAACTGATTTGGGAAGGTGAGCAAATTGCCTCCAGCCAAAGTGAAGTCAAACAAAACCAAATTGAAAACAGAACTCCTCAGAAGAAAATTTACCTCAGCTGCAATGGCCATAAGTGGGCAGAGAGCCAGATTCCAAAACTGCATTTTTAACTACTTGATAAAATGCATAATGTACAAGACTATTGCCTTTTGAGAGATATGAGTCAAAATCATCTTTACCAGCTCCTGTTCTCAGTGAGTACCAGGCTATAATTTTTGACTGCAGGTCCTTTTGAAACAAACCCTTTTTTTGCCCTGGAGTGCAGCAACCAACCAAAGGATACAAAGAAGAAGGACCTCCGGACATCATCCAGGTGGAGCTGTCGGAACTGAGTTATATCCATAGTACAGGTGAAGTTGAAAACAGCAAGCTGGAAAGACAGCAGAAGGAATCAACACTGAATATGAACAAATGGACTTTGACAGAGCCACTGTATTTTTACTGAAATGAATAAGAAACCTATTTCCCTATTGCCTGTTAGTAGAGAATTATAATAAGGACTGCAAATATTTCACATGTTTTCGTTATACTTTAATGAATTAATGAATCTGCCAGAAAGACTGTACAAGTGAGATGATCAAATGAACAGTGAAGCTTCTGCTGTTATCTAAACTAAAAATGAACTTCTATGCCTTAGACTTATAACCATCTTTTTTCATCAGAAATATTCCTCCTACATACATACACTTCCATTGCTCACATGAGCATATGGATAAAGATCCTCAGAAATACAAGACTGCAATTATCCTTATTTGACTTATTTTGTGAGTGAAAATAGTAAAATACTCTCCATTTCCTTTACTCACTCCTCAGCACAATATCACTTGACTTGAAGAGGAATTATCTTCATAGAATTTAAGAGGTCAGTGAACTCCTTTACATTGGGAAAAAAAAATCAAGTAATAGACATTCAAGACTGATAAAATTTTAATTTAAAATAATCTCTCATCAGAGAATTGAGCTGCATTCTCTAATATAAGATTTACTTTGCAGCATATATTAACAGGCATTCTAGGGATGATATCTTCTGGGGTAAGCATTATTGTTCCTTTCACTTGAAACCACAAGGTTCAAGTAAATGTTGACAAACAGTGAGTGACAACTTAAAACATAATTACAGCCTACCTATATTCTTTTCATTTGCATTGGATTAGTAAAGTGTTCGCCACTGTTTAATACAAATTTAATAGAATTTTATTTTACAATGAACAGAACACCAGACTAACAGCAGACAGGCAAGCATCATAGATGCCTTGTAACAAGATACAAAAGTTAGGGTGGGTCTTATAGTGGAAGAAAAAATACATCCCACAGATGCTAAACACCTTCAGTTGCAATTGTGGCATCACACTAATTGTAATTGTGATACTCCGATTCCATCCCTGTTGCATAAGATGCTACAAAACACAATCACACAAATTATCCTAAGTAAAGGTAGCATAAATAGAAAATGATTCCTGGTTCTATTTTTGTTTTTTGGCCTTGAATTGGTAAATCCTACTCTGCCAAATTTCAAAACTGTCTTCATTGTAGGAGCACCACAAAACCACAGCAAATGTCAGGTTCGCTCTCTCTGGTGACTGTCTTGGCTCAGGTTTCAACCTCCAGGACTTTTTCCTAATTATTATGAGCTGCAAAAGGAAGGAAAGATGTGTACCAACACTTCTCTTCAAGTGACTCTGGCCGCTCCCACGCATGTGCAGCCAGGAGGGCTCATCTGGGAGAAGCCAGGGAGAGCTGAGGTGCACACCCACCCATCTGGCTCCAAGGACCCAAGACACTGTAACTGGCACTTTGGGTCCAACCAGAACAGTGGCACAGCCCCAGTTTGTTCAACCCCACACCTAACCTAAGAGCTAAGTTGCAGTGTGAACAGCATGGCCTTTGCAAATTGTTGACAATATACTAAATTTTAAGGTGAAGAATTTGCATTGATTACAAACTCCCTTTTCTCCTCCAGGCAAACCTGAGAAGGTGCTAGTTCCAAGTTGGTCTCCAGTTACTTGTCAAATTAAGATTGCTAATATCTCCTAAGGTCTTTTCAGAAATCAAATAATTTCAGCCTCTCACTCGTGAGTCTGTGATCAGACCAAAAAAGTACAGTGACATGGTACTTCCTCTGAAGACTTACTGCACTTTATGCTACACTTGACAGAGACAGCTCTGTAGCTTATAGATCATACCACTGTGTCTTACTAAGTCAGACTGTCTTCCTGCATTTCTAGAAATGGCTCTGATGTGCAATATCTTCCATAACATGAATTACAAATCTTACTTAAAAAGTCATATTCCTAGTTCATGATACAGCTAATACTGATTTCCCAAACTGAAAAGAAACATGAAGTGTTGCTCTCTGAAAACTACTCAGAATATTTATTACATCCTCAAAAAAACCCAGCTAAAGCTGTTAATTACATTCATGTATCTGTCAAGAGCTGTTACCTTTGGTTTGAGTGAAAGACCATAGTGCTGCAGTGCTTCTTGTTCCATATTTATCCACACAAACATCAAACCAAACAGTGCCAGTGGAAAGAGAGCTTCGTATCTGAAAAGTAATGTAATAATCATAGTAAGTGCAGTTGCTGACAACTAATTAACATCAAATGTTTCTTTGCTTTTTTCTTCACACAAAGAATATGCCAAGACCTAGCAGCATTCTCTCCCTTCTTTCTCCATTTCCAAATACCCACAGTAGGTTGAATTTTAAAGCCATAAAGTAGTTAAATGGCAAAAGTAGGAGAAACAGAGCTTGCTTCAGCTTTGTCATGCTTTGCATTTTTTTGTTCAATGGCTGCCACAATGTTGGATGAATGCCTTTTTTAAATTTTAACAAAACTGGAATAAAGTTAAAAGAAACAGGAAAAAACCAAACCTATTTGACATTAATTTTCTGCAAAATGGAACATTTCTCAATGAGAGCGACTTGAACTGAGGGGTTACAGTTCAACAGCAGCTAGAGATTGTGTCTCTTTAGGACCTAACCACACAAACTCATTATGGTGATCTCAGGAAATCCTTCTGTTCTAAGGAAAAACACATCTGTACAATAAAAGGAGCACTACATTTCACTTCAGTGAAACACTCTTTTCTTCACTGTATTCCAATCCTTCACAATAGCAGCATCAAGTCACACACCATGGCCACTAAGCTGTTGTAGCTACACCCACAATCTCTGGGTACTTCTGACTCCTATAGCACTCAAATTCCAAAGTCTGAGTGTATTTATGAGAGAGATTATTACCCCCAGATAACATAAGGGTATAAACTAAAATTGGATAACATTTAGTTTCTCCAGTTGCACTTCATGGTACCTCCCAGGCTTTTTTCTTTCAGGGTAAAATTATAATACTGATACTGACAGGATTGTAAATGGTTCCCTTTTTAATTTTTCCTTCTTAGACAAATATCTGACTAAAAAATAAGGAAATCACTGCAGTCGCTGCAATCACTGTGTCTTGATATTGTTTCTGTTGGGCTACAAAACAATTTCAAACTGGAACAAAAATTCTGACTAGACATTTCCACTTTAATTATCAGAACCACAGGCAGCTAAACATGAAGATGAAACACTTATGCTGTCAGCAATCGAAACACTACAGTCCTTATAATGGTCTATACTTGCCTTCAGATTAAATGCCTTCAACAGAGTTGGTGACAAGTGGTTGCATGCAACCATGCTCTTGGGCTGGCTTCAGTGTTTCCACTTAAGCACCCCTAGAGAGGTGCTGCAATTCCCCAGGCAATGTGCTGGGTTATCAGTACATGATAGAAGAGTGCACTGAGGAGAGAAACACTGGACACTTTTGGCACCAGTGCCTTGGGTTTTGTTTTCTCTTTTAAGAATCATTCCAAAATTTTTTCATCTATTTGGACATTGTAGGAAGGCAGCAGAGAGCTGTCAGCATTTACATGGTCTGGTGGAGGGCCAAAATACAAAGAGGGAGATTGCCAGCCTCAGAGAGAACAACATTCCTGCTTTATACAGTAGCCAGCACAGGCTAAGAAGGTTGAGTGTAAGAATGTGTGTGCAGTCAGGAGTAACATTAGGATCAAAATCTTAATGGGGAAGTGGAAGGAAGGGAGGCAGAAGACGGGGGAAAAAAAAAAAGGAGATGCTTCAACTAAAATGAGAGTACCCACAGGAGGCAGCTATTGCAAAATGTCTGCTGCAAGATGTTTTATTCCACTTAATTTTCCAGTGTAATTAAATCCACAGAATAAGTGGGAGGGGAGGCGGAAAGAACAGTTCCTATACTCCCCATTAATTATGCTCTTAAGCGCTACCAAGTCTGAGAAAAAAGAAAGGGCTGGCTGACATAGTGTTTTCTTCATTTAAAACAGCAGAGGAATTGACTTTTATCCAAAAAAAGCAAGGTCTAGTCTTTATGGGAAACAACATCCCTTTGAAAAAAAATTACTTCCACAAAAATCTCTCAGAATGCAATTTTCCCTCATTTTAGGACTACCTGTTTCCTGGAACACATCATTTAAGCCATAACTAGACACCAGTGCTGAGCAGCTGGGAGAGATGCTATTTGTTTGTGAGGAGAAAAGCACACATCAAAACAACAAAAAGCATAAAAAACCAGACTTTCTTAGTTTGGTGCAATATTGTTTGAACACACACCCTTCTAGCCACTGCCTTGTCTAGTTGAAAGGAATGTCAACAAACTGTGTTTAAAATACAAGGAAGAATATGAAAGTTCCCCTGAAATTTTATTTAGTAAACTAAACAAGGAGATAAATGCTGGAAGCACATGTTACACCTTTAACAGAAATGTGCATGAGATGAAGCAGTTTCACATATAGTCCTGGATTTCCATATGTAAAACTAACTGAAATAGAGTGAGAATGAAGTACCCTGTGCTGAGGAGCAGGTAGGTGGACATCAGGGAGAGCAATATGCTGAACAGTCTCTCAAAGAGAAACGTGGGGCTCAGTAGCAGCAACACTGGGGAAAAAACTGCAATAATAAGAAGAGATCCATCAGTCACAATGTGCAAAACATTTCATCCTCAGTAACAAGATAACTTTCCTCAAATCTTGACATATTATGTACAGAAATTGAATACAGATCATATATGACCCTCTATTTTCAAAAGTTATTTTTGCTAAAGAAAATACAATGTTTGGAAAGTTTCACATTCATCAAAAGTAATTTCAGTTCTGTATCATTTTAATTCCCTGTCTTTCCATGTCACAGCCTTTATAATTTCTCATGAACTGATGTTAATAAGTTTTTAAGATGACGCAGAAGCACTACCCTCAAATCCAATCAAACTTGACTATTTAATACTGCTCTGATAACCAATTACCAAGGCCCTGAGGACCTCTGGCAGCTCAAAAACTGCAGTGACAAAGCCACTGCTCCACTGGATTAGAGCCATAGACCTAATAGCTTGGGTTGGAAGGAATCTTACATATCACCTAGTTCCAAATCCCCTGCCATGGGCAGGGACACCTTCCACTAGGACCAGATTGCTCAGAGCCCTATTTGACCTGGCCTTCTCTCTTTTGTAATTAGATTAGGAACTGGGCTACTGCAAAAGTGAGTAAAGAGGTAGAAAAACAGGAAAGATGGCCAGTGCTTGAAGAAGGGAAAGGAAGAAGGACAAGCACTGTGATCATGCTGTGATGTAATCTTTAAACCTGTTTTTTTAAATATAAAGACTGCATGTTTATAAAAAAGTATGCTGACAAATAATATTCATGTGATTCTTCATTGCAGTATAGGAACTTCACATTACTGCATCATTCAAAGATTGCATCAACAGTAAGTCAAAATTAATAATCACTCCAAGGCACACAAAAGATATGGAAAGTACTCCCTTGTGATTATCATCATTGTACCCATTAGTATCTATAGTCAACATATCATTGAAAGAGGTGAGGAGGTTTCTAAGTCCTGTGGATCAGTATGTTTTATTTCCTGGCTTTCAGCCTTGGCCACAGCTACAATTACAGAATAAGTGACTTCAAGGGGCTCCAAAAAGGCCCAATTCAAGGAGGAACTCCAGGGACCTCACTGAAAGAACAGTTGGAAATAAAATTCAGCATGGCAACTGGCCTCTGTGAATGACACTGAACATATCAGATGAGTATCATTCTGAGTGCAATCATAGATGAGAACAGATGAGTGGCTAGTAGATGACTATTAGTCTTTCTCTTCTATCTCTGATGCAATATATCAGATATTAATCATGAAAAGACCTGTAGGTTCTGGCTGACTGACACAAACCTCTGTATATGACTCCTGCACACAGTTGTGACACCAAATTCCTCAAAATTTAGCAAGTTGCTATGCTAAATTCCCACTGATGAAAATTTTAAGACATAATTTGCATTCATTTAGAACTGTCTGCTAATATTGAGAAGGTTCTGAAGAAGATGGGAAGCCCTTGAATTAATGTTACACCTCCTGGTTTTGCCTCTATGGTTGCAGTTAAGTACATTGTATGAACCATACAGTGTTACAGCTAAAGCCACTTGGACACAGGCCTTCAAGAAACCCAGCCATCACTAATTCACTTGTCTGGTTCCACCAACACCAGTCTTTCTCAAAAAAAAAAAAAAAAAAAAAAAAAAAAAAAAAAAAGAAAAAAAGAAAAAAAAGTAGGTCAAAGTTAAAATTTAACCAGTTTGGCTTCATATTAATCAGGATAAACAGCTGAGAAGGGGGGAAAAACTCCCTAGAAAACTTCTGAAGTATGAATATCATTCTGACACAATAATAAAACAGTATTATTATGAACAAATACTGTTAACTGCGTGTTTCTAGTTCTATAAATACACAGAGATGCAAAAAGAGAGTAAGAGAGTTCAGGAACAGTGCCATTCTTCCACAACTCTGCAAAAAGACAAAGAGAAGTTGGACCACCTGTAATCCCACCAACCTTGGAAAAGCTACAGTAGAGTTTGGTATTTTAATTCTTATGGTATCCCATTTGTGGTACACCCTGGCAACGAGGCAGGTGCTAGTTGTGGTTAAGGTAATGACAAGGCATTTCTCTCCAAGAGGAGTATTGAGGACATCTTGGATGCCTTAGTGTTTTACCTGCTTATTTCTGTGTTTAATTATGGAAAGCAATTTCAGCAAGTACACAAAGCTCCTATCTTGTATATCATATTCACTTAGAATGATTACTTCCAGTCTGAAAGACTTTGCTAAAATATTCAATACTACTGTGGCAGCAAGTAGATATTTTGAGTATCTACAGTTTACTTCACCGTTAGCTTTATTTTTATCATCACTCACAACAAAGAGAATTTCTAATATACTTTTTCCTCATAACTCTAAACCTCTTTGACTGCCTGAATCATCTCTTAGATGAAAAATGTTTCTCTTTCATCCTTACACAGGAGAGAAATATAACCTTTACACTCAACTCCTGCTCCAGTAAGCCAAGCAGGACTTCATCGATTTCATTGACTTTACAACTGTGAGAAATTCATCCACACAGAGATCCCCATTTAGCTTTAGCAGGCTACAAAGAGTTAGGGGAGCACGATGGAAAGGAAAATGCTCCAAAGAAAAATGCATTACTAAGAAAGCATTGCTCACACACACTGATCACAATCACTGAACTTAATCTTGAATCCATTTGCTCAAACAGAAGCAGGATTGCTAAAACAGACACAATCTGCTTAAGTTAAAACAATGCCACCATACAGGAATGTGCAAGACAACCAGCAAGTAGGTAGCATGGGCCACAGTTCTTTCATTGTTTAAATTCCTGATCTTGATTTGCAGCAAGAAGCTGCTATCCAACTTTATATGGGATATGTTTAACTCTAAAACAAATCCCACATTTCAGATCACTCAGGGATGAACAATGCTTAACATTTTCTAATGGAGCCCTATAGAAATTATTTTATAACTGAAATATGAAAGGTATTGATTCATTGTATACCAGAAGCCCAGTAACAATTCCATTTACTCTGTTTAATCACACTAAGATTTTTGAGTGGTGAAAAATTCATAGACTTGCAAATTGCTTTTTTCTTTAATAATTAGATACTAACAGATATCAAACATACACCATCATTATTTCACAGGTATTTTGCAAAGCAGCTCTCAAAATCACTTCCACAAGAGTCACTGCCATCTGCTGCAGCTTCAAGTTTACATGGAATTACAGCAACAACCTTTGGTCATTTCCCTGTGTTCAACTGGATTGATGGCAGAACATCTCAGATCACCCATATCCAGCTCCAAGTGAAACAAAAAGGGAATTTATACCATTATATCCCTAAAAGAGGTCTTGAAAATACCCAGAACACTCAAAAGACAAAGCTATTTGTAAATCAAAGATATTTCCATTTTATCACAAACTTACAAAGGAATAATATTTTAGAAGACTAACACATCTCAAAAAAACTCACTTAGGAAAGCAAACATACAGAAGAAATACCAGCAGTCAGATATAGGAAAAGAAGTTGTTAATGAAAAAGTGACATCATCCCCCACCCAATCCCAGACTCCACAAACTGTCAGCACAGAAGTTTGAGAGGGAAGATTTTCTTACCTAGTGTCATCCAGCTAATAATTTGATTCATTACAGGTAATCCCTGTTTGATCTTAAGACTGTTATGGGTACTGCCCACAACATATGTCGAAAGTGCAACACTGAACATCTAGAAAGAAGAAATCAGGCAAAGAAACACAAAATTAATGTATGGATCTCTGCCATTCCATCCTAAATATGTAGATATGCTTTAGAGTTGCATAAACACTTCATCTGAATCATTATAAGAACAAGAAGTCAAAGACGGTGTTGAAATGTATAACTTTTTATAACCTACAATTACTGGTTTTTAAAATTTCCATCTAGATTACTTTTTATTAGCATTCTTGTTATTTATTTGTGCTATTTTAGAATAGTATCCACAAGTGACCTGGACTACTGATTTGACATGCTATATTCCTTGTCAAGAGTAACTAATTAAACACTCATGCAAATCACAGAAAACACATGCCCCCAGTCCTTCAAGGGGCACCTGTCCTCAAACAGCAGCCACAAGGAACAAGCAGAGCCTTTGGCTTTGCTGCAGAATCAGGTACAGGGAGAAGGGGAAGGCTCCTGGAAGAAGAGAAGCAGCAGAACAACAATTTGGAGGTGGCTTTTATGAGATGGAAAGAAGCTGCTGGGATTTTTGCCCCCCAGCTGAATTGACTGAACCACCTCAAGCAAAGCCCTCAGCCTCACAGAAGCAGAAAAGTTGGAGAGGTTTTTTTCTTTGATTAATTCAAGAGACACCATTCAGTCATCAAGTACGTGCAAAAAACCTTTTTTTTGCACGTAATTACCCCATGAGTCAGTATTTTTGAAAGGTGACAATTATCCAAGAAAATGCTTGAGCCAAGTTTTCAATTACTGCTATTTATTCACAACTCTGCAGTTCCACTAAAAGGCAAATCAAGCATGCACAGTACTTTGCAAACACGTGCTTTAAAACTGCATTACCAGATGTAATTGCAGTCGTGGCTTTTTAGTGCAGGCAACTACACCATTCACATCCATCACTTTGTACCATATGAATAGCTGCTATTTCCCTGCTAGACTGCAGTGATACCTACTGGGATCAGCCCAGACATATATTTAGCACTAGCATTCTTTTTTGACAAGTTTCACAGGTGCTCAGTATCTGCTGCTTCTATTGCATTTCAGGCCACAAGAACATGTACCTTGTATTTCTCCGTGGCATCAATAAACAAGGTCAAAACATTAGGCATCCAAAAGCTCAGAGAATTTTAGACCTCTGATGTTTATTTTGGACACTTTTGCTGTATTCAGGCCCTTTGACATATCTTATCAAGTTCTGTTTGGTGTCATGAGCTCTGGTAATTCCTCCGATAGCCCCTAGACACTGGTGAAGTCACTTTGCACTGTCTTTGTGTCACCCTCCGTAATATATCCTGTGCCTTGGAAGACTTGTGATGGCCTGTGAACATTAATAAGCACAAAGAACTGCTGCTAAATCTATGCCAGTGTCCAGGGAAGGGCTCAGCAGGTGCTTTTGAGAATCTGTGTTCACATTTTAAGTAATGTTCAAACTGGTCTTGGCTTTCACCAACACCTCCAGGACTGTGGAACTGAGCAGAAGTAACTTGGAGAGGCAAACTGAGCTAAGATAAGAATCTGTCTCCCTTCATCCTTCACAACCCTCTCTGATGTTCAGAGATAATTCCTGAACAACCTAAGAGCAGGTCTCAGATACCCATACCTGCAGGTCATACAGCTACAAAGAAGAAACCAAGGGTGACACCTGCAGTCCCAACACTGCCAGCTGCTCTGGCTCGGAGCTCTCCTAAGCATCACACATCATAAGGACCCATAGGGAGAACGGCAGGAGAACCAGCATCATCAGCTGGCACAAGGCTGGTTGAAAACACCCTTCCTGTGCCCTGGTTCCACCAGAATGACATGGTATGCAGATGTTGCACTTAGGAACACGGTTTAGTGGTGATCTTGGCAGTGTTAGGTTAATGGCTGGACTTGATCTCACAGATCTTTTCCAACCAAAATTATTCTATAATTCTAATTGAGAGGAGGAAACTAATGAACTGACCACCTCAGACACACATGAACGCCAAGCATCCTGGGAATAATAACTTGGTCCAACATGATCAACCAATGAACAAAGCATGTTCTCAGTAGCATGGCAGAAACTGGACAAGACCTATGAAATGGTGTTTAGGTTGGCTTAGGTTTAATTCATCAGTGACCCCAAACATTAAGTAACAGTGTTATCAGAGATAGGCGTAACCTTTGATGACTGCCTCCAAACACCACTTATGGGGAACCTGCAAAAACTACTTTTAAGAAATCCCTTGTCACATGCAGAGCAGGAATCTGATTGAGTGTGCTTATCTATTTGAATGCCAGTGGCCTGATCACCATTTGTCACAGAAAAATAGGTAATTTTCCCTGACTAGGGGATTCATCTCACCTTTAAAACTGTCTGGGAGCTGTAATCAAAATTCAGGATCTCAAAATGAGCATTTTTGAAGATTACCCCTTCCTGTTCCCACTGAAAAGTCCAACTCAAAGGAAAATATAAAAGTAGAATGAGGGAATTTCATTGACTAGAAATACCAGTATTCTGACAAGCATTTTCTTTTGCATTCCTGTACTTTTTGAAGCAACTGAATGTAACCTAACCTCAAAACAAGATATTTATTTAGAAACACTTAGAATGCCTCTGTAATGTCCTTTTATCCCTCTACATCTGAATAATCTCACCTCCCAATCCTTTCCTTACCCAAAATGTGAATGGTGGATCCTATATTTTCCATTCCCAATTAAGGTACTGAAACAAAAGTCTAATAGAGACTAGTAATTAGATGTCACTTTTGTAAAATATCTTCTGATTAAGAGGCAATTTGAGGAACTTTATGATCTTCTTAAAAGTTGGGAGGAAAATGAAGATGTTACTTCAGGAATAAGCAGGCAGAACATTTTCCTCTAATTAAGTATCACTCTGTGAGTGGATTTCCTGATTCTCTACATTTGCTCAAGAATAGTCAGGCATAACTTTTTTACTATGGACCAGTTTCTTCATCATCATGAGATGCTACAGCAGTTGTGTGGTGAGTTGAGGTTGGCCAGCCACCTACCGGGCTGCTCTCTCACTTCCACACCCAGTATAAGCTTTTTTCAGGCATTCCAGCAAGGAATCCATTGCCAAGTATATACTGGAAATTTATGTTTTAAATGCCTAGGAAAGGAAATGACATCTCTTTTCTACATGTAGGCTGAAAAAAGAGACATCACCACCATATTTGACATGCATTCATGCTCAGCTGCTAAAGCCACTTGAAGCATTCATTAGTCTTTCCCTTCCTCCTTTCAACCATCTGAGCTCCATACCTAAATCACTGATATAATGAATGCATTGCTTTGCTCAGCAAGAAACTCCAGCACACACTAAATCATAACAGATAAAGCTGGACCTGAAATAAAACTATTATCTTGTAATAGGTTGAGGGGGGAAAAAAGAAAAAAAAGAGGACAGCAGACATGCAAGGTATTATTAGAATCTTAAAGCTCTCTAGAACTTAATTAGCTCCAAGCATGAAAAAAACCTACCTCTTTCACAAAGATATAATTCACCTGAAAGAAGACTTAACCAACAGAAAAGCAGCTCACTATCAGTCTCACATTGTTCTTCTACAGCCAGAAACTAGAACTAGGTCAGCCCCTCAAACCAGCAAGCCCTAGTGTGCACATGCAACTACTGCAAAGGTCACTGGAAGTGACACAGACAAAAGGCAGGACAAACTCTCCAAGCAGAACATCAACATCTATATGCACATTGATATATCAAGCAATATAATTATGCACACGATGGGCTTTTGGGAACACAGCATGATGATATTTAAATATGTGCACATGGTCCTCTTGAAATAGCCAAGGAGAAAACTCTTAGGAACAATCTTTTTTTTTCTTGAAAATTGTGGCCTTGGTAGAAGAAATGTATTCTTAGAAGCTAAGTAAAAATTTGCACATAAAAACCTTCTAACATTCAGAGTTATTGAAAAGTAACAACTGACCTGATAAAAATATACTTTCAGATTTTCATTATCTCTGTACTTATTTTCACTTTTGCAAAGAGATGTCAACAAGAAGAAAGATATCAAGATGGTCAGCAAACCAGCTGCTATTCTGCAAAAACAAACAAAAGAACAATAAAATCTCAGAAAACATCATTAAATATTTCTTTTGCTACCATACACTGTCTTGTTGCACTTGACATCCCACACCAGATTCAACCCCAGGAGCGTTTTGGGTTTCCTAATCCATCCTGAATATTCAGTGTCTCCAGGTTCCTCTTGGATTATCTAGCCCTGCTTTCATCCCCATGTTTCCTTTTTATGACTGAGCTGACTCAGGAGCTCCCTGCTCCTACCATACAAGTTTCATTAATGTACTGAAAGGCTCTGACTTGACAGTACTACTGCCCAAGAACAGAAACACCTATTTCTCACTGGCTTTCTGATTTCTCCCTCTTGTATCTTCTCCCCCAGTATCACCTTATCTGCAACATCCTGAAGTGTCACATATATTTTTAATTGCTGCTTCAAACCTTTCCAGCTTCAAAACTCCCTTGAAAAGTTTCAGACAAACACAGTGTTTCAGAGGTACAATGTTTCATCAGAAGAATAAACAGAAAAAAGTACAGCCTGGGCAAGGTGAATATAAAGAAGTGTCAGAGAGGAAGATCTGTAGGTAATTTAATTCCCTTTTGATTTCTAAGCTGTGCACATATGTTCTAAAGAATAGAGAAACCTCAGTTTGGACCAGCAGAAATGCATATATATGTATATACAGCTGAGATGCTATAACACAGTCAAAGCAAATCTGTGCTGAATATTTCTAATGTGCCCAAGGAATAAGACTAAGGGTTTTCAAAGATAGATTTAAAACACAGTAGAAAATATTGAGGGCGAACATCCATAATCTTGGAAATATCTAGGCTCATAATTCTACCCACAATCACATATTACTGCTCAAATCCCATATTTCACTGAGGACCAGGCATCCTGGCTCTGCTGAGGCATTGCACCCCAGGGTAAATTCACTTTTTCTGCAGTAACTACAAAGAGACCACAAGCCTAACCCTTCAGGGCAACCACCTGGATTGCATCCAGATATGAGAGAATGTTCCTATGACCAAAGAGTAGCTCACAGGAGGAGAGGGACAGATAAAGATGTACTAGAAAAACAATAAAAAACAACAACTGTAGAAAATCAGACAAGCAATACCAGAAAAGAAGACTCAGGATAGAGAAGCAGAAGTGGAAAAAAAGAGACACAGGAAACATAGAGGAAAAAGAGAGCTCTGCCTACCCTGTTTGTTTTATTTCCCTGAATATCTCATTAGGTAAAGAGTGCTATTCAAAGACAAATTCTCATTAGTGAATAACTGGGGTCTCTATAATCATGTTATTTAAACTCTAACTTTCAACTCCTGTCTCAGCCAGCTTTCAGTAATGCAATTCCTCACAAATACCAAAAGGCAGCCTAAATTTCGAATCAAAGAGGGAATAAAAAATTTAAAGAACAAGATGAGATTCTTACACCAGAGGAATGTTTGGTTCTCTTCCTACAACAGGCATTAATGGAAATATTGCCAGGAGCACACACAGGAGAGTCCAGATCAATGCTTTTGTCTAGAAGAAGAAGGAGGTCATGTAGACAGACAATTGTCTACTCATAAAGAAATACTTCAGTAAACTACTAAAAGCTACTAGCACCTCCCAGAAGCAAAGACCCTGCATCACCAAGGAGTAAAATTAGCTAAAAAAAAAAGAGAGAGACCATGGGGTCATCGGTATTACAGAACTTCAATTTAATACAGAAAAGAATTTTTATATAGCTGTCAAAATCCTATCAAAGACAATGATAATTAAAGCCAAGTTTACACTTATAAGCACTTTCTCAAAGTGTGGCCTTCACACATTGCAGGCACTAGAACTCTGACAACTGGCCTTGTAGAAGGAAGGCATAAAACTAAGATCTCGGAAGGATACAGCAGTTAATTAATCAGCACTGAGAGAGAATATGGTAACATTATCCAGTCTTTGCATCTATGTGCCATTTGATTTAGCCACCATAAGCAACTAAGTAGTTCTTGAAACTCTTTGCTAGGATGAAAAAAACCAACATATCCCAGGTGTTTTATATAACTAAAAACATTAAGAGCTGCATCATGTAAATTTTTCAAGCTCAAGTAAAATTCATATTCACAAATCATCATCTGTGCATATCCAGCTTTAAGACAACTTACTTGATTATTCAACTAGAACAAAAAATTGTAAATTAAACAAATACAAGCCTCCATCTTGGCAGTTTTTGGAGACTAAGACTTAGCAATTTGACTCCTTTTCTCCATCCCAGAACCCTAGGTTTTAGGTATCCCCTGAAATAAGAGATGTTGGAAGCAATGAACAGAAGAAACATCTCTTAAATTTAATATCATGCCACCTCATGAAGGTGGAGGTTTTTTCCTAGGAAAAACAATACAGAAAGCTGCCTCTGAGGAACAGTGTGTCACAGCTGACTGCAGACAATAATGAGTTGACAATTGCCTTTCCGTTATCTTCAATATTTTTTTCTAATAAATGATCATATTAGTTAAAGGGCGACACTTTCACCAATCATACACGTAAACAGCAGAGTCACTGCAACAGTTTGATAAATGATGTGCATTTCATATGATTGAGTCAAGCATTTCTTAGTCATCAACAACAGAAAACTGATAGCTAACCCACAGATACCTCAAAACTCTTAAGCAACTCTTATTACTTCTGCTGTATAACACATCTATCCAGATCATATTAAATTCCTTTGCTTTGCTTCATGCAGTTTATGACAGAGATCAGAAAAAGAGCATAACTGAATAAGAATCTAAAGCAGCATTCCAAAGCACTCCCAACATCCTAAGATTCAATCCAGCTGTTCACCAAAGCAATGCAATACCTTAGCTTGAATCCACAGCTGTGTGATCACTGGCCAGCCAGCAAAGACAAGAAGGCCAACAGTAAGCGCAGAGCGGTAGAAAAAGCTGAAGACCTAATTAAAAAAATCCAAGAGAGGACTGAAAATCAAACACGTTAATTCCTCAAAGAGGAAGAATACAAGAAATTAGATACCCTGTTGATATATAAGGATAAAATACTTACTAGTATTTCAATTCCCAGTATACAAACTAAAAGGAATCCTGCAGATTGACCAATATGAAGCGACAAAACATTTGTGGCAAGGTCTTGAATGACAGGAATTCTGTTCAAAATGATAGAACAAGATAAGATTCATTTAAAAACACAGAAATAGCATAGATCTTACCTTTTCAGGGCAAGAATGGGGTCAGAGCACAAAAAACGTTACAGGTATTGCTGGTCCTGCCTAGACCCTATGGTTGATGGCCAGATGCTCCTTCTGCCCAGTTTTACTTGATAGAAAATCTACTATAAAACCCTCCAGCTTTTTTCCTCCCATATTTGGCACATCTTTGCCAGTGTTTGGACAAGCTTCAGATTATTCACTACCCAAATTGACTCTGAGTATATGAATATTTTTGGTTATGTTGTGCTTAATGTCTGTCATAACTGATGAAACGTTCAGAAGCTTCAGAGAGAGAAAAACCTTCCTTGTTAGCTTTTCCTGTGCTTTATGAGACAGCTCATTATCTAACTGCAGTTGGTCTCATTTTCTCTGAATAATACTGAGTTGGTATCTACAAATTGCCAGTAGATCAAGAAAGTAAAAGGAATCTGAGGATAACAAGCATTTTTGGGCCTGGAGTAAAAGGAGACCCAAACAAGACAAATATATTTCAATATGGGAGCACATTCATCAACATGACTAGCATGTGTTTTCCAAAAGTAGCTGGCATTCCACAGACTTGACACTTTGAAGGATCATTTTGCAAAATAAGGCAGCTGCTACAAGTATTTGCAAAGATTTTAGCACTCTTTTGCAACAGTACTAAAGTTATGTTTTTATGGAAATAGCTTAATTTATTTTTGCTAATAGAAAATCTTCTAGAATTGGCAACTGTATCAGTCAGTTTGGACAATACTCATTATGTCAACTGAAATATAAACCAGAGTCCTTTGGAATGTCTCAGGGAACACTTAATGAAGTTTTCTCCCAAATTTATGGGAAAAAATTTTATTCTCTACAAAAAGGAAGTCCAGATGTGGTCTTATAAAACAGTAGTAATAAAATTGCATTCTTTACTTACTCTTTCACAACTGCATACCATACTGGCACTGGCAAGAGACAGTATATATAGTATGTCCAAGGACATGTTTGAATCAACAGGAAAAAAGTTATTATCATTCCCGCAGAGGCAAAACCATAGAAGAGAACAGTAGATTTCTGAAATACAAACGTATGGACAAACATTCTTTTAACAGCAATAAAATGCTTTAAACTACACTCTATTTTCCGTTTGTTAGTTACACAGTAAAACAAATGCTATTTTAACACAGCCACACAAGCTGTCATGTGTCTCTACACAACTCTAGACAAAGTTGTCAGCCAGATTAAAAAAACAACAGTAGGATCTGAAGATCTAATTCTAAATGTGTCTATTCATAAGGTCCTGGAGTAAAATCTGCAAGGCAAAGACATACTTTTACAATCTGAAAGCCCAATACATGGAATATCATTTATGTTCAATGGATACTTGGAATCCATCTGAAGCCAGAGATGCTAAGGGGTTTAGGAAAAAGAAATCTCAAATTTAGATTTTAGAAACAGAGTTGGAATATAACCCATCAAGTTCATAGCCTTACAGTCAAAGCATTTAATGAAAATTCCATCAGCACATTTCCTCCTCCTGCTTGAGACATTTGTAAGAGAACTAATTAAATTAAAATATTAAGCATTAACTCCTACCAGAAAAAAAACCCACTACTACTCAGCATCTAGGAACAGGAACAGCTACAAAAGGAGGCTTGTGACCAGCCTTCCACAGGAAAAACTTCCTTCCTCAAAGAACCCACAGAGGACTGGTGCTGCATGGCCCTAAAAGGTAGCATAGCTACAATTCTTATGATATTTCATCTTAACGTACAGGTACTGCTTTGGGCTTTTCTTAGAAAAAAATCAGATACCAGATTGGAACATTATGTACTTAAAGAAACACATTCTCAGACTGAGAACACTCTTAAAGGGAAACATCAAAGAGAGAAGGAACATTTCTAAATGGGTTATCTTAGATAGGCAAGCCAGTCCTTAATCATCAGCAGAAATCCCTTGTTTGTACAAAGAGAAGCATTAAGCAGTCACTCTGCATCTGCCTTTTATCTGGCCATTGAACTATTCTTCCTTATTCAGGGACATTCAAATATCAGAAGAATTACTGGTAAGGGAAGGTTATCTACAAGTTTTAAATAAACAATTTTTTTTGTATTATAACTGGACATAGCAAAGGCAGCTTTAGTGTAGGTAATGACAGACACTGCTTTCTTCTGCACAAATACTAGTTTTATTGAAAGAGTTAGGTAGACAGATTCACAACTGTGTTAAATATGCTGAGAAGAGACAATCAGCTCACAGTTCACCTAGATGGATTAACATCTTTTCTGACTCCCCCTCCCTGTAACTGATGTACAACTGCCTTGATCTAAAATGACAGCAAATGCAAGTTCTAAATTATTTTTAAAATAGAACTTTTGCTAAGATATACCATTAGCCTAAGAAAAGATACATCATATAGAAAGCTGACCTAGAGCAATTTTGCTTTATTAGTTTTAAATTTTACATTTGCTGACATACAGGCAGAATGAATATGCATATATAGACATGCACACAGTATAATTTATCACTGAATGAGTAAACACACACAATCAACATTTTATTCCATATAGTGACACAAATACTATAGAGCCCAATATAGTCAGTCATGCATTGAAAGTGGAAATGAGATTTGCAATTCTGTGAATATTTAAAATAAATTTAAAGGTTACACTTCTTGCTAGGCAAAACAACATTCTACACCAAAAGAAAAAAGAAGATGTTTTTTCATACACAGCATAAGAAGCCAAAAACTTTTAAAGATGATATATACAGGATGTGCAGTTTTATTACTCAGAAGCTTCTTGATTTTATAAGGGTGTGCTTTGCAGGAGACTATTTGTTGATGGTAGATTAGTCTCTAAGCAAATTTCTTTAAGTTGCTTCGATATAAGCTATAAACCAAATAACTTCCCTATATGAAGCATTAGCCTCACATTGTGATTCTCTAAGTATTTAGGAGCACTAAAAAAGGTTCCTACAGAAAAGAGGCTCATGAAAACTGAAGAAAAATAAATTCTATAGACAAAGAACTAAGATATCTTTTTTTTCCTGCCAGTGTCACTACCATTAAATTTGTCTTCAACAAGTAAAATCAATATATGAAATGAAAATCTATGTCAACTAAGAATGCAAATTTTTCTGTAATGTAGTTATTAATATGCCTGATATTCAGCCTACTTATTGCAATTATTTTGTTTGTATTTAACATAACATGCATTCTGGATTATTTCCTCTCAGTTATTTGATGAAAGAACAACTAAATCATGCAGTACAGCACTTATGAATATTTTCCACTTTAATTTTGTTTGAGCATTTTCACTAAAGGTCAAGACTATCTTATTTCAGCCAGTAGTAAAAACCTCAAGATAACATGATAGGAATTTTCTCAGACTAACATATTGAAGGCAGTAAAGATGTTAAATGAGTGCTAACTCTCACCTCCATTACAAAATAAAACAATTCTTTTTATTCTGAAACAAACTCTTGAGGTTTGGGAGAATTTCCCCTCCCCACAAATGCTTTAACCCGTCTCTAGTGAAATGCTAGCTTTTTGCCTTTTTGAGGTCTCTCTTTTCCTGATGAATGACTGAAAATAAATTCTTAGGATTTTATACTTTGTGAAAAATCAAACCATAATAATCTAGTCAAAAAGAGCTTCCTTCATCTTTAATGTCTTCTGCACACTTGCAAATCACAAAAAGCAAGTGAGCACACTATTTTGTGAAACCAAAGTTCACCTGCTATCAAAACAGGCTACACATTTTAAAAATGCCATGATTGGACTGCACAGTTTTCTGAGAACAGATGTAAAATTACCAAAGAGGGAAGGAATAAAATTATTTACATGCTGGGTTTTTTTCTGTCCTTACAGTGAAGAAACATCAATGAAACTGGAAGCCTGAAATCTGTAGTCTTCCAAACAATTATCATTACAACAGAGTGCTGTTAATACTGAAAATGAAACCTGGGAAAACTAAACCCAGTTAAATACAGACCCTTTAATAGTTTTAAATCACTGTGTTTTCTCACACTTGCATTAGCATCTCAAATGGACAGCTGTAGGAAGAAAAACTGAAGCAGCACATGCAGACTTACACATCTTAGGAATACTGATCCTAATCACTGGACTTAACAGCAACACCACAGAGGATCACAGCAGCTGGAAAACTCAACAGCTTGCCAGTTTCCACATTAAGTCAAAGGAAGTATAAGGTATTCAATTTATCCTGCACACAGTCACTTAGCATACATGTAATACTGAAAATTGATAGAAAAAAATAATGGAATGCTTCAAACCTACCTTTTTATTAGCTGGGACAGTCTTGGTCAAATTTGTATGGGCCTTGATAATGACCAAAATCACATAAGTTGTCCAGCCCACAAAACTCACTGCAATGCTCAGACCCAGGAATAATCTATCATAGGTGTGGTAGTAAGACAAGCCTTCCAAAGCAAGGTTAATCAGGGTTTTGCACAGGGATACCTGGAGGCAGACAAAATATTCAAGTAACATATTAGAAGAGTGTGAGCTCCCCATTCCCCATATCAACCTAAGTGACAGCAACTGAAGCTGCAGCAGCTCTACCACTCCTGGCACGTGTGTCCTCTCCATGCTCAGGTAGTGTTTTGGCCAGCACCAACACTGCTTGGGACTCCTGCTGGATATCAAATCAACCATCACCTGGCTCCTTCACCATCCTCCCTGGCCATGACAGTGGTTAGAAGGTGAATGCCACACAGACAGCACACCTTGAACATCACCTCCTACCATGCATGCCATTTGGTTTTCCCACAAATATTTGACTGTACATACTCCAGTGTAAGTTATCCCCTTAAAAAATCAGTCATGTGCTCCTGAAGGCACATTTACACAGGGGGAGGATTATAGATGCAGCTGAAATATGGTCACTCTCCATAGCCTGAAGTATTCCCTGCCTGGGTTTTGATGTCCTCTACTTCAGTAGTACCTGATACCACAAGAACCAGCAGTGAATTCAGAGACTAAAGTGGAGTCCCGGATGCATTTACAGAGCAGCTGCTTGTAGCTCTCAGGATGTAAATCATTTGGAAACAAGAAGGGTTGTACCCAGTCTAATCACAGGTGCCCTCACTCAGTACCTCCACTGGGGAGACACCATAATAAAGACCGTGGGTTTTCCCACTATGCCATTTGGCTGTGCTGTGATTTACCCAAAGATGGGAAGCTCATCCATGCAATTTGGAAGAGTACAGTAACAAAGTGAACAATGAATACACAATGAAGCTTTTTTATATATACAGGTGTCCAACTGGGATTCAACAAAAACAAACTCAGGAAAAGGTACAGCAACTACTGAAGAAATCACAAGTCTGCCAGTAGGCAAATTCACCCCAAAAGACATCTATTCTATACAATTCTTCTATTCTATACAATTCTGAGTGCATATTTTCAATGCAAAGGAGTTGCAAGGTTCAGGCAAACAATCATCCAAACCCCAGGTTCTGGGAATGGAAGAACCTTTTCTGCATTGCAATACAGGATGCTGAGAGGCACAGGCACAAGTCTGATGTGTGAGTGATCAAGAGTGAACTTGAACACCTGGAGCACTCAAATAAACAAAAAGTAAAATTTACATATAAGCAACAATAGAAAATCACAAGTTCTACTCCTGAAATGTATAAAATGTCTGCTATCAGTAAATGTGACAACTAAGTACTAAAAAACCAAAAAGAAAACTTTTTCCTACAGCAAAATAGATCAATTTATTTAAGCTGAATGGTTTCCAATTTACAAAGCAAGTAAAAAGGCATAAAATAGATTTAGCTGTCCTATGCATAAAATAGTAATAAATTACCCTAAGAATCATATTAGGAAAAAAGAACCGAACCCCAGCACACAATGGAAGTCTTCCTTGCGCTTGGCAGGTTAAATATAATCTTATATGTTCAATATTTTCACGCTTTTTAACACAGAAGTCAATGACCAAACCACATCTGTTAAAATGGAAGACTTCTTGGTATCATTTAACTCTACAAATTCTTTCTGCAAACATCAGAATACAAGCATTGGTGAACTGCACCCATCAAGTACCCCACCATACAGTGAGTGTTGGCAAATGCTTAGGGAAGTAATACTAGAACTGAGAAGCATAATTCTATGTATGGCTGCCAGTCTGACACACTGAAATGTGAAAGTAAAACCAAGCACAGCTGGTTCAGGTAAAAAAAAAAAAAGATTAGGTAAAGCAGGATCTATGATGGAGCAAGATACCAGACTTTTTTCCATGAAACTAGCAGTCTAAGTAGTGCAAACATGAACTAGATTCCTCAGTTTATCTCTCAATTTACCCTTTTCTAGGGTGGAAAATAAAAACACACACTGTGTGTCATTATACTATGAAATAGTAACAAACAGTTTAAGAAGTATGAGAAAAAATACAGCAAGGCAGTATTACTTATTAGAATTGGTATCAAATTGTAAAATTTTGAAGACTAACAGTGGGGTTTTGAGTTAATGAAATGTGTATCATAAGGATGACAAACATTTTATTTCTCAGTTAATTTCAATTTAAAGAAAAAAATATTTACATATAGCAAAACCAGACTTACCGCTTCATCGTACTTCTGCTGCTCAATATATAGTCTTATTTTTTTTAAATAGTTGATCTGTTCAGAAGCAGAAAGTGGTCTGTACAACAATATAAAGAGATATTAACATTTCTCCTTTTCATGAACAGAAAAAATTAACTTTGCAATTAAAATAATTATTCTGTAATGAAACCAATATATTCTGAACGTCATTAGAAGCAATTAGGTAATTGAGACTAATCTATTCCTCTGCATTCATCTTCACATGTGTCAACACAGCTGTTTTTTAACTTATCTCAAAATTGCTGCATTAATAGACATTACTTTTATGTAGCTGATCCCATCTAATACTGCTGAGAACTATTTCCCTTGTGCATTATTATTGACCATTGCTCTGGACAGGAAGCATGGCACATAGAAAAATTAAGCAATTTAATTGATTTGAATATGGCTGTAAGCAGTTGATAAGACAGCACTTTGAGTGATTTGCTCATGTTCCACGTTAACAGTGGACAATACCTAACAAGCTTCTCTTTGAAGAGTATGACTGTGTCCCCTGTTACTCAAGGAACTATTAGCCGAATCCCCAGAGCAGGGGATAACACAGTTACCTGGCTACACTGAGGTCAGTGACAAAAATCTCTTTGATTTTAATGAATCTCATCATCAACCAAAACAATTGCTACCATTCTTCCCTTACAGAAAGCAGCAACCAGGACAAAAAAGCCAGTCGACCAAACTCCACCCAATGAAGGCAGAAGGAGCTGTTTCTCCTGTACCATTTTCTTTCCACATTTAGGGACAGCAGCAGGCCTGAGAATCCCAGACTTACCCCGGATAAGTTACAAGGCACATAAGTTATATGGATAAGTTATAAGCCATAACACAGTCCCTGTCGTTCTTGGCACCACAGCAAACCACCATGGGCCACAGCTCTCTGACAGCCAGGGAATTCATACTGCAGGTTCCTTCACACATGGCAGTGGCACAGCACCAGCTCTCAACATCCATGGCACAAGATGGCCCAGTTGCTTGCCTGCCTGCCTCCTGCTCCTTCCCATGCCTCATTCACAACCACCAACCTCATGTTTCAGGCAGTACCAAATCAGGTCACTCCCACCATTTAAATCATCAGCAGCTGCCCATGTGGTCACTCAGCTGAACCACAGGGGCAAGTCTTGATTTCAAGCAGCTGCTGCATGGAAATGCTCATTCCTGCAGCTCCCAAACAGCCATGAATCACTTTTGCCTTCAACCCAGTCTACAGGCTGATACAGCACTTAACAGATACATAAGCAATACATACACACCATCCTTTGAGCCATGAAATACATTGCAAGTATTCTGTGCCTGAACAACCTGAATTTTAGTAGTAGTAACATCCTGGTATATTTTGATGCTATTTCATTAAGTTCAGAGCAGAGCAGTATCATGCACGAATCTTCCAAAACACTGAATAATTGGAACAGCAATTAATCTCACTTTTGAGAAGAGTATTACCTGTAGAGTAGTACCTGTATTAAGAAAATGTTTATCTCTTCAATCTAGAAAAGAATTGAAGGGTGGTATGTATAAACAAGTAGGAAGAAAGAGGTCCCATTGAAAAGGAAAAAGGGATAAAAAGATAATCACAAGGTCATGGTAAGAGTTTGATCACCTTAACTTTGATGGGAAAACAGAGGATTTTAGAAACCAGACTTGAAAAATAGCAAAGTGAATGTTGGTTGTTTCTGCACCTTCATGATACGTCTCTATGGAAGCCAACCTTACACCTCCACAGGCTGAGGGCTACAATCAGAAACAGTTCCTAAAGGAGGCAAACCAGACCCCAAGCCCTGCCTCAAGGAAATCTGTGGCTTTCAGATTTTGCTAAGTTGTTTGGTAGGGGAAAGGGAGCAAAACATCCACTCAAGATGGGAATTTCACCATGTGTAATAATAGGAGGAGGAATAGTAGGAGAGGAAAAAAATAGGGGGAGGAAAAAAATAAGAGATACCTTAGCTTTTAGGTAAGAATTTTTTAAAAATATGGAATAAATATTCAGAAACTTTAACACATTCAAGTTGTTCCTATGTTCCCTGGCTCATTTTTATTGTTTTACACACACTGTTATCTGCAAATTCTATCCTTGTCAAATTCAATGCAAATTTCTTCCAAGCCAAAATCATATTTTACTTCATATCTTTAGTCATTTAGCTATAACCCACTTATTATCTTTTTATTCTCACTGAATCCTTATATTATTAATGAACAATAGTCTTCACCTATTCCTTCTAAGAGGACAGCACCTAGGATCTCTGTACATGGATGGTGTAACAGAATAAACAGGGTTTTCAAACAGTAAAATTTTGACTAAGCCAAACACTGAAAGCAATTATTTTGTCAAATTGGGTTACCTTTGGCAGGTGCAATGTTAATTTTCAATAGCTAACATCATGACACACATATTACCTTTCTTCCATATACATAATTTTCAAGAGGCTGAATTTACAATTGTCTAACAATTGCTTTTGTAAAATTTATGAATTCACCAGAAACTAAGGACTATTCATATATTATTATGAAAATGCAAGGAATTATCATCTTAAGATATTTTTTATCTCTGTATTAAACAAAAAAGAAAAGAAGTTATTAAAGAATGTTTGTATTTTATAACAGTCTAAAAAAGTTACCAAATATGCTGATAATTCCTCAATTCAAGAATGGGCATAGTTCACCATAAGCAATTTATCATCCATTGAGGACACTGATTCACTTCCTGAAGCTGACAAAGTAGATGAGAGATTTAAAAGAAATCTAGATGTAGCAGAAAGCATAAAGAGACAAACATGAGCCATTAACACAAGTGGAAAGTTGCCTATGAAAAAACTCATGGACTTTAGAAATGGTGATTCTATAAAATCTACAAGACTTACCAAAAACCAAAACCACACTGAAAATTTAAGTCTGAGAAGTTAAAGCCTGAACTGTGTGTAGCATTAGATTTTAACTTAAACTATTTTAAAGGTCTCCAGCAGAAGACAGTGTTAGGAAATAATAAACTGATCAGAACTTTTCCCTGTTGCAGAGCATCCCAGAGGCACTAGCAAATGTCAATGTATTCTCAAGGTCACTTAATAAACATATCCATGCAATTAATATTAATAGCAATGAAGTGAATTTACTGATCATTATTAGAAATATTCTCAATTCTAGAAGGAAAACTAGGGTGTATGTGTATATGCTCTTGCCAGCTATCCACCATCAAAATCCAATTCTAACAAATTCAAGATGAATAGTCTTGCCTAGTAAAATCTGAGGACTTTTTCCATAACACAAAAATACCTGTCCTATTAAGAGGCACACACAAAGAGAATTTAGCAGTAGACTCAACTCTGTCCTCCTTTTCTTAAAAGTATTGCAAAACACATGCACTGAAAAGGGTAGTACTCAGTGGTTTAACTTGAAAGAAAAAACAAGAATTCCATGATCACATAGATTATAAACAAACACGCATTCACAATACTATCAGGATTCTAAAGACTTAAGATTACATTCTTGACAGAAAATGATGGTGGTTCTGGAAGAATCATTTTATTTTTCATTATGGCTATCAGAGATTAACTTCCTGGTTCCAGAGAGAAATCACAGCTTCATCCATGAATAAACGTAATTAATTATGAAACAAGATGATTGGGCTAATCATGCAAGTGCTTGTAAACTCTCCCTTCTGAGATGTTAGTTACCCTTGTCATAGGTATACCTGACAAAATTAATCTTTCCAGCACATCATTCATGCTTCACATAAGCTAAGCTATTTGACAGCAATTCACAACAAGACTCTGATGAAGTACATTCACCATAGCAATGTCAAAGGGATCTCTCTTTGGCCAATGAGTCTTGTTTATCATCACACTACAGAAATTACCATCCCCAATGGCACAGGTAGCATGCTGCAGACAAATCAGGAAATAAAACCTCTCGAAACAGAAGGAGATGCCTTGCAAATAGATCTGTATCCAGCACCGCTAGTTTGTTAATTTTATTATGCCTGGTTATTTGGGTAAAGATTTATGGTAATTTTATTGCACAGTACATTTTCCAGAATTCTGCTATAAAAAGTAACCCCTTCATGTCTGTATTAGTTGAACACTTATAATGATTCAGATTTAATAATGAAAGTCAAGGAAGCACCACAGACCTGTAGATGAAATGTACAAGAGAAAGACTAAGATCTTTGCCTAGCTCATTGTCAGATGAAAACAAATTCATTTCAGCTGCTTACCTACACACACTCACAAACCCCATGCACCTATGTCAGCTCATGCATATCTACACCCTTCCATCACTGCCTTTTCACTCTCTCCATCAGAAAAAAAGGAAATACTTTACATCCTACAACCCTTTGAGAGTGCAAGATTTGCAAAAGACAGTGATCACATTTCTATGACCCTTATACAGCAGCAAATCAGAAGTAGCTGTTCAGCAGTCTTCTAAAACTTTTTCATTTTGGCTATTTGGGAGATGGAGAGGTAAGCACCTGCTCCTCCTGTTGATGCAAAACTAAAAAGCTGAAGGACATGAACACACATCCCTAGACCCCTGTGACTACCCCATGATTGATCAAGGCCATTTGAATATAGAATTACAGGATTTTGTATAGGTGACCTTCTTTTGAACACCACATAAAGCAGAGCTTCTCACATGCTTTGCTATGAAATTCCTAACTCCAGAATTGCTAGCAGCAAAAGAGTCAGACTGACACTGTCCAAACAACTCTAGCAACATCTGCCAAAATGCTGAATAATTACAGCTTCTTGTCCTCTTCTCCAGAAAGATCATCCCTGGTACCTGAAATAAATCAGCCAGGATAAAGTTGGGCACCACCCACCCTGCAGAGCATCAAGGCCTCTGCCATCCAGACACTGCATGGGGCAGGTGCCAGGGCCTCTCTGCTCTCTCCCCATGGGAGAAAACTGCCAGCAACACAATCAGCTGAGTAAATTCAAACCGTGTTGCCACACACCACTCCCTGAGAGGACCATACTGCAGAGCAGAGATGGCTTCCACTCCAGCAGCCCTGCAAGCAGCTGAAATAGTACTTACAGGACCCACTATTTTGGCTTTGATCCACAAAGCAATAATTTGATCCACTGCTGGCAAAATGCCATCTTGAAAATGCAGATGTAAGACTGGCCTGATGCTTTTGCAGGGCTGCTATTCAAAAGCAACTGAGCCAGTGCAACAACAGGCTTCAAAAATGCAATCCTCCATGAGAGCTGCCTTCAAGCACTTCCAGTGCTCAACAGGACGGTACCTGAGAAAGCATCAGGTGGGTAATGGCAGAGTAGAGACACAGATCTGTCTGCACTCAACACTGTTAATGTGACAGAAACATGACTGCACATCTATTTCTGTTCTACAACAAATTCACTCCAGTTGGCAACCCGTGAGTGCAGAGACTTTATGGTGGTGACAGTGCAATCTCAAATGAACCCAACTTTGTAATTCCCCTGTTTCTTGCTTCCTGTTTACTTTTCAAAGTACTGTGCACAGTCTTGTAGGAGCAGAATAAAATGCATAAGAGAAAACTCTCCCACTTCATTAACAACAAAGAACAATCACAAAGACAATGAATGGCAAATGATGCAAACACTTAAGTTCATTCAACAAAATGTGAAAAAAATTGACCAAATAAATGTTTCATAAATCAAAGTCTGGAACCATGATATTTCCTTTCTGTTGAACTTGCTGTGCAATACAGAGTACGTGATGTTACCTGGGGCAATGATCAGGAAAAAGAAAGCTATTACAATTCTATGGACCTCACCAAATTACCTATTTACATGAATTTTAATGGCCAGAAGCCAATTTTTTTCCCATTTTCAAAATGCATTCAATTCCAGTTCTTCAGATGTGCCTTTTTGGAAAAAAAGAACTGTTTTATAGTATCTGCCAAAGACAGACTGAAAGCACATAGGGAGATAAAGAGACAATCCTTTGGATACGTTTTAGTTCTGATCAAAGAGCGAAGTTTCAAAGACTAAACAATTTGATGGGTAAATCAGTGATCCTTAATCTGTTTAGATGGCCTTAATTTTACTTGTTTACTAAAATATTTTCAGGTAAGCTGCTAAAAGAGGCAAGTCCTAAAAACCATCATTTTGATAATTAGAAGATGCATGCTGATTACAGATTTAAAAAATTACAGCCATAGTATTACTATACTACAGTTATGCTTTTTAAAAGAAAATGTGCTCTACATAAACTTACACTAAAGGGTTTACTAGAGCTTCATAAAGCCCAGAACCCACAATATTCCCTTTCCCAGCTTAATGGGAAATGCCTTTGTAATGCCTTTCTTCCTGCTGTTCCACTGTCAGGACTTTCAGTTTTGGAGAGCCTAAATTTCAAGTGTGTTTTTGTATTTCCGGGTTTTCTGACTACTGTGTTAAATTTTTAGTCAGGTAGTCTAGTTATAGGCTTGTAGTAAGTTATTTTTGCAACTCAGTTATCCTTTTCTTTTAAGAAGCATTAAAAAGCACTGCTAGCACTCCAAAAGGAAGAAAAGGATGAGAAAGTCAATAAGAGGAGTCAATAAGAGGCTCCAGTTTTTAAGTTCCGAGGTTTTGTTCTTTAAAGCATAAGGAAATGAAAGAAGGGCACACACACTTCCACAGGCCAAAGGTAGCAAAAAGTCTATTTACTGACACATTGCAGGAGCCTGTCAGTACATCTATGCTTTTGTATTCATCAGATTCACAAACATGCAGAAGAGGACAGCGGGACATCAGTGAAGCCGCAGGAAATGGTCTGACTGCTAATGCTCTAACCCTGTACTGTCAAGTCTCAGGAATTAAAATAGCCTTTAATATTCACAAATCAGAATCCCTGATGTAGCATATTCAACAGCATAGTGCCTTAGGATATTTATGTAAATCCCTTAGATAACAAAGATGAGAGAAAAAGGAGCTGACAACTAAACTGCCAGCTGCCAATTCACTGAACAGAGAAGCAATTAAGGTAACTGGGCTGCACACAGCATATTTTGCATGTAAACTACTATGGCAAGAGCTTCAGAGAAGCAGAGGCCAGAAGGGAGGAGAGCACACTCCAAAACTGTCCCTCTGGTCCCCTTAAAGCAGAACTGAGAAGGTGGATGCAGGGATCTTCCAGGGGCAGGGGGTTTGTCCAGAAAGCCATAGCAGGAAATGATGCCGCAGCCTTGGAAAGGGAAACTGCTTTTCAGGGAAGGTGGAAGATCCTTGAAGGAAAAGAAAGGCACCATTTTTAAAGTCCCTTCTATTTTAGTACTACAGAGGAGGGATATGTGCTGACTGTCCATAACAACACCCTGCCAATGCTGCAAGTGAGTCCTCACCTCTGCAAGATACATGACGATTTATGTCAAGGACTTATGTATGATTTATGAAAATGAGCTGGATCTAGGTATCTGCAGTGTTGTGGCTATATAGTGTTACACCTCAGCTCCTCTTCTGCTCCACAATCCTACATGCCCATCCTAAACCATAGCAACCATTTTTGAACCAGCTGCATCCAGAGCAGGCAGCTTGTGCTGTGCCAAGTACCTACCAGCAGGGCCCCATGGCCACCAAAACATGTCTGGGAGACCACCCATACTGATCCTAACCAGGAGACCCATTGCACATCAAGGAGTCACTGATCCACATACCCTATGCAGGCCCAGGCATGTGGTGCCCAAATACCTTGGCCAAGGGACAGACCCAGTCAGCTGGGAGGAACAGAGCAGCCTGCAGGCAATTCCCACTCTGTAACAGGGATTACACTGCCTGCCTGTCCTCATGTATGTAAGAGCTGCAAGAAGTTCTCATGTGAACCTCCTTTCTGTCTGACAGTAGAAATTATCACCAGGGTTGATTTCTTGATTGAAAATCACATAGCAGCTTGAATGAGCAATACAAGGGAATGCCTCCACAGCCAGCATCTGTGTGGCGCCATCAGAAAACTGATCCCACGCTCCACAACATAGGGTGCCCAGCATCTGAAGGGATGTATGGTTTAATTGCTGTTTTCTTCTGTTCATTTCCTATTATTACAACAGCTACTTTATTAAGCTATTTGTAATTGGGCTTTTCTTACTGGGATCCAGAAAGAGTCCTGTATTCTGCCCCTCACCTCACACCCCAGAGCAGAGCATTCTCTGTCCATCCCCTCCTACCACCTGCTGGAAATCCTCCCTCACCCTCATTGCACAAAGCCTCACAAGTTCCACGAAAAGGCCAAAAGGATTTATAATACAAGGCAATAGAGAAATATACATTAATCTTGTGATATTTTATCTTACATACCAGCCTTTTAGCTCCTTCTTAAGACCTTACCTACTTCCTACTTGATAGTAAATCCAATTACATCGAGTCCTCCTGTGCAGAAGCCAGTTAGCTTCTCATGTACAAACTAAAAGCTCCAGAGTGCACTGCTGAAACTCAAGACCAGCAGGATGTCTGCCTTCTGAGAGGATTGCATCCTCCCTGAGCAGCAGTGTGCTTCAGACATGGCCCATTCAGTGAGAGAGAAGCTGACATTTTTGCCAAAGAACAAGCACTGATTTCTCCCTGAAGAGATAATACCTTAACTATTTAAACAGGAGGGCTTTTTGTAAAAAATAATAGAAAGCCATTATTTTCATTTGAGCACTTTGTCTCTACAGCACTGCAGTTCTATTTTTTGATGTATATACACATGTCCTTAAAGCCAAGGGTGAAGGGGAGAGGGCTGCCAGTCTGCCTCCCAACACCAGCTGGCTAAAGGTGCCCACACTGACCAGCTTCTACCAGCAATCCCTTATGCCTGGATTCACACCTGATAACACAATGGGGACAAAGCAGAGACAGGAAAAGGCTGCCTGCCTTTGCAGGGTTCACTTGGAATTGATAGAAGCTGCTGGTCCTTCATTCTTGACCACAGGATGAAGGGGCTGAAATCTCTGCAGCTAAATTAGTGCTTCTGCTAAATAAAAGGTCCTCTGAAGACACAAAGCATTCCAACAAACATGCAGGAAGAATAATCACTATTAGACTATTCTTACCTACTGCAATATTTTCACCCTTTCCTCTTGGCATTCAAAGCTAAATGTTTGCTCTTGCAAGCATTATCACATACATCACAAATACCTTACATATTACCAGTTATTTCAATAAAATTTATTTAACCAAAACAAAAATAGTATGTTCCAAAGGATGTACTGACATCTTAAGGACCCTGCCTTGCTCAATAGTGGAAAAGAAATCACCTGCTTCACTTTGATCCAAATGTCAATTTTGTGGGAATATGTATTATTTAAGTTTTGAAAGGCCATCAGACAGAGGGAACAATATAGCACTGTATCTCCAGTCATCAGAGAAAGGAAGAAAAGAGAGATATTTGTGCACAAGGCAGTTTTTTGAAGTTTCTGTAATCTTCAAAGACACTCTACACTCTATTTTCTTTTCTATCACTGACAAAATACATAATGGGCAATTATGTGGAAAGACACAGCCTCTACATGATTGATACTTCCTTGCACCAAGTCCATACAAATGTTTAAGGGAGTTATATCTCAATTCATACTAGAGGATAGAGCAAAGGAAGAGTTACATTTTCATATGGTGAAAAATACATTTTTATTTAATAAATGTACACTGCACATTAAAAATGCAGTGACTGTCTACATAAATATGCAAGTTATAACTTGATTATGCACACAAAAGTAATTATTTGGTATGATTAATATGTAGTATTCAGACAATTAGGTTACTTTAAAAATGCAGCATAAGGTGGTACAGGATTTTTCATATATAAGAAGATAGCTCAAGTTTCTTATTTAAAGTCAAGGTTCTATTTCCTGATAAAAAACCCCCAACCATTATTGATAAAAACTTCAAGACATTCAATAAAAAAAGCAGAGCTAGTGGTAAGCAAGTACTGATTATAGTTTAGGTGTTCATCCCTTGGATTTTTTTCTGAAGATGGTGGTTCTTAAACTACTGCTCCTGCCACCTTAGTGTGAGGGACCAGAACCTGACCAGCTGGAAGCACAGCCATCCCTGAAAGCATTGGATACACCAGCACTATGCAAAAGGACTCTTGTGCTTTTATGTAATTATCTTAAATCTCTTGTACCTGTTGGGACACTAAAATTGCACTAATTGGTTACGCAGCTTTTAGGGCAACAGTGATGCACCATTTACTCAGCACACCACCCTGTCCTTCTGATACTTCTTGCAGGATTACTTCCACAGGCCAGAGATGCCAACTTTGGGAATGATTTTGCAACAGTAGCATCTGGCCCCTTGGCACACTGGTCTTTGAGCTGTGCCAGCTTGGCAGTTGCCCTAAGGTGCATCAAATGGTCAGAAAGCTAAGATAGTGAACTATCCTGGACATCAGTTTTCCTCTGTCAGCAGTCTTCAAATTTGTCCTCTCACTTCCTTCAAAGCATCTGGTACCTTGGCACCTCCTTTTCTTACACATAAAGGTCAAAGCAGTGTGCTTTTCTTCTCAGAATTCTGAGAAAAGCCTCTGACTTTGCTAAGCAAATGGTTTTTGAAAATATGTCTTTTGTAGTTGGGAAAATAAGGTAGGGAGAGAAAGGAAGTGGGAAGGCAATAAATTTCAGATACTAACTTCTTTCATATATCCAACTAGAACTGCAGTTAAGTATTCAGTCTCAGCAAGGGATACTGCACCTTGCCTTGCAGAATCAAACACTTGGAGCTGAGTTTCCAAAATGTATTCTCAACAGTTTCACAAGTAGCCTCAAGATACACTTTACCCAGATTTGTTCCTTGATGAAGGCACTTTGATAAAGCAAAAATGGCAGCCAGACACATCCTTATTAATAGATAGAGCTATTCAAACTCTAACCCACCTCGAGTCTGGTCAAGTAGATACTATTGAAGTTTCTATCACATAACACAATGATCAGCACCATCCTCCTTCTCATCATTATACACCTGACAGATGGATTTCAGAGAGAAATGCAATTTAGATGCAAGTAGGAAAGGGCACATATCTACTGGCCTCCTTCATTTCCTGTCCACTGTGCCAGCCACACTTCTGCTAGGGATGAGATTCCCTGTGGAAATGAGAAGCTTTATATCAATTCAATATTCTTCCTCTGTTGCTAACACTTTGAAAACAGGCTTATTTTAGCCACAAATATATATGTGTATAATAGCTTTATGCTTCTGGTGCAATATATTCAACATACAACTCAAACACTGGTTTTTGAGTCATTGCAGCTGAAGGTCATGAACAGTTTTCTACTCACTCAGTAATAAAACACCTGAAAATCAAACTAGAAAACAGGATTTCTCCTTCAGAATGTCAAAACAAACATTTTAATGCTATTTCTGACTGAAAAAATTAAGTCCAGGTTAAGTTTCTGTTAAGTTGCAATTTCTACAAAACACATTGTTTGTGAATATATCCTCCCCTCTCTCCTGCTCTGTAAACTACATATTCATTATTAATTGCACCTCTAAAACCAGAATGTCTCAATCTGAAATTCTAAACTCAGATTTCTTCTGGAGTTCATATCTACATTTTCTATTATACTTTATTCAACTAGATCTTTAAATAATTTAAGAAATTCAGTTCTTAGAGATATCTTTGTTGATTTTCAGGTCACCGAGTTGCTGAAATAACACAAAATCTGTAATACTCACAAACAAAATAAAATTGAAAATTTTCTATGTAACTTCATGATTCCAAAGCACTTCAGACATGAATAACCCTTCACTAACTTCCAATAAACTACGAAGGAAAAAAGAATTTTATGTTGGAGCATACACTTTCTGAGCTTCAAGTTACATATTTCAGGCACCAGAAGGATTAAAAATGAGTATAACTCCTTTGTACAACAACTGAAAATGAACAGAGGTGGAAGGAGTTATTTGTGTCTGAATGAAAGGACAGTAGGAGCAGACACAGCACAGAACTGTGCTCAGCTGCAGCAGCAGGTAAGGCCAACCATAGGTTAATACAGATCAGGGGTCAAACCTGACACTAAACCTGGGCTGACAACTCCCAATAGCATACAGCTCTGCAGAAACACAACCTCCCTACAAATACCAATGACTCTGAAACATAGCACAGCACACCAGGATTTCACTTGCTCTGGACAGGAGGTAGGCGTCCCCACCTTAGCATTTTTAACTTCACCTGAAAAAGCAATCATACCCTTCTACACCCTCTATCTACCACCAAAAAAGTGTCTCAACAAAGACAGCAGAAGGGGATGGATGCCTTTCCCTCTCTATCTCATTCAGATTCAAGCATAATTTGTGTGATTATCTGATGTGGTTTGCCTCATACTAATGCATCAGATCATGTATCTGCAGCTGCAGTTCAGGCTTGTGTTCATTGCACACACATTCAGTCATCTGCATGTGAAAGGAGGGACGGATCTATAGACAGGTCATGCCTAAAACTACCTTCACTCTCCCTTTAGTTCCTGCAAGCTGGAGCACTAGGAAGTTACTCATGTGTTTAAAAGTAAGTTTGTGTTCAACCACTTCATCCCAACTATTAGTAAGAGGTTAGACAAGATCCCTTGGCAGCTTTCCAGACATGAGCCAAGTTTTCAAAGTCAAGGAGAGCTGTGAAGACTAATCAGAATGTGGCCAAACTACTCCCAGCACACTGTGGGTGAGTATTTACATTAGTGTGTGACCATCCATGGTGAGTCTTTTTCTGCTTTCCAAGCATGAATAAACAGCATCATCCTGAAGCAACAAAGAAAGTCTTCACCCCCACAAAATTCCTGTAAGGCATTTCACTGTGGTAGTGGATTCCTGCCTCCCTCAAAACCACTGACCAAGTCTGGAACTAATTCTAGACCCAGCTGCATCTAAACTCCTTCTGAGAAGGAGGTTAGACTCTAAGGAGGTCTTCTCTGCATCTCACAACTCAACAGGAGGATCTCCATGACAGCTTTTTCTGACCCATCCTCTATGCAGTAAATAATCAAGTGTACCTTGACACTAAATCTTGCTAACTGCTGTGGCATTTCCTATCAAACACTGTGAAATAGTAATCACTTCTCTCTGATGAGTGAGGCGCATCACTCCAGCCATGACACTCACACATCCAAGGAATTATTTTGGTCTCAAATCAAAACATTTCCTGGAACAACTATTAATCCAAATTTTGATTCAGAAAAAATTGTAGAGTATCTAAAGAAAATAAACTTATTTTTGCAGTGGACCATACCAAAGTAACAATATATTTATACCAAATTTTAGCTGCATTTTCAAAGTGATAAATGTCTCTGGCATTTCCACTTAAATCAATCCAACATAGCATAAAAAAGCAATCCATAAAGCAATTGGTAATATTTAGATCCTTTAAAGATCTATAGCATTAATAAAAGCACATCTTATTGTATAGACTCAGTCTTATTTCTCAAGGAAAGGTAAAATTGAAAGAGCTGCAAAATCAAACTAATAGTCATTTATCAGAGAGAACCATCCATCCTTTCCATATGGGCATTTTATTTCACATAGATCAGTAAATTCTTTGATAATGCAGCTGTCATTGTTATTCAGAATTTGTTCTAAAGGATTCATTATGTTCCCAGGATTAACTTGACTTTTGTCTCACAGACTGTCTTGAACCTTTCCCTTTGAAGGAGCTAGAGGTACAAAATAACACAGCAATTGCCTGTTCAGACAGACAGCAATCATCTTTAACAATAAACATACTTCACAGGAAGCGACTCAAGTATGTTTTACTGCTGCTATGATTTAAATATCTTAATTAACAGTGCTCTAGTTCCCAAAGGAAAACAGCTGCTCTTGGTGACAAGGCATTTTTGGAGCACTCCACCAAATGCGAGCAGAACTGAACACTATCACATCCACCCATGGCAAAGCTTTTAAAAACCTCTACAGAAGAAAGGAAAAGGAAAAAGAAGCTTTAATTAGATAAGACAGAAGGGTGAGGGGAGCAGTAACTGTTCAATACACTAGAGCAGAGTTCCCAGATACACAAACCACTACAAAGACTCCTTCAACAGCCCTGAAAACACTAAGACTAGGCAACACAAATGCTAAACATTGTAAGCCTCTTTTCTGGATGCAATGTATTTTATTTATTCTTCATTGGCATTTAAATCACAGAAAAAATAATTCTTAGTTCAACTTTTAGACATATATATAAATTAACAGATGGCACTTCCTGACCCTATAGGGACTTGCATCTCCCAAAGTATGCTGAAAAAATGCCCAAAGTATAGCAAGAAAAAAAATCAGTGCAATATATAGTGTCAAAAAAAGCCTAGACAAATAACCCTTAATGGAAAATAAAATGTAAGGAATAGATTTTAAAATGGGTCAGTCCATCACAGGAAAAGTAAAAATCCATTTGGCATGTCTAAGCCAGTCTACTTCTGCTTCAGCAGAGAAAAAGAAAATTCAAAGGAAATGCAGACAGGATCATCCCAATTACATCCTAAAGTTCTGGTGAGAAGAAGCAGGTAATTACATAGAGTTCTAGTGCAAAGTTTCATAGGCAGATAAACACTTCCATCTAAAAAAGACTTAAGAGACTGAATGAGTTGTTGCAGCTCACTGAAATACCAAAGCAAGTGGTAAGACAAACAATCAGGTAAAATATACATAGTTTTTACAGACACTTACTTGAATGGTGTGAACAGAATTGACAATGTAGTTTCCTTTTTCTGACTCATCTTAACCTGCATAAAAGAGCATTAAATCATTACATGCAAGTGGCAACAAGACTAAAAATTGTATCAGGAATTAAACTACAAAAGATCAAAGAAGATGTATAAGACTTTGGAAAAGGAATGAAATCACACTCTCAATATCTGGGTGTTATACTCCAGTATGCACAACTCCTCTGAGCTCCTGCAAACTCAGACCTGCTCTAAAGTAAATAAAATAAACCATGCTCTAGCCCCTGCTTTTCTCAGAAGGCCTTCTACAGTTTCCAGGATAAAAGGAAGACTTGGATAGAAGTGACACCAGGCTTCAGTGACAACCACCCTCAATGAAACCAGCACCATTTCTGCCAGACAGGCACCAGTACACTGCAGCAAACACTGCCAAAGCAATGCTGTAAATCAATTAACCTGCACATGGACAAAAATAGAAGGTTTTGATGCCATCAGAGACACTTTCTCCAAGGTCCTCCAAAACATCTTTAAGGCCTCCTACAGCTGCCTGACTCAAGTCTGACTGCTGGCATAACGTGCAGTCAGGAACTTCCTAAGCACACCACTTGTAAAACCTGACAGCTGGAAGTAGGAACCCACATATTTCATCCTATCCATCCGAGGCAACATCATCTCCAGGGAGCACAAACTGTGGTCAGGTCAGCCTATCACAGGAAAAGTAAAAATCCACTTGGCATGTCTAAGCCAATCTACTTCTGCTCCAGCAGAGAAAAAACGAAATTCAAAGGAAATGCAGACAGGATCATTCCAATAAAATGCTAAAAAAAAGCCAACAAGAATAACCCAGCACTAGAGAACAACAGAACAAAAGCAAGCTCAAAAGAAAGGAGAAGCAGAACTACTTCGTTTTTTTAAATAATCTCCAAGATGCCAATTTAACTGAAAAATATCTGAGTCATCCTTAATGCTTAAAGCAGTGGTCTTCCAACTGCAGAGGTCATATCTGCATGCTTCAAACTTCACATCCAACCCCACCAGTTACTCTCCCTGTTAACACACTAGCTCTCCACCTTATTTTTGAAAGTGATTCTGCTGCTGACACTGCCACCCTGGTATCCACACCTTTGTGAAGCTGGCATTCACAAAGGGACAGAAGATGCTGAAGGTGCTGATCTCATGCAGGTCATCTCATGCTAGTTCATTGTTTCACTACCGTGACAGGAATTTCCAGAGAGGATAACAGTTCTTTTGTGTCTCAGCTTCTATCTGTGGAGGATGATTTTCCTTCAGAGTATTTCTGTGCCTTGCCAAAACTGGGATTTTGGACAGTTTCTCACTCCACTGCTTAGTGAAACAGAACCTTTTTTATTTGGACCACTCATGTGTTCTCATAATGTAATATCCAATATTAAATGAATCAAGACAGAGGAACCAGAGATGAACATTTGCAAAGCAAAACAACAGATATAACAGCATTAGCTAAAAGTTAATTAGGCCACTAATTTAATTTCTTTAATGCACAGGAGCCTTTTACCTTTCTGATCTGTTTGTGTAGTGACCCTGATTTAAGGCCTTGTCTCCCAGCCCCAAATGCCAAGGCATTATTTCCCTTCTCTGGTACCAGCAGTCTACCTATATACTGCAAGTAGATTTACATTAACACCAATAAACATCACCATTTTTGTTAAGATGCAAGAAAAAAGTTATTCATTCTCCTTAGAAAAAGCCAACCAAACTTCTTTATTAAAGTATTTCAAGCTTCCCCAGATAAGTCTGACAGCTATTCAATCAAATGAATGTGCATTCAATTTTAATCCTTTCGACTTGGCACACTATGGATAGGGTAAGTCATACAGTTACTTTGACATAGCAACAACTATTATTCAAATAAGTTGGGCTTTTTTACCATATGTTTAGTACCTTAAATTGCTCAAGAACCTGAACAGCATTGGTAAACATGCTCTCTGCTTTGAAAAGAGCACTAGTGTTCAGATACTCCAGAGGCAGAGTTCCCTGAGGAAGAAAAATACACGTAATAAGTAAAAAAAAATTAAATTAAATAACAGGAATTTCTCTTAACTGAATTGCTGGCCAAATAAGCAGTAAGAACACTTCAAATTACTGCTGAAATAACTCATGTTATTTGAAAATACTCTTCTCACACAGATTTGCAACATTGTAGGGATTGTTTGTAATATCTCAGCTTCTACAGGAATGCAAAAAGCATAAATAACAGAAGTTGTTACCAAACTATATACTATAAAATAATATAAACTCAACCTCTAATCAAAAGCTATTTTTGATACCCCTAACAGTCTTCTACCCAAAGCCCCACCTGGGCCTGACTCAATCCAGTACTTGTGGTAGGAAAGGGAGCAGTTCCCATGCCACCCTGTGTTGGGCAGCTTTCCTCACATAACCAGCAATGAGTGCAGGACAAGGGGACAATTCCTTGGACAGAGTCCCCAGAAGAAATATTCCAAAAAATATGCTGTAAATAGGTGTTTTATATGTGAAACCAGCAGTGTGACAGCACACTAATGAAATGCTAATTGTCAATTCAATATTTATGAGGCAACTTTTGAACTATGTAATAATACATGAAAGAAATTAAAAGAAGTCATCTCGCTCTTCACTAAATTAGAGGCACAAGATAACATCTGAAGAAAGTACACCAGTTTAATCAAGAAATAATTGAATATTAAATTGCAGGAACTGGCTTGTTTACAGGCTTAGCTTTCATGATCAAAATCATGTGTTATTCAAACCATATTGCATTTTTACCATCCCTAAAAACAAAGCAACAAAAAACTCTTAGATAGCTCAAGAGTATAAAGTTGCAGCTTAGAAAAGGACCAGCTGCCTCTCCAATTAAAAGCCCTATACAATACATTAAAAAAATTTAAGTTTGTACTCTAAAGATACACACATAAAATTAAAACTACAAGCAGTCTTCACACCCTATAGCACTTTGACAAATCTGTAATCCTTCTCCTCACACACCTCAAGTCTTGCCCCTAGCACCTCTTCCTTTATAGTGAACAGATTTTTATAACATAGAAAAACATCTGTACTTCTTACCACAGAGTTCAGGGGGAAAGGCACACCGATAAGGGAAGCCATCAGTGGTGCTATATCAGCCTGTACAAACAGAAGCATTCCATTTTAACATAGCTTCAGCCTCTAGAGATAATAAATTCAGCTTAATTTTAACATATCTGCGTATGCAAAAGATAACTATGTAATATCACCAAGTTATACACGCACGTCTCCTTTACAGTTTTTTGGGCTTTTAGTTTCTAGTAGTCATGGCATGATTAGATTCAAAATGTGAAGCTCTGCTGCTGAGCAAGCTTGAAAAAATACATTTCATTTAAAAGGCAAATTATAACTACCCCAGTATTTATTTGCAGGAATTCAACATCTCCTTTACTGCACTCAGAGAGGCATACCACTTTTTATGGCTATTTATATGACCAAAAGAACTAATTCCATATTTACAGTTTTAAGCAGTATTCTGGATATACTGCTTTTCACAACATTCTTTATCCCATGCTTCCACAGCGCAGATTGCTCATCTTCTCCCCTACAGAGGGAGTTTCTGCAGTTTTTTAATGTCCAGTCAGGCCTCCAAGAGGCCCTTCAATCTTCACTAAAGTATCTCATGAAATAAGTTATCATTTCCTTCTATTTGTGATAATAAACACTGCCTCTTACCAGGTTTATATTTTCCTTTAATATAAAACTAGACACCAAAATTCTTTGTTTCTCAGGCATAAATCTGAAAAAACTACACTGAAATCACAGGCACTACTCCAGCCTCAGATCTACTGAGCAGACTCCAAACCATTATTTGTTGAGAACAATACTTGGAATACACTTGGAGTGTAATGATAATTAGAAGTCTTGTTTGCTATTTTTACCCATCGTCCCACGTGTACTACAGGACAAAAGCTCTGTCTGTCCTTGGGAACTCCATTATCCAGGGCAAAGTAATATTCAAGACTCTTCTTTACAGTCTCAAAACAACATTGCCATAACTCCTACCAACCTTGAGAGGAAAACTAATCTTTTTTTGTAGTTTTGTACCAGGGATTTGCTGAAGGCAGTTGATCCAAAACATTCCCAATTTGAACCTTCTAGCATGAGATTATTTCCCTTGTTTGAGTAGGTTTGGAGTCTGTTATTCATATATTGATTTTTGAAGGATGATGAAGCACCACAGTTTAAAAAAGCTTGACTGATTAAGGATCAATGGAAAAGTTGTTCACATTCTTTTCTTCCTCGACTAATTGTCTAAATTGCAAAATATTTGGGCCACAATCACAGATGAAAAAAAACTCCACAGTTTACCACTATAGCAAGAAATGGTTTTGATTTCATGACAGCAGCTTGGGGGACCTGGTATATTGTATTGCACTTTTCCTACAGCCATGTGGGATCGCTTAAATAAATGGTGCAATAATGCATCTTCAGGAGAAGTTGTTTGTGCAGCTGTCAATTGCTTGTCAACAAGCAATTTAAACTTACCCTCATTATGTTATTGTGGTTCCTGTTTCTAGGGAAATGTTACATTGGTGTGATCATTCACTCAAGTAATTACTTTAAATCAAGCAAAACTCATAATTTAAGGGGAAAACTTATGAACGATTAAATTAGGTGTGTTTGATACCTGATTGACATCAAGCCTCTTCAAGTTCTCCAGTTTCCATTCTGCAAGAAACAACAGAGCACCTGAACAGCTAATCTACACAGATTTCAAAGGACAGTTCAAGTTCAGTTGACATTTACTATCTTGTTGCCATTTTCTGTAAAGTGTTGGTACTAAAGAAAATTATGATTTTACATTAGGATGCTAGCTCAAGAAGGGTTACAGATGGAACTCAACAGGCAGAAACAACAAAATGCATTCATTTAAATTCACATTTTCTTTTATCCAGCAGGATAAATTGCTGCCTGCAATTGTGACCTAGATCAGTAGAAAAAAGGCTAAGGCTTTTATTTTTTTCAGCACAGGGATGTATTACCTCCTGTGCCAACTAAAAGAATCAAACTCGGATTTAGGAGATTTATAGCATCTCTTCAATAGCTGGTAAAAAAGGCTAACCCAAGGTCCTAAATGCACTGGTATAGCACGGTACAAACATTAGATCCTAAAGCTTTGGCACATCATACAAAAACCTGGTTGAAAATTATATTTTCCTGCTCTACGCTGGCCTCTAAGGAAATAAAGAGAAAATTGCCTATTTTCTTTGGGGGTGGACAGTTATTTAAAAACAGAGTTTAGCAAGGTTTGGTTTTGGTTTTTTCTTTCATACATCTGCAGTATTGCATACAGCAAACTTACTTCCAGCAATTAGTTCATACCACTGCTACCTTGGGGGGGTCTGAGTAAAGGTCCACTGTTACTTGGTTCCACAAGCACCCTGAAGAGCAGACTTGTACTTTAACAGTAGTGAGACAGCTAAGGGGAGTTCCCATGGCAACACAGGGGAAGTATTAGCAGCATTAATCATCAATTCTGTTAAACTCATACCAAAAGGTACAAGTCTGCTTCCTTTTGCTTCCCAGAAAAGGAAATGGATTTGTATTTCTAGAAACAGACTCTTACCAATATTTCTATTGTATAAATGAATTGTCCGTTTTCCCTTTAAATTCAGTTTTCCAAAGAAAAACATTGGAAAACTGTCTGTGCACACACAAAATGTGTCTAAGGTAGGAAGAAACTGTCTCTGCTAGAGAAAACTTCCTCTTTTTGTTAGAAGTTTTTTCATCTCTGCATGCTCTACTCAGATATTCCAAAATGCAGAATTGAAGACATCTGCTTGGGACCAAGAGCCACAGGACACTGAGCCAAGGAGCTCCTAAGGACTGTGACACACCTACAGACTGGCCAGTCCAGGCTGTACTCCCAGGAGTGAGGCATCTTGGCTGTGCATGCTGCCCACATTGGTTTATTATTCCAGCTCACTGTCTAGGTTTCCTGTACAGTGCTCAGCAGTTTTCCACCCACTTCATAGAGGGGTTTTTTGCCTTTATCCTTCCCTGCTTTTACTGCAGCATGCTGAGCTGTCAGATGCAAACAGTCCAGGGAAACAGCAGGGAAGTGCCAGTTCAAAAAGAGGCTGAGGATGAGGGTACATGAAGCAAAGAAGATCTCACATAAAACCTCACAGAAGCCAAACTCGTGGAGGGTACAGTGAGCTCCCTCAGCTGTGCCAAAGCAGGCTGAGCCCCCTACAAAGCAGGCTTGTATCAAGCACCCCATATCCTGATGCTGCAGGAGGTTGTGCCTTCACTCACAAGCTCCTCTGGGCTTGTGCCCCAGGGCCAGCCATCAGCCCCTGAGGAGCTAGAGAGCAGTTCTGTATTCTCTTTCCTGCCGAAGAAGGGTCAAACCAGTGGCCAAATGGGTAATAGCACATGTCGCCCACAGGATGCAAGGCTGCCATAACAAATCTTTCCAAGAGGATTGCATGAGCAGGCCTGAGGGAAGGCAGAGCACAGGTGACGAAACTGATGAGAAGGCTGCCAACCCAGAGCAGATTCTGTGCCCTTCTGGCCATCCAAGGAACACATTCATGTCTCTGTGACAAACTGGACAGGCTAAGTCCTGGCTGTAGGCACTGCCTTTGGGGGGTATGAACCCTCCATGGCAACAATGAGAAGAAAGACAATTCACTGAGCTGCCTTCAGCCTGCTTGCACTGAACAGATCATAAGAAGTTTGTCAGCATTAGAAATGTTCTGTCAATATTTCCATAAACACTTGGAGAAATTGAAAAGGATTGTCAATAGATGGAAAGAACTTGAACATTGGAGCATGCAAGTAGAAATGTAAGCCTGACACCTGCATACATCAGTGACACAGCAGTCTTGAAAACACTCTCCTCCCCTGCATGCAGCCACAGCTGCAGCTGTACGGGGCAGGAAAGACAGATTCAAAGAACATTTCAAGAGAACTCTTTTAAACAGCTTTTCTTTTATATGTTACCTTTGTGAAAATATATGGGATTCTAACAATGGAGTAGCTGAGCTGTATTGACCTGTGCAAGTGCCAAGTTCCATTTCAACAATTTTGTCTTTACTTCTAAGCTACATAACCTACTAGGAGCTGATGTACTACCTGAGAGAACAGTCTCTTTTTAAGAAGATAGTTATTACTCAAACAGAAATTCAAACTCCCAAGATACTCAGAGCATCTCAAATCTCCAATAGAGATTATTCCTTGCCAATTAAGAATCTGTAACGTTAAGTGTCTAAACAAAGCAACAGTGTGCTTGACAGATGCAAAGCTAGCCCAAAATGAATGGAGGAGTTTCTGATGTTTGCTTTGGTGTGCTTGGTTTTTTGTGTGGTTATTTGCTTTGCTAGTTTTTTTAACCATCAGAAGGAAAATATGAAGCAAGCACAGCAGGGTGCAGACAAATGTCATCCTCTAAGTAAATACACATTACCTAACAGATGAGGGCCATATAGCTTCCCCTACTGTGCACCTGGGAGTCAGCTCAATGCTCATCTTTTTTGAAATCTCTCACATCATTTTCATCATGATTTCAAGTCAAATGCTGAGGTTTGCAGTAAGGCTGCTGAGAATCAAGGAAACTGACAGATGTAGAATTCAGCTATTACAGATCAACCCTTAGATATCAAATGTCCTTAAAAGTCTAGCAGATCAGCCATCACTGACACCAAAATCAGTTGTTTTAGTCTGTTTTTTTTCTACAACTCATTTTCAATTTTATCACAGATGTCATCATTTTATAGCAGCAGTTAGGCACAAGGAGTGAAAAGGTAGCACTATTTCTGAAATGACCTAACCTGTTACCAAATACCTTCTTGAGAGCAGGGCGGAGTTAACACCTCAGAGCTGAAGTAATTTTTGCCTGTTTTCTCTAATGTACCTTGACAAACAATCCAATAAAATAGGAAGTCATTACCTCATTGATCACGAGCAACAACCCAAGACTGAAGGCGTCTTAAAAAACAGAGTAGGCCACAAGAATGGGGCAGGCACATGAAAGAGGAACAGCTTGAATAATTTAATCATGTGTTCAAGAGTCTCTAACTACACTGATATTTCAGTAAGACAGCATTTATTGCATTATGTATGCGAAATAATAAAAATTCATTCCTTTAAAAATGTTTACTCTTAAATAAATTAGAAAAGGCAAAAATAACAGTGTGAAGAATCACAGTTTTTCATTAAGAAAAGCTGTTTACATTTGCACAACAGCTGCAAGGATACGCAAATGAGACAAGACAGCCCCTAGAATGTCCACAGGGTTGTGCTGTGAAGTTAGAAAGGAGTCCTTGAACTTGTCAACTTATGTTTCTAATAATGTAATCATTATGTATTATGCACTAATATATTCAACATCTGGGAGTTAAAAATTAAGTCTCCTTCATTCTCTAAGGAATGAAGTTTTAGGAGCATAAATAGCCTCCTGTCAACAAAGAGAGAAAGTCTTCAATTCTATGGTTAGAAAAGAAAACTGACTGATGTTATCTACCCAATTTTGCAGTAGCTTCCTTAGGCATACCCTGTCACCTTTTCCTTACACATCACACAAAGGAAATCACACTTTCTGAAATGGAATAGAAGTTGGTGAAGCTCAACAGGCATAATGGTTAAAAACATCTCAGTTTCCATCAGAATCTTTCACTTAAGTCTTATATTTTACCTACCTTTCAAAAAATTGTCTTCAAAGAACTGGGTTGTAACTTTCTGTGGATAATTTACCCCAGCACCCCAAACAATCAGTGGTGTTAAAGTTTCTGAGGGATGACCAGCTCCATGGGATCCTAAGATACACCAAACAAGAAAAATAGAAACTTTAAGACATGTGCTGTAAGAACAAACAAAATCTACATGCAATAAAAATACACGCACATGTACAAAGCTCTTGATACACACATAGTAAAAGTCTGTTACAGACAACCTATTCCAGCTTCATAGCTTATTTTATGCCACTAATAATAAGGGCTAAATTCAAATTTCAAGTTGGGAAATCAGTATCAGTTAAGTCAAGACTAAATAGACAGAACTTTTTATATTAAAACCTCAAATTTTTAACATACAGGAAATAAAGCCATAATATTTTTTAAAGCCTCAACATATGGAGTAGTTACCAGCTCAAAACACATACATGTGCTTATCCTGAGCATCTTAGTGAAACCAAGAAAGTCTGATTTCAGTAATATTAGGCACATGTGAAAAAAAATCATATAGAACTGACCTCTGAATAAGAATTAGACTTCCACTTCAAAACCAAGAAGCAATATGCACTGCAACTGTCATCTTTGCAACAGTGATAGAAGTTCATTTTTAAGGTTTTAAAGTCTAGTAGCACATTCCTTAAAAATTGATAAAACATTACTTTCTTCCCTGGGGAAACAGATTTCCTCCAGCTTAACATATCAGCCACCAAAAGCAGGAAGGTTGAAAACTGTGACATCTCAGCAGCAGTTGTACTAAAGCAGGAGCCACACAAACTTGTAAGAAACGCTGGCCATTGAACCCAGTGGGTGCAGTGAGATAACCCAGGCTCAAAGGGAAGGACTTTGTTATACAAACCCTATGTGGGTCCCTGTATGGTCTACAAGATTACACATTTGCCTTATATTCACACAGACACATGCTCTTCCCTGTCTATAAATTTTAATAAATACAAAGGACAGACAAAGCATATTGTTGTGCAACATCAAGGCTATTCCCAACAGCATACCTAATTCTGTCCCTAAAACAATCACTGTGGCACAGCTGAAGAGTCAACTTTGCTTACTTTAAACAGCCTAAAGCTTAAGAACACACTGGTCTGGGAATTAGATTTCTGACATTTCTTGGTGGGCATTCTCTGGGTTCAAAAACAGCAACAACTGCTGTTCTTTGAAGAACTTTGGTAAAAAGAGCTTATGGAGAGAGCACTTCCTGTATCTTCCACAGACCAGGGACTATTTCTTATATCTGTTATATTCTTATTACTGCAGGAGGAAAATATAGCCAAGCCACCAGCTCCATCAGCATTTCACTGAGATTCTACCTCTATGAATACTTTAAGACAGATAGAGTTGAGAGAGGCAGCTGTACCCACTCCCTCCATGTTATAAAGAACTGTTTCAGTTCTGATCTGAATAACAAGAGGGGAAGGAAAATAATTCTGTTCAGCTGGGTCAGTTCCAAGTTCCACCTCTAACACTCTCCAAATAGACCTTTTCAGGGAAAAGGGGGAATGTTGTCATCTTATTGCAGGGCTTCCATACTGTTGTCTCCTTATCACAAGAGTTCCATACCTTCTTAGTTTTTCTCATGGGCAGCTCCTCAGAGCACTGCTTCTTTCTTCTTCACAAAGGAGCCAACTGACTCCACTTCTCTTCCCAACTAGCCACCCCACTCTTTTATAGCACTCTTCTTCTCATTGGTTACAGCTGCGGCCTGTTAAAGTCAGGCCTGTTCCAAATCTTTGCTAATTGGCCCAGCTGCAACTCCTTAGGGGTAAGATTAATTACTACACTACCTTGATTTTTCTTATATTCTATCCCCCTACAGGGGGAAAAGGGTGCTGTTGTTTAGTTGTCTGTTCCATAGACCAGCACACCACACAGGTACTTGTGCCAGGATGGTAGCAGGAACAAGAGGCCAAGGTGGGTATGGAATGCCCTTCGTTGGTGGTCAGCTGTTCCATCTGACATCAATTTAAAGCAAAATCATGGGGTCAGACTGACAAAGCCAGTGACACCATAGGCTTTTGCCAGCAACCACAATGTCTTTGATCATGTCTAAGTCAGATCATATTCTTTTCCCTAATAGGCCCCCCCATCCTCCCAATGTTTAATTTGTTTTAAAACTGGCGCACATCCCATTCTGCAAATAACCACTGAAAGGCTGCAACAGGGCCTGATAGTACCAACCAGCTCAAAGTAAAACTCCTGAATTATCCTTCAGACAGCTTGCAATGGGCCTGAACAGAACCTCTGGGTTTGCTCTAGGAATCACTTAAGTCAACTTCAAAGTTACGGCACATGATCAAGCTTTTCCTTCAAGACAGAAAGAGATGACAGAAAACTATGACAGACCAGTGGTTCTCAAAGCCTGAAGAAGTTACTCCTAACACCTTTTATTCCCCCTCCAAAGGATCCAGTGCACAATGAGAACACCCTTGCAGCTCACTCTGGCAGCAAGGAAGGCCAACAGCACCACAGGTGGTGTTAACAGGAGCATGGTACAGGGAAAGGACTGTTCTCCTCTATTCAGTAGCTGTGAGACAACCTCTAGACACTGGACCCAGCTTTGGGCTCCTTTGGTACTGGAAAGACACCCATCATCTGGAATGGTCTCAGGGAGGAGCACTTGCCCTGTGAGAAGCAGCTGAGGGACTGGGACTTGCTCAGCCTGGAGAAGAAATAGTTTTGGGGAGAACACAGCAGAGCAGCCTGCCTGCACCCCAATGTGAGGAGGCCTGAGAGAGGATGGAGTGTCACTGTGGTGCACAGTGGGAGCACGACAGAACAGCCATAATTTGACACAAAGGAAGTTCAGATTGCAGATAAAGAAAACCTTTCCCCCTCCATGAGGGCAGGCAAGCAGCAGAGCAGGCTGCCCAAAAGGATTGCATAGGCTCCATCCCTTTGAGGTTTTAAGGGCCCTGCTGATAAGCCCTAGCATCTGTGTCTGATTCGAAAGCTAATCCTGCCTTGAGCAGGTGGCTGGACCTCCTGAGATCTCTATGATCATATATATAAAAATATATATACACACATCCCTTCCTTATAAAAAAATATGAAATCATTTCTTGAAACATATAGGAAAAATACAGCAGAATTAAAATCTTACTGCAAGTGGCAGTAAGCTCAACAGTAAATATTACTCAAAATGGACTATTTTGCAAATGAACAGATGGTAATTAGGTTGATTGGATAAATATACAAATATTTTGTTATCTCTGATGACAGAAAAAATCTGCATCTCTTCAACTGAGCAACTTTAGGATTTCATACAGAGAGTAACATGCTGACTGTTGTTTTGCCACGACCATGCCTGGAGCAGCCCTGTTCCAAAAGTGTCATAGTTAGTGGCTACAAGCACACAGCATTGGAAAAGAGACTTAGCATTTTCACTGGCTGCACACAAGGACAGGAGTGTTCTTAAGGTTCTTGAAAGAAGAAAGAATTAGGGAAAAATGTCTAAATGAGCTTAGCACTGCAAACTTTTCTCATCTGCCCTCAAAGCATTTGGCCACTGTGGCCATACCCTTCACAAGCCTCCTCTGTGGGTATCAGCATAGTTGGCCCCTGCCTCATTCAGCTCTCTGTACTCTCAGCTCTTTCACCTGTCTCCAGCACCAGCCTCCTCTAGAAAGATCACACAGCAGTCCCCTCCTTTCTGCTGTGCTTAAAAGGCCAAAATAAGCAAAAGATTCGGCACCCTCACAAAACATCTCTACAGTTTTTCACCAACTCCTGGACAGATTTCCCACCTTTTCCAGGTGCTTTAGAGCACCAAAGTGAGAACTCTATCTCCCAGATGGGCTGAAACAAGACCAAATTTGCTGCTGGCAGCCAAAATTACACCGTCTTCTCCTGCCTAAGGTGATTTCTGCAGCAATCTTTCTATCCCTACTAGCAGTCACTGAGGAAATTAAGCTTTAACTTAGTGTCTTTTTTCTGTCCAGACATGGAATGCAGCTGTCACAGCAATTTGCATGGATTTTCATACACAAGCAACACTTAGGATACCAAATTAAAGGAGGGGCTCCAAAGCTTCTCATGGGACAGAGCTCTCTAATCACACACCAGATGCCCATAAACTCAACTGACTCAATATTTAAAAAGACTCACCCCAATCTGTCATTCCATGGTCAGAAGTCAAAATAAATGCAGTCTTTCCATCATTTCCATAGAAACTGTCAATCAGTGAAGCAATTTCTTTCACACCCTCATCAACTTGTTTAATATTCTCCTGGTACTCCCTTGAAAAAGAGGAAAAAAATGTTACATTCCAGGTGGCTCTCACAGTTGGTATTAAGCAACTTATCCATGGTCATAAAGCCCAGCCCTTTGAGTACAGACTGCTTTAATCTCAAATGAACATCAAGCTAACAAAAGGCTTCCTAGATGTAAAATCTCTCCTCTTCTGAGTCTTACTGAGATATTAAATCGTTGCAGCACAGTTTGAAGATTACTGAAACCACAGTTTCAAATGGATTTATACTTCAAATCTGACCTGTCCTTGATATAAGACTATAATTTTACTACTCACAGCTACCAAGCAAGTTAAGCAGAATGCCAAAACTAAGGAATTCTGGAAAACTCAAACACCTTAACTGTAAATAGCAAAAATTACTTTAAGCTGGTAACTAAATGGCAAAGAAAGATCTCACCAGGCAGTCAGTGTTTTGAGATGATTTATAGATCAGGACAGACCCTAGTTTTCTGGAATATAAGCTAAATAAAAAATTTGTATTTTGTAAAAAATTTTGTATTTTAGATAAAGTGATTGACCATGATTGACTTTCAGACAATTAATTTCCTATCTGTTGCTAAAGTCAGTTTTAAAACTCTGTCTGTAAAAAAAAAATCATAAAAATGTGCATTAAACACACAGCAAGTATGAACTTTATAATGATGCAGGAAATCAGAGAATTTTAAAAGTATGCAAGGATCAAGAGAAAGACATAAAATCCTGCAAAGCAGGATGTGAAGAAATTAAAAGAAAGTTCACACAGAATAACACACTTCAAGATGAATTGGCGATGAGAACTGTTAATCTAAACTCTGCTCTTTTTTTAAGTGTAATAAAAAAGTCAAAACATAATGCCAGAATTTGCCATTATTGCTGAGCTTACTGTTGTCTATAAACTCAATGATATCACTTCAGCAGTGCGGTATCTGAAAACTGTATCCATTTTACATTTAAAACTGCATTTCCTACATATCCTCTAGATTATGTGTTGGCTGCAACTAAGAAAACTGCTAAAAATCGGACTTGAATACAGGAATATAACCTGACATACGGTATAAAGCAAAAATCTATCATTTCTATAGATGGGACCTTAAAAAACAAAATAACCCAAATATTCAGAATGTAGACGATCACGGTAACATATATGACCCCCCGCCCTACTACAACTCTTGTTTCTGGCTTGATAAATTGCACTGTTAAAAAAAAATCACTTTATGCATTTAAAACTAGTAAGAAAGATATGCTTAATGTCTCAATTACCTTGAGTTTGGCCGATGAGCATGTCCATTGGTGTCTATGCCTAGCAAATGCAGGAACAGAACCACTTTCTCTTCATTCAGTGCAGAGAACAATGTTTGATTGCTTCTGGAAGAATTAAAGAAGCTCTGTATGGAATAAGTCATTAATATATTAATCTGAGCAAAATGGAAGAAGATAAGCATCTTACTAGAAGTAAAACACTGCTGTTTCCATGTCAAAATGCTAGTAGTTATTAGAGTTTAAAAAGAGGAAAAATAATGGACTTCCCAATTTACAGCTTGGAAGACAACTACTATCAGGTCAGTCCAAATTCCTGCTTATCTAAGACAACATTCATGTTGAAGTGTTCTTTGGTTGGGCTTTTTTTGTTGGGCTTTTTTTGTTGGGTTTTTATTTGTTGGTTTGTTTTGGTTTTGTATGAGGGTTTTTTTGAATTTGCATAGGCAAAAAAACATCATCCCTTCTACGTCACCTGTATAAACAAATTGATGAGCCACTCTTGAGTGCCACTCATGGCTTTGCATTTCTATTGATTTACTGAATTTAAATTGGACGCAAAGGTCTCAAATATTCTTGCTTTGGAAGCAGGTTCTGCAGGACTGAGATACCAAGCTACAATTTGTCTGCAGAAACTAAATAAAAACAGAACAAAACATGACATGCTCTGCAAATATATGAACTACAGAACATACATCTGCCTTGCACATGTCCTACTTAAGCATCCCTGAGGCAGATGCCAGCGGAGAATTTTCCCCTTGGACTGAATGAGTCTTGACAGGGCTATTCTGTGTTAGACCAGCCACGCTGCAGCAATGCAAAATGCAGGCAGACAGCTATTCCTGCATCAGCTCCTTAGTAACAGCACTGCCCAAGGAAACAAAACAGGGTAGGGTCTTAGTTCAAAAAAGCATCTAGAGAACCTTTCAGTACACTAACATAAGTGAGTGTCTTTGAAATTCATGCAGGAGTCCAGGGAAAATGCTGGTAGAGGCAGGGAAGCATTTCTGCCACCAAAGGACAGGGCAGTCCACTACACAGCTGTGACAGTGATGCAGCTCTTAATATCTAAAGCTCATGCCTCATATAAACAAAAGTCAGTGTACCCAGAGGAAGACCAAAGTGGCAGCAAGGATGTCACAGTGAGTTGTGCCAGGAAACCATGGCAGTATGCAATTCCACTTTTCTAACTCCCTGAGCACACACAAGCCACATGGACTAATATTTGCATGCTTCTCAGCTTCAGCTCTTGTCCAAACAAAATCATGACCAAAGTCCAGAGATATTTTAAATAAAGATACAGGAACAAAATCCGATTACATTAAATAGCAATGTAATTATTTTTAAGGAGATTTTCATTTCCCACAGAGATCCATCCACCTGCACATAATTTGACCACAGACTGAAGAAGCTTTCCAGAGTAAACCAGTAATTTGCAGGATACAATAAAACTGTTTCCTTAATTTTAATTAAATAAAAGGAAATCAAAACAAAGCATATCAAAACAGACAAACAGGAAAACTCCCAAAATTGAATCTTAAAACATAGATCAATATGAGAAAGCATATGTTTTTCTATCACAGAATGATTAAGCAAAAAAAAAAAATCATTCAGAGGAAGGCAAGGCCTGAGCTTCTCCTCTCCCACCAGACAAGTCCCCTGGATAAACCAAAAGCATCCCAGTTTCACAGTCCCAGCCACCTCATAAAGCAGAGCAGCAGCAGCCAGAAAAGTTTGCCCATATTTTGGCCAATTGCAAACAAGAAGACAAAAGGAAGATGAGTGCAACCTAAGATGTGATGTCTTTTCCCAGAGCAAACAGCGAACTTGATCCCATGAAACTTGAACAAAAATGGTTTACTGAAAAAAATCCCAAAAACAACAGGAAGCTTGCCTGGATTGATGGCTGATAAAGGTTGTGAGTTGGCAAGCAGGTACCAAACACACCAAGGGCAAAAATCACTTCACCTTGCTCTGGATGTTGCTGAACTATTTGTTCAGAAGTATCTTTGTATCTCCTTACAGCCTGCTAAAGGCCTCTTCTTTTTGGTACTCCGTGTTCACAAAACTTGAGTCCTACTTCTACTTAACACTAGTTTCCAGCCCATCACTTTATTTTAACTATCTTCCTGTCTCACTCTTTTTTATTCTTGCTTCTCTTTTATTCCTCTATTCAGTAATATTGCCTCCACTGTATATGTAAGCTGAATCTCACCAAGAAGTTTCAGGGACAGCAGTAATCAACTAAGAGGCTGAGAGCACTCAGTTTTTCCAGTCTCAAGAAAAAGCAGATAAAGAGAGGTCCCATTGCTGTATACAACTGTCTGCCCTGAGGGTGAAAGGAATCTCCATCCTCTGATTGAGCCAGACTGATCAGAGGGCCCCAGAGATGACACAGGGAGACAGACACAATTTGAAATGTGAAAAATTGCAGTAAGACACAGACTTTTAAAAATTATTTGGTAAACCATAACTATAGCCAGGTATTGGAACAGCTGCTTTAAAGGCTTGCCCTTGGAGATGCTCAAAACTTAACTGGGCAAGGCCTGAGGGCGTTGCTCTACCTGAACCTCCTTCATTAAGAGAGCTGGACTCAAGATGACTACAGCTTCCTTTCCAGCCTTCTTTTTAAATTATTATGGCAACTTTTGCTTGATTTACTGGCAGCTAGCAACAAAATAATGCACTGGTTACAACTGATATGCACCTTAAGATGAGCACAAAGTTCCCCATTAAAATATTTACATCAAACTGTGAACTTAATTTTAATGTAGTACTAAATAAACCAGTACAACAGAATTTTAGTTATAACTGTGAATCTTGATCTAATCATCTCCCTCCTCCGATGGGAGAAAGCAAAGAAGAAATAAAGACTATTTATAAGGTCTTACAAATGATTCACAATGTCTGAACAAAATATGAACTTTAAAATGTTAAATATCTAAATAATTGGGGACTTTTTGTTCCCTCAAACAGTGTCTTCCATGGAAGCATGATTCTTCAGTAGAGCTGATAAACTGTTGCTGACTGCATGTATTAGAGAGACCAAACAAACTTTTCCCTTTCACAAAGCTCCTTAATCTGGGACAAGTTAATTTAATTGGCTGCTTAAAGCCGTGCACACTGAATTGTGCTGCTGGGAGAGTTTAAATAGTTATGCCAGTTTTCAGATGTAAAACAAAAGTACAAAAGCAGGACAAACATATATGCCAGGTTTAGATCCCTTGAACATGATCATACACAAGACACTAATACATTTTAAATGAATCATAAAACCATTGCACTGCTAATTAGAGCAGAGCTATCTCTATTGAAATTCACTGGCACAAATCAACATCCAGTCACAGCACTATCTGCAGAGCTTCAGAGTTTAACATAATTCAATTCTGGACTCCATCCACCACCCTGCACAGAAGGGGCAGTCTGAAGGCTTGGGTGGCCTTTCTCCAGCAGAAAGCAGACAAAGGAAGAATGGAATACTGTGTTCAAAATGAGAAAAGAATAAAGGAAAAAACCCACAATTTTTTGCCATCTGTATCTACGTGTCCTTTTCAGTGAGAAGACATTAACTGAATACCCCACCCTTTAAACATAATAAATTGTGGTTAGGCCATTACTGGAACTCCTCTCCAAGACAGAGTTCCTAAAATTTTAAACTTTTTACACTAAAAAAAAAAAGTTGAATCTTCCAAAACTATTTGCCACAAAATATTTTCAAAAATCAGAAATGCACCAACAAAATCTTTTTTTCCCATTAGTTAATCTAGACTCCCAGTATTTTGCTCCTTAGTTTCTTAGCACAGACTCAAACTGTGATTTCAGTAAAAGTTATTTTACTGAGAATCATTGAGTCACATTACAGTGATTAAACTCCTCTCCTTAATTATTTTGCCAGCTTCTTAAAAAAAAAAAAAACAAACAACAAAACACAAACACACGAAAAGAAGCCCCAAACAACCCAAAAACCAGAAAGAACCACAGTCCATCAACTCCATGCCCATTCTGGAACTCTAAACCACTCCCAAGTTATTACTGCACTTGAATATTGCTGAATTTTCATACTGCTGTAGATAAAAAATCCCAGAGATTCTAGTCTGTGGTGTATTTTCTGTCCCAAGAAAGGGCTATGATCACCTTGTATTGCAAGGAGACAGGACAAGAACTATCGAGTGTCATACGTTTTTCTTCTACTCATTATTTAAGCATAGATACAAATAAAAATTAGAGTTTATCATCTCCTGATGATTATTTCCTGTTAGCTAGCATTTTGAAAGAGAAAAGGAATTTCATATTGCCAGCACTAGCAGCCCCAACTCGAGTTAGCCATTCTTCATTTTATCCCCATCATGTTTTAGGGCAGAGGAAGTGGCCCCAAACAAGTGGCCCTCACAATGCTTGGAACCTGTGGACTGCAGAGTAAAGAGGAAGTACATTTGGTGTCTTTTGTTTCCTAAAGAGGCAGAAACCAGGGACCACGTTGGCCAACATATGAGTAAAACAATATATTGTTAAATACCTGAGATAAAAGACAAAAGAAGAAAAAAAAAAGTAGGCAAAGCAGAATTTAGATTCCAGCATAATGTCATTACTACTTATATATAATCTCACTAGCTCAGCTGAAAGTTGTTAGAGCTATAATAGCAGAGTGACCTTGGTTTCAGTAAGCCCCAAGTTTCACACTCCTGAAGCAATTGTTGATGTGCAGTTGAAGAGATGATTAATGGAATGTGTGGCTTATGCCAATCAATCAAGTCCTATCCATCCACAGAATGGAATTTAGATGGGCAAAATAAGTCTTAAAAATAATGGTGCTGGCTCCAAGGAAAAAGTAATCAGTAATGACATATATTTTAAACATATCATTATAGCTTGAAAGGATAAATGCCATTAGGTGTTCTGAAGCAAAAGAAAGGTAGTACCACCCTCATATACTTGTGCAGCTCCAAATGACAGCAGGGTGCAACTTTATGACAACAGCTATTCAAGTGTAACTGACAGCCTAATTTGATTTGTATTATTCATATGCATTACAACACACAACACGGCACAAGTGCACATTCAGGGAAATGATGGCACTTAGAAAAAACATCTTTTCACCTGCAAACTCAGAAAATCACTTCCTTTGAAAATTAGCAAACTATAATGATCTTTTCCACCCTATGTCACTGTTTAAAGCAGAACTACCTTTCACTTCCTAAATAGATGATGATTTGGTTTATTGATTTATTTTTTTTAATTTTTATTTGATTTATGCTGGTTAGCTATACTAATGCATACAGCCCAGAGATCTTGTGAAAAAAAGTTTTAAGTCTGAAACTCCATTAACATCATTATGAGATCCAGAAAGTAAGTCACTCAACTGCTTCAGTGGTACAGACATTTATACACCAATGCCCACTACCAGCATTTCTTAATCCAAAAGAAGTGAGGCAGCATGGAATAACATAAATACAGGAATTAACAAATAATCAGAAATCATGTGCCTTGGAGTATTAACACAGTGAGAGTGCCACCGAAAACAGTCATGAACCAGCACTGACCCAAGCCAGCTGAGCAGAGCACCACAGAAACAAATTGTACAGCTCCGGGTCCTGGGCTGCCTCTACCTCATACCCTGTCCCCTGAAACAAACTGTGCCTGCTCTGGCAGCCACAGCAGAGTGTGAGCCACAGCAGAAAATTAGAACCCAGCTACATCTGTGAGGAAAAGCCACACAGCCTGACAAAAAATAAGTCCATAATATTGCTTATTTTGCTTTCGTAGCAAAGGCTTGTCATTTCTATCACGCTGCAACAGCTGTTATAAAATCCTTAACTAATTGCATTCAAGATCTTATAGGGTCTATAGTACTCCAAGATGGGTTTCACATTACAGGCAAACAAAACAAAGCCAAGAATGTTTTTATAGGGTACTTTTATTAGTGTTAATTTTTAAATTAGCACTAAATGACAAATATTTCCTTTAAGCATCTATTACACTTGTCATGAAAGTTGATTCAAGAAATGTTTAGTTATGACCCCAAGTGATAGATCTTTCAAAATTGTCATACTATCTACATCTGTGATAACGTGTTAACAGGTTCTGTGATAAAGTTAACGTGCAACTGTGCTTTATTTTATAAACAGATAGCATAAAAAGAGTCTCTGCTTACCTTAACATGATCAAAAACCCACATATCAAGCTTGGCTGCATCTTCTGCTCCAAAGTCTTCACTTTCTGCTGCATAACAAAATGTATAAACATGATCTCCAGTAGCACCTGCAAAAACAATATAGATGCCATACGAGATACAAGATTTTTTGCCTTTCTCATAGTCAAAAATAGTTTGCACAGGAGTAGAAACCTACAAAAAATGATGATCCTGAAAGAAGTCATAGAAATTTTATTCTTATTTTAAACTTTCCCATAATTAATCCTTTTTGGAAGCCTGGATAATATTTTACCTCATTAGCTTATCAGCACCTCAGAGGAATGAGAAACAATGTTATCCAGTATGCTCAGGCAAGGAAGTAAAATGTGGAAAAACAGATAGCAGAAAACCAAATCCCAGTTTAAGCAAATTAAAAAGAATTTGGTTTTGAAACAAAGAATTTCACAGAGAAACTTCTAACAAAGGAAGATACATATTCGTAGTCTCATTTGAACACATGTTTTGGGGGCAGGCTGTTGAAGAAAAATATGCTCAGCTTTTGGTAGTTCAACTGAATCATGCAAGATAATGCCTTATCCATGAGGTCTCTTCCACAGGAAAACATATCACATATAACAAAGGCATCAGGAGGGTTACTGTACTTCAATTCCAGCTACCAAAGGCCCAGTGGACAACTTCAGGGAGACAACATTCAAAGTCTGCATCTTTAAAAGAAGCATCCAAAACAGAAAAGGGACAACTACTCGACTATGTTCAGTCACAAAGTACAACACAAGGGCCACTGATGTGCAAACACAGCATCTGGACAAGGCAACTCCATTCTCTACTCACTGTCAAGGGAGCAAAGCAGAGAAGGGGGGGGGCAGGGGGAAGACAAAGACTGGCAAGAAATTAAACTTCAGAAGTCCTGAACAGATTTGAAGCTAGGTGAAGTTTAATTAAACAATTCCATCAATGGCAGAGCTGTTACAGCTCAGGGGTGCCATTCATACTATGACTATATAAACTCTCAGGGGGGAAAATGTTCTTCAATCAGTTGATGACCAGAGAGAATACATTCGATCTGCTGTATGTCACAATTATATAATGCAGTTGTGTAAGCTTCCAGGCTTGTGAATGAACCAACATCCCAGGATAAGGCAGCTGCTTAACCAAGATTATGTGGAAACCCACACAAAGGGATGCAGGTATTTCAGGCCAGGAAGATGAAAGCTGGCACAGATTTTCTGATGCAGCTCTCTCCCCTGTGCCTCTGGAGATGTTACTACTACTTATAACACAGAGCACTGACTGCAGTTCTCAGCTTAAAAGAAAAGGAAGAAAATACTGCCAGGCATTAAAAGTGAATGCAAGAATTTCAATTGGTGGATAAATGAGTTCAAAAGAAGAAATAAGTACTGTCAATCACTGCCAGGATGACTGATAGTCTAAGAGGATAGAATGCTGTAGTGTTCTTCCATAGTGTCACCGCAAACTTGAGAAGTCCTTCCTTGAGAGGTGCCACAACAAAGAAGCCAATGATAGCCCAGAGTTTGCAGAAAAACAAAGGAACACATCTACCACTTACCCATTTCCAATTTCTACCAAAGCAAAACAAAACTGTCCACCCAACCCTGCACTGCTACAAAGAGAAATGGTGGCCAAATCAAGTCATACCAGGAAAGTTTTGAAAGTGCCTGCATAGCTTATAAAATAACTGTTTCTTGTCTCTTTTTTGGTTTGGTTTGGGTTTTTTTTTTGTTTGTTTGTTTTGGGGTTTTTTTTGGTTTTCTTTTTGGTAAGAACTTCTACTACGCAAAATGTTAGGAAATGTTATGTTAGTTCTATTGTTTGAGGGGGCAGGCAACAGCATGCCAACACTTTTTTTAAGTCTGGGAATGAGGAAGCAAAGATGGGATAGAGAAGTAGAAGAAAGCCAGGGATGAAAACATCTTTTAGAAGGACAGAGCTGCTGGGTTTGATGATGCCATTACACTACAGGAAATAACTGGAGGTGCCAGAAACTCCCAAACAAGATACCACCTATTGCTTTTGCTCTCTTCTCTGCCACTATATCTCACACTTAGCACCCATATTCAAACATTAGGATCAGGGATGAAGTTATCACACTCTTAAAATAAGATTTAGGTCCTGAAGAAAGTGAATGTCTCAACTCTGCTAGTGGGGTAGGTTGTGACCCATGACAAGTCTGCCATGGGTCAAAGTCCAGACCAGCAGAAGAATTTGCCAGCAAATTTTCCCTGCACAAAAGAGGGCGAAAAAGAATGAATACACAAAGACAGTCAGACACTGAGCAGGACAGCGTGTGGCCATCAGAGAGCTGTCATCAAATACAGCCACGTGAGGGATATGAGAAATGCTGCACTGTTTAACAATAAGGAACTAAACCAGAAGATGGAGAGGTCTGTCTGTCCAGAATAATCCTGACAATGGTTTTGTCCCTGTGTTCCCATGATCTTGATGATACCTTTCTTCATACTGAAGTTAAAACAATGACCCTAGCCTTTCAGGAAGCTCCCAAAAAAAAGAAAGGGAACCCATGAAACAAAGGGCAATCTGGATGCAACAAACTAGTATCTACTTCCCCTTAGAGAAGCAACAGTCTCAGCTCCTTTTTCAGCATGACGTTGTAATTTACTCCAACTCAGATCACTGACAGTAGAGTACAGGGCTGGATTTTTCAGGTCAAACCTCAAATCCTGGCAAGTCTAGAAGAGAAACTCAAAGTTTTAAGGAAATAAAATAGGCATTTTCAAACCCTGTTATTTTTAGATAATTTCGGGTTATAATCTAAAAACATCACAGAAAAGAAGGTTAAAATTAGCATCATGAATTTGTGTTATCTTAAGTGGGGTTAACTATTAGAAACAAATATCTTCTAATACTGCTCAAGATAAAAAGGTTATTCAGACATTTTCTCAGACTGAAATACTAATCACACAGTCATTAAAACTTGGCCAAATTTAGATTTCATGTATATCTATTTTGATATTTTAAAAAAATCTGTGAGCATTTTTTTACTTCCTTATAGAATTCTCAACCACTTCCTTGAAATATATATTTTATTACAAGAAACGTACCTAGAGAAAATAGACAATGACAGGAAACAAAGGATTTTTCTATCCTTTCCAAAAGGCAGCAGGTATCATCCACTCTTTATGCATCATCCAACGCAAGTGGTGAGATGGTAAAATTTGGAACATATTGGCATGATAAAATATACACAAGAAGAGTCTTGTGGCCTCACTAATTTGCAACATGCAAAGAAAGGGGCAGATAGCTCAATTTCTATCTCTTTCTTTGCTTTTTTGTAAAAGTAAAGATAAAGAACAAACACTTGATTGCTTTGCCTTCCGTACTATAAAACTTGGCCTCGTTGAAAGAAAGGGAACTATCTTTTTCTAAAAGAAATTAATCTGTCCTTCTATCATGAGAAATCATGATTCATGTTCTGACACAGCATCTACTTCTCAGATACATAAAACTTGGTCAACTTTGGGGGATTTTCTCCCCCCTGCAAAAGGGAGCTGCATTGTTGATACCACTCAGAACAAGCCATATAGAGAGTATTTTCCTTGGACATCTCTTCAGATAACATCAAAGCTGCTCACAAGTCCTCTGCTTATCATCTAACTCAAACAAAACCAGTAGAAAGACAGGGCTCTGGGAAATTCTTGAATTCCCCAAATATTTTCCCAAGAATATATCCCTTAAAACACAAATAATCTGTGTGAGGGCAACTACCTTTCCCCTCTCCCCACCACCATCACACTATTTCCAAATACAAGCTGTAATCTGAGGTCATGGGAAATGATCAGGAGATATTTTTACAGCTCATCATAAATTCATGAGGCTTAAGCAAAGAGCAGAAAAGAGAGGCGTGGGGGGGAATGTCAGGATGTGAGGGGGAAGAGACATGAGTTCAGAAAAAGTTCAAGAATCATCATGAGAAATATGATGTACGTTTTCTCTAAACCAATATTACATTCTACTCCTATCCTGCCTATCCCATTTTTCTTATTATTTGTCAATACAAAAGCCCAGAACAGAACAGCAGCACATGCCCTTAGCTTGTCCCCTTTTCACTTGAGTCTGTTTATTCTGAGATTATGTGAAAGGGTGTATATGTACTCATTCTTCCAAGAAAACAACAATATTAAACTTGGAGAACCTTTAAACATTTGAAGCGTTGCTCAGCAATCTCTGCATGCTCAAACCCCAACTGCACTGGCCTGACAAGACTTTAACACACTGCACACCACAGGCAAAAGACCTCAGCTTCAGGAATAGTGCCAGGAAGTTCCTGCTTGCACACAGTTCTTTCCTTTATATATTAATGTTGTGAGTAGAAGCAGGATAACCCACAATAAGCTACTTCTTCAACTCCTACACTGAAAAAGCATGGCTGCAGTTCCATCTCCCAGGTCACTGGAAGCTGCAGGCTTGAAGAAAAATCTCAGCTGCAGGTTTGCAAAACAAGAATTTTAAACCTCACCAAAGGAAAAAATACTTTGTCCTTATAACTAAAGGTGTGTTCTTTTAGTGTATTCACAAAATTAGTTAAGGTCTATTTAAATAAGTGAGTAATAAATAGTGATATCCTCATCAAAAGCCTACTTATTTTCCTCCACCCCATCTTCATTTCACAAACTAGAAATAGAGTATACAGAAATACACAAACTAAAAATACTTTTTTCACCTTCTGTTATAACTCAAAATGCTAAGTGTCTGTATTTTACTACCTGATAACTATGTGTTAAAGATTCATAAAATTAAGTCTTACCTTTTGCAAACATTGGCAAAATATCTGGGCTTCCCCAGCTCCAGGTATATTTACTTTCATTGAAAACTGAGTCAAATTCCACTGGATTCTCCTTCCATCCTGTTAAACAAACACACCTGCATTTAAATGGCATTGCCAGAAGATCTCATTGACTGCTAAAATTGATAGTCCATGCAAAATGTTGTGGGTTTTTTTAATAAGTTTCCCCTAAATTATTTCACAATGAACTCCAATTTGTGCATCTTGATTTTAATTCCATTTAAACATCCATTATAATTACTCCCCCATTCATTATGAAGTGAGCTGAAAACCAGACCAATCTCATTATGCAGGGTTTCAAACAAGCAAAGCACACAGCTGGTTTACCTTCTAAACAGCTAGCACTTCCCTGAATTCTGCATCTCCTATTGCCTGAACTCAGTGTTTGGCATTTCAGGCAATAAGATACACACTTATATATATACTTCTAGAAGTCATGCTGTACTTCCTTACAATAAAACATTCAAGATTTTCTGTTTCCATGAAAAGGCACTTGACAGAAATATGGAGTTGCTCTTAACTAAGTATCCTTGCCAATCCTGCAGTTGTAGTGATTGTCAGAAGGAAGAACCTTTTCATGAGGAACACGGACAAGACCCGTTGTGTTGTGTCTATATAAGTTGGATTGTTCTGTTCCCTCTATCATGTAATGGTTCTGCCCTGGTTCTCCCTTCCCTCCTTTATGCTGCCAGTTATCCCAACTCCTCCCCAGTTGCCTAGGAGATCAATGTACCCTTTCTCAAATCCCGCCCCAGTGCCTTGTCCATCACTTGGTGCTCCCACCTTTCTCTCTAGAACTCTCTAGAAACTTCCAGCCAGAGCATCAAGTGATTGATTCAGGGGCCGCGGCCCCACCCTCAAGTTATCCCCATTGGTGTTCTCCCTAAGTCAATCTTTTGTATCCCACTCCCTTCTAAAACTCTATTCGCCAGAGGACCGACTCCTCCCCTGTGTCCCTCCCTCCTTATAAGCTGTTGCAACCTTCCCCTCTTCCTCTTTGGTTGTCAGTTTCCCTTGGGGCCCAATAAACCTGGATTCACCATAGCTGGAGAGCTCTCTTATTTCTCTTCTTATTTCTGCTGACTGTAGCCATAAGCCAAACCACGTCCTACCACAAGGTAGTGCTGCTGTCACAGCACAGAGCATTTGCCTTAGGTGCTGTCCCGAAGAACGGAGATGGGGATAGTGCCCCTGTACTGCTAGCGGTGCTGGACAGCTAGCCGGGACGTCCGAGAAGGACAATCAGTCTTTCTCCAGCTGCACCGCTTCAAGTAATTACTCTCAACTCCCCTGTCTAAAACCAGCACATGTGACTAGTGCTCAGGCCTGGAAGCCTGAGGGAAGGCAGAGGAACACACAAAGACCAGGTCAGTAATGCAAAGGGTTGTTCCATATAAAAAAGCCCAAAACACTCAGTAAAAGCTCTGGACAAAACATGGGTTTGGGGCTTTTAGTGTATTTTGCTCCTGATTCTCCAATTCAAGCTTGCAACGGTCCAGCTGAGACACTGCAGTTCATTTCTTGTTTGCAACATCTACTTAGCCATATCCTAGCGCATCCCAAACAATAATTGAAAACTCTGTCACATGAGGAGGTGAGGCCATAAGATACTTCTGCTTTTAGATTCAGGCTGCTACATTCAACCATATTAAAAATATATTAATTTATGTAAGCTATTTTCCTAGCTATCAGGATTTGAAAATCCATCGAAAATTACTATTTTCCATATCATCTTGGCATATAAACTACAACACAGGTATTTATCAATAATCATCTAGAAACCCAGCACAGGACTGAAACTCAGTACCTTGGAGGACAACATTCCAAGCTTTAGGACCAGCCTACCTTTAGCAACTGCACTGACATCTTCATAAAATCCAGCAATAAGTGCAACGTGCCCTGGCCTGGATTCTGTTGGGACGCGGGTGTGAGAGATTCCCCAGCTGCCATTATTCTCTAGAATACTCCTGAAAAAGGATTCAAGGCAGTTAACTTCCATGACTTGTCAAAGTACAACAAATTCCAGATAAAAAGAGTGACAGGTAGATGTGAGGCAGGAAATGCAAAACCAGATTTTCACTACCACCTGCTGTGCAGTAAAACAAGCACAACATTATCCTGCAAGTAGTTCTATATTGCAACACTGCACAGAGAACATCACTAATGTGGCCCCTCAGCACTGCAAACAGATGAGTTCAGCTGGTCTTCTAATACACCTAAAATTAACTGGTTTTTTTCTGCTGCTTTCCTCTTCAGCTTTTTTTCTCCTCAACAGATTGTTTCTGCCTGGTGTTACTCTTCTTTGTTCTTTCCATTTAGCCTGAAAGTGTCTAGTTCAATCTTATCTTACTCTTTAAATACACTCAATTATAATTAGCTCTTGTGACCATGCCTGCCTTCATCTGTGCTGAATCTTGGAAGCAACATTAAGAGAATTTGAACCCCTCATAAATCTCAGGCGCAAATAATATTGGCAGCAAGAAGAAAATTTAAGTAAACATTGCACCTTTAGCAATTACACTGAAGTGAAGGAGAATGCATTCTCACCACATGCACAGAAACACATCAAGTGTCTAGGGTTTATGCACATACAGTAAATAGTTTCAACAGATAAAAAGCAAAGAAAACAGAGGACAAAGCCCAAGCATAAGAAACAGCCTCATAAACTATTCTCATCTGTCAAAGATCTGAACAGCTGGAGCCTGTCAGGAAGCAAGAGGTGAGTGTTACCATATGCTGTTTTCTTGTCTCCATCTTCTGGAAGAACAGAAAGATTCACTGCTCACTGTCAGAGCATAGGAAAAAAGAAAACAAAACACAACAGGACATATCTTTTACTGATTTTTAGGAAAAAACAGCACAATCTTCTGAAAAAATTCCAAGTAGTTTTTAACAGTCAAGTTACCAGGAAATCAAAATTTTGTTGATAAAAAATTTTCATTATATAAGCTACCAAATTTGCAATGTTTATGTGTTTTAGTCCAAGGAAATTCTAAGTTTGTGCCTTTAAACATCCTAAAATTTCAGGCTCCACTCTAAGCTTGCAGCACTCACCATTTGTTTGTTGGGGTTTTTTTAAACTCAGCTTAGACCTCACATCCTCAGACTTACTTGAAAGCTCACAGAACTACTTGGAATAGCCGAAATACTACAGTGAGGAATATAAAGGCATGTAGAGACACAGCACTCCAATACGTTATTCCTACTCTCATCTCAGCTAGGAGATAATACAAGTTGTACTGAAAAAAGGAATTAGAAAAAAAGGATTTATGTATTAATCAAAGAGGTTTCTTATTTTTCTCACTACAGACTGATCAGGATGTATTGCACTAACTGTCATGAAAGATTTAAAACAAAAATAAAACACTTGTAGCTCTCCTCAGACTTACATTGTAACAACGGGTAGAATATTGATTTAATTAGAAATTTATTTCTATTGAATTAGAAAGTAATTCTTTATCTTTGCTTGTCAACAATAGGGTAACTTCAAGATCTGAAGTCAACAATAACACATACCAGGCAGAAAAAAAGCCATATAAATTTGTCATTTACCTACTCAAAATAAATTTAGATACTTTGAATTACTTCAATGCCTTTTACTCAGAAGAATCATTAAAAAAATTAATTTCCATGACAGCATAAACATTAGCTACCCATAATAATAATAAGTATTAATATGATATAGAAATATGGCTGAAACATGACAGGCAAGGAAGAAAACCTCTTCCCTGAAATCACCATTGCAGCAATTCAGATCACTTACTGGCTCTCACAGCTATGATAACACTGCTGAAAACCATATTTTTCATAAATATTGTGGAAGACTAGGTACTTGGCATACATGTATTATCCAACAATCTGCTTTAAGCCTAATGGATATTTATTTTTAATTCCATGTACCTACTAAAACTTTGTCTTTAAATGAGCAAGAGCCATTCTTGTAGCAATGTGCTATTAAAAGAAGCAATCTTTCCTCATTAACAATGCAGTAGTTCCCAAGGTTCTCCACTTGGGTAAGACTAATTACCTGGCTGTTACGTTGCCCACTACTATAAAGTGGGTAAGGGACTGAACACTTGAAACTTAAGAATGAACATGCAAAAAAGTAAAATTTGTATTAAATTGCATATACCTTGAGTTAGTGTTATTGAAAAAGGAATGTTCAGACAGCAACAACTTGGCAGAATAAAAAAGGATATATTTCCAGAAGCTAACACATGATCTTGTCAGCCTGTTTACAAAGTTAACTTATGGAAGTTGTGCACCTCAAAGGTTCAGGGACAAAACTCTGAACCTGTTGCTTCGAAATTGTGGCAGCTCGTGTAATAGATCTGAAGATATGCTCTGGGCTGCCTGATCCTCCACATTTCAAAAGGCACAGCATGCTGCATGCTTTTTTCTTTTCATAATCTCTCACATATACACGCTCACACACATATGTACTTCTATGCAGAATGAGAGATGAGAGAAATACAGATGGCACCTCACACTCTACTGGCATTTTCTTCCACTCAGGGACCTACCAGCATCTTTGCTTGTTACAAGGCAGTTCTTTCCCTCCATTCACCCATGTACTTTCAGCACTGGTGACAATGCTTTACTTCTACAGATTTTGAAATACAAAGTCCTTAACTCCACAAACATGGTCAAGCAGAGAAAGCAAAAGTGACAACTTTCCAGCAGTAGACAAACTAGTACATAGTTTAACTTTTTTCTATATAGCCATGATAATGCTGAGTGGCTAAAACTTTAAACCTCAAATCACTTAGTAAAAGAAAATACCCAGTATAACTTTTTCCTGGCCACTATTCACCCCTGCTCCTAGTGATGGGGCTATTACAGCATTCATACCTTGATGGTGTTGGTTGGTGGTCCAAAAGACCAACAGTTTTACTGGTAAGGAAAGAAACTGCTCTGGGGTAAGTGCGAAGTCCATTGCTAGAAGACAACATGGTAAACTCACACTGATGTGGCAGACACCTGCCAGTGGCAGACAGCACCTTATAAAACAGTAGCAGCAGCAGAAGTAAGCACAAGTAAGCCCATATGGGCTGGCAGGCAACGTAGCAGGACTTCTCATATTTCTGTATTACTTTTGCAGCACTGGACTGCAAAAGCCTTAAGAGCTTCAGATGACTGATTATTTGAGTTTGCTCTGATATTCAAGCCCAACCAATTCTATGATCACTCAAAAGTAGTCTTATTTAATACTGCCTTTTTTTCAGTGTAGAAAATCAATTGTCTTATGCTCAAATAATTACCTTGACATAAGGAGACAGGGAAAATTAACAAAAAATAGTTCTAAGCACACAAGGATATGACTTTAAACACTTTTTTAGCAGGATTATTTTTTCACAGCCTTAAACGAAATCATTCCTTTAAGCAATTAGACACACACTGTAGAGAGTACAAGGGAGGCAGCAGGGTCATGCACACAGGAAGGGTGGAATGAAAAGGAAGTGGCAGCCTGCTGTTACATCTATTCAGGACATCTCTTTTAATCACGCCTTAAAAAGTTTTGTCAGTAGCTTAGAATTAGAAGACAAGTACGTTAATGTACTACTACTCTTAAACAGAGTATCCAGGAAGCAGTTTAAATTAGTGCCTGCCAGGCTTCAGAATTGATACCCTGCTGATGTGAATGGAGAAAGTTCACTCCCCTCTCAGTTACTGGCTATCTGCAGAGTTCAGGGGACAACATGGACTCAATTTACACTGTCCTACTTTCAGTAACTTTCCTGACAAGGGACACCAACCCAAGCTCATGCATTTCTGCACAGTGTAACTCTGCAAAGTTGGTTACTTTGAGGGAAGAAGGAAGGCAGTACTCAAGCCACCACAATTGTTGTTCTTGTTCTCTTCTCAACGTTGTGTAGAGCAAAACCCTACACTACGGTAGGGTAGGTCTGTCGGAACCCAGGAAATTCCTCTGGCTGCCCTGGAGGGCTCGAGCCCCTGCCTGGAGGGCTCAGAGACCTTGGCACAGAGCCCAAGATCCCTGTGCCTTTGATTTAGCTCTTGGAAAAAACAATTACCAACCTTTATATGAAGAATTTCAAGTCAAGAGAGTTTAAGTAGAATAATAGTTAGTTGGTCATGGAGTGAAAAATAGATTTATGGGGTTTTTAGAATGGGGGCTCAGGAGGCAAGATGGAGGAATCTGGGCATGTCCAGCCTTTCTCCTTCTTCTTCTTGGCCTCCATCTTCTGGGTGATGTTGGCATTTTTGGATTGGTTTAAGGTAGAAACTCACTGTCTAACATAGGTGATAGGTATTGGGAAGCTATGGTAAATAATGTACACATAGTTTTTAGTATAAAAAGACGATACCACCCGGGGGGCGGACAGTGTGCCTCTGTCTGTCCTGCTGAACAGACCTCAGCAAGCCAGAGAAAGAATTTTCTAGATAAGATACAATAAACAACCTTGAGACCGAGAACTGAAGAGCTCTGACTCCTCCTTCGACCGCCAGGCTGGGAAAAGAGACTTTCTAACACAATCTCAGGGTCACTGTGAGCAGCAGAGATTCTGAGCTAGGTCAGTGTAGCTTTGGGCTTACCGCAGGTAAGGGGCCCGGGCTGTGCCATTGCTGTCCAACTCATACAGAGAATCTGCTCGCAGACCATCGGCAACAAAAAGCACGAGACGCTTTGCCGGAGGTGGCAGCGGAGTCTGCTGAGGAGTCATTCCATGGACCAGGGGAGAGCTGAAGTAGATGTCAAAAATGGAGACCAAGAACACACAATGCACAAGGAGCCCCGCAAGAATGAAGACTGGTATATCCATGGCAGCAGCTGGCTGGCAAAGGCAAAGTACAACACTAAGAGAGAGAGAGAGAGAAAAATAAAGTTAGGCAGACGAGACTTTATCAGAATAAATATTTATTTCATTTGTTATGGAATGGGAGAAACAACCACAGACATCCCCAGAATCCATAATCAATTCCTGCTTCCAACAAGCTTTTTTCCCCACAAGTCCTGGTCAGAGTCACTGCATGACTAATTCTGACTTTCAACAACCATTATGTCTCAGCAACTCATCTCTGGTGTTCAGGGGTTTGTTAGATAGCTTCAAAAGACCACTGAATCAAGCCAGTTTGTTCTGTGAGCTACAGCCGTGACAGAAAACTCAGACAATGCAATGTAGCCATGAACATACTACCCTCTACTGGCCGGTTGCACGACAGAGTTGAAGTCTGTTCAGGTGAATACAAGCCAGACAGCCAAGAGAAAGCCATCCTATAATAAACATCCATCCAGCACTGCTTTTTTTTTCTCCAAGTTTGCCATCAAATCCGGGCTCATTATACCCTGCCTAGAAACTGAAACCTTCTTTTAAAAGAACAAAGATGCTGTGCTGAGCACAAAATGCTATTCCTCTTCTAAAACAAGTGGCAAAGCACAATAGCTGAAGAATTATGTTTCAGGAATTATTATATTCCCTTTTTGAGTGTTTTTTTCTTCCCTGTCATCCTCTGATGTCATATTAGTGATGCAAATATGCTTAATAACAGGTACACTGGAAAATGTCCACGTTTGCCAAGCGTGCTGTGGGGTTCATGCAATGCCTCCAAAGTAAATATGTAATTATTTAAGTAAAGTAGGAAGTAAATATGAATATTGGCTGAGCTAAGTATGGGACCTGAGCCTGAATGAGGCTCAGTTCTGACAAAAGATTATCAGTGCTGTCCAAGCTGCTTAGTTATTTAAATATTAGCTAATTATCCAACTTAGCCAAACATCACCTCTATTCACCAATTAAGAAACAGATGCTCTTAACAGCCTGGAAGGTTCAGACTACCTATGTAAATACACACCCTTCTCTAAAAGAAACAGTTTGTTTAAGAATTTAGTTAGAGCTTCTCAGTGACAATATATTTATTAGGTTTATCTTGTTACTTTCAGAATTCCAGTAGCTAAACAGACACAGGCAGCCACCATATGGTAAATCTACCACTCTTACCAAATAAGGATAAAAGGCTTCATTACCACATAACCTTAACTCTGAAAGATGTTTTTTAAAACAAAAACTTAAAGGGCCAGGAAAACCAGTGGAAAAAAAAGAAACACACTAAAAAAGGTTTGAAAGATAATACACAGTATTACTTACTAACCCAAAGAAAATTCAGATCTGCATGCAACTTCAACATAGCTTCCAATTGCACCCATTTTCCTTACTGAAACAGATGCAACAACTCCAACTCTAATCTGAAACATTACTGTAGCAATTTCTCATTTGAGATATTTGGAGAGAAAACTAAATAAAAAATGGAGCTAACAAAATACTCAAACACTTCAAAGAGACACGTAGTAGTCACACTTTAATGAACAAAAACTTTCTGTTAATCAGGAACTTACTTACTTTTTTGTCTACAAGTGAGTTTCCAAGAGATTTGGAATATCTGTAAATATCAGTTTGTTTATTTTTGAAGTATTCAGGGTTCCTGCACCAATTTAAATATATGAAATCATAATCACAGAAATACCACTAAGTTCAGTGCCAGAGCTTATTTTATTCAATCAGTTTTATTTTCCACAGGGCTTTTACTTTTGATGCAGTTGTGCTTGATAAGAGAATATGAACTACTCATGCCTTAAACTGATGAGACTGAACACCCTACTAAAGAAAGCTGTTACTTCTACTTGTTGTATGCTCCCAGTGCTACAATTCTATAGCTTAACATATTCTATGTTCTTCTAATTAAAGTATTAGTAACCTAATCTGTTTTTTGCACTAGCTAATTCTCTTTGCTTTAAACTCTCCCTAGCCCTGTCTTTGCAAACAGAAGAGTTCAATCAACACAATTCAAATGTAATGCTTAGACTATAGTATCTATAGAATTAGTGAGAAAAGAAAAAAAAGAAAAGAGTATGTGTTTTGCAATCAGTTTGATTACATTACACCAAACCATTTATCTGGGCCCAACATATCCTACTGCTCAACACCATCACATGGTTTCCAGACAGGCAGCTCCCAAAGCACCTGCTCCTGTCACAGCCCTCCCTTCTGCCTCTACCTTACCCTGCTCCTCGAATGCAGGACTTGGTGTGTCATCACTGAGACACAACATTGTGAAAAATATTCTGTTCTCAAGCTTACAAATAGTTTCCCTGTAGGTACAGAGGCTTTGGAAAGCTCCTAATTGCACTCAGCTGAATGCAAATTTCTCTACAGAGCCTGGTGCTCGACTGTTCAAGATAGCTCGAAAGGCATGGAAACAATAAGGATAACTATTTCAATAACAATTTCTTCCTCAAAAGGAAAAAATAACCAGGATAAAAGGCAAAACTGGATTAAGTACTAGCTTATAAGAAAAAGCAAAAGGCACAGCTTGCTGAAAGGAGAAAAACAAAAATGTTTAAGCATACACACTTTTGAGGACAAGGAGCCATCTCTAAGTATTTATGACTAGTGCCAAAACATCTCTGCCCTCAGGTGCCCGGCCATCCAGAATGTAGATAAACAAACAGTCACTTGGAAATACATCTTACATCTTTCTGTCAAGAAAACTTGAGCCAAAGATATCTCAATATTTTTGTGTCCTGTGATATTTTCTCAGGCAATCCCTTAGTGCAGTAGGACTTCCACAGTCCTTGTTTTCACAGGGCAAAACACAAGCTTTGCTCAAATTCTGACTGCATTACTCTACTTTCTTCTGTTAAGTCATTGCCTGTCACACCAAGAGGAAAGACACTCTGAGTCCTGTAGATAAGAGAAGCATGTTGCAACCTATTTGCCATGTGTCATTTCTTACTGCCCACCCAAACACATCACTAGCTACAACAGAATCCTGGAATCCTAATACAGTTCAGACAGCCAAATCACCTCCTCTATAGACTCAGCCCAACTAGTAAGCCATATATCAGACTCTAATTTATATTCCTTTCTTTCTGCATTTTCCCCCTTCTGTCACCATCTCCTAAACGATACAGAGCCAATAATGATACTGTCCAACTCCCAGTATGCCTGACCTTAAACTATTCCAATAAAATATTTTTGTTCAAACAATTTGGAGTCAAAATCACAAAGCTGGTGTGGATTCTTAAACAAAGATTCTTTTCAGATCCTTAACAGGAAAGTACTAAAGATCCACTAAGCTACTCACTGCCTGTTAAATGCAAGTTGTTCACACAGAGGAAGTAGAAAATGAGCAGTGCCAAGGTGATGCAGGGGGCTCCAGGAGACTTCAGAGCTTCTCACTTCTTTGGACATTGTAGAGGAGCAGAGAAGAGAGTGAGAAGATGCACAGGTTAAATCGATCTGAGAGACAACAAGGCAGACCCAGCAAGCACCTTCCCTAAGGTCTAGGAGATTAAAGAAAGAAAAGCAGCAAGGACCTTCTGACTGCAATTAATTACTTTTCCAGAATAAAGTGATACATGCAGATTAGACAAGGGTTTTTTGGTGGTTCTCTCCACTCACCCTGAATTCTCAGGGAGAAAGTTAAGCTCTCAGCTGGTGACAAACAGGATGAAGAGACCCTTTCTTTCTTTGTATTCACACCTATCAAAACAATACCAAAAAATCCTGCTATCATTCACAAGCTCCTCTCCAGCAGCCACATCTGTGCAAAGACTAAAACATCCAGACTGTGATGGTGGCAGGGGAGCAAGACAGTTGCAATGAGCCACCCAAGACCAACTCTTCTTCACATGAGCTTTTCCCTCTTTTCAAGTTCATCTGTAATTTGTTAATAAGACTGTTTTTTTCCAAACTTTCTTTTTGATGCCATAGAAGCTACATCCACAGCACCAGGCTGGATCAGGTCCCTCAATAATTAACAGGATGGCTGACATAATTAAATGTAGCACTCATTTTCCTCAAGTAATCTATATCTAAGTTGCATTGCCTCTGAAGTTGTCATCTCTCAGCATTATTTATAAAGCAAAGAAAACCATACTTGTACTGCAACACAATATAGTTCTTCATACAAAAGGTAACAATTCTTTCTTTCTCTGAATATGCAGTAAAACATACACAAAACACTGCATGGAATACGCCCCATTGGCAGGAATATTTTCTTAAGGACAATGAAATGTCAAAACAAGGAGCTCAAGGTACATTAGTAATTTCTTTTAGAGGGGCCATGCTTCACAAATACCATCAAGTCTGTTGATTAAAATGAAGAAAATGTGTTTTCAATAAGCATCAATGGCCTTATCTTTTACAGAAAAAAGAAACAGACAAGAATGTCTGCTGTGCTTCTGGCTAATATTTTTCAATTAAAGTGTCATGTTTTTTGTAATTTAACTGTCAAAGTTGTGACTGTACAGTTTGTCTACACATTAAAACATTATTCGTCAGGCAGATGAGCAAATGGAAGTTGGGCGGTCTGACAGTGCTTTGCATGACATGCTAGCTCTAAAGGCGGTGTTCGCAGTCCCTACCCTATTCTTTCACTAATTTAGATTTTTAAAGAGCTACCCCAGTCAGGAAATGCACTCAAGTCATTCCTACTGTCACAGCCCACACCTACTGACTGCATGAGGCTGTAATTTACACGAGATGTACCAGCCAATTCTGAGTAACTCTCATATCTTCACCCACTACTTAAACATAGGAAACCCCAAATCCTCATCTTGACTTCATCACGTATGAAGTGGGAAAGTGATAAATTCTGTTTTCCTCTTCCCCAAACTTTCATTTTCTTTCTCTATTGAAGTATAACATACTCTGCCAGACAATGAAACTGCAACTACAGTATTTCCACTTGCTCTGGAACTGAAGTGGCTTTTGTAATTCAAACTAAATTCAAACTGTTTAAAATTATTTTATGTTCAACATCTTCACTAAGCATTTTAGGGATTACAATAACAAATGACAACTATTTTAAATTTTAAATGTGGTTCAGTAAAGCACATCAAACCTGAGGCAAAGAGCTCAAAGAATACTTAATTTTCTTTTTAACATCACTTGATAATCAAAATTACTCTGCCTGCCTAGAAAAGTCTCTTTTGCCAGAATTTTTCAGGGAGAAACGTTGTCATCTTATTGCAGGGCTTCCATACTGTTGTCTCCTTATCACAAGAGTTTCATACCTTCTTGGTGTTTCTCATGGGCAGCTCCTCAGAGCACTGACCCTTTCTTCTTCACAAAGTGGCCAACTGACTCCAATTCCTCTCTCAACCAGCCACCCCACTCTTTTATAGCACTCTTCTTCTCATTGGTTACAGCTGTGGCCTGTTAAAGTCAGGCCTGTTCCTAATCTTTGATAATTGGCTCAGCTGCAACTCCTTAGGGGTAAGATTACTTCCTACACTACCTTTATTTCCTTATATTCTATCCCCCTAAAGAGAAATTTGACTATGGCCTGCAAAGCATCAATGAAACATCAAGTGTTCCAATACTTGAACACCCTGCAAAGCAGTGAACACCCTGCAAAGCAGTGTCAGCCTATGCAATTTTCTCTTAATTATCCTTAAACATGGGAAAGTGTATCCACAAGTTTTCCAGGAAAAAAGCCCATACCTGAGAACAACACTGACAATGGGACAGCGGTAATAAAGAGAACAAGAGCACTTCATTAGGAAACAATTATGTTTTTGAGGTATTAAAGAGAAAACAAGAACACCCTTTTGTACCATTTGTTAGCCAAGTGCAGGCAAAACATGGAGTAGAATTTTAGCATTACATACACTCAGGATGCATGCAGCTAAAAATTCAGAATTCATAAAAAATAAAACCCAACAATGAGAAACCCTGAGTGATCTTGCTGTGAATTATTTCACTGAGCAACAGCATTTGGAGGACCTATCCTGGGTCTCAGGAGCTATCTGCAAATCCTCTTGCATATTTCTTGATTTCTAAGTCATTCAGCAATACCCTACCAGCAAGTCTTCTTCAAACATCACTGTGATACTATATTTTTTCTTTTTCATCTCTATATGGACTGTTTAATTCTTTTTTGTACCACCAAAAGTAGAAGATTCCCTCAGATTTCTGCATTCTTGAATAAAACAAGAATGCTTTCCTGTCACTCTTTTTTTTTCTTAACCTGCTTGGAGATTTTGTAGACGGATTCTTCATATTAAAAGTTTTATGGGGCACTTTTGGGGAAAGAACATCAGCCTGACAGTGTCTAATAAAACACATCTGACCAGTTTTCACAGGTCAGGGTCAAGGGACAAGTGGCACTTAAGAGAAGACAAGCACATGGAAGGCAGCTTGCCACAACAATCTTTTGTCTTACTGGAGCCCTCCCTCACAAACCAAGGCTGAAGGCCCCTGGGGTATTTTAAAAGCCATTTGCAATAAAAATACACAATAAAGCAGAAGTACCAATACAGGTATGACAGTTCTGCCCTTTAACAACAAAGGGGCAAGGATCATACAATAAATATTAACCTAACACACAGGGATGAGGATGACAAAAAATAACTTTCAGCTACACTCTTGCAAAACTAGTTTGCAAATGTATTATATATACACACAGAGGAAAAAAATACCCTTAAAAAAAAAAACGAACAGAAAACCAAACAAACAGTGCTTTATGTACATTCTAGAGAAGCTAGTATGAATAATGAAGGTTTTAAAAAGTTGGCAGAAGTTGTTTTCCTTCTACTAAGTCACATTTGCTTACTGAGAGCAACTATTACAAATAAACAAGAATTATGTCATACAGCAACGAGCACATCTGTTGGATCTTACACATGAGCCTCTGAATGCAAATTTACCAAAAGCTTCAGTTTGAAGGAAAAAAAGAGACCACATCTTGCAAGCATAGAGTAATACTTTGATAAAAGGCAGCCAAAGAATCAATTTGTCATTTCCCACCTTTTCAAAAGTTGGGATTTATTTTAGTAAAAGACTTCAGAACTTTCTGGGTTCAAAAGTACTATTTAGTTATGCTAGCAAGTTGACCAGAATGCATAGCTCGATACTATTCAACCGGCTAGCATAATCTACATTTTCTATACCTTTACCTTTCTTTTGATTGTATCTCCACTCCAGAGTGTTCCTAAGTCCTTCTTTTCTGTTTCCAGCATTTCAATGGGGATCAATTTTGGCAAGCTTTGGTGCACATCCCTGCACTTCATGGCATCCCATGCCTTTTGATGGCTTTCACTTTGGCAAAGATTTTTCTTTTTTTTTTTTTTTTTTCGTTTTCAGTATCCATGCTGTGTCTCTCATATCTTCCCCATCAAAGTTGTGTCTTCCTCCTTGATTTTTTCCCCCGCTTTTGCAGCATCTGTGAGGTTAGTTTTGGCATGTTTTGGTCCTTTGCACTGCACCTCATTTCCTCACAGACTCTTTTCTTGTTGTTCCATGTCAGCCTTGTTTGGCAGGTAAAGCTATAGAAAACACCTTTAGCTGCCAAAGAAGGCTGACACGGCCAGAGGCAAGTTAAGCTCCCCACTGAGAACAAAAACTCATTTGAAGGACGGAGCAGGAGAGCGGGCGTGGCTGGGAGCTGGGACAGGCCGGGGGTGGTGCTCTCCCACCGCCCGGCGCTCTCCAGGGTCCTGCACCGCGCCCGGCACCACCGCACACACAAACCCGGCAAATCCCACCCCTCCAGGTTTAAAAGAACTGCAACAGTCAGGGTGTAAAATGTAGAAAAATAATAAAAAGGATGGATTATGCCTCTTTTAAAAGAGCATCAAGTCATAGCATAAGCATCCACAATATTTGTGCAAGGATACTTTGAGGTCCAGTAAGAAATCTCTATGCAAAGCAATCACCTCATCTTTAACTCTTCCACCAGCAGCTGTACTTGCAAGCTGTTCACAAAAGAAGCATTTCCCTAAGCTCCCACAGGACTCAAAGAGTCACTGAACTTGTCAATTACTGCAGCCTGAAATATTGGCCTTTACTTTAGTACAAAGTTCTCTGTGCTCCTACATTGGCCTCCACTAACCGAGTAGTTAACATTCATTAGCATTTATGACATATCAACTTGCAAACACCCTCTGCTGAAGCCCTGTGAGCTTGTGTTTGTTTTTATTACAAAGCCAAGCCACTTTTCATTTGTATAAGACACCTTTATTTTTCAGCTGCTGACTCAGTCTAATAATTAATGGAAACAGAAAATTATGCCTGAAAACAATCAGTGTTCTGCCTCTTTGCAATATGGGGAACAGCTGATTTAAAATGAAAACTCCCTAGCACTCAAATTCTTTCAGCAAATGACAGCAATAGAACCACTGAAGAGAAAAAAAGAGCTCAGAAGACAAACCAAAAACTGCTAGGGAGAAACCCACAAACCTGGAGAATACAGATGGGCAACAACTCCCCAGTTCTCATATTTGAGGTGATCTGGGTATCAGTTATTCACTTGTACCCTGCCACCTATCGAAACTTGCTAGTAACTAAAAGCATATTTTCCAAAATACTTGGGACCAGCAAGGCAAATATATTTTATCAGGTCTTTTATACAAAAACAGCTGTCATGGGAGTAGCAGTTAGCAGAACAAGAGGCTTTCACAGTTACGAATACTCCAAGAAAAACCAAGCCATTAGAGCTGCAGAGAGCTGTCCTGCCCTCCTCTGCTCCTGCCCACTTATTCCCAAGGCAAGACCTCTTCCTTGGGCTGGCACATCCAGGTGTACAACTGGATAGTTAAGCATTCTAGAGAATGAATTCAATTGAAAATAACCGCAAGAAAGGGGGGGAAAAAAGCAGGAAGAATAAAGATGACTTTGCTGTAGTTTAGTTCCCTGAATTCCCAGCACAAACCTCTGTGTTGGCAGCCAGGACAGGATGCCATCTCCTCCAAACAAAAGACCTAACTCAGCATGCTCAAAGCATGTCCTCAGACTCCTTCATTCTTTGAAGACTGCATCCCACATTAGTTGTAGTCAGCAGGCCATATAAGGAAAAAAATGCAGATTTTTTTGTTCAAAACAGTGCAAATACTAAATTGAAGAGGAATAACATGAAACAGACAGCAAAAGCACAGAGCATCTTCCCTTCCTTGCCTCCCCTGTCCCTCACCACAGTGAGGCAGGGTCAGGCACCCATCTCAGAGCCTCTGCAACACCTTTCTGGACAGCCTACAGCCCAGACAATGTGCTCCATCCCCCAGGCTATGGTGAACAAGGCCCAAGTATTTTGATACTCAAGTGTTTGCAGTGTCTAAAAGGTCACGTCTTTGATTCACAGTTTATAAATCCTCACCCAACTCTAACAGCAATTTTCCTTACATATTCATTCTCACAAAGCCATAAATATACACATAATAAAGCCTGAACAAGTTTTCTAAAATACTCCCTAGGCTCTTAGTGTGTTTGATGTCTTTTTTTGATGGTAGGTTTCCAAATACCCACTGTTTACAGTAACACTTCCATACAGCAGTTTTGGAGGTTGAAAAACACAGCCAACTTGAATTCAAAGGGATTTTGGGGAGTTGTTTTGTTCAATTCAAGTCTTCACCTGATTTCATGGGTCATTATCATGTTTTTGGTGACACTAAAAATATTTCCAAGTGCCGATTCACACTGCTGTAGTACCTTTACTTAAAATCCCAATTTAACAAACCCTTATACAGTAGATTTTTCTGGGCAAAGCTACATCTGAATGTAACACGCAAGTAACCATTAACTACTGATAGTTACAGGCTGTTCACATTAAAAAACATTCCCTTGAAACTGGAATGGACAGATGCAATTTCAAAGATGTGGCAGAGGTTTTTAAGTACAAGCTACCAATATTATGCATTTTCAACATCTTCATTATTTGGCTCCCACAAAATATAAAAATACTTTAGAGGTTAGAGTTAACAAAGCACTAAAATTCATTTTTAAGGTTAAAAAGCAAACATAAAAATTATAATTGGCATCAAGTTTCTTCTGAAAGGAGGGAAAAGTCAGCCTTCAATAAACATATATAGACAAAGATTCTTTCAGGCAGCTCACTTTTAGAAGAAAACTTAAGCAAGAGTCGGTAGAACTCACAGATCAGCAATATTTTAAAGTAGAAACCAGATTTGCTTCAGATAGTTCTCCATTATTTTGTTCCCTGTGCCCTAATTGGGATCCCAAGCAGATTTAAAAAAGCTACCCTATTTCCTTATAGGACCACTATGTTGCAGTGTGATGGGATTTTCTGTTTCACCTATCCCAACCTCCCAAGGTGTGCCAACCTTTCCCCTCTCCCTTTGCCCTCCTGCTGAGAGCTGTCCCTCAATCTTAACATTCCAGCAGGGTCGTGGTGTGGTTGGCAGAAGTTCAAAAGATGCCCCTCAGGTCCGGGCTCATTGGCCTGTCCAAGTGTCTTTGTCCCTTGAGCCTTCCCCTCCTCACACCTGGTTGGCCTTTACCTGTCCCTTCCCCTCCCCCTGTCCCCGGGCTTAAAAGGAGACGGGACCATGCGGTCGGGATTCTGTCTGTGAGCTGTTACAACATTCAGAGGTCTACCATCCTGGAATAAAACTCTGGATTAAAACTCTACGATAGAATCCTCTCCTGTTTCTCTTCACCATCGCCTGAACCTTTTCCACCAGAGGTAAACTGAGTTCCTACTACGCCTGGATTTGTTCCGAGTGCCCAGCTGCAGCATCCAGCTGGCCAAAGGTATCTCTGCGGTGAAAAGCCACAGCTGCTGCCTTTGGTCCAGCAGCAAGGGTCAGACGGGGCCAGGCACGTCCCACCCGGAAATATTGGGATTAATATTCTATACGACTAGAACACATTAACTCATATACTTCAAGCATTCAGCACAGAAAAAAGCCCCAGTATGTACCTAAGAGAATTAACTTCTTTGAATGAAATTAACTTTGTCTGTGGGAGCTGAAACAGAAACTCCTATAAAGCTTGACTTATAAACAGTGCGTTCAGTGGCTGATGCTGCACCAGAGTAGTGCAGAAAGAAAGAATAATTTACACACCCATCACACCACCAAACAACAGAGGGAACCTGAAACTGCTCATATGTTTCAGTTCATTAAAGTCCCAGGCATTATCTCAAGATTTAACACTCCTACCAAAATCAACACAGTGAAAAGAAACTTTTTTCTACTCATTTTTCATCTCAAGTACCATAAATGTAAAAGTTCATAAAACAAAACATGCATAGACTGAAAAAAAAATGTTTACACCGCCTCCTCCAAAAAAAGACTCCTCAGATTTTTTTTTGTACGAGCTCATGTGTTTTGGACTCTTAGCTTTCCAAGATGTATTTAGATATGTTGTACTTCAGACATAGAACTCAAATCCTTTAAAAGTTAGGAGACAGCAACTCCACTAAGAGGCAAAGCAGCTTAATCAACAATCTGCCTCTCTTAGAATGACTACTGAATAATTAATTTGCAGCTGTCTGCCTCAAGTAGACCTATAGAATGCTCCATTTCCAGAACTCATGCAGCTTTTTCTGCCTCACACATCCTCTGAGGCAGTACACTATCAGGTTTTCTTCTCTGGTTTCTCAGAACAATACCCCTTTGGCACATAAATTCTTTTAAGCATATTGTTACAGTTACATTTTTCTACCTACACTCTTTATTCCTGGAATATACATTTCAGTGAAGACAGCTTTTTCCCAGCCATCCATAAATTATTTTGGAGCAATCAAGTGACATCTGTAAATATTTCATTTAGTTTCACAAACCCAAACAAACCTCTTCCAAAGCACGGAAACAGTGGGACGCTTTTACATCGATTTTCAGCGTGGAAGAGTGAAAAAAGTTAGTCCTTACTGGCACGGCCCGGAGAAGTGGGCAGAAATGAGTTTGTGAAGAGAGAGGCAGACGCGGGCGCTGCAGAGCCCGCGGGTCGCCGCCAGAGGCCGCTGCAGGACCCGGCAGGGCTCGCCCTCCTCCCCCGAGGAGGCAAAGCACCGGAGCCAGCTTACAAAAAACTCACTCTGAACACGCTCTAACTCTCCAGAAAGGAATGGAAATAGCAGAAGGTTACCTTAAAGGTTCTCAATTCTACCGGAGAGGTTTTTGTCCCCATTTTTGTTGTGGTCCCACTGGAATTTTTAAGCATTTTCAATACACTGCTATTTTACGTTATGCTACAACCAGTTCATGCTCTGCCACTTAGGTTCTTTTTAGTGTGGATCAACAACATAAAACAACACAGCAGTAATAAAATGCAAAGTTTATTATAGGACAGAAAGCTAAATTGAGTGTAAAATTTACGGAAAAGTTATGCAAATCCTGGAAAAAACTGGAAAGCACAGTCTTTTATGGCACACCACCATGTGAATGGAAGGGTTTGGGGTGAGTACTCCAGAGGGCTTTTAGATCTCCATGTCACTGCCAAACATTCACATTATTCTATTACTAAGAGTTCAGCCCCAATAGGCAGGTCCTAGTGGGTCAGCTTTACACAGAGCTTCCATTGGTGGGAATGAAACAACATTTTCAAAGAAATCAAACAGAAACCAAAGCTGGCCCTGTTTTGCAGTTTCCAGTGAGCTGAACTTCCTTCAGTAGCACACACTTCCTGCTGCTACATTCCAGCTTCAAGTTTTTTACCCGGTAACACACAAAGTAACCACTTTGCATCATGTTTTTAAAAGTGATAACTTCACACTTCCAGATGCACAACTTCATGGACTCATAGAATTATTAAGGTTTTTACTTTTTAATTACTAAGGAAAAGACCTCAAAGGTCATTGAATCCAGCTGTTAACACAACAGTGCCAAGTCCATGTGCTAAAGCACATTCCCAAGTGCCACATTCACATGTCTTTTGAATATTTCTAGGGATGGCGATCCCACCACTTTCCTGGGCAGCCTGTTCCAATGCCTGATTGCCCTTTCAGTGAATAAATTTTTACTAATATTCAATCTTATAGATTAGAAAAAAAAAAGAATATTTTTTAGAAAAAAAAATTAGAAAAAAAAAATCAGTGGCACAACTTGAAGTGATTTCTTTTCCTCCTATCACTTGTTACTTGGGAAAGGAGGCCAACCTTCACCTTGCTACTGCCTCCTTTCAGGTGGTTGTAGGGAACAGGAAGGTGCCCCCTAAACTTCCTTTTCTCCAGGCTAAACGACCCAGCTCCCACAGCCATTCCCCATAAAACTTGTGCTCCAGACCCTTCGCCAGCTCCGCTGCCCTTCTCTGGACACATTCCAGCACCTCAATATTCTTTTTGTAGTGAGGAGCCCAAAACTGGACACAGGATTCAAGGTGCAGCCTCAGCAGTGGCAGGTACAGGGGGACAATCCCTGCCCTGCTCCTGCTGGCCACAAGTGCTGATACAGGCCAGGATGCCCTTGGCCTTCTTGGTCACCTGAGCACACGGCTGGCTCATCTTCAGGCAACTGTCTATCAGCACAGCCAGGTCCTTTTCTGCTGGACCAGCTTCCAGACACTTTTCCTGCATCCTGTAGCGCTGCCTGATGCAACAGATCCCTCGGCAGAGCCTTGTCACCCTCTGAGCCAATGGGAGCATCATTCTACTCCCCGTTCCCCTCATCTGGCTCAGGGCTGTACATCACAATGGCAACTGGCTTTGTCATTAAAGAGCAAGGAAAAGAAGATGTTTTGTACCACAGCCTTTTCCTCATCCTTTACCACAGTTTCTTCTTACATCCCACAATAGGATAAACATTTTCCTTAGTTCTCCTTTTGCTGCTGATATATCTGCAAATACATTTGGTTGTCTTTTACTCTTTTACAGCAGTAGTCAGATTAAGTACTAGGTGGGTTTTGGCCCTTCTAATTTTCTCTCAGTATAACCTTACAACATCCCTGTAGTCCCCCTGGGTTGCTTGACCCTTCTTCCAGAAGCATCAACTTACTATCTACCCGCGCTTGTGCCCTCCCTAATGGCAGCAACACCTGATGCTGGGACATGGCTCACACACCTGCCGGGAACGCGGAGTTACAGAACCACCTTGGCTGGAAAAGGCCTCTGAGATGCTGACATCGAGTCCAACCCATGACCAAACCCATGTCACCTAGACCATGGCACCCAGTGCTGCATCCAGCCTTTCCTTAAACACCTCTAGGAACAGTGACTCGTTTGGCATTCCAAGGTCCACCCCCGGGGCCCTTGCCGGGCGCTGCTTTCCCCGGGAAGCCCTACCCTGGCCCAGCCAACACAACCCGGCAAGGGTCCAACCCCTCAGCCCGAGCTCGGAGGCGAAGCCGAGTCCCGCATCCCTCCCGTTCCAGCAGCGCTCTGAGCCCGTACGGGCTGGGCGGCCGCCGTGGAGGCTGCGGAGCGACCCAAGCTTTGCGGAAGCGGGGAGGCGCAGCCCGTGCCCACCCCTTCCCGGTGCCTCAGGACCGGCTGCCCCGTTTCCCGGTGCCCCAGGAACGGCTGCCGCCTTTCCCTGTGCCCCAGGATCGGCCGCCCCTATTGCCAGTGCCTCAGGATCGGCCACCCCCTCCCCAGGGGAAGCGCGAGGTGCCCACGCGCCCGGACTCACTCCTCCTCCCCGGGCGCGATCCACGGCCGCTTCCGCTTCCGCCCTCCGCCGCTCCCGGCCCCGCCCAGGCCCGCGCCCCGCCGCGGGCGTGCCCCAAAGCCCCGCCCTCTGGCCACGCCCCTCGGCGTCCCTCCCTCTCCTCGGGCCCCGCCCTGCGCGGAGGGGGCGTGGCCGAGCGCCGGGGCGCCGCTGGCGGTTGGCCGCGGGAAGTCTCGCGCGAGCGGGGATCCGGAAGCGGCAGCAGGGCGGGTGGGAGGCCGGCGAGGAGGCGGTGGCGGGGAGTCGCTGTGGCCGCAGGTGGCGGCAGCGCCCGCGGCGACAGCGGCGTCGTCAACATCATCAGCACCATCGACAGGGGCCTGGCAGCGGCTCGGGCCCCCGCCCCGCCAGGACCGGTGTCTGCGGCGGCATCTCCGCGCAGGCTTTGCCGCGGTAGCGCCCCGGCAGCGGTCGCGCCGCGCCGGGCTGTAAGATGGCGGCGGCGGCGGCCGGCGGGGGCGGCAGTGTGAACCCCTTCCTCAGCGACTCGGAGGAGGACGAGCCCGAGGAGGCCCGGCCCGGCGGCGGCAGCAGCAGCAGCACCGAGCCGGGCGGGCCGGCGTACCCGCAGCAGCAGCCGGAGCCGGCGGCGGGGAGCCCCGAGGAGCTGCCGGGTCTGCGAGCGGCGGCGCCGGGTGATGCTGCCGCGGGGGCCGGGGAGCTGCCGCGGGTGCCGATGGACGCGATAGCGGCGCAGCTGCTGCGGGACCAGTTCCTGCTGACGGCGCTGGAGCTGCACACGGAGCTGTTGGAGAGCGGCCGGGAGCTGCCCCGGCTCCGCGATTTCTTCTCCAACCCGGGCAACTTCGAGCGGCAGAGCGGCACGCCGCCCGCCGGCGGGGCCCTGGGCAGCCTGGGCGGCAGCAGCGGGCTCGGGGGAGCCGGCGGCAGGGAGCCCGGGGCCGGGCAGCTCAGTAAGTGACCCTGGCTCGGGGCCCGGGGGGCTCCGGGAGGCGGGGACAGCCGCCGGTGGGTGCACGGGGCTGGGCGGGGGTGGCTCTCGGTGTCGCTGGGCGGCCGGGAAAGGCGCTTGGCATCCTTCCTTCAGTCATTCCTTGTTCTCTGTAACCTGTGCGGGAATGGCGGAGGCTGTAGGAGCGGTGCAGAGGGGGCTGAGGAGGGGCGCTGCCAGGTCCGGTGTTACCCTGGTGCCACAGGCTTATTATCATCGAGCTTCGGTATCCATGCGAACATCACGGGTATTTGCCAAGTGTGGGAGAAATTGTTTCCAGCAGCGTCTTTAGCGCTCACTTCCAAGAGATAAGTCGTACGGTGTTGGGAGAAAGAATGGGGTGTTAAGCCGTGAGTGCCACATATAAAGTCTAAAACCTGTCAGAAATGGGGTATAAGGAGCCAGGGTGTTATTTTTGGTGCTGCAACTAAAGACAGGTCTGAGTTTCACAGCTCTTGCACAACTAATACAATGCTTCCTATAATTAACACTACCATGTTTACCAAGTGTCTGCAATCTTTGGCTAGCCAAGGAGATGGGGAACTCAGTAATACTGAGTTGGTAAAAGTTTAGGGAGCAAAAGGAGTGCAGGTATTCGGACAGTTGTCACACAGCTGGCCTTAACAGCTTTTGTGTTTTAAAAGTAGCACACATGGCTTAGAATAAAATCACTTCAGTGTCTTGTCAGTGTTGCTGTCCAGACACATAGGGTTCTACAAAGGAGGTAGCCTGTGGAGGTGGCTTTGGGAAAGAGAAGCTGACCAGCCACCTGAGTTTGAGGACTTAATGAACTCGTGGGAAGGTTTTGAAAGGAATTGTGGGTAGCAGACAGGTGAAAGACATAATTATGTGTTTACCAAGATACCTAAAGGCATTTTGTGAATAGTCCTATATTTTCGTTTCTTTTAAGAGTTTCCAATGTTGGAAAGACACAAAGTTACACTTTAAATTTGGAAATAACTAGTAGCATCTGGATGGCTGGGGTAATAGACATCTAAACTTCAACTTGTTAGTGCATTTGAAGGTCTTTTAAAAATGTATGGCTTCTTTTAAAATTCCTGCTGTGTTGTTTATGTTCTGCTTGTCTTGTTTGTGAATTATTAGAATTTCATACTTCTCTTTGTCCAATTGAGAGCTTCAGTGTGGTCTTCTTCATGATATGATTAGTGAATGTTGGAGAACTTGTGCTTTAGGGCTTTGAACTGATAAAAATTTCTGTTTCATCCCCAAGCTGCTTCCTTGGGGATTCCAGTCAATTAATCTGATTGATTAAATATTCTCTTTTCTTTGTTAACATAGTACGTTGTTTCCAGTTATTGACGCTGCACATACTCCAGAATTAGAAAAACAGCAGCCTGTGTAGCTGTGTTGTTATGCATGGAAAAAAAAAAAAGACCTAAGACCTCTTAGAGCAATGCAAAATTATGTAAGAACATCTTAATTATTATTTTGCTGACTTGCTAATTGATAGATGCCTGTGGGATGTCCCTATTAAAAGAAGGAAGGAGGAGGCCGTAGCAGTGGGAAGAGAGAGAAGGGGGGACTAACACTTAATTTGGACAAGTTTAATAATACTGAAGTGCTGAAATTAAATATCATGCTAGACCTTATGCTAAAGGTGTGTCTTGAAATCTGATATCTACAATAAGTTAGAGAGTGCATTTCAAAGGATTTTTTTTGTATCAACAGTGATTCAAAAGGCACTTCACATTAAGTGACATTGAAAGGTGACAGATGCAGAACAATGAAAAAATATTTTTATATAGCTCAAGTAGCTTTTTTAACTTAGTGCCATCAGATTTTCTTGCAGTCTGAAGTCTGGCATTGAGCTAGCAATTGTGATAGCACTGTTCAGACTGATTCTGATTGAACAAGAGCTGATAGTCTCGTGCCTCTGTAGTTATGTCATTTTCCAAATACTAAAATGTAGATTGCAGAAGACTCTAATGGGCTGAAAATCATGGTCTTTGGAAGAGTTCCCTCACTTTTTTCCTGAGCATCTGGTATTACTTCATTTAGGTAGGTGGCTGAGCTGTAGTTCAGATCCAAGAATAAGTCTAAACAGTTTCCTAAGTTAGTCAAAATGTCCCGTTTTGTTGAGAGATCCAGTCTCTTGTACCTGTCTTTATAAGAGAGTTGTGCATGTACCTTCTCTTGCTTTAACATGCCCGAAGGTATTCGAGAATGAACTACTAGTTTTCTTAATAGAAACGATGGATGTAGAAAGTAGTGTAGGTTGGCATGATTGCCATTTCAAGGTCATGTGAATTTTATGCTTCAGTGAAAAAAATTCATAACATCATTAAAAAAGTTATTTCTATTTATTTCTGAAGTCAGAATTTGTTCTCAGTGCTTTGTAGCTGCTCCTCCCAGCCCCCAAGTTAGATTAATTTCTCTGGCTTTATTCTGACATTTTTCATAATTGGAGTGGATGCAGAAAGAGTATGACTGGCAATTCTTATTGAATGTGAAGTATGTTTGGAATGCTGCCTGAGGATTTCCACTGAGCAATAGAAGCTTTCGTACTTTACGTGCTGTACAGAATGGGAGAATTTCAGTACAAGTGTTTGTTGCCTAAAAGGACTCTGAGAAGTGCCAGTCTAAACTCTGAGTGCGTGCTGGAATTTATTTTGGTGTGGTTTTATTTCTTCTCTTCATCTTCAAAGACTGTTACAAAAAGATTTTGCTCAAGTGTCATTGGATTTAAACAACCAGCATCATGTGGTCAGCGAGTGACTTAGAAGCTGTTTTGTCTTTGAACCATGCTTCAGAGCCCTTGGTTGCAACAGCAAATGACAGTCAGATGACTGGGATTTCTTAGCTCTTTGCAAAAACACCCTTCCTCTTTCCAGCAGCAGCAACATCACATCTACAAACTGAGATTAAGATATATTGTAATGAAAAATGTGGAAATGTTTCTTGTGTCTAACAACTTTGCTTTTCTAGTTTGAAGCATGTGAAGGAGATGACACTGTTCCTTTAGATGCCCACCACTGTGTACAGTCATCCTTCATGTCCTGTATCTCAGCCAGATGTTCCCAAACTTCTGAGAGCTTCTTCCATTAGTTTCAATAGCAGTAGTTTAATATCTGCTAGAGCACTGGATACCACTTTTCTAATACTACTCATATGAGCAGTATGGTTTGGAAGTCCCTTCTTCTTCCTGTATTCCAGATCTTTTGCAAGACTTTAAATATACACATTAAATATAAATTTTTGTCCCTATCATTTTTGCATAAGAAGGAATAATACCAGTTGAGACACTCAAAATTTAGAAATAAAACTGTGGCTCAAATGTCTCATCTGTGTTCCTGGACCACAAATGTGTTTATTACACCCATGACTGTAATTCAAGCTTGTGCATATAGGGTGAAGAAAACTTCTTTTTAATGTGATTGATATGATGCCCTTTGGTTGCTATGTTTGATTAATGCCCTTTCCTGAAGGAATGCAGCTTATACTGGTAGGACTAGTGTTAGTCTTGAAATTTGCCATTTATTTTTTTCTTTATTGCTACAAAAGTGTGACATTCCCAAAATTTGAAATAGCTTTAATGAAAATCATAAGGGTTTTGAGCACTTATGTTACATTTGTGGTTTTCAGGAGATAATTTTTTTCTAGTTACAGCTGTAATAAAATTGTTTATAGCTTTCTGGGGATTTGATTCCAGTTATATTAAACTAATCCATGAGTACAAAGATATAAAGTATTGCTGCTTCTTCATAGTAAGCTCCAGGCTTTGCTTATGATTTGGGGTGTTTGATTTTCTTTGGGGGTTTTCTTTTGCGGGGGGGGAGTGGTGTGGAATATTGTAATGCATTGCTCGTTTTGTTTGTAGCCTTTGAAATTCAGATGTCCTACTAGAAAAAGTGAAGTGGGAAGAGTATACAGATTCTGCATTTGTGAGAGCGGGGTGTCTTGGTAACAGATCTTCTCAATTCTGAATCACAAACATTGTAATTTTGTAATTTTGTGTGGACCTTTGCCATATTTCAACTGATTTTTGTTCGGAATGAAAATATAGCAGAACAGGGCTACTTCCAGACAGTTCGTTATATCTGAGTTTAAATAGCAGTCTAAATAAAACAGGAAATTGAGAAGATGGCAAATAATTTTTGTTCTAATGACTACTTCTTAGGTGTTTTGGTGTTGTCAGCTGAAGTCTTTGGCTTGTTACTATATGAAAGCAGACAGAAATACCTAGTCATGTTGCCTGGATCTGCAGATAATGGGAGGTGGACTGGCAACTTGTGAGTAAGAGTGGTTTTACTACCTGATTTGGAATGCATGCTCCCCTGAGAAAGGATGGGATGGGAAGTTTCAGATAAATAGGTAATCAAAGCTGCTGGTAATCAACAGATGGGAAAGGCTGATTGTTGTCACTTTTAATGAAGTACAGAAAACATTTGAAAGGGTTGAGGTTTGTACGTAATGCTGAAAGAAAAGGAAGCGGAGTTCACTTCAAACCTGGCAGAAAAGAGCAATGCCTGGAGGAAACCTGAGAGGTTTGATAGTGCTCTGATGTTGGCTTTACTGATAGAGAAGCCAGGTGAACTTTTCCTGTTGTGGCTTCTTTAAACCCACTCCATTTTACTGACACTGGTGTTTCTGACAGGTTTTCAGTAACATGCACTTACAAGCTGCTTATGTTAAGGCTTTTGCAACTGTTGGAATTGTCAAATGACTAAAACTGCGTGTGCTGGAAGCTGTCCCTGATGGATGAGTCTAAGCTTTGGCTGATGTATTGGTAGATTGTTCAGGAGACAGGTTAGTCCCCATAAGTATGTAACTACACAAAGAAGTAACAAGATAAGGTAGCCTGATAAGCATGACAATTATGGACAAAGGAGGACAGAGTAGAAGCCTCTCTTATTAGGCAGGTAGATATCAAGTTATCCACTGAGTAGCGAGTGACTGTCATGACTATGTTGTATTTTCCTGTGTCCTAACTTAGTGCATGTTGTGTTTCTTTTAGGATCCTCAGAGCTATGAGATGGGGAATTTAATTGCTTTTGTCCTGGCTTCTGTTCTGTTCCTGTGCTAGAGTTCCTGTTACTTTTTGATGCTGGGGAAAGCAGAAGTGAACCTCTCTATATATGCCCTGTAGCTAGTTCAGTTATGTGTGTGTTTAACCATCCTGTGGCTGAAAGCTTCAGCAAAACAAGCTGGATTTGTGCTGAAGCCGCACACCATCCTTCTGATGGTTTTGCTGTTAAGGAAAGAAGAGATGGGGTTTTGGTAGGTGGAAAGAAGGAAATTAGAATGTTGAGCTAGAGCTTTGCATTTCAGAACCAACCATTGGCAACTTTTCTAAGTTCTCCCATATGTAATTTCAATTCTGTGTAAGTTACATCAAACTTCCTGTAGCTTTTTTTCCCTCTGAGAATTACCTTTTTCTAAACTAAAGATGTGACTCATAAACTCTGTCCAGCTGAAAGAATGCTTGCTGAAAATTTTACACGAGTTTCATTCCTGATAAAAAAGTTTGTCTAGTATTTGCAAACAAGTTGTTGTCAAGTAGATATTGATATCAGCTATGTTGGAAGCTGATCTGTGTGCAGTCCAACTCTGTTAATTGAAAATTTGTAAATACTGGACTTCTGTGTTCCATAAACACAGAATTAATGAAAATATGGGAAAAAAATCTTTTTTCAGGATGTTCTTACTCTTCCCAACTAAATTAAGATTTTTTTTACAAAATCTGAGTTAGGTAACTCGTATCTGTGGAGCTCTTTAAAATATAGCATGAGGAGTCCTTTTTTTTTTTTAAATGAGAAGATAAGTCCTGAAACCTTATACTGCTGAGTTCAATCTGACAACTCCTTGTCTTCAAGGTGTTACTTGTATTTGGATTTCTAGTGTATTGTAAAGTTGCAGTTTTGAGAAACTGAGCTGACATCTCCTATAGCACAAGCTAAAACATTGAGTAATTCAGTAAAAGTTTGTAGGCCTTATGTATTTATTTATGATGTGAATGCCTGAGACATGCTACTACATATATTGAGTGTGTTGGACAAATAGTTTAAAAAAACTAATTTTTTTTTTTTTTTTTTTTTAAGACAGACCAAGTTGAAAAAGCTTTTAAGAAATAGTGAACCTTTTCTTCCAGTGCACTGTAGGGTAGAGGGAATTTTCTTCCTCCCTTCCTGCAATATAACTCTGCATGATAGTGATGCAGCTGATTACTTTGTTGTTCAATTGAAGGAAATACTGTTACATAAAAAGTCACAGAGCAAGAATTTCATATTTATATAACAAGTACTTTTTCATCTTGTTTGATGTAAGAGGAGAAAGAAAGCTATGAGCTGTTTTGTCATTTGAAAAAAAAAACTTTTGGAGTAAGAGAAACCATGGCAAGAATAATCTCAGAATCACAGCATGGCTGAGGTGGGAAGGGACCTCTGGTGATCATCTGGTCCAACCTCCTGCTCAAGCAGAACTACTGTGACCTACAGCTGGTTTCCCAGGATCATGCCCAGGTGGCCTTTTAAGTATCTCCAGGGACAGAGACTCCCTCCCCCTCTGGGTAATCTGTGCCAGTGCTCCGTCACCCTTACAGTAGAAGTGTTTCCTGATGTTCCAAGGGAACCTCCTGAGTTTCAGTTTGTGCCCACTCTCTGTGGTCACAGGTCACCACTGAGAAGAGTCTGGCTCTGTTCTCTTTGTGCCCTCCCTTCAATTATTTATACACATGAGACTCCTCCCGAGCCTTCTCTCCATGCTGAACAGCTTCATCTCTCTCAGCCTTTTCTTACAGGGGAAATGCTTTGGTCTCCAGTTGCTAGTTTTGGGGTTTTTTAAATTCTCTAGGAACCATATGGACACAAGTTAAGTTTTAACTGGAAATCCTAAGATAAATGTAGAAAGTGGGCAAATGAGAACTTAGTGAAATTTAAATATGAAAAAAATTGAGGCAATACAGTGCTTCAGAATAAAGATAGATATTTTCCATACACTTTAAGTAGTCCTTCAGCAAGGGCAACCATTTAAGGACTAAATTGAGACAATTTTGCTAGATGTTAGCCTTTAACAGAAAGCTGGGTTACTGCAACTCCTGTGGTGCAAGTTAATGGATACGTTTTGGACAATGCAGTCCTGCAGCATCAAGCATATGGAGTTAATTTCATGCTGGTGAAGCATTCTGATTTCTGCTAAAGCCAGCTGGGGTCATGAGCTGGAAGGAGTACCTCAATGCTATGCTTGGCCCTTGGCTGTTCTGTTTTGGGAAGGTCTGCTTGCTCAAGAGCATTGCAGCTTGAGCTACTCCTTGCACATGTGAAAGGGGTCAGGCTGGGTTTGATGCTTTTCCTAAGGGCACACCCCTCTGGACCTCAGTGTTCACTGCAGCAGCATCCAAATGCTTTGTGCAGCACTGGCTTAATTCTTTCAGACTCAACTAATTTGGGTGCTGCCTGAGAGTGTCTATGCCATAAGCCTCTCTCCAAAAGCAGCCTGGTTTTGGTATGGCTCTTCAGGAGATCAGTCCAGGTGCGTCTGTATCATAACCCAGTTCTGTGAGCAAGTTATTTCTTTGCTAGGATGCACAATCTTACCTATTTTCTACTTGTAATTTCATTTTTCTGATGAGCTTCCACATTGTGCCTGTTATGGGAGTGAGAGTGATACTTTTCTATTGCCATGTGTCTGCAAAATATTTGTTTTACATATCTGGTGCTTGGGTTTTTGTTGTGGTTGATTGGTGGGATTTTGTTGGTTTGGGGTTTTTTCTTTTCTTGGCCAGCAAGCGTAGGTTAGTTTTCTCTAACCAGCTTTAGGGGTTTACCCTCATATGCTTCCTATGAATTTTTATAACTTACTATAAATATGAAGTAGGAAAGTGTATTAATCATCTGTTTTCAATCTGGTTTGGATTGCCCATCATGGACTAGGATTGAATGTCTGTTCTTGATAATTGGTAAGTAGATTGTTCTGACAGCTTGGAAGTTAATTTTATTCTAGTAGCTTTAATTAACTAAGTTTTCATTTGATGAGGGTCTGAAGTCTTCAGAACATACGAATTTGGAAAATTCTGCAGGTCTTATTGATTAAGAACATCTGTGAGAGAGCAAAAGAGGCACTTGAGTTGCAAAGCAAGGTTGGTAGGTCAGGTGCTTAGAGTTTAGTGCCTGATGCATTGAATTAATTGAAGGCTTTTTGTTCCATCCTCAAGTTACCATAGCAATGTGGAATGTGTTGATCTGGTAAAATTTACTCAACAAGTTCAAGTTAGTTTAAAAAATTGTTGTGTAAGTCTGTTTCTACTGTAAAGATTGTATGCTAGATCACATGTCTGCTGCAATGGATCAGGTTTGCTTTGCTGAAAGATCCAGCATTAGTAAGCTTGGAACAAGTTGAAACATAACAGAAATTTTAAATGCAGTGGACTTGTAAAACTTTTCAAAATAATACTGCTCCAGAGATGTCTTATGAAATGTGTTACGGTTAAAATAAATTTGCAGTTTTATTTATGGGGAATTAAATAGTTTAATTAATTTATTCATATGTGTTGCACAACATAGCTATTTCAGTTGCTATATAAGGTAGTCACAAATACAAACTGTGAATTGATGATCTCTTATTAAAGAGTTAGTGATGCCTGATTGTTTGATTTAATGTAGAAAGGACTTCATTAAAACTCTTGGGGTTTTCACATTATCACATGTGCTCACTCTCTCTCACAATTTGGTTTATTCACATACACATGTGTGTGGTTCAGTACTAATATGGGGCTTAAGCATGTACAAAGAAGTACAAGAAGTAATTTATTTTTCCCAATTAGCCTCCATTCCCTGTTTCCTTGGCTTCTGCTATTTTGTGCCTGTGATATTGTGCAGGGTAGCTGAAAATACAAGTTATTCAAGGACATACTTTTTCAGACCAGTAGCTCTAGAAAAGAGCAGGCCATCTGCAGCATGACCCTACTGGCTAGTTTACTCTAGGTCTGGGATGTTCAAGGTAGGTAAAATACCTCACTTGCAGACTTCTTTACTGCCAGCAGAAATAGACCTAAAATGTATATTTATACATCTGCATTCCCTTAGGTCTGAATTTCAATAGTTCTTTTATTATATCTGTAGCACAGAAGAAAGGGAAAAAGTGTCAGACCTGAGTAATTTTCATAGAAGCTTCTCAGTTGGGATCTGTTATCAGAATACTTGCTAATTTGCCTGTATCTTTGCATTTAAAAAATTAGGTTGGGTGCCCTAAAAGTAAAGATAAGCTATACCCTATAAAATATGGGTACTGTTGTCCTTTGCTGATGACTATGAAATTTTTTTCTGACCTTTGATTTGCAGACACCTTTAAGTTTTGGCTTTGATCTCTTCATGACATAATATGCTTTTAGATGGAGAGGTTCCTCCATGTAAGGAGGGGTTTATGTGTATATTGGGAGGAGGGACAGCTTAACTCATAGGAATAGCTCAGCTCATCAGGAAAAACTTGTGTGCTTTCTAAAGTTACATGGAACTATATGGTTATTTCAAAGCTTGTCTTAGTAACAATCTAATCTTGTTGTTGGTTGAAAAACATTGCAGTAGAGGACTTTTATAGCTTCTCACTTTTCAGAGATCTGAAAGAGTATCTCAGAGTAACTTGGATTTTTTCCCACATGCAGCTGTAATTGTTTTTCTGACATTTATAATCCCCAACAACTTTCTTTGTATGATAGTTCATAATTTTTGGAATCTAATTTGCTGCTGTGTGTTAAGTGTAGCATTTGTTGGTTGAATTATCCTTTTTTGTTTTGGGTTTTAATTCATAATAAAACCCAAAAAATATAATATATAAAACCCCAAAAAAATAATTCATTAGCAATTCTCTATTTTAATAATTTTTTTCTGCAAAACAGATTTTCAGTGCCCAGTTCAAGAATGAAGTGCTACTTATTTCTGTTGTTGCTAAGAGTTGTATTCTGGAGTCATATTGGGTTTTTTCTTGCCTAGAAGTAGCTGTCAGGATGGTGATGCTAAGGAACGATTTTCGATGGCCACAGTCATTCACTTATGTAACTTTCAATGTCTGGTTTTATTCAGGATAAGATAGAAGGCATTAACCTGAGATGGCTTCTAAGTAGGGTTGTACCTGATACTGAACTGGCAGGCCTTGTTTAATGTTTGTCCCATGTGAAATCCAATGTAGTGCAAATTTAATTTGTGAAGAGAATGCATTATTATTAAATAAAATTACTACTGGTGGATGAAGTTGCTTGTACAATAATTCAAACACTAATGTTAAAACACTTTATCTAAAGTAAAAGAAAAAAAGAAGAAGACTACATGATATAAAAATTCTGTGCTTCTGGAAGCAGAGCTATGCTTGGATGATTATTCAGCATTAGTGATATAAATCTTCATAGTATCCAATAGCATGAACAATGTCTTAACAGTTTTTCCCAAGCCTTTGGTATGTTCCTGTTTGATAATGCTGCAGTAAATGACAAATGCAATTGTATTAACCAATTGGATAGAACGTATTCAGAGTGTTCTTTTGCTTGGTTTTGGGGTTTTTATCAATGCCAAGTCATGTTGGGTTTTGCTTCTCCAAGTAGTGATGTGTGAGGGTAGAAGTTGGAGTCCGCCTGATGGCCCTGATAGCATTATAGGTATAAGTTACTATCCAGACCTTTGCTATCTCAAAAAAACTTGAAAGGGTTCTATCTCTATGTGAAATGTGTGAGCTATCTGCCTACAGCTGTTTCATCCTCCATAGACCCCTACAATTCATATAAAACCTGGCTTAAACTGGGAAGTGTGTTGTCCTAGTATGTGCAGTATCCAGTGGGAAGCTGCTCTCATCTTGCCTGGGAAGGATTCACTTTTAGTTCCATTTGTATGCTTACCAAAATCCTATTTCCAGTAGCCAGTTATTTCCCCAATCACTGTAAAATCTGGTTAGCCAGCTATTTCACTCAGCAGTTTAAAATATGGCAATAGTCTGTTTTCAGGATTACAGATATTTTTCAGTACAAGTGAACACTTAGTTAGCTAAGTGAATCTGTCATGTACAAACAGTATTGCTTCCTCTCTTTGAATTTCAAGGAAAAATTGTGGCTTTCTGGGTCTTCATATGTTCCATTTGATTAATTGTTAGTAAATGATGATATGATTTCCGGTGATCTTAGAGGAAATGTGACAACTGGGCTGCTTTATCAGTGAGTAATTTTTAAAATCAATTTGGATGTTTGCAAAGCAAATTCAAATAGCTTCTAAAATATTAATTTTTAAAATATTTTTTCTTGTGCCTCCTATCAATAAGTAATGCCACTTAATTTGTCTATGCTTTTAGCTGATTTACAGTGTCATGAACATGTAAAGATTATTTAATGAGATTTTGTAGAAGACTGCAACTTATTTTGACTTAATGGATGTACTGTGACAATATGGCTAACATGAAATTATGGCTAATATGATCATTCTTGGTGCCCTTTAGGTAAACTGGTAAAAATAATCTCCTTTTATTATCAGAGTGAATGAAACATAACCTTTTTCATATTATGTATGTCAGTGGAGGGGGATGTATCACTTTGAGATTCCCTTACATTTTCCTACTTCGGTAGTTATGCTCAGCTTTCAGGGAGAGCTGAATATATGCCATGGGAACAGAAGCTGTCAGCAGAAGTCTGCATGTCATTTGGTGCCAGTTCTGGGAATAAGTAAAGAATTAAAAATCCTTTCCTCTGGAATGAAGCAATATTTTAAAAGTGTGTATAAGTTAATAAGCAAAATGTGATGTTGAACCCAATTTTTCACTTCACAAATGAAATTAAATGCATTGCATTTTTAAGGGATTAAAAATCTTCTTATCTTTGAGTATATGAATGTTGGCATTCTGATTTTGCTCATCCTTTTCCAGTGGTAAAGGTAAGAGACAAGAACTGTGCACAGGCTCTCCTTTATTATCCCGATATGTCTCCTGGCATTTCTCTGGTATGAATTATGAAAACCCTAAGCCTATTTCACTGCTGCTCTGTGCGCTTTCTTGTTCCATATTGAGGTGATCCATGTTCTGCAGTTGTTTATACCTGCTTGTCAAAATTGTTCTTGTTACTTTGCTTTTACCATTTCTGAACATGAAGCTGACAGCAATTATTTTGCCAGTATTCACTAGGAAAGCTTTTAGCAAAAGGGAATTGCTGATTATAAAGTGTTTTAACTCAGAGAAAGAAGCTAAAATCCATGCACAGGAGACTGTTGATAAGAATGAACATACCAAAACAACAAAATGGGTTCCCACTGTTGTGGCAGATTGGGTTTCTTTCTGGGAAAGAAGCAGATTTCAGCCAAAGTGTACTTTTCCTTTTCAGTGGTTTCTCCACAAGAAGTTGCTTTGATATTCTTTGCCAAATCACTTGAGACTCAAATTTTTATTTTTATCTTAAAAATTGAGTATATGCTTTTATCTAATTTTTTCTTTTCTTCTTCACTTTTATTTCAGAAACTAGTTCTCTTTTCTGAATGCTGTAGTTGAAATGCTTCCACTCAGTGTCCTGGAGTACAGCTGTTTGTACTTCAGACAAATGCTATTTCACATTCCTCAGGTGAGCTGTGGGACTGAGCACAGCCTTTCCCTTCAATTCCTTTCCTTCAAACAACCCTGCCCATTTTCCCAACAAATGAGGCTGTTGTGCTGCCAGCAGGGAGGTGCCTTGTACTGTGGGAACCCAGGACATCCCTCTGGCTGTCCAGGACGGCCAAGACCCCTGCCAGGGGGCTCAGAAGCCCTGGCACGGAGCCCAAAACACCTGTGGTTTTGATTATGACCCATGGAGCAAATTACCAACCTTATATGAAGACCAGCAAGCCACAACAGTTTAGGTAGAATAGTAGTGAAGTTATCACGGGTTGAAAAAGTAGATTTTGGGGTTTCTAGAATGGGGGTTCAGGAGGCAAGATGGAAGTATCTGGGTGTGTCCAGTCTTTCTCTTTCTTCTTCTTGGCCTCCATCTTCTGCTGTGATGTTGGCACTTACAGATTGGTTTAGAGTAGAAGCTCACTGTCTAACACAGGTGATAGGTATTGGAAAGTAATTGTAAACATTGCATATGTAGTTTTTAGTATAAAGACATAACACTGCCCTGGGGGCAGGCAGAATGCCTCGGACTGTCTTGCTGAGCGGACCTCGGCAGGACAGGAGAAAGAATTTTGTAGATAAGATACAATAAACAACCTTGAGATCAAGAATTGAAGAGCCCTGACTCCTTCTTCAAGCACCGGGCTGGGAAAAGAGACTTTCCAACTTTTCTCGGGGTCACTCTGACCAGCTAGAGATCCTGACATTTTACACCCTCTCGATCTTTTGCAGAGCAGCTACATCCTTTATGGAAGTGTAAAATATGAGGTTATAAGATGTTATTCCATGATTTTCTGGACAATGGCATTAGTTTTAGGAGTTAAAACTCTTCTGATGCCTGCTTACAGAGACAGTTGTAAGTAGCAAGGTCACAGACATAGTTTCCCCATGGTGACATTTTAGGCAGGTGGGGCCATGGCACAGGCCTGCTGTTCTTCACTGTTCAGCAGTGCCTATGTGCCCTGACTGTGCTGGTAATGGCACATCTTGGGTTAGGGGTGTGCTAATGGGTGTGTACTTTTGTAATGGAAGGAGAATCAGCATTACTGTCAGAGTGAAATGATGGTAGCAGGAAACCCATGAGGGCTGAGGTTCCTTAGGAGATCTTTCTTGGTTTCACCAGTCTGAATCTGGCTGTTTGTGCATCTTCCCAGTGTCGGCCTCTATGAAAAGGAAGTCCAATGTTTGCTTTTATTATGAACGTGGTAATGATAAAGCGAAGTCAAAATAGTGAATGTACAAATTTCCACCCTGTAAATTGCTGCTGTGCATGCAGGGGTCATGCTTAAGGCAGTTTTTGGGTGTTGAAATGGTAAACGCCCTTGGTGTTGCTTGTTCCTGTAGGACCCTTAAGGTTGTACAACTGATTGATATGAGAGCTGTTAGATTCACAGCTGCTGGTGTGATCTTAAACAGCTTCTGTTGTCTAAATCCTGACAAAGATTGTGATTACCCCCTGCTTTTTTTATAGGCATCTGGGTTTTGGTGGTTTGGTTTTTTTCCAAGAAGTTTTTGGCTTTGGCAAATAAGTTTGTCTTTTATGCCTGGGTTCATCAGTTCTCAGGGGAGAACCTTGGCCTCTGAAATGCACCACTAGTCATATAAAGAAAAAGTTGGGTTGCTTATGGCTTTGGATGCTTCAGTAATAATGGTGTGGTTGACTTAAGTTGAAATTTGAGCATTGTTTCTCTGATGTTAATGTTACTTTGCTTCTGTTCACAGATCAATTAGAAAATTGATCTGTGAACATGGCAAGACTGCAGGGGGAAACAGTTTTATTTCTGCATTTGCCATAGCAATGCTGTATGTGAGACTTGGTTACTTCTCTTCAACATGAGCTTTTCCTTGAGATCTTCATTTAAATGTTGTTTTGAATTTGATTTCAAAAAATGATCTTGTAGCTCCCGATGAAATAAGTAGGAGCAATATCTACTTATCAAGGTGCTGGGTGTTTTGAAAAGTCATTTCTAAAAACTTTCATACTGCATGAATTCATGTTTACTTTTGAACTTAATCTCTTCAAATGTGCAGCAGTCCATTTTCCAAAGATGCTGTAAAAAGAAGAGTTTGTACTGTGTTGCTAAGCTGTATAGAACAGCCTACAGAAAATTACTAAATCAGACTAATGTATGAAAAAAATGCAGAGAATGAGACTGGAAGCTGCATATGAGCAATGAGGTTTAAAACCAATGGCTGAGTAGAGACTCACTGAGGAGCAACAGCTTGTTTCATTGTTTGGATTAGAAAGCACTGCAACAGGAAAAAACCCTTTGGTAGCTATCAACTGTATACTGTGATAACCTGTCTGTTCCATGGACATAAAGTATAAGGTTTTCAGGCAAGTCTTGATGTTGTGGAACTCAGCTAGAGTTGGTAACTTTAGTACCTCTGTATCTTTTAACTGTAAATGCTTCATTCAGTTTTAATTCAGATGTTCTTATTTGAGTGCAATGCTGGTCTGTATGTAGAGAGAATGTCACAAGACCTTACAGTAAAATGAAGCACAAATATATGAAGAAATTCATTAATAGATTTTTTTTTTATTTTGTTTTTCTTTTTTTACATAATGCAGAATGGGAGGAGTGGTTAAATACTTAATGATGTTAGTCATGACAGAGTTTGACTGACAAGCGATGAAATTGCTTCTATTTCCACTGACAGATAAGAGGTTTTTTGACAGCTCTGTGGAGTTTGTTCTTTGTTAATGTGACAACAGTTCTAATGTAATTAAAATTATTCTTGAAGTGCTACATAGAAATTAATTTCAAAAGGAGAGGAAAGATACTAAGGTACTTAATATAATTTCTGCATGTTCAATTGTGCTAAGAAACTGTTCAATTTATTTTAAATTCTGTTACCAAGTAATTTATGCATTTTTATAATAAAAAGGTGAATATGTGCTTCAACAGACTTACCAAAATTGCATTTTGGTTGATGGTTTTTTCTTTGCCATTCCTGTGAAATGAAAAATGTCAAGATCAGATCCAAACTGTATGCTGGCTACTGAATTTCTTGATTTTTTTGTTCTTTTTTAAATTCAGGATTTAATTATAGAGTGCAAATATTATATCTGCAATAGCGTGAACTGTGCTTCCTTTGCTTTTGTTAGATACTGCATTCCTTAAAAAACGTTAATTAAGTGGGTATGTACTGAAGTTAAAAGCTAGATCAGAAGATATGTAAAAAAGTATTTGGTCACAGTGACATGCCTTAAAATACTAAACATGGGAAAAGGAAGTAGAGTGTTTGAGGCAGTCACAGGTTTCTGTTAAAAGGGAACTGCTTGAAACTTGTCACACAACAGTTTGGTTACTTTTATGTTCTCACCTGGGTGACCAAGCCAAAGTCCTTGGCCCTTGTGGAAAAGGGGAAGTGCTGCAATGCACTGCTCCTCATCTGCTGTGAACAGGATGGAAATGCCATCTTTGGAGAGCAAAAATATCTTACAGTCTGTTCAGTGAACTTGCCGTAGTGCTGCATTTTTGGTTCAAGTTTACTGATGTACTCTCTACTTACAGACCTTCAGAAAATGCAGTACAACTTGAGTCTTGCAGAACATGTAGCCTCCAATTTATAGTTTCTGAAATGAGATGCTGTTTTGACTTTCTCTATGACTTTCTCTATAAAAGGCAGCTCTTCAGGATTCTTTCTGATATCTTTTATTTTTTTCTCCTACCCCTTAAGATCGTGCTGGAAGCATCAGTACTCTTGATTCTTTAGATTTTGCAAGATACTCCGATGATGGCAATAGAGAAACGGATGAAAGAGTAGCAGGTAAGTGTTCTATATGTTTTAGGAATCACAGAATGTTGATTTTTACTGTTTAACTTGTTGTTTCTAGCATAAGTATATTTAAATGAACATTTCTGAAGATGACAAGATTACACTGAGGTGGTTTAACTAGTTGCTTGATGTTGGAGACTTCTGCTGTAATTTCTGTAAGTGTTCAGGCAGGTGTACTAGTGTATGATTCCAGATGTCACCAGGGCAGAAACACACAGTATACTTGAAAATTGTGCCCAGTCTTGACAATAGAACTGTATCCTGGTATTAACTGCTGACTACTACTGTTAAGCTGAAACATTCACTAAATTACTCTACATAGTGGTCTGTTGCTACTATGTGGGTTAGAGCTTTCTGACATAAAGATCTGTTGCAAGTCATCTCTTAAACATAGCCTTCATTGAGATCAAATAAGCACCTCCAAACCCAGAGCAAACTTGGGATTTACTCAGTTCCATAAATCTTCTTCACTACGAATCTTAATTGTAGTGCTTTTCTCTCCTATTTGATTCTTTGGTTGTATAAGGTTGGGGTTTTTGCCTTTTGTTCTGAGTCTTTGGCACTTCTAATTTCAGGATCTATTACATCACCAAGGGCAGGACCTTCTCTTAGGTTAGAAATTATTTTACTAACCACTTTTGCATGTGAGCCATGTTTCTCTGTCCAGTTTTTTTTCCAAATTCATATATTAAGTTATTCACAGCTTCCACAGAGAAATCCATAAAAGCTCTCTAGAAATGGCTACAGAGCTCTCTTTACTTCTCCTCAGTTAGTAGTATTCAATATCCTGAGCTCATGGAAGCTGTCCATGCTGTGACTTCAGCTCACATGGTTAAGCTTTATGAAACCTGAGGTGATGCAGGCTGCCATGTCTCTCTTCCACCCTATTGTCTCTACTCTGAAACACCAAGCAACGAAAAGGCTGACAAAACACAGTTCTGTAAAGGATCTTCATTCTGAAATTTCATCTCTGGGTCAGACTGAAATGGTGGGAAAATCTCATTTTTCTTACCCAGCCAGTGTTGCTGAGTTAAAGGACTGGATTAAATTCACAAGCTCAAAGCAAATCCAGGTATTTTGGTGTTCTGGTCTAGTACTATAGGAACTTAGTGTTCTTCAATTTGTATGGAAACTTCTGGATTCTTATTACTATTTAGCTACTCTCTTTTTCAATATACATAGTTCTTTTTAAGGAGGCAATAGTTGTAAATAGAAAACTAATCTTCTTAAAAAATGGTGTTTAAGGAGCCCAAGCCTTGTGAATTGTGTCCTGTAATGCAAGGAAGAAACAAGCAAAAATCCCAGTATTTTATTTATTTTTGTTTTTGTAAGAGATTTTTCTTGATTCTAGTCAGTATTTCTTATCAATAGTGTTACTGAGAGAGCTGGTTTGATTCTTGCTTGGAGCTGTCCTTAGAACTGGATTAGAGATGCTTATAGAAAATATAGACCAGTCAGAATTGACATCCAATAGAACCAGAAATCTTCTGACAAAACATTAGTGACAAAATATTGGTTACTTCCAGTATGAAATTAATATAGCCTAAAATTAAGTGTTAAGTTTAAGTAAATAGTAACATTGATCAATATTTTTGATAATTGCTATATAGTGATTGACTGCTGTCATATGTAATTGATGAGGAAATTGTATGTCAGGATATTTACAGTTCTGTGTTCCTTTAGAGATGTTTTTCAAAGAGTTCTTAAAAAGTAACATAAGAACTTGAATGAAGTAAGATTGAATATTATTTCTGGATGTTTTTAAAGACTGGAAGTTTTCAAAAATATTTTGTTTGTACTTAAAATTCTGGTTCAGTCATAATTGCTAAAAATATTTTGCCTCAATCATGTTTAAAGCTATCTTCCCAAGCAATTTCAAAAACTGATAAGTATTTATTTGGTACATTAAGAAATTATGTCAACAGGTTTCAAAAATTTTGCAAATCCAGTTCCTTCTTTAAACAAACTCTGGCTTATAACTTCTGCTTTTGAAGTTGTTCTTAGCTGCAAATGCACTTTGAAACCTAACTGGAAGTCCATCTTGCTTATTTCTTCTAAAATTGTTTCTTTTCTGTTAAGAGCTTTGATGCTTAGGAGATTAAAATTGTAATCTATTGTGAAAGCTTGGGGCCATGAGCTAATAGTCATCTTTTTCTTCTGATAGTTCTGAAGATGAGGTTTGAATCGTTTCTCTTGGTAAATGCCTTTCTCATGCTATCTGTGTTTTTTACTGTTTGGACAGAACACATGATTTCCATATCAGTTCTCTATCATATCAAAGGCAAGATAGGACATAAATGTACATAAGTCACTAAATGAAACTGCTGAACTGGTTCTGAGTCAGAAGGACTTGAAAACCGAGTTATAACATACCCACTTTACAAATACTTTTGTATCTTGACTATGTTAGAAAGCCCCAAATCAAAAAATGTATGCATATATCATTATCCAAAGCCACCATATTCCATTTGCCCATTATGAATAGTGGAAGATTTAGCTGCCTTTTTTTTTTTGGTTTTGTTTTGTTTTAACAGTTCAAAAATTCCTGGAAATAACTGTATCAACTCTTGCTTGAAATTGATTTCAGTACTTAAAAGCTATTAGCCCACTTCATTCCCTCTGGAATTAGAATTAAAATTTGGCCTAGAAGCAAGCATGTTTTGAAGAGTTGCTGAAAAGAGCTTTTCACTTGGCGAATCTGCTGGAAGGAATCTGAGTCCCTTCTATAATATTATCACCTGCTTGACTGAAAAGATGCAAGTCATAGAAGCCAGTCAGGATGTGGAAAAGTATGACAAAACTAACTGCAATTTAGAAAACATAAATTTTCTTCTTTATCTACCTGATCTTAATGAAAATGAGAGTTATGTAACAATTTGGATAATACATTTGTAATCCACTAAGAGATGAAACAAACCAAAATGCATCCTTACAGCTTGCAGTTTACTAGATGGAAGCAACTTGTTCTCTAAGACTGGTAGCTTTTGAATCCAAAGTCATGTATTAAGTGCCTGAAATACTTGCTCCTAGGATAGACCTCAGTACTGAAGGATTTGATAGGGGTAGTAGACCTCCTCCAAATACTCATAATTTCCAGAAAGCAGCTAGAGAATGGAAAACCTGCTCCTTTCCTGTGTTATAAGGGTACACATAACTTGAATACCCATAGGATTTGTTTAAAATAGGTTGCCTCACATTCAGTCTAAGGAACTGAATCTTCTGCCACATCTTAAATTTGCCATGGTCTAAACCCCCTACTTTGCATAATTCAAAATGTTTATTATTGCTAACCTACCTTTGACATCAACTCAAAAGATGAGAATCTAATAATTTTTGAGAATTTAATAATTTTAAAAGCACATGCTGTGCTTTCAAAGATGATAAAATTAATTCTTATAATCAAACTCCATTTCAATCATATGTATTCTCAGATTTCCCTGTATTTGCATTTATTTCTAGCTAGTCTGTGTGTCTCTGATTAGAAGAATAAGATTTGAAAGGAGGGGAGCAGTTCAAAAAACATTTCTTCTTGAGAATTTAATATATCTGGACTCAGGTTCACAGTTTCTGCTTTTTACAGAGCCTTTTTTTGTGGTTTTTTAGTAGGCACTATTAAATTGTGCACACCAAAATCAGAGGGAAATCTTTTAAAAAATCAAACAAAAAAACAGAGCGCAAAAGGCATCTGTAGTACAACAATCACTTGTTAACATGGTGTGTGTGCTTTGTTCATCCTGAGAGCAGATCTGGTTTTGTCTTCCCATTGCCTGTCTTAAGCCTGTGAAGGAGTTGTAAGCCTCTTAAATTTCCTTCCAGGTTGAAGGTTGTTCTTACAGAAGGTCTCCAGGGGCTGAAGCTGAAGATAAGTCTGCTGTAGTTCAGGTCTTCTCTGTAGGTGGTCCTGTCTCATTAACTTCAAAGCATTAATGAGGCTACTGAGTCAAGTGTTGGCCTCCCACTATTAGAGTGACAAGTTCTCTGTTACTTGCTCATGAATCTTCCTCCTGGTCTTTATTTTTGTACTGTGGTAGTAATATCTTGTGCTGAAGTATAGCTTTCTGTTTTGGGGCTATTTGTGTTTTGTGCTGAAGTGTTTCACATTTCAAGGCTGTCTTTTTGCTTCCATCATCAACAACAGAGCTTGTAAGAGTACGAAAGTGCGGAAAGCTGGGTAAGCAAAGGGGCCCTTGATACTTCAGAGGAAAACTATTTTTAAAAGAAAATGTCCAGATGCCATATAGTGGCTTCACAACACAAAGCTAGCCTTCTACCATTATCTGAAGTACTGGGTACTTCACAGTGAAATATGCAAAAATCTGACAAGGTGTTCTAAATGTAGATGATAAAATTCTAGTGTAACTGGAAATAGTACTGCTTACACAACACAAATGATGGATGATTTTAGAAGTACTGTTTATTTCCTCAACTTTTTGGCCTTGGTTCAACAAGACTGCTGTTCATGTAGATCTCAGCTAGTCCAATCTCAATTGCAGGTGGTTCTTGGTATGATCCAATAACTTATGAAGTCATTAACAAATATGAGTCAATAGAATAAGACCCTTGAGAAAGCTTAATTTTGAGATTTCAAACCTCAGCAGACAAGCTACTCACTCCTGATATGCACTTCTCTTTTAAGGTGTATTAGATTAGCTGCATGAAAACTGAAACATTTAAAAATTGCTGATCTGAAAACCTTGGTCCAATGCATCATGGCTTGCTTGAAAGATTCACCCATTTTAAGTCAGGCTTTGTAATGTTTTTCAGGATAGTAGCTGTAGTGATTAGAAACTTTTAATAACAAAAAAGCCATTTAAAAGCCATCACTTTTTATTAAAAGAGTCATTGAACTTTAGATAATTTTCTTCCCTAAGGCAAACTAAATTGTTCAGAAATGCCCTTTCCTGTCGGAAGATTACCCAACCTTAAGGCTCTAAATTTCTATTCTTTGCTTTCCTGGTGCAAAGGAATATCTGATTCTTTCCTTTCTTAGGCTGTCTGCAGCAAAACTTTTGTGCATTATTCTTAAGGAGTGTCAGCCCCTTCACCAGGTGCTGGGAGTTGTATGTGTTATTAGCCTAGTCAAGCATGAAGCTGAACTTCAGCTTGGCTTTGTCAATGCTTCTGAAGGCATAACTTCAGCTTTGTAACAGGAGAGGGGGAGAGGCATCAGGTCGTTTGTATTAAAAGTCAATAGTTCATAATGGTTACAAATAAAGGGGTTAAAAGGTTGCCTTTTATGTAAGAGAATGCTATAGAATCAACAAATGGGAATTACTAATGTTGATTTCATTGGTAGATATGTTGAATTAAAAATCATTATATGTTTTGGCAGAAGATCACATTTCAGTATAACTTAAAGAGCTTTTAATCACAGTTTAACATTTGACTGAAGTTAATGTTATAGCTGTTTTCATGTATAATTGTATAAACACCTATAAACTTCTTCAAATAAAAGCTATATTTGTGACTGACTTGAAAGCATCAAGGTTTGTATGATGGCAATTATCATGGTGCCATTAGTAAGATTAGATGAGGTACAACTGTAACAATGCTGTGTTGCGGTGGGATTATGTGACTGTTTTGACATGCTACCAAGTGACAGCTTCTCAAATATACTACATCTAGAATCTTCTACTATAACAGAAACATGCAGCAGAGTAATCTATTTTTAAGGTTGAATGGGTAAAGTCCTAAAGATTTCTAAGAATTGTCAGCATCGTCACAGTTCACTAAAATTCAATTCTTGCCGTCTGACATGGGTTTGTCTGACATGAGTTTTTTGGCTTTCTATGCCTTCAGACATGTCTTATTCCTATTTTCCTTAATTGGATTCCTGAGTTTTTATAGTTTGCATTGTTTTTCTAACTTTTTTTATTATTTATATCATTCTAGTTCAGGGCACTCCTGATCTGCAACTGTTCTGGTCTTCGAAAATATTTTACAAGATTAAAATGTTAACACATAGTTATTTCCATAAGAAAAATTTCTTGATTTGAGTTCTTTAAAATTTTCAAAAAGTAACAAATTAGTATCTTACAACTGTGAATAAGTATCTCAAATGCAAGGAAGTAAATTAGCTAAAATTAGGTACTTACTTTATCATGAGAGCGTTTTCTGACTTTGTTGCACAGAAGTATTTGCAGATCAGCATTGCTGAATACTAGAGAGATCTTACATATTTTATTCATTGTATCCTCAGTTGCGCTTTTATATTGCTGCAGTAAAATTCTGTGCATCAAACAAGTTACTTTCATGTAGCAAATGTTGTGTATTGTAGTAACTCCTTCAGTTTTTATGCAGAACTGCAAACTGAGTGAATCTTTTTTCCATGAGTGCCAATTACCAAGAGTCTTAATTACAGATGCTCAAAAGAGGAACTGGTTTTATTTGCAGCCTTCAGTAACATTTTTTACCAGCAAGGGCCAATGCAGAGTTTCTGCTGTGCATTGTGTTCTGTGTAAATATTTCAAAATGCCGTGTTAAATTGTTTCCAGGCAGTGATTAAAGATCTCATTGAAACTTTCTTGTTAAAAGTCACTACAAAATTTTCCCTTTTGTTTGGGAATAAAGTAGATAGTAAACTATTCTAAATAGGTCATCTAACACTTCAGCGTGGTAGGTGTTCTGTGCTTATCTCTCCTAGTTAAGAGTCCTTCCTCCTGGTAACTGTATATTTCAGTGTGATTAGATAATCTGAGAATTAGTGAAATGCATGTATTTATCTGGTCATCTCTTAAATAGGTTTCCTTAGATGTTCTACCTGTAAATGGCTATTAAAAGAACATTTGCTATATCTTTTGCAAAGGTCCAGGGGATGAGAATTTGAGGTCATGACCTCAGCATCAAAACACATGAAATCCCAGTGCACACAAATCACCACTGGCCCTTTTTGGAGGAAACATTGGAACATAAGAAACAAATACGAGTGACTAGGGAAGTGGAGAGGTGAATTAAGAGAGAGTGGAGAACTAGAATTAAGTATTTTTGAATTTAAAGCTGACTCTCAGTCTTTGAAAATCAGCGTAAACTTTCAAGAATAATGGTGCCAAGACTTTTTTCCTTTCAAGCTTTTTTATAAGTACTGCAGAAGAGCTGCATTTTTTGGGTGTTTTTGTTCTTGTATATCTCTGTTCATTTGAATTCAGTGACCTGGATTCAAAATCCTAATCAACTGTGGGACATTCCTAAAACTCCACTATTTTGAAATAGAATTTAAAATTACTTTTTTTTTTTTTTTTGCAAGATAAAGTACATTTCAAGATCTCCCATTTAAACTACTAAAATTTTGGTGTATGGTTTTATTTTCCAAATGACGTCTGGGGTGTCAATGGGACTTTACATTCACTTCATGGTTTAAGCTTTGCTACATGGAGACAGCTTCCTCTGCTGCCACAACATACTCGTTTCATTTAGATCTGTGTTCTTACTGCCTACATACTCCTCTTGCCCCCCCAAAAAAGCAAAACACTTGACAGCATCAGCTCCTAAATATTTTCCCAAAACCTTACAGCGAGTCCTTGTCAGACAGCTTGAAATTTTGACTTAGCTAAGCTAAAGCCAGTGAAACTATGGAAAATGTTCACCAGTTTGCTTTCAGACCAACTCTGCTGCATGTGTTCATAAGTTCCATAAAGATTGCATGCTTTATGTTTAATACAAACGGTATCTTTTTTTTCACACCCATCCTTGCTTTTTATATTTTATTTTTGTTTCCCTTGCCTTGGTTGGATGCCTGTGTGTGTTTAATCCAAATCCCTGTCCAGTCCTGGAGTTTGAACTACGGAAAGCCAAGGAGACCATACAGGCCCTTCGAGCCAACCTGACTCAGGCTGCAGGTGGTGTACATAAACCTTTTCTTAAGTCTCTACTTTAAACAATGTAGAAGTAGCTGAGCTCATCCTCTCTGAGAGAGTAAAATTTAGTTACTTCTTTTTTCCTCCCCAGAAAATGAAGTTCCTTTGCAGGAACGAAAAAATTATAAATCAAGTCCTGAAATTCAGGTAGGTGGCTGGTGATAAATGAACTTTGCATGGATTTTAGTGTGAATATAACAACTTCCATAGTTGGAAGAAAGATAAACCAAAGATCTAGTGTGTTTTCTTTTTTTTTCCAGGAGCCAATCAGACCTCTTGAGAAAAGAGCTCTAAACTTCCTAGTTAATGAATTTTTATTGAAGAATAGTTACAAGCTTACATCAATAACATTTTCAGATGAAAATCATGATCAGGTAAAATTTCCTTGTGGGTTTGAGGTTTTTTACACGCCTGCTTTCCATATTCTGATCTTGTCATAAACTCAAGTGAACTTAAGTGATTTTTCCTGTGCATGCAGTTTGCTTCATATATGTGAGTTCTCTAAAAGTTAAATATGTTAGTTAGCATTTTCATATATAAACCATGGTTTGAAAACACAGCAGTTTGAGCAGTAGTTTCCCAATATTTGTAGGAAGGAGACAGAGCGCTTGCATTCTTTAAAGGAAGCTAAAGAAGAAGTGAAATAGTGTGAGTTAGGTGTTTTCCTTGTATTCTGGTGTGACACACATTCACTTGAAGTCAAGGATCTGGATCTCAAATGTAATCTTTTCCTTAGGTCCTACTCAGTTGACTTTTACAGGGATATACAATTTACTCATTGGTTGTCTTCTGGGGATGTGTGTGTGTGTGTGAGAGTACTTAATCACCTGTGGCATTGAGTACAGTATTGAATAAGCTCTTGGTATAAAGGTGTTATCCTGGCTCTTTCCCAACATAGCTATGCTTTGATGCATTTTTCTTAAAATGATCAGTTTTATATCTCTGTTGGCTTACATTTGATGGCAAGAATGTTTGGAAGGTTCTGATTACATTCTGACTGTTTCTGGGTAGACAAAGCACCCAGTAACATCAACACCCAATATGTATTGATCACAAAATGGGGATATTACCAGAAGAATTAAATATGGAATTTCATCCAGTTTTACGTGAAACTGGTCCTCCTAAACTTTTCCTACATTTCATATCCTAATCTGTGGAGCAAATAGGTTGTTCAATAGAATTTCTGAATCTTCCACCTCTATTGAATATTTGCACATCCAAATACTTGTGAGAAAACAGACCCCCAAAAAGAGAAGATGAATAGTCTATCCTATTTGTGCTCTCAACTGAGAAGTTTTTGTTTTGTGAGACAATTAGCAAAAAAGAGCAAAATTATTAATTCTAAAAAGTAAATATAAACATACTGAAATTATTGTATAGTAGACACTTTTTTTTTCTATGTTATTCATATAATTATCTGAGAAAATAATATTTCTTCAAAGAAATGTATGTGACCAGACTATGGAAAAAATAATAGTGAAGACTGGGAACAATAGGAAAAAAGTTTAAACCAATACTTAAATTTAAAGTCGTTAAAGAGACCATCACAACTCCTGTGTAACAGTGCACAAACTTACTTCTATATACAGACATGAAATATTCTCGTGTTAATAAGATGATAAGATGTAAATGAGAAAAGAAAGAACCTGTTTGAGACAGGAGGCCCTTGTGTTGTCTGCACCTCACTATCAGTCTTCTACAGAGCTGTTTAAGCTATATTAGACATCAGGAGGAAATTCTTCATGGAGATGTTAAAGGTTGGAATGGACTGCCCAGAGAGGTGGTAGAGTCACTGTCCCTGGAGGTGTTCAAGAAATTACTGGATGTTGCACTTAGTGCTCTGGTCTTGTTCGCATGGTGATGATCAGTCAAAGGTCTTAGCAAAAGAGAAAGTGACCTATGTGGTTGGAAAGGTACTCTCTCTAGTATGTTACCTAGAGCTGCCTTTATGGTCAGACTGCTTTGGTTCACAAAGTGAATCCTTCCTCTACTATTGTTTCTTGCTGAGTTATTCTTCTATCTGATTTACTACAATGCAGTCTTGATGTGATTATTTTGCGATTGCATCACCTGTGGTCAAATGAGGAGGAGAAAAGAAAATAAAAGGAAGTATATTGTATGCTTTAGTTTCTTCTATTCTTTTGAAGGATTTTGAACTTTGGGATGATGTAGGATTGAATATTCCAAAACCTCCTGACCTGTTACAACTGTACCGTGACTTTGGAAACCATCATGTTGCTGCAAGAGATGTGGTGGACGCATCAGTTGGTGTAGAAGATGATGAGTTAGAGGCTGACACTCCTATACTCGGGACCGTCCCTGTGTTTGAAACAGCACCACAGTCAATAGAAGTAAGACTGTACAGGAGAAATGTTGCAGCTGTTTGATGTACTGCTTAACTTTATTGTACTAAACTCTTCTGTTTCTGTCTTGTGTTTAGCAATGTTTAATAGTGCAAAAATTAGAAGATCAAATTAGTGTGTTAAACAGTGAGAAATGGTCTTTGATGGAACAAATCCAAAGACTTGAAAGGTATGTTCTTATCAACCTACTTGACTCTTGATAAATGTTAGATAACTTTTCAATGTCTTTCTAACACATATATGGAACCATGACTTAGATATAGGAAATTACTGGGGATTCTTCAGGGCAGGGCGGTCTTTCCTTTTCAATACGTATTATTTGATTTAGAAAAAGGAAGAGACTTCAAACTGACTATTTCCCTGTATTACATATACAATTTAATTTTGTAACCAATTTTGTTCTTTCAGTGTGACTTCTTTATTCCTTTAAAAACCATCACTTCTGATCTGTTTTACATAGGTTTTTTTTCAATTAGCTTTATGTCACTCCTTAGTGTGACAGCTTGCAAGCACTGTCAGAAAGATGCTTGTTTTTACATCTGACATCAACACAGTATTTCTTTCTGAAGAGCAAGACTAGTAGACATGACAGTATCTTTAAACACAGCAAAAAAAAAAAGATACTTAAAAGTTTTGAGCAACCATATCATTCTGTAAGCCATAAGATATCATTCCTCTTGAGGTGTACTGATGCAGCTTGTGGGAAAGTGCTTAAATTTTAAGTGTCTTTATTGACTTGCATAGTTACCATTTCAAAGCCAGATAGGATAGTACATATTAATTCACCACTCTAGTATTTTATGTTTTGCATCCTAGGTAGTGTTCTGTCTTGTAACAATTTGTGTCTCAGTGCTCAGATTTCAGCCAGAAGGAGATAAACCTGTTGCTACTCACTTGTTTCATTGATTCACTCACTCAGTGTGCAACATTTTTGCTGTTACTAATTATTTACTAAAGTGCTCAATGAAGCTAGTGCTTATTTGAACAGTTTGTGTGATCAAAGTTATTTGTTATAGGAATTCTTAAACATACATGAATTGAAGAATGTGTTGAGCTCTTCAGCATGTTGTCTTTATTTCTGTGCTGCAGTGGTGTGATTTGAACAGCATTTGCATGAAAGCTACAAAAATATTTCATATTTTGCTTTTTCAGTGAAATAGATCTTCTCAAGAATGAAAACTTTTCTGTGTCAACTGTTTATGGTGTAGCTCCCCATCCTTCTTTAAAACAAGTGCCTCTCACAGTCTCAGAGGACAATGGACGGTACTTGGATATCAAGAGCTCTGAGAATGACAGTAAACATGGAAACACTAAGGAAACAAGCCTTGCTTTATCAGCTGAAGTGGATTCAAGGACTTCTAAAGATATGCTAAATTCTGTGCCCTCTAAAGAGACAGAAAAACTGTCCTCATGTCCTCCATCATCTAAAGCTGCAGTCCACTTTGATAAACCTAATAGGTTAGTGATAAGTTGTAAACTGCATGATACTATTAAAAATTCTTGTAAAGTAAGTAGATATTTTTCTAACAGTGAAATTCTGCCAAATGAATAGATCATTTATGTTTTGAAGGCAAATAAAAGACCTAACATACCTCTAGGGTACAGTGCTGATATTTTTATATTGTTCCTAATCTCTTCAGGAAGGAGTACATATGACAAACCTACAGTTTTAGTATTAAGTTGCAGAAATTCTTTTCACTTTCTGCTTGTTTTTAAACCCAGCCCTATTTGTTGGAACAAAAAAATAGTTAAAATCAGAATAGTGAATGGGAAGACAAGAGAGTTCTGTTCTCTTTTAATTTAATAATTCTCTTCTGCTTGAAGAGTTGGGAATTTTTTTTGCTTTTTCTCTGTAGATGTGTATAACTCTCCTAGAGAGCAGAATTATTTTTCATTTACTTATTTTGTAATTATCAGAAAGGTATCTAATGGCATACTGCTTTTTTGAGTTTTGATTTTGGGGCAAGCCTTCACTGGGTAGCCCGGATTCTTTTAACCAAGTTAGGGAATTCATGTTGTGTTATTACTTGGAGACTGAGTTTGTGCTTATAAGTGTTCTTGAAAAAGCCCTTTCGACCTGTACAAGTATTTTTATAGTGAAAAGGAGAAGTGATTTGTTCATTAAGTGATAGATAAACCACTGTAGTCATCAGGAGTAACACGGAGGACAAACATAATGAGGGTATGTACAACTTGTAATTGTTACCACTGCAGACAAAGATAAGCAAGTAGCTCACCTTATGATCTTACTGTTGCTGTTTGTAGGGAAGCAGGCGGCCATCCTGCTTTGTCTTTTGTCCCTTAGCAAGCTTTTGCTGGTTTTGATACTGTAATTCGTTTCTAGAATTATCTTTCCATCTGAAAATACCAAGTAGAAATCTGTGTGACATTCTGTGCAGATGGAAAAATAAATGCAAGCTTGTAGTGGGCTGGAGAAAAGGAACACCAGAAAAAAAGAAATTGCTAATCCTGCTAGTAATTGCCTTTTCTTACAAACACTAAGATTCCTGCTTTTTCTGGATTTTCTGTACTTCTTGCACTAAGTTCAAGGGTCAGGGCTACTTTTTCAGTAATATCTTAACTTTTAGAATTGGACAGAAGAAAAGATTTCTGAATATAATTCTTTGGAGTCACATAACAAATTTATTCTCTCTTAGTTGACTATACTAGTGTTTAATAGGAAAGTAGAACAGCTTAGATTTTTCTGGAAAGTGGTCAGTGGTTTGGTTTAAGCTTTCTGGATTTTTTTCTTTTTTAAGTTTCTTTCATATCCTAGCTAAAAATCCAGATATGTGTAGTACACTGCATACTACAAATATGTGTAGTAATCAAAACTTCAAGCTGTTGCTATATACATGTCTACCTACTTTCATTTGGCTTGTTGCAAGTTTCTTCTTGCTCAGATTAATGGTGAGTGCTGGGTGGCATTAAGTGCATGAATATTAGATTGATGGTTTGGGGATAGTCAGGGTGTATATCAAAACAGGATTAAATCACTGGGTGAGGAATGAGCTGTGTATTTCCGGTGGAATTTATGATGGTAGAGACTAGACGAACAGCATTTGTTCTGCTGCTCACAGTTGTTTTAACTGCACCTAGATTTATTTGAAAAGTAGTTCAATGAAGCCGTGAATCCCCGTTGAGTTAAATTGACAAGTCCCCTCAAATGCAGTTCACTGCAGAAATAAATAATGCATGTGTAATATGTAGCTATTTTTGTACTCTGCTTTGGGCTTAATATGTCAGCAAAGGGTCAAAGGAAAGCATGTTTGATACAGTGTTTTATAGACCAGTATCTAGTGCTAAATTTTCTTCCTGGATTATGCCCTAGGTTTGTAATAATGCAGTAATTTTTCTCACTGAATAATTAGATTATTTGTTAAATGTTTTGAGATCTGCAGGAGAAGCAACACAATGGAAATGCTGGATATTTATTGATTTCAATCCACATTTATTTATAGAAGACAATTACTATCATTTATTCAGAATGTACTAAGAAGGGTTAACAGCTAAGACTATCCTAGAAGGCAAGATCATTACTACTGTATCTATAGAGTGTTTTCTTGGCATAAATCTTGCCCAGATGGGAAGAGAGAAGGGGAAGTGAGCCTGCCTTGTGTGCCTGCACTCAGAGCAGCTGTGCGTGCATGCTGGCAAATGAGGACATGACCGTCATTGGAAAAATGCCTCAGTTAACAGATGGCAGTGCAAAGCACTAGCAGTGGTTTAGATAGACTGCACCACATGTGTTTATTCAACTAATTTGAGGTGTGTGGTAATTTGCACCAAATACAAGGTGTTTTCTGTATACAGCAGTCCTGGCTTTTTGAATGAATTGACTCTTCTGTCCCAGAGTTATATAGAATAGAACAGTAGTGCCTGGGCTTTTTATTCATTGTACTTTCTTGTATTCAGATGTCTTCACTGCTGGCATCTGTTTGCCCTTGAAGAGACTTGCCGCTGACTTGTGTGCAAGAGGCCTTGGTCTTTTATGGTTTTTGTTCAGTGTAGCCATCAAGGATTTTGTTAGACTTCATTAAGGAGAAGCTTTCTGGACTCCAAGTATAACCAGCAATTGTAAGAGGATCCACGCTGCCCAGAGCTTGCTGTTATTTAACCCACAGGGTAATTCAGTGACATATTGTCATACTTACTTTTCATTCTCTGCAAAGTGGGAATGGAACTTTGCCCTTATGTAGGATTTTAATTAGGATTCCAAGTGGGAAAGGATCTGATTTTCTGTAGAATGAATGCCAGGTTGAAGGACAGACTGGGCAAAGGGCTGGCCAAGGCCTTGCCTCTGTGTTAATGTTAAGCTGCTGCTTTGCAGTGCTTGCTAATGTTCTCCCAGTGTAAAAAAAACTCTACAGTCTTGAGTAGAGTCTGTAAATCTGTCACTCAAGAATATTTTACAGCATAAGGACTAACATATTGTGAAAGAGGTCTTTTACAACTTGCTACTGTTTAAGTAGTTTAGTAACTTTTTTAAAGTGAACCTCGCACAAAACCAAGCCAAATAGGATTAAAACAAGCTTCCTTCATTAAAATTTAAAATGTACTTCAAAACTCCATACCGTTAAAAAAAAATAGGCAATAAATAAAAATTCTTATTTATCATAATTTTCTAAATAGTGAGAAGAGGAAAACTGGTATATTTATTGATGTCCTTTGAATTAGTTTAAGTAATTGTAAGTAAGAGCTTTGATTCTTAATGGGCTTTTTCAGTTGGAAAAGGGTGAATGATTATGTATTTACTGTAAGAAGTATTATGTGTCAATCTATTAGATAAAATGTATGTCCATGCACGTAATCGTTTGTGTGTTGGATTTTGTGCACTCGTGTGTATTTTTGAGGGTTCCAAGGTGTTACCAATTTCCACATAAAAAATAGGAGTTGCCTCCTCTCAGTATCATTAGAGGACTCAAACAGCAGATGATGGAAATGGGTGAGATGCTTTCTGTGCATATTTTGGAAGACAAATGTTGTGTTTCTTCTTTAAACATAGTGGATGGAGCAGTGTTAGATTAGCATCTAAGGCCTGAGATAAGGCAGAGGAAGTTGTCATTACTGGGAATAATAGGGTGCTGCTGCTTGCCTGTTTGATGTAGTGGTCAGTAATTGTTTTCTGAGAACATTTCTGCCAAATTACCTTCTTCGGACATGGCTGTTTTGAAGCTTTTATCAGGGTTTGATATGGATGCTTAAGGCTTTGAGTAGCTTGGCTGCATTGGCTGGTGCTGGATGTGGCCATGAGGCAGTGCCTGTGCAGATGCACCCTGTACAAGGGCTTAGACACCAGTTTAAGATTGATTTTGAGGTTCTGGCAGCTTTTGAATCCGAAGTTAGATCCCAAAGTGGCAGTTGAGCAAACTCTATTTAACTCTGAAGCTCCTAACTTGACTGACTACTCAAATGCTTTTATGCAATTTGCAGAATCAGAGCATTAAGCAAAAATATTGTTTCATGTGATTTCTGTGCCTGCCCCACCCCGTTTGCATAATTGTATGCTTCCTCTTGTATTGCCTAAGCTTCCTTTTCTTCATGATTTAGTCCTATTTTTGAATGTAGCAGCCGTTTGAAAGATGTTATATTTTTTGGAACTAAATCTAACTTCTTAATTAGGACACTCACGTTTTTTTCTTGCTACAAACAAAACACTCTAAAAGTCAAAGATAATTTTAAAACTTCTGTAGTATGAATCACTTAAACGTGCTTTCTGGGTGTCATATTACCTAGCTGATTAAACCAGCGTGAAAGGACTTGGTTTATCACCTTTCTGATTATGCTTTCTTCCCCCTCTCCCTTTTTGATGATATTTCAGGAAATTGTCACCAGCTTTCCATCAAGCACTACTGTCTTTCTGTCGGATGTCAGCAGACAGCCGTTTGGGATCAGAGGTATATTTCAGTTGACATAAACTAAAAGATCCTTCATTTTGCATGGCAGCAATAGTTAAACAAGCAATAATTGCTTTGAAACGAGACATGGAAAGATGAATCTATGTGCATGAAAGTTAAGAAATAAATATATGTTCTTAGATTTTATGCTAAATATGAAACCTAGTGATAGAGGTGTAATTACTGGGAACTTTGAGCCTCTACTCATGCTTTTGAAATTACTGACAAATCAAAAACTTACAGCTTAATGTATGGGAATAAATTAAATACTTTTCTGGTAAGTGGTCAGCCTGCTGCAATTTTTGTTATTCCTTTCAAATGGCATTTTTCTGTTCCTGTTCTAAAAAAAGCAAACAAGCAACTTGATTTTCTAGGTATCTCGAATTGCAGACAGTGAGAAAAGTGTCATGTTAATGCTGGGACGCTGCCTGCCTCATATTGTTCCTAATGTGCTGCTTGCAAAGCGAGAGGTGAGGAACCCTGAAATTTTACTCTTTTTCATCACACTATTTTGTTGTTAATTTTGAAGATGTTGTGTCTAATTTCATGAAAGTCTATTACTTGCAATCATGTTCTTACTTTTGTGCATGCATCTCTGCTCCTAGAAAATGGTTTTACACCTCTGTCAGGTGAGTTCAGCAAACCTGCATGGTATCCTAATATTCCTTCCTCTGCTTAAGGCACCCATTAGCCTTTAGCAAGACTGTTACTGTAGGTCCATCTGTTTGTGGTAGCACAGATGTTTCTATTAGGGAAGACTGTATCAATGTGCTTTGTAAAAACAGGGGCTATGAGTTCAAACGTTTCATTTATTTTGTCTATCAATTTAAATAAGCAATAATATTCAGGTTCTTTTGCAGCACTACATACTTCAACAAAAATAATTTTCAACAAACAAATTATTTTAATGTCTTTTCTTGGAAGCTCCATGTATCAGCCAAGTAAAGGTTCATCAAAAATATCCCTTTGTAAGGAAATGAGCAATCTTGCTTATATGTTTTCCTAAACTTTAAAATGAGAATGACTAAAAATTATGAACATATAATGTGTATTTTGAATGTAACTGAAGGTGATGGTTTGCATAATCATTCATGCTATATAGCATACAAAAGGAAGGAAAAAAATGTGACTGGCTTTGTTTTGCTTTGTGTAAATATTGCACATTACCATATATGTAAAAAAAAAACCCATAAACTGAAGACATATAAAACAAAAATTCAGTGTCCTTATGGTTGACACTGAAATAAAGGGCTTGAAGTAGCATATCTTGTTGAGCAAGTTTTAGTCCTTGTTGACAGGACCTACAGTATGGTAGACTTAGTCATGTGTTTTGTGTAAATTAATTTTAAGGCTTTGAAAATTCCTCAAGAAATTCGTACTGATCCTGTAATCTAAAATTTTTATACCATACAAGTAATTATCAGCAGCTGACATGGTGAACTTGAGATATGTGCTATGGTTTGAAAAGTCATATAAGGCTTTATTTTTGAGGGAGTGGGGTGTTAACTGGGTACTCTGGAAATTCTTCTGTCTTTCACAATAATTCTGTGAATGTTCCTGGATCAGTGCTTAATTTCTGATTTCTTCTTTATTCCTTTCCTTCCTTCTGCTTGGCAGGATGTGGTATTTTGGCTCCTTTTCACAGCTTTTTGCTTAATCTGTGTAATGTATTGAATATTTTTGTAACCTTTTCTTCTGTTTCCTACTTGGTTCCTTCCTAGGTTGTTTTACAGTGAAAGTTATATTTGATTACATGTATTTTTGCCCTAAATTATCTGCTTCAGTTTAATTGAAAAAGCCACAGATCACAATTGAGTAATTTCATTACATGGGATGTTTAATATTTCAGTAATTGAAATTTCTTTTAAAAATATCTTCTTTTAGTTCCCTGCCACCTTTTGCTATAACTGTTTTTAATGTTCTTTCTGATGTAGTCATGGAACTTGAAGGAAAAGTTGGGTAGACCATCTGTCAGTATTTACACTAATCAAATTATGGAAAGCTATCCTAAGAACTAGGCTGTCTTCAGCAAGGTATAACTTTGAGTCTTGTCCGTAAAGAACCTTATAATGAGACTTTTGCACAGAGAAGTGGTGTAAAAATATACCTCAAAATCACTAATTTGAGAAAGAGGTGTAACAGGTTCAGATCACAATGCAAAGTTCTCACCAGTCTGTTCTGAAACAAGAAGAATAGTAGTATTTAAGATCTTACACTATCAATATATTAGGATGAGAGTTAAGCATAATTTTTTGATGACTCCCTGAAATGTCTTTGTTCTTTAAGCATCTGTCATGTTGAAATTGCTTGCAAAATCTTAAGCTGAAAATTATATGCTATGCATCTTCATTTTGGAGAAACTGAGTTTGCAGAGGCTGACGGTCTCTCAGTAGTTGTTGTCCTTTAGCAGAGATTCAGAAACCATTTTTCCCATGCTTTTAAGCATATAAAGATCAGTAGCAGTCTGCCTGATCCAGTAGTAAGTGTTCTGGCAAATATTATAGTTGACATTTCTGAAATTATTTATTTTTGTGTATTGGTGCAGCTTTAATTGTTCTTCAGTGTCTGTAGTTTAGGTTCCAATGGAAGGTAACAAGAAGGAAAGACAGTATTGAGTAGGGTGGCTGAGGGAATAAGTTCAATTGTTTCTAAAAAAAGCAGTTCCAACTGTGTAAAATCAGTAATGCATCTTACAGGAAAATTGCCTCAAAGCAATTCATAATCATCAAAATTCATGTAACAACAAGTAAATTTAATTTTGTTTTCATCTCTAACGTCTAGGTTATCTTAACTCCCTGAAAACATCTATGTCAATATTTAGATTTGTGTATGAATGCAGTCACAAATAAAGGAGATGTTGCAATCCAAGTAACAGTTAAGTGGAATGACCAGTAACAAAATGCTAAAAGCCAATACTTAAAAAAAAAAAAAGGCCATTGTTTGGGGTGCAGTCTGTGATAATACTTTTTGAAGATAAGCACCTTGGGTTCATAAAAATTGATCTACATTGTAATCTGCTTTCTCAATTGTCATCACTTAAAATACATTAACAATAAAAAAATTGCAAAAGTAAAATCAGCCACCTTCTATTTGTTAACAGATGTACCATAGAAAAATTCCTTTGGGTAAAATGCAACTAGAGAGAAGCAGTCTTTTAAAATTTTTGTAATAACTAATCAGTGCAATACTCATTTTTCACACTTTTTAAGCTGTTAAAGTCAATGGGTTTTTGTCAGGAAACAAGAGTAACCTTGTTTGTACATACAACTTCCATACTCTGCAGTATATAATCCTTTAATGGAGTTTGGCCCAGAGTAAACTTTTTGCTTAAGATCTTATTAGTCTTGTTCTTAATCAGCACTTTTATTTAATTATTTACATCTTTAATCTCACCCATTATTCCAGTGTTAGTCTTTAACTTCTTTTGTGTTATGCAGACTTAGCACAATCATGATAGCAGTGGTCTACTGAATATGCACCACTAAATAGTTACACTGACAAACTGTTATTTATAGAGAGTTCAACATGTTAAGAATAGAGTTTTGTTTTTATTTGTTTGTAAAGTTGAAGCAAAGATTATATTAAATCTTCAGACTCTGAATTGATGCCATTTTCAACTCCACTAGATCTCCACTGTAGATTGACAGTAATCACATTAATGTGTGGTAACTGCATGTAAATATCACCAAGGCACTTTAATTCTCTGGCATGTCTCTTAAAACACAGTAGAGTTGAGTATCTTACTATGAATTTTCATCTCAGTCTTATGCTTTAAAAGCCATTAAATACTGGTTTTGCTAAAGCAATGCAAAAGAAGACTGTGTCAGATCTTGGCAGTATACTTAATTGTTTGCTTCCAGGGGTTGTATCTAGCAGATTTCATCATGGCTGGATATGGATAAAGGTACATAAACCTGAGTTGCAGAGCATGAAAATTGTCAGTTGTCAATATCTCCTACATGACCATTTTAATTTCCCATTATAGGGGAGAATAAAGAAATCTAAATTAACAATTACAATACTATGTTACTCTGTAAAACGTAGATTGCAGTAGATTTCTATAGGTTATGTTTCTAAAAACAGGGGTACTATTGACTACAGCCTGTTTGCTGGTCCTTTTATGTGGTCCTTTTCTTGCTGGTCCTTTTCCATGCTGGTTTTGGCTTGCAGGTCTGTTTTGTTCAGGGGATGAGGGTGTACATGAGACATAACTATATTTTAAGTCCTTTAGTTCCCTTCTGCTCAATATGAGGGCCTAGTGCAGTTTCCTTAGAGTAGAATAGCTCAGTCTCATAGAATATCCTTTTCATCTCTAGTCTGAAAGCCAATGTCTTTCAACACATGGCCTGTAAAGCTTAGATAGTTCATGGATGTGAGGAGTTGAATTTGATGTTTATGAATTGAATTGCCAGCTTTTGTTGTATCACAAACTTTTGTATGTGTGTTTTCAAATAAACAGTAAATACAGACAAAGAAGTATAAAGTTTTTTCACACCCACACCCTACCATTGATTCTTATGTAAAAACATCCCTTTGGCATCTCTGAGAGGCTTACTTTGGATCCTGGAATAATAGTCTCACCCCATGAAAGGTAATTAGAGCTGTGATTTTAATATTGGTAAGATTAGTAGTACAAAGTTTTGGGTCATGAGTTAATCCTATGATTAATTTTTTTTTTCATTTTAAATTAAAAGAATAAATTTGGAACTTTAAATACATTCTTGCCCAAGACAGTTCCTATCAGTTCTTTGTTGGTACCTGCAGCTATTTCAGTTGCAGACAATAAGATTATTTAATTTTATTTACTTGTTGTCAGAGGCTACAGAATAATTTTAGTTACAGAATAATTTTAGCACAGTATTGGGTCACGATGTAAGCATTGACCATTAAAGAAGATTAAGAGGCAGACATTAACAAAATTGATCATGTCATCCTGGTTTATATATTGTTGCCTGCAATATTAATACATTAATATTTGGAGTAATAAAAATATTATTATTTGAACCTATTGAAGTAACCAGTCTTGACACTTAACACTAGTTAAATTTATTCTTTGAGGTAATTATTTTGCTTATACAAACTCCAGCAAGAAGACAGTAATTAGTGAGAGCAATAAGATGTAGAAGACTTGTTGGAATGTTTAGCAAAACATTGTTATAATGATGGAAACAAAACTGACAGAAAACTCCTTGCTACCTTCTGAGATGCTCACTATATGATGCACTTTTAAAAAACCCAAAATTTAATATTTTATTGTAACACTTTTAATATGTAGGAGGAACTGTAGGCATGTAGTTTAGATGGTACTTATTACCATTAAAAAATCCATGTTCTTTTGTCTGTAATGAAGAGCGAGCTACTCTGTATGTCCATGTAAATGTTGCCTTTATTGATAACTCAAATAGTAAATCCCTTTCAAAGGTAGTAGAACAAGTTGTTGTAAGTTAGGAAGAAATTGTCCAGAGATACTATGGTGAGAAAAATGTGAGTTTTTCTTTAGAGAGACCTACATGGAGAGTTACAGAGAAGCAGAGCAGAGGGAAGATGGGCTGTTTCAATTCTCCTGTGCAGTGTGTTAGGTCAGCCTGAGAGCATTATCTGTCAGTCACCTGTATGTAGCTTCTCTCACAGTAAAACCAAAATATCTTCTTTCTCTCCATTCTGCATCTGGGTAGCTCACAGGTATAAACTGCCTCACATTGGAATTTGGCTTTTCAATAGGAGAGGTGGAACCTCTGACACATAATGTTATATTGCATCAAGCTGCAAGTGCCAACAATGTTACGATATGAGTCTGCTTGGAATCTAATGGGAAAACAGTGTCAAAGCTCTGGAAGTCACTCTTCTTGCTATGGTCATGAGTCACTAGTCACTCCTGTTGACTAACACCAACACAAACTACCAAAACTCATGTTCTGAACTCAAAGGCAAAAGAGAAAACAAGGACTTGGGGATGAACAGAATGTTTAGGAAAGTTCCCAAATTAAATAGAGGGAGAGTTGTTGGGTTTTTTTGAAACTTAACTTCTTGCTTTATGACTGTCAGCACAAGTGGTATTCCTTCCCAAGGAATGCAGAGTGTTTCAAATAGCACTGGAAGTCCACTCCTTGATTATTAATAAATATATAGAGTCTTCAATACCATGTTGTGAACTTTTCTCTTGAATCTAAACAGCCAAATACTAATCTTACCATGTTTTATTGGAAAATTGCTGCTTCGTATTGCTTCTCTGCTGGTTTAAAGAACGAAAAATCTGAGATTTGTAAAACAAATCTACAGCAAAGGCATGACCCTTAGCACCAGGAAGAAATGAGCTCAAACCTACCAGTAGGTCGTTTTTTTTTCTTAATGCTCCTGAATGTCCTGAGAAGAATCTGCCCCTTATAAGTCTTTGGGAGACTTCACTTGACCTGTTTGATCCCTCTGGAGAGCAGTTTAGTTCTTCTGGTCCCACAGTCCCCTTTACTTCCAGTTTTACCTTCATGTCCCTGAGGGCTTTAGGGAGCACAGAAAACACTGTTTGAGACTTCTCACTGTTTCTCCACTCCCGTTAATAGAAGGAGCTGTAGAAGCCCTGATGCAGCGATGCAGAGAACACTCTCTTCTCCCATAGTATGCATGAGAGAATGTGACCAATGGACGAGAAAATACAGCTAATTCCATCAGCTAGAATAACCAGCTTGCTGCAAGGTAAAGAACCAGCCTTGTATCTGCCCATGTCAATGCTGTTAGGTTACTCATTACCTTTCAGACACAAGGCAGTAGTTTCTAGGTGAATATTCTCAGGTGTTTTCCTTTCACGTAGACTCAGCTGAAAAAAGACCATGTTAACTTCCTTAAATTCTGTAAGAAGCTTAAAAATACCCCACCTCATGGTACTGCTTTAAAATCTAGCAGTAGTTCTGAATAAGCAGTTGAGGTTTTTGAGTAGGTACTCAAACATGCTAAGGAAGTGAAATCAATGTGTTGGTTTCAGTAGATGAAACAAAAATCCCATTAATGTCCCATTTCATGGAGGATATTCTTTGTCAAGTTTTTCATAGGAGTATTTAAGAATACTTCCAAGAGCAGTTGAATAATGTGAATTTAGAGTAGATTTCAGAAAGTTAGGTTTCACTAAAGTAACAGATGTATATTTAGCTTTAAGTTTTTAAGTGAGCTTTAGTCTTTATAGTAGTAATTTTGTTCTGTATCTACAAATTGCGATCAGATTTCCTATTTAAAAGATGTTAGTTTAATGTATAAGTAGTGTTATTTAGAGTGGTGTTGGGGCGGATATTATTTTAGAAATATTCTTTCAAGTCTTTTTGAATTAACGCAGCATTTGCAGGAGAGAAAATTCTATGCAGTCCAAAAAGATAAGTTAAATAAGTTAAATCCTCAGACTTCTCATAACTTTAAATGGGCAAAAATTTCAAGTAAAAATAATGAGATCTAACATGAAGATTCTAGAGGGAAAGAAGCTCTCAGCTGAAGAAAGTTATTTAGTTGTTCATGCAATTTAATTTGTCAAGTTCCTTTAATGCAGGTCTTCAGTTCATGCTGTGTTGTGCTACACTTATTTAAAAACAACCCCAGTTACTCTTAAAAATGTATTTAAGAACTGGAAATGTTCAAAGTATTCAAATTTATTTTTCATTTCTCCTTCTCTCCTTTTAGATTTTTTTAAGTGATAGGATATTTCCATGTTGTCTCCTCTGTCATAAATTCTCTAATCTGTATCATAATTGAGTTGAATATTGCCAGTATATCTTCCAGAGTCACAGAATGTTAAAACACAGTTCAGGCTGTGTCTTGGTCATCTTTGGAGATGGAAAATAGCACATGGAGTAGAATTCCTGTAAAATGAAAAAAAAAAAAAACCAACAAAGAAAGCTTGTCAGGAGTTGGCTAGCTTAGGCACTGCTCTAAAATGGAGTCTTGTTCTATGTTTAATATAAATAGAGCTCGGGCTGTTTAGGAAAATACAGGTTGAGCAGTGAGGATGTTGTCAGTGGTGTTTCCACAGGTCCACAAGAACATCATTATTAGATCTCTTTGAATATCTGCAAGAAGAAATTTGCACCTCCCTGCAGTCATTCTAAACAACCACAGGTTTTTCCAGGTTTTGTATAATTTCTCCTACTAATGTTAGATGTGTTTCCCACTGTCACCTGCTTATTTGTCTCAACTTAATAATTCACAAAACGTCTTTCTGCTGAAAATTACTCCTAAGTACACAGCAAGCGTGCAAGGTAATCTCCAGATTACTTGCCCATGTTTTTTTCCAGACACTGAGGTTTTTTCTTCTTTTTTTCTTGACCTCCCAGTGTGATGTTTCTGTCTCTAAGATATTGAATCATTTAAAAACTGTCTGGCTTTCAAAATCAGTTGGAGTAAAAGCTCACATCAACAAGGTCAAGGGAAGGGACTTCCAGACAATGTTTTAGAAACATTTGGTTCTTCTGGGAATGAATACCATGAGCTTTGTAGGCATATTTAGAAAGGAGGAGGCCTTCACTATGAAGATCCTTCTATTTTCTCTCCATGTTTTACACAGTATTTTCTTTGTAATTTATTCTTTTAAGGGGTTTTAATTACTCCAAAAAGAAAATTCAGCTTCAGAGATCACTTTTGTATGGAAAAAAAAAAATCATAGAACCTTTACAAAAATCAGATAATTGTCAGTCAACACAAAATCTGTCTGCAGTCACCATTACCAATGTATGTTTCTCAATGTTTATTTTTTCCAACTTGTGCACAAAACCATGTGGGTGTTTAATTTGAAATTTTAATCTTTAACTCCTTGGCATTTTTTCATAGGAGCTTTATTCCATAGTTGTCTGTGGAGCTTCAGTTCAGTAGGTAGTGAAAACAGTTGAAACCATGATTGTCCTCTAATTCTGGTTACAGGTGACCTGCATATGTTAATTGTAATCTTTGCAGAGCTTTTCATTTTATGTGCTGATTCTCCCCTGATTCTTCCTAGCAGGAAAATAATTCTAACTTGTGTAGACCTTCACTTCCCTCAAGTCACTTAATAAGACATCAGGACTCCAAAGTATCTTTTCTAACTGTTTTGATGTTATGTGATTTTAGATTATCTTCTTAGTTTCTTGTGCAGTAAATGAATGTATGCCCAAAGCAATTTTACTTTGTTTGGTTTTCCCCTACCCACAACTTTTTAGGAATTGATCCCACTCATACTGTGTACAGCCTGCCTCCATCCTGAACCCAAAGAGAGAGATCAGCTTCTGCACATACTGTTCAATTTGATCAAACGACCAGACGATGAGCAAAGGTGTGTTGGTGCTTGTGTGATATGGGACAAGCAGGAACTTTTTTCTCTGTGCAAGCAGCAGAACTTGTAAAAATTGGATATTATTGGGTGGTATTAAACAGGTTTTGTTTAGCTGGTGTTTTGCTTATATAGTGTTGACAAATTTATGCCAAGTTCAGGAGTTTTCATTTCCATGATCTGTACTTCCATTTACTGAATTATAAGAGTGTGCTTGTAAGATAGAGTGTAATTTCAGTTCCTTTTTCTGTTCAAAGATGAATTTTTTGCTAATTTTTTTGCTGTTTTGCTAAAATGATCTTTAACATCATAATTCTTAGCACTGGTTGATGTAGAAATCAAAACAGCTTTTCTTTTAAAATCTGTGTTAGTGATCTACATTTTTGTTCAGATGACCACCATATTTCTTTAGGGAAAATAGTGGTCTTTCTACCTATGGCTCATTAATATGGTGGCAGTAAAAAAGTCAGAAGAGTGTAGCAGTGATCTAGGTCTGACAAGTGTTAAGGACGTTGTTTCATTTTGGTTAAGCTTCTGAAACAAATTACACCTTTTGTTCTATAAATTTAATTCTTCCCTAGTGCACAGGAAAACTTTATACTGATCTTGATGAAAATATCCTTAAGGTTGAAAGACAGTACTCAAGCTGGAATGTTTCCTTCTCTTAACTGTGGAATGACTTTTCATGTTTGATCTGTAGCTCTTCCATTGTTTTTGTTAGAGGTGTTTTGGAAAGCATCTGTATCCTTTGTTGCTCTAGGCTGTCTTCAGACAAAATAGGCTTTATCAAATAGGTGGAAAGCATTTCTTTTGGCGACTCTCCAAAACTGAAGTGTTGAGGCATCTTTTTAAACCATTCTCATGGTAAAATCTAGAGATTAGGTATATTTGAAAGCCATGGCTTTGGAGACAAAAAAAAAAAAAGCTTAAACAAAAGCAACTTGTAGCATAGTGGCACCATGTAGATTGAAATTACAAAAAGATGCAGTCTTGGTTCTACTTCAGAGTCATTAGAAATCTGCTTCTGAAGTGTTTTAAATGTCCCAGTAGATTGAGAAGCTAAAATAATTTGTGGTTGAAGGGGAAGGAAATTGCATGTCACTTGGAGTCTCTTGTGATTAATTTGTTACAGGATTGGTGGCCTATCAAGTAGACTTCTCATGTCCCCCATAGGTGCATGAGGTGTGTCTATTCCAGCAGTTAAGAAAGAAGAAAAATCTGTTTTCCTTGAATTTGTTCCATTTTTGTTCAGAATTAGAGATTTATATATAATAATAACTTGTTTCCATGAGAAATCTGGGAAAAATAGTCTGCCATAAACTCTAGGACAAAGCATGCATATACATACTATACATTTGCACACATAGAAATAACAATTGCTTTTGAAGGTGCCATAATCTGATGGAAAACCAATTGAGATTCCATGAATAAAAGATATTCTGAATAGTAATTAAATAGAATATACTTTTTCAGAATTTAAGGGGGGTTATATTTATAGATTTCTATGGAAGTGTATTATGCATGCTTTGTTTTTATCTAAATACATTGAAATAATATGTTAGAAGTCTTGTGCAATATGAAGAGAGGAAAGACATTCAGGTTTAATCACCAGAACGATGATGTTAATTATCTCGTTACTTGTTTGCCTTCTGCTGTACTGTACAGGCCTACTACATTGTCCCTTGATGTGGCAGCTGATTAGTTGACATTTTTAATTTGCTAAATGCGAGAGACTGAAATGTGACATTGCATTTCTAAGAATTAACCCATTAAAAGAAATATTTTGTTTTACAATGTCCAGTATCTGAAGTATGTTAACGATTATGCAGAAAGCCTGGATTATACCTCTTGCCCATGTGAGATGCATTTTGGTGTTTGGCATATTTCTGTACTCTTGTACACTAACATTTTATTTGACAAGGCCACTTGTATCGTCATGGCTTTGCTCATTAATGTTCCATTCAACTTTTAAAAATGTGGATCAAATTCTCTTCTGCAAAGGAGCAAAAATGTGTTCACATAACCTCCTTTTTGTACAATTATGTTAGTTTTGGAGGCTAGGAGTCAAAATGAAGTGAGTCTAATGTTTGACTCTAATAGGACAAGATTAAAACATTGTTTCAATTGCCTTTTATTCAGATCCTTACAACTTTCCTTTCCCTGAAATGCTGACTGTTATATGCTGTTAAAATGGTTGCAATAAAATATTTAAAATCTTATTTTTAAATATTTTTGAAATATCTTCAAATTCTCATCTTGGTAGGTAGGGCAGAAAGAAATCTGGCTTAATTTTGAGATTTCATGGAACTTTAAAAAAAAGATTCGATGTAAGAAAAAATATTTTGTTTTATCCCATTTATAATGCCGAAAACTTCAAGTGATTACTGTGTTCTGCTATTTTCTAATATCTTAAAAATATATATTCTCTTACCCATTTCTGTGATTAAGTGCAGTGTACAGAACCAAAAACAGTAATTCAAATGACTATTTTGTTTGCAGTAGAACTGAGAATTACCACAGGCTTTTGTCTCCATATTGCTATCAGCTGTTGATTTCTTGAGTCTTACCTAATAATTTTTGTTTTCTCCTTACTTTTTACCTTAATCAAAGGCCTAGTTCTGTCAGTGTGGCAGAGAGGTAAAAAACCCAAACGCACACAACACATAAGAGCTTGCTCTGATTGTTGGCATAAAGAATGCTGGGATAAAAAAACCCCAACTTTTTGATAGGATCTTTCTCCTGAAAAATTCTTAAAGTGAATGAGTCTTTTTTTGATGGGGTATGTTCTCTAAGGGGTTAGAAGATAACCAGCAGAATCTCTGCCTTTCAACCTTAAGGGGATGCTATTGGTACAGAAAATATTTAGGAGTCTAGACATGACACTAAAATGGTAACAATTCTGGCTTACATTTCACAGAGGAGTAATAATAAACTCTGAGTGGTGTCCCAGTATTACTGAGGAAGTGATAAAATTGAGTCTCATGTCCACACATTATCATTTGAAACTGGGTATTTAATAATTCATGTAGCCTCTAAAGGTAAATAGAATTGGTGAATTGCATTCAAAGTTGGTACTATTCCAATCCTATCAACAGGAAAAATAGAAGTAAAAACATCTTAGGAAGATAGACAGTCATTAAATAAAATACCACAAATGACAATTTAGTACAGTCTTACTGAAATTTTATATATACCTCTGTGCCTATAAAATTGATGGAACAATGGCAATCTCTTGCAAACTTTAATGAAAGGTAAAAAAGTATAAGAATATGAACACAAATAACAGGTGATCATAGATCCTACTGGTTGATTACTTGCTTTCCTTTTTTTAGTGGGCTTTAGAAGATTTCTCACAAGAGTGAAGTTCAGTATTTTGTGAGATGACAGTAACTTGCATGTCAAAAGGTTGCAAAACTATGTCATAAAAGAAATAAGCTGCTTGCTCGGAAGAAAGTTCATTAAATCTCACAAATGCTTCTAAATAAAATCAATTTGCTTCACTGAAATACTGATAGTATGATAGTATTAGGTAATTTAGATCCTTTTACTGCATGACAGTATTCAGTACTAAGAATTAAATGAGAAATTTAGTTAGATAGTCCCAATCTCAGACTTTAGAAAATCAGAAATACCCAAATCAGAGATTCTCAGACTAGTTTATGGAGTTGAGGATCTGCAAGATTTTGGAAAAGGCATTCTGAGTATAAAACAAGGTAAAAATCATAGAATAGTTTGGGTTGGAAGGGATGTTTGAAGGTTATGTAAGCAAATCCCCACCCTGCAATTAACGGGGATATTAGCAGCTTTCAATTTAATATTTAGTCTATAAGTCAGTGTGGATGGTGTGAAATCTTGACTGCAGACAACTACCTATTGCCTGTCAGCATGTGCTTTTCCTGACTTAAGGAATATATGTTATATATTATAAAACTTTATAAACAGGTTAAAGCTTTACATTTATCTTTTCAGACAGATGATACTGACTGGGTGTGTGGCATTTGCCCGACATGTTGGACCAACACGTGTAGAAGCTGAACTTTTACCACAGTGTTGGGAGCAGGTAACTGATTATTGTTTGCTTTATGCTCCAAAATCAGTTAAAAGTTCATAAATTTGAGTTTTACTTGTTCAAGGGAGAGGGTTTGGCTTTGGTTTTCAGCAAGATATTTGCATGTTCTTTGTTCTCATCATATATATTTTTATTTAATATTAAAAACACCTCAGAAGCAGAAAGCTTATTAAAGACTATCTGGAGAGATTTTAGTTACCTGCTTGTACCTGAATAAGCTTGTTATATTGAAGTGTAGATAAGCACATGTTCTTCATCAGTGTTGTGTAACATATTGCTAGGTAGGTACTTTTATAATTTTTGCTCTGCATTCCAGCCTGTTGGAAATCCATTTTCATTCAAAGATTTTATTTACTGATTTTTTTAAATGTTGTATTAAGTCCCTGGAGCAGTGGCCACACCAACTAGTTTAAATTCTTGAAGAGAAAATCAAAGACCAAAGTACTCATAAGCAAGTCTCTCATAGATGAGATGAGCCTGAAGTTTACATCTCTTGTAGAATCACAGTGATAGATACTCCAAATTAATAGAAATAACTGAACAACCATACAGAAATGTTTTTACTTTTTCATCTGAGGCATGGAAGCAGAACAACATGAGTTCAGGTGAAAATATTTTGTATTTTCCTGCCACAGTGAAGGAAAGGGAGTTCTCATTGCCTGAGAAGACAATGAATAACTAAGCCATGACGGAGTGGGAATGCCTGCTTTGATGGCAGAGTCTTTCTGGTCTGGTAGTTTCCTACTGTTCCTTGCATAACACAGCAATCTGTGTTTCCCAATAAAGTCTAAGCTTTAATAACCTTAATGCTTTCTGACAGTAGAAGTAGAAATTATATGCAGCATTGTGCTTGTTGTGAATGACTGATGTATCTGTTGATTAAGTGAAGGTCTCATGACAGTAGTAGTTTGAAAGAGCCATAGAAAGAATTCTGTATTTTTGCCTAATTTTGTAAGCAACATTTTGTTTTCTTAGTCCTCATGAAATTTAAACTGTGATTGAAAAAAACTATCTCACCTCAGGAAGAGCAAGCACATTTTTCTCATCCACTTCTTGCTAATTGCTGAAGCAAAAGAGAAACGAGTCCAACTGTACAAGAAGAGCATCTCAGACTGCCAAGTCATATGGCGTAATGCACTTAATGCAGTTTGCCAGACTTTGTTTGGCAGTACTGGAAACAGGTCATTATTTTCTCCAGCTGAGATTTTCTCCAGCTGAATCTCACGGTCACAAGTCTTGAGTTTGTAGAAGGAACTTAATATAGACATAGTTTTCTACTTTTTGCAGTAGATGTGTAAATCATGAAAAGGATTCATGCTCTTGGTCTCCAACCAAAATCTGTTTACAGATGCAGAGGTCTGGGCCCTCAGGAAGTTCATCCTTTTCATTGATACATTGTGGAGCTCAGTTATCAGGCTAGTCTTTTTAAACTCTCTACCTGCTCCTTTGCAGGTAAAATTTGCTAACTGACTCAGTTTAGTTGAAGGCTCTGTGAATGCTAAAAGGGTCACTCAAAACTGGTGACCAGTGATTGGCTTCCAAAATTACTAAAGACAAAAGGAAAATAAATAATAATAAACATTTTAATTACATTTAGTTTCCAAGGGCTACTCATCTTCTCTGAACACAAACCTGACAGAAATTTCAGTATTTTTTCCTCCAGTATGTGTTTGTAATATCAGGGGTGATATTTGTATTGCCATGCTAGACTACCTAAAACCTGTAGGGGGATAGAATATAAGAAAATATAGTGTAGAAAGTAATCTTACCTCTAAGGAGTTGCAGCTGAGCCAATTATCAAAGATTAGGAACAGGCCTGACTTTAACAGGCCACAGCTGTGACCAGTGAGAAGAAGAGTGCTGTAAAAGAGTGGGGTGGCTGGTTGGGAAGGGAACTGGAGTCAGTTGGCTCCTTTGTGAAGAAGAACATGTCAGTGCTCTGAGGAGCAGCCCATGAGAAACACCAAGAGTGTATGAAACTCTTGTGATAAGAGACAACAGTATAGAACCCCTACAATAAAATGGCAATAAAAAACAGCTGAAACCAGTCATTGCTGTTTCCCTCAGGTAGGCAGAGCTCCACAAGATGATGTGTGTCTATGCTGTCAGTGGGGAATTTGCTTTTGAAAAGATGGCACATAAGTAAAAGATTTTATAGAATAATAAAGAAGGTTTGGAAGGGACCTTAAAGGCCATTAGCTCCAAGTCTCATCCAGCCTGGCCTTGAAAATCCTGGGATGGGGCATCCACAGCTTCTCTGGGCAACTTGTTCCAGTGCCTTACCACCTTCACAGCCTAGTAGGTTTTAAAGCAGCCTCTTACTTGTCCATAATATTTTTCATCTATGAGATCTCCATACTTCCAAAAATTATTGCGGGTGCTCTACTGATGAATGAATGCAAAGTAATGATAGACACACTCAAAGAACATTCCCATGCTTGAGACTTCAGTTTAGTCCTGAAGCTTACAATTTGTTAATTTAAGTCTCTTTGAAATCATCTTTTCCACACTTGATTCTTGAGAGAGTTCTCAGTCATTTCATACTAGAGCAGTCAGAGTCAGGCATCATTGTTGAGTGTGCTGAGCCAGTCATCTCAGAAAGTTGTCAGGTTGGTTGTGTCATTTTTTCTATGTAAATACTTCCTGGCTATTTCCAGCCACATTCTCGTCCTTTGATGTTTGGAAATGCCTTGTAAGGCCAATTGCTCCAACAGCTTCCCAGGAGCTGGTGTGAGGTAGACTGCCCTGTGTTTGACTGGGTTTTCTGTCTTGCCCTTCCTGAGGGTAGCAGTGACATTTGCTTTCTTCCACTCCTCAGGAATTTCCCCATTGCCACAACGTTTTAATTGTCAAGAGTGTTCTTGGAATGACATCAGCCTGAGCACTCATGGGTACATCCCCATCAGGGCCCACAGACTAGTGTATGTCAAGTTTCTTCAATATTTCCTGGCCTGCTAGTTTCTTTTAAAGGTCCTCCTGGTGCCAGAATTTGGCATGGATTTTAGGGACCTCAGACTACTGAAGACAAGTCTTTCAAGATAGAGACAAAGAAGGCAGTGAGTACTTTGGTCTTTTTACATGGTTAGATGACTGCCTCACCAAGGCTCTACACTACACAGCAAGAAAGAAGCAATTGCACCAAATGCTGCGTATCCTATTTTATCTGACAGCATCAAAAAATTCACATTTTACTCTCAGCATGGTACCACAGACTCTTTTATTCACAAAGTATTGAAATACTTCATTGTTTCATTGTACAACCATTACAACCACTAAATCTGGCTCCACCAGAATGCACACTTGATTCCGAAGTGTCAATAATAGATATTAATTTTGTAAGGCAGAATTTTCAAGCAGCTTTTGAGTAGAAAGGGGAAATATCACAGGATCAAGAGGTTTTTGGTAACATGAATTGTTTTTAGAGGTGTGACATATTTATGCTGGACTTGAGAGCAGAACTTTAATAGAATGCAAATGTGTTTAGGCTTCTACAGGTATTTTCTTCTGACTGTGATTGCTCAGCAAGACCTGGGCAGCTCTGCTACACTGCTTGGCTCAGAGCACTAGAGGGCACTTGTGCAGCTCTTGGAGGAACAGTGCTCCTGAAAGTCTTCATAAGACAAAATATTTCTTGTAGTGCCAGTTCAGGAGTTATGCAGATTCTTTAGAGTACAGCAGCCCATACACTGCTTTCCTTTTTATTGCTTATATGGCTTCTCACATACCTATGTGCTTCTCTGACTCTTTCCCTACTATAAGCTATGTCTTATAGGACAGCTGCCTCACTTTTATGCCTCAGTCCAAGAATTTGAGGCTGCTTAGTACCCAGGTGCAACTTCTGTGAGCTCAATCAGTGCTAATTGATTGAGGGGTGAACTGCACCCCTCTGCAGTTGCTGGTTACTGCAAAGCGAACAGTCCATCTGTTTCTCTTTACCAGATCAACCACAAATACCCAGAGAGACGGCTGCTGGTAGCAGAATCCTGTGGAGCTCTAGCACCTTACCTTCCAGTAAGTATTAATAGACTCCAAATACCTGCTAGGGAAAGCAAGGTAAAAATCTGATGCATAATGTAAGCATTCTTTATCATTTTAAATATCACCAAGTGTGTATATTATGCACAGACAGTCACATTGTCTTCTACTTTATATCACACATGAGATTGATTAAGTCACTTTAAGAAGGAGATAGTTTGTTACAAATACAGGTTAATCTAGCTATAAAATGTTTCTAAAAACAATATGAATATTCATTTCGCTAAAAATGAGGTAAAGAAAAGATAGTTAGGACCAATTAAGGAAACAATCTATGAAAACAAATTGGCACCCAGCTGTAGCATTCTTCAGACACTGTGGAATGTTACATCAAGAGTGCTGCCAGTTAGAAGAAGCAGTGAAATTATGTCAGTGATAAACTAGAATTTCAAGCTTCAGAGAAAGAGTGGGGGAAGGGAACTTAAATTAAAACCCAATTTCTCCAATTGAGCAATGCAGTGATTGCTTAAAGTCTAGGCCTATAGTAGTTTTACTGCTGTTAGTTATTTTTGGTTCCATGCAAATGAAGGGACCTTAGTTCTGTTCTTAGCAGGACAAAAGCCTTTCTATTGAAGCTACTGACATTTTATATTCATTCATTTTCTCTTGTGAAAACTGAACATGTAATATTCATAAAGGATTTTATGGTTGGAGGAAGGGATTTTGTTTGTGAGCACTAATAGAAGTGGCAACTTTTTATTATCCACACTTCTTGTTTCATTGGCATTAACAAATGTGTTTCTCATTTACAAACAGAAAGAAATTCGTAGTTCATTAGTACTTTCCATGCTGCAACAAATGCTAATGGAAGATAAGGCCGATCTGGTACGAGAAGCTGTGATCAAAAGCCTTGGCATCATTATGGGCTATATTGATGATCCAGATAAATATCAACAGGTATCATCATTTGGTTTGAGTTCTGTATGTGTAAAATGCTTTCTATAGATATTTCATAAATAATGAAAGAGGTGGTATAATAATAGATGATTGTTTAAATTCTTGCATTTTTCTTAAATATTTCCAGATACTTAAAAAAAATAGAATTTCAGGTGTAAGCCTTACATAGAAGCTGCTCTAACAGTTCATAATTTACCTTTAAGGACATACCACTTCACTGCCCATCTGATATTATTAGCCAGTTTGGCATCATCACTTACTAATACAGATTCGTTTGCTACAACAAAGCCTACCTGTAGTTCAGCTTAATGCTGAACAATAATGTTTCACATAAGTAAAAATAAAGAACTTTTCTCTTTGAGTTTTTGAAGGGAGAGTGGTAAAAATGTGTATATAAATTTTTGGGTAATAATTGCATTCTTTACTGTGTTTTACCAGGGTTTTGAACTGCTGCTTTCAGCTTTAGGAGACCCTTCAGAACGTGTGGTTAGTGCAACACATCAGGTATTTTTACCTGCTTATGCTGCCTGGACAACAGAACTGGGAAATTTACAGTTCCATCTTATACCTACACTGCTTAATAAAATTGAAAAATTGCTCAGGGTATGTACTCAACTGTTTCTACATTGGAGAATTTTCTTTGTATTCTTCACTTGTACTTTGGAAGAAGAAAAAAAAAAACAAAACAAGGAAAAACACCAAACCTCCCCCAAACTAAACATGCTCTTCTTTAATACTGATCTGTTTTATATCCTAATAGCATTGCTCCATGTCTAAATTGTGTAGATTTTGGTAAACTGCATTTTTTATTAAATAAGCAAGAAAAGTAGATTTGAATGGTTAAGTTAGGTCGTTTCCAGTTATGATCCAGTTTGCACATTTCATTCGATAGATAACTCAGAAGTTCTGGAAAAATTGTGGGCCTCATAACTATCTAACACACTGAAAGAAGATGCTTGCTCTCAGAGTACAGGTGACTTGTTTATTCAGTTTAGATGCCTTGGTCACTGAGGCAAAGGATCCACATTTCCAAAATGTGCTGAAAATGTTCTTTCAAAATATCAGTCTGTTCATCAGGATGAACTGTTAAATGCCAAAGGTTATATTGCCTGAATCTTTTCAGTAGAGGTGACCTAAGAGTGGCAAAATATGCTTATGATTAGGCTAAATTGCTTTATAATTAGTATGTCTGGGTAGAAGCTCATCACAGATGTGTTGATGCCTTGCCAGGGAATACATGCCTAGGGAACAGATCTTCCAAACTGAAAACTTCCAAATTAATGTCCTGTTTGTTTCAGGAAGGAGAACATGGCTTGGATGAACATAAGCTCCACATGTATCTGTCTGCCCTGCAGTCTTTGATTCCTTCTCTGTTTGCACTGGTGCTACAGAACGCACCTTTTACAAGCAAGGCTAAACTTCAGGGAGAAGTACCACAAATAGAAGGTAAATTATTAGTTTCTGGGTTTTTATATTGGTCTGCCTTAGTAAATTCTTAAGTAATGCTTCCTTTTTTCACCCCTTGCTATGCTTGAGATACCTGATTATCACAAAAAAGCTTTAATTGATTTTTCTCTACTTCTTAGAAGAAGCTTTTAGAAAGCAAAGCAATTTTTAATTGTACTTCCTAAAGGTTTCTAAAGAACTGATTTCCATTAATAGCCAATAATAGCTCAGGAGGGCTGGCCTCAGATTCAGTTAATTCTTACAAATTTATGGAGCGGGAAAAACACAGCATAATGCAGCAGCATCACCATCTGTTATCTATCTGTGTAATATCCTAGAAGACCATCCCATCCCTGAAAGTGTTCCAGGCCAGGCTGGATGGAGCTTTGAGCTAGCTGGTCTAGTGGAACGTGTCCCTGCCCATGGTAGTAGGGTTGGAACTAAGTGATCTTTAGGGTGCCTTCCAACCCAAACCATTTCATGACTGAATGGCCTCATGGTGAAGTTGTCCTTAGATCAGCAAACCTAGCCGGTGGAGTGTTTTCTCCTGTTGCAAATACTTTAAATATGTTATTGGTAACACCTGCCACCATGCTGATAATAGTGCTGTGTGTGAAGATGTAAAGGAAACATAACAAAGGAGAATTTGGATAGTAGCTAGTGGTACATTACTGTCTGATACGCCTTTGAAAATGGATGCCATGGTAAGGCTCATCTGTCTGACTTGAGTAATTTGAAGATGAGCACTTTTTCTGAGTGGCTACTACTTAAATAACGAATGCAAAAATTTCAGGTTTCAGCCTAGTCTTCTCCAGGCTGAGCAAGCACAGCTCTTTCAGCCTTTCTGCATAGGAAAGGTGCTCTGTCTTTTTGTTCACACTTTTGTAGCCTTCCTTCAGACTTGCTCTAGTAGGTCCATGTCTTTCCTGTGCTGGTGACCCCAGAGCTGGATGCAGCACTCCAAGTGGAGTCTCATGAGAGAGAAGCAGAGGGCTAGAATCACCTTCCTCATCTTGCTGCCACGCTGTTTTGGATGCAGCCCAGGATAGTGTTGGTTTTCTGGTCTGCGAGCAAATATTGCTGGGTCATGTCCAGTTTTATCATTCACCAGCACTCCCAAGTCAGCTCTCAGTCCCTTCCTATCCCCCAGCCTGCATTGCCCTGACCCAGCAGAGGTGCTTGCAGCACCTAGTACTTGGCCTTGTTGAGCCTCATGAGATTCCTATGGGCCCATTTCTCAAGCTTGTCCAGGTCCCTCTGGATGGCATCCTGTCCCTTTGGTGTGTCACTGCACCACTAGCTTGGTGTCATCTGCAAACTTGCCAAAGGTGCATTCAATCCCTTTGTCATTGGTGAAGAGAGTGAACACTACTGGTCCCAGTACGGACCCCTGAGAGGCACAACTTGTCACTGATGTCCATCTGGACATTAAGGCATTGACCACTGTCCTCAAGGTGTGGACATCCAGTCAATTCCTCATTGACTGAGAAGCTGATCCATCAAATTTGTATTTCTCCAGTTTGGAGAGGATGTTTTGGGAGACTGTCAGAGGCCTTACAGCAGTCCAGATAGGTGACATCTGTAGCTCTTCCCTCTTCACAGATACTGTCATCCATCATAGAGGGCCACCAGGTTGATCAGGCAGAGTTTGACCTTGGTCAAGCTGTGCTGGCAAGAATAATAACATAATCTCCCTGTATTTTCTCTTTTTAACTGAGGGTTACATAATCTCTTCAAAGATGACTTTAACTCACTGATTTTTAAAAAGCAAACTGATAAAGCAAACCTTGTAGAGAAGGCACTTAATGAGTTTCACAGTTTCTTAGCTGTTGTTTCTGCCATCACCTCCGTGGTATTTTCATCATCTTTCATTCATGAGTGCTTGTTCTCTGCTGTTACAGTCACTAGGTTTCCCCGACCTGTGTCGCCTCTTCAGGACGTCGCCGTCATCATTGGAAGCCGCGAACAATTGGCGGTGCTGTTGCAGCTGTACGATCATCAGCTGGAACATGAGGGCACCACAGGCTGGGAGACTCTGCTATGGGTAGTCAATCAGCTGTGAGTTAATTTGTGTTTTAGGATACCTAATTTTAAAATGTGTCAAAATTAATAGTTCTTAAGCATGGTCTGTGGCATTCACATTCTCTGAAAAAATTGCTTCACCCAGGATTTTTCTCCTAGGAAGCTGAGAAACCTCAGAGAGAAGGAAAACAATTCTTATCTCATTTGCTTCTCCTGTGTTGTGCTTATGTGTGGAATGTTTGGAGATTGTTTACACACAGGTGATTGCTTCATTGGTCTCCGGTGTGAGTTGTTTTGACTCATTGGCCAATTGGTGCCAAGCTGTGTCCAGACTCTGGAAAGAGTCATGAGTTTTCATTATTATCTTTTTAGCATTCAGTAGGTATCCTTTCTGTATTCTTTAGTATAGTATATATTCTTTAATATAATATAGAATTATAAAGTAATACATTAGCCTTCTGAGAACAAGGAGTCAGATTCATTATTGCTGTCTTTGTCAGGGCGTGTCCCTGCAAATAAAATACACAGTCGTGTTTAACAATTACTGAATATAAGAATGCTATGAATTATTGCATTTGAGAATTACCAAAGAGGAAAACTTTTCATTTACTTTAGGCATTTTAATTTTCATGCTGAATTGCCTTTGATTTTATTCAGAAAATATTGAGTCTAGCAGAATATGTAGGTAACTATTTGCTCTGAAAACTTGTTTCTTTTATTTTTGCATCAGTATAGTTAATTCTCTTGTGGAGTAAAGATTGTTGTATTCCATCTCGTGATAGCAACAGATGTTTGAAAATATGGGTCATACTTTTCTGGCACTTAAACCCTTGCTTTCTTCACAGGTCAGGAATTGCACAGAACATGTAGCTAACTTTATTAGAACCAGTAGTGCTCTGTGTGTGCATGTATTTATTAATATAAGCAATAAATCTACACAAATGTAAATGGACAAAAGCAAAAAGTCAGAGTAGTGTTCAATATCCTTTTGTTTCCTGATTTTTAGGCTACCACAGCTTATAGAAATAGTTGGCAAGATCAATGTAGCATCAACTGCCTGTGTCCATGAATTCTCTAGATTTTTCTGGAGACTTTGTAGGACATTTGGGAAAATTTTTACAAACACTAAGGTAAGATATTACATTAAATATTCTACACACTTGATAACATATATTCTCTATACTTACAGTATGTTGGAACACTCACAATTTGTGACCATTTATATTTTCATGTCACATTGATGCTTTTCCATAAGTACATTTAAACCTGCTATTTTTAGAGCTGTCTTTGTGTCCTTTTCTGGTTTTGGTAATTTTAAATTGCCTTCTGTCTTGCCCAACCAGGGACACATTTTTTTTTTTAAACTATATTCTTCATATTTCCTTTGTGAATGACAGAGAGAGTAGGAGAGATCATCCTAATTCTGGTTATTTAACAACTTTCTTCAGAGCAGCATACTGTTCACTCTTTGCAGTGTACATAAGTACTCCAGCTTTACTTGATTTGAAAATTTGAAATGGATGCCTTCCCAGCCTAAAATATTTTTTGTAGGTGGTATCTAAACATTTTTATCAAGGAATTATATCATTTTTCTCAATAAAATAACTTCTGAATAAAATTTAAAAATACTTCAAGGGAAATTGTCAAACATGAGAGGATTAGCTAAAGATAAAACTCTTTTAGCAGTATGTGCTATCCCCAGAGAGGGGATTGTTGTTGTTTTGTTTTGGGGGACTTCTTTTCTTTGTTTTGCAATTCTATTTATTTTTCTAAGTTAATTGACACTGGTAACAGGTCAATTACCATTGACCAGTTCTTACATGAGATTAATCATCCTTTGTATAGGTAAAACCACAGTTCCAGGAAATCTTAAGGCTGTCTGAGGAAAACATAGGTAAGTAGCTTTTTACTGAAATAAATTGATCTTAACTGCAACAGGAAAAAACTTTCATTCTTTTGTTCAAATAACATTGTGAGGCTGCCATTCTCAAATTTGCTATCTTTGTGAAATGTTGAAAAATCTAGTCTTAATCTGAATGGAACACTCTGAAGTTGTAGATTGTGTGTAGGGTAAAAAAAAAATCTCAAATCCAAATACCTCTTGAGTATTATTTAAGCACGTTTCTGTAGATATGCATATAAATTCTTCGTGTATATATCAAAAGGTGATTGAATCCATAATACTTAAATACACATATGTAAGTCTAGTATAGATAATATATATGTTCTATACTCATATGTATGTATAAAACCAAAATTCTTCACTGTGTTTCATTAGATTCCACAGCAGGAAATGGAGTGCTAACAAAAGCCACAGTTCCCATCTATGCAACAGGGGTCCTTACATGTTATATTCAGGTAGGTTGGGTTTCTGTTTCTTTATTGTATAGTAGTGTGTAAAACTTATTTTAAAAAAATACCTAAACATTACTGCGTTCATCGAAAACTTACTGTTCTTGTGTGTTGAAGAGAGGTACATGAATGGGCAGCTGTAAATACATTTACAAAGTTTTCTAGTCAGGTGGTGATGGACATTTAGATCATGTGTTACCATGCCCCTCTATCAAAACTCTATTAATGTTGTTCCTGAAATGGGTTGTCAGCCATTTAACTGTGAACTTGACAAACATCATGGTGCAAAACAAGTACTGAAACAGGTAAATTGCCATTTGAAGCCTAGTGGGAGTCTTAAAATTTTCATGTTACCTAGTACTAAAACAAGCACACTATAAATCTTACCTAATCTTCCAGCAATGAGCAGCCAAGGTCTAGTACACACATATCTTATAGGAAAAAAAAGAAATTCTTCATAATCTTACAAATTTTTTGTGGATTATGATTTATAAACTTTCAGTAGTCATAAATGTGCTTAAGTACTGTTCTTAGAAGTTTCTTTAAGAAAAGAATTTATGCATGATTATGTGCTTAGTAGATGAAACACCATCTTGTGTGTTTGCTTTGAAAGGCTCTTTAAACACATTTTTGAAATTCCTAAGAAAATTGTTAAATGCTTAATCTCGTTTGTTCTTTTCCATAGTTTGTGTCCTCTGCAGCTGTAGGTTGCCATCATAACCTCAGCAGTCCTTCCCGCACATTGATCACTGTGTGATCAACTCCCTTCCTCCCTTCTTTCAGGAAGAAGACCGCAAGCTGTTAGTTGGATTCCTAGAAGATGTAATGACCATGCTTTCACTGTCCCATGCTCCTCTTGATAGCCTGAAAGCTTCCTTTGTGGAACTAGGGTAAAGAATATACCTTGGGGTTAACTACATCTAGATACATTAGAAGCTTTTAATAAAAAGCTTTGTAATTTTTAATGAATGTGATGCTTTGGGTGAATAAAGGGTATACTTGCTTTTTTTCCCCTGCTGTAAAATGTAATTTCTAGGTTAAAAATGTAGCAGTTAAAAAAAAAATGAAGTGCAGAAGAAGAACATCAAAATCCAAACAAAAAAATTCCACAAAAATAACTCATTGAGAATACAATGGAAATTAATTTTGTATTTACCATACTATTGTCATTTGTTCTAGATATGTATTTGCATTTAATACAATTCATTGAAAATTATGTTCTTGAAGTTGAGCTTGGGTTCTTTTAATTAACTTGTAAAAGGAATATATTTTCTAGACTGCAACATAGTGTAAGTCTTTCAGAATGAGATAAGTATTTTGTATCCTTCAGAAAGGATAAATGCTGGAGTTTTAGATTTGTTGAAATCTGCATTTTTTAGGTAAAGAGCACATCCAGGGCTTGGGAGTGGTTTTTTTTGATCAGTTGCCCAACTTTTCTTCTAGTGCAAACCCAGCTTATCATGAGCTACTATTAACTGTTTTGTGGTATGGAGTTGTCCATACTTCTGCTCTTGTTCGGTGTACAGCTGCTCGAATGTTTGAGGTAAGTGTTGTCCAAACTGTTTTTCACTTTTTAAAAACTAGAGTTTATTTTTTAAAACAGGGATCAAATCAGACAATGTTTCTACATTCTTAATAATTGCAAACAACTTAAATAAGGTTGTGTACTGTGTGATGGAGCAGGAGGTTGTTGTTCAGCTGTTTCTGTATCTGTTCTCTGTTCAGCAGCACATCTTTCTATAGGTCTGTAGTTAAATATAAGCATCTCTGAGTTTTAACTTCTGCTTTTGCTATTCAACACATCATCAGTAGTCTAATATACAACTTAACATTTTCAGTAGGTCTTGTGTATGCTCATGCAATGCACTTGCATTGTAATTCAAACTAGTTTTCTTTGTACCAGATATGGTGGTGAAGACACAAATATAATTCTGTAGTTTTTGTAGAAAATAAAAGAATGTTAAAAGAATTTACAGTTAGTTTACTTGCCTCATAATGACAGCTTAATTTTTCCCTTAATATCTATAAATTTTGGTCAGAATAAAGACTGAAATGTATACCTAGTAAGTTTGCTTTTATTTTCACATCATGCCTTTGTTTCATCAAATGTTCAGTTTAAAAGGCATATGCAAAATTCTGAGACATATTCCATTGGCTGAACAAAGAGAACTTTCTGTTCTTTGCATGTTAGAAACACATATTTCTAATCACCATTACTTTTTCCTTCTCTTTTTTTTGGGCATTTTTCCATATATGTCTCATTTGGATAGCTTTGGAGGGGACCTCTAGCTGAACCTGACATCTTGTATCCATTTGCAAAAATAAATCTGAAGTCTGCCTCAGAAAAAAAGAGCACTTAACATATCCATCAGCTTTCTTTAGTGACACTCAGCAAGTCAGAGCAGAGACAGCAGTAAACAACCACAACAAGCTCCATCCTGAGACTTCAGTTGAAAACATCCAACAGTGTCCTTTTTTGCTGGGTTTTTTTTGCCCCTCCTTTTAAAAAGGAAATGGCAATTTTTGGATGCTGTTACAATCTATTTGCATATTTTCCCTCTCACAAAAGCACTTTTTATATCCTATTTGTAATAATAAGCTCTTTTTCCCTAATAAATATTAGCCAAATTAGCTCAGTTACAACAGGCTGCTGTTTTGGTTGCAGCTTCTTTTCAAATTCAGCTGCATGTTGATTATTTTTAGGCAGTCTATGCATGCTATTTCATATCTTGTTTCTTAGCATATTTCAATTTTTACCAAAGCCTAGGCATCTTTCTTTTAAATGCTTTTCTTACTTGAAAATAGTAGCATATTGCTGTTTCCTGGATAGCCATGGCATACATATTTATACATGGTATTATGTAAATTTGGGAAGTCACCTGTGCAAAGAGGTAGTAATAGCTGGTTTCACTGCTGGAAGATTCCATCACTTGAGGAATTTCTGTAACCTCAGAGGCTGCTGAATGGCAAAGCCCAGTGATTAGATAATAGGATGAAGAGTATGTGACCTGCAGGACAGCTGTTTGAGAACAGTGAAGGTTCTGAGCAACACAGAGACTGCAGGCCTGACTGCTTTACCAAACCTTTATAGCCTGTTAAGGGTTGGAAGGACACAGAAGTGATGTGGGGCCTTTCCACTCCCTTGCTTCTTTGGGGCTGGAAGCTTTGTGCTACCATTTTAAGCTGTAGTATGTATAAGTAATTATCTAGAGGAATCAAAAAAAGATAACAATTTACATTGTCTGTCTCGCTCTAACCTTAATGCTGCTACACGGCTTTGCCACCCAGCTGTTCCTGTTGTTTCTGAATTAATGTTTGTAGTCAGCAGCTTCCCATTTGAATCTTGATGCAAACAGATTTGATTGCTCTGATTTGAATGTGAGTAAGTCTAAGTTGACTTATAAATCAGCTTTCTTTGCTGGTCTGTTTGGGTTCAGGGCTAGGGACACATCTTCAGAATGACACTTGTATTATAAAGCATGCTTTGTTTTCTGTATGATGGAATGCATCTGTTCTCCATGCTTTACCATACTTAAAAATGTGGCAGACCAGACAGGAATGATCATTCTAAATTATTTGCTAATTATACAAATCCCAAGTGTTTGATTTTTTTTTTTCAAAGCACTGTATAACTGCTAGGCTTTTCTCTAAATGAAGGTTCATAAAGAAAACTCAAGTCTCTGTTTGTCCAAGATTGAAAATTGTAAGCATTCTCTATTTTAATAAATGTGAAAATTAGTAAAGCTATATATGAGAGTAAAACCATCATAAGCAAACGATGAGCTGTGTCCTTAACAGCTCTTTGAAGAGTAGCCCATGAACTCAACAGATTGGCACTTGGAGTTGTTGCCAATGTAAATAATTGTGAAATGTTTTAATGTTAAAATGTTGTAGTTGAGCTGACATCCTAATACTTTCTGAATAACAAGTATAGGATGTTGCAACTTGGCTACTCCAGGTGCTTTGCAGCAATACTGTCTTGTGTTCTTACACAGCTTGTCCCTGTCCTTCCTTCTCCAGTAACTGTCTGTGAGGCCACACTCTGTTCCATGTCTGTGTCACTCATGCATGCACACACATACATGACACATAAATGTTGCTTAATAGGAGTGACTCCTTTATATAGAAACTTTTGAAAAGTCATGTTCCTTCCAATATTTTTCAGCTTACTTTGATTTAAATTCAGAGTTGATAAAGCAGGAATGCTCTAACAAATAGCAGAATGTAAAATCTTCTTTAGTTAGAACAAGATGTGAATACTGTCTGGTTTTGGTACTGATATACTGACAGCTACTACTTTTCTCAGGGGAAAAGCATGAGACACAAAATGGAAATATCTAATCATTCCTCTTTTTATTAATTAAGACAAAACCCACCACTTTGTTGAATATGAAAAAAGTTTGTAACTTGGTTTGAAAATCAGTAGGTTTTCATATGAAGAAAGCATGTAAAGGGCGTATGCAGCAAAGGCTTGTGTATAACTACATAGGTAATGTAAAAATATCACCTGGGAACATCTGGATTCAAACAACTTTGTTGTGTTCATGGATGATGAGTTTTACTGTGATTTCAAGCTTTTAACGTATGGGATGCACTGCAACAAATACATCTCTTCCTTAGTTTGCAAAAAGACTTGAGGAAATACATTTCATGGCTCTAGTTCAAGGGTTCTCCATTTTCTCCCTGCACAGACCAGCATTCATACTGTTTGGACGGTTGTTAAATATCAAGGAGTCCTGAATGATTTTCAGGAAAACATTTTGGCATCTGGGAAGGTGCTGTTTGTCTCGTTGTACAAGGTGTGAGATGTATCACTCAGTGTGGGGAAATTACACACATTTAGCCTAGTCAAGACTTCTGTGTTGCATGTGACAGCCACCTACTATGATAAATATTGTTGTGTAGAGCTAGGAACAGCATTTACATGAAAGCGTCAAATTCAAATTGACATCACTTTAGTACTTAATTATACATAACTTTATTTATAGTTATAATCATATCTGAAATAAAATATGGTTTGAGTTCAAGTTTTAAAATATCTGAAAATAAAGAAAACATTGTATTGTTGAATTCGTCATGTTTGTCCTGATTGCCAGACCACTTTAGCTTTCTTCATGCCTTTGCATTTATGAAGCTCTAGTGTAGCAGTATTTGCTTAGCTTCTAATTTTGGTTTGCTTTTTGTGTTTTCTCTTTCTCTCTCTTGGTTTTGCCGTTCTTCTTCCCATGATACTGTGCTCGCTCTTTCCGTGCATCACCTGTGATACCCCCCTGCTCCGACCATTCAGCTGTTGGTGAAGGGGGTACATGAAACTCTGGTAGCTCAGAGAGTTGTTCCTGCTCTCATTACTCTCTCCAGTGACCCTGAAATGTAAGTTCCCTGACTGTCTTATATATCTAGCATCCCTCTTAATACTTAGAAAGAAATAACCATCAGTTATGTCTCTTAATCTAGCTGAACAAAAATTGAATTCCTTTTAAAGGAAAGTAACCTTTAAATCATTTCTTTCTAAATAAAAAGGTTTACTGCAACACTTGGAATTAAACTGTATAAAAATGCTGAATAAACTTTAAATAGAAAACTTAAATCCATGTAATTTATTTTTTGTTTATATTTAATCATGTTCTCAGTTTTCAAATTTGCTTACATCATTTCTGGTAGAAAGCTGGATACTACTATTCTGTAATGCTATCAGCTTTGCTACTGCAAAATTAGGTATCACCTGCATTAATGAAATGCAAAGTAGTTTTGGCTGCATCTTATGTCTGATATACAATGGTGGCACTTCATTTTGTGGACATTCTGATGTGGTATTTCTTTCCAGCTAAGGAGGGATGCTTTGCTAATCTCACTAACAACTTGTTACTAACAGATGCTCCAGCATGAATAGAGTCTTAGTGGCTTTAATGTCTTGTGTGGGTGACTAAACCAAGAACAACCCCAAGAGTCTACCTGCCCATCCTCAGTCACAGCTAACCCAGTTGTTCACGTTTACCAAAGCATTTTTTATTGCATGTTGACTGGTTTACAGCTGGCTCTTCGAGGCATGAGTGAAGCGTTAGTTGGCAAGCGGGTTGCTCCGGCCCTTGTTACCTTGTCCAGTGATCCTGAATTGTGAGTTTCAGACTGAGACCTTGAGTTAATCCTGTCTTTTTCCTGGTCTGCCTTTTTTTTTTTTTTTCCCTTTGTCATTGCTAGAAACTAATGTAACTTAAAAGTACTAATTTAAAAATTTTTATTTAAGTAATTTTGTTCTTAGTTTTGAATACATCTTAAAGATCCTATTCTTCCATTGTAGTTCAGTAAGGATTGCTACAATCCCTGCTTTTGGGACCATCATGGAAACTGTTACTCAGAGAGAGGTAAGACACCTATTGTCACCTGTGTTTTTGTAGCATAAGAGGATGATTTTTTTTTAATAAATACAGAATAAAAGAAAGGGCAAGTCATAAATTCTTTCTTTCTTTCTTTCTTTGTCATATTCTCTTCCAAAGTGCTTTTGGGTTTTGCAATGACCTTTTTTTTTTCCTCTCTAAACAAACCAACCCTTGTAACTAATAAAAACATTTCCTTCTAAATCTCAACCAAACATAAACAAACAGAGACAGATAAGTAGAGGGGAGGCGTGTGCTAGAAGATGGGAAATCCCATGCTCAAAATGTTTCTTTAAAACCTTCTCCAGTACAGTTATGAAATCTAATTCCATTATTTCCAAAAAATAATAGTTCTATTTTAAAAGAGTGACCAAAAACATCCACATATTGTACTTCTGTATATTGTATTTTTTTAGGTGCTTTAGGGTATCCTGCTTGGCTCCCAAATACTTTAGAAGAGCAAAAGACTCTTGTTGTTCCAGTCATATCTGCTTGTTTAGCCCTTGATTTAGTCCAAGATGGCACTGAAAGACATAATGACATTAGCAAAGTATTCCTTGAAGATAATGCAGAGATGCAATTCCTCATCATTTTTTAAATGATGCGACTATGGTAATAAATAAGAATTTTGAAGACAGTTAGGATTCTGCTGTAAACAGTAGAAAACTGGATTTTGTTTCATGTAACAGCTGTGCAATCAAATTTCTTCTGTAAGGCCTTGCAGCTTTTTGCAGAGCTTGCATTCTTCCCGTAATTTCAACATATTCTAAAAGAATGTGTTTGAGGAAATGTGAGTAATGTGAGTCAAGTCAGTGATGACTCACACGTACTTGGACGATGGAAAAGTTAGAATTTTGCAGCTTGGAATGCATGCCTATAATCAGTTGGGAAGAATATTGTTTTGTTACCACACAGAAATTACTGTATCTATTGCACTAGTTATGATAAGCCTTAGACTACAGAGGTGATAGCACCTTCCAAAATGTATCATAAAATGTTACTTTTTTCAAGTTTGAATCCAAATTAAATACCTATCTCATTTTTAGTTTTCTAGCCTTTAGTTGAGGGAATCTTTTTACTTCCATTAATTTTATGATAGTTACTTTTGTATCTCTGTCCTCTGCAAAAAAAAATTCAACCTATTAACTGAGATACATTACAAAAAATGCTATTAATTGGTTTCTAATTAAACAGGAAAACTCCGTAGTTACTAGTTATTAAGTAAGAGGGAAACTGTAGTAGCAGGTAAAAAAAGGGAGTATCAGACTCAAGGAAATCTCAGGAGGAAAAATCAAGTATATGGGAGCACCTGTCTGTTGTTAAAAAACAGATGAAAAAATGAGATCAGATTAAAACCCTGGTAACAGTCTTTAAAACATAGAGGTGCATTGAAGAGTTTGAAACATCCTCTTAGAAAAAATCTGTAAATTAGAAGAAAGTTCAAGATCTGTCATCTGAAATACAGAAAACTGTAAACATACTCTGAACTGATCATAACAATTTCTAGCATCTTGATTCTTTTGTGTTCTTTCTATTTCTCTGGGAATATTTAAGCTTCTGGAGAGAGTAAAAATGCAGCTGGCATCTTTCCTGGAGGACCCTCAGTATCAAGACCAACATTCTTTACATACAGAAATTATAAAAACGTTTGGAAGAGTTGGACCTAATGCCGAGCCCAGATTTAGAGACGAATGTAAGTTGCATCCATGGGAAGATGCAGTCTTCTTCTCTCTGTCCAAAAGCTAATAGGTATGCTGGTTACATTGATGGGGTTTTCTTTCTTTTCTGTAAACTGTTATTATTTCAGAGGTACTCCAAGGTACTTTTTTATTTTAGGTGGTGCTACCACAGATTTTTATTTCAAGTTTGAATCAATCCATTAAATGTGCAAGGGCAATCCCATCAAAAGCAATTGTTTGCAGTTCTTATTCCACGCTGATGTGTGAAGTTTCAAATGCCTGCAGTTGCCACATAGCACCTGTTTAATGCTAAACAAGTCTGTGGAAAGCAGTTTCAAATACTTATTGCTGTATTTACTTTTCCAGTTGTTATTCCACACTTGCACAAGTTAGCCTTGGTCAACAACCAGCAGTCTGTTGATTCGAAGAGACTGGATATCGCTACCCACCTGTTTGAGTCCTACAGTGCTCTTTCCTGTTGCTGTATCCTTTTTTCAGGGGAAGTCTAGCTGCTAGTTCTCTGGTGGTGAGAGAAGTTTAATATTAGAGAAATAACTAAGTTTGTCTTTGGATCTTTGATATAAAACATGATCTATTCAACATAAGGGGGAGGTTTTCCAAGATGGTGAATATCACAGATTAGCAGCACACCAGGTGCCCCCCAAGCCTCTCTCCTTCCCCTCCTCAGCAGGATGGGTGAGGGTGGGGGAGAAAATCAGATGGAGGAAAAACTTATGTCAAAATAACAGCAGTTTAATAAAGTGTAAGCTATGTATGGAAGCAAAGCAAAACAGAAGATTTTTTTCTCCCTTTCCATTAGCAAGCAATATCCAGTTACTTTCCAGGAAGCAGGGCTTCAGCATGTGCAGCAGCCGCTCTGAGACACAAACATCACAATAACAAATGGTCTCCTGCCCCACCACCACCTTCTCTTAATTTTTATATCTGAATGGGCATCATATGGTGTGGAACATCCCTCCGGTCAGTTTGGGTCAGCTGTCCAGGCTGTGTGCCCTCCCCCAGCCTACTGATGTGGGGGGAATGTTTAGAGAGAGTACTGATGTTGTGCCAACGCTGCTCAGTAGTAGCCTGCGCACTGGTGTGGTACCAACACCAAAATTTCTAGGTAAATTTCTAGGTACCAGTGCAAGCACAGCACTGAGGGCTGCTGTGCAGAAAATGAGCTCCAGCTCAGCCAGACCCCATACAGTGGAACTGATAGATACTTCAAAAAACAAAGCTACAAAAACAAAACTCTTGATCTTAACTAATAAATCAAGAAAAAAATCTTAAAAGGATTATACAGGTGTATGAAATACATGATGTTAAATATGTTCAAGATCTTTTTTCCTTTTTATTAGCTGTGAAGTGTCAAATGCTGTTCCATTTTCTTAGTTTTGCTGCTGCCCTTGTGTTCCATAAAGCAACATTATCAGAAGACAGAAAAAAAAGTGTAATTTCAAAAGACAATCCTTATAATACCTTAACAACCTGGGTTTTAGTTATTTCAGAGGATTTAATGGTCAATCACTTTTTACCAGGACTGAAGTGTTTACGAACCGACATGGAACATCTCTCTCCAGAGCATGAGGTGAGCAGTAAATTATGTTTACTGAGTATGAGATGTAGGTGGCAGAAGTTGAAATCTGATGGCATTTAAAACCAGAAGTTAAGGAGAGCTGCTCATAAGTGGTTTCAAAACATGACATTGAGGAGGTTTTTTTGATAAAGAATAGGTCACATGATTTCAAAACCAGTAAAATCTGGTAAAATATATTTCTAAGCTGAGAATCTCTGCAGACAAATACTCAACCATCAGAAATGCATGTGAAAACATAGATCTTCCTAGACTGAAGAAAAAGGAAATGTTTTTACCATCTTTATTTTAGTCAAACCAAGGATGTACTAAAATCAATGGCTACAATATATCCAGTTAGGCAAAAGTTTCATTTTCTTTCACCCATGGGAGAACTGATCAAATACTTCATTTTTTTAGTTAATGTAACTTCTAAGGTTTAAAGGCATAGTCAGTTCAAAAGATACCCTGAATTACAACAAGGAAGTTGATTGAGTTTGAATCTTGTAGTCAGAGAAGGAATTGAGGACTGGAATAGGATTTAAAATAAATCAGTAGGTAAAGACAGCTCTCAATTCCCCATTACCACATTCTGCATTACTGTGCTTAAGTGACTTAAGTCATGATGCCACCTGCTTTGGCTTTTTAGTCAGAGAGCAATATAAAATTAAAAGTATTTACTCCTGCTCCAGTGGGTTGGAAAACTCACTACAGGCTTTGCAATTTTTATCCCTTTTTTTTGTAGGAATGGATATCTAGGGCTTGATCAGCTTCCCACTTGAATGGGATGTTTGTAGGCATCATGATAGAGGCTTCTGAGACCCAGTGAGTTCTAGTGTGTCTTGGAAGCCTTCTATCTGAAAATCTTGTTTTCTGAAATTAATGTCATTTACTGTCTCAAATAATTAGACATTTGCATAAACAGAATTAAGCCTTTTTTTACTATTTTGGCCTCTATGGTGTTATTCATTATTCAAATGGCGTATCACTTGACAAACACACATACATTTTCTAAATCACAGAGCCTTAGCTCTAATGGCTTTAACGTCAGTACAGAGTTTATGCTCATCTTGGAAGGGTAACATTGTGGAATTGGCTTGTGTGGTCCTGTCTGGCAGCACTTACCACTCATACCTCATACTTGTTTTCCTTTCTTTCATATAAATACAAGTGCAAGTTGGACATTTAGGTCAGACCTTCTCATCTTTAAAGGAAACATTTCACCTTGTGCAGACCTTCAGATACTTTACCAGCATCTGTAGTTCAATGTCAAGTCCCTTCTTCCTCATTTTCCACTTACCTTCTATGGGTTTTCAAAGTAAGTGGATTTGAGTTGCATGATAGTGAGTCAGTACTTCGTAAAAACATTTAGTCCATTTACTGCAGTACTGTTTATAAGACTTCAGCATGTTAAGTCTCTTAAGTGTCCCTAAATATAGAGTTAGTACTCTAAAATATTTCTCTTTAAGGAGATGTGATTTCATAATTAGTCCTATGACCAAACAAGGAGAACCCAAGGGAATAGGTCTGAGCAGTATGTGCAAAGCCATAATGTAGAAATTTAGACATTAATCTGCAGAAGAGGAAAGAATTGCTCCACTTCATCCAAGAATTACACAGCCTTCCCAGAAGGAGCTGTGCAATGGATGGCAAAGCCATCCTCTTATTGAAATGATCCTGGGTCCGTGATGAATTATTCTCCTCTTTGGTCAAAGCTTCATATTGTTGATATTTGGAACATCTGGATTCAGATGTATGAAAATGTAGGAAAGCTCCAGTGCACAGGTGGAAATTATAAGTAACAAAAATTATGGCGGCTGTGCTTGAAAATTTCACGTCTTTTTTGATACAGAAAAAAATTCTGAATATATTTCTCTTGTACCTCTGTTCTCTTAAGCATTAAGTATTTGTATAACATTTTATGCCAATGGAGGACAGAAAATGTAGTAGGAAGAGTTGTTGTCCTGTTTGAATGCCACTCTCTGAAACACTCAAGGGTGTGTAACACCTGCTACCTAAAATGATTCAAATGCTGAAGTAATACTTGTGGAAACATAGAGTGAGCAGTGGCCCACGTCTGCAGACCAGACCACATCTTATCAGTGTAATTAATGGTTGTGCTGCAGACTTGACAGAAACCAGCATTTTAATTTATGCAAAAACATTTAAAAATAGTTATCAGTTGGTGGTAACCATTAGTGACTGATCAGTATTTTAGAGATTGAAAATAGTATTTTTCCTTTGTTGTATATATTCAGGTTTGGTGAGGCAATACTAATTTTAATTGCTTGTAGCTTTGAGATTTTAAGTTTAGAGTCTCAAAAAAGTACTTAACCTTCTTCTGAGCTGTGGCAGAGGAAGTTTCCATTTATGCAGTGTGTCTATATATGTGTGTATATGTACATATTATAGTTTCATACTTTGCATTCTAACTTTTTTGCCTAAGTGTTGCAAAACATGTCTTGGTTTGAAAAGACAGGTGTCTGCTAAGGAAGGCAGGAGCCTCTCTTGAAATGGAAAATGTAAACCCCCTCCCTCCAAATTGTTATAAATTTGAAAATTAAGGGGCTCTCAGGCAAAGATATGGAAGTAAAAATAACAGTTCTTTATTAGGAAAAGTAAAAATAAAAATGCAGTAATACAAAACAACACTGACAGAGTCAGAATATGACCTGACACCCTGTTGGTCAGGGTGTTGGTAGCAGTCCCAATAAATGGTGGCTGCAGTCCTCCTGGAGTGGCAGATGTGGTTCTGTTGCAGCAATGATCCTGTAGAAGGGTGTAGTTTTCCTCTGAAGGTCCAGGGGTGGTGTAGATGAGCCTGCTCTTCCTCTGGGAAGGGGAAAAAGGCTGCCTATGGTGTTCCAAAGCTCAGATTATATCCAGGAAGGAATGCTTGGCTCCTCCCCTTGGGCGGAGCATCTCACACTGGGTTGATGTAATTTTATCAGTCATGCCTGGACACTCAATGGCCCATTAACAGAAGATATCTCCTGGAGGGAGGATGGGTTGTGGAAGAGATAAAGAAAAACTGCCCAAATAACACAAGATAACTGTCCCACCTCTAACAGATGGCAATAGAATACACACCCCCAACCACATCTTGCATTTGCAACCTAAGACAAAACACTTTTGTCTTAATGTGCTGAAACAGTACTGTTGTAACACAGGGCAGGGAGATATTTACCTGTCCCATGAATTAACTGCATGATTTTGTTTTAAAGCCTGCTATTGGGAATCATTTCCTTATTTTTGGATAAGTGTAAAAATGTCAGTGTGGAAGTGTCTTCAGACTTAAATATTCTGCAGAAACCTTTTTAACACTGTACTTGCTTAAATAAAAGGAAAAACCATGAGTCATAGGAACTCTGGAAGACACCAGTGGAATGGTATCAAGTTGATTTTAGCACTTCTTCCATTAAGATATTGTCCTAGGATACCATCACACTTTTTTCTTTCCTTGCTTTTTCTTTCTGCATAATGTTCATGAAGATATAGCATGTCACAGATGTACATTTGTTTTAGTGCTGTTTTTAAAAGCCTGGGGCAAAAGGACAGAGTCCTGAACTTCTGTAACTATTTGGAAAACGTTTTCTTCCTTAAGTTATTTTGAACGTTTTTGTTGTTTCTAACCACAAGGCATTATCAGATAACTGAACTCAAAGGCACTTGAAAAAAAAAACAGGAAAATGTTTTAAACATTAGTTTTAAACATTAGTTTTAATTCTGACATTAGTTCTGCTAATGTCAGAATTATTTGCAGAGAAGATTTCATAAGAAGTGTTAATGTAAAAGGAAAAATGTCAAATGTCATGTATCTCTCTTCCTTATGTGTCTTAGGTTATTTTGAGCTCCATGATAAAAGAATGTGAACAGAAAGTGGAAAACAAGACCGTCCAAGAACCACAAGGGTAAGACTTCCACTTCCCTTTTTCTATGTGCCTCCAGAGAAGTGTTCTGCAGAGTGTATTCCATAATGTTGTCCAAGTTTTGTGACCTGAAATACTGCACTGACATGTGCTGTGTTTCAAAACAGATTTTGGAAACCTTAATACAGTGATTGTTTCTGTCTCCAGTGTAAAACATGAGACAACAATTGCTTTTATAGGAATGATTTTCTTGGTTCTTAATTTTTTGTTCATTTAAAGCTGAGTTTAAATTTCTGTCCTGAATCTGAGAAATCAGGGAGTGCCTGGCCTAAGTGCTTAGAGCAATATATGTAGCAGACACTTTGCCACCCATGGGGGTGGTAACCTGCAGGCTGAGGGAATTGTTCTGGTCCTGGGAAGGGCTTCCTTCAGGCTGCTGTCCCAGTTTGCACAGGACTGGGGCACACAAGAACAGTTTCCCATTGTATAAACTGACCCCTGTGTGAGTGTACTGGTTAGGCAGTAAGCTGACTTTGGGAAAAGGCCACCTGTGTTGCACTTTGGTAAAACAACCTTTCCACAAACACAGAGTAAACCCAGCTCTTCAGGGAGGCAGCAGACACACAGTGCTCATGCATCCATTTTCTTCACCTGTAGAGATGGTGTCATTTGTGTGCACTTCCTGATTACAAAAGCAGCCAACAGACCCACCTTGGATGTGGAAATTTGGAATGCTCAGTGTCATTATGATGGGTTGTATGTGCTCTTTTGCCTGCTTATTGCCTGGAATGGCATGCCAGCAGGTAAATTCTTGTGGATTATTATACAACTTAACAAATCCTTAGCAGTGTTGCCAAGGAAGTGTGTGAGAAGGTATGTGAAAAGAGAATCTGTTCTCAATCCCAATGCTTTGTCATGAGAATTGAGACAATTACTGAAGCTTGTTCATGTAATGTTTCCTTATCTGTAAAAAGCAGATAGAATTTACTTCTTGAAAGAGCTCACCCATAGTGAGCTGGAAGCAACTGGTAGTCTGAGAATGATTAAAATAAGAAAAGTGTACAAGAACTCAACAGAAGTGTAAAATAGAAAAAGGGTCAGTCTCTCAGGCGCCAAGTAAAATACTTCAGGCTTTATTAGTAGCAAATACTTTGAAATGACAGTCAGTCCTGTTAAGCCATTGCAGAAATAAATAAATGCAAACCTCATACATAATCTAATGTATTTTCTTTATGAATGCAATTGCTGAAAACTGAGATATGAAAAGGATAAGTCTTTGCAATCTGTTCCTTTGTTCTTTAATTAGCCTTCCCCTTTCTTATTCAACGTCAGGCTATGGTTGTAGTCTTGTACTGTACAAAATTAACAAGAAATATTTTACCACTGAAGAAATGACCTTTTCATATACGTAAATATCTGTTTTCTTGCTAAGTGCTTGCTGATTTCAGTTCCTAATTTCAATGACAAATACATATTTGACAAAGGATTTAAATACAACTGGGATATAAATTACTGGGGTTTGTTAACAGCACGGCAGTGCAGGCACAGAAATCAAAATAGGTGCAAAAGCAATCTTCTGATGTTCTTATCCTGTCTTTTCCCCTTGCTGTTAGAAAACTTGGTCAAATAATACAAGATCAAAGAAATTGTTTTTTCAGAAGATTAAACTCTGCATTTTTAAATATTAGCCACTTTTGTTAAATATTTTGTTTAGCAATTAACAAGGTATTTTAATCATGGGTAACAATTTATATTACAAACTGATTGCTATAAAATGCCCATTAGGAATGTTTATTTTGCCCTAGAGTTTCCCCATAAAACAGGCAGAACTCTGTGTGGCATCTGATTCATCTGGACACCAGGAAAAATTTGATATTTACACATTATTTTTATTTGTGGGTTGGGTTTTGTTTTGCTTTTTAAATAATTGATTGTTTTAAACAAGATATACTATTGCTTTGTTGGGTTCTTTGATTACTTTTTAAAGATGTGAGACTCAAATCATTTGATTTCATATTAATTTTTTCTATGTTTAAATATTCACTTTGCATAGTAATGGAAGTACTTTGGAGGCTATTTATTTTGGATATTTAAACTATTAAGTATGCAGGATGCAGTGGATTATGTTTCTGTTTACAGTAACAGTATTAGAAAACATGAACTTGTAGACTCTGTAGTTGTTACTGTTTAATTTTTGACATCAGATGGCTGGTATGCCCCAAACTGTTTCAAGAACCAATAGAATACCTCCTTGTTTTCCTCAATCTTATCCAGGATCATTAGACTAATGAAAGCATAGTTTGTTTAGAACTACAGGTTTGTCACCAGTTGCTAGGCTTTCTTTTCCGAAGTGAGCACTTTTATTTTCTTAATGCTGCTAATGCTTGGAATGTACACTATTTCCCAAATACGTTTTCATAGCTACACCCAATTCTAGGATACCTCATGGTCTGAGATAGCTTCTTGTCCTTAACTAGCTGATAGTGAGTGCAAACTGTTACTTATATAGTTTATATGCCCTTGCTTTATCATGAATTCAAAGGAAATTGCATAAGGCATTCATCTTACTGTAGCAGTAATTTCCCAGCTGAGTTTTATCAGCTGGAAATATGTGATTCATTAGTTGACTGGAGATGTTTAATCAAGCCAAAGATGTCTGGCTATGTGATAGTGCCTGAAATAAATATTTTACTTTAAAAGTTTATAATTAAACTATTTGTAAATCCACAATACAGCTTTAGTGAGAAGCTTCTGTTTTGTTTTTATGGTACTTTAAAAAGATCCAGAAATCATTATTACTAAGCACCTTTTTTCTGTGCTGTGAAATGGGAGAAAGAACTGCATATATCCCTTTTACCTTTGAAGAAATCATTCAAGTTTTGTTGAAACAATTCAGAGTTAACTTCAGTTTTATGTCCTTGATGCAAGTGTGTCTAACAGAACTGTTTATAACTTTTCAGACTGAAAAGTCAGTTCCTGGAATCTGGCCTTTGCCTGTAAGACAGATTTTGTGGTCTTAGCTATACTTTTGAAATGCAGAGTCCACACTGAGTTCACAAGGGAGAATTTATTTGGTAATGTTTTCTAAAATTGTCCTTGTCCAATGTTGATAAACACTTGCCATTTTGACTAGAAATATAGGAAGTATGGAATATTTGTTAATATTCCTGCTATGTACATTTGCTCTGTCTTGAGACAGATGACTCATACTGTGCTAAACAGCTTATATATATCTGAAGTTGAGCTCGCTGATATGTTGTTAATTTTAAAAAATCTGTTAATTTAACATAGTAGGGACAATTTCTTAACATATTATTCAAAGCTTAGCATCCTGTAGCTTCAGCATTGATTGGATTGCTCAGTCCAGTTTGTGGGAAACCTATGAACTCTCCATTGTCCTATGTAGTATGTCTCAATTAGGAACTTCCCAGCACAGGTAACAGGAGCAACATTCACAAGAACCAGAAGAAGCAGCTCCTTACCCAGCAAGGGGCTGACCCAGTCGGGCTCAGGGTGGGGTTTGCAAGAAATTTATAAGGAAATCAAAGGAAAGCTGATTCAGTAATATAAAATAAAGATTTATTGAGAGTTACTAGGTTGACAATCCTCACCAGTTTTTAACTCTGCTCAGGTGAAAGTCGTTGGAAAATCAAGAGTTTAAAATTAAGGAGAGAGATCACTGTTTTGTACTTACCTTGCTTTTGCTCATCTCTACACATCTGCTAATGTCACTGTTGGAGGCAGGTTACTTGTGTTAGAAAGTTCTGTGTCTGAACTGATACTGGTGAACTTAGACTAAATAAACACAAGAATTGGCAGTTCTGGTGAGAAGGCAAAGGCAGTCAGTCTTTCAGAGAGGTATTTGTCACTATAGCAATTCCCCAGTAGGTAGCAAATGCTAATGTGGTGACATCCAAAGATACTAAAAATTAGTGCACAAAAATATTTTACTGTTTTCACAGGCACTGTGAACACATTATAATAAATTTAACAGTATATATATGGACTAGGTAGTTATGGGTTTTCAATTTTTCTTCACAGACTGGTCTTTTTTGTTGAAACCTATGAAACACAAAGACAATTTAGTTGCTTAATAAATAACAGCATAATGTTCTTTTTAATTTGTAGTCTCATGCCACTAAATGTTTTCCTTTCCTAGCTCGATGTCAATTGCAGCGAGCCTGGTAAGTGAAGATACAAAGACCAAGTTTTTGAACAAAATGGGCCAGCTGACTACATCAGGTGCAATGTTGGCTAATGTGTTCCAGAGGAAGAAGTAAGATGGGAAAAGGAACTCCCAGCTTAACACTAAGGTGGACCTCACAGAGACTGGTTCCTGTACTTGAAGTACTTGCCTTTTAATTTCTTCTGTCTTATGTTCTTGTAGTATAATTTTATTCTAAACTCCAAAGATATTTGCACTGCTTTTGAATATCGCTGTGTATCTGTTAATTTTGGGTTAACTGTGGTTGATATAAAACTGAAATCATAGTCCGTACCAAGTCCCTGTTCTGTGTTCTTGTCTTTCCAGCATATTTTTTTTATATAGTGGAAGGTTTTGGTTTTTTTTTTTATTTTCTGACAGGATATCAGCAAATATCTGTATTATACATGGAGCTATTCTGACGGTACTTAAAATAATGTAAATTTGAAGTAATTGTCATGAAGTAATAAAAGTGGAGATTACTTATGTATTTAAATTATGAGAGAGTAATGCAGATTTTTTTAATTATGTTTCTAAAAAGAAGAGGAAGAGCCACCAGCATTTGTCTGTGCTTCTAGGGTTGTTTTTGTAAGTATTGTGCATCTTGAATCCAGAGGAATTGCAGTATCTAATGTGTGAGACTGCTTGCACTGCATCAGTCTGCAGGGAATGCTCATGTTTCACATGCTTTATGCCGACATTGTAAATGCTGTACAAAGTCCTTCAGATAAAATTCTCACATCTCTGTGGTTTTTTGAGAGTTTTTTCTTTTGTAGGGGTTTTTGTTTTATTTTAAAGCACTTTACAAGTCTACACATCCAGAGGCACATCCTTTAAGTAAAGGAAAAACATGATAAATGAATAAATGTTTATAAATGTGTAAGCTACTTCACAGGGTCCCCAGTACAGTTCTGCAGGCAGAGGAAACCTTATGCAGGAGAGAGACAGCTTTCATCTTGCACTGAGTGTGCAGTTCTGTGGACTGTGAAAACTAAAGATACTTTGTTGTTTAGATTGAATTTCAGTTCAAATTTAATTTTGGAGTGTTTGAAATTATGCTGAGTTTGATGTGCTGTTTCTTTAAAATGTTAAGTAGACTGCCTACATACTTTTTGAAAATGACATTACAGGGATTATATTCAACTACCAAATATTTTTGTTAGCAAGGAAGCATTAACAACTAAATCCTTTTCTTCTTATACAGCACTTTTTTCCCCCCCTCTTTATGTCAATGTAATCTTCTGAAAGTAAACTCAAGTGCATGCATGAACTGGTATGAGGTAGCAAAGTATAAAAGCTCAGGTGTTCTCTGACACGGTACCATTCAGCTGGAAGTATGGACGTCTTTGAGGACAGGGAAAGCAAAAAAGAGCGAGGGAATAAAGTATTCCCCCCTGAAACAGAATATGGATGGAATAACAGGTTGGGTATCACCCTTAGATGGAGATAATGGAGATAACTTGAGGTTTCTGCCTGCTTCATGTCTGTGCCTGTCGGCTCTGCGTTCGCTGTTCCTGCCACGGCTGTGTTGTGACAGGGCCTGCTGCTCCCGTGCGCGCCGTCGGTCCCCTCGCACTGCACTGATGGAACATCTCTGGAGGTTACACAGCTCCATGCCTTCGTGTTGCTCGTTGCCATGAAAGTATGCTTTTAGCAGACTGACTGTGAAATGGAGACATTCCTGAGGAATGGGAAGTGGTGACGTTCCTCTCTATTGTTCTGTTGTCAATAAAAAGTTTTGTATACCTGCTTTGTCTTGTTACTTCTGCTCTTCTCTGAAAAAGATAATCACATCAACAGAGCTGTTACAGGAGAGACATTTAATGCACAGAAATTGTTTAGCCTAAACTCTTTTTACATAGCAGGTAGTAGACTGAACTTGCTCAATTTCCTTGGCTCCCAGACCTGTGACTTTACAGCCATTTTCATTCAGGGTCTCCTCCTACATCTCCTGTGCCACGGCTGTATTTTGGATTTTTCTTCTCCATCTCTTTTCTGACTTCTCAAGCAATTGCTGTGCCAGAGATAACTTTATAGTCACGAGACTGAAATAACAGGGCCATGGTTAAGTTGCCACTTTCTAAAGCAGGGCAGCTGCCTGTGAGAGTGGCTGCTCACCTACACTGAATTTCATCCACTGTTTAGAAAACTCGAAAATTTGCACGAGCCTAAAAACTGTGACAGCAATTTAACTTTGGAGAAAGTGAAATGAGAATCTTTAGTTTGTTAGTATAAATGTAGCCTCTTTACCCCCATAGGCTAGTGGGTCTAGTCTCTCCAGCCCCTTGAAAAGTGTAGCTTTTGCTACTCACGGTTCTACTTCCCACTAGTTGTAGGAATTTGAGTGAGGATCACAGGAAGACCAGCACAGTAACTACTGAGGTGAGAAAATTACTGTGTAGGCAGCAAACTTCCAATGCAGGTTGTCTTCAGGAGTTTTGCCTCCTAAATTTCAGGTCTCTGTTAGTATATGTTGGTTGCAGGAGTTTTTCAGTGCATATTAGTTTTCAAATATGAACAGACTTTCAAGATTGCAAGAAGTTGTTCTGTGGGGGGGGGGGGGGCTTGGTGATATTTGGGTTTTTCTGGTTATTCCTCCTAACTCTGTCACTGTAACATTTAGGACTGGAAAAATAAAAGAGACCCATTTAATGAGAATTACCAGAATATTTTAAATTAACCTTCCCCCACCTTTCCTGTTACTATTCAAAATGAGTGAACCTTTTGGGACAAAATGTTCTGTTAAAAGAAAGCAGTTTGTCCCCTAAGGGTTGTCTTTAATTGCTTATGGCTCTGCCTGAGTAAGGATTCTGTAAAAAACCTGAATGTTTGCTTCATTGGCATTGCCTGAACATCTCCCACTTGTTAGCTTTAAATGTCAAAGGTCTCATGCTGCCCCTAGTGAAGTTTCAGATAAAATCTTTGTATCTTTATTTAAAATATTGGCTCTTGTGTTCTTAAACAAAAGTGATTAGTGGGCTGAAGGTACCTGGCTGCCTCAATATATGTTCTCTGCAGATCAAGCATAAAGCTAATTGGTATTATGCCTATATTTGGTTCTGGAAGATTCCTTTCTAGAACTCTAAATTAGGCAAATTGTTCTTTTCATATCTTCTAAGTAAGGTGAATAAAGGGAGTTCCATAAGAAAAGCTGCTCAGTCTTCTGTTAGTCTCTTCCTACTCCCCTACTGCACGAAGAAGAAAAACAATCCTGCTATTACTGTACATGAAAGTATATTCTGGTTAGGGGAACTAAAAGCAGTGTTTGAATGTATTTGAGGCTACAAAAGGTGAGGAAGCTGATGGATTTAAAGATTAAAAACTATCCATGAAAAAATCTGTTGTGAAGACAAAGAGGAGTTTTTGTAATATATTGTGGGAATTCATTGCTACGTAGGGGATGATAAGATGATTCAAAAAGATTCTGCAGAAAAGTAGATTTGTGGGATATTTCTACTCTCTCTGTTGTGACACTGTTAATGGCATTTCTGTGTTCCAGGACTCAGTGGCTCTATGTTTTAGTGCATTTATGAAGGTGAGTATAGTGCATTCCAAATGTTTTAAGTAATTTCCCATTTGGAACTTACTGAGTATGATATTTAAGTAAACCATGAAGTACCAGCACAGGTTCATGGAGCAGAGGGTCACTGAAATGTTGATGCAGCAAAATGATTGGCATGCCACTGATCTGAGGTGGAAACACAGAAGTTCCTGCATCAAATGTAAGTGCTGATGAATAACAGGAATGAAGGCAACAAGATTTCAAGGAAACTGGCTCACTGGTTTTCTGAGTGCATTTGGATAATGTTTCTAGTAAATACATTCAGATCCATAGTAATTTGGTTTAGACTATGAAATTGGTCAACAAAGGCCCAGAAGAGCATGGTTGTTAAATAAAGCTATTCAGGTCCTGGATTTCAGCAGTGTACACTGATATATCATGTGTTAACTAATTCAAATGAATGACCATGAATGAGTAATCATTTTTCCAGAGAAGCTGTTTCTAAGGTTTAGCTTAGAAGCTGTTTTAAGGTTTCCTTAGATTTAATGCTGGCCAGTTTTCATCCATACAGATAAGCTGTAGGAAAAGAGGATTCTGCTTACAGAGTTCGTAACAAGCAAGTCAGTGGCAAACAGCCTCTGTCTCTGGAGGCATCTGCACTGCATGCTGAACTTGAATGTCCATCACACTTCCAGTTTGGTGAAAGACTTCCTTAGGCTGAAGATTTCCATTTCCCAGAAACTTCTGAGTATGAGCAGTTCTACTGCAGAAGTGAGTGACTTGAAACAGTGACTTACCACTTGGTGTCAAGGGGCAACACTACGGCAGTGGTCAGTCTGGTTCCTTTCCAGCCCTGGGATTGCCTGTGCTCACTACTGCCTCCCTCAGTCACCCCATGTCAGGCTGGTCTGCACCCTCTTGACTTCACCATCCCACAGAAGCAGAGGGCTGTTTTTCCTACCATTTAAATACTGTTTGCCAATAGGACTTTGCTGTGTATTTGAATATTTCCATTCCCAAAACTACTGTGACGGTGGCCTTATGCTGCTGCTCCTTGCCCTGCACTTTTACAGAGTTTTTTCCCCATTCCGTAACACCTGAGAGGCCTCTTTAGGAGATGGAGGCAGTACAGTGGAGTCCTGCTGAAGTGACAGCAGCTGTAGCAGAGCATGTGCCTTGTAGGATCATGTGGGTTGTTCTGAAAGGCATTTGCACCTTCCCTTTAACTACGCTGCAAAGCAAGGGGAAGTGATGATGGGGAAGAAGCAGCTGCAATATTTAATAGGCAACAAGGACCCATGTAGGTTTGATCCCTTGCTGACAGATGAATGCACTCCATTGATCTAAGTATGAATTATCTCAATCAGGTGAGTTTTCAAAGGAGTTTGGGATCATTAAGTGTGCTGTTAGATAAAATGGCAGGGTGGCTCTGGGGAGCTGGTAATGGGGTGTTGCCAAGGGGTTATGGTCTCAGTCCCCCTGCGGGTAGGTGTTTGCCAGCCTTAAAGACTCATCTCCAGGGCTTGAGGAATATCCTGGGCAGAGCAAACTCCCCAGGCCATGCCAGTATTGCTGTCGTCCCAAGGATGAATATATAACTCAAGTCTTGAAGGTCAACAGGTATCTTATAAACATCAAAGTTAAAAATTCACCATGACTTTGTATTTCCTCCCTGGAGTATGCAGGCATAGCTGTTGCCACAGTGGCTGGTGATAACCTATCAGCTCAGTGTCTGCTTGCACGTACTTCAAATATCTGACGTACTAGCAGCGGGTGGTTGGGAGCATTTTTCTTTTGAATGCTGCGGACTTGAGGTTTTCAGACAGGCATTTAGCAGTGGTACATTTTTGTGGGATTGTAAAAGGTGTGTTGTGTAAACCACACCAGTGTGACTAAGGAGCTTTATTATAGTTGCTCTGTCATGGGAAATATTTGTGTGTTTGAAAATTTCAAGGAGACTGGGCAAAAGAATGCTATGGAAACTTGCCTTTCACAGGAAGAAAAGAGTTTCAAGTTGATGACATGACTTTGTGTATGGGTTGGAGTTTTTTGTAAATAGATTTTATTTTTTTAATTTCTTTATTTTAATAGCTAGAGTTCTCAAATAAAAGTAGAGCCTTCTGTGCTAAAATATTTTTCTACCTTTTTTCTCCAAGTATAGAAAGCTCCACATGCTGGGTTATACAGTAGGGTTCCCTCCCTGCAGTGGGTGATGAGGCAGCTGAAAGGAGCCTTTCTCCCTGGTCCTACAGCAGACTCTCTGCATGGATTGCTGGTACTCCAGAAGCTGCACTGCAACCCACCTGCCCCACAGAGCATCCCCCTGATTTAAAGGGATCTTTCCTAGAGTTCTGACTTGGCACTGCACTGCCTTTCTTGCTCACCTGCTGAGAGGCAGGTGCTCATATTTACACAGCCTGTATTTAGTCCACAGACTGAAACCTCAGATAACCTTTGTGACACATACTGAAAGAAAACCATTGATTGTGATTGATCAAAACCCTTCAGCTCATCCTCTATCCTCAGCAGCATGCAAGAGGCAAGGGAATGCCTTCACAGCCTTTCTGCACATGAGAAAAGGTCTCCCAGGGTGCAACCATCTGCCTTTCAGTGTTGTTTCTCTACCCAAGTTTCCATCATGTCACTTTGAAGACCTTGAAGATTTAACACAGAGCGTCCTGGTTCTCCCTCCCTGGGAAAGGGGGCATCACAAGGTGTTGGTGTCCATGTGCAGGTTAAGGGGAGTTCAGTGGCATGGATAAAGTGAAAGAGCAGCTGGGGACATAAACATGGGCGCACAGGTGCTGCTCAGATGCCCTGGTGTATCCACCAAACCATTCCCGGCCTTTGCTTTTTGGGTTGAAAGTTTTGGAAAGATGAAAGACAAATTCAGGCATTGGCTGGGACTGAGCTGCCATTTATCCAAGCTCCTGCAAAAGAGGAGTTTTTACACTGATGCTGAAGGGGTTTAATTTTCCCACAGCTACAAAACTTGCAGTTTTGATGTAGATAGCAACTTTTAGAATCGTATTTAGCAGGTAATACCCACTTTTCTCTCTCTAGGAAGGAAGCAAGAAGAGATCCATACTGACTGCAGACCTGCTAAGTGGTCAGCCAGGCTCACGGTTTGTTTTCCATGGCAGGCATCACCAAAGAAGGGATCCTGGAATTATCCAAGGTATTATTTTCATTCTGTCACACCAATAAGGCTGCACAGGGTTTTCCATCTCTCCTCTTTCATAAGAGCTTCCCAAAGGCTAGTCCAGTTTATGCTTGTGTGCCACAGCAGTGAACAGAAACAAGAAGCACCTGAATGTCATCGTTAAGTTTGAAACCTTAATATTTCAAGCATTTTGGTTTTATTCAGAACAGGTGCTTTGCAAAGGTAGCTGACAAAATAATATTCTGTAAGAGAAAAAAAAATTCTAGAACAGGCGGACAAACCAGTTTTGGTATAAATGTTTAGGTTTTATCTGTGCTACATAGAATGATATATGTGATAAGTGTGAGATTATTGACAGTGTTACACATTCCCCAGTTAATATTTTATAGCATTCACATTTTAGTTTCTAACAATCTACTGCAATCCATAATTAAGACTGTAAAGCACCCAGTAGTGGCTTCTGCGGGTTTTGGCTCAGAAACATAAAATTTAACTTGGAGGAAAATGTCTGAGCTTTCAAAAAGAGGCTGTTTTCACATAGTGGTAGAAAATGAGAGAATTTCAGCCCAAACAAGAAATACTTCAGGCAGGATCAGGGGTGAGAATGCAAAAGTAATTGAGCTGATGTGCAATACTGACTGCTCTGGAGCTCCTCTGAGCTGCAGGGCTTGGCTTTACTCGATGCCTTCAAAGCCTTCACTTGACACCTTCGAAGCAAGCTGATAACACATCTAACTGCTAGTGAGAGTGTGAGTTTGCTCTTGTAAATCTCTGGTTAGAATGAGCAGCTGGTAAATAAACACAGCCTATAGCCTTGGTGTTGTGCTAAATGTGAAAAGGGGAAGAGACTTAACAGACTGTTCTGTTTAAAAAGAAACATTTCCTTGTACCATAAACACAAACATTAAAACATCCTGGCTGGCACAGAACTGCATGTTTTCAGCAATGGGTGAATGAGGCTCCAGCAGAAGGATCTCACCCCAGTGGTGTCCCTCCCTCTCAGTGGGCTCCCTCCAGGACGAACCAGGACTAGCACCGCTGCCAGCAGCTGGGCACACACCTTTGCACATGTCACAACTTACCTTGCAAAGCCCCTGAGAAGTCTGCTTTGCATTTGTTCCCTACCAGGCAAGCTGGCTGCTGTGGCCATCCCTCCTACTCCTCACTCCCAGATCAGTTCTGTTCCGGCCTGTGCAGCCCAAGTGTGGTGAGTCCTTGACTCCTCAAGCAGGGTGACAGGGCTCTGACATGCTCGATGGCTTGCTGAAACCCATCAGCATGATCCTTGCCCAGTCACCTCCAGAAGAGTGAGGGCATCAGGAGCAGCAGCTGGCCCTAAGCTAGGCATGTCATGCAGTGTTGCTTTGAGCCACAGCCCACTGTGGAGCATCAAACTCACCTAGGGGCCACCTGTGCCCAAACAGCCCCGTGGTGTCAGAGAACAAGGCCAGGACCTGCAGGAGCACAAGGACCTCAAGCAGGACCTGCTTGAGCAAAGATCAGGCAGGGCCCAACGCTTGCTGAGGACATTGGGGGGGGGGGTCTAGCAACTCTAGGGAGATTAAAAAGGCTTTATGGTGCCTGGAAACTATCTAGGGGTGAAGGTCATAGCTTCATGTTGCTGTAGAGGCAAGCCCTCCACTTGATGGGAAAAGCTCAACAGCTGTTTCTGTCCTGAGTGTATCATTCCTCTGAGCAGAAAGCAGACAACAGCACCACTGAGGAAGGATCAGTTTTTAATATTCTCTTCATCTTTTGTGTTCGAATTCATTTATTTATTTGAAAACATAGAGAAAACTCTACGTTTTTTTCCAGGTCAAGGGTTAAATCTAAATACATAAGTGAAAGAACAACTTCCTTCTTTGCCTAAGTCAGAAACGTGCTCCCAAGCTCATTTCTCAGCATGTGAGCATAGGGCAGGTTTTGTGTCCCCGAGGTCAGCTCCCCTGGATCCTCAGCCTGTGTAAACAGCCGGGCCCTGTCCTGCGACACCACAGAGGATTCCTGACCGTCTGTGAGGGCAGGGACATCGCGGCCGTTCCGGGCACGCCCCCAGCTGCAGCCCCTCGCCCCCGGGCAGGGCGGCTGCCGCAGGCAGGGCGGTGCAGGCCCTTTCGGGGGTCAGGAGGCCACCGAGCAGCGTTCCGAGTCAGGTCGCAGGGACTGGCCCCGTGCAGGGCCTGGAGTGGTTTGGGAGAGCTCCCAAAGCACATCTTCCGCTTTTCTTCCCCTCTTGGCAGCAATCCCGTCCGCCAGCTCCCGACATCAGCTAAAGTTCGTGGAGGGGGAAGGGAGGGGGACCTCGAGCTGTGCCAGAAGGCCGAGGCTGGCACCCACATGTTGCACGGGCACCGAGAAGGAACAGGGCACGGGAAGGGACGGGACAGGGGCTCTCCTCAGGCCTGGGGGCAGACCCAGGGCGCATGGGGGGCGAGGTGGGAGGCAGGCTGAAGCCCAAGATGTCTTCTGACAGTGACGGGTGATACCCGGGGGCGTGAGGAGAAGGCAGCAATTCCCGGGGAGATGACAGCGGGGAAAGGGGCTGGGGGCTGGAACGGGAGGACTCAGAGGCGGGGGCAGGTGGACGCACGGCCCTGCCAAGAAGGACTGACCGGGAATGCAATCCCCACCGGCCGGAGGAGGGACGTGGGCATGGTGACTAAATTTCTTGTAAAAAGGGGTGGAGAAAGGAAAGGGAGGGACAAGAAGCGAGGGGAAAAAAAAAAAAAAAAAAAAAAAAGGCCCTGCATGTCAAGGCTGAGGAAATGCTGTGGGAACTACAGCCAGGCACTTTTTTTTTTTTTTCTTCTCTCTTCTCCCCTCGTGTAGCTGAGAGGAAGGAAAGGAAGAAAGAGAAGTAGTCAGCTCAAATGCGCCTCGCTGCGCTGCCGGGGCGCGGGGGCTTGGCTGGAAGGATCTAGTTTCCCTTCGGTGGCAGGAAAAGGAGCCACGGGAGGAGGCAGAGACGCGCACCCAGACATGCCCGTCCCGTCAGGCTGCTGGCTCCTTCTCCTGTGCCTCGCTGCCGCTGGCAAGCAGGTAAGGCTGGGAGCCGGCGGAGGGGGAGGTGGGTGTCGCATCCCGCCCTCGGGGTTGGTTTGCTTGTCCCGCTGCTCGGGGCGATCGGCGATGTCGGAGCCCGCGGCATCCCGCAGAACAGTTTCGCCTGCCTTGCCCCCCGCTCTGCTGGTTTGGGTTTTGGTTTTGTTTTTATCCCAGCAACTCATAAGTTTCTCTCGCTTCTGTAAAATCAAAGTAGTCCAAACCCAAAGTTGCAAAGGGAAGCCAGGGGAAAACAGCCTGCTTCTGCCCAGGGCAGGGTGTGAGAAACCAGAAAATATTTGCAGTGAGGTTGTTGAGGGATATAATTTGCATGTAGAGTAAAAATAAGGCAGACTCCACCCTACCGAACAGATTTATTCGAGCGAGCGTGGGCACACTTGTCCCTCAGGCATGGGACGCGGGGTTTTGGCAGCCCAGGTTCAGCTTTCCAGCTTCCCCAGCGGGATGAGTCCCCTCAGGCTCTGGCCATCCCTCCATCCCAATGCTGGCAGCCCCCGCGCGGCCCCGGGACGTGGGACGGCCCTGTGACCCCCGGTCCGCGAGTGGGCGGCCGCCTGACTCGCCCGGGGGTTGCTGTGTGCTCATGGCAGAGCCGGGAACCAAGCCCGGAGCCGGGTCAGCTGCCCCAAAGGGCAGCCCTTTCCTCCGACGGGGGAAGATCTGAGCGAGCTTTGGCCCTGCGGTTGTTTGCAAACACAGCGTGCTCCGGTCGCAGCTCTGTGCGGTGCCAGGTGGCTGCCGGTCAGCGTGGTTCACTTGGGATCGCGGCTGGTCTTCCCCTGCTGTCGGAAAGACCATTTTCTACAGCCAGCTCCTCTCAGCCTTTTCAGTGGCGTACATGGCGTTTCCTCCAGCAGTTTACATCGGCAGAAGCTTGTTTTGCTCTTTCTAATTATACAGCTTAAAAATTATCCTTCTCCCTTGTGGTTGTTTAGACCCTTCTAGACGGGCAGGATTTACAAATACCATGCTACCCTTTATTTAGACTTTATTTCCTCCATTAATCCATGTTTGGCAGCCTCGCTACCATTTGTATTTATTTCATCAGAACTTCTGGTATTTTTCTGTGTGTCATTATTCTTGATAAGTTATGTAACTTAGAGTGCTTCCCTCAACATGGGGATGTAACCAGGCCATGGCTGGGTTCCCTGAAAGCAAGGTGCAGCTTCAAGAAAAAAGAGATAAAAACCCAAACCAAAACAGAAAACCCTCTGTTGTCTACAGCTTACAATTTCATGTCTGACCGCACCGTCCTGAGAGCCATTCCTTTGGATTCCTGGTCCTAAATATGTTGCTTAAAACCACACAGGCCTTTTTTTCCCCTCTAAAACATACGTTTCATTTTGTCCACCCTCACTCTCAGGCTTCTCTCAAATCACTGCTTTCCAGGTGTCCTCCATATGTATGTGAATTAGCCTGCAAATTTCAAAAGTGACTTTTACATCGCAGCTTTCAGAGGGTTTTCCCCGTCCCTCAGTATCCTCTGTGTCTCTCTTTTTTCCTGCCCTGGTGCTCAGGACTCATCGGTGCAGCAGGAAGAGCAGACCTCAATGCTCTTCGTGCATTTCAGGTCACTAACCATTACATGACCTTCAGGTCACTAACCATTACATGCCTGCTTCCTTCTGGAGCCATTTGGGTTTAGTGCAGTTTTTCCCTTTGGAATATCCTCATTGCCTGGAACTGGCTCAGCTTTTGACCGAACCTTGGAAATTCAGATTTCCATGGTATAGGTCCCGGCATGTTTCAGGTACCGTGATGTAGGAGCCAGAGCTCCTCATCATTTCTCACCTCTTGATTCATAGCCTTTCACAGGACACAGAACAAGGAACTTGTATTTATTTTGGGCTGATGTGTAAAGTCTTTCCACTGCCTCCAACACGTGCTTAATTCTGAGTCTGTGTTTGTACAGGGTGCAACTTTGCATTGCCATTGCTTTGGACAAGTAGCAGCACAAAACTGTAGGAAGCTCTGGGAAAGCTGCAGCGTAAAGATAAGGATAAAACATAATTTGTCAAAGAGCCCATTAATTTAATAATTCTGCCTTCAAGAGTGAGCAGAATCTACAAGAATGTGAAAGGCAAGCTTAGAGAGGTGCTGCTCTGGAAGAGCCTTTCAGTTTCTCCTTTGACTGATTTGAGCAATGGTTTCTTAGAAGAGAGTTGCTTTCTGATGGAACAAATGTGAGAATACGAGTGGGAGGGTTGAGGTTTTTCTAGTGCATTTGTGTTAATTTAGACCAGTTAATAGGGTGGAATAGTGCTCAAATAGTTATATTTGCAATGTATTTCCTGCAAAGAATGAGAAGCATTCAGAAATATAAGTTATTGCATACTCACTCCTAATTCTGCTGAGATTAGACATGATCATTGTCATCATTTTCACCAAAGAGGAAATGGGAACAGAGAATTCGTGACTTGCTCTAGGTCACACACCAAGCATGGAGCAGAGCTTCTGGGAACAGAGCTCAGCCCTACTTATCTTGTGCTTCAGCCACAGATGATCTTTCCAAGTGATTTGTTTTGGGCACTTGTCAGAGGTATTTTGCTCTCTGTGGCATGATCTGCTCAGCTTCTTTGCACAGAGTAGTCACATCCCTTTCCTTGATTAACACCAGCAAAGAGTATCAGTGCTGCTATCAGATGGGAGTCAAAGTCTCTGAGAATGTGCATTTGCAAATGTGCAGTAAATCAGTTGCACCACAGATTCATCTCCCCTTGTGTGGCACGGAATGTGTCCTTCCACTACTCTGTAACATCTACTTCATAGATAGCATTTGCTCATTGCAAGCATTTGGAATTCTTCGCAGTGTAGAAAAATTTTGGCCAAAATATAGATTTTTCTCTAACTTCCTAAAATGCACAGTCTGTATGATGAGAGAGGGGAAAAAAGAGCATAGCAGTGACTGTACTGTGTTACCATGGGCTCTCCTGGTCCATTATTCCTGCTCTGATCAGGGCCAAAGAAATCATTCAGTAGAGCAAAACTTCTACAATATCTAAACTCCTGGATATGTTCTACCATTAACAGCATGGGCTTCAAAGCTACTGTAATTCAATTAATGCATTTGTAAAAATTCCCTTGCAGCAATGGTTCCCATGAGGAACACTGGCAAGCCTTCCATTGTTTTGCAGTTTCCCCCAGAACATGTGAAAAATCTTACAGCACCTCATATCAACGGAATATAATGTATGTAAAACTACATCAAACCACAATTTAAGAGATCTGTCCCACTTCTCTTTTCATGTTAAGCATCATCTGCCTGATGTAATTTCTTCTTTCCCACCAACAGGACCAAAACAAACCTTTGCCACATTTCACAAATTGGTAGAATTCAAAGCTTATCAGACATCTCAAGGGTACTGACCGATGTCATCTAGGTCACAGGGCTTTCTTCATACTGTGCCAGAAGGAGGAAAAACCCGAAAGAAACAGGTCAAGCAGAGAGATTAACTGCATCCCTAAGGATCTTTTTTTGTTTCTACTGCCCATTACTGTCTATAACTCTCAAGCTCAGAAAAGTGGGATGTAACTTGACAGCTGGGCAAGAACCATTTTACAGATGGTAAAAGGGATGAGTGTGTAACTACTACACAGTAAATCATGGAAACCTCAAAGTGATGCCCTCCAGCATCACTTAACACTATTTAACACATCCTTGACACTATTTAGAGGAATCATACTTGAGTCACTTTGCTAAGCTTATCCATCTGTCCTTGGAGTTCAAGTGGTGAGAGGCTCTCCTGTAGTAGGTACATGCACAGATGCAAGGAAAAGGAAAAGGCAATGCTTGCTTCAAGGCAATGCCTCCTGCTTCTCCCTGCCCACTTCCTCTCTGTATGACCTGGTCTGCAGGAAGTCTTTGTGGTGACCAGAGCCAGGAGGGTTCCTGCCAGCACATGCTGTTACCACAGAATTCACATCTCCCTCCATCTGTGCCCCGTGCTGCAAGGGGCTGCTCTGCAGCCAAGGCTGTGGGACACTTGGAGGAGATGGTTGCTTTGGAAGCTGGTTGAGCTTACACAGGAGGGAAGAGGGAAATAGAGATAACTGGTTCATCATGTCGTCAGCTGCAGCTCTGCTCCTTGCATAGACTGTCCCCTTCCTTTCCATAGGAAACTGGAAACTCAGCTTGCTGGAAACTTGCTGGAAACTCAGCTTGCGAGGCAGCACTGGCTTCTGCAGTCACACACCCCTGTTTTTAAGGATGCCTTGGCTGGCGTTGCTTGCATGGAGAAGCAGCTGCTCTGAGAATGGCTCATTATTGCTGATGGAGAACGCAAAGGCAAATATTTGTGTGTTATAAATGCAAGATAAAAATTAAGTGATGTTTAACCAGGTTGCACTCTGGACTTGAGTAGGCCTTGGTCTGTGCGACACAATAGCCTGCCTGCAAGAACTTGCCCCTTTTTATGACTTACTCTTTGAAAATGGTCCAAAGTTCATGTAGTAGAAGAAAAACTCCACAATCAGCAATGGCTGGAAGTCACAGTGTGGCTGCAGGTGGGAATCCAGCTGTGCTGGCACTCAGGGCAGCCTGCTGTTTTGCCTGCCCTGTGGGAGCAGGACTTGGTGTGATGCTTTGGCACTAGGGAAGGCAGGTTTTCTCATTTGTCCCTGTCTGTGTGTCACTGCACTGTGCTATCATATTTGTGATGGGGTGCCTTCTGGAGGGCTCAGCACTGCACAGCAGGAGCAATGCTGACATCACCCTGGCACTCCAGGACATCCTGGTTTGTGTCTCATACCTGTATAGCCGCCTCAGCTGCTTTGTGCAGGGCTTCTGATGGTTGCCTCTTTTGTTTGCCTTCTCAGGGTGTGAGCTCTCTGGGCATGGCTTTCTTTGGTGTTTGTGCAGTGCCCAGGATGTCATGGCTGCAAACGAAGCCAGAGTCATTAATCACCTTGGGATAGCACCCCATCTGTTTCTCACCAAAGTCACACGGAGGTCTGCCCACGCAGGCCCAGGAAGGGAGTGGATACATTGCCCTGGCTGAATGCCACGGTGTAGGCTGCAGCATCCAGCCTTCACCCTTGTTCTCTGGATCTTCTTCTGCCCAGGACCCCTGCAGCATCCCCACAGCAGAGGCACATTCCCCACACCACTTGGCCAGATGTGTTTGTGCTGACTCCCTGCAGCATTCCCAAAGGAGTGGCTGGAGGAGGGGCTCTGGCAGGGAATGGCAGCATAGTGGGCAGGCAGAGAGAGCCTGAGAGAGAGCTGAGACCCAGGGTTGCTTCTCGGCCTCTGCAGAACCCTCTGGCTGCCTCCCTTCTTAAAATCTAGATAAAAGAGACCAGAAAAGGCTGTGTTTTGGTAAAAGAGCCAAGCTGTCCGGTTTAATCCACCCTGCAAAAGCCAATTAGCCAAGGAGGGGGGGAAAAAATGAGGTCATTCACCCTCACCACTTTGTGGCTACTCCAAAAGAAAAAGAAGTATATAGGGTCTGTTCAAGAATGGCAAAGAACAACATTTGTGACTGCAGATGGACACAGAATATATTTAGTCAGTGGTCAAAGGGGAGGGAAAAGAAAAGAATCTTGTATGGAAATAAAAATACTGTGAAGTTTTGTTAGGCAACCCATTAATCTGGAATGCAGAAATACAGATAGGGAAAAATGCGCAGCTAGGTTCATATGAAGTCCTAAAATTGCTTATGTAGCACACAAGAAAATCTATTTTGAGTGCATTATTTTGCCACAGCAAAGAGTTTTGCCTTAGGAGCAACATATGCTCCAGTAACTTTGCATTGTTTGGTAGCAAGGATGAGATGGTTCCTTGAATCTGATCTCACAGGAAGAAAAGCTCTCCCCTGCAATACCACATGTTGTAAAACAGCCTGCTTATGGAAAGCAGCCAGGGCCTCTTCCAATCAGGGAGGAATATTTCCATAGACATTACTGGCCGCAGCCACCGGCAGAGCTGGTTCCTTGTGACTGACACCTAAAGAGTGAATTAATCAATCCTCAGCCCAGTCCTGAGCTCTTTAATAAAGGCAGCAATTCCTTCACAACAGAGAAGGTGCAGATACAGTTATGCAGTCCCCCCTCTAACTCGCACGGAAGCAGAATAGTCTGTGGGTGTTACATGCATCCCCCCAGACAGCCATCATCCCCAGCAAGGGCTGCAGCCCCACCCCTGCCCTTCATGTTCCTGCCTGCAGAGTACTCAGCAGTTGTTCCATGGACAATGCTAAAATCCAGGAGAAGGAAGCCAGAACAGAGCATCAGGTGGTGAAAGCTCTCTTCTACTACAGGCTTTCTCATTCTGCCCAGCAGCTCAGCTAGGATTTTGGGATTTTGCCGCACATAGTAATAATACCATGTTATGTTCCACTCTGAGGGTGTGCTGGAAGGAAAGGGTACATAAATATACAGATTTTTAAGCACAGAAAGTCCACATTGGACACCTAATCTGGCATCCAGCCCAAGAAATCTGTCATGGTCATTTCTTCATTAAAATTCATCTTCAGCTGATGAAGCATAGAAAAATGATCTGCTGAACAAAAATGCAAGAGGAGCGTGCTCCCCCTAAATCATTGTAGCTTAACTGTTTTGGGTTTTCTAAATTTTTTTTAAATTAAGCATGAATGGGTGTAGGGTGTAGAGTTACTCATGATGAGTCATTGAGACAGTACCTGGAGTGGGAAGGCTACTAAACTTTCCTTTGGAGCACTGCTCTTGCACCTGTTCAATCTAGAAGAGATTTGCCTCTGCAGGCCTTACCACAAGCACACCTAGGTATTAGCTTTGATAATGCCATTATTCTGCAGCCTTTATTTCTGCTTGTTATGGACTGTTGGTTTTGCTGTCAAGCCTTTTTGTTAAATATTTTTGTTTGGTTAGTGTTGGGGTTCTCAGTCTCTGATTCACCTTCAGAGTATTCTACCTAGTAGCTGTTAGTCTTTGAATTGCTGCCGCTGTGGGTGCACGCAGGTTAAAGCATGAGGTTTTGCAGCAAAGTGCAGGCAATGTGCAGGCACTGCTGACTGCCCAGGCAGTGAAAATGTAAGTGTGCCCCTCTGGCTGCGGTGTGGAGATGACTTTGTCTCTGAATGACAAATGTTGTGCACATGATGGCAATTCCGTGGAAGCAGGCTGGCTGATTCACAGCTTCAGTCAGTCCCTGTTTCAGCCCTGCTGTCTCTCACCCCCATTGTCTCCCCTCTGATCTATCTGATATACCTGAGGTTCCTGTCTGCCTGCCCCCACCCCGCCGTGAGAGCCGTCAGTGTGGCACTTCTCCTTTGCGTAGCTGCTGGCCAGAAATAGCTCTGGTGGGTTTGAGATTGAGGAATGCTCCTTCCCACTGGTGGAGCAGCACCAGTTGCTCAGGTGTTTGCTTTTGGCTGCACGCTGGAACAGAGGGACAAGGGGAATAGGCAGGACAGAACTTCTGCCACCATTTGCCTAAGTCCTGGCCGCACGTTACGGTTTTCTCTTCACCTCTTTATTATTGATTTTATCCCTTACGCTCTTTCTGGCCTCTTGAGGCATTCAGGCTGTAGCAGGGTTTTAAGGACCTATTTTTAAAAGTGAAATAATATTTAGTTTAGCTGTTGCCATTTCCCGGCTCTATTTTACCGGTGGTGGTAGTTCTGTGATGTGGTTTACTGGTCACTGGAAAGTTGACATCACCAAAAGCATTTCATTCACAATCTAAGATTTTTGTGATGAATTACAGGCCTGCAAGCAAATAACTGGAATTGCAAAGCTGTGACTTGGGTACTGCTTTGATTTAATTTTTATCAACAATGAAGGCTGTCCATGAAGGAACTGTTGCATGCAACGTGATTATGATTAAGTTTTTAACACAGGACTCCTCTTTCCCCTTGTACACCCACAGCTGTAAAATTTTCCAGAGTTGTTACTATTATGTGCCTCAACAGAGTGCCTGGGAGCACCAGCCACAGCAGCACCCATTGAGAACCAGATTCTGTTTTCACTCTTAGATAATTTTTTAGGCAAGCCTCTGAAACTGACAATGGGCTGAAGAAATCTGGGTTCTGGTTAACTGTACTGCTGACCCAAAACAAGTAGGAGGCTGGAAGGCTGTGGGCACAGCTGGTACCTCTGAGGGGAGAGGCAGTGGCTCATATTTGAAGAAGCAGCAGCAGATGACTGCAGAGGCCCTCTTAACTGTGCTTGCACGGGCTACTTCAGTTCAGGAAAATGCTCAGATCTCACTCCTGTTGACAAAGGCTAATAAGCCCCAAATCCACAGATTTTTTTCAGTTTTGTAGCAGGCAAGTCTAAGGACCTCAAAAGCAAGTGGCTTAAATAAACCTGGGCTCCAAAGTATAAAGAAGAAGTGGTGTGGTCCTGGCAAGGCAGGACAGACCAAAGTTGTCTTTCCCATAGGTACTTTGATACTGTAATAATAAATGGAGAAAAAAATGTGCTTTGCTCAGTGAAATGATGACAGATGACTTGAATACTCTCCAGAAACAACTACACTGGTCAAGAAGGTGTCATCTTAAAAGACAGTTATCCCTTGACGTGTCTCTTTACATCTCAATTTTTGCAAAACTGAGATTATTGCAAATGAGCAATCCTCATTGAGGCCTCAGGTTCCTGTTCAAAAGTGTCACGGGAAAAAGATTGTGGAAACCCCCGACCTTGTTCTTCCAGATTTTTTCTTTTCAAGGAAAGAGGCCCATGCAACTCTATCTTTTCTGAAATGTGAAGAGCAAGAAGAATAGTTTTAGCATCCATGACACACAGCTTCTGCTGCCCTCTGATTGCTCAAGGGCACAAAGAATAAATATTTCGTTAAGCCTGAGGACAGGAGTCTGAATGCTGCTGGTTCTCCCCTTCAGAAGCACCTGTGTGTGTGTTTTTTTAAGGTGTGAGTAACACAGTGTTGCTTTGTAGTGCTGTCGTTGATGTTCTCCAACCCTAAAAGCACAAGCACACTCTCGCTTAGTATCCTTTTCAACAAATAAGCAAGAAAAAACTCAAAGCTGAAAAGTCTCCCTGCAGCTCAACACCAAAACACAGTCTTTTGCAAACCTTGATGTAAGCATGCCTGTTTTTCCACAGAAGTCTATTGTGGTAATCATGTGCTTAAAGGTAAGCATGTGTTGGTGTGCTTTACCAAACTGGATCTACCAAGCCTGGAGGAGGTTTGTCTTTTTCTCCCTGGCTTCTTCCCCTGTCAGGTACACTTGTTCTGAAGTAATATTGATCAAATGGGAAAGCTTCCTGGTTTTTTAGGAGCTGGTGCAAATCTGGGTGCTTTGCACACTTTCAAAATGACAAATTAAACTTATACAGGATACCTAGAGCTCTCTGAAGCACTTATTTACACAGGGTGGTGGGATTCAATAGCAGCTTCATCAATAGCGAGACCATTAAAGGAATGAGCAGGCTGGGTGTAATCTCATTTAAGCACTTCAGAGGAAGTTGGCACTTTCTCTCTCTAGATAAGAGCTTGGTGGTGTCCAAATCACTCTGACCCACAGGCCAGCATCCGAGGAGAGGAAGGATGTTCCAGGGGTAACGGAGCAGACTTGGGCCTTGGGAGACTTGGTTTGGTTTCCTGTCACCTCTGTAAAGCCAGATGGCCTCCTGGTACAAGTTCCTCATCTGCAAATGAATTGCACTTCCCTGTCTCAGAAGGACACATTGGCAGGAATGTGCTGGTGATGGTGAAGCATCAGGTCATCACTTGCTGCACAAGTACTTCTCATCCTCCAAAGGAAGTTAATGTACAGTTTGAGACAGACACTGCGTGGCAGTGAGAGACCCTCTGCCTGGCAGAGGGATTAACATGGGATAGCTTCATGTCTAACAGAGCTGTGTTAGCAAAAAGTTTGGATCCCATCATAAGAAAATTCCAGGTTGCTTTGATTTCCCTTCCTGTCCACTCTTGCCCCAGCTTTCATGCTTGGCAGGTCCAACCAGTACGTACCAGGGTAGAATCCCTCACCTTCACCTGGGGGTTAGCCCCATGAGAGCCTTGTCTTTGCACCATTGGGCATAAATCAAAAGAGGGAGTATTGCAGCTTTATGAATGCCTTGGCTTGTGTGAAAAGGGGAAGGACACAGACACAGAAGAGGCTGCTTATTGACACAGAGCACAGGTTAATGCAGCTGTGACTTATTCCATAACAGTAGCCCTCACTGTGTTGTAAAACCTGGTGGTATAAAATGATGCCCAACGGGTGGCTGAGCAATTACCCTGCTCCCTTCACCTTGGTTCCAGGGCCCTGCTGCTTTTCCTCAGGCTGAGTTGTGATTCTCAGAAATTACTCCAGACCCTTTAGCTGAATGCTCCTTAGCAGATTTGCATATTCTTCCGCAAAAAGGATGACTTTGCCCTTGTTTGACACTTCAGTAAATTTTTTAGTCTTTTTGTCTAAAGAGGAACTATTAAACAGGGGCAAACGAGGAAGAAGAGGATATTCTGTAACAAAAAGCGAGTGACTGAGACTGCTTTTGGTCTCACCACGATTGTTACCTTTGTGGATGGCTGGGTAGAGAAACAATTGCTCAAGACACTCTTTGTGCTTGGTTCCACATCATCACCTCAGCCCTTTGCTGGCCATCTCGGTGTTTTAGCCTGAAGTGTGTTACAGAAAACGAGCTCTTTCAAGTATAGGGGTCACTGAGCTGTGTCGCTGTTCAGCTGCCAGGCTGGCCCAACTTTCCTTTTCCTAGATTGCCTCTTCCCTCACCAGTGCTGCCTGTTATCCTGTGCCCCTCCTTGGAGGTGCTGTGTAAACAGGGAATGCAGTGTTTGTTCCAAAAAGGCATTATCTAATCGCAGGAAAGGTACTGCTAATGAGTGCAAAGAGACAGACAAGGAAACAATGAGACAACACAAGACTAGACTCTTAATTTGACCCGGGCTTGTTGTAATGATAAAAAAAAAGGCTGTAAGTTGTTTATACCCTGCAAAAATACAAGAACTCAAGACCTCTGACTTGTGCTACTTTTTCTGTTCCAGACACAGCTAGTGCAGTTTTGATAAACACAAGTCATGCACCAACCCATGGCTCAAACTGCAAGCCAGAGGGTAGTGTTCTAAAAAAAAATTCAGTCTTTTTTGGTCATCTTAAATATACAAGACCTTTCCCAGCATTAGAAGAGGGCAAGGTGCTTAGGGAAAACTATATTTTAAGGGGTTGCTATTGCTTAAACTAGAAAAGGAGAGAGGAGAAGATGTGAAGACTTGGAGGAAACAAGGGGAGAATGCTAAGTAGAGGAATGGGAAGCAGCACCAGCAGGCATAGGGTTGTCATGTGCTATTAGATGGCAAAAGCTCCCTTTAACCAGCAGAAGAAGCTTTATTGCAGCTTTGTCCAAGTTAATGCAGTTTTCAGGGCCGTATCCAAGAGTGAAGAATTCCTTGCTATGGGCTTGATTTTGAATCACCTTATCTAATTTCAAGATCAACGACTGTGAGGTGTTGGGTTTGCCTTGAGGACTCTGAGATGCCAAAGCAGGGTCAGTGAAGGGCTGGGCACAATGCTCAGCTGGCCAGGATCCCCAGCACAAGCCATGCCATCAAGCCTGGGCTCTGGGTGGGACCACTGTGTCCACAGGCTGCTGAGAGCTGGCAGGGAATGCAAAGGCCCATGAGGGCCAGAGGCAACTCTGCTGCCCACTTTGCAGATGCCCTGTCATGTACCCATTTTAGGTGGGAGAGGGGGTGCTTTGTGTAGATTTGTGTTGGTTTTGGTTTGGGTTTTTTGAGACACAAAAAGCTGTTGGATAATTGCATCACCTTTCTGGATGGCTGCCTCAGTTCCATGAGACCACCTCGGCAGGACACAGTGGGAGCCATAAAAAGCTGCAAAATTTAAGCCCAGTATTTTATGAGACTAGCCAAGAGCATTTTGTATCCCAATGGGAAGCTGGGAACTTCTTCTTTTTCAGGAATATAAATCATTCACTTTGCTTGTTTGCTTAATGCTCTGCATTAAAACTGGCAGTTTCCCAGGTCTTGATCTGAGGTAATTTCTGTGGAAGAGACTACAGAGGTATCTCTATGCCTTTTTTTGCCTTTACAATTGTTTTAAAGTCGTAGATTTTAAATAAAGGAGTACTGTAAGAAGAGGTTATGTAGCAGGCCAAAAGTTCATGACAAATTGCAAGATGGATTATTTATTTGTCACCTGGCTCTATTAAAAGTCCCTGTGTGTACATCATCAAGTACATACTCTTAGCATGTCTACAAAGCACCTTTGAAATCACAAGTGTTGGGTAAGTTTTATTACCTGGCTGTCCACAAGAGATAGAGACAGAACATCTTCGTTCTCTCTGCCAGCGCTGGGACTGGGTAGGTCTGGAGCTCTCCAAGTGTATTGGTTCTCATCATGTCCTCTCTTTCCTTCCCTGCTCCAGCTGTCACTACAAATCACTCCGCCGTGTGAGAGCGAGCAACACTATGAGTACTTGGGACGGTGCTGCAGGAAGTGTGAGCCAGGTATGTGAGCACTGCCAGGCTGTGAGGCTGAGAGGCTCCTTAGCAGCTGCTCTGAGGATGAGGCAGCCAGCTCTCCTGGCTGCTGGTGGATTGGCACGTGCCCTGCAGGTGCCTGGTCTCAAGTGCCTTCCTAGGGCAGGAGTGGTCCTGCTGGCCTCAGCAAAGGCCACAGCAGCTGTTTTGTTGGGATAGCACTTAACCATTGCGGGAGACAGACAGGAGCTCGATTCTTGTGATCCCAGGCTGCCCACTTCACAGATGTTTCAGTGCCACACTGGATGGGGACCAGATTGACAAACTAAAAAGGTGCAGGAAGAAATGATTGTCCACAACAGTGTTAGCACCCAGTCTCTTATTTTTCTAACCTCCTTAGACAGCTGCTCTACAGCTTCCAGGTGACCTACTTGTTCTTTTCTCAATCACAGGGAAGTATTTGTCTGCTAGATGCACTGCTACTTCTGATAGCGTGTGCCAGCCGTGTGGCCCAAACGAGTATATGGATGTCTGGAATGAAGAAGATAAATGCTTCCTACATAAAATATGTGATCAAGGTGAGCTGTTCATACTGCAGAACCCTTTAATCCAAATTAGTGAAGCACGGAGATGGGAAAGTGGATCTAGGGAAGTTGCTGTGTTCAGGTGGCCAGCACCAAAGGCTGAGCTTGCAGAAGAGCCTGGCAGAGAGGGAGGTCCCCAGACAGCAGAGCACCATGACTGCAGTCTCAGTGCTGCTGATAGTGATTATCTTCACCGGGGCCATTCACCCCTGTGAGCTGATTTTAGAAGTTGTCCTTTTGCCCAGCACACTCTGCATTCACTTCCCCTAATGTGTTTGTCTCACCCTTGCAAATGCTGTGTTTATTTTCTACAAAAGCCACAAGGAAATGTATTGTTTAGAAGTGCAGTGGGTGAGGAGCCCCGCGCTGATCAAGGGTCTCCCCTGCTTCCGGAAAGACACCATTTCCTCTAACATGAATGGTTTTCCATCTGCCATTCAAGCAAAGCAAGTAGGTAGAACGGGAGGTTCAGAAACTTGAAGCTTGTTATCAGAGAGATTTTTACTCTCATCTGCTTTCTCTTTTAGGGAAGGCCTTGAGAGAAGTGAACCCAGGGAACAGCACGTTCCAGCGGCAGTGTGCTTGTACGATGGGCTACCACTGGAACGAGGGCTGCGACTGCTGCCAGAGAAATACCATGTGTGCTCCCGGACTCGGAGTCAAGCCTCCTGGTAAGATACAGAAAGGGGATGTACAAAGTGAAATGTCCAGCTCAGGCCTGATGGATGAGGCCAGCATCGTGTGGGTTGTGACATTAGAGAGGGTCCTTTAGACTCTCAGATGACAACAGAAGATGCATGTCTGAGTTGTCATTACTACTGCATGTAATCCCCCTGGACTATTCACATTTTGAAGGCTCCTGCTTCCGTAGTTTAAATAGTGTCTTGGATCAAGTGACTTCTGCAAGATATCACATGGACATGGCAGTAATTGCAAGGTGTCCAGTACATTTCTGATGTTTGCTGAGGTGTCTGACCGTGAGTCACTAGGTCATGCGTTGCTCCTGTATTCAGAGAAGCACTCTTTTGGGGGTTGTTCCTGAGGTCAGATTTGCAATCTGGTTTTGTGCAATGACTTTGCTTTGCCACTTTTTAATGTTACAAACAAGTTGAAACTGATTAGCACTTTTCAGGTAGCTCATGTATTCTGTTTTGCATGGCTAGTAGTGCAAAGGTTTATTACAGACATTTAATTTAAATCTAAAACCAGATGCAGATGTTTTGTGGGTGGAAAACAGAGAGTTAAGTTCAGAGTGAACACTAGGAACAGCTGCACCAGGCATAAGGAACCCCAGAAAAGCAGCAAATAATAGAGAAATGGAGGAAGAAATGCTTCATGTGTCTGGAGGAGAGTTGCTGTTTTTTCTCCAGCCTAACAAATCCTGATACAGCATTTTGTTTACTGTGGCTTCATAGAAGTGACAATACCAGTCAGTGTCACTGTCTGTGGCACAGCATCATCATGAGGGAATAAATAGAAGGGGAAGGATGTAACAGCTGTGTATTATTTTTCAATAAATAACACAAATGGCTCCTGATCATTTCTCATTTTGATCACGTAGAGAAATGCTCAGGTGAGACTTTCTGGGGCTTACATGAGGCTGTGATTGCTGCCCTAATACAACCTAAGACCCCACTCTTTATGAAAGCTTTTAGGGGAATTGAGGGAGGAGAGTGGAGCGGGAGGATGGGAAGCATAGTCACCTTCCTCTCACTTGGAAGGAGCCCACAGAAACTCATCTATGACATTTTTCCTTCCTACACACAGTGCAACAAGACAGGGACACAATGTGCATACCATGTCCCAGAGGCTACTTTTCAAAGGTCTCTTCATCCACTGACGAGTGTAAATCCTGGACCAAGTAAGTCCTTGGGTATTGTAAATGGAGCACACCAGCCAGAAAGCAGGGAGAAGCTTGGGCAAAAGCATTTCTCAGTGGGGTGGTCCAGACTGCCTGTAGAGCACATGGAGCATCAGCATTGGCTGTGCAGTGATGAAGGCGTTGTCAGGCTGAAGCTTGAATTCTCCTTAGAGGAGAACAAGAGAGAGCAGTGACAACAGGACTGCTGAGCCAAAAATAAAGTATCTGAGATTCTTAGGGGTGGAGAAATGTCATGTTTTACAACAGAAAGTACTGCTCTGCATAAGTGTAGGAGGCACAAAAAGCTTCCTTGGGAGAACCTAGCCTCTTTGTCTTTCTTTTTTAGTTGTACAGCTCTAGGAATGGAAGAAATTGTGCCTGGGACTGACAAGTCTGATGCAGTTTGTAAACAACGGAAGATGCCTGAGCCATCAGAAGATGGTTTGTGTCCTCATAGGGGTTGTTGATTGGAAAGTAGCAGGGAGGAGGAGGGAAGTGATTATTAGAGGTTTGGGCTGACTTAAATCCATTCTCATTGTGGGTGACTCTAGGGAAAGCAGCTGTAGACCAAGACAGTGTTCTTGGATGGAAAATCTCATCTTTAAAAATTGTTTCAGGCTTGGTGAATCTAGGCCCTGTGTCCACTATTAAGCTGAGTTTGACACCTCCCACTTAAACTGCGTGGCAGCATTGCTGTTAGAGCCATGTTATACCCATGACTCCATCACATTTACAGCTTGTTCATTTTTATGTGCTTTCCATACACACATTACATGTATAAAGACTAGCAGCTCCTCTCCTTGCTTATTTTATAGCAATGGATACAGTCTCAGCCTGATCCCTCTCAGGTATCCCTTCTTGCCCACTGTCCATTTCCTTCTTCAGTGTGGATATGGTGCCAAGGAGGTTGCTTGCCTGACACGCAGTGATCCATCATAACTTGAGATAAAGGACAAATTTCTCCACCTGTATCTCCATGAAATGTGTGTCCTCTGTCCCCTGAGTGAGATCAAGCTTACCCCAGTGGCCTGCTGGCAGCTTGCAAGGGAACATTGAGAGAAGCCTGACCAGACAACATTGCTCTGTAACACCAAGATTCTGGTTTTTATGGAAATGTCTTGGTACCAGGTACCATCAGTGTGGCTGCTTGTCACAGAACTGCATGAGTGCTAGAGTTACTGTTCTTATTATAGAAACTAAAGATCAAATAGAAAGGAAAAACAACCCTCTCCTGTAGAAGAGCAGGTAAAATGAGCAAGGATTGTCTCTCTGCTGAGTGCAGGCTGTGTTGATGGCGCTATCTCTTTTACACCCTGCAGGAACAAACAGGATCTTGTACGTGTTGATTGTCGTCTTGTTTTTTGTGACACTAATTGGCATTGTCGTCTTCATCGTATACTACAAGAAGAAGGGGAAAAAGCTGACAGGTACATCATAACTAATGGTATTCATGGGTGTGACAACTGTGGCTCTCTGTGTGCTCTGATTTCATGGGTAACCAACAGATTAAGAAGCTCAGGAATTACACTGGAAGTTCTGTGCCATCCCTATGTCTGTCCATATACATATGCTTTATCTAGCACAAAGCCAGGCCAAAAATTCCTTTCCTCTAGGCAGGCAGTAATTTACAGTGCACTACACTTGACCCTGAGGAGTGACCATCCTCAGGGCAGACATGAGTGTGGTTGGAAGGAGGAGGGCTGGTTCTGGGGGCTTTCATAGCAGCCTGGCTGCTCTGCAGCACCTGGAACAGCTAACCCCTTGGCTGAAGGGAAGCAGAGACAGACAGAAGTCCTGTCTTCTTCACCTTACTTTCCCTCCCACCCAAAATCCTGCATCTGGACAGGTTAAAATATGGACTTCAAGACTGATGTGTATTTGAGAACATGATGGAGATGATGTTTTTAGCTGAAGACTGAAGTTCTGATGAGGTATTGAAGAAATACTAGAAGGTAATAATATGAATAGTTAAAGTAGAAAAATAGAAAAATTCTAGCCAAAGGCATACTGGATAATAGTGGGATACTGAGTTTATTATTTATAGAATATAAATACCTTCATATTCCTCCATTCTATGTTAAGCCCTGGGTGTCTTTAGTGAAGGACATACAGAGGTATTGTTCTGTTGGTTCTTAATTTTTTTCCCCTAAACATGGAAAACTTTTTCCATCATTTCCTTTTCCAAGTGCTAGCAATTTATGAAAAGTTTTGGGAGCAGTGGAAAGGAAGACAGAACTCACTTCTTGTAAAGTATATTTCAGCCCATGTTTTAGAAATAGACTGCCTCTGCCACACTAAACATGGGTTGTGCTAAATCTGGAATTTCTGGCATGGGCTGGAGGAAATGGTGACTCTCTTGCAAACCAAATACTTGCGATGCAGAGCAGGTTAGGGGGGGAATGCAATTTCTTTGGCTTTTTTATTGCCCTGCTGCTCTGCAGTGACAGAGCAGCATTTGCCCCTCATTGCCTTTGCATGGGGAATCCTGCTCACCCGGCCTTGGAGAATTGCAGGCTCAGGAAGAAGCCCTTCCTGCTTGTTGTGGGTACTGGTGGTAAATCAACATCAGAGCAACAGAGTCATTGCTGGGAACTGGCTGCACAGCTCATCTCTCTTCAGCCATGCAAAACCATCGTAAACTTCAAATGTACATGGGGCTTGAGCCCTTCAAAATCTCCTGAATTTATAAACAGGAACCAAGAATTGCTCATTGCTTCAGTTGTTGCTCTAAAGCATGTTGGACTTAAAGGTTTTCTTTGGGAGATACTCCAAAGAAATTGGAATTAATTTCCCCATTAAGCATACCCTGATTAAGTAGAGTATGCTATATTTGAGGCTGCCATCCTGTGGTTTCAGTGGTTTACCCTCTTCTCTCCAGGCTTCTCACTCCTGTCTGGGAAGAGCCTTTGGGCCATCCATGTGACTTCTCTTGAAATAGAGCATTTCTGCTGTGAGCAGGTCGCTGTTGGGCCAGTCATAGCTTGGTGTGACATATGACCAGGAAAGAAACCCCATTTGATGTGGAACACAGTTTAACCATGGTCTATTTTGGGAGTTTGGAAACATTTGTTCCACAGAAATATATCCCTGTTCCAGTTACAATGAATCCTCAGCTAGACCGATGCTGGGACACTTGAGCAGGCAGTAAAAACAGGCTTGCTGGTTTTATTTAATATGATATTGTGGGTTGTGGGTGTTTAGGTCTGTGGTTAACTTAAGTGCCTGCTATATGTTACAGCTACTCTTTTGTTTTCCCTACAGCAGATCTACAGAACTGGGCTAATGAAGTGTGCAGCCAAATAAAAGGAACAAAGGTAAAGTCAAAGATAGTAGCATTTTCTCTTTGTTTTTTGTTTTCCTCCTGGCATTCCTGACACCCCTTCTGAAGCAGACTCCATGGTGATCTTTGGCTAGAAAACCAATTTTGAGTTCCTCAAAAATTGCTCATGACTTTGGCTTTTTCAGTCTGGTTTTCTGTAAATGTGAGGCATGTGAAATCACCATTCACAAATAGCTTCTGAACCTGCTCTCTGGTTTTAGCCAGTTTTAACAGAGATAAAGGTCTTGTGATTATTTAATATTTATGGTGAGAAGGTTAATCATGAACCCACTGGTCGCTGAACACCTGAGACTGCCTGGGAGAGAGCCTTTCTAAATCCTAAGTGCAGGAAAAACTTCAGCTGAGTTTGCCCCTTGTTACATACCAGAGTACTCACAGGGAAGAAACTTGGATTTGGGTCATGCCAAAAATGCCAGGCATGCAAGAGATTAAACACAGAGCCATCAGCTAAAGAAACTGTTTGACTTCTTAATTCTAGGGAGGAAGAAATCCTACTTGTGCATTCCAATATGAAAAAAATAAGAGCTTTTGCTCTGGAAGAACACCAGCTCCATGCTTGAAACAGATGGTAGCACTGCTTCAAGTTCATGTGCACAGCCTGCTTAACACTGTGGATGTGGACTGAGGTGTCCCAGATGTCCCTCCACCACTTCTAGGAGCTGTGATGAGTTTAGCTGTTGAAAGACTCCAATTTCATAGCTTAAAAGAAAAACCAAACATAGAAAAAAACCCACCTTTCTAAGCAGGCAGTTCCTCTTTTGTCTAATAAGTCTTCATGAAACCTCCTGTCTTGGCAGCTGCTCAGGTCCTCTGGGACAGAGGAGTGAATCAACAGCAATTAGTGGCTGGCAGCACTTACACTCTTTTCTATCCTGGAAGATCTGAACAGATGCTAGAAATTAAAGGTATCAGTTCCCAAACACCCTTAAAGCACAACTTGTACAAACTGAAGAAAACCCCTGAAGTATTTCCCACCCTTTTTTTTTGGAGCTGCTACCAAAAATGTAGCTTTACTTTGTCAGTTATTGTGACAACAGGATGTTATGGGCCTTTGCATTTTCTTGTCCTAACCTTTCAGGTTTATACAACCTTGCTTGCCTTTTCTTCTAGCTTGTCTCAGAACTTCTGAATCAACCCAGGTTCTTTCTTCAGTCATTGCTGACATTAAAAATTCAGCCTCCAGTAAGGCCTTCACAGACCAATAGCCCTTCAGACACATGGAAGTGTTTCCAAAACCTAATAAGCAGTGGGTCTTACTAATTGTCCCTAAGGAACAGCAGAATCCAGCAACTCTTCTAGGTTTACTAACTTTTCTAGAGTGGCCTTGAAGAAAAAGCTAGGAATAGTTGTCTCACGAGATGGAATGTTATTGCTCCCCAGGCCACCAGATTCCATTCTCAGCACCTGCTGAGCCCAGCATCACCAGTCATGGTTTCACAGCAGAGTAGAATTGCACATCAAGACTCAAATATAGCAGCACTGCTCAACCTCAGCAGCTACACACAGAGGAAGGATCTGCCTTTTCCTTCTTTGTCTAAAAAATAATTCCATATCGATCTATTTGTTAAAGACATTTTTACTTTTAATTTCTTTCAGGAACTCCCCAGAGATGCACTTGTTACTGTGAACATCACAAATGCTCCTGTCCCCCAGACTGCTGAAGGCACATGTCTCCTGGTCCCCTCGGGCTCTCCTGTCCCTGGAAAATCATGCTGCACCTCTGGTCACACTCCTTGCAGGAATGGGGGCCCCAGCACAGAGCCTTGTGAGGCAGGAGAGTTTTCCGTAGTGACCGAGACTGATGATTACCAATTCCCACCAGTTCCCACGGAAGACGAGTACATGGATAAGGACCTCAATAACACTGATTATTTATCTTTACTAAGTCAGACTGCAAGTAAAACTGTGTCATCATTTTCAGAACCAATGGAGGCAGGGGAGAATGACAGCTTGAACCAGTACTTTTCAGGTATTGGGAGCACAGAGGACGTATCAGTCTCTCCAGGCTTTTACCCTCCCTCCAACACAGATGGCACACACATTGCCACAGACCAGCTTCTACAGAAATCTTGCCAACATGCCCACAGTTGCCCGAAGGAAACAGGCAACAAAGACACAGATCATTTTGCAACAAACTGTGACTCAGAGAAGATCTGTGTGAGGTGTGGCATTTTGTACAGAGAATCTCCCCAAAAGTGTTACAAACCCTGTTGTGCTGCGGCTGACAGCATCTCCACCTCCCCAGAAACTGGTTCCTGTGCCCAGTGCACCTGCGGTTTGAATTTTTTCTCTGCTGGTCAGAGCACTCTAGCAAACAATCTTGGTATGGAAGATGCACCTTCAGATAGTACCAATGTGAAGTACCAGAACACAAACAGAAGCACTTCAGGGACACAGAGCAGCACTTCAGGGATAAACAGCAGCACTTCAGACCTCCCTCCAGCATCTGGTAAGCCCATTAGGCTTCACCCATACACAGCTGTATAGGATTGTCCTCTTTGCTAGCTCAGTAGTATTCAGAGGATCTGATTTAGGAGAAGAAAATTATTCTTTTTCACTAAATTGCCCTGAAGGTAGTACGAAAAAAATTCTGAAACTGTAAGGCTGTTTGGTTTGTATTGAATTCTGCAAGAAGAATGAGCCCTGCAGGGGACCATTGTCCCACCCTGATCTAACCAGCAATGCAGACAGAACCCACCTTCTGGCTGTCACTGCAGAGGCCAGGCAGTTCTGTTAGCAGAACACAATGTAGGGATCTATCGGTTGAGCTAAGGAAGGATGCATAGTGCTCAGGCAGATGCTTTTCATTCACCAGTGTGCACACATATTTTTGCCATTAGATTTAAGTCCAGTTACATTTATACAGTGATCAGTGAAACTCCAGCTGGAGTTGTAAGCTGGTGGCTGTGACTGGGTCTAAGAGATTATCTACAATTTTCTGCTTATGGCTCTTTCTCTTTGTTTTTATTTGCTGGGATATAAGAGTTCACATAAAATGGTTTCATACAGACACTGTTTCTCCATATACATATGCTTTGTTTCCTAAACAACTCTGAAACACTGATTACTTTACTAATTGTCTGCCAATTTATTAATTGAGTTAATATAGTAAAATTGTCAAATGAAAGGGAAGAAAAGCACTGAAGCAAAACCAGCAGAAGGGAAGTTACACGTCTTCTCTGAATGCAACCTTCCTTCCCCGGACGTTTTTTCAGCACAAAAGTCTGCAATCTGCCTGTCATATGTTATTAGTCATTTTAGATTATAATCTCATAAAGTTGGATGGTCTATTTTTATTTATATCAGTGCACTGCCAAGCATAATGAGACCTTAGTGTTGAGTGGGACATCCAAGTATTACTGTAATACCCACAGCAGTTGTAAGCTGTTGGCCTTCCTTAAAACCATGTCGTGCCTTAAAATTTCTTTCAGAGACATTCTTGTCAGTCTGCCAAAGCCCCAAAACAACACACTTGAAGGCCCTTCCTCTCTCAACATGCATTCCATATGGGAATCTGAAAGTGTGTAGCATTCATCTTCTGAAGAGCAGAGACTTTCTGGGCTTCAGTTTCCTGAAATCTTGACGCAGTTTCACTCTCTGGTCTATACAAAATGCAGCAGGAGTAAAGAGAACACAGATTATCTTTTTTGTTATTGTTGGATTCTTGAGGTGCAACTGAAAGACAAGTTATATTTGGTACTTTTCTTTCTAAATATGATGCAAAGAGAAAGAGAAAATATTAAGGAACAATAGGGCAAATGGGAGAGCTTGGATATAAGCGCTGTGCTAGCAAGTGCCATCTTAGATCTGCAGCACAACTCTTTACATGGGATTTTAATTGTGTCTGTGCCTTTGGATATGTACATGCTATAGTGCCATCTGGTGAAACCTGAGCACAGATACCGGGTTCCTAATTTGCCAGCTTTTTGCATGATTACAGGAAGATACTGACAGAGCTGTGGGCAGTATCAGAGCGTGGGTTAGTTATCTGTGGGTAACCTGGCTTGTTGGCAGAGTAATTTTTCTGCCCACAGAATGGCCATGCTCTCCTGGCAGGGCCTGGTTGCATGAGGACCGAGACAGGGCTTAGCCACAGGTTCCGCACTGAAGCAGCCCAGGCATGCCAGGGCTGCACGTGTGGGTGATCAGCATCTGTCATTTTGCTAGGCATTGTGAAATGCCCAGATGGAATAAGTGTGCATGTAAAATAAGTTTCTGTAAAGCTTTTCAAAGCAACTGGAGCCACCAGGCTTTGCACACAGTTATGCTAAAACAGAATGGTACAAAAAAGGGTGGGTGAAAAATGGGAAGAAAAAGACCATGGTAAATTCCATGAAGTTTTGGTCTTAGTTCACTAACACTCAAAGTGACAACAGAACTGGTAAACTCTGTGCCTCCTTTGAAACAATCCTAGAGGACCAAAGTGGACCTCTGGACAGGTGCCCCTTCCAAGGCTCACCACAGGAGATGGAGGTAAGCCTTCAAGCAGTCCTTCAAAGCTGCTCACAAGTTCTTCTCACAAGCCCGGAGGCAGTCAGAACATGAAGGATCAGTTCAGGCCCACCTCAAATCTTGTGCAGGGCTACAGCGTAACATGAGTGCAGGAAAACTTAGCTGACTCATAATTGGGACTGGTTTTGCAAAGCCTTTCACTTCCAGATCCCAAACCAGCCTGGTTTGGCAGTGACAAACAGTTCTCACCATCTAGAGGCCATTAAATGTCTCAGAGAAAATTATTTGCCTGCCTTGTTCCAGTTCTTAGTGGACAATTACCACAGAAATTAATCTGTCTTTGTTATTAATATCAAATAGTCTGAAGAGATCAAAAGGCTGAAACATTGCAGAGAACAATGCCTTCATTCTGAATGTGTCCTTTATAATTTTCAGGTTGGAAGCACTTCTCTTGCACAGTGTAGGAAGCTCTTGTGTCCATTTTCTGTGTTTTCAGGCCTTAAATATCCTTTTGTTTCAGCATGTTTGCCAGCCACATTCAGCTAAACATTAAAAATGTGTTTATCTGCCTTTTTTTTTCCCTTCCCACTGTCACATATATTTCTAAATTTTTGATCTCGTGCTGAGCACTGGTAACTTTATTCACAGCACCTTTTGCAAGTGACAGGGAATCTGTTTAAAGACAAACAGTTATTTTTGTACTGCCATTATGCCCAAGACTTTTATTCATGGCAAACAGCCACACTGAATCAAACACAGGGAAAACACAATTTTTCCCAGCAGGGAAAAACTCCTGCAGAGAAAACCCTTATGGACATCTCATGTTAATCAACAGCACGTGGGGAGAAAGCAAAGAGCTAGCCATGCAGTGGTTTAGGTGAAATAAATAAGATTGCTTAGGGGGAGCCTATTGGAGAGACACTTGAGTGCTGCCCAGACTCAACTCTGAGCAGGCACAGATCCTGACTCCACACAGCTGGAGACCAGTGCCCAGTGCTGGTGTACAAACAGCACCTGTGGCCACTGGAAAAACAGCATTTCTCTGGGCTGGGCTGTGTTTATCTGCAAGGAAAATGGGAATGTCTCGGGTGCAAGTAATGATGAAGTGAAGCACAGCAGGAAAAACATTTCTTAGAAAGGGTGTTGACAGGCTAGGAAATTTTTGTTGGTTTCTTCAGTTTATTTCATTTTCAAACTTCAGCAAGCTTGTTAGTTTGATGTTGGAAGTTTGTTCTCAGTTACTTTCTTTCTGTTCTGAGGAAAGTTTATTAATTCCCAGAACCTGGTCCTGCTGTCACTTAGGTCAGCAGCCCAGTCCTTGAATAGCAGAAAGATTGCATTTGTACTGAAAAATCTCTAACCTCAGGCAGACTGACTGAAACCATAAGTTAAGTTGCTATAATATAGAGTCTGTCTCTTCAATGGCATCAGTCTATATCCAGCTAAATCCATGCAGAGGCTAGATGGGTGCCAGAGTGTACATACCTGGAGGATCTGGACTATATAACATAATTGTATAAGCTCTGTGGTTTTTGGACACTATGTGACTGTGTGATCTGATGTTAAGTCTTTCAGTATTTATTCAGTAAGCCTGCTACCTAACCCAAATGGTAGGATTGATTGGGGGTTTATTGCCTCTTTGGTTAACAGTGTGATTTCTGGGACTTTAGGAAAAAAATAAATCTCATAATCAGAAATAATTAGCATTTCCTCACAAATGCAGGCAGAGGCAGATTGGACACAGCTTTGTGCATCACACAGCACAGGGGACACGAGATCATCACCTTCTCTCTGGCTTCCCAGATCACAGCTCAGAGGGAAAATGTTTCCAACCCTTCCAGACATGCTCCTTGCGTATGACAGACTTTGTCCTGAGGAGATGAAAATGGAAATAATGAAAAGGTCCAGTGGAAGGCATTGATTATAGGAGCATCCTCATGTCACGGGGGAAAAAATAATGGAACAAGAACAAAGCCACCACAGCAGATTAAGTTCACTACACTAAGCATCCACCTTGTGAGGGGAAGATATTAATCATGTGTGTCTTCTTTTCTCTCCTGTCCTTCCTCAGGAAATGTGACTGGAAACAGTAACTCCACCTTTATTTCAAGTGGACAAGTAATGAATTTCAAGGGCGACATCATTGTTGTCTACCTTAGCCAGAACTCTCAGGAGGGGGTGGCAGCCTCCTCGGGGCTGAGCGAGGAGAACGTGGGCAGCCCCGTGCAGGAGGAGAACCTCAGCCGCTGCGAGACCTTCGCCGGCAATGCCCAGCACTACAAGGAGAAGTGTGCGGAGCTGCAGGGCGCCTGCCCGGCCCCGGGGAGCGGGGGGCCACGGTGGCCTGGTGGAGCCCTGGCCCAGGAGTGGGGCCCCTCCTGCGGCGGACAAGCCTCCCAGCCTGTGCAGGAGGAGGGGAAGCTGGGACACTTCTCGGAGAAGGTGTTGAACTGAGGGGACACGGTGTCCTTGCTGCGGGCCAGGGCGCCGGCACACAGCCCCCGACGGGGTGTGGGGCTGCTGCCGTGCTGCCAAAATCCTGGGTGTCACAACACACTGGGAGACTGTTGCTGCCCCTGGTGTCTCCTGGGAAATTTTACAGCTGGAAGGACCCTCATGGCACACATGTTGGTGGTGGTGGTGGTGCTCTGGGTGGAGGCCGATGAGGATGGGCATGCGCGTGAAGCCAGGCACGCTGCCCCTGCTGCAGAAGCAGCAGCAGGGCTTTCTCCTCTCCCCTACAGGGAGATGGGCTTCCTGCCTGCCCCCTGTTCCCTGCCACCTCTCCCTGGCAAGTGGCAGAAGGGAGCTGAGATCCATCGACCTGGGGACTCTGTGAGGAGGAGAACACTGCTGGCCAGGTGGGCAGGATGCTCCTGGAGAGGGGACAGTGTGGCCAAGGACCGGACTCATGGGGCCCCTGAGCTGTGCCTCAGGGTTTCTTTTTTGCAAGTAAGCTGTACCCATTTTGCTGGGTCTTGGAGGTGGAAGGAAGCCATGGTGCTGCTGCAGCCTTTGCCTCCCTGTGGTGATGTGGCAGGTGGCATCATCCCTTTCCATCTTTCCCCAAGGAAGCAGACACTCCAGTCCCAAATCAGCACCAGAGCCAAAGTCCTGGGCTGCCCCTTATTGACTTGTGGGTATAAATAGGTGTGTGTAGTGCTGCCACAAGAGGATGATAACATGCAAAATACAGCTGATAAGCCTTAAAAGCATATCAGATTAATCTCGAGCAAAGAGCATTTATAGTGACCCTGATTCACCTCTGCCTTGTTGCACCTCTCCAGAGGAGTTCAAACCTCTGGAGATGAGAGTGATGTGTGCCTGGTACATGGCTGCAGGAATAACACCACTATAATTTAAGACAAAGAGCTGCTAGCAGAAAGAGATAAAGGAAAAAGGGTCTGTGACAACCAGCTGTGGATGTTTCCAGGAGTTACAAAGATGGAGAATTCGGTCAGGGTCAAACACCTGTTCTTTTACCTGCCCAAACAATTTTGTCATTCCCTTTGCTATTTTCATTAATAGGCAAAGATTTACTTAGGTAGCATGAAGCTATTTCCAGAACTTGGCCTGTGTGAGCTGAAGTCAGAGTGTAGCCTCTGTCGAACTGACAGCTGATGAGCAATGGGACCAAAGGTTTGGCATTTAAGAATAATAGTAGTTGTATTTAGAAGAGAATCTTGGCTACTCAGCTGGCTTTGGTTCATGTCCAGTATCCTGCAGCCTTCTCCAGCAGCCACTGTGGAGAGAAAGATGAAGGGAGTAGAGTCTCAAGGAACTCCCAAAAGAAAAAGAAACATTTTTAATGATTTCCTGACAAGGGAAAATTTTCTGACATTCTCCTGCAGGTGTAAGTGCTGCAGGCATCTATCTGCAGCTGGGGCCCTCAGGAGGGCAAGTGCTCTGTTTCCTGCCAGACAGCAAAGGGGTCTCTTACCTAGTGTATCTTTGGCTTCCCTGTTGGAAAAGGTCTCTGCGTGGGAGGGCTTCTTCCCAGGAAGGTTTTAAAGTTGAGGGGTTCACTGCATAGCTGCTGTTTGCAGTAGTACTGCTCTGTGGGGAAAGAGTACCTACAAAGCTGATGAGGTGATCACTGCGTCACAAAGAGCTTCTCATGCATAAAACAAAAGGATGGCCTTAGCCACCTTCACCTCTCAGGAGAATACTTCTGCATTGTTTATATATCTGGGATGTAAAGTTCAGTACAAATGTGCAAGACTCTCTCTTGAGTGACTGGCAAAAAGGGCAAATGAGCAGCCAGTCTCACTTCCACCTCTCTGTGGCCTTCAAAAAACTAGATCACCCTAGCCTAGACTCAGACAGGCAGGTAGAGTGTCCCATTCAGTGATGGCCAAAGCTACCTCTGCCTCTCTGAAGGTGCGTGACTGAGGCTCTCTTGTCTGTGGGATTCTTTTGTCTTTCCTGCTGGATCTTTTACAACCTCTTTCTAGTGTCTTCTGGAATAGTTCTGTATCCCCTTGGCACCGGTACAATAGGGACAAGGAAGCAGAACCACCATCACCTTCAGGAAAGGTGGTATAAATATTTTCCTGCTTCATCTTAATTTTTTCAGTTGCTTTTTTCTGGAAAGCATTCTGCAAGACATCAGTCCTGCTGGAAAACATGCAACCAGCCCCATTTACAGGGCAGGCAGGACTGAATTCTTGCCCTCATCTCTGGGTAAATTACCCAGGTCTGTCTTTTTCTGCAGCTTCTTTCTTCCCTTGGTTTGTAAATGCCACCAGAGAGCAGGCTCAAAATCCTGTTTTGAAGGGAGGTAATGAGAATTTATTGTGTGTCCTCAATGAGGACACATTTTTCACTTGCAGAATTTCAGGTTCCTACTGAGCAAGGACTGAAACTAGGATCATCAGCAAGCATGAAGAAATGAGTCCCATATGGGAAACATGATGCACCAACAGACCCAGTTCTTTTTCTTCCTCCAGAGTCTATTCCAAAGTGAAAAAACAGTATCACAGCCATTAGCATGCTGCATGTTCCCTGGGTCTCTGCCTGACTCCTTAGACAAGGATCCCAAAGGGACTTCTTTATCCTCATGATTTCATTTGTCATCAGCTTGGAGCTGGGAGTGGTTTTTAGCATCTGTTTGTACAACAGGGACCTGTGCATTGGGCACTAATTTGGAGGCTTCTGGCTGCTATTGTAATACACATAATTAATGATAATAAAAATCTGAAATATCTATTTGAGAAAAGGTGAAGGTTTTATTTGAATAAAGAGGGAAAATGAAATACATTATTATATGCCTCTGCCTGTTTAAAGAAAAAGAAAAAAGAGCAAAATGTGAGCATAATCACGTTCCTAGTTAGGCTTTTGTAACATTTTCTGTATGTTGACAAGAAGTGCTTACCTTCCACAGTGCATTCTGCAATGCATATTCTGCACCTGCACTGAGCCTGATAGGAGCTCTCATAGACCTGGTGTGATAATGCTTTACTGCTGAGAACTAGGCACTGATTCCAACTCATTCCTGAAGTTTCCTCCTGCTCAGCATGCATTTTTACAAGTCTTTTAGTTTGAGGCATCGCATGAATTATCCTTGGTGAATATACTAGGTGTTCTAGAAAGTCAGCCACTTTCAAACCTAGCAGGACAGGAGTAATTCTGCATATAGCCATGGGAAAATAAGGACACTGGAGCAGCCCTTCTTATTCCCATGGAACACAATATGGAATCGAAGATCAATGTAGACAGTAATGGCTGTTAATCTATGTACTTTGCTACATGTTCACACAGAGACTGGAAGTTACTCTGCAAGGCTTACAGCATACCTGGGAGTAGCACCACTACAATGCCATTTCTACTTGTCCATTCAGGTTTCCTCCTTTTTATCATTGACGGTATCTGAGCAATTACACCCCTGTGTCTGTCATAAAACAGAACCCCGCTGAAAGATGTCTTTGTGCTGATCAGGTATTTAATAGTGCTCTCATTTTATCAGATACCTACATGCACATTAGGCAGCAGTGCTCCTGTAAAAATAATCTACCGTGACTGAAGAATTCACTTCTGCAGCACCTGGGCAGACCCCAGCATATATCCCTGTTTCCCATTGTTTTCTCTTTGATCGTGTGGTTGCTTGGTTTTTCCTTCTGCCAGGCATCCAATTTGGTTGTGGCCTCCAAGATGATTGTGTTGTCTCTGCATCGAGTGTTGCTCCAGTCTTGCCTTCAGGCCCTCCAGCTGACTGTCACATCTGTTGTGTTGTAAAATGTGAGCATTTGTAAGCATGAACTTTGTGAAAAAATGCTTTATTACAATTCTCTTTGGCTTTTGAACAAGGCAATGACCGCATAACATTAAGGAACCCTGTTGCGGTAGGTGAGGATGCCAGAGTGTCCAGTCGATGTTTTAACACTGCTTTTTTATTTCTTCTTCTTCTTCTGGCTAGTTGGTTTATGGTTTCTTTGTTTTGGCTGAGGATTACCACAGCTCTTCTGGTTAATTTCTCAGCCTGCCTTACCACTTGGCCGATCCCTGGCATTGCACCAGTTTTTACATGCATCAAAGTTGGCAGGTCTGTTCCATCATGTTTCTATTGGTGGTCTCACATTTCTGTACAATATATGCAGATGGCCATACATGAAATTGCTCCTATTAAGCTTCACAGGAAACTGTTGGAAAGGTTTCCAAGGAGAGCAAAGGAGCTCAGGAGTGTCTGAGACCAGCTGTACAAATGGGACATACACAAGTCAATGGGACTTGGCAGAATGCATCCAAAGCTGCTGGGAGGGCTTGACAGCATCATTGCAGAGGCACACTGCAACATCTTTGACAGGTCGTGGAGTCTGGGGGAAGTCACAGCTGACTGGAAAAGGGCAAATATTACACCCATCTACAAAAGCAGAAAAAAAAAGAGATTTGGGAAATTACAGATGAGTCACCCTCACTTGAGTACCTTGAAAAATTATGGAGTGTGCTCTCCTAGAAGCTATTTCTGGGCATGAAGAAGAAGAAGGCAACTGGGAGAAGCCAACACATACCTTAGCTAACTCAGCCTTTTCCCACTGTCAGCAGTTTGTTACTTGCTTCCTCATTGATTCCATAGAGACTTGGAAGCATGACCTTCCTCATGAAGATCTAGGCAAAGAAGGCATAAAGAAAACCTTCAGTTCTCCCTCTGGCATTTGTAATTAACTGGCCAACCTCACTCAACAGTGGACCTACTTGTTCCTTGTCCTGCTTGCTAACACACAATACAGCGTGTATTTTCTTGCTATTCTTGACATCTTTTGCCAGCTCAGGCTAGGGCTGGGCTTTAACCTTTCCCTCTGCGTCTCTGCATGCCTGAGTGATATTTCTATATTCTGCTTTGGAAGCCTGTTCCTTTTTTTCATCACTTTCATGTTCCTTGTTTTTGCATCTGAGCTCTTTCAGTATCTCACTGTTTAACCAGGCTGGGTTCTTGCTGTGCCTGCTTAGGTGGATGGGCTGCTCTTGTGCATGGAGAATATTGTCTGAGTGTCTCCCAATGCTCCTGAACACCTTTGGCTTCCAAGGCAGACTTCAGAGATAGCTCCTGACAGCTCCCTGAGCAAGATGAACTCTGCTCTTATGAAGGTCTGGGGTTTTACTCTGCTACTCACCTTCTTCACATTCCTTAGGATAATCTCACCAGTGCAGCCAAGGCTGCCACTGCCAGTCTTCAATTGTTTGAAGAAGATTTTATCTGTTTCCACATCAGGTCTTCCATAGCAAACACCTACCACAAGCACTTCCTTGATGGTGACTCCTCTGATTTTGACCCAAAGACACCCAGCTGATCTGTCCTCTTGCCCACGTCGTCAGATCACTCTTTTATGTAGAGTATAATCCCTCCTCCTCTTCCACCTTTTCTATTTTCCATCAAAAGCTTGGAAACTGTTGCTTTTTTTTTTTCTAATAGAGCTGTTTCCTTAGCTGATGAGAAAAACCTCTCACCAAGTTCCCCACTGTTGTGCTTTTGTCTGGTTATAGGTCAATAAACTTCATCTCATGCCTGGGAATGGGCCTTCAAATCTCCCACCTGTAAGAAGGGGAGGATGAGAGGCAGGAGCTGGAGCTGGTGTGAGGAGCAGAGACTGAAAGATCCCTCTCCCCACTGCCCTGTAGAGATGTGGGGAGAAGAACTTGCTGCTGCTGGAAATGGCAGCGTGGCCAGCAGCATCCTGGAGGCTTTGTCATTCCTGGTGTCCAGTACCAGGTGTTATCCCATGAGACCTCAGTCTCCTCTGTCCTGCAGGAGAAGAAGCAGCTGGCAACTCATGCAGAGTTTCCATTGGATGAAATCAGGCCTATGTGTGTCTCTCTCAAATAAAATCAGTGAATACAAAATGAACTGAAATTTGCCATAAGCAGCACATGAGGACAAACCATTTCAAATGCAGAAACCACTGCATCAATAGGCTGTTCCTATTGATCATCTCTGGATTATAATGGAAGGCTATTTATACAACGTCTCAATTATTTGAAGCACCTCAAATGAGTATCTGGAAGGTGGTTTTTAGCATGCAGGCCTGCCACTATGGTTCTCAATTACATATCCTTAGGAAGCAGCTTACTTTCTTTATTCTCTCTGGTTTTGTTCAGCTCTAACATTCATTTATCTCCTTTTTAGTGTTGTAGGCAACACTCAAGCACAAAAGTTCTTGCTCCCTGTGGGAAATACAAAACAGTTTCCCCAGGGGACATTTGCCTTTTGCATCATTTCAGTTCCTTGTTGGGTTTTTTGCAAGCTTAGCTGGTCATAAATGAACTAGACAACAGATGGTAGAGCTCATGCTATAACACAGAAAATTTTAATTTAACAGAGGTTTCCACTTAAAAATGCAGCTGCCCACTGGTGCACGGCCAAATTTTCTTTTGAGAACACACTTTGAATGTATTGGAGAATGAGATGGATGCAATGATTGTCTCAGCAGGCTGCTCATAAGTATTTCTTGCAACCCCTATTCTTTTCATCCACACCCCATAGATCCAACCTGTCTGCTGGATGAGCCACACTTCAGGGATACATTAGAAACCTGTCCAGTTCATTGTCTTATACTTACACAAAACAGTCCTTGCCAGGATTTTGTCCCCTTTGTCTGAAGAGATGCTCCAAGTATGACAGAGGCATAAATAATAAATCCACTTAAATGCTTGGGTTTTCTCAGTCAGGCTGGCCTACTGTATTTAAATACTGATACCCTTTGGATCTGTTCTCTTCAAAGTCATGTTCTTTGACAGGTCCCATTCAGGTCCACCACACTACACTTCTGTCTGCTCTGTAGGAAGTGCTACAGCTGCTGGTGGTTTGTTGATGTAAAATAATAGAAATCAGTTTAGTATTTGTTCTTACTTGTGTGGAAAAACACATTCAAGAATTCTGTCCCATTAGTAATTTTTAAAAGTCTTATAAGATTTGTTTCCTTTTGGATTTTCATGTTTTGGTTACTTTGACAGTAACAACTCTTCCCTGCCAGCATTTTTCCCTTGCAGGATAATTGTGTGGCTGAGGATGGCTGAGGGGCATGATTGTTCTAAATTAAACATGGACTCTATTTCTAAGTTAAATATCTCATATGGTTCCTTTATTGGCTGAATGGACACAAAAAGCTTTGCTCTGCTTTACTGTGACCAGAATATGCCTGCTGCAGGGATTGCAGAGCTGTTGACATGATTCCCTTGGAGTTCATGCAGATACATTAAACAAACCCAACCACAGCCACACCTTCTTTAGCTTGCCTGTGAATAACATCAGCTGACTGTGTTTCAAAGAGCAAAGATATGCCTGTGTTTGGGTGTTTTATGTTTTGGGGTTTTTTTCCCCCCTTCCCTCTAGTTTTCTTTCCCTATCCTAAGCTTATCATTCCTTTTTCGGTGTAAATACAAAGGTCGTGGTTTCAGTACGGTGGATGACTCATCCTCATGTTTGAGCAATGTGATCAAAATGGAAACTTAAAATTCCCGGTGTGGTGTGTGTCCTACGCCACCAGCCTGCACGAAGAATGCCTTTGTGCATGCTGGCTCTCCTGCAGGGAGCCCCTGTCATGTGTGCGATAACCTGAGCGCCAGATCGGAGCAAATGCTTTTAACCTGACAGCGCTGCATGTGGAAAAATAGGGCAGATCGCTTTTTGCACATGACACCTTTAGCAGCCGTAGGCTTCTGTGTCCGTGTGTGTGTTTATATGTCTGTGTGTGTGTATCTGTGCGTCTGTGTGTGTATCTGTGAGTGTCTCTGTGTGTTCTGTGTGTGTTCCGTGTCTGTCTGTCTGTGTGTCAGCCTGCGCCCAGCGCTGTGTGCCAGGCCGGGCCGGGCCGGGCCGGGCTCACCCGGGCGGTCCCTCGGGAGCCGTGCCAGCCCCGTCCCGCCGTGTCCCGCGGGGCCGCGCGGTGGCGCCGCAGGGCAGCCGTGCCCTCAGGAGGCGGCGGCGGCGGCCGGAGCGGGGCCGAGGGGGAGGCGCGGCTCGCAGCCAGCCCCTCTCTCCAGAGGCTGCTGTTTCCCCCGGCACGGCTTCTCCCAGCAGCCAGGAAGGAGGAGTTGTTTGCTGTCCGACCAGCGAAGCGAGGCGCAGCCAGCGGAGCCCGGCCGACAACCCTGGGCTCCTGGCCGGCCATCCCTGCCCTCGGTGCCCTCAGCAGCCCTCGCCTGGCCTGGCCTGGCCTCACCCCCTGTATGCCTGCGGGCTGTATGAAACTGCAGAGCCACAAGAATACCATATAACCTACCCTTAAAGTCATAGAACCAAAGAACAGCCTGGGTTGGAAGGGCCCTTAGAGGTCATTTGGTGTCAGCGCCCCCACCCCCGCCATGGACAGGAACCCCCCTGCCTTCCACTAGACCAGAGTGCTCAGGGGCCTGTACAACCTGGCCTGACACTTCCAGAGATAGGGCATCCACAGTTTATCTAAGACCTGTTCCAGTGTCTCACCACCCTCACAGGGAAGAATTCTTTCCTAATTCTACTCTCTGTTTAAATCTGTTCTCCCTTGTCCCGGCACAACGTGATCTTGTAAAAGTACCTCTCCATCTTTCTTGTAAGCTCCCTTAGATACTGGAAGGCCACAACCCCGAAGCCTTCTTTACTCCAGGCCAAATAACCCCAACTCTCTCAGCCTTTCCTCATAGGAAAGGTTCTCCAGCCCTCTGATCATCTTGATGGCCTTCTCTAGACCCACTCCAACATGTCAGTGTCCTTCCTCCTTTTGGAGACCTGAGAGATGGATGCCCCACTCCAGGAGGGGTCTCACCAGGGTGGAGTAGAGGGACAGAATCACCTCCCTTGACCTGCTGGCCACACTGCTTTGGAAGGTGGAAACACGGCAACATCCTGTGGCAACATAGTCCTATGTGCCACTTCCTCTATAGCTAAATAATTCTTCCTGCTGTCTAAATTAGATTACTGCTGCCATGGTTCAAGACTGTATTCTTGTTTTCAGGCCATTATATAGAAAGAAAATATACTATTCCTGTATATCCAAATACATATTTTAGCCTGTGTCACCCATTGACCAATCTTTAAGTGAAATGTATAAATGTTGTGCCCAAAGCCCATGGAACTGCGGTCACGGAGCTTTACAAAGGTCTATAAATAGGGTGACCGGGGTTCTTCAAGGAAATGTAAATATGGACTCAAAATGGAAAATGTATCTAAATCCCTGAAGCTGCTTTGAAATCCTTAGCCAACGAGGATAAACAGCCACAACAAATAATATAACTGAAATCTGAATGGGAGGAATAATAACTTATGAACAGATGCTGATGGTCTTAAAATGAGATCTTAGCAGCTGACAAAGTCAGTGGGACCTTGGGCTCCATGCACACAATGCACATAATTATGTATTTTACCAAATGCATAAACTCAGGAGCTCAGCAAACTGGGCTGCAGCCAGCACTGTGTGCTACTCACTAACATGCTTTACAAGAACAGACATTCAATTAGTAGAAAACATAATCTAAAGAGGAAATTATTGGTTTTATTGGTCCTGTGCCAGCTAGAAATTAAACCTTTGAAGTCAAAGACTGTTCTGTACTAGAATTAAAGCTTTCTTATCTGACTCTTGTTGTACTGGGACAAGAGTTGCCTCCATTTGAAATAATTTCCTAGAAGTCTTCTCATTTCTGAGCTGCCTTTGAGGGTAGAAATTCTGAAAGAAAAAAAAGTCCCTTTCTTAGTAGAGAAGAAGATCCCTTAAAATTTGCTCTATTGAAAACTACTATATAGAAGTATTTTTTTTCCTGCTGAGTCTAACCCAGGCCTACTTTCCTGAAATAAGAACTGCATTCTGCTTAATAAACTCAGCACAAAGAAAATTATTCCTTTTGTAATGACTATAACCTCTGCACTTTTGAGTTTGAATGATGACACTTTGGGTTTTAAAGATGAAATACATCTGTGTGGTTTTTAACCCATTGCCATTTCTGTAAAACATGATGTATGGCTGAAATCTGGCTTACATGTGAAGAGCATATATATATATATATATATATATATATACTAAAAAGAAAAATATTAATATAAGACTGTAAATTTATGAACAAGGAATACATATTGCAGCCAAAAAAAAAAAAAGAAAAAAAGCATGGAAATGTAACACAGCTACTCCAAAAGGTTACATTTTTAAAGCAAATATTGGTAGCCTATAATTTTTCATTGCACTAATAGCAATCACATACTGTTAAAAAATAGTAGAATATTTGTGAACAGATTCAGATTTTATCAAAAACAATACAAAGAGATTTGGGTTTGCTTTTAACAAAGCAGAGGCATTGCATGGTAGGTTAAAGAGTGAATGTTGTATTGCAATGCTGATAAGTAATATTAATAGCATATAGGAAATACATGGTATACAACTCTAAAGAAAAAGCATAATTCTGAAAGAACTTTTTTTCTCTGTTTTCCCCAAAGTTAAATACATACAGATTTAAAGACAAAAGTGCCAGAAAGATTTTCTGGCTGAACATCTTTTCCTACTATCTGACTCACCTGAGGTGAAGCATTTGGTGTCTCACAGGAGGCTGGTGAGCCTCAGAATCTTAGTGGCCATGGAAGAGTCTGCTTGGTTTGTTTGTGTTCAAACCAGTCTCAGTAATCCACTCCTATAAAATGCAGGTCCCATCACACAAAGCCCAGGCTGCTCTTCTGCCTGCGTAGACTAAAGCAGGGATTAATGTCTGGAATATCAGGGAATGACCAAAGGTGGGTAGAGTTCAAACAACTCTGTATGGCACTATAAAGAGCCTAATCTTGGGGTTATAGCCTTACTTCACCCTGCTCCTTGAGAGGGCTTAAGCCCTCATCCCATTAGGATGAGTAGGCCTTGTTCACTCCATTTTGAGTAGACTTAGGTCTTCTTCTGCCTGTGCTCATTCTAGTTTTCAAGTCAGCTGTGAAAATCTTGGCTTTTTTTCTCAAAAGTTTTTGCCATAGGCTCCAGTGGCTACAAATTAAGTAATTGTGATTCTGCTACAGAGAAAAGAATCAATGCTACAGAATCAAAGAATCTCAGTTTTCAGACTAGCAGTGAGAAAGATGTGTGTCTGCAAAGAGCAAGACTTGAAGGGTCTCTTTTCTCTCCTGAAAGGGATGTCTGGTTAGAGCAGCTTATATCCTCTAAGCTGTCACAGCAAGATGTTATGTGCAACACAGGACTCCTGGACTCTGCAAGCAGCCCAAATATGACTTTCCCATTGGAATCATTAGGGGTCCTGCACCTAGAAGCACTGCTTGTGTAACTGGCCCACACGTAAGTAATGGCACATGTGGAGAGAAATGCTCTCGGAAAGGCCTCACAAAATTGAAGCCTGTATTTTGCTTTCTGAGTAGAAGTCATAAAGTTTCCTCACCTGACATTTTTGCTCCTCCCCCAAGCACCTGCTTTGCTAGCAGCCCTTCTACTCCTCCTGCCCACAGCAGAAAACCTGCCCTTGCCAGTCCTCTGCAGCTGCCTCAGTGGCTGTAACATTAGCAGGCAATTTGGTGACAGTGAGGCAATGACCTCCAACAGTTTCACAGGGAATAAAGCTTTAAAGATGGGTTTGACTTACCAAAAATGAACTTCTTCACAGGTAAAAAGCTATTTGACTTTTGAGTAATTTCTGTCTGACTTTAGATTGCTTCTCTGTTTTCTATTTAACACACACTGATGCTCACTGTTTAACATACACATACCCCTTTTTAGCACACAGTGATGCACCAGTATTCTGGTGGATTGTGTCCCCCAAAACAATTACTTGCTCCTCTATGCCGAGCTGTGGTGCTGTGACCCCATTCCTCTACTTGTCCTCCCATTTCCAACACCCCCCAGCTAACAGTGACTGAACAGCAGACTACAGAGGTGAGCTTGCAATGCCGCTGTTGAAAGGTCCTGGAACTATGTTGCCTGCTGGGTGGAAAAAGTTTGCAATTTTTCTAAAGTTTCAGAAAAGGTCACTGTGTTTTCTGAAGGTCTTGCTGCTTAGTCCCATTTGCATCTACATGGAAAGAGATAAATTCTCTATCAGTTAATTTGGGTGAACTCCTAGGGCTCTGGTTACCCACACAACTTGTAATCCTGCTTGAATCTGATTATGTTTTTGACATTCACGCTTCCTCCGTAGATTAAGGTTTTGTAGCTCTGACCTATATTTGCTGAGCTAGCAGCTGCAGCTCTGTTTCATCACAGACTTGTTACTGCCTCTCTGTTGTTGGCTTACAGTCCCATAATGAAGTGGAGTGGAGCGTGTGCCCCAACTCCCAGCTGCCAGACCTCACACATCTTGCTACGTGGCCACTTTCATTCAGGTTTCTTTCAGGCTAAGGTTTCAGCCACTGATGAGTCGTGACAAGAGAGCCCACACATGGTCCTTCCAGTGTCTGCCTGCAGGTACAAAATAGCAAAGAGTATCCAGGCAGTAACCTCCTAGACTGCTTTCACAGCAATTTCCACTGCATTTTAAAATGTATGGACTGTGTAAAAGTGTTTCTTTCTTGATACTGTGAACTTCTCATCTTCTAATTTGCTGAATATCCCATTTTTTTTATTACAGAGAAAGGAAAGGAGAGGCTCTTGGTATCTCCAAATCATTTCTCTTTCCCCATGCTTGGTCTCAGGCCCCCTCCTAGTTTTCTGCTTCCCTGAGGACACAGTCTCACTCCTTCAGATTGCTCTTTAATGGGAAAGGTATCTTACTTCCTATTCTTTATGAACACTTGTGATACTTTTTCTGAAATATTTTAATCAGTAAATGCACAATATTATACCACAGTCTGCCCAGTGCTCAGTCATTTGAGACAGTCTTAAAACTTTTTTTATTTTTTTTTATACTTGCAGCCTATTCTTTAAGCCTTCTCATATATTGTCAACATTTCTGATTGCATGGTAAGTAATGACTTCCACTGAGCTGTGCATTGCCACCTGGGTCACTTTATGAAATTGAGGTAGTTAGTTTAGAGCCCTTACAGTGCTTGAAAATCCTCTCGCTACTCCTCCGGCGTGTATTACTTTACATTTACCGAGACTGAATCTCATTTCTGTTCATCTATCCAGTTCTCATCTCTGAAGATAGATAGCAAAGAATTCCAAGAGGGCAATCTGCTGGGAAAAATACAAACTTACGTTAGTTACCAACTAGACTGTTTAATGAGGAAAACATCCTAAGGGAAGCAAAACTCTCTGCAGACTTCCCTGGAGCAGCCTGCTGAGGTGAAAAGGTGGAGACTTTCTGGTTTAGACACTCAGATTTCATATGTAAACAATACTAGAAGGCAGCGCCCTTTGTGGTCTGGAATATAGTGTTGCCAGGATTAGTGAATGATGCTTTTCATTTGCAGAACCAGGGCTGGTTGGCTATTGTAACACCCTGATCTTGCAGATATTTTTAATGAAATGCATCAGATGAAACAGTGGTGCTGGTTTCTTTCTGTAAATGTCTGTAGTTTTGAGTCAAATATAAAATGAAGGCTTTGTCCTAGGTATGTAGGGAAAATTTCTGTGCAGGAATAATCCTGGTGAAGGATATTCAGACAGCACATGGATCCAGCTTTTCAGACAATCCTTTATTCAGGATTTATTAACACAGCTTTTCCTGCAAGCCAGGAAAAAAAAAAAAAGTCAGACAGATATTTCGGGCACAAACATGTCTTTCTGGCAGTCTCAGATGGTTCACTTTCAAATCTGGGAACACCCACTCCTCCCTACTGTCTGGAGCAAGGAGGTCACTGGGGTGTTTCAGTGCACTTTAATGATTTTCTGCAGGAGAGACAGCCCAGCCTCAAAGCTTCTCACCTTCCAACAGATTGACTAATTATTCTGAAAAGCACTAAAATGATCAGTTAATGAAAACTGTGCATCATTTTATGATCTGTTTTGTGCACTACAGTACATTACATCAGCCGGGCATGGTGTCAGTTGTGCCATTAAAGTGTTGATATTAGGACGTGTGTTCAGGCTCACAGGGATTCTGGTCACTACAGCTTTTCACCTCATATATCCTCCTTTAGTAGAAATCCATGGAGGACAACTAGTACTTCCCAACACCTTCCTTGTTTTTGAGGGGGAGATATTTGGGGAGGGTATGGTGGTGGGGATGGGATGACTTAAAGTGAAGATAGCTCCAATACAAATACTGGGCAACCCCCTTGAGCATCCCTAGTGTTTTGGCCAGTAATCCTGCTGCAAGGAGATCTAAAGAGAATGCATCCAGATGCTTAAGCACCTTAGTGCCAGGGTGTTGTCCTGCTGTGGCCACTTTTGCCTTTCATTGCCCCACGGTGCTGTTGTACCTTCTGCACCTGCCTCTGCTTTACAGAAAAGCTATTTTAGAGCCTGCCAAATTCAGTAATGTTGATCTATTTCTTATGCCTCTCCCTGTAATAACTAGTTGCCGTAGTTACCTCATGTATCTAAGGCAACCAGATGTTACAGACAGAGGCACTGAAATAGCATCAACAAGTACAAAAATTAAATGGTTCAACTATTTTGCCTGAGTTAAGCCACTCAGGGCCCTTTCCTTTTGGCTCTGGAATTTGCCACTTCATCTGATCAAACCTGCTGGCCTGTTCCCACCTTCCTACTGCAGCTGTTTGGAGCTGTAGACATCCCAGTGTCTGGCATGGAAGGGAGTGATTCCCCACTCCCCTTCCCCCAGGACTGATGGCCATTGGACTGTTTGCCTTTTCTATCAAGGACATGTTTCTGGGCTTACAACATATTGAAAATGTGGCAGTGGGGGAGCAAGGGGTATTTACAGTTAGTGCAGACCTGGAAGCAATGACCTGATTTTATTCAGTTTGGGAAAAAACTACTCACAGAATGCGGAGGATTTATCTCACTATTGGTTGGGGATTTTTTTATTAAGAATTTGCAAGACTGTCAAGTGGTTTCTATTTTCTAAGTACTGCCCCAGGGAGAACCAGTAGCTTCTAAGACATCAACAGTGGTGCTGTGTTCACACCAAGTTGGTCAAACTCAAAATACTAAATGTCTGATCCCTGTTCCCACCTTACTAAGGAGCTCTCTGAGCTAGCAAAGAGAAAAGTAAATTGTTTCTTATGTAAAATTATTTTCCTTAATAAAGGTGCAGCTGTTCCAAGTTGCCCAGAGAGTTGGATGTCTAGAATGAGTCTTCCTTCAGGTGGAGTACAACACATGGGGAATTGGAAATACAGCATTGAAAATGCAAGCACAAGGTGCTGCAAGAAATAAAAACGGCAGTGCATGCACATGTTGAAAATCCCTGTTCTAGGTTAACTGCTCTGGGTGAGTAATATTTACAAGCTGTGAGCCAGTCCCAACAGTTGATTTCCCTATGGCTGTGCACAAGTTACAGAACTTTTAAAGTTTTGTGAGCAGGAATGGTTATGTCTCCCCTCCATGCCCTTCCAAAAAGGCCATGAGGTAGATGGAGAGGGACCTGCATGTGAGGCCAGGTAGGAGAGGAAGGAGCATGCACTTTGCCACGTGATGCAAGCAAAGGAAGTGTATCACCAGACTGCAGTCAAAGGTAAGGTGTTCCCAGAAACACTTTTGGAGCATGTGGTCCCCTAAAGAATTTTTTGCCAGCTGCAATGCTGTATGGATGGCTTTGCTTGTGTTCCCAAGCTGCATGCACAGGCAGGGCTGCTGCTTAGCTGGTGACTGCCATGCTTGGAGGAGGAGGATGGCCACACAGGTACCCCAGAAAAGAGAGAGACAGACTCCCTTGGAGAGTGCGAGATGGGGGAAGGCTGGGTGAGGTTCGTCAGTCCTGAGCTTGTACAGATTTTTGTGTATCTTAACTAGTTTTGTTTAAACATGAAAAAAACAAATCCAAACTGGAATAGTTTTGAGGTCTTTGAAAAATAAATTGCAATGGAAAAGGAAGGGTTAAGCAGGGATGCCAACCAGGGATGTATTACAGGGAAAAGTAAAATTAATTCAGTAAGGTGCTGCCTTTATTCTATCATAGGGTTTCATCTTACAGCTGTTGTCTTTTCACTCCCTCATTTTTTCAAAAGCTCAGATTTCCATGTGAGAGCCCAGGGAGGGCACCTCAGCAATTAATTTCACATGGTAAAAGCACCTTCCTCTCAAGGTTGTAAAAGCAGAAATTAGACATAACACCCTTCTAAGACATCTTTCTCAGGCCAGAAGGAAGCAGGTGTTTAGTGTTACATTAATTTTAAACCCATAATTAGTGTAACTTGAGTCCTGGACCTCATCCAATTTAATTCATGGTATTCCTGCAAACGAGACTCCCCTGCTGATTTTATGTGAATGCAGCAGGCCAGGTCTTCAGCTACCCAAGCCTTTCCTTAGGATGTTTGGGGTGCAGGAAATGAGGTGCCAGGGAGGTGCCATATGGGTTTCTATATGGCCTCTGCAGCAGAGGTGTGGTTGACACGGGCTGTGCTCCGGCTGCTCACTGGCCATGAAAAGGATGTTGGTGGCCCAGAGGTGATGGTATAAGAGAGCTGCCTTTGGCTTCTCTCACTGCTCAATGATATAAGATCGTCAGAAGCTCTTTAATGAGGGTTTTGCTGCATACCTTCTTTGTTCTCAATCCAGTGGATCCCCTTTGGAGTGCTTACGTTTGATGGAGGCTCTTTCATTTCCCACTCTATCTTGTGCAGCTGTGCTGGTGCGGTTGTTCCTGCTGGAATGGGAGCTATAGCTGTTGGCAGGGAGGAGGCATTGCAAGCACCTTTTATTTTATCTAGTTTGGAGAAATAAAACACCAGGATTAGCACTGAATAAAGCAAGTTGGACTGCTTTAACAAATGGCATAAGGGATTGCTTTTGTTTGCCCTCTCGGAAGCAAATTGATATCACTGGAAAGTACTTCATGTTGGAAGATACAAAGCACACTGGCTCAGTCTGGGGTGAGGTAGGGAAGAGGATGCAACCAGGCCGTACCTTGACTAGCTGTTGATAACCACAGAGCTTTGAAGTAACTGATATTACTTATGTGTGTGTTTCCTCTGTGGAAAGCTGAGAGGAATTCCAAGGGGTACTCTGTAGGAGCGGTACCCGCCCAGGCACTGGCTGTGGCACTGTGGCTCAGGCACTGTGGCACAAGATCACAGCCTAGTTGTGAAGCCAGTCAGTGTGGGTCAAACCTGCCTCTGGCTTTGCTAGGCTGAGGCTAAATATGAGCTACCCGATTTAACTCTTGCTTTGTACAGCTGCTGCTTGGCAGAAAATATCTGGGACAGGAGCAGAACTAGGGGAGAATGAGAGGACATGTGAGGGGGAAAGAATTTGTGTGTTTCAGGCAGGATTTTAATTTATCTGAGCACTCAATTGACCAGAAAGAGACAGAAATGCCATTGTGCCAAAACCGCTTGGGAGCTCGCCCTCCTTCCGGGAGAAAGCCGTAAGGTCAAAGCGAGGGGAAATGGAGGCCTGGAGGAGAGCTTCGAAGGGAGACCGAGGTGCTGGAATCTGCCGGGTCATCTGCAGCCAGACACAGCATAGAAAATGGGAAGTGCCATGACTTACTGGGGTTTTACTGAGCTTGGTAGGATATCTGTTAGCCCTGTGTGAGCAATTAGTGCTGATTAGCAGTTCCCTCTGCTGGCTGAGCTAAGGAAGTTATCCCTTCGGCTCTGCAGGAGTGCTTCTGCTGCTGCAAGGATGCGTTAGGTTGAGCTGTGTGGTATCTCCACTCGTGAATTAACGACATAAGGCGGGACTACAGGGCAACTATGCAGCAAATAAAACCGTGGTCACTCTACTGCCACTGAAGTCTTCTCTGGTAATAAAAAGAGCAGAGCAGCCACATACTCTTTTTCTAGGAGTGATTTTGACAAGCATTTCCCTCAGAGCCATTGCTGATGTTACTTTGCATTCGTTTGGCCGCTGCATTATTTTGTGGAGTTTTTTGCTCTGTGTGTGTGATGTATGCTGTGTGTTACGGAGCTTTAAGCAAGGACATAAGTCTACTCATTATTTTTTATTAAAATAGTGGTTTTGATACTCCATTTTTGAATCAGACCAAAATATTCTTGTTTTTCTTCAAGGAACAATAAAGCAGAGCACTAATTTGACTTCTACATCTCTTAAAAAAAACGGAGATGTGGTGACTTACCACATCATTAACAAGTTGTGATCTAACTGATACAGACCTCTGAAGGTTTATGTCACCCTGAAATAAGAAATGAAGTCAGGTTCTCAGCATCTAAGCCATCTTCCCTTCTGCCCAAATGAATCTTTTTGATGTGGTTCCTCAGGGCAGGAGAGCTCATGGCAAAGCCAGTGTCTGCTCACAGACTTAAACAACATCAGCTGCAGTCACAGCTCAGTGATCCTATGAAAACAATTGTACAGACAGATGTACTTTTGTTACCTTTCATGTATTTAATATTATTTTTTTTTCCTTTTATTTCTTTTTTGCCCAAACATGGCCTGTGAATGAGAGGCCTCTGCTTCTCTTTACATTTTTGTCATTATTTGCCAGGTGCTTTTATACACATCTGCCACTTCTGCTCTGTGTGGAGGGGGGTTAATGTTAACTCAGCTCTCACAAAATGCTTTACAAATGAACATAAAGAAGGCTATGAAACTGTTAAGTAGCTGTTTTCACTTCCAGGGTACCTGGCCCAAGCCCAGTGTCTTAGACAGTGGAAGGCTTTCCACGAGGAAATTCCTGTGGGTTTCTGTGAAGAACCCACCTCCCCTTGCCACCAGCCCCCACCACCTAGTCAGGACCCAGGCCGGAGGCAAAACCACTGCCTTGTTGCCTCTGCCAGAGAAATCCTGCTTCACCCCTGCCCCAGCTGAAAGCTGAAATATGTGCTTCCCGTGCCGTGGCTCGAGCTCCTCGGGAAAACTTCAGCTACATCCAAATTAATAACTGAACGCAAGCATCCCAGCCTAAGACCAGGCTTACTGTGGGAACGACTGGATGCTGGCAGCAAGATTGGCTGCCGCGGGAGGTGAGCACGGCCAAACTAAACAACTGCCGTCTGGTCCCATGTCCTCCTCCTCCTCCTCCTCCTCCTCCTCCTTGTGAGCCGCAGCCGTTCCACTTCTCACCATGAGGCCGGGATTGGGGAATCCTGGTCATTGGCCCCGCTAGCCAAGAGGTGAGGGAGGCCTTTCCACACCTGACTGCGCCAGGACTTTGGGATCTAATGTGCCCCAGAGACACGGGATATTCAATGCACCTGGCTGCGTCTACTATAAACCACTTTCACCTTCTTACTCGAGCTGTGGGAATTTGCATACAAAAAGCCCCATTAGGCCCCATCAAAGGATATTTAGGTTGCTGGTGTTAAATTACCAGAAGCAGGCAGTTTAGTTCTGAGTAGAAAGTGTTTCCCACTTAAAAGTTAAATGGTGTCATAAGAAGGTTTCCTTCACCTGTTAATAACAGTTGTACTGCTTTGCTTGCTGGGTCTTCACCACAATGTTAAAATTGAATTTCTCTAATGACAGGAGATTAAGTTTCAGGAAAAGTAAAATTTCATGCTTTTTTTTCAGTGTTAAATATTTTTACATAAGGTGTTGAACATTATTTATAGATGTATTATTTCACCATTACCAAGTGAAATAAATTTGGGTTTTGCTACAAATAATATTAACCAACCAGACAATAATGGCAACAAAGCTTCAAACAGAATCACTCCTCTACAAGCCCTTATCCCCTTTGTAGTTCAAGATACTGGCTCCAATGAGGTAAAGACTAGGTCACAGTAAGTTATTTTCAACTAACTCCTGATTCACCAAAGCTCAATCCAGGTTCAAGTCACCCCTTGTTTTATAAGTTGGGCTGTCTGAACCATGAATGTGTAACCCTCTCGGTTTAAATGGGCTAGGAGGCTTCACTGCAGGTGAGAAAAGCACCCAAATGGAGCAGGCACAGGTACAAATATGTTCTTGACATGCATTTCCTCTGGTGTGTACCTGTGCTTTTCGTGCCTTAGTCACAAGGGAAATTCAGAAGTCCTTGTGTGAAAACTCGTAAGTACTGGTATGCAAATAGAGAAGTGTGACTAAGTAGTCTCACTGCTCCCACTCTTTCACATGAGAAGTGCAGTATTGACAGTGCAAATGTGGCATGCTCTGTGTGCCCTATCAAGGCATTTCAACCCCTGACTGTGTGTTTGGGTATATGGATGCATCAAATCTAAGATAAGAGAAGCACTTTTCCTTAATTAAACAACGTTTAAATTGGTTGCTCCTTGGCATTTCCTACTGAATTAGTTCTCGTGCTGTAAAAATGATTTTTCAGCTCCTCAGGTTGAATGAGAACTCCCTCTGAGATGCTTTCTGTCAGAAAAAAATACACAAATGTACACAGGGAGGCTCAAGAGGAAATAGGCTGGGAAAAGCATCCTAGGAAAAGGGAGTCAGCAGCAGCAAACCAGAGGTGGCCTAGGAGCCCCCAAAGTCCAGCTGAAAACCACTATGGGGTTTCTGGTACACTGGTAAGGTCCTCTCAGGTGTGTTCAGTGTGGTTCTGTCCCATGCTGGGGACATGTAAATTTGAGCACGTGAGGATGACCATGCCAACAGGGTGATGGAGGAAGGTTTTGAAACAGGAAGGTCTGGAAACAGGAGACAAAGGAGAGACCAGGCAGGTGGGGAGATGCTTGGCCAAGAAAGATGAGAGAAGGGATTCATAATAAGGTTCGGTAAGAAACGTGTTGGATTTCAGACAACGACACATGCTGTAAATAAACCCGTGTGTTTTAGAGAAAAAAGGAATGAAAATTCATTTTGAAGACCCTAAAAAAGAATAAATCTTTTGTAGCAAAGCTGTATTTAATTTGGTTATAATCCACTGAATTGAGATATATTTCAACTTGACTGAAGACTCCCAAGCATGGCTCATAGGAAACCAGATCACTTCTGGCAGAGGGAAGAAAAACTGTTAGAACTAAGTTCTCTCAGCTGGCATGTTTATCGCCAGAGATCAATGAAAACCAGAGCATAAATAAAAGCAGATTTTGAAAGTGAACTGATAGACATTCAGGCACCAAAAAGCATTTCTTTTTCTGTGTGTCTTATTTTTCTTCACTGGAGGAAATCAGATTGAAACATATTTTAGAGACAAGCATGTATCTTATTTGCACATTTGCAAGACCCATAAACAAGTGGCCCAGTGTCATGTAGGTCTCAGATTTGCTGCCCTTTCAGACCTATTAGTTTGTGGAGACTTGGATGTGGTATGGCTTTCAAGGTGGGACACAGTGTTCTGCTTTAACAGGAAGCACGTGGCCCAGCTTTAACCACATAGCAGGACTTAGATGGAAATAAAATTACCAAGCAGCATGCTCATGATTTTATAAAAGCTTAACTGTATTTCCCCAGGGTGCCTTGGTATTTCTAAGGGAAAGAGAGAGTAAACAGTATGTTTGTATTTGATAACAGAGATACAGGGGCGAGAGCGTCCCACATAGGCATAGCTATATTGCTCCCAGGATCTTATGCAATGTAGAAGCATCTGTGATTAGTGTCCTTGCACACATCTTCTTGTGTGCCTTTCTTTGCTTTAGAATCAAATGTACTGGAGGAGTTGAGCTTCTATTCAGTGTCTGCCCCACCTGACCTCTCTCTGTGCTCTTTGCCCTCTATTAAACAACACAGCATTTTGTTTCCATGCCCTGCAATATTACTGCCATATGTTGTCTGTCTTCCATGTCTCCAACTGCTCCCACTTGGCCTTCCTCCCTGAATTTGATTCTGGGCTCCTTTTTCCCTTCTTTCTGCCTTTTTCTGTGCCCATGCTCTGAGGAACACCATCCCTGTCTCTGCCAAAATGGACAACCCCTTGAGGTGATCTTCCTATGATCCTGCACTGTCTCCACTTTCTGAACAGCTAAGGAAATTAACAACGCCAGGTTTTCTCTGACACCACTTTTCCTGCTTTAAGGGAGTTTACTGAAGACGTGCACAAGGCTTTTATAAACTGGTTTCACCAGCTACCTTAAAGAACCCTGCTTTTTTGTGGTGCTGATAAAAGAAAAGAAAAGGACTAAGCCACCAGGGTGCTCAGACCAGGACATTGTACACAGATCAGTATGATTTCATTGGTTCCATATATTTGCCCATTTATTGTCCACTCCATCTGGCCTTATATCTGTGCTGTGAACTCTCCATCCTTTTGTTCTGGATTTGTGCTGAGTACAACGGGATCCACACCCTTAATTAAGATCCCAAAGGCTTTCTATTACAAAGTATTTAAGAAGAGGAAGAGTAGTTGAAATTTATCTGTTACCAACAGTTGTTATGGCTGGAGTGAGACTTTAATATAGAATTCAAACAGGGAAGTCTTTTATTTACAGACTATTCCTGTGCTTTTTGTATATAAATATGTGCTTTACAGTGAATTGTTTATAATCTAAGTAGCTTTGAATCCATATTTCCTTTAGAGAAGCAACAAATCAAGAAAAAAATATGACCAATACAGAAAGGTGGAAAGGTGTTTTTGTTATATACTGTATTTGAACTAAAGCCTGTATGATAGCTGCTATGCAGTACTGAAACATTCTGGCTGCAAGACAGAGAGGTCAGCATGCCTGTCCATCTATTGATCTTACTTTATTTTTTTCTTTCTTTCTGGAGAACCACTAAAGTCCTTAGATATTAGTAGAAAGGTGTAATGCAGGAGAAAAATGAGGTTGGATAAAACAAAGGCTTGATTCAGTGAAGTGTCATGAGAGAAGTTATATTTTTTCTGGTTAAAAGAAAGAATCTTATCAAGACTGTCTCTTTGATTTGCCCATACTATTTGAAGCAGATTCCTGGTATTTAATGAGCTGCAAACACAATGACAGCTATAATTTGGCTAATTGAAAGTGACAGGCAAGGATTCTTCCTCAACGGCAGGAAAAACCCTACTCATTTCTCTTAATAGTTGGTTGGCCAGTCTGGATCTTCTCATCAGCACAATCTGGTGAAATACCCACAAGCTGGGTCAGTGCCTGGGCCTTTTTCTGAGAGCACATCCTGGCCTTGTGACAAATTGTCATGCAGAGGCCTGCAAGGCAGCGATGCCCTGACTGACACTGCAACCCAGAGCTGTCTGGTGGAATTCCCTAAGGAGCAAGTGGTGTTAGATGCCTTGGGAGGCAACGAGTCCCCACTAGTTTGTCAATTCTGTACATCTGCACTGCTGAGTTTTTGTTACTCTCATTACTTAGGGCAGCAGGATTAGAAATGGCCCATGTGTGTATCTATTCCAGTCACACCATTATGTGCTTCCTTTATGCTTTTGTTGGGCAGTTTATTGTCACAGCTAGTAGAAAATCATCTCATCAGTTTAATCCCACCACCTCTTCCTAGCCTACCTTGTTTCACTGCTTCCCCTCCATACACATATTCATTAAAAATATTTTATGTTCCCATTATCTACTCACTCTAATTTAAAACTAAGATTAAAATATGGTCAAAGCAGCTTTCTTTTCTTGCTTCTTCTTTCAAGCCATTGTCAGCGAAGGAGGGTTCTCATTTTGCTGAGCTAAATCAGAGTTGGGAGTTACTGGTCTGAGTTGTGCTCAAGCCTCTGCAGCTTAAACCAGGTACTTAACATCTCTCAGCACCTCAGCCTTCTACCTGCAATGTGAAATGGCAAAAAAGCCCACCTGTTCTGAGCTTTACCATATTGCTCTTGGGAACTTGCAGAAGGATCTTATGATGGAAGTTTTGCAGGGACATGAAATACTTTTTTTCTGGATGGTGCTAACGGATTAGCACTGCATTTTTTGTAACCACTTATGTTTACACTAGTCAGTAAACAGTGTAACAATCAGCAAAGGGGAGTGGTGGGAGCCATTTTGTGTTCACACTGCATGCTTGAAATGTGAGTGAAAACTACTGATTGGGACCCTACCACCTTGTGATAGCATCCCACCCCTCAGTCCTGTGTAATTTTTCACCTTTCATCTCTGTGGGATATATCCATTACTTGTACCCAATTGTTCAGTTAATTTATGCTTTACTCTGATGCCTATCCATGTCACCATGTCCTACCAGCCCCCCATGTAAGTGAGCATTCCTCTCAGTCCCACTGCAGCACTACTGTGTCAAAGCAGCCCCTTCCCTGTCTGCTGGCAGATGCAAATGGTCAGTCAATATGTAATAAGTGGAACTGTGCTAGTCCAAAGGAATTGGATGGCCCTAGGAATTCATAAGCATTCATAACTTATCCAATTCAAGTAAATCTGTGTCTTACAACTCTCACAGAGCAGGGTAACTTACCTGTAATTAGCACATCCATTCTTAAGTGAATGTCTCTGAAAAGGGAGCCCAAATAAAATGCACTCTGCATGTAACCTGGCTGCCATCAATCAAGTATTGATTTTCAAGAAAACCCACACCTACACACCATGCTATTATAAAGCTGTGTAGTTACAAATTCAGGAGGTCATCCCACAGTGTCAGTGAGACCTTACCAAATTTGTGGTTTGATACCAATCAAATTATCTTCAAAGAATTAGCATAGGAAGTTCTCCCCTCTCCCCAGCAAAAGTGAGGAATAAATAAGCTCCCCCCTTCCTTCACTTGAGACTGGGAAGATAAGCTTATTTCCTCTCTCTCAACAGCTTTAGAGACTAAAGAACCCCATCAAGTTAAATAGAAAGAAGAGCAGCAGAAAGCACCACTACAGAGAATAACTCAGGGGTTTCTTATATTACTCCACCCAGCAGTGCATAAAGAAAACCTGCCTGAAACAGTAGAAATTACCTAACCAAAAAAGTGTATCGATTGCCTTTCCTTCAGCCTTCAGGTAATATTTAACATACAAACAAACACACACACCCTGCCTTGCCCCCTCTTCTCCTTCCTGGAATAAGAAGCCCTGCCAGGTCCCTTCAGTCTCCCCAAACTGTGTGAAGAATGGCCATGAGCTGTCATGCTGAGCAGTCACACTCCTCCCAGATCTGTGCATGCACCAGACATCACAGATCTGGCAGTGCTCTGCCCCATCAGACAGGAATGATACAGTGTCATGCAATGCCACCTGCTCCTGCTCCTCCCAGCACTCCAGGAGAACCCTTGATGGGGGAAAACTCAAAGTGCCTTGGGCTCTGCTCCTGAGGCCACTGCTCATCTCTTCTGCTGGAATCCTGGATTGGCACCAGGGCTGTGCATTTCAGCTCAGCATCACCACCACACATGGCCAGGTGCCCAAAGTGCTGACCAAAACTAGACATGCAAATTATTAAAACCACCACTGCTGCCACCAGAGTGCTGTACAAAAATTCTTGTTTTCAATATGACAACTGACTGAAGTACCACCTCCCTTCAAAATAAAGAGGATATTGAAAATACAGATTGAACAGTTCAAGGCATGTGTAATAGGGGATGAGGCCTCTGCCAAATCAATTGTGAGTTTAAGTAAGCTCAGACTTGATAACTAATTAATATTATGTCTGGGATGTCTGTTTCGTGGTCTCTGCCAAATATCAAGTTTTGACCTTGAAGAGACTCCCAGTGTAGAGCAAGCAACAGCTCTAAAGCAACTACCACTGAACCAAGCCAGCAGATTTCATTCTAGGCTTAGGAAACATCTTGGGTGTATTTTCATAACAGCTTAAGCTGGTCTAACTCAGAGCTGGAACAAGCACAGGTCCAACCAGGCACTTGCTTTGCCCTGACACAATGTTTGTCTCATGATGAGAACAATTGAAAGAGCGAACCAGAAAAGCAACAGACACAAAACTGAAATTACCAAGTTGGAAAAAAAAAATCCTGTAACTTTTTCCTCACTCAACTGCCTGAACTAATTTGCAGCAGAGAGAGAAAAATGCCAGCAGCAGACACTTGTGTCCAGCAGCCTTACAGAGCTGAGGTACATGAACAGGTCAGACACAGGAGCAGAGCTCAGGCTTCTCTCCTGAGCACTGGAAATCACTGGCACCTTTTTTTGTCCTATGCTTTCTTCTTGACCTTCCTTTCCTTCACAGCCTTTCCACTTTGTCTCCCTCAGTGTGGCTAGCACCTGGCTGTTTTGCATTTTTCTTTTTCCAGCTGTTCTCTGTAACTGCCTCCTGTAAGTGATGCGACCTGCTTTCCTGTCAGCTACTTTTCCCTTTGGTGAGGTCTGGAATTTGGAAGTTGGAAAGACTTTTCTGTGTGCTAAAGACAGCATGAGCCTAAAAGGCAGCATTTCCCACCAAAAAGATACGTGCCCATTATACCTGTACAATAAACAGTATCTGGAATTGGCTTGTTTCATGGACTTTGGAGGGGGACAGGGGTTCTGACACACAGAATGATGATACAAAGATTGGTGCAGGGTCTATTTATTTCAACTGTTCTTATTTGATTAGCTGTTCCTTGATGACACCTATGCTGGTCATCTTTGTAGGATTCTTGGCACAGAAAGCTACATCCATAAAAGCAAACAGTGCCCAATACATATTCTGTGGGTGTATATGCAAGCTCTGCTTGAGATTATACTCCCCATGTTCCAAGTCTTACTTATACAACAGCAATTCTGCACCCTTATAGGCACATAAATGGGCTCTTAAGAAGACACAAGTATAATTTGTAGCCAGCCTCAAGACATGAATTCCCTCCCATCATTTGGAAATGTGTTATCAAGCTGCATTAGGTTTAAAAACAATTTTTATGCAGCAGAACAAAATTGTGTTGAGGCTTCTACTGCAAGATCAAAAAAATTTCCAAAGTTTGTTTCTGTTTGTGCCCTGGTCAGCAGTAAGAAGGTAATGCTGTAGTTTTCAGAAACCATCAAGAGTTTCATCACAACCAATGCATCCCTACAAATCATTTCGGCTTTGACAAGACAACATTTTTCAATGCAAATTCATTTTGTTGGATGTTCTTGTTGGTTCCAATCATCTCACTTCCACTTTACCATCCTTTTTAAATGGCTACAGCGCAGTAAAATGGATCTTCACATTGAGTGTCAACAGGCTTGGGCAATAGGTGTTAGGAATAATTCCTCACAAATTGTCCTGCTTCTGCTGTGTCCCTAATGAGACAGTTTGAAAGAGGATTTATTGCAAATAATATAGTTTATGAAAAACAATACTTTTCAAGTCTGACACCATTCACTAATTCACACAATGAAATGCAGGATAATTTTCAAAAGCTTTGCTTTTTTCTTCCTTTCTTCCTTTTTTTTTTTTTTTTTTTTTTTTGGTTTGGATTTTTGTTTGTTTGTTTGTTTTGGTTTGGTTTGGTGGTGGATTTTTTGTTGTTTGGTTTGTTTGTTTGGGTTTTTTTTTTTGTTAACGTCAAAGGTTCTGACTGTTCTGATGATATTTAAAAGGGCAGATACTGCTTAGGGATAGATCTGTCTACTTGGGTGCCTAAATTTGTTGTATCACATTATCTCATTGGCAAAGTTCCTGATCTGCAGGAGTTTAAATCTGCAACTAACTGCACACTGTGGACCAATTCTGCCAACCTTCTCAGGCTAAAGCTTTGAGGTGGCCACAGGAGAGACAAGGCTGTGGGAAGCAAGCAATTAGATGTTGCCTTCTGGGTCTTACAGCCAACAAGTTAACCACTGCTATTCTGGTGATGTTGCATGGCAGGGTAAGCATGTGTTCCTCAGATATGCTATCAAGGTTTTTCAACCTGCAGGTCTTTTTATTGCAAGGCAATGTTTTTGGCCAGGAGAAAACAAGAGGACTGACAGTGCTAAAACATGTACTGGGTATACTCACCCTGGCAGTGGCGATGGTGCGTGGTGGTGGGTCAGAGTTTGGCTAACCAGAGACAATGAGGTGAGATTCATTTCTCACTTCTGTCATAATGCCCTCCTGCTTTCCTGCCTGAGGAGAGCTGCCCAAGCATTAGGTCCATTTCACAGTCAGGACACAGGAAGATGAGACAAGGGAGGGTTGGTGCCACAGCCCGAGGCAGGCTGTGCAACTCACTCTGTGCTTCCCTGAGAGCACGCAGGCTCCTCTGAGGCTTCACCTCCCACTGCCCCACCAGGCCTTTGCATTTTAGTTTAACTCTCAAACATTTTACAGGACTTCCAAGTAACTGTTCCTACTCCTCAGCACAATTCCAGTTCACATGCTCTTCTTTAATCTCTGTTCATCATTAAAGATCCCTTCCTCCAGAAACTTCCTAATTTCCTCATTCTTGTCCTCTCCAATTGCTCCCTCCAGCCATCACTTCTGAAGACAGAATTGCTGAAGAGATTGCATCCACTGGGACTGAATTCCTAAATGATGAGGCTTAACCATGTTTGTTTCAATTTCTATACCTTTAAAAAGGAACGCACCAATTTCCCACTGGTCTCCCAGGAGAAGGTTAAGATCAAGTAAACAATGTTTGAAAAGCTTTTTGCAGATGGCAAAAGGAGTCCAAGCATTTCCAGAGATCTAGTGAGAGGAAACATCTTGTTAAGCTGTGCGTCTCAAATCTCAAATAACATTTTTTTTTTCTCTTATGGTTACAAGCTTATTTAAAGGCAAAAATAATGTCCAGGTTCTTTGGCACTTGCTGTTTGAAATTCATGTCTCTGTAATATTCTTTCGGCTTCTCTCTTGTGCTCATTACAATGCTCTCTAAATGCTTAAAAAACATGAGCTCCTAGGACAGTAGAATTTTTAAATTACTCAGAATGTGATGTTCAGAGGAATTGAGGGATCTGGGAACTCCTTTGAATTTATTAGATGCCAGATTTAAATGACACATCCAAGCTAGATTTTCACATTTTGAAGATTATTTTTTAACATATTTAAACAGAGCATTCAGGAATGAGGAAGGGCAATCCCCAGAGACTCTTTAAAACAGGAAATGTAGAAAAGGAAAGAATTGGGCAGAATTATGTTGCAAATGGCTTCTGACACTGATTAGTAATTAAAATGGTAGAAAATTAAACTCTTGAAATTATTTAAAATGCATGCACAAAGCATCCTTTCCCAAGGAGCTGGAGTGCCTTTTTAAGGATCCTGCAAAAGGCTGCAATGCTAATTCATTTGATTTAACTGATTTTGCCACTTTTCTCTGGGAGGTGATAAAGCAGGTTTGTCAAGACAGATAAGGGTGCTGTATTGTGGACTGTGTGCTCACAACGTTTTCCAATTTGAGCTTTCTATCATCAGGGCTTTCTCATCTTCAGGCAAACTCAAAGCATTACAGATTGCAATTCTTTCAGTGTCTCAGAGTGCATCAGGCACATTAAAGATAGAGAAAGCAACGTGTCCCGAAGAGAGGATTTCTTAATTACTATTTTATTATGTACCTTATTATTTCCTAGAGGCTTTGCTCAATGCTTTGGCCACTGCACAAATACAGAGGAAGTCTCTGTCATGGCCAGGTGAGTTTATCACCAAAATTGAATGCAGAAGTACAGCACAGAAGAAAAGGAAGTTCTTGAATGGGGACTATAGGCAAACACAGGAGTCCACATTGTGCTGGAGGCAGTCTCATGTCTACGTGTGATGTCTTCCCTTGCATTGGGCAATACTGGGGCTTCTGCAGGAAAGACACTGAGCAACCTCATTTGGTCAGTGTTGCAAGAGCAGAAGGGATGGCAGGAACAGGAGGCACCAAGAGATTTGGCACAAGTCACAGCAAGAAAGCATCATTTGGGCCAAGAACAGATTTATTAAGGGAATGGATTTCAAAACCCATCAAAAGACTTTTGAAGCTCACTGATATCCAATGGCAAATATTTCAGAAAGAAGAGCAGTTGTGCATAAAATGGCCCAGAGAGAAGAAAACATGGGATAAATGCAGAAAAATCTTGAAATTGCTCAATTGAGAAGAAGATGCTAAGAAGTTTTTTGACTGAAAAGTTTTTAAATTTAATAATTAAAAACAAGCCTATTGTCAATGATTCTTCAAGTAGGCTTTTTCTTCTTCAGAGCTTGCAATACTTCACAGTTGTCTGGGAAAGTAAGGGTATTTCTCTTTTAAACTCTGATTGCTCTTTCAATACATGCTAGAGAAAGCTAGGCATGACTAAACTATGATTTGAAGAGTTTGTAGATTATTGTGGATCATAATTATATCCTGTTTAAAACATCCCTTGAGGTAGGGATGGAATAGGGTAATTTGTGACCCTTCTCTTGTCTTCAATTACCAATGACAGCCTGAACAAAAAAAAAAAAAGAGGAGAAGGCTTTGGGTTTCAGCCACATGAAATACCTCTCTGCTAAAAAAATCACAAGCATCACCCACTTTTACATTCAAGTTCAAGGTAAGCATGTGCTGGAGTGCCCTTACTGAACCAGAGTGGGAACGAGGTGAGCACCCACTCACCTCATGGGTACAGGAGATACCCTGTATTCTTCACTTAGAAATCACTCTTCTTCCTTATGGAGAAGAAACACAGCTGCTCCTGAGCCTAAGCACCACTGCCAAAACAGCCAAACCACCCAGCTAGGGGAGGGCCTTGTGGTGGCAGTCTGTGATGCCCCAGGGGTGAGGCTGAAGCCTGGCTGAGCTGAGGGCACTGCACTGGTAACTGCAGGCACCCAAGCTGCTCTTCAGTGCCCAGACATGCTTTAGATATTTTCTGTACTGCAGTCCCCTACTTCAACTTTACTTGGGATTTGAGATGTTGACACTAAATAGCAAACCTGATGCCTTGGACCATTAAAAACCACCAAAGTGGGGCTATTAATTTCAGTAGCAACCAGACCTTATGTAGGTTCCTTTTTTTCTTCTGTAGGAGGTATCCACTCAGCTATTCATTGAATTATTTATTTTTTCCAGAGTAAATTTTATGATTTTTTTTTTTCAGATTGTAAGACATCCTGCTTATATGCTATAGTCCTAATAAATACAGATCAGACTTAAAGAGCTTCCATAAATGTCATTATTTTGAGGCAACCTACTCTTTCTTCAGAAGTGGAAAGCCAGAAACACCTCCAGAATGAAACACCCACACATGGAGAGATTTCCAATTCCTTCTTTTATTCCTAAGATGTTGCCAAATGGAGAACTCCTGCTTTACAAGCAGGGATTTGCAGCTGAACTGAATACTGGACATCCCCAAACAGCAAACAGGAAAACTCTCAAGGACAATTGAACTATGGGCACCTCAAAATAAATATGTGTATTGTGGGAGAGAGCATGAGGAAAGTGAAGGTTGCTTCTTTGTTTTTTCTTACTTTCACAACCTACTGTATCATAACTGAATGTCAGTGTGTAACACCTCCTCTGGTGAGCACTCCTGCACCATTTTCAGGTTAATGCATGCAGTGGGTGCATTAACAAACAAACACCAACAGTATACCGAGTTGTGCTGAGGCTTGAAGACTTTTTAAACAGTGATGATGTGTGTCCTGAGGAAAAAAAAGTGGTGTGGAGCTGAAAACAAACAAGAAGCAGCAGACAACCACTTCACACCTCCAGTAGCACTGGGCTGTGCAGCTGGGGTGGTCATTTTTCCACCAGACCCAGTCTCATCCATAGGCTCATGATAGCAATTCCCATCCCAGAGGAAGATCTCTCCTTTTGCCCTTCAGCTGAGCTTCCTGGCAAAGACTTACAGGATCCCAGCTTTGTCTATTTGTCTCTTGCAGCTACAATTCCTCTTCTGAGGGCTTCAGTGGGGCAGAAGCCATTCTTGGCATAAGGGGGTTCCCTGTCTGCAGGTGAGATGCTAAGCAAGGTTTGAGCTACGTAGAGCACACACTCTGAGCACTGTCGGCGATGGCTTTGCTCAGTGGCGGCGAGAGCTGTGTGTCTAATTTGGGCAGCAGCAGATGGATCATTTAAGACAGAAAGAGACTGGCACTACCAGCAGAGCAAAGGGATAACGTGTTCCTTCTGCAGCACAAATCGCACAAGTGACTCATGACTTTTCCACAGCTCACGCTGGCATCCCTTGGTCTCTGTGACTGTAATTGCACATTTTAAAGGTCAGGACATAGTGCTTTCTCCCTGGTACCTTGGAATCCATACAGGTGAGGGTTTTGCTCTGAAGAACCTCCAGTGTACATGGTGGTTTCCATATGGTTTGATCAGCAGGTTGCTCTTCTCCTTCTGGCCCAAGTGTAGAGATTATGAAATAATCTAGCCAATAAACCTCTCAGTTTGATTCCCGGGTGCTCGTTGCATACATAATTATCACATACATGACTAATATCAGGCAGGCCTGGTGCCTGAGCCACACCCACATTCCTTCTGCCAGCCCTCATTTCAGAACAGATTTCAATTAACTTTCATCAGATGTTTAAGGTGGCCTAAGTCTTTTCTTCTTTGTGTAGGTGTTTATATTTCAGTGCTTTATACTTAAGGATGTACTTCACTGCTAACTAGAACAGAGACTGATTTGGGCATGCGCTTAAATGGTCTTTGGACTCCTGGTCTTATTTAGGTGGTATTTCCTCTGACAGCAAAGGCCTGGCATTAACTGAGTTTTGTGTGTGCAGGCTGCTCATGTTCATGAGTTAGTGTGCTATAGCTTGTGAAAGCACACACTGATGGTTCATCTGTACCAACCTGGAATCACAGGCATTTCACCACTGTCCTTGCTGAAACATTAGGAAGCCTGGAAGCCTGAAGCTGAATGGTGTTGAAAAAGCCCATCGCTTTCTTGCCCGAAATGGAATTGTCATCTAGATTGGGTAGTAGCTTTCTGTGCAAATTTCAGTTCTGGGTACAAGGTACCATCCTGGTACTGCACAATTTATACCAGCCTTAACTCAGGCAGACTCAAATCAGTGCAGGCTGGGCTCAGTGATGGTAAAATCCCACGGAGAATTACAGTCAGTGCAAGGAAACCACTGGCCAGAAAGAAGACCCAAAATATATGAAAATACCAGTGCTTCTGCACATTTAACTTTACTCAAATTCTCTTGATAACTTTACAAGGAAAAAACAAACCAGTACAGACGGCCATGTGTTTCACAGGCTGGAACACTGCACTGAAGTTGAAATAGACCCCCCTATTTTAGCAGCTTGGTAATGCTTCCATCTTTCATAGGTTTCTGAGCTGGATCCAGCTGAAAAGAGCAATAACTCACCTTTGACAGTTATGTAAAAGATAGACTGCGGTCTCAGTTCAGCTTCCCTTGAACGGGGAGCTGAAGCTTGCAAGCATGTTTCATAACAGTACCTTTATTTGCAAGCTTGCCAAACAGGCCTGGGATAGGTGACCTTTGCAAATGAATAACCAACAACTTTGACTTTAGAAATAGTCTTTCATAATGAAGCTGATCCTGGGAAAACACCCTCTGCCTACACTGAACTTTTTTAAAAGTAACTTTAAATCCAAAATTATGTTTAAATAATTTAAAATGTGCTTAAAATTGTATGTTTATTCTTACACTGAATGCTAACATAATTAGGACTATGGGTCATCTTCTTCATTTAACTATTCATATTGAATATAAAGTCCTAAATGTCTTTAACATGCAATTTTCACTGCAGACATGCATATTAAAAAAAGCACTCTTTTAAACCTATCTTCAGTTTTCAAACAAAAGCTTGCTCAACTCCTGCTGAAAAAGTTTGAAAGAATAAACCAGCTTGAATATTCAAAATCCACCACAGCAATAAGAATTAAAAATCAAGTAATAACAACCTATCAATTTGACAGGTTTTATTCTTAGTGAATTTCGAGTTGTCACATTCTCAAGGGTTTTTCTTCCAGATCCCAGGGCTAAAAGGTAACTACCTCCTATTTAACGAAAGGTAAGTTACACAAAAAATCCCAGCTGTCATGAGATAAAGGACAAATCATGAGTCAGCAAAATCATTCCAGAGCTTTAGCAAGGAACTTATCTTTTCTTCCAGGTTGTTTTCTTTTGTGTGACATTTGTCTGACATTGCCTGAAATGATTTTCTTACACCTTGGGAGTTTGGCTGGGAGACCTGACAATATTACTGACAGACAGTGGATTAAACACATCTGCAAACTTGGTATAAAGAAGTAATAGATCATCCTACAGTCTGGGAAAGGAAAAGAAAGGGAATTAAGGGGGGGGGAAAGGGAAGAAAGGAAATAAAGGAGGAAAGGAGGATAGGAAGATTTGTTTCCTTATTTATCTATCTTCTACCCCCTAGTATGGGCATCCGTGCAAAGATCCTCACTGGGGATTTGTTACAGCCTTTGTTAAAAGTGAAAATACTAAGTAGCAGAGACAGTACCTGGGGAACAGTATCAACATGAAAAGAATATCCTATATATATGAAATATATATATATATATATACTACTCGACATGAAATATATATCTACATGTCCGACAATGTCCCTATCTGATTTTTAAATGGGCCACAGATCTACTTCATTCCTGTTCTTACAAAACAATTTTAGCAGATCCTTAGTAGCAGTAAAGGAACAAACACACAGAGACTGTGAAACTGATTTTATATTTTGCTGAAAAAGAAGTCAATATTTTTTTAAAAAAGGATTAAAAACAAAAATGCAGAAAGAAATGTATGTTGATAGAGCTGAAGGTTGCTTTCTTGGTTCCTCCCTTGGCTGCAGCACTCAGTCCAGTCTCCCAGTGTTTTAGTTTTAATTTTTCTTAATGGTTTTTCCTCCATCTAAAAGTATTGCTGGGGCAGTTTTACGCCTGCTCAACTAAATCCTAAAATGTCAATGACCTCTTTGGAAAAATTTAGTGAGGAAGGAGGTGTCACTCAAAAGACACATTGTGGCTTCCTCTACTCAGTGTGGTGGCACACAAAGTACAGGAGGCAGCCTCTCCAGGGTTTGTGTGTCTCCTGGTGCTCTGCACAGCTCATGCATCCCAGCAGTGGTGGTCACAGCCAGGTGGAAGGGCTGAGCCAGCAGGCTCACGGAAGGACCTGTCTGTAAGGACATTTCTAGACTGGCAATGAAGCCTCTGTGCACTCAGGAAGCTCCGAGACTCTGGTAAACAGAGGTTATGATGTACAGATGAAAAGAGAGCAGGTGGGGAAGATTCAGAAAAGTCACTGTTCCTTTTGCTGCAAATCCAGTAGTGGCAACCACGGCTCACTTGAACACGGCTTCTTGCCCTTTGTCCTGGGGTGTCAGACCATATCCCTGCTGTACTCTAAAGAAAATCATTTCCCAGAGAAGTGGCTGCTCCTGAACCAGCAGCACTGTCCTGCTGTTTCTCTGCCTGCTCTGTGTTTCATCAGAGTTCATCTGGCTTTCAGCTCCGACAGATTACACACATATTTTTCCCTCTAAGGCTCTGTGCAGTTGCTCACCCTAAGTCAGCATGACTGTGGGCCCAAGTCATTAAAGACCTATGCAAGCTATTCATTTTTTTAAAGAAAACCAGGTTAGAAAACCTCCAGGGCACTTTCACTTGGCAAGATAATTTTATAGTAGCTTTTCCCATTGTACTAGCTTGTCAGTGTTTGAGCACTTCCCCTCCGTGTTCCCATTCCATTCAAAGTCTGGAGTTTCACTTTCATTTCTCTTGGGCACTTAAGTTTCAGTTCTCTTTCAGCACTGCCCTCTCCCTTGCTGACACCTCCCTCAGCTACTGAATTACTTGTAAACCCACTTGGAACATCTTTGTCTTCTTTTTGCTTTCTCATAACATTCCTTATCCTTTTTTTTTCTTCTTTTCTGACTTTGCATCTTTCTCATCTGTTTTCCTCAAGTATCATAGTATAAGCCATTAAGAAGGGAAAATTAAGAAGAGCTGAGTTAATTAGTTCTTAAGCTTATTTGTGAAAGTAAGAATCAGCTTGGGAACTGTCACAAATAGGGATGGGCTTCAAGCATTTTCTGGATGAGGAGAGTGTACATTTAACCACTACCCTCGTGATTTACCTTACCTTTGTGGATTTTTGAATGGACCAGCACACCCTCTCTTTCTGTCCTCCCCTTCCACTCATTCCCACAAAAATAAATTCCTTTTTCACTCTCCATGGTGTGATCTGTTTGGAACTATGTCACGTTTTATTTGAATCACAGATTGTTAAAGTAGAAAATGCTATTTCTAACATTTGGATCATTGCAATTCTGATCTTGTAAATTCTATTCAGAAAAAATATCTATTCAAATTACTAAGCAGAAACCTCAAGCCTTATTTCTGTGCTTCCACAATTCCAGCTTGGCATATCCCCCAAGACAGTCCCAGTAATTTTTCTTTGGAAAAAAAAAAAAAAGACAAGAATTGCTGTAATTCTAGAATTACTGTTTCACAATGACGACATAAGAAAATATTCTACTGTGGCATTATAATAGCTGCTTTGATGAATGACTGCAGGGATCTGGAGTGGTTCACAGGTCCAGCCCAGCCATACCCAGCAAACAGAATCAGATAAAAGAGGATAAAACAAGTTTATGAGACTTCACAACACTTTTCTTCACCTCCCTAGTCCTGGGACCAGCAAAGAACTGTTGGCAGTCTGCGATGGAAGGGTAAGGTCCGACCCACTTCCCACTCTCCTCTCCGTTCCTGAAGATTCGGTGAGGACAGTGCCAGTGCTCCTGTGATGCCAGTGAATGAGGAGAGCTGCTCTGAGTCAGGGTCAAGTCCATTTGTGTCACCAGAAGAGGACTGAGCAGCCACCAGGAACTTACAAACCCAACATGAGCTACCTTCAAATTAGTCATTTAATGTTTAAAAATAGAATACATATGTATGCAGTACATACATAAAAATGCAAGAAATTATATAGTCTGTAAGTCAAGACCACTCTGTGGCAAATCTGAGTGATGCAAACAAGACTGTTATAATCTGCATGACACTTTCTTAGTTGTTGGATAAAGCTCTTCATCATAGCACCATTGGCTTCTGGACAAACAGGTAAGGGGCAGTCAGCTCTGGCAGTTCATACTCTGTAAGCAGCTCAGAGATGCTGCTCTGCATAATTGTAATTAAAATTAATTTTATTCTTCACTGTGCTGTTAAGCAAGTCACAGGCTTGGTTCTCTTTTTAAATACACTTCTTTTATGTAACTGTGGGGGAATCAAAGTGAGGAGCATTGCAACTTTCTGACTACTCAGAGCACGGCTTAATCTTGTAATTGTAAGCTTTTCATCATGGATCTACAACAGCTGGGGGAATGAGAGCATAGCAAGCCTGCTATTTCCTAACAGAGTATCCCTAAGCCATTTCACTATATTTTTCTGCAAATTTTCCTTTATTTCTCTATTGTAAAACCAACCCTGGATAGAAAGACACGATACTAGAGCAATCGTAGTTTTAAAAAAGGAGACATCTTACAACAGCAGAAGTTTCAACGGCATTAGAATTTGGAAAATAGGAAATAAATTTAGAAAGGCCTGTAGCAGCCATGTTTCCACACTCAGCATTGTTCCAGCACCGGCACGGCACAGCTCTGGGCCCGCTCCCGCCGGCTTTGGGCAAACCCACGTGGCTCCGCACACCGGAGCCACCAGCGAGCGCACGGCCTCATCTCGGGGAAATCTTTCATTCGGGAGACAGGGAGGCTCGCTCCCAGGCGAACTATTGACCCGTCCCCATCGGCGTGTCCAACGGGACTCACCGGGCAAACCCGGGGTCCCCGCCCGTTCCCAAAGCGGGCGCCGGTCCCTGCGCCGCGCGCGGGGCGGGGCCGTGGCGGCCGCGCGTGCCCGGGGCGCGCCGCGGGCGCAGCCCCGCGCGCAACGCGCCGCCCCGCCTCGCGCCCCCCGGCCCCCGGCCGCGGGCGGGCGCGCGCGCTGACGCGGGCGGCGCCCATAGGCGGAGAGGCGCGCGCGCGCTCCGCCCGCCACCTCCCCCCTTCCCCTGCCCCCAGCCCCGCCGCTCCCCCACCGGGAGCTCGGGCCTCAGCCGGTCCCGCCGCCCCGGCCCAGAGCCGCGAGCGCTCCACCGCCGGCGCCTACCGGCTCTGCGCGGGAGCCGGGCACAGGCGGGGACAGGGGGAACCGCCGAGGGAGCGCGCCGGGGGGAGGCGGAGACGGGGAACCGCCGCCGCGAGCGAGTCGAGCCCCGCCCCGCCCGCCCACTCCCCACTCCCCGCCCGCCGGGACCGTTTCGGCCGCCTTTCCCCCCGCTCCGCGTGCGCGCGCGCCGCTCCCGCGCCAGCCGGGCCGCATGAGCGGCATGAGCGGCTCCGCCTGAGCGCCGCGCGCGCCGCCACCTCACCGCTGCCGCCGGGTCCCGGCGGGCGTCGCGTCCCCCCCGCGCCGCCGCCGAGGATGCTGAAGATGAAGCTGCCCCTGAAGCAGACGAGCCACAAGGCAGCGGCGGCGGAAGATGCGACGGCGGCGGGGTTGAAGGAGCCCGGCGGTGCCCTGGACTGTCACATCCCGCTGCAGCAGCAGGTGCCCCGGGCCCGCGGGGGCGCCTCCGTGGCGGCGGGGAGGGGATGTGGGCTGGAGAGGCCGAGCCGGCTGCACGGCCTGGGGCCGGGGCCTGGGCCCGGCCCGCCGCCCCCCCCCGCCTCACTGGGCGCTCCGGGCGGCGGCGGTCCCGGCTCGGCGGCCGCTCGCACCGACAAGGAGACGGTGTACGAGTGGTTCGGGCTGGTGCTGGGCTCGGCGCAGCGCCTGGAGTTCATGGTGGGGCTGCTGGACCTGTGCAACCCGCTGGAGCTGCGATTCCTGGGCTCTTGCCTGGAGGACCTGGCCCGCAAGGACTACCACTGCCTCCGCGACTCGGAGGCCAAGGCCAACGGGCTCAGCGACCCCGGGCAGCTCGGAGACTTCCGCGACCCCGCCGTGCGCTCCAAGCTCATCGTCTACCTGGCCCTGCTGGGCTCCGAGAACCGCGAGGCCGCCGGCCGCCTGCACCGCCTCCTGCCCCAGGTGGACTCCATCCTGCAGAGCTGCCCGGCGGCTCGGCGGGCCCCGGCCGAGGAGGATGAAGAGGAGGAGGAGGAGGAGGGGGACGTGGTGGTGGTGATGGACGGAGCCGCCGAGAACGGGCAGGCCGGGCTCCCCGCCGCCCAGGGCCTGGGCTGCGGCGCGCAGGAGGAGCTGCTCCTGCTCTTCACCATGGCCTCTCTGCACCCGGCCTTCTCCTTCCACCAGCGGGTCACCCTGCGGGAGCACCTGGAGCGGCTGCGGAGGGCCCTGTGCGGGGACCAGGAGGAGGAGGAGGAGGGCTTCGGCCGCCACCCAGCCCAGGTAACGGCGCGTCCTGCGCCCATCCTGCTGCGCCATCTCAGCGGGTGGTTTCGTCCTTCTTCCATCGCTCCCCCCTGTTATTGTAGGAGCGGCTGCTTGCGTTCCCCGAATCCCCCCCATTGGGATGTGGTCCCTTCCGTCCTCCCCCTACCACGGCAGTGTCAGCCCCGGCCGCCCCCACAACCTCCTGCGGAGTGTCTACTACAAATTTCTTGGCGGGGGGAAGGGCTGATTTTCCTAGCCTGCCATGCTTTCTGGAACGCTGTTGTTTTTTTCTGGAACTCTGCCGTGCTGGAGTACAGGGTGCATAGTACTGAACTGGCTGTCTTGTACGCTGTAGGTCACTGTACGAAGCAGGAGTACAAGCAACAGCAACTAGCAGCTTGATGAGATTTGTAAAAATAGAAATAATAATAATAATGCTAGATAGAGACCAGATTGCCTAAGAGCGCATTCTTTAGGGGCTTCAAACCAATAGAACAAGTTGAAATTTTTTTTTGTATGGAGTCTGCTCCCTTGCCCCTTCACAGAATGAGACACAGGCTTGAACTTGGCAAGAATCAGGGCAGCAGTCGGGTCACCAGCTCTAGGGCTGGTTCTCTGAAACACCAGGTTCAGTGAGATGGCTGACAGCATTAGGAAAGGGGTGGTAATGATTTCACTAAAGAAACATTGTCACAACTGGAGCTTCTGTCCAGAGAAAAACTGATTTTTTTGGGTGGCTGTCAGGAAACAGCAAAGCTCATCCTGAAAGCAGATGTTCCACTTGTTGCTAGGATGTGGCTGTCACCAGGGATGAGGACTTGAAGTGAGTGACAACGGAAGCATTCTCCTGTGCAGTAGCTCTGTTTAAGCAGAGGTTTTCCTGCAGTGCCATTCACTGCTGCCCTCTTGATGAGCATTGGCTTTAAAAATTGCCCCATATTTATGCAGCCAAGCTGTCCTCATGGAGCTCTGCAGATTTAGGTCTATAGATGGCCTCTCCTGCAAAAGGGGAAGGAAGGGCTGGAAGATGGGTGTTTATAGTGCTGTTCTACTGAACCCATCAGGTTTTCATGAGTTAGTTGACAGAAAAGGGTACAGAGCAGTAAGGGTTGGGGTTTTGGGATTTTATTTCTAAGTTTGCTTGCAGTGCAGTCCATTTCAGCCACTTGTAAAAAACTTCTGCATTGCCTGCCGTGTGAAAGGAATGGCTCCTTCTGTTTGCTAAAGATGGGGTATGCTCTTGAGGAGTACCCAGAGGAGACAGAGATCAATTTCTAAGCCTTCTGATATTATATTTATTAACTGAATGCTTATATCATTTAAAGGCCAAAACGCATTTGGCAGGTCATAAACTAATGGGCAGATTTTACAGAACTGAAATCACAATGAATTTGGAGCATCAGTCCAAAAAGTGTTTATTTTGGCTCATTGGTCTGCATCAAGTCTAGTTCTATCCCAGAATTAATCCTGAAAGTCCATCTTTCCGGGGAAGAGATTGAATTGCAGGAAGTGGTAAGACTGGACACTGTCCCTTCTGGGTTTAAAGTGCTAGGAACCGGAAACATACTTCCTGCCTGGAACTGGCACAGCAATTGTAGCTGCTCAGTGTGTCCCACCAACTGCAGTTGGGAGGGAGAGCAGGCTCCCGTGAGCTACTGGAATTGAAGTCAGTTTTGTGCAGTGTTCTGGCTTCAGCATAAAAGCAGCTGTCCAAGTTGTGGTGGTTTTGTTTACTCGGGGAACACTGAGAGACCCAAGTCAGCTTGGCTGAACATGTACATCACATACTCCGTACTCGACATAGCAGTGAAATGGCAGTGCTTCCATAGGCTTTCCTTCTCCTTCCCTCTCTTTAATGGCTAATTTTAAATACAGCACAGCCTTTCTGGGAAATAATGGCTGACAGAGAACCCACTGAGGGATCAGTGGGTTTCTGCTGAGTATTTTCAGTCAGCGTCCCACGGGGACGGTGGGACCCTCGCAGATAAAAGGCTGGAGGAGATGGAGCCAGTAGCAGAGTTAAAGGCTTCTCTGGCAAAATGCTGCCGTAGCATTACACTGAACTTGATTTAAAGTCCTGTCGGGTGTCCACAGGCCTTTTCTCCTCCTTTAACCTCTGAAATTTGAGTGCCTTCAGGGCTCTGCGTTTGTGAACTGGAACGGTTCATAAAGACCTCTCTGAAATTTTATTCAGCTGGGCTCGTGTCAGAAGGGCTGGGCTTCATCTCCGGGAATAACCCGCGCCGTGCCGGGCAGCCCAAGCAGCTCCACTCGGGAGCCCTCGCGGTGGTCCCGCGGCCGGACGGGAAGCGCTCTGGCAGGCGGTGCCTGGGAGGAGGACGGGACGGCTCCATTTGAGGGGCACAGCCGGGCACGGCGAGGGTAGAAGGACCGGCGGGAGGGGGAGCGGGGTGGACACGGCGCCCCAGAGCACCGAGCACCGTCATGGCCCGGGAAAAGGGGGTGACCCCTCTCTTTGTTTGCGGGGAGGACGGGTGGGTCAGAGATCGCCGGCGCCCCGTGAGGGCACAGCCCCGCTGCCCCTCCGTGACGGCGGGGGCGGAGGGCCGCCCGGCAGCGCCCTGCGCAGACAGGGACGCGGGGCCTGATGGGGGCCGCCGCTTCCCGCCCCGTCCAACATGGCCGCGCTGGCTCCCGGTCACGTGCCCCTGGGGCGGCGCCCGGCCCGGCCCGGCGGGAAGGGGCGGTGCCGCCGTTGCATAACGGGGGGGCTCGGCCCGGGCCCGCCCCGCTCCCCGGGCGGCGGGCGGGATGCGTGTGTGCCGGGACTGCGGCGGGCCCGGCTGTCGGGAGGAGAAAGCGCAGCAGCGGTTCTGTGCACAGAGGCTGCCAGCTCTGCTCTGGTCTTGCCGTGCTTAGCGCTCCCGGGCGTTCTCAGCTCCCGGCTTCTGACCCGTCAGAAGGCGGTCACTGAGCTGTTGTGCATCGGGTGGGCCGTGAAATACCAATGCATTCCTATGGCTGGCAGCAGCCAGGCATAGGAAAGCAGCCTGCAAACTGGAGGAGTTCAGAGCTGGAGTAGAATCAGGCCGTTTGTCAGTTCTGAATTCTTTAGGGCAAAGGATTGTGCTATTGCATGTGGCGGATCTAACTAAATGGCTCGGTTTGAGGTTTTGAGGAGCTGTAACACCTGGCTTCAGTGAACACCAAGGCTTGAGAGGTTCACCTGCAAAGAATTTGTGGGTGATTTACTAGAACATAAAGCAATTTGCTTTTGCCCATTGTTGGGGTTCTGTTTTCTGGTTAGGGTCTGTGTTGTCTGATAAAATTGAGCTCACTATAAAGTTGCTTCATGACAAAGGATTAATAAAACTGTTTCTGTTTTTAGTGTCTTATTTCAATGATTTTGAAAAATGTAACTTTTTTAGTGATATATTTTAACAAATTCAGCTCAAAACACGAAGTTGAAAGTTGGGAGGTAGGACTGTTGCAGTGGGAGGGGCAGAGCTAGGATTACCTTACAGTTGATAAATTTGGTTTCTTTATGAAGTGTTTTCAATTAAGGTTAGGGAGTTTTTATGCATAAAGTAGAAACACTTGATACTATTTTCAAATTCTTAATTTAAGGTGTAGTTTATAAGAACATCTTTTGGAAAAAAGTCATTGGTGTGTTAAACTGCAGAATATCAACTTTGAATCTGAAGTTGAAGTATAAGAATAAATCAGCAGTATTGGCTGCTGAATAAAAGAAGCGTTAAAGTGCAAAGATCCTGTTGATACCTCTGTATATTGGTTTAAGTAACAGAACACATAGCTTAACTCTTGCGTTGATTATTTTTGTTTAATAAGTGCACCGTTATCAAAGCAGTTTGACTTTATTGTTTATCTTTCTCCATCCCATCGGATGTCTGGGATCAAAATGCTGAAATATCAAAGAAGCTCTGTATATCCACGAACATAATAAATGTGGCTTTCATTAGGCACTGGAATATTTAATCAGGCATACTTGACAGAAATAGAACCAAGGTTCTGTTGAAATAAGCAATCTCCTGGAGATAATAGTTGTTGAATAGTAATATAATTAGTTGGCTGCAGGATTCTTCACAGAAAAAATTCTTTACTTACAAACAAAGGGGAAGTTTCTATTTACAGGGTACTTTTCTTAGTGCTACTTCTATTTATAGGATATTTTGTGTGCAAATTAGAAGAGTGCTTTTATAATTGATCTTCAGTCACTTGCAGCAGAATAAGGTAATAGAATTTAATTTTAGAATCTAAGAGCTCTGTCTGCAATGCACTGTTTTTAGTGTCATAGAGTTGAGTATAAGGAAAAGTGTCTCTTCAGAGCCTGGTTTAAATAAGAGACATAAAGATTAAAAATGTCATTTCACTCTTGGCAAAGATCTTTTAAATAGTGGTGCACTCCAGGGAAATACAAATGTTTTAGAAGTTCTACATACTGAGATGAAAAGTATTCCAGCTGCCTCAAAGAACCTAACAGCCTTGTCTCTGAACAGGAATTTCTCTGTCTCCAAACAGGAGTTAAGAATTTCCAGAAACATTACTGGAAGTCTTCTGGAAAGGAAGTCATAGCTAGATAAAAAACAATGCCTAAAATGAATGAGTTCTATCTAGATGTGCATGCTGATGTTCCAGGAAATTGCAGAGTAAAAGCTTTCACTGCTTTGAGCTGTTTTAGCTGTTTAATTCTAAATATGAGGTGTTAGTACAAGTTTGTAGCCGTTCCCAGACCCATTATACCGAGTTAATCAGCCTTTTTGTTGTCCCTGACAATTTGTTGTCCAGCAGAGTAAATGAATACTGAGGGTGTTGAAAATAGACCCCTGACTTCCTGATGCTTGTACTTCGATTGCTGTAGTTGAGCTGTGGTACAGTTTTCAGGGTTGCCCAATGCTGACTTATTTATAGGTAGCAGGATCTCACTGGGCTTGGAGTGCAGAGGACTCTGAGCTTTTTCTAAAGAGCTGCAGAAAACGGTGCAGACAGCAGCAGTAAGATGGTTGTGTCTGTGAACCCTCTGAAGTGTGTAGGATTCTGCCTGCCTAAATCTGTCACCTTGTTAGTTTGTCATTATCAGTCTCTAGCCATAGCTGTCCTAAGCAGCACTAAGAAAGCACTACAGCTGATTCTTCATTACTGTAATTAAAACAAAATACCTTCAAGAGTTGGTGAATTTCTGTAGTATCCTCCAAGTCTAAGGGTTTATACTTCTGGAGACCAAAACTGTAAGAGATCTGGCTAGAAACTGCATTCCTTTGTGAGTTTATTGCCTTTCCTCAACCTCTTTCCTCAACCTCCTCAATCTTGTCTTTTTGGGAGAAGAAAGTAAAAATATTTTGAACAGCTAAAGAAAATTTAGTGTCTTGTGAAGTGTCTTAGGAGCAAGATAACCACAAGACAGAGATTTTCTGTTATTTGAAAATGCTGTACATAAAAGAATACTTTCAAACTATGCTGGAGTTCAAGGATTGGACGAAATGATATATTGCCCATTGATGGTAATTAAATGTAGTAATGAAGGCATCGTCCCTTCTCAGTACTGACTGTACTTCAGTGAACTACTCTTCAGGGGCAAATGTTTTTTAAATCTTCCCATCACTCTAGACTGTTATGAGAATAATTTTTTGTATTAGTCTGAACTGCTACATTCAAGTAATTTTATTTTTATTCACTCAGCTTACAATAGCACAAGTATGATGTTGCAGAGTTGTTAAAAGAGCAACCACCTGGGGATAGAGTAATGCTTGAACTGATACTTGGCTGGCTCTAGCTTCAACTTCCCTACTGTGTCATGGACTAGCTAGGTTGGACTGAAACTGGTTTAGGTCCTGTTAGAAGCTCAGGTGGAGGTGAGACTTAGAAGACACTTGTGTTTCTAGCAAACATGAGGTGCAGTATTCCCCCAGCACTGTAAATCATAGGTGTAGCTGCCATGTCTAGTACTTCAAATGTAATTGCCACAGGCTGAATTTGTTCATGTGATGTAAGAGGGTTGGTTGCCCTTTGTCTCAAAATTGTTAGGATTTAGTAGTGCTATAAGTTAGTTATTGTGTGATTGCTGAAGCTGTCATGTGGTGTCATTTTTTTCTCAGAATCAGCTGATGTTTTGTCAGGTGTTTGTCTCCACTGTAGCGTTTTGTTGCTGCCTCTTACAGGCAGACTCTTAACATAGTTTAGCGAAACAAATATGCTTCAAAGTACTTTTAGGCACCTGTGCATACTCTCTATGCAGTCCAGCTTACTAGATATCAGTTAAAAGGGCAGTTGCACATAATCCATTTGAACTGTATGTTCAGCTATTCAGGCTTTTACTGCATATTATGGGATTTTATGAGTGGTCACAGTACCATGAAGGGACTGAGATTGGCTGTGTCGTCTGGAGGTCATCTTGCTTAAGCAGGGCTACCTACAGCTCATTCCCTAGGACCATGTCCAGATGGCTTTTGAGTGTTTTCAAGGATGTAGACTACACAGCTTGTCTGGGCAACCTGTGCTCAGTCACCCTGACAATGAAAAAGTGTTTCCAGATGTCCAGAGGGAACCTCCTATGTTTCAGCTTCTGCCTGTTGCTTCTGTCACTGGTCACTGCTAAAAAGAGCCTGGCTCCATCCTCGTTGCACCCTCCCTTCTGATGTGTGCATACACACACACATTTTTATAAATATAGATCTTTTTCTGCAAAGCTACTTTACAGTCTCTTAGGTCCCCAAATGTGTGGTGCCTGTAGTTCTTCCTGCCCAGGTGTAGGATTTTGCACTTTTCTCCAGCTGAGGTTCTGTGTGGAATAAGCATTATTGTTCTGGAGCATTATTGATTCTATTTAAAAGTTGACATGTAAACATCTAAGTTGTATGTTGGTTTGGCCAAAAGAGAGATAATTTGGTGGGTTTTTGTGGTCCTAGATCTTGAGGCTCATTCTGCTTTAGTCTTGTAGAACAGAACAGCATCTCTCCATCTTAGAACAATTGGATGGTGGCTTTGCATAGTTCAAAGTTTGCAGATTGGGGCATGGCTTAGCAGCAATGTCTGTTGGGCATTTGTCTGCAGTCTTGGTCTTGCATTTGCCTAGCAGCTTGTCTGAGACAGTACTGGATATTTTTGATTAGGGGACAATCTGTTGTATCAATGTGTAAGCATTAAATAGGTTTTGAACATTGATGCTCTATATGTTTGCATTTGTGAGTATTAAATGCATATGCTGGATTTCCATTTTAAAATGGCAAGAATGTTCTATCCCTGTATCCAAGCCACACCCCACAGTGGTGGGGTGCAGGTACAGTTGCTCAGAGTGTTGAGTAAGGCTGCATCTCTGCTGCTGTAGTCATCAGGAGAGGGTTCAGCAGCACACAAATACACAGGTAGTTTCACCTGGTTGTTGCTTCTGGAGAGGAAATGTTGAACCTTTATGCTACCACAGCTATGTAGCGATACAGCTGTGAGGCAATGAGAGCCTGCAAGTTTTGTTATAAACAAATCATGGCTTTGGTCTTGTAATTGGCACCACATCTGTTAATGATTATTCTGACATCACTCAATTTTGTTGAAGGTGCAGATGCTGTAGTTGATGGCTCACAATCATGAGTTAGACCTTGATTTTTTCCAAAATGCCTTCTTTCATCTGGCTTTGTTTGTCAGTTCCCACTTGTAGATGAATGAACAAGCTGTGCCAGTTTACATCTGCACAGCTTGCAAGGCTGAGTAGTGCTGTCCCTCATAGCACATTTACTGTAGTTCTTGCAGAAAAATAATATTTCATATTTGGGCATGTAGAACTAATCAAGCTGTCCAGCTGCTGGAAGTGTGTTTCCCTTGTTAGTGCTCATCAGAGCTGATGAATGAATAGTTCTTTTATGAAAGTGCAGTGCAAGCATCAGAAGACTTACGTGCATCAATCGCTTGCTCGTGATGATTAGTAAGCTATCCAGTAACAGATTTCACTGCATATTGCCAAAGCAATGCCAGCATCACATTGTTTGATCAGTCATCTGCATTGATAGAAGGCAGAGTTTGGACATCTATCATGTGTAGGTGAGCTGAGATCTCAGCTCACATGGCATCAGACAGAGCAACATCCTTCTCAGCAGGATGGCTCACCACTTTAGGTATTTGGTGCTTGTGTTACAGACCAGCACCCCTGGACCTTGGGGCGTAAACACTTCTGGACTGCTCTTCAGGAGGCTGATTGGTAGAGTAGCATGAAATAAGCCTCAGAGGGAAGAGGGGCCCCAGAAGATTGATTGGTATTACAGAATCACTTCTTCTGAGCTCATTAGTGATGCATCTCAATGACGAGGAAGTCAGGCAGAAATACTAGGAGGCCTGTGTGGATAAGTAAGTTGCTTCTTGACAAACTCAAACATGAAAAGGAAGGCTATGAAGGGTGGAAGGCAGTGACAGATACCCTGGGAGAAATACAGACAAACTGTTTTAGCAGCCAGGTTAGGAAAGCTAAAGCCATGACAGAACTAAATCTAGCCAGGGATGTCAATGGCAACAACAAAATCTTCTGTAGATACATGGGTGGTAAGGGAAAGACTCAACGTAAACGGCATATTTGGTCACTTGGAATATGGAGAAGGCCGAGGTACTCAATAAATTTTTTGCCTCAGTCTTCACCAAGTGCTTCAGCCCACACCATTGAAGTCATGGCAGCAAAGGCAGGATCTGGGAGAATGAGGAACCACCAGCTGTAGGAGAACATGTTGAAAACCATCTGAGGAATGTAAGGGTGCTCAAAACAATGGGACCTGATGAGATGCATCCATGGGTCCTGGAGGAATTGACAGCTGAAGTATCTCAGCCTCTATCCATCATATTTCAGAAGTCATGGGAGTCTATTGAAGTTTCCACTGACTGGAAAAGGGGAAACATAAGCCCCATTTTAAAAAAGGGAGATAAGGAAGACCTAGGGAACTAGAAATTGGTCAGTTTCCATTGGCAAATGGAAAGTAAGGAGGCATTTGATGGCAAAGATGGCTTTGCTGAGAACAGATAAATGCCTGACAAATTTGGTGGCCTTCTACATCGGGGTTGTAGTGTTGATAGGAGGAGTGACTGGCATTATCTCCCTAGACTTGTGCAAAGCATTTGGCACTGTCCCACATGATGGCCTTGTCTCTAAACTGGAGAGACATGGATTTGACAGATGGACCAGTTGGTGGATAAGGAAATTGGCTGGATGGTCACACTCAAGGAGTTATTTTCAAGGGCTCACTGGTCCAAGCAGAGACCTGTGACAGCTGGAGTTCCTTGGGGTTGGTCCAGGCACTGGTGCTGTTCAACGCCTTTGTCAGTGACACGGACAGTGGGATCAAGGGTACCCTCGGTGAGTTTGCCAATGACAGCAAGCAGTGTTTTGCAGTTGTCACACTGGAGGGAAGGATGCACAGGGACCTTGACAGGCCTGGGAGAAGAATCTCTGTGAACCTCATGAAGTTCAGCTAGGCCAAGTACAAGGTTCTGCTGGTGGCTTGGTGTGGAGGCCCTGGGGGGGCTTCTCCTAAGTTACACCCCATTGGCTCCTTCCCCTGTGCCTATGCCTGAACATAGGTGCTCCTAAGGCTCTCCCTCCATTTTCCCTGATTGGGCCTCACCTTGATACTGCCTGGAGACCAAGGTCAGCCAGGAGGCCCCTGGGGGAGAGAGCGAGACCTTGGGTAGGAGTGTGTGTCAGAGAGGAGAACATCTCGCCCTGTGGCTGAATTAAACATCTATGGATAGTATGCAAAAGCCTTTTTCCCTCTTTGCCCTGGACTTTACTAGCAGCAATTCAAACTGCAACAGCTTGGGACAATCCTAAGTACAAATACAGGCTTGGCAGAGAATGGATTGAGAGCAGCTCTGAGGAGAACTTGAGAGTGTGGTTTGATGAGAAGCTGAATGTGACCTGGCAATGTGTGCTTGCAGGCTAGAAATCCAACCACATTCTAGATATTAGGAAGAAATTCTTCACTGTGAGAGAGGTGAAGCACTGGAAGAGGTTGCCTGGAGAAACTTTGAATGCCTCATCCCAGGAGGTGTTCAAGGCCCGGTTGGATGGGGCTCTGAGCAGCTGTTGCTAGTGGAAGGTGTCCCTGCCCATGGGAGAGGGATTGGAACTAGGTGATCTTTAAGGTCACTTCCAACCCAAAACATTCTATGATGATATGATAGAGTCCTGGGAAGTGTCTCAAGTGATAAGGTTTTTTTTAACATAGTACTTGCTTTCAACCATATGAGGATAGATCTGTTTAATACAAAACTCTGGTGTAGATTGTAAGAGGAGATAATTTTTAGGGTACTCTCTTAGCTTGTTTCACTTTCAAGGAGAAATGTAGTTAATCCTTCAGCCCATCACTGAGATCTGTGTGATTATCAAATTAATTATCTGGCAGCTGGTTTGGGGCCACCCACATTTCCCGCTTCACTATATTTTAATCATTAGCAGCAGCACTGTGAGTTGCAGTCAAGTCTTACAGTGACAGAGGCTTATGTGAGAGTTAACCTTACACTTGTGTGTGTTGTGTGAACATGGGATATGTTGTATTCATTGACAGGAAAGGATGAGCACACATGCTGGTTCTGTACAGCATGCCCTTCCTCAGCAGTGTATCAGGCTTTAAAGGGCTTGTGTTCCTGGTGTGACTGGCGCCACATAGCAACACATGATGCCACTCTTAATATTCTTTGGCCCTTCAGACTTTGCAGTCACTTGCCCTAGAGTTGTCGGCTCTGACAGTGGCACCTGTGTTTCAGTTACTTGTGAGTTTGACGTAGAACTGTCACAGCAGGTAACACCAAAAATGAAGAGTAGTTATGCAGCTTAAGACAGGATCTGGAGCTTTGCAGGCTGTAAGATAAAGCTGTGACTGCTCTGGATTTCCCACTGTCTACCTCCTGTGTTGTAAAAGCCAGCAGTCACAGAATAAATATTACTGGTTAACTTTGGACATGAAGAATTCTGCAAGTGAATAAATTATGAATTTATTACAGTTATTTTATAATAATCGATATATATTATTTAAATATGTAATTATTTAAATAAGGTTTGAAACCTTAATGTAATATTTTGCAGTTTAGAGGGGGCCTTCAACTGCGGTTGTAGTTTCCCTGTTACAGACTGCTGCCATGGATAGAAAAATAACCATTCTAGAATAATTCACTGCAAAAGTATTTGAATGCTGTTACAGAGATGATATATGTGCTTGGTAAGAAGCAATTTTCTAGTATTAGAAGGTGTAGCAGCAGTATTTAATGCTTCTTTGACATGAGCTGAACAGAATACTTTTTTGAAGTAAATCGTATTTCTATACATCTCCTAAAAACTGCTCACAGTTTATTTGACTTTTAAACTAGCAATTATTTTTTAGAATAGTCTGTGATTTGTTTTCCATTAATCAAAACAAATATCCTGGCTTTGAATGCAAGAGAACGTCTGACCTCAAATTTGATTGTTTTTACATCAGGAGTTAACACTTAACCAAACCAAAGTACTTCCACTTTTTCTGCCCACAGTTATGAAATGTCTGCTGAAACAGTATCAGTGGGTTTTTTGAAGTGTTCTGGAAGTAGTTCTCTCCAGAGCATGCTTGTGTGGTGGCTTGTTTGAGGGGTTATTTTAGTAAACTAAACTTGAAAATGTGCTAAAGCTGTTAAAAATTGCAGTCTCATTGACATACAGCTGTTTGCCTTTCTTACCCTATATCTGACATTGAGCTCATAATTTATTAGATGTTTGCTGCGATTATTTACTGAGTGACTGGGGACTGGTGTGAGTTTTATCTTGAAGAAACAAAGCAGGCTTTATATTTTAAATCTGATGGCTTTGAAACCTGAAATTACCAATGCTCAGCTCAGAGCACAAACCATACACTGGTTTGATGAAACAGCTGAAACAGCTTTGGACTGCTGTGCACTTGCTAACTATGCTGGTATTGGTATCACTGACCAAAGTTAGGTTATCAGCATGCCCAGGGCAGCCTTGATGCCTGGACACTGCCTGGGTCTGCATGTGTTGGATATGCTGTTAGGAGTTGCCACAGCTCGTACCCGCGCTGTAGATGAAGTAAAGCTGGTTTTGTAAGATGAAGCCAGCTTTAGCTGGTATATCTGTCATATCTGAAGGAGTTTGTTGAAGAATTGGCAGGGAATTCATATGTCTTTTGCCACCTTTGTGCTTTCTCATTCTGGTCTTTCTGTTGTGATAGTCTTGGGGTCCTCTTCAACAAATACAGCAACTAATCTTGGTTGATGATTTGTCTCATCACATTGCACAAATGTGATAATAACCCAACCAACCACATATATTCTGGCGCTTATTATGCTTCCTGCATTTAAAAATAAAGAATGTTTTCTGGAGATTTATATTTCTTCTCTACCCATCTTTTGTGAAGGTCTTTGAGTGTTCTTCATCCTGTATGAATAAATTTAATTTTCATGCAGACCAGTTCCTAAATGTTCGTGGTGCATTCAGTTTTCCCGAACTTGCTATTTCATCAGCTCATGTTATACTACTTGTTACCGATAGACAAAGGTTTTTTACTTAAAAAAGATTAATCCAAACACTTGCTAGTAACTTCCTGTATTTCCTAGTTCTTTCTGCATGTACCTTTTGATGGCAATGTGTTGTTTCCTTGAACATGGAATTAAATAGCTGCATTTAATGTCACTGGATGTTTCAAAATATTTCTGAGTTTTAACTTGGTTGTAGGTCAGTTTGTTTGCTTGCTTTTGTTTTAGCAAGACCAGGTCATTAAAGAATGTGTAAATTGATACAATAATGTTTCATCCTAATTTGGAAAAAATTATATAGGCTCTTGTTATCTTAGGGAAACCACTTGTAGTCCATGCTATTCTAGTACTTTTTTCTTATTTATCATTGTTAGCCTAGATTATTCTTTATTCTCTTACTTAGCTGTCTATGTTATCTATCTCCTAGGATTTCTTGTTGTGTCCCTTCTTGTGCACTGTATTAATATGTGTTGGTATATAATTTTGAAGTCTGCATGTAAATGTAGGGGGAGATGAACTTTCAGTCTGTCCTTTTCTCTATCCAAGTGAGGGTGTTGGTGGCGACTGCTTGTGTTCTGAACTTGAGCTTTAGTAAGAGATGCATGGATTTAGTTGATTAGAGATGCATGGACTGCATGTCCTCATAGACTGTCCAAGCAGTTACTCGTGATTCCCTACACAGAAGAGGTGGTAGGCTGAAGGTACACGGCATGAATATAATTGAGGAGAATATATTTAGAATGTAGTGAGTGAGTAACATGACTTGACATGTTAGTAGTTGAAAGAGTTCATGCTAATTGTAAATTATCACTGAAGTTCTGAGCTAATGGTCTTGAATTGTCCAGTTTGAGATACCCCGTTCCTTACCCTATTCTGTTTTTAAAATAAGGTCAGTGAAACATTGGAGGTTATAGATGACATTTGATAAACCATAAATAAAGTAAGAACTGAAATGGTTAATGAGCACCTTTTTGCCACTGTCAAGAGCTTCATGTTTTTGTCGTGTGGAATAACAGATAAAGGGTTTGTGGGTTTTTCTGTAATACCTGCTGAGTAAGAGGGCAAGCTTAGGTAGCAGTCCTTCTACTAAGATGTGTCTTTTTTTTTCTCTTTCTTGATTTAGAACGACTTTTCCCATGGTGACTGCATGTCAAGTAATGAGACCAGTTTGCTAGAACGAACCACAGCACCTCATGATGGACTCCCAATGGCTTCCCACAGACCTCAGAGAGAAGGTATGTTGTCTGGGCTTCCTTTTGAGGAAGGCTCTTAAAGGTTTCTTTGAACATGAAACTCTGCTTGGAGTTGTAGACATCTTGTATCTTTCTTGCTGTTACAAGAAGCTGCAGTGATTGGTAAGTAAAATAGTTTCTCTGCCACCTACTTGGTCTTTTCTTTGTTATAACAAGTTGTCATTTGTGTTAACTGCTAACTGCTAGTGAATGCCTGCATGAAAATTAGCTGCAAATGGGCTTCCCACTGAAAAAAGGGGCAGGATTTGGGGGAGAACAAGAACATATAATGCAATTGTATTAAGAGCATTTGAATTTTTTAAGGAAAGCTAAACACAAAAATATTGGGAAGCAGTCCATAGATTTTGCTGCTTGATTCAGTTGTATTTGATGACATTAAAAAAATTAGCAAAGAAAACCCACATATTAGCAGGTGTTATAGAAATGGCAGTTTGGAGAAGTGAAAGGCTTAATAGAAGTCACTGTTTTGGCTCTGTTTGAGAGAATAAGAACAAGGCTTCTGAGCATAAACAAAACTCTGATATGCCATTGCCAGCACAATATTTTCTCTTTGAAGAAATGAGCATTATTGAAAACAGATTTATTCTCACCCTTTATTCTTCAAGAGGATTAGCAAGTTACTTGCCTACTCAAAATTAGTCAACAGATAGTGTGCAGATAGGAAGGAGCTAACAATATGGAAAAACGATTGCTGTTCATTTTGTCCTCATAAATGTCCTTTTGTCTCTAATGTGGAGATTTAACTGCACTTTGAAGGCAGGCAATTTGAGAGATTTGATTCCTGGAAAAAAAAATACAAGAGGAAGATAATGGCAGATTACAGACAACAAACCTGTTTCAAATCCTTTTATGGAGTTCAAAGTGTTCGTATTCATGAATTAGAAACCTAAAAGGGGGAATCTCTTTAGTAACACTCAAATTGAGTAACAGAAGCACAAAAAATTTGAATAATTTAATCTAGCAAAGAGCTTAAATATTTTTCCGCATTTGTATTATCATAGTGAGAAACCGCAGTGAAGGATCAGAGTACCTTTGTGATATTTGCTACACAGTTATGTGGTAGAGATTCCCTGCTGCAGAAATCTCCTTACTGGTTAGAAATACCACCGATAGTAAAACTCAGGTTTTATTCTCAGCTGTGATGACTATGAATTTTTAAAGCTTGACTTAGAATGGAAGCAGTGTCATGTATACATGCTTTACTTAATCATCCTGGATGCATGTTCTGTGTCCAGAATAGAGGTAGAGATGTGACATGCCTCATTGGCTTGTGTATTCAAACTTTTCTTCCAGCCATTTAGAATATTTAAAATGTCATTATGGAGACAGAATTACAAAGGAGTCTGTTGAAACTGTAGAACTAAAGCTGTGCAGCAACAACAGTGTAATTACCTCTTGTATCATGCATTATGATGAAGCGTGCAGCAGAAAGAAGTTAAGGAAGTTGAAGGTACTGCATTGTGTAATAAATTTTTTTATACCTGAGGACAAATTTTTAGCATTGAGAATACTCAATAGTTTAAAATAAGCACAGTCTCATTAGGGAAAAAAGCTTGTCTGTGAATGCTAATGGTCTTAGTTTCCTAATTGTGTATGCTAAATATATGCATGTAGTGGAATGCAATTTACACCACTATTCTCAGTTCCAGTCATGGGAATCAACTTCTTAATTAACTTATGAATATGAATTCCAGTATCAATTTGAATGTTAGCCATTAAGAAATTTTACTGCAACAAAACTTTTGTTGTGCCGTAGTCCTCCTTCTAACAGCACTTGAATCTATACCAGACAGGTAAAAATTAAGGTCACTAAATATTCATCTTTTCACAAAATATTGTTATTGTCTGGCATCTTTAGCTCATCTCAGATTTCTTTCCATTGTAATAATAAATCTTCATTAACTGGTAAAAATGAACTGCTTGTCTGTCTTCCTAACTCCCAGCTAGAGGATTATAACCATTGTATACCAGCACATTCAGTATTTGTCTCTCTACTAAGAAAATTGGAAGCTGTAGCACTATCACTAGACTTATTTGCTGGCTTGTTGTTCCTTTATGGAAATTGCCAATGCTTAATTCTCTTAAAAATGGCATGTTTGATGGGGATGAGACTTGATTTGTAACTATAACAAAATTAATTTTAAAATGTTTACATTATATCAGATGATAATTAGCTAATTTCCGTTAATAAATTTTGCAACATACAATTGCAGGAGGTTTAATTCTTTTTTTTTTAGGAAAAGACACTGTTGTTATGAGTAGTTCCCAATATATCCCATGTAAACATGCATTTAAAAATTGAAAGGAAAACATTAACTGTTAACACCACCCACCTCCCTCCAAAAAAAAGTAGCTTCTAAAGCATTGAAAGGAAGCATTGATGAGGTCGAGCTGCTTTTAAATAATTTTTTTCTTTACATGTAAAGATGTGTTCAAGCTTGCACTAGAATAAAATTCTCTTGCATTCTTAGGCCAGCATAGCAGCAAAACTGGAAAGCCCATCTCGGCTACATAAGCGTTGTTATATGGAGTATTACCTGAGCAATGCTGTGTGCCCTCAAGAAAGTCTCCAGGCCCTGAAAGCCATATGGTGCTGCAGTTTGCCAGGTCACAGCCAGAACTCGCCTATTGTTGTGTACAGTAGGCTCTGGGGAAGGAATGTGAAATTAGCAAGTACTTATAGTACCTTTGTTCCCTCTCGGTTCAATTCAATGACACTCTTTACAGTACAACTGTCAAAGCTTTCTGCTTCTTCTTTGTTTTCTGTTTGCTGACACTCATTTCTGTCTCCTTCAGTCCTTCCCTAACTAATTCTTTTTGCCTAAGTACCCTCAGAAATGTGGGTATTTGGCCTTAGCTTGTCCTCATTTACTATTTTGATGTTTCTGATGCCTAGGTGTAGAAGGTACTGGCTGTTTTTTTATCAACACTTGTTATTTCTTGGAGTAAAGATACAATTTGACTTCCTTTTATTGTTTTTCACTTATAGTGGTTATATTGTTGTAGTTATGTGACATTTGGTGTAAATAAGCTCTTGGGTAATGCATAGATTTTCATGATGTGTGCCAAAGAGATTATCATTAGGCCAGAGAAATACTTAGAGCAAGGTTCTGCCTGCTCCCGGCAGCTTGTCGCAACACAACAGCTCCTAAGGAAGAGTTGCACTGTGTGCATCAGGATTTAGCCTACAGGCATGCTCAGAGAGTCTGGGAAAGTAAGGAATGGTTTGCAAACTGTCAGTTTTGGAGTGCACAATAAGGTGTTTTTCTTTCAGCTGTACACATTGAGAAGATAACCCTGAAAGACGTATCAAGAAAAAGGGCTGACAAACATTTGGAGTACACATTCAAAGTAAGCAAATAATCTCCAGGATGTTAAAATTATTGTCTATGTACTGCAGATACATACAGCTTGTTTCAAAAACCTTCACAGGAGGCAATTTTGAGATTCTTTGGATTATCTTGTGATTCTTTTGAATTCTGTGTACAAATCAGGTGTCATACGTAACTGTTGGCAAAAAGTGTGACGGCATAAGGTGGGAACGTATAAAACATCAGCCATAGCTGGGTGTGTGACATCAGTTCAGGAAACTTGGCTTTTTCTAACTCATAAGAATTCTAAAGCTAGAAGTTTTAGAATGCTCAAGTGGCACAGGAGCGCAGTTGTGTCTGCAGCTGTAGATTGCTTGGAGTCATATGGTCATCTTGGGTCTTGTTTCTTGCTGTTTATCATATGAGGGTGGAGCCTGTGCTTTTTGAGAAAACTTTTTTGAGATTGGTGCCTTTGTTTTGGACTTTGTTTCTTAAGGCAAAACCAAACAAGCTGGAAAACGGCCAAAAACTGGACAGCCTGTCTGGTGTAGTCTTCATCTATGGTAGTAGCTAAGGGCAGCATGTATTAAATGATAGTGGCTGGTGGTGGTGATGTTCTAGTTGAATCAAGGTAGTAATTTTCTTAGCAAGGGCTGACTAACACTATGAGTCATTGTGCCAATAGATGTGAATCTGGTATTATACCAGATTTGAAGTTAAAGTTAAATGGTCCCCTTTTTCACCCAAAAAAGAATGGTTCACATCAAACATTCTAGCTGATATTTGACATGGGGGATGTCTTTGAAGAAGCAAACTTAAAAAAAGCCATTTTGAGCTGAAAGTTGATGTGTTGATTGCAGAATTTGATATTGTATTCTGTGATGTTGTATTCTCTAAATGGTCTGTGATGTTGTATTCTCTAAATGGATGCACTCTTCTTTTGTTGAGGACAGTAATGTGTGGAAGGTAGCCTTCAAAGTCTTAAGGATTAACCTGGCCAAATATTTCAACCACATCATAGATTTTTTTTCCAAATAGTCTGTGAAGTTAGTATGAAGTAAACTACAGTAGGAGATGGAGAAAGTGTGTACAGAATGTCTATAGGGATTATAAAAATTTAAAATAAAAAAACTATTTTAAAGATTCAGCATGTAGACAGATTTGACAGTGGTTTTGAATTTCTTTGTTAAAGGGGGAATGTGGAGATATTCTGGCGATTATTTCAATAATCTTGAAACTCCACCTCAGTTCTTTTAGGAAAGAGTTTCCTTTCCTCATCTGTGCAGGTATATTCTGTGCTCTTCACTGTAGATAATTTTGTACTTGCCCAGACACTGCTTTTTTTTAAGGTTGGAACAGCAATTGTAGTCATGGCTTCCCAGCTGAGGACACTGAGGGTAGTTGGCATTTCTGGGGACTAAGTTGAAGGCAGTTGGTGGGTGACATTACTCTATCAACTCCTGAGAGTAAATGAATGTTTATAATTGTTGTGTCCACTCCTGTTGCCCTGAATCTTCCCATGTAACTAATTGGAATCTTTGGCTCAGAAGTGGGCTTAAAGCCAGGCAGCACTCATCTAACCAAGCTTACTTATTTTTTACTCAAAACATGCATGTGAAGGTGCTGTTTTACTACTTGCATGTCGTGTCAGAACAGTAAGTTACTGAAATTTTATACAGGCATATGCCAGAATGTCATCTGATTCTTGAGTGCCTTCTTCAGTAACTTGCAGTACTTTTTATGACTTGTAGCCTAAAATAACTTCTATATGATTGTGTAAGATTTGAGTCTGAGGCAGATAAAATTATTTTATAGGTAATATAAACAGATTTTTTGTTTTGTTTTGACTCCTGGTAATGACAGTGAGAGCTCAATGCAATATATCTGACCTACAGTCATTTTCTCTGGTACCTATTTTTTGTGGTTAATTATTTCTGTTTGATACAAGTCCCATAATCACAGAGCCTTCTGCCTGGCTTCTTTGTGAGTCAGTAATCTTCAGGGACTTCATTGTATTTCCTTGAGTTTGCCCATGCTCCCTTTAGCCACAAATTACATGAAGGTGATCCTAAAATACACACTCAAAATTAGTATGTCTTTGAAAAAGTACAGCCTTATCCCTGTTTTCCCTGGTGTTTGCTTAATTGCGAATGTTAACTCTGAGACTGCCAAATTTATGGAATTGTTCTGACAAGCTAATTGCTATGAAATTTGGAAAAAGTCACTTTCCTCATTCTTTTTTCCTTCATTCTAGGTAACCTGGTCTGATTTTTCTGTAACATGTGTAACAAAAACACATCAGGAGCTTCAGGAATTCCTGCTAAAAGTATGTATTCAAATATGAAAGTAGTGTTTATACATCAGGTTTATAACTTCAGAAGTATTCTAGGAGAGCTGTGATTTCTGAGGTGTAATTATAGAAACAAAAGCATGCCAGCAGATTTTTGTACTTCACAATTGTATTAACCATTTAATTATATATATTGGAATTAAGGATCTTGACAGAAGAAGCAGCCCTGGAGAATGTTTGGGGAGTTTCCCGGAGGTGATTGTTTGTCTCATCTGAAATGGCACTTAAAGTTTTTAATTGAACTACCATAAAACTACCAGATGAGGTTTTAATATTCCCCACAGACCTCATATATAGGTACAACCACTGGTTGTTTGCTTGTGTTCCTGCTGGAAGGACCTTAAAGAGTATCATTTGTTATGTTTAATTAGTGGGACACAGCCATAAGCATAATAGTTTTTAATTTAGCTGTTGTATTCTTCAGTAGAACAAAGGCTGGCCTATTCATCATCACAAGAATTTCAACTTGAGGAAAATCTAGCAACTATATGTGTGTGTGTGTATGCATGTTTAAAAAAACCAAGTTCTCTCAGTTGTTTTCCCCTCTGCTCTGATCAGAGAATACATTTCTGTGCATAGACCATGTGCAGACCCCATCCGTGTGATGACCTCGAACTGTGTGTTCATTGTCAGTGTCTAATATTTCGCATTCCACCTATTCTGGGAAATTATTCTATATTTAATCTCTTCCCTACTCAGGGCAGTAATGAGAGATCTGTTTTGGACATGTTTTGATGTTATCTGGGGTTCTTAACTGCAGTGTTAATTGCAAGTGGAAAGCCAGTCACTGTACAAAGGTCATTGTCTTGTTCACTGTTTAAATTATCAACATTGTTTTCCGGTATTCTAGAAACTAAGCAGTGATTATTAATCTAGTTGAATATCTGGTTCTAAGAGTTCCCCGAGCTTGGTTTTGGGGGATTTAAATTCTGGATGGCATGTCTGGTTGCACGTGGGTTATCCCACAGCTTAGGGTACGTGCATCTGCACCTGAAGAGAACCCTAAAAACAGTGTTTCATACAGGGTCCTGTGCAGCTCTTGGATGAACATTCACATGCATGCCCCCATTCTCCCACATGTGTAACATCAGTGTCTGAAATGGACCTCCTAGAACCTACTTCCCTCCTGGAGGAGCCAGGAAAACAGACATGGTCCAGAGTGTTGAAGAGTTGTGCTGTTTGGCTGATATAGGGTGTTTGATGTGCTGGCTTGTGTGTTCCAGCAGTGTCTAGGACATGGCAGGACAAGAAGAAGACAACCAGAAGTTGCTATGAGCTTCCTGAGGTCTTCTGTGGAAAATATGCTAAGCTAAAAAGTATATTTGGTTTGATAGCTGTAGGTATAGAAGTAAGAGAGAATTGTTAAGTAAAGCAGGACAGAACTTAATTGCTTTAAAAAGCATAAAGCGCAAGCATCCACTTCATATGCCCTTGTATTTTGGCTTTTTGTTGTTCTTGTTCCAATCTACATGGCATTGTTAAATAGTATGCTCAGGTTCCTAGGGACAGAAAAGAATGGTCAAAATACTTGATGGAAAATTCCAATGCTGCATATGATAGAAATAAGATAATGGTAAAAATTGTTTCAGAATAGAGGCATTGTTGGGAAAACTAAGGTAGTAAATGGCACAACTTGGATGCTTAAATTAAAGGCTGGCTTCTCTTAGGTGATAAGCGTAAAAAATTTTTGCAAGTAGGAAATTACCCACATATGTGGAAGGACTAATAAGCTTGTAAGTCAAGGCTGTCCCATTACCTTAAGCACCTAATCTTGGGTTGGTATAACTGAATCTTTAACTACAGAAGGAATTGCATTCCTTTTAATGGAAGTTTTAAAGACAAGAAGGTAACTGTTTCCAGAGACAAATCTACATACAAAATACTAGGATAGGAGATTTGATCATTCCTACACTTCTGCAGTAACTTCCTGGTACCTTTTGGCTAGCACTGACCAATTCTTCAGTCAGAGTTCCTCAGTAATGCATATTAAAGCCAAAGGGTCCATTAAGAACAGCTGCTTTCAGCCCTTTGTGGTTTTAGATCTAAGACATTTCAGGTGTTGTAGTACTGTACTAACATAATACTAACAGCACTTGTCTGTCTGGATTCCAGGAGTTCCTCTTATGTAAGTTACCAAGCAATTATCTGTATCAAACACAGCATCCCTTGGTTTGTACCACTTGATTCAGTGAAAGAATTACTGAGTGCTGGGCTGTTATTCCAGTAGCTGGATGCAGTATCCAGCTGGCACTCTGGGTCAGGTGTATTCCAGATATGCAAGATGAAGATGCTACTTTAGTGTAAATTGCTGAGTGCTGTTGATCATAACTGGTGGCAGATGTTAACCACATTAGCAATAGCTTTGAACTTCAGTTAAAAAAAAGCCTTTTTCGGTGGCAGTTTACTCTTAATTGCACCATATTAAAATATTTTTTTAAAACGTAGATTAACAAATTTGATCAGCTTTGATGTACTTAAGTACAATATTTGAAAGTTCTAAAGGTGAAAAAACTTTGTTCTGGGGAATAGTCTTCATTTAAAATAGACGTGCTCTTAAGTAGCAAGCGTTTTGCCTTCTCAACTAGAACATCAGAAGACCTCACTTTGTAGTATTGGCATTGGAAAGTTATAATGAATTTTGATAAGGTATTTCAGTGTTTATAGCAACTGGGGAGGGACTCGCTATTGATTAATCTCAGTGTTGCCTGCTGAAGTCTAGTGTATTAAATACTGAAATGGTTTCCTTTCTACTCCCATTTATTTAAAATAGTTTAGTCTAGCTAAGTGATGATAGTGAGTACAGTGCATTCAGTCACACCTGGTTTTTTTTTTTTTGTGTCGTTTTCAGAACTAATTTCTATATGTGAAAGATTTAAGGAAATAAATTATAAAAAAGGCTATAAACTATCCTGAAAAGACCATAGTATTTGGTAGATTTCCAAATATAATTCTTTCAAATAGAGCTTTAAACAGTTTTATGCCTGAATTTTCTGTGAGTATTTACAGCAAAGTGTTTCTCTTGCCAAACTAGATGATGTTGGTTTGTTGTACCTTTGGTTTGTAAAATACATCACTCAAACTGAAACAATTGAGTTTCTTGTTGATACCAAAAGGTATAAAGACTCATAGTGAAAAAATATAGTCTTTAAAATGTCAACTACTCATTTTTCATGTTGACCTTTTTCTCAGCTCCCAAAGGAACTGTCTTCTGAAGCATTTGACAAGGCTATTTTAAGAGCACTAAATCAGGGTTTTCAGAAGAGGGAAGAACGAAGGCATGCTGATCTTGAGCCCATAATCAGGTAAATGTTTTAGCAAATAGCCTGAAGTGCATCACCAGAAAAGTGATTGAAGTCAAGCTAGAAGACTTCTATGGACAGTGGAAATTCTGCTACCTAAACCAAATTTGCAAAGAAACTGGGAAGGCAGTGATGAAATAGATACTCTTGACTCTTAGATTTTCTTTAAATTAAGACTTTTAGTAAACTTCATAGAATTACTTCTTTGGAAGTAATTGCACAATAATGAAAATATTTGTCCTAAGCAGCATTATATATAGTAATGACTGGCATTTGTGGAAGGATACTACCTCCTTTACACAAGGGTATATTTAGAAATACTAGAAACAGTAACTCAGAGCACATATGTTCTACTTTTTATTACAGGATAGAGTGAGAGACAGAATGGAGATTAAAAGGTATAAACTGCAATAGTGAAGTTTGTATATAAAATTAAAAGTAGCTCATGTATTTGTAAGAAAATGGCCCATATCTCATGACCTGCTATTTATTGATGAGAAAGCTTGGTGGTCAAATTCTATAACTCAGAACAGTAATATGAATTCAGGTTTGCCTACTTAGTTTTGGTTTTTTTTCCTGGTTTGGTACAGATACCTTGTTATGTTTATCCTTTTCAGTCAGGATTGTTCAACCTTGTTGAAAGCAAATTGTTCATCATGTTAGGCAGTGTCTCTTGAGTTGGGGTAATTGAGGAATCAGGTACTGCTTTTCAAACTCCTACTCATAATGTTCTGTTGGTTCTAGCATTTTGTCCTAATATTTTAGTTAAAGAAGTTTGCAGCCACTCTGACCCTTAACTACCCCCTTGCCAATTTTTTAATAAATCTTGGTCTGTAATATTTGTCTGTCTTTATTGACTTGATTGTCAAGCCAAAAATTAATCTCTGTGAACAGTTTTGGCTAATAAACATAGTGATTTTAAATCAATAAACCTGTTAAACAGAGGTTGAAGGGAATGTATTGTAATACAGAAAGGTTGTGAAGCCTCACTGCACAGTAATTGCAAACCCAAGATACTCACTTGGAAGATAACCTTTGAACATATACAACTGTGATAGAGTAAGCAAATGTAATTACAATTTGTAGGTTGTGTTGTGACTATACAGGAATGCTACATGAATAATCTCAAGAGAATAGCATTACTGTATTCAAATTTCTTTTTCTTTCAGTATCAGTTTTAACATAAATATATACTTATTTGGGGGTTTCAATATGTGCCATTTGCCAAAAATTGCTCTCCCCTGCCCCTCCTCCAAAGAAATAGAGCTGGGTAGTGCCTCTTGGCAAGTAATATCTGAAACCTTTGTGTGTGGGCAATGAAAACCATTAATTGTTGTCCTATTTTCTTATTTGAAACTAATAAAATTTGTCATTGACATCTTGGTAACTGACTCAGACCAGTACAGAGCAGTGTTGAGCATCCCACCCTTTGCTCTTGGAGATAATTGCAAAATTCAAATACTGACCTTATAGGTGAACTCAACTTTGTATTTACCCTTCAAATGTATTTAAGAAAGAGATGAATTATTTTGGGAAAATAAATGTGTTCTCAGTTAAAAAAAAAAAAAGTAAAATATAGAGTCCAGTGCTTTTGGACTCAATCCAAACTCCTCTTTAATAAAATGTTACAAGTGGCTAAAATGTTGGAATTAGGATGACTCAAAAGCACCTATCTTTTTAAATTCAAAAAAAATCATCATACCAATTGCTTATATTGACTGTACTCCAAGCTTACACTAGCATTTAACAGCAAAGCTCAAAAGTAGCTTTTAGCATTGTTGAATGTGCAATTTGAAGGGTTTGGACTTCTTAAGAACTGCCTATTTTGCTTTTAAATGGTACTGTAGTACATTTTCGTGTTCTTCCTATGATTCTGTTACTTAGTTTAACAAACTCTCACTTAAATTTCAGGCAGCTATTTTCAAATACATCACAAGCTTTTCTGCAGAATCAGAGAGTATACAACTTCTTCCAATCAATTTCATCAGAATCTTTGCACACTCACAGTAAGAAATATCCTAATACTGTTTTATATAATGAAAAGTCTATAAAAAGCTAATCTTGCTGCTGTGCCTAAGTACAGTTTTACAATTTTTTGTTTGTGTGTTATATTCCACTGGTTGTATTTGAACTCCTGGTAAATGAATAGTTTCTCGAGCAGATACTCATACTTCTGACAGTGGGAACATGCTATGTAGCATCAGCTTGTGTTCTTTTTGTTCTTTCTTTCATTCTTTCTTTCATTCTTCTCTGTACCATCATGCTCTTCAAATAGGCTGTTATGAATTGAATATGTTTGAGTATGAGTATGTTTGACATTTCTTCATTTCACAAAATTTAAAATTTAGAGCAAAAAGTTTGAACTGACTCGAAAAATCACATCTGCTTTTTGTTTGTTTTCTTTTGTAGATAAGCATCTCTCTTGATATTTAAACTGAGATTTGTTTTGAGTACATAAATGATGGGATGTCCCTAATTTCAGAACATACAGAATTGTGTACCATCATTTATATTGCAGAGATTTCTTTGGTGGCCCTCTTAACCTACTTGTGTATTACAGTTTGTGTAACCAAAACTTGGCTTCCCTGTATGAATGCCTTAGGATGATGTGATCTTTATTTCCATTTAATCTTTCCTTATTTCAGTGCATGTTACACACCATGACAGTTGAGGCAGCGACTGGGAGGCCACTGCCTCAGAAATTGCGAAAGATCTTAGTAGGGAATTGAATAGATTGGAGGTTCCAAACAGACAGCTCATATTTGTTTGGGAAAAAATAGAGGAATGACAGCTGACTTCAGTTTGAGATGATGTGTATGATCTGTGAGGGATGTATTCTTTCCATGATGAGATAGAAGCACTTTGGTTACAATAGGAGCTGTAGGTCACTTTGTAACACTTTTTAGTAGCACTTAGTACATTCTTACATGACAGTTTTGTGAAAATGTTAAACTAATAACAATCAGGGTAATTGTGGAACTGGCTGGAATTTACTGCTGTAAGAATTGACACCTTTGTTGTACTGGAAGGCTGCATGGGGGAGGAAGGAGTTTCCAAAGTCCAGAAAGATTCATGTTAATGATGGGCACACTGGACAGGGTGTGCATATTTTAGACTGTAGACTACATCTGGTTGGGAAGTGCTTGCAGATGCATTGCTATACATGGTAGTAGTTTGAAATGGTTTCAAAAAAGAACCAGTGCCAAGTTCCATCAAGACAGAGTTGACTGGGCAGAAATTATCTGCAAGGTGGGTAAATCAGAAAGAGAATAGACAAATGTCAGTTCTGTTGAAGTCTTATAAATTACAAAGTGATCTTAAATGTGAGATAATTTTTATAGTAATAAATAATTTAGCACATGAAAGTTAATGAGGATTTGTCAGATGTAGCATGTATGACAGACAGGATGAGGAACTTAATTGTTTAGCGGAGTAGAGGAAAGACTCAAATGGAAAATTATTTAAGTTATCAAATACCAATCCTAATGTAAAGAGGATGATCTGTTCTCTCTGATGGATCAGACAGAAAGCACTAGGCTTAACTTCTTATGAGGAAGATTAGGACCAGGGGCAGGCAAGAACCTTGTAATTGCCAGACAAGTCCAGAGTAGTGAGGCAGGTCTGAGGTCAAGGCAGAAAAGCAAGTCAGTAGGTCAGGGTTAAGAACAGGATCAGCAAGATTCATGTCCAGGCACAGGTGTGCTGGCAGTGCACCCTAGGCAAGGGCCTGAGCTCAAATGCAGCTCCTGAGCCAAAGGATGGAGGCTCTGGCTGAGGCATCTTCCAGTTCTTTTCCCAGCAGTCACACCCCAGATTGCAAAACTGCAGTGTACCAGATTGGATCTTCACTGTGGGCAGGTGAAGCCCTTGGGAGAGCAGGGAAGAGTTGCAAAGCCCATTGGCATGATTCAGGCCCTGACATTGAGTTAGATATTAAGAAAACATTTGATGAGGAGAATTACTGTATTAGCAGTAATTAGCATAGGTGTTTTTCTTTTGGGAAGGGGGACTAGATGACTTGTCCATGGTAGTTCACAGTCATATTTCCTGTGGTGCAGGCTAATAGAAACTGTACTAAGACAAAAGTACTTACCCCACCTGTTGCCAGAATTGCCTCAGTTAAGTGACCCTTGAGGGTTTTTTTTTTTTTTATTGTTGGTTTCTGTGTTTATCTAGGTTTCCTGCTTGGGATTCCTGTAATCCTGCACCTTGTTAGTGCAAGTTAGTCGTAGTTGCACGTTTTGCATGTACTGACAGTGTTGGAAAAGGAAGCATATATTTAAGAAAAAATCTTATCTAGTTCTCGAATAGAACATGCAGAATTAATTGACAGACAAAGCATTTGTGGCTTAAATTGGTCTTCAGTTGCTATACAGAGTCAGCAATAAAAATACCTTTTCACAAAAATAGGAAGTTATTTAACAAAACCTATGTGGAAGTAAATTCTCTGTGTGTGAAAGGTCTTCATACCTTAAATAATAGTGGGGCTCTCACACTGAATATTCAGTAAGCTTAATTATGCTGCTATGGTTCCATTAAGGAAGAAATTGATTAGCTCCCTCCTGATTCATAAATTCAGTTGTTGGGACAATTTTTCAGGTTGGAGTAGACTTTTGATTCCAACACGATCTCTGGGGATGTAGTATCTTCAATGCAGATGATGTTCAGAAAGATCTTCTTATTAATACTTCAAGCTCCTAAGCAGCAGCTTTCAGATGTTTTTACCTGCATTAACTTGGAACTTTTTGAGGGGAAGAGTAGACTCTTAGAGTTAGATTACGAAAGAAATTAATCCTTTCTTAGAGCATGGAAGTGGTGTTTTTGCAACAAAACTGTTAATATTATTCTTACTTATTTTATTTTTCATCCTGTCTGGCATAAAAAGACAAAAATGATGTGTGAAGACTGTGCTAAGGGCACTTGAAGACTTCATCCCAAATTAGGTCGCTTTTGGCAGATGAATGATTTGACAGTGGAGGAGTGTAATTTGTTGCAGAAGAATGCTAGTAACTATCATTGCTCTCCTCCCATTTCCTGTTGTAACACAAAATGATTATAAAGAAAAATCTGAAGTGCAGCATAGTAGGAATATCTCTAATAATTATCACAATCACAGCCTTTTGAAATTGTACCATAGCATTACAATTATTTTCAACACTATTTTCTTCAAAATAAAAGTATCTCTTAAGAGCCTTTACTCTTGGAGATGGCCTGCTTTGACAAAGGCAATATTTAAATTGCTGCCACATGCCAACCAGTAAGTTCAGTCTTCCATTTCCCTAGCTTCCAGTTTAGTGCAAACATTCAGGAACTGTCCAGTTGTTCAAGATCTATAAAGTTACTACATGAACTTTATTCTCTGCAGGTAACTTACAACCCTCTTTGAAGACGGTTAAGACAGCAGAACACTTCAAGGAGGACAGTTCAGAAGCTTCAAGTCAGGAGGAAGGTAGTTGTGTACTCAAAGGTGGTTCATGGAGATATTTTACCACACTCAGTTCTGGAAATCATACACTTGACTGATTTCTCCATTGGTATAAAGTGTTACAAAAATTGAATTAAATCTGCTATGCAAATGAAGAATTTTTGTGTACTTTCAGCAGTTTCCTTAAGAAGTTGTTCTATAACTCAAGAAGTGGCAGCATTCATAGACTGCTTAAAGGCAGAAGTTCACAGCTGTGTTGAACAACCAGGAATATATACCTCACAATTTACATGAGCCAAGATTATTTATAGACTTTCATGTTTTTATCTATTTGTTCTTCAATTACCAGGGTTCAGAGTTAAGTACAGTATTTCAAGGGTATTTCAAGAGTATTTCAAGACTGTTTTACATTAAATATGCCAAATTTGTCTAGCTTCTAATTTTACACAGAAAGGAAGCTCAAGTTTTCCTCTTCTTGTTCTTAACCTATGCTGCTTTGATACTCTGGACGGTTAGTAAGGTTGGGACTGTAGTGAATACTGATTACAGTCTGAAAGCTTGTGTTTTTCAAATGCCTCAAAAACAGTTCACACATGGAAGCAGCAGCCTGGTGACTGGTCCATAATTTCATTCTGAAAGGAACAGCAAGCCAGTTTTGCATTGTTTTTAGAAGGAAACAAGTATAAGCTCCTGGTCGGTGGAAAGAATAGGAAAGGGAACTGATTGGTGAACACAGACCACTGAACACACTCTGGCTTTCAAGTAATGACAGCACTCTTATCCTCTTTCACATTAATAATTCATTAGAAGTTTGCTGTTGAATTTCTGTGGATTCAGTAATCTACATATGCAGTTTGAACAGCTTTTTCTTGTGTTGATAATCATTGCCATATTCTTAAGAGTGCAGAGCACACCAAATTTACAATCTATTACCCAAATAGTCTTTTATATACTGCTCTTAAAATACATAAATCTCTTCATCTTCTGAAACTACAAATGCATTTCAGAACACCTTTTGTGCCATTTTAGTGGTTACCAGAAGTTTAAAAAATAATTTTTTTTTTTCTCAAATTTTTAAACTAGAATTTGAACTTAGGTGTAGCATTGACAGGAGTTCAGACAAAATCCTAAGTACCAAGAATACTAAGATCATCAATAGTTGGAATTAAGGAAAGTTGCTTTTGTTAAAATGTAACAGTTGCCTTAAAAAAAGGGTAGACTATATCTCTGAAGTTCGCAGTTTTTCTTTGTAGACTCTTAAAATGGTTTGGGTTGGGTTGGAAATCTTTAAGTTCCAAACCATCTGCCACAGGCAGGTAATCTTCCACCATACTGGATTACTTGGAGCCCCACCCAGCTGAGCCTTGAGGCTGTATCTCTTTTTGCCAGGTGTAATTTGCAAAGCTTTACTTGCCTAGTGAATTTTCAGGTTCAGAATGCAGTACTTTAGTGTAGGACTTGTCTTTGTTTGCTAGTCAGAATGTGTGACATAGTTTTGAGATTAATTTCAGTATTCAGAAGAAATAACAAAATGTTGTATTTTTTTCTGACTCATTCCTTTCTTCTCTTTCTGATCTTTCATACTGGGTGATACTCAGTCATGCATTCAGTGCTTAGAATTAAATATAGAGGTGAGCAAACATTGGCATTGTCATAGTTCCTCTCTTTCTGTTTCATTCTTCCATGAAATGGAAGGTAAAGAGTCTTGTTTATATAATCTATGCAAATTGATTTGTCTTCTATGCAACACCTGCTAGTTTCAGCACTGTAAATTAAGCCTGACCTGTTTAATGGAGATGTCTTCTGCTATGTGCCTGGTAGTGATGGAAAGATGAATTTGCTAGATTGATTTAAAAGATTAAATGGAATTTCTGTTGAAATTATGCTTTGTTTTTTTTTTCAGATGTAATGCAGCACACAGCAGTTCACAAGAAACATAATGGAAAAAGTCCTGTTGCCAAGTAAGTACTAGGGTGTAATGTGACCATGTTACATGTCTGAACTTCCATTTGTTGGTGCTTTGAGAGTATGTGTCCTTCTAGATTAAGCTTCTTTGTGGAGTTTTTGTTTGTTTGTGGTGGGCTGTTCTGGTCTTATTTTTATAATTTAGGAGGTTGTTATTAACTTTTGAACTATTAGAAAAATAGTTCAGAAGACCCTATTTCTAAATCTGTAGGTCTAGGTCATTTGGATAGCTCTTCTTTCCCAAATTTTGTGGATCTTCACAATTTGAATTGATGTTTTGATTTGTGTTTATAAGATATGCCATAATTTGTATGGCGTGTATCTTTCCTATGTGTACATACCCCCCTGCTTGTACTGAAAATTTCCAGTGCTATTGATTTGAAGGCTAGGAAACCTCAAAGAGGAGCTTACAGGAGAAGGCAGTCCATTCTTGCCCTTGCTTACTGGCAGATGCACGCACACCTCTCTGGTTTGTGTCCATTGGAAGTGGAAGCAGTTCCTAACCATATTAAAGTAGTTTATATATGCCTTCAGATTCCTGAAGTACCTAATGTGAATTCACTCGTTAATGTATTTTGATTAAAGACTTCAGGTATGTTTGGACATAGTTGTGCATAATTCAACTAAATCAAGGGAAAGGAATGGATACAGATTTTATTGTGATTTACAATTTTGTTCAGTGTTGATTTGCCTGTAAAAGGTATTTATCTTGTAGTGAAAGTTTACCTGGAATTCCAATAATTGGATATAAACATAGCGCAGAACAGTGTTGGTTAAGGTCCAGAGATCTTTACCAGACAAAATTCTTGTGAACTCACCACAAGACAACTTAGTGCTTTTTGTCTGTTTTGGTTTTAAACTGTCCTACTTTCAGCTTATATTTCCTCAAGAAGAAAGTGTAAATTTGACAAAATCTGTGATTATAACGGTGGATATACAGTCTACTACAAATCTATCAGATCAGGATCCAAATTTACTAGCTTATGGTTATTAATAAAGAAATTGTCTTTTTTTTTTAGTCATTGTATAATGAATTACACTAAGGCTGACTGTAGTTTAGGATCTGTCTTTCAGGTAGGAAGAGAGGGACAGACATTTCCACAAAGTTCTGAGAAAGAAGCTTCTTTAGCTAACTATTATTTTCTGTTTATCTAAGAGGGGGAAATATATTTACTCCTTGACTGCTAGCGGTCTGTTAGTCCTTTCCTGTTTGGTTTATGTGTCTGTCTCCTTAAAATCTATGCCTTTTATTTATGGGTTTGTAAAGAAATGGCACTGAATGGAACTTTTCTGTTATAAATATGCATAAAGCTGTTTAGAGTCACAAGCAGTTCATCTCAAATAGCATTGGTACATTGTGCATCTGTTTACCTCTTGTTTTCATTCAGTATTGCAGCCTTACTCTTGAAAAGTTGAAAAATTTACTGGTAGCAATGAGATCACACATAGAAAACAAAAACTTTAGTAACGTTACAGTTCCCATGAAATTACTGCAAATTTGGCAGTGAAATAATTTACCTCCACTTGGCAGAAGTTTCTAAAGTGACCTTACTTCTGTCTTTGCAATTCGGGGTTTATGTCTGTCTTTTGGGACCTTGGGTTCTTGCCATTTTCTTAAATTTTTTAAAATATTCTGTTGTGTATCTTTTAAGTAGTTTGAGCCCTTACTCACAGAGATATTTGGTAGGTAGCTACTGGAACTTGAGCATGTCTTGTGCTTTCCAGTGAGCTGAATTTCTGCCATCATGGAACTGAGTAACATTTCATATTGCAGTAACTTTTGTGAAGCAGCTTGCCAGCAGCCCTGAATTCAAAGGCACTTTCAATTATCAGCATAAGTATTTAGATAAGAATTTAAAAATGTTAACTCCTTTTTTTTCTTTTTTTCTTTTGCATCCAACCTGCAGTAAGGCATAATTTTGTATGAGATATGAAAAGGTTGTAGGTCCTTGTGCCTTACTGACTCTGTCAGGACCCTGACTATTTTCCAGCAGCTTTAGTTGACCAGTGGTCTCAGACCTAGTTCAATATTTCTTCTGACCGGCTGCTGTAGAGCAGAGCTTCAGTGGAAATCACTATAAAGTCCAAAGTAAATGCCAAGTGTAACTCCCCTCTCCCAGCACTGCTCAAAACTAGCTTTCCTGGAGGTAAAAATGCAAAGCAAGATGACCATTTCGAAATTGAAACAAACACAGCTGCAGTATGATCTGTAGTAACTGTGTGCTCCATTCTTTAAATATCTCGTGAATTCTGAAACAGGGTTTAAAAAGTAATTCCAGCTTTGTCATTAATGATAAGGAAGAAAGAAGATGAATTCAGACTACATTTCTGTCTGGAAAATTGCCACATGTCTGGTATGAAAATAGCAAAGTTTTTGTGTTATAGAAATATCCAAGGAAACTCTGCCCTCAGTTATTGTTTTCTACAAATTCTGTTGTTCTGAATTTTACATCAAATTATAGTAGACAAATGAAAAAAGAGCTCCAGGTATGATCAGATCATAACCTTAAAGCACAAGAACTGCTGTAATTTACATCTTTTAAACCTCTTGAAAATTCCTAGGGTTTTCTGAAAGCAAAATTTCCAACATGATGCAATGTATGTTGGTAAGACAAGCCTGCAAGTTTGTTCACATCAGCATAACTTTTGGGGCTTTTTTTTTTCTTTTCAGCAGCACTAGCAGTGCAAAATGTTCTTCACTGGATAGCCTTAACATTCAGCACTCGGAGCAGAATGGGGTAATGGACTGGAGGAGGAAAAGCTGTATTGTCCAGCAGCACCCAGAGCACTGTACTAACCTACTTGACCAGGTGTGTTGCTGTTTATTCTTTAAAACCATATTCCGAGAAACTTGAGAAGATTGTCCACTACACACGATGAGATTTAGCCTTAAAAGATGACAAGTGCTCCTAATATTGTACAAAATAAGTGTTGAAGTTGCTACTGACTTACCTTGATTAGAAAACCCTTCATAATTCCTTACCACACTCTCAGAAAGATTAATGTTTTGTTTATGAATTGGTAAATAAAATTCCCCAGGAGAATGTAAATAATCAGAAAAGTCTAATGTTAATTTCTGATCAGGCACTTTGCTATTACTGTAGCATTGTCATCAGAGAAGATTCCAGAACGCCTGGGCAATTTCTGTTATTGCAAGGAATAAACTAGAAACTGTATTAGTAGCTAAACTGTATTAATGCTACAGTAGGTACAATAGGTTAAACATATTCTTTCTGTCTTACCTGCATTATTTAAGTAATAATTTTGAAGAAAGTTAATAGATAGATGCATATACACTTTTTCTGGGATTTGTGTCTCTTCAATGCTCAATCTCATTATGACTATAGGTAAGCAGAATAATTATTTATAAATAAAATTATCTACTACTGAATTTGGGGGAAGGAAGCTTGCTTACTGCTTATATATGAAAAACACTGAATGTTAGAATTGTTTGATATTGCTCTCATTTATGTTTGGAATTTGGCTATTGGTTGTTATGTGTGGAACAGCAAGCCAACAAAATTAGTTTCCTTTTTTCATAAAGCAGGGTAGTGAATTGAGGTTGGCTTCTAAACAAATGGTAGGCTGCATCAAAGCTTGAAATACTGCAAATTTGAAGGAAGAAAAAGGTTAATTTACTAAAGCAAAGGAAAAGCTATTTAAAGGAAGTCCAAATACAGGGATCTGGACAGAGATTATTTCAGAATTCTCATAAATTTTACTTTCTTGCCAAATATGAGTTGTTAATAACAGTTATTGATAGCATACTTTAAAAATTGTGTAGGTCCTATGTTGTTTCTTATACGCTTGTATGCTGTATTCTAGAGTTCAGTTTAGCAGCTTAAACCTCCAGTTTAAGGCTAGGTACCTGCTTGTCACTATGTAGAAATAATTTATCACATGTAATTCCCTCCCCCAACTATCAAATAATTCAATTTATATCAACAAATTTTATAGCTCCTTAAGCTTGGCAATCGGCCTTTTTAGCAGGTATGTGATGAAACACATTTGTTTTTATCCTCTGGAGGAAGAACAGCATGCAAACAATAATTTGATTGATATCTCTGGCATACTTGCAAGTAGTAATTTGCTGGATGTTTTGCTGATTGTCGTGTAAACACAAGACATGATACATTATTTCATAGGCTCAGATGCACTGAACAAGTGGTTCTTTGAGTGATTATAGCACCCGTGAACCCACTACTCTTGGACTTGTGGACCTGTCAGTCTAGAAGAGGTGTTGTCTTGGCTTTCATAATTGTTTGACTGGTGTCTTTCTATTTTCTGTCTAGCACACAGTGGAAAAACGAAGTCTGTCTACAGTAAGCAAGAAGAAAGGAAAGCCACAGCTGGAAAAGTAGGTTTCTAATGTAACTGGTAATCCAGAAATGAAGTGTAATGCATTCACTCTGATTAACAGCGTCTGCAGTCAATTAGGTGCTTTCATTTGCTGTGCTGGCACAAGAGCTGGCATGGTGTGAGGCAAGGCTACATAAAAATCCTTATTTTATATTCTGTAAAGAAGTAACTTGAAAAATAGAATTTTAAGTGGATGCATTAATTTCTCAAAATAGCGCTTGGCATTTAATAAAAAGATGAAGGAGTGGAAGTATATTCTTAACCATATTGCCTTTTCCCCTTTATATTTATTTGAAACTCAAAAGATGTAAAGCTGTCCAGAATATACTGAAAATCAAATGAGGGTTGACAGCAACCTTTAACATTATGAAGTGGGTGGTAACTGGCTGAAATGTCTTAATGAACATAATTTGCACATCAGAGGGCTTCAGAACTTGCTGCAGGCTACGCAGCTCTTCACTGTGAGAAGTGAAAGCACTTCCACCCTTACCTACTACTCTGCCTACTTCCAAGTTTCCAGATGCTATTATGCTAGACTGGTGTAGGGCTGCATTACACACATCAGCTTTCAAAAATGACTTTACTGTTTGCTGCACCTATTCCTTTTTGGTATCTTTTCTTATATAGATCTTCATTCATAGTGTTGCTGCTTGTAGCTTAATTCCTGGTATATTGCACCAGCAGCCTCCATTTAATTGTTTATTATTTGTTGTTATATCTATTAAATACGCATTTCTGGCCTGGAGTCACTGCCTTTGTTTCCAGTGTCATTCCATGTTCATTCATGGTTGGTTATTTGTACTCATGCATTTGCAAAAAAGCCATGAAATTATTTACACAGGGAGAAAGCAAAGAAAACTGACTGCAGGTTGACTAACAGGAGCAATGGAGTTCGAGTTGCAGCATCGCAGCACATCCGTACTGGGACAGCAAAAGGTAAGGTGCTTTTTCCAAAGCTGTTAGTAAGAAACAGAACTTGCAGCTGATTTATTCGAGGCCTTCTGTAAAGGGGAAAGCACAAGTCTGAAAAATGTTCTGGTGCAAGTTGGTATACTGGCAGCCTAATTTGTGCTCTGACTTGCTGTACAGAACGCACTAGACTCAGTCTTCTGTATCCAGTTGCTTGGAGTGTGTCTCTTCGTGCATAGGTGGCAAAATACTTGTCAAGTCTGCATAAGTCAGCTGATGGGCTGGAGTAATTGCAGAAGCAGCTACTGTTGGGCTACTTCCATATGAAATTCAGCAGTCTGAGTGTGTGGACATGGAGCATCTTGCCATTAGTGTGCTCTTTGTAGCCTACTAGTTTGTTCATCTGTTGTGCAATGGCCCACAAGAAACCTGTCTAAAACCTGTGGTGTGAACCATTGATGAACTGTAGTGTTTGTATCAGGTGACCACTGAGCTACCACACAGAACTGTGTATGCTGCCCTAGCGGGGTCATCAGTTTAGGGTAATCCTAAATGGAGTGTCTAAGCCAAGACGTGTGTACATCAGTCAGTTGTAAGAAAAACTTATATTTGTGTTCCTTTAGTAAATGACTCTTCAAGCTTTATTACAAATTTCTGTAGTCAATGTGCTACCCATTGACTTTGCCATCTTGATGTTTTCTAAATTCCTGCTATCAGTTGTGACCGTGCCTGTCTTACATGTAGTTCTTGTGACGGAAGGTTGACAAAGAGTTTGCCTTTTTTTACACCACCTAATTGGCCTAAGTGTTGAAAGGACTCCTAAAAATGCCTTGTCTTTCTGTTGCTTCCATTTGTGATACAATCTTGATTAAGCTTTCATTCTTTCTTCTCACTGCTTCTCACCTTGGAGAGTTCCAGCTCGATACAGTTTGGAATTATTACTGTGTTTTATGGGCAGGTGTTTTTACCTTCTACAAACAGCATTTGAGTAAAACTTTTAAGAACTCACTGTTCACAAACTTAGCAAAACTAGAACCATTTTGGAAAGCTATAGTTAAGGGCCGTTAAGCAGAAAACATACTCTACAGCAGAGCTCTCTGCTGCATGCATTCTGATAGATTACTGGTTTTGTTGTCAGGCAAAACGCACTGAGTTTTATGAACTGACAATGACTTTAGGAGGTGATGCAATGGTGTGTAAGGGGAGACCTTATTACTGTCTACAGCCACATCAAAGGAGGCTGTAGTCAGGTGGGGGTCGGTCTCTTCTCCCAGGCAAACAGCAACAGGACAAGAGGACACAGACCTAAGCTGTGCCAGGGTAGTTTAGGCTAGACATCAGAAAAAAATTAATCACAGAAAGAATGACAGGGCATTGGAATGGGCTGCCCAGGGAAGTGGTGGAGTCACCATCCCTGGATGTGTTTTGAAAAAGACTGGATATGTGGCATTTGGTATCATGGTTTAGGTGGTGTTAGGCATAGGTTACACTTGATGATCTCAGAAGTCTTTTCCAACCTAGCTGATTTTCTGATTCTGCAAAATTAGTAGGGAATGCTTTTCCATAGGAGTTCTGTTTGCTCACTACCCACCACTCTACAGATGTGAAACTGCCTCTTGTGAAATGGTCGGCTGGTTCAAAAAGAAGCTGTAACCTACAGAGGGTGGAAGCCATTAAATCCTGCTCAAAGATGAGCTTTCAACCCACGTATAAACATCAAACCGTCTTTTGAGATACTTACTGGAGAAATAGTCTATGGGGAAAAATAACAATCTGAATCTCTGCCTAGGTTTATATATCCAGGCTTGGTTTGAAATGCCCTATTTTGAGTCTGTAATTCTTAACTGCATCATGTTTTCTTTCATTTTTTCCTCCCTATTTTGAGCTTGTCTAAAGCATTAGTTAGTTACAATGGTAACTTTTAAGACTGGGTACTTTGTGATTAGTACTTGACACTCTGGCTCTTAGTGATCCCAGGTTCACACTGAGGTTCCAGTTTATATTAGATGTTCAAAGTACTTCTTAAAATAATTTAATCAATTATGGGTTTAATACAGGAAATTATTTCAAGAATTGAAGCATTAAGGCAACTTTTTGGTGAGCCATCCCAACCTGTTAAACTTCCAGTAGCAATAAAAAATGGGGGAAAATTATTTTATTTATAAATTAGTATAATAATTAGTGGTCTAATTTTTGTCCTGAGGTTTTGCTGACCAAGGTTTTGTGGGCTGAGGTTTCCAGCTTGTGTCTGTCATAGATTCTGAGAGAGGGTGCATTTGTCATTTTTCTTCCCCTCTGAGGCTGTACTTGAAAGCCAAACCATAGTAGCTACCCACCCTGAAAGGTGGTTTCCAGCAAAAGTGTCCCATGATCCATTCAGAATTTAGAAAACAGTTAACCACTTTTTCAGTTCACCTCTTTTTCTTTAAACAGGATTTGTTGGTTAAAGCCTGTTCTAGAAGAGTGAGTTGTGAAGTGGTGCGTTGTTTTGCCGTGTCCTGCTGAGTTAGCTTCCTGCCTGTGGTGGTGCTCTTGAGGACACTGCAGCTCTGCCAGTGGAAATGCTGGATCGCTACTGTTCAGGGGAAATCAGTGTTGTCCCACAGTCCAGCATAAACATCACAGGAATCATTCAGGATCATCATTCTTTTCACTGCTTTGCATAAATACCAATTTTCAGTATCACCTTCTTTAACACCAAGGATTCACTCATCACAAATTTAGGGAAGAGACCAGTCCTGAGTGCCGGGAACAGAAGTGATAGGAATACAGGGGACAGATGCAATTAAGTAGAAACAGGCAAAAATCTCAACTAGTGTGAAATGTGAGAAAACCAAAATAACCTCACTTCCATACACTAAGATCTGACAACTTTTATTTGTAGATCTGAATTTGGATGCTGGATCTGGTCATGATACGTGTGGAGAAACATCTTCTGAAAGTTACAGCTCTCCTTCTAGTCCACGACATGATGGGCGTGAAAGCTTTGATAGTGAAGAAGAAAAAGACAGAGGTTGTATTTATGGAGAGTGTGCATGAATGCCTTTATTCCTAGACTAATCTCTTTATTGCATTTATTTTAGTTCATTTTTCAGTTTGATTAGGTACTTTGTTTTCTGAACTAGCCACAGAATACATTTTTCTTTGTGGATTTCATGACTGGGCATTTTGAGGCCTTCTAGCACTGTTTTAATACGACTGAGTTCTAGGTTACTAAACATATGTGATAATTTTTTGGCCTCAGTGATATAGCTCTCTTGAGAAATAATGTGGAAAACGGTACAATAATGTGGAAAACTTTGGCCTGAAAGGGGCTGAGTTTATATGAAATTATGGGTGGCATGTCCGGGAGCTCCATCTTTTTGTACTGACAATTTGCTACTCCTTCCAAATTTAAATAATCTCTGTTAACATCTCTCTAGACAGATGCAAATTCCTAATTCACTCTGTGTCCTACTCTTTACATTTGCAGATGTGCACAAGTCAAAGACACAGTAGCTAGTTGGGCAGGGAGATAAAGACAAGTCATGAAGATGGACCTAGCTTAATTTGGATGAATGAAAAGAATCTCGAAGTTGTCACAGTGTGGGAAGACATAACTATCATTCATGTCATCAAACTCAATAGGTTTTATATGGGTAAATGGGTCCAGGGCATGATTCTCTGTTGCTTGAGGTTCATTCTTGTGACTGATAAATGCTTTTGTCCCCACAGATACAGACAGCAATTCTGAGGACTCTGGGAATCAAAATACAACCAGGTTTACAGGCTACAGTGCTGTCAGTTCATCAAATACAAACAAATCATCTGCTCAGATCTCTTCAGTGAATAATGAAAATGGGAGCCTTTCAGAAGATCCTTTGAATGCAAAGTTTCAGCATATTTCCTTCATGCCTGCCTTACACTGTGTGATGCACAGCGCTGCCCAAAAGCCTGAAGCAGTTGTCCCACCACCCATATCTGCAGATGGTAAAACCATGGGAATGCTGGTTACCACGCCTGTCGCTGTCTCGCCGGTGAGAGAGGCTGCGAATTCCCCTCCTGCAGGAATGGTCCCGGTGACCTCTGGTGAACCTGAGAAACGCCTTGAGCTCATGGCTTCCCCTTTGCCAGTCCCATCCTCTTTCCTTCCACATTCTGTCCAGCCTGGTAGCCCTGCTTTGCATTTGGCAATACATAGGTTGAAAATCCCCTCTCCACAGGGATCATCAGAAAGTTGCACAGTTAACGGACCACAGCAGCCGACAGGAAACTTAAGTATTGGATCACCAAATACTGCCTTTATCCCAGTCCACAATCCAGGTAGTTTCCCAGGATCCCCAGTTCCTACTACAGATCCCATCACAAAACCTGCATCCCAGGTGGTAGGACTGAATCAAATGGTGCCTCACATTGAGGGAAACCCAGGAGCAATCCCTCAGCCTACCAATCTCAAGGTAGTTCTTCCAGCAGCTGGTCTCTCCACAGCAGCACCGCCACCTCCACCAGCTTCGTACGCTTTGCCAGGCAGCCCTCACGCTACCAGCGTGTTGCCCAACCAGAATACAAACGTGCTGAGCACTGGAGCAACTTCCTCACCTCCTCAGTCCGCTGGCCTCGGTGTTGGTCAGGTCCAGTCCACTGTTCCTCCTGCAATCCCGACACACACGCCAGGCCCTGCCCCCAGCCCAAGCCCCGCTCTAACACACAGCACTGCACAGAGTGACAGCACATCCTACATAAACGCTGTTGGGAATAATAACACTAACGGGACAATGTTACCTCCGCAGCAGTTGGGATCTGGCCCTTGTGGTTCTTGTGGACGTAGGTGTAGCTGTGGGACCAATGGCAGCCTTCAGATTAATAGCTATTTTTATCATAACCCACTTCATGGACAAGTCTACAGAGTTCCATCTTTCTTCACTCTGCCATCACTTTGCAATGGCAGCTACCTCAATCAAGCACATCAAAGCAATGGAACACAACTTCCGTTCTTCCTGCCTCAGTCTCCGTATGCAAACGGGCTTATGCATGACCCAGTGATGGGAAGCCAAGCCAACTATGGTATGCAGCAGATGGCAGGATTTGGGAGGTTCTATCCTGTATATCCAGCACCTAACGTAGTTGCCAACACAAATGGGTCGGGACCCAAGAAGAATGGGAACGTTTCATGTTACAATTGTGGTGTAAGTGGACACTATGCGCAGGACTGTAAGCAGTCATCCATGGAGGCCAGTCAACAAGGTAATCATGATAACTCCCAGAGGACTTGCTTTTGAGTTTGGTAGTTTCTCTTTACCTTTCTGAATGTGCTGTTTCTGGTCTTGCAGAAAGGTGTGCGTGCGTGTGTATGTTTCGTGTAAATGGTTGTGCACTAGTGACCTGCTCTAAAACTGCAAAGTATCCTATCTCTGCCTGAAAATCTTGTAGAACAGTGCGAGGGAACGGGGCTCACAGTGTGAAGTTAAAAATGGGTTCAGAGCTGGAAAGTAAAATGATACCAGTCCTAAATTGTCATTGTTTTTTCACTGTTTTGGTTTTGGCATTATGTTGAGACTTGCATGTTGTTTCAATTTTCCCATTCCCATTCAGTGGAGTGCTTTTTGAGAGAATTCATTGGCAAAAAAAATCAGTTGTTGTTTATAATATGACCTTGGATTCCTTAAACTTCTAAGAATTGAAAGAAAAACCAGTAGACTGGCCATTTGATATTTAGCATTTTCTAGTGCTTACCTTTGCACAATCAGCCATCCTTCTATGCCCCATCATGCAATACATTTAACTTTTCAGACAAGTTGCAGCAAAAAGGCAGAAACTGATTGGAGCTAAATATAAAGGAATAGCTCCCATTTCTCTCTCCGTCCAGAAGAATGGGGAAAACGCAGGGTTTGCATCGAGCACAATCTATTTTTGATTCTTGCCCTTGTTCCCATTCTGACTTCAGTAGTTTGATTGGACCGGAACAGGAAAGATGAACCTTGAGGGGACCATCTTTTCATTTTTCCAGTAGAGCTCAAGTCCTATATCTACACTCTATATCTTTTTTTTAAACTTACAGTTCTAGCAAGAGGATGAAAGAAAATAGGATTAGGTCTGAGGACCTACTTTAAAAGGACTGGAGGATGATAGTGCCTTTTGAAGAGCATGTCCATTTTGATACCTTGTAGTGGTTTTGTAATCCATTTTAATTGTGAGCAGTGACTTAGTAGTTCTCTTTCCTGTTTTAGGCACTTACAGACTGAGATACGCACCTCCCCCTCCCCCTTCCAATGATACCTTGGATTCTGCAGACTGAAACAAGTAAACATTGCCTACTTAAAGTGAAGCTTGGGAAATTGGGGGAAGGTGTGTGTGGGAGGGGGAGGTTGGTCTTGTGTTTTGGGACATTCCCGGTTTTATATTCTTTTGGAGTTTTTCATTGCTTTTGCACCTCTGTTCCGTACAAAAGAAGAAGGCTGAGTCCCTGGTCTCCTCCTGGTTCTACAAGAGGCTTGCGTAATGCATGTAATTCACACACACAGCCAAACAATCAGACAGAGCATTCGATCCATGCTTTTGCACTGAAGACTTGAGACATGTGCAATGTTTACTGCAGTTTTAAAAATATTCCTCTGACCTCTGACATCACTGGTGGAGCAGTCACATGGTGAAAGAAGAAACTTGGTCATGTTCCCCACCACAATCTTCTTCCCTCCCTCCCTGTTCTCCTTATGCTGCTGTTTTCTTTACTTTCCTTGGTTGTCCACATGGATTCATTGGACTTGCATGAGTGTTTAGCAGTTCATACAGACCCTGCCCATACTCTAAATTTAATGCTCATGAATTGAGAGGAGATGTTCAAACATCCTATTAGCAGAGTCCAAAGGAAAACATGACAGTGTATGTGTACTATACCTGATAATAATACAGATACGCAGCTCTCAAGGGGCCCAAACAAATGAAAATACATAGAGCAGGAAGGGGCTGAAACTGTGTGGACTGGAACAGATTTAGAACAATGAACGAGCTTAAATTGACAGATTTTTCTTCCCTTGTAGCTTTTTAGCCTGTATGTTCAGCAACAAAGGTGAAAAAATGGTATGAATGTTGTACTCAGTGTGTTTGCATTTGTAATGAAAGTTGACAGCATTTTTTCCTTTTTTAAAGCTATTCTACATCGTGTCAACACAGAATGAACATTACTTGATTGAATATTTTTTTCCTAAACTATTACAGTGTTGCATTGTACTTAGAATGTAAATGTTTTATTTCAAACTGAACAAAAGCTATGGTTTTCTACAAAATAGTCAGGTATTAGTATTAGAACCTGTCTACCAAATAGGAAAGTCACTATTTTATAACAATTTACCACTATGCGTAATTACGGTATAATGTGAAAGACTGAAATGAGTGTTAAGATGGTATTAAACATGTCAGTATCATGAGTAAGTAAGTTTAATGCTGCTGTATTTTTTATTTTATTTTTAAAAGCCAATATATGTACTAAATTGCTTCCAGGTAATATTTGATTTCCTAAAGTGCACTGAGGTTATCTGGAAGACGAGTGTGTTTTTTGACTGCTGCATTCAACACCGATGAACAACTACCACTGTATATCCATAAGGTTTGGCATTCCTCACAGTTCATGGCAGAAATGTTTTTTTCTTAAAATCAGACCCAGTGTCCGGTAGAGGGATGAAATAAAAATCAGTCTTTGGTTCAGCTGTCTAATAAATTGCTAAACAAACAAAAAACTTGAAGAAAAAAAAAAGCTTGATTACTACATTTCTTCATAGATAGCATTTATATTTATAGCACCAGTGTACATTTTGAAACTTTTTTCTTGGGGGGGGGGGGGGGGAAGGGGAGGGAGGTAGATGAAAGCTTTAATTTAAAAAAAAAAAGTTTAAGTAGTAAATGAAAATTATTTTGATTAAAATTTTTATTTGATCTGGGTATTTTTGGACCACTTGAAATGACTGAACTGCGTTTGAGTTGAAGTGAGGGTGTTAAACCACCAATGGACTTGTATTGTGAATTACCTGCCAGTTGTACTTTATGGAACTTATTTTATGATTTAAAATACTGTACTGTAAATAGGAGGTATGTTACCTTCTCTTTATTTGTATGTTTACCATATACTTTGATATTTGAAATGTACTGGAAAGGTCACTTATATTTCTAGAAGAGATTGGATTTTATGCAACCTTTTTCCTTGAATTAACAGCAATAAAAAAAAAAGAAAAAAAGTACCTTTGTGCATGTACTGTCCTTTATCACTGAGAATGATGAATCACTGCTGCTGGGTGTAGGGATGGGATGATGGAGGTTTTGGCAAGCTACCATTTTGGGTGGAATTTGTCACTTTTGAGACAAAGCCAAGAGTATTTGACTTAAACCGAGGTCAGTCTTGTGTCTGAAGTCAAGATATTATATCTTGATTTAAGCTTCTTTAAGATATAGGAGATCTCCTGGTTAGAAACAAGGTTGCCCTTGTGTGATAGGCCCAGGACTTGGACCTCATCCCTTTCAGATCAGGTAAGCCTATCCTAACCTGATGGCTCCTGGATTTGGGCTAAAATCCAGGTTAAATGTGCTTTTTTTTTTTTGTTTGTTTTACTGCATGCAAATAATGTGTGTCCTAGTCCTATAGTGAAAAAAAAAGTGAGACCTTCAGTGAAAAGTGAGATCTGTAGTGAAAAGAAAGTGAGATCTTCTATTTCTAAAATAAATGGAAGGGCGCCAGGAGTTGCCGGGAGTAGGAAAGAAGCTTAGAAAAATTTGCCTGATCAGGGCAGTGGAAGGGTCTGCTAGGAATGCGGTGTCTGGATGTGCTTGGGTTGTGCTTAGGAAGAGAAGAGTACTGAGGACTCTGATCTCACTCTGCTGTAAGGAGAACTTCTAATTCCTACTACTTGGCTGCAGTTTATCCATGGAGCCAAGTGCCACAGACTACCTTGGATTTTTATCCTAGATTTTTTTATCCCCTTGGATTTTTTTATCCCAGAACAACCTACTTCTGGAGAAACCAGTGCAGGTGATGAGGAAACTGAAAGTTGCCCATGACCCCAACCTTTCTGGCAATTCCTATAATCATGGTGGGGTATTGAGCCCAGGAGTCACACAGACACCATCACACAGTTTCCATTACTGCAAGTGGCCCGTGTCCCTTCCTGGACTCCAGGGAGTGCAAATACCTGTCCAAGGAGTTCGTAAATGGTGATACTACTCTGAAAATGCCATCTGCTACTTTCAGTGCCATCTTGAGTTGCTGGTACACCTCTTTGTCTCCATACTGCAAGCAGCCTTGCCTTTGACAGATCCTGGCTGGACTCAAATCAGAAGTGTGAAAATACATTCCCTGTGGCACAGCAAACAGCAGAAACACCTCATACTTGTGGTGCTTGATTTGCTGGAGAGCTGCCAGCACTTGTACCTGGCTGTCCTCTCTTCTCTGGCTGCACCACTGCTGTCTGTGCAATCAGGTTTCACTCCAGCTGCAGCTCCAGAGATTCTCCCTCCCGCGGAGTAGCTTGGAAGCTGCTGAATGCCTGAAAGATAAATGAGAAAATCCCACTAGTTTGTTGGCTTGAGCAGCTATCCAGGCTGTCCAGGAGTCACTCCTGAGTACTGTGCTGCTCCTGGTTTGCAGTGCTCCTCTGGATTGGGACCATTTGGTTCCTAAAGCTGGAAGAAAAAATGAATAATGAGGGAGGCCTGGGGAGGATGGGAAGGAGGGAGCACAAGGGAGTGTGATGATGCCACTTGCTGTGGCTGAACAGATGGCCTCATTTTCCCAGCTGAGTGACCTTTGGATGGCAGGGATGGCCTAGTGCCTGGGTCTTGGCTTAGCTGATACTACTGGAGAGGTGAAGGAACAGAGCATCTCTGTGTTCTGCCAAGGCAGAGGGGGAAGTAAAAAGGTGGGGAAAGGTACATTGAGAACTGCAGAACTTGGCTGGTGCCAAGCTACTTCAGTTTTAGAGAGATGGAAGTACTATTGTATTTGTTTCAGCTTTGCTCATGGTATGAGCCTCTGGAGGTGTGCTGGCCTGGGCCTCCTGAGGCTGCTCTCCTGAAATAACTTTGCCTAAATTCTGCACACAGGAAAAACAGAGTTTCCTGCTCAGGGGTGGTGACTGCAGCTGCTGGAATCAGGCACAATATATACAATGGCCACATGGACTGCCCTTGCGCTTGGGGGAAAGAAGAGGGGTCCTAAAGGTGCAGTCAAGTGTTTGTACTACAGCTCAAGTGCTGTCTCAGTTTTGTGGAACCAATCTATAGCCCTGTGCTCCTCGCATAAGGGAGGAAGGAAAAGCACATCTCAGAGCATTATGCTGGAGGAGCACTTTGCCTCTCTGCCCATGGCTGCATTCCTCGACCATTGATCCGAGTACAGAAGCAGGGTTCTCAATTTGGACCAGCTTTTGAGCTGACAGCAGCAGACAGAGCCAAATTAAACTGTACATTTGGTAGATTAGAGATCAGAATGTATGATCCAGCTGAAAGGCCACCTATGCCTACAGCCTCTCACCAGCACTGATCAGTAGCAGATATTTCAGAATAAAGTACTTCTAATACAAAGAAGAGAAAGACTAGTTGTGATTATTGCAAACGTTGCCTGGCAAAATAACGTGTGTCAGGTTCATCCTCACAATAGGTGGCAGCATAACTCCACCAGTGGAATATATGGGAACTTCTGAGGTACCACTTAAGATCACAGAAATCACAGAATTTTCTGCATTGGAAGGCCCTCACAAGGATCGAGTCCAGCTCTTCAGTAATCAAACCCATAACCTTGGTATTATTGGCACCATGTTTTAGCAACTGAGGTAATCTCAGATGCTTCAGTTTAACTTGGTTTCAGCATCTTCATGCCATCTAAGTAAGCTTTGACTTGCGATCCTGTAATGCTTGTTTGTGCTGAGTTTTCTCATGTTTATATATTTTCTCACATGATGAGCATACTATTGTTACCTCTCAAAAAAATAAGAATGGTAACTGTGTGGCCAGCAGGTTGAGGGAGGTGATTTTCCCCCTCTACTCCTCTATGGTGAGATCCCAGCTGGAGTACTGTCCAGCTCTGGGGCAGCTTCCTAACTTAAAAAGGATGTGGACCTTGAGTCTAGAGAAGGTTCATGAAAGATGATTAGAGGGCTGGAGCACCTCTCCTATGAGGAAAAGCTGGAAAAGCTGAGAGTATTCAGCCTGGAGAAAAGAAGGCTCTGGGGAGACATTATTGTGGCCTCTGATACTTCAAGGATGCCTAACCAGGAAGGTGGTTTTAAACTAAAAGGAGGATGGTTTAGAATAGATACTAGGAAGAAATTCTTTACTCTCTGGGTGGTAAAACACTGGCATGGGATGCCCAGAGAGGAGGTAGGTGCCCCATCCCAGGAAACAGTCCGAGTAAGGTTGGGTAGGACTCTGAGCAATCTGATCTAGTGGAAGGTGTCCCTACTCATTGCAGAGAAGTTGGAATAGATGGCCTTGAAAGGTCCCTGCCAACCCAAACCAGAGCTAGAATGGCCCAGGTGTTATAAGGAATATTGAAGACCCAGAGAATTGCAGCTGGATGTGGAAGCTGTGTCTTAAGAACTATTCAGGATTTAAATGATTCTAGAATCTTGCATTCATACAATAAAAATTGCTTTCTGAGCACTCTGAAGAGGTTTTTTTTTTTTTTTTTGTTTTGTTTTGTTTTGTTTTGTTTGTTTGTTGGTTTGGTTTTTGTTTTTCTTGTTTTGTTTTTGGGTTGGGTTTTTTTGTTTTTTTGGTTGGTTGGTTGGTTGGTTGGTTGGTTTGGGTTTTTTGGGTTTTTTTGGGGGTTTTTTTGGTTTTTGTTGTTGTTGTTGTTGTTGTTGTTTGTTTTTTGGGTTTTTTTCTGGGAGTAATTCCTGAGGCAGTCTGGTTATCTTTGAGGGTAATGTCTTACCTCTCTCTACTTAGCCTGAAGGTCCACAGATCAGACATTATCTGGAATATCTCATGCTCAGGAACATTTTGCCCTTGAGACAGAACATAATAAAACTATTATTTTTAATATTGATATGTGTTCCCTGACTGGTGTACAGGGTCACTGTTACGTGAATGAGCCAATAGCACAAGGTACAAAGGCAGAGGCTGAAAAAAGTGCTGAACTTGGAAAGCTGTATCTTAACTACTTGTGCATTTATCTTAGAACTTTCCTCTGATCTAAAATGTCCATTTTTACTAACTTTTAAAGTATGCTTTTTTCCTGAGGCAGAGGATGTTGAAGATGAATACAAAGATAAGAATTAACTCCTACCAATGCTCATTGGTGTGCCTATGGAAAGATGGGGATTGTTGCATTAAAAACTTACTTGCCACTTAGCTTTTGTGTTAAAATACTGCTTAGGAACTTCTTTTTAAAAATTACGGGACACATAATAAAATATAATTTATATAATCAAACATTACATTAAAATAGTCTTTTACATCATTTGTAGTTTGATGCCATTTCAACATCTCAGATTTTTTCTTGTTTTTACCAAAAATAAGATTTGAAACTGATGGCATGTCTAGGCTGAGTAAATATAATGTTATAAAAATAATTGTGTTGCTATCAGAATGCTCCTTTCCTTTCTTTAAAATGTTTTTTACAGGATATGCACATGCCTCAGCAAAAGAGCAGACAGCTTAGCAGTCTCAAGATTTCTGGATGAAAGCATCATGGGACTTATTTTAATTGCTCCTTTAAGACCAGATTGGCTCTGAGGTACATCTTGCCAAGGCCTCCTGGGTATTTCAAACCAGGCATGTAAATCCTGGCCTCTGACAGTGTACAAAATAAAGATCACAGATGAAAAGAGCAGTAACATGAGGAGAGGAGAGCAGGGGAAAGCAACAGCAGCACCAAGAAAATAGGAACAGGCATTGGGGAGAGACATTTTCCACACATCACTTGATTTCTTACCACAGCTCAGATCAATTTCATAGCACAGAACTTCAAAGAGCAACTGCATCAATTTGGTACAAAACCAGCTGAATTCTGCATGTCACCACAGTGCAGTTGGCCAGATGAGACACATGACAGAGGAGATGAGCCCTTCCAGCAGTCTGCACAGGGCTTGAGCTATGTGGGCATGGGACAGACTAGAACAATACATTCAAAACCTTATGATGTGTTCATAATTGCTTTGGCTACACAGAGCTAGCTAGCTAAGACACTCAGAAGAGTGTTGTCTCCCTTTGATTTTTTTTTTTCCATTTCTCATTTATGTTTGCTGGGGTTTTTTTCATCTCACTTTTGCTCTGGTTAGCCTTTCTAAGACTCTTACCCATTTGTGCTAAAGCCATGCATATGATGAAGGTGACAGGGACTGTAATGTTAGGGTTCATGGCTTAAACATTGTTATGAAGGACATGGATGGCCGTTTGAAATGCTTTAATCTGTGATAGGGAATCTCCCAAATAATAGTACAACTTGCTAATTCAAAATAAAAATAACCAGTGCAAGAGAGTAGCTATCAGAGTCTGAGCCTGTGCCAGTGCCTGCCGTTGCAAATGCAGCTAAATGGGAGCTGGGACTTTGCACTGCACACTGAAAACACATTTTTCTTCCTTGCTGAGGAAGGATATCTCATTTCTAGCATGTTCTTAGTTGGAGGAGGCAAAGAACAGGATGTTAATTCAGAGTTAGACAGGAAAGCAAATGTGCTTGGATACTCTACAGCTAAAGCTTGATTCCCAAAGGCTGTCATGCCTCCAGCACCACTGGGGAGAGCAGCTGCCCTGAGGTGACAAAGCTGTCACTTTGTCCAAGCCAGAGATGTCTAGCCAAGCTGCTGGAGACTACAGCAGCATTTTCCTAAGTTTAGTTCTTGACTGTGGAATATGATAATGCTTTTATTGCCATCTATTGCTAGCAGGTACCTAATGCTGGTACCAGTGTGGGACAGCTGGTGGGAGGTGCTGTGCTTCACTGCAGGAGCAGGGCACTCATGCCCTGACCAGCACTCTGCCCTTGGGCTGAGCGTGCAGGGACTGCTGCCCAAAACCTGGCAGGGAGCTTGAAGGAAGAGAATGCTGATGTGCCGTTTCTGTAGCTTTGTCAGGCATCTGTGTGAGTGGTGTTTTCATTTGCACCAACAGCCCCATCAGCAAAGACAAGAGGAGCAGGAGGTGTTGAGTTCACTTCAGCAGCGACCGCCCTGTGGCTTGCAGGATACATCTCAACCTCCATTTAGCTGGTGATCTGCCCTCACTTTCGGGCTCTTTCCAGAGCACCTGGGACGCCCTCGGGCAGGAGGATGCCACCTCCTGGCCAGTGGCAGGTGACATGCACTTCAGAGCAGGTTTTGACTTGCACATGAGTGGGGGTGAGCATCCTGCTGGCAGAGGGGTGGATGCTGTGATCAGAAGCCACCGGGGGACCACGACTGCTTGCTGGTGGTCCGTGCTACAGAAGCTTCATTTACAAACTTCATTTGTTTCTGGTTTTGGATCTATGTTAAAAGTACCTAGCCAGTGGACTTCTTGCAAACAAGTAGAGCCTGGGCTGGGATGCAGTAGGGTCAAGCCAGCCTAACATTTCAAATGGTGTGTATAGGCAGAGTGTGGGCTCCTAGAAAGTTTAACAATTTATTTGGGCCCTTACTTTCTTAATTGCCAAAAAATGCCTTCTTGATTAATGCCCTAAAGTTTCGTCTTTCAATGCACATCTTTAACCAGTTTTAGACAACTTCCATATTCAAAAGACTTTAGTGCTTCAGGCTTTCTCACTCAGAAGGAAGGCGATGGGAGCCCTCTTCCTCCCCACTGGGTGTTGTCACTCACCCTGTATTTTTCAGCCTTTTTTTTGTTTGGAAATGTATCTAGTTTCCTTCTGAACACTTTAAAGCTCCTTACTTCAATGACAGACATGTGTAACACATTCCATATGCTCTCTTCCCTTTGGTCCACGAGCTCTTCCCGTCTGTCTCTGATGGAGGGACATGCCAGGCTCCTCCTGTTGCCACTTAAAAGCTGGGAAGCTCCCTTGGTTCTTTAATAAAATTAAACAAAATTAATTTTGCTTTAAACGTTCGCGCCGCACACAGCCTCGCTTTGCTCAGCTTAGGTGTCTGCATATTGTGCCGTACTGCTCCATCCATGCCAGGATATTATTTTTACAGCTGGCCGTGCCTTTGATAGAGGGAAACGTGAGAGTTGAAAGGCGGCAGAGGGAGGGAGAGAAGGAGGGAGAAGGAGGGAGGGAGGGATGGCGGGGAGCCACCGCAGCTGCCTGTGCTGTCCCCGAGCGGGAGCTGCGCTGCACAGGCCGCTGTGCAAGCAGAGCTCCAGCGGGGTGGCTGCTCGGCAAAGCAGAGGGGAAAACAAGTCAGAGCTGATGCAGGATGCACAGCTGGGCCCTGGGGGCACCGATGGGCCTTAATGGCCCTGCCCAGCCTCCCCCGGGCCCAGCAGCCCCAGTTCAGCTCAGCCAGGGGTGCTGGGGCTGCCCGTGTGCCTCAGCCCAGCTCGGTGCTGGCCAGGCCATCCCAGGTGGCTCTCAGGGCCATGGTTTGGGTGCTTCCCTCTCCTGCTGCTCCTGCCGAGACCCCAGGGTGGTCCTTGGGCCTGCCCCGTTGCTGCTCTTGGCCTGGGGCTGTTCATGGACCTGTGTCCATCTGGGGGACTGTGGGAAGGCTGGGGGCCCTCTCCCTCACGGGGCAGCCTCACTGTCCTGCATCTCCCTGGAAAGCATCTCCTCATCTTGGGTGAGGTCCCTTCTGAGAGTTGCTGTGCCAAAAACCCTCCCAGGTAAGTCATGGTTTCCTTCTTACTGGTTCTGTCTTGGCTGTGGACTGAAAAACAGAGGGTGGCAAATAAAGATGGAGGTCACCCAGATTGCAGAGGGCAGAACACAGATGGGGAGAGGGAAGAAAAGATGGGAAGACTCGGACTAAAATATAGCTAATAGAGTCACTCAGTATTGTTTATTTAAGGCTGGTTCAGGTTCAAATCCAGTCCTGGGTACTCTGGAACTGATTTTGGCCACACAACAAATGGAGAGCCAAAGGAACCTGGTGCTGGTTGAGCCGGCTGGGGCCCTCCAGCAAAGCACACAGAGCTCTGCAGCCACACTCCCACACGGGTGTTTGTGCAGCAGAGAGGAAGCCATCGAACTGTGTGGTGATGGATTTCATTGCTCACCTGAGACCTATTAAAATAAGGTGTTACATCGTATGCCTGAGGCAGCAGGGACAGCTGAAAGAGGGCAGATTTGGCACCAGACTGCAGTTGCCTTATCAAAGAAAGCAAACTAGATTTCTCTAATTTACAGATACTGTAGTCTCAGCTGAAACCTCACTTGCCTGTGCTCGTTTGCACTCAGTGTCTAAAATGTCACTTTTCCCTCCTTGAGAAAAGGAGCAGCAATAATCCTGTGGAGCTGCCTCACAAATGTGAATGCAAATGCACTGAGTGGTGGTTTGTTTATTTCCAGAGACGTTCTAATCCTACAGGCTCCTTGTTGCCAGTCTAGGGCTTTGCCTGCCCTTTTGTTTTATCTGTGGAGAGCAGAGTGGCTCTGGCTGGGCTCTCACCAGTGGGGTGTGCAATAGCACCTGTGAGGAACAACCTGGGCTCAGCTGGGCACACTTATCCAAATGAAAAAAAGGTCATTTTCTGCTTCATCTCCACTTCCGTTGTGCTGCCTCTGCTGGGTCTCATCTAAGTTTTGGCCACAAGCCATACTGTGCTACCACTTCCCATGTTCTTGCTTCACTTCTCTCACAGTGAGGCAATGGGATCGGCCACAAAATCCCTGCTTCCAGGCCTGCTGCTGGGTGAGTTGGACAATACTTTCTCTTCCCTGCTTATGCCATTTTCCTGGTTTTTTCCCTCCATTTCATCTCCCTGTGAGTCTCATATGCTGCTGTTTGTCTGCCTTGGTGTGTCCACAATGACCTTGCTCCATCCTTCTGTTTTGGGTTTCACTGGCTGTAAGTTATTTCACTTTTAATTAGTTTATGTATTTTTGTTCTGTATTGTTTATTGTAGCATCGTGTTCTGTTTGGATAATGTCATGTTTTGGCTCAAAGGGCTTTAAAAGCTCAGAAAATGTACTTGGAGACAAACTCTCTCTCCAGATTCATTTTTTTCTGAGCATGCAGCAAATTGCCCTTGTCCTCACACCCGTGGGGAGCATCAGCTGCAGTGGGGAGCCAGGGCCTGCCTGTGTCCAGGACATGGGGCACTGAGCAGGAACATTGCTGTGGTTTCTGTCCCTTGTGGAATTGAAGTAGAAACTCGGGCATAGGCAACGTGGTCACTTCAGTGGTCACTGGAGCTAAGTAGGTGGCAGGAGGGTGGCTGAGCTCTAGACTGGAGTGGCACATGGTGGAAGTGCACCTGTGTGTTCTGGGTCCTTCTGCTGCCCAAGGGCCAAAGCAGGGCTAAACTTGGCTGCCCAGGAGAAGCATGAGGCTTGGACATGAGCACTGGTGGAAATCTTATCCAGCACAACAGGTGAACCTCAGTGGCTCAGCAGTGCTTCCTTTGCCTGGAAACTGCCTTCTTGTCCTCTCTGAGGTGCCTGGGGCATCTTCTTGGGCCAAAGGACCTCTGAAGCCACCACCAGCATTAGGGGTTGATGATGTCCTTCCCTGACAGGCTTTTCTCTTTTTTCCATTTTAAACAAAATTACAACATGTGGTTTGAAGGTAAGCCAAGAGTGCTTCTCCTTCCCTCTAAAATTTTACATCTTCATGCTGAAGTGACAGCTGAAAAAGGAACAGCAGCAAAAAGCTTCCAGATAAATGTACACAGACAAATCACAAGCCAAGCAACTTTCACTCCTTCCCCGTCTCTGCCTTCAAGGTTTTTGTTTGTGTTTCTTGATGGTTCTTGTTCCCCTCCGACTCAGAATATTCTGTGCTTCTGTATCTCCAGCAGCTCCCAGTGAATGCTGGTGAGATGGGAATATTTCTTCTTCTCCTGCCCCAACCCAGCCAGGGCTGCCAGGTCTTAGAGGTCTCACAGACTGTGCTCCAGCTGGTGGCCTGTCATTCCCACTGCTGATAGAAATGTCCTCTTTAAGCAGGCAAAGCAAGAACTATGGGACATGCCCCTTTGGTATTTATCATTGCAATTCTTTGATAAGTTGCTGTCTCCTCCTGTCCTACTTAATACTGTTTTTTGGTGTAGACAGGAGGCTGGATTAAAGTAGTCCAGGTATAGACATTTAGCATCATTTGAGGAATCTTGGTACACCCCAACAGGCCTTCAGCTGTCTCTCCAGGCATGTGGATGTCTCCTGTATGCCTTGAAGCTTTATTTTCTCTCTCTGCATCGCTGCCACAAGTGGCTATGGCTGGCTCTGGTGGCAGTGAGAGAACATGGGGTGAAGGAGGCCCTTGCTGCACACCCTTTACCAAGGTGCAAAATGATCAACTCTCCACTGATTGCCAATTTTATCTATTTTTATCAAATTTTCCCTCAGTTGTACTACCTGCAAATGGTATTGCATCCAAATGGAGGCACACCTGCTGGAGTCTGAAAGCCAAGCTTAACTTCACTGCTTCTGATGGGGCTCCTCTCTGCCTCTGGTGCTGTGCACTCCCCTTCTCTTTCTAGTGCTTTTTCCTTTGCTCTAAACATGTTCCTGGAGAAAGGGTGAATGCAGCCATGTGCATCATTCCCTGTCCTGCTCAGAGGGAAAGCTGTCCTGTTCTCCCAGTATCCAGCTGTCTGTGGCATGGGGGCTTTTTTCTTTCTCTCTCTGAGTTTACAGACCATGACTCAAGGAGGTAGCTACACTATGTAGACAGGTCTCAGGATTCAGGTTATCTGAGCACTGAAGAGTTCTCTCTATAATTAGCTCCATGGGACACAGAGATGCTTTTGTCCCCCATGGCACTGATTGTAAACAGCAGTGTGAAGCTGGAATGAATCCTCTCATCTCCAACTGGCATTTGCTATGGGAGAAATGTGTCCAGCTGGTGTCAGGAGCCCAGGGTTACATCCCTGCTCCTGAATCCTGATGGCTGTGGGATGGGGCTCACAACAAAGCTTGGCTGCACACAGCTGATCCCTCTGCCCCAAGGTGGGTGAGAGAGACTCGTGGGGGACGCCACACTGGGCCACAGTGGTCATGAAATGGTTGACTGTTTCTCAGTGCAATGAGAAAACAGGAGAACAGAGTTGCTACCCTGGACTTGAGGAGAGCTAACTTTAAGCTACCTGGGAGCTATTTAGCAGGGAACTCTGGGAATCTGCTTCTGAGGGCCTTGGAGTTCACAAGTGCAGGTCAATTTTTAAGAATTACTTTTCAGATGCACAGGATCAGGGAATTCCACTGTACCTCACCCCTGCAGAGAGTGGTGGGTCTAAGTGGGAGGGCCACCTGTGCTGAAACTTGCAGGTATTTTCCACTGTGAGCTGTTCTTGCTCATCTTGGTGAGGTTTCTGCTCAGAAATCTGTGTAACAGATCAGCTGCCCTTGTCCCTTAAGCTTAGTCTCCTCTTGCCCTCTCTGAAACTTGGATAAATAAAAGCTCCTTTAAGGGTCAAAATAAAAAATGAGAAAATAGCTGTTTTGTAAGCAAAACTGATGGCTCTCTCTTACCATAAACTGGTGGTGGCTTCTGCAAAGGCTTCCAAAGTCTTTTCCTAAGAGATGTTGGGTTGTGCCTATAGGACTTAGGGACAGCTTTGCCTTGTGCCTTGTCTGAGGTGCAGCCTTGGCTGTGCAGGCTCAGCTGGCCAGAAACAGAGAGCAGAGTTAGCCCTGACTTCCTGGATGGGAAATGAGTACAACAGCAATTGGCTTTATTCCCTACTGCCTCCAGCCTGCCTTGCAGAGGGGTTTTAATGCTCCTACTCATGGCAATTGCTGCTGCAAACCCTGGATTGGTGATTTTGTGAGTGGGAGCCTCAGCATTCATTTGCTGCCCACTCAGGGTCTCTTTGCCAGTGTAACCCCCCCACTGCCAGTGCTGCTTCCTTGGCTGTGTGTGGTCCTTTTGCCGAGTCCTGACATTTTTTATTTTTGGTTTACATCAGAATGGAGCTGCAGAATAATTGCTCTTTCACTCTGCTCTTAAATAGGCCACGCTGCTCATCTGCATAAATGTTCTCCTCATGCATGCTGCCATTCTGCCTTGCAGGCTTCTTGGAACGGAAAAAAAAAACCCCAAACCAACTTATTTTTCAAAAAGATGCCTTTTCTTCCTCATGAATTGCCCCTGCTCTGTATGATAGCCAGCAATTGGCCCCAAAGGATGAATAATAAGCTGTTTTGCCAAGGTGCAATTCAGCCATAAGGCATCCCATATATCCTAGGCTGCCCTGCGAGACCTTTCAAGCAGGGGATTGAAGCTGGGGCAAGGCCACCTTGGCAGATCCACCCCACTCAAGCACTCGACCTTAAAGCCAAAGCCAGGTTTTAGCCACTGGTGTGCAAATCCCAGGAAGAGGGATGGACGAGCCGCAGATGCAAGTCAGTCTTCTCCAGGATGAAAGCTTTTGCTGTCAAGCTGTTCAAAGGGAAATATCCTGAGGCTGAAAACTGCTGGTGAGCACTGGCTCCTGCTCCAGAGGCTGGCCACGTGCCTCGGCTTGCCTCAGACCTGCAGGGATGGATGGATGGATGGATGGATGGATGGATGGATGGATGAGGCAGAGAGTCCTGGGGGAAGGGTACAGAGGAGCAAGCCAGGCTTTGCAAAGCTGGCTGCAGAGCCCCTGCCCTGCTCACCCTGGCCAGAGGCAAACGTTCCTGCCTCAAATGCGACAGGACTTGGCCAAGGAATGCACAAAGCTCTGGCTCTGCCATCAAGCACAGCACCGAAGGGTTTGCTCCTCTTGCTGAAGAACTTGCCGGCAGAGTTCATGCAGCTGATCATGTCTGATAGCATTTCTGCGATCCGATTGCTTATCAGAATAAAAGCCAGCTCAGCCTTCAGTGCCGGTCAGCTCTCACTGCGATGTTTTCCCAGCGCACCGAGGCCGCCCTGAAGGGAAGGAGCAGAGGAAAAGCACCACGCACCCAGCCGGGCTGGAGCCCATGTCACTCTCGCAGAGCCAAGGTGGAGCTTGCTACAAAAGGAAAAGCAAAAAAAAGGAGGTGTAAGTCAGACCATGTAGGGAAATGAAGCACGTGGAAGAGAGGATGCATGTGGGAGCATCTCCCGCGCCCGGAGGGGGAGCAAAGCGGGATGCGAGGAGCTGCTGGCTCCCCTGGCGTGACTCCACGGATCTGCAGGAAAATAGGAGCGGCACCAGAGCGGAGCGGGCCGAGATCGCTGCCGCAGGCTGTGCTCGGCTTTGCAGGCTCGCAGGTAAGGGCAAGCACAGGTTTTGCTTTTTAAAACGGCGAAGAGGAACGTAGGGGCTTAAAGACATCATGAGGCTCCTGTGCACGGCTTGCAACCTCTTCCATCGCCCACAGCTCGCTGTGGGCTTCTGTTTCAGACTGCCTTAGCTCTGCTAGAGTGGTAATTAGGCTGAATTTTGTCCTACTTCTCTCAATAAAAGATTGTTCTGGAGTCTCCCTGCTCTGGCAATTTAGAAACCAGCCAGGAAGAAGGGAGCAGCCACGTGGGGTCAGCTGGAGGACCTTTCTGAGTGTCATTTGCCCAGCATTAGTTATTAGGGTATTTTAGCTGGAAAAGCAAGACCTCTTAAATTTAGAAAACCTAGATTATAAACAAACCAAACAAATCTTCACCCTCTCTGGAGTAAAAGACGAAGCATTTGGGAGGCCACATCTAAGTGTGCTGTGTCCAGTTGCAGGGTCCTTGGTACCAGAGCAGGTCCAACAGAAGGATGTGGCATACAAGGAGAGGACAAGGGCCTGGGTTTGTCCAGCCTGAAGAAGAGAAGGCTGAAAGGAGACCTCAGTGCTGTCTGACACTACCTTGCAGGAAATACAGAGCCAGACTCACCTTGGAAGTGCACAGTGAAAGGATGAGAGGTACCAAACAGAAGTTACATACAAGGAAATCCCAATTAAGCATTAGCAAAAAAATTTCACAGGGTTGGTGGTCAAACTGTCTCCTGCAGGGATGTGCAAAACTCTCCCAACAAAGGCTTACTTTGACTTTAAAGCTGGCTGTGCTTTGGGTGGGGATTGGGCCAGACAGTCTCTTCTAACCTTATTTATTGTGTGATTCTATGTATTGTTTATAGGTATACCTGATTCTTTTATTTCATTTGTATGTGTACCTGTAGCCCAGGCAACTGTAAGTGTAATCACCCTTGTAATAAGACCTCATTTTCACTTCTTTGTGGTACTAGCAGATACCACCCATTTATGCTGAAATTGCCAATGAAGCCCTTTGTGCAGCATCTTGTCTTTCAGTATGTTCATCTCTTTCCCTTTGCTGTTCCAGTTTCCACACTGCATTTCAAAGAATGAGATTTCTGACAAAGCCATGACCAAGAGCCAGGGGATGGCTTGGGAGCCAGGCAGCACCTCCAGAAGATGTGGCTATCAGAGCTGATGCTCCAGCTGTGTGGATGATCAAGGTTCACACTTGAGCTCAGCTCCTGGGTCTCCTTTCTGTGGTGGTCCTTTTTCCCAGACAGTGACACAGCCAGCCCCATGTGGGTGTCTCTGAGCACAGCTGGGGTTGGTGGGAGCCCTGCTCTCACATCTCCAAAACACGGCCCCAGCCCCCAGGGGGTTAATGCCCAGAGGGTGCCTGTGGCTCTGTGCCCACACCCTGGGGACAGAGTCTGATCTCTTGGTGTCAAGGTCAACCAGGCAATTACAAACCAAGGTGGGGCAGCAGGTCCAAAAGGAAGTAGGTCCTTCCCCTCTGCCACCCACAGAAGGCCAACTGCTCTGGATTCATCGCTCTCTCAGGCCAACAGCACCATGCTTGGTTAAAATGGCTGTGACCTCCACACCACCCTCTGTGATGCTTTAACTATATCAGGTGAAAAACATATCTCAAATGAAGCTGCTGGGGCTCTGGGCCATGCGCAAGCCCTTCAGCATTACTGTCCATATTGCCCTTTTTGCAGCCTGTCCTTTAATGCAGAAAGTGGCACATAAAATGGACAGTCATACTCGGAGAACCAACACTCTCACTTGTGAACCCTATGTGAACCCAGGAAAAAATCAATAAGGGGTTTAAAAAGACCAGCAAAACAGCATTTAATCTCCTCTGTGTCAGCAGATCTGCAGAGCAGGTTTAGGGTTGTTTTGCATCTGGGACTGAAAAAAAAATGCCATGTAGGATTGCCTGCAGGTGATTAGGTTTTGTTTTAAAACTTTAAACAAACATGAAAATCTTAGCATAAGCTTCTCAAAGATTAAGCACTCATGAACTTGGGAAGAAAGAGCACAAGGCTGGGATTCAGGAGATTTAGGATTGCTGTCTTCTCTGCCACTGTGCAACTTGGAGTGTGACTGTGTCCTGCTTCACTCAAGCCAGATCTTCCACTGAAATCAGAAGGCATAAGTTAGCCTGGGTGCTGACAACTTTAACACTGTCAGGAGACATTTTTTGGTGTTTCTCTCCTCTCCTGTGAGGCATTGCAGGAGCTCTGGGATGAGGACTGGTCCCTACATGTTTGTAAAATTATGAGCTCTGATCTTTATTGCTCTCCTTTGAGGGTCCATATAGGGAGTTGTGTTGCCACATGCTGGTGGTGTCCACACTTGGTTTGTGTCTGGAGATACTGATCACAGCTTGAGGTCTGTGGCTGTAAAGAGAGACAGCAATGTCAGTGACCCAGGGTGGGCTCTGGTGATGTGCAGCCAAGGGCTCCAACAAAGCTGAAATGCCTTGTCAGGCTCTGGGACTGGTGCCAGTCCTGAGCTGCTGGGAGCCTCTGGCAGCAGGGTACACACAGCCATGCATGGCTCTTCATCCTTGTGTGCACATCCACAGCACATGCAGGAGAAGGTACACATATTAGGTGTTTCCTCATTTTTTTATTTTTTCCCCCCAAAAAAGAAAAAGTGTTGAGCTTGCTGAGAATAAAACCCCCTCATTTTATCAGACTGCACATTCCTACTCCTAGGGAAGGCTGCAGCAGAGCTGGCACTCGCTCTGTCGCACAGCCCCGGGCAGCACCAATGACCCTGTCCTCGTGGACAGTGGCACCTGACTCGCTTCCTTCTCTGGGTGGAGCAAAACCTCTTGCATGGCGACACCCCTGCTGCCCCCGGGTACAAAGGTTGGCCAGTGCTCACGTGTGGCCAGCAGGAGCAGGATTTCCCCTCCTCTTTTCATGTGACATAAATGGGAATGACCCAGGGTTTATGAATCCCAGATGGAAAATGTCAGGAGTGGAAAGCAGAGCTGGTCCAGAAGCCATGTTTCCATTTGCAAGACTCATTTTGAGCAGGGCATGTGTGGCCATTTTGAATTTGAGGCAAGGGCTGGTAGGTTTTCCTGTGAGTAAAACAGCATCCACCTGTGCAGTTCAAACCAAAATCATTGTCACGAAGCTGCTTCAGCTTCTGACCTCAGTTCCCTCCCAGTCTGTGGGAAAAAGAGGATTGTTCCCTGTTTGCCCAAACAAGCAGGCGGTGTTTGGTGTGTGCCTGCACACAGTGGGGCAGGAAGAGGGATGTGCGGTGTACAAACGCACCCGGGCTCGCAACACGGCTTTGATTGCACAGCTGTATCATAGATGGGGTGATACCAACCATGTTGTGTAACAACAGAACGTTTTTCCAGACTTACACAACAGCTGGATGCCGTACTGTAGATCAAGAAACTGTAACTAATTTATTCCAGGTAACAAAGCACACCCTAAACAGTGGAAGCTTGGTACATTACACAGACAACACCCTCCGCCCCGCAACTGTCCCCGTATGGATGACAACATTTTAATTTGTTTTGGATCAAGATTAATGGGCTTGGCAAAAGTGAGGGAACTAGCTTTCCATAGCAACCCCATTTGTGAGCACAGGGAGAAAGTCAAACTGGAAGCAAAATCCAAGTACATTGGATGATGGTGACAACTCCAAAAAGGACACTTCTACATGTGGTCACAGTAAAACCTAAATTTCCCACTTTGAAAAGCCAGGGAAAGCAATCCTTATCAAACCTGGCTTCCTCAAGATATACCAGATGTATCCAGTGCCACTCATGCTGCCACAGGAGCACCTCCTAGGGGGAAAAGAAAACAAAACAGGAAGATATGTTAATCTGGTTTATAGAGAGAGAGATGATCTGAAAGAGCCCTGGTGAGCTCTGTCCTAGATTTTTTTTCCAGTTGCTTCTGGAAAAATCCTGCAGTTGCAGCAACTTGGGTAGTTCTGGAAGACAGATGAAGTTGCCATCTTCTGCCATGTGCCCATAGACTCTTCTAGAGGACAACCACCTCCAGGCAGAGACACCTAAGTTCAGCTAAGAGCCTCACAAGACCAGACTTGGAGGGCTGAAGACTTTTCTCTGCATAAAACACATTGCAGGGCTTTTGGCAAATGTGCTGTGGCTGACACAGTCAGTGTCAGTGCCTCTCCCTTTGCTGCAGAAACCCCCTGCCACAGACACAGATCTGGTAATGGCTCCAGTGAAAACAGAAATGGATTTCTCCTCTACATGGGAAGCCAAAAAGAGCCTGGTACTGGAGTCAGGTTGGGAAAAATGACCAAGAAAGAGGCCACACTCATGACTGAAGCATTCAGCCACTAAATGCCCTGCTAAGGAGCTGATGTCATGAGGATGGGAAATCCATCATATCCTGCTGTGATATGATGTTTACTGTCTCTGGAGCTGTAGCATGAAACTTGTGCAGATGCTATGAATTGAAAGTGTTTGTCGGGACTTGCACATCACTGTAGTGAAAACCAAAGTCAGGAGTTCTCCTCCACCACAAGAGTGGGTTCACACAAAGTCGTGAGATTTCATCTCTTGCTTTCAGTGTCTGCATTTTATATCAGCTCCATGTGATTAAATGAAGAATACAGCATGATAGCACAGCCTGTGCTTCTCATAAAATCTCTTGGCAAGAAAGAATTTTTCTCAAGATACACAGTGAAAACAGCAAGGCTTTTTCTGTAACCACAAAATAATTGTTCTAGATCTACTACTGAACCAAGCAGAACCTCTTCTCTTTATATCCGGTATTTCTTGGCAAACAGTGATCACTGCAATGAAAAATGTTTGAAAGGCAAAATCTTGTGATGGAGTTTATCCAAGATATTTTTGTGTTCATTGGGCGCATTGCTGACAACTGCTCTGTTCTTCATGACAAGTTCAGAGAATAGTAAACTACTAGGAAAAATGTTTCCATTCCAAAAAAGAGCATTTATACCCCTCAGTCAGAACCTGGCTATGCTTACTAAAGCTGGTGAAAAGAAATAGTTGTCTGTATATTTTGTAAAAGCTTTGAATCCTTTTTACTTACCCGCAGTTTTTAAACTCTTCTTTCGATAAAATAAGTGCAAAGCCCCTTTCCAAATTCTGAGATCTGGGTTGGTTGTTTTCCAGAAGAAGCACCAAATGCCAGCAGAGGACATTACCAGGATTCATGGCATCCCAGTCAAAATCTGCATCCTGCATCAGGCAAGCCAAATTCCCATTAGCACCTGAGGTTGAGCCAGCAATACAATTCCTGTTCTCCTTTCTGTCCCTTTTCTTTTTTTGAGCTGATTCACCACCTTTGTCACCCCCGCACACGGGGTCAGCCTAAGGATGTAGCCAAAGGAAAGCAGTAACCTCTGAGCTGGTACCCAGGCTTAGGATCATCTGCTGGAAGCAGGAGGCATTGTTCCTGCTACAAAAGAAGTTCTACAATTGCATGTGTTACAACTGGGATGGAAGAAGTTAGAGAACCATCCTCATGTTATAATTCCTTGGCTTCCTTATTAGCTCCTTTTTAAACCCTAAATGACCTAAATGGAAAGAACAGTGCCTGTGCTTTGCTCACCGACAATTAGGAAGGAAACAAGTTTGAACTGTGTGTGTTCTGTCTGTGGCAAAGGGAAGACTCGTGCTCCCCAATCTGCCCCCAAAATTACTCCTAATAGGACTAAATGGTGTTTTGCAACCGGGCTCTGGGCAAGCAATGAGCTGCCTTCGGGAGGCTCTGCTGCATGCTGCCACCAAAACGCCAGAGTGCTTTCGCATGTATCATGCTATTGTTATTATAATGGCAATTAACGAGCTGTAAACAAATTATATGTCTCGATACAGCCCTTTAAATAAGCTGGGTGCATACCTAGTGGTAGGTAAAAGGTAAAACAACAGCACTAGACAAGTCGTTTCTGGAGCCATTACAAGTAATTTGCAAGTGCAGGCATCTCAGTTTTGCAATCTCACTCATCTTCATTTCCTTGGAACCCTGCATCTTGCCAGCGACAGCAGGCTCTGGCTTCTCTTTTGGAAAGATTTGCCTTTACTCAGCTTTCTTGCTCTGGCTGTGCTTGTGCAAGCATCGACAAATGTTTAACTCCATTGATATTTCTAGCCTGGAGTAAAAGAGGAAAGCAAGTCTTCTATGGACAGGGATTAATATTTTCTCCTAAATTTGCCCTTTTAATTATTATGTGAAGAAATTAGGGTTATATTTGCCTAAGGGCGCTACTTTTGTTACATGCTTTGCAAGTGCCTCAAGTTGCTGCTCTAAGCTTCATTAGGCAATTTTGGCAAATCGTGGCACGTTCCTGAGCCCTGGCTGCTTATCCCACAGCCTCTTGTTTCTGTGAGCTGCCTAGCAGGGAGCTGCGGTATGGAGGGACCCTGAGGAACAAAAGCGAAAGCAAAGGGATGCACTCAGCAGGTGCCTGCCAAGCAGGACCCCTGGAGTCTGGGCTGTGGCAGCCAAAAAGGTGTGTGGGTTCCTGGCAGGCAGCTGGGTGAGGGGGGATAGGGGCACGCAGACAAACTGCAGGAGCTGTCAGGAGCCCCAGCCTTGCTGTAAAGAGAGAGAAATCCACGTGCCAGCAAAGAGTTGTTGAGTAAAGCAGCACACCTGCACCAGGATGCTGGGGGAAAAGAGCCTGGCAGTGGGAAAGCACACTGGGGGATTTAAGGGATGAGGCAAGGCAGTTTGTCCCCGTCTGTCTTTGAGTTTAGGGGTTCTGCACAAGCACAGGCCCCTGCATTTTAACACAGCCCAGCACAAGGAGCCACCTGGCCCCACAGGCCATGGGCACTGTGTGGACCCAGAGGCACAGCAAACCCCTGGCACGCTGGGGATGCCATGACAAAGCCTCATGTGGCACAGTGGCTTCATCTCCCTGGGAATCTTAAAGCCCTTTTGAATTGATAAACCATTCCCATGACATTACAGGACAATATCTTTAATCCTTAGTGTTTTGGGGGAAAAAAAAATCCTCAGCACAAGACAAGCCAAACCTTCCAGTGCTGTGTCTTAGAGAAATTATGTGAGCTCAGCTGATCTTACCAGTGGGAAATGCTGGCTTCTCCCAGAGCAGTGTTTGCTATAAGAAGGAAAAAACTTGGATGAAAAAAGGGTTGAATAAGAAAAAGGGAAACACAGAGAGCATTTACAATAAGGGCTTAGGAATGTTTACCTACGAGAGCAGCTCATGTCACGGCCAGGGTGAGCAGGGGCCAGATGCTGGGTTTCTGCTCGTGCGTGGCTGCAGGTGCCTTGGAATGGGAGCAAAACCCTCTTCCAAGGCAGGCTTTGCCATTTGGGGAAAGAGGGGCACACACGCCGTGCAAAATGTAGGTCAGGGCCATGGGCAAGTGCTGTGGTGCTCTGCAGGGACCCGTGTGATGGACTAAGCAAGTTGTACAAAGAGAAAACATATCAAGATCCCGTACAGCTGGCCTCAGCTTGTATCACTCACTAAATATTTGATGAATGCTAACTGCCTAACCTACTTTACTCCTCTCGCCTACTGCAGCGTTGACGGTCTCCTCCATTTTTTCTCTATTATTGATGCATTTTTGAGGAAGACCCCGTCTCATGACAAAACAATGATCTTAGATGTGAGATAAAAAAGGAAACACAAAAAGGGAAGGTACAACAGACAACCCCAGGAAGACGAAAGCAATACACAGGCAAAGGAAAATATAAATTGAGAGGCAGGGCACTATCATCATTTTACAGTGGAATGGAAACCAGCAAAGTCTGGTGATGAAAGTGTGTGGAGAATCACATTAATCTTCTATCCCTCCCTAAAAAAAAGTAAAAAGTAAAATTGATTTCACTCTGGGAATTGCACAGGCACAAATCTTACTGATATAACTATATGGAAGAATTGCCAAGGAACTTCATTCTATATGAAATTGCTCATTGCGTAAGTTTAAAGTTCCATGTAATTCATGCTATATCTAGTTTTGCCATCATAAATATTCATGAAGGAGAGGGAAAAGTGGGTGCAGGCAGGACTCCAGGTGGCAGAAAGGTTTTTACGTGACAGGCACCTCAGTAAGGTCATTCAGTGCATGATTCTCCTCCTCCTGCTGAGAGCAGAGATTGCTGAGCCAAGGTGCTCTCTGGCCTTATCAAAATCAGGGAAAACAGATGAGGAGCAATAAAAATAAAACACAGTTATATTGGATGAAGTCCCACAACAGCCCTTGCTCCAGTATTTCGGAAGCCAGGGTTCAGTTTAATCAAGCATAGCTTTCCTGAGCAGAGCTGCTCATAGGACTTCTGGGGATGCGCAGTGGCAGCTCTGTCAACAAAGAGCCATTTTTCTTCATTATTAACAAAACATGGTTGGCTTGTGCTTTTTGGTCAGCCAAAGTAGAGGAAGAAATAGTAGGTAGAGTGGTAGAGAGCAGCCACTGGCCTTTTACAAAGATTGTCAAATACCTGCACCCTGGTATTTCTGTTACCCTCTCCTTGTCTCTCCCTGGGCTGCCTTGGGGATGTTTCCCTGCTCCCCAGTTCAAAACAGCACAACAGCTCTGGCATTAATGGTATGGCTGAGCACTGAGTTTCTGCAGGGCTGATTTATGCTGCAGGAAAGTGTTTTTCACTCTGAACCAACTCTCCTTTCAATGGCACTGTGAGAAACTGGCCTCATCAGTCCCACAAACTGGGGTGGGACATGGTGTGCCAGGGATGGCTACGTCCATGTGGATCTGTGAATGCACAGATCTCTTGTGCTGCCTCCATGAGCAAAGCCTGGACCATGCTGTTTCCATGAAATGTGCTGATTTACTGTTTTATTTTACTTACGGTGACATGTACCAGGGCATGACTCACTTATTTACTCTCTAAAACCTTTTATTCTTTAATTGTCGCATCTTCCATTCTCAGCACAGGAGGGAAATGCCCAGGAAGAGGACACCTGGCAAGCCAAGCACGTACAAAGCATTGCCCCAACATGCAGGGGCAAGTGAAGGCCAAGGTGTAAGCCGAGAGGGGATTACCAAGGGACACCGGGAACCACATTCTAATGTGAATCACATCAGGAATCCCATTCTATGATTCTATAGTCTCTAATTCCTGAAACTGGAATGCTTCCATCATGCTCCTTTCTGTAGTAGAGGTGTTTGGTTCCTTTAGTTTCTACTTTTCTTCCCCAAAGCACCAGTTGCATGTGGGTAGGTAACACAAACACCAGCAGCACCACTGGGAAAGATGGGTGGCTCTAACAAGGAAGGAGTTCATGTAGAAGTTAATTATTTGCAAATTGGCAGCAATACTTTGACCTCAGATACTTGAAGACCTGGCTAATGGCACCTCTGGACCATGAGTAGTTAGTTGTCTGTATGATGGAGGATGAGTCAAACTGTGACTTTGTACAGAGATGGACAAATAAAAAAATGCTCTCCCTTAAAATTGAGAGCAAAGGAGAAAACTGGCCAACTTCATGTCAATGACCTGGAAATACTGGAGCAAGTAATCAAATGTGGGCTAATTCACACTTGGTGATAAAAGGAATGAGCACTAAATGAACTAAAGCAAATTTATTTCCTTTTATGGCAGCCATCAGTCTTACAGAAAGGAGACGCCATGTCACGTATCGTGTTTTCCAAGTGCTTTTGACTGTGCCTCTGATGCCATTCTCATCATAAGTAAGCTCAAAAGAGAAATTTACAAGAGTCTGACACAAAGCTTGTCAAATTGTAGCAAGAGGGTGAGTGACAGCAGGCGCAGTGGCTGTACCAGGAACAGCAGGGCACGCTGGTGCTGGGACTGGCATTTTCACTGGTGTCGCTGAGGGGACACTGTGCTGGTGTGGGGGGAAACACAGGATGCAATTCAGAATGGGGACAAGCTCATATGAGATGGTGCTATCAGGCAGGACAAATCCAATCAGGCAATAGCTCAGATTGCTGGGCAAGAACCTGGCTTGTGAGCTAAAGTCTGGGAGCACCGTGTTTCTGAGACAAACACCACACTGGGATGGACCAACGAGGGTATGGCTCACAAGGTGCAGGCACAAGCCCTTTTCCTCTACCCTGCTGCAAGTCAGGCTGGTTTTGGGCTATGGCTCTCCCAGAACAAGGGCACCCCAGCTGGACACAGGGGCAGCCATGTGGCTGGCAGGAGGCCCGGAGAACAACACCTATGAGGAAAGTCCAAAGGCAATGCCCTTGTTCTGCCTGAGGAAGGAAAGAAGGGCATTTCAACACGTGGGGCTACAAAGAGGAAGGCAATTATTCTGCTCTGCCTGTGGGGCAGCAAGGCGGTTTCGGGTTAGTCACTGGGAAATAATTAGAGCTGGTAAGGGCAGCGGGGCAGAGGACAGACAGCAGCCAGGCAGGGAGGTGATGGAGCCTCTGTCACTGCATATCTAAAAGACAACCCATTGGAACATCATGGGTGCAGTTTATATATTATTGTTGACAGTATACTATAAGTAATATTTCTGTATGGTATCTATAATACTCTACTCAGTAAGAGACAGTAAATATCCCACTGGGATCCCTTCCAGCCTTCATTCTTCACTGAGCACAGCTCAGACTGAAATTCTACATGTTCCACATCACTTGTAGGAGAAAATCACCCATGCAGAGCTCAGCATGAATGCCAAGTAGGAAATGTCCCTCACCACAGTGCACTACTCTATGTTCTTCAGGCCACAGGACACATCCAACTTTGGGGTGTCTGCCAGAGGCTCCAGAGAGTGAAGATCTGCAGAGAGTTAACAGCACCAGGGCAAAATCTGAACCACCACAAAGTACTAAAGCAGCACAGGCCAGGGACCGTGAAGAAAGATTTGCCTACAGATCAGGGAAGTAGCAAAACCAGTGTCCTTTTGAGTTGGGGGCTCTTAGAGCAAGCTTTGCACATACTTTCAACTGCACCCACCTTTCTGAACAAGCCAACACAGAGTTTAAGCCCTTAGCTAAGCTGGAGCTTTAAGAGAAACAAAATAATTTGTGACATGCTCTAGGATGTCTGTGTCTTCTCCTGGCCCTGTGCCTGAGGCTGACCAAATCTGAAACTTGATGTGCAGGGCAGCACCAGATGTTCCAGTTTGCTCCAAAGGGACTGATGGCAAGAAGAAATACATTGAAGATCTTTTTAGTTGTGGGTGCATAGCTGGCCTGTGCAGAGCTGACTTGTATGTCTCTGTGAACAGCAACCCACACTCCAGGAATTACTCTTTCAGCCTTAACATTCTCACCAACTATTGGAAGGCATTTTGATAATTACGTCAAGCATAAGGAAAACATCTCTATAGTTACTCAGTAACTAAGATACTTTGTCAACACAGAACTGACAGGGTTCTTATTGTCTAGTTACTTGAAAAAATGGAATTATTTACTACAGAGGCATTCAATATATTGTATTTGCTAATGCTGCATTTCAGTGCTATGGTCATGGAAATCAAGATGATTTAATAGCCTAGAGCTTGTCATGTTTGCATCATGGAGGAGCTTCTTCAGAAAAAAAAATAATGTTTGCAGGGAATACTTTATATACATAAAGTATATTTTATTTGATGACAAATTAAATTGAAACTCAATCAGAAGATACCAATACTGTTACTTCCTATCATCTCCCAATTAATTTTCAAATACATGCCTCACTGTGCAGGAACTTGCATTACTACGGACATTTGAAGGCCCTTGATTTTATTCAAGTCAGGTTAAGAAAAGAAAATTCTGGTAAATATGGCAGAAGGAAAAGTAAAGGATATTCACAAACGCTGCCTTCTGCCTGTGGGTCAGTGAAGTTGCCTCCTCCCAAGCATCAAGAAAATGAAAGCTCTGCTGTGAGAAAACAGCTGTTTAGGAAGATCCTTTTAAACATAGATGCCGGCATGCTGCTGGGAGCTTGGCTCTTTTTAATGTTTTGCTACTGCCTTTTGATTTATTATGTGTTCTGCTCTCCCCTGGCCCCCTGCCCACCATTTCAAAATGAATGAAAGAGATTAGCTGTGACAACAGCATGGGGAATGTGTGCACGAAAGAGGTGAGCCTAGAAGAATGAAACAAACCACAGTATTCGATATTCTGCAGTTGACTTTAATTAGGGTAATTAATTGTTGCTCTTTCATGAGTGGAATGAAGTGCACAAAGCCAAAGCTGAGTGGCTGCTGGAGCTGCAGGGAGGCAGCAGAAGCCACCAGCTCTGCTGCCAGCTGTCCCTTCGGGAAGCAGCACTGTGCTCCCTCGCTGCCCTCGCACACCTTGCCACAAGCACACCCTTGTCGCAAGCACACCCTCCCGGGGTCATCCTACTGGCCCGGGCCTGGCCTGCAGCTCCATGGGCTCACCCACACCTCCTTCCACCCCAGGGATTCATTCCCCAGGTGCCGGTGCTGCCTCGGTGCCAGCAGCAGCTTGGCCTTTTGGAGGGGCCTCCGTGAAAACTCCCTTTAATTGTCAGCGAGCATGAAGCATTATGCAAACAAATTTCACTGGAAACCAGGAAAAGAGGAAACCATAGGAAAAGAAATTACAAGATCCCCTGCTGCTCAGAAGCAACTCCCTTGCTTTCTAAAGTAGGCTGCATAAATATTGATCTAGCCGGGATATGCCCTACATTCATTTGCACAGACATTATAAATGTGCTTGAGAATGAGAAATCAATCTTGTTTTCCTGACTGGTAACCATGTACAGCCAAAAATGTGTACTGATAATGCAAATCACAGTTCTCAGGCTCACCACTTAAACAGGGAGTCAGAAAAGGTGTTCTTGGGAAGCACAGGAGGAAAATATCTTCTTCCCTATTTGCTCATTTTCAGGTATTTCCATTAATCCCTTTACAGACCACCTAAAACACATGCCCCCTCCAATTCTAACCATACTCTGTCATCTAACTAGTTTTCTGTATTTTGCCTGCTGAATTTGTTTAGGTTGCTGTTTCATAACCTCCTCCAAGCAAGGTGAGGTACAACCTTAGGCATCCCCATAACTTTATGTCTCCCTCTGTCATCAACCTTCTGTCTGGCTGAGCACTGCAACACCACAGCTGGGAAAATCATATCATTAGGTTGCAAAAACAGTAGAGTTCCTGCACTAGAGAGCCACAGGGTGGCTTCTGAAGCACTGGGTGATTAATAATTAATATGTAATTGTTGGATAATCTGTTCATACAGTCCGACTGTAGGAAATATATGAGTATTTCTTCTGGAGAATGCTGCTACTAAAATATTACGAAATTTTAACAAGCCCCTTCTTGTTACAACACTACTTAATAACAGAAATAGTGTAGAACTGGCATATCTTGCTATACATTGTAGTGAAAGATTCTGCCTTTTTACCAAGCAAAGTGTATGTGTTCATAAAGTAGAAGATGTGGCAAATGTTAGGTGACAGAGATAAGGAATTGCATGTCTAGCTGGATTTTTAAAAGAAAATTATTCAACTGTTTTTAATATGTGATCTGCCTTCTTTGAGCTACCATTTGGCTGACTCCTCTGCTAGTTTTATTGGCTTGACTTATTATTTTCAGTTATTTTAATCTCAATTTATGTGTTCTAAAAAACATCACCTTTACAGAAAGCATTAGAAATGGTTTTATTGCTTCAAAGACAAAAAACTTAAAATTAAAAATGTAGAGTCCCTTTTCATAAACATAACTCCAGAACAACATGATGCAGTAAATGAATGGCATAATGGAATGGAATAAGCTTTAGATGGTGAAAATGGTATCTTTAATGACCTGGCAAAGGCAGGAAGAAAAGATGAGTCAAGTGATCCCTATTTCTTCTAATTACTCGCTGTGCTGACAGAGCTCATCGCCATTGGCCTCAAAATGAAATAATTGTCATGTGCATTTCAAAGCTGTGATTCAGGAGCTGCGGGAGGTGTCTTTCTGTTTCACAACATTGTTATATATGGAGATACTCAACTATACTCTGAGGTTGCTGAACTTAGAATATTCCTGCATTACACAAGTAGGGTTTTTTTGAATGCTGACTGAAATATGCAGAACTTGATAACCTATCAATTTACTCTCAGTGACTAATGATCCTGCATTAAAATGCTGGGTATTCTTATAATGGGCAGATGCTCCTCTTTATAAAACGTGTTTTGTTCAGCAGTACATTCAATGCGGTTTGTAGCTACAGTGCAGAAGCAATCCAAAATGATAAATTTGCTTACTGAAGGTAGCTGTCAGGCTATACTAAGTGGGGGAGCACCAGCTTTCAGAAAGCAGTGTCTTCCAACAAAACAATTTCTGCCAAAGATACGGAGCTTAGAGAATAATGCAATGTTACAGCTGAAGTACCAGGATAATTGAGCCTATAACATCTGCTCTAAATGTAGTGACACCAAAAATAAGCCCTTCTCTCTGTGTTGTTGTTCCTTGTTAAAGCAGAGTGCAAATATGCAACATGACCCCAGCACATCAGGGAATTTGGGAACAGAAGCAGCTTGCTATCACAATTACCCTTCCCCTGCCAAAGAAGGAACTTTCTCAGCAAAAATATAACAAAGATATTGCTTGGTTTGGTTCCCAATAACCTTTACAAGAAAGAAAAAGGGATCATACTTAATTAGTCCCTTTAATAAGGGATGTTCTGGTGACTATTTTAAAACTGGAAGAAAGCATTAGGGTTAAGGTTGATTTTTGCCTTGATTTTTAGTCATAGAAGCACAGAATGGTTTGGGTTGGAAGGGACCTTAAAGATCATCTATTTTCAATCACCCTGCAATGAGCAGGGATACCTTCCACTAGCTTGCTCAATTAGAAATTGCTAAGTTTCTCATAAGATACTGTATTGAATAATTCCTGAAATAAAAAGGGGGAAGGGAGGCAGTGAAAAAAATATGGGTGTGTTGTAAGGACTAACTCTCCTAAGACTTTCTCTTTGTTCCAAATTACTATTGAGTTAGATTAACCAGAACCCTTAATTTGTGTATTCCACTGTGTTGTGATTTCCCCTGGTTTGAAGCAGTGGGAAACCAATCCCAGCCCCTGTCCAGCAAATCCACACACAAATACATGCTGCTGGTTTCCCTTCCACAGTATAAACACAAAGGAATATTCACTTAAATTGAAAAAGTACACATTTAAAACTGATAAAAATGAAATAAATTTTTTGCACAGTGTGCAGTTACTCAGCCAAATCCTTTCCTACCTAGTATCATCACAACCAAAATCTTAGCAGGACTCAAAAGAGGACTGCTAATACATGCATAAAAATAAACAAGAGCTTTGGAAGGGGTTTATACTCATGCTTCTGGAGTAAAGCCAGCATCCAATCACTGCAGTTTTGGGAATAGGTTTCTAAGACTGGTTATCCCCCACCATCTACCACAACTGTCCTTTCATCTTTCCTTGAAGTGTGGGGTAACAGCCCCTTTGCAGCAGAATGCTATCTAGAAGGACCAGTAGTCTAATCCACTTATGCTGCTGAAAAGATGTAGGTAGGAAATCCTGCAAGTGATTTACAAATCATTTCAATATCTTGGCTCTTGCCAAAAAGCAGCCCTTGTTTAGGTATTTGACAATCTGTCGTTACACTCGTTCAACAGCGACCACATTGACAACTGATTCCTGGCTGAGTGACTCAGCCTGCTAATTCCAGCCTGCCAGAACTTCTCTGAGGTTTTGTGCACTGCCAGGCCCTGGGTGATGTGATCTCACTTTGACGTTGGCCCTGCTCCTGGCAGGATGACGTGAGCAGGCCCAGAGGTCATCCACCATAACACACATTACTGACCAACACTTCTTCTCTGTAGTGAGACGTATTCATTGGACATCTCATACAGAGGCTTTCCAAATTTCTTGGCTTTCTTCAGTCAGTGCATCCCTTCCAGGATGGTAGTGGAGCAGCCTGCTTTTTTGCCTGCCTGACCTCTGTCACTCCATGGTGACTCCAGAGCAGTGTCACCACTCGTCTGACAGCTGGTCTGCACCACTGATGACAGAAGGAGAGTCACTAGAGCCTTTCTAGTAGCTGCTTTCTGCATGTTCCTACACAGCTTTCCTGAGAGATCTTTAGCGGGGTTGCTGGTCTCGGAGAGCTCCGTGGTCCATCTGAACTGGAAGAGCATTCATTCTCAGAGTAAGTGAAGAGGAGCAGAAGTGCCTGGTGGCAAATTCTCCCTCCTGGCAGCAGAACTCTGACTAAAGCACCTGAGAACAAAACATCACACACTGGGAATCAGCAGATACTTTTTGCAAGCAATGCCACCAAGTGGGGGAATGATGTGATAAATGGGTTTCCAGAAGTCACCTAAAAATCCACTGCAAGTTCCTTGTATGCTGGGATCTGAAATGAAGAAAACATAAAAGGGCAGCCAAGAATGGTAGGACACCAAATACTTGGCTATCACCCAGAAAGGCCTGCAGCCCAGCTGTGCTAAGCCGAGGCGGATGTGAGCCCTGGCCAGCAGCCTGGCTGCAATCATGTGGAGAAGAACTCCCTGGCTGGCTCTTGTGTGCTGGACTGTAGACCAGCCTCATGGAAAACCCCACCACCTGGGCTTCTTTCAAAAGCCTTACTGCTCACAGTCACAGGTACCAAGGGAGCTCTATCCCTTTGTCTCTTCAACTCTGCAGGAAAACTCTTCATTGTGTGAGCCACCATTTTTTTTTTTTTTTTTTGGTCAGAAAGTGGATGCTGGAAAGCTTTTGTTCCTGGCAGTATGGCTTTCCAGATCCACTACTGGTGCAGGACAGATCTGTTTGGCGAGGCAAAGAAGTGTGTCAGGTTGCTGGAGGGTGAAGTTTGTGCTATTACTATGAAAGCAGGTTATCAGTACCTGTTGGCAGAAACAATGTTCCTAAAAATCCGGCTGACTTTCAAACACAGCATTTCCCAACTGCGTGGGGGCCACCAATGGGTTTTCACAACGGCTTCACTGCCTGTCTTATGAAGAGGCTGATGAAAATTCAACTCCAAGGCATGTCTTGATCTGCAGGGTGCTTAGGTCACAGGCACTGAATACCTTGGAAAACATGCTACCAGTGACAGTGCCTGGGCATGTATCCTTTTGGGAAAACCAAGAGCTCGTTCTACTCTAGCAATGAGAATTCAATCAGTTTGGAGAACCTGGTTTTTACACCTGCTCTGACCAGAACAGGTGGAGTCTCACAGAGCATTCAGATCTGTTCTTGGCACTTAGAATGCAACAAAGGACACCTTTAGAAAGCCAAAAGCAGGATGATGCTGCCTCTGAAAGAGTTTGGGTGCCAATTACATACATATGACTGTAGTTTAGTGTATCCTGACCAACATCTGCAAAGCTAACAATGCACGCTTTCACCTCAGTCAAACCTGGATCCTAAAATATTAGCTGTTCTCCCTTTCCTATGGTTTCCCTCCCTGACTGTGCCAGGCCAGCTTCTGCACAGACCGACAGCACGGAGCAGGGCACCGCAGTGACCCCCACTGTGGGATACTGCACAGGGAGCCACATGATCTGTCGGTGAAATGACAGACTCATTTTCCTGGAAGTTTAGTTTAGCCTCGCCCATGAATACCGAGCCCATTCCCATCGTTCCAGTGTATTGCAAAGAGCTCTCTTAATCTCACACAACAGCGTGTCACAGCCCTGTGACTGCGCAGTCATCGCTGGGGCGGCTGAGCCCGGGCACAAGGGAGGGCGGAGCTCTGAAGCCAGGGCACCTTTGGTAGCCACATCCATGTGCTGCTGGCAGGGCACATGAAAGCCATTCTGCACACAAGTTCATGGCTGTTCAATGGGCATTTTGTCATGAGAATAGCTAAGGAAGGAAAAAAACCCCTACTCTCCCACATTTATATTATTTTCATCAAAGCTCAGATATGTTCCCTACAGCTTTCCTGAAAGCCCCTCTGAGAGGGTGCCTGGGGAGCCACAGAAGTGACAGTGAGCTATTTTAGTATTAACTTCTAAGTTGATCCTGCCAATATTTTAATTGTATAAGGCTTTATTTTGTAAATTTCCTTGGAGGATTTCTGTGTTTACTCTTAACAAGAGACACCTTTGGTGTTGAAGAAATAAATTCAAAAAGGCTGCTTCAAAGGACATAATGTGCATCTATGTTTATACTTCGAGTAAAGTACTGTAGATGCAGCTGTTGATAGCACTCTGTACTAGGATAAATCATGACTAACACATATTTTGAGCGTTTAGCTTCCCCTGGGCTAGTCTCACTTCAGTGCTTATGACATTCACAAATAAATAACTTGCATTTATGTAATAGATTCTTACTGTATTAAAGGGATACCTGAGATTCTTCAGGCACAATTTGTTTTAATGCAGAATATTCCCATTATCCTGCTGGCAGTGCTGCTCCCATCATCCTGGCACACCGGAGTGGCAGCACACCACGCAGAAGAGGCAAAGACAAGTGAGTAGGGGCATGACCTTTCCAAGCCAACTTTGTTGCCAAACCTGCTGTATGGCGGAAACATATCCCCAGTCTCACATGAAAGGCCTTTATGCACAGCCTTTAAACAACAGACAGTAACCTTCCTGCAAGATATTTACAAGGGAATTAATGGGAGATGACTAACCTCGTGAAGAGCTGATACCAAAAATGTTGGAATCTCTTGGGTCACTTCAAATGCGCCAGTCATGCTATTTAGGGCATTATGTAAAATCATCACATTCAAGTCACTGTGTTGGCTGCAGCTTAATGAATCCCCATTAATCCATCTCTATCAGTAGTGATGAATACTGTACCTTGAGGAGTTGCGGAGCTCTGAAACAAAAAGGGCTTAAGACGCCATATGAGGAAGAAAGATAAAAAGAAATAATTACAAGGAAGGATTTATAAAGTTCTGGAAGAGAATCTTTTAGAGCATTAATATCTAACAGGCAGCAAAGCTCCTTTTCTTTAAAAAAGCAACAAACAAAACAAATAGCTTAAAATGGAAGAGTTGAAGACACAGTAAGAGGATTAGTGTATGGTGTTGCTGAGTCTACTGGCAATTACAAAGTCTGGCTTTGCAAATAGTATCAACACAAATTAAATGCAAAATTTGTAAAATAGTGGTTTAATTTTAACATAGTATTTAACATAACACTAGAATGTATAACATAGACCTGTAATCAATCCAGGTATAACAAAGCTGAAGTTCTTTTTCCTCATGTTTGTCCCTCTGCATGTGGCTTTCAGCTGTACAGTTAACTCATGATCAGCTGCTCATTGCCTTGAACTGCAGCAGAGGTGCTGCTGTTTCCTTTCTTTCTTCATGTGACGGAAGCAAGAGGTTTGTGCTGCAGAAGAGATTCCAAAATTTGCTAAGGAGGCTGCACCTCCCGACTGTTTAACTGCAATGCTAACAGAGCCCAGCCTGTGCATGTCACGACGGGAAACATTTGTGTAATCAAAGGATCTCCACACCACACTGCTGCTGCGGGCTTAGGAAAACCCTGCCTTGCTGAAAGCAATACAGGTTACCTCTACAAGAAATGAAATTCAAGCAGCCAAGTACTGCACGTGAGAATCACCGTCACTTGAACAACATCACAGCTGGATTCTGCACCCGCCTCCAACCCCTCTGCCCAGAGGGAGATGGGACAGACTCCAGCTTACCAAGAAGGAAGTTTCAAAGCCTGGCACCTCACTGTCAGAACATGGGGACCTGATTTGTCCTATCACCTTTAGAGGAGTCTAATGTACAGCCAAGAAGGTCCTTGCCTCTTTTCTCCTCTCTCCGTATTATGAAAATATTTACACTTGCTCTCATTTGTGACGTGCTTTGAAGTGCACTGCTGAAGAACATGTAGTAGTGTTGATATTACTTGTATGGAAGTGGTTTTGGAATCAGAAACACAGATCAAACCTTGCTGAAAACTATTTAGGGAGCTGTAGGTACAAATAACTTCCTGGGTCATAAGAATCCAGTGTTACTGAATGTTTAAACAAAAGTGCAACTGTAAGATCACTTACAGCCTCCAAATTATATTTCAGGCATTGAGTAATGGAAACTCCCTGTTCAAGAATAGTTCTTAATTATATCCTCAATATAAGAACACTTTTAAAAGTAAACATTTCCCTGAATTAGCACCATCTTAAATACCTTACTACCCTGAAGGCCCTACATGCCAAGATGAGCACAACTGCATGGAACATACACACACTACTATGCTCAAGTTCACAGCTGGAGCAGCAATCAGCATAAAATTTCAGTTCTTTGTTATCTGTATATCCAATTGGTTCCTATTGCTGTGGCAATTGCAAATATGAATGAGGAGCACAGGTGCATACCTAGCATTTTGAAAAATGACATTAATCCCTACTGATAAAATATTATTTTGAGAACAGTTTCCATATGACAACATTCAATTTCTCTTTAGAAAGAAGGTTATTCTTACTACATTGTTTAATTTGAAATGGTCCCTTTGCTGATCCATCTCCTGGTCTCTGAATTACACATACAGTGGCAAATGTCTTTTGTTTCAGCATTTTGTCATTGAAATAAGTCTCTTGCTTTGTCATCTGTAGAAAAATTCTCCCTTACTACAAAAACAGACTACTAAAGAAGAGAGCTGAGTAAGATCCCTAACACTCTGCAGGGTTGAAGGACAGTAAATTCTTTTTTCCTAAGCTCCCTCTCCACCTTCACATGTTAACTGGAATCACTAAAGTGATTCATACCTTTTTGAAACACAGATGAACATTTAGCAGCATCACTGAAGATGACTTATAGCAGAGAAAGTATAAATATAATCTTTCCCACACTAGCATTTCTCAGCACTCAGCTTTTGATCCAGAACTGACTTGTCAGTCAATTTTTCTGTAGTCAAGGACTGGGGATTAAGCAATTTCTATTTAATGATGACATATTATTTTGCAATGATATCTTTGAAAACAAAACTGAAACTTGGTATTCACTGTGTATTTGATATAACTAAAACAAATCCCTTTGAGTATAGTTCATGGTAAAACTGAGCCTACAAAAGCTGTTTACTATCCCACTGCAGCAGACATTTCTGAAAAATTAGACAGAACAAATAAGCCATCATTGAATTGTCTATTCACTATAATTATTAACTATAGCTAAACCAAGATGTTACAGAAATGAAGGGGTATAATGCTAACAAAGAAGAGAAAGGAACAGAACCAGCAGCAATATGAATCAAAGCTGGACCTGGTCCTTTCTTCTACATTCATAATGAAAGAGTAAGGAAAACCACAGACATCAGCTGATGTCCATAATCTGTCCCTTCCCTTGCAGAAACATCTAATAACAGCACAGTGTATCCCTGAGGGTTTTAAAGGAATCTGTGAGAACGGGGGGAGGCAGATTTCAGAAGAGGCTGAGCAGGAATTTACACAGTCCAAGCACCACTGCAGTTAGTCAGCTCCAGGGCTGTGTGTGCAGCCTGATGTCTCCTGCTGTAGCAGCAGCAGAAACATAGGGAAGATCACAACAGTTCCAGCCTCTGTGAGAATTTCAGATAAAGTCTGGTAACTCTGGACACAAAACTGTCCTCAAAAGTCTTCCTGTGGCTTCAAGACCTTCTGGCATTTTCCTGCACTTATGTGTGAGAGTGTATAATTTGTTCATTCAGTATAAAAAGTTTTGGTTTGGAGTAATTTATAGTAATCTCAGATAAATTACTTCTTATTCCCTCATTTTTTGTTGCCAACTCCTGTAATCAGAAAACTCCTCCTCAAGATCGCCTGAGTCTGGTCAGAAAACTGCAGATTGCAAACCACCCTGTTTCATTTTACCTGTCTCCCAAACAGCTGCCATCAATCCAACTTTAGAAAAGGGAATGTGTATTTCACCCTTCCACTTCCTCCTGCCAAACATCAATTTCACAAACTCCATTCCCATGTCTGACAACACCAGTTAATCCCTATCAAAATTCACAATTTCAGGAGAGTTTAAGAGTATATATGAGATACCAGGAAATGGAAAATAGCAGAGCTTTCTCATAAGCTGGAGAATTCAATTTAAATACACATATACTTAGAGATTTCAAGCACACTTCCCCGCACAATGCAAAAATAATCAGGCTGGGTACTGCTAGCATTTGGAGGTGCTAGGCCACTACAGAAACTGTCTCCTTCATATTCAGCAAAGTATGAAAATCAACCCCATGCTCTCTTTTCTTCTCACAGCTCAGCTCAGGGCTCATAGGATGCCAGGAGCCTCACTGCAGCCTTCTGCTCCTGAACAAATGTCATGGGGCAGAGATAAATCCAACAACTTCCCCACTCCCTCTGGACTTTAGTACAGCTACTTTGTGCTTTAATTGCACAAAGCCATTCATGAGTAGGGCTGCTGGCAGCGGTGAGTTAGCCTGGCAGGAGGGAGAGCAGGGTCAGTTCAGTCCCCGGCCACTTCTCCGAGCTGTATCACAGACGGCGGCTGCCCCGTGCAGACTCGTGGGGAAAATCCAGAGCTGTGGCTATGCCAGTCCACCCCATGGAGGATCTGGCCCAAGGCTGTCCAAATGACCTTAACTGCGTGTTCCTACACTGTGGGATTTTTTATCTCCTCAGAGGACACAACAAGACTGTGTTTAAGTCTACCCAAGAGAGAAAACAAAGCCTGCCAGGGAATACTGTTGCTGCTCCTAAGCACCTTGGGGTACTGGCTCTGGAGCAAAAAAAAAAACCCCACAGCTATTTGAGTCAAAGGGCAATGCAATGCTGGCATGTGAGCAAGTGCACATAGACTACCCAAGTGTAAAATTCAGGCTGCAAACTGGGAGGAATGTCCCAACACGGAGGACAGGGTGGCCCTGGGACAGTCTTTCAGTTAGGGCAGAGGACAAATCAGCTGAGCTCAGTTCAAACTGATGCTCAGCTTGTTTATCTGCTGTGTTAGGGGGACCTCACTAATATGTAGGATGTGGCATCTCCAGCCACAAGGGAGAAAACTGGAAGCCCCAGGAGATGTCTCTTTGGTTCTGTGTTCTGGACTTTTCCTATGTGGATGAACATTCAGATATTTGAACAGTTGAGAAAGGTAGATCTTATCTCTTGTCACTCCCACTAAAGAAGAGAAGGGCTGGAAACTGTTTGCTAGAAACATTTCAAGTATCATCATTAACAATAATGTCCCTAGAGCTTGCTGTCTCCTTCTGAGTGTGTGTGTCTTGTGTGTGTGTGCTTTTGCATGTAGAACATTTCTCTCACGCATTTAAATCAGGGGGACCTGCTGTAACCTCTGTGAAGTAGGTGGCACGAGGGTGGTGCAAAGCAGTGGAAATAAATCAGAATATATCAAACAGCCAAAACCAGAGCTCATCTACTCAGTTCTGACTTCTGCTGAGTGTTGCCACTGCCAGAGGAGGTTTTGGGCACCAGTTTAAGTCTTTAATGGCCAAGTGCTGCCATCATCTTCTGTCAGTTTGTGCTCTTGAATTCCAAAGAAGCTCCTGCTGGTGATTGCAGCTCTAGATACAGCTCTGCATGAACTTCACAATCAGAACAGTTAATTTTTAGATTGTTCTGTTCAGAAAGTGGGTGGTTTTCACACACAGTAAACATCAGCTTTGTTGTTAAAAAAACATTAAAAAGGCAGCTACATGATTCCATTGTAAGTTCTTTACTGTGCCCTGTTTCGTCTGCTTCTCTGTGGTATGAACACATTAATGTGGAAGTGTAGAGAAATGTTTTATTAGGAGAGGTAAACCTTAATTTTCTTATGGTTCTGGTTTATTTCGGGGTTCATATATTACACATGCACGCTAAAAAGACCGACCAGCTAAAAATAATGTTTCGCTAAGAGTTTATCTCAGGATGCTTAGTGATGATTTATCTCCCCTGATATTGACATAACTGGTCAATTGCCCAGAACTCCGAACTTATTGCAGCCTATTGTGTTTTTCATGAGTATCTGGCAAGATGCTTCGCTGTGATTTTACAAAACGTATTAAAAAGGAGAGATCTCAGGCAGTTACAGCCCCATCCAGCCGGCATTACTCAGCTAAAACATCTCCACGAGCGTAAGAGATTTCTCTGAATTCCATAGTATGGTGTCCCTGCAGTATAAAAACTCACATGTTTACACTGCTAATTGAATGTGTCTGATTTTCCTTTTCAGCGATTTGTTTTAAATCATGGGACATGTTTTTTTTTTTTTTTTTTTTTAATGTTTCTATCTAATGGCTACTTCTCAGCGACCTTCTACAAGTAGGCATCTTAGGTAAGTTTAGTCCCTGAAATACAATGACAGACTAATGGCACTGAAACCTTCTCTGTGCCTACTCTCAAAGCAGCTCTTCTTACGGTATGTGCGTGCATATAAACGTATATGTTTCCACCCACATTTCCATGTCTCTCTCCATCTTGGATCTGGAAAAATCATCTCCCTTTTCAGAGGGGAAGACTGCCTGGGTTCAGTGCTCCGGCTCTGCGCCGAGGCAGCCAACGGGGAGAACACGTCGGGCTGGGCAGAACGGGACGAACGCGCTCACTGGACCTGCCAGAGCCGCCGACCAGACCCAAGGAACACAAACACGGAGCGCGGGACAAAGTCCTGGAATAATTTTAAGACGGATTCAGCCCCGCGCCGTGAAGGAGCGCCGACACCGACGGTGAGCTGCAACCTCCCGCCAGCGCTCCCGCCCGGAGCCTGCGCGGCCCCGAGAAGCCGCGGGACTGCCGGGACTTGCGGCCATCGCGGGACTACAGCTCCCAGCGGCCCCGGCCGGTGCGCGGGGGCCGCTGGGAGTCACGCTGTGTTTATCGGCGAGGCTCCGCCCCGCCGCGCGAGCGGTGGCGTCACCCTCGCGAGCCTCCCTCGCTCCCCGTGGGCTGGTTAATATTCATGAGCCGCGCGCGCGCGGGAGCGGCGGACGGCGGCGGGATCGCTCGCTCCTCGCCCGCCTGCCTCCCTCCCTAATGGCGCTGGCGACAGCCGGGCAGCGGGACTGAGCCAGGCACCGGCGGAATGCTTCCCGCGGCTGCTACGTAATCGCCCCCCACCCCCGGGACGCGGCGCCGCGTTCCGCTCGCCCCCCCCCGCGCCGCGCCGAGCGGCGCTCCCAGCAGGGCGGCGGCGGCGGCATCCCCGGCCCCGCGGCGATGGAGCCCGCGCAGCAGCGAGCGGCAGAAGCCCCGGCGGCGGGAAGCGGGCGGGGAGAGCCGGAGAGCGGCTCCCCGGGCAGGAGGAGTCAGGCGGAGAGCGGCACGGAGCCGTCGGGCGGCGGCGGGCAGCTGGACGGCAAAGCAGCCGGCGGCCAGCGGCGGAGGCGAGGGGGAGCCGGCGGCTTCGCTCCTCCCGCGGCACTGGCGGCCAGCGGGACTCCGGCGGCCCCCGGCGGGGCCGGCAGCGCTAACTCCCTGCTCCTGCGGCGGGGGAGGTTGAAGAGGAACCTCTCCGCCGCCTCCCCCTCTGCCGGAGGCGCCCCGGCCCCCTCGCTGGGCACCCGCAGCTTGGACAGGAAGGCGCTGCTGCTGCTGAAGCCGCCCCGGCAGCTACAGCCCCTGCAGCCCCCGGAGCGGGACTGGGTGCGGCGGGACCTGCAGCGGGGCTGCGTCCACGTCTACGAGCGGCACATGAACTGCTACCTGCGCCCGGTGCTCTGCACCCTGGAGACCACGGCGGCCGAGGTAGCCGCCCGGCTGCAGCAGCTCGGCCACCGGGGCGGCAGCAGCGTGGTGCGAGTGCTGGGCAAGGCGGGCGCGCCGCCGCCGCAACCCCCGCCCGAGCCGCCGGCGGGCCCCGCCGAGGCGCCGCCCGAGCCCGCGGCCGAGGGGCTGCGGCCGCAGCTGGACGAGAAGCCCCGGAGCCGGCGGGGGATGCGGAGCGGGCTGTCCGGAGGAGGCTGCGGGGAAGCGGCGCGGCCCGACCGCCTGCCGCTGTGCAGCGGCGCCGAGGAGAGCGACTTGGCCGGCGGCCGGCCGAGCCCGGCGCCCTCCGACTTGAGCCCCGGGGCGCCGCCGGCCGAACTGTACCTTGCCGGGCCGCCGCTTTCCTGCCCCTCCCTGCTGGGGGAGCTGGGGCCGGCCGGCTCCGACACCGAGAGCTTCAGCCCCAGCGCCGAGAGCGTCTCCGACCGGCTGGACCCCTACAGCAGCGGCGGCGGCGGTGGCTCGTCCTCTTCGGACGAGCTGGAGGTGGAGCCGGCGCCCCCCGACGGGGTGGAAGAAGCAGGTGCGGGGCCGGGCCAGGGCCCCCCCTGCCCGGGGGAGCTGCCCCCGGGGCGGGCAGTGGGGGTGCCGGCGGGCGCGGCCGGCGGGCGGGAGCAGCCAGCGGGGCCGCCCGCCCTGTATGTACAGCTGCACGGGGAGACCAGCCGGCGGCTGGAGGCCCACGAGAAGCCGCTGCAGATCCAGAACGACTACCTCTCCCAGCTGGGCTTCCGGGACCTGTGGCGGGTGCAGGAGGAGGGCATGGACTCGGAGACCGGCTGCCTCATCCGCTTCTACGCCGGTGAGTGGGGCTGGGGGGCGATCGTGGGGAAGGGCAGGGAGCCGCGCCCACCGCCCCGGCTGTTGGCGCGGCGGGCGCCGGGGTGAGCGGAGGGCGAGCGGGCGGCTGGGCGCTGCTCCTCTGCCGGGCCGTCCCCTGTCACGGGGAAGGTGGCCCGGGGCCGTCCCCTGTCACGGGGAGGGCGGCCCGCGGGTGTCTCCGCGCCGCGCCTGGGAGGGGCCGTGCCGGGAGGTCCCCGGCGGCGGCGGGAAGCGCTCCCCGAGCCGGCTGGCGGGAGAAGCCGCGGTGTCAGCGGCGCTCAGGCTGCTCCATCCAGCCCTGTGCCCGGGGCTACCTCCCCTTCTTTCAGCGCCTCGGCAATGGAGGTCGCGCTTGTGTTGTTTTCCCGTTCCCAGCAGCGGTGCTGAGCGTTCGAGGTTAAATCAGCCTTAATCTACTACTGCTTTCCCTAGTGACGGGGAATTGCATCGGTGCCGCTGCCGGGCACGGGAGGTCGAAGGTTCGTTCCACATGTTTGCGGGATGCCGGCAGCTGGCTCACGGTTTAGTGGAGCTGTGTGCTCGCTCCGGGGAGCACCGAGCCCGCCCCATGGCGGAGCCGAGGGCACGGCCGGCTCGCTCCCAAAGGGGGAATGCCCGCAGTTCTTGCTCCTGAAATAGGTTACCACAGTACGGTGGCTGCCTGAGCTGAGAGCGGTGCATGCCTGCAAACAAGATCCTGGGATTGGCTTTCTGCGTTGTTGGCATCAGTTTTTCCCGTTAGAGTGGTGGGAGTTCACTGAGAGACTGAGGGCAGCAAGCGAGAGAAGTAGGGAAGCACAGGTCATGGTCTTTGGAAGCGGAGTGGTCAAAACCTTTATAATGAAAAGGGAGAAGCTTTGTAATGCAGCTTTGCTGTTACAACATACAGTACAGAATTTGGAGAGTGTTGGGTGGAAAAGTTAGCTCCCACGTTGTAATTATGCAACCTTCTGCAGTTTTAGGGAGGTTTAAAAATACCTTGTGTGTCAGTTGAGTTGGTTTGTGTAAAAGACTTACTGTGATCTCGGAACTTCTTGGGTTTTAACTATCCTGTACAACTCTTCAAAAAGAAGACATTGTTTAATGTCCAAGTATGCATTCAGACACCTTGTCAGTTTTCCCGTGAAACAGGTAAATGTGATATCCCAAGATGAGGTCATGCTAGCAAAGTAGCACATGCCATCCATCCCCTTGCTGGGTTGGTTGAGCAGAATGGTCCTTCAATGAACCGTGAGAATTCAGTGCTTTAACTTTGAAAAATAGAGAGCTTCTTTTCTCGAGTGAATTCCACTGAATGTCAAACGGAGTCGGTAATGGTGGGGTGGGAAGGAGAACAGTACGCTGGATAAGTGCCCTTTTTTATTCAGAAGAGAATGTGGGAGTGGTGGAAAGTGGTCAATTCAGCTTTTCTTCAGATTTTTCTGATTGTACAATGACCGTGGGATAACGAGTGCAAAAGTAGCATTTGTTAAAGGAATTGACAGAAATAGGTTAGATGCATTGGGGTTAGAAAGTAGCTTAAAATACTTTTTTTTTCAGATCATGATTGTGGTCTTTTGTGTTTCTTTGCCTGCTCTTGAGGATGGAAGTCAGCAGGTGATACTGGGAGGGATGTTGCTTCCTTTATTTCCACTCCCACCCCACCATTAAATGGGGATGCACATACGTGTTTTAAATTGGGACAGCTGTGTGCCTCCTTTTCTAACAGGATGTGTTCTAAAGAAAACACAATCAGGAAACACAGCAAAGTCTTACACACAGTTAAGCCTGTTTGCATGTAGTTTTAATGCATTAAATGATTAATTATACATGCTAAATGAGGATGTTCCAGCTTTGTTTTATTTCAGTGTCTCAACTTGACTGCTAATGTAGCTCGTACATTTTAGACTTCCTTGTACAAAACTACTGGATAGAAGGATATTTCTGTGAGCATACATAGGATTAAATTAATGCAAATTTCTTACGCAAGTTCATATGCTAACAAGTATGCCTCTGTACTTCAAAAGTGCAGCGTTTTTTGAAATCCTTATCTCTTTGAGGAGATCTGTGATCAACATCTAAAACACCTGTGATCAGGTGCTTGTAACAGAAAGGTTGCAGCATTTAAGGTACCAGGCCAGCCAAAAAACAGCTAAAAAAATATTACTGACACATAATTATACTGATTTTATGTAACTGTCTTGGCAAGTTATAGCTGCTTCCTTATTTTATACAAACAAGATGAAAGGGAGGGAAGGAGAGACACTTAAAAAGAATACACACCAAATTAACGCTGGAAAAGGGAGTGATTTTTTTGGCCCCAAAGTTAAGTGTTTTGCTTAGGAGAAATACCTTTTTAATAAATGATCCTCCAGGATCATACCCTAAGGAAAGTTCTAAAACAGTGATTTCCTGTTTGCCTAGGACTTCGTTGATTTAAGTGGCCTGGCTTGTCCCAGTGGATAGAGAACCACTAGCATCTCTATCCCTGTAATTTCCTGCAAGCTATCTCAGTAGGATTTGGTGATACTTGTCTTTTACTGATGTGAAATGATCTAAACCTAGGTTGGATTTATTGCATTGCTTCTAAAAGGAATTCTTTCACCTAATCCCCCTGGAGTAGGGAGAGAAGAAGAGAGCAAAGTGATGACTTTGGTTTTTTTATTTTATTTCTGAGGCGAGACAGTTTTAAGACTGGAAGATGATTGTACTGAAACTTACCATTACAAATTCCACACAAGACAATACAGCAAATAGTTGTAGTGATTGCTGTAGGCTGGTAATTTCTCCTGTTGTGGAATCTGGAAAACACAGATTAAAAAATTATTGCTAGGGGAACTGCAGAGAATTAGATTTTTCTGCTATGACAAAACAGTTTTCTTAATAAATAGCAGTCCACAAATATTCTGTAAATGAAATATCTGGTCTTTTAAAAACCCTCAAAACCAAAATGGGACACTAAGAACGTAAAAGTGCTTCCTGTACATTGCCTTGGTTTGTTTCAGAATGTAGTTAGTGCATGTTTATTCTGGTGTCTCCTCTCATTTTCTTCCTTAAGAGTGTGAATGTGCTTGATTTCATCGGTGTCTTGACTCCTAAGCATTAAATGGATAATACCTCTGCTAAAACAAAATCCCTTACAGCTTTAAGGGGCTGATCCTACTTGTAACATCAATTTGAGCAAAACTGAGTACTAGGGATTGGTCAGGCATGTCAGTTTTTCTCTCTGTTGAAATCTACCTTAACAAAAGATAATGTCCTCAAAGTTTGAAATACTTAATCTCTATTTAAAAGGCCATGGTTAAATAGCTCTCTGCTGAGATACTGTGTGACGGAATTATGGAACTGTGTAAGAATCCATAGTGCAATTACAGTTGTGATATTGTCTCTGGGAGACCGATTAGGTCAGACTTCCTAAACTATTCCTAAAACCTCAAGAGTGGCTGTGATCCAGAAGGCTTCTTGCAAACAAGTTCTAATATTCCTTATTGCTTTGTAAAAATAATTGTTGTTGCAGTAGCCTTGACGTTCCAGTAATTTGCATGTGGAATGAAAACCAGACTAATACAACAGTCTCATTAAAAGCTGCAAAACTGCTTATTTGTTTTAGATCAAAAATAAGCATGGAATTATATGCAGTGCTGTGTTCTGGAGCTTCTGCATGGCAAGAAGCGTGAGTAATATGATCCTGGTCTTGGAGACTGGTTCAGTACAATGGGTGTTTGAGGCTTTTTTGTTTCAGTGCTGAAAGGTAATGTTTCTGATTCTGGCACTTGGCCACCATTAAATTCTCTGCCCCCTGATGTGACATAGGGCTTCTGCACCTGCCGGTGTCATCAAATATATCAATTTTTCAGTAGGTGATTGCCTATAGGCAGAATACTAAGAAATGCCAGATGTAATTAAGGGTGTTAATTTTGCATCTGGCTGTCAGATGTTATTTGAGAAGAGATCCTTTTGGCTCACGTGGCCTTTTAGAAAGCTGTGAAGAAAAATGAATCTAGCTTGGTCTTGAAGTATAAGTGATGCTGTTCTGTCCAGTGAAGAAAAAGGGGGAAGATCTTGTGTCAGGATCGGTTGCAGTGCTCTGAGCAATTGCATTTGCTTGCCTTCTTTAAAAAATGTACACCTTGTAGTTGGGGTCATACTGAGACTTCCAGTTAGATGGATGGAAACACGGTTTTAGATGCTTAGTTTAGAAGGTGCCAGACGCCTGGCAGTGCAGAGCTTTGTGGAATGTGTTGAATTGCTGACTGCTGTTTATGCTACTTGGTGAATAACTCAGTTCAGCTATTTAATACGTTGATAAACTTGATTTAAGGTGACTAAGTGCCGTTATGGGGGGGAAGCATGCCAGAGACACTCTTTTTATTATTGAGTGTGGGAGAGCAGTTGTGCCCTAAAGAGTTGCTTTTGGAGCACTTGACATAGTTCTGACATCTCGTATCTTTAACGTGAAAGGAATTAATTCGCATTAATGTGAATGGATGTCTTTTTGCAGGTGTGATTGGACAGGAGAGGTCTCCGTGAACTTGTCTGAAACTGAAAGGAAAAACAACCTCTGCCTAGGACTGCTATGATCCTAATTTTTTTTTTCTTCCTAACGTGACTCAGATGAACATTCTTTACCTTGTAATCATTTATGTGTTGGCATGTCCTGCAGAGAGAAGTAATACCTAAAATTTTCCTCTTTGGGAAACTCACTTTTCAGCTACATAGCAGTTTATATCTGGGCTTGGTCCATGTTGGTCCCAAGATAATGACATTTCTAGTCCTGTTCTGTAGGAGAGTTTAAAATGGTTGCATTGCCTTTGGCTGGCTCCGCCTGTGCATAGCCGTTTGCTTATCTTCTGTTGGAATGGGGTCTTTCTGAGGTAGGCAGCTTTCAGGGGGCTCTGGGCTCCTACAAAGGAGGAGCCATGCAGATAATGCTGGAATGCTGGTGCAGCCACAGCTGAGCTTTGGTATGTGACAGCTGTTAAGTACAATGGTCTTTGCAACTTTTAAATTCTGTTGTACTCCTGGCTGGCATCCATAACTTAAGTACGTGTTAAGTACCGACACGGGAGATTTTAGTGTGATGTACATAGCAGTTACTATGTATACTGAATATGTAGTACCTAATTTGGTACATCCAGGAGCTGAATTTCTTCACTGCTGCAGCACAGAACATGGCATTCTTTCTCCTTTCTTTTCTCTTAATGTATTTTGATACTGTCACTGTATTGTCACAATTTTTACCAGTTATTCCTCCCCCCCCTTTTTTTAATGGTATGAACATCCTCTTGATGATGGAATAGCTGATATACCTAAGAGCCCTTCTCTAATTAAAGCATCCATCTGTTCTATTAGTACACTGACAGATTGCTATGCATCTAAAGCACTACATGGTTCTTGGGAAGGTACTACTTAATAGTACGAAAAAAAGGATTAATTCGATCCAGTGTTAGCAACTGGTGTGTGCTTCTTAACTATCAAAACCTACTTTGATAGTTAAAAAAATCTCTTTATAAAACAATATAAAGAGATATTTATTTGTTATTTAAGTGGTCCTGTAGAAGACAGGCATGTATAAGATAACCTGCCTGAGCAGGTCAATTTGAAAAATATATGCATACAGAATTCCACAGAACTTTAGAGATGGAAATCCTGGAGACTGCTGCTTCTTATACTCAGCTTTCTAATTTGGAGGGAGCCTGTGCCTCACATACTTACAGCTTCATTTTCCTCTGTGTTTAAGGGGTAATCATTTTGAATAACTATTTAAGCTATTAGTTTGTTAATTTAGGGGGGGAAAAGAAATAGAAACCAAAGACTGACCGACTGTGCAAAGGAAGGATAGTTTGACTTAGTCTGCAGTGTTTCATTATTTCACTGCTTGTGGAATGAGGTGCACTGGCATTTTAGTTCAGATCAAAGTGCTCGTGTACTTGTTTTCAGCTTCCCTTGAGTCAGTTTCATTGCTGTATTTTAGAGCTTTTGCTCAAATGAGGATTTGCACTCTGAGAAGCCGCTTGTCTGGAGTAGCTCTGTAATAACTGTATTTTTAACCCAGAAAACTGAATGCTGTAGCTACCTTTGAGGGTATGTTGGTAAAATATTTTGTGTGTGTATTCAAATGGAATAGATTTTGATGCTTCAAGTCAGTTGCAGTTTGTGTGGGGAAACTTAACCCAAGTAAAAACGGTAGGGTGTGGTGTACCAAAACATCTTCAGGTTTGTAAACTTCACTGTCTTGGCGATACGTTTCCAGCTTAGTTTTTACTTCTCCGAGATGTTTAAGAGAAATGCAACCGACCTTCATAAACACCTAAAATGTTTTAAACTCACTGAGAAATGAATGTGTTTTAACTTTTTCTATATTTGTCTTTAAGACAGGAATTCTGAAACACTGAGATATTCACAGAATATTTAAAAAACATCGCAGGAGTTTTAAAAAAAACAAACAATGATATCTTTTTTATGAAAATCATCAGAGAGTTTGGAAACCTGTTAAAATTACAACTGCATGGTAGTGTTGGAATAGTGTATAGATTTGAGGTAGTTAAGGTCTATAAAGTTTGGCAGAAAATTTTTGTGCTTCATTCCAAAATGCCAACTCTTATTCTTTCCGTAACTTTTGTCCTTAAATAGCTTTTCTGAACAGTTGAATTAGCTGTAGCATTGCCTTTTTTGTGAGAATAATCTATACATTTTTCACTAGAAAATAACCTGTATTCATTGTAGATATTTTTTTCAATTAGTCTGGCATTTATCCACCATGGTATCCTAACATAGATACCACCTTCTAAAAATAACTCGTGGCAGATTTGAATTGAACATTTTCCCACTGATTGCTGTTACATACTGACGTCACCTTAGGTATCTGAGAATTTTAAACTTAAGTATTGTTATTTATGATATATTTTATTTAACTCTTTGTCTACTTTTTATCATATGTGTGCTGCATGGTAAACTGTGAATGTAAAGGAAAAGCATTACTTGCTGCTTGGAATATTGCAGCTGTTGTACCATCATGGAGGGATGTATGTGGGTTTTGCTCAAGTTCCATTCAGGATTTCAGATTGGCAAAATGAATGGTAGAACTGGTTTTCTGTGGTGTTTGTGCTGTCACAGCCACTGTGGTGTTTGGTTTTTTTTTTAAAGAAGGCACTGTCAGTAATCACCCTTTGGGGTCTTGTCTGTTATCCAGCATGGATATGGTCACCAGGGCCCTCTGTAGTCCCTGCCACTGTCACATAAAATCATTTAGTTACGTAAGGGGATAGTCCAAGTTCTTTATGGCAGTTGTCCCAACCAGGATTCCTTTTGCTTCCCTGGTTAGCTAGTCCTGACCTTGGGGTCTGATGGTTGGGACTTTCTGCTCCCATGGATGGGGTAAGATGTGGAAGAATGGGAATGGTACATAATCTCTTGGGGGTTTTGTACCCCCCTTCCTGCTCCATCCCCCCATTATTTAGGGGGCAAAAATTGTTCTTTGGAGGACATTGCATTTAAAAATCACAACTTTAAAATCAGGAAGAAAGACCTCCTGGAGTGAAGTCATTTTATTTCACAACATAGCATACTCTTCTTTGAAGCTTTTTCTGTCGATAGGGAAGTAAAATTTCTTCCAGCTGGCTTTGACTTATTTGGAGGGATGCTGAAAATACTCATTGCTCAACTAACTGTGTGTTCCTCGATTTGACAGCTAAGAATAACTATTTACATATTGATGCAAAATACTGAGTTTCAGGGAATTTTTGTCTCCAGCTTTATCTAGTTTAGTTTTTGGTAGAAGGAAAATTAAAATTGTGCAAGTGGGCAAGATTTTTAGAGTTTAAGTCGAGGTGTTTTTGTGGGCCAGAGGTAAATTTGTTCCTCTGCAGGGTATTAATTGTTCTTGGTCTTGTTCAGTGGCAACTGGAATCTTCAGCTTTACTAGGCTCTGGATTGTAGTCATAATTCTCAAAAGCCCATAATAGCTACTTGAACCGGTTCTTCTCATCTTCAAGCACTCCAAATGCTGTGCCAACTTATTTAAATAAAGACAAAACAATGGGTCTTGGTCCAGGGGGTAATGAGGAGCTGGAATGCCTTTGAAGTTCAGGACCCTGGGCTGTAGGTGTAATTTACATAAACCTCATTATGTAATCTGAATGCAATTTCTCTTCCTGTTTGTTTGATTTATGAAGCTTTGTGTCCGAAGAGAAAGAGATAGTAAGACCTGTAATTAAGATAAGTGGCAGGCCACTCCTTTTCTGAATGTGTGCTCTGGGGAGGAGAAAATGTAGATGCAGCATTAAGGGTAGAACAGAACCTGTGATTCAGGCACCTTCAGTTGATTAGTATAATTCTGACTCTTTTCCTTTGAAAAAGCTACATGCTTCTTTAAACAATAACTATGCCTAGTTCAAACTGTTATTGGCTCTAATATAAATGGTACAGAAAAGTTTGGAAGTCCTTACCAGCAGCAATTTTGCTTTTATATACACCATGGAGGAGCTCTATCTAAGCAGCTCTCCTGAGTTTTAGAGCTGCCTTGAAAGTTTTAAGTATCTAAGTGGACAGTGAGTTTTCTGATCAGAATTGTGCGCAGTGACATTTTGTTGCTCTCATTCAAGCACTTGCTTTGTCTCACTGCCCGATCCTCTCTAACCTTTTTATTACAGCAGATAGTAAGTAGGAGCACTGCATTTGTGCTTAGAGTCCTACAAGCAGCAAAGCTAACTATGTGTGCAACCTACTTGCTTATTAGATGATTGATCAGCTGAACCAGTGACTCCTTATCATGAGTTCCTTATGATTATCGACTCAAATTCATACAATTGTGGAGGTTGTAAAAGACCTCCAAGGTCATTGAATCCAACCTTTGATTGAACACCTCCATGCCAACTAAACACTAAGTGCCATGTCCTGTTGTTTATTGGATGCTTCCAGGGATGGTGACTTCACCACCTTCCTGGATGGGCTATTCCAATGCCTGACCATCCTTTCAGTGAATAAATTCTTCCTGATTCCAACTTGAGTCTCACCTGGTGTAGCTTGAGGCCATTTTCTCTTGTCCTGTCACTTGTTGCCTGGAAAAAGAGACCACCATCCACCTGGCTACACCCTCCTTTCAGGCAGTTTTAGAGGGTGATAAGGTCCCCACTGAACTTTCTTTTCTTCCAGGCTAAACAGCCCCAGCTCCCACAGGTACTTCTCACTGGACTTGTGCTGCAGACCTTTCACCAGCTCCAGTGTCCTTCTCTGGACGTGCTCCAGCCCCTCAATGTCCTTCTTGCTGTGAGGGGCCCAGAACTGGACACAGGATTCACAGTGCAGCTTCAGCAGTGCTGGGTACAGGGGACAATCCCTGCCCTGCTCCTGCTGTCCACACAAGTGCTGATACAGGCCAAGATGCACTTGGCCTTTCTGGCCACCTGGGCATACGCTGGCTCATGTTCAGCTGCTGTCAAACAGCACCTGCAGGTCCTTTTCCACCTGGCAGCTTTCCAGCCTGTACCCACAGCCTGTAGCTCTGCATGTTGTGACTGAAGTGCAGGACTAGTAAGTGATGGAGGAAAGTATTTTAGCTTGTTGTGTGTTACTTAGTGGGACAGACAGACCTCTAGGGGGCATCAGTGAGCAATCATTTTATTTGTGAAACTTTTTAGGTTGGCTCAGGCATAATTACTGTGTGTCAGTGTTGACTTTCTGCATCTACGTCTGTTTGCTTTCATGCTATGAAGCTTGTCTGATGAAATAAAGATGTTAATGACAAAGTGTTAAGAATGAAGTGGTGGAACATCTGGAAGATGGCTAGCATGTCTAATGAACTGAAGTTAACAATCTAGGAGCTCTTGGTTTCTTCTGGTACCAGTATTTCGTGGTCACAAACAATAAAGCATGATCGTTTGCAGGTTGCAAACAGGATGTGTCTCAAAGAGAAGTTAATCATATATGTGTGGGAGATGCAATTTAACATTTCAGAAATACAAACAGGAGTTTGTTGAAAGCTTTGCAGTATGTATGTAATTATACAAAATTGTTCCTGAGTTGAGGACTTCTAAATGGTAGATGCATGGTTGTCTGGATTAAAAATGGATTATTTAGAAGTAGACCTGAGTTTATGTCCTTTCAGAGCAAGCAGTTAACATTTTTGTCTTGGGTGTCCTAGCTAATAAAAGAAAATACCGACTAAAAAAATTTGAAGTCTCCAAGCTCTAGGAAGTTGGTGGAATGTGTTTTATCTTTTTTTATTTTTTTAAATTTTTTTCCTTCCTTTTTGTTTGTTTGTTCTGTTTTTGTTTTATGGGTGAAGTAGGTGGGTTTGTTTGATGGCATGAAAAACACGTTTCTTCTCTGTATAAATTAAAGTACCTATAGTCTGTACATTCCCTGTGAATAAACAGAAGGTTAATGTGGTACATTTCAGACTATCAAATACAGAAAGTGTTTCCATTTCATGACTTCAAGAACAATGGTATCATCTGTATAAGCATATTCATCCCTACTAAGATTAGACTGTAACACTGAGAACTGCTTGGTGTGTGTGTGTCTTTAATCTCCTTAATCAAATGACAATGTTAATTCCTGCTAATACAAGAAGAGTACATTAAATTATTTTACTTTATGGTTATGTATTCAATGTGTCTCTTTTAAGAAAAATGCTTCAGAATGCTTCTTTTCTGAATCTTTGTGATAAAAGATCCTAGTTTATTTTGAAACTTGCAGCTTCTTGTAATTGAAATCTAAAATGAAATAATATTGATCAGTATCACTAGATACTGTAGTACAGAGATTAAGACAGCTTGTAGCCTGCAGTAGACTAGGCCATACTCTTCTGTGAGTGTCTGAGTAGATGTTTCTCTGCTGGAACCCGAGGTATATTTCATGTTTAATTTGCAGCACGGGGTGGATATGATCCTTTGTGCAGTGCTCCACTGGAATGTGAGCAGTTTCAGCACCTCTTGCTGCTTCAGTTCTATGTTAATAGGAGATAGATTCTGAGTTCCTGGCAAATAACTGATACTACTTTCTTACACTGTGGAAATGGGGAATGCAGATTTGTCACCTTAGTTGTGAACAGCACTGTCTTGAGAGTGTCAGCAGATTGCAAAGCAGAGATCAACTGTAGATCCTTTCAGCCCAGAACAGGCAGCTAGATGCTTCTCCCTGCTTTGCCTTATTTTTATTTTTTCTGTCTTTTTTCCTACTTGTCTTTTTTTGTAGTGCTTTTATTTTTCTTCTTTTTCTGTTTTTCCTTTTTGTTTTTTTCCTTCCCGCCTTCTTTTCCTCTTTCCTTCCCCCCCCCCCCCACCCCCCTCCCACTTTCCTTTTCCTACTGGAGGTTTTTGGACATTCTTGGCTGCATTTACCAACTCAGCCTTTTTGTACATTTTTAGTCTTCTTATTGAAGATTTTGAAGGGTTTCTTTTCAATATGCATGTATCAGCAGGCCTCTTTGTGTATTCCTCATTCTCCTGTGCTTGTATCTGTAAGGCTGTGTATCCAACAGTTCCACTGCATTACTTGTGGAGAAGAGCATTTGTTCTGGCATAGCTAACACAGAGCTGCAAAAATAAGTAAGTAAAATTCTCTCCAGAAAGTGACAGCACATGGCTGTAACAAATTGCTGTCTATATATGTCAACAGTGTAGGATCAGGCAATAGTGTAGTCAAAAGAGATAAAAAGAAAGAGCCTTAAAGCAGTTTAAGGTGACTATACCTTTATATTACAGGAATATAAATTTGAAAAGATTTTAGGGGTTTTTTTTTGTTTTAATAAAATCTCCTCTGTCACGTATCCTGTTCTTCATCCAGCAGAGGATCTCTAGCAAATGTAGAGTTTTAAAAGGGAAGGTTTGTGGCCTGGGTTGTCTGTTATAAGAATTTGTAAACTGATTATGACATAAAGGAAAAAAAGGCTGATTTTGCATAGTAAGAACTCTGGCTGATGGTAGAAGAGTTCATGCTCTTATAGCCTTTGAACCTAGAATTGGATGTACTGATTCTTTAGTATTAGACTGACTTGTAAACAGTGGTATTACATGCAGCACATCCTTAAAGCTTCTGCTTTTTAGGAATGCATACAGCAGACATGGAGGAGAATCAGCATTTGGCACTGCTCTCACGTTTGCTGTCACCAGCTAAGCTAGACATGATCAACTGGACAAGTTGAATAAAACGTGCAGTTAACCATCATTGTCCTTTCTGAATTGTGAACAAAGGTGCTGCTAGGGAGTATTGTACAGGGAAAGTCTAGTCTCCTCTTGTAGCCCTGAAAAAGGTAGGATTCCTGGTAAGCAGGTCCTTGGACCTCAGTGTTCAGACTTCTGTCCAGAAGAGGATTGCATGCTAACCATATGAATTTCAATGGAGCAAGTGCCAGATTCTACATCTGGAATGTTGGAGCTCTAGATGGCACACAACCTGGGAAATGAGGGGCTGGAGAGAAGCCTCACAGAAAGAGATCTGGGGATCCTGGTCAATGGCAAGTAGAATATGAGTCTGCAGTGTGCCTTTACAGCCATAAGGGCTTGGCAGCATCCTGAGGTGCATCAGGCACAGCACCACCAGCCAGCTGAGAGAGGGGATTGTCCTGCTCTGCTCTGCACTGGTGCAGCCTCGCCTTGAACACTGTGTGCAGTTTTGGGCACCACAGTATAAGAAAGATTTCAAGCCATTGAAAAGAGTTCAAAGGAGGGCTGCAGAGATGGTGAAGACCTAGAGTGGGAAGCCTTTTGAGGAGCAGCTGAGGTCAACTTGGTTTGTTCAGCCTGGAGAAGAGGAGACTGAGGGGGAAATCTCATTGTAGCCTACAGCTTCCCACTAAGGAGAAGCTGAGGGGCAGGCACTGATCTCCTCTCATCTGTGACCAGTGACAGGACCCAAGGGAATGGAATGAAGCTGTGTCAGGGGAGGTTTAGGCTGGATGTTAGGAAACCACCAGAATGTGGTTGGACATTGGAAAAGGCTCTCCAGGGAAGTGGTCGTGGCACCAGGCCTGCAAGAGTTCAGGAAGTGTTTGGACAACGTTTTCAGATACATGGCGTGATTCTTGTGGCTGTTGTGTGCTGGGTCAGGAGCTGGACTTCAATGACCTTGTGGGTCCCTTACAACTCAGAATATTCTATGATTCTATATGTCCTTGTTCCTGGTGAAACAAGAACAACTGTAATTTTAGTAGAGGTGAACTGTTCCTGCATCTATGTGTTCTTTATTTTGTGAGTTTCTTAACCATGTTGCAGTTGAAGCTGGGGAATTGCCTTTCCAGGTGTGGTACTGTTAGTTCAAGTTTGTTCCATTACTGTGTGTGTAGGTAATCCTTAATTAGAGATGGTATTTAACATGCCCTTCAGTAGGTTCTTTGGCAATTGTACCTTGGCACTATGGATTTCTGGTTGCACTGGCCTTTTTCTTCACATTTTTCACATTCAGGTTTTACTTTAGCTCATATCCACTAATTTTCATATACAGCATCTTCTCAGTTGAAAATCCTTTGGACTGGTCTCTGCAGACATGATTTTTGCTTTGCAGCAAAAGACATGGTTGTCTGAAGATGGTTGGAGACTAATGTCTAACTTTCCTTCCTAATGTAGATGCTGTCCATACCAAAACAAATGCTGTGGCCTAAAGTCTTTTATGCCCACTTTTTATTTTTATAAACCCACCAACCTTTTTGTAGCAGACATGTCTGAATATAATGATGTCTTCATCCATAGCCAGGAAATACTGCAATACCCTTACTTTCCTAATGAAATATTAGACAAACCTTGTCTTATCATTCATGCATAAACATCCTGTTCTGTCTTTTTGGATTTTCTTGTGCATTTGCTTTTCCACACTGGAGTTACAGTTGTCCTTTGGCAGCTGATGCTGAGGAGAATACAGCCCTGTGGGACTGTGCAGGCAGGCACACCTGGCAGTTTTGCTCTGGATGAGAATATTTGCTTCCCTTCTTGGTAGTGAAAAGCGTGATGGTAGCTAGTTGCAGGTCTCATTAGCTCATGCCAGCATGGCCATTACCCTGAGCATTTCACTGTGGTTGATGAGATGTAGGGCTGTCACCTTTCTGGCAAGGCACAAGGGTGAGGTGCTGCTGTCTCACGTGTGCCAGCCTGGGTCCCCAGATTGCAAGCATGGCTAGCTGAAGTGTAAAAATGAGTGCACAGTGCTCTGGGTCATTTTGATCTTTCCCTGTGTGTGCTATTCTTGCCCTATCCATTTTCTTGTGTGTATGTGAGGCTGTTGAGAGATTTGATGAGCAACAGAGTCCTCAGTTAGAGGAAGCTGCTCTGACTTGGTTTCCTAATGACCTGCAAGGCAGATTGCTGAGTGCATTTGTTCCTTGGTAGTTATAAAGGGGGGGAAGGTCGCACATGATGGGGGAAAAAAGAGTTTTTGCATCTCTCTGGTTGTTGGTAGTTGTTACTCTTATTAATGTGTGTGCTTTGGTTTTTACTGAAGGCACTTGAAGTGAAAAGAGGGTTTGAATGCTGATATATGAGTTCATCCAGTTAACAGAGATAAATACAGCTGTAGACTGCTTGCAAGTGTCATGAGTCTCGTGGTGAGGGAAGAGCAAAGGTAAAAATGTGGGAGAGAAGCTCGGCTTGTCTCAGGCTAGCTGATGAGGACTCTTGCCTGCAGGTAGAGCAGTGCTGTGCCACCATCGGCAGCTCTGCTGGATCTGGCAGCAGAGTGCTGGTGACATCACCCTGAGGAGAGGGAGAAGGTTAGGCAGAGTCACTGGGGCTGCTTGTTCTGCGCAGGCACTCGGGGAAAGGGTTTCTTTCGTATGCTGTCTAATAGATTCAGCCTTTTATTTTATAATATAATTAAATAACCAAGCCTTTGTGAGGCTCCTGAATTCCTTTAATTTAGCGGCAGCACAGAAGCTGAATTCAGAGTATTCATGGGCCTGTACTATCTCCCTGACTACTTGCCAGGTCTATTCATGCTGTTCTGAGTGCAGGAAGTTCTCACATTCATTCAGGGTTGGGGGTTGGGGGTGGAAGGCGTTGTGTGGTTGGCTTTTTTTTTTTTTGTAAGCAAGGGAAATGGTTATAAGGAAAATTCTTCAGCAATTCCCTGGGACCAATTTACCAACTGTTAATCTGTGAGTAAATAATGGGAACAGTTTATACACTTGGCAGCTCTTGAGAAAGAGCAAAGAATCATGAGAAGTTCACAGTCCACAGCCCCAAGATAGCTGAATCCTTTGGTATGTTCGGATTTGTCTGAACAGGGATAGATTAGCACTTTTTTTGCTATCACATGTAATCTTAGATATTCTGAAGGGCTGAGTTTGATGAGGAAAACTTTATGCTGGCATGTGGTGGCTGGCTGCTTACATTTAACTTGCTCAAGTTAAATAGTCCTTTTTCTATTTGAGTTTTAAGGCTCTAGCCAATATGTTTGTTGTCCATAGACTGTTACTAATGGTCTCTCAAGGAGGGGATGAGGAAGTGAACTTGCTGCCTGGTGAGAAGAAAGCTGGTACAGTGGCTTTCCTTTGGGTCAGGGAAGGGGAGAGAGAGAGGGGACAAGAAGGTGAAAGAAAACTCAGAAAGCAATTACTAAATCAAAACTAGTAATCAAAGCTACAAATTGCTCTGCAAACTTAAGCATTCATTTCACTTCTCAGGAGCTGTGTCACATCTCTGATCTGTGGTCTCTAATCTTTATAGCTAGATACCACAGTGATAGACATTACTGACATGTGCAAAGGGCATTGGAAAAGGGAAAGTGGCATATTGGTGTGGGTTTTCTGCTGTTATGGCTGAGGCATTGAGGAAAGCACACAGCTATCTAGGATGAGTATAGCAGGATTTGGGCAAGTTGCCATTTTCACCAAAACAAACAGATTTGGGGTGGTACAGACCCTTCTGGTATTTGCTTGTTAACAAGTCTTTGGATTGTCTGTTGGAAAATGGAGAGAGAAGTGCTTGATGGAACAGTGGATATACATGATTTGGTACCTGAATAGCAAGAAAGTCCATAGATAAAAAGCTTTTTATGTAGACAGGGTGGGCTACATCTAGCATATTTCATCTGGAAACTGAATTGGAGGTGGGAACCCAAAGTTTGTGTGTCTGGCTCATAGCATGTGGTGAAGTATGTGTTTTTATGCTGGTGTATAAAGCCTGCAAGCCACTGTACCCTTAAAAATAATGTTTTAAACTTGGATTACCTTAAAGCTAAGTAATCACCTTTATAAGGTTCCACCTTTATTGGGATCCTGGCGTGTGTAGGACTTAAGCATTGCCCTGCTGTGAGACTTAATTTGAAACTCTGATGCTTTTGTAGGACAGCTTCCTCCTGAAAACTGCATTGTGTTTTTGAGTTTCATTCTGTTCCTTTCTAGTTTCTATATGGGAAAGGATTGAGCTTATTACTCCATCAATGAGTATTTTGGCTGTTTTTGTTCTTTTCCTTTTCCATGCTCTAGCTTGCAAGTTTTAGAGATCAGTCTGACTTACTTTTCACGAGATAACAAGTCTTGTGAATGAAGTAGCTTTCCCAAGGTGTCATTGGTTCTGGATTGTGGTCTGTTGAGAATCCATTTACATATGGATTATGGCACCTGTTACCACACGTGCAGCTGAGAAAGTAGTGCCAAGTGTCTGGATTGTTCTAGCAAAAACAAGGAAGCAAGAAGTGAAAAATTGTTCCTAATAAATAGCCTCTTCATACTGCTTTTTGCTCTCCAACTTTCAAACAAGGAGTTTTGAATTCTGTTTTCTATCATAAATACTGGTGCTGAATATCCATGGCAGCTTTCCTTTTAGAACAGCTTACCATTTTAAGCTCTGAAAGTACTGTGGCAGCTTTACTTTTTACAGATTTATATTAAAAACCTTCTGCTTGCCTGTATGTATTAAATTACACATTATGTGTAAGGTTTTAATCTCTTCAAAGTTAGAAGGTCACTACTTAAACTTACTTTGTGAACCCAATTTCATAACAAGACTAAAAAGTGCATGCAAGTACAGATTTGCTTCAAGGTTGGTTTTCTGGTATTTTTTCAACACCTTATGAAAGTCTTCAGCAAAATGAAGTTAAATAGCTTCAGCTATTCCACACATTCTTGAGTACTGGAGGAGGGGAGTGTGTCAGTGGAGGGGAGATTTACAAGTAAAACTCCTGTTGCCAGGCAGCCATAGAAGTGCGTTGGCATCACTTGGAAATGAGTGCAAATTATGGGTTACTGTTGAAGCAGAGTGGACAATGGAGATAAAAAGAGTGTTAAGAGAAACTTGACTGTTTTGAAATTAGCTTGTTTCACCTTCCAGAATAGGGGACATTAAAGTTAAGGTAACTACCTTTGAAAGTCTGAAAGTACTGTGAGTAAGAGGAGAGCTGGGCTACACAGAAAGTGTAATTCCTATCCTTTTTTAATTATTATAGCATGTTCTGGTGAGCTGATGATTGCTGCTACAAAAAGGGGTGTTGGAATGTGTGCTTATGCTATTGCTCCTCCTAGCTGTTAGCGTTGTCAGTAGATGAATGCTCAAGAGCTGCCTGTTCTGTTGTAATGCCAAGTCTTTTTGTTTAGCTTCTGGCTTATATAAGCAAATCGAGCACTTGCCACAAGATGCTTTGTGCAAGACAGTATCACCTGAAAGTACCAGTCTCCATAGGATTGTCTTGTTCCCTCTGCCTTTATAATCTGGTATTGGGGAGCTATCACACAGGTAAACTAAGAGTCAAAGGCTTATTACAGTGTGGATGAGTTTTACATATGAAAACCATCTTGGTTTTTATTGAAAGCCACTTCTCGTGTGTCTCATTTCCCCACCATCAGTGGTGTAGGATTTACTCTGTTGAAACATATGTCTTGTGTGTGTGTGTGTTTAGCAGAATGTTGTAAGATAGTAATTAATACTGTAGCCATCATGTGAATGGAAAATATTTCTGCAAACATGTCTATATATCTAGATACTTAAGAGGATAAGATTAGGCTTTGGAATTTCCCTCTGGTCCTGTTCAACTTAGCCAGCTCTTAGACATTTTATTATGGTGATAATAGTTATCTGTCATTGTTTCACTTTTAATGTCAGCATTGTACTGTCTTTTGCAAGAGCATAACATGCAAACTAGTAGCAAAGCTGGGGCAAATCAGGACAGTCAGATGGAGGTTGTTATGTTCTGTCACCTGGCAAGCTTCTGTCCTTTTTTTCAGTTTCCTTGTGAGTTTTAAAACTGTTGTAGTCACTGTGTAGCACCTTTCTTGAAAATATTTTAATATTTCTACTTTAAACCCTTGAAGTTGGAAAGTACAGGTATATATAGTCATTCACAGGTCTTCAGTGTTTGCATTTTATGATGACTGTGAAAGACACTGATTTACCTGAGACTCAAAATTCCTCTGGGATTCTTATGTCCGTACAAGATAAAACTGTATAATCTTAGTGATGCAACACTACCATGTTCTTCTTTTGGCTCACATATTTTTGTGATTAAAAAAAACCTGAAGGCAACTCTAATGGATACACTATGTTGTCAGCTTTTATTATTTTTAAAATTATGTTTAACTTTTTCTTAAGTTTTTCTTAAGTATTTCTTAAGTATTTTGAGATGAAAAATTGTTTAGGTGGGCTTTGGGCAAGATGATAAACTTTGTTGCACCTGGTCCTTTCCCCTCCATATTCCTGATAATGGTGAGAAACATTTTAGCATACACATTTCTTCCATAGTTTTGATCTTAAAACTACAGGGAGAAATGCTGAACTACTTTTTTCCTCTTCCCTTTCATTTCTGTAGCACACCTAGAAACCCCTGGATTTTTGTCCTTCTATTGGGAATTCTCTCTTGGAAGCTGGATGCTTGCAAGGTGGAGATCTTTCTTCTGTGGTATGACTCTAACATTATGGAAAGTCACAAGAGCAGCAGCCTTTTGGTTTCTGCAGTGTGCAGGTGGGCACTTTCTTCCCAGGAAACCTTCAAACAAATTGGCTGGCCATGATGCTGGGCTGTCATACCATTATCTAAAGTAATCAAGCAATCTTCCATTTTAAGTCACTGGACAATCCCAGAGCTGCGTGCGGTTGTGAGTACCAAAACAGATGTTTCATGTGGCTCTGATGTTGGAACATACAATAGCTTGCATTAGCAAATTGCTGGGCTAAATAATCCAAAAGTTCAGTAGCCACAAATCCCTTGTTTTCCTGTTAATTTATAATCCAGTTGCAAGAAATCATTGGAGCGCTTTTCCAGAAACCTAATTTGCAGCTCTTCCTTTTTTTTCCACTTCCTCATGAAAAAAAAAAAAAAAAATCAGAACTTGAAGATTCTAAATGTAAATTCTAGAAGAAAAAATGGAGGGGCTGGGAGGGGTTTGAAAGGCAGAAGTTATTTTTGGTCTTTATTAAAATGTAAAGAAAACAAGTTGTCTTTTAACATCTTTAGCTTTTAAACTTTATTTCTACCTGGCTTCATAACAGGGTAGGTAAACACTACCAATCAAGTGTGTTGCTCTAATTTTTGTACACTTTAAACCTTAATCAGACCTTATAGTGTTGCTTTCAACCTCAGATGCAGTTATCTAGATGACTGAGATTAAATATTTGTGATTTTTGGAATTTTACCTCAGCTTTTTTTTGGCTGTGTATACTTTCTACTGCAGAAAAAAATGTGGTCATGGGCAAGGGCGTTGTTGTTGTGGTTTTAGGGACAGGTGATTTTAGGGCATGCAGAGAGCAAATACAGAATTTCCCAAGGGGGGAGGTAGTACAGAGTGCTCTGCCAACTCCATTGCCCTATTGCCTGTTAAAAAATTCTAATTACTCATTAGTGTGGATAATGGATATTCCTTTTTTTTTAATAAAGCAGATTTGTTTGCAGCAAGGGAAGGGTTCTCGATTGGTGGTTTATAATGTGCTGTCCTGAACCACTGCTCTTGGAGGCTCTGGGGAGTCAGTCACTGCTTGCACAGCTTCAGGCAGCTCTGACCCTTGAGTGCCAAAGGGCTGGTCTGGGCTGAATGAAAATGAAATCTGTTTCCTTTCAAGGGATTGCTGTACTGAAGAGAGCGCTCTATTACATTTCTTCTAGAAACCTTCCTGAAGCAGCCACTGTTGGAAATTCTGGGTTTAGGTGGGGCTTTGTGCTCAACTTTTCTGAACCTGTATTAAAAGAACACCCTGTCTGTTCTTACTGGGCTGCTGGGCATGGTTAAGTGAAATGTATGTTGTCTGTGCCTTGAAAGGGTAGTTACTGTTTGCTGTGTCTTCCAGCCCATAGAAATGAGTGGGAATGGGATAAAACTTTTGAAAGGCAGAATCTTGCTTTGGCTGAGTGAGTGGGTGTATTTAGCCATGCTGGCTTGGTTTTTTACTGTGGTGTGTGTAACACTTTTGTGCCCTGTTAGCATAGTCTCTTTTACTCCTCCCTGTGGAGTAATATGCAGTACTTTTTTCCAAGATTGGCTAATCTTTATAATGGATTAATTTTATTTTGATGAGGGTTTTATTGTTTCTTTTTTTTGGCGAGTTTTTTGTTTGTTAGTTTTTTGGGTTTTTGTTTATTAGTTTTTAATTTCCTACGTTCAGTTGCAGTGACAAGGCCTTGCTTTCACATCACCCAGAAGTGATGCCTTTTGAACTTGGTGCAGTTTGCATGGGCCTAATGCTGCTCACCAGGACGTGCCACTTTCAGGGTTGCCTTCCATAGGCAAGTTCTTCCATCCTAATGTCTGTAAGACACTGACTCTGAAAAACATGGTTTTGGGGGTCAGATCTGTAGCTTTCAGGAGGCAGTGCTTCTTGCCATCTCTTTTTTGCCTTATTGGCACTTGGGGGCTACAGAAAATTCTTAAGATAAATGAATGTGTCAGTACCATTTACTTGTGTCTCTGGGCATCTTTTGTACATCTGAACAAGGAGTAGTGCTGTCTAGCTGTGCACTCTTGTGTATGGGCATTTTGTTTTTAAAATGGTTTGGTATAATGGCCACTGCAAAATCAGAAGGTACTGATGTGACATTGTTTTATAACATCTTAAAAACCTGTTTTTGAAGTATCTAAAATAAGGAGTTTTCCTGTATCTCTAAACATTTGTTGAATTCTCACAGACTTCTAACTTAAGCCTTCTTAAAAATAAATGTGCAAATATTTACATGATACCTTTTTCAGTGAGTGTCCTCCCAGGACTCTTGCTGCATACCATCCAATCCACCTATTACAGGATAAAATTAGTAATATGTTGAACCTCTGCTATTATTCTATATTAAGTATGATAATAATGTAATTTTAGCACTAATAAATCAAAGACTTGAAAGTCTAGTCTCTTTCACCTTTGTTTATTTTAATGTCTGGATGCAGGAAAAAAGACAAGTTGTGTGGAGTTCACTGACCAACTTCTGTTGGGATACAAAGGTACAAAGCTAGAACACAAAATCCACAGTGTCTTGGTATTTGAAGTCTGAGACCTTTCTGTCAATTAGGCTTTTTTGTATAGGGATCATAAAATGTGAATAAAAACTGCACATATAAAACTTCTTGTTCAAAACAAAGGGAACTGCATCAGTATGATAGGTAAAAGAAACTTGTCTTATTTTTAAGAAACTTACAAGGGGAAAGTTGATCTTCTCTTTCATTTTCCCTACCTGGTGCTGGACTGTCAGCTTGCAGAGATTTGCTAATTGTGTAATTGGTATTTTGAATTATGCTTAATTCTGCAGAAAGCTTTCTTACTACAGAGTACTATATGATGTGTTATAGCTAAAGAAAACATTTTCAAAACTTACAAATGACTAGTAAAAATGGTTCACCAGTGATGTGGAAGAATTTGAGATCAAGAAGATTGCACTTTTGAACACAAAAATTGAAGGTTAAGCCTGGATGCCCTAACTTGCATAACTTTTAAAGACTTAAGCTCCAGGCATAAACAAAACAATCCGTCCAAAGTAGCACTTGGTGCAGATTAGAGAATCGCTCAAGGGTAACTTGCACAGTAGTGGGAGTATCATGTTGACATGTCACTGGCATCCCCTAGATCCAGAGGTCAGTAGGAAGTATTCAAAAGTCATATAAATTAGTGGCATGACACCATGAAAATGGTACCATGAACATTTTCATAGTACAATATTAGGATTAAAACTGAGCTTTTTGCACCAGTACTTGCTTTTTCCCCCCACTCAGTTCCTCCACTGTGCAGGTGGCCAAAATGTTTGGAGGGAAATCCTTTTGCTTTGTGAAGTGTTTGTTTTTTTTCTGGGAGACCCTTTGAGAGAAAAGGTTCTTGTGGCCTGCCTTGCTAACAAAGCAAGTAGACCACCAGATAGAAAACTGCAGTGGGAAGGAGTCTCTTAGATCTTTTGGAGTTCCATATTTCTTCTAGGCATCTGGGTGGTATTTGTGGCATGGGGACTTTTTGGGCAGGGATTAAAAGAGCATTATTTTGGGCAGTATTGCCTTGCTGAGGTTTGTCTAAAATTAATCAGCTTGTGTAAGCTGTCCGGTTACTGAGTAAGCTGTGCAGTTGCTAACTAGTGTTGCTGTATGAAATAGATATGTAACCCCTTTTGCAGCAATTCTGTTGACATGCGTGTAAAATGCTCACAGAGAGTTGACTTCCCGAGTAGAACATGTTGGCTGTAAAATATGTATTTAAAAACACAAATTATAAAAGGGTGGTAGTTGTACTAATCAGACGTGCTTACTAATATTTAAGACAAATACATGATGAGAGATTCAAGGAGGTCTTTTCTCTGTCTGCATGATAGTGGTACTTACACAAGCAGTGCTGGTATGTTCTGTGCTTATGTTTTCTCTCAGAATCATGGCTAGAGAACAGCCTACTTGGCTAACAGGGTAGCTTGGGCAGCTGTTTTTTAATAGGAGGATTGTGTGTGTTCAGACACTGTTTTGGAAGAAGCTGGGTTTGTTTTGTTTGTTTGAATTTCTAGAACAATGCTTTATTGCCTTCCTTGAAATTCACCTTCAGACTATAGCCAAAACAAATTGGTGGCTGTTGCCTGTCTTACGCTAAGATTCTAATGCTAAGAGAGAAACATATTTAAGCATAAAGATGAGGAGGGGGACGGGGAAAGAAAAAGGAATGTATGTGTTACCTTGTTCCTTTTTCCTCACTGATCTCCTTGACGAGCTCTCTTTCTAGAAGGAAGTGCTCTCCTAAGGCTATAATAAGGTGTTCATGTATAATGGGAAAAGAAACATGTGTTGTACTGATCCCCTCAAAAGAACAGCATTTACTGGAGTTCCATGTTCTTCTTGAATGTAGGTGCCTATCATAGACAAGGACTGCTACAAGTAATTGAGAACGGAATTTACGAAGCTGGAGTTGAGGTGACTTTAGATCTGGCAAAATGGAGTTTGGGGAGGATTTAATCTACACCTAAATGCTTAGGATTGAATACAATCCAAAACTCAGTGCTTTCATCCTATCTAATACAAGGTTGTTTCAGCCATCTCTGAACTAAGAACTGCAATGTAAGGAAAATAAATGTGATTTGACTCTGTAAATGAGCATTTTTTAGGGGTAGGTCTATCTCAAAGTTTCTCAGCTACTTCTTGTAATGAGATTTTCAGAATTTGCCTTGGAGACAAATGAGCTGTGTAGGGAGAAAAGGAGACATTAGTTTGTGCATATTATACCCTTTCATAGATGCTTAGCATCGTCTTTCAGTGCTGCACCACTTCTTAGCAGTTAAGATCTTTCCTATTTAAAACTGTGGTTTTGAAGTTTTTCCTCCTAGAGAAGAAATGAATGTGACGTTTTTCTGCTGTCAGTGGGATGAGTTCTACCCCATTAAATATAGCTTCAGAGGTGTCTGCCAGGGTGTTCCTCCTACAGCCTTCTTGAATAAGCCAGAGTCTGCTTTCATGTGTTTGAGTATCTACCCTGCTGCTCTGCTTCCTCACTCCCATCAGGCTCTTAAGCTCCAGTGTCTCATGGTCACCAGAAGCACAGTTGCTTTTGACTGCTGTAAGCCCAGTCAGCTGCTCTTTAGTCAGTAAGAGATTGAGCTGCAAAGGATAGGAAAATGTGTATTAAAACTTCCCTGAAGTGAGTGAACCTGGAAAGTCAGATTTTATATTTGAGTTCTTTTGAGGGTATTTCTGATATCCCTGCTTGAAGAAACAGCTCTAAAAGCATTTAAATATCAGATTTGTTTCCAGATTTGCTCTCTTTAACTTATAGCTACTGTCACAGATTTACACCTGCACTTAATAGTTTACTTCTGCTGTTTCAGTTTGACATAATTATAGGAAGTAATTGGTGACTAGTTTTGTGTTTTACTTACTCTTTCCCTTGTCCCCCAGTGGAGTATTGGTTTCTTGTACAGTGTCTAAGGCCATTGAAGTGTACCAGAACAGTGCTAGGAGGAAAAACTGAAAATACTTCCTGAAATGTAGTAATGGAGAGGGAAAATGTGTAGCACCCTGCCACTGTATCTATCTTAGAATGGTTAAAATAATGTGTGTATATATTTGTATTTATGGAGGAGCAAAAATACAGGTGTAAAACTGCAATGTTAAAATCAGGTAACTTTGGTTCCTTACTAATGCTTAGGTCTCTGACCTTTTTGAGTCACCCGGGAACACATAATTCTTCTGTTGTTGCAGAGACAGCTTTTTATGATAAGTAAGTTATGTAGATAATAGGGAGCTTGGAATACTTTGGATGTTAGACTTCAGGGAGGGTACCTAGAGTCCTCTTCTATAGGAAAAGAGGGAGAAGGTTCAGTTTCATAAATACTGCTGTAGGTATTAATAAGACTTAATGTGTTTCAGGATTTTGCTTTAATTCATGGTTTGTCTAGTTTGGTTTATCCTTTTTATATAGGTATCTTCTGTCTATGGAGGGTAATGGCAGGTATCTCACAATAAACCCTATGGAGGGTAATGGCAAGTATCTCACAATAAACCTGTCTTTAATGAGGCTCTTGAATTTTTGTTCAAAGGTCCAATAAAGTGAAATACATTTTACTGTCTTTTTTTTTCCTGCTGGACTCACTTGGAGCTTAAAATGTTATCCTTTGTTACCCATGTGACAGAGCAGGTGCCTCTTTGAGGCTATTGGCTCAGGAGGAGACTCAAACTCTTCCAACTGGGTTCCAAATTTCTGTTACATTCGTGAAACATTGTTTTAAGTGGGACGAAACTAATTGGTGGGTGAGTGATGACTTTGGCCGGCTGAAGGGATGAGTCCACTCCTGAGGCTGTGTGAAAAACTCAGGAGTTGGAAAGAAGTAAATTGTTCTAATCAAAGGTTGCAGAGGAGGTGGAGGCGCTGCACAGCAGAAGCCAATGGGTATGGTACTTGGGTTTTTGAAGATAGACCTCTCACAGATGAGCTGTGTTTGTATGGAAGTTGGCTGAATATAGTGCAGGAAGAATTGGAGGCAGAATTAGACCAGACTGTTGAGGCTTTTCCAAGAATAGAGAGCAAGTGGAGTACCATTTGTATGTGGGGAGCTGGGGGAAAATGGGATACTGGATTAAAGAGATCTAGCTCAGAGGTGTTGTTAGAGTTCGAAGAACTTGTCAGTGGTGGGTCTTTTACCCAGATTTATGTATGTAAAGGCTATCTAATAATAAACAGCAAGCTTATAACTTAGATTGTGAAAGCTGCATATTAGTGAGAAAAATATATTTCCAGGTTTCTAATGTTTATGTTGCTGAATTGGAAATTAGGTCTCTTGTGAATTGGAAGTTAAGATTCATTAGCAACTCTGCGTGGAAATATATTTTCTTGTCCAAATTAGTACATTTGTGTGCAAAATTGCTTTCAAGCTGTTTTATTTAAAGCTTTCTATGTCAGTGGATTAATTTCTTGGTATTTTTAGAATATGATATTTTGCCTTGAAAAGATATTAACTATTTCATATTGAAGAACAAGTATCCCAGGGAGATTTGAACTAACTTTGTGGAACATTGGCAAACCTTGTAAAACAATTCTGCTGCTTTTGCAGCAATAATTTGAACTGCAAGGCTTATTCTCCTGCTCATGGCTGTTGTAGGTCCTCTCTTATTCTGCAGCTGTTTCATTGAAGTGAGGGAGTTGAGAGGTGTGCTGTGAGTCATTCCTGTTAAAGTCCACTTGATCTGTAGCAGCATCTCCTGTAGAGTTATTTTTCTTCATTTTTACTGATTAAAAATATAAACAGGAGATTGAGTTTAATAGCAGAATCTTCAATTGTATGATCTAGAATAAAGTAAGTTTGCATTCCTGCAAAAAGCACTACATATTATATGACTTCTCTACAGGACCCTGTCCAGGTAGTTTTTAATTTTAATATGATTAGTAGGGAATTGCCTTTTATTTTCATTTTCAATTATGTAAATAATATCATTGTCAGAAATGGAGGCTAAATCCATGTGGTTTGGAATTTGCTTCCAAGTAGTTACTCTTTGTTTTATCTTACAAATGTTATGCATATTCTTTAAAACAGTTTACACAACTTTTATTAAGGGTTTCTTTAATCTTTCTAAGGATATGTTTAAGATTTATCTTACCTTGGATAGCACGAGTAAGCACAATGTCTTCAGTAAGCTGTGGTAAATAGATAAAGCAGTTGTGTTCATTATTTTGCAGAACTGGGCATTCACTGTGATAGAAATGACACTGGCTTTATTTGATAGTTTTGATAGTAATGATATTTAATCTACAGGTGAAATCAGTCTTTATTTATGAAAAAGCTCAAAGCTTACCAAACACTTGAATATGCATAGGTTGAAGTACTTGTGTGCCTGCTTTTTCTAGCTAGAAAGTTGTCCAAAAATATGCCTGTTTGTGGTATGTGAGGCTTAATTCATATCTGTGGGATGGTTCCAGAAAACACTCTAAGTCACTGACTTCCGTGACTAAACAAAAATAGATTTTAATTGTGATGTATAACTGAGTGCAGAAATCTGTCTTCAGTTTGACTTTTTTATTTTCTGAGTAAGGCAACCTGTGTATCCTATTTGAACAAGTACAGAAGACTGGCACCTTATCAGTGCCCTATTGCAGTGGTTTTGTTCAATTTTTATCTGTAGTCCAAAGTCATGAGCCAATATTACAGCCAACATAGAGGATTAACCTCTAAAATACTATAAATCCATTGACCTTACAGAATTAATACTTTTCTTCATACACGTGATTAAAGTCTTCCTTTTCAATGTGACTCTAATGTCTAAGATGATGATTGTTCCCTGCTAAATTCCTTAATGCCTTAACAAAGGCTTAAATGGCAGTTTTATCTGATTCTGCCCTTAACATAAATTACTCCATCAGGAACTTAAGTGTAAACATAAAAATAGGGAGTCCTGGCTGCCAGGCCCTGCTGGATTAAAACCTGAGTGCATTTCATGGGTTTGTAAGCTGAGAAGTTTTCAGGAAGAGCAGAAATTGAATAGAAGTGGTGTTAATTATTTAAAAGAGAAGAATAAACAGTATTTTGAAGGTGCCATTGCGCAAAGTTTTAAGCTCTTGAGAGAATACTTAAGCTTTTCTGTTTAGTGTTGAACATAATTGATTCACCTTCTCATTGCACAGAACATAACTCAATTATGGTAGGAACAAACATTGTCTCCAGAGGTGCAAGCTTGAGTGAATATGTGAGATCCTGGCCTCCATCCAGCAAATGATGCCATTACTTCTCTTTCTTCCGGTGCTTAAAATCTTATAGCAGAGTCTCTCTGTGGGAATTAATGCAAGCAGAGCAGAGGGTTGTCTCTTCAGTTTTAGATACCTTGATAAGGCATTGCGGTCAGTTTAAAAAGCAAGATGGAAACTTGTTTTTATTTGTGCTCTTTCAGGATGCTTGCTTACTTCTGTTGGGTAAGCAGAGACTTAAGGGTATTTATTTTGTGTGTGGTGACTTTTTTGTATTTGGTTTCTGTTTTGTTTTTCTATTTGAACTCTGTTTGGGACCTTTTTTCTATGCTATTCCTGATCTAAATGTATTTGACATATTTACCAGAATGGGTTTGTTGCAAGAGTCCAGTAACAAATGTGGTATTCTCTCTTTGCTTAGCACTTCAGCTGCAGGTCTATGAGGGTTTTGAGTGTTTTGTTGATGTTAATTCCCAGTAGGAACCAAGTTTGAGATTCTTGACTTGAGAACACAAGTCAAGTGTTGAGGCTTGTTTCAGAAAGACTTGTGAATCTTTTAAGCAGAACAGTTACTGTCCTTTTCCATAGTACCTCTATTGTGGCTCTTAGTCCATTTTATCTGCTGAAACCAGCAGGGTGGCAGAAGCATAACATAAACAAAGGCTGCAACAGACATTTTGGGTTTTCTTTAATTAAAAACACAAAGCAGAGATCATGGTATAACTTAGGTCAGAAGGCATCTCTGGGTCTTAGCTGGTGTCACTTCCAACTCAGAGCAGGTCAGGTCTGGTTAGATTAGGTTATTCAAGGTTTTACTTGGTGAAGTTTGGAATTATTTCCATGGAAATGGGACAGCTGGCATTTGAGTTTCATACCACTGATTTCAAGCCTTGAACCTGGGGGTATTGTCTACTTAGTTAATATCACTAGCTGAGGATGCTACGGAAGACCAAGCAAGAGGTGTTGCAAAAATGGCAATGAGAAATATCCACTGCTTTTCCTTTGCCTGTATATGTGCCTACTTGTGTCCCTTGAATACAGTTAGGTTGGCTGAGTGCAGTCTAAGCTCATCCCAGTCACATCCTTGTTGTTCAGGTGCCCAGAAATGGCTTCCTGCAGGACCAGCTCTGTTGTGACTTTGGTTGTGCTGACAGCCCCCAGATCTTGTTTCTTTACTGAGGGATGTGCTGTTTGCCACCCAAAGAGGATGGTGGGGCTAATGACCTCCAGACCTTTGCTCCAACCACTGTGTCTGTGATCTTAGTCCAGTGCGATTGCCAGTGAACCTGGGACTGGCTACTGCGGTTTATGCTGCTGGCACCTGCAACTTCCTAAAATCTGCACTTTCTAGCCTTCAGATCTGAGCTTTATTTCACATGTGTGGTTCCTTACTCAGACTCTTTTTTGGCTCGGTTTTTTCTCTGAGAAATGACTTCAGAGCAGCAGCAGTCTTGTCTTGAGCATTTCATTTCAATGGTGTTTTGGTTCACTGAGGAGATAAACCTTGTATGGATTTAGTAGGGAGCCATAGTTCTCTTGTAAAACTTCGGGATTTGAATTATTGTTAAGTTTTTGAACTTAACTACTTCTGTACTTAATTACTGAATTAAGTACAGAAGTAGTTTGTTTTGGACCTGCAATAATAGATAGGGAGTGCACTTGATTAAAGATCTTATGTATCTATATACTGCTGCAAGTGCTAGCTTCTATTAGAAATACAAAATGGAAATTTTACCTGTTTATAGGAAGTTTTAGTAAGAGCTGTAGCTTCAGGTCATTTGACTCTAAGTGTATTTCTTCATAGGAAGAGCCAAAATACAGACAATTGTCTCCTGAAGCTATGAGTGTTCTCTGGCAGGAAGTTGCTAAGCAAGAGAATTCTTAGATCTTGGAATTTTTGGTGGATGGAAGAGTTTGGCTGGGGAAGTCTGACTTCTACATAAAATATGATTTTAGTATTAAAGTGAAATAATTATCTGTTATTGGTGCAATTGTTATGATTATCTGTTGAAAAGTATAAGCACTGGAAATGGAAATAGAATTCCATTTCCAGTGCTCCTTCTGTGCCTGAGCTGAAGCTTTTGAGATGGAGAAATTAGCCTTGATTAAGGGGGTGCTGTGATTATTCAGGATTTGTAAGCTTGCTTAAACTTGTGTTTGTGTTTCTGGCAGTTTGGAAAAATTGGTTTGCCTCCGTGAATGTACTTCTGGCTTCAGGGGTCAAACTTGCGAAACTGAGCATGAGTAACTTGAACAGTGCTTGTTTAGTCTATTTGTGCTGCTAGGGTTGAGATTGTAATTACATGTTCAATCCAGTGTGCCCTTCTGGAAAGGTATGTGTTGCTGTTCTGCACGAGCCCAAACAAGTATTTGTATTCAGCTATCTGCATTCCTTCAGCCAATGTGCAGTCTTTAAAAATTAGAGACTTAAATATACTTACCACAGTAAATTAAGTAGCACAGTTAGTCTCCTCATTTGTATATTTAGGAATAATGTCTATAAATGTTTTAGGCATGTTTCTGTAATAGAGGAAAGCGTGAAGTATGTACTGATGTTATTTGACTTTGTTATTTGAATTTCTTACTATCTCTCAGTGGGAGGTTACTCAGGGATGTGGTAGAGTAGTTTCTGAAATCCTGTTATTTCTGTTGTCTTCTGAAGATGGGACAGAAATCTTCCAAGCATGGGATAGATGCTGCTTTTTTCTATTTCCCATGCAGTATATGAGTGTTGCTGTCCTGATCTCCTCTGCAGAAGCTAAGGGCATGCAAGTAAGGAGGGAGCTGGAAGCTCACACCAGTCTAACTTTGGTTTTTTCAGTGTTGTTCTTAATGTAAACAAGGTAGCTCTTAAGATGCTACATGTTGTTTAAGAAGATGGAGTTTGATTTTTCTAAAATCTGCCTGGTAGTGTGCGATAACAGTTTTCTCAATCTGAGTCCATACGTGGGTAAATTTGGTAGTGGTTGTAAAATAAAGTGGACATTGAGGCACAATTTGTTTGAGTGTTTTAAAACTTCTGATTTATGAAAGTCTAAATCAGCACTGTTATAGGATGTGTGGGGAGGAAAGGAATTTGAAGATGGAGCTTCAGTGTGGAGAAACTTGTGAAACCCCTCCGAGCAGAAAAAATGTAAATGTAGGCATAGGCACCTTAATTATGTTGGTTATGGACTTTGTGAGTTCAGAACATTGTTTCTGATGTTAAACACATGGGTGCTCTTCCTCTTCACAAAGCCTGTGCCTCTGCTGTATAAGATGCAACTTTCCTTACTGTAGCAGTAGACTACAATGATTTAAATATTTTTTCTGCTGTGTATTCGCTGACCAGCTACACCTAATGCTTCTTAGATGAAGCTTGGATAAAAATGTGTTAAATTAATAGATTACTGGGTGGTTACATTGTGAGTTGTGAGCTAAGCCTTAGTCCTAGTCCTTGCTTGGATTTTCACCTGTAATTTCTTATGGTTAGTACTTTCAAGTTCTGTCTTGAGCATTTTTGAGCTGTCTGTTCTGTGTGTGATAGGCTTAGATAAATCCTAAATTGTAGTGCTGATGGTAACAAACAGCTATTGTACTCTCCAGAATGAATGTCTGCTGTGTTCTGTAATTACTCCGGGGTAAAAGAGGACACTTGAGTTCTTAAAGTAAGCTATTTTCTGCTGCTTTCCTGGGTAGTAGTCATCTAGGCTGTAGAGAGTGTTTGTGCTGTCACTTCATGCAGAAGAGTATGATACTGGTTTATTCCAGTCTGCTCTTCCCCCTTTGTCTAGCAGAGTCCTTCAAGTAATGGGGGAGCTCATGCAAGTTTGTTTTATTGCTGGTTTTGAGAAGGTCTGTGAGGTGAAAAATGGTGCGCAGCACTGCCAATAAGAAAGCTGTATTTTAACTCCTTCTGTGACTGGGACTGACTGAATATGTGTTTCTGTCTGAATGATTCTGTCCCTGTGTCACTGATGTGTGGTTTCATGTGGGAAAGTTCTATATTGGGACAGTCGAGCATCCAGACTTTGGGCTCCCAATCATCAGTGGATATTGCTAGTCACTTTTTTGCTCAGTAACTGGGCAACATTGTGATGGATCTGTCTTCCCAGACACAGTTGGGATGTTCAATCCATATATTCCTTTACTACCTTAAATCTTGGCCGTTCATTTGTGTTGTACTTGGAGCTGCAAGAGAGCATGTGGTATGGGGAAAGGGGAGAACAGTTCTTGATGGCATTGGCAACAGCAATGTAATAGGTAGGCTTTTGGGTTTCTCTGCTTTGCTTCTGTGGCTTTCTTCCTGAGTTGTTACTCTGTGCAAGAACTAATGAGCATGCATATGGTATGATGGATGCCTTACACAGACCAAAATGAATATTTCATCACACCTCCCAAAAGATAATGTGTAGTCTGCTAAGCAGCTTTTTTTACTGCAAGCAGCTCAGCTTCCTGAAAATATCACAGCTTCCAAGTATTTGTCTCTTTGAAGAAGAGAGGGCTTGGGCTTCAGACTGAAGTGGAGAAAGTGCTGTAATCTAGTTCTTGCTCACCAACCTGGGTGGTCAAAGGTAAGTTGTAGATCTGATTTTATAATGATGCTTAGTTACTGGGGTTATCTAACTGTACTTTTTAGGTTTTTGATGGTAGTTATTTGCAGGCTTTGGCAACCTAGCAGCTAGCTTAGAGGTAAAAGATGTCTTGTGATAGAGTGCTGAATGGGATTTTTTTTTTGTTAGTTTGCTTGGTTGTTAGGAGGTGTGGGGTTCTTTTGGTTTTGTTTGTTTCTTTTTCTCCTCATCCTGGAATGTTCCTGGAAATAACATCTTTCTCGTCAGACTGCTTTGTGACTGAGAGTGCACTCCCTGGCTGTGGTCTCTAATCGCAGCAGCGCTGAAGTGCTGATTAGTTATCCTGAGAAGTTACTGACCATGTGGCCGGAATTCCGGCTCCTTAAGAAATGGATGCAATTTCAGCAAAGGATTGAAAGAACTTTTGGTGTTCACTAGTGTATTTTCTTCTGCCTTCCTTCTCCAAGAGGGGATATATGAGATTTGACAGGAGCAGTAGCTGATTTTTCATACATGGGTCCCTGCTTTTTCCAGACATCCAAGTGCAGGGAAGCATCGTTGCTCTCATGATGGTGCTGACAGGAGCAGGCACTGTAGAGTGTTCTCCATGTTGCTGAGAACTGTGAAAGAGCTGTGATGGAGGTGTTGTCCTGGACAAGGTCTATTCCCTTTCCATGGGCTGGCACTGTAGAGTTGTTAGAAGTCCCTCCTGAGAGGAGGCTTGGGTATTATATTAGGGCAGTTCTGATGCCTCCTGTAGAGACTATGCTACACAGTTTTTTGTGATCGGTGTTAGAGGCAGCTGAGGTATATATGAGCTGCAGTTGCTGTCTCTAAAGATGCTTCTGCTTTTTTTTTAGGTAGTCAAAGGCTGACCCTCTCTTTTAAGGTGTATGATTCATACCTACTTTTTTTCTGTTTTGATGATTTTGTCCTGTAAGTTAAAAAAAGAAATGGAGAAGGTTTTGTAATAAAACACAGACCATGATATCTGGATTTACGTCCTCTGCATCAAATAGCTAAGATGGCCAAGAAGGAAGGTGGGGTCTTTGAAGCAATTAAAGGACTAAAATTTTTCCATTTTATGGCTTGCACAGTAAAGTCAAAACTGGTAGTGATCCTGCATTTGTTTGGTTTGTCAGGCAGCTTTCCTCTTTAAGAGATAGCAATGCAGTTACTGCTAAGATGGCCAAACTGTATGGGCTTATATTTTCCATACAGAATATCTGCTTTATTCTGGATTATTTTCATAAAATCTCAAGAAAAAATATTTAAACTACTTTCAGGAAAGATTAAAGCTATTAAATTGTCTTCCTGTGAAAGACGTAGGGCTGTGTGTTTTTGGTGAGGGGAGGGGTGGTAACAGGTTTAGCACTTTGGTATTCTGGTGAAATAAAAGTTTGTGAGACAAACTTTTCACTCTTTTAGTGAAAATCTAAACTTCTGTATCACTTTGCAGGCAACTGAAAATCTTACTGTATATGTAATTGGTGGAAATGTAGTTTGGAAACTGTATTCTTGGAAGATAGCAGCTGTGTCAAACATTGAGCTCCTGGACCCCTGAGCTGCAATGTGGATTTAGACTGCATATAGGATACAAAAATGCTATTTTTACATAACATGCCAGTGAAAACAAGGATATCCTTTTCCTTTACCTTTTTTTTTTTTTTTTTTTTTTTTTTTTTTTTAGATTTTCAAAGACAATATCTAGAGTTTCAAGTCTTGAGCTGCTGGCAGAAGGGAATGAGAAACCATCTTGGTATTTCCCCTAAATTTGAGGCTTTTTAGATATCCATTTTATTCCTGTGATGGTGTTCCATTGGCAGGTTGTAGATCTTCATTTCTCAAAAGTGCATGTGTTATCCCTGTATTTCCATCTTTACTTGAGCATTCAGCAAACGATTTGAGGTGTAGCCAGCTTCCTTGCATGATATGTCTCCAGTGCTCTATTTTGCCCATATTGGAATCTCATTAACTTTCATGCAGGTTTAGGAAATGACTTACGCTTCATGAAGGCTTCAGGTGCCACTGATAAACTCTTTCTCATGCTCCAGCTGTTGGACTTTGCGTATACTAAGGGATATTTCATCCTAAAACAAGAGGAGGAGTTGCTGCATGATTTCTGTCTGAATACTTAATCCAGTCTTACAAAATGAGTGAGCTTGATGTGTGTTTATTGTGGAAGAGGGTGCCTTGGTGTTTATTATTAAAGACAGGAATTTAAGTCTAGTTTTCTTTGCTGCAAAAAAAGAAAGTCACTTGCCGGCTTCAGATGAATGATTTTTTCGAACAAGACTTTTTTCTAAGCTAGGCTGTTTCAGGCTATTCTTGGGTTTTTTATTGCTTCTGGTGTTTCAAATTGAGACCTTTCATTTGTAGCTGAAGAATCTGTTGTAGGGATTTTCAGACTGTGAAAGGGTTTGAGATTTGGAAGAAGAGGAATTGTCTCGCTGTCTCAAATCTTCCAGGCAAATTGAAAAATTCAGGCAGGGAGCAGTTGATTCCAGCTCTCTATAAGACAAAGGGGCCTGATAAACATACAGTGTAGGGTTTTTTGTGTTATGTATAGTGTAGTACTCAGCAGAACTTCCAGAAGTAATTTTCTTTGCACACAAACCTGGGAAAGCACTAATGTCTTAACCAGAGTGAGAGTGGATTACACTTCAGAATGTAACTGCATTTGCTCTGACACACAAAATGAATAGATTGTATGGTTTTGGCCTTGTTAAATAATTGTGTGGTTTCTCTCCAAATATAACTGCTTAAATTAAAAAACAGAATAGGATTGCTTTGAGAAATTTAGTAATGAAATCATGAAAGAGAGAAAGAATGCAGGGAAAAATCACTCCTTTCAGCTTCTTTGCAGCTCTTCAGTGAGAAAGAATGGTATTCTGTGTCCCTGGGAAATCTTACTAGTGTGTGCTCTTGCTAAGTTAGCAGTCAAAGAAAAATGGGGAATTCTTGTAATTGGTACCTTTTGTATTTAGGCTTACAAAGACTGGTGACAGGTTTTTAAATTAAATGGCAAACCCACGTCTGAATGTTCTTAAAGAACTTGTTAGTACCACGAGGTGCTGGAATACTGGTTTCTCTGGTAAAGAAGTTGTTTTGCCAACAATGACGTCTTGACTGCTATGCAGAGTCCTTAAGATTTTGTTTTATGAGGAGGGTGAGAGAAACTTGGATAGATCTCAGCAAAATCTTTAGCAGGGAGTGGAGAAAATCTGAGAGAATTCCTCCTAATTTGCTCCCCATTGTTAGATTTAAGATCAGTTTTCCTTCCATACCAAATAGTTGCTTCAGCTTTTGTTATGACCCAATATGAAGAGCAGATCTTGCTGAACTTGCCTACATAGCTAAGCCAATATTGGTCAAATTCTTAAGCTGCTTCTTATTTCATTTTCTGTTACTTACTGGGAGATCGGTGTGATACTGAGAAGGACGAAACTTGAGCTGACCAGGATTGGAAAGTTGAAAGAATAACTTTTTTCAGGCCTGAAAACGTTGGGACTTAAAAAGATATGTACTTGATATTCCTTTTTCACTTTGGAATTATATTTCACTTACAGACTATGAAAATATGTTAGAACTTGCTTGTTGTTCTAGTCAAACTATGCTTTTGTCCAAAAAAGTACATTAATGTGTTTTAATTTCTGAAACTTTGAACTACTTTGGTAAGGCAGAGGAGCATTGTAAAATTAGAAGATTATGGTTGCTAGTCCTCTTTCAGTTGTACATGGAATTTTTCAGACATGTCTATAGATGGTTTCTTCTCATTCAAGCCATAGAGTTCAAACATAAGCTTTGTGCAGGTGAGATTCTCTCTTCTTATTTCACAGGGTTTTGTTTTTCCTATGTGCCTCTTCATTATGTGTTCAGCCCAGCTGCCTTTTGCTGAAACTAATTGTTACATGTTTCCAAAGAATAGCTCAAAGCAGATGACAAGAGATGAGAGAGACCTTTTCTTGCTTTGAATTATTCAGTAGTGGGCCTCTAGTTGACATTTCTAATATTAAGCTTTCACAGAGGCTTCTGTCCCCTGGTAATCTGTCTGGGTTGCTTGATTAGTAGACAGTGGTTTTTTTCATGGAAGTAATGAAATAATTTAGTAGGAAACCCTGTACCTCCTTCTGTAAAAGGCTTCAGTCTGAATATCACCTACTTGCTCTGAAAGGTAAGATAGCACATAGATTATTGTCAAACCGGCCACTACGTGGCAGGTGCACTGTGAATGGTCACCAGCCTTTTAAGGGGACAGGATGAAATAATATTGGTATTTATTAGGTGCTATATGAATATAGTACCTAATATTCATATAGGTACCAATAATACCAATAATATTGGTGTTTATCAGGTACTATATGAATTTAATACCTAATATTCATTTATTCATGAATATATTAGGTACTATATGAATACAGTATGCAATACTATTGGTATTTACTAACCAGAGAGAGTCTTCATTGACCCACACCCCTCCTAGGGCAGTTTTCATCTGGGATCCTGGAGCAGCAATGCTTCAATGACTTGTACAGAAATCCCTCTTAGTGAGCAGCAGGCTGATTACCATTACCCACCTGGCTTCCTCTTCAGGGCTTGGTTGGCTTTTTCGCAAATAGGAGGAGATGTGATTCTCTGTGTGTGTGTTTGCACTTTTGAGTTGAGAGGTGTATCATTATGGGAAGTGCTGAGGGGAAGAAAAAAGCTCTATAATGCCATTAGCCCTCTGGGAAACGGTTGCTGGTATGTCCATTGTGTCTTGTAAAACAGCTTTTACTGGAGGAAAAGCTTAATAAAGACACATCAGTATTGGAGCACTGCAGCTGACTGTGTGTGTCTAACTTGCTTATTAATACATACAGCTTGACTTTATCTGCTGTAAAAAATAAACTATGTTAGAGAAATAGCAGGAGTCTCAAGTCAAACTTTGTTCTGTAAGATGATCAGTGTTCTTTAGTGCAAGGGTGCTGTACTGGTAGCAGATGGGGGAAACAAAGGTCGACAGTCATAGCTGGAAGACAAGGATAACTTCTGGTGTTTCTCTCCTAGCAGCTGGGACTCTAGAAAGCAGGAACCCTGCAATGAAGGGTATGGAATGGAACAGACAGAAAAGATGAAAGGGAAAATATGCCTAAGCATACAAATTGCTGAGAGTTGCCACCTTTTTTTTCCTCTGTTTTTTTTCTTTTCCTCTACTCGCACTAAATGTTCACAATTTCCATAGCATGGGAACAACACAGGCTGTGAAAGCAACTGTTACTATTTCAAGGCAGTATTTATTGAAACTGTTTTAATTTAGCTTGTTATTTGTCTCACCTAAGTTGCACTATTTTACTTGATCAGTAAAACAGATAAAGGCTTTCTTCTCCTGTTCTGGAGACAATGAAAGTAAGTGTAACTTATTTTCAATTCTGTCATCCTCGAGGGAAGTAGTCTGGTGTGCAGTCTTTAAACACGGTGTGTGATACCCCTCTAAATGCTCCTTCAGTAGCTGCTAGCAGAACAGTTTGATGCAGATGAGGAAATTCTACCATGGAGACTGCAGTTTAAAACAGACCAGCCCAAGTCTGCTGCTGAAGGAACTCTTGCTATTTCTGTCAGCAGAGAGTTTGCACTGTCAGGGTATCTTATAAAGCCTGAGCCACATCAAAGCTTTAAATCACTTGGTAAAAGCTCTAGTGCTACATCAGTACTGCAGAGCCTTGTCAACTCAGTCATATGCAAAACAATTGCCATCTTAATGTGTGTTGGAGTGTCGTCTTCATAGACTTGAAAGCAATTTTTCCATAACAGCATATTTTACATTTTTAAAAAGAAAATTTCATATTAAATGTGTACTGTTGCCCAGAACTAGGCTTTGCTACTTTGTTTTCCAGTTTCCTGTTTCTCCCCTGCAAATGAATTATAGAGGTGCAAGAACTGCAGAAACAGACTTGCATGTAAATTGTCACCAGAAAGAAACCGTGGCTGTCATCGAGTCCCGAAATGCCCAAGTTTCATCCAATTATGACATAAGTTGTACTAAAAATACCACTGTTGTAGTCACACTTGGAAAACCGAAAGGGAAGGAGTTTTTTTTTTTTTGAGACATGTGCATTGTGATTGTCCACCTTTTGCAGGCTAGCATAAAGGACTTTCTGTGCACATATCAGGCTTGTAATGACAAGGAAATAGTTTGTCGAGTTTATGCTTTATTTGTGATAGAGGTGCAGTGACTGCAGGCAAGAGACTGTCTTAGTAGTGAGCCTCATAGAAACAGAGTGGTTTATATCCTTATTTTTTATCAAGGCACTTACTAAGTTACTTAAACAGCAGGTTCTTAGCAGTTATTTGTTTCTTGGTTTCTAGATCTTTCTTTTTAATTGTACTTTGACAAATCAAGATACCATTTCTTAAGACAGCGGGAGTAGTAAAACGTCTCTGTCTGAAGGAAGGAGCTGAGCAATGAGAGATGATGAGATCCTGCTTCTACCACTGACTCACTGTGGCCTGAGGCAAGGCTGTCTCCCTTAACTGTCTGCAGAATGATGATGATACTTGTCTTGTGGTGGTAATTGGGAGCATGTGAGACAGTGAATGTGATACTGGAGAAATGAAGTGTTCCCTACATCTAAGGAGTAAGTGAGGCAGAGGCTGCTAACTAGAAGATAAAATAATTTTGTCTCCTTTCCAGAGAAGGGACCCTGTGTTCTAAGGTTTGGGCTTTACCCAGGTAAACTCCCTTTTACAGTGTGAATGTTCTTTTGCAGAGTGAAAGATTCTTCCAGCCTTTATTTTCTGATCTCTCCCTTATGTACTCATGTTAAGTTTTAGCTGATAATTTCAAAAACTTTGAAGGCCTAACTGATGTAACGTCAACATCTTAACTACTACTCCGTGCAGCATGGATATTTTTAATATGACAGTCATATTTGCAAGTCCTCCAGTAACTTCTGTTGATACTTAGCAGAGCTTGTGAGCAAGTTTGAGCTCATGAACTCTCATTGAATACAGTAAGATGGTTGTATAACAGGAGATGACAGCTATAATGTGTGTGAAAGGAAGGAACCATATGCCACTTGTGAGGCCTGGTGAGAAGAACTTTACTAATTTCTTCATGTCCTCTTGACATCTGGGAAGTAGGAAACTCTTTCATTGTTGTTGCTCTTAGTATTGACAGAGTTGATCTAGAATATCTTTGAGTGGGTGCGCTTTGACAATTTTCCTTATAATGCTCTGACTGGAAATGAAAATTAATGTTTTCAAAGCCTTTTTTCAGGGAAGCAAGTAACTGATGACAGACAGTTGTCCACACCAGCTTCATAATATATTCCTAACATGAGTTAAACTTCCAGATCCTAAAAAATAAAAAAAATCAGTTTATTTTTGCTGAGGTCTCTTCCTTAGCAAATTGAGACAGTTGTATAGTTGGATAAAAATCTTCTTTTCTGAGAAGAGTGCATTTGGAGTGTAACTGAGGTTAGAGGGTATAAAAACAGTAATTACAAAGTAGAAGCACCATGTCTGACAATTAATTTGTTAGTTGTGTTATACATGAGGATTCAAGGCATGTTCTTCAGAGGAATGTGGAGGCATTCAGAGGAATGATGGTCCTTGAAAAAAGTAAGCTGTCTGGGACAAGCATGTGGTTTTGTGTGTGCCTTTTTTATTTATATATCTATTTTTTTTGGTGGGTGTATGTTTGCTGCTCGTATTTAGATATCACCTGGCGTGGTGGATTCCTGTGCTATGCTGTGCTATGATGAGGATTTCTAGGTACTACAAAGTGAAGTAAATACTCAGAAACAGTTAAAGCAGATGGCTTAGATGAGAGCTGTTGAGAACAAAGGAGACATCAACAACGTGGTGAAATATCTTTAATCATACCTTGCTGGCGTGTAGCTTTTTCCCTTTTTTTTTTTTTTTACTAGAGATCAGAAGGGTTCTGAGCTGGTCTGCAATGACACACTTGAGTTCTCTGGGATTCTGCATGTAGAAAGTCCATCCTTTCTAAACTCTCTTGACCTTCCTTTCAGAGTCACAGCAATTTTCAGGAAAGGTCTTTCTCTTCATGTGAAGAAAATCAATGAAGTTTATTCCCTGTGGCAAAGAGTGTTGTTTGGTGGTTTCACAAAATGCAAGGCAAAGGTGTGAGACTCCCCTTGAGCTGTTTTGTGTTTATTTTATGTTCCTGGCATTCTTGCATGCTCTTAACTTGCAAAGTACTTCATATAAGAAGGGGAGACTGAACATAAGTTCCACAATGGTAAGGGAAGGCAATATATTAATTTTGAATTAATGTTACGTGGAATGTTCTGCGATTGCTAAAGGCACCATCAGCACTAACTGTGCATTGTCTGGGTTACCTGGCTCTGTTGCTGTGTTTTCCTCTGCTAAAGCTGGTTTGTTCGTTTTCTAATTTAGATTAAAAAAAAAAAAGTCTTTGTGGGACCCTGCTCCCTTAAGATGTCCTTAATTTGAAAAAAAAAAAAAGGCACTGTTTTGCTTATATCTGGAAGGGACAGGATTTGTTCTTGCAGAAGTCCAGTGTGGTATGAGAGCAGAGGGGGAGGGAGTACTGCTATGTTTTGCTTCCTGGAGCAAGAAACAGAAAGGGCACTGTATGCTGCTTAGATAATAACATTGATAAGAAGGTTAAGTCTTTTAAATTCTAACAACATATTTGTGTGTGTTATCTTGTCCAAAAAGATTTTAATCATATTTTTTTTTTTTTTAAGAAAAAGGAAAAAATGGGAAACATTAAGAATGGGTATCAGGTTTTTCTTTAGGTCAAGTATTAATTTTAAATCTGAGTTTAGGGGAAAAAAAATCTTCACAAGTGCAAAATCAAAATCAACTATGAAGGTAGGACAGATACCAGAAATTTCCAAATTTCAGAATGGCTCCAAGTGATGTCTGTCTACTTTTTCCACTAATGGTATAGATTCCTGAAAGAAAATGTTTATTAGCAGAGCACATCTGGTTTCTTGTACTGAAGTCTTTAAAAGAACTGGAAGCTTTGGTGTTGAGCCATTACACAGCTGGAAGGATGCACTTCTCCAGAAGTGAGTCTTTTTAGCATCTGTGGTTATCATTTTAACAACTTCAACTGTTGCTTTGGTTGATAATGGCTTAGGTTGAGATTTTTTTTTTTTTTTTTTTTGAGACCCCAGCCTTTGGAGAGTGCAGAGTGCCTGGACTTGGCCCAGATTTGGTGTAACAAAACTACATATATTTTCAGCTCCCTGCTGATCAGCGAGGTTCTCTACCATGAGCCTGAAAGAATAAATGATCAATTGCATGGTGAAAGGAACTTCCTATGAGCTAGTCCAGTTTCTTGCTTAAGTTTTACAAGTCCTTTACGTGAAGTTTTGTTTGGAAAGACTTTCTGCTTTAGAAAAGTTTCTAGCACCCAATCAAAAATGCAGTGTGTGTGTAAAATGTACTCTGTGTCCTGCAGGATTCTTGGGGGGGCTTTTAAGCTATTTTACTGTTAAGAAAGCACTTATTTTGCTTTGTCTTGTAGTCTAACATGTTTAATTTCAGCTTTCTTCATTGTCTGTTGTTACGTACTTCTAAGTCTGGAATTCTTGAATTTTTCATCTAGGAGAGAGGAGACTTGAATACTGAATTGCCCCTTTTCCTTTTGATCGACTAAATAGATCATGGTTCATAAATTTCACTTAAAGATTGATCTTCAATCTTTTTATTTATTTTTTCCCTTTTATCAGATCTCATTTTACTTTAAACTGTGGATTTCAGAGGTGGCTTTTTATTTTACTAGGAGTTGTACCAGTACTACAATATTATTAATCCTATTTACTATTGTCTATTTATATTCTCAAGGATGAAGTCAGCCCTTTTGACCTAGTAGTAGGGAGGTTTTCTGACTCAGGTGGGAAAACAGACTAGACTCATATGTTTAAAATTGCTATACAAGGATGTGAAATCTGACCTGTTGTCAAGGCCACCATGTGTGTTGGGTTAGTACATGCTGAATGTATTTTCGTTGCTGTTGTGGGGATTTTTATTTGTTTGTTTTCCCCAGCTGCATAGAAGTAAAAGGAGGTCTTTCTAAATTAAATGGCTTCAAAATATTTCACATACTGGCTGATGGCTAGCCATTCCCACTTAGCCAAAAAGATCTGAATTTCATCTAGGCCTGCTAATAGTTTTCTGGAAGCCAGGGTCTATTACTTTTGCAGAATTATGTTTTTTAGCTACTTGTAAACTCATCCTGTGGGAAACAATTGTTTCCCCCTCCCCTCCATTCATAGCTGCCACCAGATTAGATATTCCATTGGTACCACAAGACTTTCTTTGGCTGAACTCTCTTTAAGAGGAGTCTTTATAGGATCACTTGCCTTGCACCTCTTTGTGGATTTACAGTGATGTTCCACTAAAAACACCACCCACAAAACTGACAGTCACCAGTCAAGGTAGTGGCAGTAGTTGCTGGGAAGGAAATCTCTCACCAGTTAATGAGATGCAGTTACAGCTGTCCTTGGTGCTCTGGCCTCTGAGGGCTGTCAGAGGTGTCAGCTGGTTTGGTACCTGAACCTGCATGATCATTCATGGCTTCTTCACACATTGGCTGGTGTGTGCTTTCATCCTCTGCAGCTCCCCTCGTGGACTGTGCACTGATGACCAGGCCCTCCGTTATTTGCTGCTCCCTCTGACTTCTGTTATGCTTGCCACTGAAAGCATCCCTGCTGGCTCTCAGGAGACTTGGCTCACCTTGAGCCTTCTGCATCTTTTATGGCCTGCTGACCAGTTCATTTCATAGTATTTCACTGCACAGTATGAAGAAGCTATCAAAAGCTTGCCAGAAGTCTTTAGCAGAATTGCCATTTTCAACTGCTTGCAAAAGATCTGTGTTTCTGGAGGGATGAGTTTACATCTGTTTTGGTTGAAAACAAGTTGATTTGGTATGAATGGACTTATTTTACCATCTCATAAAACTATGTTGAAATACTGTTTTTCAGCTTAGAAGGCCTTAAATATCTAGTTCACTTCAGAAAAAGGCATGGCTTTCCTTCTGTGCTGATTTTTTTATTTTCTTTTTTTTTCATTTTTTCTAATTCAGTAGCATTGATAGAACAAATAGGTTTAGGATGAGAGAGAGGTGGAGAAATCTTCAGAGCAAACTTTTTTTTTTTTGGAGTCGAGGTGGTGGTTTGGTTTTTTTTCCCTTATGTGTTTTGTTTGGTTGGTTTTCTTAAGCTTTGAAGTGTAAGCTGACTTTTTCAATAACCAGAGTTAGGAATTTAGCTTTGCCTAACTGTTAAAAACAATAAAATTGGTACATAGGCAAGCTGACATTTAATAACATATTGTGCAGGAGCGCTTGTGAATAATTGGATTGGGTTCCTGCTATGCTAGGCATTGTACAAAATACTAATTCCTGCCCTTGAGATCTGTGTACAGGCAGGACAAAACCAAAGCAGTACAAGCAAGTGTAAACAAGCAGAGTGACAAGCAGAGTGGGGCAGGTGTGTTTGTTAGGCAGCTGTGTTGCTTTCTGGTCTCATTAAGTGTGGATGAACGTAATGGAAGGAAGTGAAGGCGAGTTGCAGGGGAGAGGAGGGAAAGGTGGGAGTAGTGTTGCAGTCAGCTATGGAGAAGCTGGATTTAGAAGTAGTGGGGGAGAAATCACGTCTGGCATTAAGAACCAAGCCTGTTGCCTCTCAGTCTATTAGAGGGAGGGCTGGAGGAGGAAGAGGAGTGGGGATGAGGCTGGCTCACAAGGCCAGCAGCATCCTTGCCGTCTGAAATGACTGCACTGTGAGATACATTCCTTCTGTCCTTTGGACTGTGAGAGCTGCTTCCCCAGCTTTGTTTACTCTTCAGTGTGAACTGTGGCAATAAAAATATTTACAGTAATTAGAAAAACTAATCCTTTATGAGAAGCAGAGGCAGTGATTATACCAATTACAAGTTGTCCTTATGCACTTCCTGGTGTGATGAAAAGCAATTGTTTATCTGTGTGGTTCTCCCTCACCCTTTTTTCATTCCCTTGTCCTTTGGTATTTGAAAAACAAATATTTTCGCCCCTGCCTCTTTTACAAATGGCTGCTTAGTAACAAGGATGTTTCTGAAGATCTTGCTTTAACTGAGAGAAGTTGATAAATATGCAGTGTGGAAGGCTGTGAAGTTGAATTTTCCATCACTCCTGGCTTGACATCTTGCTCCCACGTTGCTAGCAATGAACCTGGAAGTACCAGTGCTCTGTGGGACTTGGAGATTCCCCTGAGGTCTCTCCTCTTTTAAGGGGCCTAAAGCTCTGAATCACATTTGTCCCTCTTGTGGTGCCTGTGAATCATTATAGCTTTCCTAATGATGGAACACTGGTCTCCTGTGGTCTGCTATAATAAGATGAGTCACTGAAATGTTGTTTAATTGCTGTTGAAATGTCTTAAGGTAATTTTCTTATTTAAGTTATTTATTCTAAAAGAGATGCTCATATTTATTATCTGTTACTTACAATATATCTAGTTCTGCAGCATCCCTTCCTGTAGATGCAGATGGTGTGAATTTCAAAGGACAGATTTCCCTGCTGTTCGAGGGCAAAGGTGATTATCTTGTCTCCAGAGAGGAGCTTTCTTCAAAGGTCCTGGGTTAATTTTAGTGTAGGTAATAACAGTGAGGTAATGAAATGTTTTCATCTCTGAAATGGCTTAGTAAATACCTGGTCCATGCTCTATTGCTTCAGAGAGGAATACCTTTTCTTGTTTACTGTAGTGGATGGAGCAGGCTGCTATGTAACCTCACAGTCCTGTGATTCCTCTATCTTGAATACTGTTTTTGTTGTATTGTCTCTACTTGATCAGAGGTGGAAGAAGGCTCTTTCAAACACTCTGTAGTTGTCAAAATAATGTCATAGGTAGCAGCTTAGCACTGAGAAGAAGGGGTCTTAGCTATCACAGCTGTGAATCTCAGAACCATGGTAGTTTTGGGATTTTCTTTTATTTTCCATGTTCATACTTTAGGCTGGGAGGACAGGAGACACAAACAGTGAACAAATACATCATCACATGGGAGGATTTTGTGAATGGATAGTGGCTTTGGAGAAAGTACCAAATTGGGTTCACCTCCCTCTTGCAGCAGAGAAGTGAAGCTGTGGCTCTGCTGAAGCAGGATTGCTGCAGGGTAGAAAGGGTGTTGAAGTAAATGCTGTAGGACTCCAGTGCATGGAGGATACCTGAGCCTCCAGCAGGGAAAACACTGCTAAGCCTGGTAACAGTGGTTTTGCTTTTCTTCACTCTTTTCTGTAGACAAGTCTGTACCCCTTGGAAGAAACTACCAGGAGTATAACTGGCCCAAGACTAACTGCAACTGTAAAGCAATCTCTGGTGTGTTGTGCTGTTGGCACTAAGCTAAATATTAAAAAGGGAGCTTAACCAAGAATGGGATATTCCACCAGGGAGCTGTGGCTGTTCCATCTGACTCTTCACATTAACTCTAGAGCTCAGATATGAAGTTTGAGAGCAAGCAGCCTGGGGGCTCAAACAATAAATAGCAAATTGAGAAGTGATATTTAAAGAATTTTGCAAGTGTAGGGGGATGAGGGATTAATGTGCTTAAGGCATGCTAGTATGGATGAAAGTCTAGTTTTTCTGTGGATAGTAGTTTTAATGTGTTGTCATTATTATTGTTGCTTTTGTTTTGTTTTAAAACTTTGTGACACCTTGTCACTTGATTTTGAGACATTTTAAAGTTTTTATCTGAATTCAGTGAATTTTCTCCATAATCCCAGCCATTTGTTAAAGTAGTTATTTAAGTGAAACAGTAAACCCTCACGATGAGTTTGAGGATACCTTGTCATAGTTCATAGGTTTTGTAGCCTTTGTGGAACATAAGGAGAACTTGTTCCAGATGCTGGAACAAGAATTTGCAAGAAACAGTAACAGAAAAGGCAACAAATATGATGAATTGGAATAATGCTTGCATTCACTTATTTGTATGTAACTTTGGAAACTTACCTTGTATTGCTTAATAGGTTCTATAAACTGATTGATTTAGAAGTAGGTGATAAATGTTGTCATGGAAATTATGTGATAAATGTTGTCATGGAAATTAGGTACTAATGAAGTCTTGACGAATTCCTCTCTTGATATTCTCACCTTACTTGTGAGTATGTGAAACTGTGTTCACCATTCTTGTCACTCAGTTTATAGAATCTTTTAAGAGATGTAAGGTAAGTTTCCAAAGTTTTTGGCATTTGGAAGGTTTATGCAAATAAGTGAATGCAAGCATTATTCCAATTCATCAGTTTGCTGCCTTTTTTGTTACTATTTCTTGCAAATACTACAGCTGCTCTGATGAGAATAAGAAAACTATTCTGGGGTTACAGGAAAAAGAAGAAATTTAATATTTCTTTCTGCTCTTTTTCCCTTGTGAGAGGATTGCACAATGTCACAGACACCTAGCATAATAAATATCCAGAATGTGAAAACTGAAAACACTAGAAAACTTGTCATTGTTCCTTTTTCTTCTCTTGCACCTGGGGCCAAAACCAATGTTAGTTAGCTAAAAAGAATTGCAGACTGTTTAGCTTGCAAGATATCTATTGTTTTGGGGGATGCTACACAGTAAAACCCAACCGCTGCTTTTTTTCCTTGTTTCTGAAATGCTTAAAACTCTTTGCAAGTTATTTAAAACAAAAGCCAACCTGGAGCAAATTTATGAAAAACAAATGGATGAGGGAGAGCAGAGGTGCTGCTGCTGACCTTACAGGTGGAATGGAATGTGTCTGTTTACAGCAGCACAAAAATAACCCCACCAGGACATGTTGCCTGGGCAGGAATAGCCATGTGAGACTCTTGCCTTAGTTTAGATCATTCTTAGGTGAACTATAGCAACTCACTCTGTTAGTCTATGCATTTATTAATCCAGTAAACACTGAAGTTGAAATATCTATATTTACTTGAAAGAGTCAAATGGTGTCAGACTTCTGTGAGAAGTGTCAGACTATCTGATGGAGATGCTAGACTGTAGCACTCAGTTTCCATGACCTTGCTTTTCAGTGACATTCCTGGCTGTTGCTGTTTTTCCTGCTGGTTAGTTAATACAATAGCCCACTTTTCTGGCATAGCATTTCCAAGGCATTAAACCTATGGGCAGGGAGCCTGTAGAGCATTCAAAAAGCAGGACATGAGCCCCTTTTAGCACATTCATGTAATGTAACTTTCTGTATTGCTGTACATTTCATCACAGTGGCCTCTCAGCTCGGCAGCCTTTCTACTTTAGAGAAAGGTTTGACACATATTTAAATCAGCATGTTCTGCTTCGATGTATCAGCTGGGAGGCTTGTTTGAAAAGAATAATACAGAGACTTTTGTTGCCAAGGAATAAGAGACCTGCACTGACATCAAGGTCTGCAATGTGCTAGCTTTAGTGCTGCGACATTTGGTGATGCCTTGTTTCACAGGCAAGCAACTTGTTCAACAAGTTTTCCCAAATAAATACAACTTAAAAGATAATGAGGACTTGTGGTCAATTTCTTCCTTTTTGAAACCCTATCTGAAGGAGGTTTTTTGCTGCTCTTTTATAATCTAAACTGGTTTTGTTGAAGTGCTTGGGGGTTTCCCTAGCTGTAGTTTGGAGACCAGTATGCACTTTGTACATGCCCTAAGTGTTTTTTTGGCATGGGAAAGGTTCAGATTTAGCCCACATGGTCTGGGTATGTTACATTCAACTGGTTGTTACTCTTTACCTTTTCTGAGTTTGTTCACAGATCTTAAAGATTACTTCAGCTGTTGGTCTCTGATTTGGATGTTGACATGCAAATGAACACGTGACTAATCACATGTAGCTGTAGAACTTCTTGCCTGAGTGTTTTCCTGCTACATGTCCAGGTAGTGGCAAGTTCTCTTTGTCTTTTATGTTTCCACTGAAAACCACACATTGCCATCACTTCTGAAGACTGATTGAAGTGGTGTAATTTTTTATAGTGGGAGGGATGGAATGAAATTTTGTGTAGTGTTTATGGTTAGTTTGGGAGTTTAGATCAAAAGTATTTGGTTCATGAGCTTGCTGCCTGACCTATTGTTATCTCTCTGAATTTTAACATGTGAGGGAAGTCACTTGCACTTAGCAGGTGTGGAAGTTAAAAGGTGAGAAGATGGGCGAGGTATTGGATTCTGAGAGGATTCAATGAGCAACAGTAGCTTAAAAAAACTAAAAGAAGATAGCTGTTTAGTAGCAGGGTAATTTCATGGTCTGACAAACAGTGTGTTCCCACAAACAAGTGCACTGTCATGGCTGTGGGTGGTAAGGGAAAGAAACACTGGAAATTAACTGCATAAGTGGGGGTAGGAGGGATGAGAATACCTTTGGAATGGTCCTGCTGCTGAACTGGTGACATGGTGTTGAGAAACCATGGTCTGAGGAAGAGCCTTAAGGGAATGTGCACTTTTGTATTCTGAGTGCAGAGGCAGTATGTGAGGTGGCTGTATATGGAGTCAATTGACAGATATTTTTAATATTATTGTGGTGGGGGACAGTGTTTGTTCTGTTTCAGTATTGCTAAAGTTAGATTGTTGAGGAACAGTGTGCAGCTGGTGGCTGGCTGGGCATTTAATGGAGATTTCAGTCAGCAAAGGGAAGCAACTCAGGGAGCAATCCTTTGGGTTGTGAGAGAGGGAGGGGGAAATTGTTGCAGAAGTGAGCTGGGGAGATAGCAGCCTTGTGGTGAAACAATTTGAACTGCCTGTATGGAAGAGAAAGAGCCAGAAATAAGTCACCTCTCTGCAGAGCCCACATGACTCTGCTTGCCTGTACAGAAAGACAAGTGGCTGCAGCAATTTGCAAAACTCATATTGACACTGTTGATGCTGCACTACTGAGACCTGGCTTACGTGCTTTGCTGTTGAAGTACTATTAAAAGATAGTATTCAGTGCTTCATCATTGCTGACAAAGCAGCCCCATAGCAGCAGCAGAGTGACCTAGACTGCCTAATGCAGCAGCAGCAGCATAAACATACTCTGTTTCCTCCTACAATGTGAAAAGTGTGTTGCTCTGAGTAACTAGCATGCTTGCTGTTCTCTCTCCTCTGGCTGATGTTGAATGCACCAGATGCTTATCTGTACTAGAAGTTTTAAGAGTGGCTTCCCTGTATATTGCTTTAATGTGAAACTACAAAAGTATTAGTTCGTGGCTTCAAAAGTTGTCTTCAAAAGTGTTATGAGCATGTCAGTTGTAAAGTAACTTCTCCCCTTACTTTAAAAGATGAATTAGATTGACTGTACTGTAAAAAAAAAAATCAGGCTGCTATGTGGACAAGTCATTATCAGACAAGGGGCTTTTAATCCTTCCTCCCCCACAGTGAAAGTGACTTTCAGTTCAAGGAAGATGAAATTGTGATTTATGCTGCAAGCTCTTGTATGGATGTGGAGAAACGCTGAAACAATCCTAAGCATACATGATCTATTGCGATATTTATTAGAAAAAGTGAGACTTGGGAAAGTTGACAGCCCTTAGAAATTAAATGGGCAAACTCAGTGAACAGAGTACAAAAAGCAGTAAATTTGTATTTTTTTGAGAGGCTGAAAATGTTTAGTTGCTGTAAGTGTCAAAGGATGGATAACTGTTAAACACTAGCTGTTGATTAGATTTTTTTTTAATTGGTAAGTGGAGTAATAAAAGTCTAATTTTTATTTAACAAATTGTTTAATTTTTAAATTTAATTTTTAAAGGTTATTTAGCATTTTAATTTATTACACCAAATAATTTATCCTATAGTCAGTTTTACTGTATTTTCTGTAAGCTTTCAGTTTAATTGACAAGACAGAATAAAGGTTTTCCTTTAAAGAATGTAGCATTGCAGTTGTCTTTATACTGTTGAGAAACTACTGATGAAAAATATCAAAATTTTTTTTGATTTTTTTTGGTTGATTTTTTTTTTTCTTCCTCCTATGTGACAAGGCTAACCCTTGTTAAATCTTGTGGTGCCTTGACAGTTGTTCACAAAGCATACCTAACTTTCTCACCTTATGACTGGTACTGTTGTTTCTGCTCTTTGCCTCCATGTCATGCCACTGATGCTGGGTATGTTAATGTGGCTTCTGTAGGGTTACTCCTGTCTGCGTTCCTCACCAATAGCTGTGGAAGTTGAGTGAAGAAAGACATCTATAATCTGTCACATGGCAGATCTTTGGTAGGAAGGCTGAGAGAGGAGGAGTGCAGACTTGTGTTTTAATCCCCACTTTAGTTTTAGACAGCTAGTGAATTGCAGCTGAGAAGCACTTGTGGCTTTTTTCCCCTCCCTGCTAAGTTGGTCCTGTTGTCCTGTACCCCTTGTATGGTGTGGGTGTGAGTTTTTATGTCCTTTTGTTACTTTAGTAACAAAGCCTGAGAAATCAAAGAGATTAAGCATCCTCCAGCTGTCCTCAGATTGCGGAGTTTCACTGCTGGATTTAAGCTGTAAAAAGGGAACCAAGAGTTACAGGACTTCAGTGGATTTCATGTAGTTTAAAAACAGGACCTAAGTCTTTTCAGTCTGTAGGAATAATCTTTTTGTCATGAAGATCAATATTGAAGTTAAGCTGAAGTTGGTGTGAAATACCCAAGTTTCTGAGGAAGGATCTCAAAGGAAAGGTAAATGGACAGGAGTAACTCAAACCAACAAAATTTTAGTTGCATTTGCTTCAGAGTAGCCTATTTCTCATTCAGCTGAGACATAAATAGGGATTGTATGTATTTGAATTTGTGTAGTCTCTGGCTGCAATAGGTGTTAACTCAAGTGAGATATTTGAAGAGCAATATTGTCATTTCTGCTCAGCTGAGAGTTCTGCTTCCTCTGCTGCAGAGAGGATCAGCTATTTCTGTGTGGGCAGTGTTTGCTGATGCCACATCTGAGGTGGCTCTGAAAATACTGAACATCAGCAGCCTTCAGCTTTTGGGTTTTTTTATCCTTTTAAGGTGGTGAAGTTGATCTACCACTTTGAAGTTGCCAATGTAGTTTTAGGAATCTTGTTTTAAGTTATGGCTGTGACTCATTACTCTTTTTCTGGTTTAAGAATGCACAGGGATTTGGGAAGAAAATGATGGTTTATGTATGTTACAGAAGAATGTTGTCTCCAGGAAACCATAGACAAAGATTTTTATTTGGAACACTTAGAACTTGCAGGTGGTTACTTTTTCTTGTGCCTTACCGAGTAAGTTTAGTTTTATGTTGGAACAAAAATAGCTTTATCTAGTTCTTAATAAAATAGTGTGCTCTAAACTTTAAGACTCTGCTCTTGCATAATCCATAAACTTGTGGATGAGATGGGCCATCTCCCCTTTTCATCAAAAATAGAGCATTACACATAGGCTGTTTTTTGCTTAGGAAATGTGATTTATTTCTATTTTGTATACAGCTGCTTTGAAGTTTTGTTGCAAGCATACTTCATCCTAAACTTTAAGGTGGCTTAGCTCAGGAAAAGAAACTTTATCTGAGCTGGATTTTTAGCAGCAGAAGTTTGTCAGCATCAAGGCCCTTCAGAAGATGGGCTTATCTGTCTCTAAGTGACAGATTTGCTTTCTGTTCCTGAAAACCGCATGTGCTGTGGAATCTCATCTCTGTTTGAAGTAAAGATATCTTTCATCTGAGCATGGAGCTGTTTTGTTTAATGCTTCTGTTTGCCACTGGCATTTCTAGAGCAAGTAGAAAAGTACATGTGCAAGTAAGACTTAGGAGCTGTTTTCTGGTTGAGAAATGAACATGGACAAACTCACTTTAAGCTTTCTAGCTTTGTGCGATTCTGTCTTTTCCTGCAGGCTTTGGAAGAGATGAAGATAAATCAGTCTCAAAGAGATCTTTATATTGGAGCAGGTGACTTCTCCTGCACTTGAAGACTAGAGTAACACATTAGCACACCATGTAGAGCAGAGGGGTCTTCCATGTATGTGCTTTCCTGATAGCTGACACCAGGTGGGTGTCACCACTTGTTATCTCTGAGTGCCACTTCTCATCGTGGTGTGCATCCCCCACTGTGCATGCTGGAGGCGTGCTGGCTCCTTTGCTCCTGAGAAAGAGCTTTGTGCCCTCCTGGTGATCTCTGCAGGAGGATGGCAAAATTTGTGCTCTACATCAGATGGGGAAGAAGCAAAAACCACTTCTTGCAAATCAGAAGCAATATTCTTAGATTAAATCTGCCTGGAGCATCTTAAAACCCTGACAGCCCTCTGGTGCTTTACACAGAGGTGACTGACCTTGAAAATTCATGTTAGTGGTGGGAAGATGGAAAAAAAGGAGCCAGTGGGAGACCATAGTGAGGAAGGGTCTATAACACTATTAGTTTTGGTGTAATACTACTTTTTTCCCCCCTTGCTATCATGTGACTTGGCATAGCATTAGTATTTCAGGTGCTGGGATGTATACTGTGGCATGTGGAAAATAGTTTCATATGGCTGTAAGAACAGAACATACCAAAAAGACTGATCCAGAAATAGCCAATCTGGTCAGAGAATTGGTATTCAAGATGCCTGTCTGGTGTATGTCTATCCCTTTCAGAAATGATTTTTTAAAAGGTGGGGAATGTTCTGGGGTTTTGTTTGGTTTTGGGGTTGGAGTGGGGGTTTTTGAGTTTATTTGTTCTTGCTGTGTACAGCAATCTGGCTGAAGTTGCTGGATTAATTGGGGTTTGTATACAGGAGTACTTAAACTGGGGAATCTTACACTTTAATGGAAGGATGGAAAATTTATGCAAGTTGTGAAATTAAATAGTACTCACCCCTGTAGTACTGAATCACTGTCTAGCAAAATCTGATGCTACCTCTTCTCTCCCCAGATTCTTAAGCCTAATGAAAAGAAAAAGTACCAAATACAGAGTCTCATTTCTGGTTTTAATATCACAGGTAGGGAATTCCTGAAACTGCATGGCTTGCCTTTTATGGATTTGGTCCTTTTTAGAAAAGAAATTCAGGGATGTGAAATGGAGTCACAGAATTTTAGGTAGAATCCTTTTTCCAGTTTTTTTGAGGACCAGTGACTTTCACATTTAGGTGCCTCTAACCCTCTTGCATATACAGATGATGGTGGGAACAGCACTTGTTGCTTTAAGGGAGGGGCACCTCTAGTAGAGCATTGTTTTCTTCAAAAATGCTGTTTACCATTATCTGTTTACTAGCCTTGTCTCTTGACATTTCCTTTCTTCAATAGAAACTGAAGTGCAAAGAATTACTTTCTTGAACACTGGAGAAGAGTGGAACTAACTCCTCCACTGCCATCAAGGATTCTTTGAGGAAAGTATGTCTCAGTATAGACTCTTGTCTGTTTCTACATCTACCAAAAAGGCATCATGGTCTTGATAGAGGAACTTGGTTGGGATAATTCCTGTGCAGCCGATGCAGTAGACTTGAGAGTTTGAGTTAAGCAGTACATATTCCTGCTTGTGTGGTAACTTGTGTAGATCTGTCAACCCCATCTTTGAACTTAAATATGCACAAATTTATATGTGAGAAAGTAACAAATCTTGTTTAAGAGGGCCTATAGGCAGGTAAGTAGGCTTGGGACAGGTTTGGGGCTCTGGTAGTCTTTAAGAATCTCATGGTGGAAGAGACTGAGTTGAGCTGGTGTGTGGGGCATGCAGAGCAGCAGGGGCAGACATCGAAGCTCTGCTGCTGTCACATGGCTTGTGCCAGTATCAAGAATCAAAAGTTCCAGTAACCTTGGAAATACAGTTTGATTCATAAATGGGCAAGGGGAGGGTAATGATGTGATTAAGTTTGTCAGTCTTGTCTGGCCCAGAGCCATGAATTTTCTTGACCAGTTGAAGGAACATATTTTTCTCTTTACAGTATCAGGTAGTGAAAGAACGACTAAGTTTTCCATCTACTTATTGTGAAAGATACATCTTCCCCCCACTACTGCTCCTCGCCAAGTAGTGAGCTATGGGAACCAGGTTTAGGGTACCAGATATGATACTATCACCCTATAAACAATAATGCAAATTCTTTTCCCAGTAATTTCTGTCTGGCCTACGTATTGCACCTTGCTGACTGCACACCCATAACCTGTGTGGTTTCTCACAGCAAACAAATCCAAAGGCTAACTTGCTTGAATGTTTTCTGTGGAAAACTTTCCATCTTAAATAGGTAATTTGAAAATGACTCTCGAGAGCTCTGAGGATGTACCCACCAGTTCAGAGAAGCTGCTTGCTTTCTTCAAATCCAAACAAAGAGCAGACAGTGTATATTTGAAAGCCTTTTTGTCGTGATTCAGATCACTTGTCCTAGTTTCCAAAGCCAACTTGATAATGTAAGCTAGAGACTTACAATGGAGTATGTCAGTATTTATTCTACCTCTGCTCCACTTCATAACATCCTAGTCCCATTATTTCATCTCTGCTCTCCTCCCATTGTTAAATAGCTTGATTCTGTCAAGTTGAATAAATATCTAAATTCTGTCCATTGGAAAATGGCTCAGTTTCATCAGCAGATATAAATGTGCACAAGGTCTCGAAAATGGAGCAGCACATTGTTGCTGCCTTTGTCTATCTGTGGGCTACCCCTCTGCACAAACCCACTACAACTGAGATGAAGTGATGAGAGCTGCAGCTCCTGTTCTCCATGGGCTGTACCTTTTGTGCTCTAAGTGAGCAGGCAGTTGTGAGAGCCCAGCACCCGTGGGCTATGCTTTGGCTACCCATGTGCTCATACATCGTGGGTGATGGTAAAATAATGTGTTTTAACTGCTGATTGCCGCAGACATGCTGAAGTAGCATGCTGCATTTTGTAAATATGATTTAGAGCTAATGAAGCAGATCAGCATTTTACATAATGCCATTGCTTCAGCACTAATATGACTAATCTGTTTGGACAAGTAACGATGAACTTCTGAATGGCTTATTGCAGGATGCTTGAGTAACTCGGTTAGAAACAACAACCTTTGTACTGGCATGATAATCTTTTTATAAGAACAAGTGGCTCGGTTCTCTTCAGAAGTGTACTATTTTTGTTTCAGAGCAGTGGGATGACAAGTCTTGGGGTAATGCATTAATAAAAAGACAGAGAAAAAAAATCAGCCGAACTGCATTATAATAGCAGACTGCAAAATGTTATTTGGATCATTATGTGTGCATGGAGAGGAGAGTGGGACTAGGGATGCATAGTGATGTAGGATGTCTGTTGAGGAGTAGCAAGAACTGCTAGTGGCTGCCCATAGAAGGTTTTCACCTTTTGCTTGAATATAGTTTAAGTATTTTGTAATTTATTCCTCAAGTAAGGAATTTATAACAAAAAAAAACCCCTAAGTTTCAATGTGCTTGGATTTTTTACAGAATCTAGACAAATCTGCATTACTTCCAGGTCGAGGGATCTGGTTGCAGAGTATTTTTGTGTTTGGTAGATTCATGGGGTTTTTTTACCTTTCTGACTCTGTACTTGTGTGTTATGTGCTGTATTTGAGGAACAGTACCAGAAGATTAAATCTCTAATGATGAAGACTGAATGTACTTTTTTCTACAGATGAGTGTAAATGCTGTTGGCTTGCCCTCTTTAAAATGTTACTTCTGGTCTGCTGCCCTGCAGTGCTGGCTAACTCTCAAGGAGAGGAGACAGCAACTCAACTTATATAAGTATGTGAGTTGGTTGTAGCTATGTAATTTTAATAAATTGAAGTTGTCTTTTGTGAATTAGTGGTATGGTGGCTTTATGCTTCTCCTGTAAAAGCTGGGTAGGATTTTTAAGCCTCTCAACAAGACAATATACCACAGACCGATGTTCTGGTGAGGTGAAAAGTGTGCAGCAGCCTTGGAACTTGCAGCATTCCCCGTTTTCCAGCCTGGTATGTTCTTTGTTTTTGTCAAAGGTATATCTGCAGGAAGAAGCTATCTATGCCATGCTGGATAAGTCTTGTGCTTGATAGTGTCTTTTATCTTTCAGTAATATACCTCAGAGAAATGTGTCCTAAATGTGTTCTGTTCCTCTTTTGTTTTCACTCAATAATAAATTTAGCATTGCCTTGGAGCATTGCTGTCCTTTAACTTAAGGAGAAATTTAGAAGAATAGACCAAATAATGGCCTTATTCAACCAGAATCTTTTTATTTGGGTAGATAAAGCTGAAGGTGACTTGATAAAGAGTCCTGTGCTTTGAGAGGACAGATTTCTTGAATGCACTTTTTTGATTGTTGCCATTTTTCCAGCCAGATCCCTCTCTAAAACTGCTGCTGTCATGTTTTTACCTTTCAGCAGGTTTCCTTTACAGAAGGGTTATGAGCCTGTCTGATGCATCTCTGGGGAGATTATATTTAGTCACAGGGAAACTCTCTGTTACAACTATTTCCAAGAAATATAAATGTAGTCCTGAGCTATTGTACCGAGGTTATCATTGTGACAGTACCTAGTTAGGACTGTGAGGTTTGCAAGTAGATTTTGAAGTCTAACTTCAAGTATTGAATTGTATTTACTTTGTTCCAAAACAAATTTCTTCCCCCCTAATGAGTGTTGGATGAACACAGCTGCTCTGCTTGCAACTTGCATAGAATGATTTAGAAGCAATTTTGTGCTTGTGCTTTCTTTTCTTTTCCTCTTTTTTTCCCCTCCCCAAAATGGTAAACAATGCATAAAATTTACAAGTCGAGAAAAGTAAGGGATGGAAGTTTGGGTTTCAATCCCATATGCTGAGGCCTAGTATAGTGCTCTCAGATCTCCACATTCTCCACAAGCAAACTTTACTGAGGGAACATCAGAATTTTCTTTCCATGCATTGGTTTCTATGTGGTGAAAACTCAATACCATGTGTGGATTCAGAATGTCTTTTTTGCATTAGCTTTAAATGTCTTAGAAGGGATCATCTTCATGTTCATTATGAATTAACTGCTTCTAGTACAAAAAAAACCCAAAAAACCAATCAAACAAAAAATCCAGTATAGTAGTACAGTCTTCTTCAGAGATGATCTATACCGTCAGTATAAAATGTCGAAGTTTCATAGATTTGACTATTTCAAGTTAATCTGTTAAGACCAATATCTCTTTCAGATTGGACTTTGAAGAAAAAAGTTTCTCAGTTAAAAAGCTAGGTTGTTAAAAAGTTGTTTCCTGTAGTGATTAGGTTCTGGTGAATTGATGAGTTTATTTTCCAAAGATACTCAAAGGATTTTGAAACTACATGAAGTCTTCAGCCTGTACTTCATGATTCAGTAAGACAAGACCTCTGTGATGGCTGCTAAATCATTGCATCCTTGGAGCTGAAATCTCCAAGTCTCCAAGTTCAAATTCAAGCAGAGCCTATTTTCTGGAGAAGAGTGGCCAGTTTTGTTACTGTAGCAAGTTCTGGTTGGCTTGTTGTGTATATTACTGAATGTTAGAATATTCCTTAGTGCTGTCCTACAAATTTGAGGGCCTTTTCCCTACAGTTTATTAGGACAAGCTTTCCATAGTTTATTTCAAATGTAGAAATTTGTCAGGCCTCAATGCCTAATACGGCACTCTTGGTTCCAGGTTGAGCATTGGTCTAGTAATGTGCTTTGTATAATTTTTACCATGAATTTAAGGTAGCCTCAGGGAAGTGATCTCTGCATGTTAAGTAACTGTGGTCTTGGTTTATGGGATAAGCCTTCCTAACAGGACTTTGGGCTGTTGGTGTCATTGCTGGGGAGGAGCACATGAACCACTGCTGAAGCCAGCTTGTGGAGACAGTGGTGAATTCTGCCCTGGAAGTAGCAAAACCTGAGGCAAAGGATTAGCAAAAGTATTTCAAGGAGATGGAAAGAAAGTGGATTATAGGGTAAAACAACTGGCCAAGAATTGCTGAAATGCCAAGTTGTATAAATGTTTGAGTACAGTTACTATGCTTGCTCAAAGCCTCTCTGCTTGTGAGCAGTCCAAACAACTGTATGCTTTTGTAGGAAAAAGACAATTAAAGTAAACGTGAATCAAAAGTGTTTTTAAACTCACCTAGTGAGTTCTCACATTATATTAACAATTCTAATAGCAAATAGTTCAGTAGAGCTGTGAGAGAAAGTATGTCTAAACAGCTTTTCATACTATGAGTTAGTATGCAAAATGCAAATTGGATGAAGTAAACTACACAGTTCCTTTCCCTTAATTACATTCTGGGTCACTGGCTTATTTGCTTCAAAAACCAGCAGGAGGCCACTACAAAAACTCAGATTAGAGTAGAATGTTGAGCAAGACAAACTGGGGCAATAAGGGGAAATGTTTTTCTGCTTTGGAGGGGCAATTCTCCCTCTCCTTCCTACTTCCCATTACAACTTTGCAGATGTTCCCATGGTGTAAGACTGTTCTCAAGCCTTCTTCTCCTCATCTAGGTTTGATAGCAAAACCAAAATAGATATGCCAGTGTTCCTTGAAGCTGAAAGCAAATCCTGATGACTGGTTGCCTTTTTCTTACATTGCCAAGCAGTTGATTCCTCAGGTTTTGGGGAGGTGCTTCTGCTGGTGGTGGTGTTCCAGCCAGGGAAAGCCTTCTTTCAAGCAGGGTTGGATATTGGGAAAAGTTTCTTCCCCTGAGGACTGGGCACTGGAACAGGCGCCCCAGGGAGGTGGTGAGAGCACCAAGCCTGGCAGAGTTCAAGAATTGTTTGGACAATGCTCTCAGGCACATGGTGTGAGTCTGGGGATGGTCCTGTGCAGGGCCAGGAGCTGCACTCAAGGATCATGATGGGTCCCTTCCAACTCAGCATATTCTGTGATGTGATTATTTTTCATTAAAAATGCTACATTGAATAATTTTATGGTGTTTCAGTTTAGTCTCATTGTCCTTATGTAGTTGTATGTGATCTGTCTAGCTATCTAGAAATCATCTACTAGTTAAAATGCCTAGAAATTAGATTATCTCATTAAATCTGTTAATGTTGCAATACTGTATATGAAACTTCCATTTAAAAAAACCTCAAAATGTGAGTTCTACAGATCTGAAGTATAATAGAATAAGGTTCTTTTGGAGGTTGGCAATACTTGGCATTTTGTACCCAACATGCTTCCCATGTGCAAAGTAAACAGTTTGTAATTTAAATTAATTATTGTTTTGCTCCTAATAATAAATTTCACTGAATAAATTCTTGTTGCTGTGATACTGTAAATTAAAGTGCTGCAACTATAATATATCCCTGACTTCTTCCTTTTCTTTCTTGCTGAGGTGGAGATGAAGATATATGGAACATAAATAGAAAGTGTCAAAAAAAAAAAAAAAGTCCTCAGGAGTCTCAGTTCTCCCTCAAAGGAGGGTGAGTGGGCAGAGGAATCAAAATGATAGTATTTTGGGAAGGATTCTTTTCAAAATCTGTCCAAATGCTTTACAGATTTAATCCTGCAAATGTTTGTGAATGAGAGGTTCACAGACCTTTCCTGTGGTTTCTGACAGCAAAGCTTCATGTGTGTTTTAGAGAGGAGAGTTTTATTGCTGTTCCTTTTTGTGGATGTGTGGCTGTCTCCACTCACACACTTAGATCCCTGGACAGGGGAAGCAAATGAGGTGGTTTTGATCTTGTTCCTCCTCTCTGTTCAAGAGAGATAGCACAGGAGAGGATTTCTGCCATTAGGGTATGTGATCATAAAGGCCTGGCCATTTGCATTCCTCTGCATGGAGGTGACCTGTGAAATGGCTTTCAGAAAGACAAATGTAATGTGATCCCTTCCTCTGGAAGGAGCCAGGCACTAAAGACAATTGGTCAGCGGGTGTGGGTGGGTCACAATGGGAGAGCCTGCTTAAATGACATCTTATTTTAGGTTTTACCCCTGATTACAGGGTGGAGTGTTCAATACAGTTTTAATAAGATTAGGATGTGCTGAACTTTGAAAGATGTGCTTTGGAGAGGAATGGTTTTGGTTTTGTTGGGGTCATTTTGTTTTCAGATGCTAGCATTGGGCAAGGATGGAGGGTAGAACAGTTTCATTTGCTCATCTTTTTTCAAAGTAAACAGTTTAACTACTGTGTCTCTGTGTAGCCACAATATTTTTTCCAATGGTAGAGAAAGCATTCATTTGTAGGGCAGAAAAATGAAATACCATTATGGTCTGACCACAATCAATATACTTAAATGGACTTACTTGTGCTATGTATTATACTGAATACTGTTCAGCTGGACTGCTCTTGTGGTATTGAGAGGTCTTGGATTCAAATGCCAGTAAAGCTGATGCTTGACTTTGAGGATGGCATCCTCCCATATGTAGGTGGACTTTTCAGACTCCTCTGGGAATTTTCACTGAAAGGAGAAAACTTGGATGAATAGCCCCAGCTTCAAGTTGATCCTACTAGTGTTGTACAAAGGACTCATGGTGGGTATTTATGGATCCTTTTCTAAAATTATCAGGAACCAGAGTTAAAGTGGTGCTCTGATGAATTTAAATTCCTGAGGTTGTTTTTAGCACGCTCACTTTCCTGTCAAAGCTGAAATTTATTTATATCAAAACTTGTTTTGATTTCTCCTAGATAACTTCCTGAGGCCTCAGGAGCTCCAAATCAGACTATGTACTTGGGAAACTGGACCTTTGTCCAGGCTTTTTCCTGCTTTTGCTGTGGGTGTGGGAATTTTCAACATTTTTCTTACAGGGATGTATAGCATCAAAGAAGAAACTTTTAGAGTGTAGTCAGGCTTATGAGCTAGTACTTGTGATTATCCTTTCACAGACCCATGGAGTGCTTTGGACAGAAAACTGGGTTTGGCGATGACTCAGATGTGTGATAGTTCGTTTAATTTAAAAAGGGAATGGAAAAAGCCAATGTCTTCTGGTTTTTTCCTCTCCTTTGTAATAAAACCGTATGATGTGCACTCCTAGACAATTCCCATATGCTATCCAGTTACTCCTAGTCTCTGAGGTAGCAAAGAGAAGAAACTGTGTCAAACCTGATATCTGTGGGCATGTGATAAATCTTCTCTGCCTGTTTCCAGGGGTAGAAAAGCATTGAGAAAATGTTCTCTTTCATGTTTCTTCATGATGCATATCTCTCCCCACTGTTCCCTTCTTCACACTTTATAAAATCAGCTTTCCTTCTGTCTTGTGTTGTTTTTTCCCCCCTGAGGAATGCGGTCTGAGGCACAGAATTTTGCTGCTGACACACATTTAATGTATATCAGTATAATCCAACCTTTGTCATGTAAATTTGACAAAAGAAAACACTTGAATGATTGAAGTCAAGTTAGTGTGAATCAAAGGGTCTGTGTTCTTTAGCAAGGAAACAAGGTGGATGGCTATAAGCAGGCAGAAATCCAGGTAGTGAAGCTTTCCAAGGGTATCTGCAAATCCCGTCTCTCCTTTGTCATCATCCAGGCTTCTGTGTGGTTCTTTGAAGCTGCTTTTGCTGATAAGAGAGAAGTGGAAAAGAAGGGCTGTTAAGGTGATGTTAGGAACGGTCTCTACAGTGTTGTAGGAGAGGGAGAAAGAGGCAACCGAGAGTGTCCTTGTGGCTTGTTGCAGCTCTCACTTTCTGCTGAGTATGTGCTCCGTGCCTACTTACTGAAGTCACAACCAAACCCATTATTGCTCTGACTAGCTCCTTAAAACAAAAGGTTTGTATGAGCATCCTACATAAAATCACATGCACATAGAAATATTGATGACTAGTACATGGGAAAAGCAGCCAAGGTACAGACATAACATGTATGGACTGAGCTTACCTAGCAAGTTGTGAACAAAATAGCTGATATGATCGAGTAAGATTGGATTATAAGGTCAGCCAGAATTCCTTCTAGCAATAGCTTGAAATCTTATGTTAATGAAGCTGAATTTTAAATGACAGATAAGTCTCTGACTAATTGCTTGTGCTGTTTCTTCTGGCTTTTGTATTTCTCTGTCTTTGTGCAATTTAAAGCAGTCACTCAGTCTTTACATACTAATTCCTCTCTTTTTATTTATCAGGTATTGTGGCTTTTGATTGTAGATGTTGCCAATTCCAAATCCAGAATTCTGGCCTTTTCTTTGCAGGGCTAAATTTTGGAGGGACTTGACTGAACAAGTTATATATTTTTCAGTATAGTTTCATATCACAGTTATTTGTGATTTTTTAAACTAGACATAGTTGAGATGTGCTAGTAATAGATGTGCCTTGCAATATTCTACAGAATTATTTTGATGTAAGCTATTTATCAGTTGGGTCCTATGATAAATCTTGAGTTTAGATTTTGATCTGTGAAACAATGCCGGTACAGTGGTAGGAAGTGTCATACTTAAAATGTTTTACCTTAACAAGGATTTAGATTAGTACATGCTTTTAGATATGTAAGATGCCTGACTCGTTTCTTCTGATGAAAGAACAAGGAGAAAAATCACTGTACTTGGAACTTGAATATGTTTAAATATACACAAAGTAGCTTAATCATCTTGCAGTTGATGGAATTTTAGTCTAGAATACTTTGAAAGATAACTTTTGTGTTAAGTAAAAAGTTAATGCAAAACAATTCTTGACCTAGCATGCACATGTGTTCCTCTGTAGCTTTTTAAAAAAATGTTTGACTACCCACATCTTCCCTCCTTGGGGCAAGGCAGGTATGTTCCAAGGGCTTGTGGGGGTTTGCTAAGCTTTTGCTGATAAGGAGCATGGATTCCTACATTTCTGTTGTAGTACTAAGGCATACTGATGAACTTCTGCCAGGGGCTGTCATTCTTCCTTCTCAGAGGAGTGTGCGTTCAAGTGGTTATTTTGAGCTTACATTGCCATGCCTCATGTTGAGCATCTAACACTGATAAAACCTGAAAGCTGCTGCTAACTTCAGTGTAATTTTGCTCTTCAATTCCATCAAGACTCAAGCTTTGCCTAAAACAGTTGGTTAGCTCAGAGCTTTTGCCAATACAGCAATTGCTTTAGACAGGATAAGTATCCTTTGGGATGCCAGGGATTTTACTGTGCTTGTGGCTTTATTGTGCTTTGGGAGTATAACAAGTAGAATTCAATTTTTGCATGACTTCACCAGAAAAAAAGTGCATTTTCAGCATTTTGTTCAGCTGTGCGTTATAGGGGCTGAATTGAGAAGAAAGGGGAAAGGTCAGTTGAGCATTCATTGGGTCCCATCCTACAGAAGCTGTACATGCTGTCACGAAAGTCATGGCAAGTAATGGTGACTTTGTAAGTATTTTTATTTGGCCCCATCTATTACATTTTCACCTCTTTAATATTAGTGCATAGAACTGTATGACTTGAAAGTGGAGTTTTTTGAGGCCATCTTAATAAGGGATAACTTGAAATATATTGCTGAAGTTTTCTTTTAAAGAAATACATGTAAGGAATTTGACCAGAATTTAGCACAAGTCTTCCCAGTGTAAGACTAACTCTGTTTTAAATTTACTTTGACCAAAAATACTTGATAGATTATGTCACTGAAGAACTTAGTCAGTAGCTTCCTTAAATGAATCCTAAGTTCAAGATGGGAAAGTTGTTTTAGATAAGACTTCCTGGAAGCCTCTAGACCAATATTGCAGCATTTTGCAACTTTGTTAAAGCACAGGAGGAAGATGACATTTTTTCTTGATGGTACATTTTCAGGATATCTCAGTTATTTCTCCTTGGAGAGGTGACATATGGTTCTTTCCCAAAAGAGTTGGTATTGAGTTTTGCTAGGTGACTCTCTCCCTTTTATAAGCTCTCTTCAAAATGAGATATTTGAACAAAACAACAGAATTCAGCCTGCATCTCCATTGTATTTTTAATACACAAGTTAAACCTTTTAAAACAAAAGCAACCAAGTGTGCCTTTATTTTGCTAAAGTAAACAATCCTGCCTGCATGGATTTCCTGCAGACAGGTGAAGTGAATGGGGATGCAGAAGTCTGAGAGTGAATGTGAAGGACCCATGTTTCAGCTGCAGGAGTAGTCTGTAGGGATAGATGGGGTGAAGAGTTTAAGAACCAGGTGGCTTTTCAGTTTGTTGGTGGTCACTCTGTGTTTATAGATGTTTGCTTGTACAAACTGAACTTCAAAATCTGTCAAAATAACATTGAAGCAGCTAGATCTTGAGTTCACTTGCTACAGTCAGAGCAATTGCATTCCAAGGCTTTGTGTTTGCTGTCTCTACATAGTAATCCAGATGAATTTCCACTGTGGTTGGGTGCTTTTAATTGCAAATAGCATCCTGTCCACTGCTACATATCCTGCTTTAGCTTGTTGCCTTTATTAGGTTGTCCTAGTGTAGGAGTTGTGCTGGTTAGCAATGACTCTTCAATGAATTCTGCTGAGTCACTGTTGTGTTTGCCTTCAGAAGCTTTTGCTTATATTTGCTTATATACTTTGATACTTAGGTTTTGACATAAGAGGTATTACAGCCATCATCCATGGATCTACATGGCACTTGATAGAAAAGCTTTTCAGAGAAGTAATTTTTGTTGCATTTTGCCTGTGATATCCTTTGAAGTGTTGATACCATCGTTTTAGGGCTCCTGTGTCAAGATGGTGAGTCTTGTTGAGAACAAGATAAAGGGAATGATCAAGTGAACTAAACTCTGTCTCAGTGGGGAAAGAGGGATATTTTCTGAATTATTAAATACATACAAACCTTTCCTCCAGTGAGGATTTACTTTGAAGTATAAGGCAGGAATATGGCTATAAAACTATTAACTATGTTTTATTGTATCATATCATGTAATGGTAATCCTTGTTTTTAAGGGTGATCTTCCTGTAAAGTAGGAGGAACATGTTTTACAAAGACTAAAGACATGTTTTACAAAGACTTCTACTCTGCCAGTTTTGTCTCATATTGAATGTTTCCTTAAAGAAAAGGATGAGTTTAACACAGTTCAGTAAAATTCATCACTTGGAGTCTACTTTTCTGTCTCAGGTGAAAAGATAGTAGAGCCTTCAAGTAGTAGAGCTTGAACTGCTAATTCCTAAAGGATACTTAACTACTTCAGTTTCCCCCAGCACCCATACAATACAGAGTGCAGCAAAATGAGGAGTATAATGAGTAAACTATGGAACTATGCTGATAGTTACATGCCCTTAAGAACAGTATAATGGTGACCAAGTTCCTCCTTGACCAAGCAGTATAGAATCAGTCTGCAGCCTTGTGTTAAATCTTGCAGCAATCTTTAAGAGTCTAAGTAGCTTTGAGGGAAAAATTCAGTTCCTAATTTTGGAATGATTTGACAGGTGAAACTTTGATAGATATTCTTGGTCTGTTACCTTTGCAAAAGCAGCCTGCTAGTAGAGACTGTGAGGTGAATCTTTGGTCTAGTTAAATATAAAACCTGCTAATTCTGTGCCTTTTTTTCTAAATTATGACAGTGGGGACAAGAAAGAATACTTCTAATAAGCATGTGTCTGTATGTAGGTTTTCTTTGTAAGTTTCAAATAAAAAAAAGAGAGCAGTACAATAGTTTAAAGTTTTACTTTTTTTTTTGCTTCCTTTGCCACCCTCTTTTTCTTTTTTAAATCTCACTTGCTGCTTTATTTTTATCTCATTGCACTGGGGCTTGCCTGAAGTCATCAGTGCTGTCCTTAGTTTGACGAGAATGAAAGGGGAAGCAGCCTTACATGACTGAAAAGCTTCAGAAACATTGCAGACAGTAGTTTCATCTGTATTTAATGAAAGGACTTGAGCAAAAGTAGAAATCTGCAGAATGATCTGGCAGTAAGGTTTCAGCAACAGCAATTGCAGCATAGTTTCCCAAAAGGTGGGCAAAGACACTCAAGGGCTTTCTGTGTGTTTTGAGCTAATTGAGGCCTCTCTGCACTTGTATTTAGGCAGGACCAGCGCTGAGCTTTGATTTGCAGGTTTGCAGGCAGGGTGGGATGAGCTGTTCTGGTTTCAGTTCAGTGAGGTGGTGGGGATGGTGCTCCAGGTGTGAACTCAGGGGCTGCCACCCACCCTGCTGGCTCCCCCTAGGGAGTAGCCCAGCTTTCCCAACTGGATTTAGATCAAAATCTTCAAAACTGAATGGTGGTTTTTGGGTGTTCTTTTGCTCCAATGCGTACAAGAATTGATATTCACAGAATATTTGTGTGTGTAATATCTTGTTTCTGAAATGACTTGCTGAAAGCCGTGGGTGGGTTTGATTATATATCCTCTCCAGCAGCAGCCACTGTGTCACAGCTCTGGCCCCTACGTGCCATTCCTCTGCTCTCCATGCTGAACTACTCACCATGAGCTGTCCCTAAGGCCTCTCAGTGAAAAGGAGAAGCAAGAAATGAAAGCAGCCTGTTTTGTCTGAAAGGGCTTGGGGACACCTTGCGAGGAGCAGCTGATGTGGTAGGGCTGATGCAATGCTGGCCTCGGGTTGGGGGCCCAAAACTGTGCAGAGGAGGATGATGATCTCTGTAGCTGCCCAGCTGTAGCAGGAAAAGTACATCCCTAAATTAGGCACTCAGAGTTATTTAAGTCACTTCTGAGAAGTCTCAAACTTCGACACTATTCCTACTGAATAATAACTTAAGCCTCTCTTTACCACTGGCAAATACCCGAGATGGCTTGGGGGGCGGGCAGTCTCTCCAGCTGGCTGGGCTGCCTGCACCATGCAGGTCATGAGGAATTTTTAGTTTTCATTCCATCAAACCAATATTAGTAATAAAAATAAGACCTGCTGCACAGAAGTGAACGTGTTTCTTATGTCAACACTTTCCCCTGCTCTTATTTTGGTAATGTCTTAAGTTGCTCTTTAGAGACAGACTTTATTGGCTGTACTTTTCAGACAGCGGGGAATACGAAGTACTTGCAACTTAATCAGCCGTATTGCTGAAGAGAGATTTTTTTTTTCTCCCCAAGTACTTTTATGTCCCATAATGAGCTGGTATTTTATAACTTCTGATGGTAATGTATTCCATATGCCTTTCATCGCTGGGATAAAGAGCTTTACTCCAGAATCCAAAGCAAGTGGCTGTGGGTATTTATTTAATAAAGTTTGAAGTCTCTGCACCAAGCAGGATGTCAGTGTGTTGTGTACCCAGAGCTTCCTCAGGCTGCTTATGGTGAGATCTTAGTTCTTTAACATCATGGAAAGATTACTCCTGTCCCATTCTGCTTCCTATGAAGCAGGGTAGGTTCTGTGATTCTAAAGACAGTCCTGTTTCAGTCAAATTCCTTGCTTTTCTTTATCCTTGTGAATACCGCTAGTTTCCCTCCAGGACCTGGGAGGAGTTAAAACTGAGAGGAATTCAGCCATGAATATCAAGATAGCCAAATGAGTGGTCTGCTCATAATTCCTTGAGGCATCTCTTCTAATGCCTTGCACAGAACAAAGATCCTGTTGTGGGAGTGCTTAGGAGTTGCTGTAGTCTTGGAGACTTGACAGGAATGAAAAATAATCTTTTTATGGTTTCTTGCTAAAATACTCAAACTGCTTTGGTTGGGCTTAGCATTTGAAAAACATTTTCTGGTATATAACTCTTCTGGATGTTCTGGCTTATTTGCCTTCACTCTGATCAGTGCAACAATAATTATAATACAAAGTTTTTGGCAGGATTCAAATTTATGTTTCAAGTCACAAAGGATCATCATTGCCATTTTATCTGCATGACTGTTGGCTTTGGTATATTATCACAGGCCCTTGTGAAAACTCATTTGCTTCCTTCAGGGTTAGTTAAAACTGAAGAATCATCTCAATATGTGAATCTCATGTAGCCTTCTAAGTCTTGAATTGGAGGTCTGTGAGGCAAATTGAGAGACTTAATTTCAGAACTGCTGATGCTTTTACTGAAAACAGTGCTTCCACTGGCACTGTTAGAGGCAGGGTACCTCAAAACCAACAGATTTTTGGTGGTGATGCTGTAGTTGTGCCGTAATTTGTGGTGTTTGATTCATGGCCTGAAGGCATTCTGCTGTAGCCCAAATTGCTCCCCATCTTTCTATACTCTTGGAAGAAAAAATGTCACTTGCCTTCTGATTTGGTTGTTTTCCAGGTCATAGAAAAGGCAGGTGCAGTTCTGAGCCTTTCCCTTGTCCTCCACTCCCCAGCCTGTCAGGGATGAGCCCTCGTGCAGGAGACTCTGCCACCTGCTGCTTTCCTCCCTGAAGTGAGGAATCTAAGCCAGCCTTAGATTGCTTCACATTCTTTCCAAACCCCGTCCCACTTCTGCTGTGGCAGAGCACACTGTCATTTAAACTTTTCCTGCTTTTATATTCTCTTGGCAGCTAATACCTGAGCTCTTTAAAGCTTAGTCTGTCCAAGCTTATTTTTTAGTAGGCAAGGCTGCTACTTTTCAAACAGCTTTTGCTCACAGTTACCTGCAAAAAATACTTGGGCGGATTTATGAATCTAGGAATTTAGTTTAACAACTAGTTGGTATGTCCTTGATTAACCTCTGTTTAAAATCAAAATAAGCCAGTAGCTTTTAACTCTTTTTTTCCCCACTTGCATGATAATAGTATCACAGTGTTTTATCAAATATCAATGATGACAGTCCTTAAGCAGGAAGAAAACTGAATATGTGAGCAGATTGCGTCTCAGGCAACAACATGTGATCCAATATTAAACATGAGCTTTTCAAGTTACAGAATCAGGGAAGAGCCCAGGTTGGAAGGAACCTTGAAAGATCATCTGGTGCAACCAGATGGTTGGTTATGTAGTGAAGTAGACAAGAAATGGAAGAGAGAAATCATTGGCTTTAATGAAATTGGTCCCGTGTTTATTTCTGTATGTTCTCATCAAGAACCTTCTGGCTTTCACTTAGCAAAGGACAGTACTTGCTGGGAAAAAGGCACCTTAAATCCTTTGAAGGGTTCCTTGGAGTTTAAAGGATTGGGTTTTTTTTTTCCCTTGTATTTGTAGGAGTAACTGAAGGTTCTTATTCCAGTAATTTTCTAGTCAAATATGAAGTTTGAGAGAAAATACAGTTCATATCTAGCAGGAATACTTCTAGTGATGGCTCTCTTCCAGTTTTTTTAATAAACCTTTACTAATGGTACTAATCTTGTGACTTACAAATGCTGAGAATTTATGTGAAATTTTAGGAACTATTTTTCAGAGAATTCTGAGTAGTTTTGCAGTAATAGCTGTGCCTAACATCATGTACTTAGTCCAAGAGGGTCTGGTCCTAGAAAGCAGATATCTCAGGCATCTGAATTTATTTTCCCCTGTAACTTTTTCCAAGACTAGCTTTCCAGTACTCCTTGTGAAGTGTGAGTACCAAGTGTGGTAGTCTTTTTACCACTGGACTAGGCAGGATAATGCTACTACTTGATTGCCCCAGAATGCTGTTGTGTTTCCTACCAAGCATCTTGGCTGCAGCACTGTAGCCAGAGCTCATACTCTCCTAAAACATTTCTGAGGTTTGGTGTTTTCCAGGACACAGGTCTGCCCAGATTAAGTGCAAATTATGCCTTTTGTTCCTGAATGTTTGTGAAAGTTGCATTTGGTTCTGTTGAAATGCTAAATGAGCTTGTCTTCCCAAGAGACTGAATTTATGTCTTGCAGTCTTAAGGGGTTTCTATCAGCAGCATGTTCTGCTTCTCCTGGGAAGTTAGAGAGCACATAGTCAGAGAACAGATCTGGGAATCAGGTCATAAAAGAAAATTTTAGAGGTGCAGCTGCACCTGACAGCTATTCCTTATACAGTTGTGCTATTAGTATTTATCAAGCACTTTTTACTCCATTACAGAGATGCGGTTGTTTGTGTTAGTTCTTTAATCAGTGCTCTGCGGCATTTTGCACAAGCTAGATAAATTCTCAGTTACTTTAAGAACTAAATGTTTCATATTCCAAATGTAGTGTTTGGTTCAGCTTTTGTGTTTGTTAAGGCTGAGTTGCTCTAATTTACTCACTTGTATTCTCTATCAGTTGTCTTGTGGCTTTGCACAGAATGGGTGTCTCATTTCCCTGTGTTAGGCAAAGAGTTAATCCACAGTTTCTGTGGCTGGATATGAATTTGCTTGGCAGTGTAACTACTGCTTTCTTGGAGCACCTATTTTTGAATTTGATGCTGATACCTTGTGGGCATTAAAGTTTCCGTGTTTCAGCTTCAAGCAACAGTGATGTTCCTGCAGATCCAAACTGGCAGACATTGGTAGCCTAAATGCTGGTGTTTATTAGAGCAGAGCAAGGCTTGAGGGTAACTGTGCCAAGTGTTTGCTCATTAAATTGGCAGGAAGATTCAAAAAGGCTGCTTTTAAAGATAAGGACAAGAATTGGCATGGGCTGGCAGGGGTGAGAGAATGGCAGTGGATAGGGCATGTGGTAGGTGTCTTCTATCTTTCTGTAGACAGTTTGAAGGCAAGAGCAGACTCATTGAGACAAATGAGCTGTCATGCAAGCAGGAATAATAGCAAGTTGAAGTAATAGTGTGTAGCACTTGTCACTGCTGGAGATCAGTAGGCACAGCTCTGAAATATTAGTGTTAGAATCAACTCTTTGCTTTTCTGGAGTCCTAATGAGTTATTAATTCCTTGTATTTAGGAATTTTGGTAAATATTAGTGTGGGGAAATTAGTGATTTATCTTTTATCATGATAGGGAAGCTACTTGAAATTAACATACCCTTTGGTTTGTTTATCCAGGGGAGCTCCCTCCCAAAGTTCATTGACACTGGTGTTCTTACGTAAATTTGAACTGGTTTAACCTGAACATGATTAGCTCTTGTCTCTGTTTGCCAAATACTTACATGTATTTGGATTACTCAAATCTGGGCTGGACTGTTTAGGGTTTGATAGGGTAACTTGGTGTAGATAAATCAGATTAGAATGAGTAAATTGTGCCTCCCGTTTACATCCTGAAAGAACAGAGTGAGAGATGCTTGTCTTTGTGTTGCCATCGCTCACGATGTGTTCTGTAGAGTAGAATCTTATTAATAGATTAGATTAGTAGAATCTGAGACATTTAAAGTCATTTAACAGATTTGGTCTAATTGGTAGTTATGCTAATAATATGAATTACTAAAAATAATGAATTCATTGTAATATGCACAAAATAACCTCACTCTTTACGAATCTTTACTCAGACTAAAGCAGGGTCTTTGAGGGATTTCATCTACATTGCCCCTGCTAATGTAATGGCTGAGTGTGCTGTCTCTGCTGTGGGGTTTGGACTGAGCAGTGTGGGCTGGAAGAGGTAGGGCCTGTGTTCTTTGAGAAGCTTTTGAAGCTGTTTGAACCATGACCTGAAGGATAGCCAGGAGAGACATGGAAATGCAAAGATATGGGTCAGCATGCACTACATCTCCCCCTTCTGCAGTTACCACACGCCTTGTGAACTCAACAGGAACCAATTCCTTATTGTTGCGGATGAACATTTGATTTCCAAGTTCCAGAGAGAAGGCGGAAACCATTAATTGGTGCTTCTATGGTTATTGCAGATTATTTAATGTGATCTGCTCCTTGTCATACCAACCTGTCATATCCTTCTACCTATGGAAAAAGACTGTACTGAAGCTAATATTAAATTACCTGCTTGCATGGTTTTGAAGCTGTACATCATTTGCCATGCTGCAGTTTGTAGCTTGAAAATTTCCTGATCAAGTCTCAGGGTGACTTGAGTGAAAGAGGCAAAGATTTTCTGTGATTAAGTGGATGCTTTTGTTTCTATTTCAGGAAAGCCCCACAGCACTGGCAGCTCCGAACGGATTCAGCTCTCAGGAATGTACAATGTTCGAAAAGGGAAAATACATTTGCCAGTCAACAGATGGACAAGACGCCAAGCTATCCTTTGTGGAACATGCCTAATTGTCTCATCAGTAAAAGAGAGCCAGACTGGAAAGATGCATGTCCTCCCTTTAATTGGTGGAAAAGTAAGATACTTTATTTCATTTATTTGCTTGGTTAACCCGTGTCTCTTTAGGAAGAGAAGATTGCACTCAATTAGGATGATTCTGACTATCCAAAAGCTTGTTTCTATAAATGGGATTTTCAAAGTATATAAATGACTTTTGATTATGGTCGGACGTATTTAATGATTTAGAATATTTGAATTAAAACTACAAAGAAAAGCAATGGATGCACAATTAGTGTCTTTTTCTGGTGTGTAGTGTTAAGTGGTTTATGTATGCAGTAGCATACAGCCAAAGGATACATGCAGGTCTGTTGTGTGTGCTCTCTGCCATTCCTCCTCACTGAGGTTTTATCCATGCTGGGTTATTCTTAAGTTCTGAAAATTAATAAATAAGGGCATGGGCTTATTCTGAACATAGTGGGAGGAGTTTTTGAGTATTCAGCATTGTATGAGTAGTGGTTTTTTGTAAGCTAACAGCAACAAACATTTTTCCTTGTGAAAAGCAAAAACCAGACTTTTTTCTGATAGATTTCATCTAAAACCCAGGAGTTCCAGACTGAACACAAGGAAATATTTTTTTCCCACTGGGATGGTGACTGAGCACTGCCTTGGGTTACCCAGATGGGTGATGGCATATCCATCACCCCTGGAGATACTTAAAAACCATCTGGACATGGTCCTGGGCAACTGGCTTTAAGTGGACCTGCTTGAGCAGGGTGTTGAAGCAGATGACCTCTGGAGGTCCCTTCCAACCTTAACTCTTCTGTGAAACTGTAGTGAAGACAGTAAGATTACAACATCACTGTTTTAAACTAAGCAGTGTTTCAGAAAACTATTATTGGCTTGTTTAACTGAGGTAATGGGAAGAGAATCATAATCTTGAGGATGAATTTACAGCTTAAGTAATCCTCCTTTACCTTACATACTGGTAAGTTGAATTCTAAAGAGTTATTTGGAGATAAACAAGCCTCACAGTATTATATATGGCAGACTGGAGTTGATTCATTAATATTCTATACTAGTGGTGTGAAAAGCAGAGCTGCCTTCTATGAGCTGTTTTTCCTGCCTCTTTTATGATTCTTCACGTGATTCTCCAACTCTTCCTGGGAGATACTGAAGTAGAAACATTGTCTTCTTTTGGCAACAGTGTGTGAACTCTGGAGAGTGAATTGTATTCTTGGCTGTAGATTGCTGGAAAGGACAGGATTAAGGTTCTCATCAGCCTTCTCTTTGAGATAAATATTCTTTTCATCTCAATATATTTCTTTTAATTTTAAAAGGGAAAAGATTCTGTACCATTTAAATTGCTTTATGTGGAATTTCTAAGCAGCTTTTGCACAGAAATGCCTTATGTGATATAAAACATGCAGACTGTTAAGCACAAAGTTGACAACAAATTTTAAAAGAAAAGGATAACTAAGCTCAGAAAAATGTACTGAGGGCTTCTGCTGACAAAGCTTGGGAGGAGGGTGCTTGGCACAGAACTAAGTGTTTTTTAAATTATTGCTCAAAAAATATTCTTCCTCATCCCCATAAATACTCTGCACTTCCTGGTTTGCAAAGGCTTTCCAAAATGCTGTACTGAGACATTGAGACCATAAGTTGTGTGGGACTTCTCGTGTATGGTAGCAGAATGATGTACTCTGGGTGTTTTTTAACAAGTTGAGAAATGCCAAAGAATTTAATTGGGCTGTAAGAGAAGCATTTTGTTAAGCCTGTTTTTAATAGCCGGGGAGTAAAAATTGTATTTTTTTAGGTTGCATAAAAACAGCCTTAAATGCGTTTCACTGGCAAACCTTTTTTGGTGTTCAGTTTCTATTAAAATGTTTATGTTCTTGATGGTTTTCTCTGTTAGCTCTGTCCTTCTTCTTTTCTCATTCCTGCTTGTGTAGATTTCATGGATATTTGACACCCAAGATCCAGCTTGGTTGTTTGAGATGGTTAGTCTGGCTCTACTTGATGATCTGCTCTTGGGCACACTTGAACTTTGCCTTGGGGAGTTCTGCAAAGAGAGTTTTGATTCTTGTTGACTCACAGTTTTGTGTCTCTGCCGTAGGTGGAAGAAGTGAAAAAGCACCAGCACTGTTTAGCATTTAGCTCCTCTGGACCTCAAAGCCAGACCTACTACATTTGTTTCGATAACTTCACTGAATATCTGCGATGGCTGCGACAAGCATCGAAGGTGAGAATGCTGCTAACTCTGCTGTGAATGGGATGTCTGGAGAGTTTCCCCCAGTTCAGTCTTCTCCATGCAGCAATACTGTTCCTTTTTGATCGTCAAGAACTGCTGTTGCTGCTGTTTGTGTTTTTTTGAAATACCCTGATTGAGAGCTCGTGGTAATAGGCACGAGCACAGGCAATAGGGAGGTGAATTTTTTCTGCATTTACACCAACACTTCTTTCTACTGAGGTTGTGTACGCAAAGTGCTGTACTGAACTTCTTCCATTTTCTTATCAGCTGGATGGATCTACTGAGATCATTATAACAACAAGGATGACAAATATAACTGTCATCATTTCAGTTAAAAAGCATTTTTTCAGTGTTATTAAAACCTATAAGTAATGTCAGGGTTTTTAAAGTTCATTCCTTACATAGAACCTAAATATGAAATTGCTAGAATAAAGGAATTTTTTCCTGCTTTGAAGTGTTGCTGAACCTCTCTCTAGTTTAATAACTGATTTTTGCGTTATTTGTAATAAGCAAATAATTTTCTGTCAGTGAAAAAAGGTTGCTAACTAAAACCTTTGTAAAGTAAATTTTATACTGCGCTAAGAACACAATTAATTATAGGAATTTAGGGCCTGCATTTTTTTTGTTTAACTCTTCAGTTCCACTTTCTGTTGTTGAAAGGTATTTTTGCAGTTGTCTGTTTTATCTTTTAATCCCTGCCACTTTTTTGCTAAAGCTTTATATATCTTAAACCATTATATTTTTCATACTTACTACAACTGAAGTTTTTTTACTATGCTGTCAGCATGCTCTATTTGGTTTTGTAGTTAGCCCTAAACTGCTCATTAGTTCTGTACTTGATAGGACTCTCCATGCTCTTTACTATGTAAAAGCAACTTAGTTTTATGTAGCAGTACTTGGAGACACTTATGTAGCGCTAGGTCTGTTTTGTCTTTAGATTGCAATAATGTATTATCCAGCTGATAGCCAGTGATACAGCCTAGGTTGTGAGCTTTTTAAAAGGTTTGATTGGATGTCAAACTTTCTTCAAACAGTAACTAACAGTGCACCTTCTAGCACATGCATCATTTAAAATGTCTTTTAGGGTTTTTGTCTCCTAGTAAGTTTTAAAATTCTTTCTAAAGAAGCTGTTCTGGCATATCTGCTTAGGTCTGTTAAGCCTCAAGGTAAAAATCCCCAAGGCGTGTTTTATGAGATGGTGAGGCACGGTCCGTCAGGTTTTTGAGTCCTTGCTGCTTTGGGGCTGTCTCTAGGACAGTGGTGTCCTTTCATCTCCAGAGGGTTTGACATCAGATAAATGAAAGGCAATTCTAATGAGTGAGGAAAACAGTGGAAGACAATGAACTTCAGAGCTAGAGATAAATGGCCAGAAAGCCCCTCTGAATTACTGACAGCATAAGCTTGTTCTGTGCCATGCTGTGCTTCTCTCTTTCTCTCTGGTTCACCCAAATGACTAACAGCATCGGGATGATAGCCAGCATGAGAACATATCCTCATGCACTCATGATAACCTCCCATTCTTATGTAAGTGTAGAAAGAAAATACATAGTTTCAAGTGTCTTTTCAGACTGTCAGTAAAGAAACTCTCTATGCTATTCTTTTAGTTGGTAAAACATGCTTCGAGGAAAAATAAAGGCATTTTAACCCCAACTCCCCAACCCCCAAACCTGAATATTGGCATTCTGCATTCATGGATTTTCAAACAATATTTTGCCACTTCAAGTTGTTTTTTTGATGTTTGGGGCTCCGGTCCTGAGACAGAAAAACAGAGACAATCATGATTGTATGCAAGGCAGTCGTGTGGGAAGTGCTGCACAGTAACATTGTTTCTGAAGAACAGAAACAGAGAAACTAGTAATGCTGCAAAAGTAACTCAGATTTCCTCCAGCTGGTGCTGTTTGTGTCAAAGAGCTTAACTGTAAGGTGCACCACCCTTGATTTACATGTATAAAGAAATGACAAAAGTTGAATCTTCAGCTCTGTAGTTCAGGAAAACTAACATTCATTTGCTATTGCTGGGAAAAAACCCCAACATTTATATGAGGTATTCTACCTCAGGTGTTTGGGAACTAATCTAGTTCAAAGCTGCTGCAGCAATCATGCTAACTAAGAAAATACTGTGTAAAGCACTGTGTTTCTAAGAGCAAGCAAATTTAGGAAGGGCGCTATTATGGCTCTAAAACTTAGCTTCTAGTTGCTTGCTATGGGCTAGGTCATATGGTGCTTACAGATTCTTCCCTAATACTGGTGTTGTATATAGTACTTGCACTTCTGTGAGTTGTTATGAATAATATTTAAGACTGTATTTTAAACATAGATGTTGTTTAATGACATTTGTTCTGAAAGTGACATTTGTGTTAACTTCTATTCAGTGGTAGTTCTTCAGAGTAGTTCCTCTCCTTTGTGCTCCTGCTATGTGCTGCTGAAAACTGAGGCTTCTGATTCTTACTTAGTGTAATGAAAGCTTTAATTATAAATTTTAATGCAGAAGGAAATCCCTGGTAAAATACTTCATTAAAATGGCTCAATTCAGTTTTAACTATGAAAAAGCAATTCATATCTATCTTCTGTATACTTCAGAAGAGTTAGAAGATGATGTTATTTTAACTTTTAAATAACAAACTCAATCTTGAAAGGAAGCTTGCAAAGAATGCTTGCTCTGCAGCCTTTCTCCCCACAGAATATTGGCAATGTTGACTTTTTAGTGGTGGTTCAGAATGAGACAAATCCTAATGCATCACTCCTGCAATAAATATGTGTATGCTAGAAAAGATTTGAATTTGGGTTTGTGGAGACTGGAGTTTAATTGAATTAAAAATAAGCATTGCTCCTGTATAATCAGATTCATTCTAACAGTGGAATCTATCACAGCCAAGACCGCTCTCATGCTCTACCTCTGTAAATTTTTGGAAGGTGAATAGGTATTGGGATTGGTTTTCCTATATGTATGTGTCCTGAGGTGAACAGAACTTATGTTTTCAGGACAGAGTAGAATTATTGCACAAATACTGACCTAAATATTGAACTTGGTGACATACTTATTCCAAATAGGCCACTTTTAGATACGCTGATTTAGCCTCAAACAGAATATTTTTAAAAGCTGGAGATCTGTCTTGTTCGTGAATATTGATAGTTCTATACCACAGTGCACTTCTTTCCTTTTACTTTCCAAAAACTGGAGGGCTTATTATGGAAGCTTAAAAGGAAAACAACAGCAACAGATTTGATCCTTTGTGATCTAATGCATTCGTTCTCTTGCCAAATGTTGAAAAATAGGCTTATGCAACTGGGAAGGGGGAGCAGAGGAGAAAGAAAGGAACATCTTCACAACTTTAAAGAACTTTGTCTGCATAAAGTTGTCCATGATAGTTATGGAACTGGCACAATTACTTGCACAGCAGATCTGCCGCTGTTTGCTACTTGAATGTCAAATGCAGAAGGACAGGGCAAAGAACTTGTGTTTAATAGGGAGGAGGATGTGGTGAGGGGGTTCCTCGTTTGCACCTTCCAAAAGCTAAAAAGCTACACCTTTACTGTGGAAGAGGGAGAGGTGTTACACATACGGTGTTAGGGAGTGGTGGAGCTTGCTGTTGTGAGGCTTTTATTTGGGATGTGGTCTGCTGTTGGATGCTTCTATCAGCTAAACCTAGCAATTTTTCATCGTGTGAAATTTCTGTTGTGAGTGTTGCCTATGACACAGTTCATGACATGGGTGGTTTGGGTGGAGTATAAAAGGATTAGCAGTCCTCTATGTTCCAAGGCATGCAGTTAAAATGGGATGTCAAGGTCTGCCTAGGAAATTCAGTATAGCAGAGCTTATTCTAGGTACATTACAGAATTTTATCTTCTTGTAAATAGTGTGCCCCACTGGGCATGCTGGGATGAGTTATGATATCCCACAGAACCTCTGTCTCCCCTCCTGGCTGCAGGAGGGCAGGAAGTATGTCAACAGCTTCATGTGACAATTATTTCCTGCTTTAGTGCTTGGTTCAGTGGGGCAGGTAGAGGAAGAGAGGAGATGAGGGACAAGGGCTGTGAACAGGGCATGTCTGTGTAGGTAGGGAGAGATGTGCAGGCACAGAACCTTGTGTGTCTGCACACTATTGACCAGAATTGACAGCTGTGGCTGGGCATAAGTTGTCATGTGGGGCTTAGATGCTTGCACACAAAAGAGGCCTGCTGTTGAAAATACAAGGAATGTCCAAAAATAGGATTTTAAACCTACAAAATTTAAGAGTTTTCTCTTGTCTGCTTTTATATTTTCTTTTCCCTGTTACAGTTATCTCTGTGTTAATGTCTGTTGTGGAAGTATGTGGTGTTCCAAACAACTGTAGCCTGTGAAAAAGGAGAGATGATGTCAGTGTACATTATGTTTAAAACACAGTAAAAATAGCAAGAATAGCAAATTCAGCTGAGAAGGGCATGCTGCTATGTTGGCCTTATTCCTTTCATGTCAGTGCAGAATGCTGTCTTCATACATTTACTTGCACTGTGAAGCTAACAGAAAATAAGAACAGATTAGAATTTAGCTTATGCTATAGAAGTAAGTAATGCAGGAGCCTCTACAGCTGTAGTCTCCATCTTTCCTCAACTTGTGTAGAGATCTACCTGAAGCAGCAGTGCAAAATTACTAGTTTTGCTTTTTGCTTTTCTTTTTCTCTAAAGTTAGCTAGTTCTGACCATCTGCCTCAGTCTTCCAATTATTTTTTCAGTACAAATGTGACAGTTGTGTACAGAGACTGTTGTAAAAAGGGGAGTATGAGCCCTGTAAAGCTGATCTGTAGCTCTAGTGATATGATATTTACTTCTGATGAGGAGAAAAGGTTTGAGTTCTGAACACATACTTGGTGCTACAGACCACATTTATATATATATATAAATTCTACAGAACTTAGAAAATAATTCCTGACCTTGACTGCAGTTCTGCAAAAATATTTCCAAAATAGGAGACCAAGATGATTAGCTTGTGGATGTATTTTACAGAAACTGTGCTAAGGAAATGCAGTAAGCAACAATTGAGCATTACTGCTAAAGATGTACCTGCTTTTCAGCTGTGCTTCATCCACCTTTGAGACAGGGATAGATCATCAACTGTGGGACTGCTTTTTCCTTCAGCACAGAAGATTCTGCTCATTAATTAAAGTGATGGGAAATAAAGTATATCCACTTGTGCATATAGCTTCACCTTTATTTCAGATACTTTCAGATGTTAGTGTTTGTCTTTCTCCTGTCAGCCATGGTCAACCAGGAAAAGTTGTGTGAGAAACTTCCATACCAGCTTCATTGTGGAACACAGACTTTGCAGAGCTCTTTAATACTAAGTGCAGCTTCCAGTCTGTAAAGAGGGCTTGAAGCCACGAATCTCATTGTTAAGTTAGCCCTACATTGTATTTGCCTTGGCTTGCCCTCTAGGTGATTGACCTATTTCATATGTATTTCTGGATACTGTACTGAGCTGTCTTCACAGAGTTCATCACTGCGGTGATTTTTATTACCAAGCTTCAATTGTTTCTCGAGGCATTAGGGACAGGCTTTTCTAATGCTTACTGGTCAAAATGGGCTCAGAATACCTTTTTGCAGAGCTTTGATCACAGAACAGCCCCAACAGTGAGTGTAGGAAAAAATCATATGCAAGGATAAAGTAGTTTATTTTAAAATATTTGGGATGTTAATTCTTACAGTGCTGACAACTTTTATGTCTCTGGATGCACTGTCTCCAAGTGTCTGTTAAACCCCCTAAGCAATGGATAACCTTCTGGAGAAATACTCTGGAGAATTTTATTTTCCATGCAATTTGAATTTCTAGATTAGCATTTTTGCTTTTACCTTTTGCTCTTGGTTATCACCTGTGGTCATTCCACAGGGAATTGTGTACAACAGACTACTTGTGTTGCTGTTAGGAGTTTCTGACATTTCCTTTTAGCTTTATAGTCTTAGTCTGTGTGTTTGAATGTACCATTGTGATTTGGGGCTGCCTGGTTTTGTGTGTGTTGAGAGCAGGTTGGAGGTCAGGAAACTGCTGGTTTGTCACTGTGAAGGTGACCATGAAGTAGTTGGTTTGTTTCTTATGCCAGTTGAGCTTGGAGACTGAAAAATTAGTCTTTATTCTAATATGACCTAAAAATTAGTTTAGTATACTGCCAGCATCTTTTGAGAATCTTTTGAGAATAGTCTTTAAGCAAAGCTCGTTTTCTTTGTGAATAACAGTTTGTGTTTCTTCACACTTGAGACCAAGCAGCACCATTAGCCTCTTGGAAAAGTTGATTCAACATCTAGTCAAGGAGAGAGAACCCAGGAAGATTTTCTCATTTTTTTAGTGTCTTTTTTTGAGCTGATCCTTACTTACAGGAAATATGATGACTCTAAGTTTAGTACAAGGAAACCATTTTTTCCCCGAATACCATAAAATGACAATATTGCGATAATGCTGTCACTAAAAATAGATCCCTAAAAATAAACCCACAGCTTCCTTTTGGTGGTGATTACAAATACTCAAACATAAACAAACCTCTGGTTTCCATGCGGAACTTGACTTCCTTTTCTTTGTGTGTGTGAAATCCTCAGTATTTGGGACCTTTGCTCTGAAGTCATATCTGGTCATTCTTGTTGTTGATGGCTTCTTATCATCTCAAGTGTGAAAGCAGAAGATTGGGCAAAGCAAACTTGAAGCCAGTTTTCTTGCTCTTTTGATGATAACACTTGAAAGTTTTCCTCCTCCTCTTTCCCTGAAAACCCTATTCTTTTGTGCCTTTTGTTATTAGAGGTTAGTTGACATTTTGGAAATTAACTTCTGGGTGTATTTCAGTGTAGTCAGTCTATGTTAATGGTTCAGGAGGGAAGCCTGATATTTTGTCTCAGCTGGTTAATTTTGCATGTCTAAACAGTTCAGCTGATTTTAAAGTGTAATGGTGACTTGAAGCTCTTCATTTGTGTTTTAGAGAAATTAAAGTTTTGCTGTTGTGGTTCTTTTTTCTTTTGCTGGAATTTAGAGAGTCTGTGGTTCTTGTTTTGGGCTTGCTGCCTTCAGTTAATAATGTTTGTTGAAGTATTGCAGCCAAGAGTGAGAACAGAAAACCAGGTATTGCCCACGCATCTGGAATAGCATTCCAGTGCTGTCTTTTGAAGTCTCTAAATCAGGTTCTGGTATTGTTGAAGCTGAATTTGTGCAGTTCTTGCATAACTACAGGAAAGCATCACCTGGAAGCTCAGTGAGGAGTTGTACATGTTATCTTTTAAGGTGTGTTCAATCCAGAAGGATCCCAAAGTGATTTCAGTAATCTCTGGAAGTGAAAGAGTAGAAACAAGTGGGAGGATTAATGTAATGTTGATCTTAATGAAGCTCAGGGGAACCAAGTGTCCGCAGTGAGCACATACCATAGGACAGGAGGGGATTGCAGGGACTGACATACTGCACAGAATTTTGGTGTATGTAAGGTGTGATAATGGAGCTGATCTTGAAACTGAATGGCTGTAACACTGAAAGCCTTTCCAAGCAAAGTCTAGCAGCAAGGAAGAAAGGAGAGGAATTATTAGGAAAACCTAACTTTAGGGACATTTACTCTCCTTAGGCCTCTTATGTTAGTCAGTGGAGAAGGATTAAAGTCTCCAAGGAGAAGAGAGAATGAGTGCTGGAGACCAGTTTTTGGCCACAGGCCAGTAGAGCTATATCCATGATTATTTGTATTGCAAACCACTTGGATCAGAAGGCCTTTCTGTGTTAGAGTGGAATAATGGCCTGAAAAGAGTTCATCTCGTTGTTGAATTAATGCATATGATACAGCTGTGTCAAAGAACCTAGATCAGCAGTTGAGGACCTAGCATAATCTCTTGCTTAACACAAACAAGAAAACCCTACCACCCTCTCCATGTGGGGCTGGGGAGACTCAGACAAGTGAACTTCCAGTGTAAGTCTTACTGGCAAGAGTCTGAAATCTATAATGTATCATAGAATGGTTTGAGTTGGAAGAGACCTTCAAGATTATCTAGTTCCAAAATTCCCACTATGGGCAGGGACACCTTCCAGCAGACCAGGTTGCTCAAAGCCCCATACGATCTGACTTTGAACACTTCCAGGGACGGGGCATCTGCAGCATCTCTGAGCAACCTTGGATTATCTTTGTAGCCTTCCTCTAGACATGCTTTGAAAAGTTCATGTCTTTATTGTGTTAGAGACCTTAGACCTCGTTGCAGCACTCCAGGTGGAGTCTCACAAGGGCAGAGTAGAAGGGGAGAATTATCTCCTTTGTCTTCTTGGCCACGTCTCTTTTCATGCAGCCCAGCCTGTAGTTGGCCTTCCTGGCTATGAGTGCCTGTTGTTGGCTCATGTCTGGTTTTTCATCAACCAGAACCCCAAGCTGCTCTCAGTGATGACTTCTACCAGTCTGTACTTACATCTGGGGTCGTCTCCTGACCCTGGTGCAGCTCCTGGGACTTGGACTTCCTAAACTTCATGAGCTCTTGCAGGCCCACTTTTCAAGTTTGTCCAGGTCCCTCTGGATGGCTTCTCTTCCTTCTCTTGTGTTATCTGTAAGCTTGCTGAGGGTGCACTTGATCTCACTATGTCATTGATAAAGACATTGAAGAGCAGCAGTTGCAAGACCTGTGATCCTGAGGGCCACTACCCTCCACCTGACAGAGAGCCATGAACCACAGCTTTGGCTGCATCCATCCACCAATTCCTTATCTGCTAAATAGTCCACCCTTCAACTCCATGTCTTCATGGTTTGGAGATAAGGATGTTGTGTGGGACTGTGCTGAAGGCCTTAGAGTGGTCCAGATGGATGACACTGGTTGATCTTCCCTTGCTGACTGCTGCAGTCACTCTGTCATAAAAAGGCCACCAGATTGGCCAGGCATGATTTGCACCTTAGTGTCTTGTATGTGCTTTAGCATTGCCTCCATGAGGATCTGCTGCATGATTTTCCCATGCTGAAATGAAAAAATGCTGAAAGAAAGTCCTTGCTGGAGGGCTGTTCATTGCAAAGTCTGCGCGCTTGGCAGTACAGCAGCTTGTCTTTGTAAATAAATAAATCTAACAGAAATAGTAAGAAGAGAAAGGGGTTTTTCTTAATTTTCATTAGACTGTCACCTCTTTGACAGTATTTAAAAATGAATTCTTTTCAGTCAAGTGTTCTAAGGATGTTAATATTCCTTGCTCCACCAAATGGAGATTCACATGTCTGAATTATAGGTAGCTTAATGCAACAGCTAATTACTGTCACTTAACTCTAAGTTACACCTTAAGCCTTGTCCTTGGCGGGATCTTAGTGTGAGCATCCCAGTGTGACTACCACCAAGGTACAGAGCTGATACCATTCCCTGGGTAATATCGATATCAGTACATTATCTCTAAAAGAAGACTACTTTTCCTCCAGGAGGAACAAAAGTACTCATATTCTAGTAATGACTTTATATATATACTACCCAGCATTTCCAAATGACAGGTGATGAATGTCACCTTTTTTGTAAAATTTTTGCTCTCACGATCTTTATGCTAAACTTGGGACACTGGCTTTCACATCTTTGATTTTTTTTTTCTGGTCTCCTGTCATGAAAAGTAGAGGGAGCCCAACTTCTGGTTAATCCCCTTCACATTTCCCCCTCCCCACACATTTGCTAATGCTGTTTTCAGTTGTTAGAGGTTTGCACAAGGGCCAAAAGTAGAAGTGACCAGTCTGTTTATAAAACTTTGTACAGAGATAAGGAGAGCAGAGAAGTGACAAGTTTAAATTATTTTTGTTCCCCCGAGTCTTGCTGGCATGAGGTGTTTGTACTGGAGGCTTTTGGCTGCTTCACCTGCACAGGAGAGATGGGACAAGAATGCCCTGTGAATGCTGCCACACTGGCATGCACTTTTGCTCTGCTCTTAATAGGGAATTACTGCTCTGACCTGTGGCAGTGCCTGTTGGGTTTGTCGATCTGAGTGACAGCTTTCAAAAAAACCCTTTGCAGGGTTTTATATTTTCTGTGCAAGGCCCTTAGCTTGAGTTGGCATGTATCTAATTTAACATTCGAAAGAAAACAAAAAGGAGATGCCAGAAAAGTCAGTACCCTTTTACCCTTGGGCTGCACCCATTTTAACAGTTGTTGTTTAAAAATGAAAATACATGCCTTTAAAGCAAAAGCAAATGTTTTTTTCCCTCCTCCCCTTCATTAAGTTTTCTGGCATTAGGTTGTTTAACAGGCTAAGGAGTTCCTCAGCTCTTGGCTGTGGCTGAGGGCACCAATGTGCTTCCTGGCTGTGGGCTTCAGCTCCATGGAGGGAGCCTCTCTGCTGAGCAGGGCTTTGGTGTTTGAATAGAAAGCAGGATTAGGATTTGAAGCAAGGTTAGTTCTCAGGTGAGGAGAACCTGTTTGCTCAAAGTTAGTTTAGGTATTTCAAGACAATGTATCACTGTTTAGTTAAGGCTTATGCTGGCCTCGGTGGGATGTGATGATTATCAAAGTGTTTAAAAACAAATCCTAAAGGAGAAAAATTAAACTGCCTTTGTATTGCATGTCTACAGCAGGTATAATTTAACACTGTCAACTCAGTTCAAACAGACTGGGAATTTGGCTGCCTCTACAGTGTGGGCTGTTTTGCTATTTTGTCTTCTGTTGAAGTCCTAAGCAGTAATTTCTTATCTGAATAGAACTATAGGTAATGGGATGAGGGTAAACAGGAAAAAGACATAATTACATTGGTTTAAATTCATGCCACAGGTCACACCAAAAGATGTTCTTGTGTAAACAAGACTTGTGTTTGTCCATACAGCTGGGTTCAGCTGTGCCCATTGCTGACATCCATTGTCAGCAACAGATCATTTTTGTAGTATATCCAAGGCTTTAAAACAAAGACCATAATCAGTCTTGTTGCATAGCTCAGTGACAGAGGTGTCATTATACTGATGGACAAAGCAAAGTGGTTTTTCAACCCTGTGTAGCAAAAAGCAACAAGAATATAGGTTGATGCAAGTGTTTTTCTGTATTTTTGTTGCCAACAGATTTACAGTGAACTCATACTGTATTTTCACATGTCTTGGAATACTGTTTCCTTTTTAAAAATAATAAGTAAAGAAAAAAATAAAATCAGAACACTTTGGCAAATTTCTTCTGTTTGAAGTGTTGCCTGGAATTTAGGCATCAGAGGTACTGCTGGCTTTTTGGAATAGTTGGTTTTATTTGTAGGTGTATTGTGGCGTAAGTAACACGTGTAAAAGTGAGTTTTCATATTAGGGAGACTCCTGTTTCTTTGGCATGTGTGGAACTCTCAGGTGGGGAGGAGCAGAAGAAATACTGCCCAAGGGAGGGAGAGCACTCTGCAACAGCATTATTTGTGGTGGTATTTCTAGAATAAATCTGCATTTTGTTGCTGCTGGGAAAATGGAAAGCACAGTTACAGGTTTCTGGTGTTTGCAGTGGGTAGACCCATGGCTTTTTGTAGTACATGTGCTACGTTGTGTATCACTTCTTCAAAACTACAGTTAGTTTGCTGTATTCATCTGAAGACTGAAAAAAGATAGAACAGTGTAGGCCTAGGATGCATAACTGAGGTTGCAGCAGGAACTGGAAAAAAAAAATCTTCCCTTGGACTTTGTGGTTTGATGTACAAAGTTCAGTGTGGCCTTATCCCATTACTACTCTTCTGGTATTACAGTGGGGGACATTGCAACACAATGACAGACTGTAAAGTATTTAAAAATCATATCCAAGGATTGGAGAAAGCAGCATATTTCATATTGTTTATTTATATTTTTTGATGATTAAATATCCCAACTGAAAAACAGACTTCAAAGAAGTGTGGGGTCTTGCTTTGTGTTTGAGCTGCATGGGTGTCAAATGTTGCATGTCTTGCAGAGACAAGCCTTGACTCTACAGCTCCTTGCTGTAGCTCCTGTCATTGAGAGCTGGTGATGTACCATCTTCTGAGAAGGTCATTGCCCCAGCCATTTCTTCAGTGCTATTGGGGCTGGAAATGCAGCAGTGGTTTCGTGTGACACAAGTGTGAGGGGTCTATGCAGTTTGGGATATGATGAGAAGACATTTGAGAGGGATTGGTTTGGGCCATGGCAGCTTCTGCGTGTGGAGTTTTGAATTGTGCTGCTTATGGTTTGATTTTTATATATGTACATATAGCATATCCAACAGCTATACTTAAGAGTTTTCCACAAGAAACACCAAACAAACCATAGTAGGCACTTAATGCAGGTTCCCTGTGTATCCAGAAAGCCTTTCCCTCTAGCAGTGCTACCACAACAACTCTCTTCACAATTTTTGTAGGAGCGTGGATGTGTTGAACACAACCCAGATAACTTGTTGGGATATTTATTTACAGTGGAAATTTTTTGGTTTGTTTTCTTCCAGTGGAAGCATGACTTTCTGCAGATAATGTCCTTTTCTCCAGATGCATTTTATTCTTTGAGTGTGAAGGATATCCTACTCAGCATTTTCCCACCTTTTATCAGCTTATCTCTGCAGTGATTCTCCATAGTGAGTCAGGGAAACAAAGTGCTTTATTAAAGAACTGCATCATCTTTTAGGGGAAAAAAAGTCTTTGCTTTTAATAAACAATAGCAAACTCAAGCATGTGCAGTCTTGCTATTTTCAAGTCAATTGTAGACAATTGCAAGATTGATTGATTTCAGAATTACGTGATTTCAGAATTTTGATATTCAGCTTCAAAATAACTGGTGAAAATTTCTGGTCAAAGAAAGAAAGTATTACAATTATGTTCTCCTTTGTTACTCTTCTTTTTTTTTTTCACCTTGTTGTTCTATTCTGTAGGAATTTGTTATAGAACAGTATTGAGCAATGGAAAGAGAAGTTTTATCCCTGCCTGTGAGAATAACTATGTGTGTTTATATGAGCCTTCCTTGTAATAATTTGGGAGTTAATCCTTAGAGTACTGTTTGGTAACAAAAAGACTGATAAAATTACAGTTGATTTCAGAACTTAGACCTTTTAAAATAATGGTTTTAACTTTTACAGTTATCTCTCTGGTAGAAGCATCATTCAATATTTGTCAATTGCATGAAAATATTAATTAAATGCTTTGTACAATAAAGTGCTCCCTTTAAAAAAAAGTCAAACAAAAAATAACCAGCACATACAACCTGTAAAAACAAAATTACTTTTAACTAGATTTATTTCTCAGGATTTGACAGTTTTAAGAAAGGATCTGCATCCTTTTTTTGGGCAACAGTAGAATTTGTATATTTGATTTTGTTTGGCTGCATTATCATGATTCCCACTCAGAGTTACCATTTCTGGTTCTTGAGATATTTTTGGAGTAATGAGCCTTACTAAGTGCTGTTGGGTTGCTTATTGCTGTTCATATCACATTCCAAACAAGTAGTTGGAGCAACAGTGTATACAAGTGTTACACCTGAAATCAAACATTCCTCCTTTTTAATTTAACGGGTGTCAGCAGTGTGATCAGAACTGTACAGCAGTGGGCATGAACAGACTGAATACCCAGCATTCAGAGATGACTGCTCAGTATAGCCTATGAATAATTCTTGTCTCATACTACAAGGGGAAGAAAAATACTAGCTACAGTAACAAAAGGACTGAACTAATTGAGTAACAAAATTTCACACATTTTAATGGATGTGGGAGGACTGGATTATTAATGGTTGCGTTGGAGAAAAACACTGCAGTGTCTGTTCCCCTTGAAGCTTATGGCTCTGTTATGTGTGTTTATAACAGCAACTGCTTATCCTAAGGCCTGTGCACCTTGCATTGGAGAGGAAAAAATAATACTGTGGCCTTCCTTTCAGTCGCAAGCTACCTCCTCAACACGTGGTGCCTTTAGTTTCAAAGTGTCTTGTAGCAGGGGCTCTATCTCAGCCCAGAAGGTTGAGTGGTGTGGCCTTCATCAGAGTTGAGAAGCTCTTATGTCACTGGGCATTGATGTGGAGTTGTTGGGTCTTTTTCTCTTTTTGCCCCTTAGATGTGGTATTTGTACCTCCAGAATCCCAGCATAAAAGGCCAGTGAAACAATAGCTGCTTTTGGTGTGAGCAGCTGACAGAACACCATAACTATTTGAGCACTGTTGGTGTGGTCCCAGAAATCTAAAATGGTGGTGAAGTTGTTTGCTTCTCTTCCTTTGGTCGAGCCATGCCTGCTCCAAAAATGCCTCTCCTTCTTCTAGCATTTGGCTCCTCTTCCTTGCCCACTGTCCCCACTGCCTTGCATTACTGTGTGGTGGTGCTTTGCCATGTAGCATGTCTGTGACACTACTTTGTGAAAGAACATTTTCAGTAGTGTAGGACAGAAAATATAAGCATTCTACATTAGAGCCTTGTGTTTGTTTGTTTTTGATTTTGCTGGTGATATTTTATTTATTTTTAGTGAAGTTTAGTAAATAAGTAAAACAGGAAGATGTAGTTCACCGAGGTGTATCCTAGAGATATGGAAAGGGGCAGTATTGCCATCACTTGAAGAAGTTTGCTATAGGTCTCTGTGGAATGACACTAGCTATATATATATATGTGTATATATATATATATATATATATAGTGCTAGGTGATATGATTTTTTTTAGCCTCTGCAGATTGTGTTTGTTTTACCTTTCTCTTTCTAGAAAACAGTGTTAAGCCTCCAAATCTCGGTTTTGTTTTTGTCATATTTTTTTATCACTTTTGAACAGTCTTCTAATTCATTGAGAAGAAATGAGTGCTTGGTGCTTTGCTGCTGGGTTATTTTTTCTCTTCAGTAAGGTGTAAATGGGATAACTCTTCTTCTGTCATTTAATACCCATCTTCATCTTGGACATATGAAACAAAGACAGTGGTGATGACTGCTATCTCCTCACTTCTGCTTACTTGGAGGAGGCAGTGCTACCCAAAGGACTAAACTAAAGCTCATGTAATTTTTTTTTCTGGTTGTGATGTATTGCATAACTTCATAAAAGAAAATAGATTCATTTCACATATTAATTTGACAAACCTTTGTTCTTTTCTTCCTGCTAGTCCTCTGTGGACATGATTTAAGCACTGAAGCCAAGAAAGAGATCATGGCATAACTTGCAGCAATTATGTAAACTGTGTTAGATCAGCTATATATGCCAACACTGGCTTCTGCTGTGCTTAAAAAACAGTTTATCATGTGCTTAAAAAACAGTTTATCATGTGTAGGGGTGAAGGAAATGTTATTTTTTTCTTAATTACTGTATTAATATATTCGTGTTGTATTTGACTTCCAGGTTGCATCACAACGCATCAGCTCAGTGGATCTTTCATGCTGCAGCCTGGAGCACCTGCCTGCCAACCTGTTTTATAGCCAAGACCTCACTCATCTCAATTTAAAGCAGAACTTCCTGAGGCTAAACCCCAGCCCATCCACAAGTAGAGCGCTTAGTGAATTACAAAGGTAAAGTAGTATGGTTCTACCACTCTTCCTCTGTCCTTGGAGCCATGATCTGCAGGAACTTTCCTAAAAATTACTACCTCCTCTTGTGGAACATTGGCCTGACTGTAATGCTTCAGAAATTGGTTAACTTTGTGTATTAGAAACAGACTGGCTTTCATAAGAAACTTCATGTTTTTCTTGTAAATAGAAGGACATTTTCAGCTCAAAATGCAATTTTCATAATGTGTTTTTATGTACCTACTGAGGCCAGACTGTAGTTCTTCAGCCTTTGACTCGTGTGAGTATGAGTTGGTGAGCTGCCCATCAAAGGCAGCCATTCTACGTAGGAGCAGTATTGCATGTGACCAAGGGAAGAAGTTTTCTGTTAGCCCCCCCCCAAGCAAAGGAAGCGCTGATTTCATAAATTCAGTCTGGTTCCTGTCTTCCTTCTACTCTGCTCAATCCTATTTTTCTTTCTTAGTATCTGTGACCTTCCAGTTCTTTCCACTGCAGCTCATCCAAGAGTGTAACAAATGGGTAGACAGCAGCATGATTGGTGCTCTGAATGATTTAATGTATGTGTTCTGTGGAATCAGCAGCCTTTCTGTGTTCGCAAAGATGAATGTTCCCATACTGAATATAAAGTTGTGATTTTAATTTCAGTGGTAAGTGAATTGCAAAGTACCTCAGGATTGTATTTGTGGATTGTCCTGTTCAAACAAAATGTTTTAAACCACATTTCTAAATCCCTTCCTCTTTGAAAAACAACTGAAAAGTACAAGATGGATTATGTGGGCTGTTGTATTTTTATATCATTCCAAATTCATTTTGGAAAACCAAAAAATCTGGCATAATGAAAGATGAATGAACCCAGCAAGTCTGCTTCACAAACAAAGCAGGCAGCTATTCCAAGACCTTATGAGCACAGTCTGGAGAGAAATTCTGACTGGACTGTGAATGTCAGCATAGGTGTCCAGATAGCAAGTGGGATTTTAGCATAAGCTAGTGATGAACATGGACAAATAACCAGTGTCTCTTATTTTAATGGCTTCTTATATTTTTTTCCTTTTTAAGTATCAGAAAGTGTAAAGGAGATACTTGATTATGCTTTGTCTATGTACCTACAGCGAATTTCTGTTTGCAATAGGTTTGGATTTGTCTGTGTACCTGCAACTAATTCTGTTTGGGGTTAGAAAGCATTGATAATTAATGTGATAGGCAATGTTCATTCTCTGTTTAATTTTTTCTTGGTATTGCAGTTGTAGGAACAGCTGATAAGTCTTGCTGATAGTTAAAAACCATTAAATTTTTTCTTACTAACATGAGGCTGAACATAAAAGAGTGAAAGAGTTCAGATGACAATATATACTCCTGTTTTCTGAGATTCTGAGATGAGGAGAATCTGGAGAAGTGGCATCTACCTGAGGTGGTATAAAACTGATTGTCTCTCATTCTTATGTGAGCTGGCCCTATTCTGTAGGCAAGTAATATTCTGCTGTGCTTCCATTGCTTTGAGCTTGGCAAAAAGACACAAGGCAGATCTAGGAACTTCTGGAGAAAAAAAAAATTAGGTTACACAGCACTGTTTTGGTGTATCTGAGTTGGTGCATCAGAAACTCCTGCCCTTGATGTTTCCCTTTGGCTGCTTGATGTCCTCCAGTCTTACCTTTACCCAGGACAGGTGGGATCACCCAGACAGTGAGTAGCTGGAGGAAGCTGTTGCCACTGTTTCCATTGCTGTGCCAGTGGGAAGGGCTCTGTGAAGTAGCGGTAGTTCCCACTGAGGGTTTGGAAAAGTGATGCTCCACTGGTTGCCTTCTGCCTCCATACTGCAGCAAAAGCATGAGCCTGACCCTGGAGTGTGTTCCCAAGCCATTCTCCTTCCTGCCCTAAGAAACACAGAACTGACTTCTCCTTGGGTGGGAAAACTTGAGTTGTACTTATGTTCCCCAAAAGCTTTGAGCCAGCTTGACTGCTAGTAAGTCTGCTTTTCTCTAGTGAGTAAACACACAAATATCTAGAAAGAGGAGAGCACCACACATTTTGAAATCATTAGTGAAACCCAGTATCAAAACATATGTAAAGTGAAGCTCGTTGTTCCTGTGAACACACATCTGATTGATCTATTTTTTCTTTTTAAACCAATTCCATAAAACCATTTTCAGATTTATAGGGGTTGCACAAGGTAAAACTTCACTGAATAAACCAAAAGTCTTTTTTTGTTCACTGTGTTCTTTCAAATCACAGGAAAGCAAGTTCAAAATCTCTGCTGTTCTGATTTGGTACTGTTGGCTTTGCTACAAAATTCTCAATTGCTAAATTGGAGCCGCACATGAGGCACAGCACCACTGAATCAAGCCTACAAGTATTTAAGGCTCCAAAATAGCCATGTGCTTGGATGTTTTGAACAAAACACATTGGCATTTACATACCAACCCTTCCCAGTACAATTTTAAAGTAAAACCTGGTTAGCAAGACAGTCTAAGAAAATCAGTCTTGCTATAAGCAGTTCCTGGTGCTGCAGTTCCTCTTAATAAATCACTTTAATAAAGCACTTAAATTACTTAAACCTCTTAATAAAGCACTTAAATTACCACTTTGGGTGGTAATTTAATGAATGCTGGATTTCAGAACAAGTGTTCTGAAATTGTCAAAGACACAATAAAATACCAACTTTTCACCACCCACTGAATTGACTTGCAAGCAGCTGGGTCATAGTAATGATGTGCTGACTAGTGCACTGTCATGGCAGGTACAGTCAGGAATGTATTAGGAAAAAAGGAATTCCTATTTTTGTCTACGCAGTTGCTTCTTTCAGTTGTTAAAATAATATAATTTGTTGCATTTATGAATAAAATGTTTAGTCCTGATTAGTACATGGCATCTGAAGGTGTAAAGTGATGTAGATGTACGTTTTCCCAGTAGCTGCACTTCTACTTGCTTTACTGTCCACTCAACCCCCTTTTGTTGCTGTAGATGCTCTGCATCTGTGAACTTCCATAAGTGAACATTCTAAATATTGAAAGGTGAATACAGCAATCTCTATTGTTTTTCCTACTTATCAGGGAATACATATTTCATGCTATATGTACAAGTAAGCCATCTGAAAATTCATCTGTACTGAAAAAAGTAGCAAATGATGCTACTTGTTCTCCCTCACAGAATCTTTTCTAAAACTACAGGAAAGGATGTTTCTCTTTTGGAGAAGAGGAGATTCCCTGGTTGAAATGCTAAGAAGAGTACAGGCTTGCTAATTTTGCAGAGTACTGTTGCTCTGAGATGAGGCACAAGAATAGACCATAGTCTTTATTTACTGTTGCTCTGCTTCACTGGACTGAGAACACTTCATCTTTATAAGTAATTGTTTCAGTTGGTATTGTTGGAAAAAGTGGTTGGTATCAAGAATATTATTTTCTTGCTAATTTTGAAAAGTAAGTTATCAGTATATGGATTTTTAAGATAAGACTGTTGCAGATTTAAAAGAAAAATAAGAAAAAGAAAAGGGAGATGTAGTAAGACACTACAAGTTGTTTTAAAAATAAATAACACACAAAAGTTGTTTTAAAAATAAATAAAATTATGCTTGCCAGTTTTATCTAAAGAATGAATTATTATTCTGATTGTGGTTGTTAATTGTTAACAGTGATTATATAGATTTTTATCTTAAGATGAGTTGGTATAGTTTTTCTCCCAGACCCCTTATAGAAATGCACTGCCTTCTGTGGCATCTCAGGTGAAACTCTTTTTGGGGCTAGTGGCAGAAATTTGAAGATGCATCTCTAGGTTATGAGAAGGCTAGAGCACTCTGAATTGCTGATGCAAGTGTTTCTGAAATCCCTTGCAACTTCCAGTTTTTATCTGAAAACCCAGGATTTCAGGCGACCTCAAACTAAACCATCCTTACAAATTCATTGTGCAATAAGAAGGTAAATAAAAATGTAATCTTTGTTCAAAGAACACTTGGAAGCAAGGGGGAGCCAGTATTGCCAACCTAACTGGTATGAACCCAGTAGGCAAGGTGGCTGGAAGTCAGTGTGAGATGCAGCTTGATCTTAGCTTGTACCTAGAGGAGCAGGGAGGAAGGTCTCCAGCCTGCCACTTGGTTGGCCTCCAAGTGCCTTGAGGTACTCCTTGTGATTATTGCTATCAGTGTATGAAACTGAGGTTACTGGAGAAAGGTGGATGGTTTAATGAATGTCAATTATACATCTACCCCCTTGTCAGGCCCCACAGGGGCACTGCCAGTAGATGCACTGGAAAAGATTTGAGCTGTCTCCTTTTTTCTCCCCCTTTTATTTTGGGGGATATATGTTTGGGTTTTGAGGTGTTTTTTTTATCTTTTCCTTTTATTTTCTTGTTGTTGTTTATGGGGTTTTGGGGGTTTTTTGTGGTTTTTTTTGGGGGGGGAGGGGTGGGTTGTTGTTTTTTGGGTTTGGTTGGTTTTTTTTTTTTTTTTTTTTTTTTTTTTTTTTTTTTTTTTGGGAGGGGTTAGTGGTTTTGGTTTTGGGTGGGATTTTTTTGGATTTTTTTTTGATATTCAAATGAATCCTAGTATGCAGATCCTGCTAACTTTGCTTGTTCCATGGTGTGTGAAGATGTGGGGAGCTTCTTCTCACAACTCTGTTGGTCTTGGACAGGAGCAAACCTTACTTTTATATAGTTTCTTCTTTTTCACTTAAAGTCAAACACTAAAGTGCAGCTGTCTAAGCAGCAGGGTAAGAGGAAAGGTTGGCAGTATTGACAACCGGAGGTCTACTAGTACAAACCCCATCCAGTGCTTGCTGTATTTTAATGCTACATTTATTTTCTCACCTCTATAGCTTTGGAATTTTTTTTTTTTTAATATTTGTTATAGTAAAAAATGACACTTGTAGTTTGTTGTTTATGTAACTTCACTGCTTTTGTTTTATCCAAGTTGTAAAGACATTGAACAAAGAGTTTGCTTTTGTTAGTGCATTCTTCCAAACCTTCATGACTGTGTTCTCCTTAAATCCTGTGTATCTTTGTGGTCTCAAGAAAGTGCCCTTGTGAACACCCAGCAAAAATCAGTGACATTTAATTAAAGAAAAATTAAATCATAAAGTTAAGTCTCTGGAAATAACTAAGTGGGGACAATTGCAAAATTGGTTTAATGCCTGAAACACATGGAATTTTTTTTTAATTTTATTTTTTATATTGGAACAGTGAACTTAATGGTGATATGAGAAAAATAAATGGCAGTAAAAGATACATGCTTTTAAAATAGTGTAGTCTAAAAGTAGAAATTGCATTTGGATTAATTAGATTCACTTATTGAACTGTAAGGCTAAGTACAGCAGTCTCTCTTCCAAGTAATGTTTCAACAAGTGAACATATCTATGGAATTCAATTATTGTGTATCAGTCTCCAATTTATTTGTCTAGGTTTTTTGGATATGGCTTCCAAAGTAAGGGGTTTCTTTTCATGTAGTTAAATGGGTTTCAGCTTGGAAGTCCACCCCTTTTGTATTTCCATTATAAATTTCCAGTAGAGAGGAAGTGAATATATTTTCACTACTTTTTCCTAAGAATTTTGTCCTTCTTCTGAGGTCAGTCTTTCTCCCCGTATGAAGCAGTATGTGGCAGGTATGTGCAGAAACTGAGAACTGCACTGTGTAGTAGTGTAGGTTCAAGTTATTTCCACTAACAAAACCATACACTTGATTTACTTGTCTTTATGGTACTCTTACCAACCATGTAATGTAATACAGGCTTTTTTGTTGTTAAGCTTGGAGGTAGTCTGAATTTGACTTAACTATACCAACTCATCTTAACATCATTTGAATTATATTACTAATTTAGGACTTCTGCAATGACACCTTTCTGGAAAGGGAATGCTATGACAGTATTTCTGGCACTAGGCTGGCAACTCCCTTAGGCAGTAAGGCCATGGAGGGTAATCCAACACAACTGCAGAAAGAGAGTCATTTGTACCGTTTATTTCCAAGGAGGAAATTGCCATGGCAGAATTTTTGGGAAATTCTCTTTGTGGTTAAGTAAGTGGCCACAGTAGCAGGTGTTTAAGAAGGTGGCGAGTTTTAGTTTGGTTCTAAAACTTGTCACAGCACTGCAAGGCAAGCACCATTGTTCTGCTCAGAAATGGTGCTGAGAATGACGGACACTTATGTTGATGCTTGACAATAATATTGAGTTGTAACCACAGCACAGTCATGAGAGCCCAGGTTCTGGAGATAGGTTTGGGAAAGTGATTGCTTTCCTTAGATTGAGTTCTTTATCAAGCCATGCCTTCCCTTGCAGGTGTAACAAAATACTGCTTTTTAATTGTTTTTGGTAAGAGTAGGGCAAGACCAGTATTGTCAGATGACCCTGTTATGGCTGAATTTCAATGATGGTGTATGACCACCAGTTGGAATACACTATTCCCCTTGCTTCAAACATAGTGGAACACAAATGCTGTACTGTGTAATGAAAATTCCTCTGCTGTTCACACCACCAGGTAGAGCTAAATTTGAAATTAGCATGTCAGTTCATTGCTCTGCTGTGATACGAACTTCTCTTGTTAGTCCCTCTACTTATTTTTCATATGTCAAACTAAAGTCCTTCCTTAAGTGGCAGCTTCAGGATTAAATAAGTGGGCAGTTTTTGACTCAATTAGGGCAATTAGTGTTCAGTCATATTGCATGTTTAAATCCAAGGGTTTTGTCAACATTTTGCTCTAGCTTAAAGTAGGGCTATTTTTGCTCAGCAAAGTGAGTGTTTATGTATTGGCCATTACAATAGAAAGCTTAGTAAGCTAACTGAGCATAGTGTATTGAGAGATGCTGTTCTTCATTCAGGTTGACTTTTACTAAGAGATAACGAAGTCTGGAACCATGGAAGAAGGACAAAAAGCATATGTATGGATGTGATGTGAGGTTATTACACTGTTGTGCCTCAAATGAGCAATTTTGTGCCTTTTTTTCTTTCTAGCAATGCCATGTGGGCAGCATTGATGTGTGTGCCTGCTTCTGATAAGAGTAAAGATTTGGGTGTGAGAAAACAGCGAAGATGTTGCTCTATAAAATCTGTTGGAAGCCTGATAGTTTGCAAACTCAGCTGCAACAGAAATCTTGAGTCTTTAAAATACTTCCCTCCTACCTTATTTATATTGATGTGATATACAAGTGATACTGGTGTGACTGACTGTAAATCTGCCTAGATATAAGAAGCACTATAAACAATGCAGCATTTTAAATGTGCAGCGTGGCAGTGCTCCATAACACAAGTGATGTTTGTGATGTGCATAGTGTGAAGTGAGTAGCCAAAGATGAGAGGTAGACTTAGATCTTAATTTTGAGCAAATGCCTGCTAGTTTGGCTGAGTAATGTTCTGCACTTGACAATGCTCCATGGGAAGAAATATTACTTTTTTTTTCTAAATGAACATGCTTGCAATGGGGCAACAAAATACCTCTTTCCGGCCAGATGTCTTAAATTAGTGTCCTAACTGTAACTAAGACTATGGTATCCATCTTTCAGTGTTTCTGTAAATGTGACTCAACAATAAACTTTCATTTGTGTATTTTTTGATATAAATTTTGTGTATTTTGTATGAGTGTATCCAGTACTGGATGTACTATTCATTCTCATGGATGCACTACATAGACCTGTTAACCAGTTCAGTTTGTGTCCTGAGTAGTTAGATTATTCACCAAAGACCTTTAATAAGCACACAGTACAGCATAGATTAGAGTAGTAGAGATGTAATCCAGATATGCTGGGTAGAGGGAGCTTTTTTCCTCTCCTCCTTTTTGACCTACGGCAGTTATGCACAAAAATGTATGCAGAAAGCCTTGAAGCTGAACATGACACCAGAGTTATTGTATTTCTTAGCTTCCTTTACCACCTGCTGCCCCAGTCCTCTTTGCTCTCTTAGTTTGATCTTCTGTAATTTTATCTCAAGATTGTGTTTGGGATCTTCTAGTGGATTCTTTAGTGGACAAAAGCCCTGAGACTTATCCTTTTGAGACTACAGAGTGGCACAGGTAAAGTCTGTAGCCTTGCTGTTGTTGTTAAATTAGTTAATTCTTTTTTCATGGTTGGCTTGAAAATTGGAAAAGTTACATTTTGATGTTTCTCCAGCAGCTGAGTTATTTTGACTTAATCTTCACGTATTTACTTTTTTTGTACTTGCCTAAATGGGAGAAAATATTCTAAAGGCTCAGAGTCCAGTGCTTGGAGCACTCTTGTTTGTATTTGCAGCTAACTTTGAGGATGATGTGGGACAGCTGTTCCACCACAGAAACCCCCCAAATTTCAAGGCAGCATACCTGTGCCCTAAATCTACAGTTATCTTCAAGATAAATGCAGGATTGTGTGTCTCAGTTCTAGGCTCAAGATTTTTAAGTCCTTTCTCTCAAAATAGAGGAGTATGAAGGTATAGTGTTTAAAATGCGCATATTTATTTTTCTGGCTAGCAGCTCTTACTAACTTACCTTTGCCTCCTTTTTAATTTACAGTTCTTCCTTTAGAGATAGACTAGTCATCGTTTCTGCACAGTAGCATTTTTTCCCCTGCAGCATTAACTTGATTGCAAGATTTCCTTTAGTCTCCATCTAACTTTGTTCCAAACTTCTTCTGCCTCCAGCATGTCACAGGGTATTCAAAATTTGTGATAACTCTGGCAATGTTTTTTCTATGTTTTTCTCCTGCCATCATTGCACCAAAATACCACTAGAGAGTACAGCATTCCCTTGTTTGCTGCAAGCCTGTGTAAATGCTGTATGTGCTTACAGCCTGCTTTTGGGGCTCAGCAGCCCTCACTGAAGTACCATACCAAGGCACTGCTTACATTTTCAGCTGAATTTTAGTCAGTGACATGAGTTTGATTTAGGCAATGCTGTGTGTGCTAGTTGATTGCAATAGCTGCTAGGGATTTTTCAGTCTTATTATTAAAACTCTTTAACCTTTTAATGCTTGATGCATTTGCTCTCCATGTTTCCTGGTTGGAGGAGAACAGAGTTCTCTGAGGTAGGAATGGGCTGATTCAGAGGCTATGGATACACTGGCACATGCTGCTGGAGATTACTTTTATGTGGAATACTCATGGGTGCAGTTTTGCTTCCATTGCAAAGTTATATAAAAGTCTGCTCACACAAATAAAACTTGATCCTTAATGAAGGGAAAATTAAGTCCAGATAAAATGTCCTGGTATAAGCTGTGCCAGAAAAGAAACTTCCTCCCATCTATTGGAATCTGACACAGATCTTTTCATTCATCCTTTTACTTGGCTTTAGGCACACCTCCCAGTGGTTGTCAGGCAACCATAATAATCTTGCTGAACATGCAGGCTGGCTAATTGGATTGTCCCCTTCTTGGGTTTTTCCTTTAAATGGTTTTGGTCATTTTTAGTAAGGCAAACTCATGCAAGTTGCTTTCTTTCTGGCTGATGTCATAAACCAAGGGGCTTTAAGAGTTCTGTGACATGTCAAGGGCAAAATTTTGCCTCTGTCAGTACAGAAGCCGTGCTAAATTCTGTTTTAATTCAGAACGTTTCCCACTTGTATTCCAAACAGTCTATTCTAATGAGAATTTTTGTTTGGAAGGCAAACATAAATGGCCCTGAGCACACAGGTCAGTAGCACCACAAAAAATTAGTGTTCAAATAATCTGAGATTTTCCTGCACCTTTGGTAGTAAAACTACCACAAGGGTAGTTTTAGTACAGGATGTCACAGAAGTGAAATATATAAGGATGGCAAGGGATTTTTTCTTCGTTACACTCATTGGAAAATGCATTTAATGTGTTGTTCAGGAGGGTCTGTTCCTCTTTGTCAGGTTAACATGAGTGACTCTTACAAGTGGTGTTGAATTGGAGTGTCTGGTCATTTCCCTGGTTGCTCTGAGCATATAAACTAAAAATGCACGTGATTTGTATGTACATAATTAAACTTGCCTTATATTAATCATTGTGAGGCAACTTAGTGTCGATTACTGATTTGTTTCCTTTATTTTTTCTTATCTCTTTTTAGATTCACCAAATTGAAGAGCCTTAACCTTTCAAATAATAATTTAGGAGACTTCCCACTGGCAGTCTGCAGTATCCCAACCCTGACTGAACTCAACGTGTCCTGCAATGCCCTCAGAAGCATTCCAGCAGCTGTAGGAGAAATGCACAAGCAAGTACTTTCTTAGAACTTTCACATGCACAGCCTGACAACAACAAAGGCAGCAAGCAGTTTCATGACTCTGCATACTCGTGCTATGAGAAACAGTTTAAACTTACAGGATTCTGTCAGAGCAAACTGGCTTGTAGATCCATATGGAAGCAATTGTGGGTGGAGGGAAAGCACGCTTTGTGCCTCAGAGCTCTTCCAGTCTCCAGCATTTGACACAAGGGTCACCTTCACAGTGAACAAAATCTTTTAACCCTTCTTGCTTATGTTCTTTAGCTGTCATACAAGTTGTAGTTCTGGAGATAGAACTGTCTAACAGCCTACACTTCTTAGTTGCCAAAGCTTTTAATTATTTGGTGAATATCTTCTGTAGCAGATGTTACAGCATTATTCATTAGCATGTTTCTTTCTGCTGCCCTTTTGTATATGGTATGTCACTGTAAATGCAGCAGATTTGTGTGTTTATAGGAAGGAAATGGGATTTAACACGTCACTCATTTTCTTCACTCTCCCTTCCCCTCTTCTAATAGCTTGCAGACATTTTTGCTGGATGGCAACTTTCTCCAGTCCCTTCCCGATGAATTGGAACATATTCATCAACTCAGCTATGTGAGTTTGTCCTTCAATGAGTTCACTGACATTCCTGGAGTGCTGGAGAAGCTGACTGCCATGGATAAGCTCTGTATGTCAGGAAACTGCATGGATACCCTGAACCTACAGGTGTTAAAAAGGATGCCTCATATTAAGCATGTGGATCTAAGGTAGGTATTCAGAAAAGGGGAAGAATTAGTGAGCCTAAATTATTTGTGTTGAAGTGGCTTCTCCTTGGCTGTCAGAATTGCCTCTGGGTATAAATCTCTTGTGTTTGTCCAGTGAACCATGTTTCTGGTGGTGTTATGTAACTCCCAGCACTTGCCGTGACTTAGCACTCTTCTTGGAGGAAGTTGGAGCATTTAGGGGGATCAATATGAAATGAGTTTTAGGGGAAATGAATGTTTGCACCAAAGGATCAAACAAAACAGAGCTTGGGACAGTTGCTGCAGTGTTAATGCAATAGACATGACAGTCTCTGGCCCAAAAAGCTTCTATCTGAAGTGTTACAGATTTGTGAGGTGAAGAAAAGGGCATTGAAGGTGAAAGAGCAAAACCAGATATTTTAATATCTCTTGGTGTGTTAAAAGGCCTTGTCCACCATGAGTAATGGTATTTTATTGATATCCTCAGAGGAGTCCAAAGAGATCTTATTACAAATGGCTCTGGTATGAGGTGGTTCTCTATTGTTATGGTCTTTTGGGAAGACAAATTCTGCAATCAGCTGGTCAAGGCTCAATTCAGAGCCTGGACCATGAGGTTCATATAACTGTAACCATGTAGTTAAACTAATGTAAGATAAAACTTATTTTACTGTACTGCCATGTAGCTGTCAAGACTTTGCAGTCTAGGAAGGGCCAGCATAAGTTTAGCTAAAATAGGTAGGTGAATTCTGAAGTGCTTCTGGTAGGATTAAAATATGTCTGTGTTTGTACATATGTTAAAAGCAAATAAATTTGCCTCAGAGAAGGGATTTTGTGGCTGACCTGGCCATGAGTTCCAGTGGTGCAGTTCCAGCCCTCTGATTGTCTGATGCATCCTTTCTGTACCTAGCAGTGAACAGTGGTTCTCTGTGGCACTAACTGAAATAGTAAATATTTTACTTGCTGTACAATGAGGTGCTTTGCTTCAGTGAAATCACAAAGAGGCCCTACTTGCAAATTGAAAATATAAAAGGTAAGGTGGTGTTGGAGGGGACATATTAATTACCCTTATTCTTTTAACTGCAAGATATACCTACTGTTACACAGAGGTCAATGCTTGGAAAGCAGGAGCAACAGGAGAACTACAAGTATTTGTCATCTGCTGTAGAGAGGACTCAGCTGGCTTAGTGTGCCAGCAGAAGTTACTGTACTGATTTTAGTGTTCTGCTCAGAGCTGAGAATTTGATACTGATCTCTTTGGAGTGCTCTGCTGTCTTAAACTTTATGGGGCTATAGATAATCTCATTCAGTTATAACTTCTGGGGAAGTTGCTGAGTACTAACAGTATCAATGCACTGCAGTGAAGATGTGTAAAACCTGTCCTCTTTATTTGTCAGACCAAGTTGTCTTGGATTTTTGCTTTGTTTTCTTTCAACACCCATTTTCAGGTCTCTGAATTTGCTTGCTGTGAAGCATGGAGAGGCAAGAAGCAAATACATGGGAATTCATAAATCTCAATTTGGCCTTTCAGTAAGGCAAGGGTCTCCAATACATGCTGGTTACTTGTATGTGCTGGATTTTTCCAGCAGATGATAGGCCAGCAAGAACTGTAGAAGCTGTGTTCTTTTCCAAACTATTGGGCACAAATAACAGCCAGATCATCTTTTATTTTTATAGGCACAGTAACAGTAATGCTTAGCTTCTTGCAGAGCTTTTCATCAGTACTTTTCAAAGTAGTTTAGAAAGGAGCTTGGTGTCATCATTCCTTTGTCATGATGGATAAAGCTACAGAGCATAGCTATCCTGCTTTTCAAAGGATTAAAACCGTAACATAACAAAGGGGAAAATATTAAAAATCAACCTTGACCTGAAAGCGTGCTAGTTTAATCCAGTGCAGCTGATTGATTGTAGTGTGAGCAATGGTTTGTCAGCAGGAGCCTGCCTTATAACTACAACTCATCTCCTTTTTTTGTCTGCAAGATTGAATTCAATTAGGAGATTGGAGGCTGATGAAGTAGATTTTCTGCATCATGTGACCCAACTGGATCTGCGAGACAACAAACTTGGGGAGCTGGACGCGACAGTTTTTAACAACGTGGAAGTGTTGCACTGTGAGCGGAATCAGCTGGTGACCCTCAAAATCAGCGGCTATTTCCTCAAAGCTCTGTATGCTTCCTGCAATGGTGAGTGGCAGCTGTGGTATTGTCATTGTACCTGGTTCTCTGTGAGATGCTTGTGGAGTGTAGTGCACATAATCAGGAGGTTCTTGACACAGTCCTAGATAAAAGGGTTTCACATGTGCTGTGTAATGCTACTGGCAGTTCTGAGCTTTGGAAGTGACTTCCTAAGAAAACCACGATTTGGAGGTCTAAGAACTGTGAAAATCGTAGAAATTCTTCTCTATGTCAGTAGGGAGGGTTCTTGAATTTGTCACTTGTTTTCGTTGCATTGATGCGTTGCTCTACTAAAATCAATAGGAATTTACTGCTTTTCTCTGCACTGAGAAAGTTTGAACACGTGACCATTTAGGAGACAACCCAAAACTATAAGTTTTTGCTCCTCCCTCTAGCTGCTTAGCCTGTCCAGAAAGCTCTGAAATTCAAAATGGTAACTTCATTGCTTGTATTTGATAATAAAAATAATGCAGCCTTCTGCATATGCAGTTGTACAACTGCTGTGTTTCATGAACAGGATCTGTTTGATCTGTCTCTGCAAACTGCTATTACTTAAAATACTCAGTTTGCACCATGATTTTTATCATTTAGAGTAGTTCAGTGTGGAATAAAGAAAATGCAAAGTAGGAGAACTGTGCATTTGATGAGCAGTCTGAACTGCCTTTAAAAGGCTGTCATCTTAGCAATATCTAAGCCTGTGCCTTCATTAAGTATTCATGCCAAGATCTTTGTAGCTGAGAAAAGTTAACATAATCTGAGCATGTGCTGTTCAGTGTGGGCTCAGAATCCAAGTCAACCCATGTCTTGTAACCAACTTGGGTTACATGGGTTGACATGGGTTGACTTGGTCTTACTGTTCCTCCTGGCTTGTCCTCTCATTACCCTCGGCCACCTTGTTTTCATGTCATTTTCCAAAGAAACTGCTTGTTAGAGTTGCACTTGAATTGATTTTTCTGTAGGCTCAAATGTCTGTTTGAGTTTTGGGGTTTTTTAAACTTAACACTAAGCACTAGCTACCTGAAACCTTAGGATGTGAACTATATTTTGATTGCTTCAATAATAACATTACTAGCTGTAGTTGTTTTATAGAAGATCTGCCTGCAACTGGGAACTCCACAGGCATGCCAAGGCTTATGTAATGTGTTGACAAATACTCTGGATCTTGCCATGACCTAAAGGACTCTGGTATTCTGTAACTTGCTGTTCCAGAGTGGGGAGGTTCCCTTCCCATGCTTATATCTCTAGTGACGAGTGAGAAAAAAGTAGAGCAGTTTTGTGACTGACTCTTCTGGGCAGAGGGCGGCGGAGGTGAAGTTACAGCTCTTGTGACAAAAATGGGAAAAATGAGAATTTGCCATGAAACTTTTAAAATCCTCTACTTTCTCATCCCTGATCAGTTATGCAGTGCCAGTCAGAGCAAGTACAATGTAACACAGCAAATGTACTAAAACATAATAAAGAAACAGAACTCACAAGGGGTTCACAAAGGTCCATATCTTCAGAATTTTTTTTGGTTATTGATGTGGTCTGAAATCTTTGTGTGTTAACTCTTAAAATAGTTCTTATGGAACAGTCATTTAAGTGCAAATCTTTACCACCACTTTTCTTGTTATATATATTTTTTCCCCTAGAACTTGTTCACCTTGATGTGTATCCAGTTCCTAATTGCCTGGCTTATATGGATATTTCTAGGTAAGAATATGTTTTTTCTTGGACCTGTGAAATATAAATCAAAGAGATTTATGGAACAATGACATTCACTGTCATCTTGCTGAGTGGGAATGGGGGTAGGAATTGGACCTTGGGATAAGAAAAGACAAATTTTCAGAGTTAGAGGATGCTTTTTTCCTGCAGTTCAGAAGGTCAGTTCTTTCCTGTTTCCTTTTTATAGATTTTCTCTTTTTTTTTTTTTTTTTTTTAATTATTGCCCAAATCAAAATTTGTATTTCTTTATAGTTAAAGAGTTTCCATGATTTAAAGATCTCCTGTCTTATGGAGTTAGAACATGATGATTCAAGAGCACACCAATCTGACACTTGTTGAGAAGTTACTTTCTGGATATGTCTGCAGCGTAAGCCCAGCGTAGGTGATGGTTTGATAGTTTACTCATCAGTTTGGCAGCTCCTGCAGCTCCTCGTAGTTCTCTGCAGCCCTGGCTGCTGCAGGGATGTCTGCAGTTGCCATTTGAATGCATACATAAATTTCACCTTAATGAGGGAGGCGGGATAAGGGAAGAAATGGAAAAAGGGGGTGTTTTAGTTTGTTTTACAGTTCCAGGAATGAATCAGGAAAACATTTATACACGTCCCTAATGGCTGTCTTATTTAAGAAATTACTCATTGCATTTAAAGTGATAATCTCATTCATTAAAAAAACCTGGGTAAAGTGCTCACGCTGTTGAGAGTGATCATAACAATTAGTGAGCTACCTGGGCTGGTGGCCATCAACTTGGAAGTTTCATCAGAGCTGAGTTACTCACATTGTCCTAAATGTAACACACTGGTGTGACTAAATAAGGGATTTGTTGAAAAGCGATCTTTGAAAAGCTGTGTCCTCCATTTATTTGTTAATGAAATTGGTGCAGAATGCATGATTTTGATCACAAAACCCTTTCTGTGATTCATTGCAGTGACGGCATTGTAACTAAATGTGTAGGGTGTCCTTAGTTTTTTGGCTCTCTTGGAATTTGGGAAATCCATTTGAGATCAGAAAGGAAGCTATCTGAGAAGAGGGGTTGGGTTGCCATTGCATATTTTGATTGAGTACTATTGCAGGAATAAACTAAAGAATATGAGTTCCTGATTGATTTATATTCATGCTTCATAAGCATCCTATTCCTGAACTTCAGGTCTGGAGTGCCTGGCTATTACTTGATGTCCAGTTTGCATCTGTGTATTCTGACTGAAGTAGTCATTATGTGAATGCATTTGCACACAATCTCCTCCATGTATCTTGTGCTGCTAATTTTTGTCTTTAAGGCAGGATGCAGGAGTGCCTCACAGTACCTATATGCGTGTTTTCATGCAGTATTTGGAAAACCTTGCCTCCAAGACATTAGTTTCCAGAAGGGTTAGTTTCTGTGAAGATAAATGCAAGAAAAGCAAAACAGTCGGCTTGAAAGATACACACAAAAAAAATTTGCTCTATTCAGTGAGATAGCAAAAGAATGGTTGAGTGGATTTCAGTGTACTTGAGAAATTGAAGAGATATTTCAACTATGTAAGGTGTGAGTATCTTCTGAGGAGCATCTCAGACATTTTCTTCTCCATGGAGAGATTTCAGCTTTGGTACTGTGATACTCTTAATACTCCCCTGGTAATTTGGAAGCTTTTTTTTTTCCATTTTCTTAGTGACTTCACATGTAGGGAGATAACACTGCTGTTAGCTTTCTTGCTCCCTCACTCAGAACCTGATTGCACTGGTAATGCCCTTGCAGAGGGATGGATGATAGAATCTCACGGGCAATATGCTATGTAGCAGATTTGTTTCCTGCAGGTATCTGTATCTTTCTTGGGGCTGTGTTCTTAATAGCCTTTACATCTCAATTATAATTTAGTTACACCTCTTTGTGTTCTTTATTCATAGAAATCACCTGGAAAACCTGCCTGAGTGGGTGTGTGACAGCAGGAAACTGGAAGTGTTGGATGTTGGCCACAATCGAATACGTGAGCTGCCTGCCCGGTAAGTCTTGCAGACCAGTTCCACAATGGGGAACAGGATAAACAATTCAAAAATAATTGCTGACTCAGTGTTTAGCTTGTTCCAGTGACTGTCAGGGCTGTTTTATCTTTTGTTTGATTTTATTTTTACCTTGTGGGGTGTCGTCATGCCTCGAGCTTCTACCTAGCCTTTCTTCTTTTACTTTCATGCAGAGAAAGTAATGCCTTTGAACTTTGAAGCTGTTCATGTGGCTGTTCAGGCAGGAAAGCACTTCATTTTTAGTACTGAATATTAAATATTTACAGCCATAACTTTACATGACAGTTTAGAAATTCAGCACTTGCAGTTTAGTTTCAGTGATGCTTGGAGACTCCAGTTCACAGCCCTGTTTGAGTGAAAAAGGGTTTAAAGAAGGGAAAGCCTCATCAAGTAAGTTAATTTCTGCAAGAAGAACAATTGCCTTCACTACCAAGATGATCTCTTTTCCAGAAGTGTAAACTTAAAATTGATAAATATAAATTATAAAAAAGAAGTCAAGAGGAAGCAAAATAGGAGTTGAGTTTAAATAATAAATGGGTCTTGCTATTATTTGTTCTAGAGAGAGCTGTCTGTTCCAGGTGAATTATACTGCTTAGGTGGTGATGTTGGGCATTTTTAAATTCCTGCCTTCCCTGGAAGTGAGCTGTCATTTTAGTTGTTCTGTACACTTTGAAAGAGATGTTGTGGAAGATGATGATGTATCATGAGCTACTAAATCACAGAATAAGCTGAGTTGGAAGGGACCCACAAGGATCGATCATCAAGTACAAATATCTTCCTTAAGGAGCTGTACAGCACAGAAAAGCATCAGAAACCAAGAATGATAGGTTTTTCTGGGTCAGGTGGGTGTGTAAGATGGTGTAAACTTGTCCATTTTAGTGTCAGAAATGGGAAAAGAGTAGATTTCAAAAATATGAGCAGAAGAGAATGTGAGGAGAGTTACCAAGCAAACTAGCAGGCTGATGTGCAGCCTGTTAACCCCTCTGTTTTTTCATGCACACACACAAAAAAAATGAAGCTGTGCCTCCTCAGAAGGTGGGGGTGCAAAAGTTCATTTTTCTTTCATTTGCACTCCATAACAGCCAGGACTTTCAAGGCATACCGGATATCTCTGGGAGATTAATGATTAGCTGAAATTAGGTACAGTCAACATCCCACTTGTCTCTCCTGCCATCTTATCATTAACCCCAGGAAATAGCTTATCTTTGAAAGTTCTTTGTAGTATATGTCTAGATAGCTTAGCTCCTAATAAGTCAGCTCAGTTTTAGGGTCCTGTTCCATTTAAAAGGCAGGCTTTGCATATCTTAAACTTTAGGGGAAATTTGGGTCTGGACTCAAATGCAAATGGCTCAACATGCTTAAGTATTAAGTAAATGCAAGTAAAAACTGAATGAGTGTGTTCAGGTGCTCTGCTCTGTACTTCTACATAGAATAGCATTCTGGAAACCTGTGAAGTGAATCAGCAGGGCTCTCCTAGGAGGCTGCTTGTGACACTTAAACACAAATGTTCAAGCCTTGAGTTACCAACATATTCCTGGTGGGGTGAATATTGCATCTGATCTAAAGAAACTACACTTGATGCTGTGTGTTTGCCTCTTGAAACAGAAAAATAGTCCTTGAAGACAAAGAGTTGAAGCAGTTGAGATAGAGGTTTCTGTACTAGCATTTTTCTCAATTAAGGGAAGAGGGAAAATGTCCTCAGGACTGTAATGCAACTGTTTTAGCTTTAAAAGTACTGAAAAATACCAAAAAGGGTACTTGGTCTTAGCTATGCAGGACAAATTCATAAAAATCATACTGCCAAAGAGAAAGGAAATGCTTCAATTAGGGGTTGCCAAAATGATATTGTTGCCATCAGTGAATAGATGTTTGTATGTGTTTTTGTTCCTTTGTGTCTGTTTTTCTTTTTAAAGATCTATCTGTAGTCAACATTGTGTTCTCTTGAAGAGTTGTTTAGTAAAGGAATTGGTAGAATGCTTACACCAAACCATGTTTTCTGAGAAGATGCTGATGATGAATGATGTGCTTGTCATTAGAATTTATTGATTTCACAAAAAATTCAAGTGGGAATTGGACAAGTGGGAAAGCTGCCTGTATGGAAGAGCAGTCCCAGCATCCTGATTCCCCACCCAGCTCGAGAACTAGGCATCCCAGGCTCATCAGGAGCTTGTTTAGTTAAATGCTCTTCAACCTCTTTTCAGCCACCCCAGGTCCTTCAGTGCTTGTCTGACTTAAAAAATAAGAGAAAGCAAATTAAAAAAAAACAAACAAACAAACAACCAAAATCCCCCAAAGATTTACTAAGTTCTTCTGAATTATGGAAAGAGAAAATCTCTGAGGTTTTGGCACAATTTCAGCTCTTTTAAAAATTTTTAAATGGTGCTGCCCCCAACCATCCAAAAAAAAACTCCAAGGGAAATTTTTTTTTTTTTTTGCTGTCAGCCAGTTCTGTTTTCTACCCTGATATTTGGTGTTGACAGTATTAACCAGTCTCAAAAAATAGAATACAAAGGCAAATCCATAATGGAGAGGTTTTCAAGTAAAAATAGAGCAAACCAAAAATAGTTAAATAAGGAAGACATAATAGATAGGATTATCACTTTGGTAAGTCTTTTCACCCTGTGTTGAGCCTTCTGGAATGATAGGGCTGGCTGTTGACTTGTATCCATGGCCATAACTCAGACAATCCAGCCAAGTGAGATAACTGTTAACACTGGCATGCAGATACTGAGAGTGACGGTATCTGTCAAGGGGAAAATACTCAACGTGCTTGATTGATGATTTTGGCACAATAATCCCATGACCTGATGCATTGTAGAGAAGAGGGTGGGAGGCTTGTTATGTGTATTTGGGTCATTGTGACAGAGGGAAGATTTTTACTTTAATGCTGAATAATTCGAGAGTATTTGATTGAAGCAGGTCAGCATGTTGCATGGGCTCACCAGATTAAAGAGTACAGTAGCAGGCATGTAAGACAGATGTAAGACATGTGGCAGATGAGGAATAATCTTTTTTTCTTAATTTACTAAAAGTGGTTTCTGTTCAAAATTGAGAGTTGCTCTATTTTTGGTTTCTTTAGGTGCATGCCCTCATTCCTTTGCTTATCCTGTGAATTTAAGCTATGCTGTTTGATCAGAACAGCTATTTTTCTCTTTATGTTGCCCTCTTCTCCCTTCCCCTTCTCTCTAGCCCCACAAAAAATGGAGCAAGGGGGTGGGACTCCAGGTCATCTATTGGTTGTAAAAACTCAAGAAAGTAAAGCCGATTAGATAAATTTCATTTGCTGTAGAACTGGAAAGGAGGCTTTATGTAAGTCTGGTATTAACAGAAGGAAAAATTGTGGGGGTGGGGACTTGCATTGGATTATGAGTCAGCACATGATGAGTAGGGCACTATAAAGCTTGTGGGGTGACTGATGATTTCACCCCTACTTCTGAAGTGCTTGCATTAGCTAGGGGATCCCACCTGTGCAGATTTCTGCAGCCTTTGTTAGCAATTACCTCCTTCACTGTCGTGCTTCTAAATTCATGTTTTATACAGTGTCATAAAATAACCCTTTGTCACTACTTTCACTCCTGAATCATCCGTGAACCTCCTTCCCTGTCTCTGAAAACCTTTTGAAGAAGTTGGTGTAGAGTGGGAAGACATTCTTGGATCTGTGCGTAATTAATATCATGTCTGCTAATCAGTTGGCTGAATCACTTTCTTGTAATGAGCCATGATACCATATTTAAGTTATCAAAGGAACTCTTTAGCTTAAATTTTTCTCATTTTTGGTGTTTTTCATTTCTCTTAAGGTTGTTTTACAACAGTAGCCTGCGGAAGCTGCTGGCGGGACACAACATGTTAGCGAGGCTCCCGGATCGGCTCGAGCGAACGCAGGTGGAGGTCCTGGACGTGCAGCACAACCAGCTCCTGGAACTGCCATCCAACCTGCTTTTGAAAGCAGACAGGTAAAATTATAAAGAAATGTGTTCCTTTTGACTTGTATGTGTTGAGCCTTGCTTGGCCTGTTACTTCCTGGTTCAGAGGGTAATCTGAGGTTCCTCTAATTTGAAAGTTGCCAAGCCTTGTGTGGTAAGAACAGATGTCTGCCCAACTCAACAGAGCACATTCTTTTTATTCTGGTTTTGTTTCCTTATATGGTTGCTTCTTTTTTCCCACCAAGCTCCTGCTCAACACCTACTTCTTGAAATCTAGCTGTAGAGTTAAGCACATGCTATTTTCTACTACATATACTGAAATGGTTTAGTGGCAGTTTCTTTAAATACATATTTCTTAGGCTTGTTTGATGAAGTGTGAAAGCTTTTTTTTCCCCCCTTCAGTCAGAGGCTGGAACTTATTTATACCTGTCAAACAAAACAAAATCTATGCATAAGGCTGTCAGAATAATTCAGTTATTCCCCTATCCCTACTTTTTGATTTTTTTTTCTGTGCTTTTTAATTGTTTGTCACTAATTTAACTGGTGTCACCACTTGATCTGCTTTCTGGATTCATATTTTTATGGTGCTATTTCTTTAGTATCAGAGTCTTCAAGGTTTTGGGGGTTTTTTCTGAATATGAACATATCCTTCAAGTGACTGTGATTGGATTATAGGAGGTTGGTAGCATCATCTGGGGATGGTGGATGGGCTGGCCCCACTTGGTGTCAGCATTCCTTGCACTTCTTCACTTCCACATATAGTCATGGGATTTCTGAGTGCTCAATGCATGCATAATTTAACAGACAGTGAGATTGTGTGCTGTGGGGGGGGGGTTTATTTATGGTTCTAGCTGTGACAAAAGGAATGCAAAGCTCCTGGCTTTCTTGAGAGATGCAGAAGCAAAAGAGGTGGTGATCTCACTGGCAGAGCTCCTTTCCCAATTAAGAGTATTGCAAAACCCCTTCTTTTATGCTGTTGTTAGTTCTGTTATGAGCATCTGCTTAAATTTCCTGGAATTGACTTGGAGAATTAGGTTGATGGTTGAGATGCTTTTTAAATAAACTCTTTAACTGTTGAATATGTAAACTTGGAAACAAAATAAACCTTTAAGCAATTTTCAGAGAGCTCCTGGTATTTTGAAAACCATGAGAGAAATAATTTTGCAAAATTTGTATTAAAAACAGGTTGTAGGTCTGGGATGTAGTGTACCACAGTTTTGGCAGAGAGAGAACCTGATTTTTTGGTACTGCAGCTCATCTGTAGGCAGGGTAGGGTTTTTTTGTTTGGTTTTTTTGTTTTTTGGTTGTTCGTTTTTGTTTTTGGTTGGTTTGTTTGTTTTTTTGATGCTGAAATGAGAAACCACAAAGCTAAAACCAGGACTGGGGATAGATTCCCAGAAGTTTACTAGGAATATGCTGATTAGGGGTAGAATTAAAGAATACTTTGAATAACTGTTAAGTGGCTGATTCAGGCCTGGGGAACTTTTTTCCCCTCTGCAGCATTTGAGCAGTATAGGGCTGGTGTTTTCAAAATCTTCTACAGGTCTTAACAAAGTCATGCACCATCACAGGAGATAAACAGGGCTTTACCCAGTCTGACATCTCATCACCAATGCAGCCTCCCTTGCCTGTGATGATAGTAGAGGTAGAGACTCAACCCAGGTTGGCTTGGGTAGTGTTATCCCTGTTGATCCTTACCCTTTAACTTGATTTAAGATGGTATGGCTTGTCCATGCTGGTTCTCCTATGAGTGCTGCAAAAGTGAGAACTCCGAAGGAAAACAGCAGTACAGGTTAATATTAGTGTACAAAGTCGCTAATATATTTTGGGTTTGGGATTTCCTACATAAAACTTCTTTCCTTTTGTTTTCAAATGGTTGCATCTATCAGCAGCTAAGTGTCAACAGAAATGTGTCTGGAAAGGCATTCCATGTTACCTTTTTGCTTTTAAAAAGGTAAAATGCTTCTCTTCTCCAAGCATTCCCTGGGAAGCACAATCTGTACTGCCAGACGTGCCAAGAGAACTGGTTTTCCTGAGTGGTGAGCCATGGTCTCTACCCAGTGTGTAATATTGGACAAATCACTTTACCTTACAGTACCTTTATCTCTGCATAAGCTGACTTGCCTTTTACAGCCTTGAAAAGATTTGGGCTTGTTTTGGTTTGGTTTTTTTGAAAGGTACTCGGGTCTGTGCAACTGACAGATGATATCTTGTCTGGATATGAAGTCTCATGCTGTGAATTATAAATGCTTTCTCTTTCTCAATCCTGAATATTTGACAAAGTGGGTGTGAAGTGCCTTGGGCAAACTTCAGCACAAGCACTGGTGGGCTTTGACATCTAGAAGAACATCTGAGAAAGCAGAGGAAATGGGTGCACTGGTGCACAAAGAGAGAATATCACTTTCACCAAGAAAACCCCATCCAAACCTCAAATACTGAAAAACCTCAGTTCTCTTCACAGAGGAATCTATAAACATTGATTTTCTGCCTTAATCCTTCAAAAAAAAATTTAAAAAGTGTAATTTTTTGCTGAAGAGTATAATTAGGGATATTTTGTTGGTCTGCTTTTTAATTAATTTTCTATATTAAACTGTTAGTCAAGGAGAAATTGAGGACTAGCCTATGACACATCTCTCTGACCAAGATAGAACTTGGTTCTGTTTATTGCACTGAAAGTATGCACATCTTGATCATGTTAGCAAGGATTTCTCTTGTGGGATGGGGATTTTCTTGGCAAGATCAGTGCTACAGAGGCAGCCAGATAATCTCTTCATTTCTCATTACCATATGCTGGAAAAACAGAAAATTCATGCAAGTGCTGCAGCTGATGGGGAAAACTCCCAAACTGAATCCTGAACCTTTTTTTGTGCACCTGCATTCCTGAAGCCTTTCACTTCTATGCTCTGCTGTATCTGTTGTGATGCCTTTTCCACTGTCTGATTTTTGTACAGGCATTTACCGCCTTTCTTGAGCAGCTTGCAGGCAAACTACCATTTAATGGCATGGACACTGTTGCACCAAGTGCTCTCCAGATGAGACAAATGAGTCTTCAAGAGATTTAGCTGGGCACAGTAGAAAAACAGTGGTCAGGGCAGGGTTAAAAATGGGGAAGCACAGTGGTAAGATGGGCAAGGGTTTGTCTCTTGCCTAAGCTCCTTTCCAGTTAGAATGAATGCTTTCAGTGGCAACCCTTAAAACAGCCATCAGACTTCTTAAAGCGTTTGTGTGGTGAAGATTTGTAGCTGTGATGTGCACAGCTTAAACCTTGGGCTTTGTTTTGCAGTGTCTGGTAGTGGCCAGCTGTGGTGGCTAAGCCAATGTCAGCTATTCAGAGCTTGTCTAGACTCTGTCTGCAGGATTTTTGTTTTCAGCTTTGTTCAGCTGTTCCTACCTCATTAGATTTGCTGTTTGTTTTGAATTTATGTTATTTGTTTTGGTGGGTTTGGCTTTTGCTGGAGTTCTGGAAGGTGACCCAGTTAAATTTTCTCTCATTTGATATTTGCCATTTCCACCCACTGTGGCTGCTTCTTTGTGATGCAGGGATTCAGTCCTATCCTGAATGCAGGGGAAGTGTGAAGGAGGAAACCAAGTCAAATGAATGCCAAGTGCTGTTTGAGTGTTTGATGCACATGCTTGTGTTGCAGAAATGCTTGGCCATGTTTGTCTCTTTGATGCTGGGTTAAGGATTGCAAGCAGGTACTTTAGAAACTGGGGAAATCCCGGTTTATAAAATAGCTAAAGATAGGTTAGAAAGTAAGATCTGATGAGGGAGAAGCAGTGAAGTGGTTTTTCTGGCAGTCCGTCAGCAGGAAGGGGATTCACTTGAGTGTTTCCGTCTTTTAATTTATTTTATTTATTTTTTAAAGAAGAAATACTCTCCTCTGCACAGGCTGGCAGAATAGCTTTGATTTTTTTCCCCCCTCTCTTTTCCCCCTAGACATGCTTAGCTTACAGGATTCTTCCTCACACACCTGCTACCACATTCATAAATTATTTTAGTCTTAGGCAATCAGAAATTGAGGGCATGTCTCTGCAGATGTCACTGAAGAAGAAATTTTGTATTTTGATTGCTCTGTACTGATGGAGATCTAGGGGCATAGGCCAAACTGGAGATCTTGATTTCTCTGCAAATTCTCTTTGCAACTGCAGTGTTCTTTCCAACTCTTATCAGTACTTTCAAGCTAAACACTGTGGTTTTGATTTGTTGCTGCTTCACCAAAGAATGCAGTTGTCTGTGTTCCTCTTTTTAGTGTCAAACATTCCTAGGCTTTTTGGAGAATTTACATTTTTTCAGTGATGGCTGTGTCTTGCCCAGCAAGGCAAGTTTGTCAAACTGCCTCAGAAAATGGTGGGGGATTCAGAGGTGCTGTGTTCTCCCAATTGTCTCTATTCAGCTTTTGTGTGTGCTAGAGGTAGGCATTGGTAGGCAAAGTTCAAACCTTTTGCAGCTTTATATAGAATATATTCTTCCTCTGCTTTTAGAAGTTCAAATTTAGATAGAATCTTCTGGGTATGAATAGGGAATGGATATGACTGCATATTAGGTGTTTTTAGTTGAATTAAATCCATGCCCTTGTTTCTAGCCTATTCTTTTGGGACAGTCCTTTTTCTTATTTTTGTCTTTTGGAGAAGTCCAGCAAGGGACTTAATACCCCAAAAAACCAAAGGTGACTTATTCCAGCCAGAGATCACTGTTTAAGTTATTATTCCAGATGAGAATATTCACCTTGTCAAAGCTGAAGAATTCAGACATTTCCCTGCCAGCACCTTCATTTCTTTCTTCATCTGCTGTGCTCTTTTAGTACTTGTTAATTCATGCTTTCCTGGCTGTATTGTGCTCTGGTATGTGCACAGGCTGCTGAATCCAGGTCTTCATAGTGATGCTGTAGTTTTTTCATGAGCTTGTGGTATAGTGTGTGGGTGGAATTGGAAAGGGGAAACAATTAATTTTGGACTGAGCTTTAATACTTGACATTCTGCTTCCATCTGATAAGCAGAATGAGTGGGAAATCTTCAAGGAACATGAATCAGTTCAAGTCCATGCACAAGAGGGATGGGAACAGTTGTGCCCAAGTAAATCTCCACTCCTCTGGAGGGCATTTATAAGATGGGCCTTCTAAGGTAGCAGCTGGCACATTGCACAAGGATGAAGAAATAGGGAAGTGGAAATAACCTGGAGGAGGACTTCTGTGTTAAACCAGTGTGAGGGAAAACCTGAGGGGCAACTACAGTTGTAGGTTTTGCTGGGGTTTTTTGGTTGTTGGGTTTTTGTTCTAGGGTTTCTTTGGGTTGGTTTTTTTGGTTTTCTTTTTTGTTTGTTTTTGGGTTTTTGTTGTTTGGGGGGGGGGTGTTTGCTTGGGGGTTTTTTTGTTGTTGTTTTTAACATAAGATTATAGTACAGAATTGATAAATATTTGGTACTAGTAATCTGATGGTTCATTCTGTTCTCTACCCAAAGAATAGTGTCCCTATTTTATTTTATTTCATTTTTATTTTTAAATCTAGACAATATCTTGAAAGAATTATTATGTCAGAATGTTTTTTGCCATTTTAATGTAACAACTGGTCTAAAAACATGTAAGCAAGCAACACACTCATTTCCAAAAGCTGATTTAATTCTAATTATGTCATCTGGAGACAGAGATGAGTGTGTGACTATTCTGACCCTGGCTGTCAGTTGTTTATGGTCAGACACTCTGCTACCAGAGGGTTCCTGTTCTAAGCTGTTGGCAAAACTCTTAGTAGTTACCTAACCTTTGTTCACAACAAGGCAGTAGGCTGTAGGTTAGGATGATGGGGATTTATTTCCAGTGTCATTGTATCACTCCCTGGAAGATTTAGCAGAAGATCAGGGTGGGGGGAATGGTATGTGTGTGCAGAGCATCAACTTTCCTCTCTCCCTTCCCCATTAGAAAATACATGCATCAAAACTTATTTCTGACAGGAACACACAGATTCCACTCACTTTTATTACCAGTGAGGGAGCAAATTGGAACATCTTGTTACATTTCACCAATATTGAAAGTTTATTGAAAACAGAAGAATGGTTAATTTTTTCTTTTGAATCTAAAATGGCTGCAGTATAGTACACTGTATTAATTTCAGCTGTATCAGAGTAATGTACCTTTTCTTAATTGAAGCTTTTAGTTGTCCTTTGGGCTAGCAGTTCTTGATCAGACTTCACAGCCATGGGCTATGATGTGGGCTATGATGCTCTCTAAATCACCTCTTTGGCTGCTGGTACCTGTGAAACACTGCAGGTTATTCTCATGCAGCTCGCAAGAACAAAACTACGATACAGGTCATGCTCTTCTGAAGAAGAACCATTCTCAGGGTGTGTTTTGCTGTCACCTCTTATCCCCATCTTTCTGTGACAACTCACTTTTTCCAGCACCCTTAAACCTAATTGTTTCTTAAGCCTTTCCAGCTTGAGCTGAAGATGACCATTTTGTACTATGAATAGTACAAAAAATACTGTGACTTTAATGTTAATCAAAGTGCCTTTATCTTGTGGAGAGGGAAGACTACCATGCACATTTGATTGAAGTTGCCAAAGTAGTAACTGTCTGTACTTTAGTAATAGCTGTACTTGCTGCTGTTTAATTAAGCACAGGATCTGTTGATGCGGTAGGCTTCGGTTTAATGATCCAGCCTTGAATGAGCTTAGAATATTTTTAGTTTGTAGCTAAAGGGTGAAATTGAGCATCTTTTTAGAATAAATAAATAAATTAAAAATCCCTTTCAGCTTCTTACTTTCTTCTCTGTACTAATCCTTCCTCTCCTCCCTTCCTCCTCTGGATTTTTAGCACTCTTGTGAATAATGAATGAGCTTGAGGATTAAACTGTTTCTCTGAAGTGGGCTCCTCTGTCTGTGTAAAACAGCTAACCTGGTTTCAGTTCTGTGCAGTGCTGAGAGGCTTTTGCTTCTGATTGAAATTGTGGGGTTTTTTTAATCCTTTGGCATTCCATGTGACTCCTGTAGCATGCCTGACCCTTATTTATTGCTGAGCAAGTCTGAACCAGCTGCTACTCCTGCAAATCCACTTCATTCATTAATAGACCTTAAAGGTCAGTGTGGACTCCTGTGTGCATGGGAGCAGCCATCAATATTTTATCACTTTCTCTTAAGATTGAGGACAGCAGCGCACCTACCTTTTGTGTCCTAATCAGTGGGCTTTACAGGCTTGGGACAGCACATTTATGTGTCTTTTTTCTTGAATGCAGCCTTGCTCTCTGCAGCTGCCTCTTCCCATTTCTTTGGTAGGAGCAGGACAGCCTGGTCTGAACGCAGTCACTGCAGACTGGCAAGCCCACACTTCCTTCTGCATTGCTCCAAGGCAGTCCTTTCTGAAAACAGAAGGAAGGAAGAGAGGTCCTATATCTGTTGAAAAGGCACACTCATGCCAGAATTGGTTACTAAAGGATAAATAGTCTTATTTTTCCATTTGTTTGGAATTGCTGGTGAGAGTTGTAGCCATCAAGATACCTACGGTGCTGCTGTGATGGTCACCACACTCCCCTAACAAATCCTCTGCCCAAAGAATTTCGCTGGCAGGAATGGGCAGTGCCTATGCCTCAGCAGGTCTTATTCCCATCCTGGAGAAGGCCTTTGGGGGAGAAAGAATAGCTCAATTTCTGTGCTCCTTTAGTTGTTGTCCCTTGTGGTGGGACTACAAAAACATGGGCTTCTGCTGTGTTGGGGCACAGGGGAAGGGCACTCAGAAAAGCTATGCAGAGATAAAGCTCTCTTGCTGCTCACATCAGCAAGCAAGGATGTAACTTTTAAAGTTTAATTTGCTACTAGCACAGTTTCTCTTTAAAATTAAAAGCATAAATTACTGTTTGGTCTCAGGTTTTGGTTTTTGTTGTGATTGTTGCATCTTTATTCATTCAAATATTCAAAGAGTACTTTTCATATTTTGCAATTGTTTTCAGGCCTGAATGTTTGAACAAAATACTGCCTGCACCTTAGACCAATACTGAAAAATTGACTGGCTTTTTTACCATTGACTTGTTTAGTCACTTGAAAGGCAATTCTCATGGTTCGTTGATGATGAATACAGAACTCATTTTTACATATAATGAGTATGGAAATTATGTGGTTTGTTATTGCTCTTACCTGTAGCTACAGCTGTAGTAACATTGGAGATACAGAGCTCTTGATAACATGAGAGAGGCACTTTGATGTACTCCGTTTGCTGATGTTTTGTTCTTACAAATGTGGTTATTAAAAACATGATCAGAAGTTTTGCTCATGTAATGCTAGACTTTTGGTCCGTTGTGAACTTGTTGCTTTTGACCTTTACCTTATGACTATCTTAAGCTAACTCTTAAAAAGAGATTTTTATTTATATTTCTAGACAAAACCTGCAGGATGTTTGACTGAACTCCCTTATGTAACTTCTCTTTGCAGCCTGAGATTTCTTAATGCCTCTGCCAACAAACTGGAAATGCTTCCTCCAGCCACCCTTTCTGAAGAAACCCATAGCATCTTGCAGGAGTTGTATTTGACCAATAACAACCTCACAGATAAATGTGTACCCTTGTTAACAGGCCACCCACACCTGAAAATCTTGCACATGGCTTACAATCGCCTACAGAGCTTCCCTGCAAGGTAAGGAACTTGTTTCACTGTCTCTGGCCCACGGGTGGGTGGGCATCATGAAGTGTTTTCACAGTGAGAACCGAATTGCGCAGGAATGTGGTGGCAGAGGCTGCATTTTGGGTGCAGTGGTACCACAGTGGGTGGATTCCCCCCCTTATGCCCTCCTGCACATTGGTACCCTCTTTGCAGTGCAGACAAGTGAGTGATGCTTGTTACTTGGTGAGTTTTTGTGGCACTTGAAACTCTTCTCAGCTGGGCTAATTCAGCATGGTCACTCTATGCTTTTGGAAGCCAAGCAAGGAGGTCCTTTGTTCTCCCTGGCTTGGTAACTTTGCTTACACCTGGTGAGCTTCTCCTCACAAGAGAGTTGTGAGCACAGCTATCTGGAAATGTCCTCTGGAAGTGGACTAAACTCCTCTAAGGAAAAATCCTCTCAACTCCAGAAGGAGATTCTGCCTTGGCAGCAATTTCTGTGCTTTCAGTTCACTCTGTTTTAATCAGAAATCTTTCAAGTGTAAGATGTACTGTAAAACTGATGGGGTACAACCTTGAAGAAGAGATGCCAATAAATAATGGAAGAGACATTTCTGTCCTTGTGTGATATTCTGAGCAGCTGGGCTTCAGCAGCAAGGAGAAGGAGATGCATTTAGGGGGAAGGGCTGAGTGGGGTGCTAGAAGCAGGAGGGGAAAATGTGAGGTAGAGAGATGTAGTGAGAAACTGGAGTTGATAGAAAGGGGGAGAAAGGAGGAAAGAGTGAAAGTGAGCTGGTGAGTAGGGGGGATGTAAGCAAAATAAGTAATTTGAAAGGTAGCGTTAACAAACACTGACAGAAGAAGTACGCATTTTGTTCCACAACTGTGTTAGCATCTGACATGAGGAGAGATGACAGGCACTGCTGTGAACAAGAATCAAAGTCTGTGATTTTGTTCTCTTAAAGTAACAAAACCATTGGTCTTATCACCACTTCAAAATAAAATATGCATCTATTAGAAGGAAAATTCTCAAATTCTTGTTTTTATAGCAAAATGGCCAAGCTGGAAGAGTTGGAGGAAATCGATATTAGTGGGAACAAACTGAAAGCCATTCCAACAACCATCATGAACTGCAGACGTATGCATACTGTAATTGCTCACTCCAACTGCATTGAAGTCTTCCCAGAAGTCATGCAGCTTTCTGAAATAAAGGTATGGAATGAATGTGCTTTGGAAGAAGCAAACGTAACGCAATTTTACCAGTTCTTTTCTGCCCTCGCGTCTCTCATTGCTATGGGATAGTATATTCTCAGAGAGTATGGGGATCTGACAGCTACTTTCTCCTCTAAAATTATATGCAAATTATGTGCCCCTGTGCAGCCTCAGAGTGGAATGAAGAGGAGCCTCAAAATCTGATTTTATGCTTACCTTGTTTGCACTGTATTTTTTCTGGCAGATAAGTGTTAATTGTCTTCCTGTGACAGTCTGTTTTCATACGACTTAAACATTTGGCAAGAGCTGTGTGTAATTAACTCTTGCTGCCTTGGCAATTGGTTGATTCTGTAGGAATGGACTTTGTTTAGAGCACGTCTGAAAAACTGCGGAAGCTACAGGATAGACCTCAGGGACAGAGATAGATTCAAGAAGCGCAAGATTTGAGTATTTAGGCAATCAACTTTCATTTTCCTAATTGCAGTCATATTTTGCACAACAGGAAGATTAGCTAATCTGTCTCCTGTCTGTGTTTCCAGAAGTAATTCTGTACTTTTTCCGATGTTTCTTTTTGAGGGGGGCGTTCTTCGCTTGACCACACTATGAACGCTATTCCTTACCTTCTGTGAACTGAGTTCCTCTGCTTCTTGCCTGGCTCTAGTGCAGAATAATTTGCACTGTGTGCCCTTTCTGCTGGACAGAGCTGGGAGACTGTTGTCTCACAGCATACAAATCTTGTGATACAGCAAAAAAATCTGTTCTTCTCTGAGGCTGAGAACTGATTACCTATTCAGGGACTCAAAACAACTTAAGTGTCCTTCTGGCACTTTGTGAAGTCAAAAGGCTAAGTTCCCAGCCTGCTGTGTGTGCCTCAGTGTCTGGGGTCATGGAAAGCAGCAGGAGCAATAATTCTGTTGGACAAGTGAGTATATGTAAAGATGAGCTTTGTGGTTTCAGCCAGGAAATCTCAAACAAACTCAGAGGTTTGAATACTCCTCCCTCTTTGGAACAATGGTCAGAGGAAGCAGAGGGCCATTTAGAATCAATCAGAAGTAAAGCCTTTTTTCTCAGAGGAAGAATTGGGGTGGGGGAGTGAGGCTCTGCATGGTAAACATTTCTTTAAAAATGTGAGGGTGGTGTTAACAAAAAAAAAAAGATAACGTAAACATACTGATAGGGAACAGTCACCTTTTTCCTTTTGTTTGTGCATCTTGGGGAAAACAGAATGCTTTACAGAGGTGTCATATTTAAAGTGCTGCTTGGCCACATTGAGCAGCAGAATGCTCTTGGAAGAGCTGGCAGTTTCTTCCTGCTGGTTCCCTATGGTTTAGTTCTCTTCAGCAAAAGAAAGAGACATGGACGTCACTAAGTGGTTTGGGAATGCAGGGATAACGTGTGGCTTAATCTAAGAGGGCAAAGTGTTCTTTGCCTCCACCTCTGTGGAAGGAAAATGCCTGGTCAGTAGTCAAGCCTAGTTTTGACTTACGTGAGATGAGTTCATAGCAGATGGGAATGTGCCTTGTTAGACATAGGGGTTCTGGCCTTCGGGTGATTTCTCTAGGTCAGGGTTGGTGTTTATCAGTCTGGAGATTAAGCATGTGCTGCCTGCCTGTATCCATTTCTTGCCTGTACTCGAGCTCCTTCTTAGATATGGGGTGGCATTCAAAATATGCTGAAGTGCAGAATTTATTTCTTTAACCGTGGATTTGGTCACTTGGTGAAATAAGCTTGTTTGTAGCAAAGCACCAAGTCATCTAGTCTAATGTCACCTCTGTGATTATATCATATTTGATGATTAATTTTAACTGAAGTGACATTCACTCTAAACTCCTGGGGAAACTCTGTTACCTGAGGTAATGGCTTTTTTGCTTCTGTATTTAATTAGCCTGAGAGGCTGACGTATTATGTTTTTGGTGTCAGTGTCACTGGAACAGTTAGTAACAGCAGTTACTATGCTGTCTGAAATGATTTTAGAAGGAAGACTAGGGTAAATGATGATGCTTTTACAATTGCAATAACTCCAGGACTTCCAGACACAAGGTCATTTTAAACATATTATTGTCTCTAAGCCTTTTTTCACGCTACGGTCAGGGCTACAGAAGTTGTGTGTTGTCCTCTCTTTTAAAGACCCCAGTGGAGACCTTGGACATTATATTTTTAGTATTTTTAGGGTTTTTATTGTCTTTTATGACAGGTATTTATACTGTCAGAGTTAGGTTTGCCCTGTGCACCATGAAATGTCTTCTGTGAACGGCTGAGCAGCTGGAAGCACTCACACCTGAGTCAGTGCCCCAGCAGACTCGTTCCTGCAGCTGTTGTGTGACTTCCTTGCTTTACAAACAAACAAACAAACAAAAAAAAAAGAAAAAAAGACAAATAGGATAACATTGGTATGAGCACCTTCAGCAACAAGTGGAAATAACCCAAGTCCCTTCCAGCCTTGAACACAACAGTTATAAATCTGTGAAAGCAGCAGCCTAAGCAGAGGCTCCTTGTTAAACCCTGTCTTCCAGCTGGCCCATCCTGTGCAAAATCCTGTGTGCAGTTGCAGTTGTTCTTCTGGTGCTGCATGGGCGGGGCAAAACCAGCTCGCATTAAAATAACACAGGAGGAAATTGGGATAAGTTAGGAAATAAACTTTCCTGCTTGCCTGTGGAGTAGAACAAAGACTGAATTTAACACACCAAGTCCCTCTTAGAATATTCTTCAACAAGTACAAGCAACTCCTAAGAAACTCCAACCTGATAAACCATCTTCACTAGTGCCTAGGAGCCAAGGGATGTGCTGTAGAGTGTCGCTGTCTTGGGGCACACTGGGCATTTAAGAAGAACAATGAAATTCCTGGTGCTTGTACTTTTCATTCCAGCATGCTCTTCCATCAAATATGTAATGGCATGGAGGTGTTGAACACAGCAAGGCCTGCAGGCAGCTTCCTTAATCTGCAAAGTAATTACTGGCTCTCTGGAAGCAGCAAGCAGTTGTGCAGAGAGGAGAAACTGGCTGGAATAACTGCTGCTAAGCTGTCTGCTGTTTTGTTTGCGTGACTGATTCAAACTTTGATGTCCTTATCAGGCTTAGATAACGTCAGCAGTTTGTTCTTCATAGATAATAAAGCTTCCATAATAGACAATCTCAGGATTCAAGATTTGGGTCAAAAATTTTTATTTTCATTGCACTTTTTAAATAAAATGTTTGGAGACTGTTCTTTTCCAGGATTTAGTAGGTTATCTTGTGTCTGCTTGCAGATCAGGAGCCAATGTCTTTGAATATACCTACTAAAATGAAAGTGCCTCTCTTACGTTGATGGAAATTACAGAATGGTCAAAATGTGCAGCTTGAAAAAGTCTCCCTCTGCCCCTTTCAGCTCTTCTATTAAAGTTTCTGAAGTCTCTCACTTTTGCAACTTGAAAGTAGAAAATGGCCTTTCAGAAAGATGTAGATAGTTCTTCTGTCCTCTGTTAAATACCAATCTTCTCTGTCCTCTCAGAATTACTTTTTTTCCTTAGTTTTTGGGGCATACTACACTAGTCATCCTTCTAGTAGTTTGGAGATTTGATTTTGTTCTCGTATACCCTATTTTTTCCTGTGTATTAACTTTCATTTGAATATGCATCTTTAAGCAATGTTTGGAGACTTTATCATTATAGTGCACTTGTTCTAGTTGATTTGTGCTGAGCTGGTAGACAGCCTGCAAGTTTCTTTGCTGTTTTGTATTTTTGAAATATTTTTTTTTCACTCTTTTTATTGATTTCGTATTTAAATACAAATCCATCTAAGATGACACTAATTAAAACCATGTTTAAAACTGCTCCAATACTTTCCCCCTCTACTCCTCCCTTCTGCATACATTAATAACACTGCTTTTCTTAATATCCTTCAGTAAATACTGAATTCCTGGGAGCCTGATGCCAGTGGCTTAGAAGCCCCAGCTGTACTCACCTCCATTTCCTTTGTCTATTAAGAGACTGTTTTCATTAAAAACATTTTTTTTAAATCACTGAAAATCCACTGAGTATCTCTGTGAAGAGCAGACAAAACTTACTGGTTTTGTAACAAGATGACACCTGACTAGAGATGGAAATGGAAGGAACGTGTTTCTAGGTGTCCCAGACATCTGGCAAGATGGCTAAATGCCATGTAAGAATTTCTTTTGTAAGAACCACTTACTTAAATGAATGGTCTTAGGTCTTGATTGCAGCCCTTATTGTTCATGAAACATGCATTATCACATTTAGTCAAAATTTGTATGATCTTGATGACAGCTGAATTCTCTTGCTTTTTTGGCTGTTTTCCTTTTGCAGTGTGTGGACCTAAGCTGCAATGAACTGAGTGAAGTCACATTGCCTGAAAACCTGCCTCCAAAACTGCAGGAGCTGGACCTGACTGGAAATCCCAGATTAGCCCTGGATCACAAAACCCTAGAGCTTCTGAAGTAAGTTACCTTACAGAGTCGGGAAGGAGCAGGACAATTCTAGATGTGAAAAACACAATACACAGAAGTGGAATCTCTTTTAAGGGATATGATTCCCTGTTGCCAGTGGATCAGAAAGTAACAGATAGTGTGAATAGGTCTGAAATTGATGCTTCATTGAAGAGGATGACTTTACCCAATTTGGTGCAATTGCTTTCAGTTGTAACTCCTGGAGGGGTCTGCTAGTCTGATGTAAGCACCATTGGGCCAGTTGGATTGCATTTTTTTCTGACACTAAATTCAGCCAAAAGATGTATTTTATACCACTGATGTCTGCTGCTACACCACTGATGAGATATAGCTGCTTTTGTTGCATTCATCCTGCTTGGGTCTGTCTTTGCCATTGTGCTGCTTTTTACCTCTTCACATACTGTTTCTTCATATCTGTCTGCTTCTGTGCTAGAAATTATATGGTTTTTTATATTTAAACTGCTAAAGACTCACTCTGTTTGTAGAGAAACTGGTTCTTTTGCTTTGGGACCCTCAGTTTCCTTCCTGTCTACCTGTTTGTTTCCTGTGGGATTTAAGTGTCATCCATAACTGAAATTCCCTAAGTGTTTTGTCCCTTCTTCTGCAGTGTGGTGAGGAGCTGTTCCAGTAAACCAGATAATCTGTGGACAGTGGTGCTGCCTTGAACTGCACCAGCTCCAAGTTTCCTTCTAAATCTCTTTTATTCTTAAACCTCAAATGGTTCCAAGAAGGATTGATTTACTTTTTAGGGGTTGAGTAGTTACTTCGTGTTGTTTGCTTTTAAATGGTTAAGATCAGACACTGGAGCAGCAACTCTCATCTGTTGTGCAAACAAGGGAAATTTACACTAGTTTACTTTTAGCTTGAATCTGCTGATTTTCAAAATATAGGTGGAAATTTGAGTAATGATGATTTCTCAGAGATGAAAACAAGAGTCCATATTCTGCAGCAGACAGTGAAAAAAGGGGCATGCCTCTATTTTAAGAGTTGTTCTTTGCATACAGGAAATCTTCCTGAAGAAGCAGTGTGTAATATTGCTCTGGTTCATAGGGGAAAAGCTATACATGTTTTATAGAGTTAATGAATGGTGTCAAAACTTAGAAAACACCAGCTTTTCTTATGTATAACCCAGAAGACAAGATGGTCACACATTCTCTTGCCACTTAAGCATTCAAGCATCGTGCATGGTAGCATTCTTGTACAAATTTAAATTCAAAGCAGTTGAAGAGTAGTGTGGCCCAGTTAAATGCTGTATTTTCACTGGCATATGTGTGGTCTTTAATTCACAGGAAACTTTTCCCTCTTGCACATGCATTTTCCTTGCTATTTGTTTTGGCATTGGCAGTGCGGATGGATTTTTTGTTTGTTTGTTGTTGGGTTTTTTGGGTTTTGTTTTGTTTTTTTATTTTTTTGGGGGGAGTTTTTTGTTGTTGTTGTAGGATTTGTTGGGGTTTTTTTTTAGTTTTGGGGTTTTTTAAAAATTATTATTCTTAAAATCACAGGTCCATTATGTTCATTTGTGTTCATTAGACACAATCGGGTGTTTCAGGCCTCCTGAGGGGTTTCTCAGTGTCTGATATGCTACCCTTACTTTTATGGTATTCTGCTATAATTGACTGTGAGGGAGGAGGTGCTTCTTTCACTTGATTTTTGTGGCAGGCACAAAAATACTTGTGCACTTGGTACTTTTTTTATCCTCCTTCTGCATGTGAAAGGCAGCTCTCCATCTGTGCCCTGGCAGAATTCAAGCAGGTAGTAGGTTAATATGTATTCTCAGTGCTGGTAAGAAGAGTCCTGTCATGCATGCTTGCTTTTTTAGTATGTATGGAGATCTTAAAGGAAGCTTGCATACTTGGGAGGATGTTGCCAAGTGATTTATTGGATGTAAGAATTTTCATTAGCAATTAAAATGAAAATGAAGAAAAAAAAAGATCTGTTACTCTGATTTTTAAGAGCCAGCATCTAGTTCAATTGTAACAGTCATTTTAAATTAAGGGGAAAAGAAGCCAGGCTGTCCAGAAGCCTTGGCCTGTATTGCCTGCATAGGATGTTCTGCTGGGTATCATTCCCTTCAGGACACATGGTCTGTTTGTACTGATGCCCCTAAGGAGGCTGGAACCAGTGTGTTGAGGTAGCTTTTTTTTTTTTTTTTTTCACCACTGCTGGGAAGCCTTGAGACAAGTCTGGGTCCTTGACCTGCCCAGGAGCCAGTTAAAAAAGAAACAAAAAGAAACTTTTGTGACCCAGGTTCCTCTGCCCTGGAGATAAATGCCTTGTATGAGAAGTCTGCAATGCAAATGTGTTTGCTCATGAGTGTCCTGCTTTGGCAGTGCAACAGAATTAAAATCTCTGCTACTTTAGAAGAGATCCAGGTTTCCAGTTTGATTTGGGGTTAGTTAACCTTTTTAATAGTCATGGCAAGATGTTTGCCTCTTCTTTGTCACACAGAGGGCTGCAAAACCAAGAACTTAAAACACATGTGGTTCCAACATTATTTATGTAATTTGTTGGCTTTTAGTCTGCCCTCACTGATGTACATCCTGGTTATTAATGTAAAAAGAAATCAAACTGGATGTGACAGTACTTTAGGTTATTTGAGGAAGGCTTTGCAATGCAGAAGACTTTCCTGTGTGTTCAGGTCAGGTGGGGATTTAGAGGAAAAAAGAATGCTCAGAGTGAACAGTTAGACCTTTCTGCTTGTGTCCTTTTATGTCTCATTTGGTTCATGAAAGGTTTGGGTGCCTTTGAAGTGTCTGCAGCATGTGGGGAGCTCGCTTTTCCTGCCTTTGGAAGAGAGCAGTAGGGAGCAGGGGGTAGGTCATCTCTCCCAGCAATACAGGGCTGTGAAGAGAAGAGTATAAACAGAGAGGGCTGGGCCCTTTTAAAGTCTTTACTATGCTCCAGGAGATACTTGAAATTCAGGCTAAAGGCTATGTTGGTAGTAAATTGGAGGGTAGAGGATCAAGGGCCTGTGTGGAAAAATTGGACTGCACAAATGGGCAATGCATAAGGGCTATGCCTGCTGGTCAGGACCACAGGCTGGCTCTTGCAGGTTTGTGCAGGATCAGGATGGAGCTGATTTCTCTTTTGTGGGTGTTTTCATAAAAGGCTGTTACTACATATTGTTGTTTCTAAACAACTATTTTAAAGGGTTTTTTTCCGTTTAGGGGGTCCTGTGGGTCACACAGGAGATTTCATTTGAGTCCAATGAAAAGAGCAGAGAAACTTGTTAAAATGTGTGGAGATGCATAAGTTTAAAAAGTCACTTGGCTGTACTGGCTTTCATCAAACTAGTGGCAAATTAGCTCTGTATTCCTGCAGGGCCTGGTTTGAAGCAAATACTTAGGGGTGGAAGGCAGGGAAATACAGGCCAGCTAAACAGAGTAGTGCAGCTGACACCTCACTCACAGCAGCTCAGTTATTGTTGGTTGCATACAGGCACCTAAAGGTAACCACCTTGCATGTCCTGCTTTGTTTTCTACCATTAAATGTCTTAAAGAACTGAGAGAGTAAAAAGAGTGTCCTTTTCACATTTGAAGTTGGATCATCAAGTCAACAAGTCCATCCATTGCATCTCTCCCCTTTCCTTTCTCCTTGCAGCAATATCCGGTGCTTCAAGATCGACCAGCCATCGGCGGGCGACGCGTCGGGAGCGCCGGCGGTGTGGAGCCACGGCTACACGGAGGCATCCGGCGTCAAGAACAAGTACGGCCTGGCACGGTTCTGTTTGTGAGCGCCTCTGTGCCGAGACAGAGAGATCCTTTCCTCAGTGCAAGCTTTGGGGACGTTCTAGGGTTTGCAGAGGCCAAGCCACGTCCCTCCATTTGTGTACCGAGCTCTCCTGCCTGGCTCTCCCTTTGGGTCTTTGTTAGGGAAGTTGCTAAGATACAAGGGCAGCTGACACATTTGGTCTATGCAAGACTCTGCTACTTGCAAAAGATCTGAGTGTTTAAAAGCATTTTCCTCTTTGCAAAGCTTCTTTATCTTCAACCAAAGGATGTTTACCAAGCAAATCAGAGATACTAAAGAAGAGACAGAATGGCCAAAACTCTGAATATTCATAGTGTGTGGCGCTCCTGTGACTAAAGGCAGCACTTGACAAATAATGTACCAAGAGTCTGCTAGTCTCTGTTGCTGGCAATGTCATGAATCTTTCTTTGTTCCTCAAATACCTTTTTAGAAATCTTCTGCTACCTAGGTTTCCGTAGCAAGTGCCAGCAAGCCTTTCCTGACTCTTAACTGATTTGACACACAACTTGGTTATCAGCACGCTAGATCCCAAGGATGGCTTTTGGAGCAGCAAGTGCAGTTTAAATTGGTGATGCTTCAGAGATACTTTCCCTCCCATTTTTACAATAAAAAATTCATGTGCTGAAAAGGAGGAATGTGGTGGTGTTCACAGGGGTCCCAGGACCAGGGAAGAGATGAGAATGTTGACTCCATGTTTCAGAAGGCTTGATTTATTATTTTATGATATATATTATGTTAAAACTATACTAAAAGAATAGAAGAAAGGATTTCATCAGAAGGCTAGCTAAGAATAGAAAAGAATGATCAGAAAGGCTTGTGACTGACCAAGACAGTCTGAGACAGCTGGACTGTGATTGGCCATTAATTAGAAACAACACGTGAGACCAATCACAGATCCACCTCTTGCATTCCACAGCAGCAGATAATCATTGTTTACATTTTGTTCCTGAGGCCTCTCAGCTTCTCAGGAGAAAAAATCCTAAGGAAAGGATTTTTCACAAAACATGTCTGTGACAGAGGAAGAATCCTTAGGGCTTAGCTGGAACCTTCAGTGTCTCTCCATGTTTTAGCACTGTTGATGGGCCTGACTCGTCCCCCACAGCTCAGAAAGCAGTCCTGAAATACCTGTGACCAGAGGTGGTTAAAGCTCAGAGCAGGCTGCATCTCTCTGGTCAAAATAACTTGAGAAACTAGTAGTGGGATAGAACCCCTGATGTTTTCCTGCTTTGTTTTTCCCTAGGCTGTGTGTGGCAGCACTTTCAGCCAACAACTTCTGCGACAACCGGGAGGCGCTTTATGGTGTGTTTGATGGGGACCGCAATGTGGAAGTGCCCTACCTGCTGCAGTGCACAATGAGTGACATCCTGGCAGAAGAGCTGCAGAAAACAAAGAATGAGGAAGAATACATGATCAACACGTTCATCGTTATGCAGAGGTGAGTCTTGGATCTGAAGCTTGTTTTTACCTTGTCTGTGCTGACAGTGCAGTTTCTTTGCTTTCGGGTCAGGCACCTGCTCTTGCTTGGAAGAAATGTGAGAGGGGAGGAAAAAAGTATCTGGCTACAGTGTTTCCTTTTATTGCTTGTTTTGTGAATATTGCCTCAGTTCCTTTAAGGTGCAGGGAGAAAAATCCCAACACCTCTCCAATCAAACAAAAAAATCCCAACTCACCTGCAAAGTTACTAAAATGCTCATGACTAAGTGGTGGGTGGAGGTTTATTCCTTTTTGGTATCATCTCCTGAGTATTAAGGTTTACAATTGGCCATAACCAAGTCAGTGGTATCAATGTCTTGATCATCTTTTTAAACTTCCTTGCTACAGCTGCCTGCAAAGCCTGAACTCATCCTTTCTGCATACCAATTCAGGTTATTTAAGGTTATGCAAATATTTAAAACACATAGTCTGACTTCTTAGAAATCCCTTTGGCCTTTGAATATTATTTGAGCAGGACCTATCACAAGCTCCAGAGAGTTGTGTGAGTCACTGTGAGTGTAATAGTAGTTCTGTGTAGTGGTTTGGAAACCGTGTGCTGTTCTGGTCAGAAGAAGAAATTGTGCCTAGGGAGACACTGGGTGAAGGAGGAGTATGAAGGGAATTGAACAGAGGAGAGTGAAGAGGTCAGGGAAGCAAGAGGGAAAAGCAAATAAGCAGCTTAGAGACTGAGTAAATTGATCAAATTGAAAGTAGCATTGCTTCTCGTTGAATTTCTGCACCCTTGGAAAGGAACAATACTGAAGTTGTTGTATTGGAAAAGATAGGGAAACAGTAGGGTGGCATTGACTCTTACATACATAAGGGAGAAAACACTTCCTTCCCATAATTGCTTATAACAGTGCCTCAGACTGCTAACTGAGAAGGTGGTTGCCATATACTTAGAATATTCAAAAATAATAACAAATTTGAGTACTGGAAGTACTTATTAAGTGGTTTTATTTTTTGTTTGCTACTAATGCAATTTATGAGGAATGCAGCATTCCTACAAAAAGCTCTTTTTTTTTTTTCTTTTTTTTTCTTTTTTTTTTTTTGGTCTCCAATCAAAATTGGCTAACCATTTCTTTATTTCTTTGGAGAACCAGAAATAGTATTCATTTCATTTGCATTTTTGCATTTAGCCACTCACTGATGCTTACAGATGATATGCAGCACTCCTAGAGTTTAGAGTTTTCTATTTGTAAAACATAATGTAGAAAGCACATTGAGGCTTGGTTGCAAATTTAGTTGTCCATTCTCTCCTCAGGATTCTGATTTGTTATTTTTTTGGTCATAATTTGATAACTTTTAAGAGCATTATCCTGAAGATATCACAAAACAGTGAATCTCTGCCTTTTGCTTTTGCTCAAAAGTAGAGGGTTATTACAGACAGAATTATAATTTTTATAATAAGTTCCATAGCTTCAGAAGCCAAAGCTCTATCTGACCTTTAAACAAATATCTATTAGATGAAAAGGAAAAGACAACTGTGAAACTCTTAGAAGTGCAAAGATTTTTTTTCTAAAATTGAGCTTATTTGACTAGCATATGTGAAAATAACACCCTGCCTGAGAGTTGCATGTGGGATCCCTGCAGTGCTGCTGCTGTAGTGTCACAGTCTTCAGTGGAGACTTTTGTTTCTGTTTCTGTCCCAGTGATCAATAGAGCCAGTGCCCCGAATGCCTCTGGTTGTGGAACAGCGGCTGTTTCTCCACAGTGCTCCTAATACTTGTTTTCCAATTAAAGAACAATCACTGTTTTGTTTAAATTCCAGGAAACTTGGAACAGCTGGACAGAAACTTGGAGGCTCTGCTGTCCTTTGCCATATAAAACATGATCCCATGGACCCTGGTGGATGCTTCACGCTAACCTCAGCAAACGTGGGGAAGTGCCAAACCGTTCTCTGCCGCAATGGGAAACCTCTGCCTTTGTCCAGGTGTTACGTGATGAGCTGTGAAGAAGAGCTGAAGAGGATTAAGCAGCATAAGGCCATTATCACAGAGGTTAGAGGACAGCTGGGGAATGTTGCAACTTGCAGCTTCATTGGAGAGCATTTGCACAGCAGTGCATGAAATTACATGTTGATATCAGTAACCTCTAGGAGGTGATGTTCATGTGTGGGTTCTTCAGTTGCACTTCTGCTTTCAAGGTTATTCATACCATGCAATCAAGTTGCTTTTCCATTCCATTGTCATGCTGGACTTCCATTAGCTTTCAAGAGTGAGCAGCTGTTAGCATGTTGCATTGAAAGAGGAAAGCAAATACTCTCCTTCTAATGGGAGAGGAATTGCTGTGTTGGAACTGTCATGGAGAGCTTTTCCAATTAAAAAGGATGAGAGGGCAGAGCACTTGGAGCAATGCCGTCCTTCCCTTAGGAGACTTCTTGCTCCTGGCAGGCTGACTTTGCTGTCTGAGCTGTGTTCCCAGAACTGCCCTTTGACAGGCTGCTCTTGAAGAGAGCACTTGCCCAAGAGGAAAACTCACCCTGTACTCAGCTGAACCATGAGAGAGGAGAAAACTGTTTGTTCCTTTCTTAGAAGCTTGAAGCCACTGCTGTCAGTTTTGCTTTGCCTTTTGTGACACATGCAGAGGAATAGATAGATATTGAATCCTCCTAATGGTGGGGGAAAGGGCAGAAACCTCCCTGCTGTGTGCCTGAGAGCAGGGTGGGCATGTGTGTGTGGAGTAAGTCACGTGCCTGTTGATCTTGCCTGGGAAAGGTGAGGATTGGGATCTCAAACGTGACAAGTTGAAAGGGAGTTACTCCAACATAGTGTGCATCAGGGAGGCATGCTCATTCTGTGGCTCCATAGAGGAAAAGGGAAATTTCTGGGCTGAATCTTCAGATGACTCACTGATTTCATGTACACTGATGGCTTATCGCTGCTGTCAGCCTTCTAATGGGAAAGTTAACAAGCTGACATGAGGGCTTTTTTTTTACCTGAGTGATTTTAAAGAGGAAGCTTTTTTAGTCCTGGTTCACTTTTCTATGGTTATCTGCTTTATAATAACCCCTACAGTTATTAGCTGGACCCAAAGAGTGTAAATCCTCACCTTTGCTGTTCTTCTTGAATATGCAATTAGCAGGGTGCAGCTATCCGCAGCTGGCTGACAGATAGCCAGACTTGCTGTTTCAGACACTTGCTCTGCTTATTCTGGCAGCTTGGATTCTAACCAGGACAAGATTCTGGGATTTGGACGTGCATGGGATTCTTTTCTCAAATGCGTCCGTTTTTACTGATGTTATCCCTTCAGATACTACTCCTCCTCCCTTTGGAAATGTCATATCTAAGTGGAGATGTAGTAAGTAATTGGGGCGTGTAAAACATTTCACTACAACTCAGCTGACTGAGAAATGCAGACTTGCTCTCTGCTACATTTGACTTGCATGCTTAATTTAAAGGGTTTTTTAAAATGAACCTTCTAAAGTGATGAGCCAAGATGAAACCTACAATTGTTACAGCTGCAAGAGAAGAATTGTGACTGAATGAGCTGCCCCTGTATCAAGTGTGTGATGCTTTGCTCTGTCTAAAGCCAGATACCATGGGTGGAGGAGGGATAAGTCTGACTCACTGGTAAAAGACTTGTCCAGTTGGCTCTTGCAGCTGCAGGAGCAGAATAGATGGCTCTTTGTTGCAGCCTTTGGCTTTGTTGGTCTGTGTGTAGGTGGTGCTGATGACAAATCAGTCGGGTGTAGGAAGCGCAACGCAGCATTGCAAACCAGCCCTTGCTGTGCTCTCATCCCAGCTCTGTCACCTCCTTGCAAGTCACTTTGCTTGTCTGTCTCCTTGTCTGTGAATGGCATTGTTGGGGGTACTGCAAAAACAGCCATCAGTGGAATACAAGGAGAGGCAGGTACTGTATATCCTTGTCTTACCTTGTTGCCAATTTCCTGTCCTTTTTAATTTCAGGATGGCAAAGTGAATGGTGTGACAGATTCAACAAGAATCTTGGGGTACACCTTCCTTCACCCAAGTGTTGTGCCGCGTCCTCATGTCCAGTCCATCACCTTAACTCCTCAAGATGAGTTCTTCATTCTGGGGAGCAAGGGGCTGTGGGACAGCCTCTCCATGGATGAAGCGGTTGAGGCCGTCAGAAACGTGCCTGACGCGCTGGCGGCCGCCAAGAAGCTTTGCACTTTGGCCCAGAGTTACGGCTGCAACGACAGCATCAGCGCCGTGGTGGTTCAGCTCAACGTGACGGAGGACAGCTTCTGCTGCTGTGAGCTCAACGGGGTCCCGCCCCCCAGCCCAGGCATCTTCCCCCAGTCTGTCAACGTGGTCATCAAGGACAGGCCCGCAGATGCGCTCGGGATGCCGTCTTCGAGCAGCGGCATGGCCTCCGAAATCAGCAGCGAGATCTCCACCTCGGAAATGAGCAGCGAGGTGGGCTCCACAGCCTCGGACGAGCCTCCCCAGGTGGCCATGAACGAGAACAGCCCCGCGTACCCCGGGGAGCAGCGCTGCATGCTGCACCCCGTCTGCCTGTCCAACTCCTTCCAGCGGCAGCTCTCCAGCGCCACCTTCTCCAGCGCCTTCTCCGACAATGGCCTCGACAGCGACGATGAGGAGCCCATCGAGGGGGTGTTCACCAACGGCAGCCGTGTAGAGGTGGAGGTGGACATCCACTGCAGCCGAGCCAAGGAGAAGCAGCTGCTCCAAGTGCCAGTGGAAGCCAGTGACGAAGGGATCGTCATCAGTGCCAATGAAGATGAGCCCGGCCTTCCCAGGAAGGCTGAGTATTCTGCCACAGGCACAATTGGGCGGCGGCGGGGCAACGGCTCCGTGGCACCGCACGAGAGGAGCCATAACTTAATTGAAGTTGCAACGGATGCGCCGCTCAGAAAAACCGGGGGCTACTTTGCTGCTCCAGCACAACCTGATCCTGATGACCAGTTCATCATCCCTCCAGAGTTGGAGGAAGAAGTCAAGGAGATTATGAAGCAGCACCAGGAACAACAACAACAGCAGCAGCAGCAGCAGAAGCAGTATCCGATGGACCACCTGGCAGACTATTATGACACACCACTATGACCCACTCTATTTACTGCTCAGAAATAAACTAACAAATAAGGAGACTTGACTGTGAGACCCAGTGGGCTTGCATTACAGCAGGGGTTTTCCTTATCCTTTTCCTTTATATACTTCCTTTTCCTTATCCTGCCACTACAGATAACTGCAGCTTTTCAGTTTGTTAGGTTTAATATTCATTGACTTTCTTCTAGAGACGCTTGACTGGTAAAGTTTAAAATAGTTAACTCTCCCTTAACATATCAAGTGTAAAAACAGGAAAACAAAACAAAAAATAATAAAAAAATAAAAAGGTTTAATATATTGCTGAGAAACAGATGATGATGTAATATTTTTTAAAATGGCTTGTTTGTTTTGTTTGAAAAGCAGGGCAGTAGCCAGTGCTAAATGATTTAAGTAATATTGTAATACTGTATTTCTTTGAGAGAAAAGGCTTTTTTTGGTCTTGAAAATGATAGACATTTGTAGAATATGGAGACTAACTCCTAGGAGTTGCTTTACTCTTTCAGGTGACTTAAGTCACTGAGATTCACTAATTTTCTCTGAGAGAACAGTTGATTGGGAAATTCCTGTAAATAGCTCAGTGTTGTATAGTGATGCTTACATGTTTTGTAGCCTTGGCATTAAGGACACAACCTGAAAAACTGACCTTTTTTCTTAAGCAACTCTTTGGGCCATGGTCATTAAGCGTAATGGACTGTGTGGCTGTGTACAAGTTAGCTAGAGCCCAGGTGGTGTAGACTGTTCAAAGAAACCCACTTTTTCCTCCGATCTCTTTCTTTCCTTACTTTTACAGACACGTTTTGTTTGTGTTCCTTACTGCTGCCACAACCAGCATGATTGTATAGAGCTCATTTGCTGTAGAACATTTACATACCGAGAGTTATATTAAAGCTGAATGCACAAATGAACATGTCATAATTTTTGTTATAATAAATATGAAATTTACACCTGATGTCTGCTTTTATGTCTGACTAGCTGAGCAGCAGCTCTCAAAACAGCAGTTTGCTGTGGTTCCTCAGTGTGCTGCTCAGTTAAACCAAGAAGTGTTGAACTTTTTCAGCTCGATCACATTTTTACACTAACTGCAGAAGCTCACTTGTATTTTCAGAATTCAAAGGTTGTGCAAAGTGGCCTTTAAAAGATACAAACCAACTCCCTGAGGAATTGACCTCTTCCATTTTTTTCTTTCTTGGTACTAATGCAGCACTATTGATTTGCCCTTTGCCACAGTATTGACAGTGCCAGAAGACTGAAGAGGAGCGGTGTGCTCTGCTGGCTCTGTCCCACTGGGACTGAGTGACTGAAGATAGAAATGATGAAGGGATAACAAAAGGTAGAAGGAAAGCAATGGATACTGAGAGAAGAGAGAAAATATGAGGAGAAGGCAGAAAACTGAATTTAAAACTACCTATGTAAATTTGCTCCAATGTGCTGCATGAACATGAGTTCGATGGCAATCAGACTTGGGTAGCAAAGGGGCATCTTTTTGTGATTCCTGTGGGAAAGGAGAAATGTCCTTTCTCAGTATTGCCCTCAGCCAACTGCTCCATTTTACTACTTCTCACTCTTTAAAAGCTGAAGCAGTGTGCAGTCATGACAGTGTCTTGTTCCTTTCTGTCATTTGGTTTGTATTTGGGAAGAGGACTGTGGTGACAGGCTGTTGTCCTTATTCTGTTCTAGGCTGAAATAGCCAAGTTAGAACAGGATTGCTGTTAACAGAAGATTTTTAGTTACCTTTCCTTAATAACAATAACAACAGAGGAGCAAACACTAAAATACCTGGTTTGATAAATGTTTATAGCACTGTGTACTGTAGATCTAGAAGATTGTATTTCATTGTAATTTGAGCTTCAAAATATCTCTTTCTTAAAGAAAACTCATTAAATAATGTATTTAAACAAAAAGGGTTTATGGTTTATTGGTCAGTAACTCTTAGGTGTTCTTTGGTAAACAGTTTGTATATTTCAGATTTTGCTGAAGTGATTCATTGTCCTTGGAAAAGGTTCTCTTTTTTCCCTTCTGTTGTGATGCTGTTTGAGCCTGAAGGTGCCTAGCAAGGACACTACCTTTATTTTCCTGTTGCTGGTGGAGGAGTAACCTTGCTGTTGCTGTCTCTGTGCTAAGGTGTCTGCTGTGCTGTACATGGGGTAATTTAGAGAGAGAAGCAGAGGGCAGAACAGGGGTGGAAGGGGAACATTTCATGTGAGCTCAACTTCGGCTCAGTGCTGATGACCGAAACTCCTCTTCTCTTATTTGAATAGAAGGACATGCACATAGGCTCTGTAAAGACCTTCCCTTCATTTGAAGGAGAGACTCCCAAGAACTTGCCAGCCCCTGTGGTTTCCCTCCCTATGCCCTTACTTTGAAGCATAGATGGTCAAAACTGACAGCCCACTGAAGGCTGCCCCTTTCAGCCTGCTGCCTTCTGTAAAGTTAGCAGCAGCATCCTGAAGTCAGGACTTCTGTGGCAGCAGAGTGACAGGATTTTGGTGGAGGAAATGTACCTTTGGATTATTTGTCCTGCCTTGAAAATATGGCTGTGATAGTAGCCTGTCTTAGCAAGTCATAATGTGAAGGATTGATGGATTCATAGGGGTGACTCCATCCCTCTGCTGGGCTTTGTATCATGTCTGGGGCTAGATTGCTAGGTTGGATGGCTTGCTGCATGTTTGTAAATAGCATTTATTTTTCAACAGGGGCAAAAGGTATTTTGTCCTGGCTTTAAACTGATTTGAATAACAAGGTGCAGTGTTTGCAATTCATTATTTTTTCTGGACGTTACTGTTCTCTTTCACAAAAGTGGGTTGGTGTGTTCCTACCTCATGAGGTCACTGATTGCATCTACATGCACTAATAGTGCACATGATTTTTGGATTATGTTCACAGTGTATTTTGCACAGTTTTGACCTGTTGGGAACTGTCTGACTCAAAGAGATGTGGATTTATTTGCAGAACTTGACAGCTGTAGCAGGGATGATGGTTGGGAGCTAAAAAGAAGGCTTTCAGCCATGGAAAATGTACAACCCCATTACCTTTATAATCAAACCTTGCATGTCCTTTGAAATTTGCTGATAGTTTTATCTGAGACAAGCAGAAATGCATGAATAAGAGGAGGTAGATGACTGATGGCAGAGAAATGAACATATTTACATTCTTTTCTGGAAGATAATTTAAACAGAAAGTTGTGGTACTATTGAGAAGTAACTGAGTGGCTTCTGTGCTTGTAAATGGGAGCCTTTTGTTAAAAGCCATAAAAGCTTTTTTCTTGCTTTCTGCCCGTAGTGCTGTAATGTAACAATTTTGCTGTGCCAGAATGGCCTGTGCCATCCTGCCTGTGGCACCACCATCTCCGTGATGGCAACCACTATGGTGGGATCACCTTCCTCTGGCTTACTGGCCTTAGAGCGTGCTGCTGCATCCATGTGGGTTGTCTCCCTCATGGCTACAGAATGTGCTGCTGCTGTAGTGCCCCATAAGTCCTGCTTCAAGTAATCTCTTTGTAGCAAGCTTGGCATCATCACCAGCCCTTGTGTTTACTGCTCGTACAGGTAATTTTCCAGCAAATTGTACATATTCTATTTTCTTTTTAAGCATAACTTTGCTACTTAGGAAACATATCTGTGTGGGGCTGAGTGCTAATGAAATGTCACACTTGGCTCTGAAGGTAATTTCTGCATCTCTGCACCAGTCATGGATGGTGCCTCTTGGGTGCAGCCTTGCAGGTGTGAGCTTGCAAATGTGCACTTGAGTGAGTTGGGTGGGATAACCCCGTGAAGGGTGTTGCTCGTCTGGGGGGCAGGAGGGCTTGAATCAATTCAAGCAGAGCAGTAGTATTCAAAGGAGTGAACAGAGCAGTACCTTCAGCCTGATCTGCCTGATTTCCCTGGACACTGCCAGCCCCTTGGTGGAGAGGTGTGCTTTTTCTAAGAGGAGAAGGCACTCAAGCCAAACAGTTCTCAGCAGTGCTGCTGGGTCAGGTCCCTCAGAGCTTTGGCTGCAGGAGGGAGCTACACAGCCAGAAGGTGTAAAAATATCTTTTGGGCTCGGCTGGAACCAGGACAGTCTTGGCTCTGTAAAATGACTCTGTTTACTTTTCTCTGTTAACCTGCTTTTCTGCCCTGCTTTGTTAGTTCAATTGACTTGTTTGGGCCTAACGTGTGCGATTGTTGCAGTAATTGCTTTGTCTTACAGATTTGTTACCTGCGTGCTTGCACTGAGGGTTTCACGGGGTGCTGGTGAACCAGTCTCTTTCCTCCTGATGGCTTGCATTTTGCTGTGCCTTAGACTGATGCTCTAAGTGTTCAAATGCCCTGCCTAACAAGACTGCTGCTTGTATGGAAAGCTGAAAGTTAAAATTTGTCTGCTGCCTGAGAGCAAGTGACTCTTAGTAGCCATTTCAATCAAAAGGTTGGTGGGGGTGGAAAACCCCCAAATACTAAATAGATTAACTGCAGCCCCAGGGCAGAATCAGTATACCCTTTATCTGGGACATCAGTGTGGAAAACGTTCCTTGTTTGCTCCCAAGTCCCTGGTTTAAATGCTTGGTCCCTGCTTTTATCCAGACCATTTTATTTGTATTTCCATTCCTGTTGAGGTCAACAGTTCATTCTTTAGATCATCCTTTCTCCGGCTGACAAGTTTGGATTCACCTGCGGTTGACTTGGATACCTCGTCCTACCTTTTATCTCATGCCATGAGCTAAGCTTGCCCTCTAGGTTGAGACTGAGGCAGGATCTGAACGAGGCAGACACTATCTCATCTTTTTCCATATTTTTTTAATATTGTAAGCTAAAGGGAGACACTTGAAACTGCAAGAGCTCATCAGAAGCATGACGGCATGAGGAAGCTGTTGTATAATAAGTTCAGTGTGACAGAGACCTGGGACAGGCAGGACTGGTCTGCTCCCTCATAGGGAGACCCAGGAGCCAGTGATCCCCTGAGGCTTTCTGCTGTAGGAGATTCAGAGTGCCTGATTTACAAACAGAGTGTGGATTCCTGCACGTCAGACTTTGGGGGAGAGGATGAAGTATGCAGTCCCAAGGCTGGGAAGTAGTTCCTGCTGGTGGATGAAGTTCAGTTGGCTCTTCTTGCCCTGTTGCCCATTAGGGTCTCAGTGCCAATGTCCTGCTGCTCATCACAGCCTCTGGTGCGTGTTTGGTGGTTTTGTTTGAGCATGTTCTTCTGTGTCTCTCATTAAAATTAAGGAAACAGACAGCAAAGGGATCTTTACCAATGGTTCTGTAGAATTGTCTTTGGAGGTTTGTGTAGGAGCTCCCAGTGCCAGCAGCCCTGTGATGAGAGCCTGGGCACCAGACACAATGCTCTCAGCACAGTAGGCTCTTCTCCCCTCGTCAGATTCCGCACAGCTGCACCAAGAGAAATAAATGTGTTTTAACCATAAAGTTGTCAGTATTGACTCGTGGAACAGATGGGATTGTTTTGCTAATTAAATGTATGCTGTTGAATGCTTTAAAGGAAATTGGGATGCAGAACTAGGAAGAGAGACTGGTATAGCAGAAGTCTGCGACTTTTAAGATGCTTTTTCATTTTAATTCCTCTTAAGGAGAGAGACACCAGCATTTTGTGGAAAAAAAATCTTGCAGTAGGTGCACTTGCAGTTAGTACTTAGCTTGGTCCTGAAATTACAGAATATATAGTGACATACAGTGCACAGAATAGTGCATAGAATACATAGTGAAGTGCTCTGCTCAGATGTATTTAAAACTGGGTGGCAAGGAAGAGCAAAAACTGCTGTATCTTTTTAAAGTGGCCAAAGCTGTCCTCCTGAAAGGAGCAAATCTTCCTGAAAGCAAGCTTTGCCAGGTCACCTATGATAGTTTCATTTAACAGGGGGTAAAGAGATTTTTCTGTTCTCTCATTTCTGTTGGGCAAAATTTGACCACAAATTTTCAGAATTTGTTGCTTTGCTGTTCAGAATCAACTCAAGTATCAGCAGAGTCATTCCCTGACATTTTTTGAATGCTTTGGAGATAAGAACATGGGAAAAGATGTCCCCAGACCATCCTGCACCTTCAGAAATAGGAATGTCTAGGAAGGGGGATCCATAGAAAGAGACCTTCCCCACGCCCTGTAGTCTGTGGCTTGCACATGTTTGAACCAGGACCAATGTCCTTGTGCAGATGATCAGAGATGGCTTTCAGGCCTCCTGGTTTTTTCTGACGAGGAACTGAGCGTGTATATTTGGGGTGGGGAAAGGCGTATTCCTGGTGTCCGTATTACTTGGGAGCTGCAAGGGCTCCCCCTCGTGTTACCGCGGCACAGGATCAGCCTTGCTGCATCTCCTCCTTGGCGGCTGCCATGGAACGGCTGCATCCCGGCTCCCACCCCATCCTGCGAGCCGTGCAGGAGCACCAGAAGCCCGGAAAAGCCTTTGTTCAGATGAGCGAGGAAGGCAGCAACACAGACATAGCAGGAGTCTGCTTTGCACCGACTGAGGGCTCTCAGAAGCCTCCTGAGTGTTACTAACACATCTGCTGTGAGTCCAAACAAGGATGTGAGGGCTGAAGGAGCCAGGGAAGCCACACCTGCTACGGCTCAGGAGAACACCTGCAGTGTTGCCAGGTAAAACAGGATCTTAGCAAGATCTCCTGTAGTCTTAGCAAACTATGTGCAATGAGATCTTGATCCCAGCATGTCTTATTTATTTGGACCAATAAACTGCCAAATCTTCACCATCAGAGCTGATTCACAAGTCTAAAAATCTGAATCCCCTTTAAGTTGCACAAGTGCTGAATCATGTCCAGAGAAAGGCAGTGGAGCTGGTGAAGGTCTGGAGCACAAGCCTGATGAGGAGCAGCTGAGGGAACTTCTTTGTTTAGATTGTTTAGGAGAAAAGGAGGCTCAGGAGCTGTTTCCACTCCCTGCAACTGCATGAAAGGAGGGTGTAGCCAGGTGGAGGTCAGTCTCTCTTCCTAAGTAACAAAATGAGAGGTAATAGCCTCAGGTTGGACCAAGGGAGGTTTAGAAAAATTTCTTCACCGTAAGGGTGTTCAGGCATTGAAACAGGCTGCCCAGGGAAGTGGTGGCATCACCGTCCCTGGAAGTTTTCAAAAGATGTGGCTGTGGGCACTTGAGGGCATGGTTTAGAGGTGAACACAGCAGTGCTGGGTTAACAGCTGGACTTGATGATCTTAGAAGTCTTTTCCAACCTTAATGCTTCTGTGATAAAGCCACCTTGTTGGGGAATTATTCTTGCACTCTGAAGCAAGAAAAACACTCTGTTTGCACCTGTTTGCATCTGTCTCGTGAGCCTTTCTACATCCTTCTAAAAAATTAATTACCTGTAAAACACATGTAGGCATTTCCCAGACTTGAGCTCTTCAGCAGGGCATGAGAGTTTTGGGGAGCACTGTAGCAGGTGCAGGTCTGTGTGTGAAAGGCATGCCTGGAAATCAATAGACCATTTGTAGTAATGAAGGGCATCCTGTGACTTGCCTGTTTTGCACTGTCACACGCCTGAACCAATTACATCAAACCCCTTGACAACTGGTGGACCTTGCAGGGGTCTCATGTTTTATTTATGACGGGTGATGCTGAGCATCTGTGACAGTTTTTATGCTGTGCTGGCGTTAAGCTGCTGCAATACCCTGAGCGCCACCGTTTCTGGGAGATGGATGATTTGAAGGAGAAGAGTAACGACGAATGTCACAGCTGTCATAAACACTGCACTTCAGTAGTGCCCGTCAGTAACTTACCTGAGTCTTGAAAAAGAAAAGGAGGCGTCCAAGTTCGGCAAATGGGATTGAGGGATCTGAGTTACTGAAGGTCTGATGTGTATCTGTAGCTTTGCTCAACTCTACGGTGAATGTAAGTTGTGGTGGAAAACTACCAGAAGAGTAACTTTAATGAAGCTGAGTCTGCACTAGGAGTAAAATACATGGATTATGAAAGAAAAATTCCATTCAAACTGTTCTTTAGTGCTCTAATCCTTGTATGTATTCTCATCAATTTAAAGCCATTTCCCATGTAAACTGAGATGCCAGCTTTTCCTAATGCTAAGCCTTGAATTCAGTTTCTGCTGTTGCACAACTGGTTTGTGTCCCTAGTTGCCTCTGGACATGGGATACACTCAAACTCCTTTGGAGGACTCATGGAGAAAGCTTAAATTGGGATAAAATCTATTATAGTCTGGGAAAGTTTTCTTTTCATTTTCTTTTGTCATTAAGAAAATAGGAGAGCTTCTTGTTTCTGGTTACCTGAAAATTTCCTTTCTGTGGATGGGTACAAAGGTCCTTCCCCCTTACAGCTGCTCTGCAGCAGGATGACAATGCCCTAATGCATGCAGATCTTCCAGCAGCACCAGATTTCCCATTCCAGATACATTAATTATTTGGGAAATGTAAAGGTTCTATTAAGCTTATTTGGAAGAGTAAACATCCTCTCTCCTCTTTGTCCTCCACCGCCCTAGTTTTGCCTTTCACATTGAAACAAGAGACCCATGCCCTTGGATGTTGATTTGCTCTCTTTTGGACAAGATTTACCCCAGACTAAACAGTTTTATCAATTTGTTTGAATAAAGGACACATCTAGGAAAATGGGTACTCAAAGGTGCACAGCCCAGCATGATGGAATTTTCATGGCAGTCTACTCAGTGTTGGGATGCAGGATCAGGGGAGAGGATTCCCTCCCCTCCTTCCTCCTCTCTACTTTATCTTTCTGTCCTTCTCAGCATAAATATCTTATGTCCTTTGTTTCCTCCTCAAGATTAGGGCACGGAGATGCATTTTTTTCAGACAGATTGTTTTTCTCTGAGAATCTTCTGTGGGGAGAGGTCCCTCTGTGGGTAGCTAATGCTAGGGGGCTCAGCTGCAGGCTTTTCTCTCTGACTGACTAAAGCTGTTTGCTCACACATTGAAGCAGAGTGGTGCAAATTGATGGTTTAAATCCAGAGGGGCTGGCCAGGAGTCTCACAGGAAACTCTGAGATGAATGAGGTACTCAGCCCAGTTCCCTTCACTAGTGACCTATCATTTGCAGTGGGGCTTTTCTCCTGCCAGGCAGCTCCAGTTCACCCTGCAACCTGCATCCATTTCCTTGTGTCTTCCAGGGATGGTGGCCATTTTAATCCTCTCTGTGAAGGTTCAGAAAAGGCTTGGTGTGCCAGAAGGCTTCGTGCTGTACCCAAGGCTTTGAGGTTGAGAGATGCTGTGCTGATGTCTCCCCAGGACAGCCTCTTGGAGAAGGGCAGGTTTGGCCTTTGCTATCCCTGTTTCCTTCACAGCAGGTGAGGAGCTGTGGTGGTCACAGAGGGCAGGCTGGATGCAGCCTGAGGATGCCCCTTACCAAAGAGGGACTGAGGGTGATGGCTGTAGGCATTTCTTTGGCTGCAGGTGGGTTAGGTTGTCAGGGGCTGTGCCAGAGAAACAGCTGAGCTGTTTTCAGTGCTGCCCTTGAAAGCTGCACAAAGGCAATGCAGACAAACGTGTGCACAGGGCCAGCAGCAGGGAAAGCTCAAAGGAATGGTAGGGCTGACAGGAGCCATTTGCCCTGCCTTTGTTTACTGGTCCAAATGTGGATTATTGTCCCGTACTAACTGGCAGTCGCTGCTCAGAGGTAATGGTCAGGCACAGCCATCTCCAGCAGAAAGTGGGAAGGCTAATCTGCCCTGGAAGAAGGACCACCTGCAATGGCAGCTGGGGACAGCAGCCTGTTGTGGCCTTAGTCACATGTGTCTGCTAGAAAACCTCTGCTCTTGTATTACACCTTCCCAGCTCACACAGTTGGGACTTTCATGACTTCTAGAGGACATCAAGCATGGTGTTATAGTTGGAAAGCAGGGTGGTTTGGATTGTTCTGATGGCATTTGGCTTCTCCTTCACCCCAATAGGTAAGAAAGCTGCTTCTTTCCTGCCTTAGTCCTCTGAGAAGTATTTTTGGGATTTTCCCCTCTCCTCTCCACTTCCTTCAGTGAAGGTGAATGGAGGAAATGGCACTGTTTATTACCTCTTCACAATTATTTCCTAACAATCTTTCTTCATGGTGTCAAGGAAACAAATTCAAGGCACAAAACTTTCAGGAAATTCAGTCACTGGGTTGTGGCTTTCTTTGGGGTCCCTTTGCTTGCAGTGTTTCAGGACCTCAGTGTGTTTGTTGATGACATGAGGCTGACAGCTGGAATGCTTGAGGGAAGAGATGCCATCCACAGCCACCTGTCAGGGTCTCCAGGCCTAAGGAATGGGCCAATGTGAACCTCACAAAGTTCAAACAAGGCCAAGTGCAAGGTCCTGCACCTGGTTTGGGACAATCACCAGGATCAGTACAGACTGGGTGCTGAAGGGATCGAGAGCAGCCCTGTGGAGAAGGACAGGGGGGCTAAAAAATGGTGCATAAAAAATTGGATTTGAACTGGCAGTGTGCTCTTGCAGCCTGGAAAGCAAATAATATCTTTTGGCTGCACCAAAAGCAGCATGGCCAGCAGGGTGAAGGTGGGGGGATTCTGTCCCTGGGCTCTGCTCTGGTGACACCCCATCCAGAGTGCTGCATCCAGCTTGGGGGTCACCAGCACAGAAAGGACATGAACCTTTGGGGAGAGTCCATAGGAGGGCCAGGACAATGATCACAGGGCAGGCTATGAAGACAGATAGAGAGAGTTGGGGTTGTTCAGCCTGAAGGAAAGAAGGCTCTGGGAAGACCCTTTTGTCTTTCAATACATAAAAGAGGGCTGAAAAATGTGGAGAGAGACTTTTTACTAGAGCCTGTAGTGACAGGGCAAGGGGGAACCATTTTAGATTAAAAGAGAGTAGAATTAGTTCTGTTATAAGGAATAAACTTGAGGCTGTAGAAGTTAGAAACAAGAGGGGATGATGAGGGTCCCTTCACCCAGGGAAGCAACTGGGTGAGGAGCTGAGAGGATGTGATTGGGACTGACCTATATTCAGCACCTACTTTTTGACTGTCCATGTAAAACACATTAAAGCTGCTCCTGCTAACAGGAAAGGGACCCAAAATGTTTGGACTGTGAGGGACTGAGGTGTCCAAGGGAGGAACACCACAGCAATAGTCCACAGTGGAGCTCTGTGCACCATTTTCCAAAGACTGAAATACCTTGCAGCAAGTGAGGCCTTTACCACAGACACTAGGGATAAAGTCCCAACCCAAGAAGATTATTGCTTTTACACAGTGATGGCAGGCAAGCATCTCAAAATGAATGGGACAGAGTAAGAAGCCCTGAGATTAAAATTCATATTGTGCATGTATTTAAGGACCAATTTAAATTCATGCATTCTTACCTGCAACATTTCCTAAGCTTTTGAATTTGTCACTTGAAGGTGCTGCTTTTGTGTTGTTTGTGTAAGTTAATAAGAGTGTGTCATTGTGTAACCAAGGCTGCTTTCAAACTCTGCAAGATGTAGAGGTAGCACAGAAGAGGAGTGCAGGCAGAGATGCCCAACAAGTGGTCAGCTGCAGCTTTAGCTGCATGCCAGACATCCCTGGAACAGACTTTGTAGCTGATTACAGCATACCAGAGAAGGTCTGGGCTTTGGCAAAGAGCTAGAAATCAAAGTCCTAATTTCCTGACTCTGTGATGACTGTGAGTCATAGCCAGTTTGGAAAAACTCTATTCCTGTCTCTCCATAAGCATAATAATGCTATGGAGCTTTTTGGTGTTCAAAGTGTTAAAGAGATCTTTAAGGAATTATATAAATGATACTTGTTGTAAAGGTTCATGTAATCACTTCTAATCAGAACCATAACACTTTCTTGTGTTTGAGGCTTGTTTGGCCTCAAACACAATCCTTTGAGATCTGTGTGTGTGTGTATACATATGTGTATGTATGAAGTATGCAGCAAACAAGCTCTACTATGGTTCAAAAAAGCCTGGGCATTGACTGTGAGACAGACAAAACTGAAAAGAATGAAAATGGCCAGAGCTTTCCCTCCTCTCAAGCTGACAGATCTTATGCACTTGAAGAACAGCCTTCTCTTTCTCTTGCTCCCTCATCTTTGAAGACCAGTGATCTGTTTCATCTGCCTCAAACAAAGGACTCTTGAAAGATGTTCTCTTAAATTTATTTTCTCAACCCTGGGGCATACAATTACTGCTGTTCACTCATGCTTTGCCTGTTTAGATATTGGAAGGATACATGTACTTTCTGTCATTGTTACAGCATTCCCAGGACAGGCAGCATGTTCCCGATTCAGACTCTGCCCGCCACTGGCTGTGGAGTCAGCAAGCAAAACCTTGTTTAGGTGCTTACAGAAACAAATGGTATCTTTACTAAGCTGATACCGGACCAGTGTGATGCCTCTCAGGTTCTGATCTGTGCTCAGTGAGATGGGAAAACCTCGTAGGAAACTGGATAAGGACCCTGAATGCTGCCTTTGACACTGCAGCTAGTTCCCCCAGCGGCATTCCTCAGGGAGCACATGATCGGCATGTGTAAACCCCCGTGACTCAAAAGATAAAACGCTTCACTAGCCCAGGCAAAAAAGGTTACAAATGTAACTTCGGACAGGATTCAGAGAAGCACTCGGGTGTTCTTTGCTTTGTAAGCACTGTAGGATAAAGGAACATGACACACAGCAGACACAGGATCTGTTGAAAGCTGCCCATTCTAGCTGTGTGTTCAATTCCCTATGTCATGGGAGAGGGAAAGAAGTGGTTGTTAGCTCAAGTTTGGCGGCGACGCAGTTGTAACCTGTTAAAAGCCCACTGCTGTTTGGATTTGCTCTGTGCAGGATGAAAACATTACAATGAAACACATTTTAAATGCAGGAGTCCAGCTTGAGAGACCGGTGCACAAATCCTTGTTAAAACAGTCACTCAATGTCGATTTTATTACATCATGTTGTAGCAGTATGGTTACAATTGGTGATTCAATACACACTTCAGCACCTTGTAGGAAAATATACTGTGGGCTGGCTGCCTGTTTGTGAGTGTCCATCCTTCCTCAGCTCTCTGGCACAGTCCCAGAGCTGATTTCACACTAACGTGGCAAGAGCCTGGACGCTGTGGGAGCTTCCAGAGGTCCTGTGCACGGCGTGGTGGTTTCTGACGCTTCTGTCTCTAAGGCTGCCTTTGGGGCTGTGCTGAGCCTTGGCTGCGTGGCTCTGGAAGGCCCGCACGGTGCGGATAGCGAGGATGCAGAGCACAAAGCTGGCAAAGTACAGGCAGGAAGCCACGACCCCGAAGAGGCCGACGGCTGCGTCGCCGCCCTGCACGTCGCAGTTCATGGAGGTGTAGCCACGGCGCGCGTAGAGCCGCTCGCGCCGCCTGCACACCTCGGTGGCGTTCACCTGCCTGACAAAGTGCAGGTAGAGCCCCACAGCCGCCAGGTACGCCAGGCCAGCCAGCAGGCTGAAGGCACATTCGCCTACCAGCAGCCTCATCCGGAGCTGATGGATGGGTTTTGCCCCCACGACGAGGAAGACGAGGGTGAGCGTGGCCGCTGTCAAGCTGAAGGCCACCCCGCCATATACACAAGGGGCTCTCATCTGGGTGAACTGCATGTCCAGGTCCCTCACCTCCTGCAGCTCCGTGCCCTCAAAGGGGCTGTAGGCTGAATTCAGGTTAAAGGATCCAAAGCCTCCGAGGGATGTGAAGCCTGCAACAGAGGCTTGGGAAGCACCCACACAAATCAGCACCAGGAGGTTAACCGTGATTTCCACGAACTTCAAAATGCCTGGAAGGAGCACAACAATGCAAATAGATGTCAAAACCACATCTTGTGCAAACGGTGGGTGACAGAAGTACACCAAAACCATAGGCAGAGAGTACTAATACTGAGATATTCCTCTTGGCTACAGCTACAGAAAAGTACTTGGGAAAAAAAAAAAAAGAGAAGCTTGAACTCTCGTGGGTACATTTTGGAGGCTGGGCAAATTACTTTTTTTAATTTGTCAGTGTGCTTGATAGATGGATCTTCATGCAGTGAAAAAAAATCCATAAAAATTTTACAGTGCTTGTGTTACTGCCAAGGCAAGCGCACAGCGATTATATTTTGGCCTGTAACTACTTGGCATAAACACACTGAGCAAGAAATATCCAGTATGAACAAAATGCTGAGGTTGATGCTGACAAAAACCTAGAAGCTTCTAACAGCTTAAAAAATCGTGCAAGTTACTTCAGTCCTTCAAAACATGTTTACTGCTTTAACTTACACCTTTTTTTTTTTCTGTGAAGGTATTTGTTAATTTAAACTTACTATCTAACCAGATGCAACTTGCACTTTATCTCCTTCAGAGACAAAAATCACTCGTAACTCTGAAGAAGGAGTTTCTGATTGCACAAAAAGAAAAAAACCCAAAAAAGAAGGAGGGTAAGGAAGCAAAACCCACCTTGTATGCAGAAATAAATTAAGTGAATTTGATACTAGGTCATATGCACTCTTTCATACCCTGACCTTCAGAAGAAAGCCTTACAACTTCTGAGTTGGCTCTTCACTTTTTCTTATGTTAGGCTACTAGTAATAGTAACCAAGTATCTTTAAGGGAAAAAATACAGACAAAACCCAGAACTGAAAAGGTCAGAAATTACTTATTTTTGTGGTAGCAGCCTCTCAGGAAGCTGCCTCATGTTTGATAAATCTGATTATTCTGTGACAGCTCACTAGGGGTCAGACTAAGATTAGTAAACATGACGGATGGTGAAACGTAGCACAGCTAGAGTTGCCTATTGGGGAAATGAAAACCCTTAGCGTGTCAGGCATATTGCTCCAAAGTTCTGAAGTTAATTACAGAATTGTAAATCTTATTATTCCATTGCTGTCTGACAGCCAAAAATGTAAGATGCTTTGTCCTATATTTGTCTTTAAAGTGGAGCAGGATCTGTGGTTTGCACACAGACTTTCATTTTATGCTACTAGTGCTGATCCACATGGCATTTCCCTCTTGAGCAATGGCTCAGTTGTTGTCAAGGCTGTATGGGCTTGAAAAGGAAGGGCTGAAGCAGTAACACAAGGGAGTTAAACAAATTCGTCTCTTGTGTTGCCAGACCCTTCTAACCAAAGAAAGCCAGTGACAGCCACAGTGAAGGATTATCAGATATTCTCATTCTGTCCCTTCTTACTCCCTCCACAGAGGGCTAAGGTAATGAGTCCTTTCCTGCTGCCACTTGCTCTGCACAGGAAGGTAGTGTTAGAGCACACAAAAATTTTCCCCTTGTTCAAGAGGAACCAAGTGAGCAGTTCTGTGTATGTGTTCTTCAGAGGTGATGCTGATTTCTGCATGGCAGCGCGCCTTTTCTTTGACCCTTCTGCACAACCATTTCTGTGAAGCAGGGCAATAACTGTGCTGGTTACCAAATCTCTTCAGGAGGCTTCAAGTACTTCAAAGGAGGTATTTGTGGAGCTAAACACAATTAGAGAGAAATTTAACTTTTGGCCCCAGAGTTATGATTGGGAACTTCTTGTGCCAAAGTCAAATAATGCAGCCAAAAGACTTGTCATTTTTAATAGGTAAAGAGTCATCACTTTACTAGGATTGTTCACAGTATTTTGAAAGAGTAGTAGCTGTGCAGAACATTAATTCGAACTCACTCAGGTGAGGTTTTTTTTTTTGTCTACTCAGTTGAGTTGTACATTATGCCTTCCAAATACAGGGAGTCAGCTTAGATCCTCAGGGCCCTTAGAAAGTGTGACAGTGTTGGATGCAGGAGGGCACTTCCCTTTTTAAAGGCTGAGATGACAAGTGATTTCATAGATGCTCCAGCAGGAAACAGTTCTTACAAGTCTACATGGAGGAAAGACCATTTGATTAAGGGAAACATAAATTTTAAGTATGTTTGGCTACTTGGTAGTTGGGAACTCATGATCAGTCAGCTGCTGACTTCAGAATTTCCTTTTCATCTGTGTGTACTGAGGCCCCCTGACCTGCCAAGCATCAACTTTTCCTCTACCTCACCTTGCTGAGCTTTGGAAAAGGCAATTTTCTGTTCTCAAAGTAGTCACTGCCTGCTGCTAACCTCCCCACATTTATAACTGACCCCAATCCTCACTGATGCTGCTCCAAAATTTTCTGTGTGTTCACACACATTCTATATGCCACCCCTTAACTTTGCTGAGCTGACTGATAACGGGATGACAAATGTGATCAGTGCAGGTCTACTGTATTTTTAACCACAGCAATAGATGCTTTAAAGGCATTCCTGAAAAATTTCCTTAGGCAGGGCATTCAGGCTGGACAGGTTTTGTAAGTACCTGCACAATTGTGACATACACCTGCTGTAGAATTGATTAGAGTGACTAAACAATGGAGAGAGGTTCAGCAGCAGCTACTTCACCAATCACTTGTATCATTTGCATTAACTTGGGTTTTTTAAAAGAAAGTGCAAGAACAAAGCCTCCTGTACTAAAGACAATTTAAAAATGATAAGCAGTATGTAGAATGAATTACAGGTCTATGATGACAGCCAGCTGGGTTTATAAACATAGCAGACAATTAGTGGAAATGCCTAAGACGTTGTATAATCATCAGGGCTTTGATGGAAATATTAATCCTTACAGTATGTTCCAACCCTGTAACCCTAAAAGCCTTTTGCAGCCCTGATCTGTGATAGTTCCAAGCTGATACAAAAACCTACTAGTATAACAGGATAGAGACAGATTTGAGAAGTAAGGAATAAAAAGACACATAAGTTTTGAATTTTAGCTCTGCCAAGGTATGGTCACACACATCCTAGCAGTGACCTGTGTCAAGCAGTGTGCTGCTGGTGGAAAGGACTGAGTTACAAGCCAGGCTTCCGAGTCTGCCCTGCCATTTCTGCTTTCACAGGCCAGTTAGCCATGTCATCTTGAAGTTATATCTGCAGAAACCAAAAGATCTTCCTATAGGGAAGTTGCTTATCTTTACAGTAATTCCCTAATCCCATGCAACAATGAATGCATTGCAAGATTTAAGTGTAAAATAACCAAAGGTCTGAACAGCTCAGAATTCTATTGGTTTACTTATTTTTTTCCCTTTCTCAGGTTCAACATCTTTGGATTTACCTAAAATGTTACTCATTTGTATTAAAATCAGCACATTTGTATTTGTATTAAGATCAGCACTGTCAACAGTTGGCTTTAGGAACTAACCCTCTCCTTACTGAATAAGTTACAGGAATCCTGTCAGGGCTCCTGGATTGCTATTTCCTTTCCTATGCCTCTTTCCTGCACTGCTTTTCAGCACTGAAGGTGAGGAGAAGGGCTGCAATCTAGAAGTGTGTGTTCCAGAGATTTCCAGAGAATTGTTTCATTAGTTCCATGAAATCTAAATCTGCAGTGGACAGTAACTTCAATGTATCCTAGTTGTTAATTTTGCTTGATTGCAGTTGTCTTTTGTTGTGAGTACGCTTCCTGCTATAACCAATGATATAGCCTTCCAATTTATACTATTTATGCACTATTCACTTTTTCTTCCCCTTGCTGGGATATTTCCATGGCATCAGAACAATGGTTTTATCTTCTATCAAATGTGGGCCTTACCATCCAGCAAAGCTGGTTAAGGGTACAGACCCACAGGCAGCTGACATTAACAGCTCCCACTCTTGGCTGGGCAGTCACTACTTTTCTCTCTTACCTCCACATTAGGCCTTTCTAAGAGCTGTTCAAATAAATTAAAATAGTAGGAAACTATTTAACTCTTTTCTTGGTTTTGTTCTGCAACTTTAGCCTCTTGAGGTGACTCACAGCATATCTGATGAGCAATCGTGTTGGCATGAGTTTAGCAAGGGCAGTAACAGCCAGGACCAGAGAAGGACCAGAAACTTCCCTTCTCAGGTGAGGTGAGCTGTTAAATCCACATGATCTGCCTCATAAGACCACACTGTGGCTGAATATGTGGTACCCAGCAACTCAGCTGTGCACTCAAGTCTCATGTCAGAAGTCCTAAAGAGGAATTTCCATCCATCCACTCTGGCAGGACAGCTCTAATGTTCAGGTGTGGGAGTCATGGTGTGTGTATACACGTGTACATAAAGTAGAATGGTCAATTCTTGCTTGTACCTCTGTTTCTGCAGCTGCCATAAATGAATTTGCAGGACAGACAGTTCTGACTCTTTCACTTGAACTCCCCTGATTCCATGAGGGCCATACTAATGGAAAAGGCCTTCAAAGTGTCTCCCTCCACTGTATCTGGGACAGAAGTCACCTTCTTCCTCTGCTGAATGCACATGGACTCCTCCTCCTGTCTCTTTTTGTATCATTCCCTCCTCTTCAGTGAACATCACTGTGTACTTCCAGAATATTCTATTCTAGTCTGCCATTCTCCATTTTGGCTTGCCTTCTCCCTCTGCTTCCTGTGCAGACCACGTACCACAGGGACCAGCAGGACCCAGGGGCAGCCCTAGGGATGTGTGGCTGCCACCCTTGGACACCTGGATCTCAGTGGCAGGGCTGGTGACACACAGGTCAGTGGTACCCATGTCACATCCCATTAGGGGTCGCTCCAGGAGAAGGGAAGAGAGGAGTTAGAAGCTACAACACACATGAAAAATCTTTCTTCAAGCCTTTTTCACTGCAAGCTGTATTTTGTTTCTTTTCCCCCACCCCCTGTTTGGGTAAAAGCTTTCTGCTTTTCAGAGGTAATCTTTATGATTTTTCTTTTACCCCTCAAAAAGGAGAAGACAAGTATTTTGAACATATATAGCGACTTACAAAAGCAGCAGTCAGTCCTGAAAAGGATCTCAAAGGGAGAACATCTCTTGCAAGTGCAGGTTTGGCATTCCCCAGAGACTGAAGGCACAGCTCAATGCAGCTTCGGTCACCCCTCTGCTAAACTGAGTTGGTAGCAGGAGGAAAAAGATAAGGAGAAGGGAAGAAAATTTCTAAGTAAAGCAGGGTTTGGCTCTGCTTTTGGAAGGGGACAAAATGTGACAGAAATGGGGAGAAACCAAAACCGAGGAGGAGAACTGAACAAGGAAAAAGAAATGAAGACAACAGTTGCAAGAGATCAAAGATATAAAATCTGGATGCAAAGATGTTTAATACCTTTCTAACAGTATTATTTCTTTTATGTAAAAAATAAGATCTTACTGAAACCAGTAACAAGAATTCAACCAGCTTTACTAAAGCAGAATAAGGGCAATACATAGCTTTTTCATAAACAAAGAAATGCCCCACAAGCCCCCATACCACTATTATTTTTGCAGGTCTCTCTGTTCTTCAGCCAGTGGTGGGACTTAGCTTTCATTTAGTCATGCTAAAATCAAAGGCAAAAAAAAACAACCCAACCCTAAAACACAAGAATTAGGCAATGTAACACCAACAAAATCTTGGCTTTTCAGAGGACCCAAGGGATGTGCATACTCAGAGCCAAATGCATTTAAATTGCACGGATGTGCCCAACACACTTATGCTCATTTGAGATAGCCATCTTACTGGAAATCACTGAAAAAATAGTTTAAAACTGGGAAAATTAAATTATTTATGTGCTCTAGAAAAACTTTATTATTACCTTTTAATAATTTGTGTCTCTTTGGTCAAGATAATCACTCTGTTAGGAAATCTCAAAGGATGACCAGCCTTGGTTTTAATGACTCAGAGAAGTCTTGCATTCACAGAGTGCTCAGATCCAAATGTATTATCCTGTTTTTTCTGTGTATCCTCTTCCCTTAAAGAACAACTATCCCACCTGCTCTATTCTTTCTGCTGAATAACTTCCCATCCTCTAAAAAGTGCTGTCCAATTTTCACAGGAAAGGGTGGACTTAAATTGTAGAATTACTGCATCATCCTCTATCCCCATATTTTCCCACCACTGTAAGACAGTTTCAATACAACCCAGCCCTTGCCTGGGAACAACAGCTATGGTTTACTTGTACCCAGTAGTTCTTTAAAGCATCACTTCTAGAATGGCCTTGATTTCTCTCCTGCTAATTGAGCATGAGTCATCTCTCCTAATTTTGGAGAGGGTGGGAAGCAAAAGATCTTGCTTTAAACTGTAGTATTTGACAGTACTGCTCAAATATAACAACTGTAAAAGGCTGTATTCTATTTGTAGCACTGGTAGGTCTCTGTATGGTCACCTCCCATTTAACATTTCAGGAAAGGGCCTTTTTTATCCCTTTTTTTGTAATGTGCCAATAGTTCTTTCAAGTAGTAAACAAGTGTCTTGGTATTGAAACCAGCTTGCGGGAGTTTTTTTAAAAGGAGTTCAGAAAACAATGAAACGCTCTTGTTCCGTAAGCCAACTTTCCATGGCCACTCCCTCTGTTTGAACTGAAACTGAGCCACCTTTAGAAAGTACAAAGATTGGGGTGTTATTGCTCTTTAAGTAATCATAGCCTGGCTGAAGGTGGGTCAGGTTGGAGGCACCTGTGAACCCGAGCTTCTCATTCACTTCCCTAATTGTACGTTGTCACACTTGGGGAGCAACATTCCTGTCTGGGTGGATTTTTCTCCTTTAAGAGAGCTAGGATCACTTGCTCAAGAAATAGAGCTACATTCAATAGATAGTCTGTCTGCTGTATCAATTGGCTTTGTGAGCCACTTTTTAAAGACAAGAGTTTCCCTTTGTTCCCATAATTTGGGTCAGATGTAGGGAAGACAAACCTGGTTCTCTCACAGGAAAGATGGTGTAACTCTTCTTCTGTAATGGCAGCAAGCAAACCTAACTAAGATTTGCTAGTATGGGAAGCGTGGACTGGAGTCTAACTAGCAGCTAACAGCAACTTTGCCAGTATCTTCCCCTGCCAACTTTCGTGAGTCCTCTCAGTTGCAGCTCTCTCTTCTCTAAAAACAATTGTGTACATGTTAGCACAATGCCAAAAGGTGGATAAAAATAATTTCATATGAAAACGTGGGCAGAGTGAAGTCCCGAGTGTTGGCAAGGCAACAGTTTGCTAAAGGTAGGATTTGGCATCTGCAAGTAGTGTAGCTCTCCTGAGTGTTTTTATAGAGCCAACTGCTCAAGGCTGTTTGCATTTCACAGTAAAGAGAACTGAGCTCCAAATGAAATACTTTAACATCAGAACAGGAAGGAAGGTTACCTGCAGCTCTGCTGCTGTATCTTGTTACTCTGCTGCTTTAATTAGGGATTTTGAATAACTGGGATTATTTTAATCTGCACAGCTCCATCCAATTCCCACTATTAATATCATCTGTCTTCACAATTACAAGATTAAAAAACTTGATGGCAACTTCAGCCTGTTAGTCACGCTGTATTTAAAATATACTTTGTAAAAGATAGAAGGGAAAGCTGTCTAATTACAATGAGATTATAGGGGACCTTAGTGCTCCCTTCTTAGGCAGAAATATATGGAAATTAACTGCCACAGGAACAGTGTACAGCAGCTTTGGGCACAATTTAAAGGAACTAAGCACAGCACACTGTGGGGGCAAAATGTGAAGATGGTGACTACAAAACACAACAGTTTCTAATCCTGTTGGGCGCTCTCACAGGAATATAGGTGTCCTGCATTGCCAAAAAGATGCAACATGCTGCAGAATGTACTTGTCAAATGCTTGTTTTCACACACAGAGTTACCTGCACTATGCATATTTAATGACCCTTCAGTGTTTTCGGATGTGCATCCCTGAAGCTACAGGATATTTCTTTATTCAGTCCAATGCCTCTTGCAGACCACTATTCTCCCCCAACATCTCCACAGCAGTGAAAGTGATACCAATCCTCCACAAAATGTTTTCCCCCTCCTGCTCCCATGTCTGACTCCAAGAGGAACATTATCACAACACAACACAAGAAACAACAGCAGCATTATGGCTGAGAACAATGGCATAACTCAAAGCAAGTTTTTATTAGTGTGAACCCTGTGTCTTGGCTAGCTTTTCATCTCAGTATGTTTTCCTAGTCTATGAGTATTTCCCAGCATGCATAGCTATGGGGGAAAAAAAATTGACTGTGTTTTGTAAAAACAAAAGCTTATAGATGTTTACATTTGAATTAATGCCGGCTTGTTAGTGCATGAATGTATCCTGGAGAAAGTCATTGTTACTCCCTAATTCTATTTCCTCCTCCAAAGAAATTCAGTTTGATATTTCCTCCTGGCTATGCTTGAAATTGGAGACTTTTCATGTTGTTACAAACCATAATGCTGTCTTTTTCTGAGAGGAAATTGGTCTGAAGGTTTTAACAATTGTGGATGTTAGAATGTAGGCTAAAGGCATGATTGTTTGGAAGTGCCTACAATATGCTTAAGAAATCTAACACTATTCAAGGAGCAAAGCTGTATTCATAGCAGCAAAGAACAGGGATTCAATTATACTTGCTCCCTCACAAACTGTTTCGTAACCTTTTCAGTGTTGTCTCCCTTAAAGGCCAAATGGGTTGAAAAATTAAAAAAAAAAAAAAAAAGTTATTTGCTCAGGAATCATGACCAGCACAGTACAATTCTATAGAAAGCAAAAGCACAAGTAATTTTCTGAGTCACATACTGACCAAAGATAGCAGAAACTTAATTTTATGTTCTCTGTTTAAGCAAAACTACAGGAGTCATTATCCAAGAATTGCATTGCTCCACTTCTTTCACACCAATATAATAAATATAATAAAAAGAAAATTAAAAGTTTTGAAGGTTAAGTGACCAAATATCTGAGACCAATTTATTATCAGCAATTCACTCCTGGGTTCAACTCAGATTTTCCTCTCACTGAGATGAAGGATGGCAGCCAACCTTGAACACTTTTTTCATTCCATCTGCTAAACAAAAGCACTGAATCTGGTTATATTTTAAATATATCTAGGGGAGTTATTTGAAAGGCAAAATGATTACTAATTTAGGTTTTCTATATATAAGAGAGAACTACATAAATTTTACTTGCACTGTGAAAAGCAAATTGAATGCTTCCTTCTGACAGAATTTCAGCCTTAAGGATCCCCAGGTCAAAAAACTCTTGTTGTTTTCAACATGTGCTGCTTTCAATGGCATATGTAATATATTGTGTGTAAGCAGTAAGAAATAGCTATTGCAAGCAGCAGTTCCTTAGTTAATGAAAGGTTTGTCTTTATCACAGTTTATTTCAATTCCCCATAAATTATATAGTGCATCTAGGCAGTTTGATAAGTCCATAAGATGTCCCCTCAATCTCTTCACTACTGCAGAAACAGAAGGTGGCACACTTCTGTTTCCACAGCCTTTTGATCTGTAATCTGTAGGCGCACAAGTGTAGCTTTCCTATGTAAAATGACCCAACATATAGAAACTAGACATAAAGACAGCATAGCGGGGAATAGTCAAGAGTTTTATAGGGAAGTCACTTAAAAGAATCAGCAGATATATGAAGAAATGACACAAGCTTAAATGACCCAAGCTCCTGTGAGATAAACAATCATTTCACTGGTTAGCAGTGGTTAAAGGATAATAAAAAGGAAACAGCCAGTTTTCAGGCAACTAGAGTTAAGGGAGTAATCTCTGGTTTGTGCTGCCTCTCACCAGTGTGCCCATGTTGGCAGTGCAGTGGGAGGGGATTTGCAGAGTTGCAAATCTTGTTGAAGACACAGGGACTACAGGACAGGCATTTTCTGGGGAGAGAGAAGTACCTCATTTTGGCTCTAGTTTGTTCCAAAGGACAGAGTGCCTGCTAGTAGTTACAGCTCACCCTTTCATTTAGTTTCATCCAAAGAAAATACAGTTTGTGCACCCTGGATCTGCTCTGCAATATGGCCCAAAGACCTGCAAGTGGAGGTTCCAAGCATGTTCAGCTCAAAACTACATACCAAAATACCATGGTGGATGCACAGACTAATGAACTGAAAAGATTGAAAACTGAGATGGTGAAGTCTGCTTTAATAAAAATAATCATAAAAATTTCTTCATGCTTGCCAACAGTAAAATTAGTAGGCTGCTAAGAGCTCAAGCTTTGAATGAGCAATTAATGAAATCATTGTTTAATAAGCAACCTCCACCTCATGGTTGTACAGAAATACCCACAAACAACCACTGCCCCTGTGGACAGAGCAGGCAGATGGGTTCTAAACAAAGCATTTCCATTTCAGGTAGCTTTCTTTGAAGACATCAGCTCAGTGTTCACTGATAGTCAAACACCACACAAAAGGTAGGAAGCATTAGAATAGGATTACAGAACCAGAGCCTTTAGGCAGATGTCTGATTCTTTCTGGAATTTATAGGGAATTTTTACTGCATTTCTGGTCAGACTATCTCAAAAAGATGTGATAGACCAGGAAAAGGTATAAGACTGGAAAACTGACCAAAGCTGGCTATTGTTCAATCTGTGAAGAAGCAATAGGGGCACAGGGAAAAAGGGAAGACTTCGTTCTAAAGCCATAAATCTCATAGAGAAGCTGAATATATGAGATTATCACAACATATTTAGAATACCATCAGAATCAGAAACACCTTCTTTTAAACATTTTAAGGAATGAAACAGTAGTACTTCAAGTGAAACTCTGGAACTCCTTATCTTAAGGTAATGTGAAGGTCAAACATTTAAAAAAGCGATTCAGCAGAGAATTAAACCAATTTCATAGGCCTGTAAAGAGGTATTAAACACAACAGATGTGAGTGCAGTCTTCCAATTCAGGAAATTCCACCAATCCAAAGTCTGGAGTCTATTCCAGAAGACAACTTACTCTCTACTGGTCCAAACTTTGATGGTCCTCCTAAGTTTGTACTTTAGTCCATTTTTTGGGGGGAATAGTGATGAAGTGCCTTGTATGATCCAGCACTGCTATACCTGTGATACCACTTGAATGGCTTTGAATAGGTATCCCTCATAGAATGTTTTAACAGACTTTTTTTCCCCTTCTGTTTTCAAGATGAAAGGATTAAAAAAGAGCAGAATGTTTTGAAGTTTCTTAGATGGTATCAAATGTTCCTATCAGCAAAAGGGGTCAGTATCAGTTTTTTCTTCCACTATATTTGGGCTGGGTTTATTGTCCAAATGTGGTTGTGGGGGGGAAAAAAGGGGCAGGGAATAGGGAGGGACGGGGGTAATAACAAAGACAGGAGAATGAGGTTCAAAAGCATTCTAAGGTCCTAAGCTGTTTAAAGGATCCCTAAAAAAATCCAGATGCTTATTTCTCAAATTCAGCCTGTGTTTTTTGGGATATAGCTGGTAAAAACATGGATGAAGGAGGAACTATCCGGGTGAAGCAAATACTATTCAGAGCTCTGGCTGTATAGAATTCCTCTCTAGTTTGCTAAACTACTCAAAATGCATAAAGAACATAACCTAGGTGTGCTAGGCAAAAGATAAAAGCCCCAAAGCTCAACTACTTGGTGCACAGTCAGAAACTAAGGTTCACATTTCAGTTGCTGCTTTGGGAAAGATTGTGTTTCATCACTTGATTTCCCAGCCTTGTTTGAGTCTAGTTTATTTTAAAATTATGGTGATTGGGAAGGGGAAATTTCACCAGAGTGCTGATAAATCATTGGCAAAAGAAGGAGATGGTTAATAAGTATTTACAGGAATTTTTCATGCTCTAAAGTGTTGCAGCTCCCATGTACTGACTTCTTAGTAAACAATCCATGTTGTTCATTTACAGCATCTACCATAACTGCAGGGAATACACAGTTCTGCAAAACAATTCTAATAAAGTCTGCTAAATCTTGGGACTTCCAAAAAGTAAACAGGGTAGTAAGATTCTCATAATCTTGTCAACCTTCAATATATTTTCATTTTTTGAAATAAGATTGATAATAAAAAGGTTTATTTTCTGCATGATCTCTTTTCCCTCCTCCACTGCAAGCTCAGACATGAAATTTTTGGAAAACACTGAGCAATACATGGGGGAGGGGTGGGAGTAAAATCATCATTGTCAACTGATGTATCCAAAACTAGGACATTCAAAAAATCTTAATTATGTTTAATGCACTGAAGTAATGAAAAGCAAATACAGGGGGAAAAAACCCCAGATATTCACATTAAGCTATCCATAAGTCCAAGCAATCAGTGAAACTGGAAACTAAAACTAACTTGCCACTCCATTTTTCTAAAGCTGTGATAAAATAGGGCATGGAGTTTTATGCAGCTTTTCAGACAAGTTAAAATAATTCAGTTTGTTTAAAGAAGAAACTGATGATACAATTTTATCATGGATAAAATATCAGTATGGCTCCATGTCATTAAACCTTTACTAATGTTTGCAGTTACATCTGAAGATGAAAAACAAACTGAATACTAATACACATAACATATTTTTAAGACAAAATAGTTCACCTCACTCTTAAAATTGTTCACATATCCACATACAGAGAAATATTAAATTGATTGTGCTACTTAACTTTCCTACATGGAGTGAAGAAATAATCTAACATTATGTGCTTTAATTTACTTCCAACAGCTAATCTCTTCACTTTTCTCTACTGGAGGACACTGAAAGTCTATTTATAGACATCAGCCAAAGATTTTGCACCTAGCTGCAAATTCAACTCAGACTGCAGTGGAGCTTTCCTACAGACAAGGTGAGAATGATCAGTGCCCTGAAAGAGGGAAAACTTTCAAGGGTAATGAATATTTTAATGACTTCTTTTTTTCAGTTTACAGGAATGAGTTTACTAAGGCTGATTTCCTCCCACATTAAGGCTCATTTCTGTCCTTGTTGCAGTTGCTTTCTTCCTAAGAAAAACCCAAATTATTTCTCAAAAACTGTTTAATTGGATTCATGTCCAGAAAAAAACTTTGTCTCCCGCAATGATGCTTTATAAAGATGTATGAGTGATAACTGGAGTAAATCCAGAATTGATAAAAAGTGTGAGAAGAACGATTGGGAAACAAATTATCATCAAACCTTCAACAGCTATCTCTAAACTGCTCACAGATGTAAATGTCTATTTTATTCCTAAATCCCAAAGGCTAACTCTTGTTGCACAGACTGGCTGATTACACACATGACCTACTCTGGTGCTCTGGATGCATATCCCAGAGATGTATTTTCAAGTATCTAAATATCTGTATAAATATTGCCTTTAGGTGTCTAAAATGGCATAACCCTCAGTTATGCCATTCATTAACTCTCTCAGTCCTTGTGGCCTTTTTTTTTTTGTAGGTTTTTTTTTTTCCATTTGTTTTATTATAATATTCCTCTAGTTCTACTTTGGTGTGCTTCTAAACACAGAAACCAAATCCAAGAGAAGTCCTTGGAAGGAGAGGGGTGGATGGCAGGCAATAAGAGTCTCACATACCTCTTGTTGTGCATACCTTTGAACACTTCATTGAGAAGCTTTCCTTGGGAGGATAAAACTCTGGTGGTGGGCCAAAATACTCCTGTGCTGCTCCTGAGGTCTTAGAGTAAGGGTCTGAGCAAACAGGAGAAGTCCTTGAGTGCTGGCCACCTCGGATGTCTCTACAATGGAGTAAACAACTGATGGTTATACATTAGGTCATAGTCTCACCTGAACATGAGAAATGAATGTTCTAATGTCCTCCTGAACATTAGAGCATGAGAAATTATCAGATGCTCCTCTCAGTGGAAGCAACGAGTTTGCTTCACAGCATCTGATCTTTTTTTGCTTGCCTGTTTTGAAAGCAAATATCCCCAAAACTTGCATAAATCCATGTTCACAAGGATATTTGCATTCAATGGTCCTTATTTTGGAAAACAGTGCACTCACTGGGTAGGCTGGCTGAACTGTTTAGCTTACTGGCAAAAGGTAAAAAGAGGAAATAACAGCTTTTTCATGAAAACCAAACAATTTAGCTAGTCCATAGCAGGCCAGATAATAGAAACGAGAGAGATTTTGGCATAATAAATGCGCAAAGTAGCACAACTATTTAATGGGTGTTTGTACTTCCAACTAAAGTCTCTCACAAAAATATCTTTTAAAAGAATAAAAGCTATAAAACAGATAAAGATTTTAAACTAGGGAAAAAATAGCCTATTCAAATTTTTGAGGTCCTTGAAGATAATTGAAGAAGAATCTAAAATCAACCCTCCTCCCCAAAAAGATCCATTTCTCCTGTCTCCAGTTAGTCTCTTCATTGATACAATGGTCCAGTTTTCTGCAATGACATAAGCTCCATATCTGAAGCCTGATGATTTTTAAAGTTGGTGAGATTTAGGTTATTTTATAGGAAAAGTGCAATTTTCCCTTTAAAGTGAGCTAACACTCAAGTTAAAAGAAACATTGGCTGCAAATTTTTTGTGTGGTCTAACAGGAATTTTCTCCCTCATTTGAAGAAGAATTGGAGCTTGCCTTTTTCAAGGTACAGCTGGATGAGTTTGTTATTAAAGGGTATTTTAAGTGTCATTCAGCATTATTATTTTTAAAAGTCTTCTTTGTATTCCTTTTTATCTTGAATTTCTTATCCACAGATCAGCATTTTCAACTGTAGTTTTGTTTCCTAGTATTGTTGCACTTCACTAAGGTTTATCTTCATCCAATTCCAGACTCAATACTATCTCGTTCATCCACATTAAATCATGTTCTTTGTAGTTCTTACATTTTAATTAAGACAATCAATAACAAGACCAATGCTAATGTCTCCATGTTTAGCTGCCAACAGCTCTATTTGGCTGAAACATTTCTGCTTTTTCTGACCTCTGTCCTGTGTCTTGTGCAACTACCAAAGCATCCTGTGCAGCTGTGTCACATAAATTAAATAAGCTGTGTGATTTATAAGACTTCCAGTAACTTGAAAGCAATCCCTTTGGTACTTCTGATGCAGCTGCTTCTCTCTATTGTTTCCTGTTACTTGCCAGAAAACAAAACAAGACAAAAAAATCAAACCAACCCCCCCTCCTGCCTCAATGTTCAGCAGCAGAGTATGTTTAGGGGGAAAAAAAAAAATCCTTTTTTTAGATGCCTTGTTTTCTCACTATGGCCTTTTCTGGCCACCTTTACTGCTGTTTTCCTTGAGGATTTTACCATTCTAGGTAATTCTCCTCAGCACTGGGAGGAAGGTTGCTGTAGGAGTTTCAGACAGAAATGCATTTGGAAAGAGAAATACTCTGGCTAGAAAGTCTAGTTCATCAGGGATGAAAGTATTAGGCACCCAAAGTACAGCTTCCACGAAATTCTTCCCATGTATTTCATTACAGGGTCTTCTGGTCTTCTGATCAATCAGCCAAAGTTTTCACCAAAACCCATGAGAACTCCATGAGAACCAAGCAGAGGAAATGCTGTTAGGTTAAGCCAAACTCCTTCAAAACAACTGACAGAAAAGTTTTTCAATCAGTTTTAGTGGGGTCTGATGGCCCCCAGATGCTTGACTTGACTCTAAGAATTATCTTCACGGCTGTTACAGATTTGCAACTGCAGCTTCCCTTCCTCTAATCCCTGGTGGATACAGGGATGTCTGTGAACCTTTACAGTCCATCCATCAATTTTCGATCTACGAGTCCAAACATATAAAACTAACAGCAAAACCAAGAAATCCAGAGAAGTGCTTTATGAAAAAGTGGTGGTTTAATTTATTGCTAGGATCCTTTCACACATTGCTTTTATTATGCTACACATGAAAGAAAAAAAAAAGCCCACATCAAATCTCCATCCCTTTTGTTTTTTTTCTTTTTCTCTCCATTGTGCTATTAATGTGTTACTGGCATTAGCTGCTCTCACTTCTAATATGTTCAAGATAATTTAACTATATTGCCTGCCAAGCTCTGCTTTTGCTAAGGACAGGCATTCAGCTTCTGAGGATGATTCTTAGGCTGGTTATTTTTCCAATTTCTCTCAAATTTTTCATAATTTAAGAGAGACAGGAAAAAAAATTCATTAGCTACTTTCACGATGCAATAGTTTTAGCGCTATCCAAGTGTTTTATACATAGCCATAAGTATTACTTGTAGTCTGCACAGTGCTCTCCTCTGCTCCTTTTATTGTCATCCTGTTTTCCTTACTAAAATGCATATTATCAGGGAGTACTTCAGTATTTCAGATTTTCAATAATCTCCATTATATTTATCTCCTCTCTCTGTTTGCCTTTATTCTTAAATTCCCCTGCAATCATGTCCCCAGAGACTAAATGGCAGAGATGAACACTCTGCTGCTATGGCAAACTTGCCAGTGGTGTTTGGATCTACAGACCTCTCTCCTACAGTGCAGCCACGCACTGGCATGACCTAAAAGGAAAGCAGCCTAAGCTCACGTCTAGCGTGCTGCAGCCAGGCCAGGCTGGAAGGAGAAGTGCAATATCCTAAGAGTTTATTTGGCACTGGAAACCCATTAGTTGATCTGCTTATTGTGCTGGTAGGGGCTGACCCACCCTCAAGTGCTGCCAACAGCCTTAGACACTTCAACAAGCACTCATCTATTGACAGCGACTACTGAAAGTAATTTTATTTCAGATTAACAGGAACATGTTCACAGCAACTTGAGAGTTCACAAAGTCTCCCTGTGCTGGTCTCAGTCATGTAACATTCTTATTTAAGCAGTGCATATTTGGCAAACCACAGTTTGCTGTCACCTGCTGACCAGTGTCTTCAGGAACTGTACTAAGACTCATAGCCACATTTCACCTACTTGTCACCCAACCTGATTGAGATCATCCCAGGAAATTCACATCTCTGCCTGTGTTACTCAGCCTTTCTGTCCTGTCTCCAGCTCAAAACAAAGAAAAAAGGTTAAATTTCTAAGTGTAAAATAGCTCCCTTCCAAGTGCAGTATACTCACGCTTTCACAGCTGAGTAAAAGCTTTCTTTACTATTGTAAATTAAGCCTATTTAAAAGCAGAGAGAAGGCAGACATTATAGACCTGCTATGATCTATTTCTCTGAGAAAAAAGACGTACCTTGCATTGTGTGGGTATGGTTTTCTTGCTCTTCTGTCTTCCTTGTATCTATCAGATCTATGGTTCTCATGGCGCCGGTATTGCTTATCTTGGTATCGACTCCCAGCTTGAGACATCTTGTTTCTCAGATGTATTCTCTCCTTCTAAAATAACTTCCTGAGCCAGAGAAATAAAACCAGTTCATTTTATTGCTCCACTTAAAAGTTATTCATTGACCAGCACTCACTTCCATTAAATGCTGATTCAAAATTGGTAGACTTCTTTAAGTGAAGGAAGTAAAACCCTTTAAACTACAAAGTAACTTCATTAAAGCAGGAAATTTTTCTTTACCTTTTCCTTTTCATCAAGTAAGTGCAATGTTTCTGTACCTGACATTTACTGCACTTAGCTTATTTACTAGGTCTGCTCTGATTCTCCTGCCTTTCTGCCAGGGCAAGAGATCGTGTTCACCAAGAACTGAGTCTTGTCTTCTGCAATGTTGTGTCTCAGGAAAAGCATTAAGCCCAGCAAGTGCCAGTGCACTGCACGAGTGTGCACAGAGCTGCCACTGGCACAGGGAAGTCTGGAAGAGCATGCTGTGACCTTTGTCCTGGGAGTTTCTAAGAGGAGGGCACCCGTGGGTGTAAGCAGAGTCACCACCACACGTTGCCTATGATTTACATAAACATCAGGTACAGGCAAAGCTGTGCTGGGCTGAAAGTAAGCTGGCAAGAAGCTATACCCTGATAATTCCGTATTAAATACCACCAGTTTGTTATTTGCTGAAAGTGTCTTTATCTTTCCAAGTGTGATACGATTAAGCCCAAACCTGTAAAATAGGGAAACAGACTTCAAACACCTGAGCAATCTTTAGGCTCATTTGCCTTCATCACAGCCCTTCATCATCCCTACAGAAGTGTCTGCAGTCAGTTTAATTTGCACTGATAAAGGCCTGATAGCCTTCCTCCATCTCCTTTGGGCGCTATAAAGTCAACAAATATAAACATATAAAAATATGGAATAAGTTAGGATAAACATACAAAAATAAATGAATAAATTAATTTCTGTTTACATCTAAGAAGGAAAGAGACAGCGCCTTCCCCCGAGGGCAGGAGCCATTCCGCAGGGAAAGGTTCCAGGTGCCGCCGCAGCGCCACCGCAGCGACCCGAGACCCCCGTGGCGCCCCGGGGGTGGCCCTGGCGTGGGCGCTACCCCGGGACACACCGGAACACACCGGAACACACCGGGCACCTCCCGCCAAGCACCTTCGCTCCCCCGGGGCCAAGGCCCGCGACCGCCGGCCCTCACCTGAGGGAGCGCCGAGCTCCGTCCCGCCCGCAGCAGCTCCCGGCGCCGCCGGCACCGCCCTCCCGGCCCGGCCGCCTCCCGCCTGCCCTGCCCGGGCCGGCCCTGCCCGCTCCTGCCTCGGCAGCCGGGAAAGGTGAGCAGATTTACAAAATCACGGGGTCAGTTTGGTTGGAAATGACCCAGAGATCTCTGCGATCATCAAGTCCAGTCTGCGATCCAACACCGCCATGTCAACCAGACCATGGCACTGAGTGCCGCGTCCAGGCTTTCCTTAAATACCGCCAGGGATGGTGAGGCTGCCATCTCCCCGGGCAGCTCATTCAGATGTCTAATCACTCTTCATGTGAAGAAATTCTTCCTGATGTCCTGAACCTCACCTGGCACAGCCTGAGGCTGTATCCTTTTGTTCCGTCGCTGGTTCCGTGGGAGAAGAGGCCATCCCCCACCTGGCTACACACCCTCCTTCCAGGCAGCTGTAGAGTGTGATAAGGTCACCCCTTTTCTCCAGGCCAAACACCCCCAGCTCCCTCAAGCGCTCCTCATGGCATGTGCACTCCAAACCTTTCACCAGCTTCCTTGCCCTTTCCTCCTCCCCAGGGAATAGGAACGAGGGCTTGTGGGGATGGGCTGGTGTCTGGGAGCACACGACAACCCAGGCTTTCTTTAATTTAGTAAAATAATGTCCCTGTGCCCTACAGTGCTGAGGAAGAATTTGGTCACCAAGGATATAAAACCTGAGGGTTAGTAAAGTTAAAATTCAATGTCCCCACAGGTTGCCTTGTTGTTCTTCTAAAGCCACTTCCATTGACTGGCAGTGTTCAGGGCAGAAAGCCCCACAGAATGGGGGGGTTCGTGGGGGTGAAGGGAAGGAGGTAAAAGATAAAGGGTGAAACTTGTGCCCAGGAGCAGGTGTGTGGGAATGGCCTGTGTTGCACTAGACAGGTTGCACAGGGAGGTAAGCAGATAAACTCTCCTCTGGTGCAGAGCCATGTTTTGGATAAACAGCCATTTGAATGCATGCAGTCTCCTTCCCTGGTCTCTGCTGAAAGCCCTCCCTGTGGTGTATCGGCAGGGGCTGTGTCGCCCTGCTGCCAGCCTGTGATGTTTCTCTTATAGAGGAACAATGCGCTGGTCTCCTCAGGATGCCTTCTGTTGGTGTTTATAATCACTTTTTGGAGAGAGTCGGGACAGGCTCTTGAACCGGAATCGCAGCAAATGGCTTGTTGGTTGTGCAGTCCTGTACACAAAAGCAGCCTGTGCCTGGGAAACAGGATGATGGTGTTAACACGACACCGTGCCCAGCTAATACTGAGCTTTGGAAAGCTTCCCTATGTTGTGGCACTGTCCTGCACAAAAGCTGGGAGCAGGAAATCCCTTTCCTTCCAAGGGCTTTCACAGCAGCAAGCTCGGGGTACCAGTGATTTGTGAGTTTGGTCTAAGATATGTAGCCTTTAGTGCAGTCCCATGGCAGAGGTAAATCAAAAATCCCCTGTAAGTAACACGCAGGTAACAGAGGAGCTGCTGTCCCTGAAATGAGGAGATAGCTACAGGAACTAAATGCTCAAAGTACATGTTTTGAAGTGTGGCAGGAGTGTGATTCCCTGCTCTGGCTGAGCTGTGTTAACAGCTTATTTTGCTGTTTACTGTTTTCACCTTGCCTAGACCTCTTCTGCTTTTCCTGCTTTTAGCTATACACTTCATCTTCTTCTTGCTGTCTTGCACCAACTCTACTGCTTGCTTGATCACATAATAATCCAGTTCTGCTTGCTTTCCAGCCAAAACCAATTTACTTTCTGCTGTTTTAGTGAGTTGAATTGGCTTTGTGCTGCAATCAAATGTGCACTGGAGCAAAGACTTGGCAGAAGCACATGTCCCACAGGGAAGAAACTGGGGGAGGGATGGGGGAAGAGGGCTACCTCTCTTGGCAGCAGTGAGTGGTGACTGTAACTGAAGCCCTGATGAGAAGTTGCAGTTTGAGACACCAGTACCATCAGTTGCTATGCCTTCTCAGTTTGGGGCTGTCATCTGGCTAGCAAAGGCAGCCTAACAGCAGGAGTGTTTTACTGTTTCATAGCTTTGTTTGTTTCTAATTCCTACTGTTTCTATTTAAAAGTTGTTTAAGCTAGTTTGGCAGATTTTACCCCAAAGATTAGGGTGCCTGCATGAACTCTGTTCTCCTGTCTAGATAAGAAATATTTGGGAAATCGATTCACCATTTGCATCCAGCAGAGGATATCTACTCTTGATGGAGAGTATGAGGAATTACATCTCTCTTCTGGTGGCCAGGTTTCAGACAAAGTTGAAAAATCACAAGGAGTCATGGCTGGAAATAGATTTTTTTGTAGGGGCTGAAATATAAGAGTATCCTTGACAGCCACTGTTTGCAGTATAACTAGTAGTTCTGTTAAAGCATTTCTCCTTCTGGGCTGAAAGGGTTCAGGTGTGGCCCATTTTGGTTTGGAAAACTGGGTAGAACTGAAGGGATGCTATTATGGACTGGGTAGAATTCAGTGAAGCTGGTGGGCAAAGTAAGTATTTAGAAGAGCTTAAAGTCATTATGGAACCAGGTAGTTGAAATAACAGGGTCACAACCAACACAGAATTACAAGGTGAGATCTACACTAAAAAAACCCTTAACTCTATGACATAAGGGTTTTTCCCTGGAGACTCATAAAGAAAATACAAGATAGGTAGGTAGTGACTGCTGGAGTTGCCTATATATGACATAAGAACCAGTGAAACAAGCCAGAGAAAACTATGCTGACTAGGAAGAAGCATCCAAATGTAGGAGTAGGACTGTGTTTCTAAGGAGAAAATCGTGAAGGGATTAGATATTGTACTGGCTAAATTTAAATGACAACCACCAAGGAAAAAGATCAGATCATTTGTTTTTACATTATTGCAGGTGAAAGGATGCTGTGTTGTATGTAAGCAGATGGGTTTGTATCAAAGATGCACTCAATTCTGTCATCAGTTTCTCTTTGTAATAGAAATAACCTTTGGGACTGAATTTTGGCTAGCTGATGAAGTCCAGAGGGACTGATGCACAGAAAATGAAGTGTGAAGTGTTTTGATATTTTTTTTTCCCCTGGTAATTTACTCGAGTAGGTCACATCTGTGTCCTGGATCAATGTAGTCCTGCATACATGCTCCCGCCTAACAAAACAAAACAAAACACAATGAAACAAAACAAAACAAAAAACCTAAAACCTAATCTAGGTACAGGGTACAAGGTGCTAAAAATAGATCTCCAGGGACAGATTTCTCCAGCCAGGCAGGCAGGGCACCACTGGAGTTTGTTCAGTCTGACAGGAACACTAAGCTCCTGAGATCAGCAGGACTAAAATTAGCTTTGGAACACTATTTTCTACCCTTATGCTGCTGCTTTTATATGAAATCTGTTGTTTATTGTTATAAACAACAAGAAAAGAATTTGGATTGAAGGCTTTTTTTCCCCCCTTTCTTAAGGAGATTTTGAAATCCCTGGTCTTTGGAATGGGAGGTAAATTCAGTTTGGGAACGAAGTAATTGGTTATGTGTGCTCAAATTTTTTCTGTGCTAATGACAAAAAAAATCACAACACAAAAAATTTCTTCAGCAAAAGAAATGTAAACAGTCATGACTGATTTAATATTATATCCTTGGTGTGTGCTGTTACAAATACTTAATTTTAAAAGCAGTGGAACCATGAGCTTCTTTTATTTTTGTCTTTGGAAATGTGTGAATTGTTTGGTCGGTAGCTGTTTCTCTTACAAGGCTGAGTACTTCCCAGCACCTTCTGAGTAATTGTCTAGCTCTGATTTAGAGATCTTAAAACATGGCTTTCTGAAGAGAGGGATTTGTCTCACTGACTCTAGACCCTGACTGGGGAATAACCAGTTTCTGGGACACATCCAAAATAGGCTGGAGGTATTGAGGATGTTTCTATTGAAGCCTTGAATCCTAAAAGGCTGTTATCTGTGGGCCCCTTCATATTTACATCAGCTTGAAGTACAGAGCTGTAACACCAGCTCTGTGTAATGCTCTGCATCACCACAGCTGTCAGTTTCGTGCTGGCTTTCCTCAAGTTCTTCTGTTGCTGGCCACCCAAGATGTATCTGAAACCTTATCATTCATTTTCTTTTTCTCTGTTCCTAAATGGAGATGTAGTAGGCTAAAGCCATTTTTTCCCTTCTAAAATGTTGAGCAAAACCTAAATGGCTTTTGAAATTTGAGAAACTGTTAGCATTAAAATTTCTCCCTAATTCTTAACAACCCATTCTCACAAATTCCATCTGTGTTGTGCTGAACTTGGGGGAACCCTTGTCTGTGTAAATCTTGGAGACTGTCTGCAACCCCATACTTAGTTTTCTGTAATAATTTACCACTTCAATGTGAAAATATGTCAGGACTGAAATTTGCTTTCTGAGGATTTTTAGACCTTGCGTAGATCTCTGCAATCTGGACTGCTCTAAAATTCACACTGGTGGACCTTTGTGCGATGCTTTTGTCTTGACCATCCCAGAGGTCTCCGTAGTCCTGGGCTTCTGATTCTGTGTGCCAGTTTGCAAATTGCACAAAATTGCAGCAAGAGCAGCTATCTGGGAGCTCAGGCCACTTCCCCGTCTCTTGGCATGAACACATTGCATTCCATTTTATATTAGTAAAATATTTATGAAGTTTTATTAACATGGTAGGGGCTCTTGCTCTTTCACAAGAGGTAGCAATTACAAGCAGCCTGCCTTCTTTCTGATTTAATCTACTCTCCGATCTAGTGTTTTTCTTTTCTCATCTGGACACAGATAAAATCCAATAACAGGGTATTTATTTTGTGGACAAAACGATCAGAGTTTGAGTCAACACTTGGGGCAGTCGTTGGAAAGATTTCTTGTGCATAGAAATTTATGAAGGTACAGAGGTGCTGGGTTTGGTAATCGAGCCTTAAAAGGAATTTAAACATTTGCTCCTGAAGAAAACACTTATTCCTTTGCAGCTCTGAGCTATTTACAACTGGAAGGTCTGTCTGGGACTCTAAACATCAGCAATTGTATGTGTTAAGAAGGAAAAGAGGTATTAAATTTAGGTGTCCTCTTCATGCAAACAATTTGTCATTCTTTCTTTCGACCTCCTGAAAAAGAAATGCAACAGTGGCATCCTGTGGCCCAAGCAGTTCATGGCAGGTGGGTTTGGTTTAGGGCAGAATCTGCCACCAAAATCTTCCTTCACTGAGCAGCAAATGGATTGAGTTGTTTCTAAGTTAGCTTTCAGAAGAAGCCCACAATATTTCAACACAGTGCACATTTAAAACCTGAAGTAAAAAGCTGCTATATGCTTTTCAACCAGGATTTTCCACCACTTTATCTTATTCTGCTTATTTTTCTAGCAAACACCTTGATGTTTGGGACAGAGAGGATGATTTCAGTTACTCACCGAGGAGACAGGACTTCTGCATTGCTGTCTTTCTGCTGATGAACATTTCCTCCAAAAATAGGAATAGAGGAGACACTCCTGTTTCTAATTAAGCCACAGTTTAGTGCAGCATACTGGGTGTAAAAATGAATGCTTCAGGGAAGCCCAATGAAAAGAAGGTAAATAAGAGTTGTTTTCCCTTGCACCTACATCATACCCAAGTGCTCACTCCCGCACAGCTTATGTGAGTCACTTGAGTTTTTGGAAGTCCTGGCTTTAACTTGTTTAACTTGGACAGTCTGTGATTTGCTTACCTCCTCACCAGAAGATATTGGCAGCCATGGCCACCATGCTCTCTCCAAAAGCCTTCAGGCATTGCAGAAGGCATCTTAATGAAGAACGTACAGACTCACCTGCAGTCATGGGCGCAATTGGCCAGCAAGCTGCTGATAGCCTCACTTTTGCTTCTTCTCCCCCTGGTTTTATGGTGGCTTCTCTTCTGTAAGAAAGGAGGTGTTAAGGTGGTTTCTTTTAAAGCCTCTTCCTTCCTACTTCTTACCTTTGCACACAGAGGTGTAAGTGCTGTTGAAGGCTCAGAATCAGGAAGGAGTGGGGGGAAAATGAAACAACTCTCTTTGGTTTAGTTTTTCATTTTCTTGTAAATAGGAGGCTCTGCAAGTTTTGAGTCATGTATCCTGAGAGCTGGAAAAGCAGAGTAGGGGCAGCTGTCCTCTACTGCCCGTGCATGGAAAAACCTGTGGACATTCAGTTTTCTGTTGTGCGGGAAGGTCACCATGTGATGGCTGAAGCAGGAGGCAAGGGAACAAAACCAGCAGCAGGCAGGGGCTCAATTGTTGCCTTTAATGACGAGTAAGTACTCTGAAGATTTTTGTGGAATTGCCTAACTGAGCTTGCACCACACTTTTTGGACGGTATTAATCCCCGGGCTGCCTCTTAAAACACGGACGTGCATAAAAACAAACAAATGTTGAGACTGGCAGTGGCTCCAGAGATGTTAACCCTGCTCCTTTTTGTCAGTTAAACTGACAAGCCAGATAAGAAGAGCCGGTGTTGGTATCGTCTCTTGCATAACAAACCGCTCTCGACAAAAGAAGCAGCCTCCTGTCAAACGAATTTCCTTTACAACTGCCGAGGGGACTATTTTTAGTTTCATCTGCCATTCTTTACTCCTTAATCATCGGCTTCACTTTTTCTCAGTTTTTCTCCCTTTTCCCCCTGCACAGCTAGCTCCGGTACCAGGTGCTGCTGGTAATTGGCAGAGGAGGAGGGCACTGGGCTCTCGGCTGTTCCCTGTTAATGTGTGTCTGTATGGGATGCTTCTGACCTTGCCATGTGGAGCTCAGCTCTGGGCTTTGTGTTTCCACCTTCAGAGAAAAGCAAACAGACCACTCGGAACCTAAATGAGGGATGTCAAAGACCAGCAAGTGAATGGGATCAATTCCAGCCGGGAAAGGGTTTTTTAGCTAAGGCTATGTTCAGAAAACCTGTTTTTAGTTGCAGAAGTAGAGCTACAAATGTCCAGTGTTGATGTGCCATCACAGACACACTGCATCAGGCAGCAAATTCTTCATATACCATTGGCAAAGCAAAGCAGTGCCTGGCTTTTCCACTGGAGAGAAAATTCAAGAGCTTTGGGAATGATGGTGTTTGTTTCGTTGGTCTTTACTCTGTGGTACTGGCTGCTTTTCCTATTGATCTGCTTGAGCCACTGCATGTTTGTAACCTTTTGAGTAGCAGAGTAATTCCTGTCTTCTGGCTGAGATATAAAACAGCAGTCCTGCTTATCTGTAACCCATTAGAGATTTTGTAGTGCTGTTTGCAAGCTTAAGAGCATCTTAAGGCTTTAGTTATTCAGGAAGCAACATTGCTGTGCTCAGTTGAGCATACTAATTCAGTCAGGTCCATCATCCTTCCAGCATCTTTCTAAAGCCTAATTCAAGTGGGTTTTTATGTATTCTATACCTTCTTCCTCCACAGTATGCAAAAGCTTCAAGTAATGAGTGGTTTCCTGCCGTGGTGATTCTGTAGAGTACAAGTTTTATACCCATTTTATAGATGGATTTGAGAAACACAAAGGCAAAGTGAATAGTCCAAAGTCAAGAGGGAAGTCTCTGGCAGCAGAGGAAATTATGGTTGTGTCACCTGAGGGAACTTAACAGTACTGAAATTAGTGTACTAGCTAAAGTTTTCCAGGGAAGTGCCACAATTCTCATAAACAAGGAATCACTAGAAATGGTCAAAAGTTTTTATCACTGCTATTTTCTTAACAAATATGAGTTTTAAAATGATACAAGGTGTTTGCAGAAAATGTACTTATTTTGAGAAAGTGAAGTAAAATTTATTGGATTAGAACAAAAATGAGTTAAGTTTATAAGGTTTATAATGTAAATGTTCCAACTGGTCTTTTTTCCTAGTGTAAACAAAACTAAAAAACTCCAACAAACCAAAACCAACAACAAAAACCCAACCAAAACCAAAACAAAAACAAACAAACAAACAAAAAAGCTGGAAAGAAAGTGAAAGAGAGACCTGGTTTCTCCAATGAAATTAGAATGCTAATGTATTGTTTATGGAAAAATAAAACTACATCTTTTTTCAGGCTTCCCTCTCTTTATTCTTAGTCTTCTCTTTTTGTCCTTTAACTGACTAGTGCAAGTGTGAGCAATCTCCTTAACCCTAATAAACATGCACCAGCACTTTGAACAACACTCATTAGCCAAGGAAAATGAGAGGAAGAGAGCTGGGAGGAGGTCTTATGGCTGATGACAGTGGCTCCTTGTGACTTTGCTTGCTTTACTGTCCAGTGGAACAGGGATCTCCTTAGCAATTCTTGCTGGCTCACCTCCTTCCATGGCCTGGCTTCTCACTATGCAGTAGCCCACAGATTCATGCACGTGTGCTGGGATCCACCTGGTATAATCCATGTATAGCAGAATTATCTGTGGCTGCTCAAAGGCTGGTTATCCCTGGCTGTGGCATACACCACTGTGCAGCCTACAGTCAGACATAAAACTGTTCCTGCTTTTCTTTTCCCAATATACCAATTATTTGCTGTTGCAAATAATTGGTATATTAATTATATTGCTATTATATTTATATATATAATACAATATATTTGCTTTTGACAGTGTGACTCTAGTTTCAGCTTTCTTTATTGGGACATTTGTGAAAATCTGTTTCTGATTCTGTTCTTTTGAAATCTCTGAATTCAATTTTGGTTTAGGAGTTGGAAGTAGGAAAAACATTAAAAGCAAGATTAGTTTTGTATTTTTGAAGATGCTTGAAAGACTGCCAGAGAGCTGTCAGGTTAGTGATGACTTGTGACATATAAAAGCAGAAAAGCAAAGGTTCATAATAATTCAAGATCTGTTAAAAACCATATTGAAATATGGCTAGCAGTGAGGGTTTTTTTAAGAGAAAATTTTCATTGTGCATATTCAGACTCAGAAGTGTATTTCAGCCCTTACTGGGAGAGAAAACTTGTGACTTTAGCTTTATGGGCATCCTTTGGATTTTGCCTCTCTTGCTCAGATTTTCAGTGTTTTCATCCCAGTTCATCTGTCACATCTCTTACCTGGCTTCCTGGCAGGGATACTACCTTTAGGTGTCTCCACACGTGGAGTCCCCATTTCCCTGCTGCCTGGGTATGTGAAGCCACTTGTTCTGTAGTTCACTTCCCTGCCTCTCTAGGCTTTTGTTGCTCTACAAAAAGGAGCAGTTAGCTGAAACTTCTCCTGGATCAGTGGTGTGAGAAGTAGCAAGAAACTTCTTGATGAAGAGCCTAGAAAAAAATCTTTTCGGTTCCACTGGGTGAAGAGGGCCTGACCTTCAAAATTTCCCACAGCATGTTAAGAGGATTTGGGCAAAGATCTGAGGGAAAAATGAGAACTCTGCTTTCAGAATGGCCATGAAATGAGAAAGACAAATTGAAAACCAAATTTTCCTCTCACACTGTGTAAAGGGCTCTCTGCTGAACAATCACCAGCTGAATTCATATAAGAAGCCGCCAGCAATCATTAAGCTCAATTAATCATATTCTTGTGCCCATGATACATCTGTAGATTATTTAAACAAAGTGATGGTGGGCAAGGAGGAGAGGAAAATTGAAGAAAAGAGGTTCTGCTGTGAACACTCGTACCATGATCACCCAAGCAATGCTGTAACACAGAAACTGGGTCAGAGACACCCTTCCCCCTCCATGCTGCTGTCAAAGTTATTTGAGTGTCTATTGAAACCCTCACAATAGAAGAGTTTGGCTCCTGTATTTGCTGAGCAAAACTGATTTGTATTTCTTCGTTCAAAAAAAACTGCTGGGTAATTTTCTGAGCAAGTACAATGTGGCGGTTCAGTAGATCCCTGAAAGCTGATTTCTTGGTGATTTGTTTTTTGTTTAATAAGACACCAATGCTTTTATCTAGCATTTCAGAATTGACATGCTGAATCTGTGTTTAGGAGCCATAGACCTCTCTCTTGCCTCTGTTAGTTTTAGGACTGGCACTGGTAGTCTTCCTCCAAAGTCCAAAAGATTGTGGAAAGTCTCTTGAGAGGTTATCTTACTGATGATTTAAATCTAAGTTAATTTCTTTATTTCCTTCTAGGATGATTGAAGTAAAAGATATCCGTTTGGACATGTGGCTCGGCTATATTTAAACACAGTTCTCTTCTGGACTCTTCCCACTCCCCTTTTTAATCCTGAATTTGAGTCTTTCATCCTTGTTTACAGCTGTCCCATTAGCAGTCTCAGCCTTCCAGTGCACTCTGTCTGCTCTGGGATTTTTCTGTCTTTTTTTTCTGGCTTCTATCAAGGAGTCCCAGTGGCTCTACCTTGTCCTGAAAAGAAACTAAACTACATTTCATGCTCATAAGGACAGTGTGCACAGATTGTCAACAAGCACGGAACTTGGGTGTTTGGCTATAAGTAGTGACATTGTTTGGCAGTGGTTGTTAGCCCTTATTCCAAAGGAGACATGAGTGAAGTAAAATAGCAAGGTCCAGAGTTTGAGCCTGTTTTCTGAGTTAATAAATTCTCTAATTTCTCTTCTCCTCCCTGCTGCCCTCAGCATGCAGGTAGGAGTGAGCACATATGCCCTCTCACACATTTTTTCCCTTATATACAATGCCTTTTCTTTCCTGAAAATTGCCCAACTTGATGGACACTCTGGAGCTGGCTGGGGTACTTAATTGGCCATGGAGCCCCAAAAGCTGTTTGGGCCATGGCTACTGGGAGTTGCATACCCTAAGTAGTTACATTGTGTGTTAAGGAGTGTGTTTGGGAGTGACAAAGGAGGAGGAGATGGAGCATCATTTCCTTGTCTTCTCTGTACCTCAGTCTACTCTCTGAACAAGGTATTTAACTGTTATCAAGCAAAAGTGAGAACTTTTGTGCCCATTCATATCTAGCTTATTTCTGATTCTTCATCTTATTGTGTGTTTAAAATAAAAAGGAAAGTAAAGGAAACAATACCCCGGGTTGGCTGTTTGCTTCAACAGCAAGCATCTCTTGAGCTACCTTTCTTAACAGGCACATAGTTACCTATGTCAGCATCTCTTCCTTGCATCCTAAGTACCAAGAGGAAGAAATTGAAATTCTTGCCATTCCACCCAATTGCCCAAATTTTGGGAGAAACTCAAGAAAAGAAGCTGTTTGCACCCTGAGGTCTGATGGCAAAATGACTTCTCTTTTTATCAAGGCTAATCACTTTCCAGCCCTGTCTCTGGCAAATCCTCTATCTGTAATAATCAAGTCAGTATATATGACATAGTTTTTTGACAGAACGATATTTCTTAATAATTTAGTAGCATTGTACACACACAAAAACAGAGTTATAATTAGCTCTCATCCCTAAAGTTGGAAGAGCTTTTCAGTTCGTTGGAGGCTGCTGGCCAATTCTCTTATCTAATTGGATGAAGTTCCTACTTTCTCCCATTTGTATAATGTCTGCTTTTACACAAACTCATTAAGTGCAGCTGTACTCCAAGTTTCTAACAACAGCCCCAGTGAAGACTAGGCAGAAGTTTAATAGCTGTTCTGTTCTCTCTTTTTCATCTGATCTTAATCCATTTTGGTGGTGATGTGTGCCCAAACATCTTTCCCTAGCACCTAATTCTACCCCCTCCGGCTTTTTATTATGAATTATAGTAATAATTAGAAACCAGACAAATTGCATAAGATTGATCTGTTTTAAAACTGGAGACTTTGCAGCTTGCTTTCAAGGAAGATGGATTTAAAGCAATTATTTGTTTCTGTGAGGCATACAGAAGTGATTTTTCCCCTTCATTTTGAAGCTAGCATTAAGATGAAATCACATAATCACTACACTATTCTTTAAATCTTCAGAGACATTAAACTGATTATACAGGTAGAATAGCAGCATCATAGTTAACACATTAAGGTTTTTCATTTAGATGGATTTTTTTTGCAAAATGAATACATTTTAAACCAAACAACACACTCCCACACACACTTTTGTCAGTCTGACTTCTCTTTTTCTCATGTTGCTGTGTGTAATTTTGAATTTCTACTTAACTGAGTATACAGAGTAGTAGAAAGTCTTCATTTGCCAGAATTCAAATTTGTCTTACAGTACTGCCGACATACATTCAAATCACATTTACAAAGAAATGTTTACCACACACTTCCAGCAATACAGATATGTCATTAGTATATGATTGGTATTAGAGTGATTTTATAACTCCTGTGGATGTTTTTTTCCCACTGAAGAACTATTCCAAGGTTTACTGGGGAACTTCCAGCTGTATAATTTCCTTTCCTTATTGCGTTCCATTTTCCCACCAAACAAGGGAGGCTGTAGGAGAGAGGGAAACTCAGAGAAGAAGGTTTCTCACAGCGTTGATTGTTTCATGAGGACACATATCTGTGATGATAAATGCTCTTGCTCAGATAGCTGGTGATAGGGAGACATGGGTGACAATAAGGATGACATTCTTTGGCACTGGGGTCTGAAGTTACAGCTGTGTATGTGCACATGTCTGCAGTGCAAAAGATGGAAGACAGCAAAGAAGCACAGTGAGACATCAGTGGAGGGACTTCCTCCTAAGCCCAAATTGAATAAGAAGGGAAATTTCCCTCTGTTGGTGCTCCAGCTCCTAGCACCGATATTCCCTTCAGGCATAGTGCTCTCCCGGCTCTGAAGGTCACCAAAGGCTTGACCCTTACAAGGTTCACAACACCCTTAGCTCTGTCTAGCATTTAAAGATGCAAACATCTGGCAAAATTCAAAGGCCAGTATGAATAGGGAGGACCTGCTGAACCCTGCTTCCTCTACCTTAGAGTCTTTCCTCAGTTCAAGTCCTCATAAAGAGGTACCAGAGTTGAACATTTTGTTTCTATTCCTGTGAGTGCATGAAGACTGAGCAGTGTTGTAACCAAGTCCTAGTCAAAAGACCTTTACGTCAAAGTTGGCAAAATTCAGGAGTGCAGGTTGCATATCAGTCTTCTCAATAATGACACCAAGAAGTAGTTTAATTCTTTGACATAATATAAAACTTATCTTAGCATGAGTCACGAGTAGTTTTTTGACTGATGTCTCTAATCAAAAACTAAAATCTGTGAACATCTCTGGTTTTCAGATAACTGGCTCCATCTGTAGACATGTTCCATCCTAGTCTCAATCCCTGTGTAGGATTGGGGCATGGGCATTCTTGTTTAGAGTCCCATTTGTTGTCTCCACTGGGCCTCCTACCCTACACATACGTAAGATAAGCTTGTCTGACATTCAAATTGAGAACATTTAGGTCTTTTCTACCCAATACAGACAATGTCTTTTAAGTGTGCAAGCTTATTTTTAGAGGAAATATTTATATATTAAAAGGGCTCTTATAATGCTGGAACATTTGTTTTGTTAGCTACAGTCATCATAGGTACATCATTAAATTTACAACAGTAGCTGCTCTCTGCTAATTTTGTAATGTTTTGACAGAACTTAACACATGAATGTATATTTGTGCTACTAGTCATCGGTGAATCATACCACTTAATTGGATGGCTCAAGAAGATAAATAGATGTGGTCTTTGGAAATGAAAATGGCTTCTTTAATTTGTGACTGAGTTTGTTTGTATACTGCTTTTGTTGGAAGTAGCAATTTTTGATGGGTTTTATGGAAAAAGCGGTGACTTATTTTCCTAACACTTGAGTGAGTGGTGATAGTTATTGGAGGATGTGATGACAGAAGAAAAGCGGGTTTTAATTTTGGTTTTGAAGTGGGTGGGGGTGGGCAAGTGGATACTCAAGACACATTAATGAAGTTATGTTGACAACTGCTAAGTGTGAAGTCTGTCATGTATTTCATTGCAATGAATGTGTCTTTATAAGCAAACTGCATTGGAGACATCTGTGCAATTGTCAGCTGTAATTAAAGGATGATTCAGCAGTGGACATACAGTTGAAAATGAAGGACAGAATGATTTTTTTTTTATGTGGGTGTGTATACTTCTGTTTGCCAAAAGTGACATATCTTTTTGACTAGCTAATTCTTTCCAAGTATCTACTAAAACAAAAAAAAATATTTTACTTATTTTTTTAAGTACAATTTCTACAGTAGGAGAGAACTTGAATATTTTAAGGCAAGCAAATTGATGCTTTTTGGTCATATGCTTGTTGGTGGCATTCTGGAGATACATAGAGAAATTACTTCCAGAAAGACTTGGGAAAGCATGAGGTAAAACATCACTTGTCAAGCATGCTAAATAAGCAAAGCAAAGGACAGTGCTTAGTCCAGACCACATCTCTGCTTGCATGTGCCATGCTCACTTGTTACACATGCTGCAGCTGTGTGTCATGGTCCATTTTCCTAATACCTTTCTGACTGTACTATGGATTTTGATGTTACTTTCAAAGGAGCTTGCAAGGGACAGCTGGGGTTTCTCCTCATAAGGGATGAGCAATATTCAGTATGGCTGTCTGATTTTTTTCCCCTGCCACATAGCTTCCCATCACAATCAACCTGAACTTAAGAAAAGTAAAAGTATTTGAGGAAGGATCCAGGCTTTTCTCAGGGAGCTGAATAGCCTTTTGTAGCCCTTAAAGCTGTTCTGCAGCTATCAGTACTCCACTTCCAGTGCAAGCACTAAAATTTCTCTTCCTAGCTCCAGTTAGTATCAATGGGAGTTTCCCAGTAGATGATGATTGGAGTAGTTCTCAAGTGGGTAGCATGCTTTGAAAAGCGTGTGATGTGAAGAGGAGGTTAAGCCTATCTGAACCTTGGATGCTGTCTCATCTCGGAGGTAGCTGTATAAATTTTTCTTTTTATACTTCTTGAATATCTTTTATGACCTCTGGACTGCCCTGCCTTTCCCCCTCCATCTTGGCAGAAAGCAAGAAAGCAGCTACAAAGTAACAGCACTGAGGTCTAATTCCAGAACTGGAAGTTGTTTTTTGGATGTAACTGGAAGCATTGCTATTTGTCCTTGGTTAAAGATTGATTTCGTGTCCCTAATGAAAACACAGGGATAAGGAATCATGCTGATTTAGGTGGTAGGCAGCTGGAATGAAGGGCTTATTAGGTACCTAGTCTGTGAGGTGAAGGAGTGAGGAGGAGCTGAAAATGAGCATCTTTGTTTAAAATACATATGTTTCTTTTCCATGGCCACATTTTTAACGTGCAAAAGGTATCAGCTTCTTTTAGAGTTGCGAGTTGGAGGAAGCTGTGCCTGCCACTAGCAGTAAATGAGTTACTTAATGGGAAGAATGTTTGCAAAGCCTGGAGAGAAATAACAGCTGCCTTTTTAAGTTGAAAAAAAAAAAAACAACCCAAACCAAAACAAAACAAAAACAAAAAAACCCCCCCAAAACAAAAAAAAACCACCAAAACCCCAAAACTCCAACCCTATAACATTTCAAAACTGTAGCATGATCAGGAATTTTTTTTTAAAGGCCTGGATGAAAGGAAATTAGTAATGTGTAGGGGGTGCTGAATGGCCCAGGCACCTCACCTGTTTTATTCCTAGCTGCAGAGGGAATTCAAAGTTTGACACCAGATGTAAAGCAAACCCAGAGCCACATGAACTACTAGCCAGCTTCCTTCAGCAACATTAATTTACAGTCTCATGAGAGAGCACTTTGGCTTGCTGCCAGTTTTGACTTCAAGCAGCGTTGTCGGAGGACAGAGCAGTGCAGGCAGTGGTCCCTTTCAGACCACGGCATCTGGGCACTGGAGCAGACAGCCCAGGCTCCTGGCCGGGCTCTGGGGCAAACGTTACAGAGCACGTCTGTGCCCCAGCTCCCTGCTGAAAGGCAGCATTAATTATCCTGCATTAATGATCCTGCAGGCTGGGGCTCTGCGCTGCCTGCCCCGTGCATTACAGGCTGCTGGCATCCTTACGCCGTGGAAGTGGGCCTGCCAAAACTCCTTTCTCAGGTTGGCTGATGTGTTTGGCACTGCTGGGCCCTGCCAGTGGGTTCCTCCACTGTTTGCTGGGAAGAGGGCAGTGGAGGCCAGGAAGAGGAGCTGTTTAGCCAAAATCTCTTTGTTTTGCCATTGGCAGTGCTGTGGGATGACACAGCAAAGGTAGGGAGGTGTGATGCCTCTCAGCTTTTTCCAGTGATCCTGTCTTTAAGGAAGTACATTTCCAAAGTTCCTTGATGCCTGCTAGGGTGTTTTATGTGACTCATGGATTCACTTTCCAATCTTTTGCTGTTTTTGTTTGCTTTCTTTTCAAACTATCTGTCCTATATGGATATCCCATCCCTGGAAGTGTTTGAGGCCAGAGTCTATGTGAAATCTCATCTAGTGAATGGTGTCCCTGCCCGTGACAGGGGGGTGGACTAGATGATCTTTGAAGGTCCCTCCCTACCCAAATCATTCTGTGATTCTGTGAAAGGCTGTGCAGTTTGAATGCTAAGCATTCATGCTCGGGCAACTGGAGGTGTGTGTTGTCACTCTAGTGACTGGAGGGTTGAACCCAGTGAGAGCAAGAGGCTTTTTGACAAGTGACTTGTTTTGAGGGGTTTTTTGAGTAAAATTTAAGTAAATCAGGGGTGATTACTTCCACTGCAGCAGTACTGTACAGTCTATTTTTTTTGTCTGTTTTTTTTCTGAACACAGCATTTTCTCCTTTCACAATTTCTGATGTAGTTGCCCCAACAAAGACAAAGGGTGGGTGTATCAAAGTTGTTGCCACGCTAATATGAAGACTGCATTCATTGACTTTTTAAGTGTTTGCATCTGATATGCTCATCAGTTCATAAGATTATTGTGGGTCAGTGGAACAATAAATCCAATTTTGGAATTCATGATAATTGATTAAAAGCGTGTTTTTTGAAAGACTATGTAGTAGTTCTATGGCACGCATTTATGTAATTTCATTACATAAAGTGCTTCTCCAGTGTAAGCTTTCCCCTGCAGGGTCAAGTTGACTAAACACTTTCTCCACTACTGTAACTAAACTTTCTGCAACAGGGCTTTTTGGGGAATGGATATGGTGGATTGACCCTGGCTGGATGCCAGGTGCCCACCAAAGCCAATCTACCACTCTCCTCAGCTAGGCAGCAGAGAGAAAATATCATGAAAGGTTCCTGGCTCGAGATTAAGGGCAGGTAGAGATCACTTACCAATTGCCATCATGCAAAACAGACCTGACTTGGGGAAATTAGTTTAATTTATTGCCAATCAACTAACGTTAGTATAATGAGTCATAAAACCAAACCTTAAAAACATTTTCCCCCCAGTCCCTCCCTTCTTCCTGGGCTCAACTTCATTCCTGATTTTCTCTACCTTCTTCTCCCTGAGCAGTGTAAAGGAACTGCTGTTAGGAGTTGTAGTCAATTCATCACGTGTTGTCTCTTACTTGTTCCTCCTCAGGATGAGCAGTCCTCACACTCTTCCCCTGCTCCAGTGTGGGGTCCCTCCAACAGGAGACAGTCCTCCACAAACTTCTGCAATGTGGGTCCTTCCCAAGGGCTGGAGTTTTCCACAAACTTCCATGGGGTGCGGTCCTTCAGGAACAGGCTGCTGTAGCATGAGTTCCCCCGGGGGGTCACAAGTCTTTCTAACAAATCTCATGGGCTCCTCTCTCCATGAGTCTGCAGGTTCTTCTGCCAGTAGCCTGCTCCAGCACAGGTTTCCCATGGGCTCACAGACTCCTTTGTGCACCCATCTGCTCTGATGGTCTGTGGGTGGATCTCTCCTCCACCATGGACCTCCATGGGCTGCAGGGGCACATCTGCTTCACCATGGTGTGCACCACGGGCTGCAGGGATGCCTGGAGCAGCCCCTTCCCTTCCTTCTTCATAGACCTTGGTGTCTACAGGGCTGTTTATCTCACATATTCTCACTCCCCTCTCCAGCTGCAATTGTGTGTTTTCCTCCCTCACCTTCTTAAATAAGCTATCCCAGAGGTGGTGCCATCGTTGCTGATGGGCTCAGCCTTGGCCAGCAGTGGGTCCATCCCGGAGCCAGTGGACATTGGCTGTAATGGACATGGGGGAAGTTTCTGGCACCTGTGTAGCCCCACAGCTACCAAAACCTTGCCATGCAAACATGATACAATGGGATAAAGTTGTGCTATTCTAACTAGATGGTGCTGGATCAGGTGTCATTCATCCCCCCCACTGCCCCTTAGCATGGTCTGTGGCTGCTTTGACAGAAATGTGCCTCTCCATGCTGGTGGTCTACCAGTGCAGAGACCTCCATGGTGCTGATGCTCACGGTAGCGCAGCCTGAAACATGCACTTTGGACATTATTATTAATCCATGAGCAGTGTCATCCACATGTATTGCACCCTACCTCCCAAAGGGTGTTTGTGTTATTAGAGGGGTAAGAAGACTAATAATCTAGAAGTCACAGGCAGGAAAGGGAAAAGTTTACTTACCGGATATATTAAGGATCAGCAGAGTTTTTGGAGTGGGAGTGTACATGTGGGGAGAAATTTAAACAGGCACAAAACTCAAGGGTATGATTAACTAGGGCATTGGACAGCATCTCTGACCACATAGGCAGAGAAGTGCCTGCAGCTTATCAGGTGGACAAAGAAAAGGAAGGAGGCTCTTTTTCCATCTCATCCCCAAATAAATAGGTTGCCTGACTTCTGTCTCTGTCACCTGTGGCTTTATAAAGGTTTGCATCAGTACTGTCTGCTCCAAATGGACACTTTCAGCTGTATGACCAGGACCTTTTCTGAGTCCAAATTTTCACCACAACCAAGGCATTGAATTCCCACTATTGTGATTGTGCTTGTAGTAAGAGTTCTGGAGGACACACACAGAGGAGGGCAGGCTGATGCGTTTCTCCAGGATATCCAAGAGGTAACTCAGTACGTTTAATATGAGTTGCATAGGTCAGTACCAGAATAGGTACTCCCACTGGAGAAGAAGAGGTGAACTAATCCAGAAACACTCTTCAGTGTTCTTGTTGCTTCAGGATAGCAGGGAGTGTGTTTGCACTACCTTTTAGAAGTCTTAAAAAAATTAGATACACATGCTTTTAACTGACATGTATTTATCCCCGTAAGATTTTAGAGATCCATTCTGGATATTTTCAGTACTTGTGCTCAATTGTAGTGGGAAGCAGTGAACTACAGCCTATGATGGGATGCTTCAAGAGCTGCCTTGTTGTTTTCCCATCTGAGCAAATCAGTTTCTTGCAGTGCACAAATCTTGACTGCATTGTCTTTTGCCCAGGGTAACATGTCCTCAGAGGCAGATCTGGATAGCAAAAAGTTAGTTCCAAGCAGAAGGCTAAGGTCAGTAGTTAAGTGAAACTTAACGTGTTCCTCCTCAGGTCAGTCGTTATGTGAAACTTAAATGCCATGCAGCTGGTACCCAGCCGTTCATAGTGGAATGAACTTCACTTTCTACCACTTGTAGACTCCCATTAAATATTTAGCAATTGAGGAGGACAAAAGCAGGAGCTATAGGTATTATGGGATGGAGAGCCTGCTGCTGCAGAGGGACAACTGCACACTGCTGCTCATGCAGCTTCAGTGGAGACTTACAGTGCTTGAAACCACTCGGGAATGTTTTGAGGAGGGAGCTTTCTGGTTTTGGCCCAGCAAAACTTTTTTTTTAGGGTGCTCCTACCTAACTTTCAGACAGCCAAAACCCACCTTAGTTATCAGATCTAAGGGCTCATTTTGTCTTTATCTGGACCTCTTCTGTTCTCCCCATCTGCTCACTGTGCTTGGTCCCAGTGGTAAGGTAAGCATTTAACCCCAGGTGCTGATCTGTTAGCTTTTAAGAAAAATGGGAGTTATCTGAGTGGGCATAAAGAGAAGAATCCCTGAACTAATTTACCTGGTTTTGCTGAACTCCCTTTAGAAACTTAATCCCATCTTCCTTTGTTAGGTTTTAGCTAGAAAAAATACAGTTCTGGGGCTGCTCTCCTCCAAGACCTTGTCTTCTTATTTCACAAAATAATGGCAGAGAGAAATGGTAGTACCTGCCCTACTGCAATGTGGTTTACCTTCTACTTTGCAAAGGTTTAGTAACCTTGCTCTCTGCTGGACAGTTAAATCCCAGAGCCCAGAGGACAGAGTCCAGCATTGCATTCTGTTGTGTTGCCTCTTCTTTCAGTTTCAGGCTGATTTCCTTTACCTTCTCTGTCTTCATGGACACAGAGGGGTAGATGTTTTGCACATGTGCCTGAGTTATGCTTGAAAAGCATTAAACTGTGAACTTCAGGCCCTCAAAAAAATGTGTATCCATGACGTCACAGTGCACTCATTTGGCTACAAAACCTTCTCAAGAAGCTGGTTAAATTCTTAAAGCAGTTAAATACTCATTACCTGAACACATTTAGCTATGTTCTACCTGAGTTAAAGCCACAGAGGTTAAAAGGCAACCCCTGTGAATCAAGGGTGAGTTAACAGGAGCCTGTAAGAAGCAAAATACCTAAACACTTTTTGGAAACTTTTTGGAAACACTTTTTGGTCATAACTGTAGGAAACCTTCAGCAGTAACAAAAATATTTCTGTTGCTCCTGCTGAAACTTGCTAATGTGCATTTCCAGCTTGTGGTTACAAGAATGAAAACCATTTTTAGCAAATAAACAGAAGAGTCTTGCTGCACTTTCTGCAAGGCATCAAATGAATAGGAGGGCAGAAAGGGTGACACTGTCCTTGGGTCCCAAAGCGCAGACTGCACCTGGGGGCTGCATTTCACACAGCAGCAGCTGCTCAAACCTGGGTCACTGCATCTTTGTGAGCAAGGCTGGGGAGTACTGGCCACTGCTGAGCAGAACAGGTGAACAGAACCATCAGGAAGGAAACATTATGTGTCATTTATGGGATTACACCCAAAATGACAGAGTGGCTTTTTATTGACAAATCCTAAACAATGCAAATGCAAAACAAGTATCTCACAGTGTGCTTTTATTATTTTTTCACAATATAAACTAGACAGACATGGAAAGTTTAATGGCAGCATGTTCTTATAACATTTTAAAGACAAAGAACAACATAATCATATTAAATGATGATAAACTGACAAACTACATTACCATACATACATCATCCAAAGGTACTGGATAAACAATATCTGCTTATGTACATTTATGCTGGTGATAATTAAAATTCAAATATTCAGAAGAAAAGGAAAAAAACTGCTATTTAAATTATAAAAATATATAGTTTTTGTGTGGAACTCTTAATGCTGTATTACTTTTTGAAGATAATTTCTTTGTGTGATGAAGCTGCATTAACTTAGTATAGAAGTGTAATTTAAATGAAATACAGATTAAATTAGCTCTTTTGTCTACCTTGCATTTAGCCTTGTTGGAAAGAGAGATAGGAACAAAAAATAAAGCTGGACTTTTGCAATGAGAAAGAATTTTTATACCCATAAATTAAAATATGTATAATTTTTCATATAGTACTGAGCCATAACCTTGTAATAGAAATAAATCATTTTGTTAGTTTGTTCAGAGATAGAGAGAGGAAAAATAAGAAAGGCTTTAAACATGCTACTTCACGATACTTTAATCAATAGGTTTGTGAAGTGCAGGTGCACAGCTACGAAGTGTCATGCTCCAGGGTCAAAGCATGAAGTCCAGACTCTCGCTGCCTCAGCTGGGGAGACTGTGTGGACTGGGACCGTGTTCTCTGAACTGCATCACCTTCGTGTTACCTTTGCACATCTGGTTTCAGACTTCTTTTTTCATAATTTCTCCTTCTTAGTGCAATACTACTCAGGCTATATAATCCCCAATCATAACAGCAAACTGATGAACTTTTACAGACTAGATAATTTTACAATAATTTACCTGTAATTTTGTAATTGCAGATTTTTAGTAATCATAGCCATGTAGTGCACACATTTGTAGCTGCTTTTAGTTAACAGTTATTTTCAGACCATCTTGAGTGAACTCCTGCAACATGAAGATTTTCTTACATACCAATGTCATTCTCCGTATCTTCCAGCTCCCTTTCTCATCTCTATACGTATATCCCTGTTACCTCGACAGCCCCATTAGTCCTTTGGTGGATCCAGTGCTTGTTCCATTAAGATATGTCATCTGTATCACCTCTAATTTCAGAATACTTTTGCACAGTTTTTTCATCTGTTCCTAAGTAACTGATTTATGACAGATCTCAGGTGATCCTACAGATTATTTTTTCAGAAGCAAAATACTCTTCTTCATTATTTTCTTAAAAAATAGAGTGAAAAAGAATTAAGGACACCTAAGCTGAATATAGCAAAACCCAGTACTTCTCTTTGATGCCTATGCATTTGCTGTTTTTAAAAAGTATTAACAAAGTTCTATAGTGAAAAATAATTGTGGGGTCTCGGCAAGCTTTTTCTCTGCCCTTATATCATCCTTTTTCAAGGGAAAGGATGAAAGATAAACAAATTCCAGGTAGCACTCATCTTTAACCAGGGAGATGGTTCAGTGATCTCTCTATTTCCCTCCACTTCTGACCTCTTCCTTCCTTTTTGATCTCTGGTTCTCTATACGTAAACACTTCAGAAGTGTCCCTCTTTTTAATGTTTTTTTCCTCTTTTACAATTTGGATATGGTGGGAGTGGTCAGATGTCTGTGCATACACAGTGACAGAGGATGGGTTTTCACTGAAGCGTGATCTTTGAGCGTGGAAGTCTGTAAGGCATTTTGTGGAGGAAAAAAAATCTTACATGGAAGTGTAACGAAGAGTAGGAAAGACAGGAATTATTGCAAAAGAAATGCAGGAATGAGAAGAGAGGATTTTATTTAAGAAGTTCAAGCTTTTATATACATTCAATGTTTCTAAATGTTTTCTTAATAAATGTATTATCAACTATCATTATACCTAATGCAGCCACAATACTGTACTATTCTGCAGTCAGGATGGAAAAACTCCATCAGCTCTTTAATAAAATAAAATCGTCAACAGTCATCATGACTCTTCTCTTTGCCTGGTACTAACAAATACACTGGGAAGTCCAGTGAGTAGACACAAGAGAACACAAAATCCTCAGTATTCATTTAATTGTGTATCATGTGTCGTCTTCATATTATTTCTAAAGCAGCTTAAAAAAACTTTAGCCATTGGAAGGTATTAAAAACCAAAACCCCATTCAAATTATCCTGGTATTATAGCAGCACTGGAATTGATATTTTTTACTACTTTTGACAATGTAAACCTTTAATAAAACAAACAATGTTGAAACAATTTGAGGTCTAATAGTTCATAAACTTTAATGGGCATATGGGCACAAATTGAAATGAAGACTAGATTGTGAAATGAAACATAAGCTCAATAGCAGCCAATTCCAGTTGTGCAATTGGCTGCAAACAAATTCAGTTTGTAAGCTGAGATAAAAAACAAAGCCCACACTCAATCCACAATACTCCTCAGTTCCTCTGATTTGAAGTATTTTTCATAAAACCCCTACATGACCATGCCCACTTCTTAGAGAAGCACTCTGAAAGCACTGCAGTACTATTTGTCTGATGATGGGATTTTTCCTTTTCCTTTAATCAAGCATAGTTCACATTTTTGTCTTCTTAGAAATATTTCCTTTCTACATTTCTATAAAATTAAGTAATTTCAAATCTGAAATGTAAGCTTGCCCCATCTTTACTCATACAAAGTGTAGGTGCCACGACTAAATAGCAGTAAAAATGCTGAGATGTACAACTCTTAAAAAAACCAACCAAACATAAAAGCAGCTTTGAAGACACAATATCAACTACAGCCTTAACATTGAACATATTACATTCCCGAGTTACTGGAGATATTTTGCATATAATGCCACAAAGTTATTCAGCTGAAATCTTGAGGTTGGAGCTACAGTTTATTCACTGTGTGTTTTTCACCCTTTGAGCACTTATGTATTGTACGGTACATTTTATCCAGAACTTTACAAACTTTCCTTTTATATCTGGACATCCATTTACCCACAAATCCCACATTTCAAAAGTTTCATAGAAAAAATAGAAGCGCAGGATTTAAAATGTTTGAAGCTGGACATTTCCATGCCTCAGAGCAGCCCCTGGGACTCGATGCTTCAGAGTCTTCGGTTTCCAGGGGACTCCTGGCCCCCGTTGAGCTCAGGGAAAGCCGTGCTTTGAACACAGGTCTGTTTATAAAACTGTGTTATGTACTCTGTGTTATTTCACATGCGTTGCGTTTTGTAACAGGAGCAGATGACTTCACGCCTCCCCCTCCCCCTTTTCCTTCACCCTATTTTCACTTGAGATGACAGTAGGCACCTGCACAAGAGAGGTGTCGAAGAGTCTCTGTCCAGAGAGAGGATTTTGAGTTTCTTCATCAGCTTTTCTTCTGTAGAAAGTCTTAGGAGACTATTCGCATGAAAATATTTTGAGGGCGAGGGGCAGGATGATAAATCTCACTTTCCTTTCCTGTTATGAATATGAACTAGATTTTGGTGTCCAGTTTGATAAACAAGGATAGTCAGAGCTAATCTGTGACTTAGCTGAGGTCTGCTTTTTGCCAAATAAAATTAAGATCTTTTTCAAGTTTCAGGGATTTAGAGACCACATCTAATTGGTTTCAAACCCCCAGAGGAACTCTGTAAGTAAGCAGGATTAGTTGCAGATATGAGCCCACTAAAGTGGGACACAGGTCAGGTCTTCAGACTCCAGCTCTGCTCTGTTGAAGCAGGCACTTAAGGTCTCCTGATGTTTCTGTGTCAGTAGCCACAAAAAACATTTTGCTGCTGAGAAAATCATTGGAACAGCAATTTCCTGCGAGCCCCAAAGATTTAACTTCACACTTCTATTAAAAAAAAAAGTTGACATGTGTTATGTGGGTATTGTGATTATGATGTGATGGCACAGCTGGTAACTTGAAAACACGTGTTTAAAAGGCATAGGCAATCATATTTCCAACTGTTCTCCTGTAGGGATAGCAGAGTGTCCTTCAAGAAGTTTCTGTCTTGACTGCACATATGTACCATGTTGAATTGTTTACTACATCAGTTCTTGCCAGCAGGACAGGGTGAGAACATTGTTCATGCTGACCTTGTCTCTCAAATCCCTCCCAGAAAATGCTAGGAAATTCAACACAATTTGGCAGTTTTTAGCAGCTCAAGTAACTGCCCTTGTAAGTGTAAGCAGGTAGGTCTTTGTCAGTATTTTCGCTCTTCGGAGATAAAATAATCCAGCCAGCGGCATTAATTAAAAAAAAAAAAAGAACGTAAAATACTCTGGGGCTCATTAAAGTTAAGAATAAAAACATGATGTGATGACAGATACAACTTGCTGAGGTTCTGAAAATAGCAGGTTAAAATGTAAATATCTTTTAATAAATAATTTTCCGGCAATGTAAAAATAAATGATATTTCCTTTGGCAGTAATAGCTGATTTAATCTTTTGCTGGGAAGTTGCTTTGCTCATAAAATATCATTGTGCTACAGAAAAAAAAATATTATTTTGTTGTTTTGAAAGACTTTTGTAATCCACAATAAACTGGGTGACTCTACTTATGTCCGAGATAAGCGCCAAGAGTGATGCAAGCTCCCACCAGAACCAGACTCAGGATAGTCTTCAGAGAGATCCAGGAGAAATCGAACAAAGGCCTCATACCATTGCCATACAACTCCACAAAGGCATCCTAGAAAGGGAAATAGTGAGAAAAGGAATATCAGAATTGCAGTTACTGTTTTTTTGGGGGGACAAGGGAAATGGCAAAAGAGAGGCAACTTCTTCACCCTCAGGGGTCACCCAACAATCCTGCTGGCACAAGAAGACCACACAAACCTATTAAAATAGTGATTTGGGAGGTCTGTTTTGTGTGCTTAAAAAAAAGTTCTCCTACCTATTTCTTTATAAATATTGCTGAAATTACTTACGGTTGTGACTTCTGCTTTAGGCGCACCCAGTCTAACAGAAAAGACAGAACCAGCATTTTAAAATATAAGTTACCACTATTTTGGGTCCTAAATGTTGTCTAAATGTAGGTCAGCTTCATTGAAAATAAGGCAGTATTTGTTTGGTTCCCTGGGCATGGGCTCAGAAGACTTTGTCATCTTAGCCACAGATGTTTCTTCCATATGAACTGAAGGTGTTAGGGTTGTGTTACACCTATGATAATCTTTCACAACTGTCACCAAAAAGGGTGATGCCATGGTCCAGTGCTCCAGGAAAATCTGGTCGTGCATGTAGGCACCAAATGGAAAAGCTGTTTAAGTAGCAAAGATAAAGTTTTTGTGACTTATAAATACAGTGGGATTTGACTGGGCAAATGACTGGATTGGTGATACTCCGCACATAATGCCTTTCTTTCAGGCTGCAATTCCTAACGAGCATGACGCTTCAGGGCATTCCTCAGAGACAGATAAATCATACTGTACGGCACGAAAGCAGTAAATAGCCAAGCTGAATGACTTTAAAAATGTGACAAAACTGATAGCATCATTTATGGCAACTCTTTTACTGTGCTGCCAACTAAGGTCTGCTCCCAAGCTATTGCAATAAGCCCATGAAACAGCTAGCTAACGTGACAGTTTCTGTCTCTACTTTTAATATCCTAGACTTCCCATTTTTGGTAGAAGATCACATTCTCTATTAAAGTTATAGTGCCTTTAGCTGTTTTGCAATGTTATTATGCTAGGAGTTGACCCGTCTTCTAATAATGCCTATCTGTCTTCTAATAATGCATATATTGTAATGGTTTACAGCAGAAACTGAGGAGAGAAAGGTGTCCATTATTAATGTAAACCTTCCAACCGAGCTAATGACAATCAAATTCTGTAGTAAAATTAGCTTCCCTCATCAGGCATCTCCAGTTGTCGTCAGAAGAAGCGTGTTTGTGGCTTTACCACGAGAGGGCGTGTAAGGATTTTTAATATTCTGACTTCTATTCACTAGACGCTGAGTGAGATTCAAATAAATAATAGATATTTGCTTCCAAAATGTGTTATTGCATTAAGTACTATTGGTGCATGTTGTAGGTCAGAGTGGATGTAAGTAGGTAAGGCTTGATAGCAGAATAGCCACAGGCTCTGGCCAAGCGAGTGACGTGAAAACACGTCTGCCTCTTGCTATTTCTCAGCTCAGCTTGTTCCTCTAGGCAATCATTGTCCAACTTGGGTTTCCAAAGGTATATTCTTAAGTGAAAGCAGCTTAACCTTTTGTGGGGAGGATACAATGTTTTAATGCAAACTCTTAATTTCAGAGAGAAATTGGCAACTTTTGCTTAGCTGCCTGTTTTTTGACATAGACATTTGCAAACTCTGGCCTTAATATTCTGCTGTCCTGTTGCAGAGCTGAAAAAGCACACTCAGTTTGCTGTGCAGCTCTTTGGAAAGCTGCTTTTATTTCTCCTTAAGGCTATGAAGTAACACAATATCCTAAAATGTTACAGACTGGGCTAAATCCTGTTGTCGCCAGTACAGACTCAGTGACTTCCACAGGAGCCTTCTCTGTATAGGGAGTTCAAGATCGGCCTTATAAAAATACAATAAGGGTAAAGTTCAACACTTGGCGATATTATTATGGGTCAAAAAGAGAGGAAATGAAAAAAAAAACACTCATGGAAACACAAGTCATGTGAAAACATTTAAATGTTAAGGTTTTCATGGTTTCTTTCTGTGGGGAAGGTCTCACTTCTGTATATTCATGACAGTGTATGCATACACAGTATCAATATCAAAATGAGTGTATTTTGTGTTTCCCTTCTATCCCAGTTCAGGAACATTCCCCCCAGTTTTTCTGTGAGACCATTTCCAATGATTCCATAGAGCTTCTGGTACTGGGTATGGGAGATGGACAGAGGAGAGCAGTAAAACTTGGACACCAGACAAAAATATGGCATAACCTATGGCTCAAAAGAAGAATGTTAACAAAAAATGTGCAGCATGCAGTACTTTTTTGTCCGAGATTACTACAACAATAACATGAACCCAACCTAATGGTGTCTGCACTATATATTACAAGTAGCTCTTTATGATCGTTCCCCCTCCCCTTCTCAAACATTCTGATTAGACCTATTTCCGAAGCTTGTTTGAACAGCCTGTCACTATTTGTTTAAGTTTCAAACCTGTTTTAAATAAACACATGTCCATTTTATGTACTAAAACAAGGGGGGTGGGAGGAGGGAAGTATGACCCGTTGCTGAAAACTATTTTAGCACAAAGAGAACCCTAAACAGAATTTTAACCTTTCATAAGGTTTTGTCTTCTGTAAACCCATGTATTTGTCACTGGATTTTTGTCACCTAAACTGCTCTGTTTAAAATAAAAGAATCTCAGCTAAAATAAATAAGATTAGGAAAATTGTTTGAAACACTCGATGTCCTTTGAAAAGCACTCTTTATAATGAAAGCAAGGGTCCCCTTGGCAAATAGACTGAGGCAAGTTCTGGCTTGGTCAACCTTTCTGGAAGTCTTACACAATTGGAAAGAAAATCATTGCAGACCTTGCTTTTAAGACCATCAAAATTTAATGGGAATTTATATCCTGGATGTAAAATTATATCAGGGCTGTTAAAAATTATATGGAAAAGAACTCTTCATTCAGTTCTGTAAGTTTTTAAAAAGCCATTTCTTAAGAAGCTTTTATTAAGTCAAATCAGTCTGTTGCTGATTTACTGTGCAAATTTGTGTTGACTGTTTCTGTGAAGCAAGAAAGGTGGTGGTGGTGAAGGGAAAGATGCTCTGCCTGAGCTCCTCTTAGGCACCAAAGCTCCTGAGATGCCTGCTTCACCTTGCCTCCTTTGATTGGAAGCCATGAGGATTGCCCCAAGGGCACCCCTCACTGCCTTCTTGCCCATTGGACTGTATGTAGGGAGGACAGAGCATGTTCCTGGCCAGAGTTCCAGGGATTTGCAGGGAGCCCAGGACAGAAGTGAAATTCGTCACTCTGGGAGGATTAGGAGGTGTAATAGTGCACTGAGTCAGGGCAGTCTCAAAACAAAGAGATCACACTATCCCACTCTTCTGCTGGCCCAAATTCGGCAGCTCTGGTCCAAGAAACAAATGTCATTAATTACACGGGCATCCTTTGCTTGTGGAATGAGCCAATTTTGTTCAGCCTCGGTCCTTCCGCAGCTCAGCTTGCACCCCAGCCCGAGAGGCAAGGCACAGCTCCTCGGCCACAGAGGAGGACGTGCTGCCCACAGGCTGAGTCCAGAGCAGCATTATGGATCTGACAGCTCCTCACCAGAAATGTGGAGGGAGAAGGCAATTTCTGCATTTCTGCCTGGCATTTCTGACCGAGGGGGCGGCGGGGAGAGCTAACATGAGGAAGTAAACGCTTCCTTTTTCTACCTGAATCAAACAGCTGGTGAGGAAGTGACTTTATTTCCCTCGTTATCATTGGTTTGGCAGGATATCCTCTTGAGCCACACATTGTATTGAATGAAGAGCCAGAGAGACTTCCATTTTACTGTACGGGAATTGCCTCGCAGCTATTTTACGCTGCCCTCTCTGTGACTCCAAAACAAACAAACAAACAAACACTCACTAGCCCCCCAGCTTTTGAAGAAACTTGTACAGGTGTGAACAAGGCCAGTTTGCCATCCACTACGGGGCAGGAGAGGGAATAGCACACACTCTGATGCCAAGGTTTGGCAGCTGAATGACTTTTACCTCACCCCTGCCTCCACACGAATGACATAAATTCTCATAAAAGCTTTTGTTCCCGCATGGTAACTCATTTCAGAAAGAGTTTGGGGAGGGAGGGAGGGAGGGAGGGAGGGAGGGGGTGGACAGAGTTGGTTAAATTGTCCCATGTTTTCTATGCCGTGAAACCTCATTAAAATGTCATCTTGCAGCTAACAAGAAAAGTTCTTGGAACACAAAAAGTAGACAAATGTGTAACTGTTCTTTTCCCAAAGAGTTTATGAGTCTTTCATGCAAGCCTAAATCGTGAGTACAAATAAGGGCAGCTCAGCCCCTGGCTGTGCTGTGCTGTGCTGAGGTGTGGTGTTTCACAAGGCCCGTATCTTTAGAGAGGCCGATATCCTTTTACACCTGGGAGTGCCGACATGCTGGTAGCCCTGCCAGGTGCACATTAACAAATTATAATGGGAAGGAAAAGAAGGTGTCACCACATAAACCCTGCTGATCATGGAAAAAGAACCTGCCTGGGGAGTGGTTTTGGCATGTGAACCCCTGAACCGATTTCCATCTGGGTTTTTTTCTTTCCCTCTTCACCTTTGCTCATGGTAGGAATTGGGTCTATTTTGGAGACACAGTTCAGTGCTGAACTGAGCAGTGCTAGATTAATGGTTGGACTGGATGATGTTAGAGGTCTTGTCCAACCTGGTGTGATTCTATGATTCTGTTTTGAATTCTCTGTTTCTGCAAGACCTGACACAGTCTTAGGTCTGCAGCTGATGTATTAGATGCTGGCTGCAAACAATTTTTTATTTTGTTTCTACAGTGTCGTCTGAGGTTTCTGACTTTGAACAAAACTAGTTTTCATCACAGTAGTCTTGCCTAACTTCTTTGTTCCTTATCCTTACTATCTATTTGTATAAATTCCTGCATCAGTGAGCCTGTGATTTTGGGGCTCTCACTGTAAGGCTCTGTGAACTGGCATTAGTAGAAATAGTATTTGCATGACTGACTAAACATGTCAGTCAGATGGAGACATCTACGGAGCAAGGACTGACTGTGGTTAGGTTTGCTCATGAAAAGTGATGCATAGGCTTAGAAATATATAAATGTGAGTAGTTACAGTAATGGTGATGACTAGTCCTCCTGTCTATGCTCCTAAAGAGTGACCCTTCTGGCAGGTAGGTTTTCTCTAGACCCCTGTGGGATGAAGGGTAAATCCAGGCTTTGAGGAATAGTCAGGCCACATCTTTAAAAACAGGATTTGTAAGGTGTTGATCATTCAGCTTGGATGGAAATCCATCCGGTGTTCAGACTAGGCCACATTCTTGTCAAACCAAGTCAGCATGAGAACTGTTTCAGTAATTTAGTCTTGGCATCTCTATTTAATTCATTTAGACGTGGTTCTGCAATATGCAAAAGCCCAGACCTAATGGAGGCTGCCTCGTTCTCTTATTCCTGGAAAGGCCCACACTATAAAATGAGGTATTTCTGGCATTAGGAAAACAGCTGTAATGTCAGTGCAGCAGCTAGCTGTGTTGGTATTTGATGGGCGCCACTTCTGAGGGAGCACTTTTAGCAATTATGAGAAAAAGAAGGCAAGAAGGCCTTCTGGACAAAATACTGTGTTCAAACAACACAGTCAAAGCTGCTCTATTTGATCCTTCCCAAATTTGAGATCTTTTGTAGGTTGATAGTCCTGCTCAAATAATTTGCTGCTTTATTTGATTTTATGAAGGTATCTTACTTAGAGTGCTAGAGATTGTTCTACCTAGAAAACAAATGTTTCCCCACACATGAATCTCAGTTGCACTAAAACCGAGTCACCAGTGGGTCATATTCTTCCCCAAATTATCAAACCCATTCTAAAGAGTTTACATTCCCATGCAACAGTAAATTTAGTGACATCCATTTGTGGATTTGTGAATCCCTTTGAAGGAGAGAGCAAGTGTCACAGAGCTGCTGGGGAGACTCATCTCACGCTGTAACATCGCTCTTTACCTGCATCCTCCGAAAAGAGGCTGGATGCATTAAGACCCTTGTCAAATCTTCAAGAATGGCTTAAAAAAAATAATGACAAAATAGACTTGAATGTCAATGCAGGCCTGTTTTTCCCTAAATCTTACTTAAATTCTCTGTCTTGTTTGTAACTGGCTTTCTATATGAGTGCCCTTATCCTGCAAATAGCCCAGCTAATTTAAAAGCGCAGCTCTGAAGATTTGTCTACAGTGGGTGCTGCACTGACAGCAGAGGAAAATGTGAACACATCCCCCAGTACATTCCCTGCCTGCTCCAGCTGCCTGGGCTGTTCTTGAACTGCCACAGAAGAGTTAAATCACATAACTGCCTGGGAAATGGGAAATGAAAGTAGCTGCTTGTACAAGTGCTCAGGGGGCTGTGGCACAGTGTCTGTCCTCCAGGCCACCGAGGCTTTAATTTAACCAGCACATCCAGCAGTGCCGGGCTCAAGGCACAGGTATGAGCAGAGGCAGAGAGAGGACAGCAAGGTGGCAAAGCTGTCAGCCTGGGGAGGGACCTAGCACAGGGTGGCCTTTCCCAGAAAAGGCTGAGTGCACGTGTGAACCAGACAAGTGAAATCCAACTGGTCTGAGCAGGTTGTCCCATCGACTGCGCCACGAGGGACCAGTCATGCGTTTTTCTGCTGCCTGTTTTAACATCCCTCAGGGATATGCTCCATCTCATGTTTGTTGTTTCAACACTCAGTGCTGATCCAAACTCCTTCGACTTGACAAACTCATGCTTAGCATTGAGCAAGAGTAGCACAGAGCTGGAGTGGTGGCCTGGCTGTTTCATGGTGCTCCATGGTGCTCCAGCAGCAAGAGGCCATGCAGAAGTGCCAACCAATCCTCATGTGACTTGAGGCAGGCACTTGTTTTTTTCATAAATCTTGTGACAAGCAACTGATTTACAGGGCCTGTGAGACAACGCAGCTAACATTACGCTAAAGTAACCTCATGATAAATCCGTAATTTAATGAGTAAGTGCAAAAAAAGGCCATGCTGTAGACTTCAATGGACAGTTGCATTTCTACCACCAGCCACCTGGAAAATACGAATTTACCCATGTGTTTTCTTTGGCAGCCTACACCTCATTAGTGGCTCAGACCATTTCTGCTCACCTGAAAAAGCCTTATTTGAGGCAGAGAAGAGGTAGCATTTTTTGGTCATTTCTGTCTTTTGCCATTTCCTAAGTCAGGCCTCCCACCAGGAGCTGTGGGAGGCAGACAGGTCCTGGCAGTCTGATGGAACGCTGAAAATTCTCCCCTTCCAATGTGGTGCATGTGAGAATGGGGCCTCTTGGTGTCTCGCTCCATGCTCTCATCAATTCACAGCTAAGTGATAATGGGAAATTAAAATAAGGGGAAGGTCTCTGCTCAGAAGAGATTGTTTTTAAATGGGTGCCTTCCCCCATCCCACTTTTTGTTCTTTCTGTCCTTTTCATCACTTGCACAAAAATGTTTCTCTGGTAGAGAAACTAAGGGTGAAGGAACAGGGAAAGGAATGAGCAGAGCCTGCATAGACTGAGGCAATTAGAAATTTGAACAAAATGAACTAATTGGGACAGAAGAAAACTGTTGTCAAAAAAGCTGAAATTTTAAGCCAAGACAGCTTTATGCGTTGCTTGCTGTATAGATTGGGGAGGGGGGGGGTGGGACTCATAGGTTAAAGTGGGCTGGTATATCTTCCATTTTTGGGTTCACCAGAAAGTCCTTTGGTAAATGTTATCAGGTAAGAGCTAACAAGGACCACTTGAAAAAAAAAGGACCAGTAAGAGTGTAAGAATACAAGCCAAGTCAGAGTAAAGGACTTTGTTTTGCTATTCAAAACAGCTCAAATTAGTTTGCATACACAGTTGTAATTCATTAACTATGACCAATAGATTTATTTAAATGCCACCCAACAAAACCAAAATATGAGGACCTAATAAAAGGCAAACCTCTCGACCTCCAAAACCAGCACCAAAACATACAACAGGCATCCTGCAGAAGAACTGGGATCTTCTCCTATTTAAAGTACCACCAGGATGTTGGAAGGCAACACACTCCTATCCATATCTATACTTTAATTCTTCTGTAACAAGAAATAATGTCTTGATGATATGAGAAAGGGCACAAATTCTGCATATTTCCTTTTAGCAGAAAGCTTTAAAACTGAAAAATATTGGACACTGGTAGCAGGAGAAAAAATGCTCTTCTTTAAGTAATTCAGGGGCTTTGCTGGTGTCACTGTTCTGGCCCTATTCCTTGATGGAAACATGGCTTATACCAGCTGCAGCAGTCTGCCAGCATGGCTGAAGTACCTCCCAAACAATGTGAGTTACACTGGCAAAAGGACTTCTCTCTGGTCTAAGTCTACGTAAGTCTCCATAGTGGGGAAGGGAATCATGCCAAAATAGCTATCTTTGTAGGCTAGGGATGTGATTTTTTCCCCATGAGATAGTTGTGCTGGCCAGACTTTGTCATGTAGACCCTAGGAATTTTTATTTGCAAAATAAGACTGTAATTTATTTTAACCAGATGTTCAGCACTGATCTGTGTCTGTACATTCACAGCACACTCCAAGTAATTTTCACTGTGAAAGACATATACCTTGGACACTGGTAAGATTTTAAAAACATAATGCTGAAGCTTTAAGACTGTGGTGGGCTTTCCTCTCTTTTTGTTGGTAATGGGTAGCTCCCAATGAAGTAAGCCGGTGTTCTGGGTGTTGAGTTTTCCTCCTATCAATCAGATTCCCCACAGGCCCTGTATGGCAACAGTCTCAGCTCTCCTAGGTATCAGAAATTCACATCAATTGCTGGAGCAAGTCATGCAGTTCCTAATGGTTGCTGGGAGAATAGAGTGAGAGCAGAAATGACCTAGGATCTCTCTTTTCTCAGTAAAAAGCAGGAGGTACAAGTGCCAGTCCTCTGAATAAACAGATCCCTCTTTGTTTTCTTTCATGCCTGGTGTTCTTGAGGGGAGGCAGGGGCTGGTTCTGCTACAGGACAGTGATCATCGGAGTGGTCACGTAGCTGTCACTGGAGCCTGATGTACCAACCACTATCAACAAGTTACACATACACATCCTTGGGAACAGCTGAAATACAGCTTAGCCTGCATTCCTATGGCCAGTCATTCAAAACAGAAACTAAAGGATTTAGCTAACTGCTGCTTTTTTTTTTTATAAGCCTGCATGTCCTTGCAGATCATTCACAAAGGGCTGCACATTTATATTTCCTGTTGACATCCTTTGAAAGGGAGAATGCCAATGGAAATTTGATCTTTTAATCAACAATTTTTGTGGACAGCAAGTTGGATGAAAATTTATGAAGGATTAAATTCTATCATTGTGACCTTGAACTAAGAGCACAAGGAAGGAGAATGCTGTTAACTTAGGCAGGAAAGATTGGTAATTACTCCATGTGTTGGCATTTGCAAGTAAGTGGAAATTTCATGCAAAATTTCAGATACTCAAAGGAAAGAATATTAAACAAAATCAGGACTGTCAGCCAAGGAAACAAAAAAATCATCACCTATAAAATCGGCCTTGAAAGCTTCCCCAATTTCTAAAATAAATAAGACCCCACAGATCAGAAACCACAGATCAAAACTGATATGAAGTCCTTCACAAATGTCATAATTTATTTTTTTAATACTTCTAAGAGCAGGTGGGAGCACACGGCAGAGCGCAGCTCTACAGAGGGAAAGAGAGAGCTCACCTCTCACTCATCAAGCTACCTCAGGGTCAGGGATAGAGGTGCAAACACTGAGGGTATATTAGAATAGCACTCTAGGCAGACTGAATATTCCTGCTGTGAAACTAGCACAACCACTGCTCAGAGGCAGCTCCAGAATCCCTGTGCAGCGCTGCCCTGTAGATGTGCCCCGAGGCACTACCAGAGCAAAAATGACGGATCCTGCTCCTGCTTACGGCATTGCCTTCCCCGTAGAGCAGCGTAAGCTGTGACTCCTGTGCCAGCAGCTGCTGCTGAAAGCCTCGCCTCTCCTGCCCAGCCACTTCAATGTAGCCTCAAGAATTTCATTAACACATTAATCTGCAATTAAAGAGCTGCCCTTGCTTAAGAGCCAGAGGAAGTGATTACAAGAGCTGAGGAATTCATGTGTGGTGGAAGGAGAGGCACTAGATCTGGAAGGAGGTGCAGCAATCATCTAGAGGATGACCACAAGTAACTCCTGTGTGCAACCACCTCCCACTTCTGTCCCTCTTCGGGTGATGTCCCTTGTACATCTCGATGCTATTTTCCTTGGAGTTCTGCCACTGCTGCCAAAAGGCTTCCTCTCCCCCTAGATCTTCCATCAGGAAGATCTCCTAGCCTGAATCTCCTAGATTCTATCTCCTGCTCCTAGCCTGAAGTGGGAAGGCCCAAAGATGGTTTCCATCAGTTTCACATCAGCAGGGGCTTCCTGCCACAGTGGTAACTCTCAGCTGGCTCTTTATGGCTAGAATCCAATGTATAAGTGTCATAAACCCACCCAGAAGCTGCCTTCATAACCTCCTATAATTAACTGTTGCTGCTATAAGTTTAGACAAACCCAGGAAATCACATGCAAAATTCTGTCTGATTTGCTATCTAATCATCTTCTATCTAGGTTCTTCTACCACACACATTGCTGTGGTATCTGAGCATCTTGATGCCTGGATGCAAGTCAGATAAACCCTTTTCAAGCTATCTAAAGCTGCAGTCCTGACACTTCTACACTCTTTTTCAGCCCACACTTTTGCTACAAGCAGACTGCAAAGAAGCTTCTTCAAAGATTTGCTGAATGTACCAGCTTCTCCTGTCTTCCTTTCCCAGATAATGTAAGGTTGGGAAATTTGCCAAGCATCATGCTAAACTGAAAGAGACATTCAAATTGCAGTGAGTGCATGAGCCAAGGGAGCCCAGCCTGCCAGAATGCTATTGCAGTGTTCTCAAGAAGTTCTCAGCATTAAGACTTCATTTCATTGTGTGCCTCTCTGGTTAGGAGATGCTCCACTGGAGACCAGAAAGCCATTGCTTCCTCAATATCAAATACAAGTGTCTCAGCCAGCTACAAACCATTTGTTAGCTTCAAACTTTTGAGTCAGTTTTGTTTCTTTTTCTTTTAAGACTGGAGGCGTTTGATCCTGCGGTTACCATCACTTGAAACAAAACTTCTGCTTTCAAGAAGATTTTAGATATACCTTTTTCTGATGACCATAGGATCGAAGCAAGAACACAGACAGGGACCAACAGTCAAAAAGGTGATGAAAAAAAAGTGTATTTTTTCTGGATGAGAAATAATAGATATGGGTTTGATTGATTTAAGAACAAGTAAGGGAAAAGTTCAGAACTTATCTATACTTTTAACAGTAAAGAAGCAATCCTCCCCACAGGAGGAACCATTTAGACTGATATCAAAGTGTATTCTGACTCATTAACTGAAATATGTTGTGCTGGTGGGACACAGTTGTATCAGCAAGATTTTTTCTGCAGAAGGGTTCACACCACTGTAACTTATATCCATAAAAAAAGTCAGATACATCAGCAACAGGGGCACACAGTAGAGTGCAAACCAGGCATGAAACATAGGGAAGAACATGCAGATCAATGTTTTGGGCTATTTTTCATATCTGTGTTGTAAAAGTTCCTGTATGTCCATAGTGAGAGCAGTTAAAATACAAAGACCCTCAACCCCCATCTATAAAAACACAAACATCAAGAAACTAAAAGAAAAACAAAGCATCTTCCTTTTTTAGGCTATTTACTCCCACAGCTTTAGTCATAGAGTTGGGGAGAGGGGGGTGAGGGAAAGAAGCTGAACTGAGCTGGTAATCACAGCATTAAGTTGATGTGACTATTAGAAAACTTTAATTTCAATGTTCCCCATGGCATTTCTGGTATTTATTTCCTTATTTACTTCTTGAGCCTATTTAATACTTTGACCTGAAGGAAGAAGAATTTGTACAAGCAAGAAGATTAAAGGTTTGAATTAGTTAAAGATGAAGCAAATCTATTGATTCATTACAGGCCACTGTTCTCACTGTCACCAGTGATGCCGTCATGTACTAATGCCATAATGTACTGTCATGTACTATGCTTGAAGAAAAAGGACATTTTCAAGAAAAGGTTATAGATGGCTTTTGATTGGAAAAAAATACACTGCTGCTTTGCATTCTTTTTGTCCTATCCAAATGGCGCTTCTACACATGTAAGAACCGTGAAAGGGTCAGTGATTCTCTTCTCACACCGACCTGACCTTGTAGGTTGGTCTCAGTCTAATTTTGCCATCTGTGTTCACTCCAAAATTGTACCTCTGAATTTGCATTCCTTTCACACATTTGAGGGCTTTTCATACGCTTTGTTCATGTAGTTGCTTTCCTTATGGTACATGTTTCTTCTGCCATTTCTTGTGGGATTCCTTCTTCCTCTGGCTGTTTAACCTTACTTCCTTCATCACTTCTCTTTTCACTATTCAATTTCAGGCATTCGGTGCTGCCTCGCAGAGCTTCCACAAAGCATTTGTCCGTACCCAACTTATGCCTTTCCTTGATGGCATACTGCTTATTCCTGTCTATGGAGCCCAAGTTAGTGGAGACAAATACATGATTGTCATTGTGCCAGCTAATCGTGCTTGAGCCATGGTCCCAGCAGGTTTTAACTGCAGCTGGCTGCTACAATGCTGAGCGTAGCCTAGGTGGATGTAATAGCCAAGTCACCGCAGGCACTGTGCCAAAGGGACTCTTCAAGGTTGTGCTGTGACACAGCAGTAGCCTGCAGCAAGACTGGCCCTGACTAGTACTCAGTGATAGCTCAAGACCCAGCTTGTGACTCAAAGAAACCCAAGTTGAGGTGGTGTTCCTCTAGAAGCAAACAGGAGTTGGGTAGGAATGCTTAAAATAAGGCTTAGTCCAACACCAGTATGCCAGGTTTGCTGTGAAGCCAACACAAAACCATGCTCAGAAAGCAGGGATACCTGGGCACTGTATGGCTGGAGAGCTGCATGCAAAAACCTCCTGTGTGGAAGGCACGGCACACCTGTATGATCTATCAAGGTGCTGGTAGGAGCTGAGCCATGTGAGAAGTTCTCTGAAGGCTTTCACACTCTCGGGAGGAGAAGCATCTCATAAAGCTGTGTTTATTACTTCCCCTCTGGTCAATTTTTAAGGGTAGATTTAGGAGGAGGAAGATGAAGTTGCTCTTTGCTGAATTTTTACATGTTAAAATACATATTTATGTCACAAAGGTTAAAGAAAACAAAAAGAGCATCACCTCAAAGAGGTGAAAGTTCAATCCCTGAACTACCATCCCGAATTAGGTTTCAGGTACACCTAAGTGTTAGTACTCACTGAGTTAGCTACAATCAGTTTGTGATTAATACCCAGGTTAAGAGTAGTTTCTTCCTTCTTTCTCTCATTTTTTCAAGATAGTGTTGTGTCAAGTGTTAAGAAAATTGCTCTTCTAATTTGTGTGCCTCCTGATTTATTTGGCCAGGCTTAGGGGAGTAGCACAAGTCCCTGTTACCACAAATCTGTTAACAATTCTTTTGAGTTCAACAATGCTCATTCTGTTTCCTTTTCTTAAGCTGGATATTAGCAACAAAGACCTGCTAATGTCTTTACTTTTCAAAAGTTGTAAAAATGCTTTGGAATTTCTACTTTAGCATTTATTTATTTGTCTTCTGAGATTCAGTTGCACAGCCCTTCCCACTTACAGTTCAGCTAAATAATGTTCATGTTATCCTTCTATACAGGAGTATTTCCTCTGCCTCTGCGGCCCAGTCTTTCTTTCCTGAAAGAAGGTAGATAATTCTGTTTTTCCACTACATTTCCCTACCACCCATGGCTATTAAAATCATTCTCCATGGCAAAATACTCTGATTGTTCTTTTGCTTTTAAGCTTGTTACATTTATCTAAATAGTTACGCTATTCAACTCCTTTTTCTGATACCTTCCCAGTTTTCCTGAATTCCCTTTTATACATTTACCAAAATTACGACTCTCCAATGGTCGTAATTGGCATCATGTTCTCTGTATTCACAAGACGCTGCCATATATACAGATGTCTTTAATAGACATATCTGACTAATATGTTCCCCAGACGCTCATAACTTCTGGCTTATTTGCAGGATCTACTTCTGTTCTGGTTCTCTCCATTTTCTAGGCTCTCCTTCACTCAGTTACTGTACTCTCTATCTAACAAACCAGAACACCTTCTTGCACAGTCTGTTCTGGCCACACTGAGAACTGGCACAGATCTCACTGCTTCATCAGACTTGCATATGAAACTGGGAACAGCTGAGTCAAAGCCATTTGCCCTTCTTGGACCAGAGTTTTCTGTCGAGCCAAATGATGTTACTTCCCAGACAATTTATCTTACTTACTGGTAAGAAAAGTTCATCCAGTGCCTCATGATATCCATTGTTTTGGCCGAAATTAAGAAGCTTGCTGAGCTCATGTTCGTCACGACTGTGTTCCTGAGGACAACTGGGGGTGTTTGCCTCACCAGTCTCATTCTGAGCAGTGGCAAAAGCCAGCTTTAGTTGCAAAGAGTCACACTGTCTGCCAGAGAAGGATGATCTGACCCTCCACTCTGCAGCCATAGGGGAACTGGCTTCTTGAAGCAAAGCCTTGGCCAGCTCGTGCCTGAGAGCCACCCTTCCCCTTCCAAATGACCTTTCAGCTTCTGAGCTTCCTCAATTTGTCACAGACATTTGTGGGACTTCAGAACATTTGAAAGTAAAGAAGCAGAAGCTGTGTCAAATCAAGGGTCCTTAAGGTAAGATATTTTAACCAGCTCCATAGCCAAAATAAGAGTTACTGTCTTTTTATCTACTTGCTTGCGGTAATAAAATGTTTGGCTTTTGGCTGGGCAAACAGCTGTCAGTACTGTATAGCCCATGTGAGTTCCTTCTCATTGTCACTGGAATGTATCCCACTCACCTAAATATTCAAAAAATATGCTTTCAAGTTAGATTCCTAAACACAGGAGAAGACACCTGAGTAGACTGAGCTTCGCAGTGGGGACCTCCTGCCTTGGTGGCCTGAAGTTAGTTAGGCACATGACAATTACTGGAAGTCTTGGGCAGAGAAATGCACTACAAAGCTACAGTCTAGATGGGGACGGAGGAAATCAGTTAAATTCCTGATCCCATTTCTAAAATCTTAATATTATGCATTAATCAGTGCACTGATAATAATTTATTAAAACTGTTGGAATTTAAGAAATCTATTCTGAAATTGGTGTTTGAATTTTCTGCACTCTTTATTTGACAGGGATCAGAGTAGAGCAATAAGACTATAAGAACACAGAAAACTTTTCCATAGGGAGAGCACTGGAACAAGCCATTTGGGAATGCAGCCATCTAACTGAACAAGGAGTCAATGAGTGACAGGGAGAGAGAATGTGCAGATGGAGATTCAGCACTCCCGGTCCTCATCATGCAAGCAAGAAACAGAGGGATTTCAATAACATAAGGAAGGACAGGAAATTCAAAGCTGGTAAGACAGCATACTTTTGCATGCCATTCTCAATTAGACCATCTTATTATATAAAGTATTTAAATTAGATAATTGCTACAGAATGCTGAGATGAGAGTTTAGTGAGCTTCAAAGAGTAAGTAAATATTTCTATAATAAACAAAAGCTATTAACAGTCCAAAATAATAGGGATAGTAGTAGTAATAATAATGGTGGCAATAGCAATAATAGTAATAATAGTTGTTATTATTATAATAATTATAATGAAAGGCTTTTGTTTGAAGGATTAAATAAATCTCTGATTTTTGGGATTATGTGAGATCTTCAAATGGACTATACAAGACAGCGGGAAGAGTGGGAGATGACATTATCCTAAATCCACCTCTTGGGGCATTTTTTTGCCTTCATTTGAAGCAGGTGGTGCCCAGTACAGGCACAGACACAGTCTGTGCTAGATTGATCATGATTCCAATAAAGATAGACAATTTAAAATAATTATGTATTAGCTGAGCAGGGGATTTTTGTGTCCTTTTGTGTTTATAAAGACATCCTTCTAATTTTTTTCATGTTCATCAAACAAAAAGACTTTGATTGAGACAAAATCCTTGGATTCCTAAAGTAAGAATTGTATAGAAATTTGAAAAAATTCTATACAAGCAACATAGTACCTTTAACTTAAGAAAAAAATTCCATTATGTTTTTTTATCTGCAAAACGAATGGTATTATTTAATATTTAAAAAATGCTGTAAGTTAAATGCAAGGCATAATGAAGGATTGAGAAAAGAAGTTCAAACCTGAGTTTTAGAATGGGCAAATTCTTTAATCTTAGAAGGAACATTTTCATAAACTATTTAATGAAAACTAAAAAGTAAACAGAACAAAATTTAGGTTTTGTTCACATGCTTTATCCCAATGGAAGGAATAATAATTCAACATATAATGACTGCATCATAAAGGGAAGAGGCTGTATTAAAAAAAAAAAAAATCAGAAAAAAAAGAGAAAGAAAGGATAGTTCTGGTCCTTACTTAGCTGAAAAAAAGCTAAAAAACCTGGTAACAATACAGAATTTACCATGTGCCAGAGTATAAAATGCTACTGTTTATGTAGGGCTGCCTTCACTCCTTTGTCCAGCCACAAGCACTGTGACAGGTCAGTCATGGGTTTTTAACTGAATTAATCACAGCAGGGGAGGATGCTCTTCCCGGCTGCTCTGAGGACCACCCCTGCATTCCTGCTCTGTTTGAGGTTGGAGTGAATGCTAGAAGAGGCCACAGAAGTGTGGCTGATGGTGCTGGGGCAGAAAAGGATTCACCACGCCATAGATGGGCAACTGGATGCTGTGGCTGGAGCCAGGGGCAGAGGGGCAGGCTGAGCACAGGTGTCCTCATGGAAGGTGACCCGTAGGAGCAGGGACACAGACTGTCTCCCTTCACATGGTGGTGCTACAGAAGACAGCAAAATCACATCAGTCTGCAGGAGTTTATCAGTCTTTGCTTCTTCTCTACTCTCCCTAGAGGACTCCTCAGTTTATTTTTATTTTTCAGCCTTCCTTGAATCTCTTTCATTTCCTCCCCAGCTTAATTATGCAGCACTGTATTATATAATTTAGACAGGTGTGAGCATTTTTAATGACATCAAGTCTTTCAAAACTGCTTCATGAAAGAAAATACAGCTTGTACATCTGTAGTGTGCAATGGGGTAACACAGTAGTGTCTTTCCCACCAACAGCCCTCCCCCAAGTACTTTCACTCACCCCTTTTCAGACCACTAAGCAACCACTGCCGATCACCCTTCACGCCCCATCCCACCACTTTCGCTCTCAGTCATTTGCCCACTGCCTGTGAATCTGTCAGGACTTCACCAAACCATTACAGACACCCACCCTTTCTTAATCACCTCCTGAACCCTTTCATGCGGGCAGGGATATTCATCAGTTGTTCAGCTACAGCTCTCAGTACTGTGGCCAATGCAATACATTCAGAGAGAGAGAGAGAGAGAGAGAGAGAGGGGGAGAGAGAGGAAAGAACCAAGTGATACTGGCACTAGGTGGGAAACTCCTCAGTCAGAAGTTTAAGCAGGTATGAGTCTCTTGAAACAGTTGGGGCGTGCAGGAAACTCATCTACTTGAAGCACTTCTGTAATGCAACAACTACACCCAGAGGCAGGTCCCCTTAGGTTCAGTAATTACAGTGATTGAGAAAGAAACTCTTCCAGGTGATTCAGAGAAGTAGCCCCATAATGTGGCTATTCCCACACTGCCCTCCCATGAAACCTCTCTTCCTATCTATCAAGCATACAGGGGAAAATCCTTGCCTACCTACCTGAACCAGAATCCCTCATTTAGTCTTTGTGTCAGTGCATCATCTGTGGGTAGTGGTAACAAAGTGCTTGTCTGGGGCCCATGGAGAAGTGTTCCTGGAAGGTGATTGCTATGGCAGCTGTGGAGGATCACCCACAGTGGGAAATGACAAGTGCCTCTGCATGTGGGCAGAGCTGGGAAGTCCCCACAAATGCGGCATCCATGCCTGCTGAGATCAAGCACAGACACTCCTCTCTGTTTCTCTCGTAAAAAGGGTCATGGTATTTCCCTTTGGGAATTGTGTATTGTGGCAAGTCAATTTCTAGCTGTGTTTATCTTAAGTGGTTTTATATTCCCGCATGAGTTTGCTATAGCAAAAGAAACTTCCATGTGCATATCTCCTCAGTTTTTGAGCAGAAAATGACAACAAGAAGAAGAAATTTCTCAACAACTCTTCAACCTGAACACTGCTTATCTTTCCTTTCAGCCTACTGTTGAATGAAGTACCCTTTTGAGCTAAGGGAAGCACTATTTGACAGAACAAAAGGTATCTCTCCATGCCTGTCAAGCTCAAGGATATCTGGAAGGTACTATATTCAGATTTACTACCTTACAGAAGTATTATGCAGAATCCAAAGATATTTTTGCCTATAAATAAATCTAATGCCTAAATTCTGGAGATATACATGTATGTATATACATATGCATATTATACATATGTGTGTATATATATATACACAACAATACATGTGTGTGTATGTACAATGCTGAGTAGTCTGAAGAACTAAGTGAAAAATCAAGACCCATGCAAGGAAATTAAATCCAGTATTCTGTTACTGTTTTCCCAGCTAACAACCATCCTCTAAAATACTCTGGTTCATTAGTAGAGTCCACCACTGAGTGGTTACCAATGCAAAACATCCATCTTACACGTTGTAAAGGCTCAGTGCCAGAGCCTGCACTTCCGTAAGCACCTGCTTCATCCACAGCCCCGAGGTCAACAGAAAGAGTTCCCATGCTTTCATTTGACTTTGATCAGGTCCTCAACATCCTAAAGTGAACCTTCCCACCATTCAAAGAAAGAACCTCCCAGCTGTGAAAAGGACCCCAGAGCTCAGCTTGTGTTACCAGGGGTGTGGGGGCAGTATCTGCAGAGACCGGGCAGATCCTGGAAGAGAACGGTCTGGACTGTGCACTGAGGGTTTCAATTACAAGGTTCATTTAACCCAGAAAGCCTCCTGCTGCAGAAGGCCACAGATGTTTTGTTACTCCCCCTTGGTTCTTCCTATCTTGACAGACATCACAGAGACACCGTGCATAATAAGGGTTTATTCGAGTTTTCCGCTCGGGACTGTGCCCTGACCCCAGACCGCTGAAGAGCCGATCTCATCCCAGCTACCAGATGCCTGGGTTTGATCTTAGAGTTCTTGTCCTTCACAAACACTTCTTAGTCCCATCTATTGCCAATTCAATCTCCCTATTGTGATGCAAAAAATGATAGCAGCATTTTCTATGTCCACACACTGCCTAAACTGATAAAACGCTCAGTATATGTTAAGAATATAAGTGTGCTCAGTCCATTCACAACACACAATAAGTGCACAATTCAATTAACTAATGCAATTCATATTTCATTAGGACAGAAGCTGTTTGTGACCTTAAACGGACAACAATTTCATGACGGCACTGCAGAATTTTAATTAGATAGGAAAATAACAAAGACAAATGAAACAGAGGGAAAACGCGCTGCCTGGCAGAATTGTTCCGAAGAACTTAAAAACAAAAGATGCAGTTGTTCTGCTAAGTTCTTCTCCTCCTTCCCCCTTACTAATGATGCAGAGAACAAAACATTATCGCCTTTCTTTGCCTTTCATTTGTAGAGAAGGCTGTCCCAGTATTGGTGGTATGAACCTGGTATGGTACCGAAAGGCACAGGCAAGAGAAGTCCAAGGGCCTGGTTTAGCTTTTGTTCATGGGTACCTAAGGGAAGGACAGCTCCTCTAAGAATAATAATTTTTGTATCAGTTTTTCAGAAAAGGCCTAAATATTGGGGCCTAAAATGATCTGTGAAGGAAAGTGGTAAACCAAACAACAACAGACATGATTAATAAAATTGTTAGTAATATTAGGACAAAATAACACACATAATCACAGTATATAAAGGACTCTGATTAAAGCAGAGAAGGATTCAAATATTAAGCTGTGATTGCTGAAATATTTCTTTTTGATCTACTCTTAAGAAAATGAGAAAAGATTAACAAGGTTAGTTATTACAGTCCTGTAGTAATTTCATACTTAATCCAAAGTATTACTATATGTGCTGACCCTTATGTGAGAAAAATGGCTCCCTACAGTCTGTAATTCGGTTTCATTATTTTACCATGCATTACCAAAACTCTATCTCATCTTACAGAAACATAAAAGGATGACATCCTTCAGTTTTTAGATACTACATTTAAAGAGATGACAGAAGGACGAAACTATAGATCAGAGTTCATATTCTGCAGAACAGGCTCCCCCTGCCCCCTCCTTCCCAGACTATGATTTATGTTTTAAAGATAAAAACAGTAAATACATTTTGTACAAAGCTGGCCAGATTTTGTGTTAAAGGCAAGATGCTGAATAGGAAGCAGTTGGATGTGTAGCAAGATGTGTCTGTTTAATCAGGATATTTGTTGATCTGGGTCAGTAACAGGATGGTTGTTTGTCTCTGGCCAGTGGGTGGCAATGGCAGCAAATGGCTTATAGTAGACCAGGATTGATTTTGATAAACATGTCCAGATGGGTATGATTTAAATCAGTAAATATATTGCTTCATATAAAGAGATATTTTCAAATTAATTTTAAACCAATGTTTGCATCTACGAGTCAGTAGATCCTACATATACACTCTTAAAATAGTATTTGAACCAGGGGAATATCAGTAAAGCTTTGCCTTCTCCAATTGTAACACCTCCAATGCTTTATTTTTTCACGATATATTAGATCAAAGCCCTGTTGTCTGTATATTAATATTATTTAGTAGTTATTTTCTCAAACTTATTGTGATCTGAAGCTAGTTTTACTGGAAGAGATGAAGTTAATTTATCGTCAGTCTTGTAAAGTAAGTTTTTAATGCAATGAAAGTATCATAACAGCTGCTAAATGAGAGAGACCATAAAAAGGGAGTTTCCAGAACTCACTGATATTAGCTGCTCACCCATACATTCCCTTCCTCTCAAGTTTCAAGATGAGATTATTACAAAAAACAGGCTGATTTGTTACCAAAAAAAAAGAAAAAAGAAAAAAAAAAGAAACTGTCTGTACAAATCAACCAGCTTGGGGGAATTCCCATGTCTGTGTCTGACCTCCATGATCAAAAAATAAGGCATCCTTGACCCGACAGAAAATTCTGCTATTTTTTAGTACTCAACTCATCACCTGAGGAGGTGTCTGAGCATCACAGCTCATGCTCCAGGAAAGCTGTGCTCTAACTGTGGTGGGCCCAGCCTGTGCCAGACCCTCAGGCTGCAGGGGTGACTGCTCAGGGATGAGCAGTGGGAAGCAGGGTGGTAGCCATCGCCGGTCACGGCGGCAGCGTCTCGTCCAGCCCCTGAGCACCACGCTGAGTCTCCACACCATGGAGAAGCTGGGCCCAGGCTATTTATCTGTGATAAGTGCAGCCAGTTGTGCAGTCAAATTGCTCTTTACGGCTTCCTTTTTATTTTTTTCCTGTTAAGTTTTTGGCTTGGCTGATGGAGGACGGAGAGGAAATGCATCCCAGCAAAACTGCCTCTCTTGGATTTGCGGGGGCCTTCCAGTCTGTTGTTCCAGTCTGCTTGCTGGCCTTGGGCTGACTATGAGCTGCGATTGTTTTATTTTTTTTAGCCTTTTCTACACTTCAATTTACAAATCTGATGCCAGATTCTTTTCTTTCCCTTACAGTACTGCAAAATGGGATTCACTCTGCAGCCATTCTGGGATCTGCTCTGCACAGCCAGAGATGCCACTGACAGCTTTTAGATAGGAGGAAGCTGAGGCTAAAGAGCAGAGAATATTTCTTGCCCTACATTGTTCTTGAAGACTATTTTTGGCACACAGGAAGGTCTCACAAAATTACCATCAAACTTATTTTAGCTAATTCCATACGTGACTTGAAGTACTCCAGAGGTATGTGTCAAGCCTCGGAGAACTGATGGCAAGTTTCACTCCCTGATTAGACAAAGAAATAAATGTACGACACTCTTGGGGTTGCCTGGAAGTGCTTTTCTTATAAACAGAGGGGAAAACAGCCTTCAAATGATACACAAGAAAATTAATAGGAGCAGGTCCAAATATTGTACTCTAAAATGAACACTTTGATAAACATAACAATGTGGTTTGAAAAGCATCACTTTTAAAGGTCAGCTATACCACCCTCTGCACATTGAAAGCATAGCGGATATATTGAGTCATACATATTGTTCATTGTCATTTGCATTTGGTGAAATCCCTGCATTTTACCCAATTTAGTAAGCAAGCACCGCCTCGGACTCCCTTGGCAATACCTCTAAATGCAGTTACTGTTTGTTGGGCTAAAACAACATCTTGTCCCATCCTGCACCAGTAAATCACTCTTTGGTCTTTTGATCAATGTTTGCCTTTTCAAGCCTGTGAGTCATTTTACATTAATGGAAAGAGAGGGAGTGACACACAAGAGCAATGTGGGTATTTTGAGCTGCACCTCTGGGATACTTTTGTGCACGTTGCTCTGAACAAAACGACCATCTGTATCAGTTTGCTGACAGCCACTAGTGCATCAAAAGATCTGACTTCCTATCTTTGTGGATAAAGACTGGCTTAATTCTACAAACACCATGCAGAGTCATCAGGCGACATGTCATAGAAAGGCCCTACTGAAAACAAGCACACTTTTTGCAACCCAGCTTTTTTTTCAAAACTGTCCTCAGCATCTGCCCTCATGGCCTTTTCCATATTCTCCTGCACATCAACCATCAATGTACAACTTCCCAATAGTCATGTCAGTGATGTTTCCAACCAGAATACGGCGGAAGCTGTCCTCACCCTTCCGGGGGCTACACCTGAAGAGTAAGCAAATTTTGTGGGTGTTTAGGCCTTTTAAAATTTTCTATGAGCAATGTAAAAATGACTCATTCCTGCTTTGGCTGGAATATATAATTGGTAAACATTGGTGGGGAGCAATCATATTTCTAAATTTGTAAATATAAACAGTGCATCATGCACCAACTCTTTGGTCCTGTGTTTTTTGTGGGAAGGGCAGGGCAGGGGTTCAGCCTCACAGCTGGGCAGGTTTGGTAGCTACAGCCAACAGCAGCTGAGGGGGGAACCAAGAACTGTCCAGCAAGAAGGATACTAGGAGGAGGTGGAGGAAAAGAACAGAGGCACCTTCCCATCATAGCACTGATTGAGGCTTTAAAACCATTAAAAAAATACCAAAACCCACTCACAAAGATGCATGGCTATGCATCTTTGCACAATGGAGCTTAATCCAAAGATCACCACAGGCAAAGGAAGATCCAGGAAAGAAAAGTCATGGATGTTCTGGATTGAGTTCTGCAGGGAGGACAGTCAGAACACATGTCCCTGCAGCATAAAGACTACTTTAAAACTAGTTGGTTTGCTGACTGAAGGAGAATTTAGGCTGTGTAAAACATATATAGCATGCACAAACTCCTCAGGAAAGAAGTCACCTTGAAGTGCATTATAAAACCTAACACTTATACAGTGCCTTCAAAATCATAATGTTGCTAATAAGGATTTTTGTTAGTATTCAATAATTTGAATACTAACAATGATGAATTTGTTAGCATTCCATCCAAGAAGGTATGCAAGTCATATACCTTTCCTTGTCCCTGTTATGGACAAAAGACCAGTGCTCACAGGGTTTCATTTGGACCCCTAACCCAACCTGCACAAGCAATTCTGATGGAAGATCTGGAATGGGAACCCACTGACTTGCTCCCTTCTCTCCATCAACCACCAGAAGGAGGACACAGGCTGCTGAGGGTCACCTGTGTGTGTCCTCCCCTTCTGCTGGACTGGGGTGCTGGGCTGCCATACCCAGCACTCTGGTCCCCACAGTTATTCACTGACTTCCCAGTCCCAGCTGAGGATTCATCTCACACAGCATTGCTCCCCTGCTGCTGGACCACAAAGTTTCTTTGAGACTCTGCACATCCCTTCAGTGACGCCTGTTCGGAGTTACCCGCTGATGAGTAATAGCGTGTAAAAGTCAATTACACTCATATTCATAGAGCTGCTACTTAAAATGTTAACGATGAGGAAACTTGCCCTACAGGAATGAGGATGGGGGCAAACTTTTATTAGCCCCACATGAGCTTTTATCTGTTTTAAATGTTACATTGTCCCAGGAAAGAAGTGCCATTGTTAACAGCATTGGAGGCAGCCAGCTGCACTCAATTTAAAATTAAAAGGGGAAGAAAAAATAAATGAAAAGGGAAAAAAACCAAGGGTCTGCCTGACGCACTGTAGTATGGCAGGCTATGGGTAACTTGCCCCAGAAACTTCTTATTGAATCCAGCCTTTCACTACAAAAGAATTCATTAACTGCTTCATGATGCAAAGTCTGCTAAAGACATTACCCTCAGTGGCCAGCACGGGGCTGTTCCCACACACTGTGAGCACTGCTTTCACTGATCACTGCTGAGTCCAAGGTCACATCTATGAGTCACTGTTACCCAGTCCTGGGCACCAGTGGGATGTCCATGCCTCCAGCTCGAGATGGCTCCACATCTCTGCCCACTGTAGCCCTGCTCAAGTCAGGTCTGGAGAGCTCAGCTCAGAAGAAGTACGAAGTTGGTGTTTAAATCAGCTGGTATTGAGTCTCTTGTGGGCTGAACTTCCTCCCCTCTCTGCACAAGGACTACCAGGGGTGCACAAACCCCTTCTCCTGCCTTCCCCAGCAAATTACCTGTGCCACACACATGTTGCAAAAATGGCACAAAAACCACCGCGCCAACCGCCAGCTCAATTCTGTATGGTGGGGTATACCCACCCTTGGGGTAGGGCAGCGTCTATTCTAATGAAGTTATCAAAGTGTAAAAACTCCATAAACAATAATGCTACATGAATGTAGCCTCTATTACTGGGGGAGCCGCACCTTTGAAAATGTTATTTTAAGGGCTGTAAAAAAGGCTGGGGCAAGAGGAGCCAGCCTGACTCTGGGAACTGCTAGAATCTTCCCATCAGTTTATGATTCCCATTCACTATCAGTCAGTTTGCACTTCACTGGTGCATGTGGTGCTGAAAGAGATGCACTAGTGGATGTTTGTTATATTTATGAACCAGGTGGCCCTAACTGCCCCAATTACACTCGCTGCCTTCCATTCATCACGCCGCCTTAATGAAGAGAGAGGCTGGCGGATGTCAAACAAGCAGCCAGAAGAAACAAAAGAGAAGCCAGGCACAGTGTCACCCGGCTTGAACCAGCCCACCGGTACCTCTCACGTGGCTGTATCCATTCAGCTCCCCTGCAAATCCCAGCGTGAATGAACACAGCCACTGCAGAGCAAACAGATAAGAGTCCAGAGGAAGTGATCGATATATTTAGATAACGTGTAACAAGAACACGCAGCAACCTGCCTCCTTTTCCAAGCTTGGATAAAGAGGAGAGGAAAATAAAAATCTCAGTATTGGCTGCTTCAGGCTGAGTCATTCTTTGACATTACGGTTAATCGACACCACTGTAACCATGGAGTTAGTCTAAGTTCAGGATAACACGGTGGCTTTATTAAGAAACTCAAGCACAGAAATACAGTTGGAAAGTCCTAGTTCTCCTCAGCAAATGAATCTTTTGAACTCAGCTCAGCCAGCTGCACCTTCGCGTTCACTGTTTTTACAGAGCAGATGCTGGAGGTGTAAAAATAATTCAAAATATGTTAGTCATGCTTGAAATGGTCAAATGAAGATTAGAGAAAAACCCAACAGTTTAAGAGAATGTGAAGGGACATTAAAAGGTATGTAAATATTTATCCATAATTTTAGAGCAGTATGCTAAATACTGTACTTTTTTTTTTGCTCACACACTGATTCCAGTGCTCATTAATTGGAATTTCTTCAACTCTGAAAAGGACCTTTATGGGATTGAGAAAAGAAAAACTAGGACAGCACCGAATACGAGCTAGCTTTTGAGACAAGAGCCACTTACGTGACCAAGGCTGTGCCCAATTGCCTTTGCTGTTTTCTTGCAGAGAAGCAGCTGAGCAGTTTTAAATAATAGAAGAAAAGAGTCTGTTTATAGAATAAGCTGGAAATGAGACTCTACCTGCAGAGGCTGAGCACACAGCCAGCCTTCCTCTGGGTTCATTTTAGTTTGAGTTTATTACAAAGCTAAGTTCTCAAGCTGAAAATAATGTTTTTCAATCTGAGAGTTGATCTTTGCTAACTAGGGTATAGTTCAGCAAAGAGGGTATAGTTCATCTTTTTCTTCTCTAAATGGTATATATATATATAAAGACACATGTAGGGACACACAGGACGGAAAGAGTAAGTCTGTCTGTATAAAAACCCCTCTATCTTTAGCTGAAAAATTTTCTGCTGTGTCAGATTCATAATACAGTGCAAAACCAAAATCTAGATAAGAGTATTTTGAGACCTATTTAGTTTTCAGGGGACTTTTTTCCTTATAGATAAAATAGACTGTGAGCTCACCTGTGTCTTGTGTAAGTAAGAATCTCTTACTTTTCTGTGACTACATGTCTGTAAGACAAGGTGTTTGGCATGGGAAATGCACCAGTTACACAGACTTTTGTTAATCAAATCTTACAGAAAAACTTAGCAAATTGCCATTCCATTAACATTGTAGCATCCATGTTTGTTCAAATGTATTTTTTGTAAGCACACATTGTATTACCCACCAGAAAAAAACCTCAACCAAGCTGCATCCCAACACTGAAGTGCAAGGCGTGTACATGGGTCTCTCCCTCTGCTCTGTTCCTTTAAAAACAATTTCTCTTCAGCTCACTCAGGTACTTTATTTATAGCCAACACTTCAGCTGTGGTTTTAGCTTCAGTTTTCATCCGAGTCCAGTAGATTTCAAGCGCTGTTCTGGCCTGTGAGGCGTCCATCGTCCATCCCTTGTGCAGATTTACCTCTTGGCAGCTGGCAACAAGGAACCCTTCAATGCCAGCACCATACAGCAGGCCCACAAAGTGATTCATACCTTAGTTGTCATCTTACCATGCCAGCAGGCCCATAAAGTGATTCATACCTTAGTTGTCATCTTACCCATGCCAGCCCCAAATTTAGGCAACCCCTCTCAGTCACCATGATCATTAATGTAATACTTTTTAGGTCTCTAGGTGTTGGCTGCCCATGTGGCTTTGCTCTGGCTTGATCTGGTATGCATCTACACAGATCACTCAAGATCAGGCCTTCCAAAAAAAAAAAAAAAAGACTTGTGTAATCCTTATGCTGCTACTCCCAAGAATCGAGGTCTGCTCTCTCCCTTGATTACTACAAGGACTATAACATGACCTGCAAGACTGCTCTATAAAAGAGCATCTATTTTCAAGCTCATCTTTTTCCTATTGAAGGTCTTCCATTTTGTTTTAAGTATTTTAAATTAGTCCCTAGAAGATGATGAATCCCACATCTTACATTTGGACCAGCATGAGCCTGCAGAGTCAATCTGCAATGTTTCTAATACAGTTATTGCAGGGAAAATGAAACAGTATGGAGAGGAGATTACATAGATGTGGGCTTGCTGCATAATTCAGGGCCATGGGAAGATTCCTCAGTGATGGCCACTGCAGCCCTCAACAATTTCTTTGTGAAAACCAGACCAATGCATGTTGCTTATGCTTCCAGATTGTAGGATGCAACATTCACAGTAATTATAACCCTAGCATTTGGATTTGTATCAGAAAAAAATCAGCTCGTTGCCAAGTGCAATTGTAAATACCACTTACATTTTTGCAAAACCTAAGCCAACAGATAGATCCCTACAATCCAGAAAATGCTGAGCTACAATGTTCCTCATGAGCCTGCTAGAGCCAGGGATGCCGTAATACCATGATGCTAAACTGCAATCACGGACTTTTCCCCCCTGAACATTCACTTTAATGAAACCTAAATTATCTGCAGGCATAGTAATGATACCAATTGTTGTTTCAATCACCTAGGACAGGCACATTATCACCTGTCTGAGCTAACAGTGTGCACAGGGCTGGGGTTTTTTCCCCAGCTCAAAAATAAAGTCTAGCAGAAAGTACTGCAGAATGACCAACAGCTGTGACAGTCTCTAGTTAGCAAAAACTAACTCTCAGCTTGAGAAGCACTATTTTCAGCTTGAGAAACACTGTTTCCAGTCAGGTGGGGATCTGTGGGGCAATTCCCACACTGACTGAGACACCAGCTCCTTAGAAAGGAAGAAGTAGCATCACACACTAGTGAGACATAAGAGGCCTGTAAGAGAATGTCTTTTAGAAAGGACAAATTCATCCCCAAGCCCTTCTGCCTCCAAGCCACCTGCAATCCTGAGAACATCCCTCTCACACCTCTTTCACAGGACAAAGATTTGAGGAAAAAATACACCAAACAAACAAAAGCACGAGCAACCACCTTAGCTGCATCTTGAGAGAGGCAGAGGGGGATATTGTACACAGACACCCTGAGAACATCTTGCCTTGTGCAGGTGCAAAATGCCCCTCTCCTGCCCATGCTGGGAGTCATTTCCAGGGGCCTGCCCAGGTGGTTATGTGCTGCTACCTGCAGATAAAGAACCCCCTGCTAAAGTGAATCTTAACTGCACAGCCCAACGCTCTGCATCTGTTCAGCTTGGATGGGTTCAGTGGTTCAGTTAATGTAAGCTCAGGCTAGTCTGAGCCTGTTAAGTGCTCAATTAAGCCTGATCCACTGCACCTCTTTATTTCCTGCGTAGCTGGATTCTGTTTTTTCCATGACACAAGCGTTTCCCTAACCTTTTGGAAAAGGCATTTAGCTGAAAAGCACGGAGTAGTAGGACGTTGTTTGCTCTTGGTATGCTGTGCCGGAAATAAAGTCAACATGATAGATTAGTACTGAATGAGTGGAAGTTGTTTTTCCCAAAATGTCACACTTGTGTTTCAGAAATGATTGATCTTGAGCATCAAATAAAGCACCAGCAAACCCACCAAAATATACATCATGTATAGCAAAACAAATGCCATAAAGAAATGTGCTATAAGCTCTTGCTGAGGCCTGCAAAGCCCAATAAACATTTGCTTGTCACAGTGCAGAGCAATGGTTACAGCATGCAGAGGAAATTATGTCTCCACCACAAGAACGTGTGTCTGGACTTAAAACTAGGTGAATGGATCAGATCTTCATCTGGTGTAAGTCAGAAAAGCTACAGACATTTCAGTCATGTTTTAGATGATTACTCCTAATGAGCTCTTGTTCCATGATGTCTGCAGAGACGCTTGGTTTACAAGGCCACAGCTTTGAAAATTCATAATCTTCCTTTTAGGCTTCTCCATCAGGAATTCCTTATACAGATTTGTTGTTTGATCCTCCACAGGAGGAAAAAGCCTGAATAACTCCTGTCTCGTTTGACTACAGCTGACAAATTGACACAGGCACCGAAATTAAAACTCTGTTCTGTTCAATGTGGGAATGAAAGAAGAACCTGCTTAGGGGTTGGGGAGGTGGGGTTAAAAATAAAGCCCACACAGCAGATTGCCTCCAGCAGCTCTCACAGGTCCTACGAGCTCCTGTGATACAGACAAACTGCATCTCCCAAAGCAGGGATGACAGGGAGCTTCCCTTGAGAGCTGTAGCTGTAGTTTATGAACGTGCAACTTCATTAGCAGCCGGTGACCCCATTAGACAGGGCTCTTAATTTCTTGGCTTGGACAAAACTCTCCAGGGATTATCACAGCTGTGTGCCGCGCACAGAGAGAGATCTTATTGCTGGGGCAAGGAAGATGGCTTTCAAAGTCACCTTGAGAAAAGCTCAGCAATTCAAAGACCATCCTGTGGATTCACAGAAAAAAAAGTGTTTAAGTTTAGATTTTGCTGAATGAAATTGCTGTAACTTGCAGGAAACCCACTTGAACTCCCAGGTGAGGAGCTGACACAGAAAATCACATGTAGCCCAACAAGGCTCCTCTTTCTATTATTAGGGGAGGAGGATGAGACTATTTATTTCTAACATGACTTCATACTGTGGAACTTTTTGAGAAAAAAAATTAGAAACAGAAGGAAAGCTCATAAGCAGCTGATGACCTGCTCCATGTGGAACAGTTACAGAGGAGCAACTGTGCTCTTCACAAAGGACTTTTGATGTAGGCAGCAGGCCGTGATTTAAGACGGGCTGGGTTTGTGGGGTGGTAATGGCAGGCCCAAACTCTTGTGTCAGTTATCTCAAACCACAACAGACCTCAGAGCTCTGTTCTCTGGGAATGAGGGTGTTTGGGAAGCCCACGGTGGTGTCTGGATAGCTGGGGGATGCTGCCGAGACCCGGTGCTGTCTTATCATCCCTTTACAAAAAAGAAGAGAAGGAATAAGTGACCCGGCAACTAGAGGTCCTAGTGGGATGGATGGATGGATGGATGGATGGATGGATGGATGGATGGATGGAGCAAACTCAGCATATCAGGCATGAAGACTAGGAAGATAGCAGAGATTCAAGTATCTACTGAGAAGAAAGGAGCTGTGAGAACAGTGCGGAAGGAAAGGTCATTCTGATGTCATGTTTTTCAGTATTCAAATCTGTCGGGTCACAGAGGTTTTCAAGCAGCCTGTAATGCTTTAAGTTGGATCGCTCAATTAAGAACTGTTTACAGCTTTGACCCAAGTTTAAATTTTGTCTGGAGGGAGAAGCAACAGTAGTAGTGTTCAGCAAAAGCCTGCAGTGGTAGGAAGATGTGGTGAATGCTGTACTAACAGAGTTTAAACAGTGTGCTCTGGCTGCAAGGCTCTCATATCTATTTTGGACAGAAAGGGGATATATATGTTGTCATTAGTACATGCCATATTAACTGCTATTCCTAATGTGTTCATCTGGCATGATTTTCTGTTCCTTTCCTTAAAATCTCCTTTTATGGCTGCCACGCAGTAGATCTGTTATTTTTAAACTACTGCATTTTTTTCCCTTCTAATACTCATCTGATTGTTCAAAGCCTGACCATGGACTCTCAAAATACACATCTGCATTTTTCCACAGCTTCATGCTGAGTTCAATCTAGATTTTTATCAGCAGAAGGATTTCAGCCTGGGAGGTTTCATGGCTTCAGCCCCAGTGGCTACAGGTGGGAAGCATTGATTCATGAGCAAGCAAGTTCGAAGGCTGCAAAACAACCGAGGCTGAGCAATGAGCTATCTGATGTACTGGAGTTTCCAGTGAAAGGCATTTTTCAAGATGTATCAGCAGTCTTGAACTGCAGGTATGAGCAAAGGGTAGTTTTTTCAACTGCCCCAAACTCTACCTTTGTCCCACTTTTGTGCTCTAATTCTACTTGGGAAACTTTTTTCTGTAGTCGGTTTCTTAATGCCGACGCTTTCGTTTAAGAGAGCTGCCCTTCAAGGCAGCACCGTGGCTGATGCGGAGTGGTTCAGCTCCACTGACTTTTCACTGGAGTTGCGCCAGCTTGCACCACCTGAGACAGAGCCCTCCCTGCATTTTCAGAATCAGATCTGCTGTATTTAGAAGCAAAAATCAATTTCAACAGTTTCTTAATCTCGTTAGCTCTACAAAATCATGCAGCAGGGCAGGGAATGGCAGCTGGCAGGCATCTGCTACAGAACAAATTTTACCAGTGAATGGAACATCTCCTCAACCATCTGTTTGTAATGTGTAGAGAGAGGAATTACCATCATTGGTGACTTCAGCCTCAGAGATATTTGCTGGAGATCTCATGTGGTGTGGTCATTCAAAAAATACCTTAGACGGTCATGCACCCAGCACACTTGAGCTGAGTACTGACCTCATTCAGATAGACAAAAAGTAAAAAACGTTTACAGACTGAAGAATTAGCAGGTGGCTGGGCATAATGATGACCATATTAGGATCAAGTAGAATCAAACATCAATCCCAAAAATGTATGAAATAAATTTAAATGCGTCAGCATCCCCAAACTTGATGTATTAGTGTAACTGAGGGGCAACAAAAATTAACAACATAAATAATTGACAAAAAGATGGTTTTATATAAAGACAGCCACAATTCCACAGGCAAATTCATGACAAAAAAGCTTAAAAATACTAGTCTAGATAGAAAGGCATTTATACTAAAGAACATACAGAAGCAGTGTTAACACAAGTATAAAACACGGAGGAAAACCAAAAAGACAAATCCAGTTAGTAAGGGATTTAGAAATCACCACAGGAGCCTGGTGTGAAAAGATGAATGCCTTTTTCCATGGTCCCAGGCCAGTGAAAGGTGCATGAAAGGCTTACCCATGGGGAAGCACCACATTTGGGAGCCATGCATGAGACTGCTAGGGTAACACAGCACAGCACAATGTTGTGTTTGTCTGTCCTGACCTGCTCTTGTATTTCCAGGCCCATAGGTAGCTTGGAATCTGCACATCACAGGAGACAAGCCTATCAGAATGATCCATCACCTGTACTGATCATCTGGACTGTATTTCTGGGCCCATCTGGGGATGCTTCATTTTTCCCTCCCTTTTTGGCTTCAAACACTGCAATATAAAATCTTTCAGGCTTAGCAAATGAACAAGTGAGTGAAACTTACGCACAACACACAGGCAAGTAGGCCAGGTGAGTTAATAGCGACCATGTCCCTAACCTCTGCAGATCTAAGGAGACTTTTACTCTTTCCCAGAGATCAGAAACAAGTTTAACTACCCTCTAGCAAGCTCATTTCCCAGCCAGGTTGCAGGTGGCAATGTAAGACCTGCTCTTCATCTCAAGGCAGAAAGGCATGCAAAGCTGCACTGGGGTTGGTCTGGCGGCTGAGGAACTGTGCCAGCCCTAACAAATGCAAGCTGCAAAGTATTTAGATACAACTGCAGGTATCACATCATAAACAGATTACTTTTACTTGACTGTTTTGCAAAAACAAAGTCCAGTATTTACAAAGCTCTTTGTGAAGGCACATGAGCACTCCAAGGAAGTTTGCTGACTCACTGAGCCTTTGCAGTGAAAGGAGACCACAAGTTCTTAAGGAGCAGCATACGTGTGGCAGGAAAGCTCTTGGGTCAGTGGATGAGGATGTTTATGGCCACCAGAGTGTCATCATTAGACCTGAACCCCTTTCCAAAGGGAAAAAATCAAAGGCAAGAGATTTCAGCCATAGACTGTCAATAGTGACAGCTCTGCAAGGAGGGAGAGCCTGGTGGGTGTTACAGGAGGAAAGGCTAGGCTGCTGTAATCTTAGGGTGGGCAGAGGGAAAGAGTCATGTATTTCAGAGTCTGAAAGCTGGAAGGTTTTGCAATGAACTTCAGGGTTCATCAGCTGTAGACAAGACATGGGTTGCACTGGGCCTGCAGCTAGTAAAACAAAATGCTGTGGCATGGAGATCCTGAGAAGGATTTCTCTCAGCTAAGGACATCTTCACATATCCAAGCAGGGGCTGCCAAATCCACAGGCTTTCTAATCAGCCCCTGGCACTACACATGCCTACCCACCTTGCCTTGGGAGAACCTTATTCGTGACAGCCTCAAGCCAGGAAGCATCTGGCCTTTGAGTCTGGCCAAAGCCATGTGTGGGGCTGGGGTTTCTCTGCTTGGAGCAGAGGGAATTTTAAACATTTAGGAAAAGAATTAGTAGAAATCAGCTGGCTAAGCGATGAGCTAAACCAGAGAAAATGTGGGAGACAAACCATGCCCTCACCCCAAGGCCAAAGTGTGGGGTTAACTCAGGATTGCAGAGCAATGCCTCTGTCCTCAGGGAGTTCAGACACTTACATTTGGAAGCACTTACTTTCCTTCAAAGAAAAAAATATAACCCAGAGGCCTGTGCTTTCCTCTTCCTTCCAAAACTACTTCTCTCTGATCTAATCCAGGGGGTCGGGGCTCACCCCACTCTGCAGGGATATGGGAGGACTGGGGATCATTCCTCTTCCAGCCCTAAGGGATTGCAGCCCACTCTTTCATTTCATTTCACACTCAACACTGTGGGTTTGAATATCCTGAGGAGAAAATGCAGCAAGCCCCACCTGCTGTAGTGCTTCCACATCTCATAGCTAATTTGTTGAGACAGAGGGAGGAACAATCCCTATGATGGAGCAGCAGATGCCCTCATTGTAAGATCCAGCACGAATGGCAACAAAGAATGGCTGCCCAAACATGCATCTGTTCCCCACCACCATCCACTGAGGCAGGAATCTTATAAAGATACTACTGCTGCCTACAAACCCTACCTGTCCCACTTTCCATCACTAGGGTGAAGTAGCAGCAAACTGCAGATCCCCACACTCCCTGTGTGGTACCTTAGCCCACAGAAATGCTGAATAATCACTGGAGCAGTCCCTTTACAGGTGTGCACACTGTGCATTCTTTCCTTTGTTCAAAAACCAGCCAGAATATTTAAAGGAAAATAATTTCTTTATCCTTTGCTTCTGCAAGTAGGATTTACCTTGTGTATCTAGAATGTCCTGTAAAACAGCAAGAAGGGAATGTAAAAGAACCTCTTGCAAATATTATTTATTTTCATATGTCTTTGAGAAGATAATTTTGTATGTTTGTTACTTCATGTAATCACAAATATGTTACAAGCCAGTAGATACAAGCAACAGAGTTTACTTGATTTAGGGGTTTTTTAAACAACTTTCCTACATTTTTCAGGTTTTATACCTCTATACCTTTTATCACTTCACTTGGCTTAAAATTGGAACTGTTGCTCTTTCACCTAGGACTGATTTGTTTTTCTAGACTTTTGGCCTACATGTTCGTAATACAACAACCCAGGTTATCCAATATCTAATTAAACACAGGTGGAGCTTGAATTTCTTACAGGAAGGCAGCAGAATCCATTTTGAGCAGTCTGAAAGGGAAAGGACTGCGTTGGCAGGGAAGAGAAGATGGTGAGGAAAAGAGATCACCTTGATTAACTTTGTCTGCTACTAGCAAATGTATTCCTAAATAACCAATCTGTATGTGAAATTCAGGGGGGGTTACTAGTATCTGTTGCATTGATTATTTCATTATGGGTGAACAGGTTTATCTGTAACCTTGAAGCATCCCCACAGCACTCACTTGGAAGATGTAGCCAGTTCATCTTTACCCACCCCTGCTTTTTTCTTTGTGCCTTGAATGTATTTCATATTAGGTTACTGGTCCCTGTAAAAGGCGCTGTGTTTCTCACCTTCTCCTGCCTGCAACTTCACCAATGACAAAGAAAATTTTTAGGCTTAGGGTACAGAAAATAGAAAAGAAATGAGTTCTTTGAGTTCCACTTATATATGAAGCTACTTCTAAATAAGAAGAGCTCTATTAACAACCCTGTCCCATATGAACCATCCTCAGGTTCCAAAAGTGACAGAAGCTTTGTCACTGCGACCTTGTCTCATAAAGATGCACTCCAAAAAAGATCTCAAACTCTGCACCAGATTACTGCTGTGGGGCTCAGTTCTGCCCTGAGCTCTTATAGTTTTGCATCTTTTACATATGGAACCACAGACGCATGGAATGGTTTGGGCTAGAAGAGACCTTAAAGATCACCCAGTTACAACCCCCTGCCATGAGCAGGAACATCTTCCACTACATCAGATTGTTCAAAACTGCATCCAGCCTGGCACTGAACACTTCTGGGGATGGAACCAGTACCTCACCACCCTAACAGTAAAGAATTTCTTCCTCATATCTATCCATCACCTTTGTCCTATCCCTGCATTTGCTTGTAAAAAGTGTCTCTCCAGTTTTCTTGCAGGCCCCTTTTAGGTAGTGGAAGGCTGCTGTAAGGTCTCCCCAGAGCCTTCTCAGTTCTAGATGGAACAACCCCCCCCAGCTGTCTCAGCCTGTCTTCATAGAAGAGGAACACAGATGTAACAGCCTTAAAGACAATTGATTAAAGAGGTGACACTTTCCCTGACACAAGAGCATGGAGCTGGACACCAAATAGGCAATTCCAGAACCATGTTATGATCCATCCTCCCTGCTTCCTCATCCAAACAGTACTGGGGTGTTGGATTTATACAGAGATTACCATCACAGGTAAGCCAGGCAGGTGAACACCCCTGTCTGTTGGCTGCCAGTGGGTGCCTGATACACCTCAAGTCCCTTGACAGTGTTACATCAGTTAAAGGCACACGCTTGCTGGTGCTACAAGACTGAAACCCCTTTGTTCCATCTTGTCTTGGATTGCCTCCTCAGCATTCTCCTTCTGAGTGCAACAAAACAGCAATGGGAAGAAGGGCCATGGAGCCAGATGGGTGAAGGCACTACTGGTGGTGTGTCTTTAGCCAGCTGATGACTGTGAGGGTGATGTGTGACATGAGCTGGGGATACAGAGCTCACTGCCTCACCGCCAAGTGTCTCGTGCAGCTGGACCCAGGATACCATCCAGACAATTCCCCCGAGACCAGAGTGATACCAGCCTTCCTATGGCAGCAGAATGCTGGTATTTGAGCTTCTCTCTATAGGATCTTTGCAATTTGCTATTGCATTAGCAACACAGAAACCACTGGTGATGACAGTCTGTGTTTCTGTAAGGAGGCAGTCGTTCAACACTCATGGACACGGGTATAAGCACCAAGTATGGACACAAACTTTGCCCACATTACCCTGCCAGTGGCCCCAAGACATGAAGTTGCCATGAAAAAATGTCACTGCAGTTCCAGCCATCAATCCTTTTGGGACCTCCCCCGTGCTGAGGGCTGGCCAAAACACAGGGATGCCTGCCTGGCTGCCAGGGTACCACCAGCAGCACCACCCCTGCTCAGGGTGCAGAGGTGAAGACGCAGCTCTCCTGGAGTCAGGGGCGAGACCACGGGCACTGCAGAGGTTCTTCCCTCCACGATATCCTCCTGGGTGTGCAGGAAGCCTGTCTGATGCGCCGGGGCGATGCGGCACAGCAGGGCCCGCGCCTCCCCCACTTCTGAGAAGCCCGGCTTTCACCACTACCGGCTTTCCGTGAGGCCCGGGCCGCAGCCGGCACAGCGCAGCACCGCACGGCACCCGCCTGCTCTTTTCACTGGAATCCCCTGCTTTGGGCTATTTACATCCTTTTCTTAGAGAGAGACAGGAAGCCAAATGAATCAGAGCCATCTATGGTTACCTCGCCCCAGCCCTTACCAGGCACGGCTCTCGGCGGTCCCCGTGCCTTGATGGAGATGCCTCTCTTCGGGTTCGTGCTCAGCCCACCGCTGAGATGGGGCAAGAGGGAAACAGAAGCACCTGTGTCATCCCTCCTGGGGCAGTGGGTAGGGACCAGGAATCACACTGGCCCTGGGGAAATGGGGTGGGTGGCAGGCAGAGGCATCCGATGCCCTGCTAGCTCCAATGGCCCTGCCAGCATTTCCCACAGGAGGCAAAAATTGGGTTCTCCTACAGAAAGCAGGAGACAGTTCAGGTCCCAGGGCAAGCCTGCAGCATTCCTGCTGCTCCAGCCAAAGTTCTAATCCTGGGTCTGCAGAGGTGTGTACCCCAGAGGAAGAGAGGAAGGATGTAGGCGAAACATTTCATGGTAAAAGTTGTTCCTCTGAATGAGCACAAAGTATATGAAAACACCCCACCAGAGGAACTAAAGTATATCCTTTGCTCTTCTCTTGCAATACCTGACTGACACACAGGGTTAAACTCCAGCGAGCTCTGCTGTGCATCTTCTGTGGAGAGATTTTCCTCTCTCTGACACTTTGAACAACAGGCAAAGTGCAAAGCAGCAGTTTAAGCAGATGCCTCTGATCAAGGAAATAAACCCCATGAGTGAGGATGGAGCCCTTCCCTCCTGTAAGTGAATCACAGTTACAATCTTCTGCCATCAGATGTAGGAGGCTGCCTCTGAACTCCAGTGATGCATCTGTGCACTCACAATTGCTCTGTTTTAAATGACACCTCTTGTTTCAGGGAATCATTTTAGCTGCCAGAAAAAAAAAAACTGCAAGGAGAAAATGAACATAATATTTGGGCTACCTTTGTCCAATCCTCTTGTCTTAGGCCTTATTAGCTGAGGGTCAGTGCTGCAGAGGAACTCAACCCCCACTACCCTGAGCACAGCTGTGCTCAGCTGCTCGGATCCTTACAGGCCTCTTGGGACCCCCCAAAGTTACCAGGATTTCTGGCTGCAAGGCAGGTTTCCCACCAACTCATGAAGGCAGCTCTCTGCTGCACCAAACTTGCTTGTGACATATGCATGGGGTCTGGGACACTAAATCAGAGCCAGGCATCTTCCTGACAGCTTTAGAGCCAGGCTCAGCAGCACCATGCCTAGTGCTGCAGCACCTGAGGTGAGGCAGGCGGCTTGCTGGGACTCATAGAGCACAGCAGGAAAGTCAGATGCCTGCAAATGCACTTGCAGAGCCTTGCAAGTAATTCCTACAGAGATCTATCCAATTGCCTAGTGGGCAGCAATGTTCAGGGGGGAGAGCAAGTGATGCTGGGAAGCTCCCCTGCCACCCCAAAAAATTCTCTGTCCTGCAGGCTGTCAGCACATGCTTGCTCTGCCAGCCACAGCTCCCAGACTTTGTTCTGGCTCACACTGCAGGCCCCAGCTCTTGTATGGGAAACCAGAAGTGTTCAGGACTTCTGAGGTCCAGGCCCTTTTTGCCAATATAAAAAATTTACCAGCATGCTGGGAAGGTCGGAACAACGCACCCTTTGTGTCTCAGCTGAATCTGCAAAAAAAAAGTGTATGTCTCCTCTTTTCCTCTTCTTTTCATTAAGGGAAAAAATTATCCGTAAGTTATGGCAACAGGACATCCAAAAAAACCCTCTCCAACCAAACGAAGCCCAAACTTGCAAAGGCAAGTACTCAAAAGTTCAGAGATGCCAGAACTGAGGCTGCCTGCTCAACAGCAGAAGCAGCAAGCGACTGAAATGAAGGACATTGGTCCTGCCTCTCTCACAGAGGGAAGACTGCATTCCCTGGCCACGTCGCACTGCCATAAAGTACCTGGAGAGAACAAATGGAAATATTTTCTTAAGCAGCAGGGGAATGCTGGGGAGAGGTGAAGCCAAGCAGCTCAGAGCCAGGCAGCTCCAGCCTGGATGCATTCCCTCCTGCACCCAAGCACTGTCCCACTGCGCAACCCAGCAGAGACAAAACCAAGTTCTGAGTCTGATTCAATCCTGCCTTGCTCCAGTTTTCCACCAGTTCAACACCTATTACTTGAAAACAAGCAAGCCCTTAGCTATAAAAGTCTGATTGCTTTTCTTTTTAAGGCAGGGACAGAGGAAAGAAAAGAGAATAAAGGACCCTCTGCCAATAATCCATTATATGGAAGCATTTCATGGGAGCTGCATTGCATAAAAAAGCAGTGGTTTTGGTCTTTCCTGAACAGATAGAGCAGATAATGCTTTTTATCAGCATCATAAATATCAAGTTATACTTTTCGGAACTCGCACTTCAATATATTTCTACATTGTGGTGTAGTCATAACAGCTTGGGCTGTCAACTACTCAGGTCCTGTACTAATTCTGAAACTAAATATCCGTGCTTACAAACAAGCACCACAAAATACTCTGGTAGCTCAAAGTCACACAGCTATAGAGAGTGCACCCACCTCCCAACAGCTGATTATGTCACTGAAAAGGCACCGTTTTTTGGAAATTCAGGATCCATACATGTGCAACAGAAAGGGTTTGTTTCAAAGTTTCATTTGCTCCGTGGTTCCAGTCATTTGGTTTATCAGAGGGTGTGATTTATTAGAAAAATACAAACAGTGAATAGAAATAAAAAATGCAGTGACCTTTCACTGCAAGGAACAGCAGTATCACAATGCATTCCTGATTAGGAGACAACATCAAACTACCCACATGCTGGTAGCTGAGCAACTGCAAAGCTGACTTTTTGCTATCTACAAAATCATGGGATTTTTCAATTTTTTTAAAAAAAACATAAACAGTCCTGTGTTCATGTTCCCAAGTGGAAAAAGTGTCTGAGGACCTTATTTACAGACTTGGAAGGACAGCCTAATCCCTTGTCCTTGCAGCCAGTTTTAGGAACTTACAGGTTTTTCTTGGCAAATACTCAAATGCAACACTGCTGTCTTGCTCAGACTAGCTTTAGTCAATATGATTTCTGTTAAACTCACCTGCAGCGTGAATCAAGCAATTGTTTGGCCTTATTGCTACCAAACATTGCTATTTTAAAGAGCAATCCTTACAGTTTACGAAATGACAGTGGAGGCCTTGGCTTAGATATGCACCAGGAAGAGAGCATTTTCTTAGAAAAGCATAGTTCTCAGTAAATGATAAACCACAGAGCTACTGCTGTGCACATTAAACCACAGAGCTATATTTATATAGAATTAAGGGGCTGAAATCCCACCTCCACCTCCACTCCCCAGCTCCTGCCATCCAAAAGCAAGGATTTTGAGATGCACATCTGGCATTTGGACTCCTAACACAATCTCCTGACCCACCTATAAGGCATACACATTATAGCCATGGGGAACACAAACTCTTTTTCCATATGACTGTTTGATTTAAGGCATCTGAAATGTCTTCACTATTTATTATTATTGATCTTCTGGGCTATGGTGATGCCAAGAAGCCTTACTGTGCCAGCTTCTCAGCAAACTGAGAGTCCCTTCCTCACAGAGGTGCAGTCCAAAGAGACCACAGAGGCATCAGGAGTCAGAGGAAACAAGTGCTCTGATCCCAAACACGTACAGGAGGAAATAAATCAGCCTCCAAAACAAGCAAGCATCCCGATTCAGAAACACACTTTAAAAATGCCCACACTTAACCCTTGGCAGGGACCTGTGGGACTAGTGAACTCCACAAGCTACTGCTTGTCTGGGCTTCATTATATGTCCCAGGCACAACCAGTGCTACCACCAGCACTGCCAGGTTGGCAGGGACACTTCAGGCTCACTTAATTTTTCCAGTGGAGAAGCATGAATAGCCCTTACAGAGTGTTGGTATCCAAAACTGGTATCCATAGCTGTGCAGCTGCAAAAAAGTATTTGGCGAAGCAGCTTCTGTCCTGAGGGAGAGAAAGGCAAGGCTCATGGAATGGGACAGCAAAACAGACCATGGAGATGTTTTCCTATGCCTGATCATAGAGCAGATTGTCCTGGAAATAGACTGAGGCACATGGAAAATAAAGAGGTGGTTGGTAACAGCCAACGTGGCTTCACAAAGGGAAATCATGCCTGACAAATTTGGTGACCTTCTGTTATGGGGCTACAGTGTTGGTGGATGAGACAGAGGAACTGAAATTGTCTATCTGGACTTATGAAAAGTGTGTGACACTGTCCTGCATGGTATCCTTGTCTCCAAGTTGGAGGCATGGATTTGGTGGATGGACCACCTGGGGATAAAGAACTGGCTGGATGGCTGCACACAAGGAGTTGTGGTCATTGGCTCCTTGTCCACAGGGAGACCAGTGACCAGTGGTGTCCCTCAGGGGTCGATCCTGGGGCTGATACTGTTCAGCATCCTGTTGGTGACAGGGACAGTGGGACCGAGGGCACCCTCAGCAAGTTCACTGAGACACCGACACCGAGCTGTGTGGGGCGGTCGCTGGGCTGGAGGGAAGGGATGGCATCCAGAGGGACTGGACAGGCTGGAGAGCTGGGACTGTGCAAACCTCCTGAGGTTCAACAAAGCCAAGTGCAGGGTCCTGCACAGGGTCAGGGCAATCCCAGGAACACGCACAGGTTGGGCAGGGAGGTGATTGGGAGCAGCCCTGAGGAGAAGGACTGGGGGCGATGGCTGATGAAAAACTCAACGTGAGCCAGCGGTGTGTGCTCCCAGCCCAGACAGCCAATGGAACCCTGGGCTGCATCCAAAGGAGCGGGGCCAGCAGGACAAAGGAGGTGATTCTCCCCCTCTGCTCTGGTGAGACCCCACCTGGAGTGCTGCACCCAGCTCTGGGGTCCCCAGCACAAAAGGACATGGAACTTTGGGAGGGACACAAAGCTGGTAAGAGGACAGGAGCCCCTCCCCTATGAAGACAGTCTGAGTTGGGGCTGTTCAGCCTGGAGAAGAGAAGGTTGCATGGGGATCTCATAGCAAACTTCCAGTACCTGAAGGGAGCCTACAGGGAAGCTGGAGAGGGACCCTTCATCAGGAACTGTAGTGCTAGGACAAGGAGTAATGGGCACAAATTGAAGGAGGGGAAATTTATGTTAAATATTAGGAAGAAATGCTTGGCTGTGAGGGTGGTGAGACACTGGAACAGGTTGCCCAGGAGGCTGTGGATTCCCCAGCCCCAGCAGTGTTAAAATCCAGGCTGGACAAGGCCTTGAGCAACCTGGTCCGGTGGGGGATGTCCCTGCCCATGGCAGCAAGGTTGGGACTAGATGATTTTTAAGGTTCATTCCAACTCATTAATATTCAATGATTCTATTATTCTATGTGATAAACTGCCAGCAACATTACTTCTGAGGGAATTTTTTCACAATTTCAGATAGACAAGAAGAAATAGGAGTTAAGAGTGCTGCACCTGCACGATGCAATCCAAATCTGCATTCCAGAAACACAAACCCTCCTCAGGAGAGACTTGTGGGGCACATCCTGCATTTCTCCAGGTTTACATATGTCTGACCCTTTCTAAAGAAACCAGGGGAGGAGGCAAAGGGCACACAAGTCTTGTCCCAGTACAGCCTCCTTGAAGGCATCTGGTTGAAGGAGGGAATCAGAAGGTAGAGAGACTCAGCTGAGGCTCTGTTAGCACACTCTAACACTTTAAGAGCAACACAGAGCTTTCTAGATGACTGGAAAGACTTCTATTCAGTCTAGGTTTAATCCTGCTATCACATATCTGAAGGCAAAGAGCAGCTTCACTGAAGCACTTAGGGGCAGCACTTCTCAAGAGTCAGGGGGCTGTGTGTTACCATGAACAAGCCCCACTCTCAATCCCACCTTGCAAGGACTTTGCTCTCCAGCTGACAAAGGGAAGTCAAATAAACCTTGTCTGTCAGAAGAGGCTTCAGGTGACCACAGCTGGACAGCTTCTGGCCTCCATTGTTAGGTGAGTGCCAGGATTCAGCAATAAATCCAGCAGAATTGAAAACTGTCTCAATACTTCTAAAGTAATAAGTAAGATACTCTTTACAGAGTAAGGTGGCCACTGGCTGTACCAAAGCCTCAGAGCAATTGCTGAGATTTTCCTTGAATTTATTTGCGATTTTGGGCAGTATTAGCTGTAAAGTGACAACTGCCTACATCTTAGTGGTATAGATTTGTGCAGGGTATGCAAATACTAGTGAGGCAGGGCCTGTGATAAGCAGTGAGTAACAGAAAAATCAGTTTCCCAGCTCCCTGAGCCCTCAAGAGAGGTAACAGAGCTATGATCACAGAGGACAGAAACCAAAACACAGTTATAGGCAGGACAGGGGCTGTGTAAAAGCAGGATGTGCAAGCTCAGCCTGGCAATGCTTGCCTATGGCCCGGGGCAGAGCTGGCTCAAGGAACAGCCCTGAGGAGCTATTCAGTAGTTTGTGCCATGATCTAAATAGGCTCTGGGCACCACTGAACTGCATAGTTACTAATTACTACCCTCATTGGCTTCAGTTGGGCAAAGATTTCATGCACTCCTCTCTGACCCCACAATGCTGACAGCCCTGGGAAGAAAGTGGAAAGACTCCAGCAATGACTAGGAAAAAACCAAAACCATTGAGTGACTCACTTTTCCATATCAAACATGATTATTTTGTATCTATAAAGATATTTAATCCCACAGAGACTCCTACATCAAGTTCACTCACTTCACAAAGCAGATAATAATTTTCCCCTCTCAAGAAATCTGATTTGGGGGGCACATGTTACCAAAGTACAAAGGGCTGGAATAAAGGTGCAATTGCATGTTTGACCTAGGCTGACCAAGTCAAAATATTACACACTACAATTTTCAGGCTGCTGAGGAATCAGGCAAACATGGGTTAAAAGTACTCAACTGACCCAGTATGGAAACAGAAGTATAATTCTGGTACCAATGAATTCTGTATTAGCAACGTATTCACTGGCGGGAGGAGAGGAACATTTCTGTCACATCTCAAAGGCAAGTGGGAAAGCAGCCTTATGCTGGAAATATAAATACTGCTTCAATTACCCTTACTGTATCTGAAGGGGTTTCTGTTTGGGGATAATTATCTTTCTTTCCCTCCAGGCACGGCCTTAAGTAAGTGCTTTGAGTAACAAGGAAAACAATGACTAAAATAGTCACTGTGCTCTCTGTAAGCTCACAGTGCTCCATAAGCTCCCAATGGGAGACACTTTGGACAAGTTTTATTCCCCGATCCACACCACCTAAAGTCAGTGAGTGCTCTGTTTCTGCTCCTCCAAGAAGAATTTCACCCATAATATTTAATTACAATGAGCAAATCCATCTTATTAGATATTGGTGGACTGGAAAAATGCCCTAGGTATTTTCAGACGGCAACCTGGAAGGACACTCCAGATCCCAGGGTTTACCGTGGCTAAGCTCTAATTTATGAAGCAAGAGTTTGGCAAGAAGAACAAAAGCACGTGGACACAGCTATTGCACATCTCATGATCAGTTCTTAAATGGAAAAATGGATGAGATACCTGAGCTTGGAATAAAATTATTCCAGCCAAAGGAATACACAAACTGAGTGGGTCTTGAAAAATTGCAAGGCATCAAGAAAACATGAGGATACCAGTCTAACGTTACATCACTATATATTACACAATTATTATCATAAGAAGGGGTTTACTAAACAAGGGAATACTTGTTTCTTTTATTCATAACAAATCAGAGTGGAATAAAAAGCCACCTAACAGATGAGCAGCTAAAAGATGAGGAGAAGATTAACAAAATCTCCTGCTCATGGACCCGAAATTATGAGTTGGATAGAGCAAGCCACAGAACCAGTTTCAGATGAGGAACCAAACAGTTCATGCTTGCCACTCAGATTAGCCTGCACTTAACATGAAAAGTTTAAATGCTGCATAAAATTAATGGGGGTGTTGGTGTTGGTGGTGATCTAGTTTATGTCTCTAGACCAACTGATGATATGCTCTTGGCATTTCTATAACCTCAGAAACTTGCAGATATAAATTTAAAAGAGCTGCTTAGATCTGTAGAAACTTTAAAATATAAGTGCCTGGGGAAGTGAGGAATCCCTTTTTTAAAGGAATGGGATTACACAGAAGAAATGTGAAGAGCTGTAAAAGGGAAAATATCAATGGAAGAGTAGCAAAAGCCTTCGTGGTAAGTTTAGCTATAGAAGGAGTAAAAACACTACCACTGGATACATATAAAACTTTACTAGGCTGTCATAGATGTCTTGCATACTCACTCACAACCTTTTCTGGTTAGAGTTTCCTTTGTAACAGATGGATAGGCATGAAGGAGTAAAGTGTTTTCCAAACGCTTCTCTTACCAAAAAAGTTAAGGCATAAGACAGCAGAAAAACTTCTCACTCTTGAAAGAAACAAGCTGAACAAAATCCACACCACCACATGACTTTTCAGCAAACCCTACCAATTTTGCACAGAGTAGAAGAGGTAACTCAACCTCTTTGTTCAGGTAGTAACAGATGGAAAAGCTGGGAGAAGAAAAGCTACCCAGCTGTCTCTGTAAATTTTAGCGGCATCAACAAATTCTTAGCTTGATTCGCCCCCATATCACCAGCTCCAAATAATCCTTCCTTTACTGTGGCACTGGAGGATCGAAGAAAATCTCACCTCTGTACAACTGCGGCAATTGGGAGGACCTTATTTGGATTCCTCCCCCCAGCTCCACTTTGCGCTGAGAATACATGGCTTCAAGAGCATTCACGAAGGGATTTTTTTCCTCCTCTGGCTTAAACAGTGAATGGCAGAGCTCCGAGTCTGAATAAACAGTGTGGGTGGTGACTGCTCTGTGAGGCCCATGTAAAGGATGCAATCATTTTCTGACTCTGTTCAGCATTAAATCATGTGAAACTAGCTTGATTACCACACATAACATTGACTCTGTTACAGACTATAACGAACCGTGTATCCTTCCCTAACTTTGCAGGGGAAAAAAATAACAATTAATTCTCCTAGCTTCAAGTGTTTAATTGTGTATAAAGTTCATTGACCTCACTAGTTGCTGTCAGATGATCTTGCTAAGGCCTGTGAAAAACATCCCAGGAATGCAGTGATGTGGGCAGAAACAAAGTGAGTTCATGCCACAAAATGCTTTAAATGGAACAAAATCAGCAACCATCCGGAGAGCCTGCACTGAAAACAGGACTTCGGAATAATCGTTGATTTAACCTCACCTAAGCACAGCTAGTCCTTGAAAAGGGGCTATTATAAATCATAGCCTTTAAAAAAATAAATCCTTTAGGGATCCTGCATGTGACTACATGAAGTAACTTTGTTTACTGGGAAATCTCTGCAGCTGACTGGGAGGCAATGTTTTGGAATAACTGGAGAAACTGGGGCACTCAGGAGATAAGCTGGGAAGTGGGGAACCTGCTTTTGTGCCCTGTCCAGTTCCCATTAAGGGCAGTTGCAGATAAGACGTTTTGCCTCCGTGCAACTCAATTTCTTCCTCAATAAAAATGGAAATAGGTCTGCTTATCTACATGAAGACATGCTATGCTTTTTTCTGTGGAGGGAAGCCACTGTTAATTGTGTATTTGACACATACGTGAACATCCTGCATCGTTTTTGACATCTCTCTGAAATGTAGCTTCTGAGCTGTGTTTTAAGAAATCTTTCCCTCAATGACCCCAAAGAAGTGTGTTGTGTTACTCATTTCATACACCGCTTCCAAATGAATAATTCAGCATGAGTTCTGCTGGTAGTGCCCATTAAAATGTAAACTGCTCCTCTTACCTACTTTTCACAATTGACCTATGCGACTTCAGAGGGATGTCACAGCCCAATTTTCTAGGGAAGCAGTGCAAGAACCACTGATTAGATGGCAGCTTTTGTTAACCCATAAATCCTAGCACAACTTAAAAGCACATCTGCTCTATCTCTGTCCCACACAAGGCCTTTGGGATGGAAACCAAAGGTATCTATGGACATGGATGGCATTTTTACCATCCCCACTTTCATCTCAGGGTGATGCAGCCAGATGAGCTCCATACCTCACCAGGGCTGGAAACTGAGTTCTCCCCTGCTTCTGCTGTATTCTTGGGAGCCTCCAGCAGAACCTGACTGTTCAGTAGCAAGTTCTTTAAGTGTGACCAGGCAAACATCACTGCAGGGCACTTATTCATTGCATTTATTTCACATCCCCTCCGGTACTCCATTCCTTCCCTCCTGTCACCATTCCTTCCCTCCTCCTCTCCAAAGGCTGATGTACACAATGAGGGAAGACTCATAGACAGTAGAAAGGGAATTGAAAAGCTGGTCTGCAGTGATGATCATGCTTTCATCTTATCCAGAATGATGCTTAACAGCAGCTGTCTCTTTGCTTGGTGGGGGGTACCATTGGCCGAATCCTTTCCCATATACTCCTGATAATTTGCATATCTTATGGTGGCTACAGCAGATAAGCTTCTGAACAAATAATTCTGGTGAGACCATTTTGCATTTGGTTATTTGGTTCATTTTGGTGATCATAACAGGCTTGGATTATAACTTCTACCATCTGGAATTTAATCTTCTTCACAGACAGTTAAAACCAGATAATAGCCATATTAAATTGTGGATTATGATTTCTCCTGGTATTAAGTTCTAAAGTCTTGCCCCAGAAGAGTATGGGATTAAGACAACCTCTACTATTAAGTGCACTGGAAAATATGTAGTTCATAATTTCTCGTATCTACTTTATCTGGTCATTATCAATGACAACAGTGGCCTTAAAAGATAAGAAAATGCTCCAATCAAGCTCTGTAACCCAAACAAAGTGTCTGTGGGAGAAGGGGGTTTAATTAAGTTATTCTTTCCATTGCCCCATTGCAAGTGTTTGGATGGGAGGGGGATAGAGAAGGAAAAAACAGAAAGTGTGATGCAACTTCATGTTTATGGGAAAAATATTTGGAGGACAAGATATCTATGAAATCAATGGGTTCCAGGCCTCAGCCAGCATTTCATGCTTTTCCCAGATGGTGACATATTGGAATGTTTTCCCAAACAGCAAGAAGCCAAACTGGGGTTTTTGCAGCTGCAAATAGGTAAGAAAACTTTAACCCAGTTCTTCAAAAAGCTACAAAATATCAAACAATTTCAAGGTATGTGTGAAAGACAACTGTAATATACAATGACATACCATTCTTCTGGATTCTATTTTTACTAATAGCAGAGCAAACTACCTAAGTAGTAATATTAAGAAATAGGCTTCTGAGCAACACCCACACATTTAAAAGCAATGCTAAGACTTGGGTTTAGTTCAATCATTTCCAAAGTTCAAGATAAATAATCTTGAACAAAGGACTTCATGTAAGTGCAACCCTATTTTATTACCCAGAAAACTACACTCCACCAGAATAAACCAAAGAGAAGTTATGGAGTTTGCAGCTTGTCAAAAATGGAGAAGACATTAAACTTGCCTTAGGGGAAATACACATATGTATATATTATTCACTGTGCAATCCTTGGCCATTAAGATTTCCTCTTACCTGAAAATGCCATTCTCTCTTGTTAGGAAATGAAAAATACAACACTAGTAATCCAAGAACAGCTGGTGAAAACCAAACAAACCTAGGAAACCATCTGCATATCAATTCAGAAATTCTTACCACATCATTCCCTTCCTTCAGTTTCATTTCAGGAAACCCAACACATACTGCAAGCAGGAATTTTACCTGAGAAAATCAGGTACTTCGGTCTCATTTGATCCTAAATAGAACCTTGAATCCTCTCCTTCTATCTCCTCCCTGCTGTTTAAATCCAAAATTATGTTATCAGCCCAGTAGCTAAGATTTCCTTGGACTAGCAACCCTTGCTTTGCAGATTCCAAATGCTGAGTTTCTGAACTGTATGAAGAAGGGGGTTTTTATGTCTGATAGCTCCTGACACAATCGACAGCAAAAGCATGCTGAAATTTGAATTAAGATGACAAGTATTATCTGTATATACATGAATAAAGACTTTTATTTATATAAGGTTAGTATCCTCAGATAGTATGGAGCTAGAACATTGTTTGGATAGTGGTACAACAATATAATCCCAGCGTTCCTGTGGGATCCAGCATGTGTTTCTATCCCTGGTGATTTATGAACTATTGGACCTTAAAACTCTTGCTGCTTCTTTCCTTTAGCAACCTTTCACTGGCACAGGTCCAGCTCTGAATACAACCAGTCCACAGCCTTTGACTATTAAAAGTATTTGGTGCCTGTTTGTGTCGAGGTGAGGGTCTGCACAATCCACCCTGCAAGGCCAATGCTGCACTCACTGAAACAACCCCACCATGTTCAGCAGTGATTTACACCCCTTCAGTATCTTATCCACAATCCTACAGCAAGCCATTAAAGAAACACTGAAAAATCTAAGAACAAACAAACAAATCAACCGTGCATTCCCATTAAGATAAAAATGTGAAATGAACATAAAATGAAGGGAGATACTGCTGTCACTTCAAGGAGTGAGGATTAAAGGACTCCAGCCTCATCAGATAAGACTCTGGATTTTCTTGTCTAGCACTCTTGTTTTAATCCATTTTCCAGTTCTATATGAAATGAATTATAGCTAGATCTGCATAGCGTTTAAGGACATAAATCTATCCTACAGTGTATTTGAATTTAAAATACACACAGACTAATATCTTTCATTCCTGAAAAAAATGGACGTGAAATCTCAGGGGGAGCAGAGCAATTACCTATTTCAGTCAACGTGTGAAGAATAGTCAAATAAATGGGCTAACAGGCCAACCAGCTGGAAAAATTAAACTGAAAGCCTGCTTCTGAATATATGCATTATATCACCCTTAGCCAGAATGGCTTTAATTATTCTTAAATATAGCAGTGGAATGAGAAATAGGAAAATCTTACAGCCCTTTTCTCCCACAATGGAGAAAGAGATGAAAATTGCCATCATTATAATTTTTGTTGCCATTAGATAAATGGGTAGTCTTCAGGTCATGGTAATCCTCCTTAGCTTTTCATATTATCTATTTATCCCCAGGATCCAAAGATATTTTTTTGAGTGCTTGTGGATTCTGTCACTCATACGTCATCTGCTGGTTATGGAAATAGAATTGGGCCCATTTTGCAGGCAGAGAGAAACACAGCTCTGCCAGTGACAAAGCATGACACTGGCTGAGCCCGTGCAGTCAGGTCTCTGTTCAGACCATGAAGCCACTCAGGGAAGTCAGGAAAAGGAGGGTAGGATGCATTTTACCTAGCTTGAGCTGCCTTAAAACTGCAAGTCTAAACAAAGTGTTCATGTAGATTTGCTCCCTGGATGATTCATCTCATTTCTCACCACCAATCTTAGGACCAGATGAATCACCTTTTGAAAGTGTCTGTCTGTTGGATGTCTAACTTTTAGATACTGAAATCCATCCTATGCAGAAAAGCATCATCATCTCCACTAAATACTTGATAAACTCTAAAATGCATCTCTCTAAGGCTAGTAACAGAAGAGTTTTATCTAGTATTCTTTGACAGAAATTACAAAAATACTGAATGCTTAATTTTCATAATCTCAACAGTTTCTCCTGACAGAAAACAAACAAAAGAGCCACTATGTTTTAACGGAAAATGCTTCAAGAAGAAACTACTACTTTCTCAGGCACACCACACAATTGAAATCAAGTCTTTCCATTGAGAAGGTGAGGAAGACAATGCAAACACATAAACAAACTTTGCAGCCAGCACGCCTTTTTCTGTAGTTCTAGCTTTGTACATATGTCTTAGGAGGGGCTGAAGTTACATTTGTGTTTTCTTGCCAGTCATATGCCAGATGGGTTCCTTCTCAAATGTGTGCTGTTTTAAGACCCAATCTTGCCTGAAACAACACACAGCTCCTAGGTCAAGCCCACTTTGATGTTACAGCTGGACACAAATCTCTGCTGCTTCTGTCTCTGTTGCTCACTTTACTTTTAATGTCCAATTCCAAAGAAGATGGTGGAGCTCAGTACAGATCTAGCTGCAGGAATTATTTGCAGAGATGACAGAGTTTCCCCTCTCAGGGAGACTCCCCAGTGATTCCCATGTGACCAAACCCCTTCCAAGCCATCAACTTAAAAATAACATGTTGGGTTTTGGAAAAAATATAATTCCAGGGGGTTTGTGGAGTCTCTGGTTTTGACTCTTTTAGGCTGCACTGGTGTTGAGTTTTCAGAAGACTCCTCCACAACCGAGAAACTTCTCAGCAGCCAGCCCCAGAAGCAAAGGTCTTAAGGACACAGGTCAGGATGAGACTCTGCCCTTGTAAGGAAGGCTTGGCAATGCTGCCAACATATGTGGTAGCCCAAAAGGCCTCTGAAACCCAAGAGGCCTATCTGAGCAGACCTACAGACAGATAAAAAGCATCTTTGCTCCCACAGTGACAAGTGCCTCAGGTAAGCCAACAGATAGACTGCCTCAAATTCAAACTGTTGAGTTTCTATTTCTTGACTGATTTCACTCTTATGGGCAATCCCCAGGGTAAAAAATTCTCCTTGTTTTATGCCAAACTGCTACCAACAGGTTTTAGGGAGGTTCTGCACAGCTTGGGGATTTTTATTCAAGTGTTTTAAAGCCTACATGATGAAAACCACAGTGACTAAAACTAAAAGCCTGGGCATTCTGCACCATATGTTACTACTTTGCTATAGAAAACTTCAGGGCTTTAGGGTTGGCAACTGGGAAATGATGACCTCCTGCCTGTGAAGTTGCAAGTAATTAGTGCACTTGCACAACTGCACTGTTCATTCTTTGATTTCATAGGCAGGAGGAATAGAAGTGGTTTTTGTTGTTAAATCTGTTTCTCTAAAACAACGTATTTTAAAACCTCTGAGCAAAAATGGACTTAGTGGATGTGCAGAGGTCACAGATGGACTGCTCCCCTTTGCCCCAAAGTGCAGTTTCCTTGCTTTAAACAGTCAGGTCTTACATTGTTCAGTTGCAAAGCAAAGCTTCTGGATGTGACCTGATGTGACACATACAGTCAGAAAAAGATCAAAGCTCTGGAAACTGCTCCTGTTGAGTTATATGGACAACTTTATTGATAACAGCATCAAATTACTGCATTGCTGATGATAATAACTGAACAACTCCCTCGCCAGGTGTACGCACAGGGCCAGTAGCTATGGGTGAACCTGAATATAGCTATGCATCTTTCCACCAACACCTAACCTTATAATATTTTTTCTATATAAACAGCTGACAAAAAATATAGAGGCCCTTGAATCTTCCTCTGCTTAAGTTCTGAAATCTAGAAAAGAGATTATATTACATTTTACCTTAAAATGAATTAACTCCTTCTCAGCATGTCCATTCCAATGCCAGGTTTGTGAACTATGCCATGATAGAAAAACTGCCAGTAAGTGCTAATTTAGTGTTAAGGAAGACATTTCTCTAAAAATGTGGTGAAGAGAGGGTGATAAACCCCAAAACATCGTAACACAAGTTTTACTGAAGTATGTAGGTAAGTAAAAAGTAAATAAAGGGTGATAAAACTGAAGGCACTTTCCCTATTCTGGGTGACAAGATTATTTGGGATTAACTTCTGTATTGGATGGATGACTCTGAGTACACTGTGGGTAAGAAGGAAATAATACACATTCTTGTGGCTACAAACACTAAACCGAAAAACTAAACTGTCTGGCTTTATATTGCTAAAACTGAGTTGAAGAAACATTGCTAAAGTTTTGTTGGTACAGACCATGGAACTAATCTTGTCTCTTTCTCAGTGTATTTGTCTCATGCTTTTTATCTTTACTTTCTACTTTCTCCCCCTTTTCCTTTTCTTCCACCCCTCCCTCCCCACTCAGCATTCAGTTTCTTTGTGTCTCAGGTAGAGCAAGGTTGGTAAGCAAGAAAATCCTGATGCAATCGTGATGCTTTCCTGCCACCCTTCATTAGTCATTAAGGTTATAAAACCATAATGAATGACATTGTTATTATTAAATAAATTCTGCACAGATTAGATTTCAATAGCTCAATCTTCCCCTTTTGCTTCATTCTTTAAGAAAAAAACATTTCCTTTTTCAGTACAGTCCAAGGAGGGCACAAGAACATCTACAGATTATCTCTGAACACAGTCTTTTTTTTCTTTTTGCACTGCTCAGGCTGCAGTGGTGACAGCCCATGAGGCCACCTTGGTGGCACAGGGTGCTCCTCGGATACACCTGTGGGGCATTCCACCCTCCCTTTGACCCAGTGGCACTGTCCCCTCTGGTGGGACACTGAGGTGGGCAGCTGCTTCCTGAAGGCTCCTGAGATAATGGACTGCATCCCTCTGCCTGCCTGTATCCACAGGGAGAGTGGGAACTACAGCTTTGCTGCCAGCACCACGCTCAACAGGAGGGCAGTGATGTCCCCACCCCAGGATGCAGACAGAGATGGGGTCACCATGTTTCCCTGAGTATCTGGCAAATGACTCAGAACTTCGAAGGAGCCATAAGTGGAGAGGATTTTGAAACTCAATCCAAAGCTTGAAAAAGCAGGCCCTAATATCTCCTCTTTATTTTCATCCAGTGTAAAGCTCTAAGCACACTAAGGCTGGCAAGATAAAAGAAGAGAGACTAACATACTGTGTCTACTGCTTCCCCTTTAGCACCCTCCTACTGGTTCCATACTCATTTCCATCTGTGCAAAGTGCATGTAAAACAACTTCACCCCTTGCCAGCTAGACATTGAACTGTGGGATTTGAATCCTTCTGGGTTCCTGGGCCTCCTTAGGTACATAAAAGCGGCGTCTGCGCCTCGGGAGGCGGCTGAATCGCAGCCTTTGTGCGCCGGGCACAGGGGAAACCGAGCCTGACCGTGGGCATGTGCCAGCCCCTGCCGAGTAAGAGCTGGCACTGTCTGCCCAGCACAGCCTCGGCATTTCCACCAACCACACGGAGTAAATTATCAACGGCAGGATCAGGCTGTACATAGTAAAATGAACAAATCCAAATTTGCTAAAAGAGGGAAGGTCTGTGATCAAACCCGCCACAGAAAGACCTGAGTTTCCTAGCCTGGAGCATAGGGCAGAGAGAGCAGCAGCACATTTGGAGCATCCTCAAACGCTGAGTTTTAGACCATCCTCAGCTGCAGCAACCCGTGCCTAAAAAAAGGCCCAAAAGATGCTCAGCATTGCGTCACTGATGGGTGCTCAAGGGGGATGTGCCAGCAGGAGAGTTTTGAATGAAGCAGTTCTATGCAAAACAGCCTTTGCTGTGCCCTGTTTCCCATGGACAGATGCATCTCCCTGTCACAGAGTAGTGAGGGGCACCAAGCACACTCTACACAGCAAAACAAAAGTCGAGGAGCATTATGGCACACCAGCAGTTCCAGGTTACATCTTCCAGAGTAATAAGAAAGAATAACTTGTAGTCTGCTACATGAAAAAGTCTGTCAGCAAAGTTCTTCCTGCTACAGTGAGATACATATAGCTACATATTTACAGCTAAGACAACAGGGAGATAATCTATGTACGTATACTTCCAAAGTAGCTTTGGACAAGAACTGGAATTTTCCTCTGCAAGTAGCGTAACAACTAAATATTTAAATGGTTAGAAGGCCAAACAATTGCAAACAAGTCAGTAACAACCATATTTCTCTCAGTTCCTGACATCACCCAGTAAAGACAGCTGTAAGACAGGACCTGAGTAAGCTCCAAGTTATTCCTTTAAGCTGAACATCCTACCCCTCCTGCTCCTCCTCCTCATAATACTAATACTAATACTAATACTAATATACTACTACTAATAATAATAATAATGTTCAACCAAGCAACAGCTATATGAAGTAGAAATATGTACGCCTCTCTCAGAAAATCTACAAAAAGCCAGTGCTTCAGAGAGCTCACCACTTTTTCATGTAGCAATCAATAAACACTTCTCTGATAAATTGTTATGCAAACTGATGCTTGATGGAGTTTGGACTAACTAAATAGTCTTGTGTCAGAGTCAGACTCATAGAAGAGCCTTATATAGGTACCCAGCATCTCAGCAAATGCTCCCAGTGCTGTCTGCTCAACTGGTGCTGTGCCCTGCAGACAATCCATGACTGCTGGCACCCTCACATCCCACACGTGGTGAGCAATGGCTGAGCAGGCCAATGAGAAGCAGCCAGTGAAGTTTTGGGGTGCGTGGCTGCTGCCCTCCCCAGCCAGGGAGGGAGATGGGTGCAGGGCACAGGGAACGGCATCACGTGAAGGAAGGAGTGAGGCTCTACAGATGTCCCGCCGGGACAACGCCACAGTGTTCCTGCTGCATCCCCAGCGCAAACGTGGTCTGTGTGCATTCAATGAAATTGTTTTTGTATACAAAGAGGATTTCAGCTGCTGTGAGGCAGATGGAAGGCGCTTTTGGCCGCGCTGAAATGTCTGGTACTGCCTGCGTTCGGAAGCATACACGGGGCAAGAACAAAATACACTACTGTGCAATGTAAGTTGTCTGGTAAAAAATTAATTCAGCACAGAGCTATCTGAACTACAGGAAAACAAGGAGGAGTGGATGGCTTACCCTGCCACTCTGCCCGTTCCTTTCTCTTAGAAGAAAGAGAGCTGCTCACACTGCTGATTGCGAACCCGGGCAACTCAAAGAAAGGTGAGGGGGTGGCAAGTGTCACAGGGCAGCAGCAACCACAAGAAACTTCATTTAGTTGAGTTTAAACTTGGAGTTAGAGAGCAGAGCAGAGCAAGCAGGGAGCAGCCACAAACAGGGAACCTTAACCTTGGGCAGAGCACCACTCACCTCCTGTAGTCGCTGGCAGCAGCTCTTCGCCCTGGGCTGGGGGAGGCACCTCCAGTCAGTGACTAAAGCTCCCCCTCCCTCTGTTCTCCTTTCCCCCAGGAGCTGAACTGCTTCTGCATGCCTTTCAGGGTGGCACAAAAACAGGTGAGGCAAAAGGCAGTCCTACTTTCAGAAAGTTTGAGAAACTCTTTACTAGACCAGCTAGTTCATCCTACTAGGGTGATTGCATCACTTAAATATCTGGTTTGCTAAACTCTTTTTAATTGGGAAAGTGTTTTTCTATTAAAATTTGCAGGTCTCCATAGATCATTTACCTTCCAGTACCCCATGCCTGTTAAAAATCTTTCTCCCAGCCCGGTTTTGTATGGTGCTAATGTCAATCCACATCAAAGTCCACAGGAATTCTACACATGTGAATCCAAGTTTAAGCAAGAAAAAAAAAAAAGGGGGCTGAGATTTTTATTACGTGAATTTTATTGGAACATTCCCTTCATGTCCCTACATACAGAAGAGCGTCTGGATTGAGTTACAGCTGCATTTACTCCCACACATCTGCTCCCTTATTGTTATAGTTACCTTTTCTCAGGGGATTTAAGAAACTGCCCCCCCGAAAAAAAGCCCTTCACCTTTAGGTCCATGATGACAAAGATCAAAAAGCCTTCAGCATTCCTGCACCATGACATGAATTATGCTCTGCAGCAGTTTAAAAATTGCTTTTCTAATTTGAATGCTGCTGCCTTGACCGCTGGGTTTCCAACAGCGGCGTGAAGCAGGGCCGGTGCCCTGGCTCTCCATGGAGGTGTGCAGCTTTGCTTTATAACCCACAGCACGTCTGTGACTGGTGCTACACTGGGAGGGGTGTGAGGCAAGGTATAGCAAATCTCCCTAGCAACAAACATGGAAACAGAAAAATAAACTTTGGATGCACAACACTCAATTGATTTCACAAGTTGCTGGGCTGGCTGAGTGATGGAAAGCAATTGGAGGACAGCTGAGCCCGCCAAGAGGGGATGCCAGCCAGATTAAAGGTACCCAGCACTTAGAAACATAAGGGCCCAATTGTGTCAAAAATCTTATTTTAATAGAATAATACAGTATGAAGCAAGATACTTCCCTACTTTCCAATTGCTCTATTGTGCAGACCCTCAGGAGAGCTTTGAAGACCAGATTTTATCTTGGTCTCACTGCAAAGTTGAATCCCATTCCAACTGAAGGCAGGAGGAAAGTCCTGGTTTATTTCAGTGGTAATGAGGTTGGGCATTTAATGCATATGTTGATGGATCTCGTGCAGGAAGGCAGACAAGGATGCCAGGGACATCAGGAACGAAGCCCTGCAGCAGCACACCTAAACACACACCCTGGCAGTGGGGGCTTGGGCAAAGGGGGAGAAACCACTGCTCCACTGCAGCAATTACAAATGACAAGGCTATTACTGACATGAACAAAACCACATCGATTGCTTTCATTAGCTGGTTATGGCCAGCTAGTGCATATTTGGGGCTGGAACTTGAACTGGTTCAAAGAGAGACACTGACTGCATTTTCTATCCAGAAAAACACAAGGTAGGTCCCAGAAGTACTCATCTTCCAAGGAGACAGTTCAGAATTACTTGGTTTTAAGTATGGATGGATATGATTTCGAAGAACCAAACTGGTATATCAAGAAACTTGTGCATGGCAGGGATAAAGGCTAAGACCAAGAGAGGCACAGCTTATCTGAACTATCTTCTGATAACCTTGCTAGTGAGCTAACGTTACTGAGAGCAGAAATGACATGGGCAGATGGGGTGCAGGCTGCAGGACTGCCTTTGCCCTGCCCAGCGTGATGACTGCCCTGGGAAGATGCTAGTTAGTCTCAACAGCAATGTGCACATTATCCGCCCAACCATACAGTAGCAGTCCTATCTGAGACCTGTAAGTAAGGAGAAACAGCGTATTCCTCAGCTTGTAAATTAATTTAATTCCTGGAGTGCACTTATAGAGTAATGCCTGAGGCTTATGAAGGCAAAATGGAGCTGGAGACAGCACATTAGTCTCTGGAGAGACATACCAGCTGTTTCGTGTCCTGATGGGGGTAGGGTGGAAAACAGTTGTACACAGTCTGCACCATCCACTTAAAATCAGAGTATTTTCCCCTTACTTTCCCATACTATTAAAAATCATATACCTGAATAAACACAGGGAATTGGCAATTCACAGAGATGCGTTAAGTCCAAATCTGCACCTCCGAGGTGCAATGCTGAAATAGAAACAGCAGCCTTCTCCTCTTACAGAGTATTATCAAGAAATAATGATTCTTTCTGATGAAGAAACAGATTAAGAGGGAAATTAAAGTGCAGATTCAATTTCAATAGTAGTGCACCCAAGTCAGCCTGTAAATAAGCCAATCTCACCACCTAAATTAGGCATCAATAGGGAATTAATGCCGACCTTAGGAAAACTTTAGGCCTTAAGAAAAGGAAAGGGTGAATGAGTGCACCCTTTTCAAACATAAATCTATAATCAACCCTCTCAAAACCAGACAGGGGCTGATGGCAGGCAAATTTCATTTTAGAAGTATTGGAAGAGTTTTCATCTTACTGAAGGGGAGGGTTGGCCTTAAAGCTGGGATCCTGTTGCTCCTAAACTTTGTGGAAGCCAAAATTTATATCCAGACGTTATGACTAGCCTATACATCTTTAATAAGCTATATCAAGAGCCTGCATTCAGATACCTTATCAAGTTGAAACACCTCAGATGCAAAGCTTATCTATGGATCCCAAGTGTTGATTTCCATAAAAAATCCCCTTCCAAAAGGTTATAGTACCTGCTAGGAGGTTCTGCTTTGGTGTCCTCATTTCTGCCTCCCAATGAGTGGTGGTTGGTACAGTACTGAGTCAGAATATGATGTCTCCAGCTCAGCTTGAATCAGCCAGGTAAGACACAATGCAGCTGATCGCTGAGAGCACATAATTATAGCATCCATGAGCTGCTCGGAGGATGCTGGCACTGACAAAGTAGGAAAGGCTAAAAGCATCATATTAAAATGTCATAAAACATTCATTTTACATGATTAGAGAAACCGGTAATTAGCATTTTTCTTTTAGTGCTTGACTTTTTATTCCAGCTGCTCTAATCCAGCTTCTTTCCATGGCAATTATTGCCAGGAAAGCTGAATTTGGCATTCTTTTCATGTCCACTTTAAAACCTGCTCTGTAATCCGTCAGCTAGGCAGGTCTCACATGCAGTATTTGAAGGTAAGTGAAGGGGGTTTTCACCCTATAATCAAATTACATTTATAGTAAGGCTTAATTGTAGGAATATGTCCATACACTATTAAACAAATCATATCAATATGTTTATTCTCTGTTAGTCTAGATTTATCTTGCCAAGGCTGAAGCTTTGTGTAAAAGGACTGACCCCAGGAGTGCATATGTCAAGCTGAATTAAGGAAGAGAAAAAAAAATAGAGCCATATCTAAACTTCCTTAGAATAATAGGATGTTGATTAAATTGTTAGAAACTTAAATAAACAAGCGATTTTTTTGTAATTGTCCTTTGAATGCCTCAGACTTCCACTCTGCCTTAGCTGTCTCTGAAGGTGAGGAGGAGAAATGGCCCATTGCTGGAGGGCACGTAGATTTCAGGAGGCAGCCGCCCTGCCAAAGCTTCCTGAGTGACATTGGGTAAGTCGCTAAAGCCTGGGGCATTTTGACATCTCATTTCCATCAAACTAATTGAGTTGTTGTAGGAGTAAATAGAGAGCAGAGCCCGGGACTCCTGCAGCAGAAGGGCAAGCAAAGGTCTGCTTCAATGGGCAGGGCAAGCAGCCACGTTACTCCAGCCAAGAGCCCTGCTGGGGCCCTGGGCTGGACTCCTGGAGAGCAGGCACCAGCACCATCCTGCCAGGAGCACGGACAGAAAACCTGGGTCAGGAAGCTCTAAGAAACAAGCCATCACATGGCTTTGGCTGTGCACTGTTTCGAGAGAAAAAGACAAAAGCCATCAAGTAATCCCTAAATCTTCTGACCAAGAAAGGGTCAGGTGCTATTTAGACTGGGGTAACATGGCCATGTCTGTGCCACAGACACAGAACCACTGCTGTGTGGGGTAGAGAGAGTGTCCTTCAGAGGCTTAAGCCATCATCCATCCCTTTTTGGGGTCATCACTTCTTGGTCTGGCTTTAAAAGAGCAATCTACATTCATGATTTGCAAACTCCTTGCCATCTTTCACTTCCCTGAGGAGGCAATACTAAACCCTCAAAGCCCTTAATGTAGCAAGGCACTTAAGCTAAATTTTGGCTTTTTCAATGTAATTTCTGCACCTGCTGTGCTCTGACTGTCAGACCTCATTAAGTGAGTTGTGCTAACCAAGAGTCAGTGGCTCCAGCCACCCATGGCTGAACTGCCTCCATACCACTGGAAAGCCACGCAGCCACCTTTGTGTGGCACCATGCTCCAGCCACTGTCTCCACTGCCCAGCAAGTGTGTTACCTTGGGGACAGCCCCACAATCACCCAGAGACACGGATTTTGGTCTGGAATTGACTCAACCTTCAAGCTGCCCTTAGTGGGTAGGTAACCCTGGTCAAGTGTAGGGTTGTCTGCATCCCCTCCCCATGACCCACAGCCACTTAGAAAAACAACAGGCATCTTTCCTCATACATGTCCTTTTTAGCACTCCCCCACTAACCTGCTTTTGTTCTTTCCTGAACCCCTGCAGAGCTATCAATCTCTCTCTGACAAAAGGTGTCAATTTTTCCAACTGCAGCAAAGTCATACAGAAATGCAATAGCATTTCTTGGCTCATTAATAATTCCAGAGAGGTAGCGACATTTTTCCTCCTTTGTATGACTGACAAGCTGGTTTTTCATTTCATATTAAATACCATAGGTAGACATTAACTAGCTAAACAAAGATACTCTTATTTCCCTAAAATGACTCTTTAAATATTTCAAGTTCCAACCACATTTCTGGTGCAACATGAATTCCTAGTAAAACCATTAACTAATAAATGCTCCTCTCTGATATGTTAGTAAGAAGCCTCAATATGTCCATGTGTTGCCATAAAGTTCTAGAGAAACTTAGAAAGATGCTTGCATTATTTACTCTTAAAAGAATCTCGCCAGTATTTGAGGAAGAAAAACATGGAAATCAATATCAAGGAACATAAACACAAACAAGGAAGATATTAAATTAAGCCACAGTTGAAAAGTTCCTTCTCCAATGAGTACATGGTGTGCAGCCAAAAGCCTATTTTTATCCTACAGAAAGTATTTAAGTGAGCACATCTGCAATAGGCTTCTGTGGGAACATATACGGGGGAATCTCGTTCGCACAACGCACTCAGGTGGATTCCCATTCAGACAGCAGACTTCCAGAACACTGCAAGTGGCTTCTGCCCACCACCCCTGCCACACACCACTACAGAAAACTGGCTCAGCCCGGCTTCCCAGCATTTTCAAGATCTCTACACATCTGGCAGTGGCTTTTCCTATTGCCTCTCTGGTTTTGCTGAAAGGCAGAGTGACTTCCTACACCTCAGCTTTCCCCCACTACTTCCCTGTGGCAAGCAGGCAAAGGTACATCTTTTTTTGCCAAATCTTGAGTCTGCTGAATGCATCTGAGGAGGGTGCCTGCCTTGCTCTCCTCCAGCACATCCTCTCCTTTTGGGAGCCCCTGGCTCTCCCAGACCCAACCCAGAATTCTGGATCAATATGAAGGACCCCTGCATTACAAGCAGCTCCCCAGCAGCTGAAATTGTTCCAGAAGAGCCAAATGCAATGCAATGCCCAGGGGAAATGGCAATTCCTGACAGATACCATCTCCTGCCTTCAGATACAATGTCAGCAGTGCACTTCTCTTATCTTAGTGACTGATAAGAGGAAGTGGCAAGGTAATGTTGGACCTCACAGGAAAAACCTGAAGAGTAAAACTTTCACAGCTGCGCAAAACCAGTCCCTTTTAGTCCTTCTTCTCTTTAGCTTGCAGAAATGGCGAGCCCTGTAAATGTTTTCAATAGACTGCAATTGCTTTTTGTGCAATTATAAATATTTTAACATATGACATCAGTACAATATGTTTTCATTGTGTTTAGATCTCTTTAATTAGGATGGGGCCTGAGTTCTCCTTTCTGCCTTTGGTACTTGGACTTGGCAACCAAATTTGTTTTGTCTCAACTTACTGTTCTTTCTTTCAGTGCAGAAGGAGCAACATGCACTTTTTTATTTATTGTTCTTGATAATTGGCTTCATTTTCAGTCAGAACTGATCTGATCATCATGGAAAAAGAAATAAAACACATAAAAAAACCATTAAGGGATATTTATCTCCAAGTTAGAAGGGTAGTGAAAATATCCAGAAGGATGAGATAAGTGGTATTTCTAATCTAACGGATAAAATCCCCACTTAAACATCTACAGACAACGATACAGCTTTCAAATGCAACTATTTATGCCCTTTTATTTCTGGACTTTGCACTTAATACGGCAGTTAATTTATTGCAAGCAAAGGCAGAATTTACAGGACTGCAATAAACCAGGAGCCCATTCCTGACATAAAAGAAGTCACTGACACACCGTCCGTTCCCTCTCCACCACACGGGCCACAGCTGCATGCTGGGTCACACCTGGACAGTGTCACCAGCTGCAGCGCTGGGCTACCCCAGGTACCCACCACCCCTTCCCCCTTGGGTCAGGACAAGAAGTGTGTTCCACCCCACCCAGTTGCTCCAAAAGCCCTCAATTCCCTCCCAGTGACAACTCTCCCACCACTGTGAAGCCATACTAGGAAACTTTGGGATTATTCATCCCATAGCTGGAGCCCCTGTGTGCTGCTTAGTAATGTGAGAAGTGCCAGCAACGGGGACTTTCCATGGCTTGTTTAATGTTTCCTGGTAATAGCTTAGGTGACAAGCAGGCCCAGAGGCTGGGCAGAGGGGACTGCTTCACTGGGACTTATATGAATATAGGCAGGAAACTTCTGTTTGGGTACGTCTGACTACCAGAATTAGTCTACAACTTTTGCTTGCTTATTTGTGGCCATCAAAATTGAGCTGCTGCACCGCATTATTAGTCAAGGCTGATACTAAAACAACTGAATCTCTAGAACATGGAAACAAGCTAGTTAGAATGAAAGATTACAAATTAGTAAAGTACATGGAGTAAGAATGCAACTCCCTTTGCCAGCCAGTACAGCAAGGACAACTGTTTTCTTCCCCATAAGCAAGCTGATCAGGAATGCTAAGAAGGGCTCCATTTGCTCTTGAGAGAGAGAGGCTTTTAAAGTAGATTTAAATGTATTAACTAGCATACCAAGATGCTTTATGAGAAATCCTGGCAATAGAATTACTGAGGTTGACAGCACATTCGAAGTGAGAAATTAAATCATGAACGGTGTTCCCATGTCTAATCCCATTCATTTCAATCAGTACAAGAGCAAAACTTGTCATAGAAAGAAAAAGAACTAAACTATCATGATGCTTGGGGACTCTCTGGTCCTTTTCTTGATGTCTTCTAGAGGCATCAAGAGGAAGTTTCATCCTGTGACTCAGCCAACTGGCCAAAGACTGCATGTACCTGGGCCTGATTCTCTGGTCCTTGCCTTACTTCAGGCACATCAACTCATGGTCTGATCCAGAAACATCAATTGCAAGCATTTAAACAGGACATGGCCTCTTCATGCCTCTGTAAGACCCACAGTGAGAACCAGAGAGCCCAGCTGGGCACCACATAGCCCTGGAGCTAGGGAAGTTGCTGGGCTACCGCAACTTCACTTTTCAAAGCAGCCCAACCCAAGGTAGGATCTATTAGCTATGGTGCCAAAGCAGCGGAGCATCCCTACCCATGCACAAGATCAGCTCCTCCCACCTCACACAGCTCCTTTTTTTTCTCTAAGCACAGAGCAGTGGCCATCTCCAGACCAGCAGTTAACTTTCACCTAGGGAGTGGTCCTCTCTGCCTCCAGTCTGATGGAATTCAAGGTGTCCACCACCACGGAAAGCAGCCTAACCATCTGAAGCAGGGTAGTGAAAAGAGCTCAAGTTTGGGAAAAAGGAGATAGCACATTACAAGCACCGATGAACACCAAGAGCTGAACTCAGTACTCTGTACAAGGTGCCTGGGAAATCAAAGCTTACAGCATGTTCTCCTGGAGAAAGAACAGTGCTGTGAATGTAACAAAAATACAAGCTCTGGGTCTCTTTGAATTAAAAGAAAGGAAAGGATTTCACTATACATTAAATACAAAAATATGACATGTGAAAGTACTGAAGTAGTAACATGAAAGAGATGGATATTTACATTTTAAAATCTCCAACTGTTACACAACTTTTTTTTTTTTTCTTTAAGAACACAAAATTTGCATACAGAAGAGGGGAAATGTTTGGGGGATAAAAATAAGGTGGAGTAACATGATCCTTAGTTCAGATCTTCCACAAAGTATTGAAAGAAACCAGAAGGAAAGCAGAGGCAAAGCTTCCAACAATACTGTAAGTTACTCAGTAAAAGTCTTCAGGACCACATGTCTTTGAAGTACCACGGGGAAGGCTCAATCCTATTACAGCCCTCCTGAGGAAGTGTTAATCTTCTAGACAAAGAAACCAAGGCTCACTTTTTATGAACTCCCATGTACTTTTGATTGCTTCTGGCTTGGTTTATTTGTTTCTTTAAGGCTCATCAAACCTGATTTTTTTCCTGAACCACTAAACCTACAGTTCAACTCAAAGGCAAATGGAAGCTGCTATGAAAAATGAGGCCACTTTATTTTGGGAAGGGTGAATTTACGGGCCTGTATTCTACTGTTATTGATGAAATGCCAGCATTGTGGAAATCAATAAAACAGCCTATCACCAAAAATGGCACTAGCACTAGGACTGTATTCTTGATTTAGAAATTGCTGGCTATGATAAAAAAAAAAAAAAGCAGAAAAGAAGACAAAATGCATCAAAATGCATGTTTTGTGGGTTCATAAAAAAGGCAGAATGCTAGGAGATAAGCTATATTGATAAAATGTAATCCTTTTATGTTGGAATTATAAAGGATTCAAGGTTTATATTTCTGGTGCTTTAGACTGCATTTATCATAACTACACCAAAGTTAGTATAACATCGTGGCACTGTCTGTTGGTGAAAATTTATAAATCTGCCCGTTTATTAGGATTACTGTTATTACTTTAGGAGGAGGGCAATAAAATCCAAACTCTGGGCTTTTTTTTTTATCTTCCAGAGACAGACGAACAGCTTTTGGTTGGGGATTTTTTTTTTTTGTATGAAAACCAATTACTGGTCTTGACTGAAGCTGAATTCAATTCTTTTTTTGATGTTCTGCAGTGCACTTCTGAGCAGCTTTTGCAAGCTATGACTAGAGTAGAGCATTTGCAGTCCCTCCAACAAAACAGAAAAAGTATTTGTAAGCTCATTACTACCAGAATAACAGCATAAATATGACTCACACAGTTTGTTCTTGCAGCAATGATGAAGAGAATTCACAGTATGAGCAAGGGGGAAACCACAGTGAACAATTTCTGATTTATACAATCAGTTTATGGGGTTTTTTTTAGTTTAGGTGTGGATACATTGCATCAGATGTTTTTCAATATCTCCACTTTCTTGCAGAAAGGTTGGCAAATCCAAAAGGCAAGCTGTCCCAGAGGGAAGCATCAATCTTATACAAACCCATACCCCTGCTCAGGAGGCCTTCAAAATGGGATTAAAGAATTGAAAGTCATTTTGCATTTCTTCCTCCTTTGCAAGGATCAGTGGTGCCATCTTCACCCTTGCTCTCAGTGACCAGGGATCGGCTGCCTGTGGTTTGCCCAGTGTTTCCCCCAGAGCCCAGTCCTGCTCCCAGGAACATCATCCTGCTTCCCAACCAACAAGAAATGCTGCACGCCAAACCATGGAGGAGAAGGATTTGTGACTTCAACATGGACTCTACCTGGTATCCAACACTAGGGCCAAGACTCAAAACCCAGCAACTGCATTTGCTGTGGCTCTACTGCTGTTCTGCATGCACACCGCAAGCTGCTCCAGAGTAAGTAGAGAAAAAATGCACTATGGAATTTAATTATTACATTAATTTGATTTTGTTCAACAGCAAAAGGGAATAAAAAAGGCATACAAGAGCAGCTTCAGACATAAACAAGGAGCGTATCCCATTTTGGAGCGGCTCACGTGCTGTGTATGGCACAACATGTAGTTTTCTTCTTTTTGTTTGTTGTTTTCAGTTTAGGTTTTATCCAATTATATATCTATTGTGTGACAGGCCTGGCATGAGAGATCCCATTTACAGGAAATATTTCTGAGATCACAGGCCCTGCAGGCTAAATGCAAACACTGGAGCAGATGGTAACTGATCCAGTAGAGCTGTACCTAGGGGTGCTGGAAGGGGGAAAAGACTTGGAAAGTAAAGCTGCTAACAAAATAACCTCGCATTATTAAAAACTACAACCCAAATCAGCCCAGTGAGCAGCTAGGGACCTCATTAAGGGTGCCTCTGACCACTGCTGCTGACCTGATCGTGGCAAGAGGCCGAGGGTGGGAGGGAGGGCAGGCAAAAGAGGGTGCTTGCTTGTGGAATGACTTGCTACCTGCCCAAGAGCAGAGCAAAGGGGGTGTTCTGCCCATGGAGTAATCACCACTGAACACAGGTGAAAGTCATAGAGGAGAAAGAGGAGACCTAAATGTCCATCCACTCTTTAACACAGTCGTTCCCAGGCTCTCCCTCTGGCATGGCTGCAGGATGCCGAGACCAGCCCTGTGAGAGGAATTCCCTCCCCTCCCTAACACAGTGTCTGTGTCTTGCCAGCCCGCTGATGCTCTGTTTCAAGCAGGTGCCCTCTAGACTGCAAAGCCTCTTGGGTTCACAAAGCTGTGCTGAGGCTGGGGCAGCAGGAGCAAGAGCTGACCAGGTTAACAGGCAGCTGCATTGCACAGGTGAGCTCAGGTGGTGAGCGGACTCTTATCCTGGGGAACAGTGCAGATTAAGGAAGGAAGCTTGCATCAATATGCTCCCTTTCTTGCAGCAAAAAAAAAAAACCAAACCCTTTTGATGATAAATCTGCATTTATACTAGGGTTGTAGAAATGCTGTTACAAGAAATCACAGCCCTAATGAATCGTACTGTAGCAGGAAAACAACTCAACTACAGACCTGCAGATGCAGGTAACTTTGTCACCCCATATATTTAAGTAGCATCTATCACAGTGCATTTCCAACCTAATTCATACTCTGACAGTATCTCAGTATCCTGACATTAACCTGGTTTTGAACACATGAGGGGAAACTCAGAGAGACTGGATGATAAAAGTGAGATTCCAGACCAGTAAATGGGAACAGCTGACCAAAGCCCTTGAGAAACACTGACTCATTCACAATCAGTATTTCAAAGATTGTTAAAAGTTACATCATTTCACAAGGCAGAGTGCAAAATATCAGCTTAAGTACTTCACCTACTTTATTTTCTGGAGAGGGACTAATTATACCCACTTAAAACACATCAATTGCACCGTTCCATCTTTACTAAGTTGGGTTTCATTAATCTAGCAGTGATCCTTCACCTATGTGTTTTTTGTCACTTTGTTCTTGTCCCTTTTGCTCTCTGTCTGCTTCTCACTCATTTGAGGAGTTATCCTTCCATCCTTTAGCCTTCTGCACTTTCTCGCAGAGCAAACAAGCAGGTTTGCTCTGGCTTTCCTTGAAGATGATGCTCCCCAAGCCATGGGGGAGTCCCCAAGACTCCCTCTCACAGTGGTCAGCTGCTTTTTTGTTCGAAGCAGGGCACAGCATCCAGCTGAGACTTCCCCAGCGTGGAGTCGCTGTATAAAGGTTTCTTCACACGTCTTGCATCTCACTCCCCTCATGTGACTTTTTCACCCTTTGGAATGCAAAAATAAGCCTTGATTTACATGAGCAGTCCAATTTTACCAGGATCCTCTAAAACAAACCTCCCTGCTGTTGCTGAGTGCTGTTTAAATCAAGAGGCCTTCACATGGGTGAGGATGTCTTAAAGAAAGATCGGGATGTAACTCTGTCACAATTATTATGATTTGGTAACATTTAGCAGCTGTGGTTTTTTGCTGCAGACATCAGTTTTATAGCTGAAACTGTTCCTTTAATTTTTTTGCAAGAGTGTTTCACTATTTTTTTGTCATTGTTGTTTCCTGGACTCCTAAATATAGCCAAGTGGAATAACTAGCACCTCTGTAAACTGTTGGTTAAATGCCACACTGAGTTTCATTTTGCTCTCTAAAAGGCCATTTAAAACACATCAGACTTGTAGAGCTCAAAATTTAGGAAATTATTTACATTCTGGGAATAACTCCTAACCATTTCCGCAGGCTTTTCTGCCTTTAATACACATTAATGCTATTCCCACCAAACAAAAGCATGGCCTGAAAAATACCAGGTATCAAAATAAATGGCACTTCAAAGTTTAAGAAACGCAATTGAGAAACAAAAAACTGTAAAGGTTGCTCTGCTGTCCTGAGGTATTTTATCACCAGGGTGTTAAACAGCAAGTGGTCTGCTTTAGGCTTCACGGGACATTTCAGGCAAACTCACTGGTGGCAAATGAAGTCACTGCTGCTCTTAACCCTATGGAGCTGAGCTCATTTATGTCATTATTTAGTATAGAGATGCACTACTTCAAAACTAAAAATGCCACAGAACTGAGTGCCACATTCCCACCAGAAAGGGAAGTAAGACGTTCATCCCTCTTGTGTTTATGTGCCACAAGGTGTTACATGGTGAATGACACTGCTGTTGGACACAAGGCCAGGAGTTATGGAATCACAGGTTGAAAAAGAGCCTCAGGATCACCCAGCCCAACCACCACAAATCTCTCACTCCATCCTGAAACAGAACTACACACACAAACCAGAAAGCTGGTGTGGGGTATGGGGATCAGTACTGAAAAACACAGTAAGTCCTCAGAGATCCAGATGCCTGTGCTACATCCCTTTACTCCAAAGTCATTTGAAATAATGGAAGCTCTGAAGTCCCTCTGAGAATAAGACTGCCCACAGAGAGTAGAACATGCTTATTTACTCAACTTTCTGTCAACATTTAAAAGGAATTATCATTCCCATTTTGCAGCAACTAAGCTGTTTGCCTAAGGTCAGAGAGTGAATTAACGTTAAACTAGATTACACAGTATCGTAGTTCCCATTCCTGTGGTCAACCAGTCACCATCTGATTAGGTCACCTCAGCACATTTAATTTAAAAAGAATGTTGAATCTAACACTTTGCCGAAGAAGTGCTTGGGTCTTCAAGAAAAAGTCATGTGAAAGAGAGAGAGAGGGAACAATAAACAAGAAAGCTTCCTACATCTCAGTAACTTGCAAGTCCAAAGAGACAAAGAGTAATTCAAAGTCCTGAAATACCATAATTTGCTGCAGAAAAAGTCACATAAAAACTCTTGGCTTTTGGGGCGGAACTGCAGCCCACAAGGCCTGATCATTGCTGCAGCTCAGGGCCAGGGCAAGCAGCTTTGGGGAGGCTGAGCTTAGGGGAGGCTCAGCAGTTACACTCCCATAGCCCCAGTCCTCCATGCAAAGGCATTGCAGCCTGCCCAGAGGCAAGATGTTATGAAAATTAGATAGAATGAATACCACTCAAAATGACTTCTTGTATTTTTCAGCTTTAAAACAAGCAAATGGGCTGCAAAACCTCTCCAGACATTCACATGAAGAGAGCCTCTCAGAAACACCAACCATCCTGTGCTGGAAGGGAGACTGGAAAGGTTTTAAATTATGAACTGCATTCCTCTTCCAGGTGCTGATGAAACCCATAACACCAAAACAATTAAGATGTTTTCTATTTTTTTTATATTTGCTGAAAGAGCTGGAGCTTGTCAAAAGAAGAGAAACACATGTTTTTGCAAGGCCCAGCTATTCCTTCTGTTACCACTGGCAAAGCAGCAGATAGCTGCCTGCCCAAACAAAACTAAGGCACCTCACAAATGAGCACTGTTACCCCTGCACTTTCAATATTCTCAAAGCATCCTGATCTCTGAATGTGTACTGTGAAGCAGTAGGAAACATATTATGATTTTGCTGAAAATTCAATGTCATTTGCTGACAATTCCAAACATCAACTAGCCTTCTACACCTGTGTGGTTATTTAAACAGAGCTTGTTCAGTATGCCTGCCAAGCTAAATGCTCCTGAAGTCACCTTTCAGATGACCACTACGTAACATAAACTGTGAGAACAGGTTTTCAGCAGGCCCAAACCAAGCCCCGCAGCACATCCACAGAGTCCACTGAAAGAACAGAGCTCAGCTTCATGTGGGATTGCTGAAGAGCAGCTATTTATGAATTAAAAATCTTCCACAAGTTGCCACTTTTTACTCAGCAATAGGAGTGCTCTGTTCCTCTTCAGCCAATACCAGTGCTGCAATACCCGAAAGACTGTTGAGGAGCAATGTGGCCTCTTTCCAAAAGAAAAAAACTACTGGTTCATGGACTTCTTCTGGAGCAACTGCTCTTCCATACCTATTTCTGAATAACATGAGTAGAGAAATCATGGGATATCTATGTCATCAAAAATGTCAAGCTATAGTCTAGTGAGATATGTTAGTCATCTGTGCACAGGTCGCTACAAATATGAACAGTACAGGTTAACTAACACTCCTGGATGAGCTGCATAAAAAGCTGTTAAGAAATCGGAACAGTCACCTCAAAACCTTAAAAATCAGAGTCTCTGCTGGCAGAACCACCACATGTTTCCCAAAGGAGATCTCCCTGTGGTATCACCTTCCATCTGTGGTGGTGTATATTTTTATATATATGTATTTATATATATATATATATGTATTTATATATATATATATATGTATTTATATATATATATATGTATGTATTTATATAGATATGCATATATATATATATATATATATATATATATATATATATACAGGGTTGCATTTCAATCAAAGAAATTATAATTATGTAAAGAAACTTTTCTTAATGGGGAGGCCGCAAAAAAAAAAAAAGAATGTATTCATCCATCCATGCAATGTGGTCTCTGCCTATGAAAATCAGAGGCTTCACAGTTGCATGAGGAGGATGTGGGATGCCTTTCCTCTTGTCCACTTCCCCTGGCTCCCGTACTCTAAAAGGTCTTAAAAAGCTCTACAAGCTTTTTAAGACCTTTTAGAGTCTACAAGCTCTACAGCTCCGGTGGTAATTTGGCCAACCAGTTTTATTGAGGCTCTCCCCCAAACTCCCACACACCAGAAGTATCTAGCCTGCATCCGCATCTTTGTGTGCTAGCATGGAAGAGAGCTTGAGAGCTACTGCTACACCCACAGCTGTTTTCCGTGAATCTGAAGAACACAATCAACTTAAATGTTTCTTTGAAGATAGACCATCCTTTTCCTGTGGCCTAATTTAGACTCAACATTAAAAGCATATCAAGCTAAAACTGGAAAATCAGTCATAATTAAACTTGTAAAATATAGAATCTATTTTTCATGAAACAATCTCATATTCTACTTTATCCCCCTCTGATTCAGACAGTTTCCTACTTCAAATGGAAAACATTATAGCAATGACCTACTCAGTTATGAACTCCAGTATTTCTGATCTGTAGCAAGTAGGACACCACCCAGGGTGAAAAAAGATGGCTTCGAATCTGAATCAAATTGTACCAAGGTCAAGTGAGAGCCCGCTAGGACTGGGATGATGCCCACAAGGACTGCAGGTCTTCTAAGACAAGAGCACGAGTGCAGAGGCAATAGCAGGAGGACAATAACCATTGGCCTTTCGATGAAAACAAGCAGCTGTTGGGTGTTAGGATAAGCTGCTAAATAACACTGTTTACCACCAGTGAGTAAGCACTTTCAGGGCATGCATGGTAGAGGAAGTGTCATAGTGTCATAGTGGCAACATGCACAATTTTGAAACATGCGACATCTTTGATGCAGCAGGAGAAACCAAGGTTGTGATATACTCAATAACCAGTTTGGCTCAGAGCTCAGGGCCCAGGTTGAGCCCAGCTGACAATACTAGCTCCGCACAAAGGCCGGTGTGCAAGGTGCTCCCAAAATGCCACAAGTCTTAACGGGTCCTTGCAAAACCTGGGAACTGTGCTATCCTTTCTTCAGCACCATCTGCTGGTACCATGCCCAGCATCAAACGGGTTATCTGCCTGCTGGCACCCACTTGCCCATTCCTTCAAGACAACCATGGACCCCACTAGGTCCAGGGGCCCTCTGGCACTAACAACAAGGTGGACATATCCCAATGACACTGCTGGAACTTACCAAACTCCTTCCCAGGCTGAGACATCTAAAGCTTAGACTTGAACCATCTCATGTGATACCAGGGGCCTGGATAAAGGCTGTTTTGGCTCAATAAATGACATGATGTATTCCCATGATCAAGGAGTTCCTGACCATACGTGTGACACTGACCTATAAATATCCTTGGCTCTGCTGACCAGAGTGCTATTTGACAAGTGCTATCTCTCTTCCTCTTCACACCTTTATCACCTTTTGGCCTTCTGTCACATCTAAGTCGCATGATCACACTGGAGTGACTTGGATGCCACTGCTTGACCCATTCTAGAGTGGCTTCAGAAGACAAGAGTCCAAGTGCAAGGCACAGCAGCATCCCCAAGGGTGGTGCCCATGTTAATCACATGGAAACAGACCGGACTTGCATGGAGGAATTGCAGACCACCCCAGCTGAGCCTCTCCTGATTGGAAAGGTTTGTGTCTCACTATGCAAGCTCTGAGCAGCGCTCAGGAAAACAGCCCCCAGCAAATACTGCAAGTGCGGGTCACAGCTGGTTAGGCTGCTTCTAGAAAGCAAAGCAGTTGAAGGAAATACTCCCATTAATAGAAAGACGCTTTCTGGGGCCACGTGGACAGTTCTGGAGAGCAGAGAGCCTGTGCATTGTACAGGCTCTCATCTCTGCTTCAGTGTCCCCATGCTCTGTTGTTTCATTGCTTTAGCTAATGTTGGAAAAGTGCTGACAGGGATTTCAAAGGGAAGTTTCTGGTCTAAACACATTGTTGAATCCAGGCCCTTGGTAGTTGTTTTGTTGCACAAGAGAAAGGAGGGAAAACATTGAATAAAAAACCCACTGCAAGCACTTTCCCAGGGCATGGACACAGTCATGCCAGGGGCTGAAGCCCGGTCAGGGCTGTGCCCTTTCCAGCCCAGCCACCAACTCCTGCACAGCACCCCAACACCCCTGCTGCAGCCTGCCCAGCACCCAGCTCCTCATGGGGACACTTCCCAGCAATGGTTACTGGGGCACTTTGTAGAGCACAGTCTGAAGAGAAGATGAAAACTACCGCTGGCAAAAATAATTCCAACTGGGATTTTTCAGCCTGTTTCGGGAAGACACAAAACATGCAAAGACCAAAAGAAAAGAATCATCTTTCTTATCTTACTGCCTAAGAAAGCACCTTTGAAGAACCAGAACAAACAAAGTTTACCCAAAAGGGGAATAAAGGAGGACTCAAATAAAAATGATAACTACTGACATTCTACTGTAAGCCAAGTTTTTAGATCTGAACATGGAATTTAAATATACCATACATAATCCTAGGAGAAGTGAATTTCAACCTCTGTTATCCATGTTTTTTTCCTGTTTGGTTCAGTCATTTAAAGGAACAACTTTCCCCTTGAACTCTAATCATTTTTGAATGAATTATTAAACAGCCTGACTTTACAAGCAGATTTCCTTTTATATACAACAGCGCACAAATAAAAGAGGAAACTGATTAAACAGGGAACATGACAGTATTCACTTGACAGCATACTTTGTAAAAACCAAATTGGGCATATGTGGTGCATGTGTGCACAACTGCTGGCAAGGAGGGGTGGTTTCTTTTTCCAGTCTTCCTTCTCATTTAGAATAACTGTGCGCTGTTCTGGCACTTTTAATTTTAACATTATGATCCAGCTAATTATGATAACTTTTAAAGTGGGCAGTGCCTCTTTAAAGAGATAAAATATTATAGCTTGCAATTATATTTATTTCTATAGATTTATTTTTAATTAATGGAGCTTAAGTTGCATTCCTGAATGGCTTGCATTTTATCTAAAAAAACACTAGTAACTACAGAATATACAACTTACTCCTTCTCTTTGCAAACAGATTCTATATATTATATCCATATTAAAAACCAAGAGGTGCTGCCAGCTCTCTTTTGAAAACTTGTGGCAATAGGAAGTCTATGTTCTGCAACTCCATGTACTTACTCTTGACTGATAAAAGACTCTTTTTGAAGTCAATTATAAGAGTGCAGTACCTTGAAGGGACTAAAATGGAGTAAAATATCTAAATACCACTTATTTTTGTGTGAAAGCAACCACTTCTATAACAGCAAGGACATAGCATAAATGGGAAGAGTTTTCCCCTATCTCCACACCTTAAAGCAAAGCTGCTCTCAGAGTGGGTGGGCACATGGGACCAGCCACAGTTTCATGTCTGCCTACACTGAGGCTCCTCATTGATGGCCAAGGAGCCACAACCATCCACCCCCCTGTACTCTTCATTTGGCATTTCTCACCTCTATTACCTTTGCAACAAAGACTTTGCCTTCCAAGAACAATTCAATCTAAAATGCAACAGGCAGAGTTCCCTTAGCTCTGCACTTCCTCTGTAACACATTTTATTTTCATATCCTTTCTGTCCATTTCTGCTGAGGGTATACACATCCAGTACATTGCATGTTTGTCTGTATTAGACACTTTTAGCTTCTCACATGACTTCCATTAAAAAGAAAAAAGTTAAAAAAAAAGATTTATGAGCAGCATGAACATACCAGCCAGCTTGCTTTCAGAAAATTACAAATCTATGCAAGAACATGATGACAGGATGATTTTGAATGAAAATAACACCAGCATAATCCAAGCCTGGGAAATCATTCCTCTGAAACTATGTTCACAAAACCCCAAGGCTGATTTTTTTTGGGTGCAAATTGGACTGTAAATCTCAAACTACATGGCTACTCAGAGTAACCTTGGTTACCTCTGTAACACTCTGCTGCTCTCAGAGGACCAGCACAAGAGTGCCCAGCACCAAGTGCCAGCTGAGGCTCGCTGGGAGAAGCGCCGTGATGCCGATGCCTCGCCCTGAGCCTTGGCACCGGGGTGAGCTGTGCCCACAGCGAGGAGGGGACCTGCTGCCAGGTGCTACACCCGACACTGGGCTGCCAGGTCACATTCCCTGGTACCGGCACGGAGCACGGGACATGGATCCTCTCCGGCGCGCGAGCCTGAAACCATGGCTGACGGGGATGTCCAAGGACTGCCTGCCAAGATACTGACTGCTGCACTGGGCCCTGGGGTCATACATCAAATGTTCACATGCACTGACAGATGTTTATGCTGGTCATCCTGATTTAACTCCCATTACATCATTTACCAAGCTACTGATGTTATCATAAACGATTAAACAAGCCGGCAAAGGCAATTCAAATACAAAGCTGATTCCCTCATGGTATGAGGGCATTACCACTCCAGACTGTGTCTTGCTCTTATATCAAATTGAAAAACTGCACAGATTCTTTAATTCATTTGAATTCTGTATGGAAAAGTGCTCTTTTTTTCCAGAAGACTGATTTCATTCATAATTTGACCATCACACGATGAATGAAAGGTATTAAAAGGTAAAGGGGGGAGGGGTCAGACTTGGAATCACAAATTATTAATGTAAAACTAAAACCAGTTTTGTACTTTAATTAAGGAGCTGCTCAGGCTGGGATTCATTTAAACTACCTTAGTTCTTCAAAGTCTGCTGCATTATTTAGTGCTTCCAGTCACTTCTGGTTTGTGTCTGGACTATTTTAACATACTGAAAATAACTGAAAGTTCTGAGGGAGCAAAATTAATAAGCAGAGGAAGTCCTCAATCTAGTGTGTACATAACATGCTTGCTGCCTGCCATTGAAATACAGTATTATCAAATACAAGGGGTTAAATTTAAACTCCGTGACCACCTCCCTGCTTGCTTGGTTGTCATTAAGTGTGGGGAGGGAATAGGAAACACTTCACACATCTTGTTTTCCACTTCTAATATATTTTTGAGTTTTCTAGTGCAGGCTTTGCTTGGATGTGTAATCACTGTGGAATGGCTACTATACTCTTGCTTCACTGCATAATACTTTCCCTTCCTCCTTCTGTAGGATTCCTCATGAAAATAGGCACTTTGTGTTTTTGGCCCTAAGGACAGAACATAATGTACCGTCTCTAGGAAAAAATTAAAAAAAGAAAAAATCATTAAAACATTTTCCACTACTTAAAAAAACCTCGACACACGAAGTACTACTGTATTTCTGTTACACACATGACCTCATAGATAGATGTGTGCATCCACACACACAAGTGCATTCAATTTTCAATTTTGCTATTTATAGAACTCTATAATTTTTCCTGGCTCAAGTTTTAGTAAGTCTTCCCCGATGGGGTTCAGTTCACACGGTTTCACAGTCCTTCATTTTGCTTCAAGTTCATATCCATGGAATGCCCCTCCCCGACCCTGTTCCTCCTAGAACCCCATTTAATGTTTTGCTGATTGAATTGGCCCTTTGCTTTACTGAACTCATCACAAAAAACAGCAGGTTTTTTATCTCCTAAGGAGCTCTGTGTGTCTTTACAATTTTTCTTGCAATCTCCTAACAGCAAAGCTCAGGGATCCAGTTGCTTCTGTCCACAGCCACTCCTTTCTTGCTGATGAAACATGCAAAGCACACCTAGGAGGTCTTGGCAGAGAGGCATATAAAGATCTTCCAGCCATGCTGCTGCTCCCTTAAGTAGGAATGATGGAGATTTGGGGAGTGTTTGAGAATCATGGAGCCTTTGTCCAAGCTGGCAGCAGGGCAGAAGTTCTGGAAGACAGGCATCTATACGATGCTGTTCCGCTTTGCTTGTTCCACTTTCAGTGAGATGGGCAAAAAAGAATGAAGTGTTCAGAGACCTCAAGGCAGGAGAACCTTTTCTTCCCTGTCTTCAGTCCCCTCATACTTGAACAAACTGTCCTGTCCCAGGGTGAGGATGCCCCTAGCTGATTTAGGATAGATGGATCTGATGGTACTTCCATCTCTTCCCATTCTCCATCCTCTTTCCAGCTTGCCAGGTGGGAAGGCAAGGCTGAACTGCGCTGCAGCCCAGCAACTGTGTGAATGCCCACTGAGAGCTAAATGCCCATTTATGTAACTTCCAGCTAAGCTCTGCTTTCTTTTGGTAAGAAAAGCCATCCTGCCATGTCAAGGTGCAGTGCTGGAATGCACAACGACGACAAAAGGGAACTGCCCCCTCTCCCACTCTCCAAAGCTCAGCTTACTTGGGCTGGGGGCATACAGTCTGCATAAAGGACAGAGAGGCAGTGCTCAGAAAGTAAAAAGTCATTAAAGTGAAAACCCATGAGGCAGATAACAGCTTGCTGCCAGACTTCTCAAAATTTAAGTGTTGATTGTTCAGAATTTATGTCTAGATTTTTCTTAAGAATGCAATTTCCTGGCACATGGTACAAGTCACTCTAGACCTGCATGTCAGCACAGCAGGCATCCTGTTGCAAAGGTTATTATGGAACTATTGAATGTTTTCATGCCAAATTTGTCCAAATTAAGCCGAGGGGAATGGAAATACTTTCCCTGGATAGGTGGTGGTTGCATTAGGTGGGTTTGTTTATAAGGAGAATAAAAGTTACAGCTAAATATAAAAGCAGATATATCATAATATTGTCTGAGAACTTGAATAACATGTCATTCAGCCTGTGTATTGTGGAAAGAACACGAAGGTCAAGTCTAAAATAAGATCAGTGACTGTTTGACAATAGAAACATGTAGGAGGTAGAGCTGGAGAATTTTCCACATTTTTTTCAAATGGCATTTTTCTTTCAAAAAATATCCTTCTCTACCTTGCAACGAGTCTGATGCAAAAAACCTGTTGAACTTCGTGCAAAACATACAGCTGAATTCAGTGTGTTTTTGATCAGCCCCCTGGCAAACCTGTATAAGTAATTTGTGCCAACTGTTTACTTTTTTGCATTATGCTTAGTTGGGAAAATGAAAGAAAGCTGCTCTGTCGCATTTGTGTTTTTAAAGAGTTTCACTTTCTGCTTGAGTCCTCTCATTCTGCTTCCCTGGAAGTCAGAGACTTCAGCAAGTCTATTGCTACCTTTTAAAGGTAAGCACACCTGAATTCCCAGCATTGGGGAGCACACAGAATCCTTGCCAAGGTCAAAAAGAGAGAGAAGGGGAGAAAAAAAACCCAGCCAAACTACTACTTGGAAGTATTTTATAAAATCTAATGCATTCCTTTTTTATTTTGTTCATCCACCAAAATCTAGGGTGAAGACATGATGTTAAGGTCTTGGCATTTGCCAAAGTGCAGTGGAGCTGGGGATTTCAGCCTCTACCCTGCAGCAGGCACAACCATACCTCAGCAAGTCTTGCAGGAGAAAAGGAACTTGCAATCCCAGTCTTGACAGACATCCAATTCCCCCTACTTTTACTTCAGTCAGTGATGTCAGACATACTTTTTATTTGTCCCCTACATTCACTTTCAAATACAGTTACAACCACTTCCCTGTAAAATGTGTTACAAAAGGAGTCTTACAAATGCCCTAATCCCCCTGCCAACAGTTCCAATGGCAAAATCCCATGACTTTAAAGCAAAGGCAAGAAACAGAGCCCAGCTCAAGGCTAAGGCCTGAAGGCAGCTGCCCTTCCTTTCCCTCTGAGCTGTGGTACACAGTCCATGTAGTTTCCAAACCCAATGTTGAAACATTAATTGCCAACTTGTTCCTCCAGGGGAGGACTCTCAGGGTTCCTGGGAGGAAGGGCCTGATAGAGGAAGGAAATATGGGGGTAGAGCATCCTCTCCTCAGCTCCCCCAACCTGTCCCTGTCCTCTGGAGACGCTGCACCAAAGCTCAGGGGGGCAAGGTCCCTGTGCAGGGGAGGACTTGTCCCCTCTGAGGAACCTTCAGTGAGGCTGCAGGAGAGCTGGAGGAAGGAGCCAGTGCCTTGTGGCACACCAGCCTTACCAGGGGGTCAGAAGAAGTCCCAGGCACAGGCTGGCCAGAGCCCACTGCAGGGACAGGTCCTGCTTAGGTTTGTGCTCAATAGCCCCCTTCCGCTTGACCTCCAAACCCAGGGGCAGACACGGCCAAAATTAGTGTCACACTGAGGGCTGGCACACGGTGGCTTAGACCCTAACGATCCCACTGGGAATTCAGTATTGTTCTGGCCCTATTAACAATAATTTGCATGTTGTCTAATGGCCCTGGGAGGAAAAAAATAAAAATAAAAATAAAAAGGGTGGCAGGCCCTGAGGGAAGAGAAGAGGAAATGGGACTGCTGCCATTTTCTTCTGAAACCTGGCAAAGTAAGAAGGCTGACTTTCTTAAGGAGCCAGAGGTAAAACCATTCATTGCAAAATTATTTAATCTCTAACTTAATCATTCAGCCTTCATTGCTTCAAGGCAGGGTTTTGAGAACCCAAGCCATTTAACTACTCTGAAGAGCTCCTGTCAAACCAGCCTGATGGGGACCTTGATCATAGGAAACTGATTTTAGCAGGACTCTGTGTCTCTCCCAAGGCACTGGTGACAGTGATCTTTCAGGATGAGGAGGTGCTCTCAGCAGAAAGGTCTGAAGTGCAGAGGCAAGGGACGTCTGCACACAGTGCTTCCCCATGGAATGTGGAGCCTTACAAATAAAGAGCAGTCAGTAACACTGAGCTGCCACAGTTCCAGTCATTATTTCCTTTTGTTAAGAGGAGTTTCTTTAGGGATCAAAGTCTCCTGAAAACCAAACAAGCTGCCTGTCCATCCCTTCCAAAAGAACAGGTAGTTTATTCCAGCTGTCAGCAATTGCAAACCAAACAGCTCCTCTCCCACTGTCAGTTTTTGCTCTAGGCCAGTTATTAAAGTTAAACAGTTGCGTTTGCAAGAATGATGTATTGTGTCTGCAGGGGGGAAGAGAAGGGAGTAGAGAGACAGGGGGGAAAAAAAAGCAAGCAAGTGTTCTAAAACAAACCCTAGGCCAGTTTGCATAGTTTAACAGTGTGCCAGTGCTGCCTCTTCCTTCAGTCCATTGAACTCCCACAGAAGTCCCAGCCTGCAGGATGTACTACCATGTCACAAGCATCCTTCTCACTGTGTTGGGGAAAATAATTGTTTTTTTTAAAAAAACAGGAAAAAAACAGTTGCTTGTAAAATAAATATACTATTCCCTTGTAAAAGAATCCACTTCATTAGGTATGAAAAAAGGTACAGGTTTCCCCACAACCTGTGCCACCCAGACTGAGAGCAGAGTGGAAAGGCCCCTTCTCATGCTCCTAGAGCACCAGGGAGGTTCCCCAGCTTGCCCCTGGGGCTGAGGAACAGCTTCATTGGCCAAGCTGAGCAGGACCAATTTCTAGAAAGCTGTTGTGGTCCTGGTGGGACACTACTACCTCTGTTCCGCACAGCACAGTCAGAAGGATCTGTGTGGCATCCTGGGCTCCCCTTACAGTGGGGATGCCTGGGGAGGCTGAAGAGCACTCTCAAGGAAAAGGCAGAGGCAGCCTTGCTCCAGTTTTCCACCACTGCACAGCTGTGCCCAACCACCCACTGTAACCAGGGCTCTGCACAACACCTCACTGGTCCCTTTCTGGGTCTGCCCACATGCTCACTGCTGTGTGAGGCTAGACACCACCAGTTTTAGCACCCATACTGAAAAAAAATTGCTGTTGACTCCAAACGGGCAAGGATTCCACACATTCAATCCAGAGCCAAATACATGGATTTTCTACTGCAGGGATTTTTTTTTTCAGACAGCCATGAGCTACTACAGAAGCCTGAACAGACTCCAGGCCAGCTCATTTACTTGCAGCCTTGATTGCCACCTGACATTTCAAGAGATTGGTTTATTTTCTCTCTTGTAAGGGCGCCCTGCTGCGGGACTCCGGCCCCGTGAGGAGCAAAGCCTTTCCCTCAGCCAAGCTCCACAGCAGTGCTGCTAATTACTGCAGATCTGGAAAACAGAGAAAGGAACGGGTCAAGGTGGAATCTGGAAATAACACAGGCATTAGGATTCCTCCTCAGTTATATCTGGGACCTTGCGCATCCAGCAGCAGACAGAGGATTAGATAGTTGGAGAGTGTGATTTAATGTGATGTGCCAGATCACTTCAGGAGAGGGGCTTTGGATATGTCTGACTTGAGGAAAAATTTGCAGACACTTGGAGCACAATGTAGAATTTGCTTCAGTTATGAACCAGGGAGTCATTACTACAGTTTTTCTCTGTCTTTTTTTTTACTCAAGCTGTGAGTTCATTCTTGAGAATGAAACCTCAACAGGTTTTATCTATGTACAGCACTGACCATCTTATTCTGCTAATGGAAATGCCAACTCATTTACTAGAGTATTTATCTTTGATTTATTTCTAACTCTTTTTTCTCTATTAAAAATAAGAGATTAGAAATAGGATCCTCTACTACATCTTATAACAAGTCTGAACATGTGAAAAATATTCTTAAGAAAGGAGCTCACTCTGTTAGAGAAAAGCCTGCAATAGTTATTCCATCACAAAAACAGGCTACAGGACTGACCCATAGATTTCACTGGCCTGCTGTCTGTGGTCTTATTTCATCTTTCTAGTGACTCATGCAAGTCTCTCCAAGGCACATAACAAAAATTTTGTCTCCTAAGCCTCAGTTCAGCAAGATATTTAAGAGTAACTTCAAGCTCATGATTATGCCAAAAGGTTTGATTACTACTCACTTTTAAAAAAAATATTTTAAATCGCTTTTGCTACTTGTATCTGAATATTTAATGAATCTTGTGAATGGAAACACAAGAATGCAAGTGTATAAAGATACCTCCTACAGGTGCATATGATATACCTATGCTACTCCTGAAATGCCACAAACAGCTTTTTCATACAGTGGGAATAGAAAAGGAAAGACAAATTCCTTCTTGAAACACCAAATGAACGGTGCTGATACTTAAAGGAAAACAAATACTATCACTTGCCATTTCTCACTGCTCACCCTTCCCCTACATAAAAACTAGAAATCAACACCTGAAACCCATCTTTTTAATCTGCTTCCATCACAAGGATTGCCAAACATTCAAACAGTGGAACTGAAAAAGTTTAAGCCTAATTTCCATTTGACTTTTTTTTCCTTCTTTTATCTCCTCTCCACTCAAATCTCACCCAAGATACTTTCACAATCTGACTCACTTTGCTCTTTCCCAGGCTAGCAAGCTCCAGCAATGACAAAATGTAATGCTACAGATTTGAGCTTTATTCTAAACTCCAAATTACTAAACTGGACATTTTGTTCAAAATTGTACCTTGTATCACTCCTTTTTTTTAAATTATAGATCATCAGCTCAGTTCATGATAGCATGATGGCAACAACAAATTTCCCATACCTTGTGCGCTATATAGCAAGAATACCTATTTCATATATGGGTTAACTGAAAAAGAGAGATATTAGTGATTTGCCCCATTTCCTATCGTACACTCACTACTAGAGCAAGAAGAGGAAGTTAAGTTCTGACTCTTAGTTACTTTCTCAAACAACTGGGTGATGGCCTCTTTCAGTCCCTATGCGGGGTAAAATGAGGCCTTTCCTTTTTATTGTACCTGGCCCACATTCTTAAATTACTCACCAAAGTGTCCTGAAACCCACTGAGCTGCCTTTTCAATCAACAAAGCAGAATCATTCTTTTCATGCTTCCTAAATAAAATAGCAATAAAATTATGTATGCACTGAAGGATGCAGCCTATTTCTTTCAAAATCACAGAATCACAGAATCATTTGGGTTGGAAAAGACCTCTATGATCATGGAGTCAAACCACAGTCAAATCCAGCTCCTGGTTCTTTTTGCAGAATTTCGATGACAAATACAAGGAGGATTGGCTTGCAACTTTAAATGAGAAATGGCAATGCACAACAGAACCCCAGTCAGCACACGAATAAATTCCATGATGTAGGTGCAGAAACACATCAAGTGCATTTAAAATTACCTTAACAAAACACATGCAGGAGTAAGTTTTCCCTGGATGGATGAGCCAGCAGCACATCCATCCCAGTATCCCCAGTCACCAACCAACACCAGGTGCTCTGGAGGAGAAATAATAGAATTGATAATTTTGAAATAGCATTACCTGGAGAAAGCTCTACACTCAGCACCTGGTGATCTGATTTCAGCAGCTGATGTTACATTTACCCCAAGGTGTATGACTGCCCTTTCCAACAATTTGACTCAAACAGCAGCACAGATGTTTTCCTTACTCTTATAAATAAATATCTAAACTTTTCCTGGATGCAACTCAGTACTTTCACTCACAGCTTTCCCATGAAAACAACTTCCAAAGGTTAATCATGTGTTGCAGAAAAGGCTGGTTCTCTCTATTAGCTGAAAACCTGTGGCTTTTTCATTTGATCTTATTTTTCTTGCCATATATACAAAGTAAACACAACTACAATTGTCCAATTAAGTGCCTCTTCCTGTTCCTATTGAAGTCAATGGCAACACTTTCTAACATCGGATTTGTTTTCTTACTCATTAACTGTAAAACCCAGAAACTGGCAAGGAACTTTCCAGCAAGGGGGAATTTTGTAAAGTCTATCAATATACAATAATTATGACAGCAAACTAACATTAAGATAAAATAACAGAAAATAAATTCCAGACTTTCAGATGCATTTGGAAAAGTTATCTGGTTTCATAGTCTTTTGGAAGCCAAAAGGAAAAAAAAGGCAAAAAAAAAAAGCCATCAGATTGTTAATGAGACTGAAAGCCAGAGTAAAATAAAAATCCCTCAAATCTGTCATCAGCATTCATGTTTGCCAAGGCCTGGATGTTATCCTGCTGGGGAAGAGAAGATTTATGGCATTGCACACCTTCATCCATCCTATTATTATATATGAAATGGAAAATAAAACAGGCCGGTACTGCCCTTAGAAATAATCAGTATTTTGCTGCCACTGAGTAACAAATGTTGTTATTATTATTACTAAATCAGCAGGAGGGCAGCCACGAGGTGCTCATAAATAAATTATTTTTAAAAAACCAACAAACCAAACAGGGCTGGGCTCCACCCTCCCAAGGGTGTGAAGGAAAATAAAACAAGGATGGAGGTGGGCAGGGCAAGGCCAGAGCTGGCACACATAGCTCCCGAGGGCCAGGAGGCAGCGCCCAGCACCCTGCCCAGCACCCAGTGCCCAGTGCCAGCAGCAGGGATGGAAGGGGCAGTCAGGAAGCTGAGGACTGCTGCTCCACCTTGAAGCAGAAAGTAAAAACAGGCAGAGAACCAGAACGTCTCACCATAACCCTGATCACCAAAAGGGATGGAAATGAATCAGGCAACAAGTAAAAATCCTCTTTGCTAACAGGATAGTCATTATTCAATCAGATCTTTTACACTGTTTTTTGGCTCCATGACTGCCCAGGCTGCTGACCCAGTTTGGGGCTACCCAGACCTCAGGTCAGAAGCCAGTGGCCACTGCCTTGCCAGAGCCCTGGGGCAGGACTGTGGTGATAAAAGGCTTTGGTCTGGTTCAGCGAGCGGGCTGCAGAGCAAGATGGGAGACAAGGACACAGCACAACTGCTGGCATCCCGCACCAGCAAGCAGAGAGCCACCACTTCAGCCACCCTTAGCCCAAGCCCCAGCCCAGCACCGCTTGGTGGTGATGGCAGAGCCTGGCTGGCTTTCTGTGCACCAGGCACAAACCACCACACGAGACCAAAACCACAGCAGAGGTTTCAGAGCGACACATGAGCACCACTCCCGTTTCTGCATCCACCTCTCCACCAGGCCCAACCTGCTGAGAGATGACCCTCTCTCATCAAGGACACCCGTATTGAGCACCAGGGCTCAATGTTTGCTGGCCATGCAGTACAAAGTTCCCATGCTGCCTTAGGAAGCCCGGGCCCTAGGATCTGGCTGCTGGGAAAATGCTTCTGCTCCACATGCAATTTCACACATCACTGCATAGGTCTTGTGATTCTCCTGCTAGAGCCGTGCTTTGCCATCGGAGGAACGCTTGTGCCTCGGCAGAAAAATTCAACTGGATTTTCTCCATGGATTACCGACTCTGAATTTCAAGCTACATACTCAAAAAACTAAGCTCCTTACTGTCCAGCAGAGCGAACACAGCAGCTTGGGAGATGCCTGTGTTAGTGCAGACACAGAACAAACTTATTTCTTGATATTGAAAGTAAAGTAAAACTTTTTAATAGGATTGCTGTTTGAACTTTACAGTTCTTTGCAAGATCAAGGCAAATGACATCATCTCCAGAAGTGAGACCCCTGGTTCTGAAATTTTAAAGGTCACAGTCAATACATTTTTTTTGTTTTTTTAGAAAAAAAACAGACTTCTGAGAAAATATGCAGCCCACTGTTTTTGCAAGTTACAGAGAAAGCTATTATAAATGAAAAGGACTAGAGAACCACAATCATTTTCTCTTTCTGCCCTAGCACTTCTCCTTGCTTCGGCACAGATCCTCCGCAGAACAAATTTCTTTTTCTTCAGCAACAGCAAAAAGAAAAATATTTTGATAATATTTTGAGAATTTGATTATAAACCCACAAAGCCACAAAAACTGGCAAAGGACCTAGAAGGTGCTACACTTGAAACTGCCAATTCACTTATTTAACTGAGTGGATTTCAGATAGTTTCCTTTACCAGTCAAACAGTGACTTGGGGTTAGCCCCACTGGGGATTGAGTCGTTACAAGGCCGCGCATCGCCGCTGAAGAAAGCCAAAGCTCCTCTGCTCCATGCTCTCCTTGGCAAAGCACCTGGCATCCCTCTGCAAGCCAGGTGAAGTCCTGTGCTGACAGAGCAAGAGGCTTTTGCTTGGGACTTGCACAAGAAGCAGCGTGTTGTGCAGGAGGGTGCCTAGCAGAGCAGCCCAAATCCAGAGCCCAGAAGGGATGGGATTTTGGTCAGTGCCCCACGCACAAGCTCTGGAAGGGCCCTGTGCCACACTGGTCCATGATCTCTAGCTCTGTCCTGGAGGCAGATGCCTCTGCCATCCCTCACCTTCATGACACAGCCATGGACCACTGCAGGGCACAGAGATCCTCCCAGCTTCCTTTCCAAGGTGTGCCACCAAGCAAAGAAAATTAATTATTCAATAGGCACAAAATAAAAGAGTAAAAAGAGTAATAAATCATCAGTGATTAGGACAGTCAGCTCAGGAGAAGAGAAAGCTGGGGTCTTGTTGCTCATCTAAGAAGCATTTATTCATTTGGCTGTGGACAGCCACCTGAGAAAACACATCAGACTGCAGGAATTAGACACCCTAGTTCTTCCTCCTCCACCAAAAGAAATCTCACCCCTGCAGAATTAGAAGGAGACCTGTTGCCAGAGGGGAAGATACCTCAGCAAAATCAGCAGCCACCTGGAAGGTGAAACCTCCAGAGATGTTGGAGATGTGATGCCCCACTGCCAGGCTGGAGAAAGAAAGTCTCATTGCCAAAGCTCAGGAAAGGCCTAAACTAAGGAGCTGCCAGGAAAAGTGGGGACTTCTCCTCAGATGCTTTTGCAGGTGAGGATGGCACCTAAGTGACAGCAGCTGGGCCAAAGGGTGTCTGCCAGCTTTGGGACATGGAGATTCTTGGGAATGGTGTCCCATACAGCCCTGAAGTCCCTCCCTTCTCTCAAGGCAGAATCAGCTCCTGACTAGCTCGGGTGAGGAACAGTGAGAAGCCAGGGACTTCCATCACCACTCTGGCTAGGCAGGCACTTGGAGGATACAAGTGCTTATGCTCCATCTAAGGTCCTCTTCAGACATCTAAATCCTTCTCCGTATGTGGCCTTAACTCTCGAGCAGAATATAAACAACCACAACAAAGGAACAGAATCACATGAAAGCACATGGCCATTGCATTCCTGGTTCAAATGTAAATACAGTAATTTAAAATTAGGTGTTCTTGGCTGAATCTTCTCTCTGGTTCTCTTACCTGGGCTTCTTCTCATACTTTATATCAAAATGTACATGTCTATGTAAATATGATGGTACAGAAGGAGTTCTGTAGTGCTCATGCTCTTGTTTTTTTCTTTAACAGCTTGGGGAGAAAGCCATATGTTGGACTACAAGTGCCCAGAGCCAAGCATTGATCCCACGTCTGTTAGGGTGTGTGCCCAAAGAGGGAACCCATCACTGCAAGACAAACACAGTTGTTTCTCCCACACCAACTGCATCCCTTCAGTGTTCCCCACGTCAACGTCAAAAAAAGTTGCCAAGTGCGACAGGCCACTGCCAAGCCAGTCCTTCTGTAGCTCTGGAAATTAAAATGAAGCCATTAAGTTTTTAATCAGAAAGCACATATTATACCAAGTACCACAAAATTGCAGAGATGAGCTAGTTCTCCTCTTTTTTTCTTTTTTAATACAATTAAGATGTTATCAGGCCAAAGTACAATATTGCGGTATCCTGGCCAAAGTGAAAATCTTTGAAAGCAGCATTTATTTGCCACCAGAACCACAAGCTAATAATGCAGATTACGTGCAGTTCCCATCTGTTGCTTTTTCTAAGTTTTGAACAAACCCATGAGGCTGTGTATTGTAAGGGCATTAACAACCCCAGACACCATTATCAGCAATGTCTAGTGCCTAAAATTTATACTCCACCAGCTATATACCCCTCCCACCCTGCCCTTCGATATGTTTTCCTTCTTTGTTTCCCTTGCAATATAAAGAATTCACATCCTGAAAACACACTGTCAACTTATAGAATGGATTCAGACCAAACAGACAAACAAGAAAAACACGTCAACCAAATTTCAGACCTGAGTGTAAGACACAGGCCCATTCATGAGACACAAGGCCCATGCTGCCCAAATTACCTGCTGTGTAAAACATGCTCTCATGACTAAATGTGACACTCTCTTCTCTGGTACTGTGCAGCCTCTAATAAACTTACCACTCCACAAACTAACAGGGAGCCAAAATATAAAGGAGGAGAAGGCTACAGCAGCCAGGGCTCCTGCCTGTTGTAGCACCCTGCATGACAGGGAGATCTTGCAAGAGGCTGTCCTGAAGTCCTACCAAACATGACCACATACAAAGCCACTCTGGAAAAGCCATTTATGAATAAGGTTCATACATGGGGTATGGTGCAAGAGGCAAGTTGAAGACCAAGCACATGTATTAAAGCATCCTTTTACACTGACAGATCCTGAAATCAAGAAAAAAAAAAAAAGATAAAAAAGAAAAAAGAAAAATCCACTGCCTCATGTCCTCCTTGATTTCTTCTGCCTGAAGAGAGGATCCCAAAAGCTGTGTTTGCAACTTCATGTTAGTCTTTTGTTCTTTGTAACCAGCTATAAGGTTTTGCCTGTGTTTAATAATGCTAGGGCTCAAAGGTACCAGCCATATACCAGAGAGACAAGCAAAAGCCACCTTCAGGTAGTATTTTGCACATCTTCCATGCGTACATTACAAATAACAAGAGACAGTAAACAGTATCACGTGCATCCAAATTCTGGAGCTTTTGTTGACAGGAAACCTCAATAAACAATTAAATGGCTATTGATAAGAAGAATCCTTTCCTTTTAAGGGCAGTGATTGCTTACAGTCCGAGTTTCTTGTACTTCTAACTGTCAAGCAACAGCTCCAGCACTCGCCTCCTCTGGCCAATCACGCCTGGTCACACCTGTCTTTTCACATTCTCGGTTTTATTCATTATTTATGTTTCTCTTTACACAATACACCCACAGGACAATACATCTCCAGCATGCTCACGATTTGATCCAAAGCTCACTGGAGTCAACAGAATGACTTCACTGGCTCTGGAGCTAACCAAGGGCCCCAGCTCTGCAGACGGGCTTCCAGCCTGAGGAGGGACTTACGCACAAGTCAGGCATCCCAGCCCAGAAGTGCAATTCCAAAATCCCTAACCCTTTAGCTGCTCGTCTCTGAACAAGCCAAGCTCTCCAAAAGCCGGAACCATTCAGGGTTTTTTTTTTTCCCTCCAGTTATCTGTTTTGTGAAAAAAGACCCCCACAGCACTAACAAACCCTCTGTAGTGATCCATGAACTAGGGGGTCAGGGGATAGACCTGCCTCTCCCAAGTGTGGTCCCAACAACCAAGTGCTGGAGTCATGCTGTGTGTATGTGTGTATATACGTAAGTGTGTGTCTGTGTATGTGTGCCTATTTGTATATAATACACAGACACACAGACACACACACACACATTTTTTGCTCCCCCTTCTGGCCCCATGAATCTTGATTTTTTTTTTTTCTTCTTGATGGAAGCAGAGGAGAGCAGGAGAACAATCCTGCCTCCAGTGTGACTTGTAGGCAGGGATCAGCAGCACTCCTCTGGGAGGTGCGCAGTGTGGATTCCTGGTGAGAAAAGGGCCCCAAAGCCTTGCTCCCTCTGTTATAGCAGCAGGAGATGTCCTCTGCATCGCTGGACATGAATCCCCTTTAGTCAGGCAGGTTCAGCAGCAGGGAAGGCAACACCTTCATTTTTTAACAGAGATAGTCAATGCAGGCAGCACATTATTTAGCCTAACACTGATTTACCAAGAGACCCAGTGCTAACAAACACCAAGCTTGAAAAACATGTTAACTGGGAAACATACATGTAATTTACATTTTTCTACATACACCTCTTAAAGGTGTGCTGTGTAATTGAGTCAGCTTTCTGTATTTCACAGGAGAACCTGAAACTGCCAGTGTCCTACCTAGCTGACCTCCATTTCTAGGTGAGTTTTGCCAGCTCTCAACATAGGTTTCTTCTTCAGTATAACTTTTGCCATTTCTCCCTCCAAAACAGTAATATCATAAGCTCTACGCATACAACAACAGGTTTGGTTTGTGGGAGAGCAGCTGAGACCACATTTTGTTCCAGTACATCAACTAATAAAGGAAAAAAGGAAATAAATACCCTTCTGATTCAATGCAGTTACTTATTCTGGAAGGAGAGGGAGAGAGGAAAAGCTTTTAACTGACTACAAGTGAAAAAGCTGTCCATTTTCCACCAGTGGAAAGCTTCCCTCTCTAGTTGATGCTGAAGCCTGCCCCAGACAGAGGTGATCTCTACCCTAGAAACACAGCCACTCATCAGATCACAACAAATACTCATTTTCCAGAACAAGCCCACAGACACGTCTCCCAGCACCTTTGTTTCATCTCAAGAGAAAGATTTTTCACTCTAGACTTATTTTATCCCATAAAACCCCACTCCAGTGACAACCACAGCTGCAGACACTGTCACTGATGGCCACCTGCTTGCTGGCAACACCAGCATCCCATGTTTGTTGCACACCAGTCTGGTACATCACCCCTCGCGGGTAGGGATACTGCAAGCACACACACACAGGTGGCCCCTGCTGTCCCGACACTGCCTGGGACCTACTGCAGTGTGTATGCCTCTTCTGGCATGGGCATCCGTGCTGCCCCCTCCCACCCCACTGCACGACACTGCCTTGGCTAGGAACCTGCCCTGGCTAGGAACCTGCCTCCATTCTGCCAGCAGGTGAGGGTGGACAGGAGAAGTGGAGACCACAGCAAAGTGGAGACCGCAGATGAAGACAGAGCCTTGACCACCCCTTTTGTTCACAAGCTGTAGCAGTTCCCCTCAACTCAAACCACTCCACCCTACCCTGCATGGAGATGAAACTTGACAACTGGCAAAAGGCCTGCACTGCTTTGGCACATTGCACTGCAGACACCCCCTGGGCAAACCTTTTGCTGCCACGAGTGCAATCCTGGGCACTGCCCAACCTGGGGTCCCACCAGCCACAGGCTGGAGCCGGGAGAGGAACCGAGCAGTCAAGGCACTTACCCAGCCTCCGTTGTCCTGGATCCAGTTGTGCAGCTGCCGGTTCAGGTACTCGGTCATCCAGGCGGCGATGCTGTCCACGAGGTGAGACATCTCCCGGTTGACGCTCTCCACACACATCACACCGCCAAACTCAAAGAAGGCCACAATTCTGCCCCAGTTAACCCCATCTCGGAAGAGCTCCTCCACCACCGCCACGAAGCGGCTCCTGGCCGTGAGGGGCGTCAGGTGCAGCTGGCCGGACATTTGGGCAAAGTCCCTCTGGTAGCGTCGGGAGAACTCATCCCCTGCCTGGCGCAGGACGAGGTGCACGACCTGGGGTGCGGGGCGCAGCCCCTCGGCCGGGGGCGCATGGCTAGCAGCAGCCGAGCCGGGGGGCTCGGGGTGCGGAGACACCAGCCCAGTGTGATCAGAGGAAGTCCCAGCAGCAGCAGCAGCAACCGCAGCAGCAGCAGGAGCAGAGAGACCTGGAGGCAGGGATGCCCTGTCCTCACTGGCAGGCCAGTCGTATCCCCTCTGAGAGAGTTTATAGTGGATGTACTTCAGCACTATCTCCCGGTTATCGTAACCTCTTCTCCCCGGATGAGCCATAATTCCCACGAGGAAGCAGCAAGAGGAAGGGAGAGAGGAAGAAGAGGAGCAGGATGAACCCAAAAAAGTAAAGCAGCCAATAATAATAAAATTAATAACACCAAAAATTATAATCCAGTTATTGTATTGGACACGGTTTCATTCATGCTGGTGTGGGGGAGCTCTCGGGGTCTCGGAGGTACTTTTGTCTTCTCAGTGTTTCCTCCTTGGTTTGAGATGCACGGCATAAATAGGGATTAGAATGCTGCAAATACTTTACTTCCAGGTGCACATTTATTACTTATTATAAATTTACTTTAGGACCATTTCCTCCTCGGTGTTGAAATACATCTTAAAAAATATTATACCGACTCAAAATCAGGTGCATTTTCCCCTAGGTGCTGGACTACCACGGACACGAAAGAGCGGACGAACACACACTGTAAAAATTGCAATTCAACACAATTTGCTAAAGCAGCCTTGGATGGACGTTAATCCAATGCACTTTATGCTAGAAACCTCAACATTAGGTTTTGGGTTTTTTTGTTACACAAACTAAATTTCCTCTGTAAAGTACTTACTTGGACTATAAATATGTTCCTCTGTCAAGTTTCCTCTAAAAGAAAAATAGCAACAATAAAATCCAAACATCACAAGTCTTCAGAAGCGTGAAGTTCTGGTTGCTTTGATGCTTCAAGTCAACAAGGGGATGGGAAAGGGGCAAAAAAAAAAATAAATTCTACGATTTCAAATGTTTTTTCCCAGACTCCTGTTTAACAGACATCTCCAAAGATGTGTCAAAGCTCAGAAAATCCCGCCTCGCAGACCGGGAAGGCGAACAACCCCAAAGAGACGGAAAATCCTGGAGACCAGATGAACCACATTTGAATCCAAGCTCTCGCAGAAGTGCTCTGTTTTTCCCTCCAGTGCAACGTACAGACATATGCATTTACGTAGTTTCATTCAGACACCGATCGCAGGAACCCGGTGCTTCCACACACACGCACGCACACACCCAAAAAATTAAAAATTAAAAAAAAATTGTATGGATTTAGGAAATTAATTCTTTTTCACAAGAAAGAGCGCCAAAAATATTAATTAAAAAACGAAAATAAAAATAAAGAAGGAAAATTGCTTTTGACTGCTGCCATTTCCCGAGCAGCTTTGTATCGGCGGAGGAAGAGCCCCTGGCGCTGCCGAAGAGGGGCGCGGACGGGGCGTGTGTGCGGTGTGACTGGTGCCGATGGGGACCGCGGCCGCGGCGCCGCTGCCCGCCCGCCCGCCCGCCCGCGCAGCCCCGCGCACCCCGCCGGCCGGGGGCGGCTCCTCCGGGCGCTCCGCGCTGCTGCTGCCGGCGGCGGCGGCTCCGGACGGCGGCGGCGGCAGCGGCGGCTCCGAGCGGCGGCGGGCGCGGGCGGGGAGCTCTCCCGGCGGCGGCGGCGGCGGCGGCAGCGGCGGGGGGAGCGGAGCGGAGCGGCGGGGGCGGGGAGAGGCGGGGAGGAGCGGAGCCCGAGGGGTGGCTCCGGCCCCGCGCGGCGTAGCCGGGCGCGGTGGTTTCCTAGAGCTCCGCCTCACGCTTCATTCAAGAAAAGGGGGAAATGGGGAGGGGGGGTGCTTAAAAGAAAAAAAAAGAAGAAGAAAAAAAAATATAGGCGGCGGCGGGGGGAGGAGAGCAGCCCCCCGCGGTCCGGGCCCGCCCTCCATCGCGGCGCGGGCCTGGGGCCGGCGGCGGGGCGGCGGAGGAGGTGCGGAGAGCGGCGGAGCGGCGGGCGCGGAGGGGCGGCGGGCTCCAGGGCCGCGGGTGCTGCTGCCGGCCCCGCCGCCACCGCCGCCCGTGCGGAGCAAGCGGCGGCGGGGCTGGGGGCTGCCGGCTCTCCACGGCGGAGCGCGTCCCGCTCCGCGCCGCCGCCGCCGCCCCGCGCGGATTCATTTAAATATTTTTTTTTTTAATAAATGAAACGGGGAGGGAGATATAAAAAAAAAAAAAAAAAAAAAAAAAAAAAAAGAAGTCCGAATGCACCTTTTTAAAAAGCAAAGTGGCCCGCTGCAGGCGTGCGGGGCGCCGTGCATTTTGGTTGGAGCGTGTGCGCGGCCCGCGGAGCGGTGCGCTGCCGATGCCGCCGGCCCGGCTGTCCGGGTGCCCCCCGCCGTGCGGGCCATGCGGGGTCCCGCACACCTGCTCCGCGCAGGCCGCCCTCCCGGCCCGTCTTCAGGGACAGGCAGGGAGTTAGGTTTTAGGACTTTTTGTAGAAACGGAGCTCAGGTTTGTCCCTGTGCCCCGGCCTGCAGAATTTTTTTACATTGAAGAGCGGCATTGAGGAGCTGCTTGAAGATGAGGTCAATCAGGAGCTGACCAAAGAAGTAGAGTTAACCTTTAAAGCTGATTAAACCCACAGAGCTGGGAAATAGCGGTGGCTCAGACCCCTTGCCATGCCGAGCCCCGACAATGGGGGCCAGGGATGTGTAATGCTGGGACTGCCCCAGCTGAAATGGGGCACCATACCGGGGAAATGCCAAGCCGAACGGGAGAAGGTCATCCCCGGCGCCTTTCTCTGCTCAGTACAGGAGGGGGAAAAGAGACGTTTGATAAATTCTTCCAGTTTTTGTCGATATAAGGGTGATTGGGATGACAATCTCATCTGTAAACTCCCCCGAAGCTAAAAGGAATAAAATGCATAAACAAAGCTGTGACCATGAGTTCTCTTGGACAGGGGGCACTGGGAATGAATGTACCCTGCCTTCCAAGTATGCTTTTAGAGATAGTTCCTTCAGGTACGGACTGGTCACGCGTGGTTCACAGCGTGACTGCTCCTCTGAGGAAAAGGCACTGGTGTGGGAAGGGTGAGCAGGTGTCCCTCCAACAGAGGAAGGGGAACTCTCCGCGTCCAAACGAGACGGATTCTCCTAAACGGAGCTCACCTGTGCCCTCGGTGATCCGGGTTTTGTTTCGAGGCCGCACCGAGGAATTGGTTTCTGCCATGTACGAAACAGCACCTTTCCAGGTGCCTGAGGCGGCCTTCAGGGTGTTTAACCCTTCTGGCGTCTGTTTTTAGGGGGGCACGGGGAGACACTCGGCACCATACCTAGTGCCAGCATCTTCCCCTCTCTCCCTCTCTTCCTGTCTCCTCTTCCTCTCCCTGCTCTCTCTCCTCTCCGACGGGCGGCTGTTGCCACCCAGCGGCCGCCGCTCGCCCCGGGCTCGGCCCCGACAGCCCCCGGACCCCGCTCCGTCCTGAGGGAGCTCGGAGCTCGCTCGCCTCATACCCGCCCGGGAAACTGCGGGGGCGAGGCGGTGCTCTCTCATCCGTCCTGTGTGCATTCCTGCCGCCGATGTGTGAGACGGGGATGGCTGTGGATGGTTGAGTTCTTCAGGGTTAAGAGGGACAGAGATTGCAGGACAGCAAGTGAAATGAGTTCAGATAAGACTGATGATGCTCTGTGAGATCGTGGACTAAGGGCTGTACCTGACCAGGGTGAGTGTGTAACTCACAGCATGGTTTAATGATAGACCACAAGCGCATCTCATCTCCATCCATATGAAAGACTCCCAAAAGTAAAGTGCTTGCAATGAACTGAGGGATGGCTTCTGATGGCAGAAATGCAGACAAGGGATCTGTCAACCAAGTAACAATATCACCTTCATATTCATTCACCGAAAGAGAACAAAGAACGAGAGGTCTCTCAAAACTGAAAGTAACCTGACATTTCCATGTAACATTTCCATGGTTTAAATGGGACAAGTGATAGAGGAAATCAGAATGGCCATAGCCAACCTGGATGCTCATTCAGTCTGTCACTGTGCTGGTGATTGAATCTAATGCAATTGGTCCTGCAACTGAAAATGCATCAGACAGAGATGTTGAGTAACACAGAAACCCTGTCTAGGTGCACAATGAAGTCCTAGCAAGATCAGTTTTAAAGCCCAAAGAGTAAATCACTATGAGATGGATACAAAAGGTGCATATAAAATCAATGGGATTTTGTAAGGAGGAATTGAAAATATCACTGATTTTATGGTATTTAAAGGTATTTTGCATGTAGAAATGCAAGTGAGGGCAGCTAAATGAACAGAGTGTACTGAGGACACAGTCAGTAAAATAGGAGTTTCATAATTTATAACTGATTCCTGATGGAAACAGGTACAGCAAAATTTTATGGGATACCCTGTTTGAAAGGGATTTAGTGATGATGCTTTTTCCTCACCAGCTCCACATTCAACACTTTGTTATGGGAATGATAGCTCCCAGCTTTTAAAAAAAGTTTAATAGGAAAATAGTGGTCATGGTTCACCAGAAAGCTTGCTAACACCAAACACAGCTGAGACTGTACCAAAAAATATAAAAAACACGAGGGAAAAATCCCAGGAAGCGTTTGCTTTAAGCAAGGGTATTAGCATTGGGTGATGGGAAACAAAAACTGTGCCTTGAAGAACGACAAATTGGGACTCTGTAAAAAAGCAAAACAAAATTATGCACACTTGAAGCCTTGTTCTTAACATTAAACATCAAAAGCATTGCATCTGACCTGTATGGCTCTAATTGAAGGGAGCGGCATCTTAAAAGCAATTATGCTACCTGAATGGGTGATAAACATCTATTACAGTGTCACGAGTTTGCATCACAGCACTGCTTTTCACCTTGCTTGTTTGTCTGAGCTCAGCAGGATAAAACAACAGTTAAGAAGATATCCAAAACAAAGGCAATATGGTTTTGGAGGCAGATGGAAGAAATGGCAAGAGAAGCTCAGGATTTCTTAAGGAACATGCAATCAGTGCATAAAGTCAGCTTAAGAAATCATGGGGCATTTAGGTAGCAGAATAAGATGCTGCCTACTCAAGATCTGATCCTGCAAGTCCTTCCACACACATTTACCTTTATGTGAGTCAGCCCACTGAAGTTAATCAGACTTAGAAGAATTAGCTGTACAAAGAATTGGAACTTGATTAGGAATACAAGCAGCAGCTCACCTGCAAGAAAGCTCTTTTGACACTGAAGAGAAGTGAAAGCATTGCCATTTAGGCATCAGTCAGGTCTGGTAGCATGAGGGACAGATTATTTTCTTGAGACGGCTTTCTTATCCATGCTTGGGCAACTGACAAGACAGGATCCTGGAAAGCCTGCTCTTTCTTCAGTGGCCTCCCAGATGCCCCCTGCTACATCATTATTAACAAATTATGTAGAAAAGTTTGTAATGTCTGGCAACTCTAAACTTCCCAACAACCTGAAAGCAGACACCTTTTCCCTGTACCTTTGTGTTAACATCAACAGGCTTTCAGCAGCAATCCTGGTCCCTGGTGACCTGCCCACCCTTTCATTTCCTTGGCTCATGTGCAGGGAAGTTAGAGAGAAGCAAATGGTTGTTTAAAGCCCTGCCTGAGCAGGCACGAAACAAGCAGGATGTGTGTTTGCACTCACAGTGAGCAATGACATTGCCACATTTTTTTTCTGAAAATCTGCAGGGGTTTTCTATTCTGGAAAAAAATCAAAACCACCATCACCACCAATCAAAACCCCCAACAACAGTAAGCTAAATTGGAGTGACCTGAAAAAAGCATTTAGAGCAACATAGGTAAATACACCTATGACATCAGAAGAGATCCATTGCCTTATGGTGTTGGAGTACAGCTTAAATACTGGTGTTACTGAAGGAGTCCACTAAGACCGTGCCCACAGGTGGGAATTTGCACATATGCAAATCACCAAGCTGCTCCTCACACAGCCAATGGCTCTGTAAATGCTTTTTGGTGCCATGTCCAGTGAGGTATTTGTCTGTGCCACCCACCCTGCTTCCCTCAGTTCCAGGCATTCAGTGCTGCTCCCTCCCATGCCAGCATTCATTTACTCTGCATGCCTTTGTTCCTGCAAGAGCTTTCTAACTCACCCTGAGTAAAACTAACCACCAACCACATGACCTTCATGTTTGTTTCTGTCCGTGAGACCACAATACCCACAGAGGATCTATGGTATCTCTGCCAAGCTGGATGAAATGTCTTGAAAGCAATATTCTTGTAGAGACTTGCATGGATGCACATAAATCTCTGCTATCAGGTGCCACCATTTATTGCTTAGACTCTCTCAGCTGGTTTGCTCAACGCGTGGCCCAGCATTGCTGCCTAGGAAGCAGCTGTCTGTTGTATATTTAAAAATCATTTTTCTGCATGAAAAAAAGCATAGGAAAAGGTACTACCCTTGAAGCCTGGATGCATATTTTCCTCATTCTTAACCAGGATGATGGCAGGCTAACCTGAACAAACTTTCTCGCTTCTTCAGAGTGCATTCCTGAAATGGGAGATTGCCTTTTATCTTGCTGGTGTTGCAAATGCTGCAGGTGTGGAGTGGATCCTTTTTGGCTGGAAGCGCTTACAGAGCAGATAATGCTACTGTAAAACACTTAAAGCACACCCAACCTGCAATTATGGTTTATTTCATGGGGTTTAATTGCGCTCATCAGGAAAGGCAGCTGGATGAGATACTTGGATAATATCCTTAGGGTCCAACATAGCAAACAGCTCCTGGCTTTCAGATGCCTTTTACTGTACTCATCCCTCAACCATCTTCACTTCTTGTCAGGATGCATAGGCCCCATGGTTTGGATTGGAAGGAGGCAAACAGCCCTGGATATCTTTTTCTCTGACATCTCTTGTGGCAGTACTCTTGCACTTCTCTATGTGGCAATAGGGTCTTGCCTTCACAAGAGCTGAGCTGTCTCGTCACCTTTCGCAAGACACCAACCTGTGCTGGTGACTGAGGCAGTGCCGCCCATGCCCTGTCTTTGTGCTCTGTGGAAAAGGATTGGACACCAGCTTCCCAGATGAAACTGCAGAGGAGCAAAGCAGGCAGGTTCTGCACGAAGGAATAGGCAATCAAAACAGTCTTCTAGACAAACAGGAACATCCATCTCTGCTTCATAAACTTTTATTACACCTGTTAAAATTTCTTAAAGCAAAAAGGGGGGAAAACACTTTTTTGAGTAAATGCTTTGAAATAAAGACCAACACACTTCATTTTAACAACTTTGAAGCACCTGTTAGCTTTGAAAAGGCTGTTCCCCTCAGCTGCAAGTAACCTGTGTCATTAAAAATTTTATTTTAGACCTAATTTTATACACTTATTTACAGTTGCTATCTTTACAGATTTAACACCTTTTTTGGTCAAGGGAGTTGATTCTTGGTGCTTGGTAGCATGACTGTGTTAATCATGCATGTTTTGCTCTTGCCCCTTATGTTTATTTACGTTGCTCTAGCAGCACAACTACAGAATCAACTTGAGAGTTAGAACTGGAAAGGTTTAAAATTAACATGGGGATTCCCCTCCAAGCTGAAAACAAACTTGTTTTTAACCTAAAGAAAAAAAATTTCAGACTGGATTGATGGTATTCTACCACAGAGGAGACTTAGTATAATATTCATCAAGGTTTCCCCAAACAGCAAACCTTCCCAATCAAGTCTATGAAATGAATCTCCCACATCAAATTAGATTCTGCCCCACCCCCCCTCCAAAAATTAGATACGCATCTTTTGGGTTAAAAAAAAATAATTTCACTTTCCACTTCTGTCAGTGCAAGTTTCATCCAAAAGCTTACCAGCATTTTTTCCTCCCACTGCAGACCATCACCCACATTTAACCTTTTCCACCAATTTAGAGCAACTTAGGTTGAAAGTAGTAAAAGAGAGGATGAGAGGCATGGCAAGACAGACACCTTTTGAAGTCTCCCTCCAATGACAGAGGAAAGGAAATTACTTCATGAGGTTTTTACTACCAGCTTTTGACAGACAATCATGCACATACCTACTCTACAGCATGCCTTATACTGGCTGGGCAGGAAAAAACCCAATTAAATGGAACTACAAGATAATCTTATTTCACTTACAAGCTAAATTATGAAAAAGATTGAGGAGAAATCTAGTTTGGCCTGCTACTTGTACTGAAGTGGAAAAAACAGGAGCTCCAGTTGCAAAATGGCCTTCTCCCATTTAAAACCTTAGAATGTTGGGGAATTAAAAGATTAACGCCAGCAACGCATTTTAGACAGCATATGCTTTCCTCAATCCATCTTTGATTCTGCCTCTCTGATAATTTAATACAAATGTCTCTTTAAAAGATTGAGCATTTACAATTTTGAATTTACTTTGAGAGTAAGTATCTTAGCACTATTTTTTCTTCACTATTATGCTGGGGGCAAGCTACACACTCAAGCCTGTGGTTCCTACCACAGAACTCCAACATAATACAGTGATTTTCTACACAGCTGCGTGCTCAGTGCTCGTACAGAAAGACATCTGCCCTAACTATTACTTCTATTGTTTTCTGCTAGGAAGAATGAGCATCGCTTGGCTCCTCAGGATTCTCAAAAGCACTTCCAGAGAGCACAAGCACTGGTTACATACTGGCAATACCTCCAGCAACAAAGGCAGGTTTTGTCAATTTAATTTCACTTTCATTATAGTTTGAGGATACTGGGTCTGCTGACAATGCTCAGTCGAGTTTTTTACATCTTTTTTTACCTCTGCCCTAAGCTGCTAAAATGGAAGGATATGTTGCCCCCTCTGCTGTCCTAAAATTTAAGAGACTCCTGCTGAGCTAATCTCGGGTTCAAAAAAAGAAATACCCAAACTAAAAAAAAACCACCACACCAAAGCCCTGCAAATGAATTTATCCATTACTCTTTATCCTCTCAAAGAAGTTAAAAGTTACAGGCTTTGTTGATTCTCCATTTATTTTGAGAAATATAAAATATGAAAACTAGTTTACAGTTCTGGCACAAAAGATGATGTCGCAATAAGCACAAAGTTTCTTTTTACAAATAATGCTATATATCTTTAACATTTAAAAGTGCCTAGAGTTTTTCACAGCAAATAAACTTTATTCACCTATATATTTTTCCTTATTAAAATATTAAATCTATTTAAATTGCACGTGAACACCTTGGTGAAGTAAACTAGAAGTAAAATTATAATAAATCTGTATATAAAACAAACAGTCATTAGAAACTACATGGAATGGAAAAGACTATCAAAGCCTAAATTGAATCTTAAAGGCTGGCCAAGAAAACAAGAGACAAGACAGCAAATGATATGGCACAAGTGATTAAATTATTGACAATTAGACAGTAAGTAGAAAGTAAAGCCTATTTGAAGATTTTCACGGGTCTAATACACTGCTAAAACATTTCGATGCAGAGGTTTTGTAACATTTAAACTGGCAAGAGTTTTTCAACTGCTAAACATTTTTCCACAAGATTACAAGGCATCTCCTTCACTTTATATTGGACCTTAAAATGAGTACATTGGTAGATAGAGAATGTGCATAAGAAAACAAAATTTATACCAAAGGTTGCTGTAGTTGACAATTTACCTTGTTTTGACAGTAAAACAGTGGAGAAGTTTATCAGCTAAAATTAACATCACTGACTTGCAACAGCAGAAACTGGAACAATGAAAAAGATTATTCTTCTTGCTTTAAAAAACATACCTTGTTCCAACCTCCACAGTTGCTGAGGGTTCAACCTACAGTTTCACTGTCATGACAACCATTTACACTATGCAAAATCAGGTCTGCAAAACTGAGGTGTCTGTAGATCAGGGCCATAACTTTCACCTGGTAGTCTTACTTATCCAGATACTTTCACTGAATTCTATCAGTCATGACTGGGAGGTGAGTGGCAATCCAAGATGTCCAACCTGAAAGCTTTAGAGGCCCAGCTGCCATAGTGTTGCGTGTGCTCTGACCTTCTGGGTCATGTTTCTTAAATGCAAACCCTTTAACATTACAAGTTGAAGATCCAAAAATTCAAGTATCCAAAGGCTTACTGGTTTTAAGTCCTGACCTTCAAGCTTGTGCTGGTATCAAGTCACATGCATAAGCATTTCTTTCAAACTACAACACAACCCATTCACCCTTTTTGGTATCTTTTTCAGGTGGTCACAAGAATATTTGATTTGCATCTAAACCAGAATAACATAGATCATAGGGTCTGAAGAAGTGTTCCAAGTCCAGGTTGGATGGAGCTTTGAGCAGCCTGGTCTAGTAGAAGGTCTCCCTGCTGATGGCAGGGGGGGTGGAATGAGATGATCTTTAAGGTCTCTTCCAACCCAGATCATTCCATGATTCTATGAATAGCATTGTTATGTTGCTTTAAGAAACACAGCAATGTTGACAATGGATGTATGATAAATGCTCCTTTATGTCACTCACATTAAGCAGCACAGGAAATACAAATGCACACTGGATTTCTTTGCACTGAAGCCAAGCTGTTTAAAAATGCAGGAATACACTATAGTCTCAAAATTAGTATTATATTATAGGCATGCACAACTTCACATATCTAAACAAAATCAGGAGGCAGGACCTAAAACACAGACTTGGTGAAGAATTCAACAGCGCCTCAACATTTGCAATCTAATGAATTTTCACCACTTAAAATGAGAGCACCAGTGTGATCCTCTCCAAAAAAATATGTTTATAACCAGGTATTAAAGCAAGTTTAGTCTATGTGAAGAAAATTTGAAAAGTGATCAACCTAATTCAGAGAGGGAAAAAAACCAGCCTCAATAAATTACATTCTAAGGTTTTCCAGTTAACCACCTATTAATTTTTATCTCAGTTTAATTGAATACATCTTCTTAAATAGATATAGAGAATCTCTTAACAGAAGCAATCAATTTTGCCTATTTTGGTTGTTAAATATTACTGTCAAAGAAGTGAAAGTGCCCGGTTTTACACATAATTTTAGATTCAGAATACTGAATGAAAATGGAAATATGACCTTGAAAACACACCAGTGCTAACAAATACAAAATATGCAGCTTTTGAAAAAAAAAGCAGCTCACAAGGCACTTATACTATAGTGGTCCATTAAATAAACTGTATACATAGTGCACCCTTAAAACATCATTGTTATGCATCAAGCTTTTTCAGTGTTAAACGAGATTTATTAGAAACAACCACTGGGTTCTGTATATTCTGAAGCAGTTATTGAGCAGCCTTGTTTCAGATAATGTAAATGAAACAAATTAGAAGTGGGTCATATAAGGAGAGTATTTTATGTAATTTCTCATGTGAAAGCTTTTCCGTGCAGTGATAAAATGCAGTGTGGAAGGCCATTCTGACACACACCTCTCCCCCCGGCTGACCCCTCTGCCCTAAAAAGCTACATTCCTGCTACTGGAAGAGCCCGGCAGTTTAATTACAATTGATTCCATCATCAACTACTGGTTTGGCTCATCATCTGCAGCTTTGAAATTAATGTGCATAACAGTAGCATTAAGCCACTTCCCTTTCCAGAGCAAAAACTGGCAGATTAGGTCTCTGTAAAAATTCTACATTGTTTCAATGGCTTTAAATGCTGAGTTATAACTGACACACTTGATACTGGTTTGATTTTTTTTGTTGTTGTTCACAACATACTTCAAAGGCCAGAAGAACTACAGACCCGACCACATCTCCTAGCATTTCTCTGTGGGAACGGGTTCTTCATTTCCCTTTAGAAAGTATGCATATATTAAACCATACTTTTTAATTACTCCCACACTGAGAAAGCTTGGATCATACAAACATATTTGTGATCTTCAGGTTTCCAGTTGTATGTTGGACAGAATAAGGAAAGCTGTCATTGACAGAAGGATCTGTAGATTGGCCAAAGGAAAAGTTAACATTCTAAATCAAAAGCAGTCCCAAAACGTTAGCAGAAGGTACCAGCTTGTTCAGGGGACTTCAATCTACTTCAGCCCAGTCTGTCATGGTACTTATTTCATCCATAAGCACCAAAGTGAGAAAACTTAAGTATTTGTCCAGAATTACCGCACATTGTCCATTCTCAAATTCTACTCTGCAGATCACTTACGAGCTCTCCAAATTCTTTCCAACTCAAATCACCAAAAAAAAAAAGATATCTAATCCTCATTCGCACTTTTGCATAGTTTGGCATTTTCTGGATTTGTACTTTTGTTTTTTCTTTCATAGCTTTTGAGGGGACTCCTCTGTCATACATGCAAGTACTTCCAGCCTATATCCTTCAGGAGCAAAACTGAGTCCCACTTAAGCAGCAAGCTGTCCAGGACTGCTTGACATTCTTCTTTCCACTCACAGTAAAGATTACTCAGTTTTATCTGCACTTTCAGATTTTTCCCTTTGCATCATGCAGCGACGAACTATGCTGTCAAAACTTCCTAGGTAAAATAGGCCAATGATGCGAAAAATGCCCATGCAAACAACCTGGAAACAAAGAGAAACAGCTTTCAATTCATTTTGGATCCCAGATTGCACCTTATTAATGAGTCATAAATTTTTTTTTAAAACCAAGTTCTAGGCACGCATGTTATATAATCTTCAGAAAACAAACTTACCAAACCAAGCTAACTATGTAACAGTTCAGGAGTGAGTAGCAGTGAATACTCTCAGCTCAGTCACCAACTTGCTGCTTCAGCTTGAAAAAACTACAGCAGTTTCCTAAACCCAAGTGCCACAGTATTAACAGCCATTTGATGAAAAGATATTCCATTCTTGCATCACGTTCTACACTCTGAAATTATTTTGAACTACGAGAAATATGACAACAGGTACTTCCCAAATCCTACCTGCTGAAGACCTTCAGTAATAGAAGTGACTGGTGACATTCCACTTGTCAATATTGACAGCATGTAACCATCTGATCCAACGGAGCTGTTGAAGTTCCCTTGCTGGATAGAAGGATTAAGAAAACAAACAGTAATTTCCCCATTTGTGGCAAATCATGATGTGTCTTATTTCAACAGCTACTCTTGATCGACACAGATAAGTGATATTACTAACAACAAATATTTTATTGTAAAATATATTGCCACAATTAAGAAGCAAAATACTCCAAAATATTTTGGGCTATACAGCAACATTCCAAAAGGCATTCATTTAAAAATGGAAAAGGAAGCTAATTTCTCTTAAGACAGTGTGCTAAATTACTGCAGATTTTTACAAGATATAAAGGCTGTAAATTTCTTCTTGAGGCATTCTTACTTCTATAGAAAATACATGATAGTCTTCACAGCTATAAGCATATTTCAGAAACAGACTGATACCCTAACTCTATCAGATCACCAACCACTACTGTAATTGTATGACAAATACAGCTTGCCTTTTGTTAAAATTAGCTTGCTTATCACATGAGATTTGCAAGGGGGTGTATTTCAAATGCTGGGTAGCAGGTTCTCTTTCACCTACATCAAGGATTTTTAACTGCAAGACACAGCTTGCTAACCAATTCAGAGGAGAGAAAAGGGGGGGAAAGATACCAGGAAGAAACCCCAAACAACCAAACAACTTTAATTACTTTACAGTAAAATTGCAGTTCTACAGCTCTTACTCCCAGGCTTCTCTCATTTGTTTTCATTTGACTTTATGCCAGACAGACTTTCTGAAACATTGTGGGACCAAGTCTGTGGAATGTGGAAGTGAAAGGAAAAGGTGGAGTTCCTGATTCAGGGTTAGGGGTAAATCTATGCAAAGTAGTAGAGGTTATTAGATCTTATTATTTCCCAACACACACCTGAGAATACACAAACACCTTCTTGTTTCTATTTCAGTCTCTCTGCTGATGGCCAGAGTGCATGAAGACCATGTCTGAACTAATATACGATCCAAAGTGTAGAAAGTATGGTATAAATATACCAGATACTTAAGATGAGAGAGGAGATCAATTTTCCTCAATCACCAGAGAAGAATACTCTATTGAGGTAGTACTTGCTTTAAAAACAAAATCAGACATAATTTTGTGTTTATGTGCTGTATCTGTGAAAACACTGTAAAAACTTCACAACTGAACACCTGCTGTAGACGTAAACCATGTTGAGGATCAAGAGTATTTGGAACTGCAAAGTAATTGCAGATTTTAGGATTCAACTGGTGTGCTTTATGATCATGAAATTTCATGTTTGCTTCTATTCTGAGGTGCTTTATTAAGCATGCAGGCATTCCCTAGCACAAAACATTGAAAAAAAAAATCCTCAGAAAGGCAATACACTAAGAACAGCATTTAATGTATTTTAATAACTCATAAATCACATACTTCAGATATTAAAAACTAAAAAAAGTCAACTGCCTTCCTTTATTGTAAAATTATTTTTATATGAACTCATCTTCAAGAAAAATAAGAGTACAACAAGCTTTTGAGGTTAGACAAATGGTATTTGATACATAAAAAGTCAATAGTTCAGTGCTTTCAAGTCAGTCATAATCCATCTTTGAGACATTGCATCATACTGATGCATCATTTTAATCTGTCTATGTACAACTTCAGATACCTTTTACTTCTGAAAGACTATAAAATCGTTTGTGGGCACAGTGGCAAAAGAAGAATTAAGAAAACAGCTCTTGTTCAAACTACCCTAAGAGAACTGTTTTGTGTTAATTGCTTTTGCATTTAGCTTAGCCATTATCTTACAGTCTCAGTCCCAGTCTCTTCACCACAGAACATGCTCAAAAAACACAATTTACTTACTATGGCATCTTTCACTATAACTCTGGCAACTTGCTCTGCTTGGCAAACAGATGAGGTTTCAGAAATCAGCTTTGTCTCTAAGGGCTTTAATAGAAAAACACCAGTTTAAGTTTGACTAAGCACACACAGGAGAGAAAAACATGAAGGTCAAATTTTGGGTCTTTTGTCACAGATGACATCACTGCTAGCAAGTGTCACCTAAACCAGCCATTTAAACAAAGGTATAAGCATGTTCATAAATAATAGTCCAATTTTACAACGGGAAATGACAACTTTTCCTCAAGTAGTACTTTTTTGTATATACTTTATTACTACCATGAAAATGAGGTTTTTTTCTCCCAAGTATTTTATTTTCAGTAGAAGCTATCAAAACGCTTTAACTATTTTTCCTCAATACTTACACTTGTTCATTAATGTTTTTTGCCAGAAATTAAGTATAAGATGGGCCTGAAATATTTTAAGATCCTATAAAACAGCTTGCTTTTTTTTTTTTTTCAGGCCTACTCTAATACTGGGATTAGTTTAATTCTGGATTATTATTTTTTAAAAAAGCACTTCTAGGGAAAAGTTGAGCAACTACAGGTTTCTCATCATCAAAGTACTACAGTAATTAAATTTCATAGAAAAGGGCCTATTTCCCAATATTTGTAGAATTGTGAGTTTTGATTTCATCAACCAAGCTCACTGATTTTTATTTTTTTTTACTATGTGTATTTTAAGGGTGGCCAGGGGCACATCAGTGCCTTTGCCAGCACAAAAACCTTTCACATGCATTCCTACAGTGACATGGCTCATGTCATCAGATCTCCATTTCACAGCCCCTTATTTATTTTTGAGCTGACTGGCCAGTATCAAACGAATCTGAATGAGCTACAGGAATATCAACAGTAATTCAAATACTCTAAATCTGGGAAAAAAATAGCAACTGTTCAGGAGTGACAGCTAAAGTTAATGACATGTTGGGAATAAGGCAGGCAGAAATCAGCCATTAAATGCTTGATCTGGCTACTCAGCTGGCCAAGGCATGGCTGTCATTTGTGAGGCAGCTACCTCAAAAAAAAAAAAAGAACAAACAAAAAGCTTACTGAATAAATACAGGAAAGCTATATCCTAGCTCCTGACATTTTCTTTCACTACATTCAATAATTACAGAGAAAAATAAAGAGATGCAAGATAGAGGCATATGATCTAATTAGTATTAAATATTAATATTATTTCAGTAGTATTAAATAAATGCAACAATAAATGAGTATCTGGAATGTCAGAGCAATGCAATATTGCAGAGATTTAAGGTACACTATCATGCTAAGAGCAAGTCATCCAAAGAGGTCATGTAGGCTAAAACAAAGCATAATTCTCTCCTAAAAGACAAAACAGACTTTTTTGACAAATAAGATAAATCTCTCTCAATCTCTTTCAAAGAGAAATCTTAGATGAACAGTATATTCTCCTGGTGCCTGCTGGTGCCCTGAAATAGGCTAAAAATCCTAGAGAATATGCAAGCTATACAAGTATCTGCAGATGTCTAATTCTGGCACTTTATGCGGATGTGTGGGAGTGTACATTTAATACAGAATATCTGTATCAAGAAATGATGAAGTAAGAATTGTGTTATACAATCCCTGCTGATTCCTATTCAAAGGGTGAAAGACAAAATGGAATTCAAACTCAATTTCCAATTGTACGTGATGGTGCATGTTGAAAAGATGATAGCCTTAGATAGCAGATTTCTAGTTCACAGTATGCAAATAAAAAATAAAGAGATTTTTTTTTCTGGTTACCTGATGCTGTAGTCTGAACAGGGGGCCTGAATGTGGTTTTTGGTATTATACTTCACATGTATGGACATGAAAAATGACAAGAGGTGACTAAAGGTCAAAACTTTCACTTTTAAGGTAATACAAATGAAAAAGGCCTCCTGCTGCTGACACATCCTTCTGAAAAGCGATACTGTCATTTCCACCATGAACACAGTGCCACAGAGTTTCCTTTCTACTGTAATACTAGAGAACAGCCATTACTGAACTGGGTCATTACATGCATTCATACAATTTGATCTGGTTGCAGGCTCCACTGAAGGAACTGAGGTTTACTTCCATCTGTCACATCTATCACAACAGCCATGCATTATCGAAGATGCAAAACAACAATATTGGTTAATTAAGCTTTAATATCAAAACGAACAGTGATTTTAGAGTTTACCACCCCACAGCAATATTCTGATGGCATGCAGGAATACTCTGCAATGTTTTAGATCTTAAAGGCAAGTATTAAAGCCTCAGAACAAGAAAGTACACAAAATTATCCAGCAACCTATATAACTCTGCATAGATAAAAACTGGTAAAATTGAAGTGTTTAAGAGTACTTCTTAAAATCTTATTATGATTTAAAAACACCGATTTCAAAAATTGAAGGACAATTTACCTTTGTTTTACTTTCTTCTGCAAAGCCAGGAGTATCAGTATCTGGAGGATAGGCCACCGTTACGTAGACATTGTAAGGTTTTACCTGTGTTTCACAAAAGCATTAAGTGTTACCTTAATACTGACAGCTTTTACATGTCCCTTATAATTTCATCAATTTCTCTTGTATTTAATCTGTTCAGCAAACAACAACTCAGATTGCTTCTAGGGTTAAGTACTCAGCAATTTCAAGACTTGCAGCTTTGTCAACTGAGAAACAAAACAGCAAAGATTTTAAAAAGGTAGTTGTGGTGCTTTTTCTAATAAAATTCCCTAAAAACTTTGCAAATTATTTGATGAATCTTGGTGGTTTTCAAGACACTTAGGAAGAATATTAAAGTAGTTTAGGTCCATAATTTTACCAATTTCAATTTCTAAAAGACTAAGCCACTGTCAAATACCAGTACCCAACATTTATAAACACAAGGCCAAAACGGCTTTCACTGAGGAAAAAAACCAACAAAAATGTAAAATTCAAATTTGTTATCCTTAAGAGGTATACTCAAGTCTCAAGGCTTTCCAACCCATGGTATAAACTTGCAAGAGGTCAAAGTCTAAGGAGACAAAAAATAATTGGAAAATGTGAGGGAAAATGGAAGGTCTTACATCAAGGATTGTATTTATTTATGTATTTGTATGTACGTGTCACAGAATTACATTACTTAGTGCAATCCTATTCAAACTGCTACAATGCAAATCTGTACCACAATACAAATAAAAAAAAAATTAATGAAAATATTCAGAGGGCTATGATAAGCAAAATGTTGTAAAACACCGAGCATTTTTATTTATATTATGAAACATTCTATATTGAACACACTTCCTGAAATTCCACAGCACACGCCCATGAACACCCTATTTTTAGTCTTGAATAATTCAGTCTCCAAAAAAGTACCTGCCACCAGTCTGAAGAAAGACCCTGCATTCACAGTGTTCTATCTGGCAGACCAGAAGTGATTAGAGGCAGTTTTACCCCACGTTCTTATCCTGACCAAGGCATATGACAAGGACTATGTAAGGGTCTGGAACTAAACAAAGGCATTTCGTATATAAACACATAATTACTCAAACACACATTCCTGACAGGAAAATGACAAAAGTAATTTTCAAATCAGTTTTATCTCTCTTACTACAATGTATTTACCCACCTCGTTCCACTGAACAATGAAAATAGTATTTGGTTTTGGTCTTAAACGTAAGTTTAGATCACTGCAGGATAAAAAGCTCATATATATGAAAATATAGAAGGGTGAGTAACCGCGAACCAAATTTTTGTTTTGGTGGGCAATCCTCAAATTCTAGTTTAGGAGTTCTACAGTTTCATATGGTTCACATACCATTTACCATGGACACTCAAACAAACTGGCAATCTCATGCATCCATGTAATATCTTCAATACTATTTTGCACTTAGAACCTTGAAGAAGGCTTTTAATCAAGAGTCTTAAAAAACTAGTCCTTTTAATTAAAATAAAAGATCGAAAAAAATGTCTCCACATGTGGTCATACTCAGTTTTAGGAACAGATTCAATCTATTCCCTCTTGTGCAACTGAAATCAGGTTAGTTTCTGCAAACCATGCAGAGCAGTAAGATTGTACTGCTGCCAAATGAGGGCAAATAACACACAGATATTAGCAATGCTGCACAATACAACCCCCCTCCAATCTGTTTAAATGAAAATGTCCTGTGCTAAACAGGACAGTTAAAACAAAATTGTTTATAACCAAAATTACTTAAAACCACTGCACACATACCTCCATTTGCAGGGCTTCAGCCAACCCTCGAAGAGCAAATTTGGTGGGAGAATAAGCTGTATATCCAAACAGGCCTAGCTGGCCAGCCTGAGACGACACAAAGACAATCCTTCCCATTCTGCGCTCCTTCATGGTAGCGATTACTGCTCGGCTTGGGTAAACACTGCCCAGGTAATTGACTGCCATTAATCTCTGTACAAACAACATCAATATTGGAGCATTTGAGCCTCAGAGCCAGAATTCTTCAGCCAGCTGTTTGGTCTTATTTATGAAAAACACCCTACTTCAGTCTGCTTTAACAATCAAGTTCACCAGATCTGTTCTGGCAAAAGAAACAACTGTTTTCTATTCTACAGCTTCATAAACTGTTTTATAGCTAAAAATCTCACTCCAAGCCAAAAGAAATCCTGTAAGTCTTAATAGCATCCAGGATACTGATAATACTGTGAACCATATGGCCTTGAAGGAGAAAGAATAATATTTCAGGGAAAATCTAACCTGAACAGCCTCCAGGAAGCAATCCATTTATGCATGATGCATGAAAACATACTGAAAGTTTAAAGAGCTTTCTAAAACAGGAAACAGGAAAAATGCTATGTATCTACATGTTTCAGAGATTTTATTCTTTGCCAGGATAAAGGGAAGTCTTTAATTTCATTCTCTACAAGACAAACCACAACTGATAGCCTATACAAGTAATAAAATGGATGATTCAAATTTATTATAAAATTATGACCATTTAGTATTTTCAGATGATTCAGCATTGTCTGTAGATGAATGGAGGCCTGAGGGCTGTGGGCAAAAAGTAACCAAAATACAGGTGTTTTGGGGTGGCTTTTTTGTCTTTTCATCAGAGCAGCAGCTTCTCAAGCTGAAAGAATATGTGTATCTCAGAACTGAACACTGATAACAGCTGCATTTTTCTTAAGCAGGTTAAAAATACTGTTGTAAAATCTTCAAGAGGAAAAAAATGAAGCTATATGAAATCATTAGGGGAGAAGTTAGAGGCAACCTTTGCAAATCTGAAGAGATTCTGACAGCTAGCACAAGTCAAGTGTAGCACTGTTCAAGTCTGCAGACATGGGAATGCAATCTAATTGTTAGAATGGTTAAATAAGAAATCATCATATGTTGAAATAAAAAAGTATGCTCACTCACTTCAAAAGAATTCACTTCGATATCCTCAAATTTTCCTGTAACTGATGTTCCTGCACAGTTTACAAGCATGTCAACTGGCCCCAACTTCTCCTGAGCCTGGAAGAGGGGACAGAGGTTAAGACATTCTTTATGAGGAAAAAAAACCTTCCTATATCACCGTACCAAATAAACTATTTCCAACAGAAATACAACACACAGAGATAAGCTTCTCAAGACATGTATGCGAATCAGTTATTCTCTCACCTGTTTTAGAACATTCTCCACCTGTTCATAGTCTTTAGATACATCAACGGAAATACAGAGTACAACCTAGAAAAGAAAAGTGAAAGCACATTTTCACAACACACTAAGTCTAGTAATTGCTGACTTAGAGCCTTTCAAAATGAAACAAGCCCAATGCCATATCTTTTCCACAAAAAAAGTAGTCCTTTTGACAAGATATTCTGCACTTCTTACACACTGGAGAAAGCAGTTTCTGCTACCTCCAAGCTCCTCCCCCTCACACACTGGTTCTAGTATAATAAAGATTACATTAAGAACAAATAAGCACTTCATGATCTTCAAAGCAGTGACTCATGTGCAAAGTACAATTTCTAATTTACTGTACTAAGAAACATACTGACAGTTATTTACATGAAGTTTAGTAAAAGCTATTTAAACTAAGACAATCAAAATTCCCCAGTGTTTTGTTTAACTTTCATCATCTAAACATAAGTCAAACCATTCGTATGTCTTAGGCTCATCTTTATAGAAAAAATTGGCTTTTTCCACCTCATAGCAAGGCATTGTTGCAGTGTTACCCTGAAACAGCAGCACCAGCACGGCAAAAAAAATTCTCTTCCAAAATTTAGGAAGCAAGTGTTAAAACCCCTCTAATTTTAGTACTTGCAATGCACACTACCCTCCTTATTTCATGACTTTTTTTTTTTAAGAATAGTAGTAAACCTAGTTGCATAATATTTAATATTAATATATTTTGTATTTATATATTTATATATTTAATATTAATAATATTTTGGGACACCTCAAGGACAAAATGAAAATAAAAATTCTATGAGAAACTGACTCATTGCACAGTGTCATAAATATCTAAAAAAGCGAAGGCATGTGTACATATTTACATCTTGTCTGAAAATCAGACATTAAAGGGTTTAGTTTGAAAGATATAGAAAAATTAAAATAACCAGGGAAGAAAGAAGCAGAAGGGAGGGGTGGGCAGGCAGGATGAAGGAAAAGAGGTGATAGTGATATGTTTTTTTTGCAGCAAGTTAGGCCCTTTTTTCCTTGAAAGTCACTGACTACTTTCAGCAAGATGGTCTCAGAACTAGGTTTTCAAACACCTTCAAATGAACTTCTGGCCAAAGAAAGCACTGCTTCTTTTGGGTTACCACTTCCAAACTGTGACTGCTGCAAACACCATGTGCTGACAAATAAGCTACTCTCTCTGCTAAGCCATCAACAGAGCTCTGGGGCAATTCCTCATCTTGAACAGAAAAGCCATCTCCTATTGCAATAATAGGAGGGACTCCTGTATTCTTGTTCCAGCTTCTATCCTTTCTGTTGCAGCGGTCAAATCAATTTAAAAGTCAGAGATAAAATAAACCCAAGTCATCAGTAGTTTGTAAAAAGTATGCTCATGACCAATTATCATGGAGCATGTGGGCAAACACACACACACAAAAAAAGCTCACCACAGTGTAACTAACTGCTTTGGCAGCCAGTGATTCGTCAGTCCTGCCCCTGGTCAGACTGTGACACTTCTCAGCTGCATAAACAGAATCTGCCTGCCATTCCTGTACAGCAGGTTGGCTATTCCTGCCTCCCAGCACTGTGTGTAGCTGGACAGCAGAGTAAACTTGTGGCACAAGTTATTGGCAGGAATCCCCTTAAGGCATTTATTACATTTTGGAAACATTTATCTTTTTCGTAAGTTTAAGAACAAAACAGCAGCTGAATGCAAACAACACTGAATTATCATTTGGATGTCTTTGCCAGGATCAGTGAGGGGATGAAGTAAATCACAGTTCTCTATAGAAACTGGAGCAATTTGTTAATTTAACAGATTGCATAGATTAGTTACACTGTGAACAACACACTCGGGAACTACCACAGCTTTTACTGACTACTATCACGTTGTACAATTCACCTCTTTGCTTCTCTTATCATACATTCTTTCTGCTGCCCTATACTAATTACCTTTACTCCAAAATATGGAGCATAGATCCACATCTAGGACACCAGAAGTAGTCTTATGTCCAGCCCTGCTCATCACATTTTGTTCTAAATATTGCATGATGTTGGATCATTAATAATGCCTTCCCCAATAGAAGATCAACTCAATCCCCAGTAAAATAACTGAGAATATTCTAGATTAGAAAAAGGATTTTAAAAAATACTGTAAAAAAACTCTAAGGGTAAAGATTTTGCTGCGGTGCACACCTACATCCAGAGAGGCTGCACCATCAGCACTCTAAATCACAGGCAAACGTGAAACATTAAAGGTACATACAGGCCAGACTCTGGTTGTCAATGCAGCTTGGTTTGAAGTATGTATCCAAGAGCTCAACAGTGACAGCACATGCCCAAAAAACCAGTAGTCTTTTCTGAGGATCTCTGCCTCTTGACATGGGACCACTCAGTGTCTTCAAGGACACAGACAATGAGATCTGCAGGAAGCTTGCAGGTGACACCAAGATTGGTGGTGCAACTGACACACACAAAGGACAGAATGCTATCCAGAGGAACCTGGACAAGCTTGAGAAGTGGGTTCTTGGGAATTTCATGGAGTTGAACAAGACCAGGTACAAGGTATTTCACCTGGACTGAGGCAATCTCCCCCCCTCCACTGATGAAGGCTGGGAGAGGAACTGATTGAGAGCAGCCCTGACGAGAAGGACTTGGGGGTGCAGGTGGATGAGGGGCTGGACATGACCCAGCCATGGGCACTCACAGCCCAGAAAGCCAAACGTGTCCTGGGCTGCATCCAAAGCAGCGTGGCCAGCAGGGCCAGGGAGGGGATTCTGTCCCTCTGCTCTGGTGAGACCCCACCTGGAACCCTGCATCCAGCTCTGAGGCCGCAGGAAGCACATGGACCTGCTGGAGGCCACAGAAATGACCAGAGGGCTAGAGCACCCCTCTTATGAAGACAGGCTGAGAGAGAAGTTGTGCAGCATGGAAAAGGCTTCAGGCAAACCTTACAGCTGCCTTTCAGTATCTAAAGGGGCCTACAAGAAAGCTGAAGAGGGGCATGTAATGATACGACAAGGGGAAATGGCTTTAAACTGAAAGGCAGTAGGTTTAGATTAGATACGAGGCAGAAATCCTTTACCGGGAGGCACTGCCACAGGTTGCCTAGAGAAGCTGTGGATGCCACATCCCTGGAAGTGTTCAAGACCAGGTTGGATGGGGATCTGAGCAATTTGGTCTAATGGAAAGTGACCCTGCCAAGAGCAGGAGAACTGGAACTAGACAATCTTCAGGGTGCCTTCCAGCCCAAACCATTCCACGATTCTGTGATCTACTAAAGGTTACAGTCAGTGTATGTTACTTATACCAGGCATCACCTTTCTCCACAGCCTTTCAGTAATCCTTTTGTACAGCTTCTCTGTTCATCTACTGTCACTTTACAGCTTTTGATCTGTTGTTCCAATGCCAGCTCTGCCCCAGACTCCCTGCCTTCTCCAGTTCTGTTCATTCAGATCAGTCAGGCTTCCCTGAGACCACGTCCACAATCCAGCAGCTACAGAGGAGCCAGCCTGCCCACCACCTCTGCTGCCAGCTGCTTAACCTGGCTGCAACCCTGAAACTGCTTCTGCAAAAAAAGTCCTAGTCAGTCCACACTGGAGCTTGCTCAGCCTTGAAGGTGCTTTTGGAGATTTTCACTGAAACTCCTAGGTACATGCACCAAATAATAGTCTTTTTAGAAGTCAGCATCTATCAAGCTAGGACAGATTTTAACAAGAACATCCTGACACAGTGTTTGACAAGGGATTAAGTGTAATGCTAAGCTTGGGAAACTGCTAGAGCAGCTAAAAGAAAATGGTTATCAGGATTTTTTTTAAATGGGCAAAATGCAGCTTCTCCTCACCTCAAATAGCTTACATTTTCAAACAAAGTTGATCTGAGTAAGGCAGCATGCACAGAAAAAAAAAAACAAACCAGCTTGAGCCGTTTGATAAAAAGGAAGCATCTATCTTATAAATGGAGGTATTAAAAATTTTGTATAATTTTCAGCTACTATACTAACATTTGTGCCAGCAAATATACACTTTTTTCATTGCTTCTATTCAACAGAATATCTAGTTTATCAATTCAATTCTTTAAAGTAAGTTCTCAAGTATAAGTAAATTATCAAATCAGCTGGGACTGAGGGTCCATAAAAATTATGGACAACTGAATTGCATTTATTTGTGATCATGAAAGGAACTTAGTTACTAAGTTACTTTTATGATAACAAAGTTCTGGAACACAAGAAATCAAAGATGTTAATAGTTTCAGTACTATTTCCCCTCTCCCCTTCATTATTAGTAGTAAGAAAAAATTATTTTACTATTTCACCTCAAGTTTGCATGTTTCGAACACAGCAAGCTTAGCTATTCCAAGTTAGTACTTCTGCAAGCTCTAAACTATTGCCCTCATGCACAAGTGCATTATCTATGCAGCAAAGCAGCTTCTATGTTTAGAAGTCTCTGAACTTCACAAATTTAACTTGTGTAACTGGTACAGGAATCAGTCAGGAAAAGGAACAAAAGTACGACCTAGTGAAATAAACCTGGGAACAAGCAACTAAACTTCTTTCCCAAGACACATGCTGTATTTAGGAATTGCAAAAAACATGGTGTTTGAGGAAAAAAAAATGGTTCTTCCAGTTCATTTGAAAGAATAAAATGCTTATCAAGCGACAGTAAATTGCAGCTCTCCAAAAAAGCATCCTACACCTACAGATGAAGACATCTTTTTCTAAGAAAAGCAGGCTAATGCACTAACTAGGCAACATCAAATATAGCAACAGCTCAAAACATCTAATGTAAACATCTAATGTATTCCTGAATTCAAATACTGAGTCCTCACTCAGTTTTGTCAAACAACCTTGTTTTAAATACAGGACCAGTGAACTATGTTGTAGTCACTGTCTTAAACAAAACACACAACAGCCCCTCTTGGCAGTGACCTTACCTGCTTGTCATTAACAGAATACTTTTCTATTTCCTTCTTCGTCTGCAACAGCTTGTTCTGAAATGGACACAGAGACAACTGAAACATAGTTCTGAGAGCAGTCCTCAGTACTTCAATATGGCTTAAGCCCTAAAGCCCCCCAAAGTTATCCTCAAATAGTTAAGAACATTTTACTGTCATTTTGAAGACTTGAAACATAAGACATGAAAACATAAAATTTATCAAGAACTCACTTCTCTGTTTTTCACTTTGTGTTCTAAAGCCAGTAATGACTTCCACAGATCTAACGCTTTTGTTTCATGCTACAGAGAACACCTGAAAACGTAGGTATTGGTTCTTCTCCTTTATTTTGGCTCTATTTTATATTTATGTGATATTATATAAACCTTCCTGCAGAATAATCACTGGCATGAAATCATCAAATCCCAAAAATCTGGTAAATTCAAAGTGTAATAATCCTTCCAAGAAAAATTCTCTTAATTCTGACTACATTCAAGGTTATGTAAAGTAAGTTCTCAGGTGTAAGTAAGTTATCAAATCAGGTGGGACTGAGGGCCCCCAAAAAATTAAATGCTTTTATTTCCAGAATAATTAGGTTTTTTGCAACAAATAAAACAACAGCCTCTTATGGAAACAGAGTATTTCCAATTAAATTCTGAATACCTCTTAGTTAAAAAACAGCAACAAAAAAAACAACAAAGCAATGCTTTTCCTTCCAAAGCTGTCTTGATGAAGAGTTTTTCACTATGATATAATGCTGATTAGACACCAGTACATTTTGTGAATTTTAGAGAAGATTAAACTCCCACATGTCACTTACTGTAGGGAAATTCCACAGTTTTAACCAATATAGGGGTTTTCCTGATTTTGTACTCTGGCACAAATCTAGACAATGATATAACAAATACCAATAACAAAAGCAACAGCACTGGTGAAGTTTTAAATCAAGCTAATCACAAATTCCATGTTGGGCTATGCTTCTTAAAAAGGCAGCCACCTCTGCTATTCAAATGCATTAATTTGGAATGATTAGGGTCCCTTTAAAATACACACTGAAGTAGTATGAATAGTCATCTATTCCAAAATTATTCCCCACCTATACAGATTTTGTGAACAGTTTAGCCAGTAAAATTACACATGCACTTACCTCATCCCTTGCAATCAGTGTTATGAAAGCACCTTGCTTATAGCATTCAATAGCAATGCATTTTCCAATTCCACTGGAGCCTCCAGTTACCTAAAAGTTGTTTGAAAATATCAGTGTTAGTCCACTATTCTCATCTCTTCTCACATATGTATGAGTCAAATCACATGAAAATTCCAAAAACATACTGAGGTTAAAATATCACCCAATGACACACAAATACAGGAGACGCACTAAAGCTGGCTTACTTATGGAGTATGAATGAAACATAAGATCTGAATAGATCAATGAGCCTTTGTTTCTACCTTAAAACCAGTTTTACCTCAGTTTTTGGTCATTTCTGTTGTCAGGCACACTTAGACCACTCCCACGTGGGCGGTCTCACATGTTCCATAGGCTACTTCTAAAAGCATCTTGTTAGAAGTTTGAAATCACTATGAATGCCATGACACTGCCATTACATACTGTCCCCTCAGACCTGGCCACAGTAGAAATTACTTGTAAAATCAGCTATTGCAGATTGTTTTCTGAAGATGACATCATGCAAACATGAACAAAAAACACTTTCTTTCTTATTAAGGGAAAAATCCCATTAATTCAACAATTTGCCCTTTGTAGTGTATTTTTCAGTCCCTCAGTCAGAACCTTGAACTGTCCCCATCCTATCCTGCTATTTCAGTTTACTGGGGATGCCAACACCTAAATTTCGATAACTTTTTCTTCTTCCTCCATGCTGTACCATCTGGATAGTCTTATATGCAAACAGGAAGTTAATATTTCATTAATATTAGACAAACACAGGTTGATGGCTACAGTCCTGCATCATATGCTGCAGGAGTGTACCCTGACAAATCATACCAAACACACAGCTGAAAGTCACCTTACCACCTCTCTCACTACCCTCAATAAACCTATTTATGAACTGCCTGTGGAACAAGATGTAGATGACAATCCTGACCTCTCTTTTTGACTAAAATAAAAATGTCTGCCTGACATCTTTAGGTGACTTGGATCAGTGTCAGTCTGCATGTGCTGTTAGTTCTAGGACACTGGTATCTTCCTTATATACCCAAGTTATTAGAATTTTTCTTAAACAGTATATTAAAACTCATATTGAGAAAATATTGGAACAAAATACCTAGAAGCAGTTATTTTAAAGAAAAACACATTGATGAAATGAGTTCAGAAGAATTGGAAGAAGATGAAATTCAGATTTCTTTGGAAATCATGACCTTTTGCTCTTCATCAAAACCTTTCCAAAGACTCCAGTGAAAGGCTACCTCCCCCATTTTAAGAAAATGGAGGCATTGAGCTAATTAGTGTACCAGCAAAGATCCCAATCTCTAACTACACATCCTATCAAAAGCCTTGTGTTGTCTTCTCATTAGGTAATGTCTCAGTTTTGTTTTCAGAAATGCATTATCCTCAAAATTCTTTCCACTCCCGGAGGCAGTAAAGTCAGAAGAGTCAGAAGTACATTCCCATGAGTCACTAAACTCTTCTTTCATTTGAGTATTTTACCACTAGTCTTCAAAAACAGCTTAGTGCAAATAAAATAATCCCAGCAAAGATTTTCAACACAATCCACAGTTTCTGACTGGTTCATCTTGAGCTGAAAATGGGCCAAGAATGGGAGTAGCATTCACAAAGACTAATTTTGGCACTTTAGGCTTCCTCTGTTACTAGAGAGAACTGCTTCAGATTAACTTCTAACTGACTCTGCAAGATTAGCTTCTCAGTACCCAAACCTTTGAGGATAACTCCAAGAAATGCAAAACCCTGTCTGCAGTATTACAAAACAACGACGACAGCTTTCAGAGTAAATAAGTCCATAAGAGTGCGAGTGTCAATTATTGACTTGTCACTTCAGCAGAACCACAGAATTAATTTAATGATTCACTAGGGACAGAAGCAACAAATACACTGAAATTCTTAAAATAGATTGCAATATTTCAATACATAGCTGAAAAGGTTAAAATAGTTTGATACATTCAGGCAGACCTCAGATCCATAGTATGTGAGAGATGCTTCCACACATCAGCAGCAGGTACACCAGCACTAATCAATGGGCATGGAAGACTGCTCCAATTCCAATTTTTGGTGAGACAGCTGATTACTACCAGCACAAACTGGTGACTATTAGGAATGGGTCAACTACACCAGTGCTTGAGGAATTCTCTGCAGGTGAAGGTACTGGCACCAAGCCTCCAGCTTGTCAAACAGCGCTAACGTTCACTTCAGAAAGACAATGTCTGAAGTCATGCAAGGAACAGAAAAAGGAAGTTTTTATTTACGGTCACACCCAAGAACACTGGACAGAGCTCATATCAGATTGGTTGATGATAAAGTGCAATATCAATTAGCTGGGAACTTTAGCATTTAGGTGGGAGGCTGCTACAAGCACGTGGGAGGTTGTTACTAATACATCTTTAAAGGAGCATTCACCATGAGTGCTACTGTAATAGCAAAAAATAAAATCTCCAACACCAGTGAAAAGTTTGCTTTGTGCTATAATGAAGTTAACCTAAGCAAATCTATGAGGTCTGTTAGGTATGTAAGTTCCTAACATGCTCAGAAGTAACAGAAGAGCACATACCTACTCTGTTAAAGCCAACATTATTACAATTACTTACCCTTGTGGCTAATGGTTCTACACTGCTACTGCATTTCATTAATTCTGGACATTTGAATTGCCACCGCTCCCATTTTTAAATTTTACTGTAACCCAGCCTCAGAGGAGTGACCAAAAATAAAAATCTGGCCACTGCAACTCAAATCACAGATTAGTACTTTGACAAGAAGGCAAAATTAAACCTTAGCATTAATTCAGATATTCAGAATGCAACACTTGAGCAGTGTTACTGAGCTGTTTCCATTCTTAAAAAGAAGAGGTACCAAACTACGTATGCCAAAAAGTACTTGGCTACAACTTGTTGAGCTACGATCCCTGATAATAGAGTTCAATTTTTAAGTGTCACAGGATTTATTTCCCCCTTATAAGTGGAAACAGTGGTGTGAGGTAAAGAGAATTGATCTATGAGATCTTCAAATTTGAGATACTGGAAATTAATTTCATTTGATGAGAAAGTCCAAATCCAAATTAACTGAACTGTCATCAGGAATGATCAAGACTTGATTTGGCATCTCCAATAGAACTTAGTAACTTTCACTGAGAACTGGATGCAAGCTGGTTTCATGCTTTTAGACAGTGCTCTGATAGAAGGTTCTACTGAAATGGAACGTGCCTTTAATTGGCTCTAAGTGGTTAGCATGTCTGACTAGGCTCAAAATGACCTCTTGCCGAACCACTCGGATGCGTCCAAACCACAGATCTTATCACTCCCAGCACAGGAACGACGAAGGTGCTGAGACACCAAGATGGGCCTTCCTGACAGCTGACCACAGTCACCAGGCTGGGTTCTGCACAGAAGTGGGGAAATTACTGGACTAGAGATGACCCACGTGCAGGAGGGTTCGGCACGATCATCCTGAACTGCACCTACATTAAAAAGGGCCCTTGTCAAACTGAATGGGAGACAGTCCCAAGCAGGTCACGCCTTTCCATTTCCTGCCATTGCTATTCCGAACTTGGATAACTGCATTCATAGCATTGAATGCAAACTCAGGGGTTTGGGTTCTTCTCAGAAATTCAGCTTGGTTTTAGAAAGATTAAGGCTGAACCAAGGGGAGAAGATCAGCGTTCATATTTCAGCATTGAGTTTTTAAACATCACTCAAGAACTTTTGTAGAGAAACTAAAGAGAGAACATGTATAGAGAGCAGGTGTAACACCCCTGATAAAGGGCAATTAAATGTGGTGCGAGTGAGCTCAATGCAAATGCAGCAGTGGTGACTGCCTTAGCCTATTTTCATACTCCAGTCTACTGTTACAGCCAGCTACCAAAATACTATCTTATTCTCACAGAATCCGTGACATGTTTGTAGCCTGAGAACAAAGGAGACATAAAGCCAATGGCAAAATAAGAAATGTTCTAAACTGCCTTCTGAATCCCAAAGCACGAGGAAGTTCAGCACATGAAGCTGCATCTCTACAGCACAAAAATAACTTTTACACCCTTTCTTTGAGAATTGTTTTCCTAGTCATGCAAGAAGTTAAAAAATATTAAGCATCTAAGAAGCATTTTATTTAAAATAAGTTAAAGCTAATGCCTGAGCCAATTTAAGAGCAGAGAGAGCCCTTATCATTTAGTGGTGCTTGTTGGGGTAAAGAAAATACACAGCAGATAAGGATGGGGGTGGTGGGGGGGAACAGGGGGTGAGGAACCCACAAGATTAGACGATGAGTAATTTGGAGTTCTCTAGACTCTCACTCTGAATAGCACTCATTTTCTAAGAAAAAGGGGCTCTTATAATTCTATGATTTTTCCAGAAACCACATCTCGCCTAACACAGCAAGGGCTTCTGTCACGCAAACGCGTAAATGACTGTGGGAGAGGACAAAGGAAAAAACCTCAAGTTTTCTGCTTCAAATTCCTATCCCAAATGGCAGCCAGAGTAAGTTATTCAGCCATAACTCAGACATCTCCTAACCATAACTGCTAGGAGTAAAGAGAAATAATTTTTCTGAAGGATTAAAAGTAAAAAGAATGCTGACTTAAGTTGAAAATTCAATAACTGGTATGTAATAGCCTCTGAAATTGCCTAATGACCTTCCTTCAGAAATGCAACAGATTTCATTATACTTTGAACAGATCCATAGAAAGAAATGTTTCTAGGGAAGACTGACTTTTTCTGCTTAAGTAAAGCAATTTATTCAGGTATATTTTGAAAAATTATAGTGTGCAATGACAATCACTCACCCTGTTGAAATGGCTCAACCAGCTATATACACAATTTGCAGGTCATTCTTTTATTTTTTTCAACAGTGCGTTTAACTGAGGCCTGATACTTAAACAGATTTTGATCTTTTTCAGTGAGAAGACTTGAAAGCAAGACTAGAAAGCAAGCAGTTCTACAAGTGGTGACATCAATAAAACTGCCTGCAGATTTGTATTTGTATAATCAAGTTGGATATATCTTACAGCCTTTCTGTAAGATTTTTCATCATCAATATATTCATATAGTTAGTTTTCCAGCTGAACTCCTAATTCTACAGGACTTGCAGGAAAACTGTTTTTCAGACTTCTACTAGTACCAAATTGAGCATTAACTGCTAATTAGCAGCAATGGTTCCAGGAAGGCTTCTCCAACAAGAATAGTCTCATCATTTTTAATGTGAATTTGTTTTAATGAACCCTTCTGATTGGAAGAGCCAAGTAGCTTTTAAGGAGTTTAATCGTGACACAGAACCAACAAAACTCCATGTAATCATTGCATATATAAATAAATAAAACCAACCAAGCAAAATCCATTTCACTTTTTATGTTTGCTATTCTATTTGTCCGTCACAAAAGTCACAAAAGTCACAAAAGTCACAAAAGTCACAAAAGTCACAAAAGTCACAAAAGTGTGTAAGTCTCCTTCACCTTTGGCTTAATAATCATTACTCCTACAGGGAAAGAGCCATAACCCAAGAACCTTAATGCAACCTTGAACACACCTCACACAGAATATGATGCTGTAAAGCCAGTTACAGCACCCAAGTTAACACCTACTCCATAAAGCAACTGGGGAGCACTGTCGCAACTTGGAAACATCTTAATCATTCTGGGGACAGCTCCATCCTCCAAAGAGGAACTCCAAAAGATAATAATGAAAAAAACCAAAACAAAACAAAACAACTCACTTACAGTAAATTTAAACAAACAGTAAACTGCAGCTTCTCTGCACAAAACATACCCTGGAGATTTGGAGATAAACTAAGAAAGCTGATTCTAGGACCCTGAATCCTTTGAACCGCTTTACTCATTTGCAGTCATGTGCCCAAATTCACTATTTTGTGATGCCTCCAAAAGCAAACGGGTAGTATTCCCCTTTCTTCCGTCTCCCTCTTCCCAAGCCACATATTCATATAACTTCCAGCGATGTACTAGTCATGGTCTCTTTCAACAGTATGCTCTTCCAAAGACTTCTTCCTACCATCTTGTCAAAGTATTGCTCAAAGACATCCATATCAATGCGCTTAAAGATGAAAGGGCACCCAAGTGTCATCTGACCACTTCCTTTGTATTGGTCGTTCCATTTCCTCATACCTGACTTGGTTTTTTAGACCAAGGAGATCATAGATTTGGCCTTTGGTTTATGCGTGTGTACACACACCACGTCATTACCCTGGGAGATGCTAAAAGAAAAGAAAACTCGAGGTAACCGGTGGCTTTGGAGAATACAAAAGGAATGTCTCAAAAAGCCAGCGCTGAGATTGGAAGATGGTGACTCAGACCATCGCCTTAAGCCAACCGGGACACGCAGCGGTTGTCAGAGCCATCGGGACAGGTCATTTCCTTATCTCCCGGGACTTGTGGCTCCCGGTGTTTTGGTAGCTCGGGGTGCCACCGCCAGCTTTCCACACTTCCTCTCGGAGCCGCGGGCACCCCAAGGCTGGCGCTGCCCGGCCGCCAGCCCCGCTCCGGGTGTCCCCAAACCTCCCTTCCCCGCCGAGCGCCTTCCCCGCTCTCCCCGCTGCGGCCGCGGGATTCCCGCGCCCAGAGCCCGGCTGCCAGCGGGGCATTGTCCCCATCCTGCGCCCCCACCTCGGAGACAGCGGCTTCCTTCCCTCCTTCCTTCCCTTTCCCGGCGCAGGACGGGCGGCTCGGGAGCCATCCCGCCGCCTCCCCCGGCGCCCAGGCCGAGCGGCAGCGCCCGCCCGCTGCCTCCTCCCGCGGCGGAGCGGGACGGCGACCAGGGACCCCCGCCCCGCGCCCTTCCCGAGGGGCGCCGCACTCACCACGACGTGCGCGCCGGGCAGCTTCAGCGACTTGGGGCTGATAAGCGGCGACACCATGTAGAGGAGGAGGACGAAGGCCACGATGAAGGCGGCGGCCAGGAGCAGCATGGCTTGGGCTGCGCCGGCGGAGGAGGGGCAGCGGGCGGGCGGACGGAGGGCCGAGCCCCTCGGGCGGGCGCTGCGGCGCGAGGGTCGCGGGGCCGCCCGTCCGCTGCCCGTGCCGCGGCGGGACCGGCGGGGACGGCGCTGCCACGGCGGGAGCGGGAGCGAGCGCGGCGCGGAGGAGGTGGCCGCGGGAGGAGGGGCCGGGCCCGGCAGCCGCTCCGCCGCCCCATTGGCTGCCGGGGCGGGGCGCGGGCCCGCGCGCCGCCATTGGCCGGCGGGCGGGGGGCGGGCGCGCGCGGGTTGGCGGCGCGGCGGGGCCGGGCCCGCGGATTGGGGCCCGCGGCGCTGCCGGGGTCAGGGACGGAGCCAAAGGGCGGCGGGAAGCGGGAACCGCTCCCGGCGCGGCGGAGCGCCCCCTACGGGACAGTGGCGGCGCTGCGCGGCCGCCCCCCCTCGGTCCCTGCCCGTGGCGGCCTCTCCGAGGGGCACCGAGGGGCGGCCCCAGTGAGGAGAGCCCGGCCTTGGCGGCGGTACCAGCTGCAGGGCAGCGTGAGGGCGGGCCCGGCCCGTGGGCTCGCCGCTGCCGCCTGCCCCGAGATGGGCGGTGCGCGCCGGCTCGCCGCGGAGGCGTGGGCTCGGAGCTCGCCCTGGATGCCCTGTCCGTGAGGAGGGAGCTGCCGGCCTCGGGACGGAAAGGGGAAAAACCCCCTGACGTTGGTTAACCATGAAATCGTAGAATGGTTTGGGTTCCAAGGGACCCTAAAGATCATCTCGATGCAGCCTCCTGCCGTGGGCAGGAACACCTCCCACTAGAACAGGTTGCTCAAAGCCCCGTCCAGCCTGAATGCTGCCAGTCATGGGCCATCCACAGCTGCTCTGGGCCACCTGCTCCAGTGCCTCGTCACCCCCACAGTAATGCAGTTCTTCTGTATATCCAACCTAAACTTGCCCTCTTTCAGTTTGTACCCATTCCCCTTTGTCCCGTCACTACAGCTCTTAAGAATCCCTCTCTGTCTTCCCTGCGGGTTCCCTTCAGATACTGGGAGGTTGCTCCGAGGTCTTTACACAGACTTCTCCTATAGAGAATAAAGCACCTGTTTGTACACCAACTTGTTAATACATTGCCTGAGGTTACCAATTGACATGACGAAAATTGTGGAGATGTGTCGGAACGTTCCTGCAACGTGCACTCGGAATGGGATGAGGGCAGAGAGCTCTCCCTTCTATGGGAAATACCTTGTCTCAGTGAGGTAGAAAACATAAACCCTTTATGCAAGATGATTGACTGACTTTATCACGGCATGTTTTAAAGCCTGTTTTACTTCATCGCTCCAGTGAAAACAGATGCAGGTTCTGTGGGACTTGGTTTGCACAGTGGTTGAGCTCCACTGGGTGCTGCTGGCTGCACTTGAAGCTCATGCTGCTCTCTTCTTCTAAATCCAAAATTTTTTTCAGCATGGCGTTCCCTGCTGAGTGAAACTACAGGTTTTTCATGTTATTCACATTAAAAGAAGATAAAAGCACAGTTTTCAGCTTTGAGGCAGAATATTGGAACAAATATTTAAACAAACAAACAAAAAACCCAGAGCAGTCTGAATAAAATAATTCCGTATGTTTGACTTAGACATTTAGATATTTATTTAGGATATCCCCATTTAAGTTATAATTATTTGTAACTTAAAAACTCAGATTACTTTTTCTTACTAGTTAATATGCAGTCATTACCTTGTACAAAATAGTTCCCCCTCCCCCCAGAAAAATCCCCAAAACCAAAATAAAACAAAGGAAAACCTAAAATCCCCTAGGCAAGAGGGTGTGCAGAAGGGCGTTGAAAGTAATATTGTAGAGGAGGAGATTAGAAGGAGTGAGTAGGTGGAAATGAAAACAGAGTTGTGGGCAGGGATTATGCAGTTTTTAGGGTGAGTACAAAGGACCTGAATTTGATGCAGTAAAAGGATGAGAAAACCAAGGATTAGTCTTGAAATGGGATTGATCTGGAATATGTCTTTGGTGGCATTTTGAATCCAGTGCTTCAGAGGTGGAGGCACAAGGAAGTGAGAGGAAGATACTGTGCCTAATAAAAAAATGCTAGCTGCTAGGGTGACATCCATGGCAGCTGATTAGTGATCCATCTAAGAAAAGCATGTCAATTATGTTGTTAGCAGAAGTCAAAATAGGATGTGGACAGGAAAAAGCAACAACCAAATATGTTGATTTCCTCTTTTACATAGGGGTCAGTCCATACGTGCTGTCTTTCCAACAACACCAAATTGACACAAAAGAGGAGATTAGTGGCATAATAATTATAGACTGTTTCTAGACTTCCACCACAAGAGACATTAAGGCTTTCAAAGCTCAAATGTCAGCAGTATAGAGATAGAGCAGAGCAGACAGAAGTAAATCTGTATTTCACCATATAACTCTTGAGATCAAGGTGAGATGAGGACATGAGTGCAAAAAGCATCTGCACTAAGCTCACAGTAAAATGAAGGTTAAACATTGGTAGGGGACCTTTAGAATCCTTGAATTTGTGATATTGCCCTGGTCAGTCACAGTAAAATGTTCACAGCTTACTAATGGGGAATTTCTTTTGTAGATTTCTTAGAAGTAAATTTCCAAGTAGATTTCTTGGAAAATAACATACTGCTTTTTTCTTCTGGCTAAGAGGCCATTTTAGCAACCTTGGGGTTGACAGTGCAGCTGTGATAATGTTTGCTCTTGTTTTACTCTCTACATTGTAAAGTGGCGTTGACTTCTGTGTGAGAAAGGCATTCAAAGGGGAAGACCTGATGAACTCCACACAAGTTACCAATGAATTCCCCAGCAAAGCTTTTTGATTCTTTTAAATAATGCCAATAGAAACTGAAGTCTGCCCTCCCTGAGTTACCTGGTTTGTATTCATCTCACATGACCTCATTCACGGAGGAAATGCATTCCTGGCATGGCACAAGGGAATTGTTTACAATAGAACTGTTTTCTCAATGACTGCGGAGCTGGAAATTGAATGCTAAAATAAACATCATAACACCACTCCAAACTGCAGTTATACATAAAGCAATACTTAATTAATCTGACCTTCATAAATAACGTCACAAAGTGTGTAATTTTCAAGAGTGAGCCGGCCAATGTCTGTATATACCCTGAGGATGGGGAGGGAGAAAGAATGGATAAAACATACTCATTACCTTGCTAATTAATCTGCAGAAGAAGCTTCAATACAACAGTGATGTGTTTAGAGAAGGACAGAGAACACCATACAAGTAGATGAAAGCAAAGTATAAGAGCTGTTGCAGCTGTGGTTTTCTGCTTCCTCAGATTTGTTAATTTAAATCTTTCAACAGAGTTTTGCAGTGACAAATTTTTGGGTTGAGATATTCAACGTGAACCAAAGTGTGGCAACTGTAGAATCAAAGTTATCATTTAAACGTGGAAACAAGTTTTTGAATTGATAATACTGCAGGACAAATGGCTGATATTAGAAATATTCTTTTGCTCTTAAATGATACATGCTCCCAAAACACATCAACATGTAAAAGAAACATGTCACGCTTCCAGAGGCCTTCAGAAGAAGGGATGAAGTTTTGTAAGAGCAGGTAGCATGGCTGCAGCCTCCAGCCTCCGGAATCACTTGTGCCTGACTATTCATCTGCTGAATTTTCTGGTTGTGTTTCCTGCCTATTGGGAAAGGCAGGGGATGATCAGCATCCCACAGGCTACACTGTGAAAAAGCTGGAGATGCCTTGGTGAGATTTCCATCCAAACTGTCCTACTGCATTTAGAAAAAGAAATAGCAGTGAGAGAGTAATTTCCATGGCCAAGCAAAATAACTTTTTTCTCTTTCCAAAATAACTTGCTTTCTTTTCTAGGCTCCCCCACCTTTTTTTTTTCTTCTTTTTTCTTGTAGCAAGCATAGAAGTGGCATCTAAGAGCCCTCTTAAGAAATTGGCATTAATGTTACATGACATAAGAGCCATGTTAGTAATTCTGGGATTCCTGGGAAACTCAAGGTTTTAGAATAATGAGAGTGCAAATAGGTGGTTCCTGTCAACCAGCTTTTATGATCCCTTATCTCTTGAAGAAGAATAGTTAATAGGAACTCAAGAGCTGCTGTACTCCATCAGAAAAGGATCTAACATACTGTCTGTCCCTGTCCATTATCTATAGAGGACACTTGGGAAAGAGGAATGAAATGATGGCCAGTATATGGTGGTGACAAATGCAGGGTGACTGAAATATGCATCATACCCAGTTGTCTGCCTGCCTGCACTTTTCCAAAGAAAAAACCGGCCCTGCTGTAGCTATACAACAACTCGCTGTGTTGTACGACAACCCGTCGTGCTGGCAGAGATCACAGAATTGTCTTTGTCTTGCAGGGCCACACAGCTTCCAGAGCAGTGCTCAGGCCACAGCACCCTATCCAGGTACCCTCTCTGCTGGAAAAATGTCAGCCTAATCCTGTGGGTCTCCCTGGAAGGAAATTTCCTGTGCCACTGCACTCTGTGTATCTCCCAGGACGTGCTTGTTTGCAGCAGGGCTGGATCCCAGTGCTCTCACAGCCATCAGTGAACACGGGCAGGGCTGATGGCCATGGGGCTGCTGCAGAATCACTCCCAGGGCTGTGTGCACACAGGCAGGTGGTGCTTGTAGGCAGCCGGGGCTCAGCTCGGAGAGGGGCTGCCTGCTGGGAGCAGAGGAGGTGTTGGTGCCTGATGGTGTGCTGCAAAAGCAGGTGACATGCACATATATAGCCCAGGCACCAGCCTGCTTCCCCAGGGCTGCTGCAGCTGCTTTGGGAGCAGTGCTCTGGAAACAAAAGTGCTCAAAGCACTGTTGGAGTCAGAACTTAGTCTTCACACTGTACTTCAAAACTTATTTAACTGCCTAACATGTTTGGCATAGGTGTTAGAAAGAAACAAAAAGGAAAACAATATTTTTGAATTAACTACTTGTATATGATGAACCATTACATGCTATAATTTTTATTTTATGCTGAAGAAGTAACTGTACTGATATTTGCATGCTGAGCACTAGATCTATTGAAATAAAATTAGTGACAACACAGTAGTAAAAGCAAGTAATTTGAAAAGATATAAATTAAACTTGGGACCAAGATGATCTTGAACTTCATTTAGTATGTGTTTCTTTTCGTTTGGTACACCTACTTATACCAGACCTCACATGGGAACAATTTGCTGTTCACACTTGGACATGAGACTCCTTTAGCTTGCTAAATATTCCTAGGGATGCTGTGGATTGTGGGTTGGAAGAGAAGGCTGAGCAGCCTACCTTCTCCTCAGGTGGCATGGAAAAGTACTGCTGAAAGCGAGCAGGCACAGGAGGGAAGAGGATGTGGCAGGTCCCTGCACTCAAAGATTCAGAGCTAAAACATACTTAAGTATGTGCAAGAAGTGAATGCAGGCCTTTCGCACAGGGACATCCACTTTGTCTCTTGACATGAGCACCCTCTCTCAACTGGTCTTATCACCTCAAAAATGATATTTAAGCAGATGATTACAATGCAAGTTCATGTTACAAGATAGCACAGCTGATATTACAGATAACAGATAACAGCAGCTCTCTGACTAGATGAAGCTCCAGAGACACCAACTGTGTGTTCACCTGACACTGTAACAATACCCCCAGTGCCTCACTGCCTCTCCCACCTTATTGCACTTGTCCCCTGGGGACACTCTACTGGGCCACAATCATTGAACATGTACAGGAAAATGCACTGTAGGATTAGAAGTGATACACTGGGGAGTTTGAAAATGCAGTTCTACCAAAATCACCTGTCTTTCAGGTGTAGTATGATTTTTTCCACTACTTATTATACCCTGAGTGCTGGGTAATGGGGTTCTTTTATTCCTAATGAAAGGCAGTCCTTTTTCTAATATGCAGACATGCCATAGTCTTTATTGGAGGAAGCTTAGTACTTGTGTTTTGAAGGTCTTCGTCATAAAATCAAATATAGAGCCATTCTTACAATCAGCAGTATTTCAAGATGTGACACATCAGCCTTTTCTGGAGTTGCTCTGGCTTTCCACACCTTCCCCCTGCAGCCTTCCACTTGTCAGCACTGCCATACAGCCTTTCCTCCTTTGCCAGCAAAATCAGTTGCAACTCCTATCCTGCCTCACAGTTCTCCAGCTGGTGGCAGCTGCCCCCTTTCCCCAGTGTCCTAAGGAAGAGCTGAACGGCTGAGTGCATAAACCAAGGATCAAAAATATGCATTGCATGGGAATCTGTGCTTCAGGGGGATGGAAGAGGAGAAGATGCCAATGTTGTGCTTACTGTGGGGTGACACACACCTCCTGCTGAAAACTGGATAATGAGACAAAAAGAAGAGGTTCACAGGCTTGAGAGCCCCCCTCCCCCTTTGTTTAATAAACTCAGAGTAATGTGAGGATTGCCGTGCCTTCATCTTCCCTTGGCCCCTGCTTGTCTAGAAAATCCACAGCTGCTGCTTTTATGATTTCTAAGCTCCTATTATGATACTGTGACAGGGAGAGCTTTAATACAGAATTTCATCTATGAGAAAATTAGTTCCTTGGCCACTATAGTTTTCTAGGTTTTCAGGTAGGAGCTCTAGGCGGACAGAGCCTTTTCTGGCTTTTTTTAAAAAACAGCCAGAAAAGGCTTAGGAATTACCACTGAAGCTACTGCATTGCTTGCTCAATGTTTCTATCATGTTTTGCATTCCCTCAGACACAGTCTTTACCTATTACTGTCATCATTACCTTCCTGGATATGTATTTTCATGAATGCTATCACTTTTTAGCCAGATAGGGAACATTTTTGTAGTTAAACTTGCAGCAACTTCTGGCCTATGTCTACTCAGTAACTTGGTGATTAAGTTGCTCCACCCAAGCTGCTAATGTGTTTTTCAAAAATAGAAATAATTTTCTGCTTTGTATTGTGCTTTTGGAAACACCTCCATGTAATCTTTAAAGATTGACGTCCTACACGTTTGTGAGGCTTCTCTGCTTCAAAACTAAGCTACCAGTTATACCACCCCAGTTAAGCCATGTCTATTATGCTCATGTTGATATGACTCGATCTTGTTACAAAAGGCCAAATTAATGATTTGTAGTCTTGGTAGGCCTCTGGTTTTCTCAAGAACTTGCCTTTTGTAGGTGATCTTAGGTAGTTGCTATGCTTGCAAACCACAACATTGCTCCCCAGGTGTTATTTGTGCCTCTCACTGACATCTCTTGTTTCTAGAGCTGCTTGCCCTACCCCACATTGCTGCGTGGGACAGCATCGTAGGCTCCCATTGCTCTTTGCTTTATAGCTGCACTCTTAAAAATACCGGAAGAACTGAATTACCTCCTCCAGGTTCATGCCAGGTTCTCTTAAAGTCATTCATACAACTTTGTTTGCTCAATCTTTTAACATGAATTAAGTCTGTTTCCAGTTCCAGGTAACACACAGGATATTGACAGCACTGGCAAGAGGCTGATGTTTATTTCTTGAATGAAATTACACAACCTCTGCCCTTGCTATCAGTCCCTGCTAATTTATTTTTGGCACACACTGCAGAGAAGCTGCTGCTACGCAATAGAAATTTGGAAGATATCTTGTACATAGCTCTGTTTTCCCCCTCTAACCCAAGAAACAGGGACAAAACAGGTTGCTGAACAAAAGCAATTCAACCATTGGTCCCCCTTGCACTGCTACCAAGTACATCAGAGTTGCTTGTGCTGCTCCAAGTCTGTCTCCATCCTCTAACAACAGCACAGCCCATTGCCTTCCTGCTGTCAGCCTGGGAAAGGACAGCGTGTACAGATGGGCCTGTCGCTTTGAAGGGAAAAACAGAAATCAGAGACACTCTGTCAGCTTCTGCTTTGTTGGATATAAACTTGCTTTGCTATAAACACTGGAGAAATATTGGGACATAAAGAGCTTTGAAATAGGATTTAAAAAGAAATCAGTGCTTTATCTTCTTTTTGAGAAAGGAAAAAAAATGGTGTGAACGACAGAGGGTAAAGCAAACAAAAAAAGAAAGAAACCAAAATTAAAAAAAAAGAAGAAAAAACCCAGAAAATTAGTCAAAAGCAACAGGAGAGGCAGGCAAAATTGCCAATTAACATTCACATCAAAGGAAAATTCTCATCAAAACCTTTTTCTTCTTGTAAGAAGCATAATGCATTTCCAGTATGTACTGCAGTGAAGCGAGCACACTTTACAGAAAAAAAGGCCCAAGAGAATAAGCCAAATAGCCTCAAAGCTTGTGGAAACCATTTTACACAGCTGACAACTAGGACAAAACCCCATAGGAGCCCTGAGTGTCAGCATTGCTGCCCTTGTTCACCAGTCAACTTCCAGCCTGTGCCAGCTCCAGGGGATCTGAGGCACAAACCCTACACGTTTTCGTGGATTCATTTATCCCATGTAAAGCCTCAGGCTGCTCAGGTTGAACATCAACACCATGTCCCACTGCCCCACAGAAACCCCATAAATGCTCCAGCACATTTGTTCCCAGCTGGACTGAGGCCACCTAAACCTGGAATGGGCAGGAACCTCACAGCACTCCAGGTGCAGGATGGAGGTAACTTTGCAGCCCCTCCCTGGTGTGCACTGGCTGGGTGCTCACACAGGACCCTGTGTGCTTGTGAGGTGTTTGTCACCAGCGTTCCCATGTATGGGTGTGCACCTGTGCCCTCTGTGTGAGTTTGGGCCATGGCAGTGTCTTTATAGGGGCACCCCTTCTGTCTTGAAGCTGTGAAGGGGCAGTGAAGACGAAGGGTGGACAAAAAGGTTTCGGCTCTGTCGGCAGGTCCCGTGGCTCCTGTGGGAACTTTGGCTGTGCTGCAGCTAAACCAGCTTTGCTGTCAGGCAGGCACTGTGCCCTGCTTGCTCCCACACTGAAAGGGGTCACGTGCATTGTGGGCATGAGCTTTTTGGGCAGGTAAGAAAAACAACAACAAAAAAGAAAACATTTTAAAATTATAGTGACAGGGCAAGGCAGGACACAAACATACCAGTCCACAGCAAAACAAGAGCAGATATAAAGATTAAAACAGTAGTAATTTCTTTGCTGTTCAGTTGTCTATGGAGCAACTAATAGCTGTGATTAATTAATTAAAACATGATTAAAACTTCAAGTGAGCTCATGCTCAAGTCAGTCAAGAGCAAGAGCGTTTCGACTGGCAACTTAAATAGGACATTTGAAAACAGTAATCAGCTAATTTTTCCAGATTTTCTAAAATCTTGCATAAAGCAAATCTTGCTAGGTCAGAACCTTCCTGTTAGACCCCATGCTCTAGCCTTCAAGGAGAAGAGGAAGAAGTGATAATTTGCATTCATATGGTTTTCACATTTTCCTAACTTTCTACTGGGCAAACAATTCACCTGGCTCTGGCAGAGCCTAAGTCACAGCTGCAAATAACAGTCCCCACTTGCTGCTGCATTTCCTGAAGGAGATGGTGATATTTATAGCCACTTTGGTGATATTTATAGCCACTTTCCCAGCCCCTCACCCAGCGACTCACTACTGCTGAGACATGGACAGAGAAGCAGCAGAAGGCAACTACTCCAGGTGAGATTTTTGTAACAAATTACCTGTGGATGGCCATCAGGCCAACAACAGAGTGAGTCAGAGGAAATTACTGTTTATAGTTGACAGAATGCATGTGACACTGAGCATGTTTGAAAGCAAAGTCCCTGCCTTGAATAGCTTGGATTTAATTTAAATGAGTTGAGGCAGCAGAGGAGGAGTGAGGGCAAGCAAAAGCAAGTCCTGCCAATTCATGTTACAGTGCCTGATAATAGGTCACCAAGCAGGAAAGAAAACTCTGGCTGCATTATCAACATCAGGCCTGTGTCATGTGTCAGTGACTTATTTCCTGGAGATGTCTCAAAACACAACCAAAGCCTATTTAGAATGGAACCTTGCTCCTGCTATGATGCAGATAGGACATTCTATTGTGTTTCCACGAGTAATGGTTGAGAAGTTCAGCTGAATGAGTCTAAAAATGTCAATTAGTTCTGCAAAAGACTGGCAGATTGTACATGTGGCAGGTACCATGCACAGGTGGCATGGATGGATGGAGATCCAGTGTCCCTGAACTTGGGATACGACAAAGGAAAGAAGTATCCTTGAGTGTTTATTCAAGTGGGAGCCTCTCAGGTAGGAAGGCTGCAAAGGCAAGTAAACAGAAAATGTCACAAACCAGCGACCTAATAGAAAAGCTCCCATCAGAAGGGTGTGTGTGCATGTAGAAGTAGGGAGGGAGAGGAAGAATTCTAATTAGGTCACAGGGACCAAAAGATAAAAACAGGACAATCTTATCTAATACTTGGGCTGTAACTACACAAATGCCAGGACAGAGGATGAACGACCAATTAAAAAAGTTTTTACACAGCTAATTATGATGACAGGGGATTTGTGGAATAAAATCCCTAGATTAGTACATTAATAAAAACCTAAAGAAAAATTAAGGGGTAAGCACTGAAGCTATACCACAAGAGCTACAACAAAAGCTGACTGCTCAAGAATAAAAGAAACGATGTTTTGATAAGAATTAATTATCTGCTGGAATAGCAGCACAGTGTGAAACAAACAGTCCACTGAGTTCTTGCAATAGTTTACGTAAGTTACAGGAATGGCTTTAAGTCAACCATGATTACTAGGGTGAATCTGGTTAAGACCAAAAACATGTATGGAAGCCAATCCTGAAACCAGCTTGTCATTCTGGAGGAAGGAAAGAGTAAACAGCAAAATGAAGATGTTCCTGCATATTTCAACATATTCAGAACTATTAAATTGCTTCCTGTCAAGATAATCCCCTGAAGAACAACAACAAAAAAATGTGGAATATTCTTATTAAAACATTTAATAAACATCAAAAGTAGATCAAAACACCTGACCAGAGAATATTCAGCAGCCTCTTTGCTTCAGTTGACAAAAAGAGCAAATTCTGACAGGCAGGAAGGAACATGAAAAAAGCCAATTCCAGAGTATCTCCCTCAGCTACACTTGTTCTGCTCCACTAGTTAAAACAAAAGCATATGAGTATATTCAAAGACCAGCAGACTTGAAAAACCAAACCAAATGAAGAATTTAAGAGATTTATGGAAGACTGAGAAGATTTGTATGCTTTTGTTATGGTAGACAAGAACAAAAAGGCAACACGTAAATCAAATGACTCTGGAACTTGACGTCAATCAGGGAATGCAGGAAAAAATATAAGTTGATTTACAGAGCTATTCTAACCCTGTAAGTACGTACATCAAGAGACAGACCACAAATGGTAGGAAATCCAAAACTTAATGTCACTGTGAAGAATCCAGCTGTGAAGGACATAAGCACATACAGAAGTGATTTAATTGAAAAATTATTTTACACACAGGAAGGAAAATGACATTTTTTCATATTGCAATCAGAGTAAGCAGTAACAGCAGAAGGTATGAAAACAATTTGTAAGCTAACCAGCCAAAGATCAGACCTCATTAAAAATGTACAACTAATTTGTCCAGTATTTACAGAGGTTTTGATTATTCAAAGCAAATACAGCCTTCCATGAATTCTTTGATTTAGAGTATTTTCAATTAACACTGCAAACTATAAAGTGATTTTGCACGCTCCCTCATTAGGCTATCATCTGCTGTGGATAACTTGGCTAAGAAGCTCGATGATATATATATGTTAATTTAACATAATTTTACAAAGACAGCAAACCAAAAAGTTGCCCTTGTAGCTGCAATTCTAAGCAGCAAAGTTTATTTGGAATATATTTCTAAAAACAACTTTCAACATCAAATAGTAAAGGTTCTGTTACAGATGTCATCTGAGCAAGCAGCAAGATGTAAATTTAAAACATACAGTATATTTTTCTTTTGCATTAAAGATACGAGATTATACAGTTAAGCATATGGAAGCCCATAAGACAAATCAGCTTACCACAAAAAGGAAAAAATAAACCAAAAACCAAAATGTTCCTGAGAATTTTAAGATTGCAGGGTTGCAGTAAGGACTCTCATTTTTCAAAAGGTCAAGAGATAAATACTTCAGACAGTGGCTTCAAACCTCTGAAGGACAGCCATGCTAGTGTGTGGCTCACTTCTGAAGTGTTCACAAGAGAAAACTACAAACAAGATCTTGTTGCAATAAGAATTAAGTTTACTAACCATAGTTGCTGTACCTATGCTGGAATTCCTGCCCTCACCCACTCCTGCTCCTGCCATCCCCCCAAAAGCTGTCAGAAAGACTTGCAGCCCACTGATTCACATTTACACATTCTGATGTAAGACAAAGGTAAAGCTGTGTAACTGAAGGATTTTGGAAAAAACGCTTCATCGTGTTAGTAAAAAAAAGCTCAGCACCTTGCAGATCAAAGAATATTTAACTATTTTGTCTGGCTATTAAACACAGAAACAAAAGTCTAAGGAGACAATGAAGCAGTAAAAAACTTGAACATAACATTGAAAAAATACTCAAATAACATAGCTGATGTTGTACTACAACATTTTACTTCATTAAAGTACAGAAAATGTCACCCATCCTATGATTTATAAAGTAGACAAAATATGTACATAGAAGAAACCAAACCCCATCAAAAGATGATCATATTTGTGCATACGTATGTAGAACATACACACTTAAAATGTGCAAATTTCTTTTAATACAAGTTAAACAAAACATTTGCAGGATAGATTGGGACAATGATAATGGAAGATAGAATATTCTAGATATTCTAATGATGTTTCATATCTACAGCCAGTGCAAACTTACAAGGCACAAACTCAATGCTGATGCTGTAGTGTTTTAAGTTACATTCAGGCACATCTCCATTTGCAGTTCTGCAGAAAAAGAGCAATGGAAGTGCTACTTCTGTACTAAACTGCCAGCCTTCTCTCCCAGTTTAAGCACGAAATTGCTGTAACCTATATGCTACAGTTACCAGTGGGGTTCTGGGTTAATTTATCACTGGAAAGGCTGTGGCTAAAACATCTGTTCTAATCTCCTTGCATGTGAAGTATGCTATTTCCCAAATACCTCCCAGACATTCTCCAAAGACTACATATACCTTGCCAGCCTCAACATGTGGGATCTTAGAGGACATTTCTAAAGCTTTTTTCTAACTTCAGTCAAAACTTCACCAGGAAGAGAATCTAGATTTTAAAAACCAAAGAACAAATAAAATAAATCCAAACAAACCCCCCAAGAAGAGCTAGCAAAACACCTTCTGAGTTACTTGCATTTAACAAACTTGTGTTAAATTGCATAGTGACAGTGTGTACCAGCTAGTAAAGAGTTAAAAACAAAAGCCTGCTGTTTAAGGCAAAATTTTAACACAGCATAGCAGAAAAAAAAGCCAAATAACAGGTCCACCAATATTTAATCAAAGTACTGGCCCATGTAGTCTTATCCTCACAGTGTTTTCTTTCTTACTTTAACAGCAAACCCACACCTGCAGTATGCTTGATTAGAAAATTTTGTTGCCATTTTCCTAAATGAAATGAGAGCAATTAATACATATGCTGATTGACTGATATTGAAAACACCTGACAAATATGTTCTCTCCCACCCCTTAAAAAGGTTTTTGACCTTACTGGGAGGCAAGGTCAAAACCTAAAACTCACTGGTGTCCAGGTCTAATATACTACCTAATATGGAACTAGTAATTTAAAGCTTTCTAGTATTTATTAGACATTACCACATCACTTTGCTGTCTCACCCTAAAATTGCATTTTTGTATTATTTTTCAATAGAAGACATTTAATAGACATCTGAGGAAAACAATACAATACAAAAGCTTAAGGGTCTTTGCAAAGGTATCTTCTATTCCTTCTGCAAAGTAAGAAAGGGGTGATTTTATTGGCATTTATTTGAAGTGCCATCAATAAAGACACGAGAATACTTTAAAAAGAAAAAAAAAGGTTCTAATGCTTCACACATATCTTTGGTTTAGCCTTCCTGACCAAAGTCTTCTGTAAACTTCTTTAACTTCTCCAAGTCCTGTTCATTAACTGTTGGTTTTGTGCTAGCAAGCGACCTGAGCATATCGGCCTGTCAGAAAAAAAACAAACATTTTTAGAGACAAGTATAGTACCACTGCTAGCAATTTTGCTGCCAGGACAAATATGCATTTAAAAAAAACATTAAAAAGTTCCCATTAACACAAAACTTTAAGTAAACCTGAACACTTCTGCACAGAGGCAGCCTTTTAACCCTTTGAATACAGACAACAGTCAAGGAGTTTTCCAGTAACAAAATCACAACCTAAGGTGTAGGTTTAAGCCACTCATCCATTCAAGTTTTATTAATCTCTTTTTTTGAAAGAGCTGATTTTTTTTTTTTTTGGTCAGTTACTATTTTCAAACCATGATTAACTACAGCAGCTTAAGTGGAAAATACTGAGATGTTCCCATGTACTCTTCACAGTCCAGCAATGTAGAACAGCAGTTTGTGATTCATCTCTAGCAAAGTTTTACTGCTCCTGACTGGTAATTTCTGACTCTTCAACTCAGTAAATTTCCTAGATAAGTATTTAGATGCTAGGAAATGGAGTTTAGAAAAAAAAATCATAGGTCTTTGAGCAGCAGTTAAAATACCCTATGAATAAAAAAGGGTAAAGAAAACGAATCAATTCCCAACCAAGGGCAACTGAAAAAAGTAGATGCCCAACACCTCATATTGCTATAAATGATGGGTAAAATAAAAAAATTAGTATAATGGCTTTCCACACATGATATTTGTCTCATCAGACCAGAGGCACCCTGCTCAAAAAGAATTAAAGCCTTATATTTTAAGGACAAGAATGGGTTTTGGACACTGTAACATCTGCCTGTAGTGCATCAGAGCCCAGGTACCATTAGGAGCACACAAGGAACTGCTGTCTTTAATTCCAAGAAGGACTGATTAAAAATCCAATTAGATCATGCAGAGAGAAGTTTTAGGGCAGGCCTGCACCTGCATAAATCCTCTTCTGCTTCCTCAGTATGCAAATTCACACAGGAAATTATTTTCTGAAATACAGTGATGGTTCTATTTTCAAAGCATTGCCTGTGATTCCCCATGAAATGCACTGATTTCTTCCACTCCTTACAAGACTGTTTGTACACAGGAAACTACAGCAACACAGTTTTGTTATTAAGTGCTTCCCAGAAACTTTGTACTTAAATACAAAATTTTCTTCTGCTGCTCTTGGGGGAAAATACAGAATGAGTGTCCAGCAATTATTTTTTTAAGCAGTGATCTAAAACTGAAAACTGTCTTACATGTTTTATTTCCTAGGCCAAAGCAAGTATTTTCATATGCACAAAGAAAACAGCAGAAAAAGCTGCTTTATTACCTAAAAAAATTTAAACCTAAACTACCATTATATCCAAAATCTTCTTACATTTTGGTTTTATACTTGTATCTATTTCATGGGCAATATTTACCTATAGAACATCACTTCCTAATTTACAGTGAATGTCATTTTCCATTTCCCAGTATTAATGCCACAATGATGAGAAGAAAGTGTATCATGGTGCAGGAACCCTAAAGGTTTTGAATGAATAAAAGCCAAGTGAAAGAACAGTGCAAGAGGCAGATACTGTCTATGGATGAAAGGATGGCAGCTGCATGCCAGCAGACAAGAATAAGAAATGCTTATCAGGGATAGACAGCTGTCTTTTTTATAGCATGCCATACTGTAGTGATTTTTGTTGAGAATTCAAATGTTATCTGGTATGCCCAGCATTTCTGAAAACAAACATCTCATCCAATTGTCCTGAAAAAGACTCTTTATCTTAAAGTCTTTTCAGAGTTCTGCAAAATAAGAAAGAAATGCTACAAGCAATACCTACCATGGAAACTCTAGGCTCCAGTAATTTATCACCTGGGACCTCCATCCATGTCATTTCTGTGGCTTCAGGATCACCTGGAGAGCAAGGGGTGAATAAATCTACCATCGTATTTGGATTAGACACTGATGGTCCTTTTACCTAAAAATAAGAAAACACTCAGTTTATGGGAGTTACTATTTTGAAGACAGAAACCAGAAGCTGAACAGCACCCCAAGCAAAAACCATTCCTTGATTTTATGCAGATGCCCTACCCATTGGGAACACATGTCCTGTGGAAGAGAAATTGTACAAGTGTACTGATATTATTCACCCTGAAAACATGCAGCTGTAGCCAGATACTTAAATTCACATCAGGTCAAATCCCAGAAGTCACATCCTCTTAAGTCTGAGGATTTCTGCGGAAAACTGACATGCCAGGAAATCTGCTTGGTGAAGACCACCCTTCCTGGTCCCTGGTCACTTGAGGAGTTCATTCATGGCTGGTTAACAGCTCTCTAAAAGCTTCCCAGTGCTTTTCCCTCTGACATCCTGCCTTCCCAAGCTCCCAGCACCTTTCCCGGCACCACCTGGGCAGCGCTCCGTAGGAAACAGCGCCACCTAGCGGGAGAACAAAACAGCTTCCCCAGACAGACAGACGGATAGAGCAAAAAAAAGCTGCCCCGTGCATCTGTTCCCTTTGCATCTGCAGTACACTGTCCGGGACCAAGGATTTTGCCTTCCCTGGCTGTTACCTGCAGCACCACACACCCACGGGAACTCGGAGCATACACAGAGGTTCAAGGACAACACGCTAACTGACTATGGACAGAACTGGATCTGCTGTTCCAAGCTGAATTTAGAGCAAGATGCTGGGCAGCAGATTGTAATATTCAAAATGCACTCTGGCAAACCTGCATTATCACACATGGCAAGGAAAGGTTTACAGTTAATTACTGACAACTGAGGAAAGCTCTGTCTGTTACAACACAAATAATAATGCTATGATTTTGCTCATAAAAACACAAAATCACATCCAATTAAAGCATTAACAATACAAATGGAATCAACTTGGCTCATGTCAGAGTGTTCCAAGTATTGCAGTTGTGGGGTTTTTCCTTCCTTTTTTTTATTTTCTTAAGCAAAAATAGTTAAGATGCAAGAAGCGCTTTTGAAGTTGTTCCACAAACTGTGACAACTGAGGTTATTTCATTGCTCCATGGCAAGCTGAAACATGCCTCAGATTGTTCCAAATTTGAACTAAACACTAAAAGCTAACAGCCCTTTAGCCAGAAATGCCATTGTCATGTAAAGTTAACAACAGATAAATACTTCAGACATGACTGCTTAAGGGAAGGAAGCATCTAGAAAATCCTTGATATATCAAAGTCACTGTTTATTTATCAACAAATACCGCTTACATCACATTGTTACTGCGAGTTGTCCTCAGCAGTCAAATTTCCTGCCCTCTCATATTCTGGACCATACTGGATTTAAGTGTGTCTTTCACTTTGAATCTTAAGCTGAATGAGTTCATTGGAAGAAACCACATGGAAAAAAAGGAGCCTATCTTCAAAGTGAGTGTAGCTGTTAGGTTCAGGGGCCTTAACCCTTTTATGTCAGGTTGAGTTACTGGTAAAAAAACTGTAATTGTAACTGAGATGACAAAGAACTGCTGCCAACACAACATACATGGTACTCAACACCTTAGGATCTCAAGTTTTTCCTACCACACCTGCTCTTTGAAGAAGCAACAAATTAAACCTTCCTTTTACAGCAATTAGCACCTCTGCAGAATATCCTGACCCACCTTCACCCAAAAAACATGAATTTCTGTCAAAATCAAACTTTGCACTAAAAATATTAACCAAAAAGTACCTTTAGTCTGGGTCTACTTCAAAATATGGTATACAGCAAAATAAAATTTTATTCAACTGATACACATTGTACATATTTTAACCTCTGTTTATAACCATTGATACTATCACTCCTTCTTTTCTATTTAAGATTTTAATAGTTTTCAGGGAACAATAAATTTGACTGAACAAGGCCCATTCTTCAGGGAAAAGACATTCCCAGATGTAATGGATTTAGACTGGTGGTAAAGAATACCAATTGGTTCCTGTACAGATAAAGTTTCTGAGATTCAAATATTGTGAAGAAATGTTACTTAAGTCAATACATAGCATATAGAGGTAACTGGAAGATAAGCCAAAAAATATAGTTTGAATAGGCTCTTGGTGTGTACCTATGTAAAAGTAAACTGGTTTTTACATTACAGCAGTGTAAATGAAACACAGACCTTGCTCAGTAGCATCTTTACTACTGTAATTGATTCAATGTTTCTACCAGAACTCTACAAAAACCTTAATTTTTCAGTTTGAAAAATATGCCAAGTAAACAGAATGTGCTTAAGTACAATCCATCTGTTCTCAAGTGGATGAGGGATACTTTTTTTTTTCCCAGCATGTTAAGAACCACTTAACTTGAAATAGAAAAAAAGCACTTCTGTAACATTGCCATTTAAATGGCAAACTGCATGCTTTTAACACTCTCTAGAGACATTAAGAGTCAGAGCATGAATATTCAGAAATGAGCTCCACCAGACTTATGGCAGGACTAGGGGGATATGTGGAAAGGAAGAACAGTTCTCGCCAGTCAATAAAAGGGACATTCATAACCATGCAGTATTACCTAAAACCAAATTCAGTTTATTTGTAAGGAATTTTCAAATTAAGACTGCTCTCACAGATGAAATAACTTGAAAAATTTTGATTCCTACTTACTTTTTTAAAGTGAGTCGCTGATTGCACTTTTCTAACAGGCTGCATCAGTGCATCACGGACAATGATGCTTATATCTGCACCAGAATAGCCATCAGTTCTCTTCCCAAGCTCTCGATAATCTGAGTCTTTTAGGTCATTTGGAGTTGACCCAAGGTGAAGTTTGAACATTGCAGCCCTGGCATGGTCTTCAGGTAAAGGAATATAAATACGCTTCTCAAACCTGGTGTAAAAAAGACAAAACCAAAGCGTTCCCAAGATGCCAACTCATGCAGGTGCACAATGGAAAGAGCTCATGCAAATGAGCTTGCTTCTAGCAATATTAAAAAGTAGTTTCAGTACAACAGACCTTTAAAAAAAAATCTGATGCAAATATTCAGCCACCTGTTCTCATAAATAATACTTTAGTTAGCATAAGCTAATATCCAGGATATAAAAATTGCTTCCTTTCCATTACAAAATCCTTCTCTCCAGACTGACATTTTTCCAGCAGAGTTTGAGTCTTAAAAGAAAAAGACTTCTTCCTCTCAGTTTTAAGTGTTCAAGCGTATTTGAACAGATTTCACACTAAGAGAAAGAACTGCCTGATAACAAGTTTATGCAACAACTTTCTACAATCTCCAACTAAATTAAGAAAACACCATAGATGGAAGTAAATTTGAAGTAATTCTCAAGAAAATATTGGTAACAGCAGTTCCTTCTTTGAAGCAGCATCTGTTCTCAGAGTAGAGATTACCTCTTACCAACAAAGAGCAACTCCAAATCCTGCTGAACACAATAACCTGATATACATGACAAAGTGGCTCAAATCCATGAAAAATTAATTTTATTACAGCCATTGTTGTACAAGTTCTTTTAAGTCTTGTGGGCAAGAGCTAGGGAATTTCTCTTTCATGTTGCTGAGAATGAGAAAATGGTTTGGGTTGAGAAAGACCTTGAAGATTGTCTAGTTCCAACCCCCCTGCCACAGGCAGGGAGACCTTCCCTTAAACCAGCTTACTCAAAACCCCATCCCACCTGGCCTTGAACACTTCCCATGATCCACAGCTTTTCTTGGGCAACCCATGCCAGTGTTTCACCACCCTCATCATAAAAAACTTCCTTCTTATGCCCAATCTAAGCCCATCCTCTTTCAGTTTGAACAACTGCCCCTTGTCCTGGCATTACAAGCCTGGGAAAAAAACCAAGGAACATCTCTCCACCCTTCTAGTAAGTTCCCTTTATATACTGAAAGGCCACAATAATCCTTCTCTTCTCCAGGCTGAAAAGCCCCACTCTTGTAACCTGCCTTCAGAAGAAAGGTGTCCAGATCATTTTCATGGCCCCTTCTGAACACACTCTATCAGGTCCATGTGTGTCTTTTACTGTGGATCCCAACCAAAGCTGGAATCTCAAGAATGACTTGAAATTCTCAACAATACCTTCATTTCTAAATCTGACTCATACAACTCTAGAGTCATGCAGATGAGAAGTAACATCTGGAGGTGACCTGGTCCAACCCCAAATCAAACTGAAGTATAGCCAGCTTGAATTAGGTATATAAATAAAAGTCAGTGTCAGTCACCAAAAAAAAATACCAGTGATTCTTTAGTCAAGAAAAATGGCCATTATCCAAGCTGTGTCCTCATCAACATAATCCTATTTGTCACATAACTGTATCTGTCCTCTGCTTGCTCTGCAGCTCAGAGAAAGATCCAAATAATCAGGTACAGGCAGTCCTGTATCTGCAAAAGTCCTTTATCTGCGAAACAGCAGTTAAAAATCACAAGTTATGCCTGACTAGTAGAAAAATATGGTATTTCTCCATAAGGTTACACTTCCATGAAAAAACGCAAGCTACTCACCAGTTTGTTAACAGCTGAAAAGGAAAGTTCCACCCTCTCTTGCCCTTCTGAGGTGTGTACTTTCTAACTTGTCCCCTAAGCCCCCCAGAAAAGCAAAAAGCAAGCAGGAAACTCCTGTTTCTTCAAGCATAATCATCTAACCAAGAAATGAGATAAACTACAGGACTGAACAACCTACCTTTCTCTAAAGGGGCAAGTGACTATCAGTTTAGCTAAGTCTACCTCATAGAATTGAGTTGCAGAACATTAAGCATGTCTGCAAACATAAGATGAACACCTTAAGCACTCTCTGGCTGAAAGCTCACACCAGTTGTGAATTGCACACCATGAAAAAAAGTGCCATCATACCTTCTCCTGATAGCAGAATCCAAAACCCAGGGTATGTTTGTTGCTCCTAACACCAAGATTCCTTCATTGTCAACACCAACCCCTGTATCAAGGCAGAAATAATTTCACAGTTTAGATGATAAACAGAGATTGCTTTAAAAAGCCATCAAAATTTAATGGGGTGGAACTGCAGACATTTTTAATATTCTAATGAAAGTTACACTTAAAAATACATGTCTTCATTTCTCTGTCTGATTTTGAAGACCAAATAAACCTACCTTGCATCTGGACTAGAAATTCCGTTTTTATCCGTCTGGCAGCCTCGCTTTCATTTTCACTTCTTGACCCACAGAGGGAATCTATCTCATCAATGAAGATGATAGAAGGTTTGTTTTCTCTGGCAAGCTGGAACAAGTTTTTCACTAATCTTAAAGAAGGAAACAGCTTCAGCTATATTAATAATTACAACAGCAGAAACATAACATAACTTCAGAACATGATATAGTCATTTCCTTTAGAGAAAGCAAGGGGAAAAAAGCATTAACATAAAGCTACTCAAAGAAACAACATTCTTCCAGCTCCATGACTCAGAATTACACTAAATGAGAGAGTCCAGCATAATGAAAAAAAAAAAAAAATAGAGTGCTCCAGGCATGATTTTGCAAAATAAAGCCCTTTTCAGTTTACACTTCTACATGACAGCCTGGACTATAAAAAACCACCAATTTAGAAAGATTCAAAAGAAAAAAGCTTTCTCTAAACATTTCTAACTGAAAATAACTCTAGAGATTTTGTAAGAAATAGCATGTATCTTTACTTTCTACAACTTTACTTACTAAATCATTTTTGTATGACATGCAATATTGGTTTCAAATCAAATAAACAAAACAACCTAAAACAAACCCCATATACTCCTAGCCATCTCTCATGAACACACTTTACTAGCTTAAAAAAGAAAAATAAATAGGAACATGCTGGGAAATTCTTCATAATACAGCACTAAATCTCAGGCAATAGTCTCAAATGAAGTCAAGCATAAAATCTAATGCCAAGCTAGTCTCCAGTTCTGTATTCCTTCTGCAACAGAAGAAAAGCAGGAGAAAAGTTTCCAGCTTTCTGGGGAAAAAAATAACTCACTTCAAACACTTTATCTAATAGCCTTTCTTTCTCATTCTATCAGCTTTAAACAGTGTTGCTCAGTTGCCCCACAATTCAAACCTTTAAATCATGGTTATGACAAGTATGCTTATCATTATATGAAAATCCTTTCCCTGTAAACCCAGAGCTTTTTATTAATTCAAGAAATCTCTTTTGGAAGACTAGATGGACAAATTCCTGGACTTCTAGACTGCAGCCATGTTACTCATGGTCCTTTGCCTTCCTGGTCTTCTTCATACATCACACAGTAACAAATGAAGAGTTAGCATAAGCTCTGTGGTGCTCCCAAAATCTTTCTGAGCACTGAAAAGAGTTTCTCAAAATGCAGCATATAATGGTATCTTTACATGACACTGCAGCATGAAGCATAGAAACACCTATAGATGGTTTTTAAAAAGACAAGACCATTCTCTTAAATTCTCTACGGCACCTTATCTCTATAATAATTTCCTCTCGACAATGTTTTCCTGGACCTCTGGCAACTCCAACTTACTTTTCACTTTCACCTAACCATTTTGAGACAAGGTCAGATGAAGATACTGAGAAGAAGGTAGAGTTGTTTGCTTCTGTTGCTACAGCTTTTGCTAAATAAGACTTTCCTGTTCCTGGTGGTCCAAACAGAAGAATCCCTCTCCAGGGCGTTCTCTTGCCTGCAAGAAAGAAAACAGCAGTTTTCAAAATGCTATTTTCTGATTATCCTCCTCTAGGCTGCTCTGAGGTTTTCTGCATCTACCCATGAAACTTCTGTCAGATGGATCAAAACCTCTTTGTTAAGAGATCCGCTTGAGTCTACGATACATTGGCACTTGACAGGCCCCAGCACCAGTCCTGCCTGGCCAATAGTAAATAAATGCTGGAATCCTGACCTGTAAACAGGTGTGGAAATTTAATGGGAAGGATGACTGCTTCTTTAAGTGCCTCTTTGGCACCTTCAAGGCCAGCAACATCACTCCATTTGACATTTGGTCGCTCCATAACAATTGCTCCTGTAAGAAAAGATGGTCTAAGTTAGAGACATATTTTCACAATTTTCACAATATTCACAATTACAATAAATTCCAATTGGTGAAAAAAGAAATCTATGCCCATGTCTATACTGAATAAAAACAAGGCATTTCTAATATGATAGGAACACTGAATTCCATTACTCAAATGGATGTTATTTTTACAGAAATCTGTCACATTTTTTTATCAAAATAAACCATGGATAACCAGAACATTTGTGAGTTAGTAGAAGTCCTGGCACCAACTCATAACTAAACCACCACTGCACTTCCTAAAAAATTTGAAAATTCATTTTAAACAATGTGGCTGCACTAGTTCAGGATTTTTTAAGATTCTCCAGCAGATGAAGTAACTTGCTGGTATCTCCAGACATGCAGCAAACAGATGGATCATCTAATGGAAAAGAGGTTTGAGAGCTAGGGCTAAAAGCATCAGAAAGGTTATATGGATCCTGCTTAGCTGTAGAAGTATTTTCTTAGTCAAGGCACATTTAAAGTTTTGCACTAAGTCTCATCTTCCTCGGTCAATGAATTCAGCCAACTGAGCTGTAATTCAGCTTCCTCTTCAGATTGGTTAGTCTGGCATGCTAAAAATTTTGTCTCAAATACTTCTAGACGGGCAAACTTGGAACTCAGGTAGTAATAGGTTATTAGACCTATAATATTAGATCTTGTAATCCTAGCCACTACTTCTACTATCTGAGGTCAAACTCATGTGGGAAGAAACGAAGTCTGTATAGTGAGAGACAGGATAGGAGTTCAATGCTCATCAATTTTCTGTCACTTTTAAAAAAACAAGAAACTGTCTCTTATAACTGTGCATAGGATTAAATAATGTGCAGAGAAGTAGAAAAAGCACAGCACAGTTTCCAGTGGTGATACAACAGCTCCTGAAATTACACAGGCACAAGATCTGGTAAATGCATTTGATCTTTGTTACAGTCAAAAACAGGAGAACAATGAGGTTTCTTCAGATCCATAAGCAACTTCTGGTAGGAAAGTTCTGAACAGTTCTTCATTATTAAAGGGAAATAAATATCAAAAAGCCTCTTTTTTACTGCACACCAAACTGCTGGTAGCTGCTATACATTGCTTCACTGACTGTGTTCTGTATTTGAGTTCAAAAACCCAAACTATGCTACTGAACTGGGACAGCACCATCACTGCATATTATTATAAATGGGCAAGAATCCATGTTTCTTACTCCTAAACATGAATTCCGGTCTTTTTGTGAAAAAAGTTCTGCTTACACTATGTATTTGTATCATCATTTCCTTAGCCTCTAGGCAACATGCTAGTGCACTTCAGAGTAAAAAACCACTAAATCAGTTTAGCCACCAGCTAGCTGGGATTTTGCAACTTCTGTTGGAAAATGCTAGCTTGATAGGTGATACAATTTTAACATGAAGTACAGGGTGCAGGAGATACATTTCAATGTAGTCACTGTATAAATTAATGGCACACAAGTCCTTTTACTTCCATAAAGACTGTGCTTTTGCACGTGAAGATTATATACTAGCTCAGCTACTAACAGACATTAAGTTAATCCATAAAATTTAGATGGCAAAATACAGGAACTTGCTTAACTGAAGTAATCCCTATTTAAAGAAAAGGATGCTTCAAATTACCTTGAAGTTGATTCTGTAGCTTCTTTTTTTCAGGGTCCTCTGATTCCCCTTCCCCATCACTGTCATTCCTGATTTGGAAACAAAATGTTGAAATACAGTAAGAGAGACTTCTGTCTTAGGATAAAAATCAGAATGCAAAAACCAGAAAACCCATCAGGCTGAGGAATTAAAGAAACATGGAGATGCTTTCAGACCTCTAGAGGTTTACATGACTGCAGAAAAGCAGAAGTACACTTTTCTCTGATTTCTTTTCAATTCACCCTCCTTTGCCATTTCGACTTCCTCTTATGGGTCTGAGCCCTCTTAAGACACTTCTGTGTGTTTTGAGTCAGCTTTTAGGAACACACAGCCCTTATATCCAGCAACACAGAGGTGCTGGAATGGTTTGTTTGTAGACATTGGCACTTCTCCTCTATCTGGACATGCAACAGGACTTGGCCAATTCCATCTAGTACTATGAAACTCTCATCAGAGCAAAGGAGACTGGAAATTAAAGGAAAAGAGACCAGAGAGGGAACAATTGGAGTGGAAGTAATGAAAAAACACGTAGCCTTTGTGGTATTACCATTTCCTTCTATTATAAATTAAGCCAAAGATGATAGAGCTCAAAAAATAAGGCTGATGAAAAGAGCAGACATTTAAAAGGACTGAAAATCAGGTGAAGTTTTAAGAGACAACTGAGCAACTTTAGCTGTTCAGGACTCCTAGAAAGGGCAGTCCCACCAGAAGGTATAATCCTGAATCCTTCCTCTCTCCTACCAAGGGAGTAGCAAAGGCAAAAGAGGCTGGGCTTGTTTGGGAGGCTCTGCTTGTTCAACTCTCTGATATGCAAAGTGAGAAACAAATCTAAGAGAAGGGAAGCAGTGGAGAGACCAGGCAGCAGCAACACATTGGAAGGATTCAGTCCACCTTACAGAACTTTACCCTACACAGGGCTTTTCGTCTCAAGTATGAGACAGATCAAACTCAGTAACTCCAGTAATCACCAGTCTGAAATTATTTTCTAGTTACTAAGTATTTAAATGCAGAAAGCCTTGAAAGGTCATCAAGCTTCTTGCCATTAAATCCAATAATTACTGGATTCAGCTGTTAGTCTGAAGCAGCTTTCATTCTTCAGTGAATTTCCGATGCAAATGTTCACATTTTAGTAAACAAGCACAGAAATGCTTGTGATTGTAATTCATTTTTATTAGCCCACTGTACTTCAGCATTAGTAGTCATCTGAAGCATTTCAGAAACACAAGTTAAAATGATCTTAGAACAGTTGAAGTTTAGAATAAGTTGAGTTCAGGAAGTATTTTGCTTTACCTTCTCCAAAAACATACCCTTTTCCTTCAGCAGGACCAGACTCTTTAACTGGTTTTGGTGCAGTTTTTCCTCTCTTTTTCAGATATTCTTTCAGCTTTTCTGCTCGATCCAAGTATTCTGTACATTTTGCTCTAATGCTTTGTTTTGCTTTATCACCCTGTGCTTCATCTGAGAGTTTGAAGATAAACAATTCTTTGTTAACAGCAAAACACATGTGCATCAATCAAAAAACAAGACTAAAGATCTGTCTTCTTTATCTCTTATCAATGTACCTCTCTGAGGGCTCATGACATAACCAAACATCTCAACTACTTATTTTTCCACTATACCTTGGAAAGAACTGACCAGAAGGATGTCATATCAAATATTCACCTCAACATTGCCTTGGCTTAAAATTTGACTCTAAAGGATTAAGGACATTAGCACTGGAAGCTTTTCTGTCAGCCTTTCAAGCTGCTAGACATTGCCTTAATAACTGCTTTTCTAAAATAGTTAATCAAGAACCTGCTTGTGCTAGGCAATTTTTATTTAGAACCATACTTGATTCTTCCATAGCCTGCTAATTTTAAAAGATAAAGAAACATTACATAAAGCATCTGAAAGAACTAAGTGCGTTTCAACAGCCACACTGTTCTCATAATCACTCTTACAGTATTTCAAACCAACGATCAAAATTTAACATGTCAGGTTTTTGAGCTAAGTTTCCAAAAGTACATCAATATTGTTAAAAGCACAGAAAGTGATATTTTGAGAAAGTCTGTAATATTTAAATGGACAGGACATGATAAACACAGATTATCCTAATAATAAAGGACTATAAAGAAAACTAATTTTTTCAAATCATGAAGATTTGTAAGTGTACTTTTGTCAGGCAAGCAACCCTAGCCCACTTAGATTAGGGCTGTACCCACATTAAGAAAGCCCATTTCTTGCATACAAACACTGAATGTGGCACAAAAGGTACACAGAAGTGTGAAAAGGTGTAAAGTAATGAGAACATGGAAACTAAAGAAAAATTGTTACATACAAGTCCATCTCATACATTTTCTCGGCCAAGATAAACAGCAAGACTATGACATTAAGGAGCAAAAAATGTCAGCAGAGAGGCTTTAGAAGGGCAAGCAGCATGAATTAAAGGTGCAAAAAGCACTCTGCAGATACAGCAGACTTCATGTGTAACATGGTTTTCAGCACAACAGAAATACAGGGATCCCTGTACTTATTGTCATATTTCCTCGTGCTGTGGCCAGCTTGAAACACTGCTACAAAAGTCCAGAGGAGAGACAGCAAACACCTGCCTCCTGTCTTAAAAAAACCTAAAATAAAACACAAGTAAAAAATAATCTAATTTCTTACAAGAATGGAGCAAGCACACAACACAGTAAAGGTAAAAGCTGCAAAATATATGACTTCAGTCAAACTACAACTAGCAAGTATCAACTGTTGATGAGAGCAAAAATTTAAATACTGATGTCAACATAAGAGATTACTCTTGTGCAATCTGATGACTAAACTCTACTGCATCATCCAACACATCACACTTACATTTAACAACATGGAGAAGATACTGCACGGCGTGTTGGTACAAGCGGAAGGCTTCCTCATAGTTTCCTGCTTTATCTTCTTGTGCTGCCTTGTTAGCAAGGTCTATTGCTTTCTGTAACACAAACAAATAATTAACTGCTGTACAAGAGCATTTTCCGTGATCAGAGACCATTTAAGCTGTTACTGTTCTTTGATGGACAGTTTTTCTGCTCCTTCACATTTACCCCCTCAAAGTTGTATTTCCATCCTTTTATGAACAGCAGGATTTACAAACTGCTGAAATTTGCTAGCACACAGAAAAGTGCAAGTGAGAAGGACAAGTTTCCCTGTACTAAGCTGGGACTACTATTTTGTCTATGTAGTCTGTCTTACCAATCTCTTAAATTTCTTATGGAAAGATTTGGAAATCCATTATAAGGCTTGGGGTTTTTTTTATCACAGACATCTAAACTTTGAACTATGATATAGTTATGCTGTTTAAGGCATGGTTTAGGGGTGCACTTGACAGTGCTGGGTTAATGGTTGGACTCAATGTTTTCCAGCCTAAACAACTCTATGATTCTATGACTAATGACATCAGTAAACCCTGTAAACAGCAGAGTCAATATAGGAAGTACTTGATTACAATCACTGAAACTAGCACTATCACTCTTCAAACATTATGCTTGGAGACATCTTCAAAGACCAGTTGCTTAGTTTCTCTAGGAAGATTTAGATTCTTGATATCCTAGTGAGAAATTCCAATTATCACTCCAGTGGGAGAGGAGAAAAAAAAAACAAACCCAAACAGACAGAAAACATACCCAAATCTTAAGCACCAAAGAGTTCTATGAGAAGTTAAGAATGGATTTTTACTTTATTTGTTCAGCTAGTTTCAAATAAATCTGACTGAGATCTAAGCCACTGTATTGCACACACTGCCCTGTGGATTTATTGTATCACCACTATTCCGTTGTTGCTTGTTAGTGCTTATTACTTTTTATTACACTTTCCTTCTTGGAGTGCCCATACCACTTCCAGACAATTAAAACTGTCATTTTGACCACTGGTAAGTTGAAAGTTGAAAATAAGCAGTCAGCCAGAATGAACCAACACCAACTAAATATTCTATAGTCTCTCATCTATTTTTTCCCATGTGGTTCCCTTTCCGAAGCATTGCTCAGGATGATTATGTAATGTCAGGGAGCAAGGTTGAGAGTGTGAACTGCAGCAAGGAGTTTCCATTAGACACTCCAGTACAGATACTCTTGCCACTACCTACACTCTGATGTGTTTCAGGCAGAAAAAAGCTAGTAAACAACAGCCATGAAAGAAACTGCAAAATATCGCATTCTATTGCTTTGTGTTGCTGTCTTGGAAGCAAAGATTATCTCAACAGATCTATTTGAAATCAAAGGTATTTAAAAACAATGAACCAATCAAACAGATCACGGCTCTGTTGTGGCAAGTGCTGGAGCAGTGTAAACATCTGTTTCTTCGGAACAGAACCAAAGTCATTCCTTTTTGGAGAGGCTGGGAGCTCAGGAGCAGTTTCCCAGGTATAAATGGACAGCTGCCTCCTTGCTGCCCATTTTATGCTGACTCCCTTATGCACCTCTGTGCACCATTCAAATCTAGCAACAGAGCAAAAATTACCCCCCAAACAGTTATTTTCATATTAAAGTTCTTAAGTCCTGTCAGTGACTTTAATTACCCCACGACAGCCCAGTAATTGTATTATTGCCCAATATCCAGGGCAACCCCCTGCATCCAGTACAACAAAGACAGTGATACACGTGACATTAATTCCAAAGAATAAATGGCAAAGATCACCTGCTAAAACAGAACTGTGAGAAAACAGGGCATGTCGCAGACCTGCTCCTCTGAAACGGGCAAAAGTCTGCATCACGTATTGCCTGGTTGTGCTATACTCTCTTTTTGTAAACAGCAAAGACTATTACCTGGCTATTAGATTCTCAGCTCTAACACTTCATTACATCAGCTGCATCTTAGCCTGTTACTGTGAAGAACACCACTGCTATCAAACAGAAAACATTATTAGAAACTTGTATGAACTAGGGCATAGATGGCCAGTTCTGAGGCACAAACTATGTTTTATCAAGCCATGGGTTTATAGTTTGATGAACATCACCCAAGGAAAGAATGTCATCTTAAAGAGGTGTCATTCTTCTCCTGGTTATTATAAACCCTATAACATCTCCTCTAGCTTTGTCAATGCAAACATCACACTGCCAGTGTAAACACTGCATACAAAAATGATCCCGGTTCAAACAGCCGAAGAGAAAGAAGGGCTGTTGGACCGCACTTATTTCACTTCGGGGTCTGTTTTGCCGGCCAGCCGCAGCACCGATTACACCGCCGGAGCCGAGGGTTAACACAAGCGGAACAGCAGAGCAGGCAAGGGCTCCCCACAGCCAGCAGGAGCCTTGCGGCAACACAACCCAAACCACGCGTCCGGAGCAGAAGCGGCAGCAGCGCTTCCCGGCCGGGCGCTAGGCCCCGCTGCCCGCGCCCCGCAGGGCTGGTGCCCCCGGGCCCGCCTTCCAGGGCCCCCTCCGCAGGGTCTCAGGCCCGGGGCGATGAGGGCTGACCCGTGGGCTCTGCCACCCCGGGCCCAAGCCGAGTCCCCCTCGGCTGCGGTGTCCCCGGCCCGCTGAGCAGGGGGCGATTGCGCTCGCTGTGCCCCCGCTCCGCCCGCAGCCCCGGCCCCGGCCCGGGACGCTGCCGGCCCCGCTCCTTCCTGGCGCCGCCCCCCGCCCGCCGCCGCTTGCCGGGTCCGCCCCGCGCCGGGCAGGGCCGGCGTGGCTGTACCTGCAGGTTGCCGGTGTTGGCCGCCATGGCGGAGCGGCGAGGGGAGGGGAGGGAACGGGAGGAGAGTGGCGCGGGGAGCGGGCCCGGCCGCCGGTGGCTCAGCGCCCCTGCCCCGCCGCCCGCGGAACCCGAACCGCGGCCTCCGCCGCCGCTTCCGCACCGAGCGCCGAGAGCCGCTTCCGCACCGAGCGCCGAGAGCCGCTTCCGCCTCCGCTTCCGGGCACGCCCCGAGCGCCCGGCCCGCCCCGGCCCGGCCGCGGGTGCGCTCCGGGCCGCGCTCGCCCGCTGGGTGTTGGGGCTCGGGGGGGGACTCTGGGGAGTCGGACTCTCCAGACCGATTCCCCTGGCAAGGCAGAGCCACATGGAGCAGGTGACACAGGATCGCACCTTGGTGGGGTTTGGAATCTCTCCACAGGAGAGTCCACGGCCTCCCTGGGCAGCCGGTCCCAGTGCTCTGCCCTCCACGTAAAGAAGTTCTTCCTCATGTTGAGGTGGGACTGCTTGTGCTTTAGTTTATGGCCGCTGCTCCCCGTCCTGTGGCTGGGCACCACCAAAAACTGTCTGGCACCGTCCTCTTGGCACTTGCCTTGGGGATATTGATATGCATTAAATAAGATCTGCTCTCAGTCCTCTTTTCTCCGGATTAAACAGGTCCAGTCCTGTTTAATCAATCATGACAGTCAGTCATGGGCAAGTGTCACTCACGCGTGGGTTAGTGACGAAGATCAGGTGACGGTGATGCTTACGGAGTGGGGAGGAGGAAGTGACTCAACACACCAGCAATAACAAACCAGTTCTGGGAAGCCAACTTGCTGTATGGATATATGGACATCTGCTAAATAAGTATCTAAATATATGCTAAATATCTTCCCTTCTGGTTCATTAATTCCTTTAGGGCAAAAAATGTATCTTGTAAACTTGACTGTAATAAACCCCATTCTTCCAAGTACCGCCAAGTTACCACAGTGCAGCTTTGACTTAATAATTCCAGTGTAACTGTTTTGATTTTATTTTGTAATAAAAGTCCTCTGAACCTTTTTGATACAGTAATCTGCGTACTCTGTGCACAAGGGAAAAAGGCACATTCACAGTTCTCCCTGTACCAGGGAAGGTCGTGGTGAATCTCTTAATTAAGTCATCTGGTTGGCAGTTTATTTTGGTAAGTGTCCTCATGAGTTGGGGATGCTTTGTTTGATTTTTAGACATGATCAATAACAGGTGTTCTCCTTGGATCAACTACAAATGTGTAAAGACATGATGTAGGAAAGACTAAGTTATGCAATCAGGCTTTGAGAAATGAGAGGGTAAAGAGAATCTGCCCCTAAAGACAACTGAAATTGGCCAAAGTGAAAGGAGAGATGATGATTTCTAAAGGAACCTTAAAGCAGTGTGGTCATCAGGATTCAAGCATAGCATCAGTGGTGGGAGGGGCTCAAGAAAATTGGGTTAAATACTGTATTTCCATTTCTTTCTTATGCCATCTTCAAAGGATGAGGCAAAACCATCCCTTTCACTCTTTCATGGTTGATTATGCCATCATAAAGCCTTTGGGCTACTTTTAACCTCCTTTTTATTTAAAACAGGCTACTTCCTTGGGGTATAATTTCCTTTTTGGCTTTACCTTTTCATTCTGGTTAGTGCAACAGAATGATCTCAGATTCATTCCTGTTGCTAGTAATTCTGTGTCATCTGTACCTATGATTTTTAATTCTTTAATGTTATATTTAGGTTTTAGACCAAGGTCCAAAACAATACATACCTCACAAGAGTGTAAGTATGCCTCTCCAGTCACACTGAACTGGCTTCCAGAAGAAACTCCAGAAAAAATGACTGGTTTCTGCAAATGTGATTAAAGAAAGTAAATCAGAAAAGGCACCTCTGTCATTTACAGATAACAGGCTAAATCTTGCACTCCTTGCTTAAGTCTTACTCATACAATATTCCTGCTATAATTTGACTTTTTTTGCCTGAGGAAAGACTAGATGAATGCTGAGTAATGACATCAAGATTATTTATTGAGAACCTAATGAAGTGTCATGTTAGGGGCATTACTTCAATTGAGGGGCAAGTAGAGTCACATTATCTAATGCTTCCCAGTGCTGAAGTTCCTGTGTTACCATGTTCTAAGAATGATTGTGTACAACCAAGTGTAATGAAAATAAAACATATTAAAGGTATTAATATGGGTACCTACTGGCCTCATATAAGTCCATCCCATAACTGCCTGGGGCATTATTGCTCACATTGCTATGGCATTACGTGGCACAGGCACTGATGATCTGTGTTTCCTAAGGCTGAGTCAGCTGTTGTGGAGAATGCTTCCCGCTGCCATGCCCTGGTTTGGAGGGAAGGGACCCACACTGCTTGTTGCCTGGACACCTTGGGCCAAGAGCAGATGGATACATCAATAAAACAAGTCATGCCTGCAGCACAGCCAGGTGTCGTGTCTATGATTCTCCTCTGCTCTGGCAGCTGAGGGGTGGCTGGAGATGACTAATGTTACCTTCAGAGTGAGACTGGCATCAGCTAAATGACGTGAGAGCCATGCAGGTAAGGGAAGTCACTGCCTTTGCAGTGCAGACAGACAAGGCAGAGAAGGCAGGAGAATATAGCCTTGTTTTCCTGTATTTCTCTAGCTGATGAAATGATGCTGAGTCTGGTCAGATCAATCTGACCTGGATAACAAAGGCTGTCAGTAGCAACACTAGCAAGTAAAATTCAGGTTGTCCAAATTCCACTGCGGCACCTCGATCCAGTTTGGTGTACACATAATGAGCTCCTGCACTTGGGACAGGACCTGCAATGCACTTGTGGTGCAGCTGGGTCCCTCCTTTGAACCATGCTGAGCTGAAAAGCTGGAGCACTTCAAGCCACCAGCTGCCTTTGGGAGCCTTTCTACCTGTTACATAGTGCCTGGCCTGTGGGAGTCCTGCTGCTGTGGTATTCCCAGGTGGATGGCTGCCATACATAACCCCTTTAATAGCACTGAAACCACAGCTGCCTTGTGGGCAAGAGCTGTGTCCTAAGAGCTCTTATTCCTGAAGCACTCAGGAAAGAATTAAAGCTGTATTCAGGACCAGAAGGACTGACAACAAAATAAGGCTGTGTTACATTTATGGCATTAGAGACAAGAATGAGCTTTGAGGCAAGACTTGAAGCACTGGGTTTTGAGGATTTTGTGGTCCTCCAACTCTACCCAGTCTGAGATGGATGGTGACAATACTTCCTGCCATAGTAGAGTAATGGGTGTGGTTGTGTCTACCTGGAAAAGAAAACTTGAATTTGTCACTTTTGAGCTAAACACTTCATATTTCTTAGTTATGTTAATTTTCAGTCTACTTCTGATTCAGTTTTTAAACTTGGAAATTCAAAATATGTAAATACTTGAAGGCACACTGATTTCAAAACAGGTGTGCGTATATACAAAATGTTTTGTTTTCTGGACTAAACTACTTTATTCCAGGCAATGGAATGACAGTATATTCCTGTAGTTTATATTGAGATTAATCCAGCACAACATGAAAATAGTCTATGACAATGATTGCAAGTATAACTCAGGGCACATTTTGAAGCTGTTCATTTGATCTTTTGACAGAGCATAGAAATAAAAATGTTGCTTATTTTTTTAAGTTGTGAAATATAGTTGTGAAATATACAGTCCACTGCTACTACTGTGTTTTTCGAATGACATTTAGCATAGTGAATTTCAGGACTTTTTTTCCTACAGTTACATGAGTACCAGCAGAAATTGTCATGAATAAAAATGAAATCTGAAACAATATTTTTATCAACTTTGTTTGTGTTATCTTCAAGGGCAATATTTGCCCTCTACGAGCATAAACCTGGAGATTTCTGAGGTTTTTCTCATCTTTAACTCAGCAGACAGGGACTCTTATGGGCATTCTATATAGAGACCAAGGGCAAACATTTCACCTAGGTCTTTTCTGCATACCATTCCATTTGTTAGGTTTTGATAATTTGTTGAGATTGAATGGAATGAAATCTCTTCGATGATAGCTTTTTGTACAGTTGAGCAGATGTGGCCTCAGGGCTGAATTGGCTGACTCATTTTCATTTAAAACACACAATTTTGCCAGCTGGAAACTGCCAGCTCTTTTACACATATATGAGTTCAGGGATTTTGTGCTATGCATTGTTGAGTTTGGTGCAGCAGCATTTCTTTTTGAAACGTTTTCATAGTCACAGAACGTAACAGCCTTATATAGCCCTATTCACCTCAGAGATTTTATTGTTAAAAGTTTAAAAAGCGCTCCCCAGCCAATGTTTCTTTGAGTTTAGAAATGTTCAAGTTTGGACTGTGCACTTTCGATTGCTTCATACTGCCTTCATTTAAAATTTTGATGACCTGTAGAATAATTGGAACAACTCCTAAGGATTTTCTACATGCTCTCATCAGCTGGGGGTCTGTTTTCATCACTGCCAGATTTTTCAAAAATATATGCTGTAACCCAAAGAGAAATCATCGGTCTCATAAAATTGGTGGATCAGGCTCTACAACCTGTGTTATGAAAGGGTTTGAGCCAGCTGGTTGTCACAGCATGTGTCTTACTGTCTTAAAAAAGACACAAATCTGTGAGTTGACCCAGATTTTCTTTCCCTGAATCTCCTATGCAATAGAAAATCTGTAGTGTTTACTGTTGCCAGAGTACCAGAAATCTGAATTTTGTTAGGCAGGGAGAAGCATAAAAGCAGTTTTGCTCCAGTAGGTCCTTTTTAAAGTATTACCAGACTCCTCTAAACAGATGACAGGGGAATAACTTTTGCCATTCCAATATACAGCAGAATAACTGAACTTGGCTGTTGCAAAACAGAGATTCTGCATGAGTAAATTTTAAGACTCACGGGCTGCCTCTGATGCTTCCAGACTTAATTTTCATGCTAAATTCAAAGTGGCTTTTGCCTGTGTGACTGTAGGGAGCAGTGTTTCCAACATAACTGAATGGCTTGTGGCCTGAATGATTAAGGTGATAAAGGGAGAGGGAGCTGGTCTGGGACAAGACTAGCTGTGAGCTACTGCAGTGTAGTCTGCACTAGATACCAAGGCTAGAATTTCCCTACTGGATCCCTGTTTATTAATCCCTAAGCCTTTTAATTAGGTATGGAAAGGAGCAAAAAACTGGATAGAGAGGTCATTTAACTTTCTCTTGATCCAAGCCACTCTTAGCAGAGTAATTTTCATTTTAAGCAGGAAGCTCTTGGAACTGAGCTATTATTCTACCATAACTTGTCTACAGTGCTTCCACACGTACAGTGCTTCCACACCTTTCAATACAATTGTCTCTAGGAAGTCTGTTGCCCTTTTTTTACCCAAAACCCACTGAAGTCAGTAGCCACATTTGCAGTGGACTTTGAATGTTGGCCTCAGACAAATAGGGAAGTATTTGCATTACCACAAGTAATTACATCTTTCCTTATTACATTTTTGTTTTATTAAATTTAATGCCCTACTCCTGTTATATAAATGTTCATGTTATTGCGCTAGTAAGTTTATTAGCTTGTAATATACATGCAGTATCCTCTGAAGTTTTTCCATAGAGCTTAATGGGACCATTAGATCCCAGAAGGACTGAGGAAAACTAGTTTTCAGTGGACTGCCTATTGCCTGGGTAAATGTAAGTGGGAAAGTAAGAAGGAAGAATTCTATTATTAAGTCCTAGAACTTTCTTTTGTAAAACATATAACTGAGTCTCTCAATTTACAGCATTTTTATACTTTCCCTATCATGGGCTAATAAAATATTATTTTCTGCATGTTTTGTGGTGCAAGTCTTGCAGTCCTGGGTCAGTGCTCATAGGAGCTGAATCAACTGACTGTGGGAATAGCTGCCTCGCTTTCATGGGCACCAGGTTTGCATTAGCTGGAGTCTTGGACTATTATTTGTAAATTTTAAAACCGGGAGCCAAGATAGGTTTGCAGTTCTAACTTCTGTAATTTACTGATCGCAAAGACAACATGCAGGGTGTGTTTCTCCAAGTTGTGCATAAGAATCCACACAGTGTTTTGGTTGCCTTTCACCTGGAGAAGCAAGAATTAACATGTTCACCCCTTGTCTTAGCTGCATGCAGGGAAAAACAAAGATCTTCATCCTACCCTGAAAACACACAAGAGGAGTAAATTCAGCCTGTGAAGTCATGCCCATTTCCAGTGAAATATTCAGCAAATATTTATTCTAAGCTTTTATTTTCCTTTAATGTGCATAAATTCAGACTGTGAACCTGCACTAAGCAAGCCTGGGAAAATATGTACCTTCACCAAGATTACACATCCAGAGATAACTGCTTGGATTACAGAAGAAAGTGACTCATCTACAGATGACAATGGATAATAAAAACAGGGGGAAAAATTCCCTAAGTCTCATTCCCTCTTCCTCTATACTGATAAGGAGGCACCTAAGGGACTAGTACAAAAAAGACAGAGCTGGAAGAGAAGCTGTGTGTCAGAGTCCAGGTCTGCTATGGTGAGCAATGAAGGTCATGTAATTCCTTCTAAAATCTGCTGAATCTTGAGTTAAAACTGGTTTGGTGTCTGAGGGAGGGAGCTGCTTGATCCTTTATTTCTTTTGGGAAAGATACTTCAGGTAATTTACCTTATGTCAATGTGATCTCCTCCCTCTCTAGAGTTTCCACATTGACAAGAACAATCTTATCCACACACAGGTTTCACAGGTTTTATTTTGCTATTTGAAGGCAGATAATTCTAAAATTGCTCATATGCTCCATTTGGAATTTACTAATGGATTATTATGCTGCCAATAATTCACTAGTGAGGTCTTCCACAAATCTATAATCAAGCACAAAAAATTGTGGATATGTAAGGAAAGCATTCCCAATAGCAGTACTCTTGTGGTTAAGTGATTTCAACTAAACAGTACTAGAGAGTGACACTTCAAACATTGAAAATATCACTAAATTGAAAAAAAAAAATGGAAAAAACATAACAATGTGAGTGTGTTTGCATTTTTTTCTGGGACAAAAATAGGGCAGGTGATTTTGAATCACAGATTCAGCCTGGCGAAGGAAGGTGATGCAGTAACAATGGGCACTGGTGACAAAACTATTATGTTTGTCCCCATGAGATGGCACCCTGAACCAGCAGTGCACACAAGGATGGGTTCAAAGTTGGGGTTTTTTAATGTAAGGAATGGATCACAGGTATTTTGGTGAGAAGTTATTAATCCAAAACATTGTCTCTGTTTTTATTTCATGGAAGTTGATCTTTCTATAGTTCCAGAGTAATGGGTCAGAGTTTTTAGTCTGGTTTACATGTATTAATTTCCCCTTGTGTATCAAATTCTTAGTTATATTGCAAGGCTATTCCAAGTAGTCAGTCAAATCTGTGTCTTTATTAAGTTGATTTACACTAAGCATAAGGCCTGGTGCTAAGTGTTGGGAGCAACACCTTTAGGGAAAGTAGTTAAATCTTCAACAACCTTATCTCAGCACACAGAATAATTAATTTCCTACTGAGCACATTAAAGGCCTTGTTCTCACTGAAATCTATGAGCTGCTTGGTTGCCTATTTCATTTTTTTTCCTGATGAAACATTTTTTTCCAATGAAACTTGTTCAGAAGAGTTCAGAAGAGCCTCACCAAAAAAAAAAAAAAACAACAAAAAACCCAATACAAAAGTGAAAGCATTGAAGTATAAGAAATTAATTTCCTGTCTGTTATTAGAAGTAACCACTGGTGAGTAATACTTCTACATCAGCAGAGATGTCTGAAGAAAACTATTTTGCTACCATACGTGTTGGTTCAGTGTGTGGCTATGTGACACCATCCTTTACACATATTGGTGAAAATGCCTTGGGAGGGAAAAAAAAATAGGCTGTTTGTTGCTGTTCAGTTTATGTCTCTCTCAGTGGAAGCATGAGTAATGCTTTGTTATTGTAGTGTTATTTTAATTTCAAATTAACTTGTGGTTGATGTGATCTTTTACTCGCATTTCTTATGAAATGAAAAATACTTTGGCTATGGCTTATTCATGTTATTAAATAGTAATGTAGACCCATGCTATGTGAAAATATGAAAAGCTCTGCTGTGTACACTTGTTTACAGACACTGCAGTCTTTCTTACCCTTTGAATATTTCTAATTGTATTAAAGCTGTAGGCCGCTAAATCAAAACAAAAGTGTACAAATAACCTCCTACCACTGGTTTCCTTGCAAGATCCAAAGCTTATTATGAAAGCTGTAACTCGATTAGAAGATCATTCATGACTGAAAGCAGAGAAAAAGTGCACCAGTTTTAGTCTATTCATTATTCAGTCCCACTTATAGATGATTCCCCATGTGGTCTTCTAAATATGTGGGCATTAATTGCAATCAGACATGCACTAAGAGTTAGTGATTAGGGGGAAGGAAAAATAAGGACTACAGTGGATGCTTTGAGCCTCTGAAATAATTGAAATAGCTCTTCATTCTGTATTGAGCAGCAAGAGTATTCCCTCCCTGCAGCAGGAGTGGGGAGAAGGCAGCTGGTGTTTTTTCCTTTCCAGCAGCATGTAGGAACAGTGTTCCTAGGAGGGAGTGGCAGGGAGAGCCAGGGGAGAGAGGAAGGACTGAGAGCAGGCTGAGTAACAGGAGAGTCACCTGGTGGGTTGCATCCCTTCTGCAATGGAGTGTGTCTGGCATGCCAGTTCAGAGATGCAGGCACACAAATGTAACTGCTGGATCCTAGCTGGATCCAGTAACATCTTTGGATTTTTCCTTGAGACCTGGAAGAGTGAGGACAGTAGCTCATTTATTACTTTGCCAGTAGACTGTAACTTGGCTGTGTTAAAGGCTTCACACTAAGATTCAAAGTGTTCCATGTCACATCCCCATTGTTTCTACCTTATTCTTTTAACCTATTTTTTGATAGGAGATGTCCAATTCACAGGGGACTTTAAAATAATTTTTATTTTTTCATAAGGAAACATCCGGTTATTGGTTCTATTTTTTTTTTAATTGTGGTGGTAGAAAAATAGCTCATAATAGGTGTGAGTTGAAAATACTTTGAGATTAAACTGAACACAACTAATTCAGTGAAAGGTAAATGAAGGACATGGGGATGCTGATACAAGTAGTTGTTATTCAGTCAGACTGAGGAAGAGTGTTCGTGGACACACAAAGCTTTGCTTCTTGTGCTGTGCAAACTTCGACTACCTGAGTTTCAGCATCTTCTTACTCTTCAAGTAAGCATCTTCTGCTTTCACACATCTTCCTTGTTGGTCTGTAAGTAACAACCAGTTATATACCAGCAATTCCCATAAATCTGAATAAGTAGCTAGCAGGAAGTCACTGTAGTAATTTTAACACTGCTTTCAAGAGCAAGTGAGCCCAAAATGTCCATTCTTAGGGGAAGCAAAACTGCCCTGTGAGTCACTCAGTTACCAGAGCCAGTGTACTTCTTCACTTGAAGCATAACAATTGCAGCAGTAATTACTAGTTTCATGGCACCATGATCAGAATTAATTAATTTCTCAGCACTAACTAGGTCAGACTGAAGGATTCTGTACTGCTACATGGTGCCAGATCTCAGCCATTGCAGAGCAGTTACCCAGTGAAGTGTACCCAGTGATGTTTACACACCTCCATCTTGGCAATGCAGAGCCCTTTCCCTTCTCCACTGTCCAACCCTTTGAGGCACATACTTATGTCTGTATTTCCTGCCTATCAGTAAGAAGGAAATGGATCTGGTGAGTTGTGCTGTCTCTATGAGGGCAGTCTGCCTGATGTCCACCTCCCCACAGCTTATCCAGAAGCTCCTGAGCCACTTCATGGTGACTATACTTGTTAGACCTGGGTCTGAAAAAAGGTTTGCTTCTGCAGAGACGGCAACACTTGGCTTTAGATTACCTGCAGACATCTGAGAAGAGTCTGGCAGCCAAAATTATTGTGTATTTTCATAAACATTTCCCTTACAGAAAGCTTAATTAGATACATAACAATGATGTCCCAGATGGCACAGTTTAGCTAACTGGCCTGTATCTTATTTTAATTGCCTAAACATATCCACACCCTGTCTTTGTTATGAATTCAGTTATGGAAAAGGATATGAATTTTAAATTTGCTCTCTGGCAGTAATGGAAGGTGAACTCCATCTGCATCACAGCAAAAAAAAATTTAAAAAAATCATTTGGGTAATAAGAGATTAGAAGTCTCTTGGAAGGAAACATGGGTAGGACCCAATCAGGATGCTGTGGTGTCATCTGATTTATGCTCAAAGCAACACAGAAACATGTTATTCCAGAAGGAGATACCATCTCCCCAATTCCCACTGTCACCAAGGGAGTACCATGCTGGTGAAAATGCATCCTTTGGTATCCTACCCCTTTCATTTGGGCACCTGGGCACACCAGCACTTCAAACCTGAAAGCAGATTCAATTATCTTGCTTGTGCTTTTTGAAGTCTAAAAATATGCAGGGCCACCTGGGGTTACTGAGGTGTGAACTCGAGCTGTGCCTGTGTTGTGGGGCCATTTCCTCATGGGGACTGAGGGGCAGCCATGGCCTCCCGGGGGTACTTGCTGGTGCTTTCCACTGCGGACAGCCCCGCTGCCCAGCCAGGGAAGTGTGTGGAGCAGGGGCAGGCCTTGGTAAGGGCAGCATATGTCTTTCAAATGATAGAAAATAGACCTGGTGGGCTGCACTGGCGCCTCTCTCTGTCCCTTTCTTTTCCCACCCTGTCATGTTCATCAGCACTAAGGTGGGCTGTATTTACATGAACCCAGTGGTGCCTGTTCTGGAAGTGAAGGGGTGGGATTTTCTGTTCCCTACCGCTTCTGGGGACAGCTGGCAGCAGGGAAGGCTGCTCCCCTGCAGAAGACCTGGCTGCTTATGGGAGGGAGCTTTGCTTTGCAGCAACAAGATGTTTTCCTTTGAGCATTAACTCCAGTTTGACCTTGGGCTTTTTAGGCAGCCAAACACACACATATGCCTCTTGGGCAGAGTTAAGATACTGCCTTAATGAATATACAGATGTAAAGTGCCCAGCCACACACTTCTATGTGTTTTGGTTTTCTTCTGGGTCACTTTTTCACTATTACAATTTTTCGGCAAATAGCAGTAATCCCAGTTGGAGTTTCTTGGAGTGCTGGTTTTGCTGAGAAGATCTTTAGGTTGCTCATCAACTCCTGCTTTCGCTCCTTCGTTCGTTCTTGTCTGCTGCCTTTTGTACTGCGCTTGCTGAACGCAACACACAGGGCTGCTCTTTCCTGCCAGAGCTTGTTGTTGTCTTCAGTGGCCGGGCAGGCAAAGACAACTCTGGTGTGAATCATTTTGCTCCTCCAATGTAGGAGTTGCCACGAAGAATGATTAAGGGAGGGGGAAAAAAAGCGAGAGTTGAGAGGGAGTGTGTGTGTGCACAAATTAGGCTGGGAAAGTGGGAGTGGTGTCAATGAGTAGGCAAGTAACAGAGTCTTCTGCTCAGCAAGGTTTCTGCACGGGCAGCTGGTTCTTTGTGCTGTGCTCACTTCATTGATTCGTTTTCCAGGATTATAGCCTTGCAAAGTAAGTACGGCTTTTTTCTTTCTCTGATACTTTAATTTATTCTGAGCTAAAAGTTTACAAATCTTGGCTGTGAAACATAATTGCATGGAGGGAGTGGGATAAGGAAATTTGTGCCAGAAATGTACACGTGGAATCCAAGAAGCTTTTTTGCCTTCCCAATCGACACTGTTTTGGTTTCATTTCAAAACTGCTGCAATTGCTATGCTAGGATTCTTTCTTTTTGGAAAGATTCGTTGGAAGCAGTGAATAAAATTTGGCAGGTGAGACAGCAAGGGCATTAGGAATTATTAAAATGTGGTGGTTTATTGCAAATGGCTATTCCCATATTCGAAAAAGCAGGTTGTGTATGATGCCATGAAAATCCTCCATATGCCAAAGTAGGATTTAGGTTGGTTTGTAAGCCCCTGCTAGAAAGGAATATTCCTCTCGTTTTCTGAAGAGGTGTGCACGCTCTGCTCTGTTTGCTCCGAGTTATTAACCAAGTGACTAATCTGCACTTGTTTAAAGTGAAGGACAGGCGCTTAGGCCTAGTAATTACACATTTATTTTCAGTGTGACCATTTAGTTTGAACAGTTCACTGGCTATTGAAGTACAACAAAGCATGTTGCAGTGGCTTGTTTCTCTTTCTTTCCTGGAGTGACTTTCTCCACTCTGTTGCTGACAATGCTTTTTCCTCAACCATATGAGATGCTCTGGTCCCACATCAGTCTGATGTCTTGCACTCCTCGATGTCTGTTCAGCCAAAATTTTGTCCTTGGTTTTTTATCCAGGTAATTTTCCAGGTGGAGAGTTGTCATTTCTGTAGAAGAAGAAAAGGCTCAGATAAATCTTTTCATTCCTTTGTATCATGTATGCTGAGTAAGAGCTGAAGCAGGGTCATGTTAAACTCTTGATCTAGTTTCAATATTAATGCCTCACTTGTGAAATTTGCATGTGGGTTGTTTTATATAATTCATCCTCTTGGAATTTTGTTTCGACTGGAGAGACTACAGCACTGGCACTCACAGCTCCTGAGATATAAACCAAATATATCCCCCAGGACTGGATGGCCAGCATTGTCTAAGCTTTATCTGCCACAGGTGTCTTCTCTTGGAAAGACTGCTTAACCAAGAGAAGAATAAAATAAATACTTGGTTCTGCTTTATCGGATTATTCCTGCCATACAACCAAGTTGACTTGTCAGACATTTGCACATAGATGTTGCTATTCTTGTGATTATATTTTTGAATATAAGTTATATTTTGATTTTCCCTTAGTAAGCAGATAGTAATAAAAGCCTCCCTGTTGTTGTTTTTTTTTTTTTTGGGAGGGGGTTTGTTGTAGTTGTCATTGAATCCAAGAGTGACTAAGCAAAAACGGTGTCTTATACCAATAAACAAGTTTAAGTCAGGTTTTTCTGAACTGGTTCTGTAGCCTTTCAGCTCTCTTCTGTATCTGAAAATGTTTCTTTCACACTGTGACAGTCACAGTTTTAAATAAAGTTGGGTGGATCGCAAACTCCAAGTGCTTAGAAGATGCCCCAGTGCTGCAGGCCTTTCTGGAAATGCTGATTGTCTGCTTTCCTGGGAAAGGAGGCACCCAATGAGAATCCTTGCAGCAGGCCTTTTTAAAATTTCATTTTCAGTGTTTTGACTCCTCCCTGTTTGAGGGTTCCCTGTGATTACTGGCTCAGGAGCTATGTCTGATTTCTGAGACTGCTAATGGGCAGCTAATGGGCTTTCCTCTCACCGGGAGCCTCAGCCCTTCTCACCTTGCATGAACTGGCTTTACTGGACTTGCAAGGCTTGGGGTGCTCAAGGCTTTAAAGAGATTTAAGATTTTTTAATATTTAATACTGTAAATTCTTTTCAGTAATATGAATGTTGTAAGCTCTTAAACATAATATAATAAATATAACATAATATAATAGTCATTAATAAATGGAGAATAAAAAACAGACTGACCAGTTGAAAAAGATGGTGGAATAGAGATTATTCTTTGCTGCCCAGGCAATAATTCAAGGTCAAGGCTGCAACTGAGCTTTTTTCCCCAACAAAATGCCCTGAATGGTCCTTATTTCAATGATAGCATTGAAAGGAAAAAATTAGAATAGAGAGCTTTGCCACTACCAGAAACAATTTCAGTCTCCTCCAAAGAAGCCTTGAGAGAATCAACAGTTACTGGATGAACAAAGGTACATAAAAGGTTCACCATGAAATGCCTCCTGTTTTTCTCACTGAAAAGAAACATCGAAACTTTATAAAAAATCATCCAATGAATAGTATGAGAGTTACTCATGAGGCCAGAGGAGTTTTTAAGCCATGGTGCAGCTTTTAACTGGCATAAGGAAGAAGAATTTAATTCAATTATGTAAAATTTCCTATTTTATTTTCTTACTCTGGATGTCTTGCAACCCAAGGAAGTGAAACACAGGTAGTGCATCTACATCTCAAAGTCAACATTAAGCCAGAAAGGAACAAGGGATACCTTTAATTAGGTATGATTTCATACTGATTTTTACCCTGTAAGGAATGTCCAGAGGCCTGAATAGAATAATATCATGCCAGCTAATACTAAATAATATAATCCATTAAAATTAAATTAAACTCCAAATTAAATGTTTTTTGGGTGTACTGCATGACTCATGAGATTTTTTGTATTATTTGTCTTTTTGAGGGTGGTTGATATTTACTGAATGACGCATTCTTGGTTCCCTGGGTAATTTTCCAGTTAGAAATACCTGTGAAGTTAGTACTTGCCCCAAATCTTCAATTTTGGGGGGTGGAGTGGGGTGGGGCAGAGAGAGAGAGATTGAGAATCAGACACAGTATAGGAGTGTATTGTCTGTTAGTGTGAGAATGGCTGAGCTAATGGCAAAGATAAGGTAGGTAGCCTATGCAGGGGAATTTATTTAAGACATGCATGGGCACAAAAGAGCACATTTGTGATGAGCAATTGCAAGGAGGCATTTAAAGGAATGATTTTATGTTTGCTTCTTTGCCCCGTTGTTCCAAGTTACTGCCTCATCAGCATTCTCAGTCCTTCAGACTTGTTCTGTCTTTTGCCACTGTCCTGCCTAAAGCTCTCCTCCCTTAAGGTGTGTGCTGAGCCCATGGTTGCTGGCAAGCTCGACTTTTCTGCTAATTAGTTGCTCTCCTGGCTGAGAAATGGTGTCTGCGTAAGCGAGGCGGGTGGTTGTGGTGCTGGGCTGGCACTTGGTCCTTTCTTACACCCGTAAGATCTCTGAGATGTTTCCTGAACCTCATTGTGACATCAGCTCAGTGCCTGCTGATGCTGTGAAATGGAAACTCCCATGGAAAATTCCTCTTTACCAAGCAGCTGCCAGAGACTGCCAGAGCACTGGAAGGGAGACAAGTCCAGCCAGACCCGTTCTGAATTCCGAGTCTGACAAAACCTCAGGATTTTGCAAAGCACACTCCTCTGGATTTTCATGTGGGGATAAGTTTCTCCAGTGAAATACGGTCAATGTTTGCCATCTTCAAGACAGATTCTTTTTCTTGTTTGATTTTTTTTTCTTCCCCCCAGTGGGAGTGGATTTGTTAGCAAACAGTTTGTTGCTAATACCAACAGTCAGAACATTTTGCAGGAGTGCAGGGCTGGTTAGGTGTGCTTTTCAAACTCTGACTTAAAAAGCCTTGGTTTAATGCCACTGTATCTTTTATTAAACTTGATTAAATGCAGTGCATTTCACTAACCTTTTATGCTGCATGTTTTAGCCCAAAACAAACTAGTTGTCAAGTAAAACAATTGCCCTACCTAACAGATCCAAGAACATGTATAAGTTAATTAAAATAAAAATAAAGACATTTATTTTGTAAAAGGCCTTCTGTAGTCAAACAGGTCTTACGAGTAAATCAAAGTTCTTTCTCTGCTGTGTTGCAGGCAAATTACGTGCCCATTCTGTTACTCCCACAAAAAAATAGTTATAAAAATTTATAACTACCACAATTTATTTGGAAGTCATTACTACTGTCAAGTACCACAGCTGCTCTGAAGTGTCTCTATACAATGGTGTCAGATGTTCAGCTACATTTGGGCAGCATAACGCATGCAAAAATTTCCATTTCCTTTCTGTCTCTGTCAATAGCTTTGATGGAGCCATTTAGCACCAGTTTTAAGAGTCTCCTTTTTTTTAGGGATTCATGGTATTGGGAGCATGGTACTGCCAAATTCACTATACTAAAGGGGTCATCTTCTATGTGATTGCTGGTCTAAAGCCAGACTTGTGCTATTGACTGAAATTCTGGGGTTCACCCTTCTTGGCTTGAATCTACACAAATGTGCTCATACATAAGTACAACTTTGGGTATGTGAAAGCAGCCTGGAAGATGGGAATAGTCTCTGGCTTTCCCAGAGCATGGACAGCAGCAACTGTGCCTTGCCTTTCCTGACTGCACAGGTCATGTAACACCCCTGTGGTAACTGCAGTTACTGAGAGTGGTTAGGAAAATCTTTGAGTTAAAACAGTGCCAGTGATGGGTGGGCACACAGCAGTACTTTTTAAAAGGCCTCCTTTAAGTTTCTAAAATAATCTCAACGTACATGACCAGACAGCTTTCTGGAGACTTCTGGCAAGGCCAGGGATAATCAACCCCGAGAGGAGGGACGTGTACCAAAGCTAAAGGTTTAATGGACAATTAGCCATGAAGCAAGATGGAGAAGTTATGAGACCATTAAAGACCTGTCTGAGAGCCAGGAGATCGCAGAGCATAGGTGAATTACCTTCTGAGTCGGCACATTTTAAGAGTATCAATTAAAAACAAATTAAATTCATATATGATCCAGTTTGACTCAGTGTGTGTGGGTCACCCTGACCCACACAGATTTTCTCAAGGGCTTCTGATAATACTGGCTCTAGATAACTCGTGGCATTGCCTGCTGTCACTTGAAGATGATGGCTATTACTGAACCTCTCCTCTCCTCTCCTCTCCTCTCCTCTCCTCTCCTCTCCTCTCCTCTCCTCTCCTCTCCTCTCCTCTCCTCTCCCATCCTGAAAGTCCAAGATACCCAGTCCAGATCCTGGTGCCAGCCTCTTTCAATGCTCTGACCCAGCCCCACCACAGCAGGAACTAGAATTACAGACTAAGTGAGTCATCTCTCTTTTCTCTTTTCCATTTCAGGATGACAATGGATGCTCTGCAGCTAGCAAACACTGCCTTTGCTGTTGATATGTTCAAAAAGCTATGTGAGAAGGACAAAACAGCCAACATTATTTTTTCCCCATTGTGCACCTCAACGTCTCTGGCTCTGGCATACAAAGCTGCAAAAGGTGATACTGCAGAGCAGATGAAACAGGTAAGCTGTCAGCAACCTGTTCTGAGGCTGCAAAGTTATATGGCTGTTGTAGGGGTCTTATTAGCTCTCATTAACTTTCTCCTGGATGTCTGGTTGCCTTGTAAGACAGACGTCAAATCATCCATCCAAACTTCTTGAATAGTTCCACACTCCATGGCCCTGTACAACAAAAGGGTGAAACTCTGTCTTAGATCTCTGCATTTTCTAGATAGCTGTTTTTTCATTATTCAAAAACGCTTAAGCTTTATAGAATTGAAAATGATTTTGCCACTGCTGTCAGCAGCAAGTGTGTGTAGCAGCCCTGTCACTGACTTTCCCCCTTTCTCCCACAATACTGTAAAGAGGAGATGGATAAAGTAGAAGGGGCACAATTTAGTCCATGTTTCTCCTTTCAAGCAGCTCATGATGTTCAAGGCGTTTCCAGCATCATGATCCAGCATGGCAGTCATGATTCAATCAGTTTATGTGGTGCAGGGATTCAGCCCTCCAGCCTTGTCTGCTGCCTCTGTGTAAACAGAGATTGAGCTGGATCCTTTTAATCCCAGTGAGGGTCCCCACAGTTTCTGCAGTTACCTAAAGGTGCATGAAATGCAATTTAAATATACATTTATATGCTGATTATCACCTGGCTCTGAAAGACTCTCTATATATTTGAATGTATTTTCCCTCCTTTGGAAATTCCTCCATGTAGTTTCTCATTCACTGAAAGTACCCCTCAGCACAGCCTTCTGTGCTCCTACTTATGCCACAGATTACAGGAGTCTTGTGCTGTTCACAGAGCTGCACAGCAATATGTCCATGAAAGTCATAGAATCATGGAATGATTTCTGTGGGAAGGGATCTTAAATCGCCATGCCACAGGCAGGAACATCTTCCACTAGACCAGGTTGCTCCAGACCCTACCCAACCTGGCACTGAAGACTTTCGGGGATGGATCCTGTAAGCTCTGCACATTTTTCCAAACAGTTTTTTAAAAAAAAAAAGAATTTAAATTTAAATTTAAATGGTACCCTGAAGCTCCCTTACCATTTCAAAATTCAAATGTTGTCTTTCTGGTGGGAAAGTTAAAAATATTACCCTGCCCTTATTTTGCTTTCACTTGTGTCTGCAATTTGCTTTGAACCATTCCATAATAACAAGTTAACCTGCACCTCCTCAAGTGGAGCTCTGTTACACAAGTGCACTTGTGTTTCATATTTCTCTAGTGGTATTTAAAAAGTGCTGACTACAGATGCTAAGGAGAGCTTGGTATGCTTTTAAGTGTAATATCTCCTATTTTCCATGTCTATTCTAGCTTCTGCTTTCCCCTGAGTTTGTGCTTGGGTTTTAAATACTAGATACAAAAGGAGCCAGATTGGCAGCTGTACTCTGGAACATCGGTCAACAAACTTGTGCCAAAAATTCTTTCAGGTAGAGAAGCTGCAGTAGCTTTTTCCCCCAGCCTGGTTCCCAGGCACAGAAGCTTCCTGCACTTAACATGCAAAGAAATAAAACTGTTGGAGGAAAAGGAAATAAGTTGAGAAAGTTGTTTCTAAGGAGATGGAGTTGGCTACGACAGCTGTGCTGCTGCTGTAATGGGAGTTTATTTCCTTCTACTCCCACTGAGCAAGGAGAGGGGAGGTTATGGAAGGGTGACTGTGGCAGAGCAGCAATTTTGTCTGTGAAGATGTGATGTGTTCTGGGAGAAAGAGCAGTAGTGATGTACAAAAGGAAAAGAAGGTCACAAGTGCCTGCTGTGCTTCATAAGGCAATTTGAGGCAGTGAGGAGGGTGGACAGGCTTCCTTTAATGAAACAGCCACCATCAAAGAGCCTGTAATAAGTGGGCATTAAAAGTTGAATTCATATTTATAGGGTTATTTTCAAACAAAGGCATCATTATCCCAGCATTTCGTAGAACTGGACTTGTCGTTCCCAGGAGTTGGGAGGTAGCCATGTGTGGGTCAGCAGCCCTGCCCATGCTTATACCCTCTCTACAAAACCAAACACAGTTATCTTTATCTGATCAGTTCTTGCTGAAATGTCATGTGATGGCATGTATTAGTCACAGCAGTCAGAAAACTTGATGATCTGTCAAGCATTTTTAAGGGTATAGCCCAGTTCTGGAAAGGAGATTATCTGGGACCCTCACGCATCTGTCTTAAAAGCTTCAGGATTTTGGGTGGGAATGTAAGTTTGACAAAAGCATTATGACTCCATACTATGGAGTTTTAGTTGACTAAGTCACATCAGCAGCATGAACAGCTCTATTGGTTTCTTTGGATTGCTCATAGGAAAGAAATGCATTTGGTGAAAGTTCTGGTAGGATCAGGTTTTTAGATTTGTGTGAGCATGCCAAATACATAAATGATTTTTGAGTAACAACAGTGAGAGGCCCTGTCATTAGCTTAAAAACAAAAAGCAACAGCTCTGGTCACAAACTAACAATTTTTGCTTAGCTGTTAGGAATGTTTAGACAATAATAATAATAAAAAAATGCTGAATGTTTTATCATTTTCATTTAACAGGTGCTCCATTTACAAGATGTCAAAGATGTTTCTTTTGGGTTTCAAACAATAACTTCAGATGTTTCCAAACTCAGCTCCTTCTTTGCACTGAAAATGGTTAAACGGCTCTTTGTAGACAAGTCTCTCAATCCTACCACAGTAAGTACTGCAGGAAAACCCTGGTGTTATGAATTACTTGGCCATCACGTGGATGGATTATGGTGTCAGATTGCAATGTTATTTAAAATTAATTCTTGTACTTTTGGTTGTTGGTTGACTGGACTCAAATGATGAACAGCATAATGTTGCCTGCTGCCATTAAGGTTTGTAGGAGGATAGATGAGTCTGCTGCTTGACCCCAAGCTGTGCAACTCTTACAACACTTTTAATTCTTCCATTAATATGCTTTAGGTCAGTAGCAAGTTTGGTTTTGAATGCAACATAACTTCTATGCCACATCAAAGTCTTTGTATTGCAAGTATGAGTGAAAATGAGTATAAAAAAAAATGGTGGTGCAAGTGTATGTCCAGTGCACACACCCAAGTAATTATTGCAAAAGCTTCAGTGAAGCTTTGAGAAGGCAGAAGCCTGACTATTGAAGCAGCACAAGTGAAGAAGGTGGTGTTTGGCCTTTTAACTTATGAACTTTGCAAAAAACTGGCAAGAACGCTCTGTGTTGGGTTTTTTCCCCCCCAAAATTGTTTCTGAGTAGAGTCCCAAGCAAGGACAACATCAGCCTAAGAGAGGTGTTTCAGAAAACTCAACATGCTGCAGTGATGCTGTGGTCAGATCACCTGCTGTTCAGCCTGTGTTACAGCAAGACAGGACCCAGAGCAATGAGTGTCTTCCCTGGTGAGGACAGACATGATGGGAGCAGACTGTGGCCTCTATCTCAGTCTTGCTTAGGCCTGGACTGAGGGTTGTTCTATCCTGTAAACTCTGGCAACATGGTCCCTCCTGCAATATCAGTAACTTTACTGCTGATGTAGCACCACTGGTCTGAAAAACCTTGGGAGGGATGCACTGGATGCAACACTGTCTGTCCTTGATGTCTCCTGCAGTTATTTAATACCTTTTCTCAAACAAACATGAACTCCTCAACAACCCAATGGCACTTAACTAAGGTAACTGGTTACTTGTGTCTTTCAGGACTTTGTCAACTCTACAAAGAGACCTTTTCCTTCTGAACTGGAATTAGTGGAGTTCAAAGAAAAAACTGAGGAAACCCGAGAAAAGATCAACAAATCCCTTTCAGAGCTGACTGATGGTGGGTACAGCTTAACCTTGGGAACATTGTTTGCCTCTTTGGAGAAAGATCTTTATCCTTGTGATACCTCTTTAGGAGTAAATACATAGTGAAAGAAGACTAGGCCTACTATTTGGATGCATGAGGATTAGCAGCACTGACTTCACTGCTGCAGCACTTCTGAAGGTGGAAATGTGAGATTGACCTTGAATTAGCCTTGGGGAAAGCTGCTCACATTTGACTGAAGCAGGATAGGCTGGGAGAATGACAGGTCCTGGCTGTGTAGCAGCACAACATGTAAAACCAAAACATCCAAATCTCTAATTCCTTTAAAAGCTTCATTGTAATGGGAAGTACTCATTGGACTCTGAGTTTCAGGCTGTTAATTTATATCTCAGCTGCTTTTGCCAGCAAGGGTGCCACAAGCAGGTGTGGGTCTCTCATTTGCCACCCTGTGAAAGCTCTGGCAGAGGTGGCCCTAGGGTTGGTTGCCACCTGTTGCCCTCATGTGGTGCAAATTTGGAAACACCACGCATGAGTCTGGTCCTTCCCAGGCTGGCACAGGTGCCCACGGGGAAGCACCTGGCCCTGTCTGGGCACCTCCAAGACAGGATTTGTCTTCCCAGTACTCTGAATTCAGGGTCATTTATGGCAGTGCTTGAACCAGTCTAAAACAGAGAGTGGGTCATGACATTTACATCCTATTTTGAAGTCTGTAGCAGTACTTTGGACATTAACTGTAATCAAAGCAGCATTTTTGTTTTATCCTGGTTATCTTATTCTTGTGTATCAGTCTAGAAATGAGTGGCTGCTAATTTGAAGCTTCCCTTCAAGTCTTGCTCTCCAAATGACAAAGTGTTTTTTCACTTAAACCTGTTGAATTTCACTGAAAACTCAGCACCTTCTTTAGGGTACTGAACAAAAGCAGGAGATGTGGTTTTGATTACATGCAATATAAACCAACAAAACATGTCATTTAGAAGATCTGCCTTGATCTCAAACCCCACATCAAAAATTAGGCTGCAATTTTAAGTAAGTGATCCTTTTTGTAATTTTCCATTAGAAAGAAAATCTTTTATCTGTGAGATGCAGGACACAAATGTGTTTAGTTCAGTGAAATGTTACCATATTCACTTAAAGCAATTGATATATTGCTAATGTATTGTATTAACAACCATCTTAAATCTGTTCACAGGAAAAATGGAGAATGTTTTGAATGAGGATAGTGTAAGTGACCAGACTCAGATTCTTCTAGTTAATGCAGCTTATTTTGTTACAAACTGGATGAAGAAGTTCCCAGAGGCAGAGATCAAAGAATGTCCTTTTAAAGTCAACAAGGTATGTTCTGGGGAAAAAAAAAAGTACTTTTTCTCTCATGAAAATGCAAACTTTGAGCTAAGGAAATCCCAATAAGAGGAAATGAAAAATATGTATTACTGTGACATTCTTAGACTCTACCTAATCTTACCCAGTGTTTCAAGGGTCCCAGACTGTCCTGGGAATATGTTAAGACAACATCAGCTGAGTACAAGTGGTCAGAAGCAGCCATTGTCTGCAAGGAGATGCAAATTCTCATGGGTAGCTTTTTCCAAGAGATTGGAAGGTTGCAGGTACCAGAGGCTGCATCCAAAAACCAGCAGTGGTGAAGCACATTGCATTTCTTGAGCTGGTGAAATGTGTACAGTTGTGTCACCTCTTTGACTACATCCCTTAGGTGCCTGGCCCTGTGTTTTCCTCTTCAGAGATGCCATCCCATCAGTCTCCCTCTTTCCAGTCAGGCTCAGGGCTGCAGCTCCCTGCATGTCAGTCCTGCTGAGCCATGAGGTCCATGTGGGAGCAGCACCTGTGGCTGGTGCATTCAGGAGTCTGTGACCAGTGGTGAATATTGTAATCAGAAAACTTACAGCCAAGATATAAAACAGCACAACATTTGTGGGATAAAGAGATTATATTCCAAATAGACACACATATAGAGAGATGCATAAGCAAAGTCAGACTTTCAAGTTCTCTGAAATATTAATAAATTACTTCATCAGCCAATAGTTCCAGCTAAAAAAGTTATTAAAATCACACAATCCACACTAAATTTTTTAAGTGAAACATCTCCAGATTTTTTTCCCCCTAAAGTAACATTTTTCTACTGAATTTGTATTTTGAACACTTTCATGTGGACAGAACAGTTTTAAAGTCTTCCCTATGAAATAAAGTGTTTTGTTTTGTTCTGTTTAATTTCATTCAAAAGCAAAGACTTAGAGATTTAGGTAAGCCTGAAATTTCTTCTGATTCTGTTTCAACTCCTGAACCAAAATATCAATTATTGGAATGAACAGCTTGACCTTCACTGTTGAGCTGTTCTCAGTGCTTGACACTTGCTAGCATTACAACACCCTGTATAGAGTGTAGTTGGTTGTACTGAGTGAAAAGGCCTGAAGGGCCACCAATATTAGATAAATTGCACTTTTAAGGCACATTCCCCCATATGCTATTGTATTAAGTAGAATTCTGTTCCACTTTTCTATGGAAAGCTGCCTACTGTAAAAAGCCAACTCTTGCTGCTGTTTTCATGACCTGTGAAAACCAACAAATTCCCTGGTGGTTACTCAATGTATCCCTTCCATGCAAGCTTACAAACTTTCCTCTGTCACCATCTTATCTGTGAATTAAAATGAATTATTGTTTCCTCTGTGTTTTGCAGACTGAAACTAAGCCAGTGCAGATGATGAATCTGGAAGCTACTTTTTGCCTGGGCTATGTAAAAGATTTAAATGTTGCCATCCTTGAGCTCCCGTGCCTTAACAAACATATAAGCATGCTCATTCTCCTGCCCAAAGAGATTGAAGATGAGACCACTGGCTTGGAGAAGGTGAGAGAAAAAAATAGAATTGCTATGATACTTCCCTTGGAAACAGCCCATATAATGCCATATATTTATGGAATGTTTTTGTTATTTAGAAGCAATGCATAAGGAAACACAAAGTAACTTTCCTGTGAATTTACCATCTCATTCTGTTTCTCTGTTCCTCCTCTCATATTTGTGGCATCATCATTTTCACTGTGTCCAGTGGGAGGTTGTACATGAAGCTTTGATCTAGATAGGGAATGCACAGAAAACAGTGTAAAGTGCAGAAGGTGCCCTTATTTCTGGTATCCTTATTTTTTTTCAATTGACATGTGTCCATGATTTATTTTACTAAGGTCTTACACTTCTCCAAGTTTTTGAACAGAGATGCCTCCAGATGAGCCATTTTTAATTACCAATTGCACATAAATGTGAAAATTAATACAACATTTCTTAAAGATCAACAATTTCTTATGTAATTTCTCTATGAAAATTTTATGACATATTTTCAACCCATTCAAAGTTTATTAAGGACTAAGTAATTAATAATATTAATTAATAGTAAAGTTATTTAAGGATTAAAAGACTGATGATCACTTAAGTCTCCTTTGTAATTTGTACAACTGGCCACAAATTTTAGAGGCAGGAAGGATCTGTCTTTGCAGCTGTAAGATGCTTTTATATGTTGGAGTAAATTACAGAACACACCTATCATAAAATGCAAGTGAAGCCTTTCATGATACCAATTTGTTGTGGCCCGACATTCTGCCTCCTCCCTTTCCAGTTTAAAAAAAAAATTGCTTGATTGCTGCATGTTTGATTGAGATCAGGCTCTGGGTTTGGGTTTTGTGTCCCAAATACCAGCAATTTCATTACTCTTTAGAGTCAGGAATAAAGACTTTTGGATCTCTGCCAGTTGGCCAGGTGTAACCTGGGTAAGGACTGTCTTCCTCAGGTTCCTTTGTATGGTTGTTGTGGTGATTGCTTATCAAAAGCTTGCCAGAGCATGCACATGCAGAAGAGTTGCTCCAGAGGCCTGTCCTATGGATTAAATCATACTTGAATCAATATAACTGGGAGTATGTTAAGCCTGAATGCTATGGTTGTGAATTCAAAAACAAAAATTGCCTGTGGACTTTATTTTTTGGAGGTTTGATAGGAGTGAGAAGTTCAGGAATGGTCTTTTCTTTTCTCCTTTCACTTTCCTCAGACTGCTCACTAATTTCCTTTGTTTGTTTATGTTTTCAGCTGGAAAAGGCACTGACCCCTGAGACATTATTACAGTGGACGAATCCCAGCATGATGGCCAACACCAAAGTGAATGTATTTCTTCCAAAGTTTAGTGTGGAAGGTGACTATGACCTGAAGCCCCTTCTGGAAAGCCTGGGAATGACAAATATCTTCAATGAAAGTGCATCAGATTTCTCTGAGATGTGTGAGACAAAAGGTGTGGTTGTGTCAAAGATCATCCATAAAGTCTCCTTGGAAGTCAATGAACAAGGTGGTGACTCCCGAGAGGTACCTGGATATCGGATTCTGCAGCACAAAGATGAATTTAAAGCTGACCATCCATTTATCTTTTTGTTTAGACACAACAAAACTCGCAACGTGATTCTTTCAGGCCGATTCTGTTCTCCTTAAGCGGGGCGTGTTCATTACAAAAAAAGCACAATTACTTTTGTGGTGGTGCACACTCCTGTAAAGCTTTTCTTCCCGACTATCGCCTTTGAAAGGAAATCTAAGGGGTTCATATATTGGCTGAGTAATACAATGTACTCTACATATGCAGCAGAAGTAGTTTCTCTCCTTTTGTTTCCTCCCCTTTAGCGGAATAATTTCCACTGTGAAGAACACACCATATTTTATTGAGAAGTATCCCAGCTTCAGCAACAAGAACATTTTGTTCCTCTGTGACACTTTTTTCCCCAAATGAAGTGAGAGTCTGATTTAAGGTAGCTCAGGAGCTGGAAAGGGCTCTAGGAGGAAGAGCTGCCTTCCTACTCCCTGGTGAAACCTCTCTCATGACTCACACTCTCTGGATTCCTAATGCCTAAAAGGGGAAATGTGGACATGTGATATGATCTCCCTCTGTACCTGGCCATACTCTGGTGGTCCAGGGTGCCCTACCTGACCCTGCCAGCACCCACTGAAGAAGTGGACAAGTTCTGCAGCATAGCTACAACAGTTCAGGCTGGCATCAGGATTTGCATCTGTGAAACAGCAGCCACACCAAGGCCTATGGACACCAGAGGCAAAAGTCATGGGGACATTATGTGTCCCCAGAAGACTCTTCAGCATGAAGCTCCCAGACTGGGGAGGTTGAACTCTGCTGTGTGGCCTTCTTTGACTCATTCCCTTCAGACATGGAAGTTGGGACAAGAGGAATCTTGTTGTATATATCCTAAGGAAAAGAACATTATGCAAATCAAGGCTAGAACACCCTTGGATTATTACTGGAAGTGCCACACTTCTCATGCACAGATTATCTGCCATTTCTAGCTCTGGATTCAGCATTAAGGAAACTCCTTACAGTTACTCAATGTCTAAGGCATGAGAAAGAAATAAGGACTTCAACTTGACTGAAATTAACATTGTAATTACTAGTCTTCAAATTCCACAAGAGATTATGGTAATCAGATTTCATTTCTATCTAAAGACTGCCTGCTGCATATGTTCAGTACTTGTTTGCCTAAATACTGTTCAGAATAAAGCACTATAAAACCTGTGTCAAATATACAATACCTCTAGTGTCAGTCTGTGTGTTCATTGACAGTGTCAGTGTTCATGCCTGACTTCCAGTAAATTACAGGAATGGAAATAAGCAGAATCACTTAGGCCTCAAAGTCAAAATAACAAAAAAAGCAACTAAGTGAACATCTCGATTGCCCTTCTGAGCCACACAATGATAGATCCCAGTCAGGACTATGTTACTAGGTGGTAAGGACCCATGTAGAATTTAATTATGTATCCTCAAAAGATGGAAGCATTGTACTTGAGAAATCCTCTTGGTGTCTCAGGTCTGAAAGAAACTGGAAAGAGATCTCTAAATGAGAACATGCAACAACCCCTTAGATGCATACTTTCAACACCAGAGCACTGCTTTTTGTGAATTTAGGCACAGGTGTTCTCTTTTGATTCTTGAACTTAACAACCCATGAGAAGCCTTTAGTCACAATAATTCAGTAGTCTTCTCAGAGGACCTTTAATGGTTTCTAATGCCTTTTAGTGCCAGACTGGGGTCTTTGGCCCATATCTTTGAGGGTACAGAGGAGACTAACTTGGATGAAAAACAATGGGAGGTGAGACCCTGGGGATCTCTGGGGGTCTTTGCTGATATGCATCAGATGTTTTGACACAAGGATAGTGGTCAGACAAATGAAAAATACAACAATTTATGTGAGCACATCCTGTCTGAGAAGGACTTAGCTGCAAAGATCTTGACTGGCTCAATTTCAGTGATACCTGAAAAACTGGTAATGATTGATACACCCCATCATTGCCTGATCTTCTCTGGAGGCTGGGATTAGGTGTATCCAGGGCTGTTGTCACTGTGGCTTCTACTGGTTCTCCTGTTGGAGGTGGGTCAGGACATTGTGCATGGGGTTGGTGACTAAGCAGCTGCACAGGCACTCCATGCATAGAGAAGAGGGACTGTACCCTTTGTTCTTGGGCACTGACTCTTTGTCAGGTGGCTCCAGTGCCCAGCAGGCCATTTCACACTTACTGCTACAGCTCTGCTGGTCTGCTAGACTGATGAAAACCTCTGCCAGATTGTCCCAACCCTCTTTTCCTTCCTGGATGAGATTTCCTAAAGGAGAAAAGCTCAGACATTGCTTTCTCATTTTTTTTTCAGGTTCTGAAAACATTCCAGTTCAGGAGCAAGTCTTAATTTAATGGAAGATGTAGTCTGTTTAAATGCTGATCTGAGGATTTTGCATATCCCCACAAATTTATGACAGCATTCTTCTCCTTGTGATAGCTTGGCCAGGAAGGGTTATCCCATGAAAGCAGAGAGAAACACTGCTTCAGGGTGGGGCCCATCTTTCTCCACCTGCTGACTGATTCCAAGGTATCCCAGCCTGTGCAAGGCAAGCAGATGTTAGAGATACAAAGCTGTCTTGTCCCACATAAAGCAAACTCACTTATTGGTTATTTATGAAGAGGGTGGCTTGCTCATGAAAACCTCAGGTTCATTTTTCACCCGCCTCTTCTCTCTGCCAGTCCCAGTGTGAAGCTTTTCCACCTTGCAGCATGAGAGGGAGAAGTATCCATGAAGCTCCTGCTGCTGTGAGAAACCATGTTACAGTCCACTATTTTCATTCTACCCTTTGTTGGCCTCTGGGTCTTGGGCAAGAAGTTGCCTGGGAGGACGTGGGAAAACATGTGTGGGAGTTTGTGTGCAGGAGCTCTTACGTGCTGGGAGGTGTTGGTCACAATGGAGGGAGCGAGCATAGCTGAGGGCTTGCTCAGAGTGACAGGGTGCTCCACCTCACCTTTCAGCAGGGCATTGCTATCCAGTGATGGATGGTGCCCAAAACCAGCAAGCTGTGGCTGGCTTTGGCAGCAACACAAAGATTAATTTAATGCAAACCACAAGGCTGTGTGCCTGCTCATCTCATCCCTTGCCCACCTGCACAGTCACTGCCTGCTCCTTACTCCCAGCATTTGGTAGAGAAGGGACACATCCCAATGTCTTGTGGTGGCAAAAGTGGTTTGTGGGGAAGTTCTGAACCTTGAAAAATGCAACTTAGGGCAAATTTGCCCCACTGGAAAAGCAGTACATTTTGATGGATATGCTGTCCTAAGGGCTTAAAAAAGAGAGAATTTGCACATACATTGACATTTCCTGAGGCAAAACAGTGGAGCAGATGCCAGGGAAGCTCTGAGGGAATATATAAGAGGGCAAGCAAAATAAATCAGTGGAGGAATGATGTCAATATAGAAGGAAGGGAGAAAACAGAAACTGGAAGAGGGAAAATCTTGCAAGATACTCAAAATACTTAGGTTGTCACTGAAAAGATGCATGGACTAGAAAAGCATCAGAAGATACATGGTAAGGCAATGTTCATAAATAAATAAATCTTTAAAATAGAGAAAGAAAAAACTGAGAAAGAAGACTAAGGAGCTCTACAGAAACATACAGGAAGAAAAAACAGCAACAAGGAAGTGAATGGCAAAGGGAAGCAAAAAAGGAAGGAAAAGAACTGAGGTAAAGAGAATGATCATTTTATCATTGTATCTTCCATTGCTTATGGATTCCTGTTTTCAGATGGGTACTGGAGCACTGGAGCTTGGCCAGCAGGGCTGAGACCTTGGCAGAGGAGTTCGGAACAGCAAAGCTGGACGCTGCTGTGCCTAAAGAAGATGGTCCAGCTTCTGCACTAGAAGGAAAATGTGGGTAGGGCAAGATGGTGCTGAGGGCCTTCTTCGTCTTTCCTGCTCACCATGTTTGATCCTATAAGTATCCTATGAATCCAAAGCCAGTTTTATGCTTTGTAGGAAGAAAGAAGAGGTGAAAGAGAAAAGACATAAAATTTTTGGTGTTACAAAGCCACATACAACCCTAGTGTAGCTCTGATCTCTGAATCCAGCTGCCATAACCCAGTGTTGCAGCTGAGTTCACTGGTAATGATCAGAGATCAAACAGTGTGCTACTGCAGCTCTGTGCTTCCCATCTCTTTTCTTCCTTCTCACTTCATGCTGGAGACTTAACCTCAGTGATCAACCACTCCCACCCTTCTTTTATTCTTAGCTCCTGTGATTTTAGATTTAAAAGAATACCCCCTGGCTGGGGATTCCTGTTACAGTTCAAGGAAATATTTCTTCCCTTCTCTAATTAAGCTCCTTCCACGCACATAAAGCCAGCTCCTTACCTGAGAGGGAGAGATGGCTGTAGGCAATATAAAGCTCATGCATTTCCCATTCATTTGATCTATCTCTGCAAGCAAGCTCAGCTCCAAACAATCTTGGCATGAACCCTGCACACACCTTTGTCCAGGCCAGACCCCATCAAAATTTGAAAGGGACTAAGCACAGCAGTGCAGTCATGGTTCTTCTTAGGGTTAATGACCAGTTTTCCAGCTGAGAGTGGCTTGGCATTGTGATCAGGAGATGTTGCCAGCAGATATTGCCTGCCAGACTTGTTGGGCAGCTTGAGAGAAATGCTAATAGCATATTGCTAGATACAGGTTTCCCATTCTTCTGTGGGGAAACTTCATGGTAATGGCATTTGCATTAAGCAGCAAAATGCTGCTATCAGCAATAATTGGTAGAGGCTGAACTTCCCCACAAGAGAGTGGGAGATTTTTTTTTAATACAGTATTCACAGGAACGTGCTCCAGAACTCAGCTGTTGTCTTCTTCATTTAACCTCTTCAGGCAAGAAGGTAAAAATTCTATGTTGTTCTGTTGTTTTCTTACTTTTTTACTTTTTTCCCAAAATAACTGTGATTTTTTTTAAATTTTTTTTTCCCTGATCCAAAGTACTGTACAGCCTAGTAAGTAAACATAATTTTTACATATTGGGCAGAAAGAGAGATATCTTTACAGGCTGCAGGCAGCAAAACACACTGCTAAAATTCAGGTGGCTCAAGAGCTCACAAAAAGGGAGCTGGTCTTCAGTGGGACATGAATGAGGATTTTAGGGACACATCTAAAAATTCTTGCCTAAATTTCACAGGCTTCTGAATCTGAAATTTCCCCAAAACCTCTCTGTCCACCCAGTAAAGTCTAATTGACACAAGACTGATAGCAGTACTGATGGGTTCAGTGGGCTGTATGAGAAAGTAGATGCTTTCCTGCCTGTCTCTCCAGAAGGGCTGAAGTTCATGCACTTTCAGAGCACCTCTATCACTCTGGTAGAAACAGGCTTCATATAAAGTGATAGTGCTGGTGACCTGGGCAACCTTACCCACTGCATGAGAAATGCAGGTTAATTTTCCTTCTTTACTCACATTTCCATGGCACAAAAAAAAGCCTTGAAATGTTTTCTAGAAGAGACAGAGGGCAGGCAATTCTTTGGCTGGGTTCCAAGGCATTTATTTTCCCTTTACACTGATCCCAACTACCAGGGAAATTATGTTCTTAAACAATGATGCTATAAAAGAGAAAGGGTGGAGTGGCATGCAGATTTTGTTTTGTTAGTGGGGGTGCTAGTCTTTGCTATTAAAATATGAGCTCCTGGGTTTGGCAATGCTGTTTAGAAGCTTGCAGAGAAGCCTGCACACAGGCACAGCAAATGACTTGCCACCTTACAGCCTGTAACAGGCCAATGCACATCCATGCCTGTTTATGCAGAAATAACTGGCCTAGAAAGAGGTGTAGAAGATACCAGAGGGGCTGATGCAAACTAATAAAAGCAGTCAGGAAAAAGCTTTCTGGCATAAAAGTAGCATACTGAGAGGCTAGGTTGTTTGGAAAATGAACTTGGCACTATTTCACTTGAAAAGCTGCTTTGTACTGAAATGTATTGGTTTTTAATTTAAAGCGTGTGCTGTGCCATTTAGGGATGATCAGAATTGCTGTATTATGGAAATTTAATTTTTCTTATGTGCTCTTTGTCCATTTTATTCCAAATCAGCACAGAAACACTTGGAAACTTATTTTTGTATATTATTTTGTTTGGTCATGAAAAATAAATAAGTCATACTACCAATTTTTATGTGAGGGGACACCACATTGTCTTTTTCTGGGATAGAAAATTTCTGCCAATTCTATTTCCCTCTGTGTATGAGAAATGAATGTATATTAAGACACCTTTATGGGACACAGATTGAATAAGTCAAACATGCAATGGGAATTATCATGTGGCATCAGGCAAAACAGGTTCCTTCTTACTTAACTTGTATGAAATACAGAATTACCTTAACAGCAAGGCTACAGGTCTCTTACTTTCTCCACCCTATTTACTGCCTCCTTCTCTTGACTGAATAATAGAATCTAACACAACCATTAATTATGACAGCTTTCAGCACAGGTTTCTTTAGTCTTTGATAGTTTTTGTTTTGATTTCATCTAACTTTAGCCAAAAACAAACTATAAAGGGAGAACAGATCATGAATAGTTATAGAAAAGGAGTTCATCATTTCATACAGCCATGGAGGAAGTTTGTAATTTTTGTGAAGTCTGTGGTATGCAGTGGTTCCTTCTGAAGGAAGCTATTTTCCTGGGTAGCTTCTTGCTCACAGACTGCAGTGCCAGTAATTTCATTTGCCAGACCATGTTAAAAGCTGCTGAACCATCATGCAAAGGATCTCCTGTCATCAGGGGTTCTGCACTACTAATAATGTTCAGCACAGGTGCTTTGGCTAGTGTGGATCAGCAGCTAGAAACTTCCTGGAACACTCCTTTTGATCCTGTATTATCACCCCTTCTTACCACTCCAATATTATTTAAAAGTGACATTACCATTTGCTGTCCACCATGTAGAGGTTCTCCAAATGCTGTGGTCCTTGCAGTAGCTCCAAAAGTCTGATAGAATTATTGCACAGATTACACAGAAGGCTTTGTGGTGTGGAATCCTTCATCCACTTTTCCCACCCCATTTTCGATTAAGGAAGTCACAAAATCCTTTCATTGTGGAGTAAGGAAGTTCCTTCACTAGCCTATGCCTGCCCTCCCTTCCTCTGGATTTCTAGGGCAGCTCTCTAAGTAGTTCCTACTCACAAAACCATGGAGTTGGCTGTAGTGTTTGCACCTGGATGTCTCCCTGGTGACAGCCTGCTGCTTTTGCTGAAGGAGTGGCCACATCAGTGTGCCAGACACTCACTCTAAAACCTGCTCCCAGATCCTGGGCTCTCCCTCCATTCTTGGCGCTCAGCCTTTCCCTGCAGGGTGGGGTGGAGCTGCCTTTTTCCTACTGAGTAAGATTATTAACTCTTTTTTTTTCTCCTTGACTTGGTCTGAAGGTGGGACACACCTACAAAGTGCCTCATGCCCTACATTCACTGTGTCTGATTTCACAGCTCCATTTCAGATCTTTCAAGAGATGTGGAAGTATAGCACTACAAATTCAGCACTGAAGATGCACTGTTTTGTTTTCAGAAGGTTGTGGATAGTAGGAAATGCAGGTGGAAAAAAAAGAGAAATTATTTAGTGCAATGTCTTGTGGTACTGCAAGATTACTGCATTATTAAAAGGAAAATTAAAACCATATTACATAAAAATATCGTAATAGTGGAGCTAAAACAGCTGTGTTCAGAATTAATGAGATAAAACTAATCTTTAAGTTGTCTGTGCAAAGAACCCTTTGGATATTTCTCATCTGTTTTGTCCATTTGCATTAGGTCTTTATGTGAAGTACTTCTGGACTCCAGAGCAAAACAAAAGTCTCAGTATGAAACGTCTGTGAACTTTTCTTGCAGCATCACAGGTTCTTTCCACAGAGCATCACTCAGAAACAGGATGAAGCATTGATTGTTACTGTTTTTAGTCAACTGGAAAGAAATGTCTGCATTTGCCAGATGTTTTACCTTTATATATTCAGAAACTTTAGTTTTTCATCTCTTCCAAGCCTCTGTACCGGTTTGTTTTGGGCTCAATCTGTTTTCCTGTGGGCTGAGTTCATTCCCATTGTCTAGCACTTGCTGCAAGTGAAGATGGTTTCACAGAGAAATGTTGTACCTTGGCTGAGCCATATCAACTCCCAATGCCCTGGTAACTTCCAGCACCTGAGTCCCATATTTCCATGCAAAGTCATGCCTGGCTCATAGCTGAGCTGGAGATAGTGTGCATGCTGCATCTTGAGATCAGTGCAAGGCATTTTGAGCAGCTCTTTGCATAAAGAGAACTCTGTGAAGGGAGGGAGCTGTGGCTGTGGTAGAAGAACTGGGCCCTCAGTGGGAGGCTGATGAGAGAGTTTTGGCTGGAGACAACCCCTTCCCCAGAAGGCTCAAGACAAGTCTCAAAGGAGCACCAACAGCCCAGGACAGGCTGTACAAGTGTCCTGCTGATAAAAGATCCTGAAGTTCAGCTTTGCAACAGCCTCTTCCCACCTTTAACCTCTGGTGACACAGACTGGAGCTCCTCATTTAACCTCACCTTGCAGGCTGCAGCTTCAGGGCAGACAGGGCTGAGGAAGAGTGCCTGCTGTGCTGTGGCCATCTGTGGGCACTGGAGAGAACCACCTAGCTGTGCACTCACTCCTTTTTCCAAAAGAGAGGAACTCTGTCAGCTTTCTCTGGACCTGACCCATGCTGGTCCCAGGGCAGGCTGAAAGGTAGAGCCAGCAAGATCTGTGCCACGGGAGACATGAAGGACTTGTCTCCATACTGTGGCTGTGTATTTTCCCCTAAATAAATAATCTTTCTGGAACTCAGACCAGTGCTATTTGTCCAAAATGCTTGTTTGATACTGAAGGCGATGTGGGGTTTGTTGGGTTTTTGTTTTTTTTTTTATTTTGGTATAATGATTCCAGAAAATTTTGTGATTTTGTGTGATACCACTGGTATCTACACAACACCTTTACAATTCTCCTAAGATTCAGGAAAGGAGTTTCTAATCACCCATTTTTTAGATGGCCTCCTTCTTGCAAGGACCAAGCTGAACTTGGTCCTAACTTGTTCTTAATGGAGTGGATTGAACGTAAATGATCCATGGGAGAGGTATCAGACTGAAATGTTTCTAGTACAAAAGTAGAGAGTGATACATATCTTGTCATATCACTAAGCAGGAACTTACAGACTTCTCTTCAGGGCTCTTGGGCTATTACCTTGTTTGGAATTTTTAATTGTGGATCCTGCCTCAATTTGTGACTTCTGGAAAACTTGTTAGAAGCTAAAAGTGTATTTCAAACTGTTAGTGTTTCCATATGTAGTTCAGTTGCCATAGCTGTTAAAGAGCCTTTTTCATGTATGAAGACATTTAATTAATAGTGATTTTATTTTTAGAAACCTGTTGTTTGGAACCCCTTGCCACAGCTCTGGTTACCACAGATGGTTATATGCAGGCTTAGTTTCTGTCACCAGGTCTCTGTCACCAATGTATGTTGTTAAGAGGAAAGAGTTGATGCAGGTGTATGCATCAAACCAGTGTGGAGAAGGAAAATGTTAATCCATACCTGTCTAATTTCAATACCATAAACTAAGTTGAAATAAGACACAGCATGGGATAAGGCAGAAAAAGGGTCCTTTCTGAGGAATGTACATATGTTGTGAGCATGGGTCCTTTTTGCAGACCCTCTGTGCCTTTGCTCCTGCTGTGCATCATAGACTGATCTGTGCAAGGCTGATTAAAACTTTCAGGACTTAGAAAATGTCTGTTATGTTCAACAACCAGCTATGGGACAATCTCAGGGCAGACAGATGCTTTACAGCGTGGTCTAGCTAGCCCAGCTGCACTAAATTTCTTAATTCTTTTGTGCTCCCACTCAGCAGCCGCTTCATGATGGACTCCATTTCTAGACCAGTTACTGAGTTTTGCCTTGATCTCTACAAAAAGCTCAACAGAAGTGCAGAGGACACAAATATTGTCTTCTCTCCTATGAGCATCTCTGTTGCCCTGGCCCTGATCCATCTTGGTGCAAAAAACAACACTGCTGCTCAGATAGAGAAGGTGAGTATGAATGAACCATGGTGAGGTGCTTCCACATCACTTGCTGTTCCCTCAAAGGAAATGCTGGGCATCCCAGCACAGCACACGTGTGAGGGTCTCACAGGAAACCTGCACAAGGGCAGGCACAGGTCCTGCCTTCACAGCTGTGCTTGAAGAACTCTGATCCCTGCCCTCTGCTGGTGTGAGTCTCATCCTACCCCCTGCAAGGGCTGGCTGAGGGGAGATGATACAGCACAGTGAGGGGCTCTGGCTTTCCCCAAGCCTGTAGCAGAATGTCAGGCTTTATTTCAGAATTATGGGCAGGTGTTTCCTCTTGTGGTTGCTACAAGAATCCTGAGAGTGGAGTCTGTGTGGGTAGTGGGGAGAGCTGCAGACACCTGAAGGAAGGGGCTGCACCTGGGTGGCTGAAAGCATTAGCTCACCTGTCCCTTAGGACATTCAAGAGTCAGAATGTCTCAGCCCATAGAGACCCAGGTGGGCAAGGGTGAGGTGAAGAAGACCACCCCTTCAGTCACTGTGCCTTTACTTCCTGCAGTGCAAGGTCTGCTTTCTACAATCTTCTCTTTTCTTTTTTTCTTTCTTCTCTGTTTCTTCTTCTCTACCATGAGTGGTAGAAGACTGATAATCCTAAGGCAGAGCTTCTCACCAGGGTGTGGTCACACCTGTGGGTCACACCTGCCCACCCAGGCACTCTGAATCTGTTCTCTTTGCCCCTACAGCCCCCTGGCTACCATCACTACTTTAGACAGGGACTCCTGCTTATTTTAGGACAGCAATGGGAATTGCTCAATATCAATATCCTCTCAAAAGGAGAGTAAGTCTATGTATGATGCAACATTATTATAATAAAAAAAACTGCTGAAAATTTTTCTGTGATGTATTTGCACAGTAGAAACAGGGACTAATTTCCATTAAGAGCATTGTGGCTTTGATCTATTTCTTAAGCTGATGCTAATGTTAAGAACGATTGCAAGAAGCCAGTTTTGGTGTTTTTAAAGAAAATTAACTTTTGTCCCTTTACTTGGGGTAAATTTTTGTTTTGAAATTTAAGATAACTGTAGCAATGAAAACACAAATCAAATATAAACATTTTGAGGTGGGGAAGAGTAACATTTTGAGGGATTAAGTGCAAGTTCTTCTTGGTTTGTTAATGTAGAAAAGTGAGTCTGAACATGAATGTGTGAACAAGTTCAAGTCTGTCATTTCAGCTGATGAGTGAAGCTGCTAAAACATCTTTTGTGAATCTACACCACTTATCCAATAGGGGACAGCAAAGCTTTTAAAGAAGGAATATGGTTTTATCCCAGTTACAATTGACATAAGTTGACATCTTCACCTGCAGGTGCTCCATGTCAGGAAAGCTGCAGGAAGAATGAGTCTTGGATCAGATCACGAGAGTGCAGCCCCAGAAATGGAGCCAGAAGGAAGCCTGGAGAGTCAGCCTTCGTTCTCAGAGGTGTGTCCTTGGGTGGGGAGCCCTGTCTCCACTGCATGGGTAAAAGACGAGGGCTTGCCACTGGAGGGAGTCAAGATCCCATGCTCAGAGTCTGTCTGATCCTCTAGGAAATGACTGATAAAAGGTTTTATTTTATTAAGTAAGTCAATACCAAAACATTCATTGATCTCATCTGAAGGAGGGTCAGGCTACAAAGCTTGGACTAGCTGGATTTAAATTCAGTACAGCAGGAATTAGCCTTAGAATGTTATCTAGTTAAGATGCACATTAACAACCAAAACTGCACAGAGGAATAATTTTAATTGTTGTCTTTGTGTTACTCCCAGTGTAACAAGGAGGGAGACCTTAACCATAAAGTGTTCCAGGAGCTGCTTTTGCAACTACAAAACCTTGGTGAAAAATATGTTTTAACCTTGGCCAACAATCTCTTTATACAACAAGGATTTGAGCTCCATCAGGTAAGTCACCTGCTATATGCTGTGGCCATGACCTCAAGCTTCCCTGGAACTGTGGGCCTCACTGTTCCCCTCTTGTGTGTGTTTTGGAGCACATGATGTGCTACATGGAGCTATAGCTCTTGAAGCGGTCAACTTTCCATGCTTTTATTAAAAAAACACAAAAAGCAAAAAAACCCAAACAGAAACAAACCACCCTGTGGATATCAAAGGCTATAGAGCAAAACTAAAGCAGGGATGTGTTCATTTTTGGCACATTTTTCAGATGTGTACACTCAGCAGAGGAGAACCTACAGCCAAAACCAGCTTATTCAAGCTGTCTGTAGACTACCTACTTCAGGTCTTGCAAGTGGGACAGCTGAGGCAGCAGTAAGCTTGGAGAGGGTTTATCTCCAGGAAGGTTGTACAGGTTCATGCACAGGACTGCTCTGCTGAACTGCTTGCTCCTTTCCTACTGAATGACTGAGTGGTCTTGAGACTACTTGGTATGGCTAACTTGTTGGTCACATCTTTGCTTTTCTGTCAATTATTTAGAAACTTAAGCACCAAACAACTCATCTTGATTTTTTTCTGTTTCTTTAATTTTTTTATCCCAACCTCAGTTATGCAGTTCTCCATGACAAGACTCATTCTTCTGGTTTTCTTTTTAGTTATTCACATTTTAGACCTATGCATTAGAATCTCTTTTTCAAAGATCTTCTGAATAAACTTCAGATACTTAACATTTCCAAAATGAAATTTTGCCTTATAGATTCAACAGGTCCCTCACCATTTCTAAAATACTATCAAGAGATTGATTTCTTTCAAAAGGCAGTAAGTGCTTAATAGATTTGACCAATTAATAATCTTTATTTTGCTTTACAGCAATTTCTAATGTGTAGCAAGGAACTGTATGGAGCAGTGCTGCAAACAGTGGACTTTCATGGTGCTGTTGAAGCTGCCAGAAGAAAAATTAATGCTTGGGTTGAAAGCGAGACACAAGGTAAAACAAAGCAAAACTATAGCCATTCTATCCCTGCCATCCTACATGGGTTCAACAAATGAAATTCCAGGGTAGGAAAAGCAAAGACGTGTTCACATTTCTGTGTGTTCACTCTTATGCTGTTTAAGGGTAGTTTGTCTTCCCATCTGCTCTTGAAATATTAGAGTAAGTTACTGGCTAAATTATTTATGAGTTAAAGATATGCTTGCTGTAAAATATTTTTTATTCCCACCCTTATGCCTGGCCTGATAATTGCAGTAATAACTATAAGTCTTGACCAGACAAACTGCTCCTGCAAACAGCCATAAATGCAGATTCAGAACACCAGGGGAAAATCTGGTGACCCCCATCCTCCCTGGCTGGCTACAGGGCAGAGGAATCTACTATTTGTTTACCTACATTGTTTTTGTCCTTTGAATAAACCAAGAACTGTGCTTCTAAGTTTTTCCAAATATAAGTTCACAGACCAATAATAGAGTCTCAATCCAGCATCTTAACCACAGCTAACAAATACTTCTGTGTTTCAAAATTCCTTTTAGGTAAAATCAAGGAACTCTTTGCACCTGGTGTGATTGATGGACATGCATTACTGGTGCTTGTGAATGTAATCTACTTTAAAGCATCCTGGGAATGCAAGTTTGAGGAAGAAAAAACAGTTCAGAGGGATTTTAAACTGAATCAGGTACGTCTGCATTCTGTAAATCTTAACACTATTCACCTTAGCTACTGTGAGCATTGCAGCAAGCATAACAATGTCAAGGGCTGAGCTGCCCTGTGTGTAAGCTGTGGGTGTGTTGGGAACTTAACTTGCTTCCCCTGTTGGGTTGAGGTGTTGGTAAGAGCTGAATTGCTTAACTGACTGTGTAATTTTCTTTTCAACAGAACAGAAAGAAACCTGTGCAGATGATGTATCAGAAAGGCAAATTTAAACTGGGCTACATTGAGGAGGTGGGTGCTCAGATCCTTGAACTCCCTTATGCTCAGAAGTCACTGAGCATGATCATCCTGCTGCCAGCGGATGTGGCTGATGGATCTGTCAGTGGGCTGGAGCAGGTAAGGCAGTACATGTCACAAACCAGGGCTGGAAGCCAGTTGTCTGAATTAACATTGGGTAAAGATCCCGATTTTTCAAAGCTTCCCACCTATTTTAATCTCCTTTCCCCCCCATCTTATAGATTGAAAGCACAATCTCCTATGAAAATTTAATGCTGTGGGCCTCCTCAGAGACCATGTTTGAGACAACGGTGGAGGTTTACCTGCCCCGATTCAAGCTGGAAGGCACCTTTAACCTCAACCAGGTTTTACAGGAGATGGGGATGACCGACATCTTCACTGAATCAAAAGTTGACCTTTCTGCAATGACGTTTGCAAAGTCTGTGGTGCTGTCAAACGTTGTCCACAAGGCCTATGTGGAAATCAATGAGGAAGGCACCGTGGCGGCGGCTGGCACAGGAGCTTCCATTGTCAGGAGGTCTCTGCCTCTCACAGAGGTGTTCATGGCTAATCACCCTTTCTTATTCTTTATTAGACACAATCCTACCAATACTATCACTTTCTTTGGCAAACTCTGTTCACCTTAAAATCAGGGCCATTTTCTAACACTGTGAGGAGTACCTGGATGAAAAGCAGAAATTTTATTTTTCTCCCAAATGCTTTCTTAATCCTTTGATGGCTACTTTGTACTTCAGAATAATCACTGCAGCCAGTTTTGTTTAGAACCTATGAATCGGATGCTCTGCCACTCGACTCCTTGAATTGTAAATATTGATCTGAATCCAGAATATGAGTAAATTTTACCTTAAGCTTGCTGGATATGAATAACACTTTGTTTTCTTGATGTGCGCATGGGCTCACGGTGACAATAGGGTTGAGGTGGGAAGGGACCTCTGGAGGTCATCTGGTCCACCTCCCCTGCACGAGCAGGGCCATCTACAGCTGGCTGCCCAAGACCAAGTCCAGATTCCTTTTGGATATCTCCAAAGATGGAGACTCTACCGCCTGTCTGGACAACCTCTCCTAAGTCTGTATTAAGTTCTCAAATAATTGCAAAGAGAATTTTGTATATATGGTGTCGGCAGGAACAGGACACAAACCCATGTATTTCTAAAGATGGTTAATTATTTACATAGTATAGAAGGCTGTTTTTTTATCTGGGGATAAATCAAACTGTTTATCCCAAGGTTTCAAAGAATAGGGAAAAAATGGTCTAAAGCATCCCACTGAAGTTACCAATGTGGAACACTGTAGCAATGAATTTCCAAGAAATCTGTTTTACTTTTCCCATGTTGCTGAGTGGTGAATTTAGAAATTCTGAGATGCAAATCTGAGAGACAGAGCTATCTCCATACTTTTAAGAATGATGAAAGTTTTTTTTTAAGTGCAGTGTAAGTCATGGAAATCAGTTAAACATTATCTGGGAATGCTTGTGGGAAAAAAATTAAACTTCTTTCCAGCTGATAGGGAGACATTACTGATAACTTCCTGGTTTAACACAAGTGATGTCTTCCTCAGAGGGATGAGGTTTAACAAATTAACATTTGTAATGTGCTTTTTAAATTTATATATAATAGAGAATCAGTGAATAACATGTTTAAAGCACAGAATTATATATGGCTTCAGAAAGGCGAAGACACACTAAAAATGATGTGTCTCTCCTAAATAGAATATAGGCTGGCTTTAAACTTGTACATCCAAAAGGCCATCTGAAAGAAAAATTCCCTCATCTAAAATTTGTAGGCATTTTGTTTTCTCCTTTTGTAAATTTTCTAGCAGTTAGCATGTTCCTTTGCTTGCTCTGACCTATCTTGATGTGAGCAATTAGAGACTTTGTCCATGTTGAAATTCAGGAGCAAGGTAAGATGAGGCATAAATTCCTGGAGAACATCTAGTGAAGGATTCAAAGCAGACCTTGAGAAAGCTGGTCAAATAGGGCTCCTGAAAAACGTCATTACAATGACTCTTTTTTTTTTTCCTGATTTTTAAATTCAAAATAGTACTTAACTTCTGTAATGGAGAAATTCATGTGGCTCAGGAGGTGAAGGGCATGTATCCCATATCCTTACTGGAATTCAAGCCTGCAGCTCTCAAGAGAATGCACCAAGTGCTCTCAGGCACTAGGCTTTAGCATAGGCTGCAGGGCAAAACTGCCCACCTTCGTTTTGAAGTCCTTACATGAAGGAGTGCAGCTTAAAGGCACAAGAAGAGAATTCCAGGACTGGTAATTTTGCAGTTCAATAACTGAATTATAGATGAGTTCTGGTTTCCAGGGTCTGGTGCCATTCCTGTTTTAGTCCAGTAACAGTGGAAAAAATTATCTGCATGTGGGTGTCTATCCTAACTAGAATGCTATGGAAGAATTTTTGTCTATATTTTTCTGATAGCATGAATTTTTCTTCAGTTTCTTGATATCTGCCTAGAAAAGAACATAGGGAATGAAGTAGGTCAGCTGTGAACTTCCTCTCAGCTCTTCAGAGTGCTGCTGTGCAGCTTTTTCATCTGAATCCTCAGGCATGAAATTAGATATTCTTAGTTATGGGATGGCGAGTCACAGCTTTTGTGTGAGAGCACTGCCACCTACACATCTCCAAGATTATTTTGCAATCCTCCCTCACTTGAGTGCTGCAGTTTGAAAACAGAGTCCAGCTTTTCCACACACTTACTGACAGTTTTAAACATGCTGGAAAAGCAGCCCCTAAGGACCTCTCTCACCAATCCTGATGGATGCCTTATTTTCTTGTGCAATGCCTCATGAGGCAGGTAGTAGCTTTTGGCACAGCCCTAGTTGCAACCTGCAACCTCACAGCACCAGCTGCTGCTCTGCCTCCACTCACATCCTGACAGCTCCTTTTCCAAGAGACCCCCACTGCAGCCCACTCTGCTGCCTCTCACTTCTCTCCCCTGCAATCTGTCAGCACAAAGCTCTCCCAAAAGTGGGCCAGCAATGACCAGTCCTGCCTTCTCCACAGCCCCCAGCTTGCCCAGTGAGGAATCATCTCACTAAATTGTAGTGGGATGACCACAGTGGGGAAAGGCTTTCTCAAACTAGAGTTTAATAACAGGCAAAGTCCCTCAGTCATATTTTCAGATTATATTCATGCAATCATTGTATGTTGTCTAGTGGGGACTTGGCTGCATTTTGCCCAATGGGTTCAGCTGCTGGTCTTCTGTGAGAAATGTGATATTCTGCCCAGAGCAGTGCTGAGCACAGTGCCTGCTGGCCTAAAATAGAGGCATTGCTCAGCCCACAGCCACCGTCCAGACACGAGAAGGAAACACTGTGGAAAAACTGACTGCTGTTTGTGATGCAGAGCAGCCTCCAGGGTTGAAGGATGAGTGATTTGGCAGCGTGGAACCATTTCCTTGCTCATGAGTGGTGATGAATATGAAGGATCCTGGAAGTCATGCCCAGGGGCCTTTGGTGTATCTCTTGTACCCCAGACAGGAACAACTCCACCTTGCTGCCTTATTTGCTTGTTGGTTTGCTTGGTGCAAACCTTCCAGAGGTGCAGACTGACAATGACTGTGGAGCTCAACAAAAGCCTCAGGAGGCCAACATACATTTCAAGCCATAACCATTGATGCCTCAAGCTCCCCACACTGTTCTGCTGAAACATGTGGGCTAGGCCTAGGGTACAGGAAATCAGATCCATAGCTGGAGTACAGCAGCAAACATCCAGAACTGAGAACCTCAGCTATGCTCCCATATCAGTGTCTAACTTCCTGTGGTGTTATGGGAAAAATCCACATCCAGTATGATGTACTTTAGTGAACCACAGTGTCTGAAGCTTGGTCAGTGCTTCTAAACCATGTAGCAGTTCTTGCAAAAAACCCAGGATGTTGCCGCATGACTGTGTTTACACAGAGTACAGTCTTTAGAAAAAGAAATGGAGGAGATTAAAGTGACTGTGGAGCCAGCTGGAGCAGATAGGGGAAGAGTTTTCTTTGTGGAAGTTAATGAAGAAGAAACTGAGGCAGCTGCTGCTACAGGGGTGACCAAAAGAATGCTTTGCCTCCATAATTCCTTATGAGTTCAGCTGTATTTCATCTGTTCCTCTTGTTGATCACACACAGACCAAGCAAGAATGTTCTCTACTTTGGCCAATGTTGTTCCCCCTAAGGGTAGAGCAGGCTCTGCTTCTTTCTGCACAAAGAGAGCACAATACTGTGGTAGAAAGGAGTAAGGCATAAAGAACATGTTGCTATCAAGTGCCACTGACATTTCCTGATATCTATATTCTTGAACACAAGAAAAAACACCACATTGCTTCAACAAGACAACTGGAAAAATTATAATGGGCCCTTCCTGTTTAGAGCTCTTCTCAAACCAGTGAACACACTCAATGGAGTTTATTTCATTCTTATTTCACTCTTAGCCACGAAAACTCCCATTGTAGTGGGGTTGTCTAAAGAGTTGGATGATGTGCTGTGTAAATCACAAGTCCAGCATGATGCCTTCCCTCCTCAGCCACATGACAAGGCTGATGGTGGGGCCACACTCAGGAGGTGTCACAGGCCTCTGTCCCCAGCCACCAGGTCCCAAGCCAGAGACAGCTCAGTGCTGAATCCCCCACTTTCCTGCCACATGACTCCAGTAACCCCATTTCCAGTGCCTAAACACCACCATGAGGGAAGGCTCTTGGCTGCCATGAAGGCAGTGAAACCCACAGGTCATGTTCATGTCCTGAGGAGTCTCCATACAGATGTTGGGCATGGAAATAAGTAAAGATTTGTCCCACACTCTTCTCCTCAGATACTCTCTCCAGGCCTTCCCTTTGGAAGCAGTAAAGTGTGGCAGCAATTAAAGTATTCAAAGTATTTAATTGGTATGGCTTTTTGAACCTTGATTTGAAGGTTGCCTTAGGCACTCAATGCTTTTGAACATCTGCCGTGTCTTGTCTCTTGCCTGTTGCATTTTGTCCATGAACTACAAGCACAGTAGGTGTAATTTACCACTACCAAGAACTTGAATGTCTTTCACCTTCATTTCTCTGACCTGTCATTCTGAAAATAACAATGAATGCAAAAGGTAGGGTTTATTTGGTATCACCATGAAACTTTCTAAGAAAATTCTTCTCCAGTGCTCTGGTGTTTGTCATGTGCCTGAAAAACCGTGGTCCCTGGAGACCATGAAGTGTTTGGCCTTGGAGGAAGATTGTTCTCAGTCTATAATTTCTCACCCTGCCAGTTCTATGACCCTCTGCCTGATGAGTGGGAAACAATCTTACTGGAGAATACAGACGTGACTGATGAAGAGAAAGTATTTCTCCATCCATAATTCCATAATGGATGAAAGCCCCTCTAAAGTACCATAATAATTTCAGAATATATTAATGCAATTGTCTCATGTCTGCTTTGGGGTGCACTGAGTGTGACTGGGATGGAGCTGACTGTGCTCATAGCAGCCTATATGGTGGTCTTTTGGGATTTCTGGCTAAAGCAGTGTTGATATATTTTGGCCACTGCTGAACTGTACTGCAAAAGCAATTCGGGTCTAATTCTGGACTAATTCTGCCTACACATTTTTTTGCAATTATACAAAATGTGTTTATAAACTATTAAAACATCAGTGGTGGAGTTAGGATAGATTTACACTCATGTCTGAGAACAGAATTCAGTCCCAGTTCTCTAGCTGAGCAGGAAGAAAAAAGGGCCATCTTGAAGTCTCAGTTTAGAAATGAATACAGAGTTTTGTTTCTCCACGTAGCACAAAAGCAGACAAAGGGAGAATATATTTATGGGTACATCCTGTTTCTGGTTAACAAATACAGGAGGAAAAAATTAACCACGTCTTAAATATACAGTAAACTTCAGCTCTGTGCATGAAGATGTGGGAAGCTTTCCCAAATCTCAAATGAGAAAGCTTGCTGGCAGGGTCAGAGCTTTAAGTCACCTCACAGGCATTTGATAGTGTTCCAGATCCTGTTTACCTCCCATGGCTTACTAGTAATGTTTACTTTGTACAAAAAAAAAGAAATTTAGGGAAAGGGCCAAATGGCATTTCCCCCAGCAGCAACACTGGCTGTGTGTGCCTCTGTACCAGGGGATCTCTGTTCCACTGGCACACAGAGTTGTAAGGTTGTGTCATGATTTCTCACCCACCCTTAATGTCCCTTCATCAGCATGTTGTAGTTAGATACCTGCCTTCATCTGGAACAATGTGAGGCTCTTCTGTGTGTGAATTTCACTCAGGTGTCCCAGGCCAAACACCAAAGCTATTGAACGTCATGTTCTGTCAAGACATTCTTGTTTGCATCCAGCGGTTACTCAAGAACACAATAGCAGGGACTACTTTACATGTTCTGCATGAAGTAGTGGTTCTTGGAAGCATAATGCATTTAAGTCAAGTTTTCTTAAATATCTGTACAGTAAAAGTACCTTGCTTTAGGAAAGATGTTGGTAAGTGATGCTGGTCACAGTTTCCCCATTAGATTATACACAAATGTTTACAACCAGCCAGGATACAAGTACCTGGGAATCACAAGGTGATGTGTCTGGGTTACAGGCAGGCCAGAAGAGAAAAGGGCTGTCAAATTTTATCCAGGATAATATGAGAGCAAAAACTTTATGAATGGTAAAAATCAGTGGAACTGAGGGAAAGCAGAAATGTGAAGAGATATAGAGAACTTATTTTCAGGACAGTTCAGTAGTCCTTGGTTACCCCGGGCAGGTAGGAATTTGAATTGCAGAATGAAGAAATAATATATTGTACAAATTCCATGGCAGCATGTAGAAAACATAGCATTTATACATCTGTATTATTTTGTGGCCTGAAGAGGAAACTTTTTCCATGGAAACAAATTCTCTTTTCACACCTCAATGGGAGCTGAGTCACTTCACATTGGCTGAAAATTTGACTCTGTGTTTTCAAATTATTAATCTGCCTGTTCTTCACAGTGCTTGGCAGCTTAGGAAGGGTATTTTCAAATCTCATTTTGTTTTCAAAACTCAGTTACTAAAAAAAAATATGTGCACAATATTGGCAAACAAGCTCAATTTCCAGACCGATGATACATCTGACTTCACTAGCTGTAAGGACTGGCAAGAATTTCTGCACTAACATTTATGCAAATAATATATGACACTACCTAGCCACAGCATAATTTGACTAGCTATGGAAATCATACCACAAGGATTGTCACAGGAATGAGGAAGAAGAATTATTTTTAACATCCAGACTGATGGCCAAAAGCAGTACCTTTCTCCTCAGAATGGTGAAAATTATACAATGTGCTACAGGGCTGAGCAGCCCTGAAGGGTGTTTCAGGTTTCCAAGTCCATAATTTGGTAAAGTAGCTCTGTAGCTAACAATACCCACAGGTTTTGGGTAGTGTGATTAGTGTAATGTTAAATTCCTGGTTATGAGTACAACTACAATAATTACATTTTATGGCCAGGGAGACACTCCCAAATACTACGTCTTGTACAAAGGATAAATTGACTAATAAGTATTTGAACAACTTAGCCAGTAGCACATATCAAAGTTTAAATATAATTGAATGCAACTGTTTTAATTTACAGTCAGGACCACTTAGGACAAAGTTGAGTTAAAACTTCAGGAATAAGGAAGAACAGAAATGCAACAGGGATTTAAAAACACTTTGTCCAGAAGCTTCAAAAACAGGTTGAACAAACACCTATCAACTGCAATCTAGATCTTTCATCCCACCTAAGGGCAGCAGATGCACCAGGAATCTCAAAGATCCTTCCAGCCACATTCCTGTCATTTCTAACCAGAGTTAACAACAACAGTTCCATTGCATGAAAATATCTGTTGTCTTTTTCACTGCCTAAGTAATATAGAAAAACAGCCTCTTTTTTAAAATGCAAAGGAAATTTCTTACTTTCTACTGCATCCCACAATGTTGAATGACAAGAGAAAGTATGTACTGAGGCAGAGCAAAGAGAGGAATACTTACAGACATTCTGTATCACACAGCTTTAAAAAATGCTGCACTTGCTATTAAAGAAAAGAAACCCGGCTTATAAAATGACTTAAATTGCCACAAAGAAATGATATCCAGAAATACTATAAATGAGATCACTCATAAAGCCTGAATCAGCATTATAAAACAGGGTCACCATGCAGAAATATTTATCTGTGTAGTCATATCACCTTACACTATGGAAGTCTGTTAAGGAGACACATGCACGCATCCCTGCCTACAAATGTAATTTCCTGTCAGTCAAAGCTCGTGAACAAGTGAGAAAGGGCGTGAGCAGAGAGGGTGCAACAGGCAGAACTGGCTGTATTGCTAGAGCTATTTTCGGATGCTGATAAGTGAAACAAAGATGAAGACTATTTTGTGTCATGTCTAAGTTTCCCTGGGGAGTAAATGGGGTTTATTGCAATTGTGGAAAAGCTTCTGGTGCACAGAGAAGTTCAGTTGGAAAAATGACAGTGCTGGGCTCAGCTTTTCCCTGGCAAGTTGAATGACCAGCATGAGGCGACTGAGATCTCTGCAAAGTTCACACTCATCAATTCTTGCACCTTGTTGCCAGTAAATTCAGTAATGGAGAGTCAGCAGACAGCAGTGATATTTATAAGCTGACACTTGGTTTTCAATGCGTTCTTGACACATACAACCTGAAGATCACAGAAATGAATATCAGAATCTGCTCATGTGCTGGTTCCCAAATGAGCTGAGACCATCAGCAACATCTGAAGCATCTCCAGCTTCCTCAACTTCAAGAAATATGTTTTCTGCCATCTGTGGATCACCACAGATACTTTATCACCCTAATTGCTCTGATATATTGTATAAGACTTGTTATTTGTTGTAGCAGATGCCTGACAAACAGGGAGGGGACCCTCTTGGCCAGTGAAAATCAAAGGAGTCCTTGTTTTATTCTTGCTATTCAGCAACTCCACTTATCTAATGGTACCTTTACTCACAGGCAACCTCAGACAAATCAGATACTCTGTAATTACCACCTGAGCAGGGTGGTAGCAGAACATGCATTTTGTAAGATGAAAGGGGCAAGAAAAGCCTTTGCTGTCAAACTTGAGATCAGCCTCTGGTTCCTCGACAAGTATCTGCTTCCCTGCTACGTCCTGCAGACACTGACAGCAAGGGAAGCATATGGCTGCAAACAGTGAGGAAAAAGCCAAGGGAGAACTGGAGGCATCCAAGTTTCTTGCATTCTCTTGAAGCAAAGAATAATCACAAGGAATATGCTGGTGGTCTGTTCTGCTTACAGAGTGAGTCATTGCTTCTTGCTGTGAGGTTGTGTTCTGCTGATTGACATCACAAGCTGGATCTTTGTTCCTTGCTTTGGCCTTCCTATGCTTATCTCATCCATGTAATCACCTTTGTGGTTTAAAAATCATGCAGAGAAGTCTTCATTCCCTTGGTCCTGGCTCCAGGGCCATCAGAAACATTAAAAAAATGTTGCTGGAAAGTGAAGTAAAATTTCACTTTCAGCCAAAATAACTGCAAACAGATAAACGGTGCTGGGCAAAATTTATCCCTAAGGATGTAGTGCTATTTGCAGTCTTATGTAAATGTATGGAATTTTAGGTGTAGAAAGCAGGTCAGTCTGCAATCCATTCCTCTGTGCCTTAAAGCAACTTTACTATGACAAACCTCTGACCAGTAGCTAAAAGGGCAGAAATTTGGATTCTTGACAGAGTAGTTTAACTATCTGAAACAAATTCTGTCAGTGCCTTTGTACTTCCAGTGCTTTTACATCTTCATCTTCCTTTCCACATGGTGCATCTCAGCAATTACTTCTCTGTAACCTTTAGAAAAAGTCCTCCTGATATTTATCCTTTCCTTTTAGCAAGGTTTTCAATGGAAAGGAATAAAGAGAGTCTCCTGATTCTGAGACTACTGTGAGCATCTTCCATCCTCATAGCTTTTCTCTGGCCTGCAATGAACCTCTGCATTATTCAAGCAGCAAGAAGGGAGTCACAGATCTGGAAAATGCAGTGGAAGTCCTAGTCCAGCCTTCTGTTTAACAGCAGGATGAGCTGTAGCTTTGCATTTCCCAGCAAGCATTTACATAGTGAGTCTCCTCAAAACCTACAATTCAGGAAATCCTTCAATCTGCTTGAACAAAAGTTCCTGGATTTCTCAGACATTCCCATTAAAAAACTATCTCTGTCTAAGCCACACTCTAACATACACTAAACTAACCTAGAAGAGAACAAAATAGCAAAGCAGGAGACTAGAACAACAGCAGAGAGCGTTCCTTTCTGAGAATAAAGGCCTCTCTAACTCCATTGTCTGTAATTTGTCCACTAAAAAAAAAATTATTTGTGTGAAATAAATACCCACCAAATGGAAAAATGGAGCCATAGTTAACATTCAGATTAATTAAAAATGAATTAAGAACAGAACTACCTACAAAATCAGAGAAATAACAAACAATGTTGAAGAAACCTGGAGAAACCTGTTCACCTAAGAGAGTTAAAAGTATTAGAAAACTAAGCAGGGGCTAAGAGAGTGGTCTATCCCTCTGTGAGCATATTAGAAATCTTGAACTTTGCTTTAACAGATTCCTACACAGAAGAATGCATTTTAAGAGTACTTGTGGCTTTCAGCACATACCCATGTGCCCAAAGGCCATGAATTATTGTGCTTCAGGATTGCAATTTTCCATTCACTGTATTAATTTGGATTAAAAATTCCCAGTGTTCCTGAAAGACAAATTCTTGGTTGTGTCTTGCTGTTCAAAAACCCTCTTATTTCTGTTCTGGGAGACACCTGGATGCTACACTGACTTAGAATAGTTGCATCTTGTAGCTCCTACCTGTATACTTTCCCCTCATATTCCACAACATTTTTCCTCTTTCCTGTGCCTAGTGCCCAAAATAAGACTGCAGAGAACAGTCCATGACCACAAGAAGGGAACAGCATCTGCCCAGTTCTGCTCTGCAGCTCCCTGTCAATGGCAATGCTGAGTGGTGGGGAATCCATTCAGTGCAGGTAGCTCGGGGTGCAGCTGCAGGCTGGGCTCTGGGTGGGAGCCCCAGGCAAGGGGCTGTGAAATGCCCACCCAGTGCAGAACAAAGGGCCCTGGGATCTGTGGCCTGGCCACGGAACTGGACACTCAGAGATGCAGCAGGAGCCAAGGACCTTGGACTTTCCCACACTTAAGTTGTGAGCGTATAAAAGGTGTCCTTTTATCCAAGGTGTCCTTTCTTTGGGGTGCCTCCTTGGAGGCACCAGCTCAAGCTGATATTTTGTTATTGCACCATAATGAAATTATTTCAAGGATTGAGATGTCTGAGGCTCTGTGATGGTAAGGAAATCTGGTGTGACTGTGGGGGATGCAGTTGTGAAGTGGCCTTGATCCCAGCTTGGCTGGTGCAGATGTAACTGCTGGAGTGGCTCCTGGATGGTCAAACAGGGCTCAGCACTGAGGAACAGGCTCAGCAGGTGGGTTTTTAGGTGACTGTGTGGAGAGAAGCCAGAAACCAGGAAAGCAAGCCAGATGCTTCTTTGGGAAATTTTCTTGTCCCAGTGTTAAGCAAGTTAAACCAGACTGCATGGCTTTCATTGCTTCAGGCAAAATGTGTGCAGGTCTGACTCTCTTGTTCTCAGGGCTTGAATGAACAGTGTGTTTTTAATTTCTATTTCCTCCCAAGAAATAGCTATGGGAAAATTCAAACATAAAGGGAATTAAACCCCATGAGTACTTTATGACTGATAGGAAACTGCCTTCAGAGTTTCCTAAATACCAGAGAACCAGTATCTGGTTGGATTGATGTGTAAATACATCTTAGTAGTGATAACTAAGTACTTGTTACAAAACAATGTTGTTAGTACTCATACGAATATTTGCCCACCCACACATCATATCAGCCTGAATGGGAAGAAAGTTAATTTCTCAGGAAAATAACACCAGAAATATACTACTTCTTATTAGCAGGTTGCTCTGTCCCTGCTGCCTATGCCTTGCTGAAGCAATGTAAGACAATGATCAGGTAGGTGTCCTCAGAGACGCTGACAAAAATGAGGAGTAATGGGAAGTTCTGGGCTAAACTTAAGATATAGTTTAGACCAGGACTAAATCAGTGGGCTGGTTATAGCAGTATAATTGTTTCTGCTACAAAACCTGTGTTGCATTCATTGGTGCCACTTCTGACATCAAAACACGACAAAATTCTTAGAATTTTTTTTTTTACAGGTGAAAAGCCACTTTGAAATTGCCTTTGTTTTTAGGAGTTTGCTTTCTTTTTTTATTACTACTTAGATTTATTTTTTTACATCTTAGTATGCATTTAAAACTGTGACTTCTTTCTGAACTCCTAGGGATATAGAAAAATTCAAGATTCCACAACAGATCCCCTAATAATACTAACTGGTTGCAACAGACAGGAATGTGATTCATCATGAGTGAAATTTATGCTGCCACTGGGAGTGGCAATGGTTTTATATCCCATTGCTCCAGAAGCTCTGTCAAGAAGCTCGAGTGTCCAGTTGACATCATCAGTACCGAGAAGAAGGTAAATATCTCAATGATCTTTAATACTAAATGACAGAACTAGGATCTAAGGATCAATATGTGCATTAGTAATATACCTCCTTTGCACATATATATGGCGTGTGACATATTTTGGGGAAGTGACAATGTTTTGGATTACATTAAAATGTATGGGCTGTGTAATGAATCTGTGCTTAACTTGTACAGTGGTACTTCTAAACTTCTGCTTTCCAAGTGTGCTTCTAAAGAAGATTAAAATCATTTGCCACTTCTTCTGCATGACCCTTATAGGAGCATAGTCTTTCTATAGTGCTCTATCTTTCAAATGTTTATATGGATAATTTAATTCTTCTTGTGTAATAGGGGAAATATGCTTACTACATGTGTGGAGGAAATTATTCAGACTCAGTAAGAATCCAATAAAATGTGACTTAGAATAGTGGAACTTCTAAAAGACTGAACTTATGATCAGATGTTTCTACAACACTTCATGGATGCAGGCACTACATCTTTAATCTTTAAGTCTTTAATGAGAAAGAAACTCTGTTCTAGGTCTAAGATATGAAGAGTTTTGCAGAACATTCAAGATGATCTGCTTGTAATAATTGTGATTGTAACTGAAGGGTATCTGGGAAAAAGAGTTCAAGCCACAGGAAAAAGAGTTTAAGCTTCAGCTAAAAAAACATGTCTAGAATTTTCTACTTATGCACAATGTGTTTCTGCTCAAAATCTTACTACGTGAGCCTGTGTCTTCTGTCAAACATTTGTTGAGCAACCAGCCTTAGAAGGACATGTATATGAGGCACAGCTGAGTAATACACATAAAGTTTTTAGAGAGAAACAAAGAGTCAGATATGATCAAGGGTGTAATTAATAAGTACTATGCCTAGAGGACTGAAGGCACAAAGATTAGGATATAAATTGAGCTGGAAATTTGGTTAGGACAAAGTTAGGGCTAAGTGGCAAAGCCATAGCTATTGCTTGAGCTGGAGAAGCAGCTCAACTCAGAATACTATTTCTGTAAATGTGTTTCTTCTGCTATTAAGGGTGCTGGTTTTCAGATTCACTGTGAAATCTCAAATGTAATGAACAGGGGATTTCCATAAAGTACTGAATAATTCAGCCAAGCTATTGCAAAAAACCTTACCAGGGCATTTAAACATAGCAGGTGTAAAGATGAGAAACCTAAGTTGTTTTTACCCTTGTTTCAGGTGATCACAGTGCCACAATGTGCTCTCTCAGTGCAGCCAATGCCAAGTTCTGTCTTGACTTTTTCAGAGAGCTGAACAAAAGAAAAAGAAATGAAAACATCTTTTTCTCCCCAATAAGTCTGTCAGCTGCCTTTGGAATGGTTGTCCTCGGAGCCAGGGGCAGCACACTTGAGCAGATTGAGAAGGTAGGGCTTTGTTCTGGCAGAGGCTGATTGTACCATCTGATAGAGTTCCTAAACATCCACATCCAAAGAGCTGATGCACACAGAAAGCCCTTTTAAAAATACATTATGCAGTTCCTAATACCAAACTTCTTTATACTACACATTATTATTGAATTGACTGTTCAATGAATACATCAGTGCTAAAGAAAGCATTTTGGAGGTATCCCTGCACTCTCAGAGCTCAGAAGAGTTCCCTACCTTTAATGTGGTTTTTTGCCTTCTCTGGACACCCAAAGCCTCCTTGCTCACATAGAAAGATTTCAAAGATTTCATGCACTCACCATCTCCTAAAACTATTTATTCACTTGCAAGGATTTTATGACAAAGAGCAAAGAGGCCTTTACGCAGGGCCTGAGTCTGGCTGTGTTTTGAGATAGGCTTGCAACACTGCTTTAGCTTTGAAGTACCTTCACTCACCTGCATTCACCCAACATTTACATTGCAGGTCTTTCATTTCAGAGAAGTTTTGAGCAGTACGAGACAGGAAAACAGATACCCTTCTGAGCAGGTAAGACACAATTGCAGCTCTGAGCTGAACCAACTGGAGCCAGTTTGTCAGCCTTTTCCCTTGAAGACAATCACTTAATCAGAATGCACAGCAGGGCTGATCAGCCTCTCCATCTAGATTTGCTGACCTGCTTATTACTGTTTCTTTATTAGTTATTTAAGGGGCCTTGTGAGATCACACATTTCAACAGCTGAGCCTTCTCATTATGGGTTTCTAACCAAAACAGCAGTGCCAATCTAAAATGTGATAAATGCTTCAATTGCCACCTGCAAAGGTTTGCCTAGAGAGCATGCCAAAGGCACCTTGGAGCTTGCTTCTCCCAGTCTCTAAGCCAGCAGCCTTTTGCTTAGTGTGCACAAAGACATCAGTGTAGGGTACAGCGTGGTTTGGAGGTGAGGAGCAAGAAGGGGACTTGTTTTGTCATTCTGTATGTGTGGCACAGGGGGAATAGGAGGTGGTGTCCTGGTGCATTTATTCCAGTGCCTGAGTCAGCTGGGTGGAGTAGGGTTTCTCATGCAAAGAGAGGCTGCAATTCACCCTCAGGTCCAACTTTGCATAGGAGAGCTCAAGCTTACCATAAAACATCTGTTTTCCTGTTTAAGTGTGAAGAAGATGAAGGAGTCCATTCCCAGTTCCAGGCCCTGTTGGCTGAAGTCAGTGAACCTGGACCAGGCTGTTGTCTCACCATTGCCAACAGGCTCTTTGGAGAAATTACTTACCCATTCTTTCAGGTAAGGGACTGTGGTCTCCCTTGTAACAGTTCCTAGGTGCGGGGAGCTCAGCAGAATGTTTTCCATCATGAAGCACAAAGGGACATATGCCTTTTTTACCAATTTCTTTCTTGCTGATCTACTACATGGAACTATCCTGAAGCCATGAAATTATCTATCTTATAAAAATGATCCCATTGCAATAAACTTCTGCAATTTATACTTTCCAGCAATACTTGGATTCCACAAAGAAATTCTATCGAGCAGAACTGGAACCAGTAAATTTTAAATACACCGAAGAAGAAGTCAGAGACAAAATTAACTTCTGGGTTGAAAATGAAACAAAAGGTAAAGAAAAAATGTGCAGATTTTTTGGTTTGCAATTGAACCACCTATGAATTTTTTCCAAAGATAGCAAGATTTTTATATATTAAACATCTGCATTAATTTTTTCTTTTCAATAGGAAATAAATGTAGTAAGTGGAACAAAACTGCCTTGAGTTCCTTGGTTCCAAAGCTGTACATAAATATTTGTCATTTCTCTGACAGCATTATACCACTTGCCAATTTAAAAGAAATAACTATGAATAGTCAAAGCTTACCGGATCAAAGTAATAATTCGTCTTAATTCATTATTTTTAAAGGTAAAATCAAAGACCTTTTTGCTGCTGGTTTTATTGATCCCTCTACTGTACTTGTCCTGGTCAATGCTATATATTTTAAAGGAAAATGGGCAGTAGAATTTAAGAAAGAAGACACTAAGGAAGCATATTTCCACCTGAACAAGGTACAGTATGGGCAGGAACTGAAGCTGCTGGTGGATGGAGGTCAGATGTCTGTCTCCTGTAATAACAGATGGGGGCTTTTCTCCTCTCTGTTATCCCTAGACGAAACAGTGGCCTTAAGTGAGAACGACAGAAGACTGTATTTATCTCTGTTTTCCTAACCAAATATGTAAATGTTTGAACCAATTCACATCAGAAGTTCTTGTGCAGCTGAGATCCTTGTTGGACCAGTTCCACTGAGCACATGCACTAACTTTGTTGGGGATTTTGCAACTAAGGGTGCTATTTCAAAAATAGTCAGCTCTTGAGATTGAAAAAGAGGATTCTGCTTCTCTGCTACTATTTATGAACAGAACAGTGTGTGCTTTCAGGGAAAAAGTATTAAAGACAAATTATCTCAGGGGAATGTATACATTATTCATGAAGAATTTAATTTATAGTTGCAGAAGATGTATCAGTTTCTTCATCTGACACAGCAGAAAAAAAAAGATGTAATGAGGAAGTTGTGAGTAAAGTAATTTGGCACCATCATAAAGGAAAATGTAGTTTTTATGCTTCTAAAATGGATAACTTCCTTGGGACTACAGTTGAGAGGAACATATCAATGCTACAAGTATATTAAAGCCATGACTAGTTTAAATAATGCTTTTGAGCTGAACTCTTAGCTCAGGGCTGAAACCAATTAAAACTAGGATGATACTTTCTGTATTTTCCATTTAATATGTTTCATGTGTTCCAGAATGAGAGAAGGAAAGTGCAGATGATGTTTCAAGAAGGATATTTTAACATGGCCATCATAGAGGAACTGAAAACAAAAGTCCTAGAGCTCCAATACTTCAATAATGAACTGAGCATGTTCATTCTTCTTCCTGAAGATGACTGTGAGGACTTTACTGGCCTAGAACAGGTAACACTTCATTTTCTCTCTAGTGACATATCTAGAGAGCAATGCTTTAGCATTGCTCCAGTGTGGTCAGAAGACAAGTGGGAAAAACTGAACTTCCTTTCCTAGCATTGATTATGGTGCCACTCATTACTCCCAATACCACCTTACAGCTTGAATGCGCCCTCACCTATGAAAAACTGGCAGAATGGACCAGCTCGTCTACAATGCAACCACTGAGAGTGAAGGTGTACCTGCCCCAGTTCAAGATGGAGGAAAGTTATGTTCTCAACAACACTCTCCAGGAGATGGGAGTACTGAATGTTTTTGACTGGGGAAAAGCTGATTTGTCAGGAATCTCTATGAAAGGTGGCTTGGTTGTGTCCAAGGCCATCCAGAAGACAATTGTGGAAGTCAATGAAGAGGGCACTGAGGCAGGTTGTTCCATGGGGCTCCTTGCAATGCCTCTATGCTGCCCAGAAACTTCTGAGTTCAGAGCTGACCGTCCATTCCTCTTCTTCATCAGACACAACCAAACCAACACCATTCTCTTCTTTGGAAGATATTCCTCTCCTTAAGTGGAGGTTATATTGGAAATTAGATCATTCTCCCCACTTATATCCCAACTGGCAAGCAATAAGGATAAAAGACAAACAAAAGACATTTTTCTAGACTTTATCCTAAAGTCTGGTTTGCTGTAAATAAAAAGACTATCTGAGAAGACTCAAATTAAAGATAAAACCCTAAACCCCATGAATCTTAGGCATATTTTACTTTTAGGAGGCCTCATGAAAATGACATCTACCTTAAAATACACTATGAGGTATTTGCCAAAAAGCTGTAGTCCTCTAGAGATATTTGCAAAGAAAATTTTACTTCGAGCTTTTCCTAATGCAGTAGGGATCCAACAAACACATGAGTTTAGTGCCCTGAAGATAAGTGATGCCTTCTCTCACATGAAGTAGAGAGGAGGATAGGGATCTGCATTAAAAGCATAACCTCGGGTACTTGGTCTCTTTTAGCCTTACCTACCTAAGGTCTCAAGGAAAATACCACTTTATAGGGGAGCATCACGATATTCCCCTGAAGCCTCCTATTAAATACTGACTGGGGGCAGTGTTTCAAATTGGAGCTCTCAGGGTTTATTCTCAGAGAGCAGAGAAGACAGAGGATTTTCTGGTGTAATTTTGCTTGCTTTCAAGAAGGGCAGACTAATTTTTTGGTGAAAAATCCTGTATATGTGACCAAGTTCTCCAACTTCCTCATAAGCTCCCACATAACAAAACCAGGCTTTCAGAATAATGGAACAATTTTCTGACAAGGCCTGCTCTGTGATGGCTGGGAATGAGACACTTTATTTATTCCCACATTAAACTTTGAGTAGTGATCAGCCCTTCTCACTTTTAAGAACCAGCTCTGTTTGGGCCTCAGGTAGCATGAGTTTCTTGTTCCGGCTATTTTGTAAATCATTAACATAAAAAAAAATTGATGGTTTTTAAATGGGTAGTCTGTGTTTATTATTTATTATTATTACTACTATTTATCATGATAAACCCACTGCAAATGTAATAGTAAATGTTGTAATCTGCAGTATTAAGTAAACAGAGGAATAGTCTAATATAGTAAGTAAAAATAATGGTAATCCTTTCCAAAAATGTAAATGACACTGAAGTCTAACTCCCACTTTTAAATATTCCCGATGCTGAGTTTAGGCACAGGACAATTCAACATTAGGGTACATAAACTCTGAACCTTCTCCTTCTTTTACATGACCACTATTAGTTGCCTGACTTGGGGGTCAGCAGTTCTCCGGGAAGCAAATCAAGAGGAAAATTTCTGGTAAAGCTAATTTTCTTGCTTATGATCTAGTTCCCTAAACCACCTCCTGGATGTTGTGGAGTTGGTGGTGGGAAGCAATAGCACAGGGTCTGGCAAAGGGAGTAGCCTGCCCAGTCTGGCAGAAGGTAATGTCCAAAATCCACAGACACATGAAGAATACTTGCTTTTATGGGAAAAATATTCCAGCCTTTGATGACTCACTTCTCCTTCCCCTGTTACTCACTGATGGGAAGAAGGTAAACACTGGGAGCATACTGGTACCATTGTAGAACTGATGATTCAAAGGGCTCTTCCAAATGCTGAGATATGCAGGAAAAATTACAGTAAATTACAGTACTCAACACAAATTGAAATGCTGAATAAAGCAGACCCATTATAGTGTGGAGATACTTCATATGGCTGCAACTGCAGTATGAAATACAGCCTGAAATAGTAAAATTACCTGTAGAGACACAGTTTTCATACCAATTAGCTGGTAAGAGAACACAAAACACAGGCTGTTAGCTCTTTGATAAATAAAGTATTCAAAAAACAGCTATATATGTTTTTCAATAACTGCCATTGGAATTCTGTGTATATCTTGTTTGTCTCAAATTAAAATTACTTAGGTTAAAAGAAAAAAAGGGAAATGAACAGTATTAAAATATATTAGCTTGCACAATCAGGCCTATATGTTTTGAGATAAAATGTAAAAGAAAAAGCATTAAAGTGATAAAGGCAAGTGCTTTAACATATTATCCCAAAAAGCACAAGTCTTACAACAGGAATTTTGTATGTGACCAAAGGAGAAGGTGTGGCTGAAACAAGGATGTCAGTTTACTACATCAGAAGTAACTTTGTATTGTAATTAAAAAACCCCAAACCAAAAACTTACTTCAGGGATATCTAGATAATTCAGAACCTGCAACAAAATACAGTATAAATTATAATTTAAAAATCCCTTTTCTTCTCCTTATGCAATCTTTTTTCTTCATTGCCATTTTAATCTACAAAACATGAAAAAAAATGTGGTGAAAAACACCAGAAGCTGGAAAGTAGTCTCCTGCTACTAGTGTAGTGGCAGCAGCTCCTACTGTGGAGGGCAGTGCTCCCACAAAATCATGGATGTTTACTTAAAAATAGAAGGTAAACCCTCCACTCTGGCAGCAAATGCTTCTCCTGTGGGAAACTGTAGTTTGTAAAAGTTCAATGCCAAGCAATAGAGGTCGCAGAACAGAGAAAAGCTGGAAACTCCAAATGGTGCCTGGAGCAGACATAGCCCTGAAGGGCATTCCACTGCCTCCTCCCCAGGGAGGACATGCTCCATGCCAAGTGTTGACCCACACCAGCACACATGACAGCCTACAAAATTGTAGACTGGCAAAAAGCCAAGCAAAAGATGTCTACTAGTATTTGCATGAGGATCCATGGAAAGGTAACACATGTTTGTCCCACAATAGAAAGATCTGTGGCTTCCCATAGTCTGATTACCGAGTAACTCCTTACATATTCACATTTCCACTGAACTTTATTCTCTCTGATGGTTGCCGTTCTCCTCAGTTTTCTCTGAAACCGTGCTTTCCTTTAAACGGTTTCTTAGTACGATGTATAGCATAATTTTATTGTGTCTTCAACTGGTTTTATAGTAGGAAGTCCTGGTTCCTTATGGTCTCAGTCAGAAAGGCACTCAGGTACAGTACAGTGGACACAGTATGTGTCATACAGAAAGACAGGCCATCCGAAAGCACAAGCAAACATTACCCTCAAATACTGTTCAGTAGTTCCTGAGCAACCAGAAGAAATTGCATGTGAAAATAAGAACAGAGAAAGATTGGAAAGAGCTGCTTTCCCAGCTCCTTCGTCTCCTTGTTTATGCCAGCATCAGAGGAAAGCTCCTTCTTATCTTCAGATTTTCCCATCCTCATTGCTGCTATAATATCCTCATTCTGAATGGGGAAACTAAAACCCACTCCAATTATCAGGCTCTGCACATACATCCCTGCATTTCAGCAAGGTAAAGAACACCGTTAAGGATAAAGCAGTTCCCTTTCCTTTTCACAGAGGGTGCACTTAATGCTGTATGCCCTGTGACTTAACATACACAAATTTGGGTTTCTATTATCCACCCCTACGGCCTTTGCAGATGCCAGATTTGTTTCTTTACTGCTCATCAAGTCCATTATTTAATAAAGAGTAATAGCTTGTTACAATTGAATTATATTTTATATTGTGCATTATGGTTGTGTGACAGACCATGAATGTTCCTGCTGACAGATCCTGTAGTTTATTCACCTGCCATAGTTACAAGGTATGGAAGATCTATGGGAATGGCCTGTGCAAGCACCATGGGCCTTGTTGCCATGACCTGCACAGAATGAAAATTAAAAGCTGACTCTTAGTCATTCTTTAAATACCACTGGCTAGTTTAAATAAATTTCTGAATATCTGAATACTCTGGGGTCAGGCTTACAGCCCAGGTATATGTAATTCCTGACCATTCCTCAAATCTTTTCCTCTTCCATGCCCATCTTCAGGCCCTTAAGTCATCTCATCATTGTTGCTCTAAATGTTTTCATCAAAATGAGGTTTTAGCAAAATGTGCTTTCTCCTCATAGCCTTTCTCCCCTCTTCCTGCACACCTATGCTGTAGACCCTCACAGTTTGGCCTCAGGTAAAATACTGTAGCCTCACCTAGGCAGAGAAATTGATGTGGCTGTGTTTTGAACAAGTACAAGCCATACACCACATCAGTCTGCACTCCAGGAATATATTTCTGCAATATGTCAGACCAAAAACCTTTCAGTCTTGAAAACTAAACAGAAAGTTTTAAGTTTGTTCTAACATGGAAAAAAAAAATCAATTTCAAACCCCTCTCAATAGAATTACCATCCAGCAGCTGGCTTTACTTGGGATTACATTATTTTGGCAATGCCAGATGGCCACTGTTCTGGAGGAACTTCCCTCTGTTCCACTGCACAGATGTTGTAGAGAGCTGGTGCATGTCTACCAGACCTTCAGCAGTTAGCCCAGCATCCACCTTTCCCTTCATGACTGGTGGGAGTGCTGTGTTAGAGTGCTTTTGACACTGAGAGTGCCTCACCTCTGAGGAGAAGAGCAGGTTACAGCAAAAGCTTAAATAATTCAGTTTTAAATCAGGTTTTATTTAATAAATAAAGTTGACTGGCTGCAGATAGAATACCAGCTTTACCTAGGCCTGCTCAATGTTTCAAGGTGCAATGAATCATGACAAAAGGCAGTGTTTGAAGATGACTCCTTGAAGGCAACAGTGGGAGTGTCTCAAAATTGTGCTCTATATATCACCAAGAGCTCAGGGAGTTTAGCTTCAGCTGGGCAAGCTGGATTATTACATGCTTCTTTGAACTTTGTGGGGTAAGTATTTCTCCAAGAAAATGTAATTTCTAATTTGTATTCTTTAGGATGAAAAAAAAATATGTTTAAGAACCTTAAGGTAAGTATAAGACAGGTACGTAAAAAGAGAGCATATACAGTAATTTTGCCTTGCCTTCTCATTATATCTTATACTGTTTGACTGTCAAATACTTTTCTGTGTGCAAAATATGTGGCTTGTGCACCACAGCATTGAATAGAAAAAGTTCTTTTTCATTTAAAACCTGTTGTCACATTAAAACTATCCATTTATAATTCTAATAATTGAGAATAAAGGTATTTCTCTGTTCTCAATCTCACTCCCTGACAAAACCCATATATTTTATATATATATTTATATATGTGTAGATACATATATATATACATGACTGTGCTAAAAGGCATCAGCAGTGATTAAATGTCTGAAACAGGACCACAGGAGAACCCTTATTTATTTGTCAGCATACAAGCAGCTGTCTTACAGCTCATATTATTGCTATAAACTGCAGAAAAGCAATCTCCAAATTTATGGCTGGTTGTACTAAGCAACAGTGAGAAGTACACTAAAAGTGTATTGAGTGATTAAATTTGATTTAAAGATCGAGAACAGCCCCAGAAGAAATGAAATATTATGTTTGCATTGTCTCAAACACCATTCAGAGCCCTCTGAATGGCCACAGGGAAACTCATTCAATGTTATATTTATCATATAGAAGGGTGGATGAAATTTGCTATTTCCTAAAAGGCAAGTACAAGGTACTGTCTTGCTGAGAGGATCTTGTTGAAAGAAAACAAAGGTGTTCGTATGTGAATGGATTGGGAGTTACAATATTTCTAATGATCACAGAATTTGTAGGCTTCACATCATTCACTGGTTCAGCATCACAAAACCAGCAATGAACTGGCAGTTTCTGGGCTATTGGCAATGATCTTTAAAACAAGCACTACATCTTGTGACCATAAAGTGATGTTTCTGTTTGCTTTAGGAAACACTGATATCACAATGGGCTCCATCAGTGCAGCAAATGCAGAATTTTGTTTTGATGTATTCAAAGAGGTGAAACTTCACCAACCCAATGACAACATCTTTTATTGCCCCCTGAGCATGATTGCAGCCTTGGCCATGGTCTATCTGGGAGCAAGAAATAACACTGAGTATCAGATGGAGAAGGTAAGTTACATAAATGGGTACAAACTCTCTTTGATCCCATTCAAAGAGGCAGCAGAGTATCGATTTATACCTTCCAAACCTGCCTAGTAAAAAAATGGCTTTCCAAACTCTGGAGTTTTTCAGTTATTGCATTTCCCCAATGAAGGGCAAGAACAACCTTTGGTTTTCATTAAGAAAGCAGTTTTGGAGGATGGTTAAGGCAGGTCTCTTGCTTCAGCTTATACTATCTCAGACACCTGATTCCTTCCAGGTGGAAAGGACAACTTGAAACACAAAAGATGAAACATTTGGAAAACAAGATTCATCGTTATAAATACAATGCTGTAAGGCTGTAGATGATTTATGGACAATGCCATTAACTGGAAAAGACAGGATCTAAGCTGAAGATCACAATCACAAATTCTCAGTTCAGTGCCTGGTTTAAAGCTCACATGAAATTTCTCAGCTCATCCTTGTGCTAATCAGACTCAGTTAGTGAAAACCTACTTAGCACAAATATCAGTGACTGACAGTGGACTTCATATACCTAATTTCTACTTTCAATTGCAGGTTCTTCACTTTGACAAAATTGCAGGACTTGGAAGTACCCAGACCAGGGTACAGAAACCTAAGGTACATTGATTTCTCTTTCACATCCTTTTCCTGTGAATAGACTGTTCTGATTGTGCTTTTAGTAGTTTCAACACCTTGCCAAACCTTTGCTAATTCTCCTAATTTAAGAGATGTAAGTTAAAAAAAAATACAGCAAACGACCAAAGCCCAAAGAACAACAGCAACAAAATAAATGCCAAGCAAACAACCACCAATGAAAACAAACAAACAAAAACCACCCAAACTGAACAAAAACAAACCCCAAAACACCACCAGAAAAAGAAGACAGGCTGCACATATTGCAAGTGACAGGACAGGATAGGATGCTTTGGGCACCAGGATACACTTTGGTGTAAAAGGACTCCACACCTCCAAGTACTGCTGGCCTACAGCCCTTGAAAGGGTCTCAGTACCGAAGCCAGGGTACAGTAGGCAGACTTGCAGCTGAGAGTCCAAAGCGGGACAGCAGAAAAGAGCCCAGAATCCCCAAAGGATGGAAAGTAACCACACTCTTACAAAGCTACAGGGACTTTTCCAGCCTCCAATTCCCACTGCTATCCCAAGAGAACCATGAGGGGTCCCAGTACCTTGCTTGATACCTGTATGCTTCTTATGCTTCTGGCCATGTTAATCTGCTCCCTCTGTAAAGATGACAAAAGCCACAGAGCCTGGTGTATCCCCATTTACTTGGGATCCATAACACAAGGTGGAACTTAAAAAAAGATGAGACCTTTTTTTTTTTTTAAACCAAAGGCAGTATCTAAAGCTAGGGCATTTAGGGACTCAGTAAGCATTTAGAAAGGAGCTGTTCAACACAATTATTCTCAAAAAATACAGTCCCACCTACTGTTTATCATTGTGCAGTTTTCTTACATGCTTTTAGCCTGTGTCACCATTCCTGGAACTAGAGGTGATTCATTTTTTCACTGTATAACAAAACACTTCCTAACTCCCTTGCCATCTAGCTCTCTTCTTCCATCTGCAGCTTCTGCAAAACAATGCCATGAAAATGCAAGGAGTGCCTGGGATTTAGAGGATTTGTACCTATGAAAAGTCACCAATTTCAATAATTAACCTCTAGAATGAGTGGCATAATAGGCTGTGAATGAATTATATATCATTAGCTGCTTATACTAAACATCCCTCCCATGGAACTCTTAGATTCTATTACATGCTCATTTGCAAATGTTCAAACACTGTGTGCTTTCCCGTGTTATTTGTACCTTATAAATAATCCTCTTTCTCATAAAATAACCTAACAAATGTACTTTTCTGTCTCCTTATCAACAACTCAGTGTGGCAAGTCTGTGAATATCCACCTACTGTTTAAAGAAATTCTCTCTGATATCACTGCACCAGGAGCCAATTATTCACTGCACATTGCCAACAGACTCTATGCTGAAAAGACAAGTCAGATCCTACCAGTAAGTGATCTCTTGCTAAACCCTGTAAAATTCTCTAATCCAGGAGGACTGGCCAGAGTAGGTGACCAGTTTATCCAATAGTCCCTACTGGTGTGGATTTACATGCTTTTTTCCTTTGCCATGGCCCTGGCAACAGTCTAAAATGGAAAACAATTTGAGGCAAAAATATGGCCCTACTAAAAAAATGAATGGAGTAATAAACACAATTATTAGTAATGTAACTCCTTGCTCTCCACTTGCTCCCACAAAGCATTTCATTTTGATTGGTTGTTGGAGTTTTTCTCAGAAAATAATTTGACTTTGGCATATTTCTTCACTTGAAAACTCACCTCAAAACCAAATTTTGAAAGTGTCAAAATCTTTCTTTCATATTTCCAAAGCAAAAGATACAAATATTCTAAATGAAGGGGACTTCTTATCTTTAAAAATAAGGAAAATGCTTTGAAAAAAGGAAGTGAACCTAAAGATGACAAAACACTCTATAATGAACCTAAAACCAGGGGGTTTGGATCAGACTTTCTTCCAGAAATTCTTAAATATTTTTAATATATGCTCTTAACTGGTTACATAGTAAAGATGTCAGATCTGAAATTGTCATAAAATTTTCATTGCCACAAAATAATTTTTCTGGTCCAGTTTTAGCAAATCCTTTCAGGAAGTAAGCAATGAGAACACCTTAACCATGATATCACTATAAAAATCTTATTACCCATATTTTATTTCACTTTTATATTGTTTCTAAAAAATTACTAGTTCACTGGCTACAATTAATTGGTGTCTTTACAGATTTACTTAAAATGTGTGAAGAAGCTGTACAGATCTGGTCTAGAAATGGTCAACTTCAAAACAGCATCAAATAAAGCCAGACAGCGCATTAATTCCTGGGTGAAAAATCAGACAAATGGTAAGTCTGACAAGACTATGAAATATACTTCTCTCTGACAACTGTATTTTAGCAATTTCTGAAAGGACTAAACATTAGAGGAGAAATTTCCTCTTCCTGTCCCCATTAGTGGATATTTTCTGTGGAAAGGGATGACTCTATTTCATCTGTGTGGCAGTGACAGTGTGTTTTAAATACATCTGGCAAAGGCAGAGGTGCCATGATATGCACACTTAATATGCACATTTTATATGCACTCTTTTTGTATCTGGAGAGATTAACTCATGCAAGGTTTCTCCCAGCTTCTCTAGAATATTGGCAAATTTTTTACAAGGATGTGCTGGATAGGTAAGTGGGCTTCCAGGGGAGAAAGTAATGCATACTAAACTTATGATGGGAAATAAATGATTCAGAAGCTTGTGTGCATTTATTGTGTTGATGTGGGAGGAAAAACTTAGAGTGGATTGTGAGAAAAAAACATACTGAGAAAATCTGTGTTGGTTCTTCCCTCTCCCTTTCCTTATTTTCTATATAAATATTTATTTTTTCCCAAATGCTGGTTAGAAATGTTCCTGGGACTCTATAACACTCTTGAACCTACCTGTCTTCTTGCAGAAATGTCTGGCCAGTTGCCAGTCTTTCAGTGTATTATTAAATCATCCTCATGAAACTTAATTCAATGTGCAGACTTTTTGAGACGGAAAAGTCAAGTGAAGGAGCAGTATATTGACTGACTTCTAAAACTACTGCTATGAAACTTACTACTCTGTGCCCTACTTTTTTCTTAAAGGACAGATCCAGGATTTCCTTGAACCAAGCTCTGTTAATCCTCAGACTGTGCTGATCCTTGTAAATGCCATTTACTTCAAAGGGAAATGGAAGACCCCATTTAAAGAAGAACACACTGAGGAAGTGCCCTTCAATGTGACTGAGGTGGGGGGCACAGACACACTTTCTGGCCAGATGTGTATTTGTTATATTTACAGTTTTGTTGTCATTGGCTGGGTGATTTACCTGGGGCCTCACTGTCAGATTTATGACAGCTGTGTCTGACAGAACAAACCAGCAGATGAGACAAAAATGGAGACACAGCTCTTTTCCAAAGGCAGCATGGTTGAAGATTGAGTCCTGTCCTTTCAAAGGCCTTGTGCATTTGTCTGACCAAAGAAAAAGATTGCTCCCACATTGCATCATCTCACATTTTTGTTTTTGCAGCAAGAGAGCAGACCTGTGCAAATGATGTATCAGAACAGCACCTTCAGAGTGGGAAGAGTGGCTGAAGATAAAGTCAAGGTCCTGGAGCTTCCATACACCAGTGGAGAGCTGAGCCTGTTGGTGCTGCTGCCTGATGACATCTCTGGCCTGGCACAGGTATGGCCCTGGCAGGGCGAGCAGAAGGGCTGTGACTTTAGTGGGGCTTGGCTGCTGTCAGACCTTTTGCTGCCCACTGACATTGCAGCTGCCCACCCCATGGCTGTGTGCTGGGCTGGGAGGGGAGCACAAAATCTGCCAGGTGCTGAGGCAGAGCCTCTTAGGAGAGTCCTAAGGTAAATGAAGGTAAAGCAGTGTAGTGTTGCTGCAGCCCTGCAGAAGATGTATATATAAGGAATGTTATAAAATTACCCATCTGTACTCAAGAAAGGAGAAAAATCAATGCAGTATAAAATATATGAACAATGACTCATATTTCAGTAATATTTTTAAATTATAAAATAGAGTTATTACAGATGTAGTAGAGTTTGCATTTGTTAGGTGCTACCAATTGTAGGTAAATTTTCATGGTCTTGTTTTTGCAGTCTTTCACAAGCTGACTAATTTTCTAGGCTGTGAAACTGTTGGGTTGTGCCTCATGAGACACAAGATTACTTGGACAAAGGGGGATGTGTTAAGTTGGTAAAAATCTGAATAAAAGGAGAGTGACACAGGCAGTACTGGAGAGGCAATTAATAAAATAGCAGAAAGATGCCAATAGGACGAGCTTCAGGAACCATTCTGGTTGGGGTTTTACTTTTATGATAGCCTTGACAGAAATGAATAGTAGGAAGAAGTTGGATTTGCATCCCACGTGTTTCATTCCCTGCCTCTCTTTACAGCTTGAGAACAAAATCAGCTTTGAAAAACTTGCCAAGTGGACCAGTTCCAAGGTGATGGAAAAGAAGAGAGTAAAAGTGTACCTCCCACGCATGAAGATTGAGGAGAAATATAACCTCACATCTGTCCTGACTTCCTTGGGTATGACTGACCTGTTCAGCCCCTCAGCCAACCTCTCTGGCATCTCTGCAGCAGAGAGCTTGAGGGTATCTGAGGCCATCCATGAAGCATACATGGAAATCACTGAAGAGGGCACTGAGGAGGACTCTGGCTCAGCAGATAGCACAGAAGACATCCAATATTCCTCTGAGTTTGAAGAGTTCAGGGCTGACCACCCATTCCTTTTCTTGATCAAACACAATCCAAGCAACCTGATCCTCTTCTTTGGTAGATATTGTTATCCCTAAAGAGAGAAGGGCTGGAAATAATGCTTTCCTACCCCTAAGAAACAGACCCCCTTTACTCTAGTATTGTAGTATAATCTCATCTCTTGAATATTTTCTGCATGTGGAAAGGCTACTCTAAGGTGTGCCCTTTCCTGAAGCTTCCATAGCAAAGACACACCTGCAGGTGAGGAAACAGCAATGTGTTTGCTCCTTTCCCTTCTCAGATTGGTTTAGTGTGGATTGAGTCAAGTAAAGAATAAGCCCTCAGAGAACAGAGGCTCTCACGTGATTTTCACTTGAGGAAGGAATTGCAGACAGGGCTCCAAGTCTTTGGTATTCCATTACATGGAAAGCCATGGGCTATGCTCATGCCATTCCCTTCTGTCCTGCTAACAAACCCATGCAGTTCCCAAAACACTGGCTTTGAAATCCCCAGTCTGGAGAAGATGCTTGTGGACAAGATTCTGCAATGCAGGGTATTAATTGGTGCCTATGTAAATTTTTTTTTTTTTTACTTATCTGCTGGGAAATGGCGCACATATCAACTATGACCAGAGCTATCCTCTCACCATGAGTAACCTCATGTAATACTGAATTTCTTCCAGAGGCTTTCCAGAGTCATGGAGAGTTTCCCTTCCACTTCAGAATGTTCAAGGAGATCTAATTTTGTCTAGGTGCAGTTATGTCTTGTCACAGAGTATAGATTCAAAGCCTGAAACATGGATATCTGCATGATCCAGGACTCAACTGCCAAGCAAAAGAGTAATCTGAATTCTTGTTTAAAACATTGGAAGTCACTTCAAATTTGAGAAAATTTTTATTTTTGTGAAAAATCCTGTAAGTGATGTTAAAGAATCTGATTTCTTCATGGGAGTTTTGTGAAAAAAACACAGCTTTTAAAGTAATTCCTGTCTCTATTGATCTTGCTTAGCAAGTAAACTTGCTAAGTAAAATTTGTTCCTGGAAAGCTCTCAGTTGCTCAAAACTCAAGAACATTATTATTCCATTAATGTAGCTGGGCTTCTTTGTTCCTATGGTAGTTCAAGACTACATCTCTCATTTTCATGAAATACATGAGAATCCTAATTTTCTCTTTTTTTCTGATATGTCCACTAGCATCTCCATGTATGGTTCCATTGGCACAATATTATGACCTGTTTTCATTCTAATCATATATTACTGATTTTGATGCACATAATTGATTTTTTCTTTCCTAACACAATAAAAGAAAGTCACAAATCCTGGTCATGAAATTATCTGAATTTTCTTAATTTTCTGGGTGGCTAACCCTTAAAATATTATTACATTGGTAACTGTTGTGAGCAAAATGGGACTTAGTACAAAATCCTTCAGATTTTAGAATTAATAAAGTTATGTAGATATGAAGTTTTCTTCCCATTTATGAAATAAATGAATGTACACATCTATAGTTTGATTCCTCTCCGTAATACAGATTACCAAGAAATAGCCCAGGGAAATATTAACTTGTTCTTATGTATTCTTTGATATAATTTCCATGGCTATTAAAGATGCGCTATTAGTTGGATAAATATTTCAAGGAAAAACTGTTCCAGCAACTCTGCCATTTGAGTTTATGAAATCATAAAAAAAAAAATCATAAAACTCAAAGGGCATAGGAAAGAATAAGTAGATGGACAACTCTTAGGCAAAGCATTTCCCCACTGAGAGTTTTGAGAGGAGGTACTCTGTTGTTAATATCATCTATTCCAATAATAAAGGACAGGGAAACCCTGAATGTACATATAGACTGGCCAATAAGGAAAGGGACCTGTGGGATCCTGGTCAATGGGATCCCTGGGGGTCCTGGTCAGTGGCAAGCTGAACATGAGCCAGCAGTGCCCTGGCAGCCAGGAGGGCCAGCCCTGTCCTGGGGGACATCAGGCACAGCATGGCCAGGCAGGCAAGGGAGGGGATTGTCCTGCTCTGCTCTGAGCTTGGGCAGCCTCCCCTCCAGTGCTGGGGGCAGTTTTGGGGACCACAGTATAAAAAAGACAATAAATTATTGGGGAGCATCCAAAGGAGGGCCATGAGGATGGTAAAGAGCCTTGAGGGGAAGAAATAGAAGGAACAGCTGAGATCTTGATTTGTTCAGCCTGGAGAAGAAGAGATTGAGGGAGAGATCTCATTGCAGTCTGCAGCTTCCTCAGGTGGGGAAGCAGAGGACCAGGAACTCATCTCCTCTCTGGTGACTCGTAACAGGCCCTGAGAGAATATCAGGTCTGTGTCAGGGTAGGCTTAGCTTAGATACTAGGAAAAGACTTTTCACCCAGAGGGTGTTTGGGCACTGAAACAGGCTCCCAAGGGAAGTGGTCATAGCACCAGCCTGATAAAATTCAAGAAGTGTTTGGACAATGATTTTGGGTACATGCTATGATTCTTGGGGCTGTTGTATGCAGGGCCAGAAGTTGGACTTCATGATCCTGATCCTTCCATCCCAGGACATTCTATGATTCTATGATTCTATTTCCACATTAACATACAGTGTGGCATGATAAAAGCAGATCTGTAGAGGAAAGAAGGTGGTACTACCTGTCTGACATCCATGTTATTTGAATATCATCAGGATGTTTGTGATATAGACTCAGTTTTTTTTTCCAGTGGTAAAGACAGCTATTTCACCAAGTACATTTTAATTATTTTTCTTTAAAAATTAAAGCAGTGGTCTAAACTGTTCCAAGAGATGCAAAATTTCAACATCTCAAAGCTTGCCATAAGCAGTTTAATAACTTTCTGCATCTCTTGTAGCCAGAAGCACTTGATCCAGTTTGTTAAATTTAAAAGTCTGTACACTTAAACAATAAGAAGACTTCAAAAGGGTTACATTTGAAAACTTTCCTTCCTATGATAATTAAACTGGAAAGTGCTCAAAGTACAAGGATATGCCTCAGTGACCAATGTTGTTTCCTGAACAGAAATAATGGTCAAAATGAAAGAATGGGAGAAAAGCAAAGGGGCCATGACTCAGAGGCAAATACAAAGCTTCTCCTTTCCAAAAAGAAAAGACAGGAGGCAGTAAAAAATGCAAATACTGTACTAAACCTGTAACTTGCCTTAATATTTGCTTTTAATAATATTAAAATGCTCCAAATGTTTTTCATGAAAAAAGGCAAAAATAAATAAACTTTGAAAACGTCCTTGTCGTGACTGACATTTTTGTCACAGCCTTCCAAATGTGTTTTCTGAAGAACTGAGACTTTTTCTCATACAGACTGCTGTGCAGTACCAGAAACAAGGCTTAGCAAGTAACAAGACAAAATCTGAAGCTTTCTGCATCTAGTGGTACAAATTGCACCCGCCCAGAAAGCACAGAGAGACATCCAAGGATCTGCCACTGTGAGGCAACATTTCTCTCCATGCAGCATGGAAACAATAACTGTCTGTGAAATGTGCTGTACACTCCCATTCAAGGTGCCTCATCCACACTGCTGTACTTTCTTTGCACATTAATGTGCAATTATCCTGCTCTCTCCATCTCCCTTGAGATCCTCCTCTAGATACAGTATGGAAGCAGAGAACAGCTGAGACTGGAAGTGAGCTCTGCTGATTCTTTATTCCAAGCTCCACCTTTCCATCAGGGTCAGCTACAGCAGGTTACTTGGGATCATGTCCTTCTAGGTTTTGAATATTTCCAAGGATGGAGACTCCACAGCCTCTTTGGGCAACCTGGATTTACCTCCCTATCCAAATGAAAATGTATTTTCTTATGTTTAAATGTAATTTCTGCTATTTCAGGTCGTGTCCTTTCTCTCTTGTCTGTTCACAGGAGAAAGTATAGCTGCATCTTCTTTTTACCCTCCCATCAAGAAGGTTATGCACATGGATAAAACCCCCTGCACTTTCTCCTCTCCAGGGAAACAAGTCCCATGTCTCTGAGCCTCTCCTCTCATGACAGATACTTTAAGCACTTAATCATCTTCTCTGGTCCTGCTCCCCAGAACATCCCCATCTCTTTTGGAATGGAAAGCCCAGAGCCAGACAGAACATTCCATCTGTGGTCCCACCAGTGCTTAGTAGAGGGGCAGGAAAGCCTCCCTTTACCTGCTGGCAGTGCTTTTTCTAAGGCATTCCCTTGTGCTGTTGACTTTACTTGCCACAAGGACACATTGCTGTCTCACAGTGTCAGCTCAGTCTCTGCCAGGCCTCCCAGTTCTTTTTTGCAAAGCCAATATGATGGCATGGACCCTTGTGTAATGACATTTCTCCTTTTCTGCAGTCTTTTTCTGCAGGAGTCATGTCAGGAGTATTGCCAAGAATCTCAGTAGGCTGCTTCTCAGAGGAGAGGAAGGCTTTGTGGAAGGATGTCCGTGTTGAAACAAACCAAGAGATTAGTTTATCCTATTTTGTGCAAAAGGAAAATGCTATTTTTCCTGGGAGTATGTGCTGAGATAAAGGATGTCCTGGGCAGACTGTGAATGATAGGAGGTAACGTAGCAAGCATGGTGACATGGGTAGTGTTAGCCACAGGCTGCCAAAAATGGGCTTCTCTGTGGGGAGGGATGCTAGTAACTAAGCTCCCACATGGCACAGCCAATGCCAAATGCCAGTGCCAATGTCAGCTGCCATCTTTCCTGCCCTGTGTGTGTGCTGGCTGTAAGGCCCCCGTTACCCTGCTGCCTCCTTAGGAGTCAGTGAGTAAGGCCATTCCCAGTGTCACCCTGGCTGCTGGCTGATTCCATGGACTTGAGGGATGAATAAAGGACTCGATGTGTGCTGTGGTGGCTGATAAAGGGACAGCTGTGTGTGCTGGTCCAGAACCTGTACAGTTGCAGACCCTGGATGCTGTGTGCACTGCTGAGCAGATGCAGTAATGGTGAGCAACTTGTGACCAAATCCATCAGGGCCCTTCTGAAGATGCTTTCACTGTAGAAATTCACTCCGCCAACACTGAGATATGCACAGCCCTGTCACAGCCTGTGAGTGACCAAGGCAGCACTGCAAGCAAAGATGCCCAACACTTCAGGATGGCACAGGGCTACCAATGAAAGACAGCAGGTAGGCTAAGAGCTCCTGTCTGAAGGAGCTGACCAGACACCTGAAGTTTCTCCAAGACTGGGGGAAGAACATGGTCCTACAGGACAAGTGAGAGAGAAACCATCACTGATTAGCTACAGCACCAAGGTCTGCAATAGTACTGAACTGAACAATCACTGGCATTCACTCTGAGCAAGACAAACACAAAACAATCAAAATGCTCCTTCCCACTGACAAAAGAACAGCAGCATGGATGAGAACTAAGTCTTGAGCTCTGCGTGGGATGTTGTGATTGGATGAGAGGCTTTGGTCTGTGAGTTGACCTGGACTTCATATCCTTTTGTAAAGGTCCAAATGTCCAAGAGTCTGTTGGTTTAGGGACAGCTCCACAATGAAACGCCTGGCAGAGGAAAGGGCAACTGAGCCTTAGCTGACCTCTTTCTTGGGACAAATATTGTCAAACAAGGATGTGTGGATAAACACATCCTTTTGTGTTTGTGCTGCATTACACAGCTGTGCTGGACAGGGCAATACATTATCTTCTCTCCTAGGAAGTGTTTCAACTGCCGAAGGTTTGCTTAACCTCACTGGACTCCATGATAGATCTAAAGTTGCCCAGTCCACAAGGCACTACCTCTCATATTCTTACAATTTGATGCTGATAGCTGATCATAATCAAGATTTTTACTTACTTGTGGAATGATTTAGTTGTCTCTACAATTTTCTTTACGTTAATCATTCATTTGACCAATAAAAAATTGAAATGCTAACAAAAACAGTGACCTGGGTTGTGCAGTAGCATACTTTTCAAGCAGAAGACTGCCCCTTTTCTATTTTAAAGCAAAATAATTATTTCATTAGTGAATACATTGAACTCAGAAATATTTTGCTAACAACATCAGTGCTGTGAGTTGGCTGTGACAAAACAGCTGTACCAACTCATGGGACATCTTTGTAGCTACCAAGTTACAGGCTGTCTATGATGATACAAATATGATTCAGGTGGATGGTGCACAAGGGCCAAGGTGACTCACACACGGTGAGTTAAGGCACACCACTAGATAATTCGATTGCCAAGGAAGAAGACTCAAGGCATATTCAAACATTAGAAGTGACAGGGACAAACATACTGGCTAATCCTTTGCCTTCTGAGCTGTCAAGTATATTGCAAAGGACAGTGGCCACACGTGTAGAAGGCAGTTCGAACAGAAACAAGACAGTTTTAAGATGGAAAGGCAGAACAGGCAGCAGCTGCAGGAACAGCTTGCAGACTAGGGAGCATCTCCCAGCTGTGTGGTTAAAGGTTCATGCTCCACAGGCACATGCACTCATTTAAAGGTTCACGCTCCACAGGCACATGCACTGTTGTCCTCCAGCAAGGTGGGACCTTTTCAGCTAAATGGGACTCACAACAGTGCAGTGGTGACCAGTTTACACACTGCTCCTGTGAGAGAATATCTCATGCTCTATGCAATAGACCTGCAGTGATCAGGCACCCAAGTGGGTCAAAGTCTAAAGATCTTCCCTCAAAAGCCGTGTTCCTGCAATAACAAGGGTGACTGGCCTGGACTGCACACTATACTGTGTAAAGTACCAGTGTGATGTAAATACCAGTCCAGATTGAGCTCTTCATGGTTCCTAATGCATGAGCAACTTCAGCTGAATGGGACTATGAAGAACTGTACTAGACAGAAAGGTAGGGATGATCCAGAGGCTTTCCTCTTTCACAGACAACGAAAAGGGTTAAAAAGTCCACCTCTACTCTCCTGAGGCATAATTCGTTCTAGACAATTTCAGAGCCATTTTGTGTATTGACTTTGGATTTCTGTTTTAAAATTATGTGGCATTTGAGAGGTCAAAGCATTTTCTTTTATTGTCCGTCCATTCTTTTATTTCAAAGGAATTATGCAACTGGCTTCTCCTTGCTATTGTATATTATGACTGTGTTGCAGACCATGAATGTTTCTTCAGCTGGTTTGTTCAGCTGATGTGCCATGAAGTTGCTTGTGGAAGAATGTAAGAATGGTCTTGTAAGAATGGTCTCTGTATGTAAAAAAGGCACATTTTGAACCTAGCATCTGGTGCTGTGACCTGTGGAAAAGAACAGCACACCTTAAACTACCCTTCAAAATTGTAGTGGTGACTTCAAATCCTTTTCTGGTAGCATCTGACTAGGATCTAAGTATCCTGATGCCTGAATTAAAAAGTTACAGAAATCTTGTCTTTCTTACTTTGTCAAATTCTCTTTCCCTAACACATTTTTCAGTTGTTCTTCCCTGTATAGATGCATTGAAATTAATTTGTATTCCCAAAACACTCTCACTGAGGATTTTCTTCCACTGATGTGCTGCCCAGACTGTGACTGTGTCTGTTTCTTGAACTAGATTGCTCTGGAATGAAAAACTGTGCTCCATGAAACACTATGTCTTTGGTCTTTTACAATGCAGCAAGGGACACCAGACAAATACATATAACTTCTTGCAGAAAAATGTACTTCAATTTTATTAAATTTGGCAATAAACATTGAAAGGAAATGTTCTTTCTTATGTTCCTCAGTGGCAAATTTTCTCCGTTCTTTAGGTAGAGCTATGGATTCTGGTGGGAATGAAGACTGGTGATAGTGGTAGTCCAGCCAACAATGGGCGAAAACTTGCAATAAATACAGCCCTGCATATGCTGAGCTTAGCAAAATTTGTAAGTTCACAAAATGGTGACTCTGAAATGGATCTGGCCTGTCACTACTCAAGACAAGAATATTAGGGAAAATAAGACTAAATTCCTTAGAGACATTCTACAAGACTGAATTCCTCACCAATCCTTTTTGTTTTATTTTCACAAGCCATGTTACACTATTTGCTGCCATAACCAAATCATACTTACTATTCAAGTTCCAATGAATAGCCATTATCATTATTTTTGCTTCAGTCATTTTTATGTTCTCCTGTCTTTTCTGCAAGGTTTCATGTGCTATGATGAATAAACCTTCCTTTTCGGAAATTTTAAATTAAAATCCCTTTTCCAGGCTCTTTTTTTTTTGTTTCAAAGAATGGACTTATTCCAAGTAAAAGTGCATGTCTGACATTGAGCTCCATCCATCACTTTATTGGGTAAACACAGAACAGGCAGCATGGGGCGTGTCACAAAATAACACAAGATATATTCCAAGGGGTTTGTCAAGTCTGCTCCAAGTACAGCTGAGAAGCTGTGCTCTACCTTTCCCTGGTGAATCTGATAAGGTAAGCATTTCTTTCAATTATGGCTTAAGTTCTAATATGCAAGATAATAACAACTGTCTTTTACAATACTTATAACTGTATTGATGTAACCTCATGTTTGTGGCCTTCAGTATCAGTTGAAGAAACTAATTATCACAGGATGCTTTCTGCAGAAACCTTACCTACCTTCAGATGTATTGTCTGTATTATTTTGCTGTTTCACAGTCTGCCATGTATAAAGTCAAATTATTTGTATTTATGAACTATAATTTTGTTTACCAACTCTTCCACATTGTAAAGCTGGTGATAAGTTACAACAAACTTTCTTCCTTCTTCCTCTACTGCTTTAACTTTTCATTTAGTATTAAAAGACAAAATTGAATTTGTTTAAATTCCAGGGGTTATGTAAGATATTCTCTGAATGAAATCAAGGAGTGCAGAATGTTCAAATGATCCCATCATTCTACAGTTCTGTGTTATCTTTAATAGTTACATTTTCAATGATAAATGACAACAAAAAACCCCCCAAGCATTTGCTTCATGAATCTGTTTCTTCTCCAGGAACAAAAACAGAGCTTAGAGCCTAAAATATAACAGTAAGTAGAATAGGTAAATAATAAAAAATCTACCTTATGTTGCCTATACAATCAGTTCAATTTAGAGAGAGAATGAGCATCCATTCCATCAGGGGAACAGTTAGATGCTTTGTTGTTCAAATTACCTCACATCAGGAGATGACTGTCACATGAACATGTTGATTTGATAGGGACTGTGATAGATATGGCAGAGTACCCTGGATTTTATTCTCTAGCAGCTGCAGACTGTGTTTTCTAGTCTGTGTTTTTTTCTTTCACCAGCCTATGCACAGCCGGCAGATGTCCAGCACTTTGATTGCTCATGAATCCAAAACCATATCTGCCTTTTAAATCCACATGACTGGATTCTGTTTGCTGAAAAAACTCTCTTTGGGGTTCATGTGCACTGAATTTTTTGCATTACAATTGACCTATTTCACCACAGTAAGTCAGACTCTTTCTGTTTCCTTCAGACAACAGGGATTTCACAATGGGCTCCATCAGTGCAGCAAATGCAGAATTTTGTTTTGATGTATTCAAAGAGGTGAAATTGCACCGCAGCAATGACAACGTGCTCTTTTCCTCCCTGAGCATGCTTTCAACCCTGGCCCTGGTGTATATGGGAGCAAGGGGTAAGACTCAATCCCAGATGCAGAAGGTATGTTATTTACACAGGTGTAAAGTCACCTCTACTTATGCTACTTGTTCCTTCTAAGTAACATCACTGAAAAATATCCACTGGTGAGTTTTTCACCTGTTTCAAGGCACAAGAACTAAGCCAAAGTCACAAAATAGAGAACTGAATCAAGAGTTACACATAGAAAATACTAATAAAAGGTGCATATTTTCAATATAACAGGCAGTTGACTTAAACATTAAAAAAAAATAAAATCTCAGGGACAATAGCAAAATAGATTACCAGTCAGCAATTTTATGTTTTTTAAATTCTGACAAGTTCCAAATAACCTTATCAGATTTGCTTTTTTAATACATATAGAAGATAAATCCCAGAAAGACAGGAAGACAGACTATTTTTAGCAATACATAATATATAACTCAATTAATTTCTATATATTCAGTAGAAAAAAAATATAATCTAAGGAAAGAATAGTATTGAAGGTCACAGATGGCTTAGACCACTTGCAAACTTACCTGTGAATTTTTAGTTAATCTATTTTCTCATAATTTTTTTTTCTGACCCAACAGGTTCTTTTACACAAGCATGTGTAAAATCTCATGTATAAATCTCAAATTCACATTGTTTTTGGTCATGCTTCTCATTTCTACCACCGGTATTTTCTCTTGCAGGTCCTTCACTTTGATAATGTTACAGAGGATAGAGACATTTCTGACTCCCAGGTAGAGAAATAATTTAATCTTCCTTTCTGTCTTATTTTCTCCTCAGAACAAAATAGAACTTTTCTGCCTCTCCTCCTGGCTGTTTCAGACCCTGAAAAAAACTATAGTAATGGCCTCAAACCAAGGGGATCTGTGGAGGGAGGGAGGGAGGGAACAAACATAGAAAGACAGTAGGTTGCTTATCTTGCATCAGAACAAGTAATGGTGTGGGCAGAATGCTTTGGGCACCAGGGTGTCTTCCCAGGCAATTGCTGCTGGGGGATGAGTGAAGAGGGCTCGGTACCCAGAGCCAGGGTACAGCAGGGCAGGACGATTTTCAGCTGGGCAGGAAGATGCTGGGCAGAGAAGAGCCCAGAAGTCTCAGTGACAGGAACTCAACTGCATCTTTTAAAAAGCACATTTCAGGGGATTTGTCTTGACAAGGATGAACTTGCCCGTTCAATGCACCACCACCACAGCACTGGCTGTCCCAAAGGAGACAGTCTGTGGGGGAAGACTGCCCTGTAGCATCACTCTTAACTGAAAGGGACCAGACTTTAGGATCTTATTTCCTTATGCAATCTATCTTCTTTTTTCATGTCATCACCTCAGTGTGGCACTGCTGAGTACATCCACAAAACATTCAAGGATCTCCTCTCAGACATCAGGAGGCAAAATGCTACTAACTCACTCAGGATTGCTGATAGACTCTATATTGAAAAAACATACCCTATTCTTCAGGTGAGTTATACTGTGAACTGACTTCCATGAGATTTTCTGTAAATGCCCTGTGACTCTGCCCTAGAGATGCACCACCAACAGTAGCCCACTCTGTTGATGAAGAGGTGCTTGTGAGCCATGAAAGGAGCTGGTACAAAATGAGTTTGGACTTTTCTGTGCCTCTTAGATGAAGGCAAAAGATATGATGGCATAAAATATGCCTATATTGCAAATCACAGGGAGTAATCAAGATTGCTGTTAATTTACTAGAAAAATGGCATGTGATGAAAAATGTAAATTTTAAGGAAAATTAAATAAAATTTATTAGTTGAAATATTGGAAACTGAAATTGTCAGTTTTCCTAGTGAAAGGAAGCTTCGCTTTTGAAATCTAAGAATGTGAGAATACAATGTTCAAAACCCTAAAGAGTGAACACAAAGAGAAGGAGACAAACATTGTCTGTCTTTAGAAATGTTTGTTAAAGTGAAACTGTTTTGGTAAAACAAAGGAAATATATCAAAATTTTAACTTGGAACCCTGTCTCATCAAAAAGTGCCAGACCTATATATGCGAAGCAGTCTTTCTTGTACAGCTTTAAGATTCAGTTAAGGAAGACAGATGTGACTGACATGTTCAGTGTCTGATGCTCAAACCCAGGAGTAAACATTCACTGTTCCTTAAACCATTCTGCTTTATTTCACAATCTTGCTTAAGACATCTGTACAATTCCAAGTCCTCATCAGTCTGACAACTGTAACCCTTTTGCTATTAGGAATACATAAAGTGTGCAAAGAAATTCTACAAAGCAGAGCTGGAAGAAGTTGACTTCAAAACAGCTGCAGAGGAAGCAAGACAGCTCATCAATTCCTGGGTGGAGAAAGAGACAAATGGTAAGGGCTCAAAAATTGGTAGCAGGCATTTTCGCTCACCTACCATAAACTACATCCTTGTCTTCCTCTCCTCATAACCTCTAGAAAAGGTGGGTCAAGCAAGTGCAGGTTGCTTATTGCTATGAAAATTAAACTCCACAAAACAGGAGCCACCACCCTCAACCCAACATCACAGAGATTTGTGCAGAGGAGCTGGATCTTACCTCTCTCTGCCCTGTCTCTTTCTTAAAGGACGGATCCAAGATTTCCTGGTGTCAGACTCTGTTGATCTCCATACTGCGCTGGTCTTTGTGAATGTCATTTACTTCAAAGGGATATGGAAAACTGCATTTAAAGAAGAATACACTCGGGAAGAGCCTTTCAACGTGACTGAGGTAGGAGGGCACGGACACACCTCTGGCCAGGGCAGCTGTTGGCTCACACAGGCAGGAGTCTGGGTGCTACAAATATCTGTCACAGGTTGGGTGATTTTTCTGAGTCCATCATTGTCAGTAAGTGGGCCTAAAGCCAAGTAGTGTTCACAAGATCTGTGTCTGACCAGGCTTCCAGGGCACACAAGCAAGCAAGAGAGGAAAATGGAGACACAGCTCTTTTCCAAAGGCAGCATGGTTGAAGATTGAGTCCTGTCCTTTCAAAGGCCTTGTACATTTGTCTGACCAAAGAAAAAGATTGCTCCCACATTGCATCATCTCACATTTTTGTTTTTTGCAGCAAGAGAGCAGACCTGTGCAAATGATGCGTCAGAACAGCACCTTCAGAGTGGGAAGAGTGGCTGAAGATAAAGTCAAGGTCCTGGAGCTTCCATACACCAGTGGAGAGCTGAGCCTGTTGGTGCTGTTGCCTGATGACATCTCTGGCCTGGCACAGGTATGGCCCTGGCAGGGTGAGCAGAAGGGCTGTGACTTTAGTGGGGCTTGGCTGCTGTCAGACCTTTTGCTGCCCACTGACATTGCAGCTGCCCACCCCATGGCTGTGTGCTGGGCTGGGAGGGGAGCACAAAATCTGCCAGGTGCTGAGGCAGAGCCTCTTAGGAGGGTCCTGAACTCGGTTTTATAAAATGAAGGTAAAGCAGTGTAGTGCTGCTGCAGCCCTGCAGAAGAGGATGTTGCTATATGCACCAATCTCCATCAGGTATCAGAGGCAGGCAAGGTAGCAGGACTTCTATTACTGTGAGTGGTTTCAAATGTTTACTAAAGAAGTTTGTCCTAGGGGAAATAAAAAATGAAAGTGATGAAGAAAGCATTCCAAGAAAGCATTCCATTTAACTTTTGTCTCAGACATTTAATTCCCTGCCTGTCTTTGCAGATTGAGAACAAAATCAGCTATGATAAACTCCTGGAATGGACCAGTCCCAAGGTGATGGAAAAGAAGAAGGTGAAAGTGTACCTCCCACGCATGAAGATTGAGGAGAAATATAACCTCACATCTGTCCTGACATCCTTGGGTATGACTGACCTGTTCAGCCCCTCTGCCAACCTCTCTGGCATCTCTGCAGCAGAGAGCTTGAGGGTATCTGAGGCCGTCCACGAGGCATACATGGAAGTCACTGAAGAGGGCACTGAGGCAGGTGGCTCAGAGGTTGTAACTGGAGACATCCAACATTCCTCTGAGTTTGAAGAGTTCAGGGCTGACCACCCATTCCTTTTCTTGGTCAAACACAATCCAAGTGACATGATACTCCTCTTTGGTAGATATTGTTCTCCCTAAGGAGAAAAAGGGCTGGAAATAATGCTTGCCTACCCCTAAGAAACAGACCCCCTTTACTCTAGTATTGTAGTATAATCTTATCTCTTCACTAAGTGGAAAGCCTTCAGTATCTAGGGAGATATTCCTGCAGAAGTGTGTGACTTTTCAGATCTTTGGGTGCTGATATTTCTGCTTACACAAGTTGTACTTAGGACTTATATCCAGGAGTAAATAAGAACTTCAAGAGGTAGCTTAACATCATGATTGAATAACTTAGGATTCAGGACCACTGTTTTTATTCTTGTGAGAAATTCTGACACTGATATTGAGAGTCTGGTTTTTCTACAGGAAATAAACACAGCTATTAAAATAATCCTGTTCCTTTATGTTGATCTCACTGTGCAACCATCCTTGAATTGATGCCTGGACAACTTGCAGACGAAATTCTTAATTTCAGCAATCATTCTTTGAGTAATGCATTTGTGCTTCTTTGTGCTGCACATACTGTAAGGCTAAGGTCTTGTTCAGAGGGGGCATACAGAGAGTTTTGCATTTCTTCTTAAATCATCATCTCCAAACACAACACCTGCCTGACTGATACAATTTCCCATCTTCATTCCCATGATATGCCATTGATTTTGTGAATGTCAATTGTCGGTCCTTCTATTTATTCTAATAAAAGCATTGCAAACTAAACATGTCTCTACCTGTTTTGTGTTACTGCACCACACAACCAAAATATATATTGGGTCATTGTTATTTACAGAATGCATTTAGACTAGGATTTAGATACTATTTTCAAAACCAGAATGTACCCATATATGAAATCATTCAAGAGCCTAACATTTCTTTTCCTAAAATTCTGAATTTAAGCAAGATAAGCCCCATAGCTCCTGTTTTTACCTTGCACTCATCTCCATATGACATATCAAATAACTCAGTTTTTTAAATCTGCTACTGTATTTCCAGAGAGTTTTAAAATATTTCCTCTAATTGCCCCCAGGAAATACATTAAGGTGATGCCTAAGAGATACAAGTTCAAAAACATGAGGAAAGGATTGCTATTTTTCTTAAAAGGTGGACTGCTTCAGCTGTCTAATACCCACAGGAACCGTGTGAGAAAATCTTTTGTTACTGCCTTTTGATAACATAATCCCCTAGAGGTATCATTTCCTATTTCAGAGTTTTTAGGGGGAAGGTTCTTCAGGTTGCAGTTTTTCCAATTGAAAGACTTATTAGTGTTGATCACAGACTTAAGCAATCTTTCTTCTGCTGGCATACACGTGCAGAACTTCAAATCACAGTACTTAAAAAGTGCTTAGAAAAGGGAGATAGTTGGCAGTATTTGGAGCTGCCTCAAACATTTCAGAAGTAAGTATTAAATATAACTTGAAATGATGATGCTGACTATAGGGAAACATATCTTGGCTGCTATGAAGCCTATGGAAGAGCTGCAAATACTGGTCTTCCCAAGACAGTTTTAAGGGATTAGACACGGTTAGAAGTATTCAAGTAAAAACATATTCTTGTTTATGCAATTTCAAGCATTTCTATGCATATAATGTTCTGCTTCCCTTAAAACCTAAGGCAGCAAAGAGAGTTTTGCTACAAGTAAAACAAAAAAGAAAAAGGCAGGATGTAGAAAATACTTTTCTAAGAAGCAGAGGGTGAAAGTTTATAAACAATTATAGATCTGTTATTAAACTGAAACAAGTATATCTGTCACTCTGTGCTTTCTAGGTACAATGAAAATAAAATTAATATTTATTGAATTATATAACATTAATATAGAAAATAACTATTCTCTTGTTTAATTGTTCCTTTGCTTGATGATTATTTTAAAGAAAATAAATTGTGAAAATCAATGGTAATGAAATGAAGATGAATGAAATGGTAAATGGTTTCCTAAAGCTACATCTGAGAGAGGTCCATCTAATGTCCTCACTGTGAAACAGAACTATTTGACTCATTCTACATTGGGCCATTAGGTGTCACTAGGGATACAAAATGATGTCTTCTGACAGAGAGACATCTGTTGAAAACTAGATCTGGGAGCTTAATGTAGGTTCCAATTTTGTTCTTAATTTTTGTGCAAGCAGATGATTATGATCAATATACTGAAAATGTAAGCCAGTGGCACTGGGCTTGAAACCCGGTAATTTTTTGAAGAAAAAGACAGAAATATTATTTGGTGAAACATCAGAGGCATTTTAAAATGTCTGTGTCCTGGAAAAAATATCATGGTCAAACACTGTAGAATGGATGGAGCTGTTTTGTTTATGAAAGAGAAACCACCCTCTAAAGAGGCTAAAATGAGAGGAAAAAGTGCAGATTCAGGGAGGTTGAATAAGATCCCCTATATCAATGGCTGGGCCCAGTACTGCACTTGTGCATTGCTGGTCTGGGCTGGCAGGACCTGCTGCAAAGGCTCTGCCAAGGTCAGTGTGGCTGCTGCAGCTCCCATGGGAAGCAATTCTGAAAAGACCAGCTTGGAGGGTGGTACAAAGGGATGAGGGAAGAGCAGCCATGAGGAGAGCAAACTCTGCCTGCTGTTTCCTGGCTCTGAAGACTGGTAAAAGTTTAATAACACTAATCCCAGCTCCCACAAAGTCTGGGTATTGTCCTGCAGCCCTTCTTGCCCCCCTGGCAGCGTCATTGAAGATGGTATGTCAATAAACTGCCATCTGTCCATTCACTACACTCCATTTTCACTATGTGCCATGTTGTTCTGGGTTTACTGTTCTGCCAGGGGTGTGTGGAACAAAACCAGACACACACAGGACAGCATTTGAAATGCTGTGTGAACTATTTGTGGCCTTCCTTGTTATGTCATTTGAGGAAGGGTTGAAGATGACATATCTTCCCTGACCTTTGGGGAATATAAATTTCTGAGACTATTCCACATCCCTGCATATATGACTTGTGAGAGAGGCCTGCTGTCTCCTAAGCAAACCGAATCCATGGCTGAAGGCACAAGATTTAGCAGGCATTATCCTGTAACCATAGTCACTAGAGGAAGTGCAGAGAACCCTCTGAACTCCAGGGCAGAGCTGTCCTGGGTTCCCAAATGGTATTTGAGAAAGCACATCATGCTGAATCAAACTGAAAGCTACATGTCTGCCAGAAAGGCTTTGACACACAGCAGGGCTTTCTGTTTCTTGGCTAGTGAGCTAAGATTGATCAGTAGGGAAAAGGGACAGCAGAGAGGAGATTGTCAAAAAGCAGCAAGGGTGGGGCTGCTTGGCAAGGAAAGGGGATACACAGCAGGAGGTGACAAGAAGACCAGAAAGGCAGGGGCTTTCCCATAAGATATTAGATACTGCAGTTCCCTACACTACTGCTACAGTCCAGTGATTGCCAAACAAGCTTGGGGTGATGAGGTAGGTCAAATATCAAGCCTGCAGGTTAAATCCAAAAATCAGTGTCTGTAGTGCTCCTAACCAGAACACTGGTTAGTACAGAACACTGTACATTAAGGAGTTAGTGACCATGTAAAAATGGATCTGATCAGGCTGATCAGTGTGTGCAGTTTTGTGTTAAGTTAGGCTGCACATACTGCGTAGTGTCCGGGACCATATGGTGCTGAACATATCATGGGGCTGTGGGCTAAACTTCATCTGCTAATCATAATGGAGAGCCTCACAGATGGAGGAATGGAGAACCTCACAGATGGTCCTGACCTGGCACCCTGTGATGATATTGCTGGCATATCCTTGTCTTAATCTTGAAGTGAAGCAGCATTTTTCTGTATACTTTCATTCATCAGTAGAAATTATAAACAGAACATACCCATAAAATTGTAAAGATCACACTACCAGTGAACCTCTGCATGCATGGGATATGCACAGTGTGCTGTTCCCTGAATAAAGACCTATCCAATGCTGCACCACTTTGGGATCTGACCACTGGAAGGGACATGAAATTGACTATGCTCTCTCCTTTTCCCTTCTCATGTCATTTCCAATAAAATGGAAATGGAAATTTAATAATTTTTTTACTAGTGTCCAAAATGAATACTTGCAGTGTCCATCTTGCTTGAGGTTCATGGCGAAGCAAACTAGCAAGGGCTGGTCAAGAGACACCACCTAAATTCTTCTCTTGAGTGAGGGGGATGTAGACCCCCATGGAGGCATCTCACAGCTCTGCCACAAACAGTGCTCAGATTCAAGGCTTGGAAGCTGCTTCACGTGTCCCTGAGCCCACGCAGTCAAACTTTTAGGAGAGGGATGATCTCAAGAGCAGTGGTTTCTGAAGTGCTGAGTGTTATGGAGGCAGTGTCAGAGGTGGACTATTTGGTGTATCTTCTGACATAGGAACTTAATGGCATCAAAAGAGGTTAGCAGAAAGCGGTTATAAAACCCCAGTACATAGAGGTAGCTGACAACAAACAGCTGAATGATGGAATTAATGGTCAAAGAATGTGGAAGATGATAAAATTTCACATGATTTTAAAGGGGAACTGGACAAAACCATGGAAAAGAAATCGGTTGAGAGGTAATAAATGTACAGAAAATACTATCAGCTATTTAAGTTCCAGGACTGACAACAGCCAGTGTTAGGACCCTGAAAGCACAGCCAGCTTCAGCAAGAGATTTCCCCAGCACCCTCTGCACATGGGTCTGGAGCCTGTGTTGGGTACTGGCACCATTTGTGAGAGGAGGACACAAACTGTCCTTGGCCATTTACAGCAGACCCTGTAATGAATGAAAAGAGCTCATACTGTGCCAAATCTCCAGTCAGAAGAGCAAACAGCACCTCTGCTTGAGTGTAATTAAGAAAGAGTGGACAGAGACATGTGACAGATGTGTCTGGAGAAACAGAAGAGAAGACATGGAGATGTTAATAAGAAGGGGATGTTATAAAGAGCACAGCTGAAGGCACACTCTTGGGAGTCACTCTGGGGCATTGCAGCCACAGGCAGCTCATGCCAGGGCAGTGACACTCCAGAGGAACTGCAGCCTGCTGGTCACTGATGCTGCAGCAAGGACATCCTTGTGGAACTGCAGCTCCTGAAGCAGACTAGAGCACAGAATAAAAGTGAGCAGCACTATCTGGCAGATATGTACAGTTATACACCAATCACAACCTCTTCCATTGCTTGCTGCTCCACCAAAGGGACTGGTGAGCACTGAGTATAACAAGGAAGCTGAAACTAGTAAGCACAAGAGGACACTTTTTGTATTGAAGTGAAATGTGGGGAAGCAGGATGAAGGGTCTGTTTGTTTCATGGTTTGTTACATTGTCAGACACCAAATAAACAACAAAAATTTAATGTTAATCAGCAAGAAATTAAGTGAAACTCCCCAAGCCAAAGCTGTTGTCCACAACAGAAGCTTGTTTCAGCCTAGACATAGCACTGAAGTGCACTACAGGTTCCAGTTCTACCTCCTGACAGACCTCAGTCCTAAACCTTGGAGCCTTGTCTCCAGGCCCAACTCTTTTGCTCATAAGTGTATGACAGAGCTCTGAGTGCACTAATGAATTTGTAATAGTCCTGCACTAATGAATTTGTGAGAGTCCTGGAGCCTCTCCCACACCTGTGACCCCAGGAGCTCTAAGCTATGTGCTGGACTTTCAGTTCCCATGTGTATTACATCAGTGGTGTGTCACTCTCCAGTTCAAACACAGCTGTGCCCATTCCTGGCCAAGGACTCCTAATGTGACCTTGGCCCTGGCTTGTGATCACTGGACCTGGACCTGCCTCTGCTGTGTGAATTGACTTTGTGGTCAATGTTGTCTTTGCGCCTGCCTCTGTTCTGCCCGTGGTCTCCAGGCCTGCTCTGCTCAGCTGCTGAGCTCTGGCTGGTAGGACTCCAGCTGGGGCATCCCCCTTGCCTCCTGGTTTGTTCCTCTTTGGGAAAAGATGGCCCTTGCTGCTCCTGGACAGTGAGCTCAGTCCTGCCTGAGCCCCCTGCCAAGCAGGAGGAGCCTGGGTCTCCAGTCACACAGGGCCCTGTCCTAACAAACCTTCCCAATCTCCACAAAGCACTCACTCATTACTCAGAGACAGGCTCCTGAATATTCCCCTTCCACCCAGCCAGACCATTCTTCCTGGTTTGTTCCTGACCAGCCTCTGGGGACTGTTGGGATGCCCTGACCATCTCACTCCGTTCTTGACCTCTCATGCCATGTCCGTCTCCTATCCACTGCCCTTGTCCCAGCTCTGTGTCCCCTGAAACAGCCCCCTAGCACCCCACAGCCACTGAGTCACTCTGAAGTGAGTCCCTCCTGAGCACAGGTCTCCCTGAGGAGCAAGGGCACGCTGTCCCCACAGAAGGGGCTGCACTAGAAGCCCTCAGTGGCCTTGTTTTTCCATGGGACCTCTCCCAGCTGCCCAAATCCCCAGATCCCATGCTACCCCCCACCCCGGGCCATCAGCCCCCACCCCAGTGACACCACATCAGGGGCTGTTCTCCTGTTCCCCTCAGTCCTGCCCTGCTTGGCCATGGCCTGCTTGACAACAATTTGTGCACTCATCTCCTGGCTTGAACTTGAGCCTACTCTGTCACTGCTGACCGGCCTCGTAGTCACTGGATCTGATTGCAGCCCTCACCTGTGGAGAGACTTCCTGGCTTATATTGCCTCATGTTCTGAAGGCTTGGTTGGAGCTGTCACCCTTTCAGGGTCTGTCCTGTTTCCCTTGCTCAGGTGCGATGGGGCCGGGCCCAGGTCAACCAGCCTCCCATTCCACAGGCAGCAACCAGTTTTCATTGCTCCCTAACCTAGGCTCTGGAAATGGACCATGGCCCTGGCTCTCCTCTTGCTGTGTCCGTGGATGCTGGAGGACCCTGTCACTGACATTTGGTTCTGCTTCCCTATGGTCAGATATTGTGGTGAGGGCACTGCCCTCCCTGAGGGCTGACTCTTGGCCCAGCTCACTGTTCTCATGGAGCAGCCCTGCTCCTGCTGCTTCTCTCAGAAAGCTGTCAGACAGCTTTCCACCCAAAATACTGCCTGCTTACTCAGGCTATAGTTTTCCAATGTGACTACAAGGATATTATGGGAGATCATCCAGAAGGCCTTACTAAAGTCAGGTGTACAATATCTTCTGCTCTCCCTTTGTTTATACGACAAACTGTCCCACCCCAGACACCAATGATGTTTGTCAGGAGAGATTTGTCCTTGGTAAATCTGAGCTGGTTTCCTTCATTATCTTTTATTCCTTCACATGTCTCAAAATGTTCCCAGGAGGCTATGCTTGGAAGCCTTCTGCAGGGATTTGAGCTCAAATACAATGGTACACCAGGGCATTAGTGACCTACATAGTATTTGACGGGAGAAGGTGCAGGCCTGAGCTTGTCGAGCGTGGAGCTTGGCTACCCATCCTGTGCTGTCCTGCACATTGCCCTGGGCTGCAGCATGAACTCTGTGTACGAGTCAGAAGGGAGGAACCTGTAGGTAGCTCCCACTTGGCATGAGTGACTGCATCCCCTGCCTCTTTGCATTTATCATAAAGTGAAGCAGCAGGTCTTCGTGTGAACATCCTTCTGTTTCTCAGAAGAAATTAACTGCTTTCTTCTTAAAAAATTCCTGCAAGAGCTCTAAAGACCAAAGTGTCAGTGAACACCTATCTCTGTGGATAGTGATCTTTCCAATGCTGCACAGCTTGGGGTTCCCAGCAGCTAAGGGAATATCACAGAATCAACTATGTTGGAAAAGACCTTTGAGATGATCAACCTATATAAGCAGGCTATAGGTCCAACCTATGACCTAAGACCACCATGTCAACTAGACCATGGCATTGAGTGTCACATCCAGTCTTTTCTTAAACACCTTCGGGGATGGTGGCTCCACCACCTCCCTGGGCAGCCCATTCCAATGCCCAATCACCTCTTCCGTGAAGAATTTCTTCCTGATGTCCAACCTAAATCTCCCCTGGTGGAGCTTAAGAGTATGTCCTCTTGTCCTATTGCTACTTACCTGGGAGAAGAGGCCGACCCTTACCTGGCTATAATCTCCTTTCAGGTAGTTGTAGTGAGTGACAATAAAAATTATCTATATTATTCTCTTTTTCCTTTCAATGTTAGCTGGAATAAATGGTATTTTAGGCAGTGTCTCAGAGACTGTGTTTTTCTTGACACAGATCATTATGAGTACTAACCCTTAGTGCCTTGCAGCAGTGCACTACACCTTTTCAGTGACTGAAGAGACCTGTAGTCTCCTCAATTCTCCTCCTGTTCCTTTCTGAAAATTAGTCAGTTTTTCAAATCATCAGGGACCTTCTCCAATCATCCTGACTTTTCTTTAGTTTTCATTTTGCTGTTGCACCCAAAAACCTTTTCTTACTGTCCTTCACATCCCTTGTCAGTTTTCCTTCCAGCACAATTTTTGCTTTTCAGATTTCATCTCTGAGTGCATGGTGAAAGCTTCTATGCTCCTGCCTGGTGGACTCTCCTTGCTTTCAACACTTGTACACTTGCTTTTTGCATTTGAGCTTGGACAGAATGAAGGCACCTTTATCATCAGACACATGTTGCTTCCACAGAAAGATATTTAGCAGGTATGGAAGCAAGGCAAAGGCTTTGCATGTATGTGAGGCTAAAACCCATTCAACCACAGTAAGGATGTTTTTCAAACATGGGAGTCAAAGACTCCCATCCAACCCATTGCTGGCCTGTGGGATGTGATCATTGAAAATTATGCCATGAAGGTCACATCAACCTATGTCAGGGGGAGCAGTAAGAAATCATCATCTGTATAATGAAGTCTAAGCCTGTGTCAGTCTCAAATGAATAAAGGGATGTGAGATGTCATATGGGATATTGCAACGACAATTAAGGGCAATGACAAATGCCCTGTCACTGTCTGTGAGAGATCAAGGCAGCACTGCAGGCAACAATGCACATCTCCAATGGAATAGAGCAGTTGTAGAAAGGTGCCATGTGGGCCATGGGCTCTGAAGGAGCTTGACCAGATACTTCATTTGCTTAGTACTGGGGAAAAAAACAGAACCACAGAACAATGAAGAGAGAAACCATCGATAGCTGCAGCACCCAGGTCTGCAATGGTAAGTTAGACAGTCAGCTGCAATCAGTAAATCTCTCTGTGACTGGTTACCTCTGTCCCTGCTTGAAAGCCAGCTTCTAGAGTCACAATGTGGAATGAAGACAAACACAAAACAATTAATATGCTCCTTTCTATTGGCAAAAGAGCAGGATCAAGGACGGAATCCTGAGTTCTGAATAGGTTTTTGTGATTAGATGAGAGGCTTTGTTCTGTGAACTGACCTGGACTTCATATCCTTTTGGTTAAGTTCCTTTTACACTGTCAGTTGTCCAAAGCTCAGGTAGTCAAGAGTCTGTTGGTTTTGGGACAGCTTCACAATGAAATGCCTGGCAGAGGAAAGGGCAACTGAGCCTTAGCTGACCTCTTTCTTGGGACAAGCATTGTCAAACAAGGATGTGTGACTGAATTGTTGGTACAAGTACAGCTGTACTTGACAGGACAATCCATTGCCAGTTGTCACAGGTAGTCTTCCAAGTGCAGGAAGGTTTGCTTACTTTAGACCTCATGTCAAGCAGACTGTAAAAGACCTTTTAGGGTTGACGTTATGCTGCTGGTCTGCTCTGTTCCAGTTCTTCATTTGCTCATGGGTATATTCTATTGCTTAAAATGGGCCTTGCATTAACTCCCAGTCTGAGCACAGAAAACCACACCAGACCCCTCATAAAGAACACAGCTTCCCTTTATCAAACATTATCACAGCAGAGCTTTTTATCCTCCATGTATTTGCTTATTGTGGGTGTGTTCTGAACCTGAAGCTCCAATTCTTGGAGAGAAAACATGATTTTCCTATAAATCATGCAACAAAGCTCTGCATCAAATGCATACAAAGCTGTTCTGAAGATCTGGAACCAGGACACTACACAGAAGTTAAACCCACCAGATTAAAAAAACCAACTGGGATAATTTTAATTCTATTCTTGCAGTGTGATAGTGTGTAAAAAAAAAGATCATCAAAAGTGAAGCTCCTTCCTGAATATGTTTGTAAGTCCTAAAATTCAGGTCATATGCGATGAGCTCTACTTGTGATACAGGTCTGGACACTTCTGTAATTCATGTATGATCAACCAGACGAAGGGAATGGGAATCATGGTTGTTAATCAGAGAGTCTTGAAGGGCATTTGAAAGGCAGATTTCACTGAGGTAAATACACTGACCAACTCTCACATGCAGCAATTGAAGACCAGTGTGTTGGAAGTAGAACTAAACCCTTGTGGACATCAAGTGGCCCTATACAAAAAAAGGATAAGGAGTGAAAATAGTGGCATAAATCTGAGGTGCACTATAAACAATGTGATAAAACAGCTTATTAAGTGAAGACACACAGGCTTGAAGAATCATAAAGTATCTCAAATTGGAAGGAAACTATGAGGATCATTGAGTTCAGCTCTCTGATCCTTTCAAGACTACCTACAAATAAACCGTATGACTAAGAGCATTGTCCAGATACTCAGTGAACTCTGACACACGGGGTGCTGTGACCACTTCCTTAGGGAGTCTGTTTCAGGGTGTGACTGACCACTCTCTGGATGAAGAACCTTTTCTCAGTGTCCAATCTGAGCTTCCCTCAATGGAGCTTCATTCCATTTCCTTGTGGCTCATCACAGGTCACCAGACAGAGGAGAGCAACACCTCCCCCTCCACTGCACCCATTGAGGAAGTTGTAGGCTGAGATGAGGTCACCCCTCAGCCTTCTCTTCTTGTCCTCGAGGCCTTTCACCATCTCTGTCACTCTCCTCTGTACAGGCTCTTACAGAGAGATGTCCTTCTTACATTGAGGTGCCCAAAGCTGCACACAGGACTTGAGGTGAGGCCACATCAGTGCAGAGTAGAGAGGGAAAATCATAGAATCAGAGAATAGTTTGGGTTTCAAGGGACATTAAAGATGTCCCCTGCCTTTGGCAGGGTCAATCACCTCCCTCGACCAGCAGGTGATGCTGAACCTGATGCACCCCAGTATGTGGTTGGTCCTTTTGGCTACCAGGACACACTGCTGACTCATTTTCAACTTGCCATTGACCCAAACCCACAGATCTCTTTATGAAGGGCTGTTTTTAACCTCTCATCCCCTGATCTGTACTTGCAATGAGGATCACCCCATCGCAGATGGAGAATCTGGCACTTGCTCTTGTTAAATTTCATACATTTGGTGATTGCTGAGCCCTCCGGTCTATCCAGATCTCTTTCTAAGACCCTCGAGGGAGTCCACAGTTTCTCCTAGTTCAGCACAGCTGGCATTAGCCCACACTGGCACATTCACTTCAGCTTTTTCATCATCATCTTAGAAGGATGACTAATAATCAATATTTTGTGGGCACAAAGCTTAAAAGGAAAGCAACGTGTGACTTGGGGTCCAGGCACATCTCCCACTATTTAATCACATGTGAGATTTTCTTCTGGCTACCTAGCACTTCTGGAAAGCACTTCTGCCTCTCCTGATGTCTGTGTTACCACCTCACCTCACCTCCTGAGCTACACACTGACAGACAACGACTCATCGAGGGGAATGCAGATTTATATGGCACATTTATTTTCACAAAAGGAAGCAGACTGAGGTAAAGAATACTGCACTGCCTAAACTTTTGACAGCAGTACAGGAGACTACTCTGCTTAACAGAGATCACGGTTATGTCCCATACGTTCTAAAGAATTACATCATGCTGACTTTGAGATCCCCCTCCTGCCTTCCCCCCTTCTTCCCCCGCTCTTAAAAATCACACTGTGCTTTGCAGAGGTCAGAATGGTTTCTTAACTGTTTGTCCATTCTATTATTCCAATACAGAACAATAGCTTTTATAAATGAAATATACTTGCTATTATATATTATGATTATCCCACAGACCATGAACACTCTAGCTGGTTTTCACAGTTCCTCCATCATCTCTCATGCCATTAAGTTACTCATGGAAGATCTGAGAGATACAAGGCAAATGCATACACAAATACATTTGAACTGACTGTTTTTTACTTTATCTAGAGTTATGTTTTGCTGTTAATCCCTGAGAATAAAATACTTTGCTATAAAACCACATTCATAGAAAGACCTTTTATAAATATTCCAGCTTCTCAAAGAAAATGTTCCTGTTTTTGACTTTCATCTCAATTGGTTTTGTCACATGCACCCTACTTTATTTCCCCATTTTTTAAGAAGAATAAAAGCCTAAGTCCTGTCCTCTTATCTCTTCTGTCCAGCATGGCTGCATTTTGTACATTCAGAAAGGACTAACTGAAAGAGAGTTCTGGTCTATTACTATGACCATAATAACAAATTGACTAATTATTGACATATTGACTAATAACTGCTAATTATGTGTCACTAAGGTTTTCACATTTTTTGTTTCTTACTGCTATCCCAGTATCTCATTGCAAATGAGGCATTGTTTTTCAGCCTCTTCTCCAGCCAAATGGTCCTGATGTACTGGTGGAAAGCACTGTTAAAAAGCATAAAATACTAATATTTGTTCTCCCTTCAATCAAACCCAAACCCATTGAAACAAAAAAACCTGACCTAATACCATTAATTTATTTTTATGGTGTCAAAAGTCAAACTTCTGAGGGACAGCAGTGGGTGGGTCACAACTCAGACTGTATAAATTCCCAAGGGCTCAGCCAGTATACCCACATACAGCTGGAAAGCTGTATTGTCTTTGGTGCTGAAGCCTGAAGGTAAGAATTTCTCTAGAAAAATTTACCTTCTCACTGCATTATTCCTTGGTTCTGACTAAACTTAAAAAGAGAGAAGTGATTGTCTTGTGTTTGATATTTTTCAGGACAGAATATTTACATGATGTTCTCTACAAATCTCACCAGTGTACATGCATCCTACACAGTTTTGTTATATGTAAAATCTGAATGTTTGTGGTTTTGGGGAGGTTTTTAAAGTTATTCTCTGTGCTTAAAATGTTATTTTGTGCTCAAAACATTATTCTATTTCAGAGCATCTTATCTTCCCATTCTGTATCTTTTAAGATTGATTTTGACAGACAAGCAATAAGTTTCCTTGCTTGACCTCTCGTTCAAAAGAGTGAATTGAGAGCAGAACTGTGGTGTTCGGTGAATTTGCTAAGTTTATTTTAGTGTGAAATTTCTCTAAGAGTTGCATTTCTAAAATATAGAGTTGGTGAACACAACATAAAAAGGTACCTGGGTGCACAGATGTACAATTTTTAAATAACTTATAAGTGGGATCATGTATACAGATGAGAGAAAAATGTATACAAGTGAGAGAAAAATGTGTGTGGCTGTATGTGTATATCCAAGAGGCCAGTCACAAAACATTTTGGTAGAGTTGAACACTACAAAGAGAAACTTGAGATCCTAGCATTTAGCTCCAACATAAGGGGCTGGATTTTGAAAAACAGCAATTTAATTTCTCAGACAGATTATAGTCTGAGAAAACGTAGCATGTTGATGCAAAGCAAACTATATCTGAAAGCACAATACAATGAAATATGAATTTTGTGCATCAGTCTTGCTCCTAGATTTGGTGACATTAGACAAATTATATTGCCTGTCCATGCTTCTATTACTAAAACACGGGTAAGCTACAGGCCTTTGAAGATATACTGACAGTAGGTACTGTGCAACAAATAGATACTTTACTACACCTTCTTATTCTTAGAAAATAAAAATAGCTAGCCTCTGCTTTTACCTTTATCTGCCCAGAGCTAAACCAAATGGAAATGTAATTTGTGCTTAAATTTCCAGCTTTGCAAGTATATGAAAGAGAGAATATTTTCATGTTTTCATCAAGCTGCTACAAAGTACTAAGGAATTGTAGCCTTCAGTGAATAAAATAAGTACAGGCAATTGTTATTTGACTTCTTTGAAAAGGTAAACAGAAACCACATACAGATTCCAGAGCTCTGAGGAGCTGTTAAAAAAGGTGAATGTATAGAAATGCAGAAGGAAACAGATTTGTGAAAACAGAGTTTCTAACATGCATGAGAGGTGAGAATAGAAACAGACATGTTAACATAGAATGATTTCCAAATTACTTGTTTACATTTTATAATGTAAATTCCTGAAAATTCCTATTAAAGTGCACGTGTTGTGTGTGTGTGTGCTATTCCCATCATTACATTGCTATTGTCCTTCTGCTCTTTGCTCTAGGCAATACTGCTGCACAATGGCCTCCATCGGTCCAGTGAGCACAGAAGTTTGCTGTGACATATTCAGGGAGCTGAGAAGCCAGAGTGTCCAGGAGAATGTCTGCTACTCCCCTCTGCTCATCATTTCAACCCTCTCCATGGTCTACATAGGTGCAAAAGATAACACCAAGGCTCAGATAGAAAAGGTGAGACTACATTGAGGATTTAAACCCTCCAGAGCCACAGCCCTTAATGATATTATAATGTCCCTCAGAGGCTAAGGAATGTGGATCCAGAGTTATCAAAACGTGGATCCAGAGTTATCAAAGCCTGTGGCCACCTGAAACTCCCACAGTGCTAAATAATCAGCCCATAATCTTGAGACTGGATTTAAATTTTATCATAGTTTAGCAGTAGAATTCTCAAAGACAAAAATACGTTCTAGCAACACTTTTTTTTTTTTTTTTTTTAATAGGGAAAGGAAATAAAATCTATAGGGAAAGAGCCAAAACATATCCACAGACTGCAAAGTTTTTCATGTGTTTCGTACAGCTCTCACTATCTTCACAGAGTGGCTGTCTTGTTACCTACAAGAAGGTTGGCATTATTGGTAGCACACACTGGAGCTGAATCCTAGATGCTCAATAGAAAAAAGGATCATCTAAGCAGGCAACAGTATGCATGGCTGTTCAGAGATGGTACTGATAGATTGGACTTTTTGAGTCATTCTCAGTTAGTCAATAGGTTTGCTTCAAACATGATGTGTTAATCTCTGTTGCATAACCTTTTTCTTGTCACACCAGTTATTTCAACTACTGTTATTCTTAATTACAGGCTATCCACTTTGATAAAATCCCAGGATTTGGAGAGAGTACTGAATCTCAGGTACAGAAACAATTTAATCCCTTCTGTATGTCGGTTTCTCCTGGGAGCAAAGTCTATCAGATTAAGCAGTCTTGTACCAGTTCCAACCCTATTCCAATGTGCATAGAGCCCTTCATCCAGCATTTGGGGGGAACATTTAATTCATAAGAATGAACAGAGAAGGCGGGTAACAGAATTCAGAGCAAGTATAAAATGACACCCATCACCATAATATTGGGCCAATAGGGGGAAATTATAGATATTTGTATAACTAGGCAAAGTAGCTGGGTGCTAGTGGTTAAACAGAACTGGTTGGGAACTGGTCTGCTGAAGCTAGATTACTGTAGCAGAAAATTAAAAGTCCCCCCAAATGGCATGAGGAAATTACAGTAGAAAACCAGCACTGAATTATATATATCACAAAATTACATCAGCACAGGATGAACCATTTTCTAAGCAAAAGCATCTGAACTACTCTACTCCTTTTATATAGTATGTAATACCTACTCATCATTAAAACTAGGGTAACATCATCTCTATATTTGTATTCATATCAATCAGTGCGGCACATCTGTGAGCATCCACGCTTCACTTAAGGACATTGTCACCCAAATCACCAAACCAAGTGACAATTATTCCATCAGCATCGCCAGCAGACTTTATGCTGAAGAGAAATACCCAATTCTGCCGGTGAGTTGCTCTAAGATCTGATCTGAATGTCAAAACTGTAACTTTCTGTAAGGCAAAAAGCACTGTCAAAAGTGTAGGGTCTGCTAAAAAAATTTTCTTCCATATGGAAAGATTCTATCTATCACAGCCCTAACCCCTGAAACTCTTGAGAAAAAATGTGACTAGCCAAAAAGATGTTTGTGCAAAGTACAATAAAGATCCAATTAAGTCAAGGTATAATTAATAAAGAGATAACTCCAAGTCTTTTCTCAACTTGGAAAACAAACCTGAAAAAAACTTCAGGTTCTCAAAAATGTTCCAAGGTCTTCCATTGAAAGGAACATTTAATTTGAAATTCAAGGAGAATACCATTGCAAAAAAAAAAAATTAAAAGTGGGCAAAGAGAATAAAAACCCCATACTTAACTGAAATGAATGTTTTAGATTAAACTCAGTTCTGGAAAATATTTTTTAAAATGTGGGCATATACTCTTGCTTGAAACAATGCATGTCAAATCTTAAGATGCTTATGAACTAGCTCATAGTTTACTGATGAGCCTTAATAAGCAGACTGCTCATATCTGTTAATTTCATTCTTGCCTTTTACATCTGCAAAATGCTTTGACATTCTGAGCTGAAAATGGCATACTCTTTCTTTGCAGGAATACATTCAATGCGTGAAGGAACTGTATAAGGGAGGCTTGGAATCCATCAGCTTTCAAACAGCTGCAGAAAAATCCAGAGAGCTCATAAATTCCTGGGTTGAAAAACAGACAAATGGTAAGAGGAAGCCAAATGTCAGCACAAGTATTTTCCTTCTGCCACCATGTCTGAACAACATGTGAGAACATTTAAGTCAGGTGATGAAAAATCAAAACATCTCCCTGTGCTCATTATCCTGGATAAGAAATCAGATACAGAACTATCATCTAACATCAGACACATCCCTGTTAGAAGACTCTCTCTATCTGTAGAGGCTTTCTGGATATGTAATATTTCCAGTCCTGATAAAAGGGACTAAAATATGCTAAAAGATTTCCAGTCCTGATAAAAGGAAGAGCACTAAAATATGCTTTTTACACACTGACAAATAGTTTGACACCAATGTTTCCACTTTTGTTTGATGCAAAAAGTATTAAATGTTTGGCTGGGAGACCATCCTGGGATACAAGGTTCCAATGGTTCTTCCCGTTGACACAAAATATGCTAATTTTGTATCAAGTAAATCTCTGGATCTTTTATCTCTCACTATAATTCTTTATAGGGAGAGAAACAACAACCATTGCCAACAGTAGTGAGCAAATCAACCTTGGAACTACAAGATAACAGCTACAAAACCAAAGCAATGTCCTTGCCCTACACTCTCCTTCCCACAAATTCTTTACCCTCCATTCAATGCTGAAAGTGCCAAGTAAGATGTGTTATACACAGATGTATTATACATGTTCTCTTTTCCTGTGCATTTTGAAAGGGTCAATCAAAAATATCCTTCAACCAAGCTCTGTGAGCTCACAAACTGACATGATCCTGGTCAGTGCCATCTACTTCAAGGGATTGTGGGAGAAAGCATTTAAGGAAGAAGATACCCAGACAGTTCCTTTCAGAATTTCTGAGGTATGTGGGCCTACATCACTTTAAAGGTGTCATGTTCGAGAATTTATGAAGGGAGTTGACGAGTTGCTGTATAATCTTACTGAAAAAGAGCAATCATCAGCTTTACCCATAAGTAGGCATTTCTACACTCTAGGAATACTCTTTCTGAAAACTATATTTTCTTTGGTTTTGCAGCAAGAAAGCAAACCTGTGCAGATGATGTCTCAGATTGGTACATTTAAAGTGGCAGAGATCCCTTCTGAGAAATGCAGAATCCTGGAGCTTCCATATGCCAGTGGGCGGCTGAGCCTGTGGGTGCTGTTGCCTGATGACATCTCTGGCCTGGAGCAGGTATGCCCCTGGCAGCTAGGTTTCAGAAAACCATGAACACAGTGAAATTTTAGGTGCAAAGAAACTCTTCACAATAAAGTTATCTTAAAGCACATTCCCAGCACAGATCTGAATATTGGAAGCATGGGATTGTTGCATAGAGACACACATCTCTCTCAGTGGTCCTGCAAAAGTTTGTATGAGGATGGATTGCTGAGCAACTACTTTATTGGGTTAAATTTTTGTCACTGCAGAACAGATTCTTCTCAGATAAGCAGCTGTTACTCCAGCACTTTGAGCTCCAAAGCTTTTATATTTCCATTTCTGCATACTGAGGAACTTACTGGGAAGTTCATCTTAGCTTGAGTATTTGTAATTATTGAATGGTTTGATAGCCTTCAACATGCTTCCTTCATGTCTTCAAAAATTAAACTATCTAAAAATTGAATACGAGTACTGGAGTGATTAAAGCAATTTCAGAAAGTAAAACACACATGACATATTACTGTTGGTATGAAAAGAATATAGTCATTAGCAGGAATGCAGTTTGAATAGGAAAAGTTATGCAATAAATCCGAGTTCATTGAAATGATTGCGCACTAACTCTAAGAACCTAAATTATAAAACTAAAGAGTCATTTGAACACAGCTAAATTTCTTCAGTAATAACTGATAGCTCATTTATTACTTCAGGTATTAGTAAAACCTTTAACACTTCCTTACTTGGAGGTCCTAAATGTAAATAGAGCTTACAAGTCAGAAGCACAGAATGACCTCTGGAATATATTTCTGAAGAAAAGAAGATAAATTGGCAAGAGCTTTGGGAAATTTGCTGAGTAGCCATCTAGTCAGGACTATAAATTGCCAGTGAGCCTATTAAAGAAATAGGAAGCAGGACAGAGAAGAGAGAGTCATGGTTTGCTTTCCTCTTCTAGACACGTTAATCCATATATACCCAGAAAATACACCATAAGAAAAGCAGTCAGTTTAAGAGAATAAAACCCACAATGGTACTGCATTGCTACAAAAGGTGTCGTGCTCTCATCCCAGAGATCTAATTTGTTTGTTTCCTTGCAGCTTGAGACCGCAATCACCTTTGAAAATCTCAAGGAGTGGACCAGTTCTAGAAAGATGGAAGAGAGGAAGATTAAAGTTTATCTCCCCCGCATGAGGATTGAGGAAAAATATAACCTCACATCTGTCTTAAAATCCTTGGGTATCACCGACCTGTTCAGCTCATCAGCCGATCTCTCTGGCATCTCTTCAGCACGGAGCCTGAAGGTGTCTGGAGCATTCCATGAGGCATTTGTGGAGATCCATGAAGCAGGCAGTAAGGTGGTACGCTCATCAGGAGCGGGGGTAGATGACACAAGTGTCTCTGAAGAGATTAGAGCTGACCACCCTTTCCTCTTCTTGATCAAGCACAACCCAACTGACAGCATCGTGTTCTTTGGCAGATGCTTTTCCCCTTAAAGAGAGGAAAGCTGAAAGAGTTTCTGTCCCTCCCAGCAAGACCCAAAGTGCTGCAGTATCAAGGGTAAAAAGAAAGACGAACTTTCTCATTTGTCCATATTTTCTAAAACCAGGATGCTTTATTAAAAAAAATGTAAAAAAAAAAGAAGTTAAGGCAGAGAAATTTTGAAATTTTGCTGGAAAGCAGAGGCCCTTTGCCTTTCCTCTATGCTGAGTACTATTATTTACTCATAGATGAAGAGTTAAAGGAATGAAAATCTGACCCAAAAAAAGCATGAGCATTAACAGACATGTTCCTGGTGCAATTTAACAATAGTGCCGAATCATCACACTGAAAAAACACATCACCTTTTTTGGGAAAAAAATGCAATCTTCTAACTTAGCCAGATTTCTCTACAGACAAATTTCATGATGTCTCCCCTGGAATAAGTCACTCAAAATTTCCTAAATTAAACTCTAAACTACTACCAATCATACCTACTCCGATAAAGCAATTGGTTTTTATTTCTACCCCTGATACTGCCAGGCTCTTCCTCCCTTTCTAAGGATGCATTATAGAAATTTTGTAATTAATATTTCTTCTTAAGCCTTTTTGGATCAATCATCATGACCAAGTGTGTTGGTTTTGCAGGTTGCTATTCAAATTTTCTCCATGTGTCCTATCCCTGTATACAATGGGTCTTGTGGGTGTACACTTTTGCTCCTTTAATCATAATAAAAACTTACTTAAGAAAATGCTTTTCATTTGGAGTATTTTAAATGCATCTGGGACAGGGTAATCCTGGCTATGCGTACAAATCTGCAGCTTTGGGTGGACGGCAAGTTGAACAGCAGTGCCCTGGCAGTCCAGAGGGCCAACCTGGGGTGTTCTGGGGGGCATCAGGCACAGCATGGCCAGCCAGGCAAGGGAGGGGATTGTTCCTGCTCTGCACCGGGGCAGCCTCACCTCCAGTGCTGGGGGCAGTTTTGGGTGCTACTGTATAAGAAGAACATCACACTCTAAGAGTGTGTGCAGCAGAGGGGGGCTGAAATGGTGAAAGCTCCCAAGGGCAAAACTTACAAGGTATGTCTGAGGTCACTTGGCTTATTCAGCTTGGAGGAGAGGAGGCTGAGGGGTGACCTCATCTCATCCTAGTGGGAGGGGGAGGTGCTGCTCTCTGTCTGGTGACCAGTAAGGGCATGAGGAAATGGAATGAGGCTGTATCAGGCTGCAATTTTTCTGCCTAAGTTGGTTCATTGATTTCAGAGAGATGAGGAATAAGTCTGTCATAACTCTGGGCTAAGACAGAATATTCAGACCAATTTTCTGCCAGGAAGGGATGTGTGTGACCCATACTCCCTCATGCATGCTACTCAAACTAGTCAGATGCAACAATTTCTGCACAAAACATGATCCATCCAGTTTCTCTGAAACAGCAGTTGATAGGCAGTCTGAAAAGCAGCTGGATATGTGCAGAATCTACATGCCACTGAGACAAAGCATTGCCTCAGAGAATATAGGGGAATGGGAAATGGGAAGGAGTTTTTAACTTATCTTTATGGTGTGTTTACAAAGCTTTATGGGCTTTTACTCAGAAGCTAAAGAGAATAATCATGCTAGGAGATGGAATGTCTATGGTGAGTTATAGTTTTTCTCTGGAATTAATTATTCATCTCTTTGACACTGAAGCAAGAAAGGAAACAGAACTGTGAGGAACTGTCACAAAAAAGCACCAGGAGAGTGAAACGGAAAAATTTTGGGGGTGCAGTTACTGGAAGAAGGCTATGCTCTTTCCTGTTTCCAGTATATACAGCATAGCACCAGTGCTGGGAGAACTGTGGTGGAATACTTTTTCAGTTCTACAACACAATATTTACTTGTTCTACTTGCTTTGGATTTCCCTGCCCCATCCTCCAAAATAACACATACTTTGGCAGGACCTCGGGGACACGACTTGCTGGTAACAAAGATGATCTTGGGAAAGAACAAAGATAACATGACAACACCTTCACTGGTATGTAAATAGTTCAAATATATTCCTCCACTTTCTTTTATCAGAGCTGATTGCTGATCAAGAGATAACAATGGGGAAACTTACTGCAAGAGAGCTAATAGTGTGTTTACTATGATCCTAGAGTTTCTGTTGATCTGGTCATGGAAATAGGGCACTTAAATTCCCAAGGACACTTAAATTTCAGCAAATTTTTTCTAAAACTGCAGTATTTCCAGTCTGTTTAAGTTTTTATCAATTAAAGCATACTTCACAAACAGAAGACACAAAGAAGTCCATCTGCTCCTGTATGTGGACAGATATTTTCAGTGCTACCTCATGATTTCTGTTGACTTCAGGCTGCCAGCACAGCAACAAGCAGTCATATTCTTGTCCTCAGTAGTCACTTCCTTAAAAGAAAAAAACCCCATGTGTTCCCAGACCTGTTTTCAGAAATCATTTTGGAATTTGGCAAATCATGTCCCCCTTAAGGAATGGATGCCGGAGTCCTCAGATCCCAGATAGAGAAATATTTGTTTGAATGCTTGAAGATAGCCTTCCACATCTGAGGTACTGCAGCTTCTGCAATAACAGGCACCCAAAGTACTGGCCCCTAGAGGAATATGCCTGGATCTAGCCCCAAGCTATGTGCCAGATATCAAACATCCACCACTCAGCATGGAACAAATCCTCTCCTTTGTGCCACCAAATGAGGCTACAGCTTCATCTCACCATCCTCAAAGCAAAATAGTTAGCATCATGTCCTAGAGACTTCAGCTTTCTGCTGTGTCATGAAGTACAGGTGGATTATTCTCTTGTTTGTCCACAGAATGTCTTTCAGCACAAGTATGGAAGAAGGTTCATACAGCTTTAGGATCTGTCATTAGAGGCTTTTATTGCTCTACCACCACACCCCATATATATTTGTAATTTCAAGCGTGCATTCAAAAGATTAGTGAGTTGTGTCGATACAAGACCACAATCGCTTGCTTTCTTGTGGTCTTACAATGGGAAGGTAATTCCATAGAGATGACAGAATTTAACCCTGAGGCCTTACTGTTTATTCCAGTACTAACTGTTCTAATACATAAAAAAGCAAGTAATATTGTTTGGTCGAGCAAAGTCAGTTATTTGCAAAAATTGGTCTCCTGAAGTTCACAGAGTTAGAGACTAACTTGTGTTGGAATGGGCAGCTGGTCCTAACAGTCACCTGGTCCTAACTCCAGAAACACATCAGGGCCCTTCCCAGTCAAATGTTGCATATCTTTAAATCTGGGGAATCCGCAGTGCTAGGACTAATTTAATTTTAAATCCAAATATTACTAATGTAGAAGTAGTGTAGACTATCTAGCCAGCTTAGTTTTCTCTCACCAAATGGGAGTTGGCCACATGTGAAAATGAGCCCCACCAGTTCCTTCATTTTGATTCTCCCATGTCCAGTCTGCAAAGCTCTCACTATTTTCCCTTACTTTTAAACCTCTTGGAGACAATGCAGAATACCTCTGAAAATCCCAAGGAGTGTTTAGTCAACCATGTGAACAGGAAATTCCTAGAAAATTCCATTGCTCCTAACAACGACTAGGAACAGAAGTGAGATACTAGATAGCTTCATGTTACGCATTTTTATTCCAGAAGCATTAATTATACTTTATCTACATTTTATTATTTGGCAATATCACTGGGATATTGTTTGCACCTGGCCTCTATTTCCGCGTTGTTACAGTATTGAACTTCCTAAGAAAAGGAGTTTAATACCATAGTCCAGCTGTCTTGTAAAGGGAACAGTCTCAAATTGCATGCTACTCCCAGGAAAAAAAAAATCCAAACTAATTTTATGCTCTTATTTTTTTAACTCATTCATCACTTTCCTACTTTTTTAAATGCTAGCAATAGCACTCCACAGCAGGCAAACAATGAATTTCTATTAGTGGCACCTTCAGAGAACAGGAAAATGTTTCTAGAGGTGAGCAAATCCTTACAAGGAGGGCTGACTTCTTAGTCAACAGATAAAATTCCAGTTTAGTGGCACTGATAAGACACCAATAAGGAGTGGGAGAATAGTGAGGTGCCAGATGTGTTTTTGTAAGGAATGGAATTACAGATCAAAGGGGGCAGAGGAGGAATCATTGAACTTCACAGGGCTGTATGCAGGAGCGATTCTTCTTCCTTCTTTTCTATTTCATTCTGCCTCATTTCCCTTGGATGTGGTTCATTAACCATCTTTTCCTAAGGTGCTGACTATCCCCACCCTTACCATGCCCTCCTTTTTCCTCCTTGCCCTTCAGCAATCTCTACTTCTGGTGGGCAGTGAGGGAAGAGGGCAGGGCTGGAGTCAAGGCTTGATTCTAAGAGGAGCAATATCAGGGAGAGGAAGAAAGTGGGAGGACAGTTTACCCCTCCTACTGTGGGGCCTGGAGGGACCATCTGCTATGAAATGATGCTGTGTCAGCTACAGAGGCCAAGCTGCATCTGCATGAGGTGGGGGGAGAGCCCCTTCCTCCAGCCACAAACAGGGAGCCATTGCTCTGCCTTCCTTACACGTCTTCTGGTAACTTTCCCTAGCCTGATCTTGCCGACGTTCCACTGAATTCAAATTGGTCTTGACCTATGTATTGGTCTGTCTATGTTCCCAGACAAGGAATTAGCAACCACAGAAGCAAAAGATATTAAAAAAGATAAAGGATATTAAGGAAGATTAGGCCAAAGAAAAGTAAGGGTGATACACCGAGAAGAAAGAAAAGTCTAAAGCAACTGAAAGGGACTACTGCACTAGATTTAAACTACACAGAGAGAGTTCTGCTTTTGGCTTTCAAAGAGCTAAAACAGCCACAGATATCAGTACAAAAGATAATAGAGTCATGAAGATCTCCTTACAGTTGAATCAAGAGTTTGGAAATGCTTTGGTAAAGAGCAGATGTTCATCGGGATAGTTTAAAAGAAGGTCCTCAGTGCAATACCCTGCAAGTTCACACTCTGTCACTCTCACAAAAGTTTGAGGAACAAAATGAAAGCTTTCCATCTAATTTTACCTGAGAGCAGAAACGAACATGAGATCATCTTATATTGTCAAGTATCAGGTCATTAGTTTCGCCTTGGCTGTGAAAAGCTTGCTAACTTGAACCAAGCAAAGGATGTCAGGTCTCAAGAGATTTAGATCCTTTGTGCAACAGGCAGGGAACGTGAGAGATGGAAAGATGCAATGGCAAAGGCATTGATATGTTCAAGTGATGCTTATGACACTACACCTTAGACAAGGTCCTTGTCAATCCAAAAGGGGAATTACAGTCCAAGTCCCCATTTTTTGGGTCTCCCTCTTCCAGGACAAAGCATTAATGCTGCTGTATGTACACTTAAGCAGGTAGTTTAGATCAGTTCCAAGATTAGCCTAAAAAGCATGAAACTATGAAGGGGCAGCAAGTGCCAAGCAGATCAATGAATAGCAAAGATTTTCTGTACATCTCCTTGAGTGATTATTGGGAAAATTCTCCTGGTGAAACTTCTGAAAAGACCAACTGCCTTGGGAAAATCTGCGTCTTTCCACCAAGCAAGAATACTTGCAATCAAACTGTATGAAAAACAGAGCAAATATCTAAATGGCTTTCTTAAAAGAGAGTATTTCCTCTATATTCTGCTCTGACACCTAAGTACAAGGCTCCTGTTTAGGATGGGCACCTGTTTAGAAATGCATGTTGAAGATACACTGACTTGATATTCACATCCTTCACCTCATAATGTGGCACATCCTTCAGGATAGCACTGGAAGGGGAAGATGGGATCAGCTTTCTGATAGAGTAGTTGTGCAGCTGACATACAGTTCCACCCTTTGAGAGATTTCTTTGGAAAAATGACAAGTTTCAGCCAAAGAGCACACAAGCCACACATACATCATGACTCATAATGCAGAACTGTGTATCATGGCTGAGAAATTCAGGCCACTTTTCATATTTTTGGTGTCATCCGTGACCTGTGATACTTTTAAAATGCTCACCACCTGAGTCATTCAAAGGAAAACTGCACCCTTGCATGTGTGGAAACAGTATGCATATTCATTCACAGATAAACTGCCCCTTCTCAGATATACAAACCAGTCCTTTATCAGAAGTGCTGTGATTCTTACCAGAGCAGAATTTCTCAGGACAAACATTGCCCTTATTAATTACAGTGCCTAAGCTAAAGCATGTAGAAGTAATACTGAAGTAAGAGGAATTCTGCTGGAACTGTCAAATTTTACCACACCTTTGCCTCTGCAGGTGTGGAACAAAATGCCTCAATAATATTTATACAGGAACCTCACCACACCCTTTGGGAACTCATAAGGTTTTACATAGTGTTAGAGTATGTCAGCAAGGATTGCTTGGCAAGGGAAGGCTTGCAAATTTACTTGTAGGAGGTGCAGAACAGATCACTATCTACTTTGTTTCAAAATAAAGACACGTGTATTATCGACCAAAGCTTTAAAAGGAAAAAGGACACTCAAAGAACTAATATCTCTTTAACTTAAAAATTATATGAGATTTCAGGTTGACACCATCACGCATAAAAATCCTTTACAGCACAGCCCAAAATCTGTTATAATCAGTCTGGGTGATGCATATAGGTTTTTTTTCAGTTGACAATGTTAGGTACAGCTCATGCCATGCTCTCAGTTACACTATGACAGAGTTATCAACCAGGAAAAAGCCCTCCTTAGCACAGAAAATGTTATGTTTCTAGTCATAGAATCATATGCTGAGGTACAATGACTCATGAGGATCATTGAGTCCAACCTGCAAAGGACGCCTCAAGAGCCACACAATGATCCCTGCGAGTGTTGTCCAAATGCTCTTTGAATTCAGACAGGCTCAGTGCTGTGACCATTTCCCTGGGGATCATGTTCCAGTGCCCAATCATCCTCTGGTCATGAGAGTGAATAGATCAGATCTTATCCCTCCACTTCCCCTCCTGAGGATGCTGAAGACCACAATGAGGTCACCCCTGAGTCTCCTCTTCTCCAGGCTGAACAGAACAAGTGACCTCAGCCATTCCTCATATGGCTTTCCCTCAAGGCCCTCCATCATCCTCGTGGCCCTTCTTTGGACACTCTCCAATAACTCAATGTCTTTTTTATATTGTGGTGTCCAAAACTGCACACAGTATTCAAGGGGAGGCCATACAAATGCAGAGTAGAGCACTTATCTCTCTTACTATTTTCTCAATTCCTGTGCCCCTGTCCTCCTTACAGTTTATCAATAAATTACACAGAGATTTAAAACAACAACAAAATCACACGTAAAAAGGGATTAAAATATTAGCAGATTTCAAAACTCTTTTCTTCCCTATGCTTCTTGTATCTCCTAAAGTCTTTTTAAAGGTTTGGAGGTATTTTAAATCCTTTCATGTTTAAAATCTGGCCAACTCTGGCTGAGTCAAAAACTTGAATAGAGTGCTCTGCTGGGGGTATCAGAAATTCTTCCCTGCCAAGTAAATAAATAGTGCTTGTAATTGTAAAAAACACTTGAGGATGTCAGGGAAACTGAAGAGCTTTCCTTCAAAACCACTTTTTCTTTTGATCTATCTGAACACATTAGTCTGTACAACACATTAGTTGTGAATTAAATCAGATTTCCAAGAGCTATACAGAGTTGATAGTAAAAATAAGCTACCAATGGACATGAAAACCACCCATGGAAAGTTGCATCCTAAAAATACGGTGTGAGAGCAGAAGCTACCACTTTTCTGTGACAGCAAATCTTTTTCTCAAGACCCTTAAGAAACTTCATAGAGCACTTTATAATGTTCTGTTCAGACATCAAACATATCACCTACTCCTGAACCCAGGCATGAACTGAGCCAGACACTGTGTAGTCAAAATGACGTGTGCAAAGTTACCCTGAAACTGGAGGAAAACAAAATGCTTTTATGTAGCTAGCCAGGGTGCTGGTATCCTGCCAATATTTGCCCTAACCAAATGGAAACATGAATGACTGCAGTGAGAGGGAACACAAGTTTACTTCCCACAGGAAGGACACTACTAACACAAATATAAGTCTCCTAGTGTGCTGCTCTGTTGACTTAGTAAGGAGTGGGAGCACCACCGTTACTGAGTCAGCAGTAGCATCCCACAGTGAGTTGTGTCCTCCAGTGATGCTAATTTAAATGGATATTAGAAAATATTATCAACCCATCACGTTGATAAAGCATATTTTGTCTTCTGAGATGAGTATAATTTTAGTTAGTCAGTATGTTTTTCTCATTTTTATGTCCTAACCACTAAGAGGTGTTCTAAAAAGGTAGCTGTAAAACCTTGTGCAAAAGCACAAACCTCTAATTCAGCCTAACCCAGCATTTCTGTGTAAACAGAACACCTCAGTCACTTCTTGTAAGGCAGCAAGCAGTAGCACTAGTTAGCAAATTAAGTTCATCCCCACTTTATAAGCAGAAAATCCACACCAATTGCTTTAAGGGATAAAGTCTTTTCAAGGTATCTATCACTCTTCAACAACAGGGCTAAATTTGCAAAGATTACGCAAATCATTTATGCTTTGGAAACCATTTAAGGCCAATGTAAACAGATTACAACTTTCCCAGGCGCTATGGGAGCAATTAGTTCTGCAGTGAACACCTCTCCTACACCATGCTGCTCCCTGCAAAACGTAACAGGTACATCAAATTACAACTCACACTGAAACATGCCCCTTTTGCCTAGCTACCATTTCAAAATATCTGAGGGGCAGGAGAACACCATCCAATTAAAGTAATGTGGCTCCTCACAGGTAGGAAAGCAACTTTAGCAAAGCTTTCAATTCCCAAGTTACATTGATACAGAAGTTTTACTATTGTCAAGGGATCCCTCCTATGCCCTGCACCAAATTTTGTAGGTATTTTCATGGTTCATTCCTCATTATGAGATCCTTCATGCAAACCTCTACCCTACAACATAAATCCATGTTAAATGTATGCTCACAGACAGCAGATCAGAAGAAAGCTCTCCGAAGGCATTTTATGCTGAGGAAACAGACTTTGTGAGTGAGTCCTGCTCAGTGTTGGGGAGGTATCCAATTCCTACTCAGGTTTTCAAGGTGGAGGTATCAACAGTGAAGAGAGAAAAAATTAAATAAAGGGCAAGGTAGGATTTTAAAGGGTGTTTCAGTTAGGAGTCAGAGTGGGGATGGACAGATACAGGAAGGACTACAGAAGAATGCTTGCAAGGAAAATCAGGGAAGGAGGTATTTTAGTAGCCCAGGAAAGAAGAAAAAGAAGATTTGACAGAATATTAATTTCTGGAATGGAAAATAAGGAATAGATCCCCGACGTGCTACGTGGGCCAAACAGCTTCCAGACTGGGTGGAGAAATAGAAGTCTAATCTAAGACCCACACTAAGTTCAAGGGATGTTGCCCACTGCTAATACAAGTCAGGGTCCGGTGCCTAAGTCTTAACCTTCCCTATCTCACAGTTACAGAGTTTCCCTGGCTGTACAGTCTTAGAATCCTCCAAAATTAACAAAACCCTTTTTCCAAAAGAGAAACCCACCAGGAATGACAAATACTTTCTCAGAAGGAAGCAGGCAGTAGAAAAACTCACACATAAGAAGTCCCTTTCTTTTTTTTGTCTGTCTGTTTCTCAGAGATAAATTCTGTAATACAAACCATAAAATAAGTAGGTCAGTGACTGCCTTTTTTTAAACTCTCCAAACCACAAAGGAAAGATTGTTCAAAGTAGTGTGGGTTCAAGTTGTTACTAGCCTGTTGCCACAAAAGTGTTTATAGAAATACTTAAGCAGTCACTTTTGTAAAATTCTTCTATGGTATCATTCTTACCAACACTTCACATCCTACTCTGAGGTGATTCAGTTCTTCCACAGGGATGTGGCCTATAGGGCAAATCTCATTGCAGAGTCATGAGTCATAAGAACCTTTGCAGAACCGGCCAGGCGCACTATAAATTCATCCTACCCTTCCTGTCAACTGCAGAAACCTTGGAGACACCCAGAGCAGCAGTCTTTCTTCCCACACAAAACAAGGTACTGTAATGACTTCTAGATACTATTTATTTTACTTATTCTTGTCTGATGTTGCTTTGTTGACAAATAGGAAAAAAGGAAGTGGGTATCTGAACTGGAAACAACTAATGCTTGGGGAAAGTAATTAACTTGGGATTGCATGGGCATAGCCTAGAAGATGAGTCTTAAAAATATACAGGAAGACAACTTATTGTTCAGAGTTCTATAATTTCTAGAGCTCACTGACTAGCATATATATCACAGCACCCTTAGAACCATTGTGTTTACCTAAGTCAGGTAATTTGTTCTTGTACACTTTAGTGCTTAGAAGTACCAGTTTAGCTCCTGGTTTGCAAGCTATTAGGGTCACAAACTATCTTTTATTCTAATGCCATCCTATACCAACCAAAATAGCTCTTAGTCTCTGACTAGAACCCTCAGCTAAACCTGCAAGGCAAATAACAAATAGTAGCCTTTGTGGTCTGCTGAATATAGAAAGCTTCTATTGCAGAAGAACTGGGAAGCTAAGATCTGGGCTAGTGCTGTAAGACAGGGTTTCAAGACATTTTTAAAAGTCAGAAAGGTGATTCAGGATGCTTAGCATGGAATAGTTGGGGCAGTGCTTGCTCAAGTGTAGGAGTGAAGGAGAGTTTTGTCTTGACCTAAAGGAATAGTTTGACTGCTCCTGTTACCAGAGTATTTGTTCACTACAGAGATGAGCATCAAAAGACTCTTAAACAAATTGAAGCATAAAATTTGTCCTAAGAGACACTTTCTCGGTGGTCTCTAGCCTAGGCTTTGCTGAGTAATCAAAAATCAAAATTTGCTCTCAACTATCACTCCAAGATGCTGTAAAGGGCAGTGCAATAAATTTCCTGGTGAACAAATATGAAACACAGTTAGAGGCTGGTTCATCCCTAAAAATGATAGCTGTTGCCATCAGTGAAACAGGACATGCTAAACTTTGCGTGACTTTATAATAGTTAATGCTCCTCACTCTTTATATAAGCAATTTTAGAAAGCTTTTTAATCACAAAAAAGTTCAAACAGTGAAGAGGAGCTTCTAAACAAATAGCAATCACAGTTAGTGGTTCATTAATAGCATCTTTTCTGTCTTTCTGTGCAGCTTCAGGACAATGGATACACTGAATAAAGCAAACACAAGCTTTGCTCTTGACTTTTTCAAACAGCAATTGCAGGAAGATGGTGACAAGAATATATTGTTCTCTCCTTGGAGCATTTCATCTGCCCTGGCTACTGTTTATTTGGGAGCCAAAGGTAACACTGCAGACGAGATGGCAAAGGTGAGTCTGGGCTTCAAAAGTAGCTGTCTGAAAGGGTTGATTTCTTGGAGTAATGACCTCCATGCCAGAACTTTGCTGTGTTGAAACAGAGGAAAAGAGTTTTCTCTATAGTTATTTCAAGTTTTACACTTTGCTAAACATAAATCCACATCTACAAGGTTAGAGAAAAACTATGTTGAGACTACTATCCTTTCTTTGGCATATGTATTTTACAGGCAAAATTATGTACTGAAATGCCAAGTCACACTTGTTCAAAGCTTATAGCGTCATCAGAGGACAGTGAGAACAGTCCCAATGCTTGGTTGTTAAACACCTAATGCAGGTACCTAGCTTCTGTTGGAGGAAGGGAGGCTTGTGAGTTTGCTTCTGCTGTGGCAGAAGTTGTCCCACCTGCAGTGATCTAACTCCCGATTTATAGGACAATAAAGACCCAGCAGGGTAAAAAAGGAGTGATCTTCTGTTAGGATGAAGGGAAAACAAAACAAAACAAAAGACTCAGCTCTTTTGAAAAGTGTTCCAAGGTTGTTTGCACCCCTATGTAACTTGGTTAAGGTGAACAAGTCCAGAGAAAGGGATTTAAGGCAGGGAACTGCCTGCACACTTTTCAGACTTTTTGACACATAGCAGAGCTCCATTAAGACTTCTCCTTTGGTAGACTCCATCTGGGGCTAATTGGCTCTTTCCAGGTACTAACAGGTCATCCCAGGGCATAACTCAAAGCAGGCAGATTCCTCAACAAAGGCCAGGTACGTAAGAGTTTTGCCCTGCAGCCCTCAGCTTAGTTTGCACAAGCTATTTTGTACACATGGGCATTGAGACCTAGACAAAGATTTCATATTCAGTAAGGACTGGATACAAGAATAAAATCTGAGCTTGACTGTCATCATTACTAGTCCCCTTGATGTCACTGAAAAATTCACTGAAACAGCAAGTTTTCTATTGTTGCATTTCTTATTGCTTTTTCCACTACAGGTACTTCACTTCAACAAAGCTGAAGAAGCCAAAAATGTCACCACAACCATAAGAATGCAGGTGTATGCCAGAACAGAAGAGAGTCTATCAAATCGACGTGCATGTTTCCAGAAGGTATCTCACCCAAACTGGTGATCAAGCTAAGGGCATAGCCACATTTTCTCCTGTATTTTCCTTCCACATTTGTGTTTGCTTATGTTTGCTTTCCTCAGATTCAGTATACAAAATTAATTGGTGCAGCATTGTGTGATACCTTTACCTAATGCAACACTTATTGCATGCTTCCCCCTTTTACACAGAATTGCATAATCTAACCTCAAATTTGCAAAATTTAACATTTGATGATCAATAGATCTTCTGATCTTTTTCCTTTAGCTCTGAGGACAGATTTCTTTCTCAAACTATTACTATTCAAAAGCTAGCACAGTTCTTACTGCAGAGAGCTAATCCCAAGAAAAGAAATGTTCTTCCACACATTTGATTGCAGCATCAAGACAAAGAAAACCAGAACACTAACTTTTCCAGGCTACCTATTCTTGATATGTTTCAGAAATTTGCCTTCATTTCAGTTGAGAAGTTAACAGTATAAATTTACGTGATGGGATTTTCCAAAGTAGACCAGTTGCCTGCAATAAATCTAAGACAAATGGGAATAATTTTATTCCTGAGATAAGCCTTTGCCATACTGGCAGGCATTTTGTCTCAATTTGTATGTGATTTAACATAGCACAACAATACAGAAGAGCAAATGTAATCCCTCTGAGTCAGAAAAGGCTTTTTCCTAGTTTACAGTTCAAAGATGGTGATATCAAATTCTTCTCCCTGCTCTTTCCCGTCATCCTTATTCTCTAGGGGGTTGAGCTGTTTCCCTGCAATCTGCCCACAAAACCCCAGCTGTTGCTAGTTTTGATGAATGGATCTGCATCCAACAGCCAAATCCCATGGTGGGAAGATTTATTTTAGGGGTTATGTCAACATCTCATTTGCATGGCATGAACAGGAAAGGGATTGCTCCTCACGAGTAACACTTGCCCTCACTGTAAGAATTACAGAGTGCTGTGGGTAGCCCTATGGGTAGTGCTATGGGTTCTAACACTTTGGAGATTTAAGGGTCTCTTTGTGCCTCTGATTCTGATAAAATGATGAGATGAATACAGCACAAGTACAGATTTTAAATTTACTAACTCACAGCTTATTCCTTGAGCTCATTGGAGACTCTGAACCCACATTCATTTAATCCTGTTACTTCAATATAGAGAATTTACTGCAATTACTGAAATATTAAAAAAAACCCAAACCATTACGAGAGACATTAAGAAATTTAGGGGGAAACCTTCCATGTAACACTACTTTCATAAATTAAGGGAGTGATAGAGCCAAGTCTCACACATTGTTTAAGAATTACTCTCTGACTTTTGTTTTCTGGATATCCAAAGTTTCACAATATCCACTTATAAACCCTTAAATATTTTACATAATTCAGGCTCTTAACACTTACATTCCAAGATATCCACACACTGAGTGTCTATGTGTGTCTATACCACACCTGCAACTTCTAATACTTTAAAATTATTCTTTTATTTGATGTCCAGTTTAGAGCACCTCTTCTATTGTAATATAGGTAACCTCTTCTATTGTAATATAGGTAACAGATCACCCAAAGAGAAATACTTTACTTGGATCTGTGTGAAGGAAAAAAACCAGGATTTTTACACAACAGATGAATAATGTCCTTTTTATTTCTATTTCTCCAAGACAGAGATTGGCAAATCAGATAATATCCATACTGGATTTAAAGCACTCAGCTTTGAAATCAACCAACCCACTAGAAACTACCTACTTAAAAGTGTCAACCAGCTATATGGAGAAAAATCATTGCCTTTCAGCAAGGTAATACTTTTATTTAGATTATGCAGTGTCATTTAATCTTCATGATCAACCTATGGCAACATAAGCTATATACTTTACATATTTTTGCTACATTTGCAAATTATGTTATTATCCTTAACATTAACATTTTCTATGATACTTTTCCTTAGACTTTAGACACTAAAATTTTAGTTTTTTGGAATGTGTATCTAATTTCAGAGTGATTTGTAGATGTAGTTAGATGAGAATGTTTAAATTGAGTGTTTCCACTAAAAAATTTGTTCCTTTGAGAAAGGAACTAAAAACTTTGTTCCTTTGAGAAAACACTGTGCTTGTGCCCATGCAATTTTCATCTCTGGCTGTAATAGTACTCATATTGGCAGGCAGCAAACCTAAGTTAGGTGTCTCTATTGCCCTGCAGGAATACTTATTTTTAGCCAAGAGATATTACGGTGCAGAGCCACAATCAGTCGACTTTGTGGGAGCAGCAGATGCAGTCAGGAGAGACATCAATTCCAGTGTTGAACAACAGACTGAAGGTGAGTTCCATCCTCTCCTCTCCAAATCAAAAAGGAGTCATTTTGGCTTCTCTGTGCCCAAGGGGCCCATGGCAGTTAAACAATTCACCTCAGAAAGGTAAATCAGACTTTTTCTAAATTACTCATCTACCAACAAGCTCTTACTAAAATTAGTGTCCTCCATCTCAGTGTGTGAGGAATATGTCTTATTCTTTGCAAATCAAGGTTACCTCAGTAACTACATATTTGCAAAGAATCTCAAGCTAGATGAGTGCTATGGCAGCACTTAAAATTTCCCTGGTTTATATCCCCAGAAACTGTGCCAGCTCTTAGACTGAAACAGTGAAACTGCACAGATGTGTGAATGTCCCTCTGTTTTCTCTAGGTAAAATCCAGAATCTGCTGCCTCCTGGATCCGTAGATTCACTCACCAGCCTAGTCCTGATAAATGCACTCTACTTCAAAGGAAACTGGGCAACAAAGTTTGAAGCTGCAGCTACCAGGCAAAGGCCTTTCAGAATAAACATGGTATGGCAATATACTGCCCTATTTCCTACAATGCAGGTGGAAAAACTTGAAAAAGATGGGGGGAGAGGAGGGGGAGGGAGAAATCCTGTCACCCTTTAAATCCATGTGGCAGTATAGTTATTTCATTTAAAGCATACAGTGCATTCAGTATATTTATTTCACCACACTTTCAACACTAAAACTGTACACACATACCAGGCCCTGAGGCACTAGCAAATTATCAGAAGTTGACTTCAAAAAAGCTTCCATTCTCCAAAGGTAGGAAAAAATAGAGGAGAACAAAACTGTATGGGTTAGTTCTTTACATGTTCACTTTTAACCATTCAGCAAATCAGAGTGGCATACAGTTTCCTACAATTGGTGTCATCTGAGACATCTCAGATAGCATGCCATGCCTCCCAGTGCCTTGCAGGGATCCTCTGAAGATCCTGTGCTCTGTGTCCTACCCATTAGGATGTCTCAGACACATTGGGCAGTTTGTAGAGTAAACTGTGCTACTTTAACTTAGTCTTTTACTGTTCAGAGTATAAATGTAAAACATTCCATTTGATTTGTTGCAGCATACAACTAAACCAGTGCCCATGATGTACCTGAGGGATAAATTTAACTTAAACTACATAGAATCAGTTCAGGCTGATGTTCTTGAGCTTCCATACGTCAATAATGACCTCAGCATGTTCATCCTGCTACCGAGTGACATCTCCGGCTTACAAAAGGTAAAAAAATTGAGAACATAATTGCTGTGAAAAAGTAAGTGTGTCATTATCTTCTTACTTAATGCATGTGTGAGGTAAAAGACCAGGCTGTAGTCATGGTTCTAGGAAGGAGGGTACTGATGAGGCTCAAGGTAAAGCAAATCCAAAATCTGGTCTAGTACTGTGAGCTTGAAGCTCTTGACGCTCAGACTAGATTTCTTAGTCTTGGAAGCCCGCATGTCTGTGCTTACTAAAGTTCGTAAGTCCTGGAAACAGGTAACCCAAACCCCGTAAGATTACCTCTTTTCCAGAAGAACAAAAATGAGTACACAAAACCAGCCCTGCTGAGATCCACTGTCCACACCAATTCAGACAGATATGATTTCATTCTGGAAAAAACCCACCAAAAATTGGGCAGCCTCTGTTATGTTCCAGGACGTCCAGAACTAATACGTATGAATACTGCCACCTTCTGTAAAAAGCCTGATTCTGCCTTTGGATAACAAACCCTTAAGAAATTTTAATTTTTAAGGTGTTGTGTAGGGGGCAGGAGAAAGCTCTTTTCAGTGAATTCTAAAATGTGGGGAAGACAGTCCTGGGAACAGAAGAACAGCCAGACTATCATAGCTCTGCTATATTCCCTGACAGTTACTGAGAACATTTCAAATATTGCATTGATATATCATAGAACAACATTCTCCTTTAGAACAACATATCTCCAAACTGCTGTTTCATTACTGTTTTTTTTGTACTCTTACAACCTCTTGAAAAGTTCTCCATTTAAGAGAAGAAGTAGCCTGTAGAGCACACGTTTTTGAACATATTTTAATTTTCTGATTTTTTTTTTACTTACTGCAGCTAGAAAGAGAATTGACTTTTGAAAACTTGTCTGCATGGACAAATCCAGAACTAATGGAAAAAATGAACATGGAAGTTTATCTGCCCAGGTTCACGTTAGAAGAGAAATATGACCTCAAATCTACTTTGAGCAGGATGGGGATACAAGATGCCTTCACAGAAGGTCAAGCTGATTTCACAGCAATGTCCAAGACTGGTGATCTGTTTTTGTCACAAGTTTTCCACAAGTGTTACCTGGAAGTCAATGAAGAAGGCACAGAGGCAGCAGCTGCCAGTGCGTCAACACTGGCATCACGAAGTCTTGGTGCTACTATTATCTTTTTGGCAGATCACCCTTTCCTTTTCTTTATCAGGCACAACAAGACCAAGACTATCCTCTTCTTGGGAAGGTTTTCTTCCCCCTAGAAGCTCGATTACTAAACAGGTTATTGCAACAACAAAAATGAACTAAATACACACCACAAAGAACATCTCAATAGCCCGTGCACTTCTTAATTTTCCTGTATTGTTGACAAATCTCTCAATGTTAGAAGAGAGTACTTATGAAAAATAACCTCAAATTTATGCCTCTGGCTCATTTTCCTGGCCAAAAACCTGCAAAATGCTAGCACTACACACTAAGTAACCAACTGTGCAAAGAAGAACATTACTGTGTCTTTTTAGCACTTTCTGAACCTGAACTTTGACAATTCAGAACAGACTGAGTTGAGCTCGAACAGTAATTTTAAAGTTTTGATACCTAAGAAGACAAAAACCCAGGAAAATCTTGCAGAATGCTGCTGCATCTCCATTGGTTTCAGCTTACCAACTCTGGTAAAAAACTGCAGCCTGGCAGAACTGGCAATGAAATAAACCTGCAAAATCACCTTTGTTCCTGAAAGTGGTGCTTCTTTTTTTGCTCAAAAAGTGGTTAACACATGTACTTTCTAATCTCTATCCCACAGCAACTGGAAAATATTTAACAGCACAATAGAACTAGGAAAATAAAACACATGTGCCTCACAACCTTCTCCTTTGTAAACTTTCACCCTTACAACACTATGCCCAGCCTAGCAGTGTGCTGCTTTGCTCTCATTTTAATTTGCCACTTGTTCACTGGTTTGAGACAAGAAAAAATGGGAGAACCAAGTCTACAGCTAATACAAGTAGTACTAATGGCCATAAGTGCTTTCTGGAAGATGAATGTGAATCTCCCAGGTCATGTTTACTCCTGTCACTGCTCTTTCTCCTAAGAGAGTGCCCTGATCAATCGTGCATGTTTGCAGGGAATGCTCCTGACTATATGAATTCACAACAGACAGCAAAGGACCAGGTTTCTTAACTTGCACACACCAACAGCTATCTTACTACAAACACATTTTCTTCAAACAGCAGAACTCCCTTTTCCTGGCAGAGACTGCTGACTGTCCCTGCATCCTTTCTCTTTTCATTCAAGTGGCCAGCTGCTCCCAGGGTCCCTTCTGGCTCTGCTTCCCAAAAGGGACGGAACATAGGAAAAGTGTTATGAAGCACGTGCTTTATCCCTATAGAGCCCCAAGAGAAATGCCTTCTGCCTGTCTCAGCTGTGAAACATGACACTGGATCCCTGTGCATTCAGTCCAATTCTGCCATACCCTCCTTCACGTCATGGAAGAGCAGCATGTCCCCATGGATAAGCCTCTAAGCACTTCCTGATATGCCTTGGCAATAAAGACAGAAAAAGTCACACCTGGAAGGCCAAGGAGAAACAAAACTATGACAACAGGGACACAGACTCACTCAGGCCTTTAAAGTCAATGGAAATATGAGTGACCTTTTCTCCCTCCTTCACTATTTTAAGCATGGTTGCAAAGATGACACAGTTGATGTCCTTTTGGCAGTGCCATATCATTACTAAGTGGCAGTGGCCACAACATATGAAAAGTGAGTTGTACATTAGGGAACAACTTTTTCCCGGGGTGAAGAGCACTGCTGGAAATGTAGTGGGATCTTCATCCTTGGAAGGGCTATGGCTAACCTTATCTACTCATGGCCCTGCTCCAAGCAGGAGGTTGATCTCTGGATACCCCTTTCAGTTAGTATCTGTGATTTTTTTTTCTCTCTTGTCAAACCACTCTGCCTTGCAATCTCCCTTTCTCACCCTATATGGCTTCCTTGCATCTTGACTAGCAAAGGCAACTATCTTGCTCACAGATATATCTCTGGGACTTGGGAGTCTCCTGGCTTGGGCTTTCTCACCACCTAACCATTCAGCTGACTTTTCTCCTATCCAGATTTGTGGGGGACGTACTCACCATACTAAAACTAGCACTTGTTTAATTTCTGGCATTTCTTCACTGCCTTGCACAACACTGATTTTTGACATTTTTTAGAATTCTTGACCCACTGTATTCCTGTAATCAGGCTTGCAGTAAAATGCTTAGCAAACAGTACAATTTCCTTCCTTTCCTGCTCCTTCCGCTGCCCTCTAGAGTCTTAGAGTTGTTACCACCTTGTTCTTCTTCCATCACTGTGTCTCTTCTGGGACTTCAAAATGACAGCTCTTGTGCCATGTTTACCTCTCTTGCGTCTCTGTCTTTGCTTGAGCCCTCCCAGCAGGGTTGTTTCAATTCTTGCCCTCCTCCTTATTGTGCAGCAACTCAGGGTTTTGCAGTGTTTGTCTCAAATGATTCCCAGCCATGACTGCAATGAGATTTCTTCACCAACCAGTGGGGTTCTCCATCCCTTGCCCTCCTTCACAGCTTTGTCTCTGTCTATGTTCCTAATAATCTTCAGTCTGAAGCTGGACTCCCAGTGTCCAATTCAATCACTAAACTTGGTGTTTTATGCTGAGGTACTGCATTTGAAACACAGGAGTCACAGAATGGAGAATCTGACCCTCAATATCTGCTTAAATCCAGAAACCAAAACAAAGTATTGTGTAACCTTTTTAAAATTCACTTATTTAAAACAACACAGCAGTTATCTCCACAACACCAGAAAACCTTTGGAATCAGCAAGTTGCTTTGCTATCCTGTCAGTAGGCTATTTTGGTGCAACAACAGACTTGACAATTCCATTGTCCTTTTGAAATCTCTAAATCTGAAAAGTGACCAGGTCAACAAAAAGGCCAGAACTTTGTAAGATATTTTGGGGATGTAGTAGAAAGGAACTTTGGGTAGGTGGACACAATGTGGATGTAGATAAAAAGGAAAGGGAGGGGCAAGCAGTACTGCGTTCCCTAATTTAAAAATTGCTTAACACACAAATGCAGAACCTGACTGAGGACAAGAGCTAAGTCTTCTCTCTCACGGGATTAAAGGTAAATATTTAAATCAATTTAAGGAAATTTTATGGTGTTTTTAAATGCAATCTGTGCCATGTGTGACTGTATGGATAAATGATAATACACCTGTGTTATAATGCATTATTCTTGCCTTGTGTTTTTCTAAATGTCAACCATTAGAGAAAATAATGCTGTAAGCCTATGGAAAACTGCTAATTTGGGGCAGAATTATTCACAAGCAGGAAAGTTTTCTTAGGGCAGCAACTGCATTACAAGTAAAATCTTCATTTTGATAAAAGAATTCTGTACTTCAGGTGAAGGCACAGCACTGCACATTATCAGGCCAGAGACTCAGAGGAGTATTCATTAGCTGAAAACAGAAATTCCCATCCTGATGCTCTCTTGGTTGTGTTCTCCAAGGAAAGAAAATCACTCTGGTGCAGACATGGTCCTGAGGGCATACTGACTACCAGAAAGAATGCAGTTGTCTGGAAACCAATCACTTCATAAATATCTGCAGACTTCAGAGATTGCCCCACAATTTTTGTTGCTCCATTCCATAGATAAGACAATGAGAATAATATAAGCATTTCTGGTTTTTTAAATGGTAAATTACGTGAGGCAGCTATTACTGGGCAGATATCTTAAAGCCTAGAGCACTCATAACCTCAAGGCATCTGGCAGTTTCTGGGGGAAAAAAATTGCTGGAACATTCAGAAGGGGTGGTAGGTACACAGAATGAATAAACTGTGTAAGTCTAAATAGAAACAACAGCTTTGCTGTTCATGAAACTACTCAGAATAGGTCGCTGGCCAGGAAAAGCAAATGAGCCTAAAAACTATGCCTAAATCCTTTTGCAGTATCAGCTGTCAATTCTATACAGATCCAAATGTAGTAGTAGGAAACTGAAATAATGTACTAAAATGTGAACCAATGTACTAAAAATGCATATAATTTCCCCTGTGAATGTTGCTTTCATAAATCATTAGTTAAGAACAAAAAAGGAAAGAAATACAGAGGTTATAAATCTGCACATCTTTGGAAATCAAAGGCAGAAAGAATCACAAAGAAAACTGCAGCTGTAGCGGGAAAAAACCTAAAAGAAATTGGTGCTCCTAACAGGTGGCAACCAGTATGTGTGTGGAAGATAAACATACAACTATGTTATTAGTTTTAGTGGCTTAAATGGATTGTTTTGCACATGCAACATTTCTCATTAATGTGTACAAAAATGTATACAAATGTATACAAATATGTACAAAAATTTAAACATTCAAAGAATACAATTCTGTTTGTTGCCTCTTTCCAGGTTGTAAAAATGGAAGTGGTCTCCACATCAGTTGGCAACTTTACTGTTGATCTTTTCAACAAGCTGAATGAGAACAACAAGGGAAAGAACATTTTCTTCTCCCCTTGGAGCATATCAGCTGCTCTGGCTCTGACATACCTGGGAGCAAAAGGAACTACAGCAACTGAGATGGCAGAGGTAGGTTACTTTTGTACTATTACTGTGGGGAGAACCATTTGGATTTGCACAAACACATTCCTGCTGTTGGGAGAAACAGCTGTGGAATGGAGTTCTGCCTTGCAGCATGTAGATAAGAGCACAGTGTTGGTGGTCTGGGAAGGGTATGGTGCTACTCATTGTTATTCCATGGGATTTATTGTCAGTACAGCTTCAGCAGTAGAAGAAGACCTTTGATTAGTCACCTAAGCAGCAGATAGCACAGTGAGTTATCACAAGGAGAGAAACATGACAACCATTTGATCCCCATTTGACTTTAAGTCTCACAAGGCCCTTCATGCCTATTTCTTATCTTTGAAAATTCTGCTTGCAGGTCCTTCATTTCACTGTGGGAGCAGGAGCTGAAGCTTCTTCTTCTGTGGCCAGACCTTCTCGGGGGAGACCAAAGAGAAGAAAATTGGTATCTATTTGAACTGAAATTCCATTATAAAGAACCTGCAGAATCAAAATGTCCCGATACAGCTTTAGGAGTCCAGCCTTTATTGTCTGCACTCCTCTTTAAAATACAAACCCCAGCCATACTTCACAACAGGATGATGTTCAGTTCCTTTCACTCACTCAGACTCTCAGAAGCTGAAAGGATGAGTGAGTCACTGGGATAGTCTAGAAGGTTTGTTATATGACAATTCAGTTAATCCAGTCACGAACAGAGCTCTGCAAATTTGCAGTGATGGTAAACTTGGGAAAATAAAAAGGAAGAGGAACCTAAATCCCTCTCCTATATGCATTGCTTAGCATGTTTTGAAGGCTTGATGCAAAAATTAAATTCTGAATGTTTGCTTTCTTTTTCCAAGGATCCTGAGAACAAACAAACTGCAGATATTCATTCTAGCTTCAAGAAGCTCCTGACTGCCATCAACAAACCCAGAAGCACCTACTCCCTGAAAAGTGCCAACCGCATTTACGTGGAAAAAACCTTCCTATTATTGCCTGTAAGTTAAATCTCAGGGAAGAGGAAGAAAAAGTGCAAAAATATTTCTCTTTTTAATTACTTGCGATTAACAGAACAGTTTGGAAGCTGACCTTGAATACTGCAAATAGGAGCTCTGGACTCCAGTGATAACCTTAACTGGAAAATACCAGTCAGTCTGCTCACAGAATTTAAGGATGCATTGCCCTTGACTGTATTGTAGATCCCTACAATCCTTTACATGAAATGTGCCTTTAGTATTGGAACCCCCAATATATAAAATTGTAAATGAGAAATTAAATAAGCACATCCATAGGATGCATGCAGCCTTCCTCACTTCTCCAGATAAATCTTGGAACAAAAGATGTGAAACTTCTGTTCTTTGCTTATTTCTTAATTGTTAAACCACAGTCCAGCACAGAGTGACAAGCAAGATCCTGCAGTCCTCTAGGTCCAATAATCTATCAAGTATAAGCGCTAATAACTTCCTTTTGGGACTAAAAATAGCATATTTCTCTAGTACAGAACTTTTTCGCTCACTTTTTTTTATTTTTCAGACATACATACAGCTCAGTAAGAACTACTACAAAGCAGAGCCACAGAAGGTTAACTTTAAGACAGCACCAGAACAGTCAGGAAAGGAAATCAACACTTGGGTTGAAAAACAAACTGAGGGTAAGCTGGGCTCAACCCCAACATCTTTGCTCTCCCACAAAGTCAGGCTGCCATTTCCCTTGGGCAGGTGCCCTTGCTTCCCCAGGTGCTACTGCAGCAGTCAGGTCATGCCTTCCAAAGTGGATGTGGGCAGTGAGCAGAGATATGGTGGGAGGACAGACAAAGAGCAGCACACTTGAGCAGCTCCAAACACCTGATGTGGACCTCATTGAGTTCCCTGAGGAGATTCCCATTGACTCCACAGTGCTCTGGAGCAGCTGGTCTGCTGGCACAAACATGCCCTGGTGCTGCACCACTGGCAGAGCAGACAGAGGGGAGAAACACTTCTGCCTACCAGAGTGCTCCAGGGCAGGGGGGATGCCTGCCTTGCTGGACCACCCTGCACTGGGCAGAGGGGCTCCTCCTTCTACCTGGTGTAACCAGTCACTGAGGCTTTCTGCTTCTAGCTGCTTGCCATGAAGCTGAGACAGCTTTGGAAGAAGGAGTAAAGCCCTGTCAGCCAGAAGGACAGGTCAGGAAACAGCTTTGGAGAGTGTAAAAAATTGCACTGGTTTATCTCAGGGGAGCATTTTAGGGAGCAGGGCATTGTGGCAGGGACTTTTTACTAAGAAGCTGAACTGAGAGAAAAACTGATCAAAATGTCCACACTGTGCTATGCTGGAATGAAACCTGACTCTTGTGCTTTCAAAAGGCAAAATCAAGAATTTGCTGGGTCCACGAGATGTGACAAACTCCACCAAGCTGATCCTGATAAATGCCATTTACTTCAAGGCAGAATGGGAAGTGAAATTTAAGGCAGAAGATACAGAGCTGCAACCCTTCCGACTGAGCAAGGTAAGTTCCTCCTTCTTACTGTAAACAACCTGGTCACAACATCTATTGCTGAAATCTTTCCATTTCATAAGTGGTTTAGGTAGCCCTGTGGTAACTAGACCCTGTGAAAAGCTGGTTGCAGCAAAATCTGTCAGTTCTCAGCTCACTGAAACATTAGGATATGCTCAGGTAAATGTTAGTGAGCTCCAGGTAACAGCTACTTCTTCCAAAATCACTATATACATTTAAAACTTTGCAGTAAAGCAGTGCTAAAATTGACTAAATTGTAAAAACATGATTTTGAGAGTCCAGGCTCCATGGATGGGAACTACATGGCATATCATGGTTGAGTACAGCACCAGGCCTCTGTGCTGTGCAACCAGGCTGGGCACAATCCTTCCCGCTCAAACACAGCTGCAACAGGGTGCCCTGAACTGGTGCATGTCTGTGTGAGGCTAGAAGCAAGGTTAATGGCATGTACCCAGGAGAGATGTTAATGAATTCACAGTTAAAGAACTCTGTGCAACTTCCACAAAATCTGCCTTCTGCTCTCTGGTTAGCACATACACATGGTCTGCTTCCTTGAATGAAGGGATACAGATGTTAATAGAAGTTACACACTCCTGACAATGTGACTGTCTCCCAGGAACTCCTCTCATCATGAGCTCTTTTGCTCTCACACTAGAGTTATCTTTTCTCAAGCAATCAGCTGTTTTTTCCAAGCAATTACCTTTTATTGCCAGAGAGAGGAGATCACTGATAAACTGCACAACACTCATCCTCTTAAACCACAGCTGCTTTTCTGCCAGAGTGTTGTAAGGCCATATCCCACACCTGCTCCATACCCCTAATCCTTGCAGACATTTCTAACTCTCTTCCTCCTTAGGCATTTTTTGGGGAGAAGAGAAAAACATCTCTTCAGCCCCCTACAAAAGCTTTGGGACAGACACCAAGATAAGCAATGTTGTTCAGTCAAGAAAAGCTTTGGAAAATGGATGATAAATCACTGTTTTAAAAGTTTATAAAATTTCCTCTCCCTGCACTGAGACATCATCACCCTTCCATTCAATGATTTCTTACTTATAAAAAAATACTTTCCAGAACAAGACCAAGCCTGTAAAGATGATGTACATGAGAAATACATTTCCAGTTCTCATCATGGAAACAATGAATTTCAAAATGATTGAGTTGCCATATGTGAAACGTGAACTCAGTATGTTCATCCTCCTTCCTGATGACATCAAAGACAACACCACGGGTCTCGAACAGGTACAACCATTTTGTATTACTGCTCAATCATTTAAAGAAAAGAAGGGCAGGCTGACAATAATATATCCCTTTCTGAGGACATGCCATCATGCTGTTTGACCTCATCCACTAGCTGAATTAATTTTCTTTAATGCTTCTTTAATCCCAAGTAAGTTCTTCCACGCTGAGGGCCCTTAGTTTGGCAGGAACTGAAGACAGGCAACACTTTGCATAATCAGATGCTCAGCTCTTCAACAGCCCCCTTGACTGACACCCAATTTTACATGATCTGTAAGGGTTGAATCTCCCTTCCTTGCATGTTCAGGAGAGACACCACCACATATGAAGTCATAGGTTCTTCCTGAGATTACACCTTTTCTTGATGGCCTAGAAGTTTATTTCCATATTGTTCTCACTCTTTTTCCCCTCCCACCATTTGCCTGCTCGATAAAAAACTAGAATATTGGTGAGACTGCATTTGCTACAATAATGAGATCTGCTACTGTAGTTACTATAATTACAAGATTGTTAAATTCTTGGAGTCTATACCATTCATTGCTTTCCTACATTTGTTTTGAGCTGAACCCTGGTGGCATAGTGCCCAGGATACAGAGTGGCAGTGAAAGACTAGAAGCACTTTGTTTCAAAGCTGTCAAGGAAATATATGCAATAATTTTAACACCTGTTTTTATAGAACTGGACCAAACTATGTGCCACACAGCAATTTTAGTCACATCAGGACTGAATTTAAAGAGAGGAAAGAACTACCATGGGGGATGGCAGCTGTTGAATGCCCTTCTTATCTCTCTTTTGCTATGAATTTGGAAAGGGCACTGCTCAAAACTTTGCAGCCTTAAGACTCAAATACTTGTGGCACACCTTGTCTCTGATCATTAATAAAACCAATTTCTTTCATGCTTTCAGCTAAATGTTACATTTACTATTTAAAATGTTTGATTCATTACATTGCCATAAAATTGATTAATTCATAGTTAATGAATTGTTTTTCCCTGCAAAATCCAAATTCCTTCTCTTTCTTAAATGATAGCTGGAAAGAGAACTGACATATGAGAAGCTGTCCGAATGGACTGACTCCAAGAAGATGACTGAGACTCTTGTGGACCTGTACCTACCTAAATTCAAAATGGAAGAGAAATATGACCTCAGTGATAATCTGGTCAGGATGGGAATGCGCAGTGCCTTCAGCAGCAATGCTGATTTCAGTGGAATGACAGAGAAGGAGAGAGTGATGATCTCCAAGGTTTTCCACAAGTCTTTTGTTGCAGTTGATGAGAAGGGCACTGAGGCAGCTGCTGCTACTGCTGTCATTATAGAACTAACAAGTGCACATGTTAGCCATGTTCTGAAATTTAGGGTTGACCACCCTTTCTACTTTTTCATCAGACACAACAAGTCCAAGAGCATCCTTTTTTTTGGTAGATTCTGCTCTCCTCTTGAATGAATAATTACTTGCTCTCAGACAGCAACCAAGGTTCACTGTTCAATGGAAAAAATGTGAACTGCGGTGCTAAAATCTCAACCTTAAGCCATGTAGCCACCTGTACTGAAGTGCCTGTTCTTTTCCTTCCACCCAACCCCCCTCAAAGAAGGCAGCAAACAGAAACTATCCTGAGCCACCAAAGAACAGCCCTCTACTGCTTCTTTCTCTTGTCCTAACGAGACAGTCCTAAACAGAAAAGAAAGCAAAGAATTTTGCTCCCTTTTATCAAATCTGCTCTTCTGGCTTTGTTGTTTAAAAGTAAGGTGGAGTCATAAAAGCTCTCTGCACACAGGCCATCATCTAGCCCTATGTCAAATGCTGACTACAAGGGAAATGCAGTTCATTCTTTTGACTCTCACAGAGAGGAAGAAGAACCCTGAAAAGAAAAAAACCAAACGTGTAGAAATCTGTATGCTCTCTTTTTCTCTCCTTCCCTCACTGGGAAACCTGCATTTGTACTGCAATGCTATTTCATAACCTTAATTTCAAATTTCAATGACTGTTGGAATTTAACAAAATTTAATACAAATCCAGAATAATCTCAGAATGCCCCTTACCATCCCTTGTCTCACCACATGTATATAGGCACATCACATTCATTCTCTCCTGCTCTTTCAGCTTCCTGAAAAAGACTGAGAGAAAATTGTCCAACCCTTAATATTAAATTGCTGACTTCTAATCACATTGCATTTTTTCCTCATTTTTCTAATTTTTTTTTAGTTTAAGGTTGTTGAGATTTCCAACCAGCAAAAATGCTAAGAAAACTATTAGCAACATGCCTTCTTGCCATCTTTTTTATTGATATGTAATCTAAACCTGTTAGAATTTAAATCTGTTTCCTCTTTTTAATTTTGCTTAGTTATACCTGTTTCCTGTTTAATACCTGCAAAGCTTCCTTGCCACCTGTAATAATGACCAATGTTTGATTTGTATCTTATGAGTGCATCTTAGCAAAGATATTTGTGGTATTGACCGAAACACCAGTGAAATTTTGATTTTGATTGATGCTTTACTTACTATTTTACCATGAGCTGCATTTAATGAAATAAATAAACTTGAACTTGTGTTTGTGTTGTTCAAGACACTGAGTTACTTGGTTCTCTTACAGCATCCTACAATCTGCACAGCTGGAGCATGTTTCCATTCTTGTCATTCCAAATCAACCACCACACCATCCCAACTGACAAAGCTGAGAAACTTTAACACAATTGTGTCTTATTTTCACCAGGTTTCAAATAGGCCTCCAAACACTGTTATTCTGTGTGTCATCCAAGCATTTACAAACATACCTTTCACAACACACTAGAAATAAGGAGTCTGACCAGAGGCTATAGACCAGAACAGCACCTTCCAAATATCCCTTTTGACCTTGTTCAAGAGTGAACAAGCAATGTGAAAAAAAAAATGAACCTTCCACACATCCCTCTTACCCATGTGCAATAATGAACAAGTCATGCTGTACTGGCAGCATCAGTTCCCTCTAACAGCTTGGGAGGGCAGCAGTTGTGCTATCCCTAAGGCATCAGGAATAGCACAAAGTTTTGCAGCCATTGTGGTAGTCCAAATATGTGTCAGAGAACATTATGTAAGAAAACAGGATCTGAATGCACAAGGGAGGTACTGGGAAAGCATTTACTCTCAACAAAATTCCACCTATAATTACAACTTTTTCCACCTCCCCAGAAGGTATTCTATTTGGAACTACATCTCCCTTCAACAAACAATTTCCACATCATCTTCCCTGTACAAAGTGCTGCTTCTAAAATTAGCACCCTCCCTTGCCTGTAAGCCACAGCTCAGGATTTAGTTGTCTGTCCCTCAGGGCTGACCCCAGTGCAGCCCAGATGCGTGCTATTGACTTGGCTTTACTGAGAAGTTTGTTTTTTAGGTGTGGAAGAACACATAAGTGAAGGCTGTGAAAAATAAAAGGAGGGAAAACAGAACCTCTGAGGCTCTCTCTCACTACAGCACAGTGACTGCCAGCTGGTGAGAGATGCAAAAGGTCAAACAGGCTGGGTTGGCTACCAAGCCACTCCCAGTCTCAGCTTTCCTTGAAGAGTACACATTCCAGTGTATGGCTTGGAGTACAAGTGAAATATGTGAAAGAGAAGAAAAGGAACCCATCTAGTACTGCAGAGCTTTTCTACTGCAAGCAACACTGAGCTGCTTCATTTGTGCTTCCCTGCATTACTGTCATGGTAACCAGCATCTGGGTCTCAGGTCAGGGTAACCCTTGAGGAAACAGAGAATTGTCAGGGTAGAAGTGACTATTTGAGATCATCTGGTCCCACCCACTATGCAAACAGGCTAAACTGATGCTGGTTGCACAGGGCCATATGCACTGGATTTTGAATACCTGTCTCCATCAATGAAGGATACACAAGCTCTCTTGGCAACCTGTGCCAGTGTTTGACCATCCTCATAAGTGGAGGTCCGTCTTCATCCTCTCTTATGTTCAGATTGAACTTCATGTTATCAGTCTGTGCCATTGCTTCTTATCATCTGTCATGGTTTGACACTTGCCAAACACCAGATACCCACAAAAGTCGCTCACTCACCCTCCTCTGTCACAGCTGGGCAGAGGAGAAAAAAAATTGACAAAAGGTTCATGAATTGAGATAAGGACTCAATTCATGAACCTCAATTTCATGAAGGGAGAAAACACTCCAAAGGCAGTGGAGGTACAAAGTGAATTAGAGGAACAAAGTGAATTTATTACAAACCAAATCAGAGGAGGATAATAGGAAATAAAACAAGCCCTTAAACACCTTTTCCTCCCCCAACCCCTCTCTCCTTCCCATCAACAGTGCAGAGAGACAGGGCATGGGGGTTTGGTCAGTTCATCACCTGAGGTTTTCTTCTGCAGCACAGGGAGAGAAGTCCTTCCCCTGTGAGACCATGGGGTCCTTCCCATGGGAGACAGTTCTCCATGAACTTCTCCTGCATGGGTCCATTCTCAGAAGCAGAAGTCCTCCCAAAACTGCTGTGGTATGGATCATTCTTTCATGAGGTGCAGTCCTCCAAGGCCAGGCTGCTCCAGCCTGGGAGCAAGGGCCCCCTCTCTCCACCCAGTCTCCCACTGGATCGCAGCCTCCTCCAGACATCCACTCACTCCAGCATGAGCACCTCCCCCACAGGCTGTGGGTGGATTTTTGCATCCCCTGTGGATCCCCATGGGCTGCAGGGGCACAGCTGTTTCACCATGACCTCACCATAGCCTGCAGAAGAATCTCAGCTTCTGCACCTGGAGCACCCCCTTCCGCTCCTTCTCCACTGACCTCGGTGTCTCCATGTTGTTTCCCTCACATGTTCTCACCTCCTCCTTTTCTCTGGTTAGAAAAACACTGTGTGTTTTTATCTTCTTCTTAAATTTGTTATCATAGAGGTGTTACCAACTTTTCTCAGCTTTGGCCAGCAGCATGTCCCTCTTCGGAGGATCAGGGAATCCTCTGTTGGGCATGGTAGAAGCTGCTGGCAGCTTCTCACAGGAACCACCTCTGTGGCCTCCTTGCTACCAAAAACCAGGCCGTGCAAAACTCATGGGAACCTCTGAGAAGAGCCTAGTTCCTTCTTTGTTACACCCTGTAAGTCAAGTAAAAGGTGCAACATGACTGCATTTCCAAATAACTGTTTTCAAGAAGCCTTGGGTTTGTTCTGTATCATCAAAATTTGCAACTTCAGGACCACAAACTCCTCTTTGAAAAGCCACAGTAACTTTGAAAACTAAAGAAATAAGTACTTACTAGAAACTGATAAAGCAAGACTCAACACAAACACATTGTGAGCACAGACCACTTGTCACTAAGTGATTCCACGCTTGTCAAAACACAGCATATTAACATGCTTTCAGTTTATCCTACAACGAAACATGGGGGTTTTGTGTTCCAGTACCAATGTCAGATTCATAAAATAATCCCTGACACCTCTGTGGTAGACAGAATTCATGAAAAGCAGAAATGGTAGACATAGGTTGCATTAATAAAGCCAAGAAAATTCACAGTGTTGGTAGACTGTTAGTATACAAGACAAGGACATATAAACCCCCACTCTAACTGCAATGCAAATGCATCCATATTTTAAAGGTTTTATTTTTTCAACAGAAAGAGGCACAAGAACCCCGCTTTTCAGGTGTTATTTAGAGTCCTGTCTTTGCAGTTCTATTGTAACAAATGTGACACTTGGTCTCATTTTCTTCCCAAGCAATATAGCTGAATAGGATTTTTTGCAGACCAAAAATCCATAATTAGACTTAGTCTAACACTGATTTTAAATTCTGCTGCTTATTATTAGCAATAACTGCAAGAGAACTCAACTTCAACAAATGCCCAAAAGGCCCACTCAGAGTGGATAATTTACAAAGTACAGATATAGGAATATGGTAGTTAATCAGGCAGAAAGATACAACCTTCCTGCTGAGCCAGATAGGAATGAAAGATGGCTTCATTAAAGACCAAATTTGTTAATCAGTATGTCAGGGGAAAATGACTAGTTTTATCGAAAACTTTTTTATAACCATTTATCAAAGGTCAATTCACTTGAAATCAATAGGTCAGGCATTGTGATGCAGTGAAACCTTTTTTTTTTACCATTCTCTCTGCATCAATTCACAACTTGTTCTCACTGTTTACATCTGGCACTGCAAAACCAAGAGCTCTTACTTGGCTAATGTGTTTCCTTCTGTAACTCCAATGTCTCTTACCAAACAGGATCTTGCAGCAGCTGGTATATACCACAAAGAGTGTCTACACAGTTTGGGAACCCTTTCTTCATCTTCCTGCATTTTTGGCCAATCTTCGGACCTTGTAGTACCACTAACTGCTTGAGAGTTTTTCTTCTATGAATTTATCTAGAAAACAAACAACAGCATATTAAGATACACAGCAGAACATTTCTTAAGCTCATAAACCAATACAGCATTGCCTAATATGTTTCTGAAGCAAGAAAATAAGATGAACATGCAAGGCACAAAAACTGCACTTAAAAACAAAAGGTATGAAGAAAGCAAGGCACATGTATCTCTCTTGAAACCTCACATAGCATATACAGTAGTCAGATTTTAAGTGTATAGAAGCACTAAAATATAATCCTTGTTCAAAAGATGAACTTCATACTGATGCTTTTTCCATATAGGTCGTCAGCATGTAGGTAATTTCTTTACTCTGCATGTGCCATACTGGTGGGCAGGGGCCATTCTTTACTAAGGTTGAATGTAGCAGAAAAGACAGATCACGATCGCAAATGAAATTTATCAACACAATTTAATCTGAGTTACAAAGATTAAGATAAGAATTACACTGGTTTAAAGTAAAACATTTGATTACATCTTACATTACACCTTTGCTGATATTCAGTTTTACACATTCTCCCGTTTTTGCTCCCTGCTCTTATATGACAGTTTCAGTAAAAGAAATCGTTACAAGCAGAGCTTCCAAGTAGCTTTTCAGCTTTTGGTGGATGATTCATAATCACTAAGTCCACCAGAAAGGGATAATGAGCTCAGTACAATGCAGGGCCTGTAGGTATCTAAAGCACCTTCGCTGACTTTGCTAGGACCACAAGTCTTTCAAAACAACATCTACCAGTTCAAATGAGCCCAGAACTCACACTTATTTCATCACCTATTTTAGGTGACTGTGTAAATACCTTCTGAACTTCCTTTGTGATGTGTTTTCTTTAAAAAAAAGAGCAAAAGTGCAAAATATCCTTGTACAAAAGAAGGGCTTTATGTGGCCTGAGGTCTACAAGTATTTAGATGCCTCAAATTTAACCAGAGGATCAATGAGATTAACAGTCTATTTCAATATTCCCTTTTAGCCATAGCTTTGAGATCAATTACTGTTTATTTCCCCAGCTGGTAGAGTATAGAGAAAAGGAAGCTGTAAAATCATTTCACCGCATCTGTTGGCAATGCAGTGTGGTTGAATTATTTTCTGCAATTCCTACTTTTTTTGCAGGCCAACTCCAAGGTTGTGGAGGACACCTGTAGGGAACTGGAATACTGGCCTTCATGTTCCAGGACATACATGCTCTAGCAGGGACCTTGAATTGAAGAGGTCTCTTAAGTTCTGAAAGCAGGTGATAGAGTGGAGAACTAGGAATAAATGAGGGAACATGCACATTTAATACCAGAAGAGGATGTAGATAGAAAAGGGAGGTGCAAATATTTCTACATTTCCAAAAGGACTCATTGCCCCACAGACTGCCACAGACCCTGACTGAAGACAGATCTTAACTCTTTTCTCTCAGGATTTCAGGTAATTAGATATTCCTATCAAAATAACTAGCTTTAATTGAAAGTCTTAAAAACTCACTTAAAATTCTTTGGAATGGAGTTGTTAAATGATGGCACAAAAGTCATTCAGAGGAAGGGAGCATTTATTTTTTTACCATGAAGTGTAGTCCTTAGGAAAGCTCTCTGTTGAGGCACAGTAAACAGAATGCAAACCGGGGCTGGGCAAAACCTTCAGAGCCTGGGAGGGCAGAAAGTTTCCTGACCTGTAGAAAGGCTGCCTTAATCACCAGAGACCATCAGCATCTCCATGAACAGCAGTAGGATATGTGATTTGAAGGACCTAAAAATGCTTAGGTGCGAGTAGGCTGCATAGTATTCACCTCTGAAGCACTCCTGGGAATGCTTCAAAGCTGTTGCAGAGCTCTAGGAAGCTTTGAAAACAGAACTTGAGGACCTCAGAGGCTCCAGGCATCTTGGACACTTCATGGGATCAGCCTCCTTTGAGGACTGCAGTTTTTGATTCAACCACACAAATTGTGGGTGAAGATGGATTTAAATGCCCAGTTGCTGTTGTTGGTCTAATGCTTAAATTATACTTGATGCCATCTTACGCTGACTTTACCAAATGTTTTATTAGTCTTTATTCTGATGAAGACAATAGAAATGTCTGAGTTTGTCCTAATATTTATCAAAGTGTTATATGGACCAAAAAATGCTAATAGGATGCACAGGTTTATTCCAGAACCATGTATGAAAAATCAATTTAATCCTGGGGTTGTGGTTATTTGTTTTCTTTGGTTCTGTCCTGAAAAAACATACCTAAGAAAAGAAGAAGAAGAGGGATGGAAAATATGCTGGATAAACCAGCAGGAAACCAGAGAAAATTTGTTGTTGGTTAAAAGAGGAACGATTTGGGGTTGTATGTAAGATAAAAGAATTTTCTTGAAAAACATAAATTAGCAAATCCAGACACAGCATCTAAATATGGGTTTATCTACACTAAGAACATATAATAATCTGTATCTCTCTAGTAGCCTTCAGGATATATCTGGATGTAGTGAATCACCTGAATTCAACTTTTTTCAGCAGAAAATAACTGTACAGGAAGTTTAAACAAATAGAAAAAATCCTAAAGTAGCATGGTGAGAAATTATTCTGTTTCAGTCTCTCAGAATCAAATAATAGCTCTATAAAAATAAGGGAAAGAGCAAATAAGTTTTTGAAGCAAGTATAAACTCTGATAACATTTCTAGCTAAAATTGAACTCAGCTGATGAAAACCAAACAAACCTGGCAAGGACACTGCAAGTGATGAGGAAGGAAAAAATAGTACAGGTCTTAGAAAGAACCTGCTAGCTGACTGTACTTGGTCTCTGTGCAGTATTTTACCCAGGGATACCTTCAGACTGTTTTTGAGAGGTGCAGGCAATCTCCCACTGGCAGCTTTGTATTTTTAAAAAGAAGTGAAGGAGTGGTCACCAACCCCTCTCTGATACTTGTTTGTCTCAGGTGTACCAATGGAATCTCTCTCAGTGTCAACCAACAGCTTCACTCTGGACCTTTACAAAAAGCTGAATGAAACTTCCAAAGGCCAAAACATTTTCTTTTCTCCTTGGAGTATTGCAACTGCTCTTGCCATGGTCCACTTGGGTGCAAAAGGTGACACTGCAAGCCAGATGGCTGAGGTAAGCTCTGAAATTAGCCATGTACCACCTTCAGGGGGTTCCTACATAAATTGCGCTGTTATTCTACCTATGCAGAACAGCAAGGAACAACATGGGAGGACAGTGATCTGCAATGCTGACAGCATGAGTAGGGATATTTTCTGTACCAACATTATGGAAGCTCACTTCCACTTTATTTCCATGATCTCTGCTCTTCACCAACTCTACATTTAGCTTACACTTACAGTTCACAGAGCATTACAAGTGATCTGCCAAGGAGCAGTTATCAACATTTAGAGGCTATTCTTGGTCTTGCTTGGAGTTCCCTGTTCCATTTTAACTGCCTTATGAACAGAATAATTAAAATAACATAATGCCCAAAAAGTAATGAGGACACACCTTTATTAAAAAAATTAATATGGGACTATGATATCCTAGAGAAAGGAAATCTGGAGACAATCTCTTGAGCAAGATATCACTGCTTCTAGATCTCAGCTGGTTCTGGCAGGAGTATATCTGCTTTCTCATACTGCACACAGTAAAGCAAGCTCTCCTGGACATGTGTTTGGCTTCACAGGAGAGGCAGAAATCTTTATTTGTGACATAGCATAGTTAGTCCATAAAAATAATAAGGCTTCAACAAATAATGGAGATATGTGAGTACTGGAAATATCAGAGAGCCATAGAATATACTGAGTTGTAAGGCACCCATGAGGATCATTGAGTCCAACTCATGGCGCTGCACAGGAGTCACACCATGTGCCTGGGAGTGTTGTCCAAAAGCTTATTGAACTCTGCCAGGTCTGGTGCTGTGGCCACCTTCTTGGGGAGCCTGTTCCAGTCAAAATACTGATCTATTATTAAGCAGTCCATGTGGCCAAAATCTATCTAGTAATGATACAGTTACAGAGATTTAATCAATGTCCTCAATAACATATAATTGTCCTCAATAACTTCAACAGGCTATCATTGGGTACGGCTGGTGGATTACCATAGAAAACTAAGATATTTACAACTCTTGGGCATATTAATCTCAAACAAACAAGCTGTCTTTATGAACATTTACCATCATCATCACAGGTTCTTCATTTTAACCCGACTGCAAGAGAAGAAGGATCAGCTGAAACAACAAGGCCTTCTCCTGCAAGACCAAAGAAAAGAAAGATGGTATTTATTACAACAAAAGATTCTGATATAAAAATCTCTGAGAACGGGATAAGTCCAATGCAACCACTGCTTTTAGGCTTTTAACATCTCCTTGTTTTCAGTCTATTATCTACTGTCTCGGTTCAGTAAGAACTATATAGAAAAAAAGTGAACAAGGAAGAAATATGGCTGTAAAGTTTATTAATTCAGTCTTTCAAAAGCAGAACTGAAACACTAACAGCACTTTGCCCATAATACTGTATCACTTGGTTTTAGCTGGGCTGTGGAAAGCTCAAAAAATCATTGGTCCTAATATGCTTTGGACAATTTCATTTCTTATCCCCTTTGGGATGGTTGGGATATTTTTTCTGTAGTGATAATCAACCACTGCCTTCTCGCCTGTCTCCAGCCCTACCCAATAAAGTCCCCTCCTCCTTTTGTATGCACAGACACATCAGGCAGACAAAATTCCCCTTTAAGGTAGCGTGTGTTGACTCATCCTTGCTCATCAGCTCCCCAGAGGCTTGCCAGCAGGACAAATGGCCCAGATCTTTTTCAACAAGTTAACTCCCTAATCAATGAAAAGTATTAAACTCAATCAAGCCATGTTTTTTTCAGCATAGAAACTAAAAGAGAGCTGAAAAAAAATTAAATTAGATTAACTTCAAATAAAAGGGCAAGGGGATTATATCATTCTCTCCCTTCATGGTGTGAGATGGTTCTTCAAGATGAATCACTGCACTCACATTCATTTTAGCAACTCACTGACTTCATAAATTGTACCAAAGTCTATCCAATCATTTCCTTCAGATATTTTCCCCTATTGCCTCTTTGTTCTGGTCCCATCCCATTGAAAAAAAAACAGCCTCTGCTATCCTGTGTCCTCTGGCTACCAAACTCTTTCCCAGGTGTCCTTCCTGGCAGCCCACATCTCAGCATGAGTGGGAAAAGATCACAGCAAAGAATGACAGATGAATCACCCTGAGTCAGTGGCAGAGACTCTTGGTGTCTCATGTGCAGGGCACTGTACAGGACACGGGGGAGGACAATGCATCCAGGCAGCTGGTGGGGAGCAGCTGGCAGGTAGCAGCTCATTCCTCCATTTGCAAAGCAACAGCTGGAAACAGCTGGCCAGCAACCTCATCCTCCCTAAAACCATCAACACTGACATCCAAAACAAGCTCTCTCCAAAATCCAAATAGCAACAGAAAACATCCACGTGAAACAGGAAAATTTGAATATTGGCAAGTCCGTGCCCTGACATTAGTTTCTGTGAGGGTAGAACACCTTCTCAAAGGCTGCCAGGATGCATTGATGGATCATTGTGAAACTGAAAGGTCTTCTGAAACTGAAAATCAGGCTTGAAAATGACAAAAATGAGGAGATTCAGCTTCCTTGGTGCACCATCATATGATGCCCCCAAATGCCTACAAAGCACTGCAGAAATAAATCATTCTACCCTACATGTAGAATCCCATTTATCTAGTTATACACAGTGCTGCAAACATATAACATTCTCAAAAAAGTTTCATTCCCTGAAACTCCTTTTTAATTAAAAAAACATGAACAATTTAAATAAAGCAGGTGTATCAGACAAAAAAAATAAAACCCCTCCATATTAATTGTGTCTCTTTCCAAGGATCCTGAGCACGAGGGAGCAGAAAACATCCACTCTGGCTTCAAAAAGCTCCTGTGTGACATCAACAAACGCAAAAGCACTTACTTGCTGAAGAGTGCCAACCGACTGTATGAAGAAAAGACCTACCCATTACTGCCTGTGAGTTGAACATCTTTATGTGGGAATATGCTGACATGAAGAGTGATTATCAATAGAGATGATAAAAAACTTCCAAATGATAGCACTGGGGTGTGAGTGAGAATATGATGACAGCCATAGAGGGCAGGAGAGAGTTTGGATAGGCAAGAGGTCCATCTGTTTTCAGCAGTGGGCAATAGTTTGGCAAGTGCATGGGAAAACTCTGTAGTGATTCTTCTCCAGAATCTGCTGCGGCCACCAACTGACCTGCAGCTCAGGGACTTCTTGAGCCAGAGGGCATGTCTACTCCAGTGACCCTGATGAGCTGTTGTTTTAGGACTTTGCACATTTGTCTTCTGAATCTACTTCAGCCCCCAGCACCAGGATTTCCACAGCTGAGCTATACACTGCAGGAAGCCCCTGTGCTTTCTGAGCTTGCTGCCTGTTGGCTCATCTCTGTTCTGAAGGACATTTCTCCACTTCTCTGGTCACCCTTATCTCCTGTGTCTGTATTTTTTATACTGTAGCATTTCTGAGACTGGAGAGGCCACAGCTGCATTGCAAGCTCAGACAGTGGACACACCATAGTATTATAAAGTGCCACTATAGTAATTTCTCTTTTGTTGCCTACTCTTTCCTTCATATTTCCAAAATTTTTATTTGCATTTTTGGCCATGATTAGGTAGGTTTTTTTTTTCATGCACCTCTCCATTACAGCTTCAATAACTCATTCCTAAACCGTAACAATTGACTTCCTATATTTTAGCACTTTACCAGATCACCGATAAATATGTTAATATATATATTTTAATGTAAACATCTAAACTTTGGTTTTATAGAAAAAATACTGTAGCAAAGATGCCAATACACATACTGCTGTGGTACTCCAGCAGTAATAACCCTTCATTGTGAATGTATTTTCCTCCTCCTCTTGGTTTCTAGTCTTTTAAACAAATGAGACATATCTCTGTAGTCCCAGGGATGCTCAGCCTTTGCTGACAACTCCTACAAAATGCATTTTGGTAACCCAAAAAGACTGTAATGGCTCAGCCCTTTTACCCACATACTTCCTAATGCCCTCAGAAAGCTCCAGCAGATTTGAGATTTTTTCCTATAACAAAATGTTCTCCAATAAGTCATGTTAACCCATATACCTAATATTCCCATTCTATTCATTTGCCCCACACCGACTCATGAGTTTGTAATCATCTGTATCTCTGAAATCTTTTCAAGACTGATGTTGTAGTAATCATCTTCCAGGTCTCTGGAAGGGGGTTTTTAATGAGATTACTGTTCTTTGATTTTGGAGTTTGTTTGGTTTCCTGAGTAATCAGCAATTTGTCTTTCTGAATGTGTATTGCTCATTTTCTCCATAATCTCATGTACATTTGCTTTACAGAGAATCGAGGGAATTTCCTGCTAGGAATCTCCATGAATGATTTCACAGCAGACAGCAATGGAAACGTTAATTCTGCTTTTCTGCTATGACTTTATTCTACCAGAACATTCCTTTTATTGTCCTCATAAATTTTTGGCAGGTTCCTCACCTTTGAAGCAAACTAAAAGCCTTTGTTTAACTTTATATGAGACTATTCTTCCATCTTGTACTGAAAACTACTTTGTAAATCAGGAAAAAAAAAGTATTTAAATTATATCAAAATGTCATTTTGAGAAATTTAAAAAATGTAAAGGTTTCATGGATATTTCAAAACTAAAAATTTCCACCTTTGATTTCAAACACAAAAATTTGAAGTATCAGTCTCCTTGAGACTGAAGTTTGATCAATCCCTACTTAATATTTAGAATAGAATGTAACAGGTCTTATTATAAAGGTTACTGCATGTAAACCAAGTTTTCTTAAATTATGTATTAGCAGAATGTATAATTTGTTAAACTGATTGTAACTAATATTTTTATAACTCAAGTTTAACTAAATAACTACACGTTCTTTAATCCTATTTTTCAGAAGTTTTTACAACTCATCACAAGCTATTACAATGCAAAGCCACAAGCTGTAAACTTTAAGAGAGCTGCAGAACAAGTCAGAGCACAGATCAATTCATGGGTAGAAAATAAAACTGAGAGTAAGTATCACTCTGATGGCTTTTTTTTCTTGTCTAACTTTCAAATATTTTGCATTTCCATATTAATTGCTCTTGCAGCCAAGAATCCATAAAAGGTGGAAACTTGGCAGGGAGGTGATGAGTAAAGTACAGCTAAATAGTCTGAAGTATGCCTCTCTCCAGCCTAAGTGCTACTCCTTACAAGGTCCTTCCCTCAATTCTTTATGCTGTAGCCCCCTCTGAATCATTGCTGTTCAAAGGCCTGCACAGGTACATACACACAACGATTAGTGAGGGTTTTACTTCTGCATTCTTCAGCTGCTTGCAACCAACTTCACAGAACATCCAGGCTATTCTGCTTTACCCACTTTCCAATGCCATTTACTACCAAAATTCCAATAAATATTTTTTTTTTAAAAAACACAGAGAATTCATAGAATGGTTTAGGTTGGTAGGGACCTTAAGGATCATCTCATTCCAAGCCCCCTGCCATGGACAGGGACATCTTCCACCAGACCAGGTTGCTCAAAGTCCGATCCAACCTGGCCTTGAACATTTCCAGGATGAGGCACCCACAACTTCTCTGGACAAAGGATACAGAGATACTTCAAAAGGTCATTTTTACCATATGTACAAGATAAATACATATTAAAAAAGCATCCCAAAATGCAAACACTTTTGAAAGAGAGGTAGGCACAGACAAGGAACAATTAAAATTGGCAAGTTGCGCAGTCACCCTGGAATAACTGTCTCTTTCTCTGATTTTGAAGGGAAAATACAGAGTCTGCTGCCTGCAGGATCACTCCATTCTCGCACTGTGATGGTCTTAGTAAATGCCATTTATTTCAAAGGAAAGTGGGAGAAGAAATTTCTGGAGAAAAATACTTCTGAGATGCCCTTCAGAATAAGCAAGGTAAATTCCTTGTCAATATGCCTGTTGTCCTATGTCAATATGTCTATTACTGAGGAGAAAATACTTCACCTGTATTTCATATCCCACTGCCACACTACTTATTGCTGACAAAGTGCTATGAACTCAGGGAGAATACCAACTGTGAAAAGAACTCAGCATTGTCTTGTTTATGCATATCCATGAAATCTGGATTTTTTTATTTATAACTCCTCAGTATCAAAATACTTAGGAACAGTTAAAGTTAATTTTTTAAAAAAGGTAAGCTAAGCAAAGTAAGTTAAGAAAAGTAGCTTAAGGACAAGAAGAAATTTCTCTAAGTACCATTTCCAAATGGGGCCAGGTTGCTTTGGAGAGCAATGTTTACACACCTAGGGCTCACTTCTGTTCTCGGGACCCTGAGATTATGTGATCTAATCCAGCTGTTCTTCCCACACGTACCCTGGGTGTTGCACCAAACCTCACAGGGAATTTTCATGGGGTTTGTCATTTTAGCTGAGTGTGTGAGGGTGATCTATTCCAAAGATCTATTCATTGAGCTAACAGTTTTTAAATGATCATGCACTGACAATTCCCAGTAGCTGACAGCACGCATATTTTTAGACTGTGTCAAAAGCAAGCAAAACTATTTGTCAATGGAAACAAACATTTTGTTTGACATAGATTAAGGGTGCAAATACCTTTTGTATGCCAGGCAGTGTGAAGCAATTGATGTGACTGTGTACTCAAAACCTACTACACTACGTGTGCAGTTTTAGGATCTGTCACAGCAGAGGGCTGTGGTGGGTGACCCTGGCCACCCACCAGGTGGCCACTGAGCCTCCCTATCACTGCCCCTTGTCAACAGGATAGGGGGAGAAAAATAGGATGAAAAGGTCACACATGGGTCAGGGAAAGAACAGGGAGAGAATTTACCAATTGCCATCACAGGCAGGAACAGGTTCAACTTCAATAAATTAATTTACTGCCAATTCTCAAAGTAAGTTAGCAAAGTAAACCAAGCATAAAGTGCCTCCCCCCCACCCACCCTTCCTCCCAGGCTCAACCTCACTTACAACTCACCTGTACCCCAAAGCAGTGCAGGGGACCAGGAATGGGCTAATGTTGTAGTCAGCTCATTGCACGTTGTTTCTACAGCTCCTTCCTCCTCACACTTTTCCTCTGCTCAAGTGTGGGGTCCTGTTTTTATCTTATTGTAAAAGTCCTATACCTTCTCAGTGATTGCTCGCAGACAGCTCCTCACAGCACTGAGTCCTTCTTCTTCACAGCACAGCCAACAAACTCCAACTCTCTCCTCACCCAGCTAACCCACTCTTTTGTGGCACTCTTCTTCTCATTGGACACAGCTGTGGCCTATTAAGGGCAGGCCTGTTCCTAATCTTTGGTGATTAGTACAGCTGCAACTCCTCAGGTGTGAGACTACCTTCTGCACTATCTTTATTTTCTTACATTCTATAGCCCCACCAGGTCCTATCTATTCAAAGTCCTTCACATTCAATGAGGGTCCTTTCCATTGTCTGCAGTTTTGCAAGAACTGCTCCAGTGTGAGTCCACTGCAGGGTCACAGGTGATGCCAGAAAAAGGCTGCTCTCCACAGCATGACAGGTCCTGCCAGGAGCTTGCTCCAGCATGGGATCTCCAGGGGTTGCAGGGTGGATATTTGCACCACCATTGTTTTCACCATGGGCTGCAGGGGAATCTCAGCTCCAGGGCCTGGAGCACCTTCCCCACCTTCTTCCTCACTGACCTAGGCATCTTCAGGGCAGTTTCTCCCACATCATCTCACTCAGCTGTCCCAGTTCCTTTTGTGCAGCAGTTTTTACTCTTTCATAAACATGTAATCACAGAGGCACTATCAATGTCACTGACTGGCTCAGATTTGGACAGTAGCAGGTCTGTCCTGGAGCCAGCTGAAACTGGCTCTGCCTGACAGAGGCATCTTCTGAGGTCTCCTCACAGACGCCATCCCTGCAGCTTCCTCACTACCATGCAAACCAAATATATTGGTGCCAGAAAGGGTTTAATTCACAGGGTGAATAGCAAGGCCTGCAAAGAGAGATAATTATCAAAGCTTAATCTTTATTTTAAATTTAGAAATATGTCGGGTCCGGCTGTCTGTCTCTGCCCCGACACGGGTAGAGTGGTTCTTTGGTGGGCGCGATGCAAAGGACGAGTCTGGACTCTTCAGCTTTCGGTCTTCAGGTTGTTTATTATTTCTTATCTACAAAAATTTTCTGTCTGCCCAACAGAGGTCTGATCTGCAGGCAGTCACAGGCACTCTCTGACCACCCACGGGGCGGTCATGTCTTTTTATACTAAAACCTACGTATACAATATTTACCTTTATTTCCCAATGCTTTTCGCCCATGTTGGCAAGTGCACCTTCACCAGAAACCAATCTCTAAGTGCCAACATCATCACAGGAGATGGAGGACAAGAAGAAGAAAGAAGAAGGACAAGACACGCCCTGATCCCTCCATCTTGTCTCCATGACCCCCCTGTACCAAAAACCTTAAAGTCTATATCTCACCCTCTAAATGTGTCTCTTTTACACCTTTTACTCTAAAGTGATTCTCTTGTCCTCAGACTCTTGTTACTTCTGTGGATGGATCAAAATCAAGCCACCAAGCACTCTTGGCAACATTCCAGGGTTTTCGAGACCCCCAAGGGTTCTCCTGGCATCTCTGGACATCGGGAACGATGTGCTGAGATCCCACAGAAATACATTACATGGGATTCAGTTAATAGGTATTTAGCTTGTGTGTTTATACTAATTTTTATAAAGATCTCAAAGACTTTGAAAAGAGGGTGTATGTGATTCTGTCAAAAGAAAAGGGTCCTGGTATCCAGATGCTGCTGAATCTTGTACTTGTTTTCAGTTCAATGAAGCAAGTAAATTTTATCATCCTTTTAATGTGTAAGGTAATTTTTATGTCTGAATTTTTTCCAGACCAAGACTAAACCTGTACACATGATGTTTTTGAAAGATACATTTTTCATACTCCATGAAACCACCATGAAATTCAGAATCATTGAGCTGCCATATGTGGAAAATGAACTCAGCATGTTCCTTCTCCTTCCTGATGACATCAATGATAACACTACTGGCCTGGAGCTGGTAAAGCTGACCTACTGTTGCATCACATACACTATGAAACAGCAACAGAAACAAATGAAAACAGTGAGGAAGAACAAGCTTCAAAATAACAGTAGAACATTTCTGATGTACTCGTACTTTGTTTCAGAAACTGTAACACCATGATTTTCAGCTTAGGATTCAGGACATGCGGTAACTTTGCAAACGTAGTGCATCTAAAACCTATGTCCACATAACAGTTTTAGACTATTTTGTATCCTCTTTACTATCACCAGTATAGCATAGGGAAAGCAAGGATCATCTCTGAATCACCATGCCCTAGAGTTATCTTCTCCTGAGGGCTGTATTAATGAATTTTTATGTCATTTTCAGTCTAGATTTCCAGCTGATGGATGGTTTGCGGTGGAGTTTCTCAAACTAAGTGCTGACTACCCTGACCCAGAAGGTGCCCACAACAACTCATGACTACGCCAGGATCATTTTCAGATTCTAAACAGAGCAGAGCAAATACTTTTATTTGTACCTTAGTTCCCATGCATCCCATTTATTTATCACTACTAAGAAAAAATTTATCCATATACACACACATCAAGCACCTATTATTATTGTTATAAGTAATACACTGCAAAAAAAGCAATGTTCTTCACACCAGGGAAAAAAATGATAAACTACTCTGAGGCTTCAGGCCTACACCTCCCCACCTTTAAAAAAGTAAACAGGAATATAAGTCACTCAGCACTTTGTCAGATCATGCCCTGTAAATATGATGCATGTTCCATCTGTAGTCACTGCTGGTAGCTGGGTCTTGCTTTACATGTTCTTGATGAGCAATAAGACACTGGTCTGTGCATGTCTTTGTCCTTCACATTCCAATTGCTTTCTTCCTCAACTCATTGCAGGTGGAAAGAGAGCTGACATATGAGAAACTGTCTGAATGGACCAAATCAGACAATATGATGAAGGCTGAAGTGGATCTATACCTGCCCAAGTTGAAGCTGGAAGAAAACTATGACCTTAAATCCCCTCTGAGCAGCATGGGGATACGAAATGCTTTTGACCCAGGTCAGGCTGATTTCACAGGGATGTCAGTGAAGAAGGATCTTTTCATCTCACAGGTTATTCACAAAGCTTTTGTGGAGGTCAATGAAGAAGGTACGGAGGCAGCAGCTGCCACAGGTGTCTTGATGATGAGATCAAGAGTCCCAACAATGACTTTCAAAGCAGACCACCCTTTTATCTTCTTTATCAGACACAACAAATCACAAACCATCCTCTTCTTTGGCAGGTTTTGCTCACCCTAGTCAGTGAGTCCTGCAGAGCAGGAGATGCTTGCTTGCTAGCACAGAGGCAAACCCCAAACCTGAGGCTTTCTGTTACCAGGGGAGCAGGACTTGAACCCCTTCCTCATTAGACCACACACTCTGGTGCCTGAGGGACAGCTTCTCCAATGACTCCTTCCTAAGCTGAAGGGACAACCATGGCAGTGCCATGGGGAGTGTGCAATGCCTTGCACCCACAGAGCAATCCTAGCTATCATTTGGATCAGGCCATCATGCGTAGCTCTGCCCTTATCACTTTATATCACCATGGCATTTCTATCTCTCCCACTCACAGCACTGTGCACAAATATATTTTGCCTAATTATGAGGGCCACTTATCCTGATGTGGTCCTAGTATGTACCCCCAGCCTGCAGCAATCAGACCCAGCTCCTGCTTTTTAGCCCTAGAGTTAATACTGGAGGCAGATCCTCCCAACCTTCACCCTGTGGACATCCCCTTGCTTTCCTTCCACATTTCAGCTGCAAGTCTTCATAAGCCCCCAATAACCCTCATGTTGCTCCACAGATTCCTTTTAATAAAATTAAAAAAAAAAAATACAGCTTTCTTAGGGCTATTTGCCTCCCTCAAACCCTCAGGAATGCGAGGAAGGGTTAAGCCCGTACGGTGTCTGGCTACAGCAACAGCTCGATTTGGCTCAAAGCAATCCTAGCTAGAAATAAGGAATTAATAGCGCCTCACGGACCGGGGGTGCTTTCTGTCAGCTCTACCACGAGAGGGAGGCAGAGGTGGACAAACACGGGCCGTGGCCGGCGGAGCTCAAACGGGAGGGGAGAAGCGGCTGCCGGGACTCCCTGAGGCAGGGGGGGCCGCCATTTTACCGGGAGGGGCTGCGGCGCCTCCCGTTCCCGGCGGCCAAGGGTGAAGCGCCCCAGCCTCTGGCTAGATCCCGGGAGGGGCCGGGCTCCTATCCTTTCCCTCTGCTCGGCTGCGCTTCCGGGAACAGGGAAGGCGGCGGCCGGCGGGGTGAGTGCGGCGGCCGCGTTGCTGCTGCGTTGTCTTGAAGGTTTTCTACGGGGAAGCCTGTGCCTGTGTTTTTTAGGGTTTTCTTGTTTGGCGGGTTTTTTAGGAAGTAGAGCTGAATGGCGTTGCTTTTATTGCGTTTTCTGTTTTGTTTCTTTTTCTTCCCTCTTTCGTGACATTCCCTAAACGCAGCTGCTTCTTGCCAGCTGGAGCCGCGGCGGTGCGGCTGGAGCTCTTCGTGTGGGAGCGCCGGGAGCACTGCGGGGTTGAGGCGTCTCCCGCGGGTCAAGCCCGGGGCGGGGGCGGAAGAGGAACTCTTCGCTCCAGGGAGGGCCAAACCTTTGGCGTTTTGTGCCTCAGCTTGCTGGAACAGTGTCAGGTTCCTCCCTGCCCTTCCCCGCCCATGCAGAGGCGCAGGGGTCAGGAGCCCGACAGCAGCGGGACCGTGTCATTCCCTGTGTCCCAGGGAGAGCTGCGATGCCAAGGCCCATCACTAGGAGCTGTCCGCGCTCTTGCCCTGCAAGTGTTTTAACTTCGCTCCCAACTCTCCAAATCCTAAATGAAGCTTTTTCCCGTAAGGAAGCCTGCTTTGGTTCAGTGCATGGGAAAAAAGGGTGTCTGTGCCACAGACAGGGCTTTGTCCGTGGAGATGGACATGGCCTGGTGCTCACTGCCCCGAGTTCCCTCTGGAGTTGAAAGAGTCAGCTTGAGACTCCTCTGATGTAGCTGACTCACCGTGGGGAAGTGTCCTTGTTTGCCGGACACTGATGTCGTAGTTTTTGTGGGAAGCGTCTCTTGGGTTGCGAACTGAAGGAGAGCTGCAGCCTGCTGTGGTTTCCCCATGGTGAGGCCCTGCAGTGGTTGTCTACTAATTGATTTACATATAGCCTTTCAGTCCATAAAGACTGTCCTGAAGCATAGATGTTGACTGCTGAGAATATACACTTGAAATTCAGTGGTAGGAACACAAAACCTCTGCAGAAGTGTCTCATTGCTGACCTGCAGAGCATGGGGAGAGCAGAGTAAGGAATGAGTTGCTGTCAGCAAACCCTTTGACCACTGAGGGCTTTGCAGCAGTTTACAATTGACTGACAAATATGTACTTGTATCATGACATTTTTTGTTCCTTAAAGTGTGGTCATTGTGTATTGTCTCTGAAACTGTGGATTCCAAATTGTGCATTGTGTCTGATGAGAAGGGTGTCTGTAGTTATGTTGCTACTCCTGAGCTGCAGAGGAGGCATAGTTGACTGTGCAGATGTAACTCCTAGCCTTGTGTCATAGCTGTTGAATATTTTTATTATACTTATGAATATTAATTATTATTTAAATGCCCCTGAATTTCAGGCAAGCAAATAGTGTCAGTTGCATCCTTTTGTCTGTAAATTCTTGCCTGTTGTGGAAGTCCTACAGACACTTTCTAGAAAACAGAAATTTCAATGTAAATTTCTGCCTGTTGGTGTCACTATTCCTGTGTTCTTTGACCCGGAGGTTAAAAAAACCGTATTGCTAGCAATCTGCAGATACTGGGATAGTAGGAAAATTCTGGTCTACATTGTAACCAATGTGAATGCTATGTGTCTTTTCTTTATTCTGTGCAGTGCATAAATTACTCATTCAGACACAAGTGGAGGATTGTTTCCATCCAAGCATGCTTGTTTTTTGGTTGTACTCTTTTCAAGTTACGGGAGAAGAGAAATAGGATTAAATTGCTACTGTTTATAGTAAAGCTGCTAGCAAGGAATTTTCTTGGTTTGAAAAGCATGCATGTGGAAACTTGCTCTTTTCAACTCTCTAAGATAATGAATCAGTAGTATGAATTAGGTGGTGGTTTTGTATTTGGTAGCAACATGTCAACACTAGGCCCTGCCTAATGAGAAAAAGAAAAGAGATAGTAAAACCTATCAGCATTTATCTTATGATGATTTATGATACTTATCTGTGGTTAACTCAGTGTTCTAGTACCTATTGCTCATTTAATAGGTGTGGTGTTTAATCTCAGATTCACTGCCTATAGCAGATGAATACAGCGTATGACAGTTTATGATTGTGTGCGTTGCCATGTTGCAGGCAATAAAATGGAACTAAAATGAACTTTGATTTTTTTTTTCTTTGTAATACAGCAGGAAATTGCAGTTACCTGTCATGCTGGTGATGTAAATTTTTTTCTTTCCTTCTTTTATCTAGCAGGCCAAGTCATTCTGCTGACTTCTCCAAGTCTGGCTGGCAGGTTTAAAACCCAGTGTACCCACGTAGAGGCAAGCTGCAGCTACCACTGAAGGTCTGTAGAATTAGAGAAGGTAAGAGTTGGTAATTCTGCTGTTCTGATGTCTAACTTTGCCTCTGGTAGTCTAATAAATGGAAATTATTTTCTATGTGAAGTCAAGAGAAACTTCTTTCAGGAAGTCCTGACCAAAAAGCTGTTGTGCCTGATCACCTCAAAAGAAGTCACACTGTGTAGGTATGGGATTGAAATTTGAAGTAGCCTCTAAATTAGTAAAATAACTCAAAGGTGTAGTATGGGATCTCAGGTGCTTGTGGCACCAAATCAGTTTTCAGTGAGCTGATAATTTTCCAGCCTTTGCTGCCTAGTTTATGCTGGGAAGTGTAGAAGGTAGAAATAACTGTTTTGTATTCAAATAAATTTGAATAGTTCTCGTTCTGTGTTTTATGTCCCAGGCTTGGAAGCATGGAAAGCCTCTGTGCAGCAAACAGCACTTTTGCTGTGGACCTGTTAAGAAAGCTGTGTGAGATGAAAAGTGGGCAGAATGTGTTCTTTTCACCATTTAGTATTTCTTCTGCTTTGTCTATGGTTTTACTGGGTGCAAGAGGTAGCACTGAAGCCCAAATAAGCAAGGTAGGTGAAAATAAACTTGGTGGACTGCATTTGATGGGATCATATGAGGAAGAGATGTGTCATCCAGTCTGTGACATGCACTTGTCTAAACTGTGATTGTCACTGTGGCGTGAGAGAGCAGAGCTCTTCCTCTGGTGTTTGTATAACGACAATCAATTTTCATTTATTTTGAAAGGGGACATTCTTTCATTATGAAATAAGAGTTTCCTGGTTTTGTGTGGTGATTTTGTGGTTTTTTTGAGACACATCATCCTTAATATGTAATTGAGAGGTATGTGTTTTCCTTTTTCTTTTTTTTTTTAATTTAGCTTGATCAATTTCCAGCTCCATAAAATATTTTGCTCTGCTTCTTCGCTTGGGCTTAATATCAGACAACATATGTTTTCAAAACATAGCCAAACACATAAAAATAAAATCCACAGTGACTGAATGTCAAACTGTAAGCATGGTTTACACTTTTTTGATTTAAACTTGCTTAGGTAGCAGATAGTACTTGTCATGTGTTTTACATATGAGCTGAAAAAGTTAAGTGCAGAATCAGTCCTGGTTCTGTTATTGGGCTCCTTTGCAAAGTGAGAGATGAGTAAAAACCTGTATTTTTAAAAAATATTTACTGTTAAGAAAAGTTTCTCAAAAACTTTTGTTGCCATTGTTGGAAATACTCAAAATGCATCTGGACACAGTCCTGGACTATGGGCAGTAGATGTTCCTGCTTGGGCAGGGCTTTGGAGCAGATTGTCCCCACAGGTCCCTTCCAGATTGAGCCATTCTGTGATCCTGTAGCGCTTGCCTTGAGGGAAGGAAAATCAGGACTGCTGACTCTGCTGCTCCCCAATTTATGAGTTGTACCAGCACTGCAGATGTTGTCTTTGTGCAGGTGCTTTCTCTGAAGAATGCCCAGGATGCTCACAATGGGTATCAGTCCCTTCTCTCTGAAATTAATGATCCAAACACCAAATACATCCTGAGAACTGCGAACCGGCTCTATGGAGAAAAGACCTTTGAGTTTCTTGCAGTGAGTAGCCATTAAATTTGTGATGATTCTTAGGACAATGCACTTGCTGCCTCTTTCCTCTGGAGGTCAAGGCAGCCTTTGGGGTTTGATTTCCAATCTTTCTGTGCTGAGAGTCAGGAGTGCAATGGATTCTGCCAGAGCCTGGTGTCTGAACTTGGTGGAGAATCCCCTTTAAATAACATGGGATCTGAATATGGCAAAGCAGGGTAAAGTCCATCAGTGTCTACACTTGAGGGTTCTGTGATCCATTCATTTATTTGGCTGTGGGACAAATGGTTGGTGTGTCCCTTAGCAGAAGTCTCTTAAAGTAATTTATAAAACTAAATGTCATGTCCATAAAGCACAAAATAAAAACAAGAATTCCCCCCCTCCCCGGCCACCATCCTTGTCTATGAAGTGCAGAAGTTTGGAGTACTGTGCATAAGCCATAACAATATTGATTCTTTGTTGAAAGACGCGGAATAAATCCTAGTAGGAACATGTCACCCTAATGGCTCTGTATGAAGCTGGGGAAGGAAAGCTGCCAGATTTCCTTCGGGGATGCAAGAATCACCTGTGTCTGAAGGAGAGTGAATCTCTTGCTGAAAATCTGTTGTGAATGTTGCTGTTAGTCATTTATAGAGTCCAGTCAGAAATCCTACCATGCTGGCCTGGAACAGATGGACTTCCTGGATGCTTGGGAGGATTCCAGGAAACAAATCAATGGCTGGGTGGAGGAAAGAACTGAAGGTGAGTGCTTTTCCAAGGGCCCAGTTGTGTTTAATGGGAGCCATTGTCTGGGTAAACACCTAGTTCAGGATAGAGGATTGTGAATTCAAACAACTCAAATGCTGAGCTGTTGCTGTGTCTGGTACATGATTCTCTTCTCTATTGTTTATTAACCACAGACCAGATACTATCTTGGATAGTAATTAGATCCATGTCAACCTCTTAATTAATGTGTGTTTTTTCTTTGTGCCTTAAAGGTAAAATTCAGAACCTGTTGGCAGAGGGGATTCTGGATTCCCTGACCAGGCTTGTGTTGGTGAATGCCATCTATTTCAAAGGCAACTGGGAAGAGCAGTTCAACAAACAGAGTACCAGAGAAAGGCCATTCCAAATTAATAAGGTATGATGTGCTAAAATGCTGACAATACCCTGTTAATCTGAAGTAGCCTGAAATGACCACCTTTGAGAAGAAATTAAATCTTTCAGTCAGGGTTGCCTTGGTGGGATGTATGAGATTCGTTCTGTCCCCTCCCTTTCATATGAATACCATCTTTGCTGACTTTCTCTGAACTTTCACATCATTAATAGAACCTTTCATGTAGCACAAAGACAGGTGTGAAAGTTTGTGAATTTAAGTCTTCTTCAGTCAGAACTTCCCTGCAACTTTTCTGCCCCTGAGCCAATCCAAAATAAATGGAAAACAAATTTCCTCTGAAGACCTGTGTTCTCTGCAGCCTTGTTTTTAGAAGTAGATCAGTGCTCCTGAGGAGGACTTGGCCTCTGGCATGGGCAGGCTGTGGCTGCCCCTTAGGATTCTTTGCAGCCATGGGTTGGCCTCCAGGAGCCATGAACAAGACCTGGTAATGTGCCTTCCTTAAGTCACCTGCTTGAAGCAACCATTGAGGAAAATTGAAGATCTCATGCCTGCCTGGAAACTGTCCCTCCCTGCAATGCTGAAATAAATCCAGGAAGGCTTTTAAGTGCTACTAGCACTTTTAGATAAGGGAGTGTTACTCTTCAGCCCATACTCTGTACAAGAGCTTCAGAGACAGGTTTGGTTCCTGACACCTTGTCCTCCGTGAACATTTGGAAATGCAAGGTGTAAGCTGAAACATTATGCTAGTTATTTTACATGCTGTTCAGTAACAAAGAGTTACTTTGACATCCCAGGAACATTTCCAACATCTTATGAAATTATTTCTCTGACTCTTGTACTTCTTATGAGTCACTGGATGATTTTCTATTGCGTTGTGGCTTTCCTTTTGCTTGTCAATCCTTTTTATGTGTCACTGCTGTTGCAAAATAATTTTTGCCATATTCTCTCTGGGCATTATTCCAATGGGCATTAGTTTAATTACAAAAAGCTGCTTATTTGAAAATCTCATGAAGGGAAGAGAGAAAGCAGTGAAACTGAGAAGAAGGAAAATAATGATGTAAACAATAGTAGCTGATGCTCCATGTGGAAATAGAATAAGATAGCAGAAAATGAAAATGAGAATAGAATCTCTCCCATTATTACTATCCTCATGACTTTTAAGAATTCATAATAATACTCTTTCTTGGTAGTTTTAATGTATACATTTTAAAATATTTTAAGTCTTTGTTATAGCCACACAGAACCACATGGACTAACAATACATACACTGAAATAACTTATTCATTTATTGCAAAGAACAATGCCCCTTGCATTGAGCTTATTACTAGCTCACTTTAGTGCTTGGCACTAGTTCTTAAATTAACAAAAGAGTGAGAACATGAATTTACCTTAAATGAATATTCCCAAACATTTTTACGTTAATAATTAAAAAGGAAATCTCAGGATTTTTAGTTATTAACAAAGGACGGTGTGGTGTCTGTGCTCTGTGGTGTGTAATCAGTTCCCTTTGGTCAAATCCTAAAATGCCCTGAGTAACTTGCTGCCAACTTTGTAGTGTGAGACCAGAAGAGAAGCTCAGCACTAACTGTTGGCATCTCTTGATTTCTAGAACGAGACCAGACCTGTGCAGATGATGTTCAAGGAGGCAAATTTTAACATGACCTACATTGGGGACTTCCAGACCAAAATCCTGGAGCTGCCCTATGTGGGTAATGAACTGAGCATGATCATCCTGCTCCCTGATGCAATCCAGGATGGCTCCACAGGCTTGGAGAGAGTAAGTAGTTGAGCTGAGTGCAAAGACAGCCTGAATCGTTCCAGGGATGAAAGTCTGATATTGCACAGAGACCTGCAGTTGAGTTCCAGAGCAATTGTGTCTCTGGTGCTCAAGGCCAGCAGAAATGTCCCTCTCCTCCCTGTCCCCAAAGGGACAGCCCCTGCTATGTCAGTGCTGCTCAGGCCATGTGCTGCTCCCTTAGGCAGAGGCTCTGGAAGCAGAGCTGGCCCTGCTCAGGGGCAGAGGTCAGCTGTGGTTGTGGGGAAGGCACAGTATGGTGATGATGGAATGTGGAGAGGGGATTTTGGGTGGGCTCTTTGGAAGTGCTGGGGCTTGTCCTACAGGACAATTGTTGTGTTGTGTGCTGAGCAGCTGGGAGGTGGTGTGTGGCTCACTGGCTGGAAAGAGGCTCAGAGGAAAGGGCAGGATCTCTTTTGTGGGGAGGGTAGGATACCAGTTTGGGCTCTTTGGAACTCAGGACCACGAGTTTATGAATAAAGTTCTCTAAGACTGACTGTAAAGGGCCTTTGTGAACACACGGTTTTCATAATGCTGCTGACTGACCTGTAGGATGTACCTTTGGTAAAGTGATAGAAGAACTGGGTTTAGATTATTTGGGTCCTTGTTAACTGTTCTGTGCCTTTCTGTCCCATAAGAAAAAATTAAAAAAAAAAAATCCATGGACAATTTAACATGTTCTGTAGAAGCTAACATTACATGGAGGAGATTGATCCCTATTATAGCTATCAGAAAAAAAAGTAGGTAATGATCTTGGCAGGGGCAGTATGCTCTAGTGAGAGGTAAAACTTGCAGTTTTGGCTTGAGAAACACTGACCAGGTAAAAAAAGGTGCATCTTATACAATATAAACAAATCACATAATCAGTTCATTTGCAAGTATAACTCTGATTCAATTCTCATTGTAATTAAGTAAATCTGAAATTTTTCTTCAGCTGGAAAGAGAACTTACATATGAGAAGCTAATAGATTGGATCAATCCTGAAATGATGGACTCTACAAAAGTGAGGGTGTCTTTACCCCGATTTAAACTGGAAGAAAATTATGATCTGAAACCCCTTCTGAGCAGCATGGGAATGCCTGATGCATTTGATTTGGGGAAGGCAGACTTCTCAGGAATCTCATCTGGGAATGAGCTGGTGCTCTCTGAAGTGGTTCACAAATCCTTTGTGGAAGTCAATGAAGAAGGCACTGAAGCAGCTGCTGCCACAGCTGCAGTGATGATGATGCGTTGTGCAATGATAGTTCCGGAATTCACTGCTGATCATCCCTTTCTCTTCTTCATCCGGCACAACAAAACTTGCAGCATTTTGTTCTGTGGCAGATTTTGCTGTCCCTAAGGAGGAGATGGCTTGGCTGCATAGGTGCCTTCAGACAATAAATTCATATTTCCCTAGAACAAGGTGACTCATTCTGCACTAATTGTCTCTTTCAGCTGTGCCTGAACTTCTTCTGTAGTCTTGATCTTAGGCTTGGCAGGAATAACAGATCTGCTTAGACAAACAGAGCAGCTGCCATGTCCAACCCCTCCTGTGCCTGTGTGCAGAGGTCTCCAGGTTCTTGCTGACACAAGAACCATCCCACTTGCTCTGTGAGTGCTTCTTCTGTGCTTGACTTCACTTTTGGTGTCCAGCAGGCAGAGTCAGGCAGTGAGAGCCCGTGGGATTGTTACTTTTGCTTGTGACAAGGCTGGAGCACATTTGTAGCTGCCCTCCACTTTTACCTTCCAGTCTCCTCCATTGAGTGCCTTGATACATTGCCTGGAGCTGAAAGGAGTTTTTGGCAGCCTGTTCCAGGTATTGCAGAACATCCTACATAGATGGGGGCTTTTAGCTAACAACTGGAGCCGCACTTAGGCATGAATGGGAATGAAAGTATGCTGTTATAAGAGATGTACCTGGGAGGTATTTGTGGGGCGAGTACCTTTATTCCTCTCTCCAGGACACTTGGGTTTATTGCCTGTCCCCTGGTTCTGGTCATTTATCAAAGAATGAAATAAAAGGGCAGCTGCTGCCTATGGAATATTTGAAGGAGAAAGTTAATTTCAAATTTTTTTTTTTTTTGCTACTGTTATATGTTTATCCTATTAATATTTTCTTAAAACACCATAGTTTACCTGTATAATACCAAAGACAGAGATGTAACAGCTTTCCTTATATTGGGATGTATTTTGTGGGTCCTGTTCCTGGAATAATAAAAGAAGTATAAGCACTGCATGGTTCTATGTCTCCTTTTTCAGATCTAAATCATACCCGTATGTGTCGGGCTGTGGCAGGAGGAAGAGCCTTCTGGCAGGGCCCGGCGGCGTTGGGTGTCGCTGGCCCGGCCCGGCGGGCGCTGTCTCCTCTCCGCGGTTGTCGCCGGCCGGGCAGGGGCGCGGCCAAGCGGCCTCGGCCGCGCTGGGGCTGCGCGGGGCGGGAGGGGCCCGGGGCAGCTCCGCGCTGTCCCCGCCCGCGGGGCATCCTGCGGGAATGGGGCGGTATCGCGGTGAAAGGCGGAACTGTTTCCTCGGCTCCCGAAACCGCAGCGCTGCTCGGGCAGCGAGGGGTGCGGGCTGTGAGGGGGTTTGGGTGCGGGGCGCGCACGGGCGGTGGAAGCGAAGGGAAGCGAAGGCACCACTGGGCCGTTGCTTTAGATGTTGGCTCGGGAGGTGCCGGTGTTTTCTTTAGCACAGAGCTTGCTAAAAGACCTTTGCAGAGCTGCCGTGCCGATTGTGTGTCTGCCTGAGAGAGCTGGCATCGATATTAGGAATTTCTGTGGGAGGGCAGTGCAGGAAATCCCCAAATTCTGATGCAAACTTCTGCCCACATTTGGCTATAAAAAGAAGCAGCAAATCTGCCAGTTCTGCTTCAAGAAGTGTGGGGAGAGCTGCTGTGTGAGTGAAATGTGTGGGGGTGCGGAGTGTGTCAGTCAGAAGAGTTTTAACATGGGTTTGCCGGCTCAAATCCTTTCAATTTCCAGTTATAATGCAACGAATTTTTCTTTTATATGTAGTCGCATTAACGTGGAGCGATAAGTAAAGTTGTTGGTAATGTGCGGAGCAAATATCCTATTATAATGTGATTTATATTTGATTAGTATGGTTGGGGACTTTGTTTGGGATTTCTTATTGTGCTTTTTTTTCGATTTGTTTGTGGAGGTTTTTTTTCTTATTTTTCGGTAAAAGATTGTTTTAATGACAATGAAATTCTTGCTTGTTCTCTTGCTTTTAGGCAAAGTCCTTCTGCTGGCTTCTCCTAGCCTGGCGGGCAGGTTCAAAACCCAGCGTGCATACACAGGAGCAAGCTGCAGCTACCACTGAAGGTCTGTAGACTTAGAGAAGGTAAGAGTTGGTAATTCTGCTGTTCTAACTTTGCCTCTGGTGGTCCAATGAAGGGAAATTATTTGCTTTGTGAAGTCAAGAGGAACTTCTTACAGGAAGTCCTGCAGAAAATGCTGTTGTGCCTGATCACCTCAAAAGAAGTCACACTGTGTAGGTATGGGATTGAAATTTGAAGTAGCCTCTAAATTAGTAAAATAACTCAAAGGTGTAGTATGGGATCTCAGGTGCTTGTGGCACCAAATCAGTTTTCAGTGAGCTGATAATTTTCCAGCCTTTGCTGCCTAGTTTATGCTGGGAAGTGTAGAAGGTATACAAATAACAAATAACTGTTTTGTATTCAAATAAATTTGAATAGTTCTCGTTCTGTGTTTTATGTCCCAGGCTTGGAAGCATGGAAAGCCTCTGTGCAGCAAACAGCACTTTTGCTGTGGACCTGTTAAGAAAGCTGTGTGAGATGCAAAGCAGGCAGAATGTGTTCTTTTCACCATTTAGTATTTCTTCTGCTTTGTCTATGGTTTTGCTGGGTGCAAGAGGTAGCACTGAAGCCCAAATTCGTAAGGTAGGTCACAATAAAGTTATTGGATTGCATTTGATGGGATCATATGAGGAAGAGATGTGTCCTCAGTCTGTGACATGCACTTGTGCTAAGCTGTGATTGTCACTGTGGCGTGAGAGAGCAGAGCTCTTCCTCTGGAGTGTGTGTGTAAACAGAACCTGTTTTCTGTGGTTTTTCAGTGTGAGCTTTGTTCAGTATGAAATGAAGAATTTTCTGGATTTAGTGTGTGCAGGTTTTTGAGGGTGATCTTCCTTAATATATAATTAGAAGGTTCCTGGAATTGGTTTTTTTTTTTTTGATCAATAGGTGGCTACATAAATTATTTTCTTTTCCTTGCTTGCTTGGGCTTATTATCATATGATACATGTTCTGAAAAAGGAGCCAGGCATATAAAACTATATTAAAAATCCCTGTGCCTGTATTTCAAACTGGTAACTGCAATTTGATTTATTCCTTTTTAAAAGTGTGCTCAGGTAGCAAATATCTCTTGGCTTGTGTTTTATGTAGGATGTGACACTATTGAGTGCAGAATCAATCATTTTGGTTTGGATGTTTGCTTCCTTTCAATGTGGGAGTGAAGTATAAACTCTGATCTTTTTTTCCATGTACTTCGTGAAAATTTCTCAAAAACCTGCGTTGTTCCTGTAGTTGCAGATACTCAAAATACATGGACACAGTCTGAGCTACCAGCTCTAGGTATCCCTGCTTGGGCAGGGCTTTGGAGCAGATTGTCCCCACAGGTCCCTTCCAGATTGAGCCATTCTGTGATCCTGTAGCGCTTGCCTTGAGGGAAGGAAAATCAGGACTGCTGACTCTGCTGCTCCCCAATTTATGAGTTGTACCAGCACTGCAGATGTTGTCTTTGTGCAGGTGCTTTCTCTGAAGAATGCCCAGGATGCTCACAATGGGTATCAGTCCCTTCTCTCTGAAATTAATGATCCAAACACCAAATACATCCTGAGAACTGCGAACCGGCTCTATGGAGAAAAGACCTTTGAGTTTCTTGCAGTGAGTAGCCATTAAATTTGTGATGATTCTTAGGACAATGCACTTGCTGCCTCTTTCCTCTGGAGGTCAAGGCAGCCTTTGGGGTTTGATTTCCAATCTTTCTGTGCTGAGAGTCAGGAGTGCAATGGATTCTGCCAGAGCCTGGTGTCTGAACTTGGTGGAGAATCCCCTTTAAATAACATGGGATCTGAATATGGCAAAGCAGGGTAAAGTCCATCAGTGTCTACACTTGAGGGTTCTGTGATCCATTCATTTATTTGGCTGTGGGACAAATGGTTGGTGTGTCCCTTAGCAGAAGTCTCTTAAAGTAATTTATAAAACTAAATGTCATGTCCATAAAGCACAAAATAAAAACAAGAATTCCCCCCCTCCCCGGCCACCATCCTTGTCTATGAAGTGCAGAAGTTTGGAGTACTGTGCATAAGCCATAACAATATTGATTCTTTGTTGAAAGACGCGGAATAAATCCTAGTAGGAACATGTCACCCTAATGGCTCTGTATGAAGCTGGGGAAGGAAAGCTGCCAGATTTCCTTCGGGGATGCAAGAATCACCTGTGTCTGAATGAGAGTGAATCTCTTGCTGAAAATCTGTTGTGAATGTCACTGTTAGTCATTTATAGAGTCCAGTCAGAAATCCTACCATGCTGGCCTGGAACAGATGGACTTCCTGGATGCTTGGGAGGATTCCAGGAAACAAATCAATGGCTGGGTGGAGGAAAGAACTGAAGGTGAGTGCTTTTCCAAGGGCCCAGTTGTGTTTAATGGGAGCCATTGTCTGGGTAAACACCTAGTTCAGGATAGAGGATTGTGAATTCAAACAACTCAAATGCTGAGCTGTTGCTGTGTCTGGTACATGATTCTCTTCTCTATTGTTTATTAACCACAGACCAGATACTATCTTGGATAGTAATTAGATCCATGTCAACCTCTTAATTAATGTGTGTTTTTTCTTTGTGCCTTAAAGGTAAAATTCAGAACCTGTTGGCAGAGGGGATTCTGGATTCCCTGACCAGGCTTGTGTTGGTGAATGCCATCTATTTCAAAGGCAACTGGGAAGAGCAGTTCAACAAACAGAGTACCAGAGAAAGGCCATTCCAAATTAATAAGGTATGATGTGCTAAAATGCTGACAATAGACAGTTAGGTGGATGTTGTCTGAAATGACCACCTTTAGGAAGAAATTAGATCTTTCAATCAGGGTTCCCTTGGATAGGCTGTGTGAGATTCCTTATTCCCCCTCCCTTTCATTTGAAGTCTCTCTTTGCTGACTTTCTCTGAACTTTCACATCATTACTAGAACTTCTGATATAGCACAAAGACAGGTGTGAAAGTTTGTGAATTTAAGTCTTCTTCAGTCAGAGCTTCCTTGCTGCATTCCTGCCCCTGAGCCAATCCATATGAAATGGAAAGCAAATGTCCTCTGAAGACCTGCTCTGCAGTCTCGTTTTTAGAACTGCTCCTGAGGAGGACTTGGCCTCTGGCATGGGCAGGCTGTGGCTGCGCCTCAGGATTCTTTGCAGCCCTGGGCTGGCCTCCAGGAGCCATGAACAAGACCTGGTAATGTGCCTTCCTTAAGTCACCTGCTTGAAGCAACCATTGAGGAAAATTGAAGATCTCATGCCTGCCTGGAAACTGTCCCTCCCTGCAGTGGTGAAATAAATCCAGGAGTATTTGAAAGTGCTGATATAACTTCTAAATAAGGGAATGTTGCTGCTTACCCCAAGACTACCTCCAACAGCATTTCAGAGACTGCTGGAATGACTAGGCTCCTGCCACCTTGGTCACTCCCTATTGGAATGTGTTGAAAAAGCTGGCAGGAGTATCCAAAGACACTGTTGCAGTTTCTATTCCCTACAGCTGTGCAAGCTTACAACCAGGTTTCAAGTTGCAACACCGCAAGATACAGGGCAGATGAATAATCTCAGCTTTTGAGTTGTGGTGGAATATTGTGCATTGCTGCTGCTCCTGGCCAGGTTTTACCTCATGCTTTCCAAAAGGCAGTGGTAGGGCTGCAGTGAATAGGACTGCTGTAGATCAGTGGTGTGTGATCAGTTCGCTTTGTCAAATCCTAAAATGCCCTGAGTAACTTGCTGCCAACTTTGTAGTGCGAGACCAGCAGAGAAGCTCAGCACTAACTGTTGGCATCTCTTGATTTCTAGAACGAGACCAGACCTGTGCAGATGATGTTCAGGGAGGCAAATTTTAACATGACCTACATTGGGGACTTCCAGACCAAAATCCTGGAGCTGCCCTATGTGGGTAATGAACTGAGCATGATCATCCTGCTCCCTGATGCAATCCAGGATGGCTCCACAGGCTTGGAGAGAGTAAGTAGTTGAGCTGAGTGCAAAGACAGCCTGAATCGTTCCAGGGATGAAAGTCTGATATTGCACAGAGACCTGCAGTTGAGTTCCAGAGCAATTGTGTCTCTGGTGCTCAAGGCCAGCAGAAATGTCCCTCTCCTCCCTGTCCCCAAAGGGACAGCCCCTGCTATGTCAGTGCTGCTCAGGCCATGTGCTGCTCCCTTAGGCAGAGGCTCTGGAAGCAGAGCTGGCCCTGCTCAGGGGCAGAGGTCAGCTGTGGTTGTGGGGAAGGCACAGTATGGTGATGATGGAATGTGGAGAGGGGATTTTGGGTGGGCTCTTTGGAAGTGCTGGGGCTTGTCCTGTAGGTGTTGTGTGCTGAGCAGCTGGGAGGTGGTGTGTGGCTCACTGGCTGGAAAGAGGCTCAGAGGAAAGGGCAGGATCTCTTTTGTGGGGAGGGTAGGATACCAGTTTGGGCTCTTTGGCAATCTCGTCCAGGAATTTATTACCAAGGCTTCTTGAGTTATTTATTCCCCAATTAAAAATGAAAAGAAAACCCACAGTCTTCATCCATAACAAAGGGAAAAACCCCATGCATATTATGTGCTATGTGAATAAGCAAACAGAAATCAGTACTTTGGCTATGTAATATGATCTCAATTCTCATTGTAATTAAGTAAATTTTGGATTTTTCTTCAGCTGGAAAGAGAACTTACATATGAGAAGCTGATGGGTTGGATCAATCCTGAAATGATGGACTCTACAGAGGTGATGGTGTATTTACCCAGATTTAAACTGGAAGAAGATTATGATCTGAAACCTATTTTAAAAAGCATGGGAATGCCTGATGCATTTGAGTCAGGGAAGGCTGACTTTTCAGGAATCTCACCTAGTAATGAGCTGGTGCTCTCTGAAGTGGTTCACAAATCCTTTGTGGAAGTCAATGAAGAAGGCACTGAAGCAGCTGCTGCCACAGCAATGGTAATATGTGCGTGTTCCGCTGTTATGTCCACTGCAGAATTCATTGCTGATCATCCCTTTCTCTTCTTCATCCGGCACAACAAAACTTGCAGCATTTTGTTCTGTGGCAGATTTTGCTGTCCCTAAGGAGGAGATGGCTTGGCTGCATAGGTGCATTCAGGCAATAAATTCATATTTCCCTAGAACAAGGTGACTCATTCTGCACTAATTGTCTCTTTCAGCTGTGCCTGAACTTCTTCTGTAGTCTTGATCTTAGGCTTGGCAGGAATAACAGATCTGCTTAGACAAACAGAGCAGCTGCCATGTCCAACCCCTCCTGTGCCTGTGTGCAGAGGTCTCCAGGTTCTTGCTGACACAAGAACCATCCCACTTGCTCTGTGAGTGCTTCTTCTGTGCTTGACTTCACTTTTGGTGTCCAGCAGGCAGAGTCAGGCAGTGAGAGCCCGTGGGATTGTTACTTTTGCTTGTGACAAGGCTGGAGCACATTTGTAGCTGCCCTCCACTTTTACCTTCCAGTCTCCTCCATTGAGTGCCTTGATACATTGCCTGGAGCTGAAAGGAGTTTTTGGCAGCCTGTTCCAGGTATTGCAGAACATCCTACATAGATGGGGGCTTTTAGCTAACAACTGGAGCCGCACTTAGGCATGAATGGGAATGAAAGTATGCTGTTATAAGAGATGTACCTGGGAGGTATTTGTGGGGCGAGTACCTTTATTCCTCTCTCCAGGACACTTGGGTTTATTGCCTGTCCCCTGGTTCTGGTCATTTATCAAAGAATGAAATAAAAGGGCAGCTGCTGCCTATGGAATATTTGAAGGAGAAAGTTAATTTCAAATTTTTTTTTTTTTTGCTACTGTTATATGTTTATCCTATTAATATTTTCTTAAACACCATAGTTTACCTGTATAATACCAAAGACAGAGATGTAACAGCTTTCCTTATATTGGGATGTATTTTGTGGGTCCTGTTCCTGGAATAATAAAAGAAGTATAAGCACTGCATGGTTCTATGTCTCCTTTTTCAGATCTAAATCATACCCGTATGTGTCGGGCTGTGGCAGGAGGAAGAGCCTTCTGGCAGGGCCCGGCGGCGTTGGGTGTCGCTGGCCCGGCCCGGCGGGCGCTGTCTCCTCTCCGCGGTTGTCGCCGGCCGGGCAGGGGCGCGGCCAAGCGGCCTCGGCCGCGCTGGGGCTGCGCGGGGCGGGAGGGGCCCGGGGCAGCTCCGCGCTGTCCCCGCCCGCGGGGCATCCTGCGGGAATGGGGCGGTATCGCGGTGAAAGGCGGAACTGTTTCCTCGGCTCCCGAAACCGCAGCGCTGCTCGGGCAGCGAGGGGTGCGGGCTGTGAGGGGGTTTGGGTGCGGGGCGCGCACGGGCGGTGGAAGCGAAGGGAAGCGAAGGCACCACTGGGCCGTTGCTTTAGATGTTGGCTCGGGAGGTGCCGGTGTTTTCTTTAGCACAGAGCTTGCTAAAAGACCTTTGCAGAGCTGCCGTGCCGATTGTGTGTCTGCCTGAGAGAGCTGGCATCGATATTAGGAATTTCTGTGGGAGGGCAGTGCAGGAAATCCCCAAATTCTGATGCAAACTTCTGCCCACATTTGGCTATAAAAGGAAGCAGCAAATCTGCCAGTTCTGCTTCAAGAAGTGTGGGGAGAGCTGCTGTGTGAGTGAAATGTGTGGGGGTGCGGAGTGTGTCAGTCAGAAGAGTTTTAACATGGGTTTGCCGGCTCAAATCCTTTCAATTTCCAGTTATAATGCAACGAATTTTTCTTTTATATGTAGTCGCATTAACGTGGAGCGATAAGTAAAGTTGTTGGTAATGTGCGGAGCAAATATCCTATTATAATGTGATTTATATTTGATTAGTATGGTTGGGGACTTTGTTTGGGATTTCTTATTGTGCTTTTTTTTCGATTTGTTTGTGGAGGTTTTTTTTCTTATTTTTCGGTAAAAGATTGTTTTAATGACAATGAAATTCTTGCTTGTTCTCTTGCTTTTAGGCAAAGTCCTTCTGCTGGCTTCTCCTAGCCTGGCGGGCAGGTTCAAAACCCAGCGTGCATACACAGGAGCAAGCTGCAGCTACCACTGAAGGTCTGTAGACTTAGAGAAGGTAAGAGTTGGTAATTCTGCTGTTCTAACTTTGCCTCTGGTGGTCCAATGAAGGGAAATTATTTGCTTTGTGAAGTCAAGAGGAACTTCTTACAGGAAGTCCTGCAGAAAATGCTGTTGTGCCTGATCACCTCAAAAGAAGTCACACTGTGTAGGTATGGGATTGAAATTTGAAGTAGCCTCTAAATTAGTAAAATAACTCAAAGGTGTAGTATGGGATCTCAGGTGCTTGTGGCACCAAATCAGTTTTCAGTGAGCTGATAATTTTCCAGCCTTTGCTGCCTAGTTTATGCTGGGAAGTGTAGAAGGTATACAAACAACAAATAACTGTTTTGTATTCAAATAAATTTGAATAGTTCTCGTTCTGTGTTTTATGTCCCAGGCTTGGAAGCATGGAAAGCCTCTGTGCAGCAAACAGCACTTTTGCTGTGGACCTGTTAAGAAAGCTGTGTGAGATGCAAAGCAGGCAGAATGTGTTCTTTTCACCATTTAGTATTTCTTCTGCTTTGTCTATGGTTTTGCTGGGTGCAAGAGGTAGCACTGAAGCCCAAATTCGTAAGGTAGGTCACAATAAAGTTATTGGATTGCATTTGATGGGATCATATGAGGAAGAGATGTGTCCTCAGTCTGTGACATGCACTTGTGCTAAGCTGTGATTGTCACTGTGGCGTGAGAGAGCAGAGCTCTTCCTCTGGAGTGTGTGTGTAAACAGAACCTGTTTTCTGTGGTTTTTCAGTGTGAGCTTTGTTCAGTATGAAATGAAGAATTTTCTGGATTTAGTGTGTGCAGGTTTTTGAGGGTGATCTTCCTTAATATATAATTAGAAGGTTCCTGGAATTGGTTTTTTTTTTTTTTGATCAATAGGTGGCTACATAAATTATTTTCTTTTCCTTGCTTGCTTGGGCTTATTATCATATGATACATGTTCTGAAAAAGGAGCCAGGCATATAAAACTATATTAAAAATCCCTGTGCCTGTATTTCAAACTGGTAACTGCAATTTGATTTATTCCTTTTTAAAAGTGTGCTCAGGTAGCAAATATCTCTTGGCTTGTGTTTTATGTAGGATGTGACACTATTGAGTGCAGAATCAATCATTTTGGTTTGGATGTTTGCTTCCTTTCAATGTGGGAGTGAAGTATAAACTCTGATCTTTTTTTCCATGTACTTCGTGAAAATTTCTCAAAAACCTGCGTTGTTCCTGTAGTTGCAGATACTCAAAATACATGGACACAGTCTGAGCTACCAGCTCTAGGTATCCCTGCTTGGGCAGGGCTTTGGAGCAGATTGTCCCCACAGGTCCCTTCCAGATTGAGCCATTCTGTGATCCTGTAGCGCTTGCCTTGAGGGAAGGAAAATCAGGACTGCTGACTCTGCTGCTCCCCAATTTATGAGTTGTACCAGCACTGCAGATGTTGTCTTTGTGCAGGTGCTTTCTCTGAAGAATGCCCAGGATGCTCACAATGGGTATCAGTCCCTTCTCTCTGAAATTAATGATCCAAACACCAAATACATCCTGAGAACTGCGAACCGGCTCTATGGAGAAAAGACCTTTGAGTTTCTTGCAGTGAGTAGCCATTAAATTTGTGATGATTCTTAGGACAATGCACTTGCTGCCTCTTTCCTCTGGAGGTCAAGGCAGCCTTTGGGGTTTGATTTCCAATCTTTCTGTGCTGAGAGTCAGGAGTGCAATGGATTCTGCCAGAGCCTGGTGTCTGAACTTGGTGGAGAATCCCCTTTAAATAACATGGGATCTGAATATGGCAAAGCAGGGTAAAGTCCAGTGTCTACACTTGAGGGTTCTGTGATCCATTCATTTATTTGACTGTGGGACAAATGGTTGGTGTATCTCTTAGCAGAAGTCTCTTAAAGTAATTTATAAAACTAAATGTCATGTCCATAAAGCACAAAATAAAAACAAGAATTCCCCCCCTCCCCGGCCACCATCCTTGTCTATGAAGTGCAGAAGTTTGGAGTACTGTGCATAAGCCATAACAATATTGATTCTTTGTTGAAAGACGCGGAATAAATCCTAGTAGGAACATGTCACCCTAATGGCTCTGTATGAAGCTGGGGAAGGAAAGCTGCCAGATTTCCTTCGGGGATGCAAGAATCACCTGTGTCTGAAGGAGAGTGAATCTCTTGCTGAAAATCTGTTGTGAATGTCACTGTTAGTCATTTATAGAGTCCAGTCAGAAATCCTACCATGCTGGCCTGGAACAGATGGACTTCCTGGATGCTTGGGAGGATTCCAGGAAACAAATCAATGGCTGGGTGGAGGAAAGAACTGAAGGTGAGTGCTTTTCCAAGGGCCCAGTTGTGTTTAATGGGAGCCATTGTCTGGGTAAACACCTAGTTCAGGATAGAGGATTGTGAATTCAAACAACTCAAATGCTGAGCTGTTGCTGTGTCTGGTACATGATTCTCTTCTCTATTGTTTATTAACCACAGACCAGATACTATCTTGGATAGTAATTAGATCCATGTCAACCTCTTAATTAATGTGTGTTTTTTCTTTGTGCCTTAAAGGTAAAATTCAGAACCTGTTGGCAGAGGGGATTCTGGATTCCCTGACCAGGCTTGTGTTGGTGAATGCCATCTATTTCAAAGGCAACTGGGAAGAGCAGTTCAACAAACAGAGTACCAGAGAAAGGCCATTCCAAATTAATAAGGTATGATGTGCTAAAATGCTGACAATAGACAGTTAGGTGGATGTTGTCTGAAATGACCACCTTTAGGAAGAAATTAGATCTTTCAATCAGGGTTCCCTTGGATAGGCTGTGTGAGATTCCTTATTCCCCCTCCCTTTCATTTGAAGTCTCTCTTTGCTGACTTTCTCTGAACTTTCACATCATTACTAGAACTTCTGATATAGCACAAAGACAGGTGTGAAAGTTTGTGAATTTAAGTCTTCTTCAGTCAGAGCTTCCTTGCTGCATTCCTGCCCCTGAGCCAATCCATATGAAATGGAAAGCAAATGTCCTCTGAAGACCTGCTCTGCAGTCTCGTTTTTAGAACTGCTCCTGAGGAGGACTTGGCCTCTGGCATGGGCAGGCTGTGGCTGCGCCTCAGGATTCTTTGCAGCCCTGGGCTGGCCTCCAGGAGCCATGAACAAGACCTGGTAATGTGCCTTCCTTAAGTCACCTGCTTGAAGCAACCATTGAGGAAAATTGAAGATCTCATGCCTGCCTGGAAACTGTCCCTCCCTGCAGTGGTGAAATAAATCCAGGAGTATTTGAAAGTGCTGATATAACTTCTAAATAAGGGAATGTTGCTGCTTACCCCAAGACTACCTCCAACAGCATTTCAGAGACTGCTGGAATGACTAGGCTCCTGCCACCTTGGTCACTCCCTATTGGAATGTGTTGAAAAAGCTGGCAGGAGTATCCAAAGACACTGTTGCAGTTTCTATTCCCTACAGCTGTGCAAGCTTACAACCAGGTTTCAAGTTGCAACACCGCAAGATACAGGGCAGATGAATAATCTCAGCTTTTGAGTTGTGGTGGAATATTGTGCATTGCTGCTGCTCCTGGCCAGGTTTTACCTCATGCTTTCCAAAAGGCAGTGGTAGGGCTGCAGTGAATAGGACTGCTGTAGATCAGTGGTGTGTGATCAGTTCGCTTTGTCAAATCCTAAAATGCCCTGAGTAACTTGCTGCCAACTTTGTAGTGCGAGACCAGCAGAGAAGCTCAGCACTAACTGTTGGCATCTCTTGATTTCTAGAACGAGACCAGACCTGTGCAGATGATGTTCAGGGAGGCAAATTTTAACATGACCTACATTGGGGACTTCCAGACCAAAATCCTGGAGCTGCCCTATGTGGGTAATGAACTGAGCATGATCATCCTGCTCCCTGATGCAATCCAGGATGGCTCCACAGGCTTGGAGAGAGTAAGTAGTTGAGCTGAGTGCAAAGACAGCCTGAATCGTTCCAGGGATGAAAGTCTGATATTGCACAGAGACCTGCAGTTGAGTTCCAGAGCAATTGTGTCTCTGGTGCTCAAGGCCAGCAGAAATGTCCCTCTCCTCCCTGTCCCCAAAGGGACAGCCCCTGCTATGTCAGTGCTGCTCAGGCCATGTGCTGCTCCCTTAGGCAGAGGCTCTGGAAGCAGAGCTGGCCCTGCTCAGGGGCAGAGGTCAGCTGTGGTTGTGGGGAAGGCACAGTATGGTGATGATGGAATGTGGAGAGGGGATTTTGGGTGGGCTCTTTGGAAGTGCTGGGGCTTGTCCTGTAGGTGTTGTGTGCTGAGCAGCTGGGAGGTGGTGTGTGGCTCACTGGCTGGAAAGAGGCTCAGAGGAAAGGGCAGGATCTCTTTTGTGGGGAGGGTAGGATACCAGTTTGGGCTCTTTGGCAATCTCGTCCAGGAATTTATTACCAAGGCTTCTTGAGTTATTTATTCCCCAATTAAAAATGAAAAGAAAACCCACAGTCTTCATCCATAACAAAGGGAAAAACCCCATGCATATTATGTGCTATGTGAATAAGCAAACAGAAATCAGTACTTTGGCTATGTAATATGATCTCAATTCTCATTGTAATTAAGTAAATTTTGGATTTTTCTTCAGCTGGAAAGAGAACTTACATATGAGAAGCTGATGGGTTGGATCAATCCTGAAATGATGGACTCTACAGAGGTGATGGTGTATTTACCCAGATTTAAACTGGAAGAAGATTATGATCTGAAACCTATTTTAAAAAGCATGGGAATGCCTGATGCATTTGAGTCAGGGAAGGCTGACTTTTCAGGAATCTCACCTAGTAATGAGCTGGTGCTCTCTGAAGTGGTTCACAAATCCTTTGTGGAAGTCAATGAAGAAGGCACTGAAGCAGCTGCTGCCACAGCAATGGTAATATGTGCGTGTTCCGCTGTTATGTCCACTGCAGAATTCATTGCTGATCATCCCTTTCTCTTCTTCATCCGGCACAACAAAACTTGCAGCATTTTGTTCTGTGGCCGATTTTGCTGTCCCTAAGGAGGAGATGGCTTGGCTGCATAGGTGCATTCAGGCAATAAATTCATATTTCCCTAGAACAAGGTGACTCATTCTGCACTAATTGTCTCTTTCAGCTGTGCCTGAACTTCTTCTGTAGTCTTGATCTTAGGCTTGGCAGGAATAACAGATCTGCTTAGACAAACAGAGCAGCTGCCATGTCCAACCCCTCCTGTGCCTGTGTGCAGAGGTCTCCAGGTTCTTGCTGACACAAGAACCATCCCACTTGCTCTGTGAGTGCTTCTTCTGTGCTTGACTTCACTTTTGGTGTCCAGCAGGCAGAGTCAGGCAGTGAGAGCCCGTGGGATTGTTACTTTTGCTTGTGACAAGGCTGGAGCACATTTGTAGCTGCCCTCCACTTTTACCTTCCAGTCTCCTCCATTGAGTGCCTTGATACATTGCCTGGAGCTGAAAGGAGTTTTTGGCAGCCTGTTCCAGGTATTGCAGAACATCCTACATAGATGGGGGCTTTTAGCTAACAACTGGAGCCGCACTTAGGCATGAATGGGAATGAAAGTATGCTGTTATAAGAGATGTACCTGGGAGGTATTTGTGGGGCGAGTACCTTTATTCCTCTCTCCAGGACACTTGGGTTTATTGCCTGTCCCCTGGTTCTGGTCATTTATCAAAGAATGAAATAAAAGGGCAGCTGCTGCCTATGGAATATTTGAAGGAGAAAGTTAATTTCAAATTTTTTTTTTTTTTGCTACTGTTATATGTTTATCCTATTAATATTTTCTTAAAACACCATAGTTTACCTGTATAATACCAAAGACAGAGATGTAACAGCTTTCCTTATATTGGGATGTATTTTGTGGGTCCTGTTCCTGGAATAATAAAAGAAGTATAAGCACTGCATGGTTCTATGTCTCCTTTTTCAGATCTAAATCATACCCGTATGTGTCGGGCTGTGGCAGGAGGAAGAGCCTTCTGGCAGGGCCCGGCGGCGTTGGGTGTCGCTGGCCCGGCCCGGCGGGCGCTGTCTCCTCTCCGCGGTTGTCGCCGGCCGGGCAGGGGCGCGGCCAAGCGGCCTCGGCCGCGCTGGGGCTGCGCGGGGCGGGAGGGGCCCGGGGCGGCTCCGCGCTGTCCCCGCCCGCGGGGCATCCTGCGGGAATGGGGCGGTATCGCGGTGAAAGGCGGAACTGTTTCCTCGGCTCCCGAAACCGCAGCGCTGCTCGGGCAGCGAGGGGTGCGGGCTGTGAGGGGGTTTGGGTGCGGGGCGCGCACGGGCGGTGGAAGCGAAGGGAAGCGAAGGCACCACTGGGCCGTTGCTTTAGATGTTGGCTCGGGAGGTGCCGGTGTTTTCTTTAGCACAGAGCTTGCTAAAAGACCTTTGCAGAGCTGCCGTGCCGATTGTGTGTCTGCCTGAGAGAGCTGGCATCGATATCAGGAATTTCTGTGGGAGGGCAGTGCAGGAAATCCCCAAATTCTGATGCAAACTTCTGCCCACATTTGGCTATAAAAAGAAGCAGCAAATCTGCCAGTTCTGCTTCAAGAAGTGTGGGGAGAGCTGCTGTGTGAGTGAAATGTGTGGGGGTGCGGAGTGTGTCAGTCAGAAGAGTTTTAACATGGGTTTGCCGGCTCAAATCCTTCCAATTTCCAGTTATAATGCAACGAAGTTTTCTTTTATATGTAGTCGCATTAACTTGGAGCGATAAGTAAAGTTGTTGGTCATGTGGGGAAGAAATATCCTATTATAATGTGATTTATATTTGCTTAGTATGGTTGGGGACTTTAGTTTGTTTGGGATTTCTTATTGTGAAAGAATATTCTTATTTTTTTATAATATTCTTAATATTCTTATTTTTTTTCGATTTGTTTGTGGGGGTTTTTTTTCTTATTTTTCGGTAAAAGATTGTTTTAATGACAATGAAATTCTTGCTTGTTCTCTTGCTTTTAGGCAAAGTCCTTCTGCTGGCTTCTCCTAGCCTGGCGGGCAGGTTCAAAACCCAGCGTGCATACACAGGAGCAAGCTGCAGCTACCACTGAAGGTCTGTAGACTTAGAGAAGGTAAGAGTTGGTAATTCTGCTGTTCTAACTTTTCCTCTGGTGGTCCAATGAAGGGAAATTATTTGCTTTGTGAAGTCAAGAGGAACTTCTTACAGGAAGTCCTGCAGAAAATGCTGTTGTGCCTGATCACCTCAAAAGAAGTCACACTGTGTAGGTATGGGATTGAAATTTGAAGTAGCCTCTAAATTAGTAAAATAACTCAAAGGTGTAGTATGGGATCTCAGGTGCTTGTGGCACCAAATCAGTTTTCAGTGAGCTGATAATTTTCCAGCCTTTGCTGCCTAGTTTATGCTGGGAAGTGTAGAAGGTATACAAACAACAAATAACTGTTTTGTATTCAAATAAATTTGAATCATTCTCGTTCTGTGTTTTATGTCCCAGGCTTGGAAGCATGGAAAGCCTCTGTGCAGCAAACAGCACTTTTGCTGTGGACCTGTTAAGAAAGCTGTGTGAGATGCAAAGCAGGCAGAATGTGTTCTTTTCACCATTTAGTATTTCTTCTGCTTTGTCTATGGTTTTGCTGGGTGCAAGAGGTAGCACTGAAGCCCAAATTCGTAAGGTAGGTCACAATAAAGTTATTGGATTGCATTTGATGGGATCATATGAGGAAGAGATGTGTCCTCAGTCTGTGACATGCACTTGTGCTAAGCTGTGATTGTCACTGTGGCGTGAGAGAGCAGAGCTCTTCCTCTGGAGTGTGTGTGTAAACAGAACCTGTTTTCTTTGGTTTTCAGTGTGAGCTTTGTTCAGTACGTAATGAAGAGGTTTCTGGATTCATTATCGGCGAGTTTTTCTGTCATTTTTGAGACTGATGTTCTTTAAAATGTAATTAGGATGTACCTGGAATTGTTTTTATTGGTCAATAGGGGACTACAGGAATTATTTTCTTTTCCTTGCTTACTTGAGCTTATTATGATATGATACACGTTCTGAAAATGAAGCCAGGCACAATAAAATATTTTTAAAATCCCACAGTCTACATTTCAGACTTGTAACTGCAACTTGATTTGTTCCTTTTTAAAAAATTGTTCAGGTAGCAAATATCTCTTGACTTGGGTGTTATGTAGAAAGTGACAATATAAAGTGCAGGATCAGTCCTTTTGGTTTGCTTCCATTGCAAAGTAGGAGGGGAGTGTAAACTCTTATCATGTTTCCATGTACTTTATAAAAATTTCTCGGAAATCTGTGTTGTTGCTATAGTTGCAGATACTCAAAATCCTTCTGGAGACAGTCTGAGCTACCAGCTCTAGGTATCCCTGCTTGGGCAGGGCTTTGGAGCAGATTGTCCCCACAGATCCCTTCCCACCCAAGCCATTCTGTGATCCTGTAGTGCTTGCCTTGAGGGAAGGAAAATCAGGACTGCTGACTCTGCTGCTCCCCAATTTATGAGTTGTGCAATACCTTGCTGGGTACATCAGATATGCCTTCCTTGATAAGCTCCAGATGGGAGGTGTGATGTCTTCAAATCACAGCGTTAAACTTAAATGTAACTTAAATGTAATTTTAATATAAAAATGATCATGCTGAAGCAAGTGTGTTTAGAGAAGTTAATGACACTGCTGTGGATGTTGTCTTTGTGCAGGTGCTTTCTCTGAAGAATGCCCAGGATGCTCACAATGGGTATCAGTCCCTTCTCTCTGAAATTAATGATCCAAACACCAAATACATCCTGAGAACTGCGAACCGGCTCTATGGAGAAAAGACCTTTGAGTTTCTTGCAGTGAGTAGCCATTAAATTTGTGATGATTCTTAGGACAATGCACTTGCTAGGTCTATCCTCTGGAGGTCAAGGCAGCCTTTGGGGTTTGATTTCCAATCTTTCTGTGCTGAGAGTCAGGAGTGCAATGGATTCTGCCAGAGCCTGGTATGTAAACCTGGTGGAGAATCTCCTTTTTAAATAATTTGTGTTCTAACTGGACAAGTGATGCTAAGCAGGGTAAAATCCATCAGGCTTTTCTCTTGAGGGTTCTGTGATCCATTCATCTATTTGGCTGTGGGACAAATGGTTGATGTATCTCTTAGCAAAAGTCTTACAAAGAAAACATATTAAATCATATGTCGTGCCAATGAAGCACAAAATGAATACAAGAAAAAAACACTCTCAGTATTGTCAATGAACTGTAGACATTTGTAGTATAGTGCATAAGCCATAAAAATAAATACCTAGTTCAAAGAAGTGGTATAATTCCTAGTAGGAACATGTCAGCCTGAACATTAATGGCTCTATATTAAGCTGAGGAAGAAAAGCTGGCAGATTTCCTTGGGGAATGCAAGAATCATCTGTGTCTGAAGGAGAGTGAATCTCTTGCTGAAAATCTGTTGTGAATGTCACTGTTAGTCATTTATAGAGTCCAGTCAGAAATCCTACCATGCTGGCCTGGAACAGATGGACTTCCTGGATGCTTGGGAGGATTCCAGGAAACAAATCAATGGCTGGGTGGAGGAAAGAACTGAAGGTGAGTGCTTTTCCAAGGGCCCAGTTGTGTTTAATGGGAGCCATTGTCTGGGTAAACACCTAGTTCAGGATAGAGGATTGTGAATTCAAACAACTCAAATGCTGAGCTGTTGCTGTGTCTGGTACATGATTCTCTTCTCTATTGTTTATTAACCACAGACCAGATACTATCTTGGATAGTAATTAGATCCATGTCAACCTCTTAATTAATGTGTTTTTTTTCTTTGTGCCTTAAAGGTAAAATTCAGAACCTGTTGGTAGAGGGGACTCTTGATTCCCTGACCAGGCTTGTGTTGGTGAATGCCATCTATTTCAAAGGCAACTGGGAAGAGCAGTTCAACAAACAGAGTACCAGAGAAAGGCCATTCCAAATTAATAAGGTATGATGTGCTAAAATGCTGACAATAGACAGTTAGGTGGATGTTGTCTGAAATGACCACCTTTAGGAAGAAATTAGATCTTTCAATCAGGGTTCCCTTGGATAGGCTGTGTGAGATTCCTTATTCCCCCTCCCTTTCATTTGAAGTCTCTCTTTGCTGACTTTCTCTGAACTTTCACATCATTACTAGAACTTCTGATATAGCACAAAGACAGGTGTGAAAGTTTGTGAATTTAAGTCTTCTTCAGTCAGAGCTTCCTTGCTGCATTCCTGCCCCTGAGCCAATCCATATGAAATGGAAAGCAAATGTCCTCTGAAGACCTGCTCTGCAGTCTCGTTTTTAGAACTGCTCCTGAGGAGGACTTGGCCTCTGGCATGGGCAGGCTGTGGCTGCGCCTCAGGATTCTTTGCAGCCCTGGGCTGGCCTCCAGGAGCCATGAACAAGACCTGGTAATGTGCCTTCCTTAAGTCACCTGCTTGAAGCAACCATTGAGGAAAATTGAAGATCTCATGCCTGCCTGGAAACTGTCCCTCCCTGCAGTGGTGAAATAAATCCAGGAGTATTTGAAAGTGCTGATATAACTTCTAAATAAGGGAATGTTGCTGCTTACCCCAAGACTACCTCCAACAGCATTTCAGAGACTGCTGGAATGACTAGGCTCCTGCCACCTTGGTCACTCCCTATTGGAATGTGTTGAAAAAGCTGGCAGGAGTATCCAAAGACACTGTTGCAGTTTCTATTCCCTACAGCTGTGCAAGCTTACAACCAGGTTTCAAGTTGCAACACCGCAAGATACAGGGCAGATGAATAATCTCAGCTTTTGAGTTGTGGTGGAATATTGTGCATTGCTGCTGCTCCTGGCCAGGTTTTACCTCATGCTTTCCAAAAGGCAGTGGTAGGGCTGCAGTGAATAGGACTGCTGTAGATCAGTGGTGTGTGATCAGTTCGCTTTGTCAAATCCTAAAATGCCCTGAGTAACTTGCTGCCAACTTTGTAGTGCGAGACCAGCAGAGAAGCTCAGCACTAACTGTTGGCATCTCTTGATTTCTAGAACGAGACCAGACCTGTGCAGATGATGTTCAGGGAGGCAAATTTTAACATGACCTACATTGGGGACTTCCAGACCAAAATCCTGGAGCTGCCCTATGTGGGTAATGAACTGAGCATGATCATCCTGCTCCCTGATGCAATCCAGGATGGCTCCACAGGCTTGGAGAGAGTAAGTAGTTGAGCTGAGTGCAAAGACAGCCTGAATCGTTCCAGGGATGAAAGTCTGATATTGCACAGAGACCTGCAGTTGAGTTCCAGAGCAATTGTGTCTCTGGTGCTCAAGGCCAGCAGAAATGTCCCTCTCCTCCCTGTCCCCAAAGGGACAGCCCCTGCTATGTCAGTGCTGCTCAGGCCGTGTGCTGCTCCCTTAGGCAGAGGCTCTGGAAGCAGAGCTGGCCCTGCTCAGGGGCAGAGGTCAGCTGTGGTTGTGGGGAAGGCACAGTATGGTGATGATGGAATGTGGAGAGGGGATTTTGGGTGGGCTCTTTGGAAGTGCTGGGGCTTGTCCTGTAGGTGTTGTGTGCTGAGCAGCTGGGAGGTGGTGTGTGGCTCACTGGCTGGAAAGAGGCTCAGAGGAAAGGGCAGGATCTCTTTTGTGGGGAGGGTAGGATACCAGTTTGGGCTCTTTGGCAATCTCGTCCAGGAATTTATTACCAAGGCTTCTTGAGTTATTTATTCCCCAATTAAAAATGAAAAGAAAACCCACAGTCTTCATCCATAACAAAGGGAAAAACCCCATGCATATTATGTGCTATGTGAATAAGCAAACAGAAATCAGTACTTTGGCTATGTAATATGATCTCAATTCTCATTGTAATTAAGTAAATTTTGGATTTTTCTTCAGCTGGAAAGAGAACTTACATATGAGAAGCTGATGGGTTGGATCAGCCCTGAAATGATGAAGTCTGCACACATGAGGGTGTATTTACCCAGATTTAAACTGGAAGAAGATTATGATCTGAAACCTATTTTAAGAAGCATGGGAATGCCTGATGCATTTGAGTCAGGGAAGGCTGACTTTTCAGGAATCTCACCTAGTAATGAGCTGGTGCTCTCTGAAGTGGTTCACAAATCCTTTGTGGAAGTCAATGAAGAAGGCACTGAAGCAGCTGCTGCCACAGCTGCAGTGATGAAGATGTGTTGTGCAATGATAGTTCCGGAATTCACTGCTGATCATCCCTTCCTCTTCTTCATCCGGCACAACAAAACTTGCAGCATTTTGTTCTGTGGTAGATTTTGCTGTCCCTAAGGAGGAGATGGCTTGGCTGCATAGGTGCCCTCACAGAATAAATCTATATTTCCCTGGAACAGCACGACTCCTTTTTGCATTAATTGTCTCTTTCAGCTGTGCCTGAACTTCTTTTGTGCTCTTTATCTCGGTTTTGGCAGGAATAACAGATCTGCTTAGACAAACAGAACACCTGCCATGTCCAGCCCCTCCTGTGTCTGTGTGCAGAGGTCTCCAGGTTCTTGCTGACACAAGAACCATCCCACTTGCTCTGTGAGCACTTCTTCTGTGCTTCACTTGACTTTTGGTGTCCAGCAGGCAGAGTCAGGCAGTGAGAGCTAATGGCAGTGAAGTTACTTTTGCTTGTGACAAGGCTGGAGCACATTTGTAGCTGCCCTCCTCTTTTACGTTCCAGACTCATCAATTTAGTACCTTGAGACATTGCCTGGAGCTGAAAGGAGTTTTTGGTAGCCTGTTCCAGGTTCTAGCTGAGCTTCTTGTGTAGATGTGTGGTTTTGGCTAACAACTGGACCACCACTTAGTAAAGAACAATTTTGCAGCAGATGTCCTTAGAGGGTGTTTATGGTGAGAACCATCACCACAGGAGATCTTGAGTATTTCACCTGGTTCTAGTCCTTTAACAAGAATGTAGTCTAACTGTGGAATACCAAGGACACAGCCGAAACAGCATTTCTGAGACAGGGATGTTTTTTGCACTTCCTGTTTTTGAAATACTGAAAGAACTCTAAGTGCTGTAGAGGTCTGTTTCTTTTTGCTACTATTAACAGTGCATTTTTTAACCAATTTTCTGAAAATTATTTCTTGTAATACCCGCTTCTATGTAGCTTGTTTGGAGTTCTTTGTTAAAACAGAAGATTTTTCTCGATAGTGAACCCAAGGTGCTTACTTGGCTCACCATGAATTATTGGTTGGCCTTGAAAGGATTTCAAGGTATTTCAAAGGATACCAAGGGGCTCCCTAGATAACAATTTTTTTTCTGGCCAGCACTGCAATACTTCCTCTTGGTTTTTTGCATAGGTTGATGCCAAGGCCTGGTGGACATTATCCAAAAGGTGCTAGATCTTTATTCAGTGCACAGTAAGCCAGCTGTCTCAGGTGAAGCAAACAAAATCATTATGTGCTGGGGAGAGGGATGAGACCCAACACTTTTGTCACAGGGACACATGCCATACACTGCAGTTGAAGGGCTGTGCACCTGAAGACAATATGGGCAGTATAGCTGGGGATTTCCCGAGGACTGATGGGGAATGGAGATCGTGAGAAACCACGGAAACTTCCCCAATGCAGTTACTTTCTTTCAAATGAAAAAAAAAAAAAAAAGCAAAAGAACTTTATAAAAGATGAGTGTAAATGGAGACACAGGGTAGTAAGGCAGAGAGGAGCCTCTCTGGGCTGCAGGGGTGCGTTTGCCCCATGGGTCTAAAACACCTGGATCTCTTACCGCTGGGGCAGGTTGGGGGTTGTTGGTTAATCCCTCTCCCGAAGCTCCCTCTTCTCTCCGCCGGAAGATCGGGGACATCCGGACGGGAGCGGCCGCGGGGTAACACCTGCCGCCCCGCCCCGCCCCGTCCCCGCGGGTGACACCGCGGTGTCCCCGCTGCGGTGTCACTGCGCCGCTCGGCTCCTTCCCATCCATCCCGTCCCGTCCCATCGCAGCCCGCTCCGCGCTGCCCGGCAGGTAGGCGGCCCTGGGCTGCGCTGGGGCTCCGCGGGGCTGCCTCCGCTCCTGCCCCCGGCGCATCCTGCGGGACGAGAAGGGGAAATTTTTCCTGTCCGCCTCGGCGGGCGGGGTCTGCGCGGGGCTTGGGGCGCTTCTCGGGCAGCGGGGGTGGGCACTGTCGGACAGCTGGTTTGGGGAAAGGCTTGCGCAGTGAGGTGTGGGTAAGCGAAAGTGAAAGTACGCCTTGGGGCTTTTGGGGTTGCGTATTTTTAGAGGTGTTGGTGGTCTGTCTTTAGCCTACATCTCGGTAAGTACGTCGTAAAGGTGCCTGCCAGACAATGTTTATCTGTCTGGCACGGAGGAAGCCGATAGTGATGATTTGCAATTGCTGTAGAAAGACTGTGCAGGAAACATCCAAATTTTGGTGTAAACTCCTCCACGCAGTTGCGTCCGGAGGAGAGAAAGAAACAAACCGGGGACTGCGGCTGCAAGCGAGCACAGAGCAGCCGGACTGTGAGCTGGGCGGGCAGGAAGCTGGAGCAGCTTCCAGCGGTGCCGCCGCTGGCCCTGGGGTGGGGTTTGGTACCTGACCCGGCCCTTGCGCCTTTCAGCCTGCTCCCGAGCATCTCCCAAAACCGCATCGCTGCTCAGTGCCAGGCCTGCCGCTTCGCCTGTTCTGCGCTTCGCTCGGGTCCCCCCCGCCGGTCGGGGGGTCACCTGCAGCCCCCGGGACCCGGGCTCCCTGCCCGAGCCTTGAGGGCCGCCCAGCCCCGGCGGTCCTGGATGCGGCGGGCAGGCAGCTCCGTGCTCCTGGCAGCGCGGGCGGGGTACAGCGGTGCTCTGCTCTCCACTGCTGAAAGTCAGCGGGCACGGAAGCCTTTGGCAGGGTTGACACCGCTCAGGGACATGGATTTGTGGCATGAAGGCAGGCGGGTTACTGAGAGGTGTCTGCACGTTCCTGAGCAGATACTTTGAATGTCCTCTGTGCGTTGTAGAGGAGCAGAGGGAATGCTGCAGGAGGGAGAGCCCTGGCCTGTGCTGGGTCAGTGAGGCTGAGGGTTTGCAACCCTACCAGCACATACACTTCCAATTTCAGGTCTGCAGGAAAGGAATTTTTAGAAAATAATGTCTATAAAGTTAGTATGTTAAGGAAGGTTGGAGCAAACAATTAGCATGGAAAAAAATCCCCTTTCACATTTTTCTCCCCAAGCACATTTTTCAGTGTGACTGATTTTTTTTAAGAATAAGGTGCACTGATGACGATATTCTTGCTGTTTCTGTAAGCAGCTGCATCCAGTTCATTCCAGTCTTTACTCTGTGAGTCACACAAGGTTAGACAAGGTGTTTGAAGAATGTTTCCCAGGGTCCTTATCAACTGTTTTATTTTTCAGCTAAAACCATGGAGAACCTGTCCACTGCCAACAGTAGATTTGCACTTGATCTGCTCAGAAGGTTTAGTGAGGCCAACCCAACAGGAAATGTCTTCTTTTCTCCTGTCAGTATCTCTGCTGCTCTGGCCATGGTCCTTTTGGGGGCCAAAGGTAATACAGAAGCCCAGGTGTTGAAGGTTAGTTAAAATAAAATGGTCATTAATTTTTTATTTTATTTACATTAAAAAGGGTTGTGTTTTAGAGGAGGGAAGATGAACTGAGGGTGTTTTTGTTCAGGACAAGATTTCTGTCATGCACACTCAGTTTTCCTCAGACTCTGCAGCTAGTTACTCTCTGCCTACCCTGCTCCAGAGCCCTCTGTCTATATTTTCTATTGCCCTTGTTATTTAATTTCAGTAGTTAATTCTTGACAGAGGAGACTAATTACATTAGTCAGTCTCCTTTTAAATTGATCATAATTTCCAGCAGCAAGGCTCTATGAGTTTTCATGAGACATTTTGACAGACTGTTACTTCATAACCCAAGATCACCAATGGTATGTTCAATTTCAATAGTTCTGTGTGTTTTTGTAAAAAACACAGTAGCATTCTATAATTTTATATCTAAAGCTATGATGATACATGGTGATGCTACCTAAGTGCCAATCTCTTACTTAACAGGCACTCAGATATCTAGAAGGAGCTAAGTCTGCATGGTTACCCTTACCATAGCTTTAGGGTAGGTAGGATAGTTTAAAAAAAACTTATAAATTGTAAAAATGGTGCACATAGGCATATGCCAGTTTCCCCTGAAACCTCTGTCATGAAAGGGACTCAGTCACTGTTATTTTTGCACCCTCGTAAGGCTAATGCCTGCAAAAAGGTGTGGGAGTCTCCTCATTGCAGTCATCCTCATGCATTTGCCTATGAATAATTTCACCTTTGTATTCTGGACTTTAGGAGGGACTGTTTTATTCTGTTGAGTATTGCTGGGCTTACTCAATAGAATTACTTCCTCACTACTTGTTCAAACAGACTTTGAACATATTTCATGTAATCAGACTGACAGCCCCACCTAGGATAAACCTACTGACGGCACAAATCATGCAAAAGGAACTTGGGGGGAAAATAAATGTCTTTCAACCCAGTCATCCTCGACAGGGCATGTTTCTGTACCACAATACTTCACTTATGAACACAGTGCTAATTAAAGAGGGAGTGATTAGCAATTGTCAAGAGCTGTTTGCAGGGACAAAAAAATTTGTTTCCGGGATCATAATTCTATTGTATTGCCTGTGTTGTTCTTGCTCAGCCATGCACCTGTACAGCACAGCTTGTGCTGAGGTGGTTGGCAAAGCCTGACCAAAAACTCAGTGAGAGAAAGAGAAGGCTTTTCTTTGAATCCAATCACTCCTTCACAGCAGTCTTCCCTACTGGGAAACGCATGGTTTAAGTTTGAATATGAATGTCCCTGCTTTGGTGTAGCCATCCCTGTCCATGAGGTCTGGCAGCTTCTCCTGTCATATCTTTAAGCCCTGGCCAGCCAGCTTGCCTCTGGAAGAGAAGGTACTGATAAAGAGATATTGCAGTAATACATTTGATCTTAAACCTAATACTTACTTTTATATATATATAAAGTATATATGAAGTGTATATATATTTATGGAGTTATATTTTCATAAAATTATAAAAGATAATTGCTCTAAGTTTTCTTAATACCTCACCTGTGGTAGTGATGATTGTATATTGTGAAAATATACAACTCCACATCCCCTTGGGCCAACCAAGAAAGCAGAAGAGTCTCCATGGCATCATCTCTCTTTTTGATTCCTCACCTGGGAACGAGTTCTTGAGCCTACAGAGGAGAGGCCCACAGAAATGCAGGCAGGACTTGGGGTTGTGATCAAGAGCTTGAGCTGTGACTGTGTATAAACCAGGATCACAATACAAGTGGCTGACATTGGCAGTGTAGCACCGAGGGACAGTTTGACTCATTCTTTGAGATTTACAGAAGTCTCTTCACAGCTTCCAGCTTTTATTTTCTCTTTCTTCAGCCTACCTACTGGATCCTACCCTGCTGCATCAGGCCTACCCTACAGATTGACAGTATACTCTTTTAAGACAGTATTAATAGCTGTTAGTTTGTTTCTTTTTATTTCAGACGCTTCACCTTGACAAAGTTGAAGATGTTCATTCAGGATTCCAGGCTCTGACAGCGGACATAAACAGAAGCAATGCTCCCTATCTCTTACGGCTGGCCAGTCGGCTCTTTGGAGAGAAGTCCTACAGCTTTCTGCAGGTACACATCAGGATGGCGTGTGATCCTGGTGCACATCAGGATGGCATGTGCTGGGATCTGCTGGGAAAGTGCAGTTACTTGAGTATTTATGAAGTAGAACTATTTCCAAGCCTATTTCTAAATTTTTCTGGAAAGTTGACAAAAGTGCTTAATACTTGCTGTGTGCATTTCCATAGCTGTGAGCCTCTGTGCCTCTCACCTGAAGGGTGTAACACAGTAAACCCTTTTCTGTTCCTGTTCACTTCTGCTGTTCTTGTCCTCAAGAGAAGAATCACTGGTCTATGTTCTTAATTTACAGTAACTATCATGACATCCCACTCTGTTGCAACCAGCTTTTTAGGTTGCAGCCAGTTCTGTTCCTGTTGCAATCAGCTTTTTAGGATTTTCATCGTAGCAGTACCACATAACTTCCATCTTTTTGAAAACACTATTTATTTGGGAGGAGATCTCCAATATGTTTTAACAACATGCCTCTTTGCCAGTGAATTACGACTTTGTGTGATATTTTTGTCCCTCTTCAGCTGTTTTGGAAGGTTTTGTTTTATCCCAGTTGTGCTTGAGCCTGTTTCAGGACAATGATAGGTAAATATTGCAACACCTGTAGTAAGCACCACATGGTGCTTATCAGCTCTAGACATGGCTGCTGTACTGTGAGGCTTGTTCTAAGAGTGGGGAAAAAACCTGTTAACTTCAGAATTCCCCCAAGCAACACAGTTAGAAGCCCACCTCAGAGTCGGTGACAATCTGAGTACACCTTATCTACCTAGTAATTAGATGTTTTCTAATCTGCATGCAGTGAAAGCTATTCTTATCGTTCCAAAATCTAGGATTTCCTGACTAATACACGGAAATTATATGGAGCTGACTTGGCTACAGTTGATTTTCTTCAGGCTTGTGATAAAGCCAGGAAAGAAATTAACCAGTGGGTTGAGGAGAAAACGGAAGGTAAATTAATTTTTTGCTAATAACTGGCAGGGTTTGATGTACTGGGAGAAGGAATGAGCTTTATTCTCTGCTGTCTTTCAAACAGTTTAATTCTGCCCTGGGACACTTATTTGATGCATGGACAGAACCAGGAATTACCTAAGCAAGACATTTAAACAGTTCCATAAGTCCTGAGAGTTTTCCATTCTGTTTTTGTGTTCAGGCCATGAATGCAGGAGAGATGGCTAAACATGGAGATGTACACATGAGATGGAGAATTTGTCTTAGTCTGTCTTGATCCATATATATATTGTATATGTATTTCTAAATTCAGTATTCCTTAATGTGGGCATTCTGTAGCTCTTGTATGAGGAGTAGATGAGTTGCATGTGACAGTTTAGACTAACAATATTACGTTTTCATCAAATCACTGTATATCAAAAGCTATAGTAGTGTGTGTTAAGAAAAAGTATGGTGAAGTAGTAAGACAGGTACTGAAATACACATTTTTACAGGATTGGTTTTATATTTGTAGTATTTCTATGGCATCCGTTTCTCAATGTATATTTTATATGCCATCAACTTACTCCATGATTCTGTTGTGACCCTTTTTTCTGCTGCTTCTGAAGGCAAAATCCCCGATCTGCTGGCTGAAGGCTCAGTTGATAGCATGACCAAGCTGGTACTGGTGAATGCTATTTATTTCAAAGCAAACTGGGCAGAGAAATTTCAAGAAGCTGACACCACTGATGCACCATTTCGATTAAATAAGGTAATACAGATACATCCTGATAGGACATATCTAATGAAAAGGTCTAATAATATAGGTGGTAATGTGAAGCATTGCTTGCAAATGAAATATTTTAAAAATACAAAGTAATTTATTAATATTATAATTATTTTTTATGGATTGTAGTATTTTTCCATATGCAGCAAGCTATTTGTTGTCTTACAAGAACAGTGTTAGAGACAATTCTCACCTGTGGTTTAGGACCTAGCAGGCTTTCTGTCTGCAGCAGATCAGCAGCTACGAACTGTGTCTGTGATGATAGGTAAGCAGTCCTAAAATGACAGGACATTTTGATTAAGCCCCATCTTCTTGTTCTATATTCTGCTTATGTTAACAGCTTTACAAGTTACTGTATGCAGTCATCTGCTTAATGCTAAACAGAGCTGATCTTTGTTGGCTTAAAATTTTCGTACAATAGTCTGAAGAAACTGTTTCAGTTTCTGTGAGGACTGTGCTATAGAAGCCAGAGGAGAACCAATATAATACAAACTCATTATTTCTTCAGAAGAAATCGTTATTAAACAGGCAGTCAGAAGTTTGAAGAAAATTTTATAAAGGAGGATAAGTGTTTACATAAATGCAGTTTTAACTTACTTGTCTTCTATTGGTTCTTTAAAGGAGTATTTCCTTAACTGTTACTTTTGGTGCCTTTTATCCATCCAGAATGAAAGAAGGACAGTAAAAATGATGTATCAGAAAAAAAAATTTAATTTTGGATACATCCCTGAAGAGAAGATCCGTGTTTTAGAGCTGCCTTATGATGGAAGAGAACTTAGTATGATCATCCTGTTACCTGATGACACTGAAGAGGACTCCACTGGACTGCAGAAGGTGACCCATCTAAGCCAATGCAGTTGTTCAATATTTTTAAGTTTGCCCATTCAAAATGAAAGCCTTAGTGAACCCATGTTCTCAGGGCACCAGATCTATCTGGTGTATTTTTAGACAACTCTCTACTAGTACAGCAATAAAGAATAAATGGATGTACTGCATCAGGAAGAGAGGTTGTGTTCTAATTTTGTAGCGTGTGTTCATGTGTCCTCTGCTGAACTGAATGAACCATGGTGGAGACTGAAAACAGAGTTAACTGTGAGAATTACCTTGCCTCGTTTGTTTGTTTTTAATTGCTGTCTTTCAGTAGCTTTGAAAGACTTCCTTTTTTAACCATGAAGTAGTGAGACTGTTTTTCATTAAATGACCAGTTTCTTTGAGCTTTCTGATTATGATTTTTGTTACTTGTTTTTAATTAGGTAATTCCATTTAGTTAGATGAAACAGTAGGAAGATTGGCTTGCTATCAGTGCATGATTTTCCCTTCTGTACACTGCAGCAAGAAGCAAATGTCTGCCTTACTTTGTAAAGTAAAAACTGCACTGACTTCACCTAATTTGAATAGTATTTGCTTAATCTCTGTTTGGCTATCAAAGATATGCATATGTTCATTTTTGCATAGTTGCTTTACCCTCCTATAATGTTCTATAAATAAAGCCTCATAAATGTTACTGAAACTGAAATACTGCACTGGTGATAAGTAATACTCTCTGTCCTTTTAATTCTAGATGGAAAAGCAGCTTACCTTAGAGAAGCTCCAGGAATGGACACGCCCAGAGCATCTGTATTCCGCTGATGTTCACGTGCGTTTGCCAAAGTTTAAGCTGGAGGAAAGCTATGACCTTAAATCAGATTTAGCTGCTATGGGCTTGCTGGATGTATTTGACAGTGGCAAGGCTGACCTGTCGGGAATGTCGGGGGCACGTGACCTCTTTCTCTCTGCAGTTGTCCACAAGGCTTTTGTGGAAGTGAATGAGGAAGGCACGGAAGCTGCAGCTGCCACTGCTGGCATTGCTATGCTCTGCATGGCCATAGAAGAGGATTTCAACGCTGACCACCCTTTCCTTTTCTTTATTCGCCACAACCCAACACAAAGCATACTTTTCTTGGGCAGATATGCTTCCCCATAAAAGAAAACTTAGCATTTGCAGTAGTTCCCGCTGTTGTTAATGAAAGTTTTGTTCCTGAACAAGTTAATCCTCCTGTTGTGAGTTCCTAGTAATTTGACTGAGATTCTGCCTTTCCATTTAAACAGCCTCAGAGAAAATGAGGAGTAATTTATTTTTCTTTCTGGAGATTGACATAATCTTTAATTGAACAAGGAAAATCTTGGAGTAGAAACAAATTTTCTTGGAAGAAGCGCACAGCTCCCCATTGCGATAACCAGTCACTCCTTAATAATCCAGTCACTCCTTATGCATAAATACTAGGTTGTTCTTGCAGAGCTATCCCTTCCCTAAAATCTTGCTTTACAAAAATACTGTAATAAAATCGTTCTAGGCACCAAAAGGCATGTCTCAAACAGCTGGGTATACCCAGTTCTGTCATGAAATAGAAGGTCAGATAACATTTGTTTAGAGACGTCTATTAATAGAGAATGGATTAAGCTATTTAAACAAAAGTAACCCCTTGAAGCTAGTAGCCAGAAAAACTGCAATACAGCTTTTGAATGAGAATGAAAAAATGAGTAAGACTTTAGGTGATGTGGTTAAAGAGGATTTTTAAAATTTAAATTAAATATTAAAATGTTTCAGGGATTAGAGGTTTTAGGTGCCTTTTTGAAAGTTCAGAAACTGCCAATATGACATCAGATTCCGGCCAGTACCTCTGTCATTCCCAAAAGATACTTCAGCTTCCCAGAGGAGGATCTGCAAGAAATATCTGATGTTTCTCTTTATGTACAAGGATTCTACATTTACTGAGCTGACTTCCACTACCTCTTTATGCAGAAACCTCTGTTACTGTATTCTTGGTAGCCAATTTCATACTGTCATGTTCCGTGTTTTTTGGAGGTTATTTGCTTGTATCTTGGGTACTGTAACATTTACCTGGACAACCTCAGCTCTGAATGGGGCACAACAGTTTTTATGTAATTGCAAACTGTATTTTAATCTTGTCTTTAAGCAACAAATAAAAGTCTTTAACCTAAACTTTTGTTCAAAATGGCAATTTTTTTGCATGCGATTTAGTATTTCAGAGTACCAAAATAACTGTGTGATGAGTAGAGCCACAGAAAACCACTGGCACAGCTGGTGTGACCGGCTGTCTGAAGTTCAGATTAGGTGAAAATATTGAAAACCAAATTACTCAATAGAAGAGATGATTGCACGAACCAGCAGCTTCCCCTGGAAGTGTAAGCTGAGCTGCTCACCCCCACGGGGAACAGGGAGAGTCATGGTTTTATGAAATGGCACAAGATCTTGGTCTGCAATACCTGGTTGCAAAGGCTCTGGTAGGTTTGCAGAGGAGAGTGTGTATTGCAGCCTGCAGTTGTGAATGCAATACTCTCTGCACCCACTGCTTTGAAAACCCAATGCCTTGCAAACAAAAAATACTAGCACAAAACCCATGCAAGAATTTGGAACACTTTGATGTTGTGTTGGTTCTGAGTTTCTGGGCTTTGTTTCAGCATTTTAGCAAAAAAAGCTGCTGCTGCTGCAGACGGGGTTTGCCAAAGCAAGGCTCAAAAACTCCATTTTAATTACATCCTTATCTTTATTTGCACAAACTCAGTCAAGGTGTGCAAGATACATGACTGAAGGCTTTTAGGGCAGTAATTACCAGGAAATCAGAAGAAAGATAAAACCTTGCATAATAGTACAAATCAGCTTTATGAGGAGATTGATGTCTGTCTGTATTTATTGTGTTGGTGTCAGCATTCAGTAACTGAACTGTAACTCAATTACATTAAAACAAGTCTGGTTTTCTACAGACAGGGTGCACAAAACAAAATTTCAGCAATAAGAATCTCAATAAAATCAGCTTCACACTGAACCATTTCAAAAAACCCAGCAACCCTACCGGCCAATATTCCCCTCCCATAATTTATGTCTCACAATAAGATAGTTGTATTTTTCCTTAATACTCCATGGTTTTTTTGTCCTGTGCTCTTGTCAGAACAAATGACTGACAAGGGCTGACTGCAACAGAGAAAACCAGCATGCTATTTGTATTCACATTTCTAAATAATAATAAGCTGCTTCAACTATCCTCTTGAGAAGGATTTTGTTAGTAGAAGTACTGAATGAACACAGGCCTCACTAAGTTCAAAGCAGGGTAATTTTGAGAAGATATTTTAACTGAGTAGAATGGTAGAAAATGTAATTTTAATGAGTTAAAGAGATACAAGATGAGAGATTGAAACATCAGAAGTCTCAATATAAAATCAGGAACTTAGCTTTAGTCTTAGCAAAGCAGCAGTCATAAATTCACAAGCACCACATAAAAAAAATTCTGCTTGCAAAATCTTTGGTTTATATTACCCTTAGGAATGCAACATTAAAAAGTCAGCCTGACTGCAGTTAAACTTCGTAGGAGGGAATTGCTAAATTCTTGAGCACGTTGAGTACTTTCCTGTTCAAAACCAATATGCAACAGGCTGCTGGTTTGAGTAGACAACATGTGAGTTTCTTCCAGTGAAATAGAGGATTACAGTAGTTGTATTTCCCCCTCCATTTTGGCCTCTCCCAAGCAGACTAGCCGTTATATAACAAGACAAAACTCTGAGAAATATTTGTTCACTGTGCTGTGATGAGTAATCCAGACTTTGAACTTCTGCTAACAGACTTCCTAGGAAAGCCCTTTGGTTTTGTCATTTAAACAGAAAAACCACCACCACCCACCACCAATTGTCTGCTTTTTGTCTGATTCATATAGTTTAAATTGCTCATCCTAGGAAGTGCATACCATAATGCAGATAAGGAAGAGACAGTTATCTCTGCCTGAGTTAACTCAGAGCATGTGTAACTATACTTTTGCTGTTAAATGTATGTACACGTCTACATATGACCAAAATCCTTGTAAAGTTCATAAACCTGATCAAGTCTTGGAGATGGATGGTTGAGTTGATTTACTATGGTTTATTACAGAAATAAGACCAGTCCAGTTCTCTTGCACCTATTGAGATAAAAAGGTACAATTGAAATCAGAACCTCACTTTTGCTTTGGGTTTCCTTCTTTTTTTGTTAATTTTTTTTTTGAGTTTTTTTTTTTTTTTTTTTTTTTTTTACTGTAGTGAACTGCTAGTTCTGTCACATTATCTTGTGGTACCATCTAAATGCAGGCTGTTAGCCACATTCATTAAGAGGCCTACGCAATCCCAGACTACTTAGTACAATAAAGGACAACAACCACAGCCAAAATCCTGGAGAGCACAGCCTGTCTGGAAACATGCTAAAGATGCAGGGTAGCTGCTGGCAATTCAGATAATGAACTCATCACAGCAGCCAGAAAATGTATCTTCAGGATAGATGGGAATTCAAAAAACCAGTCTGTATAAACACTTATATTTATAAGTAATTTCATGGAAAATGGTATGCAGTCATTTTGGTCAAGCGCTTTTCTCTCAACATGAGAGAAAATGCTCGCAGAAAAGGGAAAAAATACAACCCAGAGGTTAAACTGAGGGTTTCAACTTGTTGTGCAGAGAAAACAGGACAAGAAAAATAAAATTCAAGTAATGATTTCACATAAATATTTAGTATAAAACAACTCCTTGCCAGCTGTATCATCCAAATTTTTATCTGCGAGAGTCAAACAAGCTAAATGCTGGAAACAATATTCATTGGGTAATTTTCTAAAAGAATCTTGCAATGGAACTAATTTGGGGAATTATTTAATTGATATTTCTGTTGTGGTTATCCATGTCTCTCACATGAGCATGTTACTACTGGAAGAAACAACTTACATCAGTACAATTTGTTTCTCAGAGTACTGAATTCCCCAACATGGAATAGCTATGGCATGGCCTTTCTCATGATCTACATTATTTCTTAGTGGCACAACTTATGTAAGAGAAAAAGAGACCATGGCATGATGGATTTTGATGGTGTTCCTTACAGCAGAAGCAAGCATTACCTGATGGAATCCAAATTTTCTAGTGATACTGCAATGTTTGGTATTTCCTTAAACTCTACACTCTGAAGAGTAAATAAATACACCACTATACCAGCATGCAATTCATAACCATTTCTGCCCTTCAGCAAGCTTGTCAGGGTAAACTTCAGGTAGTCAAAAGCCAGAAAACACAAAAGAAAACGTACTCCATGATTTTTTGATTTCATTCTTTCATCCTGTGCTTTTGAAGCAGTTTCACTAGATTGGCAGTTTCACTAGATTGCTTTCTTGTTGAAAGCAGCATTGCCAATCCCGTGTGGAGACTGCATAAATTGCTGAGAGAGGAAATGGATGTTTTTGCCTTGGGTCTGTTTTGGAGGGATGGGAGATGTCCACCTCTGAGTACATCTGGTCCTGATGGACTTTCTAATGGAGTATGGAGCTCTTCAAAGAGAGGAGATTACCCTCCATGAGGGGATATAAAAGAGATGCACATCAGCAGCAGGGAGAGAGCAGGAAGCAGCCACTCTCCAGTGCTGCTAATTACCACAGGGAGGAAGGGAAAAGGCAAATAATCCTTGGCTTGAAGAGCAGCCATGTGACACGATGGCTTTGCAACATTAACTTCTTGTTACCAATCGTTTGGTAGCCAATTAAACAGCACTGTCTGATGGATCTGACCTGAGGAGCACTATTTCTGCCTCCATTGGAGGCTGAGGAATGAAGCACCACGTCTGAACCCTTTGCCAACCTGTGCTGCCCTCTGAAGGTGAGCACATGCTGGTTCAGCATTGGAAATGACCACACCTTGCTTTATTCCTCCAAAGGCATTTCAGAGGACCATTAGGATAAAAATATGAATCTAATTAATTACCCCCTTAATTTATGCAACAAGCAAGTTCCAACCAAACAACAACAAAGTGAATTGTGTTAAAAAGAAAAGCATGCAAATGTACATAAATAAAGCTTGTTGAAATGCTTGTCTTTAGAGCAACATTTTGCCCATTCAGAAACTACTTATTTAACGTAGGAGAACATAGAAATGTTTAAAGAATATGAGTGAAACCCTCTGACAATACACAGTCATGCAAAAGGTTCCATTTCTGAAACATTTCAATTACATCAGGATCTTTGGCTTCACTCCTACATCATGCAGAACTTCGTATGAAGGGAGTCTCACAAAAAAAATTCATCTCCAATACAAATCACAAAGTTTTGGAGGCTGTATATCCAAAACTTTTGATCAAGGCCAAGGGACAGCAATCTGTCTTGAGAATTAAGAGCAATAAGCAGAATAAAGTTGGCTTCTGGACTTGGCACTGCATTCTCAGCCCACAGACCTCCTGGCTTGTGAACATTGCTCTGAATGAGCTCCAGACACGTGGCTGTGGCAATCCCTCTGATCTAAACCCCACACAGCACCCACACAGCACAAGTACCTCTGCTGTCAAGAAATACTCACCTGTAACTGATGTGGTCCAGACAGCTGACCTGCAGGTGGCTGGGTCATATCACAGCTGGAGAGAGGTGCAAAGAGCTCAGTATCACTCCAGTGGTCATTTTCACGACTATTCTGCTTACAAAATGAATGAAACTTGCTCTGGAAAGAAGGGATAATAAAATTAAAGGGAGATCAAACTTTGAAAACCACACTGCTGTCATAGGACTATTTAAACAAATGCATAGACAGTATTTGTAACAGCTTTATTGGTTCAATAACTGTCATACAAAATTGGTCTCTGAAAGATCATAACAGCAAAAATTACTCTGTAATTATATTTTGTACAGTACTTTAGCTGAGGGGGTACAATTTACTATTTTTCTGGAAAATAATGTTCTCAAAATCTGAAATAGACACTGATTTTAAAAAGCAGCACCGTAATATTTCTTGTCTCACAGCAAGAGCCAGCAACACAAGTCTCTTGTTTTTTCCTTAATTTCATTTAAACCAGTGACAGCACTATATAGGATAAAGCTTATTTTTGCATGTCTACACTGCCTAACTGTAATCCTTTGTAAAATACCTTCTGAACAACAGCAATAAAAGCAGAAGGATAAAAAAGTATCTGGAAGGCTTGGTGGCTTAATCCTTTCAACCAGGGTAACAGGCAGCTGACACTGTAAGGGGAATTTTGATCCCAGTGGAAATGTATGAGTCATAAAATCAAAACCCATTCTGAGCACAGCAGTCATGTTTTTCGTTCCTTGAAGAAGTCTGTTCCTTTCAACTCTTCTGGCAGATAGTCCTGCTCCACAGGTTCCTTGTACATGGGGTTGTATTTGTAGCCTTTTCCATAGCCCAAGTTCTTCATGAGCCTTGTTGGGGCATTTCTCAGGTGCAGGGGAACAGGGGGCAGTGGTCCTGTGTGCATCCTCAGGCATTCCTTGACATTGCCATATGCCCTGTACACCTCTATAGACTTTGGGGCTCTGGCAAAGTACACTACACACTGTGCTAGAATCACCTGCAAACAAGCAGAGGGAAATGTTAAATGACTTCTTTTAAGCTCTTTGGGAAAAGGCCTGCTATTCAGGTTGGTTGTACAGCATGGCAGGGATTGTTTTTAAACCGACCTCTGCCTGCTACTATAATATGAATACTTAAAACAATATGAATTATTTAACAGTACCATAGCTCCATGGTTTTCACTACTAGAAAATAACAGCTACTTTATCTATCATAAAAAACCAGAAAAATTATATATGTTCATGCAGTGACTTCTTTTTAAACTACAGCATCTATTTTAAGAACTACAATGTTCTCTTGTCAAAGAAGGGACATGCAGAATGAACAAGTAACTAAGTCTGCCCTGTCCTTGCAATCTGCTTCTTTTTATAGTTACAGATAGGTTTTACAGATTGCAGAACTTTCAAATCAGTGAATTAATGAAGCATTTACCTCACACTCAGGCATTCCAATGAAGTGACAGCCTTGATAAGCAGCAACTGCTTGTGTTAAAGCCAGAGGATCTGCCAGTCCTACAGAAAGGAATCAGATAAAAGCAGGTTAAAGTCAATTTACTTCACTTAATGTCTTTTTTTTAAAAAAAAAACCTCTTTTTTCCCTTTCCTGTAAGGTATCCATGCACATTTCAGAGCTGCTTTCTCAGGTATTGGAATTCCTGGTACAATACCAAATCATACATAAGATACACTCCCTCCATCTACAAGCTTTCCTCCTCCCACAAAAAAAAAAAAAAAAAAAAGAAAAAAAGGAAAAAAAAGAAAAAGGAAAAAAGAAGTCTAAGCTGTGTGAGCTGTGTGTACGATTTAGACTGAATCTACTGCCACACAGTGGTAGCCTGAGCAGTAGTTGACCACAAATGATTCTCCTACCTTTTGAAGTTAATAAAGAAATGGGTAAATATACAGACATAGCTTTCCAGGCCTCCTAACTCTTCACCTAGCACATATGTGCTAAAAGTGTTCCTGGATCTGCTACTTTGGATAAGTAAATAAAGATGCCTTATAGCTATCAAACCTAAGGAATGCAGGTCAGGGTAGGTATTCATGTGCCAGAACTTATTAGAAAACTTATCAGAAAATCAGACATCCCTGAAATACACACTCTCTGTGGCACAAGCTTACCGGTGACCTACAATCAGCAGGGCTTAAAAGAATCCATATTAATACACACCAACCCTGACCTCAAAAACATTTGTCTTTCCTGAAATAGGTAATCATCACAATGACACCTCATGTAGGTCTCTGCCTGCATATATGAAGTTTTTATGCCACGTGCAGCATTTCAGTATTTTGTACCTATTCTGCATATTTTGCATTTGTTTTTCAGAAGCCAACTTTTAGAAACCAGAGAAGCCTGGTTGATCTTCATTCAACATGATTTTCCCATGTGAAATACTGCAAATACTGACCTATATCTTCACTTGCAAACCTCACCAGCCTCCTTGCCACATAGAGTGGATCCTCACCGCCCTCAAGCATTCGAGCAAGCCAGTAAAGGGAAGCATTTTCATCAGAGCCTCTCATAGACTTGTGCAGGGCAGAGATGCAGTTGTAATGTTCTTCTCCTGTTCATGGATGGGGGAGAAGCAATACACAAAGCTGTTAGGAGGAAATTAACTGAAATGCATTTAAGGGAACAGAATATATTTTACTAGATTACATCTGTAAACATAAGCTGCTTTTTCAAGCTCTTTTTAGGGATATGTGGTTACAGCATTCATTATTGTTTTCAGGGCCTTCATAGTTTCCCATGTGAATCATTCCCTAACTACATAAGCAAATCAGAGCAACTACTGATGAAAAGGAAGTTGTTTGTTTTTTTTTTTTAATATTGCTAGGCAAACAATTTGGGTTTTGTAAGCTAACTGCCTTCCCTTCAAAAGAAAAAAAAAAAAAAAAGATAACCCCAGATTTCTTAAGCAGTTAGGAAGAAAACTCTACATAAATAGTTTGTAATTGCCAAAAAGTACAAGCACATACAAATAACTGATCATTGCTTTTGGACACACACAGAGCTCTGAGAAGACAACACAAGAATCAGAGAAATCCAGAGATACAAGATAGCACTGGATACAGTAATACAGTAGTGATATTTTAGAAAAACAACATTTCATATAATCTAAAACTTGAAAATGAAGTGCGCAGTAAAACACGAGTTTGATGTGCTGTATAGGGGTGAGAAAAAAGGAAATGCCATGGATATACAATGATGGAACATCATACAATTTAGAAAAAACAGAATTGCAGTGCACAACCCTGCCAAACCCCTAAGAAATGCTGAGTTCAAGTGTGTGGACACTTGCCCTATTGCAACACTTGAAATGCCAGGCTTCTAAGTAAAAAGTGGGAAGACTGAAAGAAATACAAGGAATTTTTTTTTAAATATTTAAGCTTAATTTATGATTAGATTTGGACTCCAAGGAGAAACAGAGCTATTCCACAGATCTTCTAGGGCTACACTTAAAAATAGGGAGTCAGTATTACAAACACTGAATGAGACCCTTCCTGCTTACAATTTTCCTCTGTTCAACTGGTTTTGATTCTTATGCATGTCTTTTAATCAAACTTGTAAGAGTCTTTTGCTGCAATATTGTTAAACTTTCCATGTTATCTGCCTTTTTTATTTTTTCAAGTGCCTGGCATTCCTTGGCTCACAGCTAAGTATGTGTTTTAAAGGCAACTAGCTGCATGCACAGCCATCTGTTAATATTCCTCTTCTTCCTAAGGCTAAAAGGATTTACAGCCTGATGGCCAAATCAGAACACACCAGTGACTTGTAGGCCCTGAAAAATAAAAGGGCTGCCTGAGTGAGTTTGGGAACCAAAATCACCACGCTGCTGTAGTTGTTCCTTTTGTAGCCAGCAAGACCTCCACCTCCCAGGTCCATTGCCCCCATCTCTGCTCCTGCTGGAGTGTGATTCTGTGGGGAATTCAACAGGCTGCTGGTGAGCACAGGCAGTCAGACAGCTATTTTTGCTAGGACTCCACACAAAGAGCCCTGGTATGCAGCCCTCACTGGAGCCAACACAAACAGCACGTCCGTGCTCCACCAAAACACTTGAGTCAGGAGCAGTAACCCCGAGCAGCTGAACTCGCATCATCCTCTTGCAAGAGGCGTCTCTTGGTCTCTTAAAAGTAAGGAAGATGGCCTTTAAATATCTCCAGAGGTTGCACTCATCCAGAGTTTTCTGCTGGAGGCTTTTATGTGCTGTTTGGGCTACTGTAAAGTGTCATATGTGAGGACATCAGCTGGAGAGGCAGAAGGAATCCAGCAGATAGGTTTGGTCTAGATATATAAACCTGCAGGGAACTTCAGACTTCAGGCTGAGAAGGGAATTAGTTTTTGCTTTTTATTTCCTTCCTTACAAAGTTCATATTGGTGACAGAGCTACAATGATAATACTTCAGTATAGTCATGTTACACTATCAATTAAAGACAAAATACAGTGATATGCATTGGAGAGAGATCTTTCATTTCTAAAATGTCTAAAATTACATTTCTAAGCTGTCTAAAAATACAGTTTATAGATAGCCTGAGATACCAAAAGCAGCTTAAAGAAACCTAGAACTTTTAGTAGACTTTTATTTATTAGCCTTCTCATGCAGGTTAGCTAACATATAGGTATGGGCCTTATCAATTCAGTTGAGAGACAGACACATACCAGTTTATCTATCTCTGCTGTATCTCAGATGCCTCTTGAAATCAAAACTATGAAGAATTTTTGGAATCAAAATAAATTTTCTCTGTGCAGTTCCCACAAAGGCAAATACCTCTCTGAAACAAGACACTGCACAAGAGGCTTTGTGGAAGAGAGGGCTTTTCTAGTGTCTGACATATACAGATATATAAATCTTGTTGACATATGCACACAGATTGCTTTATGTGCTCATGAGGAGTTTTCATGCTAGTTTAAGATGCTGATTTAACTCAAGTCATATTGGTAGAAGATATAGGAAAAAGTCTTGTTCACTGACCATAATTAATATTTGAGCTTCTTAAACAATTTCTATTCACAAAGCAGTGGGCAAAACTAAATTCAGTCCCCATCTCAAATTATATTCTATCTTAGGCAAAGGTAAACATCAAACTGCTCACTGATAAAGGAAAGAAGAAAGCCCTGGAAGTAAGAGTAGACCAACAGCATGGATGAGAAGACTTCTCATTCTGATCCAGCAGAAAAAAAACTGAGCTGGAAAAAACCATTATGGTGCGAGTGTGGTGATTTAACATCAGTTGGGAATCCAACTCCAAATAAGCCCCTCCCCTACCCCAGCAATGATATGCACGGTATGGAATAGCAACTTATTCCTGTCCACATGGCTCTAAGCTCTGCCCTGATAGCAAACCCAGGAGAGTGAGATGCCTTCTCTTTTCTCCTCCTGAGAAGGTAAAGGAAAAACTGTGTTCCAGACTGCAGAATAAATTAACTTCAGCATAACACATTCCCAGTCTTTACCATACATGAAGTTATGTCACCACACAGGCAGTGAAATTAGATTTATCTTATTAAATCAGTGCTAGCAAAGTGATACAATTTGTAAAAGGAAGGGGCAACAGTACAACTCTATTTAAAAGATCTAGTCACTGCCCATCTGCTGGTAAACTTCAATGAATTTGGTAGCTAGATCACTTTTCTAAAAGGATCAAAATTTTAACAACTGCAATTAAAAGCTAAAATATGACTAGCAGTTTTTGTTTCCTCTCCAACTGCAAGGGCTTCAGGCAGCTGCTGGCAGTGAAATTTGATTAAAGTTGTTTCTTTGTCCTTCCAGCTAAAATGCATAAACTATCTGCACAAAGACCTTTTCTTTACATGTCTGCACATAGATTAGAACAACAGCCTAACAACTGCATTATGAATGATTTCTTTCCTAGATTACTTGATGAAAATACAGAAGAGAATTACATGTATTTGGCAAATTCTGCAGAAGGTTAACAAAAAAGAATGTAAAATAAAAAGTCCATATTTACACTTTGAACACTAATAAACTATAATGTGTTTTCTACATGAACATGCAACACATGTATGTTGTTGCTATCATGATTAGACCCTCCACTTTAAAAGACTGAAGCATTTTATTTTAGAGGACTGTAGATCCCATCACCACAGCTGTGATTCAAAATGTGTTAGCTAAAACATGCTATCAAAAAAAATATAAAATTTATGCAGTAGCCACCATCTGAAAGTCCTTTGTATTTAGGACAGACAGCTACCTCAACTATGGATAAAAGTGGTAAACCTGCAGTCAACAGTCAGTGGTCAACATAGACCATTCCACAGAAGAAATTCTGAAAAGACATGTACTTGGGCAACCTGCTACTGTGACAATATCTGTGTCAGGCTTTCTGGCATTTATACAACCCAGAAAAACAGTCTTCACTGCTTTCACCATTCTGAAAATCTCTAACCAAAAACCCCACAATAAACCACAACAAAGATTACTGAAACAGAGAAGGGCCTGACACACTCTACCCAGACTTGATGCAAGCCTCAGGAAGAGGCACTCTGTGCCATCTCTACCAGAGCAAGAAGGTGACACAGCCAAGAGTTCTGTGTGACACCGGCCACAAGGCGACAGCAAACACACAAGGGACCCTACACTGTGCAAGGGACTCGTACCAGCGAACCAGTCAGATTTTCCACTTCCTTCTAATCATGACCTCTTCCTGCCACAGACCCCATAAAATTGTTTCTTCTCCCTCCCCCTGCCAGCCCTCGACTTCTCAGCTGCCATTAGATCAGTATCTGCCCAGCTGCCTTTCTCCTGACAGTGAGTCATCATTATTTCTTTGTAGCAAGAAGGCTGCAAGTGGGCATATGTTATAACCAGCCTCAAGAAAGCTCTCATCACAGATTTTGAACACTGGCAGTTAATGCAGATATCAGAAACAGCGGCCCAAAAAAACAATAAAAAAGAAAATAAATTAGTTCTCCAAATACTGCTTGGCATAATCATTTCATACTATTCTGCACAGTCATTCAAGTGTTGCTGAAGAACCAGCATATTCATTCAAGGGGATTCACCTAATCTGACACGCACTGATCTTTAACCCTCTAACATAAAATGGTTTAGTGGCCAACTACTGTGATGCCTAAGATTGCCAAGTCACAAATTTAGCAAGAGTGGTTATCACTCTAGGAAGTATTAAGTGCAATGCGATTTATGTGGCCTGCCCTAAGCAAGCTACAGAATTCATTACCTTAAAAAGCAACTCTAAAAATAAAGCAAACTGCTCAGGTTTTCACATAACATATTGCTGTGGATGTGAGCACTTCCAAGACTTTCAAAGGAGTAAAAGTGCAATGGAAGATATCCAACCTCCCTCATAGACCTTAAATAACAAATAATTTCACCATGCAACTAAATGTTCTCAGGACAGCAAATGGGTCTTTCAGCTAATCTACACTTCCTGCTTGAGAAGGAATTTCAAGCTGAACTGCACTGTAGAGGAAAAGTAACTTTTGGGACAAACTTCAGTACAACCACTGTTTCAGTAGAGCAGCTGGTACAAAAAAGGGAGAAGAAAGAGAAATTAGAGAAGCTATCACATTTGGAGAACATTGCATCTCAGAAACTGCATCTGCTACTCACCTGCTCGGTCATACAGGATGTGAGACCGCTGGAGCCCCTCCTTTACATGCTCTTCTGTTACCAGAATGCCATGTGCAGCACCACCTTTGGCAGAGGTGTTCAAAGGAGCGCTCCTTCCCGCTGCTACTCTGGCCTGAACTGCCAACTGGAGTCCGTTCAGCCCAGTCCTGGCATCCCCATCGCAAAGATAGGCAAGTGTGTTCAGAGCTTTCTCCTCTATGTGCACCGGGAATCTGCAACAGAATAACCACACACCCTTAGCCCCCATCACACTCCTCTCCCTGCCTGTTGTGCTGGAGATGATTTTCTTTACAAAGTTTCTTGATGCACAGCTGGGTTTAAGATCTGTCTTAACTTGTCCTGCAGAACTAGGCGCCCACCCTCTTCCTCCTGCTCCAGTGCCTGCTAAATACAATTGTGCATGAAAAATGTAGGGCAGGAGCTCTCGTCTATTTAACTCCCTTATTTTTCCTCACCTCAATAAATTCAACAAAAATAGGGTCAGGTTTTCACCACAGTCCAATTCTGATACAGCCAGCTGAACTTTACAAAGTTTTACTCCATCAGCATTTCACTGGGAGCACTTCAAATTCCTTGGTGGAAGAACAGTGAAAAGGCAGCAAGCTATCCAAATGCAGGTGAGAGAATATAGTGAGTTATAAAGTCATTAGCATAACGTTTTGAACTACTAACAACAGCAAGAGGTGCTATCACTTGTTCTTTAGAAAACAATTGGAAAGATTGTTTACAATGTAAAACACATGCATCCTACTTTTTTGGTATTACAACTTATTCACTGGGGTACAAAAAAAAATCTTACTAGAATGAAGCTGCATCCCAATACATGTCCATCACTCTTCTTGCCATCTACTGCTCTAAGTGTGCCAGAACTATACAAACATGAAAAAGGCCAAATTCTAGTGAAATCACAATCTAAATTAACAAGTCACTGAGATTAGCTCAGTTGATTGGAGCATGGTGTTGATAACATCAAGGGTTTGGTCCCTGTATGGGCCATTCACTTAAGAGTTGGACTTGATGATCCTTGTGGGTCCCTTCCAGCTCAGAATATTCAGTGATTCTATGAAGATGGGAAATGCAGCAGCAGGATCTCCTGAGATCTTCTAATGAGTCCATGAAAAATCTGTGAGAATAACAAAGTCCAGAAGCTTTGTCTCCAGGTTTTCATCTGCTAGGCTGCAGTCCTCACTGTTGGGACACATCCAAACCAGTTCACCTCTGCATGTTTCCCAGGCACCCTGTTGGGGGAATTAACCCTCAAACCTCAGTTATGTAGAAAAGGTAACATCTAAGGTGTTGCCAGGTAGAGGGCGTAACTGATCTGATTTGGAGACGGCAGCTAATGGAATTAAAACATGACATTAAGGGCCCTAACTGAGCCACTTCTAGTAGCTGCACTGTAAATCAAGAGTGACAGGTATCAGTAAGGATTAGCACATAGGGCTTGGTGTGAGAGGCCATTTCTTATGAAGCTCTTGTGTGTCAAATAATTAAGGATTCACAACAGCCCTGCACTTCATTTACCAAAAGATGTGTTACTATTACTACCAGTGGTGTAGAAAAAGGCAGCATCAGTATTCACTGACAGATGTGTCCACTGATTTTCTTTACTTGCCATCTCGTCCTCCTTGCAAACCCACTTTGCACTTGTCACACAAAAGAAAAAATCTGCAGGTTCTGAAAAAATTTTAGCAGTTAATATTAGAGTCCTTTCATGGCCACACATAAAAAGGAAGAATTAGTAGAGCTGGAATTTTAATCTACCACTGCAAGTGAAAGCTGATAAATGTCTTCTAGGGGCAAATCCCATGCTGCAGAGAGTAGACATCACATCCTGGCAAAACAGATGCATCACATGCATCTCATCATGACTGTTTTCCATCTCCTTATTTCTCATGTATTTGATGAATCTAATAAAAGATATTAACACACACAGAGTGGCACTTTTGCCAGGGTGTTTCAAACACCATCATTGAACAAGGAAGCAGAACAATGCATCTGCACAGAGATGTAGTCAATTATCTCAAGCATCAAATTCCTTGAAAATCAGGAAGCAACATTCATCCCTCAGCACTACAGATCTTTCATAAGCATTAAATTAAAAAAGCCAGCAAAGAAAGCAAAAGCTCTTTTTAAAAAACCAGCAGGCACCACATACAGACATCCTGCTGCTAAGACCTCCTTCAACAGAAACAACTTCAAATATACAACATGATGAGCAAACACTTCTCACACAGCAGCAGGGAATACTTGAGAGAAGGTTTCACCTTCAAGGACTAAGCTCTTTGCCTGCTGCTTGCAAAGAAACACATCCTGTGCTTGAGGCCTCCTCACACGATACCACAGCTGCAGACAGTGACTCCAAGAAAGGGGAAGCATTGAGAGCACTAAAAGGCAGGTACTACCTTGGAAGAAGCTAAGTGCAGTCTTTTCCAAAAAAAGTTGAGGCCTCAGAGCACTTTTGCAATTTATCTGCTAATTTAAAGCTGGGTTGTATTCCTGTCTCTTGTTTCACTACAGGACTCTAACTGCCCTGTTGACTCAACGTAAGCAATTTATATTACAGAAAGTGAAACAAATATACACAAGAAAGTATTGAATATTAGTCCTGATGTTTCCGGGTGTGGGGTGCCTGGCTTCTTCTGACCCTTACTGCTGCACCAAAGGCAGCAGCTGTGGTGTTTTCACCCCAGAGATACCTTTGGCCGGCTGGATGCTGCAGCTGGGCACTCGGAACAAATCCAGGCAAAGTAGGAACTCAGTTTACCTCTGGTGGAAAAGGTTCAAGCGTCAGTGAAGAGAAAAGAAGCGGGTTCTATCGTAGAGCTTTACTGCATCATGGTAGACCTCTGAATGTGGTAACAGCTCACCGACAGACCACTACCACATGGTCTCGTGTCCTTTTAAGCCCCGTACTCAGGGGGAGGGGAGGGACAGGTGAGGGCCAACCAGGTGTGAGGAGGGGAAGGCCCAAGGGAGATAGACGCTAGGACAGGCCAATGAGCCCAGACCAGAGGAGCATCTGCCAACCACACGATGCCCTGCTGGAATGTTAAGATTGATGGACAGCTCTTAGGCAGGAGGGCAAAAGGGGGAGGGGGAAGGTTGGCACACCTGAGGGGGTTGGGATAGGTGAGACAGGAAATCGCACTGCAACAAGAAAGTATGAAAAAGCTGGTTACAAGCAATGGCCTTGTTCATTTCCATGCTAAAATTCAGTTGTAACCTAAGGGTAATGGCAATTCCAATCCAAATGATGCATTATGTATTGGCTGATCCAGTCCATGCCTACAATAGCATGACATGCAGGATGTGATACAGAACAAGAATAAATGGAGAAAACTTCCACATACAAACTGTTTGCACAGCACATTGATGAGAATCACTGATTAGAAATAACACAATGCTTTCTTGTTGCATAATCTCAGCTCCATACACATTCAGTATTTCAAAATAAAAAATGTTATACTCAGAATAATTGAATTGAGATTTTTTTTCTGAGCAATTAGGACCTTAAATTCCATTTTCTGATGATTTAACTTCACTAGGCAGGAGTCTAATTTCAAAATCAGGATGGCAATTATTTCAATACCTCGGCTTCCAAAAACCACTGTTGTGTTTTACATTTTTAAGCCCATCCTGTCTTCAGAAGCTCAAGTGCCCTACTCCCTCCAGTTTTTCCAACTTCTGCATCCATCAGAACCACAAGGCAGAATAACTGCCATGCTTTCTGACTTCTTTCCAAGCTCCTGATACGCTTGCAGATGGGCAATCCCATATTTTATTCAACTTCCAAAATTAACATCTAACGCCCACTGGATGCCAAGGGTCAATATTGGTACCTTGTAACCAATGATACGGAGACCAAAACATAAACAAGCCAAAAGGGACGTGCTGGGATCCATCACTCACTGGGCTGAAGGTGATATACTAGCTCAAGGAATGGAAAACTACCACTACAGGACAATAAATCCTTTCCCAGGTCCTCTTTATTGCCATTCCCTTGAGACAGTTTGTGCCAAGAACCAACATGAAATGTCTGATGAACAACCCATTAAACCCACACAGCACCACTGCACTTGAGCCAATGACAAGAGAGCATAAGCAGTATGGGAGCATATCAGGGAGTAAATATAAGGAATCCCAAGCAACTAGAATCTGTGTGATCAAAGATTAAAAAAATTACTGAGCTAAACACGAGATAAAGCACTCACTGCTTCTTTCCCGTACAAATCAGTACTTTCTTACTTTCTCAGTGCAATTATTCTCACTATGTTCACTCCTTGGCAGATTGCAACACTTTTACAGGCAAACAGTTCTTCAACTGAACTACTGCAGTGTGATATGCACTGCTCACTGCCTTACAGCACTGTCTCCCAGTATTGCCTCTCACCTCAGCAACTCATTTCCTGCAAGGAAATTAAATGGATATTCCAGCTAAGGAATAATTTTCAAGAAAGTATTGAACACCAAAGATCCAAAGGAATTCCACAGTCAGTGCTGTGATTTACGAACCAGTGAATTCAAAACACGCCAGAACTTTGTAATACAGCCAGTAGCAAGCTGAACTGCATGATGTCTGGGCTTGCCAACAGGAACCTGGGGTTCCTTCCATTTCCCTCAGCTGTGTGCCTTCTGTGCTATCTAGCTTCAGACACATTAATCAACCATCCAGTTTACTGTCTGACTTCAATTAGAGATACCATTCTGAGGGCAGCACTTGAATGGCAAAAATAAAAAGCCACGAGAAGAATATGGTTTCTTCCACCTGACACAGTACAAGGGTAATGTATCAGTGCACACCTGGAACAGCTGATGCTGCTACTGACACAACATAAACTGCAGAAAGCACAAGCAGTTGCAGCAATAAAAAACGTCTTTAACATTGACTTCTTACTTTCCTTCATCATGAGTATGTTTCTTCCTTTCTCATTTCTTCATCTTCAGTATACTGAAGACTATACTTCAGTACAGTCTTCAGATTGTAAAGACTTCAGTAAAGTACAGTCTTCAGATTTACTCAAGACTTCAGAGGCACAGTTTGATGGCAGTAATGCTGATGCAAATATAACAAAAAGCACATATTATCCTAAATAAATCCAGTAATTAACATAAAAACTGTCAAAGAACCTTTGTGAGCCATGATGACACAACAAACAGAAAGATATCCAAGAAGTAAAACTCACTGCTAGTTGCTCTAGCTTTAGAGCAAGAAAAGGCCACAGTGGAGTGAAAGAGAATCCAGGTGATCTAACCTTATCAGAAACCTGCACCAATGGTGAAAGCAAGATAAGAAAAATCCACAAAGAAAATCTAGGGAAACAGTTTCGGGTAGAGCACACTTTTCTTGTGGAGCGCAGATGATGAAATCCATTGGATCACTTGGGGATGGCTGCATCCTTGCCAAGCACCGAAGATGCCTGTAAAGACTAAGGAAGATTCACCCTCACCTTATTCCTTAAGGTAATAGGAGAGACCACAAAGAATCATTCTCTCCTTCAAAATCTCCTAGGTAAGTCATCGTGTCAGACAACTGATGTGATACTAAAACCATCTGATTAACTGAGGCCAAGTAGCACATGCAGTACTTCATGCTACACTGCTGTGGCTTGGAAAGGGAGACTAACATGGGAAATGAAACCCAAAATTCAATGTACACGTCTCTTGTGCCTTCCTGCTAGATCTCTGAAGCATTTTCAAAGTGGGTTGACCCCACGGTTTGGGGACGCGCTGCCTTACAGCTCCTTTTCTCACTCTGGTATAAAGGCGAGCACCATTTACAACCAAATAAATTGTAATTGGGGATTTCCATTTATTCTTCAGGACAGCATGAACAGTTACCTGCCTGCATCTAATGACAGTCCTGTTCCATAGAGGCAAGGGTGTAAAAAGCTGAGACAGCTGCTCCTGCAGAGCAGTGGAGAGGAAATGAAGAAGCAGAAATGGTACAGACACTGAAGCAAGAAGCAGGAATCAATGAGAAATCCAAACTAGAACCATGGGAGGGTGAATGGCTTATAAAAATCTGAACTTATCAGCAACAGAGTGTAGGAATTGTAGCTCAGCACCAGATTGCATAATGAAAGATAAGAAAGACACAACTGCAACAAAACCTCCTCAATTCAAACCCCCATTTTTATTTTTAAAGGCTCGGCTCCCATGACTGCCTTGGAGTGTGGCCCTCTCTCCCCAGGGAGAGATTTCTGAAACTGTTAGTCTGATGTCTGCCTGCCAGACTTCTTTCAGTTTGATGAAGCACCGTGCTGTTTAAATCATCCATTGCTATTGGAAGGTTAGACATGGAGAGTCCAGCGAAATCCAAACCCAAACAACTGCAGCTGAAACTATGCCTTGTACTTTAATCCTGTATAGAAAGGAAAGCCTCTGAACCCCAGTAAGGGTGTAGCCACAACCACAGCTGTGCCACTACATTAATGCTGACATGCAGTACTGCCTTCTCTTCTAAAATTCACATTACTACAACACATAAAAGCTACAAATGAGTAAACCATGAAGCGGGTAACCTAAAAATAAAAAAGGAATACCTTTCCTTACCTGTCCTGACCTCAGCATTCAGGTTGGCAATTCTTTGTGCTTACATTCTGTGACAAAGTTCAAGTGGATTCCCTCTCATTTATTTCATACAGTCTGTCAATCACCACCATGCCAATGCACTGTAAATTACCAGGAGTGCAGCCAAGAACCAACACGAAGGAAGTGTAATAGCTTGCACGTGAGTACCACAGTACCACGCATTACTCTTATTTGCCAGCCTCTTGTTTCAGAAGGCAGATAACATCTCTTGTAGACAAATCTGGATGTTCTTTTTCTAAAACTTTCTAAAGTGTTTAATATGAATCTATCTGTCTGGACATCAAGGAGCAGAGAAAAACAAAGTCTCTCTTAAAACAATCTATTAATGTCTCACAGCAACAGTCTCCTCTAGTCATTGGATATCCTAAAACACAGCACAGGACTTATCCTACAACCAAAGAACAGAAGCAGCATCATCCTCCCTGATCTCATTAAAAACATATTCTCGGAAAACAACAAACTTCTGGCAGGCACTTCCAAATTAAGAGGGGATAGCCCATCCAGCACTTAACGGTAACATGACGCTTTTACAATCAGTAGCGAGAAGTAACACACATTAAGACATGACAAAGACCCAGATACAGGCTTCCACAGCAAATCCTCAGCAGCACAACAGATTTAAATATCCTGAGAGGGTGAGTCAGGAGTTACAGATCCAAGTATAAAATTCTGTCCTAATCCAGACAGTGAGATTATGTTTTGGATGGAGAGAGCCAATGCTTTGAATTCTCTCTCTCCTGTCACCCCCGCCCCTGCCATATGCTGCCACTTCTTTTCTTTACTATCAGAAGTGGCTAGGGTTTCTCTTCCCACCCCCAACTGCTTCATTCTCTCCCTGGCAGGCAGTCAGCTCCTCGGGTTGTGCACGTTAACACCCCGCAGCCCATAAAGTACTCACTCCGAGCTCTTGCTGCTGCTGCCAGTTGCAGGGGTGCCGTGCTGGTCGCCCTGGCCCAAAACCTGGAGCCCTAAGAATCTGACAGCCCTCATCAGAATTGCCTCCATCGCTTCAGCCGAGAGCTTCTCCAGGACGATCACCCGGCACCGGCTCAGGAGAGCGGCGTTGACTTGGAAGGAAGGGTTTTCTGTGGTCGCTCCTATCAGGGTCACCGTCCCACACTCGACGTGAGGAAGGAAAGTGTCCTGAGCATGGGAGGGAAGCAGAAAAAGCTGATCTCGATCAATGACAACCTGAAACACCCCATGTGAGTAGGCTACCTTTTTTTTTTGCATCTTGTGAGACTTTGGGTTCCCTGTTGATATGACAAATAACCACATTGACAAGGCAGTTAATGTGTGCAGATATGGAAATAATAAATGACTCCACTGAAAATGACCCTGCCAGCTGAAAAGAAATACGGTAAAGAAATCTGCAAATTTTGGGTTTGTGTGACTTTGGTTTATTGCATGACAACACAAGAAATCATGAAATTGCCTTATCAAGGATAACAAATAGTGACGCTACTCCTAAATACGCTTTGAATCAACCTTTAGGGCTACAATTCCCTGCTTAATTCTGTACACAGTAAACTACAGGAAGATTAGAGAACAGTTCAATTTAAAAACTGTAACCTGTAGTACAGAATTCAAGCTTTCCATGGCACAACTGAAAAAAACCTTATACCTAGGAAAGAAAAAAGAAAAAAAGCCCAAGTGATGGCTGCAGTGTTATCCTGAAGTACCATGCCATGACTTATTTTTTTCTTACACAGAAGAGAGGACAACATTAAAATACCCACCTTTGGCACATTCACACTCCAGACCTTTGTAAAGGTAATACTTAATGCTACCCCCCAGATGGAGTCTAAAATGAAGATGTGTGCAGCAAACACTACTAACATGACTTTGCAAAAAATAAAATTTCATAAAAGTATCATATAAAGACTGGCATATATATATAACTCAGTCTTTTATTTAAATCCTTGAATCACAATAATTAAATGTTGGTTGGAAGTCAGCTAAGGAATTTAATTTTTATGTTTCTGCCAAATTCATCTACTGCAAGTATTAACATTGAAATCAAAAGCCCAGAGGAAGGTATCACCTTAAGGCAAAGTGGGAGATTTTACAGAAGTGCTGACCAAGGCTCTTTTAAAAAAGCAGTGTAGTACAATACCTGCTGAGATTTATTGAAACGATGGATCTCATCAATAAAGAGGATAGTTTTTCTCTTGAAGAGTCTTTTTTCATTCTGGGCTTGGCTGATGACATCTCGAACATCATTTGTCTTGGCACTTGTGGCTGACAGCGTAACAAACCTCATGCCATTCTTTTTGCTGCTGTTGGCTATGATGTGTGCCAGTGTAGTCTGAAACAGCAATAGGAGAAAGCTTTGTAAAAATCAGTTCAGACACAGAAAGTACCAATTTAAAGGAAATATGTATAGAACAAAGCTATATATTTTGGACATAGGGACAGTGTTGACAGTTTACAGAGTTAACATTTAGCTTTTAGCTCACGTTATTCTAGGGCACAGAAAACTTAAAAACTTCCTGCTAGAGGTAGCTGCCAAATCCTCTGCTGCATTTCCAATGCCTGCACTTTTCCATACCAGACCCACTGAGCCTCAGTACTGAAAAGGACAGCACTGACAGCTGTCTCCTTTGTCACGGAAGAACCCTCTGCCAAATACATTTCTGTCACAGAAGACGGGCTGACTGCAATTCCCTTTGCAGTTATTTTGTGGAGCATGTTAATGGATAAAGAGCTGGACTACCCCAAGACACCTGCCTAAGAGCTTACAGTGCAACTGCATGTGAGAAATAAAAAGCTACAATGTTATTAACTAAACCCTTTTATATTTCAAATACACATAAAAATGAAATTAATCAGACTGCAATTTCTACAAAAGCATGAGAACATTAGCATTAGAAATTGACATGTGTACTTCAAAAAATGTAACTCTTAAATCTAAATAGTTAACAGTAATCAAATGCTGACCCAGAGAAGCAAAAGGTAGCTGACTGAACAAACTGGCTGTTTTTAGTAAGCAGCTATGTTGTTTTTCTGTCCTTATGAACAACCCCTTCAAATTCAAATTTATTTATAATTTCATTTAGCCTACCAAAGCACAGATACAACCTCCACCAACCTCCTGGGTAGATTGATTACACCAGAACATATCACAGACATGGTTTTGAGACTTTCCTTCACAACCTTAGTTAACACAGGTGTATGCCCCAAAGAGAGTGTATCTCTATTTGAAAGTACTGCTAGAGAAAACAGGTGATTCTTCCATCAAGCTCACTGTTCTATTAGAGAAGGATCCAAAGGAGACCGAAGACAGGAGAGTCTCAGCAGATGAGGACAGGGACAGGTGCCAACAAAACCACCTCAGAAGATATTCTAAGTGCTGAGGTTAAAGCAGCAGGTGGTGTCAACCTGATCCTCTTGCAGGGAGGCTGCAGAAACAAGCACCTACCACTTGGCTACCAACAGTGTTGCAGTACCCTGCTCTGTCCATTTAATGGATTTCCTTGTCCCTGAAACCGCAACCAGCCCAAGTTAGAAAATGGGAGGCTAAGGAGAAGGATATATTGTTATTTATTCTTGCTTCAGTTTTAATAAGGGCTTCCTGATTGCCTTCAGAAGCAGTGTCATTTCAGGTCCTGACACAAGACTCGCATCCCATGTCAGATCCTTCCTCGCTTCCTGGAGCTCAATCCACCAGCCCATCCCCAAGCTGTATCATTGCAGAAGACAAGACTGGAAAAACACTTGGAAAGTGTTTGCAGCAAAGCCTACAGATATTAGCAAGATCTGAGAAAATAAACAAACAAGCAAATTCCACCCCCACCCCATCAAAACCAAAAGAAAAATATCTTTGAAACTGAGTTATCAAATTAAAACCAAAATTCACGTTTCCTTACAAAAGGGCCTTGAATCAGGATGTAACTTCAGACGATATATCCATGCCTTAAAAATCTCTGAAAGCACACAAAGATACAATACATCAAATTTGAGGATGAAAAAAGACAATGTATCTTTTCCTTCTCTAAAAGTGGCAGTGGTGAGAGGACAAAGAAAAAAAAAAATAAAGCAGCTCTTCTTCTTGTAGCTTCACCTGGACTGGTAGCTCACATTGTACCCTGGCTGTCACTCAGAGAGTTTTGTTATTTACAAAAAAAGTAGTAAAGACTTTGTTTTATACACATGCATAGGAGTCCACATTTTTACCCTAATTTAGGGGAAAAAATCAAAGAGATTTGTTTGAAAGTTACTGTTAGACCAAGAATCTACTTGAAATCTGCTGCACGAATCTCAGCCAGCAGATACCTTTCTCCCTCTGCCAACTTGTGGGTCATCAAAGGTTGCAATAAGAATAACATACATTGCCTTTCAAATGCAATGCTTGACAAGGACAGGCATGTTCACAACCTCTTCCTTCTGTTCTGCACAATCAATCATTCAGCAAGTCAAACTGCCTATCACACAGATGTAAAACTTTCCCTGATTCTCTGAAAGACTTCCCATGAGTTCAGGATTTTTATGCTGCTTTTTGTCCTGCCATCTCAAGCAAAAGTCAGTAACAAGCTACAGTTTTCTCCCTCTTTGTTACTTCAGGTTACAACCTAAAGGAACCCAAAACCTAGTAGAGAATTCATGTAAGCAAAGTAGCTTAAGTATGAAGGCACTAGCACAAAACACCTATAACTCATATGCTAATTTCCTAGTTTTCCCCCATGGGCAATGTATTTAAGGGACAAGAAGAAACTTAGAAATCTGATATGGAATAAGGCAGAAGAAAATACACTGATTATCCTTCATAATCTAAAATAAATTTTGATGTTTGATTCTTATACTGGAAAACAAATCTTTTAAAATAGGGACACTGATGTTGCAATTTACTGTGAGTACCCCTGAATCAGAACCTGCATAACAGGCACAAAAGGAAAATTCAAACAAGTTGGTAATGTGCTCCTTTTATTATACAGGTGTTTCTTATTTAGTTCATGTTTTTTTCTTTATGGGCAGGAGCAGGAATATTGTTTCCCACAAATTAAGAATAGGAGTGATCCAGTGATCCTGCAAACTGACCTTTTGCTAACTTCACTAAAAATAACACCTTACAAGGAGCTGATAGCTCCTTGCCCCTTCTAGAAACCATTCTTAGTTCTCTTCTACTATGATGCCAAACTATTCAAACTCATACCTATTATCTCAACTCTTACGCTGAATATTGTGAGACTTTACTGACCTACTCGTTTAGACAAGCTAAAGCAGTGACATCATAAAAAGCTGTTCTGAAACAGAAACATATTCACCAAGAAACTTCCGAACCATTATTCACCAATGGATAACACTTAACTTCAGCCCATGGTCATTTATTTCCAGACCCATTGCACACAGAACAAACACTTAACTACTGAAACTCTCCTTCACCATCCTGTACCTATTGCTTTGTGTCAGCCTAAATGAGAATATCCTTTCCCAGCGGCTGAAACCGTCTCAGATTTACAAACAGCCAGAAACCAACCAACCAAACAAAAAAAAACCCCAAACAAGCAAGCTGACTCACAGCAACTATGCTACTCATTTTTCTAGGCTTTGATACAAGTTACAGATGAAACAAAAGCAACCCACAAAGCATGCTTGGCTCCACACACCTCCCACTGTCAGAGCAGAAAAGTCCATCAGATTTGCTGTTTGGTAAGCTGGGTGTTTGTGCTAGGAGACAAGAATTTACTGTACACCCAGAAGTTTCCCTGACTGGGCAATACTCTTTAGGTATGACCTATTTCCCTCCTCTCTGCACTGCCAGTAGTCAAAGCTCTCTCACATCCACGGCTGGAAGAAACAGTTAAAAGCCTGTACAAGTTAAGCCAGTCTTATTGATGCTGATCTTCAATGCTACCTGCTCACAAGTAAGATGATCTTATTGATTTTTGCAGTTCTGCACCAGGCCATTAAACTATGCTCTTCAAATTAGCTCACCAAAGTTCCTTACAAGAATGAAGAGTGGTACTGCCAAACTCACTTCAGGAAGTGGAATTGGAAAAACCTGGGAAGGGATTAGAACACAGGATTAGACCATATCAAGAATACTGTGAAACCTAAGGTCCTACACAGTTCTCCCAGGAAGCCTGGAAGGCTGTAGGCTCTGCCAGGCCACGTTTAGGTGACCAAAGCAGATCTGGCACAGACTGGCACAAGTGCAGCACAGCATGGATTATTCCTGAGCAGGAATAATCTAGCTGGCATGTAGGTTTCCCCAACAAGTGACTTTGCTGGCTTGTTCCAGAGTAAATCACAATGTAAACTATGTTTGTGGCAGGGATGACAAGAGACTGATAAGCCTAGTGCAAAACACAACAGGCTAGTTACACCTACAGACTTGTAGGGTCTAAGCTATGTTATCAGAGTGCTGAACTAGCATCCTGATTTTCTTTGCTGCTGTTTGACCGTGACTTTGCAGATATTTTTCGCTCTTCCTTTATTCTGACCAGGATTTCCAAATCTTTGTTTACATGGTGTTGCCATCAATGGTGTCCCCTCACCTTCAACCCTCCCTTTGCTGGCAGCAGGGCCACACTGTGGCTGCCAAGCAATCATGAAAGGCCGTGCTCTGTTTCACTGCCTTGAGGGAGACACCAACAGCATCCTTGGATGCCACACAGGGCAGCAGCTCTCTGGGATGTAGCTCTGTGGATGTTCTCTGTGCCACACTGCGTCACAGGAGATAAGCCAGGCCGTGTCTAAAGGAAATTGGCAGCACAGCAGGTGAACATGGCCTGGGGACACTGTCTATAGAGATAAACACAATCAAAAGTAGCAGCAGTTGGTGTTTATATAAGGGCAGATGCTATTCTTACCCATCTTGTTTGGTTCCTCAAACCCCAAATAGCCCACTGAGATACTACTGGAGGAGTAAGTGTCACTGAACAAGAGACACAGTATGTGCTTTACAGCACTTCCAGAATCCAAGCCCAACCAAGCATAAACAGATGCAAGGTCATTGCATAATGTTTCTTGAAATGGAGCTGTATCTCCATTTGCTCTATTCTGAATTGTGTACTTGAATTCCAACTGCTGTATGGATACAATGGTATTTTCTCTTCCAGCGTTCTCTTCCTAGAGAGCCACCCCAAGTTATTCCTGATTTAGATTGGCATAAGCAAAACCAAGCACACTGCTCCCTGCAAAGGAAGTGTTGCAAACACAGGTAACTGCAAAGACTAACCCATTTTCCAGAGTTGTCCTGGACTTTCAGCTTACACTACTGTAAAAGACATGACGCATTTTTAGTTTAAAATTTCATGGTAATCAATCGAAACAACTCATTAGTTCAAATTGTTCAAATCAGGTCCCAAGCTGTATGAGTAAGAGAAGACAAAATACACTCAAGCAATCAAACAGCCCATTAGGTAACCACTTGAATCAGCAAAATAGGAAGCACTGAGAAGCGATGATAAATACGTGGGCACCAAAACAGGTGTTGGACTTTCTGTCTGTGTTTCAATAGGTCATTTATTGAATGCAAAGAAAGAAAAAAAAAAATACAGGGAGTCCTAGAAATAAAATGTAATGTCAGAGAAGATCTGATAGAAACTTCAAAGACCACTTACTGGGGTTTTTAATGTTTTGCACTTATACCAACATTGCATATTTTATCTTATTATTGGAGTGCACACATGAACCTCAAAAAATCATGCATGAACACTCTTTGTCTTATCTTCTGTAAGGAGTGGGTTCATGCCACTTGCTACCAATTTTTTTCTTGTTACACAGCAGCCATAAGAGGGAATGTTTACTGTACTTAAATACGGAATGTTCAGGTTTATAAGGCTTAAACTTCATCTGTGGCAGCAAAATTATTCGGTGCTCAAGTTACGCTGTGTCCCCCCGCTAACTCTTTACTAAAATTGGTGCCCCAATGGCAGACATGCAAAAATCTAAATCCCTGTATTAAGGTGCCATAAATTACAGCACAGCTTACTCACATTACACTCGGATTTATACAGGCCTTTAAAAATTTGCATAGTCAGTATGAACAAGCTAACTGTTCCTAAGTTAATAACCACGGCATCTCTTTGAAGCACTGTTTCTTCTGGCCTGAGTCTGATCAGCTTCTTAAAAGAAGAAAACTGGCTCTTGTGTTCAACACTTTAGAGTGACAAAAGGGCAAACAAAAAGTCAAAGTCTTTTCATCAGAGCACCTTGGCTTCCTACATAATTAGGATGACAGATTCAAGGTACAAAGATCATGTTCCCTTAAAGTAAGAGGACTCAGTACAGATGGAAACTCAAAAGAAAAGAGGATCGCAACGGAAATACCCCAATTTTGTCTTTTCAATTTTGAGGATGTTTCCTTCAATATTCAAGTGAAGCTGAGGCCAAAATCGACTTGGGCAGAGCAGTTACATAGCACACATGTTTTTACTCTAGCACCTAGCTTTATTGTTCTCATGATAAAAATTCTCCAAAAATACTCTTGACCTACAATAAGAAATATTACATTTATAGCACTTTAACAAGCAAGATTATTTTCTTCCTGCTTAGAAAAAGTTTGTTGAACTACAATTTTTCATAAACATCCAGACTGAAAAATAATACATAAATTGATTTGAAATTTGGGCCTGATGATTTACTGCATGTTCAGTTATTTTTTTTTACTTAGTCCCGCTCTACCCTTTTCAAAAGTATCAGTTACCATGGCATTTGGCTGTAGAAATGGAAGAAGGCATAGATGGGCTGCAACAACCAGATTCCATGGGTAGCAAGAGCCTGTAGAGGTTTAAGAAATGTATGACCACCTTACACAGCACTTCTGAATTTAGACCAACATATCTAATTATGCTGCTATTTTAGCTCTTTGATGGGCAGAGCTTAGCATATGGCCTTGTTACTGCTGAAAAGCACTGTACTTAATGGAAGCAGTTTTTGCTGATCAGTCCAACCAGGTTCTGAGGCAGTGAGCTTACCTCTCCTCTACAGGATCTTTCATGTTTTCAAGCCCAATATTGCTTTTTCATGGAATGTCTTCTTAGACACATTATATACATACAACTCAAATAGTAAGTGAGTGGGATAGGCAGGCAAGAACAGATCTCCTTTTTCATCTTCAGGTCGACTACTTTGCTTGCATATTAAATCTGTCAGGAGAGGAATTTTATAAGGACATATCCAAGAAAAGAACAGAACTTTTAGCTATTTAACTCAAAGAGACATTATGATTTATGGGGAAGAAGGCCTGAGATAAAACTCTACGCTAGCACCATCCTAGAAATATTGATAAATGTGGGTGAAGGGGCAAAGTTCAACTTTTTGCAGAAGGAATTTCTGGTTCAGCCAATAATGGGTGTTTCATCAGGAGCCAGCTGAAAGCAGATAGACTCAAAACTCTGCTGAGAAGGAATAACCTAGAAAGCAGAAGAGTTACTCGATAATATTTTTACTCAGTGAGTAAAAATGTAACAGAGGAGTTGTGGAACTGTTCTTTGAAGGGTCAAAAGGCACAGAAATTATGCAAGTCAGACAACTGACGAACAACAGAATTTAAACTCTGTGAAAAGCAAGCTTACTAAATACAATTATGCGTAAAGCATATGGGTGAGGACGATGCGCCGTATAAAAGGAGAACGAAAGCTGTGACATCACAGGCATAAAACAGATCACCCTTTACTTAAAGACACTTTCAGTACCACAGAAGGTTCCTAAAGGAGACCTGGAACACAACTGTTAAGCTGTCACAAGCTCATGAAAAAGCACTTCCATGGTCAAAGCCAGGTGCATTCATCAGATCACAACTCAAAGGCCACTGAAGCCAGTGCCAGTTTGCAGAGGCTGTTCTGCAGCCTTTGCTTTGCTACCACTGTACTTGTACAGCTTTTTTTTTCCTGAGCAAAGAGGGCTTCAAGAAAGAGCAAGCACATGCTGTTGACAGAGATAACAAGAAACAAAAGGCAGGAGACCACAAAAAATATAGAAGCAAGCCCCTGAATGTGTTATTCAGAAAGAATTCCTATTTATTAAAGAACTGAATTCCACTTCTCTCTCTGGCCATCTTACTTCAGTCAATCCACCTCCCCTTTAATCAGATTTCAGAAACAGCCCTTCTTCACCTCATCTATTCTGAGCTCGTACTTTCTGCTATTACTTTGTTATTTTAAAGGAAGTGGCAATTATTGAATTTCACTAGTTGGTTCTTTTGAGGTGTATGTTATCTAGCCTAAGAAACCTGCTGCATCATTGCTAATGGTATTCATCTCATTCTAACACCTGCTCCTTATTTACTGTGATTGACTACCATTATTATTCAAACATCACATAGCAAGTCTTTTTTTTTTTCAATTAAGTATGCTGACAAGAGCAAGCTGCTGCTCTGTCCTTCTCTGCTAAGCATTAATTGCTTCCCCTATCCCAGATTTCTCAAACACACTCTCACACAGCCAACACACCAAATTATAGAAATATATAATACACAAAACTTAATGTTGTGAACACATTAGACTGACAGAGAAAACTGTATTTTGTTTGCCCTGCCACACAACAAATCTGAAATACATGGAAGAACAGGACAAAATTAAGGCGAGATCTTAAACACTGCTCAATCACACCTGAGGCATTCCTTTGGTCCTTCCCTCACGACAACTGTGAATCCCTTCACTGCTGTGCTAGACAGTCTCTGGGGATTCATGATGGCCCCTGGTATGCTAAAGGAGGCAGAACATGAAGATGCAGTGGTCAGATCCTGCAAAGACCCACCAGCCTAAAAGTGGTTGAAGGTGGATGAGTGCATAGCCAGAAGCTATCTGCCTTCCACACCAGTGCTGCCTTCTCTTAGGGGCAAGAATTCATAGGCTAAAACAAACCTAGTACTCACAAACTGTGCTGTGTTAACCTGCTGGTTTCCTAGACGTATTTAGAGATTCTGTGTTGTGGCTGTTTTTCAGCTTCTCAGCCATTAACTAAACCACGGCTTATGTTGTAGGTATGGACTTTGGAGTTAGGAGATCTGAATTATCTGAAAGCAAGAGAAGCCTTGTGTAACCAAAGAGCAAATTGCATGGAGCGGGGCTGAAGGGGGCGGACCAATTCTATTTTATTCACGAGGCAGGTTGTGTTTTTTTGTAATCTTAAGTGAAAACTAATGGACATCAGCCAACGTAAGGAATCTACAGAAGAAACCAAGAAGACAGAAGAGCGAAGAAAAGAGAGAGTCCGAAAATGAGCATGTTTTAGGTACAGCGGCCTCAAGAGCCACGTAAAGCAGCAGCGGCCCGACCCCGCACGCTGCGAGGGGGCCGCCCGCACTCACCTTCCCGCAGCCCGGCGGCCCCCAGAGGATGAGCGAGGGGATTTCGTGGGACTCCAGCAGGGACCGCAGCAGGGTCTCTGCCCCCAGCACCCGCTCCTGCCCCATGTAGTCCCCCAGCGTGTCCGGCCGCAGCCGCTCGGCCAGGGGCTTCCCCTCCAGCTTCTGCGCCAGGCTCTCCCCGCACAGCGCGGCCGCGCATCCATGGCCCGCCGGCACGGCGGCCTCGTCCCGCCCCGCGCCGCTCTTCCCGCCGCCGCGGCCCTTGTGGAAGAGGGAGAAGACGGGGGACGCGGCGGGCGGGCGGGCCTCCTCCGGCTGCCCCTCGGCCTGGCTGCCCGGCGGGGCGGCGGCGAGGCGCGGCCGCTTGCTGGGGGGCTCGGCCTCAGCGCCGCCGGCCTGCAGGCAGCGGTCCAGGTGCGCGTTGATGTCGGCGCCCGGCAGCTCCCGCAGGCACACGGGGCACTGGACCACCCGCTCCTCCTCGGCGCCCTCCGTCGGCTCCATGGGCTCCCGCGGCCCGGGCAGGAAGCGGAGCCGCCCGCAGCCCTTCGGGAGCTGTAGTCCGCCCGGGCCTGCTCCCCGCCCCAGCAGCCGGGCTTTGCTGCCCCTCAGCTGCTGGGCAACATCGCCGAGCTCTCTGGACTTGGAATCCACCTGGTTTCTCATTGAAGTATGTGAAAACGTCATTCTCTGTGAAAAAAAAATCAATAAATTACTAATTTTTTTAAAAATTAGATTCAAACCCGAACTCTTGTATTCCGCAGAATGTAGGGCAGGTTGTATTTCAAAGATGGGCACAGTAAGCTGTACCATTCGCATCCTAATTTACGACCCGAACTTGACCCATTGGTAATTCTTTCCACATTACATCTTGTTTTCTTTCTTAAAGTATATGTTTAGGTTTAATTATACACGGTGACATAATAGTTCCCAGCTTGTAAAATTCAGGTCAATCTAATGTCAGCTGTATTAAGAGGTAAACAAGTCTGGCTACTGGCTAACAGTACCCCCAGGCTTAAAATTTGAAAATGGCTAGTTAGAAAGTGGCCAGCAGGTCAGAAAAAAAAAATAAATACTTGAACTGATGATGGAGACCAAAGGACTGAGTTTGAAGCAAAGTGCCTTACAGCCCATCATGTAAACCTAGTTCTTACTGAAGGGATTACAATCTAAATGCAGATGTTGAAAGTGAAATGAGGTGTTTGTGGGTTCCACTTTCCGGCTAATACCTATTTGCCTGCCCATTTCTATTCCTGATCAAACTTAGAAACAATTACTATATTGTTTATATTTTTATAGCGCAAATATATTGATTTGCTGCTATAGGGTAGAAAAAGCAGCAAGACCGTGCCTGTGCTTACAGCTAAGCAGTGCTTTTATGGCATGTGTGGTCTCTGAGTGTGCAAGTGAAGATGTGATTCATGAAGCAAGATATTTTGCTTAGAGTGAGCGATTGGCTTGCCAAAGATGACCCAGAAAGTAGAAGAAAGTATCTCCCAGGCCAGAGCTGGGAAATGTAGATGACTGGGGAAAGGTTTTCACCCTCCTCTGGGGGAAAATGGAACTTCACACCATGTGAAGGTCATAGTTTCCCATTGCTCAGTGGCACATGACCAGGGTGAGATTTCTTCTCTAGGACTTTGGAGGAGGCACTTGCAAACAAATTTCACATTCTATTGTTCAGCTTTTTGTTTCAGGGATGTATTAAGATAATAATGGTGGAGAGCACAATCACGTTTGGACTCAGTCCTAGTCTCTGCTTGGTAACAGAGCCCAGTAAGACATTTGAGCTTGCCATCCCATTAATATTTTCCCAGATAACTAACTCACTGGTCAGCTTGAAGAAACTTCCTTTAATTAGGACATATCATTTTCATAAGATAGATGGCCACATTTGGTGATCAAAGCTTAGAGGATGATGTGCTCTTTGGAGAGCTATGGAGAGCCTGAATCAGCTTTCCTTGGTTGAAGTCCTGTCAGGCCACAAGGTCTTCACAGCCAGGTCACTCAATCACTGTAGGATTTGAGTAGCTGTAGACATGGAGGTAGCAGAAGGGCATCTGGAAACATGTCCTGTTTTTTTCTGACAGCTTTCAATTACATCTTATCATCCTTTGCCATGGAGTAGATCAGACAATCCATGGAATAATGGCTCGAAGGTCAGACTGAGCTGTTGGGTATTTCATCTGCAATTCTCAGAGCCTTTAAGAAAATCCACAAACCTGCTTTTGAGAAATGGGTGAAGAAAATCTCATAGTGTGTTCCTTCAGCTGATGGCAATGGAAAGGGAAGGATGTCAGAGCTGTGAAAGTTGGTGAGAAACACTAGATGCAGCAGATTGGATATTTTTACATATTGGATGCATGACTTTTTCAGATGACAAATGCCTTACAGGCCCATTATGGTGTGCCTGCATCTCCCATATTAACAGCACAGTCTGCAACAACATGGTAGCAAGAATCTCTCTGGAAGGCTCATTTGAAAACTACAAGCTTACGTGGTTCTTTGCTGTCCATCATCTTTAAATGTCACCACTATCCAACCATCTCTCGTGTCACATGGGATAGCACGTGGCATCTTTCACATCTGGGAAGCTTGGAGGGCTAACTGTGGGCAGAGCAGCTACTCGGTATAGGTACACATTTGATCTGCTGCATGTGCACAGATGTGGAGTCAAAACACTGAGGAACATTTTCTTTTGGAAGGTGCTTGGGTAAAAATAGCTGATTTAATTGGGTCTTTGATTGTACTCTGAAAGCTGCTTCTCTCTGCTGCCAGTGACTGTAAGGTTGTGTATAAGTTCTTAATTACACCATATAATTTATAGTGTTTATGCAAGTTAAGTTGAACTATGAGCTGTGTAATGAGATTTAACAGATTCAGCTTTCTAGGACTAAGGCATTACCACTGTTCTTTTGTAGCTGGGTTTCCAGTACAAAGAAGGAAGGGCTGCAAAAACAGCAATAGAAATGTTTTGGTCCTCTATGTTTTGTCCTACACTTGGACATATATTCCAAGTGTAACCAAGTGCTTGCTTGAGGTGGGAACCCACGACCTTGCTGTGGAATAAAAGCCTTCTAGAGAGAAGGCTTGACTTGCAGTGGCCTTCCAACCAATCCTACTGTTAGACAAGCCTCAGTGATCCTACATCCTGTACTTGCCAGGCACATCACAAGGGCCTGCAGAGGAGAAGAACCCAGCTGAGGACTGTGCTCCTCTGCAGCCTTCAACAGAGGGCCAGAAATTGCCACCATTTTGGCAACTAGCTATTTTTGTGGTAGAGGATGGTGGGAAGAGAGAGGAAAGGCCTGTGTTCAGGCCTGTACTACTTTGTTTAGTTTCTAAAATCTTTCTGGACTTAATGGACTTCTGGATCCCTGATAAGCAGGGTCCTTGCATATCAGCTTGCTGGAACTGCAACAGAAAAGAGAGCATGTTGAGCAGCAGGGAACCACTGAGATGGTTAAAAGTGAGGAGTGCTCCATAAGCAAGGTGTGCAGCAACAACAGCAGGTGTTGATTTCATTGAGCTAAATAGTTACTATGAACAAATTCAATTATATTGGTCTTGTAGCCTTCTTCAATTATCTGGTGTTCAGTGTAGAACAGTCTCTGTGAACAGGCAGTGCTGTATACTCTGAGTTTTGGTTCAGCAAGTATAAGGAGAGAGAGCTGAAATATAAAGTGTTGCAACATGATAATTTTCTAAGCAAAAATGCATGAATAACACTAAGACCTCTTATTTGTCTTTCTTTTGTACAGCCAAGAAAGAGGAGAAATCAGAAGTTACGAGTGTTCACTGGTTTATGAATCTAAGGTGGAGAGGAGAACAGACAGTAAATTAACTGGACATAGTATGAAGCTACTTAAGATTAACAGGCTGGAAGAAATAAATACACGATTCAGCACAAGCAGACTAGAAAAAACAGCCTTTTTTCAGAGTGTGGAGAAAATGAAGATGACTAGAAGCTTTCAGGAAGAAAAATTCAGTGAGTCAGATCCTGGAACAGAAGAGAAAAAGGTAACTAACTAACTGCACAATTAATTTTGTTTTCCCAAAACCACTGCCTCTTTCTTTTTTCAGCTAGTTAAGGAGTTCACTTTGTGTTATTTTCCAGTAAACTTGAATTTTTCATTATCATCTGTGAAAATGTATTGCAGCTTTGAGAGACTGACTGCATTAAGATCTGATTATTGAGAGATGCCTCTGCCCAAATTAAGGTGCAAATGAGACTACATGCCAAAGTTAATAGTATGGATTTTAGTTAACAATGAATTTGAGGTAGGGAAATAGAAATGGAAAAGAGGAGCGGGAGAGAGAGGCTAAGTAGAAGCTAGTCACCATCTGTGGATCAAATGACATCCCATTGGTCCTTTTTCACCCATGGCTTCTCAGTGGTGGGGGTCCTGAGGTCATTCAAAACTTTTCACTATTTATATATCTTAGCAGAGAAAGGAATTAATGTTTATTGGCTACACAGTTGTCTTATTCTATTGGTTAAATGATTGTCTCACTTCTAATGCTAATTAGTGCACATGCTGAGTCTTATGGGTCGGTGGGTTTCTTGAGTTGTGGGTGGTTTCAATCTCCCCCTGCTGGAATGAATTTTTACCAAGTCAGAGCTGATTTCAGCACAGTTGCTGAGTAAGCTTTCCTCATGGCCCCTAAATTCTGCATTCTTCGTGTCCATTTTCATTGATAGATTCTTCTCCTCTGGCTTTGTTAACCTCCTCCTCAGTCTGAGATAACACCCATTATCTTATTTCAAGTTCTTGTCACAGTGGCTTAACTATTTGGGGCAGGGCTTTGGTGGTGGCAGATGCCATCTGTCCCATAACTTGGGGTGATCTTTGACTGGTGATATACATACAAGCAGTTACTTCTTTACACAGTTTGCCACACTGGGAAATTTTTTCTGGATGAATTACCAAGTGTGTGCTAACCAGATCTTGCCTCCACCTGGTCTGGAGTTAGCACCACACTGTTGCTCCATTCTGTGCTTATCTTGTGGCAAAGTCCTTCTGTGGCCCTAACAGTATTTGGGACAGGCAGCTGTGATCTTTAGTTCTTACAGACTGGTTAGCATCTTTTAATCTTTTGTGTTTATAGAAGCAAGCATGTGTTGTTGCATGTTGGGTTTAATTACCACTGGACTTAATATTCAGAAATTGTAAAAGGGTTGTGTGGTTCTACCGCCCTTCAAAATCAGAAGGTAAACATGGATTTTGTTGGATTCATGTTTTGAAAGCATCTGTTTTGTCTAACATCTCTGGAGTTAGTGGGGACTGAATGAATCCCATGCAAAGAGCAGATTCCCCAGAGGAACTGAGGCAGCTTTGTGCTTTGCTCCCTGCTACCTGGTGAGCAGAGCGTGGTTGCGTGCTGCTTGCCACACTTGCAGGGCTGAGTGTTATCAGTGAGGCTCTGTTCTTCACCTGTCTCCAGTAAGAATGGTGTTAGGCATCATGGTATGGGGTCTCTGGTAGGAAAATGGCTCAGTGATCAGCCAAAATATGTTTAGAAATAACAGTACATTTATGGGTTTTTTCTATGCAAGAATCTAAAGGAAGCAGTATTTTTACTGACACATCATTTAGATAAGAACTGAGAAAATCCACTTGCAGTAGGAGAATGAGAGATTAATTTTGCATACCAGTTTGTAAAAATACTTGAAAAATTTGTACTTTGGCTGTTTGTATGCTGATTGTGCTAAAATGACAGAGCAATTTTTCGAATGTTCTGAATATTTTTGTGTTCAGATGATACCCTGGAGCATTGGTGTAAAGTAAATTTCATGGTGTTTCCATTTGTATTATCAAATCAAGAAATTGAATTTTTGAAACTCCTTAATCTGTTGAGTCACTTTTGTTCAAAATTATTCCAGTCTTGAGGAAGGTATTGCAATTTTTTACTTTGTAGTCATAGAAAGAGAACTTTATAATGAAACAAACAAATAATATATAGGTAGGATGTGTTTATTTTAGAGAGTTTCATTTAGCTTTACAGTGAAAATGAGAACTAAAAAAACCCCTACAATTGGGTGTTTGAGGTTTGGAAGATGTTATTGGCTCTTTTAAGAGAGTATACTTCCAATGTGAAAATAAGTTGCACAAGTGAGACAGCAAAAACTGCTGTTTCTGTCCTGTAGCTCTTCCAGTGATCCAAAAGAGCAGCAAAAGGACTGAGAGCTGCTTTGCCTGTATTAATGCATCTTAGTTTGATGCTGAATTGCAGATAGTAACTGAAGGTGGTGGGATTTTTTTGCTAGTTTGTGCTGCAGAGTCTCTTAATTCATTTTCTTGATGTTTGCTTCTTTAGTCTGATGGTTGGAACTGGCCCTTTGCTAAGAGTGCTGTAAGAAAGGGTAGGGAGGTTTTGGTGGTGCAGTAGAGGAGAAAGAATACATTTAGAAGATGAACAGCTGGTGGCTAGTTGCAAGCTGGAGAAATAGCTCTGTATTCCCATTTTAGCTTGTCAGTCTCCTGGGAACAAGACTTCAAAAGTGAAAGACAATCTAGTTGAACTCTGGTAATATACCTCACTAGAGTGAGCCTTCCAGATACAAAAACATTACTTATATTTCTCTTAGGCTTTTAAAACTTCACTGTCACACAGCCTGTTGGTTTGTTTGTTTTGGGGGTTTTTTGTTTGGTTTTTTGGGTTTTTTTTTTTGGTTTGTTGGGTTTTTTTGTTTGGTTGTTTTTTTTTTTTTTTTGGGAATTTCTCAATGGGATCAAAAACTGGGCCCTAACTGTCTGTTAATATTGATAAAAGGAAAACCAAGACCTTCCCTTAAAAGGTCTTAGTGTAGTCTGCTGGCCTGAGGAGCAGTTTTATTATATTGACCAGGAAAGGATGGAAAGAAGAGTGTGTTGGCTGGAAACATGGTAAACCTTGCCCAAATGTATGTCCTTTGAATGTAATTTCTGTGGGTGAAGGTGAAAGCAATGACAACACATCCATTCACTTAAATGGGAGTGTGTTCTAACTCAAGAGACTGAATAGAGGACAGTGGTCAAGCCTGCACTTGCTGGAGAAAAGAATTCTGTCTGAAACTACTGAATTATAACTAAAGAAGAAAATTATCCACTTCCTCAAAACAACTATTCATCTAGATTTTTTTTTTAAATAAAAGAAACAAACACAATTTTTGTCTTTTGGTACAGGATGTTTTTGTAAAAAAAGCTCAATCCCAAACACAATGTAGTAGTAGTAGAAGTAGTAGTAGTAGTAATAATAGTAATAATAATAATAATAATAATAATAATAATTTCATAGCTATTAGAAGACTTCAATGGAAAGCAAACCCCTCAATCGTTGACCATCCATGATGAGCGGTTGGTGCTGTCGAGCAGTTCTGCTGTCTGTGCCCCCTAGATGGCACCCTTTGCCACTCCAGCTCTCCATCGACCACTTCCCTCTTGGACAGGATGGCAAAACAGCTCGTGACAAAACTGCTCCCTACGTGTTTTACCTGTACTTTGTTCAGAATGCCCTCCTGTCCCCCATGTGTACTGTTGGCAGCATATGTCTTTGTATCTTGGCTAGGTTCTGTCTTCAGTGAACTTTGTGAAGTTTTGCTTCAGGTTAGACATTACCAAGTAAGAGACATTTTGTTTTCATGTGTGAGGACCAAATTAAAAGATGACTAAAAATCCAGACCTATCCTTGACCCATTGCACTGAACAGACACATGGAGATATCTGAAGGTGGTGGTCCAAGGCGCAGGGTAGGAACAAGCAGGTGTGAGAAGTAATTCCTTTTGACAACAGCACCAGCTTATGCAAATATAACTTGATTGTGAAACTGCCACAGAATTGACCCAGCTGCATTAGATCCCAATGAGCTCCATGTTTTACACCTGGGCTGCTTTTGATGACCCAGCCAAAGCTGTGTGCTGTTGGTCACAAACCTGCTGTCTCTTCCCTCTGGTCCTTACTTGCATAATTGATGTCAGAATGCAATTCAAATTGTTTGATCTTGAATTGTTATCTGCAAAAAGTGGCCATGAAATTATTATCAAGTGTGGGTGGGTTAACTGGGTGAAGAGAAGCCTGGGAGCTTCTATAGTTCTGAACATCGCTATTGTGAAACAACCAAGTTGCACTCATGAATCATGGAGCTGGGGTTTAAACACAAGTCACTGACCCTGAAGAAGATAATTTTACAGCATTTTCTATGCAAAGCTATCCTTTTGCTGATATTCTGTAAACAGTTTAGGACTAATTTATAAATATTTAGTGTAGCTAGAGCTGTTGGATGCTCTTGGTATTTGATGTTCAGTTAAACTAGGCCTGGGGATAACAAATTGTCCTCTAATTCCCTGTATCCTTTGAGCCTTCTGTCACTTCCTTCTCCACCACCATCACCATTTATCTAGCAGTTACTTTCCTTGCAGGTTCTGTGCTGGAAATGACTGTGGTGGTAAGGATACTTTTACAAGTTCCTTTTTCCAGGAGAGGCCAGAGTCATGGCAATATTTTGTACAGAGAAAAAATGATCACTGTCACACAATGAACTCCAAATAGCTTTCCTCTAACACTGTTCAAGATATCGAGCTATATATTTTGACAGAAACCTATTTCTGATTTTACACTGTTAGTCAAGAATGGCTTTTTAACAAAACCCTGTAAGGGACTCAGTACATTTGGAGTAAAACTTCTTAAACCCTCAAGGCTTTCTTTAGCCTTGAAATTGAAGCACTATGTCTAAAGCTTGCCTTGGTATGGTCAGGAAATTGGAAGTGGCCTTCAGCCAAGTTTGAGTCTATTTTGTTTTTCCAAGCACCTTTTCAGCTTGCTTGGAATGCTGTCATGAGATACCACGCTGCCAAGCTCAGCCTGGCGCAGCTTTATGGAATATCCTTTTTGTGGTGCCCTCTTCACGTCCCAAGTTCATGACGCTCTCCTGTCATGTGGCAATGTGTGTGTGATTCTGTGACTTCAGGTAGCTGTGTTTTACCAAATGCTCCCAGCTCCCATGCTTGTGAGAATATTTTCCTGTCTTTCTTAGAAAGAAAGAAGGGAATATCAACATTTCCTAACTGAAAAAGCCTCTATCACTACCCTGACCCTTCCCAGCATAACAGCTATGTACAAACTCAAAAGTGGCTTCAGACCGCTCTGGAGTCACAGAAGTCAGAAGCTGACTAAGGTCAGAAGCTGACTAAGAAAAGGGCAACAGTCATTTAATTTTTTAAATCTCATGACTTTTTTTTCCAAATGATGTCATGATATTTGTAATCGTGACAAATGATTTGTGAATTTTTAGCACTTGAGATTTCTGGTGTTTATATATTTTGCTTATTCACGTCTGATCAGTAAATACTCAAGCAGAGAAGAAATGACACCGTTTCTTCGTACTTCTTCAATGACTCTTAGTGCACTGCAATTATGGGCAGGAATTGCACGGAATAAGTATAATCATTATATATAAGGATTACTTCCATAACTATAGACCTGAGACCTTATGTAATGGTTCTGCACAATCCTTATATATATCCTTATATCCTTATTTATTAGACAATAAGCTACAACATGCTTTGTTCCTCAGATTTTAATTTTTTAATCTCTAGAAATAAATATCTCTGGGCTTACAATGGGCCTGGTAGCAGGACTTTTTTTGGTTAAAGTTACTTACCATTTCCAGTTTTAATATCTTGTTTTTAGTTGTTTAGAAATTTCCCAGGTTTAGTCTGCTCAAGCAAATATTTTCCATTCAGAATTTTCATCATCTTGAATTGCTTGGGAAAGTTCAACTAAAACAGTATATCTGCTTCTGGGAATTTTAGAGGAAAGAAGATACTTTTATGATAATATTGAGGGTTTCACATCCATGTTGTTGAAATAACTTGGCACCTTCCATCCTTCGGATCAAGGAATTGATGGTCCACAGGTGAGCAAATGGATATGGAAGGGCAGACAGCTAGGACTCCCTTTCTGCAGAGTGTTGGTTTGGATATGGAAGCAATGGAAATACACTGCAAGCACAGGAACAGAAGGCACTGAAGACAGTAAAACTATGGCATTTCAAACTGACCTTTCTATGCACATGCACTGTGACATGTGTTAGGTTATTGCCTTGAATTTTTTTTTCCATTTTTTGCCTATTAAAAGGGAAAAAAAAAGATTCTCAATTGCCTGAAATGTTAACTGCAAATGGATTGTGCTAAGAGTTTGCTTTCATTGGAGAATTTCTGGAATGTCAGAGTAATTGCCTTCAAGTGCAATACACATCCCGTGTAGATCCCTGCACCTGTTTCATGCTTGTCAGTGATCCATCACTTCTTTTCCTTATAGGTTCAGGGAATGCGTTGAAGTGTGAGATGGGATCCTGCGGCGTGTCCGAACCTTGTCTAGCTAGGTGGTACTTAGAGAGCTGGGGAGGGTTTTGAGGGTGCCTGCCAAATTGCATCTGCTAGAGCAGGAGAACCAAGTTAATCAGATGATTAAAATTAAAGGGATGGATCTAATCCTGCAAAGAAATGCTGCCTGGATTGTAGATAATTTCTGCCTTTTGGCTTCATATCTCTGGCACACATTGTGGACTGTGTTAAGCTGTGGAAGAAAGAAAGGGATCCCTGCACCTGGAAATGCACAGGTAGTAGATATACTTTTAATAAATTAGATACATTTCACTGCTCAGTCTCAGTATTGTTTAACTGGATGAATGCTGCTTGTGTTTGGATGTAACTAGTTAAACCTATTTGTTTTTTCCTGGAGCGGCATTTATTTCTCTCTTTCATACTGGCAGTGTCTAGGTCTGGCTGGCAGACCTAAATCCTAGGCAGATGATGTGCTTTTCAGGAAGGTGCATCTCTTCTTCCCTTGCATTCGGAGGGCTTTGTCTTGCCATTAAAACATCCTCTAGTGACCTCTACTGGGTGCAGTACAAGGGTGTGCCTCAAGGTTACCGTCCGTGGCCATGGTGGGAGCAAGGTTGCCAGCCCTTCTTGCTGCGGGATGCAGAGATCCCTAGTAAGCCCCTTATTTTCCTGTTGTGGTCAATTGAATGTAGCGTTATATCCCCAAAGAATTGGCATCACTTGTTATTACATCACGTTGCAAAGATAGTATGCGTGTTTGCTGTGGTTTCCCAGAAAGTAATGCAGGGGATACCCATCATGTGGTAACTTGAGAGGTTTTAGAATTCCTAACAGGAAACATTACTTAAAAGAAATAGATGAGTTTAGGAAGGCTAAAAGGAAGACGCTTTCTTCCTAAAGTATTCCCAAGGATGTAGATTGCCAAAATGCTCAGGATTTTAATTACTTTGCTACAAATGAAATTTTTTTTTTCCTTGAAGACAGCCACTTGCAGAATCTCAAAAGTGTTTTCATGACAAAGGTTTGAGGTCTGAAAAGTCTGCAACCTTACACTTGTATGTTCTTCTAGTGCTATCAGCCAAAAGAGTCATGACCTATTGTATGAATTTATAGCAGAATTTTTCACACATTGTATAAGGACCTCACACAATAGCGATAAGGAGAATAATTGAAATATTGCTACATATATCAGCATGCAAGATTAATACAATTCACAAAGAAATCACCTGGCAAATAAAAAAATCAAATCTGTTGTTCATAGTTTGCATTTTGTCTGAAACTGTTCCTGCATTTGCACCTGGGCTTGAAAAGGATCCACTCTTTTCTTTATGCCTAGCTCATTAAAATTTTGCATTTTCTCTTGAGTGAATTGTAATTTGAAATTAAAAAGAAATTAATTTCATTCCAATGTCGTTCTTGTTAATTTCCTTCCATTTGTATTACACTTCTACTGTTTTGCTACTGTCGATCTGTTTTTCAGTTTTTAAGACTTAAGGCCAACAAAATACATGGTATTTGGTAACAAGAGAATTGTATCCATTGCACTGTAAAGAAAACAGATTTTAAAATATCCTGTATTAAGACTACCAGAGTTTGTTTTCTAGTCCTTATTAGCACTAAAGTGTTTTTTCCTGAATTTTGCATAAGTCAGAGCTCTTTGCCAGTTTTCTTGCACATAATTAACTCACTTTTGAAATTCAGAGTGGTAATATCTGTCAGAATTCCCCCCCCCCCTTTTTTTTTTTATTGCTCTGTGTATGTTGCATTTGTTCTTTTGAGTTGAAAGTTCCTTCATAAAGTGCAAGTTTCCCAGGCTGTCTCCTAAGTCCTCACACAAGAAAGGTGGCATGGACTCACAAGTATTTCAAGGGCAGGGCAAGCGTCCTCTCCAGGAACTGGCAGTAGGGCTGTGTTTATGCAGGGATTCCTGGGTAATTGGAATCCTTATCTTCGGGAGCAAATGAGGCAACAGCTGCCTGAAACCAAGATTGTTGTGTTGTCATCTCAGGACCCCATGGCATGTCCATTCCAGACTCATCCTTCCCTCTTCCTTTCTGAAGAAGCATTGTTGTCAGCTGCAAGAAAGCAGTTCCTCGAGCTCCCGTGTCCCTGTGCATGCTGATATGTGTCCCGTGGCTCTCAGACCTGTGGAGGTTTTGGACTGTAGTTTGGAAGGTTTTTCTGTGATGAGAAAGCCTGGTGATCTTCACCAGCATTCGTATTTGAGAATGGTTCTTCCTTGAACTCAAAAATGAGGAAAAATGGGAATTGGATCAAGAGAACTCTATGGGTCTTGCTCATTTTTCTGCATTTCTGGTGAAAATATGAGTTTGGCTTCCTAAGAGACTTTAAGGGAACAGTTCTACCCTTTGATCATGATACTCCTTCCCCAAAGAAGTGCTAATTGAGAAAAAAGGTTTAGAGTTATAGCAAGTAACTAGCAGCAAATCCATTTTGTTTCTGTGTGTGATACTAAAGCAGAACACTACTGCCAGTGGGAGGTAGCTGGAGTGTTGGTGACCCTGTGTTTGTTCAGCAGGTTGTGAAGGGCCTTTGGTAATAATTGCCAAACTGTGTTATTATGAGCAAGCAGAGTCCCTAACTGGGACTGTGTGAGGCTTAGTACAGGTTGGATCTACTCCACAGAATTCGTTGTCTGAACAGCTGGATAAGGGAGAAGTGAAATGAGAAACAGGTACAGACATGGATGAAGACTGTGCTAAGGTCATGCTCTCAGTCAGTGACATCTGTGCAGAGACATCTACAATGTGGAAATGAAATTGCTGACTCTCTGTCTAGTGTCCAGTGTCCTCTTTACGTGGCTATATGCTGAGATCTGAGGGGAGGCATGCCTCTGAACCCTCAGACTCCTGGATCCCAGCCATTTCGTGAGTGCTGATTACTTTGCAAAGTTCCTATACATCATTTGGTCCAGGATCTAACATTTCAAAAATCTATGGCATCTTCTAGATATCTTTATTTTTCTGGTGTTCATTTACGTACAATTCACTTCATCCTCTCCCTGTTAATTCTGCTTGATTTTTATTTAGATCCAATGAATATCATGGTTAAAGTCTTATTTGAACCTTTGGAATACATGACTGTTAAAACATCTGAAAGATCAGTTTCAATACAGCAAAGGCATATATATTTATTTCTGTGTAAAAGATGTTGCATCTTGTCTATCTTCCCTTGAAAACTTCTTTTTGACCCTGGATGCACAGCTTAGCAAATAATTCTTTTGGCCACAATCATTCAGAGGTGTCATGTTACAGATTACCTACCCAACCAATTTGTAATCTACACGGAGAGTAGATTGGGAGACATTCAGCCTGTCCCTGTGACCTTTCTCTTCTGGCATCCTTGTGCAATGTCTTGTGGACACATGCAGCAGAAGTCACGGTGCAGTAAAAGTGACTTTCCAGCACTGAATGTGGCACGAGAATTCCAAACAAGGGCCCTTGCTTGGGAGGGGCACATTTCTGTTACCTTGAACGGAAACCTCACATGTAAGGAGCATTTTAAAGCGTTCAGTATCTTTATTTTTCCACTTATATGGACAACCTGATGTAATTCCTGGTGTTTGGTCCTTCTGTGTTTGCTGAAAATGTTTTTTTAACTCTCCCAAGTTAAAGAAATTGCTTATATTGAAAACATGCATTGTACACTATGCAAGGCAGGATTTTTTCTAGTATTATATAGGCAGGTACTTTTAAGTACTTATTTGCCATTTACAAATTAAATTCTTGAGAGAAATGAAAATGAGGCTTTAAAATATGACTTCATGCTAAAGAACATGCATGGGATGTGGTTATAATACACGTAGATTATTTTGTTATTGACAATAAAAATAGTATTTTTCCATCGTTCCCTGTCTTCAAGGCTAACTAAACAGACATTCTGGTATGTGAGATCTCCCTGACACCATGCTTTATCACTAAACAGTCATAGAGCAGATATTCACTAAACAGTGATAAAGCAGATATGTGGGCAGATAGGTTTAATTTCAATTATGATCCCACCTAGTTATGACTCTGTGTAGTTTACTTGGTATCTTAAATAGGGACTATAGTTGAAGATGATAGAGAAAAATCTTAGCCTTTAAAGTTAACTATTTTGCAGGGAGACAACAAGTTGTGGGTTGATTTTCTCTTGACCTTTGATGTTGCCATAGCCCTTATTATCATAACTACATTTTAAAAGACATGTTCACTGAAGGAATTACTGCTTATATCAAATCAAACATGTTCTGCTGTCTTTCTGAAACTCGTAGTAGACCCATGTTTGGTAATTCTAAATCTGGAGCAATTGCCTAAAGCCTCTTGGTCTTGCATGTTTTAGACCATAATAGAGGAATCCTATATTCTCCTATTTATACCTACCCTCTGTATTTCTTCCAACTCATATCTTAGCAGGGTTTTATAATGGTTTCATAAGAAACCTATTCTATAAGAATAGAAATGTAACTTGATGGTGAGAGTTTTTAAAGAGCTTGGGGATCTAAACATAATTTCATATGGCATTACTAAAATGGAAGAATGAACAAAATTCAGAAGATTAGGACAAATGAATAGGAAAAATTGACTAAAATGATTAATTTATTTTTTATTTTAGTAACTTCTAATCCTTTAAGCTGTCCTTTTTTTCAAGACAATATTCTAGCCCCTAAAATGCATATTTCCAGCACTGCAGCCAAGATCTGTATCTTTAATCTCCCTTGTGTGTGCACTTCATTTTTAGTTGTAGAATAATTCACTGTCTGTTAAGATAGAGAAACATAGAAAGGCATGAATTTATCCAAAAACTTAAATTGGCAGGTTTTGAACGGGTTTTCTCTTCCTTTTACTGATTCTGCATGCAACTACTGCCTCTCCTGCCATTGTAAATTATTTGGCTTGTTAAACACAGTATATGCATCACTTTTCTTACTTAAGGAGAACACCTTGTGCACTAAAGGCTGCATAAAAATTGCACTATGATTTTTTCATCAGGCAGCTACTCCAGAGAATAGGCATGAAAATTTTTAGCTTGGAATTCTATCTGCCGCTGACTGCCAACAGATTGATTCAAAGTGTGTGAGGGCCAACATGGGACTTGTAAGGAAAGCTTGTGGCATGCACTGTTCCTGGCTCACACTGTGCTTTACAAGGTCCCCCTGCTTTGTTAGCAGTAACTGCATGGATGGTTAGATATTTCAGAAGCCAGCTCAGGATGAGAATTTGCTCCTTATGTCCCCAGACAACACAAAGTTTAAATGTATCAGAGATTATTTATGGACACCGTGAGTGACAGTTGTCACATCAGAAGCACGACAGTCTAAGCAGACAGGCTGTTATGAAACTGAGTGGAGAAGCAGGGGCTTAGAAGGATGGAAATAAGCATCCAAGGTCACCCAACAGATCTGTTACAGAGGCAGGGCTGAAAGTCAGACTCTCACTTCCAGACTGTGGCCCAAGTCATGCTGCTACTGCAGCGGGACCCCCTTGCAATAAAATAAATGTCTTGTTTATCACACCTGTTTCTTATATCTGGAGCTGTATTCTCTGAGACACATTGTATGAAAGCCTTCATGTTGTCAGCTAGCATTTGCCAAGTATGTGGGAGATTCTTTTTTCCCCCAGGAATTATCCAGTCATCTCCATTTCAGCATCATGTGACTGCAGTAGAGAGTATTGGCTTCTTAGCTGTCTCTGAGTTCCAAAATCATTGGAATGCATAATTGAAGGAATATAGGTTGGTAATAATGATTTAAGTTCTATTTCCATATCTGCCAATGCTCCTATAGTTCCCATGATCATCCTGCATCTGGAATCATACTCTTAATGTATGCAGTGTCTGGAGCTATGAATTTCCCAAAATGTTCAGCAGACACCAAAGAAAAAAATAGACTCTCAAAATTAACCACCCCTTGGCATTATCTTTCAATAACATTGACTTTAGAAACTGCATTTTATCTTTTACCTTAGAAATCATAATAATTTATAAAGACCTGTCAATACCAGGGAAGTCAGGAAGAAGAGAAATGTGATTCTATAGTGTTACAAACAACTTTTATCAGCATGAATTTGGAATGAGAATTAATTTGTCAAAGGAAGCACTGAAGGTTATGCCAAAAAAATGTTTCCTGCAAAAAAAACCCCTACAAAAATCATTGCTTTGGAGCATCTGTTTATCCATTGTTTAGTATCTGTCCTTGGGTTTTTTCCCCTCGACTTTTAAAAGCATCCTTTGTTTGGTCTTTGTGGTACTTCATGTATCTTAAAAGATTCCTCCAGTATTAGAAGGAACTAACTGAAATTAAAGCATAGCTTTCTGAACTACGTAAGACATTTAATGTCCTGCTCTCTGTTTGTCAATTATAATTGCAAATAAGCTAGTACTGTTTGTTCCAGAGGAAAGATGGGATTTTCTACCTCCCAGTAAGCCAAAATGATATGCTAAAGGATATAGCCAGAGATGCTTCACCAAGTGGGTGGTCTCAGATTACACATTATTTACAGTGAGTCTCTTCACATACTTGAAGTTAGGCATGTGCTGAAATGCTTTGTTAAATCAGTGTTGTTTGGCATCACGCATTCATGTACATTGAGGTTGTGTGAGCATACATCCAGTGAAAGGTTGCATTTTAAGGAGCTCATATTCTGTGTGGAAAGGTAAATGAAAAAAGAATGGCACAACAAAGCAGTAACATTATTGTTCAGTGAACTTGTTTTTGTAGCTAGCCCGTGCTTGACAAGGTGATGCTTTAATAATATCAGAGGATTTTTACAATCTTCATTCCATGGGGTTTGGTCTTTGTTAGGATTTTGCTGTACCATGGATTGTGTTGATAAGCCTTCAATTGCTGATTCCTTGAAATGGGTTAAAGTGCATAAGAATAAAGAGAAAAGTAAAAGATAAATCAGAGGAGTGAAGAAAAGCTTGTCACTTTTCAATTTATTTTCAATTTCTCAGACACTTATATTACTTGTCTTTTACAGAAGTTCTCAATTTGAGTGAAACAAGGCCAAACTCCTTTGGTGTTATTCTGGTTGACATAAGCCAAGAATTGGTCTGCTGTGTTTCACTGACCAGAAAATACAGAAACCTCCATTGGAATGATTCCCCTTCCATATAAAAAAAAAAAAAAAAACACAAACAAAATTCAGTGTATAAAATGGTGTATTTCAGATAAAACTTGCCCAGCTGTCATTAATTGATTGTCAAAATTGTGGTCAAGTAGGAGTTTCAGATGTGTACTTGAAATGTAAATTCTTTAGTTTATGAAGCTGCTGATTTTTTTGTAATACGTTGGGAATTAGCTGAGCTCATTTATCTTTATTCTTTTCCAGTGCTTTCATACTTATTTCCCCCAAAAGTGACCCACCACCACTGTTTTGTGAGCATTGGCTGTTCCTCTGATATTCATATCAGTAGGACTCCTACAGTATGGGAGACAGGAACTCAGACAAACATCCCTCCACTGTCCGAGCATCAGTTTAAAATCAGCAATGAATACAGTATGTATGCCCTGCTGTCTGATTGAGTGTGGTGGCCTAGAAAGGTTGTTTGAAAGATTGTTCCCAGTAATGGTTCTCTGAATGCAATGAAGTGAGAGAAGAAAATTACATTCAGATGAGCTGTAATTTATGGATTACATAGGATGTAAACCTTCAAACCTAGAGGCTTTTGTTTTTATTAGGAGCTCTTGCCAAACCTTTGTCTTTTTTAACAGGTCCTAATCCTAATGCGGGTAATCCTACCCTTGTTTTCTAAAAAAACCCTGGGATTTTCATGAGTTGCAGTAATAGGTCTCCCATTGTGTGCTCATCACCATAGCTTTTATTAGCTTGCCAGTGCTCAGGGAGTGTCTGCAAGGCCAGTAAGAGAGAAAAGCTGACATGCAAAATGAGGCTCTTGTGTGTAGGCAGGCTCATGTCTAAACTCTCAGCAGTCTGCCAGTTGCTCTGCTTGGAATGAATTGAAACAAGACTAAGTTTGTGTCCAGCAAGGACAAGTCCTCACCAATTAGCTATGGGTGTTTTTAAAATACTCTACAAGTGTTCTTCCATTTCTGTCTCTCCTCAGGTCCTGCATTCTAGATAACTTGCCTGCAGTATTTTTTTTCTTTTGAGAGGCTGATAAAGAGCAACTACAGTTCACAGTGACCTCCAGTGGTGAAAACTCTCTTCTGGAAGAAGAACAGAGCTAATACCCAATTTTGTCAGAAAGTCATTCTTCAGAGGGTTTAGGTGATGCAGCATAATACATTCTGATTTATCATCTTTTGTGCTGTGTTTCTGTTGTTGCTTTTTAAAAAAAAAATAACCTTGGATCTTTCTTCTTTCTGCTCTTTCTTGTTTCAGAATCTTTTTACTTTTTGGGTTGACAAGAGTTGACAATGGTCCTACTGGAGCCATATTGTATATGAGCTATGAAGCTTTGCTTGATTAGGTGTCTCCTGGTATAATGGCATAAGATCAGTTCTCTTCTTCTTTCCCTCAGAAATCTTGATTTTTTAATAGTCTTCTCAATGTACATAATTTCTTTAAAGCTTCTTCTACATCTTTCTTTCTGTCTTTTCCATGTATTTACATATGTTGTTCATTGAGGACTTTTTCCATTTTGCATAAGGTGGTTTCTTCAGTGGTCTGTGCTGAGTTGATTCTGCAAAGGTTTACTCATCTGGATAGCCTAGACCCCACAAATAGTATGAAGGAATAGATTTTTGGAATTGATGATGCTGCAATGTGCCATTGAGAGTGAAGGGAAAATATTTCCATATTCTTCCAGGCAGAATATACCTTTTTGCTTTAGAGTCCCTCATAGCAATTTTAATAGAGGAATATTTGTCTTTGCCCACACTGGCTTCTGTACTATGGGCAGCACAGAATAATCTGAATTCTTTACTTCCACTTCTCAGCATTACTGACCTTTCCCTGTAGAAAATAGACAGCTATATTCAGGGATGAAAATGGAGCTGAATTCTACAAAGAGCAGTCAAGATGTCAGGTAATTTGTGTTTTTACAGGGGTGGGGAAGAAATTTTTAGAGTTAATATGACACTGGAATCACTTGCCTTTCACAGATGATTTCCATTCTTTTGCACTTTGTATGTATGCCAAGTAAATGTGCTCTGTACTAGACATGCAAGGGATGAGAAATCAGCAGGCCTAAGACAGCTGCAGTGAATGTAAATCCACATGTGCATTACTTGAGTGGACATATTCTGAGCTGCCAATATGGTTATACCGGGAATTGCTTTTTCCTGGGAATTTCTATATAAACAGAATAAAACACAAACAGGCCTGAAGAGCAGGTTTCAGAATTTGCACAGTCTTGTTTGCTGATTTTCTGACCTAAATTTTGCTGATTATTATGGATCTTTCATACTCATGGACTTTCTTTGGACCTCTGAAATGGTATTTGAGATGTTGTTTGGGTTCCTTGTCTTCCTCCAGATAGGCTAGAATTTGGAAAACAAACTGAGCAATTAAACAACACAGCAGAGCAGCTCACTGAAAGAGAGCACAAAATATTCTACTACAAACTGTGCTTGAGCTAGGTCTTTTCTAAATCCTTCCCAAACAGATCAGTTGGATGCTGTTGTATTTCCTTTACAGAGGTTTGCTGTACCTTTGCCACAACCCCAGTGACTGACAGCGAAAGATCCTGTTGTCATTGTAAAAGAAAAGGGTGTGTTGACCACATTTCTGCACTCCTTTCTCTGGGCTGCAAGGGGGCAACTATGCTTGTACATGGGAATATTTTAATCCTGTAGGGAAGGAGGTTGGGTGTCATGCTGGCAAGGTGTTTCCTAGCTTCCTGGGAATCTCCCTTTAGCCTGCTCCTTGTGAGCCCTGTAAATGCCTACAACTGGAGTGCACATTTCTCATAGCTGTGGAGTAAACATGTATAAAAATAGTCCATTCATCTTATTGTCCAGGCCAGCAAAAAAGCAATGCTCAGATTGGAGTTGAGATGAAGAATTGGTGATAAACATAATCATGGACAGTTCTGCTGTGGCAGGCATGTGCTGCTCTCCCTGTAAGGTTTCACTGGTAATCTCTGGGCAGTGGAACACAGATATAAGGTTTCATGCCTTTCTGAGAGACCATGGACTGCTGAAGAGATGCTGATGTGTCACAGCAGCTTGAAAAGTTAGAAGACTGTAGTTGTCAGCAGTACAGCAGGTGTTGTAGTGACAAAGGTTCAGACCTATGCCATGAAATGTGGTGGTGCAATGGCTGTAGCTGGCTCTGCCCTTCTGGCTTATAAGTCATTTACATCAAAGCAAATTGGGAACTGAAGTACCTGCAGATGGTGATGAATCCCGTGGCCTTATGAGACTTTCTAATTGTGGTGTTCAGTGCTATGAATGTTAACTATAACGAGTCCACCTCTCCTCAATTGTTTCTGTTCCTTAAATGGTTCCAGTCATATTTCTTTATCCCTGCTAATAATAGATGGGATTTACAGATGGCTCATATGCCCAGGACTTAGTACTGAGCACTATGAAAAGGTGTCATAGCTTCAAACCATACTTTTGGATATTTTCCATGAACCTACTTGTGCCAGTACTTTCCAGAAGTGCTTCCTGAGGACAATGGTTGTTTCCTCTTTTGGTTCAGCAGTGGTAGGCATCTTGACAATGAATTGTTTTCAGAGTGATTCTTGAGAATCACAAGATAATCTTTAGGAACTAATGCAAACTAATTAGAATCCAAAATTATAAGCTGCCCATCCTATCTTAAAATCTACAGATCTGTGGCTTTGTGTATTAGCTTAAGAAAAAAAAGGTAAAGGTGTTTGCATGCACCAATGTTACTTCCCAGCTCAAGATGAAGCAGGGCAGAAATAAGATTTGTGCTTCCAGATAAGGAATGAACGATATCACTCTAAACAGAATTTCTGATGTGTTCCTTAGAAACTTGTGTCTATCCCACCTTGGATAAAGGAAAGCTGGGATGCAAGCCACTGAAGCTCTTTGCAATGTGAAGGCATTTGCAGGGTTTCATATCACAATTATATTTACCCTTAGTTTGGGGAGGGGAAGTGGGGAGAGAGGAAAGAGGGAATAGATTAATTTTTTTTAAATTTTATTTTTCATTCTACCTTTCTTTCTTCTTTGTACATTGTTGCCTCAGATTCTTTTGCTAAGTACTTAAAAAACCAAACCAAATTTTAAAATAATTGTACTCAAATAATCTGTCCTGAACTTAGGCAGACTACCTTACAGCGCCATGGGAGGGACTGCAGAACTAATGAAACATCTGAAACTTTTACTTTGATACCAGGTTTAACTCTGTCTCTGCAATTTCTAATGAATTCTGAGACCCCAAGCAACAAATTGCATTGTTTGCTCATATTAAAACACACCTCTAAGTCTCTATTTGGGACATGTAAATCACAGTGGAGTAAATCACATGTTGTACCTCGCAATGGAGTAGGGTATTCAAGGTTCATGTAAATTGTTTCTTGCATGCTCCCTCAGTGCCCCTACCCAGTGAATTTTTTTCTTGATTTGGATTAGTGTGTTCAAGCAGGTGAACATGTGTTAGTGCGCCGAAATTATGCGGGTTTAGAACCTACTAGGATCTCCCTACTTAATCTTCATATATTTAGTATTAAGACATGGATTAAGTCAATGATTCTTTGAATGTTTCTGCATACTTTGAGAACCTCAGGGTTGCTGTGCATGGAGTTAGTGAGAGGCAGGGAGCATGCTGCTGGTGGATGTTCTGTCATGTCCAAACACCCAGGTTACAGGATTCAACAGGTTTGCACAAAATACTTCTAAACAGCAACATGAACACAGTGATGATGTGTTTGAGAGGTGCAGATGGCTGACTGGCCCTTGATATTCAAGTTAGAATCATGTCTTGAAATTTCAAAGAATCATGTCTCTTTGTCTTATTGCTTTGCGTCCGCAGTAGTAGGCAAACATGTGAGCACTTCTTCAGGAAATGGAAAGGTTAAAAGAGGTTGCTTACTTTTACTATCGTTTCTTAAAAGAAGCATAATTATTCTTTCTGTTGGTGTGATGCTTATCCACTCCACTCCAGCTCTAATTATGTCCATGACAGTTAAAGTTCCTCCTGTGGAGAACTTTCAGAGTAACAGTCTGTGCATTTTCATGGCTGGATGCTTCCTTCCAATCTCAAAGCACTCAACATGTTATGAATCCTCTGAAAGACATTTCTGTATTATTATCCTTGTTTGAAAAAAAAGGAGAAACTGAGTCAGAAAGATATTACACAACTTTCTTAGGGAGATGAAAGGAAGTACTGACTGACTTTAGTTCCCTGTTATTTTCCCTTGATCTCAAAAATCTGAACCTGAAACATAATAAAAATAAGAGGAAATATTTTATTTTTAAAAAAATCCTAGTTTTTTTTCCTTCCTATTTTTCTTTTTTATTTCATGTTCTACTACAGTTTTGGCTAAGTCCTACAGCACTGGGCATACTGATAATATGTTCAAGAGGAGTAGAGGGCACTGACAGGTCCTTGAGATTGAAAATGGACCTTTTCAAGAAATTGTGCCTCTTCAGCTCCCTTCAGGTGCACTGCTGTGCTAGTTTGGGATGTTCCCCTGTCAGTACATGCATTCAGGGTGTATTCCTTAAGAAAACATACAAGTATTGAGCATACAAAAAGCAGTGACTGAAAAGACTAACTGCACACACAGAATTGCAGGTGCTGCCTGCCCAGAGACACACCTGCATGAACGAATCAACGCTTGGCAAAGAAGCATTGGGTTCCCCTCGGAGGTCAAACATTTAATCTCCCTTGCCTTTGCTGCATTAGTCCTCAACTCCCAGTGGTGAAGCTTTAGAGACACAGCCTCCCCACTGAGGTCTGGGGTGGGATCTGCTCTCTGCTCTGCCACACGTGACTCTTCATTCCTGGCAGTTACAGTCCTGATCCCTGACACTTGATTCTGGATGGTGGCAATGCAGACATCTGAGCCTTCATGCTTGATCTCTGACACTGGGGCTCTATTAGGAAAACTACTGGTACCTGATCTGTCTGATTACAGCTACTTGATATATGGTGATGTTCCCCATTGTGGCATGTTTACCACTGAAAGTAAACTCAAAACAGCAAGTACAGCAGAACCAAAGAATTGAAGAATTTTGTTTTGCTTTGTAGATACTGTGGATGAAACTTGATAAGAAATGCCATCTTTTAAGGAAAATAGCAGGAAATAGTGATGGAGGTTAAAAGGAGAAAATGAAGAGGAAATATTAAAAAACTCAGTGCTGATCCCAGCACTCCTACCTGTTGTCAGAGCTTCAGGCTCTGTCTTTGTATGCTGTATTCAGATTAGCAGCATCTAAAACCAAAATTAACTTCCTTCAGGTTTGTGTAAAATTATCTTTTTATGTCAAGTTTAGTTGAGTCTATTTCAAAGTAAGTACATTTCAGTTCAGTCAGTGGGTCTCTAGAAGACAGAAAAAGCCTTTTGACTAAGCAAGCTGACTGAAATTAGTTTTCAAAGAAATTTATAATCTGGCTCATTTCATAAGGTTTTGAATTTCATTGTAATAATTTCACACCCTTGAAGAGAAGGCTGCAAAAGAAAAACTGCACTGAAATGAAAAATAGACATCCTTCATTCCAGCAGGGTTCCAAGTATTGCTCTGCCTTCTTCCCTATTTAATTTTACTTAGCACATCATGTGTTGATCAGTCTTCTGTTTTCATGAGCCATCATTTTCCAACACATTCCAGTGTTTTGTTTCAAAACTCTTTGCTTAGCTCCAGTGACAACTATTTTTAATTCTCATGTTGGATCATATAAATTGGTCAGGGAATAGAGGCTTGTGCTGTGGGTAATCACAGTTCATTTTCCATAGTGTCAGATGAAAAATTTAGGTAAAAACAAATGTAGCAGTCACGAAATTGAATCCCAGAGGCAGAAAGGTGAGTGAGGTCATGGCAAGGCTTCCAAATGTTTCCAGGTGCAAGCACTATGTTCTAGTGGCAGAAAGAAAGTCTTACAAGCAATAAAGCAGGGGTTTTCATGTGAGTATTTTTGAGTTAGAGGTTGGCTAGCATCCCAGCTGCAGGTGACTAGTAGCAGTATCTAAAACTGGGGAACAGAAGATGAAATTCTTACCTGGGGAGACCTTCCAAGCTTCAGTCAGACATCAGACCATGGCCAGAAGTTAATCTTTGCTATTGCCCCTAATGCAACTGTCCTCCATAATTTTGTTCAATTCCTTTTTATCTGCCCTTATTCCACCACCTCATCAATATCCTGTGTCAGTAAGGTCCTCCACAAGTAATTAGTGTGAGAGTCTGTTGTTTCTGATTTGAAACTTATGTGCAGTACTTGTTTTGAGTGTCTGCATCCTCTTGCACTGGGAGAAATAGCAGTCAGTCAGTCCCTATTCATCTTGTCACAAAAATCATGATTTTCTAGAGCTATGGTACTTCTAACAGGGGGATGTATGACTCTTCAGTGAGTACTGAGGTGAAGGCATAAGGATTAGTTAGAAACCATGTATTTATTAATAAAAAGGGGGGGAGAAAGAGCAACTGAGAGAAGAACAAACTATTTTATGAAACCATTAAACCAGCTAAGCACACTAATAAAAAAATGAACAATGTAGTCTAACTGTGAAGTGAGATTGCTCTGTGAAATTGCTCTGCCCCACCTTTCCAAAGACTGTGGATTTTTTCCAGCTTGTACAAATTGCCTTTCCAAAGAGTGAAAATCAGGTATTTTGAGAAGAACAATCCCTTTTGCAGTGCTGCTCTTTATTGTGTAGGCAGAGTGATGAATTAATGTTTGGTTTCTGATCAGTTCTCATGTATTTCCTACCTTTAGGACAAGAGTTAATCCATGATTCCCACCGATAACATTTTGCCAAGCAACATTCATGAGTTACATGATAGAAGTCACAATAAAAATACCATCTGCCCCATCTTCTCACAAAATCAAACCCCCACTATTTGATGTTCTGAGATGAGAACTCAGAATGAAATTAAACTGTTCTGTTTCTTTGTGCTCTCTCATTACAGACTAACACAACAGTGCAGTAGAAGGAAGGTTATAAGGCTGGCTCTTGCCCAAGATAGGGAGAGACAAAACTTAAACAATGCTGAAAGCCATGATTCAAGTTCCTGTGATGACAGACATTTTTCTAAGCTTTGTGGAAGTGAGGACAAAAGAGGAGATTAGTCTTCTCTGCCCCTAGTCCTTGAAACAGTAGCGGGTCTCCTCCTTTAGTCAGGAAGGAGAGCAATACCACCTACGACATTTTCCGTTTGTCCTCCATCATAATCTGGGGTTGAACTGTCCTTAGACATTGCTCACTTTTTCTCTGCCTTGACTATACAAAATGCTAAACATAGGCTAAACATCTTTTAGATGACTAGAGTTATATTATGGGGTTTAGAGGTTCTGTAACTTCATTTTCCTTGTGTTTATACTCGGCTTTAACCCGTGTAATAGCTGGCTATCGTGTTGAAGAAAAGAAGAAAGCCACAGAGGCTTTATCTGTCTCTGCTTTCCCTTCAAATAGGAGAGAGAAAGAGGATCCTACTTGTATCTGTGATCCCAAAAATATTACAGAGTTTAACAGGTAAAAAGGCCCATAACATAGGCTTTCATCAGTTGCATGAAATGAGAAAGGACCATTTTTATCTTTCAGTCTGCCCTTCCATGGTGTAGAGGCCATGGAAATTGGCCAGGGGGTTTCTGTATGAACCCAAAAACTTGTGATCAAATTAGAGTGTGTAACGTTAATGGAGTTCTGTAAATAGAAGCAGGGAACAGATGAGGACAGTCAGGAGAAGAGAGGAAAGTGACTTTGAGGTAAGAGGAGAGTTTGTTTCATAATATGAGTGCTCTTCTCGTGTTTCCCTGTCCCAGAAGCAGTCACTAGACACTCAACAATCCAGATCTTATCTTTCATTAACATAAATACAACAAACCTATTCTAAGCAATATTATGTTTCCTTTTTTTCAATACAAAAATATGTAACAAATTAGCCTGAAAACACTTCAGTAAATGCAATAGGTCTGGCTCCTAGGAAATGTTAGTTTTCTTGTATTGCATAGGTATGATGTTTCTTACTCCTGCTGTATTTTCAAGTCAGAGTTACCTATTTGTGAGGTTTATCAACTATTGTACTCCTACATAACATAGGATGTTCACCATGGTGAATTGTGCAATGCAGCAAGAGCCCTAACTTTTCTGGCTGCTGTTTCTTTGCATTTTAACAATTCAAATTTAGGGAGCCTATAGCCCCTCTCATGCAGCAATGGGGAAGTTATGGGTGCAAGAAAACCACTCTGTCTAAACATCATCACCCCCTTTTGTGTTCTCAGACAGCATAAGAAATCCAGATAGTGATTGGGCCAACTACAGGGAGCAAATGGGGAAAAATAAGGGTACAAACTCCTCACTTGTCTTTCCTTTTGCTGGAGAAGTTTCTAGGAGAGCACTCCTCTGACCATCTGCTTACTGAGAAGCCAGGCCTGTTTACCAGTGCATATGGCTGGTGTCCTGCATGGGTTGTTCAGAATGCTCTTTTCTTCAACTTCTGAAGGGTTCCCACTCCTATCACGGTTGTTTCCACCTGAACACTCCAGAAGGCTTTAGAATTCAGAAGTTCATGCAAGTAAGTATGAACAGCAAGCACAGCTTCTCCCCAAAGGCTTTTCAAAGAGCAGTCAGAAATGCTTCTGGATGCACCTGATGACATCAGATGGTGAAACACTGAAACATGGCTACTGTCAGCAAAGGTTACCTCGCACCTGTTGTGACCACCTGCATAGATGGGCCCTCCTAAATGGTTCATACTTCAGTTCTGGTGTCTGTAGCTTAAAATTGTCCTCATAAAACTAATTCTAAATCCCACAGCAAGGACCAAGCAAAGGCTTAAAGCCTCCACTTTGGTGGCCTGCAGGTGTGCACTGTAACAGAGTTTTAATTTGGAGCAGGTGTCAACAGGAAAGCACAATGTGTGCATTTTGGCGAAGGAGTGATACAACTGCTGAGCTTCGGTAGACAGAGTGAGTTCATTGGTTTGGTTCTTCTGAACTCACTGAGAGAAAATATCTGGCCCTCAGCACTTGTGATCTAACTTAAGCCATTCTGTTAACACAAGGCTTTCGGTTTGGACTCTAGCTTAATAATCTGACTACTGAGCTCTTGAAAGTCTAATGAAAGACTGCATCGGACATTCTGGAAGAAAAAAGACTAAACTCTGATAGTTGCATGAAATCAGGGATTTAAGAGGTAGGACTGCAAGTGTGGAAGTGATACAATGTGGTAGGAAGATGAGGCTTCTCATCAGGTAGCATAGAACTAATAAAATATTTTTTTTTCCTAAAAAGAAAAAACAAATATTTCCTCAGTATTCAAAGGCTGAAACACATTAATATTCAGGAACATTAATAAATGAGTAACACCATCTTCTGTTTAATTAGCCAACTTCTGTAGCACTGGTATACTTTATTATTTACTCAAACTGCAGACTTATCCAGTGTTACATGTTGATAAAATTTCTGTGAAAAGAAACTTCTGTCTGGGAAAAGCAACAGCTGGCAAAAGGAAGTGCTGTTTTTGCTTAGCTAGTTGGCCCAAAGGCCAAGCACTTTAATTCTTACATGATTTTACTTAACCTGTATGTTAAGGTGGGGAAATAGCACTTCAGTTGTGGGCACTGTGATCCAGCTCTGTTTGCTTTGGGCCACTGTGCTCATCAGATGTCCAAACTGACCTTTGAAAGCAGTTTTCCTGCAGCATCACCACAAATTAAAACCTTAGCTCTTCTTTCCTGAATGACACAGCTGTTATTTTATTTCTGGCCTGCCTTGGGGAATACTCCTTCCCAAGAAAAGCACTTGAAGTTGAAAAATGGCAAATGTGCAGCCTCAGAGTTTCTCCCCCAATTCTTAGGGACTGTCTTAACATCTGTATGCATACTACTTTTTTTGGGACCTTCCTGGATGGTAAACAGAAGCTTGTTTACAACAGCTTGACCTTCAGAACTTTTGTTTCTTCTTATTTAGTGCATCCTTCCTTGTAATATTCACTCTTCTCAATTTAAACAGGTTCTTTACTTACCCTAGAATGCCTGAAGGGTGTCACAGACAGAAGTGAAAGCATGGGGAGAAAAAATATCAGTGTTCAGGGATGCATTTGCTAGGGCTGTTGTGGGTTCTTGAATGTGAAAGAAGCATCTGCAAGGTAAATCCTGCTCAAACTCCCTACATCTGCCAGGAAAGTCCTCCTCCATTTGCAAAGGCAAACACTTGGCAGCGAGAGTCCTCTCCCAAGATTTTGTGTAAATGATCATAAGAGTATATTTAGTACACACAAAACATCTCCTAAATTTTTTTCTTGGAGATAATTTAATTAGAAATTTCTCAGAACAATAAGGCCAAGACTGATATTCTTCTTTGGAAGTTTTCAAGCTGAACAAAACCTGACTAATTAAAATCAAAAAGCTTTATTATAGAAGATATTTGGTGAATCTCAGCTTGTTTTGTATATCAGTGTCCTACCAGCACCAGAGAACCTTTTAGAACTCACCACAAAATGCAAAATTGAAGTGACACACAGGGTCTCTGTAACAGCTGCTGATATTCTTAATTTACTGTCTTTGGTTGGGCACTGAATGGGGCTAATCTTTGCAGCCAGGTGGCCAGGCATCTGGAATGATCATTTAGTTAAAATATGTGGGGTTTAAAGGAGACAAAAATAAGTGATGATTTTGATGGCTTTCAAAGTTCAGCTGTAAGGCTGGGAACTTGCCATGTTTCATTTTGGAATGAATAATTTAGGGGTGAAAGTAGCTAAAAAAGAAGACATGTCACTAAAAAGCGTTTCTGTTGCTGAAAATATCCACTAGTGAAAAATGATATTAGCATGTGCACCCTGGGCAGGACAGAAAGACTAGGAAAAAGATTTCTGTGACCTTTATTTACCTCATGTCCATTCAGTCTGTCATGAAATTGAGTAAAATGGGCGATTTGTATTGATATAAAACAAATAGATCAAAGGGGAGAAATAGTTTAATACTTAGCTTTCTGGATTTTAGGGCCTTTTAGTATACATCAGAAGTTAAATTTTAGGTAACACCCTTCCTTTGAATTCTTCACCCCTAAAGCATAAAGTAGTGCTATGGAAACTTGCCAGGGTCAGCTTAAATCTGTTAAAATATCAACATTGACCAGAATTAGCCAACCCTAGAGATAAAATAAGTTCAATTTGCCCCTTCCCTGAAAACACTGGTCACCACTATATGCATCTTATGGTGCTTTTTCTTTTTTATTCTGCACAGTCCTGGATTCTGACATCCATGCCTTATATGAATGTACCATTTATTTCACTTTTTCTGATGCTAGATTTTCAAGAGATGATTCAAGGCATTTTCTGCATGCAGCTTTTTATGCTGGTTTACTTAGTTAAAGTCTGTTTAATTCCAAATCTGGTTGCAATCCCACTGGTAAAAAAATGTTTGCTTCAGCAGTCTGCTTGGATAAATAACCAGTGCCCTGGCTTGCTTACAGTGAGTGAATTCCTGTTTTTTGGTGCAGTAAGTGTATGATACAGAATTGGGCTAATAGTAGTTGTGGGTAGCGTTTAGTGTTATGTTAAAGAAACAAACAAGCAAAAATCCATAAAATTTCCTTCCCACTTCTGCACTGCCATGGCTGGTCTCACAGGAGAAGGCAGCAGCAGGGAACAAACCACAACGAGTGCAAATGTATCAGTAGTCATTCACCAGAAGAGCACTACATTGCCCTCTTTGTCACTCTGGGATCTTCACTAGGCTGGTGGTGTTATCTTTTGGAGTGTTCTTATAGCAGAGAACATGGGTTAATTCTGAGGGAATCAGAAGATGATTGCCTCTGCATTGTAAGGGTTAGCTTGTGAAGCCAGCTGACCGCAGAGTGACATCCTGAGGCACACATGGGACTCTTCTCTGCAGCTCTTTTAAAGATCTTCTAATCAGTACAGTTTCCCTTTCTCACTGAAATTGCATTCACTGTATTTTTACTATGTTCTGATGAAGCAGAAGGTGTTACTTACATCCAATTTTCCATATAACCACTTCTGATGACTGTCCCTTTCAAGTCTTTTCAGCCTATCCATCCTGAATTAACTTTTTTGTAAGAAAAGGGCTTTTGTAGTTTATAAATTTTAATACAGGATGCTAGCTGCCAGAAAGTTTTGGACTGAAACCAAAGATTTTAACCAGTCTACCCAGCAGATGAAATGAGGTATAGCTCCTGCTGCACCTGGAGACAGTACTTCTTTCATTGCTCTGTTTCAGAGTTATGACACCTCTGCTTTAGCCTCAGAAAGTCAGGAATTTTCCTTTAAATAGGCTTCCTGGAAATAGAGTTTTAGGCTATTAATGGGTAATTTATCACACAGTATTTTTCAGCCTTAAGAAACTCTGGGTTTTGAGGTTTGTTTTGTTTTTAGTGTAGTTAATTGGGGACAGCTAAGCAAAGGTGAGACTCTTGATGTGATATCTTGACAGCAGGAGATGATAGTGGATACCAAGCCTCAGTGAAAGAACACTGTGCACTTTGATGGTGAAGTGCTTTGAACTTTTGCTGCTAAGCAGACAGATGCTGATTTTGGTGGCATTTTTTATCTGCTGTGCAGTTCTTATTCATCCAAAGAAACCCATTAACACTGGGATGCTATGTATGAGTTAGTTGTTCTTCACCTGGATAAATGTTGCATGCTGCACCATGCAACTTGCAGTTGCACTATGTTTCCTGTAAAAATGCTTTTCCACATGAAGGAGATCTTCAGAGTTACAGGGTACAAGAGATTTCACCCCAAGAACATGCATTGTGCCTCCTGTTATCATTTTAATCTTCAAAGATATTTTCTACAGAAGGATATACAGGTCAATTAAGGTTTATTTTTCTGCAAAAGATGGTCACATAAATGCTTACAGAGAGGCTCAAAATTTGAAGGTGGTAGTGTATCTGAAAGACCAGTACCAGACATCTGCAGATTGATCACTGAACTGTATTGGGATCTCTCTGTAGTTTGTTTCAGAGGCTTGCTCTCATCATTTATCCCTAGGATTTTCCAGGGTACTTAGTTACCAGAGTCATTACAGTACAGGAAGTCAGAATTCATAATTAATTAACAGGTCGTAGAGTAGTTGCATGCAGAGAGCCCTGTGGAGCAGTAAATTCCCTAGTCCTACCTCATGAAGTTCAGTGCCAGACTTTTCTTGCTGTATGGTGCTGCACTGTATGAAGCTGTTTCCTTTTCTGACCCTGAGCAGAGCTGCAGACAAGTGTTTTGGGCAGGCCCCAGAGGAGCCATAAAGGTATATCACTTATGATACAGTATGTCACTTAATCTTAGGCATGCAGTTATTTCAGCCCCCATGGTGAAGGAGTCCAACATGACTGTTGATTGCAGAAATACATCCTTTTGGATAAATTTCCTCATCTATCCTTGATAGTTCTTTTTTGATTGGGAAGGGTGGGAGAAATGGGGGCAGAGGGAAGAGAATGATTTTTCTGTTCTACCATCAGGGGCATCTGTGAACTTTCAGTAAACAGCATGACTTTCTGAATCTGGTTCATAGCTTTCATGCTTGATTTCTAATCTGTTTCAGAGCTGGGCAGCTGTAAGTTTATACTGTTTCTCAGGGAGATGTTTTGTGTACTAGAGAAAGAGCAGACGTGCTTTGGCCCTCACATGCATTACTGTGTACAGGCATTCTCAGCTTTGTGACTAGCACATAGAAATCTTTGAGTGTTTGGGACAGTGGCTTTCCTGTTCCCCAAAGTCTCAAGTTGTTCCTTCTTTGAGACTTATTGAGATATGGATCTTACTGAGACTTCTACACAAATATTCTGTGCATGATATAAGGGTCTTCTTCAAAACACCTTGTTTGCAAATAATTAAAGGAGACAGACTTTTTTGCTAGAGATGTCTACAGTTTATGACTACTATCACAATAGGGAAAAATACAAATATATGATTTATCTGTAAAACACAATTGGTGATTCAGATATAAAAGATACTATTGGAACTCCTCTACTATATGCTGTAGCCAGTCCAGCCACAAAAGATGCATTGCTGGGGAAAATCTGAGAACAAAGTTTGCATTTCTGTTGATCAGAGTTTCGGAAAAAGGAGTGGTTAATTGGTTATGTTTGGTATTTGCTTTTAAAATTTGTAGAAGATAGATCATTAGAATAGTTAATTTGAACTAGAACTTCATAAAAGTAGGATAACAAATATTCACTGACATTGATTAATTTATGAATGGGTTTTCATCAAATGAATTCAGGTCAACCATAGGATAAATGCTGAAGATGAAACAGTGGTCAGGATGGCAGAAGATAATTAATTTTAAGGAAGGAAGAAGAATATGGAAATTCCAGATATGCAGGGCAGGGGATATATAGGCATGAACTAGACATTTAAAAGAATAAAAATCAATGAAAAATCAGCAGAAAAGTAAGATAATTGTAGATAATCTTACAAGGGTCTTATTTTAACTCATTGAAATATAAAACAATGGATAATCTTTTTTTTTTTTTTTTTTATGTAGGGTCCTGAAGAATATCCTGCTGTATGTTTATGAAGTTTTTCTTTTCTCTGTCCTGAGATTTTATTTTAAAGATTTAAGCATTTTTTTAAATATAGAAGAAGATTAATATCTTCTAAGGAAAGCAAAATCTTACATTGTTTTCTGGGAGATACAGCATAACATGTTAACTTGTACAAATTTCACAAATGAATTTATTGAAAATCCAGAAACACAGAATATCTTTGATTTCTTTTCATCTAGGAAGGCAACTTCTCCAGAAAAGTATTCAAGAAAAATTTTTCTTGAATTTTCTCAATACCGATCACTTCTAGGAAACATTAATATGTTTTTGTGTGCAATATAAGTATATTTTTGAGAGAACACTGGGAAGGAGATGTAATAATAAACTTCAAATACATTAAATGTATTTGCAAAAGAGAGGAGAAGAGATTATTCAAGTCACGCATGGATGGCACAGGAAGAAATCAACTTCAGTTGCACCAAGGGAAATTTAGATAGTATTTTTGGAAAACTCAGAAAGTTAGTCAGAGTTAATTGTTCACATACCTGCATCCCACTCCCCTTAATATATTCCCTGTGTAAACCCAATCCTTGCCAGGACACAAACACAGAAATGTGAGGAGAACATGAGTGAGGAATGGCTGGAACGTGGAGCATGCATCACACACATGCTGCAAACTCATGCATGGCAGGTGGCCCCATGTTATTTTTGAGGGAAGAACACCCCATCCTCCATTGCAATAAAATATTAAACTGGACATGGGGATTTTGGAGATACCTTGTTCAGAACAAGTCAAGATTTTTGAAGGCATACGGTGTTCTCCAGATGAAGTTCAGTTGTAGCAGTCTTCCACAAAATATGCCATACCCTGATACATGGCTTACAGCCCAAAAAAGTTGGAATCAGAGTCTACAAGTAAAACATTTCCACTTGTGTTTTTGTTTATAATGTTTGATGCCAGCAGACATAAATTTATGAGGTGCACTGTCTGGACCTTTAATTATTAAGAAAAATGAAGAACTGAACTGAACTAAATTGAGAAGACTCAGTCTAAAAAAGCATGGAGGGAGAGGGTAACTCCTGGCAACATGGGTCCAGTAGAACAAGATAAGCCAAGGCAGGGTAGATAACAGCTCAGCTGTCTGATCGGAGGACCAAGAATTGATCAAAACTTAGTGAACAACTTTGTTAGGCAGAAAGCAAGCTTTCTTTGGACTGATAAGTTGTCATGTGAAATTAAAAGAACCACAAATATGACATTTTTTTTGGGCTATGATTTTTTTTCAAATGTTTTATTCTCCAATGCCTATGAGTCTGAGATCTAAACACCGTGGAACTGAGGTCCTTCTGTATAGTGGATATTTTTGCCCCTGACAAAGGAGGAATGATGTATCTAACTCCATCTTGTTAGAAGGCTAATTAATTACTTTATTATACTATATTATTTTATACTATATTACAGTATATTACATTACATTACATCTAAACTGAATCTGCTAAGCACTTAACTGCACACAACTGCACAGCATCTCGTGACTGTCAGCCGACAGTCCTCACACACACAGACACTGGGCCCTGATAGGCCAAGGAAACAAAACACCATCACTTTGGGTAAACAATCTCCATATTGCATTCTACTTTGGCACAAACACAGGCACAGTAAATGAGATAAGAATTGTTTTTTCTTTCTCTGAGGTTCAGAGAATGTGAAACCCAGAAATATTCTTGGGATGAATTGTGCCTTGCTTTTCTCTTTGAAGAGAAATGTGGCTACACTCCTGCCTTTTACAGGCTTTGGGGCAGAATGTGCTAAAAGCTTGGTCTAGGCATCTCTGAATTAGAGGATCACTGTTCAGAAGCAGACAGCTCATAGAGCTTTGATGCTGGGATAATTTCCTAATGCTAGCCAGCTTTCCACATTTGTGTGTGCAGAGAAAAAAACATTGGCTGAAATTTGAGTTCAGGAGAGAAATCAGAAGGAAAAATTTACTTCTGTGGTCTGTCGAATCTTCACCTATACCCTCTTTAACTATGTCTATGTAAGGTACAGAGTTTTATGGCATCTCTTACAGGCTCATTGTATCATGTCCACAGACATGTTAAAAATGTGAAAGTCACAGTAGCAGCAATGTATCCATTGGTACTTCATTGATATTTCTTCCAAATTTTCAGTACCATGACACTTGGAAAATTGTATATGCTGCTTTAAGGCCTTTTCCAACTGACTTTGAAGTAAAAGACAACTGCAGGTTAATTTTCTTTTATGTAAAAGCCACTCAAAAGAATTCATCATCAACAGGGCAGCAATTGTATAGAGGAAATTAATCTGTATGGCTGATTTATTAAAATAAAACCATACATTTTCTCATTTGATTTGCAGGTGTTTGTTACACCTGTATGCAGAAATTCCCAGGGTTCAGTGTCAGCCTTTGAGCTGACATTGTCACTGCCATGGTGAAGCGACCTAGTATTAATATTCTGAATTGTAGTATTATGCAATATTTGGAACATGGGGAATCATGTCATCTTTAAAACTAGTGGAATTGCTTTCTTTCTAATGTATTTCAATCAGTTGTGTTTCTTTGTTTTCAATTCACAGAAAATTTTTCAATTACAGAAAAGTAAATATTCCTGCAGCTCATACTCTTAATTTTGAACAGACTTTTAAGCATCTTTGGTGCTGTGTAAATCCAGTAATCAGTCATCACTAAAACTTGTGAGATAAAAATAAGAATGCTATTATATGGGCTTATTTTGTGCATTAATGATAGGTACAGGTTCTAAGAGATTATCTTAGTTACTAGGAAAACTAAATTCAGATATTTATTATAAATGGCTCAAATTATTTGCATATAGTATTATTGAATTTCATAATGTAGCAGTAATAATTTACAGCACTAAGAAGGAAATATTCAAATACTTTAAATCACACTATTTTTTTACAGAACAATTTGCCTTAAGTAATTAATTCTTACTGGACTCTTGAAAAGCATCTGGATGAGTAAAGTTATTTGTAGTTTACAGTCCAAGAAGCAGGGATCACAGATTCCCAGCTCTGAAGGAGCTTTCTGAACAAGAGCTTTCTGAGCCTAGAAAGCAAGCTGATGTTAGTTTTCTTTCATTTATTCCTATTTTCAAGCCTCTACATAGGAGTTCTCTCTTCCACTTCTCTTCAGCTTCAGACAGAAGTGCTAACATACTGATGAGCTTTTAATTAAGCATTTTTTTATAGTTTGCTTTCTACCCTTTCAGTGTATGTCAAGGTAAAATATTAAATCAGTAGGACTTTATAGATGATACTTGATAATAGGATCTTACCTCACAGAGCTTAAAATTTTTATTAGTGTTTTTAGTACTGGTTTGAGGTATTTCACATACTATTTCCCTGGGCAACAGTTAGGAGAGATTTTAATGTTTAACATATGTGGCTGTGCACAGTAATGTAACACATGATTTTACCATTGTTATCTGTATGTCCTTTTCTTTTTTCTTTTAATAATTTCTTGCTTTAACAAAGTGTTCCTTTTGAATAGGATCCTTGTGCCTGACAGTCTTTGCCTATGAAATTCCCCAGACCAGGAATCTTAGCTGAATGGGTGGCAAGGTCTAATAAACCTTTAACCTTTTTTTTGTGTGTGTGCAGGGAGGGCAGGGGACAGGGGGAAGCTGACCATGAACTCCTGCAGGATGTTTCATTCAAGATAAATGGCTTTTCAAACCTGGTCAGTTAACCAACATGCAAGTGCTTCTTCTGGAAGTTTGTGTCCAGCAGGCACTTCTGCAGATATGAAACTGTCAGGAGAGTTTAGTTCATGTTTTTAGCAGAGATGAACAGAGTAAGAAAAAGGGCTTCAAACATAACTACTTTGCTGGTACTGATGTGATGTTCTTTGTTTTGTTATTACTTCCTCTTTTTTTTTAACTGCTGTCCTGTATTATTATTCTTTTCATGAAATAGAGATCTTTAAACTCTTTTGGGTTTTTTTTAATCCTGTTTCCTATTTTAAAAATAGTTAACCTTCTCAGTGAATATGCTGTGCAAAGTAACACATGATGGCCACCTCTTGGTAATGTCTGTTATTTAAAGAAGAGATTTCAGTCCATATTTTAGGGTCATGCATGAACACAGTTCACTTTCACTTGCAGTAACATGCTGATCCCAGAAGGTGACAAATGTGCTTATGAACCTGCAGTAACCAGAGAACAAGCTCCTGAATTAGCTTATCCTTATCAACACTGACTAAATGTTGAGTCACAAATGGTTATGGGAGAATGCCTTTGGAAGCTTTTGGAAATTGCAGCTGTGATTGACTCTAAAAGACATGTTTACCACCTAAAATTGAAGAGAAGACCATGCAATTTTGAAAGACTATCTAGTGTGTTAGGTATTCAGAAGTCACTATATCCCTTACCTAATTATCCCTCATGCTCCCTGTTTAAAGGATGGAGAAACTGAGGTTGGCAAAAGAAATAGTTCACAGGGATCACAAAAGATCCTCTTGATCTCAGCCAGACTGTTGCTCTGCTCTTGATCCTTTGAGCAGAGCAACAGTCTGGCTGTTTTTCAACCAGCTGGCCAACTTCATGCATTTATTTCTATAAAAGATGTGGCACAGCGCAGACTGACCTATGTGTGGTCAATCTATGACAGTCATTTGTCCAAGGTAGCTATTTCTTTGTTTCACAGGCAGCCTGTCTCCATCAAGCTGATCCATACTGATTTACTTCTTGCTCCTGTGGAGTATAGCTGACTTGAGAAATTCTGGGTTTATACTGTCTTTTAAATTCTGTTTTTATTTTTCTAACCAACATGAAAGATGTTCAACAATTCTGACCTACCCTTAGGGGAAACCTGTTCCCAGTAAGGAACTTTCTTTTTTGTTCAGTATTGTCTTTCTGAAAGAAACAAAGTTTTTTTGCAAAAGCAAAACTTAAATGTACTATTTGAGCTAGGAATATTAATCACTGATCATGAGAGATTTACTGTCAGGAAAACAAAGAAAAGAGCTGAGTCTCTATCAAATGTTCTATTTTTGTATTTGGATGACCAGATCATAGTAAAACATAAGCCTCTTAATTTGTGACAAATTAGAACAGTCTTGATAAGTACAGAACTAAATGAAGATATTAGCTATGGAACTAATTGTGCATATAGTGGCTATGTGGTAGCTGAGGCATAGGATAGGGCTCTATTTTTTTTCAAAATATTTGCATTCCAGCATCTCCTTCTTGTTATATTTTCTTTAATATATTTGTTTTTTAACCACTCTATTGACTTCCTGCCTGGTGTAACAGGCTTTTCAAGGAATCAAAATTTTCATCTGAAAAGTTTACCTTAAAAGAGCAATTTCAAGCAGCCACATTTAAGTTCCCTGTAAGGACCCTTATTCTCTTCAGAGCAGGGATCACATTACATACTAGGCTTTTGAAAAGCAACAACACCACTGCCAAAGTTTCACTACCCTTAATGACTTCTCACATATCGCGTAGCCTTTTTGCTGTCAAATGCCATTGGAGTGCAAATAGTTTGGTCCTTGCTAGGGCTGATGTCACTGGACTGAGTGCATTTAGGATATGCATCTCTATATTCAGTTCATTTTGAAATAGATAGTTAAATATATATGTAAAGAAAAGAATGGATGAAAGGCTTTTTTCTGCTAAATAATTTGGGTGTCTCTTCTCTCTGTTTTAGTCAAATACATGAGAGTAGTTTATAAATTAGTTGAGCTGGAGTTGCCAAACTTGGCTGTATATCTGAGCAGCCTGGATGGAAAGCCTTTGCAACTGATATTGTCCTCAAGCAGCTGATCATCAGAGCATTTCCTTCCCATACCCAAGCCAGCAAAATGACCACATCCAGCAGGCAGAGCTCTTCTACGTCTATGGTCAACAACTTGGCCAAAAGATTTGATCCAAACACTTTGCAAAACCAAGGGCCAGGTAATGGAATGGAACCTCCTCAAATTCTTCATGTTGAGAGAAGTGATGTCAGCACATCTGAAAGTTTCAACATCATGGATGTGAAGTTTGCCTCCCTTGAAGAGAAAATTGATAAACTGTTGACTCTGCAAGACAGTGTCCTTAAGAAGCTTAACAGTTTTTCTCAAGAAATCTGTTGCATTGAAAAAGACATGGAGATAGTAAAGGCAGAAACATCTGAACCTGGATCAAGGACGGAAAGAAACAAAAAAATGAGAAATAATGAAATGAAGAGACTTTGCCTTAAAATGAAAAAATCTCTTTCTGATATAAACAAGAAAGCTGAGCAGCAGGTTAAAAGGCTAGATGGACTTGAACAAAGTGTTTCTGGACTACAGAAACTTGTAGGACCTCTGGTAGAAAAGGTGAAAACATTAATAATTCATAATTCAAGTGTAAAACATCATGTTAAAAAACGTAAAGTTTGCAAGGCAGGAGCTGGACATCCCTTTAGGATGCACATTTTCTCGGAGACAACAGCTGGTGATCTGCTCAAGAAGAAAAATGAAAAGGTGAGCCCAGGTTTGTGTTTCATCTTGGCAGGAATCATTGCAAGCTACGGATATGTTCTGCTACGTGCTCAGCTTTTTCATTTTGTTGACATTTAAGAAAGAACAACCAATGTGCTCTAAAAGCAAAAAGTACAAGCTGAGCAAATTATGTGGAAAAAATATTAAAAAATCTACTTGTTATACAGACATTCATTTTTTTCCTAATTTTTCCTTCACAGCTGTAAAACATAACAACAAAGAACATAAAAAAGATTGACAGACTTTAGGTGTCTTGGGTCCTGGCCATGAATTTTACAATGATCTTTTCTGGATTTATAATTATCTGGGGGAATCAAGTTGCAGCAGTCATGATATGAGCACCAGGGTCTAGAGATTAGTGGAACTGGTAAAAAGCCTCCTTGGGTCAGGGCATGTACATATGTTTGTTCTTTATTTCAAGGAACATCTTAAGTGTGCTCTTCCTATCTGGTATTTCTCTCCATTGGTGAGGACTAGGGGACTTCTAAACTGGGATCTGAGGTAGGGTTACGGTAACTGGAGCTGTGGCTTGTGTAAACTTCCCTGGGTAAAAAATGCCTCTGTTACCATAATGAGAGTTTCATCTTGTTCTTTAAAGTTCAGATGAAAAGACACCAAAATCTCTTGAAGTACTCTCTTGACTCTAATAAGTTTTTGTAAGGTATTTTGAATATTCTTTTTTGGGTAAGAAAATTAAGGAATTTCTTCTGACAAAGTATGTTGATACTTAATTAAACACAGTGAACCAAAAAGGTTGCTTTTCATATTTTGTTCCATTTTGCTTAATTTTTTTTCTCCCAAAAAGTCACATGCAGGCTTTACTCTCTGATTAATTTAAAGACTAGTTCTTGAGTTTGTTTTTCTAAAGTTTTTGAGCAGGAAAAACATCGTGTGAAGGTGTTACTGGAAACAGCATATCTTGAAGAAGAGAAGCACTGCAGCCAATATATTACTCAGAATGACCTGGTCAGGAAACCATGTTCTTTTCAGCTTGGTTACCCTAAGGCAACCCCACTTCATAGATAGACAAGAAGAATTTGAGCCTTCAAAGGAAACTATAAAAATATCAGTCAGTGCTGAGTAGCAGCAGAGGAGCAACTTGTAAAGCTCAGTCAGCTGAACTGACTGATCTGTCACTATGTAAGGATATAAATTGTGCAAACTTGCTTCCAGAGCATCATTAACTGAAGAGAAAAATAGCTTCCTTGCCAGAGAAGACTGATAACAAAAATCGTCATTACAGGTCCTTCTTGAACATCAGGCTGGACTGATTTAAAAAAAGGAGTTTCGACAGAAGAGAAGTTTTCTTGTTTTACACAATTACTTTGATAAGAAAAGATTATTTATTTTGATTATCTGAATTAAGGGCTTCTTTTACTTTTCAAAACATCAATGAAAACATCTGTTGTAAAATCCCCATTGGAGTGAGACCCACAGGTCATCTCTGTAATGCTGCTGTCACTGCAGTTTGTGGTAGAGACCTACTTATCTCAGTGAAAGCACATACTCATCTAAACTATTTATAAATGTAAACTGAATCCGCCCTGGCGTGTTAATGAACTGGCACCTCCTGGAGACTGGAGTAGGTGCAAGGCTCTCTGCAGTAGAAACACGGGGCTGGAGAAAGGAGAGGACCTTGCAGGCTTTGCTAGTGAGTTTGTGGGAACCAATGGGCATAGCAGAACATGAGGAGCTTGTGCTCCTGACTGGTCAGAGGGGAGACAGGATGGCAGAGATGCAGGTGCCCCCCATGGAGAGTTCAGGGCTATAAAATACCTGGAATTAGAGACAAGGGGCCTTGAACATGATGGAAACACAGGTAGCCTACTGACAAGGACCCAATAAAGAGAGGAGCAAGTGGAGTCTCTGTCTTTTTTCCAACAGCAGCTACATTTGTAATTCCCTCACTGATTCATTTTCGTTTAGACAGACTCTTGGCGATGTTGAGTGGACTTGGTAGGAACTTCCCTAGCATGTGGGCTTAGGAAAGGCAGCATGAGCATGTCTGGAATCATGCTGATGATATTATTATGTTGTTTATATTTTGTTTGTTTTATGAGATAGCATACATATGTTAGCTTGTCATTACCTCCTCTCTCTGTGATTTATTAGAAAAGGGCCATCATAAAATTACCAAGCTATCCTATGAACAACAGCTGGCTTTGGTAAACACTTAGTCATCTTAGGTTTAAGTAAAAACAGACTTGAAGTCAGCTCTGCATTAGGAGTAACAGAACATGGAATGATAACCCTCAGCAGAGACTGCTGAGCTTAGCTGTCAGCTTAGTAGGAGACAGTGTGTACCAGCATTTAGGGCAAACAGACTCTCCTCTGGGTGAGAGGGAAGGAACAGGATCTCTGAGCAAGTTCGTCAAAATACTGGTCCATGAGGCACTGCGACATTGGTTGCTTGTGCCTCCATATTTGAATTAGATCTACATATTTATCTATTAATCTATCTGTTTTATATAGTTGTGATTAAAGATAAAAGAAAAGCAAAGTAATAAAAAAAAAAAAAAAAGAAAAAAAAAAGAGGGGATTTCACCCTTGCAGAGTTTTACACCTGAAATGCACCACTAATATCTGGTGACATAGCAATGAACCCATTTACCCAAATGTGGAGATACCTATCCTTGCTTCTCTCAACAGGATCTTTGTTCTCTAGTCCTACACAATGATAGTTTTAAACAGTGCTGGCCTTGTAGAAGTGCAAGCTGCCAGGCAGCAAGAACATCATCTCTTGTATCATAGATGGAATTTTTGTGGCAACACTGAGTAATCCTTCAATCCCATTAGACATGCACAATCCTATTCTGTTTCTGTACAGCCATGAACAAGGCATCCGTTCACTGCAGTTAGCTCAGAAGGACAGAACCCACTTCTATGCACTACTGGAGGTGATCAGATATTTTGGATGATGTTCCTATTTGCCATCCACCCTGCTGCAGCTATGGGTAAATGCCATCTCTTGGTTCTAATAGCTGAGCTGTCCGCAAAATGTTTGTCTATCCCCAGCCTGGTTCTGCAAAATAATCCAACCATAATTTATGAATGAATTACTAGGAGGTGGTGCAGTAGGTAGCCATGGGCACAACTGGATAAGGCAGTGTATGGTGTTGACCTGCTGCTCACCTGCCTTTCCATCCTTCCTTCTCTAGAGAGGTGCTGCTCTTTGCTTAATGTAGTACTGTTTTTTCAATTTTTCCTAACTGCCTCTTTTGCAGAACCATATTATGAAGAGAGCTGTGAAAGAGGCAGAACAGAGAGGGAAGAGAGGGAATGAGAGAGAGATAAAGAAGGGGTATAAGCAGCTGGGGTGTGTAATTGCTCTCCCAGCATCAGCAGCAGCTGTAACAGTTTGCTAATCACAGGCTCCACAGGCACATTTTGTGCTCTTGAAAAATGTAGGGATTGCTCTCTTCTGAAACAAATTTCTGCTTTCCTGCCTTTTATTGCCATCCTGAAATACCTCCACTGCCTCATACAGGAGCTGAGTTTATTTCTGGTTTGGGTTGAAGTTGTAATATGGTGTAGCTTGGAGACACTTCATGCTTTGTCGATGCTGCCAAATGTCTCCCAGCCGTTTTCCACCGCGGGCAGCGTGACCTTATCACCACATCGCTGAGAGGAGTAGTGTGTATTACTTGTCACAAGTAATTACGAGTTATTTTGTCACTATTGCTGCTCAGGGAAATCAGCAGTCTACAGTTAGCGTCTTTAAAAGCCTTGAGGTTTTCCTCAAATTCACCTTTTTAAGTAGTCTGTGATAATCCTGTTGCAAAATGTTCCTGTCTATAACTCCATTTTCAGTCCTACTTCTTCCACTTATAAAGAAAGAGGTAAAATAATACTTCATTTATTTCCTCCAAATTAAAGACTTTAGAGATTCTATACTATTAACCTGCAAATATTCATCTGGAGAGTCAGAAAGTCCATTTTGTTGCCATCATAAAGTAGTGTTGAACTTCCTGCAGTTGCCTGCAGGTGACTGTATCTTTGGTTTCCTGACATTTCTACAGTCTTTGCTGTAGGAATAACAACTTTTAGCAGTTTGGGGCTGTTTCCCACACTGAAGACATGCCAGTAGTGGGAGCTGTATTTTCTGCTTGAACCCTCTGTACCTCCTGTGCAGGTATCACACTGCAATTGCAGGTCACTGGCTGCTTTAGTAGGAGCCCATAATGAAACTGCTGTTTGCCACATGTGTTTTAAGATCTATTCAGCCTCAGTCTATAACTGTTCTGATTCCTTCATTTTGCCTACAAATGCTAACAGGTCTCTTATGTATTATTTAAATTCTCTCCAAAATGGCCATGTTCTGTGTATTTTTCATCTTTCAGCCAAATAGGTGGGAAATGTTTCTTTTTCTTTCTTTTTTTTTTTTTTTTTTAACCTCTATTTGCAAGAGTTTCTGCTGAGCTAGTGGTTTCAAGGGTAGGGATTTCTGCAGAATCTCAACAGATGGGTTGTCTGTTGCTTGGGAAATGCAACTGGTCAGCACCCACTGGTGCCATTATACTTGGGAATGCTCTTCTTTCCCTCAGGACTGATGCCCTTACTTAAATATGTTCTTGGTAGAAGAATTTCAGCTTTTGAGTGAACTGCAGTATATCAGAGTTAAAATTCTCCCTGTCTGTGTACCAGTCATAAAACTGGTATGTTTTCTTAGGACAATGTTTTCATCTTGTTTTGCCCTGTTCTCTCCCTTGCTGACAGCCACAGGAGTTGTTTCATGCCTTTTCAATTCATAATGCTGTTTAACTCTGTTTCCATTTACCCTCAGAACTTGCTGTCTGCTGTACAATGTTCCCTGCATAGGATCCCTCCCTGAACACAGTTGGGATTTTGCTGTCTCTACAACTCTGAAAATGTGTGAAATCAAAGTAGACACAGCTAATTTCTAAATCACTATGTGTTAGAGTGACCATTGTAGGAATCCATTACAATTCCTTTGCAAAACTAGGGAGACCACATGATGAAAATAAAGAGGTAACTGATAAGTGCAGGGAAGCAAAGCAAGGCAGCTCATCACAGAGCAGTCCTGGAAAAGCAGAACGTCCCTTAAAGAGGTGAGACAGTGGTAGGAGGGATTTGCTCAGGCAGGAAGTCTTTGTCCACTGCAGCCATCTAAAATTCACCCATTGTCATCAGATATCCTAGACATTTAATTGGTTTTCTGGTAATGGCTCCTCTCAGCCCCTATCAGAAGGTGTAGGGGTACCATGCCTGACTATTTCCTCTGGTAGGAGAGTGCCATTTCAACTAAATGTGCCATTTAGTTGAAATGACACATTTCATCATCCTGAGTTTTAATTACAAGGGTGACTGCTCTGAAACCCAACTAATTTGGTGCCATCCTGGCAGCACCCTGGGTTTTGCATACACATGCAGCAGTGAGAAAGAGTGGAGATGGGTGGCTGGGCAGCAGCCCCAGCAGAGCCTGGAATGAGCCCCATCCCATTCCAATAGTGGGATTCTGCATGATGAGGTGCCACAGAAACATAGTCTGTCTATAAAGGGAAAATTAAAAAAGACCCAAGCAGGTCTTTCCCCACAACCTAAACTCCCTTCTTGTTAAATGAATTTTTAGGAAATCTGCATTTCTGGAGTCCAATTCAAAGTGAGTCATCAAAGTTGTAGGAGATGATTTCTTAAGATTATAACCCTTTGGATAGAAATCTCCCAACTGTGTGATTTTGGAGAAAAGCTTAGCATCCTAAGTAGTTCATGAAGTCTGAAGGTGTTTGCCATCCATACCAATGCCTGCTTAGATCAGCTGGGTTAGTTAAATTGAGAAATACTCTCTTTATAGTGAGGCTACTTACTGTAATAAAAAAAAATTGTCTGAGTAGTTTGACAAGTGGGTAGTTTATGCCCACAGTTAAAAAGATCTGCCAGTGATTTTGCTTTCAAGGTGGATTTTTTTTCTTCTGTGTCAATAGTGGAATCCACTTAGGAAGGTGTCCTATTTAATAGTAACAGTAAAAATGTGAAGAGTAGTGCATGGAAGACTTTTAGGCTTATGGCACAGGTGCATTTGAGGCACACATGCACCCTCTCAGTCATTACACAGGTGAGGAAATTGAGCGGTATAGAGTAGGGATAAATATGAGGCTGTCCAATGTGTTGGTAAGAAAAGCAGCTGAATTCTCCAGTGCTTGTGCTTGCCTGTTGTTGCCCCTTATTTGTTCAGATGAAAAGCTCCAAACCAGCAGTGACTGGTTGATTTGATTTCCCAAATGCAGTGAAAGGACATGTGTCAAAGCCAGGTAACGCTGAGTGCTCTGGTCCTAGTGAGTGTCATGCTAGCCTCAGATTTGTCGGTGATTATTACAGGCCTCCATGCATTCCAGAGACATTAAAAGTAAACCAGTCAATTGGAGTTATCAATCTACCTCCAAAGGCCTTCTTAGGCCTGAAAATGACTCTGTTAAGTGTCAGAACTCAAGAAAAAAGTAAAGACATTTAGAATCAACCTGTCACTGTTTGTGCAACCAGGTGCATCTTCACTGAGGCCACGGGCTCTGTTGGGAGTCTGGTTGCATGAAAGCCTTTTCTACTCCTCAGTATAAGATCCCTCTTTTGAGAAGAATGGCCTGGAATGAGTAAGCATCCATTTGAAACAGGATAGCCACAGCTTCTCCAGCACAGTGGGTGGGAAGTTTCCCCAGCAAACTTTAGTGGGGAATGGACAATGCTTTGTCTTCACTGATTTTCAGCTTCTTCCCTCTCTAGGATGATGTTGTTCTGAGGGATTTTTTCCTGCAGAGGTTGTTACCTCATTACCTATGTATTTTCAAAGTAGCTGATCGCAGAAAACTTCTCTTTATTTTGTACTGGGGGAATCATGATTCTCATGGTTCAGAGCTTATTTTTGTGTGTGATTAGAAGATGCTTGTAGAGTGAGTTTAGATTTCATAGAAGAATGATTTCTTTATCTAGTTCAAGGAGCTCTATAAAAATCATGCAAGAGTCAAAATCTTTGCCTGAAGGTAGCAGCAGTTGTTATAGTGAACCAAAAAAAGAATGATATGGAAACAGATGCACCACCTGCCAATAAAAGCAGAATTCCCATGTCTGTGGTTTTTAGCATTTATAAATTTGTTGTTCTGAGGGATTTTTTCATGCAAAGGTTGTTGCCTCATTACCTATGTATTTTCAAAGCAGCAGGCCACATAAAACTTCTCTTGTATTTCATATTGAAGGAATCATGGTTCAGAGCTTATTTTTGTGTGTGATTAAAGATGCTTGTAGATTGAGTTTGGATTTTATGAAAGAATAGTTTCTTTATTTAGTTCAAGGAGCTCTATAAAAATCATGCAAGAGTCAAAATCTTTGCCTGAAGGTGCAAGCAGTTGTTATAGTGTACCAAAAATAAAATTACATGGAAGCAGATGCACCACCTGCCAATGAAAGCAGAATTCCCATGTGTGTGGTTTTTAGCATTTATAAGTTTGTTTCAAAAATACTTTCACTGACTATTTTACACTGCTGGGGGTGGGGAGAAAGGTCTGTGTATTGGAGAGGAACACGAAAGGGCAGGTGGGGATGGATTCCAGCTTTGATGGATGGCACAGGAGGCATCACCACGCATATGGTTGTTCCAAGGTCTCTGTGTTGTGTTCTGCACTCTCCTGGGAACTGCTGAGGAGATGCTGGGAGCACGCTCAGAGATACTGGAAGCACCTTTAGAGGCAAACCCATGGCTGAGTTCTGGCTGTTAGGGAAACTCATTAATTGCAAACCTCAAGTAACTTAATAATTTTGATAAATGAATGGTGATCAGATCTTACACCAAATCAGGTTATCTTGCCATAATACAGCTCTGCAAACTATCAATAATATAAGAAAGTGACACAGTTAAAATGTGGTTAGGGTCACGCAAAGGTTTGTGTCTTGCTATTGGGAGATGGAAGCTGAGGATAATGTCTTGGTATAAAATGAAATGTGGTGGGGTGATAAAGGACCTCTAATTGAATGGTTGGGGTTCCTTCATGAGGCCATTCATTACAAAAATTTTTGCAATAGGAAAAAAAGAATCAAAGAGTTTTATTAGGTGAATAAAAAAATCTGAAAGTTAGCTAAAAAAACATTCCAAAGGTAGGACTGCAGCAGTATAAAGAAGGTATTTAACCATGTAGGGCTCATTAAAAAGGAGTCAGATGTCTATAAAAGACATTAATTTCTTGCTGCATTTGAAATTTCAATTAGAATATATTATATTTATATATATTATTGCTTTTTCTTGATTTCTGCAGGTTTCTAAAGTCAATTTAAATAATTTCCAAATGTTTTGGTTTTTTTTTACCCATTGGTCTGTACTGAAATTTAAGCCTCTGGACTATCTCACCGGGGCTTTCTGTATCATCACCTGGGCTTTTATGCTGTCTCTCTTACTTAGGGTCTGGCACTACTCTATGGAATAATATGTTTAAGTCTAGAAAACTTATTTTTGAAGACACAATACAAAATTATGTAGATACAGACACATTTTTGCTGTGGTATACTTTACAGGGTCACAACATTATCTTTGATGTTTAAGCTTTTGTGAAATAAAAGCTTATTCCCAAAAAAAAAAAAAGTGTACTTCACAAAGCTTTTCTTGAAGCTTTTGGCTTGTATGACTTGGAAAAATTACTGTAGTACCATTTACCTGATTTTACATATTCAAGTCATTAAAGAAAGGGAAAAATGTTTTCTACTAAGAAATATTGATTACTGTAATTTTAGAAATTACAGACTGAAAAAAAATCATGTAACATAAGTTTGCAACGAATAATGCATAAATAAATACAATATTATTAGGGATTAAGTTATAAAGACCCTTAAGAAAGTTCTAACAGACTGAGGGAAGAGGGGTGGTATGAAGAGTAATTAGGTGGGATAGATGTCTTTAACAAGGCACCAAACCTTTCAGATGAAATTTTCAAAGAGTGTGATGGCTTTTGGGAATTGTGGGCTCTCAGAGCAGCTGCTCAGCTGCCTGGGGCTGGACGTCACACATGCCCCTGAGAAACCACAAGGAGGTCTTTGTACAGCCTGTGGCTGGGATAGGAAGGATACATTGACTTCTGGCAGCTCCAAAGAACTTGGTGAGCCCCCACCCTTTAGAGGGAAGAAATAATGGGCAAAAGGTCTTGTTTTTATTGCCAGGTCAAGATTTGACAAGTTGAAGTCACATGTTTCTGCAAACAACAAAATGTGGAGAAAACTGGGTTGTTCATGTATAGACTGCTCATGTATTTACAGTTATTTCAATATCTAGTCCTTATATCAGTATTTCTTACTCTAGAGCACTCTTGCCCCCATATTTATTGCAAATTGATTCTGACAGATATCAGTAAATATTTCATTAGTAATTTTTTTTTCATTTAAATTAGTATGAAGTCCTCATATGCTTTTGAAATGTTGGAGATCAAAAATGGTGCTTGAATAAACACAGTAGTAATTTATGTAATGCCCTGGCAGTCTCAGGTATTCAGCACTGTCCAGTGTTCCTTCCACTTGACGGATTTTCAAAAGCTGGCTTCTGTATTTCACACCTGCAAACTACAGCAATATTTAGTTGGAAGTGCTGTGTGTCTGCAATTAATTCTGAATGCAGAAGTGAAATCTGGCCTCATGCTTCAAAGAGCTTGGAGGCCATTTCTCTGGTTATTTGCTCAGCTGACTGTGTTTGATCAGAGCTGATGTTCTCAGTGGCACGGAGAGGCTGACGTACTTACAGGAATGCGAGTGCATTACTAATTGCCAACACAGTGCAGAATAAATAAGTCTGCGGCTTTTCCCTATTTTATTTCTTTTTAGTGCTTTTTAGGGCATTGGTTGATTCCCTGTGTTCCATCTGGCAACGTTACATTATATTTAAGTTCTGTGGGAACAAGGCTCCGATTTATATTTCAAAGGTATTTACCTTGTTGTATTGTGGCCTTTCTCATTTTATGGCCTGCAACTTCCTGGGACAAACTGCATCCAAAATAATTGTCAGTCTCAGGTCTTACGCTCGTATTACATTTTCCTTGTCCCTAGTGGATCAAGATTTTCTGAACAAGCCCTGTTGAAATCCCTCCATGCAGTTACATCCAGTTTGTCTTAACTCTTTTGGCTTCTCATGGAATTTCCTTTCCCTTGAACTCTGTTTATAGTGGATACACATTGCTTTGATTTCATGCCTATTTTCTATATAGCCTGATGAAATTAAAATAAAAAAATAAAGCATTAAAAATGTGGAGGACCTACCAGAACAAATGTTTAGTAACATGAGTGGTTGGTGCCCAGGGCTGTGGGACTGATCACATGGTGGACACTCAAAATTAAGTGCCTGAACTTGTATATTTTGTTGGGATATGTACAATACTGCTTTAGCTGGTAGCCCCTCTGGAAAATATTTTGAGGTGAAAGCATTTTTCACACCATGTGGATCTAATAATAGTAATAACGGTGGCAGTTTCATAGCAGTGTGAGAGGAAGAAGGTAAAAAAAGGAGCACCGAGCAACAGCAGCTACCATGTACTGTGGTCACCTTCTGGCAAGGCTAGGAGTGGCCAGGACAAAAACACATGGAGCACATAGCGTAGAAACAGGAGTTAATATCCACAAAGGTAACAGGAATTGCAGAGGTTTTATGAGGACCTGGATTGGTATGAAGCACCTCTAGATGTCACTGCAACATTGTAAAATGTAAGTAAATGAAGGACACAAAGCTGAAGTTACAGCTTGTACACTCCAGTTCCTGGTTACTGTCTCAGTCAGCCCTTAATAAATCAATGCATCATTAAAGAAGTCATTACTAAATGTTGATTAAACAGCAAGAAACTTTTTGATAAGTGCCAGTAAGATTGTTACCGAACATTTTCCTAGAATATTAAATTTTCTGAGATTTGGTTTAACCTAGTTTTTTAACAGCAAAAGCTAGGGCAGGGCAGCAGCCGATTCCTGGATGCTTCTTTGGTTTAGTCTCTGAGGTTCAGTCCTAATCTTTTCTAGGCTGTTTTTATGGCAACACTGATGCTGATTACAACCAAGATAATTTCTCTTGCTTTGCACTGGTATTAATTCAACCAGCTTGTAGTGATTAAAATAAGGACTATCATTTATAGGAAATATGTGAGTTAGAACACAGAGTATTTGCATTTGGTAAAAAAAAAAAAATCAGGCTGCAATTTCATGAGGACCAATACAACATGTGCACTGTATAAATTGACTAATATGTCAATTGCCTTTTTCACAGGTCATCAAAGAAAAGTCACATTTCAATGAAACAGAAACAAAAGAAAAGAAGCCACCAGATTCAACAGGTTAGACTATTTTTTTTCTCTGATCAGCTTCTAGTTCCTAAGAAATAACACAGAAATAGCCATGACTTTCCTGAGCAGCTCCAGTGGAGTTGCTTGGGTTATGCATGTGTTCATCAGCATGAATGAGCACAGGGTATCCAACTGCTCAATAAGTAGCTTTGCATGAGGAGTTTATTAACCTTGACTTAGCTGACAGTAACTTCAAGTGAGAGAAACATTTTCTAGTGCTGTGTCTCAAAGAAAGCATTTGGGACCCATGAAATCCCAGTTTTAAATAAGTAGTCTTCTCTTGCTTAGGAGACACTTGTACTGACCTTGAAGGTGGGAGAGGAAAACAAAAACCTAGCTCAAAATTCAACAGAAGTTATGCTAAGTGTGCAGCCCTACTTTAATACTGTTACTGACTATCAGAAAACCACTGACATATTACTTTGTAATCTGTTATAGATGGGGACATCCAACAGAGTCAATCCTGCTCTCAGGAAGAAGAAGTTGATAAGCTCAACAAGGAAAATGCCAAGAGGGAAAGTTCCCTTGTGCTTGAAGTGGATCCTCCCAAGTTTCATACTGAAGAGTCAGAGGAGAAACAAGATAATTTGTCTTTAGAAAGCCATTATGAATATAGGAGAAACTCTTTTCAGGAATCCTTCACTCCAGAAAAGCAGCAGGAAGAAGATGCTGTTGATGATGCTTGTCAAAAACTAACTGTGCAGGAGATAGAAAGTGAGTCCCCAGCAGCTGAGGAGAAGAAGGAACATCAGGTGCCTGAAGATGCACTTGAGGAACAACAAGAGGAGAAAGAGAGTGAAGGAAAGGAAAATGCTGATAAGAGTGAAAAAGGTGCTGAGGAACCACCAGCTCCTTCCCAAAAGGAAGATGAGGCAGAACAAAGTTATGATGAAGAGGTATCAGAGGGAAGGTAGGTCTGAAACCGAAACTACACATTCTGAAGAGACCTTTGCTTCAGAAAAATGTGTAGTTCAAGTTTCATGTCAAAGTGGCTGATTAATACAAATATTGGTGAAAATTTAGCCTAATGCAAAAGTGAAAATTTTTTTATGTCTGTGATCTGAGTGAAATTATACTCTTAAAAAAAGCCAGGCAAACAATCCACCACACACAGTATTAGCAGTGTGCTGTAGTTGTTTGCTTGGGAAATATATTAGGAACACTGGAATTACATTATGCTATTCTTTATCTCTGAGAAGAATTCTCCCATGGTTATGTTTATATACTGCAATGTCATATAACATCAGCAAAATATATTAGGCCATCTGCCAACTGGGAATTAACTTACTGCAAATGTAGTAATTTAAATGACAACATAAAAATGTTTAAATAAAATAAATTAATAAAAACTATTAAAATAATAATAAAAATTTGCCTAGGCAATTGACCTAATAAATTTGTGTACTGCAATTCTATCTTTGCTGGATTTAATATATAGCCTTTCAGGGATAAACAAGTTTAAGGCCTCAGGAACCTGTATGAACAAAGGGGAAATTCAGTGCTCTCCTCTTCCCTTAAAGGCAAGATTGATAGCCTAATGCCAAGTTTAGAAGACCTCAGGTGAGGTTTTCAGTAACTGAGAAATGTTTTGCTGTCACGATTAATTTAAGGGCCATTTTTATTTCTCAACATGAATATTAAACCAGTTAATTTTACACCATGAAACAAAATAGCTTAATGTTACTTGAATGCAATATCTGTGTAGGCATTTTTCACCTATGTTTCTAAAGTTGCTCTGCTTTAAATGTACTCTGCACTAATACCATGTTTTGTCCTTGCAGGTGTAAACGCTGCGAAAAAGGTACAGGAAATTCTAGTTCAATCCCTGGGCAGACCTGCCAGTTTGAGCATAGTAGTAGAAGTGAGCATCAAGTGCATGATGAAGGTCTTGTCAAAGATGACAACAAAAAGAGCAGAGTAGTTGCAGAAAGTGCTGGTGGCATATGTAAAACTATAAAAAGCTCTTAAAGGAAGTATCTTAAAGACAATGCATTTGATTCCCCTGGTATTACAGTGATGAACAGAGATCTGTAGAAGAGAAGGATTTTGTGATTCTAATTAGTAGGGGAAAAAGATGTGCATGGTAGCTCTGATGGGAAACAGTTTTTCATGGGCTGCATCTTCAGCTGATGAGAAGTAACACGATTCTGCTTGCTTTCATATTAGAGGCTTCTGCTCTGTCAGAAATTATTCAAAATTAATTTGCTTCTGCCACAACTGCTCCACTAATACTATCCTCTCTCCCTCTTCTTTTAACAAAAGAGCTAAAATCCCTAAGTGTAGAGTGGAGGGAGAAATTATATCAGGTGTGGCAAACTTGGTCAGCCTGAGGAAGTGTTGAGAATGTGTGTTAACAGGGAATCTGCAATGCTGTGGACATAGCCTGAAAAACCAGCTTGCTCATATTCATACCACTGTGATCTGAAGTGAGAACGACTGCAGGCTACAAAGTAAAGAAATACAGACTTTTGTGTGTAAGCCTGAATGATGCTGTTTAACAATCAGATAAATGGTGCTCATGCACCAAACTTTGAAGCAGTGCTCACCATGGTGAGGCAGAGATTTCTAATATCAGACCTCCATCTTGATCATTTCAGTGGCTATTCCTGTAAATGAGATTATGGCATATGAGGAGGTGGCCTGAAAGACTTGGAAATATATGAGTGTGCATGTGCATACACACAAGACTCAAGATGAATTTATCTGCTTTGGTAAAGGGGGAAGAGTGTAGGAGGGAAACATTTATTACAGGTTTGTGCTAGGTTTTTGTAGCAGAAAACAGGAGATAACACAGTAAAACTTTTAAATCCATAAACTGTTGTGAACTCTGGGAGATTTTCATGGATGACATTAAGGTTATAGTGTCTCTGTTGGAACATCTTTGATCTGCAATAGGAAATTGTTCTTGAACAGGGAAACATCTCTGGTTTGCGGGAAAAGAAAAATAGGGTCTGTCATGGGGAACATCTTGAAGGCAAAAACTTAAACATAGTTTTGAAAAGTAGTCTGGCATCTTTAAAAGAATATTTCCTTTCCCAAAGTTTGGTAATGTTTTTAGCTGAGCTTTCAGAAATACATTTTCTTCTGTCACTTACATGCTGGTGCTGATGGAGTTTGTGTTAGAGTCAAATTTTGCCTTAGGTTAGAGGTTTTCTTGGCATTTTTGGGTCTCAGTAACATGCAAAGACCCATACTTACAGTAGTGCAATTCAAACTCTGCAGAATCCCAAGTAGGTGGCAAACTTCCAGAAGCCCCATCTTTTCACAATTCCTTGACCATGAACTAACTTCCTGACCATGTAAGTTATTAACACTGTCAAGAAAAAATCTAGGTACACAGCTGGTGTCCTGGAAAAATGGACATTCACTGTGAATAAGGACAATCTACTGCCACATTAATGACCAAAGTGTTCCTGCCAGCTACATGCTGTTGTGGGGTTTCTTGTTTGTGTTTTTGATCATTTTCACTGGAGTAATGAATGGTTTTAAAATTGCTCAACAAGCCTCACACAAAAAGGAGCTGGCATTCCAAACCAGAAAGCTCATATTGAAACACTGGGGCTGTAGCCCTCCCAAATGGTTGAAGAAGTATTTGTCACCTTGGTCAGCCAAAGGTCACTCTCAGGAGTATCAATCAAATGAAAAACAACTTGGGTATGAAACTGAAGTCACAACTGCCTGCAAAAAGTCCAAATTAGGCATGGAGGGCTGGTCTCCAGCAGGGATTTTGACCAGGATGGCAGAAAGGTCCAGCATGTGGAGGTCCAGAAAGTAACACTCGAGACCTGCCAAAACTCCATAGCTGCTGCAGTGCAATGTTGGGAACCATCCCTCCTCTGTGCCCCTCTTTACCTTTTATCTGCCATCTTTTTTTAAGGGCAGAAATTCTTCAAAGCAGCATATGAGAGTTTCCTTGTGTCCTGAGGCATACTGGAAACCCCAAGTGCTGTCCACCATGGTGAAACTCCCTCATGTACACAAGCTCTAAATGTAATCTTTAAAGGTGATGACCACACTGTGGAGAAGGACAAGTTTTGTCAGTCAGTTGAGAAGGGGAATCACTGTCAACACCAGAAGCTAGGAAATAGCCTCTCTTAGCTGGGCCTGCAGGACAGTTGTTTCTCTTCCTATTCCACCAGAGAGTTACAGTGCATACTCATCTATTAACAACCCCTGAGGAGGAAATAATATTTTAAAAAATCAGAGATTAGGCTGAATTGCAGAGGCCCCTTGTGGATATGAAGCTACATTGGTATAGCCTAGTGGTCTTCACTTTGCCTCTCCCAACTGTTGTATGAAAGATGATAACTCAAAAAAAGGAGTCCTTGTCTCGGTAGTGTAGCTCCCAACAACCACCTCATTTCTGAGCCAAAGCTTATGGAATAAAACCCTTGTTCAATAACAGAGAAAGACCTCTCTATAAAGCTTACAGTAAGTGTATTCAGTTCTTAAATGAACTTATCTGGGGAAAAGAGGAACTAAAATATGGGATAGACAGGCACTGCATGTGACTGCTCATATGGTCTCTGTTGGTTTTGTCTTTTTTAGATGATATTCCTACTCCACCAGCACCATTTGATCACCGGATTGTCTCAGCCAAAAGGGTGGGGATCAGCAATTACTATAATGTCAACGAGGATGAAATTCTGGGAGGGTAAGTCAGGTGTAGTAAATCAACTTGGAAAGCAAGGCACAAATTTACAGCCAAGCACCCTAGGAGGTGAACGGAGGCAACATGCCCCGCTAGAGATGAAATCATGAAAGTCTAAGCTCTTAAAGTGCTTTGTAGAGGGACGAAAAGAGGAGACTGGTTTTATAGTGAGAGTGAATTTTGGCCTGCTATTTGGCACCAGCAGACTTGGCCTGTGTTTGGCATTGTTCTAGGCCAGCCAGATGCCATCAGGCTTTATGACAGGGCTCCTAGGATGCTGAAATACTTTACCTCAAATTACAGCCAGCAGTATGTAGACACATGCTGTAGTCTTCTTCCTCTCAGTGAGTCTCATCCCTGAAAACACATTCTTATTTTCAGATTGATTAGCAGGATGATCTGACAGGCCATGGAGTTACTTACCCCTTGTGCTGTCATTGTTTAGGAGAATGGGATATTGTAATTTTCATGGCAGCATATTCTTGGATAAGGCTTTGTATCATCAAGAAAACACAACCCTCCCAAGGAGGAGAATGATGCGATGGAGAGGGGCAGATGATGCATAGAAGTGAGCCATTATCCTTACAGTATATCCTTGACTTTCCTGGGATTGGTCATTATGAGGTAAGTATAGTGAATCGTACAAATGGGGTAGTACCAGATAGAACACTGTGTGATGCTGATATGCCTAAATGAGTAGTAGCAAGTACAATCTACACAACAAAAGAGCAGCAACAGAGCAGTTGAAATGAAAGCCAGTAGGGAGAGGATAATTTATGGTTGTTTATAGTGAAGTTTACACTCGGAGTTGACACCTGTACCACTGGATGATGTTTGTTTCTCCTTTTTTCTAGAGGGCGTTTTGGGCAAGTGCACAAATGTGAAGAGAAAGCAACAGGTCTCAAGCTGGCAGCCAAAATTATAAAAGCACAAGGTCCAAAACAGAAGGTTGGTGGAGAATGATATTAGTCTTTTGTTCCCCAATGGATCACACACTGTTCTTCAGCTACACAGCAGGCCATGACCAAGTGTCTCACGAGCCATCACACTCATGGGATCTGCTGCAACACCATTAATTCCAGTTATATTTCCCTTCTCCTCCAAAACTTCCAATAACTCATCAAAGTTCTATTTTTGGGGTGTTTTCTGTTTCTTTTAAATATTATATTTTTTTTTCCTTTCTGTTGCTAATTTTCTTAGTGTTTTCTTTAATGGTAAAAATATTTGTCAGGCCTGTGACATAGTGTACTCCCTCCCAAGCACACTGTAGCCTTTGTTATAATGACTTGATGTCAGTGGGGGCGATGCTGATAGCAGACATGATCTGGGCACCTGACATCAACACAAATACAGATGAGAGGAATTAGTCTGGGCTGTTTTGCAAATCTCTCGGCCATCTGGGACTGGATTTCACTGGAAAGACATGCATGACATCCTTTGTGTGGCATGGGTGCCATCAAAGGCATTCAAGAGTGGGATTTGTCTCAGGTAACTGAGGTTGCTAAGGTATAGCTGTGACCAAGCTGATCTCTAAGAGTCCCTTTATGGTGAATGGAGAGAGACTGACATCATCATTCAGCATGCCTAAAATAGTTGGGCTGAATGGAGGTACCAGTCCTCTGACTGTAAAGTTAGGTTTTGAGGACTGTTCTGGACTCCTCTCAGCCTGATTTTGTACACCTACAGCTGTTTGAACAAAATCCTCTTCTGCTTCTTTTTTTCCTTTACATCCCTGGGAGCCTGCCTCTTGTCCATGTGGGCTCTTCTCTTTCTTTTCCAGTAAATACCTTAGGTAACTAAATACCTTAGTAAACACCCCAATCAAGCTCTGAGTTCAGCCTGTTAGTTCCTATAGCTTTGACATCTACTGCTGCAGGAGCCCTGAGTTTGGTTGCCACAAGAGAAAACGTGAAGATAACGTAGATTTGCTTCAAATGTAGCCTTCTCAGGAAAAAAGTATCTGAAGCAATATTCATGGCTCTTTACAGGATGAAGTAAAAAATGAAATCAATGTCATGAACCAGCTGAATCATGTCAACCTCATCCAGCTATATGATGCCTTTGAATCTAAAAATGATATTGTACTCGTAATGGAATAGTAAGTGTCTTTTCCTTTCTGTGTTTACTACTTTTGCTAGAATTGTCAATTTCCTTCTTGCTTTCTCCTGAAATGAGAAATAGAGCTTCTTACAGGTAGAAAACACATATATGTTCTCATGAACAACAGGAAAGAAAGGGATTTTAAGAGAAAAGTTTTCCCATGCAGCCATTTTTGCATTTTTTCCAGTAGTCTGCCACACTCCTGGTGCTGTAAAGCAACTGCTTCAATTGCAGATAGAGCTGTGTTACATATCTTATCTTTAATTTAATGCTTTAATTTGTGTCAGCCAAGAAACAAACCTCTTAGAATATCTCCTATTCTGGGAGGCAAACAAGAAGACATCTTGCACCAAAGAGGAGCCAGATGTGGGTGTTGTGCCTAATCCTTATATTGGGTGCCTGAAAGGATAAACCTGCTTTTTATGCTGGGTTATCAGGCTAATTAGGCACAAAATAACTGCCTTAAGCTCAGGTTAAGCAGATGTTGTCTTAAGGAAGCCAAAAAGGCCAAAACTAAAACATTGAAATGTGTGGCAGAAGGGTTCAAAGTTAGGTGAATTTGACTATTCTAGACATTCTCAGATTTTACTCTGAATTTGGTCTATATGATTAACATATTACAAAAGAAAGTATGTGTGCACCTATGAACAGATAAGCCAGAGGCATACTGAAATATGAAGATAAATTAAGTAAATTTTGTTGACTTTAGATAGTTTGAGATTGACCTTTTAGATCATGTCCCTCTTAAACTCAGAGGGAAGAGACCACAGATTTAAATGCAGATTCTCCATCATGTTGTCTTGGTTTTCCATGGAACGTCATTAATTTCACTGGTCCAAGATGAGAACTCAAGACAGCATAATATTAAATTTCAAGATGTTCATGGTTTTCAATGGATGAGAGACTGGACTCTTAGGCCTTGAAGACGTTCAGGCCAGTATGCATCAGAACTCAGATTTCAGAAAGTTCAGATTAAAGTACAAGCTCATCTTACTGAACTTGACTGTGAATGATAAAAATAGTCAATACTGTATTTTCTGCATTAGTCTTACTGTATGGGATGGGATTTGAACTTGGTCACTGCTTTATTGTCTTTTTCTCCTCAGCGTGGAAGGAGGAGAGTTATTTGACCGAATTATTGATGAAAACTACAATTTGACAGAGATGGATACAATCTCGTTCATAAAACAGATCTGCAAGGGAATTGAGTACATGCACCAAATGTACATTCTTCATTTGGATCTCAAGGTAGAGTTTTGAGATATATGTTTTGTGCAATGACAGATGTGGAAATTCCATTCTTAATGGTAGGCCATAAAGCTTAGCAGATTCCTGTGGCAGAAACAACAAAGAGCCTTATTCTGCTTTCCTTATTTCAATGCATATTTACTTTAACCACATTGAGATCGGTTAAATTACTACAGGACTAAGTAAATTAGATGAAAATTGTGGTCATATGTCATCAAGCTTCATAGTGCCTAAATTTTCCAGAGAGTGATTTCATAGAAAGCCAGCAGTTGACTACAAATACATTGCTATTTTTAATTTCAATACTTAGGTCCCAAGATACTGTACAAATATTATTTAATTCAACTGCACAAGATGCATGTTTTACACATCAGCTGTGGGGTGGCAATTGTCCCTGTTTTTTACTATGCAGAAAGGCATGAGTGAGTAGAACTAAATTCAAGGGTCATTGAGGATCAATGTAAGCCCACGCAATTTTCTGAAGACTACACTCAACTGCTGTTGTCATGAAAAGGCATCAATAGATAGCCAGATTAAGGGAAAGTACATTAAAGAGTACTTTCTGAAATGAAAGGAATAAAAATAGTCAGTGGTTAATGTAACAAATATGTCTAGTGTAGCTGAAAGCCCAGAGAAAGGTGGCAGATCCTCTACCATGCACATGTACATGTACAAGTACTCTACTGTGTACTTGCACATTCTCACTCTGGTCAACTGCAAATGGTCAAGTGACACCCCTTAGAAAACATTGGTTATTATTTTTCATTAAAGTGTACACTTGAGCTGGGTCTTTTTCCCTTAGCCCCATTTTTTATTAAATAATGGACTTGTTTCTTACCTCTATTTAGTGCAGGAATAAAATGGGATGATGTCTTTAGTTTTATGACTGGCTAGAAAGCTTCCTAGTGATCCCTGAGCTTTACAATACAATAAAAAGAAACAAGGAGTGCACAAGATGGTTTTCTCTTTGGTGAGATTTTTATAACAGCTGCTGGTTTTGGCTTGTAATAGCTGAGTTAATATAGTACATCTTAATGTTGTTAGCATACATATTATTGCAGTGGTTAAGGAAATGAGCAGATGCTTGTTGGGACCTGCTTCTGTAGCCGATCGATGACCAGACTTACTTTTCTCTTTCTCTATAAACATCCAGTTACCTAGAAACCTGTCAAACAGAAGTTCACACAGTTCTTTGGGACACATTAATTATGATCTTGAGATGGCACAGTTTTAATATGAGGTCAAACTGCTGACAAAAAGATAAATATACAATCCAAGAAATTAATCCCAAAGACCTCTTTTCATGTGCTCGCCAGCTACGGCTTCTCCCTTCTGTTTTGCTTGTTCATAGATTGCTGTCAGTAACAAATGAGTTTGGGAAAGAAAGCTTGAAATTGAAAGAAAATCGTCTTGACCATAATCATCCAGGACCTCAGAAACTATGGACAGATGGGTTTTAAAAGTCCTACATGTAAAATGAATTAGTAATGGTGACAAAGGTTAACTAATGTTTTAAGTGTTGAGGGCTGTTTTGTTTCAAAGAGGACTCACTGAGCAACAAGACAGAGTAGCTATAAAAGTGCTGGCAGTGAATATGGGACTGTGCTTTAGGTATTTATATTTCAAAGACAATTGGCCAAATCCTTTTCTCAGTTCCTTCTGTAAGAATTTGGAGTAATTCTTGGAAGTTAATTGATTCTTCCAATGTGAAGTGTAGAAGTGTAGAAGTGTAGAAAGTGAAGAGTAACATTTGGCCCTATGAAAACCCAGAGAGATTTAACCTATGAATCCTATTTTTTGCTAAAACACCTGAAAAAAACATAAAGTCGATGTGAGCGGCTTAATATATTAATGTTCAATCTGACAGAACATTTGAGCACTCAGAAATGTAAAGCTACAAGACAAATTTCAAAGCCCAAAAAATGTAATTAAAAAAAAAAATCAGTGTAAGCTTATTAAGGTCTGTAAAGTCTCAGTGAAAGCATCCTGAAACCCCTTCTTGGAAGTCTGTGTTCCCTGTCCCCCTCCCCCTAATGAGTTCTTTATCTGAACTGCTGCCTTATGTCAAAGTGAAAAGCTGTAGAGTAGAAAAAGCAGTTGGAAGGCACAAAATGCATGGCTCTGATTGCTGTGGGACAGCAAGAGGGGTATCCATGCAGAGAGATCTGAACAAGGAGGAAAGCAGAAGGTGCTTATGAGATATTTGCACTGTTATTAGTGTTTTTCTCCCTATAGTTTACTAAAAGCCCAGTTTTTCATATTTGTTTCTCATTCAAGTTTTTTTTTTTCTTTTTTTGTTTCTCTTGGCAGCCTGAGAATATCCTATGTGTGAACCGAGAGGCAAATCAAATAAAAATTATTGATTTTGGATTGGCAAGAAGGTACATGCATGTGTTCTCACTAACCATAAATGAATTAGGAAACAATGAAAAGAGTATTGCACCCCTGCAATGATGCATTTGATACATAATGGTCTTCTAGTGTTCTTAGGACAAATTTGTTTTTCTTAACCAGGGATATCTTATAATACGGAATGTTTGGAGCTGAATGAAAAAGATTTGTCCTGAAACCTTCTTTTCAGGTAGATGGTTGAAAGAGGGTTGATTTTCACTAAGAATGCATATAAATAAGTATCTTGGAACAGGTAAAATGGACAAAACCTTTTCTAGTCTTTTCTAGTCTCTTGCTTCCAGTATTAAGAGATTCTTAAAAAGAGAGTGTAAGATACCATTGAGGGGTCTTACAATATATCCCATGCTATATCCCTTTCTAGTTTAATTAGGTGCTATAATCTCAGTGAAGGATTTACTGGTTAAAAATTTCATGCCTATGATATGGAGAAATCCCAAAAGGATGGTAAGACCTGCTCTAAGAAGTCCTCAAATTACAAATTTCTTCCTTTTTGTAGCAATTGCATTTTGTCCTAGTATGATACAAAGCTTGAAAATACTTTTTGTTCTATATGTGGGTATATTTCTTTTTAGTTTGAGCCTCTGTCTGTCCTTGTTTTCCTACTGAATTTTCTGTATGCTTCTGGAATTCCTCTAAGTGCTAGACAATTGATGATGCAGCTTTAATAAGAACTGTAATTGATGTCCTTTGTTAATGTTTCCATTTCCTAGATATAAACCCAGGGAAAAACTTCGAGTTAACTTTGGGACTCCAGAATTTCTTGCTCCTGAAGTTGTGAATTATGAGTTTGTCTCTTTTCCTACAGACATGTGGAGTTTAGGAGTCATTGCTTATATGCTGTAAGTAGGATTCAGTATCTGCTTTGGAAGCTGTTTCTGAGTTGAACTGTGTCAGTCATCCAAGTTTGTTGTTATACTGGAAGAGTGAACAACTGTGTACCCAAAATAGGAAATTTTGACTTCTTTCCAAGTTCCATATTGAGAAATCTCTCCTCTTTTCCAATTGCCATGAACTTTTTGTCTTTGTTTTTTTGCACATATCTCAGGAGTGTTTGGGCATCACACTTCCAGAATAATGTAAGCAGCTTGGTAAATTCCCAGTGGTTAGTACAAGACTGGTCAGAGGTCTAGAAAATATGAAAGACAGTAATGCCATGAAAGACAGTAATGCTTGGTGTGTTAGAGGAGAGGGGTGATTAAACATGTAAGTAGATGAGAAAGTGGGAATGGTCTGGAGATCTTAGAGAGTAGTATTTTGTAAGTTAGGCCAGAGCGACAGAACAATCTTAGCTGGCACATTGGAGACCATGTACAGGAAGAGGGAAAGACAGGAGGACTGAACATATTCCTTTTTACTTCAGCCTCACTGGATTGTCTCCTTTTTTGGGTGATGATGACAATGAGACCCTCAACAACATCCTGGCCTGTAACTGGGATTTTGAAGATGAGGAATTTCGAGATGTTTCTGATGAAGCCAAAGATTTCATATCAAAGCTTCTCATCAAGGAAAAATGGTATATAATCCTGTATCTTTGAAATGTGTATTTCATGCCATCATGACACATTTGTATCACTTGTGCTGCTCCACTGCAGAACTAATATGACTTATAAGTTTTTTATGCCCACATACAGTATTATAATGACACTTCATTGATGTTGTTCCTTGTATCCATCAAATGCTCTGAAATTATCTGAATACATTTTTGCTCTGAAACAAAACTTAATTAATCTGCTGTCTGTCATACTGTTCTGAAATGACAGTGTTGCAAGATGGCAGAACACATGACCTGTAGCAGATAATTGCTGAATTGTAAGATTCTGGGAAAAACTCTTAATAGCATTCTGGTTTTCCTCTAGCTGGAGATTAAGTGCAACTGCTGCCTTAAAACACCCATGGTTAACAGACCACAGGCTCCACTGCAGACTCCAGGTCCCTACATTTAAATATCCTTGTGCATCTACTGTTGCCTTCTTGTGCTGCCACATTATTTTGCTTTGACATTTTTCTTAACTTCATTTGAGTCTTTGTTGCTGATTAATTTCTTGCCACTGTGAGCCACGTGTGTCCCTTTGCTTTTTTTTTAGCTGTTAGAATTTGCATGCTCACGGTTTGCTTATGAGTTCTTGCATGTCTGGGAGGAAATAAAAGATCCTGCAATGCTGTGTGTTGCTGAGTGGATCAATTTCTTATCAAAATGAAAGTATTTACAAAATGAGCACTGAATTACCATATGAAAAGAATTTTCCAGCTAGGGATGATTCTTGTTCCTACTTTGAAAACCCTTTCAGGCTCTCCTGAAGATCCCCTGAGTGCTGTTTCATCCTACCTCTTCCAAAGAGATACCTTTCCCAACAGAGCTTGGAACTTCACCTGGTGCATACCTTGGTACTTAAACACCTTCTTGCCCTTCAGTGGTAGCCAGTTTAGTGGCCAACAGAGAAGAAGTTGTTTGCTCAAGCAAACAATTCAGTTGGGCTGAGTTGGAGGAGCAACAAGATTTTAAATCACTTTGGTTATTCCTGTGTCAGTAATTTTTGGAGATTCACGCTGTTGGTGACACCTCTGTTGGCTGTTTCTAAGTGAGTTCACTCCGTAGTTCAGTGGTTCACAAGGGGATAATTTTAAGCAGTTTTCAGAATTTTTACAGCAGTTAAAGTGCAATATTCACTTCTTTCTTTGCAGGCAAAGCACTTCTGTGTTAAATAAAATGACTGCTGTATTGCCTAGGATGTATATGTCAAGATGCATTTTCATATACAGCCATCATTAAGAATTAATAGATGATATTTTTAATTAACAAAATAATGTTATTAAAATAAAAAAATTTTGATGCTAATCAAGCAGAGGTAGCCCTACTGGTAAGGCAGTGGGATGGACTGAACAGCATCTCAGCATCTTGTCAGCTCTGTCCTTGCAAGATGTTCCCCTTATAGACTAAGGATAACTAGAATTACTATAAAACAGGATGTAAAAAAAAAATCAAATAAATTACTCTAATTTTCACTTAAATTTAGTTTTTGTTGTAATTTCCCAGAACAGCAATGCCCATGAGATTATTAGAAGATTTGTAAGTTAGTGTGCACAGTAAAAATAGGACAGTTTGTCATGGTTATCTTCAGAGGTTTTTGTAGGATATAATTTGACTCCTTTAGTTGGGCTCCAGTGAGGCTCTGATTTCTGCAATCTGGGGAACAGACAGTCTTTTCCAAATGCTGCAAGAACACAAACTGCTGTCCTTCCTATCACCATCTTTTTCCTCAGGAAACCCTACCCTAATGCAAACTTTACAGCTCATGTTGTCCTTTGCATCTTCTTCCCCCAATATTTTTTGGTCATACTTGTGCTTTGCAAAATAGCTTCACTAAACATGCTGATGTTGCAGTGCTCTTCTGCCATTACCTTAAGCAGAAGTAAGATGTGATTGATCTTCAATTAGTGCTCCAATAATGGTGTCTTTTCTTTTTTTTCCCCTTAGAGAAAGGCTAAAGGTGACTGTGTGTCTCAAGCACCCCTGGCTAAATAACCTCTCTGAAAGAGCTGCCAAACAGAAGGTTTGTTTCAGGTCCCAAATGTTCCTTCAAATGTAAAATCTGTAGCCCCTGTGGAAGGGATCAGTGGACAGCTGAAAACCTTGGGTAGTACAAAGTGCACGGTCCAAACTGTATTCACCACCACCATCCCTGCTGCTGTCTGGAAAGCATTCAAAATGTAAACTGTTTCTATTACTTATACCAAGTAACAGCAACGTGCAAAATAATTAATGGTTATGGAGCCATATGTGCTGCAAACCCTGGCCATTTTAGAGGGAATGGTTATGCTCCCACTGGCTCTCATGGGGCAGGGATTTCACCCAATAATTTTTCAGTGCTGAAAGCTTTCAGGTTTTCATGCTGTGGTTATAAGTACAATTTAAAAAAGGGTAGAAATATGAAAAATAAAAACTTTTTAGCAGAGGCACGGGCCAGACCCTCAGGGCAGCTTGACTAACTGCAGCAAAATCAAAGCAAGGTGACCCCTAAAAGAAGCTGCTCCACACGTCTGAGGACCCAGTTCTGACAGGGCACTTACCTCCCCCTTCAGCAACCCAAACGAGTCTGACAGAGCATCTCTCTGTCCTTTCTCCCTGGCTCCTTGTCTTTGCCCTTTCATTAACAAACAGTTCATTAGTGGTTCTCAGCCTGGCTTGGTTGCCTCCCCGGGGGATGAGGCAGACTCAAGTCTGCTCTCTTTTTCTGTCCCTGGTCTTTGACTCACTTGGCCACTTTGAAATCGCGCTGCCTCAGGCGCTGCAGTCTCTCTATAAACCAATACTCCAATTCCCACCGCCACTTTCACCAATTACCACAAAAATTGGTGGCTCTGTTCAGGGACCAGGGGAACTGCTCAAAGGTTCTGGAGACCATCTCTGGGCAAAACTCAGTGGAGGTTCAAGATGTGAATTAGGCTGAGAACACACACATACACTATAAAACCACTTCCTTTTAGTAGTGCGCCATGAGTAACAACAGGATGCCAAAATAAAAGTAGTCCACCTTTCACCACTTGCCAACAGGCGAGTTTTTAATGGTGCCATCATCCATCATCTGCTTGGTAGGACAAGTGGTATACTGGCTTTTTTTGCAACAAGTTTTTTCCAGGAACATGTCGAAAACAGAGTATTGTGAGAGGTTGAAATTTTTGTTCTAAGTAAGATTGGAGCAGATTTTATACAGCGTAGTGGAATAACACAGAAGGTAATGATCTTTACATGAGCTATTTCAAAGACATGAAGATGCCTCTCAGTGCATACAGTGGAAGCCAATAAGGACTAAGGTACCAATATCACATCCCACTTGCTCTCTGAAACCATGCAACTTCCTGATATGGTAATATCTGAACATCAGCTTCTGGAGAAGAAATCCAGTGGGAATTTATACCTCTTTGTGATCCTCAGTATTCACCCTCACTTCACTGGTGCTGAGACAGATTCCATGAAGCTTTGGTCCACTCACCTGTGTGCTTCTACACAGCAGATTTCTAAACAGGTTTTCCAGCCCTGTCGCAAGATTAGTGCTTGTATCTGGGTTTCCCATTTCAAGCCACTAACTTGCAGCAACAAACACAACAACAAAATGGTGAAAATTCTCCCTCTGTAATGCAGGAAGCACTGCATTACACAATTTTCTGTTACAACCAAATTCAACTTTAAGATAAATTGACTGTCCAACAGCAGTCAAAATTATTTTTAAATAAACTTTTAATAGCTTTGTAACATAGTAACCTACCCATGATCTAACTTGCAGGAAAATCTGGTTTTGGCTTTTGCAGTGTTATTTCCTTTGAGTGTGTTTTTCTTTTTGGAGTTTATTTGAGTTTACTTAATGAGTGGATCTAAAGTCATAGCTGTGCTTTATTTTCAAAGAATCCCTTTAGCTATTTTTATCAGGCAAGTAGTATGCTTACCACATTTAACCCAAAATAATGCAGTCAAGTGCCAGTTGATTTAAACCTGGCATTATAAATGCTTGCAGTGGTAACACAAATAAATGGAGAGGTTCGCAGCATGCCTTTGCATACCATGATCTGTATGACAAGAGAGGTAAAAAAAGCAGAGTAGCTGCATTTAAAGAGATACCTCCAGGATCAATTCTCCACTTAACAAAGAAGCCTTGTCTTTTTAATATTGTATAAAACATTTCACAGAAAAGGTGGCTGCGAGAATCCTTTGTAAGCAAGAGGCTTCAGTGCTGCTTTTTTGCACAAAGAAACCATGATGTGGTCATCCCAGAACACTTAACCAAATGAAAAAAATATATTGCTGAATTAACTGGATTCTCGTTTTGTTTATTTTGCAGAAAAGCTGCTGTGTGGTTACTGCTGCTAAGAGATTTGAAAATATCAGTGGTCTTGGTGCTTTAACCCCCTGCCATGACTGAGACTTCTACTAAATGGACCAACAGCACTTTAGTTGCAGGACAAGTCCCAGCATTGTGGAGCTGCTTCTTCTCTATTCAGCTGTTAAAAGAAGGAAAGTATTTCTCTGTGTTGCAGGAACGTGTTTCTTCTGAAGCAGCCTGTTCTCAATCCTGCAAGTGCTACATTAGCTTGGTTTCATAATGAACTTTTCTCTATCTAGTCTTATGTCCTCATTTACTTATGAAAGGCTCCTTAAAGTTTAAATTATCATGTAAAATTAAGTGTTTCTCATCTGAGCCCAGAAGGCAATGTCACTATGTTACATCTCTAGCCAAGGTTCATTTGACACTAGAGTCAAATAATTAAAAAAAAACAAAAACAACCCAAAACCCAAAAAAATTGCAGCAAATTGAAAGCTGCCTTCGGCAGAAGATTTGAAGTTTGTTTTTCCTATCACACTAAAATGAGTTAAGGATTAGCTCAGCCCATGTTAAAGCCATGTTAATGTAACACCAGTGGAAGGGAGAAATGAGGCTTTCCTTGTGTACAGGTGAATTTGCTGTGACTGTGCTACAGTACATTTCAGGATTTTTTGGCCTGATGAATTACTGCTCACTGTAAATACACTTGGATTAATTAAACAAGAAAGAGAACAAGGCACTGTTCACTTGCACCCGTGCAGACCCTGTTCTCCAAAATGCAAATATAATTCAGAGTTATTTTAACAGAGAGTGATTTTATATCAGCTAATCTGTTTAATGCTAATTTAACTGATTAGGACCACTGGCAAAGAGGGCAGTCAGTGCTTTGCTCATTATAACCTCTGAGTACAGGCTCAAGTAAAAATCCTCTGTATTTCTAGTTTTCTTATCTTGCTCCCAAGCCTTTCTGATTCTTAACTAGGTAAAAAAAAAAAGGAGTCAGAACAGTTGAATTCTTCACCTAAAATTTTTTGATTATGGCTCATCATTAAGTGAATCTAAGTTGCCAAGGCTCTGAACTTAAAATAATGAGGCTTTCTGCTGTATATGGCTTTCTTACTGCTTGGTTTCAGAACTACTGAAATGCAAATTGTAATGAGTATTTTATTTAATCATGCTGTTGTGGTGTCTTTACATTGTCTTTGCTTAATCCAGTTCTGATCAAACCACATATTAACACAGCTATCTCTATATATTTATCTATGCATTTCATATGTTTATATATTTAAGTTCTGTCTTTTTAAAAAAGGGATCAACATAAAGACAAAACAATATTACTCATCACCATGCAATGAATTGCTTCTCACACCTTTGTCCTTTCTGGATGGCATTAATTTTGAAATAAAAAGGGGCCCATTAATGGGACATCATGGCCATCACACTCTCTACAGCCAGTTTGATCCAATGTTTTAAAATTATTGTAGGACATCCCTTAAGACTGCTCCTGTAAATGAACTGGGCTTCTTAAAACTGTGACATCTTAGAAATACTGATGTGTTGCACCAGAGGTTGCAAATACTGCTATCACACACTGACACACCATATAGTTTTTATATCATATAGAGCACTGCCACCTTCAAATCCTCATTTGTAGTCTTTACCAAAGTAAACTTTGCCAAGCAGAAATGGAAGTTTCTTTGGGAAAAGACTGAGTGGTCTCAAAGCAGGAAAATGAGCATATGACTTCTAGGTAGAAGCTGGGCTGCTTGTTTTTAGTCACCATTTATATTTGTCTGGTCAAAATGAATAGAAAAGTTGCCTTTCTGTTAGGGTTGGAGTTCCCACTCCTGTTCTGATTGTCTTCAAGATATTGTAGCTTCTTGTACAGCACACAACTCAATGATCAGACTAAAAATGCAGCAAACTGTTTTGGCATTACAGGATCTCATTATGCACTTTAGTGCCATTGTAGAATTGGATCAGGGTTTTGTTTTTCCTTTGGTAGATTTTACATGGATAAATTGCATGTAATTTAGAATCTTATTAACTATACTGAAATAATAGTGTGACTACAGTTTTTTCTGCTTTGTTACTCAGTTGAATTAAGAGGATTTATTATTTGTTGATATATCCATCTGAGTAGTAATTAAGAGCTTAGTGCCATGAAGATCAGCCCAGTGTTAGAGTGTGTTGCACTGAATGAACCACAAATCCTCCAGGAGCTGTAGGAAAATGTGGCCTCTGTTGAGCACATCCCCCAAATTCATTTGTACAGTCAGAAATAGGAACGCACGGGAGGATAGAAGAGTGGACATATTTCCCCTCCTTTTACAATTTAGGCATGAGTTGAGGAGGGGACACCTCAGCAGCCTTTGGCTTGTGCTACTGGGCACTGTGCTAACACAAGGCATTTATCTTCCATTCTTCATAACATGGATAATGGTGGTCCCACTCTGGAGTCTTGTCTGTAAATTGTCCCACTGTTTGATTCTTAGAACAGCTCCTGCAGTAGGGGCTGAATTTGAGGGAGGGCCAGTCAGAGGAGGTTGGACTGAGCAAGTCTCTGCAGTGACTGAAGGTGCCATTTGGTGCCCAGGGTCAACCCCAAGTGGGCCTGCAGGTGTCCAGTGGAGGAGGAAAGAATCCCAAGTGCACTTCTGCTTTTTGCTCCAGTGGTGCTGGATCTGCAGCACCGAGTCAAAAGGGAGGTGCCTTACCTAGGGCCTTACTGTCACCAAGGGTAAAAAATTATACTGCTGTGTAATCATCACTGCTGTGTATAGCAATGTGCCTGAGAAAAATGTCTCCAGAGGTGTTCCTTTGTGTCTTGTATCCACCTCAACATGATAAAGAGCTTCTTTACACTGAGGGTGGCAGAGCACTGGAACAGGCTGCCCAGGGAGATCATGGACTCTCCCTCTCTGGAGATGTTCCAAACCCCCCTTGATGTGTTCCTGTGTCATCTGCTTTAGGTGACCCTGCCTTGGCAAGGGGGTTGGACTGGATGATCTCCAGAAGTCCCTTTCAACTCTAAAAATTATGTAATTCTGTGATTCTGGGATCTTTCCTGGCTGTTGTAATTTTAGTAAATAATAGCTTGAGACAGATTCTCTTCAGTAGCTTCCTAATTGTGTCTCATTTCACGTTGAGCAGCATGCTGTTTTGTGTGTGTGCTCCCATATGCAAGTTTGATTTGCATTCTGTTTTACTTTGCCCTACCTCTGGAAACATTCTAGGGAGAGTTGGACAGGCCTGTAAACAACCTGATCAAGTGGGAGACCTCATTTCTCATTGCAGGAAGGTTGGACTAGATGACCTTTAAAGGTCCAGTCCAACTCAAACTATTCTATGATTCTATGATTTTATGATTTAAGTATGCTCTGTAATGACTAATAGCTAAGTCCTGCTGTGTTAAATCATTGTTTTGACACATCATCATTTATTTTCTACTAGGTCATAATAATACTAAGGCTACTAGGGTCTAATAAGTCACCTATATCTGTGTGAGTCTGCTTATAATTTTTGCTACATATTGGCTTATGTGATTGCATTTGGAAACTGTGAATTTCTGTGCTTGTGAGCAGGTGTGAAAAGGCACTGTTCTAGCTGCTTTTATTCCATTTCACTGTATTTTCATGGACAGACAGGGATGACTGCAGGTACCTCAACAGTGGTATAGAAACATCAGTTGCAGTGGGAGGAATGAAGTGCCTAGATGCAGTGCTTGTCTTGTGCATTCTTCCTGACATGTAAAAATTAAAAAATAAAATCCTGGGAACATGACAAGTATCACCCGGCACTCATAAGAATCAGGACACTGTCATTCCCACTCCTATAGATGCAGCAGGTGTACTGGATGCCAGATTTACTGGAGTAGTCTAAGACTGACATCAAGATTAGAAGCAAATATACTTGGCACAAGATGGGACACCAGTGGTTTTTCAACTGCTTTTATGTGTTGTATATCCTGAAGATTATGAAATGGGTAAAAACCTCTGCAGAAAGATCTCCATGCTATCATGTCCATGTTTGTACACACCTGCAGCTAGTCACTCCTCTGGTACCCTCACAGCATAAGCAGTTGGAAACCTGGACAATCCAGTCTGGAGATTACAAGAGCAACTGCTTTTTAATTTTGTTTTTATATTACCTCTAATGTCAGGAACTGAATAAAGTTAAAGCCAAGCTAAATTCTTGATTCTAACCAGGAATGACAGAGTAGCTCACAGAAATAAATGAGGGAAGTGCTAGATCCACCTTTTGTGATGTGAGTAGTAGAAGACCCCAGTTTAACCACTCCACCTTCCTCCCAAAAGTATCTACTTTGCACCAGTCCTGATCAGTAAAAATGAAAGGAATCCTAATCTTTTTAACAGTGAAGGAATCTCAATCAAGAAACAGTTCTTCTGCAGTGGTTAAATTGCTGCAGTAAAAGTCAAGTTATTTTAGCATTTTCAGTTTAATGCTGACACTATAAATCACTGACAGCCTCTTTCAGCAAAATGGCCCCCACCAGGAGCTGTGAGAAATGAAGGTGTTTGTCAGCTCTTCTCCACTAATGGAAACCTGGAAACATTGGATTCCATTCCTCTGGATCCAGTGAGCAGGGCAGGTCTTAGCTTTTGATGACTTCTGATATGTGGTAACAGATGTAGTTTTGCACCAAGAGTAGTGATGAATGGATGAATGAACACTGTTGCTCCAAACTCCTTCCAGGAGGATGATGCATCTTCATATACTACTTTTATCACTGATACATACTTGTTCTTGTGTCTCCTGTGAATAAAACTAAACACTGCATGAATCTGTTTAGGAATGCTAGACTGTTTCACCTTCCATGAAGGCTTGGTAGCTGAACAACTAACTACCTGTTTCAAACTTAGATGAAGACTGGTAGAGATGGTGCTTTGTATATATGTTCTGTAGCTGCGTCTGTAGAGTTGGTGATCTCATTTTGGTGTGGCAGAACTAAAGTTTGTGTACCCCACAGTAACTTCCCTTGAATTTAGAGGACAGGCATGTGGCAACTAAATCATGAAGCATGCAGATTTTCATGTACCTTATCACTTTGGTTTGCATATCTGGTTTTGTAGATTAACTCATGTATCTCTGGTATGTGTTCTTTTGTGAAAACCACGAAGAATCTTGTAAAAAGATGAATAAGGAATAAATGCTGATTTTGTTTACTCCAGGGTTTTTGTTCGCTGTATTTAATGTGCCTGTCATTTATATTAGTGACAGAAAGAAGTATGGCCTTTTTCCCAACTGCTGCCTCTAGATACATGAAGAGAAAAGTAATTTCCATTGAAACAAATGTGCCTACGTCAAAAGTTGACTCAGGCTCACAGTTTGTACTCACTCCTTGTAAGAAAATCTCAGCGCTCCCTGCAAGTAACTGGGACTTGAGGTGCTCTTGACTGCAGTCTTGCTGGAAGTCCTTAAGACCAGGTTACTAAGGAGGAAATTAGAAATTACTGAAATTTCTGGTGTTTGGTCACTCCAGAGACCTGGTGTACTTTTCTCCCTAATTTGTCACACTTGCACCACTGGCCTATTCAGTGTTGCCGTCTGGGAGCTGCACTTTAACCTTACTCCATCTAGGAGTTCATTGACTACCAAAACAGTCTGGAATCAGAATTATTGTTTCCTGCAGAGTTAAATCAAACTTCAAGTGGGCTAGCTAGTGAAAAAATAAAGAGCGAGAGTAAAAACCGAGAAAAGGTTACAGGGTAAGAAATCAGAAAGCAACCTCGGATGAACACTGGCTTGTATTCAGTAAGCAGAAATTTTTCTGGCTGGTTTACCCACAGCTCTGGTTGCAGCACTTGAGACATGCACCATACTTGAGAAACAACTTTGGCTTCTTACACTGGAAGGTTCTCATTTAACACCAGCCTGTATTTGATAAACCTGAGGTTTCCAGGTATAAGATTTAAGTGTACACCCTCCTGATGAAGCTGTGAGTTAAATCAACCAAAGGATTGCATTTATTCCCCAGAGAGCTGGGTGACGTGGAACAAAGCCATCGCCATCTGGCTGGCAGTGCTTGGGGGCTGAAGGACACAACAAGAGAACAATTTTACAGTAGCCAAGCACAGGGCATGCAGCTGCTGCCCCTTTACAGCTGCCCAAGGCAGCTCCAAGAGCCCCAGCCATTTCAACAGGAGCCCAGGCTGGCTGGTGAGCCCAGACAAAACCTGTGCTGTGGCATCTGTCCACAATGGACCCTGGGGAGTTCAGTAGGTGTCTGAAAGTCTTTCAGGGTGACAACCCAGGGTGAGCTCCTGTGCATGACCAGGCCTTACACCTTTGCTCTTCATGTGCCTTTCTTGAAACCCATTGCTGTGTTTTAGTTTTCAGTGCCTTTGACCCTGATATAGGAGTTTTTGTTCAGAAAATATCAACATCTGTGCTTTAAAACTGATGAGGAAGACTTTGCTCTTGTACCTTGGTCCTCTCAACAGCTCCTGCTAAATGCATGCCGCTGGCAAAAATAAAATAAATGGGGCTCAGCTCCCTATATGTGTCTGTAAAGCAGCTCCACACTTTAAAAATGTGTTCCCTAAGTTCATGTGGTTAAAAATATGTTGACTACAGGAAAAAAATCCAACAAGGGACATTCATAATTCTTCATTAATTAATAGTCAACCCTTTTTCTCCCCCAATTATTTCAAACACCTGCTCACAGTAAATTTCCTTTGCAGTTTTTTAATGCTATTTTAATATTACCCAGAACTTGGAAACATACACTAAGCTTCTCTTATTTTTAATTATTTTCAAATTAATTTTAATTTTCTGAATATTTTCAGTGCTGCCCATTCATTCAATAAAACTGAATTTTAATTTTAATTTTTTTTTTCTTTAAAGGCCTCCTAAACTTTCCAGAGAAACTTTATGGGCTGTTTTAATGAAAGCTTTTGGAAAAGGGACTGGATATTTCAAAATTCCTCTCTTGAAGCCTCCTCATCCAAAAAGAAGTGGGTGGGGGGAAATCATCTGGTGACTCACATCTCTTGCATGCAAGTGGGAATCCATCCAGGAGCAGAGCCATCTTGTACTTGGAGTGCAGGCTCTTCTGGGTGCAACAGCAGGGCCACCAGCCCCAGCAGCACCTCTCCTGTGCCGGGTGGGCTGTGTCCACCGCCAGGCCTCCAGCTTGTGCCCAGCACCATCTTCTGTGACTGCACAGTGAACACCTGCACTGCCACCACAGACATCAGCCTGTCCCCAGAGCTCAACATCCTGTCCCCTCTTGGGGACACAGAGCTGTGTCTGTGGCAGAGATGAGGAAGGGAGGGTGAAAGTTATTCTTTTCCAGAGCTGTCCACTCCTCACCAGCTGATCTACATGCACACCCTCTCTTTGCTTTAGGTGCCCAGCCACTGTTCCATGAGCTCTGATCCTTGTCCATCTCTGTGACTTATGTAGGTGTGACATCTGACCGCTGTAAACAGATCAGGGCAAACAACTTTCAGGATGACCTCGGTCCTCCCATAACAGGAATACTTTCATGGAGAGGGTACTGAGACACCCCTGCTCTGAACCTTGAATGTCTTCACCTCATTTCAGTCTGTGTGGTCTCAGGGGTTGGGGATAATTTAGAGACAGATGGCAGGGTCTTGCCTCGTAAAACTGTGGTGGCCCCATTATGTCAATTGAGCATTCCTGCTGCATTGCTGTGTCACCTGCTGCTTGTACCCCTCTGCTTTGTCAGGCAGTCCATAATGGGTTTTTAATCCCTCATTGACAAAGCTCATGTCATGGATAACACTGGGGAAGCCAAACCACCAGATTGCTGAAAGGAGATATTTAACTGGCCCTGACATTTGCTAAGTTTCTTCATTTTGCTTTTAGCTTTATTTTTTTGTTATGGTTCACTTGTGCAGACTTAAGAAATATCCATTGCAAGGAGCTTTCATCTACTCTGCTCTTAATCCCTGCTGATGCCCATGTTCCATGGACTGGAAGAAGCTTTCTAATAGTAGGAGTTTGTTGATTTTTTCATCTTTGCCCCAGTGAAAGTGCTGTCCCAGAACTATTCAGATGGCCTGAAATGTTAGACTTAGTCTAACATTTGTGGTCAGAGCAAAAAGCAATAGCGACTGCTGCAACAGCAGCAAGTTGTGTCCTGATCGTGGACACCTTCCTGGGCTGGGGCCAAAGCTGTCGGTCAGTCAGTCAGTCAGTCAGCCAGTCAGCCCCCAGTACCACCGCGGGGGAGCTGGTACCAGTGGGAAGGCGATGTCCCCATCACGGGAGCATTTCAAGGGATGCTGAGTGGATCTGGCGCCTGTTCCAGGCAGCCCTGCCCAGGGCCGGGAGCTCGGGGCTGGTGACACCGCGCTGCGAAGGGCCAGCGCGGCCACCAGAGGCCAGCATTGCTGTTCGGGAGCTGCGACAGCGGCCCCTGCCCCGTCTCCGCAGGGGATGCTTTGGGACGGAGAGTTACACGCTGAACTGCTGGCTGCGTCATCCGGCGCAGTGGCACTCCCGAATCCCACTTAGGGACCACCGTGCCAACCAATGCGTGCGGAGGCGGGTGACCTTTAAAACACCTCTGAGTAATAAACCGCTATTTATTTGCAGGGGAAAACTGCACTAAACATAGCTTTTAGCCTCTCCCCATCCTTAGCCTGCCCTTGGCACACCAAGCAGAAGGACGCAGGGAAGTGCCTGAGGTAGGGTGTCAGAAAAAGGTTGGAGAGTTTGCACCATGTGAGGCTGGCTGGCGGGGCTGTGGGCAAATGCACAGCGCAGCTGGGAGTGCTCCTTCCTTGCTGCCATTTCACATCATTCTCCCTTTGGCAATAGCACTGCTTCAGGTTGCCTGCAGAACACAAACAGAAAATTGGTGTGGTTTAGGATTTGCCTGTAAATCAGCTGACAGGAGTAGAGAAACATAAAGAAACTTGCACACTTCTGCTATAAATAGAAATTTACATAGGATTTGATTTGTGTGTTGAGAAAGAAATCCTGAAAGAAATCCTTCCTAAGAAGCTGAACACATCAAGTGAGACTATGGGTACTTCTCTGCTGCCTTCAATGGGGTGTGAGAGAATTAGGCAACTACTAGGATTAGTTCTCTGTGTACTAAAATACTCATTTCTTCTTTGGCCTGTGCACAGAAGTCCTGTTTCTGTCTTGAAAAAGCACGAATAGAGGTCCCAAGTTCCATAATGTTACCATTTTTTTATTCATATGGAAGCAGAATGATTATTCATTCATTAGAACCAGAAATTACATGGTCAGAGATCTTTGTGACGGATTCATCTGATCTTCAATGACATAAGACCTCCCACAATCAATTTCTTCTTGCACTATGGCACATTAAAAAAAAAAAAAAAATCTTCTTGTCTGATTTTGTTCACTTTCTAGCCATTGGTTCTTGCTTTATACTTGCCAGACTGAACAAATCCCTGCTAGCAAATGCCTTCTCACCTATGAACTTCTAGACTGACTATCCAAGCCCTCACTCTGCCTTCTCTTTACAAAATGTAGGGTTGCTTCTTTGTGTCTCTCACCACAGAATATAGAATATGTTCTCATAAGTCTCTTTTTTATGTGTATGCTGGTTTTTCATTTTTATTCTGTAGGCACTGTAATGCAACATAGCCAACTAGGAACCGTGACTTCAGTGTCAGCTAAAGTCATCTGACTTTAGCACATAATGCTGACAGGGGTATGAGCAAAGAACCCCGCCAGTATCATATTTGCCCTGAGGATTTAGCGGAATTTTTTAGAAGTAAGATCATAAAAGAACTGAGACCAAATTAATCTGCTGTCATTCATTCTGGTCTTCCAAACAAGCCAAAGGCAGCAGGAGAGCAGACATGCAAAGTTCTTGACCTGAGTCCACTCCTCTTGCAGATTTGGTCACACATCTCCTCTCCAGTCCTGTCTCAACAAGCTACATTCCCTGATGCTGACCACAACACATCCACACTGTCACACAGCCCTGCCTCCCAGGTCTGCTGCTTCACCACTAATGTGAACATTTCCCATCCTTTTCCAAGCAGAACCTGACCTTGGGGAGTAGGTCACTGCCAATCCAGCTCAAGCTGGCAGAGACCAGCATAAATCTGTGGCATGGACAGGGAATGAGACCAGTTCCCCTGAAAAAGGTGAATGTGAGCCTTTTTCCCAGCATCCCAGTGGGTCGGGGTAAATCTGGTTGAAAATTAATGGGAAAAGGACAGCAAAAGGATGAAGACAGATACAAATGTGCCAAACTAGATGCAGAAGGTGGAGGACGTAGGTGATCCACTTACACTCTGCTTCCTGCCCCAGTGATCACCACTGAAATTACAGCAGCATTTCTGGTGATTTGATTCAACAGGGTCAGGGCCTTTGGCTGCACTGGTTTGCAGGGAAGGATCTCGCCCAGGGACAGTGAGAGATCTTCCACTGGCCTCACTCTCCTGTGAACCCCAGCCCTGTGTTTTGTCTTCCCATTTAAATGCTAAAACATCTCACACCATACAGCGTGTGCTTATACCAGCTCTCTTGTACGTGGTGAGAGGTCATGCAAGTCTGACTAGCAAAGTTGCCAAAGGCAGCAAAGGTGAGATGGGCAGTGCTTTTTTCTCCTTGCTGCCACTTGCATCAAGAGAACAAGGAACAAGTTGAAAGGGCTGGTGTAGCATATGGAACGAGTCTTTACTCCTAATTTCTTGAGCAAATTTGTGCATGGTGGCACACTCAATATAAAGGCAGCATTGTCAATTTTGAGCATCAAAGCATCACGCCTTCTAAAATCCTGAGAGTGGCCTAAAGATCCTGAGACTTCTTAAAAACAACAAATGTCAATTTCCTTTTATTTTTGGAGGCTCCTTTGGGTTTTGGAGCCTTTTGGGGAGAATTTTCTTCCTCTTTGTTGTATAAGTAAGGTTTACCTTCTGCTCTGAATGAATGCAAAGGGCCTTATGGAGTCCCTTGATTCCAGCTTCTGGGTCTTTAAGGGAAACACCAAAAGTCATTAGGATGTGCAATTAAATCACAACCGTGGCTAACACAGCAAATATAAATGCAAACCCTGCCCTAGAGAACAAAGACCTATTCATTCTGCTTAAATTGGTCTTGAGAGTTGCTTGCTGCTTCATTTTTTTTCCTTTTTCCCGCCGTCCGTAATTCTTCAGAAGGAGGGGGAGCTTTCTTGGCTTGTGCCACATCCTGGATCCTCAGAAAAGCCTGTGCTCAGCATCCTGAGTCTGTCTTGCCTCCTGTCTGCAAACCCTCTAGAAAAGTGAGGTTACAGACAAGCATCAGCAATGAGTGAGCAGCAATAAAGAACCTTGATAACTGAGGTAAAGTGGCCATTATGCAACTAGGAACGATAGGTAGAAAAATAGAAGCCGGAAATGTTGAAAGGCAGCTGAGGTTACATTCCTCATTGGAAGTAAAAGGTGAAGGAAGATCAGTTGGCAGCAAATGCTCCTGCTCTGTACATAGAGAGGGATTTGCCAACAAAGGATATTAATGATCTGAGAGTGAACTGCAAGTCCACAAGGGAAATCTGAACTGAAAATGGAAAAGACAGAAAGCTAGGCAGGGGGATTTGTATCAGGTTAAAATGTCAACATTTGGAGATGGATGAATCACTGGAGCTCAGACTAGGAGGAACAAAATAACCCACCCTCTCAACAAAGAAACCAAAGAAAACAGCAAAACATAACGCCAGTGTGTCCCTTTGTCCCAACGTTAAAGCTCTGCCAGCCTGACCTTTTTTTGGATGGTCATATTTGTGCAAGAGGATTGGCTCAGAGTGAAAAGTGGTGGTCACAGAAGGGGGCAGGTTGCCTCTGCCAGCTTGCAAAAACTGGGTTTTTCCCTTTTCCCCCAGCCCTCTCTTTCTTAAACTGTCAAAAGGCACCTCTGTCTCTGTGGTATTCTGTGAGCTCTACCTGACCAAATCTCTGTTACCAGATGAAGGGCATTCAGAAGCTAATCCATCTAAAGGGATTTTTGGCCAGGAAAGAGGAAAGGCCCACAGTGCAAGGTTTGGGGATTTGGTTTTTTGGAGACCACAGTTTGTATTGGACTGCTCTCTTCTATAATCCTATCTCTGTTCCTGTCAAGAATATATTACAAGATGTGAAAAACATCTCCTATATTTTTTGCTCAGTGGAAGACCTCTTTTTAAACATGAGGACCACAAATTTGAAACTTTAAGTTCTGTGCTAGTGCTGCAATTTACAGGGTGGGTTGGGACTTTGATTGCATTTTTTCGTTCCTTTTTAGGAGTCAGTTGAGCTTCAGGCATTTCCAGGGCTATTTATGCCTGTTAATCCCTAGAAACTGGCTGAGAGCCTTGGATTTGTCCTTCTCTGTCTGAAATGAGGCATGGTCCACTCGGGGTTGTAGCTTGCTAATGAAAAAAGTGGCAGGGCAGGTGAGGGGCTGGGGGGAGGGCAGGGAGGTCTGTGCCCTCTTCCACTCTGCCCTAGTGAGGGGCAGGTGACAGAAAACTCTCACCTGAAGGCACAATTAAGTATCAATCCAAAGAACAACATTAAATTGGCACAAAATTCCTTTCTCTTTCAAACCACAGGATTTTTCAATCAAATATGAATTTCAGCAGCAAGATGTGATTTTTGGCTGCTCTTTAGGCTTAATTTATTAACAGTTTAATCAAAACTTTTGGGCAATTAGCCAAACTTGTTACTTTGTATGGCCAAACTAGATATTAGGCCTTGTTTCTTTGGAGAAAGAGATTCCTTGCAAGCTCCCCAGGATGTCTTGGTTTTGGATATCTGAGAAGCACAGATCCAGCAAAATCTATTCACCCACTGTGGTTTCACTCTCTCTTCTTCCACTTCTAAATGTAAAATATGCTGGTGTGTGAAAAACATTTACATGCGTTTCCCACACTTTCCCAAAGCCCAGCCTGTATTTCAGGGGAACATGTAAGCTAACTTTTCCACAAAACCATCTTGCCTTGGCTAAATAATGTAAAAGAAGGAGTTGGGCTACTTCAGGGTCTCCCACTGTGGCATTTTGATTGCTGATTTTCATATTAACTGGAAACTGCTCAAAACTTCCTTCATATTGCCTTTTGGTGATGCTTTCCCTTAAATCCTGGTGGTCTCCCAGATATATTGCCTCATGAGTTTTTTCTGACAGTTTTTCTCAAGTTGTTAATTACCTTATGGAGCTGGTCAAAAAATGTCCTACAGCATCAGGATTTGCAAGCATTTAAAATAAAACTAAAAAGTTTTTACAATGAGTAATAGTGTTCTGAAATCCTTCTATTCATTTCTGTTGTGTTTAACCAAAAAAGACTGATTAGATAAAGCATCTAAACTAGCTAGGATTGAACATGATCATTGCCTGGTTCTTGCAAGAAAGGCTTAAGACATTAACAAGTCAGATCTGTGATGAAGGCTCCCAGCTTTCATCACTTACCTACATGAACTGTCAATTAAATCTCCATGCACTGAAGGGACTCCCCTGATTGCTTCTATTTTATGGCATAAAGTTAGCAGCCACAAGTGTTCCAGGAGACCCAACAAGACAGGCTCATTCTGGAGCATTTCTTCCCTCAGGACATGAGAAAGAACAGAATATAAGTGAAGGGCGGGATTCAAGAACAGGAAAATTTATTAGCTGGCAACCACAGCAGAAGGCCAGAGGAGTGAGCAGGGAGAGAAGCTTGGCATACACTCTGAGGAGCTTCACCTCTCCAATATTGCTGTGGATAACTCTGACATGGCTCCTTGTTTTAGTTCCTTTTTATTTTTTTTTTCATGTTGTTGATGTTGTTGTTTAATCTGAATTGTAAAGAATTGGACTTTCACTGGTCTAGAAACTGCCATCCACTAATTGAAATGCACCCTGGGTCACCAGAGAGTAAATCCCAGGTTCACACAGGCTTTGAGGCATCTAATTTAAAATGAAGTACCTGTGTGTATGCTTGCAGACCTGGCTTCCAGGCAGTGCTTCTCAGCCCAGGGACCAGACATCTCCTGCCACAAAGTGAAGCCACACAGATGAACTTCACAGTAAATGAGAAGCCACGGGGCACAGCCAGGTGGGTAAACACTGGAATACCACGCTCCTGAACTTGGAATGAGAGTTACCTTCCAAAGCACCTGACATGGAAGAGCCAGCAGAGCTACCACAAACAACTGGGGCTGGCTCCTGACTTTTGGTGATACTGTCTGAGTCACTGCTGGCAAATGGTGTCCCAGGGAAGTCACTTAGACTGCCTCATGTGAGTAATCACTTGTCTGCTCAGACCTCCCAGGCTCTCTCTCCTGTGCTCTTGGCAATGGTGCTCGGACTGAAAACAAACAAATAATCCAAAAAAGCCTCCCTCAACCCCCCAGCAAGTGTTTTTCAACATGTTTGCAGCCTTTAAAAAAATATTTGGAACCTATTTTCCAAAAAGTTCCAAAAAAGGTTTTCCAAAGCCCAGATTTGTCTAGACTCTCCCATCCTCAGTGGAGGGAAACAGGGTGAATGGATAGGGTGTGATATGGATTTTTTTGAAAGTTTGTTTGGATTTCAGGAAGTGAACAAGATAAGCCAAATGGCCCTTTCCTGCTTTTGCTCTTTTAATACTTATTTTTCCCTCAGTAAGTCCTGACAAGAAATGTTTGAACTAAAGGAAGTCAGATGAGTTTGTTGAGTTCCCCCTGCCTCACCTCTCTGCTAAAGACCCACCCACACCTGTGGCTGGGAGATAGCACCAAATCAGTCTTTACAATAGGAGCCCTTGGGCACGTGTGAGAGCTGCTCCCTTTGTCATTTCTGCAACATAGAAAAATGCTTTCCTCCTTTTTCCACCTCGTCTAAAGCTTGTAGGAGGCAGTGGGACATAATCCCCACTTTGGGGACTTTGGGATGCACCAGAGGCACTGAGGGTCTGATCCATGGGGGAAGAAAAGAAATAATCCCCACTGCATTCAGAGCTGCAGGTGCTGATGTGTGAAAGAGCTCTTTGATATCACATCAGTTTGGCTGCCAGAAAAGCCTGAGCAAAGACAAGTTGGAGAAATTGGTCTGCAGCTGAGCCACACCATCCCTGATGGAGAAGTTTGCATAATGACCAGAAATCACTTCTCCTCCAGGTTTGTTCCTTAGTGGACTCCTTGGCATGAGGTCTGCTGAAGGAAGATTCATGGTACCTCCATTTTTACACAGTTTGGTGTTTTCATGATTGCAAATGTACCTGACCTGAACACAGCCCTTCATGTCTAAAGTCATACATATCTCTGAATTTTAGATGCAAGAAATCTGGATTTCATACTGACACACTTATATCCACAAAGTTGTTTCTGTGAGCATCACCTTCTAGAATGGCACATTTGTAAGAAATAGAAAATCGTGTGTCCCAATAAAAATTTCCTGACCACCCAGCTCCAGCACTAACATGCCACTCTCCTTGCTTCCCAGGTCTCTAGCCTTGCTCCTGTACATTATTTAAAGGAAAAAAAAAAAAAAAAAAAAAAAAAAAAAGAAAGAAAGGCCTATCCTGCTTTGTAGAGAGGAGAGTTCTAATATTTGATAAGAAAAATCTTTTGAACCCTGAATATTATTGTGACTCTGAGGCTGGAGAAATAAATTCTGTTCCTCTGCTGGAACATACTGACCTTCCTACCCTGCTGTTTATTTGTATGATCTGAACTAATTTTTTTGTTTGAAATCTACACTACCTAAAAGCATTTAGTAGAACTATTTTTTAAAGTAGCTTGCTAAACTTGACTCTAGATGTTGCTCAGTGGTTGCTTGGTATTTGAGAATCATTTACTGTAGTAGAGACTTTCCCACCAGCAGATGCTACCATAGGATAACAGGAGGATGGAGAATGACCACAATAAGGAGGAGAATAGTGCAGCTAAAGGAATGTAAAGGGTTAATGCATCAGCTGAATAACCTTTTAAAAGATACACAATTTATGGTCAGAACATTTTGAAATCTGTAGCAGCTGAGTGAGCTATTTGTCACAAAGCATCTGTAATGACAAGATGCTGTTCTGATACAGAGTTTCTCTTTATGATATCAGAAAATCTGTGCTATTACTGCAAGAGTTTCTGAAGTGCTATTTTTTTCCAGGTTACTAAGTCATTTGCAGATAGTTGATGATCCTTTCTTTGAAGATACAACCCTGCTGAGAAAAATATAAGCACTGAAAAAATCTTAATAAAACTCACAGAGCATTATATACATCTGCCCTTCCAAGAGGTTTCATCTCAGTTTTGGAGGTCTCTAAGATGGAGGAGGGATAGTTTATTTTCCAGTTTTCTTAAGTCCTTACCCTTTCTAATGAGGCTGTCAGCAGTGAATCAGGACAGGTGTAATCTAGACTCCAAAAAGACTCAGCTTTGTAGATGTCTGAGTACCTAACCACAGTTGTTGGTGAGGTGCTCAGACCCAACCCTTTTATGCTAACCTGCCCCCAGGTTTACTGGCTCTGAATCTTTTAATCTGAAATAATTCCAAGTCTTCCAGGTAGAATGTGTGCTAGCCATGTTTTCCTCATAGTCTCATAGTCTCACAGGTCCACTCCTCTGCAGACTGGAACTGCATAGCTGCAGACCCCTCTCAACACAGTGACTTTAAAAAAGTGTATGAGTGTGTTTCACCACTCATTCTGCTGTTGATGCTATTTTTACCTTTTCCCTCATTTTCTTGCTTTCAACTATTAATTCATCTCCCTGGTGGGCAGAGACATGAGACACTAACATACAAAAACTGTAAATGGTCCCACTTGTAGGAAATCTGGAACAATGACAGAGATGTTGTCATTTGGACAGACTGGGGTTGACTAAAGGAAGAGAGTCCCAAAGAAATTTCAACCAAACAGCCAAATGACTGCTGCTCCAGCCAGCTTATTAACATGTATTTTGGGCAGCCCAATTTCTAGAAGCATAGGCTTGGGTCAAAGCTGTGATGATAAGTGCATAAATGGCACGCACAGGACACCACAAAAGCATATTCATTACACATTTGCATATCTCATTCTAAGTACCTCTTGCAAACAGACTATTTCTTTTCAGTTTTGACTGCTCCAACTGTACCTAAAACATCTGAGGGGCCAAGGATGCTCTTTTCAGTGTGGGTGGCTACACAAACCCCAAACCCGTCTGGCAGGAGTTACCCTGCAAGTCTCAATCTGTCTTGTCCAATTTCACCATTTATGATAGCAATACATTATGTTTGGAGAGGGAGTATCAGCAGCATGCTGTGCATTAATCCAAAGGCTGAATTCCTTAATAGATTAAATAGCCTTCATCTCTGATAAGTGATTGCATTTCTGGTGCATGAATGGTACTGTGAAGTACATAATGCTGTTAATAGCTGGGAAAGAGAACAGCATGAGAAAGCCCCTTTCCAGACTCACTTCCTCAGGATGTCGTTTGGACTTACAAATATCTGTGGGCTGCAAAGCTTCCACCCACGTTTCTAACTTCAATCTTTCCTGGATGCTTGGGTTCCCTTAGGACCAACATATCATGACATACCAAAAAACATTATATATAGCTTTGCCCTCTGGATCAGCAGTGCCCTCTGGAAGAACCCTTGGCTTTACTGGCAGCAGAAAATACATGTTTTCCAAAATTGCAAGACCAGCAGAAATGAGGAGCTTTTCTCTTTGACAGCAGCTGTAGCTGTCTGGCCTAAAATACCTCAGATTAAAATGACAGTTTACCACAAAATATTCCCATCCCGCTGAAGGAGCTTGCCCAAAATATGCCCTTTCTCTCTTTACTTTCCAATCTTGGCAATGTGTGAAGGGTTATTTTCCAAGTCTGTCACATAAGAAGCTCTTAAGAAATGTTCCTTTCTCAGTAATTTCTCCTAACTCTGTAACCTGCAAAAGGTTAAAATGCAGTGGGACAAAACTACAGAAGCTACTATTTATCAAGGGAACAGTGCAAATGTTGTTTCTACAACACAGAGGCAATAGAGAGCAGTCTATAACCAAAGCTTGAAGCCAAAGCTGCTTTTAGATCTGAGATAATCACCAAAATATTTAGCAGAACAGAATGCTATATTTTATGGCATGCTCTCTGCCTGAAAACTGTTACTTAATGCACTAGGGTGACAGTAAAAGAAAAGGCATGTTTCTAAGGATTTGGACAGCACAATTATACTCTGAAAAGTAAAACATGGCTTTGTACACTGAAAGCTGAAATAAATGTGGAATTAAGTGTATTGATGAACAAATAGGAAGTTAATTTGCTTTAGCTTCACCTTTAGATCTAAAAAAATCAAAGTAAGCTCTTGCTGTTTTCAGAGACACAACTAATAGAACCAATTCTGAAAATCAAGTTCTGCACTTTCTGTTTTTGGAATCCTCCAATTCCAAAGATAACTGAAGGAGCAGTTTGATCTTTTTGACTGAATGTGGAAATTCTGTTGGTGACGTAGGAACCAGAAGAGGTTCCATAGGTCACGACCATAGGTCATTCTTCTGGACGTGCATGAAGTCTCAAGAATATTGTCAGGAATGGAAAGAGACATTAGATTAACTCTCCATGACCAAGAAGTTTAACACCCTGTTTGCTGCTCATCCACAATCTAATTTCCAGGACTCTGAACTGCCTCAGCAACATTAGGGTGCTGTTTTACCTATATATTTACCACAGGCACTCTCTTCAAGGATCATGTGCTGGTATGAAGCCAGGAATGAGACCCTTTGCTTGCTCCTACATCTTGCTACAAGGAATGTGCTTCCATCTGGCAAATGTAGTCCCTGATACAACTGTGATATCTGACTTGATCGATTGGTCCTGGAGATTGTTCTCAATGTTTGCTTGATCAATTTTTTTCACTGACTGCAGTCTCTGGGACCATGCTCCTTGGAGTTTGGCCTAAGTTTGGTTCTTTAGAGGGTGCCTAAGTAGATGAAGGGTAAAGAATGACTGCACTTGCTAGTGCAGTCTTGCTCTGAAGGTATCGTAGCTAAATTAGAAGAAAATTAAGGATTCTGAGGTTGGAACTCACAGCTGATAATTAGCTCAGGGAAACCATGAACCTTTTCTCTTTGCTGAGAGCTACCTTGCTTACCAGGAACAGCGAACACAAAAGGAGCAAAAATTTTTAGGAGAAAAATTCCAAGTAAAACCCAGACCTTTGGATTTCAGTTTGTTGAAGTTCATTCAGGTTACCTTTTTTCATGTGGGAATTTGTTTGTTATTTTGCATTCATTCATAAAATTATGGACAAACACTCCTGAATTACAGGGTTTTCCTCCTAATCAGGAAGGATTATGGCTTTATTTAGATCTGCCCCTCGCCAGGAGGTGCTGAATGCTCACACAAAATGGATATCCCTGGGCATAGGCATGCACAGAAGACTCAGACTGTGGTAACAGTATCTCTAGGATCACACACACAAAAGAGGAAAATTTGAAGAGGATCAGAAATGTGAATGGCTCCACCTTTCTACTTCTTCCTTTCTTATAACAGGACCTTCCAGAAATTGTGTTTCCTTTCGTGGTCTTGGTACACCCAAAGGATCCTCCAAAAGATTTCCTTGCCATAGCATTCAGGGCAGTAAAATATACATTTCATGCAGTCTAGAAAAGCATGTTCCTCCTGTTTGAGATTTGCAGGTGTGACCACAGCTACCTAAGCCAGGATTTTCTTACAGCTGTAAGGGTGATGGTACCTGCCTGCTTGTTGGGCAGTCAATGGCTGGTGAGCCAGGGCATTTGTTACATGGCTTCTATGGGCATCCTTGACAAAAGAAATTGTGATGACTGTCTCAGCCATGGTCTGGAGGTACAGATATCATCACTGAGGAGTACTCTGGGGTGTGTCAAATCTCAGCTTAATTCTTGCTTCTGCTTGAGGGGATCTGAATGTACCTCCCATGAAGGTGTATTTGAGTCATGAGCAGGCTGTACACCGTGTCCCAGGCCCAGACTTTCCCACCAGTTAAGTTGTTTTGCTTTGTTGGTAATAACTCTTCACCAGACTGGAGAAGGTGAAATCTAGAGGTCAGAGCATTTTTGTGGGAATACGGAGATCAGTATCATTCATCCCAAGGGGAGGCTTTGTGTGTGGCCTGTGACACTATCGCTCACACTCCTTCTGGCACACTGGCTATTTATGCAGGTTCAAATTACTGCAGACAGAGGAAAGATCTGAACCAGGGTCTCCCAGGTCTCCTCAGTGAGTGCTTTAACCTTTCAGCCCCTGGGGGAAATTGGTGAAGGGGCATCACCTTCCCTGGCTGTGTTTTCTGTAGGCACCAATCGAGTTGGATTGGCCAAGATCCACTTCACAAGTGAAGTTGGCAATGCTTGGTGTGCATTTGGAGAAAGGCTGTTGTTCTGGCTATGATGCCCACCTTTTCTGGAGTGAGGGAATTTTTTGGCCATCTCTGCTGCAAGTGAAAGGAGAGGCTCCAGGCGATCCTGTACCATAATGAACCTAAATCCCTGGATTAGCTTAGTCTGACCCTGGTTTCATTAGAGCCATTACCTAAGGATGATAGCTACATAATATACAGGCCAGACAAAGAGCTCATAAGGCAGCATAGCAGGGAGCAGAACCAGAAGCAGTAAAGTATGTTTTTCCCTCCCGATGGAAAAAGAGAGGTGCATTGGCTGAGGTCTGTCAGAAACAAATGTTGATATTGGGGCTCCTGCTCTCCTGCAGAGTTCAGTGATGGCTAAGCATCTCTACTGAGTCTGGCAAGGAGTGGTGCAAGGGAAGAGACAGAAAGGGAGTGATTATTTAGCACCAGTGGGTTTGTGAGTCTCTGTTTGCAGCAGAGGGTTAACATGTAATGTGCCAGCGTAATGCTGACAACTTTGGATTCAGTGAATTTTAGTTGCAGGAGTTACGCAAACACAGTTATAATCAGAGCTCTGCTGTAGCTATCTATAGAGGACCAAATTTCTCAGGGAAGCCCCGAGTGTCCCCAGCCATGGAAGCGTTCTTTCTGAGTTAAAGGTCTTTGTGGGTTTTCCTTGGCAGTGGACTGTGCCACCAACAGCAAGATAGGTGGGCAGTCCCTCATCACAGTCATCCCAGTGTGACTAAGCATCTCCAGAAGTGACCATGAGCATGTACAAAGGTTATGAAAACTGGAATATAGCATCCACTCTGTTCTCATGTATGGAAATTCCCAGTGAAGGCAATGGGAGACTTTTGCCAAGGACTGAATTAGTACCCAAGCATTTGGTTGTTACAGCCTGTTCCTTATTTGCACTAATAGTCTTTTCAACAGTTGTGATACCTCAAAGGAAGCTGGGACTATGAACTCTGCATATGGTTGATCTAGAGATATCATTCACACACACACACACACACACACACACACATATATATATATAACAGCATAAAATAAAACAGGCATAGCATAAATGAGGAACTTTTTCTTTGCAGGTTTAATTTTTTTTTCATAGATTTAGTTAAGAAGACAGGAAAAAGAATATTCCTTCAGGGAAATAAAAATTAATTTTAAGGGCATTGATGCTTTCTCAAAACATCCAAATATTAGTCAGCTCAGAATCTCAAAACTGAGATTCTGTTTGAAGGAGAGAGGGCAAGATTCAAAGCAGGAATGCACTAGACAGCATGCATAAGAGCTAAATCCTGCAGGGACATAAATGTGTCCTGCCTGGAAATCTGTGGACAGCAGATAAGCCCCATCCAGCTCCCAGCCACCACACTCTTCACAAAAAGCTCCCTGGGGAAAGTGGGAGAGGATGTGGGCAAAAGATTTAGACAGAGTTGCTGAATCCCTGACCCCACTGCTGTCAGGGGACAAGATGGACACTGGAAACTCCTGCAGATCCAGATGATCCATTTATCTTCCTCTTCCCATATCCCATCCCTGAAGGAATCCCTGAACAGCAAGAACCTCCTCTGACAAGGCTGACTGAGATTGTGATGTCTTCTGCAGCACAGCACAGCCAGAGGAGCAGGGCCCTGGAGGGTTCAACCTTCTGGCTGCTTGGGCATGGCAGAGGAGAGGCACGGGCACCAGAGGAGGATGTCGAGGGACACGAGGCAGAGAGCCCAGCAGGGCTAAGAGCCTGCAGGCTATACAAGGCAAAGGCTGAAACCCAGGGGAGAGGAGGTAGTGACGTGGGTAAGAAATGGCAGATGAGAAGGGTCGGCCCTGCAGAGCCTTCCTGCAGTCCCTGCTCCATCTGGATATTGTTAGGCCCCCTGCCCACCCACCCACCATGCCTGGAACGTGCAAGTACCTTATCTTGCATTTCTTGTAATGCAGAACACCAACTTCTTTTTATGGTTCTTGGCACAGTTTATGACCTTTTTACAACTCCTTCCCTGTCAGGATACAGGCCATAAAGATATTTTAAATGGCTTCTCTCGGCGGTGATCTATTAGTTGGAATAATGGCTCCATATGCAAAATATGAAGCCATAACCACTGTAAGCTAGCTCTGTACCTTCACATCGTTCAAATCTTGCTTAGAGAGCCACTTGTGCTTTGAAGCTATGAGAAAATAGCCAGCAAATAATTAAGTAGAAGGACTGCTGAGCATAATTTATGTAACCTTTCACATTTTCAAACTGCAATTACCTGTGTAGGGACTGAATGAATAGTGGGTTTTCAGTTCAGTTGCTGAACAGAATTATCAGAGGAAAAACATTTGGTTAAAACCAAAGCAGAATTTTTCAGATTTTCTTGAAATGTAAGACAGGAATTATTTATTTTCTGCTTCAAATTACTTAATCCCTTTAAAATGCTTTAGAAGCTGTAGATTGCCTGTGAAGTGAAAAACGTCATTTCAGAGTGAAAAGTCATGGTGTCACTTCAGCCTTCAAACAGAGAAGTTTGGCTTCCCAAACTTATTGCTTTATAACATTATCAGGGCAAACTCCTTCATAAATTTAAAATCTTCCCATAAGCACATTATTTTTTTTCCCCCAGAAATGCATTTTTTTACCCAAACTCTAGTTCAGAAGAAGAAAGAAAAAACCAAAAGTGGAGCACTGTGTTTGCTGCCATCTATTACTCTGACCCCTCTGCCTCCTTGCTGTCTTTCTGCCCTGCACCATCCACCCATTTGCATCCTTTGGGGTTGTGCTGGTTACATCAGCCCAGAGCACAGCCATCACTCCATGGGTATTCCCAGCACCAATGTCTGAGCAGACAACTGTATTTCCACCAGATACTGGCACACAGCACCATGAGTCAAGAGGTTACACCCATATTCTGGGGGGGAAGAGCTGTCCTATGATATGTGGGGAGTGCACAGATAAATTAAACAAGCAGCAAGGGTTTGTACATTCATCTGGATAACTTGATCAAGGTGCAAAGCACATAAACTTTTTTTTTCCTTATTAAATGAATGCCTACAGGTTTCTGAACTGCCAGAAAAAGAAAAGTGGCCAGACCTGGAGCCCTTTGGACAGCCCAGCATACCAGTGGTATTCTTGATCTCTCTTGTTCATCAAGTTTCTTCACTGCTGCTCACATGCTTGATGTGTTGAGCACTGAACTGACTAGTCAGGAAAAGAAAATTCAAGAATATGAAAGACAAAAAAGCTATCAAAGGCCTATGGAACAGCCAGGGCAGAAAAGGGTTGTTTCTTCAACCTTTTGTGGGTCTAACAATTGCACTGCCATATTTTGGGCTGAAAGGATTTCTGCTCTTAACTCTGATTGTGCTATTCATTCAACTGCTGCACAAACATACTGCTACACATTCAGGAAAACAGATGATTGCAAACTGGTGTGTGTGTATGTGTGTGTGTGTGTGTGTAAATGTATATAAATGTATATATATACACACAATATATACACACACATATATATATACAGGGTGTATGTGTTCAAAAATCAATACAAGAGGATTGCTCTGGGTTATCTGCCTCAAAATTCAATAAGGTGTTAAGTGTCAGACACTGATATTACCTGAGAAATACCTGACTCTCACACACTTCAGTGGCACTACTGAGAAAAGGAATGACTTTATCATGGGGTCAAAGACCTTTACTGCAAACAGTGGTTTGGCTGAGAAGGTGTTTCAGGGATATCACACCATGGGCTGCGTTCATGGCAGATAAAATCACTTACCAGTACAGGCATTTTTATTCTATTTGCTCCAGCGCTCACCCAGTTGCCTCTAAAGTGTATGTGTCTATAAGCATGGCTCCAAAGCTGTCATTACAGTGATTTCTTCATGTGTTGAGAAACACAGAGATTGTAAGACACCTTGTTCTGATAGCTGTCCATTAGGTGGGCTACATGCAGCATTTCAGCAGCAGAGCAGTCCCTGGCAGCTGCAGTAGGGATGCAGGTGTGTGCCTGAGGGAGCAGGCAGGCAAACAGGAGTGGGGGAATACCAGCAGCACACAACACAGACAGCAACACACCACAACACAGAGCAGCTATGGAGTCCTCATATCCTTCTGCCACCTTAAGGTGATGTTGTCATGCAGCAGATTTGAGCAGGACAGTGAGATGTATGCCCAGGCACAGCCATTGTAATGGACAATCCTAGACAGTAATTATGAATTTCCCCTGTGAGACCATGAAATGCCTTTTATTGCTTCATTTTCAAACTCACTCCCATTGTAGGAATCCAGCCAATGTTAATGGCAGTCACATGCCTTGATCTACTCTGTGCCTTGGAAGTTTAGTTGACAATGTTTTGGACTTCAACAGCGTACCTGGGAGATGAGGAGATGACCAGAGGGGCAGGAGTCTAAAATCAAAGACAGTCTATTATGGCACATCAGGTCTCCATCACCTGCTGAACCTCCCCTCACAGTGTGGGGGACCCGGTGGGGATCTTGTGTCATTACAGCCAGTGTCTCCTGGGAGCCACCTCCTTGCCCTTGGGGTAGCAGTTGGGAGGTTAAAATTTAGAGAGTGGTTCTCTGCAGCTAAAAAATGTGTGGTTTCACCCTAACCATAAAATATCTCCAATCATTGGGATTAGCCCTTTTCTGCTTTCCCGTGTGCCTTCAATTAGCCGCATGAAAGCGAACCCGCGGCTTTAGGACCGAAAATAGCTGGAGCGAAGTGACGCAGGCTTCGCCTGAGATGAAAGAGCGGCTTCCAGAAGCCTAATTAAAAGCAACTGAGAAACCAGTACTTGATACAGCCTCTACTCACCTGAAAAAATAAACGGAGAGCTGCAGCCAGGCTTCGGTGCGGCGTTGTGGGAAAGCGGCTGGAGGGTTTCGCCTGGGTCACGGGAAGGCCCAGCTCCGCCGGAGCACAAAATCTTTCTGTTTCTGCCTGCCCCGAGTCAGGGGGAGGTCAGCCAGCCAGCCGAGGCCACCGCAGCTCCAGCAGGCCTTCTCCGGGCCTTGGGACAAACGACAGCCACATCTGCCACCGCACAATCCCCAGTGCCTGCTCCTTCCCATGTGCTGTGCCTGCAGGTTAAGGGAGAAACAGAGCTTCAGGAAGGTTTTCCAAATTTTGCTGCAGGCTTGGTGCTTGCAAGCGATCTTATCAGCTCTGCGAAATGACCTATGGATATAGCTGTCATTTAGAAAACAGCCAGGCAAGCTGACAGGTTACTAAAATCACCATTTCTCTTTTAAAATTCACTGTCATTAGTGTCATCCCTGTAATGCCCTGCTCTGTCCCTCTGAGATGCCAGTGGTTTTGTAATTTTGTTCTTCAATTCAAACCATTTTTTTCTTTCTTCCAATATTTCTCTTTCAAATCACAAGCACTAAAAATTATAGAGGCAGGACTAGTGCAAAAAATCTTGCAGGATGGTTTGACCACAACTTAAAGTACTTCTGTGTTCAACTTCCACATCCTTGGTGTTTGGGCTGTTTCCTAATATTGGTGAAGGATCTTGACTGGGAAAAATCCAAAACCCTCTATAGAATATAAATGAACTTTACAACACTGAGTCGGCACTCTTGAACTAAAACAGCACCATTTTTCTTTTAAAAATAAAACTATTTCAAGATACATTTTACTGAAATTAAATTTCAATTGGCACAAGGCAATCCACGAAACAAAATGCCTTGAATAAAATATTTGTTTCACAATAAATTTTTATCTTAACAGGGTGAAAAAAAATTATTTTCAAGATAAGGTGAAAATTATGAAAGAAATACTGTGTTTTTACCAATGATCAGAAAAACCAAATAGCTTTATGGTTCCATGTTAATTAGGATTGTTATATCTGCACTAACATAGGTATGAATCGAAAATTTATACCCTAAGGTAAAGAAGTAAGCAGCTGCTTGTAATATGCATTTATCACCCTATGACATGGGCACAGGAATAGGACAGCATAGTTTGAATAGGTTTTAAATTCCAGGAGGTAAAACTGGAAGCAGCAGAAGAGAAACACCAAGACAAAGCAGCATATTGTCACATGTTGTCACAATTATTTGTTGTGGACTTTTCTCTTTATAGATGAAGCATTTGGTTTCAGTTGGAAATGTTCATATTTTTTGCTAATTTTCATCTTAAGGGAAAAGAGAGGCCAGCTGATCCCTACTGCATGCTTTTGTGTGTTTCACAGGTAGCCTGAATGAGGAGCTGAGAAGCTGTCAAGAAATCCTACTTAGGAGCAGCAGTATGCAGCAAAGAAAAGCAGGACTCATAACTTCAACCTGATTTAGAGTCTGATAAAGTTGAGAGAAATCAGTCAGAAGTCATAGCTGAGAGCCCTAAGAAGAGCCCTCACTGCACTGAAAGAGATCATCATGCCCAGCACAGAAGTTTCTCAAATTATAGAGCAAGGTGAGACTTAAACCCTTTTTATCTTGTTACTGGATAAATCAAATAGTTGGGAAAAAACCTAAGCAGGCAATCAGCAGATTCTGTGGTAGGGATTTTCTGTGGTGTTCCCTGTAAATGCTGCTTAAACTGTAAGTTAATGAGAAGGTACCTATTTCATTGGAATATTCTTGTTCATACCCAGTGGGAACAGATATGTGCGTGATCTGTGACTATGGTGCATATTTTGCCACTGATGGAGCTGCAAATTCAAACTTGAGAGAAACAGTAAATGTTTAAAAAAACACAAACCCAAAAAGCCAAAAAATCCCCAAACCAAGAAAAACCCAGAAAAGAAGTGTTGAGAGTTTCAAGAAATACTTTGGGAGAAGATTGGGGGTGAAACCAGCAAGCACTGAAAACTCAGTAATAAAATCATAGGTACATATGTGTCTACAGTGGCTGAAGAGACCAAAAAATATAGATAATTAATCCACAACAAAGGAAACACAGTCATATGGAGGCAAAACTTTACAGAAAGCACTGCTGTATTTTAAAGGACTCTGTGAGGAACACTTTTCCTTAGAAATCATTGGAGTAACATATTCTCCTTTCTTGAGTTTGCTGAAGTGTGAAACATTATCCTGAAAGCTGTTTATTTATGAGCCCTCCACAAGGCACATGGAATTCTCAAGGACATAATCTCTCCATTTCTTGTAAAAATATTTGAAAAGCATTTCAGAGGCCTCACTGCACCTCTCAACCCACCACTACTGATTTGACAGCCGCACTTATGGGACAGAATCATTTTGGGACTCCTTTGAAGACTCACACCGGAGATGAAATTTTTGCCTGCTTTTTTTCTGCACAGCACTCAACATGAAAAGGGCTCAGACTATGCAGTGAAGCCTTAAATTAGCAAAGAGCATCAGACTCTCAATTTTAAAGCGTAACTTTTGTGTTTATGGGTATCATTTCTGGAAGCATGCCTAGGAAAAAAGTACAATTGGTCTTAAGTAGGACTGGATAAGGATGAGAAGCAGAAATATGAAGGAAAGTATTAAAGATTATTCTTCAGGCAGCTACCTTTTCATCTGAGTAAAAAAAAATATATTTGGTCCTGAAAGATTTCATTTTTGAATTATGCAACTAGAAAATACTAAAAATCTCACTTAGTACTCAGATATTCACATTTAAACATAAGGTTTATGTTTAAATGTGAATATATTAATTGCCTTTATGTCTAAAATATTAGAACATATAAATGACCAAATTTATTATATTCCTCAGATGAAATTTTTATAATGCTTTTTACTCTTGACATCAAGAAAAACCTGCTTTGTCATTGCTCTGTTGTTCTCTATATCAATGTCTGAGTTACAAGTGAGGGGTTGCTTGTGGGAGACATGAGGTGTGAAAAGGAACATTTGTGTATGACTGAGAGTGAGGAATAAATGGGTATGTGATAAGGCACATATTTTAAAGGCAAAGCATTTTAGGAAGACAAAATTGCTAGTAGTTCTGTAAGGCAGGCATCCAGAGTAGTCTTATTATTTTAAAAATATATGTAAATATTCAGCTAGGAATAGGAAAGAAGTGAACAATTTAAACTTTCTGAATTGTTTTTTAAAAAAATATCATTGCCCAATCTATCATCATTGCTCCAATTTTTTATTTAAAAACTTGGAGAACAATGTGTGCTTCATAGAATAATTGTCTGTTGCATGTTTACTAATCCTTTGATAGCAGTGCTAATAGAAACACATTACCTTTACTAATCCTTTGATAGCAGTGCTAATAGAAACACCTTAATTTCAGGTGTTAGTTTTACTAAGGTAATTGCCATTTTTAAGAGGTTTCAACGAATTTTTTTGGAACTTCAATCCTTCACCAGCTTTTTCGAAAGATGAATTGTCATTTGTTTATAAAGTATCACTCTATGTCTTGAAAAATAAAAATTAATATGGGAACAAAAGGCCCTATTCAATGTTCCTAACATTCTTGTGAAACAAATTTCATATTGACTTCAGCTGCTGTCAACAGACTTTTCTGTGAAAAGCACAAGGAATGGGCTCTAAATTAGATCCAGAAAAGTAACTTATAACAGGATAAGTCCCTTTAAAACACTCTGTGAAAAGCAGATGGCTCTGCTGCTCTCTTGGCTTGCTCCCCCAGACCTCTGCCTGCCTCACCCGGACTCTGATTTTCAGAAACATTAAAACCCATCCACCACAGCAGAGATTTACATAAGATTTGGATGCTTAGCAGCATCTTGAGACGGGAAACTTCCAGAACGTTGTGCAAAGTGAAATTATTAACTTCAAATGACTACTGACCAGGCCTGTCTGGAGGAGCAGAATTTGTGCCAGGATGCCCAGTTGCCCATGGGATTACTCTGTAGTGGTAGGGATACTGGGGGCAGGACTCCTCTGCTGGCTGCTGTGTGGAGGCTTGCTGGGAAGCTGGCAATTCTGAGAGCACTGAAAGGGAGGGAGGAGAGCGTGCAAGGAGAGAGGGTGACAGGACCTAAAGAAGAAAGAGGTAAAGCTGAATAGCCCAAGGCAGCTAACTGATGTTATTCTTTGTGTTTGGAGGCCATTGGTGTGACAGGGAGCAAGTAGATCTGCCTCTCCACTTGGACCTTCTCAGCCCCATCAGCTTCAAAGGTGAAGCCAGGAGATGCTGCCTATGCCTCAGTCTACCTAATTTAACCCTAGAAGAGTTCCAGGCTGCTGTGTTTCCCAAACTGGTAAGAGATGTCTTCACCACTTGTTTTATTCCTCACAGCTTTCTTTGGGCACTAGAAGCCTGGTGGTAGCAGGAAGATCTTGCACTTGATTACATGCTGGGGTGTCAAGATTACCCTGTATTTTTCTTAGCCTAGTCTTAATTCTATGAATTAGAGTCAAAAGATGAAAAGATTAATTTTTTTTCAACTCACGTCTTACTTCCCTTTTCCCTAGTGTCTTTTCCACGAAGGAAAAACAGGAGGGAAATTTACTCCTCCCAGGAGGCAACTTATTCATTACACGACTCAGCATGGGGGCAAAAACTGAAGTTAAAATTTAATTTTAATGTCACTAAATTAAGCCACTAAATTATCTTCTTAAAATGAGCCTGGTAATACAAGAGGCAAAATCTCTCTCTCTGGGCTTAATTGAGAAAACAATTAGATCTAGATAAAGCCAGCTTTTGCCAGATGACACAGTCCAGAGCACACTGAAAGAAACCTAATCCTCAAAAGCAGAAGCAAGAGAAGATTGTTATAAAAAGATGTCTTTTCCAGGTTTCCCTGGTATTTCTGTGGAACCTCTTGCAACTGCCATGTGGAGGTTCATGAAATGTGGATGAAATTGATAGTGCCTGTTTCGCAGGCTGGGAGCTCCTGAGCAAAGCCCTGATGTGCTGCAGGCAGAGCCCTGGGACAGAGATGTCCTCTGTGCTCACCCTGGTGTGCTGCCCAACAATCCCTCCACTTCACTGGGGAAGGAGCTGGGCAGAGCAGGGAGACATTCCTATGTGGTAGTGTCTTCTAAAAATCAGTTTGAGGGCCCTGCTTTTCTGCTGGGGTCAGGGTTGAGATTTGGTCCCAAGGTGTGCGTGTCTTTTGGGCTGGCTGAGAGCTGAAAGCATTGAGTGAGCACCACAGTGGAAAGCTAGTTGTGGGGCTTTTTTTTTTTTTTTTTTTTTTTTTTTTTTGCTAAAACCCTTCATTTATTCATGTTTCCTGTAGGTTTGCCTGGTGTTACCCTGGAGGAGCTCCCCAGGCCCAGTCTGGGAGTGGGGAGTGTTGATCCAGCTGGGCCTGGCAGCCTCAGCAGCCATTCCCTGCAACAAGCCAGCAATTGTTTGGTGGTCCTGGGGGCCCCAGGGAGCTTCTGTGCCCCACAGGCAGGGGGGTGGGTGGAGCAGGGCAGGGGGCTCCTGTAACCCCCCCCTTCTAAAGGCAGTGCCTTTCAGTCGCACTGTGTCACTGTCCTGCTTCCACTCACTTCTGGTCATCCTTTTTTTTTTTAAATTTTTCTGTTTCATCTAACAAAACTTTTTTTTTTTTAAACTTTGCATTTTGAAAACTATTTAGTTTTCATAAAACACAATAAAATAGCTGTCTCCTTTTCTGTTCACGTTCTACAGCTCTGGAGACATCAGCAGGGAGTGCAGCTCCAGTGGGAATTTAATTCCCTTCTTTCTCTTCCAGTGACAGAACAGAAGCACTGGTACCTTTTCGTGCAGATTTTATCTGATAAACTGGCAGCACAAAGTGTTTTGGTTGTTCTTACTTTCCATACATCTCATACCTTTTTGTGTGTGTCAGCATGATGAAGTCTTCCAGGAAACTGTGACTCCCTCCAGTCCCCTAAGAAAGTACTCCAACCAAGCAGAGACATGACAATCATCATTTTCTTAATGGATATGTGTGAGCAAGTGTGTGCTGGTGTGGTAGGCAGAGTTTGGAGGGGATGGGGAGAGGATTGAATACCATACATGCCTGCAGCAACAAGAGACTTCTGTCTTACTGCACAGCTAAGGTTTTTGGAGAACTTAAGTCACTTATATTTCAACAGAATAGCAAAATTTTGTTTACTTGCAGAGCAGATCACAAGCACTACATGCAAGATGTTGCATTGTTTATCCTTTATGCTCATCAGTTAGGAAATTCTTCTTCCCAAACTGGAGGAAGTGGTCTGCAGGGAATAAGAGGCATCTCTTTCAAGCTATGCAAAGTCTAGTACATTTTGCAAAAAAAAGGTAGTTCTTCCAAAAACCACTTCATACTTTCTCACTGCTGCCTGCTGGAATGACTATCACATAGGCCAACTGGCAGCTATTCATCTGCATTCTTAATTCAGTGGAGAGTGAAACAAGGAAAACATTTTTACAAGACTGCTTAAAAATTATATGCAAGGGAAACAATTAAAAAAATGTGCAGCCATTTTCTTGATGGTGCAGAAATGCCATATCCAATGACCACTTTAAATGGGCCAATTTTCTCCAACTGGGTTTATTGTGCAAAACCTGCCAGGCAGACAGAAAGCTTAATGGTGAAGTGTTTCATTTTAGTATAAATTTAATTTAACAATTGTGCCAGAAATACCCAGACAGGTTTATAGGGCACAAATTAAACTATTCCACTACTCCTCTTCTGGCTGCCCCCAGATGACAGTCAGGTTTTTGTCAACTGGTTAGTTGGAATCTGGTTGGAACTGGTTTGGAATTAAAATCTACCAAACTTTCGTAGGACCTAAGTTTTGAACTTTAAACCCTCAGTTGCTTTGTCTCTGGGCATACTCAGGCCACTAACTTCAAGGGGCTCTTTATTGCTTTGAAGTATATATGTCACAGACTATTTTCACTATTGGTCTCTCAATGCTTGATTTTTGTAGCACTTTGAGATTGCAAAAATGACAGTGTAAAGAGCTGAGTGCCATAAAAAAAAACATCAGCAGATATTTTTTGTTTGAACACATGAATGGTAAGAAACTTCTCCATCTATAACTCTCTCCAGCCTGTAGTGCACTTTACTCTGTGCACTCAGTGTAAGGACTTGTGAGAACACCAGCCTTTTCAATGTGCTTAACTTACTTCTGGAGGTGAGGGAGGAGTGTCCTAGGGATAATGAAAAAGAGTAGTTGTTTCACTGTAGTAGTACTGTTGAGTCAGGTTGTCCTGTGACATACATACAAGGTCAGGCTACAATGGCAGTGGTGTTCTGTCTGGCTTTAAATCTGGGATTTATAAACTTTCTTGTGCCCTGATTCACAAAGTGGAGATGGGGCTTTCAGACTGGGAGAGGCTGAATCCTCCATTCACCCTCTGCCTGGCAGATGGAGGAGCTGCTGAACAGCTGCTGAACACTTTACAGCGTGGTATTTTAAGGTAAACCTTCATCAATCCTACTTTGCCTTTCAGTGCCCCTCTAGAAGTTGCACCAAGAGAGAGGTTTGCTTGTGCAAAGACAACCCCCCCCAGCACATAGGATGACAGAAACATTCTGAGATTATTTTCTTCTCATTTGCATCAGGCATGCCAGCCCTACATGAATTAGAGTCCCAAGGCTGACCAGTGAAACCTTCAGATGTAGCTTACAGGGTAAATTTGCAGGTGTTCCTTGATGGTTTCTCTGAATGATGCACATTCCCAAGTGTGGAAAAATTCTCTTACCAATACCCAGGAGCTTACTCTAGGTAAGCTGGGAGTCCTCAAAGAGGAAGCCTGGTTTTGGTTGGTGCTTTCAGGGAATACTTCAGCACAGCTAGAATAGAGGGCATGCAAAGGACAGGGTAGGGAGAAAAATACACAAATATATATTTTTTTAAGTCAAAGCAACAGCAAGAATGGACTAAAGCAGGGGTCAGTGTTAGGAACTGGATAAAATTTGTGTATCTGTAGTGCATCTTTTCCATGCCTTTCACAAAGAACATAGGAAAGCATGGGATACTCTGGTTTCACTCTCACCTATCCTTCTCAGGTTGATAGGGCTGCTCCCCTTTATGAGAAATGGTGATAAATAGCTCAGTATCTCAGACAAACATTTCTGATTTAGTGTATTCATATGGATCAGTTAAATACCTGAATAGTCTGAACCATTTTTCCACATAGCTCTCCAGCAAAGTTTGCTGTTTCTGAGCACAAAACCAGGGGACCAAGGTTGCTAATTGGCTGGGCATCTTATCCAGGTCAATGGCAAAAATCAAACATTTGTGAAGATCAGCTGGTTTGGATGAAAAAGGGATCTATACTAATAAAAGTCTATAGAAGTGATAGGATGATATTTTCTACCATATTCCATAAACAAAATACATACTGAATCACAGTCGGTGGTTATTTGAGGTCTAAAAAAATGAAATAGGAAATTAATCACCTGAAAGATCGTGAAATTTCTCAGACCACAAGATTGCACCATTCTTGAAGAAACCAAACAAAATGCATTCTAAAATCCATTTCCTTCCACCTTTTCCTTCTCTGTTATACCTTAAAATTTGCTGACTTTCGAATAAGTGCTTTTTGTTGTAGCAGTGTTGTCTAACTTAAAAATATGAAATTATTCATTGCCATTTTTCTACAGAAAGAGATGTATGGTAAACAAACATAATCTGAATTTCTAGCTATCTAGTGCTGTAAAAATAGGTAATTTCTTCTCAAAACTCACTTCTGATTTACTTCACAACTTTTAAATATTATAAATCCCTTGAACACCAATCCTATTTCAAAAATAATTATGTTTGTGTTTACACTTAAAGTTCTATTTTAAAAATGGAGTAAAATCACTGTGGAGGTTTAAATTCTGTGGATTTCTTGGGGGGGACAAGAGAAGGAATTTTTCTAAAAAAAGGAAGTTTTTTCCACTTTGTGGAATTAAAAGTACTCAAAAACCATCTGTGTAATACTACTGACACGGATTCCTCCATAGAATAAGCAAATATATTTTTCACTCTTTATGGACTTATCATGTATCCTGCCATTTCCATTATCTTTCTGATGTATTAAACCAGATCTTGTTCTTTTCCTGTTTTGATTTTATTGAACAAAAAATGTGTACAAAATAAAAAGTAATATATATATAATAATATATATATTCAAAATTGACAGAATTACACACAAAAACTTGTGTGATATATAAAGAGCAATAGATAACAGCACAATATTCGGTAGAGAGAAAACCTAGAAAACAGAACCTCTAAAAAAAGACTTGATTCCAACCTGTTTTGCACAATTCTTTGGTTTTAAAATGTGTTTCTGCTGAAGTTTTTATGTTCTTACTGCTTATAGGTCCTATCTGTGGATGTGATCTATTTCAATCAGTTTAAATAAGTTGAGCTGGGGATTTTTCCTTGGTACTTTAAATATTTTGCCTTTGTTTTTAGACTGTGGCTGTTGGAAAATATTTGGTGGAAAGAAAAATGAGAAAGGTAGAGAGGAAAAGCATACATCACTGTAAAACAGCTTACTGAAAAAACAGTGAATTACTGAGATTTTGGTTTTTAAATGAATTCTGCCTTCTTATAAGTTAGCTGAGAAAACAGAAAGGAGTTAGGAAAAATTGTTCTAAACTGATGTGAGCATTAGAATGAGAGAAGGTGGTGACAAACTGTGGATGGTGGAGTTGTGCAAACTGCAGCACAAAGGCTGAATGAACCTCCTAATGTTACTCTGCTCCCCAGATCCCACAGTGTAGGGGCACGGACTTGCTTGCAGGGCTTTATCCTTTCCTTGTCTCCTCAGCCTGCCCATGGTGACCGATGCTCTGATCTTCCCCCTGCTGCTCTTCAGCCAGGGACACTTGTACCCATGACTTGGAAGGCAAAAATCACCAAACTGGATGATTTTTTCTTTGCTCTGACTATTCCCTAAAGATCATGCAGAGGGGCCAAGAAAGACTGATGATGCTAATTTGACGGTGACCTTGTGGTGAGTTGGCTTTGCTACCCTGAGTGAACTTTGTCAGCTTAGAAGGGGCCTTGCTGTGTGCACAGCCACCTAAACAGGCCCAGTGTGGTGGAGGGGAGCATCCCACCAGTAGAAATTAGGACTGTTTTCTTTTTTGATTTTTCTCATTCTTTTCTGTGATTCACAGCCTAGAGAAACACCGCAAGAATGAGGAGAATCTCGATAGGTCGGGTGCAAAGGCAAGGCAGGATGTCAGAAGTGGGTGAAAGATAAGAAGCTGCATTTGCTTAGACTTTGGAAAGTTGGACTGGAAGTCTGAGGAACAACTGGGAGGTGTTCAGAGCAGCAAGTGTGGAGATCAGCAATCAGTTTTGTACTATCAGTCACAAAGAATGCTGTCATGATTCTTGCCATCCTACAGATGGGAGCCCATGCCTTACTCCCATCCATAGGAAATTGCACTTAGGAGGCTGAGGATCCCACAAAGATGTCAGAGTCTCCATTTGTCAAAAGCTGTTGTAGGGAACCCCATAAATCCATGCAGACCATGAGAAGAGGTTCTTCAGATGCTCTAAAGCACCCAAGGGGCCTAGAAGTGACTGAAGAAGCAACACGAATTCTCCATGGCTTTCCGTCTCCCTTGACTTGCCTGAGAATGTGACACTTAGAGAAATAGTTCCCAAAATAATTGGTTTGGATGGACAGAAAGATTTTGGCTCTAGCATTGAGCTCCTCTGATTTATGGCCAGTGTTCATGCCAGCATCTTTTGTTGGGAGGTCACTCATGCAGCTGGGAACAGTGGAAAATGCTCACTCCACAGGAGCAGTCAGAATAGCAAGGTGTGATATCTACATTGCACAGCACTTCAAAAGTGAATTCCTCTCAGACCCAGAGTACACAGATGGAGCCTGCAAATTGGGTGTCTCTTTTGAGAGCCCCAAAGAATACGTGAATTATTGTGTTAAAAATTAGCTATTGAATATTGGAGGAAATAGGTAGTCATAGCAATTAATATTTTCTTGACCTTTCATATCAGAAAGCAGACAGTTCTCTCGTGTCATAGATTTAGGAGAGGGAACATTCAGCTTTTTTTTCAACATGCTAACATATAAAACATTCTAAGGGAAATTCAGCAGCTTTTTTCCTCAAGTAAGACACCCTTCTTTGCAAGAAAATATACAGATGTTTTATATTTTTATATCATTATAGTTTTGGAAAATATGGAGAAATACTTATGAGAAATGCCAACAGTATCATTCTTTTATTCATTTTTTCAGACCTAGGTTGGGCAGTTGCTTTGATGCAATTTAATGATATCTGTGTGAGGATTATTATTTTATACAAAGACAATTGATTAATTTTGTTAAGGTAAGGCTATCTACATTTAGATGGCATGACAAATATGAGTCACAAATGTAATTTGTTAATCTTCATGGCAGGAGAAATTTCTTATAAAATGAGACATAAGAGATGCCATTGCAAGGAAAAATGATCCGCAAAGCAAAGTACAATGAAAATGGAAAAAGGGGACCTGAAAAATAGATACTAGAACAAAAAAAAGTGCTCCATGCTTTCTCCTAAGGTTCCTCAAGGGGACCACAGACAAAGGCGAGCTGAAGAGTCACAGATTGTGGTTTTATGGTGTCTTCTGCTCAGCAGGCTCCCAGAGTGTTTTACAGAGCATCTCAGGTGAACAGGAGACAGCACTGGAATGCCACAAATTTATGGGTAGTAAAATGTGTTACCAGAGTGTGGTTAATTTAAGATGTCACTGGTCTGTGTGAGGGGCCAGAAGCCTCTGAAATTTTTTCTTCTTGCAGTTTGCCAGAGTCTTTCCTATAAGTCACAAAAGACACTGGCTGTGAGGACATGATGAGGCACTGCACTGGGAAATGGTGTCAGAAGTGTGTGTTGTTTCAAACACATCCCAGGAGCTAATCACCCAAGTCCTGTCTTCCTCCTGGAAGTGACAGGAGGGGCAGGAGGACTCAGGATGCCCAGGTGCTGAAGAGCCAGCTGGGGCATGCTGCCTGGAAGTGGGCAAGCCTGGTATTGCTACAAAGAGAGCAAAGAGAGATGGAAGGTATGAAAAGAACAAAAATAGTCTGGTTCTCTTTCCCTCAGACAGTGACTTCAAGTGCTTTTCTAGGGAGGGTGATGGAGTTGAACAGCTCTTTGCAGCCAGGTCTTCTTGCCAGCCTGTGCTATGCCCAGGCAGAAAGGTGTGGAGAACAGGCAGGAGCCTCTCTGCAACTAATTTACAGGGACACAGGAGATATGTGACAAGCAGGGTTGAGAAGAGTTCACCTCCCCACTTTCTTTCTCTTTTTTTTTTTCCTTTTTTTTTTCTTTTTACATCAGAACACATGCAGAGAAATATCTGATTGCACTAATAGCTTTATTACTTTTAGCATGTACTCACTTAGCCAACAGGTGAAACTGATTTGTGCCAGGTTTTTACGAGCCCAAGGGCCAAGCAAGCAAAACGGGAGTTTTGTGTGACAGGGCCCAGCTTCTTCTGGTTCTCATCCCAGTTTGAAATTTGTGAGAAAATTCAATTTGAGCAAAGCACCCTTTTCAACTCTGAGACAAGCTCGCGACCACCTGAATCAAAACCAGATGTACTTATCAGGCCTAAAGATAACAAATAGCGGCTTGAAATCCTGTCAGCAGAGGACCACCAGAGCAAGGGCTACAAAACTCGCTTGCCTCATGAAATTCTAGCACGATGCATATTAATGCTCACCAGATCTGGAGTCAAGTCTCCTCAGCTCCTTTCTCCCCCCCACCCCCCCACCCTTTAATAAATTCTGAAGAACATCGCTGCATTGTAAACTGGATATTTGAGACTGTTTAAGTAAAACCAAAAGCCCCCACATCCCTCTAATTCCTCCCCCTTCTCCCCCTCCCTTTCCCTCTTCCCCCCGGGCTGACAAAAGCAGGTCTTTTCAAGTATGCCCATAGCAGGAGATGGTTTGTTTTGGCAAGGGAGCAGGTGCCTTCCCCAGCTCGGAGATCTGGAGTGTCAGCAGTGACCCTGAGGTCTTGGGTGGCCAGCTTCACGCTTACACTTCCCCATGTCAGCCGATACACCTACCACCCACACGCTGAAAGCTGCCAGCAAGCTCAGAAATGCTTAAAAAGAGAGCTGACCTTTCCCTCCTCTCTTCCTCCTCCCTCCTCCTCCTCCTCCCCAGTCCTCTTCTCCTGTCCCCTTGGAGCAGCCCAGGGACGTTATGAATGTCAGGACTTACTTCCTATAAACAGCAAGGTAGGGGATTGTTTGAACGCTGGGGTTGTGTAACCTCAGCTTCTTGAGGATGATTAAAATATGGCCATGTAAACAAATGATGCCTTAAATCCCTGGAATATTCTGCCCCACTGTTATCTAAGAAGAAAGAGAAGAAGGGAGGATTATGTGGATATTTTTCAGGGTAATTTTATTTGGTGCTCCTAAGCCCAGGGTGTCTGTTTCAGCACTAAGTGGACCAGTATTCTGTTACCTTTTAATTATTCTTTTTTATTTGCATCTTCCAAAAAAAAAATAATTTTCCCACATGGTGCTTTAATGAGCTTTGGTATTCTCCACCAAAATGCACCACTGAAAAGAAGTGTAAAGCATGACCTGAACCAGTCCTTGGGCTGCTCTATGCTGGCACGATCCTGGAAAAGCTCCAGCTGCCCATGCTGAAGGGTTTCCAGCCCATGCTGAGGTGAATGCTTTAAATTGATAGGTACATTGACTGGAGCTGTTAATTTAACAGAAAATTCTCATTTTGGCATTCCAGCTTTTAATAATACAACCATAAAATATGTCAGTTATGAAAATACCATTTCATAATTTTCTCCTGGCCTGTGGGATCCTGCACTGAAATGAATGTCAATAGCACTGTAAACTTTTTTTAAACACACACACAGACACACAGCCCAATCTCTTGCCCAGAAATGTTTCTCTAGATAAAATTGTCTAGTTCAGGATATTTAGTGGAGATAGCACATCCCAGGACCACATTTTGCTCTCAGACAACCCTGCTGAAACCTTATCACTGTCCAAGCAGCCACCCAGGGGAAAGAGAGGCACATTTTGACCCAATAAGGAGCTGTAAAATGGCTTCTTTTCAGGGAAAAGCCACCAAGGGCATGATGTATAAAGTAAGTTGATGTTCCTCGTATGTCCTATCAAGGCAAATTACATAAGCAGGATCAGACTAAGCTCGGTTCAGCAGTTTTCTTACCAGTTACTTAGCTTTCCAGTTAATGCTACCAATGTGGTCACTGGAGCAGAGGCAACAAAGTTCCCATGATTATAATCAGGCCAAATAAGCCACTTCCTCTGCTAAGTGCTAATCAACATTTTCCTTTTGCCTTCCTAAGCAGTTGCAAGGGGAATATTGCCTCCTCCATGCAGGCCAAAAGAATTAGACAACCAAAACACAGCCTTACTAAAATTGGACGTCTCCCCTGCCCTGGCCATGGCAGGCTGGATGCAGCACCCAGGGTAACTTTCTGAAAAGGACCAGCGACCCTCAGGCTCCCACCCAGCTTCTGCTTTCTTTCTCCTATCACTCACCCTAATCAAGTAATGCCCTCCTTCCAACTGCTTCTTGGTGGAGGGGGTGGTCGCATTTCCAGAGGTTTTTGGGTCATCTATCATGTTGAGGCTGTTCCTTTGTGTTTACATTTCCTGGTTGGTTTTTATTCCCTGATGTTCCATGTGGGCTCAATTCAGCATTGTCTACTTCTGTTTTTGCTGAAGGTCTTGGAGCCTGATGTTCCCTCTCCCTCAAGCTCCTATTCTCATTACCTGCATCTCAACATTATTGTTATTATTGTTGTTGTTGTTGTTGTTGTTGTGGTCTATAGCTACTTGAAGGAAGGTTGTAGCATGGAGGGGCTGGTCTCTTCTCCCAGCCAGCTAGTGACAGGATGAGAGGACAGAGATTCAAGCTGTGCCAAGGGAGGTTCAGGCTGGACATCAGGAATAATTCCTTCATGCAAAGGCTTCTTAAGCATCAGAATGGGCTGCCCAAGGAGGTGGTGGAGTCATCATCCTTGGTGTCCAAGAAATGACTGGACGTGGCACTTAGTGCTGTCTCGTTCACAGGGTGGTGATCTGTCATTGGACTCAAGGATCTTGGAGGGCTTTTCCAGCCTAAATGATTGAGTTTCTGTGGTCATTCAGATGTTTTTCAATAGTCCCCTGAATCATAAATCCAACTGTGCCTTGAACTACAAGGTTAAAAAAGGTGGCTGGATTTGCTTTTTCTATGTCAAGCCTGTGACTACAGTAAAGAGTTGAGTTTCTTGTGCCATGTGGCACCTTCCTTTTCTAGAAGCTGCAGCCTTGGCCTCCCAGGAGTTTCTTTTGCCACCTGCCGACAGTGACGTGTGCTGGCAGGACTTGGCCACAGGATGGCAATGTGTGTATGGAGTCAGACAGACATCCTGCTGTCCTGCTGGGAGGTTCAGGATGAGGGACGACGCTGGAAAAGCTCGACCCGGGAAGAGGGAGAGACCATTATTTTCCTGGGCTGTACTGTATTCTGTAGTTGTTGTTTAAGTCAAACACACTGTTGGCTGGAGAGTCCCTCTCTCCAAGAAGAGACCCATATTTAGCTAATTATCCCAAACCAAGGCATGTGTAATTACAGCTTCTGATTTCAAAGGCATTTGCCAGCTCGGGCCCGTTGCCATCTTGTGAATAATTCTTTGTCACACAAGCTTGCTGGCAGGCTGATGCAAGTGGTGCTATGCATTAAATTTGGGCTGTATGGTTGGTCATGTACTTTATAATGGGACATAACTCTTCTCTCTTTTAATGATGGTAATTCTTAAAAAGAACCTGTTGGAGAGGAATAAAGACATGGTGATTATCACCTCCATATGGACTACATGAGACCCAAGGTTCAAGACCTTGGACTGCTGTAGCCTTCCTATGCAATCTTTGGCAAACCTTGTAATGATAGATCCAAAAGGCTACCTAAGTGCCTGAAAGCCATCTGTGAAAAGCTCAGGTTTTGGCAGAAATGAAGTCCAGAACAGTATATTAAGAACCAGTGCTCTCAATCCAGTGTGTGGGAACAGCATGGCCCTTTCAAACAAAGTTCATTGCCTCTTCCTCCTGCCCCCTGACAAGCAGGGCAATCCCTGTCCCTGGATAGCAGGATCTGGGATGGAATAGGATCAGCCTTCAGCCCTGCTCCTTTCTCCTGGGTGCTGGAGCTGCCTTAACTTTTCTTGGCCCTTCAGTTTGGATCCTTCTCATGAGGTAGGCACCATCAACATTTCTTTTTGAGTGAAATTGCTATTTCATGCTCTAATGTGGTGAAACTTGCCTCCACTGTCCTGTCTCTGGATTTTGTCCTCCATCTCCCCATGTTTCTCAATTCTACTCAGCAATAGCATGTGGAAGTATTGTGTGAATGTTTCTCTTCCTAAGGTTCATAAGGTTGGAGGGACTTTAGTAAGGTGGGATTGCATGAAGGCTTGGGTATTGACTGCTTTTGGAAATGCAGTTTAAACAAGTGCATAAGGCAGTGTAGAACTCTCAAGAAATCTGCTGTGCTTAAATTACTTACAGTGAGCTTTACACTAGTAAGAGATTCAAAGTTGGATGCTCCAAGTGTGGGGGCAATAGTTATAGCTCCCAGAGGGAGCCCAGCTCCAGGAATCAAATAAAAATACACCCAGAAGTGTTATTTCTCAGCAACCCCCCTATTAGAGACACCACTTTACAAGGAATTATTTCCATTCCTCCTGCAGTCAGGCCTTGTTCTCAGCTGGCAATCAGAGGTTGTTTTATTTTGGCTTTTGTCCTGACCTAACATAAGGGGTCTCAGGGCCTCCTGGGGAACTGGAGCCCTTCAAACAGCAGCTGAGGGGAAGGGGGAGCCAAGCAGTGTTTGGGACAAGTGGGTTTGAGGGGCCTGTGGTTCCCCTGCCCAGCTCTGTGTCCAGCTTTGGCTGCTGGGGTCTTGGGAGAGGGGCATTCCCAGTTTTCCTGGGGTAAATGCAACAGGGCACCAGGCAGCAGCAGCTGCTGTTGAACTGCTTGTACCTCTGCCCCAGCCAAATGAAAGTTACTCAGCCTTAAATATTTGACCCTCTGAGTGCTTAGTGTGGACACATAACTGTTGCTTGTAAATATGACTGTGACAGAAGAAAGTCTCAGTGTTTAGGTGTTTTCCCCCTTGGCTTCACTCTAAGACTTTACATTTTCATCAGCCAGTCATCTTCCACTGTAGAAATAATCCTCCCCCACCTTTTTTTTTTTTTTCTGAAGCCATCATTCTGTTATCACATATCACTATGGTGGGTACAATTTTCCACCTGTTTTACTTGCTACATCCTGATTCTGTGGTTCTACGTGTCAGAGACTCTGGTGAAGACCACAGTCCCTGAAGGCCTTATTGAGGATAGCCCCTGTTGGCCAGAAAATCAGGGGAAAGAAGAGCAAAGACTGCTGATAGGAGTTAAAGGCTTCCCTGGCTTTATTTGGCTTTGGAAACGAAGCATAAGTGTAACTTATTTTACTGCTTACATGTCCTGCAGGATAAATAAAACTTACATTTGAATTAATTCAGAACCTGGATTCCTTCCCAAAAGGGAAGGATTGTGTGTATGTGTGTGTAGGTGGACTAAAAGCTCTTTCTCAGCTGAAGAGAAAACATAGCAACTCCCCTAAAACATCACTACAACAAATATGACTACTGTTCTGTTGCTGCATTTTAAGCCATAAAATCTAAATGGGAGCTCTTTTCTGTGTTCCTCACAGGATAAGGCTCTTATATGTTTCTGTGGTCTTCCTAGGCACCAAGATCCATTGGTTACAGGTTCCTTTATATAAATCCCACAACTGTTGTATGCCATGCCATTTGATATGTCCTGTATGATACTGGAGTGAAAAATCCTAGAAATGCCATCATGTTCAAATATTTATTTCTTTCTCTAAACAACTTGCCAAGACTATCATCTTTAGTGATGGTAGAAATACTTGAGAATTACCAGTCAAATAATTGGTGAATTTCAGCCACCTTCTATTACCAAAGCACAGAAAATCACAGGTGTAGAATACAACAGTCCTACAAGATGTAAATTTGGCAACTGTAATCCATAATGTTGGGGTAATATATGCATGTTCATCATACTTGTGTGTCTTCATCTGAGTGTAGTTTACAAGTTCCCCCTTAGATGACTTCCCTCAGACTGAGGAATTCAGTCCTGAAGTCCTCTTGGACAAATCTGCATCAGAGTCAAAAGGTTTTAAGCCTGCACATATTGAAAGACGGAGTTCTATAGGGACAAAAGAGCCCATTTCAGGAAATAAAGGCCCCTTTATATTTCTTCATCTTTTTCCCCTTTCAGCTTTCAATGGTGACCTTTCTCTTCAGGAAGGGCTGAGTCTGCAGTGTCTCTGCCCATCCTGTCCTGGGATGGGATGGCTGTTTCATGTGTGTGTCTATGTGCTGCCTTGTGGTTTTCCCTTCTTTTGAGCTAGTTCTTCATTAGTGACTTTTTCTGCTGCCATCCTGGTGATGCTGCCTCAGGGGAGATGCCAAACAGGAGTCTCAGGTCTGAGGAAGAAAAACTCCTTTGTGTAGGTCCTACAGCAATAGATACACAATACTAGCATGAGTTATGTGTCAGGCTATGTGTGGGCTGAAGTGAAGCCACTGAGGTTTAGGAATTCAGGTCAGGATAGGGCTGAGGCTTTAAAATACATGTCTCTGCCTCCAACTGCCCTATGGAGATGACTGGGTTTTGCCACCAGCACAAAACAGCAGGTAAGTCTGTCAGACAGAGAGAAGGAAAGGTGATGTCTTAAAAATGTTCTTGTTCCCATAAGCCTCAAAATCAGGAAAATAAAGGATTGTGGTAAAAATTCCCATTGCTTACAGAAAGGAGAGGAATTACGTAAGAAAGCCATATACATTATAAAAGAGTGAACTTGCTCCTATTTTGATGTCTTTTTTTTTGTTTTGTTGTTGTTGTTGTTTTCTTTTATTCCCCTACCCTGCACTTGGTGTGTCTACTATGATGTAATTATAGCAATAGTTACAGCAAAATCTTTCTGCCTTTTGATTGAGCACTGCAGTGCCACTTTCTGGGGTCTGGTTTTATAAGTTGAGGAATGAGTTGGGTGGGAAAAATGTTGTATCACCTCAAAATCAGACTGTGCTCATATGTTATGAGGTTAAAATGTTGTAAGACTTCTTCCTGATAACCAGCTTGTGTGACTCAGGATTGAATAATGTTGATGTTAAAAGGTCTGATAAGTCTGTCCTTCCAAATGAGATCTGGCTAGCCAGGCAGGCATCAGTTCATTCCTAGTGTGTAACACAGTGACACAAAGACAAATAACTTGATGAAGGAACCCTGAGTGGCTGTGGAATTACCTAATTGTGGATAAATAGGAGTAAAGGTCATCACCATCCCAGCTTTTACTAAATTTAGGTTGACTACTTAAGAAAGGAAATAGCTTTCAAGAAAATGTGGAGTGCTCGCCAAGGAGTTAGGTGATGGAAAAAATCAAGGATCATAAATGGACTTTATATTCTACAGTGCAAAGCTGAAAGAGAGCTGAAAACTTTTCTGATTGTGCAGTGGCAAACTGTAAGATTTGTGCCACCAACAGAATATAGAAATTTAGAGACCGAACAAAGACATTTCTTGAAAATACAAGTGTGAAAAATGCAGATGTGCTCTTCTATGTGCATGGCCTAAGCAGAACAAGACACATAAAGTGAACAACATCTGACTGGTTGGAACTAGTTAAAAGTGGATCTTAAAAAAAAAAAAAAAGTAATAGATTAATTTTAGAGAGAATAAATAGAATTCTTTAGAATCACATCTAAATGTTACCCTCTCTTTTCCCTCCCACTGCTAGCATCCCTTCTCCCTTTTACCAGCCTTCCCTAGACACTTTCTCCTTCCTTAGCATGCCGTCACTCAAACAATTGGCTTAACATTTGCTTCAGCTGAGAGGATGGAAGCTCTGGAGGCTAAAGAGTAAGATAAGAAGGAAGAAGATAAAAGAAGCTGAAATAAAAGATTCGAGGAAAAGAAACTCAAAAATGTATCAGCAACCAACTTGACATATTTTCTTCCAGTAAGCCTGTTTTAAGAGACCTGACTCATTTCTGGACACCCCAGTTTTAGGATTTTCTTGTGCAAAAGAAAAATGAAGTTGGACTGAGAAGTATGTGAACAACAATCCCTTTGCAGTGTAAAACAAATAAAAATCCACTTATTTACTCTGATCCTGTCACATAAAGTGAGCAAAATCCACTACCTCAACAATAAGGCCGGGTAAATTTAAAATTAAATAAATTCTGTTGAATGCCATTTGGTGTTAATTTCTCTGTCATATTGGTTCAGTGTTACATCTGGCTTTTTTTTTTTTTTTTCCAAATTGCTAAATAATTCCATGATAAGTGGTGACTTCTCTGTTGAACAAATTTGAGAAGTACCAGCCCACCTCCTACACCATAATTGAAGGGCAGTAAATTGTGACAGACAGGAGGGCTTCTTATGCCAGTATGCATCTCTGGATATCACTTCTTGCTTACTGCAGGGACTTTGGGGTGGGTGTGTTGTCTAATTTGAGTGGTTTGAAGAGGGTTCCTTAACCCTCTGTCCCTCGTAAACAAGTGGCATAGGAAACAATGTTGAGGCCTACAGAAAATCACCAGATTGGGGATGTGTCAGTCACACCAAATTACGAACCCAGAGAGGATTTCAAGTTGCAAAGCAGATTTGATTCGGGGGAGTCAGGTTCCTCAGTGATATGTACAGAGCTGAAAAGGGTGGATTAATCTGCAGAGGTTTGAAGACAGATGGAGCTGGCAGGGCTTGCACAAGATTAGCCTGAGAAGCACAGCAAAGCTTTGATTCAAATCCTGTTGAGAGTGTCAGTGGGAATGAACACATGGATATTAAAGAGCTTTGGGTCAAGCTCCAGGTATGAACTGCAAATAAAGTTAGTTATTTAGTCCTAACTATGGGCCAACATGCCCAAACAATAAGCACACCTCTTGTGTGCTTAGGAATTGAAGGATTTGGGTTTTGAGATCTGGGGTTTCTTGGGTTTCTTTGAGGTGTGGGATTTGTTTTTTCTCTTCAGTTGCTTCTGTCTGTGATTTTTTAATTTCCAAACATTACAGAGACAGAATTTTGATCTTCAGCAGTCAATACCAATATGTATTTGTGTATGAGTGTTTGAGGAAACCTGAGTCAGAAGAAAGAACATAAAGAGATGAATAAAAAAGAAAATTAAACTGCCAGTCAGACTTCAGTTGCTTTTTAATAACTAGTTTCTGGATGCTCTGTTATATAGCAGTTTATTAAAATTTAAATTTGAAAACAAGTATTTCACAGTCTGCTTTTCAACCAACTTTAAAAAAAATATTTTTGAAACAGTGAGACAGTGTTGATGTGATTATGGCAATAAATTATTATGAGCTGAAACAAAAAAGGGAAGATTTACATTGCATTTTGAAAGCTGTGAAACTTACAGTAAGTCTGTGGTTCCAATACCAGTAAATAGCTCTTATTATATTACAGAATAACCATTCTTTGTCTGGAGACTGAAAGCAGAAATTGAAAAATATGGTTCATATATAAAAAAAAAATTAAAAAATGTCTCACAAGGTCATATTATGCAGTGAAACAGCTGAAACCAAAAAATGCATTAGCAACCAATGTATTCAGGGTGTGATGAGTGATGTGACAGAGCAAGCTGTATCAATGTATATTGCACCAAAACCAATGATATATGAACCAGGTGAATTCAGATCCATTACTCCATGTGGGCTACATCACTGTCATGATAGCAAGCCCTTGCTCATTGTCAAGTTTGGGATATGCAGCAGGATCAATCCTTTAAGCTGTTACACACTGGTTTTTAGGTCTACTGAGACTTAGCAGTCATCTGTTTTCTTTTGGCATCATGATGCCATTTGCCATGCAGCCCAGGGTCTGCTCTCGAGGCTGTGCTAACTTGTCTCACAGTTCTCTTATGCTAAATGATAGTAAGAGTGCCCAAATGGAAAGACATTTCAAAAGGACTCCTGAAATATCTTGTGCTTGGATAGAGTGGTGATGAGTGGGAGGATCTAGCTCCAGTATTACAGAGAACTGACTTTCTTCAGTGGTCAGGTGTTGGGACCATGGGGAAAGAGGTGGAAACATGTTTACTGAGTAGTGGGTCATTTTGAGAACCTACTGAAGTAGTGCTCAGGGCCTTAGAGATTGCTCAAGTTTTTGCAGGAGGGAGGAAAGGCTGGCTTGCAACCAGACTGCCTGCAGGTCATCATCCTCACCCTTGTGCAATGATGCTGCAAATGTATCTAATGCTGCAGTGCTCCAAGAGTCCTCCAGGCTTGGGTGTGACACTTGCCCAACAAGGGGTTGGGTTATCTTGGGTTTGATAAACCTTAGGCTTGATGCCAGCCCTTTCCTGGAAAGGCATAGGAAGGATGTACTGAGTACCTGGGCTGTGTGAGGAGGCAAGAGAGGGATTCAGTCACTGCAGGGCACAGCTAACAGGGTGCTTGGTTGTGTTAGGATGGAAACTGCATGTGGGATTCAGCTCCATGAAAAGAGCACAGCTTCAGGTTTCTGCATGTAGCTGTGTAAATGTGAGCTAATATCTAAAATCCCTTCATAGTGGAAAGCTTATCAATGCAGTCAGAGGAGTGTGGCCAAAGAGCTGGCTTATCTGAGGCAGGCACTTACTTCCTATATGAAGTACTCCTGTGGCTCTGGTGTTTGTATTCTTCATGCTGAAAAGCCTTCATCAAGGTGTCAACCCACTCTTGTGCATTAGTACAACCATCATTTGAAGTGCCTGGAATTCCAAGGGGTAGGTCACATCTTAAAAATAACTCAGCAGAGTAACCACCTGTTCCTCAGCTGAAGGAACTCATGTAGTAAGACTGAAAGTGTGTGTAGTTACACTCCTGAGGTTTTGAGATCACTTCTGTTAGAAAAAGACCTGTCTGTGGTGGAGTCTGCTGAAAAAAGCGATGTGCTGGCCCCTCTAGAGGAAACACCTTGTGATGAACTGCATGATTCGTGCTTGACTGGAAGGAGCTGGATTTATGTCCTTAGAAAAGAAGACTTTTTTTGTCTTGACAGAATGATGTGGCAGGTATGTTTGTGTATCTCTGAGAATGTTTCCACTGTCATGGAGGATAAGTGGAGACTGATGCATTCCCTCCTGAAATGCCCATTGTTCCTAGTACCATGTTCCTTTAGTGGAATTGTGTATCCTCTAGAGCTGTATTACAGAAAGTGAGCCTTTTATAAACAGTCATCTCTCTTTATCTTGATGAGTCCCCTGAAAATATTGCAAACAGCTAAATGTTTTGTGTCTACAAAGGATCAATCACTGAACAAAGAGAGACTGATTCATCTTTCTAATTGCCATTTAGTACAGCAGTCTGAAAACTGACAAGATGTTTTTTAAGCACTAGCAAAGAGGTCTCTCTTTCAGGAGCTTTCTCTGCTAATTTGAAAAAGAAATATGTTTTTTAACAAAATGGGGTTTGGCAAAATTTAGTCTATAGCACATTACTAATTGTGCAACTGAAATATACATTACTGATTCTGCAAGTATTTTCATAATACTTGCTTCTAAGTCCTTTTAGAAGCAGTCTGAGAATTTTCCTAGATAGGGAAATAACTAAACTTGCAGCTATGGTTTCCCAAAGGCTCCAACAAAGAGAGAGGAATAAAAGAGTGTCACCTGTTCAATTACTTTCATCTTCAAAAATGCAGGAAGGAAAACCATAATATAGGTTTTAAGCAGTGGACAAGAGAATTGAATGAAAATATTGAATGAGTGAAAAATTAAGATAATAGGATTTGGTAAGATCCCTATGAATTTTTTCTGTCTTATGTATGAGTGCAAATGTAAAGATGAATCCTGTGTTAAAAAGACCTGAGAGGCCAAGGAATAGCCCAGAGTGAAATAAGTAACATATTGATGAGTCCTTTCCTCAATGGATAAAAGGGCACTCAATTGAATTTAATGTTTGGATTTTTTGGTTGTTTTTGTTTTTTTTTCTATTTAAGTCAAATTTGCATTTATTGTCCAATAGTGGTTCTTCTCTTGATTAGTAGTGTAAAATACTATGCACTGAATTATCTTTCTGCTTAATATGTTATCCTTGTACAATACAAGTATCTTGGTACATTAGCCTATTGGATTTTATTATAATATTTTAAAAATTTAATTCTTCTTTAGTTCCTTTTCTAACTCTTTAGGGGTGAAATTTTTGCTCCACCAAGGTAAGTATCAAAACTTGTGTTGGCTAAAGTGGGATTCAGATCTCCAAGAAAATTTCACCCCTTAAGGTAAGGAGGTAGAATTAAAGGACAGGAGAAGAGATATATTTCCAAATAAACATTTACAGGGACAGTTTTTTTCCTGCATGCACGGGTAATTTTAGGGCAGTTCCGATGTATAAAAAAGAAATTTTACTTAAATATCTCTGAATAGTTTTGAAAGTGACAAGTTGCATGATGCTCATCACCTAATAATGTCTAAGATAAGGGCATCTAATCATGGCAGCCAGCCATGTAGCTGTAAGAAAACAAATAAATTCCTTACTGAATCAAGGCAATAATATCTTTTGCATTGTCCTACACATTTGGGTTTAACCAGATCAGTCTCTGGAAAATGCTTAAAATACTATGTTGACAGGTCTTTCACTTGATTGTAAACCTGAAAGTTACAATTTGGTCTTCATTTCTAATATAAACTCTTGAGGGATGGACACTGGAATATGGAAGAAGGAAAGTGTTTTCAATGAGAAACATAGTATATTTGAGGTACCAACATTCTAAAAGAGAGGCAGAAGAGCAGTACTGTTTGTCCATGGTGGCTCTCATGAGTCACATTGTTCTTCCATGATATTGTAGCAAGGAGATTAATAGAAATTTCTTCATTTGCAGGATGGCTGGAAGCAAGTTCTGTTGAGAATTATTATTACCTGGTCTTTTACTACAGCAAAATATCTGGAGCACTTTGCAACTTCTGACTTTCTAAATTACTTTCCCCAAAACTAAGGAATATTAGCAATGTATTTGACATTTTGTCCCAAGGACAATCAAGTGATGAGTTTGACAGGTCTAGAAAAAGAAGAAATCTCAACAGCTATTATTTACCTAGTATTATTAGACTGAACAAGCCTGAACAACAAGGTTTATGATTGGCCAGATTATTTTGAGAATTTTAATATAAAATAACAAGAAACAACAGCAACCATAACTTAAATGGCATGGTGGAATGGCATTATGGCACTCCTAAGCAAAATCATTATTCTCCAAGGTTTGCACTGAGGTGGAAAGTGTATTACCACCATGAAAATAATTAAAGTATGTAGAAGAGCAAAGGAAAACTTAAAGTCCCTCACTGAAAGTGTATGGTGCTAATTTCAACCAGATGAATCTAAAAATAAGGGTTTGATAGCACACCTAAATTGAAATTACTGGATGTTGCAAATGTTTGGGGTTTTTCTTCTTCAATCTTGTTTTAAAATATTGCTATTTCATATAAATTATTTATTTTACATCACCTCAATTTTTGAGGTATTGCAGAACATGAAGTCTCTGTGATGATGTTTTTCTGATTTAAATATAAAAATAACAACCCCTGTCTTTTTTCTTTTTGCAGTCATAATCATCACAGCAATAAAAACAGAGAGAAATCACCTGTTGGGTTGAAAATGCTCAGCTGCTGAACAAGAATTAATTAATAAGGTTACATAATTAGTTAATTAATAAGGTTAAAGTATTGTAAAGGGTTTGCTGTTGTTTGGTACCTTTTAATCTCCCTTGGAGGAACTTTAAAATTATTTTCCATATCTACATGGCTTTAAAGAATAGATTCTTTTAGCCTTCAAGGAGAGTAGATGTCCTTGATTTCTTTAGTAATTTATAATCCAGAGCCCAAACCTTTTTGTGTCCCCAGAGTGTAGCACACTGTAGCTTTCTATGCTATGATTCCAGTCCAATGGACTTGAATGGAGCTACTTTGTATTTTTTTTTTACTCTCTGTAACTGCTGAGATTCTTCTTAATGGAGCCTGAAGGACCTTATACATTTATATAGAGCATTCATCAACCCGTGCAGTTATTTGCAACACTAATCAGTGTTACCTGTCAAAAATCTCTTGAGGAAAAGGAGCTTTTGGTTGTGGGGAAGTGTTTGGTTTTGAAGATGCACAGCTGTAAGTCTTTTCTAATATTCCTGGGTTTAGTGGCTGCCTTGCTGTTCTGCACTCAATGGTTCCTAATTCTGTTCTCCATCATATTACAATCCAAGTCATCAAGGGGAAAAGCTTTCCAATGTTCTCTGGTGATGTTTCACTAAAAGTAGAATGCTTAATAAATGTGGACATAACGGGGTCAAAATGTACAATTACACTACTTTTCATTCTGGTTCTTAATTTTTAATACTTCTGTGGTAAAACCACTGCTTTGTCCATCCAAACAGTGCTCTTTAACCTTCTAAAGTGCAGAGAAGCCTTAGAAAAGGTATGGACTCAAGGTCAGAGCTCTGGACTGGGAAGTATTCAAACATTTTTGTATTTCCAATAGTATCCACTTCAAACTAATTTTATTAACTGTTCAATTGTCACTAGAGAAAAGAAAATGTACTCTAAGTAATTCTTCTGTTTTTCTGTACTCCAGTCCAACATTTTCCATGTATTCAAGAAATGCTGAGGGATAAAATGATGGGCATTTGGTATTAAAATCTATGTCCTATGAAAAATTTTGCTATGAATCAACTATGTAAAATCCACATTTTTGTTCTATTATTAACTGCCATTTAGGCAGCCAGTCTGTGCACTTTTAATCTTGCTGTCATCAGTGATTGGATTTCACTACGGCAGTTTTTTGGACTGAAACCGAAAACTTCTGACAAGCTCCATAAAGACATGATTTTTGGCAAAAGGGACTTTCTTTGGCAATTAAAACATTTCTCTCTGGAATTGCCATCAGGGCCCAACTAGGGCAGACCTAGTCCATTTTTCTGTCTGACTTTTTTATTTTTTTTAACATTCAGAGTAAAAGATCAATTATTCTGGTAAATGTTCCTCATGTGTTTAAAAAGGCATATATTTCATTGAAAGAAGAATGCCTTGCTGGAAATAAAAATGGCTCCAGGGGTAGCTAAATTCATAACTGGTAAAATCTAGTAGCTCCAGGGGATACCCTGTGATGCCTTAGGTACTGCCACTGCAATAGTGATTCCCAAATTAGGAGGCATATTCCTGGTGGTTAAGAGTGAGCTCATGAGTCTGACTGCAAAATCCAGCCTAATCCAGTGTTTATGCATTTGGTTAAAACAGATAATGTGCCAAGCTGTGATTTGGTTGCAGTGGCCAAACTCTTTGCTTCCCAGAACAGAGATGCGTTTCTCTGATGGACAAATACTTTAGACTTGACACCTCCTACTCCCACCTTCTTTCTCTCATGTTCTCAGAGCCTGAGGAACTTACATGGTGCTTTGCACAGTGCCTGCTGCTGTGAGATCAAGAGCTCTGACAGGCTTGTTTGGGTGATTCAGGGACTAGGTCACTCTAATAAGAAATGCAAAATGTGAGGCAGTGTTTCCTCAGCTGTGCTGCATACTCAGTTTGCTCCATTCTGCAAAGGTCCCTCTTGGCCAACATTTAACACCGTGGCTGGCACAGCAGAAATTGCTGTGAAGCCTGGTTCACACACGCTTGCTCCATAGGAACAGCTGGACTCCTCTTTTGTGCTACTAATAAAAATTCTGCATGCTTATATTGATCTTACTCTCAGAAATGATTTAAATGCTCCCTAATAAAGTGCCATTTGAAACTCATGGGGTTTTTAAATCTGCATTTATAGAGAGAGTGTGTGCAATAATGCACAGAATACCCAAAGGGAAATTTAGAGTGACATAGTTACAAGTATTTCTAGGGTTTTTCATGATTTATGGTGTCAGTAAGACTCAGCTGTAATTATCCAGATCTTCATAGCTTTAATTTTTTTTTTAAATTTACTTTGTCATATATGAATTTTGTTACAAATAAAAATTAATGAGAGTTGGCTATGGTCTAGAAGTTTGAACTTTAAATTAAGAATAAATACTTCACATAAAGATTAACATTCTGTCTCGATATGTAAGGTTGTTTCTCATCCCTTGAAATGAAGGGAGAAGAAGTGAGGTTTGAAGTGGGACATCCCCTTCAGTTGCAGTACTATTCCTTCTGTCTGCATCCCTAGCCATTCTTCATGTTATGTTTATATGTGCAGTACATATTCTGTTGTGAGCTCTTTAATGTGCTGTTTAGTAACCATATTTGAGGGCAACCATCTGGTTGAAAACTTGCACAAGGATGGTCCAGTAACCCTGAGAACAGTGCAAAGTGAGAGCAATTATGGGGAGACACCCAGAAGTGTGAAAAGTCCTCTGTTACGAATTTGGAGTGTTGCTGCTCTCTTGTACAGGACAGCAATGGAAAACAGTTCTCAAGGAGGGAACTGAGGGACACCTTGGAAAAGAATCCCCTCTGGAGGTGGAGGTGGACTGCTCACCTCCTGATGGAGAGCTTCAGGCAGGCAGCATCAGTGTGCAAATCTCTCTCCTGCAACACCTTTGTAAGTGCAGTCTTTTCCCTGAAGTACAGTTATTTATATTAAACACTGCCTCTCTTTTGTTCTGGGGGGTTTTTGACTTTTTTTTTTGCAATAATTTTTTAATCTGTATATTTTTTTCAGTCATCTATGCATGTGGCTAAATTAATTTAAAAGGCTTTTTTTTCCATATCAGCTGTACTATGTGCTTCTGTGCTTTGTTAAAATCTGACCCAAAACAGGCAGCAGACTGAACATTTTGGAGCAAGAAGAGGAAAATCAAAACTGGGTTGAATGAGATTTCTAAAGCGCATTCTGAGTTTCAGAATAAGATAAAGAAAAATTCATTCTGAGTTTCAGAATAAGATAAAGAAAAATTCAGTCATGGGTAATAAAGTGGAATGTCTCCAAGGATACAAAACTACTTGTTCAACCATAACTGAACTATCCCTTTTACAAGAGCATATTTCCTCTTGGAGCTCTACACCCTTCTTAAATCACCTCAGAGGTCTGTGGCCAAGAATGAGAACAAAAACATTAAAAAAGCATTCTTCTATCTGCAACTGCCTGTTCTTGTCCTCTGCACCTCTTCTGTTCATCTACACATCTTCCTTCTATTTAAAAGTCTTCTTTGTAGGCAGATCAAACACAGCTATTATCATCAGGGAAGAGCTCCCTTACCACCCTCTGTGCACACTTCATTGTTCATTTCTTTTGATCCATCTTGATGATGCAGCTTAATAAAGACCCAATAGAGGAAACAGCCATATTTAAAGTGATTCTTGTCATTTTGAATATCCTTGGGTCCAGTAAATACCTTGATTTTACATCTCCAAGTTTTCTTTTATAATAATTTGGTAGAACCTGAAATTTATTTCTCCTATAAGTTGTTGTCCTGAACTCTGTTCTATAAAGCATGGATGAAGATCAGTATATGAAGTGATCATGGATGAAGGCAACAGTGTAATCCCAAGAGATGTATTGCTCACTCTGGCAGGATTCAGTGTTGGAGACAAGGAAATTATAAATAATTGGAGGTTTGGAGGGTTTGGTGTTCTGGCCAACTGGTGAAAAAGAATTTGGGCTGACCTAAAAATGAATGTGCATATTTGGAATTGTTGGCAAACAGAAAGTGGTCTTTTGAATAGTAATCTATGTCCTACTGTGTGGACCATGGTTACTCATCAGGGAGTCAAGAAGAACAAAGACTATATCGCATCTTTACCTGATTCAGAACAGACATTCTTTCTTGAGGAATGCTGCATTTAATTCCAGTTTGCCTTTCCTTGTCTTGTCCTCTTGCAGCTTCTCCACATTATATGAGAATTTAGATGGCTGAATCAGAAAAAGAATGAGAACAGAGAACACATATTCTGGTTATGACTCTCACAGTGGAGTAAGAAAGAGATGCTTTTTTCATCCAAATTCTAGTGTGTACTATAGAAAGATTTATTTATCTGTCTCTGCCTAGAAATTGTGTGTAGCCTATTTTGGTTTTGTGGCCTGTGCTGGAGTGCTCTTGAAGTCCAGCTATGTTAGTTAAAGTATTTGAAAACTAGTAAAATAACATGTTAGCACTTCCAAACCCAGTTATTTTCTTCCTTATTTTTATCAATCTTCCAAGTACAACTAAGATTAAGTGGTTTTGACTAGAGAGCTATCCTGGAAATACTAAAACTCTGCTGTCTTATCATGAGCTTTTTGTACTAAAAAGAATTTAAGCAATAAGAAGCGAAGAAAGTTCCTCAATGTGTCCCACTGGTTTCATTGTGGCCAGAGCTGTGAGATGATTAAAGCATTACCATCCTTATGACAAATATTGCCCTCGCTTTCAACCCATGCAAACTTACTGGAATTGAATGCTACAATACTTGGCCCTTCAAACCTGTCTGCTTCCTCTGCCTGCCTTTCCTTCTTACTCGAAAGAAAGAACTGAACTTGCCTGGAAAATTTGACTCTCTGTGGGTTGATAACATTTTATTACCAAGAATTTTCATATACATATTATTTCCAAAGATTCCAAGAACATCACACGTGCCCACACATGCAGGGAATTGGGTGCTGCTGCAATATTTCCATGAAAGCTCAACAGTAGCATGCAATAAAACTGTGCAGCACTTCCATTAGCAGCACACAGCATGAAATACTTTTTCTCCTCAACAGGAGACTATGGAAAGTTGGAAGGCTGTGGTAACTGTCAGCGGATGGATCCATCGTGATTCACTTCATCACAAGGACTGGCTTCAAATCTTCTGAGAGTGCTCCCTCTGATCACCACACCAGATGTTGATTTGTAAAGCATCAGCTGAAGAAGTAGTACCATAAAAATTGGCTTTATTTCAGAATGGCCCCAGGGCATTTACAGGAGTGTCCACTGCATTGCTTTTCAGCTCCTACCTCTCCAAGTTACCTTTCCTGGTAACTTGGGTAGGATTGGTATGAGCTGTAGCTGAGAGGGCAATTGTAGGGCAGTACAGGCTATCTGTGTTAGAGGAACTGGCTTAGACAGGAACAAGAGGTAAGTAATAGATGCTTTAATAGATGCTTTTAAACTTGGTGGTAAAAGACAGACTCTCTCAGGTGCTTTGAATGATGTGCGTCATCCAGACTTCTCCTGAGACCATTTAAAGTCATTATTTTCTGCCCCTAAATCCTCTAGAAACTATTACCTTATATGAAATGCAAAGCTACTAAATTCTTTCCTAATGACAGTCATTCAAAATGGATAGTTTAGAAGAGTTATAGCTAGCCTTATGCCAGGGACTTTTTATAGTGAAATGAGACCTAAGCAGTACCTTTCCCAAGTACACCTTTCAATCAATGTAACAAAACCTGCCTCACTCTAATGGGAGAGAGAACTACACAGGAGAAGGGTGATTATTTCCTTCTCTCCCTTTGCCTAGAGATGTCTATACTGACCATGCTCTGCTGAAGTAGAACAGGTTTGACACCTTTGGTTTTAGTAAGAGTGGCATTTGTAACTAAATTTTTTCTGTTCTTGTCTAACTCCACCAAACTTGTGGTTAATTGATGACACAAATTTCAATGATTGCACAAAGAATCCATTTGCATAATTGTTTGGGCCATGACTCTTTTACTTTAGGGTGTTGGTATGTTTGAAAAAGGATTTTTGTCTGTTCACTAGTTTTTTCACTTGTTTCTTCCCTATGTTCCTGTTTAAATATATCTACAGGACTGAATGTGTTTAGTTACTCAGCAAGGAATCAGAAACATGATTATGGGGCCTAAGTGATGAATTACACAGCAGAAATGGTGCATGGAGAAAGTAGCTCCCTTGTGAACAACTTTCAAGCAAGAAATTGTTGACTTGCACTACCTGAACACTTACAAGTAATTAATCCAGTCACAAACATCTGGATTAAGTTTTTTAAAGTTGATGTAAATTTTACAACTATTTAAGGCACCGTCCCTTTATAGATTTCTTCAGATTTATAAGGCTTTCCTCAATATGCCACAGTTAACGGGAAATATGGTGTTAGACTTGCAGCAGTCTGGCAGTGAGGTGGCTTCTTTTCAATACTAAAAGTTCTTATTCTGGAACCAGAGCAGGTGTCAGTGTGTCTCATTGCTGTGAGCCTATATAGGTAGACCTTCCATTTCTGTGAAATGTATGTCAGCAGAGAAACCAAACTCTGATGACTTTAATTTGGGCATATATTCATGTGCAACAGAGTCCAGAAAGCCATGCTGCCAGGCCATCCAAGATTTTGTCAGATGTCTCTGACTGGTTCATTTGCATAAAATGAAAGCTGAGGTACTTCCACAGCCAAACATAACACACACTGGCTAACAAGGATACCTATAACACACAGTTCAAAGTTTATTAGTGAACTTTTACTGAACAGCCTCTGGCACTCGGGTTTGTTTTCCATTGGTGGGGAAGTGTGGAAGTAGCTGCCAGGCACAACTTTCACAAAACTGCATATTTCCAGGATGCTTTGCAAATAATCTCTGCATCTGGCCAAGTCCTTCTTGAGCAGCTTTGAGGCCTGAGCCTGAAACAGGCACAAGTCTGGAGGGGTGAAGGCTACAAAAGTAGAGTACAGCCCCTGCATGCCTCAGAAGATGTACAGGTCAGCTATTTAATTCTCAAATGACTGTAAGTTGCTTCCTGCCTGTAAAGTTTGACACCATCTCTCTCATTGCATTTCATGTGGTTCGTCCTAGAACTTCAAACATAGAAGAGGTAGTTTATGTTTAAATTGTTTAATCTCTCTCACTGGTAAGCAGACACAGTTGTAAGCTATCAGCCAGCCCTCCAATATGGCCTCCAATAGTCACAGGTATTTGCATGAAATTTGGTCACAGCAGCTCTGCAGTTTTTAGAAGGTCCTAAAATGCCTGTGAATTACTCAAGGGCATGAGCTAATAGGAAAGGGCACATGGATAGGATCTCATCAAACGTGTCTCTTCTCTAACTGGGGGACAACAAAACCTCTAATAACACAGTTGGATGTGGAAGAAGATATATCATTTCTTGAGCCATGCTGACATACTTGGTTTCCAGTGTGGGCTGATGTTGCAGCTAGGGCCCCCCAGGGTCTCCACAGGCTGATGAAATTCCACCTCTTGATTTGCATGTTGAAATGAGTGTGTAGGGCTTCCTGCTCTTCTGAGGGCTGTGAAGAAGTGGTCTGTGCATGACTGCAACGCCAGGTAGTGCAGGCTGTGCACCACACCAGAGCAGCATTCTGGTACTGACCTCCAGCCAGACTACAGGCCAGAGCTAGTATCTTTTATTAGGCCATATGTTTTTATTTTATGCACCTAAAAAAAGGCATTACCCCTCCCTACTGGCCTTGTCTCACCTCATCTTTGATCCTAAGATTGTTGTGTTTTAAAAAAAAATTGCTGAAAACTCATTATTTTCTCCGCTCCTTCGCAATCTTTGAAAGCACTAGGAGTGATAAGAAACATGAGGAACTATTGCCAGAGAGACATACAAGCAGTATGTCCAAGCTTCCTCTAGCCAACTGTGTCATTCAGCCTCATCTGCAGCAGCCTTTGTTGTCAGAAGTCGATTTAAAATATATTGCAGATGATGATAAATTGTGGAGGCGTTTTGCAACATGGGCCATTACTCACTGGACAATAGATTTAGAGAGCTCTGAGCTCATTTATAGGTCGACTGAAATGGTAAGACATATTATCTCCACTGAGTTATGTAGTGGTCCTCCAATAAATGCAGCTCAGTGATCCCTGTTAAGGTAATTGCAAGCAAAAAACATAAGCCAGCACAAAGCACTGATTCGACATGTCATGGTAACATAATTTATTGGCCCCTGGGATTCAGAATTACTCTATTTCTCTTCCCTTAGACAGACAGCTATGAAAAGGAGGATGGCCTTGTGGTTAAGGATTTGGATCCTAAAGATATGGTTTCAGTTTTCAGTCCTCTCTCAGGCTTCCTGTGTGGCCTCAAACAAGCCATTAATGCCTTTGTGTTTTTCTTCTCTGTCAGTGAGATGATGATTATACTAGCAGGAAAGATCTGAACTGGACTGAACCCAGTTCTTTCTTTTTTCCTTTTTTTTTGTCCCTTCTCATATCTGCAGTTTCCTTATAGCTTTATATTCTTTGGGTTTACACCAATTCATGGCTGACAAAGATGCCTAATCCATTCAGTGTTTACAGAAGAACAATGGCATTTGATTTGGGTGTCTTTATTGAGTTCCTGAGGAATGCAGATAACCCAAACACCCTTTGAATTCAGTGCTGTGTGCCGAACTGCTCTGCGTCAGAGCTGAGTATCGGTCTTGCCTTCTGGAAATGTGCACCTCTCCCTCCAGTGACTGCAGAGGGAGATCAGGATGACAGCTCTCAAAATCTTGCTGGGAAGAATGCAAGCAACTGGCTTGTGGCTGCATTGGCCCTGCCAGGGGAGGGAGGCTCCCCTCCCTGAGAGCTGCTGTTGCGTTTGAGATGTTTTGAGGAAAGGCTTGGTGCTTAGCAGGTTTTTCTAGGACACTTTGCAACTATCTCACTATATAGAGGCACTCCAAGTGAAAGGAAAAACATCACTAAAAGCCTGTTGAATAATCTGCTGAAAGACTCCTGTCTTGCTCTGTTTTTCTTCTCACCACACCCTGTGGGATTTTCAGATTTTTTGAATGGAACGTAGACCCAGCTTCCTAATAATAATTATCTTGGTTTTTTCATTATCCCATAAACAATAGTTTATTTTCTGTGCAGTATGTGAACTCAGTCCAAAGCCCTAATTTTTCACAGTCTACACGAAAATTGCAAACCAGATCGGCATCTGAACTTTTTTTAGCCCCTAATTTGAGGAGCTGAACCCAGCTCTCCATCTGAAGACCCATGAACTCTGAGAAACTCAGTCTGCATCCAAACTTTGTATTATCTCTCTGGTATCAATCAAATCAACTACAGGAACAGCTTCAAATATAAACCCTCTCTTCCCATGCCCCCTCTTCATTCTTGCAATGTCAAGGCAGTGTTAAAGATATTTTGATGTGCTGCCAGCTTTAAGACCATAAAGAATGGTTAACCCAACCTGACTTTTGACCTCCTAACAGCAGACAGCACTAGCCACAGAAATGATGTGCAAGTGGTAGAGGTGGCAGGGTACATTTATGGCCCCCCTGCCTCCTCCAAGCCTTTCCAGTCATTCTTCAGAGAGCAACTGCTTTAAAATGTGTTCTGATAACACAGAGAAGATCATGAAGAGGGCCAGAATTTCTTAGACAGCTGCTGTCTCCTTACTTCTCTTCCTTTACATGCATACACATTTGCTGAAATACCTGTTAACTGCACTAAGGTGCTGAAACTCCAAGCTATTCCTTGGAATGAGCTGAAAGCCTTTCCTGGAGATTACAGCAAAGATGGACTTTATTTTTTCAAAAATGTTCTCTATTTCCTTTTCTTTCCCTCTTTTTTTTTCCCACATAGCAGGATGCCATCAGCTGGGTCTCCCTGTTGGCAGCAGCATGATAGATGCACCTCGTGTTTGCAGCAAAGGCTGCTTTGGCTTGTGTCTGCCCAGAGAGCAAAACAGAGGGAGCTGCCAAAGGAACCAGTCCGGGCTATGAAAGTTAGCAGTTAGCAATAACTGTGGTGTGAAACATTCCCATGAAGTCCAGACATCAAGGATGCTGCTTGGAATTGCTTGAATGTCCTGCATTCTTTTCCAGTGAAAACAGCAGATATACACCAGCAGCGTGGGAGACAGCAGCCAAGGAGGAGCACAGTCCCAGAGAACAGGCCATCAATTTTCTTGCTCTGACTGACTGGAGGAAACTGAAATGCATATTGCAGCAGCTTCTGATGCCAGAATGCAAGCTGCCCTTCAAACTCAAAGCACGTTATCCTAAAAACTAAGGAAAAAAACCCCCAAGCCATTAATAGAATTGCATAAAGAAATACCTTGTAGTTTTTAATCATGTACATATGGAACTGAGAAACCACGCATAAAATGTCAGTGTGGCTATTACATGGGTCACTGGAACAGGTTTATGTTAGCTAATATGCTGAAATAGTAGATTAGGAAGAGGATAGTTTATAGTCTTTATTTCATTTGTTGACAGGAAGAATCAGGAGCAGATTTGTTTTATGCTTGATCCCATCACAGAACAGCTTCGAACAGAGCAGAGCTTAAAATCCAGGCAGCTGAAATGGGATAATGACTAGACTCTGTATACATTTTTTAGTGGGTGAATGAGATGTTTGTGAAGGGGAAGAACTAATGAGATCACAACAATTAGCAGTGCAGAATGCTCTTGTGTGACCCTGTGAAGTGACTCAGCAAAGTAGTATTACTTGGCATCCTATTGCAGATCTGGTATATCACCCAACCCCTCATGTTGCAGCACTGGAAAATATCTCCCCAGGACCTGTAGAAAACAAGTTTATTCTTAGAAGAAAAAAGTGTTCTGTCCTATGTGGTGATAGGGGTGTTCTAGCAGGTCACTAAAAATAGTGAGGACTTTAAAGCCACCCTAACACATCTGAAAGCTTCATCACTTCATTCCATGCTGTGTTTGATTGCTGTGCGGTGTAATTTCTGGCTCTTTGCTCCTGCCTGCTATTGCTCCTGTGTTTATTCTAGCTTTATGAGCAAGCTGTCTCTTTCTGAGAAACAGAGCATCTTTGAAAAATCTAGCCACATGTATCTACCAGGTCTTCTTAAATTTTAATCAGAACATCATGAGAATCAAATCAGTTGAGAAGACCTAGGTGACTTGTGTCACAGATGTGTTGTTGAATGTAAAAAGTATTGCAAAACCTGTCAATAATTAGTCTCTTTCATCTTGTCTGGAACCAGGCCAAAATCAAGTGGAAATTCTCTCTGTAGTCATGACAGAGCAGACTGCAGCCTTCAAAGCCCAGTGCAATGCGAGGCAGAATAGATGGACAGAGCTCTGGCTTTTACCTGGGTTACAGCACTGCCACATTTTCCTCCCACCTTGACATATATTTCTGCTTTGTGATAAATCCTGCATGTTATTTTGGCTGTGTTGGCATCCTGTGAGTTGTGTGCAGCACTGTTTCAGGAAGACACCTGCAGCAGGGCTTTCCTGGTCCAGGTCAAGGAGCCAGAAGGGAGCAGCCTTCTCCATTCAGCTCGTGAGGAACACCAGGCTTTTCCTTTTGTTGTGGGATATCTGAACAATTCTAAGATAGCTTCGAATTGTTGGTTTTCCCCTGGTATGTAGTCAAAGCTCTCAGCTCAAATTGTCAGCAAACAAAAACAAAGGACAATTCTAGAGAGTATGGATGCTGCTGACAATACTGAGAGAATGGATGCAACAAACCTTGCTGTAGGACAGGTACAATTCTGTGCTTAACCAAAGGCAAATCTTCTTTTTTCTCTGTTCTCCACGAAGTTATATGTTTCCCAGTTTGATTTATTTTCAAACAGTAGAAAGATTTCAGCTCCATCTTCAGGCTTGTATCTTGTATCTTGTATCTTGAAAAGTGCCATCACCAATGAGAGTAGAACAGGAATTTGTAAGAAATGAACCTACACCTGTATGCTTATAGCATTACAGATGGGTGGTAAAACATGGCATTCTGATCCACATCTTTCATAAAAATTATATTTATTCTGTTTTGTTCCTTTTTTTCTTTTATTTGGAAGCCAAACTTTCACAGAACTGGCAGGAGAGGAAAGTTTGCATCTAGTTTTCGTGGATTCATTTGAAAAAGGAAAAAAATTAGTTTCAAATGTTTAATTTCTTTTATGATGTGATTGCTTTTCAGCTCCAGCCTCAAAAAAATTTTAATGCATTTCACCACAGCTCTATTTCTATATATTATCTTCAGACCAAATTGTTTCTTTCCACATTGCATCCTCATGGACTATACAGCTTGGTACTACTGTAATGCAGTCTCAGATCAGCATATCCAGCTTTCCTCAGTAAGGAGATGATAACTCAGTTCTTTCATCTCTCATTTCTTAATTAAGAGATTGTGACACTTTTCTCCCTCACTTTCTTTTGCCTAATCTTACCCCTCATGCTGCTCATGACTTGGTGCTTTTTCTCTGCAGAACAGCAAACATTTTAATGACAGGCTGGGAATGGTGGCATATTCCTCATAAACTCTGAGATCAGGAATCTTATTGAACATGAAGTGGGAAGGAAAGGGGAAAAGATATTTTATTTATATAATATTCTTCTCCTGCTCCTACTCTGTGTGCCTCAAAACATCCTTGAAGTGAATAAAATGTGAAGGGGAAAATATTTTCGATGTCTCCACATCTCAGAAAAAAAGTGGTCATTTGGAGCTGGTTCTCCAAATAAATACTTTAATGATTCTTACCCATTCTGCAGCAAATTTTCTGGATATCCACCATGAAAATTGACCTCTTGTCCTGTTCCATAATGCCGTGTACATTGAACAAAGACCCAAAAAGTGACCCAACACTGTCCCTCCTGTCATTGTTAATGGCAGAGATGGAGTATACAAGTGTATAGGCCATTTCGTCTGTAAAGCAAAAGAGATCTGCAGCCAAGGCTGTCCTTGAATGTTTTTTGTGATTCTGAAGCTAGCAGTAGCTGGGATGACAGGATCTATTTTCAAGAGTTCTGGACCAGAATTCTCTCACAAGTGATTTTGATCCTGCTGAGTGGATTAGAGAGTTTATGCAACAGAGCTCTGTAGTGTGGCTGAGATTTCCAGCAGAAGGAGGCTGAGGGGAATGCTCAGTGCTGTCTCCAATGTCCGACGTTTGGGCAGCTGAGCTGAGCCTGGGGTGTTTCACTTCATCAGAACCAGTGAAAGTGGGAAACCACACAGTGGTTTTAAGGGAAGAAAGGTAACTACCTTTCTCTGCTCTTTCTAGATGGAGAAGATTTACTGAAATCATCTGAAAGAATAATTCTGTAGAGGATATGAGTAGAATGAAGACATGTCATTTAATAATTTCTGACTGCTTTTTCCAAGGAAGGGTAGTGGGAAAAAGCCAGGCAAGGTCATGTATAATTACTAGGAGACTACATCCTAAAATTTTATTGCAAGTCTTTTCACAGTGATTACAGAAATTTCTCACTGGGGAGATTGTCTTATTTCTTTCTTGCGCAATTTTCTTCTTGTAAACCAACAAACCAACACAATTAAAGTGATAGTTTTAAGTCAGGATCTTTGTGACTTAGAGATGATACTGTAAAGAATTAGGAAGAATTTTTCTTTTTTTTTATGTTTCATATTCAGGAACAGGAAGCTACAGACAGTATTTCATTCCTCTGCTTTCAACCTTTAAAATAGTAAAATTTGTCAACAGAAGTATTTCTAATAGATAAGTGAGCTGTTTTATGTCTCCCCACTCGGGGTGCTGGAAAGGTTAACCCTTCTTCCATCTTTCATATATGCTGTAATTCAAGCCTGAAGCAGAACCACCAGTCCAAGAGAAAACAGGGACATTTCTGATAGAGGTATGTTTCCACCAGAGGAAGAAAGAAAGAACTATGGGGGAGGAAAAAAATCAGATTTTATGTCTCCAGCAATCATTTTTCAAGGCATGCTTATGCATCTGCTCTATATTTGAACTGTTTTACTAACAGCTTTTTATTTAACCAGGTGAGCAACTTTACCGATGGAAGAGGAAAAGCTAACAAAAGCCTATGGGGGGCATTTCTTATGATGACAAAAAGGAGAGTAAAAATATATTTAGAGTAAGAAACACTGTGGGTATTGTTAGAGCCATCTCTCTTTGTTCCCCTTTTTATTGCAGAGCCCTGTGGTTTGGAGTACTTGGCATTCTCTTAACTGGTTCTGCTTCCCTCCTACCAATTTCCCTCTAGGATTAGACAGCAGTACAAATATTATTGCACTCTGCAGGCTTTGCCTTCTGACCTACTCTACAGAGACATATGTGATGGAGTCAGAGCTGCTGAATAGAAAATGTCTTTCTTAACTCTGTAGTGCTGGAGGGATGCCAAGGTCCAGTAGTTCATAAAGGAGATGGAGATGGTAGCATTCCTGAGGGAAGGCAGACGAAAGAAGGAGCCCCAGGTATTTAAGGAAAAGTGTCAGTTAAAAAAATAAAACATGGGGGAGGGGGAAGAGGAAGGGCTACAAGATCTGGGTGAGGGGAAGTTAAGGATGTTAGCTGGGGTGTCTGATCCTCTCAGGAGTGGGACGCGTGCTTCTGCAGGAGCTGTGTGACTGCAGCTCTCAGTGCACCCCACTGGCCTTGCAGAGCAGTGATGTTAGCAGAGAGGGATTCATGAGGCACTGCTGTGTGCATGTATCAGTGTGTTAAGTGTGCTTTTCAGGGAAAATCTCCTTGGAAATGGGTTGGGTGAGTCAAAGGTGATAATAGGTGGGAGGGCTTTGCTGCCCAGTGCTCCCGGTTTAGAGGTCATGATCCTGCACGGCCCAGCGCCAAAATGTTTGTTCATGGTGAAATCTTCTGTGGCAGAGTAATTGTAGTGGAAGGGAGGGGCTCACAAGCTTGCTCAAAACCAGGCAGAACATCACCTGGGACTGTGCCAGACTTCCACAGAGCTCTGCTGACATGCTGCCGTCCTTACCAGCAGCAGCCCTGTGGCTTCAGTGCTGCAGGGAGGGCTTGGGAGCTCTCTGAACCCCTGACTTCCAACTCCTATGGTGGAGGCTGGATTTGTGTGCATGCCAGTGGTCACTCTTCTTTTTTGACCTTGACTGGGGCTTGAGCTACAGCTGCTGGTGGTGCATTGGACTGTCCTGGTAGGTGTGTGTCCATGCTATGCTGGAGACTGCAGATGCCAGGGTGGGCAATCAACCAAGATAAAAATCAACAAGAATCTTCACAAATACAACTGAATCCAAGCTCAGATACTCATGAGTGCTGCTAAAGGCATGTTGATCCTGCTTGGATTTTGTTTAGCTTTTCTCAGTAACTCCTGTTACTCTGTAATCCCTGACTCCATCGAGGGTCTGATGAAAAAATGCTGGCATACCATGAGAGAATCTTGTCTGTTGTTTTATTGAGAGTCAAGAACATAATAAAAGTAAATCTATCCAGGGGCTGGGCTGGTCCTTATCATTTTGTTAAAATTACAAATTATGTCTTTGGAAAAGACTAGAAAAATTTTATTTCACATGTCATTAAAATCAGGAATGATAAGGAATTTTCACAGGCGCTTGTATTCTGTGCAACCTAATTCGTGCATCAAAATGAGTTAGTTCACTGGACAAATCATGAAATATGAGTTTTAGTCTTGTCATTGCTTAATTTTTTATGGCACGGCATTAAGGAAGGTTTTTAACTCCTCTTCAGTGGATATTGTATTTTTGGGAGAAATGTGTGGTATATAAGTGCTTTCTGTTTTGCCCCAAGATAAGCAGTTGCACTTGTCATAAGTCAAATCAGGTGCCGAGCATTAATTGCCACCTTCCCAATGTGAAATACTGCATGGTAAACACCAGGAATATGTGGCTCATTCACACTGTAAACACAATGTATGCAAAAGCAACAAGAAAAGAATATACCTTGGGTAAAAAAAAGGGGATGATCACATACAGCTAATTTGTACCCCTATTATTTTCAAGTTTCACAGTCAGTTTCAATTTGTAGGACATCTTGCAGACCTTAGTACTTCTTGCCATGGGGACTAACCTTTCATTTTAATTATCAGACTTTAGGAGCTTTTGCTATAATTTTCATGTTCGTGTTTTATCTGTTGAAAGAAAAAAAAAGGGTACAGCTTATAAATCTTTCTTTTTCTAACACATTCAACAATAGTCTTTTGTGGTCTGAACTACTGTAGTTCACTGTACTTAAAGAAAAAAAGAATGCATAACTTGTGGCAAGCTTGATACCAAGCAGCAGCAGCAGCCTGAATGGAAACTGCTCAGTGAGGTCCTTGCACAGCATAACATGTACATGAAGGACAGAATATAGTCTAGTTGACACTGAGAGAAAAATTGCATCTCTACAAAGCAGGGCTTCTGCTTCCCACATCGACAGGCTTCGTAGAGCCAGCAATGGGACAGACATTCAGAAGTTTTACTGTTATTGTTTTATGTTTTGCTTAGCTTGCCTGCTTGGTAAAAAGCTGCATTTTATTTACCATTAATATTATTTTACAGGCAAGGTTCCAATTTTATCAGTTTATAACTCTGACAAATGGGGCTCCTCATTTTCCTTCTGAGATTTCACAAGACCAGCTAACTTTCCTGGCAAGCTACATTTCCTATTGAGTGCTCTCCTCTGCGGAGTTGGCTGGGCAAGTTTTTGCTGAAACTAAGCAGGAGCAAGCCAGGTCTGCCGAGGAGTCACACAAGAGCCCTGAGCTGAGGGTGTCTGTATCAGTGCTGTGCCTGTGCTCCTGGCAGAAGATGATGCCTGTGGGATGTCACTGCAGCTCTGCTCGTCTCCTCTCACAGGGCACCCAGGCTCTGAGCACATCTTTCCTTGGACCCGAATTTACCTCTCGTCATGACAATTTAGTGCCCTTGTTAAATCCTTTGTTGAGAAATCTTTTGTGAGCTGAGCTTGATAATCAGTGACAACTCTGATGACTCTGTGCTCTGTAATGTCCCTGCTTTTCTTCTGGAGCTGTGGGGAGAATAGATAGAGGGTGGAGAAGGTGGCAGTGGAGCCAGCCTGGCAGGTTCACAGGGCTGCACCTTCCCCAACATGGGAAACACAGGGGGGTTGTCAGCAAAAGCTCTCTCCTTATGAAAATGGATAAAAAGCAGTGCCTAACTAGATATTTTTAGGATTCTACATCTGTTTTTTTTATTTTCTGAAGACTCTCATGGCACTGTGGTTAGGAACTCCAATGTGAATACATATGTAATGGTAGATAAAAACTAAAGGCAGTAGAGGATAAGGAAGTGATGCCACTAAAACAGAAGTGTAACAATCTTGTGCATCATGAAAAAGCTTGTATCTACTGCTTTCTGCCTGTCTTATTACAGAAACTGAGAAACCTCAACCTCTTAAGTTAAACTCTAAATTTTAAACACTATGGCAAGATTTAGATTTCCCTTCATTTCAGCAACTGAGCTTGTTCCTTTATATTATCCTTTAGAGCTATGGGAGAAAAGGATGAGGGATTTACAGGATCTAAGGGTATTTAGAGAAAAGAAAGGACTGCTTGAATTCACTGCCACCATTTTCATATGTAATTCCCCCTGCCCCGCACATGTCTGAAGTGTTGTAGTCAACTTGCCCTTCTCATTTAAGCTTTTAAATGGTAACTATTTGGTCTGGGACTTTAAACTTACATGGTTCCACTTTTTAGTGTGTCATCTTGAGGCGAATCCCTGTCTCTCCCAAGTAAGGTTGGGGCACATCTGTCCATAGGCAAAGTTGAAGCGTGGAGGAAGAATGGCACTTTCTTAGGACATACACAAGAGAATATTGTTTCCAGGCTTGCCTGTAATTTCTGTTAGGCTGATCAAATTTGCAGTCTCTCCAACTGGGACTCAATATCCAATGGTAAGGAGGGGGTCCTTCTTTGAAGAATTGACATCAGATGCAAAGAACTTTTCACTTTATGGCCCTGGGCACAAAACACCAACTTTAATTGACAGGACTCCAGGACTGCTAATTAGAAACTGGCAAACCTAGGACATCTGGACACCTTATCAGAGGTTTATCAAGATTACTGGTATGATCCATACAAAAGCTTAATAGGAATCAGCTGTCAAACAAGTGAAGTAATTTAGTGAAAGATTAAGACTTTTTTTTTTTGTTACAACTACAATGTGTTACAAACTGAGTTCTCAGTGGCTATAATAACTGTGCGGTTTCATAACCACTGTTTTTTTGCACATTGTTTGACTTCCTAGACAAAAAGTTTGGGTCAAATGCAGAAAGTGAGCCTAGCTCTAAAGAGGTCAGTGCAAACCCCTGTGCCAACACTGCCTCTGAACCTGGTCTTCAGTTGAGAGGCTGTGCCCTTGGTCACCAAGCCGGCTTTAAGTCTTTTCCACAGCACTTTTAAGTATTGAGAATTTTGCCACATCATCTTGTCTATATGTGGCCAGCTAAATGGGTAATAAAAGGCCATAGAGAGAAGAAAGAAATAAATAACTTTGAAATAAAAAGGTAAAACTGTGTGATCTCACATTTTCCTCAGGAGAGATTGGAAAGAGCTTATGCTTCTTTGCACAAATTGAGGATTATGACCATTGTTGTGTCAGTATCCTCAGTTAAAGTGAAGGAAGAAAAGCCATCATCATAAAAGAAAGATGGCCTTGGGTCTTGCACTCTAGGAAGGCACGGGTGCTTTAATTCCACATATCCACACCTGGAGGTAAGCTGAAATCAAAATGCCCCTTTTTATAATAACAGGCTTTTGAACCTGTGTTTCCTCTAAATCTTATTGGAGCCATAACCATGGAAGGCAATCAGTGAAATGTGAAGAAATGGAGTTGATGTCTAACATTGGGCCTGTAAACAACAGGGAACATGATCTCACCTTCTGTTAACTCTGAGATGTGCTGAGCCTAAAGAAGAGAAAAAGTGCAAAAGCACCAAAAAGAGCTGTATCTGGAGCACAGCCTGGGTTGCTGACTGCCCAGTTTTGTGTCTTGATCTGGTTTGAACCACCATTTTGAGGGAACTAGAAGCCAGTTTTGGCAGAAACTTGCCAGACATTTTTTTTTTAACATGAAAATGGATTTTCAGCTATCTTAAACAAGGCTGACATTCAGCTGAGCAAATCCAATCTCTCTGTGTGAAAATCTTCAGACATAGTTTACATTTTACAGTGATCTGATTTTTTTTTTTTTCCTGGTAGCAAACTTTTCTTTTGTTACATTTTTCTGAGTGAATTATGAACGTATGGAATATTCCTCAAGACTGAAAAGTGAGAATTTATTGTGCTGCTGAATGTCTGTGTTATTTTGGCAGGTGAGGAGGTACCTGGTAAATGGGGAGCTGGAAAGGACAACTCTAAAACAAACATGAGCTCTTCAGATCCATTGGCTTACATAGGGTTTCAGGTAAGACTGTTTAATCAATGGCCCCATGGGCATGTCGGATCACCTGGCATCCTTTGGAAAGATGGGACACTTCATCTTGCCTTTGAAACATAATGAACAGACATGAAAAAAAGGCAGATGAGCTGCATTTTAAAAATTCACCTGATTGAACAATCTTCACTGGAGCAGGACTGATACTGCAAATAGGTAGCATGTAGGGATACCCAAGGGGCTCAGAATTATGACGCAACATTTAAAAAACCAATTAACTCAAAATCACTGGTCTTGACTTAGGTAGATGGGCCAAATCTACTTGTCTCAGAAAAGCAACATGTATAAATGATATGTGTTCAGTAAATAGACTACAGAGGAAGGCCTTCAATATGACCAGTTTAAACTGTGGCTCCTTTACACATGGTCCATACATTTTGGGGATTGGTTGCTTTGTTTTCAGGGGTTTTTTTGGTATTCTGATTGTAATTTATTTTGGAATTGTTCTTCCTGCACATGGAAAACAAAAATCGACCCCAGTCTTCTACTTGGATTCACTTTTAGTTTTTAAAGAGACAGCATGGGATCAACAAAAGGAGATAAAGTATTTCCACAAGGCAGATCCACAGTGACCACCTGTAGGAGAGAAACTTGGTGAAACAATGCAGCTATTACTTGATAGACAGATGTTTGCTTTTCTGGAAGTTATAAAAACCATCTAAACAATTTCCCTAGAAATATCACCAGCCTAGAAGGTTTTCACACTAGTGCAAATGTTTTTATTTAATTATCATATCCTTGTTGATCTTAGATTGGATCGTAATTTAATTTCGAAAGCAATATTAGAAGAGAAAATACATTCCTCAAAATGGTTATAATACTTATATACTTTCTTTGTCAAGCTGCTAAGTGATAACAGAAATTTAATGGTGTTTTTGTATATGTGCCTCTTTGTGAGCAAATCAATTGCACAATGATGGTTAAAAACACATCTATAACAGTTGCCTGCAGAACCTTATAACCTACCAAAAGTCTCCAGTGTCTTGCAACCACCAGACTGCCTGTAGTTAATAGGCAACCCTCACCTGTTACTTTCCTGGCTGAATAAATTCTGCAACCACTTTAAAGATGAATTTTTGCATGGGGGGAATCTTCTTTCTTTAAAGTAAAGGACTCTTCAATATAAGGAGCTGACCAGTATTGTTCAGATGGATACAGTTCTTGCAAACAGCTGAGATATTAATTGATTCACACATAGATACCTCACTTTGTATATTGTACTTTGATATGTCCGCTTTGGGCAGAAAATTTAACATTGTGTGATGTTCAGAAAACTATGTCAAAATTCTTGTCTTCAGCAAGAAAATAAAGCATGTTCCTATCAAGGGATGGCCCCTGAAATGGGCCTCTGAGATGCCATTAATTCAATGTGTGGAAAGTCCAGGATTGGAGTTTTTCATCTAGTTCTGGCATTCAGTACACAGTGCTTGATGCTAGTCCATGCAAGCTGACCTCAGCAGAGACATAAAACAAGCAGGACCTGCAATGTCTGAAAAGCTGTCTGAAAGAGGTAAACTTCCTTTCTATAATCTTCCTTTTCTCTTTTTTTTTTTTTTCAATTACCCTCCCGGGCTGCTACTGTTGTTAAGAGCTCTGATTTGAGCATAAATTAGAAGGAATGTCACGTTGCAGGGTGTGCAGCAGGGTGAATTTGCTGATAGAGGAATGAGAACTACAGTCAGCTGATGTTTCGCTGACATTTCTTCCGCAACTATGAATGCCCTCAGTTTTACTTTATAACTGGAGCAATAAATAGTGATCTTTCTTCAATGCCAATCCCAGCTCCTAGAAATGTGCTGCTTCTTTCTGGTTTTCGTATGGGCTTCATCATAAGTTATCAAGGACATGTGTAGCAGTAATTTTTTTTCTCATGTTGACCCATCTGTTCAGATACTGTATATGTGTGTGGGTTTGCATAAACCCAGTCTACATGAGCAAAATGTCTAAATGCCAGGAAAAGTTAGTCAAAAATTCTGCCTACCTTCTTTCATTGCTACAAATAGTAGTCTCATGATACAGACACTTCCTTCCCAAGCCAGAACTCACAGCTTACCTTTCTTCAGTCTTCCCCAGATACTGATCCCATCATTTTCTAATTCAAATTATTGATAGAAGAGTGTTAAGAATCATGGAAAAGCAAGAAGAATGAGGAGGCTTGGAGGCAGTTCTGTATGTATACAGTTTTACAATAGAACTGTTTAAAATCTACTTTAAAAACAGAAAATAATTATATACTATAGGAAAGCAGATGCTAGTGGAACACAGAATTTCTGCTGTCAAGATTGCCTGCCTTGCTTTTTGTAATAACCTGTGTAGTAATCACAGTGTTTGATGTGTTGAGTGTGTAAATCGATGTGTTTGATTTACACACTCAAGTGACTGTAAATATGCAGGTAACTTGCTGTCTTCTCATAGGCTTTGGGCATTGAAGACCAGAGGAAGCATGGATTTAATACAGGCTGCTGTGACCTGTTATATAGTTCTGGAATATCTCCTCTTGCCTCCTCCAGCTCAAGGACTTCTCCCAGATTCCTCAAGTCGATGGAATGCTTTATTACTCCATTTAAATTGGCCTTAGGGCAGGAGCATCAGAACTCATTGCTGTTACAAGTTACCATCTACCTACCAGCGTGTCAGGTGCTCCCCTTTCAAGCCAATATCTAAGAATGTTGATCCTGAGTGTGTGATGAAAAGAATAGCTCTAGAGAAGAGAAAAAAATAGGTCAAGCTATGGAGTTCACTTTTTTGGGTATCTCTTTAAGGTTGTCCCAGGCAAAACACTCTAAAAGGCTCCTCACTTTCTGGAAACTGTCCTTCCATCAGACCTGTGTGAGAGCTCAGTAAGGAAGGTGTCCAAATCACCAGCCACCTGCGAAGCCTGGTTTGGGAAGGACCTCCTTAGGAGTCAGCTTTGATGCAGTCAATGCGGGCAATCTTGTCATAAAATCCTTCCCATAAACAGTTCCAGTTTCACATTTCAACTGCTGCTACTGATTTACCAGAAATTTTCTGCCCTTTCTGCTAGAAAATATGTCATAATTTCCAGTGGAAATGCATTCAGGGCCAGTCTATTGCTATTTGTTCTCCTGACAACATCTTCAGCTTAAATAGCTTGTCGGCTGTCCTGGTGTCTATTGCCTTGATGTGTTTATAAGAAGTGAACACATTTCAACCTTCTTTTTTCTTCCAAACTAGACAAGACAGACTCTTTTGACCTTATCTGGAAAGATAGGTTTTTCTTACCCTGACCCTTAAGTCTTCCACAACAACTGTCCCAGTCTGAATAAACTCATTCTTAAATGTGGGCAATCTGAGCTGGTTAGTCTTGCCAAAAACCTTGCACAACAGCATTTCAAAAATTCAGGCTGAGCCTAGGGTTTTCTCAGTTATGTATTTTGCTTTCTGTGCAGCAGGAAGTACGTTTTAGATGAACAACTTATGTTTATGTGAAAAGCTTCTGGAATATTAAATAGGACATTTTTTTCCCCCCGACATTTTTTAAAGAAGCCATGGGGAACTGTATTTCCTACTTTCCATGGGATAATTTTGATAATTCCAGTGTTAATTACAAATAGAGCATATGATAGACACTTAGGCAGCAATCCTGACATTTAAATAAAGAGCAAACAGTGTGTTTTGGTAATGTCTTATTCCTCCTTCTCAGAGATGTCTTATTTCTCTTTGGTATCAGTAGTAACCTGACTCTGTCTCCATAGAGGCATGAACAAGAGTCCCTTTCTTTTCAGATGGCACTGGTACAAAGCAGCCATACCAAGCTATGCATTGCTGCAGGTGAAGAGCCACCAGTCCCTAAAGCAGCCCCAGTGCCACGGCAGCATTCTCCAGTTTACCACTGGCTGTGGCACAGGTCAAGCACGGCCTCGTGAAAGCAAGTGGGGGAGGCACAGTGATTCTTGGCCCTGCCACCACAGCTGCACACCCCTGCTGTCAGGTGTCCTTCTGCACCCTTAGAGAGCACTTATCCTGCTCCTGTCCTCGACCCAGACCTCACTCACTGTCCCTGAAGACTGGCAACAGACACAGCTGCATGTCCTGCATGTTTCCTTCATGCATTTGCTGCACCTGCAGCAGGGTTTGTCCTGGAAGGCTGTCACAGAGCTGCTACCCTGCCACACACCTGAGCTATCACACACCTCACCTCTTACCCTGCTTTGCAGAGCTGAAGCTGCTTCCAGAGCCCTTCCCAAGGTCTGCAAGCAAAGCAATGGCTCATCAGTCAGGAGTTGCTGGTATGACACATCTGGAGACAAGGGCCCTCAAGAAAAGCATCCACACCCCAAAGAGGCTCACTGCTCTCTGCTCCTGGGAAGGGTTAGTACAGATATCCCAAACCCTAGGGATGAGCCTTACTAATGTTACTTCATTTTCCTCCTCCTTTTCTTTGTGCCCACTAGATACCTCTTTTTGCCTCAACTGCCACTTAAATCCCTGCTTTTGCCTCTTCAAGCTCTTGTCACCAGCTCCAGTGATGCTAATATGAAAAAAAAGGCCAAACAACAAACTAGTCAGTCAGGAAGACCTTCTTTACTTTAGGCTCTGCACTCATTGTCCATATGGGGCAGTACAGAGACTTTTGCCTGTATTTCCCTGCTGCTGCAACTGGGAAGCTCCCCAGTGAGAAAAGTCTGCGTTGCTGGGAACTGATGCTCTCTGCTGGAAGTCAGGAAATTTCTGAGGATTTGAGGCCTGTCTGTAATATCTGTGTTATGCTCCCACTCGTTGGCAATGAGAACTGAGAAGCTGCTGAGGTACTTGTGAGTTTGCAGCATGCACGGCACAGGAATTGGAGTGTATGGCTGTAGTGCAGCAGAAATCACAACCAAAAGGAGAGCTTGCAGGTCTGACAGGAGGAGATAAGAGATGTTACACACAGCTGGGGGAGGAACCTGCTTTTTCCTCACTATATTAATAATCTCCATCGTTTCCCTCTTATTCTAGGTATGCTGGTTGTCTGTCACTCTCTTGCCCTCTCCTCCCATTTGCAAACATTTTTTGGTACATGCACCTCATTCCCTGCTTACAAGGTGGCTCTCTCACAGTGACAATTCTGTTCTACTTATTACACCGGGAAATGCTAATGGCATACTGACTCATTCATGAGACTTTTAAGGAGAAGAAACATACATGAAATGGAAAGAAATAAAGGGGGAGGAGGGGGAAAGTATGTGAGGAGATAAAAAACCCCAAAAACCGAATCTATTTTTACAGTACTTTTTTCATCAAATATTCCTGCCACTGTTGTTCCAGAAAGGCCTCCCAGCCTAGAAATAGTAGTTGTTGGTATGTTTAGTGTCCTGCATTTTTGACTGAAAGGAGCTGTGACTCATAAATGTGTATAGCTCTCTGGCTATAAGCCACTCTAACTTAAAATGGCTGAGGTTTACTGTGAGAAAGCACATCTGACTTGTATTTCCTTAAGATTGAAAAAGTATCGTCAAATAACAGTATAAGGGAAAAATCCTGACCATAAAGAATTTTACATTCTTTGGAATGATATCATAGTAGAATATACACAGTAGACTAATTAAAGTTTCATCTTTAATTTTACTCCAAAAGTGGGTTGCATTTTTTGAAATGCCATTCCCTTTTATATATTTTTTTTTTTATTTCAAAGGAATGGCAGCGCTCCAATCACTTACTTACCATCATCTAGATTAATTTGTGTTCTTCAAACAGCTGGATAATCTGTGGTAATTAGAATGATTTCCGCTGGCTGGGCTTTATCATCTTGTCAGAGGGAATTAGCCGGGCAGGCTTCTCTCTACCCCGAGCAGGCAGTGGAGGGTGCTGTTGGATTGGAGGTGCTCACTTGGCCGCTTTCACAGTCCCTTAACAGAGCCCGCAGGTACAGACTCCCAGCTGTGCCTTACCTGGGGTGACAGGGCGTCCCTGACAGGAAGGAAGACCCACACAGAGAGCTCAGGACAAGGAGACATCGGCTCATTTTGTTATTTGGGCACTGAATGAAGAACGATATGGAATAACACAGGTTTGGGTTTTGACTCCCCGGCTGTGTGTTCCCTAGGAGTTTTACTGCCTCTTGTCCACAGATGATATCTTATACTAAATTCCTAGAGGAAGGAAGGGAGAGGAGAGAGAAAAAATCAGGGAAATCTGTTTTTTTGGCCAGAGGAGTTCAGACTCTGCCCATTAAGCACTTGCTTCTTTTCCAAAGTATGTTCTGAATTAGGCAGAGCACAGTATGTCTTATTCAATGTACTGGCCAGAAGTCATGAAGCTATGACAAATTCATGGATGGCAAGCCTTGCTCCCAAATTTGAGAGGTGTATTAGGACACCCAAAGTCAGCACTTGAGCTCTTCAGCTGAGTTTGCATTAGCCAAACATGATCTAAGAGCAGGAGAGAGCAAGTCAGTCAGCCTCCCTGCTCACAGTCTTGAACAGGATGCAGGACACAGCTATTGAATTTCCACTGCTGTATTTCACTGTCTTCAGGAGACTGTGACTTTATTAGTGAATATATCACTAACTATATGGCATATGGTCAAAGAATGTGTCATCTCAAAATCCAGGAAAATAGCATAGAATTACCAAACACACATCAAAGAAGCCCTCTGTGATTTGTAAGTATGACTTGATGCTACTGCTGTTCTGGCAGTTGTTTTCTCTTTATATTACTTTTCCTGTAAAAATTTCAAGTAGAAATTCTACTTGAGCTTCCCAGATCAAATAAAACTATCTGGTTTATGGATGAGTAATTGGAGAAGTTAAAGAAGTCAAATGATTTTCCCAGGATCCCAGAATTGAGAATGAAACAAACCTGTGAATTAAATTCAGAAACTGAACTTCAGTATCAGCTGAAAGGGGCAGAGGCTGCAGCTCATGACCCCTTTCCTTCAATGCTCGGTTTTTCCCCACACTCGAGACCATGGAGAAATTTTGCATCATAGCAGAATTAAATGTACTTATCAAGAGCTCTGAAGGGTGCATGCTGCTCTTGTGCTGCACAGGTCTTCCAGCTCCTCTAACTGGCCAATATATCCTGATCATAATGTTTCCACATTGCTTTAAGATGAAAAGCAGTACGTATATCAATGATAGAAAATATTGTACAATGTTATTTTTATCCCACAGGATGTAAACCAGCTCACTGAGGAAGTCACATGTGCTCTATAATTTCTTCTGCTCCAATCTTGAGAAGAAATTTCTCCCTAAAAACTAGTAAAAGTGTAACTGCAATAACCCCCTGGCCAATATAATTCTGATTGAATCAAGAACTTTTCCAGAAACCGGCCCCTTTCTGAATAACCAGGATCAGAATACGGTTGAGTGCAAATAAGTATGAAAAACCAGCTTTGTGCCACTCACGTAGTCCTGTGGCCATGTTCCTTTCTGGTTAGTTTGCTGAGGACTGATTTGCTAACAGGAAATGTTTCTGCCTATCTTGTGTTCAATTTACCTGGTTTTAATCTTCTTAATTTGAATTAGTAAAGGAGAATATGTCTATGCCTGTATTGATAGATGGAAATGGAGATAGACTCCTTACTGGAGCGCACAATGTTTATTTTATCCCAAAAGTTTGTTTTCCTTTTTTCCCCTCCCACTGCAGTGTCACTGCTGCTGTATTTTATTAGACCTCTGGTTTTCATTATGCAAAAAGTCAAAACTGGAACATTGTAAATCTCCCCTCTCCTCCAAGCTTGCTGCTCTGAAGCCATTCAGTGCCTCACGGCTTCTCCTACCAAAGTGTGCTGTTTGCAGGGGCTTTGGGGAATAGGAGGTGAGAACAGGGAAAGCGGGGCAGGGGGGGACACCTCGCTCACCCAAGGCTTGTTAACCTGAGCGCACACTCTCTTTCTCAAATTTGTTTTCTCAGCTGGTGGCACAGTCGCTGCCCCAGCGCCACCAGCCCAGCAGAGAGCATTTCCATTCAAGATCTGAAGGCAGATTTTAAAGAAGTGGTTGGGGCAGGAGGGGAGGGGAGCTTAATAGCAGCTTAGAGCCTGACTCCCTATGTTTTCTTAGTATATTGAAATATGAACTGTGTAAACATTCTGCATTCCACCTGCTCCAAAATCTGCCAGAAAGCTCACAAAGGTCCTTTGCTCTTTTTTACATCCTCCCATTTTCCTTGCCGTCCTCCCACAATGTCCTCCACACCACCTTGCTGTTCTGCCCCCTGCAAACACATACCCTTTTTTTCTGCCCTCTTTTTTTCCTTTTTTTTTATTCCCTACTGGAGACATGCATTTCCAAAGTCGCTTTGCACCTAAGATGTGGTGCATTTTCACCCTCCTCTTTCAGAGAGCTGTTGACTCACTTTGGTTTCAAAACATCACTGGTGATGCTTGTCAGGTTCTTATTGTTCTTTGGATATTATTTATCCTTACTGCACATAAATATGGCAGTAATCACCCAAGAGACTGAATATTTTCCACATCAAAACTCAGAACACACATGCTCTGAGTTTTACCTGTCTTCCCCTGAACGGGGAGCAGTTTCCATCCAGATGGCAAACCATCAAGGGTTTTACACTTTTACACTCAGTAAAAATGCTGAACAAAGAAATACATTTTCCATCATATTCTGAAAGAGAGCAGGCTGTGCTGGCTTCACTGTGAGAGCAGATTTCCCCTTGGCACCATCTTCTGCCAGCATCCAGGAGCAGAAGCAGGACAAGGACCACTTTTTTTGATGCCTGGTAGTGTTCCCAAAAGGAACCTGAAGGGAGAATCATGCCATGTGGGCAATTTAGAAATACCTGAGTAGCCTCTGGTAACCACTCCTCATTCCTCATGTCAGAGGTGATCATATCATCCCTCATGGTGCCTAGGATTTGGTGGTGTTCTTGGAAGTGAACGGGTAGTACTTGTTCAAGAACGTTGTATTTTTGATTTGGAGATTCATAACAGCCTGCTTTTGACTGAAGCAGCCAGTAAGTTTTGCCACGATTGCATCAGACTGCAAAAGGCTGACCTGAAAATGAGTGGAGAACTGCAATTTAGGTCTTAAACAAAACTGTTTTTATTTGACTGTGTAGGAAAGTCAGCACCTCTGCTACCCAGGGAGGGTGAGAGTGAGATTCAGCTGGGTTTTCTATTGCTGCACAGCATTCAGTGCACCAGAAAACGTGGTCAGCTGAGTCCCCTACCTTCATTTACATTTGATGAAAAAATGAGGGTGCTCTTCTGTCTTCTACTAGTGAGGGTGCTCTTTTACCACCCTTTGCCCTCAAAATACTTCACACTACACAGTGTAGACCCCAGTGCTTGCATCTCAGCTCTGATTCCTTTTTGACTGTGAGTTCTGAGGGAAATGGTTCTGTCTAGTTTGAAATGTGGTGAAGACAGTGTAGCTGTGAGTCTGGAAAGGATTTGGCAGCCCTCTAACTGCAAAATTGGCTCTGGATTTCACCTCAGGGCCGCTGGTGAGAACCCCACTGCTTCTTAGATTTTTCAGGATACATAGGTGTCCTTGCCATTCATTGGACTTGTTTGCAGCATCAGCATCTCCCTGGAGATTGGGGATTTTTCCTTTCGTTCTTCCCGGCCTTGAGCTTTACTTCTGCCTGAAACAGGAATCATGCAAACTATACTCACAGTCCTTTCCAAGCACTTGGCATTAGAAACACCCTTCCCCTCTGCCTCTCCCAGCCAAGTGATCTGTACAGCAGAACTGGGAGCGGGGAAGGGATGGGACGGGACGGGAAGGGAGGAGGAAGAGGAAGCCATTCACCCCACCCTTCCAACCAGAAGCAGGAGCCTGAAGCGGTCACTCCAATGGAGGAAGGTCAGGTTTAAAAGAAGGAGAAAAAAAAAAAGAAGACAAAAGGTGTTCCCTCCTGCTGTTGGAATCATTGCTGCTGGGTGTAACCACACACAGACACCAGCCACCCTGGTCAGAAACACGGATGACAGCAATGAAAAGCTGATATCACTGTGAGTGATGCTGCAGTCCCTGACAGACTCCTGGCTTGCTCTGGGAAGGTAGTCTGACATCTTCCCCACTTAATTCCATTTTCTTAAAATTGTCCCCCCAGCTGTCAAAACTTTTCTCTTCAGAAGGTAAATCTAGAACTGAGTATTTCAGTGAGGACAAAGGTAATACAGTTAAGACAAAAGCTGTCCTGTTTCCAACTATTTTTTGGAAGGCTAGTGTGAAGGACTTGAGCAACAAAAACGTGTATATTTGTTGCCTGAAAAGAGGAAGGATGACTAAACTGGAACATCTAGTATTCTTTTGAAAGAATTACATTACATAAAAGAAGCCAGAAATAAGATAGAATTTGTTAATTTTTCTAATCCATTCAAAATATGTTGAGCAATTGAACTATTATTTGTAACTCTCTGTGATCTCTCGTTAGGGCGAGGAAACCATGTCCTACTGCAATTAGGTGTGATGTGCTCTCAGAGCACATAAAGCTTTCAGTGGCTTTGTGTGAGGCTGATTTGGACTTTAGGTAACAGCACATATTGAATCAGCTGAGGAAAGAAAGTCTCCAAGCAGAGGTCCACCAGTTTTAAATTATCTGAAATTTCAAATGATCAGTGAGCATATTTATCATATTATCCCTGTATTTATGAATTTGTGTGTGGGAGGCCAGAGGGTGTCCAAACCTGCAAATTGTCAATTCACCTTCAATTCTTCAAACCGAGCCAAATCTGTGTCGCCTTTTCTTTTAAACCAGACATAACTAGAAAATAATTGACTAGTTGAAATGAAAAATTTTTCCTTGGGTAATACTATATTGTACTGAGTACTCATAGTAAGAATAAGTTAACTGCCTTGCTCTCCATCATTACAGAAAACTGAAGAGAGGAAGTAAATGACCTGAGAAAATTATTCTTCTATTTTAATCTTATTAATCTTTTCTCCTCTGTTCCAGTTAAAACAAAAGAAAGAGCTTTGGAGACAGATTGACCCTGTAATAGAACAGGAATAGTTTGGAGAAACTTTCAGTCTAAGACTGTGCCTGTCCTGCAGCTCTAAAATCAAAGCAGATTTCCTAGCTTTCAGCAGAATGATGTTGCACTCTGAGGACAAAACATGGCTCTGAAATGTAAAATGAAGTTTCGTTTATTATACTTTCTATAGCACCTTGTTGTCTGACAGCAGAGATGGTAGCTAACAGCAGAAACTGTATTATAGTCATCTTGTGTTACTAATTCAGGATAAAAAATGTTCTGACAGGATTAAGTTTGCCCAAAAGGACAAAAAAAGGACAAATAGGCTGAAAGACGAGCAGCAACACAACTGTACACTTTTGCTGTGCACAAAGCAATAACAACCAATGGTTAATATTTCTCATCTTGCTGGGAGTTCAAGTTCTAAATTTAGGGCCCTAAATAAGGGATCTGACATTTGAGAGGTCTCATACTACCAATCACAGTCAATGGGATGTGCTGAGATCAAATCAGGGCATTTAAGTTTAAAATACACTGTGAACATCCAGCCTTTACTTCTTGGCTTCAGTTTCCCCACAGGGGAGGTGGGGCTGATGGGGGACACTTGCTTGCACAGAGTCCATCAAGAAGCTCTCTCCACCAAAGCTGTGTCCCAGTCCATCACTGGGTTCTTCTCACTGGGGTTCCATGGACTCTGCCAAGAACGATGGGCATCCATGGGGGCTGGCTGAGTCCTCTGCTAGAAACAGGCATGGACATCTATCCCAGGGAAACACATTTTTAGATATTTACCTGAAAACTACAATTGCTTTGCTCTTAGGGAAAAGACTGAATGACTTCTGTTGAAATATTACTTCTGTCTGGCGATATGCCACTTTCCTGGCTGACACATCTCCAGGCAAGAGGAATTTCCTCAGAAGTCAGTGACAGATTTTGGAGCAGGCAGCATTTGTGACTGAGTGGAGAAATCAATAGCAGCAGCTGAACATGGGGTATAGGTAAAAGCATACAGATACTGCTGCAAACCTGGGGCTGTCATCATCCCCCTGCCTCTGGCCAAGGCTGATAAGCACTGGAGATAGAAGAGAATGAAGGAAAACATGGGGACAGGATGAATCTCCACATCCATCACACATCCTTCCCACTATCAGGCTGTGGCAGCTGTTCCTTAGTATGCTGTGATGGGAAACAAAGCATTCTCTTTAAAATGGGATGGCAACATCTGTCTGTGCACAATGGAAATGAGACAGGGGAAACACAGAAGGCAGCCAGTGCACCAGGCTGTGCAGCAGCAGGGCTTTTCAAGGAAGGACTGTGTCCCATCCTGTGGCCATGCACACAGGTCTCGTCTCTGCTCCTGTAATTCACAAAGCACCAGCAAGGGGAGGCAGGACCCAGAAACAGAGCCATCCTGGAATAGCTTTGCCAGAGCATGTAGGGGAAGACAAACACCCCCATACACCCTTCATATTTAAAATGCAAATAGTGATGCAAGCATCTTTCCTCCAGGTCTAATCTGGGCAGATTCTGCCCATCACAGCATCCTTCTGTGGCAAAGACTTCCCAGACACCTTGGTCTAGAATGACTTATTTCCAACAAGACATTTACCTCGGGCTCTTACACTTCCCTTACAAGAACTTCTGCAAATGACCAGCCTACCATAATTCACTCTGCCTCCCAAAGCAGCCCCTCAAAACACTTCCCCGAGAGAAAAGATTTGGAGCTTTCTTTACAAGAAAAAGCATTTTTCTTTTATGGCAAATATGAATAAGGGGCAGGGAAATTAATTCACATTTTTGCATTGCACTGCTTTTCCTGGTCTTTGTTCTGCACTACAAGTCAGGTGCTATGTGGAATGACTCCATGCTACCACTTTGTGTTTGAAACTTCAGCATGCCACCATTTGCCTCTAGCAATCTCATAACAAGAGGAAGCCCTGGGGCCTGTGGGGGAAGCAGCTTTGGATGGAGTCAGCAGCAGCATCTCCTCTCCACCTCGAAGTTGAGACTTCAGCAGGAACCAAAAGTCTCTGCCTCTCCTGGCAACAGGATAACTCAACTTTCTGTGAAGGACAGAGCCACCTGAGGCATTTAGAACTGTACTCCCATTTTTTTCTCTATGTGTACAATGATGAAGATTTTGTAATCATAGTATTTGCCGGTTTTTACCAATTGTCAGCTTGTTTTGAAGCCACGCACATTTCCTAAACTGTGTAGAAGTGGGGTAGGAAGCTCACAAACCTCAAGGAAACTGGTAGTGGGATGAAGAAGAACACTCCCTCTGCTCCCACCCCTCACAATACAGCAGGGTAAACATTTGCTATTCACCCTTTGTGCATTTTCTTTGGTTGCAGACAGCTGGTCGGTCAGTCCATGCATTAACATGAACTAGCTACAGTAAATAGTGTTTATCGCCAATAGTGCTTCATAGGAAGTTGAGCACATTTTTGGGGTGATAGGCAGAAGAACAAAGACAATTCTGTAGGAGACAAGGCTTCACTAGTTCTGCCACTCATGAAAAAACTTAGTATTTTCTTAATTTTGAGCATCAGCAAATGCTAAAAATGCTTCTCTTCCCCTTTGTAGTCTGCCCTTTGTAGCAGAGCCTCATGGAAAAGGAAAATTATTCCAAAATGGGAATGGAAACCTGGTGTGTGTTTGAACACTGTCAGTCAGGTGAGATAATTAAGAGCTGTGGGAATGTAATATCTAGGGGAAAGAGAAGAACTTTGATAGAGACATTTTGATTCCAAACAAAGGGAAAATTATTTTCCCTCAGGTTTCTATGGTTTTCCTCCCCCATCTCTGCTCTTTTCACTTATTTGCTCTAAAGGACTGGCTCTTTTTCAGTGACTAGAAATGTTCTAAGCAGTTCAAAGAGAGGGGGAGATACTAGGGGCTTGAGGATAAGACTGTTACAAGTAACTTTCAAGGAAAATATTACAGCTTTAACAGCTACAAAGGGCAGACTTCCCACTGTATCTAGGAGAGTGCCCTGGGTTGTTGCCAGGAGCAAGTTGCTGATAATGGCTGCAAATATATCTGTTAATGAAATGTTAAGCTCCTTGACAGAGTTTTTGGGTTTTCAAAGTGACAGTTTTCCATTAAAATTTACGTCATAAGAATTTGAGGTGGGGCAAAATTGGAACCATTTGTTGACTGAATCTGGCAACTGGTTGAAAAAGAGCACAGGACTGAAGACTTCTTGCTTACAAATCGCAGCATTAAAATCCAACTAACTGTCATCTAATCCAACTGCAACAAGAACAAAATGCCTGGCCATGAGGATCTCCTTACAGACTCAGGATCAAAGTTTGCAAAACCAGAGCTGTGGCTCCTCATCCCTGTATCTCTCAGGAACAAAATTGTATAACTGAGTATTTTGAAATAAGTAAAATTCCTGGCAAAATCTAGTTTGCACCAAAAGGGACAGAAATTAGACCAAATAAAATCTTAGTTTTCTTCCCAGGTTATAGGAATTTACCCTCTATCCCACAACCTCTTTCATCCATTTGGCCTACTGCCTTGCCTGCCAAATCATCTGCACAGGGAACAGAGAAGAGGAGAGGAAGGTAGACTAAGGAGAATTACTAAGATTAAAAAAAAAAAAAAGAAAAGAAAAGAAAAAAAATGGTTTGGCAAAGCTCCTGTTGATTTCAGTGTGTGTGGACTTCATCCTCTGTTTCAGGTACTCTCTGAAGTGCCCAGCAGGTCTGTGTGCAGACCTAAGGGGCTTGGGAGGTGTTATGGAGCTAATTGTACATGAGCTAATTGTGAAAATAGCAGCTCCAGGAATTTTCCTGACCACAGCTTTACTCATTCTCACCAAACATCTTCTTTGGTCCCAAACCTGTGAAAGGCTAGGCCCAAGGTTAACTGCAGGTGTGTGTGTATAGTGTCACATCCATGAAGTCACTAGGCATGTAGACATTGGAGTAGCTGGGCCCTTGGACAGTTTTGGTATTATGAATGGTGCTTGCTGCAAGTGTCTGTCTAGCAGAAGGCTCTTTAGGTTCCCACTTTAGAGCAAAGATTTCAAATCACAGGCAAGGAAGACAACAAAATTTATACTTCAGAGAACTAGGTGGATGAGAGGCTGATCTCCTAAACTCGACTTTGCTTAGGTGTACACATAGCTCATTAGATACTCACATGTTAAACGTGACTTCATCTTTAACAGACTCCAAGTATTATGATTTTTAATGACAGCAACTTTTATATTTAACATTAGAAAGCAGCATACTACCAGCTATTCTAAATGAAACCTACTTTTTTATTGTAGAAAAGTTATGCATTGCAGTTCAAATTCATGAAAATGAAAATGCTCAGACTTGTCTAAAGGTTAGTATAACTAAAACATCTGCATAAAATAAAACAAATATTTATGTCCTTTCCTGAATCAGTATCTGAATGAATTGGGTTTTTTTCTGAATAAGCATAGAAGGACCATAGGTCTCCAAACAAATGAATTTTAACTATTTCCAGTAAATATTTTCATCTTACTTTGTGTATCTCTGTCAAATGTGATGGGCTGATGCCAGATTCTTGCAGACAGGAAAAATGAATGCACAACACAATTGGAAATTGATCTTTGCTGTGTTGCCTTTCCACTTCTGAAAATGAAAGCTACTAAACAAGCATTTTGTCATTTTTAAAATGACATACAAAACCATGACCAGCATGTTAAAATATTATATTTTACATTTTTATACAAATTAGCAATTGAAAAGTTACACCTCAGCAGTTGTTTATGTCACATGACTGGCCTATCAATCATAATAATAATAAACCAGGAGATTTTTAAGCTAGCACACTTCTGAGTATTCAACCAAAATAGAGAAAAATGGGGAAAACACATCATATATCTTAGGAGTAGTAATGTCCTGTTATTGTTAAAAAACTGCTGGGACCTCATTAGTGACTATGAAAACATCATCTGTGAATACTGCGAGGCAATAAATCTACAGTGTCCAAGGAAGAGGGGGGGAAGAGAGCAAGCACAACGTGTGTATTTGCCATTTTTTCTTACCCAGCTGTGTGAGTTAGTAATTTCCATCTCTGCTTGCCAAACAGCTTCCAGAAACTATTACTGATTATGTGAATTCAATAGGCTGCTAATGAACGATAAGATAATGGGTCTGTGCTCAAGACTGCAGGAGACAAATACTTGTTTACATGTCAAAGATTCCTTTTCCACTTGGCTAATTTCACACACGAACATACTTTTGAGGGCCCATTTTACAGTACTCTAGCTCTAAGCCAGGACTGATAATGCTGCAGGTATAGCCCTTTCATCTCCAAATGAAATACTAGTTTTTGTAGTATACCATTGATGATAAATTTTCCACAGCTTTTAGTAAAGCAAGCAGTGCTTTAAAAATAATTAACTATCAGTTTTTTTGGAGGGAAGAAGGGACTGAATGAAGGATGAAAGGTAGATAACTTATGGATGGATTCTGAACTACATTTGTGTCAATACCTGGTATTTTGAAAGATTTAGATGAGACCCTTAGACAGGTTTGTGATAGGACTTGCCTACCATAGCTACATCAACAAAACCTTATAATGCTTTTCACCCCTGACAATTTTATCACCTGTCAGCCTCCTATAGTCACAGTGCGACCAGGCACAAATCTGCTGCTGTCATAAATACATGCTCTGGCGTTGCCGTGGAATTTGGCTCTGGATTTGCAGAGCTCACGTCACCCGTCATTGAAATGTGGCTACTTCTACTGAGGAAAAGCAGCACTGCCAGCAAGATTGTTTTTAGCAGGGGAAGCGAAGGGTAATATAGCCAACTAAAATCGCTGGAGAGCTTAGGTAGGAAGAACACAAGGTAATGACCTTGGAGCCATTAACTGGAATTCTTTTAGGGCACTGGATCTATCCACTCATACATGTCTGAGAAATGATACTGGGTCCCTAATGGCCATTAGTACCGCAGAGACTGAACAAGTGGAAACTATTTGCTCTGTTGAAAATTATATATTGTTTTTTGCACAGAACCCCATTTTTTTTTGACTGTGAGCTTTCACTTTAGGCCCATTTTTTTGTGTTTGGTCCCAGTGCAGAAGACCTTGGTAAGTGATAGTTTGCACATGCACCTTCAAAAGCACTGAGAAAGCAAACAGAAAGAGATTTACCTTCCAAGATATTGGGTATCTTGTCTCTGCATGTGAAAATGAAGTGTTGGGAAGTAAGTTTCACCAAAAAATCTAACATTCCCAGTACCAGCCTCAGGAATCGGCAAAGGTGGCAGCTGCCTAGTGCAGTGCCCTGCCAAGGCAGTAAAACATCTGTTTCCAGTGGTTTGTTCATGCCAGGGCTTTGGACAGTGAGGCTTATAGATGTGAGACAGGCTGGGTTTATGTGGTGCTGGGAAACTCCAATCTCCCCCATGGTGGAAGGAAGAAAGGCAAGCCCATTACCACACAACTGTCTCCCAGGACTGCCCTTCTCAATCCTACTTTTCTCCTTTTCCAATGGAAGGAGCAGCCCAGAGGCTGCTGAGTCCTGAGGCTTGAACAGCTGAGTTTTACTTAGTTTCAGAAAAGCCTTGAGCCAGGTCTCTGCAATCCCAGGATGCAAACTCAGAGATGGCTTGAAATACACAAATAGTTGTTGGGTTCAAAAGGCCCTTGACTATTTGACGTAAGATATTAAATATCCTGGAACTCGCTCACTATGAAACATAGTCTCCAGACCCTGAGAGCTTGTAAGACAAACTGTAAGTAACTTTTTGAAACTGATTTAATTTGGTGATTATCAGACAAATGAAAAACAAAACCAACCAATCAAGCAACAACAAAAAACCTCAATAGACCCCCCAAATCAGAACAAGGTCAGTGTTCCACTTGGTGTATCTGTGATAAGTCACTCTTTTGGGGTAAACATTGAGACCTTACACTCAGAAGCACTCATTCTGCTTAATCCATGCATTAATAAAAAGACCTCCTATGTTTTTGTCATTATCACAATCCATATTGGAATTCAGAGTTCAGACACACTCAGTCTCTTTTCCATGCTGTCTCTGCTCGTGACATTCATGAACACAGAACAATCCTTAGAGACCTTATCACACAGTGAATATGAAGAACTGTCTACCCAGTCTTACAGTACTTGGACTCTAAGGATTAGAGTCCAGATTAAGATTAAGATCTCTGCCTCTGACTACAGAGGTGATTTTAGGAAGTTATTTTGGATTTGCATGCATACTATAGCAAACTAAATATATATAACAAACTATACTATAGCAAACAAAATATGTCCATAGAGAAGAAAACTAAAATTGTGTAGTTACTTCCAGAGAGCTTGAGCACTAAGCAATGTTGGCAGAATATGTGGGACTTACGGAAGCTGAAAATTAGACAGAGGTGAAAGTCAAATGTTTGCATGGTTGGGTTGAACCTTGTTTATCTGTTTTATTGCCACTTCTCTGAAAGTTACTTGTTGCACTTTCATCATTTGAGATTATACCCTTTTGCATGGCCTCACCTCTTGGCAGTGGGAACAGCAGCTTTTGAGGACCATGGAAGCATGAAAGAATGCATGCTCCACAGAAGCTGGCAGCAGTGTTGGTTCTTGCTCCAAACAGAGCCAACAGCAGCAGAAGTCAATGTAAACATCTGACCCTGTCCAGTCAAAGGTCATCTCCAGGACCACATCCCCTTAGTCAAAAGTAAAAATGGGCCAGTCATGATTTACAGTAATCTGAAATAAAGAATCGGTGCTTGTCTTAGAGAGAATTCCAGGCTTTGTAATGGATCTAGTAGAACTGTGTGTTAATGTGATCTGTATTTATTTATGTTTTCTAAATGCAGAAAAGTTAATGGGAAAACAATTCTCTGCTGAGCTATATCTCTTGGAAGAAAAGTCTCAAAGGCAGTAGGGAAAAGAGCATATTGCTATTTGTTTGTAAGAGCTGGTAGCTGGTAGCTTCCTTCCCCAAGGCCAGTATGTGCACAACCACAAAGGGTCAGTTCAGGCATAAAAATGCTTATAAATTCAGTGATTTGCAAACTATAGGCATCGTACACAAGCAACAGACTTTCACAAGCAAATTAATCTGGACAAAAGTTGGAATCACTAGGTGACATATTCATGTGTCCAGTTTTACAACAACAATAAAACTTTTTGACGGAAATTTCTGTGCCCTGCACAGTGTGCTACTATGTGGAGAAAGCTTGCAACATAATTTTTCAAAACTTTTATCAGAGAAATAATTTGTATTTTTACTCTGTCCATGAACTTACTGTGCTTTAAAATTAGATTAGAAGTGATGTTTTCATAGACATCTTTGTCTACCCAAAATGGAAGAAATGGTAAATGGGAAAAAAATATATGCTGGTTCTGTATCTATGTATATTTATTTCAACATTTAATTTCTGATTGCCTAAGTCAGAATCCCAAGTTTGGACTAGCTAGTATTATTTGGGTGAAAGAAGAATTTCTATGAAATTCAGAAGGACACCCCCCCACCCCCAAATAGTGTTTCTGCTACTCCTCCTTCTTACCAACTGTATCTATGGAGCATTACATCACCACATGAGCTGCTTGCCCTGTCCCGATAGCACAGTACTTCCAGCAGGGTTTTCAGTTCCTTTGGGGGAAATTCAAACACTCAGCTCTGAATAAAAGTCATTGGAATGTGCATGCACATCACTTAAGAAGCTTTTTAAAAAATTACAGTTTTCTTTTGCGATGTCCGGCAACAGAAGCATTAGATGAATGTATGCCAGTACTGGACCTGGATTCAAATTTTCCCCTCTCCTAGCCTCACTAACTTAGTTTACTACATTGAAATTTCCTAATCGTACTTTCTGATTTCTCTTAATTATTTTTCTTTTCCTTTCTCTCTCTTGAAGGTTTATTTGCTTCCCAGCACCCTGCTACTTTCAGTGCTTTAGCAGCTGCTTTCTTTGATTCCATCTCCTCCTTGCTGAGGAAGGAAGAGCTACCTGAGTGCTTCATCCATTCATCTGAAGTGCATATAAGACATGAACTGCACTGTCAGATAAGTAACTAATAGAAACTAATTCAGCAATTGATAGAAACAATTATCTCTGTTTCAGATTAAATGTATCTTAAATACTGAAAATTTTTTGCCAGAAGTCTGTTTAGAAAATCCAGAGCTCTGAGAGTGGAGCTAGAAAAATCTGTCCAGTAATGGGGCATATTAATTGGACCCTCATGCCAGTTAATTCATCCATCATTTATGGCTCTTGGAGTCTGGGAGCACTCCTGATTTCTGCCAGGGCTTGCAGTCCACTCCCTGCTTACACATGGGTCCATGCATTCTGCCAGACCTCTGACTCTGCCATTTTGGCCCCAGGTTCAAAGGCCTTCAGATGTGTCTGGCAGGTTATTCTTGGTTTATACCTCTGACAATGCTAATGGTAAGAGCAGATTTTGGCAGCACATTTTGCAAGTCAGATTGGTTTTTGCTGAAATTCATGCTAAAGGAGCAGAAAGAAAATCAGGGTGCAGGTTGATAGCCACTGGGGGAAGCCCAGATGAGTTCATTCATTCAGCTCCATTGATTGCCAGAGGTGACAAAATTGATTCACAAAAGGTGTTAATTTCTATGAATATTACCACTAGAGAAACCAAAGAGGTGACCCCTGAGAAATATGTGGTTTCTGTAGAGACGGGTGATAATTGTTTTCAAATCTCATGAATGAGCAATGTGAGCTACATTCATAGGATTGTGCCCTGAGCTGAAAGATTGGTGACTGTCATAACCTTATTCCATACATCTCTTGTGTCTCTGGAGGTGAGACAGTGTTTATCAGTGACTGAGATTTCATTATTCTGCTCTGCCCAGGCAGCTCCTGAGCTTGTGTGGAGTGTCATGCAGGCTTCTCCTCTCCTCCATCCCAGCATAAGGAGCAACAGAGAGGTTGGCCCCTAGCTACAAAACAAAAAATATGTGCAGCCCTTCAGGTTTTGACCACACTTCATTCAGTTCAAGACACTAATACAGACATGGGGGAACCCAGAGGTCAGCCATTTTTACCTATAATGAACCGCAAAGTCTTTCCTTTTGGGGAGGTTATTCGTGCTGAAATGTGGAACATCAAACAGCACTGCCAGAGAGAAGGCAAAGGCTCCAAATAACAGGCTTAGGCATTCACATCACTAAAACTCAGGAAAATAGGGTAAATACTATTCCTTTTCTATTTGCTCTCCAATTAATTTTTGTGAACATATTTGTCAGTAGAAAATTCATAGGAGAAAGAATCTCACATGAGTTTTCTGCACCATAATATGTATGCTTCATTGCTTTTGGAAGGCTATTTTGTAAGGTCTGTGTTAGTTTTAGGGGTTAAGTGTTTAAGCACCTGAGCATTTCCATGAAAATGGAGTAACCATCAAAGCTGTACAAACAGGTATTTCAAGCAGCAAGTAAGCTGCTTACTGCATCACAAGTAAGAAAAAACATATTTTAAGATTTTGCTGCAACATATCAAATGATATCTCAAAAATTTTATGAGCTCTAATTTCGTCTATTATCCCCAACTCTTCTCCAAATTTTACTGCTGCATATGTTGTCAATAGCATCATTCTACAAACTTCAGAAAATTAAAATACTTGCATGATTTCATTCTTTCTTTTCATCTCCCTCTTTGCACTACAGCAGAAGGCACCTGACTGTGGGCTTACTATGTAGTAATCTACTAAAGCATGATGTGAACACTTGGCATAAATTTTACAAAACTTTTCCACTTTCAGTTGCAATTCACTTTACTCATCAAGCATGATTCATTGGTAGCTGAAGGATGTGTCATTGGTCTAAGAGAACTGTATCACTATCACATAATGTACATGTCATATTCTATTTTCTTCCTGTTTTCATTAAAAGTACACCAGTAGGAAAAAAAAAAAGAAAGCAAAATCAACCCAGTGATTTTCTCCCACTCATATCCTGCACTCTGTATTTCTGACTCAAAAAAACAGTGAAGCACCAATATGTAAAAGGACTAATATTAAGTTCATCTAAACATTTCCATTCTAAAGGCCCAGTTTCAGTTATTTATTATTTTCATAAACTTTAGCCTTCTTGGCTGAACTTTTTCCAGAGTTGTTCTCTTTCCAAGAGTAACTATTTTAGGAAAGTTTAAGCATGCATCAAGCAAAACCAAAACTTAACAAAAAATACACTTTTCCCACCATTTCTCCCAAATCTTGCAGTTTCTTTGGAATAGGTATAATGGCCAGATCTTTTTGGACAAAAGGCTGGTATGTGGCAGATGACAATCTGTTAATGAATGCAGCAGATGACAATCTGTTGATGACATGGTACAGACAGGTACCTTCCAAAGGCCTTTTGAAAACAGATTCAGATTTACCCAAATCATATATGCCTAAAAGTTCATTTCAATTTACATGCAGCTGTCATGTGAACCTAGATATATTGTTCCAGTTTTTTCATACGTACTCGGAGGCAATTGGCATCATTGGTCTCCTTTTATCAAATCAAGAAGCTGAGACATGGGAGAGGGACTCAATCTAGTTTCCTATGTCTCCCCTTGGTATTCCTTCCATTTAATTCTTCTCTAGTTAGTATTATTCTCCATGATCTGAAATACATGCATTCTTTGTGGACACAATGCTGTGCAAAGAACAGGGAACAAGCGATGGTAAGACCCTGTATGTGCAGTCTGGGTGTAAATGGAGCACCCATGCAACAAACACAGATATACTGGTAATGAACAGCAGCTTTACAGCCAAGTGAATACTCAAAGCACTTGCACACAGGGGGATTTTCTTCTCTTTTAGTAAGTCATGGCAAATAAATGTCACAGCTTCCTCATTCACTTAATAACATCAGATCTGAGCACTGAATCATAGTGTGCTCACATGGAATTGAAAATTCTCTCTTGGGCCTCAGCCCAGAATTGCAGGGCTTTTTAAAAGAGTTTAAGAGCGAGTCTGGGGACTCAGATGTCCAACTCCTGCTGGCTTTCAGTAGAGTTCTCAGCCCTTCTCCACTGGGCTTCTTTGCCAGGAGGACAAACCCAGGTAATGTAAGTATCATTAGCCGTGAACACATGAGTAACTCCACTGAAGCTTGGAGTTGAGTGTGTGCCTAGGTGCTACGTGGGGTGCATTCTGTTTACACTCCATAACAGAAAAAAATCCAGAAGTGATGGGGGAAAAAAAGCCAAGACAACTTCCTAGCTATGCTAAAATGCCTAACAAAAATATGCACATTTTCTAAAATATTTGGGAGACCAAGATGAAAATTGGAAAAATGATTGCTTGACATGAATTCCCAATTCCTTTTAAGGAAGGAGCTCAGAGCTCAGGTTTTGTGTAACCAGCTGTCTCTGATGCACTGTTTCAGAAAACCTGCCTTCCTCATCCATGTTCTCTTATAAAGAGACTTTGTGATACAACACATTACATTATTTCTAACTGTCTTTGTCAGACATCACACATGTACATCAATTAAGATGCTGTCTTACAAGAGGCACTCACATGGAGAATTTTTTCTCTCACTAAATTCCTCTCTCATTCTTTGCAAAGGGTAACAAATACCCCCAAATAAATACTCACTGTGCAGAAATGGAAACTTCAGTTTGTGAATAAGATAGGGGTGTTATTCCAAAGAATCAAAGAATCATTAAGGGCTGAAAAAGACCTCCAAGATCACTGAGTTCAGTGCAGTTAAAGGCCCAATCATAATCCATTCACGTGAGTTAGGGTGTGAGTGTAGGCTGCACAGAAATTTCCTTGCCTCTGAGAACTTCATTTCAAATGTCAGTAACATCCTTTTTGATGGTGGTGTGTTGATTTCCCCATGCCTAAGCTGTGGAAATGGCAAGCTGTGGTAGTGGTGAATAGAATCACTGTGACAGGGCTGTGAGTTACAGTGATGTATGGCAGGGATGGTGCTGCAGATCTGTATCCAAGGAGAATCAAACAGATTTTTCATGCAGGCTTCACAGATATTTGCTGACAAGCAGAGGAATGATCAGGAATCCTGGGTTCCAGCCAAGATTATTTAAAGATAGTATGCTTTGGAGGTCACAGCCCATTTCAGCACCTCATTCTTGTCTTTGTTTTTCCCCTTACCTCCTTTTCTTAAACCAACCTGCCTCTGGCCTGATCTTTCCAGGATGTTGCTCTTCCTGGACTTGCCTAAACAAAGGCAGGGATCTACCCAAGCCCATTTAAACTTCAAGGCTTCCAAAGACCAGACTTGCTGGCTGACTTGTCCCTTGATGAAGCCCCTGCACTGACCTAAGCCCTGTTCTGCTTGGTGAAGATGTTTCACAAGATCCTCCTGACACTTCAAAGCTCTCGGCAAGAGCTCCACTGCTGCAGGTTAAACCATGTGTCACTTGCTACTGGTAGACTGACCCGAGAAACTTCAGCCCCTGGGCAGTTTTGTTATGGTTTGTGCCTAAAATATGGCCTGTCCTTTTCCAGTTCTTGCTCCTGTTGCTCCTTGGCTCCTCTTCACTATCAGTCTCCTTGACAGGATTAATCAGAATGCTTTAGTCTTCTTCTACAAAGAAAAGGGAGGGGTCATTTGTTGAACAGATACAGTGTTTTGCTTTTTGGCATTGGCCACAGTTAGTGTCTTGTCCTTCTTCTCTAGTAAAAGAAAACAAGAGGTCTGTGTATGAGGCAAACAGATCTTCTGGTCTAACCATACACAGAGATCAGATCAGTAGCCCAATGACCACAGAATCATGAAATCATAAGAATTTGGGTTTGAAGGGAGCCTAAAGATCATCTGGTTCCAAATCCCCTGCCGTGGATAGGGACACCTTCCACTAGACCAGATTGCTCAGAGCACCATCCAACTTGACCTTAACACTTCCAAGGATGGGGCATCCACAGCTTTTCTGGGCAGCCTGTTCCAGTGCTTCACCCTCACAGTGGAGAATTTTTTTTCCCAATATCTAACTAACTTAAACATAGTCTCTTTCAGTTTGAAGCCATTCCTCCAGAGTCCTGTCCCTACACACTCTTGTAAATAATCTCTTTTGCTCTTGTAAATAGTTTCTCTAATGATCTACTTACTACCATCAAAGTTGCATTGTAAAAATTCTGGGGGAAGCTGGATGTGTTGAAAGGAACGGGGCGAGAATTAGCTTAGTGTTACTTAAATACTCTGTCAGACCACCTATCTAAGCCTGATCTGGATACACAGCTCCTGTGTCCATTCCTCCTATTCAGTGAAACTTATTTTAGTTCATGCTCTCTCCAGGTTTGGTTGTGTAAAGTCTTGTCCAAAAAATATATTCCCTCAGCGCAGGGCTTAGAAAGGAGAAAATTGGCACTTTCCATGCCACACCTGTTCAGCAGAGAGAGCACTTTGATCTCTGTGGCTACCCATCTAACAGCCCCATGGAGCAATAAACCCATACACTCTTTTTCTTTTTTTTTTTTTTTCCTTTTTAATATATCTGCCAAAAGAGGGGGGGGGGGGGGGGGGGGGGGGAAGTGAAAGGAAAAAAGTAGCCATTCCAGGAAGGAGCTGGAGTCTATAAAGTGATCTTTCACTCTCTATTGCAAAGCTCTTGCTAGTCAGCACCACCACAGATCTATCAGAATATTTTTGGTAACAAGCTTTTGAAAAGCTGAATTTAAAATAAGAAGTGGGAAGTGGGGAGGGAGGCAGGGGGGAGTGTCTTCAAACCAAATGCCACGACTGCTCACAAGGCACTCTATAATTCAAAAGTGGGTACCCTCAGGCACGCTATGCATACATTTATATTTTCAAGAGAACAGTCCCTCAATGCAAACACTGTGAGTGGTTTTGCCTAAAGGATTCTGTAGGATTTATGCACATGGGGGCTCTTGTCACTTGTAAGTAGAGGTCAGGAACCTGCCTGGGTGGAGAAGGCAGAGTCAGTGCTTTCCTGAAATCCCTCCTTGTGCCAGGAAATAATCACCACACCCACAGCCACTACATTTGAGCCAAGGTGTTTCAGGGACACATTCTGTCATAAAGGGCACGCCCATGGAAAAAAATTTTATAAACCATATCCCGTTTCTTTAATCTTCCATTCCTTGTTGCTGAAAGAAATTTTAAAAATAAATTTAAAAATCAAGGTAGTTGCTTCTGAGAGAAAAGAAAATGAGTTTCTGCCCAGTATGCTAAAGTAAAGGATCAAAAAGCAAACTTTGATTTTTTCACATATTCCAGATTTTTCAAGACAGGTTTTATTTCCACTGGGTTAAATGGAAGGCAATGAAATTTTGACCATGGTGTCATAAATCAAATTTTCTGAGGGAGTGAAGGGGTAAGGAGGAGAAAAAAGAACAGGCAGAGAGTCTACAATATCAAGTGTTTCTTGTAAAAATATAGAACTAAATTTGTTTCTGTTAGGCATCTTAATCTGTGATTTATTATCAATTCAAGAACTCCACAATTTTTTATTAGAGCTGAATGGATTTGAAACTGCCTTTGCTAAATAAAAAGGCTAATTGTGTTTTACTGCTCCATTTCAAGTACAATTCTATCTTGGTGCCAAAGATCAGGCACCAAGAGAGAAAAAATGACACACTGTATTTAAAATAATTGCAGTGAAAAAATTGTGTGGTTTTCTTTTGGCTGTGGTAATTGAACATTTTATTATGAATGAAAATTCTAAATAATTGTCTTGTTGATAGGACCTGTCTTGTATCCTTTTGGCTCAGAAAATGTCCAGATTTGGTTTATTTTATAGCTTATAAATTCTCCTGAATTTTTGGACATCTTATTTTCATTTTGAAAACTCTGTCTGACAGTTTTGTCTCATTTCAAGTGGAGGCCAGTGATGTCTCAGAATGAGTAGGTAAAGCAGACACACACAGAAGTCATCAGAGCCAGTGTGAAGCAGAGCGTGCAGATCACACCAGCATTTCCCCAACTGCAAATGGCAAGCCAATCCACATGCTGCAACCAAAATTATTCTCTAAAAATCACCTGCAGGCATTTGATGAGCCAGTATGTAAAACTGTGACTAGACCTTGACTTTAAAAATATGAATTTGCCACTTTGTGCAATGGCCACATGTGCCTGTGGGGGACAAGAGTAGGACATCTCTCATCCTTTCTACTAAACAGCCATCAAGGGATGGCTCCATTAATCACAGGAGCCAGTGGGTAGTATCTGGTCATGGCTAAAAAAGACTTGACCTGATAGGTCTTAGGTTCAGAGGACGAGAAGTCCTAGAGAAGCTTTGAAAAGAGACAATTTTCTGTAGTGCATGGACTCAATACATATTGGCTTCCTGTTGCTGCCTTCATGCTCCTGGGAAGATGGTCAAACAAAGGGCATGTGTGTGTGCGAGTCTGGTGTTGCTTTGGGAGCACCAGAGAGATGAGGAAGGAGAGCACCTGGTTTGCCAAAGGCAGAGCTGAGGAGACCCCTCAGTGCTGTGGGGACATAAAACAGCTTCTGCAGCCACTTGAGCATCAGAGCAGGGCTGCTCAACTTCCATATCTATGGGCCCATGTGTAACAGACTGAGCTTATCCCAACCCCTTCCTCAGGCGCCGGACAATGCAGCTTGAAATCTTGGCCTGGCTTTGTCCCATTGCCCTGCAGCTGTTTGTGATGCTGCTCTAAAGTGCCTCACCCACAATATATATAACCTGACAGCTACATTTCTTTTCCTAAGCTGGAACAATGAAGGCTTTTATATCAAAGCTGTCAGTCTCATGGACTTTTCTGGTAATTTTAAGGTGTTGTGCACAACCAACTATATTTCTAGCTATAGTAGATGTCATCTGTAGTAACAGATTCTGTGAAAAGAGATAGGAAATACCATGTAAGAAAAAGACAATAAGGAAATACCATTACAGACCCCATTTCTGGCTCTGCTTGTCAAACATGGCAAGTTGCTCAACGGGGTTAAGTATCTCACTTTCACTCTGTGGAGTGGAGGTAATAAGGGAGAATACTTCAATGTCATTCTTATTTGTAAAATTTTTCAAGATCCCTGGATGACAAGATATTTCATAAATCATGGCATTTTATTTTCAGTTGTGCTAGTGGGATAGCAGGTTTTGTAGGTAACTTGTATTTTGGTCTGTCAAAATATAAGAGTGCTAAATACCAGTAGTTTTTTAAAACAGTGCTGTAGCCAGAATTCATCTATTTCTGCTGCCATTCTTCTTGTAAAAAAATGTAAGTATAGCTAAACAATGCTTTTGTTTTAAACAGCTGGAAGCATTTGTCTTCTGGATATATGCAACATTGACTATACCGTTATTCCTGGAACTAGGTAGCACCATTTCTAAGTTTTGTGAGAAATACAGAGTGTCAGAGCATTTGAACCTGTATCTGTAATGTTTGATGTGAAGCACAGAGACAGCTCCAAAATCCATTGAACTTAATCTGAATCCTTTCATTTACTTCACTTTCTATAGACTAAGACCTATAAAATTTAGTTTATTGTATACACTACAATTTTAACATTTTCTGAGTTAACACTGATGGCAGTAATGGCAAACAGCTGAGGTAACTTCTCTTCTGGTGGAACTGCTTTCCAGCTATTCCTCTATTCCTTGAAAATAACTATCACCATTTTTCATCAGCCTTTTTATGTGTATGAACAAAAGTGTTAGGGACACTTTATAGTGCCAGAATCTAGTGAACTGATTTTTTCAGGCACTGATACAGAAACATCATATGGTTTTATTTTAGTCAGTAATAAGATTATGTGGGTGAGTTAGTGTTTATGTCTTTGGCTTGCAAGATGCTGTCCACTTGACATGTCGTATGAAGGAAACTAATTTGATGCTTTTCCTCTCTAAGGTAATAATTTAGATGGGATGGGGGTTACATTTTTTTTTTTTTTTTTAAGCAACAAAAACCAAAACAAAATGCAACAAACCAAAAAAACTCCCCTGGTAATTACTTAGCAACTTTCTGATAAAAATCCATGCCCCTAAAATAAGGATTTGAAAATAGAGCAGCACACGGCACACTGAAAATCCAACTTCCAGAAAAGAACTGCTCCAGTTCAGACATTTCACTGCACTGTCACATTTTCCACAAGATTTATAACTAGCACTTTGTAAGACTCTGGCACCTGAGCTGAATACTGAGCATTTACAAAGTTGTCCCTGAGGATATTTTTGGTCAGCCGTAAGTTCCAGGAGTACATGAGGTCCAAACTGCAGTTCCCATGCCACAATGAGCTCTGTGCATGGTGGCTAAATCTGAGCAGAACTACAGTCATTGAAAAATGGGACTACAAAAAGAAAACACGGGAATAAAATGAAGCCTTGAATTTGCAGTGCTGGCTAAAGGCTAGTTTCTTATTTTTTTCTGAGTTACACCTGTTCAGCTGTGTTGCCCTATGGAGTTATGTGGGTAAAGCCCAGATGAGAATTTGGCCTTGTCTGACTTGCACCATGACTTGAGCTAAACTCTCACATCAGTTCCATGGGGTGGGCCCAGTGGAGTGGCAGAATTGAGGGATTATCTTGGCCACAGAGCAAAAATGCTGGATGTTTCCATATTTCAAATAGTGTTTTGCATCAGCTGCCCAGAGTGTCTGTGCTGTGGCAAACCAGTCTCCAGGAGGGCAGTGTCCCTGACTCCAACAGGGATGTTTCCAGCCAATTCCCCACTACAATGCTAGAGATTCTACTAACTCTGCCTGAAATCAAAGCCAGATGAGATGTACAATTTATTCCACTCCTTAGGTGAGAAAAAAAATGAATGTTTAAACCTTTCAAGTTTCAGAGGCACTTGGGAGAAGGCTTGGGGTTTAGCATTATATGACATATGAGCACATGCTCCAGTTCAGCCAGTGTCGAATTCTGAATGGAAACAACTGTGCTTCTGCTCACAGCATGGATTAAGGACGATCCCTAACAAATTAAAAATATTTGGCAGTCATTGCTTTTTTATGGCATGTTTCCTAAAATTTAAAAGAATCATGGCTGGCATTGTTTTGAAGCCATCAGACTTAGAAGTGAATAAAAACTTAGAGGAATAAAATCAGAAATACAGATAGATGAATAGTGGTCAGGCTCCTCTGCCCTGCTCTCAGACATCATTTGGGTGAGGTAACAGCACTGCAATGTTTTTGCTTTTATAGGAGGCACCTGCCACTGCAGTGCTCTGTGCCACAGGTACTGCGTGGCAGCTCAGCACTGGCTTCCCAAAGCCAGAAAACACATATGTGACATGCAGGTTGGCTGGAGACATGCAGACAGCTTCAAATACTGCAGAACCTGATGTTTTCCTTTACCACATAACCAGCTTCCTGAGTCCAAATCATTCTTCCAGGATCCAGGCAAAGTAGCTGGATTGCATTTTTGTAAGAGCTTGCCTGAGAGCACCATCTACCCTTTCTTGCCATAAATCTGAAATAACACGCTTCAGTTAAAAGCATGATTAAAAGTACTCCTAATTTCTGTCTAACCAGGGAGTCACTCAAACTTCTCCCATGAATTTCAGTGGGGGGTGGGTATATACATAAAAATTTGGAGTACCTTGATTTTGGCTTCTGTCTTGTCTGGCAGAAAGGAGAAAAAAGAGAGAAAACTCATTGTATTCACTCGAGCACACTTCTCTACAGAGTGAGTCAGAGCAGGAGCCTCTCTGAAATTTATGTGGCTGCCAGTGTCAGAGCTACAACATATTTTTGCATACTGTGGGTGCAAATAAAAACTTGGTATCTATATAATAGGACACAGCAAATTTACTGTATTTTCTGTACTGGTTCTCTTTCCACGTTTAGAGAAGGAAAACAATCTCAAACTCAGGAGACAAAAAGCCATAGGGGTATGGAGACATTGGTTTACTGGATGTTTAAGGGCTGAACTGCTATTCTTGTTCTTAAAAAATTGCCTGAAAAAAGCATTGCCCTGTAGTATCTGGTTTTAGTAGAGACTGTCTGGTATCTTCTTAGATAAGAAAATGCTTTGCCTAACAAATGGGAATTGTGTGAAATAACACGGCCATGATGACATGGGGTGCTATAATGCAGTTATTGATAAGAGTCTGGAACACATATTCTAATGACTCATAATGATCTTCCCAAAGACGTGGTATGTGATAAGAAACAACGATTTAAACAAATGTACAAATTAGGGGATATTCTTTGGGGTTGAGACCTCTCATTTTATGCACAACCTTGCCCTGAATCTTGTGCTTCATGCTGTGTATGTGAACCACTTCAGTTGTGATGCCTCAGGGAGGCAGGATGTCTCCTGCCATTCCCTTGAGTGTAGTCCTTGGAAAAGACTCAAACAGGTCAGCTGACAGCATGCCTGGAAGGAAGCAAGACTGTATTCCTCCTTCCTCTCTGTTGTACAGCCCAAGGAGTGCAGCCCATGCATTCTTACAAACATCAGAAATGCAATTCTGCCCCATCCTGACAGCAGCTGCTAAGGGTTGTTTGCCTGTGCCTCACTCCTGCTGGTCCAGGGCTGCACTCCATGGCAAGACTCAGTGTTCCACCTGAGACATTTCTACTTAAACATTTCCTTTTAAAATAGCACACACCTCTAGGCATTCTGTGTGCTAGCCTATGCTATTTGTCTTCAGATAGAGAACAGTTCAGACCTTCACCATTGCTCTAATTAAGATTAGGTCTAGATGCAACCAGCAAAGATTAAATTCAAGTATTCATATTGGTATCAATAGTTATCTTTCATAATAGGGGCCATTGTTAATACTCAGCAGCTTTCATGCTTGGTGCTGTCCAATACCTTTGTATCAACGTCTGAGTAGCAGCCAGACAAGCAGAAGAAATAACTCTTTCAATCAGTTTTTCACTTTTCAGCTAAATAGATATAGTAGAAGCTAAAAATGGGGTTTGGGTATCTCTATCAGTAGCTTAAGTACATGTAAATATTCAGTATTTTTAAAGTATGGTATTTTTCTCAAACAGAGCTCGGTAAAAATGGTATTTTCTTACCCAGTACTTTGCTCAAAGCACATCTTCAGTCTCCCCTGACCAACATCCTACTGCTAAGAAAAAACACTTTTTTTGTTTTGTGAGCTTTGATAGAGGAGGACTCATTTCCTTTCATTGGTACAATGAATTGCTAAGACACGCTGCCATATTTTGGTTCTGTTAATGTGATTTAGATATAAACTTGATAGGAGACTTTTAGCCTTGCATTAAGATGCACTCTTCCTCTAAATACAAATATGTATACCTCAGGACAAAAAATCTTAATAAGGTTATTATTGTGGTTTTTACTGCCTGCAGCATTGTTCTGTGTCTCTGGAGTACCCTATTCTGCAAGCACAGAACAGAGACTTGTCTGGACCAAAGGTATTCCAAGCTCTGCACTGATCAAAAGAAGTTGGAAACAAAATAAGGCTGGGAGTGATAATGACTGGTTCATGAAATATGTGAAGATTTATTACCTTAGGAAGGAGTCATTCACTTCTTGATAGAGGCTGAAAAGCAACACTACTTAAAACTGAGATTGCATTGAGTCAGAATTCCAAAAAATACCTGGAACTTGTTTCATAAGTAAAAGTAGGAGGGGGTCATGTGGGAAGGAACTAAATAAAAATCCACCTTAAAAAAATTATGTGAATAATGACAGAGAGCCTAAAAAGAATGAGAAGTCTAATCAGCAGAGAATGCAGCATCTTAAGAGGTCAAAGTTCAGAAATTAGGTACAAAAATTGCCAAAAGTCAAGCTTTGTTAGATCTTTCAGAGGAAACTAAAAAAAAAAAAAAAAAAAATAGAAAAAATAATTGTCCATGTAACCATGGACAATTGAATTGAGTTCTGAATTGAGTGCAAAAGAAGCACGGGAACAGCCATGCACTAGGCCAGGGTGGAGATTAATAGTGATGTTTCCTAAAACTGACACACGGTGCCTTTTGTTTTCCTTTGTGCACAATGACACTGACAATGGAGAGAGACACACTATGCCCATAGGGAATTAGTCTTATGGTGCTAGAAATAGAACTCAAAGTGCCATATCAAACTTGCTTTGGAGGGGACAGGTTACTCTCCACTCCAGAAATTTTGGGGAAGCAGTACAAGAAATCATCAAATCCTTAGAAATTCCCCCTCTGGGGCACTTGAGACAGAGGACATGACTAAAGAACACCATACCCAAATGTCAAAATGAAATAACTTGAGGAGAAGCTAATTTGGTGATCATGGAGTCATTTATTTTTCAACCATATGCAAATCTGTAGAACAGATTTTGTAGAAAAGAAGAATGATAAGTCAGAAAATGGAAAACACCACTTTTAGTCTGGTTTGGTCATAGTCTGGTCATGCCAGACTAACATAATAGCTTTCTTCAGGATGACTGCTTCTCCTAGACAAAGGAAATACAGTGTTCTGAATTCAGTAAAACAGTTGGTTTGGTGCCATGTGAGAAAGCGTCTGCATAGGTAAGGAAAACGGGGATTAGGAGAGAAAATGTAAGATGGCTCAAAAACTAGTTAAAGAGATGACAGCACTCTGTGTCAAGAGAGAAAGTATTGAGCTGGAGATAGGCTATTACTTGAGTTCCTCAAGGAGTGGTTTTGGCTCAAAATGTAGCAGTGGGCTTATGAAATATGTTGATGACACAAAGTTGGAAGGCACTGTCAATTCAGAGGAGGACTAGAATACCATGCAGAGAAAGCTGGATGAGCATGAGGACAGAAGTAATAGAAATGGAATGAAAGTGAATAGCACTGCAAAATCCAGCCCTTCAGGATGAATAACAGTAATTTCTGTTGGAAACAAAGGAGAAGAGGGATGTGTACCTGTACATTAAAATGTAGAATGATGATGATCCCCAAGTTGGATGCAATTGTGTTTTTAGGATGTAGCAGGTGAAATATTTGTATAGCAGTTGTAAGACAATGTCAAGGCTTCATGAAATGCAATATATGATTCTAATTACTTGTGTTCAAGAAAAAAGGCATTTAGTCAGGAACAGGATTTTGAAAATAGACAAAAAGCTAGGGTACCTATTTCAAAAGGATGATTGTGGATACGAACAAAAATTGCTGCAAAGTAGGTCACTAGAGTGATCTACTTTGAGAACTGAAAGCTGTGCAGTCACATCAATAGCATGCTCAGGCCAGGCTGCTGGAATAAATTGTGAGGGCCAAATGCAACTTTATTTCTTCTAGGGCTTCAGCTAGTGGTGTTACAGTGTGGCTCTGCTGCTTAGAGGACACACCACCTTAATGACATTGATTTATTCAACCTAGTAACTCAAGTATGATGATCAATTATATTACTTTATCTGCGTCAGTTTGTGGAAAACTAATGAGGATAAAGAGACCAGCCACAAGAGACTGTGGAGATAACATGGACACAACATCCAACAATTTAGTCTGTAAATAAGGTTTCTAATAACCAGGACAGTCAGACACTGAAAAAACAGAAGGAGAAAAACTCCCCACCTATCTGTACATTCAGACTGCTTGGTAAATTGGCGAGACTGTGAAAGAGAAGCAGCAGAGTCTGGACTCAGTTGCCTGTAAGGATTTTCTCCATCCTGACTCCATCCAAAACAGTTCAGGCTAGAACATCATACAATTCATCATACATCAACATCATCAACAATTCTTTTGAAGCCAGTGGATCCACTTTGCTCTACATTACCTGAGAATTTGCTTGTTTCTTTTCATGATTTAGTAGGATTTGTTATCTGGCGCTTCTATGTGGATGAATAGTGGCACTAGCAGATGAATGAATTCAAGTGTGGAATAAAGCCTCCAAACAGAAGAGAGGAAAAATTATGGGGAGATGTGTCCAGCCCTTATTCAGAAAAGTGTACTAGGCTAGTAACAAATTACAAACCCAGCTGATGTAGCATAATTCATCAGGATCATTCCTTCTGGGAGGCTGCTCTTAGACAGCCAAGGAACAGGTCACACTTATGAGAAATCTGTCCACTCCCAGGACCAGCATCTTTCCCAAGGCATTGGAGGGCCTCTTTCACCACCAACCCAAAATTCAGCCCAAAGACCAACAATGCAAAGAGGCAGGACTTGTGGAGATGTGTCCACAAACTTCTGCTGCTGATGTATCTCTTGGGTGCTGCTTCTTACAAGTGATGTGGTTGCTGCTATTCCTCTTGGCCACCTACCTGTTGAGGGAACTTTTAACTGATTGGTCTTATCCTCCCAACCCCTTAGTACTGAGGGGATGAACAGAGAATGGTAAAAAGAAAATAACTTTTGCCATGGTTTCTAACAGATTCTGATTTGTCTCCCATCATCGTGAGAGATGGTGAAGAGGGGAATAGCCAGCAGCACCCTCAACAGCACTTAACACAAATTGATCTGCTCACTGTTGACTTTTGTGAGATCAGCTCAGCAGGGACACTGGTCACTCCTCATTAGGGCCATCCTTTACTCAAGAATTATAAAGAGGTCAGAATCAGACTCAGTGAATAGGTTAAACATGAGACAACTCCTTCTGATCTGTCTTTTTTCATTCATGACTTGAACTCTTAGACACAAAAAGAAGGAACTGATAGTGTTAGTTTCATTGGATCTGGTGTTCATACCAATTTTATAGGAGTGCTATCTAGTAATCCTGCTGAATAGAAAGGTAAGAAAGCTCTGAAACAGAGAGTACCTTGTGATTCTGGAAATGGCATCAGAGGACTTCAAAGTCTTCACAATTCTTACCCACATGCCAGCGAGAAAAAGAAAATACTCCTTAGCAAATAAAATGAAGAAATTTTACTGATAAATGTCAAGAACAATTAAAACTCTGGGTCCAGCCCATTTATACAGTCTCAAAGAGCAGGGAATTGAATCCATGTCATGTGCTGACTGGTCCCACAGGATTATCCTTCACCCACTGAGTAAATTGTTCTGTGAAAGCATTTCATTGTTCTCTGTGGCAAGATGCTTTCTTCACTCCACATCTGCACTGAAATCCCTGAATACAGGTTTTTCATGCCCAGTTATGTTCTCATGCTGTGACTTTAGTTTAGTTTCCAAAGTGCAACACATGCTGGGAGAATTGGCACAAACCCCCTGCCTTCACACAATAGGTGGATGTTAGAGTCTACAGTTAATTGTACTGACTCTGTTCCATATCTATCAATTAATGAAATGGTCACTTACAATTAAATAATGGTTGACATCAAATTACTGACCAATTATCCCAATTCTTCTTTTGTTACAAATATCTGAAATAACTAAACCAATGCATAGTGGGAGAAGAATCCCAAGTTCAGTCCATTTAGGACACAATCCTTGCTAGATACTTCAGGATCTTTCCAGAGGAATAGTTATTGTTCTCTGGAATTGTTCTAGCAATAGTTATCCATAAGTGAGACAGTGAAGGTTGTCCTGTCATTCTATATAAACAGAAATTAGAATTGTGGAAGCTCAATTCTACAAAGAAACTGGCAATCACCAGATCAGTAATGACCTGTACCTGGGTTTCATGCCCTTCCTTGGATCTCGTGCCTCTGTCTGATATAGGTGTAGGTCTCACTTCATCTGTTTGAAAAACAGCATTTTAGTCAGCTTAATAGTAGCCCAACTGTGGTGCTATATGTCAAGACATAGCAAAAAAAGGTTAAGAACTAAGCAGAACCTGCAAGCTTCTATCTGACACCTTGTTCCCATTACACAGTACTTATGTGTAGCATTTATGACAGAGACAGAATTTTGGCTTGGCAAAAAACCTAGAATTTCTGCCACAAAATAAATGCTTAGAGCTGATTTCCAGCTTGCCTTTTAAAATGGTGCAGATTTTACGTATTATGCATCTCTGGAGTTGTAGTACAGTGACTAATAATGTTACAGTATCAGTTCAATTGTAAATCAACATGAGGTACATCCAAATGGCAAATGAAGTCCTTTCAAAGCATTCAGACCTTGACCAGCCAGAAATTATCAGTTCAAGAGAATACCATACCACATCACATCCTCAATTTTACTTTTGTTTGGGCTGCAAATGCATGTTCTGCTTCTCATAACACTGCCCTGACAGATCTTTTTTCACCTGTGTGGGTTTTCACAGAGCCTTGAGACATAGCAGGGAAAGCCATGTGCTCAACCTCTTTTCTTTCCAGGGTAAATTTCTTCAGACAGATGTCCCTTTTCTTTCAGGAGAACCTGGAGCCTAACAACAAGAGAGTGAAAAACTAAATGGGCAGGAAAAACTTAGTCTTTAGTTTAGCAATTCACCGTGGATTGGTTGCATATGTAGGAAACTGAGCAAAACTTAGTTTTAGTTGTAAAATATTTGCATATGGGTGAAGTCTCAGTTTGAAGAAGTTTGAATAACCTTGCTGGGGTGCTCCACTCTCCTGCCTTCTTGGCAGGGCAGGAGTCCCTTACAGTGGGGCTGTGTGGTCAGCTAGGCATTGCAGGGTCTTAAATTGCCTCAGGTGCATTGACAAGAGCTCTTGTTGGATTCATAGGGCAGCACTGCTGTACAAGGAACATTCTCCCACTGAAAGAAAGAGATATGAACTGTATCTTCTTATCTTGTACAAAATATCTATGCAGTGTATATACAAAATTAACTCGGCAAGGAGGAAGATTTTTGCAAATCACTTTTGCTCCAGCTACAGACTGTGCCCTGGGCTCACTGTGTATCCTAATACATAATACAGATGATATTAAAAGTGATCTTGGAGCTATTCTAAGCTACCCATCTGAACCCCATTTATAAACACAGGAGATGAAAGTCTACAAGAAATAGCACATTTCTCCCTGCTCCTGTATAAGCAGAACAGCTGCCCAGGATTTTATCACTTTCACATATACCATTCTTACAGCTCAAGGAACTGTGGAGAGGGCTCTGTCATGTCTACCATGTCTGAGGATTTCAACAATCCACCATTCTGCTTTTTGAATGTGTAGTGGAGGGGCAAATGTGGATTAAAGGAGAGAGATGCTTTGAGTGGAACAGCCAGTGAGTATAACTGATGTGAGTATAATACATATCAGCAAGTTTTATTGTGGGTCTAGTTTCTAAGCAACCCAAAGCTTGAAGGGTTTTAGGCAAGGATGTTAGTTCTGATCATTCAAGCTATTGTGAAAGATTCATTTCCAGATCTGAAAACAGATCATAAAAACAACCAGTTTTTAGACAATACACTGAGGTGACTCTTCCAACTGTTTAATTTGAAGGCAACCACGAATTCAGGATGCCTGGGTCAGGATGAGCTTGGACTGAGGTTCAGATAAAACCAGGACTAGCATGGACACATCAGTGCTCCTTAGTCTACAGTTCATTGCAGGTGAGAAGGTTAGTTTGGATTCAAAGTCTCAGTTTGGACTGCTAAAGTAATTTATACGGGTCACAAAATCTGAGCTCAATTGCTCATCATACAACTAGCTCCAAGGTGCATTTCCCATTTTCCTCTTTGTTGTTTCACATCACTACAGAAAGTCCTCCCTTAACTGACAGGAAGGTTCTTAAAATTTTCATGCTTTTTTCATAACCTACCATTGCTTGGTTTAATGAGTATATATTGTGGTATTGAAATATATTGCATTGTGACATCCCTCCTGTGGAAATGGCCTCTGAAGACCATTAGCTGGTAATATATTATGAATAAATAAACATACAAACAGGTAGCTCTGCAGTTTCTCACCCTCAAAGTTGACTTTTTTAGCCTTCTTTTTCTTAAATGGCTCCTCTTAGTTGTTCCATGGGTGGGTAGACAGATGTTTGCAATTATGTCCATATATGTGGTCCACAGGTATGCCAGAGCTGAGGAATCTGGTGCTTTGTTAAATATTTTCAAGTAACCAGCTGCTGCATTTCTCCATGCAGCCAAACCACACCAAATGGAAATGTACTAAAAGAGATGGGTAAATTGAAGTACTTTTTTAAAAACAGAAAAATGACTCATGCTCATAAAATATAATTACTGTAGTAATTCCTTAAATATACTGACCAATGGCTGGAGGAAATTTCAATTGACCATTCATTAGAGTAATTCCACCCCCAACCCCACCCCCTGCAAATTTCTATGCCAGTAATTGCTACAGCATACCAGAAGGCTGCAACTAGAAAGAAAGAAAGATGAAAAGGGCCTTTACATCCATGAACGAGGAAAGGACAGCCTTCAGGTGCACTCTGCACATTGACACATCATGCACCAAGCTTGCCATCACCTTTGTGCAGCAGTAGACTGGGGTCAAACTCTCTTTCACCAAGTGCACCTCAGCAAGTGGTAGTGTTTAGCGCACAGTCATGGGATACTCAGAAAGACAAATATGCCATGAAGTAAGAAAAGTGGAAATTCCCAGGTTTTATTAATGGCTACTAAGTATAAACTCATGACATGCTTTCAGTTTTGCTGGCATCACAGGAAGCTACATAACTTTTTTTCCAGTATCATGTAATGGTTCATAATTCCACAAGCTATTTTTGGGAAACTACCTCAGAACACATGGGACACAAGTCCTGAATACTGAAATGTAACTCAGTTATTTTTTACTACCCTAGGCATCATTTGCCCCTGCACTGTGCACTTTGCCTGCTCCATTTGCTTGAGCCCAGAGCACTGGAACAGGCTGCCTAGAGAGGTTGTGGAGACTCCTTCTCTGGAGATATTAAAAACTTGCTTGGACATGGTCCTGTGCAACCTGATCTACATGAACCTGCTTTAGCAGGCAGGTTGGACTGGATGCTCTCCAGAGTTCCTTCCAACCCCAACCATTCTGTGATTCTGTGATGCTGTGATAGAGCAGGTACAAAGCAAGTCTAGAAAATGCAATTAGGCAGAAATGCAAAGGTATATAATGATGCAAGTGCAATCAATCAATAGAAGTTGGGATACTTTCATGTGTTGCTTATGTGCACGCATATATGAGCACACACAGGACTGCCTGTGCTGTGCCAGGCTTTTGAAAGAGTCCAGAGTCCAATAGCTGTTATTGAGCCTCCAGAGAGCAGTACATATGTGTTTGTGGTTGAAAAGAACTGTAGACAGTGTAGAGTGTGTATTTGTTATATTTCTTGCTATGAAAAAAATGTATTTATAGAGCCCTGTCTACCCAACAAATAGTTCCAGAACCAAACTTGGCAGGCACTGGGTGGCAGATCTGTTTTCTTAGTTTTCAAAATATGTGCAGAGAAAGACATTAGGAAACTGTCTTTTTCCTGTGCTTTTAAAGTAACACAAAGAATTTAATATCAAGAGAAGACAACCGAGAAAACAGTAGCGCCCAAGGCTGACATATCCAGAAGAGGAAGACTAGCATTCTGTACTTGGCTCCCTGTGCCTGCACACTCAGAGGCCAAACACATAGGCATCCAGAAGACACAGCCTGCAGATTTGTACAGCCTGTACACCTAGCTGAAGCAAGATCCATTGATTTTTTTTTTATTTCTTAAATTTTACTTCATGACTGATTTTAGTGGATGCCTCAGTTCCCAGCCCCAAGAGAGAGCTCCCTTGCTATGCTCAATTTCATGCCTCAACTTCCATTCCTAAGCCATGACATTTTGTGTGGGGTGTTTTGAACTCTCTGTAAATGTTGTCACTCTCCGTAGCACGAGTGAGCTCTTTCAGGTGATTCTGAAGAGGGTCTGAGAATGTAAAGTCACCATGTAGAAATTTCCAAAGTGACATTAACAGCAGGGAGGATCCATTCCAATCTGACAATAGAATTTTATCTTATTATGGGGATCAGGGTTTTGTAATTAGAGACCATATACAATGATGTTCATATTTAAATCTGGTAAGAGTATTAAGAAATCATCCAGATTTCCAAATATTTCTTATTTAATTCTGTACCATAAATGAGCCATAGAGGGAAATAGCTAGTGAATTTAGGTGTCCTCCAACCAACTCGATCTTCTGAGTCGGGAGGCAGATTGCTCTCCTAAAATTGAACCTTGTTACATTGTTTGGCCCGTTACCTGAAAACTGCTACTCTTTAAAAGTTGAGTCAAACATACCTTAACTAAAAATAAAAACCACAAGAATGACCTAATTTCTGAAGGTATGATAAATCTTTGTGAAGCAGCCTGCATTGCCTTTAAGTAATTAGTGTAATTACATAGGACATATGAAGGTGTTCAGGTTATAACAATGCAAAAATAATAGAATTATTTACTTTCAATTAAATTTTGGTAAAGTTAAAAACTCCCACTGGATAGTCCAGAATGTGCAGAAACCACATGTTTTAAATAGGACTTGAGGTAAAAGGCTTGCAATAAAGCAATCACAGAGTGCCAAACAACCCACCCGTGACACAGAAATATAATGAAATTATTTCACAGTGCATGCTAATGAAGACAACATTTTTGGTGCAGAAGAAAAGCTTAAATCCAGCCTCTCTGTTACCCTATTTTTTCTGTTGTTTGTTTGTATGTTGGGAAAAAGGTTGCTTTGGTTATAATTTTTTCTCATAAACGCAGAAGAACCAAGTAAAAACTACAGCTTTTCAAAATTTGCCTCAGGAAACTGGCACTGAGGTGTTGCAAATACCCAGTAGACAGAGCCCGTTGCAGGATTTGCCATGTCTTCTGAGTAGTTGCAAAATTGAACACATTTTGCTGCCTCTGGTAAGAACAGCCTCACAGCCTAACATAAAAATCTCTGTGGTTTTGTCCCTTTTGGGGTTCCCTAATAAACCTAAGTATTGCCAACATTTCAACTGAAACATGAGATATAAAACCAAATAACAAATAATTGCATTTTATTTTCATAATTTCATCCCCATTGATATTTTTTATAAGTTCTTAAATGCACTCTGCTTAAAGAAAACAATCCAAACCTGAGTAAAGGAAGCCTCATCAAAGACCTATCCTCCAAAAGATTTCCAGCTGGCAGTCCTTCTGAAAGCAGAATTTTTCTTATTTGGGGTAGTTTGTGCCTGGCTTTTCCACACATACCATGAATGGTGCTTGAGGTTGCCTTACTGTACTCAAGTTACACCAGAGGGAAAGATCTGATCCATGTACAACTTCTCTAAGACCAAGATGCTGTGACTGAATTTTCTTTAGCAGGTGAAATCTCTCTTTATACTGTCAAAGGCATGGGTGAATTTTGTAGGGAGGAGTTAATCACATCCCTTCCCAGAGGCTCACTTGGGTGGAAGATCCTGCTTTGGTTTTATGGGTTTTGGTTATCTCACAAAGGACCTTTCTTCTCCAGGTGGTTGCAGTAGGTGTGTGGTTTCAAACAGCATTGCCTGCATATCAAGTTTTCACTTGTCTATTTTCTTAAATGCTTAAGAGTCATCTGAGGGCTGCCATCTCAGAAAAAGATATTTTGCATTGCCATTGTACATTGCAACTGTACCATGGCACAGAGCAAATTCAGCTGCTGCAGTAATAAAGAAATAAAAGAGGAAGCAAATTTCAGAAAGAGGGGGACAAATAAGGAGCACAGAGACAGAGATGAGCAAAAGCCCTACTATTCCAAATTGAACCAGTGAGCTCTGTACTCTAGTCACTGACTTTGGGAGCTGCTTACCTTCTTGGCAAATACCTCCTTGGGTGAGAAAAAACACATGCTAGGATGGTTTAGACCCCTTGTACAAAAAAACGGGGAGGAAAACCCAAAAAAACAACCAACCAACCAACCAACCTTCTTTTTGGACAGCTTTTTGGAAAGCCATAAAATCAAATGCAGCTCATAATACATGCTGTGTGATCAAGCAGAGCTTTCCTTTGCTTGCCAGAACTCTGCCCAGGGACCAAGAGCTCTTTTAAAAACTGCCTGTGGTATTCTAATGTTTGCTTTCCTATGCATTGGAATAGATTATTCTGAGGAAATGTATTCGAAACATGTATGTATTTTAATGTATCATATTCCTGATTGCTGATATTTACACTAGATTGCTAAGAATTTTCTCCCTCCTCTTTTATTTATCAGAAAATTTATGCAAAATCCTGTATTTTTTCAATGACCCATTTCCTCAGCAAAACCTTGAAAGTCTCAGATGATTACAGCATCATAGCTTTCTCAAACAAAGCTGCCTGCCAACACAGCAATTAATTAACCTTGTTGACCAGCCATGCCCTTTTTAATGTTTCTTCCATTCAAAAACTATCTTGTATATAACATAAATGGCTGATGACATACGGTGGAAATGGAAATTTGCATTATTGCCTGCTTTAGTCAGCAACTCGTAAGCCTTACTGCTTTACTCATTTGGAAAAGCTATAAAACAAATGTAAGCACATAGCTAAACAAATCAATCTATCTTGTGCCTGCAAGGGAGGTAGTAGGAGTAAGGGTCAGTTGGACAACTAATTGACGCCTTTTCCACAAGGAGCACTTCCTCTGGTAGAACATCCTGTCCAGACAGCAAGTACAATGGGGAAGCAGGACCACTGTCAAAGATGCAGAGGCTTAGGAAAACCAAAGCCTAATATGTCCATGAACAAACACAGCTGACCTGTATTGCCCTGACAAGAAAGTGCTGTGATATATATAGGCCTCTGTGCTCTGAGTCCACCAGCAATTATAATTCAGTCTGATCTATGATTGTTTACAATGCAAGTGAACCTGCTTGCTTGGGTGACCGACCTTGGAAGGCATCTGGCCACGACAGCCAGGGAAGGAGATTTAGGAGGTCATTAAAACCTTTTACACCTTCGTCATGTTGATGAATGAGCCGTCGCAGACGCCCTCACGCATAAAACTTGACATATCCTGTCTAGAAATAATACCCACCATGTTTGTTTACCGAAAACTGGTGTACATCCTTGTCAGATTCAAGACTAAACAATTTCATATGTGTCAGTTCCAGCAATTAACTTCAATGTCTCTAGTACTTTTTATTTAATTTTACATTTGTTAAAGAATATAGGCAGTGAAAGTTGCTGTGTTTAGAACTGACAGATTTAAAATAAAGAAATTTTTTTTTAAATGTGGAGGTTTTTCCCTCTAGGCTGCTTTAGCATTTCAATGGCAACTGACTTTCCACCTCCAGATAGTCATGGTAATTATACCTATAATCCAAAAGGAAAGACATAGTGATTTAGATTCACTGCAACCAAGAGAGATATGAAAATAAAAAATGCCGTCTTTAAAAATTGGTATATTTCATCTAGAACCACAACTGTATCAATTATTCCAAAAAGTCAATGAATACGTAAGTTAAAGTTGTTTTGTGACCCATAACTGTGCATGCTTGTACTGTAAAGTCTGGATTTCCTTGAACCGGTAAAATTTTTTCCTGGGTTTTGGCAGTTAAACGCAAAAAACCTTGTGGTTTCACTGAGAAAGGTTTGTGGTGGAATGCGCACATCCCAATATATATTTCTTTTTCAAAGTACTGAGCTAAAAGCTTGCACAGCAGAAGAGTAGGGAGGCCAACTTTACTGCAACAGTCCATGCTTAGGGCTTTTAATGTGCTTCTTTGAACAAGAGAACATTTCTTCTTTCTTTTGAAAAGGGCCAGGGATTCCCTTTCAATTGGGCCAGTAATACTGAAGTTCTGCACTGCATCAAAAACTAGTTGATGAAGCTGAGCCTCAAATTGGCATCAGGGCTTAGTTTGAAGGACATTTCTGGTTAAGAAATGTATATTTCCAGGGGCCTGTCTGGTTCAGAAGAAAAAGTGCTAGGAAATGAAATTGGATTGAAAGCATGACTGATTTCTCTTCATTTTCTTGCACAATAAATCTAAGTTTGGAATCAACCTTACCATGATAAATCTAGTATATATAAACATTGCTAACCAATATTTTATTAATACAGCTGGAAGACTATCCAATTAAACAAAATATTTTGCCTTTAGATACCTTTCATGCTGGAGCAACCCACATGCTATTCCTGCAACCTCTCTGCTCTTGGGCAGGCTCAGCAGACGTATCCCATGGCACCCAGTGAGGATGCAGAGTTACACACACTTCACCCAAACTGGCATACTTAGACACCAACAGAGGTGAGGAAAGTTCCTGCATGTTGAGAAGGTTGAACACTCTTATTTTACTGTTTGTTTGTTTGTTTGTTTAATGTAAATGCAGGTTAGAGAATTTTGGTGGAACCATAGTGCCACTTGCATTGGACCACTTAGACTGGAGCCCTAATAGAACAAAACTAACATTTCAGCAAGAAGAAGCCATGCTATCACATCATAGATGAGGGTGAGCTGATATCTCCTTTCTTGCAAAAGTGGAAATGAAAGACTAAGTCCATGTGAGGCTGTGACATTGTACCTGCATGAGCATTGTCCCCAAAGGCACTTGCATTTTGACAATGAATGCGGGAGCCTGTGCATTCCTGAGCACTCCCTGCAGCATGTATGTGCCCAGTTCTACAGCTAGCAGTGGGAAGCTAGGACGGATGGATGTCACATCCTGCTTGTAGTATTTATTCAGGACATTGGAAACAAACCCAGGACTTTGGAGGAGACACAAGCAAAGCAGCTTGCCTGCTCCATCCAATGAGTCAGTGCTGTTCCATGAGAAAAAGGTTAGAAAATGCTCATGACAAATTCCAAAGCACATCAGAAAAGCCCACACATAGTCAGTTGTACACAGCATAACCTGGACAAAATATGGATCTTCACAATTCTAGCAGAGTTGAAGACAGCAGTTAGTACAACCCCAAGTAAAGGAGAAGGGAAGGTGTGCAGAAGCCCCACCAGCCTTTGACACTGGCTAAGAACCATATTTATATATGGAGGCCTCCTTTTTGCTTTTGAGGCCTTCTTTCCCAATAAGAACCCCAGTCAGGTGATGAAAAGCACCAAGCTGCCTAAACCTCCTGGATGGATATCCCAGGGGATTGTAACAGGGAGGCACTTCTGAAAGCACCAGTCAATGGTCTTTTGTACATTTAGATGCTTAAATAACTTTGGAAATCTGGCTCTTTGGTGATTAATCCACCTTCCACAGGCACTTAAGTATTCTAAATGAAATAGTTTATTAGGCAGCAGCACTGTGCTCTGAGTTCATGTTCATTAAGCAGAGTGTGGCTGGTTTCAGGCAAGTGGCTATTAAGGCCTCTGGAAATGTGCTTCTTGGCTGGGAGGGGAGCAGCACAGTCCAAAGGATCGGCTGTAAGTCTGAGTCTGAGCTGTGGGTTCGCTCCCTGGCTTGGCTGTGCTCGCAGCACAAGTCTGGGCAACTCATTCCATCCCCATGTGCTTCCTGGTTGGAGCCCATAGGCACTAAGGGAACACAAATAATCACAGAGAGCCATTTATAGTAGTTACTTTTAAATTATAAACAAAAGATTAGGAGGGCTTTTTCAAATTATGTTCCTGCTTCTCCTCTCACATTTCTAGCAATAATTTGTAATCTTTAAAGGGTTACAAAAATGAGGAAATAAAAGAGTGAAAGTAATTGAAATTCTTGGAGGGAAAATACTATGATTCCCTCTTGTATCTCATTATTTTTACTGGCTTTCAGACAAAAAGTGAAGAAAATCAAAATACAGGATTACTGTACGCAAAAAATAAGAACAGTACCTAGGAAGGTGTGTGGGAGATATCCAGCCTATGTTAAGATTACTTGGCAAAATAAATTTTTTGCTGAGCTGAGTTTCTTTAGTAAGAATTACTCATTGTCTTGCAGCTGTGACAACTGCACCAGCAAAACAGATGATTTTAAGGGAACTGGAGCAAATAATTTCTGTCTGTTCTGGGATCTTCAGTCTTTATAGCCCATTTTTACATTTTCAAGTGTCTACTTGAACAGAAGAAAACAAAGTCACTGGCGGCCATTAAGTGGTCATTTAAGTAAATAAGATTGCATGCAGTCAGCATACTGGCACTCTTTCTCAGGTAGGGTGTGCTGGTATGAGCTGTAAATGGTCTTCAGGAACAAATGAGAGCCACTGTGGAATTGTGAACCAGGAAACATGGGAATCCTAACTGTCACCACATAATAATAATTTTTAAAATTCCCAAATACACGGTTTACCTTACTTGCAGTGAGTGACAAGCAGGACTTTCAGTTCAATGGAGTTATTTGGAAAAAAATGATCCATAAGGTGATTTTTCATATTTTGAAGACATTGTCAGTTCTGCCTTATTACTTGTTCTATGAGAATGCAGTGATGGGATCTAAGCTGCTCCACTCACAGCAGCAAGGCACCCCAAGTTATCTCATAAGAGTCGCAAAAGAACAAATCTATCATTCTGAAGATGCATCTTTTCCAACACTGTGTCTTTGCTGGCACAGTTATTTCTATGTCTGTGAATCTGTAGATTCTCCAAAGGAAAACAGGAATTTTAATCTGAAAAGGGAAAGAAAAAGAGGAAAATAAATGCAGAAAAGAAAAGAGAAAACAAAAACAGAGAAAGGAAAAGAGTCAAAAAGAAATAAAAAAGGAACAAGAGAAAAAATTTTAAAGGTTAAAAAAGAGGGGGGAAAGAGAAAAAAAAAAAAAGAGAAAAAGTGGAAAAAGGATAAAACTTTCTTAGATGAGACCAGTAGGTGGGAGTGTTGACTTTTTCCCAGAGCACTCACAAACCTTAACATGAACTTTTCTTTTCTGTAAAAGGGTAATTCCCAAGAAATGAGCAAATTAATCTTATCTGTGTTTTGCTACTTTAAAAGATATAGTCCTTTGTGTCACATACCAAAGTAAGACTTCTTTCAGAAGTACTGTATTGTCCATATATTGATTTTGGCATCATGTCTTGTTTGGGAGATAGAAGGAAATTCTGATTTGTCAGGGTTTCGTTAAGCCAGCTTTGATACTCACCATTCCCAGAGATGAAGAGGAAACTACTGTTCACCCTGGCAAATGCCCTTTCTTTACAAGAAATCAGAATGGTGGCAGAAAAAGGAAGAACATGAAAACACTTAAACAGAGGAAGCTGGGGAGGAAAATCAGGAGCTTTAGAAACAATTTTGAACTTTAGAAGTAAGTATGTTCATATTGGTTTTGAGACTTAGGGACATTTCTGGAAGCTCAGGTCAATTTCAAACAAGGTAACAGAATAAAACTGGAGAAGAAACATGGGAAGGAGTGCAATTTCTATTCCAGAATGGGAAAGTAGGTCTCAGTAATCTGTAATGTCAATATCTTTAGCTTGCCTTTTCTTTGGTTGCCAAGGCATCTAGCACCAAAGGTTTGCCACTGTGGCCATTAGTTTGTTCTGCCTCTGTATTTAGGGTGTCCATATTTAGGTAGCTGTGAGCTGCAGTGGCTATATGTGAAAGTTGAATCCTGTCCACTGTGACTCTGCAAGCTGAGAATTGTAATGGCTGGAATTTAGCCATTTCCCTGCTTTTGCAAAGCATGGAATCACCAACCATATCCTAGCTCTGTAGCCTTGCCAGGGTACCAACAGCCCTGACCAGCTCCTACCTGGGACCTGTGTACACGCCTCTGCCTGTTGTACAGGAGACCCATTTCTGCTCAGGTCTGTGCACCCCTGCCTGAGAAGACTCATGGGTGTGCCATCAGCTCTGGATGTCTCTGGCTGCACCTCAGACCTTTTCTGTAGGCAGCTTGTCTTCTGGATGGGCCTCTCAGACCCCTGTTGTATCTTATCTCCAGTTCCGTCTCTGGCCCTGTCTCTTGGTGCTTTTGACTGAACCTGTATGACTGACCCAGGATCTGATCCACTACTGCCCAATGAGATAATGTACACATCCACAGCTGCCATCACACCTTAGGATGCAGTACATGCTGCCCCATGGGTGAAACCCAATTGTCACCCAATTGTCCAGTGACAATCTGATCCCTCCTTTAACCACTGAACTCCTGCTTGTCTTAAATTTCAGCACTGGCCAAACCACTGTCTACAGCAGAGAGGTCTGCATAAATCTGTCACTTGTTGTTGCCACAACAAAAGGATGCTTCCCTCTGGAGAGAAAGAACTTCTTTCAGTACCTGCAAACAGTGTCTCCTATGAACTCTGCATCCTTAGACAAAGAGGTACAGATGTCACACCAAAGTATGAGGAGAGAGATCTTTTGTCCTGCCATGAAAACAGTTTAGATATTATCTTTGTAGTGGGTCTAGTTCCAAGAGCTAGGTGTCTACAGGTTGGCAGCAATGAAACTCTAAACCTCTTATGTCTGCCATTTGCTGAGTGCGGCAAGTTCTTCCTTGGCAATTGCACTTTGCAGTCTTGTCTTTCCCTGGGGTGGTTGATGGATGCAGTACCTGCAGGAGAGCAAAGAAAGATCAGGACTCCTGAAGAGCAAAAAGAGCATATTCTGTCTATTTTGCAATTTCAATGCAATTCAATTGAACTTCAATAACAATTCTCTAATGTTTCTCTACCGGAAATTTTACAATAACAAGATTTAAACCATAACATTTCCATTTGCACTAAAGGCATAAAAAGAAATAAATCCCAAGACTTGTGAGGCGGGAAGAGGAAGAGAGCAGAGGCTGAAATGAAAAGTTCTGTGAGCAATGAACCATGGTGGCAGTTTCTTACAGTAAACAACAGGAGCCTTCAAAGGATTACCTTTTTCCTCTGGAAGCCTCCCACTAGTAAGGACAAACCAGCTTCTATTTGAAATCTAACCCATCTGCCCCTTCAAAGAAGTAGATTTCAGCATTTTCACCAGCATTCAGTGGTACCAGGCTTCCTAAAGAACCTGTCTATTTCATGCCCACCACCTACCACAATTCCAAGGAAGTTGGAGCTGGTAATACTTTGCATTAAAGAGCTACAGTTTATTCCTTAGAGCCTTGGGAAGAGAGCTGTAGGAATAGAAATCAACTCATGTTCCCTCCATAAAACTGTTCAAACCTTTATTACAAATCCCTTGAAAGAAAATGTTACATATTCCACAGTCAGCCTCTTGCTGTAATGGAAAGAAAATGAAGCTTGAAGTTCTTGTCTACCTTTACACAAGAATTTGTTCAGGCCTAAATCTATTTATGTTTTAAATAAGTATGCAGTGCTTTTTAAAAAGTATGTAAATTATTGCCTTTTCCAAAAGTCATTTAGGGCTGTAAGACCACTAACTTTACAGCTGCTGGCCTCACAAGGAGCTATTTTACTGAAACACATTGAACATATGCTTCTAATTAATTTACACTATTTCAAAGATGCTTATACAAAATCTTTCTGTCTGGGGTAAAGCTTTAAGCTACCTTGGTCACATCTCGATGCTTTCCAGCTTCACAGAAGTGAAGTCTTCAGATGTAGATCACCTATTCAGTCCAGCTGGACCATCTGGGGTATTTTCCAGTCTTCTTTCCAAGGCAGTTTGCTTTGACTCCTAAAAAAATTACTACTCCCATTTTTCATGCTTGCATCTTCAGTATTAATTCTCTTTGCTACACCATTCACTTTAACCCTTTAAAAACTGTAAATGAAGGTTGTAAGGGCTGATATGGCTGGAAAATGTTTCTTAATATGCAGCACATATTGTGAGGGGGGAAATGTACTTATGAAGGCTTTAGTTTAACACATTGTTCTGTAATGAAATTCTGATTCAAATAGAATATATTGTCTCAGTAATAATCACAAAAGTGAATGGAAAGGGCTATGCACAACAACATACGGCTTTTAAATTAAGGATAAAATATGTTTCACCACATATATCAGAAGATATTTTGTAACATATATGGAAACTGCTACACATTTCTTGCAAATGTTATGAGTAAAATTTATTAATGTTTAACGACATTGTGAGTTTGATTTTTAACAGAATATAGGTATTTTATTTTGGCTTTTTTTTAGTCTCAGTTGTAATCTTGAAAATCAATTCCCTAGCTTACCCTCTGAGCTCTCTTAAAAATGAAATCATTAGTCACATGTTACTTATCCATATTTCAAATTACAGATGTATCATTTCTTGGAGACCAGTAGCCCACAAACCTCAGTGATCCTCTGAGGACTCTCAAGAGCTTTGCCAAATAACTACTGAAATTAAACTGCTATTCATTTAAACATTTAAAATATTATCAGTTGGCTTTAAAGACTGGGTATTGTTGGCAGTTTCTTGAAAATAAATACAAGTTGTGCTTCTGGAGTAAAACTGCAATTACAGTTGTCTCACATATCTGTGAGACAACAAAATGATCTGTAAAGGTAAGCAGCATAGTACAGAAGGTTCACTAGTAGAAAATTACACTTGGAGAGTAGTTTTCAGTGGCAATTAAAATTAGGAAGACATACTGAGTGGGTTTTGACAGGGATCTGCCCCAGAACCAGAGTTATTCAAGATGTTCCTAAGTAGTTTGTAAGATTAAAAAGTATGTGTTCAAGTGGAAGCAGGCTGGTGGCTGGGGCAGAGGATACATGCTGTTGGGGAGGCTAAATGACTCCAGCAAATGCCAGAAATGGTCTGGAAAAAATGGGATGATATTCAGTGGGTCAGGTGAAAGACAGGATATTATGCAGGGTCCATCAGACATATAGATACATACAGGATAAAGAGCAAATGACATGCTTTTCTGTAGAAAAGGGATGAAGAGCACCTGTGGATGATAAACCAAGTGAAAATCAACATTTGTGCTATTGCAAAGCAGGAGAACATGGTGATGAGTTGCAGAAATGCAGGTAAAATTTGTAATATACAAAGAGAAATCTTTCTCTCTCTTCAGTGTTAAGAAAGCCTGGAGTGTTTCCTTTACACTATTAGCACATGAGTACTGAGGTTGTTGCAAGGGAGAAGGGAATAATCTCTTCCCTCCATCTATGGCAATTAGAAAGGGAAACACTGAGCTTAAACAGCAGCAAGGGCATTCCAGCTGGACATTAGAAATCCCTTCTCTTCTGACAGAGACAGAGTAGCAGGGAGAGTACAGCACAGACCAGGATGCAAATCCTCTATATGGGGTGAGGTAGTCATGGCAGAAATGTCGTACCTGCCGTGGGTGAGGAAGATGGATTTAATGAACAATAAGAGCAATACAGTTAAGACAGATTTTCTCACAAAGAATAGTGGTTGGTAGTCACTTGAAAGGGGAACTGCAAAAGTAGCTATCCAACCCCACGGGCAGACTGCCGAGCAAAGCAAGTGCCTCATTCATGACATGGGAGGGAGAATGCAGGAAGAGGGATGTGCCAGTTACTGGCACAGAAGGAGGTACCAGTGCACGAAGGAAGGAAAGGTAGTCTGGAGATGAAAATCAGGGAATGGATGAATATTTCATACTTGCTGCTACTCAATATTAGCAATAAAGAAGATACTGAACTGTCTTGCACCCAACTAACTCACTAATTGGTATGCTGCAGTGATGCCTTGAGAGGCCACCTAGAACAGAGTCTAGACAGTGTTAAAGGAATAAAGTAGATATTAAAAAGGCCTTCAAAGGATGCACCTTGGGCAGTACAAGAGCACAGCCATGGCTCCACCCAGGATGGATGATGGTTCACGAGTTTTCACACTTTAATTAGTTTACATTTACATATTGGGGTTAATTGTCCAATTACAGCTTCAGCTTATGAAGTCCCATCCTCCCAGATTACTCTCCTCAATTTGCTGTTGTTTATATTTTTGGGGTCTGAAGCTTCAAAGGTGTCCTTGGTTCTCAGGCTGGAAAAGGGTTGTTTTGTCTAACTAAACTATGAGGAGAACTTGCTAACACTATGTATGAAGTTCAGAGTTATATACCAATGCAGTACAGAATCTTGATATTATGAAAGCTAAAAATTAAGGCATCAGAGTCATGATGTAAGCATCTATCCAGTCTACTAATTTTTGCAAATAGTAGAAATTGCTAAGCTTCCCAAACCTCAGCCTTACTGTGCCATGGCTTCCAGTTCTTTTCCTCTATGACTTCATAGTATTACTCAGAATACTGAAAGTTTTAGCGAGCCTTTAATAGCAAAAATTACAGCTGCCTTATCTCTCTGGTAGATCTTGGATGTTTTCCAATTACTCTTTATTTCCACCTGAAAAAAGGCAAGGAGCAAAGCACGATACTCTGTTTAAATCACAGGGCTCGGTCCTGAAGGGAGTCCTGATAATTTTAGGGGAGATTTTTAAAACATGATCTGGCCTTGATTTTAGAATGAAGTCCACACTGAAGCAAGCACTAGGCGTTGCTTATGTCATCCTGAATATGCTATGGTAGTAGTTTTAACACAGAAGTTTTCAAAGTGGAGTGTCCTGTAGAGACGATGTATTGGCACAAGTGGTGGATAACAAGTCTTCAAATATTTTCTTCACTTACTTGTTGCTAAGTAGGTGGAACTGCCATGAATGAACAGCCTCATAAATAAAGTATCCCATTAACTTCTGAGAAGGCTTTTTATCAGGCAAATTCTGCCTTATGGCCAAGTTAGATGCTTAATGATTGTCACATAGTAAGTCCTTCTCAGAATTTGAACAAAGTAATTGGAAATAAGCTTTCAAGAGCTCACTAGACCAAGGTAAGATGCTGAATTCTGATGGCTGCTTAAAAATCCAAGTTTGTTATTTTCAGGGTTTCTTCTAAGTCCGTTTGACCTGGAAGACACTTTCCATACATTTGGAACTATGACAGTGTGTATTTCAATATCTGCTTTGATCTATTTCATGTTCTTCTCTGTAGGGATCTTCTCTGTAATACCTCTCAGGTCTCACTCCTGAGTCAGCACATAAGCGATTAAGCAATTGCACAGCTGTCTGGCAAGAGTTACTTGGAAATAATTATTAACTTTCTTGACTGGAGGTATTGAGTCAGATTATTATACCAAAGAATTTCTGGATACATCTTGCATGCTCCTTATGTACTTTGCTCTTTGGTTATTGAATGGCCCTGCAACCCTGCCCACAAAGCCAGGAATTCTGCAAGCTGAATCCTGGATTATATTTGTTTAAGCAAAAGGAAGGATAGGAAGTGGAAATTAATTCTGAGCCAATTTGTATTTGGACTGGATATCCAGCCACCTCAAAAATGAAGCCAAACACAATGCAGAAGGGCAGTCTTTTACCCAACGAAAATACAGCCATCCATCCACACCTACATGTGGCTGAAGCTAGATAGGCCCCTCCAGTCTCACCAATGTTCTAATTAAAGAAAAAAAAGCACCGCTTAAATTCCATTTAGGGTTGTGGAATTGGAAACCAAAAGGGACTAGATCACATGGTGCAACCTCTAAGTCACAGGCCATTAAATTTTACTTAGTTGCTCTGTTGAGCTCAATAACTTTTATTTGGCTAAAGCACAGTTTATGTTTTGGCCTCCAGTAAGGCAGGCAATTTTTTTTGAAAGATAAGGAGGGACAAAGCTGTTATTTTTATTTGCAAAATTGAGTGCATGTGTTGATACATATATGTTCTTTTTTAGCACCTGGTTTTAGCTTGGAGGATATGCTCAGGTGAGCGAGGAGGTAACCTGCCAGCCAGCTGTCACCCATGAGGCTCAGAAGGTGATCTGTATCTTGCTGAGGAGAAGGCTTGGGGAAAGAGGAGGGAGGGGAATGCACACAGACACACCAGTCCTGATTCATCTCCACCTCATGCATGTAGAGTCCTTTCAAGGACTCCATTTAAAAACAAAGAAAACAGCTCTTTGTCATTAATCCCTTAATTTGCACAAATACTTCAGATGTGTAATGTTTTCCAAACCACAGTTTTAAAGGCTCACATAATTAACAGAGTAATATAAACCATTTTAATTCTAGCTGAAAAAAAGATGTGGCTGGTGTTAAAACAAGATTCAAACTCAACAGACTGAAAGAGTGAATCACTCACACTTAGACATTGTGCAAGTTGATTTGAATCCTTTGTGTTTTATTAATACAATAAATTATGTTACGTAATAATTTAACTAGAAATATATATTACGTGTTGATATCCAGATTCAAAAGTACAAACATCTTTTTGGCAGGCTAATTGAATGCTCTTATTAAGAGGTTTAAAATAAAGACTCTCCTTCTAACAGAAATGGGATGCCTTATGCTTGATACTTTATACTTTGAATCTTTTTAGAACTCCAGCTTTAATTTGCTATTTTAACAACATCTCATCTAGGATTAATTTTAAATTTTTATTTTATGTTTTAGAAATGCTACACACCCTGCAGAACTTCCATGCAGAGTTATGAATCAGTACAACTGAACAGCCACTGGAGAGCAGTCTACAAGCTACAGTTAAGCATACTGATCATACTTTAGCTATATACCGATGAGATTTTACCTTGCTGTGTTCCCATTTCCCACATTTATGTATTTTCTCCTGGTCTGGCCAGCTATTGTTTTCTAGTTTCCTTCCCCACAGTGTGGTTAGACTAAAATAGCCTGCAGAACTTCTGGAGGAAATATTTTACAGCTCTATCCAGTAAAACCTTGATACAAAGCCATTTAGCTTAGTGAATGTCTTTCCATTGACTGGAGTAGTTTGTGTCCAACCTTCTGGTTCACAGTCTCGATGTTTAAATGACTGTACTGATGCAAAGGTTGATGAAATTAGGTGGTTATTTATTACTTTTTGTTCAGCCTGCCAAACAGTGTTTTGGTTACTGTAGTTTTTGTTGATTACTCCTCTGATGAACTTGAGAGAGAATCTGATCCAAAGCTCATGGAGCTCAGGAAGTGATGAATCTGGACCACTGTGTTTGCTGCTGCAAGTGTGATACAGAGTTCCAGGCCTGCAATTCTTTCCCTAAGCATGTACAGCCACCAGAACCCAAAGAACAAGCCTGGCTGCTCCAGCTGTGTTGAGGATTGAGACACTTGGAGAAGGAGCCTAAAAGAAGACACCTTGCTGTCTTATAATGAAGAAGATGATAAACATAACCTCATTATTTACAGCCAATAATTTGATTCCTATTTTTTAAATGAGATCTTCATTTCCCTGGGTGAAGGTTGCACCTGCTAGAAATTTGCTGAAAGAAAAACATGGTAAAAATGCGGGTGTGAAATCCTGTTTGGCAAAATGGAGATCACCAAAAAATCTAAATAGTCTTTTCTGTGTAGATCCTGTCCTTTACATTGTTATAGTGTGCATTGCTGGCCATCTCATCCTAGTCAATGGGAAGTTTGGTTGGATATCATGATAAGGACTTTGCTGGACAAGTAATGCAGGCTAGCGCATAAAGTCCAACCACTTAGAAACACAGTAACAATTTAGTTAAAAGTTTCAGGAGTTTCCTACAGGCTTTGTCAGACCTCTGTGGTTTCTGTTTGAAATTACAGCAGATTTTTTCCAGTGGAGCATAGCAGCTGAATGTGTGCCCCATGTACAGAGTGGGAGGTTTCTCACATTCCCACCTTGCAGTCAAAAAGTTTTCTGGCAGCAAGAAGTGCTAATTTAACAAATTTCTTTCCAGTGCCATTTTGCCAGCAGGCAACCAGAAACATCCCTAGGTGTTCAAAGCAGAGGTGGGAATGGAAAAAAGCAAGATTTATCCAAAGAAGTTTGAGGCCACTCCTGAGGCTCTGTCCTGGGAGGCCCCACCCAATTCTGCAGAGAGCCAATACCAAAGCTGATACATGTTTGCATTTAAATAAATGCTAGTTCAGTTGCCACCAGGGAGAATAAAGCCCCTTTATAATTTTGGATGAAGTCCCTGAATGTGTGACAGAGAAGCTCCATCTTGTTAATCAGTTTTCTCCTGTATATCTCTTCCTTTTCCTTCTTTCTGTCCCACAGTTCTTGTTTTCCCAAAGCCATAACAGTGCTCATCCTGAAGTGGTTACAGGAACTTTCTTGAGGTCTGCTGAAATACCTTTCCTTTTTTGACTCAGTGAGTTTAATAGCTTGGTTTGAAGGGAAAGCATGCCTGCAAAAGCACACCCTTCCACCCAAGCCATAGGGATTCCTGAACAATTGGTCTTTGCCTGGCCAGAAGAGACAGCTCTTCAGAAACACCCTGGAAGGAAAAGGAACAGGCTGGATGATGAACAGGGTGGTATTCAAAGATTAACCACCAGAATTAAGCAGATGCTTCTATTAACCATCTGGCTCAGCCCCACCAATGGCTAATTTGATCCAGAAGGCAGAGACACTACCTCATAGTCCCTAACACATGAGTCAGTGAAAGCATCTGACAAAGATGATCAAGTAATTATAGTCTCCAAAATGGTCAGATTTGTTAGTAAAGCCCGAGGTGGGACACAGTTGATGCTGTCACTTCCTCATACACATGGGCCAATTGTGTCACCAGGGCTATAGTCAAACACTTTAGTATGATGGCTCGAGTCCTGCCAAACAAATCTTTCCTCAGTTAACCAAGAAAACTTTTTTGTTCCAATAATCATGTAAAACACAAATACAATACTGAATATTTTGGGCCATATTCTATGGGGGTCCTTTGCTTCTAGAGTCTGGTGGTCCTTTGCTGCTGGGCAAAGGGGCTGCAGCAATAAAATGTGGTGACCACCTCAATTACACTCAGGGAGGTTATGGGTGTAGCACTGGATTCTACAACACAGAAAATGTTTTGGAAAGAGTGTTGTCATTAGCAGATCTGGTCTCTTGAGCCTAGAGAAGCCAGAAATTAGGGTATCAGAAACGTCACTGCTAATCTGCCCTATAAAAAAAATCAAACCAGACCAAAGCAAAATAAAACAAAACAAATCAAAACAAAACATAAAACAAGCAAACCACCAAACCAAACCAAACAACATACCCTCATTTCTTATGGCAACAGCCTTGAGATTATGAGCTGGTTAAAACTAGCCACTGAAGTTGAAAATATATTTTGGGGTTTTTTTTCCCCTTGAACTGTGGCTTATCAGTAGTCTCTTTCTTTCATCAGTGCCTGGCTATCCTTTAAAATGCGATATGGATCTGTCATTCTGAGTGGTGGGGAATTTACTTTCTTTGGTGCTGGGGCAAATGTTTTGGCCTGTATTGTAAAGGCACTGCCCTACCCAGCCTTTTGGTAGCTGTCCCTGAGGCCAGCTCAGATCTGGTGCCCTTTCTTGGAACCTTGGAACTGTGCTGGGGAAGGAAATGGGTAAGAAAAAGCTGAGGAAGGAGGGGTCTGGTCCCCTTGGCTTGGGAGATCTGTTCAAGCCAAGGCACTCACCCATGATCCCTGTGCCTGGCCATGTGCCTCACTGATTTGGACACCGGCTCTGGCTTGCAGACTGGATATTCTGACTTGTCCTTGGCTTTGCCTCATTGCTACAGACCTGCCTGGTGAACTAGACTTGACTAACCCTGATTACTATCACGGGACTTGCTCTGCTCATTGTTTCTGGGTGCTGTAGTAGTGCATCCCTCATTGGTGAAATTGTTGCCCGGCCAGCCTGGCTATAGCCCTCTCCTCCCAGCCTCACCCGTGCTGCTCCCTCAAACTGGGGTTGTCACAAGTGTTTGTTCAGCTATCAAATTTATGGCTGAAAGAACAGCATGATGTCAAGCAACAGGGAAGTGATGACCTGTGTGAGACAAGAGTAATCTATGGGACTCAGTCTCCCACTCTCTGGTTGCAGCTCTGCTACCTGTGTAAGCCTGAAGAGTCCACACAGAGCAGGAGAGCACAATAAACCTCTGGCTGCTGTAGGATTAGCTAGTGCTATTTATGAGAGCCTGCCTGGCACTTGAGGATTTGTGGAAATTCACTGGGATTCTTTGATATTGACCCTGTGGAGGTCAAGATCCCACTCCTATCAAAATACTGTAAGGCTGAAGGCATCCTTGAAGCATCAAGTAGAATGTCACTTGTCCAGGCCAAGGGCAACTGTTGCAGGTCATTCTTGATAAATATTCATCTAGTCTGTTATCAGGGAGCTAAATTGTGGAGCTGACACAAGCTGCCTATGCAATCTCTTCCAGTGCTGTAAATTCTTTACCTTAAAATTCTACTATGTTTTGCCCTATCCATAAAGAGGACAGAAAAAAGATTACTCCCTAAATTTTGTAGCACCTTCTTATGCATTTGAAGACTGTCTTGGCCCTTCCTTCCTTCCTGAACAGTATCATTCACTCCTATGCTAAAAGACCCCACTTTTTTTCCCAAACTTTGCTTCCAAATTTTTTAGACTTTGGTGATTTTTATGGCTGTCCTCCAGCTTCTGAACATCCTGCAACAAACACAGTGACCCTATTTGAGACCCTAACATTTAACCATGCATCATTATTACTTCACCTACTTATAGATTACACCCGTATCTGTACTGTTTTCTCATTTCAGTAACAATACGCTTTTGTTGGTTCCATTAAAAATTTTTGTACTTATTTATACATCACAGTTCCTTATCCTGTTCCTTTTTTAAACTGATTAGTTCTGCAACCTCCTCACCAAAATGCACTCTTTTGAATTAGTCCCTGTTGAATTAATATGATTTTTCCCACAGACCATTTTATTGGAGATAATTTTTTATTTCTAATCTAACTTATTTACATTCCCACTCAGCCTCACAGAAATCCCCCTATTCCATCTTCTAGACTTCTAAAGAAAACACCACCTTGCATAGATCCATTCCTTTGCTATGGATCTTAACTGTCAGTCACATTTCAGCAAAAATACATTAAATAATCTGTCTTTAAAGTCATTTGCTAATAATTACTATTCCATTGAGTAGTTCGTTAACTCTGTTTTTTCCTATTATTAATGCACTGACAGAAGGATTTCACAAGCAATAGTTGCCAGGACTATCATCTCGCTGGCCTATCTGGTGTTGGTCTTGTGTGCTGTTGAAAATAATCTTTAGTACTCTGATTCAGTTTCTACTTCCTATATAATTTCCTCCCATGTTAGGGATCAAAGGGATATAACCAAGTTGGTCACTTACTCTGCTTCCTGACCATTGCCTGCACCTGGAAAGTTTGCAGTTGCACCTTTAATATAATTTCTTTCATGGTATATGATTTCTTTTCTAAATTCCCTTTTTTTCCTTAGATCAGCCTTCCAGGAAATGTTACCTAACGACTCTCTGGATAACTGAAATCTGTCCTCCTGAAATCCTGTTGACTTTTACTATAGTGTTGCCTCTTTTTAGTACCAAAGAAATATGAATTCTGTCATTTCCCCATCACTGGCACCCACGTTCCTCTTTGACCAGCTCCAGCGCGTTCTGTTTGTTGGTTCAGAGCCAGCACAGTTTGTGACAAACCAAAAGAAGGGCTACCAAGGTCTGACTCTGTCAGCACCTAGCAAACAGTTAATGCGTTCTAATGGGGTAATAAAGAAGTAATTTTGTGTATAATTCTTCTGGGTTTGGTCACAACTAATCACAGAACAATTCGTCCCAGGCACTCAAGGCTGTGAGACAGCTTTTACCCACTTGAAATACACGTGATAAAACAACAGCATTAATTCTTACCTTACACTTAGCCACAAATAAAATGCTAAAGGATACATAAAAAGTGTGAATAGCATATATCTAGCCAAATACATGTGCTGTTACAAAACAACACAGTTCCAGAAAAGCAGAGTCCTCTCTGGTCCGTATCTTGTATCTCTTAGGTTCTACTCGTGTGTTCTATGAGTGGAGAGACAATTTGGAAAAGCAACCACAGGTATTTTGACCCACCTTCCAAAAAAATAATCCAGACTACAGGACAGTTATTTCTTTTCATTTTCCTGCTAAAAATTTTTATAACTCACTTCTTTCCTTGCTCTCTGCTATAGCCCTGAGTTCAGTGACAAGGAACAGATGCTGACTTACCACCCCATTTCAGTTAATTCATTGAATAGCTAACATTTGCTTAATGGGAACTCTCTTAACAGACACCATACCACTCTTTGAGTGCATTGTTTTTTTCCCAAGGTGGTCTTTTTTATTGTGTGAGAAATAGGGGTTGTGGTTTTCTTTTCTGATTAGAAGTCTTTTGGACAAGATTTATGTAAGGATTTGGGTGTATATTAGACTATATTTAGGGAAGGCCAAGAAAAGAAAGAACTTGTCTAAGAAAGAAGAGAATTCTTGTAGTGTATTCTAATGTCTTTCCAGAGCAGCAGTCCCTGATGTCCTCATTCACATTAGTGAGTGGACTAAAGAATTTCAATGGGAGTACAAAGTCTGCATTGTTGAAACTTACTCCCCATAAAGAAAACGTCTGTAATAAAAAGATGAATCTTGGCACACATCATTGCATTGGATGGAGATACATGGGTTTGTCTGTGTATGTATATGAGTTGTGGCATTTGGGAAAAACTTGGCCTTCCAGTAGTGGCTCTTGTCTCTTTCTTTGGGCAGACTTTCAAGGCTTATCATATAACTTGTAGTTCCTTCTCTGATACCCTCGTCAGGAAAAGGAAACAAACTCCAACAAATAAGATTTTAATCAGTCACATTTTTATATTGATGTTTCTCATTCTCATCAGGCCCAGTGATTTCTGGTGGTTTTTCAAACCTATCAATTAAATGTTGACAGCATTCATTCTGTATGGTGTATTTTCATATCACTGCTATCCTGCTGGAAGCACTGCATGTGAAGACCATCATAGGGAGTTGGATATTTGGGATTCAGCTTCTCTCTTTGTAAGCTTCTCTAAAATATGCAAATTGCTTGTCAAGTCTAGAAAAATTATGCTTTTATACTTTTATAGTTTTCTGAACTTAAATCACTAGACTTCTCAAAGGGCTGCCAACCCTTAAAGGTCTCATGACTCCTAGTACATACTGAAATAATCATGTTGGGCAAAAGTGTTTCTAATCAGTCATGCACAGAGAATTCTCCTTTTCCTTCCAGTTACAAACCTGTTTCTTCTCTCAGGTGTTTTAACTCCAGTGGCTTCAGTCCAGTTAGCATCAGTTCACAAAGCTGCAAGGGACAATTGCATATGCTAACACATCACTGGGCCTGATGCTTTTTGTATTCATGACTCTTTACTCTCTGCTGGGAATGAAAAGGGACATTTATTTGGTGTTTCTTACAGAAACAATGTCCATAATTAGGTACCTCCAGTGCTGGCTGAGATACAAAGGAACATTTGTTAATTATTTCCGTGTGCTTGAGGAACACATTGCACCAAGGGCTGACTTGCTTGGGGACCACAAGCAGGGAGGTACTAGACTGTCACTGCCATGCTCCTTTTAAACAAAACAGTATTTCTTTTAGAGTCAGGGCTTGGCTTGGATCCCTGGCTGCTCTACCCGAGCCCCAAAGGTATCTGCAGCCCTGGCTGCCCCTGCCTGCCAACAGGTTCCTCCACCCCTGCTCATGGCCCAGAATCCGATATCATCAGTTTCTGCCCAGAAATGCTGCAGAAGGGCCAAGGTCCAGCTAACCACAGCCCTGCCCATGTGCCTGAGGCTACCAAACCTAGCCCACCATGCTGCCTAAAGCTCTGCCAGCATCCCCATTTCTTCACACCCATGCTTTTCTTGCACCATGCACAGGAGGAACTGAAACTCACATGCCTGGTCATGGTGCTATTCCAGATTTGAGTCTCCCAGGCACAAACTTTTAGGATAGATATAAACAATGGCACCAAGCTCAGCCTGGACCCTGCTCTTCCATCTGTTTTACTGCAGGGTACCACAATTTCTCAGTAGTGTTGGAGATTGATGTGAGAGAGCAACATGGCACTGGCACTGCCTCTGCCTTTGAAACACCAGGCTGTGCAGAGTGCTGTAAAAGTCACATCATGACAGCACCAACAGGAATTGGGTCTCTGCCTTTCAAAGGATGAATCTTTGCCAAGAATTTAGCAAGTCTGACCACTTACCCACCCCTTCAAAAGTAAGCAGGCAAGCCTTTGTGAAGAGAAAAAGGAGGCTGTTAGTACTTTGTGGGCTGGGCACAGGCCACAAATGCCGAACACAAAGAGCTCCAGCTGGGAGTCAGTACCGCCAGGAATTTTCCCCCTCTGTACTGCAGAGTTGAAGCACTGATGACTCAACTTCATTTTCCACTGAGAAGGTCCTCTTGGAAAGAAATTGGAATTGGAATTGGAATCTTGGAATTCTTGGAAAGAAATTCAGCCTGTTGGGAAGAAGTGCAAGATTTGTCAGGCACAAAAGAACCACCTGAGAAGCAAGGTGGCTCCCAACTGCTGCTTATCGCCAGGCCCTGGCCTTGAGGCTCACTTTCCAGAACCATCCTTGAACCCTAATATTTCTGCTCCACCTGCGAAGTCACCATGTCAGAGCACTGAAGCTGTGGATCACTCCACATGCCCTCAAATCTTAAAGATAACTGTTAGAAAAACAATTCTGAGACTCTTCCTCCATTCATTCTCTTGTCTCTGCCCACTCTTCACTTTTCCTTATTTCCTCATGAGATCTGGTGATCTCTCCTCTCACCCCAGCATCTACACTTTCACATTGTGATGGGTCTCCCCTGGACTCACCCTTCCCTCCTTTTACACATGTTTTCCACAGCTGCCTAGCTCTGTGGAGTCCCTGAATACAACTATTTGCTGCATTACTTTAAAACAACAAAGCAGAAAAAGACCTTATCCTGGGCCTCCCTTGCTTGCCTGCCTGTATAACCCAAAAGCTCCTCAGAAAGGACAGTGCACTTGGATGAGCGACCCATCCTCCACTGGCTCCTTTTCTGCACTTCCCAACCAGTCTTGGTGGGGCTGTGAACAATCCCTAGATGCCACCATGGACTTCACAGCTGGATATAGGATCTAAAGCATTTGGTAGCTGCAGATAAGCAAAGTAAAATGTTTTGGAGTCAGCCTTCTTCTGTGATCCATGGACACTGATTTAATGGAGTTCACAGCACCATAGTGCACAAGTTGCTTAAACTATTGGGTGAGGATCATTCAGAAGAACCCCAGAAAAAACAAAAACAGTCAGTTTTCCCCTTTGTTGCACTGATTGATGCAGAGAAAGAGGGCTCCACTCAGTCCAATGACAACTTCTAACTCCTGTTCAAAATAGGATGCAGTGATATCGTGTCAACTTTTACCACAGCTCTGGCATGAATGATGCTATTATTTTAATCAAATTGATGCTATTATTATAATAAAATTAGGGATACCTTTGTCCTACAGTGAATAAAGACAGCATTTTAAAGCAGCTATTTCTACTTCTGAAGTAAGGCTACTTATTTCCTGCAAGAACTTGAACTGATTCACAAGACATCTTAAACCACACATAGTTACCTTTCCAAATTTCAAAGGCAATGTGGTCACATCCCCATTTAAACACTGATATCATCAGGACTGCAATATATGTGGTATTGAAGTGCATTAAGATTTCGGTGTATAGATGTTCTCTTCCCTTTTCTCTTTTCCTTAACATTTAAGGTGATATTTTTTGCAATCTAACACACTTCAGTCCTTTTCTCCTGCTACCCCTTTCTTCCTTACTCTCAATGACATTTATTTCCTCTCCAGTTTTCCCTCTCTGCTTCTTCTTTGTTCATTTTACATTATTTCCTAGTTTAGCCAGCTCAATTTCAATTAGTTTTGCTCTCCACCTTTCTTTCCCTGAGATACCTGTTTTTCTCCACCAGTACCAAGTAAATTTCTTTACATCTGTCCTATCTCTTTCCCCCCAGTTCTTGGAGTGGCAGCTTTAAAGGTAATGCTGCACATGCTGTTCTTTGTGTCTCCTGAGACTTTTTCAGACCATTTACTCACTGGGCATAAAACCTTTACTGGACACCCATGCTCACACAAGCATCTCCTCTTCCAGGGATCCAAGGGGGCTGGAGGTGCAGATGTGCATCAGTCTGCTGTCTCCTCTTTAGATGGGGCCTTGCCAGTTTTAGGAGCCAGAGCTGGGTCCACACGGCTGTGTGAGAAGGTGATTACAGGGTGGGCAGACAAAGCTCTAAATAAGGTAGCACATGCCATGGTGCAGGTGCTGGAGGCAGCAAGGAGACATCAGTGCAGCCTAGCACTCAGAGTGAATATTAATCCTGGAGTCCCTGGGGGCTGCTGGTCCAGTTTTCAGCTGCAGTCTGACATAAATTGCTGTCAACACCAGAGCAACTTAGGTAAAATCTAGTACCTGGGCCACAATTGAGCCTTCAGTCTCTTCTGTAAATGTACTTTGGAAGACTTTGGTGACAGAACAGTCTTTGTGCATTAAAACCTGGAATGTGCCTGTGCATGCCAGGGGCAGATCTAGCAGGATTATGGTAGCTGGTTAACTGTGTCTGTAACTACTACTGCCAGACTTATAAATGGGACAGAAATTTAAACAAGTTAAAGGGGGCTTTTTTGGCTTTTTTTTCCTTTTTTTTTTTTCTTTTTAGCTTCAGTCAGCTGGAACCTGAACTGGGCTGCACCCTGTCTGGTTTCACTTGCCTGTTTCTAGTATTACTATTGACCAAAAATACAAGTATGAACCCTGGTAAAGTGTTCTCAGCAAAGCGTTGCTGGGATGCTCCCCTTACAGAAGTGACACAGATTGCAGACTCTTCTGTTCTGAATCACTCAGGAGTGCAGCAGGAAGGAGAACTACTGCTCTAACAGAGGAAGAGCAGGAGGTGCCTGTCACCTGAGAGTAAAACCAAAGCTAAAGGTCCTTGGTCAACTGATGCAACTTGATTTATCAGGCAATTTATGAAATGTGTGAACCAGCTTCCCCCCTCAGTGTTTTTGGGAAAAATAGTCAAGGAAAATGCCATATGTGAAAAACAGTGCTTGTGGAATACTGGATAACTGGGGTAGGAAAAATGCTGTTTGGAGAAAGTAACTTAAAAAAGGCTCTTAACTGCACACGTGGGCCCCAGGGATGGAGGCTCCTATATCACATCTTCAGGACTTACACTGTCAGCTTGACTCACCAGTTTTTTGAGCAGAACAAGAAAAAAGGTAAGCCAATGAATGGACTGCCAAAGAAAGCCAGAAATGACAAGCTTCTCTGGCCACATAAAGGACAATTTTTAAGGCTGTAGCTCACACACTTTTCTATGCAGCTCAGACCTAACAGGAGAGTGAATGATGTATGTAAATAAGTAAAGAAAGGAAACTTGCTCCTAACTCCCTCTAATCTCAAATCCTAGGTTTCCAAATAAAGGCTTGTGCCTTATTTCTGGTATACAGAATCCTGAAACTCTCAGAATTTGATAACCTTTTATTTTCCTGTGTCATTTTAAAACTGAGAGGGTGGAGCTCATGTGTGGTGCCCCTCCTCTCTGAATCCGAGACTGTACATCCATAAAATCCCACTTAGTGGGAAGAAGTCATTTTGCACAAGTAGTAGCCAATGTTACCAACTTGATAAAAATGCATGTGCTTGTTGAGAAGAGGCTTCAGAAACAGGAGGCAGAAATGGTACAGCTGGGATGACATCCTGGAACTATGTAACCATGACATAATACAAATTCACCATGGCATCACAAACCGTGAGGCCGCAAGAAGGGAATTTAAACCGAGAAAGTGGGGAGCGGCATGCAAGAAAGTATTCACAATTTGAGAGTACAGTTCCATTTGAAGGGCATTATGCTCCTAGACTCGGGGGGGGGTTTTGTTTGTTTGTTTTGTTTTTTTGTTGTTGTTTTGTTTTTTGCTTTTTTTAAAATGTACTATGGGTTTTCAATGACATTGAAAATTTTTGGTCATGTAGCACAATAATAGAAAAATTAGCAGTACGATGGTCATCTGCATACGCAGAAGCCTCATCATCCAAGCATGCATTGAGGGAATGGATGAGAAATCCTTCATGGAATAGCAGCAAACCTCGGGCATGCACCTTCTTCCTTATACATACAGCGACCTGCTGCCTGGATAAAAGCCGTGCTGGTCCAGTGCCTCATCAGAAGAAGAAACACTTGCTGTAAATCCCTTTTTCCAGACGCCTTTGGTCCGTTCATAACCGAGCGTTTCCAGAGTGGGAAGGCTGGGCACCTCCAGCGCGGCCCCCGCGGCGGTGCCTCGGTGACTCCTCCGCGCCGCGGGGGGCGCTGTGATCCCGGCCCCGCTGCCTCACTCAGCACCGCCGGCGCATCCTCCGGCCCGACACGCGGTCAGGAAGTCGGGCAGCCTCGCTCCCCCTCCTCTTCTTCCTCCTCCTCCTCTTCTTCCTCCATCTCCTTCTCCTCCTCCTCCTCCGGCCACGCCCCTCCGCGCCCGCTCTCAGCCAATCACCGCGCCAGCTTTCGGCCCCGGCACATCTCCCGCCCCTTTCGGGGAGCGCCGGGGCTCCTGATTGGCTGCGGGCTCGGGCCGCGCGGCGGGAGCGGTGCCGAGCACGGGGCGCGCTCCCGGGCCGTGCGGCGGGAGCGCGCCTGCGGGGGGCTGCACCTGCGGCCGCCGCGGGCGGGGCGGGAGCGCGGGCGGGAGCGCGGGCGGTGGGGCGGGAGCGCGGAAATGCCGCGGCGGCGGCGGCCGGGGCAGCGCAGGTAACCCCGGGTGCCGGCAGGCATCCTCCCCTCTGTGCCCGCCCCCAGCGCCGGGAGCCTCGCCCCGGCGGCCGCGCCTCCGCCCCGGGATACCTCCGCACCTGAGACGCGCCCGCCGCCGGGAGGATGGCACAGCCCGCGGCAGAGGAGGCGTGTGGCTGCACCGCCGCCGCCGCCGCACCGGGAGACGACGGCGAGGAGATGAACGGCAGGAAGGTGGCTCTGATCACCGGCATCACCGGGCAGGTAACGGCGGGGCTCCCCTCCTTCGCGTGCCCTCCCGGAGGGCGGCGGAGGGAGAGGGAGAGGGGATGGGAAGGAGCCGCCCCGAGGCGCCCGCAGGCGGCCGTGACCGGGGCCAGGCGTTGGGAGAGGGGCGGCGGAGGGCTCGGCGTGGGTCTGCCCGGCGCCTTCGCTCCCGGGCCCCGGGGCACGTCCCCGCGGGTGCCTTCCCAGCCCGGTGCCCGCTGCCCTTCCCCGCTGGCGCCGCCAGTTCCGCGCCGGGCTGGAGCTCCCTCTGACAGCCCCCGGCTGGGTCAGAGGCGGACAGACCGCCTCGTGGGTAGGGCTTGTCTGCCCCGGGGGTCTGCAGTGTTCTTCTGCTGGTGTGAGCGAGATGGTGTGCAATGCCTTTTTTTGTCTCGTGTCTGGACCGTCTTATAGTAGTTTGTACCAGGAATTCCTGAGAAATCAGCTAAACGTGTGCAGGGATGAGGTGTGAAGCCAGCATCGCTGAAAAAGGAGCAGCATCTAGGAAAGACAGTACAAGGAGCCAGTGTTGGGACTCTTCATCCTGAGGTCTGCAGTGGGGAAGGTACCAGTGCAGGTGTGAGGCAGCCAGCGTTGGTTGCGACCTGATCAGGCTTGTCACTCAGGAGGGGTGCTTGTCACTTGCCACTGTGACACACTGGGCAGCCATGCATGTACAGTCAGTACCTGCTTTATCCTGAAACCTCAGTGGAAGACAAAAGTGTTTCCCCAGGTCACCTGTTTTGTATTTGTGTACGTTCATTGCAGTCTCCAATTTTTTTGGCTATATTACTCATAGGGATAATGATGCTCTCAGCGTCCTGGTGCTTTGAGCAGAAGGTGCAGGAGAAAGATGGCATGGGAAAAGAAAGATCTCAAAGAGAAAGAAATCACAATCTCTCTTGGAGCAACTGCTGCATGATGAAAAAAGATGTGATGGTGGTGAGTTTTAACCTGGTGAGGTGTGCAGGAGGGTTGATGTGTGCAGTTTGTGGCTTGTGCTGCTGCACTTCCAGTAGGCAGCTGGGATAGTTGTTGGACTGTTTGTGCACACAGAGATCTGCATTGCTCTGTCTTTGCTGGCAAGTGGGTGCTAAATGAAAAGTTGTCCTGGACATGCTTGCTCATATTTTAGGAACATCTTATTTGCAATGTAGATACCTCGCACTACCTGGGAAAATTTGCTCTCCTTTCACATTGCTTATCTCCAGGAACATGCTGGTACTGAATGACTTCTGCTTGGAGGGTGTATCTCCTGTGATTGGTATAACTTGTTCAGTAAGTAATGTATAGTAGCCATTAAGGCTCATTTTAGAATCCCAGTGGAACAGCATTTTTTCTTTATGGCTTGCATTTAGTTAGTGACAGCTTCATACATGGAAGAACTTCTTCCCCTTCAACTGTGACTTGTCCTGGTATGTTTGCAGATCCACTGTGAGGTGCTGGTGTGGATTGTTGAGAAGTCCATGAGCACTGTGAAAAAGTACATGTCAAAACAAACATGTTGCTCTTTTACTCTGAGACAGTCAGTGCTGTCTCTCTTTTTATTTTATAGTGGAAGAACCAGTGGGTTCTTTGTGAGGGAGTAAATACAGAGACTAGCTTTTCATCTGCTGTCTGAGGGAGCCTGCACTGTGCTTTGAACATTCACCTGCTGCTTGTGTTTTGCCTCATTATGCCTGGTCCTGTGTGTTCTTGCCACACTTTTTGGTCACGCTCTTCTCATGGGTTAGCAGCTGTCTGCTAATAGCAGGCTGGGGAGAACCGTCCAAGGGGCTGTCTGACAAGGAGATGTAACTATGTCTGAGAAGAGGAAAAACTACTGATCTCTATGTACTAACACTTCTGCTTGATGTTTATTTCTAGCAAGAGCACAGTCAGAGCTTTCCCAAGGACTCCTTTGGTGCTGTGTGAAAAGTCTTCCAGGTTGTTGCCAGAAGTACGTTTCCCTTCATCAAAGATAGTAAGTTAGAGGCCTGTAGCTACAACACCATGGTTCTTTCAGTGCTGTGTTCTGTATGTTACTTTGTTTCCAAAGCAGATCCTCCTTCTTAGCTTAACTTTTGACAGGCATATTATTTATCATTGCAACATGTGGAGAACCAGAGCTAGGAAAGGCCTTTTTTGGGGCCGTGTAGTTCTCCATAATTCTGAGATCTGCTGCCAGGATTCCTGGTCCATCTATTTTCTTAGATGAGTTTTAAAGAACATCACCATACTTTGAAGAGGCTCACCCAGAAACAGGAGACTTGGATTTTGTTTCCTGTGTGAGAAAGGGAGACTTGCATCTGAAGAAAGAGTGCAATGTGTTTTTAAACTTAGTTACCATGCGTAAAATGTACAAATATGATGAAGTTGAAGCTAGAGCTCAGGCTTTTTCTCTCCCAGGCAATTATTTTATCAACTGTGCTAAAGATTATTGGCCTGTTTCAAATTCTTCCTTTAACTGGTGCTCTTTCAAGGTGGGAGATAAAGGCTTGGATCTCTTCAGACTGAAGGTGGTATAGAACAGAATTGGATGGTAAACTCCTCTTATTTAAACTATGCCCTTTCTGCAACAGCAAAAAGCAAGCTGCCATAGTTGTATTGTATAAGGAACCTGCTTTTGTTTGTGTGTGGTCACTGTCTGAGAGTGTTTGCTGAAGTAATGCCCTGTAGGGCCTGGCACATAAGGATGGGTGAAAGATAATTATTGAGCTGGATGTGGACCATGACAGTTCTGGGCAATTGTGGAGTAGGGTTTTTGTTGTTAGAGTACTCTTGGGCCAGGTGAGGTGCTGCTTGAACTGTAACAGCCCTTCCTGAGTTGGGATGATGCCACAGCAAGTGTGCTCGATCATAGTGCTGGAATCAGATAACTCATTATTTTTCAGAACTTCTGTGTAGACAGGAACATGAGGATTGTTCACCTTTTCCACTAACAAAAGTTGGGGTTTTCTCTCTAGAATGGAGAAAGAGTTGAGCAGAGATAGTTATACTTTGATAATGGAGCAACTGACTGATGATGCAGCTTTTAACTGAAACATAACACAGAGATATGGCACAACTGAAACTTCTGATGAAGGGACTTTTAATGGGGTTCATGAGACTTTACAGCATGCCAGAGAAAGATGGGCTGTCTGCACAAGTTCTTCTGTTTAGTAAGAGTCTGGAGGCACATGCATTTGCCAGCTTAACTTCACCTGTTAATGAAATCAGTTCTAGTGACTTGCTTTTCTTCTAGATAGAAGACATTTAGAGAACAGGTATCTGCAAGGGTGAATGTGTTACTGATAAGAAGGTGAGTTTGACCTCTGGCCACATAAAAGGAGTTTGCTGCATGCATGGTGAAGCCACAAAGGAGAGCAAATTTCATAATTCTATGATCAGGACTTAAATGACATTCTGGCTCCAAGGGCTGAACCTTAGTTTCTATTAAATCAAAGCAGATGTATCAACCTCTACAAATTCTGCATTTGCCCTTCGAGTTATGGTGAAATCAGTATCGTTCCAGCACTTGCATTGCTGATAAGAGACTCTAAGCACGTAGGCAGTGGTGTTATATACTCCTTTTGCAGTATTGAGATTTCTTTTATCTTTCTCACACCACAGCAGTGGAACGAACCACATTTCACTGTTTTGCTAAAATAACTTCCAGAGTGAGGCAGTTGCTGTGGTTAGATGGATGAAACATTTCTGAAGTGTCATGTAGGTATTGGTCTGCTGGTAGACTACTTATGACTAATGCTTAGCACTTTTTTCTTTGTTTAAAGAGAAGTATTTTATATTAAACAGGCCTCTTGTATGTGTTTAAGTGAAAATGCTTAAAAAAAAATCTCAAACAGCTTGAATATCACTAAGAGTGTTTTCAGAATGCAAAATAAATGTACTGGACTTTTCAAACCTTGGTAACTTGAAGAATTACTCTGTAAAAATGGAAGTTTTGAATCAAATACTAGTATTACTAACAGTGTAATTACTAACAGTTCTGCAAACATGGCATGTTGCTTATACCAGGAAGCTACTAAAGCAGTACACTTTTAAAGTGTTGTTTTCTAGACCTCGTGACTAAATATCTGTTAAATTGCACTTAAGTATCTATTCAGAATGTCTGATTGCACTGCAATCAGTCTGATTGTCTTTCTCATACTGATACTTTTAGGAGCATTCAGATATTTGACTCCTTGGAAAAGTACCAAGAAATAATCTCTCTGAGCCTAACTATGTGGCTATATGTTGATGTTTCTACTTTTCCCATTTGGGCCCTGGATTTTGAGCAGTAAATAATATCTATCTGCATCTGGTGCTTTCCTAGGAGAGGCAGCAAGGTAGACCACGATGGGTGAGCAGGCACTTCAGAGCTCAGTTTAGTATGAAGCGATGCATTAGAGCTCAGTGTCAGTACATGCCCTGAGGCTATTGCAAACGGAGCATGGAGGGAGCAGTTGTGTCTCTGCCTTGTGAGAGTTCTTACAGCAGCAATACTAGCTCCAGCCTCTGCTCCTTTGCCTGCAGTTCTGTCAAATACAGCTTCCATTTGGCAAAACTTAAGGCAGCAACCTCAGAACTTTCACCCAAGCCTGAAGGGAGCTTAAAGAGTTGGGTCTGACTCTGTCTTTTGTATTGAAAGTTCAGTTGCTTACAGCCTTTGCTATTCCTCTAACACACCAAACCCTTATACAGGTGTACTGCAAGTTTCATGCCACAGTTACAGTTCACAGTTGAAGAAAGGTTAACTGTATCAAGAGGGGGGGAAAAAGATACTGAGAAAGCAAGATTTGCTGTTGTAAATTGAGATCAAGTTGTAGGGTTTTTTAAAAATTTGGCTGTTGAGGTGAAACTGAACAAGACAGGCTCAGTGGGGCAAAGTACAGTAATAACAGAACATGAGTCATTGCTTAGTATTAAGAAAACCCTAAAATGAGTAGCTGGTAGAGGGTCATGGTCATAGCCTATAAAACTCTTTGATACTCTGTGGCTAAAATAAAATAAATGTTACTTGGAGAAGAGTTGCAGAGGAAACAGTTAAACAATGTTTATGAAAGCTTCTTTCAGTATAGTGATCAAACTGTGAGGTGGGAATCTGTGTCACTGGAGAACGTGTGTATACTTGAAAAACACAGGTAGAGAAACATTATAGGCTGCTGTAGCAGAGACAGGATGTTGGTTTGCCAGAAGGATAAAATCGGAGGGATTGGTTTTTCGCATTGAAATAGGAGGATAATCTTTGCTGAAACTGGCTAAAGGTAAATATTAGCATTGCTGCCATTTCATTAAGACAAATAGTCTTAGTTTCTGAGTAAAGCTAAATATTAGTATTGCTGCCTGTTCATTTAAACAAATATTGTCTTGTTTGAAGCCAAGGAGTCTATTTCAGTTTCTGTCTCTAAGTAGCCAAGAGTTGTCTTGAGCGAGGATTTCAGGTGCATTGAACATCCTTATCATAGTCTGAGGATGCAGAGATGTAGGAGCACTGAATTTGGCCACAAACCTGAATGCAAGAAACTTCTTTTAAACGTGGGAGGGTATGTGTTTTTGGGGTGGCTTTTATTGGATTGGTTTGTTTTAAATGATGAGGATGTCAAGCACAGAAGAAATTGACTATAGAAGTTGAGTGTCTGTCCCTGGAGGAACCCAAACCAAACTGGACATGGCCCTAAGCAACTTACACTTGTTGACCCTGTCTTCAGCAGGGATGTTGAACTGCACAGAAGTCCCTTTCAATATAAGGTTGTGTGATATTATGACCACTCCACAGGATTGGAAGTCGAACCACCTGCAGTTTGTGACAAGATGGCATAAGGGGCTTGTTGAAAATAATTTGCAGCAAATAAATAGTGGCTCTGACATGAAACTAAGCTTTCCTAAAATATAATTCCAGGTACTTTCCCTTTACAGGATATAGATGAGGAGTGCTGCTGTTGATTGTCACCCAAAACTCTTGAGGAAAAGGCATTTTACTGAGTAAAGTAGTATAACAAATACTGAAATTGAATACTAGAATATTTTCTGAAAACAGAGACATTATTTATACAAAGATGCCTGACTTTTGATTGCCTTGACTCCCTTTTGGAAGGAGGAGGGCTGCTAGATAGACTAATTCAACTTCTGCAGTAATAGCCATCTATAAATACATGGTTCAATGTTTTACTCTTTCATATGGTTTATACTCTACACCAGTATGTGCAGGGCTTTTGTCTTTTTCTAGGACTGGGAGTGCAGGACCTTGGTTGCTCTCTGTGCCTGCCTGGGGTAGCCCATCTGTATTCCATTGCCTTTCAGAATAATGCGGTTAGTGATGGCATTTGAACATAGGTTACCTAGGAGATATTCACAATAAAAAGTGTAACTGATACGGGATTAGTTCATGTGTGCCTTGATGGATTAACTTCCTTTTTTTCTTTCCACCTTTGCACAGCTTTGCTCAGTGTTTGTGACTGCCAGTGAAGTCTGTTCTTTAGTTGTATACTGGAGAGGGAAGTTCTGGTAGCCTGGCTCAGCTAGCAGCCTTTCAATTCGAGGACCAGTGCAGGCAGTCTGATTCCTTGTGTTTGAACATGATGTAATGCAGGATGTGGATTGAAAAATGTTGAGAACAAGAAGTGAATCATAAGGTACTGTATGCTGTGGTGGGTACCTGCTGTGAACATAGGTAAAATAAAGAGAGTGTTCCAGGAAAAAGAAAATGCTGAAGTTCATGTTAATTGTGCTGAGGTGTGAAACAGATCTACACATGGTAACCAAATAGGGTTTGGGAAGATGACTTCCTCCAGGCAACATTTCTCATGACATCTGATGCTGTGGTTAGGGGGCTATTTGACACTACTGCCTGGACTGACAGTCCAGGAGAACAGATTACCCCATTGCCAGCAGCATGCAGCTTCTTTAATCTTTAACTGTTTGGGAATTTTTAAATTTAATTAAGACTGGTGACTGCTGGCATAGACAGAACCTGTAGTTCTTTATTTCCTAAAGTTTTAAAGAGCTAAAGCCTCCTCTTCCCATGTACCTACAGCAAATCCAATATGAATAGAGAACTCTTGTAAAAATCTTTTCTATGTGACTTGATCTTCTACCACTAAATTTTGGTCTTTTTTTTTTCCCCTCTGATTATCTCTTTCAGATCCTTTTGTCTGTTGAGCTTTCTGCACAAGGGAGTCGGTTTCTTAGAAAATAGATAGCTATGCAGAAGGGCAAGGAGAAATGGAGTACTTGAACCTGCTGATGGCCTGTGTGAGAAACACATCAAAAGCTACCACTGTGATCCCTATAAATAATAAATAAAAGGTTGAATAAACAGCTTTTCAGTGCAGTTGTGATACTGGTGTTCATCCTAGTGGTGCTTCCTGTTGCTCAAGACAAGACACCTTGTCTTAGAGGAGTACCAAGGCTGGGTTTCCTTGCACTTGCCTCTGCTTTCATTCAGTCTGGGAGGCAGGAAGTAGTTTCTTTCTCTTGGCAATTCCTAGCAACCTTATCCCAACTTCTTCAGACTTCTGGGTCTGGAGTAGAGTCCTGATTAAGTGTCTGTTCTTACAAGCTTGTCAGCCCAGTTTCTCCTACACTGCTGTGGCACAGCTCAGGCTTATTTTGGAAAGCGCGGCTTCCTTGAAGCTCTGGGTGGATGACGGCACAAGAGCAAGGTGGCAGTGTGGTTGATGTCCAGCTTCCTCTTTCACAGGTGTATGTTCTCTCTTGCTCTAAATTTCTTCTTGCTACTTTGGGTGCTTTTTAGCCAAGTGAGCAAAATAAAAAGATTTTCTTTTTAATATTTTTGTCACCTCCTGCCTCTTTCATATGAATCCACTGATTATTTTTTCAGACCCTCAGCTAAGGAATTCCTTTGGGTTGTATGTCTGTGATCTGGAGGATGCAGTTATGTCCAAATCTTTCATTTAAGCAAAACCATAGAAGGTGAGGTAAAAGAGTGGAATTCTCTCAAGTTTCCTGTTTCTATTACTGGAAGCCCTTATGGCTTGTTCCTTTTGAGTGTGTTCACAGGCTTTACAACCTAAATCCACAATGAAGCTTTTGTAAAGCCTGCCAAACAAATTGATCTGAACTGGCTTATCTTTTGTCACCTGTGCTTTTCACATGTGTTAAGTAACTGAACTTCCTCATATGCAACTTGAATGTTGTAACAATTTTAGTCAAGAATACACACAAATCAGTATAACCGAGGCAGGCTCCCTTCTTCAGGAGTATTTCTTGTTAGAGTCTCATTATTTTCTTTTTTTTTTAATGGGAAATATAAATTCTTCCTTGTAACTCAGTGTTATTTGACAGTAAGCAAAGTAAGTGTAAAAACAAATCCATTGACTTTGATATGGTTGCAGTTAGTTCAGTGGTAAGTGCCATGGAAGGCATTAGATACTGTGTACCCTGAGCCAACTCCAGTTTGATGAATAATGGTACATTGGCATTGTGCAGTCAAACTTACCTGTGATATTGTCAGCTACTTCATTGTAATGCTCAGCTAAGCACACTGGTCCAACAGGTATGTCAGCTGCAAAGAGGTGCTTGACTTGGATGTGGAATGCCATAGATCTTGGCATTTTGCAAGGGGTATCCAAGTAGATAAACCAGCTTGTGCTGCTTTTGCCAAGCTTGAACACCTTTGAAATAACAGGAAAAATTATGCTTGTTCTAGAAAAATCTGGCTAACCACTAAGTATAGCAAGATGTAGTCAAATTTTAGGAAACGTTTCTGCAGGGCTTTGCTTCAGCTGTCATTTGACCAATTTACTGCTGCTTAGAAATTCTTCTCAAAGGAGAATTCCTACAGCCTGTGTGGTGAATTCTAATGCAGAAGGAAAAAATGATACCATGTTAAGTGTCTAGGTGAGTGCTTTTGCTGTAATTAGAAGATGCCTGGTTTCTGCTGCATATCTGACACGTGCACAGCTATTAAAGAGGTGTCTCTTGGCTTTTGATTATGCCTCAGGTAAATGGTAACTGTTCCTGTGTATCCAGAGGCAGTCTGAGGTAGCATGTCACCATGCAGAGGAAGCCTTAAACCACCCAACCCCCGGTTTAGAAAACAGACAGTTTTTTTATTTGTATCCTAGGATGTCTAGGATAGTACCTTGTGCCAGAAGTACCTTGAAGACATTTACCACTTTATGAATGGAGATAAGCCCTTCCCAAGGTGTATAGATTGGTATATATGTCTTGCAGAAAATAAAACACAAAGTCAAGAAAATACTTCTAACTGCTCCTTTACATTTTTTAAATTTTTTTTTCCTTTTTTCCCTGAGTTTTATGTTTCTAGTTTGATATGCGGCAATCCCTTCTGACTGTTACTCTGAGTCTTACTGTAAACTTCTGCTGGTGCTATTCTGGAACTGGGTAGCAATATCTGACTGTTTAGGTTGCTATTTGTCAAATTACAGGCATGCTGTCAGGAGTGTGGTTATTTTGTTTATTTTTTTTCCCTGGCATTTGCTGGTCCATGAAGAATCTCTTCAGATGCATTAGCAATGGGTGGCTTTATCAGTGATGCTGGTGATGACCCATAGATTCCTCTTAATTGATATTTCTCTGTTGAAAGGATAAGAAACAGACACCATGTCTTTGGCTGCTGATTGTCGTCCCTGCTTTTTTTAGCACTGATATCCTCTCTAAGAGCATAAACATTACTGTGGAGCACGTTTGGTTTTGAAAGCTGAAATTTCTGGGTATACTGTCTGGATTTCATACAACTAAATAATTGTGGTTTTGATGTCAGTGTAATTCTTTCCATGATTACACAGTAATAGTCTGTCAATGTATTCCTGCCAAAACTTAGCATGCTGTTTGCCTCTGAAGTGAAATACTATTAAAATACTACAAGATAAACAGTAGGAAAGGGATACAGAACTCTTCAAGCCTGCATGCAAAATACTGTGCTCTTACATCTTTTAGGTATCTCTTTGAGGTCTCTGCTCCATGGGAATGCTTAAAAAGGTACAGCTGAGAAGCTTCTTTGTGGTGCTGATTTGACTGTTACTGATCAAGCATTGCTCTGCTGAAGCCCAAGCCTGGGCTTTGTGAGCAGACCTTCACAGCCTCTGGGCTAAAAAGTGGCTTTGTTCCCTTCAGCGTTTGAAATGATACTGGAAGCTGTTCCAGAATCTCGCTGGTCTTTGAAAGGGCAGTGAGGACTCTGTGGTTGTAGATCTGCAGGCTCAGTAAAATATGTAAGTTTATTTTTGAAGGCAAAATAAAGTTGGAGAATTATTCTGATATGTGAAGGCAAGGAAGTTACAAAGACTAAGAGTTAAACTTTGCTTTATGCCCTTACTAGTCCATATTGGGAAAACAGTCATACTTGCAGCTGATCTGAGACTAAAAAGTTGTAACTGTGTGGTTTTGCTTCATGTGTTTAATTTCTTGTGGTCACCTGATATACATTAAATGTTTCTATGTTCTTATTGCAGCACTTTGTAGTTGAATATATAGTGTAATTGTTTAAGTCCTTTTTCTGCATTTTTCAGTGAGAAGAGAATTTTTTACTAATTTGAGAGGTTTTCATTATTCAAGAATAAAATAAGAATCTTAGGACTGACTGTGTCTCTAAAATTACACTTGCTGTATTTTCTTTGGTAGGTATTGTCATTATGTTTTCACACTCTATTTATGCTGGATCACTATTTAATAATGTATAGAAGCCATCTTTGTAGAAATGCATTGTTATGCTGCTGTTTTTGATTTGTGAAGTCTGGCTAGAATTTCAAATAATTTCATTGCCTGTAGCTTTACTTGTTTAAACATTAGAAGAGATCAGATTATTCTTAAAATTGAAGAGTAGCTCCAATGGGAAAATACTGATTGCTAATTTCTTTTAGAGTGCAATTCAGCTTTGTCACATGCAAACTCTTGGTTTTCATCATATTCAAGGACCTCACATCTGTCTTCTGTCTTGATCAGTTAAAGACAGGTGCCGCACAGACTTGGCAAATTGAAAGCAAATTCAAAACTACAGAAATTCCCTAATGATGCCATGGTTTTCATTTTGATAAATTGGGAGAACTGCAAAATGATGGTTTAAGTTATTTTTAGAAGACATGAAGGTGTGTAAAGCAGGAAATAAGAGTGTGCACATGACTTTGAAGTACATTAACTGATGTGGAAGCTGTGTAACAAGTACCAAGCTGTGTAACCATCACCACAGGTGGACAAAGAGTTTACTCAATACTGGTTATGTAGGCTGAGTTTCTCAGAATTACTTGGTGTGACTTCAAAATGTGACAGTGAACTTCCACTAATTAGTTGAATCCAATTCATTTTCTTTATACAAGCAGTTGTTGCTGGTGATGGATTTTTGTCATCTTAGCTGGGAACCTTCTTGCTTAACTGTTTCAACACCTGAGCAGTTTTCTAGGCAGCTGTTTCAGTGAGTGAGAGCCCAGGCTTTTTTAAGCAAATGCAGGTGCCTATTTAGGCTTATAGCCCATACAATTCACAGCACCTGGCTTCCCTGTCTGCTCTGCTGAGTGTGAAAGGTGCTTAGGGTGGCTGCCTGATGGAACTTAGACTTTTATTGTCCTGAGTAGCACCTCGTTTTGCAATGAGGAAGCATTTATTTTATACAAAGCACTTCACAGGATAAACAAAGATGATAGAATTTGGTTACTGGAATTGTGTCTTCTAGTAAAAAAAGCATATTGTGCAGTAAATGTATTTATATGCAACTGAAGAGATGGATCTGAGTGCTTTTACAAGATACTGTAAGGTTGCTGCTTTGGAGTTAATCTGAAGAGGAACAGTGCTTCCAAATCCCTGCTTGCCTCCTGAGCATCAACTGCATAGCCTCTCTGTTTCTGATTCTCTTTGTGTTTTGAGGGATTGACCAGTGTGTTTCATTTTTCACTTTGCCTGATCTCAGTAATGTCTTATGATGCTTTCATGTGTGTACTGTGACTTTGATGTTAAACCAAGTTTCCAGGCAGAAATTGAGTGGTTTTGCTTCCAAACAGTTTTGGAGGGTTGGTTATTGGTTCATGGAGACTGTGGTACTTGGCTGTCTAAGTGACTGTCCATCTTCCCCTTGTAAAACCTCCCTGTGTTTACTCACAAATGTTGGCAGCTGCTGTATTGTCTCTGTGTGTTGAAGGGCAGGATAGGGCCAGTTCATAGCCCTGGATGGTAAGAAAATGGAAATTGTGATCAAAAGCCAATTAGGTGTGATTCTTTTGAGGGAAGTAAAAGCCCACATTCCTAGTGAGGGTCTGTGATCTTGTGAGCCATTCAGTAAGCTGAATGAGATGTCCCCTGTTTCATCCAGATCAGTTCTTGATGTTTCAGTGCTGGTGGTTTTGGAGAATTTTTTTTTTTCAATAGCTTTCACTAAGAAATAATTTGAACTTATGAGAATGGTATTTGCTAATTATTTGCATCTGCATGTGTTCAGCTTTCCCTCTCATATGTTTGGGATTGAGGGAAAGATGAAGAAGGAGAAAATTTGTGAATCTACACTATTTGTCAGATGTATTGCCTTCGAGTGTTTGAGTTCCATGTGTTCTTCTGATTGTCTCAATAAGGAGGCTTTGTTTTAATGTGGGATAAAGAGAAAAAAATGTAGGAAAGGCCAGGATGAAAAACTACTTTGTTTCTATCTTTACAGCAGGACTGTATTGCCTTTGTATGCTTATGGAGGAAACATAGTTTATAGTACGTATTTGTGTGAGAATCAGACTGTTAAAATTCAGTGTTTAATTAAATTATTTTATTATTGCAACTAAGAGACATTACTGCTTTTCCATACTGAGGCAGTCAAGGGTGTTAGCCTTCTAAGCTAATCTGTAATCTTTTTTGTAATTTAAACTTAACAGCAAAATGGAATAAAATTCAGGGTGGTGCCTGAAGCATCAAAACACGCTGTGAAGAAGTTTCTTTTGGGTTGTGGTCACATTCTGTTTAGGGTTTAACTCTGTTTTTTGTTTAATAGAAGATGCTATTTTGTTGCAGGACCTTGAATAATACATCCCCTAAGATGTGTTTGAAGTACTGCATTTTTCCTGCTCGTTTGGGTCAGATGTGGGTCTTGTGTCAGCATAAGTGGGGCTTTTAATTTTGTGCTTGCACAGGGCTAATTATTGCTTATTTGGTTATGGATTGCTTGCTTGAAGAATCTCAAATGGTGCCTTTCGAAACATAAATCTGTTAATGCCGTTCTGTGTTAAAGCAAAAGGTGGCCAAGTTATGAAGATCTATAGCTATGAAATGTGCATTAGCAGGCAGTTTCTTTGGAGTACCTCTAATTCTTGAAGAATGTATGCCAAAACAGAACATCACAAATTCTTATTTCTCTGTTTCTTGTGCTCTACCAAGTTTCTGTCTTGCAGTATTTATCAAACTGTCTTTCAAGGTGTAGTCCTGTTTGGCCATGATTGTTTCCCAAAACAATTTGCAGATTCTGGATCTTACTATTTGAAGACCATGTATTAAAACATAGTTAACTCTTGTGTTTCATCCAGTGGAAGCAGAAACTGTGCTCCTGTGGATACTGGCTCAATAAGCTTGCCTCTACTGAAGGCCATTTTTACAGCTGGGTGTTAAAGTCATGAAAACCAAACTGCTGACACAGCCTTAATCACAGGGCCACAAGTAGCACTTCTTTGTTTTTGTGTGACAGTTTCATTGGTACTATTAATAGCTGGTTCCTTACAGGTGTTTGTGCATAATAATTTTTCCAAGACAACACTTGGTAAGTTTTCGAATGAATCATGTTAATTCCAGGATTAATTTTTGAAGAGAGACCTTTTGACTCTTTTTCCTTTTGAGGTTTTTGGTCATAAAAATCCATATGTTGAAAATGTTCATTATTTTTGATTTTTTTCAAGTGCGGCCCTTGTTTGGGACAAAAGCAGGGAGAAACTCGCTTGGCTGTGACAGTGGGCTGCCCCACTTTATCTGATGTTGTCAGTCTTGGAAAAAACATGGATCTCTTTTTTAGTGCTCTGCCCTTGCTGCTGGGCTGGCAGGACAGTCTAGGAGGTGTAGCTGCAGCATTGCTCTCTTAGAGGAAATACCAGGTGTAGCAAAATTGTGAAGAAAAACTGGTATGCTTCTGTTTGAGACCCCAGCAAGGGAAACTGTGTATAGTAGTAAAGTCTTTCCCCTGTTCTTGCTGGGTGTACTTGGGGCGTCTCGTGCTTTTAGCAGAGCAGATGATGGAAGACAGTTCCCCTTGCAGGGCTTTCAGTTGCTCCCCTTTGGGTCTGGTGTGTGAGGTGGGGATGGGAGGACAAAGGAGTGACTGTGCAGAAGGTGAATCTGGAACAGCTTAGGTGGCTATAGTCACTCTGCAGACAGCTTGGAGAAACACCCTCTGTGGAGTGAACTGTAAAAGCTGTTGTTCCTCGTACGGTTATCACTAAGCCTCATTCTAAAGCAGCTGAGGGCTGGCACGCTGCCTCTACCAGGTAGTGCTGGTGAATGCAATAATACACCAGGACATAATTATCTTGACCTCTGGAGAAACTGAACTGAGAGTAATTTGTTTCAGAAGTGAGCAATTTTCTGTGTGTGGCTCCTGGCATCTATAAAGCAAACAAGTCAGTGTTCAACTCCAGTTATAACCTCTCTGGGACTGCTGTTGAAACATGGCTAGCAGACATGGTGTGGTGCTGATACACTTCTTTCTCCCTGGCCTCTACCTGAGCTTGTTGACATTTCAAAAATGCATATGAGATTTATGTCCAATTGATAATGCTTTGATATGGATTTCAAAATGATATCAGATACTGTAGTATGCCTGTGTATATAGCTGCATCTTTAAACAGTTTAGGTAGTGAAGAACCTGATCTGCATTTAGCTGGAAGTTATTTGTTTTTTAAGAGATTGTGTAGGAGGAATGGCTTAGTTAGCAAGGAGACCAGCCTTGCAGAACTAGCACTCCTAACATTGCTATCTTGTTAGTACATTTAGTCACACTTGGTTTGTTAGTTATGAGGTAAAAGGCTGAGTAATCCGGTGGAAATGCTGGGGAGGTGGTGGGGGGACTAGAGACTGAGGAAGAGAAATTATAAAGGTAAAGGCTTCTGGTTCTTCTGCCTCTAGTTTTGTTTGTTTCAATGGTCTGTCAGCATTGCTGCTGTCAAGCCCAACCAAATGAAATCCTCAGATCATGAGAGGTGGTTTTGCATCATCCGTGTCCAGGGCAGGAAATGGAAGATTATGTGTATTCAATGCTGAAGGTTGCTAATGAACTAAGACCTAGGAAAAGATGAGGACTCCTAAAACTTGCTCCAGCTGAAAACCTTTCAGGGCTTTTTGTTTGGCCTTCAGATGTAGGTGACCTTGGCTGGCCACACAGGTGCACTGAGGAAAACAGCAGGAATATATAGAATGGGCAGTGGGAATGGAGGATAAAGGTAGGATGGCTCATCTCAGTGGCAGCATGCAAGAGTGGAACTGTGTGTTGTTCATGAACAAAAAAAGTATTTTTCAGGAAGGCTTGTTTACAGGTTGAAATAAGTGGATTGCTTTGTCTAGGTGTTTGCAGTGCACTGTGTATAAATTTGATACTCCTGAAGCAATGGTTAGAGGTGAAACATGACAAGCTGCTTTAGGTAAATATTGCTGCTCTGCATCAGCAGTTCTGGATTGGTGTCATTAAATTCTGACTTGATTCCTTGATTGATTTGTTACCCTGATTTGATCCTTATTCTCGGTACCTCAGCTGTACCTGCCTGTTTTTAGGATTCTACTTCTAAGCTATTTCCTATGAATTCCCATACAAAGCATGAACAGTGGTGGCTGAGCTTTGTAGTGAGTGTTTTAGTAAGTAAGGAGCTTTTGTATAGACAGAAGGTGCTTTGTGTCACTTCCTCAACCACTTTCAAGAAGAGCTGCTGTTCCAGACAGCTGTGAGAGGACCTTGTTGGGTGTCCAGACCTCTTGAGAGTGGAGTTTGAAGTGGAGAAAGTTGGGTCTATGCTCTTTCCTCCTTCACTGGAAACTCTTAAATGCAGTGAAGCATGAGATGGGCATGGAAACTTTTGTCAGGTTTCTTTGTGATGGGGAAATAAACTGTGTGTGTGTGAAGAATCAAGGCAAAAAATTGTCATCAATGGGGAGGGCCTAATGGCATAGGGAAAAGCAAAAATCCCAAATCTGCATGCAGAGCACTGCTTGGAACAGGACTGGGGCAGTGTTTCCCATCTTTTCCTGCCAGGGACAGGAGGCTTCTGATCCAAAATCCCATAATGGCTGTTCTCCATTTGTTGAACTTTATTTCATGTTGGTGTGAAAATTAGCAGAGAATACTCTTCATTTTTCTCTCTTGATTTTTTTTTTTTCTTGCAGCGTGCTGCAGCACAGACACTCAGTGGAAGTTATGCTCCCGTTCCCTGTAAGGCTGATGATGCAGCAGCACTGTACTGCTCTTCCCCTTCCCCACCTGCATGCAGGGCTGTGCTGCAGTGGCACAGCAAACTTTTCTGCCTGGAGGATGGAGGCAGTGGGTCTGGCTGGGCTGCCTTGGAAAGGAAGATGAACCCTTTGTGTGAAGGAGATATCAAAGGGGAAGGCTTTTTTAATAAGGGGGAAAATCAAGTACTTTCTTGGTACTTTGTATCCAGTAAAGCCCCCAACCTTTCCTAGTCCTTAAGAGAGGATGCCATATACACAAACCTGGTCATAACAGTCCTTATGTTTTTCAGGCCTCCTTATGTTTTTTTGTGACTTGAAAGAAATCACTTGCCTTGAGTCACTGTCTTTGCTTTGTTCATTTCTTGGTTTGAAAGCAGGCTTTCAAAGAGTGACTGCACACCTTAGTCTGGCTGAAGACCATACCCGGGTAAGTGCACTTCCCAACATGCTGCAAATGCATGGCTGTACTTGCAGGAAAGTTCTGGTCAAGCCTAGACCTGAACTTTTTATCACACATGAAGTGTTGTGTTTTTAAGCAGCAAGAAATGTTGTCCCTCCAGTATATAAGCCTTCTCCCCCTTTTTCCTTAGTTCTTTTCTCCCACTGTGTCTTTTCTGATTTGGACCTTATCTGCTTTTTATGGAAATTAGCTGCCCAGCTCCTGTGCTGTTCGGTGTTGGTTATTAGGGAACCTGTTTCCAGAAGCACTGTCATCGAGCAGCTGTAGCTGCCACCAATTCCCTGCCCCTCCTTTTCAAGCTCTCAGAGAAACTGATGGCTAACTTCAAGCTGATGTCAGCTTTTCAGTTGAGTGGGAAGGGAGGAAAACTCCTCAATGGGCAATCTTCTCTCCAGATATGAAGTTGTGAAGGATGTGTCTTTCTAGACAGAGTTCCACTGTGTCACAGCTGGAGTGCTATGCAGTGATGTAGTGCTGGGCAATGAGCAAAGCAATTAATGATATTTCTATCTGTCCTACTCTGAGACTTGTGAAGTTGCCAGTTTGTTTGCAGACTTGACTTTTTTGCATGCTTAAAAAAGACACAAAGTTAGCCAACAACAATTTGATTCTTTCTATTAATGATTTAGCACAGATCTCCAGATGTGCAGAGATTTACATAGTTCCACCCATGAGGAGCTGTGGGACTATTACATCTGAGTGTAGTTTCAGGAAGTGATAAGGTTTCTGTTCCAGCAGAAAATTGTACTTATCTTCTGGAAAGAACATTTCAAGTCATTTGCTGGATGTTACCTATGTAACTTTTATATGTATCTTGTTCATCTGGATACAAAATAGGTTGTTGCAGAAGGTATGTATTACTTTGGCATAGTGGCAGCCTTTTTAAAAAAGTCTTGGACTCTGATGAAGAATAGAAAATTTTCTGTTTTTTTGGCAAAGAGTATATTCACTGTGGTTATTGTAGAAAATACGTGTTATAAGGATTCAAACTATGTTGTCTTGACAAAGAGAGAAAACTTAAATTCATTCTTTTTTTTTTAAAAGAAGGAAATTCTTGTGAGCAGGATGAAATCCTTGTGTTCTTACATATGCTTGGATGATTTTCAGTTTTCTTAGGTGTTCAATTGCTTAATGTTTTACAGCACTGGCATCTGGATTTTTAGATTCCTCATGTGAACTGAGCTACTTTTCTGTTCCTTGTCAGTTTCTCAGTGAGGAAGGTTTGCTTATAGATAACTGACATGGAAACTGGGAGTGGAGAAAACAAATAAAGTAGTATTTTATAATTTGGATTGTCTAAAAGGAGCTGCTGGAATGTGTGTGTTGTTTGTTGCCAGGAATTAATGCTTAGTCGTTGCTTTTGTGTATTCTATTTTTTAAATACACTTTTTCACTAAATCAGCTTGAATTGCTGATATCTGAACTGATGCTTCAGGGAAGAAAGAAATGGTTAACACAGATTATATTTGGCAACACAATGTAGTGTTCCTGCAGAACATTGGGGATCTTCTTCAGGGTTCTGCTACCACCATGATTGTGAGTTTGGTAGCGCTGTTTACTAGAAGCTTCTTGTTATGACTGTCCCATTTTGCCTTCTCTGTCTCTTGCTTTTATGGTGGGTCCTAAAACTTCCTACATTGATTTTCTGTTTCATAACATGTCAATCCAAGTGAACCAACTATGAGAGAAAACAGTGTGAGGAAGACAGAGAATGTTTTACAGTGGTGCATAATCGTTGTACCACTTTAGGGTGAAGCAAATGATTTGGAGCATGGTCTCAAAGTCTTTTTTGGGACAAGAGATTTTGCCTCTGATTTGGCTGTATTCATAAACACTTGCATAAGTATGTTCATGCAGACAAATAGGGAGTTTGTGGTCTTGGTTGTCAGACTCCTGAAAAGGCTTTCTCTCTGTGTTCCAGCCCTTACAACCTTTTTCTTGTGTGAGACTCAGTGTCTTTGTGGGTCTGAAGTATTTTCTGGACTATCAGAGCTAAAGCTTGACTGAATTTCTTTTCCTCACTAAGCTGTGATGAGACTGGGAAACAGAATTGAAACCAAAGAACATCTCATCTGGTTTTTGATGTTCTTGGTAGTTTGGGTCAGAAGGCAGAACTGTGCTGTAATCTAAACGAGGGCTGTTAGAAGTAGATCAGTGTTATGTAGAAGAGAAATGGGGAGTGGTAGTTTTGAAATAAAACTGATGCAGAAGTCATCTGCTGAAATAGATGGTTAAAACCCCACCAAGGATCTAGTTAAATGAGAGGCTGGTCAAAGAGGTAGGTTCTGGATGTTGGCTAAGTCAAGGTGGCAGTCTGGGAGAGAGGGCAGGGGACAGCTTTGTGAGGACCGGTGCAGCTGAGTTAGCAGAGCAGTGAAACGAGGAAGAATTCAGGACCCTTTCTGTGGTTCCCGTGAAATCTGTAAAGTATGTGGAGAAGCAAAAGGTAATTTTTGGTCTTTTAGAGGAAATTAACTGCAGGATGCTGATTTTGGTGTCAAAAGTGGAGTTTTATGTTTGAAATGAGTTAGGGTTTTGTTGCAATTTGTATTTGACAGTATAAGGACTCCTTGCTGGTTGTTAGTTTGAAAACAAACCCCTCAAGTTCTATATAGCTTGTCACTGTGGAGACAGGTAAGTATGTCTCTATCAAATGACTAGCCCATGTGTTTAAATTCATCCTTTAAAAATCTTTTATATGCTCTGACTGACTGATGCTCTGTTTTGATTGAAGTTTAAAATGGAGCAGCATTCTTTCCATCAAGAAATTGCCTGGGCTGTTCAAATGACTTTTTAGTTTCTCAATAACAGCTTTGTGGCATTTTTTTTAATTGTTAACAAACAATTCCTTATTGCTATTTCTGAACTATTTGAAAAATGATGCAGATGTTGTTTATCACAGTTCAAGTATAAAGGCTCCACAAGTACCACATGTGCTACAGTGATAACCTTCCTTCAGTTCTGTGTAGGAGTCTTATGTCAAATGCAGTCTTTGTGCCCTACTACAATGACTGACATCTTGTGTGGTGGGGTTCTTAGTGCTAACCTTTTCAGTTTTTACCATAAATAGGTTGGAAATATTTGGTTTTTTTCAATTGTAATAAATGGATATTTTTCTGAGTATCTTCTCTTGATACCTTTGAATTCTGAGAATGCAAAATCACTGATTCTTACATATTGTAAACATGGAGGATAGCAGAAGTCTCCAGTATGGATGTAATTAAATCTGGAAGTGACTCCTAGAGTGCTAGATAAATAGAAACAGTGAGTGCCCATTTATTAACTATTTAAAGCAACTTGTACATAATTATCAAAAGACAAAATATTTCTACAAAGTACCTCATGCTTTGTAGGCTGCTGCTTATGGGATGTGGTAGCCAGATTCAGTCCTCTAATCACTGTCTACTCTTTTCACTTGTGAGAGAGGAAAAAGTGTTGAAGAATGACATGAGAAGCAGGGCCTGAAGCACCCAGGAGTGCTTTGACTATAGAGGGTGCTGGGGCCACTGTAGTTGGTGCTAGTATTGGATGAGGAGCTGAAAAGAGGACAGTGCAATTCCTTTTTCTCTGTCTCCAAAACTTGAGGACCTTCTTTTCTGGCAGTCTCCAACTAAGGTACACTTCTTCCTCCATAAGGTGGATATTGAATCTAGCTAAGGCTTTCTCCCTCAGCTTGCCTGTCTTCATTCTCATCCTCTCACCAATGTGGGACGTATGAAATGCATCTTGGTCCATGCACTTTACTCAAAGGATGAAAGAATGAATAAAGAAATCATAGCTTTTGCTCAGCGTCCTTGGAGAGCCTTGGTCAGCGAGACAGTCCCGGTTTGGGGGCAGCGATCTACAGGGTCATTCTCCCTTGCATGGCACCTTCTGGGACCTGTTTCCCATGTGATTGTAGCGTATGCTGTTATTTGGGTTGCAAGTACAATGTTTTGCTCCAGAGCACTACAAGACAAATGCCCCTGTCTGGAAACTCACCCTGCCAGAAGTGGATGGAGCTGTGTTGCTCTGGGGCCAATGTCAAGTGGGAGGATGGAGTGAACCTGCAGGGATCAATCTCAATGAAATGTGAGGTATGGGCCCACAAATATGTCCAAGTTTCAGTTGAAGCATTGAGCTGACATCTTTGTTACCAAAAAAACCCCAACTTTTTTAGGTTAAAATTGACATTTGGAGTGGCCATTGCTTATTTCAATGTAACTCTGTGCAGATGGAAATGGGGATTTGAACCCCTCTTGACAATCACTGCAAGCTGACAAATGTGAAATAGAGAACTCAAGCTAATCAAAAAGGTGTCAGTCAAAAATGATCTTGTTTTAAATGGGTACAGATTTTAGCCACACAAATATTTGAGGGCTCTGGGCTGCTGCAGGCATTTCTAATCTAAGTGAAATGAGGTGTGTGTACAGGTGTCTAATCAGTTTTGATACTGTTCAGAAACTTCTTGTAGATTTATTATGTTGAACCAAGTGACTGCAATATGTTGAGTGTGAGTTAGACTTTCTGTAACCACAGAAAATGCTTTTGCTCTAAATCTTGATTCTCAGTTTAAGATTGAGATTGAAAACTCTCCACTGAACTAATAAACCTGAACAGCTTTTTCATAGGAAATGACCTCAGTGCTTTAATTGTAATTAAGATGACATCTTTAATACCAAAACTTATGCACATGTTAAAGTTACTGATTATTTTTCACTTTTAGTAGGAGTCAGAATTCTAGCTATTTAGATTTATAGCAAGTCTTTTTTTTTTTTTGTGGGGTGGGAGCTTCATATAAAGGCTTTCTTAATTCAGATCTTAAGTGATTCTTACACACATGGTATACATAGAATGAGCTGTGTGTTACTGCTCCTTCAACAATATTCCATTATCCCCATGAATATTACAGAATTCCTGTCAAAATGGATCATCAATAAATGAACTTAATGAACTGTGTGAAAACTTAGTTGAATTAAAAAGGAATAAGGATAGAAAATATTACCAAGTGGTTTCCTTTTTTAAAAGTAGCGATGGCTTTGGGCTAATGGAAAACTAGCTGTTTTCAGTTTCTTTCCAGTTTAAAAACTAGCGGTTTCCAACAGTTAAGTATGTTTCTGTTAGCATGGTAACTTACACCAGATATGCATGTGGTGCTCTAAGTACCAGAGCTCTTAGCAGAAGAGCTGCATCTGCAGTAAGGATCATCCCTGGTCTTCCTTGACTTCTTCAAAGATCTTTGAACTTCTCACAACTTCTGTCTTCATTCTTTTCTTTGCCCTTCTTTTACATCAGGTCATCTCCACTCTTCTCTGCCTTTCTTTTCTTCCATTCTTCTCTTTGTTTCTCTCCCTTCTTTGCCCATTTTTTGCATTTCTTTGTTCTTCTCTGCTCTTTTTCCCTGCTCTTTTCTGCCTTTTTTTGCAATATAGAGAGAATCATGAGTGTGGGTTGTTTGAGGTTTTGTGGAAAATTTTTTTTTTTTTTTTTGCTTAACAAAGAAAGAATTCTGCCTTTATGAAAAACAACTGAAAAACTTTTAACCTTCTCTGGTGGACTTTTCTTCCAGCTGTTGCTGAAACTGGTGTGCCCCTTGGCTCATTAGGCTGGGCAGCTGAGGCTGCTGTGCTCACCGGAAAGCAGGACATTTATGATTGAGTTCCTGTTATTGACTGGCTCTAGAGAAAAATGCCAGATTCCATCAGACAATACAGTAGGTGCACTGTGGGAGACTTTTGTGAATGCTGTTGTGATGCTTTTTTAGAATGGGATTTTTATTTTTTTTATTTGATTTTTAGGGTTATTTTCTCAACATATTTTTTTTCCAGGCTCTTAAGCAATTTTGCAAGCAGTTCAGAGAATGACCAACTTTATCCAGATGGGCCTGAGTAATGTGGCACAGGAATTTGGAAAAGCATTCGCAAATCTTTTTGCAACTGTATTTTGAATACGTCAGCTCTCATCCTTTTTTATACACTGAAGATGTGTGTCAGATGAGTGGTATTTGGTTGTTTGGGCTTGGTTTTGGTAATAGTGGTACACTTGTAAAAAGGGTGGTCTGCAGTATAATAAAAATGGAGTGTAAAAGCAAAGTACATTTGTTGCACGTTTGTGACATTAATTTGCTTGCCACAGTTTATAGGAATAATTTAAACACTTGAGGATGGGCAAAACCACATTTATATTAACTGTAAAGATAAAATCTGTGGCTTTTCAGAAAGTGTTGAAGGCTTCTTTCGCTCAAATACTTTCCCATCATGCACAAAGCATTTAATTTGTCTTTGAGCACTACTTTGAAATCCCTTAGAGCTGGAATTGTTCCTGAGTGAACTAGAATATTGTTCATTCAAAGCTTTTCCATTTGAGAAAAATGTATAGTTGTGGTGAACTAGGAGTCTTGTTATGGGCAACAGTGTCTCAGTTAATGGACATGCTTTCTTCCAAATATAAATGCCAACAGGCTGTCTGTACCTTACTTTTCCCTTATCCACCCAGGGGTTATTTGGGAGATAAAATCGGGGGTGCCAGAGGCCCTTGGTTTTAAAGTCAGTTAATTATTCTTGTTGGTGTCTGATGGTATTTCTATACTTTTCAGTCCTTTAGGAAATAATTTAATTTTCAATGCCTACACATTATGGAACATACTGACTATTAAATATAGGTTAAACATATAGGTTGTGTGCTTCTTTTGGTATTACTTCTCTAACCGGGAGAACATTACTCTTTTTGAAGTACATATATATACATATATGGTTTTATTTATTCTTCTTAGAATTATGAATTAATAGTCCTTTGCTTATTTACTGCATGGTAATATTTTCCTGTGGCTGGGGTCAACCTGTACTCAGTTAAGATGGCTGAAGCACCAGCAGTTGGAACCCTTTCTACTTAAAGCAATTTTAACTCTCTTGGGAGAGAGAAGTGAAGATGGGATTTTCAGCTTGGGAGCTGGGCTACAACCAAAAACAGCAGAAAGGGAAGGTACCACCCATCAGGCAATCATCAGTGGTTTTAAATGAGATAAACAGAGGCTTCTTTCATGGCTTGCTTCCTTTCTCTGCACCTTTTAAAGGTGTTCAGAGTGGAAACCTTCCTGCCATTAAGTGCAAGATTATCTCTAGTTATGTTTTATAGATTAGAAAGCTAAGTTTTCTTCCAGAATTTCTATTTTGAGCTGCTTTCAGCTTTGTAGGAACTGTTATTCAATTTTAAAGTGGAATAAATTCAAGTGAAGTCAATATTCTCTGTGCACCTGCTGAAGAAGCTGCTGTTGTGGCAAGTTTTCAGTAAAATTCTACATGTCTAGCTAGCAGCTTCCTCCAGTTTTTTGGGATTTCTAGCCTTTCAAATAATGTCCTGCTTTAATTTTGCAAACTTGAGTCTGATAGTGCAGCTAATTTCCAAGGGCTTTAGTTACAGGGAAACACTTGTTTATACATTAAACAAGTGTTAAACAATGTATATTCATTTTAACCACATTAAAATTACAGCAGACAAAAAACCCCACTAAAAATCTGTCTGCCTTGGCTAAAATGTTAGAAGGAGCACATAGGTTTTCCATTAATTAGAAATATTTTATTCTTGTTGTTCTTTTACTCTTCTGAGAGATAAGGTATGCATGTTTGAGGGGGAGGAATTAAGGCAGTAAATGATTTGTTTTGTCCTTTGTGCAGGTCAATTAATTTATCTTAACTTGACGCTGCACTCTAATTAAGTGTCCTACAGCCAGCAGCAGGCAAGAGTTAGAGCAAGCTAGTTATTCCAGCAGATTAGTCTTCAAAGCTGGATATTCACACCAGAGCTGTTAAGAATATCTTTACAGGCACAGAAGAGTATCTTTTTTCCCTTTTTTTTTTTCCCCCCTTGGAAATACTAATTTCTCACTCCTCAATAGAGGCAAACAAAATCTGGGGATAAGCTAGCCAAGTTTGAAGGGCTCCTTGTGGCATTGCTACACTAACTCAAAATCAGTTTTTTAATGGTGAGTGTCTGGTACTCTTAATGATATTTTTGTTCACAGTTTGTTTTAATGGTTTCCAAATATACAGCAAAGGAAAGCAAAATTAGGGCTTTGACCACCTGTTCAGTCTTATGGGGGCAGGCTGTAGGTTCAAGTGGTTGGATAACCCTTTCCTCAAGTAAGAAGAGAGAGGTTAAGTTATTATAATGAGCATATAATTTATAATGACAGTAGGAGTTTAGGGTAAAGGTTTTAATACAAGTGTGCATATCTTTAAAAAAAAGTATGCATAGCTTCTTTTTGCTTTTTTGGAAGACCTTTGTTAAATAAAAATGCTTTGATTTAAGGAACTACCTTAGCTAAGACCATTGACTGAAGTGTTGAAAGTTACACTACCAAGACTGGGAATGTACAACACCCAAAGTTCATGGGTCAGTTTACTAGGGCTATGAAATCAGAAATATAATAGCAGGGCTACTGAATTATTAATTACCTCACTCCTCTGCAGGAAAAAAAGAACCTTGTTGAATTTCTGATTGTTATTTACAAACCTGAAAATTGTAATTGTTTTCCTAATCTTGCAATATTGCTAAAAGCAGAGAAACTTGCTATGGAAAATCTGTAAAATGTCCTGGAAAATGTTGCCAGTGCTAGGAAGCATTTTTTAAAAAGTTAATTAAAAGTGATTTTAGGTTTGACTCTCACAGTCTCAATAAGAAGCTGGAGCTTCAAGACTTGCAAAGGTATATTTTAGTGTGAATAATTATTAGTTTAGAAATGGAAGCATTCTGAGATCTGTTCTGTTGTTTGAAAGGAGCACCCATTAAAAAATTAGACTTCCTAATTCCACTTGAAAGTATTGGTTTTCTTATAGTAAAGGATTGGTGTAACAGAACAAGGGAATGTTGATAAATACAGAGAAAAATATTGTTGTGTAAAAGCTGTGATAGGAGATTAATAGTCAATTTGTTTCCCTTAGTGAGGTTCCTTGCCTCCCACAGTAGGGAACCTTTCCTGAGATTTGATTTGAGTCACAACCATTCATCAGACCAGCTCACACCTCTAATCTAGAGATTGGAAAGAAGCATTTGAGGACTTTGTTCTTTGCTTTTATTTGCTTTGATAGTAAGAATTTTAAATAATTTTAGTAAGATAAAATATAAAATAATTTAAAAATGTTTAAAATGGTATTAAAATAGAGAAGGCATGTAATTTATTGGGTGTATTGTAAAGACTTGTAAATTACAGCAAGTTGTATCCAGAGATTTAATTTAACCTCATATGGAAGTGCTGGCTGTGTGGACTGATTTTCTTTTGTGAGTTGTTAGCAGGTGTTCATAGAGAAACTTGTAGTTAACTTCTAGGTGCAAAATGTGTCTTATATCAGCTCAAGAATAAAACATGGTGGATATTTAGAGTATGATCAGGCATCAGATGAACAATCTGTGTTTGTTGCCTTGCTACTGTTGACTGTTATTTTTCCAGCCTTGCTTGGGAATGAAAGTCCTGCTATGCTGGTTACTGTTGTCTTATTGGTTACTATTATTTTTGCTTGCAATTAATATTATATGAATAGGTCAAGACAGCCCAGGCTGTAGCTGATAAATTCATTTATTGTGGAAGCTTTGGAGAATATAAATGGCAAGCTTTTAATTAGACAAAGCAGTGGACAGGACCCTAATGAATTAATATAAATAATACTTAAAAACTGGCTCATATCTTGTATGTTGAATTTTTTTTTCTCATTTAAATTTCATACCATAATTGAGTACTATTTTGACTAGTTATGATAGAAAGTCTTTAACCTCATTGCATAGGATAAGCGAAATAAGTTTTGGTTTCATTCAAATAATATTGAATTCTTGTGTTGGAATCATGTCCTGAAAGGAGTTATTGATGGCATTTTGTAAAATACAGTGCTGAACGATAAAGGTTTCTAAAAAGCAGATGGTAGTTTCACAGTAAAGTTGACTTGTGTGTGTTAAAAGGAAGACAAACTTACAGAATGAAAAAGGCTTCTACAGTCTAATGTTTTCTTACTGTTTTTGTATGCAAGACTTCTTTTGTGTTTGTCCCCTGATGTTTCTAAGAAGTTGTGTATTTTTCACTATAATGGGATGATAAATGGAGTGATGCTGCATTATTTGGTTTCTCACATCTTTTTTTCATTTTGCTTTATCCCAGAGGTCTGTTTTCAACCTGGAAACACTTTATACTGAGTTGAGGACATATTGAGTGCACCATTTTCAGTTTACACATGTTGAAATGTTTCAATTAGCGTGAAAAATGGTTGGGGGATAGAGGCTACCTTTGGAAATCCTAAAGCATCAGGTGTCCAGCCTTTTTCTTCTATGCTTTTGTCTCTTCTCTAGCCTGTGTATGTGACAAATTATGGAATGGACAAACTCTGTCCTTTCCTAGTGGATGAGTCCTCTGAGCATCAGAACTGCTACGAGTAGTGAACATCATGAGCAGCTCTCTGGATTCAACCTACATAAAGAAATGTGGTTATCATACCACTGTGTGGCACCACCTGGTTCATGCATCTTTGTGTAATAAATTGGTCTTTGGAATTCTGTCACAGTTTCAACTTTCTCTTTTACTCACTCATTCTGGGAAAAATTAGACATTGTGAGCATCTTCATTTATCTTCCTAATTTATTACCCTTCTCTGCAGGGGAACGCCTTTCCTGCCACAAGGCCCCACAAGATGGGAGATATCTTTTGCTCTAAACAGTTGCTGACTTGTTTAAAGCTATTTTCTCTTGCTAGCTGAGTAGCAGTTTCTGTGGTAACAGGTAGTCTAAAGTTAAAACAGTGGAAGTGGTGTTTTATCTTTCAAGTGTTTGAAGAGATTTGTGGTCTTTAAGTGAGAACACTTAGAATAAACCTATAGTAGTCAACTATTCTCTGTGCTTAACAAGCAAATGTGGTGTGATTAAAAAAAAAAAAGCTTTTTTCTCATATGCAACAATTTTGTTTAATAGACCTTGATCTTCAGCACTGTTATCACCTTCCATATGCTTACATTTACAGGCTTTTAAATAAAAACTTAGCACAATAGTGGGTGTGAAAATCTAAGATTGCTGTTTATACTGTGCCTGTTGTGTTGAAAATGTGTGTTCAGCACCTTCCCTTGATTTGGAGCATGTCCATGTGGGAATGCTTCTTCTGTAAGCCTGGGAAATTCCTGTGAGCTATGGGAATGAAGAGCCTGTGACAGCAAGGAATACTGAGGCTTCAAGTAGGTTGTGTTGGCTGTCATCAGGAAGGAGGGAGCTTTTGCAAGTTGGCAAGGTCAATTTGTTCACAGATCTATACCAAAGAAAGGTAAAATTACTTGAGAATATCTGTACAGAAGGAGTATGGAATTGTATATTAGAGAAGGAGTACTACAATAAATACTTTTTTTAGTGATAGTTGAGATCTCTAGCTGGGAGTCTGAAAAGACAAGATCCCAGACCTGCTTGAGTGCAGTTGCTCCATTTAGCCTTCAGCTGCTGTCACAGCATCTTCCTCTGAGAAAGTTCACCTAAGAAGTGCCCACCTTAAATCACAGCAACATCTCTTACAGTTTCTCATTATTCTCTAATTACATGTGCACTAGGGCTTGGGTTGGAACAGAGCATAACAGTGAATCAACCTTGATTAAACCACAAAGAATGATGTGGGTGGTAGCATCTTCTCTACTGTTATGCTTACATCTTCTTGCTGGTGTTGTGATATAACTTGTATGCAAAGTGAAATTTGTCAGCATCTGGCTGCTGGAGTGGGGCAATCAACTTTGTAGCTAATGTAATCAACTTGCTAAGAATCAGTTCTCTCTTTTTTAAATTTTTCCTTTATATTTCCTTTATTTTTCCTTTGTGGCCATCTAAAATTGTAATGTATTTGCTTCTTGTCTGCTCAGTGAAACTTGCAATTTGGTCCTCATCTCTGACAAATGGATCTCTGAAACAAATTTTCAGTTAATCATCCAAATTGTTTTTCTTGCACTAGTTGCTCACATTAAACAAGTAAATATTGTGTTTACTGGTTGTCTGTAAAGACCATATACAAATGCTCCCCCAAAGTCTGGGAGTGGCTAACACCCAAAAGCCCATGTGCTCAGCAAACCACAATGTTTTTCTTAGTAAAAATTCTCCCTAGTATATTCCCATGAAAAGTTTGATTTACCTGGAATTTTTCTTGTAAAAGCTTTCCAGAAGAGTCCTAACTAGCTCAAGACTCCAGCTGTTTCTAAGCCAGGTAATAATCATGGTAGCTTTAGAGAGACACCATGATGAATGGTAATCTTTCCCTGAATCGGGAGATAATTTTATAATTTTTAAAATATCAGGAGTTTTTCTGCATGAATACAATAGCCACTTAAGCTAAAAGACTGTTGCATGGTTGGAAGCTGTAGGCAGCTTCAATTAAGAGAAAACTTTTTTTGCTATGCAGTTATCTTTGTCAGAAAATGCAACTGCTTGGTATTCTTACCTGATCTAGCTCCTATCAAATATAGGAAGTTGTTGGACAGATGTTTTTCAGTGAATTTTCTAAACCATTTTGTTTTGTTGGGGGTTTTTCTGTTGTTTTTTGTTTTTTGTTTTTTTTTACAGTAAAATGCTTCTGAAGTTAGACTATGAAAATGGCTGTATTAAAAAGCACTTTTGAATAATATCTGATACATGCGTGAGAATATAAACTCCTGCTAGTATAAATAAATACTAAAAAATAAACAGAATTATTTGGATAAAACAGAATAATTCTATCTCCCATTCTATGTAGGTGATTGATGTTGGTTGCAAGTTGAGTTTTTTTTTCAGTTGGTGTGTGTGGTTTTTTTATTTTTTCTTTTGCTGTAACTGGTTTATAGGCTTTTATTTTTAGCAGCAAAGAAGACCTTGGAAAACTCTTCCAGTATGATCCATATCTGTGGCCAGAACTATGTTAGTCTTTGAGTGGTATTTTTCGTTCTTACCACAAAGATCCCCTGAAATTTGCCATTTTTAACAATCCTTAGCATGTTTGTTGTGCTGTGTCTTAAAGGAACTCGTCTGGTAACCAGCAATGAAACAGATACTGCATAAAGCTTTACCCAAGTATGGTCTTAATAATAAAATGGCTAGTTTACATGCCATATATAGTTTTAGAAACATTTAAGATGCTTTTAAAGTAATTACATTTTTTGACAGCTCCCTTGTGGGGAGATTTCACTTTGCTAAAATGTATCCTGCCATTCATATTTTATAAAACAGCTTGTCTCTAGTTTGAGCTTTGTTTTATCAGATTTACTGGCAAAACAATTTTATGAAGACAAAACTGTTGTAATAAATGTGGTGAATTACTTGCTTCTTAAATTTACTGACTTGGGACTGCACCACAGCTCCCTTGCTGAGTACTTATATGTCAGTTGTAGTTGGATAATCTGCTAAAGGGAAAACTAGTTTCTGGGTTCCTGTATTCCTTACTGTAGAATAAAAATACTTTTCAGTGTTAATATGCTCCAGTTGAAAATAATGTGTATGCTAATATAGCTGGCTTCTTGAAAATTACACTTGGAGAGTGTAATTAAAAAATGTTTCTTCTTTTCCTTGAACTTTGCATAAATTTGATACGTACATTAAAATGAAAAGTAAGTGATATAAAAAAACCTTAAATGAGCTTCTAAGAGCCATAATAATAAAATTTTCCATGAAAGTTGATCTGAAATCATGTCATGATCTACATGATCTAGAGCTCCTGGATTATCTTCCCTTTGATGGAGAAGTCAGTAAATTACTTTGGTTCTATACTTAATGTTATTTTTCTGAAGCATAAACTTGAAGCATCAGTTGTGGTATGTTATATTCTTACTTCTGAAGCCCAAGCCACTAACGCACAAATAGATGTGTAGCTTTCCCCTGCTCCCCTGAGTTTAGTGACTTGTTCATAGAGTTCATAGTCTTGATGAGATTGCTTAATTTAGGGAATGCAATTATCAACTACGTTTCATTGCTGTGGGATTGTACAGTTCAAGATAGTTCCAGACTTGGTTTTTAATTTCAATTAAAAAAAAAAAATCTAAATTATTCTGACAATGACAATAGCTTTTATCTGTTAACTGCTAGCCTTGTGTTGCTGTACCCCTCTGCAGATTTGGAGAAGTCAGAGTTAAAAGCACAGCCATAGGAAATGCTACTTTTCAGGTAATCCCTTGGCAAGCAATGCCTCCTTTTTCCCTGATTTAACCCTTCAAAGCTGAGAGTTCATTTTCTCAACCCAAGTGCAAATGCATGCTGGTATTAACATGTCAGCCTTGTGGTAACCCCAGCTGCTGCCAGCAGAGTGTTAAAATCCAGACCTGTTTTAGCATTGCAGAGAAATGTCCAGTTGGAAGTGCTCTTCATGAAACCATGACTTTGCATCAAAAAGGTTCTTGGAAAAATCTCAGTTCTAGAGCAATATTAAGAATTTTAGACAATGTATATAAAATAGTTAACAACACACAGTAAATTTATTGGGATAAATATTTATGTAACAGTGAACAGCTGAAGCCTACATTACAGGGTTATGTTGTGTTTTTACATGAAACAGGTCATTAAACTTACTGTTGCTGTTGAAAGGAAAAGAAATAGTTGGTTTGTACTTACAGGTTTAGTTTCATGAGTAAACTACTGTGTGAGTTTCAAAAATTTTAGATAAAAGAAGTTTCTGGCATATGTGTTCTTTAATTGAAATCCAAAAAGCATCCTCTCTTTTCAAATTGGATGTCTAGACAGGGGAGGTGCATTTCCTTTTATTGAAGAGAGATGAATATTTTCTAAATATAGATTAGAGATGTTGCAGGCAGTTGAGATGTGAATCAGCTGTTTTAGAAAAGTTTAACAGGCATTTTTGCGTTGCATACTTACTGGTGTGCAGAAACCCTGTGTGTGTATGAGCCTTTTCTTCCTGAGCAATAGTGCTGAGTTACAGGTCTTAAAACAAATTTCTCACTTTGTGTGAAAGCAGCCTTTACAATGCCTGCCTATGACTTGCTTTTTGGGAAGTGTGGATGTATTTTGCATGAAGATGTTTAAACATAATCCTATTTTTTGGTGATTCAAAATCTGGCTGTGAAAGAGTTTTAATCTGGGCACTGTACACTGTAGCAGTGTTTCAGATTTTTTTTTTTTTTTGTTATTGAATATTTCTTATTTGTTTTGTCACAGGCCTCATTCAATACACTTCAGTGCATTATTTCAGTAGTGAACTGAAGAACAGAGCACTGTCTTTAAAATGGTAATATACTAATGATATAGTATTGGTTTAGCAAATAGAAATAGCCTAATGTTCTAACACTTTAATAATTTTTTTTCTGTCACTATAGGACATGAAAGAACACAAGCTCACACTGCTGTTCTCAAGGTGAAGGAAAAAAGGGAAGTTTATTTTCTGACTCCAACATTTATAGTTTTCCAAAAGGGACAGTGGATTGGAGGGTGACAGTGCCACCTCTCCAATGACACTGGTCAAACCAACAGTCCATCAACTCTCTCCTCCATCAAGGAATGCAAAACAATGAGTTATTTACAGAAAGTGTGTGAGAAAGCTCACTACAAGAATGTCAACATCAGAAGGCTTAGAAAATCTTAAAAAACCAGGGTGACAGTTTTCTAAATGTGTTCTATCGACATTCATTAATTTTTATTATTTTAGGAGCAATGTCAATGTAGAATCCCATGCTGATATGGGGTGTTTACTTAAATTAACATGCATTGCCATTTAAAAAATATTCTTTGGTTATTTGGTTATTGTCTTAAATGTCAGCATATAGGTCTTAAAGCTTTCTTCCTATGTGGGAAAAGTTAGCATATTCAGGTGGAACTCAAACATTACTATCCAAAGCTGACTAATCATTGTAATGAAATTTTCACCTCTGTAAAATTTGGATCTTAACAAACATTCAGCTTGTTCACTGCTTTAAGTGTATCCATTCCTGTTTGTACAAATTCTATGTTATTAGCACCAAGGTTATTTAACTTTAATTAATGTTAAAATACTGTCTTATCAGCTGCAGTCTTTTTCCCAAATCATTGCAAGCAGGTAGAGATGCTTCATGGAATGCAGCTGATATTGTCTTTCAAGCCAAGTGATTATGGTGATGTAAAATGTCAATGATTTCTGCATCAACGCCAGAACTCTTGAGAAAAGATAAAAAAAAGGGGAAGTTAATAAGTTTTTCTTAAAGTTTTAGTTGTGTGGAAATTGATCTATATATTTGCTGCAAGGAAATGATGCATCAGTTAGTGAATGTGTTAATGTTAATGCTTGGGGAATATATTTTTAAAACTGCATTGATTCAGGATGTTGATGGTAATGGGAACAGTCCAGATGGAAAATGTAGAAACACGTGTTTTCCAGCCATAGGAAAAAGCAGTTCTTTAACATTGTAGTTAAAATCTGAATCCACAAATATAATAGAGATGCTTTCCTCCTATTGAAACACAGCACAAAGTAGTTAAATACCTTGGTGGTTTTTATCCCGAGTGTTTTCATCCCAGGTTTTAATATATGTATAGTGGGATAATTTGAATTTTCCAAATTAGTAACCTAAGTGAAATTATGATGCAGAGAAAATTTTGAAGAATTCCACTAATGTAAATCAAGATTGTCTGAAAGGTTTTTGGAAGCTATTGGGATAGGGCTGGATATTTTGAGACTGAATGGTGTCTAGGGTCACCCTCAAGCCCACTCAAAGACCTGTCCCTAGTTTTTCTTTTTAACTGTTCATTTAACAGTGTTCAAGCCATCACTTGAGAGATCACTTTTTTAGATTGAGCTGATTAAGCTGTTCTCTTCAGCTGTGGGCTTCAAGCCAATTTGTATTGCAAATTCCAAGTGTGTCTTGTCTTGTTGGTACCAACCCTCATTACTTTTTGCTGCAGAAATGGGGAAACCTGAAACTTTATAAGGTGTAGGAAGTTTTCTGGTAAGCGAGGGAAGGAAGCAGGCAAAATGAAGATGGTGGTAGGAAATGGGCGGGAGCCTGTGTTACAGCACCTCTGTATTTGTGCTGTGGTTATCTTCATTCCATCTCTCTCAAGATTGTTAAGGGACTAGAAAGAAGATTAGTATTTGTGGTTTTGTGACTTCAGTAAAGGATAGAGTGGGAAACAATTAAGGCAGCAAGTAAATAAATCATGATTTTTGTCTTCTGTCAATTGCACTATGGGTGTTCCAGTGAAGTATCTGGTGTGCCATATCCCAACAATGCTGCTTATTAGCATTTTCCTAATGTCTATGAAAAGACTAGAAAGCTGGTTAAAGCCTTGTAAATCCTCTCCATTGCTTTGAAAATTTTGGGGCTGATGGAAAGACTATGGTTTCTTGGTACTGTTGTATTGTGTTGAGATTGCCTATATTATTTATATGTCTATAAGTGGTGTGGTGTGTTGTGTTCTGCCAGGGTCTTGTATGATGAGTTTTCCTGTGTTTTGAGGCTTGGAACTAACTTTTTTATAACTTTGTAGTTAGCATGTTGATATTTCTTTATACCTTATATGTAGTATGTTTACAGAGACCATTGATGAACAGTATGGGTAGTATGTAGTGCTAAACAAGGATCTAAAATTTCTTTAAGTGTGCAAGGTGTTGTGGTTTGTTTGGAGGTTTTTTAACTCTTAAAAGCTACTTTCTTTCAGTGGTGCTGGAAGGGGCAGCAATGTAAAACTGTAATTATTCCAAGAAGGATTTCTTGAAGTAATGGTTGCAGTGGAGTGGTAAGAAGATTACATTACCACTGGTCACACAATGCTCATTTTGTATAAAAACCAGCTGTGTGTTTTGGTACTGTCTTAGGGTGTAGAAGTAGAAATAAGTCACTGTTGAATGAAATGGTTTGTTACATGAGACCTGACTTGCAGTAAAACCAGTGTTGCCCTGGCAGTATCTTTGTTAGTTATCCTGTGTGTGCAGGGAATTTGGAGAGTTCATATGTATGGATTCATGCCTAGGGATCCTCTGCAGTAAAAACGCTTTCCTTTTTATCTGAGGCTTCAGAAGACCCACACTCATTTCTCTCTTTGATTCACTTAAGTTACATTGGCTCAAAAATTTAACAGTTTTGGAGGAAACCTCGGATTATAGGACTTTGCTTTGAAGATGGTGCATGAAAAAGTGTACGAAAACTGTTGCATTTGTATGCAACAGTTGTGTGAAAGTGTATGAAAACTGTCACAAAGTACTGTGAAAGTACTTTGCAGTCAGTCTTCAGAAAACATGCTCTTGTTCTTCTTTTTGGGGGGGAGTTTCATATAGCTGAGTATTTTTTCAGCTGGTATTATGGGCTTTAATTGTCTCATCCATGAGGGATCACATGAGTACAGACTGAATGTGGCTTTTAAGGACTTGCAAAACAGGTTGCTTTGTAAGGAGCTGTTGGTTGGAATAACCAAGTGCTTAAAAAAGGGCGATTGATAGCAGCACCCTGGTGGTCTTGTGTAGCTCAGCCGGCAGAATTCATGTTTTCCTTACCGAGGGAATGCTGGGATGCTTAGATGGATGGATGGATGGGTTTGCGCAGACCCGGGTGATGCTGCAATGCAGCGAGCGCGCCGCGAGGTGGCTCAGCAATACAGCACCTGGAGCCGCTCCCGGCAGGACTGGGACACGGGGGAAGCACCGGGGCTGCAGCCCTGCTGCAGCCCTGCTGCAACCCTGCTGCAACCCTGCTGCAACCCTGCTGCAACCCTGCTGCAACCCGCGCCGAGCTCCGAGCGGTGCGTAGTTACTTCAGAGCATCGCTGCGCTGCTCGGGTGTGAAAACAGCAAGGTGCCCTCCACAAATGCTCGGGTGATGCTATGGTGGATCTGTACTTAAAACTTTTTGGAATTGATTCGTCTGAAGGTGATTTGTTACTTGCTTTTGAAGCTTTTTATTGAAACTCCATGCTTAAGCCCTTTAAAGTAGAGGATGCCTTGCCTAGAAAGTGGAACTAATAGTATTTTTATGATGCTTGAAGGTGAACTCTTTCCAAAAAAATTAAAGTAAAAATTGCCATGCAGCTGCAGAAAGAAACATGATACGTGGGATCCTTATCTATTTAGTAAGCCTGGGACCAAAAAGTAACTATAAAAGTGTCACCTTGTTTTGAAATAAAAATGGGAAGTTCTCGGAGGATAAGATGATCTTTCAGCCCACACAATTTCCATTTTGACCTAGTAAAACTTGTTATTAATTCTAGCTTAGATACCAGCGGGAATGCTAAACCTGAAGTGTCAGTGGTGTCTGAGCTGGAATGGAAGCAGATTTCATCCCCTGTTGATAGCAGCTAATGCTTCCTAACGCTGCTGACGTGGGATGGAGGAGAAGGGAGTTTTGCCACCAAGGTGGGGAAGAGAGGATTCTGAAGATTCAGAAAAAAAATATTAACATTGCCAGCATTAAAATGCAGATCTTATGGATCTTGTGACAACACAGACCTATGGTGGGGAGTCCTGGGTTTCATTATCTCTCTTGCTTCTTCATGTTGTGACCATTTCTTGTCAGCACAGAAGTAATAAGTACATGATGATCTGACTTTCACCAGCTGCTGATATTTCTGGCGCTGGGAAAGCAGGCCAGAGCAAGCTGAAAAAGATGCATATCATACAATTACCCCCTAAATCTTGAACTGTTCTGATCTGTAGTTGGCTGTTTAGCTTTCACAGACAGTAGAAAATTAAAGTTTTTCAAGTAGCTGTGGAAAATGATGAAGTGATTATAGCTTATAAGGACTATCATATTAAGGACTAAACTCATGTGGTTAAAATTGAGAAGAGAGAAGGAACTGCAAAGGCACCTTGGATACTGAAATGCTGTGTCGTTCCTTTAGTATAAGAAGATGATGATCACGTTTCATGAATCACACTGACATGGCATGCTCAGAAACAAGCACTTACTAATCTTTTTGTAATTCCGGTTCTGAATGCACATGGAGTGTATATTTGGAGTTCATCCAGCAGTAATGAGTAGTATTTTTAAAGAAAAGTCTTCCTGCTGTAGTCAGGATTTAACTATGATGATGTTCACCCAAATCTTGTGGCTAAATTTTGTGCCTCAAAATAAATAATAAAGTTTTAAAACTATGGAAATATTAATAAATACACAGCAGGCAGCAGAATTAATGGAGCTCTGTACCAGCTTGCTGGCAGGACACTGTGGCACATGAAACCTGGCAGCTTGGGATGGGTCAGCACAGCAGTCCTTTACAAGGTATGGTCTTTCCTTCCATCAGTCCAGGACAGTGCCTGTGCTGAAAGAATGGCTCTAGTGCCTCAGCTGAATGCAGGCTGTGCAAATTGCTTTGGCACTGGTGATGTTACAGTGGTCAAGGAACAGGCGGGGGCCTGAGAGGAGCTGGAAGCTGAGAGCAGTTCACTAGAACTGGAGCCCTTGAGGTGGAGCTTGTTTGGTTACACATGGATGCTTGCCCTTGGAATAGACTAGTTACAAAGATCTCCTTTTTCAGGTCAGTGTTAAGAGCAGTTCTGGGATGTTTAGTTCTACCCTTTTAGGCATAGGAGAAAGCCTCAGGAAGGGCAATCTGTTGAACATCAGGCTGTACCGCAGCTGCTTTGTCCTGAGATTGTACTTTTTTGAATGAGCAGGTTTTTTTTTCTTTCACAGCAATGTGCTTTTTTTAATCTCCTGACTAAAGGATCCTTGCTGGAAGCAGGACCATGGTAAGGGAAAGGGGAAATTCTGTGTCTAGACTAAACCACAGCTCTTCCTTCTCTGATGTGGCCAGTTCTACCCAACCCAAGCCTGTAATGAAGGTAGTGGTGGGGGACTGTTAAAGCTCTTTTAGATGCCTACTCAGGATGCATGCAAGGAGTGTCAAGTCTCCTACTTGCCCCAGTGTAACCATGTTTGTCCCATAGATGAATGGGTTTTGTGTTATTTGCCCAGACAAGGGCAAAATACAGACTATAATAGGGAAAGTAACTCTCAATATAAGTTTACAAACTGGGCAAGGAGCTTCAGCTGAAACATATGAATGGTAAATAGTTTTATTTCCAAGTCTGATATGGAAGAAAGCATTTCCTTCCCCACCCTTCCCAAATGAAGTCTCTGCAGCTGAAAATTGCTTGGCTTTGGTAGTGCTTACACATCCAACAAGGTGACAAATATTTACTCCTTCCTATTATAATACATAACAACACACTCTAATATGGCTTTACTCCGTGTAACATAAGTGAAAAATTCATCCTTCTACTTCCTTCCTTAAATTTTTCCCCCTCCTTGATTAGCAGCCACTGTGGCCTCTTTGTACTATCCTTGAACAGGCTCCTGTTGGTCAGGCTACTTGAAATTCATTACAGGATTGGATGAGAACATTAATGATGTTAACATGTCACTTCAATTTCTGGATTGGCAGTATAGCAATATATTTCCTTAATCATTGCTTGAAGATTTTGGAACCAAAAAGGAGACGTATTTGCTTTCAGGGAATCAGTTTTTCTAAGAAAAAGTCACCGAATCAGAACCTAAAACTTCAAACAGCAAATAGTTTAAAAATTCCTGACTGGTAAGCATGCCAGAATCTATTTCTCAAGGTCACTGCTATCTTTAGGTAAAAGGCAATATTGTGGCAGCAGACCACTAGAACTGATGGAAAATAATACACCAATGACCAAATAATGACTGGAGATTTTTGTGCCATTTATGGAGGAATGCCCTGAATCTGTGAATAGTGTTGATCTCCTTCAGTGCCTTTATTCATTGTGCTTTAATTGCAAATGAAAACGTACTTATATTCTCACATTTAAGCAGGGCGTGCATCTATTTTTAGTACTACTATCAGTACTACTATCAGTTTTCTTTGCGATAAGATACGTAAGTCTGTAAATGTTTGAGCATATATTTATACATACCCTATTAACTTTCTTTTTTTAATGAAGCAAAAACTGGAATGTATTAGGGCCAGGAGGTGGTGGGGTTTATAAGGTGTGCCTAGTTTGTATGCCAACTCCTGGAATGAGAAAGGAAATGCTTGAAGTCGTCTGGCAAATGTTTTAAAATTACTTCATTTTTTTCCTCAACCACAGAGCCTTAAACTTGAGTTCTGTGTTATAATTGCCTTTTTCTTTCTCTTTTTGGTAAGAAAAAAAAAATGCATCTCATGCGCAGGCAACTGCTTAATCATACCTTCCTGCCTTGTTATGGAAACCTGAAATGTTTTGCCTCTGGTGAAATAACTTTTTTTTCCCTCCTTAGATTGAAGACCAAGAAAGGTGACAGGAATGGTTGGAATCTACTTTCTTCTAACACTTAAATTGTCCTATTTTGGGTTTTAGTTTATTTTGTGTTAAATCTGATTGGTTTTTTGTATCTAAGACTTTTGATAGATTTGATTCTCATGTAAGTGTGGCGTGTTCTTTTGCAACTATGTAGGAAGGAATATTTTCCAGCCTCTACTCTGTCTGCTAAAGGAAAACAAGTCTTTTGGCAAAAACAGAAAGGAAAAACTGGCATTTAAAAGAGCCAGTATTAAAATTATGAGACTTGAAAGGATGCTGTAGGAAAAGCTGGAGTGTGGGAGGGAATGGGGATTCCCCTTCCCCTCCTACAAGGAAACAGTCACTGTTTATTTAATGGTAAAGGTGTTTCTCATTTCAGATAAGCAGGTTAACATTAGAGCCCTGGTGGGAAAATCTGGCTGACTCACATGTGTTGCTTCTGTTTTGTACAATATAAACTTGTATCATCACTATCATATGTCTATAGTCAAATAATTGATGCCTGTAATCATCTTGCTCGAGTACAAGGTCTCTCTTCAAACTTGCTTGTTTCCATGTTTCCTGGGAAGTATTTATCAGTTGATAAATATTGATGATGTATGATCTGATATGGTAGAGTTATGTTGTGTTATATCATCTTTTCCTAGCTAGATGGGTAGCGCTCTGAACTTGTGCTCTTTTTCTTTTGTGTGTTTAAAATACAGGAAATACTTTGCTGTTTCAAAATAATGATGCTATAGATGTGTTAACCTTAAAAAAAAATGTTTTGCTTTCCTGTTCATGGTTGTAAGTACCCAAGAAAATTAAAATATATGTAAAGTGCAGATTTCTGTGCCAAGAACAGACGTAACCAAGCTTCAGGTTTGACAGGAGTACATTGCTTATTGTTGTCTTGTGTTGTGGTTTGCTTTGGTTTTGGGTTTGTTTGTTTTTTTGTTTTAATGAAATGTTTAAAATAACTTTTATCCAGTTTTCTCCATACTCACTGGTCACCAATTTTATTAAGCTTTGAGTCAGGCTTTAAATATTACCTGGGCTCCTGACACATTTTGCCTGTGACACTGTAGTCACAAGTACCACATGTCTTAGAGAACAAATTCTTGGTGTTTGTGCTGTTTCATTGTGGGAAGAGAGGGTAAATAGTCTAACCTGGTTTGGGAGTAATATATGGGAAATGCTACAGCTTTGACACTTTACCTAAAAACCTGTAATCCTACTTGACTGACTTTAAGTAAAAAAAGGGAATTTTCATTTTACAGGTTTAAGGGTTTTTTTTTTTTTGTCTGTCCATCCTAAAATGCAGACATTTTTAGGATGACTTTTTTGTATGGTTGAGACACAAAACAATATCAAACGAGTTGATTTGGCTCTGAGTTTTTCCTCCACAAGGAATTCTCATATAGATATATATGTAGATAGATAAAGGGATAGTTCTGGGTTCTGTTTTTGATATCTACTTGGAATTTTAAATGTCCTGTACTCACACAACACATTTTAACTAGGGAAGGACAGGAATTTGAGTGTCTGTAAAGTGGTCAAGAACACTTAGGCTTGTGGAAAGAAAGGAGAATCTTTGCTACAAATAGAGAAGTTTTGTAATTACCTTCCTCTTGTGGGAACTGGATAATAGTCCTTTACTTTGCTTTAGCTAAAGCTATAGGGAAAGGTTTTCTTTTCTACTGCAACTCAAGAGAATAGTGTAATGTTGGGTGAAGTTTGATGATGCTATAGATAAAACTTGTAGCTGTCTGAAGCTGTGAGTTGTGTGGATGCTTTGGAAATAAGGATGATGTTCTCCTTGCAATTGTGTCAGTGGACACCAAAGCAGATTTGTTTTTTTTAACAAGTTTTATGTGGTCTGTGTTCTCTGGAATAAGCTGGAAGATTATTGATTCAACAGTGCCAAACATGGCCATAGTAACGTCAGTACTTTGTCTTACTGTCAGAGGAAGAATTTGGGGGAATACATTCAAGATAAGAACATGAGAAAATGAAAGGCAAAGAGGGTTCAAGGTAGCTATTTTTGTGTGTCTTTCCAGAGCTGGTCTTCATAATGTAGCTTGAGACAACTTGAATCTGTGACCTATGCAGCTTCTCCCATTCTTTTCATGTAGCAACATTGTTTTAGCTGCTTTAGAGTTCTCTAAAGCAGCTTTTGTTTTTAGAGACAAAAATTCAGGGTGGCGTTCACTGACATTCCAGATTTCTAAGGAGAGTCTTCTCCCAAAATTTTGTTGCAATTGCCACCCATCTTTTGCTGGTTTCTAGCCCCAGTTGGCCAGCTTCTGCCTTTTGGGTTTTTTTTTCCTTTATTCTTCCCATTGTAAAGTGGGCTGTTTCCTGGTGTTCCTCTGGATGCCCTCTGACTGCCTCAGCCCGTGCAGTTTTGAAGGGCCAACTCTTGTGCTGTGAGTGCACGTGTTTTAACTCTCCTCAGAAGAAGCTTCACTTGCATTATGGCTTGCAGAAAGGAATCAACAGCACAGAACAAACTCAGCTGCTTCCATCCCTGCCAAGTGGCCACTCAGACTTTCAGATGTCTGTTCGTACCATGGCAGTTGTCTTTGCCCATTGGGGCTGGAGGAGAATTTGCAACTTTGTTAGTGTAATACCTTTGGTGCACCTGTTCTTGGGGGGGAATGTTCTTGTTTTCTAGTTTGAGTTGACAGATGTGTCTGGTTCCTTCCCACCCCACCTCACCTCATTCACTAAGGAAAAGCAAAATATGTGCTTGCTGTCACAACACCAACCACCACCCCTTGGGCTCCCTCTTTGCTGGTGGGTTTGAGCCTTCCCTTCCTCCTGAACTGACTCATGCCCAGTTCTCATCACCCTGCAGTGTGCCATCCTGGAAACTGTCCCCTGAAAAGATGAGGTGAAAAATGTAAGCTACAGTAAAGCACAGACTGGAAGTGGGTTTTTAAATACAGTGACTATTGTAAACATGGTAATTAGGGTTGAGAAGAATACAGATGAATTTATGAAGTCTTTTTACCTGACAATCTTTCTGACTATTTGCTGTCTCACTTTTTAAAGTTTGTACTGATCTACCATTTCTGATACTAGTGGCTGTAAGTCACTGAAGAATTGGTTGTTTCTCTTTTGGAACATATGAATATGTTCCTGGTGTTTCCTTGTAACTTAACCTCTGGTTGCTTAAAAGTGAAGCGTTTCAGCTTTCATATTGAATATAAACACACTTAGAAGATGATATTCATCTGCTTATGTAGAATTCTCTGTTTGAGAATTTCAGTTCTTACATTACTATTCTGTGAAGACTGTTATATAATTGTATATTAATTTTATTTTGCATTATGAGAGGGTTGTGCTTTCTTCTCTCTAGCATATCCACCTTGGTGAAAACTTAACTAGTAATATTTACATTAGTCTTTTATCAAGACATGGGATCAGTAGTTTCAGAAACAATCCCTTCCTTTGTCAAACATGTTCTTTTATGTAGAGATAAAAAAAATTAATGTGCTATGTATTTTTCTTTAGTAAGACTTAAGTTTCCTAAATAAATGTATTTTTTTGGCCTTGCAAGACATAGCTGCATTTAAATTTCCATCTAAAGCTGTGTCTACGATCAGAATTTAGTCTTCTGGAAGCTATTTTCTGCAAGCTGCTGGTGAATATTTTTGTTTTTAATATTCTTAGCACACCCTTTCAAAGCAGTCTGATGATTTAACTAAATTTCATCAAGATAAACTAGCAGTTTAGCAGATTGAGTTATGCCAGTGCTGACTTCCACTTTTGACATTCAAACAATGGCTACTATGTGAGCTATACTTTTTTTTCTCCTCTCTTTTTATTCCAATTCCAGTGGGGAGGTTCACTGTATACCATGCATAGAATAGTTAGAATATTTAGGATTAGCAACATGGAAGTGATTTGCAAGCTTATGTTCTCAAGTGGTGCAATAGTAAACTCATTGGAAGAAAATGGTTCACATTTTGCCTTCTTCACAGGACAGCTCAGCTTATTTCAGTAAATTAAAAGTGCTGGAAGTTTTCTCTGATAAAAAAGCTTTGAAGCTGGCTGTGAAGCAAGTTCAAAAGAGGGGGGAAAAAACCAAACCAGTTTTGTGAAACCTTTTGCATGGCAGCAGGGATAAAATTATACAGTCTCTTTCTTGGAGTTAAACAGATACTATTAATTGCTACGGGTTAATAAATGATTATGCTAATTAGCTTTTCTCAACATTAGTATTTTAAGACATAACAAGTTTTGTTGGAAGGGAAGGGAAGAACAATATGGAGAAAGAAATTTGGATTGTGTGAGCAGCTCAAGTATGTGAACCTTGGTATTTTGGGGAGGCCTGAAGGAAAAATAGTGAGGGATCCACTTCCTCTGGGGTGGAAGCTGAATCTCCTTTATAGGATGACTTGGTGTGTTTATGTTAGCTAAATTAATGCAACAGCCCAAAATCTTCTTCAATAGGCTACTCTTAATGGTGAGAAGCAGGTTGGTAATTTATATTAAATTCCTTCAGGAGGACTTGTTTTATGCATGCTGCACTGGTGTGTGGCTAAGCCAAATCAATGATTATTTTTTCAAACACCGCATAAATAAAGCAACTCTTGCCTAACAGAGTTCTAAACTTTTAGAACATATGCCTAGGAAAATCATTAAAAGTTGAGATTTAGGTGATGTCTCTACTGGATGCAGACTGTATTCCAAAGATGATAGTGCAAATGGTTGAAAGAACTGTAAATTTTCTTACAAGTTGTGAAAGACGATGCTGTACTTTGGTGTTTCTAATCAGTAATCTAAATTGAATGCTAAAAAAAAAAGGGAGAAAAATAACAAGACCTGGCATCCCCAGCTTGCAGATTTCCAACCGTTGTTGCCAAGAGATGGTGTGCTTGGCAGCTTCTGTGTGTTAACCTTCAGTCTTATTTACAGTGAGATTAAATGCCATTATCATTACAGCTTTGACTTTTCCTTGGAAATTAAATGCCCAAATAGAGAAGTCTCTAATGATGCTATCTGAAGTCTATAGATGGAGACCTCTTTCATCCTGCTGCTACTTTTTGCCTCTCCAAAGCCTGAAAGCTTTGTCGGATTAAAGTGGCTGCTGTTTTTGTGACTAGGGTGCCTGTGATGGGCTGGTCAGGGAGGTGCTGACCCTGATTAAACCACTCCTGCCATTGCTGCCTGTGAAAGTGAACAGAGATCTCTACTGAAGCTTCCATCTTGGGGAAGAGGCTTAGAAGGGAAATGTGGAGGTTTCCTGCTTCATTGCTGTTATTTCTTCTAGGGAAATCTAGAAGTTGTTCAGATACTTCTGGTACCTTTGGGTTAAAAAGGAGTAGCTGGAAATGGATTTGGTATCTGCTTGATTCATTTTCTCAGGATGATTATTTTGGATTTAATGATTTCAAACTAAAGCTGTGTTCTTCTGCACCGTGCAGACTTGTTTTGAACCAAACATTGGGGAGTGGAGGTTGGTAATGACAGAGGTTCCTTGTGATTTACCTGTTGGTTTAAGAGGTCACTGTTTGAAACCAGAGAAGCCTGACATGCAAAATGATAAGAACTTGCAAAGAAAAGGAAGATACTAGTGACTTAGAGCCTGTCAGCATTTGTCTGTCTTTTACAAATTACTTGTTTTCTTTAGAATTTATATTCCTGAAGTCTTAGATTTAAAGATTTTGAGACTTGAAGAAACTTCTGTAAGCATGTTCCTCTTATAAATGTCAGTGACATTTAAGTTGTGCAAGTAAGATGTGCAATTTTTGACTCTTCCTTTCCCTTTGTGATTTAAATCCTACAGAATCTTGTTTGACTTTGTTTAGGGCTAGCAACAAAAACTCCCAAAGTACTCAGTGTGATTCATATCTGATACAATATTAACAAGAATGACTTTTTTTTTTTTGTGCTGACATACTCCACCAACACCTCATTTTTATGAAGTAAGGATTGTCCTCAATGTGGTATTTTAATTGAAAAGCCAATGGTATTGCACAGGGTTTTCTTAATTAAAAAAAGCAAACAAAACCTATGCAACAAAATTCCAAACCTGTTTACTGTCAGAGACCAGTCTCAGCTGTCAGGCTGGGTTCAGGTAGGTTGACATGTCCCTCAGTCTTCTGTAGGAATTGAGGCAACAAAAGGCTTTCTTTTAAGTGCTGATGAGTTGTTTGCCAGGAACATCCAGAAGGAGCTGTGGGTTCCTTCTCACTGGTTTGTAACTCAAGACATCCACCCAGCTTTTAATTACTGTCAGCTACAAACTGTGGAAGTTCAGTTCTCTTTGGAATCAGTAAAGTATATTTATTTCCTTGACTGATTGTCAAGTTTGTGAAAAGGTTTTGCACCAGGTTAGAGCTCCTTTGCTTCTCTAGTTTTCCATACTGTAATTGGAGCAGAACCATATGAACATTTCCAGACCTGCTTTTTGTGCAAGTTTGATTTCTTTATATGTATATGCACGCCAGCAGAAGAAAAATATTTAGAAAAGATACGAGTGTAATTAGTTTACCGCAAAGTGACAGTGTGTAAGTTCTCCTGTAGAATCTCAGTATTTCACTTGTGCTGGGGGAGGAGGGGGTTAGTCTGGTTTCTCCAACATCTGTTGTGTATTTTATATTTGCAGGTGTGAGAAGATGTCTACAAGAGAGTGGCTTAGCTGATGTCATTATTTTAAAGTTATTTTTTATTAAAGTGAGTGTTAATTTACAGCTGAACTTTGACCTGCTAGTTGTTTCTCTGTAATTTCAAACAGTGACTGAAAGATTGTTATATTGAGCCAAAACCAAAAGTGTCACATCATGCTGTAGCGAAACATTTTCTGTTCTGGGGACACATTGGTGAAAAATGGCTGTTTCTCCTGGTCTAGTGGTACCTTTTCCAGCCTGCAGTCTACCACTGGTTAAGGAAAGAAGCTTAAAAAAAATTACAAACACCAAAAAACCAAAGCAATCTAACATCCCCCAAACAACCATAGAAATGCTCTTCAGGTGAGGTTAAGAAAGAGAAGCTGAATGACTACCTGTAGATGAATCATCATGTTGGTGAATTATTCAATTAATCCTGAGTATAAAGATGAGAATTAACTGTAAAACAGTATGAAGGTGACTGGTTCAATTGTAATTTTGGAGAAAGATTCCTTGATTTCATAATGGAATAATGTTGCCTTCATATGCATCTTTAAAATTCTAACACCTGTTTTTTAATGCAGTGGGTTAGCTCGGAAGTGTTTTAGGGTGTCTGACATTGGTTCTTAAGTCTTAGTCTCCATGGTGACTGTAAGAGATAATTTTTGTCAAGTCTATTCAAATTTTAAAACAGACTAATGACTTCAGGTGTCTTGGTGAAAGCTTTGCAGGAAGGTACTTGCAGTCCCTGCTGCAGAACTGTGCAATGTTCTGTGCTTCCATCCCTGAATCTTGGTGATGGCCACAATAACCAAGGCTGTGCACTCGGGGTGATGATAATTTACTTCTGGGTTATTTCAGAGGTGGTCCTTTGTGTCTCTATAAGTAATTGGACTTAGCATGGTACTGAAGGATTCACTGTTATGCTAGCATCACATTATACTTTGAAATACAAAGGAAAGACTTTATTATTTTATGTGAAAGGATTTTTTTTTGCTTGGACTATTAACCTCCTGTGACTAAGTCTTAAGACTTCCTCTAATCTGAAGGATTGCATTTCCTTAGCTAGAAGGGGAAAGACACATATTAATTATGCTGAACTGAAATGTTTCTGAGGAAGTACTTAGTACTGTCCTTATGATAGCTATTATTGCTGGTGAGCATTAAAAAATTACTTTTCTTCAGTCTGAAGGGTTGTATTTGTAGTCATTATGTTGTATTATACTGTGTAGTTCATAGCTGTTCATGAGGTTTGGGGATAAAAGCCTTTTTGTATGCTTTAAAAAAACAAAGCATAGTTCCCCTTCCTTTTGTGCAATGTATGTGAAGTAAAATTAAACTGAATAGTGGATACCATAACCTTTATACCCCTGATGATCCACTATGAAATATTTCCCCACTCTTTCTGTCCTCACAAAATATGACACTCTAAAGTTTGAAGAATTAGAACAGTTCTAATAAGACATTCCTGTTCAGGGTCTGGCATACTTGTTTTTCTCTCTGTTGATTGTCACCTTTTACTCATAACTTGCAGTCTTTCTATGTGTGATAAGCAAGGTCCTTAACAAATTTATTTTTACTGGCATAAGAAATGTAGTTCACCATAACATATATAGCTACAGAGATATATAAATTCTAGCTGCCTTATTTTTTTAAGTATTCTCAATTCATGGGAAAGTTGCTCAAACGAGAGTTAAAAAGAACTTTCTTTTCTTAAGAAATAATTATGAAAACCCTCCAAAAATGTTGCAATATTCCTTTATTGGCTTGACCTCCAGATGGAGAAAAGAAGCAGGGATGATTGCTTTAGACAGCAAGCTTAATTTTTTAGCCTAGTTATTGTGTGCCTGGTGATATCAAGAGGAAATAATTTTATGAGGGAGAAGGCCAGAAAAAGAAGTGATGAGATGCAATACAATGTCTTGCCAGCTGTTCCACAATGTACTTGATGATTGCTGACAGGGAAACTGAAGGTTTCTTTCTGAGCCTTTCAGCTACTATAGTACTGTTCCCTGAGTTGGTTACCCCGTAAGGTCTGTCTTTGTTTCCATCCTGCTCTATCAAGTGTTATTGATATCAGTAAAAAGTCATCCATTAAAATGATGAACTGGTTGAAAATGGTTCCACAAAACAATGTCAATGATCAGTTAACTGAATGATCCATGGTCAGTGGACCTGATAGAGGCTGCTGTTGCCTTAATAGCTTCTCCATTTTTCAGTCAAGCTTTTCTTATGGATTTCAGCAAATCTTTTCAATTCAGAATGTGTTGGTGCAGCCACCACACAGTTTCCAGTAATCTTAACATCAGTATGTTCACTCTTGTTCTGTAAAACCATATTTGAATATTCCCTTTATCAATATTTCTGCAGTTAGAAAACCTTTCCAATTTTCCTCCTTCTCACAATAGGGTAAGTTTGCCGAAGAATTTCTGCTCGGACTTGTGCTTATATCTATGTTTTAGTCAGTTTTCATGCCTGATATCTGTTTTCAGGACTGTTTGGATATGTTGCTATAGTGTTTTATAAGCAACATTATGCGTAATCATTCATCTTACGCTTTGGCAAAAAAGGCTTCAAACCAAGTTCAAGTGGATTGGGTGAGATCAAACAAAAATTATGCCAGAGGCAAAAGTCAAGGCCCCAAAGGACTGTTCTTTGCATGCTTTAAACTAGGAGAGACAGTGCAAGGAAACCTCTACCTCTTGTTACATGGCATTTTTAGAGTTTTAGTCCTTTACAGGAGAATAACATAACACTTGTGGAATCTACTTTGAAATTTGCACTTTAACTGCATGGCATCAGCAAGACCCATTTGTTTTATTCAGTCTTGCTATGCATTATAGGGAAAGACAGACAATTTCTTTCAGTGTCTTGCAGTACTAGTCTAGCTAGTTGTACTGCAGGATGCATTTTTATTAGGATTTTCCTCAAGCTGTGAGTAAACATAGGCAAAGTAAAGAACTGCCTTATAGAGATGCTCTTAACCCTGTTATTAACTTCTATGACTTTAGGAAAGCACAGATACATGGAGATGGAGAAGATTGTAAAATAGAGTGCATAAAACACAGATGTTCTGTTTGTTTTTCCTGTGGACTTCTGGAACAGCCAGTCCCTGTGTTCCTGACCACCTTCTACAGAATGTTATTAGGATCATGGAGCTTCAACCTGGTGAACTTCTCCCAGTTTGATGTGAAAAGTTAAATATAATTGAAGTGAGTGTTTACAAATCACTAGCTTCCCCAAAAGGAGGAAGGAAGCAGCATGATACTTTACAATCATTGTGATTCTACATCAGTGAAGTGTAGAACAATTAATCCATTGAGGGCATGGGGTGATCCAGTGGGATCACACACACGCTTATTTCCATGTGTCCTTAAAGGAAAACTGAATTGTCATAGATCTGAAAGGCATTTGAGTTCACGCATGAAATGTTTACGCCCAAATGATTCCAGATGCTGTTCAAGAGCTAGTGGTGATCCTGGCTAGTGCTTTTATCTAAAAAAAATACTAAGAAGACTGTTTTTTGCAAGATGACATAAAATACTCTTTACTTGATGAGATATGGTCATCTTCAATGTACCATATGTATGTTAGCATGGGTGCATGGAGAGTAAAAGAAAAGCTTGGCATTCTTGTAGTATGAAATTCATTAAAAATAGGTAAATAGCTATGTGGCACCTGCATCTTTGGGGAAGTAGTTTTGAAAAGAGTTGTGGGAAGACATAGCATTCCTTATCTGAATAGATCAGCACAGCAACTTTTACTACAACTGACAATTTTGCCTTTCTGCATGCCACCTGGAGGATACCAGCTCAATCTTTGCTGATTGCATCCCAGAAATTTTGGAGAAATTTTGGACCTCTGTATTCACTCCCTCCTTGGGACCCCTGCTGTTCACCTTCTGATGTAAACTTTAGTCACTTGATGTCTGTCTGCCAGGTTGAGGTTGTCCTACAGAAGTACGTGAGAAAACTTGGAAGTGTTTTCTTTGAAGTTGAACATTCCTTCCCATAAACCTTTGTCTTGAGTAAAACAAATATCTGGGGGGGGGGGGGAAATGGAATGCTCTCCACATGTATCTAAAACTGTTGTATGGTTTAGAAACAAACTTTCTAGAATATCTAGAAAAGTTTGTTTCCCTCACAGATCATCCAGATACACGTGGAATGTTTGAATTACAATGAGTAGGTCTCCTGCTAAAAGGAAAAGCTTTGCATTAGCAAGCATCCTTTGAGCCTGTTGGTTTGCCAGGTTCTTAATGAAAAGCTTTGCATTAGCAAGCATCCTTTGAGCCTGTTGGTTTGCCAGGTTCTTGGAGAAACAAAGCAATATTGACAAACAAGATGTGTGAACATGAAGCCACAGTTTTTCTTTGGAAGTTTGCCATGAGAGCAATATGTGTGTGGCTGGAAGAAGTGCCTGTGCCCATGGATGGTCTGTAGACAGCAGATGGCACAGATTTCTACTGCATTGATCACAGCTCTGAGTGAATGGGACATAGTGCTGTGTGTCAGCCAGCACAACTGACCTCTGGGAGACAGGGAGACAAGGGATGTACCTGTGATGCCTTAGACCATGCAGAGGGTGTGGGTTTGCCATTATCTCAAAGCACTTTGTTGTAGGCTTCTTTGTGGGTGGCGGTAAGAAGTCACATAGCTTCCTCCAAGGTGCCTCCTGGTGCCATGTCATCTGTGCAGTTTTCTGTGAGGATAGTTAAGCTGCTTGGTTGTATGCATCTACTGCTTGCCAACATGTTCACTAGTACAAAAGCATTCAGTCATACTTTTGAGGCCTTGTTCAGTGTATTTTCTGATGCCCCAAATAAGTGCATTCAGCTGCTGAAGACTGAGGATGCTCATTTAAAGGGTATTTTGTACTGTATAGTTTGATCAGGGCACAGGTCTTAAAATCAGGTAACAAAAGTCCTGTCATGATGCCTCTTCAAGCTTTCTAAATAACAGATAACCCTTAAGGGGAAGAATGTGAGGGAACTAGGTGATGCCCCTTCTCTTGGAGTGAGGCAGAGGGACAAGACAGATGGTTTGATGCAGAGTAGCTTGCTTGATGTGGTGATACAGAACTCCTTAAGCACTGCTCAAATGTATGTATGATGTAATCCAGTATGGAAGCTTCTTTTTCTGTCGACTTGGAGCATATTGTAGTGATTCAGTGATAAGCATGTAAGAAGATTCATATGGTGTCAGGTGCTATTTGTTGTCCTTATTTGATGGAGGTGTTGCCTCAGCTCAGGCAAAAACCAGATGGTAGATGCAAATACAAAACCTGAAGACTGTTCCAAATAGCTGTATGGTGGTGTTGGTCTGCAATTCTTAACAGCATTAAAAGGAGGACCTGTGTACTTAATGGTAGGAAAATTGATTGTGTATATACATCTGATCATCTTCTCCTAGTGTATTCTTCAAAGAAATGGGCTGTTTTGGGTCCCTGTGTTTCTGAAAATGAGGCCCCCTTACATTTTGATGTCATGTTTACATTCCATTTTTAGCAAAATCAAGAGTTCTCTTACTGTTCCTGGTATGGAAATTTTAAGTGTTTCTTAAAAAAAGATAGGCTGTTGCCATTTTTAAGTGGTAGTGACTTTGTAATAAAAAAAGTAGATACTGTTTTCTTCACATTGGCCTTTTTTTGCAAAACCTGCTGTGTTTGTTCAGTTAAAGCGTACCCTTATGTCCCTTGGCAATTAAAGAATTTATGAATTTCAAAGAAGAAACACTGTGATCCTGTGGTGTTTGGCTTTTGGTAGGAGTAAATGTAACAGAACACGTTACAAAGTTATTGAGACAGGGAGGTTTCCGTAGAATTTCCTGTAGTTCCTAGGGTGCAAAGACATTCAAATGAACTGCAGAGAAACCTTGAGATTAGAGGAAATCACTATGAATACAGACAAAAATGATTAAATGTGTCCCATTTAATGTGTACTCCACTTCTCCACAGTCTGCAAAGACAGTTAAATTTAACTAGGTTTTTGTGCAATAGTAAATGAAAGAAGCTTGTTTGTGTCGACGTCTTGAAAATAATCCGTTTTGATGTTTCTTGAAAGCTTCTTAATGAAAGTTTTAAATAGTTTTTCTGTTTTCAGAGATCTGTGCAAAACTGCCTAATTCATTGGAACAAGACTGATGTGGAAATATTTAAACTATTTAAAGAGTTGCTTTACCTTGATCTTGCTCTGTCCTTACCTTAATTAGGAAGCTGTTCGTGAAAACTACCTTGATGAAAGAATTCTTTTGACTACTGCACTTGAAGATGATGCAAAGGGTTTTTGCTAACTCAGTCTGCAGGTGATTTTTAATACTGTATTGAATTGAAGAAATTGGTATTTTGCTGGTGGTTTCGTGGTAGTTGTATATTCCAAATCCTGCTCCTGACAGATGGGATAAGCAAATGCGATTGCTCACTTTCCTTTTCTGGTTGCCTTAGATGAGAACCTTGGAAATTAATGAAACTGGGTGGGTTTTTTTTCCCCCTTTTGAAGCGGACAAGGGAAAGCTGTGAAGTTGGGTACACAAGGCATTGTATGGTATCTGTAAATATAAGGACGACCTTCTGCAACCTTCTCTGAAAAAACACTGCATCCTTTTGCTATCGCCCAGATAATCCTTATCCTGCTTGGCTTCTTGCCACCAGGAAGCTCAGTCCATGTGGCATCAGAGCCCCTGATTAGCAAGAGCAGCCGTGTGGAACAGAGGTATTGAGTCTAATGTCTAATTTCAGTCAATTCATATTTCAGTGTTTTGAACATGACTGCAGCTTTTACACAGTTAAGAATCTTCACTAAGATTTGTCTTTGCTTAGAGAGGGAGGCAGGCGCTGTCTGAATAAATACTTCTGCTCATTCAAGGATGTTTTGCTACAGAGTTAATGTTTATTTGCAGTTGTAGTATAGAACATGCACAGTGTATTAAACAGAACCCCAAAACCCAAGTAAATCCTAAACTGTAAAAAGCCCAAAACCTTAGAAGCATATTTACTCTCAATTAAAAATATCCAACAAATATGAAACTTCTCCTTGGCAAAATAAAAAGATTTTGCAAAACATGGAATTCTGGCAAGTGTTACCTTTGGAAAAAAAAAGTATTCAAATCTTTGTAGACCATGTGTCTTTGACATGGTCTTTGACTTCCTAATTGTTTTTTTACATTTATTTTTTTGGTAGAACAATATTTTGGACAGCACAAGAAGAACTTGTTGTCTTAAGAGTTTTACCATTTTCATTTTTTGCCTTTTTTTTTTCCAATGAACTAAAGCATGGATTTATGTAGGGCGGACTCAAAATGCATAACATTCCTTTTGTGAGGAAGAAGTGCATGTGGGTACAGTAAACTCTGGGGAACAACTCTTAAGAGCTCTTCTGCTAAATTTCTCCCCTGTTACTGTTTCTTCCATTTCTCCTGAACAAAAGGTGTTGCAAATAGTTAAGACAGTAAATGAATATGTTACATTTTGGTCCAAATATTTATGCTTTTCACCAGAATCTAGCTGTGGTATTTCTGTAGGGTTTTCCTTGTTTGTTTGTTTTGAAATTTCAATCACATTTTTCCTTTTCTATTCCATTGCAGAACTATTAAGAAATTTATTTCTGTGATTGCTCTTTGGGTTCTTTTGGTTCTTATTTTATCCCTTACTGGTGTAAAGAGAAATCTGAACTGCCCAGAGCTCAGGGTGTTGAAGACCACAATTAGGCTGTCTGGTCTCTTGGCCACTCTGAATCCACAACTCTGAAAAGTATTAGAGTCCATCTTTTAAAGACCTCTGCTAAAAATTGGTAAGTTTGGAAATCTTGTAATAAAAAGGTGAGAATTGCATAAATAAGCAGAGTTACTGAAAAAAATTATTTATTCAGAAGATACCAGCACAGTAAAGAAACTGGGCTCAGACCATGCAGACTGGGAGAGGCAATACCAAAGAGAGTTATGACAAGTTGTAAGGCAAGCTGTTTACTCCCAGAACTTGAAATGTCCAGAAACAGAGTATTTTCTTCCATGATTTGCAGATCATATCACTGCAGGATCAGCACTTTTCTTCCATCCAAGCAAATATTGCAAGTCTGAAAGCTGTTGAAGTTATAACAAACAGACCTTCCTGACTGGATTTTCGAATGTCTCACTATGTAAACTCTTAAGAAAATAAGAGTTGGGTTACTGTGCACTGCTCCTCTTCTCCAACTGGAATATAATTTCTTGTTTTGTGTTTTTCTCTAAATAAACTACATTTCAGACAAAATTACAGTATCCATCTGTAAAGCTGAGTACAGAAGAATGAATTAAAAATCTTTTTCCTGATCTACACTCATTTATTTCTCTTTTATTAAGCTTTGGTCTCATGCAAACAGGATAGCAAGTGAGATGTTTATTTTGTTTTGTCTCAAATAACTGACCTTGCATTCTGTTAGGAAACATCTTGGGCTAAACTTAAGGTAAAAAACTCAGGAAGTGAGCAGGAGTGGATAAAGCCTGCTTGAGCCATCAGCCTGAGAGGCTGGTGCTACAGTGCTGAAAGCAGCTTTAACCTCAGCTGCTGCATTAGGCTGCTGCAGAAAGGATAAAAAGAAAGAAAGAAAAAATTGGCTCCGTTTTGGAGCGAGATGAGTCCAGTATTTCTGGTAGGAAGTGTGTTGAGCTGTGGTCATAAGTTCAGGTGCCCTCCCCAAATTGCAGTGATAGCCATGTTACTGCTGCTGTTACTGGTTTTCCACTGCAGGGTGTTAAAGGTGGCATGCCAAGATGTCATACTTTTCCTCCTGGTGTCACTTCACAGAATTACTAATTTCCTTTAAATATAAAAGACACAATTCCTTCTGAACCCAAAATTTCAGGGCTTTATGGATTTTTTACTGTGACAATTTTGATTCTGAATTTTGAAATTCTGATGTAAAAGTTATTCTTTTGGGGGCATAGCCTGCAGCTTAGTTCTGAGTTTCCTGGTTTCTTTGCCCTCTGCAGTAGGTTTTGTCTGTTTGGGTTTCCACTGGGTAGTGTTTGAGGTGAGTTTGCATTTGTTGCATATTGAGGGGTTTCCCCTGAGTCACTGTGAGTCACTTAATGGGGCTGTTGGCTTAGACTGGGTACTCAAGGATCAAGCAGGTCCAAAAAGCTCATACCTGCTGCTGATTGGAGCTGCTCTTGCTCTTTTGGAAAGGTGAAAGACCATCTGATACCAGTACCTTTCTGAAAGCAGGAGGAAATAGGGATGGCAAAACAATAATCTTGTGGCTTTTAAAATTGTTACGAGTTTCCCATTACATACATAGAAATTTTTTAATTTTCATATGGAGTGTTGCCCATTTGATTTACATTTCCATGTTTATAGACACAATCTTCTAATCCCTATGCTTTCATTAGCGAGACAGAAAAGTACAGCTAGTTTTCATTCAAATTCAGAGTTCCTGACTGGTTTGGTTTATATTAGTGTACTAATAAATTAGTATGCAATACTAGACATTTATATTTGAAGAAAAAACTAAGAAAAAACTATTGTGGCTCATAACTTTTATAAGCTTTAGAAGGCTCTCTACTGAGACTACTCTTCTTCTTAGTAATAGTTCTTTGGATAGTTTTGAGAGCTAGCAGTTATTTTGAGTATCTTGATGCCTGAATGTTTAGGGGCATGATTTTTAGGTTTTTTTCCTAAGGAAAGCTTTCAAGCACCTGACTGTCATCACTGGCAAATTTGTGGTGTGCTTGGACATAACACACTATGTGCCACAGGTTCCTGCAATCAGGAAAAAACCCTATATACTCAGTTTGATGGTGTAATTTGTTTTTCCCAAGCTGAGATGTTGGGAGCAGATTTGTGTGATAGATACAAGCTATTTGATTATTGTAGAATATCATACTGGTTTAGACTGAAGGTTTTATGCATTTAAATACCAACACTTAAAACAATCAGCACCATTTAGCTGACATACCTTACTGTTGTTAGCTTAAGTTAAGCCAAACTGGTTACTGGTTAGTATGGAGCAAACTTGAATTGCAGAGATTTATTCTGTTCATGTCAGCCTTAGAGTGGTGCAAGGCTTGCTCTTTAAATGAGGGGTCTGTGTTAAAGTTCACAGTGGAATAGCTATAAGTATTGATGATGTGAATAATGTTGTTTTAGATAAAGACAATTGGAGGGAGGGAGAAAGGAAGAGTATCTTGGTCTTTTCTGTAACTGCAGTTGCAGCTCTTAATATAACTTAATAGTTTACCAGTGGAATAGTGTGTGAGGTCAGATGGAGCTCAGACTAGGAAATAACACAGTGATTCATTTTTCCAAAGCAACTTTGCTTTTCTTTTGCCTTTAAACAAAACTTAATTGGAAAAGAAAAGAGTAGTGTAAGTAAATGCTTTCCTTGTTGCTAACTTTTCCTCCTGCTTAATTTTATTTTGTTGCACTGCAGTTAATGAATTGCAAAAACCTTTGATTAATTGGACAATCTTTTAAAACAAAGATATTTTTTTTTACATTTACTGCCTTTTGACTTTTTCTTTTGACAGCAGGAACAAAAGGATACTTGTTTTTATATTCTTACTTGGCCAGAATACAAATCAAAATAGCAAAATAACTACTGCATTTAGAGGGTGGCAGCTTTAATAAATCAGTTAAATACTTCAGAGTTCATAGTTCTTCCTGTTTTCAGTATGAGGAATTTTTTATGAATGCTTCAATGCTTTACCTCGATTATCACCTTGAAGATTTGAGACAAAGTGTAGCACTGTTCTTTTTATAGTATCTGCAAAAAATTACTGATTTCCTCTGTAAATCACTGGAAATTATTAGAAGTATGCATTTTTCAACAAAAATAACTTTTCACTTTATTGCTCTCATGGATTTTTTGTTTTTAAGGAAGACTGCTCTGGAGTGCCATGAAGAAATGAATAGTTGCTACAGACTGCTATTAAAATCAGTTGGATGTTGCATTAGAGTGGTGTGTATCTCCTGCCCCAAAGGATCTGTCACCATACTCCAGTTCAATAAGTCTCTGAAATAGCATTAGCTTCTAGCTGTGCAAAAGTTTAAAAGTTGATGAACCAACAATTTATTGTGCACGGCCACCAGTGGCACTGCTTCTGTAGATTTTCATGAGGAGATGGATTATTCCAACAAGGCTAAATGAAAATGGTGACTCTGCACTGTTGCTTGTGTTGTTGCAGAAAGATGCTTTTAGGAAATAAAACCCATGTCCTATGGATGAAAGTGTGCCTCTTTTTTCCATGCACTTTCCTCCAAAACAGATTAATTGAACTTGCTAAAATTTAACTTCAGCAGAGCACAACTACAGCTTGTAGCTCAAAAGGAATTGAGAACTTCTAAGAATGGCCTTGATAATTGACATTTAGTTTGAACTTCCACAAACTCACCTTTGTAGTTATTCTTAAGGGCACGGCACTAGCCTCAATCAGTTTTGAATTTTATAAGTATAAGCACCTTTGATCTCTTCTGTGGTATGTGGAAAACCATTACACATTTTTTTTCAGAGGTATAATGAATTTTGAATACTTGATACACTGTGGGGTGTTTCTTTTCAAATGTTTATATTTCTCCCCCACAACTGAGAGCCCTTTCTCCTCAGTGGTACGGTCATAATACACTTGTGTCATTTATGTTAGGTCTTTAATTCTTTTTCCCTCCTTCTGAAAAAGCACTCCATATGCTTGTCCTGGAACTCTAGGAGTAGTAATTAAGGAAATCTGTACCTCCTCCTCCTCATGATCTTTTTCCCTTGACCTCTTTTCCCTTGTTGCTTCATCCATCTAGTACTTCCACTCCTCTTTGTTAGCAGAGAGGAGCTGTGGGGAAGAGGGAGTCCCCTGGATTAAGAATGCTCAGGCATTCAGGCATTATCTAATTCTTGAATCCAAGAGCTCTGTGGAAGGGTATTTGAGCTGGCCAAATCAAAGAAAGGATGAAGATGGCTATCATGTCAGGGTGCTTCTACAGCCTTCCCTGGATGTGTCAATATAAATCCCAAATTAGTTCATGGCAAATGGAACTTGACTGTGTAAAACAGTGCAAAAAAAAGGAGGTTGGATTGCTAAACAGGCTATTGAGTTACACTTGTTTTCAGTTTTCTGTATAAATTATCCTGTTATTTGCTCATGGATCAAGTCAAACTTGATACTGTTTTTATTCTAGATGATTTTGGCAAAGCACTGTCTAACTCGTTTGTCTCAATTTCTTCACCATGTTGGAAGTTTTTCTTTGATAGTGTGTCAAAGCTTATTGAAGTTTTTGACATTAACTACTGTATTAAATATAAAATATTGCATCCTAAAGTTGTCTCATGCTAGTTTATATGGCTGTTTTCTTTTGTCTGGGAATTTTACAGACATGTTGTAAGGCAGCTGCAGTTGGAAACCTGCTGCTGTGTCTTGGAAGCCAGCTGAAGTATCATTCTTTGTATGAGTTTTCAAACTAGTATTTGGCTGAAGACAGCGCAGAAATTCAAGTCTGAGGTGCCAGAGTGTGCTGATGAGGAACTGTTTTAGCTGAGATGGTTTATTTAGTCAGTCTTGTTAAACTGTTTTTATTGTTCAAGCTGATCTGACATATCTGTACGGAGCCATGCCTCATCGTAATCCTACTTAAAGGCAGCCTGTAGGAAATTTTGTTCCAAAACTGTTTGTCCACAGACAGAGATCTGCTTCTGTCTTCTGATATTTTGTTGATTTGTTATAAACTGAATATCATTAGCTGGGTACTTTAGCAAAACTAAGCTCCCAAATGAAATATGATAGCATCTACATTATATAATAATTTAACACCTCGTTCCTTTAATATCCCTTTTTTGGTTCAGGGATTCCTGTATCTTGAAGACTTTGCAGTATAAATGCAAATCAATAGCTTTGATAATAGAATTTATATGTGTAATATATGTGTCTCCTATGGCTAAAGGTTTAAATCACTTTACAAAGCTTACTTGTTATTATTTACTCCCTGACTTCATTAGGAGAAGATGGAAACTGTGCTGTCCTTACCAGTTGCAAACTCTTTGAGACTTTGATGGCTGTTGTGATTGCCATTCCCACTGACAGGCTGCTGTACTGAAAAGAGAAGGAAGGGAGCCGTGACCCCTGGGGCCGCGTGCGATACGGTATCGCAGCGCGGGGCAGCGCGGATCTGCGCTCTGGGCGATTACCAGACACTGAATCAGCTGTGCTGTGCCAGAGCCAGAAAGCAGGAGCTTTCACACTTGCTGCCTGTTTCCCACTCATTGTGAAGCCCTGCCCTATCACTTGATAGACCTGGAAAGGAAGCGCAGAGGAAGCAAGTGCCACTGCTGGTTCAAAATGTTCCAGGGTGACTGGAAACTTTGAGCAATGGCCTGGGTGAGAAGAACAAGACCTTATTGACAGGGTTCAATCCTAGTTAAGTCTGTTTCCCATCAACTTCCTAAGTAATCACAGCCTTTCTTTTTCCTCTCCTTTGCACTCTCTGGGTCCCCCACTTTCACCTCCTTTTTTTTTATTTTATTAATAATTTTATCTTGTAGTGGACTGAGCAACTAAGGAGAGTTTGGAAGTTTTACCCTCTCTGCTAAATCCTGGAGGAATTGCTAATGAAAAAGATGACAAAAGCATTAAAGCTAGCTGTCATCTCCCCCTTTGCACTTATGTTTTTCCAGATTTTCCATCAAATATTCTTTGAGTGTCTCCTTTCAGTAGGGCCTTGTTCTTATAATTTGATGTACATATTCTTCCAGTGAAGCTATGGCACATGTGGTTATTTTCCTGATTAACTTGTGTCATAGACTGCTATTACAGGGCTCTAGCCCTGTGAAGATCTGAGCACATACATGTACATGTAGTGCGAGGAAGATGGAAGCTGAAACTTTCTTGGTTTCAAGGCCTTTTAGACTGTGTGAGACTTTATGAAGCATTTATACCATGAAGTAATTCCTTTTCTAATGCTACACTTTTAAACATAGAGCAATGTGCCCCTGTGCACTGTACTGTGCCATTTTGCATACCTAGGATTTTGCCATCAATGCATTAAGCAATTTCCCTTGGCAGTCCTGCTCCTGTAAGGCCTTCTAGTGCATCTATAATTTCTTACTTTAGTGTGTTATTCTTCTTAGGCTCTCTATGAGGCAAAAAAAGCCATTTAATATGATGTAAAAAGGAAGTTTTTCTCTGGAGCAACATGCTTTTAGTGATGATCAGAAAGAAATGTCTGTTTAGTTTTGCTCTTAAATGTCTCTGGCCATGATTATGACAGAGCAGATCCACATAACAGAGTTTAAACCTGTAAGCATAGTGGCATCTCATTGTTTTTATGGTCTTTTTGTAGCAAGTAATTTGGGTCTGGTGGAATGCATTCACATATTGAAGGAACAAGCAATTCAAGAAGTGAGTGAAAGTGCAGACTTTGGGCATGGGTAATCATTGAATCAGTTAGTGAGAACTCTTTTGGAGGGGCAAACTTTGCTGGGTATGTGATGGTATTTGTACATTTATAAAGGTGTTGTGAACTTACTGGTTTTGGTAATTCTGGCAATATTCATGCCAGGAGAATCCTCTTATTTCAGGAAAATGTGTGCTAGCATATGTTTTGAACACGTGTTGCTTTTGGGGAGCTTAATAATTTAAGTTTGACAAGGATTTCACAGGAGGAAAAAAAATAAAAAATAAAATCCCTTGAAATTAAATGACCCAAATTCTCAACCTTCAATGATATACATTTAAGATCTGAAAGTGGCTTTTATTGTGTAGTTTAAGTATAAGGTGTGCCAGGGATGTTTTTGAAAACTCTGTAGGTCAGGCAAGGCAGAATTATTGCTGCCTTCAGAAGCATTGTAGAAGGAATGCCTGGCCAAGGGGATGCCAGTGTGGCAAGGTGCTACTGAGGCATATTGGTTTGTAGAGGATGCCAAGCTTGTACTATTTTTTACATGTTTTTCCTTCCCTATCTCCAAAATAGTTCAAATTCAAAGACTGTGGTTAGGATATTTTAGAAAGATAGTCCCCAGGCACTTTATAATGGAACTTGGGAAGAGGTTCAAGAGATGGGAATTCTCAACCAGCATTTGTATGCAAGTCATCTTAAAATATACTGCTTCATAGTCTAAAATTAACTACAGAGAAACTGTGGTATTTTTAGGTCGCTGTATGAATCTGGAGAAATCAAAGTATAGGCTTGTTACCCAGTCTACTCACTACAAGTTTTTTTCTTCCCTCTTTTGAGATCTTAACCAGTCCAAATCTCCCGGGCCTATTCACTGTGTTTCTAACATTTTCCTATATCTTGCTCTTCCCAGGATGGATCGTACTTGGCTGAGTTCCTGTTGGAAAAAGGCTATGAGGTGAGTGACTCGGTGACTGGCTGCAGGCTGATGGAGTCGTTTGGATGCTGCAGCCCCAGCCCGCTTCCTCTGCTTCTGCCCTTCCCTGTGTATGTTTTCCACTCCAGTCCTAGATAACAAATCAAAACTCCAGAGAGGAATGTGCAACATGGCCTGTAATCATGCCAGGTTATTGTACTATTTATCATCTAATGTCCACTGGTGGATTCCCTCTTCTCCTCGGGGTATAGCTGGTTTGCATGTTTCCCGCCAGCTCAGATAAGCAGTGACCTGTGTGAGCCAAAACTGTAAGGAATTAGGGAATAATTTATGATGCAATGTACCACATAAAGGAATAAGAACTTCTTGTTTGTTCTCTTTCCCCACCTCTCTCTCCACAGTAAAGGCCCTTTTTTTGGCAGTTTTATTTCAGCAATGAAAACCTTGCATTTTGCTTTCTCTGTTCAAAGAGGAAAAAACAAACCCTAAAACAAAACCTGAATAACAAACCCCAAACAAGTTATACTTTGGTACAGTTATTTTCTACATTTTCTCTTGGATTGATGAATTATGGCTTAGCACATGATTTTTTGCATTCTTTTTCCTTGAAATAAAGGGAGTCTGATTCCTTCTTGCTGCATAATTTTCCCTGGCAAAAATCACATTGCTTCTGGTCCAGCAAAGCAACAATCATGTTGTTGCTATTTGTTGTGGTTTGATTTGAGGGGTTTGAACTGATGTGGGCATAAATGTAAGAATATTTGCCTTCTTGATCATAGAAGATGCTTCTAAAATGTATGAAAATGGAAGGAGACAGGGTGGTCAAATTAATCCCCCCACAATGTAGTATTTTTTTTTTGGGGTTTAGTAAAATTTAGTGCTTGTTTTAATGTTGAATTTTATTACTTCTGTTGTAATACTGCTTCATAGCTTAGTGAAAAGTCTCTTCTCAGCCAGTTTGTGCTTCCCATACTTTTGTGCCAGGTTAATCTTGCCTTGCTTATTCCATTCTTTCTTTGGCTTTATTGATTAATTTGGTTATTGAAGTTCGTTTTTAAGTATTGTAAATTGATTATTTTTTACTATTTCTCCATTCCATTTGGGGATGAGGAATATTGTGATTGCTTTTGCTGTTTTGAAGGCAAAAGCACATTCTCTCACAGTCCACAAAGAAGTTGGGAACTGACAACAGGAAATGAAACACAAGCCTTTCTACAGTACAAAGGTTGCTATAGTTGGGTAGAGTTCTTTCCTTCTGTTCTTCAGCTCTTCATCAATTTTTTGGAGTTCTTTCCTGTGCTCCCATTTAGAAACCTCTGTTCCTAAATAACTGAATGCAAGCATGCGACAACTGATTGCCTCCCTAATTGAGATGCTTCATTCAACTTCCTTTTCTTTTTAAAATTTCGATGTGTTTGAAGATCTGTCTCTTTTGAGAAAAATCCACTGGTACATTCTTAAGTAGATTAACCAGTCTGCACACATTTTGGCCTGTCACAGAGTTTGCATTTCACTTGCAATTCTCTGTCCCATGCAGACAAAGGTACCTTTCATCAGTTTTCTTACGGTAATATTGCTGTCATGGATTAAGCATTTGGCAGGTTTTCTTGCTCTTGTATGTGCATACCAGAATAAGGAGTGGGAGAAAAAGAAAAAGAAAGAAAGAAAAGAAAAAAAAATAGCAGTGTTCACATGTTTTTTTTTGTTATCGCTGGATGTAACAGGCTCTATGGATTTGTCTCTTTACCGACTCTTTTGAAGTCCTGGGACGGGTGCATTTAGCACATCTCGTTGGTCAAAAGTTTGTATCACAGTCATGAGCAGACACAAAGCTCTTGCAAGCCCAATCTTTCATCGAGTTTTTGAGCTGGCAAGATTTGATTTATTGGTCAACTGTTCAGATGATCATGAATTTCAGCATGACTTCATTCAGAGATAGATAATTGAATGCTCAAGAAGTCTCCCATCAGAACTTTAAGCCAAAATACTTAATCTTGCTAGAAGAATCACAGAATAATTTAGGTTGGAAATGACCTCCAAGATCATCCAGTCCAATGGTTAACCCAACACTACCAAGTCCACCTCTAAATTATCTTCCTAAATGCTAGATCTACTTGTCTCTTAAATGCCTACAGGGCTGGTGCCTCAACCACTTGTCTGTGCAGCCTGTTCCAGTTCTTGACCACCCTTTCCATGAGTAAATTTTTTCCTAATATTTAATCTAAACCTCCTCTGTTGTTGAGCACCTCAGTTTGCTTCCTTCAGAATAATTAGTTACATTAAAACTGCAGTCTGATATTTTGCTCAGCAAAGTAATAGTTTGTTCAAGTACTTAAAATATTTTCAGCATCATTTGTGCAAGTGAAGTCATTGTGAAAGTGAAGTTATTATGAAAGTGTCTTTTTTTGAAAGTGTTTCTCTGTAAACTTGATGTGCCTATAAATTATAGGCACACAGATCACACAATCTATAAAGAATTATTTTGATAGGACTTTTAATTACATGTTTTTTATGTTGTATCTTCCATCCATCATTTGATGAAAATTTCTTTTGGGGGGCACATTTCTCAGTGCCTCACTGATCCTGAAAGGGCAAATGTTTTATTCAGTTGTGGAAAGCTGAGTTTGAATTGTAGAAGAAGGTATGTTGTGAGCAATGTGACAGGACACCCAAGTGATTTTCTGCAAGGAAATTGGCATAATAAATTTGACCTGTAAGTTGTAGAAATGAAGTTATTGAGCTCCTTTAAATCTTGCCACCAAAATGTCATTCTTAAATCAGCAAACTGGTACTAATCTGCAGTTGTGTGCACTTTTTCACTTGGTTAAATTTTGGACTCCAGATGAAATGAAAAACAGTTTCTTTGTCAATAACCATAGCTTGTGTTATGTGTAAAACAAAAATACCCAGACTAAACGAAAACTCTTAACACTGCCTGTTCCTGCTTCTCTTTTCTTGCAAGTTAACATTAAGTGGGAGAGTAAAAGGATGGCCTCAACAAACCAAGTCTAGGATGTATCAAAGTACAAGGGGTCACTTTCAGAAATAAAAGCCAGGGAGAGGTGGAGGACAGTCAGATGCTTAAGCTTGATTTCACTTGTGCAAGCACAACTTCTGTAGCTAGTAACCAAAGCTAACATGAATTTTGGCAGCAGGCATCATGGGGCAGTCTTACAGGACAGGAGGAAATAGGGTCAATGTTTGAAAAATTTCTCTAATATATTAGGCACAAAGGGTCTTTTCTTTAATGTTACTCAGCTCCAGCATAGTTTTTTTTTCACCAGCTTATTTATCATGGCAGGTTAAAGGAAATTCCCAGCCTGGGTTTCCTTCTTAGGCTTGTCTGTGTCTCTTGCAACCCACTGGAGAACAGTGACTCATGAGGTCTACAAAACAGCCCTGACTGTTCTGGCTGTTCTTCCAGCACCCCAGAAAGTGAATGACAGCTCATTTTTAAAATACATTTGGGCCTTGCAGCTGCTGCTTCTTCTTTCCCTTTGTCTCCCTTCTTTCTGCCCTTCTCTCCTCTCTGCCCACTCTCTTTCCATAGCCCCATCTCCTGCTGTTGCTTTTTCTATGCCTATCTCTGCCTCCAGAAAGACTTCTCTACAACCAAGGAGCAATGGTTTTCTTGGCACTCACATATTGCTTTTCCAACTCCAGTAATGTTGTCAAGCCTCACTCACTAGGAGATGGTGCTCTGGGGCAATTCAGTGTGTTTTCTGTACTGTGTGTGATGTTTGGGCTGCTAGTGGTGTCAATGAGGGAGAAGGGGAAACCACTCAATGCTGCTAAAGTAAATATGACAGCACCTGACCTCATCTCCCAGTATCATATTTGGGAATTGGATAACTGTCCATCTTTAAGAATAGAGATGAGCTCTGATTACCTGATAAAAGGGTTAGGCCCACATACATGAGAATTCTGAGTGATGGTAATGAACTTCCCTCTTAATGTTTACCACTTTTCCATTTTTCCTTGTTCAATCCCTAGGTGCATGGCATCGTTCGTCGGTCCAGTTCTTTTAATACAGGCCGGATTGAACATCTCTATAAGAACCCACAGGCTCACATTGAAGGAAGTAAGGCTTTGCTTTTGTATTTAAGGTTGTATATGTTATATTTAATCTCAGCTGTTTCTTTGGTGGAGAAAGATCCCTGGGAACAGGAAGGATATTGAGTTTTCTTCTGCTAGTGTTAGCTTGCTGCTCTATCTCAGAAAGAAAATTGACCATTTTTCTCTGAAGATGATGTGGCATGAAATATGGATAGTCTAGTGTGTGTGAGTTTTTAAATGTGGAAAATATAAGAGGAACCCAGGATAGCACTTCATATTGTGTAGAAATGCTGCCCTTGTTCAGAAATAGCTGGGTAGTAGCAATTAGAAAATGTCTGGGCCTGGAAAATTCTATGTGAGTTGAAAAATAATGAGATTTCAGAATAGTTAAACATGGGTTTTTTTGAGGCAGTTATCTTAAGTACTCCACCTGTGTTTTCTCATGAGCTCCATGGTGTCTGATGGAGATGAAGGTTTGTAAAAAGCCTGTATGAGAGGACGAATAAGACATGATCAGTTCTTACTGATGATAAGAAGAATGAATCTTTGGACCTTCTGACTTCCTGCACCCAAGGAAAGGAGTACCTGCTTTTACCTGAAGGAAAGGCATTGCTCTTGTAAATTTGCTGACAATTTACCATATCCTCGGTTATCAATGATAATCTGGAAAGTTGAAATTCTTACCTTTAGTGTCCACATGGCAAAAAAAAATTGTTTTATCTTAAGGGAAGTTAACTTGTCTCTTAATGAGAAGCAGCTCAGATGTTGGATGACTCCAGTTCAGCAGAAGGATTGAGCACTTTAACAATCACACAGTTCTCCATGCTGTGTCTATTTTGTAGCGTTGTAAAAGCTTTCCTGATAGTCCAGGATAGTATTGTCCAGTTTAAGGTATTGTTAACAACAAGTATCTCCATTATGTAAAAAATCATGTCTTTGAAGTCTTCTTCACACCATGGTTAAACAGAGCCTAATTTTATCAAGTTTAATGCGTAATGAAACTTACAGATTTCCTTTGGTCTTTGCTTGTAATTTTTATTTAAAACACACTTAATTTCTAACATGGTATTTCTCTGATTAGTTGCTACTTGCTGTATGCTGCTCATTAAAGTATCTGATTAAGAGAGGAGTAGAATTAAACAAAATATCTTTATGAAGAATACTGAAACCTGTTTTTCTGTCAAGAACAATGTAAGAACTGTTTCCCATGACTTGCATTCTTGGCTCACAAGGCAGAATGAAGAAAATGAAATCAGACAGGAACCTGTGAATTGTGAGGACCATCTTGTGCTTATGAAAAGAGATTTGAGAAGACAATGTAGATCACAATAAATATATATATAAAAGCATTTATGGAAAGGGATGGAAGGAAGAAAAAAGAAAGCAGATGTTAATTTTTCCCCCACTTCTTAACTCATTTTTCTTTAACTGAAGAATGTAGCCATATGAATGGGAGGAGAAGGAATTAGACTTGGAATCTCAGGAAAGGCTGCTCCATGGAAACTGTTTTAAAACAATGGGTTTCCAGGCAGTACTGTAGGAAGCAAAGAAGCAATAGTGGTTGATGTGAGCAAACCCTAATTTTATCTTTGCCATGTGTGTTTTTCCTGTCAGGAATCAATTGCATGTTGCAAGATGGTGCTCTTCATAGACAGTGAACCTCTTTGTATGAAAAAAGTAGGGAGCACAGGAAAGAAGACAAGGTGCATCCTAGAGCAAGCCCTCCAGCTCTTGCTTGCTAAGGAAGTTTTAGATTGGATAATATTACTAAAGCCCAAAGGTTCTGACATTTGATCTGTGTTTATGAATCTGTGCACCAAATAAACTCCATTTCTAGTAAGTCTTACTGCTTAGCCTTTCACTCTTGAAAGACCCTCTTTTTTTATGGGTCAGGAGGGAACATAGCTTCATTCCCTGCTCTCCTTCAGAAAGGCCATTTGGACCAGAAGCTTTGAAGACTTGATGGTAAAATAAGCACTCTCCTTGAGAGCATTAAATTTATGGTGATAGTGGGTAATAGTGACCCTGTTTCCTGGGTCAGCCCAGCTGGCAGCCCAGCTGCCCCTGGGAAGGTCTGAAACTGCTCTCTGGCCTGGGGGTCATGGCAGGACTGCATGTCTTTGGTGTAGGAAGAGGAGCACAGGCTCTGGCATCTCTTTCCTGCCTAGCATTACCTGTTAGCCACTGCTTCAGCTGGGTCTGAAGTCTCTTCAGAATGTCCTTTTCAACTGATGCTCATGTGAAAACAAATTTCAAAGATGTACCATGGCTGAATTACTTTATCAACCTGAAGAACCTCATGCACATGTTAAATGGGAATGTACAGGGCTTAACATCTGAGAACCGTGTGATCTGTTAACTTCCTTGCTGTTTTATACTGTTTAAAAGAAAAAAAAAGAAAAACCTAAATTGGCATTAATAATAACAAAATTCATATATCTCAACAGCAGTTAAAAATGTATTATGAATTCATATCTCTTGTAATAAGCCTGGTATTTAAAGACAAAAAAAACCAACCCCAAAACAACAACAACAAAATAAGGCCATAAACAACAAGTGAAAATCTATATAAATATGGCAAATAAGCATAAACAGCTAATTCATCAATAGTAACAACTTTTTATTGGAAAGATCTGTGAATAGCAGTGTGGTTGTTTGATTTTTCAGTTTTGTTTTAAGTAAGAGCAAAAACGAGTTCTGTTTTGTGAATTTCACTTTTGTAATATCTTCTTGACAGGTCAGGGTCTGAAAACAAGGACAACTTGATAAATCATTGCAGCTTTCACTTTGAATTTTGATAGGAGCTGGTTTCATGCTCTTACATTCTTTTTTACACACAAATTAGAAAGACACTGAAGTCTGGAAAGGATAAATAACATCTGTATCTAACCAATTTTGAGATTCTGATGTATAGCATCACAAACCATGTTTCGTTGACAGTTAAATTGTTCTGTCAAATTCCCTTCCAGTGTGCATCTGTATTTTTTTAAATGGAAAAACAGTAGTAACAAATGCAGCAGGTTGTGCTGAAATATTATCTAAATGTTCATCTATTAGATACCTTACACATTTTTGTTGTGTTGTGAAATTACTCACAGTGAGAAACTAAAATATGTGCAACATTTTGGGAAGGAAAGGAAAGCCATGATGGATGCTTAAGAAGTTATTAAGGCATTTTTGAGTGAAAGATTAGAAGCCCAAACTAAAAAATGCCCTATTTTTTGTGATTGGAATTCTGTATCTGACGTATTAATCTGACATCTGACTTATTAATACAACCTGGAAAAATTAAATGCAAGCTACTAAACAAATTATATAAATGTTGCTAGATAAATAAGATTATTGAAAAAAGAATCTGAAATGGTGTTCATTACTCCTATGGGGAAATGTATTTTGTGGTTAAAGCAAGGGAGGAAAAAAACAAGCAAAACCAAGTTTAGCTGGTGATCTCTTGCCTTTTCCAATAAACGTTTACTCAGACCTTGACCAGAAATAGGATTTGAACCAAAAATGCATTATTGTTCCAAGATTAAACGTATTAACTCTGAATTCTTAAACTCTGAAGACATGAAGCTGCACTATGGGGATCTCACAGACAGCACCTGCCTGGTGAAGATCATTAATGAAGTCAAACCCTCTGAGATTTACAACCTGGGAGCTCAGAGCCATGTCAAGGTGAGTAACCTTCTCTAGCACTGAGAATTGTGAATGCGTGGTGGTGGTGTCAGTGTATTACCTTGATTGCTTTAGACTGCAGCATTTATAGCAGTTTTAACAACTGTTAATTTCATCAGGTAAACACTGCCTTCAGTCAAGACAGTCATGCTTGCTGTGGTGCTTAATTACTGCATGAGTTTGCTACTCAATAAATGTAAAGATGTCTGAAGAGAGGTCAAATTGTCATTGTCAACAAAATCTGCATGTTTAAAAATCTGGTTTTTCTGCCACGTGAAACAACTTTTGCTGTAGACTTTGCTGCTGATCAGTCCTAGCTGAGAATTTATGCAGTGTACTTAGGCCAAGCAGTACTTTAAACAATATTATTTGGTTTGTTTAAAATCAATACATATATCAGAATGCATCACTTCTATAAAGGCTTCTCAGTTTTCACGCAGGTGATACTCTTTGAAATATTGACCTACAAACAATAGGTTACTACCTGAAGTATTACAACACTTTTGGTTACAAAAATCAAGTTAGAGACAGTGGAATAATAAGGGGTCATTAAAAACTAGTAATTTGACCCTGGCAAGTACTGCTGCAGCAAAAGGGGATGGAAAATAAATAGCAGAGGCAATAACTTGATGGTTTACATTTATTAACCTATGCTGCTGTAAAAGCTCAGTTTACGAACAAGTGACCACTATTTACTTGCAAAATCCTTATTCATACTTCATGATTACAAACTGAAATTGACGTCCAGGTAGAAAATTGTCATTAAAATAAATTGTGCTTCAATCATATGTCCTGTCCTTGTTGTGTGTAATGTGTAAGCATTCTAAAGTGACAATATTCCCTGGCTTCTCTTGAGGTGAGAAGTGAAGGAGTATTTAAGCCTTGTGAAAATCAGTTTGGATTTAGTTTCTGAGTAAGCCTTCCCACAAAAAGTGGTGTGTTGTTCCTATCACTGTAAGCCTTGAAACACAGGAAGAGGAAATCACATGGAAAGACTGCATTTATTGACAACACACACAGCAGAATACAGATATGAAATGAGAATAAATCTGCTTTTAATTTGCTTGCATGATTGAATTAACTGTGTTAACATGGGTCTGGTTTATTAGCTCATGTAGAGCAGCATAACGACAGGGCTATATTAGTCCAAGGGCAGAAGATGGTCCAGAAGATAACTGAACTGCTGCTTTGCAGAGTGAAATCTGAGCCGGCAAATTATGCTGGATATTTGCAGTCCACAGCTAGGTGTCCCAGCATCCCTTTTCTTGAAGTGGCTCACTGTATAGCAATCTCTGTGGGAATTACCTGTCCCACTTAATTTGGGACTAGAATGTTAGTACCATGCTAACATCATCTATCTCCATGTGCCTGCTGAAGCTGCAACAGCTAGGTCACGGCACTGAGAGGGCAAACTGAAGGGGTGCTCGTGCTGCTGCTATGGATTCTTGGATGATTCTGCCATGAGTTATGGGAAGGATTATTCTGCAAATGCCTCACTGCTGGATGAGCTCAGTTGGTTAGAGCATGGGGCTTATAACGCCAAGGTTGTGGGTTTAATTCCCATATGGGCCATTCACTTAGGAGTTGGACTTGGTGATCCTTCTAGGTCCCTTCCAGCTCAGACTACTCTGTGACTCTGAGCCAGTGCAGATCTGGTGCTGACTCTTGGCTTTTGGAAAGCTAATGTCCTCATGTCCTGGAGGACAATGAAAATGGCTCTATTAGAAGCTGACCTGGATGCAGCATGCTGATACTTAGGCAATGTTAGCAGTCCTATGGGAAAGGTAGATGAAATTCTTCAAGGTGTGCTTGTTTCCTAGCGTCTCCAGTAGTACTTCTGTTGTTGCACTTGAGAGAAGATAAGTACCCCAAGTCTGTTGACTGAGGTGGTTGGGAGAACTTGACTCTTTTATTGGTAGGAGTTAAAAACAGTCCAACAGTGTTTAACATTTTAAAACAATTAGCAGTGTTGAAAGAGGGAGTAGGACTTGGCCATCTGTTCAGGTGAATGTCTTCACCAAACAGCTGTTAGCATTAGACTGTGGTTATGTAAACTTACTGGGTTTGCTTGTATGCATCATGTTTGGGGAAGGAGGGAAAAGAACTTCTAATCTTAGCTTGCTTCACATTCTGGTCACTTTGAACCGGTGACGTCTTCAGGATTTTTTTTGGTGGTGTTTGTATTGGCTTGTGTTTATGCAGAATAAAGTTTTCTATCACTCTCACTTCCAGTTAGTTTATGTGAGCCATGCTGAAATGAAGGAAAATAAAATCATAGGAAGTTGGTCTGGTTTCCTGTAGGAAACCAATGAAGATGAAATTGGTTCTTGGAATGAACCCACAGTAGTCTGGGAAATACTGTCAGAGAAGACGTTTTTCTGAATCATAAATAGTGAGGACTGTGACTCATAAAGTAGGTCACTGGGAGGCTGATCTGATCTAGTACATGGGAGAAAGTGAGAGAAGACTGAAACTTGTTCCTTATTAAAAACAGTAAACTCAACAGAATGATATCATCAGTAGGAACAAATTATCCAGTGTGCATTGCTGTCTGTTTTGGTGAGAAACAGGGATTAGCTCTCTGCACTGTGGCTTCACCATGGGAAGTTCAGAAAACAGTAGCACATTCACTTCATGGCTACTAAGTAAACAGCTCAGCCTCACTTTCTCTATCCAGTCTTTATATGTCCTCCTGCTTTGAATTGGAGTTCTTGGGGAATCTGGCAGTCTGACCATGTTTTATTTTTCATTTAATTTGGTTTTATGGGAGTTTACAATACATTGATTCTAAATAATTATCTATTATTGGATGTAGTAGCATGCAGATAGCTTAATCTAAATTCTGTTATCCATAACTCTATATTCATATCCTTCTGTTGAATGTCTTCAAAATCAATTATCCAAATATAATTGATATATTTAGGTTGTCTAAAATGATGTAAATGTCTCTTTTTGCACATCTTTCAGAGGAGGCACACATATAGATATAAAGTTGTAACTATTTTTTCTTGAAGGACAAATGATCACATCAGTTTGACTGCACTGTAAAATTTTGTTTGCTTTGAGTTGTACTGAACTAGTGAAGCTGGCAAGTATTTTTTGACAAATTTCTGAATCCAAAAGGCGTCAGTAAAAGTTATCTTAGCACTTGAAATTTTTCAGTGTATCCAAGCAATTAAATGTGGGCTGGTTTCATGGCTTGATGTCCTAATAGTATTAAATATTCTGGTCCAATTTAGCTGTAGTGCATAGGTCTTCAGAGGCCAGGGAGGAAAATCCCAACTTACGCAGAAGCCTGTGCTCACCCATGTCTCTTACTGCATCCTGAATCTGTAGTTGGATGCTGGTTGGTGGGAAAGTGGGATATCTACAGAGAGGGAAAACTTGAAGTACACAAGTAAAAGTTTGCATCATATAATTTCAACAGAGTTGCAGAATGGTTGAAGGTCAGAAGGGACCTCTGGAAATGATCTAGTCCAACCCCATTACTCAAAGGGAGGTTATCTAGAGCAGGTTACAAAGAACTTTTCCCAGTCAAGTGTTTAGTAGGATGGAGACCCCACAACCTCCCTGAGCAGCCTGTTTCCTCACCTGTGCAGCTCCTTCACTCTTACAGTAAAAAACTAGCACACACCACCACAAATTTTCATATTTTTAAATGGCATGTTTCCTTGTATTTCAGTTTCTGACCATTGCCTCACCTTGTGTCACTGTATACTGCTGAGAGGAGTCTGTCTGTCATCCTTTCCCATCCCACTCATCAGGTGACACATCAGGGAGATCACCCTCTTAGCCTTCTGCAGGCTAAACAACCTCAGCTTCTTCAGCTACTCCTCATATGACAATCTTCTAGTCCTTCAGCCTTTTGTGGGCTAAGACTACCATGACAAGTTCTTCCTTGACTGTAAGGATTGTCTGTTCATAGCATTTCCCCTTGTGAGCTGTTCAGTCACCCACATCAGGTTATCAATGCCCTCCAGAAACCTTCTGGCTTGCCCCTGCTGTGTTGTACCCATAACAGATATCGGGATGGTAAAAATCACCCGTGAAGACCAGAATATAGGAGGATGAGCTTTCTTAGCTTACCTGAGGAGAGCCTTTTCTACTACCATATCACATTCTAAAGCCTATTTGCATCCCCAGACTCCTTGTGGTCTGAGTAATGTGAACCATATGGGAAACAGGTCATCTTTTTCATTTCCTATCACAGTCTTTTATGGGAGGCTTCTTCCAGCAGTTGTAATTGTGGTTGTGATAATTGCTGGGGGGAGATGGTGCTGTGCAACTTTATAGTGAAAAAGGTAGTGTTTGGGTCATGGCATGGAAGCTGTTACTAAACTCCTGTTTAGTACACAAGTGAATCTGATAATTAAAACTATATATAGCTGACTTTCTCCTGCAGGTTTTATCAGTGGTGTTGTAGGGGCAGTACTCTTCCCCCATCACTTTTCTATCCATGCAGTTAGTAGAGCTGAAAATCACCCATGACAAAGTCTGTGTCGCAGAGGATGGTGGCACTCTGAGGCAGTCTCACATGAGGAAGGCACTTTCATGGCACATGTACAGTGAGTGCTTAGCTATGAGGAAAGTCAAGGCATTAAAGAACTTAGCATGGAGCTAAGTACTGAAGCTCCTGATTGCAGAGTTCTGGCATCATTTCAAAGTCTCATGCTGTTCAATAGCTAGGTTTGGGAATGTGCCCTCCTTTTGCTGTCACTGTCTATTTGATGGATTAATTCTGATGGACTAATTTTGATGGATTAATTCTAATTTTGCACTGGAGATGTGTTTTTGTAGTATGGTCCATTAAACAGGAATACTTCTCTCTGATTTGTTGGCTGGGTTTTTTAATAACACATAAACATGATGAACAAGTAAATCTTAATATTGCTACTTTTATTTTTATGTGCTAACTGTATGTACACAGTTTGGTTCCGATCCTGCAATGCTTTCTCATGGCAAAAAATAGTGTTCCTTGTTGTTGGGTACTTGGAGTTTTAAATTATTTTTTCATTAATACAATATTGCTTATATGAAACTGTAGGTGAAATCATTCAAAGAGTTAATTGTAAGCTTTTCCAATATTTCATTACTAGCAAGGCTGATAATTGCTTATAATTGCATAATTCATGGTTTATGTACTGTACTTTGTGGTTCTTATCATTCAGTATGCTGTTTTATTACTGCATGGGTTTTAAGCTTCTTATGAATGTCATGGAAGCTCACAGCTTCTGAGGAAATGAATGGATTTTTTCTATGTTTTATAGTAGAAAAATTTTGACTGTTCAGTGTAACAAGATCTAGTCTAGTTAATTTTAAAGACTATTAGCATTACTCTGTAGAGATGTAGTACAACTTATTCACAGGAAAAACCATGCCTAACAGACCTTAATTTTATGTCATTAGAAAATTTTATATCTGTGCTTTATAGAGTATGTTATCATCTCAATATGATATCAAATTCCTTCCAATTTAGCATGTGTGGCTGTTCAATTTGTCAGCCAAAAGCTGAGTTTCCAAACCTGATTTATACTATCAAGCTATGAATATAGAGCCTTCTGCCCTAGGGTACCTCTGATTAGTGTAGGACCCCTGTGTGGGGCTGTGGGTCTGTGATGTGCTCAGGTGTCTCCTGTCATCTCTATACTGGTGGTGGCAGCTTGTAACACCAGCCTTGGGGACACAGCCTTGCTGGAAAATTGTGCTAACCAGCAAACACTGTATTTGCACAGGGCTTTAGATGGTGGGGTCTTGGTCCCTAGCCAGGACAATTAGGCTCTCTGCTGTAAATACAAAGGAATAAAAATGAGCTGGGCTACCTTCTATCCTGCAGAGTATTTTAGTGCTTTTCCTCATGTTGGTGTTACCCAGGGTGCGATCTTGTAGGGTGCTGAACTGTCTTAATTTAGCTCAGCACACTCTTTTAACTGCTTTAACTTCAGACTGTTGCAGTTGTTCGGATGCTCTCCTGAGTTTTGTGCAGGATGCTGTGTCCTTGTGGGATGGAGTGCACCAGAGGGCAGAGTAATCCTCTCAAGTGATTCTTTCAAATGCTTATGTGTGTTGTTTTGCTGTGTACCTTGAATTCTTTAAGTAATCTAATTCCTTGTGAGTGGTCAGATTTTAGGTAGTTTTACACTTGAAATATTTTAGGCAGTGCTTTTAGTATAATATGTGCAGTACCTGTTTAAACAGATTCTGTGTGGCCTGGAAGGAAAGGTAATTCCAGTAATAGTTAGCAATTGGAATTATATATATCTCTTCTCTTGGTTCACTAAGTATTTATGGCAACTTTATACAATCCTGTAATTGCAACTTGTATTGTCAGACTAAATAGATTTAAAACCAAGTGTTAGTAAAGAACTTAGTGCAACTATTAATTTTATTAAACAGATTAAGTTTAATAGTTAACTGTATGTATTATAGCTGTAAATGCTATGAATAAATAAAAAGAACAATGGAATAATGCACTCAGTGGTACTAGTATTTATTAACAAATACAAGCTTTAACAAATTGCTCCCCAAACCAAGTACTATTTATGTTAATACCAATTAGAAAATTAAGGCATTATGTTTATGGGTATATTTTAACTACAGAAGAACTCTCATGACCTCTGCTGCAGGCTGGTATTGCCTCTGTGCCCTCCTACTCCACATCTCTCATTTTCTCCTTACCTGCACCCTCCCTCCAGCAGCGGAGCCCCTCCTTTCTCCCTACTCTTGCTCTGAACTAAGGTGTTATTTCCCTCTCTGTAGAAAAATATACAGGAGTTCAAATGCTTTTTGGATCACAATGACATTGTTTATAATTCCTGTGAAAAGCTTGCACTTTTTTAGTCTTTCTTTTTGCTATTTTATGAATCATTTCCAGGGTAAACGCTGAAGTACATTCCTACATGTTACTTAAGTGTATTGGGAAAGCAGCCATGTAAAAAAAACGTAGTACTTAATCAGGGATGCGAAAAGGACCAGACTGAGCCCTGAGACAGGGCTTTTCCATATGGTTTAGTAATTAAAGAGCAGAATGTGCACTGTCGTGGGTCTGTAACTGAAGATTATAGATTCCTTTAAGAGTTTTCAGTGGGCGTCTCTCGCATGATATTTCACAAATGCAAGCTGGGGACTTTTTTCAGCTGCTGTTCTCGTTTTGTGCAGTCACATACAAAGCAGGCTGAATGCTGTGATGAATGAAGTGGTGTTTATCTTTGTGACCCTGATGACGGGTAAAGTACCACCTCCTTCATCTCATGCTTTGTGTGTGGTTTCTACTTGGAGGCTCTGTGATTTGACTTCCTAACTGACTTTGAATTTTAAGTCTGGTGTAGAGAAGGGAGACAGCCAGTGAATCCATGTTCATTCAGTGCCGTGGCCCCAGTTACATCTGGATACTGCTGAAATCAAACCCTCAATGAGCTCTGCTGCTGCATAGTTAAATTGCAAATTTTAAAATAATTGCTTTAAAGTGTATTTTATTTAGAGCTGACTGATAAATGGAAGTTTGTTAACTTGGATTCCCTTTTTAGAAAAGAGTGATATATCATATAATTCTACTTTTGTTTGCAATAATCAAACCTCTGTTTGATTACCTCTGCTGTTACTGTAGCTATTTTTTTTTTTAAGTACAAAAGTAATTGCTGAAGTGGTTTCTGCTTCTGGGCACGAGCAGGGAGGAGTGATCAAAAACTTCCCTGAGAGTTTTCTTCTAACAGCTGCTGCAGGGGAAGAGAAAGGTGGCGGAAAGGGAAGGCAAACCAGCCGTGGCAGTCACAGCGTTGTATTTCTTGTGTCAAATAGATGGCAGCAGAGCGTTGTACACAATGGAGCAGCTCCATCCTGGAATGGGAATGGGGGGGAATGACACTTCAAGCTGACTTGTATCAACTGCAGCCTTGAAAGACTTGTCCTTTGGCATAAAATGGGGAAGAAAGCTACTATTGATAGTGCAGGCGCATAGAGGATGAAGAAGGGTATGAGATGCTATAAAGTACTGAATTTCTGGAGTAGTCCCAGGTGGCAAAACTTAATCTTTTAAGGTATGTCATCCACTCATGCAACATGATTGAAATCAGCTAACATAATATGCATGTCAAAATAAAGAGACAGAAAGAAAAAGAAAGTATTCACAAGTTGCAACTGAAAGTGATATACAGCTGCCTTGAGGTACTGTAGGAATTGGCCAGAAAGCCTATATTTTATTTAAGCGAGTTAGAGAAAGGAAATGTCAGTCCTCAATCAGGCAAGCATTCTTTGGTAAGGTTTACTTAAATGTCAGCATTCTTAAGAAAAGAGCTGCAGTCTGTTCTGCTCTGATCCCCAGAATTAGATTTGCTATTAAAATGGGTCAAGCTGCAGATCTCTCTCTAGAAGTGTTTGATTAATAAAACTAGTCCAGGGTTTGGCTTAGTATTTATTAAGTACAAAATTAATGGCTGCAAAGTAGCTGCAGTCATTGTAGACATTAACATATTTTGTTGTGTGCTCATCTACATCTAAAATTTTGGAGTAGGACAATCCCAAAATAGAAGGTGGAATTGAAGGCTTTGATGCCAATGATTGCTCAAGCCCTCAGATTTTAAAGTATCATGGTAGAAAGATGTAAAATAAGTTGAGAAATTATTATTAGTAGTATAGTGGGACAGGTCAAGAAATTGTGTCAAGGCTAGAAAATTCAATATGGGGTGCTATCTTATTTTGTAGTATATTTTATTTATCTTACAGCTCTGAGTGCAACCATCCTGGCTGAGCAATAGCTTTAGTGGTTATATTTAGGATAGACCTCATTAAGCATTTACTTTCTTTAAATGTGCTTTTTAACCCAGCTGCCTGAAAAACTATTGCAGCAGCTTGAGGATATCTGGCAGGTTTCTATTTTGATAAGAACTTGTTTCTCATATAATTATGTTTCTTTTACTCTGTTTTGATATTTTAGTGATCCATCCATCCTCTTCATCAAGCTATTAAGAAACCCAAACCACTATGTAATTTATTTTTTACAGGTTTAAAGAAAATTATATTTGACTCACTTTGAAGTGTTGCAAATTGTGCTAGCTGCTGCAGTTTACTGGGATTGGAGGGTAACACAGGTTTGCCAGAGTGTAGGTGATTTTCAGTATTGTTCATCATACCCTGTGGAAAGTGTTAATATAATGGCTCTGACTTTTGGAGCTTTTTCATTGTGCTTAAATTACTGCTCACGCAGAAGAAGGAGTGTGCCTGTGTGTGTTTTGGTTTTTTCATTCTTTTGCTTATTTTATTATTATTTAATGTCTTTAAGTGGCAATTTTAAGAAAAATGTAGGCATAACAATTATATACAATATCTGCTATATGAACATGGGTCAAGCTATGAAATTAAGGAAATGCATGTGATTTTTTTTGATGAGTAATAATCTAAAGCTATTTTAATACTTTTTTTCTTTTGCTAAATGTTAAGTCTGTTATAGAATTTAAATGCTTTTTTCGTTGTGTCTCTGAACACACTTCCATAGAGACATATTAAAGTTCTTGGAAGAAATAACATGGTTATGTTTTGATACTTTTACAAACCATTTACTAAATTGCTGTTCTGAACACTAGAAATGGAAGCTATGAAAAATCTGTGACTACGCAATAATACATGCATTGCACTGAATGTCTTGATGAATTAGGTTGGCAGAACAAATGCAAACTTTTTAAAATAAGCAATTCCAAAACTCTCTTGGTAATTCTTCTTGAGGCTAAATGCTGCAGACTGCTATTGAAGCCAAACCTCATTGAAATGTTTGCAAGGGGGTTGCTGGGGAGGGAGGGTTGTTGTTGTCTCTTGCTACTTTTCCATTGAGGTAAGGATATTAGCTTGAATGACATCATTTAATTTTCTCAATTTTGAAATGGTGCATTTGCATAACAAAGCAGGATTTCTTTTTTTTCCTTCAGTTTCATTAGAACTGGGTGTATGTGTGTGTGCATGTTTCCAGTCTTCTTGCTGAGTAATGCTAGATTTGTTCTTTGTTCTATGTAAGTTTGGCTTTGTGGTTTCTGCAACTTTAAAAATGTATGTATATCCTCTCAACTTCCTTCATCTGTGGATTAAATAGACTGTGTGTCTTAAAGCGTCTTGGTGTTTTACAGGCATGCAAAACAAGAGAAATAAAGTATTTTCTGCAGAAAAAATAGTTTCATTTATTTTCTTAGTGCATAAAACAGCATTGAGAAAACCTAAATCACACAAAACATTTCTGTGAAAGAACTGTTCCAGTGAGACCTACACAGTCAAACTCACAGAACCCCTATGATTTAGGATGGGTCTGTGGACAGGAGTGACAGAACAGAGATTAATTCCACTTTTACAATAGACCATGGGCACAAGTTTCTATTTTTCCTTGAGGATTTTAGAAATTGAAGGAAGAGGAAACATTATTTGTTTATAAGTTCCAGAACTATGTTGAGACTCTGGGGTTTTTTTGCTACTTCATTATTGTCAATAAATGTTGTTGTTAGGAAAAAGTGAAAGTTGTCATTTTGAGGTGTCTAAGATCTATTGGTGTTCCATTCATTTTTATTGTTATAGGAAAAATCATGAGAGAATATCTACAGAGTATTGTATCTTAGCTGAGTGTCTCTTGTGAATGAGATGATTGTTTGCTTTGTTAACAGTGTACGTCTATTTTATTTTTTGATAATCCATCAGAATTAGGAATCAGAATGGTTTAAATACTGTTTCTGCAGTTTAATGTTATTTTGATGATGCTGTGTTACATTTTATTAGGCATAAAACAGCTATTCAGGAAATGTCTTCATTTTCTTTAGACACTAAAGAACTGTAACATAGGAACTTTGCCCTGCTTGTGCAAAACACTCAGGTCTGGAGAGAGAGAACATCTTGATATGTGTTTGTGCTCTAATGTGCAACTTATTTTGTAGGGTTTAGGTATGTTTTATGTAATAGTTAATCAGCTATTTGAAAAAAGCTTAATTAAAAAAAAATCTAGTACTGTGTTACTTTACATTAGGAACTCCCCAGTTTCAACTTGTTTTGATCACTCCAACTTTTCGAAATGGAGTTGTACTGAGCATCTTTGGTGATAGACTTGGACTCCAAAAGACTGGCTAGAGCAACAAGATTACTCTAGTGGTTTATTTTCCTATACAACTATGCATATTAGCTTTCCATTACCCTATTTTTCATTAAGGATTTACCAAATATATTGGCTAGCATAATTGAATTGTGAATGTCTGAACTGCATTTTTCCTGTAAGTATGTGATGCTGAGAAATAGCATTTTAATTTTAGCCAGACATTCTTGCATAATGTTGCTTCATGGTGATGCAATTTCACTGGCATAGCATCAGAACAAAGAATACAGCATCAAACAAGGATGTAAAAACAAATTAAAGGATGCTAGAAGCTTTAAGCACCGCTTTAAAGATTTTAATATGCTTAATATTCCTGAATTTTTTAAGCTCTGTGTGTGTTTGTGTAACAAGCTGTGAGTTCTGTGGAGCTTTTCTAATTTTATATTGGTGTAATATTTTTCCTTTGACTTGTTTCTAAAACTCCACTGTGGCAAAGAACATCCACCAGAAATGATGTATTTTAATTACAAGGCATATGCAACCTATGTATTTAGTTAGCTGGGTAGTAAAATTTAATTGCAAGGCTCTAAAAAATGCTCCTGAAAACATTGCATACATTCAGCATAGCTAAGTCTTTGGAGCTAGTAAAAGATTCAGTTAGTTTCCTAAATCCACATTATCTAAAATCCCAATTCCACTGAAAAAAAATTAAAATAAAATTTGAATTGAGTAAAGGATAATATAAGATGCCTTTTTTATAATAGTGATCTATACTGTTATCTCTTCCATGTCTAAACTTGAATTACAGTAGCAGTCTTTGCAAGTTTATCTGAAATAAAAAGGTATGTAATTCTTTCTGCAGATTTCAAAAGTTACAACTTAATTGAAACACTACCGTATGTATATAGCTGATAAATGAGAATTTTTTTCAGAAGTACTATGCAAGGAGTTCTGTAAAACACTGCAAGTTTATTTTGTTTGAGGTGGTTTTTTAATGTACTAGATGCTCCTAAAACTGGTTGCAATACTTTAGTGAAAAAAAAAAAAAGGGACTGATTGACATGTCATGAGGTGTGATCTGAAGGCGACTCAAATCGCTGGCAGAGGTTCTTTCTAGTGCTTGGGAGCATTTCATGCTTGCAGGTTTTTGTTACTGTACTCTGTCTGATACTTTGATTTTGTTCAGCTATCGGTATTCCTAGGTGTTGTGCATTTTCATTTTGTCACATTTAGATGTACCATTACTGAATGCTGCAAATTCCAGGGAACAGCTGCATTTCACAAGGCTGCTGTACATGTTTCTGCATTATATTTTTTTAATAGCTTATAATGATAAGGAATATGTATTAGCAATTGGACTGTAAATGCTGAATGCTAATTAGGTTTTAAAAGAACATCATACAAGTCAGTTGAAGACAAGCTTTGGGTGGTTTTTGGAGAATTGTATACTGTTAAATGTGTTTAAATTGTGTAAAGTAGTTTATTACTTATAATTCGCTGCTTTGGATTTGTGGTTAAGGTACTGGACTAGAATTCCTCTATAAATATTAGTGTAGAGTATTCTTTATTTTTACTGAATAAATCAAAGCAAATGATTTGAACTTTCTCTCCAATGCTTCAATTTAAAATAAAGAATTGAAAATCTGACAATTAACATCAAGTCATATTGAAGTCAAAATTTTCCAATAATGACATGCAACTGATCAGTAGAAATTATTTATGATAGTATCAGTGGAGATTTAGCAATCTATGAGCAGTAATATTATTGCAATTTATGGTTGAAAAATCCATGTAACAGTATCTAGTATGAAAACCTGCCCTCATTCACAGGGAAATTTTTCCATTGATTCAATGGTTTCCTTAATAAAGCTGAAATATTTTTAATCCATGAACAGTTTGCCATAAAACAAAAGACATGGGGGGAGGGGAAGGAAAAGTAAGTTTATTATAATGACCCCATTGATAAAACAGAATTGCCTGCAATATATTATAATTTCTGTCAGCAAGTATAGACTAAATTTGACTTTTCTTTTGTAAGCAAATGCTAATATTGTTATAGGAGGGGTGTCTTTCTTAATGATATGTTATATGTGCATATTTGCTGTTAGATGTTAACATGTTCACAAAGTGCAGCATTAACAAAGTGAAACGTGACTTTCCAATGCCATGGAGTATAAATAATTTGAAGATTTAAAGGTTGCAAAGATAATATATTGAAAATGCAATTATATTTCAAGGCAAGGAAGCAATTGAAACTTAATTAAATGTAGTTTAACTTTTAATTTATGGTTAGATTTATATTATTTTATATAAGCTGGCACTTTTGATTTTGTGGGGTGTGGAAAGATGAACACTTTGCCTTTAATATTTGAAGAGGAACTTTTTCCATGGTGTCATTAAATGTTATGAATAAAAATGTCACAAGCAATTTTTAATCTTTTTGAAGTAGCTTTTCATTCATGCGCCTACGAGTTTGAAAAGAACATCCCAAAGTGCACATGGATGTGAGTAAATTTGGCTGTCACTGCACACCTTTGCTGAGGGGCCCTTGGGTTTGTTTGTGTATTAATCTCTACCTGCTGTTTGTGTATTAATCTCTACCTATGTGGCAGGGCCTCCAGCACAGAGGATGCTTCTCCACATATCTTCCAAACCCCAAGCGGGCTCTGCTGTGGTTGTAGCACCTCTTCTCGATTGCAGTATCGTGCTGTAATGTCAGACCATAGCTTAAATGAAGCTGCTAAATGGAAATGTATATTTGATTCACTTCCACTAGTACACAGTTAGGGACCTTACTTCAGACTAGTTTTCTGATGTGCTTTTTCTTGGCTTTAATTGGACTAGTATTTGCAAAGTACTGGTGTTAGCTTGTGGAGCTTCTTGATCTCCATGAATTAGTGCTTATTTTTTCCTTTCTTTAGCTTTTAGCCTACATGAAGTGATCTGTACAACCTGATTAGATTTGCATAAAATCAGAAAATATATACTCACTAAATTAAATCTGGTCATCTAAAATATCATTTTTGTCAGTGCATTATAAAATTGTAGTTTAAAATGTTTGCTATAAATGAGGGTGGATTAATTTCAAGAACTTAAGCACAGATGTTATTTTTTGTAAGCATAGCCTATAAATAAGGGGAAGGTTTTTTCCTTAGTGTCAAGAGTTTTTTCTCCAGACAGTCTATGTGGCCTGTTCACATTTTCTTCCCTTTACTGAAATTGCTATTATTGCATTTATTACTGTATTTGACCATCCTTTCACATAACTAGAGCTAGTTTTAAAAACCTTTGCTGTAGAAACTGTGGTTGAAAATAAGAGGGCAATAGGGGAATAGTTATTTTTGTCAATGACTGTAATTTAAAGCATCTTCATGAAATGGTAGTTATCCCACAGAATTCCAATTACTGTATTTCTCTTAACTTGGAAACATATAGTAATTATTTTTAAAATGCTGTGTTTTAAATGGAAAATTGCTTGCTGACAGGCAATGAGACCTGGAGGCTACATGATCTGCACTCTTTTTTTTTTTACTATTAATCAGATGTATTTTACCGACTTGTTTTTTTTTTCTTTTCCCTGGTTTGTTTTGTTATAGCACTGTGTGAGAAACTGTTATACAAAAGATGTGACAAATTATTAGAGGATAATAGAAAAGAGTACTCGGTTAACAGTTTATTAAATTGTTATTATTAGATACCACATTTCATCCATGTTGAACTGCATCATTATAAGACTTAGTAGCACTGTCTGGCAACAGATTAATTACTTGGAATATCATCAAAGGTATTTTCTGTATGTTAGTAATGCTAAAGATTTTCAGTATTTCTCATGTCATGTGCTAAATGCAATGATAATAGTACAACTGAAGCAGATTGAGTGTTTTATTGTGTATTAAAACTTACCAAATTGTGTACAAAAGCCAAACCAAATGAATGAATCTGTTTCATCTTTTTTCTCCTTTTCTGTCACTTTTTGATTTTTTTTTCTTTTTATTTTTTAGATGGGTGGTAAGCATGGGGAGTGTGTGAAAATATTACACTTTGGAACTGATTTAAAGGGCTTTGACTAAAACCATCTGTTCCCACCTCCTAATCTTCAAGTTGCTCTTGAAAACTAGGCCAAACCTTATCCCAGGGGGCTAGTGGATAGAACTATCTACAACAATAATAAGATGTAAAAATACAAAATATACAGATACTGAAAGCTCAATGATTTGCAGCAACTCACTCTTACTTCTGGATAGTTTTGTAGGTTCTTAATTTGCGGGTTAACTGAATTCCTTAGTGGGAAGGGGGATACAAGGTACACATGAAAGAGAAGTCACCTCTTGGTATGTTAAACAGTATGAAACCAGTAGGATGAAATTTGGAATCTTCATTATCCCTGCCCATAGTGCGGGGTTTGGAACTAGGTGACCTACAAGGTCCCTGCAAGGTCCATCCCAAACCATTTTGTGTTTCTACTTTGACAGAGAAACTGATGTTCTACATGTTCCCTGCTCTCAGAGCAAGTTCGGAAAGCATTCCATTATCTCATGTTTAGGTCTAAGAGTGGGTATCTGAACATCACCTTTGTTGAAAATAAAAAGTAATAAAAAAAATTATTGAAAATAATTTGAAAATAAAAGCATCAAAACAAGACTCAGTGTAGGGATAATGCTTTCTGAGGGGTGGTTTCATGCACAAACCCCCCATCAATATCCTGATACACCTTTTCCACGATATGTCTGATCACTAAATAATTCTGTTGTCAACAAGGTGGTTTTAAATGTAAATGAAGGCTCCTTGGGTTCAATGTTTTGTGTCAGTCTTCTTGAATCCAGAGCAGTACTTTAACTACCATATGTATTTGTATATACAGTCCTCCACAGCTTAGATTTCTGTATTTGTCATTTGGAATCCTTCTGAATATAGTTGCAGGGACCAATGAGATAATGCAGGTAGAAACACTAGCCCACATCCAAACAAACCCCAAAACACCACCAAGTGTGAAAAAACCCCAAAACCCAAACCAAAACAATGAAATTAACTCCCAACAAAAACAATACCAAATAAAAAGGGCAAATGTAAACATCACCCTTCTGCAGGTTTATCTGTCTTGTCAAAATCAGCTTTCAGATAAAGCAGTTGGCAGGAACAGTATGGTTAAAAGATGATGGAAAATGGAAAATACTTATCCAGGGTGTTTGTCTTCTGTCAGATTGCTTAAAAAAACTGAAGTTGCATCAGAAGATTGTGCAGCATGTTATAGACCCATACTCTGTTACAGTGATTTGTGACCTAGCTCACAATAACTATGCAAGCACAGAATATGTAAAAGCTGAAGCTGGCATAATTTTCATAGTTTTGTGATGAGCTTCTTCACCCTGAGCTAGATATTCTTTTTTGTGCCAAGTCAACTCTGAGAGTATTTGTGTTGTTTACTAAAGGCATTTCTGGGCTTCATCCCAGGGGACATGAACCACAGATCATCAGTGAAGAACTACAGTACTTAGGAAGAGACAGATCCTAGGCTCTATTTGCTCATGGGAGGTAAAAGTTATCCAGGCAACTTTAAGAACAAAATTTTTGAATTAAATTTAATTTTTAAAATGAAAAAATCTGCACATCTCTGTCAAACCTAAGTGCAAGTTACCTGTAGGCTTTTATAGCCCCCTGGTCAGGAATATTCAGTTGTATTTGTATGTATGTAGATATGAGGAGGGGAAGAAAGCCATGGAGATGCTGATGGTTGTGTATTAAATAAAATTATGGAATCAGAGTGGTTTGGGTTGGAAGGGACCTTTACATGTCATCCAGTCCAACCCCTCTGCAATAATCAGGATCTCCTTCAAATACTCCTGATTTGGTTGAATACTGTAAGTGCCACAGGATTTATTTTTTTTTTCTCATGCATGCTTACTGTCACAGAAGACTGTGGTATTATTTTTTCCTGTATGTTTCTCAGGTGTTGTTCAGAAGAGAAAGATCCCAAGCATGCAGGAATATGTGTGTATTGTGAACTGGTGTTGGTGCCCAAGCAAAATATTGCTTCAGCTCCTTCTTACAGCTTTTAACACAGTCTGCTTGCTGTAATGCTGCTATGATTTTGGATTTCTTTTTAAAAACAGAAACTACAACCTCCTGTGCAGTAATACAGGAATAGCATTTTTCTCATTAGGTTTTTGTTTGGTTGGTTGTTTTGTTTGGAGTTTGTGGTTTTTGGTGGTGTTTCGAGTCTTTTTTTAATAAGAAACTACATGTAAAGTTAGTATTCTTCATTTTTTCTTTGTTTTTAACTTGATTCTTGATAAAGTTTTGTATTTAACTTGATTGTAAAATTTGTAAATGGGAAGATCTACTGCGCTGAATTTGGAGTTGCTTTTCCCCTGGCTCTTCATTATTTGTCTATAAATTATAAAATTTTTAATTCAAGGAAAAAAAGTTACAGCATGTTTTTCAAAGCTGAAAACAAAGTTGGGTGTAATTTGTTGACTTGCCCTCAGGCTGTTTCACCACCTAGTAACCAGCATCCTGCTTCACTTTGGATGATGTAAGATCTTTACTGAGCAGCTGACAGTGGGTACAAACTACTTTTCTACTCCTTTACAACAACACAGGAGGGTCTTTGCACATATTTAAAACCAAAACTTCCTCTCTTCTCATGTAAAAGTCTAATATTTTTCAAATCCCTCCTGTAGAGACCCACAATTCTGAGGCATGTTCCAGCATATCTATTGCTAAAAGGCTGCTCTTCCCTGAGCTAGCTCATTGGAAGCAAACTTGTGCAGAGCAGACTATCCATCTGTCTCTAAGAAAATGGCTTTATTTCATAGTGAAAAGCATCAGCATTTAACTGCAACACCAAGGTAGGATGGTGTGCTGCTGTGCCCTGTTGGGCTGTGCTCATAGCACAGGTCTGTTGTTCCATGTGACAAGAACTGTAGCTCCTCTGTGTCACTTTTGCTGCCTTTCATGTAAGACCTGTTGTTGTTGTGACATCTGACATGGATTTTGTGAGGACCTTTCATCTTGTATGTGAAGTGAAGAAAGCAACAACTTCCATTTATGGTTTCCTACTTCAAAGCATAAGCTACAGTGAAGAGGTTCAAAGGTAGGCTGGTCTCAAAGGTGCATATGCTTCCCTGCCAGGATGTGTGTGCTACAGCCACTTAGTCTTCATAGGTATTGCATGGGTCACTTTAGAAAGTATGCTTGCATATTCTAATGACTAGGTTATGTTTTTAAAACTGTTCTGGAAAAACAAATGCTTTTGACTTTTTTGAGTGTTGAATTCTGTGGGAATTGCAATGTGATAACTGTTTTTACTGTGTCGGACACTATTAATAGCATGTTCCAGTCATGATGTGGCTGTACCCCAAGCTCAAGGGGTTGATTTGTTTGTTCTTCAAGAAGAGCCCTGGTTTAGTTTTTATTGCTTTGACTTCTACATTGAGGTATTTGTTTGGTTTTTTTTTTCCTTGGGAGAATAGTGCACATCTGGGTTTGTGCTAGAGGTGCATGCAGTACTTGCTGTATCAGGTTAGAACCGTGCTCTACTTGGTGTGTTCCTGATCATGGCCAGAGCCCAATCCATGCACAGGAGGAGAGAAGGATGGTTTCTCCCTCCTCTTCTTCCAGCAGTGTCAGTAGGAGAACTGGTGTTTTCCTCTTGAAGAGTAAGCAAATCAATTGTTGTTTTATTAGGTGGTGACATGGTTTTGTTTAATGTACCAGTAGTAATTGCTAATTCAAACAGTCAAGATCATAGTGACTCTTCTCAGAAGCACAGACATAAAAATAACACTTTTGCTGTAACCATCTCTAGTGCAGACTGAGCATGAGCTTGTTTGAGTCCTCTTGGCACAGGGAGCTGTGATTTCCATTTTACTTTTGAGTAACGTGCAAATACTTTGCTATAGTTCATGTTTTGATTATTGGCTGTTTGTGAATGATACACATCAAACCCACAAGTTACTGCCATTGAGGCTGTTTTGTATGATATGGCATTGATATGGCAAACCTTCTGAGTATATATATTGTTATATACCTTCTAAGTTAATATATTGTTAAGAAGCTGATCTAGTGGACTGTGCTAGGTGGTGGGAAGCCTCTGTTGCTCAGTTTATCACAATTAAACTTAAAGGATTTTTAATACATTTCTGTTTCTGATGTGAGAATAGAGAAATTTTAAAACCAAAATTATTATTTTTAGATAACTTCATTTAAATAAAATAAAGAAACCCCTAACTTGTTCTTTATGATATCAAGTTAGAGATTTGAGATTTTAGATTTCCTTTTCCAGAGGGAAGATTGTGCGAGTGTTAATACTGTATTGTTGTATTGTATCCAAGGCTGCAGAGCTCTTCTTGAAAAATGAAATTTAAAAGGTACCTTCTGAATTAAGTGACACTGCCCTTTCTTAAGTCAGCAAAGCATTTGATAAGCATAAAAACATAAATTTGAAGTTTTTACTGTGAAAATGAAGCAACTCTAATAGCTGTTAAAATATTTTTAAATATTAGGCATAAAATTTAGGTGTAAAAATAAAATATTTTGGACTTTTTGTGACTCTGTTGACTTCCTACAGTAAAATAACAACAGATATATTAGATGCCTTAGGTAATTTGATCAGTATGCATTAAAAGCAGATAGTGACTACTAAACTTTTTCTTGGTCTTCTGTACAATAAAACAGGAAACAATTTGGTTGGCGACATAGAGGTGGAATGCAGTACGAAAATGAAATAAGATAAAACTCCCTGTGGAGAAGCAGTCTGCATGTTACACCCTGAAGGGATGAATGCTGATACTGTGCACGAAAGGCTTCTTTAGAGAAGTCTTGGAATTTCTAAATATTTATTATGGCACTATATAATGGCTGTATTACATAATGTGTTGCTGTTTCCTGCTTTCTATATCCTGAAAATACTTGATAATTCAACACTAAGTTTAAATACTCCTTGTAGTTTCATTAGAGTTCTGCAGATAGGAGCCTTGAAGCAATCAACATTATTGGAAAAAAAAGTATTTAGGAACAAAAAGAAGATTAGTAAAGAACATATTCTAATGACTAAAATACCAGGCTAAAAGTAGCAGTCCTGAGTTTTAACTCTTCCCTTGCCATTTTCTGTTGGGAACTGAAACCCAGCTGAAGTTCTGATACTCACTGTAGTGCAATGCTCACTTGTTAAAATATTTGCAATTCATTGTATAAAGTCCTGTCTTTCTGTTAGGATTTTTTCCACTGATTTTTGGTGTATACAAATAGACTGAAAATTATTTTCATTGGCTCTTATGTTTGCAGTATGCAACCAGTTGCTGTACATCTACAAAAGCTAATTCAGACTTTGAAGAACAATTCCTCTGGTTGTCAGGTTTTCACGTTTCTCATAACATCTTCTCTTAAGATTCTTGGAGAATCTTTGAGTATTCCTTTCCTTGTTATTTGTCAGTAGCAATGACATGGTCAAATACAGATGGTGAGCTGTTAACAAAATTCCAAATAAAGTACTCCCTAGAACAACATGTAGGCAGCTCTTGGCTTATGAAAGCAATATATTATGCTGGTCTTACTAAATGTTACGTGTTTTTTTAAACCTTAAAATATTTTTTTATTTTAGGGGAGGTGATTCTATCATCAGAAAAGAAAGGAAAAAAATCCTTTTTCATTAATAATGAGGGATCTTGGTATCCTGAATAATTAAAGAAGGAAAAACAAACCTTTATAATTGTTCTAGAGTTGGAAAAACTGTCACTTCCTAAAGATATGCACTTGCAGATAAAAAATGTTGGAGGTATTGTTTAAAATAAGCTGTTTTTTCCATTCATGATTTTCATGAGTCCAGTCTGTGCCACCTTGAGGTGCAAGGAGTGTTTCTGAAGTTCCTGGAGATGCTGACTATGTCATTTCAGCTGGCTGAGAGAAGGCATAACTGAGGCAGAAGTTGTGCCAGCACTTCTCCACCTCTGCACTCACTACTGATTTGGCAAAGAACAAACTTATCATTAGCAAGACCCAACTTGGTTTCTTGGTCTGCCACTGCCACCTAAACTCTCTTCATCCTCTGTTGGAAGCCCTAAAGCCAGGAGAGCAAAACTGTTTTAGAAACCTTCTCTCAGCCCATCTGGGACTTAGAGGATCTTCCTGAGAAGATGCTGCCTGCTGTTGCTGCCAATGTTGTTATTCCTTTGGGGAGTGTAGAGAGCAGTGTGACTGCAGGCTGGGATTTGGAATAGGTAGCTGCCGAATGTCAGGACTGGATTCAACAAATCTATTCAAAAATACATGCACAGATCCACAAGAGGACTGACCAAGCAGGATAAGGGAGTCTGGTTTCCATTCTTCTAACCTACAGAGAAGCTACTGTGACATCAAGCTTCCACAGAGGAATTAACACATTTTGATTAATTCTTTGGAAGGAACGTAGCTGATTGGAAAGTCTGTGGCTAGAAAAACCCTTGAATACACTTCTGGTGGTAGAATTTCTCTTGTTTTGTCTAGTAATAAGATTCTTATTGGTCAAAAGATCAGTAGAACAGTTTGGCACTTGGTAAATCATTGCCTGGAACCTTGAGGAAGAAAATTTAAATTTGTTTTAAATGTAAAGACAGATTTTAATTGAGCAATAGGGAGTTTTGCAGGATTACAATAGGGAATTGCAGGATTACAGAGTTATTGTACTCTAGAGGGTTCTTTTGCTTTTGTGGGTTTTGGAAATATGTTGGTTTAATTTTAAGTGATAAAAAGAAAAGCTTAAAAATTCCTGCAAAAAAATCACAGCTCCTGCTTTACTCAATTTACCCTTGTTCTAGCTACTTATAGGAAAGTGGACTGCATCCTCACTGTCTGTTCCAGTGACAATTCTGTCTTTCTGTAGACTTTTAAAATAATCAGTTGTTATTATGGAGCTCCATGAATAGGAGAAGGAGTTGGTTAAGAGTTTTCACTGGCTATTACAGCAAGGTAAAGGTCTGTGGACACAGCAGACAAAATGTTCTTAAACAAGTCATCTGAGATGGATTTAGTAAAAGGATGAACAAGCATTTTTCTATTTTATATCTGTGTCGGCAAATTGGAGACTGTTTTAAATTAATACCCTAAATCCCTTGGGTATACTCCTATTACTTCAAAAATTTTATGATGAACTGGCAGCTGGAGCTTGCTGGATGTTGATTCATTTTTCTCTGGTTGAATGTTGGTGTGCTTGCTGCAGAGCAAGCCTGAGGGACAGGAGCTTTCTCTCAGTGGGCATCCTTAGTCTCGTGAGATGTTTCTCTGGAGTCCAATAATGAACAGTACAACTTTTCCCACATACCTGGCTTGTTACTGATCCCATCTTCCACTGGACCTGAAGAGTCATTGACAGTGTCCAGTCATTATTAGACAATTGTCTGTTACTGTTATTAAGGTGGTTTGGAAAAGCAGTTTCTAGATATCTGCTATGAAGCCCAACCCTTCTTTGAAGTTCATGTGCCTGAGATCCTGATGCCAATCTACCTGGTGAAGTCTGTACTGGTGTTTATTTTTCCATGGAACCCTTTGACATCATGCTGAGAGTGGTTCCCGTGGTGTTTGTACCAATGGGCACTGTTTACCCTTTGCCTGTTCCATGGAGGACTCTGTGTATTTCTGCTGCGTTTCTAATTAAAAACTTAAATGAGATCTGGTTCTGGAGATCATTAGCTTTGACCTTGTGGGTCATCAGAGGCCTATAAACTAGGGTGTGAAAATCAAAGTGCTAAAGAATTAGTTCAATATAGTCAAGCAGCTAGATATAATAAGCAGCAGCAACTGCTTTGTCGCTTGGCTTCATTTTATGAAGATGTAATTAGGAGCTTTTTCCACCCCACTGATCCCTCTTTTAACTGTAACACACTCATATTATATGGCTATCTAAAATGCAAAACATTAAAACTTATGTTTTTCACTACTAAATGTGAAAGCTTAATTAAAAATGTTGTATTGTCCTTTGTCTTCAATCAAATATAATGACCTGTTATAATCCCTAAAGATATAAACTACCAATTAATTTTGATTATATAAATTAGGACTTCAGTTCCTCCCCTGAGCTTTCTATTTTGGCAGAAGCCATTAATACAGTTCACTCAGCTGCAAAAATCAAAACAAAGCATTACTTACTGTTTAAGGAGCAAGTTGGTATGAATAAAATGGTTCTATGGGAGTAGATGAGCACTTTCCTTTCATTAAAAAAATGCTTTTTTTAGGTTTTCTGATATTACTCAGTTTATGTGAGGTTACTTTTTTTTTCCTTTATAAAAATCAGTAAGTTTGCAATAGTATTAATGATCTGCTCCACAATTTACTTGAACGTTTGGCACTTTGAGTAAAACCACAACAGATGCATGGGAAAAGTAAAAACCAACCAGCCAACCAAAAAAAAAAACCCAAACAAACACTCCCCTCCCTCTCTTGCCAAATTATATATATGAGAAGAGGGAGTAAAGAGAACCTCTGTGTATATAAAGGGAGATGTGGGAAATTTAAAACAATTTTATGCTTGTGATTTAAAAACAAAACATCACCTTGAAATGTACTGGTGAGTTCATTCATGAAAAAATATGGCCAAGAGAACAAGAAAAGTTTCTGGCAGGTATTTTGGATCGTGGCAGATGAACAAGCACATATAAGCTTAACAGGACAAACTGATACTGAGGCATCAGCCAAAACTGTTGTGTTTAGACAAGCATGATTTTACTATTAATACACCGGATGGAATGCTGCATTAAAGCTGCCTTTAATGTGCAAAGTGAAAGTTATGCATGTTTAAAGATACTGTAAAGAGATTTCCATTTTAACATCTGGCAAAGAGTAAATTTGCCATATGACATAGTGTGTTTCTTGATGGTGCTTGGAAGGAGCTGTCATCCTGCCTCAGCCATACAAGCACAATTAATGCTCATCTGATTAGGTAAATATGGTGCTCCACATGATGTTATCTCCTCACTGTATGGATGAGTGAGTATTTCATTCCCTTGCCTGTCTTTATTTTCCCCTAAGCAGTAACTTCTCATAGTAATAATTTTCTTCATTTTCCATGTCTTTTGTTTAGGAGAATGGAGGTATAGGAGAGGGGAAAGGGCACATCGAGGAGAAAACCAGTTTTCATAGCTTTTATATGGCCCTAGCCTGTCACTCCAGTTCACATCTCACTGAGATAGAATAAGAATGTTGAAGCATATATTTAGATGGTAGTAAAATGTGTGGGACAAGGTGAATTTCACACCGTGGTATCCATAGGCTGTTGCCTCAAGGATGGTTATAAGGTGTCAGTGCCACATGTGCAGAACAGTTGCAAAACAGACAGTTACCTATTTTGGGGTGTCACATTTTCAGGAGGTATTCTGTCCACTGTGGGGAAAAAAAGCTTTCTGCCTGAGAACATGGGTTAACATCATTTAAATGCAATGCAAAATATTTCCATGTTTTAGAGGTATTTTTGATACATGCATTCAGGTGCACACTGCCTGCTAGCATACACACCTTGTTCCTGCCATACTTGGGTGGCACTGCTTGTGCTGCAGGAGTCTTTCCCCATACCACGTTTTCTTGTAGCCACATTTAAAATGGAAAATATAATGACCAATGGTTTTCTAAGCCAGTGTTCACATCATGGAAGTGCCCCGGTTCTGCTTTATAAGTATTCCTGCTGGGGCTGCTAGAATTCAGCCTGTTATGCATACCTTGAACTAGCCTTTCTGGTATTAGCAATCCAGCTACTCAAATGCATGTGGTTTTTGCCACTGTTGTATTTTGTCTTTTGGTATTTAAGACCTTATTGTGTGTTGTTTTCTTTCTTAGAAAGCCTCTCTGCAGTCTTGATGGGTAGACATGAATTTTTTCTGTTTTTTTTAAAAATAGGGCTCCAAGAATAGAGTGTTTAAAAAGCAATAATCTGTCTCCTAGTTCTCATGCATTTATCCCCTTATTTACTCAAGAGAGTTTTTTGATGTCATGCACTGAAATTGGGTAAGGATGACAAATGAGCTTCTTGTTCTGAGGTGCTTCAGTAATGCCCTTCTGCAGACTATCATAGATAACCCCCCTAATTTTTGCCAGATTGATGTGATATTTTGCTCACTGTAGTGTTAGGGAGAAATAATGTTTTGGAATGATCTGCTAAACTCTTAACAGTTGCTCTGCATACAGTATAACTAATTTCTCTGCTTAACGAAGCACCTTTTTTTTCCATACATTATTGTACCATCTTTTAAATTGGCTGCCCTGTTCACAGGTACATGATGAGTATGTTTAATTTGTTGCCAAAAAATGCTAAGAATTAAATTTTAATCTCTTGAGGTATGTTTTTTCTTACCTTTTCTATGCAAAAACACCTGTCAAGTTTCTCAAAAAAATCTGAGACCAACTGAAAAGGTGTGTCTTTGACAGAAAAATGTTGAGAGCTTTTATTGACATGAAAAAATTATCTGTAGTGGCAGATCTACTCCTAATTAAACTTTATCAAACAGCAATTTGTATTACAAGTAAAGAAACCTTTTTTAAAAAAATGAATTTTCATTTGACTATATTACCATATACCTGTCAGCTGACTTCCATTAGCTTGCTGAGATTGATGTTTGTGTTTTCCAGTTATGAATTTAGTCCTACAAGCACAGTGTAAGCTAGTGTACAGTCTCAGAATCCTGACCTAGGGAGCATTAACCAAGGAAAAAAAGAAGACAGACATGTACTTGTTTTGACAGTCACAGCTACTAAGTCATGAAATTCTTTCTTTAATGAAAATGGATGTCTTGACATTTTCAATGTTATAATACGTGTGTGACTGAATGTTTCATTTTTCTTAATTCACTTTCAAGGAAGAAAGCAAGACAACTTAATAGAAAAGCTACATTAAAACTTGTCATGGACTGGTTAGCTGCTTCCATTTACTGATTCTTTGTATAAGTTAGCCTTTAATATTATGGTGTGGACAGTCTCATGCAGTTCAACAGAATGAATCTGTCTTAAAAATCAAATGCAAACTTTGAACATACAAGATTGGGGGCTGTGAGAGAAATCATATCTATAACTGAATAGGACTTTGCAGACTCTTAGCAGTTGTTCTAATGATTTTTTTTGATCTCTGCTGTAAATTAGAATTTTAAGAAAATGCGAAAACTCAGGGGGATCTGATAGTATATAACTCTTCATGAGTTAATAAACAGAATGATGTTCTGAAACCAGGTAAGAGCAGTCTCTCATCTGTACCTGTTGTAATATAAATGTTCCTGAATTTTTTGGGGCCTTTTGATTGCCTTTTTGAGGACTTAAAGGTAAATTGTCCTACCATAGATGGTGCAAAATTTCTGCATGGTGTAGCAGAAATTAATTTATTCACCACAGATGGGAGTGGGAGATGTCTCTCTCTCCTACTGGAGCCAGGAAAGGCTGCTGCCTCATCCAGACCTCTCCCTTCAGGACTGTAGCAGCCCCCTTGGCTCTCCAGCCACCTAACAACATGTATATGCATGGATACCCTCATGGGGAGATTTTTTTGCTGCTCCCCAGCAATCTGCATCTTTTGACTGCTGCTGCCTGTGCCTAAAGCCAGCACTGGTTCTGCCCCACTGGGATACCACAGAGACTGAATGTAGCTGGAGATGTTTGGAGAGAGGCCTCCCAGGGAACCCAGGGATGCAGCAGAGGTTTTTTACGTGTATCCTGCACACATGTGCCATGTGCATAAGTTAACAGCAGGAGCTGCAGGTGGGAGCTGTATTCATTTTCTTTGTGCACTGACAGCCTAGTATAAACATTGTGGTGTAAAACCACAACTGTTAGCTTGTATTCCAAGATCAGTGAGCCTCTGATAGTAAAAGTACACGAAGAGAACCAATAAAAACTTGGAAAGGCTCATATAAAATATTAAAAAGACAGCTAGTGAACAGTTCAGTTCTCACCTAGATGAGGTAGTTTGGTGTTCACTTGCCAGCATTTCTCCTTGTCTTTTAGAGGTTCTTTGTAAGATGCGGGAAAGAAGATTCAGCTTGGTGGTGAGAAAAAAGCAAAGTGAAAATTCTGTTCTCTTCAGCAATTTTTTTCCCCAGATATTTCAATCTGTTTTCATTTGCAAAATCCTGATGGAATGATCTTGAAAGAATTATGCCTGTTGTTCTTGGCCTTTTGCGATCTTTACTCCATGCAGTGTGAAGAACCTGCTGCTTCTCCCAAAAAATACGAAATAGAATGGCGATTTATCTTGGATGTGCTCCAATGTCATTCCTTAAACCTTACATTTTATGAGCTCTCCCCTTTTCCCTCTGATTTCTCTCCCTTCCCTCCCACCATGCTCCTTTGCAACAACCTTTGTAGGGCCAGGGATTTCACTTTCTCACTCCTTTCTGCATGCAGTGAATATGTGGCTCTGTATAGATAATAGAAAGATTAACATGCTTCAAAATGGCAGTTCAAAAGTATTTTTACACTATACTGGCAACTAGTCTGCTTTTGACTCAGCCAGAGCCTCAGTGTGTTTGTGTCTTTTTTTTTTTTGAAGTGTGGTCTCCTGTGTTATAACAATTTGTTTGCATTAGGATCCTTCTAATTAATGAGCATGTGCTTACATAAGATAAAGTATACAAATAAATATTTGACGGCTTATTAAAAAAACCTTTTTTTTTACCCAATTTAATTGTATATTACCATAGAAGTTTCTTCTGATTTGAGGTCTCACTTGCAGAACAGCTAACTCACCTTCTGGTTGAGACCTTCATGATGTGAGATTAATTTCACAAAGGCTGCCCTTCTGGACATGAAGTACATTTTTTATTAGTCTGTCATATGTTCTAAATCTTTGCAGTTTTCTTTTGGAACAGCATACATGCTTTGACTTCCCTTATGAGATAATTGATGATCTCTTTCATTCCTAACACCTTTCATCTAGTTTCATCTAGTTCAGTGATATGAATGAATTATGTATTAACCTTAAATAACAACAATAAAAAAATTAAACAGCTACAACTTTGGCTGCTATGGAGCAATGACATGATCACAGAGCTTTGGCTTTGCTTTTGAGCCTTTTGAGACTTTTCAATTAATTAATGTAGAGCATTTTTTTACCCCTTAAAATAGGTAAAAGCATCTTGAATAACCATTTGGTGGCTGCCAGTGTAGCTGTCCTCTCGACTTCCTCATGCCTCCTTTTCATGGGAAATAAAGCCACATGAGGTCTTTTATTGCTGAATTGTTTCCATCAATGTTTCAATGGTCACCAATATTCTGAAAATATTCTAGGCAAAGCATCCAGCTTAAAGGTGAGGATTATTACTGAACCCATGCTTCTTGCATGATATTATGTAGTAGATTGAGTTGTGTTTCACAGTTTCCAGTATCCAGATATAGCTGCTTTAAGAACTTGCCAAAGCTGTGCCCAGTTACTTTGCAAGGTGTGAGGATTATTTTATATTTCTCTTCAGTCGACATTTTTCTGAGGGTGGCTCTTTTCTCATTTAGAGGATCTAGCATTCTGGGGTTTTTTAATGCATTTTTATCTCGAACAGAGAATTTGAGACAATATTAAATGCTGTCTTGTCTCAGTTTTCTGTTGACTGAAGTCAGTACCCCACAATTCATTTTTTAAAGCATTTTTGTATGTTTTGATTTCCACAATTAGAAGTATAATATTTTTCTCTGAATATCATACTCTGAATCTTGATTCCACTATTGAAAACCAGCCAAAAGTGATTCAAACAGCAGTAGGAAATATTACCTAAAATTCTTATGGTAATCTTTGAGAGAAGAGATTCAATCTAAGAATAAAGGTGAGTGACTAGAAAGATTATTATTTTGATCATACCTGTTAGTGTGTTTATTAAGCTGCTTAGTGCCTACCATCTTGCTAGGCAAGATTCTGGGTTATGTTTCCATGAAAAATTTACGGAATTAGTAAACCAGTAAACCAGTTAATGACAATCTAAGGTAGCTACTTCAAAGGTGAGAAATGTTACTCTCATTACCTAAGCTGCTCTGCAAAACCTGCAAACCTTACACTGCACACTGGTAGAGTCTTACATGCAGCAGATCCTCTCTAACTGAGCAAAGGCTTCTTTGTGTCTTGCAGAATCTGCTTGGATGGGGCAGATTCCAGGCTCAGCTGAAGATGAAAACTCCTTGAGTCTCATGGGGAAACCTATCGCTGAGACAAAGGAGTTAGAACAACCCCAGAATTCTTAGTTAATCAAAGATAACCTAAGTTTAGTAAAATTTAGGTAACTTAAAATCCTTTCTTGCACTTATAAAATTACATTTGCATTCTACTGTGGTTATTTTTTTCTTTTATTTTAAACTAATGCAATGAATCAGGGTCTGCTTCTGTTTTCATATTAGGAATGACTATCATCATTAAATATTACTCGTCTTCCATGATGAAGCTTATAATTCACATCTGGAAAGTTCTTTGGCATCCAGGGACAGAATGGTGAAGTATTGCCATCCATCTTTCCATTTACATTTTCCAACTCTGATTTTTCTTTTCCCCTGAACCAAGTAGTCTGACAGCCTGTGCTCTGGAATAAAGCAATTATTGTCATTTCTCAGAGAGTATAATAAACAAAGGGTTTTGAAACCAGTGACAGATTGCCAGCTTCCTTAGTAAGGTATGTCCTGTATTGAGGAAAAAGTGATCTGTTCTGTCCTCATCCAAGATCATTGTTCACATTTAAAATAAATGGAACAGATTATTTATGCTAAAGCAAAAATTAAAAATCAGTTTATTTTGTGAAATTATATTAGGCAATAAAAAGGCAGGAATAATTCATGTTGTCAATTTTCTTTCTGCCCTTCCCCTGTTTCTTGATTATAGGAAAATTATAAATCAGCACACAAAAAGAATCCTGGAGAAATGGAAAAAAAAGCGCCAACAAGCATTTCTGTTTGGATTCCATTTGTAAATTGAATTTAGTTTTTTTTAAGTTTCAGGGCATGTTCCACCCTATGTTATCTGCCATGCATCAGTGATGTCTAAATTTGTTCATTATGTGTGTTTGTAACTATATTTGTACCATCTGGCTGACCAAAATGCTATTTTTGAACATAAGCACAAAGGTGGTAAGCATGATTGTTATTTATCAGTTCGCTTTTTTTAACCTCTCTGAACTGTCTCTACTCTCCAAAAGCTTTTCTCTTTTTTTTTTTCCCACTTTTGCTCAGAGCACATTTGACACACAAACAAAAGTGACTTTTGTCTTATAATGGAAACAAGCCAAGCTGTTTGACATACTGACAGGTGGGATATTATTTAGTGCTGCTGAAATTTGGGTTGTATGGGGTGCTTTGTTCCTCCCAGATTATGTTTTGACTTGCATGTTTCTCACTGCCATTGTAGCATTAACCTTCTTTATTGGACTTGGAACATGCCTGCAAGAGTTAGCTGTATAAATGACATCAAGGGTTTTTTTGCCTGCATTGTTAACATGTTTCTAAAACAAATTATACAATGGGAGTTAAAAAGTTTTCCTTTTGTATGTTTTTTTTTTTTAATTGCCCATTATATTTAAGTGTGCATACTTTTTTTTTCCCCTTTCACACTTAGTGTGGAATATACAGCCATAAATAAAATATTTAAATTCTGTTCTCTTCAGCAATGTTTATTAAAACTGTGCCTCTAAAATTGAAGAGTAGGGAGTACTCTGAGGGTAGGGAAGGGATCAGTACTTGTTTGCTAAGTATTTGGAGTTTTCTTGTCTGTTGGAGTCAAGCAGTTGGTTTTGATTTTGGTGCTGCCAGAGTACACGTTTGTTATCTCTGTGCAAGGGTCCCTCAGCAGGAAACAAGCCATGATGTTATGTTTATAGCAGCGTAAGTAGGAAAGAAATGGTGGCCAGTAGGTGACTAAGGAAATGCTGTTGTTAGTTTTATGCTATATGGTTCTTTAGGCTGATGAATGTGATGAATGAATTGATGATGAATTGCTGTTGGTACATTTGTTGTTGCATATCACGACTGAAAAGGCACATCAAAGGTAAGTTGTCTCTAAGTCAGAAATGCTAAAGGTAAGGGAGCAATTTATTTAGTTTTCCTGGAGTATTGAGTCAGGTACACCTCCACTGGACTCCAGTACAGTGAAAAATTCTGCATCTAAGAGACTGCCAATTGACATTCCTTTAGGTTTCCCAGGTGCCCAGCGCACATTATGGACTGCAGCTCCTGCCTGGCTGCCATGGGGTAAGAGCACATTCATCAGAAGTACTCTAGGAACTTCTGCTGAACCTCCGTTTCATGGGAATAAAAATCTGTAGGCACATACTAGGGCTGGGTTCTTGTGTTCCTTGGTTTAGTATTGCATTAATTGTTGTCCCCATTTTTTTAATAGCCTTAAGTTTTCAAGCAGAGAAAACACATAAAATCATAGAATGGTTTGGACTGTAAAGGACCTTAAATATCATCTAGTTACAGCCTCCTTGTCATGGGCACAGATGCCTTTCACTCTGCCAGGTTGCTCAAGACTCCATCTAACCTGCCCTGAACACTTCCATGGAAGGAGCATTCACAATATCTCTCAAAATGGCCTTAACCAAAGAATATTAGCATTTTGAAAATTGGGATAGTTTTCTGTGAAAATGAAAAAAAAGTGAAGTTTTATTTTGGTGATGTTAGTGAGATGTAAATGATCTACTCAGGACCCCTTGCGTTCAGGTTATGTTAGGCTTTTTATGTTAAAAGAAGCGCTCAAATGTTGAAACAGAGTGGGCAGCAAAGGGCAGTCTGAAGATTCGGGTGGATGTTGAACTCCTCTCAGACTGTAGAGGATTTCTGGATGAAGTTAGCTTCCTCAGATTCTTAGTTATGAAGAGACAGAAAGCAAAGCTTAAAATTTGATAGCAAGAACCCAGTTTTCTGTGAGTTAAATGGAAGTTAACCTAACCTACCTGAGTAGGTAAGGCAAACCGGAAACTTTGATTTGTGATACAGGAGGCAAACAGGAATAGAGAAACAGGAAACCTTGTCTCTTCTAGATCTGTGAATGTCACGACCAAGTACTGTGTAATGTTGATACTGTGGATTAATCCAGAGTTTTCAGTTAACTACTGTATCTGCGTCTTGAAATAAATGAATACATTATTGAGTTAGCAAGGAATTGGAAAGAGTTTCTAGGCAGTCAGGTCACTGAATTAAGAAGAGATTGGTAGCAAGTGAATTGGTGATTTCATGAACAAAATGTGATTTCCAGACTCTCTTCATATGAGTTGCCATTAACAATTTTGGCTTTTGTGAAATTGTCTAATCCCATTATAATGCATTTTTGCTCTTGTCTTAGGTATCTGTTGTGTAGCTTGTTTTCCACAGTTGCAGCCTAGAATATGTCTTGATTACCTTCACCTTATGTATGTTCTTTAGTAGGTCTTCCTTGCTTACAATGAGGAAGGCCGATGAATTAATTGTATTAAGCCAGTGCTTGAATTTAAGATGCAGTTCTTAACTGCTGTGTGCTCCTCTAGTGTGATGCTAGGTTATGTGAACTGGTGTGGCGTGGAATGAGTTGGAAGGTAGCAGTTGGTGCATACAGTGACCCATGAAAACTGGTGCTGCAGAAGTTTGTACTTGGCTTATGCCATTGTAATTTGCCTTTTTTTTTCCTTTTTTTAAAATCCATGTCCTTTGTAAGATGGGTGAAAATCTTGGCATTTGCTGCCATAACAAGTCTTTTCTGGCTTTCATTGAAATAATTCAATAAAAGAAGCAGATAAGTATAATTTGTAATGAAAAAAAGAATCAAGTGGGGGGAAAATGGCCACTGAAGGTGAATTCAAATGAAATTATTGCACTTATAAATAAAGTAGTGGAATGAAGCAGCTGGGATGCCTGTTTGCTCTTCCATGTGATCTACATTTAAAGTTGCCATACTAATATGATGATCACTAAGTGGAAAGAGTGACATACAAAATGATCATGTTAATCTGAAAAGTAAATTACTTCAGTGTACCCACAAATGTGTCTAAAGATTTTGTGCAATGCATACAATGCTGGTAAATAATAACCTGGAGTTAAAAGGCATTAGAACTAGAAATTTGGGGTTCATATTTGTATGAAACTTCTCAATTCTTTTGAATGCAGGAGAAGCTACTGACTTAGAGCTATGGTAATCTATTGAAAGCAGATCAGAAAGCATTCCATAAAAACCAAACTTGTATGTGTTTTCTAATACTAATTTTACAAATTATTTCAATGAGGACTATGTATGAATTTAATTTATGGCAGCATGTTTTGAGTAAAAGAGTTGACTTGGAAAGGCCATCAGAACAACAGAATGGGTGGAGAGACCTTGTAGAGGATAATTTTTTTGGTTATATTACTTTAATATTTATATCGAAAACAAGAAAATTACAAGTAATCAAATCACCAGTTTCTCTTACACTTATTAGGAGATGATATAAAATGTTTTGTGAAAAAGTGTAATAAATTGCATATAGGTATTCCTATGGGGTAAGAGAGCAATGAAAATGAAATTTCATAGTCCAACATGCTTGGTGGCAAATTTTATATTGATTTGAAATTGGTGAATTTCTCCAAGGTAAGAGAAATGTGTTTAATATGTATGTAGCACTTTATAAGTTCAACCTGATTATCTTCTCAGCAGAAGATTTTCTAAAGAATATCTACTATTGTGTCTGTACTACCCAAAAATATCTGTGCAAGGCTGAGAGAGTCACCCTGTTATGTTCATGATGTTTTCATGAGACAGCTATGAAAAATGAAACTTCCAGATCAAAGCATAATATCAAAATTAGTAGTTTTAGAAGCCTGACATCTCAAAACTTCAAGGCCACATTTTGAAGATAGAGGCATTCAGCCATACAGACCTTTACAGTATTGAGTAAGACCACTATGTGGCTTAATAACATAATTGCAATCCTAAATTTTGGACAACAGAATAGCTGGAATTGAAACAGAATGTACACTATGGTCTTTTTGGTTTAGGTGACCTGAAATGAACTCCAGCAGTGATAACTGCAAGCAGCAGACATTGAGAAATATGTCTTATTGAAAAATCAAACGTGAAATCTCTTTGGGCATTTGAAATGAAATGTTCCCACTCATATTGTTTTGAGTAAAAAAAGGAAAAATTCCACTCAGTTAAATAGAACAGTTCTAGTAGGGATATGATTACTTTCAAAATTAGCTTTAAATCTTTCAGGTGATTAAATTCTGTAGAAAACTCACCCCCAGTTGTTTTTATCTTGCAGTTGCATTGCAAGCATTACTTGAGAATTTTGTGTGGTGGGAAGCAACCCTGTTGTTTTGTTAGGACTGTATAACTTGACAGGGAATCAAAATATGTGCTGTAGGTAACAAGGCTTGAAATATACTTAGTGAAGAGGCTAAAACACTGACTGGGGAATGAGAGGGAATTTGGGGGGTCCAAACTTAAAAGACAGAGGTAATGCCGTCTAGACGGTGGAACCCCCATTGTGTTAGAGAGCTTCAGCCTACCCATGATGACATAGTTCCCATAATTTTTGTCTGAGGAAGCATGAACCATTTCTTGGTCTGTAGCATGGTTTTGGCTACATTTTGCCATGGTTTATGCTTTCTTTGTATTTGTGGATTTATCTCCATTTTTCTACTAAATAGACCAATTTCCAAAAGAAGACATACCTTTGGAAATCTTAACAATGAACAGACTTTCTTGCTGAAAGGAATGAACATCCTACTGCTAATGGAAAATATGCAGGGACTCTTGATACACAAACTTTTTCTCTCAACAGTCTTTTCTCTTGTCACTTGTCTGGAAAATAATTTGTCACAGCTTATTGCCTACTTTTTTTTCCTTATTTAAAAAAATACAAATTGCAATGTTGTGTGATAAAGTACAGTAAATGCATGGCAAATCCCCTGGCTTATTTTGTTCAGGCAAAAGTAAAACAGAGAGTTATGCTTTTAAGACCTTATAATTTCACTCTGGAATTTTTTTTTTTTTGTTAGAAATCAATAGTTGAAGTTAAGATTTTTTTTTTCTTCTGATTAGGCTTTTTTCTCTCTGGAGCAGTTCAATCACTAACAGAAACAGGCAACTTCTTACTGCCATCCAAGATTTTCAGCCCACAGTGGTTTAGGACAAAATAAGCATAGGAATCACTTGAGTGCTTGATTCATTCTTTATCACCATTATTCATGAAATCTTTTGAAGGAAAAGCTTTGAAGCTGACCTGATTCCTGAACCTCAAACTGACCTTTACTAAATGACCTTTACTTATATAGGAATAATCTTTATGTAAAGCAGCTGCTTACTAATAGTTTCAAACTTAAATAAGTTTATAATTTTCCTTCTGCATTAGTATAGTAATGATAGTCCTCTAACTAATCTACTGCCACTTCTACAGTGAGATTTTGGCCAAATGTGGATCAGGACCATGGACTTCCTCATAAAACTTGGTTCATTCCACATGTTTTTATGGCAAGTTGATTACCTGCTTGAAGATACTACTTTCTGTTGCTCTTGGATAAAAAAAAATACTTTGATAATAGCTTTAAAAGGAGTTTTGTTTCATATTAACCCTCTGAAATGTTAGCTGTTTCTCTGTATTTTTCTTAGAAATATTTTTTTGTCCTATTTGCATTGTTGTTTTTTTTTTTCCTCTTGGCTGGTTTGTCTTGTCATTAAAGTGTGGAGCTTAAACCAATGGAGAAACAAAGTCTGACTAGAAAACAACCCAATCAGGAAAAGTTAAAACCACCTGGTGGCCTATTGCTTCTAAACATAAAACATACCTTTCAAATTATTCCCAAAAGAATTTCAGGAAAACGTTTTAGAAATGATGACTAGAAGAACATTTTAATGTAATATTTTAAGTGACTGGCTTTTCACCGAGTCTGGCCCTGTAAATGTGATGGATCAGTTCTGAAACACCTGTATTGAAGTGAACCAGTGATACCTTTCAACACCTTAAACCACTGGCCAGGTCCTGCATCTCAGGCAGCAAATGTAAGTAAAGGTCATGATGTCATCACTCTGCTGTGAGGGTGCCGGGATTAAAATGTTCTGCTATCCAGAGAGGGGGACCCAAGGAAAGAGAGAGGTGGGGGTGGATCTGTCATCCCTGAAGTAGAAATTTGCACAGTGAAAATAGCACAATCTTCATAGCCAGACATGACAGCATGCAGCAAGATTGCTACACAAGATCAGACTTACAATGCACAGTGGGCTGAGTGACAATAGGGTAATTGTTGTACACCAAGAGGCCTAGAAATGGACTTCTTATGCTTAATACCTGCAAAAGTTCCTTTAAGTGAGGCATGCATAAAGGCACATTATATACTAGGTTATAGGTTATTGCACTCGAAGTGCTGTGAAAATTTTTTTTGCCAATGTGCCAAAATGGAGGTCTGTTGTACGCCCCGCATCCTTTTTGGCATCATGTGTCAATTGAATTTCACTGTTAGCCCTTTGGTGATGATCTGCCCAAATCCTGACTAGGGCAGATTTTTAACTTTGCAGCTACTGTCTCTGAATTGGGTGTCCTTTGGTAACATGTACAACATGGATTTGCTGTTAACCTCCATGTGTCTGTCTGAGGAGGCTTGCATAGACTGAGGTCACAGAAACTGTTGGCCTTTAAAGGAAGCAGGTTGGGAAGGGCAAGAAGCTGTTGTTCAGGTAATTATTGAATTTTAAAGTTGCTCATGATATGCAGAGAAAACAGAAAGCAGCATGTTTTATTGACCTGGTTTTGCTCCACATTATACAATGTTATACTTGGGGTTACGTTTTTGTAATGTAGCTATTATATGCAGTTATTATTATCACCACCACCAAGAATAATACTACTAATACTTCCTAATGTACTTCCTGTCAGTTGTCCTAGCAGATAAGTATTTGTTTAATTCTAAACTGTATAATTTGTGCTTATGAAGTGTGTAACAAACTTGATGTTTTGGTGATATGGAGGTACATATATGCACATGTCTAACTGTTAACTTATGTGTATGTCCTGGAACTCAAAATACATTTTGCCTGAAATTTGTTAAATAGTTTGACTATATTTATTGTTAGTTGAACTCAGATTTGTACTATTTTGTGGCACATAATCTCACAGATTATTTTCCATTTCTCCTTACTGAAATTAGTTAGGTTTTTAGCATCCCATCTTAAAAATGCAGAATGCAATTTTTAAGTAACGGAGTAAACATTGAAGGATTAGATAGAAAGTAAAATATAATACCTGTTTTAATAACTCCATTTTATAAGCAAAAGGAGTCTAGTTGTGGCCTTCCTCACCACTGGGGTTTGGTAGCAAAGATTGTGAAGGGCTTGACAGACCAGAGTTTGTGGGTTTTGGTTAGGCTGTGTGTCATTCTTGTGCATAGAATCACTTCTTGTTTTCAGCTACTTCAGCTTAATTTAAGAGTGACCAAATCAAACTAATTTCTGTGAAATTACACTTATCTATTAGTACTTTGAATTTTGCACTGTTTTTTTCCTCTGTTTTTCTGAAGAGGCTCTGGAAGTAACAGTACCAGTGTGTTGAAAATATTTTTATTAGAAAAGCTTTCTTTTTCAATGCATTGCTATGCTATGAATCATTAATGCTAGAAATCTCCTATTAACTTTATCTATTTTTTCACTCTTAACCTGTGCTCAGGGTTGTCTAATTTGTTATACTGTCAGTGTTTGAAAAGCAATGTTGTGTTTTCTAAGCCATAAAGTATAAGCTACAGAGACGTAACTGAAACAAACAGAAAGATGATATGGGCCCTTCTCATATTTAAATTTGCCAGCCCCCAAAAATACACTTGGTAAGAGTTGAAGTTTTGTTTTTCCCTTCATATTCCTTGCCCTTTCTGAAAAGTGCATTGAGGGCAGAGTGAAGTTGGAGATTATTTGCTTGTTTGCTACATTAAAAAGAAAAGACAGCTGTCCTCCTGCCAAGAGGAAGATTCTCCATCAACTGCTGACCTCTGATCTTTGATGCCATTATTGTATTTGACCTTTTTTTGGTATGTGGCTTTGTAAATGTTTTATTGTATGACTGCTGTGTTTTTTTTATCAACAAGGTATAATCACAAATATGAATATCACCATAAATATCCTAAATTACTTGTTTATAGAAGTGTTGCTCTTCTTCTCTTCATGGTCTTCTCCATGCAGGAGGAGCAAGAAGAGAAGTACTAGAAGTGACTCTTGTATCTTTCATGCCTGGCATTGGATGTTCACATATTTTTCACATATATAAAGTTCCGGGCCCTAAGTTGTTTATATTTCCCAAGGAAGTTTTAAAAAAAAATGTTTATTTCTCCACCATATTAGTAAATTTTTTACTTTCCAATAAAAATCATAGTTCCCATTAGTATGATTTTTTGGAATGACTAAAAATGTTGTTGAATATTGCCTTTAATGTGCAGCATGCTCAGAAGTAATTTTGCTTTCTTCTGTAGAAAGAAATTAATTTCTTAATTTTTTCTTAATTTTTCCAGCATATAACACACATTAAGTTTGCAAACAACGGTCAGATACATAGATTATTCTGAATTAGTAGCTATTAACTATACCTACTATACCACTGCTAGTTTAGGTAGTAGTAAATTCTCACCCAAAGAAAAAAGTTAGCAAATATGCAGGCTGAATCTGCTACTTACTGCTACTTAAGCTTTTTTACATTTCATTTACATTTGTAACAAGTGATTCCATAATTTGAAAAGTAAGTGTGATTTTAAAAGCTGCATCATAAACATAGCTGCCAGACAAATGGTACTGCTTTTTGCAAATATTCCATTAAAACAAAGTGGAATCTATTGGTGTTCTCACCACCTTTTCAACTTGTATTTTATAACCATTTTACTAGTCCTATAGTAGGTTTATAATTTGATAGTATCTTTTGTTGGGGTGAAAAGGGAGGATAGGTTTGCAAATACACTATATTGAGTTTCTGCAAAGCTATTCTCATTGTGGTATGATAATCTTGCTCTGGCTTTAAGAATAAAAGCACAGATTTGAAATGGGATAGTGTAAATTTCAGAGCAGGAAGCCAAAAGATGTATGTTTTTATATGGATTCTGGCCAATGTCAATTGCATAAGAACAGTAATCTGGGGTGTGACTTGGGTATCAGTTTTGTTACACATTCAAACTGTTTCCAAATCTTATTTATTTTTTTTAATTGTTGGAATTTTCCCAAATGTAACAAAGCCAAGCAATTCATACTCTCATATTCTTTGCCAGTAACTGAAACGTGTATCAGAATTAAAAAGCTGGAATAAGGCTGATTTGTTTTATATTTTTGTTTGGTTTTTTGAATCACCTTAAAAGGTATTCTGACTGGGATTTCCCTTAGAAAGGGAGGAGAAGAAACCTTTCATGCATTGGATGCATTACTGACATTCCATGTTATTGTTTGCTGGAAAAGCATCTCCCTGCAGTGAGGTAAAATTAGTTTCAAACTGCACAGGGATTTGGGTCAATATAAACTGGCAGCCTAATACTGTTGTATCCTGTAAATATTTTCTTTTCATGACTGAAAATGATAATTTCAGGACTGTGACTCCTTTATTTGTGTGTATCTTTTCAACAGGAAATTGTTATTTTAATTGAGATAATTACTGCTTTTTATTAAGTACAGGATTCTGCTTTTTACAGGCATATAATTTAAATTGGAGGATTTTAATTACTGAAGAAGGTTAAATGTAGTAAAATATAAGCAAGGATATTCCTCACTTTTCAATAATTTTAAACTTTCACTAATTTGGTTCATTCTTCTCCATGCTGCTGTTTTTTGTGTAATAGTAATTTTGGGGGGAAGTTTAAATCAGGTGCTGTATGGATGATAAAAGGAAAAGGCATAGAAACCTCTAATGGCATTTATCAAAAAAGTTGGGAAAAATTTACCTGATCCCTTTCCTAGCAGCCCTAAGCCTGTCTTGTGGAGCATCTTAGTTCCAGCTGTGTTCCTGACTGCCAGTCCAGGGTAATAATTTTTCTCTCTTCACATTTTTCCTTCTCCTGCTGAATCACATTTCTCTCCACATTTTTCCTTCTCCTGCTGAATCCTATATTATCCCTTGGTGATTTGAGGAAGGAGGGAGAAAGGGACATGATGTCAATAGTGGAATTCCTGAAAGACAATGACAACCAGCTACTGGGAAGCTGAAGGAAGAATGTAAATTTTAGTGGAGTGCAGGATGAATGCACCTGCATCATGGTGTGAATGGAAATTGTGTGCAGGCATGCTGTGCTCTGAAGAGCAGCCCTGTGTAGTCAGCTGGTAAGCAGCAGGCATCAGGAGAGGAGAACAAAATCTGTGCAGAGAGGTGGTGATGCTGTGCCTGGTGCTCTGGTTATATCCAGCTCATGTTTGATTCTTCACAATTGTGCCAAGGTGTGATGACCTGGTGGGATGCTGAGAGACATCACTTCTGCTAATAAAACTTCCATTAATCCTAAGGAAGAGTCCCCATCTCTTGGTGGTCTGAATGTTTCAGGAACAGTGGTTCAAATAGTTGGAATTAGGAACAGGAAGAGTGAGATAGTAGTTGTCTTCAAAGTGAAAAGAGGTACACAAACATTAATCTGGTTTAGGTGGACTAACACCAGATATTCCTCCTTTAATCTATTCCCTCTGCAGGCTTCAACAGGCACATTGGATTGCAGATACTGTCACCTTTTACCTAGCTCTGCCTGAGCTTGGTCTTGATTTGATGAGATTTTGGAAACTATTTCTATGGGTCAAAGCAATACTCAAGCTTGTTAATTATAAGCAAGTGCTAGCATTTGGAAAGTTTTAAAACTCAGCAAGGATAGATTTTTGGTAAGATCAGCAAATCCACATTCCTGGCCTGTAACCCACATAGTCATATCTTGCTGCTGCTTGAAATTCTGTAGGCAATACAGCTTTTCTAGAATGGCTGTAGTTTAGAATTTTTAAAACATTGGGGAAAAGTTTTCCTAGCTTCAATTTTGCAAAAACTCTGAGCTATATCTTAAGATAAACTTGAGAAAAACAAAGCAAAAACCCCCACAGACCTAAGTAGAATGCAAATGTGGAAAATACTGATTTCAAAAATGGTTAATATCTGACAAAAAACAGATAGTAGAGCATGTGAAGCATGCTTGTATCTTTGTGTGAGTGAGAGCACAGTGGTGGTATGATAAGAGGACGTGTGATTTCAAATTAGTTTCTGAGTTTTAGGAGCTGAAACTCTGTTTCAGGAGGAAACTTCCTTCCCTGTGGCCAGATTTGGTAAAAGTAATCGTATTTCCATGGAAGTGAGGTGCGTGAGTACCCTGGAGAATCTAGAATCTAGACTTGAATAATGAAGTAGGTAATTATGATATGCTGTAACAGCATTATTAATCTTCAAGTTTATTTTCCTCATGAGTAATAAAAGTAGGTTATTAAGCTTAAGATTTTTTCCCATGCTTCTTGGCATACATTTATTGTGTGAAAAATGGTTTAAAATATCTGCTTTGATAACATCTTCAGCTCAGATTGAGTTCAATGTGTTTATTAGACTCATTTGTGAAGATTCAGATAAATTTCTGAGAAGCTCATGTTTTCAGAAGACTGTAAGTGTTGCTGCTTAAGAGACTACAAAGGCTGTATTCATTATCTCGGAAGTGATCTGGCATCACCGAAAGAAGCGTTACTTTTGCTTTTTTTAAGTAAATGTCCTCCTTTTTTTTGCAGCTTACTTTGCATCTTTCTCCAATTTCTGTAAAGAATAAGATTTATCTTTATTACACAGATACTCTAACCTTGGAGATATTCAGAAAATGCCTGTGGTTGACCTGATGGAAGTTGGTCTTGCTTTCAAAATATTGCAAGTCTTTTCTAGCCTCTATTATTCTATCACTGATGCAGTGGAAATTTTATACATGAACATGCACAGACCCTTGGTTCTACATGAAGGATTGAGAGTGTAACAAAGAGCTTAATCATTAATTGTTTGGCTTAAGAAATAGAAAGAATGTGGGCAGTGGAGTTACTCTATAGAAGGTACATGAGTCAAACATACTTGAAGGGAAGAGATCTTCATTCTGCCAATGTCATAATTTTTTTCTAATTTGTCCAAAAAGGACAGATTTTTATGAAGTTAAATGCATAAAACTAAATTTAAAATAAGTCAAAATCAGAAGTGAAGCCTGAAAAAAATAAGTGTAATTATACATCTTTTCAGAGTATGCTATATATGCAGTTCAGTAGAAGATAGAATGAATACATTTAGTTAATTTTGTGTCTGCTTTGTGGACTGAATGAGCTGTCTATTGCTCCTTTTGCATTGTGTGCTTCCTTTGCATAAGATCAAGAAGAGATAACTGGGAAAGATAATTTTTCAAAGGGACAATTACAGTTATTTAATTTTACTGAAATTTTAATTATATGTAACTGTGTCTTTCATGCTGCATTTCCCACATAACTCAGCTGATTATACATAGTCATTAAAAGCATATAATTTTTTTTTCTCTAAGTCTTAATTCCAGAAGTCCCATTACACTATGCAATAGTTGTGTCACAGACCTGGCAAATTATTTGTTAAAAGTGTCTCTAGGTAGGTCTTTAGGGCTTTAATGCAATCTCTGCACACTATTCCTGCTTTGTTTCTACTTCTTTCAAATATGTACTAAGCTGAAACATAGTTTTGTGTTATGAAGGTGCTGTGAAAAAAATGGACTAAAATCCTTATTCTATCATTTTTGGGCTTGGTTTTACTACTTATTTCTTCTGTGGTTATTGCAGTAGTAAAACCTTTTATTGTCAGGATAGGCAGGCAAGTAGCTTGTCTTTGTCTGTGGGAGAGGAAAGCTGGATTTAAGCATAGGGAGGCTGGTCTTGCAAGATGATGTGTAGAGGGCAGGTTTCACACCCAAGCATAATATTGTCATCCATGAAAGCTTTAAACTTCACAACTAGCAGCTGAAAGGTGTGTGTTCCACTAGCATGATGGAAAACCTGCTTCGTAGCATGCCTTGCTTTTTTGTGTAACACAATATAGGCTGAGATAGCTGTCAAAATACATTTTTACAGAAATATGTATCCTTCTTGAAAGCTGATTTTTTGCTTACTTCATTGGTTAATCACTCAAAATGTATTAAATAGTGAGATGGCAAAATATTTGAAGATTTAATTTCTGCTTAACCTCTTCCCATGGTATTTTATTTTGTGTTAGTAGGAGTTACGTTGAGAAGAGAACAGGCATGCAGTTGTGGGTTGTGTTTTCTGTTGTTGTGGTTTTTTGTTGGTTGTTTATTAAAATCCCCTCTGGTGGCACAGCAGTTGGAGTTTTCTGTAGTTCTCCAGTTCTGAGCTATTCAATTTTCAAATTTTTTTTATAGTAAAATGAGCATTTATATTTCATGTTTAAGAAAGAGTATGCCTCTGTGGGGTAACATTTTTTCCTGCAGCACACACAACTCCTAACTCTGTGGAGGGAGCTGAATAAGTTTGATTGCAAAATGGCTGGTTGTCCAAGAAAACAAATCTCACAAGAAAGCTCTCTAATAGGAACAAGACATAAATCTGGTCAAGTGCATTGCTGGTCCCCCTTTTTGTCTTAGGTTACAGGACTAGCTTTTAAATCTGTGAGGGACCTCTGCTTTGTTCCAGTGTTGATGTGTCCTCAGGGCTGTATTTCTCACAGAATCTAATCCTTGAAGATTCAAGTTCATGCTTTCTGTGCTTCTCTTAGGGTGCCTGAACTACTCTCTGTGAGCTGGATACCAGAATACTCCCTGAATTATTATGTTCTGTGACTAAGCGGTAAATCTAAGTCCTGTCCAATGTCTTGGTCTTCAAACTGTGATGACTCAAAAGATCTACTTTGGGTTTTCTAGGCCTCTTCTAGATATTTAACATGTTTGTATTTGTAAGAAAAAAAAGGAAAATGGTCTGTCTTCTGGTTTGGCCCTGCAATAACGGTGGTATTTTATGTTAAAAGCTGATATTTGCATGATCATGGGTCATTTGATATGAGTTCTTCAGAAGGCTACAAGCATAACCAATTCACAGTGGCCAGAGAACAAAGTTCCTAAAAAAAAAAGATTTGGTTTTGACAGTAAAGGGTATCTGTGTCCTTCCTTTGTGTTTCCACAAGTGAACATCTATCTGAAGTAGGACCTTAGTGTCATTCTCCTTCTCCATATTTTCCATCCTACCTCAGTGATACAAGCGCTGCATGACTGCAAGAATTTTCTTCTCTCAGTAGCAGAATTTTGGTGATCCTTCCCATCTGGTCTGCCCACCTCAGAAGCTTCAAGAACAGCACAGCATCCTGCTAATATGATCAGTCCTATAAACAGTTGGTGAGGCCCTTCATTACTTGTTTTACAGTAACATATACGACATCTTGTTAGGTGTCATTCCTGGCATATAAAATGCATTTGCCCCTGAGCTAGAATTAAAAATCTGACTTAAAACAAGTAACAGGTGGCACTTGACAAGAACCCAGAGCACAGTTTAGGGTCTAGAGACAGAGGCATCACCCTTCACAGGTGATCAGAGTATTCAGAACCTTCAGCATACATACTGCTGGCTGTACAGCAAGATCTCTGTTACTCTGTGCAATATAAAATAAATTCTATTAGTTGTCTGGCTTTAATAACTATAATCAGTTCAAAGGGGATTTATTTTGCCTAAATAAACAGAGTGATTTTAAATTAGGCCTTTATGCAATCCATTCTATTCAGTTTTCTGTTCTTCTATTCTGGTGCAAAAAAGGAAAAAAAAAAAACATCAACCACTTTTTGTTTTTGCTGTACCAAGTTTTTAATTAGGGTAATTAAGAAAGCTTAGGAAGTAAAATGGTTGAGCACTCGTTTTTTGGTAAGAACACAATAAAACAAACAGTTTAAAATTTCTGAATGTTAGCACAATATGCTTTTAGTTAAAGTATAGGGAGCACTCTTACTATTCTGCTCTTCACTTGCACTTCCACCTAGCTTTTCTTAAAAATTAACATGCTTTATGCTAACAAAAATGTCTGACTAGCTACTAATTGCAAAGAGGGTGTCTAGTAGGATTTTTCATTTAAGTAATTCCTAACCGACTTTTCAGCATTCTACCTGTATTTCTGTATTCCTTGTCTAGTAACCTTTTGATGCCTTTGCAATTTTTTTAAATGTGGATATTTAGAAATTACTTGTTTGATTAAATGCAGACAGAAAAATTACTTCTGATCAATTTGATCAGACAGTGGTATGTTAAAAGGTTAAGCAAAAATATTTAAATGTACTAAAAATGTGCATTGGCCACACTATTAAAATTTTCTGAAATAATTCCTGCTGATTTTGTATTACTGTTATCTCTGTACAATTGTCAGCATTAGCAGCAGAAAATCTGATATTAACTTAAATGATTTTGTTAGAGCATACATTTGGAGAAAGTTTAAGTTTCATCTAGGAGAATGTCTTACTCCCCATGTAGGCTGACATCCATGTTAATGCTAAGACACATGGATAAATGTATGTTAAAACAACAGTGTGGTTCCTTTGGGTCAAGCAACAGTGGTTAGGCAATTTATTTCTCCAGCTTTCAAAGGGTTTGAGTGCTAGAGCTATAGAGACACCAAGACTAGGACATTGTGGAAGAAAAATATTCGGTGTGGCATTGTGTATCTCTAGTATAGCAATCTTGCAGCCTTATTATGTAGGTAATGATTTATTTATATATATCCGCCTGCTTCTAACTAAACTGAAATTTTATGTTATTTTAATGGAAGGATAGAAGTCTTATATTAATTTGTATGTGTGTAGGAACTGTTTAGATAAATCAGATGACATGCTAAAAGAAAGATACCTTTCATTAGTGGATATTTTTTTATACTAAGCACTGCTTATGAACATATTTATAAAATGTAAGATTTGTGGAAAGGAGAATAAGTGCTTTTTTTTACATCTGCATGACATTTATACTTAATTAATGATTTCATTTCCAAAAGTGCTTAGCTGAAGGTCAGAAATTAATCCCAAGAAATCTTTGAATTACTTTCTGTTAGTAAAAAAAAAAAGAAGAAAAAATTATGCCCACGTTTCTTGCTTGTAGTTAGTCCAGACACGCTTTTTCCAATACAGACCTTTTTTTAATGCTACAACACTACTAACATTTTGAATTGCAGAAAATACTTTCATAAAACATTAAAGTGAGGAAGACTTTTTAGCAGTTTTCTGGTTTTATTTCCCATATGTACAGGATATTGCTTTGACTTATCAAAGAACTGGTTCTGCTGCAATCAGAAGGAGTGTGCACTAAAAGTAACTGGAGATGGGTCGGTAAAATACAAGTGGAGAGGGCTGTGCTGGAGATTTAGGTTGCTTCCATGAAACAAATCTTACATTCATTCCTGAAAGTCTCAGTCCTGGCTCTTTTGCTAGCTTTCACCAGCACAGCCTGCTTATCAAAGCACTTTATCAGTGGGGAAGGGATGTGGGTTAACCACTTCACTCAACTCGAACTTCCCAGCTAGCAGTCTGTCACCCAACAGCTGTTTTTCAATACATACACTATGTGCTGTGGTGCTGGTTCAGAACTCATGACAAGAACAGCATTGTACGGTGGGGTTTGTTCACGTTTGGGGCTTGTTTCCTATAAGCTTCAAGGGAAAAGAATCCAAGCACAACTTCAAGGTTCTGCTTTTTCTTGTTTTTTTTTCTTTAATTAAAAAAAGCTGTTTTCCCCATTACAGCTAAGCATGTGTGTGTGTACTCATTTTATATATGCAAAATCCACAGAATAGACTTTAGAGCACTGGTATGGAGATTTTTGCTTACTGGTAAATCCCTACAACAACATCAGACATCAGACAACATCAGAATCTCTGTTTCAAGGGCTAATATAGCAGACCAGATCTTTCAGTAGTTCTTTGAGTGGTATATCCTTAACATAGATATAGGCTGTGAATGTGTGTGCTTACATTACTATTTTTTCCTATTCTGTTCTTTAATGTGGTTATGTAGGAAATAGAAATAGATTCAAAGGTAGACTGAGTTTGAACAAATTTTAAAGGGCTTATTTAAAAGTTTAGAGCACATTTAGGGTGGGGAAACTAATTTCTGTCAATGTTGGCTTTCTTACTAAAGCACAAGTTAAAAATCTAGCCTTCATGGGGTTGAACCTAACACTCTGGAAATGCACTTAATTGGAGGAGTGGTGGAGAAAGACTTAAAACCATGCCTGCTCTTCAGAATTCAAGTCCAATGGTGAAAATGCTGGCCTTCCCACAAGCTGCTCCTGGGTGTGGAGACACCGGGAAACAGAGGTCCAGTGTGGGGAATGTGGGCTATCAGCACAGCAAACTTAAACCCAAGTGTCTGGAAGACTGTGGGGTGGTAAGAGACCACCCAGTAGTTGAGAGGGTCTTGGGTGGATTAAAAACCAGAGGAATACCAAAAAGTTCCTTTAGTTTTGTGCTAGAGGGAGGCGTGTGGGATGGAAGTGGGCATTGGGTATTTATTAATCACCTCCTGTATTAGCCAGAGGTTAATACAGAAGGATGGTTTCCAAGCAAAATTAATGTTACTGGCTGAAAACCTTCTTCATTCTCAGCAGGTGCCCACAGCACTGGGGGTATTCACCAGAGTAAGGGCTGGTGTGTTGCCCTGGCCCCTGCTGTTTCACTCTCCCCATTCCTCCCCCCCTATCTTGTACATTGGCCTCGAGCTTGTAAATGCTCTGTAAAACTTCCAAGCTGCCCCAGTCCTCAGGAGATTAATAATTGCAGAAGGCAAGTGGCAGGAGTGGAATGCCGTTCTGCCAGGACAAACCCTGCTGGAGCAGTGATGGGGCCAGGTTTGGCTCCAGTGTCCCTCTGAAGCTTGTCAGGCCTTTATGTCCCTCTGCTGGGTGAAGTTTGCTGACTGACTGCTGATTTTTGGCATGCTACAGCACAATGCTTTACCTTGCAGATCGCAGGCAGCCCAAGAGAAGATTATCCCTGCACCATTGTGAGGGCTTTGAATCTCGTGGTGCTGCAGTTTTATGAGCACCTTCTGTTTGGTCACCTTGATAGCAAAGCTAAGCCTCAGGTTGTGGTTTGTGATTCCTTCTGGAATAGTTTTATGATGGCTTTCCAAAACTGCTTTTCTGTGTGAGGAAAATTTGTCATCAGAAGGGTTTTCCGGGGGAGAGAAGAAGAGAAGGGCATGTTAAATGTTCAACTTGTTCAGAATTTCAGCATTTGCATGGGATACAAATGAAGTCTAAAACTATTTACTTTGGTTTACTGTGACAGAAGTATGAGAAATCCTGTTAATTCGTTATATATCAGTCTTTAAACATGTGCAAATGAATTCTGTTACCAGACAGTGTTTTCATTCCTTTCCTTGAACATAGCAAATTAATAAGAGATGTGGAAGAGTGGAGAACTTTAATTTTAGTACTGATTAGTTGATCTAAGTTTACTAAATAACATTTTTTAATATCTTGGTTCTGGAAGACTTCCAAAGAAACACGTAAAATGCTCATTTCGTATTAATCCAAGGAACTAATCTGAACTATTTGATGTGACTCTTTATAAAGCTTGTATTCGACAAGATGGGGAAGAATGCGCAAATATGCTTACACCAGCTTGAAACAGTGATTGAGGCTATCAGAGACTAAATCTGGAGAGCGTGGATTTACACAGTGAAAACAGAAATACTTTGCAAGGGTTTTACCTAGGATGTGGTGCTACACAACCGGTGCTCAAAAAGGGCCAGGCATCTCTGGCCATTGGGGGACCTCTTACCTGAAAGATATCTGCTGGCACCTTGTTACCTAGATACTTCCTGAAATAGTGCTTCCATACAGATAATTTTTCCCAATGTAACTTCTCAGAGTTTTTTGTGGAATATCCCCCACAATGTCCCCCATCCAGGTACTGGTGTGGATAACTGCTGCAGTAGATCTAATTGGACATCTCTTGCCGAGAAGTGGTCTAAGCACTGCCTGAAATCAGCTGTGCTATAGTAATTATTGCTATCTCTGACTGATTTAAAGGGCTCCACATAGTTATCAACAATATACATTAACTTAGTATGCTTTTAAATTGATGGAGGTGTTCCATTTAATTCTTATCAATTGTATGGATCAGGAGAATTAGTAACCCAGGGTGAATTGTTAGCAGTGCTTGTGCCAAAGAGAGGTCACTTTCTGTGGATCGCTTTACTACTCTTTATTTCAGATGCTCAAACACATTTTATAGTTGTGTATCCTTGAAAGGGAGGAGATAAACATGAGGCAGGTGAATATTATCAGTTCAGAGGAACAGTTTCCAAAGGTTAGGAAAAGAAGAAAGAACAAAGAATTAGATTTTTTTTACGTTCTAATCCAGATGGTTTGATGTTCAAGGCAGGTGTAGTGGTTTGAGTGTGGGGATTTCCTTTCTGCATTGCACTCTCAAATTTATGTTTGATTTGGTGATCCATGTGTTTCATGAGCTTGCACATATAACCAATTCTAACTAATGATTTCATAAAAGTTTAGTTTAGACTAGATACACTCATAATGTAAGTAAAACTGGCAGGTATTCTAAACTTTGACATAGAACCATAAAGGAAGATATCCCAGTTGGTCACCAAATGGGGAGTCTAGATGAAAGGGCATTAAGACAGGACCACCTTCAGGTGAGTCACAATAGTATTTCCTTCCTATGGTGAGTTCCAGACAGAAAACTGGAAACAAGAGGGGCAAGGAAGAAGGATTATAGTCCAGGACTCACTTCAGTAGCCAAACACGTTTTTTAAGTTAACTATAATGTTTTAATAATGTGGGGAAACAACAGGGGACTTGCCACAGTGGAGATTGAGCAGGCTTTTTCTATTGAGTTTCAAACTGACACAACTCCATCAGAAATTTCAGAGGATTAGAGACTGTGTTGGGAAGGTGAATGTACTTTTAAATAGCTCTACCTTAAAGGATAAGGGCAACTCCCAATGAGTAGGAGTTTTGAGTATTTGAAGTGCCAGGTGGCAGCCTTGGGAACTCAGTGGGATTATAGCAGGTTGGTACATCTTGAGTCATGGCCACTCCAAGAATGTACAGTGATGCCACTTGGTTTAGTTAAGCGACCTTTGGATCCAGAAAGTCATCTCTACCTCTGTGCCAGCAGATTGTAGAGAATTTAGTTGTTCACTGGTTGTAAGATCTAAATGTAACTTTTTATGCCTGATAATTCATATATATATATATTAAAACTGCATCCTGTTATTTTTTAGTCCCATGTTACCATCCTGTCTTTTATGATGTGTGATGTGTAGTAATTGGAAAGGTCTAAATATGACAGTAAATCTTTTTGCCTGATAGATTAGGTCATCTAATTTTGAAACTAATCTAAATCCAACATCTTTGAACAGTAGTTGTGAGCTACATACACGAGGCAGGAGGCTGTTCTCAAGAGAATTTAAAGCACAGTAAAAGCTTCAAGAGGGTTGGTTGTTCATGATTCTCCATGCTGTATAAAAGATGGCTGTGAGTGGTGGTAGATTCCTTTGGGCACAAGTGCTTGGATATTGCATCAATACAACTCGAGTTTTATTAACACCTTTTTAACTTGGGAGCTGTCCAGAAAAGATTAATATGTTTTTTCAGAAAGGAAAATTTATTATTTAATTTTGCCCTGCTGATTTTTATTATTGGCAAGTTGTGAGAGGTGGAGGTTAAACTGAAACATTTTTTATACCCCAGAGCATAACCATTAATTTCTTTTTAAAAAGCTTGTCAAAACACAACAATCTCATCTTTCTTTTTGCAGGAAAAATACATTCATAAAGTAGTGTATTCCCCAATGCATCACCAGATGTAATTTATTATAAAATATGAGCTATTTTAGCTGCTAAAATACCACCCTGCAATATAAAGAAACTGCGAAAAAAATTGAATTAAAATAGAGACAAAATTCTTTTTCATATTCTGTTGAATGTCAAAGGTGAGATCTGAGTGCTGCAGAGGGAAGTAGAGATTGAGTACAGAATTTCCTTTGTATCTGGAGCAGTGAACAAGCAATGATTTGCCAGGCCTATTTTTTCAATAATTATTGTTAACTTAAGACACAAAGGGTTGCAAAGTGACCTTTGGAGAATCTAATTTGTTACTCCTGCAGATATGAAAGAAATTCTTTATTCAGCAGGTTACTTTCTGTAAAGGGTAGCACTACAAGCTTCACCACCTTCCCTTTAGGAAGTGCTCTCCAAACAGCTGAAGGGAAACAGAAGAACACTTTTGCTGCTGTGACTAAATGTAGGTCTTGTTCAAGTATTTGGCTTGCTCCAATATCTATCCCCTCCTCACGCAACTTAAAGGTTTACCTGGGCTGTAGGACAAAAATAACACTGAATTCCTCGTGAACCACTGCAGTCTTTCTTTTTAGCTGCCTGCTGCTGGTTAAAGTTAGAGCTCTCCTGGAAGCAGGGGCTCTAAGACTCCATCACCTGTGCTCCTTTCAAGCACCCTTCCCTGCTACTGTCTGTCTTTTTGTTGTTTCTGGTCATTTCTGCTCTTTCATTTCCTACTAAATACAGTTGTTGAATCATTCATCCAGCCAGTCACAAACACACTGTTTTGTAATTTGGTAAATTTCAATTAAGATTTACCAGTAATGTTATAACTGGACTGTGTTGTCTCTCTGTGAGATAAGGGAGTGTTGCATGTTTTTGCATTCCTGACATCAGATGCTAATGAATTTGTATCATAGAATAAGCAGGACTGCCTCTGCATTTAAAATGTCCCCAGAAAATGCATGTCCAAATAAAAGGTGAGCCACTTTAGTACTTCTTAGGCTTGATTTTGCAATTATACTTGAACTCGCTATCTTTTCTCATTGCTCAATTGTGTCTCACAATTTACCAGGCTTCTGGTAGAGACAAAGGTTTCTCTGCAGAATCTCAAAATCTACAGGACATCTTGTTCTGCTTTGGCGTGTTTTTTTTTGTTTGTTTGTTTGTTTGTTTTTATTTTCCGTCTTGCTTGTAGTCCTTTCACATCCTTTCATCTTTCCTTCTTGCCTTTTGTCTTTGCCATCAGCTCCTTCCCTTCTGGGTTATTTCATTGTTCCTTCCTCCTTGGTGCTGTCTGCACCATCTCTGTGCATTATCTCTCCTTCCCAAACACTGGGTTTGCATTTCCCAACATCATCAGGTTAATTCTCACACTTTTGATCTGTGCTTTCCTCCTAGCTTTGTTCACATTCTTCATCCAAAGCCAAGAGGAAAGTGTGGGGAGATCAGACAATCCAGAGAGGAGCATCCTGAGACATGGTCAGGAAAACTGCTTAATAACATAGCATCCCATTAAATGCATATAACTTCAGAAGTGTGACAGCCTTTAGAACCCTAAAAGGTTGTAATATCTGTAGTTGTTTCTTCTGTGCACACGGTTTCAATAGCTTTCACTTTCTTTGTCTGAATGGGTTTCATTTCTGACAAATATTTCAAAGAATTGCCTGTAAACATATTCAGGAGGGAGAAAACCCCCCTCATACTTAGTAACTTTTTTGTTTTTTCTTGCTCATTGTTCCCAATAAACCTCTGAATATATGCAGTATTTATGGGCATCTATATTCATCCTTCAGTTAGTGTTTAAGTGCATTGCTTGTTTAGTTAAACATGTATTTTGCTTCTTTAAATGTATTATTTATCTGACAAATCCTATTGGTTTATTTGGAACTTTTACAGCCTGAAGGGCAAACACATATTTTGGCATGGCAATAGTTTAGAAAACATGTATTATTTACCCATCAGAAAGTAATGGGTCCTGAGGAGCCATTATGGTCCAGCTTGTAAATCCTTCTCAATTTGCATATTATTGACCCAACAGACAGTAACAACTCTTGGGACCTGTTGTGGTCTATCCATATTCATTTGGTTGCCATACATGTGTGCAAAGTCTGCTTGCTGGAAATCCTTATAATACTTGACTGAAAAAAATATATACAGAAAGCTATATTTATAAATGAAATTGCTTGGTCAGTTTTAATTTCCCTCTTTCCTTCTCTCCCATAAATACCTGGAGACACTTTCAAGGAAAATTGTTTGTTTTGGAATTACACAAGCACCCAGAAGAGCTTTATCCTCATAATTACTTATTTTTTAAAAAACCAAACACTTATGTAATATAATACACAGTCTGACTTGAGCTGAATTTTTTAAAAAACGCTTTTATGTCAAGTTTCAGCCTAACAGCAAACTTTTACAGCTGAATAATAAAGATTAAACACATGAGTGTATATTGAAAATGTTGACACCTCCAAGGCTGGTGGAACAAATGATTTTTGTGTAATGAGACTTTTTCATTTAAGAGCTAGGTATTTTGAAGTCTTATTCAAACCATTTCTTTAAAACCAGAATCACTTCAGATAATGTGGGAGTGCTGCGTGTGGTTCTGGCACCTTTGCCAGAACTGTCAGGCTCTGTCACCTGAGAAAAAAAAGCTTGTGGTATTCCTGAGTTTTAGTATTCAGTGTGTGTCTGAGCCTATGCTCCTGATTTTCTTACACTTGTTTCTGCAACGTGGTGGAAGAGGATAAATAAGGATTATGGCCACTCTAGTGTGCAGCTGTTCCTAACTCCATGCCACGACAGATTCCCCATGCAGCTTACTAATGTTTTGAAGACTGGATGGGAAATATATCTTAAAAGTGTGAAAAAGGGCAATGAAAAAAAGAGAAAAAGGCTGATTTTTGTGGTGTAAGGAGTGTAAGCCTGGTTCTTGCCAGTTACATGGAGGTGAATTTCCATTGAAGTGTCCATCGATGTTTATCTTGGAAGCAGTGCATGCCATTTGCCAAGGAGCTCTTTGCCTGGGTGTGCCAAGTGCCTCACAGAAAGAGAGGGAGCAGCACCAGGAGCAGGGCCCAGCTGGGTGTGATGGTCCAAGCTGCATGGGGAACAAGCCTGCCTGCTTCTCTCAACCAGCTGTGAGCCAACACTGGGCTGTGCCTGCTCAGAGCTTGGAAGGATGCCCACTTCTGCATGGCCATGCCAGCCAGAATTTGTGGTCAGCCTAAGGACTCAGGGCAGGGGGGAAGAAATAATCCTTTGAAACTCAAAATGGTTTCTGATGTAATAACAATGGATGGCAACACCGAATTCTGTTACTTTGAAGGCAGATAGGAAACTTGATTTTTTGCATTAACCATTTCCTTTTTTTTCAAGGCCACCTCACCCTTCTAGCTGAATCTGAATGTGCGTATAAGAAAATTACAGATTTATTTAAAGAGTGTGTGTATGCAGGTGTGTGTATGTATACTTTAAACCAATTACATTGACATCAAAGCTTTCTGTTCATTGTTACTCATGGACTTTTTCAGTCTTAAAGCAATTTTTCTGGAACTATATGCATGATATGCGTTCTCTGGAGCTTCAGTGGTCGAGTAATATGCACACACAGAAGATTGAAATGAGAGTATAGCAAAACATTCTATACCTTCTATTTTTATATAAAATTTGTGGTCAGTCAATCCTTGATGCAAAACAGAATCCGTTTTTTATTACATGTTTAAACAAATGACAGATTTTTAATGGAAAATAATAATCACTTTTTGATTGTTTATTAAACTTGAAGAGAGAAATTTGCAAATCCTCAGAAGACCTTAAGCCTGGCTAGTCTCTCTGGCTGTGAAGTTTAGCTTGAAGAAGAAAAAATATTACAACCACTAATTCTTGCTGCCCCAAACCACTGCTGTCGTCTCTGGCCTACATGTAAAATTATCAGTCTGTAATTATATCTCTTGCCACAGAGTATAGTAATCAGTGTGTGTTAATCCTCATTATACATACATAAATCAGTTTAAAAAAGAGGTTGAGGACATTTATTTGCAGTCTGTTTATTTTAAAGTTCTTTACAGGTAATCCACAAGAAGATGACTCCTGCCAAAGCTGGAGCAGTCTATTGCTTTTTCTGTAGACTTTGCTTATCATTAATAGAAAGCAGCATGTGTACATCCTGCAAACTCATTTCCTTATTTAAAGTGGGCATCCTTCCTTTACTGAGATATGCTTCCTCTTTTAATACAGGACTGAGGATGAAGCCTTTGTAAATCCTTAAAGGCACATCCCTTCCAAATGACCTTTTGTCCCATGCTAGTAAGTTGTATTGTTTAGTTGACTCCCTGTTCAGTGCAGCTACATGAGCTGTCTTTGGAAATAAAGAAAAAAATTTCTTTGCTAATTAAATTGGGAAACATGTCATATTTTCCCATTATAAAGCATAAATGAAAGTCTAGTTGAGTGTGGTGTGCCTTTTGATGGCCTGTGTAGAACTGAATTCTAGGGAGGGCTTATTCACACAGCTATCTAAGGACAGTTGCTACATTTGTACAGAATGTTTCCTATGGATTTCTAAATTCTTCATAAACATAAAATATTCTATTTATTTTCATTTGACCCATATGACCAAGAATTGTCCCAATATATTCCACTACACATAGAATTTTACCCCTATGCCTTTTCTGTATTTAAGCACCAACGTATAGTCAGGTACTATTACAACATTTCTCTTGAAAATTCAAATGCACCTTCCAGTACACGTTTGTTTGCATAAATTTATTTTTTCCTAATTTATGTCCTTTTATGCGATTTAACTTTAACAGAAAATTATTCCATCTGTGAACTACTTTTGCTTGATTTTTCTGACTGTGGCAGATAAGTTAATGTGGAGGAGATTAATTTCACAGGCACTGGATTCATAGCTTTATGAAATTAATTGGATAGAAGCTAGGTTGTAGGGAGTTTCTCTTTCATGACTGATAAAGTATTTCACTAATCAGAGATTAATGAAAGTTAAATGAAAACTTGTTGACTACATTTTCCCATAAATTTACCAGGCTGCTTCTAGTGGTTTTGTTTGTCAATTTGTTATAGGGGGAGTTTTTTTAGGTTTCCATTCTTTTTCTAATTCTATGGAACATATCTGTAGGCAATTAAGAAATATTTTCTTTTAAAAGCCTTTTAAAGGGTCTCTCCTCAAGTGACACCTCAGTGTCTGTGCTCAGGCAGGTTCCCTTGAGCTGTCTGGGGCTCCCAGACCTTCCAAGGTGAGATGAGGATTCTTCCTGGCCCAGATATGTTGAGATGCACATGTGGGCCTGTCACGAGTGATACCATCAACTGGACTGTTCACACCTGTGAAAAATTAGAGGGTGGTAACACAAGCTGATAAATACTTTACCCTCTCCTGACTTTTGGCCAGGGAGGAGATCTCCATAGGTGCCTCATTAGTTACTGGAGAGAGGGATTCTGCCCTAGAAGGTGAATCTGAGAAAGTGCTTAATTGCCTATAACCTTGTAGATTATATAGTACTAACCACTTTTATTCAGAACCCTAGCTGAAATAGTATCCTACTTTATTCTGTTTGAAGTCTGGCGCTTAAGATACTTTCTCCAGAAGCGTGAAACCTGCCTGGTAAAATTTCCTCATCCTAGAGGATTTCCATTTTCCACTTACCTGTGAGAATTCACCAACATGGGAGCCACATCATCAGCCAAGAATTTGGGATGTTTGTTAGAGGGACAAAATTGATCACAAAGTGATGTGGGTGAGGCATTAAAAAAAAGAAGAAAATTAAATACAAAATAGTTTCAATATGCAGTATAAAGAGAAGTTGAAAGAAAATTAATTTTTCATATTCTTCAAGGAGTCCTGAGAAACTAATGGGATTGGGGTGAAATCGTATACCCATTGGAATCAACTGAAATGTTATAATTGGTGCAAAGATCTTAACCTGTTCATTTTAGTGACTTTCCCAAAACTGCAGTGGAAGTCCATGGCACAGCTGGGTCCTGGTGCCAGCATTCCAGGACTATGTTTAAAAAGTGAACAATGAGAATGGAAAAACATGTGCCTCCATGAATTTTGTGCAGGTTTCTCTGAGCCCTGCTGGAAAAGGATGTAGTTTGGAAATGTGTCTTGCAATGGCCTCAGTGCCATTGTAAGTGCCAGTAAGTTCACTGGAGCTGTTTTGTGATCAACCTGTACATGACAAAATTTATGGCAGCCTTCTTGAATGACAGTGATGCATCTTTTGAAACAGCTGCCTTCTGCACATGGGGTTTGGAGGAGACTGTTCTGTTTAGGTGTTGGTGGGTGATAAAGTTGTGGGTGAGATCCTGACTTTACTGAGGTAGTGCAAGTTTCCTGTTGAAGCAGAGTTGTTCCTTTAACAGGTTTGAGTGAGTGTTTGTTCTGGAATCAATTAAGATTCTGGTAGCAAAGGAAGTCCATGTGCCCTTCTGTCCCTTCTTCACCCTCAAGATGGTGAAAGAGATATCTTATTAGATCTTCTGACTAATGAGTGTGCATGTGCAAGGCACAAGCTCACTATTGACCTTAATAATTCTATCACACACATGTCTTTCATCATATGTTTAAGGGAAAAATGTTTGGAATGTTTTAATCAAATAAATTGCTATGATTTCTGAAGTTGTATTGCAATAATTTTATTTTTTAGATTTAATGTGGGAAATATTGTTATTTTTAGTTTCTTGTTCCGATCCTAAATGGAGGAGCCAACTCTGACCAGCTGGTAGCTTGCATGAGTAAAGAATATTAAATTTGACTTAGAGCTTTAGCTATTGTAGGCAGTCCTTCCAGTGTGAAGAAAAACTAGAGTGTGCAATGATACTGTATTTGGATCTTATGCTGTGTGTGTGTATAAAAGTAGTATTGATTCACTCAACAATGTAACATTACCATGTGGACTTGGCTGTAAACCTGAAGGCTTCAGAGGAACTCCCCATGAATTTAAAGATAGGAAAATATCTGGTTTTAGAATACATATCCTTCAGAATACAATTCCAAATTATTTGAGCTAGACTTGCCAGTGTTGCAAGACAAATTTCAGTTTTTACAGTCTTGTTCTACAGCCTGGAGAGGTCACTTTGTTGGATCAGAAAAGAAGAAAGCTTTTCCTGTTTAGATGAGGACAGCAGGGAGTAGTGCTGCTGCTGTTTCAGGAATAGGAGCTTTGCTGTAGAGTGTATAGGATGTTGCACTCATATACAGGACTTGAATTTGACCTGCACTGATGAAAATCAGTACTTTTTGTTCTAAATGCTTCCAGGGTCCTTGTGAATGATTACCTTAATGGTCTGGGATGTAAAAATGTAGCCAGCTGACTGTCTTGGCTTACAGAGGTTGCTCATTCTGTCAGCAAAAGAGATTTATAAAAATAAGGTACATTTATGAAAAAATGTATTTATTTACCAAATGTATTGTTGTGGCTCTGAAGAAAATATTCCCTTAGATATGTTTCAGTAAGTATTTTAATGTTTCATTTAATCACATAAAGCCTTGTGGACAATTTTATCTGAAGAAATGCATGCATACTGTGATGGTTAAATTATGCATTTGTTAAAACAAAACAAAAAAATCCACCCAACCTCTAAATATACCTTTTATGACAGGAAAGAGGCCTCAAAAACTTAAATTTAATATAATAAGGCTGATAATACACTTTATTGCAATTTGTACTGCCATGTTAAAAAGGATATAGAGTAGCAAAGGCTTCTCAAATTTCGTCTGTTTCAGCCTTTGGAAATGCTAAGGACATTACTGCCTCCCTCCTGTTCTTGAGGCTCTACTCCAACTGAAAAAGCCCAGACCCCTGCAGCTCTCCCCTCTCCTTGTGGTTTTGGGTTTTTTTTTTCTATTTTACTGAGAGCTTCAGAGTGAAAACAAAACAACAACAACAACAAAAAACCCCAAAAAACAAACACCAAAAAAAAAACCAAACCAAAAACAAAACAAAAACAAACAAACAAAAAAAAACCACAAAAAAACCACCAAAACAAAACAAAAAACAAACCTCAAACATCAAACTGTGATCTAGCAGATTTTGAAAATGAACAGGAATATAATTTGCAATTAAGCTTGATTTTGATATGCACAACAGGACAAGAGTAATTCTTGTGACCAAGCTTTAAATATAGTCTGGATGTTATTTATCTGTCAGTTGACTGAAATCAGTGGTAGAAATAGTGAAATATTAGTCTTGGAAAAAGAGAAAAATACCAAAATTGAACACCTACTTTATATAATGAAGATGTACCATAAACAAATTAGTGCAAATCCAAAGTAAATAAAATTAATATGCAATTCTGCTACTGACCAGCCCTATATCTGAGATGAATAAATAGGATTTTTTAAAATGATGAAATGACAGTAAGTACTTGCTTGGTTTTCACTGAGATACAGGTGGGGATAAAACTTGTTATTTTATTTTGAAATTATGTTACTCAGTTCCTTTGAAGTCAAGTTTTTAAATATACATACAGTTCTGCACTTTGGTTTCATAAAATATCTTTGTACATTTCTTTCTTGATTGCAGACTAGCAGCACTGGCAACAAACCTTGCTTCTAATAGTTATTCCCTAAACAAAAAAGGAGAGGGATTGGAAGCATCTCCTACCAGTTATCTTTATTTTTCTGTGTGGTAATTTGTGTTCTCAGTGCTCCTAAAGTCTGTTTTCTTCTACCCTGAATAATCAATAAGGCTGGATGGAGCCCTGGCACATTTTTTTCCTATACTTTGTTTGTCCCTGTATCTGAAATATGGGGGACAGACATGATCCAGAAAATTATTTTAGCTTCTCTTTGAAGGACTGCATCACACTGCTTTACTCAATGCCCCATGGCAAACTTTGAGTCTTTTTAAACATGAAGGACCCAGCTGAAAGTGCAGGTCAGGAGCTGAAAAATTTTTCTTCTACTGGTTGTAATTGTTTCTGTATTGCAGCTGCTTTTTATCAGAAGAGGGCTGCAGCTAAGAGGTCTTAATCTCACTTTTCCTCTGAGGGTTTCTGGATTGTCAGGTGTTGACCACTTGGCTACACCAGGCATATCTTCTACTTGGGAGCTGCCTTCTTAGGAGCAACTGTTGGTTTGCTGATGGGTAGATGTAAGTCCTTTCGTCTACTTTTTGTTGTACAGAATAGCATTTCATGGTTGAGATCTAGTTAGCAAACACAAGAGCTAAACTTCTCAGTGGCAGACAATAGTGTGAATCATTACAGATATGAAACACATGATTTATGATAAATTTGGGCAGCAGCTTGTAATGAGGAGCTGATAAAAACTTAATGCAAAGTCTCAACATTTCAAAGAATTTTAGTAACATATAAACTAGATCTTTCCAGCAACTCTTTGCTTTGTAATGAGCCCAAACTCATTGGTATCCAAGTCAGACTTTGGTATTTGTAGTTTTCAGACTGTTCTTAATAAATGTAGGTGCTCCCTTAGGAGAAAGATCCCTCTATAAACAATAAAGTTAATATTGCAAGTTTATTCTTCAATTGAATACACTTCCATTTTAGTCAGTATCTTGTACTTTTATGGTTTTAAAATGTGAGAATGCAAAGCTGAATGAAAGAAGGAAGAGGAAATCCTGTGCATGGGCAGGGTGGAGTGTCATCCCTTCTTTGACTGACTTCTCTCAAATTAAAACAGGAGAAAAAAAAAGAAAAGTGAAAAGGAGTAGGAGTAAACCATTTGTCCTTTTGGCATTTTAATTTTCAATGCTGCAGTGCTGAAGGAGGGAAAATACCTTTAATGGTCATGTTATTTGTTTTCTGTGCACCTTTTCTAAGTGTATTTTTGACTGTATTGTCAGGAAAGCCATTATTTTACCTTGGACAGAAAATACTTTTTAAAAAAACCCACTCTTGTGCTGTCTTTAGCTGTATCAACTAATTCTGTAACTATCCTCAATAATTATAGAGTTACAGAATTGCTACTGCTAACAGTGTGGGAAGACAGGCTTCGCTCAGTCAGTTCTATTATGGCTGCAAAATCTCGGTACGAAAGGAGTAAAATGCCAGGACAGAGGAAAAGCTTAAATCGCTTTGATGTTCCATCTGACATTATTTCGGAATGGACATTGAAGGGAATATCATTAACTCAAAGATACAGCTCCTGCCCACATTTCTGTTTGTTTTTATGAGCATGTTGCCACTTAGGGGTGCCTGTGCCATTGCTTTCACAGGATGGTTCTTTCTGGCTGTTAAGGAGAAGAATCTGCAGTCTGCTTGAACCCCTTAGAGCTGCAGTTATAAATAGACTTGGAGGCAGCAACAAGCTGGGTCCACTGCCTCTGTAATGGCCCTTTCCAAATACTTTAAAACAAATGATTCATCAAATAAGGAACACTAAAAGAAGAAATCTGCCAATTTGTAGAATTTGACTCCTCCTAATCAGAGCAAGGCAACAGGATGTTGAGTTCCTGCCCTGCACCTGATTAAAGCCAAATGCACTAGGAACAGCTGGGAGTAAGAGGAAGCATCAAGCTCGTCTCAGCTGGGGGTAGGACAGCAAAAGAATTTTTTTTAAATCCCTTCCACCTTTGTTGTTCTGTTTTCCTGACTCTTTGACAGATAAGCGCTTATTTCCTCTGGTATTTGGACCCCTCAGAAACCACGTAGGATGTAGGATGTACAGAATATAGGAAAAAGCTGCACGTGTATGTGCCTGACCCAGGCAGTCAATTTTGGTCACAATGCCATTCAACATTCCTCATCATCAGTGCAGCCAAATTGCTAACTTTACAGACTCTGGCCATGCAGGTGCCAAATTCTCCAAGTTCTGCCCACCCACCTTCAGCAAGTCAAAACCTGTAAGAGCAGCATGGAGACCGAGATGCATTTTCCATCTGGATCGCTGTGGTAGTTCTCACAGCTGCAGGCTCACACAGAGCCCCCCTCAATGAACGTGCTTCTCTTTCTTTTTCTTTTTTTTTTTTATGGAAACACTGAAAAAAATGTGAAACCTTTTGTCAGTGCTTTCTTCTTGTGCTCTAGAAACCATAAAAAACACAGCTTTTTAAAGCTTTGGAGTACACACATGCCCTCAAATAAGTGTTAAGCAGTTATTTTTCCCCATGCAGTTGTAGAATGTGTTGCAGATTACAGCCAAGCACAGAAAAATAACTGTCTTGTAGATTGTGCTGTAGATACAGTAACAGTTAAACAGTGCTTTATTGCTTAAAATACAGCAATTACTTCAGTGTCAGAAATCTTCCCAGAACCTCAAGACAAAGCTCCTTCTTTACCATTTCTTGAAGTAATTTCTTATGTGGTTATTCCTGGGCTTTTTGCAGCCGTATCGCAGCGCTACTTTATGTGTGTGCAGCTTCCCCTCCGTGCCTGGAGCCAATGGAACAGGCTGTTCACTCGTGCACTCCCTGGGCCTGATCCAACAAGCCATGAGGTCGGGAGCAAGACTTCTCTTGGCTTCCCCAAACTTTGGATCAGGCCTCCTTCTGCAAAGCATTTTGTTCTGTGGCATCCATGCCTCGCCTCCTTTCAGCATCAGCACTGCCAGAGGGTCAGAGTAATAACCTTTACTTTAATGCTTCAGAAAAGCAAGCACCTCAGAAGAAAAAAAAATTCTTTTTAAAGACATCCCTGAAACACTTTTTTCTCATCTTGAAATAAAGGAAAATATGCCTGTAAATGTCTCAGTCAGCATACACTTTTCTTCTCTCCTCTACTTAAGTTTGCCAGATATTCCATTTCTGTGCCTCCCTTTTTTCTTCAGATTTTCAGGTTAACCTTGGAACTGTTTTGTGAGAAATGGTGTTAACAGTACCTGACATATGAGTACTGGGGCTTGCCATAACACTGTGAGAATAGCTGCTGCCATATTTTATGACCTCCAGGACTGTGTATTTAAAATCTTGGTATATGTCAACCAAAACAGTGTGCCTTTACATCAAGCAAAGGAAAGTGTTACTTATATACACAGTTGAAAAGCCAAGGGACTCTGCAGATATTGAGAGAACAAAAGGACGCTTCCGTGAACTTGTGCTATAAAATACAAACCTCAGATGCTTTATGTTCCTCTTTTGACTTCTCTGCGGGCTGCAGGATTTTGGGAGAGGCTTGGATGACCTTCACATGGTGTTGGAAGGCAAGAACAGGTCAGCAGGTGTCTGTACCAGACTGCTACACTGCCTTCTCATCTTTGCAATGGGAGGCTTTGCCCCTTGGGAGAGTTGGGATGGGTTCTTTGGGCAGACAGGTATTGCTTGAGGAAAATGGTCTTGTTCCAGAGTACAGCAGGGATCATTCTGTTGATTGGCTTTTAGCACCTGTTGGAAAGTGACAAATTACTCTCTTTTTCCCTTTGATATGTATAGCCTAGCTTGCCTATTAATTTGTAATGTGCTTTCCTAATATAGCTTAGGAAACTCTTTATAAATTATTGTTCACACGTATATGACAATACAAGTTGTATTTATACAGATCTAGTCAAAGCACTGGAGCAATTAAAGACCTACTCATCACATAATGTGTTTTTCCTGTCTTGTGGTGCCAAAAAAAAAAGGTACTTAAATTTATGTAGAGATGCTCTTATTTTCTCTGAGCTAATGGAACTTGCCTGCTGCTTTTGGAACATGGTCATTATGTATTCTTAGATATCTCTATATTTAGAGTCCAAAGCAGATATTGGATGTTGTTAGAACTTGTGGAAACTTGTATATTGTCTGATTCTCCCTGCTCCCTTTGGTTTATTTTGTGGAAAGAGATTGTTTCCAGAAGAAAATGCTCTAAGAGTTGAGAGCTAATTGCCATTAATTGAAATTGTATTTTTTAAAAAGGATGTGAAAAAAACACTGTGAATAAGTTTATTAAATTTTTCCATTAGATGGTGTAGTTTTAATGGTTCAGTAGGTATTCTACATTTCCAGTGCTTATTATGATTTTAAAAAAATTACTGTTAACACATTTGTTTTCCTATTTAACCTGGTAAAATATTGTGAAAAATTGATAGGCAGTACTTTAAAAAAAAAGATTTTTTTTACTGAAAAATCTTAAAAATAATTTTACCAGATTCACAAAGATTAATTATTTGACTTATGAAGATATCACAATATGACAAATTGGATGTGTTTGTGGGATGCTAGTGAGCTCAGATGTAAATGCAAATATGTGTGTGTGTCTCTGTATATTCTCCCTAGGGTTTATTCTACCATGTACCCTAAAGGTGGTGTGCTGTTACTTTCTGTAAATTAGAATTAAGGCCCTGTGTATATGTATATATATAAAACAACTGCTTTAATGCTTTTTGGCCACATTACAGGCATTCCAAAGTTTACTTCATTTGTGTTCTCCAGATCCCTTCATGCCAGAGGAAAAAAGCCAACAAGGAGAAAACAAATTTTTTATTATTTCACTCCTACAATGCTTGGTCTCATAATGAGCCAAAGGAGCATTTTTTATGACTTATTTTCTGTTCCTAACAAACTGAGATGACTGTCTCTGTTTAGGACAGCTCTTTCCTCTCATTAACTCAGAAAATAAGTGCATCTCAGGATGCTTTCAAAAACTTTTTTCTTTTTTTCCTTTTTTTTCTTTTTTTTTCTTTTTTGTCTTTTATGAGGAGGGGTAAATCATTGAAGTGGTATAATGAAGTTAAGCAAAAAGCATATCCTGTGATGCTGACAGAGACACGGAAGCAATGAAACTAATGCAAATGAAAGGAGGAACTCATCAGTACAAGAGAGAGGTGTCCTGTGCTTGGGGAAACCTTTCATTTGCTTTTAAATTATTTAATGACAGCCTTGCAGTGTAAAAAAAAGCTTCCAGTGTGTTCCTCTTTGCAAATGAAATTGGAATAGACACAGAAGGCTTGACATGAACCATAGTAAAACTTGACTTGCTTAAACAGGATTTTGTCTAGATTTAGTGAATGTTTTGGTCTTATAAGGCATTCAGACAAACTTAATGAAGTTCAGGAGCTTCAGGGCTATTAATCTACTTTTTCCTTTTGACCTAGATGGAGGAGTATTGTGATGTGACTCAGGAGATAAATACAGGAGTGTAACTTTGTGACAAAGCCTGGGAGGAGGGATCAGCTTTTGTGTTTGCTTCATCTGGTTTTTCCCCCTGCTTTCATTTTGGATCAATCTAAGTGAGGTCACTAATTCAATAAAGATGCTGATGAAGTAAACCATCTTCATTGTTGCAGCTTAACCTGGCAAATCAGCTCCAGAGGTTTGAAAGTGCTTCTGCTGGTGAATGGATGATTATTTGATGCCAGCAGATCCAGAAAAAGAGGTTAGTCTCAGGCAGCTGTCTTTTCTGGGGTCTTATTTCTGTCAAATTTGCCTTTTTTTGGGAGCCACAGCAAGGACTTAGTTCCCTTTCACAGCTTTTGTGTGGCAAAGCTCAGGTGGCTACAGTGATGTACCTTTGACTTCTGCTCAAGATCTGTGCCATAAAGGGGGTCATGACCACCTGGAAACTGGACTTTCCACCAGCAGCTGTGTAAGTCTCTGCTGCTGTCTGGTACATCCTGAGGTCCTGAGCTCAAGGTCCATTTTCTGAGATTTTTCCAGGTACCAGTGTATACCTGTCTTTAATGCAGAGTTATGGTGTAGGAACTGCCTTTTAAAAAGATCTGTTCAGGTCACAAATTTAAATGAACAGTGAAGTTTCCCAACATATAATTTGATTGAATTTGATTAAATAAAACAGAAGCTTCTGGGTAACTTCAAGTTACCCAGTTTCCCTCATGGAAACCCCAGGGAAACAATACTTCTAGTTGCATTAACCAAACCTTCCTACTCCCCATACTCACAACTGGTTATAAGGAAAGCCTAATAACTCTCTCTTTTTTGAGATGTGTGTCATTAGCCACCTGTCTGAGAATTTTCTGGTGTCATCAAAGAAACTACTTATTTGAAATAAGGCTGAATTATAACATATTACTGAGATACTTCTTATTTCTTCATTCTCACATACTCTGAAAAGTGAGATACCCTGTTTTTATCTCTTTCTTTTCAAACAGGTTATCAGTCTTCCAAATAGATTAGTCACTCACAAATCTAGTGGTTTTATTGTTGGTAACCTGCTATAAACTTTTGTGTTCCTTTTCAGCTTGCAGATAGAATCAATTGCTTTTTCTAAGTTCTCAAATTAAAAAAAGGTTTAATCAAACTAGTTTAATGCCTCTTGTGACTTGGGTTGAGAAAGGTAGGTGCACTGGGTAAGATAGAATTTTTAGTCTAGGAAAAGGTTTTGGGAATGTGCACCCAAGGTGTATCTGTGAGGAGCTCATTAGGGTCCAGCATTAGCCAAGCTCCCTCCTCTGCAGGACCGGGCATTCCTGTCTCTGAAAGCAGTTGGGCTGCATCAGAGGAGAGAAAAAACTTTGCTGGACAGTAGGATCTGCAGAATTCAGAGGTTACAGTGAGTGCTGGACTACACACAGGGCAGTGTTGTGCCAGAAAAGCAGCAAAGCTGATACCTTGACAGGATGCTACTGAATAGAAATAAGGAGTCAATATTGCTTATATAACTTATTATGAGAACACCTCAGGTCTTCTGTTTTCCAGAATATGCTGAGAATAGGAAACAATTCAGAGCAAAGACAAAAGTGATTCTAGGCCTGGAATAGAGTCTTGCTGGTAAATGACATTAGGAGGCCACTAGAGTTACCTCATTAAAGCAAATGTGAAGCAGCTATTTGATCCTGCTCACACAGGGAATAGGATGTTTGGTATTACTGGGTGCTTAAACTCACAGGCAATTATTTGGAGATCCAGTGCTGAAAACTAAAGTTAAACAAACTCAAACTGGAGAAGAGGTGCAAATTTTTTAAGGTGAGGACAATTAGCATTTGAGCGGCTTACCAAAGGAAGTGAAAGATTCTCCATTTCTTGCAGTCCTTAAATCAAGATTGGATGCTTGCCTAAGAGATATAAATAACTACTAGCTATTTATACAGCTTGGTATAAGAATCACTGAGTGAAGTCATATGGCCTGTGTTATATGGGACTTGGTTATACAAGAAAAAGGACAATTCTAGGTAATATTAACTATATGTGTATAATTGTTGCTTCTGAAGTTAGTAAATACAGCAACAAAAATGTGTTTCTTCTTCAGTATTTGTATTTTCCTTGGATTTATGCATGTGTCAGTCAGAATAGCTGATACTTCTTTCAGTTTTTCATCCATAGGCTTAAATAATTCCAGCTACGTTTTTTTTTATGTTTTACTCTGTATGAAATTAGGCTGTTACTGATGTTTCTGGTTTAGCTTCCAGATTCTTACACTAGCACACCTCATACTAAAGCATGTGGGTTATAAACACTGAAGTTTTTAACCAAAAAAAAAAGAAAAAAAAAAACCCCAGCAACAAAAAAACCCAAAGAATCTTGTTTCCTTCCGAAATTAAATTAAAAATTAAAATTATATCTCCAACTTTTATATGGAAATTCAAAACACAAAACTTATTTTATATTTCCTTTGATTATTTGGAATACCTGAATTAACTGTGGTGTGTATATGTAGTATCTTAGCCTACAGATTTCACATATACATATATATATATACACATATATATGTATCTATATCTACATATATATATGTGTGTGTGTGTGTCTATATCTACATAAAGAGAAAAACACATCTTAAGATGTCTCATCTGGAAGGACAAGGTGGTGATCACCTGGTTTATTTCCAGGTAATGGTGTTAGAAATCAAATTCTTCTGAAACTGTAAAAACAGAAGGCCTACAGAGGTCTCCCTAGTTTTAAAAGCCTATCCTAATAATCCCAGAATTACCAAGACAACTACGATAAAAGAGCATTTAAGTTACAGGCAAAGTAATTCCATTTGAAATTATAAAAACTAACTGTTAACTTCTGTAAAGACAGCCTTTCCAAAAGTACTTTTCCAAGGCTTAGGTGTCTTCAGCCATCTGTAATGGATTACTTTCTCTTACTGTATTTCAGCAAGCAGGGTGGTGGGAAAGCCTTGGTGACAACGACACTAATGCAATAGGGGTTGATTTTTTTTCCCCTTTCAATTTATTTTGGCAATCTTGCAAGAGGGGGGTAGGCAGATCTAAATCAGCTACTGCAGCCTCGAGTGTGCTGAGTGTGCTTTGATATCCTCTCTCTGTTATGTCTTCTGTAAGGTAATAATCGCGTGGGTAATACAAAGATGATAAGGATCATGCCCAGCCTTTTGATGTGCTTTATTTTCCAAAATTACTCCATTAGGGGTGGTGGACACAATGGAAGTTGGCAGAAACTGGGCAATGGAGCCCCAGGAGGGATGAGAAGGCACTGTCTCTGGCGTTTGCAGGGCTGCAGGGCGGGCGCTGTTGCTGGACAGATGATCTGAAGCAGCGGCGGCTGTTCCGCTCACTACCAAACGCTTCAGCCAATTCATCACAGGGCTCTCTCCACTTGTGCAGACTTGAAAGGTTAAGGCAGTAAATAGTTTATTGCCACCGAGGCCTGTGGGACATTGATCACTGTTGAATTCCCTCTGTTTAGATGTAGCTTCTTTTGAAATATGTTCTGTAGGTTTAGTCTGAGAGCAGGATAATTGCTGTGAGGGCTTAGGGCTTGAAAGCAGACACTTCCACAGCCAGAGCGCAGCAGGCTGCCAAGACAGACTGGTGTGAAACATTACAGCATTATATTTTCTTAATTCTCAGGACTTGAATAAAGCAATAGGAAAGACTGTTTCTTGAGGCATGGGAGGGTAAAGTCATGTGGAGTTTGCCCATTTCATACCTATTAATAAAATCCTTGCTATTGTCCTATTTCCACCCTCTCTGGGGTGCATGCTGCAGTTCAAGGCATCTGATGGTTCTCCTTAGCCTAGTGTGGAGGAACTCCTTAATTGTTCTGCAATTCAGTGTGTGAATTTTTATGGTAAGGTTACACTGCAGCAAGTACTCCTGCTCATGTAATTGTATGCATTTTTCATATCCCACTTATGTATAGGATTCTTACTCTCACCTCTGAGTTTCTGAAACGTGACTGGCAGTATCCTGTCAATACATAGTGCTGGTTGTGTGCCCAACCAGGTTTTTGAGTGTCAAGTTCTGCCAAAACGTGATCTAATGACTCCAGGCTTTGGATCCAGATTGACTAATTTCTCTAATTTGAGGGAGGATTATGGGTTTGGGAGGGTAGATTACAGCAGCAATTTAAAAATATACAACAATACCGATTGTATGTACTTAAGATTTTATGATCATATGTGATGATATGACAGCATATGCCACATTTTTGGTGATGGTGTTCTCCTTAGAGAGGTGGATTCTCAAGAACTTGGACCCTGACCCAACTATCAGCTCCCCCAGGATGAAAACTTGTGTCCATGGGGAACTTCTCAACTTTGCTCAACCTGTGTATGCACTTGAGGTTCAAAATTAGCTCTGGTTAAGATGAGGGTATTTATATTTACATCATTTATTTGTTTTTCAGTAAAAGCCTGCAGATAAAGATATATATTTATATAATATATATATTATATGTCTTATACATAAAGTATAAGGCAGATGATAAATTTTAAAGAAATTTGAGCTTGTTGAGCCATTGTTTCCTAGCATATTGCATATGAATATAGACTTTTAAAGAGGAGTTGCAGTCTGGACAACATGCTGACAGATTTGGAACTGTTTGTCAAAGATAATATCTGCAGTCTTTTGTTCCAAAACCAGAAATGCTACCTGAGATTGCAAAGAAAGGGAGATGAAAGACAGCTTCATACATCATAACTGAAATTTTGTAATAAGTTCAGATTGAGCCTCTTTTCAGACTAAACTGGAATATGGTAAGTTATTCCAAACCCTAATTTAAATGTATGAATTGGTGTGACTCTTGGGGATGTGCAAGAGTTGGGAGTTGGACTCGATAATCCTTGTGAGTCCCTTCCAACTCAGCTTGTTCCATGATTCTGTGGGTATTTTGATACAATTTTGAAGAAAAAAATCAAATAATAAAATTTGAATTCCTGTATTTAACAGGTTTCTATAAAGTTCAAGACTGAGGCAGTAAAGTGAGAAGGGAAAAAGAAAAACCTGGTGAGCAGTCAATCAGTTTCTCTGTATGTGGCCTCAGTCTTTACTGAGAAAACAGTACCTCAGGCTTGCCAGCTGTGAAATTTTTAGTTCATCTTTACCACAGAGCACATCACATACTTTCCTCATTAAGACAGGGCTGTGAATGGATGATGGATGAACTGTAGACTCATTGTGTTAGAAATACCTATTTCGTTTTAAAAGCTCAGCCCCTCCTTGTCAAGGCAGTCATTCCCTCTTGTAACAATAGAAGAAACATCATGAAGTCATAGTTCAGCTACAGTGAAAGACTTCATTCAAGGATTTGATGAATAGCTAAGGGAAATGTGAGAAAAATAATGTGACAGCTAAAAACTTTTTGTTATCCCTTCCTTTGCTGTCTTGAACTGTAAAATTGTCTATATTTTTAGGGTTAGGTGAGATATCCCAATGTAGGCAGAATAATTTTAAGCTGAGGGAGGTTTTGAGGATGAATTTGCAGATTTTAAAGAGACAAAGAATCTGAGCTAAACATTATACTTTTAAGGATGTGCATTTTAGAGCAACTGTTGCATCAAATCTGCTTCTTAAATAGCTTCAGTTTTATGATTTCTAGGGAAGAAGAAAATAAAAAATATTTGAAACAGAATTCTGAGATGTAGTATGTATTTGCTATACTGCAAGCTGAAATGTCTTTACATACAATTTTAAGAGCATGCTAATTTTCCAGATACTGAATTTCATACAAATACATTAATTGGATGGAGTTTGAATTTGGAATTTTTGTGGGAATCTATAATTTCAAAAGTGGTGGTGGTTGTTAAATGTCAATGGGAACTAAAGTCTTGGGGCAGAGTTGGAGTAATGCAAGACTCCTAGGATCAGACTGCTGTAATTTTGGCATGGTATCTAATTTGATCTCATACCTGTCTGTGGTAAGTTCCTGTGATGATACATTGCACGGTATTTGCTCTTGTTGTGCAGAGAGCCAGTAGTATCAGTTCAGTAAAGGGAATTGAATATCTGTGTGTTCTCTCACCTCAGGAAGAAAATTCATTTTTTACTTCCTCTTTCTGCAGAATAAAAATCCCTGTAAGTATATTACTAGGCTGACATATCACTACACTTTGCAAGCATAGTAGCTTTGTTTTCTTCATAAATTTGGCAATCTTGCAGCATTAAAAAAAATGCCTCCTCATTTCCATACAGCAAAGGTGTAAGTAGATACCAGTTAATTTGAGTTAGGTATATATTGGCCAAGTCTGTTTACCTGAATCTGAGGATTGTCTGTATGGCCAGTACAGCTGAGAAATCTAAATTGGTTTAAGTCTCACTTTTTTCCTCAATAAAACAGTTCCTAACATTATCCCCTTAATTTTTTAGGAAGAGTTTAGACTTTTAGAAGGTAATAATGGAGAGTATGACTTCAGTGCTCTCTAATGGTGTCTTCTAGCACCAGAAAAAGAAATTTGTAGGTGAGTGCAGGTGGGATTGTCAAGCTGTGTTGCTGGTTTAGGGATAGCACAGTTTATTTGAATTTTCTGAGAATTAGTCTTCACAGAATGAGGTTTAATCACATTTTGTTTGTTCTGTTTATTAATCCCATTACTGTGTTTATTAATCCCATTGCTGTATTGTGTTTATTATTCCCATTAACTGCAAGCTGTTAACAAGTTTGGTTAATGCATATATGTAGATTTTTTTAATGTGTATTTGCCTTATTGTCTTTTCTTTACCTGTTTTTTCCATTTTCATACTGACATGAGATGTGGTGTCTCTTTATTCATGCTGTTAAATAGCAAAAATAAAAAGTTAAAAAATCTTAACAATTTGATTTTAAAGTGTTCACTAATGTAAACTATCAATCTTTCATTTTTCATACTCAGCAATGCACCTCTTTCCCTTTCCTTTTCCTCCCACCCAACAGAGGAGCAAAGGAGACAGTTCTTGCGGGTGTGGTTATCATGAGTTAATTACAACCCTGAGGGGTTTGAGACACTTGGGTGCATTTCATACCTTTCAGCTGTCCAAGGATGAGATTTTCACACAAAGTCTCCACCCCACGGTATTTTACTTTTTATTACATAAATCAGTCTGTGTGCCTAGGGATCATTTATCATTTCCCTAATATTCACCAGGGTACAAACAGTACTGTTCCAGTTCCATTTAACCTCCATATTTCTCCCTCCTACTCCTGCTCAAAAAAAAAAAAAAAAAAAAAAAAAGTTGGCAAGATGCTAAAATTGTATAATGGTGGTTCTGTATTTAATGCAGAAATCATACATTATCATAAGAAACTTTCACCCTTGAGTACTCTTTGTACTTCTGAGAACATGATAAATGGCTGACTAGTGCACTTAGCAACGATGACTTCATTTAAATTTTAGAGTTTCTGAGAAAAGGATTACTGCCTAGAACCTAACTGGTATGAAAAATACATACTTTCAGATGCAACTGCAGTTAATATCAGCTTAAATTTGTGTGTGGAGAGAGTACTCTTGCAACATGAGAGGTGTTAAAATCTATAGGAGTGGAAAGTGAAACACTTGCTGAGGTTTTGCTTTCATGCCAAAATTTTTTAATTTTTTTACCAATTATAGAATTTTTCATCACCATTCACTATTTGCATTTCTCAGCCTTCCCAGTCCAGCTTCCTTGGTATAGTAATGACACAGGATCAAAAATTAACTAATGTTTCCAAACTCCCATATGACACTTTAGAAGTTTCCTCTGTTTCTCTGGCAAACAGGCAGCACCAGTTTGTTTCTCCTGGTGTTTTGTGGTTCCTTGACAGAACTTTTTGCATCCCAGATGAGGATGCTCAAGGCCCCAGAGCAGCTTGGGGTCAGCACGTGGAAATTAGCTAAAACTCCTACTGCAGCCACCAGACATAGCTTCTTAGCTGATGTCAGGGTTGTGTGCAATCACAGATCTTAACCTGCGGTATTTTTTCATCCAGCCGTACTTCACAGCTATTCAGCACGTTTCCCTCACGGATAATCACTGCCTGTGCAGCAGGGCTCTCTCAAGTGCTCTGTAGAAGCTCTAAATGCTTCCCCTTTTTGTATGTGCATTTAGTGGGCAAGTTAGTATCATGACATCTTCTTTGGCTTAATACTGTGTGAAAAAACTTACAGACTGAACTTGATTTTTTTCTTGCCTGATGGACAAGCCCTGGAAACACAACATTTTTAGTTTCAATTAAATACTTGTGAATACTGGCTGGCTTGGAAGGACATGGAAACTGAGTATGCTGTTTTATAGAGGCTTGCAGGCATGTAGAGAAAATGTGTTTGGAAGGGAAGACAGGTTGAAAAAAATCCTGAGATAGATTTACATGACTCCTTCCACATTTATCTTTTCTTGAGATAAATGCGCTCTGTTGGCATGTGCTTGTGATCCTGCCATTTCTTGACTGAGATATTCATGAGTCATTCAAAAAAGAAAAAGCCTGATTGAAAAGTGCTAATTGAAATAAGATATTTGCATACAATAGGGACGTGGCATCTGCCTGAGCCATACATTTTTTTAAAACTAAAGTGCAATCGTTCACAATTTTACAGGCTTCACCTTATTTGTCAAATTTGATGTTTCCACTGATCGTGTCCAATGACTTGTTCATTTGTACATTTTGGCAATGACTTGTTCATTGGTACATTTTGGCAAGTTGGTCTTGTCTTCCACAGTGGTTTTCCAAGATGCCTCATCATGAGGCTGCCAAGTTCGCTTTGAAAGCTGACAAAGCTTTTTATACATTAGTCAAGTCTTACTCAAAGCTGCTCTGAGAGGACCTTTTCTGGCACCTCAAGTGCCACCCCACGGTATAGATGAAGAGAAGCACTCTATTGTAGAGGTTAGTATGGTGTTTTGTCCCTTCTAGCACTGCTAGAGACAAAAACTGCAATGTTGCTTTAGAGCACAGTCAGGGGCAATAAAGAAATACAGTGTTTGTTCTTAGGGGCGAGAGGGAAAACTCACAACTTGTTGAGTTTTTGTGATTAGTTGACTACCATATTCCTTTTTAATGAATGGTTTATTTTATCTTAATGTTCAAGTGAAGAGCAGCTGTTATTCCTAGTCCTTTTCTCTGTGTCAGAATCCAAGAGATTGGTGAAAAACAGGGCTGAGGTTAGGGTTGTGGGTTACACTATACAAATCAGTTGCAGTGTTCTGCTTTGATTTATGATCACCATGGCTCATGAGTGCCAAAGCTGTCTTTTAAAATTTATGCCTATACATTGTTTCCTAAGAGTTGTAGTGAAGAGGCTTTAGTAGTCCATAATAAATGGAAGAATAAAGTAGGGCAAAGGGAATACTAGCAGAAAAAAAATAACAGGCTGATATATTCTCTGAGAGTATCATCCTGCCTGTTCAATAAAGTTTAGCCAGAAGGGTCTCATCCCTTTAAGCTCTCTGCCCCTTGGCCTTTTCCCCCTTACCTCCACATACCTGTTGAGACACATGTTTTTCTCAGGTTTCATCCCATAGGGTTCTTCCTAGCCAGCCACCCACATCTTTTTAAGACAGATCAGTTGATTAAGTAGAATATTTTATGTGGGGGATCACCTTGGAGTTCAGAATGCTCACTGTCACACAGAAAACAGCAGTGTTCTCCTTGAAAGGATGCAACTGGAGAAGATATAAGGCTCGTGGTTTTCAAAGTACTGTAACCACATTAAAATCTGTGCACTAAAAATTGGAATAATAAAGGGTATTCCACTCCAGTAGCTTCCTAGACAGGATGAAGGACTATCACAGTCCACTTTTGAGGTATGTAATTACACACTGAGTTTACTGAAAGTAGTTTCTACAGGTTTATTACATCACTCACAACAAAGCCATCATCAGCTACTGTATTTGTGGGTGCTATTAATACCCATATTTTAAAATTAATCATATGTAGTGCCTGTACATGCACTACAGGCATTAGAGTATTAGTGTTCCTCCGCTAGGGTTCACCCACTTTAGCATTTCAAGGGGTGTGGGTGGTTTTGTTTGGTTTGTTGGTTGCAATTTTAATAAATTTGAAGGATTCAGTGGTTTTGTTTCAGGGCTGGTGTAAACCTCAGACTCTTTTATTTAGTTAAAGAATGTTTTTAAGTATCTTTAAGTAGCTGTTCCCAAGAAGAAGTAAAAGGAAAAGAATGCTGCTGGGTTTTGGAATTGTTGTCCTTTCTTTGAGTTAGATTTCAGAGTGAAATTTCACAGAAGATGACCTTATGCATTGGAAGAAAAGGCAATTATTTGCCCTGCTCAAAAAAAGAAAACTGAAAAAGCCAAACCCTGGTGACTTATTTCTTGACATGCTATTGCATGTTTATTAATTTTCCCAGTCCAGTCATTCCTGATGAAGTACTGCAGCAGGGAAGGTGGCAGCTATGGGAGCATGACTTTTGTCAGTACATACCTATCCCTCCAAATTTGCACCATGTAATTAGCCATCCCAATTTAATTCTTAATGCACATGCAGTAAAATTGGAAAAAGAAATGGCTTGGGCATTAATTGCATAGAAGTCTGAGGTATCCTGAAAAAATTCTAGCTAAATAAGAGTTATGTTGTTTTTAATTGATTCACAGCAAACCAGAAAGTAGAACTAGGTCTCTGGAGCTGTAACCCTAAGAAGCATTGTAAGTGATGGCAAATAAGGGGAGAATATGGACTTACTGAGGAAAGTGATTGGACAAGAATAGGACTGAAGTGATAGTGTTTATTTAGAAAATGTGTTTCTGTGCACTTTTACTATTGTAATAGTGTGGTTTTACTATTTTAAGAGTAAACTGAGTGCAAAATGGGGCAGGCATCATTTGCCTTCTGAGCTGGAGTACTTAGAATTCTTTTGCCACACAGATGCAGGTGTTGGACTCTGAGCTCTGAATTCCCCTCCCTGGGTACTTCAAGGCAGAGGTTGTTCCCTAGATGGAATCACAGTGCTGTTAAGGCTGGAAAAGACATCTAAGATTGAGTTGAAGCACTAATCTAACACTGCCATCTTCACTGCTAAAATGTGTCCCCAGATGCCACATCTACACCATTTTTTCAATGTGTGATTCTACCATTTCCCTGTTGTGCCCAAGACAAGAAGTCTTCACTTTTTCCTGTGTGTGTGTGTGTGTATGCAACACTTATTCATTCCTGTTGCAGTGTGACCCTGGAGAGTTCCACGGGGACGTGGGCTCCACATTCCCTCAAAAACTCGTATTCTCATTTGTCTCCCTGAAGTCCTGTTCTGAAAGCTCCACCTCAAATGAAGCACCACAAGCTGTGGTCAGAGCTGAGGTCCCTCTCTGCCCTGAGACTGTGATGATGATGGTTTTTGAGTAGCTGACAATAAGAGACAGCAAAGATAAGTTGCTTTATCTTGCATGGTTTAAGAGTGCTTCCAGACAGCATTACCTCAGCTCCACAGTGAAATGGTAACTTGTTTTCTGGCAATGACTTGGTGGCTGTGTCTTGGCCCCTGTCTGGGCCCATATTCATGGGCAATCTCTCTGATTGGGTTTATGGTCTTGTAAATGAGTAATACATGCACACTGATGTAATTATTTTTTTTTTCTTAGTGCATCCCTGTGAAGCAGGGAAGCTCGTTCACCCCTTAGTTAGCTGTTAGGAAGCAGGTAGCAATTCTTGTTCAGAGGAGGAGAAAATTTAACAAAATTAAAAATCACAGATATTTCCATAGAGTAAAAGTTAAAAGCTTTTGTTAATCATTATAGAAAGTGTTTTTGTTTTTTTTTTTTTTAATGAAGTATATGTCATATCTCTATAGTTGCTTCAAACTGTACACAGCTTGGTCAGAATGAATTATAAGACTTTAACAGCAGTCAGTGGTTTTTTTCTCATCTTTTTATCATGAGCTGTGCTGCATCAGTTACTAGTTGGATATAGCACAGAAAGCCATCCCAAAATAATGAAAAGTATAACTTGGAGAACTAGGTAGATAATGGATAATGTAGATAATGGGTGGACAGGAGGGAAAATTAAGAAAAAAAATATTTTTTCTTAAAGAAAAAAATTATTAATTTTTAGCAAGTTTTCTCAAGTTTTTCAAAATAATTTTAAGAGATTCTACAAAGGATCTGTATAGCTTCAGTACATTTTTTTCCAGATCAAATGCCCTTAAGGTAAGAAGACCCCACTCCATAATAAAATATGACAACTCAATTTATGAAATATTTTATTTTGTCATGAAGGGAGAAGTATTTTTGATACATTGGAGGTATCTGAGAAGCTGAATTTTGAACTGCTTTTAAGCTTTCTTTAACAGTGGCATTTGAAATAAAGAATGGCACTCTGGGAAGTAATCTTCAGTGATAATAATTGCTGAAAACATAGCTTTTCTCTGGTTGAAAAGGCAGAACTTCTGACCAGCCCCATAAACTTAGGGATGTTTTACCTTATGCATTTGTAGGAGGTACAAGAGAGTCAGGTGAGGTCATCATTTGCAAAGTGTTGGGTTAATTCTGGCTCCTAGGCAATACAGAGTTCTGTCAATATTTGGGAGGGTCCATTGTGTTAAGCTGTGTTCTGCAGTCTTGTGGGCTAGGAAGGCAAAGAGAGGAGAGACTGTTGTTAACAAAGCTTTGCCATACTAGATTATTGCTTTAATCAATGTCTATCTAGCCATCCACTGAAAGTCTACCAAAATCATAAAGCAGATAGATGGTGAAGGTTTGATTGCTCTTTCTAGGGGTTGGGTTTTTTTATTTCTTTCTTTTTTGCTTGTGATGATGCTTTTATCACTACTGTGAGAAACATCTTTCAATGTGTTCTGAAAGCATCAAGGAAGTGAGGATGAAAGTTTTTAAAACAGCTTCAGAAGTTAAAAAGCCTCCCAGAACTATAATATAGTTGTCATGTTAGAGTTTTAAATAACCTGTATGTTTTAAATTAATGTATTTATATGTGAAAGTGAGTAAGAATGGTGCTAGTTCTTTGGAAGTGACTGCATTCCCTGCATGGATGTTATTCATAGCTCTCTATTCCCCTGGTACATATAAAGCAAAATGAATTGGCTATCTTTTTACATCTCCCTTTGAATGTTCTCTAGTGACTCTGCAAGTTGCCCCTTTTTGTCTTTCTATTAAATAGCATTTAAAGCTTCTGGCACAGCTGGACTTCAGTATGTAAAAAAGCTTTTAGGGTATTACAATGTCATTAGCTATTGAAGCTACAATATTTGAAACACCAAAACCCATCCTGACTTTGCTGCATGTGGCATGTGCTTAAAAGTTTGGGTGTGTGTGTACATTGTTGAGGCTATCCCTGAACAAAATCATGCTGACAATGAATAAAGAATCAATGCTGCTTTTTTAAAAGCTTCTTTTCTAATCTCTGTAATTTGAAACTGAAGACTTAGAACAGTGGGTCAGAGATTGTTCTGCAAGATAAATCCCTTGCATCACATAACCCTGACAACTCCCCAGTTCCATCAAATTAATAACAAATGGATGAGAAGATAAGCAAAACTAATGGGGAGGTTACATTTTTGTGACAAAGGTTTATGGCCATACTGAATCTCATGTACTGTGATATCCCTCCTCCTTTTCCTCCTCCGCTTTGGTATTTTTTTACTATCAGATCTGAGCATTCCTCTATCTGAAGCTCTTCTGTGGAAGAGATATGATGAATAGCAAGATGAACTGCATGTCTCTAAAAAGCTGCTGTGAATAACTCTACTTTTATAGTAGAAATCACTGGTTTTTTTACAAGGCCAGGCCTCATTCTTGCACACTGTACATCCATGTTCTGCTCCTTGGATGCTGCTGCATGTTTGAAGATTGAAACACACTGCTGTAATCACATCTCGCTCTCTTCTTGAAACTGTGCAATAATGGAGTTTGGCAGCAGTGACTGAATGTCATCCGGACTGGATCTTTTCACATAGCAGGACCAGCTTACAGTAGGTGGCTCAGGGTGATGTCTGATTGAGTTTTGAGTATCTCCAAGGGTAGAGATGCTACAGATGGAGATGTCAAAGCCTCTCTGCACAACCTGTTGCAGTGTGAGACCAGCCATGTTGTGAACTTTTTTTTTCCTGATATCTAATTGTAATTTCACATGTTCCAACTTGTGCCCATTGCCTTTTGACCTGTCTCTGGGCAATTCCCTTTTAATCCAGTCTGTTAAATTCTCTTGATTCACTACAGTAGATAGGCAATGAGCAGAAGAGTAAACAATTTGCAAATTACTTCTGTTGGAGATCTGGTCCAAACACACCTTTGAATCCAATGGTCAAGACAACTGTACAAGTTGTAGGAGACTGTTTTTTTTGAAATGGAGAATGGGTATTCCAATTGAAGGGTTGTGGCATCAAAATTTTGAAAATAATGAGGAGCAGGTAGTTCTTCTATAGCCCTTAGCTGCTCATACATAAAGCAGCAGCTGCTTTAGAGGCATGTTCACCTTTAGAGGCAAAGGTGAACATGATGACCTCGAGAGTTCAATTTACAACTGCACCTGCAGTTTGCCAGGAAGGAATCACTTGCTAAGGAAACTGAATAATGAATTCAACTTTCAACCCCTACTGATAGGAGGCCAGATAAATATGCAACTTTACCTACTTGAGGAGTATTTCTCCATGCTTATTCTCTTTGGGTTTATTTTATTTTTTCTCTTTTCCACCTAACAAAAACCAAGTAGCAGTTTTTGCTCCTAAGAAGGGAAAAAGGGACCTATATTAATAAAGGCAAGTTATTTCTCTTTATATATTATTTCAATATGTTTGCATTAAGAACTTGAAGTTAATCTGGTGGAGAGTTATAAGGAAGACTTACCCAAGTCGAGCCATGAGAAATTGCTGTATGAACATACACTGTGGAATATGTTAGGGGGCCTCTTGATCCTGATCACTGAGTATTTCAGTTGCACAAAGGAAGTTTTTACAGAATCTGAAGATCATCAAGTCTCATTTAAATCCCCAAACAGTAAAAAGGTTATTTTTGTACTTTGGTTTGGGCCTTCATGGTTAGAGGTGAAGGTGAAATACTGGCTCACTGATGTCAAAGCCTAACTTTTACCACTTCAAGAAGTGTCTCCAGTCACACAGCCTGCATAGTGGGACAGAGCCACAGTGAAAATCCACCATAGGACCAAAATGGAAGCACTGTAGAGAAGTAGAAGAATGAGCACTGGTTTTATCAGCTGAACTGCTTATTCCTTTTCATCACAAATAACTTGAAAATCCACATTACCCAAGCTCTCTTGCTGCAGCAATATTGTGAATGTCTTAAGCTAACATAAATTTTAGGAAACAATGTTGACTTCTGCTTCCACTTATAAAATCTTTGCTAGTTCTCCACTTGTAATCATGTTGTCCAAATACTCTAATTTTATACAGATCACTTTATTTTTTTTTGTCTTGCTAATGAGAGAACAAGGAAATAAATGGGAAAGAAGATAAATCTACAAAGGCCATGGTCATTTTATCCAGAATTTCAGTCACTATGTTTTTAAGTCTGTTTCTGTTTAGCTAAGAAATTAAATAGGACTTTAAGATATCAAGAGTATTGCTTAGTAATCGGCAGTTCAGAGCTATTGAATTGATTTTTCTGTATAGCAAAATATGTAATTGTTCGGCGGATTTTGTATCTTTCAATTCATTTTTTTATTGGGTGAGAGGACAAACATTCATTGAGTTAAGAGGCTGGGGGGAAGAGGAATTGTCACATTCTCTTAGAAGCTTACCTGACATTTTCTTTCCCATCCCCTTAACACAGCTCAGCTCCCCCAGATACTTTATATTTCCTAAAATCCCTAAGATTTTTTTTTCAGTGTGTTAGGACTTTACAGGAATTCTTGGCCCATAGTCTGTATTAGATTTAGCAACTGGAATCTTATGCTTTACATGCCTGTTCATAGGGATTGAGCAGCTTGTTTACTGAGATGATGTAAGTAATCCTAGTGGTTTTTATTGGCAGTGGAAGGCACACTGAATATTCAAAACAAACAGAATTGCTTTTAAAGAATGCAAAAAAGTAACCACTGTGAAATTTGTGAGAGTTGAAACGTTTCTGAGCAGCTTTTCTGCTTTGTGATTTGCTTTTCTGGCGTAAACCATTTTTAATGACCTGAAACACATATCTTCTCCTTTGATAAACCTAAAGAATCTACCATAGGCTTTTTCAAAAGAGCAGTGGTACTTAAATTGATGTAATAGTTAGGTTAGCCACCTCTCCTTTTACAGTGAAAGAATAATAATTTACATTTATACTATCTTGTTTCCTCCTGGGGCTTCACGTAAGCTTCCCTCTTATTATACCAACCTTCCAGAAATCCCATCTTCTGCAACTGAGAAGACTGTAAGGAAGAGATGAAATTTCAAATAATTATTTATATTCCTTCCATAGAGCATTGAAGCACATTCTGCTAGCATATGCTTTTTTTTTAATAGAAAACTAATAATTAATATGATCACAGCTTGTCTGTTGGATTCTTCCAAATGACAAAGCAGAGATGAAAAGTCTCACAAAGTCAAAATTATGTGTGCACTAAATTGATAACTTTCAGAGTATCACCATTGCTGACAGCAACACATCGGTCAAAGCAAATATTACTAAGTTTACAGTCTTGTATATAGTGCTTATAGACATGATAGGAATGTGGTTCTTGTGGAGGGTAAGACCTATATGTTTTCATTTAGATACTTTTCAGTAAACTTTTAAATCTTGTTGAAGATCTTGCTAAGCTTGATTTTGAATGATCATTTGGGAAACATTTTATTTAAAATATTGCTCTATTAAATTAATATCTCTTGTAGAGATTGAATATGTTGGTTATAAAAAGAAATAAATGGGAGAGGGGAACACGAGAGTTCAAATTCAAAAGGTAGAAACCAGTTCACAAAACTCATTCTGATTGTAGCCACATGAAGGAAGAGACATAATGTGGTACAGTGTATTCATATTGTGTCCCGTGCTTGCAGAAGTGTTATAACTTATGAAACCATGCTTTTTTTGTGAAAATTTTATCATCCTATGGTAAGACTTGCTGTGGAAATTTTTTCTTGTCTGTGTTTGAAATGTATTATTAGGGATGAATCCAGCAAAGAAGATACTCAGTATGTAGAATTCCCATGTACATAAGGAGTCCATTTGCTTTTTAGTATTCTTTGAGAAAATTCTGCAGGGTGTTCAGAACCTGAAAACCTGGAACTTGAAGTACTTTTGTCAAGTGTCTCCTTATTTTTCTTTATCCTCTTGTAATGGCACACTTATCACTATCCACTGAATAGAATAAATAGATATATCTGAAAAATATACTTTTATGGTATCTCCAGAGATCAACAATGATAGCTGCAAAAGCATGGTTGTCCCCTTGGTACTTGGGAAGTACAAAGTGCCAAGGTCACTCAGACTCGTGTTTCAAAACAATTTCTTGGTTGGTATGCCATGATTTCCCTTTGGCACAAAACCTGTCCAAAAAGGCCAAAGTATTGGATCCATTACCTCAATACCTGTTGAGAAAACTTTCAGATTTAAAGTTTCTGCCAGGTAAAGAATCTTCTTTTCCTTAGTCCAGTCATTACAAATACTCCATGCTTCCTTCAAAACAAGTTGTTGTTGCAGGTCTTACTCTCTTGTTGAAAGTAAGAGATAGCTTTGGATTTTTGGGGAAAGAATGGAGCATCTGTCTTATGTAGCTCAATTAAAAAATCAGTGTGTGTAAATAGGTTCTCCAAAGCATGATCAAGAGCATCTCTCTTATGTTTTCTGCTCTGACTCACTGCTATCTTTATTGGTATAGAGGAAGACAATCTTCCTAATTCAGACATTTAAGAAAGTTCTCTTAAGTTAGGCAGTTTGAAAATTCTCATCTGTAGGTATTAGCTCAGCTCTTTTTTCCCACTGGATAAATATTTAATCTTTCAAAAAGTATGACTTGGTTTTAGCCTTTATACACCTACCTTTACAGTAATATCCATGAAGTTTTTACTCTTTCAGGTAGTCCCACAGAGATCAGTGAAGGTTATTTTTAAGAGTAACGTCTATGGAATCTGGTTCTATATTTGGTTTCTATAACTCAGTTCTTTTTTGTGTGCTATGCATGCATTTTATTTTCTCTTGCACATCCCTCTTAATTAAGCCCTTGTTTGGGGTTTTTTTGTTGGGTATGGTTTTTTTTTTTTCTTTTTTCCTTTCTTTTGGGTATTTCTGCTAATCTTGAACAAAATACAGTGTATAAGAAGAGTTATAATAAGAAGAATATAATTACAACATAAGAATTATGTTGTAATTATATTCTATTCTTGCTGTACCCTAAATCAATTAATACATAATTGATTTAGTATTTTTTAAACCCTTTTACATTTTTAACTTTGAATTAGAATCAAAGTAAAATTTGGGTTGCTTGTATCTGTATTTGCAATATAGCTGCTCCTGCCTTCCACAGGGTCTCTTAACAGTCCAGAGTTCTTGGTGTTGGATGTTTTAGTGGATAAAACCATTTTTAAAATTTTCCTGAATACCATTTTTGTCTAACCTGCACTCAAAAATGAAATGTATTTAGTGGTCTGAGTCCTGACCCTGGTGAACAGCAGTCTGCATTACAAAACAGACACAGAACTGATGGTTTGTGCTTGGGGACACTCAGACCCAGTCAGTGTGGGTGCACAATTACCTCACACCCTAGGGAGTGTTTTCTGAAGGTGAAGACTGAGGTCATTCATCAGGCAATAGCGAAAACCATCTCTTGTGAAACTGGTCTCTACACCAGCCAGAGAGAGCCTTTCCCAGGGCTGCTGCTGCTGTGGCCTCATTGCTCCCTTTGGTTAAGAGGTTTATAATCTGGGATCTCCTAGATCTCAGTTACATGTGCCATTTGCTTTGCAGAATATGATGCAAAGAAGCAATGATTTGCATTTCAGGGTGATGTTTTTAGTAGGTTATTAGTTGGAAACAATGCCTTAATATAGGTAAATTCCTGATTCTGCTATAGTTATTATGTGTTTTGCTTTCATTGGAGAGCTGGGACATGTGATTAATACACCAATTTATGTTGGTTAGTACATTATTGACTCTACCATCTACTCATTAAGATGGTTTCCTAAGAGTTACTGTGACACTGAAGTTGAGAGACTTAAGTGGCTGTCATCTTTGTGCCAAATGGATTAAAACAAAAAATGCACAGCCCTTCTTGGTAGATCAGTGCTCAGTTTCAGCTGGGTCATACAGGTTAATAAGACAAAGTATCAGGTTGCCTTTTGTGATTTTTTTCTCTGGTTAAAAGAAAGGAAAATGAAGGTTTGGTTTTGTTCATATCTTTACCTATTTCAGCTCAAAACTGTGTGTGAACCTTTTTATTTTGAAGCACAGTAACACAATTTAGATAATTTCATGACTGTATTAAATTAACCATAAGTGAAAATGCAAATTAATCATTTTTTTTCCCCATCTGCGGTGTAAGTAAGCCTTAAACCTCCAGTGGTTACTGAATAGGGGAAGTGGCTAAACAGGAGGAATGAATAGAGGGATATCAGTCTGAATCAGCTAGAGGGGACATAGGTAGAATAATTCTTTGGGTCAGGGCCATGAAGGAGACTGCCCTAAAAGCCCATTCACCTTTACTTTTTATAACATTGGCAGTATAAGCAGGGAACTTTTTTTCAAAAACTGGCATAAGCAAAATCCCTGAGTACGGGAGAGGATGTAGAAGGAAGGAGGAATGTGCTGCTGGGATAGGCACTGGTGGGAAAAAATTCTTGAGTCCAGGAGCTTTGTTGGAACCTCCAGATAAACATCCTGTACCTCCAAAAAAAAAAAAAAAAGTGAGCTCCCTTCTGAGCATGTTTTCTCCTGTCTTCAGACTGGGGTGGTCACAACACCCCTCTTACCTTCAGCTTACTTTTTCCAGGTGTTTTTTTTTTCCTTTTTCTGTAACTGCAAAGAAAATAATTAATGTAAACAGTCTGGAAGCTTGGACTTGAGCACTGATTGTGGCATAGGCCGCAAGAAAAACTCATCGTAAAGGCAACTATAAATACTGGAGTGGAGAGAGAAAAAGTGGGCATGACTTTATTATCATACTTTGAAGAATATGTCAGCTGGAGATGTCAGGGTATTTTTGCATACCTCCAACCATTTGCAGTCACATTTTATGATCTCTCTAAGCTCTGTGCAAAAGCCACAGCTCTGGTACAACTTGGTCAGGTAGTATTAGGAGTCTCATTTGATAGCAGGTATTTCTACTCTTCTCTGAACTTTGATGTCTGTTTAAATTGCAAAACCTTGGATCTTGTTTAAAGTTTGGGGGGTGGGGGGGTGTTTATACATGTTGGTGCTGTCATGCTCTCTGTCCTATTACTTTTTAACAATGTATTTTGGGCAATTATAACCAAATTCAAGTGTGACAAAGATATTGAGCTCAAGTGACTATTGTGGAAACTGGCAGCTGTGGAGATAAGAGAGTGCCTGATAATGTTCCCACCATGGGGAGGCTTACCCCTTACTTCACGTGGGAAAATAATCCCAGGGAACACCAGTCATTTGGTTTGGCTATTTATGGAACTACTTATTTATTCTTAGAAATCCTTTGAGGGTACTTTTGTAAACTGAGTATCTACTCTGTACAGAAATGTCTAGATGGTCTGTGGCAAGTGATATATTGTTTGGTTGGTTGTACATGATTTGGCATGTTCTGTTGCCCTAGTAAAATCGGTGGGTTTTTATTTCTTTCTCTCCCCAAGATTTCTTTCGACCTAGCTGAATATACTGCTGACGTTGATGGGGTTGGCACTTTACGGCTCCTAGATGCTATTAAGACCTGTGGCCTTATCAACTCTGTGAAGTTTTACCAAGCCTCCACCAGTGAACTTTTTGGAAAAGTGCAAGAAATCCCACAAAAGGAAACCACCCCTTTTTACCCAAGATCGCCTTACGGTGAGGAGCGCTGACGGTGTGTGTGTGTGTAGTGTCTCTGCCTGTCTGTCCTCCCTGCTCATGTCTCAGGGCTGAAGTCATTTGGATGTGAGATTAGAATGATGATAGAGCTAAAGTGACTAGACATGTTGAGAGGCATACCTTTATGAATTACTATATAAAAAGTATTTGCTGCCATTGCCTGGGGGTTGGAAATTAGCATCTCACTTCACAAGGCCTTGTTCATTCAGCTCAGAGGTGAAGAGCTCTTGAAGATGGGGTGGGGAGGGGGGGGTAGGGTGACTCCTCCTTCACAAAGGGTTGTGAGGTACCACTGAAGTGATAAAGTTTCATTCCTTTGTTTTTTGCCTGAGTGAAAGACTCCCAAGAGCTCACATCTTCCCTCATGAACTCGTATGAAATTTGAAACACTTATTAAAGCAATGATCATGGAGGATTTCGGTGATAAAGTTTCAAATCAATTTGAGTGTTAAGGCACCAGATTTTCTCTTTTATTCCTCCAAAGTAATTTTGTTTTTGTTTTGGGTTTTTTTTAATTAACAGAGGTCACTACAGTGGCATATTTCACACGCTCTGACCGTGTTAATTATATTGTAAAAGAGAAAATGCTGTGTCTGAGTGTGTATAAGAAAACAAATAAGAAAGTGCCCTGATATTTCCTGGCCAGTTCAGAGGCTGCTTAGAATATGAGTATTTTCCCATTCAGGTACTGTTTATTGGGCTGATTTTTTTTTAATATAAAATTTTACACATATAGGGAACTAATCAAATGCTAAAGCACATTGCTGTTGAAATGTGGACTTCACCCTGCATGTGACAGAGACTTGTGTGTGTGTCTGAGGTGTGCATAGCCAAGCTTCTATACAATAATACTTCAAAATTATTTTTACAGGGGCAGCAAAACTGTATGCCTACTGGATTGTGGTGAACTTCAGAGAAGCCTACAATCTCTTTGCTGTGAATGGCATCCTCTTCAATCATGAGAGCCCCAGAAGAGGTTAGAAAAGCCGTGTGAAACTGTTTCCAACCTTGTGTATATCTGATCGGAAAAATGGAACAATGCATCCACAGGTTTCATTTAAACTTGCCAAAATTCTGTAGGGAAGGTGTCACGACTTGCAGGCTACCCAGGGCATTTGGTGCAGCCCTCCTGGCAGTCTCAGGGCCTCAGAGCTCAAGAACAGCAGCTTTTCCCTTCAAGCATCGTATTCCATTTTGTAGCTCACGAACACCGAAGGGAAGTTTGGGTATCTAATTTTGTGTCCCTGTTGATAATAAGTAAAGGCAAAAATGTTAATATGATACATTAAAAAAGGCAGGTTTTCTAAACAGTTTTTTGGGCAACTACATAACAGATGCAGTTTCAGGTGTGACATACTCAAGATTTTAATTTGTGTATAAATTTCAAATTAAGAGGCAGAAATAATAGATGCTCTAAGTTCATAAGAGTAATTAGTACAGCCTGGTATATTTTGAAAAAATTTTCAATTATGGCTCATACTATTTTACAAGATGGCTTTTAACACATGGCTTTAAAATGCCTTTCAGTTTAATCCTTAATAACAATGCAGCTTAAATTCCACCTAATCATCCCTTTTCCGCTTGCAGTGCTTTATGAACAATTAATGCTGGTATTTAGTTTGAGTAGGACTCCATGGTTGATTGGAGGTCTCTTTTACAATGACAGTTTTCCTCTGCCCTTTAAGTATTGTGACTGTTGAAAACACTCTAAAATTAAACTTTAAATTAACACAGAAAACTGGATTCTCAGTGCAGAAGCCTTTTATTGTGGTCTATTTCTAAATGAAAAATAAATTCAAGTTTTACAGGAATGCTATTATATAAATTATAGCCTGGCACAAAATGGAAGATTTTTAATCATACTTATATGGTACTTATATAAAACAGACCATAATTTCAACTCTGCTTAAAAGAAAAAAAAAAAAAAAAAAAGAGTAGAAAAAAGGAGTCCATCCATGTCAATAGGATTTAAATATTCATTTCAGTCTTTGGGAGTCACAGCTGTGAAACCTCATCATACAGTGGGTAGGCAGCATTTAGAGTAATTGGTGGTAGAAGCTGGTGTGTCACTTTACTGGAGCAAATAAAGCACAAGTTCAAAATTAAAGGGGAATCATATTCACTAGATTATTTAATTTAGTAGCCGTAATACTTTGCTTTCTATTAAAGAGTTTACTGAGGTGTATTCATAGTGTGCTGTGAACTAACGCTCAAATTGCTCTGAGTTTTCACTATGCAGTCAAAACATTCTGACTATTGTAAAAAATGTGGGAATGTGCAATAAAAACATTAGCTTGGCATGATTTCTAATAACTCTAAGGAGCTACAAGATGAGATGAAAATTTTATGAACACATTCTGTTTCTGATGCTCTGGTATGGACTTGTGCCATTTTGAAGGAGGAAAACTTCAGGTACTCATTGCTATTTTGATTCCTCTGGTGTTTGTTCCTGCTTTAACACTACTGCAATAGGGTTTCCAATCTGAGGTCTCTTTTCAACATATTTAATGTCCTCATGGAGCACTCAAGTCTGTGCTTTGAAGTCTCAGACTGTACTTTTCATTCTGTGTGTGTTTGCTGGGTGAAGTTTTGGATCCTTTATGCCATGAACAGGAATCTTGTCCTAGAAATGGTTTCAGTTAACTCTTTTTGCCTTAGCAGGAGTACCTGCCATGAAAGCAACTGTAACCACAAACCAGTGTTATTTGAATAGTGTTTTTGCGGGAAAAGGTTTGGAAACTATACTATACAGATAAGAACATGATATAACAGTAGTTTTGAGATTGCTACTTGGTAGCCATTCATCACTTTCTTAATATTTTTGAAGATTGCAAAGGCACTTCAGGAGGAAAAGAGGACTTAACTGGAATTTCTAACTCCTATGCAAAACTGGTAATATCCATAGAATTTTAGGATGCTTTATGGTTTAGCCTTTTTTTATACTGATTTTAAAGATTGGGAATACCTAAATAAAGCAATACATATTTTCTTCCAATACTATATACCACTATTTCAGTTGGTTTAGGGTTACACTGAATGCATCAAATACAACATCCCATTGGTGGTGGTATTATCTGCATCTTGTCCACACAAAATCTAATGCCCAGGAATCAGAGCAGAGCAGAAGGTTGCAGCAGTGTCACTTGCTGAGGTGCAGAACTGATCACTTCTGGCAGACAGTGCATACCTGAATTTTAAATCATACTTTTGAAAATTTCTGTAAGTTTCTTACACAAAATGTATTTATGGGAAAAAACTGTAAAGAGACAAACTCTGACATTCCTTACAGCCAGGGATCTGTGAAATATCCTACACTGGAAGGCAATGGTAAGGATGAACAGAATGCGTTTTTCATACCTTGGAGCCTGCATTGTGGGCTGTGGTCAAATATAGAAGTATTCGAAGTAGGAGTACTCATGTTGAAAGATGGTGAATTGCATTTGTCTGCCAAGCTGGTCACTGACACTGAATTGAACAAACAATTGTAAAGAATTTACTTCATGAACTGTATTGTAAATAAGTGTTTGGGGTTGCTCAAAAAAACACCCACAAAGGTTTTAGCAAAAATAGGTTTAATATGAATTTATAAAAACGTGACTTAACAAAGTTTGATAGACAGGTTTGCTCTATTACTTACTACATGGATGAAACATACAAATGAATACTGAGTTAGAATCAATTTGGAATGATTTGCACAGAGACTAAAAGTGCTGAAGTGCAAGGGAGACCCATTGAGTCAAGTTGATAAACTTCTGATGTAGTTTAGATGCAGATGGTTCAGTCTTTAGTTTCAGATCTTTAAAATTATTTATGTCTAAAAAAATTAATTTTTTTATTCATTAGTATTAATTTAGCATGCTATCAGCAACTTACTGAGCATCTGTTGTGAATAAGGGGTCTCTCCACTGTGATACTTCAGTCTCAGGCAAAGAATCTCAAACCTTGAGATGAGTCCCAGATCAAGGGGAAAGGCATTGGAAAGCAGTGAACCTGTAATTTAAATAGAACTGAAACTGGATTTAGCCAATGTTTTTAGTAGAAAAGTCTCTCTGGCTCAAGGAGCAACTTTGAGAGGTGTCCTAACTCAAGGGGGGATCACTGCCACACAGCCATGCTGCCTTGCAGAGAGAGCTCGAAGGCTCAATTAGACTGTCACATTTATGGGATAAAGTGGTTGGCTTGTAGTTGAATTACACATGATGGGGAAGGTATGTAGGAGACCCTTTGGACCCTCAACTGTCTTTGTTCTTCACTTACTGAGTCTTGGAAAAACCACCCACTATTCATGTGTTCCAAGCATCAATGCACCCTGCGTTAGTCCGACCCTTTGTGGATTTCCTGGAGGAGTTCTTCGCCCAGCTACAGCTCAGGTGTTTATGTCCTTTGGGGCCTGTACCAAAGTACTGCTAGTTTGGATAAGGGGGCCAAGTGCATCTGCCACAATCCCTCTTCATATAATGTTCTGATACTGTAGTGCTGGGGCAGTGCGCAAGCCTAGTGAAAATGAGAACTGCCTAATCTCAAGAGCTGCTTCCCTATAAAAGGAGTTCAGGAGTCTACACCTCTTCTTTCAGAATGCCAATTCTTCCTCTGAGCCTTTCCAGCCTCAACTCAGAAAGGAGCACCAGTAGTTAATCTCATGTAGCCTGTAAAATAATAGGGAAGTCTGCACAGAGTTCATAAGGGTAAAGAGTGCTTAAGTCTAATATGAAAGGTTTCATATTTCTCAAAATTACAAAGGCTTGAGAGAAGTGTTGGATTTGGGAACATTTGGTTTTCTACTTTTATCTTGCTCTCTCAGAGAAAGACAGTAACAGGAGTAGTTCTAAGATGTGAGGCCACAGTGTAAAGCTGAGCACTTAAGTTCGCTGTGGGGGCTTCCTTTTAAGTATGATGTTTCATGTTCTGACAATCAGAGTGACTTTACAAAAACACCAGTGATAAATTTGAGATTGGCTGAATGCACTGAGCCTTATATCTTAATTTTGGAATAGTACAGCATTATTAAATTGCACAAATACTTGGGTCTATACTCAAGAGATACATGTGTATGTAATAGCAGAAAATATTATCTAAAATTTCATATGAAGTAAAATTAGTGGCTGTGTTAGACTAATCTTAATAAAATACACAACTACTTTGAGCCTCTCTGTAGTACTTTCTATTATTTTCTTTATATTAAACATACTGCTTCTCATTTCACTTAGTCACCTTTACAGTTTTGTAAGCTGAAATAGTCACTTTTTTGACCAGTTCATACTTTTCAGCTCCCATAAATCAACACAGCTGCACTGAAGTGAGTAGGGTCGTGTTGATTTATGCCAGCTGAGGGTCTGGCATAGTACTTCCAGTAATAGTCTGGTAATGTAAGATAAGCATGACTTGCTTCCTTTGGGGAAAAGACCTGTATTAGCAGTCTACTTTGCTAAAGCTAATTTCTTCAGTTACTTTCATCCATTTTATCCAGGTATAGTTCAAGAGTTTCGTGATTTATGATCATGCCAAGGTGAATGGGATCTTCCACTTTTGAAGCTTTTTTATTTTCTAAGTATGACACAAGCTGAAAAGCAATATGTTCTACAGTAGCTACAGGCAGTCTCTGTATTCAAAAATGAACAAAAGAAAACCTAAAAAACTTCTCCAGGGTAATGTTTGGTTTTTTACCCCCCCCCCCCCTCAGAACAACGTGATGGGATGCCCAGTGGGGGAGGTGAAGGCTATCAAGTTGCTGGTGGTAGCTGAACATGTCCCCCAGTATTACCAGTGTGGAAATGTTTGCCCTATAGCAATATTGGAAAGATATTTCTGTTCCGTGAGCTGACGGTTTTGACAGTGGAAGAGTGAGGCCATTAGCAAGTCTAGTTTTCAGGAAAGCTGGGGCTTGATCCAAACCTTTTTTTACCTCATTGGAAAAATTCTTGTTCTTTTGTTGGGCTCTGGATCTCACTAATACCTCCTTTTCTGAGTGGGAAAGCAAACTGCTTGTTGTCAGTGTCATTTGTTTCGTCCCAGACAAGCCCTTACTGTTGTCTCTTTCCAGTTCTGTGTAAGAAATTGTCTCAGGTTTACAAGATGTACCTTTGGATGTCTGAGATAACTTTCTGATTTGGTTAACCACTTCATTGCTTGCCTCATCTGATCTTAATCTGCCAAGGTGTACAAACATGTACAGCATGTTTCCTGACACAATGCAACAAAAGTTTTGTTTGGTTTTTGTTGGGTTTTTTCCCCCCTAAGTAATACTTTGCCTCCACACATGACATCATTGCGTAGATCATTCAGTAGGGAATTTTTGTGTGTCTGATACGAGCTCTGGTAAAGCAGTTGTCATCAGACCATTGCTGTATAGCCAGAGGGAAAGGATACAACTGCTCATTTCTGTGATCTCTTTCAGCCAGGGTGGAAATGGCTAGGTATTAGATTGCAGGCTGAATGCTGTCAAAGTACATGTAATAAGATTAAAATGAAAAGAAATAATTTCTTAAATAGAATGGGGAGCATTCTTTGCTTTTATTGTGCATCTGGGTCTCAGGTTAGCCAGAGAGAAGGGGGGGGTAAGAGTTTACCCTACTCACTGTAAATATGCCCATGTGCCTTTTGATGTTATGGGTTTTGTTGTTACCTTTTTTTTTTTTTTTTTGTAATCAGCTTTTAGTCTCCTTTTTGCTTCTATTTCATAGAGAAGGCAGAAGCAGATGGTGACATCTGCTACTAACTTTCACAAGAAAACTGTGCAATTCCTACTGTAGCAGCTGCTCTTCTGCATCTAGTGTATAGAGATGTAGTCAACATCTGCCAGATTTCTATTTCTCATGTCTGTGGTTGGAGACTAATCTCTTAAAACACTTTCAGTGCAAGAGAAGCTTGGTCAACCTAGTACCACTGGAAATACTAAGGGCTTTTCTGGTGCTTTTTTGGTAAGTTGAAGCCTGTGAAAGACATAAGTGTGTAAAATTTTAGTGCAAAGCTACATCCATTTAATGCAAAATTTCTAAACCCATGAGAATATCTCAATAGAAAAAGTCAGCAGAGTGTTGCTTGTGACTTTCCTGCTCCTTGCTGCATGGGAAGCATACAGGCTGGCTGGTGTCACCAGGATCATCTGCCTTGCACATTGAAAATTTGATGGCAAGGTACCATGGCCAATGTAAAAGGACTTACTCAGACATTTGTGTACTACAGAGCAGCCAAGATCATTTCATGCTTTTTAGTTTGCGTGTTTCAACAGAGAAAGCATGCAGTGTCCTGGAGACATGCATTCTTACTGCCTTTTTCTCCCTGCTGTGAGACTGATCCTGCTAAGTGATCCATGCAGGTGTTGCCTTATCTACACATGCAGCCAGACATCACTGGGGATAAATGTGGGCATTACAGTCTATTTGCACAAATGCATTTGCAGCAATATTGACTGTACTATCAGAAAATTGTCAGGTAATACCTTTCCTTTGTTTTACTTAAGTACATGTGTTTTCCCCTTGAAAAAGATCTGATGTTACAAGATAAGTAAATTCAGTTAATTATGATGATGTTGAACATGCTACTAACCAATTAATACAGATCAGAACATATGAAAATATGTGGAGATTTTTTGTCTGGTTCTTATGGTGCTAACAAGGCATATTAACCTTATGTTTCTAGTGCCACTTTCCTAGTGCTGGCAACACTAAGATATGAAAGTAGTACAACCACACCAAAATATGAGTGGATTTCCCCTTCATTAAACTGTGTTTTAAAAGCAGCACCAGACATCTGAAATAAGAACTGGAGGGTCAGACCATTTCTGCATGCCCTTAGTTTTGGGCATCCAGGTAATCCAAGTGCCATGCAACTTAGCACACATGGGAATGAAATAATCATGTACATGAACTGAATCAGGATATAAAAAGATATTTTTCTAAAGTGACTAATTGATGAAGTAAGATACTGAGTGGAACAGTCTGACTACTGAAATCCATTTGATTCAGTCTTTGAAACAATAGTTCATGGTAATCTTTACCACCTCTTATTTTTTTCCTTTTCAATCTCGAAGTAGCCCTGATTATTCACTTCTCTATCTGATGTACTTTTCTGGGGTTTGCCACCAGTTTATCTAAGTAGTTATGGATATAGCTTGTACAAAAAATAAGTAATTTCTTGCCTGTGGGTTTAGATTTTTTGGAACAGCTGCATTCACAACTCAGATCTCTCCTTGAGCAAATTATTATCTTATCAGAAGCATCTTTTCATCATTAAATCATATGCTCCCTTGTGGCTTATACTGTGTTGAGAAAAAGGTAGATTACAAGTTTTGCTATCTTCCATGATTGATTTCAACTTTTTTTTTAATCTAAAAAAAAAAAGGCAGAGTATCTCCACAATTTACAGAATTTCAAAGCTGTTAAATTTAGAAAGCTTTACCAAGTAATTCTTAATATTTCTCAAGATATATTAACATATATCAGTGTTACTTTCTCAAACTAAAACTTGCAGACTTTTTTTTTCTCTAATTAAATATCAACCAAAAGCTTTGAAATAAAGTGCTATGAAATTTATGAAAGTCTGAAATGGGAAATGGAATGGCAGACTATGTATCTCACCTGTAGTGTTCTTATGCCTTCATTAATACACAAACTTGTAGCAGGATTTTGAGAAATATGCCTACTCCTCAATTTTTTCCGCTTTGTTACTTTTCTTTTTCCCCAGGCAAAGCACAATGGAAAATGTGATCATTGTGCTGTTCTTGTGTTTGTATAAATGAGAGCATGAAGTGAAATACAAGCAAGAGCTGTGAGATTTACACCTTGCATTTTATAAACTAGCTTAAAGTGAATGTGGAATTTGCAGAAAGTTAGAAGAACAGAACTGGTTTCAGCCAGAAGTCCATTTAGCCAACTTACCCCATTGCTGGAACAAGAGGAGAGAGTATAGGAGACAGAACAGATACAGTGTGGTCATCTCAGAAGCTGATGGGTAGGAGACCATGCCCAAATGATGCAACCCCAGTCCACTGCCTGTCCATTCCAGGGCTCTGTGGGAATGCAATCCAAGCTGCTTCTTGTGAGATCCTCTCTGAAGGAAACCACTTTATCTCGGGAACAACACCTCCTTTCAATGCGTGGTTAAGTCACAATTCAGTGGTACCCAGAGGCTAGGACAAGAGACTATACTGCAAGATACAGTTTTCCCAGATGTGGGGACTCAGCCACAGCCAACCTCTTCTGTATTTCTTGCTTTTTACAAGAAATTCCTTGAGCTGTTTTTGCTTGCAGTTGCATCTACATGATTATTTTGTTCTGTTGCATTTCATTAAATATCATTGTATTCTGAAACAGAGGCAAGAAAGGAAAAGAAAAAAATCACACAAAGAGCAAAGGTCCCATCATTATATGCAAGAGATATTGCATAAATGAATCTATCTTACATTGCTGATATTTTGTAAGTAGTGAATGTTTAATATTTTGGTCATTATTGCCATATTAATGATAGCTTAAGTTTCTGAAGACCTGTGTCTTACTATTATTGAAATTCTGTCAAATATATAAATTTTTCATGTGATATATTAGTGTACTGCTTTGTCTTCTTCCTGCTGTGTAATCCACCATCAGTGTTCCCCTGAGACTATGAAGTAAAAACCAATAGAAATTGCTTACAGTTAATTTTCAGAGTCCTGGGTAGCCCTGCAAAGATGTTAAGTATGTGACTCTGTAGGCTTCAATCCACAACCTTCAAATTTTGGGTCATCAGCTACCAGGTGCAGAAATTTAAAAGCCTGGTCATACTCACAGCCTATAGGCATGGTGTGACTGGCCCATCTTAGTATCTGAAACATTTTCTCAGCACCTGTTTTCCTTAAAATAGCTCTCCAAAAGGTTGACAATTCCCTCTACTTAGTCATGCATATTTAAAAAAAAAAAAATTAAATAAAAGTAAATCTATTGAAAGTGCATGTTGTTTCAGAAAGTTATTTGAAATCAACCCACTGAGGCATTTCCAATACAGGAGACTGAACAGGAGAGACTAATTCACAGTAAAACAGTTTCACCATTAGTGGTTCAAAAAACACTACAGAAGGAAATGTCAACTGGTTATTCCTCTACAAAGTTAGCAGGGTTCATTAAAAACAAATAAGTGAAAAATAGAGTGTCATTGAGTGTCACCTCTGAAAAGATTCACCATACAATGGGATTTTATAGTAATTGTAGGAAGGTAAGCTGCTTTATCTGAGAGAAGATTAGTCAGAGCATGGTCTGAACTTAGGAACAGTTTTCTTTCTCTGTCTTGATTTCACTAAGTGGTTCACTTACAGTTCCTAGAAATGTATTTAAAAATAAGAAGCACAACCACACAGACAAACATTACATGTGTAAGTAGTTTGACTTCAGACCATTACATACATTATGTACTTTCTGGGAATGCACAGAAGTTTTACATTTATAAGCATATTCTGTTGTCACTGAAATAGCTGAAAATCCCAACAGCTGGCTGACTGCTGATTTCTGCCAGTTTTATTCATCTAATTGCAAGTATTTTTGAACCTTTGTTACAAGGATTCATAGCAGTGTATGTACTGTCAGCTACAAGTGTTTCCCACACAGTGGATGGTTGCACACCTTGCCAACCGTGTTAAAATATTTCCTTTTCAAGGATTTGCCTTTCTTAGACTCTTAAAATTTAATTATGTTCTACTTAATTGTTATGCAATGATTGGCAAATGAAAGCTATGGCCCAAAGCATTGTAATAAAACCACATTCCCAATGCTATTTAGATGTTGCAATATCAGCTGCATATTTTGATCTGTATTGTATCTCACCCCTATAGAATGATAACTATTAAGACAGAGACTTAGCAGGTTTCCCATGAAATCCTTCAGGCTTGCTCTATGGTACAGGAAAGCAAACCCAAGCCAAGAGAGAGAATACAGTATCACGTATTCTCTGCTTTCTCTGAATTTTTTGCCCTAGGACATGGGATTTTGAGAAGCACTGCTATAGAAATGTTGCAGGAATACTGATGGATTTTTATTTCTGAAGCCAAGTCCTTGATTTCATTACATTTTCTGTGAATAGACTTCTAGGTAGTAAAGAATTATCCACTCAAGCAACTCAGACCTTCATTTTACATCCTTTTTTTCCTCCTCATTTATATTATAATCCTTACATTAAAAGAGATTTAAGGTGTTTATTCATTGCATCAATAATCATCAGTAGGTGGATTGAAACTTTACAAAATCCTATAGTAATTCCAGGTGTAGGCAATGCGAATCTGCAAAAATCTAGAGCTCATTTTGGATTTAAGGCAAATCCAGAAGACGTGAGAAAAACATCAGTAACACTCAGAAATATTTTACCTTCAATTTCCTTTTTAAAAATTTTGAAACAGTTGCTTTTTTTAAGTTATAAATCTTGTTTGTGCTTTCTTGCTGACACTTTTCTCTTCTCAGCCCCACCTCATGCCCACATTCTGAGTCATTGGTAGGCATGTGTGCATCCATTACGGATGCTTGTGTCCTATGCTCTATGCTCTCACATTGAGTTTCTATTTGCTGCAGACTGTAAAAATAACCACCAAGGTCTTTTGTTACCATTACTGCACTGCTTCAAGATAAATGGAGCTGTGCACTTCACTGTGCACTTCCCAAGGTCAGGAAAAGTTCTTACTTCCCAAACTTTATGCAATTCTTGAAAACATTGTAAATTGGAAATTATCCATAGTATTAAAAACTTTGTTGGTTTCAGATGGCACTAGTATTGTACTTCATTTTAAACATTTATACTGAAGTGCCATTGAATTTAAAGTCAACCCTGTGACCATAACAGGCACCATGCAAATACTCCTTTTTTATTCCCCTGCTGTTTGTCTTTTGTAAGTATTGCATGTATCTGCCATTGAAAATCAGGCCAGTGGTTGCTAATTTTCACATGTGTTTTTCAGGCTGTGTCTTCCTCTTCTCAAGTCCTGACCCTTTAGGGAAAATGTGGGAATGGGATGGACTGGTGTTAGTAGTGTGACTTGTGCTCATTCTCTAGGAGGGTAAAGCATCCCAACATTTGTGTTATGGACAAGTCTCTCACTTTAGTACGGTCTAAGCCTAGACAGTGGGTGTGATTCTCCTTTTCTGAATAGCTGCTCTGTGCCCTGAGCCATAACCTGTCCAGATGTGCTGCAGCGTCCAGGTAGTGACTTGAATCATCTGAATTTTGCTGAAAACTTTATGTGCTGTTTGAGATTTGCACAAAAAAAAAGTTTAAAAAAAGAGTGTAGCACATATACAATTGTTTTATTTTTAGCACATTTCATGGTGCCAGCAGATCTTGCAATAATTATGAAAAACAGGGCAAGATTGGTGTAACAGTAGCTAAGGCTGGGAACTTGAAAGCTTGACTTCATGAAAAAGCAGTAGGCAAATGCTACCTTTGCTACCTAGTTCTGAAAGTGCTGGTGTTACTAAAGAACTGGAAACAGTTTTTGTTGTGCTGCTGAATCCAATGTCTATTGCCAAAATGCTGTCAGAAAAGTGTAAGCCAGTGAATAACAGGTCATTATTAAATTTTGGCTATGTCTCATGATGATGCTTTTCTTGAGAAAAGCATCATAATCTTAAATTGCACTTAAAGAAGCTCTTTGTTTTGAAATCATGGCATGAAGCAATTCTGGGTTTGATTTCATTAGTGTGCTGCAGTTATTGCACAACTCTGGTCTACTTGCAAGTAAGTGTCTCCTGTCACTTTGGTTCTACAGGTTCGTTGAGGGTTTGGTGGTGGGATGATATCATCTGGTTTACCATCACATTTGTAGACAGTGATAACCAGGCATCAACACCCATGAAGAAACCCACAAAGTCATCAGGGAATGTTAATTCATTTTTTTCCAAAATTATGTATGTGTGTGAGTGTGTGGATGATGCTTGAAAATGGCTGCCTGTACATGAAAGTCTGGTGAAAGAATTTGTGTGTTCAGTAAAATCTTCTGTAAAATAACAAATCAAAATTTTCCAAACTGATAATGTATGTGAGGGTTCGATCAAACTCAGTGTTGTATCTACTGGTTAAAATCAGATCATTTAATATTTAAAAGAAAAGGCTTGGGACTCAGTAAACAAAATCTGAGAGATTTAACACTTTTTAAAATATGCTTTTCCTTGAGACTACTAAAATGAAAACATTTAGAAATCCTCAAGGATTAACAGAAATGCTATTTTCCTGTAGCCTGTCAGGAAAGACATACTTATGCAGCCACATGATGAAGTAAGTTATTTTTTAATAAGATTTTTGTTGCCTTTATCTGATTTTCAAACCTGTTGTTTAGTGACAAGACCATTCAGATTTTTCAAAGCCCTGGGAGTCTTATATATTTTAAAGATGCCTCACCAAGAGCTTTCAAGATATAAACATAATATTAGTAGTCTTAAGAGAGCCTTATAATTCTCTACTTCTAAAGCAGAACTTCCCAACTATGTACTGATGTAGATGGCAGCTATCTTGAAATGTTAGCTTAGCCTCATTTCCATTTTAATCTACAATAAAGCTTGTGGGAGACGCTGCTAAGATTAATAGAATTCATTTTTTAAATGAGAGAAAAATCGTGTTTCTTGTAGAGAATTGTGTTTCCTGGACTTGTGGTGCTTGAAAAATACCAACAGCTTAAAAAACCCCCAAGTAAAACAGCATGAAAATTGTTTTGTTTGGATCTGATTTATCTTAGACTCTGACTCTGATGAGTCTGTTCAGTTTTGCCAGATCAATAATTATTTATCTGCCTTGTTATTCTGAATTAGTTCAAGCTGAAAATTTTTTAAATGAAAATTCGGGTGGTTAGGGAACTTCCTCCGAAAATTCTCTGTTAATTATTCTGATCCAATGATCAGGTATTTTCTTCTTGGTTTGATTCTGCATTAGGAAAAACAAAGAATTTGGTAACAGCTATGGTTCAGTTACCATTTTATATGGAAATAATCTGTATTGGTTTGGTATTAGGCTGAAGCAGTTTGGAGGGGGCTTGTATTTGTGTCTAGATCTACGTGACTCTGAGGAGATCAAGGAAACGGGTTAAAAAGAAAAAAGGGGAATGATATAAAATCTGAATTTTGAATCTGCATTTTTATAACCTTATCATATAAAATGGATAAAGAGAGTACTTTGTCTTGAATCAAATACTGTTAACTGAATTTCAATGAAACTCTAAAGAATAACTTAAAAATTTAACTTTATGTTCATACGCCAGTATGTTTATAGCTCTGGCTACTTTTAAATTCCTCAGAAAATGTTTTTTTCATGCTTAAGTTTATTATTTCTGTATAATTACTCAGAATTTTATTGGTTTTTCTTTTTCAGGAGGGTTTTCTTTTTCTTGTTTTGGGTTCTCTTTTAAGTTGCTTAGAGAGATTAGAGGACACTAGTGGTTTCTTTACCAACCTCTTCTAGGCTGCACAGAAAAATTACTAAGAAGCAGGGTTTTTTTTCCTGACATGCTAAATTGTAACTATTTTAGGAGAGACCAATGGGTTAAGTGTTTAAAGATTTAATATAATTTTATCCATATATACTTTTAAAGTGTGGATTAGTATTAATTGATATGTTGGAGTTCAGCTGCATTAGGTATCTGCCCAGTTGTGACGTTCAGCAGCTCAAGAGATGGTGTTACAGAGTTTATTCCAGTCCCTTTTCCAGAATGCTGCCATGAGCACTGCCAGTGCTGTGCATGGACATAGGAAGAACAATAACCAGAGCGGGCAGAACCATGCCACAGAAACTGCAAAAGGACATGATATCCTTTTTTTGTTAGAAAGTCCTTTCTGAAACCCTACCTGAACACCAGTCCTGTATGTTAATTCACATCTCTGTCCTTCAGGCTCAGTTCTGCTTGCTCTTGACTCTGTGGGCTTTAACATATGTGTGTCTGGGGAGGAAAGTCCCTGCTTTTTTAGGGGACTTGGAAAAAACTTCATGAGAATATCACTTACCCTTGGCTCATTTTTTCTCTAGGTTACTTCCATAGGAGATGAGGTTAAATCTATTGTTGTTGACTTGCCAGTCACATGACATAAGACATATGTGCAGCTGCTTAAATTTGAATTGAAATAGCCCTGAAAAAGATGGGGCTCCCTCTCAGATGAAATAACATGCATGTCCAAGAAAATCATAAATAAGCTGTTGGGGGTTTTTTAGTAGATCTATCTCTCATCATAATAATTACCAAAGTGTTTACTCACAGGTGCAAAATACTTAGAGAGTCTCCTTAATCTCCAATTATTGTTGCCCTCTCATCTTGACCTCTCTTGAAGTGTTTTATAAACAATTTAAAGAATAAATGAAGTATTAGAAACAGTTATTATAGAGCAGGCAAAGTTATTTGCTTTCTTTGAGTGAAGGGATATAATTTATAAAGGACTGATTACACTCATCTGTTTTCTGGGTAGCCTGTAAGTTTACTTTACCACGGCAAGGCAGAATAACAGAGAAATTGTGTCATGGGAGCCAAGTAAGATATTGTAGCAGTAGGAAATCCAATTGCCTTGTTTTACAGCCATTTGTCTCGTCCGTTGTTTCTGTCAAATGATCATTTGAATCAAAAGCGTTTAAAGAGATTTTCTTCCTCTGCAGTAATGAGAACAACAGAGACTTTTGTGCTGCAGGACATTCCTACTAGGTCTTTCCTCCTCTAACATGGCTACCTGCCAGTCCTTGTTATTATTGAAAGTTGCTTCATTTAGTACATTTTATAAAGTGTCCCTGCCCAGCTTCGTGGCTGTCACTGAGGTTATGAGTCAAGAGGGAGAGTGGGAGTGGGAGCTCTGATTCAGCAGGGCTTAGCAGCAGAGAAGTTAAAACTGAGAGTGTTAGTGGGTAGCTTACTACTTCAAACCCTCTCTTTTGCAAGATATGTGTTTAAATCAAAAGAAAAATACAGTGGAAAGCATGTGTGATCTTTTTGCCTTACTCATTTTACCATATTGCTCCTGTCTTGCTTACTAATCGGAGGTTGGTGACAAGGTTCTTTGACTCCAGCTCTCAGAAAGAAGGGCCCTTCTGTCTTGGAAGGAAGAGCCTAAGGGTTTGAGAAGCTCCCTCTGTAAGTCTGCAAGGCATTCCCACCTCTGCTGTGCATTTCTGTCAAGCAGGGATCAAATGAGATGTGAGTGTCCTGGAATCAGCAAAACAACAGAGCCTGTTGGCTTCCGCACAGCTGGAACTGGGGAAAAGATGCCTGTTCCTCTTCTTTTACATGGGTTTTTTCTGTCTCTTTCCTGATCTCCCTGTGAGGCAGACAGAGTGGAGGCAGTAGAGCAGCAGGGAAGAAGAAAGGGTGACAGTGATTGTCTATTCCACATCAGAGGACCATTTTCTAGTGTCCCTTTGCAATCAGGAGAACACGTGTCAAGCCTGATATCTGCCAACCATAGCTCTGCAGCCCCTGGAGAAGTTTGTCTTATCAAAGTGCTTTTCTTTCCTAAACAGATAGAAGAGAAGACACTATCATTTCCAAGATCAGATATTTGAATGAAGAAATAGGGCAGGATGTTGTTATAGACACATATATAGAATTACATCCTTATTTCTAGTTTTTCTGGCAGAAGCGGGGAGGATGAGGGAGAGAGCTACATTAATAACAGGTGTTTGTTGTCAGCATGATAAGACTCAAAAATCCTACAGTAACTCTGTATCCTATAGTAATTTTCTTGCAGGTCCAACATCCTTAAAAATATACCTTAGCAGTTCTAAGATACTTCTGAAATATTCCTTACCTTTTAGAGTCATTATTTTGCAAGTCAGTAAGTCTGTGTGTACACTTTTGATATTCAATCACTGGAAGGGTTGGGGGCCCTTATACAGAAGAGCATGGTCAGAGGAAATCAGTTTGAGAGCTGATTCCTTGCCTGCTGCATCTGGAGCCTAGTGGGGGTACTCTGAGGAGCAAATGTAGATTTGGCTTTGGCTCAAGGGAGGTCCCCTGTCATGAGATGACATATGAAGGTTATGCATATAAGTACCAAACCCTTACACTCCCATACTGTGCAGCATTTCACAGCCAAGAGATAAACAGACTGTAGCTGTTTTAAAATAACAGCTATGTTTTTTTCTCTGTTTGCTGGGGTATTAGGTTCCTTTTGTTTACTCTTGCCTTGAGTCATCTCCCAGGTTGGTGTGTCCTGTAAATTTGGTATGATAGTTTCTGCCAGATATCACTTGTACCTGAAATGCTGGGCACTGCAGACTTTCTTTTAAAACCCTCATGAGAAATTGCCAAAAGGTCGTAGCTACAGTGCCCCAAACAAATGCAGGTTATGAATGGTCCTCTTTTTTAGCCTACTTTTCCTTTAAACAGGCCTGTTGGGTTTTGAGTACCTGCAGTTAAATGGTGTTGCTTTTGGCAGGGCTTGGTGAGCAAATGAGGCATAATCTCTCTGATCTCAGTAGTCTGGTCAGTCAGCCATGACATTCTCAGTGTCTTTTCTTTCTACACCCTGTCTGAACAGAGCCATAGCCCCGGCAGCTCTCAGTGGGGTTGCCAAAGATTACCATGTGCAGTGAAGCAGCAGATGGCAGGACAGTGGAAAATACGCAGCCCCAGTCCCTGGGTTCACGTGGGGTTCAGGGTTAAATTTCAGTGATTTCCCTCTCTGCTCCTCAAGCCTGTCAATAAACTGCCCTTTGAGAAATGAACTCTTTAGTGTGCTTTGGAAAACTATTTAAAGTCCAGTTTTGTCCAGTTTTGGAAGTGTGTTTTAGACTGAAGCAGAAAATTTAAGGGTTCTGTGGCTACAGCTGCTGAAGTCTTCCTCACCTTAGTTTGGGCATCAAAAAATTAGGTACATATGAGTATGTCCTGAAAACTATGTGAAAGGAGGGTAAAAGGAGCTTTGCAAACTTGATTGGCTCATAAACTGTGTAATGACTGAATGAGGGGTGCCTCCACAAACTTAAACTTGTGCCTATATGTTTTGATAAAGCCGTTATTTGCACTTTGGTTTTTCTCCCCACAGGTTCCCTCTTCCTTATTCCTTGCATGGGATGGAGAGTTTTCACTGGAATGACTAGATGTTGTCTTGGGGTGGGGGAAGGTGGAATTGTGGGCAGAGAACAAGAAAAACATTCTTTCACAGCATATTTATTTACTCTATTGAGTGATTTCATCCCTTTTTGACTCTTTCAGGGTCTCGTTGTTTCACAAATACCAAGATACTTAACTTTCTCAAATTCTTGTAAAATTTTGGCATGTTACCTTCATTTGGGGGTGCGGAGGTGACATTAAGGCATGAAAAACCAAAAGAATCATTGCTTGGTTGATTAGTTCTTGTTCAGAATAAAACTCTCATCTATTTCCACTTTGAGCCTTGACAACAAGCACATAGAGGAATTTGTGTCAGTGACTAAATGAGAATCTGAATTTAAGTGACTTTCTGAGCACCCTTTCAGAATTTTCACAAGAACCAGGCTTATGTTCATTTCCTGGTACAGCATTAATCTGGCTGAACTGTGCATCTATCATTTCTTTCTCTGAAATTCTTTACCTTCGGTTAGCTTCAGGCTTCATAGTACCTTTGCCTACTTCATTTCTCACAAGACAGCAATTTTTACTCTCAGAGCACGTCTGGTCTCCAGACAGGGGGCCAGCTATTAGGAAAAAAGATTACAGTATGATATCTAGAGATGTTCTGTAAAACTGTATCATTGTGCATTCAGAAACAAGAGTAAAACATGTAATCTTAGCTTTTGGTGCTAAAATTTACAGCTTTGTCTGGAGTATATAGGGAGCATGTGCATGTGTGTTTTTCTGAGTGCATGCACAGCTACCTATGGGGATAGAAAAATGATGTGAAAGGTCCTACTAAAAACACAAAGCCAGGAAATTCAGAATTGGGCTAACTTTCTGTCCTGGTTTCACCCCATTGTGTTCAAGTATTGTAGACATCTCAGAACAGCAGGTGATCTGACTGCCTCTTGTGTTTCTAGAGGAAGTATAAACTAACTTAAATGGGAAATATCACAAAAACAGGATAACAATGAATTTCAGGAGTCCACAAAGGAAGAAATGTTCTTAAAAATACTGTTATTAAAACAGTAATGAGCATTACAAGCTGAATGGTGGTAAATGGATGTATTATATAGACACTCTGGTTTTTTTTACCATTGAATCACTTTCCAAATGTTTTGTTTCATATTTTCTTGTGCAAAACTTTTGTGGTGATTGGACATGTTAATGGTGGTATGTTTAAGTTTCTCCTCTTTGTAAATTTAAGTAATCTGACTTCAGCCAAACTGCACCAATTTATCTTGCCAGAAAGCTGAGTTTTCTGTGTTTATAGTTGTGTATTTATTTATATTATTAATTACACTAGAGAAACTCTATTCCCACAGAGAAAGAATTCAGGAGTGAGATTCAGTTTCAGTGGCAACATTAGTAAAAAGGAATATTCATTGAAATGTGTGAACATTTCAAAAAGCTGTTAGAATTTTACTCAATGATTATGTTCAAAATATTTTCTCACTAAATAAGGGTCCCTTTCTTTTTCTGGTCCCTTATTCATTTTAGAGTGAAAATTAGCAACATGCCCAGGCTTTGTCCCAGAGGGGAGTTTGCTCTCAGCAATGGTTTTTATGCAACCTCCTGACATACCCTTTCTGCCTGTGGGAGAGCTGCCTCTCTGTCTGGGGACATTTCCAGTTTGGAGCTTGGGTGTGGAAGCTGCAGCACCCTTGCTTAACTTCAGGGTCCTCTGAGAGTGATCACATCCTGTGCTGCACTAAGGACATAGATTTTATGGGAAGTTTAAGCAACCAGTAGTAACTACAGCTAGGTGAAATAATGTTTTTATTGGCTTTCTGAATAGAGGAGGTCAACACAGCTAGACCAAACATGGCCAAGTCCTTTGGACCAGAAGGGACATGCTGTCTTTGTTGGCTTGCAGTCTTCCTGGTGTTCTGTCATTGTGTCTCTGCCTTTTCACCCCATTCTATTCTTAAACTCTTAGGCCTTGGGGGCTTACTTTAGGGTTGGGTTCCCCCTGCCCCACACAATCAATCAAAGCTTTTTTTTTACAGGGATTTGTTGTTAAAATACTACATTTCGGGGTGGTTACTTTGGTTTTATCCAAAATAATGACTTCCAGTGTTGTCCTGGTCCATCTTCAGCAGAACCACTTGTCCCTGTGCAGGAGCAGAGCTTGGGAAATGGGGACAGCAGGGACAGGGAGAGTAGGCTGAGAGCACTGTGAGCTGATCTCATGCCCTGGGTTGCACACCAGCTTTTCTGCATGCCACAGCGCACACCATGGAGATTTTTTTTGGCTCTTAATATCTGAGCCAGGTGTTTACTTGATTAGTTTGTTATGATTCTGAGAGGGTGTCTGTAGCTGGAAGATTTCGTCCTTTTACTTGAAACTGTAGAACTTTGCAAGTGGTAATATGTACATTGACTTGTTGGAATCATCAGTGGTGTTGGAGATGTATTTCTCACCGCATCCTAGCTGAGAGTCCAACTATTCATAACATGGAAGATGGAAGAAAATGTAGCACCTTGCATATTATGTGCCTTGTACTAGAAAAAGTGTGCCTACTGTATTTTCAGAAGCTGGGATTTCTTTTTTTTTGCTTCCCTTCAGTTCTCACTGGCCCTCACGTTGTTACTTCTTGATGACCTCTTTCCCCTCGGCAGTTTCCAGTTCCCTGAAAAAATGATTCAGCTGTGTTTCAGAACCTCCTCTTGGTGATTCCAGGACTTCTGTAGAAAATGGTGGTTTAGTGAAATCAACATGTATTTATCAAATGATGTATTGAGGACCTAAAGGGTGCCTCAAGGACTACCACTGTCGCAAAGCTAACCAGAAGGAAGTCCTAGGAGAAAAATTGTTGAGCAACAAAGCTCCAAAGGGAGGCACATGGATTAGGAACATCTTGAGTTATGCTGTATAAGTGTCAAACCCGTCTAGCACTGCTTTATTAGTTTGTGTGGGAGGCAAAGTTTCAAATAAGCTGCTTGGCTGTAGCCAGACCATTTCTCTTGCTCCAAGAAAATACATCAGCACTGACTCAGCAAATTTGCCGCTGTGACTGGTTTCAAGGTTAGCTCTTGTTACAGTCTTTAACCTACAGTAAAAGTAAAGGAAAATTCTTTTTCCCCCTGACTTGAAGTGAAATTACACGTTTTATACTCAAGAAATTTGCATGTTTAAAGTTAGGACAATTATGGGTGCACAGAAAGTCATGGAAAACCCATGCAAAACTTTGTTTACATCATGACCCACCGCAAACTGATGTCCCAGCCACCTGGAGAGGTTGAGAGACCAGCCAGATTTAGTCCCTCAGAGGTCAGAAGGTCCAAGAAACTGTATTAGTCAGTCATGTGTCACCAGGTAAGATTAAAAGCCTTGCCTGCTTCATCTCAAGAGAGTGCAAGGGTAAAGGCTGAATGTCTCAGCTTGAACCGTCAAACAGCAACTTTTTTGATGTGCTACTGGTTGCTGAGAGGATGGAGGAGGGGAAAAACAGGGAGAAAAGGAAAGGGGTGTTAAATTTAAGAGCACAGATGTCTGAACTGTGATAGCTATTAAACAAGGGAAGTTAAAATCATGGGGTTTTGTGCAAGTTGCCTAAGACTGCAGGATAATTCCATTTTGTATAAGTGCTGGATTTTCCTTTTGGTTGCATACAGTTCTAGCTATTGTAGCACAAATTAACCAAAGCATGTACTTAACTACAATTGTTTACACAAGCTTTAACAATGTAAAGAGTCTGTACTGATGGGCAAGCACACTCATGTTTACCCACAACTCACACATGCAAGGGCTTGTGTAATTCTGGGACAGCTGAAATTAGAGATTTAATTCAATAACCTTCACTGTACAATTTTAAATACACAGCTTCAATGAACGTTAGAAAATCAGAGTGGCTAAAGACATCTACCTTTGTTTTACAATGTAGTGTATATGAACTGCGATTAAAAAAACCAAAGTGAATAGTTTGGAGCAAAAGGTTAAGTTTTCTGTAAGCAAAACGCTGCTCTGTTTATGTAAGCACCATTAGCAACATAAACTTGGGAACAGGAATAACACTTTTACATATTGTTTTCAGTATTAATGTTTGGGTTTTCCTTTATAAGAATCTTTGATGCCTCACCTTTTCCTGTTCAGTGTACAGTTCCTGAGGGGAAAATATTTTAATTTGAGAAAAATTATATAGAGGAAATATACTAAAATAGCACATTTTAGCTAACCATTATTGCTGGTATATCAGCCTGTCCTTTTAACAACCCCATATGATAGATCCAAGAAGTGTAATTATTCCTCAACAGTGGTATTTTAATTGTGAAATCTAATAGCTTTGTGTTACACCCTACACATGCACATTGCCTGCTAATCAAACATCATTTTTTCACAGTCACTTTACAGAACTGCTGCTGTGTAGTCATAGAAATGATCCTGTCATTGTTTTTTGAGAGGTGGAAACCTATATCTGTTTGTATGCAGCACAGTCATGAGCAGTCTAAAGCCCTGATGACAGATGCCCAGTGGAGGGTTAGCACCACTGAGTCACTGGGGAGTGTGGCTTGGGCTGTGGCAAACAGCACCTCAGGTTCTCATCCTTGGGTGGTGATGGGTAGGTCTCTTCTCTTACTCCTGTGTCCCATACTTATTACAGAGCTTACTATTTGTCCCCTGAAGTAGGCTTTGTGCTCTCTTCTCGCCCACTGGGAAAAAGAAAAATTTTCCTACTCTCTCTGCTCCCTCCACATTTCTGTACCTTGTTTTTCCTCACAAGGCTGTCTCATTCTCCACTCAGATTATAGAAGGCAATAATTTGTGTTCCCTCCACAAGTAGTTCAATGACCTCCTGTTGCCCTCAGCTGTCCAAATGTTCTATGTGCAAGTGGATGGCAGGGGCAGAGGAGTTCTGGGGTTGGAGGGCATCCTCCAGAGCTCCGTCCACTGTGCTGCCCTCCCCTGCTGATTCCCACCTCTCAATCCCTTTAGTTTTCTCCCTTAACCTCTTCATTTTTGAAATATAGAAGTAGTGTATACACTATTTAGTAGTGTATCTTCCATTATCTCAAAAATGGGCACCCAAAGAATTGCTACCACATTTAACTGTTGAAAACTGGCGTGCTAATGGAAAATGGAACCAAGGAAAATTAGTACATTTTGGCATTGTAAAGGTTATAATGTGGATCAATATTTTATTAAACAAAATAATTCAGTTTATATGCCGATTGATGTCTTTGTTAGCAGTATTTGAAGGAATTACTACCACATCATTTTACTTAAATCACACATTTCAAAGTAGTTCCAAATGAAGATCACTTGATAAAGAAGGACAATTTTATCCTCATGTTACTGGATCACTGCTTTCGGTCTGGGATCTGTGGATTCTTTTTGTTACCTAATTTTTTCCCAGGGGATTAATGAAGAATAACCTCTTTGAAAAGAATATTATCAGTAAAATTTCCTGTTTAGAGAAAGATACATGTCCATTGGAAAATAGTTTGGGATATGTAAACTGAAAATATTTGAAAAAATTGCAAATATATTAAAAAATCTGAGAAAACCACTACCATAAGCTACTTCTAAAATTTTAAAGAACAGAGAAAAAGATTGAACATATTATTATGAATCAAAGTATTTCCAGCCATGCTATACAGGATTAAAATGAAAGGATTAAAGCACTATATCTCATGTTTCAGGAAATAAAATGATTTATTGCTCCAGTCAGGAAGATGTTTCCCATGCATGACTTTACAAGGAATTGCTTATGAATCATATCACACTTATTTCATATATATTTCATTTTTCAAAAAATCTGATTGTGGACTTTATGGCAAACTCATCCAAAGGTAGCTGTATTTGCTGAGTAAAATTTATATGATGACAAGCAGAAGGAAAAAAAGTCGCTTTTAGCCATGATTTTCCCTTTATTTCTAAGCAGTGATGTTTCTACTTTGTGTAATTATTGTTGTGAGAACAATTTATTATTTTAAACTGTGCATGGAGTCACAATTTAAATGCACGAGTATTTAAAATATATTAAGTTACTGCTCTACTAGTTTTATGAAAATGCAACACTGTATCAGTGGTTTTGATCAAGACGTAGTTTAAAATTCTGTTTAAACTCAAAATATGGAAGGTTAATTTAAAGATATATAACTTGATTTTTCATTTGGTTTACAATGACAATAAATCCATTTGCTTTGGAATAATTGTTATTGATTTTCATCAGTGTAAAGAGATTTAAGGCTTCTTTTCTTAGAAGATCTGGGTGTTGCTTTTTTTTTTTCATTACAGCTTGTTACAAAAAATGGAAAAGGTTCTCACAGAATGGAAATGATGAGCAATGTGAATTTTCAGGCAATCAAAACATTTTAATGATCTCATTAAATGTATCATTTACAACACATATATGTTAAAAGAAATATGTTCCTCTGGGTTAGTAGAGGCGCTGGGTACACAATGTGTTTGAACATGTTAGGCTTCCACTAGTGTCTATGCCAGAACTGCAGAAACTTGGAGGAAAAAAACTGCAGAGCTTCAACCTTTTTCTTGTGTCAGTATCTTCAGACACAGAAATCTTTTAATCATATTTTATGCAAAATGAAGAAAAAGGTGTTACAAGAACTTGGTAGATTTTTCTAGGACTGCATCTCAGTTGATAAATAAGGACTGCTATTGAATTCTATAAGATTGTTTGCCATTCTATCATATTGCTAGGATTAATAATGGATTTTGTTAGGCATGCAACAACTAGTGTTTTACAGGGAGAGCAGAGTTCCTGAGACCACAGTTTTATCATTAGTTGGGTTTTGTTTGTAGTCTTGAGAACTTGGAAAATGAGGGTTCTTGAAAAGAAACAGATGCTACAGTAGTGGCTTGTAAAGCTACTTCATCCATTTGGTTGCCTCTTCTAAACCACAGTATCCAGAGAAAAACTCTTACTTAAAACAGGCAGTTCCCTGATGACTCACAAAGGCTGAAACCCCAGTGCTGCTAAAAGGAATGGGGTGCTGATGCAGAGACTAAGATTTTTTTTTTTTTCTGTCTTGGGGCCATCCAGCATTGGAACTGTAGGTGCACTAAGACCATGCCTCCTAAACAATAGTTTTCAATATGTGTTAATGAGAGATGTGTCCAGCTTTCAAAACTGCATCTTTGCCAGATGTAGGCAGCATCCTTCTGGAAGGGATGAGTTGTTTTCCACCCTGAGCCAGGCAGCACAATGGGTGACAGGCCTGGGCTGGAGAGCAAAAGCTATTGCATTATACCTCTGCTATTTCTTTTCATTGTAGTATTGTTCCTGCAGTGGTTTGGTGACAAGTTATATGTTTTACAGATCAGGTCTGCTTGATAAGGAATCCTTGCTTTAAATCCTGTCTAGGAAAAATCAGGTTTGTAAATCAGACCTTATGGTTCCTATTGGAATGCGAACGATCTCAAAGGGAGGGCTTGGGTTTTGGAAACAAATCTAAGCTAATGCCCAGCATTCCTGAAAGAGCTGTTAATATCATGAAAACTCTTGTTAAAGGCCTCTTTTAAAATGTAAGAACTTGTCAGACCCCCTCTTAAGTAGAGCTGCTTGGAACAGCTGAAATGTCACACCAAAGCATCTTTTGCTAGGTCTGGCCATATCTCTTCTGCCTGGCCACATCTTTAATGCTTCATTGCAGCGATTGCAGTGCTGCCAATTACAATGCAAACCAGAGCATAATGTGGCCCATCATGGTTTTGACGTATTTCCTGCATAGATAACTATGCAAGGCAGTTAGCCCAAGCATGCTTGGCCCTACCAACAGCAAGAATGACTCTTCTTGGGGTTCCTGCAGAAAAGTGAGCTCCCAGACATTTGCCACCCACACACATTTTGAAAAGGTGTTCAAATAAGTCAAAATTCATCAACCATGTAACCGAGTTTTTAACAGTCCATATTTGTTTGTACTAGGTGTAAGCAATGAGTTGGGTTTTACAAAACCTCTCTGAACTGAGGGACCAGTGCAAAGCCAGGAGAAAAACATGGGACTCTGACATCTCTCCTTCCCACCAGTCTAAGGTATCTTCTGTCACTATCACCAACACATTTCCAGGTGAATTAGCAAGGTTAGTAGCATAACAAATTAGGCCTTATTCACCTGTGATAACTGGTGACGTTTTAGCTGCTGCATCATCTTGTTCCGATGAAAATCAGCATCAAGGGTAAAGTGGCTAGCACACCAGCAGCTCTGATGATACTCTTCCTGGCACTGAGTGGCTGTTTTGTGGAGAAAAATGCTCTTGTGTGTTCAGCATTAGCAAGTCTTCTCTACCTCCTGATGAAGAAGGAAGCTAACCATTTCTGTGCCTCAAAAGGTCCTTTGTATTCAGTTATACAAAGATATGTGTAGCGTTTTGCCTAGGCCTTTTAGATAGAATCAGTCCTGAGGAAAAAGACATTACTTCTGCTAAATTTCAGACCAAAGCAATGCCATAGCCAAATTGCAAACCTCTAGGACAGGGCTTTTTAGTGGAAATGCTGACATAGCCTTAACTACTTTGTATGACTCCAGTGAGCACCAGCTTAAATTCTAGTTATGATGTGCATTTAATGGCATGGGATCAAACACAGAGTGTAATGGGATATTTTAAGATACTGTGTTTGAAGGGAATAAGTACTTAAACATTATTTATGAACCATATCATTTAAATGCTTCTGAAATGTGCCATTCAGTCCTTGGGTGCATGAAAAAATTTTCTAATTGCATTTCTCAGAATGAAAAGTAGCACAGTTTTCTTCCACAGCTTTAATGGTGAGGCACTTCCAAGAAGAGGGTTGGTATTATTTAGTGGAACCCTTACTAGGATATCTCTGGAAAATTAAGGTTTTCATTTTTTCGTTCTGGTGCTCTCTAGTTTTTCAGCTCAGCCTTTTGAGGAATATTCTGATTTTACTTGGAGAATATCTTTGAAGATTGTTTCTCTCCAGTTAACAGTGGCTCTGCAAGAAGACAGTAGTTACTAGTATTTCTTGTGCTGTGCTAGACAAATCAGCTCTTTCTTGTGTGTATCTTTTATACAATTAAAGTTAAATTGATACCATAAATTTTTTTCTCTCATACAACCTAATGTGCTGTTTTTTTCTATTTTTTTTTTTTAATGCTGAGGAAGCATTTGCTCCAAAAGGGGAGTTGACATTCATTAGTTGTGCAGGTTGACAGTAAAACTTGCTTTAATGCAGATGGTGACTAGAACTCTCATTGCTTTTGCTACTAATGGGAATGTAGTGTTGAAAGCAGTCAGTTTTCCTTATTACTCAGCTGCAGCCTGGAACTTTAAAACATCTACTTTATTTCAGAAAGAAACCTGTTCTTTCAGCTGTTATTTGCTGAATAAAAATCCTAACTGAAGTAATTTTGGTGCAGAGGGTTTCAGAGCTAGTCCTAGTAAGTTTTTGCCATAGGTTGAATCTGTTTTTAATTAATTAGCAATAATCTGTGAGAAGGTCCCAAAGCATTTTGATAAGTTAAAAATGGAAACAATCTTTGGAGAGGTACCAGTCTAACTAAGCCAAGGAGACTCTGTCACTGGTTTCTCTTAAGCCAGAACTCCACTCCTGCTGCAAGCCTGTGCAGCCAGGAACAGGAGAACCACAGTAGTTTGCTTTCAGAAGTTCAAATAGCAGAGTCACAGTGCTGGTACTATCCAACTCTTGAGAAATTTGCTTTGAAAAAGATTCTGGAGTATATTTTGTTTCTGAAAGTTTGAAAATTACGCTGTTTAGGAAGCTTCCTTTATATACAAACACCTTTTCAGGAGACGTGAAAATTATATGATTTTCATCTTTTAAAGAACAGGTGCAAATTGATGATATTAAGATATATCAGGATATATCAAATGGCTAATAACTGGAATTGCAATTAGTTCAGTGATTGATGAATATTTAAAATTCTATCTTAATCCTGTGGTAAGGTCTGACTTTAAGTTCTTCATTACACATGATTTTCACAGGTATGCTTTTTTTTTTTTTTTCTTTACTTTTAGTAGAGTTAAATGACACAGAAAAGTACTGTGATGCTCTTGGCATTACAGGAAAAACTAGTAATGTGAAAAATACACTTCATGTTATTTAATAATGTTGCTGCAACTTAATGTTTGTTTGACAGGAACCAGAGCATATTGAGATGTGTATCTAAAGAGCAGAGTTCCATAATGAAAAAAACTACATAAATGCATTGAATGTATGAGCTACACTTTTGAGACTTTTGAAATTTGCTAAAAGCATTTTACAACTACAGACATTTTCACTAAGTCTCCTGTTTTTCATTTGGAGGAGGTATCATCTGTCACCATTTAATCATATCTGGTTTTAGCTATTAAAAAGGCATGTAATTTTAATTGTTGTGGCTCATTAGTGTGCAAATGCCAGTGGGCCTAAACTCCTGGTCTAAATTCAAATCCCTCTGCTTTTGAGGAGACTATGACGACTTTTAGAAATACAGCCATCATAATCTGAAAATTAAAGTCTGAAAATAAGTAACAAAATATTGTTTAAAGCAACTCCACTGGAAGCAGAAATGGGTACACAAATTTTCCAGAGTAATACAGTGGACAACATACTGAAATATGGTAAAATAAAATACAGTCTTCTACTGAAAAAGGTGAAATCACAATTTCATGATCTAACTGAATCTGAAGGACAAAGAATCCCAAACAACTAGAAAAGTATAATGCATTTTGCTATTGTAGTTCCTTGGAGAATACATAGTATTTGCATAGTCTCCATTTTTTTTTTTTAATAAACACATTTATTTAGATATATGCATTCCTTGAAAAAATAAATTAAAAATGAAAAAAGAAACTGAAACAGAAAAGTTGAGGGTGGTCTAAGATGTCTGTCTTCTTTATGTAACCTTTTGCATTTTGTGTTTAAGAACTGACATTCCAAATGATTTTCTTTGGCTTAATGCCTGGAGTGAATACTGAGGCAGCAAATTAGGAATGCTTAAGAAGTCCCACAAAGAAAGATGTTTGCTGTGAAAGTGCAACTAATGTGACACTTGCCCTGGAAGCTTCTTAGCTTGCTCAAATGATAAAAGATGGCATGAGTCTGGGTGGTGCAAGGGGAGTGAGTGGGGACTGAAAGTGCCATGTGCTGAGCTGTATGAGGTGTCTCCAGAGCTATCTGCCCCTGTGACAATGCTGACACTGTCCTTTATTTCTCCTCCAGGGGCTAACTTTGTCACTCGGAAGATCAGCCGCTCGGTAGCGAAGATTCACCTTGGGCAGCTGGACTGCTTCAGCCTGGGCAATCTGGATGCTAAGAGAGACTGGGGCCATGCCAGGGACTACGTTGAGGCAAGCTGTGGGATTTTTTCTCAATCATCTCTGTGGAGGGGATAATGCTTATTGCTGTAACTTCAGGTTATGGTCCACAGAGGGCTATCTCAAGATTTTTCTTTTTTTGAATTTTTTTTTTTTCCTATTGAGGTCTGTTAACTTTGTCTTGCTCTTGACTTCAGATTAGGGAATTTAGTAACACAGCAGTCTACCCCAGGCATGACCTGAACAGAAAAATAAATCTTTGGGTTTACATTCCTTGCCTGAATTCCTGGGGAAGGGGTCTGACTACAATGTGGATCTATTTTAGAGTGTTTCTTCAATTCTTTTGACAAATTTTATGACTGATAAAATGACTTGATTTCAGCAAGATGCAGTATGACCTGAAGTGAAAGATCCTGCTGGAGGTCTTTTTTTAGGCCTTTTTTTAATAAGGCCTAAAAATTAGGTCTAAATCAGTGATCAAAGCCCTCTTTGGTTATACATTATAAAGAAGCATCACAAGATAGTTGTGATGGCAGGTATTAGAACACATAAGCCTGCACTTGGTGCTTGAAATGTTTGGGTAGTCAGGATTTGTTTCTAATTTTATTCTACCCATCTACTTAAGCAGACAAACAAACAATACCCCTGTATTGTATTACAAGGAGACATGAATGACCATGTAGGAAATATTGTCTTTTCCCCAGGAGATTTTTGTCCCCATTTTGCTGCTTAAAGATTTCCTGTGGTCATTGGACTATTTCTGTCTTTTAATAATTCCTTGCTGGGAAACCGGATTTGACTTCACCATTCATTGATGTAGTTTAAAAAGATGACGAGTGTTTGTTTTGGTTTCCTATATTACAAAGTAAGAAGTATCTCACTGGGCAAAAGTCTTGATTTTTATCAGAAATTGAGACTTTAAAGGTAGAGTAAAAGCTGAGCTCTTGAATCTTCTTTACAGTCAAAAAGAGCAAGAAAACAAAATCATAATGCCTCTCTAAACTGATGTCCTGGATGACATTAGAAAAGGTAAACAGCCATACTGCCTTGGTATCAAAAGAGTTACATCAAGCAAGTGAAGAAGGTGGTTTTTGGCATCCAAATGAACTTGTCTTAGGTTCTGTGCTGCATTTGCATGTGAGATGTTAAAAGCATCATGAGTGTAATGACTGTGCCTCCATGGCTATGGTTTTATGTTTGTGGCTACAACATTGGTGGAAGCTGTTAAACGAGTAAACCATCCCAGTCATCTTTTTAATGCATAAAAGTATGGTCATGAGTGATCATAAAATCAGTCACCAAGCCTCAACTGAAAAGAAGTAAAAGGTAAGTCAAATAAAATTATCCGTTGCATGAACATAATGAATATGATCTGTTAACAGCCATTGGATGTTTCATAAAGACTTCAGCTATGACAGTCCAACAGAAATTGCACTAGGTCATAAATCATGGAATGAATCCTGAAGTCTTCTTCTCTAAGGGAAATCCTAAATAACTCTCTTGTGACTTGTGGGTTAGATCCTTGTCCTGTGTTCACAGAATCACAAAATGGGTCAGGTTGGAAGGTACCACAGCAGATCTGGTCCAACCTTCCTGCTCAGGCAGGATCATCCTAGAGATCATTGAACAGAATTGTGTCCAGACAGTTCTTGCATATCTCCAGTAAGGGGAACTCCACAATCTCTCTGGGCAATCTGTTGCAGTGCTCAGTCACCTGCACTATAAAGAAGTTCTTCCTCATATTCAGGTGGAACTTCCTCTGTGTCAGTTGCTTTTTTTTGCCTCTTGTCCTGTTGCTTGGCACCACCAAGAGCCTGGATTTGTCCTTTTGACACTCCAATACTGATAGACATTGATGGCATTCATCCCCTCTCTTCTTGAGGCTGAACAGGCCCAGCTCCCTCTGCCTGTTGAGGCTATCATTCAACCCTTAAAAATCAACAAGTAAATCCAGAAGGATGAATTGCTTTCAAGGCCTTGGGCCTCCAGAAGGAATGTAGTTGTCTGAGGTCTATGGCACAAACACATGTTTTTTGTGCAAGTAGCATTCCAGGCCTTTCAGCTACACATCTTGGGCCTGTCCCAAAATCTTCTGGAAAAGAATTCCTCACTAAAATATAGTTCATCTTGAGTATTTCTCATCCCAGAGAGATATCATTCCTTCAGATGATGGGAGAGTTATTATCAATTCTCTAATTCCCTGAGTATTGTGGAAATATGGTTACAGGCAGCCTTCTAATGGGTAAAAAATAGGGTAACTTTAAACTGGAAATAAACTATTATTTGAGGCTTTAATGGACTGGAAAGTAGGGCTTAGAGATTTAACATTGTTCAAATAAATGCATAATATGTTAGAAAGCATGATCATATTTACAAGCATTTTGGGAGCTTCCTTAAGTATATGGCTGAACACATAGGGATATATCTTATCCTCTCCATATGTAGCTTTAAATCCCATCAATATTAATACAAGTAACACATGTGCATATAGACTAGACCATGTACTGTGTTTCCTTTCTTCTTATTTCCTTATTAGGGATAATAATAAAACCATAAATACATTCCTTTTTGTTGTTTTATGAAATATTATGGGTCAATTCCTGATCTCACAAAAGTTTATGAGCCAACTCCCATTGACTTCATGGAGAAACAGTATCCTGTATGTGTTGGACTTGAGAACATCTGATGGTCACACAGCACAAGCAGAATTCATGACTCTTGAGCTTTGATTATATAAGTTCATTTGACTGCCACTGTGATTTTGGGCAACCTCCTTTGTGTACAGTAAAGCATGGAAGCATTTACCTGCACTGAAGCATGTAGGTGCCCACTGAGGGATGGATTGAGGGTGGTTTAGTATCAGGTGATTCAGAAATTTGGGGTTTAAACATGGTTTAAACATATCAGTAGAGATTAGTTGGAAAATGTGTTTGATCAGGATTTTGACCGGGAACTTGAACTGCCACCTGCAGCAACAGGGTACAGCAGCATTGTGCTGGTGAATGAAAACTGGGAAGTCCAACTCACTGGAAAGAAAGGATTCCATTCAGTGTTTGAAGCGAACAGAATAGAAAAATGTAAGCATTGAAAATTTTTGGTGTGGGATTATAAATTTTAACCTAAAATTAGTAACTCTTAACATATTGGCAGAAATTGTTGCTGCCTCCTGCTCTCCCTTTCTCCATTATTTATTTTGCTGTGAGCCAGCACAAGTCTCATGAGATTGTACCAGAGATGATGATCAATGCCACTGAGGTGGAAGAGGGAAAAGCAATACATCAGTGCTATTGACATATAAATCTTCCGTTACTATTTTGCTTTGTGAGGATAACATACCCTTTATTTGTTGCAGACTATCTGCCAGGTATTTTCAATTATTGACACAACAGCAAGCCTTAAGTGTGCTGAGTACAGGGGAAGAATCATCCTGCTGGCCACACTGTTGCTGGTACAGGCCAGGATGTCATTGGCCTTTTTGGCCACCTGGATGTACGAGCCTCCGTTAAACTGCTGAGGTTTTTCCTGCCTTTCCTTCAGTTTCCTCTTTATCACCTGCTGATGCTCAGGTTGCCTTCTGCCAATACCTCAGTGTTGTGCAAACAGCAGAAATACTGCACTGAAGAAAGCTGTAGAAAAGCCCCTCAATCCTGATCTTACAAAACTAAAAGAACAAAGTCAAAGGTAACAGTTTTAATAGTCTTTAGGTATTCATAGAGATCAGAAATATTTTCTCTTTCCTTCAATAGAAATCCAGCAAGTACGTCAAGCAGTAATTACAGAGGACTCATAACTGGATCATAATTGGCTCCAATTCAAATAATTACATGTCTAGTCAAAAGTTTAAAATTAGGTGTGTGCCTATATTCATGGTGAAGTTGGGGTGCATTTGATATTCAGAATGTATGGGAATCGTCTTCCATTAATTTATATTTAAATAATGTAAAAGAAAACAACCAAAGCAAAAGAAAACTATTTATAAATAATATAGTAATTTATTGTACAAGCCAATCAAGCATATTAAGAAACTGTGAAACTGCTTAAAGAGAAAATTTCTATCTTATTTTCTTTTTAATTGGTTCTAGTTCTCATTCATATGTTAATCTGTAAATAAAAGCACAAGAAAATACACAGTCATTTTTATGGTCTTAGAGAATTTTGCACATGTTGAAATTTAGATAATAAAATCTAATCTTTGTTTAAATCTCTAGTCAGCATCACCTGGACTTTTATCCATTATTTTTCTACTTACCATTCTAATAGGCAGAAAATGATCCTTGGAAACAGCAGCTACCACTGCTGTTGTGGGAAATCCCTTCTTGTATGTTTGTGCATACAGAATTATTTAGAATTTTACTTTACTCTTGTGCATAAGAAAAGGAGCCAGCCAGCAGGAGTATTGGCCAAGGATTTCTACTTTTGTTTTGTTATTTTCTTGTAGCATTAAGGATATGTTGTCTTCTGAGATACATTTCACCTTAGTCTGCTAAGACTTGAAGTTTTTTCTGAGTAATTCTTTCACCATCCCAGCTGAATTCTTGTTTGTGAGAGTCTTGCTTTAGTAAGGACTGTTGGTTATAAAAGGAAGGTCAATTGTATCTGTCTGTGTAACTATCAATACCTCATATAGTTATGAGATTTGCTGATGAACTTAAGGCATGTTTTTAAATGCAGATTGCCCTTTTGGTATGGACTGAAGTGAAAAATGCTTTTCCTTTCTTTCAGCTTAGTTTTTACGTTTAAAGTCAATATCTTCTAATAAAAGTGATGAAATAATTTTAAACCCTCAGTGATGGGCTTGTTTCAGTACTAGTGTATAGCCATCCAGGTAAAGTGTATTTTGTGTATTTCCAAGTACACAGAATGTTTTCTTTCCATCAACTTGCCTGAGGTGGCAAAACTAATGTCTCTATTAGGCCAAACTGATCTTCAAATTAAATCAAATCTGCTCCACTTGTGGTGATTATGCGCTGAACTGCTTCCATCTAGGTGAAGTAATTGTGAGAGCATCAGAACTTGTAAGAACCTTTAGGAGAAAAGTTTGATAGTCTGTGCTCCTTTGGAACAACTACTGAACATTCATAAAACTCTTGACAGGTGCTTGCTGAAGCAGTACCTTTTCTAGAAGCATGTGTGTCAAAGAAAATGAGACAATGAACATTCAAAAATCTTTAATGTAGAACTAAGTCTCATGCTGAAATGTGTTTGAGAAAGCAACATCTTTCCACAGGAAGTATTCTCTTGCCAAGGGCAGAATATTTTTTGATTTCCCCATGTAAATATTTAGGACTAGTGGAGATAGGTGTCCAAGATCAAGGAAGTGACATTTGACCACAGTAATAAGTTCAATCATCCACCCAAATAGTGACCCAGCTCTCAGGATACAATACAGCCAAAAGTGGTCACAGCACAGTCTCTGCTTGGCTTCAAATCAAAGAGGTGAAGTTCACCCAGAGCTGACCCACAGGCACTGGCACTGGAATAGAGTCACTTCTTCTTGACACAAAAGAGTGCTGGAGGAGCAGATCCAGAAATAATGATTGTCTTCCCTCTGATTGAGTCTATAGGGAAAAGACACAGATGAGTGGATTTCCAAGGTCAGTTCATGGCGTTGTTATTTCAGTAAATTATTTGTACGTCTTGCACCTCAACTGAAATATTCCAACCCTACAAAAGAGCTTGTCTTGATATGAAGTGGTAGATGGTGTCACAATGTCTGGTGTCACCAAAGAGGTGTCTCCCCACTACGTCTCTCATACAGAATCAAAATACAATTCTGTGACACAACGATGTAATTCCTCTCTCTATTGCTGTCCAGGTAGGCTCCATCAGGCTCCCTCAGCTCTGTAGGGCACCCATGGCCCCACTTGACTTCTGGCTTCAGAAATTGCTCTTTTATTTCTCTGCTTTTAGTTACAACCTTACGAGTGGGACTGAAGACCAAACATTTTCCCCAAGGCTATATCTCTGCAGTGCCAAAATGAAGTGCCACAAATAATTGGCATATAGTGAAGCTCTCCTCAGTGTACATTTTTTCTCCATTCTCCCATACAAGCAGAGAAAAAGATGAAATTTAAATAATTATGTTTTCACTAGAGCATGATTTGCTGCCAGCAAAATATAGGTATAATTCTCAAATATCTTCTTTCAGTTTTTTAAAATATGGGCAAAGCTTCCATTATGAAGGAGAATGTGTTTTAGAATAACTGTGATAGGGAAAGATTTCTTTTTTAATGCTAAATAAAGGCTTACATTTTGGTAAATAACGCTGCACACTAAAAGACTGTATAATGCATTTCTTTCAGTGTACGTAATTTAGATTAGACTTCTTGACTATTAGAAATAGTTGCAGTTCTCAGCAGAGCAACACACTATCATCTTAATTTTACTCATGTGGACAATGTCTAAAATGAAGAAAAACAAACCCAAACCAAGTCCTTTGTGGTTTTTAAAATGCTGAAGCCTGCAAATAATATGATTCTAAATAACTACAGCATAAATGAGAAAATCTGAACACCCTGCATGCACACACATGCACAGCCTGTATAAATGTGTGCATGTGAATGTATGTTTCTGTGTATGGATGATTTTTGTGGAAATTGCTTTCAATTTTATGTAGCTTGAGAGGTTCATTATGTGCTGTTTTTTCTTTAAGTTGAATATGATTGATAATGAGAGATCATACAAGAAAGTAAGTAGTTTGTTGCAATAGACATGAACGGTCTTCACAGTTAAAACATAAAAATGAGGCAAGAAAAAGTTCTTAATTACAATATGTAGGTGTTCTGTCTAATACACGTCATATGGCATTGGTTCCAGCAGTGGCAGACTGTAAGTCCAACTGTAAATGTTGTTGTTGCTAGACCTTTCAGAAAACTATCCTAAACTATTTCAGAACCGTAACATCATTTTTCCCTTTTTATTTTCTTGCAGACATATTTTCTGTGAGGGAAACACATATGTAAATAATTTTTTTTTCTTATTTACAGAGATTTTAATTTAACTTTCTTTTTCAGCACTTTCATGTTTGACCTATTAGTGTTTTTAGGCTTTACAAAGCCAGAAAAAAGTGCTTTCCTCAGCAAAACCATCTGGTTTAGTTTCCTGTGCCTCAACAATGATACATGTATTATCAAGGCCACCCCGGTGGTTTTCTAAGTGGTCTTGTTACAGTGGTGGTCTTACAATTCAGTTGGAGTGATGGAAAGGTTAGACTAAGGCTTCTTTCAAGTATAAGGTTTCCAAGCTGATAAATTATGTATTGTTGTCATATTTCCGACAGTGACCTATTTTGCCATTGTGACTTGAATGAAGTATCTCTTCCATCAAATAACACAATTACAAGAAACCTCCTGACAAATTCTGCTTTTGCAGCCTGTTCTTCTTGAGAATACCAAATTAGGGCACTTTGCATAAATAACTGTAAATGTGTGCTGTGTTCCTATGATTTTAGTTTTCTGCTCTGACTGTCAATGTGTGAAAACCCAGGTAAAATTAGGAGAGGGTCTATATTTAGGAGCTATCCTTTCACTTGTTCTAAGGCCTGTGGAAAGCAGATGGGTTTCAGCAGAGAGACTACACAATGCAGATAATGCACCATCATTGCAGTCCACCTCTGTGCATGCTGCAGGACAAGATCTACTCATTAGCTGGTGGCAATATAGTGCCAGGGTGAAAAAATGACAGACTAAAAAAAAAACCAAAACCAAAAGGTCTGTTCCACCTTCCAGTCAGCCTTGTGGGTTAACCTGGGATAACTTCAGATGAGACTGTGGGAAAGAGATGAATCTCAGAGGGAGATGGGATTGTCTGGACCTAGGAGAGAATGTACCAGACAGCCTGCTCAGGGCTGCAGCTGTGCCTGGAGGGAAACCACTGCCCCATCATGGGATGGAGCATGTTCACCATGGAGTGAATCTTCACAAAATTTAACAGCAAAGGTCTCACAAGTCTCTTTTCAGTGCTTGTAAATCAGGATTTTACCTTTTTTTAAATTTTTTCCACTGTACTCTGCCTAAAGCTTATGAGTTGGGCAAGTTAAAGGCAAATGTGAAGAAAATGTTCTTGTAAACATTTTCTAGGCCTCTGCATGCAAAATTTCAAATACTGACTCTACAAGAAAACCCCTAGTTCATGGAAAAAAATATTGAATTTTAATACAAATTAAACGTATTTTTTAATTAGATTAATCAGTTCAATTGATATTTTTCTTTCCTTTCTTTGCTCTTTTTCCCATCATTAGTGGGGGAAAAAAAAGGAAGAAAAAAGCCAACCAGGTGTGGCCACGTTTGAACTCAGAATTTATTTTTTCAATCAGGTATTTGGCAACATTTTAAAGAATGGGAAGCAGTGTATTTTATTGGTAAATGTTAGGCAACATTAATAACAGGTACTGCTACCAGCCCCACCTGTAATAACCCAGGTAGTTTCTCTTTATTAACTAATCTATGATTTACAGATTTATTGGAAGCTTAGAATAGTGCACCACATTCTGAGAAAGCTCTATAGTATAGTTGGTTTGAATTTTAATAAGGGGGAAAATCCCTTAAAACAGATCATTAAAATTTAATGACAACATTTTTAAAACCCTATAATGGTTCAATTTACACTGGAAGTCAAAAATAGTTAATGGTGTTGTTATGTCTGTGTGGTAACATCCTTGCTATAGAATAATTGTTTTCATTTGAAATCAAGCCAATAAAATATCATAGGCAATGCATTCCCAGAAACAAAGTTTTTAGTCCTCCAACTTCAGGTCATTTCACCGAAAGAAGAAGTGTTTCAGATAAATTAAAATGTCAGGGTTCACTTTTATAGTACTTTAGCTGTTAATATTCTTTGCATTATTAAGAAGATTGGTTATCAGCAGACTGACTGTTCTTTCCTGGTCTGGGTATGGGAAAAAAAAATACCTTTTTTATTTTGGTTTGGTTTTTTGAATAGGAAACATTCCCCAAACCCAGAGGGTGCACTTAATATGCCACTTTTAGTTATAGCAGAAATACTTGAATTTTAGCTGTAGGTGTTTTTGGATGGAGCCTTGACCTAACAACCAACACTAGTGTTCCAAAGATAGAGCAGTTGAACTTTCCAGTTGTCCTTCTTTGGCCAATTTTAAGCTTTCCCTGGAGATGGCTTACTTGGTTACCAGGTTAAGGATGTGAAGAAAGCTTATTGCTGTCTTGTGTTTGATTCCTTTCTCTCTTCCTCTCAAAATCCACATGATTTCTGCAGTGAGAGCATTGTGTTTTCCCTCAGGAGTGATGAACATTGCATTTGCAAGGTAGGTGAGCAACGTTGGTGTTTCCTTGTCCCCTCTTCCCTGTCAGCTTGGCAGTGTGACTGGGATGGATTTGCCTGCGGCCATCAACAAGGAGAATAAAGTAGAAGTAGGGCCGTGGCATGGTGATTCCTTCAAACCTTCCCAGCACTTCCTGCTCTAAAGGAGGGTCAAGGCTGACAAGAGCAAGGGAGCCACATCCTTCCTCGCACATCCCGCAGATCCACAGCTCAGCTCCTGGTGTGAGCAACCTTGGCGGCCGTTCCATTGCTTCTAGTGGAATAATCAGGATTTCTGTGGTGCTTCTGAAGTGAGCAGGCCCACATATGCTACCAAAGTTCCTGTTTGGCAGTGGGATTTAAAGGATCTCTGGCTCCTCCTCTAACTTGAGGAAGAAAATTAAGGGATCCATAAGTATTCCTGTGAAATGTTGCCTCTCTGCAAGGATGACTTACTAGGATTTTTTTGTAGAATTGAATGCAGCCCAAGCACATTTGCTTACTATTTAGCTTTCCTCCTAGTAACAAGCTCTGTACATTTCAGAAGCTGATATTTTTTAGGGCAAGCTGTGCATTATTATTTCTTGATCTGCAAATGGGTTGGAGTTTTGTTTTTTTTTAATATCAAGTGGTTTTCCTTCTTCCAAGAGCACTTTACAGATTTCTTTAAGGAGCAGTAAATTGCATTAGTAGAGCATGAACTCCTACTTCTACCTTAACCTCTCTTAACATCAAGTGAGATGTTACTCTACACAGTAATAGTTTATCAAGACAACCCTAATGGTCTAATACAAGGCACACATGTTGCTTTTGACATAATGAAAAGTTGGTACAAATCATATGATCTTGTTGCACTGTGCTTTATTTTACAAGAAAAAGTAATGCTTTGTCTTGCTAATGCAGTATATTTCCTATTCAATACAGGCACATTTCCCCCTTCCTATTAATTTATTATGCTGCATTTATTTCCAGACCAACATTACTTTTCCGTGTCTGGTGGGAATTTCTCTCTTCGTCTGAGGTGTTTTAAATTCAACAAGCGTAAGGTTTTTAATATATCGTGTTCATTTTAAAGGAGAAATAATTGACAAGGGAAAAATATTTTGTACAGCTTTTCATTTTACTGCCAGTATTATTACCGATATCTAAGATAAACACATACTAAAAACACTGCAGGTTTAAACCTGTTCATCTGCCAAATTACAAGCAGATCTTGGAATACTGGAAAGGTATCAGGAGGCATGAGATTGAATGGTCTTCCCCACTGCTCCGATAGGTGCACGTTCCATGTTTATCTTTATTTGCTGTTTTATTTCAGCCAATAATACCTTGTGACCCACATGCCCTATCCATGGTGTGCACTGCTGGAATGTGTGTTTCTGAGTTGATCGTACGGGCAGCAGAAGTGATACTGGGTTGCAAGGAGAAGCCTGCCATAGAACAGGGCCCTGCTGTGTTCTGTTTTCTGGGAATGCTAAGGTGCAGCACCAAGGAGCTTCCCTTCCAAGGATCTTTTCCAGGCTAACAAATGCCTCATCTCTAGGAGAACCTTTTTTAAAAAAAAAAAGTATTTTAAGAGCAAGTAGTAACAATTTAGAACTGGTGTTGGTTGATGGTTTGTGCAAGTTCTTATGGTCTGAGCACACTTAATGTAACACTTTAACATTATGTATGGCATTTTAATGGCATCTTAAAAGTATATGTGTGCTATTTTAGAAAATGTATTATTTATCCAGGTAGCCATAAAAGGTAAGGACATGTGTGAAGTGCTCGACTGTAGGGCTGTGTGTTCCCTCAATGCCCCCTTGGAAAACCTGAGGAGCAACATTGCTGAAAAACAACCGCAGGAACTAGTTTGGAGTGAAAATCTTCTAATAATAATATGATTATTGGCTTTGGTGGGACTTCATTCACTGTGTCATACATCTGTGCACAGGGAGGCCAACAGAAGAGAAAGAGGTTCTGTGCCTGCCCTGAATTACACAGTACACCTGTGACAGGATAGCCGCAATTTGGCTCTAAAAGTGACCTCAGGAGACATTAAAATGCCATTTAACACATTACCAATAAAACCAGGAAGCAAAATAAAGAGTTTTCACCTGGCCTGCCCGGTGCCAGTCTTCAGTATCAAGTTTGACAAAATAATGGAATTGGTGCACAACTGCCCGCTCCTTGTAATTAAGTAAATTAGACTTTCCTTAAAGAAGGCTTTTTTGTTGCTGGTGTTCATAAGGTCACATCTAAAGAAAGGCAGTGTAAAACCAAAGGGCACACATGTAAAAATATAACTTGCAGAAGAAGTTTCAGTAAACTAAACTGAAAAGTAATTTTCATTACTAAACTAATGAAAATTAGTTCACCTAAACTGAAAGTAAATTTGTCATCATTCTTACAGCAATAATTTTGGAGTGATTACATAAAATACTGTTAAATAATAGCAGAATCATGCACATTTTACATTTACTTTTAGAATACACTTAAGAGAAGCAAAACTCAGTTCCCTTGGTTAATTTATTCATGTGAGGTTTGGGAGCAAATTGTCATGGAATTGCATGCTGATGATAGGCATTTAGTTGTGCTGATTTGTAGCAGTCTGATCATTTAAATACAATGTGTCATAAATATTTCAAGTCAGGGAAAAAAATCCAAATTCTGAAATCATTATCTTAAAATGTCTTGGATAGTTGTTTATGTTCTGGAACTGCTTGCAAAACAGTTGACTCCTAACCAAGCTGATAGTTTTATTAGAAGTATCTTAAAGTGATCCTTTTTGCTTAGATATGGACTTTTGCAGGGATACTGGTTCATATAAAGTCGCTTTAAGTGAAACAGTCCAACTTGTCACTGCAAACTCTGTCTGTGTTGGTTTTAGAAAGTACTGCTGGAGCTTACAGTGTCACTACACTTTCTTAGAAGGAAAAATCACACACACTTTCATATTTCATGAAGGCAGATAAAAGCAGGAAAATAAAACTGCCTTTAAACAAGAACAAACTGGTGGTGCTCAGGGTGAAAACTAAGATCTGGTGTCCCACCCAGAACCAACTCCCTAGCAGCTAAAAGGAGCACTGTCTGGCAGAAAAAAAGCAAATTTATACTCAGGAATACCACAGCTGATGGAACACTGCATCCTCATGTTGGGGGGAATGTGAGAGCAATACAAGATGGGGAAAAGGCCCCAGTTTTTAGGGAAGTCCTGTGCTTTCATCACCTGCTCTCAGGCCAAAGTGAGCCACCAGCTGCCACTGTGCTTGAAAGGCAATTCTTTAGCCTGAGTGGGTCAAGAAAACATTCATAGAAGGTAACAAGCATTAGCATTAGATATTAATTATTTTTTTTCTTACTGAGTGAATAGAGATGAGGAAAGGATGTGCTCAGTAGACAAGTTTGTCTTGAGAATTGTCCTTAACAATAATTAGACTTCTACTCTTGAAACTAAAAGGGACCGGATCCCATTTACTGTGTTATGAATATTCTGCATTTCTGCAGAATTAGTAATTTTCTGTTGGACACACAGAGCCAGCTCAGCCTGGTTAGGGAAGAAGACAGCAAATGTGGGTTCCCTGTGTAACCTCCCAGCACAAATAGGCATGTCAGCCTAGGCTGCTAAAATAGTCATTTTACAGATGATAAAACTAGTCATTAGTGATGCAGATCAGATTGAGAACACCCCTGCAGTTGTTTCTAATTAGCAGAAGACTCAAGTGATCTTAAACTTTGAATCCTACTGCTTACCTGCATGGTGGTATAACACACAGCTGGACTGGCCTTAACTTACACAGGTATCAAATCAACCATGTACAGCACAACTTTCTTCCAGATTTCACCCTGAAACTTAAAAATTAACGCATGGATACCTTTTTATTAATGTCTTCAGTCCCTTGGTTGTAATCTTTTTAAAGATGATGCATATGTTTTCATACCCAATTTGTGTACCTTCCTGCTTTGTGGCAGCACAGATGCCTTGACACAGGCTTGTATGTGTGTGCATGGGTTGCTGCTCCTTCTGTCTTGTGTTACCCGGAATAACAGGAGTACAAAGATTTGTCCTCCAAGGCTGTGTGTGGGGACTGTTGAGGCAGCCTCTGAGATGTTACTGAAATTTTAAGACTAGTGCCCAGTCTTTCCAAAAACATCCTTTTCTGCTAGATGTTTGTTAGGCACCAGAGCCTGATAGGTGTCTGCAAATATAAAGTACCAGGGTTTTTTACACTGAATTTTTTTTTTGCTTTTCAGTTGCTGGAACTTCATTTTTTCTTGTCTTTTGTTAGAGCTGTAAATCCCCATAGATAGAAGAAAAAAAATACAACAAGAAAGTGAATTTCGGTTGGTGAGAAGAAAATATAAGAGAGGGATGCATAAGGATATTTGAATTTTTAACAAAAATACTTAAAGGAAAGCAATAAAATTACCTGTTTCCATTAGAATTTTCAAGATAGAGTTCCTTTGCAATGTACGCACAGCAGGAATTAATTGGAAGTAGCTACCATAATATTCAGAAAAAACTTGCCAAGTTGTCTGTTCAACAGGATTTGAATGAAAACAGAACAAGAAAAGAACGTTAGAGAGCAGGCTTACCCACAGAAGCAAGAAAGATTTATACCTTGAGCAGATTGGATTTGTTATTCAGTGGCTCCTATTACTGTGATGTTTGTTGCTTTATTTAGATGAAGAGTTTGGCTCTGGCTGCCTTTGTTCCTGCTGTCCAGAAGACTTGGCATGCTTCATATTGTGCACGGTGCAGTGGGAGAGGGAGACCTGCAAAAGGACATCCACCCAAGGCGAGCTGGCAGACAATAGCAGAACATCCTTTTCTTTGGAAGCGACTCATCAGGAAAGCGTTGGTCCTGCCTCTCTGTATTTAGCTGAATGCAGATGAGAGGTGTGATTAACACTAATGAGTGACCAGGGATTTATTGTTTACTTAGAGATAAGGCATGAGCTTCCTTTGTTGGCACATTCTGCCAAATCATTTGATCCTAGTTCACTAAGTCTTTTATTATTTGTTGTTGCTCATTTTGATAGTGGTAATTGTTGCTTTAAGTGATTTCTTTCACCAGAATATTTTCATCAGTGGTGCTTATTTTATTTAGTTTTTATTGTAAATTGTCTGAGCTGTTTGTCATTTGGTCCACAGTAATCTGGAGGTCCTTTACGTGCATCACATGTTCTGCATCCAACAGTGCTTTTTCTGTTCAGTTCTTGCCCTCCTCCCCAAAGCTGAAATAAATCAAAGTAGGTTGAGACTCAGTCGCAATAAATCAAGACCTGTCCAAAACTGGAGCCTGCCCAGTCAAAATGTCATAGCTTGGCTTTCACTGAGGATTAATTAAAGGCCTGATATAAAGCCCAGATGTGCTTCAGGAGAGTAACAAACTGCCTGGTGGTGGCTATGCTAAAAACCAAGTCTCCCCATGAATCTGCCCACCCAAGAACATGGAGGAGGATAAGGCTGAGGAAAAGGGAAGAAGGGAGGGGAGGGGAGGAAAGGAGTAAACTGAATCAAGCATGATTTTATAGCATCTATGTTGGCAGAAAACAAGACAAGCTCTATGCTAGAGCACTTCTGAAAAAAATACAAAGCCTGCATGTGTAGATCTCGAAAAGACACAGAGAACATAATTGTTAAAATATTCAGCATTAATCGGGAGTGGGATAAAACTAACACAGTGAGTGAACTTTTGCACTTTTTATGGTCATATATATATATATATATATATATATATATGTGTATATATATATATATATATATATATATATATATGTGGCCTGCCCAGTGACTGAGCTTGCTCTGTGCCTGTTTTGCATTAAATTCCTGAAACTCATCTTTACTAAAATAGTTTAGCTGAAGATTCCTGTGGCTCTGATAGTGACAGATATGGAAATATGCATGTTTCTAAATTCAGTATATTTAAATATAAATATATAAAATACACTTAACTTACATATTGCTTGCATTATGGCCTTTGCAAAACTCCAACTTTGCTCCCAGAGGTTACAGTGATTTAATTGAACAGTGTGCATGGAGTGACCCCTTTTAAAAAAGATAAGTACTTAAGGAGTGTTGCAGATCAGTTGTGGGACACAATATATGGTTATTCTCACTCTCTTTTGCAGGCATAGAAATACAATTTCCTGGGGGAAAAAAGGAATTAAAAGAATAGTACCTCATTGTTTGTATTGAATTAAATTATTTCCTGAATAAGATTAGTCCACCACTTAATGTCATAATTGGTTTCATCTTCTTTGAATTTGCTGCATGTGAGTAAGGAGTACATAGGCATGCTATGATGAGATGCAGTGTTACATTTTCATAGAGCTGGGCGAGTGGTTCTGGGATGGCAGGAGAGGTCTGCCAAGCAGCGCTGCCCTCTGCTCTTCAGTCTGATGTAGTGGGTCACAGTTTATGCAGCAGTGAGTTTTGATGCCCTGGATATTCCTAAGTGTGGGACGTTTCTATGCACATGTATGTGATAGATTTGTGTATTCATTTACTTATATATCTTCTTGGAGGCATGACATCTTTTCTAGTCTCGCCTCTGCTCAGATTGAATGAGTGTCACCTTGCAAAACAGGGAGCAAAGCAGGAGATAAGGAGCTGGACAAGAGGCGTGGATTAATGTCTTATTTCTGCAGAATGTGAGCCAAGAGTATATCAGTTCCTTGTTAAGGCCCCAAGAAGGTCTGATGAAAGCCAGGGCTGGAGGGAAGTTTGGTGTCAGGCTTCCTAGTCCTGCTGCCTCTGTGGCTCGTCCTCTCTGCACGTGGTGGATACGTGTTTGTGCCACCTTGGCAAAGCAGAACCATGGCAAGCCTTGGCTGTGACACATAGGTCAGATGGCTAGAGAGTAACAGGTTTTGCTCTTCGGTAGTGCCTCCTCCTGTGCAGTGCAGAAAAAACCTACTGAACCCAATACTTTCCTCTGCTGAGTCACTGTGCCTCAGAGAAACTTGCAATGCTGGGTGGATACACACTCCTCCGTAGGTCACCAAAGGACAGATTATGCTGCATTGCCTCATGCATGGTCCTGTCTCTAAAGGAACCCTCAGAATTATTCTACACCTTCAGTCTCCCTCCCCATTTCCCAAGACTTTGCTGCAGCCTCTTCATGTATTCTGCAGTCTTGATTTTCACACGCTGTCCATTTGGTTCACCAGGCTTCACCTACACTGTCCTCCTGCTTCCAGCAGTACTTCCATTGTGATTCTGGTCTCTTCCACACTCCCAGATGATGTGTTCACCACACCTATTTTACAGGGCAGATCCTTCATGGACCTCACTCTCAATTATTGCCACTAGTTGTATGTGCTAAAAGAATAAATATGCCAAGAGTCTTTATTGGTGGTTCACTGAGGAGAAGGTTCCTGTCAAGTTGCAGTGATTGTTCGTTTCAGGGAGCATTCAGCAGGAATGGAGCTGCACCGTGAGGGCGACAGGCTGTGTGCTCACGGTGACCCAGCATAAGCAGTGCCCTCGTCAACCAGGGCACTGCCCTGCAGTATCTGAGCTGGATGGGCTGAGACAAGTGAAGGCAACAAGGTCTCATCAGTAGTCCCAGGCAAGGCAAGGTGATGAATCAATTTTGGGGCTCATCCTGGTTCCAGTCAGGAGCAACAGAAGGGACTGGAGACCATCAGGAGAGATAGTAAATGAACCAGTATATCAGAGAACAGGACAGGGCCAAGGTATGCCTGCAGCACAGCTCAGGCAAGATTTGGGTGTCTGGGTCTAGATCAAAATGGAGCCCCTGGACCCAGGGGTAGAGTGAGCCCTGACAGCATGCTGTCAGAGCAAGAAGGGAGAAGGGTAAACTTCTGGTGGAGGACTTGTGCAGTGAAGGAAGTGAAGGAACCACCGCCACAGTACATTTGGTTTAGCTAAGCAATAATAAAATGTAACTGGAGGTAGAACGGGAAAGGTCTGGAGTTTCATTTTAATTAAAGTAGGGGGTTGACCCAATTAACACCAAATTACAGTGTTTCTGTGCCCCAGCCTATTGGGCAGCGGAGAGAAGTCCTGTGCCTGAGTTCCCTCTGGAGACAGGGAGTCAGTGTGCCTTGTGGGGCTGCTTGCCTCTGGGAACAATGGTTGGCTTTCAGGCTGCCAGGCTGGCCCCGGTGCTCCAGTTCCCTTCTGCTCTCAGGGGCTGCTGTAAAGTCATGTTTGGGAATGCATTACTGTGTGTGGGAAAACCTGGATCAGAAAACGCCAGAGAAGAGAAGAGAAGAGAAACTTAAGGGCTTGCACAGGGAGTTAGGTTTTGTGACACCCATCCTGCAGAGCTTTACAAGAGAGAAACAAGTACAAGAAGCTCTGCTATGGTCTCTCCTCATGGCTGTATCGTTTTTAGTCTGTAATTTCCAATAAAATTTTGCTGTAGGTTTAAATTTAGCAAAGCCCATCAAAGTCTGGGAACTTCTTAAGATTCTTGTTTGTAACAAATTTTAACAAAGTTCAACCTTTGAGCCAGGATTAGAAAACACTGAGAAAGCTCTGCTAAATTTAAAAATCTGCTTTAGTTTTAAATGTCTTTGCAAGCTGCTCCTTCTGAACACAAACTATGCCTTTGCTCTGTGCGAGTGTAAAGGAAAGGGGGAGAAAAAAAGATTTTAAAGGCTAAATGGTTAAAATTTAACAATTAGCTACTGTACATGCTCAGGAGCTTCCCCAGCTTTCCCCTCAACCCATGTTTTCTTTATCTCCTGGGTGGTCCCTACCATCCCTGTCCTTTCTTCTGAGATCCCATCCCCCCTTTTCCTCATCTTCGCCCTCCCTGTAAAGGAGGCCCTCTCACTGCAGTCACCATCCTTCCTGCTGGGAAGGCTGAGACCCCTTTGGGAGGCAGCCAGGGATGTTCTTTATTTCATACTTGCAGAACTAAAGAGAGATGAGCAGTACAGAAGGAAAGACAACAGCTTTCTGGTGTGAGAAGTATTGCTGAACCTTGAATCTCCCAACGCTGAGCCCAGATGAACAGCACAAGGAGTGCCTCCTGGCTGTCAGGGGTGCTGGGGAATTTGTCCTTAGCACTTTCAGAAATAAGTATTTTCTTCCTTCCTTTGAGAACTGGCAATCCAGTTTGAGAACTGGCAATCCAGTTTATGGAAGTCAATCCCATTCAAAGCAGTAGAATTATGCTAATTTATGATGGCTGCACAGCTCTCTAGAGTGAGGTAGATGCAGGACCATTAACCTGTAGGTGGACAGTTTCCATATCCTGCTTGAATTAGCCTGGATGCTGTGTCTCTGTAAGGCAGACAGACAGACAGACAGACAGACAGACAAGGAAGTTGTGTGTACTGTACCGCTGTACTGTACCCACCAGAGTCCTGGTGGGACTCTGAAAGCAACTGAGTTCTACATCAGCTGTATCTGCTTGATGTTAAAGTAGTACAGTTCTTTTTCTCATCTCCCCTGCAGCCTTTAGGCACTTAGTTCTGTGTAAAGATGTGGTAGCTGGCCTTGTCCTGGGCATACCCAGGCCAAACTTCTTGGGACATGCATTATTGACTTCTGTTACAGCCACTGAGGAAGAATTTTGCAGGGCTGAAAGCAGAACCAAACTCTTCTCATTCTCTCATCAGGGTCTCAGTGACATTAAGCCCAGCTGTTCCTGTTGACTTGAAAACCCATTAGAAGACTTTGCCTGAGGGTTTTTTTTTGCCAGGAAGGGTGGTAATAATGTGATTTTTGGAAGGTGTAAGTAGTGCCTACAGTGTGGAAGTTGGAAATTGCTTGGTGTAGCTTACATTCATCTCAAAACCAGAGTGTGTGTGTGTGTGTGTGTGTGTGTGTGTGTGTGTCAGCTCTGTCAGGTCAGTAAGAGTGCTTAAAGGCTTTTATCTTTGCTTCAGACTTTATTGTGTACCACTCATAAAATTATGAACATCCTAAATGTATGCATGATGGGACCTTAGTTTGATAATGTGGATATTAAAAAAAAATTTACTTGAAGTGAAAATACCTCATGATGATGTTTCTCCATTTCCTTGCCATTGAACACAATAGCATTGGTGTCAAATGCTTATAACTGTAGTAATTAAGGAATTAATGGCTTACAGGACTACAGTGTAATGTGATCAGTCAATCTCTTGGCCTATGGTGTCTCTGAACTTTTCACTGTGTAAGATATTATACTGTATTTGCTTAATGCAATTATGGAATAATCCTTGGTCCAGTTTCCTGGAACAATACAAACAGCCTTTTCTTCTCTCCATGTGTTCCTGGTTTACAGCCTAACTTGGAAAGGAGCTGTGTTTGGGAACTTTTGTTTCACTTCACACTGGGGTCCAATTCCAGCGCATTTCTTATTTGATTTTTGTTTTGAAAATATGCTCCATTGTCAGCCCAGTGTGCATTTTGTTGAAATCTCATCCTGTAGTTTTATCTGAATGGATAAAGACTGAAAGAAATATTAATTTCATTATAAAAGTGTTAATAGTGTTGTATTTGTTTTCCCCATTTTACTTTTAAGCTCGTTGTGAAGGTAGTAGATTTCATGTTATCTTCAGTCTCAAATTTCTTACATTTTTGTTAGAGTTTGGGCAAAACCAAAATCCTGCATCTGACTGGGCCTGTCTTCAAAGCAGTTCAGGATGGAGCATCTTTTTGTATTCAGTGCATATGTTAAATTTAAGAAGATAGGGTTAAACTTCTATCTAACTTGTCGGGATACAACTCTGGGTCTAACCCCTCATTATTCTCTCTTCCTTTGCAACTCTTAAACTCTGTAAGAGAGGGTGAAGGGGATTGTCTGAGTTATTATGGATTATGTTTTTTGAACATCAATCTGAACTGAAATATATTTTAAAGGTTTTTTTTATATTTGAAAAGTACTGCTTCTATTAAAGTTCAAGGACTCTTCTAATATTTTTATGGTCTGGATATATTTTGAAAAAACAAAGTAATTGGAAAATGTTGGAGGTGCTGTAACCACCATCTGCCCCTGCCTTAAAAAATGTGCATCGTTCCATACACACATTTTAAATGATCCATCATATATCATCACTTACTACAGTACTTCATTCATGTAGGTGTTAGTTTTTGTGTGCAAAAGGTCGAATCTTTTCAAACTTAATTCTGAATCCCTCTGTTTTATAAAAACTAGCTTTTCTTTGAAGTTGTAATATATATTTTAATATAATAATTCATCATTAACTGGAGGGAAGAAAGAAAAGAAAATCATATTTCTGCTTCAAATGAAGTTGACTGAGGTCTTTTGGTTGACTGTTCTTATTTGTAATGTAGAAATTCCACAGTAAGTATGATATGTGTTAAAAGATGTAGAAATGAGATTACTCCACAGCCCTAGAACACTTCTTTCCTTAAAAAATAGAGCATTTTAAATGTCAAAGTTGGGAAGGATGGAAAAAAGTAGTTAATTAATTGTCCTATATGCCATGTTTTAAAAAATTAGTATAAGCTTGAAGTTAGCTCTTGGTAATGCTTGAGCTAATTCTTTATAAAGCCATTAAAAATGCATGCTGGACCAGGAACATTTTTTAGGTCCAAAGAGTATCAGTGTCAAATTAGAAAAACAATATCTCTAAGTTTTTTCCCTTGGCTTCTGGGAGCTGAGTGGGTGGTGAGGAGTCCCTTCCTTGCAATAATGTTTTTACTAGGAGAAATTTAGCAACAGTTTAGAGAAGGTAATTCGGATGGAGAAAGAGAAGCATGTCAATGCATTTCATTTGATTGTAATGCATTTTATATAAAAAAAATTCCTTTCAAAACAGAGAAGTGATGAAAATTATCACGGATAAAATAATGAAACATATAGGGATTAGAAAAATATACAAGTAGATCTGTTAACTTTGTTTAAATTTAGTAACTTGGTCTTTAAAATTTGTTTCAAATTTTTTTACATGATGTTGCCTGTTCATATCATTATTATTAGGAGTCCCTTGGTACTCCCAATACCAGGGAATGTTTTCTTGCATTTTTAACCTAACACAGAAAGTAGGAAAAATTATAAAAATACCCTACTCACTTTTTTACAAGTGATGTTGGAACCCCAGTGAAAAGTTTTTCACAGAATTTAGCCAGAGTTCATATTCTGCTTGCAACATGTAATGTCATTTTTCAGCATGAAAGTTATTAGCACGTGTAGTCAGTGTTCAATATGCGATCAAGGTCTTTGGTTGTGCCCAGAATTTGCCCTGTGGTGTCATAAGGAAGGGGTAACAGCATCTTTGTGTTGGCAGTAGTGCTTTGAGGCTGGCAGCAGTCTGCACTACTCCCAAGTTGCTTCAGGCCCCTGGACTCATTTCCAGTGGCCAGGTGATACAGGTATCAGGTATGGACTACTTCTCCCTCCTTCCCTCCCTCCAGGCACCGTGTGTCTTCCAGGGGAGGATAGTGATGCTGCTCAGTGGTCTCTGTGATGCCAGGAAAGCCTTCTTTCTGTGTTTTAGATTTGTTCAGCAGTTTTTGTCTGGTTTGCAGGGCTGTAGAAGTTGACCCTCTATATGCTTGTTGTGTAGTGATTGGTTTTTTAGATTTATTTTGGTGGTTTTTAAAAAAAAAAAAAAAACAAGAGAAAGTAGTTAGAATGAAACACTAATTTACCATTGGCACAGAAGATCTGGCAGTTAGCTCAGTCAACAAGCCACCAGATAGGGGTTCCTTGCTGCATAAAACCTACTCACTCAACTGTTCTCTGTTGGAAAGCAATGCAGTCCTTTCCAAAAACCAGAAAGGTGAGCCAGACCAAACATTTCTCCACTGTTCTTTGGACCATGGCACACACTGATGGGCCATGGAGGTTCCAGTTCTGGAAAAATTGTATTTGGCTCAAGTTATTATGAATTCCCTTTCTTTTAACTGGATTTTACTCAGGGAAAGAAAATTTGAAATTCACAGCATGAAAACATGGAGAATCTGCAGTAGGAGTTACTGCAAGCTCCCAGTGCAAATTGATACAGTCCTGCATCCGAGCTTTCAGTCCCACAATCCTCACAACACATGATCTACATGGAAAGCCTGTTGGGAAGAGACATACAGTGTGTCTGTTTGGGCTTGTTGCACTGTGATGCATTTAAACTGACCAGAGGTTCATTTAGGATGAAGAAAGCCACAAAATCTGGAGCATCACACAGAGCTGTCCTGGGGAAAGGCTTTCTTCTCAGCTGCATCCTTCTCATCTCAGAACAGGGACCTTACTCCTCAGAACACAAAGAAAAATGCCTCGTAGCCTCTTCCTAGACATATTCAATTGAGAGCTGGGTATGGAAGAGTTTCAATCAGGGGATCCTCAAATATACAAAAGCCTGTCTGGAATGTTCTGTTCTTCTAGGAAATGTGTGTGAAAACTTCAAAACTGAATTGGAGGCAGGGGGAGATGTAAAGTTTAGAAGCACTTATTGCCACCTTCAGGCAGGTAACAGTGACCATAGGAGCCAATCAATACAACAAATATAAATGTCTGCAGAGACCCTAAGAAATCATTTTCTTTTTCCTTCCTGCCCACAGATAAAACTCAAGCAAGAACTCAATGTGTAAATGATACATTTCCATTGAGAAGCAAAATAAAATGAAGACATATTAAGTTCTTCCCATTCTTAACTGCAATGTGTTTTGCATGTATAGTAGTATGACCCAATTTATTTGATTAAATTACAATTACAGCCTGCTGCAGTATCTGTAGAGAATCTATTTCATACTTAAGGCATTTTAATATCTGATGTGATGCCCACTTGCAGGGAGTTTGCTGAGCTGCTGCTACAGCTCATAATGCCTGCAGCTCACTCACTCCCTGTGCCCCAAACAAGATGTCACTAAACAGACACATAAATTATGTTTCTATTTCCAGATATACTGTAGGTATCTCTGTTGAGACTGGCTTTGTAGAAACAGACTGTCCTGTGGCTGGAGCTTGGGTTGGGAGGATGATGAATAATACCAAGGTAGAGATTACTGTGGAGTGGTGGAAAATTTGATTTCTCCCATCATCAGGTTCATAATATTATGACTCATGGTTGGAAGGGGCAGGGGTGGGGAGGAGGAGAAAAGTGGCACCTCTTGGCAAGAAGAGAGGAGAAACTGGCAAACCATCGCCCCACCCTAAAAAGCTCTCACACTTGGGCAAAAAATGGCAAAATATACTGGTTGCCCTGGAAATTTACCTCAACAAATGTGACTGAGAACATCTGATTCCTGAGCATATTTTTCAGAAGAGTTTCTCTACCTTAAAAATGCTGTGGCCACCAAAGGGAGTGCTGTAGATCAGGTGTAAGAAAAGTCTGAGCAAGATATAATTCAGTCTTCATTCTTGGTTTTCATGTCTGTAAAATGGACACAAGCTGGGTGCTTTAAAGGTGGTTACAAAGCTAAGCTTACTAGCAATGGTAGTTAAGATGTAAAGGGTCACATCAGAAGGCATTATTATAGCTAATTACAAGTACTGTTATTCTGGAGCCATGTGTACAGATTTGCAGGATTTCAAAAACAGTACTAGCCTTCGTAATAGAAAGAAAAGTTAGAAGTAATGTGGATTACAATTCAAAAGAAAACTGTGAAAGTCAAGTGGTTTTTACAGCAGATTTAATTATATCAGTGAAGTAGCTCCAGCTTTTCAGGAATATGCAGTTTTGCTATTTCATTCAATAAGAACTTGGGGGGGGGGAAGCCAAAACATAACCAAATAAACAACATACCACCTGCTCCCAAAACTAAACCAAGACAAAAAACCACAAATAAACGAAATCCTCCCAAAGAAATTTAGTATTCCAGTTATGAAATCAGCCACTCTAATAATTTTGTAGCATTTCGTTCATTGAAAAAGATCCCAGATTAGAGTAGAGAGTGTAAGTAAAATATTATTCAAGTTAATTATGATATTTAATATTTACAAAGTTAATCAATAATCTCTTCAAAAAATAGGGTAGTCCACAATTTCTTTGTATTTCAGTGAAGAGAATTTTGGCAAGAAGGATTAAAGGGCACATTTATTTTTCCCTAGCTATCTGCTGATTGGTTAATTAAGTATTTTCATCAGCTGAAATGAGCTCTGTATTTGGGCTGCATATTGTTTTACTTTGGATTTCCCACAGCAGTGACTTTGTCCTGCATTGACTTCAGGTTACAGAAATAAAACCTGCCCCATCTATCCATCTATAAGCCTGGCTTTTTATCAGGTGGAGTAGTTGTACATCCTCTGACATCTGTACCTTTGGCAGGGAAATAAAGCTGAGCTGAACTGGTCCTGCTAGCCCAAAGTTCCTGCTTTGTTAAAAGGTTCATAGCAGGTCAGGTATTTTTCAGTATATTTTTAAAAGCCTGGTTCAGCTAATTTAATTTCTGTTCATTAATGCCTCCCCCCATGCCCCCCTTCAGAATAAATGGCCCTTCACAGGAATCCAATTTAGCTTCAATATACCTTATTCACACTGCCTTTTATTGCAAGCCACAGTTCAGCCAGCTGTAAGATTGCCCAGCTGCCTCAGGTTTCCCAATTTAGCCCTGGAAACGATTTCAACATGGCTAAAACTTTTCACTGGCCAATTTGGAAACAGGATTCACCTTGTGAAAAATGCCCCCAGAATGGCCGCTGAAAGCAAAATAAAAAACAACAAAACCAAAGAACAAAACCTGTACAAACACACAAAAAAAAGGTGGTTTCTGAGGAGATCTGGCTGAGGACTTTTTTTTTCCTAGGGTTGAAAGGATGTGTATGGACTACGTTGCAGAAGTTGAAAATCAATTCTTAGCCTTGCACTTCTGCTACCCTCTGAGGGACTTCTCTTCTTGGCCTGGGCTTAATTGCAGCACTGATATAAACAAGGGGCTTAGTGTGAAACTCTGTACAGGCAGCTGGAGGTGAACTGGCAGGGAAGACCAGGATTGAGTTTAGTATTGAGGCAAAATCACTTGGTTTTATCTGGGAGCAATAGTAGGAAGGAAAAAAAAAATGTTTGCAGCTGTGTGGTGAGAATGCATGTCTAATCAAAGAAGTCCAAGGCATCAAATGTTCATGTTTACATGGCTCAGGGTAAAAAATAGTAACACTTCCAGGTCTTAAACACCATTGAACTTGAAGCTATGAACAGAGGTCCTGCCATTAGATCTGAATTGTATTTTACAGAGTCCATGTGTGTGCAGCTCAACAAAGGGTTGATTAAGCATGGATTTATTGTTGCACTTTTATAGAAAACCTTAGCATGTCTTGGAGTTTATAGAGACAGACATGTTAATGAAAGCCCTTTGGTAAGCCTAGAATTCCAAAATAGGCAACACTCAGAGTCTGGTCTTGCAACTAAGTATGCATATACACTGTCATTATGTAGATATTTTTTGATCCTGCATATAGATCACAATACTTAGGGAGCAAAGTGTGAGACTTATTTGCCCACATAGCACTTTGTCCAGTGAACTATATTTGTATTTAAGAAAATGGATTTATTTCCATTGTTTGTAGTAGAATTTGGAAAAAAACCCCAAAACCAAGAGTCTTATAAAATTTGCTATTATTTATAAATAACTAATTTAGAGCTTAGTGAAGGTAAGAAGAGATGTATGTTTTTTAAGGCTAGTGAAAGTCACAAAGATACCACCAGGAAGAAGAGGAAGAAAAGCAGTTTTTCTTATGACCATCCTCAGCTACATTCATACATTTTTTAAGTGTGTGGGTGGAATTCTTTTCCCCAATACTTTGCAAATATGAGTAGGATTAGAATGCAGCCCTGAAAGGAAAATCTGGTCCATCGGATATTTTTGGTTAAGAAGTGTTATTTGATTTCCAAAGGAGGGGAAAGAGAAATCTTTTTCTCTTGGCTCGTACTGACAATTTAACTAATAACTTCAAACACGTGCCTGTATGCATCATTACCTTCACCACATGTACATTTTTTCTCTTTATTTGCTTTCAAAAGCTTATGTTCCCTCTAAAATCTTGTTCATCGTCATAATTTTAGAAGGTCTCAGATATGAAAACCAAAGTTCAGGATCATGACAATTACATGTCAGTGTCTGTATATGGGTAAAAAAGAATTTTAAAAATATGATAATTTTGTACTGTTAAGTAGATGAGCATTTATAATAAAGTGGATTTATCCTTATTTTTACTGGTGAACACTTGCATAAGGGTTTTTTTCCTTAAAGAAAGAAAGAAGTGTCTTTCTTGTTATAAATGTAGAAATTCATGGTAAAATATGATAGCAAGTTAAATCACTATATCAAAAATAATGCAGAATTAGAAAATAAAATTCCTTGTCCCTTGTGTTTAGCTTTAAACAAATTAGCCTAGGAATGTATGATATGTTAACATAAAAAAACCTCAAATATTCCTGTAAGTTTATTTCTTTCAAGTTTTATAGGGGACTATTATGTGGGTAAACTGTTTATTCTGGTTATTGCGCTTGGGGAGAAGAGGCTCTGGCTATTGTTATTGTACTGTGTTAATTCTTATTTTTATTAAAGGATTTTGGCAACTCTCTCCACCAGCGAAGAATTGTAATTTAGGAAAAATGTCTAGTATGATAATCTCAGAGTTTTTTCCATGTAATCTCAATTATATGGACATCTAGCACATTGCTGCAGAAGTGCTGGGGCAATTGACACTTGGGAACAGCTGACTCATGCTAGTTGTTCACTTCAGTGCTGGCTTTGAGAAGCTGAGCCGTACTACTGCACTGTGGGAATCAGCAGCTTTAAAATCATGCACAGATAGTCTGCACTTTTTCAGGGAGGTAAGAGCACTGAGGACAGGTTTTCAAAAGTGCTCATCATCCAATTATGTTCCCAGATGTTTTAGAGATCTCCTTGTCACTCAACAAGCTCTCAGTGCAAGCTGCCTACTACTGAGCTCTTTCTGAAGTATGACTATGAGAAGCAATTACTGATAGAGCAAACCTTTTAGATCATGAAATAGATGTTTCATTTTACACATTGCCCATTCTCTCAGACCCAGACCACAATCCCAGTCCCAATTCTGCAAGAACACCTGAAGGAGATCATGGTGCAGCCAGACAGAGTAGCATGAGGATGTGACACATTTAGATAGACATGGAAAGTGGGAGGGAGTGCAAAAAGAACAGGGTAAGAAAATACTACATGAGAAAGTAGACTATTGCAGACACATGAAATAAGGCTGCTGTGTAGGGACTTAGGGAGGAGTGGGAGGGGACCTCTGGAAACAGCTATTTATCATGGAGAAAAAATGTGAGAGCTCATTTAAAAAAAAAGTTGGGCACTGATGACGACACTGTTATCCCAAGGTCCCTCTTTCAGCTGCTTGTCATGCATCTTGCCAGCTGAGATTTTGGTTTCTTTCTCAGCATCTTTTCTTCCTCTTTTTCACATGCCCAAAGGAAATGAGAAGACTGCTTCACCTCTGGTGCTTCTGAAATGGGTTCTCCAATGAACTTTTCTCAGTAAAAAATGCATTGTGCAATGCTTTGTTGAATATTAGTGATATTTTGATCCAGAAACAACATTGCAGCTGTAAGAAATAGTTGGATATTTTTTGCTTTTTAATTAAAGAATGGTAGAAGCACACTGCAAAACATTCCGACAATAGAATGCTTTGAGAAGTGAGAATAGAATAAAATAATATTAAACTGAAAGCTCACTTCTTTTTAAAATGCTGGTGCAAAAAGAAGATTCTTAACCTTTTTTCTGAATTTTTTTTTAAAGCAAAGAGGTATATATTCTATATCCTGAATTTGTGGCTTTATATATTTAGCTACGACCTTGGTTGCCTTTTATTGATGTTTTAATTTTGTTAATGTTATTATGCATGTTTTTGCCCTTGAATACCTTGAGTTTCTATTACAGGTCCCTTAAATTGCTTGTGATAAAAGGTGCAGGCCACAAAATATTTCAGAAATTCTATACTGAATATTTTAAATTTTTTTTAAGATCTGCACCTTAAAACTGCATAGAACTCCAGACTTTTTCTTTTTAGTGTCCTTTTAGAAACAGAGAGAATTTAGATTTTCTGTGGGATTCATGTCTGTTTTCTAATTCCCCTCTTTCTTGGAAGCTTGCATTTTCTTCTAGCTGTGATATGTGGCAGGGAAATGAGGGAAATGGAAATGTAAGATTTGTTGAATTCTGTGGGCACATACCTTTTCCTATCTCCCTTAGAAAGTGAAAAAATATTGGCATTAAAATACAGCTATACTCTTTCTCTCTCTCTTTACTGAGGCACATATACCCTTTTTTCTTATTTATGAAAGATGATTCTGTTATTCTAGAAATGTTTTGAATAGTGTCTTGGAGCCAAAAAGAGATGAGAAAAGCAGTTGAAAAGTCTATATACAAAATGTATGTGGTCATTTGATTCAATTTCTTATGCATTAAGTGAAGTTTCTTAAAAATAATTGCTAACATAGATTAGGAAGACAAATGTGACTAAGCCAATTAGCATATTTGATGGGAAAGTAAGTCATATACTTGCTTTTATGCCAAAGAAAAAGAGGGATGTTATGCAAATAATCGTTTATTAAAATTGAAGCCTGGTTTAGACTCTGACAACCAAGTTTACACAGACTATTGAGGCATTCAAATCTAATCTCTCAATTAAGATATCAAGCAGAGTTACCTTTTCCACGGGAATGTTATTTTCTGCTTTTTAATGAATGTGATGTTCTCATTTTCAAGTAATTTCTAGGAGTTTGAGGAGGGGGGAGGAAGAAGGGAATGGTTGAGTGCTACTCAAGTAAATAATTATTGAGCTAGAACTTCTTCAGTAATTTGAGTTAAACTGCAAGTGTGTAAAAAAATAGAAATATTTTTCTCCTATTAGATCCAATAAACTATTGACTTAATGTAAGGATGTTTAGATTTTTATTTTTTTTAATTCTAGCTTTACAAAAGTCTCCAGGGGTTTTTTTTAAAACATTATTTGCTAAGTGTGAAAGTATACCCAGATCACTTTTTTTTTTTAATAGTTCTTTTTTAATGCCTGTTCAAATACTTTTACTTCATGTTGCAGTGGTATTTCTATACCAAAAGTTATGGTTTCATCTGCATAGTGCCATCTGATGGAGCTGCCTGATATAAATGAATCCAAGTAATTGCTGGCATTCGCAGCTTACTTGGAAACTCAACTGAAATTTGTTGAAATGTTGCTTTTGGGAAAGTACAGCAGCCGTAATTTCAGGACACCTTTCATATTTGAGCTTTTTCATTCAGCATCCCATATATTAAAAGTTGTACAGAGTATTTGAGCCCTAAAGAGTTCTATTGTCTTTACAGACATACAGACACAATGACTTTTCTTCTTTTTTTTTTTTTTTTTAAGCCATTGGGTGTCCATAGAAGTTGTGACAATCCCTTTGCTGAGCTTGAAATGGGACACGGTTTGGCAACACAGATGTTAATGTACAGTGATTTTAAGAAGGAGCAGTTGGAATATGCTTAGTTTGTCTACTCAGAACATAAATGTAACAATTTCCTAAATTTTATTTGTATTAATTAAAGAGATTAGTGCTCTAAATCTTCCAGTATCTGAAACTGGAGCATTCAGGAACTGAGGTGCCTAGAGTAACAGGCTGCACCTGAAAATACTAAGACACTTGAAAATGCTTTCTTTTTTAACTTACTTTTAAGTGAAATTAGGGGAAAATACATAGGCCAAACATTTTCTGGGCAGACTCTGGTTTTCTAACATCCAGTGGAACATCTTTAGAGACTGATATGTCTGATAATTTAAATGTTAGCTTCAGGATTTTCAGTTTTTCTTTGGTTTGGGTGCTCTGGGGAATAGCATAGTAAATAATTGGGTCTAGCATATGGCACATACCTGGAAAAAATTGAGGTTTTTTCTCAGGCAAAATATTTTTTGTTGGTCCTGGAAAATGTATCTTGTATCTCTTTCAGGTATGGAGGTCTGTCCTAGCTGTTAAGCTCTGCAGGGAGCACTGGCTCAGGAAATATATCAAACTATGAAGATATTTATAACTTTGGGCTCTTCAGGAATAGTTCAGCTAAGGTGCTCTGCTGTGGGCTGGGCTTTAATGCCAACGCTCTGGTTAATGCTCCACTGGATTGGATTATGGGACAGAGAGCTCAGGCTGGTGTGGAGGTTGTTATGTGTGGAGCCTCTGCCACTTTACTTGCATTTTATCTTTGTATTCATCACTTATTAGCCTCAATAAGAAAGAAATAATGTCAGTTGTGAAGAGTATTAGAGGAATAATTTGATGGTCTCTCAGGCATATTTTTAGGATACAGTCCAGCAAAGTGCTGAATCCTCCTGCAGCTGCTCACTCTCCATAAAAATATAACGTTGGAGAAAGCACAAAAAGGTTTTCAGTAAGGTCACTGTCATTTTATATATATATATATATTCCCCCCAATAAAAAATACCCTGATGACAACTACAGTGCCTGTTGAAATCTGTGTTTTGGGCGCTATTCATGAGGTGCTTTTTTGCTGCTTATCTTCCTGTTTCTTATATCTGCCTGAATGCAGATTTAAACTAAAAGTTGTGATTCTTTGCTGGGATGTGTGGACACATAAAACTAATATATGTGCTAGATAAAGGTGTAGTTAAAAGTGTGGGAGGACTTCATTTTTCCCTGGGGTGACTTTTCTTGTTTCTCTTTAAAATGAGAAGTAATAGCACTTATCTCTGTAGCATAAAACTTATCTCCACCATAATTTAATTTTTGTTTAGTATATTCTAATAAATTATAGACCCTTATTATTTTTCCAACACAGATGCCCATTATGACATTTCTAGGTTAGGCGACTTCAGATCACAGACTGTTCCTTAAAAGTTATTATGCTATCCTACTTTATCCATTAAGCATTCTGAGCATTCTTTGAACTTCGCAGAGGAGAGGTGCCAAATAATTTAAGTATTTAGTCTTTTATCTTGTACTTGCATTCATTTTTCATTTGCTTCAGCAAAGCTTCCCCACACTTCACAGTTAAACCAGTATTTTGAAAGTTAACATTTGGCAGGGAGTTTAAGGACAAATGATGAAACCTTGTAGCCTGTAAAGATAAATCTTGAGTAGCTGCCAGTAGGTAAATGACTAACGTCAATTCAAGCAATTTAACAGCAATCAGTTTGAGGTCAAGTAACTCTGGACAGTGTAGTTTAATGTATCATCTTTTTTTCCCTTCCCTGCAAGTAAACCACCACCGACTTCTGCTCTCGTAATTTAGCTTCTTTTTAGTATGTTTCCTGTGGATTGCTCCCCTCAGAAGTCAAATAAGGTACTGCCAGGATTTGGAGGGGACTGGGAACGTCAACAAATGGAAATGACTCTAATGTGAACCAGTGGATTATTTGCATTCCAATGCTTAAGTTATCACTTAATAGTTATAGGCTCTGGTGGCAAGACTGGACTGTGTTATGTTAGACTCAGGAACAAATGCTAATATCTTCAATGTTTTCAAATTCCCAACCATATTTGGTCAATTGTGCTAGTGTCGACCCTTGAAGGCTGCCAAGAGTCTTGTTGGCAAAAATGCCACTTTGGTGAAGAAATAACTTCTACCACAGCTTTATTTGAAGGCTGTCCTTATTTAAAGGGGTATCATCTCACTTCTTCATGACTCAGGTTTTGTCCTGTCTTTTTATTTTTTAATTAAATGTGTTCATCTCTTTAATAATGGGTTTAGTGTAAATTACCCTCATGTATTACATGCTTTTCTCTACTGTGAATGTTTTAATCTTTATATAATCCTTTCAGCAGGGACAAATCTAGTTAATCTGCTCTGCAAACTGCTGTAAAGTGTGGTACAAATCCTTCTCACCCGCATGCGCGTGCTCACGTTCTTTAAAGTCAGAGCAAAATTAAAAGTTTCTTTGCATTGCTGAGTACAGCAGGTCTGACCCAGACTACTGAAGGGACAAACACTTGTACATTTAAATATAGGATTTGCTGTAGCAGCCCAACCCAGCTGTTCCTCAGTCCAGGGCTGCCAGCTCACCGTGCCTACCAAGGACAAGAAACTTGGAGTGGGCAGTTGTGGAATAAATGCGTCATGGAGGAACTTTCTTCCTCTTTCCCTGTTTTAGAGTTTCATTTATGTCCTGAAGCACAAGAAGTCAAACCTAAGGTTTTATGGAAGGTTGCCTTTGGTTTTTTTCAGTTGTGTGGTTTTTAAATACAGATGAAGCTGATCAGGCATTATAAGGCAAATCGGCTGTTCTTTGTGGACATATTTACCATACATTAAAAAAATTCGGTGTTGAAGGCCTAGGTTTGAATAGGGTTGATTTGATAGAGCTAAATAACCTGTCTCTAAACCTCTCTCTAAATAATCCATTCTGCTCTACATAATTTTGCATGCACGCACTTAGACACACACAGACAAACACCGCAGATTCTTTTATTAAGAAAGCAAGCAGGAAAGCAAACAAGCAAAACAATATTTGCTAGTTCTGCTCTGTTTCCGTTCCCACTAGAGTACTCGCTGTGCCAACACTTGCTGCTGATTCTTTTTTCAAATCTTGAATGATGATTCTTGCCTCGTCCCTGCTGTGCCTGAGATGAAAGCAGATGCTCTTGATCATATGGTGTAATATGAATCCTCAGATTTCAGTTTGACCTGGCAGGATTTCTTACAAAGATAATATTCTCCCTTCCACCCAAAGCCGTTGAAGAGGAAAAAAAATCCCAAAACCTAACAATGCAGGGGTGTTGCATATGGGTTCTGTTTGCCTTTTAAGTTTGTTGGTGATTTCTGTGTGTTTTGATTTCAGGCAGTTGTTGTTCTTGCTGGGCTGCTCGAACAAAACACTTGAAAATTTCTTTAGCAATTCTTGCAATGTTCTCTGCAAACTTGTCTGCAACACCCATTCAAACCCCAGATTACTCTGTGCAGCATTACATTTCAGCAACGACTTCTGGTAAGCAGGGTGTCTTTCTCACAGCAGACAGCTGCATTCACCAAGAATTCTCCTCACAAATGAGATGCAGTCTCTGCACTATCTGGGCCAATAAACTCCTGTGCAGGCACTCAACATTATTCTAGGCTGTAGTTTAGGCTGACTGGCTTCTGCACAGCATTGAGGTAGCAGAGCTAATGATTTCTGAGGCTGACTATCCTGGAATATTTGGAAGAAGGTAAAGCAGCCATATCTGATGGGAGAGAGAACACGGCTCTATGATGCATTTAGCTAGAAGTTAGCTGACCCATTCAAATGCAGGCATCTGCCTAACCACTGACCTCGTTTGGCCTGAAAGCTGTCTGTGTCGAGCTGATATTAGCTGAGTGGCTAATATTTTGCCCTTTTAATTTGCTGAATTGCTGTCTATCACTGCAAAGCAGAAGAATTGCTTCTCAAGTAGTGCTAAGGATTTTGAGGTTCTCAGGATTCATTCATGAAGTTGAATGAGCTATGAATTTGACCAGATACTATACTTAACATCATTTACCAATGCTTTCAACATGCCTTTTGTGTCTTTTTACCCTGATTTTCAAGGTATATGTGTTCTTTATGCACATGGCATCTTGCTATGGCAAATATCCAGTGAACATACCAGTGTGGTAATTTGAGACAGGCTAAGAAATATAGCAGTGTGGAAAGGAGATCAGTAGGCATTAAATAAAGACATTGCACTTCAGGAACATGTGGTGTGAAGAATATCCAGAGAATTACTGAAAGATGAAGACTCAATCTGATCTGAATAATGGAGCTGAGAAGGAACAAACAAATGGGGATTTGTGAGATGCTGTTAGCAGTCAGAACCAGCCATTTTTTAGAACATGCCTGAGGGAAAATGGGGTAAAGTATGTGGTGGAGTGGGGGAAGGAAGAAATTTACTTTAGGAAAAAATCCTTGTTAGAGGAAAGAAAATAATATAAGTAACCAAGAACTAATTGCATTCAAGAGAGGATGACAAGTTTTGATAGGACAGAGAAAGGCTGTCCTTTCAGACATGTCTGAAGGGCTTGTTCTTTGCTTCCAAAGGTGGAAGATGTAGGCACTTGTTCCATGAGGAAGAGATCACTGCCTACAGCAAGTGATTCTGCTTAAAGCACAACTGGCAAAATGGAACATCTTAATTGCAGAGAGGAGACCTTAAGCTGTTCTTGTTCATGTATTAATTGGGAAATGTGCTCTTGTAACATTTGTTGAAAGCTTATTTCAGAAGATTAAGACTCCACCAAACTTAAGGCACAATTTTCTTTAATTCCAGTGGCTTTTAGTTGCCAATTGCAAATCCCACAGCCAAGGCTATCTTCACTGGAAACCTGAGCCCTGCACCTCAGCTAAAAGGCTTCAGCCAGTCTCATTTAGTGACAGGTTTTAATCTGTACCCTAAATATTAGTTCAGAGGATAAACCTGTGTTACAGGTGCTAATAAATTGCCATGGACACAATCTTATGTCTGCAAAATAGAAGTGGCAAAATATAAAGGATAAAGTAAGAATGTAGTGATTATCTATGTAGAATATCATCTCTTCTACCTGGATGTAGCCATCTACCCTTCCCTTCAAATCCTGGGGTTTTCAGCTCACTTTTCTAAAATTACTATGTTTTGCTTTTAAAGTATGAGCATCTAAAGGCAAAGTTCAGAGGTTAACTTCGCTCACCTCAGAAATGCACTTTACATGCATTTGCCAAAGTTGGGGCTCTTTGTAAGAAAACAGGAGAGCCTGAAGGATTTCTGCCTTAGTGCTTAGTGTTTGAATAATATTTTGACTGTTACTGAATAGGAGCCATTGTACTATTAGTCCTTTTCTCCACAGATTAGAAATGGATTGCAAAAGGAGGCTGTTTGTTTTCCTTGATTACTAGGAGATCAGATGTTGGGAAAAAGCAGTCATGATGATTCAAGAGAAGGTATTTTAAAACATGACTAAATTTTGTGACTCTCACTGGAAATTGCTGTGCTGATGAAAAGTACCTGTGAGGAGTATGAGGTTATCCACCATATTATGATTTGTTACACTCATCATGGCTTCTTCCCCAGTGTTTAAATAAATAAATAAATGGAAAGTGAAGTGGATCTTCAAAATGAGAAGATTAAAACAAAGCCTCATGATTTATTTAACCTAAAAAGAGTAAGTGTTGATTTATTTGCCTTTTTGTGTTTTGGCACTTTCAGGGAATACTCAAGTTATGCTTCTAAATTTTCCCTTGAAACTAGAGAGACTTTCATAATTTTTTGTTTTATTTTTATTTCTTTTAAAAAGAAAGCTGAGAGGCCTCTGCAATCTCATGATCCTGGGAGGAATAGCTCTAAGGAAAGCACCAAAGATCCCAAGAGTGACAACAAAAATCACAACTCCGTTAATGTCCTGCAGCATATGAAATCCATATTCTGCCACTAGTGGCTTTTGGCCAGACAGTCAAATTGATAACTCATCAGTTCTAAAAGTGCTACTTTGACAAACACTCTCCTACCTCTTTTCTACTGCCTAATATAAGCTGGAGCCTCCCCCCTACCCAAACATGGTTTGTCTAGTAACATTTTTCCCTCAGAGTATAACAGTTTTTGTAAGTTAGAATAACAGAATAAGTAATACCTCCATATCTGAAATTTGATTGATGAGTTATTACATTAATGCAGTAAAATGATCTTTGTCACAGTGTGCAGATAGTTCTACTTTGAAACTTCTGAAACGCTCAGCAGTGTGGCATAGATGCATGGGATGAAAAGCAAACCTTGACAAAGACTAATTGATACCAAAATTAGAAAAAAAAAAAAAAAAAAGAAAAAAGACAAGGTGCCAAAAGAATGATGAAATGTCAGGTAGTTAAGGACTCTAGTAAACATTGGCCAAAAAAAAAAAGAAAACCACAACCAAAACCAATCTCCCCTCCTGTAAATATCATTTACAGCTTGTTATATTGTTATATTATTATCTGAAGATTTAAATGTGTTGCTTTTTCTTCCTAAGTCACTGGGAAAAACAAATATTTTGGAAAACACATATTGTGCTACTTTATTCATATAAGTATTCCTACCAATATACAAATTCAAGAATTCAGGAATTTGGAAATATAACATTTTCTGATAGACAAAACATTTCCTTATGTTTTTAGAGTTCCATTGTCCCTGTTAAATACTTTGTTGATTTCTGTACGAGGAGGATTTCAACACTTTTGCATGGTATACTAAATTAAGCTTGTGCACTGAAAGGCTGATGTTATGTCAAAAGTACAAGTTAAATCTCATGGATGATGTCACCCTGCAATTAAAGGCAGAGGTTAACGCTCCTCTGTGCAGGTACTTTCCCCTCAAGCTATCTGGAATAACAGAGTTGCTATAATACAGCTGTGGCTGCTGAGGAATGCTTAAGCACAGTCAATGACGCTTTGCATTTTTAAAAGGAATGTGTGTGGCAGAGGGAGGTGTAATTGCTCCTGCTACATGTCTCGTGTGGGGGAGGCTTTGCTTGGATGGCTTGGAGTGACTGCTATTGAAAGCAGGTCTGACATCTGCTTTTTTTACCCTCTGAAATAGGACAGTCACATCCAACTGTGGCAGCATGTTGTGTTTTCTCACAGTCACCCATCCATTCCCACTGAATAATTATTGTCTCTCACCAGGCACTGCTTTGTCATGTTCTCATCATTGCAGGTACAATATTTAGGGTAACAGTGACTTCAAGCTTTCTCCTCTCCAACCTTTGTTTTATCGCTTGGGGTTTCTGCAAAGTAACAATTTCATCGCCTCCCTCCTGAGTTCCTTTCTTCACCTCTCCTTACCTTCCCACTCTCCAACATGGAGTATCTGCTAATCATCACCACATTTTTTTGCCTGATGCTGCCACATTATTTTTTGTTCCCGTGCTCCTCATACACTGTCACTGTGTTTATACAAACAGGAGCACCCTGAATAGATTTATCCTATGAGATCTTTGATTCAGCCTTTGTCCATAACTCACCAAGGTGCCTCCAGCTGAGAAGTTGATTAACTGAGTGACACTAGAAATTCAAGAGGGGACTCAGTAGAAAGAACATACAGTTTTTAAGTGAGGTGCAAAGAAGAAAATGCAATAATTACCAGTTACTGTAATTCAATACAGAAAGCCAAGAACTAAGCCTGAGAAACTGGTCTGAGCTCTAAATCTTGGATCTTCCCCAGTTTTTCAGTGAATCCAACGTGATAATTTTTACTATCACAGAATGGTTGAAGTTGGAAGATATGGAGGTCATCTTGTTCAGATGTCCTACAAGTGTCCTTGTTTGGTTTACTATAAATTACAATACTTATTACAAAAAGTAATCCCAGCTAACTGGAAAAGGATCTCAACTTCTGTGAGGTTCAGGTTATTCCAGTAGAGAGCTGGAAATTTTGTGCAACCAGCAGATTTTACCTGCAGTGTCTCTCCCAGCCATACAGCTCTCCAAATTTCCTGCAGACCTGAGGACGTACCCACAGAGCAGCCTTGAACAGCTCTTGCTCTGTTGCAAAGGAACACAGTGCCTCCCTCTCCACATTTCCAGCATGAACAACTTGCAGGAGAGAAGTGCAAACTGCAAACATGTAAACATCTGTTGGGGAAAGGGAAGAAGTTTCAAGGAACAGAATTGGCTGCCAATTTCATTGCTGCTGTGTGTGCTGTGTATTGCTTGTCATATCAAGTGAGTCATTAAGGGGTTCCCCCCCAATGGCACTTTGAAGTGCTGTGACAGCTTGAGAGCATCTATAAATTGCCACGAGCAGCCCTCATAGTGTGTTAGCTAATTGCTTGCTCTTTGACTTATTAGGAGTCACTGAGTTAAATAGTTTGTCACATGTGTGGCTCATAATAAATAATGTGACTAGCCAGTTTGTGAGCTGTTTCGGTGATATATAGTGCCCCTTTTGAATGTTGTCACAAGCAGCCAACAAATACGGCCCCACAATTGTCAGATCTTTGTGAAAATAATAAGGCCTGACAGGGCAGCAGGTAACAAAAAGAAAAAAAACCCTACAGCTCACCTCCTGTAGTATAATGAACATGGTAATAATTTCTTCTTTATAAAACAAGATTATAACTTTGTTCTTGAATAGTTAGTTAACAACCGAGTAATATTTTATAGTAGAATATCTTTATTTCAATTTGTGTAGGATTAGTTGTGAAGAAAAAGAGGTAACTGTTTGCTAGTACTGAAAATATCCTGTGTCCTATAATGAAATCTGGAGTATCCTCTCAGCAAACTCTGTGTAGCTTCTGAAATATCATTGTGGGTTTTTTAAATAAATCTGATTACTTTCTCTAGAGTTTATCCAGATATGTAGGGCATATGTTTTCTGACCCTCAATCTTAGTTCTGATTGTGTGTTTCAGGTAGTGCATTCCCATACCTGTGCCTGTCAGGAGCTGGGCTTCTTAATCTATAAGCACAAGCATGGTGCTGTTACAAGTGGTTGTGCATGTGTAATGTTAGAGATGCCTTTAGAAAGAATGTAGAGAACAGTGACATATATATTTTTTGAATACATATATATATATATACATAGAGAGAGAGAGAGAGAGAAATACATTCTTGGCATCTTCAGTTAAATAGGAGTCCTGTCTGACTTCTGTGTGGGAGGAGAGTCACCACTATTTTGCCAAAGAAGCAAATGTGGTTTCTCTCACAGCTACAGGGTGATTTCTTTCCAAGAGACAGGACTTGTCTTGCACATTTGAATTCTGATGTAGAGTGGATCACTGTGCTATAAAATCTTCTTTTCCCACAATTGTGCAAAACGAAGAGTGATGAGTGGTGTTTAATAAACCTTACCAGTCCCTTACAAGCCTGTTCCTGCAGTGACCCTTGCTATTGCATTCCTCCTATTTGAACTTGGAGGTGCTGGTGCTGTTAAACTGGTTCCCAGCTTGGCAGTCGCCTAGGTTTAGGGTCATGTTAATTCAGCAGGGCCCACTGCAGTCACTTCATGAGAGAGAAGACTCTGCTTCAGCTGCATCTGCTGAACAACCTGGTGGTTCCCATTGGCTCCTTCTAAATGTGTTGTGCTTTTTCCCAAAGCCAACTAGCAAAAGCTTTCCAAGCTGGGGGCTTGCCTACAGTTCTTTATCTTTTCGCATCTCCTATCACGTAGGTGTTTTCTGGATGGCTGGGTGAGAAATTATTGTGGTGTGTTCTTTCATCAAATGGAAAAGGTGTTGGTGGGTTGTGCCTATCAGTCTTGACAAGAATAAGAGTTATAATCAGTATGCAAAAGAGGCCAATGCTCATCAGGCTCTGGCTTGATTAATGAGCTGGTGTTTGTGCTCATCACTGCATATCATGAAGTCAGAGGTTCTATCCTCCAGGCTCAATCAAATGCCACAGGCACTTGTTCCTCTGTCTTTGGCATTCCTGGGAAAGCTGCTGAGCCCCCTGGACTGCTGGCTGTTTTACTGTGCATTTTATCTATTTCCTGTGGAAAATTGGGAAAGGTGTTTTGTTTGGTTTTATGCACAAGGGCTCAGAGAATCTATCTGAAAATCTTTTGTCTCTGCTTTTATCTAGTTTTCGACAGCTTTGGGAGCTTAGCGTTATTTTGAGATAAGGCTCCAGGCAGCTCTGATGACACCTAATGGGTATTTTACAGGGACTGCCTCACTTGTGTTTTTACCTTGGGCCTGGCAGTGTTTGACTGAGAGACACATGGCAACTTCTGCTTAAAGAAACTGAGGCTGTGTTTCAGATATTGAATTGAGGAGAATAGTGAAAATAGCTTTCTGCTCACTGTCAATGAACTCATGTAAAAGTGAAATGCAGGGACCCATGAAGTCAGTGAGAACAAAAATTCTTCCCCTGTGGTCTGGGTTTATTTAAGGCTTTGCTTTTAATTTTATTATTATTATTGTTATTTTGGCAAAAAGCCCACTTTCAGGTATTCCAAACTTGCTTATGTTTACAAAATATTTTTCCATAATTTCATTAGCTGCGCAAGTAAATAAACACAACCACAGTGATTATTCTAGCTGGTTCACCTTTGCAAAGCAATACATCCAAATCCTGTAATTTTGACAGGAAACTGGTCTGTCCTTGTTGCATAAAAATTTCTGAGATAGATGGTAAGGCCTGGTTCTAAAGGACAGACATTTTTAACCAAACCCTATCATTTTCAGCTTTTTAATTTTTTCTCAGTAGTTCAGGGAGTGTTTGGATTTTCTTGTTTTTCTTAAAACCTCAGTCCTGGAGTCAAATGTTTTCATGAAAATCTGAATTGCCATTTGGAAGGTAAGAGGGGCAGATTTTTGCCCTTGGGGTTATGGAGTAAAACCTAAAAGCACAAAAAACAATAAGAAAATTTTAACATAATGTATATTCATTTTTTCAAATTAGCAGGGTAGAGTAGCTTAAAGCACCAATTTTTGAATGCTTGCTCTGACTCATATTAGACTTCCCTTTAGATTTTCCATCAGAATATTATCTTAACAGTTTATTTGCTTACTTATAAACTTCTAGAAACTTTTAGCTTATTAGAAAATTACTGATATTTATCAGTTACTACAATTCTGCTCCTTTCTGTGTGCCCCCCTTCTCAATTTAATCTATTTGCATGCTTACATATTACCACTGGAATAACAGGCAGTAAAAATTCCAGAATGTCTAAAGGAGTGAAACAAGAAAGTCACAAACAGCTCTCAGCTGCTACAGACTTGACTCGTTCACATGTTTGGAGGCTTTGGGTTGTTGCTTCTCTCCCCCCTTAAGAGCACATTTTACCTCACTGCTGTTTGGATGGCTGCAGTAATTAAATGCCTGTTCAAATTATGCCTCTACTGTGAAGAGTGCTTTCTCTGTTTAAACCTCAGGTTTCTGCTTAATCCAGTGTAGCTGACTGCAGATGAGGCAAGATAGCAGGCATTTGCCTAGGGTGGAGAAGATGAATATACCTAGTAATGTAGAGATATCTGTTTCATTTAATGTTTTCTGTCATTTTTTTAGCTTAAAAGGACTAGGTTGGTCCCTTCATGTCCCCTGTGCCCTGGCCAACAGTAGTACCAAGTGAATTCATGGGGAATTTAGCGTGGGATGGATTTCAGTGTCCTTTTGTGCTGTGCCTTGTGTGTTCCCTTTATAATTAAATCTCAGTAGTTCAATAGGTAGAGACATTTCTATGGTATTCAGTTAATTACTAATAAATAATATGCTCCAGTTCTGAACTATGTGTTCTACAACTGAATTTTTCTTATTTTTACAAGATTCAGATAATCAACAGTGACTGGTTGCTAGTCACATATTCCACCTTAAGACATATACATGTGTAGTTTTCACCTGTGTGCCTTTAACAAAATACTTAAAAGTTTGATCTGTTATGCTATGAAAAATAAAATCTCTCTGAGGCTGAAGAATTAAATTAGAGATACTTTTCCATAGGAAAGCACAGCTTTGGCCATCCAAATGTATTCAAAAGTGAAAAACTTTGGAGACTTTTTAATGTGCTTTCTCTATTTACATCTGCCTTTACTGTACATACCTCATACTATTATGTGCTCTAGTGACAAACTCACTGGAACTCATTCTTTATTTAGGCTTTGTATTTCCACAGTCTTATTACTACCAGAGACAAAACAAACAAACAAAAAATAAACCAAAACCCCAAACAAAATAAATCCTCCCACTAATTCCATACAAGCTAATTGCATCGAACACAATTTAGAGAGCTAACAAGTCTCATTTTTGCTAAAATAAGCAAAATGTCTTTGCCATTCTATTTCAATGTGGAAACATAGTACAGTATAACTCTATAGTTCTGTTTTCTGTGAAGATATATAGAGGTGCTTGACCAGAATAATATTTGAATAACCAGATTATTCCAGTTAAAATGCTTTTACCAAGACATTAGATTAACTTTGATGTTTTTCTGCTTCGAGCAGTCCTGGATGTCCTTTAAACCAAACCTGTGATTCTGTGGACTAAAACCTTGATTTGAGGCTTGAATCTGCAGCACCTTTTGTTTTGTCTGGTTACTGATGTTCTGAGATGTTCTAAGCACATTGTGAAAGCCAAGAATGGGTCAGGACTTTTGTCATTATATAATTCCTTTCTGTTTGCTTTCCCTTCTCCTGCTGCATTGTGGAAGTGATGGAAGGAAACTCTTCATTTCAGAAGTCAAGAACATTAAATAATTTTGCTGTTTGGATTTTAATTTGTGGTTTTGTGGCTTGCATTTAATGATTTTTATTCTCACATTTACCTTTATGGTTCCAATAAGGACCACTGTGCTTGGCTGTGCACACTGCCTGCAAAATGTATCCTGCTACAGTTTGGGGTGTATTTTCTTAAAGCTGAGAGTAGTTCTATTTTTTTTTTTTCTTTTTTTCTGAGAAAGGGGGCAAGATTACCAGTCAGAAATTTGTGCAATTGCACATAGGAGGCAGTTTGGGAATTTACAGTAATGCTTTAGCAAACTTGTTCTTTTTGAACGTGTGCACTCACGTATATTGTCCTCTTTGTGAGTTGTTGAACATGTCACCTAGGAAGTGCTAGACAAAGCAAGATGTATACAGCTTCTGTGAAAAGAACTTCATCAGTGTGTTAGGCATCAGCAGGTATATCCCAAAACAATTTTAAAAAACAGACTTGGAAGACCTTTGCTACGTGTGAGTTGTCCAGACCCTTTTCTGTGCTGCTGGCTGTGAGTGGGCCAAGGGCCCTTTGGCCGTAGGTTGTTCTTCACCCCGTGCATGTCTTGCCTCATTCCCCATTCAGGTGTGGAGAGCTTTCTGCCCCTACTAAAACAGAGCAAGGTCGAATCATGCAGTGAGTGAAAGCTTCAAAAAAGTTGCTACTGGCCGAACCCTCCTTCTTAAAAGAGACTGGAAATGTTAGCAGTGCAAAACAGAATCCAACACAGAGCATGCATTAAACAGACTGATAATTTCATTGAAGTATATTCTTTAAGTCTTGCATAAGACCTCTTGATTGAACCTTGAGAACATCATAAGCTGCTGTTCTGATTTGGAGCTACAAATAATAAAACCACCTGAAGTATATTTTAATGATGTATTCTTCAGCAGTGGTTTTGTTACAGCATGGCAAGCACACTAGTTTGCCAGCTTTGTAGGTTTAGTGGAGCACCATAATATCCAAAATGATACAATTAAAATCTCCTACTATTCAGATGCTTCTGTTTATAAACCTATGAACTTTATAAGAGGCAAAGTAAATTGTAAATTGTTAAGTAAATTGTATTTGATTACCTCAAGTAATTAAAATTATAAAATTAGCATAATTTGTATGAATTCAGCAGATAGACATGATTCAGCTATTCCCATGGTCCTCTATGACTGTAAAGACGTTGCTTCCAACCTACACAGTGAGTTTGGAACCAGGAAAATATATCTTTTTCAAAAGAGCCATATGAGAGGTATGTTTAGAGCTTCCCTTAAAATGTAACAGGATGCTAGCAGAGTATCTCCATTCTCTTATGCGTTAAAAAAAAATAAAATTAGGTGAGATTCATTATGTTACATCTATTTATTAAACTGGACATTTTTAAAGGAAGAGTCTGTTTCAAACATTGTGAAAGTACTGCTTTGACAATGCATCCACTGAGGTCTCATTTTATGTATATTTTTGCATATGGAAAGCTTATTACAGAGTTCCTAATTTATATGTGCGTACATGTATATAATTTGTCTCTGTGTATATACATATGAAGAATATTTTCATCTGTAGCTATATATATATTTGTATTTATATATATATATAAGTACATATTATCTATCTATATATATATGTACATATATATAAATAAAATATTTTGGGCACTTCAGCCTAATACATTTTATTACAGGTTCAGCAAGTCTAAATCATACAAACATCATCACGTATGCCTTCAATTGAGTTTGCTGCAGAATAGCAATGAACCATAGCTGTCTCTGCAAATAGCCATAATTATGAGCCATACAAATAAATAGTGACCTGTCTCTAAGCTGTCTTTGGTAATTCTTCCAACTGACTGAGTGTTAGCATCTTTTACCAATGTATGTATTGTAATTTATAGCACAGCCTGAATGTGACATGGCTTAGGCTTTTTAAAAATGCATGTTTTAGTACCCTGAAGTAGCTCAATACAGTTAAATCTTTGTTCCTTGCAGAATGCAAGCGTGTGTACAGTATATATTTATCTGGTCTGGAATAAGCATTAATCTTTAATTACTGAATAAACATATTAAACAGGTGTGGAATAACTGAACTTTCAACTGTGCAGTGTTTATCCACTAGCGCAGCGGATACCTTGGCTCTGCAGTTTGAAGGTTTCACCTTGACGTGCCCAGGGCTGAGTGAAGGAGGGAAAGGTTGGGGGGGTGGGCACACAAATGCCCCAAATCCCACATAAATCAGAAATTTCCAGTTATAAATTATGCACCATCATAACATCCCGCTAGCGCCATTGACGAGCCAGGGCTTGGAGCATGGGGTAGTTTATAGCGGAAAAATGGCTTTTCAATGGATAGCACACCCTCAGACTCCTTCTCCTCCTAGGCTATGTGTGCTGGGCTTGTGGTGTGAGGAGATATAAAGCAGCATTTTTCTAGCTGCCTGGTGAAACAATGAGGGCTCTGTTAGCAGGAGCCCAAACTTCTGTAGTCCCTGCCTCACAAGGTTGGAATGACTGCTTAAACCCAGGTTCAAAGCCCTTGGCCTCCAAGTGCTTTAATTTAGCACTATTTTTGCTGCGCTAGCCTCTGTTTTTTCTGCTTAAACCATCTAAGGTCTCCTTGTTTTGCAGGGAACTAAGCAGCTCCTTTTTATAATTAGATTAAAGATAATCAAATGAAGACTTGGATATTTTTTAATGTCATTTAATCTTGTTCCTTTTTTTTAACTTCTGCAAAATAACTTTTTATCACCGTTACCTACCTTCTTGTAAATTTACACCTCTTTTTTTTTTTTTTTTTTTTTCTTTTCTGCATTTTAAGCATTTCAAGCTTCTGGTTTACTAGTTTAAAAAAAATATCATTTGACAGGTATTTTTCAGCATTTTTATTTGATGCCATAAAATAAACCTTTACCAGGTGTTTTTAGGTATGATTCACAACACTTTCATTCATTCACTGTCAGTTTTCCCAAAGCTGACTGGTGTGAAAATAAAAGAGAATGCAAAAAAAGAAGCATGCAAAATGTGCAGAAAGGATACGAATGAAGTGGGAAAAAGCCACATATGTGGAGTAGCAGGGTAAGAAGCAGCACAGAACTGCACCTAAAACAGGGCTGTGCATTAATAAAAGTATCAAGTAAGTGCTAGTGTGATTTACTTCAAGTTTTAAAACATGAAAAAACAGTCCTAAATGTAGGCATTATTCAAATAATAATCACTCAAAAGTTTGTTAAAACCACAGCTTAGTATAAAAGCTGTGAAAAAGCATGTAACAGCTGATGTCAAGTTTCTGAAATAAAAATTGTTTCAAACTTAACTTTCCCATTCCCCCATAATATACAATCAATACAAACAGATTTGAAACAGGAGGGAAAATAGTCTGATCTTGTACCAAGGATCAAATCACATTTATGGCAAAACCCAGAGAAGTTGTACATGAACAACCATATTTAAAACGGGGGAGAGAGGGTGAAAGATCATGTGAATTTACAGTGTATAAAATATCTCTGTGCTCTTTGTCCAGTCAAAAAGCAAGATGCTAGAAAAGTCAACAGGAGATCCACTACCTGGGTCTTGACAGGAATCTCTTTTACAGACATTACAGTGGAGGCCAAGGTGGAGATCAAATTTCCAGTCTGTTAGGTTAGTGGGTATCCAAGGAATACTGGCTGATAAGTCTTTTTCTCATTTTTAAGATAGTGCTAAAAGTCCCAAGGTTTGCCCTTCTTCTTTTTCCTTAGGAAGATCATCACCAGTTTTTGGTTCTGTTTCTTGACTTCCACTCTTTTGAGTGAATCTTGTATGATTATGATTATGTAATGTACCATTATATTTACTTGTTTTAGATTATATTTTTCCTGGTCTTGTGTGTTGTAAGAAGATGGAAATTGTGGAGCATTTCAGGTCTGAAGGGACTCATAAGGATGACTGAGTCCAGCTCCCATGAGCTTTTAGAAGCATGGCCCTTCAGATCTGGGATGTACTAATGATATAAAAATAGAATACTGAAAGTTGAAGCCTCCATCATTCTGTGCTCACAAGAATAGGCCCTGTACCTTCAGTGGGACTGTGGGTGAATGTGCCTGATGGAGCTTTGCAGGACCAGATCTAGCAGGTCTCTATGATTTATTCTGAGTGCATCACAGAATATTGAGCTTATTGTTTGTAATACAAAACTGGATATGTTTTCCTTTCCTGCTCTGAAGCCATGTTAATTTTTTTCACACAGGGCACCTAGTACTAAGTTTCATAGGCATGAAATGCGCATAAAAATTTATGGATGCACATGTGTCTCTTGACCATGGTCATGATTTCTTAAGGCTCTCTGTAGCTGTTAAAAATAAATATAGCTGTTAAAGTAGAAATTTATATGGTTTCCAGAACAAGTAGGTACACTAAATCCATCTTTAATTTTATTTATAACTTAGAAAAAATATTCTGAATGTGTCATAGTAATCAACACTTACTCATTCCTAAATTATTTTCAAATATTATTTTCAATATATTTTTGAATAAACATATCTTTAAAAAACAGAAATAAGGACAAAGATTGTTCATTGTGGTGATATGATTTCATTTTACCTTTTGAGTTCCAGGTGGAACATATCTTTCTTACAAGATTTGGTTTTTACAAATTGATTTTTTTTAGTCATTATTAGTGTTTTAAAAGCTCTAAAAGGTTTGTTGTTTTTTTTCTTTTGAAGATTCATTAAAATGTTAGACTCCTCCAAATATGGCTGGTTTTTTTGACTAGCATATTGTAGCAAAAAAAAAAAAAAAAAGGAAGAGTCATGGCAACATTTGTTCTGTGCTTTCAGACCTAAATATAACTCCTTAAAAACAAAATGACCTGCAATGATGATTTGAAATATCTGATTGCAAAACCAGTTATCACAATCACAGTCTGCTCCTTTGAAATTTAGAAAAAGTAAATGTATTTTGACCAATAATTTCTTGAATAATGTGCCAAATGAAAGACATAAAGAGATGTTCAAGGTGTTTTCCCATCATGGAAGTAATTTGTGCGGTTCCTATTGCCAAGGAGCCCGTTAGATTTTAATAGTGGATGTGTGTGCTTAAGACAGTGTATTTTATACTGATAAATGTACTCTAAAAAAAGGGAGTGGAAAATGAGCTGTTATTAGAATTATATATTAAGAAAAAAATATTGTTTACCTAAATTTCTCTGAGAGATACATGATTGAAATGGTTGGATGCTGGAAACAGAGGTCTTCACTGGGAAGTGGAGTACAGTTTTTTTAGCCCATAAAACTGCTGTGTATATTTGCAGGTAAAAAATAACGGCAAATCAGATGGATCTTAACATATTCTAAAATTCCAGAAAACTTGTACAACTGTGTCTTGAGGGAAAAATAAAGTGAATGTTATCTTAAAAAATTGGTTAAGTATTCCAGATTTCTGAGATCACAAGCAATCTTCAGCCAGCTGGATCCTTCAGGTTATTCAATGATTCTAAGTAGAAATATAGATGACTAATGAAATAAATAGTTGTCTTCCTCTTAATTTTTCATTTATAGGGCCAACAGTTCTTACATTTCCTGAGGCACTCTGCATATATTATTGAGGTAGTATGTTAAAATGATCTCGCCTCATTTATCCTCCCCCACAAAATAGTTGAGATGTAACTTTCCAAAGAAAACATCTGAAACATTTAATTTTACCTGTCACTTTTTTTTCATTTTCCCTGTTAAGAGTAAAACATTGGTACATTTTTAACAGCAGTTTTTCATGTGAAGGTTAGAATAAACAAAAGTATGATTTAACATTCAGAGACTAAAAAATGACTAATGGGCAACTCTAATTCATTTTCCAGGTCGTAGGTAGGCACAGTTGAAAACTATAAAGGTAACAAAGGTTATCAAGACCTTAAGATAAGAAATAGAAATTGTGTAAGTTTAGTGTCTAAAATTGGAGTTTCCTCATTTTTCTTTCTACTATGTGAAGTAGTAATTCCTTCGATCTATGCTATTCTCATTCTCAGGTTAATCACACTACATTGAGATTTATCTATTCAAGGAATAGATATTTCTTTTATTTTATTGGTTTCATCTAGGTGCATTTTATTTTGTTATCCATCTAGATACTGTGCAGGCATGCTTGCATTGTTTTGCAGAACTCTGAATATCTTCTCTGTCACCTTGATGAATTTTATTTCTTGCAGATGGTATTGGTTTAGATGTTTTGTACTAGTTTCTCTATCAAAGTCTTTTCTGTTTAAGAGCATTCAAATTGCAGGTAATGATCTATGACTTATCATTATTGTCTACAACAGCCACTGTGTTTTCTGCTGTAGGCAAATGCTACTCTATCAAGATTTGTCTAACTCAACTTTTCTGTTAGAAACATTCACGTTAGACATGAACCCTCAATAGATTAACTTTTCTAATGTTACACAAGCAGAAGTAGTGATTGAACTCTGCTACCCACACAGTAAGTTACTTTTACTAAGTCTCAGGAGAAACTGGTGTAGGTATTTTAAATTAAAAGCTATTATAACTAACTGGAGAAAAATGCTCTTGGATCAAGTTTTTGGAATGGTTAATTCCTAAATAAATGCAACTGCACATATCATACTTCTTCTGTACAAGTGTTAAAAAGTACCTAAGATAGAACATTTTTGTTGTTATTTGTTGTTACTAGATTCAAGCTGAACAAACTAGAGTTAGCGTTTTCTGATTTCACAGATAATGCTGACAAAGCTTTAAGGAGTGTTATCTGTCTCTAAAGTCTACACTGAAATTGTTGGGTCTATCTCTTCCCACTACTTTTTGTTTATATTTGTTATAAACAATAGAAGCCATTGTAGTAAGAATTTTTTTTCTAACATTAAAGTCATACCAATAATGTTACATTAGTTTGACCTTGTTTAATGAAAGGATCATCATTTCAGACATCAGATAGAACACTTGTCACTGGTTTGACTTATAGAGAAGGAGTATTCTGTAGGATTAGCAACTCTTTCCTCTTGTCATCACTATCTTTCTCCTCATCAGTGAAGTCCTGATCCAGCTCTACTGAAATCAGTTGGAAATTGTCCGCTGGATACAGAAAATTTTCTGCTGCATCTTGTCTAGGATCAAATAGTTTTAATATTTGCAAATGTAATGACGCTTTTTATCCTTTGTAGAGAAATTCTACCTCTAGGAAGAGGTAGGCAGAGGAAGATACTTTTAAAAAATACTCTGTGCTGCACTCTGTTCATACGCCTGCAAGCATATGGCAAAAGGAGCCTTTCCCATGTCTGGCTGAGCACAGGGAACACAACTTCTGCAAAACAGATCTCTTATGCTGGAGTCTTGGTACATTCCTGCCCTCTATACCTACTTGTCTATTTTGTGTAGGTTGGATTTCATGGTTACTTTTATTGCAGAGAAGGCAGGATCCATCCCCCCCAGAACTGCACAGGTCCTCGCAAAGGTCTCCCTTTGTTGTTCTGCCCCAGCTGTGACATGCAGGGGCAGCCTAACACTAGGGAGATAGGCAAGAGCACAGCATCTAACCAAAAACAGCCTAGGCTATTCATTACTGCCTATTACATTCAGTACCACCACAGTGAGACAATTTATTTGGTATGCATTGGAAAAAATTGAAAAAATGCCCATTACTTACTAAAGGACCTTGTAACTTTCTTCTGCACATTGCTTTTCACACTCTGCCTAAATAAGCTGGGGTATAGCCAGTGAAATCCCCAAAATATAACAAGTTGCAACATGCATGTGCTATTTACAACATGTAAGAAATTTCCATAAATTACTTTTTTTTATAAGCTACTGCTTAAGCACAGAGTTCTCACACATTCATATGCCTGCACAGTAGCCCTCAACAGGGATTTCACTGGCTCGGCAGTACTGCCCTTCTTGCTTAAATTTTTTCCAATGTCTTCTAATCCTAGTTTGATTTCTAATCATTGTGAAGTTCAGTTTCAAAAGACAGGATGTTTTTTATTTGAAGAAGAATTTGCATCATAAAATTAAACGAGTTATTTTTGGCTTTGCAAATTTTATAGACTGGGTTAATTGTTTGGCCAGTTGTTTATACTCCATATCGATCTCCTTCCTCCAGATCAATCTCCTTCCTCTACACATCACAGAGGTGATTTTCAATCTATGTGTAATACAGAAATGGTATAATGTTAGAAGTAAAGCCAATAATATCCTTAGAGGGAACTGTAAGTCCTCAGATTTGTGTTTTGCCTGAGTCTAGGCTCCATAGCCTCCCACTTCACTGACCTCAGTGCCTGCTTGTGGATTCAGATTTTCTGTGATAGACATAGTGTGCTTATAGGATGGCTGAATATGTGCCTGTTCTCCTCTTTTTTTCCTTGGTTTCTAATTTGAGACAAACAGGATTTGTAAAATTTTTTGCGTCGTATATGAGTTTTGCTTTTAATTCATGAAAATGATGACTACAGTTTGGGATAGTTCTATCTTTCCTTCTAGGAGGAGCTTTAAATCTAGTTTAATGGACTGGCATATATGTTTTCAGCTCTAAAAATGCGAAATTATCCTATTAGAACTCCACCAGAGTCAAGGCTAGTCAGAGAGCAGCAATTTCATTGTAAGGGACGGGAGAGGAGCTTTGGGACTTGTGTTCATTCTGATGCTGAACTCTTTCTCACACCCACTAGAAATTCCATCCTGAATGTTTTCACTGAAACAGATACATTTCCGTGAAATATTGCTCTTTAAAAGAAAAGGTATTCTAAAGAAAATAAGTTTTTTCTATCCGTAGGCTTTTATTAAGTAATGACTCTAAGCAGAAAATGGTTTCTGGACCATAGGAATACATTTTTGTATGACTACAGCACTGGAAAGTGCAAGAGTAGGAACAAGGAAAGTAGGAAATCAGCATTTCCAGTGATGCTGATTCAGTTTTAATGCAGAACAAAGGAAAATGGTCAGTATTCCCAAAAGCCTCTCTCTGCAATACCTGAGGTCTGTGGTCTGTTTGTTGCTATGTAGGCTTTGTTAACCCTATAAATAATTAAATAACAAACTAAATAAACAAATACTAAATACTTCACAGAGCCAATCATGGAATAGTTACAATGTAAAGAACCAACACACTGAACTTCGAGGTTAGGAGCAGCCCTGAGCTAAACTGTTAATGCTGATGCAAATGTTGCCCTCCTTATTTACCTGTAAACTGCTTATCAAGTCAGTGCACATCTGAGAAGTACCTTCTTTGTGCTAGTGGCCCTTGGCTAATCTGATTGAAAGCCTGATCCTACCTCAAGGCCAGGCACTGAACATTATGGTAGCTGCTACGACCACTTGTTTTCACATAGGCAAACTTGGAATAGTTGCATTTACTTCATCATTCCTTCATCTATGTCATTCCACAGCAGTGATCACTTAGTGACAAGATGCCTTGTTGTGACTTAATGTTGCCCTCTCCTTCACGTCTCTGACAACAGCATGCTGAGAATTTGGTCACCAACAGGACTGGGCAGATGATTGGTCTTGTACATGAAACACACACAATTGCTTTTTGACAAATATGTGTATATTATGGGAAGATTTTTAAAGACTTCTAATAAAATCAAGTTCAAGCACTAATAGTATATTTAAACTTGTTGAACTTTTAAAAAAACCACTGGTTTTAATCAGGGCTCTTCTTGAATAAGTAAGCTATCTCTTTACAATGAAAAATGGGTCTACTGTAATGTAACAAAATTAATTTTCTTCTGTGCTTTAATGAAGTACAGAAGTGGACCAATGATTTTAAAAAGCATCTCTTTTGAACCTAGCCAGAAGGTGATTGTCTATATTTATCTAGGTGTCTTGGGAGCTTTGGAAATGCATGAATTTTGTGAAAAAAAGAAGAAAAAAGCAACAATAATTATTTTTTTGAGTCATCAAAAGTTATACAATTTTTCAAACCATACTGAGGAAAGCATTTTCCCCTGGCTACACTGTTGATAGCAGTTATCTTTCTAATTTGCATTCAGTCTGCTGTTTTACTGAGCCTGCTTTTCTTAAAGACATTTCAGCCTAACACAGTTTTTCCTTATTGCTCTGACCACATGGATTTATTTTTTTTTATTATCCAGCCTGAGATCCATTTTTAAGTAATTATTTCATTGATGGCCATTTATCCTAGCTGAGGCTTCAAGATAAGCCATTTTCTGCCAGTATAAGCCCAAAATAGCCTTAAAGGGTTTGTGGTGCTAAGTTTGGTGACACAGTATTGATATCCACTTGGTGATTTCCTAGGTGAGGTCTGGTCTGGATGTCAGAATGGATCATGTGAAACTATGTCGGTCAATTAATCACTGCCAATGAGCCATGGCCTGCCAAAGCTCCTTCTCATAATGGCCTCCTTGTTAACTTCACAACACCCAAATCCACAAGCCAGACCTCCTCCTTTAAGACCTCCAATGCAGGCTACAGAAGCATTTGCAGGAAAATACATTTAGGCAAGAAAAAAATGTTGCAGGCTTATAGGGTTGATCTATCAAAAAAATAAATAAAAAACCAAGAAAAATGTGGGAATTAGCTAGATAACTAGTTTTGTGGAATTGTTTGTGCTGGATGGTTCTAGGGAAAGACTTCCAATGTGAATATAAAATCTGATCAGCATTCAGCAGTACATTTAGCAATGTAATTGCTAATTTAGAGTTAGTAGAAATCTCACCTTTATGTCTCATAGTGATGACTGCTCTAAGGGAAAAAGTGTCATTCAGATTTATTACTTCTCCTACCTTATCTGTCCCTTCATCCTGACTTTACCAGATGCAAAAACCTGGGGTGGAAGAGGTAGGGAAAGCCAGAACTGAATAGTAGCCTGACAAACTACTGAAATAAATTAAATTCCTTTGACAAGTAAGTCATTGTTGTGGGGGATGGGGGCAAAGGGTGTGAGGGGGGAAGGGAGAGCATCTTTTACTTCACTGGCCCATTTAAGAAGTTTGGTCACTGGTATGAAGCTGTACAGCTGCACACAATATAAAGTAAGTTTTGCAGCATATTTGGTGAGTTTATAACTTCCCCAGGGCATTTTAACATTAAAAATAGTGATTGTTAACCTAGTCCATCTGAACTTAAATATGAGCTTGCTTTGCAAGAAATGAGGGGTAACATCTCAAGTACATTTCTTTGTTTTTTATTATTGCTTAAGGGCTTACATTGCTTTATAACTGCATTTTGTCTGGCTTTGCATTTTGTACTCAACAGAGATATTCAAATCCATGGTCTCAGTCAGGATGGCAATCCCAGTACTGGCTTAGAAATATGTTCTTTTATAGTTATGTACAGATATTAAAAAATAAACAGTATATGATAAAGTGGCAGTTGCATATGACTTTGACATTAGCAGCAAGTTCATTACATGTGTGTTATCTGTCCGCTGACTAAGGGTTTTTTTACTACCAGCAAAAACTCTTTTTAGATCATTAGTGTCTCAGACTGACAGCCAAAATAACACTGACAAATATTGAAAGGCACATGAGTAATCGTGCTGAAAAGAATTATTATTGCATTATAGAATGAAGGATATTACAGGATATTAAAATGAAGTTCCATCTATAAACATGTATTTCTGCATGTTTATCAGACTGTCTTTTAAAGCAAAATTCTGTTTTCAGGTGAATATGCTACTGGAAACACCCAAATTTTCAAAGCTATGAGTCTGAATAAAAAAATGAGGAGATTTGAAAGAATAATATTGCTAAGGGTCTTCTTGCTGTTTCATAAGTCTTTAGGATTCATAGTGTCAGGCATTTTTATGCAAATGCAAAACCTCAATGATTATGTATTAATCTTTGAAAACAAATTCTTGTGTACTTGCTCCTGGAATTAGGTATTGGATGAAAACGTAAGGGCCCCAATATTGCAATTATTGCTAGAATTGGTGGTGTTGTGGAAGTGCAGAAACAAGCCCAACTCTTATGTCACATGTGCTTCTGTGTAGCACTGGCAGAAAAAGTCCTTGTCCATCAGTGCTGCTCTCCCAAGACAATTCCCATCCATACTGAACAGTCATGGCACACTGTAAAGGTGAGTCCTGGTGCTCACTGCCACCTCTCATAGTGCAGTCACTGCTCCATCCAGGTTTTGTTTTCACATTCTACTATTTTGCTATGTCAAGGAAAAAATTATTTTTAAATATACGTATGTGAACCGTAAATGAATTTTCTCCCCCTTCTTCGCAAGATTCCTTTGCCTCTCTGTTGAATGAAAATGAAATCACTCTGGGCTGGCTTGCAGATGGGTTTGAGGGCCATTTAAACCGGCAAAGCTGTTTACAAACCCTGCTTCTGATGCTCCCAGAGAGCAGCCTGCCATGTCCCTGCTTCTCATGGTAAGCAATGCTAAGAGGATCTTCATTCTTCAGACCACAGCAGCTCCTTGAGAAACTCTTCTCTCTTTTCTGGATCAGTGTGGCTTCCATACACAAGCACTGAAGGTGGAATTCACATCTCTGTGTAAAGCCCAGTGAAACTAGTTCTGCCCAAGGCACTGGTGCCAGGCCAAGAGGGAGCAAAACACCCCCTTGGAAGCGTTCCTCAGGGCACACCCCAGGTGTTTCCACCACCCCATGGATCCTGCAACACCCTCTGGTGAAAAGTTCCTTGCCAGCTTGCCCCAAATTATTCACAAATTCCCTGGCTGGCTTTCTGCTACTACTGCAGGTGTCTTCAAGGGAATCTTCTCACCTCTCTCCCCCGTGGGACACTCATGCATGTTTTCTCAGCTTCTCACCTACTTCATAGTGCAGAAGGGGAGGGTGCCTTGTTAGACCCTGTGGCCTCACCTTCCATGGAGACCGAGCATGTAATTCTAACTGCTGAGCACTTAAGTGGTGCAATAGTAGCAGAGTTAACCCATCCACACCCTGTTTTGGAACTTGGTTGCAGTCCATCCTCAGGTTATCAAAACCCAGTAATAGGGTGAACACCTGCTGCATGAAAATCCTAGTCCCCTATAAAGGCCTTAGCAATTATGAATTTTAGAGGGTATATATGTATACACGCACATTATAGCATGTAATTTATGTTTGCAATTCAGAACTGGTTTGTATGAAAAGCATGCAATTTGTCAAAGTAACAATCCTTGGCTTTGTTTTAAACTGGCTGTTAAACCACAGATCTGAGGATTGAGACGTCATTCCTCAAAAGCTGCCTGCTTAAAAAGAATATCTATTCTGTGTTCTATCTCATGTGAATAGTAAGAAAAGAAAAAACATATATGCGCATCCTGACTCTGTTCCAAGGGGGAAATATAGTCCTAGTTAAAGTAGGAGCAAGTTTTGAGTAGAATGTTTAGCTTACAGGTTATTTTCAGAGAAAGCCCTTCTAATGTTGGAAGCAGGACAAATACTAATTCATCCAAAAAATGAAGTAAAATTGCAGGTCTGTGGTAAGAATTATCAACTACCTAATTCCACTTGGTATAAACCAATGGCTTAATGATTTAGCCATTTCTAATTGTTCTAATTTTATGGAATACATGAACAATTTGAACTTCACTATGGTTTGGTTTTTATCTTTGCTTCCCTAATATCTAGTAGCTGAGATGAACACTGCCAAAGCCATGTATTTTTTGTAGAATCCAAGAAAACCAGTTGGAAGACACCTCAAGGATCATCTGTTGCAAATTTCCTTGTTAAAAGCAAGGTCTAGATGTCCCAGCACCCTGTCCAGCCAAATCTGGAAAGTGCCCAACCTTGGGGAATCCATCACTTCCCTGGGGAGATTATTCCAATGGCTGATTGTTCTCACTGTGGAAATTTTACCTCTTGTGCCCAATCAGAATCTCCCCAAGAGTAACTTTTGCTCATTACCTTTTGCCTTTTCCATGTCACTCCTTGTAAAAAAAAAAGGGGGGGGGAGGGTGTCTTCATCCTCTTTGTAGACATCCTTTCAATACCAGGACATTGTAATCAGGTCACCCCTAATTATTTATTTCTCAAGGCTGAACAAATCCATTTCTCTCTCAGCCTTCCCTCACAAGTCAGACTACCCAGACCTTCGATCATCTTCATAGCCCTTCTCAGGACTCTCTCCAGCCTGTCCACACCTTTTTTGCATTGCTGGGATCAAAACTGAACACAATATTCCAGGTGTGGCCTGACACACGTTAAGTCTGATAGTGGCTTCTTTATCCAGTCTTTGAATGAACTCATAAGAAGCTTTCTGGCCAAAAAGGTGGACAAAGTCAGATGCTGAGTCTTTGTGCATCATGTATTCAAGAGATACTAATTTCTGTAAATCTCCTTAACACATTCAGTCTGAAATAATTCCATGTATTAAATGAGGCAGCAGTATTTTCTATGGGCTTGGTGAACACTATATATAAAATTGTGTACATCCATTCAGAATGTCTCTGGGAAGCTCATTTCCCTCAGCTGCTGCTTTCATCATGTCACACATGTCTTTGTTTGCTCCTTTCTTCTATCGCATCAGACCAGTGTTAGTTGTCTCCACTTCAAGGGCCTTTCATGTCTTATATTCACCTTGTCATCTCTCCACTGTTGACTGGCTTATTCTTGCCTGCAGCCAACTTCTGACACCCATGTTCATCACCCACTTGTTAATTTTCATCTCTCTCTTTCTTCTTATGCTACTGGTCAAGTCTGGGAGGTGCCTGCTGTAAACAGTCTCAAAGCTATTTCATCATTTCAAATCTCAGTCTTTGATGCCAACAGGAGTCCTTACAGCTGATGTACTGTAAGCATTGCCTGTCATGACAGTCAAGCTTGTTTTCTTGTATCCTCTGTGAAGAAAATTCCATCTGTATTGTTTTCATCTCTGAGTCCTTTTTTTTTAAGTGTGTACTACTGCTGTGTGAGCTACAATGGCAAACGTTGTAGCCTACCAAGGCCAGGCCATGCCGCAGTAAAGCAACTGAGTAATTCTGTGGTTGCATCAGGGGGTTCAGTCTCAGTCTCAAGATGTGCTGCCCTGAATACTCCTACCAGCCAGGTGCTCTGCTGGCAAATGGGCCTGTTGCCTCATTGTCCATTGCCTCATGCCACTTCCAAAGTTTCCTTGTGAAACTGTCTGGGTGCCAGCGCTGCCTGAAGGGCTCTCAGAGTTCAAAAGGCTGAAATATATATCCCTAACTGGATAGAGCAGATAGGAAAGGCACATACCCATGTGGGAAACTGCTACCTGTGTAAGCAATGATTTGTGGGAGAACAAGGATAAAGACTTGCACAGGGTTCACAGTACCCAGCCTAATTTGTCAAGGTGCCTCTGTCCATCTATTTTCCCTCCCTGGTTGATGGAAAGACAGAGATCATTATTCACAAAGTAATTTAAAAACACTAAATCAGGCACTTGTTATGATTCACTTAGTTGACAGCAGAGGAAAATGAGAGAGATCAAGCTGAGGTGTTAAAAGTTGGGATGACAAATAACCTTTCCTTTTCTACTACTGTAGAGCCATGAACAGCTTTGTTATATTACTTGAGTATATTACTGAGTGTGGTATTTCCATGTCAAGGGCCTATGTTAGCAAATGGGAAGACCATGATAGCTCTAGCACTTTGTCTGTCACCTTGCAGCACCTTAGAGGGAATGATCAGACCGCCTAGAGAGAAGGGTGAAAGGAGAATGAGAAAGATATGTTCATGAACCAAAGATCCCCAACCTGGATTTGTCCATTATCTGGGTCAGGATGGTGAAGTCCCAATCTCACCACTGTATTTCAGAGTGGAGTTAGAGGATCATTTAAGTTGAAAAGGAGCTCGAGAGGCCTTAAACAAACCAGGGATCCAGCCAGTCCTTAATCTAATCCAGCTCAGGGCAGGGCCCACCTGACTTAACTCCAGTCACTGAGGACTTTATTTAGATGGGTCTTAAAAGCCTCAAGTACAGAGATTGTGAAATCTCTCTGTTTAACCTGTTCTACTGCTTGTATCACCTCATCACTAAATTTTTTCCCTGCTCCAGCTGACCATCTTGGCAGTCCTTCATTGGACTCACTCCAGTTTTTCAACATTTTTCTTGTCTATTGGGCCCAAAACTGGACATAGCATTCCAGATGCAATATAACAAGTGCTAAGTAAAGGGGAATTATCGCTTCCTTTCATCTACTGGCTATAGGACTTTTGATATGGCCCTGGATGCTGTTAGCCTCCAGCACTGGCAGAGCACAGAGCTGGCTCATGTTCAGCCTACTGGCCACAAGGATGTGGGGTCTGTTTCAGCAGAGCTTCTACCTAGCTGTGCTGTATTTCAACAGTCAATTAATCTGTTCCATTTGCATCTGACCTGCTTGAATTTTACAAGGTTCCTCTTGGCCTGCTCCTCCTGCTTGTCAAGATACCTCTGAATGGCAAGAAAATGATCAACTGTTTCCTCCAGGTTGGTGTCATCTCCGAATTTTCTGAGAGAGCACCCCATCTCTTCCTCCAGGTCATGATAAAGATAACTAATCCAGGATTTCAGTGTCAGAAATTTCATGTAGTGTTAGCTCATTTCCATAGCCCTGTTTGCAAATTTTGATAAGTTTCATAAATGTTGCATTTTAAAAAACCAGATCATGGGAGGCAAAAAAGCAGACGTGTATAGTATGAACTCTTTGATCATTGAGTATCTGAATGTTAAAAGAGAGGAAAGAGAATTCCACTTGAAGCTAAGAGCATCCTGGAAGCATAAATGTGGTCTCTGTGTAGCTATGCACAACACACACACACACACACACACACACACACACACACACACACATATATATATATATATATATACCCCCCCCCTCCCAATATGCATGCACATAAAAGATGGCAGGAACCCTCTGCAACAGGTTTCTGAGTGGAGTGAGTTTTCCAGAAGACTTGCTGGCCTCTGGAACAGGGTTTCTATCATGAAAATGCTGACATAACCTTTAACTGTAGAGCCACAACCAGCTTTGTTATATTACTTTTTCCTAGTTTATGTCCTTGCCCTGGAAACAGTGGTGGCATTGTCTGCTGCTAATTGTGTTAAGGGGTCGGGGAGAGTTGGCACTGATATCAGAAGGGAAAAATAATTTAAAATTAAAAATTCCCCTTATGTGAGTCATACAAACTTGAGGGAATTTTAAATGAATGGCTTTAGTTTTAGATCCATGTATATGATACCCTTTTATTTTTTTTTCACATTGCAGATATATCAGATGAAGTAAATACTCTTTATCAATCTGATATATTTTGGTTATTTTAAGCCCCCTTTAATTTATAAATCTGACTGGTGGATCTAATCACCTTTTTTTACATGCTGGTTTTTCTCAGTGCTTTATGCAAAGAGAAACCAAAGCCTCACACAACGTTTCCAGCTCTCATGATTTTAATGTAGGTCTTGCAATATCTAGAGTTTTCTTTAAGCCTCAGCTCCTGAAGCCCAATGATTATTTCAAGATCTCACTCAGCTTTTTGTTTTGCAGCTCTTGAGTTTCCAGGAAAATACTGAAAGTCTGAATGCTAAAAGATCAAAAGTAACGATTAAACAAAAAAAAAAAATCTAGAAATGGCAGTTCTGAATGTTATTGTGACTTTTACAGAGGCCTTTTAAAAGCTTGTAATGGCAATTCTTTGACTATAATCAATTTGGATAGATCTGCTTGGAATGCAAATTGCCACCAGGACTCCCATTATGAATGCTATCTCTTAGAGGTGTGCAAAACAAAGTCCTAGGGCTAGTTGTTTCTGACTTTCACAGATACAAATCCTGCTTCAGGAATTATCTTTTCTAGAGTGTCCCAGCCTAAAATCCCAGAGCTAGGTTGTATTCTTTAAAGCATTATGAAGAGCCCTTGGTCTTCTGCTGCAGATAAAGTATCGTAATGGCTGACACCATACTGGCCTTGCAATCAGTTCTGCAAATGGATACCAAATCTGAAAGATACATAACACTCCCGCGCTAAAGACTTCTGTAGAATTGCCTGTTACTTTTGTTTTCTTTCCAGAGGTGCTAATTTCCAGAGATAAAGAACTGACTGCTCCCAGTGAGAAATGCAAAGGACCTTGCAAAAGCTATTAAGTGTGGGAAATTAACAAACATGGGAAGCAAATGGCTAAATATATGTGTTTCACTCAATTAACTTTTTAACAAATAAAACCTTTAGTAGCTCCCCACTATTCCAGCTGTTCTGCGTTTGGTGTCAAGCTAATGTTACTTAGCCCAGGGAAGGGCTGGTTTACCCTGGAGAAGGCAGGAGGAACTCTTAAGTTTTGCAGCAGTTATCTTTTTTGTAACAGATTAGCCTTTCCTTCTCTTTCACCAAGAGAACATTATTGCCCACACCGTGTGGAAAGTGAAAGATAAGGCAGGTGCCTAACAGAGGGACTTTACCTCACTGTGAAATCTGCTCAGAGCTGCCCTCTGTGCCATTCAGTACAGAAACAAGAGCAGGCAAACAGGTGGGGTAATCTATAAATACAGCCCTTAATGCACCATGTTCTCCCTCCGTGAAGCAGGGTGGATTGAGATCTTCTCTTTGTCAAGTCCTGTCCAACTTCAGAGACTGCCCAAGCACAGAGCAAGAGCTGCAGAGGCTTGTGGTACATTTCATCTTAGATCCCTTGCCAGCATACCCAGAAAGAGTGGGTTGTGTCTTTGGGGTGGGAGGACAGGTGGTTAAAAGTAGTCTTGAGTGTGTGACTTTGCCCAGTTTCCGAGGACTGAAGGTAGTCCCCACTAAGCAAAGGTTTATGCCTTCCATGTGCTTCACAGTCCCTACACTTTCTGTCTGTACAGTACAGTTTTAATGTGTTCTGAAATCTTGTATAATCTGATCGCTGAATTAAATTATATTGTTAAGGATATCAATAGCCAGCTACTGGAAGGTTTGCCATCATAAAAAGGCTACTTTTTGTTCTTGCTTAGTAAACACATTAATCATAGTTCAGCAGGGGAGAAAAAAACCCCAGCCTTTTACAGTAAAACCATCTGCCCTTTGTTTCTTTTGTTCAAAGAAAAAGACATAAAATTGAAGTTCCTTTAAAATTTTCCATGATAAGTGCTTCTCTGATTTCTTTTTCAGCTTTCTCTAATTTGTACGAAGGAGACTTTGATTGATTGAAACCCCCTAGTAAACCTCCAAGTCCTTAGCCACTTACTGCTTGCTTGATATAGCATTTGCTGTTGTTTATAGTCTGCTATCCATAGGATTGGTTTTCGGTGTAATAAAGTACTAAAAATCTCATAGAGTTGTATCAACTTGGGTGTTCTGCGGTTAGCATGGTGGTTGTTATGCCTAATTCCCACAGCAGAGAGGGGGAGTTAGGGGGAGCATCATAAAGAACAAAAGTTAGTGGATTGCCAGCTGAGTAAAGCCCTCACTGTGAACAGGTTTGGGTAATAGCAATATTTCTAAAGGGGAGGGTAATGACACTTAAGTGAGGTTGGTCTTAGTAAGCAGTTGCAGGTCTGGATCCAATAATGTATCATTTACTGCGTCTGGAATAGATCGCTTGAATAAATTAAGTGAACTCTTACCCTGCTGTGAGCTTTCTTGCTGTGTGCTCTGTGCTTATTAGCCTCCTAGACCCTAGTTTGACCCTGTTCCTTTCTTAAATTAATGCATCTCCAATTCCCTAATCTAGCCCTTTCTCTTTTTTTTTTAATCTCATGTTTCTTTGTTTCCACCCAACTTGAGGAAATAGCTGAGGAGTTTTCAACTGTTTACCCAGAGGCAAAATTAACAGGTGCATTCGGGGTTATTGTGAGGCTCATCAGATGCACAGAGGGCTTGGCTCATCTCCAACTCTGACAAACAGAACAGTATTGTAAATTAATTGAAAACCGACCAAGATGAAAGTATCAATTAACAAATAGGTATAGTTTTTAATTTTTAAAAATTCATTTTTATAGAGACAGGGGGACATTCTTAAAAGGGCATTTCAGCATGTCAGGAACTTATTAACTATGCTAAAGACAGAAAACATTATGATCCAGATTTGGTGAGGGGGTAGTACCATAAAAGAAAAAAAATAACTTTTTAGTGAGTCATAGCATTTTGAGCCATTATTAGTTGATAATATAACAGAAAGAGAGGACTTTTCCACTTGAGAGTGGTTTCTCCTTTGTTTAAAATGGAAAAAGCTTTTAATGAAGAAATATCCTTACACTGTACATACTGATTTTTGACAGAAATTCTTCATTCATGGTACAATCAAGAATGCATGAAAGCGCATTTTCTGTCATTTCCATGATTTAGTTTGGAAGGATTTTGCAAGCATGGAGCAGAGGGTGTAAAGGTTAAGAAGAAATGCATTATGTGTTATGTCTTCATCCATGGATCACTTACAGGAGATTCTAGTCAGCTCCACTTTATATTGAAAGGCTTTTCAGTAAGAACAAAAACTCTTTAGGATTCACCTTCGTCATTGTGAAAACTAAACCTCATATTTTTCAGAGAACTCTGTCTCCCTCTGAGCACTTCTAGTATTAAAGACAAAAGGCCTTGAAAAGTTCTTTGTTGCAAGGAGTTTTGCAATCCTTCATGTGTCACAATATGTGAAGGCAGCCTAGTTTATAAAATATCAGGAAGTTCACGACGAGCTGTTTAGTGACCTTGTAATAATCTGTCATTTCAGGCAGATTCTGTGGCATCTGAGCCTTTTAGTGGTCATTTAGAAAACTGAATTCAATAAGACCGGAAAATAATTACTGCTCTGTTTGGCAGATACGAATATGCTGGAAGATGCAAGAATTCTTTGGGTATTTCCTTATGATGTTTTGGAGACAACAGATTTTGCAATGGATTATAGAATAATCAGAATGTAGCAGCAGCATCAATTACAAAAACTATTTTTCTGTGCTGTACTTGTGAGTGTTGACTGACATTGTTTTGGGGAATCATAGAATGGGTAGGACAGCTGTCTGGTGTCTGAAACTCTGGAGTCATTTGCAGTGTGGAGAACAGAATAGGATGGAAACATCAAGATGGCAGCAATACCTTTATGGTGAAAAGCTGAATGGTGTTGTAATATATTGCATTTAGTATGCAATGTTGAACTCCACACCTGTACTCTGCATAACCTCTTCCAAGCTGTAGTCAGATGTTCGAGATGCCAGTGCCAGTTTGTCAAACTCGTCATTAGAAGGTGGGGCTCTAGATGGTGCCCCCAGACCTTTTGTAGTTTTCACACATCAAGCAACTGTGGAGGCTAAACAGGGAGAAAGACGATTTTTGGAACTGCAGTGTCCTTAAGGTCCCTTCCAACCCAAGCCATCCTATGATTCAGTTTTGTTGGCCAATATACAGTACGAGTACTGATGATGATCACAAGACAGTCTGAGCTCTTTGAAAGCTGGGTACACTTTCTCCCCTTCTTAGTTTCTCAATCAATAGTAATCAATTCAGGGCTGACATTATTTTGATATCTGTGCTGCCTCTGCAGGATCCTATGGCAGCATAGGTTGCACTGAAAGTTGTCAGAGAACAAACTGGATTAGGTTGGTTAAAGACAAATAGGGCATTTCATTGCTCATAGTTTCTCTCTTCTTAATATCTACACTGACAGGTTTCTCACATAATTGTATCTGCTCTTTTGCTTCATTTTTTGTAAGTTTTTCATCTTTAAGACTACCTGGCTAAAGTCTTGCTTAGACCATTCCAGAGATTATCTCAGTATCCTACAATGTTCCTATTAAAAAAGAAGAAAAGAGAAAGGACATACAGAGAAGGACAGCCTCTGCTCTGATTTTGTAGCTCAGGTGATCAGCAAGGAACAAATGGTGTTTTGGAATTGATGAACCAATTAAGAGACATAGGCAATAGCTGAGGGATTCAGATGTACCTACAAAAGACAGGATAGTACTCTTCCTTATGCATCAGGTCAGAGTGGAGGTGGAGAAGGATTAGGTGTGCACTGGTTTTTGTAACCCCAGAATGAGAGGTTGCCTCTGTCTCCAAGTTAATCAGTTCTGTAGTTTTTGCAACATGGCTGCATGTTTCCACCAGGTTTGCAGATCTTAGTTTGCTGTTAATGCTCTTATTTTTAATGAAGGTGAGTAGATCTGCGTGTTTCTCTTGGCATCCCTGTGCCACTCCAGACGCTGTGTAGGTCTGCGTGGGTTGTGATTGCTTCAGAGCTGGTCTCATCTTTAAGATATGTAAGAGTTAAGAGCTTCTCAGTTGCCAATCTCCTTAACATTAGAATGAAATGCTATTCAAAGTGTTATCTCTGTTGGAGACCCCATGCTCTCTTTCATGCTTTTTGATCATCATGAAATAATTCATTTAGATGTCAGAAGGATTAATTAATAGATCACTGAAATTAACATGGACACTGTTCAGTTGCAGAGCTCTTGTTCTGTGTACTATCCAGACTCTATAATGTTTACTTTTTGCTCTCAGTCAAGAATTTCTTCCAGCTGTAAAGGGGGAAACATGGTATGGTTTGCATTTCTATAATAAAGTTTGAACACAAAATATAGCTATAGAGACTTAAGGACATCATGGAACATCAGGAAGTTGTGGACTTTATATTTTAACTCTTTAAACCTTTCTGCCATATCCTGGAGAATTACTTATGTTCCATCTATTAATGCACTCTCTTAATGTAGAAATGCAAAACACTTTGCAGAACCAGCGAATTTTACCTGTCTTTTAGGCAAGGGTAAGGCAAAGCAAATCAAACTTGATAACAATTTCTGCTGCCTTTGATAAGGGGCCTGCTTTTGTGTGTGCTTTCAGCAGAGGATCAATATCAAATTGCTGCCCAAGTTTGATGCAGAAGAATACTGGGATGGAGATTATTGGCTGAAGACCTATGTTACCTCAGAAATGTCTGTGCTGTAGCATGTTGAGAGTCACTACAATCTTGGCAAAGGAAAGTCATGTATTCTGGGAGCTATCCTTGCATAAGATGGTCTCCAATAATTCATTCTTCTACTGTTATAAATTAGACTGTGCCCACATTGATTGGGGGGGGGGGAGAGGAGAGCAGGGAGGAAGCATTGGAACATGTTTTTGAATATGAGTTGCTCTGTAAATAAATTTGTATTCTGAATTCATAAATTGCAGAAAAAAACAGTGTACACGGTCAGAAGCTGTGTTCTTGCAGTTGGGGTATCTCTTGGACTTCTGGAAACATATAAAACACATTGTGAAATATCCTGCAAAGTGTGAAATGCCAGGCAGAGGATTCATGTAGTGAGGGGTTTCAAGAGAGCACACAGAAGCCAGAAGCAAGGAGTATGTAGTGAAAATGCCTGTATAGAAAATATTACTAGATTAGTTGGGATTAAATGAGTCCAGAGGGCCATTACAGTCTCAATTATTCTATAATTCTCTGATCATTATGTAAGTTGGATGTGGCTTTTTTCTTAAAATTAGATATATTCCACGTGTCAGATACTTTAAGATTCAGCTTCTCATAGTGCTGTGTCTTTAAAAAGACAGTTCTATACCAGTACAAACTCATTAGTCATCTTCTTGGTTATTAACTTACTCTGTTTAGGTATAGAAGTGTGATACATATACTTTGGTATACTTCTTACTTCTCCTCTCTGGCACAGTTAATAATCTCATAGATATCATATCCCACTGATAAATTTAGATGCTGTTAATAAGGATTGAATTGCCTTTTTTTTTGGCCATTATTAAATGCTTTATTACTCATGCTTATAAAAATGCATTGGTTTGACACACACTGTACAAATTGAGGTTTTTTTTTTATTTTATGTGGGTTTTTATTTTGGTTTGGTTTTATTTTTTTGTGTGTTTGTTTGGGGGTTTTGGGTTTGTTTGTTTGTTTGTTTGTTTGTTTTTATCTCAAGAGAAGGCTGTACTTTTTTCTTAAAATCAGAGAAATCTAGAAGAAATAAATGTGTGGTTTGTTGTTTTGGGTTTTTTTTACTTTAATTTTTCCAAGAGCTCTGAAACCTCATTCATATGGTGAATGCTCATGTAATGGTAATTGTGTGAATTGAACCCAAAGTTGTTTATATTTTCTGAAGTTGTGAAGTGCACAGTGCAATGGTAGTTTTGATGACCCTTGTCTTACAAGGAACGTATTCTGTAGCTAGCAGAGAGAGTGGGCAGATTTCCTTGAGTCATGCTGCACTATTCTAGAAGGATCTGGGTTTTTTTCTGCTGATCTCATTGGACCAACTACCATTGAGATAAATGAAAGGAATTCCTTGGGAAAATGAAATATAGTATTTTTTTCCTAGTATTTTCATGCCTTTGTCTGAGTCTCCATCCTATGACTTCTTCCTCTGGGAGTGAGGCTGACATTAGCATTTGCAGGAAGTCTGATTCAACAGAAAGACTTGAGCCTATAAATATTTGCAGTTCCATAGCTATGTCTGGAATACCAGTGTGTTGTTTCCTACTTCTCAAATTATTGCATCCAAGAACAGATTCCTAAACAGTTCTTTAAATTACTTCTGAAAAAGTACACATACAAGGTATCTTTTATCAGAGTCCTAATATTTGTGTTCTGCATCTTTAAAACCATGCTTTCAAATACAATGGAATTCCTTGAAGCCATGTATTAAGAAGGAAAATTATACTAATTCAGTAGGATAAGAGCCATCTTGCTCTACAGTTTTTTTAACTTTATTGTGGTTTTTAGAAATAGCTGAAGGGAGGAATGAATACTCACTCTCAACAGAGAATATCTGAGTTTGAATTCTCCAGAATATTCCAGTGCTATTGAATAATCATTTTTGTTTTCCTTTGCATGGGAGGCATGCATGTCTGTTTGAGGATCATGAGGCATTTAATTTACCTTTAGAAGTAAACTTTATATATTTATTTATAAAAGAAGAAAAACTATTTTAGAATGCTTTTTTCAGAGGTGATGCATAGACAGAATACAACTTTTAAAGGCAGCTAGGCTACCATGCTCCTTTACAATATATTGTATAGAGTGCAAATTGCCTGTAAATTAAATGCTTCTGGAAGTAAAGATAACTACACACAAATAAATAATTAACCTGAAAACTTCTTAATACGTGTTTTGTGCAGTGGCTCGGATTTAGGAGGGGAAACAGTGAGTTTAGGTTACACACTTGTGAGCCAGGTTGCTGATTAACTGTGTTAGAGGAATATTCCAAAGCTGAACAATACTTATAAATCCCCTTATGTGTGTCAGTGGCTCTGCCACTACAAAGACTTGCATATATGCTCAATGCTGTGCCATGGGAGCATTCCCCTCAAGGTGACAACTCATGCTGAGTGAAATCAAGTGTAATTGTAAATATTTTCAGGCTCAGATTCTGCTTCAGAAGCTGAGTATATACACATACATATGCAAGCACTGTCGCAGGTTGCACTTTAAAATGACTGTTTGTAGCTAACCGGTATTTTTCTGTGCTTTTTGCCAGGTTTTTCACTTTTATATTTGTCTATAGCAACACTGGCAGTGGAAAGTTTGTGTATCTTAAACTAGGCTGGCTGCTACTAAAGGAAGTTTTAGATTATCTAGTAACCTGCTATCCCTATCAGCTAAAATAATATTGTACTAAATCTCAATTGCTTTTTGAGGGAGGCAAAACATATCCAGGCATTGCACAAGATTTTATTCATCTGAATACTCTCTCCAGCTCTGCACAGAACTAGGAAGCTTCAATGGCCATAAAAAGGCCCTGGATATCTGCTCCAAACTCTGCTTCCAGACCTGGGGGCCTTGCAGGTGGATTTTGCCTCTGGGAGGATGCGTGTTACCCTTTCCCTCCTGAACTGATGGCTCTTCTAGGGCCATCAGCTGCTTTTCCTAGAGAAGGAGAGCATCTGGAGAGTTTTTTACAACTTGGAGAAGCAGTAACTCTGAGAAGTTATTTGTGTTGTTTGAAGTACGGCTACTCCCTGGTACTGTCATCTTCTCACCCATGGGAACATGACCTCATGGAAAAGCGTGTGTGGGCTCAGTGTCATCATTTCAGCATGTCAGAGAATTGTTGTTTTTCACCCTGCACTCCACTCCTGTTACCGGAGAGGAGCACTGAGCTCATAATCAGTAACAGAAATCTTGTTTGATGCTTCTGTTAATAAACATTGCACTGGGCAAAGTTTATTGTCCCTCTGATGCAAGGCATCCTCTAGCACAGTAAAAGTGCAGTTAGCAGATGCTGGCCACACCACACAATTCCTTACAAATGTATCTTTTAATGTTCCTTTTATTTTTTCATGTTTTAGAGTGGAAACCTAGCATTCCCCTTTCATTGGAAGGAAGAAGATGTATCTGATTTAGAGTGACTGGAGTAGTAAGTCAAGGGCAGAATGATGGATCTGAGATATACTTGAAGGGATAATTGTACACAACCAGTAAAGCTGGTAAATATTTAAGGGTCATGGGTTAAATGTCAGAGCCACAGTACTTGAGCTCAACTCCATAAAGTATCAAGAATGACTGGTAATTAAATCCAGGGTATATTTCACCAAAGGGAAATAAATTTGACAGCTAACAACCAATACTGGATTACCACCTCTCAGAGGTTAGGGATCATGCTAGTAATTGTAGGTGGTTTACAGTTGTTAACATAATAGTAATAGGTAGAATGATTGCTTACTCATAGACATCACAATACCAAGCAAGACTGTATCTTCTGTCAAAAAGGAGGAAAAGAAGTCCCCCTAGTCATTACAGTGACTTCGTTTTATTTCACTCAGCATAAACATCCTTAAGCTATTCCTGTTCAAATCTCAAAAGTGAAGGTGATCTTGGTACAATGTCCTCAACTCTTCCCTGAAGTTTAATGTAGGAAATATTTAAAGTTGTAATAGAAAAGTGGCTTTGTATTTTTCCGAGTTGTTTTACTTTTGGAAACCAGCATGGACAAATATGTCTGCATTTAATGATTGTCACAAACTCCTTTCTTTCCCTGCTCTCCCTCCCGAGATGGTTTTTACCACTGAATAATCCTATCTGATGACAGGATTATTCAGTGGTAAAATTAATTGAGCTCTCCTTGGTGGTCTGCTAAGGTCTTGCTTTTATGGAACACTTTAGCCAAAATTTTTAAGATACACTTAAAACCATGGTTGATAATTAACATGGTTTTGCATACTGGAAAGGGATGGACAGATCTGATGCAGCATTTATTAATTGAAAAGTCTCCTGTGATGTGCTTCAGGTGATCACCTAACCTAGACACCAATTTCTTCTTAAAAGGACTCAGCAGTTTTTATGTTTCTCCACAGAAGGAGGTGCAGAAGGAGTTGCTTAGCACAAGCTCTGGCTAGAGAAAAAATTAATTTGCAAGATTTGACAGCAGATGTGGGGACATTATTTAATATTGGAACAGAGCACAGAGCTTTAAAAATGTTTGATCAAATAGTCTCATTATTTTTAGAAGCTCGGAAGAGAAAATTCTCTGTTCCTGCCTGCTCTTGCTGTGACTCCAGTTCATTTGGAATTTTGCATCACCAAGGGTTTCTAGTAATCATGTAATCATACAGAGAATGGTATATTTGGATACAAGAGACATAATTTTTCACAAGTAGGACTAATAGGACTTCAGGTCTGAGAGAAGGAATGCAAACTGGGTCAAATTATGTCTTACGAGCATGTCATCATAATTAATTGTCATGAATAAAAAGCTAACCAAAGATATCTGTGTCTAGTGTTGAAAAAGTTCCCAACTCTTTTCAACAGTACAAGTATAGCTCTTCATACCCAAGGTGACCAACAATGGCAGAGACAGGGGTGTAATTTGAAATCTTGACTGCTTGTAACTGAGTAGCACCTGTTGGTGTTTGACGCTGCAGTTCCTCCTGGCAACTTGTGCTGCATTGTAGGTCTGCAGCTCCAACTTGGATTAAATTACCTGGAGTGGTAATCATGTAAGTGGCAGTGAAGACAAAGAAACTTACTGTCACCATGAAGAAATTTAATTAAATCTCTGTGTGCTTGCAGGTGTCTATAGTTTTTGTCAGAATCTTCCTACCTGCAGTAATAAAAAGGACACAGTTTGCATTTGCTTGCCTCACAGAACTAAAACTCTTTGAGAGCAGCAACCTTGACTCAGCTGTGCAAAATGAGGTGATGTGTAACAAACTTGAGCAATTTTATTTATTTGTTATGGGGAATTTTGTTTGGTTTGAGGGTTCTTGGATTTTTTAATACTTTCTTGTACCAGCAAGCTTCCTGCTGGGACAGAAAGTTTCTCCAGGCTCCTTAGGGGACAAGTGGGTTTGTTTGAGTGGTCTCCAAGTGACGGCTACCTGTCATTGACATCTGCACTGATGTTGCTCACTTGCTGCCTTCTTCTCTTCCTCTTCCTCACTGTTTCTCTGTCTGCTCACCCCCTCCCCCTTGCCTTTTTCTCCTCTGTGGCCATTCAGCTGTGGGCAGTCATAATGCCTGGCACAGCCCTTGGTTTGTCTTTCAGGTCCTCCTGTTTCCTCAATGTGAGGCCCAGAGGTTTCCAATGTCTGCAGTCGTTTCAGGTCTTCCTTTCAGAAAGGCAAAAGCTGCTGAGGAGATCCTGTCCAGACCTGTGGGAAAGTGCAGCCCAGCAATAGCTATTAATACTGTTCCTTTCCCAGTCCTTCTGAAAGGAACTCCCAACAGGAAGGTTTCAGCACTCTGCACAACTTTGCAGCTTCACTTTAACTCTTTGGCTCCTACATCATTAAGCTGCCCCAACAAAGCTGCCTTGGCTTTTTTTGCCAAATGCTCATTGTCTCTTGATGTAATTGCTAGCAGAGGTTTGCCATTAAGAGTCTTTACAACGGCATTTTTCCCACTCCTCCCCAGGGAGATGCTAGTAGTGCTTGATTCAGAGATTATTGATGTTGGCTTGAGTATTTGGAAATACCTCTTTAGTGTCACCATGGTTAATAAAAGTGCTTTAAAGGATGGTATCAACAGGTTAGCTTGGCTTACCAGTAAACAGTTGTGCTGTGTGGAGAGGTTTGCATGCTAACCTTCTTGGAGTGTAGTTTGCTCTGCTCCTTGAAGCTTTGCTCTCCTTCAGCCTATGTATTTGACATTAATTGTATACTGCATGTGCACTGCAAGGAAATAATGGAGCTTCTCATTGCTCTCTGGCAATCACTGTCAGCTCATGTCATTTTTGACATAGGATAGGTATCTGCCTCTTCTGGCCTCTCTTGTAGAGCATTAATTATAAAAAAATAGGGGGAAGGGATTTATCATTGCTACATGGGGTAAGCAGTTTACAGAAATGATTAATTTTAGACATATTTAAAAGTGCTAAGTATTCATGATATAGCCACTGAAATACTAACACTGCAAGTTGTCTCTAGGGGCATTTTTTGCAGTTTTTTATGGTTTTCCCCTCTAGGAAACAAAAATAATTTAGTCAGTTTCACTTTTGTTTCTAGACTGATTCTAATCAAGGTCATCCTTGTTTTTTTTGTAGCCAGGCAGCACATTACTGCATTTGCACCTTAACATTAAAGTATTTCCTCTGTAAAACTGAAAATCCTTCTTATCAGTGTTTAACATCTGTGCTTATTTGTCATACATAGTTTTAAAAATTACTTCTATGGTTCTGTGGAAAAATTTGGTTTATGAATGTAGTCATCAACGCAGTTATTGGTAAAATGTCTGCCATCAAGATGTTCCCAGTGGTTGTTGCCTAAACAGCAAAAAGAAAGAAGCATAATAATAGCAGTTTGTTAACACATAAGTAGCACATTTATTTACACATATTCCTGGCAGTTTTTAATTTAGAATTATTTTTTTTAATTTTAATGGAAGATACAGGATGGTAGCAGTGCCACAGTGTTGTTATGATAAGAATATCCCAAAAGCATAGCTGTGATGGAGTTTTTGTGTTACTCCATTCTTCAACAATCCTTTCCTTTAGAGGTCCCAAGAAAAATAGGGTTGCCGCCTAAAATTATGTTTCTAAAATGCACCACTTGAAATGCTTCTTCTCTTTTTATTATTAAAAAAATAAAGGCACAAATACATGTTCTTTTTGGAAAACTAAATTATGTAAGAAAATAAATGCTATTAAGAGGAAATGTAGCACATGAAGTATAAAGAGTTTTACTTCCTGTATTTTGATTTTTAACCTTTCCCAAACTTTCTCTATTGTAAAGTTAAAACAAAGTCTTATCAGTAAGTGCCATATAGCAGCAGCTGGATAGCATTAGAGCCCTCTGTATGAGCTATTCTTCTTCATTACCTTTTTCATGACAGCTCTTACTTTGTACACAAAATGTTACTTTGTATTGGAGATTTATGTAATTTTGGTGTCTTCCATTCTGAGTTAAAGCATGACTGTGGTGGAAATGGTGGGGTTTACAGGTAGAGTCATTAGAAATTTATGGGAGAAAAAGCAATGAAATTTAAAATGTTCAGTGCAAAAAGTTGTGTTTGTACAAGGACTTTAATAATTCCCCTTCCCCTTCCACCCACCCCACCTCATCCCTTTTCCCTTCATTTTATGTCAGTGAAAGAAGATAATTACTTTGGTTGGTTCAGGGAGGGTGTTTGATGGCAAATCTGTTTCTGGTTTCTGTGTGTATTAAAGTTAAATAATCTGTTGGGTGCATTCCTGTTAAAGCAAAAATTGCACATAGTCTTGTTCATTACCTGATAAACTGATGTGATTAATCTTTAACTTCTAATGTTTATTTAAAATGTCTCTAATTTATTTAAATAGTAATTTAAATTTGGAGCCAGCAGAGTAATCTGCTACTAGAACAGCATTCCGGCCTGGAGGGATCAAATTACACCTTAGACTTTTCCTCTAACAGTGCCACAAGGAGCATGGGAATGCTGGAGAGGTGTTACCCTCATTCCCTGGGGTGAAAAGACATTGGTTTTTATTACTGTTTCATATTACTAGATGAGTTCAGGATTTTTCTGATAAAATATGTTATCACAGAAAAAAATGTTGGTTTGTTTCAATCAAATATTTGCAGGAACATGCAAATTCTGGTGGCAGTCAGCAAAATAGGTTCAAGTCTTCATTACCTCTACCAGTACTGGTTTTGATAGCCCAATGATCCACATATTCAATCTCACATTACTACAGTACATTTTACTGAACATTCTAAAATGGGTATTTACAGGTCTATTCACAGATTTATTCTACAGAGATAATTTTGCAGGCAATGATTTGAGCCTGGCCTCCCACATGCCACCTGAAACATTTGGTCCATGGGCTGAAGAGCTGCATGCTCTTTGGTCCAAAAACTGGAAAATATTCATGCAAAGGTGTCATAACCCCAACAAAAAAGATGCATGGGTTCAACCTGAGAATAGTCCCTAAGGTGTTTAAACAACACATCTGAAGGGCTAGGCTTCAAATCCCTGTAGTGTTTTCAGGGAACTAGAGATGTAAGACATCGGTACAGACTCTCTGCGTGTTGAGTACTGGGTGGTTCTGGGATAGATCTGTCCAGGAGATGCTGTTTTGGTTTGTCTTCCCTCTCTCAACTTCAAAAGACAGTAATATGGTAATATTACTATGGTAATATGCTCAGTAATATGTAAAATGTACTGTTGTAATGTTCATAGGGGTGTAAGGTGGAAAAGTTGCAGAAAGGTTATTAGTAACAAGACAGTGATTTCTCACCCAGACCTACCAGTTAGCCTTACAGCTCTTTTGAGTGTGTTTAGAGTTGTCTAATTTTAAACATGCTCTAAGCAAGATGTGTTAGCAGCATGTATTGGTGCTGCTGTTAGCCAAAGAGGCCAAGAACAGTAGTGGTGTCTTAAGGGGATAACTTTCCCTGGAAATTAACTTCTTTATACTCTCCTCTGTTTCCATGCAAGTATTTGTGTTTGCTGATTAAGGGACCAGACCAGAGGAAGCCTGTAGTTGGTGTTTCTCATTTGAATGTGCATTTAGGCTGGTTTCCTAAGGAAACAAGCCTTAGGCAATCCCACTTTTTTTTTCTGTGCCTTCCTTCTCCCTGGGGGCTTCTGAACTTGCTAGACGATTTCAAATGAGAGTCTCACAGAAAACTAATTTTCTTCAAGTCTGAAAATCAGTGGCCAGGGAAGGAAGAGGAACTGAAATTATTACCCCCACTGTGGGAATGGTTGAGTACAAGTTAGTTGCTGTCCCTTCTGTTTAACAGGAGTTGCCTGGTTGGACAGCACACACCTATGCTCTCCCCTGGCTCTAGCAGAGACTGTCCTTGCCTGGACAGCCACGGTAGTGAAAGTGAGAAGAACAGGACCTTTTGGAGGAGGGAGGAATCAAACACCTGAGATGGTGAAGGACATTAAAAATAAAAAAATCTGTGAGAAGATGGGCATCATTAATTCTGTTGCTCACAGGAAATATTGTTGCAAGGATGGACTTCACATTAGTGACTTGTGGAGACCAGCATGTCTTCTTCATGCTTCATGGAAATACTGTCAGCTGTGAGACTGTCATACCTTTCAAGTCTGTGACAACCTAGCCCATGCTTGCGACTTGCCTAGTAATTTCTGACTGTAACCTTACGTAGGAATATGGACAATACCAGGCAGAGCAGTTGCATTTCCTATCACTACATTCTCTCAAGGGTAGCCAAAACCCATCTTTTTTAAAAAAGACTTTTCCTAAAGCTTTGTATTTCTGTGCATCTACTTTCTAGAGTACACCTGTACTTTTCAGTTCTGGTTGTTGTGTCATATTACTTACATCATCTCAGTTGCATCATTAGTTGCATTATCTAGTTTAGGCAAAATGATTGACAGCTGTCTGTGTCTGCCTGTGCTGGCACTTGTTAATTCAGAGAGCCTGGCCCTCCAGCACTGAGCACCTGCAAACAATAAACTGTCACCATCACAGTGTTATTTTATTTTTTAGCATGTTTTAAAATATGTAATAGTATTTGTATGGCTCATAAAATTAAAGTACATAATACTGTCATCATGTAGGGGTCAAATGATCAGTATTGTGTTAGCTTTGCCTTTTTTACACACTACCATTTTTACATTATTAATTTGAAAACTTTCTTCAACAGATGTAGCATGTGTTATGGTCTGATGGCTGCCAAACTCCAGCTGCAGACTTCTTGAGGCCAAGAACCTCTTCTGAAACTCTTTGTCATTTTGAGTTCAGACATATATTTGAGGACAGTTCTCCAGCCTTTGAAGGTCTTCAGGGACAAAATCCATAAAGTTAGTAAAGGGTAATCACACCCAAAGAGAGACTTTGAAGTCTGAAAATGTTTCAGTGCAATTCTGTCCTGGTCCTATTTTAAAAAGAATTAAGTAATTTTAGAATTGCTTGTTCCCTTCTGTCAGGATGTCAATCCTATGATCCATACCACTTCTGTCTCTGTTTGAATCATCTCCATTTCGTTAAAATTCCTGTCTCAGTCTTTCCTTGCATTCCATTCCTCGTTGCTGTTCAAGGGTCCTTAATTCCTGTTTAGAAGTGGGATGAAAACTCTGTCAGCTATGTCTGGGTCGTTCTAGTTGCTGAGAACAGGTTTTGGACTTTAAGACAGTCCTAAATCACCCAAAGCAGCTTTTTCTTTCTATGGGAGTTTAGCTGGGACCCATAAATATTTACTCATCAGCCAGGTTTCTTTTGTTTGTCCTGCCATCTCTTCTTGGTCCTGGCAACACAGCAAGTGACAGCTTGAAAAGTTTGGAATGTTAAAAAAAACTAAGTGGAAACAGGAAGGAAACAGAAGGAGCCAAGAGAGAGTTTGTTTTCTGCTGGGAGGTAGGAGCAAGACTCACTGCAGTCAAAGAAATTCATTTGGTTTCCAGAACATTCTTCTGGAAACTTGCTTGAACAAAGACAGCAGAATGACAGACATAAGTGACAATGCTTTCCTACCCAGAGGGAAAATACAGAGAGATGAACTAAAGTAGTCAGCAAAAGCTTTGTGAGCAAGTCAGTTTATATATATGCTAAAGCAACATCAGACCAGGAATGTATCAGGTTAAAACTCCAGCTGGTCTACAGATGGAGTGAGAAGGATTAGAGAACTGTCCCATCACAGAGAATTGCAAGAAAATCTTGAGAGTAGCTAGTATGAAAATACTGAACTTTCAACAGTGTATTAACTATTAATAGGAACTGCCATGCTGGCTCAAACCAGAATTTCATCTTGCTAAACATACCCTGTCACTGTAAGAGGCCAATAATGAAAGCTTGGGAAAGTAGCACAGGAACAGGACAAGCCTAGAAGGGATCCTTCCCAATGTGAGTAAGGTGTGCAGTGTCTGTGAATTTTTCAGAGACTTTGTTTCAACACTTACGTATAGAATTATATTTCTAAATCTCTGTGAGATTACTGGAAAAAATTGACATAATTGTTTGTAGCCAAGATCTTGGAAGATTATTAGAGCAGGGAAAACAGATGTAGGGGCATCTCATGTAAAAGAAGATACTCTTTTTGTCTGAGTGAGATGTCATTAAAGCCAATACTAGATAATATACATATCTTGAAGAACATTGCACACATGCTACAAATGTTGAATATGAGCTGCTGCTTTTTTTCTTTTTCTTTTTTTTTTTTTTTTTTGGTAGGGGGAGTTGGTTTTGAGTTTTTGTTGGTGTTGGTGTTGTTGTTATTGTTTTAACTGTATGAGCACTCTAGAGCACCCTAAGTTATTCTGCAGCTCGATTAATGGTATGATTCAGTTCTACCCCTCACTAGTTCTAAAAACACTATTCTCTCATCAGTGAAACATTCCTGCTTATACTAAAGTCAAAGTGGTGTCTCAGCACATTTTAGCTTTGGGGTTTTAAGTGGGAGCTAGGTCTGGCTTCGTGCTAAATTTCTGTTAGATTTGGACAAGACAGAATTTTTTGACATTGGAATTGCTTGGACAGCAGAAGTAAGAAATAGTCCTGAATTTGTTGCTGGAAAAGGCTACATGTTCAGGTCACAAAAAAAAACTTTTTTCCTTCTCTGGTTCTCCTGTTTTTCTGGGAAAATTTAGTGCTCTAATTGTGTAATTTGTCATTTTGTGATGATTTCCAATGATTTTTAGCTGTCATTAAATGACTGAAATGCTAAATGAAAAGAATGTTTATGTGAAATATGAATGTTATTATTGGCTCATCAAGTCTTGTCAGGCAGATGCATTTCTGCCTTTACCCATTACATTTTCAGTAATCCTATTGGAAGTAATAGGTAATAATTACCATTATTAGAACCTTAAAAAAAAACAAAAACAACCCAATTACCATATATTTGTAAAGAGTTAGTGTATCACTACAGTTTCACGTTATTATTTATAAAATCTAAATAATTTCTCTTTCTCAGAATTGTGTATTTACCAAGGGTTCAGTTATTGGCTTTTTTTTTTTTTTCCAGGAGACACAAAGAAAATGCTACTATGTTTGCTTGATTCCATCTTGTTTGTTAACTTCCTTAATAATTAAAAGGTGGTTATGCATGGGTAGCAGTTTGCAGCATATTTTTCCTATTGATGTCTTTTGGATTCCTTCTTAAAGATTACAGATCAACAAAAATGCATGTGAGCAACTTTCATAAAGCAGGTGTGTCAGGAGCATAGTTTGAGCTTTCATTTCAAGAAATTTACAGTTTAATTACAACACACTCAGCTCTCTCAGTTGTTGGTTGGTATTTTTTTTTTCCTGAGAAAAGACAAAAAGGCTTTGTAATCTTGAGCTGCTGCATTCAGGATTTAGATCTCACCTTGTAAAAGTTTTTATTGCAGCCTCCTCCTCCACTTGTGCCATGAAACAGTGAATCACTCCTTCATGTCTCTAAGTACAACTGCAGCTCTCATGTTTTATCCTGACACCTCCTAGATGAGCTTTCCATACCAGGGAAAGGGAGGACATTTGATGCTTCTAATATTATTCTGACGCCTCCCCTTCTCCGAGGAGTCAACCTTGCTGGCTGCCTTGGCTGTGAATCCCAGCATGAGACCACATTCAGGGTGATTAATGTGTGCTGGGGCTCAAATCACCCCTGGGCTTCTTCCAGGGCATTCATTCTCAGGGCATAACGTTTCATGTGTTCAGCTGTAGGATGACCTGGGCAGAGGCCCAGTGGTGCTGATAATTTTCCATGCTTTGTATGAGTATGCAGAGAAACTGGTCCAAAGCAACTGACAGTGGCCGCCTGGCTGCTGCTAATGATCTTCAGTAGCTGAAGACTTCCTTCCTTGTGTGGCCTGCACACCTTACTGGGTAAATAGGTAATCTGTAATTGTGGCTGTGGAGACAGAAAATGTTAGCTCTTCTTCCTTAGAAAATAATAGCCTCTTTCCTCTTCTGTTTTCGTTTTTTTTTTTTTTGGGGGGGGGGGAGTCGATATCCTTGAAGGGCTTTATTTTTCGAGGGGTGGAAGCTGGAGGGCACATTTATTTTTTTTTCTCAAAAAGTCATCAAATGATGTTGTTCCAGGAGTTGTTTAGCAGGTTTTACATTAGCTTTCCCTTTGGTGCTCCAGTGTTTTACTTTGGCTAAATACAAAATATCCAATTTAGAAATCTTTTTTTTTCTCTCCTTCTTTTTAGTATTTGTATGTGAGAGCCAATACTGTATTTAAAAAGTTTTTCTTTTAATAACCTGTCTGTTTAAAGAAAAAAGTACTGAATTTCATTTGAACGAGAACATTTCTGTAATTACATAATAGTCAGCCTGGATAATGTGAACACAATTGTGCCCATAGGATGAGGACATGACTGAGGGAGATTTCCCTTGTTACTTTGCACATGGTTGTTTCAAATTACCTTAATAGCAGGGCAATGCACACAGAGAGAAATGCACAATGAGAAGGTACCTTATCCAAAGCAAATAATGGCTGCATACTCCTCAGTAGCTGAAAAAGAGGCAAATGTATAATGACATGCAGGAAAAAGCGTGAGGGAATGTTTTGTTATGTAAAATACTAACTTAAGCTTAGATAAGGTCTGCATGTAGAGATAAGCTTTTCTGAGGCAAGCTAGTATAGCTGGAAGCAGCAGCAAAGGTTTTGGTCTAGTTTCAAGGTTTCTTCTTACTTCCCTGTTCTGTAGGTACAAAAAAGGCAATTGCAAATAGTAATTGAGCTTTGAGACTCCAAATATGCTGTTTGTAGCATCTAGAAGAAAGTCTGGTCCTGAAAATCTCCATAAAAGTCATGGTTAGTCTTGGAAACTCATTGGTATAGCATACTTCTCCAGGCAGATGAACCATAGATCACCTGGGTTGTGCTGAGGGCTGTGGTGCCCCCTCCAAGCAACCGGGAAGCATTTTGAGTGCTCACAACTGTCTCTGGTACCTGTGCCAGTGTGATTTTAGCCCTGAAAGAAACCAGTAAAGGTCTTGAGATTACCTGAAGTGATGAGACCAAAGGAAGAAAATGGTAAGTCCCTTGATTTCCAATTGCAGGTAGGCAGATGAACGGAGACTGTGTTGGAAAATGGGATGTACATTGTTCATGAACAGAAAGTCATTCCCAAATATGAAAGAGTGCATTTGGTTTCCCATTTTCCATCAGTGCTATACCCTGTTTTAATTTCGATAAAGATGTGCTCTTCTTAAAAGCATCTCTAAAGGTCCTTGATGTTACGCATAATATATTTTTAGATTTTTTTTTCTACACCATACCCAGGCATAGAAATGACAGCTAATCTCTTGCTTGAAATGTATCTTGAAAGGGGAAATTGGAAGATGTTGCTCTGTTTCTGGATAAACATTTGCATGTAGCTGAGCTCTTGTAGTGCAGAATTCCTCAGGCTCTCTTAACTTTTGTAGGCTTAGTTTCAGCAAAACCAGGGACCTGGTGAACAATCCCAGGAAAGCAAAAATCTGCCTGCATTTCTGTTCCCCAAGGAAAAGCACCCCACAGCTACAATTTTTGGCCCAGAGAGCCCATGGGAAAACTCTGCAGGAAGATATTTCATGCAGAGCCAGATGCTTCAAGCCCTTAAGCAAGTGTCATTTGACTTTACTAGGAGTGTTGTGATTTTACACAATCAGCTCTGGAGAGCATAACTTGTATCTAAGAAACAGGGGAGGTACACCATAAAATGCTCACCACAGAAAGATTAGCACAGATTTAGCAGAATTGCAATATCAGATGTAGAATCCTTAGAAAAACTTTTCTCAGTCCAGTTTCTTAGAGTAGATTTGAAACTTCAGTTTGTGTTTTGGGGTTTTTTAAGTTGTCTTTTCAGGGATGGTGAAGCTAACATAGATAGTGTATCACATCCATGCACTAGACTTGGATATCCATAAATCAGAGTAAAAATTAAACAATTAGGGAAACAGAGCATATGTGGTAGGAAAAGCCAGAAAAAACAGATGTTAACTTCTTACCTATTAAGCTTTCTCTGTCTTTAAGAGACAGACTGCCTGCAAATTCTGAAGGTCTATAGGAAAGTTTATATACATTTTTGTGTGTGTGAGGATAAGTCTGTACTTGGACCAACTGAGGTACACCAATGTGTGCAGCTAATGCAAGAACAAACACAAAGACTTGTTAATAAGTATACAGTATTTTAAAAAGACCTCTCTTCTCCTCATGTAACTTCTGTTTGGTCCTGCTTTTAGAGCTCTTTAAATAATATTCACTAAATTCAAGGTGGTTTGTTGAACACCGGCAATATGTTAGACTAGCATTTTCTTCGTTTTGCCGTTTTAGTGCTAAATTAGCAAATGAGTTCTTAAATTACTGCTCATTCAGAAACAGACACATGATTGCACATTGCCTTATGAGAATCAACTAATTTTTATGTTGAAAGATTAGTTAGTCTTTAGTAATAGACTGTGGCTATTAATACTGACATATTTCAAGCCAGTTTAAAGAGCAATTGCTTTAATAGGGCATATTCTAGAGAATAAAGTTTGTCTTTTAAACCACAGAAATTCCAGCCAATAAACAAGTATTTGCAGTAACTGTTTGCTGTTACACTTTGTGCATTGTTGTATTGAACTTAGAAATATTTACACATGTAAAGTAGTTCCCACTCCAGTCCTTGGGATTATTCATACTTACCAAACTATTCAGGTGACCTTACTTACAGGATCAGGACCTTTGCTGATTTTTTTTAACCCCAGGCTCTTTTTATTCCATTGTGTGTTCTCATTCTTTCATCTTTGTCTTTCTAATGCTCTAAAATGAACATTTCTATTGTCTGCATTTTAGGAACCTCACTTTATGTGTGTAAGAAAAATTTTTGTGTATTATTTTGCCTTGATTTTTTTTTTTAATTTGTGGAGAAGGGGGATCCTTTTCACAAACTCAGTGTGCTATTCTGAAGCCAGTAAAAATTGAACCAAATGATCTATGAAAAGCACAGTTTGGTGAGATTTTAAAAATATTTTTCTACCTTTAAGTAATTTAAATATTTTTAATTAAAGGCCTTCATAAACAGGTACAGCATTACTGGTGTTTAATTTAGGAAATATTTCCATATTAAAAGGTTTCCTTTAATTAAGTAGTCTAAGTATAAATTAATTGTTGTGTTTCATATGAAAATAGAGTACTGTGTCCAGTTCTGGGTTCCTCAGTACAAGAAAGGTGAGGAACTACTGGAGAGGGTCCATCAGAGGCCACAAAGATGGTGAGGGGCCTGGAGCATCTCTTCTATGAGGAGAGACTCAGGCAGCTGAGCCTGTTTGGTCTGGAGAAGGAAAGACTGGGAAGGAATCTCATCAATAGATATAAATATCTCAAAGGCAGGTGCCAAGAGGATGGTGCCAAACTCATGGTGTCCAGCAACAGGATGAGGAGCAATTGCCAAAAACTAAACCACAAGAAATTCCATCTCAACATGAGGAAGAATTTCTTTATGTTGAGGGTGGCAGAGCACTGGAACAGACTACGCAGGGAGGTAGTGGAGTCTCCCTCTCTGGAGACAATCAAAACCTACCTGGACGTGCTCCTGTGTCACCTGCTCCAGGTCACCCTGCCTTGGCAAGGGGGCTGAACTAGATATCTCCAGAGGTTCCTTTTAACCCTAACAATTCTATGATTCTGTGACATAAAAATGTTCCTGTATATATGACTGCAGATACAAGGGGTGTGTAGTTCAAAGTGCATGTAACTAAAAGAAAAAGCACTAAAATATCTCCAGGAACATGTGCAATTTCATCATTGTCAGAAATGTAAAAGTTTTTTTCTCAATTCAGTTAGTAGCTAAAATTATTCTGTTTATTTTAGTTTCACTAGCCAAAACTTTTTCCTTGCATCTGTCTTACTGCTGTAGGAATTTTGAGTGCCTCGTTGAATTTTATACTCTTGTGATGAATGAAATACAGAATCAGACTGTTCAGTTCTGTAGAAGCTAATGGCTGCTGCTGTTATTGTTATATCAATTAAAAAGAACAAGTAAGAAAGAAGTAGTTTTTGGAACCGTCTGCTTTACGGTAGTTCACACAGCCGAACAGAAATCTGAGAACAAGACCTGAAGGAAAACAAAGAGCTTTACAGTATTTTTTTTTTTCTTTTCAGGAAAACACACAGAAGCTAATTTTAGCTTCTTGATCAAATTGACCCAGTCTTTAACCCTGGCAAACGTTACCACAACACACTTCCAATAGACAATAGTTTGCATACCAGCATCACACTGGAAACAGATGTGCGTGCAGGACTGGCTTTTTCTGGGAGACTCTCTGAGAATTCCGCTAGAGTAAAAGTCTGAAAGTTATTTCTTCCTAACTGGGTTATAAACTGGGTCTTCTTTCAGAATCAGACTGGGATCTCTTCAGAGTCACTTGCACTCTTTAAAAACTTATTATGTCACAGCTATGTTTTGAACAGGCTTTCAAAATATTATTCACTTTGAGAAAAGTTGCTTGGCATAAAGCCTGATTATTTTCTTGGGGGGAAAAAATTGTTAACAGCTGAGCTATTCATGGGTGATGGTTGTGTAGTTTGTATATCAAAATGTTTGGAGTGTGAACAATTACCTCTTTTAGTTTCTCACAAAGTCTCTTAGAGTCTATAAAGTCAGATTATTTTGGGTTTTTTTCAAAAATATGTTGATCTTTTCCTGCTACATCTGTTCCATATTCACCCTTCTCTCCTGCCTGCTGCCCTAACCATTTTCCTGGTTTGATCATCAAGTTTTTCCCACTACTATGGCTGTTACTAAGGTCATCACCATCATCTCTGATCCACTGCATTAGGACAACTTGTAAAATTTGGCTCTAGCAGCGACAGTGTAGTATTAGTAATCCCCTGGAGCCTGCATTTTTGAAAAACAGCACTGTACTTTGAAAGGCCCTTCTCATTCAGACCTTTCATTTTTCTATAAATTGCAGAATCTTTAATTTTCAAAGTATTCAGTCTGGATTTTTCATGCATAACCTACATATTCTCTCAAATTTCAGAGACAGAAAGCTAAGAGCTTTATTTTTTTTTTCAGATGGTAGAGGAATAAATTACTTTGAAGAATGATAAGATAACACATGCTATCTCATTTTGCATTATATCTGATGGGCCACATCCTAAACATGCAGATAAGTTTGTTCAGATCACTATTCTAGTCAGTCAGCCTAATTTATTATTTGTTTCATAATAGTATTGGGAACCCATTCCTGGAGCAGAATTCCATTACTTGCACTGTTAAACTAAGTACAAAAGGACAAAACACTCAAGAAAGTTTTAAGCACAGAATAGAAACACAGGTAGATGTAGACAAATAATAAATGAAGGAGGCAAGAACAGAGTTGCAGCTTCAGGACAATCATCAAAAGTATTTGTAACATGTCTGCAAAGAAAGGATTTTCCTGGATGGTCACAAAATGCCCTCTTCATTCACTGTGATCAGAGTGGGAAAAAAAGAAAAGTTCTTGTGCACTTTGATCTGAACATACTTTCCTTTTCCATCCTTTGTTTGTAAAATGGAGATCAAGTGTCTTGCATTTTTATTTGTGCTAACCTGGTTCACATCTCTGCCTGCGCTCAATTGTATAATTTAAATTTTTAAGTCACAGGTACTTTTTATTTCTGGCACTGTTGCATTTTACGTAGAACAGTTACATGCTAGCATGTGTGCATGAAGTACTTTTTTTTTCAAAGTCACTATTATCTACTACAGTTGTTAATGACCTGTATGACTGTGTGATAGCACCATGCCTGGTCTCTGGGGCAGAAAGGGAGGCTCTTAATTCCACTTTAAGTTTTGTTAATATCAACAGACAAAATATGCAGAATAATAATAACAGAAAATATAGCAGAAAATATGTTTCAAGTTTCACTACTCATTCAGTATGGTTTGCAAATAGTTTTTGAGGAGTTAAAATTTCACATAGGTGTTGTGCAAGGAATATTTGCTAGAACCAACTGATAAAGCACTGGCTTGGGTATTGATGGTACAGCTCCTAACCAATAAAGCTGCACAAGTTACAATACCTGGACTGGAAGTAGTTGGAGGGGTACCAGGCACTGTAGCCATTTAAATATACTTTTCAATGTGAACACTTACTAAGATTAATTCTAAGCCTTTCAAGCTTTTGGGGAAAGCAAGACAACCTGAATTAATTTGATAATCAGTTGATAGTGTGTTCTCATGCTGACTCTCATATGTTAATTTTGTCTGCTAGTCACTATGAAGTTGTCCCTTTCTGTGTTTGGAGATTAGTCTGTTATAAAACACAGGAAAAAAAGTAACACTGAATATCATCACTATTAGACATAAAATTGATCCAGCAATGCCATGATTAAGAACTAGAAATGTATACAAACTTCAGAGGATATCATATTCAGGAAAGCTGTGTAGAGCAATCATTTAATTTAGAAAAACCATGGGAACTGGCAGCATTAAAATTCTACATCTTGACAAATTAATTATGTTATTTCCAAATATGTCTTAGTTTCTCTCTTAGGTAAAGAGTGACTGTAGCTGATTGTTAAATTTGATCAGAAGTTTGGTTCTATTAGAAGACCTTTTTTAGCTTTAAGGGAAAGAATGCTAGCTAGTCATTTAGTCATCCCTTGTCCTCCCAGCATTTTTTAAAAGGTCAGGGAGGCTTGCATCACAGAATTGGCATGTTAGTCTTGTCTTACATCTGGAATGCATGATACCAACATTTGTACTCTTAAGGGTACACTGGTTAACACAAAGGTGAATTCTGCCTTGGAGACAAATGTCTGAGAAGTGTTTGGTACTCTGTCTCCCAGCTTTACTACAAACATGACTTTAAACTTCCTTGGTTGTGCCTCCTCTGGAGTCTGGGGTACGTGTTGGCCGAGGGTTTGTCAGCATTATTCTAAACAACTTCAAGCATGCCTGTCTCACACAACTGTCTCATACCAGACTTAAACATGCTGTAAAACTTTGGAAGCATCCACTGGATGGTAAGGTCATCCTCTTCAGACACTAATATGGTGGCACAGCTGAGTATTAGGGCCCGTTTGGCTGTTGGTGAATTTTGGCTTGTAAAACCTTCATTCATAATGGGGCAGAAGAAGTCACACAGTTATATTACAAATAAAATGTCTGTAACAAAGTTTCATTTGTAATTATAATTTATTTTTAGATATTGTTTCAGTTGCCAGTGGTAGAGGAACATGTAACTTGTCTCTGAAATACAAAGCCTCTTGAAGTCTTCAGGCAATATGCACGGAACATCATTCAAATGCATTTATTTTGTGAGGGACTTAAAAGGGTATATGTCTTGAAATACTTTGTTGATTTAAATTTGGAAATTAATCCCTGGAAGGCCCACTTGCAGCTTTACTCAAAAGATTTGAGTAGCAAGTCATCATCCTAGGCAGGAGAGTTTTCCTTTGGTCAAGGTGTGTTGTGCATTTTGTGGTGAGGGAGAAGAAAACAAGTCTTTAAGGAAATCTGCTTTGGTTCAAGGTACTACACATTGCAAAGAAGCAGATTTTTTCCAAACCCTTTGTATCTGAAGAAGTCCAGACCTAGCTGAACTAAGCAGTGAGGTGTATTCCAGATGACTGATTTAGGGGACTTCTTTGGATCCCATAAGTAAGTTAATTATAACTATTCATATTGTCATTACTACTTGTCAGGAAGATATTTAAAAGAATGTGTGGCTAATGAACTTCTACCTTGTAATTGTCCCAGGAATAGAGTAAGTCTTGCAAGCAATAGCTGCTGTAGTTGTTTTGTCTATAAATAGCCTGTGCTTTCTGTAGCACAGGCTGTCCTTCTGGCTGCATCCCTAAACCTTCAGACTTTCTTGTGATGGTCAACCTGATCATGCGTTTTTGAAGACATGGCCGCATTAGAGGTCCAGATACCCAGTTTCTGTAGTTACAGTGGTGTGGATCAGGGCAAATGCTTCTAATTTTGGGCATTGCAGTTTACTCATTTCTCATGGGGTAGCCTACTCCTTTCCTATTTACAAAAACATCTGTGCTTGCACTTAACTGCACGTTTGAAGACTTACTTGAACCAGAGCCAGGGCAGGTCACGCTGGAACAGTTTTCTCACATGAACTATACTAATTTATTTTTTTCCCCATTAATTGCAGCTTCTTACTACTGCTCTGAGATTCGCAGTACAATTTGCATTAGTAAGGGTCTGGAAATAGCACTGAATATTTATATTTCTATGTTCAGATAAGAAGATCTACTCCAGCTTGTCTAATAAGTTACAGGAAATAAAAAAACAATTGAATAAAGGTCGTTACAAGCATGCATACTGCTGATTTTCCAGTATTTAATATCATGTTGTTATTAAAAGTTTTCCCATTAGAATGCCAATGTAACTTATATTTTATAAGTTGAATCCTTGCCTGGATTAATTTGAAAAATTGTTTCTGTGTTAATATGTGAAACTGAGTTGAGTTTTATGTGCTAAAGAAAAGCAATCAAATTTGGTCTTTTTATCTTTTTATCCATATAAGTAAGAGGAAAACTTTCCAAGTACAAGATGAATTTTTCTAGTTATTATTATATGTCAAATATAAAAAACCCCAGTCTTTCTGGCCATTTTACCTCATGAAAAAGACTAACAGGCAGAGCATTCTTCTCTTTTTGTTTTTTCTTTGAGAGGAAAACATGGCAACTGTTGAACTTAAGGATACTTCTGGGCTCTGATCCTTCAGACAGTGAATTCAAAGGATATTATGACTCATGTGACATTATTTCTGAGCATAAAATTACTCACATATGAAAGTAATGGAATGTGTTTGAAGTTTTGGGCCAGCATTTTGGTCACTCAGCAGGTGGTTAACTTGTAACCTGGAAAAACTTTGTTGTTGGTGGATGTTATGAGGAGCATAATTATAGAAGATAGCAGGAAGGTGTGCCCATCTAATGAATCGGCCAGTGATTTACCAGTGGTGTGCATGGGCAGGGGTGCTGTGCATAATCAAACAGTGCAAGATAATTTACTGCCAGAAGTGAGGCAAGGTCCTTGTCCCATGGTGTGCCTTGCTCTGTGAGCATCCCTATCAACTCAATGGGACCATTTGCCAGGTTGAAGTCCTGCTTAAATGAGTAGGACCCTGGCGCTGTATGCGCATTTAATGTCTCTTTTGTAAATCTCGACACCACAAGGGAGTTGTGAGGGGATTTCTGCTCATTTTGAATGACCAAGGCTTGTTGCAGATGAAATCATTCGCATCAATTTCAGCTGTAAGCTTAAGGAAGTCTGTCATTTTGCAATACGTGGGAATTTCTCTGGTCTGAATTCTCTGCTATGCTCCAGTGACAGAAGGGGCTGATGGTAGCACCTTCCTCCAGCTCTCTCTGCCTCCCTTCTCAAATTCTGATGAAATCAGAGAAGCAGAAGCAAACTGGATTCACACCACTGGTGTCATGTCTGTGGCAAAACACTCAGAAGTGCAGAGTCATATGTAGAAGAGTGCTGATGCTGCACAGCTCACTGAGCCTGTGCTTCTCTCCTCTGGCCCCTGCACCAGCTGTTTCATTTTGGTCCTTGCTTTAGGCACGTGGTGAATGAACTCATATTTTAGAAACAATTTAAGTAGAAGCAGATTTGGGCATAAATCTTCTCTTTAAATATTTGCTTTAATATCAGCCCAATTTCTGCCGAGTGATGAATATTAGAGTTCTACTAAATGTACATGCAAACAGCTTGAGTACAAGCATAGACATTCCCACATCTCCGTTTCAAGCTGTGGGGAAGTATCTCTGAAGCAGCCACACTCATTTGTTATTCTAAGATTTCATTCCATAACACACCTTTTAGGAATTTGGATTCTAGAAGTTTGGCTCTGTTGCTTCTGTGTCTCTTTCCAGCCTGGGAGATTTTCTGCCAAAGCATTTTTGGAAAAAGAGATCCAGGCAAAAAAATAACATTCTGACAGCAGTATAAGGTGTAGTGTGAGTAGTGACCAATTAATCACATATAACTGTAGCCCTTAAAATTAGCTGCTCCTCTTCTGACTCCCTTATGACTTCTCATGATGGTAGGGATGACCAGGAGTCCATATAGTGCAATGCCAGCAGCCAGGCTGTACTTACACCCCTGCAGCCCTTGGAGGACTATATCAGTGCTGAGCTGATGCTGCTCCAGCTGGTGTTCAGCAAAGCATTTAAGCCCAAGAATAGTTTGCTGAGTTCAAGGGACCTATATTAGACTTTTAAAGAGAAGTGCAAGCAGAAATGCTTTGCTGGGTCTGGCCCTAAATGGGTGGAGGGGGAATATGTTGCCAAATAGGTTTAAAGCTGCTCAGCTCACAGGGCCACAGTGATCTTATTTAAAATAGTATAAGACTAGTATAAATTTAGAAAAAGACTCCTTGAGTCAGCCATTGGAGCTTCCCACCCTCGGCACAGACAGCTGTGCTTGATTGATAGGTGCACCTCCCTTCCACATATGTGTGGTGAGGGTGTGAGGTTTTCCCAGTTATTCTTGCTCTTAGGTTGAAGCAGATGTGCTGCCTTGCTTGCTTCAAAGAGAAAAACATTCATTTATTTGGCCTGAAAAAATCCAATTGCTGGGACAACAGGTCCTCTAATTCTTTTTGCAATTTATCATCTGTCCGTTCCTCCGGCTGCACAGCCCTCGGTCCGCAGAGGGAAAGTGATGACAAGGCCAGCTGGCAGCAAGCACTCATTGCAGTTTAACCCAGGTGGCCACAGTGCTTAATGGACAACTCAGCCCGCAAAATGCTCTGCTGGTGGTGAGGACTTCTAATTTTCATTTTTGCCGGCGCAGTCAGTTCTGGAATCCAGCTAATTGTCTAGTTAATGTACCTGTCTTCTGCTCCGTTGTAAGACCTTTTGCCAAAAAGTGAGTTAACATGAAGAAGAGGAATTGTGGACCACCAAAGCTTTTGGCTCCTTATATGAAAACTGCGACAAGCAGACATTAGCTGAAGTTGGATGCAGCTCCCTCCCTGCTGAACAGCAAATTAGGCCATAAGTCTAAAGGAACATGTGGAAACATCCTTCTCAAATGGATACACATCTCAGAGATTTTTCCTTCAGTGTTCATACAGATACACAAGCTTCCTTTTCCAGGCTATAGCAAATGTCTTCTGATACCAAGAAGAAATGTGAGTCAATAGTTGGTGGAATTTTTTTACTTTGTTTTCTGTTCTCTTCTGCAAAATCCAGAAACTAAAGTTTTGAAAGTCTATGAAAAATTAAAAGGGAAGCTGAAGTTACATGTTTTACTTTCCTTCAGATTTTTCTCTACTACAAAAAAATTTACAAACAGAAAAGTAGTTCTTGCACAGAGATAAAATCTTGCTCTTTGGCCTTCTCAAACTCTAGTAAGAGTTTGTTTAGATAAACTGATTGACGGGGTGAATTCTGCATTCAGTGCTTCTGGCCTTTATCTTGTGACTGCTTCAATGCAGGTTGATCTGAGGACCCTCAGGGACTCCCGTTGTGAAGACTCCTCCCTTCTAAATGTCTTCAGAAGGGGACCATCATTGCTTTTTAAAATAAATCAGAAGCAGCTCTGCAAAGAACTCATCATTTTTTGCCTTGAAATTACAATAATCAGTATTGCTACATTAAGAGAAAAAAAAAGAGCATTATTAAAAACTTCTCTTAAGACACTTGCACTACTTCCAAACCAGTTGTAATGAGCAAATACTCCAGCATGTTTCTAAACCTGAAAATCATGTTAGGCAATGGGAGCTGGAGGATGCATTGTCTGAAATAGGATGCTGTAGGTATTTCATCCTTAGAAACCTTGGTCATAATTCTCTGCACAAAAACTTTCTCAAATGGACAGGCATATGTGAAAAAGATAAAATGGATAGGAGAAGAAATTGCATGTGGACAGTAGATGTCGATTATTCAATAAAAGAGAGGACAGAATTGGTTTGAAGAATAAAATTAACATTTTCTTTTCACTGGGTCCTCTCCTTTTTACCAGAAAGACAGCACAAGCCTTTGTCTGCCTGATGTTGCCATGTACACAGGGACTAACTTCATTCATAGACAGCTAAAACCTCAGAGGAAAGTTTTAAAGCAATGCTGTCTAGACCACTGATATGACTCATGAATGCACAGCCTATAACCAATTCCACCCTGCTTTTTGGGTCTGCAAACTGCCTGAAGCTATAGCTCAAAAAGGCACGTGTGTATGCGTGTGTTTCATTTGAGATTTGTTGTACAACTGTTGATTTTGTAGTCAACCCTTATCACCAATCATTTTAGATGGTGGGAGATGGTTATTGAGAGCCTAGGCTAGGAGGAGAGTAAAGGAAGGAGCAGAAAGATAAAAAGGGTGAGAAGCCTTAAGTGAATCAAAAGGGAAGGTGGAGAAGCGGAATAACAGAACAGGGGAGGAAGACCTTAGGAGCAGTCTTGAAAGTAGACTTGGTGTGGTACTCAGTTACATATAACTGATTAAAAAATATTTTTATAAATTACCATGTTGACAGAAAGATTTCTGGTCTAGACTATTCCCTGGCATTAAAAAAGAGTAAATCCTTCAGAAAACACTTGATGAAAAAATAATTGTCAGTGAAATCCTTAACAGGACAATCAGCAAGCTAGCAATCCTCCAAAGGAGTAGTAGGACTGAACTAAGCATTTGGGCTTACATCAGAGCATGATGTGGCTTCTGCCATAGCTGGAGAGAAAAGGGATGAGCTCATAAAAACAGCCTGCATTTGCATACAAGGGAAACCAAGCCTGGTGGAACAGCCAGGCCATACTCCCAAGGGAACAGCAGCTTAACCAACAGATGTTTGCTCAAACAGCAAACATGTGGAATCTTCCGGTGATGGATTTATTCAAATCCAGGTGGCCAGGAGCCAGGAATATGAAAAAGAAGCAGGGTAAAAGTTATATTTATAGCTCTTTACTGGCCCAGCAGATTACACTTTTCATGAATGAGAGAGACATCAGTTAAGTTCTACAAGGCCCTGATTTTTTGAGGTCTTAGAGTGACAGGACCCAATTCATTTGAACATGGAAAAAAAAAAAGCAAATTAGCTGACTAGGAGGTTGCAAAATTCTTCCCTCAGAAATGCCCTTACTGCTGCCCTTGACTCAGTTGGGATTCATGGCATGTGTGTGAGCATAGGAAATGTCCCAGCTCACACCAGATATTTTTCCAGGTTTTATTTTTCTTTGAATAAATCTATTGTACATTCCACATGAACTCCTTTGTCAGGTATCTTGGACTTTCTTGACTTCTATAGATAACCACTGTAGCTCTTAGGGAATTCAAATGCTTCAAATGTTTTCAGATGACACAAATCTAGTTCCCCTATCACATGTGTATGAATAAGAATGGTGGTTGGTATTTCACTGAGCTTTTTCATAAGCTGTTGACTTTTCTTTTATATGTTGAGGTGATACTTTGGGACCTGTCCAGTATCTTGGGTATCTGGGCACAGTATGTGTATAACAGCAGGATAGTCTCTTCTCAGATTAGATCTAAGAGACAACAGATGAAAACAATCAACAAAGTATAATGTTAGACTGGAACTAGACTGTTCAACTAGAAAAAGACCAAATAAATACAATTTTCAGTTTGAAATCCCACAATGCAAATTTATAAGTAATAAAAATCTTCTGAGAAAAACTCATATTTATTCTACCATAAATTTGGTTTGTTTTCACTTAAAGAGCATAGAAAAATGGCTGCTGGTGGAGTGTTCAGAGAGTTTTAATGGCAGCCTTCAGAATCAGGCAAAAGCCATATTTTGCAAAGCAAAGTGACTTCTCCTTTTTAGACATACCAGTTGCAGCACTGAGTTAACTTGTGTCTTTCATCTGTTTGATGTATCTCTCTGTTGTCCCTTGGCTGAGATTGCAAGGTCCCAGAGGAAGAAGCTGCATTTTCAGTTGTGTGTTTGCACAGCGCTAAAAGCAGATTGGGATTCCTTTGTGTTAGGCACTACACAAATATGTAGGAAGAGAGTAGACTCTGCCCCAAAGGACTGTCAATCTGTTGTAGACAGGCCAGATAAAGGATGAAAGACAGAATGGTTAGAGAGGTACCAAAGGTCAAATCATGGTAGAGCTACACATAGAACAAAGTCTCATGACATTCAGCCTGTTGTTCTGCCACTGGACTACCCTGCTGCTGCGACTGCACTGGCAATGTGTTTCCTGGGCCTTGTTAATTTGTTTTTTTTTCTTTCAGATTGAATCATTTGACTTCGTAAAATCTATAGTTTCTCCTTAAAAGCTTTATCTTGCTTTATTCTTATTCCACTATGGCTGTAATGATATAACTTAGTGAAGTCTTTTATTTTGAATGAGGTTGTCAAAATATCTTCCAGTTTTCCACCATGGTTTTTGTCCAAAAGAATTGCCACATTTCAGTGGAGAGATACTTATTAGATACCGTCCAAGAAGTGAAATACATATACCAAGGTATTTGGGTTCACATTTATTGCATAGCATTGAGGACATGGAGCAATTTGAACAGAAAATGCCAACTTCAGCCCTAGCAAAGAGGGCTTTAATACTGTACATGTAGAGAAAGAAAAACCTCTTTTTTTTAAGTGTCTCTGAGAAGCATGGGAGCATGAGAGACAATAGAGTTGCTACCTTGGGAAGTTTCGCATTTCAGTAATTCCATTTAATATGCAGTAAGAAGCAAATACACAAACCTCAGTTCTTGGCTTGACTTGGGTGCCTCGACGTTGTGGTGAGACCTATTCCTGTTGAGCCTTATGGACATATCCCTTATGGATGCCCCTTCTGACTTTGACCTCTGTTAAGGTGTGAGAAAATGAGCACAGGCTCAGGATTTCATCCAGGGAGCTGAGGCAATTCTAGCCTGTGAAAAGCACCCAGAATTTTGCAAGATTGCAAGAATTGCTGTGCAGTATTCTCTGGATATTATTGTCACTCAGGGAGACTGAAATGTGCTCTGAAAGAAAAGCTACTCTGCCTGATTTCCAAATGCTAAAAGGAAATACTGTGATGGGTCCTGTAAACCTGTGCTGGGGAGTCTCAAACTATTTCTTCATGGGTTGACTAAGTATGTAAATGCATAATAATAAAATCATTGTTATGTGTGTCTTTAGAAAAATTAGATCTTATATTTAAAAGGAAACAAGAAACGTCTTTAATTTTCTGGGAACATTGTCCAGTGAAACAACTATCTTCCCTATGGACCAGTAAAATTATTGTAGAACTGCCAAAACTCATCTTGAAAAGTAAATAGAAAATCCTGCAATTTTGTCTCATGTGAGATGACCATTGCACAATGCTTCTCCAGGTTTAATTAATCCTACTTTGAACATTAAAGTTACTTGAAGTGGGTTTGATTTTAAGACTTTTCTATACTACCAGGCACAGCTAACTTACCTGTCTTCAGCAGAGAGGTCTGTTGGTGTTTTTTCCATCAGTGTAAAACTCTTTTTGCTGCAGTTAATCCTTATCCGTCTGCCTTTATGATTTCAGTATTGTTTCATGTAGTCCTATACTTTGCCCGAACGCTTAATTTACACATTTGGTTTGGCTGAGTCCCTTTCACCCTGCCTACAGATTTATCCCATGTCATCTCCTCATAGCAATTTATAACCTCTATAAAATGTCATGTAGAGTTGCTTTTTATATGTGTCTGAGTAATGGTTAGAGAGAATTGCATAGGGAATCAAAAATCTAATGAGCTGTACATTATTTTACTATTTATAACCAGAGAGCAATCACTGACAATATTTGGCAATTTTACAGCTAAGAGCCCGGACTATTGTGCTTTTGAATGTAATTTATTAAGCAAATAAAACTCTTATTGGTAGCGGGTCCTGTTAAACCTGTGGCACCGCATGAGTTCCAGGCACATACAGCTGTGGAAGTTTCGTAGTACCTGCATACATCTTGCATGTCTGGACACTAATATTTTACACTTACTTCATAGTTTTATTTATTCAATTGCTTTTATGCACTCGATTGAGCTGTTACCAGCCATTTATAGTAGAAACCTTGGGTGGGGAAGAAGGGGGCAGGGTGAGAAATAAAATGCATTTATTCTGGGAAGATTTAAATCCTCATTTTATGAGACATGGCTTTTAGTAGGTCTATGCAGTGCAGAAAAAGGCCAAAATATTAGTGGCTTACACTAGCATAAAAAAGTCTTGGAAAATAACATTGAGGGGAAAAAAAATTACTAGTGCGAAATCACCCTCTGATAAGAAAGAATGAATTCAGCACTGTTCCTGAACTGCTTGTGGAAGTTTAATTCCTTTCTTACCTTCACTACATTCTCATAATGGAGTTGTTTGACTCACTAGTAGGAAGTCTTGCAACACTATAGGGAATTAATATAATCTCATTGTATGAGTTCATAGCTGTGTGTGTAGGTAAATAAGTTTGGCTTAATTTCTTTCACAGTGATTTGTATCTAGCAGGAAAAACTTTTCTGTTGTTTTTTGTATGGTTTTTTTTTTTTTTTACAATGCCTAAATAATTGTGGTTGACTCATATGGATATAAATCAGGATTATTTCCCCTTCAATTAGTGAGATTATACCAATATAAAACAACCATAACCAAAGCCCCCCTGTATCATCTCTGTTAAAGAGGAGTAAGACCAAAAGCTGCTTGATTATTCATGTGGCTAAGAAGTTTGTCACTTGATTAGATCTTGCTCTTTGCATAATGCTTTCAAATGAATTAAAATAACAAGGTGTTGTGCTACTGGTATAAACATTAGCTTTGGGAAATAAAGGCAGTTATTAAAAACCTTATCTCCTCAACATTGTTAATTGATGGCTATTTACCAGAAGTGAGGAAACAAGAAGATAGTGGATATTGAAATGGTGAGGTATGTGTTTGCATGTGATAAGTGGATAGTTTGCACTGGTTTGTACCCGTGACTTTTCTTTGTATGGATTGCTTTTTCTTAAGAGGCCAATTCTGTGCATTGTGAGATGTAGCAGAGGGACTAGAAGATGTCTTACTATTTCTATGGGTTGTTTTTGTACATGGTTTTTTTGCGGGTTTTGGTGGGGTTTTTTTGTCACCCACCCACCCACAGGGTGTTTGGTTGCTTCTCCACATTCTGAAACCAGATATTGGAACATCTTCTGTTGTCATGGCTGCTGTTATTACTTTCAGCAATTAATGCACTCAAAATGCAGTTCTGTCCAGAAGTGGTGCAGGCTCTGAGAGCGCAGCTCAGAGAACCATACAATCAAAGAATCACGCAATCATGGAATGCCTTGGGTAAGAAGGGACTCTAAAGATCCTTTAGTTCCAGTTCTGCTGCCATGGCTGGGGAACCTTCCACTGGACCAGGTTGCTCAGAGCCCCATCCAGCCTGGCCTTCAGCACTTTCTAGGAGAGGGCACCATATCAGTACGTATGGGTCATAGAAAACAGGCAGCACTCACAATGTGTCTCCTTGTGAGATATTTGTCTCACATCAAATATGGTGTGTCCTGTCCCATGGCATGGGTTTGCAGTGCCATTCTACCTCGTCACATGGCAGATTTAGCTTTTAAAATAATCTTTTCCCCCTTCCCCCCTTTTTTTTTTCCCTTCCCAGAGACAAAAATCATGGCATGCCTTAGGCTGATTCGGAAGGCACCAGTGGGTTGAAAAGTCTGTGAGAATGAGCAAACCTTCTTCCTGCATTAGTATTAACCAGGATATCCTGTTCCTTGATCATCGCCTCAAGGATGAGGGAATTCTTATATACAGTATACCTTGGTTTGCGGCTGAGAAAAGAAGAGACTTCATCCATTTTAGGAATCTTGAAGGGGGGTGGCCGTGGCAGGGGGGAGGAAAAGTTAATAGGAAACAGATTTAGAAAAATATTGTTTCTATTCTTCTGGGTGAATAAATCAGTGACTGAAACAGCTTGATAGCTGTAACCATAACCTACTACACTGCACAGAAATAAATATTCCCTTTAGGTCACTGTCTACATACCGTATCATATCTGTTGGCTTGGCAACAAGTTCCTGCCATGTGCAGTATACACTTGTGAGAGAGCACACAGGGGAAGGTAGAGCTGGGTTTTTTAACCAAAAATTATTGGAAAAATATCATTCCTGGATATTAGTAATGCATCACTTAGATTTCGCTACACCATGTTTATGTCCTGTGTGCACTGTTTATAATTTGATTGCCTATGCAAACATGCAATTAAACCATACCTGAAAGATCAGGTAGCTGTGTTTTCCTCAGTAACAGGAGCATTTTCATACTGGACCATTTCTCAGTTTCATTTGTTTCTTAATACTTGCACCAGTGTACAAACAGCAGGAGAAAACAGCTGATGCAACATCCTCTGCATTGCTATCTTTAATTAATTTTGGTTTTCTACACACAAAGTCATACTCACATCTTGGGGAAATACCTTCAAGTCCATTTAAAAACAAAGCTGGCAAAGAGCTGTAGATTATTTTTTAATTTAAATTACTAGTTCCTGCTTATTTTCAATATTGCCCTATAAACCAAGATATCTCTGCTTCGCGTTTCACACCTCACAACATGCTCCATTAACGTCTTCCCCTGCCTCCCCAAGCCCGTGTTCCTAAGGTGCCACAGCAAATGGAGCACTGAACGACTCTGTTAACTTCTCCTTCTCATTCAGATTTACTGACGCAAGCGTGTGACAGAGGGGGAGTGTTGGCCATCGGCTTTACAGAGTTTCTCTAATTATTGAACTAGGACCTCTAGGGCCCAGTAAAGCTTTGCACTGTTAGTTAATAATAAAGTAACTGAACTACTCCTTTTCTGTTTTCTTTTTTTTTTTTTTCTTTTGACTTCTTTGGTACCTTCTGGCCTTTCTAAAGGAGCCCCCACCTACTGCAGTAAATTGTAGCTGTAGCCTTGATAATACAGTACTTTGACAATAAGGTCTCAAGGGGTGCTTACTGAAAGAGATTAAACTGTAATTAAACTGCCCTATGAGTAAGAAGGAAAAGGGAAAAAAAAAAAGATTTGTGGTTTTCATAAAGCAGAAAAAAATACATTCACTGGTGTTTACAGCTCAGAGACTTTTTTTTTCCCCTCAATCTTGACTACAAAACAATCTTATTTTTAGCTGGACAGGGTTTTGCTGTAGTGCCATATCAATCCCACAATCCTGTTCTTTGAAATAATTGCACCGAGTTAGTCCCCAGTCTGCACTAACTGACTGAAAAGCAGGAAAGAAACATTTAACACACATACATAGAAGTGGATGAAATTTACCATAAAAGTATGAATTTATGTAAGCAGTCTGCAGTTCTATGTGTATATGTATGTATATATATATATATATATATATATATATATATATATATATATATATTTATAATGGGGCCTTAATTGAACATGCATCTATATTATATCCTTTTGTTTAGGCTCAAAATTTTGTTGGGGGTGTTGGGTCTTTTTTTATTTTTTTGTTAACCCCTCCACTTATCAGCTCAGCTATTAAATATTGTGATTGTGGCTTTCCAGCTATCAGTCTCTGATCAGCACAGTTAGTGCATTTTACCTTCCAAGAAAGTGCACTTTGAGCCAGCTGGAGCACGAAAAATGTAGGAGCTGGAGAAAGTCATAATTGAAACAGGCGACTGCTCCAGTACAGACAGGAAATAAAAGGAAGACGGGGCCCTTCAATGTATTAAATTAGATGTTTCAAATTCAGACAGTATCAGGAAAAAGAAGACTTATGCTAGAAAAAAAAAGGTAACAGTAAGTTCATTCAGCTGAACACCCAGCCCTCCCTTCTTCCTCCCCTTAACATGTGTTTTTGCTGGAATCTTACTCTGATGCACTGAAGGGTAGAAACTACACAGGCCCCTCTGGTTGCCAAACAGCAGAGTAGCAGGTCCTGTACTGTTATACTGCCCATATTTTCTCTCCCTTCAGACAGTCATTGGGTATTCTCTTCCTGTAAATTAGGCATGAAATTATGTTGGGCTGAGGAAACAAGATTTCAGCTGCTCAGTAATTAGAAAGAAAACTATGTTGTACCTATAGCATAAACGTAAATTTTTCGCATTTCCTGCATGCTAGTTTGAGATATTTCACATCTCTATACATAGTGTGTGCTTGTGTACATAAATTATGTGTACATTTCCATGCAAACTAATTTCTTCTTGCTATACAGCCACCACCTTGTATTGCTGATTCACACAGTTTTATGCTTGAGGTTTTCGCCTTAGTTGCATGTATATAATGCATCATGACAAAGTATAAAGATTTTTATTATTTCAGAGTTTAAAATGGCCCTACTGTTCAGGAGTAGCTACACATGAGTTCTTATGGATCATTCCAAGCAAGTGCCACTGAAAACCCTATGTTATCCGACTCCATTGTGTAGTCAGTGAATCTGCAATATGCATTTTTTGGTTTGGTTTTGGTGGGGTTTTTTTGCTTTACAACTTAATAGTAAAGTACAAAATCTAATATTTGTATTCTTTCATCTTTGTCTCTAAAATGACTTCCGGAAAATTACTTAACATTGGAGATGGTTGAGGTTTTTGTGAATTTGAAATATAATTTTCATTTTGATGAAAAGCATTTTTCAGTTAGTAATTGAAAATATTTTTTCCTCAACCACTGAAATGTCTATATTTTGAATTAAGAAGCACAGCACACACACAGAGATAGGCCAGAATCTATTAAAGTCTGACCTATTGGATACATCTTGCTGTACACCTTGAATCCTACTAAACTTGGCACTTAAGGAAAAAAGAAATCTTTGGCTCAGAACAATTAAAGTTTACAAAGTGTATAAATTACAGCAGGAATGCTTCTAACCACTCTTTTACCCTCTAAAATGCCTCAAGGGTTTTGGATTAGAAAAGAAACCTTACAAAGATTAAGATGAAATATCTCATAAGCAAATAGATATAGGGGAGAGTATTTTTTCTGTTAGTAATTCTTTTTCATGTCAAAAGAAAAAGTTTTGAGGCATATGGTATGTAAACAGAAAGCCGTTTATTGGGACAACAGGAGTTTTTTAAAAGTGAAACAGACTTCCTGGTAAGGAAGCTGGAGGAGTGAAAAAATAGGTGAATCATGAGATGAAGAAAATTCCTTAGCTGTTTTAGGGTTCTGTGCAGGTGTTGGTTGTCTCAAAAATTCTAGAGGTGCTCAAAAGTAGAGCACTGATTTTACATATTATCTTCATTTGAGCTGTTTAAGTTGTCCCCCTACCTTCTAAAAACAAGGTCATTCTTTTTTTCTGACTTCTGCCATCTTATGTGCATGCTACCCTTTTGATACACACACAAGGGCTAATTAGGTCGTAGAATAATCAGGTGACAAGGAGATAAAGCTTGGTGGAATGATGTTTTGCATCCTTCTGTCTGGTCAGTGGAGGAGGTGTTGCAACTGTTTTGACTAGAGGAAGTTATTTGAAATGAGGGATCAGCTGGTGAAGCAAAGGTACCTGTAAATACAGTGTTCAAAATTCTGTAACTATTTTCTGGATTCCTGGAGTACTGTCATTCCTTCTCTTTTTTTTTTTTTTTTTTTGTAAGCTTTTCAATTTTTTTAAAGACAGCACTGCAGCACCATTTTTCTGAAGGAATCTCTCATTGCAACTGCCTTTGTATTTTGTGCAAAAGGCATCAAGGAGGAATCATGTAAGTAGCACAAAGGAATGCAACCTGGATAGAATTTAGAAGTTGCCTCTTGTTGCCCAGACATGGAAGAAAACCAGAACATTTGGTTGAATTCTTCCTGCTGAACCACGGGGGAAAAAAATTACTCAAAGTTCTTCTTGGTGAAATCAGTGGGCTGCGGGGGCTTGAGGGGTGATTAGCTTAAGTACTTTCAGTTATTTGGTTGTGGATTTGGTCAGGTTTATGAGATAGATGGGAGGTGAAAAAAGTGTACCTTTTCTTTCGGCAGCTCAATTTTATGTAGGTGTGATTCAGTAAACATGCATGCTTGTAAAATTATTAAATGCAAGAGACTCTGTATTACGTGGCTTCATATCTGGCAAACCTGTTTTTCATCTTGAAAGTGATGGACATCACACCAACTTGCTTTTGCTGTTTAGATTAGTTTCAGAATGCATCCTTAAAACTGGGCTTGAAAACATGTGACTGTGTTGAAAGAAATATTTTTAAAGTAAGCAATTCAGAAGATATCTTCAATTATTCAGCTCACACCTGACTCTTTGCAGGGAAAAATTGTATTGTGTTGTGCCTAGGGCAAAGTGTGCTTCTGGGAAATTAGTAGAGCAAAATCTGTGAATAAATGACGTGTTTTCTTTATATTCTGAGCAAAATGGTACTGTGGAGTGAGAGCTGTGCTTGTGTAGTGTGAAATGTAGAGGTCATATTCAGTTCTCCACCTGGCCATAGAGATCTGTGTTTCTCCAGGCGCCAGCTTGGGTGTCTGAAAGGGGAGCGCTCCATTTTAGTGGCAGCCTTCTCAAGAATGTCCCTACAAAGCCAAGCCAAGGCTGGGATTTCCAAAGACTTGGGGAATGTTTGTAGCTTTGTGTGGGAGTAACTAAGCTTTGAGGAAACAAAATGTGCCTCTTAGGCAGGATGGGTTTCAGGCACAAAGTATTTCCTTGAAGAGGCAGACCTTCAATAGCTACAGCCACAAAAGGCCTGTGTAGGTGTGAGAGTGAGGAATCAATACAACTTCTTCACCTTAGGTTTTTTAATTGTGCTGTGGGATAGTGGCATTTAGGTATTCTGCCAAACAGACCATTTGCATGTGTAGCTGCAATCTACACTGCAGCTGGGGCAGTTTTCAAGGTGCTGTCAGTGGTAGGTCTAGACTTGAATTCAGAACTGCTTCCAAGCCAGGGTGCTGTGGCACTCCAGGAGGGAGAAGCTGGTGGGGCAGCACAGAGAATGCAAGCAGACCAGCCTGTTCAAAGCCACGTTGGGTTGCTGTTTCCATCTGGGACTGGAGATCGCTCATTTGGAGAAATCCTCAGTGTCATCACTTACTGACAGATGAGAGGTGTGACCTTCTGTGTTGTTGACAGATGAATGACTGCAGGAGGATGATAAGGCCTTGTAATCAAAGTGAGTGCTTTGATGAGATGTGCAGCCCCAGTCCACCAAGAAGAAAGGGGTCTGAGTAGCTCCCCAAGCTGCTCTGCTCAAAGAATTGGAGGATTTGCTACTTCCTCTCTCTTTCCAATATTCCTGCATTACCTTTGAAAAAAAAGCTGGGAGGGAAAGTTAGGTTCAGTCTGGTTACAGTGTTAGCTTGCTTAAAAGATTAATCTGATGAGAATGTTCTTGAAAACAAGCTTTTTTTCCCATTGATTTGGTTTAATTCAAATTCAGGATTCTAAACTTTAAAAAAATAGCAAAAAAAATGGTGTGTTCTTTTCTGTCAGGGGTAAGGCATGTTTGTGCCTCATGGGCTTACGTCACTTTGAATAATTTATTTCTGCCATAGTCAGCATAAATGGTTTCTGCCTGATTAACAGAAACCAGAATTTGGGCCCACAGCTTGCACAAACATTTGTGCAATTTTTTAATAGTTTCTTATTCGCCTACAGCGGAAGAATGAATCAAGAATTAATTAGCACATCAGAAGATTCTCACCTCAGCTTCCTGTCTTTCTTTTGTATTTCATTATTTCCCTACCTTTCAAATTGGTGTTCCAAGGCATGTAACAATATGCAGCTCTGGCCTGCAGAGGCTGATAGGAAATATTCCTTCATTTACTTTTCCTGTCTTACACTTTATGTTGGGCTTGTGGGTTTGGTGCCTAACTGCCAGCAGTTGCTTGGCTTTGGAAAGAAACAGCAACCATGTATTTTTCTTGTGGCTTTTACCTGAAGCCATAATTTCAGCTAAGTCTGCAAAAAGATACGTGATGTCTGCAGATGTTTTGGCAAACTTGGCTTGAAATTCATATTTTTAATGAAGCTGAAATCCATAGGATATTTGGGAGTTCACTGAAAAAGTCTCTCACAGCTCCATGGGCATATTGGCTGCAGCAGGTGCCAGCTGGATTGCCTGTTCTCCAGCCTCCTTTTCACAGGCACCTACAAAGCCAGTTTGGGGAGATGTTCAACAGCACACATAGGAGCCAGGTGCTGCTGGTAGGCAGTGAAAACCAGACACCTGCTCATCTTTTTACTTTAGAAAACTTGTCTCATAAATTTTGAGTCATGGTGAAGTCCTGTAAGGAAGACCTATTAAATTGAGCGAGCTTGGATGAAAAAAAAGCAAGAAGTACCCCTGACTGGTTTGAGTGAAAATGTGTTTTCTTGTCTGAGCTTGCTGACACAAGGAAAAACTGTTTGCGGAAAGCACCAGTCCTGAATATAGAGTGCATTACCAGAAGATACCCACGGCATTTCAGCTGCTCTGTGGTAAATGCCTCCATGTGGGGGTTTTTTATTGTGATAACTGCAATATTGTGTTTTCTATGTGGCTTTGTGTGGCTGCTGTTGCCAGGGTGCCACTGGCAGGTCATGGAGCCATGCCCTTATTTGTGCTGGGATAATTTGTTCCAGCACCTGTGTCTCTATATATTAAGAATATATTAAGAACATTGCCAGTCTGAGTGTATGTTGTTCTCTCAGGTCTCTTGTGTGCATCTGTTGTCAGCTGTGTCCTCCAAGAAACAAGTTCTGTGCTAGCTGAGTCCTGCATTCAGCTAGGTGCCATCTTCTGTAGCATCTGATCTTCTGGTACCAATTCCTTCTTAATCAGCACACGACCTCTGGCTCAGGGGAACAGCATTCCTAAAGTTGTTTAGTTGTTGTTGTTGTTGTAGTTGTAATTTGTTTTCTGTGATGTTTAAATAGCATTTTTTGAATGCTCACAGTCTGATGACTTTTTGTAAAATGTCAGGCCGGTTTTGTTTCTGCAGCTGTACTTGGAGTTGTGTGTGACCTCCCATGCTTTATGTTCTTTTGTTGCATCTGAGACGTCCCCTTATTTCTCTCTTGTGGTCATAACATGCCCTCTGACATCAATTTTGCCCTCAAAAACCTGGCCGTGCTCATTTAAGGCACAGTTGCTTTTCAGCAGTGCTTTGTGTGGTCCCAAATCCTTCATTACACATTCTTGTGTACAAACCCTTCCTGGGATGAAAATTCTCATTTTTCTCAATACATTGGACTATTAATATCAACAGTTGGTCCGAAAAATGAGGAGAAGACAAGGGCAGACTGCTTTCTCAAGGGTAAAGTAAGTAAAAGGCACTAAGGAGCTGCAAGCTGATGCCAAATGATTTGATAACCTTGTCAAAGTTAATTTTCTTTTATAGCTATTTCATATTCAAAGCAAGACATCTAATTTAAAAATAATTTTTTAGAATAGCTATATAAAGGAATAGAGTTTTTCCCTATTTAAAATTATTACTCCTTTCCTCCTGAGCTAGAGGGATTCTTCAGTATCTGGTTACAGTCTGCTTAAACTCAGCAGCGCTTAAATCAAAGTGATATTTAGATTCTATGAGCCAGGGTCTCCTTTCAGGCCAATAAACATCTAAAGTAACCACAGATTTACACCTAGGTAAACCCATGACTTCTAGGGGGCTATTTTGGACTTGTACCACTCTAAGTGCGAAAAGAATGTGGCAATAAATGATGACAATAAAAATGCTTTATTAAGCTGTTGTGAGTGCACTAAAGTCATAATAAGCACATCTATTTACATTAGCATCCATTAAAGTGTAGCACATGCATTAACTAATAAAAAATAAAGTTTAATGTGGATGCCAGGCTATGACACTGTTGAACTCTTGAATTTTATCAGCTCTGTGAAGCAGGTCCCATTTAACAGAGCTCTGCCTCTCATGTTTTGGTAGTAAGCAGGAACTAACAAGTTATCTCTCCTATTTTCCTGTTGTAAGCCATACTAAGAAATATTCAGGGCATGCAAAGGCTACGATAGAAAGACCCACACTCTTCCTATGATGCACTGGCACAGGAGGCCACATGGTGCCTGTCACAGTCACAGAAGCTAGCCTTTTAATTTCTCATCCTTTTCATTTGTTATGGCCTGAACACGCTATCAGTGCTTGAATAATCACTATGAAACTGCATGAATGAGTAAGGTGATTGGGATTTGGAATTTATGTGTCGCCCTGGAAGGTTTGAGTTCAGACATGCAATATCAAACCTCAATTTACTCTTCTGTTTCCAGTATATGAATTTTACCAAAGTTCTCACTTAGTATAATCACCATTTTATATCATTGCACAGTAATAACTGTCTAATATACTGTAAATTATTGTGGGTCTCTTCCTCTAATTTGTTCACTGAGAGGAAACAGACCATTTTTATGGGAGAGAAATGAAGCAGCATTTCTCAGAATGCAAAGCGTGCAGATGACCATCTTATTATTAGAAAAGAGGAAACATCAAAAGAGCTGTTTGTATAATCATCCCAAACTACTGTGGTCACCCTTTCAGCAAGCCTCCTTCAGTTTTCCCACCCTTTCCCTGCATGACTCTGCACCAGGTCACTGGTTTGCAGTTGCTCACTGGGCAGACCCTGGAAAAAAATGCAAAAAGAGCATCGTGCCTGACAAAAATGTCCCATGCTCAGAGATGCTGAGAGCATTGAGTGGAGGCTGCACCTGAGTGAAAACTGTTCCCTGGCTGCTGACTCCAGAGGCAGAAGGGCTGCAGCTGGAACTTAACTCAGTTTGCAGCAGAGAAATATGAATTTGAAACAGTACCTGGGGTTTATTTTATTTTATTTTATTTTATTTTATTTTATTTTATTTTATTTTAATACAAATAGCTGGGATGAGTGTTTTTGATGGTTTAGTTCATGCCTGCGCATTTAGTGTGCTTCATTTAGCTGGCTACAGATGAATCTCCAGGTCTGGATTTCTTTGTGACCTTATGGTCACTGGTCAGGGGTGTCTTCCCCACCTTCCCAGGCAGTCTTTCTTGACAAGTTGCACTTCCAATGTTTTTAAAAGCCTGCCATTAATACACATGGGTTTTTTTAAACACTAAAGCTGTAATGATTTCCAAGTTTTTACTTTTTAAAGAGTGAATTTCACACAGTGGATATTATTAAATGTAGTTTCAGCTTGTGTTACATATATTTCATGTAGGTCTCCAGAGGAAGGCTTATAGACTGTGTGAGAAATAATTAAGTTTTCCTTTAAAAGAAACACTGCAGAGAGATTAAAAATGTTAAAGTGAAAAAACACTACATACCACTTTCATATACAGCACTGTCTGTACACTTGTTAGGGGTAAAACGAAATGTGGTATTTATTTTATACTTTTACTTTGTTCTGAAAGAAGCATCCACAAATAGTAAGTATTTAATTTCAATCTTTTTCACAACTACATGTATTATATAATAGTTCTTCTGTCATCAGAATTGTCCTTTTTTACATACAATTTTTATGGGGGAAAATGTAACTAAAATTATGTTACTACTTTTATCTTCCAAAACCTCCACTATAAAACAGGAAGTATCTCCTTATTTTCCCAGCTGTAAATATTTTATTTCCAACTATCAAAGAGTACAAAAACTACACATAGAAGAAGAAAAAAAAGATCACTGAAGAGACAAAAATAGAAGTACCCCTTTTTAGGGCAAAAAAAGTAGCAAGTTTTTGCTAATCAGTCAGCATCTGCATTGTTTCTTATTCCCCATTCCTGTTTAGTTGATGTACCTATCAGTCACATAGTGTCAGAGCTGGACAGGAATGTCCCATGTGGATCTTCCAGTCCTCTTTCTCCTCCTTCTTGCACAGGAAAATGCTTGTTTGGATGGCAGAACCTACCACCACTTTATACTGACATAAGAGTTACAGAATACCTGTGTAGTTTGCCCAGAAAAAAAAAAAAAAAAAATCCTTTGTAAAATTGACAGAAAAAGCTGAAAGTTTAGGGCCCTCAGCATTTTGCAAAGTACCGAATGCTTAATAGAGATTGAAGAGTTATATATTAAGCAGCAGGATAGCTGGAATACAGTGAAAAAAGAGAATGAGGGAAGGAGCAAGAGGCGAAAAAGTCAGAAATTATTAATCATTTCTTTTAATCTCATTCTTCTTCTTCTTCCTGTGTGCATTTTCTTTCCATTTTTTCCCCTCTCTTTGTTTTACAAAAGTGCCATCACTGCATTAAAGCACTGAGAAAATTGCTGTGCAGTCAAGCCTTGGAATTATTACCATACCACATATAGGGTTACATAAAATGAGGTGGTTTTTTTCCTTAAATCCTAAGATTGTTCATTCACACAGCTCCCGCATTATAATCAAATGTGAACACAGGAAAACGGTCCATGGGATCAGCCCTCGGTACGACTGTAATTCCCAGTGAGGTGGGTGGAAGTCTGGATCACAGTGTGGCAGGAGAATAGAAGCCCTTCTGTTCTGAGATGGACTTATCACATGGTTAGCAGCTGGAATTTATGTGAAGTCTTATTAAATAAAACAGCAGTAACCAGTCACCTACTGCTGCAATATACTTGGAGGTACAGTACCTGAATATTTTCAGAAGCACTTGACCTTTCTCCTGCTTCTGCATCTCTGTATTTTCTTTTACTTACACTTGACAGTTTTTGACCTTCTAGTAAACTTTTATTCTTGTTTTTATTACAACTTAGGATTGTGAAAATTTAAGGGTTTGAATTATATGATGGCAGGTTTGTTAAAAGAAGATTAAGACATACCCAAAGAACTTCTTTCAAATGCAAAACCATTTAATTTTAGATTTTATTTTATTTAGTTGATTTTTATGCACATAAATGTTTATGTATGCCCACACATATTTAAATACGAATGCATATACTATTTTTTTCCATCTCAAGCTGGTGGGTAGAACATCTGGAATAGCTGTGTAGAACAGAAGTGTGAATGGAAACAATACTGTACTTACATAATAGCACAGGATATTTCATTAAAACAATTCCAGTATATTAAGAGTTGGCAAATTACAACACTTAAAGAACTGATCCCCATATGGGAGCACTTAGGCCTTTGAAATATTATATTATTTTTAATTTTGTCTCATTCAGTGAAAGGATTATAATTTTGAAGGCAGTGGGTCACAGCACACCAAGCCACTACACAGCCAACAGTGAAATCCCTAGATTATTGATGTATCCCCTGGTAATAGTGATTTTGATATTTTATAGAGTTTATTAGTTTTGTACAAGAGGTGCAAAGACCAGGCTGTTTATCAAAGCAGAGACAAGAGCTCTACCGAGTGTCTGCCCTTACCCTGAAGTAGAGCCTTTTGCTGCAGGACCTCCAAGGGCTTTTGAAATTAATTTCGCTAAAAAAATGGGAGTGGCTTTTGGTGTTTTTTTTGTTTTGTTTTGTTTTTTTTTTTTGGGGGGGGGTTGTTGGTTTTGGTTTTGGTTTGTTTTGTGGGTTTTTCTGTTTTAGTTTTTTTGGGGGGTTGTTTTGCTTGTTTTGTTTTGTTTTATTTTGTGGGCTTTTTCATTGTTATTTTTGTTGTTGTTGTTACTTTTGTTTGGTTTTAATTTAATGCCAGTGCAACTAAAACTGGCCAACCCCTTCTTAATTACCCTGCCAGAATTTCAACTCAGGACGTTTTTTCCAAGACACCTTGCAGAGGTGTCAACCATGGAGAGAGTTTGACTTCTCAGAACCTGGAGACCGCTCCAGAATGATGCCTCAAACATGAGGGGATAGAGGCCAGCTGGGATGGAAAATGATAACTAAAGCTGCCAACCTGGCTCAGATCGCGGTACAAAACAAAGACAGGCACACCAGACAGTTCACATAGCACGGAGCTGATCCATGACATGTCCCCAGTGGCTGGTGGCCGCTGGAGCTGCTGGAGGTGGGACACTGCCACTGCCTTGCTGCTGTCTGCCACTGCTACTGGACGCAGGCAAGCACAGAGGGCAGCTCCTCTAGGGCAGGCTGACCACGTCAGCAGGTTTCCATGTGCAGACAAATAAAGAGTAACTGAACAAAGCTGTTTTGCCTGCCCCAAGAGTTCACTGAACTTGGTCACTATGATGAAGTCTGCTGGAGAGGGTGAGTTTAGAGGTGAGCGAATGGAAGGTGATGAAAGAACAGAGTGGCACAAAATACTGGTTTCTTGCTCCTGGCTTCTGCTGGTTTTATCTCTGTGCATTTTATTGAGTGAATGGATTAAAAGTCCATTGGAAGAATATGTCACACCTCAGTGAGTGGCTGGTTAAATTCCGAGACAGGATGCCCAGCCCATGGCCAGGATTTTCCCTGCAGGAGCCAGTTGACACGCACATACTTTCAATCTGTCTCACTTTTGCTAAAAATGGGCCAAGTCTCTCACAGCTATGCCGACTAAAGTTGAAGAAAGAAAAGTTGAAGAAAGTCTCGGAAAGTAATTTGAGCTTTGCTCTATGTTGTCAGATTTCAAGGCAGTAGAGTTGGTAAAAGTGTATTTTTTGCGGACTGGACTGGGTTCGCAGCAGGCAGCACCGATAAGCTATGCCTGCCCTGAAGAGAATGTTATCTAAACAGCAAGCAGTTTATTTCTCTGTAAATAAGGAAAGGGATTGATACAGACCTGTTGAAATAAATGACTATTGTTTCAATAAATATTTTTACCCGTAGAGGAAACCTGAAGACCCAATTTCTGGTATGGCAGATTAAGCTACATGTGAAGTATAAATTAGTATGTCACTGCCTACCTCAGGTCCCTCTTGGCTTGCTGGTTTTAAAATGGCTCATGGCATGGCTGGAGAATCCATGCTGACCATTTTCAAGTTTCCTGTCCATTTTAGATATTTCAATGGAGACGGTGTACTAGCCACATCTCAGATGTTACAATATCCTATTTATTATAGAAACCATTTAAAGATACTGTTTTGAAAAAGATAGACAAAACCAGCTCTGATACTTTCTCAGTGAAAACTTAAACCGATCCTTCAGAAGGCTTTTCTATTGCTGTCACTTCGTAACAAATTAATTTTTCCCTCTCCTGCACATTCTGAGAATTTGCATGGCACATCCCAGCAGGAGCAGGTCATCATTTTTTAAAATTCTGTGAATATTAACCTTATGGACAACACAGGAAAGATGTCTTCTTTGTAATCTCTATTGTAAAAACTTGAAAGTCTCAAGCGCTCACTATAACTGCTACTTAACGTTTCTTCTTGTAAGTCTCCCTTTAATCAGGGGGTTAATGTTCATTTTAGTTCTTCCTCTGAAATGTGGTGGTTTGTGCTCCTTTCTTCTTCCACTCCTAATCACCATAGACCCCATAAGATGTCAAAAAACAGCAGAAAATTGGGTTTCAGGAGTTCCCTTCTTCAGCATGTCACACTCAAATTTATTTTCTTGACATCTCTCAACCATAGCAAGGCAAACCCTCCTTTCTAGGTCACACTTGTCCATCCTGCCTTCTGGGTTCCTCATTGATGCAAGGATCACAGAAGGCAGTCTGGGAAGAAGATGGAGAGCTGTGAGGGTGTGGGGTATATAGTTTTAAGACTCAGAATGAGGAAGGGAAATCTCTCATGTAAAACAAGCCTGGGGACAGCAGTGATGACAAACAGTAAGGTGCAGTGGCCAAGCTAAATTGAGATGCTGTTCCAGACGTCTCTCTTTATGAACATATCTGGGTTTTTTGTGATGAAGATTTAGAGCTGTTGATGTACATTTGCAGTGGTGTTGACTGAGAATTCTCACGGTGGAATGCAGCCTGCAGTTGGTGTTTTGGTTTCACATCAGGGATGGGAGGGTGTCTTTGAGAATCATTTGAGTCAGTCATGTATCTGTTCTTTGTCATTATTATCACAGTTTTGTAAGTTGAGCATACCAACAGCATCAAACTGTTCAGAAAGAAAAAGACAAAAAGTGTAGAATATTGGTAGTGATTTTAAAAACAGTCTGGATGCTGCTTTGACTTCAGTCCTTTCTAATAAATACAGAATGTTTTTTGTTTAGGAAACTGCTTGTAAATTTGTTTTTAATCACACAGACTGTGAAGCTTCAGTTATGTCTTCAATAACATTGATGCTGCTTGCAAAACTGTTCATTCTAGGAGAAAAATCAGTGACAAAAACTACAGGGAAACAAAAATGTTTTTCAACCATGATTTTTCATTTTCTTGTACATAATCTGATCAGCTTTTAGCTTCCTCTTCTAGGTTCCTTCCAGTAAGTTTACTTTGGAGCTCCAGTTAATTACTGGAATGTCCTTTTTGACTTTACCATTGAAGGATGTTCAATGAAATGAGAAGGAGACAACTTGATTAAGAAATGGCAGAAACAAGGAACTAAACAAAACATTCAAGCAAAAACCCCAAGCTTCTGCCACCATTACTATTACAATGAAGCCAAACAGCATCAAAATAATTATTGGGAAGGAATTTTCGCAACCCACTACCAAAGAAAAAAGCCTCTTTCACTTTTCTATAATTCTGCAAAGTTTTCTCTAAAAATACACGAATCAATTGTCTTTTGCAGTATACTCAGCCAACCCCAAAATTTGAAGCTACCTGAAGTTACATCTAGTGAGTGAAGTTCTCATGAGTGATCTTCAGAATTTTGTCATCTTACAGAGTAGATTTCTCAATTTCTTTATTGATAAAGATCTGTTTGATTTTGATTTATTCCCATCTTTCAAGCAATGTAAGTTAACTGAAGATAGGATAATGTAAGGAATTTATTTCTGTTTTGCAAAGTCTGGTGTTCCTTCCTGCTGTTTTTTTCAGCACTTGGTGTGCCTTAGTTACATTGGCTGTTACCAAAGATATGTTTGCTATCAACCTCTTCCAAAGTTACTCACTTGAGCTGTATCTTGTATACAAACAGGTCATGTTCATCTTTCATTCTCAATTCAAGGTGAGGTATTCTTCTCCATTTGAAACACTCAAGGGTTTATTTTCTTCCTTAACTGTCTATACATTATGTTTCTAGTCTAATGTCACTCCAGATTTCCTTTCCTTTGCTCTGGAGGGCTTTTTCCTCTATTGAATCTCTTTAAAGACACCTTCAGAGTTTTGGTTTTTTCCCTGACAACACGGAAAAGGTTTTCGACATTTGGACTAGATGAGATTTCCTCCTATGGGAGGGAACTTGGGGCCATCTATTAAGAAGCAAAGAGCCCAGAGTTCCAAGCTTGCTCAGGTTGGTGAGTCTTGTGCTGTGAAAGCAGACTGACATTAGCCAGTGGCACATTTGTAACATCTGTACCATGCAAAGGAGCTGCTGATCAAAGAATCAACATCAGCCAAAATGCCAAGACCTAGAGGCAGCTCCTGTGGCCCCAGGTCCCTGTTACAGAGGCCCTCAGCATAAGGAGCATCCCCCTTAAGTCAATCAGATAGTAACTGAGAAATAAGGAGGCAGAATCTACATTCCCAAAACATAAAGAGGGGAATCAGGCATTAGCTCTGAGAGAACCATTGACATTTATAGTTTTGCAAACTACCTGCACATCCTGCTTCTCCAGGACAGTGGCCTTTTAGAGCAGGCTGGGACGTAGCATGGCTGTTTAAAAGGGAGCAGCACCAAATCAGAGCAGCACCAAATCAGAGCACCACTCTCGTACTGTGCAAAATCACTGCTGGTCTCTTTGGGGCTAAGCTATTTGTCTTACTATTGCAGGGAAGTTTGCTTTGCAATTTGTGAAGTTGGGCTAATGAATCAGTTGGCTTCACACCTCGTTCTCCAGCCATTCAGCAGCAGCATTTCTTTCAAGAGGCAGATGTAATTGTGTCACATTCCAGTTTTACCTGGTGGATGTTACACAGTAGTCACGCAGAGCTGCTCTTTGAGACTTGATTATCTTGTACAAGTAGCCTCAGAACAAGAATCCCCCATGGGACTTTTATATAATTAAACATAATGGTGATTTCCACAGGGGTTTGTGCTGTTTTGCTGTAGTAATCAATTCCTGTAATTTCTGAGAATTCAGGCCCATGTTTAACAGTTAGCACAGTTTATGAACATTGAAATATCCAGCTTATTTCTTTACAATTATATTCAAGAACAAGTTTTGTTTGTGGATGCTTTGTTAGGATAGCCTAAGTAGCAACACGAGTGCCCCATATGTAGGTGGGAAGAAGGGGCCTTGCCTTGAACTTTTGGGTCCCCATGAAATTTGCACTGTATGTCTTTCCTAGGTGCCTCTCAGAGTGCCAGCATCCAAGTGTGTGACAAAAAGACAAAAAGCACCATGTTTGCATGGGAACTGGAAACACCATGGGACTTACTTCCTTAACTGTGTCTCTCTTTCTATAAGCTCAGCTTGTAGAGGTTTGGGTTTCTTTCGATTTTACTGCTGCAAGAACTTTTAAATAACAAAAGCACAGAGGTAGTAAATTTTCAAGGAAGATAAATAGCTTTGAGAGTAAAATGAGAGACATTTCTGAACTGTGGAACATTTGAGGGATATGCTTCCTGCAGAAGCTGAATGCAGAGAAAATACATCATATTTGAAATAAGAGTTAGCTTATCCCCACAGTGGAAGAGATTTCAATAATCTTTTAAGCCTTGAAGACTTCAGTTAGTTTCAGAAATCTCTCATCACTGCCGGATGGACTTTTGTCATACAGGAAAATCATGAGGGGTTTGGCAGCTGAAAGAAAAGGATGCCTTCTGTTTCTGTCAGCCTGCATGCAATGATTCATCTCGTCTGAGGGAAAGGAAAACCAAAGCAGTAGGGTTCTAGTCAGAAATTAGTCACTGTGAGACAGTGTTTGATCGGTAGCCCAGGGGTGGGATTTTTTTGTTTTGTTTTTTTACATGAAGTCATGTGACTTACTCTCCATACTTGTTGTTCCTATTAGGGGGTGTTTCTAGCAGGACACTTGGCTTGTTATGAAGTTGATTAGTTTTAATCCTTTACCTTATAGAAAAGGGTGTTTCAGTGTGGATTTGAAACTCCTGCTTGGCATCAAAATTACTCTTTCTGCAGCTGATGGTATTAAAGTGGTAGTGATACTCCCATCAAATAAAATAGAGATGAGAATCAACTGAGAGTTCCTCTCACGATCTGGTCATTCATCTTTTCCCAGCTTACATGATGAGTATAAATGAAATGTAAGAGTATATGACAGTTGGAGACATGGAGAGATGGAAGGAGACATTAATTTGCTACTGCATTATAGTCATTATAGGTGGATTTTTTTTTAAAGATAGATTTGTGCTAAAATGCAAGATTACAAATTTGGAAGATCAACATTCATGTAACAACCAAAAGAATAATCATAACTAACAGAAAGGCACAGGGCAGCAATGACTCACACTGTTGCAGCCAAACTGGGCAATGTCCCTACCTCTATACTCATGCAGTGGTCACCTTCAAGTCCCCTTGAAAGTGCTATAGTTTCATATATTCACTTTCTTGGCAGTCTGTTTTATTCTAATGTATTCTGTTGACAGTGTCACAGAGATCTAGACATGCTTATACCTGCTCTTTCCAAGATCCCTGTTCACACAGAGGCTGAGGAGAAAAAGCAGGCAGGTCCTCTCATGCCACTTCCCACTGTGGAAGAGCACTGGGACAGGCTTACATTGAGTTGTGGGTTTATTGCAGCAGATCTCCTGAGTCCTTTTCATCTCACTTGAGAGAAATATTTTCCAAATAACACTTTTTGCTGTGCCATACTTTTGAGAAATGAATATTTACATTGAGAGCATTTTATCAGAGCTCCACTGTTCATAGAGATGTGTTTCTTATTGCTCATTCATTTCATGCTATGAGAAGATGGACATTTCAAATGATCTGGAAATACTTTTTTCACACCAAGGTGGGCTTTCTAGGTGTCTGGACACTCACTGTCTGCTTACTCAAACCATTAATGTTGGAAATTATTTCCAAGATCATCAAGTCCAACCTTCAACCTAATAACACCATGGCCACTAAACCATACTGCAAAGTGCCGCATCTACTCATTTTTTTAACACTTGTAGGGATGGTGACTCTACCGCTTCCCCAAAATCCTGTTCCAATGCTTAACCTCTCTTTCAGTGAAAAAACTTTTCCTAATATCCAACCTGAACCTTACCTGGCCTTTTCCTCTCATCCTGTCTCTTGTAGCCTGGGAGAAAAGATTGACCCTCACATTGCCACCTCCTCCTTTCAGATAGTTGTAGAGAGTGAAAGTCTCCTCTTAGCCTCCTTTTCTCCAGACAAAACAATCACTGGTGAGAATTGTGACTGACTTCTAATTGGAGTGTAACCCTAAAGAGGGGTCATTTGTGCTTTACCCTTGAAGGTGCTTTTTTTCCAGCCTAAACCCTATACCATCATAATGTGTAGAGGAGGAAAGGATGATCTTTGTTTTTTGGGAGACACAGAAAACAGGAAGAAGACCAAAGTAAGGAACAAGCATTCCAAGAGTCATATCATGCAAAAGCAATGCACAACAACACAACCAAGACAGTTACATGCACAGAAGTTTCAAAGCATTTTATTGACAAAATTCAGTTTTCAAAAAATTCTATGAACCACAGTGGCTCACTGTAGTAGTAATGGCCTGGATGGTGTTTCTCCTTTGGTTGGATTTAGAAATACAAATGTCAAGCCTGGCTTTCTTTAATTGTGTGGCAATAGAAGAAACAATAACTCTGAGATGCGTGGCACAGACAAAGGTTATAATGGAAATTAATAGTGTAGCATGTTAAATAATGTTACCTTAATCCTGCAGCTTTGGGCAGTGGCACTGAATTTCTATTTTATGGCATGTTTTTCAAACTAAAATATTTTAGGGTTTGGAAATGCTCGGCTTTAGTAGTTCAGCTCAGGAAGTGTGCTCCGCTGCTATCAAAGGCAGGAGTCTGTACTCTGCATTATTAGCCATGGCATGGTGCATGCAGACAGTTCTTGTTTGCTACCTCTGCTGAACCTTTCACATCAGCTCATTTATCTTTCAGGTGTTATAATAATTGACCCTCAATCAGTATTCCATTATCCTAAACAGGCAATTATCCACATTGTCACTTTTGCATTTGCTCTTTTGACCCAGGGGTCAGGGAGGCCTAGTGTAACTGAATCCAACAAAATTATTCCCTTACCTGTCATATAAATAGTCATCCTAGCAAAATGAGACCCATGGGGGCTTTTGCTGAGGTGTTGAGAAGGCCAGTCTAACTCGTTCCTTTATTTTGCTTTTAAAGGAATGCAGTACTGTTTTGGCACTCTATCAAAATAAAACAAAGTTCCATTTTTTAGCCTTCTTTTTTTTCCCCCCTTTTTTTAAGTGAGCACCCCTGCACTTACAAATGCTTCTTTGTGGCCTACTTTATTGAAATTTCCATTCAGCTCTTCCATCTGTTAGCTGTGTTTACCACTATTCCTGGGGAAAGAATTCTGCATTTCACCTTCATTTGGGGGTGTAAGGTCATAAAACTGTCTGGATTATTTCAGCTATATTTATACTTAAGTTAATATTCCTTCTTTAACAGGTTTAAAGCTTTTAATTCCCCAGTTCGTTATTCATGGTGAGTGAACTAAAGTGAACGAAGTTTTTGTATTATAAAGAGGAAAGCTTTTGGTATTCAAAAAGTGTTCTGTAAATGTGGATTGTAACCCTCTTCACCCCAGCTCCCCGATTCCGATTAGGCTCATGTTTCACACCCTCCCTCTCTCCACTGCTTACAGCCACCAAATGCCATGTTTTATTTAACTAGCTCCTGTGAATAGTTTGTGTGGATATGCACTAGGGTTGTGTTTACATGTGTGGTGGTTGTGCACGTCTTGCAGAAGCTGGCAGAGTGGCAGGGCCCACTGACACCAAATGCACAGGAGCAAATTGTGGAGCCCCCCCATTTGCATGGTCTTGAAATATTAGTGTCAGGCCATCGTCGAGCCCTTGGTATACAGCTGTATCCCAGGAAGAGGGGTTTATTCCTGTTGCACTGGGGGAAAGCTACATCTGAGAATGGTGGAGGGATTTTTCTAAGGTTCCAGGAGGCAGGCAAGGAGGAAGGCAAACCTTGCTTTTCCTGACAGTATCTGAACTGCAGCAGCATACTGTGCAATGTGTGAGCCAAATGTGCCATGGCTTCCTCCTAGCTGCTGTGTTTAGATGTCCATGTTCTGAAATCTAAGGTACTCAAAGTAGAGGTGGTAAGGGGAGGAAAGAGCCATACTCTGATACAAAACTTATATGTGTTTGCATTTAGCTGCAGGGTCCCAGCCTAGCCCTGTCCCATCTGTTCTGTTTTGCTGTAAGGAGATAGTCAGCACCTTGAAACACTGTCCTGGCTCCTCTCCACCAAGAATCTGGGAGTTGAAGTGAGAACACAAATGCAATTTATTTTTCTTTGTTGAAATGTTCATATTTTCCCAGTGGCAACACAACTCAATAGTTGAAATAATGTTATTGAGAGAAAAGAGCAGAATCCCAGTGTGAATACTCTGCAGGCCCTTTACGCTTAAGCCAGAAAATGTCTGAACAATATGTAACTTACTCTTTTTTTAAGAAAAAGAAACGACCCACAAGAAACCTCAGATTACTTTGGGCTTTTCTCTTCCTACTTATTTATGAAAACAATTTTTTATTCAATTATCTATTATCTATTATTGTATTGCTTTGTAGTAACACACATTTCTCACTCAAGAAGTTGTGCTTGCACTTTCTTTGTCATCTTTGTAACATCCTTTCCTGATCCCTTTGATGGAGGCAGTGCTTTGTTTTCCATTAGGTGCAAAAGTCTGATCCATGAGTAAGAGGACGGGATTGGCCTACCCTCTTCAGTATGTGCAGGCCAAAAGAAGGTGTAAGTGGCTGAGATACGTTGTGGGAAAAATAATTGTGTCCCTATTGTTCCAAAAAAAAGAAAAAAAAAAGAAAGAAGAAAGTCTTTCTCAGGTCCCAAGACAACTGTGAAAGTGCCCATCAAATCTGCTACATATCAAACTCCATATTTGTCCTAAGAAATATCTGTCTTGAATTTTACCCACTCTTCAATTTTCAGGCAATTGATAAAACATATTTTGGCCAAGAAGTCTTCTTCAAAAGAAAAGCCAACTTGACAAAACTAGTCATGACCAGGAGAGTATTTCAGAGGCAAAATTGTTTCAAGGTGAAAAGCAATCCAAATAATTAGAAGGCTTAGCTAAAAACCCCTAAGTAATTAAGAAACTTGTCTCAAAAGATGTAATTTCTCGATTTTCTTCTTGTGATGGTTTGAGCTAGGGTAGCTTGGTTACTGGCTGAGGTTAAATGACACTTCTAAATGTCAGAATGATTTTGCTGGCTTTTAGGAAAGTGCAAGCTCTAGTTTATTGTGGCACTTGTTGACCTCCACTGTGGTTCGTGGAGTGCCAAGCAGAGAGCCACCATGAGGGGGAAAATTGTCCCCTACTTTTAATCCCCATCTGCTCTCACTGGCAGCAGAAAGCTGAAGGGAAATTGAGGTGGCCTTTGAGTGGCTGGTTTTACACCAGAAATTGTATTTGCCTGATGCAGGGAGTATTTTAATGTTCAGTGAGATCCCTGCAGTGACAGCTGACGCACAGGTCTCTGTGGCATTTCTGGGCACATTAATGCCTGAAGGCAGCAAGCAAACCCTGAAGATTCTTCTGCTCATCAGCCAGGCAGCTTAGCTCTATTCCCAGCCTTTTTCATATTAAGGGATAGAAGCCTTTGCCCTGGCCTTCCTCTTTTTTATATGTTGGGATAATAAAATCTTCCAGAATTAACCTCAACACACAATTAAAGATTCTGTTGTTCATTAGCGGTCTCCTTCTGAATGAGAGGATAGGGTATCCTATCCTCCTGCAAGTATTCTGAATGGCAGCAGTCAAACAGCAGATAATCCTGGGCTAGATGTCCAATAACAAACAAAAAAACCCAGAACACCCCAAAACCAGAAACCTACCAAACAAACAAACAAGCAAAAAAAAAAAAACAAAACAAAAAAACCAAACCCCAAAACAAACAAACCAAAAAAAATAAAAAACCAAAACCAAAAAAGATGATTTTGTATCTGTACCAGTGAACATTAGAGTAATTTTCCTTTTCATTCTAAAGCAGATTCTGTTTGGGTTAACACAGACTTTTGTGTGACTATGTTGCTTTGGGAGCAGACTGGTGTGTGAGCCCTGAAGTTTCAATGTGGGCCTGACCTGTTGCTTGATTTTGAAGAGTCATCCTCTGTTTCTCGCATTTTCACCATGAAATAAACCCAACAAATATTGTTTTTTCTTGAGCCACATCAAGATATAATGGGGGAAAATTTGCAGAAATTGAGAGCATTTTTGTATTGCGTATTACAGGTAGACATGCATATGAACTTGAACTGAGAGAGGTGATGATACCAGAAGTCTTGGCTGAGGGAAATGAAGCTGTCCCCAGTGTTTTGACACCAGATTTGACAAATGCATAAAAATTACAATAGCTCTCCACAATGCTTACAGCACTCTAACTTAAATACTTTACCTATCGTAATTTCTTTCACTCTGGGCTTCAAAAAAATTTTACATGTGCTACCAAGATGTGGTCTCTTCATGTGAGTTAGTGAAGTTATGCTCTGCATATGCTAGCATAATGGAGGGGAAGAGTCAGGCTTAGCTTTTTGAAGTTTTTCCTATCTGCATTTTATATGTGAAATGTAATCTTCATCCACACAGTTGTGTAATGGCAACAAAACCCCTATACATTGCACTTTATGCATAGTATACAGATTTTGCAGCTTCATAGATGTCCTTTTGGGGGACTCTCAAATTCTCACTATCCACTCTTAACAGCAGAGAGAGAGATTTCTGTAGTAGTTCATCTTACCAAATGTGAAACCTGTCAGCAGCTGTGATGTCATGGCCTGCATAAGTTATGGGACCTTTCTTCCACCCTTCCACTCTCCTCCTCTGACTTGGTCTTTTCTGTGCTGTGCATCCACTTGCTGTGTGTCCTTTAGGAGAAGGAAGAACAGCCAGAGAATGTGTGCTGAAGCAAAGAGGCAGGGCAAGGAATGCAGGCTCCGCTCAGGAACATGTAAATAGCAAGTGCAGAAGTTAAGGAAGATAAAGCCATGTATCCCTTTGTTATAAATGCAGGGTAGCATGCACATAATAAAATTGAAAATTTAAAATAACCAAACCAGCAGAATATACCAAAACACTCTGCACACACACACGTGCACACAGAGCTGTTCCCTTGGAGAGAGGATGAGAGAGAGAGCAGAGAAACCACAAATGAGGGAGGTTAGTCATGTTGCTTAATGAACTGCTGGAAGCTTTTCAGATACTGTGGTGATGAGGGAAATGTGCAAAGAACAGTATAATGTTCCTCATCTGATATTATCTAGGAGTTCAAAAGAAGCAGCAGCAGTAACACAATAAAGCAGCTCTCTGGTATGTTATTAAAAGGTATCTTCAGCTTTCCTGCTTGACAGATATTTCTTGTTTTAAGTTACACTTCTACTTCCAATATTTAGACCAAAGACAACAAAGTAATAATTGAGCTACTGACTAGCTAACACAATGCATTTATGCAAACCAGTTATTTTACAGTAGAAACACCTTGCTAATGTTATAGCTCTGGAAATTGAAGTCCTCAAAAATTGCAGTATTCTGTATTTGTGTGCTCTCCATCTTTTACATCTTTTCTGTAATTTCCCACCAGTTTGTTCAACAAATAACCAGTCATTTCATATTGCAAAGTCACAATGGGAAGGAAAATCTGCATTGATACTTTTAGAGGCTAAGAGAGAAAATGATAATATTTACTCGTGTTCCTGATGCAGAGTAACTAAAGTTTGTGTTTTGCATCATGCTGACTAAAACTAATGGGAATAGCCCATGTCATCTCAGAAGTAGTTGTTCTAGTTTGCTGTTTTCTACTGTCTTTTGTTGGTTAGATTGCCCATAAGCATGACTCAGCAACATCAGCCCTCCAAAGTATGGATGAAGCCTCATTTACACCTAAATTTAGTATCTCTCTGCAGGGTGGCCTGTTATGTAAAGAGAATTATGAAGTTCTGGTCAGACTTCTCCTTGCAGAGGACAAACGCTCCATGATTGCTCATAGCAGGGCATCAATATTGGAGGCATGGTCTTCCTGAAGCACACACAGAGAGGCACTGGAAAATCATGGCATTAAATCCTTTCTTCTGTAAAACCACCCTGAAATTCTGGAAAAGTTTTGGTGCCCATGCCTTGCTATTGCAACAGCTTAGTGTCTTACATTGATAAATGTAATTGAAAATATGTATGAATCACATTTCCTGTTAAGAAAAACTTGAAAACTAGATGAGCTGTGAGCTGATTTTTGAGGCATGGCTGCAGTATTACACAAAGCTATCAACAGAGAGTGAAATACATGTGATGCAGTCAGAAGTGTGAGGAGGATGGGGACAAGTGTGGCTGCAGGAGTGGATGGCACAGCAGGGAACTACATGCAGCGGGTCCTGTGCACTGTGATGCCTGAGGTATCCAATTCAGAGTTAGCTCATATACTTCAGAGCCCCTTGGTGACTTGTGACTAAAATCAGTAGGGTTTTTTTTTAATATTCTCTCTCATTTTGATGAGTGTGTTAGTGAACTTATGTGAGATCATCAGCTATTTTATGGAGTTAGTTTGAGAGTAACTCAAGAGGCAAGAATATCTGTTTCTACGATCTGTTTTTATTTGTGACTCATCTCTGACTTTCCACTCTCACACTCTCCATGCTAGCTTGCCAGTTATTTACTTGCATTCAAGTACCCAGGTGGTACTTGACCAGGATCTGATACCTCTGTACTCATTAAAAGTATGGTGGGATCTCTGATGATTTCCCATGGTCTGGTGCTGAGGTTTAGGTCCCTTCCAGAGTGCTGCTTCTCCGATGACACACAGCTTGGAGGCTGATGCTCTGCAGGAGCCCTCACTCAAATAGTGGGGTAGCAGGAATCTGGCAGAGGCTCCTATGCCAAATAAATTGTTTCTGTTATCACAAAGCTTTTTCTTTGTATTTTCTTGTCTTGCCTGCACCTAGGTTTTAGCAGTTACCTGTGTGAATTTTGTGATATCTGTTACATGATGTTAGCTTATTTTTTTTACTGCAACCCACCTCTGGCTACTTTTACTGGAGAAAAAGCATTGTGTGTGATCTTTTTACCCCTCTATTCTCCTGCTCAGAAATATATCCCAATTTAAACATTAGCAAAATCAAACATTAACATGGGAGTTAATGTTTTAAAATAATGATCTCCTGCCGGAAGCCTGTTGGTCCTGACATGCTGCCAACTACAAAATCTAAATGAAGTTAGAACCAGAAGAAAATAAACTTACTCTATTTTCATTCTCTACTAACATCTTTTGTGCTATCTGAAAACTTGATCACTATATTTTATAGTACTGAGTTCTTTCAGTAATGGATTGCAGGTGCCACATTTCTCCTAAACAATATTTAGGCTACTTAGTTTTATTGTTTGGTTTAATTTCTTGAGTGAGTGATTTCACCAGGTCATCAAAGTTTCTAATTCCCATTCTTGCAAACAACAGTGAAGGGAATTGAGACCACTGAATATGAATTTTGGAGAGATGGTAGGTATTACAAATATGTGTAAAAGAAAAGTTAGCAGCAAAGTGTATAAAATATTTGCATGTGTCCATGAAGACATTTTCCAGAAATGTCATGACAAGTGATTGCAGTGATAACTTTTACAGAATTAAGAGACACTTTTTATTTCTGTAATACTGTGTAGAGTTTAGGTGCTGTTGTCATCATATAGAATATAATATTCAAAAGTGATTAGAAGGCTTGTTGTAAAACAAACCTGGGAATTAGCAGCAGATGATTCTGGGGCACACAGTATCCCAGAATCTGACCACCACATAGACATGAATTATGACCCTGAGCATGATTTTTAAGACTGAGTGGGTGATATTTGGCCTCTGGAGCAGAACTTGGACAGCCTATAGCATGTAGTGGTGTACATAGCACAGCAGTGGGTTGTTCTATTCTGGAGAACACTTTGTAATGATGTAAGAGGCAATAAGCAGGATTATGAATGCAACAGGGAGACATAACTGTGAATTTTAATTTTGGGTTTACTTGGCCTTTGGCACATGATTTCATTTCCCATAGACAATCTAAACACACTGTAAAGACTACCATGGGACCTGGATGCATTCACTAATGTAGGGTGCGGCGATTTCCTGTCTGTCTGATTTCAAATTATGATTAGTATCTAGTTCTCTTATGGAAGTTACTTCACTCATCATTATTTAGAAAGTATTTTTACAATAAATTTTTGAGGTACTTAATACAATACGTTCTTAGGAAAGTTACCACCAAACCTTTTAAAATAGATTCATGTGTCCATCAAGACATTGTCCTGAAATGCCACAAGTAATTGCCTAAGAAACATATGATTATTTTATCTATAACAGCCTTTCTGTATCCTCCCCTAGAACTAATTCACAAGGAAAAGTGTTTGATTTGTTTGTACTTTGACTTAATATTTATGATGCTTGATATAAGTGTGAGATTTTTTACAACGGAGTTGGATAACATTAAATAAATGAAAAGCATTTACTGTCTTCCTTATGGATGATGACATATGGTTTACATAGCTAATGCATACAGAATATGAAAAATATAAAGTATTATTTTATATTCAAATGATAATCTGCATAATCTCTCTTAGTTTTCATTCAGTACTTCCTCTTTCAAAGCGCTGTACTTCACAGGCCTCAGTTCAGGGAAGAACTTAGTCTGGGCATAAATCTAATTAAAGTCCACAGATTTAATCCCCTTCAAGCAAGAAGCATGTATTCAAGTCTTTTGCTTAATTGTGGTGGAGTAAAGGTATGTTTGAAATTAAGCACAAGCACAGCTATTTTGATGAACTGGAGATTTATCTTGGAGCATCAAACCTACTATGGAAAATTCATAAAGTAAGCATTGGCTCCTAATTACTGTGCTCATTTTAGCAAGTGCTGTAATCATAGGAACAAATTTACATATTATTTACCAAGAGACAAGCACCTCTGTATGCCTCTGATGGTGTGGAGCTGCAAACTGAACACACACAGACAACATCTAAAGAAAAATAGTTATGGAAAAAATCCTACTTGTGAAATTATTATGGGAAGATGATGGCTTAATGCTTTTTATAGAACACTAATATAGCTTAGTCTTCCAAATAGCTATGAACATTTTCTCTTCACATTGTTGATGTATGGAAAAATGCTATATAGTATCTAGTTGTAAAATTTTTCTAAGTGATTTTGGTAGATGCCACAATATAATAAAATAAAAGACCTGCCAGCTTTCTCTTACCACAAAGACAGGATACACTCTCCAGTATACCTCTAACTGCCTGCCCAATAGGCCACAGTAATCTAGCTGGATTAGCAAGTGTTTTTGCTGCAGTACATCCTTCCTCTTCCTCAGTGGCATTCCCAGGTCTGAGTCATGCCTGAAGGTGTGCTTAGAAAGGAGTATGTTGGGATTGCACAAGGAAAAAATGGTTTCCTTTCGAGACTCAGATATATGGACTTTTTTACTTCAATTAAGAGATGAAATGTCTTGGCACATGTACAAAGAATTTGTGTTCCTTTTGAGCAGCCATGCCTGCTGGTGAGATCAGGGCTGATCCAGGTGCCTTGATGACAGCTTATACAGCTCTTTGGCAGATATTTGTTCTTCCCTTGTGGTTGCAGGTTGTTATAGACTCCCCACTGTCCAGCCTCTACAGACAGATCCATGGGTACAACCTCTAGGGGTGTCAACACTGAGAGCTTTCTGGGCTGAGTTGGGGAGGACAAGGGAAATAAGTCATCTCTCCCAACTAAGTTTGTTGCAGAACACCAGGAAATGAAAGCCAGTTTGAGCTGCCAACATTTCTTGTTTGCATTTTCTCCTCTATTTGATCAAAATAACCTCTATATGTCAATCCACATAAAACAGTAGGGTAGTGGACACCCTCTTTGGTGTCATATTTACACCATGGATGCATAAACCTGCCTAGAATTAGGAGTGAGCAAGCAGATGCTATCAGCAGAGCTGGGCATGCACTGCAGTGATAAGACAGGAGATGCTTCCTGGCTTAACCCTTGCAGGAAGCAATATTCAATTGTTGTGGCCCTCCAGACCAGTCATGGTCTGCCCTCAGCCTCTCCCAGCCCTCTCTGTCTGCTCTTGGGGACACTGAAGCTGAAGTTTCCATCTGACTGGAAAGAGCAAAGGGTTTCCATGCCAGCATCCCACACTCTCCCCTTGATAGGATAGGAGCAGCTGGTGGGGAAATTCACACAAAATTTCATACTGCTGGTCAGATGTGCTGCGCAAGGTATGTTCAGCCTTTCCAAGCATAATTATTATGTATTAGTTGTTATGCAAAGCCAGCAGCATTTAAAAGGAAACAAACTAAAAAAACCCAGACACTGGGGTTCTGCACAATCTTTCTCCAAAGCTGGCAAGTCTGAACTTCATTTTTTGAAGATGTTGTTCTCTAAACAAGCCATTTGTTTTATAACACATGGTTGAGTGTCTCATATGAACTGCAGCCTCTGCCTGAAGTTTCCCATACATTCTGGTCCTTTGTAATAGCTCCTTCCTGTGTGCATTCCCTGGTTATGTTCAGGCTTGGCCATTTCCTTAGCCATCCAATGGGGTATCTCTCCCTTTGTCAACTCCTATCTTGGCCAGACTTGCAGTAATTTAATATTTTTTTGACCTCCTGTTTCTTTGCCAAATTTTGATGGAAATAAGGCAGTAGGAAATCAGGAGTTATTGGGCACACAACCAAATGCATGTGAAGTCCATAAGCCTTAGTAAGCAAAACAAAAAAATTGTGTCTGTCTGTTTTATACTAAATATATAAGAGGAGGGGAAAAGTTTTCTGTTATGAACTTGGTTGGCTGTACAGTAGAGGGGATTGGGGGGAAATGCAATTTGAAGTATTTGTCCTCTTTCTTTCAAAACTGGAGTCCTTATAAATGACATAATTTGAAAGCCTTAAATATGATCTTGATGATAAAAAAGCTCATTACTTTGATCAGAAAATAAAAAATTGAACTTTTCATTACACTATACAGTCTTAAGTGTGACTTGTGAACTGGTTGAGTTTTAGTCACCACTATTTTGATTTCTGTGTCAGTATTATTGGGGTGCTGTTAAACTGGACACATTAGCCTATGCTAATTAACTGATTAACTACAGGAGTTTTTCAAAACCTATATTCAGTTGTTGAGTTTTTGTAGGTAACATTTAACAGGATAAAACAATAAAATTCTTGACTTATACACCTGATAGACAGAGGCATCACTTTGAACCTAGTGTGTTTGTAATGTATGGCCACAATCTTATCACTACTGTTATGGTTATTACTATTCCTACTACTACTATTACCCCTACTACTATTAGGAATTCTCTGATCAGTCTGTGTTTCATTTACTGATTAAATCGTTCATTCTGTGGTTTTATTAAAACTTTTGCACAGTTAGGATATAAGTATTTCTTTGTCAGTGATGGAAATAATGGTCTTGGCTCTGCTTTTTATTACAGTAGTGCAAATCTTGAATCATTTAATTATCAATGTAACAGTGCCAAGGAAACAGCAAATTTAGGCCCAATGTGTGTTTGCTATTGTCCTTAAGAATTAGTTTACTCTCTTCTAAGTACTTCCATTCATAAATGATGTGTCATTTTAGCAACCATAATTGCCTTCTGAAACAATGTTTTTGTTGTTTTTCTAAGGATTTCCCAAAGTTGGAGGAGTGTTTTGGTTTTGTTTTAGAAAATGAAACACAGTTTTAAACCTGGGTCAGATGCCAGAAAATGTTCTCCTCTCCTCCCCTTTCCTCTTCATCTGCCTTTTTCTCTGAGCCCCATATCAACTCTTTCCTTTACCTGTAGAGTCTAAATTACTTCATTAAAGGTCTGACTGAGCTTGATGAAGCTGCCTGACTGTCCTGTATTTTGGGTTGGGGGCATGGGGGAAAAAAAACCTAAACAACAAAAATAAAAGAGGAAAAGAAAATGGAACAAGAGAAGGCACTTAAGGCAAAGTTGTATGTTGCTTTGTGTAGCTGATCCAAGATAGCAGATGCACTGTGTGCACTTAACCCATCACAAGTGTAAGTGCTTTCACTTAATGCTCTTCATACCCAGTCTTAAGATGATACATTTACTTTGGCTTCACAACAAAAGGAAACATTAACTGACCAGCAGTAATGTTTCAGTGTTGTGTGGCATCTCTGTGTGGTGTTGGTACTGGAACATGGCTGTATTTCCCCTTCATATATGTGCATAAGTCCCCTTTGATGCATAAGGTTAAATCTGTGTAATAAAATATTCAGGATCAAGATGTCAACCCTTTTCTGGTTTCCCTGACATTCTCACACTTTTAATCTTAAAAATTAAAAATTCCCCTCACCACATTTGTTTGTTTTGCTTTCTGTTATTTTAATAAGTTCATTTTCTCAAAGGTAGAGGAAATAAGTTGTTGCTGAACTTCATTACAATAACTGGCTAGAAACTTTCAAAGGTACCTTTAAATCTAGGATTAGAAAAGTCAGCACTTTCCTTTTGTGTGAAATTTTCCCTACTTATGAGACGTAGGTTTGTTTCACGTCTGCCAAGTTTAAATCATTTTTAGAAGCATAAACATTTTTTGGACGTTTGAATTCAGAGAGCAGTAACATTAATATGTCAAGACAAAGTGTTCAAGAAAGTAGAAATGATACATAAATCATTCCTTAAACAAAGTTACGCTTTGCTTGCTCAGTACAGAAATTATATTGTTTTGATTTTGTATGGAAAACAAATAATTGGAAACTTTAACTTTGTGACTTCTTTGTCCGGTCTAATAACAAGTTGACTCCTGAGGTTTCTGAAAGTTCTCTCTTGCTCTTCCATTTGTATAATTTAGAGATAGAAGATGTCTAAAACAGGGAAGGAAAGAGAGAGGGGAGGAAGAGCGAGAAAGGCTTAAAGGCTTCTTCCAGCAGTAGGTACAAGAGTCCATCAGCAGCACTACCCCTGCTGAGCTGGCAGCTGCTTCCCTAAGTTCAAAGAGGTCACCATGGTTTCTTTCCTGTTTCTCCTCCAGGCATTGAATTGCTGGGGGAGTTGGAAAAAAGGCATCTTCCTTTCTTGCCCTGCGACATAAAGACAAAATCCTTCCTCCCTATCTAAGTGTGTTCTGGTGAGGCATGTAAAAGTTCAGATGTGATGAAAATTATTTGGGTTACTGTGATACTTTTACCCAGAAATATCTGAAAGACATTACAGACTAATTGACATACCAGGATATGCATATGACAAATGAGGATGTGCCCTCCTGTGCATGATGAATTTGAAAATGCAAGGATTTTCTTCACCATTAACTTGCTGCTTTCTCAGGAGATAAAACAGATTATTTGGTAAATCCTTCAAAATATTGTTGCTGATAATTTAGGACAACGCAGACTAATGTATCCAGTTAAAACTTGAGAAGGAGAAAATATGTTTTTAAGGAAACAGAACATAAGCTGAGCCCTCCGTAGATAAAAAAAAAAAAAGTAAGAAAATTCAATGTTTACAGTAAGAACTGTAAGAGTCTATCACTCACCATACATGTTGTTCCTCATAGTGCAGTATGTGATGGGTCAGGATGAAATAGTACAGCAAATCAATTCAGTTGCATTAAACCCCCATGTGGGCTTGTCCACAGCACCAGAGAGTTCTGAATTTAGGTAGATGAAAAGGAGAACTCTAATTGTGACAGAGGATATGTTTAATGCATGTATAAGTAGATTTGTTGAGATCACACCTTTAGTCTCGTTAGGTTAATTTTCCTATTTGCACCTTTCCAGGAAGTCCTACCATAAAGACAAAAGCCTATAGCTGTAAAGTCTCCTTCCTTGTGGTTCTGATTCAAATATTTGAAGTTAGGTTGATTATTTTTTGGACACAAATATGAATTTTATCCTTTGTTTTGGCATTTAAAAGGGGTTAGAATCTTATTTAGCACTCTTTCACTGCCAGCTAATCATATATTTCACATGCTTATTTTTCCCTAATTATTCACTTACCAGACTGTAGCAACTTTGAACTGTTTATATATAAAGTCTGCTGTTTGAAAGAGAGTAAGTTATATTTGAAATTTCCCTCTGTTTTTAAGTACCTAAACTCACATGCAGTGCCAAATATGCCTTTCCAGTACATAATAATAGGGATCTAATTGCACCAGTTTCCCAAGGGGCACAAAAGTAGAAAAGCAGAGCCTGCGTGGAAAACACCCTTTCTTTTTTGCCTTTGGCCGTGACAGGCTCCTACATACAGAATGAAATTCCATCCTCACAGAAGTCTATAGGGAAGATTTGGCTGACTCCAGGGGGGCTGGATTCGGGCCCACATGCCTGATTTCAGGGTGTGATTTTGGTGATGAAGCAAGCTTTAAGGAGTGGGTAAGAATATTCACTGTGGAAGGAAGTTATTTTGATGCGTTTTCTCCAGTCTCTCTTACATGCTGGAATAACTTTCTCCTTTGGAGTATGATTTCATCTTTCTGAGGAAGACTAGGAAAAGCATTTACTAAACAGGCACTCAGCTTCTGGAAAAGCTCAGTGGGAAAATTTTCTTTTTAACTGCACATGGGCAAACTCAGTGGTACCCATGGCAAAACAGTGGTCCTTCTGTGAAAAAGAGACAATTATGAGAGGAGTAAGAACCCTGGTTTAGCCTGCTGGTGCCCCAAGATCTGCCGACTTGAAGTCACGTTTCCCAGCAGATCACTGCCCTCAGAGTATAGCTGAGGGGCCATGCTAATATTTCCTTCCTGAAGGGAGAGAGCGCATTGGGTTGTCCTTAATGTGAACTGCATGAACTTTTGTACCTTTTCCTTTTCTTCTTGTCTTCTCAGAAGGAGGAGGATTTGTCCCAATATAGCCAAAGCATGCTGTTATGCAGGACTGGCTTATGAACAGCATTTAATAAAGATTTCCCTCTTTAATCTCATGTTTTCAAGAATAATGTTGTTTTCATCCATATTGTACTGAATTAGGTGGTCTCACTTTATATACTACCAGTATATTTAACAATATTTTGAAGTGTGAATTCCTGGGTCTCACCAGCGCAGTTTTTTCCATAGATGAAGCTCAGGCAATTAGGTGTTTGGGATACATTTTTGTTTTATCTCCTAGTGTGAGCTGTAACAACCTCAGCCCAAGTAAAAAAATTTCTGATTTGCTCCCCATCCTGTTTGTATAGAGAAAATCAAATCCTTGTTTTGGAACTATCTGCTGTGGTGGTTGCTGGGATTGCTATACTGCTGGGAGATGAGGTGGGATATTGCTGGGTGTGTTGATCTACCTTTGTGTCTTACCCTCCCCTTGAGTTGCATGGGAAACATTATTGCAGAACAGCGTGCAGATGTTGCCATTCCCTCTACTCCAACTTGTCTTTTTTTCCATCATCCATTGAAGAAACCCAAATAAAACTCTGTGTACACAAGTCATGAAGAAAACCCCGAAATGCACGTTTGGGACTTGGTTGTATTTGCTAAGCCTACACACGTATGCATTATAGTAGTGTTGCATGTTAAAACATTCATATTTCTTGATTAAAAAGCTCATCTAAAGTACATCAGTGCTTATCTTTTACCATTCACTCAGTGCCCTACGTAGTCACACACAAACAGGCAAAACAGTAACTAATCAGACCTTTTAGAGCTGCCTAACCCACTTTTTGTCTTTATTATGAAACTAAGATTTGGTCAACTGAGGTCAAGTTGTGCACTTAACACAGCTTCCATTATAGTCAGTGAACTCTGTAACAGAGAGTAAAGTCAAAATATAAACAGAGAACATTTCTGCAGCAGCTCTGGGCTGGGATTAACTTGGATCACCTAGTCTTCTGCTTTTAATGAAATTCTCTCCCTTGTATTTTCTTGTTTGGAAGAGAGGCCAAAGTTATCTCATGCTAATTTAGTTAGGCAGTGCCCTCCAGGGATGTCACAGGCCTCCATGACCTCTCCAGAGAGACTCAGCAAAAGGATGAGGAGAATTAAACATTCCTGAGAAATTGCAAAGCAGGAGCCCCCAGAGATTTCACATAGAAATGAGCTCCAGACTAGCTGCCAGAGACCCAAGTCACCTTTTCAGCACTTCCTTGACATGTCTCTGCCAGTCCCATCTGGCTTGATTCAGGGGGTCAGCGTGGGGACTGAGAGGTGGCAGCTAGAGAGGGCAGGATTCAAGGGAGGTCTGAATACAGTAGTCCCAGGCTTTAGATGCTTCTCCAAGATGTGCAGCAAAATGTTTTTTTTTCCTTTCCATCCCATACAGTCTTATGCTTTGCTATTTTCTTTGTGCTGAAAAGGGGAAGAATTCAAAGGCAGGAGGTTTAATAGTAACTTTAGTTGTTATTTCACCATGTGATGCAACAGTTTGTTTCATACCTGGTTTTACAACTACCTCTTGGGTCAAATGCAGAAAAGACTGTGGCATCAGAGAGCTACTTAGAGTGACATGAACTACACATCCCACTTTCCTCTCTTATGTTGGTAGGCTGTAGAAGTTGATAAAATTGATTTCACATGAAGCTGGAATTAGGCATGGTTTGCAGGACAGAATATTTCTCTGGGAGAATATTCAAAGAGCTAATTTACAACTTTTCTTCAATTATTTTGCAAACAGGGAAAAATAAGTTTTCTGAAGTATAGGCAAGAGAGCAAAAGACACCAGTGTTTCTTAGTTATTAGTATCTTGATCACCTGAGTAGTTATCTCACTTATTTCTTGCATTATGACAAAAAATGTGCACTATCTCAAGAAATGTCTATTATGTTGAATTTTGGAGAATGTAATCTAACAGTGATTTCTGTGTGATCTCATCCTTACATTTCCTTGCTACTTTGTCTTTAATTAGTCCAGAGCTAGTCAATATTAAAGAAGAATGTTTGAATTCTCACCTTTTACTATGAAAGTGCCAAGTCAAATCTAATTATATAACAAATAATGCACTTCATGATGAAATGTCTCTGCTACCCTTAACTTTCTTAAAGCACTCTAGTTGTATAAATATTATGACTCCAGCTTCATAGATAGCAGAATTTGGGCTGTAAGATTAAATGCTTTAGTGGAGGCCCCAAAGAGAGTGATTAACACTGCTGAGATTGGAACCCTGCTCATCATTTTGCTGGACAAAACTGAAACCAACAAGCAGGCTGGACCTAAAGCTGGATCCTTGTAATTAGAATATGGTTTATGGTATAAAATACGGTATATTTTGTAGTATAGCTACTACAAAAAATATATAGAACAGAGATTCACATATTTTCTTGTGAAATATGTTTCAGCAGCTGAGTTATAAGTCTCTGAGAAGAAGAATAAAAAAATTGAATGAGACTTGCATATGGAAACCAGCATATAAGGGATGATGGTGTCATTGTGGTGATAAATCCATTGCATTCTGCAATGACTCATGCCTGTGCCACTGTTATTTGCCTGAGAACAGACCTCTGGCGCTTGCCAAGTAATGCGTGTGGGAACGCTGTTCCCGGTGTCTGACCTGCAGGAGTCATTCCAGCCTTAATGGCAGGATACCTAGTGTGTGGAGTCTCGTTCATGTCCACTGGGGAGGGAGGGCTCTAATTCGTCTGGATGTGATAGGAGCAATGACTTCTGACATGCATGTAGCAGAGATTTATTGCAAGCAAAAGTTGAAGTGTGATAATGCTACTGGGGTATTCTGTAATAATATGGTAAAACACTTGTCGTCACTTCATCTCAGGCAGTGAAAGTCAATTGTATATGCTACACAGAGACAGATAAAAAACATAAGTATACTTAAAACTTCATATGGTTTGCATTTTTCATAACAGCTCTCCTGACTCTAATATAAGACAGGTTTTAATTTTGTTTTGGGTAAGTGGATGTGCTTACAGTCTCACACCCACAATTCCATGGCTTTAAATAGAATCGCTCCCAGGGTGCATAAAAGAACACATGCTGTTATGTGAAGGATTTATCCAGGATGCCAGGATTGTATTTATTGCTGGGAACAAAATGAATAAAATTTTCTATCCCATTCTGACACTAGCCCATGGAGAGCAGCCGTATCTATGGTTTCAGTGCAGATCGTTCTCTTTCCCTGACGCAGGATTTGGTACGACTGACTGCTGTAGCAGGAACAGTAATTACTGATGATGGTGGAATCAGAATGGCCAGAGCAAGCCAAGGGAAGGTCAATGCAAAATGCCCTCCAAATGTATTTTTGAGCATGCTCAAAACTAATCTTCACATTGCCTTTTCACATCTGCACAGCACAGCCAGACTTCTAAAGCATATCCTTTGGTTTCTGGGATCATTTTGCTGTTGCCTTTTTTTTTTTTAGCTGAGATTTCCATGCCCCAGTTTGGGATGGCAGAGACCACGAGCTGCTACCTGACCCTGAGCATGGAGGAACTCAGTCAGAGCAACTGTAGTGTTAAAACTGAGGCAGCAAGTCTGTGAGGCAGATTCCTCTGTCCCAGGGCTTGGGTTAAAACTGCCAGACTCTTTGCATAAGCTGCTGTATCACATGGTGGCCGTTTTGGGTACTGTTGGCCTAAAATTGAACTTGTGACATGAGGTAAAAATAAAAAAGAAAATAAATCCCTCTGTATTGCATTACTGTATCCCTGAGACATCAAAGTCGTGTTCTTGTCTCAGTCTGTACTCAGCCAGGAGAATTTAGCATCAAATTCCAAAATGTTGTCACCTGAAATGTTCTAGTAAAGGGAAAGGAAAAAAAATCCATTGTACCAGGAATGATATTACTTTAGCATCCTTTTTTCCTTTTTTTCAGGTGACTTCTTGCTTTCTATAGTTAGTAAAACAGTGCCTGATGTGCAATTTTATCATTGTCTTATAAGTTACAATGACTTAATGGTGGAAATCTTTCTTACTTCCAACTACAGTGCACTGAAAACTGCAATAAAATCAAAAAGTGAAGTTCAGTGATGTGTTTAAGATAGCAGGCTCTTTATTTACACCGATTATTCAGACAAGGATTCTAATTTTTAAGAGCCCAATCAATATAAATATTTTTCTCAAGAGAAGTAAATTAACATTTTAATTAAATTATTTTAGATTACTATTCAGGAATGTAACATCTTGGGAAACTCATTGCAGCCTGAGGAGAAAATGCATGATGCTCAAAAGTGTAAAGCAAGAACTCTGGAAATTTTCAGGGGAAATATAAATTATGAAATAAATTTCAGGTTAATTTTATGTTATCAACTCACTCTTTCTCCCTGCATTTTTTTTCAATAATACTGTTCATAAATTTTGTCTCAGTGCTCTTGCTTTGTTACTCTTATGGTCCTAAAAGATTATTCTTCTTCCTCCCCACTTATACCCTCAAACATGTATAAACATTATGAAGTGCTGCTTTATTATCTCTGAGCCTATCTGCCTGTGCTCTGGCACTTCTCTGCTGCTCTTAGCAATTTTTTTAGAGTACGAGTAGTGGTTTAACCTGAGTCAGGGCCCCTTACTGGATAGGCACCGGGCAGACCTACAAACCTGGAGTAGGGAAGCTAACAAACTGCAGAGGCAGTTTTGACAGATAGGAGGAAAGGAAAGGAAGATTTGGAGAGAGAAAACAATTTTCTGGGTTGTGGTATGGACAACAGCATTTTTGTTTCTGTGGAGATCAGTAGTACTTGGCCCATAGGTCATGCTGTGCCTCTGACACCCACAGAAGGAGCAGAAGTCAGCTTGTGCTTAGCTGTAGGTGCTTAAGCAATCCCGGAAAGAATAGGAGGTAAACAGGTGTTAGAAGCAGGAACCAGGATCTTTTCATAGTCAAATGTTGCACTGTAAACATTTTGTGATCAATATCTACATTGTGAGCACTATTCTGAGGCTGATAGTTTTGCTCCAGTGAACATGCCAGTACTTGACTTGAAAGCCCCATCTATTTTCTTGTGGTTAGATCATGGCCCCAACCAGCCCTTCCTGGCATGGGGCCCTAAGACTTCTCTGCCCTCACCGCAACCTGGGTACAACCCTTTACTTTAGCGGTGAGTAATCCTGTCAAATGGGAGTCTGCCTCTTTATGAAGAGGTATTTTGTCTTACATTCATATAAAAATAGCAGGGAAAATTAATTCTGGAAGTGTAAAAAGGGAGGGGAAAGCAGGTCAAATATCTTTCCGAATTGTCTGCTAGGTGGAGCCTGGGAAAACATGTATTTGTTCTATAGTCTTGTCTATGTAATTCAAATCTGAGTAGTTAAAACTCTCACATACTTTCTGTAATTCAAATTTTTCTTTTTTTTTTTTTCTCTCTTTAGCTTTGAATTTCTTTTCCTTTTCTCTTAAACAGAATTTAAAGAAGGTCTTTGTTAGCAATTGCGACAATATCCTCCAAAATTAAAGTGAAAGAAACAGAGCATATGTGCATCCTTTCTGTATTTTTTCATTAATTTACTTTGTGTCACACATGTCACTTCCAATCTAACCACTTGAAGAATAAACAAACCATTGTGGACCTAAAAATCTGTTCAAAACTTTTTGGCAGGAAAAAAGGACTATATTAATTTTCATTGTTGGTTGAGGTTTCCCAACAAGCAGCTTTACTGTTTCTTTTTTGCCTCCAGCTAGCAACTAAAGATCAGTTATAAAACTGTATACAAATACTTCCACATATTGAAAGAACAATATTTTGACATTCAGTGACACAAGGGAAAAAAAAAAAGGAGTAATCTAGTTTTTGATAACAAAATGAGAATTTTGTGTTTACTCAAGGTCCATGTGAGAAACATCATGTTGCGTTAACAGGGAAGGTTGACCTTTAAGGTTTATCTGGATTATAATTCTTGTGGTTTTTATTAATAGAACTGCCTACTAAAGTTTCATGAGTCCTCCCTGAGATCTGTAAAACAATTGGCCTATCTACTTTTGGGAGAGAAGTTAGACAGTATTTCCTATATTTCCTACAGATGTGAGGGCTTTTGTTTCAGAAGACATTGATATTGTTTTCCTTTGAGATGGTCCACAAAGATTATCAGGTATTTTATTATCTTAGTAACTTTGTAATTGTTGGATTATTGTCTTTCAATGTATCAACTACACTCTTTCAACTTGAAAGAAAATATCATGGACCTGAACACAGCTGCGCTCTGAACAAGTTCACCTCTAGAGCCAAATCATAGAATTTGACTAAATATGCAAGCATGCTTCAAATTGCTTCTGCGGAAATTTCTCAAGTGAAACTTCAAAAATTTCTGAGAAAATTTATAAAATTAGTCCCTATCTCATACTATCTCCTAAGAGACTTGCTGTTTGTTTACTTTCTTGGGATTCTTAAGGTAAATTGTCCATTGTTTCTTATTAAATGATGTGTTTTTTCTCTCAGAGGAAATTGTTTTCATCTCAAATCTGTTCCCATTTTATATTTATTGTGTCAGTGATGTCTATGGTTTGCAAATGTCACTCTTCTGAATGGAAGCAGCTGCCATGTCATAAGTACTCAATGTTTCCTCTGCATGAGCAGAAAAGACACAGCTGAAGGAAAAACTTTGTACACAGACTTTGGAGTCCTTATGTTCAGCATTACACAGTTAAGGAAGAAGCATATCAAATGTATTTAGACTGATGAGATCTGATAAATACTCAAATGGTGTTCAGAAGGGTTTTTCCATGAATTGAGGTTCCTTGAGCAACAGATCTTGCACCAACGCTGTGATTTTTGGTAATCTGAGAAAGCAGGATGATGACTCTTTAGAGGAAAGGAAGAGGCATGTGTCCTGCCCTTTTTGGGAAGTACCTCTGTTGCTGGAGGTTTTGAGAAAGGGTTGAGCATGTGAAGAGTCACCAATTGCAATGATAGACAATGGCTTTAATCCTGAACTTGTGTTTGCCTTTCAAATACAAACTGTGACAGCCCAGTAAGGTTCTTACTTATTGGGTGTGCACCCTTGTTTTTTAAGTAGCTGAGCAAGAAGGGCTGTAATTTAGGGGGGAAAAGGCCTAGTAATACATTGATTATTCCTGCTGTCACTGGTTTCTTGGGAGTATCGGCATGCCTGGCAGCACATCCCTGTGGTTTCCTTTGGCAAGAGTCTCCCTGCCGTGCTTGCCTTGACCTATAACATTGTCAGAAACAAGTACTAAAGCAATAGTCATTACTCTAGACTGAACTCCCATTGTGGCAGGGAGCATGGGATCATGCCCAACACTTTTGTATGCTGGCTGTCAGGCAGGGACAGCTTACAATTTACTCTGATCACAACACTTCTGTGCTGTGCTTCAGCTTCACTGCTGTTTTTCAGCCATGTGTGCTGTGCCCCTGTTGTGTGCAAAACATGTGTAAGGAGATTTTTTTTCCCCCTCTGCTGTGTATTCTATCTAAGTCTCACTGTGCCTTTACATAATCTCCTTATGTAACACACTTTGATGCCTATGGGGTACACCCAGGACACACCTACTCTTTTAACAGTCACAGAAGTCAATCAGATGTAGGTGACTCAGCCCCCGGTGCAGCACCTTTTCTTCCTTCTCTGCCCCTCCAAAAGTGAGTAAACAGATAAACTGGGAGCCGGTTTGGGTTCAGAGCTCTGAGTCAATGCCCCATCTCACTTTTCTGAGGCATGACCATCAATTGTGGTCAGTTCTGTAGCAGCTTGAGAAACCACAGCCAGTCAGCTGGGTTGTGTCAGGAGGAGCCAGGCGATGGCATCTGGAACTGCTCCGCATCCCAGACAGGCAGGAAGTGCGTGGGCAGGACAGCTCCACACGTCGCTCGGCACGGGAGATGCCAGCAGCCTCTCTCAATGCCAGGGCAGTTGAGTTGGGACAATGCAGAGAGGGAGGTGGTACAATAGCCCTCTCTTTTGTGCCACAAATGGAGCAGTTCCTCATGATGCACGCAGGAACAGCAGTCATGCCAGGCCTTTGTGCTAACCATATGGGGAGAAGGCTCTCCTTTGCTCCCACATCCCTGCAAAGGCTCATCATGCTTTGGCCCAAAATGCTCAATTCTCCTTCTCAGTGGTGACCACAGCAGGATAGCTATGTTTGGGATCACTAGACTACCATATCCAACCCACTGAATGCTTCTGCCCACTTCTAGACAATAGAGTATGGAATACCATAAAGACAGAATTTCTATAAATGGTGATAATGTACTGTTGGGTCTCTCCAGGTGGTGATGTTTTATGACTTAGTCAGAAATTGCTCCCTGATTGTTGACAGCCTTGAGGTAACCCATTCCTTCTGCAGTGATAAGTAAGTAGAGCTAGACATTCACCAGCCTCTGCTTCTTTGCCTCTGAAACTCACAGACAATGCACCATGCATCAGGCTGCGACTATCTCTTCCATCTCCTAAAGTAAACATTACTGATTTGGTTTGATTTTTTTTTCTCCATGTGTGGCAAATACAGAGTCAGAATTTCTCTGACTAGAGATAACACCTAGAAATACATGTGAAAGTGGGTTTTTTTTACAGTATAGGTCTTGGAAAAAGCTGCTATGTAGCAGTGCAAGGCAATAGTAACTAGTACCAACAGGAACATTTTCTATTTATCCCATTGTGGGATCTGTTCAGTCATATCTCTTTTGGGTCTTGAATTGGATGAGACGTATGAAAAGGCTTTATACTTATTCTTTGAAAAAAAAAGTCTTTTATTTCTAGAGTAGAAATTATCCACTGATTTAAAATAACAAAAGTTGAATTTGTTTTTGCTCTTGAATAGGAAGGTACCTCATTATGAGCCCATTTTAATTATACATAGTACGAGAGCAGACAGTGAAACAAAAGTCTCAATATATGGAGTTAAACATAACCTCAACTACCGGATCTTTGTTATCCATGGATGACAGCCCAGTTAATAAATGTTTTCTTACTGGGGTGCTAGACTGGAAGTTAATGGTGAAACACATCTACAACATACTCTAGATTCTTGAGACAAGCAGACACATCACAACCATAGTGGCAGTGGCATGCACAAAATGTATCTGTGTGGGGGTTGTGTTAGTCAAACATGGGTTTTCCCACCTACTAGCCCAGGTGCAAAACACACTGCATAAGGAAAGAAATTTGGGCAGGGAGAAGACTGGTTCATGTTTTGGATATGTTGCTTGAAAATGGTGCTTACTACTGGAAGGGGTTTATATAGAGAAAAGGGTAGAGGGGAAGGATGAAAGAGGAAAGATTTTGGCAGAGGCTGGAGTTCAGGCATGCAGAACAGATATCCTAGTCCACATAATCATAAAAGTATGTCTGCTTGCTAGACTAGTTACGTATCTCCTTCTAGGTTTCTGTCTTTGAAAGTAAATGACATAGAAATGCCTTTAGACTTTGTGACTCACTAGACCAGAGCAAAAAAGAATTCAAAGATGAAAAATATGTTTTGTCACTTTTGCCATTAAGGGGAGACTCTTACTCTAAGAGAGTTGAAGCCTGAATTGTTTCCATGGTAATTTTCTCCTCCTTTTAAACATCTACATTTTATCTACATCTACATCATATTTTGTTATCTGGACTGAGCAAAAAATTAGGGAGAGGGTGTCAGAACGGAAAACAAGTAATTTCTTTACTTGCTGTCAGCCCATCCAAAAAAGCCTTCACAAAGAAATACAGGAAAATCCACAATTCTCAGTTCCTGCACCAGAAAAATTCCTAAAATATATGACCTTGTGATGGTTAAAAGATATCCAAGAGCCAAAGCTGGGCAATGTTTTTATCCCAGTTCAGCCATGTCATGGGTCAGGTGGTTCAGCATGTGAACAGGAAGGTGAGAATGGTGAACTTTTGCCTCGGTTGTGCAGTCCATCAGAGAATAAATGGAGCAAATCACTCTGCAGCTGGATCGGGAGGTGAACGGCTGAATACCTCTCACACAGAGGCCTTTGTGTTCTGGACATGATCTAGCATTATGATGGGACACACTAGTCTGAGGCTTTGTAGCAATTACTAACCCATTATCACGCTAGAACATGAGATCATTTATCTTCTAATTCAGAGTGTCACCTGTTCTTCATTTGCCAGTCAATAACCATTAATTACTTTCAGTGGAAATTTAAACAAAGCTTTTCCCCTCTGTTAAAACCAGTAAGCCATTCAGTAACGACAAATAAACCTGGAGCTGTATCACCCCCCTTCCTCTCGTTCTCAGACTCGAGTCTGGTACAATGTGAATTCTTAAAGGAAATGCCTAGAAATTCATAGGTCAAGGACCTTTATTAGTCTGATGTGAGGAGAATCACATTCCTGGCACTTGATGTAGGGAAATGATATAGCTACTGTCTGTACATGGATGTTTTATTGGTTGTCATGGGCTGTACCTGAGGAAATATAATTTTGACTGTGGAAATTCTTCAGTGTTTTTTCTCTCTTCTGACTTGCCTTGGCATTTTTTTACAGACTGTTCATGCAGACCCATTCAAAGCAACAGCATTTGGTCACCTTCCTCAAAGCAAAACAGAGCTATCACTTACTTTGTAATTTTTAGCATGTTAATTTCTTTCATACCTGATTGGATTGAGGTAATTCTAAGTGCCAACAATTGTGAATGCCAGAAAAAATAAAAGAACCCACAATGATAGACTCTCAAGTAACCATTAATCTAAACATTCTTTCCTGGTAGGATTTGAAGCAAAAATCACTTTTAGCAACTCTTTCTGCATTGTTTGATCATTTCTAAGCTGATCCTGTCAAAATTTACTGCAGTTTAAGTTGCATTGCTGAGACAGTGATTGCCTGCTTTTTGAAATGCTAGACAAGAGTTGATAAATCCAAATGCATAAAACCTCATTGGGACCACTGTCAAAGGCTGTTTTTTGATAGGATTTTGCAGCTGCCTCCTTCAGTGTAGGGTGTAGTTTAGAGTAAAGGGAAACTTTCAACTCTATTTCATATTAATACAAAAAGTAATGTGTAAATATTTTAAATACTCACTGGATTGCTGAATGTCTTGGCATTGAAACTGTGTCAAAAGAATTACAATACAGAGGTGTTTAAAAGTGGAGGGGTAGCAAAAATTGTTGGAAGTCTGATTCTGCTTCTGCTTAGACATATTAATATTACTTTACCAACATAGTAAATAGCAGGTGCTTATGCTAATTGCATATTCAGTCAACCAGTGTAGCATTTTTGGGTAAGGGGGAATTTTTACCAATAAATGATGTTTTGTTGTTGCATCTCTTTCCAATGTAACTGACACTACAGTGTCAAGGCAAGAAAAGGAGTTCATTATGTACAGCAAACATCCACCAAAGCTGGGAGGAGAACCATTGTCCCTGATTGACTGATTCTCTAATGTTGGAAATCCTTTTTTGCCCAAATAGTGCCCTCTCATTCAAGAAAGTGTGTTGTTTTCAGCTAGACTGCGTAAGGAAACCTGAATGTCTATGAAATCAGGGACTAGGCGGGGAGAACCAAAACTATCAAGCACTCATCTTATAGATATTCCTGTTACCTTTCTGTGCAGCTGCTGCTACTGTGAATCTTGCAGGCTTGTCCTGTCATGAAGAAACAGAAGCTGGTGATTTACGGTGACCTCTCAAATCAGCAGGGAAACCCCAGTGTTCCAAAAAAGCTCATATGAGAGATACAAGTTAAGACATCTCCTCCCCACAAGATGAGTTTCATCAGCCATTTGGGTATTTCTGCGTCATTGGCTAGGATGCTCAATCCTGGAAAGGAAAAATAAAGTTGCTGCCATTGTCCTGCCCAGCAGGTCATCTCCCTAAAGCACAATTTATAATTTATGTCAAGGACTTACACAGCAGTTGCCCAAAACTGAGCTTTCCATGCACATTCAAGAAGTAAAAAGGTTCAAAATGAGCATGTTAATAAAATCTTGTCCAAACTTTGGAAGATGCATAAAATAATAACTGTAAAGAAAAATGGCTCACACTTATAACCATTTAAGTGGAATGTATTGCCTTGCTATGTAGACCACTGATTTATTGAGAATAGAGAGGAAAAATTGAATATTTCAGGTGATATTTACCAAGAGAAACTGGGCTATCCCAAAGCTTTTATTAATCTGATTTGCAGAGTATCCACTACCATCAAGGGACCTACTAAAGTTGTTTTCTTTAAAGCTGATGTGAAGAGGTCAATGCAAATAGCATCATGGATTACAATGTGAGAGGATGACAGTACTTTTTACTATATGGAGAGAGAGTTGATTTATTTTGTTTCCCTTTTCTGGTTATTTATTAAACAAGGATCATGCCATACAAGTATTCCCTTTTCCTCTCCAAAGGAAATGAAGCGTTTGCATAATTTTGATTGATCTAAAGTAATAATTATTCTGTACACCTACAGCTCCTATGTAGTCAGACAGTCAAGTCACTAGAGCACTGTCTTGCACATCAGAAAATTGAAATGTACCTGTGGTGATATCTCAGACAAGTCACACATGTCTTTGAATACCTCTTTTCCATCTGCTTTCCAGCTTTCATGCTGACTTAGCTGGCCAGCCCTCTGAGATGGCGCCCACCCATCCTTACTTGCTTGTGGGAGAGGACTCTGTGAAAGACATTGCTGTGGGAATTAAAAACTGGTCCCATGAAATGCAAATATGTTGGCAATCAGATAAGGTTTTGCTTCAAAAGATACTGCAAAACTCTTGCTTCATGAACAGTCCTCTGAAACTGATGTTAATGGTTGTGTCACTTTTCCACCAGGGTTTTCTCATTCCTGTGTGAAAAGTTTCTTCTACCGTACTTTAATATTAACATTGAACACATATTCAGCAGGAAAACCAGATTAATTTGGTTAAATACCTTTTAAAATACTTACTCTTAATTAAAATCTCAGCTTAGGCAAAACAAATGTGGCAGAAGAAGCAGCTGAAATGACCCATATTTTCATGCTTCAGTGAGTTTGACATCATTCTGTAGCAGACAGACAACAGCACTCTGGACTGAAACATTACAAAATTTTGATCTTTTCCCCATATCAATGTCAATTCATGCAGTGCTTTAAACAAGTGAATCCATGCTTATGAGCACTAAACCAAGTCTCAGTGTTCAAAAGTAAACATATTAAAGTCTCCCCTGCAGAAACTCCTGCTGTGAAACAAATTGAAAATCAAATACAGCACTGTTTTCTGTAATAAGAAATAATTGAACTCTTTTCAGAGTTGCACTGAACTGGTTAATAGCCACTGTGTAAAGAAAGTGCTAATTTCCCCAGCCTGGGGTATGTGTGTGTATGTGTAGTTATTTCCAAATCAAAAATGTGGTAATACAATATCATGTACCAAAGAGGCCACTTACATGTGCACTGAATCTGACTTTGTTTATCTTTCTGCAGGCCATGTGGTTGATGTTGCAAACGGATGAGCCTGAGGACTTTGTCATAGCCACTGGGGAGGTCCACAGTGTCCGTGAATTTGTGGAAAAGTCATTTAAGCACATTGGGAAAACCATTGTGTAAGTATGAGGAGGAGAGAGTAGCCACAGGTTGAACATTTCCAGCCTCTCATATTTACTGGGACAAAACAGAGTATTTTTTGTCTACATTCTTCTTCCCCCCTCCGCCGCCCCCCCCCCCCCCCCCCCCCCACTTTCTACTTGTAACATATGAGACCTTCCATGCATGAATGACTGCCACAGCAGATATGTCTAGTGTTGCCCCCTAGATCATAAGACAGAAAGATGGATGGGTTAATCTAAATTTTTTTATCAAAGCCTTCATTCTTTGTTCTTCCTGTCTTGGGGTAGGGAAGCCCCTCCAAAGATGTTAGTACCAGGGTGCTGCTCATCACCTTCCTGCAAGAGGGGCTTTTCTGCCCAATTCTCTGTTCTGTGCCCCAGATCCCCACAGTCCTGCTCCCACCCTCTGCCATCTGAAGAGGAGGTGACACCTACCAGCCCTGTTCTTTCCAGGTGACAGCCCATCAGTCACACTGCATGGCTCATGTAGCAAACCGCTCCACATTCCTATCAGCTCTTCTTCTACTAAGCCGTAGAAATGTTGAGCAGTGGGTGCAGAATGTTTACAATGCATATCCCACATAGTTTGATTGAAAATACAAAATTCCTTCCCAAGGCCGTATAATAAAACCAGGATGGCTTGGTGAGCGCTTTCTGTAATTTATATTTTTATTGTTTATTATTTTTTCAATTTCCCTCCTTCTGTATCTTCTCTGGGCCCCATGCATCAACATACCAATCTCAGCTGGAAAAGGGAGAGGAAAGCCACAGGCTCTTCCATGACGCTAGCGCCAGGGCTGCTCCTCAGGCCATCAAAGTCACTTGTGCAGCTGGTGAACTTTTGACAGGGCCAATAAGTTTTACTTGGGAACAAAAACTTGACAAATTCAATAAATATGCAGAAGTGCACAGATATATACAATATTATTTGAACAGCCAGTGGGTGGCTGGGGAGGTAATAACATTTTCTCCTCAATGAGTTTTTAGTCTGGTTTCAATTTTTGGCATCAACTTCCAGAAAAAAAAATTCTGATGAGGGAGAGAGAGACCATATAAATAGTATTTCTAACCCAAAAGCTCCGTTTGGGGAATAAGTTTCTCTCAATGTTTTTCACATCTCTTGATTGCAAGATGTCCCAGTAATCACACATTGTCTCATATACCTTTAGAGTACTAAGGTTTGAAAGTCTAAAGGGGAAATAGTAGGAGCTCTAATAATTGCTTTGTCTTTCTTAATTTTTCTTCTCTTTTTATAGTTTAGTTTCTTGTGTTTATAAGTTAATTCTACCTAGTAAGAATGGATAGGAAAATGCTGCAGATTCAACTGCTCCATATGAGTAAGAATTCTAGTGATTTGGAGAACTACCATGTCCCTGTCTAATATTATTTGTCAAAGCAACAATAAATGTTTGGTGAACAACTCTTTCAATTTTTTAGTTTTGATTACCTACAATTAGAGTCTGATATGTAAAGGTCAGTACCTAGCTGAATGTTTTTATTTGCAGATGTTCCCCACATCACTGTTTCTTTTGATGTCACTAAATTTATCCTTTAGTTTAAAACTGAACTCCCTGCTTTGGTGTTGGTCTAAGAAGTCTCAGCATTTCCCAAGAGTGACAAATCAGCATGCATTTTTCAGAAGGCAAATTAAGTCCTCAAGAAAACCTTAAGAAAATAACAAGGCCAGAAATAAAAGTGAAAGTACTTCTATTAGTAGCTTCTGCTATAGAGGGGATATTAAAGGAATACTTCAGATTTAGTTGTTCCTAACACTCAAAATTTTGTGTCCTATTTGTTTAATTTTTTTGCTCACATATGGCTCCATATGGTAGTCTGTGTATCATTTATGTTGATATTTAATGGAGTCAGTATTTCAACTGAATCAGTCACAATCTGATCTCTGAAAAAAACTTTACAGTATAACTCCAAATGTCAAGGAGAGCAGGTATTTTGTGTGTACGAAGGCACAATTGCCTTTTCTTATTACTAATCAATAGCAGCAAGTTGCAGAAATTGTGTAAGAACTCACATGACACCTACTGACATGGATTTTTAGGAACATAAATTGCTTTAGAAATGCATGCTTTGTTTTCTATTCCCTTTGGCTCTTCTAAGTTTTTCTTTCCTGTGAATAAATTTTTAATTCCTAAGCCATTTACAGGTGATATATAAATAACTATACATATGGTGACTGAGGTGACATTTTAAGTGCTAGTGATAATTTTGTTGCTGATCATTTTGACAGTGGTGTAACTTTTAACATTTTGCATGTAGCCTGTTCAGATAAACCTTTCTCCCTGCTCCCAAGGCGAGAATAACATTACAACACACCCACTACTCATCCTGTAGCCACTGCTCATCTTTCAAATTGCACTAAATGTAAAATATTCCTCAGGATTTGGGAAGTTTTGTTAAGAACCTCCATAGTTTTTCCAGGTGTCAGCCTGACCCATGCTTTTGCAGCACACACACATGGTCCTTGGCCAGCTGTCTGGTAACCTCTGTCTGGCAACCTTTCTTTGAAAGCCCCAATGAATTTCTACTCCCACCTCCTCCAGTTTGAATATATCTCCTTCAGGGAGTAGCCTGGCAGAAAAATCCTCCCTTTTAGCATTGTGAGACCCCACTGGTGATCCCATTGATCTGTTACTCTTCAGTTTATGGGGCACCTAAGAACCAATGAACCAGAGTGCAACAGCTAAACAAGTTCCCACAAGGATGGCTCCCTTCTTCCTATTACTGTTCCTCAAAGTTGGTTGAGTTATCTGAGGTTTCTGGGGTTTTTTTGCAGGATTGCAAGATTTTCTGAAATGTTTCAACCTCAAAAACTTATCTGAGAGATTTCCAGCAGCCTTTACATTGATGAAATGATGGAGTAAATGTCTAAGATAGATGTCATGGCAAACAAAAGCTGGCAGAGCTCAAACCACATCTGAGAAAACTGGGCACATGTTCAAGGGCTCTTAACTACCCCTACTTTGTGCTTTGTCAAGGAAAGTTTCAAATGTAAAATCTTAGCTGTCACATCATGATACTGCAGTAGAGAACAGGAAAAAAGAGATCCTGGCTGCCTCATCAACCAACTAAAAATATTTATTTTATTTTTTTAGGGATTTTTGTCTTCCTAACAATTCACATTAACTTGTACAGCTGAAAATCCAGGACAGCCTAAAAAGTCTTTCCAAGAACATAACATAATATTCTGTCCTAGCCAGTCATTAGCACATGTCAGGACTATGTCTTCTAGCCAAAACAAGAAAGAGAGAAACTTTACTACATTTTTGTAACTAATGAAATGTACAGCTGCAATGAGACTGATTCTCTCTCTGAAATGACTGCAAAGTGTTCATGGAAGTTTATCTACCTGGGGTGGATGTTTTCCTCTTATATTTTTTTTTCAAGGGAGAAATTTCAAATTATATTTATATAGTCCTCTGAATCATTCAAATTCAGTCCTTTGTACTAACAGGAAAGCCTCAGAGCTACAAATATTTTTCCCCTGTAAGGATTACGGTTTTTTTTGCTTTTACTTTCCCTTCTGCCTATTACTAATTAAGTGGTACTTGGGGGAAACACTTCCCGCCTATAATTTGAACTTCAGCAGGGTAAACGAAACAGGCAAACGCCTGTCTTGACTAATTTTCTGCCATTAATCTTATTAAATTAGAACAGGATTGCAAAGATAGCCTGAAACCACTACAGCACTCAGAGTTCTTTGCAGACTGCTACAAAGACTCCTGTCTGCAAATGTGGAAACTGAAAAAAAAAAAAAAAAAAACAACAACAAAAAAAAAAAAAAAAAACCAACAGAAAAAGAAAAAGAAAAAAAGAAAACCTGTTCAAGCTACAGAAAGATTTATTGTGGTTTTTATTAACATAAAAATGCATGCACATTTGTTACAGAAATATTCATTGCTTCCAGGATCAGAATTAGTTCAGAAAAAAACAAATATTTTACTGTAGTCATTTGGTTCCACATACAAATCTTATCTTGACTAACATACTAGTTGGTCTTATAAAAGATCAGCCTAAAAACGGGAAGTTTGCTGATAAGCTATAAGGTCTTCTGAGGTGAACTCCTGTGGCCTCTTCAGTGACAGTGAGGGTTGAACTGAGATTGAACTGAGGGAGGAGAGTTTTTCTGGTTAGTTTGTTGGGGGTTTTTTGTTTGTTTGTTTTTTTCTTTTTATCTTAAAATGGAAAGCTGAGTTACAGAAACACATGAGATTTGAAGGATTGCTGTAAGAATGGAAAGCATGTGGGACATGGAGGAGAAGCCATCAGCAGTCATCAGCAAAACAGCTGCTATTTCCAGATCTGGCTTTTGCCCACCAAAAATTGCTGGCTGGTCAGTGCTCTGTGTTATATTTAAATCAGAAAATAAAATGAAAAGCTTTCAGATGAAGAGGAAGGGAGCAGAATCTCATACAGCAACTGGAGGCATTTTGAAGAGAGGTAGCGAAAAGGAACCCAGCCATATCAGTGAAGAATGCTGGCCTGGGTGAACCCTCACAAAAAAGAGTCCTCATTTAGGATTTCACCAGCTTTGTCATAATTCTCAAAAAAGAGTATATATTTCAGGGGGCATTTAACCCACCTCAACTGGAGAATTAATTCCTTCGGCTGAGCAGGCCCTCATTACTTCCTCATTGATACAAGGCTTTATCTGCAAGCAGACGCAATAACTCTTTCTAAATTGAAATTAAGACTTGAAGGCTATAATAGTCTTAATTATCTGACTACATAGGAGATATGAGAGTTTCTCCAATAGAGAGACTAGGCAAGAATGAAATATGGTGTTTCGTGGGAAATTCCATATATCCCACCCCCGAAATTAAAATATTTGTCACAAATGCAATTTGGAAAAATACCTGATTTCAGGTCAGCTGGACTTCTTTGTTTTTTTCTTAACCTCCACTTAAAGACTGAATAACTTAAAATTTTTTAAGCCATTCTAAAGAAAGAAAAAAAATCCATTCTTAAAATGAAAAAGCCTCTCTTTTAGATATTATTAATATAATTTTGTGTCAGGCTAATACTAATGGAGCTTACTTGAAACTAAAATTTTCTTTCCATAATGCTTCAATTTTCACAGAAGCATTAATATTCTTTGAGAAAACATTTTTTTTCCCAACACCAACTTTCACAAAATGGAGTAAAGGGACAGGGCTTCCAAAGGCTTCCAATGAATTGGAATGAATAAAAAAAAAACCAAACAAAAAATAGGAAGCCTAGCATGTATTTTTTTAATCATCTTGTAATATGGGGAGTAGCAATTATTATGCAATATACTATTGGACTAGTAAAAAAAAAATTACTACCTGATTCATCAGAGCTTTTGAAAAAAAAATTAATACATTCCTTTATGGTAGCATGCTTTTGATTTAAGCACAAGGTCATGGTTAAGCAATCCCAGTATCTATGATTACTTTGATGTTTCAGATCTGCTGGCAAGGTTGGTGGTGGAGTTGGTGGCAAAGGAACATATGAAGAGCCATGTTTAAAGTTTCCCAACAAAAGACTACCCTCAAAAAGATATTAATGGTCTGTTATATGGTGTCAGTTTTGCTATTTATAATGTGCCAGGACAGAATTAAGTGCTTTGGCTTAATATTCTGTGTAGTAGAAATCAGGCCACTGATCTGAAACTTACACAAATGGTATATCATTCCTGGGGAGGAAAAGCAAATTCTTCATAAAATTTTATTTTTATTTAATTTACTGTTCAGTTTCAAATGTTAAAATATTTTCCATTGGCATTTATTTTATTATAAAGATGATTGTAATAGTTTTATTTTTCATAAAGAAGCTGAGCAGCTGTAGCCTTTAGTGGTTTTGAATTTTTTTTTTTTTAATGCTATGGATTCTGTTTTTATGTAAAGATCAAGCAAGGACATGAAATGCATATACTTGTTCAGTTTACCTCTGCTTCTGTAACAATTTTCATTTTTATTTTATTTCTTCACCACCTCAAAAATATATGTACTTTGACTTATTTCCTCGTCAGTTACAGCCAGACCATTTGGTCCATTTGCAGTGCTATTCCCACCCCTCTTCAATTATCCTGGCTCCCCTGTTTCCTTTCCTGCCCACCTCACACCCTACCAGGCGGGTACCCCAGCTTTTCATCCTCATAGAATCTTCTATACCTCTGGGAATTTTCATTGCTTGAAACTTGCTCTCTAACTGAATAGTTATAGGAAATGAAAAATAATCAGAACCTCCAAAAAAAAAAAATCCAAAGAAGCATTCATCAACACTGATAATAATAGTCATATGTTAATGATATGAAATTAGCCATAAATTAAATGCAATCCATCCCACTGTAAATCCAGAGTTTAAAAGCTCTTGGTGTGAAGAACTTTTCAAGCAAGTAAACCTGTTCATGCATTTGAATCTTAGTTTCATGGAAAATTGTGAGGTCACTGATAGCGGAAAATCAAAGCATTATGGAAGTTTTAGTTTCAGTAAAGTTTTGGTTTCAGTAAGTTCCATTAGTGTTAGCCTGACACAAATTATATTAATAATATCTAAAAGAAAGGCTTTTACATTTTCAGAATGGATTTTTTTTTCTTTCTGTCTTTCAGAATGGCTTAAAAAATTCTAACTTAAGTTATCCTGTCTTTAAGTGGAGGTTAGGAAATAAACAAAACAGTCCAGCTGACCTGAAATCAGGTATTTTTCCAAATTGCATTTGTGACAAATATTTTGATTTCAGGGGTAAGATATATGGAATTTCCCACGAAACACCATGGCTGACCATTGACCATCACCCCAAGCAATCCCAAAGCACCCATCTCCATCAGCGAGGCACCCAACATGGCAACGTAGATGCAAAGGGTATCAAACCTGCTTTGTCAGGAGCAGTTCCATGGTCTCACCCATCCTTCTCCAGGTGCAGGACATGCTGGCACATGGCTGAGGCCACCAGCTGTGACAGGAAGCCCATCCCTTGCTTCAGTGGGAGGGTGAAGCCAGGCAGCGTGGGGCAGGCAGTGGCCTCGCTGCAGAGGCTCGAGGAGCAGTGTTCTATGCAAAGCCTGCACCAGGCCAGTGGTGTCTGCGTGGGAGCTCTGGGCTTTGGCACCAGCTGGGCTTGCAGGGATCCACTCCCTGTTCTCTATAAATTTAGCCCAGTCCTCATGAGCCAAACTTTCTCCAGCCAGGGATCCATTGTGTTTTCCCCAATTTACACAAGGCTGTTTTGGTGCCTGTGTGGGCATCTGCCCTGCAGAGCAGCAAGCTGGGTAATCTTTGTGGCTGGAGCTAGCTGAAACCGCAGCACAACATGAGGGTTCCCCATGCCCCCTTCCACCATGCTGATGCTTTAGGATAATTTGGCATGATATTTTCCGGTCAAAAATTCTGACTGCAATTTGGCTATAAATTAAGGATGGCTTCGGTGTGTTTTTTTTTCTCTTGCCTTGTGGTTTGAAGGAGTGGGGAGGGGGAGTTGGTTGGCAAAATGGATGTCTTGGTCCTGGTGTCAGGCTGGCCCCCACACAGTCTCTTTTATCGGCTGTGTGATGATCCCAGCTGTGAGCATCGAGGTGCCAGGAGTAATTAGAAGCGCAGCTATCAAATGTTACTTTGTTCACAATGAGAAGCACTTCTTTTTTTTTTTCCTCCTTGTGAACTTTTCACATTACTGGGCTGAACAAAACGGGTGGAGATTTCTCCTCAAGCTATTTCTATTGTTATATAACTTTGATAGCGACATTAAGTGAGTCTGTGCTGGCTGGCTGAGCCTTCTGGAGCCTTTTGGGTGTTAAATGGGGTTCTCTGCTCAGTGACCTCCAACAACAACTGACGTCTCCTGATCTAAGAGCTTCCTGTTGTTTAACTGGTGATGGTTGGTTTTCTATTAAGCTCATTTGAGTCCTGCACATTTTTACCCTCTGCCCTGTAAAGGGAGGGACTAATGTTAGTTTTGGCTTCTGAATGAAAACTTTGCAGTTCAGGCTCACAACAGAGCAACTGCAAAAGAAAAAAGAAGGAAGAAAATTTAAATTATAAATCGTCTTTGGTATCATGGCATGCCCCATTAACAGCTGACTTCACTGTCACTATTATCTGTAGGACATTATTTCAATGTCAAATGTTCGTGGTATCAAGCATCCTACAGGCTTTGCTAGTCATTCAAAAGTCATGAGCTGTGTTTTAAAATTTGTGAGATTTAAGAACTTGCAATAATGCATATTTGGTATTTCCTTCTGCCTTTCAGTGTTTAAACCTTCATGGGTACACAGAGGTCACATTTTCAGACTTTCCTCCTTAGCCCTCAGGGCTAGAAACTCCTAAATGAAGGCTGAGATTGTCAAAGAATTAAATTCTTCTAGGAGCCTGAGGGGGCAGGGGAGCAAGGAGAAATCATATCTGTGACAAAATCCTGAGAGCTGGGAGAAAAATCAGTAAGTGGGACGCTAGGGGTGCTTTTATTTCCTTGCTGGTGACTGAGGCTAAATAGCCTAAATCACAGCACTGATTTAATTTATATAGATTTTACTTAAACATAAAAAAGCTAGAGAATTTCATCATCACATTCTTAAGCCAAGTGGCTTCAGAGCCCCATGGTACATATATATACTTAAAAGCAAAATGCAAAGAGAGGATAGAATTTCAATCATAACTCTGGATTTTGTGCATTCAGGGGATAACATTTGATGCACTGATGTACATTCCTACACATGTTATCTGAAGCATTTACTTGGAGTGGGAGCACTGTCCCCAGGCTTCCAGGCTGCAGCCTGACCTCCCCAAAGGCAGAGCTGTTCACCCACCAAACCATTCCTCTTCTGCTGCTCCTGAAACCAGGACAGTCCCTAAGAAAATAGTTCACAGCACAACCAGATCACATGAATTGCAGCAAATTGCAGGCTGTTCAACACATATGAAACTAATTTGTACTGAGGGAGCTGGCTTTCAGCTCACAGGTAGCAAGTAGAATTTACAATACATGTATGTGGAGTGCCATGTCGAGGTAGGACCGAAAACCCAAGAACTGTTTTTGTTTTGTTTTTTCTAGTTAAGTACAAATTAAATTATGCAGCTTAATGCTATTCAAACAGAGCTTCTTGTCTATAAAATTAACAGATTAAAGAGTTCCTGAAAGTATTGGCCAAAATACAAGAATTAAAAGTATTTTAAGAAAACAGCTTTGAACCAATCCACAAATGAAAAACCTCACTGTCATATTTATTTGCAGATACATGAGACATTCTGAAATCAGGGCATTTTATTTTCCCTTAGCATTATGTGTTTAATTTGGAAGTCCTGTATTTTAGACCTTCCACTGAATCAAAAACCAAAACAAAGACTTCAAAAGCCATTGTTACTCTATTCAAGTCTAAACTCTCCCTTTGTTCCTTTAGCTAATGAGTTTATACTGTCCTGCAGGGAGAATTGACACCAGCCTCAAGTAAATGAAAGCCGGCCAAATGTTGGTAAGATCAGAGCACTAAAGTAATTATGGGTTGATTAAATGTTTATCTTCTTTACAGGTGGGAAGGGAAGAATGAGAATGAAGTGGGACGATGCAAAGAAACTGGCAAGATTCATGTGACGGTCAATCACAAGTACTACAGGCCAACTGAAGTGGTAAGAAAATGCCCTCTCTTAGCTTTGCAAACGAATAATCCAATCACTCAGCCAATAAATTGCTGCATTTGGCCAGCAGTCTGTGAAAACGGGTTAATTGCACTCCTGCTGCCAGCTTTTAGAGCTCTAAATTAACCTGCTTGCTGGCCCCTCACAGCCAGCTACCTGGGAAGAAACAAGGAGCAGGCGGGAGGAGCGGGTGGCCCTCGCACAGGGATGCTGCTCCTCTTTGGTCACCCTACCGAGTGGGAGAGGCAGTGCTGAGGGGCTAAAACATCATATGGGAAACAAAACAAAGCATAAACCAGCTCTTTGTGAATGGGAATATGGGCATCTCTTCTCCAGCTGCAAGCAGGGAAAGCAGAAGGAGGGCACGGATGGGGTTGGTTATAAAGTTCCACCCTCTGTGTTTTCGCGGTAGTGTTTCAGCTCCAGCCACTGAGTGTCCCCTGTCCAGCTTACGTTGGGTGGGGTAACTGTGGGTGCTGCAAAATTCTGGTTTAGATGTGCTCGTGTGCTTTGGGGGGTCCCACTCAGCAAATGCCCGTTTGCAGAACATATCTTTACTCCCAGGAATGCCTCAGTGAAATCTGCTAAGCCAGCACGTGCTGCTGGCTGGACCAAATCCCTAAACCCTCTGCTCCAATCACCTAGTGAAGATTCTGGGAGAAGGAAAAAACTAGTAGTATTTCCAGGTCAGGCAGGATGGTGGCAATGCACAGAGAAGGTACAGTTTGAAGTCTAGTTTCAGGACACAGGGAACAGTAGCCTCAATTGTGCTATTTGGGAGTGGGTGTACCCAGGAGAGGATTTCTCCTCTGCTGGGGAAAGTGACACAAGCCCCACTGGCTGCTGACATAGCATCATCTGTCAGTGTGCCCATTCAGAAGAGCTGTGTGATTCAAGCACGGGGGTGACAAGAGCACCTTTGTGTTGTTGACACAGATTGCAGGGTGGGAGTAGGGGGCTGCTGCTTGGAAGTGGGCATGGGTTCTAAAACTGAAATTCAGAGGGGAATAGAGACTTTCATGTTTGTTAAAAAGGGCTGGACCTGTGTATCAGAATCAAATGCTAGGAAGTCATTAAGAGCTGTCTGTCATTCTGTGCTGTGGTAAGGTGTCAGGGTGATAAGGAGGACAGAGACAAAAGGACTTGCAAAACAGGAAAAGGACACTTGACCCAACAAGTCTGTGCTTTGTGAGACCCACTGTCCTGCTTTGTCATACGTCTTACTAGCAAGTACATATTCACTCCTCAAAATTCATGATTAGTATGTAGCTCTTTGGAAGTCCTCTTCATGTGCTCAGATGTTTTCTGCTGAAATAGTGCTGCCTGTGGTTCTCTTCCTCTCTGTCCTTATTGGTCTCCCTCTGGGAACACAGTTTCTGGATTTTAAATTCAGCTCATTACTGTTTTGGGAAGGTGCATAAGCACACATCCCTCAGGAATACTCAACATTTCTAGTGGCTCCATACATGAGAATAGGGAGGAATTCAAATACAGAGTGGAATGTGGGCTTGAAATAGGGCTGTGTAAACCCACAGGAGATGTCTGATGCTTATCTGAAATTACCTGCTTTCTCATGGGACAGCTTCCCTTGAATGAGGGCTCCATCTGTATCTTCCCTACCCTCATCTTGCCTTGCTTTTAGTGCAGTCCCGACTTGGTTCCTGTCTGTTCTTCCTTCCTGTTCTGTGGAACCCAGGAAGGCTGTGTAGCTGCTCAAGTACAATCAAGGTAGAAGCACAAAGTGAAGTACTTTTGTCCTGAGGAGCATGCAGAGGAACTCTGAGGAAACTCTTCTATGAAGAGATGTGATATCCTTTTTCTGCCATCAGTTTCATTTTTAGATCATCTCAGGATGGATAACCAGAATCGCTTTCTCCTTTTTTTTTTTTTTAATTCTAATTTGAGTTCCATTCCTTGTCAAAGGCAGGCAAACTACTGTTTGTTTCATTCTGGGAATCACATATGTGCAATTCAAAATACTAGAACAAAACCCAATCCATCACAAGAAAGCAAGGAAGAACAATGAAATAACTACAATGGACTGACAGCACGTGTCCCCTGCTGCCACTTGCACCAATGCTGCCAAAGGCAAGAAAGCCTCAGGTTGACATTTTGGGAGGAGGCTTAGCCAGTGCAGTTAACAGCAATTCTGCTGTTGAATCACAGCTGACACAGAAAATCTGATGCTCAGATTCTCATGTCTTATTTGGAAACATTTCTGTCTGTCTGTCTCTCTAAAATTTAACATGGTATTCTGGAAATTGAAAATAAACATAATTTAATCTTGTGTACAGTCAGTTCTGACAGTGCCAATACATTCATTTGAAAACAATTTGTTTTCTTCAGTTAGTGATCCCTGGGGTCAAGGCCTCCCATTGAAAAGCTTAGCTGTACTGAAGAAGAAACCTTGAAATGTGAGACAGTCTTCTGGTCAAACTAAGTAGACCCTTTGAATGTCTTGGCTCTAAATCTCTTCACTCTGCTTTTGACTGCTGTGGGGCCCCTTGATATTTACTGGCCTTGGGAATTGTTCCTGTTAATGCTTCTAATGCCTGTCTCTCTCCTTCCTTCCTTGTGTCTTGCCAAATGCAAACCTATCAGTATCATTTCTTTCAGCTTTTATCAAATTCCTATCAGTATATTTTCTGACCCTTTTTTAAATGCTTTTGGAGGCTAACCTGCTGCAAAGATTGGGGGAAAATTTTTGTTTGTTCCTTTCTTAAAATCAACTATTTTCTCAGGAGCTTCACGGCAAGTTTGCTTTCTATACTGAACTTGATACACTACAAAAGGTGCTTTCACTTATTTTGCAAGCTTTTTAAGCACATGGCTAGAAAAGTCATGCTTTACATTCACCTTCTGCTCTAGGCATGTAAAGATCAGTTTCCAGTACAGTTTACTCACTTGTGAAATGTAGGTACTTCAGAAATTATATCACTAGTCTTTTCTACTTACAGTCAGAATATTCATATTGTACGTAGGCAATTTAGTGGGTACTTGGATTTAAATAATCTACTTGGCATTCTCAAAAATAATGTTAAAATAATTTTAATTTTTTTTCAAAAGTTAAAACTGAAATTCAATAAGCTGCTTGGTGAGCTGGAAACAAGCAGCCCTGCAGCACATAATGTCATAAGCATCAGGTCTCTCAACCCCAGAAGTTGGGTAGTTTTTACAGAGTTAGGGTCTGTCTTTAATTTTCTTATCTTTCAGCAGGACAATTACTATTAATTTTATGCTTGAATTTCTCCCCAAGAATTGCACAATTGCTTCTAATTAAATTTTGCCCATTAAGGTGTTTGAATTAAAGTGCTTCTATTATTTTTGCATAGCAGAAATTAAGCTAACAGTTTTATAGGTGCTTGCTTCATTTCATTGCATTTTCCTGCAACAGTGAAGATTAACTCCAGGTCTCACTGGTCTGTCTTGTCATCACAGAACTTAGATGTATATATCTCAGTTAGGAGTTTATGTCACTGTTTGAAAGGGGAAAATAAAAGAAGCCTTTCAGCCATGTGTAGATGTTGTTTTTTCTCCCAATCTAATATTCTGCATGTGTTACAGACAAGCCTTTGCCTTTTCTCCCACCTGTTTCTGCAGTTGTCCTACAGCTTGCCTGGCATAGGAACTGCAGGTTGGATCCGTGCATCACATTTGTTACGGGCTGGCGTGGCTGTAACTCTGAGGATGTGCACACATCATCAATGCAAATTTCCTTCCTTTAAGCAAGCCTGGAAACTCTGTCACAATGTGATGCTAATATTTAAGTAGTCATCTGGCCTCTTATTACTCTTCTTCAAAGGAAAAAAGGGTATGCTAACTTGCTGACTTCTTCCTCTTGTTATATGCCTTAAGCAATTTTTCTCCCAGTTCTTTCTAGCACTGATATAAATGAAATATATAAATATAAATATATATTTACGAGATATATATTTATATATATAAAGTCCTATGTGTGTCACTTATACTAAATTGTCCTTCTCAAGTCCTATGTGTGTCACTTATACTAAACTTTGCATTTTTGCTTAACTGTGTTTGGCCTCAGTTACCCTTTTTCCTCCTCGGAATTAAGCAGGACGGCTTTAAATTTCAGTCTCTTCAGATGTTTTTTAAAAATTCAGCTCTGTGTTTCCCATGTTTCATAGGATTCCAGTAAAAATTCCTTGGGGCATATCACATTCTCCCAAAGTCAGCTTTCTTAAAGTCAAAAACATTTCTGAACTCCTCTAAGTGCTCCTGCCCTAAAGAGCATTTAGAATCTAATGAAACCATGATCACAAACCCCTAAATGCCTCACACTTCCACTTCAGTTTTCATACAAGTTTCATTTCCTACTCTTAAGTTCAGAGCTGCCTGTGACTGTAAACTGTTCAGATATCTGCATGAGGAAACACGTGCTTCCCCTCCTCAAGGATCTTTTTGCTCATCAATGTCAATATGTGGCCTTTATTAATACTCATGAAAATGAAATGGGGGCATTCAAGGAAGAATAATCTTCAGATTATTTTCCTGTCTATTTTCCTCTAGCAGTCAGGTAAAGTTGTGAACTGTCATAAAACTGACAGTCTTCTCTTATCTGTTTTATTTCTTCCTTGTTCTGAAAATGTATGTCAACATCTGAAAACTATTGCCTCCGCTGTCCTTAATTCTCCTCCAAGCTGACTTTGCTTCTGTCTCAGCCAAAATGTTTATATTGTTCCTTACTTTAATCTCAACATTATCTCTGCATTGCTTTGCCATCCTCTTCCTTTTATTTGTCCCTCCTGCCAATAAAACCTGCAGTAGATTGTTTGTTTGTTTTAGTTAAGGCCTTACATGTCAGGCATTTCAGAGGTATCTCTGAAAATATACATGTCAAATTCAGCCAAGTAAAATAATGATCAGTAGTAACTTGTCTCTATAGCATCTAAGAGGCACTTAACATATTTTAAATATTTCTCAGCAAGCATGAGAGAAAGGGTTTGTAGAAAAATAGCATCACTGTGTTTCTGCCTCTGAAACATGTATGGCAGAGCAGACTGCATGGCTTGAGTGATACCATTAAGCAGCAGCAAAGCTGGAGGAGAGCCTGATGGCATTATCATTCCTAGGGGATGCCACCATCCTTGAACAGGTAGCTTCCTGTATTTTTTATCTCATCCTGATTTTGTTCATTTTGGTTCTTCCTTAGAAGAAAGGAAGATCATTATTGCAATCAAATTTTCCTCTCAATATGTCACCAAGCTGGAGAAGATTCAGCAGGCTCATGTCCAGTCTTGCTCTGTGTCTTGTTTAATCCTCTTAACAGACTCTTAGCAGGAGCCCTAGCTTACCTCCTTTCTAGTAGGAGCAGATACCTAGTATGTGCCCCTCCAGGCCTCCCACACAGATTCTGACTTTTTGCCTCATAATTAGCTCATTACATCAGTATTAGACCAGCACATCCAGTAAAGGAATCCCTCTGGACACCACTGCTCACACACTGTGCTTTACTCAGTTGCTTCTCTTTGCGTCATCCTGCTCCTCCTCTGCTGTGCCTCCTACAAAACATTTCTCTGGCAACTTCTACAGCTGGCTCTGTTGCTCTTCTCCTTTCACCACCTCTTTCTTTGCTGTCATTCCTGAGGGTTTGAAACCAGCCATGTGTCATCTGTGACCTTCACATCTTCATTGATCTTCCTGAGACTCTCTGAGTCTGCTTTCCCATCCTCTAATGCCACAACCATCTGACAAGACTAGCCAGAGGAAGAGGGTGTCCTTACCTCCTGGGGTCTAGGTTAGAGCTTGGCTTTTGCACCTTGGGTGTCACACCGTATGTTCGTCTACAAGATGAGTCGTTTTCCTTTGGAAGTGTTCAGACTGGCTGAAGAAATCTCTGACTGATTTTGGGCAATGCAATTTTCCATTCTGGGTGGGTAAAGAGATTGCAACCCCATGGAAAAGCTGGTGTGTAAAGATAAAGCTGTCATCCAGGCAGAAGGGTTGGTGGTTTTGATTCATTGCTCATTTTTCTAAATGATGTTGACACATAGCAATTAGTGGCAATCTTGGATGTGACGGATCTGGGCTCAACTCCTGGAAACAGATTTTTAAATTAAACTTAGGTGACTGGAGGATTAAGGCTGAGGGAGAGGTGGATGAGGATAGAAGGCTGTCTACCTCCTTAATTAGACCCTACCTGATTCAGCCAGGCATCCAAGCAAGTGCTTCACTTCAAGGACAGTTTCCATACTAGTAGCCAAGAGTGTGTTTACATGCATTGCTGCATCTTAATATGAAGGAGAGCAATTTATCTGTGATGGGAATTGAGAAGGCCAGCCCAAACATTGTGGGAGCTCAGGAGGTGCCAGCTGATTATTCTTGTTTGCCTGCCCCATTGTTCATTGCCTGGGAGCAGAGATGCTGAAATAGCTGAAGACAATTTCTTTAGTCAGGTTCTCTTAGGGTAGCTTCACAGGCAAGAAGGAATGATACCAAGTTGATGCAGTTTGTAGTTTTAATCAACTGCTGCAGCCCGTAATTCTTCTCCGACTTCCTAGCCCTGGGGGGTCTTACTGCCACCTCTTCACATATTCATGTTTATTCATGCACAGAAAGTCTCTTTTTATCTCACCTCTTATCCCCTTGCCTCCCTCTTCTCTTGGGCTGCCATTTGGCCTGCTCCTCCCCCTTGTTATCTCTCTGTTGTCTCACCCTCATTTGGACCCTTGTTTTCTTATCACTGCCTGTCCTATGCCTGTCCCATACAAACACTCCAGCAGATGTGGTGGGAAATGCAAAGCCTCTGAAGGGGAGTCACGAGGGTGGGAGGGAGGCAAAAGCCATGACAGAAGTCCAGGCTCAGGCAGCACCAAGGCACATTTGTCACAACTGCTAAGTGTTCCCTCCTGACAGCAGTCTCCACCACCTACAGCCTATTCCCCATTTTCTACGAGAGATCAGACATTTGAAAGAGACAAATTCTTGTTTGGACCACCTTCAGGCTGGTTAAGTCCAACCTTTTGGAGTTCCCAGTGAGAGTGGCAGAGTTGCTCAGCACAAATCTGTTCCCATCATGGTTTTCTGAAGACCTTGGTGTCAGAGGTGCTTGAGGTCACTTACACACCTGATTACTGTTCAGATTTAAAAATGGAAGAGTGTCTGAAGATCTGTCTCACTTTCAGATGCTGTTTTTTTTCATTTTACAACGGGTTTTTTAAAGTCAAGCAATATGTTAACGATACTGTTCTCATTTTGACTGCATTTCCCACATCATTGTAACATTTTCTTTTGAGTGTGTTGTGCCAACTCAACCCTTGCAAGGGTTTTAGAATGGCAGCAGAGAACGGTAAATGACATGATTTATATGAAAATAAAAATGGCTTTTGAATACAGAGGATATGAGACAGAGGTAAGGTTTCCTTCAGTAAATCTGGAATTAAGGGCTAGTCTCATGTCTAATTTCTCCAGCCTTAGCCAGAGCTCGCTTGCCTTCAGCTGTTTGTACTTTATTTTATGAGTGAGTGGGTGTACAAAGGAAGATGACAGCCCCAGAGTGTTCATGTGTTTCATTTGAGAAGCCATGAGATGGTTGTAGAGTTGGCAATAGCAGTTTCTGCTGGGCTTGGGTCAGCAGAGGCCTTGACATCAGCCTTATTCATTCAGCATGGAGTCCTCCAGTCAGGGGTTTGCTGGGGAAATAGGTGTCTCCAGCCTGGGCATGCCATGGCACATCATATTTTACTTCTTGAAAGATAGTACTTTAAGCCACTGATTCTCAAAGTCCTGGGCCACCTCTTGTAAAATATTTATAATTGTGAGTTTGGTGCTGCTGGAGATGTTATAAGAGTGAGTGCAGTTGTCTCTCTGAGGGACAGTGTGAAAGGGCCATTTGGACCAGGTTAGGAGAAATGCATAAATGCATAGCAAGTTCTTAGGAGTGAGGAGGGTGTGGGGGTTTGTCTCCAAAAGCTTTCATTTCATGATTTTTCAGGTGTTTCACAGTCCAAAAATGACAGTAGGCATCTATAATTTTTTTAAAATTTCTTTAATTATCTGAAATTTATTCCCCTAGAAAATGTGGGATGTTTTAACTTCACCTCTGGGGGGAAAAAAAAGTAAAAAATGTTCTGCTAACAAAAAAAAAAAAAAAATCAAAATTGTCCCTTCGATTTTTCTAAGGAAAACCTAATTTGGAGGGGAGAAAGGTACTTTTCTAAGGGAGTCAAGACTTTTTATTTCCATTTAGTCCTAGTGGTCTTCTGTCTCACAAAAAAAGTCAACAAGGAGATTTTGTTCGTCCCTGTCCTTCACCGTTTGCTATTTCTCTCAAAAGGGAAAATAGTTGAAAGGAGGTGGAAGTTTGGAAGTGGTTGTTTAAGAAAATAAACCTTCACCTTTCCCCTCTCTCACCTTTTGAGTCATCATTTGTAAATTAGCAACTTCATGAGGGAGGCATGAATAGGTGGGACCTTTGCTATTATTGCTACTCTGTGATGATGATGATGCTGAGGAGTGCTTGTTGAGTGATGTTGAGGATTAGCTTCTGTATCTTCTTGTCTCATTTTTGTATTCCAGAAAAAAAACCCATCACCATGATTTGGATTGCATCAGAACTTAAAAATCTTTTACACTGTTAATTGTTTCTTAGTATCCCTAATACTTCCCTTGTGTTCAAGAAGAACTTGTATGATTCAATAGCAGGGGAAATTGAGCCTTGTAGATATAAACAACTTTTGAAAAATGAGGGAGGGTAGGGAAGGAGAAGTGTTGTTGCTGAATAAAACCTGAGAAGAATTATCTCTGTGTCAAAAACATCGACAGTATTTGTCATGAATCAGGAAATGGTTCTTCATGCCCATCTTGGATGTTCCCCAAATTGTCTGATGTCCCAGCTGGATGGGTGAAAGAGAAGACAGTAATTATCTGCAGGGCAGGAGAAACTTAAACATTAAGAGCTTTATGCCTTGGATCAGCTGGAATTTTTGCTCATTCCTCACATATAGTCTCTGAGCTCACCAAAGCAGACAATATGAAAAATATTAACAGGATTCAAGAAGACATTAGTAATAGATTAAGAGTGCATGCCTCTCTTGTGAGAGTTTTTCTTTCTTGATTTCTTTTTTCCTTTCAGTCAGAAAATTCTAAAGGTGAGTAGGTGAAGTCAATTTTAATAATTCACAGACGATTATACATCTATTTCTTGTTTGACAGAGCTAGTGTTTAAGCTATTAGCATTGTCTGGCATAACATGAAACAGGATCAGTCACTCATCCCTTTGAAACCTCTAACCTGGCCTCATTTGAATTTCTTCCTTCCAGCTTTGCCAGTACATTTTAATAGTTCATAGAGCTCTCAGCTGCCTTGTGACTACAGAATTTATCTACCAGGTTGTGGTTAGGAGCAGAGTAAGACAGCCCCATTCCTCATCACGTTTTCTGCATGCAATGACACAGAAACCTCAGTGCTACAGATAGCCATTGAAATTCAAAACAGACCACTTGACTGCTGCACAGAAATGGGTTTTTAAATCAGATTTCCTTTCTGGAACACTGTTCTGTAATTTTTGAAAGCACTCTTTACTTTTTTTTTACTTCCTCCAAATTGCTGAACTGGTACTACTTTGCAATCATGCTTTTTATTGATTAGCTGTAAGGGGAACAGTGGAATAGCAATAATGAAAACAAAAAAATATATGGTTTAAAGTAGGACACCTGCCTGTTTTTTTTACAGTGGTCTGTGCCAAGTTAATGTTTATAATTCCCTACATGTCTTACTGAGTTAGTGGTTGCAGACCCTAGTTTTAAAAATTTCTAGATTGGGTAACTAGGATTTGAATTGCTTTTGTTCTGGCTTTTAATTCTGTTTGACTGATAAAATACTATGTTTCTGTCTTCTGATTTTGGAAGAAAAATCATATATTGAATCTTCTTTACAATAACCAAAACTTCTGACTAAAGTAATTGGCTGCCACTATAGTTTTTCCTCAGATAACAGTTGTAAATTTCCAAACCTCTAATGTTTAGCTGCACTTTCCTCTTGATCCAAGTTTTTGTTTCCATGTGTTGGTGGAGACTAAAAAGGGGGTTATGAAGGTGAAACTGGAAACAGAGGAAATGTGAGGTTTTAGGAAAAACTCAGGTAGGGCCAAGTTTGCTCTGTCCACTGTTTTTATATATGTGAAACAAAGCCTATTGGGGCCTCTTCTTATACTGCAGTGTCACCCCATATCATACATTGTGACATTTGTTCCTCACTCAAAACATTTCTTCAGTAGTGCTAATCCTATAAAATTACCACAAGTCTTTTATCCTGCATATAGTTGGCTGAAATGGCTTGTAGTATCCAAGTAGTATCCAAGGTAGTATTTAGGTGTGTTATTCCTGACCTTCCTTTCTCTGTCTCCTCCCCAGGGTGCTTATTGGTATTATCTTTGTATTTTGCATATTTGTTAGATGCCTTCTGGACAGCTTCCGGGCTTAAAATAAAGGCCAAAATTAATCTTGACTGATGAAGTGAATCCCAAGAGTGAGATAGCTCAGGTATTATAAACAAAAAGTTGTCATGAGTAGAATATGACTTGCCCTATAGGTAAGCCACCCACCTCTATAATAATTCAACAGCTGTGTGGCATAAATAAATGCAAGGGTAAGGGGGACATGAGAGTGTAGACAAAAGCACAGGAAGGTGTGTTATTCACCACAATAGAGATCCACAGCAGTGAAGAGTTACGAGCATTGAAGAACAGCCACAGGGAGTTGGAGATGGATGGCAGGCCACTTGTGCTGGAAAGCTCATGAGAAGTATTCTTATTTTTGTCTTCTAGTATTAGCAACCACAATTAATTCTGCTTTGGCTTAACTGCTGAATGGAATTAAGGAAAAAAATTGACTTAATTAAGATCTTAAATATGGCTTTGGAAAGGATTTCCTTCTCCAGAGTAATGCCTGCTATCTTTGATACCCTTGATAACATATTCTCTGTGACTGAGAATACCATGGATGCAAACATCTACATCAGCCATGTCAGCTGGGATCTACTTTCAGAGAAAGCAGGTTTTGGGGCCGTGCTTGTTGGATGAAAAATTTCTGGGGAAAACCCTTCATATGTGCAGGTACACTACAGCTTGTGTACTTGCTGTAGGTTTTCTAAGGATCAGCATTATATACCAGAGTTCATCAAATGGCCGTTTTGTACATTGGCATGCTGACAACTCATGACTTATCAGGACTTTGAGCTGGGAGGGACCGCTTAGAAATGTGACAAAGTGGTTGGAGTCGTTGTTGCTTTTGGCTGGCATTACAAAGTATTGTCCTATTTATCACAGAAAGAGGAAAGGGCCTGCTGAAGTGGTCAGAGGAATGTAATCAATAACTCTTTTTCCATACGCCAACCAAAGAATGTCAATGGCAGCTAGAGACAGAAAGAACTAAGCACATTAGATGTGAATGCCCCCTTGGTTTGTATACTAATTTTTCCCTTGTTGCTGACCATGTTTTTTCCTGTAAAGCCTGCAGAACCTGGGTTATCCCTCAATGTCTTTTTTAACTGCCAAGAACTCAGAGAGACAATGTTTTCAGAGCAAAACCTCAAAACCTCTACAGTGTCCTCAAACGCTGGGTGATACGAAGGCTTTCTCAGGGCTCTTGTGTAACCTGTCAAAGACAGCTCAGGAGATTGGCATGCTCCAGTTGAGATATCACACTTGTGTGTCAATTCCAAAAGCCATAGATTCTTAAGGCACAGAAATGAACTTTATATCAAGTTCCCCTACAGGAAAATGTTCACTTTGGATCAAAGTGAATGAATACCCAGTTAGAATTTTTTGCATTTCCCTTTTATTCATTGCTTACCATATCAACTTACCATATTTTTATCTTCACATAAAAAGTATCATCTAACCAATTACAGTGATCTGTGTAGAAATGCACCTTGAAGAAAAGCATTCTGTTGATGTAAATTATTTTAACTCGGACTTTGACCATTAGAGAAACTCCTGAATAATAAGGAAAGGGAGAGTTAGACATCTCTGTAAGGAAACCAACTTAAACTGTAATGCTCATGGGAAGAGATGACTTGACAATGCGGTGGTGGAGGTAAACAGACTCATTTCTGTAAAAAGGGTGTTGACAAGCAGTGATTTTTGGGAAGCCTCCAGACAGAGTCCAGAATACTCCAGACTCTGACTTGAGGGATTTAGGCAATATAAAAATTATTATTAAAAAAAAAAGGCAAGTCAAACATCAGCTGTGCCTGCAGCTTTTTTGTTTTTCTTTTTTTTTTTTTACATACTTTTGTTCTATTAAACATTTCCAGAAACATTGTACAGTTAAGCACTGTGAAAAGGACTAATATCCACTTTTGATAAACTCTTCGTGCGTTGCTGTTCTGTCAAATTGAGTATATGTTAGCTTCACATTTAGGCTTCTTCAAAAGAATAGAATATGTAGGGTCTTGAGCCTGAGAGACCTCATATGGACTGAACTGAAGAAATCCCATTGAGTATTAAGTTGTTGAGTATGAAGTGGCCTTGAATATTCTCATGGCCTTAGGCATAGATACAGAGATGGGTCCCTCCAAAACCAAGTTCCAGGCAGGCTGACAAAATAATTTCCTTATGTCCCATAGTGTTTTGCTTTGGTTTGCTCATATAACCAACATTAATTTTTATTTTGCCTAAAAAGGCAGTGCTTTGTGGAGAGGCAGCTTACAAGCATCCTGTTTTGTTGCTTCTGTTTTGCCCCCTCTGCAAAACACCCCACTGATTGCTGCTGCAAAGAAAGCAGATTCCTCCTTCTGTACCCTCTTATCCCTCCTGAGAAAACTTTTGTTGCCTTCAAAAATCACTGCATAGCAGTGATGTGCTGTGACTTCTTGAGCATCTTGATCACCACTGTTGCTTGTTGTTGCCTTCTTACACTGTGTCTGCTTATTTGTGCTCCATTTCCTGCACTGTGGGCATGGGAATGCAACTTGACCTAGTGATTCAGGCTGAGCAAAGGAGAAAAATCTAGTCACAACAGTGTGAAATGCTTCAGTGCAGCAGAAACAGGGTAAATTATCTCATATAAGAGCTGTTTGTCATGGTAGCAGTATGAGTTCATGTTGTTAGCTGGTTCAGTATGTGCAGCATGGCCTTGGATTATGAACATTTTGTGCAGGAAAACCAACATTTTGGTTCTGATTTGCAGCACAGCCAGAGCAGGAAGATCTTGGGTGATGGCAGAGGTTTTCAGACACAGGCTGTAATAATCACCATTTCTTTGTAAAGATTTTAGAGAAACATATGTGGGAAACTATTTATTACATCTGTTAAGATTCTGCCCCATAAATGCTGACTTTCACCTGCCTGCAAAAGCTGAAGGAAGGATACCAAGCCTAGATTGGTGTCTGGATAACAAGACAGCTTTTCAGTGCCCTGAGATCCAAGGAGCTGGTCCGCTTGCTGGAAATTCTTTGGATACCATCTTTAAATGTTTTACAGTATTTTTATTAGTACTTTCCACTCTTTGGTGGATCAATGGAAGTCTGTTCTGAAATTTTAGGCACTTCTTTCTTTGCAGTAGCGTTTCAAATTAATGGTCTGCAACTGTAAACTTACATATTTGTACTGACACATTTTTTAAATATAAAGCCCTCATGTTCCTGCAGTAAAGGAAGATCCAAAGAAAATGAGAATATCTGGCACTCCAGTCTCCACTATCAGCTCATTAGCCAATTCTGCAAATTTATTCTTCATGTGGAAAAAATGTTGTGACGTAGTGGCTTGTTGGCTGTATCATACAAGTGTTACACTGGTAACTCTGTTACTATAAATTTCAAACCAGTGCATATTTTCAGCTATTGCAAGGTATCTTCATGAACAGTCCTGGTGGCGTACTTTAGTAACATATATTTTAGATTCAAAACACTGGAAATGCTGTAGGCAGTAAATGTGATTTCATCCAGCCCATATATGGATTGTTTAGTAGCTGGCTTTTTCAAAAAGATGAAGTTAGAATCATAGAATAGAATCATAGAGTATCATAGAGTATCCTGAGTTGGGCAGGACCCACAAGGATCATCAAAGTCCAACTCCCAGCCCTGCACAGCACACCCCAAGAGTGACACTATGTGCCTGAGGGCATTTTCCAAGCACTTCTTGAGCTCTGTCAGGCTTGGTGCTGTGACCACTGCCCTGGGGAGCCTGTTCCAGTGCCCAGCCATCCTCTCTGAGTGAAGAACCTTTTCCTCATACACAACCTAACCCCCCACCCAATTCAGGCCTCAGGCCATTTCCTCAGGTCCTGTCACTGGTCACAAGAATGAAGAGATCAGTGTCTGCCCCTCCTCTTCCCCTCATGAAGAAGCTGTAACTGGAATGAGGTCTCCCCTCAGTCTCCTCCTCTCCAGGCTGAGCAGACCAAGTGACCTCAGTCACTCCTCATATGGTTTCCCCTCCAGACCCTTCAACATCCTTGTGGCCCTCCTTAGGAGGCTCTCTAACAGGTTTACATCCTTCTTATATCATGGCACCCAAAACTGCCCCAGCACTGGAGGTGAGGCTGCCCCAGCTCAGAGCAGAGCAGGGCAATCCCCTCCCTTGCCTGCCTGGCCATGCTGTGCCTGATGCCCCCCAGGACAGGGTTGGCCCTCCTGGCTGCCAGGGCACTGCTGGCTCATGTTCAGCTTGCCATCGACCAGGAGCCCCAGGTCCCTTTCCATGGTGCTACTCCTCTGGTTCCCCAGTTTGCACATCAAGTACCTAAGAGATCCAAATACACCTACCTTGTTGTTTTATACTAAAAATTGCAAATTTATATTAAGGATCAGTTTGTCATTGTTTTGCTGTGACCCTTGGGGAGTTCTATATGATTTCTGATGGTACAGACTTGGAAAGTTTTGTGCAGGGAGCTAGGAACTAATTTTCATTTAAACTGTGACATACTCATATTTCTACAAGAAAATGGGCTTTACAGAGGAAGTTTATTATTACCAAGCTACTTGAGTGAAGGCTTAGATATCAGATTATTTCTGCTAAAGGCAAAGTCACGTGGAGTCTGTACAGAATTTTTGCAGGGCTGAGGCTTGTCTCCCATCCTGTTTCTTTTCAGTATGTGCTGGTGCACTGGATGACTTACACCCCTCTGTTAAGATACACTGTCTTCATACTTTATTATTCTCCCTAGCCTTGCACTTAATTCTCTGCATTTTGGTTATCTAATCATCCATTTTCCGATAACATCATTAGTCACTCCACTATTTTCCTTCCTCTTTCCCCTCAATTGTCTGCTGTCACTCCTTTTTAAATGTATTTAGACATTGCATTTTTACTGTTACATCTCTTCAGAGCTAAAATACTTCTGTTTTATTTAATGGGGATTTTTTTTTCCTCAAAAGAAATATGAGACTCTTGCCCCAGAACACCAACTCTCCACTTCTATTACTCCCCAGCACCTATACTGCTCTCTGTTTTTGCTGACCAGCTAGCTCAACATGCAAGTGTCTTCCCAGTCTTTTTGCACAACCAGAACTTCAGGTTTTATTCTAGAAGATGCCTTTTAAAAACATCTCCCAGAATCCAAGAGCAAAAATAAACAAAAGCACACGCCTGGAAATATTCTACTGGCGAAAAGAGGGAAAAGAGCCCAGCTTCTTGGTGTAGGTTGTTGTCAGGTTTTTCTTTTTTCCCCAGATATTGGTAAGTAAATGAAACAGAACTTGATTTGGTGTTCATTCTTGATGAAATGCATGTGTCATGCACATACATGTGCTTTCTCTCTCTTTCTTCTCTGTTTAAATCCCATTTAAACAGTGCTCAGTGACTGCTGGGAGTTGTAATCCATGTGCAACTCTGTCATGAGGCAAACACCAGCTGGAGGGATGGCCCTACAGTCTGCAACCACTTGAGTTGCTGAAGAGTCATAAAAGAGGGAAAAAGAGGTTCATGAGAACTCAAACAGTGCCTTTTGGAAAGTGTTTCTTACACTCTCTTAAAAGCTACAAAGTCTGTATCTTGCACAGTTTCTTGTGCTTAGCCAGGGACAAGATTACAAAACAGAAAATGACAGAACTTCACAGCCAAATTGGTACTTTCTCAGATTTGTTTGACAAGATATTTCACACAGCTTCAGAGTAGCCTGAAAGCACCTATAAAAAACAGCTGTTTACTACACAGAAAGAAAAAAAAATATTTTTTTTTCTTTTTATTGAAGGAAACATTTTTTCCCCTGACAGAATTACGAACAGTTGTGAATATTCCTATTTGGTCCTTTACTCCCAATAGATGTTTTCATTAGCCGTCTCTTAAGTCCCAGTTTGGGTGTATTTGTAGAAGGTTATCTGAAGCAACACAGATGTTTGGAATTTTACCATTCTTTTAATTAAATAACGTGTTAGGGTATATTTATAGCTTTGCTGATTCAGAGCCATAGGTTAACAACTCTTGTACTCCAATACTATTGAGTAATTGCCCAGAGCAGTATCCTAACACTTCTGTAAAACAAAGCACTTGGGACTGCTAGTGTAGAAAACTGTGGAATTTTATAAGGGATTTTGACCAGGGAGCACTATTAAAAATAAATACCTCTATTTATGGGTGTTGGCTAATGAGTGGAACATTAGAAAAAGATGCTAAGTAGTGATAGCTTCAGCAATAAAATTACAAATGACAACAGATATTAGTGAGTGGTGAAGATATCATAATTGCTCTTACTGAGCTTCCAGCCTGCTTTCCTTGGTGTTATGCTCAAAAATAGCAAAGTAATTTATACCTGTGCTGTAGAAGAGCAGATCTTGATAATGTTTGATGATAGCATTATTTAGAACAAATATTCTGGCTACATGGATATTTGAACTTGGGGATCTTCAAATTAAGTACATCCCACCCTTCCTGCTTGTAATTGTTGGCCAAGGCAGCAAAGGTTACTGAAATGAGAACCTTAGAAACTGTTGTTAGTGGAGAATGGGAAGGTAGCCTTACAAACAGCATACATCCTCTTACAAAAATATGCTGAATTGAAGTGGTTGTAAGCTGTGGGCTGTGAAACAGATCTCTTAACACTTGGCATATGCTACAAATGGAGCCATTCATTCTTCAGGTGAAATTGGTTTAAATGTACTGTGTTGGAGCCTGTTGTAGAGCCTCTTGCAGTGTACAGTGGTCAGAGAGGTAAAGTGTGGAAATGATCAGTCAGCTGGAGGCAGAAATCCTGACCACAGCCTTCAGTGGACTCCAGGTCTCATTTGCATGGTGTTTTTCCACAAAAGGGATCCTTCTTGCTGGAGAGTGGATGCATTCAATAAAATGCTTTATGCCCCTCAGTGAGGGTTTTTGATAGGATGAATGCAAGGAGAGGGAATGGTAACTCCACCCTAAGTCTGAGCAGCATAAGAATGGGAATTGTTACGATTTTGTTTGTTTGTTTTGTTAATTTAAAGAAACACATGCACGCATATGCACACACTCTGTCCTGTCCTGCCAGTTTGGAAACCTTTGCCTCCTTCTCTCTGTTTTTTCTCTGGTGAAATGCTGCAATTAGAAGGCCTCATGCTGCAGTTCCACTGCCACTCAGATGCTTTCACTTAATTGCTGTGATCATGAAGAAAGCTTTGAAGGAAAAAAACCAGTGATACCATGTCTAATTCACTCCCAAACTCAGTCCCAAATTAATAGCTGACAGTAATCACACTGCTTTTAGATAGAGGGACACGGTAGGCAGTTCCCTGGGATCTTGAGTCCTGCTTCAGGGTAGAATTTGTGAGTGAGGCATCCCCTCCAGGGTTACTCACGGAGGAAGGAAGGCATGGCCGGTGCCTTGGCCCCTAGGCTTGAAATTCTTGCCAGCAAAGCTGGAGCTCTATGAAAAGGTCTGCAGTTCAGCAGCGTTGTGGTATAAATACACCTCTGCAGCCAGAGCAGTGGAAAGACAGAGACACCGAGGGAAGGCTTACTTTAGCTGCAAATGTTCATCCTTTGGAAAACAAGTATTGCATTTCACCAGTCATACCCAATTCAAAGGTTCTTAATATAAGCATCTCAGAAGTGACCTCAGTTCTCCAAATCAGCTGACACTGACTGACAGGCATTGTTGACATGATAAAGAAAAGCAGTATATTTACAGCAAGTAACCTTGCCCAAGCATAATTGTCTTCAGTAATGGCTGAGGTGGCAACTAAGTGGTGTTTTCTGTTGATTTCCATATTCAATTTCCTTCAGATAAAATCGTGGTCTTTTATTTGGAGACACTGTGAGCTGAGAATAACAAATTTTACTTAGCTGACACAAAATAGTACAAGTACAAAATTTTGCATGCATTCAGTGGCAGTTCTGACCATAAGCTGGAGAAATGTGACACCTGTGCAGACAAGAAGAAGAGCCTTTGTACAATTTAAGATTAAATTGAAGACTTTTTGTGTCCAAGTTACTTGCATTTTGAGGTGAAAGGATTATTAGTTCTCCAAAATAAAAGTTTTTCTTTGGAAAAACAAAACGATAATCATTGTTTCATCAAGATTTTCAACTTCAGAAGTTTTTTGTGGCTTTAAATTCCCTCTGTGTTTTCAGTCCTAAGCTCTTGATCTAGGATTGGTGTAATATAACACACACTATTCTTGGCTTCCTAAACAAGTTTTTATTAAGTTACTGTGCTCTTTGCAATCTTGGAAACTTTTTAATTCTCACTTTACACTTCAAAGTTCACAGCTATCTCTGTGTGCAATGCAAACACTGGCTGTAAAATGAATAAGTGAAACAGCTCCCTGCAATTAAGAAAGGAGGTGGTTTCCTCAGTGGAAATAATCTGCATTGGTCATAGCAAGAGCTAAAACTCAGCATCTCATTTAACACTTCAGATTGTCTTTGCATATGTGGGCTAGAGTCCAACAGCTTTAGGAAATCCTTGGTGGATATTAATCTGGAACACAAAAAGCAGAAGTCCTACTTCAACACAATTGATAGCCTCTACTTACTAGCAGTCTTTGGGCTCAATTATCATGGAGATGTAATTAGGTGTCTTTCACGTGGAGGGTGGGTCCTTCCAGCTCCGGGAGGAGAGGTCACAGATGGGGCGGTGTGGTTATGTGGTTAAGGGTAATTTGGCTGGCTCAGAAAAAGGTCCAGACTCCGGGCACTTATCTGAACACATGCAAAGTCAGACAGCAAGAAATGCCATGTACCACCAGCCCACCACATCTGCCACCAGGCATGACCCATCCAGACTGCAAATTCAGGCTTTTTTTCTTTTTTTTTTCTTTCTTCCTGTGTTTTCTGTCAAGCAAGTAACTTTGACTTGCATCTCTGACTCGCCCTGAGGAAAGGGACACAATCAAGTGGGCAGTTTTAGTCTTGTTGACTCTGTGGAAAGGAAATAGATTATAATCTTTCCTGCAGGTATTTGTTGTGCTGAATTCCCTCGATGAGCTCTCAAGTATTTTATTATGTGTTTCATGGCACTCCTCAAGCTACAAGCTACAAAGTGGGAGGGAGTTTCATTATCAAAGTTGTGATTAGTGCCATGTCCAAAATGTGAAATAGTTGAATTAATAACTTGTTTACATGTCTGAGACAAAGCAAATAGAGACAGTCACTTATTGTTGAGAAAACATGCTTTCTTGGCAGAGCTTTACATAGATGTTTCCAGCAGAATCTTCTCTCTTTTGAATCTCTCTAGTGTAGGAAGAGAAGTGTTAGCTTCCCAGTTCAGTTTGAGATTTGACAATGCCCAAGGGAAGGGATGCGTCAGTTTTAAGGAATCCCCCACACCCCACAAAACTTGGAAATTTTACATTTATAACATCATGTCTGCCTTGAGGAGGCAAAATGTTGTTATCAGTATTAACCTTTAGCTAGTTCTTTGTATTATTTTCAGATGGGCATATTTAACTCAAAAGCCAGCCTGGCTACCACTCTGCATCAATTTTCAGCATTATATGACCATCAGCATTTAAGTATCTCCTTAGGTATAGATAAGCAAGGTACAATCAAATGTTGTAGAGGTCTGAGGGTCTTTAACTGGTATTAATGGCTGTACCTTCTTTGACTTGTTTTTTCAATGCAGTTTTAAAGGCAGGCACAAGGATTTGGGAGAGTTTTGTTGACACAGCCCATTCAGAGCTTCTCTTCCTAGAAAATATCCACAAACTCCACAAGCAAGCTTTGTGAATCTTGCCATTAAGCACTTTATGCCTCCTCCGAGTTGCACAAATGTCACTTGGTGGTATTGGATCTTCTGTCCTTGCAATTTCAGACATCAATTTCTTCCACATTTATCACTATTTTTTTTTAGCTTCTTGTATGATGTAGGAAAATCAAACTAGTGTATTTGGGATCCAAAGTAGCCATGGGATGACAGAGATTGCCACAGCTACAGTCACAGGCATTTGCTTTTCATACTTTCTGAAACAGCTTCTGAAGTGAGATCTCAGTCTGTACCCTTCTGTTATTCAGTGTGTTGTCTTGCATCCACCTTGTCCTTCGTGTCCTGTGAGTGCTTGTCTCTAAGTCCTGGCCTGCAGAGGCACGTGCTGAGCTGCACCCTCCCACTGCATGTTTTCATTTCTCCCTGGTGCAAGGCAGGCCCAGGGAAGTGGCGCTCAAAGCAGTGACACAAAATCCCAGGCAGGACTCAGCTGGAGTCTTAATGAAATTGCAGTGCTCCTACTCTGTCCTATTCAGAACAATACTTTTCAGTGCTGGATTTAGCACCAAGGAGAACTGGATTAGTGGGAAAAAATGGAATTGTTTTACCTCCTCTCCTTCAAAAGCCTCTGTATTCTGAGTGATACAGGCATTGTAGACTTGCAAAAGTTTAAAGTAATTTTGAAAGCAAGGAAAGCAGCATAGCTGTTACTTGATTATGGAGGAACATGTTCTCAGCATTTCTAGATGTAGAAAATTCCTTGAAAAATCCCAGCAGATTAATATTTTCCTGTCTGGTGAATCTGGCATGGAAACTAAGATCTGGGAATCAGGATCAGTTTTAAAATTTTATAGATCATGAGAAATCAAACCAGAGGAATGTCACTAATTCATTTCATGAGGTGTTCATCTCTGCACTGCCAGGAGAATAGCTGCTATATTTAACTGAGCAACAGCTCTTCAGCCAAAAACAGCGAATAGTCCCAACTCATTAGTTAGCTAAGCTTCATTTCTCCCTCCCACTCCCTTCTATCATATCTCTGGTGGCACAAAGCCCATTGTAAAATTGGAAGTTGCCTTTCATATGGCTAGGCTGCACTGAAGAAGTAGCATTAAATGTTTTTCACACATTTTTCTTTTGTCACTAAGATGTATTTAAAGGATAGATTATTTCCGTCCCTGCTGGCCCCTGCTGCTTTAATCCAATTTTTTCTCTAAATGTGCTAATAGGCTCAGATTTCCAGTTTACAGAATGCATTTTCAGCCTGAAGTGCTGTTCAAGAAGCAACACAAATTTAAAGAATGAAAATTAAGGCTATGCTTTAGTGGAACTGCAGTGTGCTGTTAAATTCAGATCTGACTGCAACAGGGGACTCTAACTGTGAGGGCTGGCTGTGTTTAACACCACCAGCATTCAAAAGGTGCAACTAAACACATCTGCTTCTGAGTGCCATGCTTGCCATTCAGTTTCCTTGTGTGTAAGCCATTCATCTCTCCCACATCTCTCCTGTGATTTTCAGTGCAATGTGGCCTTTCCTTGGCAGCTTCACTTTATCACTTGAAGTACCAGAATCTTAAAGAAACACTGTGAAAATTTGTGTAAAAGATGACTTAATAAACTAACTTGGCAGTACTTCTGTACTTGAGCAGCCTTGCTGAACTAAAAGCAGGTTGTGGACATCCATAAGGATGGAAGAGCTGTGGGGCTTGTAAAGCAACAAGGTTGACTAGAACTGTGACTTACAGGTAAGGGATTTCCTTTTCCAGCACCATTTCCCCGCCATCTTGAGGTGGTATCATGAGCACAATGAAAAATTATGAGTTGCAAAATTTTGCAATTGCTGTTCACCTTTGCAGAATAATGGAGAGAATCTGTTTTATGACAAGGTGGAAGAAAACAAATCCAGCCAGTGAATGAGGAGAAGGCATCTCTGCTGGTGCTCATCATAGAAAGTGATATTGTTTAAGGGGCTGCTCAGGTTGCAGCCTCAGAAAGTCTGTCCTGAATGCCCCAACTAAGGAGAACCATAGAATCATTTAGGTTGGAAAGGACCCTTAAGATCATCTGGTTCAACCATTAGCCTAATACTACTAAGTCCACCACAGAAAACTAGATCTTAAATATTTACATTCTGTTGAAAAATATTTTGGAATCAGGAACTTTTGTGATTGGTAAGGACCACTGTGGAAACAGAGGTTTCATTCCAGGTATGCATTCTAAGCAGTGGACTTTGGTCTGTGCTTAAGCCAGGACATATCCATGGGAGTGCACATACTGTTGCCAGGATGAAATGGTTGTTTGAGTAAAATGATGTTTCACTTACTGGCTGAGCTTAGGGAAACATCTGAAGAGAGTGGGAGCAGAGTGACTGTCAGCTAAGAGACTGATAGACTTGAGCTCAAGGTTCCTCCTCCTTTTTTCTTTTGTTCTATACCAGTGCATCTGATGCTATTCATGTTAAATGTTCTCAGACTATGTGTCTGCTTCTTAACAAAATACATTATGCATGTATATATGTATGGAATATGTAGGTATTTCACCAACCAAAATTTTTTGCTATTTTTGATATCGGTGATTCATGTGGAGATATTTACCCCCAAGGAATTCTTGTTGCATTTGGTGTTGTAAAGTTAGAGCATTAGCCCAGCTGTTTTATAGACTTGGATTGCATTTGTTGATGGTCAAGAGCAGTTGTTTGCCATAATCTCTTTTTTCTTTTATCTGTACCTCTCCACTGTGTTTCCTTTTTGTGTATGTGACCTTCACAACTTTTACAATTTTGCTGATCCTTGCATAGAAGTACTTTTGCTGTATGCTGTTTCTTTCCAGCAAATATACTAGCATGGTTTCTTTGGCTTAGTACTTTACAGGTCTGAATCTTGGTCTTGGAATTTCAAGCTCTTAAAGGCTTTAATTCCCTTCTTCCATCCCATTTGTATCCATCTAAAACAGGGTATGATCAAACTCCACATATTTCCCTCTCACTTTCTGACTCACTTGTATATATTTATACCTGAGTTTCTCAGCAGATTTAAAATAACAGCTTTTATTTATGGACATCCTGTCATCTTTTTTTTTTCCCCAAAATGATGCAATAGTAAGTATTGGCAGGTTTAGCATTTTGCTTGTACAAAGGTTACTTCATGTTTATTTGTATCTTCTAAGCACCAGCATACATGCATTGTACGGATCCATTTAGTTTTCAGAGTACATTAATTAAGAGATGTCACATAAATCTGAAGTACAAACCCTTAATTTCTGGGAACTATATGTGTACAGGCATATATGCCTATATTTTTACACTCCTAATGAGCTATCGTTTGCTAGCCAAGATGTTTTATTCTTTGTTTCAGAAACATCATTGTTGTTTTACCCTGGAGTAAGTAAGCACTGTTTATGTCCCAATAAATCTTCTACTGGTCACAGTCCACAAAAATGTTTGTTTATGGTCCACAAAATTTGGATCACTTTCTCTTGTCTTTTCCCTTGCTAAATACACAGACTAATTTAAACTTACAGAGGATCATCAAGTGAACCGCATTTACCAATATGACTGTTCCCATGGGGAAATCTGGTAAATGTTGCAATGCCTCAAGAAATGCTGAACAAACTAGTCAGTAAGCAACATCTTCAGGGTCTGTCCTGCTTACTTCAGGCACGTTTGCTCAAAGATTCCACAAAAACATGGTCTGGTGCTTTGCTTGTCATAGGTCTCCAAGCCTTTGGTCTTTATGACAATTTTGATACAGTTGATATGAGGTGGGAGAACAACACTGCTGGTGACTGGCTAGGTTTGAGCCACAGCTCTGCACCAGGAGTGGATTCCAGCATTCCTTGGGGAAAGGAGACAGAGGTCTCTGAGAGTGATTGTGTCCACTGAGGTGCAGAGGAGCAGGGGGCAGCTGCTGAAGTCAAGAATCATCTCTGCTTGGGCTCACATCTACGAGTGTTTTTCCATCCGGGGACTATTTCCTCTCTGCAAAAGATGTCCTACATATCATATTTATAAATATGTATAAACACAATATGTGTATTAGTAGAGGGGGAGAGAGAGATAAATATATACATATGTGCGTGCGTCTATATATGTAAATATATGTATGTATTATACACACAAAACTTAAGTATACATCAACCAAGATAAGCTGTGTTTGCCAGTGCTTTAATCTCAGTGGGAGACTGTTATTGCTGGAGTCAGGCTCTTGAGCACCAGCTGAGGATAGGAAACGAGATTCTGGCATGTGGGGTGTGGGAGGAATCTCTCTTTGTCTATTCCCCTTATTTTGTTTCAGAGTACATACACAAATAACATTCACATGTGGCCACGAGTGATGTAATGCGTGCAACTGACTCTGAAAGAAGCTTCTCTTGTGAGTGTAGCCCCTTCAGAGCATGTATCACTTTATGCTGCTATTAAATAATATGTTGCCATGCCACAAGGTAATATGAATCATTTCAGAATGCATTTTTTCCTGCGAGAAGTTGGAAATCTATTTGCATCTTTATCATCCTATTAGTTTATATATATGTAGAAGAGGTTACTTCTGCCTGTCTGTGGCTGTACATGTGCATATATTAGACAGAGAGGCATGAGACAAATTTCTTCTGACTTGCCAGATTTTTGTGTTTAAATATGTTTTCATTGCCTTTGCCTTTTACTTAGAATGCCTTTTACTTAGAAGTCTGTGGCACATCGAGGCTGCTGTCTGTAGCTTGATCATCAGGTTAATGCTGTGATTTCCTGTCTCAGGAGTCTGTGGCTGCAGGGCACAGAAAGCACTGTAAAGCCTGTTTTCTTGCAAACATGTTTGTGCTCCAGCACAATCCACACAGCGCAGACCCATTTCCAGTCATTTAAATTAAATACTATGAAGGCAAAATTTGCCTAAATTGCTAGTGTACTGGGTAGGAAACAGAATAATAGAAAGTTGCAAATTTCTTCAGGCCTCGGGGGAAATACGAAGCTGGTGTTTAGAAAGCAATCACAAAACTCTGTAGCACCTATTATTAAATATATATATAAAAATATATATATATATATAAAGTCACATAAGGTTTATTCACATTGACTCAGGAAACAATGGTTCACATCTCCCCTCTGGCTCACAGAGGGTCTCTGGGAGAAGGTTCTGTATGAAGTGCAACTGTACTGAAGAAAACAGTTACATCAGTGTGAAAGGGGTATGTGAAATCAGATTCAGCCACAGCATGAAAACCTTCTTAGCAAGGGCTGTTTTCACACACATGGAAGGTATTAGCACAATCTCTCCCCAGATAGCACAGATAGTGTCAGGAAAAAAACTGGCTTTCCTGGATCAAGTATAGATTGCCAGGGCTTAAATTGTGTGATAATGAGCCTGTATTACTGCTATTTATTTTAAGTACTGGCAACATATTTGGCACCATACAAGGCAAAAATAAATAATATCTTCATCCTAAAGACCCTGTGGTGTGAAAGCAGACAAAGGTAAAGTGACATATGAAGGGGCATACGGGAGGTGTTGTAGTCAAATGTAAATTATTTTCCTTGAGGGTAAAATGACAATCTCTGTGCATAAATTCTTTATGGCCTCAGATAGGCCTCATCTCCCAATAATTTAATTCTATATTGCATTCTACTTGGATTGAAAATAGAAATTCAGTACTTCAACTCAACACACCCCCCCCCACCAAATATTTGAAAAGGGCTAGATGTCAGAAGCAATCCTAGAAGACCCTGCCTCAGACTGATCAACCTAAGGAAAAAAATCCAACACGCTCATTTAATTTCTTTTCTATGGCTTTAAACAAGTCAAATAACAGGTCTCCATTACCTCTAATTTCCAATTAATTAAATAATTATAAAGAGTACTGGAAACTGTAAAACCCCAAGGATCGTCATGATGTTTTGCTGGTAGAAAGCGGCTTGTGCCTGGATTTTCCTCCTTTTCCTTTGCAATGTACCCTTTCTAACTGCTACAGGTAGAGTTCAAGCTGCTCTTTAACACACCAGCCTTATTTCTATTTGGATTGCAATTTAAAAACGAAAGCTGTCTTTATGGGGCCCTGTGAACTTCTCTGTCTGGTGGACCCTGTCATTATCTGCAATGGGCATGGGAGGAGGTCTTCAAACCTCAACACATTATTTTCTCCTTTTCTCAGAAGTGTGCCTCACATACAGCAGGCAGGGTGTACCTGTTAGGAGAGCAAAGAGAGACAGTTGTCCCAGAGGAAGTGATGGTGCCAAGAGGAGATCTGGGAAGCACTCCCTGTTGGTGTGCTGCCCTGGAAGATGGGGTGCATGAATGGTGCCTGTACCTCCTTGGGCTTGGCTCGGAGCCAGGAGGCCGTTCCCAAGAATCACACCCTGGTGTCAATTGTCTGCATAAAAAGGATGGTTGTGGGCAGGAGCTGTGCCTTTGTACTATTTTGTTGACTTAGCTTTCTACCCTGCATAGGAATGTTCTCCATCCAGAGAAAATAAATCCTGTCTCTTGGCTAGAATCTCTTTTTTTGATTGACTAAGTGGTATCCTGACTCATTTGTGATTAGGGAAGGGTGTAGGTTGGAAGAGGATTTACTGAAGAAGTTGGATTATCTTAAAATAGTTCTATACAAAGAAGTATTTGAGCAATTACTCTGCCTTTGTGCAGAGTATCAGCCTACAAACAAGTCTCAAATGGAGCTTTACAAAAGTCACTCCAGTATTTTCAGAGTGATGAGACAGGCAGCATATTTGTTGAATATATGTTGAATCTGAACAGCATTAGATGAGATTATCTTAACACTGAAGGACAGAAAGCCACCTGATAGTGAGATGGGAGGAAAGGCTGAGAGTTCAAAGTGATCTTGACTATTGGAGAAATTGTCTGACATGAATAGGGTATGACTCAATGAGAACACATGCAGAGTAGTGCATGTAAGGAGGAGATTCCAAATCTGCCATATGGGATGAAAAATAAAAGGTATAAAGCCATTTTCCAGAAAGTGGTTTGGAGAGATTTTAAGGGATCACCATCTAAAACCTGTCCATGTTGTCAGTGTTGTGGGAAAGCAGGTATCCCTACTGAAATGGATGAACAGGAACATTGTGTCTAAAGCATGAAGTGTTTCTTCTAACTCAGTGCTGGCAAGGCCCAGGATGGTGCCTGGTTTGGAAACAACAGGAAGGTGCCTGGTTCTGCACACCACATCGAAGAAGGGTATGGGTTTGGACTCAGGGAAAAGCAACAAAACCAACTGAAAGTTTAGAAAACACAGGTTTTAAAGAAAGATGTGGTTAGTGATATGTTTAGTACAGAAAGGAATAAATCCCTCAATAGGTAGAGGGATGCTACAAGGGGGATAGTTTCTGTATTGATTGGATGGGACAAAAAAGTAAAAGCCTAAATTGCAGAAAAAATTGAATAAATTAGATATGAAAAAAATGTTGCCACCACAAGGTTGACTGGGAAACTAAGGGAGCTGAACCCAGTTTTCGCATGTTTTCTAATGTATGTTGTAACTGTTGCACAAAATCTGACTATCACCTCTTGTGGCCACAGCACCTGCTATGTGCTATGTGCTGGTTTCAAGTTGGGCAGCATGTGCCCACAATGTGCATAAGCCATAGGGCATAAGGGTCCTTGTGTTTAGGCATTCACCTGCCTTGAAATGGAGTTTCATTGTGGATTGGATGTGTTCCAGCCCACAGAATTGCAACTCGGCTTGTACACATCTGTGGTGGCCCAGATTAATTTAGAACTCTGGAAAACAGACATCCTGAATCACTGCTTGAGGTATTACTGCCTACAACAAACAGTCTGAATCTTGTCGTCAACAGAGGTGGCAAAGTACCCAAACAGTGAGGTATTCATAGAGCTATGCTGTTACTTAATAGTCTTAGGCCTCTGAATTTCCTGGGAGAGGTCATCAGAAAATGAGATACTAATAAATAGGCAGTCTGCAAGACAGAGTCATAGGTAATAACGCATTTGTGCACAAAGTGTTAACTTTTTAACTACTTTTCATATGTTGGGAAGATTTGGATCAAAAACTCTTGCTTTTTGAAGTTGTTTGTATTATCATAGTATTTTTTTAACATATTCTAGATAGATTAAAAGTTTCTGAGATATTACTAGAACTTTAGAGGAAATAGATTTATAACTGAAACAAGAAAAAGTAATCTCGTTGGGAAAAAAAAATGTGTTCCCTGAATGTGACAAACTCTAGGCCAGTTAAGGTGAACTATTTCCACCCATTCTCCCCACCCTTTTTTTTTTACTTAAAAGAGATAGAATATGAATTAAGAAGCACAAAGCTCTTAGGCACTTTAGATTAAAGCTAAAACATAGTAATGATAGCTTGATGATTGAATGGCATCTGCCAAACTTCCTCAGGGACTTCAATAATATGAGGGTAATAGATCATTAGAAGTGTTGAACACTGTGTCTGACATGTTTAAATTTATGTATCACATTCCTCCAAAATAATAACTAGTAATGGGTTAAAAGCTTTGGAGGGATGTGTGATATGCATGCAAAACCTCAGAATAGGTGATAGTCTGAACTGGTGGTACCAGTTAAGTAACCCAAGATTGCCTGCCTAGTATATTTTAAATATGTTTAAAGGGAACTTAATTATAGCAACCTTAAAAATGCTTCCTTTGCAATTCCTTTCTAGAATGCAAAAGTTGTTTAGGTGAATGTATTTCAGTTCAGCGACTGATAGGGGTTAGGATCCATTATTCATAATCAGTGCTCAGCTTAGTTGATGGCAATCCATTAACTACTTTAAATCCATCAGTTTGGGTCATGTCTTCAGATCTGTACCGTCAAAAATTTTATCATAGCTTGGTTGGTTTATGTCAGCTGAAAGAAAATTGATGGTCTTTGCACCGGTGCCAATTCATCCTCTGATTGAGTCCTTTGAAGGAAAAGACACCTCAAAGTAAAATACAGCTTTGTTTCCAATAAGGTGACCACTTTGCCTTTAGGTGCAGCAGATCTCTGCAGCAGCAGTGCTCTGCTCTTGGGGAACCCCAAGTTAAAAAGAAGCATCCCTTGTTCAAAACATGGAAGAGAAGCTCTTGCAGTTTTCCCTCACTATACTGGGAAAACCAACTATGAAGTTATGAGTACCTTGTGGAGCAAGGTTTAAAATATGCCAAATAGCAGAGATGTGCAAAGTAACCCAGCTGACATATATGTCATATTTTGTGGAAAGGAATTAAAGAATACCTGTGCTGGACTGTTGATGTTTTTTATGAACTGTTTTAAAATGTAGTTCACACTTGACACAGTGGGTGATGGACTTGAAATATGATCACTACAGCCAAAAAAATCAAATAAGTGCAATAACTAACACTAAGGTGAGGCCACTCAAGTGCTCTCTTCATGCCCTTGCATTGTATTGTCTGATAATATAACAATGGCCAATGGCCCTAAAATATCACAGAGTTGATCCAAGGATCTGGCTGTAGTTTTGATTGATGATAGATGAACCCTGATCTGTTCTACACAGAAAAATCCCTTTCCTCTCCTCCCCAAACTTATTAAATCCCCTCTGTCCTTCTTGTGACAGTGATTCTCTGGATCACTGTCACAAGGGCTGCTGCATGGCATACCTCAGCCACAGTCGTGGCTCTGCCGTGCATCTCTTGCTGGGAGGAAAGAGCAGTAGGCCAGACTGCCTGTCCTGGGTTGTGGGTTTTTCCTGGGAATGCCACTTGCTTTGGACTCTTGGCTCACTAGAAAAGCCATTGTGAATCCCAGAATTTCTGCTCTTCATGAAATGGAAGGGTAGATATTACCTAGGCTTGAGATCGTATTTCATATGAAGTATGTGGTATGAACCCTCCTCAGGTTACTTTTTGGCCATGGAGCTACACAGTAATAAGAGATGATGCTGCACATTGCTCTAACAAATGTAGCAAAACTTTGAATTTTCTCTGTCAGACTGCTTTCATAGTGTAGTATCATGTAACTTCTCTTCTTATAACATCTAAAGATCATAAAGTATATGTTACTTAGCTTATTTTTTACTGTAACTTTCATCAGTGACAGCAGTCATTATACTAGAAAATAATACTGAGGGACAGAGGATAGAAAGAGAAATAATGATGGTTTTGAGAAAATAAGGATTTTGGGAATAATACAGACATAGTTGCTACGACTCATACTTGAAATATGGTGATTAGCTTCTGTGTGATCAGCTTTGAGACCCTGAGATTGACTAAAGTTAGGTGGCTTACTTTTATTTTAAAAAGACGCTTAAGACATGTGCACTCTTACTAAAGCCCTTTTCCCTTTTCTCTTTCTTCCTTTTTTTTTTTTCCTTTTTTTTCTTCTTGCTTTCCTTTTTTTCTTGTTTTCTTTTTTTTTTTTTTCCTGCTTTTCCTTATTCCTGTGACTCCATGACAGAGCCGAGTGATGGCCTGGCTCTCCTTCCTTGCGCTGCCCCTGGTCCCTGTGCTCCGGGAGCCGCGCACGCCCCTGGCAGCAGCCGCCACCCCAGTGTGTAATTGCGGGCTGGGAGCAGGGAGCGGCAGGCGGCTGCATACCGTGGGGGAGCTGCCTGGCAAGAGGCCTCCTCCTGCTTCACTCAGACGTGTCAGGACAGCAGCCTGAAACGCTTTGTGGAAATACAAAGTGAAATGGAAAGCTTCCCCTACTGCTACCCAGAGGCTGCAGGAGAGGTGTCTCAGGAAGGTGACACCAGGAGTTACTCCAGTGCTGTCCAAAAGTTCAAGGGACACAGGCGTGCTCCATTTCCATATTCTGGAGGTCCACATCATAAAATGAAGGAAAAGTAATGTCTCAGTAGGTTTTCTTCTACACTGAAAGTCAACAAGGAAGTTAGAAATGCCAAGTTGAAGAAGGAAGAGGGACTTTCTTAGTCCTGAAGGTTTTCTCAAAAGTCCTATTGCTGTACTGTAAAAGTGAATGAAAGCCTGTAAAGCACTAGAAGAAGAATTCATGAGATAACATTTTTAACATAGATAATCATTGTTCCAACAGAGACTGAGTTGCCCATGACATCTGAGTTGCCCATGACATCTGAACATCTGGAAATGTCCAAATCTCCAGTGATTTGAGCATCTCCAGAGACAATCACAAAGTTGTTGAATTCTGCTTTCTTTCCTTCACGTAAGAAAGTCACCAAAGTCAACACTATTTCATTGAAAAAAAAAAAGGGAGAAAAAAAAAGAGCAGAATTTATCATCTGTTGTAGAAACAAAAAATGGAAAATATGAGCTCCATATTTTTATATAGCAGTGGCTTTCTTGTTAGAGTGTAAAGTTCTTATTTTACTCCTTTTTTTCAATCTAGTTTCTATGTAATAAATACTATAAGTTAATTAACAGGATACACATTTCTTTTTTTGCCTTCTTCTTTTAAATTGAAAATAAAGCTATTTTATATTTTCCTGGTGTTTTTCCTTTCACTCCTTCCGAGCTGAGAGGTAGAAAGTAATTCCCATCCTTGGGTTCAGAAAGCAATGTGTAGCATCATCTCAGGGTATGAAATTACTGGATGGAAGAGTAGGTGTTTACATTCTCAAATGAAAGGGGATATTTTCAATGATATTCATTAGTTCAGTTGATTAAAATTATTGAGATTATGTTTAATGTTTATTAAATGAGAGTAGTTATTTAAAAGTGTAATTCTTTTGCAAATCTCTGTTACAAAACAGACCTGCAGATTTAAAGGCATCCTGCTGAAGGTTTGCATTTCTAAACCTCATATGAATTTGAAGCATGACTAGTGGGATGTCAGATGAGTGAAAATTTTTGCTTATGTTGATGGCTGGCAAGAGACAGGATTCTATTTGCATATTTTAGGACTAATGAGAAGTTGTGTATTTTCTTTCAGCCAGCTCTCTGAAAAGTCTATGGATAAGAAGAGCTTTTCACAGCATTAAAAATAGTGCTGTATAAAAATTTAGTCAGCATCCTCTTCTTGAGGCAACACATGAGATCATAAATAAAGTGAAAAGGTTAATTTAAAATGGGGAAGCAGGTTCATAGTCTATGAAGGAAGCTATGAAACAGGTTAGATGCTGTCTCTAGAAGGAGGACAAGCATTGTGCTTTTAGCCTTATTCATTTATTCTTCATATGCCTCAAAATATTGCAGTCATGTCTGCTTTCTTTTGAGGTTTGGACATATTTAGTCATAACAGCAGTTGTGGCTTGCTTGAGAATCTTGCTGAGAATCTGTCTGCTGAGTGTTTTATTTCTCTGTCTCATTAACCCCAGGACAATCCACTGTACCATAAACTGTCGGTTCAGTTTTGGTAATGTATTTCCTGTTTCTCACTTTGAGGAGAAATTATTGTATCACCATTTTGACTGTAGTGATTTAGTGATCTGTTTGATGTTGTAAAGCCAGAAAGAAATCCCAGAGGCATATTGAAGGCAGGGAGCTGTTCATACGTACATACCAAATCTGGGAAACTGTATCAGTAGGTCTCACCTATGTAAATGAAGACTTGTGTGTTCTTCTAGTCCAATTTCCAGCTCTGAGACATGCCATCACACCATGAAAATGCCTTTTTCCATCTCCTGTGTAGCTTAGTGAATACTCTTACTTCCCAACTCCAAAGTGATTGCTTCAGGAGGCCTTATCCAGAGAGATCTCCCTCTTATTTCCTCTACTCTGGCCTTTTCATGTGTCAAAAAAAGAAGCTGCTAAACACTGCACACTCAAGACTGTGTGTATATGGGGAGAGAGGAGGAACAGCTTCTTCTTGCGTGACTACTTAAACGCCCCTTACTCTTTGAAATTGCAAGGGCTCAAAAAAGTTTTGGACTGGCCACCTTCACAAGGATGAATTTCATCCACACAAATCTCTAGCAGTTCAGGAGTTAAACTCTCTGCTTTCCCAGAGAGTAGAATTTCCTCCTCCCTCATGTCTAATTGAAGGGTACATATCTATGATCTACTTTGAACAGATTTTGCATTTGCTGCACCCAATGTAATATGTCAGATTAAAGCCTAATTAATATTAATTGTCAGTTTGACAGCTATTTACGTAATACACCTGTGATTTGTCCATGCTGCAACATCAAAGAACAATGTAATCCATTGTCAATCTTGTAAATTTTTTTTCCCCTTCTTGAAGACCAGATTATTGTTCAAGAGTAAATATGAAGCATGTTTCAGGAGGTTTGCATTGGCATGTTTCCTCCCCAGTTGTGATTTGACTAACAATAGAACAAACCTATGATGATTTTGTAATCTCAATTCCAAAATGATCAGGAATCACTTTGAAGCGGGTGTTTTCTGATAAGCAAGTTCCAAATTCTCACCATCCTGCTATGAAACAGTCCTCTTACATTTTGTAGCATGTGGGTTCTGACTCATCTTTGCATTATGCTCTTCAGTTTTATCTTGATGTAAGCCCCATTGACTTAATTACACTGGCATAAAGATGGAATGGGGAAATGGTGAGCCACTCCCACTAACAAGTCCATGGTGAAAATATGGGAGTTGTTCTTTTGTCTTCAGGGAGGTTTTGCCAGAATGGGGTGTCTCTTCTAGGCAGACTCTTTGCTATTTTTAGCAACTTGCAAGAAAACTGAAGTGTATCCTCCGAATCACACCACCGTGCAAAAAGCAGATATGCATCAGAAGGCTGTAACTAGAAATGGGAAATTGCAAATAGGGATTTGATGTCTTTGATAAGGCAGGGCATGGTGCTTCAATCAAAGACAGTATTGAATATAATTCTGACATTATGTTTATTTTTAGCCAGTGTGCAGTGAACAGTTACCTAAAGAAGAGACAAGGAAGAGAGAAAATAAGTCAGGATGGTAACTTAGGGCCACACTGAAATACAATGGAGGAAATTAAAAAAATAAGTGTTATTTACACATCAAAGTACTAGGGGAAGCTACAGTCCCTGTACTACAAAGGATGTGAGATCTTGAGGCATCAGAAAGATTTGGATTGTGGTATTGTTGAAACAAGGACTGCAGCATGAATTCAGCCAGAAAGTACGGCAGAGAATATGAGTTTCCCTCACCAGCCCTGGCATCTCTGAGGGCTGTTTGGGCTGGTTGTTTTCTCTAAGACATGTAACATGATTCTCCAAACCCCAAGTTATGTCTAGCAGGCAGGATTTAACTTTTAACTGGCATGATTTCAGTTATATCAACAAAAGATCTCGGTCTCCTACCACAAACAAACAACTCCAAATTAACTGGCCTGAATAATTGAACAACGGGTTGTTTGTTTGTTTACTTCTATTACTGTTTGTGGTAGCAGTGGGTGGAAATGAAATCTTGCCACTGCTTTCTAACATCTATCAGATTTGGAACATTTTTCCTCTCTGAGCCTTTGTATTGTGTGCAATTCTTCATGATATTTTTCCACTACTACTTACTCCCTTTGTTTTTCATTCCTGAAATTCTAATATATTACACTGGGCGTTGCAGTACTCTTGATCCAAGAATGCTATTGGCTTTTCAAAACTGTGAAACCAGGTGGGTTGTTTTTTGGTTTGGGTTTTTTTTTTTTTTCTGCTTATTCCTTTATCTTTTTATTCCTTTTTTTAATGTTTTTTAATCCTCTATTTATCTCTGAATTATTTTTTTCAGGCAATGTCTTTTCATTTCATCATATTCCAGTCTCCTGAACTCTAACATAATTGGCATCGTTTTGTTTTTTAAGATGTCCTTTGTTAAATGTTCCCTGCTTTTCTCAATGCACTACATTGCATGTACAGTTGTAACTACAACTGTCTTTTATTTTAAATGTCACTGTCACCATTCAAAAACTGTTATATAAAACATAAAAAAACACTAGCTTTTCTTCATCTTATCTTGCCTTGCAATTCTTCCAGGGTTTACTGTTTGTTCCCATGGTATCAGCATCAATTATTTTTCTTTTGCTTTGCCGTCTTGCTTTTCATAATATAGTAAGTCCTTTGCTTTGTATTCTTAATTCCTGCACTATTTCAGTGAGCACTCCAGCCTACTCTGCTCCATGCTCCTGTGTCTGTTTTACCCTACAAGTTCAATATGCCATTCCCTATACTGCTTGTTGCTGAACCAATGGAAACACAGTCTTTCCATCTTCTTCCTCATTCCCAAGTAATAAATGCAGCCCTAGTTTACATAGGTAACAACTCACCTTAAAGCCTCTGCTCCACTTTCCATTCTTAATTTGGTTTCTGTGACCTAGTATTTGTCCCATGCTCAGCCACCACCTCGCAGCTCTGGAGCTGAGTCACGGTCCAGCTCAACTCTGCAGTTTTTCTAGTGTTCAGTACTGGTGCTGAGTTTGTATTCTGGATGCTGTTTCATTGGTTCAATGCAGGAATCTGCAAGTGTTTCTGCAACTACCCAAAGTCCTGAAGGAGTTAGGGAGCTTGTAAAATACCTGCCCAGGTGATGTCTCTGGGTCAGAGATGCTCTCTGACACTGCCTCATCCAAGGCTCGTGCTGTGTGTTTAACAACTGGCACTGCATGTGTGCCTGTGTATCTGAGGAGGCAGAAACAGACTGTTGAACACTGTTTCATCGACTCTTGTGGGCTGAAAGTGTGAATAAGCTGTGTTTAATATGGTTGTCTAGGCTGTTTACATTGGCTTTTTGAACCACAGCCAAGTTAAATTTCTGGGGAGGCTGCTATTGCTTTCTAAAGATGTAACCCCCTATCTTTGTTCATCAGCTCAAAGTTATTTACCAATCATTACCTGTATTTGGCAGAAGAACAGCAAATAAATCAGGCGCTTTGTGTTTTACACGCTCTTGGTAAATGTGTATTAAAATACAACATCCTTTTATTTGAACAATATTCATAAGAGAGAATATTAATTATTATTAATGTTAGAATATTACTGCTTTGCTCTATGCCTTAGGAGATGACAGTCTCTGTGGTAGCATTAATTAATGTGTAGCTTGGCTGTGTAGGCAGAAAGTAAACCATCTCCCAGCAGGTTATTCAACATGAGTGTACAGCCTTCCATCTCATACAGTACTTTCAAAGCAATTCTCATCCACTGCACTCCAACCTTGCACTAACCTTATGTTAACAAATTTATAACTTGGAAATTATTCTGCTGACATCAATGGTGTTGCACCATGCAAAACCTGTTTAAAATTAGGTCCAAGGTATTTCAGTTTTAATTTTTAAAATGTATTCTAAATAGTATTCACATGCTTCAGTAATTGATGGCTTGGGATTACTTTTCGGTTTCTAGCTCAAAATGAAGGTTTTATAAAGGTTTTTAGTCTGGTTTTCCTCTCTCTTCTTTTAATATTTAAGTTGCTCCCTTAGGCAAAATCACTGATTTCCTATCTTCCCTTTGCAATATTATGAACCAACAAACAGAGTTGTCTGCCAGTTCATTCTTGAATATAGATTCTTTTTAACACAAGCAGAGCATGCAGGAATCTCCTGCTTTACAAAACAGAAACTGCCTGTCTGTCTGTGTACACAGAGAAATGAAAATACACTAGAAAATACCCTAGAAAAACATTTAAAAAATAGAAACTACACATGAGTTAAAGGAACCTTATTAAGGTACAAAGTCAAACATCTTAAAGCTTGGTAATGTAAGCATTACAAGATCTTTGTTTTTCAGGGATTACCTGCTTGCTTAGTCTAGCCAATAACCAGAGCATGTGAGATGTTGCATGGATGTTGGACTGCCCAGAAATTTAAGCTATCCACCCTTAGCAGATCTGTGCTGGGCACGTGCAAACTGCCACATTTTTGTATTTTTCAAAGGCACATGAGTTGACCAGGCTATGGTGAACTTTCACCAGAATGGCAGAACACATCCATGTGGCAAAGGTGAAAAAACCCTACTTGTTTTGAGTCGCAACTGTAAAATAGTAGATTAGAGCTTGCTAAACTGTCCTTGGAAGTAGCTGAAACATGATAGGGAAATTACACCCAGGAGAGCCACCCGGGGGCCAGGGATGGAGCCTCCAGGTCCCATTCTTCCTCTGTTCCACCCAGGCTCATACAAAAAGGGGCTGGGGGCAAGAGGGACCTTTTCAACATGCAAAGTTGCAGGATACAGCTTTTTGGCATTATCCTGAGATGAAGAGAAAAAGGAGGTGCAGATGGACACACGCAGTCTAGGGCTGCTGGAACACCACTGGGAAGCCTTCATTAAAGACTTGATAAGACCCTTGCAGCTCAGTAATGGGAGAAAGCTGAGCAGGCCAAAACAAACAAGCATTTTTCTTGTGAGACATTTTCTTGGTAATCTTCTCGGTGACAAAGTGGTCAGGACCGTCCTTATTTATCTCCTATCAACTATTCCTGCTTAGAAGGAAGCCCTTGTTGGATAGTTCAGGTGAGCCAGTGGCCTACAGTCATGTCAGGAGCATGTGTTCACTGGGAGGAGAGCCTCCTGGAAAGGAGTGAGCTTGTCTAAAATTCCCCCAAGCCCCACAGCAGTTCCGTGACAGCCAGGCAGCTGAGCCCAGCTAGCCTTGGGAACACAGGAGCCAGGAGGAGGAAGTGGATGGGAGCTTGGGGTGGCAGCTCAGGGCTCAGATAGCAACTGCTCATGCAAATCCAACCTACAGGGGTTGTGTGTGTTGCTGGTGTGAAGATACATTTTTAGAAAATGTTTAAGTAGCACCAGAGGCAGTGGTATGACCTGTAGATGACTTCTCCTTTTATAACTATGGAATGTAGAAGAAAGGGAGGGAAAAAAAAAAAAAGAAGACATGCAAGAGACACCTCTATGACTAATTCAGCTTTTCTGTAGAGAAAATTTCATTCCTTACAATTAAAGGAGAATTTCCTAATTTGGCTTGTTTTTAAAAAGTTATTTCCAAGCTTGACACAACATTGATATCTCCTTACCTGGATTTTAGATTGCTGTGAACATTTAAGTATTCTGAATTTTTACTGAAAATCCTTCAAGATGAGTTCATTTTACAGCTTCTAGAGCAACAGACCTTGAGCCTATAAGTAGTAATTTACCTGTTGATGAGGTGTTACCAGTAACAATATGCATCTCTCTTCAGTTTCTATATGTTATTCCTGCTTTATAGCTGTAGGGAATCACAATTGCACTGTGATTTCTTTTCATGGAAAGCTGACTTTAATACATCTATTTTCACTTATATATGATAATGGGATGACCAGAGTACTCTCCTGATTGTTATCAAAAGCCAAACAGAACCTGATGATGAGAAGTTCTAACTCCTACACTGGTGCCCTTATAGGCTCACACATTTCTTTGCAATAACTTTTGGTGAAAGACAGCCACAGGACAGTCCTTTAAAGTCATGGCTGTATTTTGCACAGTGTGATTAAATGTCATGCCTTCAGTGGGGGAAAAAAAAAAAAAAAAAAAAGAAAAGAAAGATTTCTCAGTTTTTATTAGAACAGGCAAATCAAAACAATCCCAAAGTCAAGGTAGAAGGAACATCTAACATCATAACATCATTCTACTCCTAAACCTGTATCATGATTTTTGAAGGTTTGGGTTCGGCAGCTGGTCACCTTTGTATGTAGCCTGCAAATGTCCATTCTGATTTTTTGGGTTTTCATGCATTGCAGAGAAGGTAGCCTCAACTTGTCTCACCCACTGATGGATCCTGCACAAGCATATTTCAGTATCCACCTTGATTTAGAGGGATTAGTTTGAACAAGCCCTAATGAATCTCCCAAGATAATATCCCCTGAGGAAGGCAGGAAACCCTTCAAAATAAGAATGTAGTGATGACTTTGCAACATTACACATAGCAAATTTATTTTCATGGGTATTAGAAGCATGAACAGGGGAAATGGTTTTGCCTTCATTATACAAGGATTGCTGCACCTTGGTCCCTCCGTGACATCAACAGCACAGCTCCTGCCTGAAGAAGAAAATAGGAAATACAGAGTACTTACTTTTTTCCAGTGAAAAGACTTTCTCCCCCAAAAGACCACTTTGGTCTTCCTAGTATAAAATTTAAACACTTTTTTATAGTTTGAGGATAACCACGTTTTAAACAGCTGTTGCCTCTCACCTGTGCTGCAGCTCTGTTTCTGCAGTGAATTAAGCCCTCCCTTCACAGACTGCACATCAATTGCAATTTTTTAAGTGCTTTGGGAACCTTTGGGTTGAAAAGTATGATATAAATTTAAGATATTAAATTGTTAAGAAGAATAAGAGCATTACCAGATGCAGATGTTCATGTTATAGCCATGCTGTTAATAGCAAGTTGGGAGATACAGTTTGTCTCTGCAGCAGGTATCACATTGCAAAGCCCTTTTCATTAACTGCACATTGAAAGTCATGAGGATGTTTAGCCCCAGCTAATCCCACTGTACAGCAGTCCAGAATCTGCCTGATGTTATAGCTAGGAGTTTTCTTCTAACATCCCATTGTACTGGCATTTTTAGCATGCTTATATCCCTCTTATATGCTCTTATACCACTGTCCTGCACTTAAATAGTTTTTTCCTTTCATTGTGCTGTAGCATCTTCTCCCAAGGGATGGTATAGCCCATAGTTGTTTCACCTCTCAAGTTTTACTACGGTTGACTAAAGAAACAAAATTTGTTCTTGTGTTGTTATGGTTCTGCACCCCTCGACCATCCTTACAGCTTTTCTCTTTTATCTGCCCCAAATCCAGTTTGGTTTCTTTTAATAAAACTACCAAGGGTTGTTTTTAATACTAAACAGGATTTGAAATAAAAGACACCTCAATTAGTGTCTCATATTCTAGCAGTAATACTCCCCTACTTTTGCTGGAAATAGCTCATCCTACACACACTAAGATTATGTTTGCCTTCATGGTTGCATCACACTCCTGATTCACAGTCACCTCTGGTGAACTCATACCTCCAAGTTCTTTACACCAGTTCTTTTAGAACAGTGAGCTTTTTGTTTTCAGTCTCTAAGTGAATTATCTCAAGCTTTTTCCTCTTGACTCTCAAATCTTCCATGGTGACAGACTTCAAGCTGACCCAGTTTTTTCTTTCTAACCTGAGCCTCCCCTGTACTGATGTTCCTCAAATCTAAATCATCACCAACCTTCTTCAGCTTGTTTGTAATATTTTTTGACTTAATAGAAAGTGCCTGTAATGATTTGTAAGGCTGATAGTGACAAACACAACCACCAACTTCACGCCAACTAAAGATTTTCCTTTTTCTGACCTGTTGCCACCCCTTTATATATGTTATTATTCCCCTGCTGTACCTCGTCTTCTCTAGCTTAGCTGTTACTGCAGTTACTAGAAGGATGAATCATAGAATCATGGAATAGTTTAGGTTGGAAATTACCTTTAAGAACACTGAGTCCAGGCACTAAACCATCACTGCCATGGTTACCACTGAACCATATGCCAAAGTTCCCTGTCTACTCGTATCTGAACACTTCCAGGGATGGTGACCCCACTACTTCCCTGGGTAGCCAATGCTTGATCACCCCTTGAGTGAAGACATTTTTCCTGATATGTGATCTAAACCTCCCCTTGGTGCAACTTGAGGCCATTTTCTCTTAACCTGTCACTTGTTGCCTGGGAGAAGAGACCAAGCACCGTCCTTTCAGGTAATTGTAGAGAAAGTAACGTCTTCCCTGAGCCTCCTTTTCTTCCAGGCTAAACAGCCCCAGCTCCCTCAGGTACTTCTCATTGGACTTGTGCTGCAGACCTTTCACCAGCTCTGTTGTCCGTCTCTGGACGTGCTCCAGCCCCTCAATGTCCTTCTTGCTGTGAGGGGCCCAGAACTGGACACAGGATTCACGGTGCAGCTTCAGCAGTGCTGGATACAGGGGGGAAATCCCCGCCCTGCTCCTGTTGTCCACACAAGTGCTGATACAGGCCAGGATGGTGCCTGGGCAAGAAGGTCACCTGGGCACACACCGGCTCATGTTCAGTGGCTGTCAAACAGCACTCCCAGTTCATTTTCCCCTGATCAGCTTTCCAGCCACTCTTGCCTCAGCATTGGGTTGTTGTGATCCAAAGGCAGGACTCAGCACTTATTGAACCTCATACAATTGGCCTTGGCTCATCAATCCAGCCTGTCTGTATCCCTCTGCAGTCTTCCTACCCTCCAGTAGATAAACATCCCCACCCAAGCTGGTGTCATCTGCAAACTGACTGAGGGTGCACTCGATCCCCTCATCCAGATCATTGATAAAGAGGTTGAACAGGACTGGTCCAAAACACTGGCCCCTGGGGAACACCACTTGTGTCCAGCTGCCAGTTGGATTTAACTCCACACTCAGCCATCCACTCAGATTTCTACCCAGCATTCATTGACTCCATGATTAGCCAAATTAGTCTGTATTGTTCCCTGTCATGCCAAACCTAAATCACTCTTATGAACAAATGTAGGGTAAAAGCTACTTGGATGCTTCCATATTGTGCTTTAAGCTATGAAACAGGTATACCTTTTGTAATGACAGGGCATGGCTAGGTAAATCAACATTAGTTTAGAAAGTTTGAAGTAAATAGCAGGCACCTTTTTTTTTCTTTTTTTCTCTATGAATTCATAGTCAGGGTCACTGGGCTTGTTCTATCTCATCTGATCCCAAAAGGAGAGAGGCATAGTTTCTTTCTGCAAGGGAAGCAATTTGGGCAAGTCTTCTTTTAATGTGGAGTTTAAGTTGTCATTTAAATGGGTACTTTGCTTATTTGCAAAGAAGGACCCTGCTTTAATCTGAACACAAAAGAACCCTGCATTATGTTCTAGATTGTTTTCTGCATCCATATTATGTAGAATTGTGCACCAGGTTATTTTTTTTCCCCTACCTGCATTTCCTTCCTTCAGTGGAATTTGTTTAACAAAAGTCAGATACTCTTAGCTTCTGAGAGTAACCAAGGTAGAGACTCAGGTAAATTAGTTCTTAAATAAGCTTCTCCATAATTATTTAAATAACAGTAGTTGTTGGTTGGATTGGGTTTTTATGTTAGTTTTGGAGGGATCTGTTGTTGTCTGAATTTTTTTTACATGCATAATCTTGTTTTATTAGATTTCAAAATAGTAAAACAATATAGTAACAGTAGTAATCTTTTTGTTGCCTTTTTGTGCTTTATGTTTCAGTGCCCTGAAGCATGTTCTCTGTAAGCATAGAACCATCACATTTTGCTTAATGTGCTGCTGCTGCTTCTTCTTCTTTGCACTTCTAGCAGCAGTTCTACTGTCTGGTTTGTTACATTAGTATAATCAATAGACAGAACAAAATTTAAAATTAGTCATGTCATTCCTAGATACTTCTTTATTTTTTTCCAATTCTGGATCAGTGGTTTAGTCTTGCAGAGTTTTGACTTATTCTATACTTCTGCTAAAATTAACAGGAATCTGTTCAAGTGTATTTTTTTTGCATCAGGGCCAGAGCTCTTAACCTATTGAGGTGAAGATCTGTGTTCTGCCTGTTTATCTCCTGTTGTTTTACCAACATTTGCATTACCAAACCACTGACTTAGCACTCCACAGAAGGCAATACAGCTGAGTCAAGCATGATGTTACTTTCATTCTTATCCTTACAGTTATAAGCATGTCCCCCTTTATTCAGCATAGCCAGGCTTTGTTGTCCATATGCTGTACCATATGCTATAGCTCATGTGCTGCTACATAGAAACTTTTGATAGGATTATCTGAATTATCCTCAATGTGAAATAGACCAAACTTTATTAAAAATAAATCTGATATGCCAGAGTAAAGATGCACATATTTTATGGGAGATCTCAGATAGGTGATATATCTGGAAGGGCTTTGGTTTGTGGAGTGCTGGGGAGGAATTCTTTTTAACAGAAGGTGAATTCAGTTTGAGATTTTTTTTTTCATTTGTTTTGTTTTTTAACTCTAACTTTCAGTATTCAGGAACAACGGTGTGAAACAAACACAAATCTATTGTATTTTTAAAAGCTATTTTAGTCCTGTTTCCAACTCCTCTTGTGCTGACATTCTACAAACTGATTTTCTAAAAGGACTGTCACCATCAATTTTGCTTTTTAAAAGGACTTTAATTCTTTCAGCATGTTCATATGGTTTTATAAAACCCCAGATACATGGCAAATCCCCTTGGTGTTGTAAGACAAGATTGCTGTTAAAAAATGTTTAGGCTTAGTCAGCTTCTTCTCACTACTGAAGTCATGAGGGACTCTGGGAAATGGTGTTTATACTAAGCTTAAATTGATAGGGCAAGTTTAATGCAATCAGGTCAAAGGTACAACTGCTTAGCTAGTCTCATCAACCACTCGGGTTTCAGCATCAGTTTATAAGAAAAGGCCTGTAATGATAACATCTGGCTGCGAGCGCATGGGCTGCATTCTCCGTGCGGTGATTGAATGTAATTTAATGGTGGGGAGGAGCCTACTGAAGGGCAACTCCATTCCTGAATTATGATCCCCAACAGATAAGGTACAACTGCCAGACTTTGATCACCACTGTTATCAATTCACTTGATGAAGAGCCTTTCTCCAATATAACCTGGATGGAGTTGTCTTCCTTGGAGGAAATTGTGCTCAACTCCTTCCATTGAACAGGCTCGGGACTGGGGATGTCAGGTCGAGGACAGAACTTGGTGGTTTCCAAGTGCATACGTGTGTGGCTGATTGCTGGCCAGGCGTTACTTTGAGCGAGTGCTGAGTGACCCAGGACAGCGCTGAGGAAACGTGCCAGACAGAATAACGGATTGGGCTGCCCTCCTAACGTGAGAAAGCATCATGCTCAATTGCTTATTTCCTGCCTTGCACTATCCAAGCTGGTGTGTGGCAATTTAAATATTCAAGATTACTGCCAGGCAGACCCCAAAATATATACTCATTAGGAGAACGTAGATACCCAAGACATCCTGAGGGATTTTAATCATAGGCACGTCTGGTCTGCTGATGCTAATTCGTACCCTAAGAGGGGTTTTTTCATACAGAATATGTCTGGGTTTTCTGGCAAATAGGGTAGTCAACAAATAGGTATTGCTCTCTTTCCATTATCTGTACTATATTTTAAATTTCCTGTCATATAATTTAAATTACTTTTGTGAAAATGTTTTTACATTTTGCTCCACCTTGGCTGGAATTTTGTTAAATATCCATTTCCAGCGGAAGAATTTGGGACATTTCAGTCAAAAATAATTTCCAATCATCATTACAGAAAAAGAAATTTAAGTGTCTTGTTGCCAATTGACATTGGTAACATTCTGCTTTGAGACAGGGACTTTAAATGGGATGATGCTGTGATTTGCATGTCACTGGTATACTTCTTTTTTTCATGTGAAAATCACTACATGTTATGAGATTTAGAAAAAATAAAATAGAATTGGCACACACTAAGCAAAAAGTCTTTAATTTTTCCAGCTAAAATGTATTTAATTCATATTCAACATATTCAGCCTTCTGATGGTGCTAAAGGGGATGTGTTATTTCTGAGAATCATCAAGCATGCTCCCTCCTTCCTCCATCCTACCATCAAATTGAATTGAATAAATCTGAGCCAACACATGGCATTTTTTATGGTTAGAGAAACCACTTGGTACAGAAGATCAACATTGTCTCTCTCCCCAAGTTTGCTTACACTGTATTGCTTACACTGAGGCAACACAGACCTCAAAGCCTGCAAGGTTAGTGATTATCTGACCTAACTGTCTTCAGCAAAGGTCCCATTAAATTTCCTTGGGTTGCAAACAAAACAGGGAAGTAGGTTCTCAGTTACATCTGTCACCCAAAAAAGGAGTATACTCTCAAGGAGCACATGTGGGTGGGCTGTCTGTGACTGACAGCCTTAAGAAGATCCATAACAGCCAATGTGGGACCCAAATGTTGGATATACCCAGCCTCATTTCAGCCTATGAGTCTTTGTAATCACATATGGCACAAGCTTTACTCTAGATGGGGGCATGCATTTTTTCCATTTTCTCTGCACATGCACATGAACTGTTTCCATAAGGATGTTTCTTATGATGTGTTTACATTGGGTTTGCTGATACTCAGGTGGGGATGCCTGTCATTCATGTCAAATGAATATAGGACCACTCTTGGCAGTCAGCAAATCTCTGTGTTTATCTTACATTATTTGGGTAAGAAAATTCAACATACAGCTTAGGTTGGTAAGATTTGCCACTCCTTTTGAGGAACCAAAACCCAGGGAGACCATTCAATTTGCCACAGGTCAGTGGCAGGACAGACCATGGGATCTGCTCTCTAATCATGAGAAAGCATAGTCCTGCTCCTGGGCCAAGGCACACTCCATTGTAAGATCAGTTCTTGTACATGATAAAGGGTAGCATTTTGCACTCTTTTGTCCTGATAAGTATATCTTACTGTGGGTAATTATAAATCAGGTACTAAGCCACTTTCTAATGGCACAGAAAACAGTTAGCCTAAGTGTGACTCACAATTCTTCCACAGCTTTGAGCTGTCTCAGTAGGTTTCAGTGCTCAGCTTAGCACGTGTAATGTGTCTTCTCATATAGATGGGATGAGGCCCTGCTTAAAGTGGTAATGATTATGTACACCAAACTTCTAAATGTATAAACTGCTTTTGAATAGACTGTAAAAGCTAAAATACCAACTGCTAAACCAATGAATCATACTTTGTAAGAGAGTGTTTTTAGATATAATATATAAGATCCAACTGTATATGTATAGGCAGAGTGAATACTTACACATCACATGTGTAAGATATAAATGATCCTGATGAACATGACTGAAGTAAATTATGTTAATGCTCCAGTTAGAACTATTTCTACATTAATTCAAAATGTTTTTGTTATAGTGTAGATTCAATGTCAGGAAGATGAAGGAATCTGGGCTTTTAACTGCAACCTCCACATTGCAATGTGACTCTATGGGGATGTTGAAAATTAAACATTTGGTTTAAGCATTAAACACTTAAATTTTCTTTTTAAGTCCTAGGCCTGTGTAAAAGCAGATTGGGAAATGGTTTACAGTACTTCCTATTGGGGATTTCCATACAGACAATGTCAGAAATGACATCACTTTTCTGCTGGTTACTTTTATTACTTTTCAAGAAAAAAATCTTTAAAATGCCAGCATGCAATTTTCCTGGTGACAAGTGATAACCTTTATGAAAGTTCTGTTTTTCTTTTAAGAGAAAGATGCTTTCAGCCCACCTTCAAGTTAGTGGACTTTATCAAGGGAAGTCATCATTCATCTCCAAGTCTTCCCAGCCCTAAAAGGTGTGGAAGAATTAATCACTAGAGGCAGTTGTGTTCTTGGCTACCCTTCTCCCTATTCAGTTTGTCATGCATGGTCTTGCAATTGGTCTCACAGTGAACAGACCTATCTGCTGGAAGGGTGGTCTAACCCATGGTGTCACCTCCAAGTAAGGAGACCTTTTTGATTTTTTTTCTTATTTCATGCTCCAAGTATCTCTTCCCAGGTGAAGGCCCAAGGAGAGAAGGCATCCTTCACGCTCCCTCTGCCACCACTGGCATTAGATTCCATCTTGAAGGCTCTGCACTTCAGGGAGGGAGTACCTAGCACACAGTCCACAAGGGCGATGGGACAGAAACAGAGTGGGAGGAGAAGTCCTGATGGACAAGTGTGAATAAAAAAAACCCTTCAGAGAAGTGGGGAAGGGAAGAAACAATGAAAGTCAGAAAACACCAGTAGGACAAATGGAATATATGTTAAAGAAAGCTGTATGAGGGAGAGAGGTAGATAAATGGAGGTGATTTAGAGGGGAATATGACAAGCAGAAAAAAAGTATTCAATGAAAGAAGCAGAAACAGCCAAGGGGAAATGAAGAGAGATCATGGCTTCTTAGAAGGGAAGATGTATGCCAAGCTTAGGGAGGGTATAGGGAACATTTTTAAGAGTATTTGTGGCACAGAAGCACAAAGTTGTATTAAAAAAAAAATTTCACTTTCGATCAGTGTCAGCTGGAGTGCCTTATGTATATCAACTTTATATAGCAAATTGAGGAATGCAATCATTGGGAACAAAATGGAGTGTGGAGGACCAGTTTGAATATGCAATGGACAAACTAAACTGTATGACAGACAATTTGTTTAGGCTTTGTGTCATGTTTACAGCAGACTCTGCCTTCCCCTGGGTACAGTAACCAGTATCCCCATCTATGGCTGCATATGTAGCAATATCTGCAAGGGTAGGTTAATCCAGCTTTATGTTCCCTTAGTCTGAGCTGGGAATGTTGACTAAGCCAACTGTAACACACAGTTCTTTTCTCCTCAGAGTGGCATAAGTTCTGTGAGAGGTTCAGGGTTGCTTTATCTCCTTGTGTCAGGTCCTTCTGTGATCTCCAGGCTCTTAGAAAGGTACCCCTGTTGCAGGACACTCCTCCAATTTTCTTCTACTTAAGTGCACTGAAACCTACAATCTCAGATAATCTGCTATAGTGTTTCTGTGCATAAATTATATGGGAAATAAACAAAAGCATGTGGGTTTAGTACAGGCTAATTCTTATTTTTAAATAGAATGTAATTTGCTATTGGCAAATTAATCTCATTTATCCTAGTTTCATTTGTTTAAACAATGTGAGTAGAGTTATTCATGTGCAAAGGAGTTGGCAAATGCTGCCAAATCCACTAATAAATCTGGCTGCTGAACATAGCATTTGGAAATGGAGTTATTTGCCATTCTCATTTTGTAGTATGCTAATTTCCACAAAAACCCACTATGATATTAGAGAAAATTATGGCTTCTCCTGGAGAAAAAGCATAAAGAAATTATTAATCTGCCAATATGGTACAAGAACTAGCAAAAAACTGTAGTGAGCAAGATAGATTTGCAGGACTGTTCTCTTTTGTCAGCGATGGAAACGGTCCCACTGACCTGTTGCAGAGTATATTTAAAGTCCAATTCTGTGTATTGTATTCATCTTCTCAATTTTAGAGCTTTCAGTTAGAAGTTACTGACAGTAATTCCAGCTCCAGCTCTTTTGTGCATCCATGCATGTGGCTACAATAACTATATAAATCTTTGCCATACTTAAGAATTCTGAGTTAGGGGAACCCACGTGCTTGAAGTGGCTGCAGCATTTTAATTGATCTCTGTAGAATATCACAGTGGTATTATCTTCATAAGAGAGCTGTGGGCTGGCCTGGCAGCCTGCCAGGAGCCCAAGGGCTGTGTCACATTTACATGAAATGGACCATATTGCCACCCTTGGCATCAACACAAAGGCTGTGTGTCCTACAGACCGTGCAGGTCCCAACATGCAGTGAAGCCACCTCACTGCAAGCAGACACACCAAACTTTGTATTTTCTGCAGCCAAGGTACCTGTCTGCCTACCAGGGTGACAGTGAGCAGCATTCCAGATGCGCCACTCGTATGCTAAGCAAGCAGTTAAAAAAACCCCAAGAGTGCAGCCAGTATAATTATCTTTCATCTCACCTGAGTTCAAAAGCAGGGCTTTCCCACTGCCACTCTGTTTTCTTAGCTGTCTGCTCCAGAACCACTTTGGCTGTTGGTGGTTTCTGTGGAAAATTAAAGGGGGAATGACTGTCACAGCTTCCTAATGACATCTAGGGATTCTTTTATATGCTAAGTCATTTATATATTTTACAATTTAAAAGCGTGATGACATCATATACATAATAGCCATACAGGACTGCCTGCATGTTTGCAAATAAATGTTAGAATTCATGACAATCTTTTTTTTTCTCATGCCAAAGAGGACTGAATAATTCAGGTCCATTTTCTCCAAGAACTTTCCCTGTAAGTAGAAATGCCTCTGCCTCTAACTGTTAATTGCTAATAAAGTCCACAGACACCTGCATGTTGCAAGCTTTTATTTAATTATTTACAAATTACAGTAGAAGAAGCATAAAAAGAATTATTATGGGAAATTATTTTCTATCAACTCTATACATTTGCAAAGGAAAAGGTAACATTTCACCTCTGCCTGGAGACTCCTTGTAAGAATAGTATTGAGCTATTACAACTTCATATCAATTACATATCTTTTCTTACTTACACATTTATTGTATAAATGTTGCCTAGTTATCTCTTCCTGTATGGATGCCGGGGCTTTTTGGTTTATTGATACTCTCCGAAGTATCTGTATTTCACACATTCCAACAACTTTGTTTCACTTGAGCACACTTCATTAGCTAACCAAGACTGAAGCCAGGCAATTCATTTTCATTACATATGGAGCTGATGTTAAGCAAACAGGAAAAGTGAAACAGAAATATGTTAAAACATGCTTATATCATTTTATTACTTTGATTATATCTCTGTGCATGACTGTATCCTCACCTGACACTGATACAGGGTGTATTTCTTCTTTCACTCATTAATGTACATGTAGTCTGCTGAATTGAAGATCTGCTGGTTTGTAGGTTGGGTTCTTTTTAAGGCTAACAATAATTACATCGATTTAAGCATGTTTAGGACTTCAAAAAGGCAATTGTATCATGAAGTGGATCTCTATATAATTTTGTTTCAGTTTTAGGGAAGGGAGTTAGTGCATCCATTCACTGCTAACACTCATGAATTTGTATATTGTGTAAGATCAGTATACAATATCCCTGAAATACCTGAAAATGCACTAAGCATTGTGTTTGAAATTAAGCCAGTGTCCTGACCTGATAAACTAATGGTGTTCAGCTCTGGTTCTGTGGAACACTATGTCAGACCTATATGGTTGCATAAAGGCAACACAGCAAAATCCACAAGTCCTGTAGGCATTGACTCTGGACACAAAAACCAACCTGCACCTCTTGGAAGTCCGGTGATGTCAGCACAACAAGGCTAGCTCATCATATTCTTGAAAGCCTGATTGAAAAATCACACTTAAACAGACATCCCAGCATTTGCTTTTTTTAGGTGTACTTATGCTCTTTGGTGAAACATTATTCCCTATTCATGACTGGTTGCATCATGGTTGCTGTATCCAATAACAGAGATATTCACCATCCAGGGCCTTCATGCTGTGTGCCTCTCAAAGTGTGTAGCAGTGGACACCCATGATGAAGCAGGAGTTTACTTCCCTGCTCATAGGCAATATTCCACTTGCAGAGTGAGCGATGTCAGTAATGATTTCAGCAAACATAAGGTGTGGTCAGAGTTGTCTTTGCAGAAGAATGGGGAACACAATCCTCAGTTTCTAGCAGGTGAAATACAACCCTCTTAATCAAGGGGATCCACTGCACATCTTTTTAAAATTTGACATAATTTAAACTTGTGCATCTCCTGTTTCTGATTATGGTGCTATTCTGAGTATTTGGATTTCAACACAGTGAGATGGCTGCAGTTGAAAGGGAAGCATTTCCTTTTTACCTCCTGTGAAGCAGTGCTCCCATGGATGTACTTCAGCCTACTGGAAAACAGGCCCTATTTATCTGAAACAACCCAAGATAAAATACATCCAGTTGGCATCACATGTCTCATCTTTTTTAGCACATTATGTTTTAAAGAAAATAGGGCAAATTCCTTCCCAGCATAGCTTCATAGAAACCCACAGCTTTCATTCAGCAGGTAACCAAGTATAAACACTGTTATAGAAAAGGTTCACTTGGAATCAACCATGGAAAACTTTTGAGTTAGAATGATACCTGAAAATATTTGCTGGGTGAGAGGAAGACATTGAAATACTTGGGTAGATTCACCTTAGAGTTTAGACTAGCTCTTGTGCAAACTTTGTGGTGGATCAGAGCCATGGATACCCACAGGACCAAGCAATGCAGAAGAACAGTCACCAAACTCCACTTTGCTTCAACGAGTTGTCAGAAGATGGCCCTCAAAATGGGACATGCTCACTGGGAAGATGAAATGGCTGTAAAGTGAGCAATGACCTTTCCTTCAGGAGATGGCACCGTTTTGAACATACATGAAACTCAGGTGGGAATTGAACTGCAGAAATCAAAGTCCTGTCTCAACCAGCTTCCATCTGCTAATAATTCCTCTCTTAAAATAGGTTTCTTAAAAGGTCTAAGGTTTCTTTTTTCTAGTTCATATTTAAATGATGCAATGACAGGAGACACCCTAGGGTGTTACCACACTTCAAGAGGTGACTTCAAGGCCAGCAACACTCCCTGCACGCAACACTATCTTGCAATATTGTCTCATACCATTGTTCTTTGTGGCTTAAATATTTGAAGAGGTGTGTCATGCTTTGTTATTGCCCTTCAGCCTTTTGGAGAGCACAGAAGACAGATCTCTTGTGGAATACTTCAGCACTTGACAGTGACTTCAAAATACTTCACCCAAGATTTGTCCAGACCAAAGCATTTAGCAGGACGTACCAAATACCTTTCACACTTCTAGTAATTTACTAATTTTATATACCATTTATTTTGATTCATTGTTGCTTCAAACTGCATTTTAGGAAGAGTGACAAGACTGAACTCATGGAAAGGCATCCTAATTTTTAGACCAATATAAACTACTAGGAGCTCTGTTAAATGCAGAACTGCCAAAAATCAAAATCAGGTTTCTACGGTTCTTGGCACAGGGGAAGCTGCTTGAGTTTGGTTCCCATTAGTTATTTAGCACTTCTAGTATTTTTGTTACTTCTGTTGCTTCATTCAGCTAATTGCCAGGATCTTGAAGAATTTTATTCCGTGGAGACAGATCTGTATTATTTTTTCCAAGCACCGTTAAATCAGCAGGAGTTACTTCTATGCAATATTATAATAGCATTTGTAGAAATATGATATGTGTTTATTACTCAGTTAAAACTATGTCTGTGGCCAAGCTATGTCAAAATGATACTGTGATTCTCCAATTCCCAATGAAAAAGTAACCATAATGCTCCAATTTGTGTGAGCATTGTCCCCACACACAGACTCAGCCACTCACAGGTCCTACTTATTAAATGCTGCCTTCTCTTTGGCTGGCAGCAATGAAAGGATAAATGCCTCTTTACATTAGTGTCCATTTTAGACACCTACTTGGCAGAAGTATTTCTCATCTCCATTTGCAGGTGTTTGTAAGCATTGCCCATCATGATGCTCAAGGACAGAAATGGTTTCTGTGACAGCCAAAGCACACTTTCAGGTCCAGGCCTCAAGAAGAATGTAGCAAGTTGTAAAAATGTGACCTTTGAGCATCATGAACAAGAGCGAGCAAGCAGGCTATGAGGCAGAGTAGCAGCAGCCATATGTTCATTGCCTTTGACTATAGAAAGTTTGGCAGAGATGTGTCAAGTGTATCATTCAGCTCTTCACTGCTGTGAAAACATCTGTGCTAAAATTTAAATTTCCATCATATAGAATTTAAAGAGAAAACAGCATTCACCTTAAAAAGGGCTCAAATCTCAGTGATCTGGCATAAGAATGGAATTTAAGGTTCAGAGTAACTCCCGAGTCATGAGGCAGATGGATCCAGTTAGGCTCAATTAAAATATGAGAACATTGGGCTGCTTTGGCAGAGAGATATTGTGGAAGGGGTGGGGACAGAGCCTTCAAGTGTACTATGAAGTCCTAGTGAAGAATCTTGCAAAGTTGAAATGTATGCCTTTTTACTGAAATTAACTATAATGAAGGAGATATTTTAAATTTTATGCTTAAAGGTGCAGGATGGACCCTCCCCAGCTGCAAGAAGTATTAGATAACGCTCCATAAAATATGCAAATTTCTTTCCCTTTTCTTGGGCTTCATCAGAGTGTATCCATACTTTTATTGTATCAACAATTGAAAACATAAGCAGATAAACGGAGGCTAGCTCCTTAAAAGCATTGTAGAAAAAGCATCAAATTCCAGTTTGATTATCTTGCAAAAGAAATTTCTCCTTACAAAATAGAAGCTTCTGTCTTCCCACACTTGAGGACACTGCTTACATATTGTAGAGAACAACTGGAATAAGAGAAATTAATAACCATATGGGAGAAAAAGAAAGGTGGCTTTTTTTTTCTTTTTTTTATTCTTCTGATAGCTGGTGCTTGCTGTAACAGAAGCATCTAAAACCAATGCATTCGTTCTAATGTATTTCTTGATTTTGTAGATATAGGCCTGTTTTTCAGAGGTCTTATATTTTTACAATGAAATATGAGTTTTTAAATAGAAATAATTCTTAACTTGAAATAGCAGTGTCTCCTATGCAGAATGAAATAACAGTCCTCTTGGATAACTTGAATACTGTAGAAACAGTGGCAGCACTTGCATGCATCTGGCTGACTTTCTGCGGGTACAGGCAAGACACTGATTGCTTATTTTAAACTCCCAGTTTCTAATTACACCTCTTAAATTTGGTAATTATGATAAAAAAACAAAAGAGTGGAAGAAGATGTACTGCTTGCTGTCTCCTTTCCATTCTGTCATTCAGGCCCCACTTTGTCCCCACCAGTACATTTGTTTCCACCCCATTAGTACTTTATTACATGCAGCATGATCTAGGTCTTGAAGAGGCATTGTTTGCACACAAACAAGCAGGCGTTAAAGCTCTTTTCATCATCTTAATGACACCTAAGCATCTCTGGGGACTTCAATGAGGACACCTACTTCTCAACAGAGAGGCAGCTCATGTATTTTCTAAGTCTACTCCCCATTCCTGCCCATTTTGTCCTTATGTATATTGAGCAGAGCACTTTCCTCCATTACTTAATCTTTGTTTCTCTTCATCCATGCTGTTCCCCAATATCTGTAGGGTAAAATAGCAAAGTAAAAAGATAAGGTCAGTCCCTTCATCTCTGTTCCTTTCTACCCAGCACATGTAGCTCAGTGATTTGGCAGACACAGAGGCACAGCTAGCTTTGGTGACAGATATCTGCCACTCAGACACCCCTTAGGATCCAGCTGGATCTCTGCAGGAAGTATTGCAGAAGGAAAATGCATTTGTGTGACTGGGCAAAACACAGTGGGAGGGTTTGGTGCCCAGCTCAGGGTGTATGGGTTGATTTCATGGAGGGACAGCTTGGATTCCCCATCAGCTGGGGCAGAAACAAGGTTACAGGTGCAGGATAAAGAGAGGTCTGCACCCACTTGAAGGAAGGCTGAGATTTCAGGTGAAGGGGTGCTCAGACCAGCATAATTTCAATGGAGGAGGTCTGGTCTGTACAACGAGAGGCTTAAGGGACTCATGGTCCGTTAAGAAAGTAGGAGCTTGATAAGGTCTGTTGAGCTGGCAAAAATGTGTTCCTTTTCAACACCCCTACCCCAGGCTGGTACAGTCACAATTTTCCAAAACAATTCTTGTTTATGCTGAAGTTTTCCACGTTTGGTCTTTCTCCAAAAGCAGATTTCATTGTCAGGTTTTAGCAGAAGGCCTGCTGCTGCTGCTTGGGTGGGCACATGTAGGGAAGAAGGATATTTTTAAAACATCTGAATTTTATCATGAAGTCAGAAAAAAAAAAGACTGAAGTATGGTACTTGGAATGAATGAAATTATTTGCTAATACCAAGCACAGATGAGCTTTTGCAGGGCAGTATGAAATATATATTGATTTAACCCATTTGGTTAAGGTCAAGAATGAAGTGACTCAATGTCCTGGCTTGTTACAGACATGCTATTCCTGCATGGAGAACTGATTTGAATATTGAGCTATGGTTCCGTGTTGTTGATTTCAACATGTGATGGATCAACCCCACAATTTCAGAGCAACCTCAATTTTCCAGAGAACTTTCAAGCCCTCCTGGCAGAGTTGTGCAAGACCAGAGGGTTAGTTTGTTTTGTTTTGTTTAATGGAGCTGTAACCTTGCCAAGCAGAGAGACAGACTGCACATCAGTAAGGACAACTTTTTGTCCAATTTTTACGCTCTGCTGAGATCACAACAATCTCCAAGAGCAAATCTTTAAGTTTTTGCAAAAATTGGTCTTGGTAACATGTCTCTTTGGGATGTTTGCTTACAATTTGCTCACATTTCTACTACATACTCTTAGATAAATCAGATATTTTATTTGTGGTTTACTCTGCCAACTTGGAATAGTAATTTCATTTTTTTCTGCCTCTAAGGGGCCAAGAATTAGAAATTGTCTGACAAAAAATAATGTGTAAAGATAAGAAATTACTGTTACTGTTGCTATAAAAATATGGAACTAGGTGAGTTCTACAAATACTGACTTAATTACTATCATTACTATTATTGAATTAGTAGTTATGGGAAAGATCTATAATGTAAGAGGAAATAGACAACTGAAAGGAATAGTTTGTTAGACTAAAACAGAAAAGTGTTAGACAATTAAGAATCCTCTTTATGGTCCAGTCCAAGAAGAATATTCAATAAAATTATATTGGTAGTAATAAAGTTATCTTCCTGGTAGCAAAATTGAAGGTATTCCTGCTATCATTCCTTCTTATTCTTACTATGTACTACTATGTAAGTAGCAAATCACTAAGTTTTCTGAGTCAGTTTGTACCCAAAGCAAACATCAACATCTTTCTTGAAAGCATTCCAGATGTAACCAGGGTCGTAAAACAAAACAGAAGGTTGATGGTTTTACTGTGATGCACGTTGCAATCAAGTGGTTATCTGATGGATCATCTACTTTTTATGATCCATCACGAGAAATATAGCTGTCATGTGAGGAATAGATTTCTCATCGTAAAACTTACCTCTGTAATTTCAGCACCTGAATAAGTGCTGCCTCAGGTGCTGATTGTGCTAGTAAACACTGTCTGAAGAGTGATTTCCCCATCTGTTTCTCCTCCTTACAACTAAACACACAGTTTGGCAACAAGTGTGTTTCTGCAGTTCCCTCTTGTTCAGCAGCTACTGCTATTAAAAATCTCCCATGAGGAGGTTCCTGTCAGGTAGCTGCTGATGCAGGAGTTCACCTGGGGAAAGAAAAGCCTTGTATGTAGGGCAGTGTTTCTGTGGATAGCTAGTGAAGCAATTTCTCCTGGGAATGTTAATGCTCTTGTGGCACAGATTGCTTCAAGTCACTGCTGCCACTGCAATGGGCTGAGCTCACATACCTCGTTCAACTCAGTGTAATAGGTGAGAGAAAAGCTCCTGGTTTATGTAGGGTTTTTTATCTCTGCACTGGTAAGGCAATTAACTTGGCATTTGGGGCAGATGTCTACAATCAGAGCTCTCAAACTCCTTGTACCATATTTATGTACAGCACGGTCTCAATGGGAGAAAACGAGATACGCATTGAGGATGTAGATCAAAACACGCAGAAAGTTGCAATGATTTCACCACTATCCATAGGACTTCTGGTATAAATCAAACGGATGTTAAAGGCGAGGAAAACTCTTCATCTAAATGCGATGATTGAACCACAGGAACAAATTTGCCTCTCAGATTTGTGTTGTGGACCCCCTGTGTTAGGGAGAGGTTATATGTTTCAGCATGCTGACAGACACTATTGCATACCGGGCTTTACTCACCCCTGTTCCGCCAGCCCCCAATAGCCCTTTGCACCTCTGAATCCCTCTGCCTTTGGCACTTCTGGTGGTGAGACTCCCAGATGGGGGTGTGGTTTAGCTAAAATGGGTGCTTTTCACCAGAAGAATAAATTTTTCTTATACTACTGTCTGAAAAGGGTGGATCTGGAGCCAATTTAGTGAGCATAAGTTACAATTGACTTTGGAAGTAATAACTTATGCTTTGAGCTTCCTTAGATGTATAGCCAAGGAGCTGTCTGGCTGCATGTGTTTTTACACATCTTTCAGCTAAATTAGAAATCCAAGTGCAAAATCTAATTTGTGGAGATATCTTGAAGATTTGTGACCTTCCCAGAAATACTTTGAGTCCATAAACGAGCCAGAGGGTCTCCTCTGGTTTCATCTACCTTTTTTCTTTTAATTGCCACGTATGGCACATTGCTAAATAGCACATGAAGTTTATTATATCTTAATTAATGAATCTGAGTGTAATTTTTCCCAGTACTGGCAAGCAAACTCTGCTGAAAAGCTGATTAGTGAAGGGAGCCAACTTAACTGAACACCCTCTTCAGAGATGTGACCAAAGATTGAGGTATATTCATATGTGTCAAAGGTAGAAAAGCCTTAGGAAAGCCTAAGATGGGGATTGCACTGAGCTGTGACATAGGAAGACAGCAGGTGGAGCCTTTAAGGAGATGGGGAGGAAGGGAATGGTGAAATGGAAGAAAAGTGTAGTAGAAAAACATCAAATGGAAGATTAAAATAGCCACAATTGGAGATACTGGGAATATCCAACAATACTTGATCCAAGGAGGAGCCAAGTTGGATGTGCCTCCTATGCTATCTGTTGATACTGAGAAAGAAAGAGCTTAAAGCAAGCCCTGAAGCCAAGGAGAGAATCTGCTGTTGAGTTTAGTGGTCTTTACATCACATTAGTGGAAAAAGAACTAAATCAAGCAGACATATAAAGGGTAAGAAAAATGGCACATGGGGACAGTTCATTTCTTCCTACTGTCAGATTTATGAGTTTAGCCTGGTGGGATGCTACCAGCAGTGATGATGAACATTACAAACCTGGACTGTATTTAGCCCACTCAGTCACTTCTTGGCCACGCTCCTGATGATTTCAGTGGGAGACTGCATGAGAATGTGCAAGTCCCTTCCCTCCAGAAATAGCTATTCTCTCAAAACTTCTGTTAGATAGCATGAGCAGGTGTATTGAGTTGCTGGCATACTTTTAGTAAGCTAGTTAGAACCTCTGATGAGGTCAGTTAAACAATTTCAGCCTTGAATATAGAAGTTGAAGCAGTTAGGGTTTGGAGGAAGAGGAGCTTTATTTCAGAGAGATGCTGAAATTTGTATGAAAATACATAATGAGGCACACAGATGAGCAAAAATTACCTAATGAGAACAACAACCATCTCCAAATGTTCTTTTAATATGTGGATTTGAATGTGTTCAACATTATGTATGTTGCTACACTTATTTTTCCTCTTATGTAGACAGGCACGAGTCTTCCCTATGGTTGTCCTTTGTCTAATTCATACCCATGCAAAACACAGACCCAGTGGGAGTAAATTGAGCTGGTTGCACCTTCTAGTTAAATATGTGAATAACTATTCTGGATGTAAAGCAGCTGGAAAGAGTACTGCTCTTACATAGCATTTGCATGTCTGCTATCATGAAGGATCACACATTTCATGGAGTTCCTACACAGAAAGAATTGCAGATGACAAATGTCTCGTTACTCATGTAGCTGGTCATTTTTGTATGCAATTACCAGAATTGCATGCTCAGTTCCAGTAACCATGTGCACAAAAATAGGCTACAACAGCCTGCTTAGGGTTGTTAATAACATGGTCCCAAGTCTCAACCTTTATTGTTTTGTTGTTTTATGCTGGTTTTGTAACAGAACTGAGCTGGGAATTAGGTTGGTTGTTGACTATTTGAGCAAAAGGCAGCATACATCTACATGTACTGCAGAGGCTGGAGGACTGCAGAATTCCTGTGCTGACCTCCACATGGTTTAAGTGCTGAATGTGGTGTAAGGAGCAGATGGGCCAGAAGATAGATGCTGCACCAGGTGACCAGCTGTAGTGCATAGATCAAATAAGGAACAAGCAGGTCCTGAAATTTTGCATTTAAAATCCTTTCAAATCCATGCATCTCAAACAGTTTCATAGTGAGGCATAAGTCCTTGCCATAAGCAATTCAGAGTCAGCCTGAAGTAGTTGAGGAATACTTAATTGGCATTTCTCTTTTTGGCATATCACTGTTCTCATCAGTTCTAGTACGTGTGTTTTTTCCCACCCGTACAAACCTCTTTGCCTTAAAGGACTCACGAAGGAAATAATTAAAAAGTACACAGAGGAAAACTGTCTGAGCAGAAGGGGCAGAAATCCAAGATGCTGTAGGGAGTTGCCCCAAACACTCTTTTGGATGATTATTAATTTTTTTCTTACTATTATTTTATGACGCTGTTTATGTTTAATTACTCATGTTTTCCTAACCTGTGTGACAGGCATCATTTGAAGAGCAGTAGTAATGATCAAGCTGTGGAAGTGCCAGCTGCTGCCTACGTGCTCAAGCAAGCATAGAGCAGGCATTGTCAGGAGACAACTGTCTCTTGATTAGATCTGAACTTTTTTTCTTCTCATGTTGATGAAAATGATCCTGACTGTTATTATTTAAATATAAATGATGCCAAAAGATGCTATGAAATGCGAGAGCTCTCTCAGGTCACTGCCTGTATGGAATAGTAAGTTTGTGGGCCTTTACTGCAGTATATGCAGTTAAAATGTATACTGTTTTACTTGTAAAAGATACAGTTGGTCTAATTGTGTGCTTTCCATCTGAAAGTTGTCTCTAGAGAAGAAAAGACAACCCAATAAACTCATAAGTTCTGTTACTCTCAAGTCAATCATAGCAGCCTGGTCTGGAAAAGTTGAGGAAGCAGTGGTAATATTTTAGTATTGCTAGGATGAGTATTTGATTTTTATGTGAAAGACACTATAAAAGAAAATCCAGGAGCAGAAATAAAATGAAATTGTAGACAAATGAGAAACGTGTGGTTAAATAAGCCACCTGCTGCATCAAGATGCTGTATGGTCACTCATCCTTGGAGCAGTTTGCTTCTGGAGGGTTGCTCACTACAAATCAATGGCAAGGGCAAATTGTGCCAGATGCAGTGTAATGTGAGTGCTTGGCTTCTTCACCTGTAGTAAGCTATACATCAGAGGTAAATAGTTGGATACAATCTGAGTTCTCTACTTATTCCTCCCTCTCATTCCAAGGTGTTGGTCAAGTCCCTAAATCATCCTGCCTCCTAGCTTCATAAAATGGAGGTGACAGTGCTTTCTTCCCACTGTAATGTCATTCCTGTTGCTTAATTACATAAAATCTGTATCTTCTCTGGTGGTCCTTCATTGTCACTGCTGTGCTGCTGTGAAGCAGTTCTGTATTGTCTAAGTGATAATATATCTTGTTGAAGTCTTGCTCAGGTTACAAGTGGAATGAAGCTGCCAAGATGTTTATCTAGCTTTCTTCATCTGCTATTGAGATTCTTGGTAGATACATGTAAGTTCTGTAATTCGTGGCTTTATGTGTTCATATGTATTGCCATTACACTGGAATACGTCAAGGAAAGTAAATCAAGCTAGAAGGTTTCACTGGTGACCTGCACTAAAAGGAGCTGTAGATGAATTCTAACAGAATATTCCAGGAGGTGATATTTGACTTTGATAAATATTCGGAAAAAGGGCTGCCATTTCTGTGTTTGTGCAGCGCATAATGGGACCCTTACCTGGCATCTCTGCCCTGCCAAAACATGAATGAAAAATAGGATTGCTTGTCTGAGGAACAGCTCTGTCTTTCACATTGAAACTTGGCAATAAATGATTCCTGCGTGAGTGGTCTCAAGAGACACTTTCCTTGTAAAGGAGTCAAGTGATTGATGAGGCATCTCACATTTTAAACATTATACAGGTGAAAACATTGGAGTATTCTGAGCCCATGCCTGCTGCTGTGTATGCCTGAACAGTTTGCTTGCTTTTTAATTGTGGAACTAGAGGAGGTTTGGTAAGTAGGGCAGGACCAGTAGAAAATGCTAACTGTTTTCCTTCTGTAATTAAGTTCTTCATGTTTGACCGCTGCAGGGTGAAGTAATGAAGAAGTTTTTGGTAACAGATCCAAAATTCCTTTCTTCTTTAATTGAAAGTATTTAAGAGAAGAAGGTCATTGAGAGGACAGATTTCAAAAAGTGGTATACACATTTGGTGATGCTTTGGAAAGAAGCAGAGCATGTTAGCCATGCTTTTAAAATGTATATGGCTAATACACTGCCAAATCTGTGGAATTTTATAGGCAGCTACTGTGAATAGTAATGGCAGTCAACGAATCTGCTTTTTACCCCTACTTACACTGGCACTGTAAGCTTTAGGATATCTTATTGCTTCTTTAAAACTTATTTCAGCATAGTTTCAGGCCTGTCAGCAAATCTCTGCTGTGTTACTGGTAATATGAATTGTCTCTGAGAACCCTGCAATGTTCCACACATAATCCTGAGGGAAGAGAAATCAGGTGTGTGATGGAGTACCGCTGGAAAAGAAAAAGGAACAAATCTGTAATGATACAGAGAGAAAATAAATTGAAAAATGTTCAAGTGAAAAGAACACCATAGTAAAAATGAGGAGAAGAGAACAAAATCTCAGTGTGAGGGAACTTGTTTTGACAATGAAGGAGAAATAGGAAAGTAAGACCAGGTTTAAGATGATGTTTGTGAGCAGGAGATTGATGCTCAAAAGAGAAATGGGACAAGCTTGAATGGAAGAGAAAGACTGGGAGACACATCAAATCAGGAAAGAAATATGTCTTACAATAAAAAGAGATAAATGGGATTTTACAGGAAAATAACTTCACCAAAATGGGAAAGATTTAAACAAGAAAAAAAGTGAGAGAAATTAAATACCAAGGTAAGGGAAGGATGGAAGAAAACAAAATACTGATCTTTAAAAAGAAAATAAGATAGTTGTATTCATTTTATTGATTTATTGGAAGATTGTGTGGTGAGTTTAATGTCTGCTCTGAAAGTGAACAATGTCATAGGAAAAACTATGATTTTTTTTCCCAGGCTTTCCTGTGCAGGAAATGTAATAGGAAGTTATTTTTATTAATGAAGATCAGAGAATATGCAACAACAAACTACCAAGAATGGTGTGGAAAATCCGGTTATTTTTCCAGTCAGACCAGAAGAACCTGTGGCCAATGACCAGCAGGAGCCTAAGGGTCAGATCATTAAGCAGCAGGATCAGTGAACTGCACAACAATTGGAATCTGTACATCTTTAAATGCACACCAACAAACTTCCATTACAGTCAAAAAGAAGTCTTGAGCACCATGCAGCTGGTATTTGTAGCCATTCATTAATTGCTTTGTGCTGTTTTGTCTGCCTGATCAACACAAGCAGCAGACTTGTTCGATTTCATTTGCAAAGGTGAAACCAATTGATTTTACGGCAATATACTGCTTGCTGAGCCGTACTTTTCCATCAAGACAGTCAGGTTACACCAGTCACCAAAAACTGATGAGGCAGAACAGTGAGAGCTTTGGACAGAGAGACAAGGTCTTTGGCAGAATGTTTTGGAATTTGTCAGGGGGAGTGCACCCCTCGGTTCAGCATAGCTGTGATGCTGAGTGTGCTGGAAGGACTTTATCCTTTCCAAAGCTATGACAAGCTGTGGCAATACTCACCCACATCCATGACACACTTGCAAGGGACTGTGAGATGAGGGAATGGGGAGCACAGTACCTTTATTTGCAGCATTAGCATGCGTTTCATCTGTAAAAGAGATATTCAGCTGTCTACCTTGTCTGGACTTAACCAGTGTTTTATCTTAGCAGGTTTGGTTGACCACGCATGCAGAGTAAAAAGATGTTTGTTTATGGACAGGAAATGCATAAGCTTTTAAATGAATAAAATGTGAGTTTGAAGCATTAAATGTAACATGCATTGTTGTGTGCTACTACCTGCAAAGGGTTCTTCTTTGTAGTGTCCTACTTGGACTCAAGCACTAAATCTTTCATCAAAGCAAGTCTGATTATCTTGCACATGGTTTTCCTGAAAGGATGTTATGATTTTCTAGATGTTTGGTGGCTGGTGATAAATTAGGCTTTTATGATGTCATGTGAAAGGCCACTGCTTGGACTTCCTTCTCTATGAAGTGCACAGGAGAATACATTTGGGACATACTCAGCATCAGAAATTATCCTACCTTGTTTTATTTTAACCCTTTTGTGGACTCTTGCTTGTCTTGTAACTGTGTTCAGGCAAGGATATCTTCATTTTTACAGACAGGAGCCCCACACTATCATGTTCTGAGTCCCCTCTGTGTGGGGACTTGAATTTTTTTTCCCCCTTGGGTAAAAAGATCTCAGTTCTTGAGCTTCCTTTAGGCTTTTCACAGCTTAAACTCTCTCCAGATATTTTGTCATGAAGAGGGTTTTCAAATCAGATGGGGGTTTTTATTGAGAAATTGGAATGCGGTGAGGGGTGGGGGATAAGATGATGCGTCCCATAAATTAGATGGGGTTTATGGCTGTGTAGAGGGAGGCTGCTTCTAAAAAAACCAGCCAGCAGTAAAAGGAAGATTGTGACTTTGTCCAGAGAAATGGCAGCTCCCTTCTTCATCCCCCATACTGTAGGGAAGGAGTATTTTACAAGTTCCTTTCAAACAATGAGAAATGACTGAACATCCTCCATGCTAACTCCTACGTACTAGTTGATCCACAGCAAGGAAGAAGACAGGAAGAGAGAAATATCCACCTCCTCTCTGTCTTCTTCCCCCAAGTCTTACCACAAGCTTCAGCAGGACAGAGGTTTGTGTAACACTGTAAGAGTTAAGGAAGGGGGTGACATCTCTCCCACCCAACTTCAGTTGGTGAGGTGAAAAAAGGGCAAAGACGGCAACTGCTGTAAAAGGTGATTTAATTAGAATGTTTCAATTACATGCTTGTTAGATGAAAAATTCTATTTTGAATAAATTATTTTTATTAGGGCAAATATAACAGCATGCCATTCCAAAAAATATTTTAGTATCATTTTGATGTTAACATAACAAATGCCATGATTTTTTTTCAGAAATGTGAATGTCCATGGGGTAGCAAAATCACCACAAACAATGCATCCTGTAAAAGAAAAATAATAATTCTATGAAGAAGTAATATACTGAGTTCATAGATCTGCATTTATTAAATTGCTGCTTAATGCTCTAAATGTAGATAGATAAATATGTGTAAGTAGAATACAAGATAGCTGTCCTAATGTTTACTGTTTTGTTACTTATTATTTGTTATTGACCAGAGATGATAACTGAATTTGTTTACATTTCCAATGTAAGTTGCTATAAATGAAGTATCTTTTAGTGGAAGAAGAGAAGAAATTAAGCAGGAGTGCAGCATGGATTGCTGGGGTTAGCAGTTTTCATGTTCACCTTGACATGTCAGTCAGCAAAGACAGCTGAAAAAGACATTCATTCCTGCTCAGAAACCCAGCTGAAGTCAAACAACTTCACAAAGTGATTTCCTGATCTTTGCAGAAAATGTGAAGAGAAGGGAGTGATGAGAAAACTAATCAGAGCAGATAAAAAAAAATTGTGAGAATTACACGTAAAAATTTTAAATGTATCATGCTGTCATAATAATGTCCTCATTATATGTGGTTTTATTGTTGCATACATAATGCAACAATAAAACCACATATAATGAGGACGTTATTATCCTACTCTCCATCCCCAAAATAATTGTCAGAGTGGAGAACGGGTAAACCAAGAGGAAAACACATTGAATCATGAGCAAAAGCAGGACTTGAAGGTACCAATGAAAAGGTACAGGCTAAAAGTCTTGAGGTTGTTCAGCCTAGAAAAAAGAAGATAGAAATAGAGCAGCCTTCCAGTACCTACTAGAGAGCTGGAGAGTGACTTCATACAGAAGCATGTAGTGAGAGGACAAGGGGGAATTGACTTAAACTAAACTGTAAGAGGGTTCTGATTAGGTATTAGGAAGAAATTCTTTACTGTGTGGGAGGTGAGGCACTGGAACAGGTTGCCCAGAGAAGCTGTGGATGCCCTGTCCCTGGAAGTGTTCCAGGCAAAGCTGGATGGGGCTAGCAACCATGTCTAGTGGAAGGTGTCCCTTCCCATGGAGTGGAGTTGGAACTAGATGATCTTTACTGTCCCTTCCAACCCAAACCTTTCTCTGATTCTGGGATTGTGTCCAGCCCTCATGCCAGACCTAATTATGGTCAGTATATGGCAAATGGAGTAGGTTTGATTTTCTTCCTCTCCTCCAGAAGTTCCCTGCTTATTTAGAAGGATTCCTGTGAACTAGAAATGATCTTGCTATTCGGAAGCCTCTTTGGCACTTTGCAGGGCCATGAGCTGAGGTTACAATTGCACTTACATCCAGGCTGGGGAACAATTTCCAGGTCTTCCCAGGCATTCAGAATTGGGCCTCAGGGCAAACTGGAAGGGAGGGCAGCACCCGCCTCACTGCAGCCAGCTGCAGGAATTTCGCTGTTGCGGCAGCAGGGCTTTCCCTGCTGCAGGGGGAACACTCTCCGGACTGCCTCAGGCATGGCAGCCCGAAAAGCAGCCATGGTGCCACTTGCAGCGGGATGCCCTGGCACAGAGTTGTGCGGTACGGCTCCTGACGAGCGAGCTCAGCTCCGGATCCAATGAGAGTGAAATTCAGCGCTGGCTTCGAGGATATCGGGCTGTAACTCGGGAGGAATTTTATCTGGCTCGAGGGACGGCTGTGGCCAAGATGTTTTCTCAGGCTTCGCTTGGCATATGGACAGATCCGAGTAGCGCTCAGCCCTGTGAGGGGCTCTTGTGCCGGCAGCTCCGCCGGCGCTCGCCCCGGGGCCGCGGCCTCCCCTCCTCCCCGCGGCCGTGAGCGGCGGCACCGCCTCCGGCCCAGCGATCCGGGCCCGCCGGAGGCACCTGGAGCGAGCCCCTCCTGCCTCGGCGCTTTATCTGCGCTGGCGGTGGGGCTGCCAGGACCGGCGCTGAGTGAGCCCATTTCCCCAGAGCAGAGCATTGTTCCCGGCCTCCGGCCGCCGCGTGGCCCCGCTGATGGACAATACCACCCGTCCCCGACTTCCTGAGCAGACCAGACAGCTTGCTGTTTTCTTCGAGTCTCTTATCACCCCCTGTCATTGAGAGAGAGGTCTGGCTTCGGCTTCGCTTGGGGCTGATAGGCAGCAGCGAAGTGGAAAAGGCGCAGGGGAGGGAGGGGAAGAGAAGGAGGAGGAGGGAGAGGAGCTCCATTAGTTATTATCGCCCTAATGTTTATTGCTGTTCCGAGTTCATTTGCCTTAACCCTTTGGAAGCTGGTCAAATTAAAGATTATCAATCTGATAAGATAAAGTCTGTTTTAACGCCCCTGGTTCCTGGCGGAAAAGCCAAGGTTGTGCTCAGGTTTTATTGACTGTGTGGTTTGTGTTGATGCCTTATTGCTGCAGTACAGGGGGGTCCCGAGATAAGACCTTACCCTAAAGATGCCCAGCACTCGCAGTCTGTCAAGGTCCCTAGGATGTACAGGGGCTCAGCGCCGCGCAAAATCAGTCCTTTCCTCAAGTCAATCTTTCCCCTTCCCTTCTTCCTCAACATGGTTTTAGTAAAGATTAAACTTTCTGAATAGGGAGGGGATTTGCATAGGAAAACATGCTAGGGGAAAAAAACCATTGTGCCTCTTATTTTCAATGGCATTTAGTTATATGTGAGTTTCAGCCTATTGGTTGCTTTTGCCTTTTGCCTTTTCCTGTGGTTCTTTGCGAACAATACTGTCTTTCTGCAAAAGACTGCTGACCCAAGTGTGGAAAGCAGTCTGTTCATGCTGCATTAAAACAAATTTAGATCAGGAACCAAATTCACTGGCATTCTTCTATTCCCTTGGTACCCTAACTGCTCCACAACTTTGCTTTTCTAAGAACAGTGGAAAGAAAAAACGAAAACTGAGCGACAACACATTTTGGCTCATCTTAAATTCCTGGAGATGTTTATTGTCCTCCTTGTTAGGCTTGGGCTTCATTCTTCAATATGTTTTATCTTCAGTCTCGTCATATTTACTATGGAGATAGGAGTCTCTTGCTTTATGATTATACAGGGTTTTCATCCCTGTTACTATAGATATTATAACAAATACTACCCTTTGCAAAGAAGCCAAGGCAGTGTTCTCTGTCCCGTGGATCTCCAGAAGAACAGGCAGAGCAGCGCACAGGAGACACAGTGCTCATTACTGTGACTCCTTCTGGGGTTTGGTCCAAGCTCAGCTGAGCCATGCATTGAATTTTGCACCAGTAAGGCACAAGTTTCCAATGTTGCATCTGGGTTAAAGCACAGTGTCCCTGGGCCTGGTGGGAAGCGTGGTGGAACACTAGGGAATGGGGGATAAGGTTGATGGTGAAAGAACTGCCTAGTGAGCAATGAATGCAGTCTCCTGATGTGTTTGCAACACTTCAGCAAGGCTGTTCTCCAAGCAATAAGCTGCAGCAGATGCACATATGTACTGTGGGACTGGTGTTACTACTGAGATTTGCTACTTAAACCCTCTTTAAAAAACGCTAAATGTTTAGCATCTGTAAATGTAAAATGTTTCAGGAAGTACACAAAGGGGAGATTATTTCATAAGATAAACCTTAGTATATATATACATGTGATATAAATTTTTAATGGGGCCTGTTGTGATAGGACAAAGGGTAATAGGGTAATAGTTTTAAACTTAAAGAGGGTAGATTTAGACAAAATATAAGGCAGGAACTTTTTATGATGAGAGTGGTGAAACACTGAAGCATCTGAAGCAGATTGCCTAAAGAGGTGGAAGATGCCCCATCCCTGGAAACCTTTGAGGTTAGGTTGGATGGGGCTCTGAGTAACTGACCTAGTTGAAGATGTCCCTGCTCAGTGCAGAAAGGCTAGACCAGATGAACTTAAACGTGCCTTCCACCCCAAACCATTCTAGGATTCTATGATAATGATGAAAACACAAAATTGCAGTCTAATCAAGTGTCTATGAGTTTCATTGGTTTTTTGTTGTTTGTTTGATTTTTTAATGGGATAAGTTAAAGCTAAAAGGTAATGGTTTTAAGAAGAAAATAAGGAAAATAAAACACTGGTGGAGTTTGCAGGAAGCTTTGGCCCCTCTGTTCTTGAAACCCTTTTTGAAAAAAACATCTTGAGCAAAAAAGTGTAAGGCTAAGCACTCAAGTCAGAGCCTCCACCAAGCTGGGTCAGTGCTCTTTGCTTATGGGAGCCCTGATGTAACAAATCATCTTCCAAGCAGTGGTGCTGATTGTGAATGTAATCCTGGCTGCTTTTCAGATGCAGTTATACTGTTATGTGCTTAGATCAAGTTTGTTTGTATGTAGAGGTAAAGCCTTGTCTGTGCTTTAGCAAGCAGAGCTGGACACAATTCCATCAAAGATGTTTTACTGAGGACTTGATCTCAGTTTTATTCTAGGGTAAGAGAAAGCTAAAGCTGGCACTGGGTGCTGGCTTCAGTGAAGGCACATTTGAAAGGGAATCAACTGAGTTGTAGTAATAAAGGAAGCCTTGGCCTTCTTTAAGGCCACACTATCTCCTTTTTCTTACGTTGTCTTGGGGCTTTAAATTTTCAGTTAAAGTTAATTGAATGAGACAGTGATACAATGCACAGTGAAACCAGATCAATCACTGCTCAAGACAAAATAGGAGTTGCAATGACACTCAGAACAAGAGCTTGGGAAATGTGATATTTACATTAAAATATTTCACATTTTTGTCTCATGGCTTAAAAGCCAAATTTTAAAATGCCTTACCACATTGCATAACAAATTTCTTGCTGCTTATCTGTATGCATTTGTGTGTGTGCATTTGTACAACAAAATTGAATAATTACAAAAGCAAATTTAGTAATAATGGGGTATTTTCTACACAGTTAGACAGCCTCAATTGCAGAAAATGTAAAACAGAAAAACTCACATCATATGAATTCATTCTGTTCTCTGAGAGGCAGTCATATGACAGTGAGCTGCATATAAAGCCATAGGAGAATTTACTTGCTCATATTAAGTGGCAACAGGGAATTTGATTGCTGTCTTTCTCTCTTCCTCCCCTTTAAATATTTACCTGGACATTGTTTCTGAGTCTTAGCGTGCCATTAAAACTTGTCATTACTAGGCATTTATGTTAACTGCTTGCGTGGAAAATAAGGACTTGTTCCTTACAAAATGGATAAGGAAAAGCAAAGACTTGATTTTATGTTCATGATCTGAGTGCTGTAAAAACAACAGAAAGCCTTAGTCAGTGTTTTCAGGGTTATAGACTCTAAGCTCAGTATCTAAACCCCCAGAGTTTTCAGGGAGTCAAAGGGCTTTGTTTTCCTGTCAGTATGTAAAGCACAATGGCACAGAAAAAGTAATCCTGCAGGAATACAAAACATGAAGTGGTGTTCAAGTGGTGTCATTTCATCAGGTGCTTTTCCATCAGGAGTAGGGATATGGGGCAGTTTATACTCAGCAGCAGATGCTTTTTAAGAACCACCCCCCCATTTCCCCAAACCACCTCCCCACTGCCCAAAAAATAAAAATTCAGGTTTTCCCCAATGGAATCTGATCTCTTCTTTCTTCGCTTTCTGATCTGGTTGTAGTTCCAGAAAGTGATGCCCTGCTATTGAAAACTTAATACATTTTAATGATGAATATACCAGAGGGGGTTTTTTGGATGGTGGGGTTGTTTGTGGAATTTTTTTCCTTTTGGAAGCCTGACAGATGCATCTCTGGTTTCAGTGAAAGACTTAAACAATATAAACAAGCAGTCATTTTGTTCCAAGAGAAGCTTTTTTTTTTTTTTTAATATTCTTATTTTATTGTAATTACCTTATTGTTTTCATATTATGAGCTACTTGTAGAAAAATACAGGAAACGTGACTGCAATACAATCCTTTAATCAGGAATAGCTTTGTTCCAGTCATCATTTCCATTCAGTGTTGAAGCTTTGGCTAATAAGAATACAATCAGACCTTGAGTTTAGGTGTAATATGGTGTTAATATTATGGTTTCATTTGGCCTCTGTACCTAGTAACTTCTGTAAGTGAACCTTTTTAAAAGTGCCTAGGAGATATTTTCTCTGTAATGCTGTTTTCAAATAAATTAACTAAGTTGTGTTCCTGAAAAGGACACAAACTTCTTCAGGAGAGCCACTTAAAATCTTTTAACCCAAGTCAGCTGGAGAATTTGTTTTATCATATATATTAAATATTCCATTATTTCCCCCTTTTCCATTTTTTTCCCACAGATTATGCCTTAATACCTTTACTGCATTATTGTTAAGGCTTGTGAATTTTTTAAAGGAAAAACATGAGGGTTTTTATACCTAGATGGCTTCAACATACTAGTTGTTTGTGTGACCTCTGTGTATCATCCAGCACTGCAAATACTTCCCTTTTACTGATTTGCAGCCTACCCCCAATCATATTTTGGCCTACTCAGCAGATGAGTGTTTCTGTTTTTAAATAAAGGGCTGGAATTAGGTAAAGTATTTTTTTAGATTATCTGTTTTAAGAAAAAGCATTTGTCCAAGACAGTAAAAAGACTGCTCCCAAGCTGTTCAAAAGCAGAATGCAGCTACATACAGCAAACCATGGCAATTCATTTTGTGCTTCCTAGTAATTTTTTCTTTAAAATGGGAAGCCAATATCTTAGATAAGGATTAGTTTCAAAGTATGTTTTTGATACAAAGATTGTGGATGTAAAACTTTTACTTACACAGCATTTATAAAAATGAAAATCTAAGTTTTCCGATATAGCTTTTATGACATAAAGCTAGGTGATATTAAAACACTTCACTTCTAGCTAATGGCTTGAACTAGGGCTGAATAAAAGGCAATTGTTTTTATACTGAAATTATTGTTTTATGAAGGATTTCCTTGTTTCCAGACACATATATATACACGCGTATGTAAATTAAACTGAACTCCAGATAAAAGACATACCTCCATGAGCACATTAGAGTCTGATCCAAATTTTATCAAAGTTAATGGGAGTCTTTCCCATTTCAAACCAGATTTTGCAATCCATATTCACACGACCCTCCAGGGGATCCCTCAAGTTGATGCAGTTTTGCATGACTTGGCCTCAAATGTCTGCTGCAGTTTCAAAAAGCCCATTATAGGGCTGCAGTAGGAAATCATTTAGTCTAATTTAAGGAAATCATGGCATTTTTTAAATTTTCATATCATTTTGTTCTGATCCATCTGTTTACTCTCTTCTGAAGGCAGGATGAAATGCTTTTTAGCCTAAAGACTGAACTAGTAAAACTGCTGCCTGGAATAAGTCTCGGCAGACGTGTTTGTTCCACATCCCCTGCTTCGGTGCCATATTTCCTTTGGTGGATTTCCTCTGCTCCTGGAAGCAAGCTGTCTAGCTTTCTTGTGCACAATTATGAAGAAGAATTTCCTACATTTTACTGCACAGGATGAGGTGATTTTGGAAGTTAACATGACCTGAACCACATAAGATAACAGAGAGCATCTGAAAAATGTAGCATGCAGTATTACAAGTTAAAAAAAAAAAATCTACATTCACAAAATGCTCCTTAGCTCCACCGCTGGTCAGAGGGTGGAAGAGGGAGAGAAAAAGCAGTTCTTGCATTTTTTTGGAAAGCCTGCTGTTTTACCACCATAAAGTCAAATGAAAAAGGAGAATTCAGCATTAGCTTTGTTGTTCTGTAACTAAGCTGGGTTTGTTTGGGTTTCTTTAAACCTAGACAGATATAAGTTTATTATTTATTGCTACAAAGATATACAGCTTTTGAGAAGAGATGATATATTTTATTCAATCAACATATGCATTTGGAAAAAGCTAACTGTTTAAACACTGTCTTCCAATTTTAAAGAAAGATACAGTCAGTTTTTGTATTCAATTAGAAATGCAGTTAAAGGAGATTTTGTGTTTGTTTAATTTTATTACATTATGTTTGATGATTGGTTGTGAGATTGTTTTGGTGTGGTAGCTCTTTCAAGGATACTTGAACAGTAAGGTGAATATGACCAAAGGCTTGGTTTCTGTAATGATTTCAAGGCAATTTCTTTTCATTTATGAGATATTTAGACTTTTATTTGCATGTGGATACTCAAAACACTCTAGGAAAAAAATATGTACACATTCAAAAGCTGGATGTTTACTGGTGTTGCATGTGGTTACCCACACCCATAACAATCTTTCAGCATCATTTGTCTGTGATCATGTTTTCATTTGAAAGAGACTAGGTGCCTTTTTTGCTCTGTGATTTATATTATTTAAACAAAAAGGGGAAAAGAATTTGATTCAACTCATTCTCTAGCATGACTAAGATGTACAATAATGTCTTAAAAAATGTTCACTGTTGAATGGCTGTAAGGCTGGAGTTCAAGCCCTCTGTGTACACACAAAGAATAACTCTTTCCATCTGAAATAGCCTGGCAAAAGGATGCTGCCTCCTGCTGATTTTATAGGCATATGAGCTTCCACTAAAATTGCATCTTCAAGAGAAATAATTTGTCCTTGGGAGAGTCCAATAGTGAGAGTCCACACTCAGCTCACAGGGAAGCAGGAGCAATGCGGAGACCATCAGGATGGGGAAGGTAGCAGTCCTTGCAGTGCTTCTCTCTTCTTTTCCACAGGATTTTCTGCAAGGAGACTGCACCAAAGCCAGGCAAAAGCTGAACTGGAAGCCGAGAGTCACGTTTGATGTGAGTGGTCGTTCTGTTGTACCTGCTGGGTGTTCACGTCCTCTAAAAACAATTCCCAGGGAGGGGAAAGGAGGGGGGACACCTCTGTGTGGGGTGACCTGGGCACCCTGAGAAACCCCATTTTGGGTGCCTCTGCATGGATCCTTGCTTTGCAGAAAGCAGACACTGTGGCAGCAGTGGGCATCCCAGAGCACAGCAGAGCACTGACACACCAGGGCCTGGGCCAGGGCTGCTCTGGAAGGGCCCAACAAAGCCCCAAAGTCCTCTCTTGGTTCTGCGGTGGGAAGGGCCCGACAAAGCCCCAAAGTCCTCTCCTGGTTCTGCTCTGGGAGGGCCCAACAAAGCCCAGAAATCATCTCCTGGTTCTGCAGTGGGAAGGGCCCAACAAAGCCCTGTCCTGGTTCTGCTGTGGGGCCAGGGGGGACTTGTCATGCTCTGGGGCATTCCTGACATGCTGCCATTTGTGCCTGCACTGGGGCCTCATCTGTCTCTCTCCTTCCTGCAGGAGCTGGTGAGGGAGATGGTGGACGCTGACGTGGAGCTCATGAGGAACAACCCCAACGCCTGAGCCCTGGCAGGGCCCAGCAGGCATCACAGGAGCCATGCCACAGATGGCCAGCACAGCCATGAGCCACCAGGGTGGGCAGCTGGCCCTCCCTGTGATGGTTTTATTGTTGGCCTGCCTGTGTCTTAAAGACCAGTTTTATTCCTGCCTCCACCCTCTACATCCTCCCAGTGCCTCTTGCCCCATACATCATCCCAGGGCCAGCTCTGCCTGGGCTAAATTTGTCCTCTGCCACTAAATGGGGAAGGATCATACTGTACCTGAAAAATTGATCAGCCAAACCCACTGATTTCATTTTTAGTTGAGACTCGTCTTTCTATTCTCTAGAACCTCCAACACATTTTTAGTACTTAATCCCATTTGAGAAAAAAAACATTCCCTGCCCCCCACTCCTCCCTTCTCCACATCAGCAGACCTTTGGTGCAAATATGGGCTCACCATGCCTCCAGACCTTGTTCCACAGCTTGCCCTTTCTGCCTTTCCTGAACACTCCTTGTTTTTCTTTCCTGCAGCCTTACCTCCACCCCAGCAGCCCATTCCCAGCACCTGAACTCTGTAAAAGTTTGGATAACTTGATATAACTTGCAGTGAAATCGCCTTTTGACCATGCTGAATTAATTCCTAATTGCTGGAATCGCTTTCAAACCAGTCAAGCTGGGGCTTGTATATGTTTTTCAGATCTTCATTTCAGAGTGTGCATGAGTCACAGAAAGCCTTTTTGTCCAGCACCTTCTCAATCTGGGGAGATTAGGGTGTTTTGATTTTTGACCCCCTCCCCCAAGAATCAAACCATTCCCCTTCCACCCTCTTCCTGCTTACTATAATTAAACCTCAGACAGGAGCGTGAACCATTTCAAAAGATGACTTAAGAAATAAAAACAAAATAAATAAAAAAAGTTTTAAAAAAATAGAAACTTCAAGGTGAGTAAATATTTTTTTGCTTTTTGTGCCAAGGTACCTGGGTTATCCAGAGGTCGTCAAGCCCATACATTTCCCGTTGGTTTAGGATCTTCCACCCACCAATTACTCCCATCATTTTAACTTTATGCCTGGAAGTGAGCAAAGAGCAAGATTCACAGGAGGGAGACACACAGGAGATACACTTACTTGAAGTGCATCTCCTGCTTTTTGGCTTCGTGTAGAGGGGACCCCCATGTTAAAAGGAGGCCAATCGCGGGATAGGATGGGGGGGTAGCTATGCCCGGGAGCGGTTCCATGATGGAAGGGATGCAGGTGACAGGAGGGAGCTGGAGAGCAGCCTGGGGGAGCCGGGAGGGTGCTCCGTGCGCCGGTCTCCAAGGGCGGCATTTGCTGGAGGCGCCGCGGGAAATGCGCGGCGCGGAGTGGAGCGCGCCCGGGCAACCGGAGCAGCCGCTTCCTTTGGGGCTGTTCCTTCCAAAGCGCGAATAGGGAAAGGGAAACGTGGGAGCCCGACCCCTGCTTGAGACCCTGTCTACAGGTGCGCAGAGTAGGAGCCCTAAGGCGGAGAGGAGAGGGGGCTGCGAAGACAGAAGGATGTCCCTGTTGCTCTCCCTCCGAGCATCTCCCCACGCGTGTGAGGCTCTCCAGCCCGCACGCAGTTTCCGCGGCACCCTCGGGGCTCTTCGAGCACAGACCAACGCCGAGCAGGTCACGGACACTCAGTCCCGAGGCCTGGATCTCCCTACGGCATCACGCACGCGTTGCCACTCACCTCCCGTGGGTCTATTTATAAAAACGCTCCTTGGGTGTTTTTCTCCTCAAACGGGTGCGATTCCACGGCTTTCCCCCCCCCCCCCGCCTTTTTTTCTTAAGAGTAAAACATCACTAATCCCCCTTCCCGTGGGTGCATGTCCGTGCATTAGCTGCGCTCTTCCGCAGCGTTCACCCCGCGTGGATCTGCTACACAGCCCCTGCGAGACGCGCTCGCCCCTGTGCCTTGGGCACCCACTGCGGCTGCCTCCCGCACCCCGCCACGGCCGAGCGGGTCTCCCGTGCCCAGCGCTGTCCCCCCCGCCCCGGGGCCACGGCGGGTGGCGGAGGGAAGGGAAGGGGAGGGGAGGGGGCGAGCTCCCTCTGCCCGGCCGCACCGAGGGCTGCGCCCTCCTCAGCGCCTCGGCCAGGCGGTCACGGGCTGCGGGTGGCGGGTCTTTGGTGGGAACGGAGTAATATTTTTTAAAAGTATTCCAGCGCTTTTATGGGAAGGCATTTTTTATGGCAGCAAACTACTTTTTCGCTTACAGTGATTCACTAGCAGGCTTGCTGGTACATCTGAATATAAGTTTACACGTCTCTGCCGAGGACTGGGAGCTTCGACTTCAGGGTCTTTTCTTTGGCATCTCTCACCGTAGCACGCTCCAGAGAAGCATTTTCGTTCTCTGGTTTCTCTGTCTATATTGGAGAACAAATTGGGAAAAAGATGGGGAAATGAAAACTGATTCTAAACCAAGCAGTCCCTCGCGGTGGCCTGGTGCTGGGTGTCTTTCTGCTGCTTTTGTAGGGACAAAAAAAAAAAAGGTATGGTCATGACAGGCCAAAATGCACAATGCCCTGCTGCTTTTTACCATTTGGCAAAGGTCAGAACCGCTTTTCGGTTCCCCTAACACTACCTTTCTGCCTGATTCTTAATTGCTCCTAAAGTACCGCTCTTTGACCACGGGACCACGTCTTGAAAACGAAATAAATAATAACTTGTAAGCAAAACAAAACAAACCACGAACAAACTTCGACTTAAAGAGATGATATGGTATATGTAGCTGATACATCAGCTACAGACTTGTGTTCTCTACATCAGTTTCGTGTGCACGTCAAGCGTTTTTTGCGTGCGGGTTCGAAAGATACATACCCCTCTGCCCGTCTCTGGTCTCATATGGAGACACTGCAGCTTCGTTAATGGAAAAGAGCAGCTCCAGTAGTAAATAACCGAGCAGGCCCCCAGTCCCTTGCATCTTTCGCAAGCTTCCAACCATCCGCAGCAGCAGCACCGAACAAAGCGAAAATCACGATGGGTTTAACCTTTCCCGGAACCGCCGTGGCACCGGCCGGGAAAGGCCGGTTGGTGGCCAGGGACAGACTATTGACACTCTGCACCGCCCGGAGCCGGGAATACGGACCCGGGATTCTTCCCCGCCCGGACAGCCTGTTCCACTACGTCGTGGGAAGCGGAGAGTTCACCTCGCGCCGCTGCTACGGGGAGAAGCAGGATAGCAATGGCAGCGCTGGGTGGTGGGGGCTGCCCGGGAGTGCGCCCCGTCAGGAACAGGGGACTCGGATGGGCAGGGAGAGGAGAGAGAGCCCAGCTGCTGCCCAGCGAGCTGCACAGGGCTGGGGCCCGGTGGGGAAGGCCGGCCTGGCCCTGCCTGCGGCTCCCTGCCCGGCAGCGCCAGGAATTACGAGCAGCGACGGCCGGGCTCGCTCCCCCGCGCCCGCCGCCTGTCAGCGCCGCCGCCGCCGCACCGCGTCTCTCAGCCATAACTCAGCCCTCGCCTCCGCCATACGGGCCGCTGCCCTTCCCCAGAACCTGTCTTGACAATGGTAAAAGTACCACGAGAGCCTTTTTTAAACTTTTTTTCCCCTTCTCTTGAGGCCTTTCAGGGGCCCCGGCCACTCGTGGGCTTGCAGGCAGCAAAGAGCGCGGCGGGGGCTGAGGTGGGGTGGACCCACGAGAGCACAAGCCCTTGCCACTCCTGCCAGCGGCCGGGCCGGGGGTCGGCGCTGCCCCAGGGCCCGCCGGCGACACAGCCGGCCCGCCCGCCGCCCGGCCCCGCTGCGGAAGGCCGGCGAGACAAAGTGACGGGGCTTTCCTCGGGGTCTCAGGGCAAAACCGCCAGCGCCATCTAAAAATACACCTCGAAGCTTGGAGCACAAGCCCGAAGGGTAAAAGCGCACGGGGGCTGAAGGCAGCCCCGCTCCTCGGGCTCGAACACGGCTTAGGGGGGTGGTGGCAAGAGGCTCTGCGGCCGGCTCTGGTGGCTCTCGGAGACGCATCAAGTGCTGCAAGGGTATTTAGAAAAACAAAATTTAGGTGTAAATTGGGAGAATGGAAGAATCTGCCGCCGCCACCACCTCCCCCCGACGCCTTGCACATAAAGCAGCCACGTTCCCCCCCGGGCGGACATGAGGGTCACATCCTCTTCCCGCTACTCGCCCGGCCGGGAAGGCGTGCTCGGGGCTGCCCCGGAGCAGCGCAGGGAGAGGGGCACCGGGCGGGGGTCGCCGCCCCTCCCGCCTGTGGGTGGCAGGTTTGCAGGGGTGGGCGGCAAGGGGAGGCCCCCGTCGGCTCGCAGAGCCGCGCTCCTGCCTCCCCTTGTGACCCCCCTTCACCTCTGATGGTTCGCTGGCTGAGCATTGTCTCCAGACACAACAAAACCAGGACGGAGCCCTGGAGCAGGCAGGGCTCCAACGTTTTGACGGGTAGAAGAAAAACATCAACAGATACTTTGCAATTATTTGGTGATGGGGGCTAAAGGAGAGGCGGGCGGGGGAGAGGTCGCTTCGCAGCAGCAGACGCTAATTGCAAACCTTTGCTTTGCTAATGAGTTCGCACCGGTGCATTCCGCGCTCCACACCGCACCCCCCCCCCCACCCGGCGGAGCGCTTGGGGGGGTGGGAAATGGCGTCGGGAGAAAGTCGTAATTTTTCTGCAATTCGTTATTCGGTTTTAAATCCACCCCATCCTTGAGAGGCGAAGCTAGAAGCGCTGGCCGCCAGCACTTTCATAAATCCTGGCTTGGGGAAAACGGCGAGCAGCTCCTCGCTGGCAGGGGCGAGGTGTGTGAGCGCTCGGCCCCGTCCCACGCCGCGGGGAGCCGGGCATGCCCGGCCCGGGGCTGGCAGGGCGACGTGTCCTCCGCCAGCTTACGGCTTTAGCCTCCACACAATCGGACCGGGGGAAATGCACATACAGAACACATGCAGAAAATAGAGTTTCTCTCGAAACTCGCATCAAAACGGCACTGGGAATGTATTTATACTGCACAATCTTGCAAGCACCGACATTGTTTAAACAATTCTCTTCTGCTACGGACGATATTATCAGTACTTTTACATTATCGTTCAATGGAAAACATTCTTCTTTTTCCTTATTTTAAATATTTATTTTTTTAAAAGGGAAAAAAAAAAGAGGAATAAAAAGGAAGAAATTAAACTCGGCAGCTTAAATGTTCTGGCAAGTAAATAAATTCCAGGAACGTTTTGGAAAAAAGGTTTATGGCTTTTTTTTTTTTTTCCTGATCCGAGCACTTGCCTTCCGAGGGATGATGGTTGTAGTGATATGACCTGTTTATTCATCGATTCATATAATATATAAATATCCTGAACTCCAGAGTGTAATAATTTGCGTTTTTTCTACTGGAGGAAATTCAGCTATTTTAAGAGTTAATGGTTCTAAATGTGTTGGTTTTCCTGGATTCTCCCCAGAGGTGATGGGGGCTGGAAAGGAGGGGGGATTCCAGTTTGGGGTTTTCACTGTTGTTGTTTTAATTCTGCTGAACGCAATCTAAAGCATCTGACCTGAACGTGGGGTGATACACGGCACAACCAAGCCCCCTGACACCTAAAGGTCAGGTGAAAGTCTCCAGCAGGTAAATTGTGGGCCGGCTGCCTGCCCATCTCACTTTGCTCTCTGGTTCACAAATTGTTCCCTTCTGCCCACCCAAGTCGTTTCAAGCTGTGTTTGTTTAGGGGGCAAAAAGAATATTGCCGAACACCCAATTCTCTTTCAGACGGAGAGCTTGAGAGCCCTCACCGGTAGCTCTCCGTCACTCTCCGTCCCGGCACTTTTTAACAGCCATTATTTTGTGGCACACGCATGCTAAGCAAGGCACAAGGGCCTAAGGTCTCAGAGGTATGTGCAACAGATGCAGGGGGTGAGGAAGAAATTCCCCCCACCTCCCAAAGACCCTGCCTGCTTAAAGGAGGAAGGGAGACTGCCGGCTGCTTCCCAGGCCCACACAGCACAGAACAGTGGCGTAGCAGGCCAGGACAAAAAACTGTCCCTCGGATCGCAGGGGCTTCCCCGCGGTGCTGTGCTGCCGTCTCTTCCCCGAACATGACGACCCTCCGACGGGCCTGTTCCTCCGAGCCCGGCACCGCCCGGCCGTCGGGGGTCCGGCGAACGACCCTCCTCGCAGCCCCTTGCCAAACTGCTGGGTGCCATCAGCCTCAGCACCGAACTACACTCAAGGGATTAGTTCCAAACGGCACGGAGGGGTCCCGGTCCGGCCGGACCAGCCAGAGTTACCCTCGGGAGTTCTGGGGCTTACTTCTCCGGCCGTCCAAGCAGGGCTTTTAGGACGCCTCGTTAGGAAATGAGGGATCCTCCCAGTGTGGTCCCCCAAATCGTTTGCTAACGCTACCTGCACGGCCACCCCCGGCCTAGGACAAGGCCTGCCCGCTGCCCCAGGTGCGTGTGTATCATTTTAAGGGGGAATGGGGGGCGCAGCAGTGCTGCGAGGGCTCCTCGGTGCCTCCACCAGGGTACGGGGCTGCCGCCCGGCCCCGCAACTACCGGGTAAGGAGCCGGCCCTCTCCCCCTCCACCCCCCTCCATGCGGCTATTGTTTCGTTCAATTAGGCTCCGCTTGATAAAAAACAATCGCTCGTTAACCCTCGCCCTCCTCCCTCCCGGCTGGTGTGTTGTGAATGGCGACATCGTCTCCCTTGACCCCCGTCTCCTTTTCTGTCTTTCTGTCCCCTGAAAAATGATTCCGCGAGCTCTGATTGAATTTTATTCCTTCCTGACCTGGCCCGTTTTTATTGCATGGACACCATCAATCTTGACCTAACGCGACGTTTGTTTATTACTTTGGAAAGAAGCGAATGGCTTTATGAGCCCCAGCGTAATTAAACCAGGAGGGCTACGCTCACCGTGGCACCGCACCACCTTTGGGACGGATTCCCAACAGACAAGACGCCGGGGAGGCGAGGCAGAAGGGAAAAGGAAAAAAAAAGGTGGTGGTGGTGGGGGGGAACCTATACGGGGATGATGACTGGTGCCCTCCCAGGCCGTGAGCTTGTGACCGAAATACGGGACCGAAACCCGCGCCCGTCCGCGGGGAGCTCCGAGCAGTTCCCTTAGAGCTCAACCCAGGCTCGCCAGCCTCTTGCGCAGCTTACCGTGCAAACCTGAGCGCGCCCTCCGCGCCACCCCGGCTGCGCGCTACCTGTGCCCCCGCGCAGCGACAGCTCAGCCTCGGATGCCTTGACAGCGCCCACCACCGTGCTCCTCATCTCCCTCCTAGCCTAAGAAACCCTACCAAAATCCACAAAACAAAAATGACCCCAACACACACACACATACTCCCCCCCCAAAAAAAAAAATCCGAAAAAAACAAATCAAAAAATCAGCTCATCTCAAAGTGCGGGTGAATTTAGCCAGCACGCCCGGTCCCAGCTCAGGGAGACGGGGAAAATGGACTGAGTACGCGAAGGAGTTTAAATTACTTTACGAGTGAAATTAATTGAAAGCTAATGTTCGATTACCCGCCGCTGTTGAAATGGTTTATTTCGGGAGGCGGACGGGGGAGAGCTTCCAGGGGCCGCACCGCAGCTCTCCTGCGCTGTGCACTGGAGCCATGTGCGCGCCTCGGCGCTACATGCTTTTGCCTACGCAATCAAACGACGTAATGAAGACTGAGCACTTTTACCTCACGCTCATCTCTACGTGGGCGCGGAGAGGCGCGCAGCCCCCGACCGTGCGCCACCGCTCCTTTCCCGCGCTGCCTCCCGCAAAACCCGCACAACCCGCGCCAGCTTTTGCGTGTGCCACGTGCGACTGGCCCGAAACGCCCAAACCAAGTCTCCAGAGGACAGGGCGAAACTCTAAGCTCGTCCTGCTCCAGCGGCGTGCTTTTGGGGAGGTGAGAGCAGCGTACAGGCAGCTGGTCAAAACGCTGCAGCCCCAGAGTTACCAACAGTGTTACTAAGTTGAACCCGGCTATGGAAACAGCCGCTAACTTCGAAACGCCTTTCCCGAACTTCTTGGCTATCAGAAAGGGCCCCAGATATCATAAAACGCCGATTTGGAACCACTCCCTCAAATGTCTCCATCCACAAAATAGCTCCACCATGTTCTCCATCTGACATGGCCTGTGGCGGTAGGGAAGGGGTTTTAATCCACGCCCTCTCGACTATTTGCATGCATTTCTCTACTATTTTTGATTATGACCTTTGCAGAACATAATAGGAATTGTAATTACTTTAAGAAGAAATTCTAAGGAGGAAACTTAGAAAGGAGAATATTCCTCCTCTCTACGTTTTCCACAGTTTGAGTGACAGATGAGTGAGTACAAGTGAGAAACCACCAGAACCACCACGAAAATGGAATGGTTCCTCAAATCTATTAAAAAAAAAAAAAAAGCTGGTTTTTTTTATAGACGAAAAGCAAAGCAACAGTTTGGAAAAATAAAAAAATCAGTTTGAGCTAAAAAAAAACCCCACAAAGCGCCGTGCTAACCTGGCGCCTAAATGACCTCTCCGCAGACATGGCTGGGGCCAAGTGTCCCCGTTTGCTGTAGGGGCTGCCACCGCAGATGTCGAGGCCTTACGGGGACACCTCTCAGCTGCTGCCCGGGCGCATGTCCCGTGCCCACCGCTGCGCAAGGTCGCACCGCATCTCTTGTGGCGTTCAGGGCAGGCCCAGTTCTGCTGGGAGACAATCACAGGTCAGAAGGGACGCTCGCTCGGGTTTGCATCCTGTGCGCAAGAGGAGGGAAGCACAGGAGGAACAAGGGTTCGTGCCCCAAGCTGGGCCCCACCGCCCGCAGTTCACGGTGGCCCGCGGGCAGATGCCCCGCTCCCTGCCTCCCATTGCGCTGCCCCAGCCCGGGAAAGCTTCTAGCGAGCCCGCTCGGCCTTTCCCCATCCCAGCAGCAGCCGCAATGCCTCTCGACGAAGGCTCCGGCCCGCCAGAGCTCAGAGATGCCGACCCCCGTCCGTGCAATGTCGCGCAGGGACCCGCGGTACCGGGCTGCGCGCCCGGCGGGCCGCCTCCCGCGGCCAAGCCCGCACTTTCCACTGCCTACCGCGGGGACAGCCAGCACTGCTAATCTTATTTTCGTTGTGATCAATTTCTGTGGGGAGGGGGAGAAAAAAAGATTATGATTATGATTGTGATAATAATATAAATAAAACAGTGTTTTTAAAACTGAATACGAAGAACGCGTGTGCGGTGAGCCAGCCCGTCACACCGAGAAGCAGGAGGTGACCTCCGCCGCCACCACGCACGTCACTTCAGGAAAGGGATCCCCTCCGGGGGCAGAAGATCCCGACACGACCTACCTGCGACCGAGAGGGAAGTTTCCCTTTGCCCCCTCCCTGAGTGCGAGTCGCCCTCCCGGCCCGCCGAGCCCACACCGCCCGCCCTTTCGCAGCGAGGGCCATGGGGAGAGCAAGTTGCGCGGCCGCCCCGCGGCGGAGGGCCGCGCACCGCCCCGAGCATTAGCAGTAATTACACACGGCACTTGTTCAAGCTACGCACGGCCCCCCCAGCTTCCCCAGCCGCGCAGCACCACTGACAATGCAACGGGTTATTAAACAAGTCGGGCTGACAACTGCGCTCCCCCCTATTTATTTTCGCCACAAACACCCTACCGCTGCAGACCGCTGAGAAAACCCAAACTACAGGAAAGCCGGCGCCTGATCGCAACAAAAATAACAGGCAAATAGCAGACTCAATCGCCTCTACCCTCTGCCTTCTTTAAATTTTATTTTTAATACGTGATGGGGAGCAGGAATGGTGCTTATTATGCAGCCACCCCGCTGGCAAACCTATCTGCCAAGGCAGAGGGAGCTGCCCCGCCGAGGGTCCCCTCTCCAGCGAGGGGGAGCGGGGGCGTAAGGCAGTGAAAGCCCCGCCGTGCCTCCGGCCCGGCAGCCCCGCTCCCAAGGAGGCGGCGGTGGGCGGGAGCCGCCAGTTCAGCTTCCCCCCTCTCGGTACCGGGAGAGGGACGGTGGGGAGCAGAAAGTGAGCCCGACCGAGAATAGGTAACATTTTATTGCCCTTTACTGGTGAAAAACGGGGAGCAGAAATTAAAATATGTCCCCGGAGCGAAGGCGCTCAACTTTGCTCGTCCTCCTCATCAGCTTTACCACAACTGAGCGATGGAGCGTTTAAGGTTCTCTTACCCAACTTAGCAAACAAATAAATGTAAATAAGACACCCGGTAATCTTCGTAGAGATACTAGCACAAAAAAGCAAAGACTATGCCATACTTAAATAAACGTATTCAAAGCCAACGCGTTCTAAGATGACACACTCCCCCCAGTTAATTCCATCTGCTGGAGGTGTTTTCTAAACATGGGACTATTGCTTTGGAAGGAAGCACAGCTCAAAAGCGAGGTAATAAGGTTGAACTGTAAATACCTTTGTATTTATTTACAGCCTAACCCTTAACAATGCAACAGCAATTACTGCTAAGTGTTGCCTTTAGATAAGAGATTCTGATAGGAAACTGTATTAACTTGAAAGCAGATTTTAGGCCTTAAATATCTGTAATCAAATAAACTTATTTCCAAGTCTGACTGACAAGGCCGGTTCTTTTAAGTTAATGGATTTATTGCATTTTGGTGGTTACTTACAAAAGGGGAAGGTGATCCCCATTGACAGTAGGTTCTTAATAGTAAATTGTCCAGAAGGTAGGATTCTTGATCTGACAAGATGCCAGTCTGTGCAGCACTCATTTGCTGCCCTGGTAATATATATATTTTTTTCCGATTTGAGGACAACTGAGAGAGGTAAGGAGAGGGAAAAAAAAAAAAAAGGAAAAAAGAAAAAAAGAAAGAAAAACCAAACCAAAACAGCACCCAAGCAACTATATAAGAAAAATTCGCCCACACAAAATGTTTTAAAAATAATCTGTCCGAGCAATTGAGACACAGACCAGTAGTGAAGTCCCTGAAGGACGGGAGTAATGCAGAGCTGTAAAGGTGTAAGGGTAGACTGCACAAGTACCCTTTAACACTACTGCTCTTTCCCCCTCCCCCGAAATAAAATAGTACTTTATATGTTACAGAAGCGGCTTCACTGATGTGATTGCACGCTTTGCTATCACTTCTAAGAAGCAGTAATTTATATGCTGGCATTATATTTAAGAGTACACGTACTACAGATTATTTGGCATCTGCTATACACTGGAGTTTAGAAAAATATGCAATACGTATATGAAACTATAAATAAATACGTAATCCTTCTTTAAATATAGGTACATATGTAAATCCTAGATATAAATACATTTGAAACACACACAGAGCAATCGATAGCTCGGCATATACAGTTACACATGGTCTGGAATCTAGTGCATGCAGTTCTACCTCGGAGTTATCACTTAATATATCCTTACATAGGCATATCATTTAAAACAACCTAATGTCGCCATACTACTGTGTATGGTCAAATGTTTCCAGGTCTTGCCATTAATTGCTAAGAAAACGTGTTTGTTTATTTGCCAACTCAGAGCTGCCATGGGAAAGTATTTTTTTCCTAGCGGATAAGGCGAGCTGACTAAGTGGAACATATTGCAGAAGAGACTGAAAAGGGATTTTTCGACCTGGCAGTTCCTAAATGGTCTTTGGAATTTGTGCGGAGGGGAACAAGCTGTTCCAGCGACAAAGTTAGTTATGAAATCCCTTTTCCCTCTCTTTCTTTCTCTCTCTCTCTCTCTAAATGAAAGCATTAAAATATACAGACGTGTAAATGATCATTCCAACTGAATGGTAATTTATTAATAAACAAACAATGCAATACCTTCAGAATATTTTCAACAAAAAAAAAAAAGAAAAATATTGATAGAATAAGATTAATACAGTTTCCCTTTTTATATATAGTGAAAAAAAATCAGCGTTTCAGTCAATTATAACGTCACTTTTCAGGAAAGGGGGAAACACTTTCTGGCGTTTGGTCCGCAACATCCAACTACAAATTAAAAATAAATTACTATGTCGCAATTTACATTTTAAAACAAGTCCTTGTAGAAGAGGAAGGGGAGGGGGAAAGAAGCTGGTACTCTATGCTGGACTTTTCGCCCCCTTTTAAACACGGGGCATGACAATACCTTAAGGGACCAGGAAAAGCGCGGGGTGGGGGGGCGGGAAAAAAAAGTATTTCTCAAAGCAATTAGAAAAAAAAAAAACTTACGTGTTATTGGAGTAACACTGTCCTTTAACAAACCAAGACATGCTTTGGGGCTGTCTCTGTACAAAAGCTTTTCGCGATGCGCTCGCTTCCCTCCGCGGGCGCTGCGAGGGCCGGCGGCGCGGTGCGGAGCTGAGTTCCTGCGGTGTCCCCGCGACGGGGCGCGCTCAGAACTTGCCGCAGTCGTAGACGAAGGCCCCGGAGGTGCGGTAGAGCGGCTGGCTGCCGGGGAAAGCCATCTGACAGCTCCCGCCGCCCCCCGCCCCGCCGCTGCCGCCGCCGCCCCCTGCCCCGCTGCCTCCTCCGCCGCCGCCGCCGCCGCCCGGCGAGGCGCTCAGCCCGAGCCGCGGCGCCTCGAACACCTCTCTCGGGGCGGCGGCGAAGCCCTGCTGCGGCCCCGCGTAGCCCGCCGCGCCCGCCAGCGGGCCCAGCTCCCCCGCCGCCGCCGCCGCCGCCGCCGCGGCCGCCGCCGCCTGGTTGAGGTACCAGGAGGCCAGGCGGCCCTGGTGCGGGTGCGGGTGGTGCCCCTCCTGGTGGCCGCCCGCCGCGCCGCCCAGCCCGCCGTGCCCCAGCGCCCCGCCGCCGCCGCCCCCCGCCCCGCCGCCGCTGCCGCCGCCGCCGCCGCCGCCCGAGGGCATCGCGTACTCGGGCAGCGGGTCCTCGGCGGGGCTGGCGGCCGCGGAGGGCAGGTGGCCGGGCCGGTCGGCGCCGCCCGCCGCCGCGTACAGGCTCATGGCCTGCATGTTGCAGTGGTAGGTGCCGGCGGCGGCGCCGGCGGCCGCCTGGCCGCAGGGCGAGCCGTAGACGGAGCTGTGTCCCGGCGAGTATCCCCCGAGGGACAGGGCGGGCGGGATGCCGGTGCGCGGGGCGGCGGCGGCGGGGGCCAGGAGGCCGGCGCCCAGCTCGGCGGCGGCCTGCGGCGAGCCCCGCAGCGAGGTCATGATGTTGTCCACGCTGAAGCCCGGGCCGTGGTGGTGGGGCGGCGGCGGGGGCGGCGGCGGGGGCGGCGGGGGCTCGGGGGCCTCCAGGCTGAGGGAGCGGCTGGAGGGGAGGGTGCTGCGGGGGCTGCCGCCGCTGGAGAGGCTGCTGCTGCTGTCGGGGCTCTCGATCTTGGGCACGGCGCCGAGCGGCGGCGCGGCGCCCGGGGGGGACACGGCCTGCGGCGGCGAGGCCGTGCCGTTCTCCGTCTTGATGTCCTGGATGCGGACGGGCGGCGGCGGCGGCGCGGCGCTGCCCCCGGCGGGGCCGCCCTCGGGCTCGGCGGCGGCGGCGGGCGGCGGCGGGCGCGGCGGGGCATGGTCCTTGAGGTGCAGGCGGTCCTTCTCCTCCTTGTCCTTGACGGCGTCCTTCTTTTTGAAGCGGCGGCGGCGGCGGAGGAAGCTGCCGTTCTCGAACATGTTGTAGGAGTCGGGGTCGAGGGTCCAGTAGCTGCCCTTGCCGGGCTTCTTGTCGTCGCGGGGCACCTTGACGAAGCACTCGTTGAGGGAGAGGTTGTGGCGGATGCTGTTCTGCCAGCCCTGCTTGTTGTCCCGGTAGAAAGGGAACCGCTCCATGATGAACTGGTAGATCCCGTTCAAGGTGATCTTCTTATCGGGAGCGTTCTGGATGGCCATGGTGATGAGGGCGATGTAGCTGTAGGGCGGCTTCACCATATCCTTGGGCTGCGGCGGTGGCGTGTAGGGCCCGTAGGCTCGGGCCATGCCGGCCGGGTACTGCTCGTGGGCCGGGTGGGAGTACATGCTCATCGGCGCCGGCATGGCCGTGTAGCCCCCGCCGGCCGCCGCCGCAGCGGCACGGTAGTAGCTCTGCTCTCCGCCGAGGTACGGCACCACTCCTAGGGAGTTGGGACTGGACACGGAGTAGCGAGCCTGCATGTCCTCCCGTCAGCTTTCCCCCACCCTCCCCGCCGGACCAAACAGCGCGTCCCTTCCCCCTCCACCCCTCCGCCGCTCCGCGGACCGAGCTGGACCGGGCGGCCGGGCAACCCCCACCCCCCCACCCCCCCGGCGGAGCGCGGAAAAAGGGAGGAAGAATAACGACGGCAGCGCCGAAAGCCTCCTCTTCTTCGCCCGGGAAAGCCCACCGGCGAGCTCCCGCGCTCCACGCGGAGGGGGAAAAAAAAAATCAAAAAAGGGGGGGAAAAAGGAGGGGGGACAAAAAAGGGGGAAAATGTTTTAAAAAAGAAAACGGCGGAGGAAAAAAAAAAGTAATCGCAGCGGAGAAAGCAACTTCCAAACGCAGAAAGAGTATTAAGAAAATAAAACCTTTGCAAAGAGGCTCCCACGCTCCCAGTTCCTTGTTCCACGGGGATCTGCAACAAGTTGTCTGCAAAGGAGGGACAAAAGTAGAGGGATGTGTTTTGTTGGCTTTTTTAAGCGAGCAGAAGAAGAAAAAAATCCACCTTCCCGATCTCCCAGTGCAAAGTTTCCCTCTCTCTCTCCCTCTCGCTTTTTTTCAGTCTCTTTTTCAGTCGCAGGCTGCTTTGGGAAGCATCGGAAAAACTCCTGAACTTTTGAGCATCCGTCACCACGGCGAGAACTTTTTTACGCACTTACAGTTTTCTCCTTTTTTTTTCCCTCCCTCTCCTCTCTCGGTCTCCCTTTTTTTTTTTTTTCCTCTCTTTTTTTTTTCTTTTCCTCCTTTTGCAGGCGGCTCAGCTCCGCCCCGCCGAGCTGGGCCGGCCAATGAGAGCAGGGAGACACCCCGGGCTCTGAATGAGGAGGGAAAAAAAAATAAAAAAGGAGAGATCCAGGAGAAGAAAAAAAAAAATAGAAAGAAAGAAAAAAAAAAATCCCCACAGCAGCTCCGGGAGTTGTAGCGCTCGGGGACCGGCCACACACACTCGACGGCACACGCGGACGCCCTGAGCGCCGCGGAGCCCCGCGTTCTCTCAGGCCGCTGCACACCCGCGGGGAGCCTCCAGCGCCCGCGCATTTTGCGCGACGACCCCGCCCGAGCCCCACTGCCCTACACCTCGCTTGCTCGCCCTCACACCCGTGTCCTTACGCGCGTCCTTACGCACGCACCCCGGGCACACGCACCATGTGCATGCCCTTACCAATATATATGTGTATATATATATGTATATATATATATTTGTGGTGTATACATGTATGTGTGTGCATGGAGCTTCCCCCAGAGTTCCTTCCACCCACGCGCGCACCCCGCGCTCTGCCACGCGCGTTTTCTCCACGAATGTTACTTCTATTATTATTATTTATTATTATTATTATTTTCTTTATTGTTGTTGTTGTTGTGTGTGTAAGCTCCTCGGTCTATTTTCTCCACACGTTCCAGTCGGACTCTCTCCTCCCATTCCCTTCAGGCTGCCGCTCCTGTCGGCGGGCCGGCTCCGTGCCGGTGTGCCGGCTCCGTGCCGGTGTGCCGGCTCCGTGCCTGTCCGCCCCGGCCAGAAGCTCACCCCAGCTGCCTCCCACCCCCCACGCCCGCAGGGGGACGGCGAGAAAAGTGCGTGTCTGTATGTGTGTGTGTGTGTGTGTGTGCGTCTGTGTGTGTCTGTGTGTGTGTGTGTGTGTGGTGGGGTGCCCCTGCACCACCCTGCCTGCAGCCAGCTGCCTGCCTGACCAAACGCTTCTGAAGAGATTGCATTCCTCCGGTTGACAAGGGTTTGACGAGTCCTCCAAAGCTCCTTTTTATTAATCAGCCACCAAGGGCTTTCCTCCCTCTGTCTGCAAAAAGAAGCGCCCGCTCTCTCTGCTGTTTGTAAACACGGGCGTGTTTCTCTGAACGGGGTCTGTAGCTCGCCCCTTCAGGTAATCTTTGCGTGATACGGAGAGGGGATCCTTGCTTTATCTCTTTACCCTTTTGAGACGGAGAGGGCACAATTTTGTTGCTAGTCTGCTTCAGAGTGGATTCCGTGGTATGTCAGGTGTGTCAAAGGAAAAAAAAGGGGGGGAGAAAAAGAAGAACAAAATCCCTTAACTGCTTGGCCGGTTCTGCTGTGAAGATTTGATTTGCCTTTGTCTAACTATCTGGAATAACATTTGGGTTCTAATCAGAATAAGACTTTAACGGGAACTCAAAGGGAACCGACAGTGAAGGCTTGGTTATTTATTTTTTAAATTTTAATTTCAATTGTCTCTTACATTTGATGAATGAAGATTTTCTTTTCGTACTTTAAACACGGGTGAAATTAGTATACATTGTTTCACAGTAGTCCATTTTACCAATACTTCAGGTATACGAAATACAACCCAGTACTCTTCATTCGCTTTGTAGCCCCATACCTCTGAAACTTCATTAGCGTTAATAACAGATCAGCTAAAAGGATTACACTGAAATCATTTTAAGGGGTGGAATTTGTACGGGAAAGACGTGTGTGTGGTGCGCTTGTGAGATGAATTACCCATCCTGATCCTGTGACACTAAAAATACGTTAAAAGACCCTTTTGGCTTCACTGATCTGAAACCCCCTTTCCACACTTTTTACTGTGATCGATTGCTTTGGGGATCATGCCTTTGGAGCGTGCTATAGGCGTATCCTCTGCTCGGTGGTTTTTTAGCAGGAATGGCTTTTCCTCTCAAACACCGATCTGTTGGTTATTAAAAAAAAAAAAAAAAGTATTTGAAATGAGATTCAAATCATGTGAAGAAGGTAATTTATGTAGCTTAATATCTGCTCCTTTTCATATTCAAATGTAACGGGTCTCCTTTTGGTAGTAAATGTCAGTTCTTTAATGGTGAATACATTATCCCGTTTAGCCTGTTGTATTTCATCGTCTGGAATCTTTCACCTGCTCCTGCCTAATTACACTTTTTTCCCTTTCCTCCCACCACGGTAGAATTAATAAATGTGCAAGCACTGGACTAGATGTCAATTCCAACACTTTATATTTTCAAAACCTCTTTCTTGTTTTGCTGAGGAGGGGAAAAAATTGAAAAAGAGAAAGAAAAAGGGCATTTTAGCACGTTTCCATGCCGCCCGGGTCATCCGGTTTTCCCACGGTATTACCTGCCGTTAAAAACAATTTCCGTGGGCTTCCCGCTCGCTCCCTTGAGCGCCCGTAACGTGCCGCTCCGAGACCCGGAGCCTTCAGTGGCTTTTTCATTTTATCTGGACAATGTTGGCGGTAGCGAAGCTGTTTCACAGGCAAAGGTTGGAGTAACACCGAGAAGTTTCAGTACAGAGAAGGAGGGGAAGGGGGGGCATTAATCCGAAGTATTTTGCATCTAATATATTTTGCAACAGCAACTCTGATGCTATAATTGCGAACTGACGCAACCAACGTGTGTTAAGTTACAGACCTCAACCCAGCAGGACTTTGGTTTCTCTGCTGGAGGCACAAAAGTCACCATTGTGAAGGTTCATAGTGGAATTTGGGGCTTGTGTGTGTGTGTGCGTGTTGAGGGAAAGCAACGTGTTTAGGGAGGCAGGAAGATCAGTTTTCCCCCTGCTATCTTTGGATACCACCCAGAAAGAGTCCTTGGCGCTTGGTCTTCACCCACCCGGTCGCACGGCAGGGCTGCCTCTCCCAGGCGCCCTACCTCTGCCGCCTTAGCCAGCCTGGCCTCCGTGCGGGACAGCCGCCTGAGGGTGTCCCGCCTGGCTCTGCCGCAGGAGCGGAGCAGGACGGCAGCAGCAGCCTCGGCCTCCCTGGGCCCCTCTCCCGCAGGCCCCCGGGCGGCGGGCACGGCCGCTGCCGCCTCCTCCCCAAGCCGGGCGAGGGACGCCGGCGGCGGGGCGGGAGCCCCGATGGGCAGAGCCAGGCCAGGGGAGCCGCGTTTGTCTTGAAACCCTCAGAGGATTCGTGTGTGTGGTCATTTGCAACCTTATTTAGGAAGATGTCAGAAAGAAAGATGACATCGGAGCGGTAGGCGGCGGGACTGGTATTTGACCTGGGCAAAGCCCAGGTGGACCCAAACAATTCGCTGTGCGTTGTCCTCCTCGCTCCTCTCAAAGACCTGGAGGTGAACTGCTTTCCAGCCCCGGGCTGTTTATGTTAAGTCGTAGTCAGAGCTTCGCTTCTCTCCCTTTCTTTTGGCTTCAACATCATAGCAGTGTCCCTGTAACTCCAAAAACCAGCCACCCAGCCCGTCTCTTCGCATCTCAGGATGCAGCTTTCCATGTTCTTTAAACAGCAGGCGACACCGCAGGAGAAAACCGCTGACATCCTTTTGAGGGGCAGGGAGGGAAGTTGATCGCATCAAATCTGTGCTTCACCAGTAGAAAAATCTGTTGTGCCGAAAGTCTCCTCTCTGTTTGCAGCCGCTGGACATGGGTGACAGCAATCCCTTCTTCCCTCCCTCCCTCTCGTTCTTGCACCAGCACCACTGCCATCTCAAGCCTGTGCAATTAAGCCGAGCTCTAAATGCAAGGTCTGTTTTGCGTGGCACTCAGTTAAGCAAACAGGCGTGATTGTTATTTTATTAACGTGGGTTAACAATTCCATAAATATGCCGAGGTAGTTTTCCAATCCAGGGCGTCTTTTATCTTGAGACATAAATAACACAACTTAATACGAAAATGAGCACTCCATTCCCTGTGGCATCTTTAGCCTCTCGTTCTTGGCTGAGAAATAAATTATCCTTTGCAGTAAATGAGGCAGCAGACATCGGCTTCGTGCCATTCACGAGAGAAACACCTTAATTTCACGTTAGGTATCTAAAAGGGAATTTTGCGTTTAGTTTACAAAGAAGAACCGAGACCATCAAGAGGTCGAAGCATTTCATCTTCCCACGATAATTATCGCGGCTGTACATAAAATTCGTCTCTGTGACACAGGTTCACAGAGATGTCGCAGCAGTAAGAACAAGGACAAAAACCAGGCTGTGGGAAACTTGTGTTGTTTCTGCTGTAAAGTACATTCTGTAAAGCACTCACACACACACACATACACACAGAGAAAAAAACCCGCAAGTGCGCAAGAAACCTTTAATTATTTGGTAGGTTGTCTAACTTTGGCATCCCATGGTAAAACACGATCATCTGAGCGGCTCAGGGTGTTAAAAATTCACTCCTAAACTGACAAGAGGATAGCCAGACATGGAACTTTTTTTTTTTCTTTTACTTTCCAAGGTCCCCTGTCCCTTTTGTGTTCCTTTTCCTCCCTTATTTCCTTCCTTTCTCTGGGAGGGGCAGCGAGGGCGGAGGGGGGCTCAATCCATTGGATTCTCTGGATTCACATAAATGAAAACACACAGGGAGCAACGAAGCTGGGAGTATGAACCTTAGCAGCGCCGTCCTGCTCCATCTCCACCTATTGCTCTAGCAGACGAGAGGAGAGAGAGACTTATTTGTGTAAGGGTTTATTTACATTAGAATGAAGCGACAGTTCCTAGTCTGGGAAGTGATAAGTACTTGGCAAGTCATTAGGTAGCAGATAGAGATCAGCCCCTGGATACATAATTGCCTGCCTTTCCCATACTCGTTTTTGAGGGCTGGAAGCTTTCTCGGGAGGGTGTGCGGCGGAGTTAGTGGGGGTGCGGATGGGGGTGGCGGTGAGGGCGCTCAGCCCTGCTGAGAGCCACGACCGGGCGCTGCCCCGCTGCGGGCGGCCCTCGCCGGGGGCCAGTCCAAAGCCTGCCGCCCTCCGCGAAGGGCTGGGCGGGGGGACGCCCGCCCTCAGGCCGCGATGCCTGCGTGGGGGACAGCGGGCTAGCGAGTTCGGGAAGCTGCGAAGCCGCTTCCCCCGGGTGAGCAGCGGCGGTGCCGCCGCGCACGGCTCCGCTCGGCTCCGCTCGGCCCCTCTCGGCTCCGCTCGGCCCCGCACTGCTCCGCTCGGCCCCGCTCGGCTCCGCTCGGCCCCGCTCGGCTCCGCTCGGCCCCTCACGGCTCCGCTCGGCCCCGCTTGGCTCCGCTCGGCTCCGCTCGGCCCCGCTCGGCCCCTCACGGCTCCGCTCGGCCCCTCACGGCTCCGCTCGGCCCCTCACGGCTCCGCTCGGCCCCGGCGCCACCTGCGCGGCGGGCGGGCGCTGCGCGGGCCGCGGGCTCCCCCTGCCGGCCGCGGGCCCCGCCGGGCACCTGCCCGCGCCCTGCGCGCCCCCGGCTCGGGCGCGCTCCCTCGTCCCGGCACCCGCGGGATTCAGCGCCCCACGCGGAGCCTTCCCGGCTGCGGAGTCGCGAGTTTCGCTGTCAGAGTTGAGCGCTAGAGCGATGCCAGCTGCGCCCAGGCCATTATATTCTTGCCTCTGCCAAGGAATGTCTTTATTGGTTGCCAGGCTTGCCAATAAAACTTGCGAGGGGAAAAGAGTTGGTTTCCAGGAAAGGTATTTCTGTTTTCTAACGTCCCCCTTGCTGTCCAATTACTGATGCGTTCAACCTCCAAGGAACAGCTTCGTAAAATTGTCTGGTAAACCCAGAGGCAGATGCCTTCACAGAGTGGCCACAGAGATGTGTAAATTTACACACAAACACACACGCACACAAGCACAGCTACATGCACTCAGTTTTCAAGGCATTTCAAGGGTTTTAAAAGGCATTTATAGTTATTAAGTACAATCACACTAAAGAACTAGTCTCCTCTAAGGCTCCTAGGAGCTATGATAGTAAAAGTAATGAAACCTAGATATCTGAATATGCACTTTTAGGAAGCCACAGATGCTCTCTTTGCAGTTATTTGTGCACTGATGGAAGTAACCCGTGCTTGTTTACATACAGAAGACAATGTCTTGCTCTGCAAAAAGCAAAGTACAATAAAAAGAGGTGAAAGAATATTTTAAAAAGTAGAGCTCTCAAGATGTAACTATTATTTTCCGCAGATCAAGGGAATGCACAAAAGAGATGATGTTTTAAATGCACCTTTTGTAACAAACACTTGAAACTCACAGCTGCGGGAGTTCCGTGGGCTGTGACCCCAGGCAAGCCCCATTTTCTAGTAGGTCTCTGCCCTCAAAATGAGGCAGCATACCATTTAAAGGTAAAAGAAGTCACCATTCAGTTCCTGAGTGTGTTACAACTGCAGTTTCTGATTCTTTCTCTCCCTCTCTACCTCTGTAAGGCCACACACAGTGAATTTCTGCCAACCTGTAAACAGACTGGTAGGCATGATTTGAACAGAAAAGTTGCATTGAAGAATAAAAGAGCTTCAGCAGTATGTATTTCAATGTCTCCCCAAAAAGCATCCCTTCTTTGACCAAATAAAAGCAAAGCTTTCAGATTTTCTTTTTTATCCAGGTGACATTAGCCCCCTTCATTAGACCTCTGTGTGTTGGGTGCATGGCTCTGGCATGTCACCACCTCACCTGATCAGCTCACGCCCCAATTCCTGCCCCAGTGCAACCGGCTGGCCAACTGTGATGGCAACACTGCTAAAGTTTGCATGTGAGGATGGCATCAGCCAAGCCAGGCAAGGTCAGTTCCCCCATTTTGCAAAGCAGAGGAGATTGCCAAACTACATATAGTGGCAGATGACCAATTCAGAGGTATTACACTTGATAAATACAAGTACAGGTATTTTAAGATGGAATGGCATGAAGAAAAGGACCCTTGACAGTTCATTAAAAAAAAAAAAAATCTGTTTAACTTGATAACCCCCAAAATAGAGGCAGAGATTCTTAGCCAAGGCTTACATTTAAAAATAATTGCACATGTATAACTGTGGGTTATAAGTGTGGTTTGTTGGTTCACAGGCAGATTCACAGCTTTCCTTTAGCACACACTTTTGCTCTCAAGATTTGTAGATGCTGCAAACATTGAAACAGTCAGTTACAAAGGGAGCACTCAGTATAGGACACTCTGGCTGGTATCTCTCCTGCAGTTTGGATGAGCTTGCCAGGTAGCCAAAACCAGCATTTCTCTATTCACCAGAGCCTTTTGGAGAGGTGCTGTGTGACAGGGAGGCTGTCGGAGGCAAAAGTGTTTGCATGGGATGGAGCCTGCAACTACCGTAACCATCCCTGTGGCAAGAACACCCACAGAAACAGGTAATTTGCCCCTCCCACACCAACTAACAGCCAGAAGCAAAAAATGTTAAAGCAACTTACATCATCGTTTGCCTGTATCATTACTAAGGAGGAACTGAAAGCTGTTTTATGAGGAGCAGACAGACAAAACTAGCTTGAGCTTGAGACATAAAAAACCCAAACCACTAAGATACCTGAAGGCATCCCAATTAAGTGATATTACCATCCCGATCAAGATGCAGTCATTGTTAGTAAGCACCCCTGATTTTTAGCAGAGATATTCCAATTAAGTAGATCTCCTGATTAGGCACACTTAAATTAAGTGGAGAGAACAGTGTGGAGGAAACCTGGATGGCTTTTTATGAGGGCCAGCTTCAGAGGGGAGCTTTGTCGCTTGCAACAGGGCATAAGTGGAGTTCAGGCCACGTAGCCCAAAATTGTGGCAATGCCCCTTGGCCCCGTGCTGAGCTGCAATCTAACCCTGAAGCCATGCAGCCTCGGTGGGTGCTTCCATCTCTTAGGTGCGTGTTCCCTGAGTGAGCACAGGTAGCTCTGCTGCTGGGCATGCCTGCAACCGCCTGAGTCAGAGCATCTTGGCACCTGTTCTCAGCCTGAATCCCAGTGGGATCCAAAAAGTAGGCAGAGTGGCGTCTGAGTACCCGCAGGGTCTGATTCAACAGATAATGTCTTGGGCTGTGGGACAAATTTGAAGGGAAGGTCCTTATCAGCTCTGCACCACGTATCTCTGTGTTTTACAGGTCTCAACTCTGGCCAGATCCTCGCAGTTTTTGGATGGAGTGAATTGAAGTGACACATTTTGGCAGGAGTCTCATAGCTTTTTATACTGTTGCTGCTCTCCTTGTTACTTAGGCCTTGAGCTTGAAGGTCTAAAGCACAGGTTCTGGAAAAAAGTACAGACAGCAAGACTTCCAAACACTGGCCCTTTAGAAAGCTCTGAGCTGAACCTGCCAAGTGTGCTGAGTGAAGGAGAGAAGGTTGTGAGTCTTACATCTAGATATGTTTTGCTCAATATTCACCATGGGCACACCTACAACTGGAACAACAGCTCTGGATAGGAGAGAGCTGTGCAAAAGAAGGTTGCAGTGATAGGGATGGCCAGCCTGGGCCATGGGAATGGTTTCATGTCTCTCCCATGCATCTGTTTCCCTCCAGAGGTTGGGCATGTCTTGCATCTACACAATAAGGGAAGGAATGTGAGCCCTCCACCACACCTCTAGCTTTCAACATTTGCTGAGCCTGTTTGTCTATTTTGGTTTTGGTTTATTTTTTGTTTTGTTTTGTTTTGTTTTCACCTATGACTTTTGAGATTGTAACCTCAGCAGGGTAGGGACTGCCTTGTGTTCTACATTTGTACCCCGACTGTGCCTGGGATCTTGAGCTGATGTGCTAATAATGAATAAGCATAATTTTCTTGGGGGATACTCTTCAAGGGTTCATCTGGAACTGATTGGACTGGTGATAAAATAGACCATTTCCTTTGGAAGAAAAGAGCTCATGATAGCCACTCGATTGAAATGATTGCTTTCTGCAGAGGTGAGCACAGATGTTGCACTCAGTAGTGTTCATCATGGATTTGCATAGACTGAATAGTACATCATGTCCCTCTTTCTCCTAAATTTAGGGAAATGGCAGCATCCATCTAAATGTCTTTGAAGAAATTAATGACTCGGAGTTTTCTTGCTGACCTGCAGCAAAGGTGTGCTCTTGATGTGTGCCTGTTTTTCAATTTGCCTACCCGTAGAAATTCCAAATGTAGTAGCTTCATGTAGTTATTTTGTGTCAGAGGTCTCTTGCTTGTGTGTCATCCTGACCTTGCACGGCTGTGTGACATTGAAGTAAATCAGCCCAGAAATTCATATTCGAATTAGTGTTTGAAATTAATGTTTAAAATTATTTTATTTTATTTTTTCATATTCTTCTTTCCCTTTCAAATGAGGCCAGATCCTCAAGCCATTAAACTGAATTGCATCAGTTGTGGCTCTGGCTTGGAGAAATTAAAGGTGAGCACCTGTACCAGCTCAGCACCACCACGCTGCATACAGTCACAGAAATTCAGCCACTGAAGAGTGAGCAAGACTAGAGCTTGGATGATGCTGCTGGATTTCGTGTGTGTGCATTCTGTGCCAGGAAAGACCATGAGGTGGTGTTAGGGAAAACTGCTGGTTTAGGCAGTTCCAGCGTTGAGATTGGTTTCTTACTCTGAAAGCTGTCCCTCACAAAGTGCAGTATGCAACAGTGGCATAGTTTTTTTTGTACAGAGTTAAATATACTCATTAACTCTTCAAAATAATGTTATCTCTTCCACCGCATTTCCCATTGAAGTGAATGGAAATGTTCCCATTGACTTTAAAGCACAATTTCCTCCACCTACTCCTTCTTAAAAGACTTAATCAAGCATGTTTAGTGGAAAACTATGAGAGTTGTCTAATGACTGGCTCGCTTTGCCCAGGGAAAAACGTAACTATAAACTGAAACATGATGCTGAAAACTAAGTTTAGTAGAAAGTGTTTAGTCTAGTGCTGGATGAATGATGGAAGCTTGTATTTGTGAATAATTTATTTGACAATTGGTGTGGGGGGAAAAAAATGACCGAATAAGTTCTTTGCTCGTTTTTTCTTGCCTGTCTACCAAACTGGCTGCACAACGTGCAAACAAATGGCTAATATTTATTCAGGAGCAAAGAGGTCAGCTTTTGTCAAAAATGTTTTCAGCAGTGGCTTGGACAAGCACCAGATTAGCTTAATTTTCTTGTGTCCTCTGCATAGTAAACAAAGGAAGCTGTGCTATTAGTTACTGAATTCACTGTGAATTTTGCATCTCACCAGTAACACTTACACTTTACAGCAAATCCTCTGTTGTAAAGACTCTGCCAATGCTGGAGCTTGACTTTCATGCCTGCAGAAAACCTCCTGGAGCTTTAGAAACCTCTAAAGCAGTTTCTCTTTATACCCTGTACACAAGGTGCTGCCCACCCTCAGCCCCTTCCAAAAGGGGCTTCTTCTGGTGTGGTGCTGCAGAGAGCAGCTAGGTACAGGGCTGACAGAGCAGGAGCTGCACTGCTTCTGAGAAGGTGTGCTTTGTGATCAGGAAGGCTGCCATCTTCACATAGGCTGATGTAAATAGTTGCTGATTGCCAGACAGAAGGTGCTTATTAATTATTTTTCCTCTTAGTGAGAGAGGAAATACAGACAGACGTCGGAGTCTCTGAAGAGCTCTCTTTATTAGCTTGACCTGACAGCACTACCAAGGTGTTTTGCTTGGGGACAAAATCCACATTTTGCCTTGCAATTTAGTAAGCTTGTCTGCATTGCCTCCCACGCTTCCTCCTACAACCTTTCCCTTCCCCTGTGACACACCCAGGCTTCTTTTTTGCTAGTCCTTCATCCTCTGCTACCTTCCTGCCTTCTCCCAAGCTGCCCTATGAACTTAAAAGTGTTCTAAAGTGAGCAAATATTTCAATGCTTTTTTTTTTTTTTTGTCCTCCTCGCCCCTTTTGAAACACAGACAAATATACTTTCTGTGCAAAATACTGAAGATACCATCCCAAATCTTTACTTCCAAATCCAGTGCTGTTGCTGTCAGTAGGTTTCAGATTAAAACAGGGGCTTTTTGTGGAACTGAAATGTGACTGGATTTCCCAGAGCACCTTCAAGGCCTATGGGAGTTGGAGGAAGCTGCAGGTTCTTGAACACCTCTTAAGCTGGGTCTTATTGGCTCGATGCCTGCTCATACCATCAGCAGCTGCCTGTACTCATGTTGATCCTCTTTGAGAGGGTAAGTTTTCAGGTGCTTACTTTACTTTGATATTTTCTCTTCCAATGGGAACAGCCCACCCTTTTTGTGGCTTTACATCAGAATTGTGTATGTGTGTGTGAGAGTGCAGAAGGGGGAAGCAAGGTTGCTCCCCAGCCTTTCAGAGTTCCCATCTCTTCCCAAAAGCTGCCTGACAGTGTGAAGGAGATGGGTCATAGCATCATTTAATCTTGGGCCATGGGATCTACTTGCCTCCTCATGCAGAGAGGCTCAGATCTGGTCAGGGCTGTTGCAGAACAGGGAAGGAAAGGTATGAGGCATATAAACAGCAGTTCATAAGATTTCTTTTCGATCTTAGCTCAGATGAACTCCCAGTGCACCTAGAGAAGCACTGCCTGATTAAATGCTACAGCCTTTGGCTGTATGTGCTGGGTCACAGAGACCAGGAGTGCACAGAAATACACGTAACACCATGCCACAGACTGAAGAGGTCACTCATGGCTTTATCCTCAGACATGACCCAAATTCAGAGCAGTCTTATTTGTATTTGGCTACAGAGAGCCAGGTAGGTGTCAGCCCAGCTCCTGACATAATTTGGAGCAGTAGCAAGGTAGTAATGAACTACGTGCTGGTCTCACAACCTCATCCTCCCACCTGTTTCTGACAATAAAGAAGAGCAGAGCAAAGCCAGGGGCTTTCAGCCTGGCTGCTCCCCCTGGGCATGGGGGCTGGGTGAGTCAGTGCCAGGAAGACAGTGCAGGAGAAGAGTGCAGTGTGTGGGAAAACCATGGTCAGGTTCAAGCCTTTTCTGCTGTGCTGGAGGGTCAGGAGGTGTCCTTAACAGAAAGAAGAGAGTAAACTCCTCTCTGCCCTGGACTCTTTCAGGGATAGCTCTTCCCTAAAGCTCTGAGTGTGAACTGAATACAACAGAAACACGGACTTCAGGATTTGGTGCTTGCAGGGCTGCTCCCAAGTCTGACCTGAGTGTGTTTGCCTCTGCATGCAGCTTGTAGGACCAAGCCCTGCTGTGCTGCAGAGAGTCACCTCTGCTCCTCCTGGAGCCAGAGGCAGCTCAGGGTAATCAGCACATGCAGAAATAAGCTCTGACTGTGGAAGCCTGGTAAGAGCGCAGTTTAATTTCACTGTGGTATGCAGCACTCCAAGAAAGCTCCCAGACTCAGTTCTTTTCCTTCAAGCACAATCCCTTATCAAGGTCCTTGGCAGCAATTCACATACAGAAAGGAGCAGCTGTCATGGTATTCCCACATACAAACACAAAAAAACAACCCCTCCCTGCTTTCAGTGCAGCAATGTTACGTAGTACGAATAATTACAATATTTAACACTTGTATCTGTGCTTTTAATCTTCAAAGCACTTAACGAGCACTAGGTACAGGTAATTGTAGCTGCAGAGTGATGTGACTGTCTGCAAGAAGAAGAGAATTGTGTGCACGAGTGCTTCAGTGGTCCTGTGCAGGGTGGGGACAGAGCAAATACGGCTGTAAAAGCCCAGTGACATGAAATCCCTTGGCTGTCAGAGTTGATTTTTCCTATGACTGATGGCTGTCCCTCTGCCACAGGTCAGTGACTTCTCAGATCTGTTGGTGGAATCACTCACCCTCTGGTTTCCCAGCCCACCTTAGTCCCAATGAACTTGGTTAGGAAAGGCCTGTATGGTAAACCATGTTTGCTGACCTGGCGTGTTCTCACTGGAATGGATGAGGGAGTGCTTGGATGAGCAGCTCAGCCATCAAACCTGGGAAAGTGGTAACTCCGGGCAGAAAAGAAGGTGACTGTGGAGGAGGCCTATAGGAGGCTGGCAATGGTGGCAGCTGGCACAGGAGGTGTGTATCTGACCAAGAGAGACAAGCCCATGCTGGTTCGTCCCCATTTTGGTTTGTCCCTAGGTCAATTTGATATGAAAAAAGTCACTGTAAAAGGCATTATTTGTTTCCTTAGTCTTCTTGCTGTATCCATGTAGCTCTTGGCTCACAGTGGAAAATGAGAAAAAGTAGTGGAGAAATTGGTGCTGTTTTTAATGTTTTTGCTTTCAGATTTTTTTTTGTTTGTTTTATTTTAGTTTGTTTTTTTTTTTTCAGGTTTTTTTTGCGAGTAGGAAGGTCACAAGACAGTTGTTCAGTCCTTACATTTCTATGGCCATCTGTCCATTCCTATTGCCTCAATCTGCAACATTGGCCATTTGCTCTTGCAATGGTGCTCCTCTGCTCTCTCTTGTTTTGCTTTCTTACTAAGATTGCTCATCCACAAGGACTTGGGTAATGGCTCTGTTGTTGCTTAGAGTAGGCAAATGAGCTTAGTGGATGTGAAATGCATCCTCAGAGCATGAAGCTCTACAGGGTACCAGCTGCCAGCACCTGGGAGGGCAGGGCATAGCCTCACACAGGGCATCCTGACCATCCAGTTCTACTCCCTGCCTTCACAGGCAAGAGGGTTTTGTATTTATTAATGTGGGGTGATCACAAAACAAGGTGGTGTTGATCTGGTCCCTTCCAACTCCAATGACCCTGTGAGTTTGCGTACTGACTGCCCGGTTTAGATAAGTTTGGGGCCCACGTACCTTGTAATTTGATTTTAAACAAAACAAATACAAACCTAACTGCTGAAACCTTTGTTTTCACTGGAAATCGCACTCTTATCTGTGCAGTATGAATGTCTGTCCTTCCTGCTGCTTAAGAGGAAAATGAAGGTGATATATAGTAAGGTAATAACAATACATTAACAGGAATTGGTTCATTCAAAGGGGTTAGCTCAGGGTTTGCTTTTATTTTAACTGTTCATGCACATAATCATTTTCCCCTTGAGGGCTGTTTTGGGGAAAAAGATTGTGAAACCCTGCGCTAGTTCTCTCTTGTGCTGCAGCTTCATTAATATGTACATAGCTCTAGAAAATAAAATCTCTACTTCGTGAAAATATTCCCCATATGAATTTTGTCTCTGTCCCTTTGGTTAGTGAGATTTCAGTAATATAATTCTTCCATTCTTTATTATTACTAATTGGATAATTTTTTTTTCCTAAGAACTCCACTCCTGAAATGGACTGATGAGAAGACAATCTTTCCATTCTGTTAAAAAAAAAGTTTCTAGACCTTATTGTTTGAGAGGAAAGCATCCTATGAGTGTGAGCATACCTCAGAAGCAAAAAAAAAAAAAAAAAAAAATGTTCTGGGAAGAAACACACGAACAAACCAACCTCTGTAGTTTAACCTTGTGACTCTCAAGTTCCTCCTTTTTTTCTGAGGCCTCAACTATTGCAGTTGGCAGTGCTGTGGAAGGGGTAGCTCTTCCAGACAGCTGCTTCCAGGCAAGCAATGCCCTGGGAGAAGGAGCAGACCTGAGCTCTCAGCTTGGTAACTCAGTCTCCTGCCTGTACAGTTTTGTGGCAGGACTGTCTACAAGACGAGGAAAAGAAAAAAAACAAAAAAACAACCCTGAAATCATCTCCCTTGCTCACACCATTCCAATTAAGTGCAATCAATTGCTCAATCAATCTTTTGCTCTTAATAAAGTCGGTTATCTTTTTCCTTCTAATTCCCCTCCAGGTTTTTTAACAATTGTTCAGACAGACACAACAAGCAGCTTTTGTAAAGGAAGAGTGTAGGCGTTTCCTTTGGCTGTTTTCACTTTCTGCCTATGATGATGTTATGCTCCGCACCCTCCCCAAATCCTAATCATATACAATGAGTGTGCTGGGAGCCCATATATTATTTTTTTCCAGCTGGCATGGATTGAGTGCCCTAATTTGATAGCAAAATCATGCCAAAATATTTGAGGGGGGGGTGGGGGGAGCAGTGAGGGAGAATAGACATTTTGTCATCTTTGTGTTGCTGATGAGTCAGACCATTTAAATTAAGGAAAGGTTTAAAAAAGGGAAGGGAAGTGCTCTCCAACCTTATCTACTCCAACATTAATTTGGGTAGAAGGTAGGAGTGGAGGAAGTTTGAGCAAATCTGTCCTCCTTGCAAGCTGCCTTTAGATGGTTACCGTTGTCTGCAGGCTGAAAGAAGATGCATTCAATTGCTGCCCACCATTGAGTGACTGTGGCAGAGAGGGAGAGTCCCCACATGTGCTCATCTTGGTTTTTTGTGTGCACAAAAGCCATGCATGCTTGATGTGCACGTGTAAAAAACACCAGCACTCGTTTCCATTGCACTGCTCCAATCCTCTGCATTCCCCGTGGGAGGGAGGCTATGGTGCACCTGCACAAAGCACATTTATACCTCACTGCACCTGTCCCTGATAGGTTTAACTCTCCTGTCTTAAAAAAAACCCAAATAAACAGTCTTTGACTGACATAATCGATGATCTGTGGGTCAGGAAGCAGAACTGGTTGGTCCCATTCAAAGTGGATGAGAAGATTAGATGGAGCAGATACCAGTAACTTAAGAAAAAGGGGGGAAAAAAAAGAAGATGTAATCAGAAGAGCTAGGAGTGACCTGAATGGGAAGGAGAGGTAGGAGGGTGTGGTAATGTGGAAAGTGCCAGCAGCACAGTCCTTACTTAAACTTTACTTAAGTTTGCTAAGCCTGCGTGTTGATTTCAGCCAAGTCAGGCCTATACATTTAACGGGAAAAAGAGGGCCAATGTCAAGGAAGCAGTGTCACCTCACTGTGAAACTAAAACAAAGCAAGTTAGTGGGAAGCCTTGTGTCCTAGGGGAGCTGATGGCAATTGCATCACACGAGGGCACCTTTGCACTGCAGCAGCTCTTGCTCCTTGTCAGCAAACTTGAGTGAGCCTTGCTCTTGTGTGCCATGCTGTGGGATCTGGCTGCTTGTGCTGGCTTCTTCAGCAGGTTTTTCAGACTGTGGCAACCCTCTGCTTTTGTGTTTACAGTGCTATCAGTCCCCCAGTAAGGGGACTGGAAGCTCAGCAGGCCCATACTACATGCAGCTGCTGCGGTGCAGACATGCCCTGGGACATTAAAAAGTAGGTAAAACTCAGATGAATATGCTAAAGGTGGTAACAGGATAATGAGAGGGAAGCTCTATTCTACCCGATGGGCCATTTAAACTCTGTTTTTGAGGCTAATCCTGCTGGAAGGTGAAGAGGTGAGTTTGCTCATTTTATTTTCACTGGTTGCAGTCTCCAGCTGTCTCAGTTGCAGGCAGAAGCCTCCAGTGTAGCTCAGAGGGAGTCTGCTCCAAATGATCTCAAATGACAGTGTCTCCAAGGTGCTAATATGGCAGTGGAGACCAGCTGGATATGGAGGTTTCTCACGAATGCCCCTTTTCTTGGCTTTAGGGGTGGAGAAGCTGTGCAGGAGCTGCTGTGCTGGTGGCAGGCCAGGAGATGATCTCCTTCACTGGGGTGATCCTCCCTTGGCTGGGTCTTCCAGCCTCAGGGCTGTTTGCATTGTGAGGATGGCACAAAGCAGCCTTACTTCAGGGAAGGATTGGGGCCTGGGCCTTATCTCACTTTGATTATATTAAATAATCTATCTGTCTGCCATGCTATTTACATAACTCTTATTTAAATACTTTTACATCAGACACACTGAATCATGAGACTGAAAGTCTAGACGATGCTTGCTATGTTCAGCCTGCCTTTAACCCTCCTGTGTTGGCATTTTTCTTGTGTTTCCCTTCAGGATTACCCTGCTCTGCCTTTGGCCTGTGAGGGACATATGAAGCGCCTGGTGGTCCCAGGATTTCAGAGTGAGCAAAATGAAATTGCTGAGGTGAGAGCATAGAAGGCAGATACAGAGGAGGCAGATGAGTTGTTTGTCTGGTTTTACTAGGTCAGCTTTGGGTGAGACTGCAGGGCACATGGCTTTGAGCAGACAAACTTAGGGCAGGACTTTACCCTTGGAACTTGCCCTCTGGCACGTGCTGCCCTGGCCAGCTGCTATAAGAGACAGTTCATTTTGGGGAGAGCAGAAGAAGGAGCTATAGTGTTACCTCATGCTGAGTGGGCTTACAGGCAGAGGATAGAAGCTGGGAATTGGGAGAAGGCAAATGGGATAGAAAAGACATTTATTATTTTAGAGAAAAGCCAAGAAAGCCCATTCATTTCCCCAGGTTCTGCCCTCTCCCCTATATATTACTAATAAATTACAAATAATTAATAATTGGCTTGTGTTATGAAATGATAATTTCATCTGTCTCTCCTTCTGAAGGCACACTCTAGGATTTATGCCTCACTGTCACAAGCCTTGCTGTTGTGATTTCATTATATGTTGATTTTGATATATGTTTCCTGAGGTACTTGGGTGCACTGGAACTGAATTTCTGCTTTGCGAAAAAGGAGGACCGAGGCTGCTGGTTCCTCATCTTTTGCTTCCTTAGGAACAAGATTTTGTCAAGAGCTGCTCGAGCCCTGGCTGCTGCTTCCAGAGGCCTTGAGGACGTCAGGGCTGAGATGGAGCAGCACTTCCACCTAGTGGTCCACACAAATTAAGGCAATTTCTCCAACCTCAGGGCTTCTTAGTCCACCAAAAAAATCTTGAAGTTAATCTCTGAAACTGTGAATCTTGCCCTATTATGAAGCCGTGGGTTGGTCATATCCCAGAGAAAATAACATAGTAATCTGGGTTTTATTTGCATGTGCAAGTCGTTTTTTGGACCTAGTTCAATGGGAATTGATGTGATTTGTTAGATGAGAAATTCAGGAATGGTGTGACAGCAAAGTGAAACATGGAAAATCATTTGTTCCTAAACTGAAGAGCAATGCAATGCATTGTGTGCTGTGTGTACAAAGTGCTTGGCACCCACCTATGCATCCCACAGCACTTTACACGTCTGTATTCACTCCTATTTACAGCTGGGAAAAACAAGATATGAGGGACTATGGAAGATACTTCAACAAATAATATCTCTTTTGTATCATTGTTTTTGGGTGCTGCATGTAGATACTTCTGTCGAGGGAAGCTGCACAGTGACCTGAAGTCAGTAGGGACTTAGAGCACATGTGGATCCAGCAGGGCAGAATCCTGGCTGTGGGATAGTGTTCCAGGGTAGATAAATAACCACCACAGCAACCACCACAGCAGCGTGCAATGTAATACCAGGGGAACCTTAGACCCTCTGAAAGCCAGACCTAGTGTCTCAAGAAAAGCTCTCAGGGAACTGAGACCTGCTCATCTCATGAACAGATACTTCTGAACAAGTTAGAGGAGCCAAGCTGAGAATTACTAGGTGGGGTTAAATCACACTGACAGGCCTGTTGGTAGCAAAAGCCCTATAAACTTCTAAGGGGAAAGCTCAGGTTTGCTGTCTCCTACTGCCATTGCCAAGATGTGCTGCCTCCTTTCAGCAGCTGTTGTGAAAGAGGAACTTGCTGTTCTACAAGGGCTGTTTCCAAACAAGGAGGCTGAAAGGGTGGAATTGTTATTGTGAAGACTGGGGAATTACACACACACACAGGCATACAAAAGCACACTCATATATACCCACACCTCCTCTGATTCCTGTGAAGTTGTGAGTTCAGAAGTGAGGTTCAGAGCAACTGAGGTGATTCTGCCATGAATGGCAGTATGTGATTGACATCTCTGGGCTGATTCAACATCCAGGCATGGTATGAGGTGTGTTGAAGTTATTTTAAGGTGCCGTGGCCTGCCTCAGGGTATCCTGAAATTCTGACACCCTGCCAAATATTTGACTCCCTGGGGGAGGGGGTGATCTTCTAATAGCCACACCCTCCCAATTGACTGCCCAAATACAATTGTATTTTAAAAAAGTCTTTATTGACAGCAAAAAAACGAACAATTTTTACTGGGGGAACACACAGGTCATTGTTCCTCTTCTGCTGTGTGACTCATCCTGATCAAGCTGTCTGTTTAGTGTATCTACTAATGCAGTTAACTTGGAAAACCTAACCCTTAAGTGCTTCTTTTGTTTCATAAAAAACAATCGCTGGATGCCTTTTGAAACTTTTCAATTTTTTTTAAGCCTTGCAGTGTTTTTGAACGAGAAGAGCACAGGCACTTTCTTGGCAGATCTTCCATAACCTTTTCAGTTCCACCCTGAGACAGTACCTTCTTTTACTGGGCTTGCAACAGAAGTGCTTTACACCTCCAAAGAGAGGAAACCTTAATGGCATGCCTGTGAGCTGAGTGAGCCTGAAGGCTGGCATAATGTCACACTTTATCATTAGATCAGGTCCAAAATATATTCCTGAGGGCCAGCCCCTGAGCATGACCTCTCTTGTCCCGATCCATCAGCACTCAGCCGCGATCTTCCTGGGACAGGGGCAAGATGCCAGCCAGCCTTTAGCCCAGTCCCCCCTCTCCCCTCAGAAACACACAACGTTTATGCTCAGAGCTCCTTGTGTCATGGAGGTGGCTGCAGTGCCAGGACAGGGGAGGCAGATCCATCCCTGCCACTCTTTTCTGCCCATCCATCTGCTGCACAAAGGAAAGGGATTGCGAGGGCACATGGCCTCTGCAGCCACCTCCCTGTGCAGCCACCTGTGTCCTGCCCCTGTGACACTGCAGAGCTGCCCCATGTGCCACGCAGCTGGAGAAGCCTCTGCCCACAGAGGAAACATCATCCTGAAACACAGGAACGCTTCTGAGTGCCTTGTTTGGAATCAAGACGCTTGGATTTTGTTTTACTTTTTTCTTGCTTTGTTTAAGGTGGCTGACTGTTAGCTCCTAAGTTCTTTCAGATGAGGTTTTAATCAGAAATAGGCTATACGCAAATAAATATGCTGTCCCCAGTTAGAAAGAAAAAGGACTTCAGACAATGCACTTATCTCAGTACTGCTTGGGTAGTTGAAGCAGCTGCAAGAAAGCTAATAGCAGGGTTGAAACCAGACTTGCCAGCAATTTCATTCTTGGCCAGACAGTCAATTTTTTTATACTTTTGTCTGGCTGTCTCTTGGTAGGGCTGCACAAGAAGACCAGCTTTACTTTATTTCATTATTATACATATATTTTTCAGCTGAATTAATCTATGACTGCCATAACTCAGTGGCACTCTGTTTCTAAGGAAGCTTGAGTGACTGAATAATGAAGATGAATCGTGATTCCAGAAAAAAAAGAAAATTCCTCTCTTCTGCGCAGCCCAATCCCAATAATTTTCTTTTGCCAACCTTTATGAAATAAAAAAGAGGCATTCATATTTGTACTGTCTCATTTTCCTCTGTGTACAGTGAAAGGATTTTTTGTTGCAATCTGTCACTCTCATGTGCACTCTCTAAACAGCCTGTGCCCCCTTCCACTCCAGGCAGTACGGAGAGCAGCTATTTTTAATAGAACTCGTTTAACATACCTATGTGTTGCTTTGTAGCAGAGCTCACACTCTCTGGACTTTGCTGCAGCTGGGATCCTCCTCTGGACAAAGGTGATGTGTCTTTGGCTTGGCAGGAAGGTTTATTAAAATACCACAAGTTCAGACAATGCTGGTTACGAGGAGTGCACACTGCGCTGGATGTGGGAGGACTGGCGCAGGGTTTCCAGTAAAAATGAAGTGACTTAGAAATCTCTTCTTCACCCTGGCACATCCCAGGGAGCGTATTCTGTGTCTGTGTGTCTGGTGAAGCCTGCTTGCACTCAGTGCACAATGTGTGCTTGTACATGGCTCACAGAAAATCTTGGGAATCGTTTAGCTCCTTGCTTGCGCACAGCACAGGTTTCAAAGAGTCCCAAAGCGTATTCTTTTGTGTCCAATGAAAGCCTGTCTCAGACTTTAAGCATAGCAGGGGCCATAGTTTCAGATGCTGTAAATCAGTGAGGTCTCAGGGAATCTGGTGGGGCTCTGCCATCTTACACCAGCAGAAAGTTTGTCCCTTGCCTGTGCCCTGCGCTCAGCCCTGGATGTGTGGGCAGCAGAGGCAGGAGGCAGCACCCCACGTAATGACAGCCTGTGGAGCTGCAGCACAATGCCCACAGTGAGCTCTGAGTTAGTGCAATGCAGTTTCATCATCTGTCCAGGCAAAATGAGGACACGATATTGCAAGACACTTTCAGGCTGTTGCCACAAGCTATTTTACACGTCTTAGAGTCCTCAGCTGTCACACAAGTGGAGGTCTCAGCCTTCTTTTTTGTGGTGTAAAAAAATCTATTTCTGATTCCCTTTCTCTGGCTTCTCTGCATTTCACAGGACAAAGAAAGTTTCTTCTACCTTTTATTTGTTTGGTTTTTCAATGCTACATATAAGTTCCAGTTAGGGCCAGGAACTTTTTGTGATCTTGGCAGTAAGGTTCCAAACAGCTGATGAGGGGTTTGAACAAGAACTACCTCAGAAGGTGGAAGTCAGTGGCTTGAAACGATTGAAGGCACTTTGCACCAGCCAACCCTCTAGTCCTGTTCTTTTCAATAGTCCTATAGGACTTGATTTCATGGCTGAGCCTCTTTGGCTTTTACTCTGTCTCTTGTCATCTTTGAATTCATAGTTTGAATGATAGCTCAAAGTATACATCAATTTTGAGTTAAAAAATAACACAAAGAAAAGGAGAAAAGTATTTTCAGCTTCATTTATTAAAACTGATGGATTAAGATTTTTTAAACTTCGTGACCAACTTGTAAGTAATTTTTCAACTGGGTCAAGTCTACATATATAGTATGTAGTGATAATTTAATGGAGCTATGCTCACTTGTACTTGTTGACCCCTCCTTTTAATTTTCTTCTTTTGACCCATAAAACCCTAGGTGGATTGCGATCTTTCAGCCTGATGCATTAGTTACTTGTCTGTGCTCCAGAAACCCACCTTTTGATAATACCTCTCCCATCTCTTGACACCTCTGTTAAGACAAAATATAGTTACCTTTGAGAGGTGCTCAGGACTCAGAGTGACTAGTGTGTGGTTATAAACTATTGTCTGCTTTTTGTTGCATGTTAGGGCTCTGTGTGACTTTTTCCTTCATTAAAGTGTCTATGGGACAGGACAGACACGTGAGTCAGAGAACTCTAGGTCCTTCTGTCCCTATCTGCTGTTGAAACCAAAGACAGCTCTGAGTGAGGCTGTGGGTACAAGTGCTATTTTCATTAGGAACTCAAGTTCCCCAGGCACTTTGAAAACCCCATTCTGCGCCTGAGTTATGCAGTGTTTGGCCCTTGGTTAGGTAACTACTCACTGATCCTGTTTCCAGCAGCAAGCAGACAAACCCAAACCTTGCAGTCCGGGCTGTGATTTCACTGATGTCATGTTAGTCTGAAATACAGATGAATATGGATGGCTCTTATGACTCTGTTTCTGATACCAAAATATCTTCCATCACCTAAAGATGTACAGTGATGTTCACCAGGAAAGGAGGATATCAGTGACTAGGAGTATTGTGGCATTCTCTTTATTCATTCATGTCAGTAGTATTGGAAATGGTAGACAAAGGCAAGTAAATAGGGTCCTGGCAGCACAGCAACTGCTTTCCTGAGCTTATCAGCTAGGAGCATGATAGAGATATCCTGAAATGTAAGTGGGGCAATAACAATAAGTGGCAAAGCAGTGAGTGTGTAGATAAATTGCAGAGGGAAACAAGTCATAGAGCCCCAGCTGTAGCATGTGCACTTCAGTTCACACTTACCTCAGCCAATTCCCTCTCTGAGGGGTGAGCTCAGCACAAGGATGATGTTTAGAAATAAATGTGGAAGAAGACAGATGTGTAAGGTGCTGCTTTGAGGTTTCAGACTTGCTCCCCTTCCCCTTTCCCCTTTCTTTGGGTCTCTAAAAAGAGATTACATTCCTTGCCCCCATTGCCACCACCTCTGTGTGCCTCACTTGCCCTGCCAGGCTCAGCAGATGCCAGGACTGCTGTGAGCAACCTGAGGACAGTCTGAGGTGCAAGCAGTAAGTGCCATATCTAGATACATTTTCCTCCTCCCTCTCTGTCTTCCAGCCTTTTCTTCAGTCATTGCCATTCCTGACTCACTGCTTCAGCTGTGGGAATGAGCTGGTCAGAACTCTGTTATTTGTGCTGCCAGTCCTAGGCAGGAATGTGGAGAAAGGGGAAGGATGAGCCATGCTTTTCTGGGGTCTGCTCTTGTCCTTCCCACATACTTCACAACCTCAGCTCCTTTGGGAGCAGCTGCAATGGTCTAAGGAGGCTCAGTAGTGGGAGGTAAGGTTAGCAGCCCCTCTAAAAAGCCAGATGAGGCTCTAAAAAGTGGCAAAGGAGATGTGTTAGAGCAAGAGAGTTCAGGCATAGCTGCCTGCCTTGCACATCCTCTCCTTGCAACCTCCACCCACATGTGGTGGGAAGGTGCAAGAGGCGGTACCCCAGGAAGACTGTCCTCCAACTGGGAACATACTGTGTTAATAACTAGGATACTGAGCAAGGAACCACATCTATGGGAGATGTTGCAACTTTCAACTGCAGATTGCTATCTGTCTTCTGAATGTCCCTCTCAATCTCCTGGAAAATTTGCTGAAATAAAATGAGCTGGTTTAGAAAACCCCTGTAATTTAAATCATTTGAGCTACTTGTGTGCAATGTGCTAAGGTTGCCTGAGGACTCTCTTGAGCTAAAAGACCTGTGGCTGATAGCAGTGACATGTAGGTAAGGGGAGTGGAGATTGCAGCTTTTGTGGATGACACAACTGGGCTGGCTGGAAGAGGACAGTTGGCCAGAATGGCTGTAAAGTCAGACTCAGTTTTGGATCTACTCCTCCTCTTGCGATCCTAGTCTTATGCAGGTAGACAACTCTGCTTTTGAGAGAATCAATCATGAATTACAACAAAGTGAGGTATTTCTATCTGCCATATATTTTGTTCCATGTGTAACTCTGCAGGCCTGAGAGTAAAGCTTTTTGTCCTTAACATATATATATATATATATATATATATATATATATCTCTATATATCTCCAAAGCTTCATTCAGCTGCTTTGAAACTTCAGTGGCATCAGGGAAGAAAATTCTGAGTGTCATTTGGCAAAGCATGTCAGCAAAACCATATTTACACTGAGAAAGATGTGTGGGTGAAGCAGTCTTGAAGAATCTGAGCAAATTTCGAAAGTTACGTTAAAACCAAAGAAATTTTACTGAAGAAAGTAATCAAGTATATTTTCATACCTATCCCAAGCATATTGGATGAAGGCAAAAGTGCTGATGGATTTCATCTCACCTTGGGGAGACCAAGTGGGAAGGAAATACTCAGTATATACCTTCCCACCTTTCCAGGGAGAGGATGCAGCCCAAACCTTTTCTAGTTCTGTCATTGCCACATTCTAGGATGCTGTTGTATCATTATTCAGGGGGAGAAAAGTCAGACTCTGAGACTCAGTCCATGCTAGTGTATCCAAGAAGGCCTGGCCACCTTCTTTGGCCCTGGAGGAAGACAGTCTGTGCTAGCACACTGCTAGCACATGCTCTAGCATGAGCATGGTCCATTGCAACTGATACTGTCTCTGAACAATTTTTGGATCTGGTCTGGAAATAAGAGTGTTCCAGGCACCATACTCAGTGGATGGTTTGCTGGCTGCTGCCTTATTTAGGAGGCTCATTCACTAGCCCACTGTTCTCTGGCCTCCCTCCAACTGGCCTGGACGTTTGGTCCCAATGTCATAATGGTCTAATTCACTGTTATGGACACAGCCTGACTCTAACCCAACATGGGGGCCATACTGGAATTCAGCATGCAGCATGTTAGCTATTTGATGGCCTGTGCAGATTCCTCAGTAAAGCTCCTGGACATTTGTGCTTCCTTACCTTGGAATGGGAAGAAATGAGACAATGGGGGCAAATCCTGCTGAGTTGCATCTTGAGAACACAATAATGGGGCAAGGGTGGAGGTGTCCAAAGGCCCAGTGTGTTCACTTGGCCATTGCCAACCTAAGACCCTTGCAAATGAGTACAAATCCTAAATTATTCACTGAAAGATGAGAAGGGAAAACTGCAGACAAGGGAGTTTTCCATGGTACCACCCTATTCCAGCTGTTCTATAGGCATGGAACACTCTGTTCATGGCACCAAGTTGGAGGTTTAACTGTGTCACCTCTGCTTAAGCAGCTCAGGACAGCTTGTGGAGAATATCCACATAGGGAGGTTGAGCTCAAAACTTCTGTCCAGAATGTGCTGAGGCACTCCAATCATGCCTAGACCCTCATGGCAGCATTCTGAGATTTTGACATGATTTTTGTACATTCATCATCTTAACATAGGCTTGTATTGCTATATTTACTGTAGAGAATATCTTTAGGGCTTTAAGATAAAAACCCCTGTAGTATTCAGAGGTGTGATGGTTTCCAGGAGTGTTTGGTTGATTGTGAAGTGAATGTCTGGGACAGGAATCTGGGAATATTTTGGAAAAAAGGAGACCTTGTAATTACGTTTGTCTTGCAGATTTGGAGAGCAGAAGAGGAGAGATGAGGACATGCCCAGGGATTGTGATAGAGGCAGGGAGCCTATGAGGGTGAAACAAAAGGCAAAGGGAGTGAGTGTGGGACAGGAGCCACTACAGCATTGACACTGGAAATGGAGGACAGGGAGGACAGGGGACTATGAGCTGGTGATGGTCAGCCAGGGACAAATAGTAGACAAATAGTAGACAAATAGCAGGCAGAGTAAGGAAGTTTCATAGGTGATTTAAGGCTCAGATATCCATTTGATGTCTGTCTGATGGCCTTCAAGCTAGATATGGGACAGAATCCTTTGCCCATGCACACTGGCTGTGACATGCCAGATTCTCTCCAGCTAGGCAGTGGCACTCACAAGGCTCACTGCCTCTTACCCAGTCTCTGCAGGTCTCTGGGACTTTGCAATGGCTCACAGTGCAAGAGCTCACAGTCTAAGGAAAGCCTTTCCAGCAGGGAGGCTCAATTCTGCCTCCAGCACATACACAGCCCAGCCTGTAACACACATGGACTCCACCACGCAGTGATGCTCCTGAGCCATCTCACGCATGACAGCCACCTTTGTCTAGATATTTCCTCTTCTTTTGCACATGTAAAGAAATCTGGGTTGCAGTGAACTGTACTTTATGTACCATTCAGAAAGCCATAATTTAGGTGCACAATGAACCAGAACAGAGCATTGCAGAAGATTTGTGGTCATTAAGTAGTTGAGCTCAATTCTTCTCATTAGCCTGGAGGGGTAGAATGCACATGTAATAGCACTTTAAGTCTTTCCATCATTTGTGTTCTTTCCCTTTCAGTGGTAGGTACTTTTCCCCTGCTGTGATCTCCATGTCTCTGTGAATTTCTACAGCATTTGAAATACTGTGTAAAGAACAGACAACTCATTTTCTGGGTACAAGGTATTACCATTCTTATTCCATGCAGAGTATCTTCCAAGGTGGCATTAGGTTATCCTGACTTGATAAGTAACCAGTCTGCTTGTTGACATATGAAATTATAAATTTGTATCATTTGGATAATGCTTATCTAATTCTCAAATCCTTCTCAATTGATTTCCATTTTCCCTATAAATTTCTTGTTTTCTTTCGTCTCCCCCAGTCTGGGTGTCAACTGCTAATATAACTAATGATTTTTTCTACTTCTGCTTCCAGATAACAGCTGAAAATGTTAAACAAACCAGAGCTCTGTCAGGACCCTGCTAGACAATTCATCCAAACACATCATCTTACAACTCTGATAAAAGGATCTGTTGGATTTTCTTTTGGATGAGATAGTTCATTTGTATTTGCTGCATGTTAATGTGAGTGGAAAGCACTGAGATCTAAACAAGGTAGATAAATCATTCCAGTTAAGCTATTTTCAAGAAGGAGCATAATGAAAAATGGAGAGCCATGTACAATCTGCTTTGATTGAGGACTCAGTTTTGACTTGGGCAGTGCTAAAACAGCGTGTGTTTGCAAGTTCCTGAGTAACAGGCAGTAGGAACTGCTGGACTCTGAAGACTCTTGTATTGCCCTGTTTGTTGGTAAAGAGATGGAAAGAATTGCTCAGAGACATCTCTTCCTGGGCTGACTGGTGCATCCAGAAGAAAAAAGGGAGTGAGAAGAACAATACCCATTTGCCCATTCACAAAATTTGAATACAGGCTTTTACTTGGCTTTCTTTTTGACTCTCCCAAACATCATCAGTTGACATATTTTCTACTGTCATTTAAAAGTCCTGCTTTGTCATAGTAAGATTTATAAAAAGAATAAACAAGACAGCAAAAATATATTAAATGAATAAATCTGGTGGATTAAAAAAAGTGAGGCAGTGCCCATACTCTGTCTTCACCTCGCAGTTCAAAGCCAGGGCTGAGTGCCTCAACAGGCTGCTCCGATGGAAGTCACGAAGAGCACGGATTGCTTGGCAGAGCATCCGCCACACAATGGCTCGTCTCTCAAGTCTGACCCTCAAATATTCCTTCCTCCATGTAGGTCTCCCTGCATTCTGCCTGCTGGCAGGCAAGCTGCTTTTCGTTAGTGCCTCCATTCCCATCTAAATGTGTCCCTAGCTTTGGGCCTGATCCAAGGTGAATGGGAAGACTTTAGCTGGCTCCAGGCAACTCTCGGAGCAGCCTCTTTGAAAGGAAAGGCTGGAAAAAGGGCTGTGCAGAGAGCTATGAAATGCTCGTGCGTGTTCTATTTGAGCTTAGTGGTGCTCTGCGCTCTGAAATGTTCATGTATGAGTGTAGGGTAGAAAAGGAAAAAGAAAAAAAAAAGAATTGCTAAGCCAGGAGAAAGAGGGCAGGGGAACCTGATCCTGCATGAACTGGAGTGCAGCTGCATAGCCTTGAGCGTTATTGTGCATAGTAGCAAAAATGAGGCCCAAAAGGGGAACGCTTAACTAAGTACCTCAGCAGCACTACAAGCACTACACTAATGTCTCCTCAGACATGCCTGCTGTGAGGCTGGGTGGGAGTATTAAGGGATCCAGAGATTTAATGCTTTATGGTGAAAAGGACCAAAACGAGCTTTTAACTTGCACCTGCACACGAGCTCCTGCTGGGACTGGCATGAATACATTCCTAGCATGTGTGATGCTGCATGGCCATGACTTTTCAAGGGCCAGTGGATATTTTCTGGGCTAGCAAACACCATGTTTCTTGGGTTCTGGAGGCGATAAAGAATATGAATTTCTTTATATGAAAAAGGCATTCCAAAAGAAGATACAGAACAGCACACTGAAGACTAATAGTAACATGCTAGAAAAATACTGCTTTTCTACCATCAGTAGTGATGGAAAGCAGCAAGACCTGAAAGTGATCAACAGTAAATATTATGGAATCAATATTAGTCAATTAAGAATTTGCATGGAGACAGTGGATTTCAGTAACATGATGATGAGGGACATTTTTCCTCAAGTACAGCTCAGGAATCTGAATTGCTCTTTAGGGATGCTATCTAACATTTTGCTCCTTTTCAAAGTAGGAGGGGCAGCTACACACAGATGCAGAAAGGGGAGGGAGAAACACATCCATAAGTAGGATCTCTGCATCAGATTTATGGTCTATCTGGGTGTACTAGGGCTGAGCTGGGTACATCTCTATTTGTTGCTGTCTCCCAGTGAAGAGAAGCTCTCTGCAAATGATAACCAGGACCTCCCTAGTAGTGGACCCAGGACAGAAATTTTGAACAGCATGGCAGGTCTGAGAGGAGAAAGAAATTTGCTCATGGACTGAACCTAGACTGGAGTTTTCCCATTCTGGGCTCAAGAAAGCCAGCTGGGGTGCTTGAAGGCAGCTGTCATGGACGGCAGGAAGAGTGAACTTCCTTTCCCCGGACTGGGGGCTCACATGGTCCTTAGCCCAAGGGTATAATGAAAGCTGGAGAAACTGCACTGAAAACGTGATGATGTGGAAGGTTTTGCTGACTAAGAAACATTCAACTATGAATGAACTCCATGGGGAAACCAGAGTTAGGCTCCACAGAAAATGAGAGGAAAGGCAAGCAAAGATGGAAAAGAGAGGTAAAGAAATAGCCAAAGATAGTATCTAAAAGAGAGAAGAAAAATACAAGTATTTAGTCAAGGGGAAGAAAAATGAATGAAGACTTGGAAAGGAAAAAAACCTGAATTAATGGTTACTCTTGGGTGCTGTCATTTTATTTCATTTTCAGTAATTTTCAGTCAATTTATGTAATGCTGCACTGCCTGTCTAGTAAAAATGTACAGCTTTTTGGTTGTTTTTTTATTAACCTATATTTGAAATTGAAATTAATGTTTTGTTGGCTCTGTTATTTGGATGCTTGCATTTGACACATATCTTCAGGCATTGTTTTTTCAGACATTATGATGATGTTTTCATGGCATGCAAGTGTGTGTGTGTGAGAGAGAGAGACAGAGAGAGAGAGGGAGGAGGAAGAGGAGAAAGTGCAGATTTTCCCAAATGGGGGTCATGACCCTAAGGCTTAGTAGGTCAGAGCTGAAAATTTAAAAAACATTTCCTTTCTTCCATGGAGTGGGGACTAAATGAAAGAATGGCTGGCACACAGTCTGCTACTGCCCTCGATTTTCCTGTTCTCAGGAGGGGGTTTTTACTGTCTATGCTCAAATGAAAAATGTGAAACCTGGCAGCTTATTACAGTTTAGGAGATGGGATGAGGATATTTTTCACAATGGCAGGAGCCTTTCTGTATGGCAAACAGGTTGGTTCTTGAAACAAGCCTCAAATTGCAGCTGTGCCCCTCCATAGCTCAGTGCTGCCAACTCTGTCAAGACTTCGCTGTGCAGCACTAGTGCCTTGGTCATTGACTCTGTTGGCAGCTGCACGAGGTCTTCTGCTTTAAAAACAAATGAAGTCCCCACAGCTTGATTAGTGGAAGAAATTCTTAGAGCTCTGGTGGTAACAAGGGCAGTAGGGGCTTCCCAAAACTGGGGAGAGACACACACACACATATTGCGAGCCCATCTGGCAGCCAGAGGGCAATTGCCATAGATGTCCCAGCCACTGCCTTCCCTGTGCTACTTGCTCCAGCAAATTCTGGTGGTTTTTAACAAATGCAGGTTTTATAATATTTGAAGTGAGGATTGAAACAAAGGTCCGGGGACTGGACATTCAAAATACTGTTGTTTGAATTGCCTAAATGAGGGTTCACTTGCTTATTTTTGGCACACTATTAATCTTGCTGGAGTAACCTAGCGCAATCTCTGAGCATGCGAGAAGTAATGTGGTGGTTGTTTGCTCAGAAGTATGTATACAGCTTCCAAGAAAGCCAGCAGGGCTGCACATGTGTGTCTGAGAGAAAGAATTCCCATCTCCCATGTAAAACACATAATTCTTGTACATTCACTGGAGAGACAATCCACCATTCCCTGTACATCAGAAGGTTTAAGTGGTGGGAAACAGTCTGACAAATGGCAGGTGATTTAAAACTTCTTTGGTTGAAAATTATGGCTATTCCAAGAAGGCTGCAGTGTGCATCAGATGCTGATGCAAGACACAAGCATCTGACCCATCTAATAAACATGGCGAGAACATGATGTGTGAGCCAGTAGTGTGAATGCAGATTGTGGGTCACACCTCATGCCAGGTGTGTCCTGCAATGAAGCCAAGCCTGCAGGTCTGAGCAGCCCTTTTCTGGGCTGGCCAGTGGGTAATGTGTAAAAAGCGTGTGGTGGGACAGGTTTAGTGTTTCACACTATATTGAGGACATTCACTCTTTGTGCAAATAGATACTTACATTAGACAGACTTGCTTGTGGTTGGGTGCTTCATTGTAGGAGGGAGCTGCCACACTTTTGCCTAAATCCCTTCCTCCTCCTCCTCCACCCTCCCACTGACTTTGGATTTATTTAACTGATGCAAACCTCAATGACACCTTGAGTGAGCTTTAAGTGATTGCACCTTACATTGCATTGCAAGGGCCTGAAAGCACCATGATTCCATAACCAAGCAAAAGGGAGCAGGTCTTTTCCCTGGAGACTCGGTAGCCTCTGTCTGAGGTGTAATGTCTTTTTTATCTGCTCTCAACAGTTCTCTTACAATTGGTGAACTATATTCTGCTTTCAGTTTAAATAAAAGTTTTAAAGTTATTTGCCTGCTTAGGATAATTTATGCTAATCTGAAGTAGCCATATTTCTACACAAAATAGCACCTAACCACTTCTTCATGGGTTTAATGAAAACTCTTTATAAAATAAGGCTGTAAGTCACATTAAAAATCCGTGGCAGCAAATATGTGCAAACCTGTCAATAACACTGTGCTTGTTTGCACTGTGCAAACAGGTACTTTGTTGCCTTTCATAATACCATAAAAGCATAATCATGTTTAAAGAACTACAACAAAATTGAAGGCTTCAGGATACAGTGGGTTGGAAAACAACACATGATGCCTCTGAGAGGAAATACTTCTATTTCCTTAAATAAAAGGGAGAATGAAAAATGCTGTACAGCCCGAAACTGTGAATAGAAATTGCAGAAAATTGCGATGTGAGTGTATGCATTTGTTGGTGTTGACTCAGAGAGGTCTTTTGGCTCTTTAGTGGCTCACAGCTGGAAAATGTTTAGAGATAGGGAGCCTTGTTATTAGTTTCTCCTATCATGTCTCATGGGTAACATCAAAAATACAATATGGTTTTATTCTGCTTTGTCACTCCATTAGATTTCCATTTAAACTTCCATCTTAGCATGAGCTTTAAAACAGAGCCTTGATTTGCATATTCTCTTGTACTACAGCAAAAGCTGTGAGAACCACTATGAAAACACAAACACAGGTTTGAATTATGACCATTTTTAGATGATTCAATTAGCTACTAATAGGTGTTCACAGTGGTATGTTGTAATGGGAAGTCAGGTTGTAGTTAATGGTTACCATAAGTTAGAAGGGTGTTAAAAACAGCCGTCCTGTTTGGCTCAGCCATACAATCAGAGCTCTGTCTTATGAGTTAGCATGGCATACTGAACAGGCAGGAACCTGGGCTTTAGCTGGTAATTTTATTGCTTTCCCTCTAGTGCTCAGCCAATATGAATAGGAATGGCTCTGTGGAACTGTGCAAAGAAGAGCCCAATTAACCCCCGATGATCCTCTGGAGGAATTCTGCGTCCCTGTAGGGTGCTTGTTACTGCAATTATGTTTTCCATTATGGATTTTCTTTGGAATGTGCAACTTGCACAGAAGAATCAGATAGCAGCAAGCATAACTTAGTTCATCACAGGCATGAAGAATGAACTTGTTGATGGCTTAGAATATTAAAACACAGTAGCCACAGTAAAATTTAGAGAAATGGAAAGGAGACTCATCATCTGATCTTTCCATCTGTGCTACATTTCAAAGATAATTTCACTATTCTGCCCAAACACGTGCTACTGTATTACAGAATGTTTGTCTTAGGGTATTAAGTGACACATGATTATGAAAGGAATGGGTATTACCTGGAAAACACAGTGTACAGACAAATATATGGGGGTATTAACCATTGCAGGCACATTCACCTATCAGCATGTATAAATATAGTGGGGGTGTGACTTGCAATATGTCTGGTACTGGATCTACTGATCCTACTAATTAATATTTACTTTTTGCATTACAACAGCATCCAGAAATCTCAATTAAGGTTCAGCTGAGCTTCTTGCAGTACACATGTAGCAAAAGGCAGGCATTGGCCCAAAGAGTTTCCAGTCTTTCCAGATGGCATAAATGAAAAGGGATGGAGACAGGAGCAAAATGCTAAACTTAGCCAAGGCTGTGCCAAGCTTAAAGTGTGATCCTCAGGTCTGGGTGAGGTGTCTGAACTTCACAGGTGATGCACAGAAAGAATGAGGCATTTAAGGCAAGGAATGGCAGCAGTTACAATAGCACTATGCCACCTAGCTGGTAAAATATGGGAAAGGTTTATTCATCAGGTCATCCTCTTTCCCCAGGCAGGATTTAGAGGCTAGAGACCTTTCCTGCAGCCAAATATCACAGCCATGTCCCTAGATATAAGCTCCAGCCAAGGTTAAGGGGCAGCTGGCTGCATGCACTATCACTGCTGGAGAACTTCTGAACTTGCATCTCTCACAAGGGGTGAGATGCAAGGGGTGAGAGGGCATCTGCATGAGATGAGAAGTGATGTTGTCTCTCAGCCCAGCTAGTGCATTTCACCCAGGACAGCATAATGGGGATTTGGAGAGCAAAGAGCAAGGAGACTGGAAGCTCCAGCTCCCTATCCCAACCCAGCTGTGCTCATCCTCCCTCGTTCCAGACATTTTTCCTCCCCCACGTCCCATTCCTGGAACAGAGTTCTTGGGGCAGCCCACTGAAAATGAGTGGAGGGCCTTACACACTGGAAAACATGAACATTGAAATAAAAAGTTAGTGAGTGAATATGCCAGAGGCAAGAGGAGGAAGACTGAGCAATGTGCCTGAGAGGCAATTTAGCAGGGAGGGGCCAGGCCTAATTAATCTCTAGGATGAGGAGGTGGGTCAAGCAACAAGTGTAGCACTGAGCATGCCTCAGGCTGAGCCTCGCTTTCAACACCTGGTTTATTAATACTCAGAGAGCAGTGGCACTGTGTATGGGGAAAGAGTGGGTTTGGGGTTTGGGTGATCTTCTCTTCTTCCTTCCTTAAGCAAAGATGTCCCATGCAGCCAGACCAGCCCAGATCTTCAGCTTAAGAGGCAGCCATGGCAGGGTGTTTAGTTGCACCATTGACGGCTACGAAGTTGCATGTAGGGACTGACTGTTCTAGGTGGCAGTTCTCCTACAATACAGAAATACTTCTTAGGGGGAAATAGGGGATAAACTCTTTGATTTCTGGACCAAAATCCTGACATTCAAAGTAGAAGGTTGGGTTATATTGCTAGTTGTATGTCTAGGAGGCTCTGCCACAAAATAAGCTGAGACAAGATCATCTGTTTCCTATGACAAGAAATGACAAGAACATTCTATGCAAAACGTAGGATTTAGATGCATGGTTTTAGAAAAGTGCTGCCCTTTCCTTAATGTGTCACTCCAAAGGTATTGCAGCTGCAAATGGAGCTGCCATTTCTGCTGACTCGGCTTGTCTGGGTCAGAGTTTTAGGCATGAACAGCCTATGTGTATGCAGACTTGCTTGCTTTTTGATTAAAAAGGAAAACTGGTCTGGAACATATTGCATCTCCTCAGGCCCTAAAAGTGGCAGATAGAAAGAAATGGGCTCAAAGTCTGAAACAAGAACAGCAAAGCCCCTGTGGACTTGCAGCCATCAGCATGAATGAGCAGACAGTAGCTATAAAGGCCTTGCCCACACATAGAAATGGGAGAAGCTGACAGATCACTCTGCTCACTCACTGTTCCTGCTGTGAGATTGCTTCTTTCTAAATTTTCTGATGTGGGGGCTGAAGGGCTTGTTGCTTCATCCTAATGTCACTTAATATGACTTTGGTCTCAGAGATTTGGAAATGCTGTTGTAGCTTTCAGGTCTGGTTAAAATACAGCCTGGAAGGACTTCATGAATGCATTTGGAAATTTTTGGAACAAAGCCTAAGAAGGTAGTTTAGCTCTGTGAATGTTGAGAGAGCCACTTACATTTCAGAAAACTTCACAACTAGTTTCAAGGGGGATGTTAAAAATTTTGAGAAGGTTCAGGGGAAAGTTAAAAAAGCAATTGACTGAAAAGAAACAAAACAAAAAAAATCCCTCACGACAGCAAAAGATGGGAGGGGAGTTCTACTTATTTAGCTTTCAAACCAGTCCCTTGCCACAAGTTAAAGATACCTCAGTAGGATCAGCAATGCAATAGGAAGGGTTCTGCAGTTCAGTAGACTTGTAACAACAGTATGCTGTTGGCCAGGAGTTGAAGCTAAGCACCTTCAGACTGTAAACCACGTCCACATTTGCAACAGTGAGGGTGATTTACCATTGGAACAGCTTACTAGGGATTGTGGTAGATTTTCCATGATTGCATGTTTATTGTGGTTGTTGTTCAACCACAGCTATGGAACTTCAAATAAGAATTACTTAGCATAATCTTATAGTCCATGTTTCTCTAGATGCCAGACAAAATGATTTCAGTAAGTCCCTCTGGCCTCAACATCCAAGCATTTGTGTAGGATGGGGAAGTTTATTTCTGCATCCTAGAACAACAACTGCCACAGCTGCTAACGTGGCTGCTGCTGATGTTATGGAAAGCAAAGACTTGCAAGGGTTTGAGTCTCCAGGCACCTCAAATCCAAACAGACCAACCAGGTCTGAGGGGGGCTGTACTGAATGTGGCATTAAAACACAGAAAAACTGCACTTAATCAACATATTCCTGGGTGAGTGTGCTACCTGCAAACTGGAGCTGTGTTATAAAGATCTCTAAAGAGTGTCTTTGGTACTAGGAGCATAGGTTTAGTCTGGAAGACTGTTAAGAAAAGGAGTGAAGCTCTCAGGAATGAAGTTGACTTTGCACCATTCATGGTCTGTTTCACAAAGCTAGTGCTGCTGAAATGAAGCTGCGCAGCTGCTGGAAGGCAGGATGGAATGCTGAAGACTTTGATCAAAAAACAATTTCACATTTGGGTCCCACCCCTTTGGACCTGGTAGCAGAGTTAGAAACACTCCTAAGGAGACCTAGGCAGGAAATTTCTGCCCAGTTTGTCTTTCTGAGCCAGAATCTCATTTACTGTTTTCTAAGGAGAACTCTTTGAGCTTCTGACAGCCTTTGAGAGAACTGGAGGGTGACTTGGGACTGTAGCCCTCAGGTTACCATCTCATCTTACATATACACATAGCCTCAGAGGGGTAGTATTTGAAAGGAAAAATGGTACAAAGTCTTTGAAAGCAAAGCTGCAGAAAAATTTTATCTTACAGTTCAAATCTGCCTTTGAAGGCAGAAAACTCCGACCTGCTATGGCACTGTGCAAACGGCATCTGATGTTATCCTTCAGCTGGCCTTCCACAGCGTGAAAAGGGGCAGATTGAGCACAAATGGGCATTGCCTGCAAAATTACACTTGCCTGTAAAAGTTACACTCACACCAGCTTGCCTGCAACAGTGACAAGTGGACACATGCTCCTCTGAAGCCTCCACCTGTGCAGCTCCCCTGCCTTTCCACACAAGCTGCTCTTCGTGGGGCAGTCTCAGCAAGATGCAGGGCTGCAGCAACAAGGGGAGGTCAGCGAGGTAAAGCAAACAAGCCTGCACACATCCATGCTCGGCACACTGCCTGCCAGGGCTCGAGGCAGAGACCAGCACACAGTTGCTGTGCTGACAATTCCCTGCTTTATTCTGCTGTATTGCACAGAACCAGAGCCCAAATGATGGGAGGGTGAGCAGCTTGTCTCCACACCGGAGTGTCTGTGGGTGAATTCAGAAAGATTTGTGTATTTTGGGGTTTGTATCAAGAAGCAGGACAGCTGGAAAAGGTATTGGAGCAAATACATTCTAATCAAAATAGTTGTGCTCCTGAGGATGTTAAATCTTCTTATAATCATTTATGAAATCAAAGACTGACTTCCTTTCTAAGTGGAAAGTCGCTTTCACCAGACAGGGGTGGGAAACAGGGGACTCAACCTGATTAAAAAAAGATCACCATTAAATGCCATTCTGCAGGAGAGAGACCTGCTAAACTGAAAGAGATTTATGTGTGAGATTTAAAGTGTCCTTGGTGTGGGAAGTCTATGTCAGAGGAAAGTTTGTTTGATAATTACACTGGGAATACAGGAAGGAAAGACTAATTCCTGTGCTATGAGGGAGGCACGGGTTGACAAGTACAAGAGAAGTGCAGGAATCCACATATGATTATTTATTAAGGAGTCCCATCTAGGTGTGTATGGCTGTGTGCAGTACAGAGCAAAAGAAACATGTGGAGATGTAGAGCACAAATTCCTCGTGCCTACAGGGAGGTAGAGAGGAAAGACTGATCATGTGTGATTAGACACCGAATGCTGGCTCTCAGGAAACAGGGGGTCAGTTCCTGCCTTGGCTGCAGGCTTCCTAGGGCTAGACATTTAATATCTCTGGTCCTGGTTTCCCATCTGTAAAAAGGAAAGAACATTTCTTTTGGCCTTATTTGTTTTGGTTGCAAGATCAAGAAGAGAAGACTCTCTTCCAGTGTGTGCATGTGCAGCGCCCAGCGTGGTGGGGGCTCCCCTTCTCCTTCCAGTTGCTCTGTATAATGTTGATAGCAGTGCATAAAGGGGAGGTAGGGACTGGGAACAGTGCTGGGTTACCAACAGAGCCTTTGCCTCTGGTAAGGCAACACAAACCTGTGTTTCTGACAAGGAGGGATGTGGAAGAAGATGGAGGTTGATGATAGGTAGGAGATAAAAGGTTGGGTGGGGAAGTAGCTGAAGTTGAAGGCTGACTCTTCCAAGTTCCATGAGGGATTATTTTGAGGGAGATTATGAGAATCTGAATGCAGGCCTTGTAGACAAAGCTTGGTAACAGCTGTGTGGGCATAGCTCATGAAGCCCTTGTCACTTTATATTAGCAGTACAAGGGCGGGATCACACCCTGTGAGAAGCCAGGAGAGCACAGGCAGCATTCTCCATTAGGAAGGGTCCTGAGGCTAGGCTCAGTGTGGTTGTCCTGCCATGGCTCTTTCCCCTGATATGATCCTTATTGTTACAGAAAAGTGCTTCAGGGCATCAGGAGAGTGAGGCAGAATGAAGACGTCCAGAATGGGATAAGAGACTCTTCCCATCCACATAGACACCAGAGGGAATTTGTCCTGGTCAAGTGTCTTGGGCTGTTTCCAGCTCAGGCTTGATCTATTTCTGTGTGGAGTTGGCAGTTTCAGAAGGGTGTTATATGATACTCTGGTGTGAAAGCATTGGTGAGGGAGGGAGGGATGGAAAGAAAGAAAGTTAACCACAGAGGTGCTCCTGGTGTGTCTCTGGACTGCTGCTCACCACAACATGGGCTTCTCACAATGCTTGTGGAGGGGCAGGGGTGTCTGAGAGCCTCATGTCAGATGCATGGTCCTAAAAAATGAGCAACCCACTCCAGTCTGTGCTCTAAACTGGAATTCTGAGACTGGCCTGCCTGACTGGGCTCTGTCAATGCCCATGGGTTTTTCTGACACTGGATATAGACCACTCTCTCTTGAGAGAATGTTGATAATTGTTATTATTTCTAATTTGTCTAAAAGCATCTACCAATGTCTCATTCAAATCTTAATTTAGAAATTAAATACACCTTCATCTGTAGGGAAAAAAAGAATCTTGAGAAAGAAAAATGAGAGACCGATAAAAAAAATTATTCCTCAGATATTTCAGGAGTTGCTCATTTGCCTTCTTTTCTCTCTCTCTCTCCCTCTCTCTCTCTCTGAAAGACCTGCCTAGTTATGAGTTTGAGAGTCCCAGGACTTGTCTACACAGGGAAATTTATCAGCCTAATTATGTCAGTGTAATCAGGCTGATAAATTTGCCTGTGTATACAAGCCTTAATTTTAAAAGCTCCATTGTCTGGGAGGGCAAACCTAGTGAGCAGTTGTGTTTTAGGCCCATGAACTGTGCTTGCCAGCTGTGGGCTGACTGCCGAAATCTTTGACCGAGTTTCCTCATTTCAAAGCAGTGGGGTTCTTTGAATACTAAAAGCATGTATTAAATTAAACAGGAAAAGTATCAAAGGGGTCATATTTTGCTGAAACAACTTGCAGTTTCTTGTGAAATGTATTGACAAGGGTATATAGGTCACTGCTGCCTCCTGCTTGGTGAAATGTCAGAACCTGCTTCCATCTACATCTGTCCCTGGTCGCTGGCTTAGCTACACAACTGGTACCACTAGCAGAGATTCCCCTTTAGGTAAGGGATGAAAAATTTGTGGGTTTGAAGGTGAATACCCAGAGATCTGTTCTTCTTGTAGTATAGGTGCATGGTAGAGGTGATACTCATTGTCACAGAGGTTTGCAGAGCATGTGAATTTTGTTTTGTTACATGCCTTCTGTGCAATCAGAGAGTCATTGTCAGGGAGGTAGAAAAACTCTGGGCAGTTTTGGAGAAAATGAGTGTAGTTGTGCAGATTATCTATTTCTCTATACCAGTGCTGTATACAAAATCCACTTTTTCTGCACATACAATTAGCTGACTGCTGTGAAGCTGGGTATTTCTAAAGGGAACACACAATGTGGTCTTTGGCTCAGGCCTGATCACTTCTCCACAGCTCTTTAGAAAAACAAAAAGCCTAACAAGTTAGACTCCATTACAAAATGAGCTAGCTGAAATAATAGCCATCTCCTTCCCAAAAACATCCACTGTCCAAAATAAAGGGATGAGTTGGTTTCCATGTGCAGAGGAGTTTTGCTAATGGATGTTTTGTCCACCAGTAAAGATTTTAATTTCTCAATTCTCCTGCAGAAAAGCAAGAGAGAGCTCCTCAGGAGCATGGACATAAGAAACAAAATTCTATTAAGTGATGTGTTTAAGTGATTAAGTGATTCCTGAGAAAAGTAGGGAGAAAGAGCCTCTGAGAAAAAGTCTGACATTTAAAAAGCTGAATTTGTGAGTGATGATCCACATATTTGTGTTTCTTTTCCAGGGATGCTCGCAGGTGTATCCGTGTGCATGTAGAATTGCAGGATGTCACTGACAGACTGGCACAATGATGTTCTGGTCCATGTGGTGCTTGCACAGAGCTCTGTATCCTGCTCTCAGAGAACTTTGTTGGGTGTCTGCTCTGTTTTCTTCCTACCAGAGATGTCTACTGAATTCCTGTGGATGGGTCTGGTTTAACTGATATTTACAGGAGTATTTTCCATTTCTTAGCCCATTTAAGGTGGCTTTGTGTTCAGGTGAAGCTTTGGGACATGGTTATGGTGCAGCAAATGCGGGACTTAAGGAGAAACAACCTAAATTTGAGGTCCTGGTGGGCCAAGTTGGGCAGCAGCGCAAATCAGGTTACATGGGGGTAGGAGGAGGAAGGGATGCATGCCTAGTTTCACCTTGAGCTTCCTGTAAATCACACCTCTAAATCACACCAATCACACCAATTTTCCACCCCTGAACTGGGCAGGGTACCTCTGGGGAATGGAAAGTGTGAGCCTGACCCTGCTGGTCACACACACACAAAGGAATGAAAGCACAGGGCACACCTCCCACCACTCATGCAGAGACACATTTTGCCATTCAATCAATCCAATTCAATCAAGTATCTCCATGAGCTGCAGACCCAGTGAAACAAGGTTTCCTTGTGTCTTTAGGGTGTACTCTGGTCTTGTGAGAGCAGAGCTGGTCCTGCTGCCTTTCCTGCAGTTGCATTGCCAATTTCTTCTATGGGGATGTCTGTTTTCCAGAACCTGTGAGAACTTTGTGTCTCAGGAGGTGTTTGCCCCTCTGTCAAACTTGGCTGAAACTGAAAAACAGGTTGTAAAATTACTAGGGAGTCACAGGCACCCATGCCTTAAACACAGCCTCTGTGCATGATTCATCCATTTAATTTTTACAGGTGGTGCTGAAAGATATCATTGAGATGCAGATCCAAATTGTTCACAAATGCCCCGGTGAGTGCAGCAGGACAAGTGGAAGATGAGAAACAACATGTCGCTGTAGCAGACGAGCGTAGGAGGGACACAAAGTAGCTGTTGGGTGATGGGGATAGTTATCAACGGGATTCTCTCAATGGGAAGCGCGTCCTCTGTGCCCAGGAATTTGAGAGCTGTGGGATGCCTGCTTCTGGAAAAAAAAAAAAAATTTGCTACTGACAGGAGAGGGCACGTGCTTTTTGGAGTCCCATTCATCTTCCCAGTATGAGAAACCATTTCATAAAGGAAAGAGATTACCTAATGGAGCCTTGGCGTTTTCCTTGGTCCGCTTATCTCACATTTCCTAGCCACTGATGGATAGGTGAAATCTTCCAGCCACGCTGGGATGGAGTGCTGCGTATGTGGGTTGGTATGCAGGGCTGATCCAGCAGGAATCCTCTGTGCTCTGGCAGTGTTAATGCGCGTTACTGACAGAAGGGTCTAGCAGCAAGGGGCAGCGCAACCTTTTTCACATGTGAAGGTGCTAAATGGAAACTTTTAAGATTTTTTTTCACCATAATTTAAAAGATTCTCCTTCTCATCTGTTGCATACTGATAAGTTAAGTAAGGTCTCATTAACGAACTTTGGTTAAAACTGTTTTTTTCTGTTTAATTCTTATGGTCATCTCTGTCTTAAACTTTTTTTCCTTGAAACTGCATCTGTCACTGTGATCTGTGCAAAGGTGAATAAAATAAGAATCTTGGAAAGACTGAAGGCTATCTTTTTTACCAAATTCTTATATTACTAATGTAAAGAATTTAATTTATTTTTCTTCTTTTTCCTTCCTAAATTTCAATATTAGCAGATCTAGGGTGGTGAGGGGGAAATCATGTCAGATGAGGCATCAGAGTATTAAAAACTTTCCCATAAATCTTTACAGTGACATAGGATCACCTGTCAAGGAATTTAGGGCTTTTTTAGTATTCATCATTCATATTCCTATACCAGCCAGATGCCCCACACAAATCAGGGTTCTTTTGGGCTACAAATGATATAAATACATGGTGAGAGGCAGCTCCAGGCCCAAACACATTACAGTATAAATATCCTGTCAGTAGTTGATCAACAGATCTCTGTAACTTCAAAATACCTCTTCTGCTCTTGTGATAAGGTAAGTAATGGTCCATCCCCAGGTAATTCCAGAAATAATATTAGAGGATGGTGTACTGGTGTTTTACTGGAGAAGTGTTTCAAAGCTTCTTTTCATTGAAACTTATATCTATCTTTTTACTAATCTGGTACAATGGAGAGATTTATCTTTATTCTAGATGAAACAGCATCTAAGAATGTTTGCTCTTTGAAAAGGATAGAGAAAAATGTGAGTTTACACATTTGGGCTGTGTAGGGCTCCAGACAATTTATTCACCATGTTTGGTTGAGAAATTAATTTTGTGGATCTCTTCTGCATAGCAACATATAAACTAAGAGCTGATTTTTGGACAATGTTTTTGCAATGAATCAGTACTAAAAATCATAAGACATCCCAGGGATTTTAATAAACTTTTTCAAACATTAAGACTCATGAAAATTTTGATGTTTTGTGTGATCTCATATTTGATAGCATGCTCTGGGACTGTTTTTAAGCCTGCTAAACAGTCTACTAATTTTATCCCCACTGTAATAATGGTATATATTTACTTTTTCAAGCAAAATGTGCAGTTGCCTATAAAATGTCTGTTACAATTTACATCTGTTAATTCGAACTAGTTTAGAATTACAGTTTTAACCCAATTAGATTATTTTCTTATAATGTGATTATTTCTTTATAATTGCATTTGAAACAGGTAAATCACAGTTCCTAGTGGTCTTCTAGAAAAAGCAAGTATAATGAAAAATGGCACTTTATTTCTTGCACAGTACAACTTTGCTCTGTTTCTGTGCTTTTCCACTAGTTTGTAGCTAGTACCATTCCCCACAGAACATCTTCACCCTACTTTTTCCATGTAGATGTAAAATTTTGTTTTATTTTATTTTGACATCTGTAGCATTTTCCCTTCAGCTGCACAGCTTTTCACTGCAGCCAATGTGTCACATAACCTCTCATACGTGTCTCCCAAAGTCCTGGGGGTCAGGCTGGAAAGTGAAAAATGCAGAGATCTAGGAATGGCTCAGCCAGCTGAAAGTTACGGGAAGGGAAAGGCTCCAGTTTCACTGAAGGAAAGAAAAAAAAAAGAGAAGAAGAAGAAGAATGGCTCCTTTCAATGCAGACGGAGGCAGTCTGGCTGAGAGTCAGTGAGGTTTAAAAATCCAAGTGGTCCAATAACTGAAAATCTGTATAGATTCAAAGCAATATTTTAAATATTGAACAAGTGCAGATTAAAAAAAAAAAAAAGTGTGATGGTTTTTCCATTCTCCTGGTGCATATAGCCAGCCACATTCCAAATCTAGGCAGTATTTCTTTTCCTCAAACCCTGAGCACATGTGGCTAAATCCAGTCCATGTCAAAGGATGTCAGTGAAAATGTCCAGTTGAAGTAACTCCTTCAGCCACTTCTCATTGGAATGGCAGTGACAGGGGCCTGTTCCCAACTGAAAAGCCCAAAGATATTACTCTTGCTATTTTGTTCAAATATAAGTGTTGCTGTTAAGAAATGAGTACTGAGCTAGGAGTCCCACAGGGCTGCAGCCACCAGCATCTCCAGGGGAATTGCCTTTGCTGACAAGGCCTGTTTGTGATTTCATGGCAAAGAAAATAACGTGGTAACTCAGGGCCTGGAGCACTTGGTTTGTGTAAAAAGTTGCCTCTCCTCCTTTTTCATCCCTCTCCTACATTTTGACCCTCTATGTCTGTCTGTTTGCCTATCTTTCTCTTCTTTTATTCACTATTCCAGATCTTTCCCATCATCCCAGACAGGTTCCAGAACATTGTACGAAAATGTAGGGAGAGGGCAAAAGATCAGTGAATAAAGCACTGAGTACTTACCTCTTAGAGCCTGTTATACTGTCAGCTCAAAGTTAAAGTGCAATAAATCTGGTGGTCTCACGTTGGTCCCCTGTGTGCTGCAGTCCACCTCATAAAACTACTACATAATTAAGTACAGTGCAGTACAATTGGCAGTCTCTGCTCAGCCCAGGCCTAGCAGCAAGCACATAAACCCACTCCTGGTCCCCAAAGGTGGAGGCTGGAGGTGATAGGGAGGTGGGGAACAGCTCTGGCTGCCAGTGCAGCTCTCCTGCCTTCCTGTGGGGATGGGGGAGATGGTGTTCCTGGTGCTGATACACCCCTGGAGTGCATATGGGCAGAGAGGAAAAGATGAGACTTGGCAGAGCAGGTGACGCCTGCAGACGAGTGGAGGCAGCCTGGTGAGGGTGGGTTGGCTGACAATGACAAATTAGGGATGCTTTGTGCTGGCTGGGGTGACCCCCTGGAATGAACCTGGAGTGGTGAGCAGCTGCCTCAGGCAGGTGACAGTCTGGGAGGTCCCTGTGGCAAGCTGAGTGCTGGCACAGGACTTTCTGGGGTGAACAGTCCCGCTGCCTGTGTGTGGGTATGGTGGAACAGCCGGTGCTAATAGAGAGTGGTGGCCCCAGATCCCAAGGGTGTCAGAGCAGCACCTGCTGCAGATGCTGAAGAATCCTCCAGGAGCAGAGGGGGGAAACGGGGAGCTGGCTAACAGAGTTCCATCTTTTATCTTCCTCTGTTGCATTTCCTTACATAAAGTCCCAAATATAACAAATTTCAAATTTTGATACATAAGCAGTTTTCTGTTTGTAAGGAAGCCGTGCTGCCCAGACTGTCTGAAGTTCCCCTCATGTCTGTGCCTGGGGTATTTTGTGCCACTCTGCAGAGCTGTGAGGATTTGCAAAAACTCTGTCAGGGCCTTAGCACCCTCTCTTAACAGAAGGTTCCTCGCAACAGTGCAGAAGAGAGGTGTGTGATGCCTTCCAGTTATATAGCTTTAATTAAAGCTATATAACTGGAAGGCATTATATAAGGGTTAAATAGCTTTACTTTTTCTTAAATAAAAGAGGGGAAAAAAAATAAAAGGGCTGGATTCTCAGCGAAGCAGGTTGGTGAACTCCAGCAGCTGAGAGCGGCCACATCCTGCTGGTGCCCTCTAGTGCTGCTCTCTCTGCCTGCAGCCACTGAAGCTGCCTGTCAGGGAGGGTATGGTTGATTTTTGGGCTGTATCCACACGCTTTGGGCCAGAAGAACCGGGGAGTGTGGTGGTGCATGCCAACAACCCTCCGTTTTCATTTGCATTCATGGCGCTGCTGCTTTTCCCTCAGTGGATATGTGCTTTTCCCATGTCTGTGTCCACACAACAACTTAGCTGTTTTATCTGGGTTTATTCTGAACACTTTCACTGTGTGAGCAGCTGATCCTGCTCTTTTTCATGCCTCAGGTGAATTTTATTTTCCAGGCCATAACTCTTCACAGAATCAGAGGCTGAGGTTGGAAGGTACCTCTAGGGGTCATCTGGTCCAACCCACCTGCTCATGTAGGACCACCTGGAGCCAGTTGTCCAGAAGCATGTACAGATGGCTTTTGAATACCTCTAAGGCTGGACACACCACAAACTCACCATTCCCATGTTCTGCTACCCCTCAGTAAGGAAGTGTTTCCTAAAGTTCAGAGGGAATCTCAAGTGTTTCAGTTTGTGCCAATATCCCTGGTCCTATCACTGGACTGCACTGAGAAGAGCCTGGCTCAATACTCTTTCTACCCCACTATCAGGTGTTTATATTCAGTGATGAGCTTTTCTCTAAGCCTGGTTTTCTCAAGGCTGAGCTTCACTAAACCTTTCCTTTTCACTGAAGAGTAGTATGGAAATTGTCACTGATAGGTACCTAAAATACTCTGGAGAGCTTTGATCTGAAAATTCTCAGTCTTGTGATGTGAAGTAACTAAAGTCTATCTCTAAAAGCTCATCCTACTGCTGGATTGGCTTGATCCACTCCATATCTGCATCAAACTTCATGGCTGGACTTCCTTTCACTGTGGATGAGACTGGCTCACACTCCAAATATAAAAAGCTCAGAGGCTGAGAGGTTCAAGATCTGCACTGAATGTCAGCTCTACAATGTACCCCAAAACATCATACTGAGGGGAGGACATTTGGAAGACCAATGGGTCTTCCAATTCTTACAAGAAGACTTTATCTATCCTGAAGGATATGGAGGAAACCAAAGTTACTGACCTATTTTTAGAAGAAGAAAACTTTTTTGATCAAAGTCACTATTGGCAGTTGGTGAGAAGTATTTTGAATGGTCAAACAGTAGATTTCAGCTGTAAATCTCATAAAAGTCCTCTTCTGTCCATTTTTTCCACAGTAGGTAAGTTGCCCATGTTGTGCTCTGGCCAGATTCTGCCAGTGAACTGTTTATTTGTAACATTTATCTCTATTATCATTATGATAGTGAGCTTTCACGAGATGGCCCTGGTTTTGGAAGCCTTTTCATGAGCTGGAGTGCAGTTTCAAGCTCTGCTGAAACTCTGAGTGAGTGGTGGGAGCAGTGGGGTGTATGGTGTGTATGTGGATATCACCCACAGTGACTCCAGCTTGTATTAGCAGCCCTTGCTCCTCCACAGTATTTCCTGGCACCACCCTGACCTTCTCCCTGGTGCAGGTGCTGCTTTTTGAGACAGGCACAGCAGGCAGCAGCTCCAGGACTGCTCCTTACCATGGGTCTGTCCTGACAGTCATGGCACTCACTCTCTCACACAGAGAACCTCCAGCCTGATGTTCTCAATGTGAAACAGCTGCCTGTTGGATGGAGTGACTTGCTATAGGCACCTGAGCTGGCTTTGAGTAGGTTTAGACCAGCTGAGTGCACTGAGTTTCAAGAAACAAAATTAGGAGGGCAAGTGCCATTAGCACCGTGCTTTGCAGGGGCTTATTGGCCCCCAGAGGCTCCCCAGGTGAGCACATTTTCTGACACCTCACAGGGATGACATGCTGGGCATGGCTGTGAGGGGGGCAGGTGTGCTGCAGATATCTCTGACAGGTGTGAGCTCCTCCACATGCCTTGTAGAGATCCCAGGTCAGGAGAAGACAGACAACAAAAAAAGGTGAGAGTATCTTGCAAGACTGACAGCAGGGCTAGTTTTATTTAGCAGGAGGTGCCAGAATGGTAACACTTGCTGTCCGAGTTTGGTTTGCTGAAACCACGTGCTGGTGTGCAAATCTGAATTTTTCCAGATTGCCCTGGGATAGCATTAAACCTGATTAGAGGAAACAAGATCAAGTCACAGTATCTGTGTGAAGTGTTTCCTTGTTAAATTACAGTAGCCTTACGCAGTTCTTGGGTGAGATAATCAAACTCAGGCTGCTGAAGCAAAGGTACCCACTGTCTGAGCCACAGCATTATTGCAATTTGGGACTGTGGAGCTAAGGCCCATTTAGGTGGTTTCAGTCCCCTTTGATAGCAGAGAGCAAATTCAGACCAAGACAAAGAAGGAAGAAGTCTCTTTGCCCTGTAGAAGTGCCTGCTTTGGGGGTTTCTTGCTTCCCTTTTCTGTCATGATGCAGTGGACATTGCTGTGGAAAAGGGGTTGTAGCTAAGGTTGCCTCAGAAAGCCAGGGACCAAGTGCCCTGTGGTCCCAAGAAACCCTCTCTGGGCTCTTTTGTATCTGGCAGGCAGGAAAAGATTATTTGTGCATACCTGTGGCCTGTGAGGGTGCACAGAGGCTGGACTTGAGCATTGCAGCCCTTGATGTTCATCAGGATTTTGAGTTAATCCACATTAGAGGTTAATTTAAAGGTGTCAGGATAAAGTACAATATGAATTAAGAGTACATTTAATTTTGGGACAGGGTTCCTCATTCTGGTTAGTGTAATTCATTCTCCAAGTGGATTCCTGATCAGTTCTTCCTGAAAACGTTCCAACAGAGAAACGCCCTTGAGATATCTGCTCTTCTCTCCTCTGTGGGACTAAGAATCAGTGATAGATAGATGTGACACCACTGTCCTGTAATTGCCAGGATGAATATCATGTTGGGCTAAAGAGAACACTCTAATTACAGAATTGGTCTAAAAAGTTCTGTGTGTGTGTGTGTGTTGGCTGAGTTTCCCTGTGATCCAGATCTTTCCAAGTTTGAATCTACACAAAACTCCATTATCAGTTTGTATCAACTATAGTAATTTCATTCCTACTATTCTTAATAATTCTATGCTTTTTCTGAAAAATACCTCTGAAATGGTAGTTCTCACTGAGACAAACAAGAACCCATTCATTGGTGGAGATGCGGGCAAGAGAAACAAGCATTTTTTAAAAGCAGGTTTGAAGGCATTCCATTTTTCCTTTCCCATTTGATAGATGTCCATGTGGACACTAAATGAAGCATTGGGCTCTTTGGGCTGTTGCACCAAGTCAGTAGGGCTGGCACAGAGATGGTGGTGAGGAGCTGGTGTTGGTGGGATGGGTAGCTGCCTTCTGTGCATGGTGAAGCCCAGTACCTAAAAGCTGCCCTAAAAGCCAGGCTTTTTAACCCACAGCCAAGGATTAAAGACCCCAGGAGACAGGCAGAGGGGGAGGTGTGCCATCTGAACATTGCCATGCTGGGTACTGAATTTTTAATGCCTAACCCTGAGCTTCCTACCTCATTGGGTTGCTGGGTGTTTCCTTGGCAGGGCTCTCTCGCCTGGTGTAATGTGGTTTTTGTTGTGTGAATACTGCCACGCTGTCAGCTCGACGCTGAGATGCCATAAATCTGGTGGTCTCGTGCCTGTCCCCCGTGTGCTGCAGCCCACCTCGTAAAAGTGCTGCTTAATGAAGTACAGCTCAGTGCAACTGGCAGCCTCTGCTCGGCGGCGGAGGCTGGGCAATAAACACACGCCTGTGCCGGGAGGTGCAGCCAGGGACCTTCTGCTGCTCAAGTGGGGATACATTTCTAAGCAGAGGTGACTGAGAAATCTCTTTAAAACTGTAGAAAAATGTTTTATAAATTGTTAAAAGCCTATTCCTCTAATCACAGGCCAGCGTTTCTGGGCCTTCTGGGGAGAGGACACCTTTCTTTGAATTAAAGGCTGCGCGTACTCAGAAATGTTTCAGAGTAAATTACAATGGATTTGGGAAATGAAAATGGAAGAACGTTAATAAATTGTTAGTATGAAATGAAAGCAATACCTTAAGGTTACCCAGAGGCCTTGCTTCTATCTATCTCACTCACAATAAGTAAGAGATCATTAAAATTTATATTTTAATTTACTGTAGAGCCAATATGTGAAGGAACTTTACAAGCATTAATGTATTGTGTCTCCTACTGCTCTTAATTCTTTCTTTTCTGGGTATAGAAACTGAGTGTTGGAGAAGGTAAATGTTTGTAAGTTGCATAGCAAATCATGGGTAGAGCTTCAGTCTCTTGACTCCTGCTGATGCTCTAAACAAATAAAACACCTTTATTCTAGCCCTACAAATTATAAGTACTTTAATTAGGGCATTCCCCATCACGTCCCTTCACAGTATTTTGCCTTCCAGCTCAGCAGCAAGCCCATCACTGTGATGCCAGTACTTCCACATACATCAGCTTGTAATAAATCTCTGCAGTTTCTTTTTTGCAAGGAGAAAGTCACAACTGCTTCCCTCCTGCTCTTCCTGTGAAGCACTCTGGATCTGTTCACACACCATTTAGAGGAGGTAGGCAGTATCCATGCAAGCGCAGGGCACCATGGGCTGGAGTTGGCAAAACCTGGATGGCTTGAAGAAGAGCTGGAGAAGGTGCAGGCCTTTGCAAGGGGCCCTGATGACTGGTTTTGAGAACTGGAAAGCAGTTCTTATTCCAGATATTTAGAAATTCTGCATTTGGAGGCCAAATTTAGACCTATGCCTTCTCTCTGAGCACAACCATTATTTGAGTAAAAAAGTTGCTGCTATTAAAATGTTAAGATCTGAATATTTATGAAATTCACTTTCTCTTTGCTGTTTAGTGATGTATAATGACTGAATAAATGCTGACATGTGATTCTTATAATGAACCTTTCTTCCTACCCTGATATCCATAACTCAAGTAATGAGCACTCTCTCATGCCCAGCTTTGGATGCTCTCAGCCATAGTCACTTAAGAAAACCAAGAAAAAATAGCAAGGAAAGGCTGGCTGGTGTCATCAGGCTGGAGAAGGCATTGGTTGAGCCAGCAGGCTCTGGAGATGCAGCAGTGGAAGCAACCTAGGAATTGTGTCCTGCTGTTATCTCAGCTTCTTTTTCAGAGTCTTTTCCATTTGCATGAAATTCCTTCAGCATCAATGAAGATTTTGCTGTAACAACAACAACAGAGTAATTCCCAAAGTTGCTGGACTGAGAAGTCTATTTAGTAACAGCTTTATTCTTCATGAGGTCTCCAAGGAAGGCAATTGTTTTCTTCTGTCTGATGTTGGAGGTGGAAATCTAGAGACAGGCTGTGGATTTCTTTCACCTTCTGGTCTTGGTGGTGAGGAAGAGATCAAGGCCACTATTTTCCTTTTGCTCTAGTTTCAGTGCAAGTGCATTCAGAGTTTACTGAGTAAACAAAAACTTTAGTTTCCAGTGTTTGTTCAAACAGATGCTTTTCAGAACAATCCACACCAGTGGAAGCAAAAAATACCTTGTATGGGTACAGCTGTAGACATCTGTAAAACCAAAGGAAAAGAAGAAACTCTTTAATTGACTGAATATGGTTTTGCACATTAAAGCTATTGCAGTTTCCTTGTTACAGAGTCGCAGTAAATCTACAATGGGAAGAGAAACTCAAGGGGAGGGAGATATTTACCATAAGGACTCTGCAACATGTCAAGCAGCTGCTTGGAGCAATTCACGTTCCCCCTGTGCTGCACTCAGAGGGGAAAACACTTTGTTTCAAATCTCGTAGAACTGGAGAGGGATGAGGAACAAGTAGAACATCCACCAGCCCAAAAATGGTAAACCAACACTGAAACTTGGTCTTTCTGTAAAGCAATGCTTGCTAGTGCAGCCATGCATGACAGAGATGGAAAATCAGATTAAGGTGATTGAGAGTAGTCAGGCAGCGTTGTAATATGTGCAAATGGTTTATTGCAAAAATTGTAGGAAAAATACAGTGGTTAGAATTTGTTTTACCTTTTCATTAGAAGGAAAAAGGAAACTGAAAGGTGGTTTTCTCTATGTTGTCCTGTTGGTATGAGCGCACAGGAAGCGACCCTGATGATGAGGCCAGAGGCAAGGATAAAAACTGGAGTGAAGGTACTGTGAAGCCCTTCTCTGGGATAATGGCTGCTGTGACACTGTGTTTTGCCACTGGACACATGTCCTTCTCAGCTATGTCCCAGGCACTATGTTGTTGATGAGCTGCCAGCACCACACACAAGCCAAAAGCTGCGGTGCAGGCACAAGTGTGATGCTGCAAGGGCACTGCCAGTCAGCAGCACTGGTATCTGACCATGCAGGAGGAGGTGTGGAGCCTGGGAGGGATTCACAGGGGACCTGCCAAACCATTCTGGGATCAGGGTTGGTCACACCATGAAGTGCCTGTGTTATCTGCCATGGCTGGTGGCTGAAGTGTGGCCGGATTTTAGTGTCCAGGCACTGAAATCCCCTGGAACTGTTGGGATGTTGTGAATTGTTCCCTCGAACTTTCTCCTGGCTTTAGGTTTCTGCTGCTCCAGAAATACCATTTCTGCCTCAAAAATGCCTAGCAGATGCCTCAGAAGTAGCCTGGATGACAGAATTATCATCATAATTTTCTCTCCCTGCAGTATCAGGCCCCATCATGGGATGACTTCTGCCAGTGTAAAGACAGGCAGCATCCTTGCCTCACAATTTGGTTGTGAAAACACAGTATCAAATCATCTGGGCCCAGCGTGGCCTGTCAGTCTTCACTCTGGCTGTGTTCCCAGTGGATGCCTGCCCTTTGTTCACTGCTCCCACGCTCCTGTCAGAGTGGGTGGGTAAATGACTCAGATAAAATTTGACAGACTGGTAGAAACCTGGTGTAGGGATAATTCAAGACAGGGACTTTGGGGAGTCTCTTCTGTTGTGGAACATCAGCAGATGTGGCAGACAGCTCTGTGAGAATGCTCTTTCACCAACTTGCTAATAACCTGGCTAGAATTCAGTATTCACTGACCTCACATTTCGTTACTTGAGATTAATCTTGACTTTGGAAAAAGTTGTTGAAAAATAAAAGGTAGTTCTTCTTTCTAATGCTGTATAGGGAAAAAAAATTCAACCACAGGAGCTAGATCTTCTGCTGACAGAAGTCAGCATGAGCCCATTGTCCTAATTTATTGTCATGGTCTGAATACATCTGGGATGTGGAAGAATTTTTTTGTGCTATATGGAAAAAGTTGAAGTCAGTGGTAGAAGTCCTGTTTAAAAAAAAAGGCACAACAAAAGAACCCAAAACACATGTTCCAATTCACAGGTCAGTTGATATCCTCCCCTGAGGCTACCTTAATTTCTAGTTCAGGAATGTCAATAAATCAATGCCACAAGCCATCAGTGAGGCAGTATCCAGCAAAGCAGCTGCCATGTAAACACCATGCTCACAATCCAAAAATTCGTAGCCAAAAATCTCTCAATACATTTTCTTACTTCATTAGTTTCTGGTTTGCAAAAAAATAGCTGTCATTTTTGCAATGAATAGTCGTGTCTGTCTTAAGATAGATACGTCTACGTGATATGTTTGTTAAGCAAACTAGATGAGATATGATCCTGTATGGAATCTGTAATGCAATTCTGAATTATGGGTTGTTGGTTTTTTTTCTTGTTAATAAGTGTTTCGTTCTTTAAGCAGGGATTTTGTACTTGTTGTATGTAGCTGCAGAGGCAGTAGATAAAGCAGCATCATTACACTACAAAAAAAGAGTGATGATTTTATGCATATACATCACAGGACAGTACTCTGCTGTGATTAACAGAGGGCTGTAAAACAAATAAGGCTCTCTTGAGAGTAGACTTCCTGCATTTTTCCGTGTGCATTTTTCACTCTATACAGGCTGGCTATAAAATGGTCTCTTATTGGATCCTTAAGGTTTCATTTTCCTCTAATTTGTGCTGAATGCACATGAGCAGGTGAATACAAATTGCTACCATGACTGGGGATCCCTGCCATCCACTGAATCTGCAGAGAGGCAAATGTCTGCATGATCTGCAAGGCCTGATTTGTGTAGGCAGGGGGGACCTGGGCAAGGGAGGTCCTCCAGTGCACCCCAACATCTTCTTGCCCCGAGAAGATAATGACACCACAAAGATGGAGAGGTGATTGACAGAGAAACATCAGATGATCAGACTTCAAAGGCTAACAGAGTACCCTCTCAGATCTCTAAAGAGATCTGTAACTTTTGAAAACTGAAATGTACAGCTTCAAAAAGGTATCTTGGGGCACTGTCTGCATGGTATCTGTCATGCTGGATACTTCCTGTGGAGATTGTAAACTAAACAAGTAGTTCCTGGAGCAGAGGAACTAACACAACCTGGTTTCCTGCTAACCTGTCTCGCAAGGTCTCTTCCCCTCTGGATTCTGTCTCAGAAAAAGCATATGATAATTTTTCCCTTAGGGGAGACATAAAGGACAACAAACACCTTTCTCCCCTTGGTCACTGAGGTACAAAGAACCTTGAAGTACTGGAGACTCTGGCCCCCAGTGTCAAATCTGGTCAAGACAACTAATGAGAGTTAGGAGTGGGGAACAGAAACAGACAGACACAGCAGGACTGCATAGACCTGGTTTCCTTAGGAAACTGGGCTCAAAACAAAGCTCACAAGTCTGGTGTATTTATAGTGAAAGAGGTGGGGGGCTTTCCTTTCCAGAGGAAATGCACTGTGTTTCTGGGCCTGATCCTCTCTTTACTGGAAACTACATCAGTCCATGTTCCCTGCAGATCTTGTCCTGCTTTTCTCAACCTGGAAGCCCTTAGAAGTTCTGGAAGAAGTTAGCAGTGCCTGCAGAGGTATCAGAAGATACCTCAAGCACTCCAAATGAACATTAATATATGTATTAATGCTATGTATAGGATAAGGCACTGGGGATATATAAAGGATCACTGAATGGTTTGTGTTGGAAGGGACCTTAAAGATCATCCCGTTCCAACCCCTCTGCCATGTGCAGAGACACCTTCCACTAAACCAGATTGCTCAGAGCCACCTCCAAAGAGGCTTTGAACATTTCCACAGACGGGGGCATCTACAGATTTTTCTGGGCAGCCTGTTCCTGTGTTTCACCACCCCCACGGAAAAGAATTTTTTATCATTATCTATTCTAAACCCATCCTCTGTCAGTTTAGAGCAATTTCCCCTTGTCATGCCACTACATGCCTTTGTAAAAAGTCCCCTTTTGGCTCTCTTGTGGGCTGCCATGAGTCAGCCAACTGAGATAAATATCAGCAGAAGAGAAAGGACCATACTGGAGACAAGCTGCCCCAGCTCCATCCCCTATTGCAACTTAGCAGGCACTAACATGTTACCAATTTCAAATTTACACCTTTTGAGTGGTGTGATGGTAGCTGCCTCTAAGAGTCTGGTGTTCCCTTTTGCAGGTAGGAAATGAAGAAAGCAGAGGGCAAGGCATCTTCTAATCTGAGTGTAGAAACAATTTGCCTGGTCTCTATCCAGGCAAACTGTTTCTACACTCAGATTAGAAGATGCCTCCAAAAGGAAAGAAGACCTGTATGAGATAGAAGAGACAGTATTGTTCAGTGAGCTAAAGCACCTGGAAATCTAGAATTTTCTGCTCTACCACAAGCTTGGAAGTCTCTACATGCCTCAGATGTGGCTCAGCCTCTCAGAGAAGCCAAGGGGTGTGCAGATAATGGGATACTAAATACCAAGGACACCTATTAAGCATGGTCCCTGACAATGAAACATTGTTCCCGATTTAAAATTTGTTGGACCTCTTTTGTATTTCAGGTTCTTGGGTTTAAAATTGGCAATTGTTGTAGTCTTAATACCCAAACCAGGCTTATGTTACTAGTTAAAAATTATGAAGCATTTTTTAAAGATCTGTAAAATACAGCATTACTTGTTATATAGCTAAGCTTTTACCATTTTATCTTTCATCAAGAAGTATTTGAAAATCCAAAAATAAAATGTCTTTCTGCCTTGATTCACTAATCTTGTGTCTGCTGATCACAAATGCAGATTTGATTAAAACTGTCCACCCTGGCTGATTCTGTATGTTTCTTGACAGCCCCCTATAGCCCGGACTGCATAATTGCCTATAAGTTTTCTTTTCAGCGTGTGGTTTCCAAAGGTAAAACAAAGCATTCTGAGATATTTTTAATCTGTCACACTCCCTTCTCCACTCCTCCTCTTTAGCTTCTCACAGCATACCTTCCTGTCCTCTCTATGGAGCTGAATGTGAAATTGATTATTTCTGTTAATTCCATGGTGATTATGACACAAGCTTTGCTGCAAAACAAAGCAAAAGAATTGTTTGAATTTCTCACAGTTTAGTCTTGCAGCAGCATGTGCAGGCCTGTTTCTGTGTTTTAAGGTAGTCATTGTTTCTCTATGACTGTTTTAAGTCCATGACCAATACACATCCTTAACCACAATTTATTTGAGATTTCACCGTGAATCTTGTCCAAGATTTACTGACTTGTACTGTCAACAGTACAATTATATTGTGGTGTTTTATGAATGTTTGAGGAGTTACCCTACTTGCTATGAATAGTAGCAGATTATAGAAGAGGAACTCTTTGTGGTTGTGAGCAAAAGTTAATAAAAGTTGTATCTTCCTCTTCCTTTTGTGGCTATTGTTCTTCCTGACACTGATTTTTTGTTGCCTTTCATTAAGATCTATTTAAGAATTAGCAGTCTGATTACCTTCCTTTGCATAATGTCATGCACTTTATGTCTCAGTGGGGAGTCATGCTGGCTTTGGCAGTGGAAGTGCTAACACATTCTGAGAGTAGTGTCACAGAGGTAACAGAACAATGTGCTTTCTGTTGCACTGGGTCTGAACACAGGTCTGTACACATCTCTGCACAACTCTGAAATGAAGGTAAATACAAAGGCCTGACACTTCTCTTGCTTCTGCTGGACCAAGTGGGAAGAAGCCTTGTAGGAGTCAATGCAGTTGTACAAGTGCAAGCGAGTTGTAAGATTCAGTGTTTTGAATTCTGCATAAAAGGTGTTTTTAATAGCCTTCAGTTTTCTTGGCATGAACTGTGCTCATGACTCAAGACATCTGTGGTGGGCTGAATTTATGCTGTGCGGCAGTTTCATCCAAGTGGGATTTTATGCATGACTTGTAAATGTTCACACATGTGTCCACTGACCTCTGCTGTGCAAGTGCCACTGGAGTCGCAAACAGGACCTTAGTATCTGTGAACCAAGGTGCTTTCTAGGACTATTAGTGTTGGCAAGGCCAAATACAGGAGCTTTGTACAGCCCCTAGTGCAAAACATGACTGGAAACATGCAATCCACACCACATTCAACCTCTCCTGTTAAATTTGTTCCTGAGTGAGGGTGTGATTTATTGTAGAATGACCAGGTTAATGTGTATGTCCGTACTCGGGCTTGGAGTGAGAATAACAACATGTAGACAATAACAATGGAGTTTCATTCACAGACAATAGATTTGGAGCCTTTCAATAAAACACAGCACTGTGGATAAAAGGACTCTTTAGGAAGTTTCTGTGTATATGGTATTTGTGCTTTTGTTGCTGACTTACTTCCAATAAGACAAATAACAAGGAAATTACAGCATTTTTATAACCAGTCCAGTGAAATGGTATTTAAAACCCCTTTTATTTCAACATCAAAGCATACATAAAAGAATGATTTGTTCCCAGTGGAATAACAAGACAAGACAGGGCACTTCACTGTCTTCTAAAGCAAAGGGGTTTCTCTTGCCAAGAACTTGAAGAAAATAGATCTGCTCAAAATGGTGAACTGGTGCAGGCTAATGCCCTCAATATGAGGAAGAGTCAAACCATTGTTTGTTTTGAGAGAGAATAAAGATTAACAAGGTAAATTACATGGAAAATAACCAGAAATACTCACTTGTCAAATGCATTTTGTAATCATATTTGTTCCTTTAAAAACTTAAAGGAGTACCGACAGTAAATCAAAGAGGAAACCATAGCAATTTAGGATCCGGGAGTAATTTTGCTCATTAAATTAGCTCCAAATCCCACTGCAATCAGCTCAGAGCTGGTCTTCCACTCCTCCTTTCTCCTTCCCCTCTGCCATTTTCACTGCATTAAAATGGTGGCATTGGAGGGTCAGTAGGAACAGCCTGCTCTGTGCCTTGCCCGTGTGATATCTTGCCTATTGGAAGGAGCACATTTGTGCAAGGTCCCATTCCAGCCAGGCTGTGCCTGAAGAGGCTTTGGAGGATGTTAGGCTGTAGGGCACCCAGGCCAGCCTGGTCCAAAGGGATTAATGGGCAGTGTGGGTCTGGGCTGGAGGAGGAGGATGTGTCTGGTGCCTGCTGCACTGCCGGTCTCCAAGGACCTTTCCTGCAGCAGCCGGCACGTGCGGAGTGTCAGCCTGCGTGTACGTGTGGGCATCCGTAACCATCCCTGGCTTTGAACAGCCACTTTGTAGATGAGTAGGGAAGAGGTAAACTGAGTGTGTGCGTGTGTGTGAGGGGAAGGAGGGCGGGGAGGAAGGAAAAGAAATGTGAGAAAGCTTTAGATGTAGTCCAAGAGTCCATCTGGTGGGTCCTTCTGATGTTCCCCCGACAGAGCCCTCCCACTGAGAAGGATCCCTCCTTTCTCCCTCGTCTGCCAAAACCTGAGTCAGAGGCTGGTTTTGTTAAAAAGGATCATGAACGCTTTGTTCAGCCTCTCCCCACAGGGCAGTAGGGTGTTCGTTTCTATAGGAAGATATTTAGGCTGTCTGAGACCTGGTTGTTCTTATTCACACAAAGCTGGACTGCCCAAACTTGAGAATCCAGCTGGTACATCCCATGCTAGAAAAGGCCTGGGGTTGTTTCAGCTCACGGTTTTCAAGGGGTACTTTTGGTTGCTGATAAGTCTCTAATCACATTTCAGGTTGCTCATTTATCCTCAGTGAGGGAGAAGGAGTAGGGAGAAATATCTGCTGCCGGCACAGCAGCTGGGATTTTGACCTGCTGCTGTTCCAAGAAAAGGCCTTGCTGCATGCCTGGTCTCTTCACAGCAGACCTGGTGAGGGGTGGGGATTCAGGCTTCCCCTATGCACCTCTTTTTCACACTTTCTCCCAGAGCCTGTGTCCGCAGTTGCGCTCCTTCTGATCCTGTAGATGGGTTTTACAAGGATTTGAGCCACCTTCTTGTCTTCCAATTGCTCCCAAGCCCTGCAGAGTTCCCAGTCACTGCTGGATCTGCAGGAACTGACTGTATGTTATTGGGCTGCTTCTAAGTCATCATTTAGAAAACAAGCTTTGTTGTTAACTAGACAGGATTTTGACTTTTAAAATTCAACACTATTTTTTTAGAAAGGGGTAATTACATTTTACAGGTGTTCATTGGATGGGGGGATTAATGTAATACACAGTGGGAAAAGAATATACGGTGTAACAGAGCTCTAAGGAGCTGTAGAGAAGAAGATAAAAGAAATTGAAAGAGTGGAATGAAAGTAACAGATTCCAGAAAGACTTTCATGAAAGTCTGGGGGAATTAATAATTACATAGGAGAATAAGAAATAAAAGAGAACTTTGCTGGTCTACTTCTAAAAACAGCAAATTGCCCCTCCATCCCCATTTTACTTTCTGTTTGAAGCTTATAGGTTCAAATTAAATTTAAACAGATGTGCACCAGCTATTTAGTTTTCAAACTCCTAAAGAAAGAGCATATCTGTGTTTCCACTGATATAAAGTGACACAAAACCACTGTAAAATGAAGAAATTGTACAACAGAGCTATTTATCTTGCTCATTTAAGATAGGGTATTGTTTTAAATGAAAGTGTAAACAGGTTTAATGACCTGACTATAGGAGGATGCCAAAAAAGATTACTTGTAAAATAAGTAGTAAGTCTTGAAATGAGAAAAAAAAGAAAATGAAAAATGAAGCACTGTTACTGTTGGGACCTCATCACTGGCTGGGAGAAGAAGTGCAAAGCATGAATGGAGGGAGATAAAGCAGGTTTTGAAGAGTCTTGTATCCAGTAGTTATTTTAAATATTTTAAAAGAAAATATAAGGAATTTCACATTGCTGAATTACTGGTGGGTGGTTACTTTTGTTAGCATAGTGCTCATTTGGCTTCTAAGTGAAGGGTCTGAGTCCAGACTCTGCTCACAGAAAAGAGATGCACACACTCTTCCCTGCTAATGATGGGAACACAGGGTCATCTACTCAGCACTGCTGAAAGTCAAAGCATTTCCAGTGGTGTCTGTGGAGCAATGCCAGCTTATATGAGCTGAAGACCTGGCCTAGAGTTACCAGCAAACTGAGGGGCTGTGCAGGAATTTTTTGTTGCATTTTGTTTTGCTGCATTTTGTTTTCCCAGTGGTTGGCAGCTTTCTTGGGTAACCTTGGTGGGCATTTAGGATGCAGAGCCCCTGCCACAGCTCCCCAGTCCCCAGGGACGTGGGATGCAGACGGCCCTTACAGAGGGTGGGTGGGAAGGAATGCTTGTGTGTGTGCAGCCACCCAATGGCCCCACGGCGATGCAACTAAGAGCATGGGCTACTTCTGTGTGGCAGAGGGGAGGCAGGAATCTCACAGGCCCCATAAGGATTTTCTAGTAGCTCTGTTCCTGACATTCAAAATGCCTTTCTCTTTTCTAAGACTTTTTCCATGTATATGTGTGCCTTTTTTACCCTTAGTCCCTTTCTATACTTTATTTAAGCTGTTCTTACCCTGACATTCCTCTTTTCTTTTTTCCTTCTATTTAAAGGTTAAGTGACATCATTCAATAGGAGTTTTCTCTTTTCACTTCATCCTGGACTGCTTTAAATGGTGTTTGCTTTCTTTCCTGAGTGCTCCAATAGGAATAGTCTCCCACTGTTCCCTCTGCCAACACTTGAAGGATTTCTCTGGTAATTTCTGCCTCCAGTTATCACATCCAAGTCTCTGGGCTGAACCCATTTTGCTCACGGTCCCTTGGCCTGCTCCAAATCCCTCCAGCAAGCTCACCACCTCATACCATTCATTCCCTGTCTCCTTGGCTCTTCATCTCTATGCTGTCTTCATGTCTTCTTTCCCCTCCAGAGGTGGTTGAACTCCTTAAGCCCTTTGCATTTCTTACCTTACTGAAAATAGTGCTTTTATTTCTGCTGTGTTCTTTCCTGCCCTTGGTGATCTGCCATGACTGTTCCTTTTGTTCTCCTTTCCCAGTCCTGCCTCAGGGCCTCTTTCCATGCTGCCTCCTGATTAATGTGTGTCAGTGCCCTCCATTTCCTTCTTCAAATCACTTCTTGAAAGCCCTCCTATTTTATAAAATGCAACTATTTGAAAGGTGCTCACTGGGGCTGGCAAGGAGCAGTTCCACCTTATTTGAGAGGATGAAGCCAATAGAAAATTGCTTTCACACTTGATGTAACCACTGTCACCCTTCTTGCTTTGCACCACCAAGCTCTGTGGTGCTGATTTTCTGATTTTCACCTGTGCATAGACATCACTTCAAACATTGAGAACTAAGGGAGGAAAAATGGCTTGATGGCTTCTGTGCTTCCCTAATTTCCTGGTCTTGCATGGGGAAGGGTGCATGCAACTGGTTTGCTGAGGTTTTCTACCACATAGGCCACCACTCCAGATGCCATGATTTCTTCCCATGCTCCCTACTTCTCTCCCAAACATGCCAGTCGTGCTCCATAGCAGAAAAATTTAAAGGGTGTGAATTCTTCCCACCACAGATGCCCTGTGCCAAGCTAGCATTTCCCTCACATGAAGGAAGCCCCATATGGCCCAAGCTAGGGAATGTGTCTTTGGGCCAAGGCATCACTTTAGATTTTTGCTTAGTATTGTGTATCTCTAATGGCAGCAGACAGAGTTTCAGAGCTTTATAAATATAACTAGCTCTAATAAGTCAATTATAATAATGGTTTTTTGAATGAATTTATTTATATGAGTGTAAATACATTGCTTGTATTTAATAATTCTAATTTAAAGACATTTCTTTTCAAAATTCTTCAAATTAAATTGCAATTATCCCTTTTCCTATGCAATGGTTTATGAGTGTATATTGGATCTACTCTTGCATTTTTTTCTTCTCTCTAATCCAGCCAAACCCTTATAAGCAGTATTTTACTAATATAAGAACTGTGTCTTGTTGATATTATGGGCACTTCAACCTGACTGTGTTTGGGGGTATTTATTTTGGCTGTTGCATCATCACATATTTAGACAAGAGGAAATAGCTGTGTGCCTTCTAAATTGCTAACACTAACGGGAGCACTTAATCTTTAGAATATCTTAACCATACATCCAACATCAACACATGTGTCAGAAAACACATGAATTCTTTGTGCTTAAACATTCAATGGTCGTGATTAATGCTTAACGCAAAACACTCATGAGGTGCGTGGAAATGGAATACTGGTTGCTTTAGGTCCTATTAAAGAACCTCAAAATCCACATTTAATGACATTCCTGGAAAATCCTTTGTATACCTCCTGAGCTATTTGTGTTTCTTTACTGCTTGCTTGCTGTAAGTCTCCCAGTGTCAAGGATTCTGCCTTTTTGCCCACTCTCCAGCCAGGAGTCAGTCACACTTGGGAATGCTGACCTGGGGATGGAGACAGCAGGAGTAAAAGAAGAGGCTGTGCCCTGCCAACAGCTCACTTCCAGCTGAGTTAGCCAGGGGAATGCAAGGTGATCTGCTCATGTGGCAGGGCAGAGAGGCCCATTTACCTGCCGAGGGCGAAGGCAAGGCAAGGACTTATGGAACCAGTTCTTCAGTCCCTGCTGCTCCCAGGGCCCCTTCAGACAGGCAGCTCCTCCCTGGACCCAGTACCCTGTGGATGTGTGAGCACTGTGACTGCTCAGGCAGCCCAGTTGTGCTGGGAGACAGCCCCAGTAATGCTTGGAGCCACCACAGGTCCTCTCTGCCCTGGAACCAGTGCAATGCTGAGATTTCAAAAGCAGTTGTCCTGTGAAAAGCTGAGCAGATTCACTCCAGACATACCACAGTGCTCAGCAAAACCTGCCTTTGGAAGCCCCCCTTGGCCCTCATTGTAAGTGAGGGTGGATGAGAAACCTGTAAACTCTGAGCTGCACACCTGTGGGGATCCAGTGGGTGGCCTTGGCCCCGGCCCTTCAGCTATTTTATGCTGTTGCATTTCCTTGGGAAAAGGCTTTTATGTAAATGCTGCTTCACCAGTTGTCAAAGCACTGCTTTCTCTCACTCAGGCTCTGGTGTGCTTTGCTCCATGCACACAATCCTTAGATTTACTTTTGGCTTGTATCCTTCACAAGCTTTAAGTATGATGCACACATAGTGTTCTCTAAAATGTACTGTGAGTTGAAGGTGCAGTTTTTATGTCATTCCATTAATATGTTTTACTCCTTACCTCTTCAAAGAAAGCCATCTCAATAAATCTATTGCACTTTCCCTAGATCCTAAATTTCTCTTCTACTGTATACTATTTATACAGTAGAAGAGAAATTGTACTCTCTACAACACCAAGAGTTTGTGAGAGTTTGAAATTTTGTTACACACTTACTTTAAACCAGATTTTTCTATATTATTTATTTACCTTTTTTTTTAGCATTGCAAGACAAAGGTGAATATCACCAAAGAAATGCCCAGGAAGTTCAGAATTGTGTCAGGTAAAAAGTCTGAAATCACAAACAGCACTCAAAAACCTTTTGACTCTTCTGACCAAAGCAGCACCTGCCAGAATGCTGCAGCCACTGACACTGGAGCAGGTGCAGGGATGTTTATTCTGTATGAAAATACATATCTTCTCTTTTTTTTCCTTTTTGTTCCTGAGCTTCACTGCAAAATCCTATGGATAAATAGCTGGTCTGACACACAGTTTTACTGTGGAGGATATGTCTGCCATGACAGTACTGTTCTGGCAGTAAAAACAGATAATGGTAAGTGTAATATGGACTCACAGGCTGAAGCTTTATCTATTGATGAGCCAGAAAAGGACTTAAATAGGAGACTGCAAGTACTAGTAGATACAGCAGTTACATAGTTCTGTTTTCTCCATGGTGATATTTTATAGTCTACTGTTTCTGGGCAACAATGTTCTTAATCTCCTTTAAGCTGTGAAGGTGGCACTCCTGAGCATTTTTGTGAAAATGCAATATTCAGGCCAAGAATAATAAACTGCAGGAAGCCAGAAGATACCTTTATTTAAGGGCCCTTCAGATCAGAAACTCTGTGAGCAGCTTTTCTTGTTTCTGAAGGAAAAGTTCAGTATTCAAGGCAGGCATTATCCTACTGCAGGCCTAAGACTCACTCCCCTGGGGTTTGTCCCACAGAGAAGTGTGCCTGTATTATCCACCCTTTGCAAGCCTTTCCTGACCTTGCAGGGAGAATGCCAGACTCTGTGCTATGGGATCTCTCCCATATGAGACTTCTCTATAGCAAACTGAGAAAATCAGATTTAAATTGGGAAAGGGATGATGATCCTCACCATCTTTTAGGAAGATCCGCTGTCTGTTTTTACTGATGCAATCGAAGAAAGCTGGTTGGCATCTTGGTTCAAAGCATTGTAGCTTAAACAAAAGGGAGTTAATGTTTCAGCTTTTCTGGCAGTGGTAAATGGCCACTGACTACTTTTAGTAACTGATATACTAGGGAAAAAAGGCTTAATTTTTTTGGTGGGTGCAGCAGCTATTCTGTGATGTATATAAGTGAAGTACACAAGGAGGTGAGTGATTTTGGAACTTAGTACCATGTTATAACTTACCAGCATTTCAATTAAGGAACACCTGTAATGGCATCTTTCCTTCCCTCATACTTCTTTCAGATCCACCTTTCTTTCTTTCTTGCTATTACTCTTGATGTTATTTGAGTCTCTTGTTTCGTTTTCATTCAAGAATGAGCCTTGCAATGGTTCAGCTTTATTCCTGCCTGTTGTCAAGTGCAGATTTAGACAGTGTGAGTCACTCTAGGCCCCATAACCTACAGAAATAACTCACAGATCTCATTTAAATTGTTTGTCATCCACAGATACATGAAGAATAGAGACTTGAGTGAGAAAGTCCCATCTGGGCTGTCATGCTGGACTGCCTGTGTGGTCCTGCACTGGCATTCAAAGCAGTGGGAACCCAAGTTGCTCTGCAGAAAGCTGGGAAATCTGTGAATTCTGGCACCTGCCATGACTTTAACCAACAAATCCAAAACAGGTTTTGTTGTAAATATTGGACTAAATTACGACTTCTGGGATTCAATTTTGCTTGAAAAATACATGACAAATCAAAGTATGAAGTAATGGCTTCCCATTCCTTCATTTTGCCATCATTCTCTTTACAAAGCCCAGGTAGAGAGGTTTCATTTTAAGGAAAAGTCTGCATTGCTGAAAACAGGTATATGCTGCTTGCATCTTTTGAAGTGGGCCCTCATGCATACCTCATGGTACGCATCATGGAACCCAGCCATTCTGGAGCCTCTCCTCCTTACATGGGATTGGGAATGTTTTAATTCAATGTAATTCATGCTGTGCAGATTTTCAGTAGTCGGGTGATATTTTAAATAAACAAGCACCTGTATTACATCCCACTTACAGAGCCTTTCCTATTCCTGGGCCCACACAGGCACTGTATGACAGCAGGAATCTGTGTGTTTCCTTATGATACAATTTCCCTCAGTGCTCCTTTGCAATGGTGCTCGGATTAAAATTAACCTTGGAAAGAATTTAGATCTTATTTCAAAACAAAATTGCTGAGTAGTATGGGAACATCACATACATTCTAAGTTATTAGAAGCAGTCCTAGCAACATATTTGGTGACAGACTTTCACTTGACCAAACAGAAGAGCTGTGGTGGGTAGACAAGCTGGATGGTCTTCTGTTTGCCATTTTCATTAAACTGCATTAAGACTGACAGAAAGTGCTTAACCCATATGTCAAAATTATTAGTTTTCCCACATAAAAATATGCTGTTGTTGCAGGTTTTGCCAGCTGGTACTGATAAATATAAATGTTTGTCTTAATTTCTCTAGTGTGAGAAGAAACATTTGGTTTAATGTGTGGTTAGCAGGTTCTGCTGTTCAGAGTTATGTGAAGAGGCAGCAGTCCAAAGTGGACAAGGTAAGCAAAACAGTGTTTGCTTCTTGCCTGCTTCTCTGATTAGAGTAAACTTTTGAGGCAGAAATAGGTTTTATTTGACATTCCTGAAAGGATAATTTGTTTGCACATTCTCTGACCTGCTCTGTCCTGAGACTGACATAGATGGGTAAATAAAGCAGTTGATGTTTTGAGGCTAGCTAGGCCCAGTTTCACTGGGGTTTTTTCCTTCTCTCCAGAAAAACAAATTTTGCTGCCATTCAGGGACAGAACAGGAGCACCGTGTGACAGACGAGGTGCGCTATCAATTGCATCATTAATGGAGGTATGATTGATGTGTAGTGCACATTCCCTAGCCTGGCTGGTATGCTAGTCTGATTTCAGGATTCCCATGTGATCTTGAGGCCTCAGCATATTTATGTCCTTCTTTCTGGTGGAGAAAGGAGCTTATATTCTAGTCCCATACAAACAAAATTGCACTCAGTGAGCCACAGTGTGCCATATCACCATGGAAATACATGGTGGAGATCATTTCTGAGAGAGCAATCAGTGCTGTTGTCTATCACATCTCTCTACCAGCAGCTGTTTCCTGCCAAGCTCATTTCCTCCTGGTCTCCTCTGCTCTCTGCCCAGTTGGGTCTTTCTAGGCTGTGCAGGTCATGAACAGCAAACTTAGGACAGCACTAAGCCATTCACTAAACAAACGTTGGCAATGTATCAGTTCCTGATTTTGCCTGGTCCCTTATGGCCTTGATTCCAAATATTCATGAAACTATACTGCAAAAATGACTTGATTCTCCCTTTGGAATTCTGTGGAAGAAAAGCACAGTGGTGACAATTCATGGTTTGCTGGACAATACCTATAGATGTATATGTAGAAAAGTGTATTAATCACTAGTAATTTCTACTAGCCCTTCCCTAAGAAAAAAATTCAGTAGTAGCATTCAGTTTAAAAATCCTAAAAGCTGAAAAAACACACAAAGATCTCACCTATTTCAAATAAAATACTAAACTGCGTTTTAACTGCTATACAGTCTCCACTACAATTCATGGTAAAATGAATACTGAGTTCAGTCCTTATACATGCTATGACCATAAGATGGAGATATTGGGCTACAAAAGAAATAATGTACTTAATTCCCTCACCACTTCGGTTAGTGTGGGTTTATTTAAGGAAAAACGACGGTGATTAGCTAAAATAAGTATTGTGGTAGGGATTAGATATCAGCCAAACCAGGATGGCAGAGTACTAGGAATACAAATTCTTGCTTGCAAAGTGAACTATTAGAAGTGAAAATGTGAGCTTGCTATTGCAATAATTTCAGTAGTGGATTGTGTGTGCCTTTGTTTTACAAAAATAGGTTGAAATGTCAGGCTCTCAATTAACAGATGCCCTCCTTTTTGATAAGTGGGTAGCTATATGTGTTCTCAAGGCAGGTTAAATGGCTTGTGGGTTACACAATCTATACAGTTATTTTCTAATCTTCAAGGACATCATAACAGCACCGGGTCTAGCTTGTATTTCACTCTCTGCAAGAGGCTCTGAGTCTGCAATAACTGAGCAGAGGAAATTTTTGGTGGCATTAAGGAGAGGGAGAAAGAGCATTCAGGGGAAACTGAAAGAGACAGGTGCACTCATCAGCTCCTTTAGTACATATCAAACAGGAAACCTTTGCCAGCATCTGGGTGGTAATTTTATTAGTGAGGGGATAATTTTACTTTGAAAAGCATCTTAAAAATATTACGTTCTTGCTCAGCCAATCCACTTCTCTCTCTAGACTGGCAGTCCATTGTCCCCTCCTTTACTTGTCTCAGTCTGAAAGAGATAGTTGGCCACAGTTCTTGGTCATGTGTCACCCTCAGAAACATCTGGAAAGTTTAAGTCAGCTGTACTGGGTTTCGGCTCAGTGCATGCGGTAATTTTGCACAAGCAGAAATGAGGGCTTAATGTAGTTGATTTAAATTTTTAAATTATTAGCTGTTAAATATTAATGGGGGAAGATAATGATTAGGTAAGGTGAAGGGTGTTTCCTTGATGGCAAAGGGAATTACTGAAGGTATAACTCCATCAAGGGCATAGTGAGTTTGCCAGCAGTTGAAATCTTACAGCCACGTGCAGTCACCTCTCCAAAAGTGACATTTTGTTCATTTAGCAGGTCTGATTCGTGTGTATGAGGAAGCCATGAATGAAAACTGTGGGCTGTGTACAGCATGAGATTAGACAAAAGGATTGCAGGGGTCACAGGATCACAGAAAAGCTAAAGTGGGAAGGCAGATCTGGAGACCATCTAGTTCAAAGCAGTTTTAGCTACAGCAAATTTCTCAGGACTATGTCTGTTTTTGTGTATCTCCAAGGATGGACACTCTGCTATGTCTCTGGACAGCCTGTGACAGTATCTGACCACCCTCACAGTGATTTTTTTTTTCTTGTATTTAAGTGGAATTTCCTGTATTTCAGTTTGTGCCCATTTTCTCTTGTCCCATCCCTTGGTGCCACTGAGAAGGATCTGGTTCCATCTTCCCTCCTTTCAGGTATTTTTCCAGATTGATGAGATTCCTCTGAGCCTTCTTTACTCTAGAATGTACAATCACAGCTCTCCCATCTTCTCCTCACATGAGAAATGCTCCAGTCCCTCCCCATATTTGCGGCTCCCTGACAAACATGTTCTGGAATGTTCATGTATCTCTGGTCCTGGGGAGCCCAGATCCAGACCCAGCACTGCATATGGGTCTCACCAGTGCTGAATAGAGGAGAAGGATCATACCCCTTGACCTGCCAATAATGCTTTCCCTAGAGCAACCCAGGATGCTGTTGACCTTCTTAGGTTCATTGCTGGTTCATGGGCAGCTGGATGACCACCAGGATCCCCTGGATCCTTTCCTGCAAAGCTGATATCCAGCTGGCCAGGCTCCAGCCTCTACTGGTACCTGGGGTTATTCTGCTCATATGCAGGACTTTGCAATTCCCTTTGCTGAACATCACGAGGCTCAGGTTAGCCAATTTATGCAGCCTGTTGAGATCCCTCTGAAAGGCACCACACCCACCTGGTGTGTCAGCCATCACTTTGTACATCAACTGAGTCACTTCATTTTAGAAGGCCATCGGGTCAGTCAAGCATAATTTTGCCTGCATAAATCCACAGTGAATACCCTAAATCTTGTTTTTTGTGTGTTTGGAAATGATTTCCAGGATATTTTGCTTCATCATGTTTGCAGGGATCAAGGTGAGACTGTGGTTCTCCAGGTCATCCTTATTGCCCCTCTGGAAGCTAGCAGTGACACTTTTATCCAGTCCTGTTTTATCCAGTTCCACAATCTTCCAAATATTATCAAGAATGGCCTCACAATGATATGTACTCAGCGTTCATGAACACTCAGTGATGCCTCAGCACTCATGGCTGCAGCCCATCACAGTCCATAGATTTGTGTGGATTCAATCTGCTTAAATATTATCTAACTAGGTGCTCGTCCAGAGACGGTAAATTTTTATTGCTCCAGATTTTCACAGCCATGACCTATTCTTCCTCATTTGTAACTAACAGGTCCAAGAGAACACCTTTCCTCATTAGTCCCTCAGTCACCTGTGTCAGGCAGTCCTTTCTGACCTTATAGATTCATGACTCCCTGAACAGGGAAACTGATTCTCAGCACTTGTCTCAATTCTCCATATTAGCCATAGGTAAAAAGATGTCTACCTCTAAGCTAATCAGAATTCATGGGGAGAACAAAGACAGTGAATTCTACTGTCTAGAATTCTACTTTTACATTGATTCTCCTGGCTAGAACTACACTTCAAGAATTCTGTCAAAAATTTCTGTCCATTTCCAAGTTCATAGCAGTAACTAAATTTGAGCCAAGGAATACACCTGTGACCAAGAATTCAAAGAGAAATTCTCTTGAGAAAAATAATTTATTTATGAGAAAGTGGACAGGTGTTGAACTTAATATGGCCAGAGCATATATTTCAAGTTTGACAAGTGTATAAAGATGCCCTTATAAGAAGGCTGAATGTTGTAATATTTATACATGATTGCTTCTTTAGTGTTAAACTAGGAGTTATCTAAATTAGTTTGGGGGATTTTAATATAATAGGAGAAGTCGGGGGAAACATTGCTCAAAGAAATTTATAGAATGTACCACATAATTTGGGCTAAGGAAAATACTGGGTAGTTGCCAAAGGTGGAAGCCCAGTGTCCCCAGCCCATGTATGGAGACAGTGGGGAGAGACAGGATCCCCCTTGGGAGAAGCCATATTTGGTTCTGGTCTGGGCAACTCAGTAGTGCCATTTGGTTTCCTGCATATGTGTGTGGTCACTCATATTGAACACAAGGTGAGAGCCCCTCTAATCCTCACTGCTTCCTTCTCCTCATCTGTTTTCCATAAGAAAGTAGCCTAGGCAAGGAGAAACGAGAACCTCATTACAGCAGATGAGCAACCTGGATGACAAGGGCACTGCAAATGTGGGGTCTCCCTAGAACCAAAGTGCATTTCCCGCTATAAAATTCCTTTGAGGACCCTCTCTCCTTACCATGCCAGTTAGGCAGCACAGATATGCAAACAGATACAGCACGACACACTGACCCCGTGGGAGCTTAGCTCTGCAAACCACAGTGCTTATTTCTGCCTGTCAATCTGGACTTGGGTGTCTAGGTGCAGTTACTTTTTCTTCTGTGTGAAGATAAACAGTACTATTGACAATGGAAATTACTCTTGCCAAAGAGAGTTTGAGCTTTGGGCAGCCAAGCTGGGGAGTACTGGTGTCAGCAATCCATCTGGAGCTGTATGATAGATGGGAACACAGTCAGGAAAGCACCCAGGTGCCCTGACACTGGGCCCAAGCCTCCCCCCCTCTGCAGCCACTGCACTCCTTAAGGTATTTTATTGCTTATGTCTTTCAGGACATGTGAAAAAGGCTTAAAATACACAAGACAAATTATCCAACATGATTCTCTGGAAAGTGTTGTGTATCTTAAATGCAGCCAAAGTGCAGAGTGTATGCCAGTTGTAACAGTAATCACTCATTTTCTGTTTTGACCTAGCTGAAAAATTACAGACTTGGAAAGGAGTAATTTGAATGTAACCATCTTTGCTGTTTCAAAGGTTTTCTTTCTCTTTTACCCTTCTGGGAGCAGCATGTACTGTGTGTTTTTTCTCCACTTGTTCAGAACACATGCTATTTCATCTGCCCTTCTTTCTTAAGGCAGTTAATCTATTAGAGATACATAATTATATCATATCTCACTTTCTGTCACTCAAGCTCTGTCTCAAACATTCATGCAGATGCCAAAAGTGGAACTGGTAAGGGTTAAACATTAGCAGATCAGTGAATTGCAGAAGAATTTCTCGCTGGTTCCAGGTCAAGTATTCACTGGTTGTTTTGTTTTGAGCTGTGGCTTCTAGACTTGGATCGTGTCAACATACAGAGCAGAGCTGACACTGAGATATCCATTTAATAAATATTTACTTTTACATGTGTGTTAGTGCATGTGTGTGTGTGTGTGTGTGTGTGTGTGTGTGTGTGTGCGCAGGCTTGCATGCCTATGTATATTCACTGAGCTCATATCCGGTGTCCATCCTCAGAAGATGGATTTATCCCACTCTCTGACTTGCCCACAAGACAAGCCCAGGACATATATTTACCAGCAACAACATTTTGGAATGCATTTGTGGTTGTAGAGTGCATTTTGTGGTATCCTTCTTTAAACTTGCAATATTACTACGCTTTTTAACAGCAGAGTAGCTGCATCACTCAGCTGTTGGCACAATGAGCTGAAGTAGAAAAAAATGCTCTTTACAATCAGTCTCCACTGATACAATAAGTTACATTAAAAACATTTCCTCACAGTTATTGTCCTCTTAGAAATTGAAATAAAATATTTGAAGGTTTTCATCCTTCCAGTAATTTGTTTTCAAAAATATGTGACCTAAAAAAGGAAGCTGAGAATATTTTTAAGATGGGTAAAAAAGCATTGATATGTCAGTGTGCAAGGATTAAAATTACATACAGAGACATAGGCAATAAAAAACAGTTACTTTCAAGCATACATGAAAAAATCATAATTAAGATGAGGCTTAAAAGCACATGCTGGGATAGTGTATGAGGATACATCCAGTGTGCAATGGTATTTGTAACTTACACTTCTTTGAAACAATCTTGTTTCTGAAAGCCCAAACAAATCACTTCAAAATGTCACAAACATTTGTCATGGTCAGGGCATTCTCAAATTCATCAGATTTCTTGGATCAGATTGTAATTTTGTCTTATTTATGTATTGCAAATTTATTCAATTGCTCTTTATATTGATAGCTATATTCTAAATTTGAACTGCAGGGCCTAAACAAGACAGTGAAGCCAACAAGTGATCTTTCATGTTTGGCAATGGCATAACTCTTTCTGGCATGAATACTGCCAATTCTTTTGAATATTTCTGTATATAGCATCTTATTATTAATACTTTCTATAGATCTCAGCTGTCTTTGGATGAAGCCATGGCTTGCATGTGACTGACTTTTCAAATCTTACAAAAAGTCCATGGATATTAAATTTTTTCATTCATCTGTGGTATAACCCATTGATCTTCTGTACACATTTGTCTGCCATGAAGTGTCCTTGCCTTTTATTTAGCATTATAATTCCACTTCTGCCCAGGGCCCATCTGTGGTCATCAGACCACAAGGTGTTTGTCAGTAGGAAATCAAGACCAGCCTCCAACACAGTTTTAACTTTATGGAGAAAAATGAGGAAGGTTTCTCTTTCTGTGTTAACATTTCTTGGACAACTGCATTGTACCACCCACACTGTAAAGGTGATTGACTCTCATTCTAAGACTCATCACATAATTCATCCAGCCACCATTCACTGTTTTATATATGACACAATAATAAAATTTTCCCTTTGATTATGATACCTTAATCTAAACCAACCAACTATCATTCATAATGGCCACAAGCACTTAAACCTATCCAAACCACAAAAAGAATAATTCTTCACTGTGATTTAGAAAGTAAATTCGGTGTAATAATGCAAAACTGGCAGACTATTTCGATAGAACAACCTTCACCTGAATTACTAGAGTTAAAATCTTTTCCTCCTGGGAAATGTAACCCACAGAAATGTTCTGCATTATCCCAGGCAAAAGGGCCATGCTGAAAAGATTAGGAGCCATCTCGTGCACACATGCACACATGTGCCTGCATGCACGCACACTCTCCCACCCCGAGCAGTACTGCGGGCAGCAGAAGGAGCAGTGCCCTTTCACAGACTCCTGCCTTGTGCTCAAAGGAAATGCAGCAGACATTTAAATATTTCCAAACCAAACAAGACATCCTGAAGGATTCTCCTCCTGTGGCCTCATTATCTGCTTACATCTGTGTTTTTAAATTCAAAAGAAAGGCTGAAGCAATCAGAGCCACCCTTGACAGGAGCAGAAAGGGGAAGTGGAACGAGAAAAAGTTTGAGACCTTCACTCAAGCAGCCCTCACTTTCTGAGGACACCAGCTTTTAATTATGATGGCTGGAAATTAAATTAACAATTTTAAAAGGCATCTTTCTTTTCTAAGGCATCACCTCTAAGTGTATAGATTTAAAATGTATAGGAAGACTGATCTTGCAAAAACAGTGATGACCTCTTTGTAAGTTCATTCCTCTAGAGTTTAGGGGCTAATTCTTCCCTAAAGCTGCACCTTTGCATTTGCTTTCCCATAGGAAGATCTGAGGCAGCAACTCTTCTCCCTGTGTGACCCTGGGGCCCCAGCAGAGCCTGAGGCTGATGTGATGAGCAAGCTGCTGACATGAGCAATAGGCTGATGCAGACAAGACCTTTTTCAGTGAGTGCCAAATGTCATCAAAGCCCCATCCAAGCCTGAGGAGGACCTTCTAAAGGGTGCTCCCCACATCACCTACCTTCACAGTGTCACTTCCTGTACCTAATACTCCCTGGATTTTTGCTTTAGTTTTGGACATATTTGCACCAAATAAAAATACAACTTTCTCCATTCTCTCTGATGGTCCTGTGTACCTACTAACGTGAAAGGGTGTTCACTGAAAAATTCCCAATCATTTTTAAGGTGTGGGGAAGGAACTGCAAGAGTGTTTGAGCACCTCATACTTACTGCCTCTAAACATTCAGCTTTGAGGAAAAAAAAGAGTAATCAGTGAGGAATTTGGCTCCAAAGTCAACGGCATGATACTGTGTGGTCAGGCTGCATTCTCCAAAGCCAGCTGAGCAGCCCTGAAGAGAGGGACTGAGCCTTGCTGCTGCAAAGTGTCTGGTAAGCATCTCCAGAATGTTTGCTCCAAAGATGTCTCACCTATAAAGCAAGTTAGCCACAACCTGTGAGCTGGGCCAGCTGCAGTCACAGAGCCACCACCAGTGTCAGCCTGGGCTGAGGGCTGAGGGCTGAGTGTGCGAGCCAGCCCCATTGTTACTTCCCACCACTGCTGGGAAACTGTAATTTTGGGACTGGGTACAGGTCTTGCAGAGAAAGGAACAGGGGACACAAATAAAGGAAGGGTTTCAAATTTGCTATGAGTGAGGTAGAGATAGAAAGAGAATAAGCCTGAAGCAAAGGAGCTGAGAAGTGAGAAAATGAGGAAAAGAAGAGCATCCTTGTTCCTTGTTCCAGAGGCACTCCTCCCATTGAATACATGATGTTTCTTCACCTTGAGAATGTAAACCTGTAAATAAATTATTTTTATTTCTGAATGTAAAAAGCATCTCTACCTTGGCAGCTTGTGGTACAACTGGGTGCTGTGGAAGCTGGACCAACCTTGATGTTGCTTTTTGTTGTGAATAACCTCCTGCCTTTCATCTGAATTACCCTGCTGCAAAGGCAAAGGCTGTTTCAGGCATACCAGGAAGCAGGCTGAGGTAAGGCAGAGACAGAGCTAAGGAGAAGGACATGCAAGTGGCCATGAGCAAGTGGCCATGAGCACTCTGCTCCCCTGGGCTGAAGAAAGCATGGATGAAATATGTTGGCCTAATCAAATAAAAAGCACACAAGAAGTTAGTTCAGGGGCAGAAACTGGCTTCTTGCTTCAAAACCCTGATGTTATTCCCGCGCCTCCACTACCAGCAGTCAAGTTGAATTCAAATCTTCTCCAGACTGGGGCCCTCAAGATATTGCGGATCCCAAAAGCCCTGGGAGTGATGAGTGACAAACAGCATCCAATTTTAGGCAACAGGCTTCTTGTCTTGCTGAAGTGGCACATGCCTTCTCTAGTAAAGGCATCCTGGGTTCCCCAGACGAAAGCTGAGGTTGGTCCTGGGAGATGACACACACCCACACAGTGTCCCACACCAACCACCCTGCTTTGCCAATGCTCTTGTTGCCATGACACAATCCTAATGGGAATCTGTCACACTTGAGTCTCTTTCCTTGGCTAGGAGGCAGTTTCTGAATACTGGCTGTCCAAAGGCTACAGATGAGCATTTTTACAGCCTCAAACTAAACACTGTATCTTTCCTACTAGGAGAGCTGCCATCACTGAAATCCAGGACCTACTGGTTGCTGACATTTACATGAGAATTTATGGCTGTAATAAATTATGCTTCAGATTTTCCTTATTTGGAATAATCTTGGAATATCTTTTCTCCACATTTTTTATGGCAATGTAACAGACTACGTTTTAAAGGACCAGGAAGATGTTAATGTTACCTTCACTGCATAAAGAGCTTGGATATAAAGCTTTCCAAGAAAGGAGTTTTTGGACAATGCAATGTTATTTATTTACTTAAGCCATTTTATAATAATCTGGCAGTGTAAGCTAATGGTGAGGTCTCAAGCAACTTGGATTCTTTATTTTTTTTTTTAGTCTCTGTGCACAGGATGTACTTATTTCACTGATAAGACAAAAATAAGACTTTTCTGAAGAAGAAAATCTATATTCTTTCTCAGTGACTTTATCTCTGCAGACAGACTACAGGTATAAGGGAAACAGGAATACTGAGACAGTTATGACAGCTAAAGCTCATCTTTGAAGGAATCCACAAATGTTATCTATATGCAAGCTAAATGCATTTTTATGTGGCAGCAAAAACCATTTTTAATAGGAGATACCATTATTGAGATCTCCATGTCCCTCTGAGCACAAAAACCACATGCACTTCAGTAAGGATCTGATATGCCTTTAGTCACCTAGATATGTCTTGGAAAGAGGAAAATAAAACCTCTAAAGGAATGAGCAGAAAATGGCCTACCCAGGATTAATGAAAGATCATTTTCACCTCCATGCAGATTTGTCTTTTCCCCATGACCTCATATATTTTCATTGCATGCATTTCTGTTTCGGCAGCTGTTCCCCTCCTGCAGTGCACCAAACAGGAAGGACTTCCCCTCCTGCAGGTTAGTCATCTTAACTTCCCTCTTTCATTTGGAAAGGCCTTCCCAGCATCATAATTTTATTCAGTCCTTCCAGCCTCCCCAGCTGCCTTCTGTCCTACCCTGCCTGTTGCACAATGCTTTCCTTTCTTTGGATTTCCCATTCTCTTTCTCTATCAGAATGACTCTGACCACTTCTCTTTTGTCTTTTTCTTTATTCATACATGTTTTCCAGATCTAATCCCATATGTGTTTCCCCATCCATAGATCAGAAGTCTTTCTTTGTAGGCTAGCTTTTTGTAAAGCCATCCTTCTCCTACAGTCATTCCTCTGAGTTTTCCTGTTTTCCAGACACATTATTGGTGATACATCCCATTGGTGGCACCTCTTAGGACCAAGGGGATGTCATGCTTTCCCCAGACCTATTTCCCAGGCAATTTTGGGTCTGCAAAATATAGAGTCACAAATGAAAGAGGGAAAAACCCTGACAGCTGTGAAACGCTTGTTCACATCAGCATGCCACAGCCCCAAATTATGATGAGAGCCATTATCCATCTGCCAATATCAACATAATCCCTCCATGGTGAGCGTACCTGCTGCTCTCCCTTGCTCTCCTTGGGCACCCCTTCCCTGTGCTCTCCCTCATTTCAGATGGGGACCATCCCTTTCAGACTAGATCTCTGGTTTCAAATCCCCTTGTCTCCTCATTTGCTGAGCTGGTTTGGAAGCTGCCTGGAAGTTCTCCACTCCTGGGAGCTCTGTAACCAGACAATACCTCCATCCAGTGATGCAGTTTGGCCTTTTCTATACAAAATAGGGTTTAAAAAATCAACAGGAACACATTGCTTCGGTAACTGGGTTAAAATAACAAAAGAAGGCCTGCACGCATGAATGTGACTTAAGCTTCATTCTTCCCTCCCAAATTTTGGGCAAGTTCCATGGCATCTTGGCACCTCTGCTCTTGGGCTGGGAGGACACAGCTCTCCATCTTTCTGTCGGAAATGGTGTTGGACTGGAATGTCTGTCAGTGCTGGGTCTGGATGGGGCTGGTGGCATTCCAGCTCATGGGCCAAACAGGCCAGTGCTCGGATCATCAGCTGCCTCCTGATGCCCTGGGCACTGCTCACCCTTTCTGGGGGAACCTTAGAACCTCCTTTATTTCATTTCCTCTGCACTTCCTCCTACCCACCTCCTTTGTTTTTCACTGTATGGGAAATAACACCAAGGGAAGACAAGGTGGCATATCTCATAAAAATTTTCATTTTTAATTTTTCTATGGGTTCTTCATTTTTGCTGGTTTTCTTTCTCATTCTCATCTCTTCTTACTGGGTTCTCCAGATTGCTGTTACTGCATTATCACATGCATTCAATAACAAAACACTGGTATCTGCAAGTATTTAGTGTTTCCAGTGCATTGGACAAGGTGATTTTACAAATGACATTGTTATTGAAAATACTAGCTTATTATATTTATAACACAATATCTGATCAGACTGTAAAATTCCAAATTATTTTTAGCAGGTTTTTCTTTCAGTTAAGATAAGTATGGCCAAGTAATCAGCCCAAACAAAGTTTTTGCTTGCTTTCTTAGTTTGCATTGGTGTAACTAAAATGAGAAGTTTATCCACAGGCCTGAAAAGAAATGTATACACTCTGGGCATTGATCTTTCCATTGCATCTATATGTTTCCAGCCTGATTGTTGCAACAAAAAACAAAAAAATTCCCAACCAAACAAATAAAAAACACCAAACAAATTCCAGCATCCTACATCCTTCTGTTAAAGAGGTTTGATATTTGTTAAGTGTTTACTTAAGAAATTAAGCCTGTCATATGATGAGAAACCATGAACTGAAAGACATCTAAGAAATTGGAGGCAATAGACGTAAAAATAGCAAATTTTTGTCTCTGAAAAAATGGCACAGAAGTGCCAAGGTCTAGTACTGTTTAACAAATATATTGGCAGTCTGGAGAGGAGAATGGGAGTAAGGAGTTATTTATTTTAGTCAAAGCTCAGTGCTTCACTGGGGGCAGCATGTCAGTGCCACTTCAGCAAAGCAGGCAAAGGCCCTTTACAATGGCAGATAGAGGTAAGTGGGGGCAAATGCAAAAAAAGATACAGTAGAGGGGAAGACAAAATATTCATGTGTCGAGGAGCACTTGATAAGAGCTCTGAAAAAAGACTTGGATCTTTCTGAAGGCAGCTTGTTAGAAACTTCTGCTTCCTGTGGAGAGTGGTGGGGACTACACAGCGTCACGCTAGAAGCCAGCAATGCAATTTTGTCTATTACTTGTTGTTCAGGATTTGGCATCTTGGCCAGGATTCATCTGCCTTAACCACAGGGCAGATATCTTCACCTGAGCTTATCTTCTGAGCTCTTTTACAGCCAATGGAGAGAAGTGTGCATGAAGAGGTTGAGTCATGTTCTTCCAAAAAAGACACTTCCAAGAGATCCCATTACTCTTCCTCAGATGCCTATTTTGACTTTTTCTGTAAAAGGAGTTTTGTCAACTAGTATTAATATGTATGCTATAGAAAAATGCCCAGGCAGTTTTAATTTTCTGTGATGTGAGAATTAAAGGTATCTCAGTAAGAAGCCAGAGGCCAGGATATCTGAAGATGGTGCTGAGCTGCCTCAGGAAGGGGACAAGGGCAGATGTGGTAAAATCAGTTAAAAATAATAAAAACATAATTAACATGAATCAAGAGCTTCTGTCTTGGCATCTAAGACAAAATAAACACAGCCAAAATGCACAGAAAGAAATGTGTCTTTAAAATACTGACTAGCTGCCTCTGGAATCCCCCAGCACAGGATGCTAGAGAGGCCAAGAGCTGACTTCAAATATGAGTGCAAATCTCACTCTAAGAGGGATTGGTGTGGATACAGACTTGCCTGCTGCAAAATTTCTTGCATATCCTAAAGCACCTAGGGTGGAATAGGCTGAGCAGGATGAAAGAATATCTTATGTATTCTTAATATCTGTATGTGCATAATTCACCTATGGGCTTGGAAAATAAACCAATTCTGAGTTCAATCGGAAGTTCTTAGACTGCCAAGTGGATATCTTGGGAACTGAATGCCCTGGCAAAATTATGAAAGATGACTATCTTTTTAAAACAAGGAAGGACATTCAGGATGTAGGTCACACCCTCCAGAGACACTTCACGAGGAGCAGGGGATGTTAGACTGTTAATGGTCTTTTTAAAGTCCACCAATTCTCTGTTCCCCTTTCAAATACAAGTTCCTAGAGTACATGGGCTTTGAGACTGGACTGATGAGGAACTTGCTACATTTTCTTAATGACATGAGTCCACCTGAAAGAACATGAAAGCACATGCACTCCATGGACAGATGGATTTTTATAGGCTTCTGCCTACTGCCTGTGTCTGTAAGGACATGAGAGAGTTGTCAAGTCCTCTTTCTGGTGGAAAAAAGTGACCTCGTGAATGACAGCTGTGTGGGCAAGAGACAAATTTATTAACATGTCCACAGAGCAGACTATGCAGAACATATGCTATAAGTGGGGGCTTTCCCAGCCCTGGGGGGTCCTCTGTCTGCTCTCCCTGTGCTCAAGTGCCTCCTAAAGTGCTGAGCTTGGAACTTTTGCTAGCTGCATGTTTCTTCTTCTGTTTTTATTTTACTCTGTATTCAAAGGACTAAATAGTGAGAAAGGGCTCTGGCTGCTTCAAACAGCATACAGGAAATGAACAAGCTGAATAGCATGTTTGCCAGCACAAGGGTGTTTTTGGCATACTCAAAGCCTATCTGCACTATGGGCTTGTCTCATTCTTAGCCATTACTAGCCAACCATCAAAGGCTTTTCCATATAGAAGGAGCTCCATGTTTTGTTGTGGTTCATGCTCCTGAGTAATTAATATGTCCTGAAATGCCCCTAGATGGGATGGTCTGTTTCATATGACCATCTGTTTTCTGTTCCTCGCCCCTGGAGTGTGGCTCCTGCCTGGGGACCCTGGGGGTGCTTAAAGCCAGAAACAACTGTGGGCAGGTGGAAACGACTCAGATGTCTGTATTTCTGTACTTCTCTTAGACACATCCCTGAGGAGGCAGCCAACCCAACCAGTGGTGGTTAAAAAGGAGGATGGAGATCTCCTGGAACAGACAAATGTCAGCTGCATACAGTAGATGCTCCTCTACTCAATAAGAACATGGAATTTTGATCACAATTCCCTTGAAGTTTGAAGGATGGGGCCAAGAAGGATCTAACCAAATACAGTAATGGCTGGTGGAAGACCTAGCCCACTTCTGCTGGGCCAAATCCAATGTTTGTCCTCTCTTGCCCCTCCCTACATCTCCTGTGAGTCTGATATGCTGAATTGCCTTGAGTCTGCCCTCATTTGTTCTGGCCATTTTCTCTCTTGACCCCTTCCTTCAGAAACTGAGTTAGAGGAAATTTCCTTCCACAGGTGGGAACTTAGAGACTCAGAATTCAGAATCAGCAGACTACAGTAAAAAAAATAATAATAATTTTGGGAATCCTGGTTCTTCCTTCAGATGTGGGAAACAAGTACCTGTGGATGTCTTTTCTTTTACCAAGGGGTATCATTAAACCCTGATCCTGTAGTAGGACTGCAGTGCAAGCAATTAATCAGTAACAATAAGGAGGAAATCAGTGGAAAAAGCAGAGGAAATGTCAAGGGCTTGCAGAGGTCTGCATATCTGCTGATACAATATTAGAACAGAAACAGTAGTGTATGAATCACTCACAGTCATTCCTTGCCCCCATAGTTTTGGCAACAAAGGACATTGTCTGAAGTAGTATGGGAGCAAGGTTTGTGTCCCAGGATTGAAATAAAGCTCAATTTGGCTGACATAGAAATCTTCTGGGTAATCAAAAGGCATGGAAAGGTGAAAGGGGACAGCAAAAGATTAGACTCTTGCTGCTGTCGCCACCTTCCTGAATATTCACCTCTGTTACCATCATAAACACACTGACATCAGGCATAAAGTGCTCCATCCTTGTCCTCATTATGGCCTTGCTGAAGGCAAGGACAGAGCTGTGGTTCTTTCCTCTCTTGGGGGCTAGATCAGGCTTCACTGTCTGGAGGCTGCAGTGGGCTGCAATGTGCCAGTTGCACTTCCCAGGATGTTGGCAGGGCTGAGCATTTGCCATCTTTGAGAAAGCCTGAAATGGCACATATCCAGGGATAAAGTAGTCTTCTGAAATTCAGACTGTAGGTTGATTCCCACAGAAGAAATAATGCTTTTAAAAAAGGAATTTGAAGAGCTACCATCTCTGCATGTCTCTCCATACTGCCTACTGCTGGAAGCTTGAGCAAGGCTGGACTGCTTTACATGTGCCTGTGTCTAAGATAGGCTTCACCAAACAGTTTCTACTGCTTTATTGACAGAGCCTCTGAGCCTGCTGAGCAACTTGGCTGAGTCCTGTACTCTGGTTGTGCTTGTTCAGACTACACTGGACACCTTCAATGAGTAGTCAAGCCAGAATTCTCCTACCCCCTGCTCCTCTGCTGCCCTGGAACAAGCTTATGTTTGTTTACTGGAGGTCACTTATCTTGAGTTATTGCTTTTTTCCTGTCCACTCATCCTTGCTGCCTCACACTAAGCAAAACCAATACACTGATGTGTGGAGTGTTCCCGCTTCCCAGGGCAGCTTTGTTTCTGCTTCAGAAAGGAAAAGGGGGTACATTGCAATCAAAGCAGGATTTAGCACTTGATATGAGGAATAGAACTTGATATCTGTTTTTAAGGGACCTAATAATTCTGGCTTTCATTATGACATAGTGGATTTTCCTATCCTGGCTGCAGATGTTACTCCTATTCTTGAACCTTTTTTATCGATGATTTCCCCAACTTGATAACATTCACATCGCTCCCTGGAATCTTCACCCTCTCTATTATGGCCCTGCCTGTTAAGTCACCTGGAATCAAAGTACACTCCTTCAGTGCTTTTTTGATGCCCCTTTTTCCTCTGTGATGAACAGCTCTGCTTTCCCTTCATTAATGGCCGAGAGACCATCTGACATTAAGACACCATGTGTTGAAAGACAAGTGGAAGAACACGGAAATATTTCTGTGTTCTGCAATTTTAATTTATATTTAATTTGAGCCTATTGAAGGCTCTTTATTCCTTTTTTAAAGAAGAGTGAATCCTGTAGCTGACTCTAATCTTCACTACATCTTCCCCCTCCCAATTGTTCATATTGTCTCCAGCACAAAGGATGAGAAGCACCATCCTGTAGCCAAATAGCTTTCTCTAAGCCACCAGAAAATGCTCTGCAAGCCACCAATGGTCAACAAATCTCTGTCAAGGAAACATCCAGATTAAAAAAATAACACCCCCCCAGAAAAAAAACCAAACAAAACAACCAAAAAAAACATGAATTCAAGAAGGCCCAAGGTCTGATTTTAAGGTCTTGATTCCATAAGTGAGATTGTCCAGAAAGTTATAGTATTGATCATGCTTTAGATCCAGTTTCTAACATTCAGCTATTTCAAAGGGAAAAGCTGCAGCCCTTTAACACAAGAACACCTAGTCACAGACACTGCCTTGTTTAGTTTCAATCATCTTTGGGCAGCTGATACCACTTTAAAGTTGGTCGTATTGGTGCAGCTTGCAGCTATACATGTCTAAAAGAGGGATTACAGTAATGGAGTGTCCATAAACACCAGTTATGCAGTTTGAACTAAATCACACTTTTCATCACATCAGAAAATTGTGGTGCGTGAGATACCGTCTCAAAGAATAATTTTAGACTAGTTAGAGAGATTTTTCATCAAGTAAAATGTGTTTGGTATACGTTAATCGGGACAGGTATAAACCAATCCAAAGAGGATCTCTGAAAATGAGATAAGATTGTGTACATAAGGGATTTCAGTAGCTCAACTAAATCAGTTATAAAACTCCTAATTTAAACTAATGCTACCTATATTTGGACAGTAAGAATTAATGGGCTGCAACTCTACTGCAAGGAAAATGTTACCAGTGGGGATCCAGTCCAAGAAATCCTGTTCCTCAAAAGCAGCACAGTCTCTTTGAATCACCCTAAAAACATCAAATTACCTGTGAACTCAGTTGTACTTTGCACACCACCACAAATTCATTTTGCAATGCTTAAAATAATTGATGTAATGCAGTTAGCATTTCTCCATAATCTCCTAAATAAATCTAAATCCACTGTTAAAATATCTCTAATTTCCAGCTGCAGTTTGGTAGCAGTGTCCCAATATATTTTAAAACCTCCTCCTCCTCCCTGCATATTTCTTTTTAGAAAAGACCAGTGGAGAAGCCAATAGATTTCTATAAATCACTGCTGGATGAAAACAAGCATAAAAAGGAGGCTTGAAGTTGTTTAATATTACAGATGTTTTGGAGCTCTATTCAGTAGTTGGCAAGTCACATGAAGCTGCTCTGAATTCTTTATAATCTAGACACAAAGATCATTGAACTCTGAAAGAACCTCTGGGCTTTTATTCAAAAATATGTTGGCTTCTATTTACCTCTTTCTTCATTTATATCTATCAAATGGCTCAATATATAAATAAAGCCCGGGTGTTCTTATTAGCTAAGGCAGTATTTCATGCAGATTAATGCCAGCAGGTTTTGTAGAATACATCTCTATTCAAAGCTGGAGTATGTTTTGAATTAATTTTCATCCTGTATATGAATCAGGTATATTCTACTCCTTTTCTTATACAGACCTCAGCTGCAGCACATAGGAGGAACCTGTAGTGTTTAATTCTAGTCCCATCATCCTTCTTCAGCAAAGCACTTTTAACTCTAAGCGTCTGCATAATCCCATTGACTTTAATGGGAGTACTCACGTGCTCAGGTATATTAAAATTATAATTGAAAACAGCACCTTGCTTTCTCTAAGTGACATACCTAGCATTTTATTGAACAGTCTTATTTAAATATTACCTCATGTACATGTTATGAGCAAATCTTTCTAGTTCAATAAAATCAGGCTTATTGTTATTGAGTTAAAAAGAATCTTTACTTTCCTTTGCCTCCAAAGCAGGCTAAAACTCTCACACTAAACTGAAAATATTGTGTTGGCTAAAGGTATTTTGCCAGCTGAGCCAAAACACAGCAAGATGTTAATCTGCTGTTGGTCTTAATAGAATAATGGGCAAGGAGATTTAATGGGATTGATAAACTCATTGTTTTATAGAATGCTTTGGTCCACTACCAGCTAGAAATTCAACATCCCACATAAGATATCTCAGCATTTGGTTAATTTTGCCAAAGTTAAAATGATTACTCAAATGATCCCAGCTTTCAAGTGGTTGAGTGGGGTTTTTTTCTGTGTAATATAAACACCCTCACAAGCAAAATCCCTCCACTGAGGCAGTAAGACTGTGATGAAACCAGAGAATGGAGAAAATATATATGTAAGATTATAGCGGATCACACGCAAACTGTTTGAGGCACTCCAGCGTGATTTCATTCCCATCCCACGGAGACTCTGCCTAGCGTGTTCTAATAATGGAAATGTTTGGATTAGTCTATGTTCAATCCATTTACCTCAGCACCTCACCAAATGTGAGCTATGCCATCAGTCTACATGACTAAGTATTTGTAATTTAGTTGTAGCTTTCTTGTAGCTGTGGCGGTCCGGGGTCATTAGGGAGGCACAGTTTGCATTACTAGCGCATTAGACTGACTGATCTGGTTGGAAAAGCTCGTGCAGCTTTCTGGATGCACAAGCTGTTCACTAAGATAGACCAGAAGTGTACCTAGAAATTCTCTGCTCAAATCCTCTTTTGAGCCTACCTGAAAGGACAAAGTCACTGTGAGAGCTGCAGTCCTAGGCTGAAAAAAGGCAGTGACTTTTTTTCCAGACACAGCAGAGGTGTGAGACTGTTGTTGGGTACTATTTGGGTTATAACACTGCTAAAGGGGGAAAAAGTATCTTGTAACTCCTTACAATCAAAACATAGGAAACAAAGCAGTCAGGGACATGTTAGCAGTCAAGGAATCAAGAGAATAAGAGGAAGAGAATAGACTATTGTCAAAGAAAAGAGCAGTAAGGAAGAGCTGCAGAGACACAGACCATCCCATGTTTTATACCCACTGGTGCTCGCTTTAGCATAGCAGCCACAGGTCTCCCTACAGACCAGCAAATGCATGCTGAGTTTTGGGTCAGCCTTCCTGCACTCTTTCACAATGCTGAGACGAAATGTATACATCTAGATTTCGGGGGTTTTTCTAATGCTAGAAATTTCAGCTTTCTCTGGCACTTTCTCTGACACTGTTAAGTCCCCACAAGTCTCGGAGATGAGTACTGCCTCCCTGCTGCTGTGATTAGAAGTCTCAGTGTGCTGGATATCTAACAGAGAATTTCTCTTTCTGAAATGTGAAGTATTTGGGTATGTTCAATGGCTGTTAACAAATGTTAAAAGATGCAGGAAATTTTTAACTGTATGGCTAAAATGTAAGTACCTTGTCCTCACAGGGGCATAGCTCTTGGTCATGACTCTCACTGGCTTTGCAGCCACTGGAGTTCTTTAGACTAAACAAGGCTTAAATTCCTAGGGTAGAAGGTACTGCAATAAAATCAAACATCAAAACAAAATCAGACCAAATTAACTCAAAAATCTGTCCATTTTTTTCCTCCCTGTCATTTAAGTCACCCTTAAATTCAGAAGGAGTTTGAGCTCGTTTTACTGGCAGCACCCAGAAACTGATGTCTGAAGAGTACAGCTTCTGAAACGTCCTTTGTTTGAGAGGCTTGATCGGGGAAAAGGGAGCCTTAATAGTTTTAAACTACCAAGGGAGAACACAGAAGTCCAAAACCAAAAGATGCCCTAGTAAATCCTTCCCCTCTCTTAGGAGACCAGCCGCTGGGAGCGTTACTCACATCTACTGCTATATAAAAGCACTCAGAAGGTGGGGGAAAAAATAATAATAATTAAAAAAACATTGGCTGTGGCAGCATTGTGCGAAGCTGCGGAGCTGCGGGGCTGCCGGAGCCCGGCGCGGTGCGGGCCGGGGCCGCTGGAGGGCACTGGCGCCCCGCGCCCGGCCGCCGGCAGGGAAAGGCAGTTTTTTTCTCTTTGAGGTCCTGTCATTCCTGTGTAAACAAGTTACGTTCAAGTGTTTAGGATATAAATTACGACCATGCAGGCTTGCCTCGGAAAGAATGTAAACACAGCACTGTGGTCGGAGCAAACGCTGAAACTGACTTTATAATTTATCACAGGCCCTGAGAAGCTCAGGAAAGAAAAGGGCATGTCTGAGCATAAATATGTATTTTAAAGATGAAGAGTTTTATGTCTATGTATAATTACATAGATATAATTTTTATATACATATATATATATATATATATGGCTGGGGGGGTGTGCGTGCATACATATATATGTGTGTGTGTGTGTAAATATATATATCTACACTTATATGTGTGCACACATGCACAGAGCATTTTGCTGAAACTCTCTCCCCTTTTTCAGCGCTCGGGCGCGGGGCTGGGCAGAGTCGGGCGTCGGTGCGCGTTGCGGTACGGGGACCATTCTGTGTCCCCGTCCGACGGGGGGTGGTGGCCGTGCCGAGCTGCCCCCGGACCGGTCCCTGCGGTAGGCCCGGGGTGGGTTCGGAGCGCATCCCCAGGCCGTGGGGCTGGCGCGGCCCCGGGCTCTGCAGGATGCCCAGACGAGCAGCTCCTGGCGCCCGGCTCCGACTCTTGGCCGCTGGCCACCCGCGGGGCACCGTGGGGACAGGGATAGCCTCGCTTGGGGTGCTTCAGGGGCCCCTTTTTGTTTTCTTTTGTACTTTTTTTATTCTATTTTTCTCCCCTCCGGCCCGGTTCTCTGCCCTGACCTTGGTCGGTGCTTGCCCCAGACCTTATCCAGCCACGGTTTTATCGCCGCCCCCCGTGACCTGCCCTCTCGTGTCCAAGCCCGCATCGCACAGGGCTCCTGCCCCCATGCCTGGCAAAGTCCCCTCGGACACAAAGGGACTTCGAGGGCGCTATGGGGAAAGGGGACACGGGGACACGCAGATGCATCCCCAAAGAGCGGGGAGGACGTTTCAGACCTGGAGGCGCCCTCCAAAAGAGGATCATGCAGTCCTGACCCGCCTGCTTTTATGTCCTCTGCCTCGGTTATTCCAAAGTCTATCCAACAGCGGTGGAAAGCAGGATGGGAAGTGGGTGACGGCGGGAGGTGCAGCCCAGAGAGCATGGCACTGGTCCGCTCAGGTCAACCTCTTGCTCCCCTCCTCCTCCTGCAGTGACTGGAGGATTTGGGGTTGCATCCTCAACTCGCTCGGATGCCGGGGTGGAAGAGTTTTCTCAGAAGGAACCAAGGGAAAAGAAACGCCTGTCTAGTGATAGTCGTTATATACATTTTATTGGAAAAAAATTTTTACATCAAAATATTTTGGCAAACTGTAAAAAGTATACATAAGTGCAAATATATTCTCCTTTTAAAGCAATAGTGTGTGAGTATACACGAGATTTATTTAAAATAATTCTTTAAAAAATATTGTGGTAGAAAACAACTTTTGTAAAAATAAAAAAAAACAACGTTGTATTGCTGCAATACTGGAAAAAATTGAACTTTTCTTACAGTCTATACACGAAAGGGCTAAACAATACTGTTTTAATAATATCAATTGGTCGGTGCTAAAGTCCATACAAAGTGTCCTTGGTGGGGCTCGGGGAGAGAACACAATAAAAAAGCACATTTCCCGCTAACGCAGTAACAGAAGGGGGAGTCCTCGCAGGTGCGGAGACATTTACTTTTCTTATGCAAAGACACTTTCTCGTATAAAAATATGTCGATTTTTTCCCTTTCCCAAAGCTCGGTTCTTTGGGAGATGGCAGAAAGGCGATTTGTGATTAAGGTGGTCAGACTTGGCATAAGGACACTTAGGTCCCCCCTAAGCCAAAACATCACGCAAGGCATTTTTCTTTTAGTAAGACCTTTGGAGCACTATACCGGCTGTACGTGTCCTTCGTGGGGTGGAGTGGGACCAAAAACACTGCTTCCTTAGGCACATTTGCTAAGTGACTCGTGTACTATCAATGCTATCAGAGTGCACATTATATTTAATCTGCGTGGGTCCGTCTACACCTCGGCTCTGTTTGGTGACACCTGATTGTCTCTGTTGGGGCGCGGCCTTCACATCACGCAGGGCTTGATGTCTTGACAGACGCTTTGGTGGTGGTGATGGTGGTAGTAAGATCCACTAGCAGACGGGTGAAACGAAGAAATGCCATTAAAATTGAGGACGAAATCTTTCCTGTCACACACCGGGGAGGGATGATGCTGGTAGCGAGGCAGTCCCACTGCAAGAGAAGCAAATAACAAGAGCTGCTCAGAAGTCGGAGAGCTTTGCTCGGGTGGGGCAGTCCTTCCTCCCTCACCCCAGGGAGGAGAGGCTGCCTGCACAGAGCTGGCACACTGCTCCCTCACCCCCGGCCTCGGCTCCCTCAGGAGTTACCAAGGTTTGGTAACTCATCTTTGGCTTTCCTGGCAGAGGACTCGGACGCTCCCCCAGGGGCAGCGCCTGACCCGCTGCAGGGCAGAGGGCCCGGGGGTTCCATTGCCCCGAGCGAGGAGGGGAAGGGGATTACCCGGAGCCCCCCATCGCCTGCAGGTCGGAGCTGCAGCCGTGCCCGTAGGAGCCCCGAGCGCGCTCTGCGGGGAGGTTCCAGACCACACAGCCGTGCGGCACGCAGGCTGAGGGGAGGAAGGCAAGCGGAGGGGGATGCCCACGGACACGTGCCCGGCCGCATCCCGGCCTGGCGGGTATCTCTGGGCATCCCTCCTGCGGGGGCACACACGGACAGCTGTCTGTCTGCCCTCTGCCTCGGTACTTATCAGCCTGGAGGGGTAGAGCAGCCTCCGCGTGGGGGTACATCAGGGAGTGGGTGTTTTGTGCGTGTGCGTGTGAGAGGGAAAGAGGAGGCGATGCCACTTGCGTGTTTTTCTGCGTGCACCACAGCCTTTTGAACCCGATTCCCATCTTTCCTCGCTCTTCCCGCTCCCTACCCCGTTCCTGGGAGGATTTTGCTTCTGACTTGAGCGGCTGCAGGTTGAATTCCAGTCAGGATCCGTTTGTGTGTTGATACAGTATGTATTTATTTATGTGTATGTGTGTGTAAGAGCGTTCACGCCTTTTCGCGTGTGCGCTTTCATAAACACAAGATACACCCTACGGTTCATCAACAACAACAAGCCAAGTACATCCGTGGCACCGACATGCAAATGACCTCGCAAATTCCCATTGTAATTTCCCACAGCCCAAGGCAGCCTTTCGGGGGCCGCCTGGGAGACGACACCCCACCCCCAACACCGAGCCGTAGGACGGTGCTGGGATCCTCGCTCTGGCAGGGTTCCTACTGGATCCGGCGGGGAGGGGAGCACTGCCCGAGCAAGGCCCGCAGGGCAGAGCCAGAGAGGGCTTTGGTTTGGCGTGTGGATGTCAAACTCGACTAGCGGGATCCTGTCAAATATGACCGAGGGTCAAGGGAAAAAAAAAAAAAAAGAAAAAAAAAGGCGAGGAGAAAAAAAAAACAGCAAAAGAAAGAGCAGAAGAGTGAGTGTGTAGGGGGAAAAAAGGAAAGAAAAAGAAACAGGAGGGAAAGGTTCCCGGTTTTCCTCAGGATGGCGGAGCCGAACCCTTTGGCAGCGTTGGCCGATGGCGCGCACAGCCCGTTCTCCTCCGGCGCTGTCCCCTCCTTCACCCCGCAGAGCTCACTTTATAAAAGTGATTATTTCGCTGGATTTCCTCGGCTTTCTAATAACCCTGCTGGTATGCTCACCATAAACTGGGGCACTTTATTACAATCCTGATTCAATCATTTAGCAGGATTTAATAGTCTGCGAAAAAAATCCGGCTCCCCCCGCCCCCCAGATTCAAAATCCTTTTAGCAGAACCAAGCCTCCTGTTTCCAATTTTTACCTCTCTTATTCTTGAGTCTGATATAAATTCACGGTTTGAAGTCCTCCCTGACGCTGTCATGGGTAGAGAATTATTGACCGACCAACAGCGATTAGCCACCGAATTTGCTTTGCATTTCACTAAGAGAAAGGGAAAGGCAAATTTCACTTGCTACTGCTTTCGCGGGGACAGCAGGAGAAAGATTATTGCTGATTTTAAGTACAAATAAAAGAGCTCGGATCCTTTTTCCCCATCTCCTTTCACTCTTCTGAAATATTTGTGCCACAGAGATTTTACTTATCATGTATAAATGAGGACTGAATCTACTAAAAAATTTAAAAAATAAAATAGAGAATTTGGTTTGATTTTTTTGTTCAGTTAATCAAGGACTGCGTATGATTTGCACTAAAGCCTGGGGCCCAGATACTGAAGCTGTAGAAAATAAGCGGAGAAACACCGTTTTGCAAAGTGATGGCATTAAATCTGAGCTGCTGGAAACGGACACTGGTGGTCGACATTAAGACAGCGTCCAGCAGTTCGTATGAGTCTGTATCCGTCCTTGAACAGAAACAATTCGGATTTAAACCGCTCGGCCTCGGAAACCGCAGTGGAACTCCGGGAGGACCAGAACCCTTGCTCCCTCTCCCTCTGCTTTTTGTTTTGTAGAGGTATTCTTGGGCTGTTTCTGGACGAAAATTTCTGTTCCAGGAATCAGCTTTCTTACCTCAGGTGTCTGGCAGGAGGAGGGGGCAGCTGCCTCCCAGCCCCGCTTCCCGGGCCAGTCCCACTCCTGCACCACGCGTGGCCCCATGGGCCCTGCGTGGAGAACTGTGCGGCCGCAAATAGTAAAACAAACGGAAGGGGAAAAGATCCAAAGAAAGAAAAAGAAAAGAAAACAAAAATCCAAGCAAAAACAACAAACCAAGGCAGAAATTCCTAACGGAGAAGGTACGTAGTTCGGCGGGGGATGCCCTTGTGAACCCGCCGGCCTCTCGCCCCGGCTTCAAAAAGCACGTGGAAGGATTCCCTATAGCTCCGAAAAGTTGGTTTAAACCTCAGCAGAAGAGCCCTGTGGGCACAGAGGAGCCCAGCTGGGGATGCATCCCGTCCGCTCTCTCCCCTGCGCGGAAAAGCCGGTGAGACGGCGACCCGCTCCGCAGCCGCCTCTCCCCAGCAGGCACATCAGGGCTCTATAGGGGTTCGCCTCTTTTGTTTTTAAGGGAGGAAAGTTTGCAACCGCTTGTTGTCTGTCCCCTGACAGCCCACGTCCCTTCTGCGGTGACGGCGAGGGGACTCGCATGGCGCTGCCCTCCCCGCGGCGACAGCGGGCTGTGGGGAGGCCAGGGCAGGCTGCGGCGCTCGCAGGAGGACAGGAGAATGATTGACAGGCGCCCAGGGAGGGGGCGGGAGGGGACCCAGAGCTGAGGGTCGCCTGTATTTGTTACTTGTTGAAATTCCCATAAAATTGAACAAGACCCCGCTCTCATAGGGGTTAAGTCAGGCTAAAATCCTCTTCGGTGTGGTCCAGCCCAGACTGTCTTTGTTTGCTTAACCTCTGGGACCCACGTTTAAAAGGGCTATTTGGAAAAATTCCCCGTAAGAGCCCAACATCTTTTACCCATTTTTGTGCTCGGATTTTTCTGAGCAGACATTGTCTGTAATCACCGGCCGGGGAGGGGGTGAGGGGGTGGGAGACAGCGACCAGAAAACTCTTTCCCTCCGGTTGCAGAATTATACTCGATCCGCTTTAATCTTTCTAGCAAAGATAAGCGGGTGGTTTGGTGTTAGGGGTTAGAGGGTTTTTTATTTTCTTTTTAATTCTTTCTCTCTCTCTTTTTTTTTTTTTTTTTTTTTTTTTTTTTTTTTTTCCCGGTAGGGTTTAGAGGATAATATTTGACGCCTTTATTTGATTACTCCCGCGGCGCGTCTCCGCGGAGCGCGGTTTACCGAGGCGGCGGCGATGCCCGGCGGCGCTCCCCGCCAAGTGAAGCCGCAGCACGGCGCGGAGGGACCAGCCCCGCTGCCACCTCGCCGGCACCGGGAGGGGGTCGTGACACCCGGGACGGAACCGGGACGAAGCCAGACTTTCCTCGGAGCGCTCCTTCTCGGCACCGGGCAAGCGGGAGGGATGCTCGCCGCCGTGCCCACGGCCGCCCCCCTCAAACAGCCCCCCTGTCCCGAAACAGAACAGCTCCAACCCACGCGTATTTTTTTCCCTCTCGCAGACAATGCGCCTCTTTTTTCCGACACCGTGGCGGTCCGGGGTTCCCCCGCGAGAAACCTTTGTCGCGGGCGAGAAGCCCCTCCGGCGCCGCGCTCCCCGCCGCCCCCGCCGCCCCTCCGCGCCCCTACCTGAGAGGTCGTCGCGGGGGCTCTGGTGCAGGTATCCCTGCTCCAGGGAGTAGGAGGGCACGCTGGAGTGGATGCCGGAGGAGGCGGCGTTGGCGGCGGGGAGGCCCTGCTGCTTTATGTAGGGCGAGGCCCCCGAGGCTGTCCAGTGAGCCGAAGGGCTCGTGTAAGGCGAGTGGCACTCGATGGCGCTCGCCATGGCCGGCGAGGAGGGCACGGGGCTGCTGCTGCTGTCGGGGCCGTAGTCCCCGTTGGCAGTCACCGGGCAGCTGGCCATGTAGGTCGAGCCGGGGTTGGGAGACATGTGCGGGACGTGGTGGCCGCCGCTGAGTCCCTCGTAGCCGCTGGCCATGGCGTTGGGCATCATGTCCAGGTTGTAGCCGTTGGAGTGGCAGGCGAGGGAGGCGGGGGGCGCCTGGAAGTCGAAGCCCTGCGGGAGGATGGAGGCGCCGAAGCCCAGCCCGTTCATCATGCGGTACATGGGCTTCAGCGCCTGGCATTTCCTCCTGAAGCCGCGGGGCCGCCGTCGGAAGGAGCCCTCCTCGAACATGAACTCGCTGGCCGGGTCGATGGTCCAGTAGTGGCCCTTGCCCGGGCGGCCCAGGCCCTTGGGCAGCTTGATGAAGCACTCGTTGAGAGAGAGGTTGTGGCGCACGGAGTTCTTCCAGCCCTGGTAGGAGCCGCGAAAGAAAGGGAAGCGGGCCTGCAGGAACTGGTAGATCTCGCTGAGGGTTAGGCGCTTGGAGGGCGAGCTCTGGATGGCCATGACGATGAGGGCGATGTAGGAGTAGGGGGGCTTCTCGGGCCGCCGCAGCCCCGAGCTGGCCTTCTTGCTCTTGGAGGACGCCGCCGCCGCCGAGGAGGAGGAGGAGGAGGAGGTGGAGGTGGAGGAAGAGGAGGTGGAGGTCTCCAGGGCGGAGGAGGGCGGCCGGCTCATCTGGAGAGCTCCGGGAGCCGGGCTGCAGGAGCGGAGAGGGACGGGGGGCTCCAGCCGCTGCTGCCCGCTCTCGGTGGTCATCTGGCGGAGGGAGGGGAATGGGGCAGGGTGGGGTGAGGCTGGGAGGGAAGGGGGGGAGCCGGGCGGGGTGGGTACCGGGGCGGGGGGTGCCCTGAAGGGGGAGAGCGGGGGGGGCGGTGGGAGCCGCTGTCCTCCGGGCACCTCCTCAGCGCGGCGGGCGGCGGTGGGGCGGCGGCAGCACCCTGCGCATCCCTCCCCGCGGTCCCTTGCGCAATGGCTCCTCTGCTTTCCGCCGGAGCCAGGCACTAGGCGGGATGGACCGGCCCAGCCCCGGCCCCGGCCCTGGTCCGGCCCCCTCCCTCCCTGCGCCGCGCAGCCCGCGGAGGCTCCGCTCAGCGCCGCTCCGCTTCCTCCTCTGCCCCCCACCTGGGGACCATCCCGCTGCCTGATCCGGCAAGGAGAGGAAGCGCAAAAGCCTGCCCCCCGCCCCGCAATCTCTTCCGCACTGTTACTCTTTCATATATACTTTTTTTTTTCGTCAAAGGCACAGCGCGATCGCCTATCAGTTCCTTCAATCTCGCTATTATTTTTTTTTCCCTTTCCCCGCAGACCCCCCTAAATCCGGCCGAGAAATCAGCAGAGATAGAGGGAGAGGGGGAGCGAGAGGGGGAAGAAAGAGACCACCCCTTTTCCAGCTGGCCTCTGTCCACCCGTCATCTAGGCAAGAGGCGCTGCTGCTTCTGCGGCTGCCGCTGCTGCTGCGGCACCATCCCCGGCTCGCTCCCGCTACCGGACTAGCCCCGGTCCCGCTTTCCGCCTTCCCGGGGCTCCCTCAGGGGCCCCGCAGGCACCGCTTTGCCCTCTGCTCCCGACACGGCCCCGGGGCGAGGCGAGCACCCTGAATTCCGTGGGTGCGCCCCGTGACACAGGGGCGCTGGTGCGGGACACGCGTGTGAGGGGATGGCCCACCCTGCGGAGCCCGAAGCAGCAGTGTTTACCGCTCCTCAAGCCTGCAAGACATTTGCTTTTTAAGACTTTTCGCTACCCCTTGCCACCTCCCATGGCCCTCTAAAATGTCATTCATTTTCTAGAGCAGCAGGGGCAGAGTCCGGGGACCAGGGATGCGCCCTCCCTGCACGCCCCGGGGATGTTCCACCCGTGCAAAGGGGGGGTCACGCGTGCTGGTGAGCGCCGTTTGCCGAAGGAAACGGGGCGCCGGAGGGGGCAGGGAGGAGAGGGGCCGGCGGAGGCACAGGCCTGCTCACGAATGATGGAGGAGGCTCCAGAATCAAACTGGAGACGCAAGGAGGACGGCGGCAGGGCAAGAGGCAGAGCAGACAGTGATGCTGGAGCGAAGGAACGGGGGTGGGAAGGACGCGGGCAGAGCGGGACGCCGTGTCAGCGGCGTGCCTGCAGTTCTCAGTGTGTGTCTGTGTGTCCGTCTGTCTCCAGTGCAGCTCCGTGCCGAGAGCTCGCTGGTGGGTACGGGCAGGGAGGGGGTGGGGCTGGTCCCAGACAGTGACCTGCAGTTGAGTGGAAGCAGGCTTTTTCCATCAAACTCTGCCTGGATACCACACACAGAGCCCAAGTGTCAGTTTACTGCCCTGAGCCCAGCTCCTTTTCCCTAAGCTCCACAGTAATTAGACAAAGAAAACCTAAATTAACTGAACAGGCGTCGACAGCTTCCTCCAGATCACCACTGCTACATACATGGGAATGTGTCCGAAAATGGCTTGATTGTATCTGAGGATAAGCTAAGAAAAACACTACCAAGCCCTGCTATGTTTATGACACATTTTAATAGAAAAAATAATAGGTCGGTCCATAGACCCATGTTTACCTTTCCTAAGGCATCGATTTAAATTGTTCCCATAATTACAAAAAAAGAAAAATTCTATCAACCCATCTGTCTTCTTATCTTTTTTTTTTTTTTTTTTTTTCTGTTGTTCCCTGAAAAGGCAGGGAGGCCAGGGAGATTCCTGATCTCGTTGTAACGACCTATTTTGCCTTTTTTTCCCCTTATTTTTTTAATATCCGTGGTTTTATATAAAAAAACATCTTTCCTTGCTCTAGATCGGCGAGCGAGGGTGCTTTTTCACCTTCCTCGGCGGGATGTCTGTCTAAATGTCATCTTCGGATGACGCGTTGAAGTAATCTCTGCAATCTTCAGGAGACCAAGGGAATTAAAGGCAAGGGGGAGGATCATTGCCTGTAAATCACTCTAACCTGCCCCCGATTCAGTCTGTTCGTTTGGATCATTACTTTTAGTCGAGCGAGAAAAATCTTTTATTCCCAACAGAAGGTGTCACGATGTACCGGAGTGTCACTGGTGTCTCGGCGGTGCGAGACAGGACAGGCAGTGGAGCAAAGCCGGGAGAGGCAGCTCGGTGGCACAGCCGAATGCTGCTTCAGTCCTGACTTGACACAGCTCTGACACGGGAATCGGGGCTAACACATTCAATCTTCTACCTGTCAGCAACGTCCTCTTCTTCGCAGCAGATACTTGTTTGAAACACAGCATTAAAAAGTCTCCAAGACATGATCCCGATACTTTAAAAGATGATTTAAATTGCCTATGATTAAACAGAAGTGCTTTTGCTGTTTTGTGGAGATGTTTATTTTGGTTGGTGTATCCATTTCTGAGCTGATCCTAGTTTCGGAGCACAACTGGTTTGTTTTACCAAAGTATACGGAAATTAAACTTTTTGGCAGATTTGGTTACTCAGATGTTGTTGTATAATCATAGTTTTTATTCTAGGAAATCTCTTCATTATTGCGGTTTCAGTTTCACGTTCATAACACAGTCCCTTCTGCTTCGTGAGTTAAATGAAATAAGTTAGACTAAACCAGTTAAGAAAATGGAAGACAAATATGAAAGATAAATGTTTACGGTTATGTTGGAGTTCTTTCCCCCCCCCCCCGCCTCTTTTTGTTCTTTTTCTGTTCTTTTCCTCCCTTTTTTAACTGTGTGCTTCAGGCTCTTTCCTCTCCTCTGAGGTTCTGCAGATGAGAAGCGTTTTTTCAATTAAAGCCGAGACTGAAACTTAAACAAATCCCTCCAGTATTGTAAAAGTGCGTTTCCTTAAGCCCTGGAGGATTTTCCTCCAACTGTCAGTTTCAGGGTGCCTGGATTTAGATCTCGATCTACAGTGACTGACAGAGATCCCTTTCCGCATGAGGGGCATGCGGGCATTTTAACGAGCTGGAAGGAGCCTTGCTGCCGCAGCGGAGCGCCCAATTCCCGGCCCCGGCGGCCCGGGGCGACCACCTGGAGGGTGTGGAGGGGGGCAATCCCACCGCGGCGGAGGGAGCAAAAAGGCCAGGATGGGAAGGGACTCCCAGCGGTCTTGTCCCGTCCTTTGTGCTGCTCCCGGGACCTCTTGACTTCTCGGGACCTCTGGCAGTAGCCGTGCGATCCCGATGTTTGTTTAGAGAGGTTTTTCCGCTTTTTTTTTAACGCCCCCCCCTTCCTTTTTTTCTTCTTTGCATACGCAATGGGCAGCAGGCGTGACTCTTTTTATAGAAGTCTCCCTGAAGGCTGCCATCAGGACCTTTCTTCCCAGCTCCTGTTGAAGAGTCGGTCTCTCCCTCCTTTCCCGAAGCAGAGGAAAAGGGGAGATGATCACGGCAATCCGAGGGGTTGAGACGTCTCGCATCTCAAGGGCAGACAAGGACATTCAGCGCAAATGCATTGCATTTTCCCGTATTGGGGAAAAACCCCAAAAAACCAGCCTGACTCCAAAAGCATCACCAGACACTCTCCTTGAAGAGAGCGGGCACCTCTAGTAGCATTTTACAGGGGATCCACCTGGGGAATCGCCACGTGGGTTTGGCTGGCTTTCCGTGAAGATACCTTAAGAATTTTTTTATCAGTGTCTGACTGTGGCAGAAAGCTAAGCCTGGCACAGGACACCTTTACGAATGTGGTGATCGTAAAATCATAGGGCCGCACCTTTCCCTTTCCTCCCTGCTACACAGCTCTCAGGGCCGGGGCAGCCTTGTTCAGCCTCCCAGTCCTCAGAGGACGGAGAGAAAGACCAGGCGGGAAACAAAGTTTGGGCGAGAAGCCAGCCGAAGGGCAGAATCTAGTTGCCTTTAGGGAAGTGTGTTCCAGGGGAAAATCGGCCTCAGCAGGTGGGAGAAGAGTCTCTACTCAACTCTCCCACGCTGGACCCGCAGGACCCGGCTCCTGGGGCCGTCCCGCTGGGAGCCGGGGCTCCGCGGGCCTCAAGGGCCGGAGGACCCCGCGGAGGGGAAGTGCGAGCATTGAACACCAGGGGCGAGAAATATCCGCCCCCCGCCGCCCGTCCCATCCTCCGCCTCCGGACAGGTCCTGCTTTCACAGGCATTTGGTCTCTCCAGCGGGCTGAAAAAGAGTTTCTCACCGTTTAGACTTTCCGGGAGACACCTATGCCTAAGATTTTGTCGCATTGTTAACCCCCCAGCTCTCCCCCTCCAAGATTGCCCGCATCCCCTGCATCCCGCCCCAGCCTCCTCACTGCCCGGGAGCCGTGGCACACAGACACCCTGCAAGCCTGAGGTGTCCGCGCTCCGTCAGAGCTCCCGAAACCCAAGTTCGGCCACTCCGAATCCCACCAAGCTGCGGGGCTGTGCCAGGGGACCCGCTGGTGGAGTGCCGGGCCCCACGGGCACCCTGTCCCGCACGCCCTTCTGTGCTCTCCCCGCGGTGCCGGGATGGTGGGACACGGGAGAAAGGGGGGTCCCCACATGCGGGGTAGAGCAGGGGCTCAGACAGATGGAGGGGACCTGGCTGCCCTGCAAATAACGCGGGTGTTTCAACCACCGGCCGGAGCTGCGCGGACATCGCAGCCGATAAACCTGCCCAGAGGCACGCTCCTCGTGTAGTAACAGCGCTGGTTTTGTGTCAGCCCCCGAGTACTTCCAACCGGGTGTTTTTGTGCGTAGACTTTGAGTTTCCTACACCAGATGACAATGTTAAAGATTTTATCCCCTCCCATCTCTGCACAGCTCCAACTGAACTTCCCGGAGCATCAAAATAAGCCCCCTACAGCGGTCAGGATATAGGTCACCTCTCTAAAAGGAAACACAACCCTTCCAAAAATATAAAACATCTTTGACGTAGAAAAAAAAATACTCTTTTGTCTCCGAGCATCCTCTGTCGGTGTAAATAAAACGTGACAGGCGCGGGGTAAAATAAGAAGCGGGATGTTTCGAGATCACAGGAGAGGCGAGGTGCCGGCGCTGTGCGGGCAGCCGGGCGGCGGCAGCAGAGCAGGCGGCTCCGGGCAGGTGGAGGCTCTACCGCGCTCCCGGGAAGGAGTCAGGATGAGGGCTCGGGCAGACCTCCGAGGGAAGGCTGCAAAAGACCCGCGGGTGGGATCCGATGCCCTCCACCCGTTCACATCCTAAAGGCTTCTCGGTGGTAAAGGTCGCGCAAGTGCCAGCAGCGCCAGCGCAGAAAATGTTAGCGGCAGCCCTTGTAGAGATTCATCGTGTCTCTGCAAGGCTGTAGGAAGAGCCCCCCCGTCTCCCGATCCTGCTCTGCATACCCCGTTGACAGCCGCGAATAAGGGCAAACATGCTTTGGCCCGAGATCTGAACACACGGCACCTTTTTGACTGGCTTCTCCCCCGCCCAAGTTTGCATTCCGATCAAATGAGATTTCTAACTTTACACATTGTCAATAATTTTCATACATGCGCCGACCTTAATTACTTTCCATACCATTTGCAGCAGCAAATAGTTTCAGTGGGGTGAGAGAGAGCCAGCGGTGCCCCCGGCCCTGGCGGAGGGCTGCGCTTTTCTCCCGCCCCAGGAACTCCCCCCTCACCCCGAGCCCTCCGGCCGCCGCCGCCCCCGGCGGGACAGCATCCTCTTCCCGCAGAAACCCGCGTGTAAAGCACCGCGGGACGCCCCCGGCGCCAGGCAGCGGGGCTGGTCGGGTGGGCAGCGAGGGGGGAGCCCTCAGGGGCCGGCTGGCGTGTCGGTAGCATCGCAGGGTGTGTGAGGGTGTTTTAATTTGGGAGGAAGAAGGGCTCGGAGGGATGCGCGCAGCCACCGCCCCGCGACCCTGTGCGCCCCTCACCCGCATCGCGGCGGTGCCCGCAGCCCCGGCCCCGAGCTGGGGAAGGCACTAATCAGGAGCAGCTTTCCCCGCTCTCTCCTTCCCTCCTCGCCGCCTCCCCCTCCGTGCCCCCCTCTCCTTTCGTGAGAGGTTTGCATTAATTTTTAAGTAAAGCCCATAAAACATAACGACCCACTCAAAGGTAGGGCAGAGTTACTGAGTGCCGGATTATTACATGATTTACGAACATAGTTTGGAAAAAAGTAATAATCCAAGATCGCACCTCAGCAGCGAGCCTGCCAGGGCCGGGCACGGCTGCTGTGGCCGCGGTCCCGCTACCTCCCGCCTCGGTGACCCTCAGTAGGGCCGGTTCAAGGTGCGGGAGCAGGAAGCCGTAAAACCGATTTTAAATTTTTTGTTATTTTGTTGTTGTTGCCTTTTTTTTTTTTTTTTCTTTTTCGGGGGGCTGTGGGTTTTCCGGCTGCATCTCCCTGCCTCTCTCCCTCCATACACACCTTTTTACACCGATACCTCCAAAGCCCTATGTCTGTTACGATCGTCCACCAGATCAAAGGGAAAGGGGGGGCAATTGTGCCTCTGGGGTCCATGTCGCCCCCACTCTCATCACCCTTTCTCGCTTTGCCTCCTCCATCCGGGAGGCTTTTATTGATGAGCTGCCTTCGAGCCCCCGCACGAAATGTCCCTGAAGGGTTTAGACAATTCATCAGCCATCACTTTCGGTATCTGCTTCCTCCCTTTCAAATACAATCCTCGCACACCACGCTGGGAGGGGAAGGGAGCAGACTTGAGACCAGAACAGCTACATAATCAACGTCAAAATGATACCACTGACCTTTCGGAATCATGGAGTCCCGGCCAAAAAAACCTCCTCATGATTTATTTTTCCTTTTTTTCTTTTAATTTTTTTTTTTTTAACTTTCACTGCCACACCATTTACACCATTATTGCTTGCTTTCCCAAATTCATTAAGGCTTTGTAGCTTGGCAGATCCATCTCCTCCACCGCAACAGAGGAGCAAAAATACGAAAATACAACGTGAGGTTTTAAAACCATGTCCTCGCAAGCTGTCCATCTTCTCCCCGCGGTGTATTCGGGAGAGGAGGGAGGGACCGGGGGACCACCGGGATGCCCGATCTGCCCCGGGAGGGGACCCCCGGCTCCGCGGCGGCGGCCTGGCCGCTCCGCTGGGTGGCGCTGGGATCCTGGGAATGGGGGCTCGGGCATCCCTCACCTGCCGGGACAGGAGCCCGGGGACCCCGCCACTCCCAGCCCAAGGCTGCCAGCCTCGCCCCCGCTGGGCGCCTTCCCACAACAGCTCCCGAGCCGCCCAGTTTTACAGATACGTCTATATCGATATTTTTCTCCCCCTACTCAGATGAATTATACCACTGCGTGGAGAGAAAGAGGGGGGACCCCTCCGATTTCAAAGGGCCCCTTGTTTGGCTCTCATGTCATCCCTACCGATAACACCAGCCATGCCTGCTTCTTGCCACGAAAATAAATTCCCAAGCTGACAGGGGGAGAGGGGCGGCCCCCACGCGGGTCTCGCTCCTCCTCGCAGCCAGGCTGCGTTTAAACATCCCTCATCACTCCAGAAGCGAAAGCTCTCGCCTCGGATTTGTCCCAGGGCAGAGCAATATCCTCTGCTTATAAAGACCTGCTATGCCTTTTAAACACGAGGCTGACATCACACATACATTATATGCTCTTCTTTATTAAAACTTCGAGAGAAGTTTTTATAGTTTGGACCGAAGGGAGAGGAAGGGTGAGATTTGTTGGGAGGGATGGTGCTGGTTATGTGGACCTAAATGAACCTCTTGCTCTGGGTGTGGGTGGTGAGCAGGGAGCCCGTGGCTCCCTCTGCCATGGCCAAAGGGGGAACCTGGATGCCAGGCACCCCAGGCAGTGCATGGGCACAGGCTGCTTCTTCCCGGAGGTCTCTCAAGGGCAGCTTGGCACTGACTCTGGCTGGAAGGAAGAAACACTTGTGGCTGCTTGGGTGTGAAAAACCATTTGAATGGCACCAGAGAAGAAGCAGAAAAATGTCCAAGTTGATGCAGTCATGAAGGTATTTTACTATTCTTCTTCTGCAAAACCAGACAGCCTTTAAAGCTGCATGTGACATGCAAAGCAATGGATCTCTTCCAGCACTAGATATAGTTAAATTCCCTTCTCTTCCTTGTCTTCAGTCTTCAGAAAAACAAAAAGGCAAATAAAAATAGGATAAAATGGATTTGAGGGACAATTTTTCTTTAGCCTTTCTTTATTTCCTTTCCCTTGTCCTCATTCTTCTTCATGAAAAGAAAAGTGAAAAGAAAGAAAAGAAAATACTTTCATCTTCCCACCCTGTTTGAGGGCTGCTGATGAGGGACCCTGCAGATGAGGAAGTCAGACCTCCCCAGAAGCAAAGCAGGGTCTGCATCAGAAGGGAGCTGCTGTGGAGTCAGACAAAGGCAGCAAGGTGGGCACCCACAAGCATGCTGACTGAGGGAATATGTCAGGCTGAGTGACACAAGGAAGTGGTCAGAGGTGTGGGGAGGAGGTCTGGCCAGCAGACCTCAGGATGGAGGGAGGGTGGTTAGAATCTGGCTCCATCTCCAGCTGTCACCCCAGAAATACAGTGTCGTGCATTATAGATGTGAGGAGAGCAAATTAATGCTCTGGGAGCTTACAGATTTCTGGATCTCATCACAGAGATCCATGCCATGTCCAAGGAAATAGGTTCCATACTCACTGTGTTCAGGAGTCCTCTCCTTGTTGTATGTCCAGCCCCAGGGCAATGCAGCCACAATGTGCAGTGGGAGTTGACAAATGCTTTTGCAGCACAACAAATGCACAGTTAGGGAAATTGTGTGGAGTGCCTGATTCAGGCTGCAATGAAAACAGAAATATAGAAATATGTCCTGTCCCCCCTTTTCCAGAGGCTCTGCACTGGAACAACAGCGTGCATCTTCATGGGATAGAGGCTTAATTTCCTGCATTCTGAGAAGACATTAGCCTAAGTGTCTTATGGCTCACCATGCATCTGATTGTTTCAACAGATCAGACATACTGGCTTGGAGGCTCTGAAGACATCTAAGACAGAGCCAAGAAATAAGTGGAACAACAGCCGTGAAGAGGATGAGAGGTAGAGATTCCCCCCAGGGAAGGCAGCTCTGCTGCTTCTCATGGTACTGAGGATAGAAAGTCCTGTATTCACTCAAATTCAGCTATTCAAATCCTGCTTAATTTTAATTAGGCTTTTTTCCCCCCTCTTCTACTACTAACCCTTCTACTCTTTTTGTTCTCATAAAAGAGACAGAAAGAAAAAGAAAAAAAAATCCCATGTGCCTTAATAGAGCAGGAGCATATCTGTTTAACAGAAAACATGACATCTTTCACTCTCCAAATTGAATCTTATTACCAACTCATTCCAAGAAACACCAGACCCAAGAGGAAGAGGACATGGCCTTTTTTCCCAGCTAGAAGAATGCTAGCAGAGCAACTGATTGGGAGATTAATCTGTTGCCAAAGTTGTCCTGCCAGTAACTAATTTATTCTCCAAAGCATAACTTATTCCAACTCTTGAAATCTGCAGTGTGGATCCAAGGGGAAATTGCCTCACAGAAGGTAGCAGGTTCAAGTCTCTGAGCTTCACACAGAAAAATGAATCTAGTGCTGAGGCTAAGATATGTAATTTTCTTTAAAAATTTGAGCACTTTTAGCACTCTGGCACATTAATGTCACCAGGATGTCTGGATGTAGAAATAACTAGCAGTTATATTTGTTCACATCCAGATTGTGTCTTAATGTTTGTCTATCTTTTCAAACTATCAATAATTTTATTTTAAAGTTATTTCTTCCCTGAGACTGGACCTAGCCCTGCAAAGTGGCACATTCCCAGCTGAGAGTTAGGAGCAACAGGATTGTCATCAATTGCTTAGCTCCTAAATGGAAAACCATAAAAGATTTTTTATATATTGGTATAAACACACGTTTGCACACACACACAACTTTTACCTTTGTATCTTTATATAGGCATACATACAGCACGTACCTAAAGCATTTGCATAAACTCACCAGTAACTGCAGTGCAGACAGGCTGTGTGTTAAAGAAACAATTATCCATGTACAATTCATGTATCCATATACAATTATCTTTCTTTCCATGATATTTCTCTCAGCTGTGGCTCAATCAGTTTCCAACAGAACTACTGAGTTATGTCAGGGTGGCCAACACAGAGGTGAAATCTTAGCCATCCCATTTTGCAAATGGTATTTATGCATGAGGTAAATCTGATATCACTGCACTTGTCTGGATGTATTGGTGATCTCTGATGCAGGTGAATAAGATGTGGCAGTATTCTTCATGTAAGTTACTTGGTGATGCCTTTGGTTAACAGGATTGGAGGGGTGTGATAGATATTTGCCTGTTTTTTTTTGCCTTGATCCCTTCTCCATGCACACTGTTGCCTTTTGGGACTTGCATGTTTTGATGGCACAGAGAAATTCTCAGACCTGGAGGACTATTGTTAACTAGACACTCATTTTCTGTTGCCATCTGAGTGGATCAATAAGTACCTTGAACTGCTTACAAATTGTCTGGTCCCCCTGGATAGATCTGGCAAAGAAGGAAGCCCAGCAGCAGAAGGAGGGAGGAGAATTGAGAGACTGACACAAGAGTGAACTTACCAAAATGTCTGTGGAAAGCAAGGAAAGGTGTAAAAGCTTATGTGACCAAAAAAGCCAATGATAAAACTAAACCTTGCTTCCAAAACCAGAGCAATCTTGATGGACAGGATAATAGGATTGCTTCTTATCCCATTGGTCTTGATTTTCCACTCACTTCCACTGCAATAAACAAGGAGTAATTCAGATAAGTTAATGAAACTGTGTTAGTGCTAGTCTGGAATACAGAGCTTATTGAAGCCAATGGAAATTTTACTGTGAACATGAGTAAAAGCAGGGGGAAAAAAAACAAGCTTACAGCTTTCCTCCATTTTGCATGTTTTTGTACAGCAGAATTAATCAGCAGTAATATCTCAGTGCAACTGGAACAATGCAGGCACATTGAAAAAAAGTGGAAGTGGTGGGGTTATTTTTGGGCTCCTGCCATTGGGTGCAGTCCATTTCTGAGGCTGTGAGCTGGTCCTCCATGCAGCCACCATGAGAGGGTGTTCAATTGGCCTTGCTGTCAGGAGGTGGGGTGGAGTTTGAAGTAGCTGACAAGTGCATTAGAAAAAATAAATATAACTGGAATGCTTGGGAAGTTACCTCATCCAGAGCTAGAAAATAATTTGGACTGCTGTGAGAAGGAATATTTGAAAAAAGATTATTCAGTAGGAAAATGCTTGGATTGGCTATTAATCCCCAGTGCTAAGCATATTTTTCTATATTTCTGCAATTATATTATTGCCAGCTACTGTGGGACAATTGACAAATAACATCTGGTCACAAAGCCTGTTCAGGGTGATGGAAAAATCACTACAGCAGCAATTAAAACGCTTAGAGCCAAAGAATAAAACAGCATGCAGCAATCAAATGAAACAGAGCATACTTTACAGTCAACAGTTTTTCTCCCTCAGTTTTTAGCACAGCAGTGCCAGTCCTGGTTGTAACAAGCACAGTTTCACTGTTTCACAGTTTCACTGCTTTCTCAAGTGGTTCCTGCAGACTCTCCTGACACATTAAACTAACCATGGCTTTTGCATCAAATTCTGCTTGATCCTAGATGGGGTTTCATGCATCCACAGTTGTTCTGTAAATAAATGCATATTTCAATTAATGCTTCAGACTATTTGATAAAATATCTTTAGATTTAGAAAGCTGAAAATGTTTTTGTTCCTTTCTGGGTTTAATTCTTTGCTGTCCCTCTTTTCTTGGTTTTCTTCCTCTTTTTCTTTTTAAGAGTCTGAATGAGGAGTGGAAAGAGGGCATTGAAAATTGCTTTCAGTTTGTCTTATTTCTGACCACCCGATGCATTTGCTTAACTTATAATTTAGCAGATAACTTTTGCATAAAAATAAATATCTCAAAATTACCCCTGTGCATATATATAATTCTATACGTGGCACATATGAAGAAACGAGTGGATGTTTACAACTCAAGCCATATGATTTTTTCAGTTTACAAGACCAGTTTAAAAGATCTGTTCAATAGCTGAGGTGTATACATCAGTAGAATGATTACCTTTAAACTTTTGAAACAATATTTCAGCAACAATTTCCTTGTCTACAACTTTACAAGGCTGTAAATAGCCCCTGTGTGCATAATGAATTCTGACATCATAGGCCAGGGTTCTTATACACAGCAGGTTTTCCAGAACTTTTATGAGCAAGTTACACCTTGAGGCAAAACTAAACCCCCCAACTTCTATTATAAATGTTACAATAAAGTGTTCCTTTGAGTTTTCCTAGAGCTCAATGTTCCGTCTTTCTTCCCGTTCCAAGTCATTCTTTCTGTGCCGTGCCCGGATTCGATACACGAAAAATGTGTTTTGCTGCAGACATATTGGATATTAGGTATGGTTACAAGGTGTTTTTTATGGCTAGGCTTGCAGGACCAATGTAACAAGGTGATAAAGAACAAAATCTCTTGCTCTTACAGTACTGTACTCAAGGCTGTTGCTATTCCTACATGAACCACATGCGGTGATTTTATTTATCCAAGTGCTGGGTGTAACAAAACTCCAGTATGTCACAAGCAAGGACTGGGAGGAGAAAGAGTCAAATGATCTTTTCAAAAGATTGAATAGAGACAGGCTTGCAATGAAACTATTCTGTGTAGCCTGTGTTTCTCTTCACCCAGTGCTGTGGTGAGCCCACCTAACAGTGCTGCTCTAGGTTCCTTCATATTCCACCGCAAAGCTGATGAAGCTGTAAAGGTCTTTCTCCTCAGTTTTCCCACAGTAAGTCCAAGCTTTAGAAACACAAACAAATTAAACTAGATATATAAACTAGATATTAAACTGATACATGCAATCTCCTTTTAATCACTATAGCCATTCCCAGCAGCTAAAAGTGACCCTGGTTAGAGAAAATAAAGAAACATCCCTTCTGTCCTCTGCAGTCACTGGGCAAGCCACTTCCATGTACATTTCTGAGCAGTAGACTAGCTAAAGGGTGGGGACAGTTGAATTAGCCAAGAAAGCACTTCAAAAGATGCAAGCAGGCATCATTCCTAGGTGAAAAATGCAAATGGTAGTGCATCCTCACTGTGTAATGTCCCTTCCCAGCCCTTCCTGTACAGAAAGGATTTCATGACGGTGTGACCAACACCTGACTATGCACAGGAAAAAGAAACCTAGGCAAGGTGAACTGAAGGTATTTATACAATCAACTGCTTGCTGAATGTGTGCTGCTGTCAAATGGCCATGCAAACAAACCCCATTCCTGCTTTTAACCCTAGTTTCCCCTTCATTTTCAATTCTGCATCTGCACTTCATTTCTGGCGTCCTCTGGTATGAATGACCAAAATCCACACTGAGACTATATATCTAGGGCAGAAGAGCTTGATTTGCCCACTCCCTCTGTGCCTTCAGGTTGAAAAGCTGTGTACAGCGTGGAGCTACTTTTTCTTTGGATTCCATTTCGCCTTGGTCTGTGGAAAAGCAGAGTTGTCAGGTAAGAGGATCAAGGCAAGTGGAGGCAGCACCACTTAGCTGGTGCTGCTAGGGCAGAAAAATTCACTTCAAATCTCTGTCAGGAAATAGTTTTTTTAGAAAGCTGATACTCTTCTCCTTTTACAGACTCATCAGACGAACATCAAAATGATGACAGAGTTTTCCTTGGCCCATTTCCTACGGCAGCAAAGCATCTTCCCAGCGCTGCCCCTCCGCCTCCCCAGCACACTGTAAGTTTCATTGTTGCTGAAGCAGGTTATCTGGAGGTCAGTAGGCTAACAGGGTGTTTGGATTTCCTAAAATTGTGCCTGTCCTTAAACGTGGCAAATGGGATTGTTTACCCACCACTGGGTGAGCCAGGACCGCACACCAAAAGCCGCATACAATGCTGCTATTCCTGCTTCCCTATTCCTGCTTCCCTGCTCCCTGCCCCCTCCCTGCAGGTATTTCAGCTTTCCGTGAGGGGGCTCATTAAGGTTCATAAAACACAGTAAAGGACCTGGCTGGAGACACTTGTAATTCTACAGGTCCACCATGTGGGATATGCAATAAAAAAAATTGCATAGCTGGAAAGAGATGTCCTCAATAAAAGGCTTAATTGAAAGCAGCCCTGATGGTCAAAGTGGTATCAAGAGGAAGGAACTACCATGACACTAAGGTTTGAATTTGTTTCCTCTGACACTGATTTCCTGTATGGCTTTGAGCAGCAAGGCACTTAATTTCTTCAGAGCTCTGTTTCCCACCCATAAAACAGGGATAAGAAGATTGCTTTTATTTTATTGCATTTTATCTTACCTATTTGGACTGTGAGTCCATCAGCACAGAACCTGTTTCTAGCCAGCTAACAGTATCCATGTGGCTGTTTAAGATGCCAGCATTACACTGTCAAAAGACAGACAATATCTCTGTTCTCTTCTGCTATTTTGTGGTTCAAGAGGGTTTTATTATAAAGTGCAGGAGTGAGTGTTACATTCTGCTCTTCTTCCTAGACCAGTAAAAAAGCCCCTTTGTAAGAACTCACTTGAATTATTGAGGGCCCTTTTGGGGCTTCATTAAGAACTACATTATTACTATTTACCCCAATGTACTTACACTGAGATAATTTCACTGTCTTCACAGGTATTTTACCTTCTGATTTTTCTCAATAAAAATATACCTGTAAAAGAGCAACCCAGTTAATATTCTAAACTGGAAACTTTCCACTAATGTAAACAGCTTTGGATTGAGTATGAGAAACAAGGAAGAACCTCCAACAATAATTTTTTTACTTCTAAAGTAGTGGTAATCATAAAAAAGTCCTGGTTCTGGTTGAAATGAGTGACATTTCTATGGCTTTTTGCTTTTCCTAAACACAATATTCAAACTCAATCTTAACTTTGGCTGCTGTTCACTGAAAATACAGCATAGTACGAACACTTAGTACTCCTGCTACAATTTCTTGCCCATTTGTGTCATGTGGATAATGTTAGAAATCACACATTGCTTACAGATTGACACTCAAACATTACTGCTAAAAAGGCCTTAGGTGCATAGTAAAATTTTGGGCCAGAAGAAGACAGTTTTGGAGAGGTTGAACAATCACACAGATTTTGAAAAAATCTAGGTATACCTTAATGGTACAGAAAGTTAAGGAGCTTTTACTGGAATATTAAAATGTATATAATAAACTGAACTTATGAAGTTTGCATCATTCTGTCTTTTTGTCATGGCTTCATATTGGCTCCTTCCTTCTGTGCGCGCCTGGCCCCCATCCTGGAAACCACCGCTGGGGTGAGCATCAAGTAGTGTGAGGGATCCATCTACACACAGAAAAAGTAGCCAAAATGAGGCCATTCCAATACTTAATGCCCACCACATCACTTTGAGTTGTGCCTGTGTCAGACAGCTGCAGGAGAGATACCATGGCACTAGGAGCTGCACTGGGGACAAAGGACCTAACATCCACCCCAAATCCACTCATGAACAGACATGAGAGACCACTTGAAGGGTGATGACCATCACCTCCTGCTGTTTTGAGGGAATGTAGGGCCAGGCTGAGTGCATACAAATGCTCTGAGCCTGAGCAGCACAGTTCTTTTCAATATACTGCTGATTAAGGCAACCATAAAAGTAAGGGTGGCCCACAGGCTGGGTTGGTGGTCACAAGTGTGTATTGTCTGTGGTTTGCAAACAGGGAAGTTGCTGTAGTGCAGTGTGCTATGTGTTTTTTTAGACCAACCAAAATCTGATGAGTAGCTGCAGTGTGAGTTATTGCAATCCCCTTTGGGTAACCCGGGAGAGATAGGAGAAAAGGAGTTGTCATCTTTAGCAGAAAGTGATCCAATGTATGCTTGTTCGCCTTTTGTAACACATGGGCTTGTTCTTGGTATCTTTGAAGTTAAAGTTGTGTGTTTTTTTATTGATATGCTGTTAATTAGAAGTCATTGAGGCAGAGGGTGTGGATAAAACAAGTTGTAATTTTGTATGTGAGTCTGTGCAAGACTTTATCTAGATGAAAAGGCAGAAGGTGCCACAAATGCAGTCTCTAAAATAGATGCTAAATAAATAAAATTGAGAGATGAGAGATCATTGGTGGTCAGAGAGGTTGTTGATGGTCAGTGGCAGGCTTCAGAAGGGTGCAGAAATGGTCTTCAGACTGCTTCCCCTGTTGTTTTGTGCAGTAGGAAGTACTTAAGTTGGAGACATGATGAGAAGATGACTTGTGGTAGTGTTTCGCTGTTGTATTGCACTAAAGCGTCTTGCATTTCTCTGACTGCTTTTTGTTATGTCAGTGTAGAGAAGCCACAGCCAGGTGTGACCCTACCCAAATGGGAAACAATTTTGGGGCTTGGGAGAGTCACAGCTCCTGTCCTTGTAAGTAGAGAGTCAGGCAGGAACAGGTAAGTGCCAGAGGGGAGTGTGTGGCTGAGCAAAGGGAACAGGTAGAGTGTCTGTGTCTGCTGATCATGAACTTTGTGTGCTCTGAGAAAGAAGTGAAGCATGATGTCCAGTTAGTTAAGCAGGGAGAAAGCATTTCTTGACAGAACTAGGTTTGAAAAGACTTTTGGCAAGAGTCCACAGCTAAATTAGTATCCTAACACCTGTTGGGGGTGGAATGAGGAGCCTTATAAAAGCCATCCCAGAAACAGAACTGAGAATAATAGGGCAGTGAACTGAGCACTTGGGATCTCTCTATACTAATGCTAATGGTATGGCAATTAAAAAAAAATGTCCAAACCATTAGATTACAGCCAAAGATAAGTCAAAACAGTTATTGTAGAAACTTGGGAGATGGATTCTATGACTGCTACATCAGAATAAATTGCCATGGAAGGAGACAGGGGAACGAAGGAGAGAGATTGTAGTACATGCCAAGAATTTTAGACTTTCTCCAGAGAAGAAGAGATGATACCTAGTTTACTGGATGCCTCTGGGAAATAGAAGTAAAGATCCATAAGCCTTTTGTGGTCACAAAACTGAATGGAGGCATTAGAGCAGAATCTGGTTTGAGTAATAATTAGAAGGATTTAAAAGGCAGGTCATGGAGGAGTTTTAATAAAAAACGTAGTGGGATAAAGCTAATCAAAATTTTGGAGTATGCTGAGAACATTTAACTGTAGGAATGTGGAGAAAGCAGTAAAAGATGTTATTTCTGGCATTTATTTAAGAAGCTGACAGAGGATCTGAAGTTCTGAGGTAATTTAAGTGAAGAGGATCATCTGAAATAGCTTGAAAATGATGGTGGTAAAGCACCTGAGCTCCAAGGAGAGAAATATGTTAAAGCAATGGAAGGGGACAATAGACTTTAAAAAAGCTGCCCTCACCAGACTGCCTACTGGGACTTTAACAAGGTATCTGGCTGCTAAATCAAAGGTAATGAGTGTTAGCTGATTTGGTCCCCAATTGTGTGTTTCTTCTCAGTCCCAAGTCTCTATTTCTCTCTTATTCTCCCAGTTCTGTGTAAAATTATATTTATTGTTCATCATCTTGAGGTTTTTAGAGTTTCCCATGCACATAAACATCCATGGATAAATACAGAATTCTACAAATAACCTTCACCAAGTCCTTCAATTATTGAGAAGGGTGGGGGTTGGGGGGGCAGAGGGAAGAAAAGGTAAATCATTATTTCCTTCTAGTTATGAACACAGCCTGAATAATTTATTTTGGTCCACTACATAGCCCGTTGAAGTGACTTCAGAAGATCCTCTAGTCTGTCACTGCCAGTGTCCTGTCCTCAGGAAGTGGAGAACCGGGGAGTATCCAGGTGTGTCCTGGTGTTATCTTAAAACACACCTGCAGGCTGCAGTGTTGCCTTGATTATCTGCACACCTCCACGGAGGCTCTGCTTTGTTTTTATTCTTAATGGTGTACTAATCACCAGCTGTAGAAACTGGAGTCAAGAGAAAGCCAGCAAAGTGTCTCCAAACTAAGACAATGATAGTTAGACGTCTTAAATGGTGTTGCTCAGGCTAACTGGGGAGAAAGAATAATGTGGGTGTTTCATTAGTTCTAATAGTAATGTGTCTATTCCTACCAAGCAGATCTAAGAGACACAAGGTTTGTAAGGGTTGCTGATGTTCCTGCTGAAAGCTAAACCCATCTTGGCTTAGAAAGTGCCTTTTCCTACAAGTACCTACAAATTCCCTCATATTGAGGGATGTTTCGCTTTGTGTCCAAGAAGTAATATCAAATTCTGTCTTTTTTCTTTGGAAAGCATGTGTCTCAAGAATAGAGTGAGGGCCAAATATGCTCTGTAGGAATAGTTCCTCCTTTTGTAAGGGTGGATGATAGAAAAGGGAAAGTTTTGAATCTGAGATTTTTCAACCTGTGTAGAAAAGGGTTAGTATGTCCAGGACTTGTTGCTGAAGAACATGGAAGACTGAATACCTTGGGAAAGGCAAATTGACCCAATTATCATTTGGGTAGTGGGAAGAGAGGAATCTCCTCTTCACTGGGAGTTGTGTAGGTGTGAAGTTTTTTGTTCTGAACCTTGACTGCAAAGTGACTTCACCTAGTGCACGGCACAGGTATCGCACTTGCTGGATCAGATGTAGACATCACAGAAACAGAAAATGGGGCATCTCCAGTGCCTCTATAGAGGTGAGCTCCTGGGCAAGTCCTTGGTAGATTCAGTCCCTCTGCAGACATAGGTCAAGACACGCAGACCAGCACCTCCTTGTGCTACAGGTCTCTGCTCTGCTGAGTGAGAATCAAAAGGATTTAGAAATGGAATTTGGATGCTTTGGTGGGATCCTTGGCTGCAAGGGTCAGCACCATGAATCCTTCTATCTAGAAAGCAGTTAACAACAAGAAATTGTGCCCCACTGAGAGGTACCCACTGTTGTGTTGACCTGATTAAATTACCAGACTGTGTCCGTGAAAAGGAAGAATGTATGTTGGAGCACTGTGCAGCTCCTGGTTGATGCCAAGCTTAGGCTTGCAAACTACACTGAGAGAGCTGTGGGCTAAAGGAGAAGTTATGAATCTGGAGAGACCAAGGGTGTTCTGTTGGTCCTGAGTAGTGTCACTGTCAGATGGTGATCTGGAGATGTGAATGTTGCCTAAATGAGTTAGAGGCACAGAAACCAAGTCAAGTCCCAGGTTAGTCTGCCCATGTGGACTGTCCTGCTCAGTTGCAAGGAGACTTCTCTGGGAGTTATTAAACTTTTTCTTTTTTTCTATAACAAAAAAGGCATCTAGATCCTGCAAGCCTCATTTAATGGTGGTTAAGTTTTTAGGAAAATCTAGCAATTAACAAAACTGGGCCTTGTCTACATTCACCCCAGTATTCAAGACTCTGTAGATTTCTGTTCCCCCACTCACTTGTTGACTCTGGGTTAATTATGTTTAACTGCTACAGAGCAGTACTTCCACAGCAAGGTATTTTTGAGCCTGATCCTGCAGATTGTTACCCATCAAGTAAGTTCAAAGTCTTTGCTTTGATTTTATGCAGAAATCTTAGGTTTTCTAGGTCAATATATATGACTGTATGTGAGAGAATGTTTTTCTTCTTTTTTTTTTTCTCATAGTATTTCCCCAGAGTTGTGTACTCCCCACAGCCCTTAACAAGTCTGGAGGAAGGGAACAAGTAGAGTCCTCACCTGCAGCTTTACAGATAAATTGTCTCACTAGAGTGTCCACTCTTATCCAAAAGGACTTCCTGATGGATAGAGCTAGACTTACAGCTGAGGACTGTTTCCATGCTGCACATGTAATTTTCCTGTTATAACAGTACAGCTGGTCATGTGTTTTGCACTTTTCTTGACATAAAACTTCCTAGGAATAGATATATCCACTTGTATCTCAACAGCTTCAGATGCTTCCTGCAAATCTTGCTAGGATTGTCTGCACAGGTCAGAACATTTCCTGAAGTGAAATACCTAGAAAGTATTCAAACCTATACTTAGGAATATGAATTGATGGCCTGCTTTTTTTTCTTTTTTTTTTCCCTCCCCTGGAAGGATGCAAACAGATACTACCACCACCAAAATCAGTGCCAACTCTGATTTCTCAGCTCTGACAGGAATATATGTCCACTTTAATTTCAAGTTCAAGTCCTTTAGTTCCACAGAAGCAAAAAAGGGAACAACATGGAAAATACTCAATGTCTGATCCAAAGCATGTTGAAATGTATGCAAATCACTATCATGGGCTTTGGATCAGGTCCTAAGTAAACTAATTCTTGGATTGTCACCTCTGGTCATAATGACCCTTTGTTTTGCCTTTTTAATGATAAATGATTATGTTATAAAAAGCCTTATGTAATTTCTGGCATGGTTAGGCATCATAAGCAAGGTGTGTAATCTTAGAAATGCTCTAGCTAGTTTCTTGGGTTGTGTAACAAATAATTATGGAATCTCGCTGAGTCTTGCTTTATTATTATACAGCTTCAGGCTCTTACCCCCAGTGGCTTTACATGCTTGTTAATATTTAAGCTATCTTGTAGCTTGGGTAATTTGTAATGAGTTTTTTTTGTTGTTGTTGTTGTTACTGAAGCTAGCATTAAACAAAAGTAGTTGTTGGAGGAAAGGGGGAAAGCTGTGATGGATGATTTGTTCTTCTGAAAATCCTTTTCCTTGTTTTAATACTTTTTGGCTCATTCACAGATACAAATATGAACTAGAAAGCTTTTCCAAAACCTTCCTTGTGTGCTTCTCTAGCTAATCAGGAACACACAGCACTGTACTTCTCAGCAGATTGGGCAGTGGTGAGGACTGAGTTTTGATATAAAGAATACTTTGGTATAAAATACAGATCACTCTTAAAGACTAAAGCTCTAGACAAAGAATTTTAAAACAGAGGAGGTCTTCTGACTGCAGAAAGTATCCAGACTCACAGAAAGGACGGAGAGAATTTGGTCAACCTTCGCTGTGAAAAGTGGACAAGATCGCTCTTGTCCCTGATGACTTTGCCCCATCCAGCTTAACCATGAGCTCTTTCTTTGACAGCTCTAGTCAAAATCCAAGAACTTTCTAGTTACTTATTCAAGACATCTGTGGTCTGTCTTCAGGGTCAGAAGAACGGATCAAAACCAGAAAACTTTTGTGGAGAATTGGAGTTGGTTTTTGGCAGGACAGAGCTTCTGCTTTTACATGTGGTAGATGAGGCTTCAAGAATGGAGTGCACAAGGATGAAAGATCCTGGTATGGATAGAATGGTGGGGGATCGTCTGGAGGGATTTCAAATGTGACTTATTGTTAGCCTTACCCTCCCCCACCAGCTTTTGTGGTCTTCACAGGGACCTGAGGACAGCATGTGCTGCATGGTCGGCATGCTGCTTGATCAAAGACAAAGGGACAGAGCTGCACAGCCTGTCATAGGATTGGACCTGTCTATATGCCATCTATACTGATGGCATAGACAGGTCCAATCCTCCCTACCAAAGCTGAAGTACATCTGGCTTTTTGAAAGAGAGCAATTTTAATGGTGAAAAAAAAGAGCTTCAGATAGGCTCTGAAACAACACTTACCACACAGGAGTGCTGCTTTGATTTTCCTAATGAAAAATGAAAGTTCAGATTGAGCTGCAATTGGTAAAAACAGTAGCAACCAGTAAAGGTATTTTGTTCATGATTACCAGTTCACTTGTGTTTGCATAATATGAGTCCTTGGTATACTCAGCTCTCAAATCCTGTCTGTGGTTGGAGGCCTCCCAGCCCTGAACCTTTTCCAACCACCTCTACTTCTCAAAGCAAGGTATAGTAAAGGTAGAATAAGGTATGATCAGGATGAGGGATGAATTTATCAAAACTCTTCAAGAGATTCCTTGTAAGGGGATTAAATGCAAGTCTGAAGTTGTGAGTGAAGAGCTTCAACCATTTGCAATGGTTGCAAATTTCTCGCAGATGGCAGCTACAGTTGATCCTGTGGCCTGTTATCAGGAGGCACTTTTGTAACAAAATAGCAAGAGGTCCTTCTTTACGTGACACAAAACTGACTGTGAAATTGAACTGAAAAAATTGGAATGGGCTCAAGAAGTGATAGGACAGGTTTCGTAAAGAAAAGACTTTCAGGGCTATGAAGTACAAAAATCCTGTTTTGATTTAGGAGTACCCTAATCTTCATGTAGAATAAAGAAAAATGTGGAAGTATGTTTACCTGCTGTTGACCATTCCCTAAGCCATAGAGGATAGGTGTACTGGAGACAGGACCTTGGGCTAACCAAAGTTCTTCTTTGATATAGGACTGGCAAGAGTTTTAGACATATCTGAAGGGATTTTGGAATTACACACCTTCCTATGAAAAGATGCATAACAATTGTCACAATCGAGCTTGGTGTTCCCCATGACATTTTTGCACCAATTACAGGTCAGTTAGAAAGTTCTATACATGTTTGTTGTAAATTTGAACTTTTAGTGAAATATATTTCAGCTGCATGGAATGTGCTGGAGTTCTCCTGGACAGAGCAGCCAGGGAAAAGCTAATTCACCTGGCAGGCCATGCTGGTGGTAGTCCAGCAAGCCTGTCCACCCTGCTTGGGTCTTTCAGCATCCATGCAGGAACAGGCTGGGAGATGTTCCAGAACTCACAGGTTCAAGTGGAGCATGCGGGGCCCTGGGGGATGAACAGCATAGTTACCCGTGCCACTTGGGTGCAGCTGCCTGCTACTGTCCAGAAGGACACATTCCTTTGCTTGCCCACATCAAAAGGATGGATTCCTTCTTCTCTGTAGCATGTGGGTCTCGCTCTGATTGCAGAATAAGAAACTGGCTCTGCAGGTCTTTCTTCATACAAAACCTTTATTTTTTCATGTTCCCGTTTACATCAGTGAAACTTGGAGATTTAAGACCTGTATTTTTTCCTAGCGTTTAGCTCTGTGTTCATAGTGCAAATATGGCCACATTTAATCCATATTTCAACTCTGTCATATTGCACAGCTGTTCACCAACACAAACTTATTTCAGTGAATGCCAATATATATTTATCTCTGCAGCCTTAAAAATGTTATGCTTTCTTTTTCATATAAGTGTAAAAGGTGATTTGCCAAATAATTGACAATTTTACTTGTATATAATATTTTGATGTATTATTCAGGTTGTGTATTGATGGGCCTTTTGCTATTACTTTTATTGGATGATATTTTAAAAAAATAGGGTTTTTTTTCCTCCTTATTTTGTGTGGAGTTACTTAGTAAAGTAGGTACTGGAGTAAATCAAGCAAATGAAAAGTAGTTTTGACAATGTTGATCAGGTCTCTGAAAAAGAAACCAAAGTTGAAATGTGAATAATTTAAAATAGGATATTTCTTCCCCTTCCTGACTGAAAATCAGATTTCCTTTATTCTCACTATAACTTTATTTTAATGGAAAAAAAATAATTCTAGTTAAATATTTAGTTTTTCCTGTATGTTCAGTCTGTAGAACTAACAGAGCAAGAAGAAACCTTATGCAAGCAGGGCCACCAGTCAAGCTTCTCTACCAGTCTGTACATATAAACACCTCAGAGTTCAGGTATATTTTCAGCCTGATATGGGTGATCAACACTGTATGGTTATCATGCATCAGTGCAACTCGAACAGTAGTTGAGTTTACATGATAGAAAATGATAACATATCTATGCATTGATGGGCAGGAGGGAACCCCCAGGGCTCAGAGCCACACATGGTGATAAGAGTGTTTAGGTTGGAAGCTTATAATCCTCTAGACTTGTGACTGATATGGTGTCAGGCAGAGCTGCAGCAAGGCCTTCAGGAGACTGAGTTGTTTCCTCCTCCTTTCCCAGGCTCCTTCCAGTAGCTGCTGTGTTTGGCAGTTGGTTGTCCTGAGAGGCAGCAGGGGTTGGCAGGGCTTGGACAAAGCTTCTATCTCTGCAGATATCCTGCGGGGTGCTTTCAGTTGGAACAGGAATCCGTGACCCTCTGGACCTCAGGATTGACTAAGGTCCTAGTTCTCATAGATTTTCCCCTTCTTTGTTAAAGAATGATGTGTCTTTGTCCATGAGTGTCTGACTAACTCCTGCCTATCATGACTCTCCCTGAAGAATTAGTGTGCATTTTGAAGGCTTAAGCAGTTTTGTTCTTCCCATTAAGGGGATGTGCCCTTGCCAGGCTTCGGTCTGTCAGACATTCCAGGTGTTGCTCATTGATTTCACCTCCCACTGGAGTAAAAATTCTTCTATCTGTGGTAAGGATGGCACTGAATGTACTTCTGGGTGGCATTGTATGAGGTGGAATTCTCTGTTCCATGCTGAGAACCTCAGAAGAACAGGATGCAGCCTGGCCCATGGTAAGCTCAGCACCCTGAAATCCCTCTGGTTCCTCCCAGCTCACTGCCATAAGGTTGTGGCCATAAGGCTCTTTGAAATAAGTTGAAGATCCAGGAAAACAGTTACTATGCAAGTGATCATTCTGTCCAGCATCTTGGGATCTCAAATTTGGCTGTTATAAGGCAAGTTTAAAGAAGTGCAACAGAGAAATATGAAAATATGTAGTAAATGATCAGGTAAAATTTACTTTTAGGGTTTCTTGGCTTCATGCCAAAACAAGTCTCTTGCTCAAAACAGAGTTCAATGTCAGTGTTTGAGCCTTCTAATTTGAAAACCTATTTGGCCTTTTAATAAGGCAGGGGATACAAAAATACCCCTTCATGCCTCTGGTTGCTCAATTTGACTGGGGTTTCCCATTTCCTTCTTTCCCAGGCTATTTATAGAATAGCAATTAAGATTAATGTATAGCTGCTCACATTTAGTTCCTGGCTCAGCTGGGTTTTGAGCCACTCCCAACAAGAGCTGAGTGACTGGGATATTTAATGTCCATGAGAACTCCTGCTGAAATCAGCTGGAGTCATCTGTCATGTAGGTAGATATGTGCCTATCTTGAAAACAAATGGACCTTTTTTACTTTTTTCACCATTGTGAAATGTATTTTGAGACTGAAGTCAAATGGAACATACTTCTGAGTCAATCTATGGAAATGTTTTCTCTTTTTCTCAGTCTATTTATGTCATTGAATGGGAAATTTATCAAATATCTAGAAGTAACTTCACTATGTGCATCCAATCCTAACCCAGCCCTTTTGAGGGGAAATATCCATACAACTGAAACATTTTACAGTTGTTATGAAGTGATGAAATTGAGTGATTGGTGAGGTTTTCTTTACTGCCTGCAAGCTCTTGTGGCTAGGATGTGACTGATATGAGCAGAAATTGTGTAGTCATGGTCTGGGGGCTGCATGTGCCACTCAGAGGAACACACTCCAGTAATAAGTGCATGACACCAAAGTTCTTTCTGTGATGGAGATCCTGTGATAGACCTGTGCTGCACCTTGTGTAGTGGTGGCTGATAGATCCAGGCTACTGGCACAATCCCTGATCATAGGATGTTAGTTGCTGGCCCTGTGTCAGGGGATATGGATGGATGTTGCTTACAAAAGCAGCCAACCAAAATAAATTGAACTCGAGCAGTGTTCAATCCTGTTTTGCAAGCAATTAAATAAGAATGAATATGATGATATGGCTTTGTCAGCCCTCATCACATCTGGGAGACCTGTAGGCACCAGCCTGCTAAGCCAGACTTCTTGTGCTGGTAAGGAAGAGCAGAACTGTGCCAAAGGGAAGGGTCCCACGGCTTAGATTATTATCTGAGTTAGATTCAAGTCTGGGTGCCTGTGACTCCTCAGAAATTGCAAAACCTCATTTCTTAAGGATACTATGACAGTGTGCAAGTCCATAAGAGCCCTTCTTTTCCACAGCAGCATCCCTTGTATTAGAATGGATTCTGGTAAAGTAACACAACTGTCTGTGTTCGTGAAAAAGCCAACTATCAGAAGTACTCCAAATAAAAAAAGGTCTTCATTTACAACAGGTTTCTATATATCCTGACACCAAGCTGGCTGAAAAGAAATTAAAGACTTTAGTTCTTCTATGTACATGTACATCTATAATACTATGACTTAAATATTTAAAACATTCATTCTTTTTCAGAGGTTTTTATTCTCACTTGGAGTAAACCTCCTGACTTCCACTGAGTCAGGGCCCTGAAAATAATTTTGCTTTTAGCTCCACAAGATAGTTTCCTTTCCACAACAACTAGTTATATTGGATGGTGCGGCAATCCTAGAGGAAGAGAAGAAGTATGGTCCTTTAATTTAAATAGTTCACTACAGTGATATGTACACTGAATTAAAAGGTGCTAAAATAATGGTGTACACTGGTCCATTTTTAAAATGTATTTGCTTTGAGATGTTTTATTGTAGGTGCTTTTTTTAAAATGTAATACATATAAATGTGAAAATAATTACTAATTGCTGATACCACACTGTGACCTGACTAAAAAGGGAGTAAACTACAGCTTTGGCTAATCAGCACAAGTACTAGCCCTAGAACTATATCTCATGCTCTTCTCTGTTATACAGATTTACTCTTCCAACAGGCCTTTGACAGCACTGCAGTGTTCACAAACCTGTGGGTGACCTGACTTCTAGCTGCTTCAGCTGTTTCCTAGTTTGAGTCATCTCCACCCTGTAGGAAACCCCAGCACAATTCCCCAACATTTAAATCAAGCTATGAAAATTTATACCTTTCACTTCTTTTTGTACAGATGATCTCTTGGTCTTGAGGTTTCAGTTGGGCAAGGAACAAAAAGGTCTAACATAAATTTTCCTGATGCTAATGTTAATTAAAATTTGGGTAATCTTACAGTCGTTGCTCTGGTTGATTGTAGTGGAGAGGAAGATGTTATAACAATGAGATGATAGTTAATTGTGTCAAGTCACCTGCTCAATTTGAACTTCTCATCTGTGGTGCTAGAAATAATAATGCGAAGAGGATATTCTCCCTTGCATCCACTGGTAACAGTATGGGATGGGGGATCCTAGCAAAGAATAAAATCAATCTTCTTTGTATGGAATAAAGAAACAGGGAGCGGAAACAGGAAAATTCTAACCTGAATTCTCCTTGGGAGCTCTGACATGCATTTTATCTTGTTAGCTTGTTAGCTGGGGAAGACCCAAGGATTTCCCAATATCCTTGGGAAATTGGCACGAGCAGTGCTATACTGTGGTTTTGCTTTGGCCAAGGTCTCAGTAGTGACATTGCTACAGGATGAGTGGGCTTTGGTTTAGGAGCTCTGACCAGACAAAATACAGTTTATATGCTTTATCTTCCAAATTTAGGATCTGGAAGGACAGGTGCTGTCTGTTAGAGACTTGGGGCAAAGTCCTCTTAGCAGAGGATGCTAAGGTATGAGAAAAGTCTATGGCAAGTTATGTCATTTTGTGTCCAATGTTTTGTAGACTACATTTGAGGGCAAAATTGTTTGTTTCCTTAAGGTTAGCTTTGGATAAGAGCAAGCAAGAAAAGGGAGCAGAGGGAAATGAAAGGGGAAGGCTGTTTCTCTGTCTGAACAAGGTTGTTGAAATGTTACACTGAAGTGGGTTTTTTTGATGATTATTGCTGAGAAGGTTGAGTAACTGCAGTCTGTACTCTGTTGTCATGTGAGCCTGGCTGCTTTGAATATAATTTATAACTTCTTTGTCCTTTTTTAACCTGCTTCTTCTGGAGCTGGGGGGCATGGGAAGAGCCTGATATGACTCCAAGTATTGTGACACAGAAAGCTATGCCTTTGCCATGTTCTTACAATTAGTCAGAAAGAGATGATCCAGAGAAGTTCAGAGAAACACAGAAATGACTTGGGGGCTTCCTGGACTGACTTACGAGGAAAGAATTGGGAAAGTTGCTGCTGTACGTCTGTAGAGTTCTGCTAAATGATTAATGGGGAATGTGATGATAACATACAACTAATTGAAGCTTGTGTAAGCCGAAGTAAGGGGAATTACTCTGGTGTTGTATGAGGATGAGTGCTGAGCACTTACCACTGTATTGAAGATGGCTCTGTGAAGTACCCAGAGTAACAGAAGTTGCTTGATGCTGAAAGAGAATTGCATTATACTCTTGTTTTAGGAATAATACTAAAAATCTGCTGTCACCTGGTTATGCAACTTAACTAGTCTCGCAAAGAAAATAATATCTTTGTAGGGTTTCTTCTTCATTGCTTAGGATGCTTTACACATAGCTACTAAATAATGCCTTGCTTCAGAAGTTATTAAAAATAAACTGAAAGAAACTGAACTGGAGGGAAAGTAACTGGGTGATTCCAGAAGATGTTCATGTCCATATTTTTTATACGTTCTTGTTGGAAATCTAGTGAAGCTATTTCTGTAGTAAGATCCTGTGATTTTAAACAGTAAATGCTGTGGAAGGAACTGAAATGGACAGTTTGGTGTGATATGTCTGGTTTGAAAGACCATAGGTAATCTCTGAGGTTTTACAGAAAATTTCTTTTCAAAAATTCAAGATTGGCAGCTTCTACTTGGAATGTTGAAGTTCATCTGCCTGTTTGTAACAGCTACTGGATAAAGTAATAGGCCAGGAAAATGGAGTCCCAGGTTTCTGCTGAAAGATTGGATCTTTAAGATAGGTAAGTTAAAGATCTACCAAATAAAAAATGAATTTCACAGAAGCAGTCTTGTTGAAGAGTGTCCCAGTAAAGTACCCTGGGATACCTCATGGACCCACAGAGTGTCTGTAGTTAAGACCATTTTGGCTCAGGTATGTTATTTATTAACACTATTTCTCTACAGTGGACTAAAAATACTTTAGCAATATTAAGGATAAACAAGAAGGGTACTATTTACATGAAGGGTTACTAGCTGATTATCAAATGTTATTGGAATTATACTCCAGTACCAAATTATGACTTAAAATAACAACAGCAATTCAAACACAGCTAAAATAAACCCATTGGACCCTAAACCAGCTAAATTATACTTATTAAAACATTTATGAACACATACTGCATATAAACATGTGTTCTGTGAATAGTTACAATCAGGAAGCAACTGCAGCAGAATTCAGAGAACTGGGTGTCAGGCTATTTTTCTTGTTTTTTCCCCCTAACATGTTTTTTCTACCTTGTGGTCCTGGGTCCCACATTCTCTGCTCAAGACTTTGTACAGAGGACTAGAGTTGTATTGCTACATCTTGAATATTCTCTGCAATTAAGGAGGGGAAAGAACCCACAAAAACATTGCTTTTCCCCATAGCAGAGGAGGCTATTAGTGTACCATGCTGCTTGAAAGAGCTCTGACATTTTGAAACAGGTCATAAGAAAGAAAACAATAGCATGGTGCAAGAGCACAAATGTGTAATGACTGTGTTCTCTCAATCCCTCCTCATACTCTCCCCCTCTGGCCCTGGAACAGAGGACAAAGTCCTAGTCCACCCAGATGTATGGAGGTATAACTTCCTGAAGGCAACAGCAATGTTCACCTCCTATGCAGGGCTGGAGACTATTTGAATTAGTAGCTTTCTGAAGCTGTCAGAAAACTTCAGAATAGATAACCTGAAAAATGATCATGAATATCTTTGCATGTTTAGAAGGGACTATGTGTTCTGTAGCCATTTGTCTGATTTTATGATAGGGTGTTTGCACTCCATAGATGTCTTCTCAAGCTGGTTTTGAGACTTCTGAGAGTCAATGAAGACAATTTAGTCAAGAGGAAAATGTTTCCTCTTCAGGTTGTAAACGAAAGATGGAACTGTATTCACCCCATCATTAAAGAGCTACTGTAGTGCTCAGCAAAATTGCAACAAGCACTCTTGCCTAAATCACAACTTAGTGTCTCGAATTTGGCTGGAGGTGGATTTCAACTTTGTTTTTGTCTACTTCAGACTTAAAAGGCAAAAACCTGGCACAACAAAAGGACTGACTCTCTTACCTGTTATTAAATGAAACACCTCCCCCAGCCCAGTGAAGAGTTGTGCAAAATGTGGGCTTTTGTTAGAAGCACTACCCTTCTTTGCAGGGCTGTGGTTGTTCTCCTTGCTCTTGTGTAGGAAGTTTCACCTTGGGCTTTTTAAGGCATGGTGTGAAAAATGAAGGCCCTGTGAATCTGAGTCCTTTGAATGTGCCTTTTCTGGGATGGAATTTCTTTTTCTAAGGGTCTTCTGTTCCTGAAACATCCAGCCCTTAAGAATCACCATTTTGAAAAATGGTTTGGGGAAGAAAAACCTGCAAATTCCCAAGACAAAATTCTACCCAACTTTTTTTGGTCTTCTCAGCATCTAGTATGATAGGAAGGGCAGCACTTTTTTCCTCAGAAGCCTTCTTTAAAGATCTGTGTTAAACTGAGTTTTGTAGCTAGCACTGCTGTGCTGAGCTGGCTGTTGAATAAAATTTATTTCAGTGGATTCCTTCCTGAGTAGCATTATGGATACTGACAGGATACTTATGCCATCTTATGGGTGATTTGGAAGGTAAACTGAAAGCAAATTTCAGGCTTCATCAAATCGGGATAGTGAAAATTTGGGTTAATTAATCTGACAGGAAAATAACAATCAAAAGGCTGTCCTGCTGGCATGCCTCCACTGAAATACAAGAGTTAAACACTTTGCCTCCACTGCAGAGGAGAATAGGCACAGTATTATTGTATTATCCTGCTGCGTGGACTCGATCTAATATATGCAAACTGTTATCTACAGATCATTTTTGCAAGCTTATTTCTTCTAGGACTTCCTGTTTGGCAGCCATTAATTCCTCAAGTACACAAAATTCTGCTTAAACATCTCCTTTGCATTAATTTGGTCTTATTCCATTCAGGAGAAATTTATGCAGTTCTGCTGCTCACCAGTTTAAAATCTGAAGAGATGTAGGAAAGTGGCTAGGACTAACATTATTCAGGTAACCATTTTAATCACTATCTGCCATAGTTGGAGCAGGATATGGAGAAGCTGCCCAAAATATTTGATGAAAATATTTTGATTGTCAGATATTATTTTTTCCCCCTGCTTTAAAGCACGTTTAAACATTCAAGCCTGAAAGAAATAAATCAGTTATAGGGGGGAAAAGTCTCAGGAACAAAATATGTTTATTTGGAAAGCTAAATCTTTCCTCAAAAAAGCGCTTAAAACCAGAGCCTGGTCTGAATCTGAATTCACACTCACTTCTGCTCGGGCTGGTGTTTCCATTGAAGAAACTGCAGTGGAGTTGGAGCAGCCAGCATGGGATGTTTTCAGGTCCTCTCATACGGTGACAGACTTGTTTTGCTCCCTGTTCCTGTCAGGCTTTCTTTGCTATTGACCTGATTTTTGTCTGTGCAGCGTGTAAAAATCCCTCAAGTAACATCACAAACGGCACCCACCCAACGAACATGCTGTGGGTGATGCAGACACTGGTAGGACTAAAAGCCCGTGGCGCCAAAGTGTTGGCTCGCTGCTGATGTGTCAAATATCACAAGGCAAAAGGCTTTGTCTCTCTTCTGTCACCCTGATTTATTAGACGTTAAAAAAGACAAAGTACCCAGACACGCAAACATCGCTGTTTTGGGAAGGTCTGTGAAATGGTTAATGCGCTTGTTCCGCACAAAAATGTAAAGTGTCGGTTCTCTGATTACCTGCTGCTGGAAAGTGTTTGGACAGGTGCTGCGTTTCACCAGCCGTCTGTCAGGGCTGACAGCTCGGATTTATGGCTGCGCACCGGGGCCGGCCGGTCCCTGCGGCCGCTCCGCCCGCCCGGCGGGGCTGCTGCGGTGCCTCCGCCGTGCGTGCGGGGCCACAGCACCGGCACAGCGGCTTCTCCCTGCCCATGCGTTCATTCGCTCGGAAGAAACCAGCCGGCGTGCTCTGAGAAGTAGCGCGAATGGGACAATTCCCACCCAAAGGTCAACAGGGGGAAATTCGTCTCTTGCCTCCTTTTAGGAGGATGATGCTCAAGCAGGAGGAGGCGGAGAAGACCATCCCTACCGAAAGCCGCACAGCCCCGCCGCCGAGAGGGCTCCGGACAGCAGGCGATACCGGCCCCCTGCTCCCATCGCCCCGCACCACTTTAAACTCTCATCTCTGATGATGATGATAAAGATTGTCTGAGATTGTCTTAGCCCTGTCCAAACAAGGGCTAAGAAAGCATCGCGAGGACACAGATATCCCTGTTACTGTGCTGTAGACATACGTTTCTCGACGTATCAAAAAATGGAGTTTCACAGAAGATAAATACAGAATAGAATATTCGTAAACAAGGGATATATCGAACTCTGCAGGCTTTTTTTTCTTCTTTTTTCTTTTTTTTTTGTAAGTAAAAAGCTCAATGTCATCCTGTTAAGCATACGTTTACACACAATTCATCCCTATTCACACTTAAAAACATCCGATTAAAATACACACTTGTGGCTATAACAACAAATTCTGCTTTCCATCAATATACTTCTAACACACCCTGAAATATGACCTTTACAGATGGACAAAAGCAAAAGATACTAGGAGTTGCATGCTAACAGGTCATACGGACTCCTATAAAAAAGAGATGGTAAAATACAAGCCAGAGGAAAGAGCAGATTATGGAAGGGTAGATTAATATTTGCACAGAGCCTTGAAGGCAGAATGATGTCGAAATAGTGTGTGTGTATGTGTGCGTGCGCGTGTGTACATAAAAACCAATTCCTTCAAGGGCTGGATTACTTCATACATTAGTCACTAATCTCTCGCAATGTTCTGATGGATGTTATGGTCTGAGCTTAACGCACCGTGAAATCTGTTTGAGCTGTATTGAAACAAGTCGGTGTTTTCGGCCGCAGATTGTTCTGTTTAAAGCTTTCCTTTCACAACACACCTTTGCTATTCGGAATAATTTTTGCGAGTAGGGCAGAAGATAGCCTCTGAATCTCGGCGCTGAGGGAAAAAGAGGTGGGAGAGAAACTCCGAGGTCCGAAATAGATGTAATTAAAAATTCTCCTTGACATCTTTTTTTTTTTTTAGGTAACCTGTGCCTACAGAGGATTTGAAGGGGAAAAAACCCGCCGATTTTCATACTTTTAAAAGTATTAATTAAAACAAGCAACGGAACAAACGAACCCCGAATGATCATTTCAGCATTTGTATAACTCTTCGAGTTCGGGGATGACATTGATTTGAAATCAGCAGGACAGGCAGTTAGCCCCATAACCTTTCCTTTTTCCCGACTTAGCCTTTCTGAGGCTTTGCTGATCACTTCTGACGACACAAATCAGCCTTAACACAACGCCCGTCGGGAGAAGGCAACGCGTGCGAAGTTTTTATTACCAACAGAATCTCCCCAGCTTTCAACCCGCTGAGGATTTGCCCGCTGGAAGCGCCACCGGGGATGTCTACACCAGAAGTAACCGGGGCCCGGTAGTGCCAGTGACCTTCCTGAAGCGAGTTTTCCTTGGACCGAGAGATGACAACAGGATTACATGTCGCCTGCTGTCCTTCGTGGAAAAAATAACAGAAAAAAGCCCCCAAAACCAACCAAACAAACAAAAAAACCCAAACCAAACCGAACCAAAAAAAACCCAGGGGAAGAAAAAAAAAAAAAGGCAGGCAGCAGGCAGATGTACAGGATTTTCACAGGCTGCCCCTACGTCAGGCGGTTTGCCTGCAAATCTCTCCGCCTGCAAATCTCCAGCATTTCTGCAGGGCTGAGCCCCGGCGAGAAATTCTGATTTGACTCGAGGAATTGCAGAGGACTTTCATTCCTGGAGGCAGCCCAAGAGGAGAACCTCTCATCTCCTGAGACCAAAATAAGGCGGGTCCATAGGTGGCACCTCCACCCGCCGGCAGGGATGGGGATGAAAGGATGGGCAGCCCTGCTGCTCCCGCGGCCCTTGCCAAGCTTCTCGGCCCAGGCTGTCCCACGACAGGCTTCCCACCCTCACGCCAGCACAGACACCACGCTCTTCTCCTTATTACCGCCTTTATTTAGGGGGCAGCTTTTATTCGGGGGAAAGGAGAAAGGAAAACATGGTGGCCGAGCGTCAATAAAATGCACACGCACATATATTACATACAAACACAAAAATAAAATACGAAAACATTTACTCTTCTCTTTCCAGTAGCAATGGTCTTGGCCATAAACGTAGAACGCCAGCCAGTACAGGAGATAACGCCTGACATTTCCTTGAGCCCTTTCCCCTCTCCCGCCCCCTCCAATAATTAATTTAAAAAGCTGCACTCTCTTTGTGTTAAAAACACTACTTTTATAAATAATTTAATATCCTCCCTTCCCAGGAAATGCCAGTTGCCGGACAGGAGAAAAGGTTTCTTTTGGCACAGTGATGCATTGCTTTGCAGTACAGACCTACGGCTCCTCAGCAGACCCTGGCCCCCTCCCCTACTCTCTCGCTGCTGTTCCCGGCCCCCTCCCTCCTCCCCGCCCTCCCAAGCGCACAGCGCATCCCCCAGCGGCCGCCACCGCGCCCCTCCGCGGGGCACCCCCGCCCTGCTGCCCCAGGCTTCGGTAGCAGGAGATGTGGGGACAAGAGAGGGGCATAGAAAGGAGATATGGCGAGGGACTGGCTTAAGTCAAGTAGTCTCAACGAACAGTAAGAAGCACTTGAGGCTCATGGCTATGTCCAAACCGACAGTTTGATTTTTTCCTATTTTTTCCTTTTTTTTTTTTTTTTTTTTTTTTTTTGGCTTAAGTTAAACCCACTGTCATTTCACTAAGGCACAGTCACCGAGGCTTTTGCTTGGAGGCTGTGGTCGCCTCTGAAGTTTAAAGTGCGGGATCCAGAGCCTCCTCCTTTCCCCCTCCACGCCTCCCCGGGCAGGTCCCTCGCAGGGGAGGAGGGGGGCTCCATTAAGCCAGCGGGGTCTCCACGGCGTACGGCTGGAACGGGGCCGAGCCCCCCGCCGCCGGCGGCAGCGGCCCGGCCAGCCGGAGGGGCGCGTACAGCGGGGAGCCGGGCGGCGGCCCCCGCCCGCCCTTGGGGATTCCGCCGTGGAACAGCGGCGCCCGCGGCCGCTCCGCCAGCGACACCGCCTCCCCCGGGGCCAGCGCGGGCCGCCCGCCCCCCAGCAGCAGCGGCGGCGGCGAGGGCTCTCCCAGCCCGTAGGCGCAGAGCTGCAGGAGGCCCCCGCCGTAGAGGGCGGCGGCGGGCGGGGGCTGCGCGGCAGGTGGGTAGGGCAGCAGCGGGTACGGGCCGGGCAGCAGGTGCGGGGCGGCGGGCGGTGCCGGCCACAGGAGGCGGCCGTGCGGGGTCGGCGGCGGCTGCGGGGCGGCGCGGGGTCCTGCCGGCCGCTGCAGGAGGCTCTCGATGGCGAAGGAGCTGGAGAACTTGGCAGCGCCGCCGCCCGCCGGCCTCGCCCCGCCGCCCCCCGCCGCTGCCTCCTTGGCTCCCGGCGCGCAGTGACAGGGCGAGGAGGCGCAGCAGCACCGCGGGGAAGCGCCGGGGGACGCGGCGCCCGCTCCGGCCGCCTCCTGCGGCACTTGCGGCGGGACGCCGGCGGCGGGGCGGGCGGGCTGCGGCGGCGGGGCGGCGCGGCTGAGGCGCTTGCGGCGGCGGCGGAAGACGCCGTCGGCGAAGGTGTACTCGCTGCTGGGGTTCAGCATCCAGTAGTTGTCCTTGCCCCAGGGCCGCGCCGGGTCGCGCAGCACCTTGACGAAGCAGTCGTTGAGGGAGAGGTTGTGGCGCACCGAGTTGCGCCAGCCGGTGTAGGCGCCGCGGAAGAAGGGGAAGCGGCTCATCAGGTAGTCATTGATCTCGGCCAGGGTCAGGCGGCCGCCGGCCGAGTCGCGGATGGCCATGGCGATGAGCGCGATGTAGGAGTAGGGCGGTTTCGGGCGCCGCGTGTAGGGTTTCCCCTTGGCGCTCTCGGCAGGCGGCGGCGGCGGGGGCTGCGGCGTGGGGGGCGGCGGCGGGGGATGCCCCGGCCGCCCGGCCCCGCCGCCCGGGCTGTTGGCCGCGCAGTCACCGTCCGAGCCCAGCTCGCTCTCCGCCGGAGCGGGGGAGAGCGAGCCGCTGCCTTCCTGGTCGCTGCCGGTGCTCAGCTTGTCTTCATAGTGCTGCGAGAACACTTCCAGCTTCATGGCGGCGCCGCCGCCGGCCCCCCCGCACCCCGCGGCTCCGCTGGGCGGGCGCGACCCCCGCCCCTCGGCGCGGCCTCAAGGGAGGCGGGAGGCAGCCAGGCGACCCAGCGGCTTTCTGTCCCCTCGCCGGCTTGGACAGCTCCGCGGCCGCAGGCGCCCGCCTCAGCCCCGCTCGGTGCCCGGGTCGCTAGCACGGGCCGGCCCCTTCGCGGCCGGTGGGCGCCGAGGACGGACTGCGGTGCCCTGCCGCCTTCGGGACCGGGCGATTCCTCCGGGCTTCCACCTCCTTCTTCCCCACTGGGGTGCTCGCTCTCCTATCGCCCCCTTTTTGTCCTTCTCGCTCTTTACTCTCGCTGCTCCATGGGGCCGAAGGAGAGGGGCGAGGAGGTCCCCGTGGAGCCGGTGCGAGTAGAGGGCGGGCGGGCGGCTGCCGGAGCCGGCACTTCTCCGCGTCCGCCCGGGCTCGGTGCTCCTCGGGGGCGCTGCCGCTGCTGCCGTTCGGCGCTCCCCGGGCGCGGGGAGAAGCTCTCGAGGGCCGTCGGGGATACTCCGCTCTCTCCGGCTTCGAGCCCTGTCAGTGCCGGGACGCCGGGCTGGCTCCTCGCTGCGTGGCGGGCAGTAGACGGGTTATTAGGGTTATTAGTGTTATTGTCATTATCTCTCCCTTCCCCTGTGGTTGTGTGTCTCTCCACCACTTTCAGACCAGCCCATTATAACGCCGGCGAGAGGCGGAGCCAGGACAAAGATCTGAAAGGGTGGTGGGTGGAGAAGCAAGGTAGCAAAGGTGGGTATGCCCTAATAAGCCGTATCAGAGCCATAATTAGCCAAGATGACAGCGAGGTCTTGTTGGAAAGTTATTTTACGAAACTTGTTTGTATTTTCTCCTGCCAGGTCCCTCCCCTTCCCCGGGTATTTCGAACGAAGCCGCAGTTCGGCGCGACTAAGCAGACCCGGCCCGCCTCCCAGGTGTAAAATGCAGAATGACTTATAGGTGGCAGAGCTGAACCTGTTACGTGCAGTGATTTATTTTAATAGCGCCGTACAAAGCAACAAGTTGTAATATGACAGCTCAACAACCTGTTGGAAAATAATACATGGCTTTGCAGTTGTGAATTCTTAATGATTTATGTAGCCTGACAAAACTGTTTCAGTCCTGGTCTTCTCTTTCCTTCTGTCATAAGCACACCTGGTGCAGAGGTAGAATGGGAACAGGTAGGCAATGCTTTGGAGTTTTGCTATGAGAGAGTTAGTCAAAGCCTTAACCTCAGTTTTACGTGTGCTACTGTTTCTGTAGTAGCATTGCTTAAGCTCTTCTGGATGGTGTGTTTGTAACCTCTCTCTTACAACTGCCACTCTCTAGTAAAATCTTTTATTGTGTAGGTTTTGGGTTCGGGTGTTTTTAATGGTAACTTTAACATTTTTAAAATCACTGCGAGTCTGTAAATTTCTCATAAAACTTAGGACTATGTATTCTGCAATTTTACCTAGACATTCTTCTTCTTTAAAAAAATTAGTCATCCTTTTTGGGTTTCTTTTTAGGTTTAAGTTGTCAGGGTCTTGCCCTCCTTCAGAGGTTTTTTTTTTTTTCCTCCTTCAACATTATGCTAGGTAGAAGAACTCAATGACGAGAGCTAGCTGGCAGCAGCTTCTCTGAAAACTCCCTGTTCTGCTCACTGTTCAGAGTCCATTGCAAAATTCCATTTCACTTCATATGGCAGTAGCGCTGGTGTCTGCAAAACAATAACAGTAACGTCAGCAGAAATCCAGTGTGGTGCTTATGTTTTATTTCTCATATGTATGCTTTGAATTTTGTGTCCTGGAGTAAGAGTTGGATTGCTCCATATTTTCCAAAAGCAGTCTTTCTAAATCAGACCTTAGTTTAGAATAAATACATAATGCAGAGTCACTCTGGTTAGAACTATTCCACTGTGGTCTGGCTCTCAAGAAGTATTGGAGAGGAAGATGAAAAAAATGCAGGTTTAAAAGACTAAGAGGAGAAACAAACAGCCCTACTTTCTATCTTGATCTCTCTTGAACAGAATATATGTTCCCCCCCACACACCTGTATTTTGTTTCAAAGCTTTGCCATTTCTTCAGTCTGCATGAGTTTACATGGTAAATACTGAAGAGTGAGAGGTTCTTATGTCCCCCTCTTGAAAACTTTAATAGAAATAATAATACACTGGATGTCTTGCTGTTCTCACAAAAGCTGTACCACTTGAGAAAACAGGCAATTCAGAAAGACAAAAATAAGAGGAGGGAGACCTCTCTTGGTTCATTGTTGTTGTTGTCTCCATGTGATGTAAACTGAAATCCTTCAGTAAAGTGTTGTCTTAGCTGTAGGTGCCAATGTTTGTGTTTAAGGGTATGGGAAAAAGGTATAATTCCTTCCAAAACTCATATTTTCTATGATGATGCCAATGGCAAGGGTAGGTTTGTTCCTCTTCCTGCTTTTGTTGTAAATAGCAGTGAAGTAGCGATGATTTGCTAGCTTGCCTTTGATGTTTATTTTATTACCGTTCTACTATTTGTGTGGAAAATGTACACATTGTCTCTTATCTTTATTCAAAGAACTTAAAAAGTCATTCAAATGCTGTAGGTAAACACGTCAGACATAACAGAAGCTTTTTCACAGCCATACTTCAAAACTAGGAGTGGATGGCAAAGCTGGTTTTACAAGATTCAAGAGGGGACAGAAGCTTGTACTCAAAATAATACAAAGATAGCTATTAATGGGTGGGAGCAGGGAACCTTTCTGAGATCAGCACTGATTCTTGTTGTGGCTCAAGGCCCCTTTGCTATCTCTGAGCCAGTGCCTGTTGTAAACTCTACCTTGAAATCTCTGGTGGCTCTGACCTGAGAAAATATATGAAAGGTGCTTATGAAAGGTCTGTGCTGGGTTTAAACAGAGCCTTCCTGGCCTGAGTGAGAGCAATATCAAGCCCATTGCTAGTGCTGCTAATGAAACACAAGCAAAGTTGTAAGAAGTGGTGAAATAATCCAACTACTCCCATCTCTCACCACTGAGAGTATATGTAACCTCAAGTCTTTTCCTGCTATAGTTTTTAAAAAGGCACAGTATCGCCTTCAGGTTTATAAAGATTAACACAATCATCGGAAAAACTGATTCTGTTAAGTAAACTTCACATCAAAAGCACTTTGATGTGCTGTATTATAGCAAAGCCAAACACCCCACCCCCATCACCCCAAGAAAAACCTCCAAAAACCTCCAGTGAAGCAAGGTAAAAAAAATCTAATTCTTTGTTCTAAAATGAAATGTCTCTTCCTCTTTAGATCAGCAGAGCAGGACTTTTTTGATGTACAATCCCCTCTTTTCCTACCCAAAACAGTATCCATACAAAGACAAACAGCGAAACGTGAATGGTCACTTGAAAATCACGCGATCAGCTTTGCTTCCCATTTTTTGTAGTATTTCACTCATTTAATTCAGAAATAGTCTGCCAATGGGTACTTGGAAATGAGGTTGTATAGTCCTTTGCAATTTGCTCAAGCTACCAATTACAAAAATATTCCTTACTAAATGTAGAAAAATGCTTTGCTGTCTGGTGGTTGTGAGTGTATTTTTGGTTGATCCATGTTGTCTCCATGGTATTTTAAACCATGGAGATATGTGTTTTTTAGTTCAGCAAACATCATTCAAAGCTGCGTCACGATATGTTCTTGGTTCAAATTCTTTTTAAAAATTATTTCTTCTAGTTTTTTTTTCACTCAGTTCTTTGTTACTTCTCTTTTCTGCCTTCTGTCTCTCCAGACCACTAACTATAGAATAGAGAGGGGGGTTTCCAAGTAAGGTCATATAAGAACAACTGGTCAGTAAAAGTCTCTGTGGTGTCTGGAAAGTCCTATAGTTAGGGGCAGGCAAGCTTATTTGTGCACCTGAGATGTGCAGCACAGCAGCTGGACAAAGTGCTCCATCATCCCTTCTCCTCCTGTGGCAAGCTGCAGGAGTGCACTGCCTTGCCAGGAGCGATCAGCCTGGACAATGCAATACACGACGACGTGAGAAACAATGGAGCAGTTCAAAGAGCTCGCTCTGGATGGGCTGCTCGCAGCAGGAGATGTGCCTAGCATGCATAAATGAACTACAGTCTGTGAGGGCTGGCTAATTGCACTATGTATATTTTTGTAGTTGAAGGAAATCCAGCTAGAGACCAAGCCGTAGGAAAGGAGGTTAGTGGAAATTCCTTTAGACCTTGAGAGGAAGAGTTTGATCATTGAAGCAGAATGCATGTCTGCGTGAATTCCCTCATTGGGAAAGACTGGCACTTTTTCAGAAGAACATCCATTCCCTGTGGGTAGAGATTTTCTCGTGTCTTTGGCAGGTACTAAGAGCTGAATTTACAATGGGGAGTTCCATTTCAACTTTGTTTCATGCAGTCTTTATTTTCTTGGGAGACATTACTCAGAATGAAATTTTCCCATGCTGAGAGCTTAGTATCACTTCCTCCCTGTGCCCACTTCATGTTCTATAAAAAATGTCTGCATCTAAGCAAATTTTTTTTTTTCCAGAACCATGGATTGTGACAGAATGGGCAGGCACAGATTTTCTCCTGTGACGGAAGTGACATTATTGTTTTTGTTATTAATGCTTAGTACTGGAGAAAAAAATTCAGATTCTTACACCATCCTTTTCACCGACAAATCTCAGAGCTCTCCCATTTTACAGGCAACAAGGAATGATGGCGAGTCCTGCTGAAAATAATTTGGTAAGTCAGTTGCAACCCTGTCTGTAGAACTGAGCTCTCTGGAGCCCTTGTCCTGGGCTGTGTCCACTGAAGTATCCACCACAAGGCCTCACTGGAAAGTGCTGTACTATTTAGCAAGGAGCTGTCAAAATGGAGATTGCTCTGTCTCGAGACTCAGATAATTTATAGCTAATTCTCGCTTTTTACTAGTGCTGTGTTAAGCCTCCAGGGCTTGAATGAGGTTCCACACTGGCATAAGATGAACCTCTCTGGAATATATTGCAGGTTTGCAGTCTGAGAAATACGTGACATAAAAGAGTGCAGGGTGAGGTTAAATCAACACAGTATTTACAACATATTTTGTGATGACTTAATTCAGTAACTGTCCCCAAAGGCTTTTCTCATGGCTGATTACAGGGTTTCATGTAACTGCACCACGAGAGACAAAATCCAAATGGTGATGGACTTAGGGACTTGTGGATCTCTTCAAGGAAATTTTTCTTACAGTAAGGAAGAAACTGGTATTGGAAAGCAGCACATGTATTGATAATCCTGGATACGTAATTGCCAGGAGAGAATTGCTTGCTAAGGGGCAGGCTCCACCGCAATTAGAAGTTACGCTGTGTTATGCTTGTTATGAAGTTATGATGCAGAAGCCATTTGGTGAAATTCTGTGGCTCTCTGCCAAGCATAGTGAATGGTTTTTGCTACTGGTGCCAAACAAACTTAAAAAGAAACCATCATAGCTTGTTTTTGCTGGTGCCGGACCAAATATCTGTTGGCATCAAACTTGGTATTGATGCCAGGGGCTTGCTATCACTGGCCCGTGATATGAGGAAACACCAGCTGAGCTGTTACAATAGCCTCTCACTGCCTTCAAGTCCATGCATCGATGGAGGAAAGTGAACAACCTTGTAAGAAGAGAATTACAGCAAAATTAACTGAGGAATGAAGGACTTTGAATATGTGATGGAGACTCACTGAACTTTGCTAGCCCTTGCTGGAGTACACCTAAGCCAACTCAAACCCACATATATTTTACATGGGTAAACAGTGACTTGAGATATGAAGAATATGTTTCAATTCAACAAAGTTCGAGTACTATTTATAGCACTGTGGATCAACAAATTAATCACCTTGCCAATAATATTCCAGTTGAACAGCAATAAGTATTTAACATTCTTACTTCTGGGTTGGATTTCTTTAGTTGTTTCTTTGTTTTCAAAAAGCTATTTTTGGGTGGAATCCCATGATTTATATAGGCATTAGCCAAATCTATGAATAAATAATGGGTGTGAAAACCTTCCTGATTTTTATTTTTTCCAAGACCAAGTGAAATGCATTAAAATGGAGCTATTTGGGAGCAGGCTGCTGACAGTCAGACTTTGCTGTGGTAGGCAGGATTTGGCAGTACTACCCCTAAATTGTACCTCTCTGGTGCATTTTCTGTCCTCCATTTGCTGTGTTCTGTTTTCGTTCTCTGCAGCCCCCCTGGACAGCTCCAGAACCATTGGTATCTTTGAAAATCTGGTCCATGCTGCTGCTGTCTTACTCCTGGAACAGAGAGCAGAGTTATACCAAGGGCACATCCACTGCAGCACCTCGGGGGGTGAGGGATGGGGATTCATGTCCTGCAAACTGGTTCTAAAAATCGAGCATGTTTTCACCACCTTTGAGAGAAACGTAGCAAATACTTGGAGAGCTGGTCCTTCTGTTGCTGCAGCTGTAATAAAATCATTAATTGTTGAGTTGCATGCACTGTGTATTTGATTTCCAGTTCCTAGGTGAGTTCTTAAGGGATTAGCTGAGTTTCAGTCTCTTCAAGGTGTGAATAAACATCCTGTTGCCTCACACCCATGAAATTTCTTCCCTACGGATGTCAGAGTCCTCTGTGCAGAGTGTTGCTATTTTGGTTCTCTAAGTAAAGGTTCACAGGGTTTGAATGTCTTGGCCAAACTTACACGATCTAAGATGGGAATGGAACATGGGTTTCCTAATTCCTCCACTACTTCTCTACCTACTAACCCTGTTGTTTCCCTGAACCTTTACATATACTTTAGTAGATTAATAATTAACCTCCAAGTGGGGCACTTTGAAGCAAATGTAAAATGAAACCGAACACTTGTCATGGTTTTTAGTCATACCAGATTTGCAAGTAGGGTGTGTTTAAATGATGGAGGTAGATAAAGTCTTGTTAATTTAGATTAGAGTAAAAGTCAGTGCCTTATCAAAGCAAGTGACTAATTAGGAAAACTATTACCTTTTGGAAAAGAAACAGTTGAACGATCACTCAAAATTATTTTAACTAATTGAACTGTGCAACTGCTCAGGCTCCTGCAACTGCTGAGAAAGAGGAAAGACAGAGAGCTTCTCCCAGGAATTGCCAGTGTTCTGGGGACTTTTTGATAATTTTGCTTTTAGAAAGTTAACAATACTTGTCATCACTGCGTAAACAAGGAGAAGGGAGGAGAGTCCCGTGAGTCATCAAGGAGCCAAACATCCAGAATTTAGGTGAAGAACTGGAGCATTTGTACTAAATACACTGCCTTCATTCCCTTCACCTTACTGAGTCAACAGGACAGCAAAGTGCTTGTGAATGGTTCAAAATGATGAAGTGAATCTCAGGTCTGTAATAACAGACATTGGGCATTTGGGAACCTGCAAGGGTGGAAACACCAGGGCAAATTCATGGTGTGAAAAGAAAGATTATGATCAGACTGTATTTATGTTCAGACAGATACATGCAATTGTGAAGAATCATTAAATAACTGTTAACCACACCTGCACAGAGCCTCTGGCAATGCTGGCTTATACAGAATCTCAAGAACTGCCATGTGCCTGACGTCATACCTTTGCAAGGAGAGAAAAGTCTTGGGTGTTAGCCCAAGACTGGTAAGTAAAACATAGTCCACAGATTTGTGCCAGTTTAATGTCTGCAAGTGACTTTCTGGTGTGTCACACCCAGTATCTTCTGCCCTGTAAACCTGTCAGCAGTCCTGATTTGTTTGCTTAGGACCAGGTCTTACTAAACATCTCCAAATCTGCTTTAATGCAATGGCTCCTTCCCTCTAAGTCAGTCAGGACTGTGAGGAGGGAGTGGGTGAGTATGTGTGCACAGAGGGAGTCTAGCACAAACAGGATCCTAACTTTTCCGGGATCATAATTTCTACTGTGGCACCAGATGCTGCTTAGGGTTTCTTTTTACATGGATCATTTTCCCTTTTAAAATATTGGGAGGTTTTGACATTTTTTTCATGATGGAAATGACATTTCAGAACCTTTTTATTTTTACTGTAAAAAATAAATTAATGGAAATATATGGGGGAGGGAATCAGGCAGGTTAAATGTAGCATAGGAAAAAGAAAAGGGAGCGAAGCTGAGATGAAGAGGTGAAGATGAGGAGAAAGTCGGAGTAGAGAGCTCCAACTGAGAACACATTGCAGAGCAGTTCCATTTAGACTGCAGAAAATTTTCAGGATGCCCAACAATCTCCAATTTGACTGTTTCTGCTGGTGTAATTTTTTGGACTGCTTACCTCAACAGCTTTCCTCAGGCTAGGGAGTTCTCTGGCTTTTCGTTTCCCATGGTGCTTTTGGAAGCGATTGTCTTTCATGTACATTTTGTCTCTTGGAGTATACTTTTCCAGTCCTTCATGGCTAGGGGTGGTTGAGGAGTGGAGGTTTTTTTTTTTGTGGTTGATTTTGGTTTTGTTTTGTTTTACATAGAATAAAAATTACAAAAAAAAAAAAAAAAAAAAAAAGCAAAAGTGAAGGTTGAACATCAGTTTGTAATTCCTAAAGGGGTTGGGGTGCATCAGTTTGAAAGTTCTTTCTGCTTGTAATTTCTGTACAAAATATTTTCTCCTTTTATTTTTTTTCCCTAGTGAAAATCTCTAGCAACTGTTAAGAACAGGAGATTGTGAACGAGAAACAGAGCATGACATACACAAAGGGATTAAAAGATCTGCAGACTTCAGTATTCATTTATGAGCTCTGGCACCTGACATTGATGGATCAGGCAATGGAGATATTTACTCATCACTTATGAGAGTTCTTATTCATAGCTTGATTTATTTATGCCATAAGGGTTTGGAAGACAGTCCATTTTTACCTCTTCCATCTGACACACGGTCAGTGCCAAGAAACTCAACATGGCCCAACACAAATTAAAGATTTTTTTTAAGAGTTATCTAAGTGGTGTGGGGAAAACGGCCTCCTCCAGTGCTACTTTAAAAAATAGTCATCTCTGTGAGTAAATCTTGGTGACTTGGATAGAGTTTATTTTGAAGGCAAGGTGTAACACCCAGTACCCTCTTACCCCTAGTTTGGCCTTTAAATGTACTATCATTAAAGTTTGGCCCCATGAGGAAAATAGCTCCAGTGAGGTGCAGAGGCAAACTGAATAGGTGGGGCTTTCACTCCAGTGGGCCTGCATTCAAACCTTCAAGACTTTGTCAAGACCCATGACTATTCCCAGTTGAGACTTTAATTAAATGGTGTTGGATATGAGAGTATTCTATTATACTGGCTTGTGCTGCTGAAAGAAATAGTGCCGTGCTTCTTGATTGAAGAGACAGAGTCAAGTGAAAAATTCGCAACAAATAATTAGTCTAAATGTTCCTAAGTGATTCTTACAGAATCTGAGTCTGGTTGAGAAAGATCCCTATTTATTAATGTCATAGGACTCCCACAAGGGGAAAGTTTATTTATATAAGATGAGTAAGTTAAAGTATAGACTTGCAAGTTCTTCTTGAGTCATCAGACCCAGAAAACATGTATTTTATATTAAGGTTAGTACAATCTTTCAAACAAAAATATTTATGAGTGTGCTTTAACTGATGGGTATATGATGACTGACATTCCAGGACCTCTTCTGCACACACCTACGCTGGCATACTTTTATACATAGGAGTAATCCTAATTAATTTGGGAAAATTGCTCTTGTGCATGAATGTATTCATTAGTATTTGAAACACCACGGTATGGTGAGTCTTCCAGATACAATCTTGATCTTGCACTTAAAGGTGCCCACAATGTCCCATCGGTCTTTAGGGCTACCTTAGCTCTAATAAAAACAGGCCAGCACCCAGTCCTTCCCCTGAAGGCTTTAGCATGGCTAAATTCTCTTCCTTAAAAAGAAGTGGCCTCATCTGTGCTGTCTAGAGGGAACTGTTCTTCATCTGTGTTATCTCCTGACCAAAGGCTTCTGTGTGGCATGAGAAAGTGCTGGGTTAGAGGGACAGCCCTTGTCAGGAGGCTTATTACTAGTTAAATAGTGCGGACAATCACATGCCAGCTTCTTGAGGGCATGTCCTGGCTCTTTTTAATTTGCAAGTGCAAAATATAACTTAAATGAATATTTGTGTTCATTTGATACCTTGAAGCTTTGATAAAGTATTATTGCTCCCATCTGCTCTTGACAGGAAAGAGCAGCACTGTTGTTCCCTTCAGCAGTCTATTTTTGGGGGTGTATTGGCTGGGTTTCTGTCCCAGTGAAGCTGAAAAGTTTTGCTCAAGAAAATTGCAGGAAAACAGTCTTTTTCTGCATATTTTGAGTCTTCCTTTTCAGAGGTAAGATTTGATGCAGCCTAAATTTTTTTTTATAAACACTATTTCAGTTTGTTACAAGTAAACTATTGGCTAAGTTATTAAAGTGTTCAAAAGTTATAGCACTAGAAAGAGTGGTTTTATTTTAAACAGTGGAGAACACTGATAATTTCACAGGCAATGAGAAAATAAAGCCAAAGAACCAAATATATAATAGTCAGTTTGGACTGAAAATTTGTACCTTTAAAGATTTCTAAGTATGTAGATTCTGCTTTGCAGATAGTGGGTTCTCAGTGCTGCTGCCTGAAATTTTAAATGCCTGCACATGTTATCACACCAGGGAGTTGTTATAATCTCATCCCAAAACAGGTGACTGTAGTTGATGAAGTGCTTTTCACCCTGTAGTACTTATTTCTGTCAGCTGAAAGGAAGTCTAAGTCTTCCCAGGTGACCACCTGGGATGTATTACAGAGCTCTGAAAAGCACTTAAGGTCAATTTCAGTTGGTCTGTCTTCTCCTATGAAGTACCTAAAATGGAGGTTCCTTGGTTTTTAATGCTTAAGATACTCTGCTCATTTATTAAGATTATTTATGAAGAGATTATTTATGTAAGGTAATTGATTGTGAAAAGAAAAGTTACTTTCATCATTAAATCAAACTTCATCCTGACATTAATATAGGATTTAGCATGCTGAGCTAGACAAAACATTGTGTAAGGTGAGAGGGATTGTCCCTCAAATTTTATTTGCCGCTTAAAAACTGAACACTGTGTTCGACCTCAAGTGTTGCAGATATTTTCCTCCTTTACCTGGCTGCCACTAGCTTATAGTCCTTTCTGCTATGACTTGTGCGGAAGAATGTTTCCCATCAGGCTATTTTGTAACATCTTTCTGCGAAGTGCTTGAACATTAGTGCTTGCTCCAGGAAAAGGTGAGTTAAGATGTGTTTTTATGTGTCCTGATAGCTGCCTTGCTTCATCAATACTAAAAGGGATGTCTTTATTGACACTGAGTGCTTTCCAAAAGTGTTCTTTCCACCATTACTGATGTGTTGCTTAACAGAGCCAGCTTAAGCTTGCCGCATTGAGTTTTGTGTTGTTTGTGTTGCATTGGTTGATTACCTCCTTCTGTTAACTTTCCATGCGCAATTTAATTAAGCTGTGAATAATGGCATGTTTTATCAGATGGTACAGCATTATTAACTTCAGCAAAGTGTTGTGTGATGAACCAGCTAAAGATCTGGACAATAATTTATACATTCTTCGCATTTAACTGTCAGTGTGCTTTGGATGAAGATAGCTACCAGCATGTGTGATTGCAACCCTGCTGCTGAAAGAGGTGTGTCTGTTTATGCCAGCAAAGTGCTTGACTGTTGGTATAAATATAATGGCATGATAATTACTGGTTATAGATACAAGGAAGATCAAACTTTTTTTCCCCCATCCAGAATGTTTGTATAATCCTGGAAGCATTCTTCCTGTCTTTTCGTATAAATGACCAAGAGTACAACATTTCAGAGTTAGAAAACTGATTGAAACAAGACAATCATAATGATTAATTTCTGCAAATATTTTTCTGTGTATTAATTGCCCATGTGCTGTAAACAGTATTCCCAGGTGCCTTTCTATACAAATTATTCATGAATTATTTTAGCTAAAAATCAACAACAACCAAAGAACCCTTTTATAATGTCTGTAATGTGCATACTTGCTGTTTGTATAAGCAAAATGGTGTGGTTTCTTTCCTCTGATTAGATAACTTGTGGACCAAATTAATTCAATGCATGTGTGAACAATGGGGAAAATTAGAAAATAATCTATTGCCAACAATATCTTTAAAGTTTTAAAGTTGTTTTTCTTATGTATCTGGAAATTTAAATAAGCCTAGTCTGATTTCTTAGTAAAGCAAATAAAATGTACATTTCAATAGAAATCAAACTACTCACAAATGTTTTCAGATGGAGGTTGGCTTTCAACAGCAAATAGCAATGCAAGGTTTTCCTGCTCTTTTCAGTTCATACTTCTGGCTGAAAGGTGTATGCAGTGTGACACAACATGTTGTGACTCCTCAGCAAAATGTTGCAATTCATATTGGTCAAAGTATGCAGTGTTTCAGAGCAGTGCATAATTTGTGATTGCAACAATCTCAAATAGAGTATAAGCAATGGGAGCACATAAAATGTGTTCAGTGTTTCCATCTCATTCATAATTTTGACTCAGCCGTTCCAGCTGATTATTAGTAGTTTCTCCAACCGGCCTGGATTGGCTAAGGGGATTCACTTTAACATACTGAAGAGTATTTTCATTAAATTTGGCCTATGTAAAAGTGGCTTTCTAAATTGAATTTACTGAACTAATCTTGGTGCCTTTGCTATTGTGTATTGCATCAAGCAACAAAATAAGCAAGAAACAAAGTGGTAAAAAATATTATTTAAACTGGAAGCAAAGCAGATTTCATTAGAAGGAGAATATGGACCATGCTCATTATAGGATTTGCTAATGCTCATAAGTTCTTCTAACTAAATTTAATGTATGCTAATCATTATTTATGAGCAGTTATTATCAACAATACTAATAACTTCTATGGTACTAATAATAGCTATCTGGGCTAATTAACTGTTTTAAATTGAATTTTGTAATATTTGCAATTTTTCTCACTTTTATGGGAACTAAATAAAATCACCCCCATTGCTTAACACAACTCCACTTCATACAGGACAATTCTGGTTTTGGAGACAAGATTTGAAGCAGAATTAAGTGGTGCTTAAGAAAGTTCCTGCTTGTGCCAACAAAATAAATAGAGGAATAAATTTTACATAAATTCATTGAGCATGTTTTCTCTGTAGTATAAAACCAGTTCATTCTGGTGAAGTGCAGAAGGCTCGCTTGAAAGTTTTGAACTGTAAACACTGTGTTTAGATGGTTCCAAATGGTGTGGGGGAATGCTCTTCTTGTGTTGGTTCTTTTCTGTTTTTCTGGTTAGAAAGAAAATGGTTTTATGATCTCTAGGCAATTGTTTGTTTGGGTTTTTTTATTATACTTTCCTGTTTGTGAGGGGGAAAAAAGAGAAGAAAAATCTTGACCTTGCTATGAACGGAAAGTAGAAGGCAAATTGATGGGAGCACAGAAAAGGGGATCTCCTGGCTTTTACAATTACATCTTCAAAATGGTTTAAGGATGGTAATAGTGTGCTTTAGTCTGCAGATTCCATGGGACCTTGTTCTATTTGAACAATGAGATACCATGTATATGTACCCTATGTAAGGCATAAAAATAAGTGTGAATGATAGCAATGCAGATAATATTGCTTCTTATAAATAATAATTAATGCTAATTAATGTTGACTCTATATATTGTGGCTTGGATGAAACTCTGGCAGGAATTGGCAGACATGCTGATATGAAATCTCCACCCACAAAGATCTGCTGAAAGAGCAGTATCTGGTGTAAGGGGACCTGCCCTTTTAAGTGCAAAGAATACAAAGGTTTTCTAATTGTTTTTCCCTTTTGCAGAGAAAACAAGCTTGTAGCTTTAGAGTCAGTCTGCATACAAGTCTCCAGGAGCTACAGACGTGGAACAAATGCAGGATCAGATCCTGTTCCTTATGTAAGCTTATAAGCAGTGTTGCACATTCACTGCAAATAGCATATGCAGTGCAGTGTTCTCCAATTGTACTGACCCCTTCCCATGTGAAGATGTAGATGCTGATGCATTTGTTGAGGACAGGCAATGCCCTTTCCCAGACTGGTGGGAGGCTGCTGAGCCATGCTGCTGTGTGGCTGTTCCACAAGATGCAGGAAGGCAGGCTGCACAAACTGGTGCCAACAGGGAGGCTGACGCCTCCTCACTAGGCTTTGGTAAATCAGTATCTGCAAGTGTGTCCACACATATGCAAACTATTCTCCCTCTGCCACTTCCCTCCCACTCTGAGCCGCCTTCCTCCCTACACTGCCCTTGAGTCAAGAGGTCAGTGCTACCACTTCTTTTTTCACCAGTCATGCTTTTCCTTCTGTATTTTATCCTCTGGGTGTTACTTTCCTTCCTTCCAGTGGAGGGGCAGCAAGAGCCATTTGGCTGATTCAATGTTTTTCTGGGAAGGAAAGAATAAGACTTAAAAAACCAGGATGCCTTCAGGCAAAATGTGATTTTTCAATAAAAATTATTTGTCTTAAGGGAGGGGATTTTTCTTACAAGGGACAGAATTTGCCCCTACAGAGCAGTTTTACCCACATTCTTCTGAAACACAACAGTTGTGTTGATGTCAGGGAGGATCAGGGAAAGAATGACCACTTGCCATCATAAAATAATCCAGCTTCCCAGAGGGAGAGGAAGAGAAAGGGGTTGTGTGTGGCTTTAAAAACAAGAAGGAAAAGGAGAGGAGGAAGTGCCTGGTTGTTCCTGTCTTGGTGGGGAGCGTTGTGGGGTCCCTGGTGACTGTGTGAGCAGCAAACACCCTTGCTTAGAGCTGTAGACAAGGCCATTTGCAAGAGCAGTTCTGTGCCTGCAGCAGCTGCCTCTCAGGGGTAAATGCTAGAGAAGAACTGGGCTTGTGGAGCTGTATGAACTGGCATTTCAAAGGTGAGATATTCTGTTTTCTTGTTTGTTTGTTTGCTTCCCACTGGGGGATCAGTTGTACGTTGAGATGGCTTGACTTGATACACACCTCCTTAGCAAATACATTGATTCAACGTTTAGGGGATCATGTTTCTTTGTGGTGCAGAGTTATTTAATACAATATTTGTGGTAGGCTGATGACACTTGTGATGATCAAAAAGAATAAGTTGTGTATTTTTTTAAGAATGTGTTAAACCAGTTCTGTCAAAATAGAGACAATAAATACCAGTAATTGTTTAGTCAGTTGAAAAGGAATAATTCCCCATGTTTTTTGAAACACAGTAGGTAATGTTTTGGTTGAACCTTTATGAAGAACCTAAACTTACCTCTACATTCCTGAAGCTGGGCATAGAGTAACTGTTCTTGTTTTATATGATTCTGGAATTAGAAAAACTGGACTATATCCCTGATCATGACAAGGGATGTCTGCATAAAGTAGACTAACTTTAAATGTTCAGATTTCATTTGCTAAACTGCTCTAGCAGGAGTGAAATGCTAGGATAGCAACGATAGACTACTATAGGAGTCAAGAGTGAGACTTCTTCAGTTCATGTTCCTTTCTCTTCTTTCTTTTTAGATGTATAGAAAGGGTGAGCTAGACTGCACCTTCTTTCTTAAGCTGAGGAAGCTGGTAGGAAGGTAGGCAGGGACCAGGGAGATGGCACAGGTTCTGCCAGTTTGGTGGAAGCTTGGTGGAAATCCTAACAGACCAGCTTGGGACTGATCTTTCTTAACATTTTCCTTAATGCCTTGGGTGTAGAAGGTTGGAGCTGACTTATGAAATTCTCTGCTGGCACGAAACAAGGAGGCATTGTCAAGGTAGAGATAATGTCCAATTCTTCCCATACAGGGAGTGTGAGGGCAGGAATAATAAAAACAGACTAAATTTTTAATGGCTGAAGGTTTCTGCCTTTAGTGGAAATGGCTGTTCCCTAAGAAAAAATGCAGCACAAGATGGGAAAGAAAGTGGCAGAGAAAGATTTGCATATGCTAATTGACTACAGGATAACTGAGCTTCTGGTGCAATCTGGGAAGAGCCAAATGGAAAGAGAGTGGTCATTAATGGATTAGGTTTGCAGTTAGGAGGTGACTAAAAATGAGATTCTGTTACAATCTTACAGCTGGAGTAGGAAGAACAGCAAACCTAGCTGGACCTCCATGAGCTGATGAACAGGTCTCTTGATTCAGAAGTTAGCAATATCAACATTAGCATGATGGCACAAGGCTAACACAGGCCTTATTTTTCACTCAAAAAGGCATCTGTGCTTTATTACCTGTACAGTGCATATAGAATGGGAAATTACTGTAGACATTGCTGATTAAAAGTCTGAAATCAAATAAATTTTAATATTGAATGATGATTATGTACCATCTTATTCATCTGAATTTTCATTAATTTTTCCATGTATGACGTATTTTAGACTTTATGGAACTTGTTATTTATAATTGGTCTTGTGTCAACAAGCAGTGAAGATCAGGCTGTCTGCCTTTACTGAGAGTTAGCTTAATTTAGTAGTAGTACTTAGCAGCTATGTAGTGCTTTAAAATTTCAAATATTAGCTAATTAGTCATCACACCAATTGCTTTAAATACTATCAGCCTTCTATAACAATGAGTAAATAGCTGTTGTTACCCATATTTCTGAGATGAGGAAATTCAGACACAGATGGTCTGGTTATGTCCCTGTGTGTATTTATATATAGGTATTTCAAAGGCACATATCATTTCAAGTCTATCCACTTGTTAGACCTGATTTGGTGTCCACTCGTGCCAATGGAAATCGTTCTATCAGCTTCAAAGTGTTGCCTTGCTGCCTAATTGGATTACCCTGCAGAAGCCAGCTTCCAAATATTACCCAGCTAGTATGGTACACTTTGAGATGGGTTGTGATGAAAAGCACATCTGCTCTGGCTGTCAGAACCCTTACTGTGGTCATAGGGGACAAACAAGCACCAAAAATGATGAGGTTTGCTCAGCACCCAGTGAGCAAGTCCTAGAGGTGAGACTCCATGTAAGCTGTTTTCTAGGAAAATAATCTAAGAGCTTGAAAATATTGATTATAAGATGATGAGATTTTTCATGTGTTCCTAAGCAAACATCACCTGTTAATTTTTGGAAGAAGTAGCCAGGTATTTTGACAGTCTCAATATGTATTTCTCAGTCTATTCAGACATCCAGATGACTTAAAAAAATATATCTCTACACTTCAGTGCTATGTGGGAGTTTAAACTTAGATAGAAATGTCTGTTGACCTTTTCCTGAAAACTCTAAAACTCAGCAATGTTTTTTTTTATATTGCTTTTCAAAACCTGAAGTTCTGTGAAGAAGTAAAAAGGAAAGGAAAAAAATCTTAACCTTGAGTGTAAAGCTGAAAGATCATAGAAATCCTTAGTGATGTGGCCAGCAGCTCTGTAATGTCACCTAAATGTGACATGCCTAGTCCAAGTTTGACCAGTTATGGGCAGTCTTATGGTTCAGTTGTGTTCCTTGAAAGATGGAAATAACCCTTCAAAATTTCAGGATCATATTGTCATGTGTATTAATTCAAAGTTCTCATTCCTTGAGCATTTACAATGCTTTACACAATAATTATTTGTTTCTGCAAATGTTCCTGCCCTTAAATTTATTAGGATTTGTGACAGATAGCATAAAATGAGTAAAAAATGCTTTTACAAAATATATTTTTGAATTCCTTTTGATGTTAACATTTACTTGATCCTAGTTGTCAATAGTATAGTATAGCCCAAGCTTTGAAAGATGAGCTTAGAGTGGGAAAGCAGCACACACAGCATTTTCTTCACTGTCCTGCCACATGCTGCTAAATACATGCTTCTTTTCCCTGCCTTCCCAGCCCAGAACATGTCAGTATATTTATATAAATATATATATATATTATATATAAATAACATCACAGTAACAAGAACATACAGAACAACCCTCTCTCTGGATACAAGCCCTATGCTGGGCTCCCAAACAAAGATTTTCATGTTTGTTAACTTGCTACTCAGCAGCAATTGTGAAATGACAGATGCTGTAAGGGAGACCCCGCCTTAGGCTTATTTCTGTAAAGAAAAAATGATGAGAAAGAGTCATGTTCCTCCACGTGCCTCAAGGTGCCAGATATTATTGGGGCACTGCAGTCAAACCGGTGTGTTTGCAGCAGATCAAAGGGGTGAAATGAGCCAGAGATGAAGGCTGCTGAACCAACCCCCCACCTGCTGCTGGCACATTGGCTGCACGTGTTACACTCAGCAGTGTGGGATCAATACTTATGCAGCAACATTGTGGAGGGGTAGAATGTAAGAGAATAGTGCAGATGGTAGTCTCACACCTGAGGAGTTGCAGCTGTACTAATCACCAAAGATTAGGAACAGGCCTGCCCTTAATAGGCCACAGTTGTGTCTAATAAGAAGACGAGTGCTACAAAAGAGAGTTGGATGGTGTTGACTGTGCTGTGAAGAAGAATGAGTCAGTGCTGCGAGGAGATGCCCATGAGAAATCACCAGAAGGTATGAGAGCTTTGCAATAAGATGACAACACAACATGGCAGCTGTTGTGCTCAGCATCTGCTTTCAGGTAACCCATCATGTGTGGGGTTGTTTCTTTCTGTCCTTGTGAATCTTAGAATAGAATATAATAGAATCATAGAATGGCTTTTGTTGCAAGGGACCTTAAAGATCATCTAGTTTCAACCCTGCTGTCATGGGCAGGGACACTTTCCACTAAACCAGGTAGCTCAAAGCTCCATCCAGCCTGGCCTTGAACACCTCAAGGGATGAGGCATCCACAACTTCTCTGGACAATCTGTTGCACTGCTTTGCTACCCTCTCAGTAAAGAGTTTTCCCCTAGTATCTAATCCTTAAACCTGCTCTTTTTCAGTTTGAAGCCATTCCCCCTTGTCATGTTGCTCTTGTGAAAAGTCCCTGTCCATCTGTCTTGTAGCTCCCTTCAGGTACCAGAGGCTGCAATTAGGTCACCCTAACTCTAGGCTGAAAAATCCCAATTCTCTTAGGCTTTACTCATAGCTCCATCCCTGATGTCGTCTTTGTGGCTCTCCTTTGGACTCACTCCAGCAGGTCCATGTCCTTCCTGTGCTGGGACCTCAGGGTTCCAGGTGGGGTCTCACCAGAGCAGAGGGACAGAATCCCCTCCCTGGCCCTGCTGCCCACGCTGCTTTGGATGCAGCCCAGGACACGTTTGGCTTTCTGGGCTGTGAGTGCCCATGGCTGGGTTGTGTCCAGCCCCTCATCCACCTGCACCCCCAAGACCTTCTCGTCAGGGCTGCTCTCAATCAGTTCCTCTCCCAGCCTGTGTCACTACTAGGGTTGCCCTGACCCAGGTGGAGCACATTGCACCTGGTCTTGTTAAACCATGAGGTTCCCATGGGCTCGCTTCTTGAGTCCAAGTCCCTGTGGGTTGGCATGCCATCCTTCAGTTGCACCACCAAGCTTGGTGTCGTCTGTAAGCTTGTTGAGGGTGCACTTCATCCCACTGACGATGTCATTAGTGAATATATTAAACAGTAGTGGTCCCAATATGGACCCCTAAGGGACACCACTTGTCACTGATGTCCTTTGGGGCTCTGGGCCATTTACAACAACCCTCTGGATGGAACTTGGCAACCAGTTGCTTATCCACCTAACAGTCCACCTGTTGAATCCATCTCTCTCCAATGTGGAGATGGATTCTGGTTAGCTATATGTACCAAAAAAGAAATCTGAATTAGACCCAGGATCTGTATGGCCACTGGCAGCAGCTTCCAGCATGGAAGCAGAGGAGGACCTGTATCTCCTCACCAGGATGTCTGCTTGCTCTCCAGAGCAGCTGCTTTCCCCGTTTCCTTTTACTTCTGGCTACAATGTTCATCTTTCTTGGTTGATGTTCCAGAAGAGACAATTAAGTGGAAATTCAAGATGGAAGATGTTTTACTTTGTGCCTGATACAAAAGTGGCAGCTGTGGTCTGCCGCTATGCTGACAGTTTTATTGGCTGTATTGACATTTCTATCCTTGTTCTCAGCCCTGGAGAGGAGATGCCCCTTAATCCTTGGGGAATCCTTGATTCCCAAATTTCTCCAGGTACCTTTATATTCTTTCCTTGTAGCTTATATCTGTTTAAGCATTTTTGTCTGATTGGCTTGGGAATAAATTAAATCAAGGTTTCATTTCCTCAGTCCTCCATTCTGCCTTTTTTGAGCTGTGTGGGATTTGTTCCTTTTCCCCATGTGTTTTCTCTGTTAGCATTGCTTAAACGGTATTTAGGAGGACAAGCTCACTCCTTCACCCAGATACAATGTGTGTTTCAGACACCAGAACTTTTTTCCACAGTTCTCCTCTCCCCTTGTGTTCCTGCCCCTGTGATAAAAAGGTTTGTTTGGGCAGAGCACCAGAATTGTAGTGGTGAGACAATTTTTAGTTTGGCAGTGTAATGGTGTACGGATGATCTAAGGAAAAAGTGTGGCTTTGGAACATGGCTGAGGCACAAGAATCTGTTTCTTAAACTTGACTTCTTGTTTCTCCCACCCTGTGAGCTGAGCACATAGCTTGACTCTGTGCCTCACTTTTCCAACATGCAGCCTGAGCATAGTGGTAAGGACTCACATATTTCACAAGGCTTAGAATGAAAGTGCAATATAAATGGCTCCCTTTCCATATGAGAAGGAGGTCCCAACCATCTGATCCTTCTATGGCCAATTTTAGATCCTACTGTGGCCAATTTTGTGACATTAAAGACCATTGAAATTAGGTTTATTTTTACGATGAGATCAAAGTCACATCATGAATTGTACGGAAAGGCATGAAAAGTCAGGTGCAGTTCTTGCCCTGGAATACTGTGAAGTTAACAATATTGGTTTTTGAAAAAATTGGCGATTATTCCAAATTGTGGAAAAATTGTTAATGGATCCTTTCTAGAGTTCTTTGGAATGAAACTTGCTAAGGGCAGTCTCAGGCTGTCTTCTATAGTCAAGCAAATTTCTTATTAAGAAAATGAATAGGAGTTTATTGAATTATTAGATTGGAGTCACCAGGTCTTTTCTGGTAGTCCTTCAATTCCTCTCCCCATTGTGCCTGAAGCCATACTTAAGTTTCATGAATCTACATATACAGAGAGAGAAATGAGATTATTGTGCTAAAGATCACAGTCTCCAAAGAACACAAAGATATCTTACACACATACACATACTCTGAGATGAATATGCATAAAGAAAGGAGAGATGATGGCTTTCTGTAAATTAGTGTAGCTTAATTGAAGTCAATCAAACTGCTAATTTGATTTAGTCAAACAGTACTAATTTATACCAGCAGCTGAGATTTTGGCCCTTACTGGTTTAATTTCATACTAATCTGTTTATAGCTTTCAAATATATGGAGCCAGTTGATTGCTAAACTGTTTATTGGGTGTGGTTCCAGGATTACAACAGTAATTATTTTACTGAAACCCTTTATTTTCAAAAATGCATGCTTCAGATTTACATAATAGGACTAGACAATGACTAAGGGGCAAATTATAAAAAGATTATTGCATGCACTTACGCATGTGTTATGTTTTTATGACTCAGAATGGAGCTTGTTTGTGTTCCACCTTTGGACAGAGGTCTCTTTGTGGAGGGGGGGAACAACATTGTAGAGCACAGAATTACAAAAGAGTCTCAGCCTGTGGAATTCTGTGCCAAGGCACGATGCTAGACGATAAAATATTACTTAAGCGTGAAGGTGGGGGACTTGATTATGAAATGCCAAACGGTTTTCCACGGCTGTGTTCCCTCCATGTGGTGTTTATTGCATCCTTAGAGCTGAGGCCTTCAGTCCTAATCCTCACTGCAAAACACTTCTCTTTGCTACCTGATATCAAGTGCTGGCACCAGGGGCATTCAGAGTGGTATTTTGGGTGATGTTTGCCTGGAATTGCCCACTCTGAATGCCTTTCCCCATGCCAGAGGATGGTGTTGATAAGGACAGTGTCATGCTGCTTTGAAATTGTTGTTTTTCCTCATCTTCCTTTGGTGTGCTCCAGAGAATAGTTTGCATCCATTTGCTCCTCAGGAAGGCTGCCAGCAATCTTGTCTGAAGAACCATTGCAGCAAGAAGAGTTTCAGCCCAGCACAGTGCCTGCGTTGGGATCGATGTATCCCAGTGTTCTGCCCTGTGTGGTCCTTCCCTTCTTCTGTCAGTCAGTGAGCCAGTGAGTTGCTACTTGGTTTGATGAGTGCTGAGGGTGGGAGGACACTTCAGTGTAGGTTTGATACTTGAATGAACCTGTTCAGCCTGGTTGTTGGTGGGATCTGCAGTCTGAAGGTGGAAGGCTTTAGACTCTCATCTTTTGAGCTGTGCAGCTTCTCTCCTGGCTTCTTGGTGTTTACAATAATTACCTTAATGACATAGACCATCATCTCTGTGCTGTTATCAAGTGCACAAAATATTTGTTTGAGAGTTCAGGACTGCAAGATTTGCTTTCTTGCAGCCAGGAAAGAAATTAATGAAAACATCACTCTAATAATCCCCATCCCTGACCTCTTTAATGCATCCTCAAAACTAAATGCATATAAATAATCACCTGGGTTTTGTAAACAGAGCTAAGTAGAAAGATACAACCCACTTTGGGTTCACCAACTCTGACAGCACTTTTTAAAAAAAGAAGTGACTGTGAAACAACTTACTGTAACTCTTACAAGTTTACAAAATGACCTCAATCTTCACAAATGCTTGTTAAAGGATTTTCTAAAAAGAGCAGCAACACCTGGAGACTCATTTATCACTGTCTCTGCCTACTGGCAATCCCACCTACACACTGAAGAATGACTGCTAACATAATATTTATGCAATAAACCAGCTGAAATGTGTAAAAAGAAAAGTCTTCTGTAGGGATGGTAGAGATTAAAGACGTATTTGAAGTCATTGGTTATTTTTTTGCTGCCTGATAAACAGGGAGGATTCTTTTGGTTTCATGGCACAGTTCTCTTAAAAGGAGAAAACTTGGTATTCATTCTGACACAGGAAGGCCACCTAAGACTGAAAAGATTTTCCTGTTATGAGAAAGGTTCTTTTTATCCCCCTCATCTTCATGGTTATGAACCATAGTTTCATCTTCTGTAACTCTACTACAGAGCAGGGCCACTGAAAATTTCTTGAAGCCATTTGTTGTCTTTCAAGCCTCTTCAATAATATCCAAAGGTACCCACCATGCAAATACCAGCCTCATAAGTCCTAAAGACCTTAAACTTCTCTAACTGAAAAATGGTGTGAAGACTCTACCTAAGACCCAGGTGTTAACTTCAGTCAGTCCAGTGGCTTTGATTATGAGTGACAATTGGGTTTGTAGAATATTTTTTTTTCTCCTTGCAAGCATAAGGCCTCTCTCCTTAAGCTTCTGTCTCTCCTGTTCAGTGACCCTGTGCACTGAAATTCAGGAATGTTCGTGGAACACAAATTTTATCTCAAATATCTGGATTGTCTACCCATGAAATTCTCAAACAATGAGCCTGTTAGTACAAATATACAGTAGCTACGTTGGTCAGTTGGTATAAATGAAGAGGGCTATCACCTGAGATAATGTTGGTCAGTCTAGGAAAATAAGGACATTCTCTTCAGGTCAAGGAAGCTGGTCACCACAGGACTATCACTTTAAAATCACATGTGATTATTCTGTTGGGTCATACATTGATGCTCAGTGCAAGTACACTGGTTGTACAGAGGAGGAGTAATTTGTATGCAAATGGTCAGCAAAAAGTGACTCTGTCAGGGCAGAGGGAGCAGCTACTAAAGATGAGCTGAGGGACAGAAGAGTCCTCATGGCCTCGTGAAAGAGTTTGTGACTAAGCACATAGCAGCTATACAGGTATGTTGTAGTCAGAAAGAGCACTTACTGATGGCATGATCCTTCTTCTGTATGTATCTTATCCCTGCCCAACAGCTTTGTTCAAAATGAACAAAAAGACCCCGATAAAACTAAAACAAAGCAAAATAACAAAAGCAAACAAAGAAACCTCCCAGGACACACAGAAGTAACATGTTAGATTCTGTGCATCAAGGTTTTGATGAGGGGTAGTTTGCTCTTTAGTTGTGTTGCTTTAGCGCTGTTTATTAGTGAAGAACACCACCAAGTCATCAGCTGATGTAAGTAAGTGTCTGGGAAATACTTCTTCATAATAATAAAATCTTGTAGCTTGTATTGGATCACATGTGTGAACATGAGTTGGGAATGCTGTTTAAAAAGGAAAAATAAAAATAATTGCCAACCTGGGACATACAAACAGGAATACAGCTGACAAGACACATGAAGTAATCCTGCTTCACTCAATGCTGATAAGGCATCAGCTGGAGCACTGGAACTGATTTTGGGCTGTGCCTTCCTAATAGGATGTGAGCTAATTGGAGAGAACCCAAAGTGAACAAGGAGATTATCAAAAATCTGCAAAACCTAATGGTAAGAAGAGATTGATTGAATTGGGGATTTCTGCCCAAAGAATGGAGGATCTCAAAGGGAGAGAGAGTTTAATAAGGGTCCTCAAATATATGAAAAACTCTGGGAAAGTGGGGACTAATTGGAATATAATTATATCTAGTACAAAATCATAGGATTCTATGCTGTTATTGTTCATATCAGGCTCTAATTGCATTTTGTTAAATGGTAGAGTAGATATTTAGGAATACTTAACAGCAATAAGAATAGTGATTGCCTGGAGTAATAGCAGAGTTTCTGTAAGTGGAAAGAAATAGTTTAGAAAAGGTGGATAAATATCTCTGAAGAAGGATATAAGAGCAGATGCTTTTGCCTTGGAGCACCAAAATGAAGTTTATTAGGTTGGTTTTAGTGCTGTTTTTGCTATTATTTTATGGGAAAGCGAAACAACAGTGATGGTAACAAGGCTAAAGGCTTATGATGATTTGTGCAAATTTTAAGATTAATTTCTAACAGAGTGCCATGTTTACAGACAGCTTCTTCATCATATTACAGGATGGCAATCCACAGAGACCTCTCTCTCTGATACACCCAGCAGTCTGTAGGGGCCGGTGAAGGAGGAGTATCACAGGGTGGTGCCTGGCACAGCACAGAAGATGTGGTTTGGGTTAGTCTCAGTTTGTTGTAGCTCAGCCAGTTTTGTCTAGATCTTCTTCATGTGGTATAATTTAAGGGATTTTCTTTTTCCTTGTAAGAAAATAGATAAGGATTTTATTGAAACTGGTGGAGAAGAGATTGACTAGATACTGGCCATATGTTGTGCATGAAATGCTACTTGCAAGTGCTACTAGGAACTTGTGTGAAATGCATAGAACCATCAAATTAATGCTTAGTGTCAGCAAATAAAGGAAACACAGAACCTGAAACTAAACAGCCTTAGAAACTTACCTTCACTTCTTTTTTATTGCAATATTAGGGCTAAGGAGAGGAAGAAAAATGTGATAAAAGTCAGGTTTTGATTAAAACAGGAAGAATTTAAAATTTCCTGTAAAAAAGTTTAATAGAAATCTATTAGAGTTTTCATTTTCAGATAACAGCAAATCAGCTGAAATGGAAAATGTTATGTCATAGTCCTCAGGAACTGCAGGGGCAGGTACTCCAGTGTGCTCTATTATACACTGGAGTTCAAGTTTTTGGACAAATGTTTCTGCCCCATGATGAACAACTATGTGCCAGCAGAAAGTGAGACCATCAGGTGGTACCAGAGAGGGAGCCTGGCCAGCCAGTCTCATTGATAAAGGAGAGTGCATGCATGTACCAGGAAGTATAACCATTGAACTCTAAGTCAAGAAGTTAAAATCTTTAGTGTTCAGACATAAATTGGAAGTTTTTGAAAGATATTATTTCCTGTAAGGAAAACAATTCTCTGGCCAGCTCTAATGGATAAGAAAAAGTCAAGATGATATGGCTGGTTTGTAGGGCAAAAGGCTTCTCCTGCATGTCTGACCAGTTGTTTTTCTTTGGGAGACAGTAAAATGGGCACAGTGCTGCACAGCAGTTGTCAGCTGTTCTGTTTATCCTGAAAAACATACAGGGGTGAGAATGAGCTGTTAATCTTTTCAAATTTCTAAAACATTCTATATTATACACTACTGAGAGTGGAAATAACTATATATCACCTTTAGGCCTCTGATTTGTGGTGCTGAAGAGGTGCATTTGCCTGGCCTGACAGAAAGTGCCAGATGGGTCACGCCCATCCATGGGAACCTGTGGAGGGCTAACCCTGGCCAGCAGCACAACACTCACCCTGCCTCTTGTTCATTCCTCTCTTCTGTATAATAGGAAAAGAAAGAAGGTGAAGAGCTTTGTAGATTGAGATAATGATAGATTAACACAGAAAGTGAAAGCTGGATGTGCAATCAAAGACAGAGGAATTAATTCATTACTTCCCATCCACTTTCTTCCTGGGAAGCAGGGTCTCAGCACAAGTAACAGTTGCTTGAGAAGGTAAATGCTGTGATAGCCAAAGACCCCCTTCCTCCCCGTTTTTCCCTGAACTTTTACAGGTTGACCACGGTGTTAGATGCAGGGAGTATCCCTTTGTTCATTTGGTGTCCTGTCTACATCCCCTCCCAACCTCCTTCCCACTCACAGCCCACTTGCCTTGTGGGGAGGAGAGAAAGCTTTGATGCTGTAAGCACAGCTGACGCACCGGTGCAGGTGCCAGAGCAGGACACCACAGGAGTAGCTGTGAAGGAAGTTAACTCCCTCCCAGCCAGAACCAGAACGGATCCTAAGAGCAATACTGGTCCTTGGAGTGTTTGCCTCAATGTTTCAGTTGTTTGGTATCATACTTACACCTTTTAGTTTTTTTCTTTTCTTTCTTTTGTTTTTTTGTTGTTTTTTTTTTTTTTTTTTTAATGAGGTATGGGTGGAGAGGCCTTGAATGTGTGCTAAAGATCTATTCACTAAGAGTTGTATATACAAAATGCATTTTCAGGAAGTTCCAGATATGATGAAATTACAGAGACAAAAGAAAACTTGCTGCAGAACTTGTCCTTTAAATAAACAGTTGGGAAATGCCAGATATTGAAACACTCTTGGTTTCTTTGGAGATTAGAATAACTTTTTAAAATTAGGAGATTTGGTTTCTTTTTAATAATGGAACACTTTGTCTTGCAATTCTCTGTGTGCAAAAGAAGGGAGCTTAGTTTTAACCTCAATTTCTGTAGCAACACTGCTAGCTTTTCAAATTGCTTTAGCTCTGAACGTGATGAAATACAATTATCCAAAGGGAAGCAAAAGCATTCCAGGAAAGGTGATGTGTGTATGTTTCCACTCCTGTAGCAGAATGGAGTTGAACTCAGCATTAAACACCACCAATGTCATAATGCTATCCTCTATAATTAAGTGGTTATGGTGCTAAATGTAAGGATTTACTGTTTTGTTACTGTTTTAGCCTCTCTAAAACAACTTCACTGTGGGGCTGAGATAAACCAATTTATCATATTTTGCCATAAATCAGCAGAAATAGCCATTTTTCCCCAAAAGACAGGTTTTGGCAAAACATCAGAGCATTTCAAATGTGTTTTTCTATCATTTTCCCCCTAACCCTTCTGTGAAGGTAAAGCATATATTTTAGCTTTTGTCGAGACTTTTTGAAAACCAATTATAAAATAAGAAATATTTAAATAAAATCTGAGACTTAGACATAGAGGGGGGGAAAAAAATGCTGGTGGATACTTAACGAGCTAATGCAGGACTTCAGAGTCTCTGCTCTGCCACAGGCTTTGCCTGTGAGCTTTGTCAGGAATTCAATTTTCCTATGCCTCCATGCTCAATCTGTAGGTGGGATAAGAGCTTTGTTTTCTCACATTCATCATTACCTGAGTGTTTCATGGGGTGATGACTAGCAAATCTCACTTGTCCCCCTGAAACTGCTGCATTGCACATAGATACGTAAACAGTGGAAATATTTGAAGACTGTATTCACCTATGTGAGCAAATGGGATCCTTCTTTTAGAGCAACTTCAGGTTGATAATTGTTCTGTTTCTTTTTTTTTTTCGTTGCATGATTTACAATTTGCAGCAACAACAATGGGTATTCAAGGGCCATTATTTCTGATGAATGGGGATATAATTTTAATCTCATAATGAAATGATGACAGATGGACATAAACATATAGTAACACATTAAAAATTCCCACAGAATTGTATGTCAAGTGTCATCTGGAAGAGACCAGGAGACTGAGCTACCATGTTATTACAGGCAGACCTGGTAATGACACAGATAATTAAGACTGACTAACTTTATTCATTATATGATTTTTGTTGCAATTGCTGATAAGATTGCCAAAGTTTAAACCACTGGGACTCAAATTTTCTGTGCCAGCTCTTTGGCTAAGATAGATTTTTGTTGTGATTTTTGTAACATTTAGTAAAAAAATTATTCAACAATTTCTGAGAATGGAGTAAGGAGGAAAATTCACTGCTTTTGGGCAAAGACTTGAATCTTAACTTGGAAATGGAATGCTGTCTGAGACATATGCATTTAATTGACCTTGTAAAAAGACCAGAGAGAATAGGCATGGACATGAAGGTAAGATAGCCCGAAGAAAAAGTTTTTAAAAATTTGACAGAGCCAAACTTGTCACAGTGCTCTGTTATCCTTCAGCAGCTGTATGACATGCCTGCAGAGAGATGCCTTGGTCAGCTCGTACCAAAGACAGCTACCAGTTATCCATAATTCCCTGCTAAAATTGTAAAGGTTGGAGCTGCAGGCTGTAGAAAGAGAACAGATCTGTGGGATAAAAGTGTTGATGTTCATATTATGTCTCCAGAAGCACAGCCTGTACAAAGAGAGGAATGTACCAAAAAAATGAAAGTTGCTTTGAAAGGATTGAGGGTTGCAAAGTTAAGAGTTGAGGCATTAGGGCATGTTTGAGTAAGGGTTATCAGTGCAGTCCTACAGCAGAACTGTGACATTTGCGTGTTCTGAAGTCATTTCTAATCACGCGTCTATGTGCTGTTCTCTTCTAGTGAGTGTCTATCACATGAGACAAGGTCTGTAGAGGTCCATGGAATTGAATGCTGCCCTGGAGTAGTCCATAAATTGGTAGCAGTTAAGATTTAAACATAGGAAACCTTGCAAAAACATGGAAAAAAGTGTTTTTGAGCAGAGAATGCAACATTAGAGGGTAATTTTCAAATGCACCAGTATTTCAGCTCTGATCTATATGATGGATATAGGACAACTCTTCCTTTCTCAAAGGAAACATGCTTTGTGATTATAAATCCATTAACATTAGGTTGCTCCTTTTTTTCTTTTTTCCTCTTAGATGCTCTAATGACAAGTATGATAAAAAATCCTGTGAATCCATTCATGAATGCTGGTTTAGTGTTGTTCTAAGAGGCTGTGCTGGCAATTCTGAGTGCTGAATAAGGCAGAGGTCCTTGGGAAATTCAGCTATCATGTCACTGCAGAATGCAGATGTGCAAGGAAGGCTGACATGATTTTACACAAGGAATCATTAAGTCTGATGTTCTCAATCCTTTTGCACCTTCATCTATTCTTTAATGAATTTTATTGTTCATGGTAAAGAGGTTATGAGAAGTTTTCAACATGATGCTGTACAATTGAATAAAACTCAAGGAGTTCTCTTCATGGTTAGAATTAATAGAATATTATTAATATAGCCTCAAGTGTGGCTTTTCAGCCTGCAAGGGATCCAGCTCTGGCTAAACTTCAGTTTCATTTGCATGTGATGGGGAGGTAGGGAGTGGACTTTTGGAGTGCCTCTACTGATCCCACCTGTTTAATGCAGTGGTTTTGTGTTACATTGTGGCACGTGTTAGATGCCTGTTTGGTTGTAATGCACCCACTGGTGGATTCCCATCCATGCGTGTGAGGTCAGCAAAAAGCCTCACAGAAAGCTTAGGAAAGCCACCCACAGAGTGTCTCTTTACTCCATGCCTTTATTACTGCAGCTTGCTCAGATGGCTTGTGCTATGCACAGTAGAAAAAGAGTGCAAGTCATTACTTCTCTCAAAGATATTACAATAGAAACAAAAGACAACAGGTGGAGACAGATCAGCAAGTGAAGAGCAGAGGACAGCTGTGGAGAAGGACAATGAGGCAGCAATTTTGAACATAAGGGATCCTCCTAGAAAAATGCTGCAGTGTGAGAAAGCCCTAAATTACTGGTTTGAAAACTTACTGAGTACAATGATGGAGTCTGGCCTCCTGGGTTAATGGCAGGGAGAGTCCTTCTGCATGAGGGTGATGAGAAATCTCTAGTGAAGATTTCACAGTCTACTCAAAGACTGTGAAATAGTGCCATGAAATAGCTTATGTCTCTGAGAGAAATAGCTTCTTTTCCATTTCAATTTTGAATTATTTGATCTTGCTGCAGCGGGAGAAATCCTTCTGCTGGTATAAAATAGTGGCACTCTTTTTCAGGAGCAGGGATATGACAGACATTGAACACTATTGGTTTTGAGGCAGTGCACCACTGTTTTGTGTTCCAAGAGGAATGAAGAATTGTTTGCAAAAAGGTGGCAAGCAGGAAATAAAAAAAGAAAATATATGAGAAAGGAACAAACATAGATAATGGGGAAGGTGCTATGAGAAAAAGGAGTATGTCAGATCTTCAAAGAGTACCATGTTTTGTGGAAGATTAGCTTCTGGAGGTAACAGAGGTAGAACATTTCATTTTATTTACTTTGATGTCTTTCAGTCATGTAGAAAAGAGTTGATTCTTCCCCTTTTAATTGAACCACCTTTGCAAAAAATACAGGATTAAGTTACAAAAATAAGGTGTATTGTAGTCAAACAAGTTTTGCAGACACAGACATTACTCAGAAGCTTGCAAAACCTGGAACTGTGAGAGATTCATATGTTCTAAGTGAATACCTTTGCAGTATCTCTTTTGCCTTCTGAGTACAGTTTCAACTCCTCTGCATGGTTTTAATGTGATAATCCTTCAGAGAGAAAAGCTCTTTGGTCATTGTCTCAAGTGATGATGAATTTATTTTTTTGACTATTCACCTGTTCTGTCTCCTCTGAAATAGTTGTAAGTATTCTAAATCATTTCAATGAGCTTTAGCAGTTGGCCCTGAGCCACGTGGTTTGTTTGGGGTCTCAGGCCTTTTTCTGTTGCCCCAGCTCTTCCTTTATTGTTCCTGTTTTGAATTGCGTGAGTGAATCAGGCCCGTGTCAGGTATTGGGCACTCAGCACTTACCAAAGTCAAGGTGATTTAGTTTCCTATATAATTCTCAGATCATCCTCTTCCTCTGCACCTGGAACTGGCAGGTATTTGTAAATGTAATAAATTAAGTTGGCTCAGCTTCTGTTCTGCAGACATCAGTGGCCAATCTCATGACTTCCACACCCTGAGGTGCTCCTATGGAAAAGTTTGTGTTATATTTACTTCTGTGTCCCATACACTGTCTTGAGCAAAGAAAACATTAGAGCTGCTGCAAGTGTCTTGTACCACCCATGTGCCTGTGGAGTTATCAGAATGACCAGAGCTGCCAAAAGTCATCACTCTCAATCCAATGTGTGCGGGCTTGGGGGCTCAAAGAGTGAAACTGAGCACATGGATTAATTGTTTCATAAGCAGTCTCAAAGTTTTTATGTAGAAGATGTCCAGACTTCCCTTCCTCCTTCCTCAGTGCTTTCTATCACTGACCTGGGTTTTGTTGTACAAGTATTCCTTTGTTCCTTCAGCACGTTCTTTCATGAACTTGACATACACCCTAATTTCTGGAGCACTGCAGAAATTACCTGTTAAAGTGGCTGTAAGAGAAGAGCTGAAGCAAATAGGTTTGTGCTCCTGTTTGAGGCTGAAACAGAAAAGGGTAAAGGAGGGAAGGACATTTAATCAAAATTAGGCCCGATTTTTATAAAATTTTAAAATGTAATTTAATTAATTGTAATGTCAGAGAATGGGAAGTGAGAAAGCATAATTTCTTTGTTGAACTTCTTGTGCTTTTAAATTGATGCATGGAATTCCATATGTACAGTCTTTAGTATCAGTTTAAAAAAATGTATCAAATTGGACAAATTTGTCCATGGCAGATATGACCAGGATATTATCTTGAATTAGGATCAACTGGAGTAGTCATAGTTTAGAAGAAAGTTAAAGAGCTGGGAACAGAGCTAAATAGAAGGATGGAAGGAGGCACCTCATATGAAGATGCGAGAGAGAAGAGGAAGAAGAGTTATGAATTTGTCCATCCACCACATGATTTCATGCTTTCCCTAATAATACACGTAATGTGTCTTTGTTTTTATCTTCAAATACGTCATTGCTAACAATAGGATGAATGTGGTACCAGTCAGCAGGGTTGGAAGGGGTTATTTTGCTCACCATGCTTTACACCAACGCATCTTTGCATATGGCTTATTTTGTTGGAACATGGGGAATGAAACATTCTGGATCCGATTCACCCCAGCTATAAATCTGGTTGGCATTAAGTGATTTACAGCATGGGTGTTCTTGTTTCAGTATAGCTACTGGAAGGAAATTATTTGTTTATTTTAGACTTATTTTTCTAAAAAATGCGATGACCTGATCCTGACAGGGGGAGGAAAAGCACGATTCTCTACCCACATAAGTCAAATGCCTGGTTTGGTTTTAGTGGGTACTAACTTGGATTTAATTTCTTAGAGGAAGAAATTCCTTGGTAACCTAGGTTTGTTCATTGGTTTGCTCAGAGGAAAGTTTTTTCAAAAAGAAGAGCTGTCTGCTTTCCTTCTCTAATGTGCTCTGCTACATCTCGAAGCAGCTCTTTAATTTCAACCATCTGTTCTTCTGCCACTACATCAACAGACAAGGGGAGGAAATGACTTCAGATTTTCAGCTATATGTATTTTTGATTAGTATGCCTGTGTAAGCGGCTATTAAAAGCAGGAAAGAACATAGAAATGTAGCAAGATATTAATACAATTTAACTAGGTCATCAGATGAGTTTTGCCTTAGCCACAAAACTACCTAGAAGTCCTATTTCATTTTAGAAGGAAATAAAAGAAGTGCAACTTGCTTCATGAGACATTAATAGTCCATATATGAAGAATGGGTCTAAAGACATTTATTTATGCCTAGTAAGGTTGTAGGTACAACAGAAACTTCAACTGATGTTAGAACATGATAGAGATTATTTGATTAATATTACCACATTAGATATTCTCTTTTTATTATTTCCATGTACAAGTAAAGTACTTGTGTAGAATCCCATGCTGCCCAGAAGGGGAAAATAAGTGGAATCAAATGAGTGTGATCTCTATGAACTGTTGGGATGTGCAGTGATGCCCATTTCTTCCTTGGCAGTCAGCTCTGCTAGCACTTGCTCAGTGCATAGGTCAAGCAATTGAGACTTTTCTTACACCCCTTGAGTTTCCTCTGAAGTCACTAGCTTATAATTTGTACCTACATTTTGAAAATTCATTGATTCACCTGGTGAGCTCACAGGAGTAATGCATTCAGTGGCTACTCTCCTTTATGTACAGCAGGGATGAGTGTTTGCAAAATCAGTGTTAGGCAGGCTAAAACCTCTTTATCTCAGCCACATTTCTGCCTGGAAATGCAGCAGCCTTTCTTGGTGCTGCGTACCTGCTCTCTATATTGGCTCTAATGGAGGTTACAGGCAGTTAGTCTGGGGAACTATATTAGGAAGCAAATTTGGGGATTTGAATAGTTTTGTAAAAACTAGATTTTATTTGGGTTTATTTGAGAAGGTCAAGAGGTTTTCCTACCTGGCCCATAAACCAGTCTACTGTTTGTCATCTATTTCCCTGAAGAAAATGCAAGTTAAACAACTTCAGCAGTGATTGTTGTTAGTGGTCCCTATTTGTCTTGTGAATTCACTGATTTTGCTCATAGATCTTTGGGATCAACAAAAAGCAAGAAGGCAGGAGACTGTACTATTTCTCTGTGCCTTAAAAAAATCTTTGCAGTGCACTGTGCAGTATTACCTCACTAAGTCTTTGGAGGTGAAGTAAGGTGAACCTCACAGACCAATGACTTGCATACACAATTAAGGTAAAGTGTCTGCAGCCAAAAATAAAAGGTGTCATCTGTGGTGACTAGCACAATATACCAATATACATGCAGAGTCAGTTTTGGAGGTGAGCAACCAGAACAGTTGCTGAAGGCCCTGAAACCTGAGGACACCCCTTCAGGTTGAGTTAAGAAATTATAAGTCATCTAATGTGGGAATGAAAAGAAGGGTAGCCTAGCCTCTGCCTAGAGCCCCGACAGGTAAATGGCTCTGCATAAATGTCTGGATCAATTAAATTGCTTAACAATAACTACTGTGGCATTGCTGCTTTTGTTAGGCTAGAGTCAGTAGTTACAGTAATGAGCATCACATACGGTTTTAAATCCTGACATTATAAATTACCTCTGGTAGCAGCCTCAGGCTCTATCCAAAGTGGGACTTTGATGCTGCAACACTGAGTGTTATATTGCTGAGCTTTTATGTGGCTGGCCCAAGGTAAGCAGACACCTCTCTTAAGTGCCTTGGCCCCATACAGGTATGTGGGAAGAGCGAGGTGCATCAGGATCAAGTGCTCAGCTTTCTATTAGGAAATGCTGAGGATACTGTGGGATCTTCACCAGCACGTAGCTACCTGTTACACTCTTTATTCCAAAAACAGAGCTTGTCTCTCTCTTCTTCTAAAACATGGCAGAAGAGTAGGTGGGGGTGGCCTTTTGAAAAGGAGCCTAGTGATTAAAGCACTCCCCCAGGTTGTGGGAAATCTCTCAGTTATTGCTTTTGCCTGAGGGAACTCAAACTCACCTCCCAGAGAGTTTCCTAAATAGTGCGTCTATCTGCTCTCTGCAGTGCAGATACTGACCCTGCTGTAGGATGAAAGAGAACTGAAAGTGAACTAGGCTAGAAACCAAAAATAAGACAGTGCTTCCAAGGAGCACAGTGACTTCTCTCTCCAAGGGCCATTTCAATCAAAACGCCTTTGCTGTGCAGAAAGTAGGAAGCTGAGTTCAAAATTTTCTTCTCCCTGTTAAGCGAAAAGCAAGGACTTTCCCGTCCAAGTGAAACAACTCCAGTGAGAAATGAAGGAGAGTATCATACACTTCAAAGGCTGGGGGGCTTTTAAAGCAGATGCTTAATGTGCATTTGAGCTCTAGGGCATGGTGGTGGCAGGCAAGTTTCTTGCATGCTAGCAGGGTGATCTGACAATGGAACTAAAATTGCTATGGTGGCTGTATCTAGAAAGAAAACAGTAGCTTCTGCTGTGTGTTATGTGGTGCCTGGTGTGTAGGGATCCCCTGCAGACTCTTGATGGATCAAAGCAGTGAGGAAAGAGGAACAGAAGAACGACCAGTTCTTGGATTTTGTTTGGGTAGATGGGAGATGCTCAGTGATTTTGAGGCTGGAGTGCTCTTTGTGGCACATGGAAAAGCAGAGCTAAAGGTAGCAGCTGAATTGGAGGTTATGGATCCATGTGAATGTGGGTGAAACTTGGGCATTTTGGTCCTTTTTGGATCTATATTCTTGTCCTGCATATGGTAATTTTAGTTACCTTTACTACTGTGTAAACAAAACTGTTATGTCATGAGTGAATTTGTACTTGAATTTGTACATTATGTAATTTGTGAATTTTGTAATTTGGGGCACATAAAGCAGTGTAAGCTAAAATTTGCTCATGATGCATTTCTACACACACTCAGAGCAGCCAGTGTTGACAGTGTTAAATATGAACACAAGGGTTACTGGATGGAAATGTCTTGGGCAGTCTTAGCAGGATGATTATGTTTGTCTGTAATTCAGTTGGTTCAGAAACTTTCAGCTCAAAGTCCACTGAGAGTTGTACCAAGCTGATGCTATGAATTTAGCATTCTGTCCTCATCACCTGGCTGTGTTAGGGCATTGCCATTTCTTTCAATCCAGTATCTGAATGCAACCCAAGTGAAGGCAATGACATCTCCAAAGAGAAGGGGCTGGTTACTCAATTTAATATTGAATAGTGTTATACATAGAACCAAATAGTTAAATCCACACCTTTTCTGTTTGTCATTATGTGATAACCTGTCATCAGGCATTTTACTTCCTAATGCAGTGGGATTTTGGGAAGTGGAGAAATTTAGATCATGTTCCAAATATCAGTGCTGCCTGGAAGAAATATTTCTTCATTTGCAGCAACTTGTACTGATTTGATAAGATGAAGTCTTTAAACAGCCTTTAAAGCATAGCTGATGAACAATCCTTTACAAGTAGGGCTGAGCAGAAATAAGAATGGTTTCTCCTTGTGAAAATTTGCATTTAGTCAGAGTTGGGGCAAAAAAAGTATTTCATTCTCAAGGAACAAAAAGATCCAGGAAATGACAGTTCAAAATGTTATGTTGCTGGTAAAGAAATTAGAAATTTTCAGGTTCTGAAATGACACAAGGAAGTTGTAGCACATTAATCTGTGTGGAATTCAACTGACTTAATTTCTGGTCTAAGGTCTGAAAACTTCATCTGAGTATGTGTCCTGGTTCTGGCCAGGACAGGGTTAATTTTTGCTGTAGCCAGGAGGTGCATGTCTAGGACCCAGAGGCTGTCTTGTACCACCTCACAGCATTTTCCAGGGATAGGGGAAGGCATCTTTTCCAATTGGCATAGCATGGTGGAGGGAGCAGTTGGGTATTGACTAATTTTTGAGGAGTTTCTGTGTGAATTGTTCATTTCTTGTACCCTCTGTCATTGATATAGTTGCTGTTGCTGTTCATTTTCCTGTCATTGCTGTCTCCAGTGAATTGTTCTTATCTTAACCCACGATTTTTACCTTTTGTGCCTCCAGTTCTCCTCTCCATCCCACCCTAGCAGCATGGAGAGGGGGAAGCATGTGAGTATGGAGACACTTGGTTTGGAGAGTCTCAGTGGGAGCACTAAATTGGGGAGTATCATTCCTAAACCATGACAGTATGTCACTCCAGGATTCCTTTTATTCGCTGTACAGAAAAACTCATTTTTACAATGACATTCATTTCATGTTAAGCAAGCTTTTAAATAGGTCACACTCTAGAAGTGTAGCTGTCCAAAGTGATCTGAGATGGATCCTACCCCATACATATTCCCTGTTATCCCATAGCCAAGGAGAAGTACCTGTCCTGTGGTGTAGGTGCTGTTATGGCTCCAATAGCCCAGTCAGAGGGAGGGACTATGTTTGCTAGCTGGAAGTGTTCACTGACCAAAATTGCAGATAACTGCAGTTACAGATGAGATTGCCAAGAGAAGATGACTTTGTAGTTACAAAGCACTCCTAAAACCACCACGATCCTGCCCACCTCGTCAACTTACCGTACCAATTATCAGACTTCAGGCCACTAATGAAGATTCTGTTCAAATCGTTGTCTTTGCATTCCCTGCTGGGTCACACCATTCCCCCCCCCCCTTTCTTTTTAAAGAATAACAGCAAATAGCAAATGAGGCTGTTCTGATGGAAATTTTCTGAGAAACTGTCATTCATGCTAAAGTTCATGAAACCTTTTAAAAAATACTTAGCAGTTGTCCACATATTCTTAGGAAGAGAAGAAAAAAAGGGGTAATGTAATCTCACAAATCATTGTTCAGCTGAAGCCAGCATTCTGGACTTGATTTGAAATTTTTTGTTTTCCACCAAAATTATCAGACATATACTACCTTCCTTCCTCTTGTGGTAAAGGCTCAAACTCACCTCTTTCTAGTGAATGTTATATTTCTGAGTTAGTGAACAGCTTTCAGGCATGTGCTTGTGTTTGCATGAGTCTTTGATAACTACAGTTAACAAATATATTTGAAATATAGGACAACTTCATCAACAAACTGTTATAACAACTGTTATCTCCTTTTAACTCAAGAACTGCTTTTGATGGTTGGGTCTTTGTTAATATAATTTTGTTTGTGAGCTTATAGGTAAGTGTGAATGCATGTTGGGCAGTAACAAGTTTATGATTATGCCTTACAACCTTGGAATGGAAGCTTTATGTTCACTTGAATTGAGACATTGGAATTAAGTATTATAATGATCTCCACACTGATAATATACATGATGCTTCTTGTCCGGACTACATAGTCAGGAATATTCAGGTACAAATTTAGCAGTGGAGAGACTACCACCTCCTGACATTGTAAACAAAGAGGCAAAAACCATCCAAATTGGGTAGTTCAAGTTAGCCAGGGACATATGTAGACTACTCTTAATCAAGTACATCATTATTAAAAATAATAAAACACAAATGCATTTTTATAGGATTCTTGTGTGGGAGTGCTTTTGGGCATTTCAAAAAATACAACCAAACCAAGAATTTTGTTTTCCATTAAAAACTGCAGAATACCTTACTGAAATTGGAAACTGGCAAGAGAGCAAAAAGTGCCTACTAAACAGCTAGCAAAGCACAAAAGATAGCTATCACCCACAATTCATTATATTTCTCTACATGCCATTCCCTCCTGATATCAGAGTGAGATTTCACAACATCAGTGGGACAAAGATCAAGCTCAAAATGAACTGTAGGAAAGATCTCAGTGAGAGAATAAGGGCAGCAGTGCTCTCAGCTGTGCTTGCACAGATTGAACTAAAGGATGCCTTTCTCTGAGCCAATAGTAACTGGAATAATGATATTGCCATCTTTTAGAATTTAAACTTCCTTTTGCTGGAGAAGGATGACAAGATGGGAGCCCTCTGTGTTGATGTTTAGACCTTGGCTGAATACTGAGATCTGTATTTGAAATATCTTGTGGTGTAAAAGAATTCTGTACCATTTCTTTATGGTTTTCCTTGATGTTCTCCTCTTTGTACATATTCTGGCAAACTCCTCTTATCTCAGCCAAAAGGTGATCAAAATAAGCTTTGATTTTTTTTTTAAGGGAGTTCTTTTAAAATCTGGAGAGTTGATAAAAATGCAGGTTTTTCAAAAGAGTTGGCATGGTGAAGATGTAACTGCCTTTTGGGGTGGATTGAAAGGGAGCTAAACTGCTCAAAAAATGTTGTGCTACTTTTAAAATATCTGCAATTCTTCCTCAGGCTTGTAAATCCTCATTTATGTAAACCACAGTCTTTTGTGGTGAAACTGTTCTCTAACAGAGTTTTTCAGCTTTGTAATATGCTGTTTCTCTCTCAGTTGTTTTGGGTAAGGATATGGTCTGAATTACCATGTTATCAAAAACACCCCCACAAATAACTTTCACTTCCAGCAATCACAAACTGCATAGTTTTTCCTATTTTGGCAGACAGTACCTTCACAACATTGCATACTATATCAGATCAAAGCTAAAAAAACCCATTGATGCCATGAAATAAAAAGGAACAGATATCACAAAGCTTGCATTTGTTCAATTCAGGAAGGGAGAATAAAGATTCCAAATGAATTGGAGAATAAAAGCACAATCATTAAGAAGGGTGGCCTTTGGTGTGGTCACCTCTGTTAAGATTCAGTCTAAGAGAAGGTTGTTGCCTCTACTTGTTCTGTAATGGCCCCACCCTATTCATTTCTCTAGAAGAATGGATCAAAGTGTGCTTGAAGATAGACAAAGTTTATAAAAACAGAAAACTCATTTTCTCATACGTTCTTTGGTGCCTGAGGCAAAGGTATTGATTGTAAAGCAACCGAAACAAGCTAAGCTATTCTTGCCTCCTGTATGCTTGAGTACTTGTAATTGTGCAATGTGCAGGGAAACAACCCAGAATGACGCACAAAGTGCGGTACAAATGAGAGACAAAAGGAGATGAATTGTTTAAATAAGGCAAGGCTGCAAAACCAAGATTCAGATGGGATTTCATCTTGTAGATGCTTCACAGAAGGGATAAAAAAATCATTAACTTGCTCAGTGGTTTTGTCTCAACTGTCAGTTCATATGGCAACTCTATACTGTATAAATAGAAGTATGTTTGATTGGACTCTTTTTTTTAAGTCTGTGTACTTTGCACAGGCATATTAGCTTGTTTATTACAAAACTGGCTTGTGCTAGATCCAGGTGTAGAATGTTAAGGAGAAAATTAAAAGGATCTTTCGTAATGGAGTATGACTCTTTTGCTGTGCTTGGGGCCAGTGGGAATCTCTTAGGCATGACTGACGGCTCAAAGAGGGACTTTGGTGATTTCAGGTACTCTAAATAAATTGGTTCTCATGAGGAGCTGTTATTCAAAGTTGTTTGTAAATCACTTAAAATATATTGGGTTGGATCCACGATGTATGTGTTGCCTAATCCCAATTGATTTTTGCAGTTTTGTCTCTGTTGGCCTGCACACCACCTTAACCGTAGCAGCACGTGTCTCCTGCTCATCCTGTGTCCACAGGAGTGCTTTGTGGACAGCCTGTCAGACATGTTTGGCAGTCCGCTAGCCTGCTCCATGTGTCCAGGCACGCTCAGGTCTGTGTGCTTCAGCTGTGTCAGCACCTCTGGGTGCTGCTTTGCTGCCTGTATGGTCATGAAGCTGGTTTGGAAGAGGGCTTTGAGGTCACCCTCTGTGGTGTGGATTGTATACACATGGTGGACAGATCTGTCCAGAGATGAAAGTGCTTCTCCAGGGGTATCTTATTCTGTTTGAGGGAGTGGAATTAAGTTCTACATGTGTGAGATGCCCTGATACTGGTGTAGCTGTACCCTTGCTGGGATTGGTGTGCTTTGCTGCTGGTTTTCTGGTACTGACCAACAGTAAAGAGACTCGCACTGCTGTGGCAGCATAGAAGAACCACAGTGAGGGAATAAATGCTGTTTATACCCCACTGAAGGCTTCTCTTTAATCCTAACACAGCAGAGAGCAGTCAGAGCGGAAGGAGGAACAAGGCTCCCAAGTTGTGCAAAGAAGTGTTCATTACCAAGCCTCTCCAGCTCATTGCCAAGTCTCTCCAGCCCCTCCCTTGGATTCACCTGGACATGTGCTTCTTCAGTAAGATAAATTATGTTCACTTTCCAATGTGCTGACTTTGAGGTAAGGGGGGAAAAAAGTCAAATCAGATACGTTTTTTTGTTTTAATTAAGTCATCTGTATTTGAAGGTGGTGACAACTCAGCTTCAGGCTCCTCTTGTTCATCCCATACTCTGGGAAAAGTTCCAGTCTGATTTTAGCTTTTCTCATAACAGAAAGTTTGCATTGGTGTCCTAGCCCTATAATAAATATTGAATCCTGTCATCAGCTCTAATGGTATAATGAAATTTCAACAGTTACACAATGTACAATGTTCTTGTCTCCTGAGGTCCCCAGCTGAAATGACCAGCTGCTGCTGGGAAGGTGAGAGCTCCATATAACACAGAAATATTCCTTTGGATGAAAGTGGTTTTGCTGTTCTTGAGAATTCCCATTATTGCCTCAAGGGTCCCTGCCCTACTGTTTGTTTTCCCTAGAAATGTGAAATCTGCCACGTCAGTGCAGATCATTAAGATTTCACTCCTGGTATCCAGCCCATAGATAAATGTAAGGTGCTGCGCTTCAGAGACAGCTGAAGTCCCACTGGTTCTATATTCCACACCTCGACCTCTGCTGTAGTTAACTTTACCCATGCTGTGACCTATGTTCTCCGCTCCTCCCTGATCACTGAACGTGCAGGGGATGCTCACTCAAGGGTTGCTGGGTGTAAGGGGAAGGATGTACAACTTAATTGTTAATGACCATGGACAGGAGGAACAGCCCTTTCCAAGCTTTTTGGGGGTGGATTGCTTTACACCCTTGAATAAGAAGCCTAAATTCTCCCTGCAGATCCCATGCATAGAATGATTCCTTCCTTTCTTAAATCCATCAATAGCATTTATCTTCATCTACATGATTTTAGTGAGCACTCTGACCAACTCTGGAATAAATAATCTATTGCATTTTACTGTTTTGTATTTCCCAACCCTGTCACTGAATTAATCTTATCATTAAGCTGTGTAATATAATGGGCTGATCAGAGTTTTGCATCTTGATGCTTTTACTATTAACAGTACTAGGCACTGCTGTCTCTTCCAATTTTGTCACCTTGTGACACTGTGAAAGACAATATAATATTAATTAATGAAAAGTTATTCCTGCATAGATGGATGTAGCTGTATATTCCACTTCTCTGGAGCATTTCAGGAGACACAGAGAAGATAGTCACAGCCTTACTTCCCCGTGCTGCTCAGATGCTGGAGTAGCAGTAACTTTATCAGATGTTCAAGTTACTTAATCCTGCATTGTGACTCAAGCCACAAAATTCAATAACTAAAATGAAAATATAAAGGCCTTTCTATCCTCTTACCTATATTCTACATCTAAGAATCAAAACTACCCTTGTGTTGACATTTCTTAAGGTTGTGTCTGCATTTCATTGCTGACATTTAATGAAACCTCTTTGGATTTGTGGAAATCATCTAGTCAACACTGCATTACTGCTTATTAGGACAAGCAGCAGGTAACATAGATAAAGCATCCAAACTGCTGGAATAGGTGCTTGAAAACAGGCTAGGCATATTTCAGCCTTGAGAGATTCTACCTTAGTTTATGGGCACTAAGGAGAGGATTGAGTCAAGACTTGCCATTTTAACAGCATTGCCAGGAAACATTTATTGCCACAAAGAATATAGAGTGTAACACAAATGTCCTTCATTTGACAAGCTGAAGAACCTCTTATTCTGATGGAGACAGCTGTAAACTTTGATGACCTTAGCTTGCAGCCATTCTGCCTTTTTCTGATGATACATATGGTGTATGTAATACAGTAGTACCTAAAAACACTGAATAGTCTTCCAGATCTCATTGTGCTAGATACTGTATAGAAAGCAAAAAAAAAAAAAAAAAAAAACCAAACCCAACACCAGAAGGTAATAAATTGAAACTTTAAAGTGTCTTTCAGCTGCTGATTGATAGACTGCTAGAATTCTGGTTTGTCACCTTCCATTTTTATACTTTCTATAGGAGATGTTCGAACAAGAAATTCACAGTTTTCTTTTAAAGAAACTTGATCTGTGGAGTTTCTGATGGGTGGTGCTGTTCCTGTTGGATCCTGTCAAATTTGTGGGTGCAAAACACCTTCCTCAGTTAAATCCTTGCTGACTAGGTCTTCTCCATTTTTTCCCTTGCCATCTGGAAAGTGCTGTGCATGATGATGCTCAGTCAGAAGAAAAAGCACTTTTTTCTCTAACACTTGGCAGGGAGCTGGCAACAAGAAACTTTTGTTGCCAGAATCTGTGTTCTCTGTGGGGGTGGCTCAGATGGCACTGAATTAACTCAGAGACTTGAAAATGAGAGTATTTATGATAATTTTTATTGATGGCAAATAACTAACCCTACCTCTAGGACAAATAAACGAATTAGTTCTAAGAACAGGAAAATGGGCTTCTCTGAATGGCCCTTGGACTTGGTTTTATGAAGAGATTAATTTGTTCGTTCCACAGTAATTCTTCTTCAGCATACATAATGCCTGGTTCCTAGGAGTCAAGACTTTATGACAAAAGCCATATCTCTATTCCTTCTATACATTTTTTCTAATTCCTTGGTTGAATTAGATAGGGGATAAAGTCTTGGGGCAATGGGCAAAGAGATTGTAGGTGTGTATAGTTTTAATCAATTCCAATAGATAGTTGGAAAAGAGGGACTCCTATTAATGCCCTATTTCTACTAGAATGCTCTATTTCCTCCCATAGAAGTGAAGGACTGGCATTAATGATCAATCTCTTACCCAGCCTGAGACCACAGCTCACTGACCAGCCAGCTTGTGCAGCTCCAAATGGGATGGAACACGTGCTGCTGCTTGTGCAGGCTGACAGATGAGCACTGGGAGGGGAACCAGAGGGGTTCTAGGATTGCCAACGCTGTTTTAAGTGGGGGATGTGGGGCATACATCTGCAGGAGACTCAGCTGCATCAGTTGTGTTGCTCACAGAACAGCTCATCGACCTTATGCCTACTAGTTCCCTAATTCTCCACCCGCTTCTGTGAGGGCTCAGGGAACAATAGGGAGAATATCAACCTAGTGAATCACTGTTGACTGTGTCCTCCACATTTCCCTTATTTGGGCAGCCATTTTTCTCAGGTATGCTGAACATCCACCAAGTGGCCAGGTACTAAGCCCTCAGACACTCAGACAGGTGCCTCAAAAGACATTCGGGAGAATTACTCCAAGGTTCATGAACTAGATTTTTAAATAAGTCTAAAGAATTTGGATGTGGGATTTGGGACCATACTTCCTTAGGCTTCTTTATTCTCCAAGGGCAAGATATTCAAATGAACTTGACCAAATTAGGATAATTAGTCCTTCATCTTACCCCTGCAGCATATCTATTATACTTGTCTGGTGAGTCTACTATTCAACCATGTCAGGGATCTTTGTTAATTTAGTGGAAATAAGGGATATCATCAGTATCTATGCTAAGAAGCTTGTGTTTACCATCAACATGCCCAGTAGATGTGCAGATGTTAGCCTGATGTGAAATTTAGACTTCGTCTTCCACTTCCAACTGGCCGGTTCATTAATTCATGTCTTACATGTCTTTGTGACTGCATTTGGCACAGGGTTAGAGATTTCAAGATGTGCTGGTGTTTGTTTACTGTGTGTGTTTGAGATAACATGCCAGAGAGAGAGAAGCATAGTTTGTGCTTTGGTTTACTTACGAACTTGTAGCTTTTATGTGCCCTTTAGGTGCAACTGCTCTCTGGGGTACCAAGAAGTTTCACCTTTCACTGATATATCTGGGACAAAATCCTGTGTCAGGTGATACAGCATTGCCAGACAGCTGTCACAGTTGAAGAACTGGGTAAACTTGGATTCCTTTGATTTTTTTGTTGTTACCTAACAGCCGTAAGAACCTTAGAGCCTGAAGTTCACTGGAGCATCATTTTTGTCTCTTTCTGCAGCAGGACTTGCAGAAGTAAGAGAACTGCTTGTTTTCTTCATTTGTCATTGTTATTCCCACATCCAGCTGCCAGAGAAGGAATACAGAGTCAAGAGCCAAATTGGAAAAAACGCAACAGCCAAAACAAACTCCCCCCAAACCCCCTCAGTTCTGTTCACCATGTTTCTTTGGAGGAGTATACAAATGAACTACATTGTTGACTTCTTACTCAGCTTTTTTTCGGTGGATTATATTTGAAAAACTTTTTTTGAAGAGATACTTCTATTTTGTTTAATTGTTTGTGTCATTCTCATTTTGTTTGTTGAGTCCCATCATCTCATCCGGATCTAAGAGGCTAATAAACAAATCCTGACTATTCTGTAGCAGAAGCTCAAAGATGAGCAAAAGCCAAGGAAGTCTTGAAACTATTAGCAGTGTTTAACTGTGCTTTCAACTCCTTTTTCAATTAAGAAAATTGACTGAGAAGAGTTATATGACGGCTTGTGAGAAATTATGATATTAGTAGTTTGCAACTGACTATATACTTTTTTGAGGAGGAAAAGGCAGGACACCTGACTTAACTGTCCATCTCTGAATATTTGCCATGGGGGATATTATATGAAACACAGAGGTGTTAAATGTTTGGGTTTTTTTTTTAATCCCCAAAAAGGTGCTTTTTCATCAGTGAAATGGTTCCTCACAGGTATTAGAAGCAGCATTTTGGAACATCATCAAAGATAGATAATCCTTCAGGTTAATGAAAAGCTTGAGGGTGTAAAAGCTCTCTGCTACTTTGAAATGCCATCTTGCCAATGGACCTTGCCACTGGCAGTTATGCCCTTTATGCTATTTGGCTCCTTAATGTTGCTTTAAATTTGCAAAGGTTTGGTCACAGAAAGCATCACTTGATTTTCAGGAGCAAGCCCTTCTCTCCCAATCCCTTGCTGCTGCCCTGTTGAGCATTCCCTCATGAGAGATTGTTAGGTTTGTGAGGCAGATTGCCTCTGGTGTAACGATGCAGTTACACCAGGAAGATATTTGGGACATTTTAACTGTACTCAGTCACATGAGCCATGCAAAGACAGCCTTCCCACGCAGAGCATTTGCACAATGCTTTCCTGGAATTTGAGGATGAAACACATCTTGCCTGTTGTGCTTCAGGCATTTCACCCAATGAGACAGAGCCCTGCATGCTCTATCACATTAGTTGGATTAGATCAGCAGTGACAGCTCTTCAGTTGTATTGCTGGGGCTTTTTCTTCATCTTATACCTGCAGACCATCATCCCAGACAAGTTATTGGTATGGGTGTACTTTTGCTTGGCTCAGATAAAATACTTGTATATTTTTTTTAATAGCTGGTGTGCTTTTAAATAGAACATTTGAGGATGTGCCAGGAAAAATCAATTTTGAGGGTGTCTGAAAAGGATTGTGGAGAAAATTCCTGAAATGCAATGGCTGCTGATAACTTATGATGACAATTATCACTGTCTGAGTGTTGTTGCTGTGATCAATTTTTACACAGTCCATTAGGCTGAATGGATCTAATCAGTTTTTCCCCTAGGTATGTCTCCCAGGTCTCCTTTTACTGGTCCTTATTTCCCTGGATTGACCAGGTTGCTGAAGGACTGCTGTTTCCCTTTGCTTTTGTCCTTAATGCATGCAATGCCAGAGCTGTTTGAATAGAAGTGTGTGCGGAGGGAGAACCATCCCCTTCTCTCCTTGGTGTGGAACTCATCTTGGAAGCTCCCCAGAGGTTTTGCCTCTTTGTTGTTGAGGCCACAGAGGAACAAAACAGTTGCTAGTTATCAGCTGTCTAAATCAGGATTGATCTGCAACATAAATAAGGATGAAGGCTCTTCATCTTTCCAAGAAGTGGAACACTACAGTTTTTTTGGGTTTTTTTTTAATAGACTTCATCCATAGTTTGAAAGCTGTCACTGATTTATCACTTTTTTTTTTTCATTGCACCTATTCTGAGCTCTGGGAAACCATGCTCTGGGGGATTTATTTTCCACTGTGTTCTCTCCCTTAGTTTTTAAACACATGTCTCCATTCCAAATAATCTAGTAAAGGGCATTTCATCTTCCTGGTTCCTCCTGAAATCAAGTTCCAGCTTTGCCCTTTTGTAGTCAGATGCTGAAACAAAATCTATTCAGCGTCTGCCAGGGAGCTGTTCCACTTGAGGTGTACTTGAGGGAAATTAGTGCCTAGAAAAGAAATAAATGGGTCATAGGTCTAAAGCACATTCAACCCTCCTGTTTTGGTTACCTGAGTTATGTGAAAGCATGTGAGACAATCACAAGATAATCTGCTGACAAATAGAGATGATAAATGATGAGTTGTTTATTTATCCAAGACCTGATTTATTTATTTACTTGCTTAATCCCTGTAGAAGATATATTTTGGTGATAAATTCAGCTTAAGCCTGCCCAGGTAACTCCCTGCCCAGGTAACTTGGTCAGTATCCATTGGATTTCTGGTGGTCTCCATTATTTTTTACCCCTTGTTAAAATCAGTGGAACATCACAGGCCCCAAGGGACTGTTTTGTTTGGCATTTTTTATTTCTTTGTTTGGGTTTGGTTTTTTCTCTGCTACATTTTGGCAATGAAAATAGTATAGATTATTACAGCTCAGTGTTTTATTTGATCAGGTCCATGGATCCTACTTTTCTGCATAGCCCTCTTGATAATGTGTGTATCTGGTTTGGTCAGACAGAATCCCTGTCCTTTATATAAACTATACTTTCTCTCTAGTAGAGTATTATTTCTGCTTATAAAATGCATGCAGTCACACAGGCTTCATGCTTCACTTCCTAGGGTTGTCATCTCTATCTTCCCAGTGAAGCTATGAATTTGTTTGCTTTTAGGTTAGTTAGGCTTAAAACTATGAAACTCATACGATTCTCTGTTCATACAGGCCTATCTTTGGTTTTGCTTTTAGTTTTAAGAAACAACAGAGCTGTGAGCACCCATTGCAAACTGCAAAAAGCACAGGAATAGCTCTGCTATCCTGGAAAGAGGACAAACTCTTTCTTGAAGCATTTTGACATTTAATGTTCCAGTGTCCAGCTGAATCTTTAAATGTATCATTCAATATGATGAGGTTTAAATGGATTTGCTTCTTGTGATATTTAAGAAGGGAGAATTCAATTTAAAAAGTTTCTCAACTAAACTGTAGTTAGCAGGTGTACATATGAGTCTGAGCTGCAGTCTAGAGCTCTGAAAGACATTGTTAATGAATATTAACAGCTTCATTTGAAAAAAAATATATTTAATTGCAGTCATACTCACTGGGGGAAGAAACAGCCTACCTAATATTTATGAATTAAAGGCACGTGCTGGAACGATTCATACCTCAGTTATGAAAGAAAACGCACAAGAGAAATAAGTAGAGGGAAAGAGCAGCAAGAGGTTGGCTTAATATAGGCTGCATTAACATGTTGGTGTACAAGAGCTACATATTAACATTGCACAGCTGTTTTTTTAAGACCCTGAGTCTTGGCTTTACCGGCTGAAAATACTTGTTTTTAACATCAAGACAGTAACAGTTAACATACAGTAATAATTTGGCTTGTATTTGAAGGTAGAAAAGGTGCAAAAATGTTAAAATATGACATTAGAGTGATACTCCCATGCAGCTTATCATGGGTGTCTCCATATTCTGGCCTTTGCCATCACATGCATCTCATCTCCTGGTAGTACTAGAGTAGTGTTCTCCACTTCCACCTTTTGTCCACCACTGCCTGGCTCCCCATCCTGGGCTCTAATCAGCTGGCTCTGATCTTTCTTCTTCCCACATGTTTGGTGTAGCATATTCCTTCTACCAGCTTACCTGATTCTGGTCAGACCTTTTAGTTTACTGCATTTCAGCTCCAGTCTCTTTGCCAAAATGCTCTCAATTTCCCTTTCTCTCACGCTTCTCTTGTTTGTTTTCCTCCCCTATAATTTGTTTTATTTGGGTGCTTCCTGCCCTCCTCTTGTTCTTGTCCAAAAGATGCTTCTTCCAAAAGCTGCCTGGCAATGAGGAGCAGCTAACGTGGATAATGGAGGATGCTGGGTCTGATGCAATGCCTATCCATGTTTCAAAGTGACCAGGACTTTCAGCTGAAAAGAAAAAGGAAAAAGAAAAAAAATCATCTGTATTTTCCAAAGAAAGATTTTCAGTTGTTCTTTGTGATGGGATCATGAACAGTCTGGACGCAATAGGACTCCATTAGGTTGGAAGATACTTGATGAAACTGTACCTGACTAATAATATTATTCAGTGTGTTCGGCTAGCAGCTTGCTTAAAATACAGGAAAGATAGAAGGCAAAATTAATTATGTAGAGCACAGTAAATCTTCTCTTACTCAACACCTCCATAGCCTATATATGGCTCCCTTTTTAGGATTCAGCGTGGGCTTATTGTGGAGCTTAATGGCTGAGTTACCCAATCATAATGAGCCACTGTGGGTAAGAGTAGAGCATGATAAAGCACTCCTAATGCGTCTACAATGCAAGGCATTTTAATTCTGACATGAGTGCTGCAGGAAGACACGACACTCTTCCACGCAAACACATGGACAGACTTAGGTGGGTGGTAGTGCTGCTGGTGGAATAAAACTCCTCCCAAATGGTGAAGTTTTTCTCACTGGTCCTAAATACAATATCTGAGAAACCCAACTTATATTTGTCTGGCTTTATAAAAGTGCCAGTCCTTATTTATATTAGAAAATAGAATCACAGAATATTCTGAGTTGAAAGGACCCAGAAGGATGATTGAGTCCAACTCTTAAGTGAATGGCCCATACAGGGATTGAACCCATATCCTTGGCATCATTAGCATTATGCTCCAACCAACAGATCTAATCTCAGGGTCATGTTAAATATATTTTTATGCCCTCAGCAAAATACACAATTCTTTGCTCCTTTCTGGGGTCTCTCAGTGAAGAAAGTGTTTCTGGTCCACTAATGAGCTAAGAACTGCAAACTTACAACGAGTCAATTCTCCAGAGTAAGTATGGAGGCACCTGTTTAATTTTTGTCATGCAGAGAGGCTTCTGAGATTTCAGTGTTGTGAGATCACTCTTGACTCCAGAACTATTCAGCTGTGTTACCTCACTTTGGCCCCTTTATGTTTGTGAGGATCCTACTTTTACCAGGTGCTTTCCAGGTCCCTCTTCCCAGGAGCAGCATACATCTGTAGCATAGGTCTACCTTCTTTCCATATGTCTGGGCCACATCTCTTCTGGCACTCCTTTAGTGTCTTCTTTCCCTACCCAGTTGTTATCCTTCTAGGTCTCAGGCATTGAAGACAGCCAATGTAATACCAGGAAAAATTATTAGGGAAGTGGGATTCAGACCTCATTCCCCCAGGTGTACAAGCCTAGAATAAAAAACCTGTTACTGTTCAGAAGGGCTGGTCTAGCCTATGAGAGGTATTTCTTCTGTACTCACCACTTCAATATGCATGTGTTAGCAATCTGGATAAAGAGAGAGATGAGACACGGAGGAAGCTCAGGAGCAAAGAACTGACGTAGTTTCCCAAATCATGTGGTTGTGACAAATCTGTTGGGTTGTTTAGACTGAGGCTGGCAGAAGTGAGAACTTGAGAGGGTGCTGGGAAGAATAGACAAAGATCATTGTCTGTCTGGGTGCTGTTGTTGGCACCATCTTTGACTCTAAGTGTGACTTTTCGATTTCTTTGCTTTTCATGTACCTGTTTGCCTTCTTTCACAATTTTCTTCTAGCCAGGCATAAATTTAGTGATTGTTCTGGGGAAGGAGAGATATTCATATTCTTTGTCTTCTGAGCCTCTCAGGTTAGATCAGGCCTCTGTCTGTCCATCACTTCTGGTGCTCCTTTGCCTTGTTGTAGCACTTCCTGAGCAACATGTAAATACCTATACATATGTAAAGGTCCTGTTTCCCTCCCTCACAGTTTAGTGTGTAAAATGAGGGTACAAGGGGATGTAAAGGGGATGGTAGTTATCACCCATCATGGTGAGCTTGCTGGAAGTAGGGCCTGTGACCCAGTCCACACAGAATGGAAGTTGTGCCTCCTTGTATGAGGGAACCCTCCTGGGCAGCAGGAGGCTGATGTGCCTGCAGGTGTATCCCTCAGTAAATTTAATTCTGTATTCATCAGTTCAGTGCCATTTATGTGCATGGCAAATATGTTCCTTCAGGAGGTGGGGAGAAAAAATCCATGCTTACTGATAAAGAAGCACAGGATGTTGTTGGCACAATGATTTCTGTATCTATTTAGGAGTCCTATCATGCATGGTTGTAATAAGATAGCGGGAAGATAGTAATTTGGCACTTGGTAGAAAAACATATTGTAGAGCTTAATGAAATTTCATTGTGCACTCTTAATTGATTTCAGCAAGGAAGACCTTTACAAAGCAAATACAGCTATTACTCTAATTAGAGTTTCAGCTAGTATACTGAAATTATATTTGTATATCAATATATCAGACAAATATTTGTACGAGATAGGCATTTCAATGAATATGCAGCTGAAATGAACAAATTAATTTCTTTGATTATAAGGCTTTGTTTCCTACAGGTGTACTTTGTAGTTAATTTTCCAGTGTGAATGCTTAAATTAGGCTGTTAAGTCCACAGTTAATCTGAAATAATTGGCTTTTCATTTTTTCCCCAAGTGATCTGTGCAGTGGGAGAACTGAGCAGTATTGCTTGTTGACTCTGCTGCCTGGTTTTCCTGAGGACCTTGCCAATGGGTCTGTGTCACGGGGTTGTGCAGGGTATGGTGAGAGCCTCTTGGAATGGGGTGTTGCCTGATATCCTATTACTCTTTCTGGAAAAGATGAAGCTGGGTGCACAGCATGCCATGCTCTGTTACTCTGTCCTTCTGACTGTCCAGCTTGTGAAATAAATTTTTTCTTCTTTGAAGCAATCATGATGCCGTTAGGTGTTCCTGTAGTTCCTAGATGGGGCTAGGATAAGGCTGAGACCTGAATGCTCAAAAGCATTCCAGGATTTGCTGCTTTGTCTGTGGTGTATCTTTTCACCCATCTCAGCTACTACTGGACAGCTTTCAGTGGGCATGAATACAAGGAAAAATAGTCATACACAGTGGAGGATGCTCACTTGGTTATGTGTTGACCTCTGTGGAGCATACTAAGAGCTTCATTAAGGCTGGAGTGAGTTTGGTTCCAGGCCCATTCAAACCTGTGGCAAAGCTCTCAGTGGAGTGCAGGATCAGGCTCAGAATCACCTTGGGTGCAATCCAGACCTTTGGTTTATGGTGCTTCAGAGCCTGGTATAGTAAGTAAGGACCATTACACTCTTCAGAATGAGCTCCAAAACAGACAGCAAGTGCGCTCTGGATGTGCCAGGCACCAGCTAAAAGAAATACTGAGAACAAGATGTCTCAAAATGTTACCATCCTCTTGCACTAGAGCATGAGACACCATGCTCTGATCAAACATTCCTCCATTCACACACCTGATATCCTAAATAAACAGGTCTGGAGGCCTGAAGTCTCTCCTGCTGATGGGTATTCACAGCTTTGGTCTGAAATTGCTGAACAAGACTCATTGCTTTCTCTTTTTGTCAAATTTTTCTCATATTTTATATAACACCTTAGTGGCTAGACATCATCCAGGATCTGTCAGATTCAAGTCCAATTTCCTGCTTTGCTTGAGGTATTCTTACTTTTGTCTCCCATCTTCAAGGGAAGTGTGGGAACATTCTTCACTGCTCCTGCAAAAACTATTCCACTAGTTAGGCAATAATTCAAGGGAGTCATTGAGGGTATGTGGTGAAGTTTGTGTAGCCTCCTGCTTAAGGAATTCAATCAAGATGAAATATAGGATTTTGATCCCTGTTTCTAGAACTATGTACTTTATTGTTTAATGTAAAGCTCAGGTGCAAAGGCCACATCTCAGGGTTCACCTTCTCAGGAAGGTAAATTCATTCCAAGTCCCACCTTTGATATCCAAATACATTATCAGAGCTCTAACAGTTTTGGAGTTCAAAGATTTCTCACAAGGCTCTGGATCTTCCCTGTACCTCTGGCAGGTGTATATCCTGGAAATGAATTGATTCTATTTTTGGACAGAAAGACTACCTAAATTTTTCTACCGAACTTGAACTTAATTGTGAATCTTCCTTTGAGTTCTTTGTGAAGTCATTCACCTCAGTGAGCATTACTTACTATGTTGAACTTTAGTGTAGTTATGGCAGTTCTCATGGATCCTCCATCATGACTCATAGTGTCATGTTCTTTCTTTTGTGTCTGGAAAGCAGTTGGCAACTTCTGCCCAGTTATGACATTAAAAACCTTAAATGCTCTACTTAAGCTGGGCAGAATTTTGGACCCACAGCAGCTTGTTACTTAAGTTGCTGCCATCACAGAATGCACTGGATAGGCCTGATGGCAGTCTTGGATACAAACTGGGATGAAAGTAAATGAAGAGAAAGGATTAAAAGATGAAAGATGAATGTGAATGAATATATCTGTATGGGAACCTTAAGTAACAAGCCATGCTGGGAGTTCTATTCCTTTTGCATTGTGACAGCTTATTTTTTATGTCTGCTGGGAAAGTTTAGTGACAGCATTTTCAGGAACAATGAAAATACAGGAATTTCTCTGTGTGATGAGACTCTTTGCAGTGGTATTATAGATAGCAGTTCTTTGAGTTAGCACTCTGGTGTACGTTATAGAAAACAGAGATGGCAACAAAGAAAATGTAAACCAGCCATGTGATTTTGTTATGAGTTCTAACACCACAGACTGCTAAAAAAAAAAACACTGTCAAAAGAAATTTATTTTTTGGTTTTCTCAGTATTTTCATTTCAGCATGTGAAGCAAAAGGTAATATCAGCAGAAACTTAGTCACTGTTGTGGTAGGGAAACAGTTCTACAGTCATTAATGCTTTGAAGGCTCTTCATGTTGTTTCTTGAGAAAAAAATTGCTGCTGTTGGAAAAAAAGGGATGGAAATATTTTTCTAGTCTTATATTTTGTTGCTTTCATAAAAGCCTACATTTTGACTTGAGGATATGGACCTCTAAATGGAGTAAACTACTGCCATTATTAAAAACACCTTCCTGGAAAGAATTCAGAGATGTTCAAGCCTATTCTTTTTTTTTTTCCCTGGCACGGTATTCTAATTAACTCTCAACCATTTCTTGAGTAATGTTTTTAAGGTCACTAGCTTGGCTGGGTATTTGGTAATAAAAATTACACCCCATGTCTGCAATAGGACCACTAATTTAAAATAGCCATTTGATTCAAACTGACCTGTTTGCCAGCATAACTAATGAAGTGTCACTTTAATATTTAAAGTACTGTTCTTTCAAGGTAATTGCTATTTACTGGTAATTCTTCTTCATTTGATGGTTTATTAGGTACCTATAGGAATTTAAATTGGGCAACTGAAAAACTTTAATTGTCTAACTAGCATAATTCTTTGCTATAAATAAGCCTGGACACCTGCTTAAAGAAGGTTTTCTGTTTCTGTTTTTAAGGAAGTTTTTTATTTCTGTTTTTTTATACCATAGAATAATGGGGGAAGGTTGATTTGGAAAAGAGATTTTACCTATTAATAAGATATTAGGAAAGAGCCAGCAGAAGGTGCTGACATCCACAGGAATGCAGGGACTTGTTTTGGCTAATTCTGCACCCACCCACGTGGGCGTCAACATTCTACTCAAATGTGGCAGGACTTTGCCTCTCGTTGTGGCAGGGGGGATAGATCTGGGGAAGGAGACAGAGGGAAAACAGCCAGGAAAGAATTGATCTTAAAAATAATTCCGGAAAAAGCATGAAACCAGTGTTGTCTTAGGAAAAAAAAAGTATTTGGAAAAAAAGTAGCTGGTAAAATAAATACATCGTTTTCTTGTTGCTTTTCTGTTCTAGCTTGTTATTGAATATCTTCTTTTGTCCTCAATGCATTATAAGGCTTTATTTTTGTCCACAGAATATAGCTATACAAATTAACCTTCTGGTTAAAAAGTGAGGAGTTTTGTCCTCCACAATCTGATAAATGCATTAGAAAGGAGACAGGAAACATCTCTTTCTGAGAAACTTCTGCTCGCTTCTGTTGATACTTGCCTCTTAACAAAAGCGCTTTCTGAGCAGGCATTGCAGGTTACTGTGTTATTAACCTTTTCTTTCTTCCTGCTTGAAACTGGTTCTTTTTTTGTTAAAGCTAAAGTCCCCAGCTCAGTGTTCTTTAATAACTTTTAGGATTATTTCTGTGACACGTTTTGTTGTTAGCCTTTACTAGTAATAGCTGTTGAACAATGTTTAGATTGCATGACCCTTAAAAGCAAGAGTTCTTGTATCTGCCTTCATGTTCTCTTGGTATAATGTGAGTTCTTCAATTATTAGTGAATTTATCATTTTTGTATCAGTTGATTGGGAGCTAAGAGCCAAAGCAGCTAATGTTTCATTAGCTTACACAGATTTTTTTCATAAAGTGGATATCTCCATTTCCCAAGTTTAGGAAATTATTTGGTTTTGCCATCTTAATTTCAAAAGAAGAAAGAATGTTGGAAGAAGATCCTGCCATGGAAATGTCACACCTGACAGCTTAGGTTTAGCCAATATAAAGTCAACCAAAAAGGAAGTACTTAGAATAGGAAATGTTGGGTAACCCTATCTTTCAGAAGGTTTACCAGTACTTTTTTTCTGCTAGGATTTAAGTTAAGAAAGCTAGCAATAGCGTTTTCTCCTCCACAGATCCAGCACGTTAGGTTTAATGGGTGGCTTGTCCATGCTTGGGCAATGGGGATCATTGAAATGTCTGTCTGCACCTGAATTCCAGTCCAGTGGTGTATCCAGTGGGTGGTGTGAAGATGCTATGTCATTTGCTCCTAGGTGCATCAACCTGTGGAGATTTGCCAGATGACTTCATCATCCCACTCAATCTTGCTTCTATATTCTACACTTTCGCAGCATGGATGCAGCACAATATCCTGGCCATCTGTGTGTGCATTAATGAGGTGTCTGCCCACAGTTCTTAGCATAGGGTTAGTAGCAATGATTGCCAGCATAATGCACTATTTAAATGGCCTGTGTGGTCTAATGTAGCTATATACCTGCATAAACCACAAATTACTTTGTCAGGGCTGCTATACTTCGTGCAAGCATTTAATGAAAAGCACTTTTGCAATACATCAAATACTCACTTATATTTTTTGTGACTGAAGAGCTTAGTTCTTCATAGCTGTGTTACTGTTTTGGTCCACAAGCTTCATGAGTTAATGTTGACACAATTTGATCTATGACAGATCCAAGAAAAGCTCAGAGACAGTAACTTTTGTGATCAGGCCAAGGAGAGGACTGAACCAGAGTTCAGATTTGCTGCTGAGGCCTGTTAGTATTTCAGATCCAGTACTTGAAAACTGATTGAGAAGTGGATGTTCTTACTGAAAAGTGGTGTTCTCAAAAGCACAGATGGAACTCCCCTAGAAAGAGTGGTAGTCACTGCCTCTGGGCATGTGCATACATGAACAAGTATGTGTGTTTGTGTACGTGTTCATGCATGCATGTGAACACACATTGCTTTTGTGTGTGATGGCTCTTGTTTTGGTTCACAGCAAAAGCTGTGTACTTTTAGGTTTTCCAAATGTAGAAGCTTTTCTGTATGCTAACTGAAAACTCAGTGTGAAGAATTGAAAAACAATTTCTTTGCATTATTAAACTGTTTTGCCCTCTCCTCCCCATTCTTCTACTTCAGGGAAACCCTCTTTCAGAGTAAGAGGGAAACAGGGATGTAGAGTGAACTGCTGTGAAAGAAGCCCATGGTATCCAAAACTGTTGCGGTGTTTGTTTTTTCTCCTGACATGGCATGAGCTCACAAATACCATTCTGAGCTCTTGAGGCTCTCTTTCTTCATTGACTTACCTTCTTTTATGTGCAGAGTCAATAGGAAACCTTGTGAAAACTTAAATAAATACATGCATTTAAATTGAAACCAAGCTGGCTTCCAACAGTCAGGGTTCCCATTATCTCATCGTGTTTCAGTCAAAACGTTGGTATGAAGCAATCCAATCGTATCAGAGTAAACATTGTTGCATACAAATTTATAAATACTCTGCCTTGCCCACAACAGTGCTGTGCTTGAATAAGGAGCTTCCCTGCCTTAAACGGATGCTGTGTCTCAGAGTACTGAGTAGGTGCCATTACTCTCATGTAGGTAGCTGTGTAAGCTAGGGGGGGGAAGGTGCTGAGAAATATCCCTTCTGTCCATCCTTGGGTGATATTATATCTGTGTTCAGAGAATGAAAAGTTGAAGGATATTCACTAGGATGAAAATTCCTAGCATGGAGAGCTGCTGGACAATGGTTCACAGGAGCATATTTGTCTCATGATGAACAGTTCAAGTGGTAGAGTTTCTCTCTCTCTCAAGCGGAGGGAGTTTAAGAAATTTACACTTTGCCCTTCCTTTTTCTCTTATGGGTACTTGGGGTTTTGTACCATTTCCCAATGGCTTCCCTTTGTGTAATCTCATGTGTCAGAGGTCTGTGCGGCCTTCTCTCACAACATGGAAGACTGGCACAGCTACATTCCTGCAACATTTAGCTTCTGGTGAGTGGAAAGCTGAGTAGTGAAGGCCTAGTCAACAGGAGGCTGCATAAGGGATCTGCAGAGCATGGATGCTTATGTCAATGGATTTCTTGACAGCAGCTTCTAAGGAAAGTCTGTGCTCTGGAACTGGTCCACTGGAGTTTCAATACATGCTGGAAGAAGAGAGGATATGCCCAGTGCTTGCTGTATATTTGGTGTTGGAAATTCTCCTGTGAAGCAGCTGTTGCCTTCTGCTTTCTAACTGCTGACAGGTCCTGAGCTTCCCTACTCTGTTGCAGAGGGAATGAAAGGTTCTATATATGTGGGTAAGCCCTTGCTTGATTGTACTTTTCTTTCACCTAAGCATCTGGGCCCTTTTTCACAGGATTTCCATGCTTTGATTTCTCACTATTCCTCACACTTAAAGGAGTCAGCTGTGTGTCTCAGATGTTCAGCCAGTCTTTGGCTCCTGCCACCTCCTTCTAATCCTGCTCAGAAAACAGTGAATTTAAATGTCAGCCCCAGTTCCCCCGACTCAATATCAAATTAACTCAGCTTAAAAGATTTTGAGGTTTTTTGGCTCGTACATGTGGCACCATCTCCCAAACCTGTGACACAGGCAAGTTTTCATTGCAGTGTTTGCTCACAGCAGGAGCATGTGAAAGGAGCGCGTTTTGAGAATGACTAAACATCAAAGTGGTTGCACGTGAGCTGTCCTGAGAAGTGTAATGCTTATCCTGGAAGATGGAAGAAGTGTTTATGTTATGCTAATGGCCAGAGGTCTCAGTTCACATTTAGTTTCCTCTCTACCACAGTTAATAGAAATAGAGATGAGAAACCCATCTTATGCAGATACAAATTTGTTGATCTCACCCAGCTTAATTACAGTAAAGAGAAGTCAGGAGTGTCTGTGATTGTCATTCCTGCCTGGTTGCACTCTATCATCTCTTAGAGGACAACATTTTTGTAACTCCAGAGAGAAAAGGCCTTTTTTTTCCTTTACCCCTATGGGCTTGCCTAGGAAGATACCCATCTTTAATATGAAGCTTTGAAGCATTATTATGGAAATGTCAGGTAACTGCTTTTCAACATAGATTGACAGCTAGCTATTAAATAAGGGTAGGGAAGAATGTGGCATCTGTGTAGTGAATGATGCATGTGGTTAATTTAAAATGTTTTTTTATAAGCAGAGACACGGCAATTGCAGGTTTTCTTTGCCTTTTTGATTTAACAGCATTTCAGAGTCTTTTGCCAAACCACAAGTAAAAGCAACACTCAGATCAAACTACAGTCTCAAAATATTTTCCCCACCCTGATTCAAGCACAAAGGATTTAATTTCTAATCAATTGCAAAACGGGGTACTGGAAGACAGTATCTTTTCCATGTGCCCATTTGAGCTTCTGAAACATGCAAAAATGTTCAGTGTCTAAAGTCACTCAGTTTCTGTAGGAACAGACACAAGGTAAAGAGGTAATCTCTGTGATTCTGACTAAATGTCTGAAACAGAGCAAACCTAGTTTTCATGAGGGTTTAAATTGACTGGTACCTGTAGATTGTAATGGATTCATTTTCAATGACTAGTTGAGCTCTGAATTGCTACTAGTTGGCACCAGCAAGGATGCCATGATGAGCTCACAGAGCTCAGTATATGTGCTCCTTTTCACAGTCAAAATGACTCATTCTGCCAACCCAAAGAAAATTGCCAGCAGCAAAAAATAACATTTTCCTCCATGCCATGGATTTTGGGGCTACCATCTTTTTTCTATGCCTGGTTAATACACTTTAATATACTTATTTTTTTCTTTCTTCTTACTTATTCTTCTTAATTATTTTTTCTTAATATCCTTTTTTTTTTTCATGTAGCAGAGTATGACAAGGAACAGGACTGGATCATGGAAGTAGTGGCCACCTGCAGACAGAATATTAAAAATGAGATAGAGTTGTTAGTGATATGCTTCTCTCCTTTGATTCCCGAGGACTCCTGCAAAGAACTAGTTACTGCTCACATATCGCTTGCATAGCATTGTGTAAGTCTTCTAAGCAGAGGAATGTAAATTCTGTACTCATTTGGCTAAGAAAATTGTGAACTCCTGAAACTTTTTCCCTTGCAATTTTAACAGAACTTGACCTAAATACAAAGGTTGAAGCCTGCATTAACTTTTTCTTCTCTATAGTTGAGGTCAAGAAAGGGCAAGCAAAAATATCAGACTGGCTGCTTGTTCTTGCAGCTTGTCCAGCCTGACAGGCTGGTGGGAATGCCCATTGGTCTCCCACCCAGCTTGCTGGTTCCTTGGGGCAAAATATGAAGTGGGTCTAACGTGGTGTAACTTGCATTCCAACCAGCGAGCAAGCTAAAGTACTCCTGAAGTTGTTTGTTGAGTTTTCCTTGTCTGCAGCAACTTTAACAAAGCTTTCAAAGTCTCCTTTCAACTCTGTAAGTCATACCATTTCAGGTTCCACTGCAGAACAGAGCAGGTATGAAAGCAACTTCAAGGGAGTCTCCCTTGATTTTTAGAGTGGGGCTTGTTAGAGCATGGGAGTATAATGAAATATCACTGCATGTATTCACTGCTGAGTCTGGCTCAAGAGAATGAGTCCTGAGAGATCTCAGGCCCATTGCAGACAAGACTTCTTAGCACAGGTTTCTTTGATTTTATTTTTGGCATTGCCCATGGATGCAGCACATTCAAACAGTTACAGATCCAAAGACAAGGAGTGTGTTGAGAGGTTTAAAAAAAAAAGATCAGAGAATTGGCTTTAGGGTTTTATTCCCTCAGGAAGAGAAGATAAATATGACCATGATTAAAAATTCATTATGAAAAAGACTGTGATCAATCTTTTGCTGTGTTCACTGAGAAGAGGAGAGGTTGACTTCATTAGCAACAGATTTAATTGATATTGGCTGTTAGGAGAAGTAGTCATCTACTGAGAGATGCATAAGCATTGCAACAGGCTACTTGCACAAGCAGTTGGCGCTCTCCCTCGTGAGAGAATTTAAGGAGCAAGTTAGATAAACCTTTGCTTGGAATGGTCTAGGAGTACTTGTTTCTTTTTCTGAAACTTCCTCAGTTTTGTTTTTGTCTGGTATTCCTGTGGGCTTCAGCTTTGACCGTGTAACTTCTGAAAAGGAATCATCAACATATGCCAATAGAAAATACCATTAACACAACAGGGCATTCAAAAGACCTCCCATGAATCCTCATCCTTGTATGGTGAGAAGCATATCAATGTCTACCCACAATGCTTAGAATGCCTCTAAAGTTTATTGGAAAATAAAGCAACGGTGGTATCTAATCTCTTAACCCTAACAGAGAATCTGTTCCTCTGCCTCAGATTGCAGGCATACCATGAAGCGCTGAGATTGGCATGAGCAGCACACATTTTTATTTGAGGGGAACATAAATCCTAAGTATCTTGTTTGTGTATAATTATTCTTGCCCTGAGGTTGCAGCATCTTGTGCACACAGCTGCATTGTGAACATTTTTCCAAGTTTATTTAGCACTGAGTGCAAGTACTTTACATGTCAGAGCTGGGAACGCTCCTGTTTCAGCTGACTCCACTCCTTTGGGGTGTTGTGGAGTGCTTAGGTGACTAAGCGAGAGGCGGTTGCACAAGCCTGGAGAGACAGGGAGCTTATTTAATCACATTAGAGCAAGAGAGAGTAGGCGCCTGGGAGCAGACAGAGCTAATCTGCGAGGAGAAGCGAGAGTGAGCAAGTATGTCCTACGGAAAGGCTCGGAAGGGCAGCGCGTTGGCAGAGTCAGTGCACCCTTAACAGAGGATTTCTACATACTTTCTCAATTCACGTATGTCCATACCTAAGAACCTAGCTAAGCGTCTCAACTCCTCTCAACACACAGCAGCTAACAAGCTAAAACTTTATTCCTTGTTTTCTTTTGCTGCTCACCCACCTCAGTTTTAAAGAGATCAGTAAATGTATTTTTGGCAGTGACCTGTCATTTGATCAACCAAGTATCTTGGTGGTTTCCTGTCCTCTTTACATTGCTTTGTTCTTGTTAAATGGTGCAGAGAGCAAAGTAAGCCTGCTGTGTGGCAGGGATGCCACCTGGAAACAGAGATCTCAGCAGTAGCATAGGGATTTTTAAGGCTCTCTAGCCTCAGTTTTACTGAAGATACCATGAGCAGACTGAGGGGCTAGGATGTTACTTTATAGAGTCAACCTGTACTGTCTGTGCTTTGTAGAAACAGACACAAGGTAACGAGGTAATCTCTATGGTTCTGACTAAATGCCTGAAACAGACCACAACTGAAATGCCTCCATGTATATTGCAGAATCATCTAGGCAGTAACACATTGCAACCCTTTCAGCTTCCATTTTTTTTTTAATATTTCCAGGAGTAATACTTTTGTAGTAAGTGATAAAATAATTTCATTCTTCATTCTCTAATAATTTGTTATTTATGAAAATACATAATATGGCCAGTGCAGATGTAGGCCAGGGGAATATGTAGGTGAAGATGGCCAGTACAGAACATAGGAAGGTGAGGATTAGGAAGAAATTCCAATTGTATGTGTGCATGCATCCTTAGTAACCCCTTTGGTTATGGTTTGTATTCCTCTTTAAGTCAGATGTGGAATGTAACCTATAAAAGAACTCCATCTTTCACTCTCTTGTCAGTGTAGAGCTTTGAGGGAATCTCTTCTTTGTGTGTATGTGTATAGCATGTGTCACTTCTTGACTGTCAACCTGCAGGCAGTCCAGGAATAGTGTAAATAATTTAGACTTGTTTGGGAAAAAATTTGATCATCATTTGACTTTATGAGGTGACTGATCTGCTGGATGATGTCAGTATGCCATGAGGCCAGCCACATGAGCAAGATCCCATGTTCCAATATGGCTTTGGAAGCAGAGGGAGTGGTCAGACCTGTGCTGGAAACAATGTTGTTAGAGCAGGTACGAAACTGACTCACAGGGGGAATTCAAAGAGCTGAAATTCAGAATCTGACTTGTGGCTCATTTCGAACAGCAGCAGTTGCTTGTAAAAAAGAAATAGGGATGGCTACAGCAGCAAGAGGCTTGTAATATGCAGCTCTTTAAAAGTCCCAACACAGTTTTCTGCAGATGACATTATTGGATAATCCATTTCTGTTGCTTTTCTTCAGGGTGTCAGAAGGACCAAGGAGGTAATTGTATAAAGCAATTGTCATAAACATTCAAACTAGATGAATCTCCATGTCAGCTTTTACTGCAGCCTTGCAATTTGGGCTAGGTTCTCTGAACTCTGCTAACCTTGGCAGATCTACAGGGAAAGCCTGCAAAATCCTTGAGTTCAAAGCAGACAAAATATATGACACCTTTTGAAAGTCTGGCTTTGAGTGTTGAGTTTATTTGAACTTACATTAACCAAAGCAAATAAAAAACGGCTTGCATGAGCTCCTGCAAGGTGAAATTCCAGCAGAGAGAATGAGAGTAGACAACCTGTTTGCCAAACACAGTTATTTTGTGTTAAAGGAAGAAACTTGAGTACTTTTATATTTGATTTAAAGTAGGGATAAGGAAGACTGTATCTTAAGGATATTATGTAAAAAATATTATCCCTCCGGGAAGCTATCCCAATCAACTTGGACTGTATCTATTGGGTCATAACACGAGTTCTTTTTCTGGGCAGTTTGCTTTTCATTTTGTTAATACCTGGGAATACAGAGGAAGACAATAAAGCACCAAGGCAGAGATCAAACAAAATATGAATAGCTAGTATCCTATATTTTTGTGAAAAATAGGTAGATTGAATAGAAATAAAATCTGACCAAAATTCATTGCAGTTTGCTGTGGCAGAATCAATCTGTGGACAACATCACACTTAAATGAGTGCTAAGGATTTACTGGGTAAGAAATGAGCTTGAATATAAAAGAGCCAAGGGTAGAAAGAGATTCTATGGGTCCAAAATAAAAGTTTGGAAGGGGCAGGGTGGGCATAGGGTTCCTTTTTAAAAATTATTTTTAGTAAAAACTCTGTCAAGGAACAATAGATGAGGATAACTATTGAGGTGCAACAGAGATGGCAAAACAATTGTGGAGATAGTTAAGATGGTTGCTGGTTGAGGAGGTGTTTCACATAAATTTTTGGGTATGATGCAGAGAGTATGTGCCTTAAGACTAAATTGCTGGACTGCAGTTTCACCTGGAAATGGTGGAAGGAGTTCAAGTGGATATTTAAGAACATGACAAAGGAGGTTGGGTAGGGGGCTATGTGAGTGTTTGTATATCTGGAGATGGTTACTGAAGGAGAAGGGGAGGAATAGCTGGCGTGCAGCTACTGGAGCATACCTGATTTGTGAAAGACAGAGGTAAACAGTCTGATGTTACTGTAAGCCTTTAATGAGGTAAATAAGGAGAGATAATGAGTTAAATAACCAACCTAATAGAGCCAGAGATATTCTAGGGAAGTCTGATTGCTGAGCAAGTGTGGTACATCTGCCAATGACCTCAAGAACTGGATTTGGTAGATACCGATCTTACTTGTTAGAGGTCTGTCATTATGGGAGGCTTTGACTTCCTGGATTGTAGAGGGGAACAAATAGCTAAATTCATTTCTGAATGCAGTAACCAGCAGAGTTTCTTACCAGTCTCTGAAATAGCAAGAAGCAATGCTTTTTTAGATCTGACACTAAGTTGTAGAATGAAGTAGAAAATAATCTTGCTTTGAGGGATTTCCATTTCAATTAAAATGAAGGGTAGGCAAGTACAGATCTATAGCTCAACTTCTCTGCTCCAGATAGATGGCCTATCTTGTGAAGTGAAAAACATGGAAGACAAGTTATCCGATATGGCTGAATAAGAAGTAGAAAAAAGAACAGGTCAGCAAAGGAAGCCACATGTAAGAGGTCAGGAAATATATGGGTACAATGAGGATTGGCATAAGACAAGCTGAGTTTGACTCTGCAAAGGAAATTAAAACAAATAGCAGAAGGTCCTTAAGCCACATTAATAAAAGAAAGAAATAAATTAGTTTGTCATGGCCCAACAATTTATCTGATACTTTGTTTCTGTGTCAGTCAGGATGCTGTTTCTGAAGAGTCAGGCATTGCAGGTTTTTAGTGGCTATGAAAACCTGGAAATTGAAATGGCTTCTGCCAAACTGGGAGAAACAGCTTGAGTCAAATATTGGAGAATGGCTGGATCATTGTCATCTCGGTATCTGGAAGGAACTGACCCATATAATTGCAGGCTCAAGAACACTTATTTTCAATAGGACTTAACAGAGGAAAGAAGACCCTGTTCAGCTGCAGAATGTGAGTCTGTCTTTGACAAACAGGCAAGGACAGCCCTGTTGGAGAGCAGGCTATTCATAGCAACTGTTCTATTATTTTAAAAGTAAGAATAGGACATAAGGTAGCAGAAAAAGGAAAGAAAATGCAGGAGGCCTGATCAAATATGATCTAGGTAAACCTAGTCACTGATAAAAGCAGTGGTGTTTCTAGTCATGGAAATGCAGTCTTCCTTGCTTAGCTTGTGGAGTGGTGTGGTATGTGAAACTGAGACATGCTGAGTAATGCCAGTAAAATTGTGACTAATAGGTAAGCTAAAGGGCAGATTTCAGTGAAAAGAGACCTTTCTGACTGGAGGGAAGTTGTTATTGAAAGCTCTTCCTAATGATTGATTTTGGGACCAGTCTTCTGTGCTAATTGTACTAGAGACTGCTGCCTAGAAAATGGAAGTGTGCTAGTGAAACTAGTTGCAACAGAGTTGGGAGGTAATGGTAGAAGGACTAAATAACTGGAGAAAAAAAGGCATAAAATGAAAGACACAGAGAGAAATAGGTTTGAGATTAGTTATAATAAGTAAAAGTAAATGCAAGGCCCTTGCTAAAAGAATTTTGTCTGTAACTGTGGGGTTCACGAGTCTGGAGTAGCTGAAGAGGAAGAAAATGCTACTACAACTGAATGTCTCCAGTGCTCTGTGTGTGTTAGTGAGACAGCTATCCAGGTCCTGGAGCATGGCAAGCAGGTTATTTTCAGTTTTGACAGGTATAAATGTTGCTATGCTATGTTATACTGTGTTATTCAGTCTGAATCCTAAGGTGGGTACAAGCCGAGGGATTTCTTTAATGACAGGCATTTCTGATTTGTGTTCAAATATGAATGCAGTCATTTGCATACATTACTCACCCCCTTCCTTCTCCTTTGTGGCTGATCCTGGGATTTAGAAGAGCACAGACCTGTCCAATGTTTCTTAATCCAAAATTTGGTGTAGACTGTCATTGGCAGGTTGCATTTTTAAGAAGCCTGCTTTGAAATGTCAGATCTTATCCTAATTGAAATCCTCTTACCTGTTATGGTATTTGTGAGACCAATTTATTCAGGATGTCTTTGCATGAGAAGATGGATGTACCATTGTTGCCAATGGAGAGGAGTTCCTTGGGCTCCAGCTAGAGGTAGATAAAGTTAAGTCAGCTCTAGTACTATGGCCATTTATCCTCTCTGATATCCTCTCTCATTCATAGGACATAATTTTTTTCCTTTCCAGTAATGGCTATCAAGATAAGCGAGAGACTGATAATATCTAGAGTTTATCTTTTCAGTGTTTCATCACATTTTGAGATACTGGAACAGAAACTCTTTCTACCTCTATCTCTCTAACTGCTGGCGGCATAGCCCCTTTCCATGGGCTAAAACAGTGCTTTATACTTGAAGATTTACAAGATGAGTTGCAAAATCAGATTGTGCCACATGCTGGGAATTAGCTTCTATTTGCACCCCTCTTCTCTTGGACGTGGATGATGTGCAGCATGGTAAATCTGGTCAAGGCTCTGCAAAGATCTGCTCCACTGCTGGTTCTCATTTAGGTGAGTGATTGATTAGGTTCACCACAAACACTGTGTTTGAGCAAGAGTGGTTTCTTCAACAGGAAGATGAAAGGGATCAAGCCTGGCTTGTGGTGCTGTATAACTTAATGCCAAAAAAGTTCTATGATGGAAAGGGGGAGAATTCTGAGTTAGTTTCTGATCTTGTGCTTTGGGAGAGGAGAGACATTTTGTGCTTTGAGAGATGGCTGAGCTGGCACCTGAAAATGTCACTCCTTGGTGTTCAGTAGCAGGCCTGTTTGCTCCCAGTCTGATCGGCTGCCGCTGCATGCTGAGCAGGTACAGCTAAGAGGAATGCAGAGGATTTCAGTTGTTTGAGAAGAGGTGGGTGGGGGCCTTCAGAGTCCGTGAATTCATTAAAATTCCACGTTGAGTTGCAATGTAAACGCGTGGGCCTTAATATGCAGGGCTCCAACAGGTAAATACTCGAATCTTGGATACAAGACGTAGCAAGTTTTTACCTGCCCTTCATCCAAAAAGCTCACCAAGTACTCTACACCCACCCAAAAGGCAATGCTCACCACTACCTGAATATAATGCAAAGTGATAGATGCAAGCACAGATTAGGGGCAGCAATTCATCTTCAGATGGATATCTGCCACAGGAGTGTGCATTGTTTACACTTAAGAGAACTCAGAAGTCAGACAATCTTTTCCCATTGCTGTTCTCTTTGAACACACGTTATGTTGCTGATAGAATATATTTGTGTTGTGCATCGTATAAACCTCTCTCAGTACCTCAAGCTGCTCTCTTAAACTCCGAAATTCACAAAGCCTCCACTGGGCAAGTAATCTCATGGATCAGAAGCATAGAGAATAGGGCAAAAACTGCCTGCAGGCACCCTGCCTTTGCACACTCCATTTGAACCCTGTGAGGTAATTTGGCCATTTTCAGGAGCAGTCTGCTCCATGTGCCGCGATCCTCTCATACCAGAGCTGGTAACTTTGCTCAGAGCAATTTCACCCTGGACTTGACTCTGCAGCCACTGAGCCCAGGGCAGTGCTTCTTGCAGCAAGCATGGGATGAGGGAGCCACGGTGCTCTCTGTCCTGTCCCATCATCCAGATGCAGCACAGTATCTTGGAACTGAACTTGCTCTTCTTGCCTGAGAAGATGGGAATGTGCAAATGTGGCTCCTGAACTCCCACAAAAATGGGACAGAGTACCCTCAGGAGCTGTGGTGCTCATCTGCCACTGCAGTACTCTGCAACTTGTGGGGTATCTGGAGGGCTTGGTCTTCAGTCAGCATGCCTCTTTTCCAGTTACTTGCTCCTTTCAGTGGGAAAATCAGCTGGGAGATGTGAAACAACACAGCTTTAGATCTCTTTCATTTATTTCTCTTTTTAAAAATAAAATGTTAACAGAGAGCTGTGGTCACAGGAAAAAAAAAAATCTCTCCTGTAACAAGGGAATGAAAACATCTGCATGAAGAGAAAACACTGAAAGTAGAGAACTGTGTTATTCTTTGGAGAGAATGTTGGGATTAAGGTTTAAAAAAACCTTTTTCTTCTTAAGGCATCCAGTTTTTACAGGTCTCAGTTACTTCAGGGATCAGATATTTAAAAGATATTTTCTTGATCTGACTCTTTTGCAGGACTTGAGTATTTTGAAAGACTTCCTGCACATACATGCCAGTTATTTGATCTGATCATTGTTTTAATAAAACTATTATTTAACTAACCACGAGTTAATTTCTTTGGCCCTTTGGGAGACAGCCACAAATAGTAGCAAGTTATTGTGTAACCTGGCTAAAGCTGAGCTCCTTGTCTTCCTTGCCAACTCCCACCATTGACAAAACCACTTACAAATGTATTTTTTTTTCTTAATGGAGTTAGACTATTACGAAAAAAAATCTTGTGAGATCCTTAAAAGTTGTCTTCATGTAACCTTTTTCTAATCCCTTTTAATCTGTTTTTTTTTCTGCCTAAGGATGTAAGTAGATGCTCTGTAAAGAAAGAAGAGATTGTCTAAGATCAGTTGTGTGGAGCAATTGTCACAGAGAAGCACTAACCGTAACTGGAGTGTGCCTGGCCTATACTTCAGTGAGAGGATACTAGAAAGCTCACTGCAATTTTTTCCTTCTGGTAACCTCCAAATTGGTATAACTTGCAAGGAATTTTCCAAGAGAGGGGAAAAATTACCCAAAATGGAAAGGTGTTTATTTAAACTATTCTGGAAAATTTCAGAATTTTGGTTCAGGAACAGGTAATTTTATTTTCACTGTGACATGAAGTGTTCCAAAACTTCCTTCTCCATTATTAATGAAACTTTGAAACAAAAATAGATGATTGTGCAGATAAGCCAGTGAGCAAAGAGCAGTGTTTACTGGGCATGACTGTGTGAGACTATCAAGTTCCACAGTGATGTGTTAGTAAAACATGCCTGACGTACAAAAGAGGCTGCATTTGTAGCAAACACATTTCCCTGCACACAAACATTAGCTCCAGTGTTTACTGCTCACTGAGTCAGAACAATTGTAGGCTACAGCTTGATTTCTTTGGGACATCATAGCTGTTGCTCCAGTGACCTATTCTGGCTTAGATACTTTGTCTAAATTCAAAATAAACGAATCGTTTCCAAAAAGATGAGACAGCTGTTGTGTGGTTTGCAAGTGTATAGAGCAACACAGGAAACTGTGGCTTTATTTTGAGGAGGACAAGGTGTGTCGAGTCACCAAGACCCCTTGTGAAACAGCCTTGCACTTGAGTACAAGCAAGTGGAAATGGATGCACTTGGGAAAGAGAAGTGCTGTGCCAGGACTATAAAAGGGGGGCTTGGGATGGAAGAAGGAGTCTGGAGTACAAGAATTTCAGATCAGCAGGTAGCTGACTTCAGAGGCCTTCCTAGGCTGGTGTCATGGCCAAAAGGATTAAGGTGGCCTTTGAATATAAAAAACAAGTAGGAGTAAACAGAGGCCCAAGTCTTGTTTTTAGCTAGGTGAAGAGTCTTTACTGGTGCAGACCACATGGAATGGGATGTCTTCTGCTGTAGCTCACATCCAGAGTTGAAAAACAAGATGGTGCAGAGAAGACTAAGAAAAGACCTGTTGGGATGGGGAAATGGAAAATACTTGGGAAAGATTTTTTTCATATTTCTCTGTAGTTGAGGGCATCTGGTACTCAAAAATTTTCAGAACATTGCTGAACTCTTCATCTCCAGAGATGGCCAAATGAAGACCAGGAGATCAGCTCTTTCCCAGAGATATTTTGTAGTTGAACACAACATTTAAGCTTAGTCCAGTAACAACCAAGAAAAACTCCTCAATCTTTTCTACAAAATGCCATTTGCAAAAAATATTTTTGGCTCAAAAATATATCAGCTCTGTAGATGGAGCTAGTAAATTTACTTAGGCTAACATTTTCAGGATGCATCTTTTGCAAAAGTAACCTGGAAGTATTTTCAAATAACTGCATAATAAGGTGTTTACTGGCCTTGTAGCTGTCTCAGTCAGACACTGGAGAAAGAGTTTTCTGTTACTATTGCTCAAAGCTAGGCAGACCTGCCTGGGTCTGTGCCACAGATAAAGGTGATCAAGGAAATGTTAAAGAGCAACGCTATACCACTTGTCCCACGACTACTGGGCTTTAAGTAACCATAAATATTTCCTGGAATGGCTCATGAGCAGACAAATGAAACCAAAACCAATTTAAAGGGGATAAAACTCTGTTGACATGAATACTGTTCAGGTAAACCACCTTGGACATATTCACAAACAGAGCCAGCATCTGTTTAACTTTATCCCAGGAGATTGAAGCTGTTCACACAGGAGGCTTTGTAAATATAGAAAATAGTCACCTACAGATTCTCCTGCCTGACAGCTTTGCTTGACAACAAACCTATGTTTTTTCAAATCAGGTGAGAAAGTTCTGCCTCTGTGAAAGTTGTTGTTGAACCTCAGCTGGGAGGGAGAATTTTAGAGCAGTGCTGACTCTGCACACTGTTGTCTGGGGGCCAGTGCAGGTGCTGGAAGGATCTGTGCCACTTGAGCTCCTCTATCAGTGTCCCTGAAAGCTTTGTTTGGATTGAGAGGCAGAAAGAGGTTTTTGACAGACAGATAGTCTTTGTGAGAAGAAAGCAACCAACTTTGTTGTAACTCTATTTGAGCGTCTCCTAAGGGCTGCTTAGGGGACATGAAGCCTTTCCAGGTTTAGAATCACTTTTGGGTACTGTTTTTTTGTTACAGAAATATTGAGAACAAAGTAGGAATGCAGATATCCTTTCTGGGTCCTTCAGTTTTAAGGAGCAGGCCCAGGACGGTGACAATGTCTGTATGTTTTCTCTGTTAAAAAGGTGGAGCCGCCACTGGAGTTTCCCACCCTGATGGAGTAATGGTATTTTGCTTTGCAGCAGATTTCAATGCCCTGGATCTAATCTTCAAGTGAGGCTGCTTCCCTTGGAAGTGCAGAGCTCCAGTTCACACCAAGGAACTCCCCACACTGGGAACCATGGTTCTATTTTAGCATTGTTTCTCTTGCAGGTAGCATGATGGAGAGGGGTAGAAATTAGAGCCCTGTTTTCTGTAAGTGTATGTTGTTTCCCTGGGTGAAGATCTAGAGTAGCTTCACTTCTGCTGGGGAATGAGTCTACAACTCATATTCAGGTAAATGGCTTTGTCTCAGGCTGCTTGCTTCTGAAGAAGGGCAGGATAATGAATACATAGACAGAGGTCCATGCACATTGCTTTCTGCACTCATTGCTCTGATCTTGCTATTCTATTTCTGTTCAGAGAAACAACCACGAATTCACCATCCTTTTAGGTATCATGAAAAACAACAAAAGCTTGGTCTCCTTGATATACAGAAATTCCCAGCCTAATTATTCCTCAGGGACAGGAATGACTGATGGGTGAAAGTTAAGATCAAGAGGGCGAGCACATTTTTGGCAAGAAATTCATTTGTGTAGTTCAAGAGAGCTGAGTTGTTTTCTTCTTTTTTGTCCCCCTTACCTCTGCTCTGAAGTTCATAATTTTTCATGTTCTGAAAAACCAACCCTTGGGGGGAGATACCCCATTTGAAAGAAAGCTAGGAATTGAAGTAAATGCAGAATTTGCAAATGAACCTACCAAAAAGAACAAACTGAACTGACGCCCTGGAACAGGTTTGGCTGTGGGAGATATTCTAGGCCTTTAGGAACAGGTACAGAGAAATAGGCCCAGTAATTCACCTCACCATGGAGTACTTAACTGGTATGTATGATTTCTAGTGGACTTCTAAAGGTCTATTCCTTTCCTGCTAATAGCAGAGTCACCCAGTGATCGTCTCAGTACCTGAAAATCTTGACCTAAGGTAACAAAGGGCCTTTTTCTTTTAATCTTTACATCTCCTGTCCTCATGGTAAAGCATTTTGTTCTTGCAGACTTTATTTCCTCATCTATACAATGGGGATATTTACAGCACTTCCCCAAGCAGCCTGGACTGGTGTCCTAGAAGGGTGCCAATGTCCCAGCTGTGCAGGGATTGGGGTCCTGCTCACAGGCTGGGACTGCTGCTGACCAAAGCAGGGTCAGGGAGGGAGCTCTGGGCTGCTCCCCTCTTCACCTGCTCCTGGGCTTCATTTGGGCTCACACCACCCATCTAGGACCCTCTGGGACTAGTCCCTGACTACAGCCTTGACTTTTTTGATTTTATCTGCAAATGCCTAACCTCAAATAGTTCCAATAGTACCATATTCTGGATTTTTTTTTTCTGTCTCTCTAGTGTTGGTGGCATATTCAGTTCAGAAGTTTCTTGTAAAAGACAGTGTACCTATGCACTGTACTAAACTTAGTGGAGAGACTGCACGTTTTTTGGCCTAAAATCAGCTTACAGTGAAAACAATGCAGCCAGAGCTGTATAGCTGGTAATTTAAATCCCATGGCTTTGTTCATCTGACCTCGTTGGCTAGAAAACTTTTGGAGGATTTATGCTAAAACTCTTTTTCTGTCATTTTCCCCCTTTGATTTGATACATTCTGTAACGTACAAGAGATAGTAGGTAAAATATTTTTAGCCTGACATATATAGATGTAGCACAACATAGATGTGCCTAAACATAGTAAAACATGTTTTTGTGGAAAAATACATAAAAATATGCTACATGTATGTTGAAGGCATTTAAAATATATATGCAATCCAAGATTATTATATTATATATATTATATGCAATCCAAGTAATTATAACCAAAGACATACACACATACTTGCTTATTTGCCTGCCTGTATATGAGCAAATATACAGGTGCAAATTTCACCTGTATATTTTTCTTGTATTTTCTTCTTCTTCTTCCTGTATGCTTTTCTTCACCTGTGCAAATTTACAGGTAGAGAAAATAATATTTATATCAGCATGCATGTGAAAAGAAGATATGAGGGGTGTTATGCCAAAATGTGTTTCATATTTATTAATTTTTATTTTGTTCTATTTGTAAAATAGTAGCTACAACGTGCATATTAGATAGCCTCTATATAATCCCAGTCTGCTGGTGTGACACTGGATCTGGGTTCATAGGTGGATTTCTTGCTCAGTTCTGCTACTTTAAAGAGACATGTCTGGGAAATTCTTCATAATGCACCTTTGGATTTCAAACACTAAAGTACATAAGTACTGACATAATGTGTGCATGTATGTGTCCTGAGGTTTTGGTCTTGCATATGGCATGGGAAGAAGGTGGAATCTGCAGATATGGAAAGGGAGTGGGTCAGAATGCAGGGAGAAAGTGAGCTACCTGTCTCTATTCTAACTTAAGCCAGACTGCTGTGAGCACAAGAGGCTGTATATGCAGATCAAGGTTACCAAGGGACATAGACACCTCTGGCCTAAGTTATTTTCCTTATTAAACTGGCAGTGGAAGAAGTAAGTGATGTAAAATTCTCTAGATTGACTCAAAAGCACCGAAATATCATCCGTGCCCTAGAAAATTAAATTGGCTTTTGGTCAGACAATGCCCAGCAGTGTAATCCCGAGACACAAGAAGATTTGGATTGTAAAGTACTCAAATTAAAGGAGTGCTTATATTCTGGGAGTTTGATTCTTCCTACCACAAGTGGTGTTTGGTTCTGGGATTTTTGTTTGGACCTGCCTGCACCTCTTACAAAACCAAAACAAGCAAGCTGTCATTTTTACAAAAGCCCAGATGTACTTTTACTTTTTTGCAAAGACAGACAAATATCAGTGCTGAGGTATTAAGAAACAGAGGTACTAAAAATGTGTTTCAATTCTTTCTGTTCATTTCCCCCCTTTCTACATTTGCCTGCATTTTTGTGCCGTTCAACTTGTTTGCTTGTAAAATCTTCCTTGGAGCCACATTCGTGCAGACAGACTAAAACATTTTTGACTCTGAATGAATCCCCTGAGGTAAAATTTACTCAGATAATATCTTGGTTACTACCTAACCTGTTTGGGTTATTTTTGAACACTATAAAGCAGTAGCACCAACAAAGGAAAACTGCATAGTACATACCAGTAGCAGCTCACTTCAAGTAATTTAAGACCTCTGCTTTTGCACAAAACACCTACATCTTGTGGCTCTTTGTAGAGGTCAGAAATCAGAAACTGAAATGTTTCAGGTGGTCCCCTAAACTCCCCATCCAACATTATTTTTCCTTTCTGCAAAAGCAAAAAACCATTTTGATTTACCTGATCACAGACATAACTGTTAAAGAATGCCAAGTGTACATAACAGCACAGATGTGAACGAACTGGACAAGCAGTGCTGAGTAATCACTCAGCTGTGATTAGGCACAGGTCCCAAAGAAAAAGCCAGGCTCTGAACAGGCCTGACTTTTCTGGTTCAGATCAAAACCTCATGGCTCTTTGTTTCTATAAAGCACTGAAGCAAGTCCCCGGTTCTTCAATTTGCAAACAAATTTAGATTGGGATTCCAAACCTGTAGCTTAGCTTCATCTCTAATAAAGCTGATGTTCCACAGCTTTGGGTTTCCAGCCATTTCTCCAGATGCCTGGAATAAGACAGATGCTGTTCCAGCAGAGGCTGCCAACCTGGCAGCTCTGCTCTTTCTGCTGTGTGCTGCACGTGGGCTGAGAACAGCAGCTCTGCTGACCAGCTCTGCCAGCACTCCCTGCTGGGGAAAATGGGGGGAAAGAGATAAGCAAGGATTTCCTTGGCTGATAGAGAAAAAACGTCATTTTACTCTCGGCTGCTGCAAACTTAGGAGAGAATATAAATCAAGACTTATCTACTCAGGGAGCACAAGACAGGACCTAAAATGGTGGGAAAGTTTTTAAAGGGAAAGCAGGCTTAAAAGAAAATCTATTGGGCATAAGAAAAGGCCATGAGGAACAAGTCTGGACACATTCATCAGAATGAATTGAATTATAGCTATGCCACTCTTAAAAAAATAAACATTAAGCTCTACAGACCTATTCCCTAAGAGGAATTTCTGTTTTGCAGGAGATTTTGGGTTGTGTTAGGAAGACTGTAAAGCATAGTCTTGTCAGATTCCTCTCAGGTGCTGAGGCCTTTAACCATCTGCTGGCAGATGAGGAGCTCAAGGCCTGGGGAGCTCAAACAACTTGATGATGTTCATTTGCTGAGCCCTCCTGGGGTGGGGTAGGAGGGGAGAGCCTGCTTCTCCTGCAGAATGCTCTGAGGCCCCTATACGGCAGCTCTCCTGCTTGGGGTCAGCATGGACACCTGTTCAAATGTCAGGTGTGTTCTGTTGTGTTGTATGAGGATGGTGATAGCAAAGTTTTCAAGGAGAGCTGCTCTCTTGGCTCTGGGATGGAACACTGTTGGCAGGTTCAGGGGAAAATGGCTTGCTCCTGCAGCAAGAGAGGTGAGCAGAAACTGGGTGCATGAGTAGTTGCATGCAGTGGCAGGAGCTGGCCTGGCCAGGTGTGAAGGTTTGTCAGCTGGGAAGAAGTTGGGCTTTCCCTTTTGGCGAGTTTTTAAAAAATAGGGGATTGATCCTATTCTTGATTCACGCAGTTTTAATCTTCCATTGATTTAAAAGCTGGAAAGGCAGCACAATGTATGGAAGGATTTAGAGTCAGCTCCAATTTCCTTTCTTTTTCATTGTATAAGGACTTTCTCAAATGAAATGCAACAATTTGCACAGTAAGAAGCTGTTCCTCTAGTAAGTTGCTGGTAAAGATGGGATAAACTGTATAGTTTTGAATAGAAAAAGAAACCTTCAAGGATGAAATCTACTAAGAGAAATTCAGAGAAAAATCTAGCCCAGAGTATTTTTTAAATCTGCTTTATCTATCAAAGCCTGTAAGCAGTAATCCTTCCTGGACCAATGCTAGTTTTAAAGTCTTGGCTTTATCTGTTCCCTGTCAAATGTAAATAATTTTTTTCTTCTTATATATAGATTCTTTTTTAAAGGCTCTGTGCTTGTCTCCACTGCAATTCTTAAGTTTCTTTTTATTTTTCTTCTTAGGAATCTAGATTAGAATGATCAGAACCTACTTTTAGGACTGGAATACTTTTAGGATTATTTCAGGGATCCAGAGACCTGTCAGAGTCCAAACCGTTCCTACTTACTAATCTCTATGTGAGTTTCGGTGCCCATCATAAAATATGGGGGTCAGCACTAGCCAACAAGGTAATGACACCAATTTTCCAGCCAGACTCAAGCTCTCTGAAGTTCCACAGAGGGCCTTGCTGAAGGTCTACAATGTGATCCAAAACAGAAAAGTAATAATAAAAAAAAGTATTTCAGTTGATAAAGTACTTGGTGTAAACACCAAACTATTGTAATTTGCTAAACAATTAAGCTGTAGTTCTGTAAAGCCAGTAAGTGTGGATGTGTTTTAGATGACCTTAGTAAGTGCTTATATGCCTTCCTTGTGTCTGATATTCAGTCAAGACCTTCTGGTTGTTTTGTGTGCTGAAGCTGTGAATGCCCCGTTCAGCAGACATCCTGACAATCTCTGTGTGTTCATGCCTTGCTTATTAATCAAAATGTTTTATTTAAAACTGAATTAAATGGTATCAATTTGGTTTATGCTTTCAGGAGCAGTCTGAGATATGTATGAGACACTGACGTACTCAGTATTTCTCTTTTCTTACATTATTTCTATCTACCTAGATAAATTCAGGGTAAACTTCTCCTCCCTTTTGAGGAACTTGGGCAGTTCCTCAGATTACTGCTCCTTGCTTTAGCTGGGTGTGCCTTCAGTTTTTAATTAAGGCTGTTAAATAAACAAAACAACCAACAAACAATTCCCAAAGGGAAGTAAACCACAAGAACGATGTTGAAATGCTCATAAGAGCTGAACCCCGAGCTCAGGAGCTGCAATGTTATGGCCACGGCTCTGCCCTTGACTTGTCCTTTGGCTCTAAGAGGAGGTGTTTGTTCCTGAGCAAAGAGGGAAAAGTCATCTGAGTTTCAGTGCAGGAAGCAGTAAGGCCTGCTCAATGCTGGTTCAGGTACAGATCATGACTGCCCTCCCAAAATCTGCAAGTGGGCATTGGCCTCTTTTTCTCAGTTTCTCACCTGGCAAAAGGAAATACCCGTACAAAATTCCTGTGGGAAATACTCAGAAGCTTTTTATTTCTGTGTTTTGGGATGAACAGAAAATCATCCTCCCCACCTTCCCCCCTTGCCCCTCTGCAGTGCCAGGTTAGGAGGCAGCACAGTGAGTAGGTGCCATGGTGAAAACAGCCAAGGAGAGGTGACTCCTCAGGCTCCCATTTCTCTATAGGTGGATCTGTGCCTCCCACCAGTCCCCCAAGCAAAGAAAGAAGTTCCCTAGGCTGAACTTGTGGTGTCTTAAGCCGAGAGTGGGAATAAATCCTGTTGATAACCTGAGTTTTGGTTGTTTTTAGACATGCTGAAATAGTGCCTCAGACCTGAGCACTGCTGGGGCTTGGTAGCAAAATCCTGGAGTAAAGTGGTAGGCTAAAGCTTCCAACTTAATTGCATTTAATTAGTCTAACTTAAAAACTTAAATATGTTGCTAGGATGGATTTTCCTTTGTTTAGCTTCTTTTGGTGTGGCTTAACAAATTTTAATCATCTAAAACTGACTCTTGGTTGGAGGGACCATAGGTGGTAGAGCACATATCCTTTGGTGGAATAATGAAGTGTTTACATTATGCAGTCCTATTGTGAGATCAATCAGACTACAAGGCTGGATATATAAACAGAATCTGCAGGTGGTCCCTGCGTCTCCTTGCCCAGAAGACATGCTTTAATCCTCAGGAAGTAGGCAGAGTGGAGGTTCCAGGAGGCAGCCAGCCCAAGGAAAATAAAAGAACAAAACCAGCCTGAACAATGCAACGCATGTCAAGCTCGTAGCGCAATCACTGCAAACAGCAGCTGACGGAAACTTCACGACAATTCACCCATCAGCTAAAATTGTCAGACTTGAGACCCTGGGGATTAATGAGCATCTTACTCTGACACTAGGAGCATGAAATGTCAGGCAGAAAGGGTGGGTAATGCATCTCATGTGGCCCCCAATTGGTTTGCTCCCATTCCAGCTATTTGTTACTGGGCAAGTTCTTTTGTGGAAAATCTCTTGCTCTGTGATCTTGCATTTGTTCAGGTTTTTTTGGCTGCTATAGCCCCTTAGAATTCCTGCTCCTTGATGATGCAAGCAGAATGCTAATTTTTGAGTTACCTGGGCCTCAAGTTGGGAGACAAATGGGAGAATTGAGCGTCCATACACGTTAGTACCTTTGGTGTGGGGATTGTGCTAATAACTGTTCAGTACCTAAACACTCAAGGGGTGTGAGCAAAAAAAGTATAACGCAAGCTTGTTCAAGAAGAGCTATAAATGAATGACCTCTGAAAGAAGTTTCTAACAGTGTTCTTCTCTGTGGAATGGAGGAAAGTTTTGCTGGAGTAAGGGCAGAAGGATCTGACTCAGTAAAAAGAGGTAGAAGATGATAATAAGAGCACAGAATAATGAAAGAAATAAATGCCTGTTCAGAGGAAAAATAATAATACTAACAGAACCCTAAACCCACATAGCTGGGTTGGCTTAAACGTAGTTTGCTATAGGGTTGTTTTAATTAGATTTGTGAAGCGGGGAAATGCCAACTGAGATGTTCTGCAGCAAAAAATAAATAGTTTTCAAGCTGAAACATGGCACATAATGGAACAGAGTTGTCCACATGGGTGCATTCTCTTCCTCTTTCTGAAGAGAGCACCTAAATCAGTTGAGTCAGAAACTAGTGAAGGGTAAAGCTCAAGATGTCTGGAACTCTCCTGTCTCTTTAGATTCTTATCTGAAGTGTATTTAAGTCTTTGGAAAAGGCTTGCAACCTCATAAGGTGTTGTTTTCTCCCCACCCCCCAAGTGTTCACACATTTCCTGATTATGAAACAGCCAGTCATCCCTCAGGAATGGGTGGGTGGTGGGAGATGGGGACACCTTTATTTAGTTTTATTTATTTGTTTATTTTTTTATTTTAGCAACTTTGCATTTCATCCTGTCCAAAAGCAGGAATTAGGCATTTACAGTGTGTGAAAAAGGGGAAAAACCAAAGTCAGCTCCTTTGCTGCTAAACTACTCCATGTGAAATTACCTGGCAAGATGTGGGCAGTTTCTCTGCTTGAGAAACAAGTCCATCTCAGCTGTGTGCAGGTGACCTTCTTTATGGACACAGGGATGAGATGTTGCCCATACACCCAACATGATCAAACTTGCCTGATTCCCGAGGCAGGATTTTGTTGACAAAATTAAGAATACCAAACCCTACATCAAGAATTATTTCCACTTTCAGCTACTCTTAGATCTTTGTGTCTAGCTCCTGTTTATCTATGTCTGCCTCCCTGCCTCAGTTTTATTGTATGCAGGACAAGAAGCATGATTGGAAGGTAATTTCAATGCAAAATCTGTCCCCTCTTTTAGGGCAGAATTACATTTCTTCTCCTATGCTAACTTATTACCACATTTAGCTATCACATAAAATTTGTTCTTTTCAAGCCACTTTAGAGGTTTGAAACCAGTGATCTCATTTATTTCTAGATATGTGGATTTGCTTCATTACCTAGAATTTAGGGAAAACTTGCATGGATTTATCTGCAATTAACAGGCATAATTTTGGTGGTGATGGTGGTGTTGTTTAGGTTTTTGGTTTTTTTAAAATTGTGTAAATTATTGTCCTTGCTATCTATGTACTTATAGGTGCAGTTCTTGCATCAGAGCTACCCTAGCTCAAAATTTCCATAGGAAAAATCTTGAAGATGTTTTCTGCATTGTTTATGGCCTACTGCTCTAATCCTACTGGACTGTGTGAAATTTCTTCTTTTTGAGCCATTTGAAGAGACAGTAAAACTAAAATTTTGTAATGTTAAGTTCATGCCCTTTCATTATTAAGATTTTCTTCTCTTTTTTTTATTCTGCTGATCATGGAGACTGTATGTCACCTATGTCAAAACTGACGCTGGTGTCGTAGCCTATACTGAGCTCAATTTCAGGTAATTTAAGCATTTCTGTTAGCTGTTCTGACCAAAAAGGGAACTGTGCTAGGGAACACTGCCACTGGCTGTGGCAGTGGCTTTATGGGCATACCTAAAAATAATCAACCCTAAGAAACTGTCTAATCATCTCTAGAAGACTGTCCCTGTTGCTCATGCTCCTCTCAAGAGAATTTGTGTACAGTTCTTGAATATTTTACACTTGGCTTTTCATTCCTGGTTGTCCCAGAGCAGCTCAGTTGTTGTTGTTCTGATACAGAAGGTCTTTGATGTGTTTGGAATTAATCCATCAATGTTTAATGCCATTAATCCATCTCAATGGCATGAGAATATTTTCTCCTGAGCGTGTGATGTGAACATCACGTACGTGCAGACACTTACAAAAATGACAGCAGATTATTAACTGAGATCCTATTTTAGCATCTGCCCTTCCCATTCTCTGTGAAGTAAGCTCTGAAGGAAGAGGAGGTGGTAGATTTATGGATTTTCTAGAATGAGCTGCACAGAGGCATTGTGCATATCAGTGCTAGGAGGAAAGTGACAAGGGGGGGGCAGCAGAAGTGTACAAAAAGGTTTTCGTGGAATAGATGGCATAAATTTAATTTGGCACAGACATTCTAAGTTAATGGTCAAGGCAAGCAGGTTGTGTATGCCAGATGAGGAGTGTTAGGGAAGCATGGCATGGGTAAGGCTGAGAAAGTGACCGAAGCAATTGTTCTGACAGATGTGGAGTGCAGAGTGAGATAGGAGCAAAGCTAGGCTGGGTCATGCAGAAGATGGAGTACTAACAAAAACATAGAATTATGAAGGTTAGGCTTGGGGGGCTGCAGGGCTACAGACTAAAAAAGGATGAGGCATCCTGTGGCCATGATGTGATTGGACTGTGAAGCACAAAACTTCCAGCAGGGGAATCTGAATAAAAGGAATAATGCCATCAGAAAGTTATATTGGACACATGGAGCATTGCTGGCACTGGTTTGCTTTTTGCAAGAGCTCAGAAATTATGATTTCTGAGAAAACTTAGAAAACCTAAACCAGAAACAATGTACAATGAACCACTTTTCTGAAATGCTGAATTAAGTCTGATATTTAATTCACTTATGAACATCAGTGCAATTTGAAAAAAATATTTTGTTTACCTGTATTCTATTTCTTTACCATTCTGAAGATACTTGGCTCGTATTAGATCAACTCATCTGAAAAGAGACATCACTCATCCCTTCCTCTTCTTCATGCCCTCCTGCTTTCATCTTAATTAAGACACAGTAGATAGGCATTATTTCACACTACCTTCCACAGCAAACAGCCATTATACCAAAGCCATGCTAGAGTGAAGAGGGTATAATGTTTTAGCAACATTTTTGTGCTTATGTATTTCTGCCATTCACTTAAAAAAGGCTGGAATATCTCAGATCATGAGGAGTTACTTAACCCAAAAGTCTACATGCAGCCCCTGGGTTTGCAAAGTCTCTAAACCGCAGATTTCCAAAATCCAGAAGGATAACAAGTAGAGTGTATGTTGTTGTATGTTTGCCTTGTTCTTACATTCTTTCACAAATAACTGCCACTGGCTATGAGATGCAGTGCTCTGATATCCTGTGCTATCAGATAGAAGATAGCAGCTGAATGTCGTACAGCTTTTTTTTTTCCATCTATTCACAACTAGTCCAAACACACCTGACCACAGAAGCACGTTAAGTAAGATAACATGTATTTTTTCAGAACAGTGCACTGAGGAAATCCTCAAATTCTTCCCAACTCCTGTGTATCATGCAGAAAAAGATTAGAGCAGTAGCAGATGTGGGTAATTTTGGTCTTAGCAGTTAGCCCCCTTCTCCTCCCAAGCAGCAAAATGCTTCTCTCTAAGGCAAGATCATTCAGCAAGGCTGTCAGGTGCCATTTAGCTGCCCACGCAGAGGAGGGAAAGAAGCCAGTGTTCCTTGGAGTGGTGATCCACGTGAGGAAGGGCATACCTAATGCAGCAGGCTGGTCCTGCAGCTTGGAAGTACCACCATGCAGAAGGGGAAAGGGCCCTTTCTAGATTTTCATGGAGAAACCTGTTAGGGCTAAAGCCCTCCCTGGGACATATAAATGGAGGCCTGGTCAGCTATTAGTAACAAGTTGCTACAATAGGTTACAGACATAAATAATTCACAAGGAAAAATGGTGAGGACTTGGCATCACATCCTACAGGTGTGGAAACACAGGCACATGGAACTGAAATGGGTAACATGAGAGCACAGAACATATAAATCATGGAGCTCAGCTTCTCCTCTAAAGCACCTGGAAAACCCCAAGCAAGTAGAGAACTTTCAGTATGCAGAGAGCCAGAAACACCTATTGCTATTTGACCCATAATCAGTTTACTATTTTCTGCTTCTCAGTCAGACTGTTTATTTGTTTCAGCTGCATTACAGGATGACGAATTGTCTAAGAATGTGCTGGTGTTTAGCAGGAAGTGGGGGTTGTCTTATAGCATGCTCAGCTACCTGAGAGGTACTGAAAAGTGAACTGCATCACTGGGCTTGAACCTTACCCATGGCCTGATGAGCAAAAAGAATTCAAACATTGAGTGGTGTCTGACCTTGCATCTGTAGGTGTCACTTGTTGTATGACTGCATTGAAAGAGATCACCATGAAATTATTAAATAAAGTCTGGTAGCAGGCCTGGCTCAAAGAATTATCCTATCTATCCAGGTCTATAATTTTTAGAGTCTTCCTCATACTGATAGTTTTAACTCTTGTAGTAATTACCAAAATGATGATGGCTACTTTGGCAATGAGGTTTGTGGCCCTCTGGAAACATAAAGAAAAATTTTTACTTGTGTTGAGAGATGTGAGTCAGGATCTGTAAGTACATCAAGATCTCTTTATACATAAGCAGATATTACAAATTGGAATACAGGAACTAACTCTCCCAACAAAACTCTCTTCCTGAAGGATCAGGAAGAGAATCTATAAACAAAGATTTAGGTACAAACACTTAGATTAGTGACTTCTGACTTCTCTGCTTTTCAGTCATACTGTGCTAATGCCCTTTTTGCTTTGAAACCAAGTAGGTTTAGGGGAAAGTACTGTGACTTTATTAGGAGTGGAGGCCTGTCGTCAATACAGGAGATATCACTTAGAGTCACCACAACATAAAAGCACTCCTGCATCTGCTATGAAATGAAAATAGACTCCTAGTGTTTTCTGTTCTTGTTGATTCTGATTACAGCAGACTTAAAGTCCTTTTCCATTTTACAGTAAAAGATTCTCCAGTGCAGAAGGTTATAATGGCTTCAGAGTATGTTGAACTTTCTTCCATCATTCTCCCGGTAAAGAGAGATGCCAATTCACCCTTAATCATGAGATGTAGCTGGTTTGTCTGCACCTCCTTCAGCCCCACCAGAGCACCCACACAGCATGTAGGAACAGCCCAGTGTTCTATGTTTTCTTTGTCTTTAGATTTTGCCTGGTCAGAACACAGCAAGGATGATCCTTGGGAAGGGTCCTCTGCCCAGACAACAGTACAGCACTGAATGCTCTCCTGCTGCTCGGGACTTGCTGCCCAGGAGAGAGTTCTGCATGAGACGCTCAGAGCAGGACTCCCCTCAGCTGACCTGAAGTCAGTGGCATCCAGAAAAGGTGCAAGATCTGGGTAAAGTTAGTTGTGGAAACTTGGAGACCATTGCTGTTACTTCTGGCTTTATGACTTTGAAAGGCAGGCTGTAAATAGGGCAGTAGAGTGGCCAAGAAATTATGGTGATCTCCCCCCTTTTCAAAGAAAGTGCCTGTCCAACAGAATAGTGATTTGCTCCAAAATTTCCTCTGAACTAAAGAGAAAAAAGAAAGGAAGTTCTTGGCTGCAAGTCTTCTTTAAATACAGAAGAACAGATAAATAGAGCTCAGTTCAAAGAGGAGGCAAAAGATAACATATTTCAAATATAGTTTCAGTTGCCAGTTTGTGGTCATTACAGATAGGTAAGTGCCAGTGGGGGTACTTCTGTCACTTTGAAGTGCTTTGCAGCCATACAAATAAGGTCTTGTGTTGCACCAAGTAATATGCTGGCCACCTGTGTCTTGTACTTACAGAAGAACAGTTGTTTTCTGGTAATATTTTGAAGCTTAACTCTTAGAACAATTGATAATTGCTGGTTCAGACATTAGAATCTTATTTCCCTTATTTGTAGATGGTAAAATTTTCTTAGAAGGTCAGCACAGTCTGAGAGAAAAGATAAACAGGTTCACCTGAGTCTAAGGAGTCCACAGGTAGATAAAATGTATGATTTTCAGTAACCAAAGGAGCCATATGAAGTGGTATGGCCAGAAAAAGCTTGGGCTACATTTGATTCTTGAATATAAAAGTAACCATTTACAGGAGCATTGATTTAAAGTAGTTTTGATGTGAGCTTATAATACACTGACTTCCAGCTGCTTAAACCCGCTTCACCTTGATATGTGCATAAAGTAATGTGAAAATACAGGTTTGGTGGTCATTATGATGATTTGCAATAACCCTTGAACTATTGAAAACAGAGTATATGGAAAATGTGCAATTTTTCTCTTGAAATTACTTCATCTTTTTCTGGAGTAATTATATTTTGTGCTGTTTTCATCCTATTTGTACTCCAGCTCACCCTGGCAATAGCAAACCTTTTAAAAATAATAAATACATAATAAAATAAAAGTAGCAATTTTTTAAATGCACAGGTAGTAGTGTGACTAGAATCATTAAATTATTCAGTTCCTTCAGCCTGACTTGTACTATTAGCAGCATATTTTAGTGTACAGCAAATAATGTGTTCTATTGTGTCATAGCCTACATGAGTGGAAAGAAGCAAGAAACACACAAGATCTATCTGGTGTTTTCAGAAGCAGGAGCAGGTGTGCAGAATCCCTTTTACAGTTAGGCAGATGTTGTGAACTTTGTCAAGCTTCTTTTGTGTGTTCTGCCTGGGCTCAGGTTAGTGTTCATGGCTGCTACCATTAAAGTACAAAGCAGTTCTTTGCTGTCCACTAGATCAATCCATTAAATATGAATTAAAGAGAATATGTCAAGATAATAGTAATGGAAACACCATGAATTTATTTCTGACTTGAACAGAACACAAAAATGAAGGCCTGGTTTAAAAATGGAGTAAAGCAAAAGCTATTCACATTAAAATCAAACACCAACCCCTTCAAACCCTAACAAAAAACCACCTCATAGATGTGTTGTGACTAAAAGAAGAACATTTGTCACCCATCCTTTAGGTCTTAGTCTTGGGGGTTAGAAAAAGTTGTTTGACTATGTAAACTCACTGAGGTCATCACAGATTTTTTTTAATATAAAGTTCTCAAATCCTTAATACTGAATTAGGATTAAAAAAAAATCTAAGCAAAAAGACAAAGAGACAACCTTTCCTTTCCTCTGTTTGTATTTCAAATATCTGCTACTTGCAGGAAATAAAATCACTTTTTTTTTCTCTTAGGCAAGCTGGGTGTGGATTTTTCCAGATTGATCCTTGCTCCCTTGGCTACCAGCCAGGGTGGGGAGCATACTTACTCCTGCACAGCACCCCAAGTTTAGAGCTGTGTTAAGAAGTTAAAATAAATGTTTGAGTGTAGCCTCTCCCAGTCTGGAGAAGATTGCTGCTGAGAGAAATCCCTACGTGAGCTGAATGCTCCTTTGCACGCATAGGCATGGTCAGCTGACCTACTTTAAATCTATGTAAATGTGAAGCTGGATGTGTTATCTTATTCTATAAAATTGATTTCGGATTGTCACACATTGCCTCAGAATGACTCAGCCTCTGAAAAAAATTAAGCAAATGTAAATTAATGTAACTCCACTAACAAAACTGTGCTGATTTATACCTACAATGCTATGGCCTTAAAGCATTTTTCCCTTGTTTTTTAAAGATGCTTAAGCTTCTTGCCTCCTCTCCAGACAGATTTGCCTGAAATTACCTTCAAAACATTAGATTATAAGGACTTGAGAAAGTTTAACAGTAGAACAGTGTGAAATTTCCATTACAATGGAGAAAATGTAAACATTTTATAGCTATTTTCATTACACAGATAGGTGTGGTTCTTATATTGCTGTTTCCCCGTGGGGAGAGGAAAAAGCTGCATAAGTTTTTTAACTACAGAACTATGAACATGTGCAGTGAAATCAGTTGAGAGATTTGAAATCCATTTTTTCTTTTATCTTTAAACAAAGCAATTAAATTAAACACATGTACATTAATATAAAGCTGAAGTTACAATTATGATCATGAGAGTCTTTGAAATCAGTGGCAGAATTCCCATTCTGTAATGATGAAAGGCAACACTCAGGATAAAAAGTAGCAACAGGCGACTTGGCAAAAATCTCTGTTTTCCTCTTGGGACTTTAAGAGGAAGCAGCCTGAAAGTGTTATCACTCTACACAATGATGGATAAAAGGCACGCTTATGCTTGCAATAATACGATGAATGATTTTTCTTTTGGAAGTGTTGTCTTATAGAAAATTGTTGCTTATTGCTGCCCCACCTCCAGTCCTGGATTTTGGTTTGGGTATGGGGTCTTTTTTTCTTATTTTTTAATCCTCCATGAAAGATGTTCTGTATTTAATTTTTTTGTTTTGAACTGTTGTACTCATTGAGGACTTGATTTTTCTTTGGGAATTTGTAGCTTGTGAGATTCATAACCTTGTGTTCTTGGACGGATCAAGCACTTTTGTCATTGCACAGAGTGCTATCTCCATATCCAAGACCTAGTCTTATTGGGAAGCTTGATCAGGGCTACAGAAAAGAGATGGGAGCAGTCTACTGGCTTTCTAAAATACAAGGATCAAATCTGCTCCTAAAAGTAGCTCTTTGCACTGACTAGAGAGGGAGCCCGGGCAGCTGGTTTAACCCAGGTATCTTTAAATGGCTAAAGCCAGGTGAGATGAGTTGAGTCCCACTATTAACCTCACCTGTATCTCTCCCTGTATGCCAGAGGGAATCCATTTAGTTGAAAAGCAGACTGCTATGAAGTAGGGAATGCGGTGAGGGAATGTGAGGGGACAGGGTCTGATTAACTAATGTTTCTGTACTGATATTTCCTGTGGGTTTCTTGGGAAGAGCGTTCACTCAAATTGTTCACTCAAAGCGTTCACTCTGGTTGTAGCAGACTGATGATGCAGAGGGGAATGTGGATAAAAGTGACACAGCACTGGATTTCTTGGCTTACTGCCCAGGGAAGAGCCTCAGTACCAGCCCTTTTTAAATGGTGTTTGGGTGAGTCAAACTAGACCAGTTTGATTTATTATTTGTTGCAAATTAACATCTACTCTGTGGTACCACCTTAAGGTCTGACCAGGTCAGGAACTCAGTGTGCTAATCATAAACATAGAGCAAATGACTTTCCTTGGTTCAAAGTCTCATTAGAAATTTTCAACAAATTCTTTCTTTGTGTTCCAGCTCTCCAGTGAGTGTACTGGCAGGAATGTTTAGGAAAGCTGTGAGTGTTTAGCACAGATGACGAATGCAGAACCATGAGTATTCCCACTAGCAGCCAACCTCTAGGATTTAATTCATCAGGGAAGAGAAGCATAACATTGCAGATGGCCTGTATATACAGCTTGAATTACAAATACCAGCTAGTTAGAGCAAATTGTTCACATTGCTCTGTCTGAACAGGGCAGGGAATACCCATGTATAAACCACAGCCTTTTTGTGGGCAGACCAGGGTAAGAGGTAAAACCTAATCTAAATTTTCCCTATTTTATCACTTGGTTATTCATTCATCCTAGATCCAAAAGAGAGAATGTTATGGTTTCAGTGTCCTTGGACACTTTTTACTGGCTTTTTTGGTATTAAAAGAATATACAAAGAAACTGGGCAATACGTTATAAAAGCCATAAGACCACAACTTGCTTTCTGTTGCCCTGTCCAGGGAAGATAGTGAAACTTTTTGTGCATCAGACAGAACATAACCCAAGGACTCTGTTAATTGTGACAGAGCAACCCTTGAGAAAACCCTTGAGTTTTCTGAACTCCAGAGTTAGGAAGGTTAAAGTTATGGTGAAGTTTTGGGGTTGCAGAACGTGCTATGTTTGATCTGCTGTCTAGGGAAGTAGGAGCAGTGACAGAGGTAGATACTGCTCTGCAGAGCTGGTCCCTGAGCTTCCAACCACTTGGGATTTCATGTTCTTAGATAGAATTGCAGCATCATATGTAGGTTCCAGGAGAGTAGGGACTTTTAGGCAGTTAGTAGAGATTAGATGCATTAATATATATAATTTATGCCTGTTTAATTTATGCATATATGCTATTTCCTCTCCCCCTCTCAATCTCACTATACTTTTTCTATGGTGTCTAGATTGCAGATCAAATCTTTGGAATGAGTCTTGATCAGAATTTACAGTTTTGAACTTGTAGCCTAATGCCATTACCCCAGTTTTCCACCAGTCTTTTTGTAGAGTCAGAAAGAGTCCTGGAGAGGTAGAACAGACATTTGTATGAGCTGTGTTTAGTGGAATGCATCTCTGAAGCAGTCCAAGGAGGATAGAATCATTCCATGATTGTATGAGCTGTTTTTGGTGGAGAGTACATCTGTGGAGTAGTCCAAGGATGATTAATACTAATTTACCACAGATTGAAGTTAATTCTTCTGTGTGTATCATAGCTGACCAAATGTAATGGTGTCAGTCTGTGTAAGTCCAGGAGATTGTGCTGTAGAGCTTGGAAAGCTATGGAACATGTAGAAGAGTTCATGCCTTGAAGAAACCTAGAGTATTTCTCTAGCTATTTCAAGCAGTTACAAACACTTCAGTCCTAGATGAATCTAGGCATAATCTATCAGTTTGCATAAAGATTTTAGGTTTTTACAAAATGTTTAAAATCTCTGCTGCTGAAAATCAGAAGATGGGTTTTCTACTAGAGCAGCCAATGTTAATATTTGTCTTTCTGTGGATGGTGAAATATTGCACATGTAAACAGTTCAGCTGAAAAGAAGTAGTTCCTCCACGTGGTCTTGGAATGCGTGCTGTGAAACACTGAGGCAAGGTGCCTCTGGAGCACATCATGGATGGTTAAGCAAGGCAGTGAATTTGGGTATTTAAATGTCTATTCCTCATCACTTATGTGATTTTCTCTTTTTGATCTCTTGCATGGTACTCAGATACAAAACAGGACCTTTGTACATGAAGAGTAAATCCATGTACAAACTCACACATGTGTGATTTAGCTTTTCTCTTTTACAGAAAGCCAAACTAGAGCACAAGCTTATTCAAGTAAAGATGGGCCAGTTTCTCTAAAAGCTTTCATAAATGTATACCTTGAAATAAGGATTGGATGCATTAGAGAAATCTCTAATTAGACTTTGAAATTGGAGGTATTGCTGTCTTTTTTTTTTTTTTTTAAACTGAGCAACTCAGTTTAAATTGTTTGTTCAAGAGTTTGAAATCTGGGAATTTAGACTCTCATTCTGCCTTGCTATATGTGTTTACAGTTTTCCCTCTGGTTTGAGTTAATGAGAATGCTGTATTAACATCCAAAGAACTTTACTTTGTAGGGATTCAATCAGTAAGAAGGACCAGTTATTAGTTGTCATTTGAGTTAGTTTTCTATCTAGCCTATGTTTCTGCCTATATAGTAATTTCACACATGCAATTAGCAGTGGAAGTCCTGCTGCCCTGCAACACTAAGTGGTTGTACTTTCTGGCACAATGCCACAATACAAGATCTGCTCTGTTTCTGACAACCCTGTGTCAAGTCAAATGTTACAATAGGCTGCCTAATACCATGTCCAAGAAGGAATATACCACTATTTGACTTATTCTACATGACAGAAAAAATGGAGGAGTTAAGCATTTAAAGATAATTTTTGCACATGCAAGAAAGAAGCACAGAGATCTGACTCTTCTCACTGAAAAACCTTGGGGATCATCTGTATGCTCGTGACTCATCCTGCTTGATATTAGACACTGTTTGTTTAAATTGCACAACATACTGATCCCACCATGTACTGACTGTTTCCTCGTGTTATCCGTCTGGATCTGCTGTCATGCCTCTTCATGCATGCATATTGAACAGTCAAGCCAAGTGACACTAATTGCTAATTCCATCCTCTCGTTTGGCATGTCACTCCTATATTCTGGCTGTGAAAAAAAAAATAGTGTTAATTTCAGCCCATACCTTGTCAGCATGTTTAATGTTGTGGGTAAGCAGTTTGTGCCCGAGCTTGATTGGGAGAAATTTTGTCTCGTTTCCTTGCTGATCAGACATGTGAATATTCTGCTTACCTGCTTTATTGAAAAAAACTTTTCTACCAGGGAGTAATAATCAGTCTTGATTCTCAGCTGTGTTCTCAGTACCAGGAGTGATAGGGGCTAGGAGGTACAGCTCAGTGCTGAGCAGGGGCCTGTTGTCAAACCTCATGGCACCCAAGTGTCTAAAACTCAGACCAAGCCAAATGAAATTAAACCCCCGTGTCTAAAATGCCATTGGAGTTTCAGTGCCTGGAATCCATTGCCAAGCTATGTGGTGAGGGTTTAAGTGGGCAGGCCAAAATCTTCTCCTAGGTGCAAGAGGAACAGTAAGCCCACTAGAACTTGTGTGCCTGTGTTCAGCACTGACAAAGTCCAGGTCACATCAGCTCCAGTTGCTAAGGACCTATTTCAATATTCAAGTAGGCCAGTGCGTGTTTTTCTTTCTCTCTGCTTTGGAATAGAACCAAGCCTTGTGGAAAGCATTTTTCTCCCCTCTGAGTTTATGCTAGAAGTGTTACAATAATCCACATGCAATAAGGAAACATTATTGCATGAGAAACTACCCATGAAATAAAATCTTTGAGGTATGTAAACTTGATGGTGTTAGCATGGAGAATCCAGAAAGTAACACTTCTTTCAACATGTGGCATCCACTAATTAGAATTAGAATAATTAGAATTTTAACCATTAAGGACATTGCATTTTCTCTGTGCTGGTGAGAATACATATATCATATCTTTAACAAACATCATGCTGTCTGTGTTACTTCTACTATATGTGACAGGCTAGCGAGCTTTGTGTACTGTAATCCTTGACTGAAATAAAATGGTACTCAGATTTTTTTGAGTCACTTTGTAAGTGTTTTCTTTTTGTTGTATACTTCATCAGATGAGCATACAAAGTAGCAGGTTAATCCTCACTACATCAGAGAACAGGCCTTCTTCAGTCTGCTGCAAATGTTTGGGATCTAAGTCCAGCTTGAACATGAAAGTGTGCTTGAAGTGAAGCCCTCCAAAAGCCATGCAGGTTTTGCCAAAATGATTTTAAGTCCTCTGCTTCTGCATTGAACTGTTCCAGATAGCAAACACACCAGTGTCTCCTTCAGATAACTCAGTCCAAGAGTGAAATTGTTTTCATGCCCAGAAAAAATTCTTGATGTCTGGTCATTAGCATAGTTTGAAGCTGGAGCTGTTCTATAGATACTTAGCATTTGGAGCAGTGTGTGGAGCCAGTTGGGGATGAGAACACAATGTACTTGCAAAAAGAAATCTTTTTCTTAAGCAAAGGAGAAGTTAATTACTGGGAATTTCTTTACCAAATCCCAAGTATTCTTTTTTTTTTTTTCTTTCTTTCTTATTAAAATTACAGTCTCTTTAAATCTTAGTATTAAAATGTTCATATCAGTGAAATTTCTGACTCAAATGTCAGTTATTTGTGCTTGGATGAGCAATTCTTGGTTGACTAAAAGGCCTCTGTAGGCTGCTACAATTTGTTTTAAAGTTGCTTGGTAGAGCAAGCTGATTAATATTTTCCTTGCTAAGGTCATTCTTAATTTTCTTTGCTGTTATATAAATGCAATACTGCTAATGCATTTATGTAATATGAATTGCATTTTGCAGTGGAACAGATATTTGTGCAATTTGTAACTGCACAAATGTGTAATGATATCCAACTTCTCTTTGGATTGGTTATTTGAACAGTAAAATAGAATCCCTCTTCATTGGCCTCACCTTGGTGAACCTGAGCTGAATTACAAGGCTGATGGTGAAGATGATGGCAATAACATTGAGGCTTATTATTAATTGGGTGGGAAAAATCTGACAACTGGAAAATTGGATCCACGTGACAGGACTCTGGGTTGTTGTGATGGCCTTCTCAAGAGGTGTCCTGAAGCAGAAGGTCATTTTGGGGACCTGCCTTGCAGGCTGTAGGGCTGTAGCTGTCTCTGTGTCCCAGACACATTTCCAGTCCTTCCCTGCCCTTCCTCAGGGACCATGCAAAGTGCCCAGGAGTTAGGGCAGAGTGGGCTTCCTAAAGAGCCCCTTCATAACTTCCAAGGGTGTGCAGACAGCCCAGCACAGGTATGATGGGGCTAAAGCAGCAGTTTAAATGCTGTATCTAGCTGTTGAGTTGGCATTTGTTCACCCAGTAATAAAATATCTCCCTTGAAACCATTGTTAAGGAGCAGCCTCCTTCCTCCATGTGGTTCCTGTGTAACCAAGCTGTTGCCAGCTCATGGTGCTGAATACAGATGTTTTATCTCAAGAGACCATTGCTTTAGGCAAGTGACAGCTGTGGATATATTTGGTTTATCTTCAAAAAGAATATCAGGGATTAACTTCATCATAGGATCATTTAGGTTGGAAAATACCTTTAAGATCATTGAGTCCCAGCACTGCCCAGTCCAACACTAAAGCCTGCCTCTAAGTTCCACAAACTCACATCTTTTAAAGGCCTTCACAGACTGTGATTGCACCACTAACCTGGGCAGCCTGCTCCAGTGCTTGATAAGCTTTTTAGTGAGATTTACAGGGAAGTTCACCCATGTGAGGACCTATGTTTTGTAATATTTCCCAGTTTGAAGTTTTTGGTCTCTGTTAGTGATTTGCCATGTGTTTGTCCCTTCACCACCTCAGTTTCCAATGAAGAGGTTAAACACACATCTGCCAGATGTGGTTTGGGCACTGCTGATACTGCTTAGTTGAACTTTCATTTCATCCTGGGGGTCTCTCGCAGGGCTATTTCATCCCTGTGCTCTCTGATACTGTGACTTTCCAGGCTTAGTCTTATGAGCTTCTAAAAGTGTTTGAAGATTAATGGTTAGCAATGAAATTGCTACTTCCACAGAGCATTCAAGCAGCTGTGATACAATAGGATTGAAGATTGCCAGCAACTTATTGTATATTGAATTTAGAGAAAGTAAATTGCTTCTTGTAAACTTTACTGCTGTGTAATTGTCTAACAACTTTTAGAGAATGTCTCCTGAGAATGTAGAGTTGGGTTTTTCCTTTTTCAGTAAGCTAAACTAAAACTTCTTGATAAATTGCACAATACTAGTTACATAAGGCAACAAAATCCCCTTTTTAAAATTAATTTTATGTAAATAGTAGAAGTGTTGCAGAACATTGCCTGCCATAAGAGTCAAAGTTATAAAATACAGAAATGCTGCTCATACTCAGCTGTCGAGGTTAATGCAGTTGGGGGACAATTCATTGAAAGGCTGTAGGACCCCTTGGCACAGCTGAAGCACAGCTCTGTTCGCAGGTGGTTGCCCAAAAGCTGGGGTTTCTTTTTCCCCAAAGAGGCTTGCTCTGTGTTACGTGACTTTGCTGTTCTTATCTGTGGTCCCCCCACCCCACTGTTGTTTAATCGGAGGTTTTCAGGTGAGGGCACGTTACCATATCCATGAGAAATGTTTTGCTGCCATGTGATTTGGTAGTCAGTCATTACCTTACTATCAGATAAAGCCTATCTGATTTGAGCATTTTATTCACTGTTGAATAAACATTTCTGATAATTTTTTTCTTTTTAATGGGAATAACTGAAAGAGTAAAGCTCAGTTATTGCCCTTTGGAGGCATGCCACTTTAAAAGGCACCATTTATTTCCTTGCAGTTCTCCAGCAGGATTCAGGCTGAATTTTTTGTGAAATCTTAGGGCAGTTCTTAGCTGTTGCAGAGACACTTTTTTCTTCTCTTTGTAGCTGGTTGCTCTGAGCTTATCAAAAGTGAGAAACAGGTGTTACTGTGAGGGTCGATGTGGGCAAAATTAGGTCATGTTTCTATGCCTTTGAGCCAGGGCTCTAGTCAAATCAGAGGAAATAAAAGGAAGTGGAAAGTCTGTAAAAGGAAGTGGAAAGACTGTAGCACGTCACCTGGAAGCTCTGCTCTCCACAGAGGCACCAATTGCCAAATAACTCCAGCCTGGTTTCCAGCTCTCTTCCTCCTGAAGAGAGCAACACTACAGTCCTTATTGATTATTCCTGGTTTTATGGAAAAAATGGACTGACATATCCAGCAAAAGCCAGGAAAAGCAGCACCAGTGGCCCTAAATCCTCTAACACACATCATCTTCGTGGGTGAGTTTGCAGTCAGTTGGAATTGAGACCCAGTTGTAGAATCATGCTGCTGTTTGCCCTGTCTGAGAGGCAGGGGCATTAGTTATGCAGTCTGGGGCTCAACAAGCAGGAGTTGATGGGAAGAGAGGTTTAAGCAGGATTTCCAAGCTGATACTGTGAATGGCCTTATCTTCTCTCCTCCTCCTCATAAGCATCACCAAGGACGCAGTGATCTCTCTGCTCTCCCAGGAGTGAGGAGGAGGGAATGTGTGCAAACTGAGGCACCGAAGCAAATTGTTAGAAGCGTGCTTAGGCATGAGGGAACATTTTTTCATTAAAAAAAAGGCAAAGTGACAGTGTCAAATTTTATTTCTGATGGGAAAAATATATATGAAGAAAGGCTCTTTCATTCTGTTGAAGGAATGATTTGGAAATTTATTACTTTTTCTTCCTTTCTAAGACATGTTTCTCAGGATTTGTCCTTTTGCCTTTTTTTGGGTTTTTTTAAATAACTGTGGTAAAAGAATTTAAGGAGATGAAAATACAAGTTTCCACTTTTGTTACATCTATCTATGTCTTTCCAACACCATTTTTCAGCAGGGGAAGGTGAAAAGAAGAGGAAATTTTTTTCTGCAATAATTCCTCTCTTTCAAGTCTCTTCTTTTACCTTTAGCTTTTTAAATATGGAAAATCTTTTAAAGGGGAAAACATTCTCTTTCTGGTAGGGTTTGACAGAAAGCCTTTAGCAATCTTTGGCTGGAATGACAAATATCATCATATAGCCAATGTTTCTTTTTTTCTTTATCCCCTGTAATTCTATCTGTGAGTCAGCTATTCTTTCAGCAACATTGCATTAACAGATGTTGCCAGCTTTTTCGTGTTCATGGTAGAGCTGCTCTCTTAATCTGATTTTCCTGGGATAATGGGCTAGTACAAGTATGGAGAGAAAGCAAATAGAAAAATGTTTCAAGTGAACAACTTCATCAATAATTATAAAGGCTATAATGTTAACTGCACACAGAGTCCATCCTTTATTATTCACTGCACAAACTCCCCCCCAAGTTGCCTGGATGTTTTAATTCAAGCCCCTTCTCTTAGTTGGATATAATAATCCATAACTTGCACCCCATCCAACATCTTCCAGTCTTGATTCCAGTATAAATTCTCTATAATACCTGGAGTCTAATGCTTCCTTTTTCCATTCTCACAATCAAGCTGCAGTTCTTTTTTTCTTTCTGCCTTTTTAGTGCTGGTATGATGCAATGAAGTGATAATTTCTCTAGCACAGTTAGAAGGTATGTGGAAACATGTATAACAAATCCATTACACAGGACTGGAGACAGGAGTGAAGTGTTGACAAAGGGCAGGGCTTCATGACAGTGTTTGTGTTAGCTCATTCTGCTGCTGGTAAAATTTAGTTTGCCATTTCCATAAACTGGGGTTGAATCCAGGTTGGTGATTGCAATCAGGTTGGCTGGCATTAGTGCTGAAGTATTGTCTTTAGAGAGATAGGCTGGGCTGATTGTTCCATGGGATGGTTAAATTCAGGTTGGATAAACAAAGAGCCCTAAGGCAAGACAAGAGTGCTTGTGTTCTTTACTTCCTTTTTCTTTTTTACGTTTTCCATAAACTGTTGCAGCAGGTTTTTTTAGCATGTTGAATGTCCCATTATGAAAAAATTCCTGATCTCTGAATGAAGCTACTGAAAAAAGAAGCATTATTCAAAGGACATGTCTTCAAAAGAGTAGCAATGGCTTTGCAGTTATTTATGCAAAGGTTCTTAGTGGTATTTATAATTCAAAAAAATTGAAATACTTTAAAATATATTGAATATATTAAAGATTCACACTAGAGGTGTTGAACTCTCCTTCATTCTCAGTTGCACCTCTAAGTTTTCTGTACCCCAGTTTTCTTGTCTGCTGAGGGGGCTAATGTTATTTGTTAGCTTCTACAAAGTGATTTGAGGTTGCTGTGAGCACACTAAATACACCAAGAGCACTGATCCAGCTAAAAATCCAAACTCTAAAATCTACTAAAATCACTCAATAAGATTTTTAAGACTGTATATAAAGAGGTGGTGAAATAAAAAGAAAACAAGCCAGTGAAAGGTTTGTTTCTACTCTGTGAGAGATTGCCTGGGAAATCTTTTCCCTAATTGCTGCTCTTCAATGAAAAGATTTCCAATATGTTTGTCTAACTCCGGCAGGTGGGAATGATGGTGATCTTTCTCTTACAAATGGTTCTTTGAAAGGTGATGGATGTTCTACTGAGGGACAATTCAGATAGGAATCTGAAGTCACATAGCAGCTTGCCTTAGAGTAATGAAGTCTGCTTTTGTTAACATTCAGATGCTTGTGTAGTTCATCAGGTTGGGTCAAATGGATGTATCTGATCTCTAGCAGTGAAGAAGCATCTGCTCTGTGGTGACCAAAGGGTAACAGGGGCTCTCATCAGGGGAGAGAGTGCTGGTGGGCAGGTGTTTTCCTGTGTCCTGCAACATCTTTAAACTCCAGGCCTCTCAAAGGTAGTTTACACAGAAGTTGCATACACAGATGGTTTTATTTTTTCTTTTCCCCCGTCAGCTCCTTTGGAAATCTTTCAAAGTGTACCTATGAAGCTGGTAATGATGGCTTTCTGTTAGAACAGATTTCCTTCTTCTCCTCTGCAGTTTAGCCTGCTCAAAGCCAGCAGTCTCTGTGTGTGTGTATATGTAGTTGTGTCTCCCAAAGATACAATTGAGTGTAAAATAGTTCCTTAACTAAACAGCCCCCTGCTACAAAAGGCAGGTATGTCAGAGGGCAAAAGGGTCATTTCTTTGTTAGATTTCCCCCATCCTACCCAGACTGGAAATTTCCTGTGTGAGATTTGCCTACATATACATGCATATATATATATATAGTGTAGCTTATTTTTTATATATAGTGCGAGGTAAAAATATGTGCATACTTGTATATGTACATATGTATTTGTTTGCTTATATATATATGCATATATATGGCTTTTTGAGCTAAACTATAGACAACCCCTGGTAGATGCAAACCAAATCAAACAACTTCCCAGACAGCCTTACAGGAATACAAAGTCTGTTATGTATTAAGTGGATGGAGTGGAAGAGGTCACAGTTTATTGTTTGCTCTTGGGTTGTTTGCTCAGTTTTGCCAGGGTGGAGGAGAGCAGTGGGGCAAAATTGAAGGTGAAGTAACTGGTAGAAAAGGTCCCTGGTAGAACATGAGTTAGGGGTGAGCACCTTGGGATAGGTCTGTGAGCAAGGGAATTGGTTTTTGGTTTGTTTTTTCAGCAAAGGGATGTAAGCTTCTGGAACATACCTTTCCTTGCAAACATAAGGGTGTGTTTAACGCCAGACTAGCTGCTTGAGAGAGCCAAAGGATTTTGCTGGGGGAACTGGGTATGTGAAGAAACCCCACTCTGGTATGCGCCCTCCACTCAATGCATCAGAAGGTTGTTTAGAAATCCTGAAGGAGGGGAAGGAGAGTTGCCTAAATCTGTGTAACAGCTACTTGGACAGCAGAGTCAGCTAGAAAGACAGGAAAGCAAGAGTGGTAAATTACATGAAATGAGCTTGTAAACATCTGTGTAGACATTTTCCTTAATATAAATGAGCAGTTATATCTGAAGAATTTAATCAAACCCAGTAAAGCTGGGCTGCTCTGGCTGAGATCAGAGTTTAGCTCACTTGCTGAGGTATATCAGCTGACTAGGAGTTGTCAGAGAGGTAATTAGGTGAGCAGCTATGTGCACCCCTTCCCATCAGCACAGGACTCTTTTGCAAATATGTTTTATGTAATTCTTGCAAGTTCAAAACAAGATGGGAATGAGGCAGGGAAGCAGTGCTAGAAGTTGTGCTTTGTACAGGGACTTGCAGTAATCATATTTTCCAATTCAACAGCTCAGGATAGAAGAGACAAGAGATTTTCATTCCTGTGGTGGCACATGCAAAGCCTTTCCTTTTAGGATGGAGTAGGTAGGTAGTCCTTTTTTTTTTTTTTTTTTTTAATTGCCAGAGGTAATTGCTGAAGGTAGGAGATTTTTCATGGCAGTTTAACCCCTGTAGGAAGTAAAAATCCAACAGAAAATCCAAATTGCAAAGGTGTTTTATTCCCCTCTTTCCTGCCACCCCCCTGAACTTCATACTTCATTTGTTATTGGGGGAAGCTGGGACACCCCCTATTGCCTCTCCGAAGGGCAACATGCACTGTGCACAGAGCACCTGCAAACCAAACAGCTTCTCAGCATTTGGGCTCAGGACATCGCCTGTAGCCACAAGATGATGAGGGAAAAGCACCCCATCACCTTTGAACTCTGTTGGTGTTTCTCACTCCTCCAGTTTGATCTGATATCCTTACTGGGGTGGATGCTGCTAAAGGCCAGAAAAGTTGTCTTCCCTCTGCCTATTTTCACTGCAGAATATTTCCAGTGATATCCCTTGAGTGAACAGGTCAGAGAGCATCTCTTTTGGGGTAAAAATAGGGCAAAACCTCTCTGAGTTGTCAGGTTATTTGGGAGTGTTGGCAAGGCTGGCACTTGTTGAGTAATATGAGAGAGTTAAGTATGACAGAGTTAAGCATGTGAGACTTCTCCATAGCAGTTTACTCCAAAACACAAATGTTTTTCTTTCAACATAACATCTGTGGTGGTGAAGAGGAAGATTACCCTGAATAAATCACTCTGAGTAGCACACAGGATCCCTTCTAAACTTTTACCAGTCAAAAACCTTGCTTTCATGACAAATTTAATGACATTGATTTCGAGTTATTCTTCATTTTCTGTGTAAATGAGAGAGGAATCAGAAGAACTTCCAATAATATCTTACTAAGCGAGTAGAAGGTAATAAAATATTGTGGATAAATGCCTTCAAAAAATAAGAAATTGCTTATTGGATTGCCCATTGGTCTGGAAGAATCAAAAGCCTAGCAGCTGCCAGTGTCTGAAAGTTTTATCCAGGTACTTTTAAGATACAAACAGGAGAACATTTCAGTTTGAATTGGTGGACTGAACCTCAGAACAACCTGAGGATACACTGGTCTTGATGCACCTCTTGATTCCTTCAAATCCAGATCAGAATACCTTCTAGAAAACATGAGTTAGTTAAAAGTAAACTTTTAATAATAGTAGAAATGTAATGATTTGTGAGATACTGGAGATTGAAAGTAGTAATCTGGAAGGTTTTTTAGACATAAGGGCTATGCATCTGTGAATGAAATCTCAAGTCTGAGGCAGGCCAAAGTTAAACAAAATAAGAGGAAAATCATATTCAGCTTGAGAAGCAAAAAACTGAATTGTGTTATCCACGTTCCCACTTAAAATCTGTGCAGTTTCTGTTGCTTGTCTGGATCCAAGGCTATGGTGAGTAAAACTTGCTCATTGTAGTGTCTTGTACCATCCAGTAAATTCCCAGTTCTTATACAGGCAATTTGAAACCAGAGGTGTAACATTGGGTAAGCAACACATATCAAAGAGCAGGGAAAATTCTTTGCAATGGCAGATAGATTCTAGTTTAATATCTGACCAAATAATGGTTGGTGGCAAGATCAGCTCTCCCAGCTCCTCACAAAAACCAGGGTTGATAACAGACCTTCACCCAGTGATTTTAAGCTGATCCTGGTTATTCAGAAAAGGACATGGATGGGAGACCATGTGAGAGGCCCTGGAGACTCTCCATTGCTGCTAAGGGCTCCTTGCTCCTGCTGGTGCTGAGGACAGCTGAGGACATGCATGTGGTTGCAAGCAGTCCCTCTTGATAGTGTTTGTTGCACATAGGGGGCTCCTGGAGTGGCAGGACTTGTGTGTACAGAAGGCTTGATGCAGCCAGCACCCCTCTCTAATCACTGAGTCACTCACCTAAAAGCCTTTACCTTTCCTGTGATACAATGTGCAGACAACTGCAAGGACCTGCCAAATTCAGTTTATTAGGAAGGAAAATTTTAAGCAGTGTACAGGAAAGCACCACTGCTCCACATCAGAGAAATGTAAACAGAGAATAAGCTTCAAGGTTTTTTGGTATGGGAAGCCTGGAGATATGAAACATCCCTCAGTGACAACTACGAGTTGTTCATATGTAAGTGGGTTATTATAAGGCTGAAACGAGACTCCCGAGGCATCAAAATAACACCAAAAGCAATCTTGGAAAAGGTGGGAGTGGTGCTGTACACTCTCATCACTTTCACAAAAAAACACATCTTCAAGGAAGAGAATAAATTAAAAATTGCTGAGCCTTTGGAAGGAAGCAAGCGCCTCAGGAGAAGTTTTACAAATGGAGCTCACTTGACAAAGTTGACTCTCCCACTTGACCCAAACAGGATATCACTATCTCAAATCATGTTACAGCAGCATGATTTTCATAACCAACAGTATTTGCAGCATACTTTTACATTTAGAGGTGTCCCAGTTGCTGTCTGTATGCTCATCACCATAGTTCTGCTTTAATTACTTGTGGTGAGGACTTTAATGGGATCTCACCTGTTTGTCCCTGTAGAGAATTTCGCCTGTGGCTTTCACTCAGGACACTTGAAAGATTCTTTGAATCTGTTTTGGGAGCTTGGAGTTTTAATTGCTGTGCTTTGAGTGGATTTACTGGAGGGTGAAGAACTCCAGGTTTTAAAGGTGAAGGCATCCTCCACCTGCTTAAATTAAAATACACAAGATGTGGTAACTCAGGAGCAATTAATTTCAATAATAATAATAACTAGTCATTTTAGAGTCAAATCTGGGGTGTAGTGTGCGTGTCAGATTGTGCAGCCATTCTTTGCCAAGTGCATACTTCATCTGCATTCTGATGCAGAGGCTCAACAGATTTTTCTTTAGCTTGGCTAACTAGCATGGAACTGAAAATTTGGTATCTCCTATGGTTTCTTCTTTGAAACCTCAGCTATACATTTGCTCAGCTGTGCTGGTTGTTTGTGCCTTTTCCTCTCATGTTCTTGCCACAGTCTTGCCTTCCCCATATCTGAACAAGACAGAGTACTCTCGTTGTAGGATAATGTTTGTGTACTTTACCAGCTCCAGAGTTTGATTTCCAACAGTAGGACGCCCATTACTGCAGAGAGATTTCAGCTGTAAAAGTGAGATGTGTTTGAATTAACAACTCAGCTTAGAGTTGAAATTCATTTAAGTGGAAGCTTTTCCTGCCTGCCTCCTGTCCTACCACTATCACACCTGTAAGCAGGAGAGTTTTTGCCTTCACTAGTGGTGGGTGGAGAATCTGACTCCCCTGCTCTCAGTAGGAAAAGGAGGGGTTTGCTTATCACTTCACCCCATCTACAAAGTCTGGCCCGCTAATGTTGTTGCTTATGAACTCGAGTGTGAGAATGTATTTCACAGCTCATACAAGAGTTTGCTGCTTTGACTCTTGAGTTCTTGTGGCTGCTGGTGATGCAATCATCTTGGGAAGGTGCAGCTCCAGGCAGAGCAACTTTTTCTTTGAACTCCTCCTGCTACAGCTATTAAAAATAGGTCAGGGTAGAGAAAAAGTAGGTCTAGCTTTCAAAAATATATTAAGCTAATTTATCTCACATTTTAGACTGATACATGTTCAAGGCAGGATCTTCAGAGCCAGCCTCACAAACAGTAACAATCTTACTCAAAACCAGTTGGATGTGCAAAATACTCTTTCATACAGTCAGTGGGAAGGGTAAAGAGTCTGATGTTTAATATAGCTATTTCCTTTTTTTATGTTTCACCTTGTCAACCCCCCAAAAAAGAAAACAAACCCAGAAAGTGCACAAAACTCAAAACCCGAATGGCCTGATTGCCAGCTTCTACCTTTCTTTAATGAATTACTTTGTTCAATGATAAATTAAAAAAGAAATCACTCAATACCCAATCAAGATGAGCAGGTAAGAGGAGATTTCAGAGCTATAAAGGAGAATTATCATAAGCTAAACCAATGCATGAAAATTGTAAAACTGGATGGCAGAGAAATCAACTGTCTGGAGCTACTGTCTGAATGATATTAAGGATATTAATTAGCCAAGGTAATGTTTGGATAACTTCTGTGAGATTTTCACACAAGAAGAATTGAGTTTTTTATGTTGGGCTGTACTTTTTCTCTGTGCCAGATCAGTGTTAAATAAATGAATCCCACTTAATTTATTCCATATGTGTTTGTGGAAGAAGTATCTTACTGTTTCTGTATGTTTTACAGTGTCACAATCCAAAAGCCCAATTTTTTGGAAAAGCGTCTAAGAAATGGGATCTAGAGACTTTTGTTATGAGACTTGTAAGAAACATGAGTTCCCATTTTTGAGGAAGATGCTTCAGGGTGGTAGAAGAGATTCCTGCTGGCTTCCATCTTGTTGTTTACCCAAGCTAGTTAGAGTGGGAAAAAAAAAAACCAACAAAATTTCTGTCATCTTAATTGCATTCAAAAACTCTCCCTTGTGGCCTTGTGTGTGCTTTTCCTGCTATGGGATCTATGACACAGACACAGAGGGAAGAAGGAGGTCATGTACTTTTGGATGGCTTTAGCTGTGTTATTTTGTGGCAGCTAGGGTAGCACTTCCCACAATCATGGATGAAAAGGAGGAGTTTAGGCCCTGATGAAAAGCTGGGTGACCCTTCTGTTTTCCAGAGGAATAGAAAATAAAACCTCTGCAGTGTTCATAAACAGTAAATACAGGTTTTCAGGGAATGGGATTGGCTCTTTGATTATCCTGGTGCTGATACAAAGTTACTCTGTCATGCTTGGTGGGTTTGTCTCAGAGTGAAGGAAGCGAGGAGGGAAGCCCAGTTTGGGGCCGTGTTAATATATCATTGGTGCTTTCATGAATCACTTTCAAACATTTGGATGCACTCAGGTAACTTACAAAGCAGCCCTCTTCTTGACCATGTGCTTTGAACTAGTAATAAAAATGCATATTTAATAATTTCTAGTTTATCACACTATTCCTTTCTAAATTTACAGCAGTTAGTGTAAAAAACCAAACAAACAAATGAAAAGCTAGTCCAAACACCCTTTCTCCCTGTACAACTACAGAACTTGTGTGGTTTTGGTAAGGATGTGTTTTGCTAGAAGCATAATCCAAAGGTACTTTCCAGAAATGTCGGCAGCTGTTTGACGCATTGCTTTAATTTGTTGTGGCCATTATGGTTGCTGTGATTTTCTTGAAGCTCCCAAGGGATGACCCTGACCTCTGTTTGAGCATGGCCAGTTCAGGCATCTTTTTGGTAGGTCTGGCAGAATTAAACTTTCTGGCCCAAGGTAAAAGAGCTAATGCCTGTCTGCTCCTGCCACCAAGCTGGGGAAGTGCCCTGAAGAAAATCCAGGCTGGCTGCGCTCCTTCTTTTGTATGATGAGAATCTGGGGAAAGTAACAACGGTTTCTGGGAGGCTGCTCTTTCCTCCATCACTCCTTCATGGTGGTAATTCTGCACCCCCACTTCCTGCCCACAGCAGCAGCCTTGGCTTTCCCAGACTGCAGCATAGGCAGGAGCTGCCTTAAGCATCTTCCTTTATTACCTGGGCTGAGACAAAATGCTCACTAATCCTCACCACACCACAGATGTCTTGAAATTATTTAGACAGGTTGTTTTGCTTAGTGTGATTGTATCCTGCCCCAGAAGCTTTGGTATCCCCATGTCTTCTCTCTCACCTTGCAAGGGGAGCAAAGAGGACAATTGTGCAGTGACTACGCTGTGGAAGGAGATAAAACAGGGATTTTTATTCTATTTTCCAACTCCTGAGTTGGCCCAAAACATCATCACACCTTGGATGTCTGGGGAAAAGGGGAAGAAAACTGAGACACAAGTTTCCTGCCAGTAATTATTTTGCACAGTCTAAGCAGAGGAAAACTGGAAGGAGGGGAAGCCAGTACAGAGAATGATCTCACTGAGTCAAAAACAAAATGCAGAAGCTAGAGGTTTGCTTGGAGCCAGCTGGCCCCTTAGTTGGCCTGATGTAAGGGTGTCTCCAGATGAAAAGCAATCTGTTACTTTTCTCCCATTTTATTTGAGAAAAAGCAAGTGGCTGAATGTTGGATGGCATGGCAGGGGACTCATTTCCATTTTAGAGATTAAAGAGTGTGTCCAAGAACAGAAAAAGCATAATTTCTTCATCTCATGTGAAGGTTTGGCTGTGAAGGTTTGATTCTCTAGGGGCCTGTCTTCCAGGGACTTTCCAGCAGAAAATAAAATTATGAAGCAGAGCTGAACTTATTGGTTCTAAATGGAGCAGATCTCCCCTGGAATGAGTGGGTTGTTTACTGCTTTGCAGCCTGCAGAATTTGATCCAGCATTTGGACTCAGTTTGAAGAAAAAACAGAAAGAGAAGGAAAACAAACATGAATTGTAGAATCAGTTTTGAGCTGAATTCTGCTCCCTAGTGTTTTTTTGTTTCAAGTGGATTGCAAACAAACAAGGAAATTTTCCTCATGCAAGAAGTTCTCACCCAGCATAGCATCTGCCTACCCAGCTCCTCTCTTCTTATGTCTCTGCAGCATCTCTTGTGTAGGATAGGAAAGAAGAAGTGGAACTGATACATGGTGTGCTGGATACCAACAGAGCTTGACTGCCAGGCAGGTCTTTCAGAGGCAATTCCACCATCATCAGCTCTGAGATGGACAGATGATCTTGGGACACATGGAGATCATAATTTCACAGTTTGGAAGTGGGATTAGATCTTTATAGCACTTAGGTGTGTGAATTTGTTGAGGATAATAAAGAAATGGCAGGTGAATAGAACAGAACTGGGGAAAACAAAATTTGCATGATCAAGCTAACACTAAGTTTTGCACAGAAAAGCTCTTCTTTGCACTGAAAATACAGATGAATGTGAGTCTGCCTAAAGCAGCTTGGTTTTGCTCTCATGACCACGAGAGTTCAAGTTCCCCGTTAACCCAAGCAATCTAGAAAGTAGGAAGCAGATAATGGAACATTTCTGTCACCACTAAGGAGGGCTCCCATTAAACTGCTTGTAGGTCTTTGAAAAGGTCAGTCAAAGCTTAAGCAACCCCCTGTTGTTTGACAACATCAGAGCTCAAACGCTGTGATTCTGGAGAGCTCTGCTCTTTGAAAGAGGGGGATGTTTAATTACCTTTTGAAAGCTGGCAGCAAGACAGGATGCAAGGATGTTTTCTTTCCTTTGTGTCAGTTGAACAACTTGCTATTTTGGGACATGAGAGCAACTAACCTACTGCACTAGAGGAGACTGTCCCTTCCTCTGGCCTGCTGTTGGGAGAAAAGCAAAGGCAAGAGGATATTAGTGAAGGTGAGCCTGCTGGAGGAAGGAAGCCTTGACACAAGAATGTTTGTGGAAGGGGAGGCAAAAGATCCTAATGCCTTTCTTAATGTTGTATCAATGTGTCAATTCTGTTTGCCTTAAAATATATACTTATTTATTGGTCTTGTTTTGCAGGATGACATTGGTGCAGTTGCAGGAAATCAACTGCTGTCACTTTAATGAAATTTGCTTTCATCATCAAAGGCACTGGCAAACTGTTTGCAGGAGTTTTAATTTTCAAAATTGCGTTGCATCTGCTCCCTCCCAGGGGCACTCTTTCACAGTGCTGGTTTTATGTTCTTCAACTATATGTATAGTTTTTTCTTTCCAATGGTTTGGATTTGTGGCATCTAAACAAGCTAAACAGAAACTATGCCTCAGGGAGAAACATCCTGTTAAGTAACTGAAAATAAACTTGGATGGCATGCTTTGTGTAATGTACAAATTCAGCTGTGCACATGGTGGGAACAGAGCATTAGACATGGTACCTGCCACTGTAAAAAGAACACAAAAGTATGTGTAACATATGCTTGTGGTAAGCATAAAAGAGATGTAAGAGGAAAAGGGCATTTGGTTTGTGTATCTCCAGCTAAACCTGCCCAAGAGGCCAAGTATCCATAATTTTAATTTTATGTACAGTACATGAAGTAAAAACAAGTGCTTACTGTGCTAATTCTTCCTCCTAACAGCATTCACAGGAATTTGATGTTCCCTTGGTGGAAAGTCTGGGTTCACCAGGGCTAAGGGGTTATGGCTAAATACAAATTCCAAAGCAGATTTGTCTCACCCAGGACACACTGCCTGCTCAGCAGGCATACCAGCTCAGTGAACAGGGAAGAATTTGTGCCCTTGCCCTACTGCCTCTTGGTAGCTGCTCAAATGCAGCCTTGTGCAGACTCAGTGTTCTGAGGAAATGAAGGACTGCCTGGGAATAAATGTTGATGCTGTAGATGTACAAGATCTTTATCCTTGGGGGGATATAAACAACACCAGTATGGAAGAGTCACATCTAGGTTTGATGTAGGCATGGGTTTATCTCTTTATGGTGGGCAAAATATATGGTCTTCCTTTACACTCTTCTTCAGCTATTTACTAGTTTTGTCTGGCAAAGAGTTCATTTTGTTCATAGTAGCTTGTGCAGTGTTCTGTTTTGGATTTGAGGTGAAAGGGGTTGAAAACAGAGGAATGTTTTAGTTATTGCTGAACCATGCTTGCCCAGCATCAGGGCTTTTTCTGCCCTGCCATCTGCCCCAACAATGAGGAAGCTGGGAAGACACAGCCAGGACTGCTGACCCCACCTGCCCAAAGGGAGATCCCAGTACCACACAGCACCATGCCCAACAAGAAGGTCTTGCAAGAAAGGAAGAAGGTGGGGGGAACATTTTGAGCTAGGTCATTTGCTTTTGTTATATGTGGCAGAGCCCTGCTCTTCTGGAGATGGCTGATGGGAAGTAGTGAATTAATTTCATATTTTGCTTTGCTTGTGGACACAGCTTTTGCTTTCCCTAGTAAACTGTTTTTATCTCAACCCATGAGGTTTTGCCCTTTTACTCTTCCAGTACACTTCCCCATTCCACAGTGGCTGTGTGGGGCTGAGCTGGGTTTAAACCACAAGGAGCTGGTAGACCACAATGGTCACTGACCTTTGCTAACCTTCTGGAGATCTATTTACACAGGTAGCCCAGAGCTCTTGTGCCTTCAGTAGCCATTGTCTCTGGTGCTAATGGTTAGCTTTGCTGTGGGCAGGCAAAGCAAGTGATTAAGGATTTAAGCAATAAGAGAGGTCAGCCATGCATCAGCTGTTCGTCATCCTTCGCTGTACTGTACACATGCAATGACCAGTCTCAGAAGCCCCAGGCATGATAGGTCTTGGCAGGCTGGACATAGCCACACCTGAGCTTGCTCAGCTGGGCTGCAAGGGCAGCCTTGAAACCCCTGCCCAAACAGCTGCTCATTAGGCTTGGAGGTGCTGGGTGTTCTGACTGAAAGCTGTTCTGCTGACAGTCGTGTTGGCTGGTATGAAGGGCTGGGTGGTTGGGCACTGAATATCCCTGAACTGGAAATGTGGCATTTGCAATACTTGGGTGATTAGTTTTAATGCCACATATTAGGCAGAGGAATATTGGCTAAGACAGGTGAGCAGTGCTAATTACATGGTGAAAGAATGCTGCAATCCTAATAGGCGGAAGCAGGCATGTGTTATATCTCAAATCTGTTGTTGCTGCACAGTGCTAGTGCAGATTGATCCTTCTGGTACTGTGCAGCTTTGGCTTCACTCACCTGTGACAATGCAGCTCTCTTCATGTCCTCTGCAAATGTCACTGACAACAAAAAGAAAAATCTCAGCATCTGACTGTATATATTGGAATCCATATCAGGAGGTGGTGTAATTATGTAAGAGGTGTTGTCCTGTTGTATTTAAAACATTCTGTGTAACGCCTATTCTGGGTGTTACACACAAGTCTTCTATAAATCCTCACCCATTTTCCTCATCAGCTCAAGCCTAGCTGAACAGGAAGGTTTGCATGTTGATTACCCTGTGAACAAGGATATAACCCTCGCCCCATCCTTGATGGAAATTCTTGCATTATAACTTGTTTCTGACAAAGTGAACATGTAACAAAAGTATTTTTTGCTTTGCCATGCACACCAACAATTTTGTGATGACTATGTTTGACAACTAATTGGCTTCTTACCAAAAGTGAAAACAATAGGCACCTATTTTCAGCTGGGAAAGCCACACTCAGTATGTTCCCTGGCCAAGATAAAGCACTGAAGCAGCGTGACACAAAGTGCTCCAAGCTCCCTCCAAGGCTTTTCTTTTTTTAACAGATCTGCTGATGAATTTGCCTTTTTTCTCCCAGGTCTCCGCTGTTCTAGGGCATTGACTATTGATTGAAAGTATGTTTTCCTACAGTTAGGTTTTTCTTTTGCACTAGAAAAAGTATCTAAGTGCATGTTGCTTCTTGTGGCTGTGTGTGTTACTAAAGGAGGTGTGCTCACAGACTTGGTGAGAGGTTGGAGAGTCCTGGAATGATGAAAATATGTTAGCTAGACTGAAAATGAAACCTTAGAAAATGTTTGACATGGCTCTAGTTATTGTTTCCTTGGTGCATACTATTGCTGTGTTTAATATGTGGAAACTGGTGAGAATAAATCAGATTGCTAGACAGATTACTGATACTTGAAATGCTAGCTGGTCTAACTGACAGAGGAATGGTAACATATCTTTACATATGCCCGTGGCTAAAAGAGAACAGTCACTCAGCCTTTGAACATTTGCAGAGATGTTTCCAAAATATACTTCTCAGACATGACTAAAGTTGGAAAAGACTTTTCAAAATCTCTATTTGTGGAATAAAAATGTGTATGTTTTTTCTAAGGTAGAATACAGTCTTCCATTTTACCTATTCTTTGTAAATGTGGCAATTTCTATTAAACTCAGTCGAGGCAGGATGTTTAAGTACAGAAACAAAAAACAAAATCAAAGTGGTTCCTGGTTCAAAGCATCTTTTGCAATACCTGTATGTTCTTGGAGTTCAGTTTCTTTCTCAGTACAACAGTCCTGATAGGTCATTTTTTTCCCCTTTGCCTTTCCTTTTGCTTGGTCTTCCCCAGTGGTAACAGCACACAAGGCAGATACTTAAAATCTTCAAGGTCACAAGGTTGTAGGAGTATTCATAGCCATGAGTCTCTTGGTGGTATGCCAGCATCTTTCTGAGGAAGGAGGCATAGCATAGATGAGAAGGAGCTGTGTAAGGAGCTGGATGGATCCCATTGCTGCTGGCTCCCTGGCAGGGGGGGAGAGCATGCACTGTCCCTGCATCCAGCTGTTTAGGATTGTTTATCTTGTGCTCCTGGTGTTTTGTTTAGTCAGTGATGATGCGTAAGATACAAATGGTTTTGACTTCCAGGCAGACAAAGTCCATGAAGCAACCAGGAGTCCCAAACATTTGTTGCTGGCAGAATGCTAAATACACAATAGCAACACCTACTTGTGTAGGTGGCAATTAATCACATCAATCAACCAGATCAGCTAGCAAAGCTTTTTTTTACCTTTTCTTTCCTTTTGTTCCTTGTCTCCTCCCACCTTCTTGTTTCCTGGTTGTTGCTCCTGCTGGCAGTAGAGCTGGATTACTTAAACCCTGTGTCACCTCTTCTCTGCTGGCCTGACCATTTAATGCTCTCAGCCCAGTTTATCAGGGGACACTCAGCCTACCTTTGAGCACGGATTTCTTCTCTTTCTCTATTTCTTAGAGAACTGACCCAAAACTACTGCCTGTGGGCCCGTAGACTTATATGTGCTGTACCCATTTGAACAGCCCTCCTGGAAATTGTTGAACTCATTGATTTAGCTAAATTTGATGGAGCAATAGAATTTTCAAATTTCCTATGGCTTTTCTAAAATAAATGTGCAGAGGAAAAAGTAAATTAGTCACAGGGAAAAGTACCATCGCAAACTCTTTTTTTATTAGGTATCTGTAATGAGCATGCAAGAAAGACTTTCTGAGACATGGAAAAACCATCCTTCAAAGCCTGGATAAACACCAGTGGTAATTGCTTGAGACACACAAGCCTTAGTTTTGTTAGTTTTGTTTTGCAGGCTTTTTTTTCCTTTTTTTATTTAATAGAAATGGGATGGCAATTTTTTATCAAAGCTAAGAAACGTTTTTTTTTTTAATTGGAGGACTATTTTCCTAGTCCTCCAACTTTTCTTGTTCAGACTAGGTTTTAGGCAAACACTTACCAATGTGAAGTGTTAGAGATTGCAGGGACTGGTGCTTGCAGAAACATGCAGAATCGAAGCCAGTAGGTGAAGTGACTGTGGCGGCTGATAGAGAAGAAAAGATGACCCACTGGAGGAATTTAAAATGTCTTTAAACTCCAGACTATGGTTTTCCCAGAAAGTGGAAATACTGAATAAAAAAGAATTCTTATTTCTTGGTGGATTGTTATTATAAAATGCATGCAAATTTTATGTGGCATGAATAATTAAATATTAAAAAAAAAAATCTCAATATTAGAACAGTGCCCAGTTCTCCTTTCCACATACGCTATTTCAGGTTCCTTCATTTTTTACCTCATAGTGGGATCCTAGGGCTGCTTTTTATCATAATATCTATGCTGCCATCTTTTCTGGAGCTGAATTCAACCCATTACTGATATCAAGAATCTGGCTGGTGATCTGGTGGGATCAACCTTTCCTCTAGCCCTGAATCCACTTGCATCTTTTACACCTCGTGGAAGAGCAACATAACAGGACTGACCTTTGAAGAAAAGAAAGTAAATAGTGTAAAAATGTCCTCCTGAAATTGTGCTCTCTTACACAAAGAAATGGCTGTGCCATGCCAGACTAAGTTTTCTTCTATCTCTGAACCCTGTCTCCAAAGGTTTTAAATGTGGATGTCCAAGGAAATAGTGTATGGAGAGGGCAAGCAGTGATAGGCTTCCAGCTTCCTGTGATTTGTGGTTGTGAGATTTCTGAACCAGAGATTAAGTCTTTGTACAATTATACAATGATATGAAAAATTCCAGTTGTAAAGGCGTATCTATTAGCATAATAAAACATTAATTAATTATCAATGCAATTCTCCTGTACTTGCCAGGGAAGAGCTGTTTTATCTCCCTGGTGGTGGTAATCAATTACCACATAATAGGCTAAGACATATGAGAACAAGGAAAAAAAAAAACATGCAGGAAATGTGCAGGTGGGAGATTTTTGCCACTGTCTGTAGCAGGGCAGATAATTTATTTCCATGCAGATTACAAGTTTTGAGCAGTAGTATCTTGCATCTTTTGCATAAGCTTAGGCCAGTTTTACAGTCAGCCTGATTTGTGGGTACTCAGAGAATGTAAAATTGTGGCTTTATGTGGTCCTTGTGTGAAGCTGAGGAAAGTGAAGAACTTCACTTGGTGGTTTAAGTGCATAAGAACCTCATATTTAGGCTGGAAGGCTTGAGGTGCATGTTCCCACTCAGTGTGCAACCAAGGGAGGGTTTCAAGCTACCCTGATCTTCAGGTACTTGGTAATACACAGGTTGTCTTGAGGGGCAGCAGAAATTGTTTCTCAGTAGCTCACAGGTTATTTTTGAAACTTAATACATTTAATATCTTTAATGGCTTAGGCAGAAATTGACACTGCAGGACACTGTGGACTTGCAACACAGTATGCACTAGCTTTTAGTATATTAAATAGCTCATTTTAATTCCGTCCTAAAATGGAATCCTTTGCATCTTTCATGTTCATTACATAAGAAACAACCATAAACCATGACCTTAGTCCTTGACACTGGAAAGCACGTTGAATAAATATCTCTCTTCATTGTGGTCCTTGGCAATAACAGGTTTAATTTAGTTAATTTAGAGTTTAAGTTTATTTCTGTATAAGTTAGAACAAAGGCTGCATGTTTCTCAAAGCTTAAAACTTCACTACAAAAAAAAAGAATTTCCTAGATTAGAATAGCTGATCCAAAGCATAGGAACTTTTTGTCTATTGTATTGATTTTATAGTAGATCCAGTTAATGCTCCAGGGTCAGATAACGTAGTCAGATGAAGAGTGATGAAGTAATAAAGACTAAAATGATGACATTCCAGGTTTTCATTTCTTCAATGATTGGTTAAAGTGTCAGTGGTTTTTCCAGTGATTTTTAAAATTTCAGTAATTTATTGCTCCATATCAAATCTCTAGCTCCACTTGAATGGCAGTGGCTTAAGAATTCATCATATTTTAGACTTCTCTGCTAACCAGAGTATAAGTAAAAAAAACCCCAAACCAACCCACCAAAAGAAAAACTAAAAAAAAAAACAACCCACCAGAAACACTCAAAAAAAACCACCCAAAAAAACAAACAAAAAAAAAAAACTGAAAACCCCAAAATAAAAAACACTTGTAGAAGCCTTTATCTTAAGAATGACTTAAATCACACAAGGGCGCAGCTGCAGTTTTGAAGGAGTATTGCATCCATGTTTGGTAAAACACTTGCTGTCTACTGTTGTAGTGTGTTTTTATATTTTGTAATACTTTGAAGTAGTTTTGTTTTGTATCCCCATATTTTTCCCAAATAGTTTATCCCAGACTGTACCCCCCTCCCTTTACCTGTGTTATCCCTCTCACGGGATGAGATCATCCCCAAACCCCCACCCTGGCTCTCTGTCAATCACTCAGCATTCCATCCCCATCATCCAGAAGTTTCAGTCCAGGTCATCGAGTGATCAGCCAGAGGCCAGGGGTCAGCCCCCCAAGCCTTGCCCCATACGCTGTCCTAAATGTCTATCCCCCAGCATCCATCCCTTAGGGTCACTCATTGGTTGATGAAATGTTATCCACTTTTGGTTTCCACCTCCCTTTAAATGTAACCTTGGCACATCTCCCTGCGCTCTCGGCAGGAGGCCCCTGAGGTGCAGGAGCTCCTTTGGGATCCTAATAAAACCTTGGATTAACCCCTGCTAAGAGTCGGCCCTTTCTCTTCTACCGATGTCTCTGGTGTCTCTTGTGCTGCAAAGGCGCCAGCCCAGGTGCCCTCAGTACCCTCGGGGCACACACAGAGAGTGTCTCCCTGCTGTCAGCCCAGGTGCCCTCAGCACCCTCGGGGCACACACAGAGAGTGTCTCCCTGCCAGCCCAGGTGCCCTCAGCACCCTCGGGGCACAGAGAGTGTCTCCCCACTATCAGCCCAGGTGCCCTCAGCACCCTCGGGGCACACACAGAGAGTGTCTCCCTGCCAGCCCAGGTGCCCTCAGCACCCTCGGGGCACACACAGAGAGTGTCTCCCTGCTGTCAGCCCAGGTGCCCTCAGTACCCTCGGGGCACACACAGACAGTGTCTCCCTGCTGTCAGCCCAGGTGCCCTCAGTACCCTCGGGGCACACACAGAGAGTGTCTCCCTGCCAGCCCAGGTGCCCTCAGCACCCTCGGGGCACACACAGACAGTGTCTCCCCCCAGCCCAGGTGCCCTCAGCACCCTCGGGGCACACACAGACAGTGTCTCCCCGCTGTCGGCCATGTCGGGGCTGCCCCCCGGTGTCTGCCGACTTGGGACTGGCCCAGGGCTCCTGAGAGGCTCGCAGAAGGACCAAGACAGCAGAATTCATTATCAGCAAAATTTATAAAAGCACCCTCATGACAATGCTTTAGCAGATTTTGTCCAGCAACTCTGCAGTCTCCGCCTGACTTTGATATGGAAGGCTACCAGAGGCACTCAGTGGTGAAGTTGGCCAGGTCAGCATGCCTACTACAGAGTCCCTGACTTGAAGCATCTTTCAGATACTTTGGGCTGTCATCTCCCTTTGCTCTTCACATCTATGTACTTTTTAAGGTCATTTGTAAACTGAAGAATTCAGAATCTCATGTCTGGAACTCAGCACAAGGGGCTGCCATACTGCTGAACTAGCTTTTTTGATACCCTTTTTTCTCTCTCCAGATTAGATGATGTTGCTTCCACTAAAAAGGTTGATTCACTTCAGTGATTGACGGGAAGGTGAGCAACAGATTTGAAAGCTTCAGAACAGAAATCCCTTTACGAAATCAGGCATGTTCTGCTTTTAACAAAATTAGGTCCTCCAGTTCTATCAGGGATTAACATTTTTGTAACTCAGAAGATGGTGTACAAAAAAGAATTTTTTTTATGGTGCTGTTAACAGCTAGCAGTGCCAAAGTAGATTATGCCATTATTTGCTTAAAAGAAAAACAACACTTGAAATCTGACCTTAGTGAAGTATTTGTACTGTGTTCAACTGTTGAAACATAAGATCAGAACACAGCTATATAAGTGGTAAAATGGATATTCTTATCCATTTTATATCTTCTACCAGTTAATTACTGCTTGTGAATTTTGTAACAATTTTTTCTCCCTTAAATTCCAATAATTCAGTGCATTTCCGTGTCAGAGGTTTGTCCACTGATCTAGCAGCAGTATTTCTATAGGAATATAAATCTGTTTTACTGATGTTCACAAAGGAAGGCTAAGAGAGTGCAGCTTGGTCTGAATAACCAGTGAGAAATGTGCTGCTTTTTCATTCTCTCCTCTCTCTCACCTTGTCCTCCAGCCCATCCCAGCAGAAGTAGCACTCCTTTTAAGTTCTCCACTTCTTGGCAAGATGTAGGACAGAAGTCTAATGCATATCTAGAGTCCCTTTAGGACAAATAAATTTTAAGTTATAAAGCTCTACCAACCACACAGCCAAGGAGCAAGGATCTCTCCAGTCTATCCATCTCTTTCTTTGCAGACTTGTAGAGAATCCTGAAGTCCATTCAGAGACCAAAGGGAGTGTGCTGTTGCTGGAAAAAGAGAGGAGATTCAAAGACAAGGGGCTTCATGATGCTGTGATTCTGTATGAACACAAAGGTAAGCATCTTGGCACTACCCGTGAGTTTTTTGTGATCCCTGCTTCATCCTTTTGTTTTCTAGAACAGAGAAGGAGGAATATGCCCTCAAACAGTGTAAAGCATATATTCCTAAACTCCTTGTCTCCTCCCACCATTTATTTCTTTCCTGCTTAAAATGCCCACACTTCTCTTCCTAGTGCATTTATGTTTAGAGGGTGACATTTCATTGTGTCTTATGTTTAATAATTTTGTCTCTAAATGGATGCAAGATAATTTGTAGAGGAACACACCTGTTTCTGTTGGTTTGCATATTTTTCTTGTACATAAAAAAATCTGGGAACCATTTTCTTTGAAAAGATTATTTTCAAAGTGTCCTTCTCAAGATATTTCAGGCCGTAATTTTGAAAATGCCCTGGTGGACTTGCCTTCAGAATTTTTATTGCTCTCTCCCTCATGTGACAGTCACTCATGCAGACAAGCTTTCTGTATTTTTCCAAGTTCCCTTGATCTTCAAGAAAGATGGAACAAGTAGTGGAGTAACAAGGAGTTAGTTTGTGATATTTGCAGATGAGGAGTAAATGAGGAATTTCTGGTACCTGATGTTTGAGAAGGAATTGTGAGAATTCATAAAGCAATGAATTCTCTGATAGAAAGGTACTCTAGTTAGGTTTTGCAATGGGCACAAACTTCAAGCCTCAGTTTTATTATCTGCAACAGTTTTGATCAAATTGCTGAGAAAATACAGGTAAGATTTCTAATGACACAAACCCAAGGAAATATATCACTGAAATGAGAACACCAAAATTTCCGTTTAGTCTAAAATGCCACCCAAAGATGCTTTTCCAAAGACTTTCTGGTTCTCTCTTGGAAACCTTACAAGCTTTTGTTTTCCCTCGGGACTTCTAGAATTTCCCTGTTTAGACTGGAGGGTCTCTGAAGCGGAGGCTGTTTTGCTAAACTGTGTGTACAGCACCTTACACAATGGACCTCTGATCACAGCCTGCATCTCCACGTTTTGGCAATGCAAATAAATATATGAACAACTGTCCCTTGAACAGGAAGGAAAATAAAAATCAGATTCCCCAGAGAGTTGATGCATATATGGTAACCGGTCTCCTATCATAATAATGTTGTATTTGTTGAAATCCAAGATTTACTAGATGTTCAGCTTTCTTAGCATGGCAGAAGTACTCTCCCATTTTGTCTTATATCCTTGTGCAGAAGTTTTTTTCTTGTTTGCTTTTTGTCCTGTTTTGCCTGACAGTAGGGGAGACTTTGTTTTAGTAACATTTGTAGCCATCACTTTGATCTGCAGCAGGAAAGCTCAAGGTCGGCTTCTTTGCCCATAGGGAAACAGATGAGATCAGAATATGCCAGTTTTAAAAACCTCACTAGATTTGCTCTAGAAGAACTAGTTCTTGTTCCTTAGTTAATTGCAAATTACATCTTTATTTTAACAAAAATGTTACGTTTTCTACACATGATTATTCATTTGTGAAAGCTGGAGGCCGATTTCCATTTATTCCTGACACACATGAGGTTCTTTGTTCCTTGTAAATAAAAGAAATAGTGTAGTTTCCAAAGTCTCATTTACTGCAGGTTTTTGTGCTTGCTTGTTTTCTAATGTTCCTCTGTCATAGTGTTTGTTAGCAAAATCGTCACTCTTGACAAGTATTTCCAAAAATGTATTGTTATAGGCCACGGTAGCACAATATCAGATTGGGTGTGGGTAGAAAAGGTTTCTTTGTTTCAGCTAGCGCTGTGCAACTGCATCAGTGATGGTGACTAAGCTGATTTCAGACCAGCTTCCCTCTTTCCTAACAAGGGAGGAAGTGGGACTTATTCAAGGAGAATCAAGGGGAGGAACACCAGAGGAGCAGAAGAAGGCCATGCCAATTCTATCGGCATCTCCTGCCACAGCCCTTGTGGTGACTGGGCACAGAAGCACAGGCAAATGTGCTTTGCCCTCAGTGTTTAGCCTATGGAGCAATGTGTGCTCCATCTCCTGCACCAGGATTTTGCAGTCACAGGAAGGGCTCAAGTAATGGTGTTTCTATTAATCATTGAGTCTTCTGATGGGCAAAAAAGTCTGTATGTAAGTCTGAATGTGCTGAACCACCCAGCTCTTTGGTGGTAGCTGCAAGTGACTGGATATTGCAGCACACCTTAAGAAAAAGATGGCTGTGTGGCTTGCCATAAAAACTGAATGTGCAAAACAGAGTGTGGTGGCTCAGCCCTATCCCCTGTGCACCCATTTGTGCTTGGCTGGGCCTGCAAGGCATTTCCCTGTTTCTACTTGTTTGCTCTGGAAATGGGGGGGAAAGTCTGTCCACATTCCTTCTCCCATACACTTTGACTATTCAAGGCAGCCTGGAGTTTCACATGATAGACACAAATGGCTGGAGAAGGATCCTCCTCATTGCCAGCTTTCCTCTTCCAGATATTTCCTCCTTGCCTCTACATGTGAAATGAGCAGTTTGCAGGAGTACAGAAAATTATATGGGCTATAAGGACTCAGCAGGTGCTGAGAAGAGTTTTACAGAAATACCTTTTTAAAGTTGAAAACAAATTTTCTTTGACCTTTTTAATGCCCTGTTTGTGCTTGTTTGCCACTGGTGTTCATGTTGGTGCAATTTGGGACTGGGGGGTATAGGAGTGGTCATAGAATAATAATTAAATTTGAGTATTTGCAGCAAGGCTTTTCATTAGCACCAGAGAAGTGACTGACTATAAGAGAGAACCTTAAGGCATCATGAAAGCAAAAACAAAACAGTTATGTCCAGTCAGAACAACTCCAGTTGTGAATTTAGATTTTAACAATCCTTACAAAGTGTTCAGTCATTATTAACAAAATGATGTAATAATAATAATAATAATTTTGCTTGAATAAATATGAGAACTCTGGAGTAGGTGGCTGCCAACAGTAATATAGTCTCTTTCCTATTGTTCTTTCATCAAATGTTATCATATTGTGTATTAGCTGGTTACCAAGGTAATCTATGATTATAAACAGAAGAGTTTCTTGATCCCATCATAGGAAAAAAAGGAAGTTATTCATAATTGTCTTCACAATTTATGGACTATATAATGTGATGTGGTTGAAGCCCTCTAAGATAGTACCTTTCAGTCTTCTTTCCCCCAAAAGCATGTGCCAAACATTTAGATTTTTGTCGTGCTGGGAAACTACAGAACATACCCATGTGAGTCGCTCAGAAGAAGAAGTACATCACTTTTCTTTGAAAGAACATTTGTATTTGCTGGCAAACTTTGTCTTGAACAAACATTGCGAAACTTTGGTTTGGGCAGCCATTCAAGAATACCCCAAAATCTGTTCACTGGGAAAGATTCCTGTGTTCGTGCAGCAGTTTCTAGATCAATGCAGTCTCTCTCAAGAATGAGGGTATTTATGAAGGTAGCTTTAAAAAAAAAGTCTATCTCAAAACTCTAACTGTTCTAGTTCTAAAATCCAGAAAGCAAATAAGCCAGCTCTTAAGGAGTGTGCCTGGCAGGTACCAGTGAGTTAGATGGTAGCGTGACTTTCACATGAACTTCCTGTAGATAATTCAGCCTTACAGCAAATCCTATAATTCTCTCCTCTTATCCATCTCAAATATTGCAATAATTGCAAATATGACTTGGGCATTTCGTGAGGCATTAATCATCTTTATCAGATATTTGGCTTCAGAAATTATTTTGTAATGCTGTTTACTTTGTTACTCAGAGATGGGTTATTATGGAGCAGTAGTGTTGGCCATGGGAAAAGGCTGAAAGGAGGTGAAAGACTTTACCCTTTACATTAAGAAGCATTGTGGAATGATTATGTGGCTAGGTGTGCACTTTCCAAGGCAGCTATGCCTATTCCTTGCCATCAGACAGTGAATAACGGTCCCATGGTTTGTTGCTACATTTGGTTTTCCATCCAATTTTGCTTTCCACCAAAGTCAGGACACCTGCAAGGTGTAACTTCATTGGGAAAACTAGCACCCATCAGCCATGAGATGAATTTAAAAAAAGGAATACAACTTATAACTTGGACTCTTGCATCCTGTGGTGTGTGTATATGATGCTTATGACTGACTCCAAATCCTGGCCTTGACTGGAGGTAGATGCAGAACAAATCCCAATTGTTCAAATCCCAGCCTGGGTGTCTGCCCTGCTGCAACTGCAAGGTTACTTAATTGAATTTAATGAGGTTGTCCATATGCAGCACAGTTGGCAGATAGTTGCCAGAAGCATCTGGTGAGCTCTCCTGAAATTCTGCTCCATAGGGGCTGAGTTTCTGTCACCAGCAGTGGGTCAGGCTACCACAGAGCTTCTGTGTAGGAGGGTCACAAAACATTTTTTCCCAGGGGAAAACCAACCTAACTCTCTGCTCTTGAAACAAACTAGTTAGCCAATTTGGAAGAGCTGTCCAGACTTCTCCCCAGATATCTGCATTTAAACTTGCAGTTCAGCATGTTATATAGAGTTAATATCTCCTGCAACATGTGGGTGGAGTGTCCTCTGATTTTTGCTGTGATTGAGTAGACAGGCGTATTGCAGCCCAGTTGTGTTTAGCATTACTTTTTACATAGAACTTATGGCTGAGATTTCTAGCATTCTAGCAGTGAATTTAACTCTAGGAGAGTGTGGTTTATCCTCCATACTCACATAATCCTCCAGCAGTGTGTGGAAGCCATGAACTAGACAGTGAAGCAAAATCAGCTTCTTCTTCAGCCTGCATTCCTTCCCTGCCCCTGCCCTGCTCTGGATGAGTCTTTGAAAAATTAATTCCCCCACAATTCCTCCCCAGATTAAACTGGTACTAAAACATGTTAAAAATAAAAGGAGCCATTTTTCCAATCCTCTGGAGATTAGTTATTAACCTATGTGATAGGTAAAGGCTAGAATGCATGAGTGTTTTAATGTTGATGTGTGATTAAACTGTGAATATGAAGTGGGGTGGTTTGGTTTTGCTTTTTTTTTTGTTTTTTCTTTTTTTTTAAAGAAATGTTATCTAATCTTGTTTCAGAGTTTAAGAACAGCCACAGGGAAATGAGAAGCATATAATCTGCAGTTCTGAATATTTTATCACCTTAAAATAGAGATGGCTGGTTTCTACAGAATTTTTTGGTTTCACATTCAGGTGTCTTCAGAAATCCTTTGTAAAAAGGATTTCTCATTTTCTCATTCCCTTTCTTTCTTGGTTTGTTATTAAAATAAAGTAAAATACATATATACATCTTTTTCACTGCTCTAACAGTTCTGTCTTGTTAAGAAAATGAAAACAACCTTGATGAATGAGCTTGGGAAATTGACAGACAGGGAAAAGCAAAGGTTGGTTTTGCTTGTGGGCCATGAGCTGGCTGGCCCTGCAAATCTGAGTGAACTTGCAGTGCTTTTTTTACAGTGGGACTTGCAAAGCTTAGCTGATTCTTATAAAATATTTCTTGCTCAGGGTTCATGGAAGATAAAGTTTGAAGAGAAGGTTCTTTATTTAAAAAAGTGTTATATTAAAGCATGAAACATTTGCAGTATCAAGAAGGTTCCTTCAGAATGATGGAAATTCCCCTGTCTCTCATCTTTGGGACCATCTTCTGTTGCTTAGGCTTGGGGAGTGTGTCTTTCAGGATCATTCCAATCAGAGGGGAACTACTGCAGCATCACTATGATTTTAGTATATTGGCTACATTAGTCTCTGTTCCAGAGAACCATGAGGCTTAGTTAGCAGCCTGGCAATACTTTCCTGTAAGAAACAGCATAGTTCTCATATCTATGTGTGCCTAGTGTCCTGCATTTGGGGATGATGAAGTATTTTCTGCCTCTGAGAAGAGATAGATGAATACCAAACCCAGAGGGAAAGAAACATTCCAGAACTTGACTATGAGGGATAGTTGCAGAAAAAGGATGAAAAAGTGCGTCTGCAAATAGGACAACTTCTAAAGGAAGAAATACATGCTTGTGCAAGAAACCTGCATATTGGAGAAAAGTAGATCACACAGAAAAAGGTGCAAAGAAACAGATATGGAAACAGAGCATATGGATTCTGCTAGCAAAATGGAAAACCAAATATATATATATATATTTATATTTATATTTATATTTATATTTATATTTATATTTATATTTATATTTATTAAAATATTTAGGACTATGACAAAGTCTGTAACAGAAGATGATAGGGGTGGTGTTTGCTTGTTTATAGGAGCAGAGTGAAAGGCTGGAAGAAAGCAGGGCTAAAACTAGTGGGTATAGTGCTGCCTCTCATTAGTTAAAGGGAGTTTTTCATTCTCTTTCTTGCTGCTCCTCCATTTACAAATCATGTTGCCTTTCTAGGCTGTCTTGCATCATTTGGCTTCTTCTCACCACGTCTTGCTAGCCTATCAAATATTTGTATAAATTCTAAGTGCAATACTGCTGAAATTTCAATCCCCTGAGAAACTTGTGCCAGTGATGATCACAAGCCAATTATCAAAACTAGAACCTTGCAAGACAGGTAATTATTCCAACTTAAAAAAAAATTTTAAAAATCTAGTTTTAAATTAAAAATCACTGCCCTACACTATTTAGCCAAGAAAGGGCTTCATACCTATAGATTTCATTGGTAGTATGGTGTTTAAACAGAATTTAGGATTCTATTTACCTTTATCACAAGGTTCATCACTTTGTGACAATTAATGTTGTAATCATATGCTAAGTTTTTATCCCTTATTTTATAAGTGAAATTGGGAATTACTGATAAATAAATATTTCCATAAAATATTTTTTCTTTTGTAGTTTTCCAATTGGGAAGTTGAAATTGATATGTAAAATGGAAGAAACATGGGTTGTTCTAACAAAAATGGAAATCAATTTGAGCCAGTTTTGGTGAAGTTTATTTGCTCAGTATTTAAGCTGGAAACTTCTACACTTTCCATCTGGCTTCTTTCAACAGTTGTGTGTTGTAGTAATCAAGTATTTTGACAGCTGAAATTCTATGAAAATCCTATCCATTCCCAACTGGAGGAATAATACCAGGTATTTCATAAAACTTGAAAGGGTGATGTTTTCTTAAAACATCAGGATATGAGGGAGAGAACCAAAAGAGAAACAATAAAGGAAATTTCTGCCCCCTCTTTGATGGAAAGTTCCACATGTTCATCTCTAGAAGAAGCAGAGCACAGGTAAACTGGCCAGATTCTTATGTAATCTTGGAACATTTCTTGTTCCCATTCTCTGCTTTCAGAATTTGAAATTGTTCAGAGCCACTATTCTCATGTGAACAGAAAAGTTATTTTAATGTGTGTTTATTATAAACTATGATTTTTTAATTTTTATTTTTGCCCTTTCTTGCTTTTTAAAATTCATTGTTCCTCAGTGATCTGATCCTTCCTTCTCAGTAACGTTTGGTGTTGGGGCACTCAATTAATTATAGAGAAGCAGCACTTGCCAAGAAGAGTCAGGTATTGCCCAAAGGTGGTAGTACTGATTCAGAAAGTGGCTCTCCCTTGTGAGTCAGGATGCAAAAAGTCATTTTGCTGTTCGTCCTTTGGATGAAAAAGAAGTTTCGATGTTTAAATGCAGCTAGATACAATTAACATCATAGTGCCCTTGAGGTGAAAGTGACTAATCTCTGTTTCAAAGGACTCCAGACATCTTGCACGGTGTGAAGGTGAAATAGGCATTGCAGCACTAACAGTGGGGTTAACATAGATGATTACCACAAAAAGGCACATGAAAGTTACTGCTTTTCTTCCCCCTCCCTCCAGCCTCCTCCTACATTGCAAATAGCACACAAAGGTCACCTGCAGAACATTGTGGCTGGGTTTGGGTTTGTTTGTTTGTTTGGGCTTTTAAATTATTATTTGTTTATTTGCTTTTCTGGATAGAAAAATTAAACAAGGAAGGAACATTGAGGGCAAAGGAGTTGAAATTCTTGGTTTCTGTCTGTTGCTGCTTTTGGTTTTTGAATCCCACTGGCAAAATTCCGAGGTCTGACTCCTACTTCTAAGCTCATGGTGAGCCCAAGTGTCCTTTCCAATATACTCTGCTTAGTAAAAACTAAATAGCTAAATGTCAAAGAACAAAGCTGTAGTTGTTTCCTATTTTTTTTTTAATTTTTTAGTGCTAATTGGCCATTACTAGCCACCGTTATTTTTTTGCTCTATGTTTCTGATCATTTCTAAGATCCACCTTGGTAGGTTAGTTGAATTGTCTTACCCTGATTGCAGGTTAATTATGACTGAGGGTTATGGAATCAGTTGCCCAGCAGAACTTCAAATGTGCAGTCACTTCAATGTGCAGTGACTTTTAAAAGCCATCTTTTCATCTGAAAGACATCTATTCATTGAAAAAGATTGAATAAATTAAAATGCCTTCTCCAGTTATTAACTGAATGCTGTCCTTAATTACTGAAATATTATTGTAAAACTATTTTCCAAAAATAAAGGAAGATCTTGCTCTCTGAAACAGTTTTACTAAGAAACTAAGAAGTAAGAAGTAGCCACACAGAGAGCCAGATACAGAGGGAGGGCTGATAGATTGGACTGGAGTAAAGATATTTTGTCAGCCCTTGTTACCACCACATTGCATGCTTGTTCAGTCCATATATACTTAAATACAGGACATCTTAATGTCATTCTGTACTGGCCAGAGCTACCAAGGCAGCTATGAATGTGGCCAGAATATTTGGCACATCCATCCTCTCCCTTATTCATTATGGAGCTGTGATTGACAAAACCAGGAGAATTTCCACTGAAGCCGTGCATGATAAAAGATGAATGTGTGCTTTCCTCTGTGGAGTGGTTCTGAGCATGTGCAAATATTTCCAAAGGAAGTCCTATGGACTGCTTGGTCATCATTCCTAATCCTCTGTAAAAACACCACTTCACTCTTTTCTTGATGTGTTGGCATTTGTTGGCTTTCTACACATGGATGCATGGACTGGAGATGGGTATTCTTCCAGGCAAAGCATGATTAGTTGTTTCTTGTTGATCAGCTGTTAGTTGTTGCATGTTGCATGTTGTTAGTTGTTTGGTGGTTTCTCTGGCCTGCAAACCCTTCTTTTCCTGCAGGATATATGTAAACAGGTTGTGTCCTACTGTCAAATGCAACAGCTTCCATGAGTAGCAGAGGCCCCCTTGCTTGCCCACAGCAGCCAGCATCCGTGCTGCAGGGGGGAGGGATGCACAACTGTGAGCTGGACTTGCATCGTGTCCTTTGGAACATTTATGTTCTTCTGGGCTGCTAAGGAGCAAGCTGTAACAATTTTTTCTTTCTAACATATCTGGCTTGTACATTTATGCTGTCCTTTTAGCTTAAAAGCTGTTCTCAAGGGCAGGGTTTCTTAACTCTCAGCTTTTGCAGGGCACAGTAGAGTTAACCAACCACACATCACACCCACAGTGGATATGGCATGCACAAGGTGACTACAAAACCAGCATTGGCTCAGGCTATTTATAGTCTTTTCTACAGTGTGATATTTGCAATAGTTTGTACAAAATACAGGTGCAGAGTGGTTTCCTACTCCTGCTGTTAAAGGGATGAAAGCTCATGGGTATCAGCATCTATGGTAAAGTCAGCATGAAGCACTCTAGAAAAGCACCTTTGCTTTTGTCTGATTTCCATTGCTGTGTGATTCTCTGTTCTGTACTAACAAAAGGCACCATAAGCATGATGCCCAAAACTCCAAATATTTGGGTCTAGTAAAACAGCACAAGAAGCTGCAGCCAGCACAGGATTAGCTAGAAATTCGGGAAGATGTGAAAACTGGGAGAAGCTTGTGGTAGCATTGCTAAAGGAGCTTCTTCAAATGGATAAAAAAATACCCAGCATTGGTCATAAAAGGCTGCAAATAGTTAGTAGGAAGAAATAAAAGTCTCAAGAATTGCAGATTAATAACTCCTGATTCAATCAAGTGTATTAGTCTGGCTCACAATTTTTAAGGGTTCACTTTTTATTTAAGGACCCATAATTCAAAAGTTTCAGTGTATGTATTGATGGGAATGGATGTGAGATGCTGCTCTCTAGGAACTGAAGATAAAAACATATTAAAGTTGCCAACTATGAGTGGCAGAAGTTGTTCAGGGCTGTGTTTTTGGCTCCTGAAGAGGATTAAAATTCCATCACTTGATTCTGGTAAAGATAAAATATTCCAATCCAGACTGGCTTTGGTCTTCTTCTGCTGTGTGTTCCTTAACATGATATAAATCCCTCCACTACAGTTTAACCTAAAGACACTTTGGCAAGCTGCTGTTTTGTTGTACTCAGTGATGCTGAAGACTGACTTGGTGTCTCTACGGGAAAGCATTTGCATTTCTAACTTCAGTCCTCCAGGCCAGTAAATTTATGAGGAGAGGCAGCCCCAGCCTATCACAGATAATTGGAAAGCATTCAAAAGCAATGGTCAGTGTATAATTTTAGTGAACCCTTGACCTGGAATTTTTGCTGAGGACATCACTTTATAGCCACCTGTCATGAGGTGAAGCACCTGGTTCATGTAATTTAATAATTTTGACCATGCAATCTAGCCCTTTCTGCTTTTTATCAGAAAATGATGCTAAATAGCCACAAAAATATAATTAATTAATATGAGAAGGATATAGAGTTCTTGGTCTTCAGAGCAGTATCCTGCTAATGAAGCTTCAGGTACTGCCCAACCACAATTTCAACATAATTTTATTCTCCAGGGTTCGTAAATGACCAGAATTGTTAATTTTCTTAAAGAAAAAAAATAATGGTAAAGAGCATGGAAAGGAAAGAGCAAATAAAAAGATAAGGTCTATCTAGGAATTCAGGTCAGGGAACAGTACATATTAGGCCAAAGTCAAGGAAGGAGCAGAAAACTGAAAGGAATTAAAGGATATAAGAGAAAGGAGTGCAGAAAAAAAAAGGCTGAAATGGAAAAATAATGAGAAAGCCACGGATACCCAGAAGTACTTTTGTAGTTCTGACTTTTGAAAAATCATTTCAGGTGCTGACCATCAGCTAGATTTTTTGACACATCTATTTTCTGAGGGAAGTGTTTTATTCTAATTGCAGTCCTACTAGCAATTGTTTCTGACATGCCTGGCTCAACTTTCCTTTGCACTTTGGTTGGAATTATTTGCTGCTACCCTTGTGCCACTGAGAGTAACTTCAGTACATCAGTAATAAAGTCTAACATGCTCTTATATAGCCAAAGGATTAGATTAGATCAGATCCACAGCTTCTTCTGTCTGTTTCTCTGAATAGTTTTACCCTAACAAATATCTAAATCTTCTTTTCATATCAACAGTAGTCAAGAAACAGTAACCCTAGTAACTACTTCTTCTAGCTCAATATTTTTTTCCAGTTAAAAAAAGTTCTCAGCAAGTTGAAACACAGAAGAGGTGACTGTACAACAGAGCCTAAGGCTAACCTTTGTAGGCATGTGTTAGCTTAGTCATGGAGAGACAGATTAGGAGTGAAAAAAAATGTAATTGGATGTGTTTTATTCTGTAATTTCATTTTGTTTTTAGAAGAAGGTTTCAGGCAAAATGATAATGACAGCAATTTATTCAATTTATCCAATGAAATATCTCAGATTGTATTAATAGGCTAAAGTGATGTTTACATGTGTAGTTTTAGGTATAGTTTCCTATATAGACAAGCTCTTTAGGTCAGTAGTTAAGCTCCACCTAGATGCAGTCTACTGAGATGGACATTGCAAAAACACAGGACTTGCATAATTTGTAATTTGGACTGGAATTTCTTCAAGAAACTGTGCTTTCCTTGGGATTACAAACTGGGACAGCCTCTTCTCTGGGGGACAGACCAGCTCTTGTTTGCCTAAATTAACACTTCTTACTCAAATAATGTTTTGGGAAATTTCATCTGGTTAAAATGACTCATTAGAATATTTTCAGGAAAAAATGTAATTGTGAATTTAAATTGATTTCCCCTTCTACCTAAACCAACAACAAAACAAAAAAAAATGAAACTGACTGAGGAAAAATAAATATTTTGAACTTGGGGCAATGTTCATACACTTTTTTCCCCATCTTCCTTTTGGCTTCCTAATTCAGAAACTTGCTGAGGTGTTTTGTTCCCCACATTATGAAAGAGGATACCTTTCATAGAGTTTTATGATCTTTTAGGAAAAAGAAAATGTTGCTTTCTGGACTCTAGCAGTCAGAGCACAAAACTTGCTTTCTGTATGTAGCAATGCAATGTATGTAAAGCATGCATGTCTTTCACAATGTAGCCCATTCTGGCTTGTGGTTGATGTGTAGATACCTATCAGAGATGAGCTTGGGAAGAAACAGATTAAGAAATTTTATGCAGACTCACATTTTTTATTAGTTTATATGGGCTTTTTTTCTTGTTGCATTTAGTTATATTGAGTGAAGACATAGGTGCTCCATCAGTGGTTGGAAAGGAATAGCCCTGTTCCAGGCACCTGTACAGCTTTTCTAGGGCTTGACAGACTGTTAGAGCTGACTGTGTTTAGATGAAGCCCATAGAGTGTCTACATTTGCATAGGCAAATGCCCATGCCAGTGGTACTTGCCCAACACCTCCCAGCTGTATGCACAGGTGACCTGCCTGGCAGCTCTAGTGATCTGCTCGTGCCACAGCCACTTACTCACATAGAAAATCCTGAGCATTGAAGTTCAATGTCAGAGCTGGTCCATGAAAGTCCATGGAAATGCATGTGAACCCCAAAAAGCAGTTGGCAGAGAGCCAGACTGAAACCCTGCAGAGTTTCCCTGGGGTGTGGTGCCCTGTTGGATTGCTGGAGCAGCTCTTTGGAACCTATACTAACCTTACACCATACAGATGAAAATCCAGGAGGCATTAACTTTGATGTCTGGAACAGTACACTTTCGTATATGTTATTTCAAGCTGGACTTGCAAATCCAAATTACTGTGAAGGCAATGAATGGTTTTATATATATGGTATATATATATATTTATATATATGTATAAAATTTCAGTTCATGTTCCTCCTTTATAGCCATCCTTTCACATTTCCAGTGCCTTCAACTTGTTTCTTTGGGGTGGAAATCATAGAGCCATAGAATGGTTGGGGTTGGAAAGGATCTCAAAAATCATCTAGTTCCAACCCCCCTACCATGAGCAGGGACACTTTTCACTGGATCAGGTTGCTAAAGTCCCCATCTAACCTGGCCTCCAGCATTGCCAGGGTTGCCAGGGATGGGGCATCCACAGCTCCTCTGGGCAACTTGTCCGGTGCCTCAGCACCCTCACTGTAAATCATTTCTTCCTAAAATCTACCTAAAATCTTCCTACCCTCTTCCAGTTTATAGACATTACTCCTTGGAAAAATCTCGGTGCATAGGCCAGAAGAAGTAGCAGATGATGGGATGCTCCAAGAAAAATCCCCTGCATCCCAGTGTAGGTGCAGACCCAACTAAATCTCCTTACAGCAGAAATGCTTGTCACCTGCCAAGTAGAGATTCTTCTGCTTTGAATCACTAAATATTATTCTCACTAATTTTATTCCAGTTATCAAGGCTCTCTCCAATTTCCTTTAGGTTATTGATTTCTCTCAATATTCCCTTTCAGCACTGGATACTCCCATATCCCCTATATCACCTTATCTGCATTATAATTCTGCTAATCCACATCTTCTCTCATTTAAAACAACAAGTTCCTCTATGCCACTACATCAGATGTCTTACAGGACTTGACATAAATCTACCACATTTACAAGAAAATCAGAGAGAAAGATTAAAAGTCATGTCCCCATTTTAACCAACCCAAACTGTATTTTATGCTATTCTCTATCTGTTTTGCATACAACAGCAGTCAGGCTTACAGGTCTGTAGAGACCATCATATTCCACCTTTCACTTTTTTTTTTTGCTGTTCTCCTCTCATATGGTTTTGTTTTGTTTCCAACATAGACACAGAGTATGGTAGACGTATTTAAAATAGGGAAAATCAGTAAGAGTTCAAATCCGGCAGGAGTTCTTTATGTGAATTTCCAAACTATTCAGGAGGAGTTTGTTATAGAAATCCTTTATGAGATTTATCAAGTTTGACATCAAGTCTGCCAAACTAGCAATTGCACCAATGTGTTCCTCAGTGCAATAATAATTCACTATGCAATGGCAACAAGAGTTTGTCTGTCCAAGTTTATTCCAAAAGCATACAATGTGGAGGGACTTAAAAGTTGGGGAGTGGTTTTAGTTCTGATCTTGGTATCTCTAGGTTGCATTCTGTATCAACAAATTGGAAATAACATACCTTTAACAGCTTACTGTGCCAACTTTATTAGAGAGTATCAAAAAAAAGTTTAAAAAAATGTTAAGCAGGAGTTACCATAATAAATTATCATCACTCAAGAGACTTATATGGGACTTATTCAGAACAGAAGCGTGTGTGAGAATGCTAATAACAAAAATTTGTGGGCACTGTGGTGCCCCCAGCCAGCAGACATGGCAAGAGCTGAGGTGACAGTCTGGACCCTGTGGTCACAGTCCTGGCTCTGGTCATGGGAATACACACAACTTTGGCTTGAAGCAAAGTGCATGACTATTTCTGTATAACTTCAGTTCATTGCAGTTGTTGATGCTGCAGCTCAAATCAGCATTTATTTGACTGAATGATGTTTAAGATGATGAAATGATCTCTAATTATAATGTGCTGAAAGAGCTCCTGAAAAATTGTCTCCTTTCTGCTTTTAATTTAGCTGGAGGCATTGGAAAAGAAATCCAGATGGTGGAAAAAATTTCTTAAGTCACAGTAAAGGATTCATATGTATTCTTCAGGAAACTTCCATGTCTTTTTTGGTGTCTTGGGCCCTGTTCTAGTACAGCACAGCAAGGTGCATTTGACCCCAAGGATATGGTACATCTTAGTGAGATCAGAGGAGCATGCATACATCACATCAGTTTTGATTGTATTTGGAGCCAGGCAGATCCAAGTGTTAAACTTTTCATTCAGTCATTTTAAATTGTGTATTTAAATTGTGCAAACCCATAAAAGTTTGTCTTCTTTTAACTTCTCCCTGTTTGCCCACAAGGTAGCAATTCCCAGATAAATGCTATAATCAAGTTCCTTTTGCCCAAACTATTTTGTGTCCATTCTGAGCAGTAGTATTTTAGTATGCACACCATAAAACTGTTCTGGATTATTTGCTCTGAGCCACAGCACATCAAAAATGCACATGTAGTTTGTTGTTTTCTCTCACTTCAAGCTTGCTACTACTGCTGGTGCTTGCCATTTTTCTTTTGACTTTTGTGCTTCCAGTGCTCTCACTGTCCTGTTCACCAAGTCTCCTCTATTTCATGCTCTTTCCAGGCTAGTGCCAACAATACATGTAATACACTGATTATTTCCTCTGCTAGGTCATAAATTGCATTCTCTGTCTTAGGATCCAGTCCTGCAGTGTCCTCAACAGTGTTCAGGCATGCAAGAGCATGCTGTGAGGAAAAAGTCACATTGGTTTGTACAGGGCTTTTTTAAATGGTGAAACCAAACACCTGCATGGGTCCCTTGCCATCTGGTCCATCAGGAATGGCCTTGAATGGTCGGCCATCACAGAGCTTGAGGGATGGGAGCAAGGTACCAGCTCCTCACTGTTCCCAGCCAGAAAACAATTTTCCCCTTCAGTGCAGAACTCAAGGAGCCCTGGTAGTGCTGAGCATGGCATTGTAATGCAGTCACTCCCCAAAAAGTCACTCCTGAGCTGCTTTCTCCACGGCTCAGCACTGAGCCTTTGAGAGGAGAGCCAAAACGCTGCCCCAGGAGGCTCTGAAGTTGTGTTGGCACAGGCAGTGTTGTGGAGGGAGCACTGGGGAGAAAGTGGTTTGCTGAGCCAGAGGGTAGGAAGAGAGAAGGGGTTGGAGATGCAGGCTAATCCAGAAAAATGTGGGTACTTTCCACCTGAGAACTGGCATCTCACCAAAGGATCCTTGGGTCTGCTTGGAGAGGATATTACCCTTTCTTGCTGCAGGGTTCTTTGGCTCCTAGGTCATTTCCAGAGTTGTTATTGCAAACTAATATTCACAAGAACTGATCTGGGAGGTAAAAAAAAAAAAATACTCTTTTCATCTGGGTGTGTGACCCATAATGAAGCTTAATCAGCTTTGTAAGGTAGCTTCTGTATCCTACTGTTTCCAATAAATAAAACTTCAGATGAAAACTAGGCATTTAAAGAGACCCTCTCAGTAGGTTTAGTTTTTTTTTCCTTCAATATCCTGTCTATTTATAGCTTTTTATGATAAATGGCCACTGTATTGCCAAGCATTCTGTAGAGTTTTTATTTGTGCATACTAGCATTTTATGTAACTTTTTGGTTAGTTATTACCAGTAATTTCTGATCTTTTTAGAGGGGTGGGTGCTGACTTACTGCAACTTGCCTTGGTGTCTGTGAGTGTGTATTATGACATCCCACTTTACTTGCTTTTCTTTAGGAGAGTGGGACAGAAATCAAACCAAATAAAAGAATACTGAGAACATTTTGAGCAAGCTTGGATCCAGAGAGAGAATGTGGTGCTTGGGTTGTCATTCTAAACATGGGCAAACTGATCTTTTTCTAAGTTTTGTTGAGTTCTTTTTACATAAAAAACACATCAAATATAACTGTTCATGTAATATAAAAAAATAATTGGAACACATTACTTATTTTAAGCATAGAGACACATACCATTCAAGAGAATAAGCCCATAAAATTCATATTTGCATCTGCTCTAGATGTCTGAATGATACTTTCTGCTCTGTGTAATCTCTCAAGCTGCTGTGTTCCATGCGTCTCCTGTGCAGGCTGTGTGATTTTAGTAAGCTCTTTTTGTTTGCCAAGACTGCAAAAGCTGATTAGAGAGGGAGGGGTCTGCCCTGCCAGGACACCAGCAGGGATCTGATCCTGACAGTTCTGTGCAAGCCAATATGTAACTCTGGCCGTTTTCTAGAAAATTATATTTTGTCTGTAAGTTTGGTAGTATACTTTGAATTTATGGTCTCTCTTAGTGTCTCTCACTTAGTGTCTCTCACTTTACTTTGGGGTATATTCTGTTGAGTTCTCATGTTATTTTATTCCTATATATTTGCAGCAACTCTTAACCACTAACACTTTCTGAAAATAATTTGCAGGTTTGCCAGTTAGGTGCTGAACTTCAACCACTTTTGTGCTCTATGTATGAAGTATATCATTATAAGAGGCTTTCTTAAAATGTCTTCTCTGAAATTTCAGACCATGTTTAATCTTGCTCACACATCCAGCACTGTAATTTCAAGTTCAGCTTGCAGTTTATAACTCTGCAATCCTTTTTTTGAAGAGCTGCTAACCAATTATTCTCCAACCTATGCGTGAAGAGTTGCATATTTGTGCCAAAACCATAATACTTTGTTCTTCTGTCTACTAAATAAAATGCTGGTTTTGAAGAGCATTTCTCCAATTTTCCTGCAGGCGTGCATATTAATAAAGTTGTGCCCCTAAATCAGCCTTAACCAAGTAATTTAACAAAGGTCAGGGTTGCTTAAAATGTAGTCACAGGAGTCCAAAGAAGTGAATAGATGCAGAGGGTAAAGAGGAGAGCTGTAATACAATAGCTAAAATCATGTTAGTTCAAGCTGTGAAAACATTAATCCTGAGAATAATTAATCCCTGGAATAACGTTTGTGCTATTGTTGTACAGTTCTACAAGCAAGTATAAGAAATTATTATGTATTATTATGCCAATAAACACAATAATAATTCTTCTTTTGCTAATGACCTGAATACCCAGAATTAAATAATTTTGCAAATTAAGTGGTTTCACAAAATGACCAGCATGTATAATTATATTTTTATAGAGGTGCATACACATATATACTTTCTTTAAGAATTATGGACCTTTTTTCCCAGTAAATCTTTAATTAGGTTTGTTCCATAATTTCTGTTCTTCTTTGTATATATGTGTGATGTATACAATCAGTGGTTGGAAAAAAATTAGAAATCCCACGCGGTCTTATATTCATGTCACTTCTCATTACAGGAAGTGACAGTGAATGTGTTTAAAAGTGCTGATGTGATCACTGGAATGACTGCTACAAAGCAGCCTAATTCATCTTTTCTAAGAAACATGAATAAAGTTTTTCCTATGTGTGACAGTTAAAATCAGTACAGATAATTTTGGAATCATAAGAATTCTTCAGGCACAAGCCCAAGGAAGTTTTGCACATTTTCTTTGTGTGTATTTTCATCTACAGTAGGCCAGCTGTTAAAAAAATACAGTGCACAGAGAATACAAACACTAATGAGGAATATTAGACCAATTTGGCATGCTAATGTAATTCTTGCGGAAATTCCTCCCTTTCCTCTCCCCTCTTAATTTTTCAAGTGCATCTTCTCATAATCTACCCTGATTACTTGACTGCTGAGATACTATTAATTTCTTTTCTTTCCACAAGATTCCAAGATATTAAGGGTAGATAAAGATAATATTTTTCTATATGTATAGAACAAACCATAAAACCATGTGATATGATTTCTGCATCAAGCCCAGCATGACTGTTTGAACTGTACCATCTTTTCAGAAAGTAAATCAGCCTCAACTTTAATCTGCAAGTGATGGCAAGTCTACTGCACCTACATTCAAGCTGACCCAGAATTTAGATTCTGATATTAATTTCTTCGTTCTCAGTTTCAAAATGCAAACTACCATTGTGCTTTTATTTTCTACAGTCTTTAATGTTAAAAAAATGTTTGCTAGTGGAAATTTTTTAAAGTTTTCTTTAAGAGATTGCTTTATCAATTTTAGCAATGTCAAGATGTTTCCACACTTTTGTAACTCATCAGAATAATATGGCTAGTAAATATGTGTAAATCCATTAGTTTGCTTCATTTAAAAGGAAGGAAAAAAAGAATTAAAATACTGGGTCATCTACCCTGTCCCATGCAGCCATGTACAGTTCTGACCTCAAATTTTACTCCTCTCTTCTCAAGTAGCATACCCTTAAAAGTAGTTATTGCTTAATTTTGAAGCTCTGAATGCAAGCTCAGAGAATGTCTTGTAACAGCATCTGGGGTGCGCTCAAGTTGTGCTCTGTGCTCTGATCCTTACTTATAAGCTACATTTGTGTCTTGCAAGATCACTGCAAGATTCATCTGTGTTCATGAAGATAAGTCAAAACAGAGGCTATTAAAGCAGAAAGTTTTATTAATTAGTAATTAGATTAGTAAATGAACTGAGTAAGAAGAATTATTTAATTCTGCATGGAACCTATCTTTTCAAATACAGGGTAGTTTCCTTACAGCAAAACCATACAAAAAAATTATTTAAAAAGCGCTAATTATACTCCTAGACCTGCTTACATGTCAAAACCATTTTTTTCAGTGTTGCTTCATTATTGAGGGTTAGTGTACTTCACCAGCAAGTGGCAGAACATGTCCTAAGCAGGGATTTTCCATTGCATGCCACAATTACAGACAATTGACATTTGATGATAATAACCAGAAAACTTTCATGAAATAAATGACACCTGAGTAAGCTTCATAACCATTCGCCTCACCCTCCCTTGGAATGCATCTGTGCTGTGTGAAGGCTAGAAACAGTTCTTGTGATTGCAAGCACAATTATTAGAAGCCAGGGGAGCACAGAACATTTCCTGAGATAGGTTGCACTGGATAGTTTACACACTGCTTGTAGTGGATTTTAGAACTCTTTCCTTGTGTGTAGGTCTGAGTGTGCTCTCAGGGACAAAATGGTAGTCTGTGCTGGGGATTATACACTTGCATCCTAAAGTTTCTGTGTTTCCTGAGCTTGGTTCAACCCTGTCTTGTATTTTTGCCAGCTCTCCGCTGATGTCACTGAACACAAAGTAGAAGTGATGCTGTCAAATCCAAATAGTTTGGTAGAGAAGTGCAGGAATGGTGCCACTTGGTTTTGGTGCCTGTGGTTTGAGCAGCAGCAGCAGGCAAAGCTGCTGGCCTGTGTGAACTCGTCACTTTGTTATGTAACACTCTCCTGTAACTTTGCTTGTTTCGTGACCACGTCCAGCTAAACTGCTGAGAGCCCACAAACTGTGTGCCAAAAGCATGTGGGTTGCAGGTGTCTCTGGCCATGAGTAGTGATGTGTAAAACTGCAGTGCTGGGAAGATCCATAAAGGTACAACTCAGCAAGTGTGGTGGAATTCTATTCCCACAGACTGAGAGTTTCTGCTTGTGAAGCCCATCAGCAAACACACTTCTGTCACCTACATGGTGAGTAATGTGGAAGAAAAGTTTTCTTCATTCAAAGACCAAAAAGTGATGACTGAAAAAACAGATTTTTTTCCATCTTGATGCTAGCTGGAATGGGATATGGTACTGTCACATTATATATTGGGACTTGTCTTCTACATCATTGCCCTTCAGGACCCTCAAAACTACTCTACCTGTCCATCCCTCCTTCACATTCACCTGCTTATTGTCTGGATCCCACTCAGACTCAGGAGTACATCTAGAGTTGAGAAACCATCCTTCAGCCCTTCTTGCTCTTCTTCCATTCTGAGGGGGAGGAACAAACCTGGCAACTGCAGCAATCCATTTGCATGTTGGGATCACAGAGTCAGTAAGATGTTTCACATACTTAATTGTTGCACAGTGTTGAGAACGCTTTTGCAGTGTAAACGAATGGTATTTATCATGTTCCTAGGAATCCCATGAGTTTTGGCCCATTCTCAGTTTTGCAATTTTTCAACAAATGTTATTAGAATGTGGAGTTTTTTCATCTTAAATGTAGAGACCAAGTTAACTGTTTTGACATCTGAACTTTAGAGAACCCTTAAGAACTCTTAATTGCTTAGCTTAAAAACAAGCCAAGGCCCAGCGCAGAACAGATGTATAGTAATAAACTTATCTCATAATGTCAAATGATTAAACAGTGGATTCTTTTTTACATTTAAATATACAAGACTTTCCATTAAGGGACTTTGTTGACTCTGATAACAGTTTCACAACCATTAAGTTTATTTCTACAGCTATTTGTTAAAAGCCAATAGGGAAAATAATAGAAACTAATTGAAAAGCAAAGCAAACAAAGCAGAGCCTAGAATGTTTCAGTTAATAAGCAATAGAGATTGTATTGATTTCATTTTATAAACAACATTAATCCTCAATAACAATTAAAGTGTAGACAGGTTGCTTGTTTAAGTTATCAGATAAGATGGCCTTCTCAGGTAGATATCTCGGGTAGTAATTTGAAAAGGATATGAGGATTCAAGAATCTATTGATCTATCCATCATGAGCCTGTGTCATGAGAAATGTTCTTGGCAAGGTGCAGTAGTTCTTAAAACCTCAAGGACTGGCAGTGCAAAATTCTTGCTGCTGGAAAACATTGCAAGCCTAAATGAAAATGGTACAGTTTCAAAAGTAGCTTTGTGTATTTTCCCCAAATTATGGAGATGAATGAAGTGAGGCATCAGATCTTGTGTGCTCTTTGTTCAAAGGCAGCAGAAGTGAATATGTGGAGCCTCAACGCAGGATCTACATTCAAAACTCTGGGAAGCTTTGGTCCTGGGTATCCTCTGCTGGCAGAAAAATACCAAAGCTATTCCAGAGACATTTCTACTCCCAAATCAGGAGCAGATACAACCCCTTTAGACAGTGGCTTAGAACTCTAAGGAAGGCTGGAAAAGAATTATGTGAGTGCAAATCTCTAAAAATACAAACAAAAGCCTCTGGCATTTTACACAAAGCAGTGCCATATTCACAGCTCAGGTGTTGACAGGTATTTATTTGCACTTGTTCTGTGACTCTCTGTACTTGGTGGTGAATGAACGCTTCTCAAGGTATGTTGGTGTAGGTGGCTCTGGAGGTGCTCCTTTTGTTTTTCTGATTGTGTGGCAGCAGCTGGGAAGAGCAGCAGGGCAGACTCCCTCTTTTAGTGTGGTGAGAAATCCAGAGGCTTACTTTGATTACTGGTCCCTGCTGAAGACCTGGCTTTGGCCAAGGGCCTCCAGCACAGTCAGACTAACCAGCAAATTGGTTCTTGGCTTGTGCTTAAGCCACTTGTGTGCTCATGAATGAGAGCTGCTCTCTTCAGCTCATGGTGGGCAGGGCCTGATCCAGTGGCTTGCTATCCAAGTCTGTGTGGAAAGGTTGCTTAGCAGGTTTGTGTTCAGTGCAGGGACCCATGGTCCTCCTCTGCCATGCGGAACTTCAAGGCTGTGTCTCGTTACATGTGATATTGGAGGTTGCTCAAAGCAATGTCTCAATATATGTGATACTGGATGGTTGCTCCCCATCTGACCCACTCTGGAATACTTCCAGGGATGGGGCATCCACAGCTCTTCTCTGGGTGACCTCTTGCAGTGTGCCTCCTCATCCTCACAGCTGTTCTGCTGAAATTGGGCTGAATTTTATGGACTTGTTCAAAATCCATTAGATTAAAAATGAAGGAAATTAAAATAAAGAAGGAGATTGAATGTGATTCTATGATCTCATGTTAACAGCACACATGGGAGAGAAGATACTTTGATGTCAGTTCCTGTTTTATTAAACACACAGCACAAAAGTGTGAAATAGGCAGTAGAACAGGGACTGACACGCTGATTTCCTCGATCCAGCTGAATGTCCAAGAGCACTTTCTCTGGCCAAGATAATATCTGGTTGTTCCAAGTAGTGTGGAATAGCTTTCATAGGAAAGAACATTGTTCCCAAACTGCCTTATGGGTTCTTCGGGGAATTAATTCAAATTCTTTTATGGTGAGAAGGAGAATGAAGCCAATGAAGCCCATTCTTCTGTGGATATGGATGAGATCACTGGTTCTGAGCCTCTGTCTGTATATTTTGAAAAACAGACTGTGCTCCTACCCCAAACTGCATCAGGGTCCTACTTTACAACCAGGTTGTGAAATTCCTGCAGGGTGTCCTGTGTCCTAGGAAAAAAGTAGGGTTTAAGACAAGGTCTTCTCATAGCAGTTTCTCCTATCTGAACTGAAGTGTTGTTTTTGGGATCAGGTTTATGACTCTGGAGAAGTAAAATCAAATAAGATCATGCTAGAAACTTGTACTTTAGTGTTCTTTGGTCAAGATAAGATGCATTGTACTGTATGCAAATCACACTTTACAGTGGAGCAGTGTACTGCATATATTGGCATTCCTGTTTTTTTAATATAATAGAATGGGTTGGGTTGGGAGGGACATTAAAAATTGCCTAGTTTCAACCTCCCTGCAACATACAGGAGCACCTTCCACTAGAACAGGCCTCTCAAAGTCCCATCCAGCCTGACCTTGAACACTTCCAGGGAAGGGCATTCACAGTTTCTGTGGGCAACCAGTTCCGGTGTCTCACCACCCTATTATCTAATCTAAACTCACCCTCTTCCTGTTCAACCCCACTACCTCTTGTCCCATCATCACAAGCTCTTGAAAAAACTCCCATCTCTGCTGTAGGTCTTCTTTAGGTACTGCACCACACAGCTTGGCATGATTGGCAAACTCACTGAGGGTGAGTTTGATCTCACTGTCCGTGTCACTGACAAAGGCGTTGAACAGCACCAGTGCCTGGACCAACCCCAAGGAACTCCAGTTGTCACAGGTCTCTGCCTCGACCAGGGAGCCCTTGAAAACAACTCCTTGAGCCAGTTCCTTATCCACTGAGTGGTCCACCTCACAAATCCATGTCTCTCCAAGGCTATCAGGTGGCACAGTGTCAAATGTTTTGTTCAAGTCCAGGTAGATGATGTCTGTCACTTATCCACTTCCCTTATCCACCAACACTGTAAACCCATCTTAGAAGGCCACCAAGTTTGTCAGGCTTGATCTGCTCTTAGCAAAGCTGGCTGTCACCAACCATCTTCTTATTTTCCTTCTGCCTCAGCATGGATTCCAGGCAGATCTGCTCCATAATCTTGCCAGGTCCAGAGGTGAGACTGACCAGCCTGTGGTTCCCTGGTTCTTTCATTTTTCTCTTTTGAAAAATAATGACAATGTTTCCTCTTTTCCTGTCAGTGGGAACTTCACTGGATTGCCATGACATCTCAAATATGATGAGTAGTGGCTTACCCACTTCCTTGGCCAGTTCCTTCAAGAACTGCAGATGTATCTTGTCACAAGTCCCATGGACTTGTGCACCTTAAGATTTATTATATGCCCTCCAATCTGATTTTCCAAGGTGGACAGTTTTTCCCTCTCCCAGTCCCTGCCTTTGGGTTCTACAGTTTGGGCAGGGTGGCCCAAATCACTTGCTTGTCAAGACTGAGGCTATCTCTGTATCCTGGGTAGCCAGGTCTTCTGTTTCCTTCTGGAAAGGGACTACATTTTCCCAAATCTTCCTTTTATGTACCTATAGAAGCTTTTCTTGTTGACCTTAATGTCCCTGGCTGAATTTAATTTTATCAGAGCTTTAACTTTCCTTACATGATCCTGTACAATATCTCTGTATTGCTCCCAGGCTACCTGTCCTTGCATCCACCCTTTATAGATGGAAGCATATATTTATATAATTAAATAAAAAATTATATTATCATAATAAAATTATATTGAAATATAAGAAGAATAATAGGTATGATTAATTAAAGAAATCAAGAGACTGTTGGAAATAAGAGAGAACTGAGAGATAACCTAAAAAAATTTGCATAAATGAAAGCATTTACTCCAAGCACATTTCTGTTTATGATAAGAGTCTTTGGATATAGCAGAGACTAAAAAAGATGGTAACAAAAAGGAACCAAAAAAACCTGCCTGTCTTAAGGCAGAAGCTTGCAGTTGCTTCAGGTAGAAATTTCCTGTTAACTTTTGTAGTCCTTGGAGAGTAGCCGACTGTCATCAATTCCTGGTCAATATTTGAGTAATGCTCTTTGGCAAGTCACACCATTTGCTATTTGCTCGATCAATGTATAATAGCCCAATGACTCAATATTATAAAACTCAATGACCTGTGAAACTTCAACATTTACATTTCTGTTAAAATCTCAAATAGTTCTTTATTAGTAGGAACTCAAGCTAAAATGCCAAAGAGATAAGCATGATGACAATTATTAGCTACTTTTCTTAGTCACACTGAGACAAATTCTAGTGCTTTTACTAAAACTAAACACTATGAAATGAATGAAACCGCTCCCAGGGAAAGATAAAACTCATCACACATTTGAGGGATTAGAAGATGCAGAGGTCAGAATCTGTCCCGGGCATCCCATGTGAATTTTCTTGTTTTACTCATCCTACTTACTGTGGCATGTTGTAACTGTACCCAAATGGGCATAAAATATTTACTGACTTGTAGTAGGAGTCTCCAGTGTTTCACAGGAACTCTCTGCATGAAACACCATCAATTATCTAGTTATCAAATGTCTGTGCAGTTTAGCAGGTTTTAGAGCGGTAAGTACATTATCAGATAAAATCCTGACCCAGTTGAAAACAAAGGGACCATACCTCAGACCTGGTGGAGAGCCTTCCATTTACAGCCTCCTAAAGTCTTGCAGTTGCAGCCCATTTCCCATACCCTCCCTGGCTCCTGGCAGCCCAGGAGCAGAGCAGAGAGGGCTGGGGCTGTTGCTGCCAGGCTGGGTGCTCCCGCAGACACCGTGTCTCCGTGCAGGGCTGCCAGCCTCTGCAAACACATTTCTGCTGACCAGGCACTCCCTGCGTGTCCCCGTGCAAAGTCAAACCTGGAAACTTGAACTGCACTGTGGGTGACTTACCTTGTTTAAAGCTGCATGTTTGACTGTCCTGAAAGCATCAAAAACACTGAGGTGGGCCAAGAAAGCATATCAGGATCTTGGTCCTTGTGTGGTTACAGCTCCCGTTAACACTCAGAGATGAGTGAGATCAGCACTTCAGCTCATTTCAGTGCAAGATCAAATGGGTGAAGCTAAACTATTTACTGTCAAACAGAATTTGTAGACACCAAAGAGCAGGCAAAACAGAGATGCAAGCAAATGTCTGCCTCTCATCTGTTGTAATTCACAATCTCTAAGCTCAGACAGATGCCATGAGGTTGTGAAAGTTCTGCATCAAACACGGGTGCTGATTTGATCCCCTGGCTTGAGGTAGAAAGTTCATATACTTTAATACTTCAGTGTTCCAGAGTTAGATCTAGAGTGGTAATTCTGTGTTGAAAAAGCAGACTTACATGCATTAGGGCATTGCCACAAACAGAATTGCCTCTTTTTTATTTCTTTCCTTTCACTTTCCTTCAAATACAGCAGATTAAAGAATTGTCAACCAGCTAGCTCACAGACATATTTTCCAGAATAACCATTTGGACAAACATTATTACTATTTATTTTTCCTATTAAGAAAATGTCCATCAAGCTATCAGGACTGGGTTCAGTTGCAAAGCAAAATCACTAATAAGAAAAGATAAAGATCTTAATAATAATCTGACCAAATTAGTGGTGAGAGCTGGTATAGGAAGTGCTCTGCTGACCTTTGAGGCACAGCACATGGGATATTTAAGGAAAGATGAAGCTAGCAGATGTGAGATAGGGTGAAAGAAACTCTCTACTGACCAAGGCTGTTTCCAAGGCAGGTCAATGGAGCATGTGGAGGTACCCAAGTGTGCAGTGGTCACATCATGTAAAGTCCAGATTGGTGAGCCTCCACATTTGCTCCTATACCTTGCTCCCCAGACCCTTGTGGAACAGGAACAGTTGATATAGGAGGCATTTCAAATAACACACATGAGAGAAAAATATTTTCTGGCTGCAGAAAGGAGAAGAAACATAAGATGTATGGCTGTCCTAATATCTCTGAAGAGATTTTCTGATTTTCTGACAATTTTGGCAGATTCTGACTGTGTTGGTGTGGCACCTCTGTTCCAGCAGCCCTATGTGTCCCTGCCCTGGCACAGTGGGCTCTGTGTACCTTGCACTGTATGAACACTCTGTAAACATACAGTGTGTATGTAAGTGCAGGTTGTTACACGCACTTACTTCTTGAAGCAACTCAGAGCAGCTCTTGGGTCACTATTTGCATGAAGAATGTGTGTGGGTTTATCATTAAGCAAAAGGTATTAGACACACCTGCTAGAACAAATGAAACATTTCTAGAAAAAGTAAACCTGCCTTTTGCTGTATTGAATATCTGCAGTGTGTTCTCTTGCATATTACACCATTTCACCACACTGGAACGTCAATACTCCCTTGGGAAAGCGTGTGCCACCCCATTTCATTCAGCTCCTTAAACAAATGTTGGAGAAACAAATTAAATCTGAAGCAACATGAAACAGGATAAAGAGGGAAGATAGAGCACATCTAGCTAAGGAAAAATTAAGGTCATGTCAACACAGTACAGTGCTGCACAGAGCCAAGACATTAGTATTCCTAAGAAGTACTGTACATTTGGATGTAACAACATGAGGTAACTTCTTAAACTACCTCCATATGACAGGTGTTTTCTTGTCAGAGCCTGGTGGCAATGCAGCTTGGCATCATCACAGCAGTTCTTTGCCTTACGTGTAGCTTGCACTGTGTTTGTCCTGCCACATCTTTCTTTCAGATGTTTCAATAGCTCGGGGTTGTTTTTGATGGGAAGTAACATCTTCAGGCTGCCTGTGAACCCAGGCTCTCTTGTCCAGGAGATGCAAGTGCTCCTGGCTCCTGGCTTCCTCTGAGGGCAGCCCTCAGCAGGAGTCCCCGCTGAGCTCTGGAGCACTCTGACCTCATTCTGCACCAAGGAACATTCCATGCTTTCCTTTCTCCCTTTCACATGCACGAATGGGGATTGTCCCATTCTAGGAGTAAAAACATGCTTTGGAGGCTAAAGTTCAGTTTACCCTGCCTACCTTTTTTTACCCTTTTATTTATTCTGTTTGCTCTTTATTAAATGCAGCCTCACCCACAGAATGTGGGTCTGTGAGGCTGTTGAGGCTTCTGCAAAAGCTCTGTTAATTGTCCTATGTTGAATAAAAAAAAGTGATCTATAGATCATATATGCATAAAAAGAATGAACAGTGCTCCCCTCTTTCATGTAAGCAATGAAAAAGCCAAGTCATATAGGAGGCAAACCACAAATGTTGATTATCCTGATTATTTGAAGCATGTGAACAAGAAACTGCTTTAACATTGAACAAGTAGCAGTGACTATGAAATAAAAGGAATAGTGAAGCCGTGAATGCCAGTTTACAGTAAGGTGCAGTAAATAGCCATGTGTTAAATGTATTAATACAAGAGCTATAAAGAGTCCTGGCTTTCCTTATTGTTCAGTGTGTTGTTGGGCACTACAATTGTGGTGCATGGATGAAAGAGGGTCTAATAATGGACATGAACATAATAGATAATTTACTTGCAGCATTTCCATTGCAAAGGTAGGAATTAGCTCTGAACATTTGTGCATAACAGGTCTGAAATCTGTTTCCAGTGTTGTGAGAGAAATACACCTGCAAAGTCCTGAGCCTGTCAGAACAATTCTCAGTCAGTGCAGCAGTGATGTGCCAGGTCATCTTGGTTTACTCATCTGCATCACTTGCTATCTCCTTAAGCACACTTTGGCTTGGTTTGGTTTTGCTTCCCTGTGCCCCTGCCCCCATCATCCTAAACTGTATTTGTGCTCAGACCTTTGGTGGAGAGAGAAAGACTTGAGTATAGTTTCTCAGTTTTTCCCTGGATTTTGTCATCATTGTGGACATCGTTAACCTGTGCTGTCAAAAAACAAGGCTTTTTGCTCATGTCGGGGAAGAAGAGTGAAGTAAGTGCCTTTATTCTTCATGGCAGGCTGATAAAATGTAACAGAAAGGGAGAGTGATGCTGCCAAGGTGAAGGAAAGAGTGCAGGCTTTCTGCATGCATATATCCCCTTACACCTGCACAAAAACCATTATATGTATTTAGTGAAACCATGCTTCTGTTTCCCAGGGGCATGAATGAATGAATAGGCAGGAAAGCCAATAAGCCAAGTGAATCTTTCAAGTCACTCCATTAAGGTCACCAGTTTTTGGCCAGTAGAGTGATCTCTCAAATGAATTGGTGCTTCTATTTTATTTATAAAAACAAAGACCAGGTCTTTCACCTGCTTTAGAACATTTAAGTAATCCTAAAGAATTGAGCATGATTCTTTGCATATTTTGTACCAGCAATTCTGGCAACCCCCATTGCTGCCAATATGTATCTACATATGAAAATAATTCATTGAATATCCATCCCTTTGTCTGAGAGGCAGTGTCATCTGCTCAGGAACTGGTTGGAAATACTATTGAAAGATGGTGATATTAGGAGAAATAAAGAACATGAAGAAATATGCAGTGCTACAAAAAGAAATACTAGAGATGAACTTAAGGAGAGATATTCAAGTGATACTGACAAATTATCAGTTCTTGTCATCCTCTTTATATATTACAAAAGGAGGCTATACAGTAAAATTCAAAGTATACACTTAGAACCCTCAGAGCATGTCTTCTTTTCTTATTGTGCTTTTGTGGCCTGGCAGATATCTTTTCTACTGAAGCATCTAGCTAGGAAAGCAAATTAACTGTTCTTTTCTGTTTCTTGCCCCTCAAAGCAGGAGATAAAAGGAGCAGATGCACACAGCTTATCTAGCTGCTGGAGGTGTTAGTGCAGTGTGTTTGTCCCTGAGATTCCTGCCTGTCATATTGCACTCTCCACCCTTCGATTAATGGTATTCTGGAATGTCCAGAAAAGTCTGAAAGAATCACCTTGACTTTGTGAGACTGTTTAATGATGACTACATCAGCCTACATTTCTCTGTAGAAAGCAAAAAAATGGGTGGAAAGACAGAAAAAGGGAATCTTCCATTCTTCTTCCCTTGACATTCCAGCAGATGATACAAATAATGAAAAATAGCTGAATTCTTCCTTGCTGTTACTCAATACCATTGACTACTTTCTAACAGCTAACTCCATTATAAAGTTTATATTTCATTTATCTAGCATAGATTTTTATGTACAGAGCCCTCAATGTTTAAATGTCTCTTTAAATGTCTCAGCATCCATTTTCTTAAAGTTAAATGTATGATCACTACAGGTTCACTCTGCACTTAGGAAGGTAGTAATGGGGCTTGGAAGTTCTGATGGAGTAATAGCCTCTGTTCAGATTACAAATAGTATTTTACCTTTGCTTATAAATGAAGTAAAGGATTATACTGGGGCATCTTTGTGGATGCATCACTAATTTGATGAGGGGTTGTTATATTTTTAACTACTCTGCTTCTCCTGTTACACAACTTGCCAGTGGCTTCTTAACAAATGTGAGACATTTTCCACTTGGCCATTTTGGTTCTAGCATGAGCAATCTCATTTACTAATAGTATGTTAGCTGTGGTTTCTTGTCTATGAATTTGAGGGACAAACCAATGTGGTCAACCTTTTTCATCACACGATAGAAGGATTTCTTTCTTTGACTCTTTCCATCTTCTCTCCAAATGATACCCTCCTACTTGCTCTTGATGGAAAGTTCTGCATCACTGTCTGAGTAAAGGGAAAATCCCAAGATGTGCACACACACAGAAGTACCAGAAGTGCCTTCTCAACAATGCTCTCAGGCACCTATTCTTAATGCAGAGCACACAGACTGAAATCATCCTCTCTTTTAGGCTTAATTACATCCCTTATATAAGTGGAGCCAGCTGGGGGTTTTTTCCCCCCAGCTTCTTCAATTACTAGAAGGTTACTCTAGCACAGGGACTCTCAGGTTACTGTTGCCAAGGAGTTTACAGCTGTACTCAGAGAGGATAATATACTATCAGTCATCTCATCTCTATCACCTCATACAAACTTGGTTTCTTTTTTAAATTTTTTTTTTTCATTTCTAATGTGCTGTTCTCCATCATCTGGGTGCTCTTGAAAGGAGAAACTTACTCAAACTTGCCAAGTTCTTATACTCAAAAAAATTCCCTAATGGCTTAACTTTGGCAGTAATGAGGGATGGGGGAGGAGAATAGGGGTGAAGGGGCTTTTCTTCTGGCTGTGAGCCACCACCTGTGTAAAAAACATCCTCATGGTGTTTACAGGAAAGAAATGCATCTCATATTCCAGTTCTTTATTATGCCAGTCATGTTGGAGGACTTCTTTTGAGCTATGGTAGGAAACCTCTCTTTTTCTATTCAACAGAGAGTGTTTAGACAGTTTGAAGAACTCTTGTCTCCCTTCCTCTATTTGAGCTCAAGTCTTCAATTAGATGTAATTGAAAAAGGTAGAGTAAATGGCAGGTGCCTGCCTCTTTGGAAGGCATAATTATGACTAGCTTGCAGACTTGGAATTTTGATGACTGAATAAATAGACAGATGTGTTTATGTACACACTGACATCAGTACTGACAGGATGACACAAGGACATTTGTAGCTCTGTAGTCTGTAAGATGAGGAGGAAAATGAGGGGTTTGGGCTGCTTTACCACCCTCTCATTTAGAAAATGAGAATTTGTTCTGTCTTAATATCTGTGGATGAGGTGTGCTATTGTGAAGCAATAGCTATTTGTGCCTATGAAAGATAATAACAGCTGGAGTTATGTCTTAGGCAGTGATCTGTGCTAGCTAGGGGGTTCCCATTCAACATATTCAATAAGAGATCTTATTTTGTTTCTCCTTCCACTTTTACTCTTGTTTATCTTCTCTATCTTCTCAGCATTCTACAGGTAAGAAATTGCCCTGAGTCTGAATAGAAATTGGAATGTGTTGCCAAGTAATCCTCTCTGCTGGACTCAAAGGTAGGTATTCTGAAAAAAAAAAAAAATAAAAGCTTGCAAAGAACTTCAATTTCCTTCAAAAGCACTAAGCACTATCATAGCCATGTTGCTGTGTGGTAATCATTAAAAAAAAAAAAAAAGACAACCCAGGCAACTACTGCTTGGAGGGGAGCAGTAAAATCTTTGGGTAACCAAGGTCTTCACAAGGTCCTCATGCTCCCTCTGCCATGGCTTGTAGGTGGTGATACTGGGACAAACAAACCAGTTGTTATCTAATCTATAGCGTAATAAAATATTGGTGCTTCTAGGACATTAGCTATCTTTTCGTCATATGTTGTTAATCTGCCTATCATTATTGTGTCTGATATCAAAAAATGTTCTCAAAACACTGTTTAGTAAGCAGTCCTCTGTTTTTTCCCCATTGTCTTCTATGTTACAGATCAATGTAGTCATCTATTATGTCATTGTGTTCTTTGTACACAATCAGAGCATGGTCACTGTTGAAAATGACTCACCATTTTTGAGTTTGCAAAGGCTCAGTGAAAACTGTTGGGTATGTTCTTAACACACACCTTGAGCTAAGTTCAAGAATGATGTCTCAGTTTAGGGTGACTTCTTTTACATTTGTTACGAAGATTTCATAAATGGTCTGATTTTGCTAGGCCTACTCTGATGCCATGTGGAAGGAGTTCTACTTTGTTGTGTATCACAACTCTCTTCTCTTTCACTGATATGTTAAATTGCCAGTATGTTAATTAAAATAGTGTAATGATTATAGAAGCTTTGGTGGTGCAGGGCTGAGAAATCCCAATTTAAGGACTGGTGACACTAAGAGTGTCTTTATTTGCTCATCAGTTGAGACTTTTTCTCTGTTGTAAATACAGTTTCTCTTGAACAGTGTCTGAAAAAGACCAAACAAAGGGTGGTTAGGAAATGGCTTTGCTTGTCTGTTTATCCTGCAAAAAAACTCAATTGCCAGGAATATGCTTTTATTGCTCTCCAAGGAATAATGAAAGAAAATAAAATAACTGAACTAAGTGTAAAATATCTAAGTGAATAAGACATAGAACCAGATTTGAACAGTGTCTCTTCTTACATTAGGCTATTACAAAGTTTTTTAGATTGTGAGTTTCCTTAATTCAGCTATTCCCCATTAGCTCACACTTCTTTTATGTTTCCCTCATCTGTTCTGCTCACTGAAATAAATAACTTTGGTATCTGAGTATCTATGATATTGTGTACCCAGGTCCTTCAAAAAGAAAATATTTTCATACTTCTCTTTCTTTCAATCGAAACAAAGGCTCTCATCAGTGAGACATCGAAGTTATAATCTCTGTACCCACTAGTGTGGACTCCTTTGTTGTGTTTTATAGACCTGCAAAGTCTCATCTGCCTTTACATGCTTGCACAATGTGCATTGTTTGCTCCCACAAAGCTACTTTCTCATATGTCCTGTTACTAGCACAGATCTGTCATTATTCCTCAAACAGCTTCCTCATGCTCTCTGCCAGCTTTACACCAAGTGTAGAAAGTCCTGGAGTGTATCAACACCCTGAGGTTTATTGTTGTGGAATTAAGCTCACTTCTGCTTCTATTGCTTTGGTCTTGCACCTCATGGGTGTTTTCTGTCTGCGCTCATTTTAACAAGTGCTGTGCTGGTGCTGCCTGTTTGGTGGGTATCACCCAGGTCATTGCTGCGAGAGCTTGGTTCTGCTCTTCACCAAATAAAGCAACCACCTGTCCCATGTGCTGAGGTATAAAAACCTAGAAGATGGGAGCATGTGCTTAGAAAATTTCTGGTACTAATTCTTACTGGGAGCAGTCCTACTGGAAGCACTACAGCTAATATTTACCTTTAATTTTTTACATAGGAAATGAGGAATGGCTACATTTAATAAAAATAAAGTAATTTGCTGTCTGAGGTTATCTTCCTGCTTTTACTGGTGTGAAGTAACCCTGGGAAGTTCATTGCTAGAGGAGCTTTTCCTTATGATATGACTACATACATAGTAGCAACGGAGCATTTTTATTTGTATCACTTATTCTTTCTCCTGCTTCCTTTCATAAATTAAATGAAAGCAACTCTTCCAATTTGCAAATAAAGCTGCCTCTGTGTCACAAACACGATAGCACAGTTCTCTTTGCCAATGGTTGTACCTCTTCACAACCCTTGCTGCTACCAGGACATCAGCTAAGCTTGTGATACAACAGTCTAAATCAAGGAAAATTGCAATGTGATGATTAAAAGGACTGAAAGGAAGAAGGAAAAGGACAGGCTCTTATTCAATTCCCCTATTTAATTTTAAAATAATTTTTCCTAAGATTAAGAAAAATTCAACATTGGGTTTTTTCCTCCATTTGGTCTGGTTAAGGAGAGAAAAAATAAGAAAATAGTTGCAAAAATAACATTAGAAGTATTTAAAATATAAAGAATTGGGATACAGCAGTCAATGCACATTCATCTGTTGGGTGGAAGTTACATATGTAGACATATGTTAGAGGGGCTAGCCATATTGTACAATTTGTAGAACTAGGCACTCTGAGAGAGAGCTGCAGGGGAGAGTTCACATAAGAAAGGAAACAAAGCTAAGGTCTCATGCCATGATATGCATTCCAGCTGTTGTCCTGGATCTGGGAGTCAGAAGTCACTCACTTTCATGAACAATTCTGTATTTTTATGAAATGTTATGTAATATTTTGAAGAAAAATATTCTTATGTAAAAAAATATTTTAAAAGCTAAAAAAAAAATAGAAGTCACTCTTTGGATAGCAAGGAAGTTTGAATCTTCTGGAGTTTGAACAACTGCAAAGACCCAGATATATGAGCCGCAGCTTAGGAAAGGCAGCATGACTTTGGTAAAAAGATTGCAGTTGGGCTAAAAGATACATTCCTCTGGCCCTTAAATGTGGCATATCCATTTGCCCTTCAAGTCCATTTTGGGCTGATGATGTGGGCTGTTGTGTAAGAGTGGACTGCACATAAGTACTCCTTGCTTCCCCAACAGACCTAGTCTATATGCGCTGATAACACACATCTGTCCACAGACTCTGTCCACAGAAATTGAATTTCTGCCAGCAAAATCCCTCTTCTAGGGTGTTCATATAAAATACACCTCAAATGCACAGAAAATTGCCTTCAAAGTTAGAAGCATATATGCAGAAACTATTTAGTAGTGCCTCATCTGGAAGAAGTTAGGAAGTATTAAAAAATGAAAACTCGTTATACAATACATTGGAATGAGGAACATTTAGAATTGTGCAACATGCACTTCAGTGAATGAGAATATTACAAACTGAATGTGACTGATATGACACAAATTATCATCAGTTTGAATGCAATTTGGAACCTTGCCAGTTACACTTTTGATTAAACACTTGATTCTGATGATGTGCTTATGCTGTACAAATATATACCCTATTATATGATATAAACTATGCATTGGTATAGCTCATGTTACAAGAATGTGTCTCATGCTCCAATAATTACTTTAAATTGTCATAGGAATTCAACATTTCCGTTGGAAGCTGGTGTTACAGTAGCTATTCTCTCACATGCAATTATAAAATTTTTCACCTGAAATATTTTTGTCGGTGTAGTGTTAGAACTACTGCAAAAAGTAATCATTTTCAGTGGGAAAAGTATATTAATCTTCTGATTAAGAACAGCAAGCAAATAAACAAAGAGGAAAAGAGTGAGAGAAATGTTTTGATTTAATTACAAGTGAGTGGGAAAGGAAGTGGTCGGTACCTTCCCCCAAAATCCTGAACTGATGTGTCTGTCACATGCATACTAGCAGAGTGCCTCTAGTCACATTCAGGCACAAAATCACTGGTTTTGTACACAGACATTCCTCACTTCACTGACTAACTACCCACTGCTGTATAATGGTCTGACTTAAAGTAATGAATAGTTGTTTCTTCAAGCAAGGTTTTTAAATACCTGAAAATGTCATTGATATCTGATGTAGAGAGCATATTTTATGTCCTTTGATTCACAGTGATGTTCTGCTTTTCATGCTTCTGGCATAGGCCTCCTACCTTTAAGGGTTAGTTTCTCATGTTTAGACAACAAACACGTAATTAATAATCCATGAAAGATTCCTTTTCTGTTTCATGTGATCTGTTGAGTACACACACATATGCTTCAGTTGTTATTAATTCTGCAGAATAGGAAAATCACTCTTTGGATGTCTATTAAAGCTGTTACATCCTGAACCCAATTTCTTTATTAAGATGTTTTGTGGGGTTGTTGTTCCCTCAGGTACTCTGTGGTGTTGCTACTCTTAGTCCTTGACAACCTTTGCCGAGATGCTTTCCTTCCCTTGCAAGGGCAACACCTGGCACCTCATTGACAACCCCCATGCAGTACTATTTTTCTTGCAATATAGTTTCCCATCTCTTTGTTTCCTCTCAAACTCACAGAAATTTCAACTCGGGTATTTTCATTGTGCACTCTATTTTATTTCTGGGTTTGTTTTTTATTTTGTTTTATTTTATTTCCTGGAGTATTTTAACAAATTCTTAGGAGTTTTCTCTGCTTCAGCCATTGGCATAGCACAGCACTGCCCTGACAATGTGTCCACAGTCATTTCCTGTTCCAAGTACTGCTGTATCTCATATTATATCGCTATGCATAACTCTTGCCAGGAAAAAGGGGTCTCAAATTGATTTTTCACAGAAAAACACGGATATATTTATTTGGTTTGCTACTACAAATATTCTTTCTCTAGGTTGTGACCGGGTGAATTCCAGGCCCGTTGAGGCCAATGGAAATCCGTCACTTGACTTCAGTGGAGACAGGATTTCCACCCAAATTTTTGCCTGTTTGGAGAATTAGAACTGACAGTGATTGCTGAAAAAAACCCTGGAACAACACAGCAATGTAAAAAAATAATAATAACAAGATTGTGTCATTTCTGGTAGTATCAAATAATGACTTTTCAGCACTGTGTGCGAAAGCAATTAAAACAACTAAGCTTTATATTTTTGCTTGGCTTTTTTGTTTTAAACCATTCCCTGTTGTTATTTGTGTGTTGATAGGATCAAGGAGACTTAGCCACAGATAAGAACCTCAGTGTTGTATAAACAGAGAAAGAAAACAGAGCCTCCTTCAGGCTTGCCAAATAAGTGCTTACCAAGAGGTGAGGGAACATGGGGAAAAAGTACATCTACACTGATGGTTGTTGTATGTTGGGCTGTGGAGCAGCGCCCTGGGAGCCTCTTCCCAGGTTTTTCTCTGTGCGATGGCAGAGGAGAGCTTTAGGAGGTGTTTTGAAGGACATAGAGTAGCTCTGTGCTGAGAATTACAGATTTCACTTTCAAAACATGAAGAAAAGAGAAAGGTGTATGAAATGTGAAGAAATGCTGGTAGGAGATTATGAGCTGCTGCCTTTAAGAACAGAAGTGAGGGAAAAAAAAAGGCTGGGAAGTGAAGGAAAAGCATCTGTGATGTGGTAAGGGCAGTAACAGCAGGACTAGAGAGGCTGGGTGGCCTTTCCTCAGGAGAGGAAGCTGACTCAATTCACCTCTCCCTTCTGTTAGTGTCCTTAACGCATCTCTCTGGTATTTCTAGAGTTGTTTGGATTGTATTCACAATCCAAAATTCAGAGTCTCAAATAACATAACTGTCCGTATCTAGATACTTTTCTCCCACCATCAGCAGTACTTTTGGAACTGGATGCAACCCAGCTGGAAATAAGATGAGGACAGATTTTCTTGAAAGATTTCTCATACAGACAGCTTTTAGCTGGGTTGGAAACATTTCAAAAGAAGTAATTTTTCATTCTATTCCAGCATTTCTTCATCCAGTTAAAGCCAGGGAGTGCAGAGATAATTTTAAAAGAGAAAGGGACTGAAGCCTAATTCCAAAACTACAGTAACTGACACAATAGAAATATGATTAGATTTATTTTTTTTTTAAGAGTAATGGGATTTTCATAAAATCTATGACCTGAATGAAGACTCAAGCAGGCCACTCATTTGCAAGCTATGGTTCATCTCAATTTAATATACATGGCTCCAAAACAAATCCCTGCCCCTAAGTATTTTTAAACTTTAAGGCTCTTTGGAACCTGCATCTACACTGTATTTTCCATATATTGAGAGGTTGCAGCTTATCTAAAGTCTATACTCGCTAAATGCACACCACAATTTTGAAGCACAGAAGTACCTGAGAAAGGCAACTCTGGAGACCATACTCCTGGTGAAACCAGGTCTTGGGAACTGCCTGGCCTTAGATACAGATGTGCTGCCCTCAGACACCATGCATCAGCTCAGCCCCTGCCTTTATAACTGCTGAGTGGGGTCTGTAGATCAAGGTAGGTGTCTGAAACATGGATTTGAATGCTGAGGCTTGTACCCCTCTGTGTTTGACTGACATCTCTCTTTTTCATCTCCAGTTAACTTTCTTCTCTTGAATCATGGTACATGTCTGCCTCTGCTCCTTCAGATTTTGATGTGCTTTGATACTTTTCCTAAACCCTTCCTATATGAGCACTTTGGTAGTGCAGGCACTCTTTATTGGACCCTATATGTTTTTGACAGTGGTGGGAAGAGGAGATAAATTTTGTTCTTGCGTGTGAACTTGGGTGTTATCGTGTACGTTCCTTTGACTGCTAACCATATTTCCTGCTGGCTTTGTTACCCACAGCAGTATGTAACTTTCCTTCCTTTGTCCCATTCAAACTCCTAAAAAAAAAGGAATAATTTCAGAAAGCAGTTATGGGTTCACATTTTCTAAATTTTCTCTTTTCCTCCTTTTTCCTTACCTCACTAGTAGATTCTTTCACTTTATGAGAATAAGCAATTACTTATCTGTGCCATGCCATAGATATTCAACATCTTCATTTTCCCAGCATGAATACTCCTGCTCTTTCTGACCACAGCACATTAAGTGTTTAAAAGGAGTGGTTCTGTGCTTGTGCAGCAGCTTGCTTGATGTTACTATGGCTAGTACTGGACCAGGAACTGCTTTCCTGTCCCCCAAATTGGTTTTGTAACCATGGCTTTCATCCCAATTGTAATCAGTTCAAAATTTGCCCCTTGGGCTGTGGACTTACTTTGCTACTATAACTACCAGGTAGATATGAAGATTTTTCAAACAATAATAAGTTTAAACTGAAATTACCATATAAGCTTTTTTTTTAAACAAAATATTTTGTTGCTCTGGAAGCATTTTTGTTAATATTCTCTACATTGTGAAATTTATCTAAAGTGACTGTTTCCTGAAAAAAATAAAAAAACACCAGCAAAAAACCAAATCAATAACCGGTTTTTTGGGTTTTTTTTAAATTGGTGTTTTCTGACCGGAGAAGTTGTGTGAAGAAATTCTCATGTGGCTTCTTTACAAGTTTATCAGTTTAGAATACAGACACATTAGCTGCTTAACGAAATTTAATTTCGCTACTCAGTCAGAAGTAATATAGGTTTTATTTAAAGCATGATCCAAAACTTATTGTAGTCAGCCATTCTCTGCATTAAGTGGACTTCACACTCAGAAAAATCAGAACCATTGGCAGCTATCAGTAGCTTCATGTGGCATCTCTGTGGAACTCAAAGAATTTTCTGTTTTCCAGCTGTTGAACATGAAGCCTGCTGAAGGCCGAGGCACTTGCCCAAGGACATGCTGTATGTCAGTGGTGAGATCCTGAACAGCAGCAGCATCTCAACACTAGACTTTGGCTTTCAGGCTGTAGGCTCTGAAGGCAAATATAAAAGAACTTTCTCCCATATGCATTTTCAACTTGCTCTGCCTAATGTTGACAACAGTCTCAGAGTCCCAACCCAGACCTGGAGTCTTTGACTGAGTAGCTTAAGCCTTTAAAACACAGTTCTCAGTCCCATGATTTCTTTTCAATGGAGTAATAGCACTTAAAACCCCAGCAACCCTATAGCTGTAACACAACCCACAGGCTGTTACACTCTCTCCGTGGGGTCACATCCTGAGCAGTTGTTCAAGCAAGAACACATTTCATGGTCCGTATTTCATCTAGACAAGGCTTTAAACTTAGATTGGCTCCCACCAAATTTAGTTTGTTACCCCAGACTTTCCTTGAAGGCTGAAATTCATATGCCTGCACTATCGGCCTCACTTGAATTTGCCTTGCAGATCATATGTTTGGTAGCTGGGAAAAAGTAAATATAGTTGTGCTTTTTTCAAAATGTGTGTCTGGCAAAGATAGCAAAGAGTTTACAGTCAATTTGAAGTTCATAAGGCTCCTATCAGTAAAAATATTAAATATTTTCAATTTGTGTCTTAAAATTGCAGCAGCCTTCTTTCCATCCTAGAGCTCCTGATGTCTCAAGCCATCAGTTGTCAGTTGTGACTGTATTTTGCTGCCAGAACTTGAACTAAAAACTTCCTCAAACAATTTAAATGTTATACTTTCTGATATATAAGCAGTTCTGGGAATTCTTTCATTCTTCCAGTGCTTCAACTTTTTACACTCTCACTGCTCCATCAGGCCATGAGCAACTAATGAGCAACCAATGAGCAACAAACTTCCCAATACATATTTCATTATTCTGAGCAATATTTTTATGTCTTCTTTGTCTGTGAGAGGTAGAACTTAATGGAAGTATCCTCCCTATCCTTACACAGATTCTCTCTTGTTATTGTCAATCTAGCACAGCTTTTCTTTTCAAATCATGATCTTCCACTGGTTTTCCAATAGTCAGAAAATGCTGTTTATGTTGAACTTGGTGCCTGCTGTAGATCCAGGCAATCTAAGTCCTTGCATGCTCAGATATAATTCTTGTGTCCTGAAATTAACCCAAGTGCAGCTTGAGGAAATCCTGTCATAGGAAGTGCTGCATATGCCTTGAGTTGTTGGGCAGGGTCATGGTAAGCACTGGCTGGCAAAGTGTTTCACATTACAGGGACCATCTCTTGTTGGATTCCAACTTAAATGGCCTTGCTGCCTTTTGCTCCCACTCTTTTGTCATCTCTCAGTTTTCTCAGATAGGCCCACTGCATTCTCATATTTGGGTAAATCTGAGCAAGTTTTCAAGGTTTGTTTATGTGTCCTCTAGTGTTCTGTCACAGGATACCCACAAACTTCGTTCAGTTGCAGACAGGGGGTTTTTTTTCTGCTTCTATTTGTATTTGTATTCTCTGTTCAAGAATTGCCATCTCTTAAATCTAATTTTTCTGCTGGAGGAGAGCCAGCTTCATATTTTTGCCATGTGATCTCACTTCTTGCTGTCTGGATTAATTGAAATCTAAAAATCTACCAGCTGCTTCAGAATCTACTGTTGTCAGAATTAAGAAGATATTCTGATTACTTCTTTTTCCTCTCAGATACAAATACATTTTTGTACCTTTTCCAGTTCAGAAAAATCTCAGAGAGGCTCAGTCCCAGTGGAGCCTCTGGTGGTCATTTTCCTACCAGCAAATGGTCTTCTCTCTTTCCTGTGGATAGGACTCAAAGTCCAGTGAACTTTAGGTGCTTAAATTAGAACATGGAACATATGAGTCCTTTATTCTATGTCTGCTTCTATCTGCAGGCTGTAACAGGAGTTTGACAGAAGCTTGAAGAGACCCTCCTGGAAAACTAAAAGCACAAAGATAAAAGCCCCAGTAGGAAAAGGAATGGTTTAAGTGCCATTCACTAAAGGCATGAAAATCAGTCCAACCATTGGTGGCACCTGTGGAGAAGAAGTAGTTTGGAGATGTCATAAAAACCTCTGCAGTGGTGAGCCAGGAACATGTGCAGTTAGCTGGAGTGTATGGTGTCTCAGTTAAAATGGAGCCACACTTCAGGGAAATGTATTTAAATTAACTTCATTGGGAAAGAGTGATCATCCTAGAGTGCTGCTGGGTCTTACCTAGTCCAGTGCATTGCCTGTCTCACTCTCACAGAGATGTTCTGTAAGAAGAATCTTTAAAATTTACTGCAAAAGCTTAAGCCACAGAAGAACAGGCAGGACTGACTTGTTACAGCCCATGGACAGCCCAGTGTCAATGTGACCCAGCACTGGGTTCTCTTTGCTGCATCTTGGAATCAGGTTACCTCTTTGACCCAATCCACAAAAAGACCTGCCCTGCATAATCCTTAGGCTCTGAGGAGAAGAAAGGGGCTTTCTTTGCCTCTTTCCACCTCTGTACTTCTGTTGCCATGGCTGTTTAACAACAACCTGTGAGTTGCGGCTTTGCATCCCACCTCCTGAATTTAGGATAGGGGCAGCTGCAGCCAGGACTGCAATGTGGAAGAGAGGGAAGGCAGACTGGCATAAGAGGGCAAAAAAGCTCTGTGGCTTAGCACATTGTGTGTGAAAGGGAGGTCTCGTACCCCTAAAGGGAATTACTCTTTTGAACTCTCTCTGGGGTAAGAGCAGCAACATGCTAGCCATCAGATAAAAGATGGAGCAGGCAGATATCTGCTCCTGCACCAGCATCAGTCTCCCAGCAGTTATGTGAAATCTCCTACTGGAATTTTCACACATTTGCCCAGAAGAAACTGAAGATGATGAGCACAAGCTCTGTTGATTGTCACCACTAAAAGAGCTGTGGCAGCAAAACCTGCTAACAGGCAGTTCATACTCAGTCTCCCCGGTTTGGAAGACCAAGGGACTATGAGGATAGCAGCCTGGGGAAAGCATCTTCCAAGAGTAACTCATTATGCATGACACACCACGCAGCTCATTTCTTCACATACATTCACTTTGACATTACCTTCATTGTCAAGTGCATAGTTACGTACCTGTCTTGCAGGTGTCCTACCCCTGCCTATTTTCTACTACCAAAACATCTCTGGGACATAGTTCAACACACATCACAGCATAACAGGCAATCATATCCTTCCTGGGGTGGAAAAAATGAATTCTCTCATTTATTTGCTCTATGCATATTGCAAAAATCCTACCAGTTATGTCTCCTGGGGCAGATGCTTTTCTTTGGCTTGCATTGATATGTTGCTAAAAGCCCAGTGTTGTTAACAATATGGCAGGGACAGGATTCATGAGATTCAGGTGGGCCTGCTGTCTCCCTGCGTTTCTTGCCATCCAGGTCTGGAGAGAAATAGGCTAGAACAAGTAGAAAGGCCAGATCTCAAAGAAATGAAAAGTGACAAAAGCCAAGAATGAACATTTGGGAAAGTGATTCACTCATAACTATAGAAAAGCTCTAGGACTTATTCCTGAGTTTATATAACTATTTTTACACCATCTCTTAAATGGTTTGTAATTGGTCAGTTAAAATCAAGAGAATGCTGAAGTTAACTGCCTGCAAGGCTCTGGAATATGGACAGCTTTGAAGTCCAAGAGAGGAGTAGGCATTGGTTTTACAGGATTTTAAATTCTTTGTGCCATGGGCCATTCTAACTTGCAGAGTAAAATACAAAGTTTTGATCAAGTTACTGGAGAACCAGCATTATTAAAAGCCTGCTTACTTGTTTATTTCAATACTGAACTTTGTTACTACTTCTCTTTTGATATGTTGATGTGATCTGTGTTTTGGTGGAGGGCGCACCGTACGTGCTTTTCTGGCTGTAGGCACCTCACAGGCGCTCCAGCAAGCACATAGCTGTCATCCAAATGGGGTGTTTGAGACTGAGAGCAGAGTGCTGTGGGGCACAGGACAAAGCTTTTCCCCCAGGTTGATGAAAGGCCCACCCTTGGCTTCTGCTGGAATGCTGTAACGCTTCTGGAAAGGAGAGCAGTGAGATCAAAGGCAAAATAGCGCCAAAGAATGAAATTTAACAAAGATTCCTCACCCTGCCTAATTATCACATCACACTTTGAGTCAACATGCAAGGCTGCTGGTGCCAGCTGTGAAAAAGGCAATTAATAACTTTAAACCAAGCATAGCTTCAAACTCAAGAGGAGAAACTCTGAAGAGCTATGTACAAGTGGTAGAGCCACTGTTTTCATCCCTTGACGAGATGCTGGTGAAGCATTTACAGCAGAAAATGCCTTTGAGAGACTTTGAGAAACATGGTAAAGTCCAGATGGATTTTAGAATGTTTCTGTCGTTCCTAAAAAGATAGGGATGGCATTTCAAGATGATTAGACAAGTACTGCTCATCATCCAGGCTGGTGTGCTGCACTGCAAGTGCTGTGGGATGAGTAGCAAGCAGTTTGTGTTCTGCTGTCCTCAGGTGAACTTCCCAAAGAGAATGTGTTGTTTACTAACGCTCCAAAAAGAATTTGTTTGCAACTAGATTGAAGCTGGTGTTTGTCTGGGTTCAAAATCCCATCTCTGAGCCTGTGCTGGGGTTGTCACAAGAGGGCACTTTCTTGGCACTGGATGGCTCTGGCTCAGAGAGGAAGGCTATGGCTGGGGGAAGTCTGGGAGTCAGGAGTCTTCCTCTTGGTGCCAGTCCTTGAAACAAGACCTCTATTTCATGTTTTTAGCATGGGAATAACGTGTTCCAGATACTTTGTTGTACCTCTCACACCACACACCGAGCTTTTGCTATCAGTGACAGGCCTGGGAGACAGAAGGGTGTTCCCCAATACCTCAGGTATGGTTTGTGGAAAGCAGAATTTCATGACCAATTTCACTACACATTAAGGACAAAAAATTAATGCCCAAGCATGTTTTATATATACATCTAGGAAGAAATCTATGGTATTTCTGAAGTTGTTTCAAAGCCACCTTGTTTCAATTTGAGATTTTGCTATAAAATAAACCTCCTTAAAAGCTGCATGTCATTATGTTTTGACTTAAAATTAAAGGAACATCGTAACTCCTTTTATTTTCCTAATATTCCAAAAATAAACATTTTTACTTATAAAGCTTTTAGGAAAATTCATTCCTGTTTACAGTCCCAGCACATGCACCGAGCTGGTTCCAATCCTGTCAGCCAAGCAGCTGTCCTGCCATTAACACTCTCCAGCAGCTGTGCTCTCTCCACTACCTGGGGACCTGTTAGAAAGCGTTTACGGAGTTTCCTGTGGACAGGTGTCCCTGAAAAACCATGCTGCCTGCAAAGGAATGTAATAAGAGTGACCTCTCTCCCAGCACCCTTAGATATTTCAGATATTTTATTTCAGTAATAAAAGAGAAAAGCAAATTATGAAGGTGCTCCACCCACTTACCACTTAGATAATTAAAACGAGGAAGTTGTTGTATAAGTTGTACCATTGCAAAAGTGTCCCCTGGCACATCTACTTCTCTTTGTTTCTACAGAAAGTGAGCTGAAAAGGTTGTAATGAATGAACCAGTGCAGCAGTGACACTGTACATCCCTGGCAGCTGCCTTTTGGTGTAGGCTAAAGCAACTGAAGTGTCTGCTTTCACACTCAGGTGCTTTGAAGACAGACACCACAGAGTATTCGCTCTCAGCTTTGGATACATAAACTGTCCTTTTGTTGGACAAAGGTATGCATACTATTCTCTGTCATATCTAAACACAAAAATATTTTCACTTATGTTAAAATCAATTCAGTTGCAGAACTGGGTGTGATTGTGGTCTTGAGAAAAATAATTCAGGTCATACCTCAGTGGTAACTGTGAACTAAATGTCAGCATTCATGAACGTGTTAGTCAGGCCAGCTCACCAAATCTTCAAATGTGCAGAATTTCCAGAAACAGCATAAAAAGAAGCTACCTGCCAACATTTTCACTTATCAAAGGTCAAAGTTAGGTACCTTAACAAAAGTCAGACGTAGGCAATGCAGAACTGAGCTTGTTTGCTCACAGTCAGCATGGCTTGCTGCTGTGCTATTGGCAAATTCTCCCTTTGATATTGGGAAATGAAGCTGTGGGTTTTTTTGTTTGTTCCTTGGTATTACTGGAAATCTTTCAGAGCCCAGTGACGTCTGCAAGGGTTCCTTGAGAGTGTGATGGGCACAAGTAAATCCATGTTGTAACACCTCTGTTAAAGTGTGCTGTGCATTATGACTTGTACATTTTGTGGTTGAACAGTGTCATTGTGAGTGGTCTGGCAGAGGCTGCCAGCCACAAGCAAACTGGCAGAAAGCCTTCCAGTCAGGTTTGGCTACCTGTAGCTGAGCTAATAATGTTTTGCTGTGTCTGAGATAAGGAACAGTCTCTGAGGAAAGGTTTTGTCCCTACATGGTCCAAGTGCCTCGTGAAAGTCTTTAGTCTCTGCAGGGATCTCTCCCAAACCTGAAGGTGACCCATTGTGCCTGACAAGCAGGAGGACAGATGTGCACATTGCCAGAGCCTTTCTGTAGAGGTGGATGTAGGGCATGTTGGTGACATGTCTGCACAATACAGGCACCTGGGTAAGCTCCAAGACTGCTGATTTAGCAACCTCAGACCTCAGATGCAGCACTGCACTCTCAGACTCCTCAGCCATGAGGAGCACTTGTGTGGGAAACAGGGAGTTTTGGTCCGGGCCTCTGTTCTGGACCTGAGAAAGGTAAAATCCAGAAAACATAGATGATATTACTGGAAACAGTCCCTGGTTTCTGGTCTGTTAGGTAACAGATCAGTAGAAACTTATTGTCTGGCTAGTCCGCCTCACATTTTTAACATTCTGGTATTTGAAAAAAAATCAAAAGTAGCTATATATCTAACTGTCTAGCCCTCTCTGCTGGGAAAAAAAGAAACCAATGGAGAAGGACAACCTTGGCAGTCATCCAGGAATGGGAGCTCTCTTCTTATCTGCATAAGACATAGACCACAGAAATCTTGGTTGACAGCAGCCTCTGGATTTCAGACCTCTGCTCTGACTTCACCACCAAAATCCTAACTTTATCTTATGGTTTAAGAAAGTAGTGTTATACTTTTGCTGGTGCTGTACAATCTCCTCACTTCTAGTTTTCTGCCTGACAGCTCCTCTGAAGAGTTCCTCTCTTCTTGTCAGGCCTGTCCTGTTTCCATCAGCTTTACAATTTTTCTGGTTGGCTACAGTTAGATCCTCCTTTTATGTATCTCTGGAGTTGGCACATGGCAATGCAAATCTTCCCTTTGCAGATGGTGGGTACAACAAATGGAACACAGAAATTCAGGGAGAAAGGCAAAAATCATCACTTCACTGGCTTAGTGAGGCATCTGCAACTGGAAAAGGACTCATACTGGCATAGCATGAATCCCCTTGGACAAATTTTTTCTCCTTAACTTTACTTCTAGGGTTAAAAATTTTCAGTTAAAGAAAAATAAACAAAAGTGGCCAGCATTGCTCTCACAGACGTGACCAAAGGGGTTTAACCAGTAAAGGAAATAAGGCCGAGAGATTATCTTAAACTTCTTTCCTATTAAAACAATTCATTTCATATATTGCCACAATGCAACAACTTTATCTGAACTTCCTTTCAACCTCTATAAACATGTCCTTAAAATGAAAGCTGTGAATTAATATTTGAAAAATACAGTCTCTGTATGACATTCGGCAACAATTTTTGAGTAGTAGTAGTAGTAGTAGAATTTGCTTCAAAATGAAGCATTGCATTATCAGATCAAAGAGAATTTAGTTGGAAAATATGCCTAGTGTGTAAACCAGCTATAAAATTAATGTAATTTTTTCTGTCTTTTAGTGAGCTTTGTTGCATAAAAATGTGGTTTGGAACTGACACTTACTCTGGGGCAAAGAATCCATTGAAAGAGTTTGAAAAACTCCATTCAATAAGATAGGTAAGAAAAACTATATTTTTTAATTTATGGTTCACTTCAGTGTACACTTCAGTGTAAAATCTTCTACTCGGGAATATCCCTTTTTGATACTGGGGCAAAGAATCCATTGAAAGAGTTTGAAAAACTCCATTCAATAAGATAGGTAAGAAAAACTATATTTTTTAATTTATGGTTCACTTCAGTGTACACTTCAGTGTAAAATCTTCTACTCGGGAATATCCCTTTTTGATACTCAGTCTCATTCTTTGGAAGGTGCAATGTTTTCAGAGAGTGATGAGAGAATAATGAATTGAGAGGCAAAGTGCCTGTTTTAGGCACCCACTCAGCAGAGTGACAAGAATGGTGCTGTCATTCAGCAAGGACAGCATTGTTTTGTTACTGCTGGGATTATCTGCAGGAGGGCTCTGTGGGAGACTGTGAAAGAAGTTACAGAAGAGGAAGTTTCATATATGCATGACCCCAAAATGAATGAAGATAAATGAGATTGTGTATCTCTTTTTTTTTTTTTTTTTGAGCTTTTTTTTTTGCATTAACATTTAAAGCTCTGAAATAGGGATTCTCATATGATTCCTGCTACTATAATATGAGCATGGGTAATGAACCTGCTGCATTAGCTGGAGAAAAACATTCTGGGGAAACCATAGATACAACAGAAAATTTAAGACTTGAGATCAAGGGAAGGACTATCAGGCCCCAGACCTTTCCCATGGCTTTTGCTCTCCATCTCTCGGCTCACTGCCCCTGTGTGGCTTCCTTCCCTTTCAAAGTTGTTTCATCATACTCCAAGCAGATTTGTCTGCATGGGGATAGGAAGGGTGTTTAAAGATTTTTAAATTGTTGCCTCATGGTCTGTAGTCCAGTTTCTTGTACCCATAAATGGGTATCAGCAAATCAGTGTGGGTGAGAAAGCACTTCAGCGTGTTCTGGGTTGGGAACAAGGGGCAGACCCAGGCAAGGCTTCTCAAGCCACCCAAGTGTTTGCAGAAGGGCTGCGCTCCTATGCAGCCACTTGTGTTTCCAGACAGTGAAGCGTTGTGGGTGCCCACCTTGATGTGCCATTAGGCAACAATTAGCCAGGAAGCAGGGTAAGAGTCACTGCTTTTGAAAGACTTTCACAAGGAGGCCTCACACCCAAGGCTCAGAGGGGCAAGGAAGAACCCCCATTGTGTGGCAGACATCCACATACAGGGATGCTCAGGTGCACACAGGGGGATCTTGGCCAAACCCTGTACTTGCAACAGCAAGCTCATCTTATTTCCAAGTGAGGGCTGGGTCCCACGGGGGACCCCACGCCTCCCACCCCACTCCCCCTTCTCTACCTGTGTGTTCTTTTCTTTCCTGAGGGGATTTTATTTCTTCCTTCCCCTGGCAACAGCTCCATGGCAGTTTTCCCCCGCCAACAGCAGCAGGCAGCAAATGCTTTGTACACCTTGAAACAATTTCTTTTACAGGCCACGCTGTGGAAGGAATCTGAGCAGCTGAGTTGCTGCATGCTGCAGGGGCATGGATCTGCCTAAATCCCACTGGCCTCGGCAGGAGATGGTTACATGTCTGGTTAGGGTTTTGGGGAAAGTTGTGAAAGGCACACGAGAGAGTAGAGACCTAAATAGTGGGGATTTGGTGGAGAATTCTGAACTCCTGTGTTTTTGAATTTGAAAAAAATCACTTGAAATGCCAAGGTGAAAGTTGTTGGGGGATTTTTTGTTTTGTTTTGTATTTTTTGGGTTTGGGTTTTTTCTTTTTTTCTTTCAATTGTACTTATTTTGAACACATCCTGATTTGGGAAAGAGAGCTTTTGCTTAAGGAAAGCCAGGTATCCAGAGGAGTAGTTAGATCCCCAGAGTCAGTTTGGAAAATTCAGAGGCTCCTCTGGATGTCACCCCTCAAAGGACAATTTAGTTCCTGAAAACAGTCTGAACCAACTGCAAGACCTAAATTTTTCTGTGCTGTGGAATTTGCATTTGAACCTGAAGAAACATAAAGAATGGAAACTAGAAACCAAGTTGTAGTAACCCATGTTTTTTGCCTGTGTTATTGCACAGGACTGTGGCATGCGGTCTCGGTGAGAGAGGAGGAAGAGGCTACCAGCATGATGGAAAAATCCTACAAACAGTAGGAAAACTTACAGAATAAAGGCCTTGAATTGAAACATGAAGTTTCAAATCTAAAATACTTGAAAATAAGCTGTATAGAGCAAGGTAGGGACAATTTCATCTTCAACAGCCACCTAAATTTCTTATGTACAATATTTAAAAGTGCTCTCAAGATATTAGTCCCAAATTCCCCATAGAAGAAAGCACCACAGCCTTGCCTGGCAGAAGCACTGAAAAGAGTGTTGTTGCTGTGCTGTTACACAGCTGCCTTTTCTGTGTCCCCATCATAATTGATCTACAAACCTGCCTGCCTGCCTGCATGCCTGCCTGCCAGGCATTCCCCCCTGGAAGATGGCGGTACCTTCATGCTGGCGCTTACCTGGAGAAGCTCATTCTAATTTTCTGCTTATCTGCCAGAGCAGTGTGATCAGACGCGCCATTTGAAAGGTGTATTGGGGTTTCTAAGCCTCATGAAACAAGGCAGAGGTTAACCAAGGCAACCACCAGGCTGGAGTTGAAAATTGGCCTGCCTTCAGAGGATAAAAGAGCAGTGGGAGGGTCTCTTTAGGCAAACAGCTATCTAGTGAATTGCTAAAAAAAAACCCAACAAAAAACCCTTGATCTTCAGGGTGCAGAAAGAAGGAGCTTTCTGAACTTGGAGAAGGTTGGTAAACAGGAGGTTGACAGCCAAATGTTGGTGCCCCCCCACATCGAGGGAATGGGGACTGTGTTGCATGGATGCGTTCCAGTTGGAGGAGAGCTTTGCTCTGCGGAGATGCTCTTGGGTCAGGTGAAGACAGCAGAATTCTTGCAAACCAGATGGGTAAGTCAGCTCCTCAGAGCTGGATTTCAAATGAAATCTGGGCCCCTTCATTATTGCAGGGTGGAACCAGGAATTTCCATGGCTTTGATCAAAATCCTACAAAAGTAATAGTTGCGGAGATGGCTTGCTTTGAAGTTTTGAATTTGAATTTTGAGAGAATCCAAAATGCAAGCTACAATAGGCTGAAATTTGTTTCAATAAAAACATTTGGGGAAAAAAAGAAATAAAAACCCAAACTCTGAACTCTCATGGAAATGAAGAGTTTCTTAAATACTCTTTCAAACTTGATGGAAAATGTACATCATGTTTGGGATCATCTTGGTGAAAAGATGGTAACAGTCTTAAAATGGAAAAACTGTAATATTTTCAGTGAAGAGTAGACTGAATTTTACACATTATGTTTTCCCTCTTTTTTTAAAAAAATATTTTAATTTCAGCAGAAAAAATACAATACAGACTCTCTTGTGATAATGCAGTGTTTTGAGGAGCAAGATTCGGAATTTTCTCCCTGTTTTCCAGTTTGAAAAAGTGTTGAAAAAGATAAATAAGCTCTCATTTATTCCCTGAACCTTCCTTTGGGAAAATCTTTCAACCTTCCAAACATTTTTTTCTTCCATAAAAATTCTTTTGAGCCAGAATTATAACTTGATATCAATCTCTAGTGCAAATGAAACATAAAATCACTTTGTACAAACACTGGTGATCAGAGACAGCTGACCTTAGCCCTACTCTGTTCCTTCTAGGGATTACTGTATTACTGTAACTGTGGTTATTGAGGAGGTAGGAGAAATATTTTAATGGTAGTCCAGATGTGGTTTGCATCCATGTGTATACATGAAAATACTATATTTATATGTGTGTGTGTATATATAGGTACTATATATGTGTGTGTGTGTGTGTGTGTGTGTGTGTGTGTGTGCGCAAGCGCGTATATAAATTACAGAGATTTGTGTTTTCCACGTTACCGGGAACTCATATTGAGACAGTGACATTTGATTGCATCCTGTGAGATGAATAGTTTACACATAGCTGAAGAACAGAGTCACTATTTAAGCTGTAAAATATTCTGGTTTGCGCCACTTTCATCTTGATAGACGTTAATGTAACTTTCTTTTGCCAAACTGAAGATAAACTGTTTGTCTTTCAGTCTCATTCCAAAATAGAGAAATTACTTAAGTGCCTCACCCCTAAAAGGAACAGTATGTGATGAAACAGAATATGCCTGAACTTATATTTAATTTTGCTGACAAATGTCTTTTGAGTGACTGACTGTTGCTCAGCTTCTTCTCCAGTCCTTTATTTTTATGAGTTTTTTAAAACACTGATCTTTCCACAAACTGGTGACACAATGACATTTCAAGATTGGAATTCGTCAGAATACATTTGATGAAATATATTTAAGTAAAATATGCTGCTTCTTGGATGCCAAAAGATTTTGCAGAGGTGCTGGTGTTGATGAATGAGGAGTTTTATGTATCCCAGGCTGAGGTCTCTGGTTATGTCTGATCTGAAAATTCGATCTCCCTAACTCAGAAATAGATGTTTCAACAAAATTCCACACCCTTCCATTTTAAAATTTCTTGTTTTCATTTCAAGACCATACAAAAAAATTGGAAAACCTGCTCAGTTTTGGAATGGACTTATTCCACTATCACCCAGCCAGCTCTGCTCGATACCTTCTCTCCCACAAATTACTTGTGCCAGGTTTCCAGAAATGGATGTGGGGCTACAGCTATAGGTTTTTTTTTTTCCCAGAAGTCACCTGTCATCTCACTGTAGCTTGAGTTTCCACAGACTTCTTTTTTTCCACTGAGTCAGGCCGTGAGAGCAGAGCACAAGCTCACTTGCAGCCAGGGCTGTGACTTGGCTGGTTGGCTCCGCGTTGCTGTTCCAGCTGTCCGGGCTGCTTTCAGCAGGGCCACCACTGTGGGTACATTTTTTAAACACAAACAAACAAAAAAAAGTTTACAAATGTTTGTCTTCAAATTCCTGCACAAGGGCAACTTATTTGAAACCCACACCTGGTTGAACAGGGTTAGGCTGTGCCAAAGAAAGCCTCTGTGCTTGTTTCATTTGAAACCAATGGAGGGGAAGATAGTTCGTTAAGTCTGCGGTTTCCAGAAATGTCTCTGATGTGGAGTTAAACTTCTTATGTTTTGAACTCTTGTTTTGTTAAATGAGTGCAATGTTAGTTGTACAGCCTGAATTTTTAATGACTTGTTTCTTGGTTTAGAAGATGGAGTCGCATTTTCAACCTTTGAGGCTGTGGTTGGAGATTAGGTAGATAAGTTAAAAGCCTGACCAACTCCCCTAATTAGGTTTTGGTTCTTGCAGTATATGCTGAACTTTACAGGTCATGTTTCCACACACTGAACTCTCAGTCCATTTCCCAACACACCTTGAACTTAGAGTAAAACTTGACATTTCTTATCAGAAGTATTTTTTCTTTGGATTTCCTGGAAGTCCTGGACTTGACTTGCAGAAAAATACTTTTTTTCTTTTTTCCTTTTCTTTTTCCCAAAATTAATGCATCCTTTGAAATGGTGAATAGTTTTGAAAAGTATCTCTCATGTGAGTCGAAGTAGTAACAGCAAATACTATGTTCTTCTGTGAAAAGAGTAGAAACTTCTATCACACTTCTTCCATAGAGGACATTGTGTTGCCATTCTCAGAAATACACAAGGGGCAAATTTTCCAGGAGGTCATAACCAGCCAACCATATCAGGAATCAAAAGTAAATAGTGCTAGGAGAGGTGGCCTTTGGAGAATGGAGAACTGGTACCTGTCTAACAGACTGTGGGCTCCTGATCCTCCAGGCCATGTGTGAAAATGGGACTTGGGGTGACCAAAGAGCCATAGAAGAATGACCTGCAGACCTTTGGGAGAGGCATCCTTGGGGATGGTCTGTGCAGATGGTTTGACACTGGTAGCTGTAAAATTTAGTCTGGCAGATTGTATGGGTTTTAGCAAGTTTAAACTACCTCACATGCGTGCTCCACAGCTGGTGGGCAGGAATCAAAGAGGAGCTTATGGGGGATGTCACTGAGATGAATGCAGAACATTAAGGCAAAAACATCCAAGTCCACTTTCTCCAAGCAGGAATTTATCATTATGCCTAGCTGTTACAGTGGGTGGTCTCTGTACTACTAATATGATGTAGCTGTTAGAAAGGTATTTCCATCTCTCATCATTTTCTAGTGTTTACTTACCCTTGCTGTGACACTGCTATTGACTCTGAAGTTGTAATTATAGCTAATAATTCAGTAATCCTGATGATATATTGCAACAAATTGACCAACAATTACATAGAAAACAGTATTGTGGCAGTCAGCAGGGACTGCCTGGCATGAAATAACTTTAATTAGAGCTGACTTATACCTTATCCTGCCTCCAGGGTGCAGCAGATTTTGAGTGCTAAATGCTAACATTTCTATTAATTTATATGATCTTAGGAAATGTCAGTTTGCTAATTGGTCAAATAAAGGAGTCTCTTTTGCAGAAATGGTGTAGTTTACAGAACATGGAGGAAAATAATTTCAGTGGCTATTAGCTGTAGCTGAAACCACCAGCATCCTGAGTTGCCAAGATCAATCAGTTCTGTAGGGAGGAGAGGAAGTGCTTGCAGAAGTGTCTGGCTCTCCTACAGGCACTAAGTTGAAATTTCTTCTTCCTGTATTCAGAAAATATTTTTAAATTCAAAATATGTGTGTAGCAATTTAAATTGGTTACCCAAAGAAGAACTATGCACATGAACTGGAAAGGAAGACCACTCTTCCCCACTCCAGCCTCTGCAAGGATGATGTTTCTATTCTGGTGAAACCTGTGGCATATGTCATTCCTTTTTTCAGTATATTAGTGAGATGCAATATGACAAGTTCATGAGATTTATAGGCTACTTGTAAGGGATCTTTAAACCACAAATTAGGAAAAGACAGTCCTTATGTTCTGTGTCCAACCTCAAAATACATATACATTTGCTTTAAAAAATGTGCAGTTTCCACAAGGGGAAATCACAGATTGCAACAAACACCACAGGAGAGATCATCAGATACCTACCTGTCTGTCATGTGGAGGGCTGCCATTCCAGGTATCCCTGTGCTTTCCTCCACAGCACCTCTAATATAGGCACTACCATAATCCCTGTCTTCCTCTTGAACTGCATTCCCAAATGTAGCTCTCTACAAAACTAGCCCCTCTGTGGTGGCTTCAGGGCAGTGGAAGAAATGCACTCAATTACATACACAAACATAACCATGGAAAGTAAAATGGGCTCAGCTTCTCCCATACCTTTCTTATCTTGCTTGTTTCCTAAGCTTTGGAACAGGAGCCTTGTTTAAACATAAGTTAGCATAACACGCTAATTTTAAATATGGACCTGTAGGCAGCAGTATAACATAAGTGTTAATGCAATAACTTTGAATGCAGACCTTAGCTGAACCCTAGAGCCCTGGTGGTTCTGCAGTACAAATACAGTCATTCAGGGGTGATCCTTTGCTTGGATAAAATGCTTCCATTCAAAAGTAACGATAGTGTTTGAATTAATTAAGTTATAACTGAAGTTTTTCCATGATGCTATCTTAAAACAATAACCTAGCAGTGGTACCCACAGCCTAATCAAAATCAGGCTTTGTGGTTTTAGGTGATACACAAACACTTCTGTAGACCTGAGGTAAAAAATTTGAAGCATTTCTAAGGGAATTAAAAACCTCAAACTCACCTTCTGAAGTAATCTTGCTACCTAGGAGCAGCTTTTTCAAAGTGTTTATTGTCCCTTTCAACAGTAGCAAAGGGTAAATGATAAATAGAGAGCTGCAAGTCATGGGTAGGGATTTCAGCAAGCCTGAGGTACCAGTGCACACGTCTGCAGCTATTCACACCTATGTACTTCTAGAAACCCGAGCCTGGATACCTCCCTAACTTAAAAAAAAAAAAAAGGGAATTAATACCACAAAGTCTAACCATGAACAGAGAAATGTGAGCCAGAATACCTTTAGAAAACAATTTTCAAAGGTATATTTTCCCCTCAAATTGTAAATAGGCTGCCTAGGAGAGTTTATTATATGAGGTTAGTTACAGCATTAACTTGACTCTAACAGGTATCTCTCTGTCTGCTTAGCTCTGTTGTTTAGCAAACCCATAGTTAGGCTCCCAAGCCACTGTTGAAAATTGTCTTTAGAGTTGCCCTGAAGCACCTGTACTGTACCTGGGAAAGGAATGCACAAAGGAACAGAGCTGTTAAAAGCAAATTCTTACAACAAAATAGGTCTTTTTATGCTAAAAGAAATCATACCCCTTGTGTAGTACGCCTTCAAAATGTTAGAAGCGTTTCTGTCTGAAGCATCCTGTGAAGTGAACAGAAGGTAGAAGGAGAGGTCCTTAAAGGCTCAGGCCCTCTTTGAGCTTTCACTGGTAGAATTGGGGTTTCACTGCTGTCTTGTATAAACTAATTTAATGTCATTTGTTTTGGAAGGACATGTTGTCTCTTGATATTATTGCTCACAGACACTTTTCTTTGTGTACCAGAGAGACAAGAAATCACACCATTTAAAAGAAAGAGGCAGCAAGGATTCTCCCTCTTGCAACAATTCTTCAGCCAAAGGAGTTTCTGTAAGTTCTGTTTCACTTCTCCCCTCAGCTTCCCAGCACTGTCCTACAGTTCAGATTGTCACTATCACAACCAGGTTGAGGTGAGATTTTAATTAATCTGGTGGAATCAGGAAGAGGGCTTGAGCATGGCTGCGGTGTAAGATACAATTAAAAGAATTTTTTACTGTGTCTGAACCAAGCTTGAGTTAATCCTGAAGCTAATTTGAGATCAAAAGCACAGAGACTGTTTGAAATCTTATCTGAATCAGATTGCCAGATCATTTAAGGCAAACATTAAATAAGATTGCTTCAGTTACTCCAATCAGTCAATCTTGGTAACTGAGATTGAGTTCTTCAGTTCAGAGGCTGATCAACTACTGTTAGATTCAGGTAATAAATGGGGTAAATTAACTGGCATGTATCCCTTGGTGCTGTAGTGGGGCTTCTGGAAAGAGCTCCTCCACATTTGGACCACACCATGGCACAGGCACAGCTTGGGTTCACAAGTCTGGGACTATTGTCTCCAGCATACAAAGGGCTCAGAGTCACAGTTTGGGTTTTGACCTACTGTCAGTTTAGGCACAAAAAATTTCTCACCTTTGCAGGGGCACTGCCTTTCTTAGTACACTTAGACCATTAGAAAAAGCAATACCGTATCACTCTGTGAAAATGCACTGGCCATAGGAGATGATCACTGCAATATGAGATAATTATTTTAAATGTTTTAACTGAACCTATAGTACACTGAAGTTCTGGCTGAAATCCAGACAAAATCTGCTCATTTTAAATGTACCTGTGTGTGAGGAGATTGGCTGTTTCACCTGCAGTGGTTTATGTTAGAAGGTAGATAGCTCAGATATCAGATCTCAGGTTATATGCACAGAATTTTGCAGATCTTTTTCCTAGCAGTGCTTTTTTTTTTCTTTTCTCTTTTCATGATTGGTTTTGGCTTGCAGTTCCCATGGTTTAGAGTTCGGGTTGGGCAGCTGGAACTCAAAACTGGAAATGTGGGGCCAAGTTTCTGGCTTCTGCTTTCCAGTGCCTGCCCCAAGTAAGGTCCCTGGGTACATCCCAGCCTCTCTTCCCAGACTGTAAAATGACTGTCAAAGGGTTTGCCTGCCTCAAAAATGAGTTGAAGCCTCTGATCAACTGCACAGGGAAAAGGGCAAAAGGGCTTTTACTTGTCTCCCTGGTTTTAAGCTGTTTAGGACTTGTAACTCTTAGTTATATCTTTCATTTTGGTCATTCCCTTTATTTTTTGGAGTAGGAAGAAAGCATAAAGTTGTTAAAAATATTTGTTTGTTTCATAAAAAGACCTGTTGCTCTGAATTACAGATTTTTAGCTCCCAAAACTATAAACTTGTGATTCAAACTAGGACCAGGCATAGGTATCTTCCTTTCCTTGCTATAAATGCAGCTATTTCTGTACCCAAAGTGAGACTCAAAGTAAGGCCAGCAGATTCCTTGGGCAGGGTCTGAATTCAGATGAAAGGCTGAGGCCCCGAGCCACCAAGTCACCTCCCATGTGAAGGAGGCCAGAGGAATCAATAACATATGTACTTTACAGCATGGCAGTAATAGTGGAATTTTATAGTGGCTTTCAGTTATAGCCTTGAAATTGATTTCTTTACCTTCTGTGTATTAACTATGCATAACACTTGCTGGGAGCAAACCAAGTGATGTGCATTAGATCCCAGTACATCAAACAAGCCCCAGAGTAATGTAGCCACCCATTTATTTTGGCTGCCTATGGTATATGGTAAGCTATGCAGTTCAAATATGCTTGCCTCTCTTTCCACATACACTTCACAAGTTCACAAGACATAGCTTTAATATTATTAGCATATTGTTATTTAAGAAAAAAAAAAAGGCAAATTCTTTGGTAAATTTAATAAACATCTGGTTGTGATTGGGGAAGAGATTGCTATTTGAAGTCATTCTGAGAGGTTGATAATTCTTCCCCTGAAACTATCTACAAAATCCCCTCCCTCTCATGCCCCAAGGCCTAAAAATATGTATTTCTTTTCCCCTTTGATATCCTGACACTTTCTCTCAGGAAAGGTCTAGTAGGAAACAATGCTTAAGATCCAAGGTAAAAGTTCTTATCTATCGCCTCAAACTACAGCTTTTACCTGCTTAACACCTGTAGTTTGATTGATAACACTTTACAAGATGAGATAAAGACCCTAAATACCATTAGCAATATTCACACCCTGGCAATCTTTGCTCAGAGAAATGTGCATTAATGTTCTGTTATTACAGTAGTAGTTTCTATTTTCAACTGCAAGCCAATTTATCGGGGTGTGCAAACTTTGCTGAGGACATGCAGTCCCAGCACAAATATGACCAAGCACATTCTTGTTTCATGATTAGATCTGTATGAAAATGAGGAGGCACTGCCTGCAGTTGCTTTGTGCTGTGAAGCAGCTGTAGACAAACCTGTTGCTGTGACAATGTGAGATAGCAGTTGGGAGATTTGGCACGTAAGCTCAGCCTGAAAATCTTCTCATTCCTGTCTGTGTCTTCTCAGATGTGACGTGCAGCCGGGTGAGATCCCACACGGATTTTCACACCAACCTTCCAACACCTTTGGGAAATGACAGATACTTTAGCAAAAGCACAACCCTGTACTTTGTTCTGCAGTTTTCTTAGTTCACAGCCCCAAATTTTGGAATGTCATGCTGGCTCAGAGATCCTGGTTTTCTCTGATCTAGCTCTTTGTGTTGTTACTGTTTGTTTTCACAAAATGAGTGTATGCTGCTCTGTGGTGTACATGAGTTCTCCCAGGTGCCAGGTAGAACAGCAGAGGTTCAAACTAATAAAAAGAAGCAAAGGAAAAAAGGGAAGGAAAATCAGAAAGCATGATCATCTTAATGTCCCTTGGAGCAGCAGTGGGAAAAGAAAATTTCATCCTGGTGGATCTGGAAGAGAGGGATAGTCCAACACTATGGGACATCCAGAAGTTGAGGGCTATCACTTGGACTGCTGGCATTTAAGGGCAGACCTGCCAGATGAGGCTTAATAGCATTTACACCTACCAGCCTACAGGACAAGACAAGGAAGGATTAGTTCCAGGTCCTCTGAGCATGCCAGGTTTGTCTATATTTAGTCTTCTTCCAAGGCATTGCTGATCTCTGTGCCTCTATAGTGTCAAATCCCACCCTGACAAAAATCTTTTCAGCCACTGGGGTTTTCTGTAGAAGGATACATCACCCTGATCAACTCCTGCATTTAGGTTATTAAATAAACAAGTATTCCTACTCATTCCAGGTAAAATGGCAGGTGCCAGCTGGCTGGAGTTCTGTCCATGGAAGAAGGCAGAGTCTCATTTCCACCACTCTTTGCATCACAAAAAAAAAAAACAAAAACAAAAAAACCTTCAGGGGTTACAAAGACAGAGAATGTTTGTAAAGCTCTTCCTGATCACTAGTTCTGTAGGGAAGTGTTTTAAGACTTTTTTTTGGTGTGTGATATTTCTAAATAATAACATCAATGATCTTAGTAAATGACAGAAAGTGATGCCTTAAATACCTGCTCAAAAAGCAACTGTATTATGATCTCATCAGCAGGATAGTTGTGCTTTCTAATTGTTCACTTCCATTGCAGAGAGTTGCTAATTAAAGATGTCATGTAGACCCACACAGGAAGGAAAGAATTTCACAAAATATCCTGTTTCCCACCCATCGGATGGGAATAGAGTGGGGGGTGAGAGAATGAATCAAAGGATGAGCACAAGAATATAAAGTTAAAGCTGCAATAGTGACAATAAGGGTTTGTTCTTTTCCACAGGAGCCTGTCCCAAGAAAGGATTCCTGATGGGACATTTCCTGTTCACATTGCTGTCTTTCTCATGAGAATCCACTCTCAGACCCCATGCCTCCTCGTGGACTCTGACAGATGGTGGCATCCAAGTGGACCCTGACTGAGCAGAGTAAGGGAGAGTCAGTGACATGAGACAATACTGGTGCTGCTGGAGTGTGAGGCATAATCCACAGCCAACACTCCTGTTACAAGAACTGCAACAAGAATAAAAAATACCTATGTGATTGCTTGTGGCCACTCCAAATGAAAATGTTGCAACAGATCTCAAGAATGCAAAGATGCTTCAAGAGATTTATTGCAATTTGCTTAATGCATGATAAATTATACCTATGGGGTCCTGTTCCTGCAAAAAGATTTCTTGGGAAGTGTTAAGCATATCTGATGCTTATCAAGAATGCTCAGGAATAATCAAATATATTTGATACTGTGTATAATTGCCCTTGGAATAGATTTTCTGCCATTGGCAATTTTGGTCTAAATTCCTACTCCCATCTGTCTTGAGGGTTTAAGAAAGCAATATTTGCTAAGTAGATATGCTAAGGATGCTGTTCAGCTGTGCACTGGCATGCTGTGCCTATGTAGTGTCACTCTGCATCTCTTCTTGAGAAACTGGAACTTTCCATTTGTAATTCATGCATTCTGGCCCTAGAAACCTCTGTCATTAACTTGGTACCTCTTGTAGAGGCCAGAAGAAACCTATTCAGACAACACCTGACCTATGGAAAACATTGAAGATTTTTTTTTTAACTGTTGGGTGGCCTCTGGGAAAGGGAAGGAAAAAAAAAAAACCCAAAAAAAAAAAAAAAAAAAAAAACACAACCAAACAAAAAACCCAAAACCCAAAACAACCCAGACTTATTAACCAGATATCTAACTCCAAGTTTCAGAAGTTCAATAGACACCAATATGTGGAGAATATAACTGAGGCATAAAACCACTAGAGAAAGCATGTGAGGCAGAAATAACAGTGAAATTTGATAGGTCTGATATAAAATCTAAGATGAATTTCCCTACTCAACAGGACTCTGTTGGTTCTATAGAATTAATCTAAAAGCCACTGAAAAAAAGCATTACTTTTCCCCCTAAAACAAAAGTTCCACTTTTTGAAAGTACTTTTATTCCTTATAAGTTGGCAGAAACTTTAAGAATTGATAAGAGAATGGCAGTGCTGTCCTTTAGGCTGAGGTACTCTTGTCAAGTCATGGTGATGTCTGCCTGGCTGAGTGCAGCCAGTGAACCCAGTGGGTACCACATGAATAATAAATGCAAAGCCAGAGTCCTGTCCTGACAGAGAACACAGTCAGTGTTGCTGTGGAAAAAGCCTGAGACACAACCTTGGAATATTTGCTGGAAAATTTAATGTATCAAGGGGTTTATGAATTACTAATCTTAGTTTATACCATTATTGGATAATTAATGCAGATGGTGGAAAATTGTGAGAGGGTGGATTTTTGAAAACATCATCACATGCTCAAGTTTCCAGTTTTGTCCCTAGTGACACTGTCCAGAAAGCTGTGGCCTTGACAGGAGCGAAGGCTTGGCCATGCACTTCTACGAAAACAAGTTTGAATTTTCTTTTAATTTTTGGGCTTCTAGTGGTCTGTTTGGAAGGAATTAGTAAGGGCTATAAAATAAAGATTTTCTTTGGAATACAAAAAAAAATAATCAAAGGCAATGTAGAACACAAATTTCCACAATTTTCTGTGGACCTGAGGTATTTGATATGTTCATTGCACAGATGCAGCAACACAGTTTAGCTGGTTTAAATACACTTAAATGCTCTCTATTACATCTGAAAGAACAATGCCAGAAGAACTAAAATGGAGTTTTTAGTAATTCCTCATCCAGAATAACTCTCCTACCACTGTTGTTCAGGAATAGCTGTACACCCTATCAGTGATAGCACCCACTGGAGACAAACCTGCACTGCCTGACACCAAAAGGAATATCATACATTTCCTTATCATATCTGTGAATTGCCCATCAAGATCATCTCAAAAGGAAAGAGAAATTGCCTATGGGTTGTGAGAGATGACAGCAAGCATTACTAAAGACAAGTCCAAGGGATTATGTGCCTCACTGAAAAAATTCACACTTATAGTCTTGTATTTGAGTATTTTCAGTTCCAAATCCTACTCAGGAAAGGTGGTTTAATTTGTGGTTTGTTTTTTCTTTTTCTTTTCCTTTTCCTTTTGACTAATTGTTACTTTTTACCTGAAATCACTGTTTATATCATTCAGTAGTTTATCACCAAGAACACCTGTGTGGGAACTGGAGGTGATAAGGAAATTTTCAATACATCACTGTTTTCTATTAGCAAGGTGTGAGCATATATAGAAGTTGCTATCTGTCTCCTATTTAAGTTAGATAAGGGAATTATGAAGTGGGGTGTGTCTTACCCATGGTTAATTTGTAAAATCCCACCTGAAGAGATAAACACTAGGAAGCTGTAAATTAAATGCAAAAACAATGTCTCAAAAATGTTCACAAGGGACTTTATCATTCAGGTTTGTTCCAGGGCAAATCTTGTATTATTTTCTTATTTCTATAAAACTTGTTAACAGCCATGCCACAGAGAGGTATTCACTTACATCACACTCGGGAATTGTGTTTGGGCAGCTTCTGGGTGTTATACTGGATGAGTACTTGCAAGGTATATGGTTGAATACAAATATAGGGAGAATCCTTAATATAAGAGTTAGTCTTTATATTAAAGTTGCTTGGGCCAAACAAATTTTGAGGGGCTGTGCTGAGCAAATATGAGGGTTCATCTCTGTAACTTCACTGGAAGTAGAGAGGAAAGAGGATTTGTCCATGGAAAATACTTATTTGAAAACATTCTGAGCTGAGAAGGACACAAAGAATGAAGGATGGACTTTGTGGACAGCACTGGCCTGGGAATCAGGATACCTGTCATGTGTTTGCCCATCTTTTTCTTTCCCTCACAGATGGAAAGTGCCTAAATAGTGCTGGATTCAGAAGCCTCAGTTCTTTTGTGGGTCTGTTAATTTCCTTCTTGTTTTTGAGTTCCCTGATAGAATACCAATGCCAATAAGCTTCTCACTTCCTTTAGACTGAAGGCTTCTAAACTGCTCTTGTCCTGTGCATATTCCTGTGAGAGTGTAAGATTGATCTGCCTTACTCAGACTGATGCAGTTGAGTGCCTGTAGTCAACCCTTCACAGAGCTGAAAAGCACAGAAACACTGTTGCCTAACCTGAGGCATTCTCCTACCTCCATGTTTAGTATGCAAATATGGAGTCTGGCTTTTCGATCTGTTGAGTGCCTAAAGCATCTTACCTCTCTTTGAAGAGTGGATTTGGCTTATCTTACTTTTTTGAAACTTCTCAAATATCTGCTTTTCTCCAGCATATGAGACAAGAATTCTCAAGGGCATGATGCAGACCTCCTAGTGTGCTAGCCCATCACTAGCTGGGCTTGGAAAACCTTGCCAGTCTTGTTCTGCACTGGTCAAGATTTATCACTGTACCTACACAGACACTATACAGAAGTCATGTTTCCTGTGACATGAAACAACCAGGAGGCTTTTGTCTAGCCCAGAGATCTTGACTCTGCTTCACTGATCAGCTCTATGTCAAAAAAGCCATCCTGCTGCTTTTTAAGGTTCTTCTCACAGCTCCCTTTGCTTCCAGTGTGACTCCCTGTCTTCTGGCACCAGGACTGACGAGTCTCCCTGGGTGAGCTTAGCTCTTTCTGCCCATGCCAGGCAGGCTCCATTGCTAGCAGCTGCTTTGCTACATGAAGGGACTTAAGTGTTGCTTCCACTGAGCTGAAAAGACTGGACTTGGCAAGTTCCTTGGCTTAATGAGGTCTGCAAAGTGTCTTTGAATCCAAGACTCCCATGATGGTAATTGTTAGCACTTTTCAACACAGCAGTCTTTATATGGAGTAAAATATTCAAAAGTGCTTAAGTGAAGGTCAATAAGACCTAGCTATTAAAATAAATAAATAAATAAACCCCGGACCCATAATTAACAGATGTTTGTGGTCCTGCAATAAGTGAAAATATTTTAACAGCCTTTTGGTAGAAACCAAATGCTGAAGTAACCCTTTGGTTAAAAAGCAGCATAACTGTGTAGCCTGGCAGGAAAGGCTCCTTCACTGAGAATAAAGAAGCCTCTGGGTTTGGGGAACAGCTTATTACACAGACAGACCAAAACAGAGCCAAAAGGAGGGTGCTTGGAAGAGCTTCCACCTGCAGAGCTGTACCTTGGGGGAGCATCTTGTCTGCAGCAGGACAACCTGCTGCTTTTGAGGCAGCTGGTTCAGGCAGTGACACCTCACCTCATTTCCCTGGGAGCTGCTTCCATGTCTGGGGCACCACAAAACAGGCAGCACAGAGAAAAGGTGCACAGCAGACTGGCTGCAGGGAAAGCCACAGCCTGGTGGTCCCCCTTAAGCTGAGGGATGATAAGTGGCATCTCCAGGGAATGGACATGGCAGCTTCAAAGACCTTGGAAACCAAAGAATTTGTCTCTTGCATACTGGTTACTGAATCGGAATGGGGAGAACACTGTTTCTTCCTTTATGAAATTTAGCCTTTTAATTTCCTTTGCTTTTACTATGTGTGTCCAAAAAACGAAGTGTTTCATTTTGGGGGTCAGAAGGAGTTTTTCAGTGCACATGAGGCTCTCCTCTTTTCATTTCATGGAAAAAATTAAGAGCAGGGGGAGAAAGGGAAGTTGCATCTGTTTAATGCAAGCTTCCAAAATATTTTGAATTCAGCAGTCACAGTGAAAATAAATGCAATTATTCACACAGCTCTACTCACTTTGCATACAGAAGCAGTGAGATGATTCACAACTAAAGATTTTTTTTTTTTTAACATTCATTTACACAGTGAAGTAGCAATATTGAGCATGGGAATATGTGTTTTGGATTCAAGACCTGGGTTTGTGAGCATATATGATGGAAATCGAGTCAAAATCCTGCTTAGATTTGAGTTCCTCTTCCTGGTAAAGCCTGCAGCTTGTGCAGTCTATCTGATTGTTACTTGCTTTAGTAGTAATAACCTGGTGCAGGCTGGAATATAAGCTTTTCACAATAAACCTCAGCTCTACTAATCTGGCTAGCTTTGACCCAAGTATTAGACTGCTTTCTCCTGCAGGCTGTGGGGATATGGTGCAAAATGAGAGAATCATTTGCCTTTAGGTTGAGCAAATGAAACCCAATTTATGGCAACAAAAACTTTGGAGGCTAACTTGCTGTCTCATTTATCCTTCTAAACGTAAATGAAAATCACATGTAAAATTTTATTAATAAAACAACTGTCACTTTTGGTTATTTTAAGCCTGAACTCTGCCAAATGCAAATACAATAAATAATTTTAGAGAGAAAACCGGGTAAGCCAGCCCAAAATCTGCTTTTGTATTTTTTTATAGAGATGCCAAGACTGTTTGATCAGCATGGGAGAGCAATTTGTTGACTCATGAACCTAGCTCTCTCTGATTACTGCTTACATAGCACTTTGGAAAGGTTGGCCAAATACCTTCAAGTCAAGTACCTTGTTATTATGAACATGAGTGCCAGTAACAAAGAAAAAATAGCCTACATGTCATTGAATAATAAATCATGGAGGCAAATAAATGGCTTTTCTAAGAAATGCTCTGTTTACATTTTGTCACGTGACGTGGCTTTGCTTATGTTCGTGGATGTGATAACACTTGAAAGAATACTTCCTTTTCACTGCAGCATCTTGGCATCAATCATCTCAGGGCAACTGCAAATTCTGGGATCTGTTTGCAATCAGGCAAACGAAGCAACAAGGGGGATTTAGTGGTAAGACCAATTGTGAGTGCTGGAGCTGTGTGGGTAAATGTAGCTGGCCTTGCTCAGCAGTCACAAACTACCTCCCTCACACGAGCCTTTGGCATAATTACTCATGCAGAACAGGTATTCATCCTCTCCAAGCACCACATAAATGAGGCCATGGTAAAGTTATGCAAAGGAAATATGTATCCAATCTGATAAGAAGTCCCTAATAATTGCTGGTATTTTCCATAATATTAGTTTAGGGCTAGAGCCACAAAAAAGGTTTAGGCATGTAAGCTCTGCCTAACTGCCTCATAGGCATTTGTGGCCAATATTTAGATCCTCAAAACCCTTGTTCAGCTACTGCCTAACCCTAGAGGCGTCTGAAGTCTGCAAGTGCCTATGCTCCTGCCAGTAAAATTCCCGAGGTGCCCAAAGGTCTGCTCCTGGGCATGCCTGGGACTGCCTCTGGTTTTTCTTTCTTCTTTTTTTCTTTTTTTTTCTTCTCTTCCCTTCCTGAGCTCAGTAAGTAGATACTCAGCTTGTTTAACCCCTGATGATATCCACCAATAGGAGTTCTGACAACTATCCTTTGAGAAGCCCCAGTAGTCCCTTGGCCACAAAAAAGCCTCCTACAAAAAAAAACCACAACCCCAAAAGTAGTAGAGCTGCTGGAAATAGTAGTTCAACCTCAGTCTAAGCTCTCCACAGTGACAGGACACCTGACATCAGGTCCTTTCTCTGACAGAGAGGGGACACTTCCCCTTACTGCTGTGCTCCAAGCTAAAGGCAAGGATTTTTATCTCTCTAGGGCATCATGAGGGTTTTCCCAGATGAGGCTGATGCTCTTTTGCAGAGTGCAGACCTGCCTCTCTTGGCTGTGCAAGGGATGTCCCTGGAGCTCTGCCCCAGCTGGCAAGTGTCCCTGTGCCCTGCTGTCCAGCCAGCAGTTCTGTTTCCCTGTCCCAGTTAACACCCTGGGGTGTCAGGCACAGTGCCAGCTTCAGCAGGGAGGGCCTGGGAGCCCTGCAGCTTTCTGCCTCCAGCCTGCTGATCCAGGAATTTGGCAGGAATCTCAGGCTGTGCTTCCGATGGCCAAACCAGCCAAGAAGGGGGGGGCCCTACTCCCTCACCCCACGGTCACGAGCCCTGCCCTCTCTTGTGGCAGTTCTGGCATCACTGGCCTCTGCTGAGGCAATCCAACTTCCTAAAATGCCCGAAAGGTTCCCCCCAACACCCTTGGCAGGTGTAGCCTTCTGCAGGTTTAGTGAGTTATGTCATCCCATGAAGGGATCCAGCCACCCCCAGAGCTGGCTGGGAGAAAGCCTTGTGAGCAGCCCTGCTGGCGGGGATGAGCTGGTGCCAGTTCCAGGAAAGGCTTTCTTCAGGCATCCCAGAAAACTAAGAAGCCTAACCTTTTTTCTTTCTTTTTCAGAGAAGAAGTTCATTGTCTGAACTGCAAAATCAGCCTGTGACCATCTTGCACAGGAGCTCATGTTCTCAAGAAGTGGCTAACGTGGGTACCCTACACCAAAAGAAGGTGGAAACCAACGTCAGACAGGTACTTTTTTGCCAGCAAGATACTTCTTCTAGTGTCTTTTTAACTGTTTTCAGATAAATCATATGAAAGCAGGTGTGGAAATGTGCTCCAGAGTAATATGAGTCAGGTGAATGGGATGGAGGCGTTTACCCCTTATGCTTCTCACCCTATCAAATGAGATCTTGGAGTTCAGCAATAAAGCAAATGCCCCATGGAGCTGGTAGGAGAGTCAGCAGAAGGAAAGTGAGATAAAAAGTCAGAATATAGCTGGGGTTAGGAGGGAGAAGGACGAGCTCATGGCTTTCCTGGTGTTTGCTGGATTTAGCATCTCACTGCTTCATAGTAAGTGGCCACCTCCACTTCCTCAGTTAAAAAAAGCTAGAGAATCTCAAAGAAATTTTATTTGTGTCCTTCCTCTTGGGCTTTTAGGAAGGAGACCTCAGCCTGGGTGTAGCTGGGCACCAGCATTTAACAGGCCCAGATGGAGTGCAAATGACTCAGGTATGGAGCTGTGATTTGCCTTTCTCAATGTGCTAGGACTCTTTTGGATTCAAGTTCTTGTGCACAGGTAGGTGGCTACATAATTTCAAATCTGTCACTGATCCATCTTTTATTTTGGTGAAGAAGCAGCAGAAGAAATTTTTCTGTGTCCATCCAGACTTGGATGAATTGTGTGCGTGCACATATACACACACACACACACATACATACTTGCTTGTACAGTTTCCAGTTCTTGGATGTGTTCTTTGACCATGGTTGTACTGGTAGCAGTAGGAGATGAATCCACAACTTTCCAACAGACAGCCCAATACATAGCAGAGGTTATGTTTGGACCAGAGGGTGGGTGGGCACTGGAACAGGCTTCCCAGGGCAGTGGTCACAGCACCAGCCTGAGAGAGTTCATTTGGACAATGCTGTCAGGCACACAGTGTGACTCTTGTGGTGTCCTGTGCAGGGTCAGGAGCTGGACTTCCATGATCCTCACGGAAGTGAGGATCAATGATGATCCAACTCAGGATCATGATCCAACTCAGGTTATTGTAGGATTCTAAGGAACTGGGGCAGTTGGCTGGGATGGCTGGTGAGGTTTGACTTTGAGAGCAGTGTTAAATGCACATGATGCAAGTTTGAGAAGGAGAAGACTTGCACTTCACATCTGCATCTGCTGGTGGCTCCTTTGTTTAGTGCTAGTTCAACTATGTGGCATCTCTTATTTGGTCTCAAAAATAAATATTTTATTTCTTTGGCTTTTCAATATGTGGTCACTTCATATAAATATGATGACTTGGTAGATACACTAGAGAACAGCAGGATAATGCTCCCAACTCCTTTTCTGTCACGTGTATGTTTATCTTTTCTGTCAATGTTGAGTACGGTACATACTGAGCTGTACATATTGAGCCCTTCTGCATATCTGTGAATTCTTACAGCACCAAAGGCAGAGTTCCAACCACCTGGTTGTATATCACCAGGGGCTTCCTGGTGATATAGAATTGCAGAGCATTATTAACCAGCAGTGTGTTATATCCAGTAAGAAAACAAAAAAAAAAACCAACCCACCCCACCCCCCCCCCAAAAAAAAAAAAACAAACCAAACAAAAAAAAAACAACAACAACCAAAAAAGGTTTGCTGTTCAAGTGTCTGCTCCTTCCAGCTTCTACCATGTGGTGGGCTTAAAATGCCTGGGATGCTTTTGCTCTGCTTTCTCCATATCTCACCCAGTTTCAAGCATGGTGTAAACCATGTTTTTTCTCAATTAAAGAATTAAATGCAGGTTAAATAAATAGTGTTGTCAGCTTCTGCTGTCTTAAAACAGTTTGAATTTGAGACATGTATTATAGGAGGTGTCTGGTCTTCCTGCTCTCTCTCCTGCTCTCAACTTTGCTACTTGGTCTGTGAGAAACTGTGTCCTCCTGGTAGTGCCATATTAGAAAGGAGGGGTGAGTGTTTCCTGTCTAGTGGAGCTATCATCAAGTTTCAGTCCAAATAAAGCTGAAAGAGTCTGCAGATTGGGAGGCTTTTCTGGTGAGATTTGCTCTGTACATTTGTTTTTATAGTACTATAGTTGCCAATCAAAGAAGCAAGCAAGTCACTGCTTAATCCAATGCAGACTAAACAGCAAGGGGACTGGTTATGGGAATTTGCTTACAAAGAGATTTCCTGTTCTGTTTGGAGGTCAGTCCCAGTAAAAATAAGATAGTAGATGCATTTACTTGGTCCCTCAATATATAAGTGTACAAGTAATAATCCCAGGTTAGCATGTGAAAAACATGGGCAGGAATCTGAAAAGTACCATCAGAGAGAGGCTTTTTCTTGATTGTATTGAGGGGGGACCCTTTCAAACTAACAAATGCCTTAGTATTGTCTTGGTTGCCTTAGTTTTCAGACCATTACAAGGGTGTAGATCCTTGAAAGACAAATTACAGCAGGTTATTCTTTTGCAGGTTAATCATACTGACAAGTTTCTCTCTTAGGGATGAACTAAACTGTTAACATGTATTGCAACCTCATTTTCTTTTGGTTATCCTGAATTTTCATGTAAATGAGGGAGTAGTCACAAAAATCCAGTCTCTAGGCATAATTTTAGAAATTAGTTAGAATATCAAATTGCTTCATCTGATGCAATCACACTCTTCCAAATGGGAAGACTAGAGTAAATTTGTCATTTGTGTTGCCTTGGGGAACTCCAGGATGTTTTATGTAATCATACTGCCATACTATGGTGAAGTTAGAAAGATGCTGAGGTACAATTCACAAACTTAGGACACCCCATGGCAGCAGTGCCCAGTTCATAAAGAAGCACAGCCTGGGAACTTTTTCCATGAGGCAGTGAGAGTTTGTCCCTTCCATTACCTTCAGAAGAACTGAAGCTGCTTTTCCAAAGGGGCTTTAAATGAATATCCTCATTCTTCCTATACTGCATAATACAAGTTATACAAGAAGGACGCTTCAAGGATGCTCAGATTGCACTTTTGCTTGGAAAATTCCTCATTTGAAAATTAACCAGTGACAATTTCTATGCAAGTTAGCTGGTGCACTGGGAGGGGCTATGGCTGTCCAGCAGTGTGGCTCATGAGTGATATAGTTGTTTGGTTTACTCACTCATAGGCCTTGCCATTTCTTCTGAGGAAGGGAGCAAAGATGGGCTTTTTCACACCTGCTCCTGGGTATGATAGTCCAGATGGGAATAGCGCAGGCAAGAGCTACATATTAAGGGCTGGACAAAGAGCTGCAGTTCTTAGTGACTTGAGGTGTTGGTACCTGCAGTTACTCCTGGCTATGAATTAACATAGAGGAAGGAGTTCACAGCAGTGGTCAGTAATGTCATAAGAACCACAATTACAGCCACTTCCCTATCAAAGCCCTTTTACTCTTCCTCTCATTTAGAAACAAATGTACCAGCAAGCATTTTTGAATTACTAGAGTCCAGTCATAGTTCATCTAAGCCAACATCACAGGAGAACCTTTCTTTTTAGATGTGCTACAGGCATGAGCATGGCCCCTGACAGTCCAGTCTGTTTCTGGCTGCTCTCTGTCCTTTTTGTTATGAAGCCCCATGAATTTTCCTTGTGTTGAGTAATGTTTTTTGGCCCTGCCCCCCTATATATCCCTCTCTTAGCAGATGTTCTATATTCATTTTTCATGTATATCCTATAAATTTCCTCCTACTCTTCTGACTAACTTTTGGTTGTTAAGCCAACAGAATCATCCTTATGCTTGCCATGGTTTTATTCCCTTAAATGTCTATTTGCTTTCAGAAGTGTACAGACACCTGTTTTTATCTCTGATGCATTTCCAGCCTTCACTTCCATATATCCAAATGGAAATGTTTGTTGAAAATCTGTAGTTTAGTTCTTAAGATACAGACTATTGATGAACAAATGCAGCTTACTCCAGTAAATTTAGTTGTTGCCTGTTGTGACACTACATTTCCTTTCACATTTTGAGATCCCTTCAATATTTCAAGATTTATGCATTTAGGCTTAAGCTGAAGTCTGTGAGGATTCTTCTTTAAGGGTGAGGTGTGTGATGCTTGTAGTAGATAATTTCTTTTCCAAATATGTTTATTGTTTTGCAACCTTGGCCAAAATCTTCATCTGTACTTGTGTGTATACCAAATTGTCAAGCACATGAGCTATATGTTATATATACTCACTGTTATTATACTCACTGTTTCTGTGGGTCTCCTGGTGTAATGTCAAATCATGTGATACTTGTGTTGTGCTCATCTGCACTTTGTCTTAATAGTGACATGGATGGCAAAGCCAAACAAGAGCAATACAAGAAGGTGTCCTAGTTTGACAGTGAGGTTTGTGCTGCATTTCTTTAGCTGGCAGATTGAATCTTAATATCAAATTTTGCTCATATCAATTATCTTTGCTTATATATGTTGACTTGGTCAGTAAGTGTCAATTTCTCCAGTTATTTGCTTTACTAAATCTTCCATTTCTTTATTTGGATATGAAATACAGTGCTTCATCATTCTCAGTGTTAATCTTGTTGTCTAAATCAATCCCTCCTTATGACATTGATCCATTTAACATCTCCTAAAAGCATTCTGCAGATTTCATAATCTCATTCATCCTTACTTGGAGTACCCTCATATGAGAACAATTACAGTTTTAGCCAAACACACAATGCTGTCATGTGGAAAGAGCTGTGACATATCAATATTGATTGCTGGTGGTGATTCTAATTGTACTAACTCCAATTTGTTAGTGTTTTCTGTTTGAAATTGCTGCACTTATGTTTGGTGAACCAGCTTGTTGCTATTAGCTTCCTTGGTGCTTCTTGGGTTGGCTGGCATTTTTTTGAAGTTAGAACTTCAATTTTTCCACATGTCAGTTAGAATAATTTCCCATTTCCTCTATAAACTTAGATCCTGTAAAGTTGATTCAGATTTCCCTCTATATCATAGGTTAGCTAATCTGATTGGTAGCAATTCTGCCCAGGGATTTCCATGCATGGGTGCTATTGTTTGGCAGCATTTGTCTTCCAGTTGGGAAGCAGGACACCTGCCCCACTTCCAGCAGTTTTCCTAAATTCTGAGTCCACCCGGAGCAGCTTGAAGCCCAAGAGGAGGTAAAAATGCTAATTGCCCAGAGACATGGCCAGGACCTGCACTTAACTCTGAGCTAATAGAGGCACCACCCCTTCTGCCTCTTCCACAGGCGGGGAAGGCAAACGCAGAGGGCATGGGAGACACCTGCCCCACAGGGTAGGGAGAGGGGAGGTTTCTCAGGGGACATTTGAGGGCTCTTAGCAGAGCCCAGTCCTAGTCAACTCTTTGAAACAAGAGCTGGCAGAGGTGTCACCCCCTCCCCAGGAACAGTGCAGTCTCCCCAAGTGCCACACATCTCACAGAGTGCTCCTTCCTTTAGTCCTCAATCTTTCCCCTTCTCTTCTATGGACTCTGTTAGTGTGCACATTAAAATGGGCTGCTTTTGTTTAGGTTAGTTCTCCCTCACTGCACAAAGTTGAATTTTGTCCTAAGTAAAATACAGTTCTATGTAAACTAACAATAAAACTGCAACCTCTGGACTCATTCTTTCCTCAAGTGGCACAGTCTCTAGGTCTTTACTTAATTTATTGCACTTTATTCCATAAAGAACATTTTTTACTTTCATTTTTTTGTGTGCTTAAAGCAGGAAATATTTCATGTGATGTTTGGAAGCAAGAGTAGCTATGCAATCTTTCATAAAAAAATCTCTTTTGACAATCTCCATAAGTTTTCTAATATATTTACTTTAAAATTATTTTGGATTCATTATATGTTTGCCACAAATTAAAGCTGATGCAGATCATGTGTTGAATTAAGTACTTGATCTCTCCCAGAAATTCAGTTACTTTTTACTCACTGGCCTGTCCAAACAATGAATTAGTTTCTTTGTTATCTGGATAAAAATGGCCAGCCAGAATGTATTTTATCTTATTCTTTTGAAGTACTTTCTTAAAAGCTTACATTTCACTCTGAGGAGCTTTTTTTAAACTGGTAAAAATCTGAATGTAATTATGGAATTTTAAAAGATTTTAGTATTATCACTATTGTAGATTTTGGAACACACAGAACCAGAAACCTCAGTAAAACTCTGAAGTTAGGGGAATATTAAAAACCAACATGTTCTTTTGCATGTAATTTTGCGCCATTCCCTGAAATAAATCACAGTAAAAAGTGTCAAAAAGTATAGCTTTGGCTACTAAAGAATGTTAGTGAATGTTCATATTAAAAGTTTGGTTCTCTTGATCAGAGTTTGAGTTATACAGAAAAACACGAGAGAGAGTTATGCAGAGAAACAGATATGTATGCAGAAATAAATAAAATTAACATTGTTGTTTAAATATGATTATAGAAAGTCAGACTTGTGAACATGAATTCTGGTAATTTTCAGTCTTCTGGAGTGGGAAGATTCAATAACAGCAAAATAGATGTTTTAAATATTACCTATGTCTAAGTATTGAAAAAATGTGCCATGAAATGTGCCACACTGTCATTATCATAATGCCATAAGTGAGCTGCCTCTCAACAAAGAAATATTATGTGATGTACTGTGTATCCTAATGTGCAGACAATGCAAATGACAAATAGGAGTTAATGAAATATGGATGTTGTCCTAGAACAATATAGGATGCTAAAGTACAACAGATTTTGGAACAGCTGTCCTGTGACACAGAAGTCATGAAATGAGACTGAGGGTTTTTTCTGGTTTAGCTCAACCAAGTTTCAAAAATTTCTTACTGTATTGCCAGAATATGTTCTGCTACGTATTTCTTGGTGAACTTTGTACATGTATGACCCCCAGTCCTGCTAAGATGTTCTGAGACCTGCGTTATCTTCCACCTGAAAAGGGACAGTAAAAGGTTGTTTCTCAACTTTTAAAGGGAAGAAATTAAAGGTATGTAAAATAACAAGAGATAGAAAGAATTTAAATCTAGTTCTCCTGTTTGGTCCTTCATAACAGGAGGATTAGAGAACGCAGCCGTGAATGGCAACAAGTTTGAACAGCTAGAAGACTTGTGTTGCTCTTTTAAAGAAAACACCAAAGCTACATTTTGAAAATACAGCCCTATTAGGTTGTCTTACCATTGAACTGTGAGAGCAGTCAATGTACTCTTAGAGATGGTCACACCACTTAAAAGCAAAATTAATGGGTTGGATATGTTATGAGTCAGGCATTATCTGATGAATTGTTTGGATGGTGGAAAGGGCTTTGGCAACAATTTCTTTGAAGAAAGCCCCTGATCATTATGGATAAACCTGCTGGAGGGAGGTAGCTGGGAAGAAAGAGATGTGTGAGGCTTACCTCAACAGCCCCTCATCAACTGGGGCAGTCTGGGATGATAAATGGGCTAAAGCTGGGCATATCCTATCAGTTGCTGGGTGCGTCTGCCTCCACCTGCTTGTAAGTTGGCCACATATGCTGGAGGTGCATCAGGGGGCAATCCAAGTGTTCAGGGTCCCAGAAACCCTCACCAAACTTACCAGTGAGACTGCCCAAAGAGCCCAGTGTGGTTCATGTTTCAGCTCGTGGGGTAGTAGGAAGTTTCTCTAAGAAAGTACAGATCATTGTGGTAGAAAAAGGGAACAACTTTGCCTGCAGCAGCTTGTTCTGACTTCACAAGTCCTTGGGTCCTCTTTCCTCCCACTCAACCATCAGAAATGGTGTGTCTGAATCCCCCTAACTGCGTTGTGGTGGAAGTTCCCAGAAGGTGCATTTTGCAACACTTATGGTTCCTCCATAGACCTTAGTCCTTCCATGGAAAGAGCTCAGGCAGTCCAGCATTTGGAGTGCCATTTGGAGAAAATGTGATGGTCAAACCACTTCAGAGAGACAGAGAAGGAAATTACACAGAAGGTGCTACCTAATCCACATTCAGGAGAAAATTGTTGTACCTCTCACAACCTCCCTTCAGTTTAGGGGGATAAAACTGCTGAACCACACCTCAGACTTCTCAGAAAAATCCTAAAAACCTGACAGGACAAACTTATTTATAAATGATTGGAACAAAGTATATCATTAAACTAAAAGAAAAGATATAACAGTAGCCAAAGACATACTTTTAGCCAACCTATCTGTAGATCATTTTCTGACCACAGTGAAAATGTATCACATCTACTTTAAGCATTAATTTTTTTCAATATAATAGTTCTTTCTTATTCATTTTTAAGCTGAAAAGATATATTATGAATGGAACAAAGGACTCCTACCACTATACTTCAACAGTACTCCATACAATTCACCTCTGACTTATTTTAAGAAGCTTCTGCCTTTCTATTACTTTATAGGTGTTATTTATTGTGAGGAATTACCTCTAATTTTAGGGAATAACTGTGGATGTAACCACAACATACAGAACTTTTTTTGTGAAAATCTTCCTTTGTTTACAATAGCATAACTCTTACTAACCTCAGTTAATATGGAAAAAAATCAGGACATTTTAGAACTCATATTTGGATTTAAGATCTAAGTTTAGTTCAGTGAAAGTCCTAACTTTCTCCTATTTTAAGAATTTCTTTTGAAGTTACTGCTTTTGATTGGAGCCATCAGTTTAAATACCTTTCAAAACTGTTAACCAATGTGATATGCTTTAAGTCACACTGTTAGAATCAGCGATGAGGATGGCCCTGGATCAATTTCTCCTGTTGATCTCTCTTCCTGCCTGAGCTTTTAGACCTTTCTCCTGATGTTTAAACACCAATTGGTGACTATGCAGGTGTTTTCACACTAAAGAAGTCTAACAAAAAAGCAAAGAATGTTTCTTTTTTGAATACCAGGTCAGCCAGTAATGCCTAACCAAAAAGGCAAAGTGTGAATATTATATGATAGATACAGATATATACATATAAAAATGGAAAATGTACCTTCTCACCCCTTCCTCAAGAGATGAAATGTTGCTCCATACATGACTCAAAAGCAAATAGAATCCTAATTACAGCTCTTGCAGAAAGCAAATTACAATCTATTTTAATTTTATCACTGATAACAAATACCATTTTGATGTTCAGAACTGCTAGTGCCTCCTTTTTTATCATGCTATTCTTTGCATCATGAAACAGTCCCAACCCTTTCTCCAATCCCTTGGAAAGAATCAGCACCTGCATTTACAGGTGGAGAAGTTGTGGCAGAAGCTGTGCTGGAGCAGAGCAGGACAGTGCCAGGGAAGGTGTCCTGGCTGGGTGGCCCTTTCCTTCTCTTCACCCAGAGCACATGGGCTTCCTTCACACACAGCTGCTTGTGTGTCCTTAGAGCTGGGCTGTAACTCTGACAAGATTGCTGAAAAAGCCAAGTGTGCTTCCATAAATGGTATTTTGACTTTTATCACAACCCACAGTTCTTTTGGGTGTGGTAAAGCTCCTTTAAACACTTGGGCTTTGTTTGTGTTGCTAAATAAAATTTGTCCCGGGAGTGTGTTTGGGCACTGACTTCTGAGCATCCGTGCTGCCTAACTTTGAGTGTGGTTGCTGGTTGTTTTGAGCTGTGCTATATGGTGCTCTCTAAGGCAATACCTACTCCTGGCACTGGGAAAGCAGGGAGCAGCAATCAGTTTCAATAGGGAATACAGAAAAGCCCAATTCACATTTAAATGCCTCTTGCCAGGACAGACCTTTGAGGTTGAGCAGACTCTGCACCCTCCAACATCTCTGTGTGCTCATGAAACATATGTCATATGCATCAGGCTCATATGATCAAAGCACCATTTTGGTGGGCCTGCACATTATTTCAGGCACATTGGATGAAAAAAAAAAAAAACAAAACCAAAAAACCCAAACTAAAATTGTGTCTATGTCTTAGGGACACCATTGCACCATGCAAAGAACAAAGGTGAGGTGGTAGAAAGGACCAAGGCCAAATACAGCAGATGCAGTCAGACTGGCCTTCAGGCCAGGAATATCCCTGGATCTGATTTATTTAAAAGTCTTGACATAGCATTAGAACTTAAAAACAAGTTCTTCCTACTTTTAGGTTTAACTGAAGCAATTGCTAATACTTTTATTTTTTTCTGATTTCATTAGACTTAAAGTCCCTCTGCATCATGCCAGCAGACCTGCATAGAAATCTTGGGGAAAATTAACCAGATCTAATGTAAAACACCAGTGGGAGTTTCATTATTAAGTTATTGCAATACGTCATTATATTCAAACATTTAATATTTAATCAACATTTTTCAAATATTTAAGTAATGACAAAGAGTCAAATTTAATTTCTCTCGAGCTAGGATGATAAAATTTTCAAAATATTTTCTAATTTTTATCTTTTTAATTTTTTCTGGCATTGCCAGTGCCTTGAAGATCACAGTCCAGAAATATATTCAAACCCCAGGAAAGCATATAGCACTTTAACGCTCTTAACATGTAATTTAGAAATAACAATCTTCATCATTCCGGCAAAACAAAGCTCTTCTGCCATTGATTTAAAGGTTGCAATGAAAGCATGTTGTCTGATAGAAAACTAGGAGTGTTGCAGATCTGAGGTTTCCTCCTATTAGCCAGAATAGCACCTTGAGAAAAGCGGTTCCTGTGCTTGTGGAATAGCTGCTGTTCCCAAAGTGGGAGGTGCTCATCTTCCTTCACCTTCTATCAAAAAGCAGAACTGCATCCAGCATGTAAATCTGCCAGCATCTTAGCCTGGTACATTCGTAAATGCTCAAAAAGCACATGCATAGGCTTGGTACTTATTAGAACCAATGAGTTACTCATGTGCATCTGAAGGTAATTGAGATTCTTTTCTGAGGGTTTGTTCTCAGGAGCCAAAAAGTTTTCTAAGTGATCTAATGGGACTTTGTAAAATAGGCTGGTGTTATAGAACTTTCTTGTCCTTTTGCCCAAAATTGCCCTGTAACTTCCTGAAATAAGTTTTCACCATTTGGGGTTTAAACCATGCCTTCCATTCCACTGCTGCACCAGAAATGTGGGCTTGACTATTCAATCTTGAGGTGCCCACAACATCTGGTTCATGGAGCCTTGGAGCAAGCTGCAGATAAGTGTTGGGGACTTCATAGACCTGGGCCCAAAGAAATGTTAAATACTGCCTGAACCAGCTGATTCAGGATATATTTTGAGGTTTGGCATTCTCATAAAGAATACTTCATGAACAGAAAGAAACTTTAATGGAAATGTTTGGGAAGGCTGAAATGTACTTTAATCAACTGTAGAAATTTATAAGAGAATAGAAGTAAGTGAAAGTCTGGGTCATACCACCAAATATTCCAATTCTACACAATTCAATCTTGAAATCCATCTGAAATAATGAAAAGTTGGTTATCTCTGAGGTAAACCTCCTGACATTAATCAGTGTGTAAATTTCAGTTGTTTTGATTACTTTTAGTTGTTCTGGTGGGGTCTCTGGGTTTTTTTTGTTTGTTTTTGTTGTTGCTGTTTCAATTAATTTTTGTTTCCAAAAGAACCACATCAGTTCAAAAAAGCACAACACTAGACCTTTTTACTCTAAATCAGTTCAATGCTAATGTATTTCACAGAAAGGAGCATGCTTAGGTCAAGACTGTTAAATCACATTAAGTATTAAATGCAGTCTGTAATTCTACAATGAACAATACTAGCAATCACAGTTTAACATCTGTGGAATATGAATCAGAAATATTTTATTTTTCTGCCAAAGAAAATGTGCAGGAAAATTAATTTCTCTTATGGAGGCAAGAATTTTGAAATGGGAAGTTAAACGGCAAACTGTTTCTTATTTTGGAGTTTTTTCTTTTAAATATGAACATTAAATAAGAGCAAGTAGAAGACAGTTTGAACATGTTTCAAAAGCCTCCTAGCATGTCATCTGGCACAGTGGGTGTGTTCTTTGTTGACTGACTTTTTGAATGGGTCAACACCAAGTATCCTAAAGGTGGCAAGTTGAAAAAAGAAGACAGCATTAAGGCTCTTTCCAATCTGTAATGCTGAAGTTCTTTGCTTTGTAGCTTCATTTCAAGACAAATATAAATATTTTTGTAACAGTGGAATTACCTACTGCAAAGCCCTAAACTCTCTATTTCTACCACAAGTTATTAAATTTCCTACAAAAATTGTGAAGTAAAGTCCTAGGTTTTGCAGGAAAGCATTGTTGCTGATTGTGCTGTTGTCTTCTGGCCACAAATTTTCAAAGGCTTGAAAAGTTTCAGCTTGACAAACCCAGCCTAGGACATTTACACTCATTTCTCTGACCTGGCCTTTTTGTAAATGGCAAATTTATTTATGCACAGGAAAGGTGCTAGAGTAGATTAGGGGCTGTATTCTGATTTCAATGTTTTTGTCTGCTATGATGTACTTCTACATTAAGCCCAGATGTTATGTAGTAGATTTAATATAAATAAAATAAATGTGTTTCAGCTTGCCCAGTATTGGATTCCCTAAGCTCTGTGCAGATGCCTTGGCATAGAGAGCAAAATCCTTTTTGTTAAATGTGGTCACAATGGATGTGATTTGCAGAGGTAAAATTATGTTTAGTTATGTTTCTGGTGACTATGAAGTGTATCAGAGACTTCCATCAATTTCAGTGGAGGTAGAATAATTAGGTCAACACAGATGGTTTCTGATGGACTGATCTTAAAGCAGTGGCTGTTTTCTGTAACAGGTCTAACCTTGCTGCCTTTGGTCAGAACTGGCTGTCATACTCTGAATTACCTGTCAGCAGCCTAAGGCTGCTTATTTTGAGGTATATTCTAGGACACTTAAGAACAAAAGGTGCTGTACCTACTGCACTGCTTTGCTTATGTAATTTGTTAGAAAGAACCTGTGAGATAGCAACTACTGCTCATAGGGACAAAACTTTCCTGAAGCCATGGCCGAGTAATATGGTTTGTTAGACCCTGTGCCCTCATCCATTCATCTTCACTCCTGCACAGTACTGTTATGCCTAGACCCTTTGGAAGGGTTTAAAAACAAGAACAAAAGCAATATTTGTCTTGTTGTGTTGTCTTCAAACATATCCCCAGGCAATAGAAGGCATAAGTGAGCACCAAGGCCAGCTGCTTGATTGCTATGTATGCCCAGAGTTTCCCATGAATGAGTATAGGTCAAAAATTAAGCCTGCTCTGGAATTTAATATCATGAGGTTCAGATGCAAACATCACCCCTGAATAGCAGGAGTGCTATTCCCCCCATTTAACAAGAATCAGACTTCAGTGCTCATTGTCCATCCAGCAAACCAAAACTACATCTACTACCTTCCATCCTCTTCAATAAGGTTCTCAAAATCAGGGCTGCATTGTGAGTAAGGTTTCAATGCCTTTTTGTTTTTTTCTTTTTTTTAGCTGTGCTTTTGCTGTCCATAAACTGGAAAGTATCAAAGCAATTCCTGAGTGTTTGTTAGGTTCCCTCCACACAAGCAGGGCAGCTCCTTTCACTCCCTCCTTAGTAGGGGCTAGTGTTTTGAAAGCTGAAGACTATTAGGAGTTCTGGTTGTACATGACTGGCTTGTGTGATGCCTGTTTGTACAACACGTGGCTATAGAGTCAGCCAACTCCATCTTGCCCAGAATGTTTTCCAGGCACAGATTGTGGAGGCCAGAACAATTTTCAGGTTAAAAAAAAAATAGGCTAACCTACTTTATAGAGCCTTTTACACACCAAGATTTAGAGTTGCTCTCAATTCAGATTCTAATAATTTAAAACTCTGAAAAACATTGTGTGAAAATCATGTGAGGGGCTCAAATGCATCGAGGTCTAGAGGCACAACTTAGAAAACTTGCCATCCTTTTTTTTTTCCATTTCTAAGGTATTTTAATGTCTCTGAAGGGGACTATTTTAAAATTCTTTTTCTTGCTACTCAAGCTTTCCTTGAAACTTATGAGTCAGAAGAGCAATTTTTGGAGAATCTGGAAATGTAATCATAAATATGCAAATGTAATCTAGAAGAATGGGCACATAAGACATGTTGCTCACTTAAATAAGACATGAGACAGAAATTTTCATTGTGCCAGTTTGAGAAAAATGTTGAAATAATGAATGGAAACTATTATTAATTTTTAAATTATTGTTTATAATTTTCATCAGCGTGTTTACCTGTCTAGTTGCAGTTACTAAGGAGGATCCATTGAAGGTGTCTGCTGTGTCAAGGGCTGTGCAGGTGAAATGTGCATCCTGTATGGTAGTCTCTAGTCTAACCATATGATTTAAGACATCTCTTCATGTTATCCTAGAACACCTCTTAAAACCCATGGAGCTTCATAAAAACCTAACAGCTCAGGAGCTATAACACAAAATTCTGAGCTTGACAGGTCTCAGTGCTCTGTTTCTACCAACAAAAATTTCTACCTACCGATGGCTGGTGAGCTGCTAACTGTCTAAATAGTTATGGAAATAACTTATCCAGTGCTACTTACCTATTTCCATTTAAGGTCTAACCGCATTTAAGTTTCTAACCCCCTGAAATTATTCTTAGGCTTATGCTTGTTTTAATGTCAGGTCTCAAATAATTAACATCTAGGCAATTTGAATTAATAAAAACTGACTTTTTTTCTGTCTCTGTTTCTCTGTTTACTTATACATAGACCCACAGTTTGTGTAAGTTAATACAAAATCATATTGTTGCAAGGCAGACAATTGCTGCCCAGCTCTTGTGCTGCAGAACTCCCCACAGTGACCCTTGCAAGCTCAGGTTTCCCATGTTAACAGGGGCTGGGGCAGGCAATCACACAGTGTGAACTTTGCTCTGGCTGACTCCACCTGCAAAGGGCAGGGGCTCTTTCCTTCTGCCCCTTCCCCTCTCCACAGTAAATCTGTGTCTGTCAGTTGTTGATATAAAGTGTTGCAGGCTGTGCCATAGGGCCCCTCAGGTAAGAAACCTTATCAGAAATGCCAGAGTGGTTCTCTCCTGTTGCTGTTAATAATGCTGCTCACCTGTTCAGCAGTGCTGCAGAGAGCTATTCAAAGTGCAAATCAGAGGAGCAGATGGAATTTGGGTATTGTTTTAGTTCTTCTGGGTTCATATGGTTCCAGTGATCTTTGCAAGATCATGCAGGGGCTGAGGCTGGGACACGAGATATAGTGCCATGCTCCCCTTGGAGATGTGGGCTCTGCCTTCTGGGAGCTCAGCCTCAGCATCCACCACCAAAGCACTGTGAGATGTACTTGGCACTAGACACATCCAATTCCCAGCAAAGCATTTCAGCATGTGCTGAGGCATTGGGTGAACAGGGAAAGCATTTTAAGATTTCAGATGGAGTTGTGGGCTTTTTTTGAATCAGGTTGTTGTTTTCTGCATGCTTTGTTCAGCTTGAACCTGAGAGATTTTTAGAGATGCTGAGCACTTACTGCAGGAAAATTGAATAGGAGCAGCAAATGCAGGATGCTTTCAAAAATCAGACCTTTCCCAGAAAACAGAAAAAAAGAACTGGCATTTATAGATGCTTCTGTCCTTAATGAATAAAACAGAAACTGGCAAAAAGAAATGTAGCAAACTCTAGTCCTAGTATACCAACTGGGTGTCCCTGGTTTCAGCCAGACACAAATAAGCATAAGAGGATACAAATTTCCTTGAAGCTGACCTAGGAGAGCAAATGATTTATGATCATATTGAGGAAAAGTGGGTTTGAATGAGCTTCCATGAGCCGAGTCATCCTTTGGACTTGACTCCGGCCCTGCTGAGTTCAGAGGAAGTCTGAGTGACTCTCACCAGGTCAAATTCTCCTCTTACAGATGTTAATGGCAGTTTTGCCTGGCTGTAACTGGGAGTAGGTTCAGAGTTATCACCCATAGGAAAAGTCCCCCCCTCCCACATATATATCACAGTATAAATACAATATCCAGTGATTCAATTTCAGTATGTATTTCCCAGGTCTCAAACAATGCTCTTATAATAAAAAGCCCTAATAAGAAACAAATGTTTTTGTAAATATATAAATAAATTGCTGAAGTTTCTCTTCAGCTTTGTTACATGACTTGTCTATTCTAGCACCCCACCTTTCCAAGAATTTTCCCCAATTAATTCAAAAGAAGGGTGAGGTACATAAAGCCCCAAAGGCCTTTTGTCCATAATAGCACAGTGCTTTCAGTGGCAACCAAGGGTCCCAGATGTTGAGCTGTACTGGATACATTTCCCAAACAGCATCTGGCTGCCTGGCAGAACCTCCCAACTTGTTGCACTGACAGCTGTTAAGTCCCTTGGAGATGCTTCATGCTCCAGCAGCAGCTTGGCTTTACTGTCTCTCTCAATAACCATGCTCACATGGATGCTACATGCTTTTGGCCCTCGTAGTTTAGCTCTTGGTTGTTTTCTCCTTGGCTGTAGAAGTATAGATTGGTCTCCTGCAGGGATTCTTGGGCAGCAGTCTTAATGCACGAAACATTCCAGCAGTCACCATGTACATGCTGGAGTGTCGTGTCCTCTTTGTTGGAAATCTTTGCTTCAGCCCTATTAGCAACATCTCTAAACACTAGTGCTAGCTTGCTTTCCTAACATCCAGATTGGAGAGAGGCACAATTCCTTACCCCAGCCCTGAGCAGCCATCAGGCAGGGTTTCTTTGTCAGGATGCTGGGAAGCAGAGGTCAGTCTGAAACACGGTTTTCTAGGAACACAGCTAGGAGCACTGACAGCAGAAAAGGAAGGGAGAAGAGCAAGGCAGCAGCTTTTAAAAAGAATCCACACACACAAGCATCTATATGTATTTGTATTTGTGTGTGAGGCATTGCTGTTGTTGAACTGTGCACTTCTCCTGCTTCATAAAAGCTTTGGTCAGCTGAGCTGTGGCCTTGAGCAAAAAGGAAAGTAGAATTGGCTGAAATTTTCCACTTCAGACCTCAACTGGTTTTTTTGTTTGAAAGCTTCAGAGGTGTGTTTGCAATTCCTCTTTCCTCACCACCTCTTTTTCACAATGAGCTATAAGGAGAAGGTATAACTACAAGGAACAGAAGCACTTCTGGGTGTGGAAGGAAGGGTTAAGAGAGCTGGGGTCTGAGAGGGAAGGTGTAAGGGACTTGGAAGCAGAGCAGTGTGGAGAAGGGCCAACAGAATTCTCCAGTAGAAGAAAAAACTCATAATTTTTCCCAGTAGCAACTGATGTGTTTTGTGCCATGTTTGGGAAGAGAGGCACATTGCAGGCAGCAGATAGGAAGTGCTCCTCCCCAGCAGTGCTGCTGTGACCAAGCAGTTAAAATAAAAAAAAAACAAACTTCCTTCTTCAACCCTTCAGCTGCCTCTGAGCCCTGTTACAAACCCTGTGCACAGCAGTCTTGTTGAAATCTTGCTCTGGCACAAGTTTCTACACTGTCTTAAGTCCTCCAAAACTCCTAAAGTCTGCTTAATTTTATTTTAAATTTCCTCAATTTTGAGCCACTTCTTATGCAAGCAGTGTTTCCCAAAAAAGTTTTGAAGCTTTCCATGAAACATATCGTTCTAAAAGTATTGTGATCATGTCTCTTGCCTTTGATGGAAAAAGGCAGGGTCTGTATGAAAAATAGCACTCTGATTTGGAACATATTTGAGTGAACCCACCTGCTGGTATTAATTGGCACAACCCCGTTGAACTGGCTCAGCCACTTATAGGAAAATGCCATCTAGACCTTGGTTTCTCAACATTGTTACTAGAACCAAAGATTTATGGCAGTGCTCCAAGGACCTTAGAGAGAGTGTCTTGTCTGCTAGAACATGAAATGCCCACATTTTCTGCCTGGGTCAAGAAACCTGAAGGTCATATTCTCCTCCTGGAAATTCACTGCCTTTATTTCTACAGCTGTGTAGCATAAAAACCTGTCCACATGTGCATTTGTGTCTAATGGGCAATGGCTATTGGAAGAAATCTGAATTTTCATGTATTACATTCAGTCCACAGTAACTTTAACACCTAGTGTCAACCCACTCTTAATCTACTTAATGTGATTAGCTTTGAATTTATGTCTAGTCTTGGCAGGTCAGTGCCAGGTCTATCTAATCCTACCTTTAGGCTGGCCATTGCTACATTGATAGAATTATGGCTGTGATTTTTTTCCCAGTCTTCTGTTGACAAATTCTGGATATAGTGTGGTGTGACTCAAATTTAGATCACAACCATTGCTCCTGAGGAACAGGCAGAAATGTTTCTGAATGACATCATTTTATGAGCACTTACAGAACTTCATAATCTGGAGGTCACCTTTTGTTGTCTCCAACACTGACATAAACAGTTCTAAAATAATTATATGACTGGTTTTTTAGTTAAGACATAGTTAAGCTATAACTGTGTTTCAGATAAATATGATATTATCCTGTACAGAGAAGCTGTATAACAAACAATGTTTTATTCAGACTAAGTAGTCATTATAACTGAGAGCAGGAAAAAAGGTTGAATGTGGAAAAGTTCATTATACTACAAGTATGTTATTATATTTACAGAGCTATTGCATTTAATAAGAAGAACAGTTTGTATCCCAGGAGGAGGGAATATGTAAGTGTTCTAAATTGTGGTCAAAACATGCAAGTGAATTGCTTTTTCCAAGTACAAGCAATTATACAGTCAGTCAGAAAATTAGCAAAAAATCTTAATTTTTTTGCATTTAATTCATTTTTTTCTATTTTCTTGATTATCAGAGACATTGTTTGTCTTATTGTTTGTTCTGATAAAAAATTTTTAGGAAAGAAATCCTTCAAAAAACCCAATTATTTATGTAAGGCAAAAATTGCTTATGTTGGGGTATGTTTATAAGCTTATATTTTCTTTCCATGAAAAATAAAACCATCTGAATATTAATTAAAATAGCTTGATCATTAAAGTCCTCTAATTATTACCACAGACACTGGCTGTGGTTCAGGAAAGTGTTTAAATACATGCTGGTTTATATTTTTCTGTCTCAGGGACTTTCTTAGGTTCTAGTATGTGTCCATAAGCATTCTTCCCAATTTCAAGTCCTCTCCTTGAATTGGGGTTGCCAAACCCTTGTCTCCCTCCACGTGCAGACAAACCCAGGATTTGTAATGCAGGTTCAGTTACAGCACACAATTCTCATGTTCTGATTCTTCAGCTCTTGACTCGTGGAATATAAGACAGAGATATTTACCTATTATGCAAAGTTGCACGTTTAGCTGGCTGTTGTTTTAACCCCCCTGGAAGCCTGAGACTGAAGTCTGTTTCCTTGCTGCTGCAGAAGCTTTGCTTTTCTATTGTGTGTGTGTCCTGGGTTGTTTTTGTAGGGTTGTGATCTCGGGCTGTTTGGCTAGCTGTGTTTCTTTTTTAGTTTTAGTTCAGTGAAGCATTTGATCTGGAAAAAGTGAGCTACATGTGAACTGAATTCTTAAAAAAGCACAAATTTGGCACCTGGTATGACTATATCCATAATTCCTAGAATATTTTTTGTCTTGCTATATATGTGACTTCTGAATAAGTTTCTGGATAATAGAGACACGTTCACCACAGAATCAATTTTCTGGCTGGTGGGATTGCTTTGCTCCCAAAGTAGCAGCAGAAATACATCTCTCATGGGGGTATGAAAAAAGCCCAAAAAGGTAAAAAACAAACCTTGCCGTGCTGTATCAGCACAAACTGAAACCCTTGGGAGTGGATACTGCAAGAGTAACCCTTGCTAGCGGAATCAGAGGGAATAAAATGCAGAGGGAATAAAAAGGATGCGTCAGTGCTCCGTGCAGGCAGCAGCCCGCGAAATAGCTGCAGAACAGGGTACCAAATCCCCGGCTCTGGGGATGGATTGTCACGGCCGCCCCCCCAGGGGCACCGAGCGCGGTTTGGGGAGGTCTCGGCTGACCCCTGGTGGCTGCGGGGCCGCTCCCGCCCCTCTGCCCTCCCCTGCATCCCTGCGCCTGCTCGGGGAATCCGCTTCCCCTTCCCCGCTCCATCATCTTCAGCAGGTTTAGATCTCAGCCTACCCCTGCATGAAAGGCGACTTAGAATCCTTGTGCAGCTTTTTCTTTTCCTGATAGAATCTTTGCTCGTTTAGTTTTGTTATTTTTTTAGTACTTTGAGAAAAAAGGGTTTCTATATACACAAAGAAAAATATTGAACGTTTAAAGAAACTCGTGTCTCCAAACTGTCACAGAAAAGCTAGCAATGCAACTACATGTTCACTCTTAAGAATCCCTATTGCATAAAATATATCTGCACCTTTTTCTTGGAAAAAAATAGAGGAGAAATGCATATTTATAGCCTTTTAGCACACCTAACCTTTTGACTTTTCATACCTGAAGCTTTTCAGATTTTCAACAGGTATTGGGTTTAGTTTTTTATAAGAGCACAAAAGAAACTCGGTCAGTGTAAATTCTTCAAAAGAAAGTGATTTTTGAGAGGTAGAAATCAATGCAAGTTCATTGAATCAGACAGACACTTGCTGCCAGGAAAAGAAAGCACAGCAGCAGTTACAGCAAGGAAGAACAAATGAAAACAGAAGAGAGAAATGTAGAACAAAGTAAGATTACTAATACATCTTAATACCAAGATTTGTTCTATGGATGTATTCTGTGCAATCCTAAAGAAATGATCTTATTCTGGTTTTTGGAGGGTTTTCTTCTGAGTAAGTCAGGAATGAATAGATGTTACACAGAGTTGATATTACACAAATACTTCCAGATCCAGTCCTGACTTTGTACACAGACCTGAGCACATCTTTTGTGAGTGTAACACTTGGTTTCAGTCTGACAAACACTAACTTCAGTGGATTTGCCTTATGATTTACATGAGGTGTGTATAAATGACAGAGGAATTAGGTCTTTTATTTGGGTTTGATTTTAATAGAGAAAATCTGCAGAACTAAACTAAACCCAGTGGAATGGCAGACTTGCACTTATGTGTTCTGCAAAAAGCATCTCCCCATTCTTTTTTTTTTTTTTTAATTTCCATTCAGGGTTGCCAAGATACATACAGTACATGTAAGGAAGCCTTCTTCATCTGAATTAGCAGCACCAAGTTTTTATGTCACAGTCTCCTATTTTTGAAGGGACTTGCTAAAAAAGAAATCCCACAATCTTGTCACACGTATAAAGAGAAAAAACATTCCTATGGGGCTCATTATCAAGGAGATCAGTGCAGTTGTATTCTCACATTCCCATTTCTTCTTTCAATGTATTCCAAGCTCTTTTCCTTTTTTTTTTTCCATCTGAAAGTGTTGTTTATTTTTCATGAGACCTTTCTGACCAATTCCCACTAAATCAGAAGGGTGAAGTGAATATATCTGGCTATGTTACGAGCTTCTCCTAGTGGGCCCTTTGCAGAATATTTGCAGCCTTTGAAAAGAGGACTCTGTACTTGTTCCCATGGAGGTGTAAAACTGTTCATGAGAAGCAGCCAAAGCACAAAGCAGAGGCTAGAGGGTTTGATACAGGGTTTTTTGCCTTTTTGGTCATTCTTCATGCCCTCTTGACACTTCTCTTTATACCAAGTGCCTCTACAGTAACCAACTCAACCAGTCATGTCACCTAAATGTAATCCAGAATTTGGCGTGAAACTAAATTATTGAATTAGAAATCTTTTTTATTGGCAGTTTTTCCCTTATTGGTTTTTTAATTGTTTTCTTAAGAGATGGAGGAAGGCTCTCTGTCCCTGCAAATGATGGAGTTTCATTGCCTTCTTGAGGAATAATTCTTATGGAGCAAGGATGAAACTGAAACCCCTTGGGTTCACCTCTGCAGGTGTTCCAGCTTTGTCCCTGTAAAGTGGATAGGCTGTTTGGGCAAGCATCTCTTAAGGAATGTCATACTTGCATTGCAGATATGTGAAGGATATCATTGGGCACTAAAATCCCAGTTTTATGGCATCTGCTTATCCTATTAGTTTTGAAGAATTGTGATCTTTGGTTTGTATTGCTATGAATTGATTTTGCTTTATAAGGCAAGCTGAAGTCCATGACTCATGCCTTCCATGGACTGCAGCCTGGGTCACACAGCTGTGAACACCAGGCCATTTCATATCTGATGTAGACCAGGCTCTTTGCCTCAAGCAAGTCCAAAGCTGAATTAACAGGATAGTTGATGATTTGGCTGCACATAAGACCTCCAGATCCTTGCTAGGTTTTACCAAAAGTCTGATGTAGCTGTGGAATGATGGACAGAATCAAAGATGACACAGACCTTTGTTTTAAATAAGTCTTCAAACAAAGTCTTCAAATAGCCAAGTGATTTTCTTGTTTGCTCTTGTAAGCAGCAGAATATCTTGGATCTTTAAAAAGGTTCCAATTCAGTCATTATTATGTGAGGATCTATGTAGAAGAGTATGAGGAAGTTCAGCTTTGGCTGATCAAAGTGTTTACCTTTTGGCCTTAAAAAGTGTTAGAATTTGTGTGCTCCCTGATGGTGTGTTGATGAACAAAGTTAATAGAATTTTTAATATAAGATGCAACCAGTGGATTCAAATCTACCACTGCTTTGAAATATGAAATAGATACTTGCCTCATAAAGCTAGAAAGCTTTTCGTTGGTAGCCATGGCAATTTACAGGTGTTAAATTAGCCACAATGGGACTAGCTAGTTCCCTAGTGCAACAGAAATATTTTGAGACTAACCACAAAAAAATTATTAAAGTCCTGCAATATAGAGAGTATAAAGTTCAAACAAGAATGGAGAGTGCAAAGTTATATCTGTATTTCTATGAAATTTCATAAAATGGGATTTTACACTGCATAATACAACCTACTGCTTCAACCAAAATAAGGACCATAGTTTGATATTTTCATTAAATGCAAAGTATTTGTAGATACTGGTGGCAATTAGGTGTTGCAAATGTAGTCATCAGCTTGAAACTGAGCATATAAAATGGTATTTTAATAAAAAATACAGTCACCTTGGTACCTGAATCTACCCTTATTGTATTGCATGGCAGACACTCTTTGCATTCAACTGCAATCACAGGTTAACAAGAAGGGAAATTTCAAGGCATAGAATTAGCTACAGGAAAGTTCTCCCATTATTGAATGAATGCAATAAAGACACAGCAAAATTTACAAGGAAAAATTTAATAAAATGTTGACTATAAAGGCTACAACATTCTATGTCTGCTCCACAGCTTATACCCAAAACTGTGAGTGTTCAAAAGTCCATGCAAATTGGACTTAATTTACTTTGCTTCTATTTCCTTCTTCAGGAATATGAAGTGAGCACAATAATTTTCCTTTATTTTATCTATAAATGGTTTCCTATATAGAAGCTTATTAAAAAGGAGGCAGGGTTAGGCTGTCTAGGATGTTAGAGTGATTATGTCTTGGCAGCTCAAGAAGAGGCTGAGTCCAAGGTCCTGACTGTTTGCTAGAGCCTTGCCAACACTGTGGATTCCCCTGATCAGACTAAGAAATGTATGGACAGTGACAAGTGGACCCTTTCCCAGCTTTATTTTTGTCATTGCTGCCAACTGACAGCTTTTGATATGATATTAATCTTTGGCTGTGTAGAGGGCAATTGGAATTTCTATGCCAAATTCTGCCATGGATCCCCAAGTTTCTCTGTTAAGTTTCCACATTAAAAAAAGTTACTTTCACTGCAAATATTTCTATTGTGAAACAAGAGAGGGAAAAAGAGCGTTGCTAGGGAGGCTGTGCCTTCTGTCTTTTTTCCCAGGAAAATCTCGTAAGGTGTAGGAGACACAAATGGCTGTTCTCCAGATGGCTTTTAAGAACATAAAGGTCCAATCCACAGACATAAGAATTAAGCTAATTTCTGTCACATCTCTTGGACCCCTAATAGATTTATCCAGATGTAGTTTACTAATTGGTAGGGTATTGAATTTTCTATTGCATTCTATGGCTGTTTATGGAACTGGACTGGAAATGGTTGTGAAAACCCAAGTTTGCCAGCTCCTGTCTCTGCACAGAAATTCTCTCAGAGTGCAGCTGTGGTGGAGTCTCCTCCTCAGGCTCTCCTAGCAGGGAGTGCATCAGCACACCATACACCCCCTGAGCATCTGAAAGGATACATGTAAAGAGCTAAAGATCCATCCAAGTTGTCCCAGAGAGGTCTGGACACTGTTCCTACCGAAGGTTTACTCTGGGTTGCAGCTTTTCCCACGATCACAGTTTTCTGGAGAAATGGCCTATCAGGGCACCTGCACCTAGTTAATACCATCACAGGAAGGAACTTGCCAGCTAGAGATGGATAATGTGTTAGGGATAGTGGTAACCCTTTGTCTGCCATGGGCCCAGATTTCAATGCCTTCTTCCAAAAAAAAACCGAAAAAACCTTGGAAGTCAAAGGAAAGTTCTGGCCCAAGGGAGGTGCTCTGTATGAAGTGTTTTGCACAGTTTTACTTCTGCAATAGTGTAGAGATGAATGGGGGAACAACAGGGGCCAAGTATATTATTTATGTGTAGTATGGTCCAACTGCTTCTCAACCTTATCTGCCATTTCCCTGCATCCTTGTTATCCTACTACCCATGGTGGTCCACAGTGAGTTTGCCTGTATCCTCAGCCAGTAGACAAAGTGACTTTTAGTTACTTTAAAACCTGTGGTGTTGGTGTGCCAGCATTGTCAGTGACTCCAGGTGGTGATTGAACACAGAAGTATTTTTCCCTACATTTATGAAACATAAAGATATTTGTTTTGATTCCATCACTGTCACCTCATTAGGCACCAGGAAAGTTAGGTTATACATTGAATCAGTTTTGCACTTGGTTTTGTTTACTTTTCATAAATTAACATGGTAATTCACTGTAATAAAATTCTTCGTTTACATAAAGATATCAAAAGGCATCGTCCATTATTCTCCTTAATGTTACAGCTTTAGAATGTGCCGTGAAAAGCTCTGTTTATATTGCAGCTGGATGGAGCACTTACCACAGAGCGTCACATCCCAGATACGCTCTGCTGCTCTGCAGCAGAGAAATGCCAAATCATGAAGGAAAGAAACAAGGATCTCACACAGCTATCACCACCCCCAAAAAAACACCTTCTCCATTAAAATGTCTCTCATCTGACTGAATTAACTGTCCTATACTCTGCCTATTTCCATTTGCATTCCTGTTTCTCAGTCTAGCAGGTAGCAATGAGGTGCACTCCTAAAGGCATGAGAAGGCTGAGTCCTATTACCTGCAGTGATCACAAAGGCTGTTCAAAGTCTTAGAGCAAGAGCCATCTGCAGTGAAGGCAGAATTTGGACAAATTGTGCACTTTTACCATTGCAAATAATTGATCTTCTGCCATGAAAGGCACAAAATGCTCTTCAGTCCCTCTCTGCCTCAACAGATTTTGAATTCAAGTTGCCTTTCTCTACTGATCCAAAGTGGGTTTGTTCTCTGAAGAAAAAACGGTTTGTACTGCCTCTAATTTCTGATGCTGCTTGGTGTTTGCAAACATGTTATTTCTTCCTGCTATGTAGCTTTGCTTTGGGGTTTAAGGCTATAGAAGAAAATACTGTTCACTTCTCACATGTGGAAGTGAGTTACTGAGAGCAAAACAAAGCCTAGCTTAAGCTTCTGTTTCTTCTTTTTTCTCTCTTTCCTTTTTAAGGACTGTTTATGTTTGCATGACCTGCAGGGGAACTGGAAGTGCACTAGATGATCTAGCAAAGCACAAAACCTCCACAAGTATGTGTGCTTTATTTTTGCCTCCTCTGAACTTTTTTTGGGAAAAAAAATAAGCAGGCAGAAAAAGAAAAGGATCTGATGGGTTAAAAATTCACTATTGTGCTTTACATCAGATAACATTCTGGCCTATATTTGCACCAGGCTCAGCTGATGTCACTGAATGGACCGCACAAGGCAAATGAGATCCAGCCACACTTTGCCACAGCACACAACAAAAGCACCCACAAGAAGAGATTTTCTTCTGGGCTTTCAACTTTGATTCTTTAAAAAACAGGAGGCATATTTTAAAAGACTATTTTTATGGACAAAACTTTCCCAGAAGTTTTATGAGCATGTATGGAGCATATACATTGAAAAATCTTCCAGATTTAATTTTTGGGATTAAAGAATAAAAATTATGGCACTTAGAAATAGGCTAATAATTAAACCTTTCCTCTAAAATATACAAAAATCTTGTATCTTAGATGGACGGCATGATGACAAAGAGTAATTTTTAATAACTTTTGTATTATCATGCACGCAAAATAAGGGACAATAAATTAGCTGCGTCCTGGAAATCCACAGCTTAGAGAAAGGCTTCTCACACTGTTTCCAGCATGTGGTTTGTGGAGCACTGGATGCAGGTCAGCTACTTGCTGGTGCTCTTCTCCCAGCACACAGGAGAGGCTGTAATGCAGGATGGATCCTACCCCCATGGTAGACAGAAGTGGGCACAGCAGATGTTGTGGGCTGACCTAGATCCTGCAGAGGAGCTGTCACTGCAGCCACTGCAGTTGTGGTGCATGCAAGTGTTGAGCTGCAATGGGAGAGAAATTGCCAAAAACTCATCTGAGATCTTCAGCCAGGTGAGGAAAAGCACGGAACAAGTGTTGGGATATGAGGGAGTAACAGTACCCAGGGAAAACTCTCAGCACAGCAAAGTGTTAATTGGTCTGGCAACATCTTCATGTGGAAGAAGCCTTCCTACTCCATGGGTCGTGTCCCCAGACTGCCCAGAAGCACATTAACAGGTGCCTGAGGCCATCCTCCTCCTCACAGATGGTCCCTTGCCTCTCTCCCACTTCCTGAGAGACTCCTCTTGCCATGACGGCTTCTCATTGGACTTGATCCCAAATCCACACAGTTTATGGAAAGGCTTCTATGAAGGTCAACAGCTTTGGTTTGAGTCAGTGCACAGAGGCACTCTTGAATTTTGGGAGTTCAGAGTGGGTCGCTGAGGCTCCATCACATGTTGAGAGAGGAGAGGAGGATGGGGACAGGGGTGGCAATGCCTGTGAAGGGCCAGAGTGGCTTGAACTCATTCTCTACCTTCCCCCTCCTGCATTTTAGGGATTTTTTATGGAAAACACATTTGTAATGTATTCAATTGCATCTATGCAGTGGAGAATTAGATTGGCATAAAGGTAAACAACTGGCAAATTATTCATAACTCAAAATCTGCCCAATGTCTCTTTGTTCCAAAACTTTAGAAATTAGAGACTGCTCACCAGATGTTATAAAAGAAATTACTAATTTAACTGCTAAACTGCTAAAAGGCTCACTCTAGTAATATTTTCTTGCAGAAAATGTCTGTGTCTTGTTAAATGTTTATTGAATACTGTAATTATATTACATTTGCTGTTAAACGATATTGACATTTTTGAATGAAAAGGGGTTTTTTTTGTGTGTGTGGTTTTTTTTTTAATCCAAGCAGGATCTATAACATGAACATCTGGTTGCAACCTAACGTGTGGCATTGAAACAAAAAAAAAACCTTCCCACCCTCAAAGAAAAAAGCCTTCTGCCAATGTTTTTCTCTGTGTATTATTTTTTCAAAGTAGCTCCAGCTTTTGTAGCACCAGCTATGATTAAGTACCAGGACTTTCTCACTATCAGCAAATGTTTAAAGGCAAGTAACCAGCAAAGCTTCAGCAAGCTGATGGCTGGTGGAATAAGGATATATTTAGCAATGAGACAGCTGTTTCTTGAGCAATAACCCAGCTGTTTGGCTTTGAAAATACCTGTTAGAGTTATTAATCATATTAAAAAGTAGAAAAAAATGCCCTGACTCTGGAAGGCATGAAACAGTCATTTTAAATGCCTTTTTTTCCTTAATAAAAAAGGTGGCTTTGTCACTCTAGCGAGTGTAAAGGAAAAAAAATATTAAAATATATGTACTTAATATTCCTGCCATCTGCCAATCAAGTTTCCTAACATCATTTAATGGAATATGTTCTTGTGAAACTCTTTCAAAATGCTTTGTAGCACAGTAATTTCCCTATTTGTTTCCTTCCCCTACCTCTGTTGAATTACCGGGGAGGGTTCAGATGTGATGCTGACTAACTGCACCACTCTGGGTACATTTAATTTTTCCCATTTCCTATTGGGTAATGGAGGACAAAAATTTGGCTTCCTTAGGCCTTGGGACCTATCCGTAACTCAAAGAATGTGATTTCTACTGGAGGCTAAGAGTAAGGAATATGTATAAAATTCTACCATCTAACTGGAATGTTAGAGACAGACTTTCTTTCATAGATTTTCCCTGTCATGCAGTAGTTTTAATCGAGAGAACCAATTGCAGAGTGCTGGACCCAAATAGATGTGAGATACAACTCAAGTATTTAAATTGCAACTTTTGCTATTCATAAAGGTGTTGCTGGCTGGGAACATCTTCAAAAGCAAAAGTTTTCTTGTATGTAGCTAGGACCCAATCCTGGCTGCTGTATATGCATAAAAAGTAATTCTAGTGTCTCCATTGTTATTCCAGGTGGTCCTGCACTGCACAGCTGGAACCACTGCAAGAAAGACCTATGCATGTACAAAGTACATGTTCTTTGGACAATGCATTAATTCACTAAAAAGTGGACAGATACATTTCTTTTGGCTAGGTTTTTGGATTTTCTGACTTAGGGTATTTGTGTTTTCTTTTGCTTTATGTCTTTTTAAAGAAGAAGTAAATAGAAAAAAACTCATACTTACTAAACATCATAGACCTGAGCTACTTTTTTCAGCTGGAACTGAATATAACAACAGTTTTAAAGCAGAATGCTGTATTTTGACCTGTTAAAATTACATGTTTCATTTACAGGAATCTGAATTGGAGAAGCTATGTATTTAATTTATATAACCACTTTTTATAAAATCGCCCATATGAACAGAAAATGTATCTGTCAACGACGCAAATAGCTCAGACTTTCATCAAAGAATTAACTCATGCATTGAAGTCTACATAGACTATCATAGCTAAAATCTGCTCCCATTTATCATGGTTTACATTTTTTGTATTAAGAGTAATCTGCCTGCTGTACAGCAGAATGACTTGAGGGTCTGGCACCATTCCCTCCCAGACTCACATGATAGAGGATGAATATGCACACTTTTGCCCTGGGGCTGGACATTCCCTTGCCTCTCTGGATATAAGCTTACCTTTCTTCTTGCAATCCTGTCATTTCACCAGACTTGAGAAAGTTTTGGGAAGGAGGGAAATAATTAGGACACACATCATGACCCCTTTTTTGGCCACCCCCAGCATTAGCCTGCTAATGACACCATGACATCCAGAAAATAAACCACCTCAACAGTTAAGCATATGATAAAAATGTGTTTGGACTCAGTAAATATTATGCCAAGGTATCATGTCCACATACACACAAACAGCTCACAGACCAACAAACTAGCACTAAGAATATTTTACCTATAAATGGAGTCATTCCTAGCTTGCAAAAGGTATTTTTCTTTTCGGGTTCTCCATTTCCCCCAGAACAACACCATGACCTAGCTTTAACTACAGGGGTTTCTTTTAAATCAAATTGAGGACAAAACTTAAGTTGCAGGCAACCAAATGCTCATATTATTTCAGGTGTGAATGGGTGGAGTTTAAGCCTGGTCCTTATCAGGATGCCAAAGGGTTGTGGTTTATTCTGTAGTGATTTACATATACTGGCATTACAGGACATCCCTGAAAGCTAACAGAAATGACCCAGGGAAAAGGATTCCATAGAAAAGGTAGCACCCAGTGAGGACTGAAGCCTGTCTCCATCACTCTCTGTGCTGCTCCACATCCCCTTGCGGGGTTTCACCTGAGCCTGGGGGCCCCTCAGAGAGGACAGAGGGATGGGCAGATGAGCTTTTGCAGTGGCTACTGGGTGCCCTGGTAGGCTCAGTGTGAGTCTCCTGCTGGCTTCTGGAAATGGCCTCAGCCTCAGAAATAACAAAATTCCTCTCAAAGTGCCACCAATAGCAACAGGCCTGACATGTTGGCTGTTTGTCAATTTTTTTTTTCTCTCTTAGAAGAACATGAAATGTTGATTATAATTTAGCACTGCATATCATTATTAAACATTATAAAAATGACAGTACTATAATCACATTTATATTTTTATAAATTATGTTCATAAATACACACATGCTCTAGATGTGTGTACATATTTCTCAGAAAGATAAACAGAAAATCTTGATAATATTATGTACCTAAAAAGGTTTAAAGAAAAAAAAAAGAAACTAATTGCCTAAGTGTAATCCTTGAGAAAAAAAAATTATTGCTTGCTGTTTCTGAGCATTTTCAACACTCTGGAGCACATGTAGATGTCCATTTTTTTTTTTTGTGGAGATGATATGGTGTGAATTTTTAAAAAGTTCTCAAGAACACTTTAATGAGCCTAGTCATTGCTGAACAGCTATCAATGGGCCAAAGGAGAATTAGCACACTTGCCAAGATTTGAAACAAATCTGACTAACAGCCTGCCAGAGTTCCCAAAGGAGCCCTTCCCAAGTGCTGTTAGCTCTTTCTCATTCATTGTATGGAAAACCACAGTTGTATATTGCAAGGGTGTATATTGTCATTTTGATTGCTCCTCATGGGATGGGTCCCAGAACCAGTGGGGAGTGTCTGTGCTCATCTCCCATCCTAAAGCTGGATAGTCTGCAATTGTCTCTCCACATGCCAGTCTATCAAGATAAAAATGCTTAAAAATTAAAAGCTAATGACATAATCAATATTTTTATCATCTGCAAAATGCCATCTTTTCTGACAGTAGTCATTCCAGAAAATAAACACTATATAAATACATGAAAAAAAATTGAAATTATTAGTTTATCTGTAGTTTTAGCCATTTTTGTCCACACATTTCCAGGCTGATCACAATTTGCATTGTGATAATAATCATAAATTTGCAGAACTGCAGTATTTATGTATTGATTTCTAATGCATAACATTTGCCACTACCTTCTTTTTCAGTCATTGTTGGCTCATTGAGAGCACTGCTTCTGCTGTCTAGCCTGGATTAGTGTCCTTGTGAAATATTTGTGATCACATCTCTGTTAATGACACTAGAATGGGAACAGAATAGTCTCCAAACAGTAAGCATTTATTTTTAAGACTGTTCTTATGTACCATTTATTAAATCCCTGCTTCTTCATCCAAATTCTAACTAATTTTATTAGTGTTCCTATTTATTTATTGACTTTTACAGAGCAAGGATACAAAGTTAGCTTTCAGGACACAAAGCTTTGTTTTATATACACTTACTAAGTGTAGCTGAATCCAAGAAAAAATATACTAGAAAGCAGAAGACGCCAACTGTTAGGAGCTTTTTTTTTTTTTGCTTGGATAGTTTTTATTCAGATATGTTTTTCTTTTCATGCAGAATTCAAATATGCTTGCTTGAGCAATGCCATCTGCAGGATTTATAAAGACAGTGATTCTGTTTTTCCAGTTCTCCTTTTTTTGAAGACTTAAATCCATCCTGAACGCATGCATCAACCAGCAAGATGTATGTCTGCCTCCTAACATGGCACTGCATGTATAAAAGTACTGTCAAAAGCAGCAGAAAAGCAGGCTCAGAAAAGAGGAAAAACAGTCCTGTCCCTTACAGTGTCTGGGGACAGCAATCCCCAAACTTGTCGCAATCAGGAATCATAAAGGGTGCTCCTCTTGAACAGTGCAGGTGATAGACAGGTTGCATGCCTCTTTCTCCCAGTAAGCCTGAACAAGGCCATTGACTGTCACCTTGTGTTCATCTCTTTCCACTGTTTAGCTTGACCCGTTTTTACTATCTTTTATTCCTTTTACCTGAAGAGAGATGGCATGTTCTAAATCTTGTCTATTTTTTCAACTATTTTAGTTTAATAAAAGACAGTACCTCTCACTACTCATCTGGCCTTGGTTTTACCCTTGCACCATCATTGCTACAACACTACTTAGGAAAAGCAATGCATCTAAAAATAATGTCCTTTTTTAAAAAAAATCTTATCAAGTGTAAGTGAAATGTCAACATTTTCATAATCTATGAGTACCATGAGCAAAAGCAGGATGTAGAAATGCTGGTGGTCTGCTCCCTAATTGATTTAAAAGGCAATAAAGATAGATTGTTTCTTTTAAGACTCTGCACTTTCTTTTCCTAACTCATAATCCCTGCTCTGCTCTACGCAGTGCTAATCTCTCTTACTGATAGTTCTGCATGGATCTCACTCCTTTAAAAGGTCCTTATAAGGCTTTGTATCTCCAAAACAGCTTTCTCTTAGTGCCTACATGTTCTTGGAAGAATCTTTTTGTCATGTCATGCAAAGCACAAAATTAAAGTCAATTCCTCTTTCTCAGCCATTATGTCTGTGAGCTAGAAGGATCCAGGCATGGATGATATATCATTAACTGTATGAGCATTGTAGTGTTATAAAGTGTAAATGACACACAATCCTGGAAGTCAATGGAAGGACCACTGGGAGCCCAAAGAGGGCTAAGCTGTTTATCCATTTTCAGTTGTTTTGTATATGCTGTAGTTGAAGTACTGACAAATCATCTAAGGATAGAATTAAAATAAATCTGTGTTCCCTGGTTTAGGAACTTCAGGCATGAATACTAAACCTGACCTAACATTATCCCTGCCTCTGAAGGTTTAAATCATTCTGTGACTCTAAGTATCATCTTTTTACACTGAAATGTCTTTTGCTGGTCAGTTATAAAAATTTCTACCATGAGGGAAATCTACATTGCAAGGATTAGTTTTGTGCAGAAGTCTATAGGATGGAGAACTGTGCACTAGCCTGACCAAATCTTATTTTGATATTTTATTGTGCATGCGCTGTATTGTAGAGCAGGGTTTTTTACATCTTGCAACCTTGGCAATTTCTTTCTGTACCTTTTTTTTCACCTCTTTTCTCTTGTTCCTTTTACTTCATGTTGCATATGCATACACAAAATGAGCACCACTAACAATTCTTCATTACTAATTTTATTTACACATAGAGAGCTATCCATCAGTAATGTTCCTTCTTTATAAAAACACAACTGCAATCTTTAGGAAGCTAATGCTAACCCTAATTTCTTTCTTTCAAGGCTTAGAAGGACATATTGGGAGCTAGTAAAGACAACTTTTAGTCAGTATCAACTTGATGTGAATATTTCATGAAAAGCTATCAGCCCTCAAACCATTATGCTTACTGCTTGTTCTCTAATATTGCAAAGCTATGTTGACTAAAATACGTGGAAAACTATAAAAGTGCTTCTCACCTGATATTGTGATGTCTTCAGGCTCTTACATAGGAGGGTGATCTCATGGTTACAGCATGGGGCAGGAAGACCTTTCTTCATTGCCTGCCCCCACACAAATTTTCTGCAGGGCTTCAAATAAGTCATCAGAGCAGGTGGAACAGAATGGACAGTGTAGATTGTTGATCAGAGGTCAGCATGTCCAAACCTGCAAGGGTAAGAAATGAGTGAGGTAAAATTTTCTCTTGGGTACCTGCTCTCCTTGCCTTAAAGTAATGGGATGTACTTTGCTGTTTTAAATATATACTTAATATTTTATTATTATATAACTATAGTAAATGAATGTTTTCTAGATTGCACTGCATAGGGGTCTTTCTATGAACTTCTATAGATAAACACATATGCCTTTTCCTTGTCTTTTCTCCTCCTCTCCTTCTTTTCAGGTTATGCAGGAAGTTCTCAAGAATCGAACCAAATCAGTGTTTCACCATTGATAAAATGAGCCATGTTGTTATCAGATATTTACATAATTATTCATTGCTATTGCTTACATAAATATATACATGATTTTTTTTTTTTTGCAATGCTTTCATAAATCTCCAGATGAGGTTGATTCCTTCTGCTGAGAGATCTAATTGTTCATATATGTTTTCCATGGGAATGATGAAAGCCAGCTAGAATTACTGCTGAGTGAACTAGAGCAATCCTGGATTATGATGAATGGAAGTAGTGAGTGATGTAAGCAAAACATTACTGAGTTTGAAGCACCTATAATTAGAGGGTCATGATATTTCAATTGAAAGTTGCCATGTCAAACATGGGACAAATACAATACTTGTCTTTTACTCCTGAAAGCTTTTGAGCAAGAAATTAGTTAATCACAAAATGGCATGTGGGTATTACACAGCAAGCTTGCATAACTTCGTCAGAACAGGTCTCATTTACATCAGGAACTAATTAAACAAGTGAGAGCTAAAACGTTGGGAAATGTTCCTTTGGATCTTGAACTGATCCTGGATACACAAAGTGCTGAAATCACATTAAAAAAATTTAGTCTTGTCACTAATGAAAAGCTAAGTTTTTTTCCTACAGCTTCTCATACCTGCTAGGCTCCTGGCTTAAATAAATCAGGAAACATTAATCTGGGTTCAGGTTGCTGCCTGGAAATTCCTTGTTTGACTCTTTTAATTTGAATCAATAGCTCATTTTTTTATTTGTTTGCCCCATAGAAGATCTGGCTTACAGACTACAGGGTGGTTACGTCAGAACATGTCAGGAGGCAGCTGGAAAGCTTACCTCTAAGGATAGTATTTACAGAGATGATGACTACTTAAAAGGATGTGACCCATGTACAGGAAGTCATGGAGATAAAGTAGCCTTGTTTTTCTAGTAAAACTCATTTCTAATGAAATCTAAAAGTTTCTGAGACGTAACTCAAAACTGAGTGTGAGCAAGAGGAGGTTGTAAAAGAACATCACTTCTGGACAAGAAGCCAAGCAGGTCAAAATAACGGGCTTTAATTAGAGGAGACAGAAAGTGGACAGAACACTGGATTTTGGAGGCAAGACATCAGGGGTGCAGATCTTTGCCTCCTGTACAAAGCAGTGTATATAACCAGACTCCTGGTGGCACACAGTGGACCTTAGGTTCACCTCAGTGCTCATTTCCTGAGGTTCTTTTGACACCATTGAAGTCTATTAAAGACAATCTTCTCTGGCAGTATTTCAAGAGAGAAGGGATATTATGAAATGCAGCAAGAGCAGAGAAAAATAAATTATCATCTGTAATGTCCTTTTAACATTGTGTATGTAGAGGGGGAGTGTGAGCATGTGCACACATGTAAGTAATCTGGATTTAAACTGATATTTAAATTAAATTCTGTCAGATGTGCAAAATTAACAGGAAAAAAAATGTTTCTATTCTGCATTGTCTGCATTTGGGTAAGCTTGATTGGTAATAGCTGTGAGTAAAGAGAAATAAGAGAAAAGCAATTCATAGTGGTGCTGCTGCTTTGGGAGAAAAAAACTGGTAACCAGTTGTGGTGCTTCACACAGGCTTTGTTACATCTCTTTTCCTTTGCCTCTCTAAAGGGAAATAGATCAGGGCCAGCACACTGTATATATTAGCAGGTTAACATACTGGGCTATACTTGCACTTTATTGTAAATGTTTTTGGTACTTCTTCTAAGTCTGTGTTTACCTTGGGTATTTTCTTAGTTCACACATGTGAAATAACAGCTGGGACTTGCCAAAATATAGCAGTCAAGTGCTGTACATGTAGTAGCTTTAAAACTAACACAGGTGTCCTAGATCCCTTACGCAGAATAAACAGAAGCACACGATCAAGAGTGTGTGTCTACCTCCTCTCTTCTGGAAATGACGTGTCTTGAAATGCTTGATCTGACAGTCGCGGCCTCTCAAGAAAGAAGTATCACAGAGGTGAAATGCTGTTGATTTCTACAAACAAGTCTGCTGTCTTTATTTTTTTTTTCATAGAAATGCATCATCGTCATAACTTGGATCCATCTATTTCCACCCTTTTCTTTTTCAAAGGAAAGGCAAGTACATTTAATGAGCTCAGTTCACTGCTGGGTCACACCAGAGCAGAAGGACAAGACCTCCATTGCTGGAAAGACCACCCAGAGAGGAGGAAGCTGCGCTTGCCCAAGAGGGAGGTAAGACAAGAAGGTCCCAGAAATTTTCTTCCAGAGCCCAAGGCATGAGCACCAGCAGCCTCACGAGCAGAATCCTTGGGGCCCTGGCCATACAGAAGGGGTCTGTTTCTTTTCAGTGTGAGTCCACCTCACTTCCTTTGTGCTGGATAGGCTGTCTGTGAACAAAACAATACCATTGCATTGAGCTGCTCAGCGTTTTTATGGCTTTGATTGTTTTTGTCTCCATGATTTTACACTTCACTCCTCTTTCTATATCTGAAAGAGAAATAAAATAGGACAGAGTACAGCAATGGTAGCCAATATACACAGAGGAGGAACTTGCCATGAGCTTGTCCAGCTGTAGGCAACTACAATTGCGTAAATAATCAAGAATCCCACTGATAATGCACAGGAGTCATGGAAATTCAGGACAAAATTCAGGGAGGATGATATGCACAAGCGTCACATTCCCATGGGAACATTTGTGCCATCTTGTTGCCTTCATAAAGGACTGAAGTAGATAAACAGGCTCAGGCAAATACGAGAAAGAATAGCAGCAGGTTGCTTCTCCCAAAGAGGTTTTGCTTTACAAACATGCTCTTAGAGTAGCATTCAAAGTACTATAAGTGAAGACATTCACTTGGAAAGTTCAGTCAACAGGAAGTTGCATTTGCCATAGTAATTCCATTGACCTACACTTTCTCAAGAAAGAATGTGATTCATACTGTCTGTAAGAATAGAAATTGAGTCATTGAAAAAGGATCATTGACCCTCTGGAATCAATGTACTCAGTTTAAAAATCTGTGAGACTGGACAGAGCCTTCCAATACTACAAATATAACTAATTTTGCATCTGCAAAATGTGTCTGCATTATTAGTTCTAGCATATAAATTCCTATGGGTTGCTCTAATAAAAATCAAAGCTGAAAATTTATTTCTAATTACACCATGAAAACGTTTTTCATAAAGAGTATAAAAAAATTATCTTAGTAATAAGATAATTACTTATTTGTTATTTGTGTAAATTTGTGTATTTGTGTAAATTTCCAATGCTAAAAGACTTTCTTTCACTGCGGGGCTATTCTAAACTAAACCCCTGATGTTGCCCATAGTTGCACTGGGTCTCTGTGCCTGAAATGTTGTCTGCTTTTTGCAGCTGGATCAGTTGATCTGATGAAAGATATTGCTTCTCCTTGGAGCTTACCTTGCTGTTTTTGCGGATATCATAAATCTTATAGAGTGTTTCATCCTGACCTTTCTGTAGAGGTGAAAGTGTCTTGGATTCAGATCTAGATTCCTGAATACTTTTCTTGTAGATAATGTGATACATTTAGTTTTCCACATTGTGCATGGCCAGCACAGGATTAGCATGGCATTAATTGATTGCAGGAGGATCAAGTAAGTGGATTAGAGCTGCTTCACAACCAAGAAAGTTGATGATCCTGAATGTAAACTCCCTCAACTGGGGACATGAGATGAAGAAAAGAAAATTTAATGAACTGTTTTGAGAAATGGGAAAAGCCAGGCTATGTCCTTTTTTCCCAGTATATTCCAGTTATCTCTTGGGATAACTATTTTAATAGAATGCCAACTTTCTTTTTAATATGATCCTTGAAATTTCTTTTAAGCCACCTAAAATGTCATGGCTTTTTCCTTCATCAATCAAAACATATTTTTTTTAACTGTGGGATGTTTATTCAGTAGAGCTCGCTGTTTTTCTTTCATTGATTTTCTTTTTAACATGCAGTTGTTGAAAACTTAATTTTGAGTTTAGGCAGCTTTGTTCAAGATGCATTGCTATTCCAAGTAGAATTTGTGGTATGTTTTCTGCAGTCCAGTGTAAGGGATGTAAGGCATGATGGATGATGTTTGGAATGGAAAGATGAACGAATACAGCCATTACCAAAGCTGCTCTCTTGATCTGAAAAGAGAAATCCATTTCTTTCTTACTTCTTGATAAGGAATTTACACCAACACTTGTGCTGGAAAAAAATTGCATCTGAAAACCAATATTTTATTTAGACTTTGGACTAAGATGTGTTTCATGGGTTTTGTCTTTTAAAAACCTTGTGAATATAAAAACATTTTAGAAGTGTTGGTGAAGTGTGCTCCTCCTTCAACTTTATGGTAATTTATTAATCTCTCTATGCAAATTTGGCACATCTTCCTCTGGAAAATTTTTCTCCTATCTGTATTAGTGTTGCCCTCCCAATGTTAGTAAAAAGCAGTAGTAATTCCTGCTTTTTTATTTCTGACTAGAAAGGTCCATTAAGTTCTCCGTCACAGTGTCAGGTTGGGGCAGACTGGCCAAGGTTCAAAACCCCCTGACCAGAAGTGGTGCAGCTCTGTAACACCAGTATGGCAACACATGGGAATCTATACACACAGTTTATTTTCTTCACGTTCCCTCTCAGTTTTGTGGGTGTATTTGGCCATGAAAAGCATCATAATATTTGAAAATGGAAGATACTAATGAAACAGTATCTTTCAACACCACATCCATTTGCATGCTTAATTTAAATACTGCAATTGTCTGCCCAGTGACTTAATTAGCATGGCATAAAATCAGCATGAAAACTGCAAGTCCCTGCTGTAAAACAACTCAAACACAGGATCTCTTCCACAGCAAATACTTGTTATAAATTAGCTTGAATTGTCAGCCAGCATGAACCTGCATAGCCCCCTATTCCAGATGTGGCTTTACACCAGCTGAGAATCTGACTTTATGCTTCCTGTTCTAATGGTAAATGGTTCTTTACCACACAGCAAAGAAGCAATAATAGCCTTACAGGTAGGCAAAATATCAGGCATAATTCTGAAAATACAGTGACAAATGGGATAGTTAACTAACAGCTTCATTCTGAATTTTTGAGTGCAAGCAGATTTGGCCTCTGTACCTGCAGGTTAAGTTATTAGCCAATGAGATTGCCTTGCTGATAGCACAGAAATCTCCGAGGGAACAAGTTGTGCCTGCACCACCACACAAACCCTGACAAGTCTCCCCCACACACACCTCTCCTCTCACATCCACACTCTCCTCCCCCTTTAACTTTCTTGGTGCTCATTGCCTATGAGGGGTAGGAACACATAACCTCTGCATCTCACACAAGGGGGTATCACAAAGACCTGGGAACTTCCAAGGGTGTGGCACTACTGGCTTGCCAGAGAAGCTTCTGACACAGTCACTGATTTTAGGAGGGTTCACTGTTGCTCTCCAAGAAACAGATCTCTAACCTTCATAGCTGTAGAGAAAAATGTTAAGTCTGAATTCCCAACAGATAAAAAAAAAAGAAGAAAAAAAAAGAAGAAGGATAAAAGAAAGGAACTCCATTTTTTATGTTAATTTTTTTTTGTTTTACTTTCTTGTTTTCTCTCCAGCTGTGACTGAACCCACGGGCTGCTGCTCTTTGTGAGCAAGAGGCAGCAGCTGGTGCCAGCAAGGGAAACTGGGATGAGCCTCTCCTTTCTCTCTTCTTCCCTCTGTCTATCCACACCTGCAGGCAGGATATGGGGCAAGAAGCCCCCTTCCAGCCCCCCAGAGCTGAAGTGTGTCAGGGCAAAGAACTGGGGAGGTCAGTGTGGAGCTGTGCATGGCAGCACCATGGGGAGCACAGGAATGTGACTGTAAGGTCTTGGCTGTGTGTCCTCAGACAGGAGAACATGCTGCTTCCCAGAAGTTTGTCTTTGGTAAGCTTTTGTCCATGGTAAGCCCAATGCCCTCTTTCAAAAAAGGCTTTCAGACACATACCCCCAAAAAGGAAAAAGGAAGTTTTGAAAGGTGGGATCTGAGGAGAGGAAGTGACTCATGGGCTCAAAGAGAGATGGCCAGGCAGCCAGTGACAGCCGGCCAAGGCAGCAGAAGCGATCCCCAACTGTGCCGAGTCGTGGGAATGGGGGTGAGGAAGGAGACTAAGGCTGGGGAAGCCGAGTTTCAGGAACAGCTACAGTCCGACACTTGCCCCCTGGGCATAGGATTTTTAAGGCATCCCACCACAGCTGGCTCTCAGGCTCACCAACGTGCCTGGTTGCACTGTGCCTGTGCCTTGGAGGTGACTCCAGCTGCTGTCCCAGGCAGCAGAGCCCTGTTGGGCCCCACGAGGTGCCTGTAGCCCCTGACATGCCCACCCTGGGGTGGCCACTCTGCCTTCCCCACCTGCATGGGCACATCACCACCTATCATGGCACTCCAGCCCTGGATGCAGCCCTTCTGGGAGTGGTCCAAGGGGAGGAAGGTTGTCTGCAATTTGCATGAAGAATGTGAGATTTTTGCCCTCTTTTTTCCATTTTGCAAAATTTTTGTCACACTAAAGCAGCAAGAACAGATGTAGATTGAGTTTTATGGGGTTCATCAGAGATGTGATACAAGAGTCATGTGTGGGGGTTTTGCATTGGTCCCTTGCAGAAAGATTTGTCAGGGTGGATTTAGCCACCACTGATGCCCTTTTTTACCTGATGCAGGCATGAGCATTTTTCTTTCATCCTCTTCTGCATCTTGTAATCTGTGTGCCCTCTGGTAGAGTAAGTTTTCTCTCCTAATGAGGAAGCTCTAGTGGTCAGGTCTTTGTGAACACTAAACAAGGAATTTCCTGGCTTTCAAACAATTTCCCCCCTTAATGATGATGTTCTAATAATATCCTCTTTTTTTTAATTAACTGATCTCTACTCGATCCCTCATCTGCAGAGTACTCAAATAATAAACTGGCTGCAATTCTGTGCCGTGTATCCTAAAAGGAAGTGAACCAGAGATAACATGATGTTACCTTTTGTTCCTTTTATTTGTTTTTTATTTAAGCATCTTTAATGAGTTATGCTATGGACCAAGTAAGGTAGATCAGATAGAGAGCTCATTTTACTCAAATTGAATTAGACCCTTTTTTTTTTTGAGATCAGTAGTGTTACAGAACTCACTGGTGTAGTCAAGATGTGCGCTGCAGGAATATTACAAATCCAGGTTTTACTGGCTTTTGCTTTGTGGCATTGACCAGTCTATTTGTAATGTGCAGGTAAACAGAACTGCATATTAGTCAAGCACTTCAGGCATTGCTTAAAGCAACTTCTTCCCCAGAGCACTACAGAGCTAAAACTGGGAAAGAACTGTTTCCTCCATTGCTGAGGTCACAGCAGTGAAACAAGTGGTAAGATTTGCTGTAATAGATGAAAATTATGCTCTATAGTTACATCTGTAAAAACTGTGGGCAATTACATTCATGTTCACCTCCAGAACCAGGGCTGAAGTTTGGTTTGAAAAATGTTGCAATTAAAACCTGTGACAATCCATCAAGGGAAAGATATATACAGTATCACAGAATCACAGCATGGTTTGACTTGTAAAGGACCTAAAAGATCATCTAGTCTCAACACCACTGTCATGGGCAGGGACACCTTCCATTAGACCAGGGTGCTCAAAGATGCTTTTCCTTCTATGCCCAAAATAAAAAGGAGTGTGTTGTAGAGCCTTTCCTGAGAGCTAATAAAGGTAAAAAATCGGTCCTTGGCACAGCAAATGCAGCTCATCTAATCTTCATTAATTTCACTTGGCTGTTCAAAGGAACAGTGTTTTCATGTGTCAGGTCCTGCTACCAGATCTTATCCCTTGTCCATCTTCCTCTTAAGATTTTCTGCAAATTGAACTTTTAATTTTTTCCCATATCTATAAAATTAGGACATGCATCCTGAAAATACTGACCTGGAAAGGGGAAACAAATTATATGCCATTTCCTGTATCATCATGCCAAATTTCATGGGCTTTTCCTAGGATCTACTTTTGTTTTAGTCAGATATTTTTGAACCTTCTGGAAGAGCCTTCATATAAGGTAATTGCAGCAAGAAATCATGACTTATTCTGGACATTTTTTGTTTTCTTTGGTAAGAGTGGTTGGTAAGCCCACTTGTACCATCCACATAGTTCCTTATATATTTTATTTTCTAGTCAAGGTAATGCTTAGCTGGATCAGTCAGTGACCAGCTGATGAAAAGCCAAATCAGTAGAAAGTCATACAGTATGTCAGTCTAGGTTTTGAAGTGCTTCTCTGTGATAGTCATGTAATCATGACACTGTGCTCCTCACACTCTTATCCAAAGAATCAGCTTTTCCCCAGTGATTACCTTAGCCACCAGCACTTATAAGGGAGTAAACAGTGGCAGACATGAGAAGCAGCCCTGGGGCCATCTCATAAATAACTTCACTTACGGTTTTTGCACCTGATAGTGTTAAACAGATGCAGCAGTGGAGCTCAAAAGTATATTCCTAAATGATTATGTATTGTATGGTATATGGCTGCCTAAATAATTTCATCCTCAACTCTAATGTGTGTCTTTTGGCATGCTCAGACTATTCTGGGTTGTATTCTTAATTGTCAGGAATAAATTTAAAATACTCTTCTAATATAGTTTTATGTGATTCATCCATCATTGTCCAGAACTTTTTCATCTATGTGGATTTTGGTGAACGAACAATTAGTGTATTCCTTTGAAACCCAAAGACAGCTTAATTCTTACTCCATTTTTTCATTGCTGACTCCAACACGCCTTTACTCATATTTATGAGAGGTTTTGGGCTCCCTCTGGTGGTTTTTGAAAACCAGAAAGCTTAAACAGAACGTAAATCAAATAAACAATAGTTATGTGCATGAGAAGTTCTTATAATTTGCAGAAGAAAGCTTGTCTAATTCCTCCTCTGGCTTTTACCACACTTAGTTTTGAGCTAGTTTTTTGTAGGGGTCTTTTGCTATGGTGATTCATCTTGAGAGAGGAGAAAGGCATAGTGATATATGAGAGAGCAACAAAGTAGGTAATTCAGTCAAGAGGTTCTGCTTTCAATAATGCCTTCACAAACAAAAACTGCATGTGTCTGTTATCTTTTCACTTATTTCTCCTATTAATTCTTCAGCTCCTGCACTGGATTTGAAATTAGTCCACAGCTATTTACTGTGGAAAAATATAGTTAAATTATTTCATTTTTGATGGCTACTGTGAAAATTAGATATACCATAAATGGAAAGTCAGACCCCATTCTCAAATTTTCATTTTCTCAATTTAGCATTTACACCTGGAGGCTGAAAGGAAAGCAAAAATAATAAAACATTGACCTCAGCAACAGGTTTCTCTTTCTCCCCACGCTCAAATACATGGGTATGCCTCTTGCTGATGAAAAGAGAACTTGTATAGAAATGTTCCATGTTAATGTACAGTTAATTACAAGCATAGAGAACACACAAGGAGAAAATTGTTTCTGATCATTCTCCACTTCTGCTGAAGTCACTGCTGGTTTGCAAGCAGCCTGGCAGTGGGCTAGGATTTCAGTGCAGGTGTATGCGTGGGGGCTGTGTCCCAAAATCTGTGGCTGAGATGCTCAGGTGCTGGTTCTGCATCTGCTGCATTCTGCATTAATGCTGCAGGAGTGTGTGGGCAGCCAGGTAACTGCCAGAGCACAGGAATGTCTCCAGGACATTCCCCTCACCTTTTATTATCTAACCTTTTAAAGTTATTTTTGTTTTCCACAGAGCAATTGTATGATGGTCTGGACAGGAAAGCAGGAAAGTATCTTTGATATCCAGGAGTCCAGAGTTATTGTGGTTATACTTCCTCTCGATTTTCCTGCCTTTCTAAATAGAAGAGCTTTTCTTCCCTCTTTTTCTTTTTCCCTGAATACTTGCAGGACAGGAAAGAAGGGACAAAGACATAGAATTAAGAAAGTTCTACCTGGGCAAAAGTGTGGGATTTTGTTCAAAATACCTCTAAATTGGTGTAAATTTTTGGATGACTGACTTGATCCTTCTGTCCCATTTGCTTAAAATTCAGGAAACAAATCAGTTGCATTAAAATAACATGACTTCTACCTTTTTTATTTTGATTGTATTAAGTAGATCTTATTGGATAATTTGGTCACTGGTCATAGGAAATTGCCATTTAACTTAATATTAGAGTCAAATTCAGAGTCAGAAGATGGTTCCAAATAAGCCTGTGTCACGTAAAAGGGATGCACAAAATGCTGGGCCCATGTCAAAAATGGAAATTTATCCCATTTTGTTCCATGGAACCAGATTTTTTACCCAAATGACTTAACTAAAAGTCTTGTTCAACTTTATGCATATAATTATATTTCTGAAATCAGCTGGTAGATTCCATCAGCTGCTCCCCTTCTTCTCAGGGTGTTACAGGTGTTACTTACCTATTACAATTAGGAAATGTATTTTTTGGTTTTTGTACTGTTTTTGTGGGATTTTTAAAAACTTCTTTTTATTAATAATAACTTGTCCACATAAGGAATTTGTTCAGTGTTGAAAGTCTCTGTCCTGAGTGCCAGCAAAGGGCTCAGTCTTGCAAGTTCCCATCCAGCAAAGCACTTAGGCATATCTTTAATCTCAAATACGGGTCTCATCCCCAGGACTTCACCAAATAGAGGCTAAAGCCCCTGCAGATGTAACCCCCAAGCCTCCTCTCCATTGGTCTTCTGCAGAGCTTCCATAGATTTGTTATAGTAATATGGTAAGAATTAAGCCAATGGCATTTAAGGTATTGTTATAAAAATACTGCACAAAGATAATACACACTGTATTGTACAGTGTATCAGTTTTCAAACCAGGCAATGGAGTTTTCTGCAAGCTTGAGCTCCTTTGTTTTTTCGTACAAAAGGGAACACTCTTGTAGCATCTTACGTGGTTTTGATTATAGTATTTGTGATTCTTTAAATATTTATTCTTCAGCAGTTAAGAAACTTGGTGAAGGGGAACTTTATAAACATTTATTGTGGATTGAGTGTTCACGTGGAAAAAAAAAATGAGGTGCTTTCTCCTATAAGGAAGAAGTACCTTTTCATAAAATCTGTGTCCTCTGTTCAGCAGAGCATCCTGTTCAGGACAATTATTGAGAATATATCCAGCCTTACACAGATATCCAAGTTTCTGTGAAAGTTGTCTAGACTCCCCAAAATGCATAAATTCTGCCCTGAATTGATGTCCATTCCACATGGCTGCCCACAGATCCCTTCAGCAGTGTTAGATGTGCCGCTTGGCATTCACAGCATGCAGCTCTCCAGAAGACAGGCAAGTAAACGCTCCCTTCAGCACCTGAAAGATTTATTTGCTTTGGGGTGATTGGCAGCAGTGTCATGTAAAGCACCACAGGGCAAATTCCATTTGATTAAATAATTATCACATATGACCAAACAATGTATCATTATGTGTGAACACAAATGCAAACTCCCAAAATTCCCACCACTTCCTCCCTTGCTCCGTTAATTTCTCTTTCACAGGCAACTGACACAATTACTGACTTTAAACTAAAAAGATTCCAGGGTAGGGATGGTACTCAGAACTTAAAATACTATGCGATGTTTAAAATTTTTATACAGCTTATTTAAAACAGCTTCCCTGAGAAGAAGTGGAAAGTGCATCACTCAATGGACCCCAAACAGTTTTCAGCAAATTTAATCCCACAGAATATTTCCAAGGGAGAGGCAGGGACTAGAAAAGGATTGTTTCTGCCTCCTACTGCAAATAATTATAATGGGTCTCTTTCTGTGGCCCAGTTTTTCCAGGCTCTATCTGGGCAGATTTCCCAGTGACTTTAGTGCAATTAAAACTGTTAAAAAGACTTGCAGTATGGGCTTCCAGTTCTCTGAGCAGTGGAAGACAATGAAACCGGTGTGCACCTCATAAATAAACATGATCAACCACTGGAGACACAGCCTGTGATTTAAGTGGGTGCAGGGCAGCACAGCTGGGCACCTCTGGCTGCTCACTGTGCCATGGGATCATGCCTGCACTAGTGTAATGGTAGAAACATTAAGATGGATAAACAGAAAAATCTAGGCCCCACAGATGCCATGAAAAACCCACTATCTCTTCCCCACTTCCACTGGTGTTTTTTGTGCTCCCGTGCCAGCCACCCTCTATAAAGACAGCAGAGGTAGAACATGGGTCTGGCTGAGGGGATGAGGGTCTTCTGTGATGCTGTAGTGCCACCCTCAGCTGACACTTGCAACATCAGTTGGAAAGAGTGACATAGGAGGACACTTGTAGGGAAAGCTTGGCTGGATTCTTTAGCTGGACTGGTCTTTCTCATAAAGTTTCTCTGCTTTATTAATTTTGCTCTTGTTTTAGGCACTTACTTTCAGGATGAAGGCCTGGCACAACATCTTCTGTCATCACTGGGAGCCCTTCCTCTGACTTGCAGAAAGAGAGGTAGTGTCTTCATTTGTGATTTTCAGTTCTTTGTTTTCTGAAGTGCTTTGTCCAACTCAGCCTTTCAGATACCTTCCAAATACCACTTTGTCTGCAAAGGCGGTGCTAAAGAAAAGTGTTTGGCGCCTGATACTGTGTGTATCTGCTTGATTGGGCAGTAATTCTCGATTCCAGGCAGGTTTATTCTAAAAGTGGCATCACTCCATCTTGGTCGGTATCTTTTGCTGGGATTACTCCAAACAAGCTTGACCTGTTGAAATGTAATGTTTCTCATACTAGTTTCCCAAACTAGTGAGGCTGTTGCTATTTCAGGTGGCTTAAAAATATGTGCACAGTTTGTACTTTGAATGTTTAATAAGCTTAAAACATGAAATATATAATGCAGTTTGAACTTTCTAGTGTTATTTCATCACCAAAAAAGCAAAGTCTCCAGGCTCAGCAATTGCCTTTGTCAGAATGTAAATTCCAGCATGTAATACCCAGGCTGTATGTTTCAGGAAACCAGTATTAACCTATTAGTATGCAGTTTTCCTTGGAGAAGAGCCATCTTCACACTGAGCCTGTATTCCTGCTTCAAACCTTCCTGTCACTGTTCCGTATCCACGACCCAGCCTAAGGCTGCCTTTGACGGTTCTCCAGCCATTTCCTGCATACTGCACTAGCACTAATTGAAAATTTGGGTGGCCTTGCTTATTTATTTTCCTGGAATGCAGTGGGTTATATTTTCATGGCACTTTCTCAGCAGTGCAACGTTTCAATTTCAAAACCACTGCAATATGAGGAAAAGTAACCCCCAAAATAAAAAAAAAAATAAAAAAAAACAATAAAAAGCAGCATATCTTTGATTAATTTTTACAGTAGTTCTTTTGTAAAAATATATAATGGAAAAAGAATTCAATGTTGCTTTTGTCTCTGAAGATCAGAGGCAAGAGAAGCAATTTAAATACATGTACAAGATGATCACATGCAGACACAATGAGGCATGAAACTTTAAATGTACAGATGCCATGGAAATGAAAAGATAATATAAAGTGTGTTCTTTGCAAGTCTTGCAGAGTTCAATAGCTACACACATAATGTGTGTGGAGAGAAAGAGAAACAGCCCCCCTGCACTCTCTAGGAAGGAAAATTCCAACTATGTCTGGATGTGCAATTGGCACTAGCATTGTGCTTTGCCCCCCTGGATTTCTGCAGGAATGTAATTCCACAGCAAACAGGGTTAGTATGTCATTGTTACCTCCCTGCTTGGAAATGAACATGCTTGGGCATGAGTACCTGTGGCAAATTTCAAGTTTTGATCAAAAAAATTCACTGATCCCTTGACAATATTTCAAGTCTACAGAATTCTTTTCTCTTTATGCCTATTTTTTTTTGTTTGATGGTGATTTTTTATTGGGTGTGCAAAAATTAAAGGTTGGCATGATCCTGTTTGTTTTTATCCTGATATGCCAAGTGCAACTATTGAAGTCTTTTGGGAATTATGTTTTGTTCCCAGAATTCAGGCATAAGGAAATGTTTAACAATAAATATACAATTTAGCTGCTGATCTGTATCTCAGAAATTATTTGGAGGAAGAGTGAATTGGAGTTTTTACCTACAGGCACACATTTTTAGGATTACCCAACTATTTAAATTTATATATGTTCCAGAATGGAGATAAAATTGGATGCTGAAAGGAAAAGAAATTTGAAAAAACTAAATGTCTCTCCTATTTCTGAGTTTTCAGGATGCTATTTTGGGATTTTATCTATAACTCTGACATTTGTAGACCTTTTAGTCAAGCAACAAACATTTCTTGCAATTTAGTGAAGTAACAAAATAAGCAGGGTGGGATTTTCTGTTTGGTTGGTTTGTTGTGGTGTTTTGTTGTGCAGTTTTATTTTAGGGTTTTGTTGTTTGGTTTTTTTTTTGTGGTTGTTGGGGGTTTGGGGGGGGTTTGGTTTTTTAACAGAAGCAATCTCAAATCAAAATGTCAGCCCAAGCATTCCTCCAGATTATCATTTTCTCCTTTGAAAAGTCAAGATCTCCCCACTGGCGAAGTTCAGATTTTAACTGGGCCTTTCCAGCTGGTTCTGAATCCTATTTTCAAACTCCCTCATGATACATTTCCCAGTGAGCAAGTTGATTTTGGCTGTTAAAAAGTGCCCCAAGCTAAGGGTTGTGTAGCAATCAATCAAAGTGTATCTCGCATGCACATATTGTGCCTCGTTACAATTACCAGAGAGTTTTGTTTCAGCTGGATATTACAAGTTCCCTGAGGTGAATGGTTGAGAGAACTGGGATTGTTCTGCCTGAAAAAAGAAAGCTCCAGGGTGACCTAATTGCAGCCTTCCAGTACCTGAAGGGAACTTACAGGAAAGATGTGGCAACACTCTTTACAAGAGCATGTTGTGACAGGACAACAGGGAATGGGTTCCAATTAAAAGCTTTAGATTAGATATTAGGAAGAAATTCTTTACAATGGGAGTGGTGAGGCACTGGAACAGGTTGCCCAGGGAAGCTGTGGATGCCCCATCCCTAGAAGTGTTCAAGGCCAGACTGGATAGGGCTCTGTGAAACCTGGTCTAGTGGAAGACGTCCCTGGCCTTGGCAGGAGAGTTGAACCTAGGTGACATTTAAGGTCCCTTCCAACCCTAATCATTCCATGATTCTATGAAGGGCAACACAAGTGAGTAATTGAGGACTTCAATTTTTTATTTATAGCAGGTCAATTTTGCCTTGTAAATGAGAGCAGTAATCAATTGGGAAAAATGGGTTGAAATGGAAGACAATGCCCCTCCAGCTCTATCTCTCCTCCATGAAGGTTTCTCTACCATGTTGAGGGTACAGTCACACCATCAGCTTGGCATTTGGCACAACTGAGACACAGCACAGAACAGGAGGGATCTTGTGGTGGGCATACGGGGCACTTTTAGCAGTGGGTTTGCTGCACATAGAGGTTGTATCTACTACAGCACTGCACAATAACCAGTGATTGTCACATTCACAAATGACCTCTTCTAACTCCTCTAATTCTGATTTTGTCATTTTTCTTCTGCAAATGCCTTTAGAGAAAACACCAGGATTTCTGTCAGATCACAACTGATGTCTTTCACTGCAGTTGATAGCTTTGGGAAATGGACAAACGGAATGGAAACTTCTCTAGCCAGTTTTCACATGCCCTCCTTTTTTTCTGTGGCTAGAAATACTTATACAATCAAAAAAAAAATTGTTTACTCCTGCTGCTTGCTCACAACTGAATCATGACACAAGTCCTAAGTGGGCAAATGTAATGATACCAGCATAGAAAGCCAGCCAGCAGCAAGAGCAAACACAAGCCTGATGTCAAAACTTAAAAGGTTCACAGGCACCTTATGAATGTGCCTAGTACATCCTGCCTCTTAAGGAAGGACTATAGCTCCAGGAATAGAATTGTTCCTGGAGGTGCTTTAGCCACTTCTTAAAGGCTTCCAATAAACAAGGTTCCATGGATTCCCTAAACAATCTATACCAGTATTTCCTTGTTTTCAGTGTCACAGTTCTTCTGAATGCCTTTGCTATAGTGTGTCCTATTCATCATCCTGTCCCTCCCAGACACAGAAAACTAACTCTTAACCAGTGCAGTGCAACTTTGATCCAGCTTTCAGAAGTGGATGATTATTTCCCACGTGCAGGATTTGGGCATGCAAAACACTATTTCTATTATTATTATTATTATTATTATTATTATTATTATTATTATTATTATAGTTGTTATTATTATATAATAGCAACATAGAAACAGGACAGAATATTAATTATAAATGTATTTAAATATTGACCACATTTTGAAAAGTGTGTCTCAAAGAATAAAGTGAGTCAGGGTCTCAGGTATGAGCTGACCTGAACTGGGGACTGTATAAGGCTAAGTCCAACAGTCTACTTAATGTGCATGCATAATTTTAAGTATTTGAGTTCAGTTCTTTTGCTAAAGTGAATAATAGACCTGAAAGTGTTTTCTAGTTAATGGGAACTCATAAGTGCTTTCTTGGATCACAGCCCAAGAGCTCAGCACATTGCAAGGCTAAATACAGATTTAACAGTCTAAATTTAGGCCTCTGTGTTTTAAAACATTGGCTAACATTCTTCTCAGAAATTTCTGTGGAAATTGCTGAAGATCTGAAGTCAAGGCCAAACACCCCTTAAACTTCTGTGTCTAAGAATAAATGTTACTAAGAAACACTAAAGACTAGAACTGTAGTTCACTAAAATTAAATATTGTCATGTTTTTAACAGGTTTAAGATGATCTATACCTTTGATCATACATTTAAGGCACAGACCAAGATTCACATTTTAATGATAATTGCTTGTCTGAGATACTAAAATATTTTTTCTCTCTGAAAGGAACTTAATAATATATCTAAATGATGTAAAATGCAACCTGTTGCTAACAGCATAGTTGTGATACTAATCTGAATCTAAATTACCTAAAAAGTTAGTTTTGAAAAATTAATTATACTTGGCCCAGCTGCATAGTTTATCTATCTACTTTTTGCCATTCTCATCACCTTTTTCTGAACCCTATTTCATAATTTTCCTTTTCTTTTTCACCCTAAGAGACTTAGAGATCAGTTGGTTAGGAGAAACAGAAGAGGAAAGAAGAAGAGAGAGACAGATAGGGAGAATAATAAAGAAAGAAAAAAAAAGTAAACAAGAAGGTATTTAGTAATAAATGGAACCTTTATTTGTAATATTAAACACAAGAATTCCTGTATAATTTCCTTTAAAAACATACAGTTTTGCAGAGACACTGAATGAGGCAAATAAGGGAAACAAATTGGTTCCATCAAAATGACTGAAACTGATAATTAAATAATAGTTTTTTGTTACTCAAGTTGATTTTCACTAGGACACATTAGGAAGTGTTAGTGCTATTGGAGCAGAGATGTGCTCCCTTCCAGTGGAGTGGACCTGGGGTGCTCAGGCAGCAAGGAATGGTCCCATGAGTACAGTTCAGTTCACCACTGAGACCTGATCTCTGTGCTCACTCAACATGATTTCAGAAGTCTGAAAAAATATCTGATGAATAGCTTTTCCCTGCTTATTCCCAAAGTATGGAATTTAAAGCATTTGTGCCAGAGTTTGTTCTTGTGGAAAAGAGAAACAGAATCCCACCTGGAATTTGAAGGACAAAACCTGCCAAACAGCCTTTGAAGTGGGATATTTTTTTCCCTTTGAGAAAGAAAAGGAGCAAAATTTGAAGTTGGTTTCAATTTCAACTTCTCCCCTTCCATTTTTTTTACAGTAACCACAGTACATAAAGGCTTGTCTCAAGAAGTATTAAAACTGATGCATCTTACTAGTGACACCCTTGACAGAGCTGTGGTATACAGCATTCAGTATTTTTAGCTGCACAAAGTAATTTAGTAATTTGTTTCATTGGTGCTGTTTAGAGAAACAATGCCTCTGGGTCAGTAGTGCACAGATTCCTTGGATAAGTCTTGAAAGGGAAGAATTAGGGTGGTGTTAGCCAAGAAAGTAAAAGAGTGAGAGAATTTTGTGTACTGTTGGAAATGGTTGAAAGTGCAAAGACTATATTTTTTGTTTGATGTGGAAAAAGTGATTGTGCATGTTCTGGAAGAAAACTCAAAATATTGTGTGCATTAATTTATATGTTGTTTCTCTTGAAGCATACCAGAAATCATCTGGGAGAAAACACTGATCAGTAAGTTGTTTCTTTCTCTCTCGCCTTTCAGCAAAGATAAATATATTTAACTTCATAATGAAAGTTTCTGGTGTAAGTTCACGGATAATAGCCAAATGCTGCCATGGTCAAAGAATTTATTTCTGTAGCTATGTATTAAAAAAAGAAATAGAGCCATAAGATTTAAGTAAATCAGTTCCTGGATGCTGCTTTGACAACACAGACCCAGGTGATTTTCAGTTTAGGAGGAAGCAGAAAGCAGCTAGTCTTGGGAGCAGCATATAATGCAGGAAATCTGCTTGGAAATTGAAAGAGGTATATGAATTTTTTATAAAATCTATGGGAACTTCTAGAAAACAACATCCACAGGGATGTTACATTGATGGTTCAAGGAAATAAAGGGAAGTAGAACCAATGAGGTGAAGAAAGGCTGTGCAGTGATTACAGATTTGCTAGAGCAGTCAATGATGATTTGGGGTTCTTGGCTCTGCTCCTGGTTCTACTGCCATGGCTTTGGTGGGTTACTGATCTCCAGTTCAGAAGACACAACATGGTCATGGAAGCAGCCCTCTTAATTTCAAATAGGCTTTTGGTTATGTACACACAGGAAAATAGGAGAAGCTGGTGAGTTATAAATCAGATAGGTTCAGTTTGTGGCAATTATGAAGCATTTGAATTATCTGTATGCATTACAAGACAGACAAATAATGATGACTATGGATTTGTCAAGAACAAATCCTATTAAACCAATAAGATCTCCTTTTAAAATAAGATAATAGGTGCTATACAAAGAAGAGAAGTATTAAAAAGTCATATATCTTCATTTTAGTAAGGCCTAAGTCAATGTTTCCTGTGCATAAGCAAAGACAATATGGTCCAAATTGAAAACCCCATGGTGTCAGAATAGGCAGAACCATTTCTGAGGAAGAGTTGGCAAAATGGGACCATTAGCAAAAGGAGAGATGTATAGAAAGAGGTTTCTCAAGGGTCTATCCTGTATCTGATACTCCTTATAAAACATTCAAAGAATGGAGTAGAGACCAAGTTTGATATATTTGAAGAGGACATGAAGAAGAGAGCAGACAAAAGAGTGTTAGAGAGCAGAATTAGTATTCAGAGGGAATTTTTCAAACTGGTTATGAGGGTTTTTATTAAGAAAAACACAAAAGATGGTATTCAATAGGTGCAATAGACATAGCATCATCAGTTCCCCAGATACAGGATGGGGAAAAGTTAAACAGGATTACAGCTGCCTGGAAAAAATGTAGAGTGAATCACAGGCTAAGCACGAGTCACCACTGTTGTGCTGTTGTAAAAAGAAAAATGCCATACAAATGGAATAGACACAGGAAAACAGCCTGCAAAATAGGCAAAGCAATTATTTTGCTCTGCTACCTCATGGTGAGGCTTAAATTTTAGTGTTATGTTGTTACTGGTTTTTTTTTCAAGTTTTTCACCTGAATCATGCTTGGCTTGGCTTGGGGAATTGTGTTTCCAGAATGACATTGGGTGTCTGCAGAAGATTGCAGGGGAGTTAAAGCTTGATTACCAGTCCAGACAACATTAAATATCAGGATATTAATGGGACTGTTTGGAATAATGAGGCAAAGAAGATAACAGGGCCTTTAAATATGGAAAAGACTGCTACAGGGAGGAAGCAAAGAGTCTGTTCTCCAGGCCAGCAAAGACAAACCTTTCACTAATGGACTGAAATTGCAGTAGGGGACATATTTAGAGCATACATTGGAAAAAAGACCTCTGGTGATAAGGGTAGAGAAACACTAGGAAAAATTGCCTGAGGTGATGGCAAAAGCACCATACTGGGAAGCCTTTAAGAACAAGATTGAAAAAACAGTTATGTTACAACAAAAGAGTAGTTGATCCTGTCTTGGGGCATGGAAAATAACTGGAAAGGATGATTTCTTAAGGTCACTTTCAACCTTATGCTTCTTAGCATTTCTCTGTTCCTCAGATTTCCCTGGTTATAATACTCGCCTCACAAATTTAAACAGGAGCAGGAGAAGGTCTGGTTTGGAAGTCCACTTGTCAAAAAAAATTAGGGAATATCTCTAAGCTTGAAGGCATTCAGAAAACAGTTCTGCAAAGGCACTTACACAGTGCAGAATCAAAGCTAATCCATACAGTTTGTCAAGAGAAAGTGAAGGAGTAAATCTGCTGCATTTCACAAACATCTTCAAAAGGAAGATATTTCTGTTAACAAGAAGCAGGCTTGCAATGGACAGATGCTGCAGCTAGATGAATTTACCTTTTCAAACAACATTTATATTTCTATCAGGTTTTTTTTGCACATTAAGGTAGTGTGGTACATGTTAGTATAACCACTGAGAAATCTTCAAAAGCAGAATGATTGATTTGCCATTTCTCCAAAATAAATAAATAACAAATTTTATTCTTTGAAATAAAATGAAGATGCCTTTTTTAAAAACAACTACAGAAAGACCTTGATGTGGGAATTGCTGGAGGAAATTCTACAGCTTTCAATATTCAGGTTAGACAAGATGATCATAATAATCTCTCTGGCTTTCAAATCTGTTTACCCAACTTTGTAGAGAGATGTAATGTTTACAGATCACTGTCAAATCTGCATAAATGGATTAGAAAAAGGCATGAATGAGCAATTACTCTTGTGACCTCAATGAGGTATAACACTTACTATTTACCAGGTCATTACATTACAAATTGTCACTTCTTTCCTCAGTTTTAACTGCATAGATTAATCTCTTTAACAGCATCTGGAGTTCTATAGAGTAATATATTTATATTAGCAGCATTATATATGACAGCAAATATATACTATATATTATGATATATACATCATAAGTTATATATATATGACAGATATATATATATATTTTTTAACCACACTAATTTTCTTCCTTTTGTTCCAAAGAGATATGCACGGTGGTGTTTCTTCTCTCCAGAGGGTCACATCTGCAGTCAGTCACTGTCAGCTTTGTTCTGGAGTCACTGAAGGGGTAGGTGATGGTCACTAAACATCAGCTGGGGAAACCACCCACCGCAGATTGAACAAAGTGCGCCACACAGGAAGTTCTGCACTGAGTGTTATCCAGGGCCCTATATATCATAAGATTCCTGGATGCTGCTTGTGGAAATAGGAGGATTTGCCTGTGTGGATGCCAGTGAAGAAAGTACACATGCCTTTTATAAGGTTTCTGTTCTTGCAGAGTTTAGCCTGGTTGTGCTGTTCTGAGAAATTCCCAAGGATCACAATCTGCGTAAAAATACTGCTGAGCAGCCTTTTAGAAACAGCAGCTTAAAATCCCTAAAGGCTAGGTGACATTTTCACAAGCAAAAGGTCTGTCAGCTTGTCCTCACTTAGGGGTTTAACACTGGGGAGGTTGACTCTTTTCAAGTTCAGGTTCCCTCTTCTTAATGATTCACCTATTTAGGATCTTTTACAGCAGAGGTGACTATTCAATCAAATCTGCAACCCAACTGCAGTTTGGCCCTGAAATTTATCACTTGAGCTAAACATAAACTCATGGTTGTTTATTACTAAACCTTCTGGGTACACAGTTCCCTTTATGGAGTCCCAGAAAAGTTAATGGGCTTTTTGGGCACAGGTCTCTCCTCTCAGAGGGCACTGGGCTGGGACCTAGGTACGCTGGGTGGGGCCTTCTGATCCCACCAGCCTCTCAAGGAGCAGTTTTCTTTGGCACAGCTGATGACAAGCATTCAATGAGAGAATTCAAACAAGCTGTCATGGAGGAAAAATGAGGAATGGATTCTTCTTTTCTGTTTTGTTTTTTTGTTTTGGTTTGGTTTTTTGTTTTTGTTTGTTTGGGGTTTTTTTTTTTTTCTTTGTCTCATTGCTTTTCCTCTCCTTCCCAATAAGATTTTTGTCTGAATTTGGTTTTTGCAACCAAATATCGAACAGTACCAGCAAAAAATGAAAAAGGAGATCTCCTGACTCTTTCCGCAAGGAAAAGACCTTGTGTTCAGAATCCCCCCCAGCCAGCCAATGGGTTTGAAAAGAAACATTTTTACTGGTTTATCATGAAAGGAGGACAGATTTACATCACCTGGGGCTGACAGCACTGCTTGAGTATTTTTGCCTGAGCTTTTGCCCCCCATCCATCGTTCTGCACCTCCCCTCACAGAGTCACTGAATGGTTAGGGTTGGAGGGAACCTCCGGCAACTGTCCAGTCCAACCCCCCTGCCAAGACAGGGTCACCCAGAGCAGGTGACACAGGAACATGTCCAGGTGGGTTTGGAATGTCTCCAGAGAGGGAGACTCCATGACCTCCCTTGGCAGCCTCCCTCACACCTCAGGCTGGAGTCCCAACACTACTGCTGGGTGAGTTTCTGCCTGTAGGGACAGAGATGATAATGCTGGGAACATTAATTATCTGCTTGGGAGCAGTTTAGTTATCATTTATTACTGTTGTTCACTGAATCACAAAATGTGCTGAGCTGGAGGAGACCCACAAGGATCACCGAGGCCAACTCCTGGCCCTGCACAACACCGTCCCCAGAGTCACACCATGCATCTGAGAGCGTTGTACAAACACTTCTTGAGCTCAGCCAGGATTGGTGCTGTGATCACTTCCCTGGGGATCCTGTTCCAGCGCCCAAACACCCTCTGGGTGAAGAACCTTTCCCAGATACCCAACCTAAACCTGCCCTGGCACAACTTCAGGCCATTCCCTCGGGTCCTGTCATTGTTGTCCTTGCCGTACTCAAGACTGTTATAATTAAGTTTGTATTTTTTCTTTTGCGCCTCACCCATGGCAGAACCAAACCCCACTCCCCTCGGAGGCCTTCAGGCACCCCCGCTCAGCGTTAGGAGGGAGGGAGGCGGGAAAGGGGCGGGGTCTCCGTGAGGGGCGGGGTCTCCGTGAGGGGCGCGGCTCGGGGCTTGGCGGCCCCCCCCGCCCGCCTCGGTGGCTCGGCGCTCGCTCGATGTGCTCGGGCGGTGGCTGGCGGCGCCTGGCGGCGGCGGAGGACGCGGGGCGCTGCCGGGAGCGGGGCGGCCGCAGGTGCCGGATGCGAGCGGCGGCGGGCGGTGAGTGACCGGCCCCGGCCCCCGCCCCGGCCCCCCTCGGGCGCTGCGGGGCAGCTCCGGCCCCTTCCCTTTCCCCCCCCTCCTGCCTCCCCGGGGCGGAGGCCGTCCCCCTCCCTTCGGCCTCCCCCCGCCTTCCGCTCCCCGGGCGGGGTCGAGCGTCCCCGCCCCGGCTCCGTGGGGACGGAGCTGTCGGCGATGGCTCTCGGGGCGCAGGGGGCGTCGCTGGGCTGCGGCCGTCTCCCCCCGGGTGACTTCCCGGCTGCAGCGGCTCTCCCTCCTCGCCAGCCCCCCGCCAGGACGCTGGGCGCTGCCGGCAGGGCGGGGGGTTCCTGCCGCCTGCGGCCTCCCCCGGGGGCACACGGTGTCCCGCTGGGGGACGCTCCCTGGTCGGGCGAGGTCGGGCCCGGCGATGGTGGCGCCGTCCCTGCGAGCCCGGCAGCTGTAGTGGCTCCGTGGCCTTTGCCTGTGTGTCCCATGTCTGACAGCGGCCCGGGGGAGCGCCGGTGCCCGCCGGGCTGCACGGGCTGGGCCAGAGCTGTGCGAAGTGCCAGAGTCAAATGGGTTGGAAAAGACTTCCGACATCATCCACTCCGACCCATGTGAAATGATGGGGTCGTTCGGCTCAGTGAAGTGTGGGTGTGCTGGGTGGGGGATAGAGGGAATAAGCAGGGTAGAGAGGTGAGTCTAAGCTGGTTACTTGTAGGACTTGCTGAAAAGCTGGTTATTTGCAGGACTGATTTTATTTTTTGTTTTAGTTTTTTTTCTTTTTTGTCTTTGCATTTAGTTGTGCCGTCAAGTTTCAGATAGAGCTCCCCAAAATGACTGAGTACCTAGGCAAGTGCAATAGGAAAATAACAGGGTAAGGAACGTGGGAGGAATTGAAATAACATGTTGGTTGAGAGATGGTTGCTTTCATCCATATCTGGCGGGAGATATTACGCTTCTCTGAGACTTGGGATTTTTTTTCTTTAACTTCCTACCCAGTGCTACATTTCGGCCTAATTTGGACTGCCTTGCAGTCCACAAGTGTCCGTGAGCTGGGTGACCAAACATCTTTCCTCCCTGCCTCTTCAATATCCTAATTAAGAACCTGAAAATGTTCTCTTAGCAAGGCGTCGACAACTGAAATTTGGGATGATCTTGTTTCCAGAAGAGAGTTTCCCATTCTGTCCAGTTTTACTGTTTTTTTAAATAGTCTTCCTCCTGCAATTTTGTCGCTTGTAGCGGGTACAGCTTCTAGCCATAGACTCCAAAGCTTTGAGTCAAAAGCCAATAGAATATTAAGCCATCCTAGCTCTGACAGAACATCAGATTAAACCTAAACTCCAAATATTCATTGTTTAAAATGTAGTTAAAATCATAATCTCACTTCAGTTTTCCAGGTTTTCTGATCGTTCTTACAGCAAGTAAATAGTCTCCTTTCTCCGTTAGTGAGTTCTCTGTGTTTCACTGCTGTAAACTTTTTTGGTTTTGTTTTTGCTTTTGATGATTTGGTTTTGCTTATGATGAAGTTGTCAGAACAGTTAAAGGACTGTAAATAAACAAATCCGTGGCTTAGAAAAACAAGTCCCTTTTCTTCCTTTACATTTTGCTCACCTGAAGAAGGAATGCTCTATAACTCTTACTTCCCTATTTTTATTGTATCTTATCCTAGCTTGCACTGACCCAGCTATAAGCAGCAAGAGGCATGTCTTGTTGCTGATTTCTTTCCTGTGGATAGCTTAGTTTACTGTTCTTGTGGTTTATGCCGACTCCTTGGACAACAGTGTTTTTATTTAGGTGGAATTTCTGTTGTCTGCAACATCATTTAAAACAGATGCGCTTATTTTCATTATACTGGTCAGACTTATCTCAGTGAAAATTATTTTAAGTTGTAATGGTAAGGGTGGTTTTCTTTATGGAAAACATATTTTACAATGTGTCAGAGGTGAAGCAATTTAATTAAAAGATTGCTATCCAACAAACGTATGCTGGCTTTAAAAAAAAAATATAAAGTTGTGTTGTATTTTTCTGATCTTCATTCAATAAATGAAAATTATTTTACAGACTGGATGGTTTGGGGTTGTTTTTAATGCTCTAATTGCTTCTTAATATTTTAGAGCTAAGTAGCAGTCTAGGTTAATGAAATTCCAAGTGAATTTAAAAAAAGTAAAGTTCTAAGTCATGAACAGTACAAGAAATCTAAAATTGCAGGATTTCTTGTGAGAGTGATCAAGGGTTTTATGCTAGCTGTTGAGAGCATTTGAGGCAAAACCGGACAGTGAAGACATTAAAATCTGTAATTCACCAGTTGTTTTCCTGAGAAATGAATTAGAATGAATGTATTAGAATGAAACTGTATCTACTGATGCAATCTATTCTGTATTACACTGCTCTTCCCAGAGAAGCTGGACTAAAGCAAAATAAGTAGGTTGACTAGAAAGTCAGAGGCCACTGACCTCATTTATCAATCAAAACTTTCAGATATGTTATGTTGAACCATACTTAATCAATTTCTTTCAATGTAGTGATATGTTTAGCTGTAAATTCAGTAAGCCTTAATCACTGTACTTGAAATGAAACATCAGTTGTGAGTTATTTTAATGCTGTTTATTCTGCGCTTTTTGGCTTTCCGACTTCACTTGAAAAGAAAAAAAACCACAAAGAATGAAAAGAAAAAAGTATTTATCTTGATAGGATGGTGACAGAAGACTGAATATAAAAGGTGTTCTTAAAACATAGATTCTGACAACTGTGGAAAATATCCATGAAATAGTACAGTTAGAGTTTTGTACATGAGGACAAAAGCTTGTGAAGCACTCAAAATACACTCCCTGCATGTATTTTGAATGCCTATAGGTCACTATTTATTTATACAAACAGGCAAAGAAAACCTTCTGCAAGAGAAGTGAGAAGTACTTCATTTTACTGTCAGGGACTGGAAAATAGCACTCAGAGAACTGTGGATGTTTCAGTGAATTTACTTGCTATGTGAGTTTTTCAGGCAGAGCGGAACCTACTGGTATACTTGAAGCCAGTTGAATGTTCAAAATCCAAAAGCAGCTGAATTAGTATCTTTTAGCAGAAGTCAGATGTTAGCTCTTCAGCTTAACTTTGACCTTCTGTCTTGGACCACCTACATTCTGTAAATCTGGGCTGTGCAACATTGTCTTTCAAATTACTTTTCCCAGGGGAGAAATATGGTGTTTGGTAATGGAGGGAATCTTGTTTGTAAAGGTGCTTGGAGGATGAGGGATGATGAGACAGCACATGCACAGCGCAGTCACGTCAGATTTATTTTTCATCTTTTGTGCTGAACATGAAAGCAGAGGTCTGTGTTTACAGCTTGCATAGTGTGAGTTCAAAAATCTGGCTGCTAAAAAATTTTGTGCTTTACTCTCAAAATTATTTTAGGGAATTTCCATCAGTATTTCTGTTCAAACACATGTGGATTATTCTCCCAGTGTTGAAAGTTATAAAGAGAAGGGACGGGCAGCAGGGAGAAAAAAATCATTCTTGTGATACCCTGGAGAAAAAAAAAAACCTCCAAACCCCCCTGAAGGAACTTCCCTAGACACCAAGTAATGACAGAAATGCTTGTAAATAATTATTTATCGTGTGATTGCCGTGTTACAGGCTTTGCATAGGGAAAGGTAAGATACGTGTTTAGTATATTAAATAACACCAGGTCATACACTTCACTCCTCTGGAGAAATTCTTTGTAATTGTACTTTTTATATTATTTTGGAAGTATTTAATGATTTTTCTCCAAAAAGAACTTGGTCTGTGTAGCCTTTCCTTGACTACTGACGTTACTAATCTGCAGAAAGTATGTTCAGCATTTTCATTAGAAAATACTGTGATTACGTCTGGTGATGAGTGTGAAAGCCCATGTTTCCTTTCTAATTTTGCTTGCTTTGTTTTTAAGGAAAACAAAGTTTCTGAGACACCAAGTCCTTAAGGGGACTGATTTTCCCTTGACCTTAACAGAACTGCAGATTCCCAGATTTTCCGTTTTATTCTCAAAGACTATGCTTAGGCTATATTGTGCAGAAACCAGTGGGGTCTCTGACAGTGTAAAAGTGTCTGTGGATCAGATTACAGTATAAATCAAGGATTTTTAGGTTTATTTAGACTTGTATTTTTTTTTCCTTTGACACTGTTGATAACCCAGAAGCGATGTACCCCTATGTTTGGAAGTTCATCAAAAAGCCTGCATTAGTTAAAAATTAAGACTATTTTAAGTAAAAGTTCCTTTTTAGATAGCCACTTTTGCGTTGAGGATAAACTAAACTAATTTTTTTGAGATACTCATGAAATGTCTCAATTAAAAAAGCAATTACTTTCAGTTTTCTGTTTGGGAATTCTGTGAGTCTTGTGACATTTCAAATCTCACAGTGGTTTCAACATGTATACCTTGGTTCTTGCTGGAAAACTGTGCATTGAATTTTTGGCAAAAAATTCAGAAGCTATGTGTATAGCAGATGGGTTCTTTGCATGTTTCCTTACAAGAGAAGGCAGGGGAGATTGTGTTTCTCACAAGACAACCTCACTACTCTCTAAGTGTGATCACTCCATACAGGAGATGGGATTTTAGGCAGACAAGTAGAAATGAAGACTCATAAGGCAAAGAGAGGCTTTTGTTAGAAAAATACCTGTGCACACAGTCTGTCAGGGAAGTATTGAGTGTGTGTTGGACCATGTAAATTGAGAAAAACGCTCTAGCATATGGCTTGAGTACATATGTGAGCAAAGGCCAGAAAGAGGTGTTGGGGAGAAAACATGAAAAATACTAGAATCTCAGTAACACAAGTGTATGTCTCATCTTTTAAATAGTTTTGAAATAAAAGGAACTGCTAAAATAGTCACACAGTAAGCGTAAGTGTTGCAGTCTTGCATACAAGCATCCAAGTTAAAGCTTCGACCATGTGAACTGTGTAATTACAGTGGTTATATAGTGTTTTTATAAAGAATATTGTATATAGTTACAGGGCTTAGAAAAAAAATCTGTGGTGTCTTGTTTCTTTTTTCTAGAAAAAAAATTCATCCCTTTGGGATTCATTTAGTTTATTTTTCTGAACTTCTGGATCTTTCTGAATGCATTAGCATAAACATATTTGAAAGATTTTGATGCTTGAAGTATTGTTTTCAAATTTCTGCCTGTGAATAACATAAGATTAAATGATAATGAGATATTAAGACTTTTTACCATTTTCCTATTAATTAAATGATGTACAAAAAATTAATCATAACTTTGGAACAAAAGAGGAATGAATGGCTTAACTGGAAGAGAGTAGGATAATGACTTCTGGATGAAGCAAACATTGTGGAATGTTGGAGGTGGAAGCAGATGTAGGAAGATGTGCTTTGTGAGAATTTAGAAACTAATGGGAGATTTATGGCCATCTGTGATATGGTTTTGTATAAAGCTGAGTTGACTTTTTTATATATATGTTTATATATAGATGTTTAGGACTTTACAATGTTGCTAGATTGTAGTGATGTGTCACACAGTAAATACGGAAGCTTTTAACAAGTAGATGAATTAATTTCTGGGGAGTTGCAATGTAATTTATAAGGAAAGTAGTGGAAATTTTGGGGAGAAACATCTGTGTTCAAACTTTCTTTAATTATATTTCCTTCTATGCTATTGACCTTTTCTAGGCAAGCCAGTATGACCAAAATAGACATTCACAACACTTAAATTGGTTTGACTTGAGTCTTGGTAATGAATAGGTGCTGTTACATTGAATACATCAGCAAAACCATTCATTCAAGAACTAGTGTAAACCAGCATATTGACCTAATTAATGAATTGGGTGAATAATTTATTTTCAGTGTGAAGTTACAGAACTTTGAAGCTAACATTTTTTAAAATGTATTTGGTAAGGTGAAATATTTTTTTGGATTTTCCTCTCAAGGTTTTTATAAACACAGATATATTCATCCAAGTTTATAAGGCTGTTACTGACATTTGGATTATTGCAGTTTTGATGGTTTTGTTTAGTAGTGGCACTTGGAGATTGTCATTGTCACTTAGGTAAAAAGATTTTGAACTGAGGTGAAAATGTGACTGTGGTTCTGGGCTGTCCAGATGTGTATGTATGAAATTAAATTTGTGTGCTGGTGAGCTTGATGGGGGAGGTATGTGTGTTCATGGTAGCAGAGCAGAGGGAAGGAAATCTCTTTTTAAAGTCGACTCAGTGAAATAGATTTTATGAGTACTCAAACATTTTATTCCGCTTTCTCTGTTTGAACAGGTGACATAATTGGCAGATGAAATTATTTCTGAGCTTAAAGAAACAAAGAACTGCCCCTCCTTTTAAAAGTCTCTGTTCATCTGTATTATACGCTATTGTTGGTTTTAATCTATTTTTAGTGTTTTGCTATTTTTACTTCTTGCTGCTGATGAGTTACAAACTCAGTGTTATATGTTGGCTCATTAACTTCCTTCAGGTTGTTTATGGTATATGATGCTAACAAATAAAACTTCATTTTACAATGGAATGTTTCTGGAGAAAATTCAGCATTTTGATGTCGTAATGTCATCTGTGTGGTTGATCTTTGTGGGGAATATCTCTCCCCTCTCCAAATAAATAACATCTCAGAAGTCCTGATGTAAAAATAGATCAATATATAGGTATTTTTCACATTGTAATTGACAGGATGCTGTAATTTAAAATGTACAAGGAAATGGATTTATACTAGTCTAATTTTTTTTTTTTGACATGTGATAGATAGAAGGTTAATTGATGTTAAATGGATGCTTTGTTAGCCCTTCATCAGCTACTAAACTAGTACAGGAGGAGTGCAAATCATTACTAGAAAAGGCCAAGGCCAGTGTGTTTTCTTAGCGAGCTTTATAGGTCTTTTTTCTTTTCCCTTCCTTCTTTCCCTCCTTCCCAAGCACACAAAACATAACCAGCTGTAATGATAGGAGGAGAGAGCAAGCAATTTTTCTAAACACACACACACACACACACACACACACACAGTCGCACTCCGGCCCCCCTCTCTCTCCCCTCCCCATACCCCAGCAGAGTGACAGCTTCTAGATGTTGCGTGCGAGTGAGTTCAGCTGGTGCTGTGTGGTCTGGGTGTGTGGTCTCCAGCTCAACGGAGAGGCTGCTAACAGGGTGGATGAGAGAGAGCAACACTGTTTACTTTAATTTATTTCGGATGCCGGAACTGTGCCCGGAGTTTCTCCCAAGCCGGGTTCCACCGTCAGCGGTGTCAATCCCTCGCAGCTGCAGCCCAGGCTGCGGCGGGCGGTGAACTGCTCTGCCGCGGGCTCTCCCAGCATCTGCCCCGGGTCCGAGCGTTTTAATCCCTTGTGACTGAGAAATGGTAATGGCATCGCTGAGTGCTGTGATGATTTTGCTTTCACTACGACAAGATACATGGACATGAAGATGTACCTTGCTGGGTTAAGGGACCTCTGGGATACTGAAGGGAATCTGCGAAGATGGTTGTGGTGAAAGCAAAACTGCTGTGCTCGTTCCTTGCCCACCCTAAAACTAAAATGTCTAGTGTACCCTTTGTGGCTGATTAGAATATTCAGGAGCCTTTTGAAAAAGCATAGAGTATCATATTATGTCATTTAATACTGCAAGTCTTCTTTGTTGTTGTTTGCCCTCTCCGTCACAAAACTTGCACATCTTCCCTGCAACTGATTTTTGGCATGTAATGTTGTAGGTTAATATGTTTGTCAGTGTTAATATTGGCTTGAATCAACATGCCGGATATGACAGGGCAAGACAAATGAGGCTTTGTTTTTTCTGTGTGACAGTGAAATTACCCACTTTTTTATGTTTGTTCATCTTTTCATTATAAGTAGCTTAGTGGTGTTATGAAGAGTTTCTTTCCCCCTAAATGTAAGATTCGTGAGCGCTTCTTGTTTAAATTGACAAGTCTTCTTTTATTATTTAAATAAACATGCATAGATTCTTAATATCACTTGGAATTTCAGCATTGTTTAGCTTATTCACTTCCCAGTCTTTTCTGGCAGGCTTGCAGGAATGGACTTTATATTATTAATGCAGTGTTGAAGGCTGTGGCAATTCTAGGGCACTGAAGATCTCCAGAGGGGTTAATAAATGTCAGTTATTTTCACAGTGCTGCTTTTTGGGATGCTTTTAATTCTTGGTTTATGTAGATTGTCTGCCTGAATTTATATTGTTGGGAAGATAAAGGACATAAAAGGTTGTAGTAGTGTTTTTCATCATTTTGTAATGGTTTTGAGTACAAACATCCAGGAAACATTTTGCTTTGTCGTTCTTCTTGGGGTCATTTGCCGTGTCCCTTCACTGACTTTGTCATAGTGTGTTGTACTCAGGAGACTCTCTGGGTTTTCTAGTGAAAACAAATTATTAGATTTATGTACTAGAAGCACAAGTTTGTGTAGTTTAAGGTTAAAAGGCCATCACCTACATTCTGGAATCTGAGTATTTATTGCTTGTTTAAAAAGGCATGTCATAAATCTTTTCATTTGGGAATTATTCAATACTGTGATGTTACTGTAACTCACTGTTTTCAGGTTGGTTTTCTTGTGTTTTTTGTTTTTGTTTTAAGTAAACAACATCTGAAGCATACCGTGATTTGCACATGGGTGATGCTTTGCTGTTCCTGCCTCACCATTTTTTAAATTGTATTCTATCACATATATATGATTAAGAACAAATAAATATCTGATACCTGAAGGTTTAAACACTTTCTTGTAACTTAGACTTTCTCAATGATGACAAATTAGGTTTTTCTTCCCTCCCTTCTTGACAGCTTTGATTCCCTTTGCTAGATGACCACGAAACTTGGCATTGACTTTGAGTCTGCCTTCCTCCAAGAGAATCTTTTAAGTTCAGTGTCTGTAACAAAGTATCATTGAAAACTTTATTTAAATTGAATTTTGAGTCACTGGAACCATCTTGCTATTTTGTTTTAGAAGTCAGAAACTCTGTTTTAAAACACTTCAACTGCTAATTTTTCCCACTGGTGAAATTTGTAAGTTGGCAGCATACTGCTACTTGTCTTCAAAGTTCCATGCCTTCAAGATGTTTGTAGTTTCCCTTTGGGATTTGAAATTACCAGCCAATTTAATAACCTTCAATCTTGAACTTTGGTTGTTCATGTATTTCTTATTTTAGTGGTACTTCCAGAGTGTAGTAAAATGTAGAAAGTAGTTTGCTTTACAGAACAGGTATGGTAGCTCTTGGCATTTTATTTTGGGTCCATTCTGTGTTTGCCATTGGAAGTTGAATGAGGAAACCTATAAAAGAACTCTCATTTCAAAACAACGTAAAACTGAAGGCTTACAATACTAGAAAAAAACCAAAACCAAAGAGACTTGTGCTTTCCCTTATACTGGGGCATATTTCATTGCTTCATTATTTACTTTCAAGTGGGTTTTCTTAGGATAAAGATGGAAGATGTCCTCTCTTTAGCAAGCTTTTAATGCTCAGAATTGTCTGGATTTTTTTTTTTTAACCAAACCTTTGTGAGAGGACAGTTTATTTGAGAAACTGGTGCAAAGACAAAGATGCTGTTTATGAAAGGCATTTTTTCAAGAGTACTTTGTAGTAGGTGGTCTTTGCAGAGGTTTTCTAACTCCTTGTGTTTTTATAACACGAATTATGACAGAATAATAGAATAGTATGGGCAAGATTGTGGGAGCAGTTAATCAGATATCCACATTAAATTGCTGGGGAGATACTGAGAGGAAATTAGGTTAAAAAAAAGGGTGGAGAGAAGTAAAGAGGGAGAGAGAGCGCTCTGCAAATGTAGAAGATTGTCCATTGTAAAAAACAGTCTTGTTGAAACCTCTTCAGTGAGCCTGGCTCCTGAGAGGAGAGATCTTGTATAGAAACTGTCTTTCTGCACCCTTCTTGTCTGCATGAGAATCAGTCTTTCAGGAAGAGGGCTGTTTTAATAAAAATACTATTTTATGTGTAATACATATTTTGTAAAGAATAGATTTTGTCTTTAGGGAAGCATACACAATTGCAACAAAAGCTCAGAATTAGGTGGTTGTCATGTTCTGTGAAATGAAAAAGTAATTTTTTGTCAGATTTGCCTTAAATATTTTTTAAGAAATTTAGGAACTTGCCACAGCAGTATAGTGGCAAGGCTTCTCAGTAAGCGCCTCAGTCATGTTAGCTATGGACATCTGTCCTAAGAAGGAGAGGAAATATTATAAATGAATTGAAGGCTCCCAAGCATTTTCTTGATATTTATAATAATGGCATATTACAAATAGTTCCACTCTTTGAAATAAATGAAAGCATTTGCTGTTTAAAAATAATAATCAGAGAGCATCTCAGTGTTGTAGTGCTTTGAAATGCGTTGAGATTTACTGTGGTATTCTCATTCCAGTGAGGTATTTTAAAGCAATTCTGCGTAAGTATGGAAATACTTTAGAAGAAATACTAGATCTCAGGAGGCTCAGCGTTTTTATTACATTTATTTAGCTCATCATGAAGGGGGATCTAGTGCTGATTTCTGAAATCCAGAAAAAGATGTTGTAATATTACTTTTGAGTTTTGGTAGTGAGACAAGCCAATTACCTGTGTGCCTGGGTATTTTGAAAGCAAGAGCAGCTGCGATTCAAGGGAACTATAACATTTGGGAGGGGGTCAACCAAACAATACCACACAAATAATACCACAGTAGCTTCTATTTTACTTGTTTTTCTCAAGTCTTTTTTCCTCTCCATATTACCTGATGTTCCTGAAGATGGCTTTTTTACGTCACTGTTACTGATTAATATTCCACATAAATATTTACAAAAAATTGCTCCAAAATAAAAGAGGTGTTTTGTATTGACTAACTGGTATCTAGACACGTGTTGCTTCCTGCAGAAGGTGGTTGTGTGCATGGAAGGGCCTAACACCACTGTTCCTTTACAGCTGTTGTGTATCCTTGACCTCTGCTGAGGATCTGTGAGAAAAGCTGCAAAGACTACATAGATGAGATTGTGAGGAATAGATGCAGCTTATTCTCCTCCTTCTTGGTAAAATTAGTTTTTCTCTAGCATCTTATTTCTATTGTGCTGCCCACTGTTTTGTTGGGCAGTGGTGTAGTTTTGAATGCAGCACAGATGAGAGGAAAGCTGGGCAAGCCTTATGACTCCCAAGATTAGGGATGTTGACAAAAGACAAGATCTGTCTTTTTCATGTGTGCTGAGTAAGTGGATCAATAGCTGTGCAGATGATGTGTCTGGACAAGAAGGCTTGAAGAAGGCAAAGCGAGGTAAGAGGAATTACCAAAGTGTCTGGATTTGAAAGGAGGATGGAATAGTAACATCCTTCTCCCTCCCTGCTTGAACTTATGGGTAAAAAGTCAGAGGGACAATCGACAGGATAGGGGCAGAAACAGTTTGTCTGCAAGATGAGGACCTGGCTTCAGTTTTGAGGTGAAGCAGGGACTGTCTCTGTGCAAGAGAGGGGGGGGAGGAGAAGCCAGTTCAGTGAAAGAAATAGGAGTAGGCCACTGGAACAGAGCACAGCCTTCTCTTCCATCCTGGAGATGACTGTCAGCTGATTTCTTTGTAATCTGGTGATACAGTTCTTTTCTTCAGTGCTGTTCTACCCTTATGGCCTACATCTGTTGACTACTTGCTTCTCCAGTCTCGTGTTGGTTTCATGTAAAATGTTCCAATAGTTTACATGTAAGACTCTTAAGAGCACCTATATAACTTAATTCCTTTTTCATAAGTTGGTTGTTTGCAAAAAACCAGAGAAACCAATGATTTATTAAACACATTATGTAATTTTTAATGTCAAGAAGTATTACGAGGTTTGCCACGGAAAGATACAAAGCCAAACTAGATATGCATTGTGTGTGTTATCATGGGCCCTTACCAGCCTTCCTTCACTGCCATGTCCTACACTGGACATGGCTGACATAGTGCAATTTACTATGTTCTTGCTTGTTCAACATAAATTTACATCTGTTATTAATTGAACACTGTTCAGTGTGAAAAGCTCTCTGAAGATATTAATACTTCCGTTCAGGGTATCTAAATGTGTTTTCTTTGTTAATGAATTTGTTTTCAAAAGTAGCTTTTGAAATGAGTGATAGCATTCCTATTTTAAATATGTAAAACCAAGAAACAGACATTTGAAAACAGACATATTTATGGAATTGAGGTGGTTGTTTAGGACCTCAGTATTTCAGAACATTGTGCAGTATTCCCTATATTCAGGATGCATTTCACACTGACTTCAGGTGTGGCTGTGGGCTCTGAAGTTGGATCAGAATTCAGAGTTTTGTTATAGGTGACCTGCTATGCATCTTTGGTAGGGACAGACAGAGACAGGTGACCCTGTCCTGAGGGTAGTATTTGATTACTTTTAGCATGAGATCTTCTGTCCAGTTCCTGCCTTGTCTATTTCCATCTTAATTTTCAGTGTGTGTTCCAACTTTGGAATGTGAAGAATGAAATCAGCTGGTGAGAGCTTCTTTGATTCTTGTGTCAGATCTAGATACTACCAGTGAAAAATGTGGGGAGGCTGTGTAGAAGCATGGGGTATCTTGGTACAATGAAAGTACTTTGTATATGCAGAAGCAGCTGAAACAAGTGTGTCTTAATTCTAGTATGTCTTAACTGCAGGTACTTGGAAACTGCAGTTTTGCTGCTATTTATTGTTAGAGATGGTTTAGAGAGCTTCTTGGTTTCATGGACTTGACATTTGCAAATAAAAGTAGAAAATACATTTTGGTTAAAAAAAAAACAATAGCTAAGAGGAGCCTTATGAAGCTTGACTTATATTCCACATATTTTTTACCAACCTGAACTTCCAAAATTGTTTACACTAAAGTGTTGTGTGTGTGTGTAACTGAGGTTTTGGAATGGTGATGGTATTTAATAAGAGTTGTAATTCAGATTATACTGATCATTTATATATACACTCAGCTTCTTAGAGGTGTTTATAGCTGCAGAGCTACACAAAGGAAACTGCTAATAAAAAATATGCATTTGCAATCAGTTGCATAGTAAACTAAATGTAGACCACATTACATCAGTACCATATTTGTGTTTGAGCTACAGAACTCATTAATGACAGAGTTAATTAAACTGGTCTGAGTTGACTCAATTTCAGGTGCAAAGGAGCACTCTTCTGGAAATACTTTTTTGTTGATATGTTTGGGTATTGTTTGTTTTGTTGATGATCTCTGCTAGTGTAGTATTTGCAAGTCATGTTCTAATTTCTCAGTGCATGTTAGCATTGATGCTTTATACAAATAAGTGCCGAGTGCTTCCTCACATGGGACTGTCTATGTCAGTAGGTCTTATTTTGATGGAGAAGTTGTCAAAAAATGTAATCATAGTCTATTACTTATCTTAGATTAACAGTTCTGAACTAAGGAATACAATAATAATTTTCAAATAGAAGTTGTCAGAATTCAAATGAGTCTATTACATAAGTAATTTGAAGTCTGTGTCTACATCTTTGTTAAGCATTCAGAAAGTTTAATATTTCTCTGAATATATTTTTTCTTTCAGAAACCTATATTTAACTTCTTAAAAAGTGCAAAGAAGGTATAATTTTTTTTTATTGTTTTATGACTGTGTCAAAAAAGACTTTGAGTGGTGTTCCGTATTTACATTTGTATTTCCCTACAATTTTAGAAGAACAGGTTGAAATTATTTTAATAATTTTTATATAATTAATGGAGTTTTAATTTATTATTTCTTGATAAACAGATAAAAGCAGCTCAGGTTGCAGTAAGTGAAAATTCATCATGTCTCGAGCACGGCAGCCCCCACTTGTAACTGGTATCTCTCCCAACGAAGGCATCGCATGGACAAAAGTGACAATTAGAGGAGAAAATTTGGGTACTGGACCTACAGACCTCCTAGGTAAGTTGAAAAATCACCCTTTTGGTATGGCAGAAGGTAACATTTTGGATATGATTAGAGATTAATTTTTTGCATGATAACATCTGTGTTGAATGTAATGAGGAATGCCCTAATATGCACTTGAATCCATAAATTCAGAGATACTACCCAATGTGTAACCAACCAGACTGACTCTACCTTTTTAGATGAACCCTTAGTCTGAGTCAGCATCCTGTGCTGAGCATGAAATGCTTTTTGCAGTGTACTAGAAGGGGGTAGATGTAATGAGATGCTCTTTTGTTACTTTCTCAGGAACTGAGAATTTCCTCTTTGAAATGTTCATGTCAGAAGTGTTTTCAGTGTATTCAGAAAGTCACTGGGGATTTTCTCCCATATTTGCCCTAAACCAAGAAGTTGCTATGCCTTGAGTTAAAGTCAGTTTGTGTATCTGCAGCAGTTATGATAAAGCAGGTTCAGTGATTTAGCTATACAATATGTGAAGAATTTTTTTAACATTTTTAACATGGTAATTTCATTAGAATCGTTGTAGCTCCTGTGCTGGAGGAGGGGACAAGATCTTTTCATTGATTGTCCTGGTCACAGACCTTGTTCATTACTGCTCTCTTGCTTCCTTTTCAGGCTGAAATGTCTTAGCTTATTTAATTTTTCTGCATGTATCCTTGGCCTTTCTTCTTGTTCTTCAGTGAATCTCTTTTACTTTCACTACCAGTCGTGGGTGTCACATCTTGGTTGTGTGCACTGTTCAGGATGTGAATGTTCTGTGGCATAACACTGTACTTTCACTTTTGTTTTGTGTTTGGGCCGTAGAGTTCAGTTTTCTGTGTAACTCCTACTGAGAATCAAACTAATGTTTTTGTTGTTCTGCCTACTATAGTTCCATGATTAAATGCATGAGGATTAGTAGTCAGTTTGAGCCTGCTATCTATTAATTTAAGGTTTTGCCTGTGTGCATCTTGTCTTTGTTCAGTGAATTTCAGCCATTGTGTTATAATATCTACATTATAGTGCATCACTCAGTCTAGTAAGTTCTGGCTTGCGTTTTTCTGAGGTTAATGGTCTTCACATTCTGAATAAATGAATATCATCAGCAAACTTTATAACCTCTTTATCTTGTCATGTATAAGTGCACTGAACACAAGTGATCTTGGCATATACTGTGTGGAAACTTTCCTCAGTCAAAACACATCCAATACTGTAACCCTGTTTCTGTGTTGCTGAGCTATTTATCCATTAGCAGTTCGTATCCTATAGCTGCATCAGTTTCTTAAGCCTTCAAGAAAGACTCAGTAAAGGCTCCTGAAATCCAAGTTAACTATAACTACTGGAATTTCCCCTATTTTTTTTGTAAGTCATGCATATGTGTACTTCAGTAGTCATGTTAGAGGCAATTTGTCTAATTTGTTGTGGAATCATGACTCCTCTGAAGGCCATTGGAATTTTGTTTGTCTTCGCTAGAAAAAATATTTCACTTCATGGCTGTAAACCAAAGTTCACAAATTCCATTCATGGCCACCACAATGAGCTTTATGGCCAAGCATAAGCTACTACATTTTCCACTCCACTTCAGTTTACTGTCTCTCAAAAGGAGAAATAGTACTTTCCTGAGCTGCTAGGTGAGGTTGCAGTACACTATAGAATTCATATTAAGAAATCCTCAAATAACTGATGATGTTAGGGGTGAGTGTTTTTCTGTGTATTTGTGTGGCTGATGTACTTCAATAGCCTCATTAGCTCATTGGTATGATCCTCTTAGAAATGATCAGTGTAAGTTCTTGGAAGGAAGACATGTCCTGAGCTGTACCTCGGTATTACAGCTGACCAGCTGCTGATATTTCTTCTTATATTTCTTTCAGAGCAATATTTGTAACACACAGCTGCTAATAATTTTATGCTTTGAGGTAAAAATAAATAATGCATTGCCTTATTTTCTCCTTAGTTCAGTTATCAGCTTTCTCCAGTAAGTGACTAAGGCTCCAGATAGGTAAAGATTTCTTTTAATGGTTAAATTAGTCATGTAAATACTCCCTGTTACTTGAATGGAAGTACTTGGAAAAGTGAGGCTTTGTAGGCATGAGAGTTAAGCAAGTTTGAGTGAGGTCTTTATAAAGTTTAAAAAGTTTGAGATGCATTAGTGTAAAATGAAAAGCAATATTTTTTTTTTCTGTATATAAACACAGTATCACATAGTAGAAGAACATTCTTTTGGTTTCATTTAAGAGAGAGCCTTCTAGTAATCTCTTTGTATCTTTGAAAGCAAATGAACTTTTTATTTGTAACTCTATAGCTCATGGTAAAAATGTCAGATCCAGGAGGTACCTGTAACATATGTGTTTTCATGGTTTAGCTTGTCTTTTAAGACATTTGTAGCTGTATTTTTTAGACATTGTAAAATTGTCCGTATATGAGCTTAACCAAAATCGGAAAGTCTCCATAAGAGTATTACTTATACCTATTTATAGAAAGGCACATAAAAACTGGAAGCTGAGAACGATGTTCTCAGAGATCTTTATACCATGCAATGGATTCAAATTAAGTTTTACTTAAAGGGAAGTTTCCTATTTCTGGAGAAAGAAATGTGGTAACTGTGCTATCAAAACTCCTCCCCCAACATGCCTTTATTTGTTTTAGAAATTGTGTTGTGCCATTACTGTTTCATGTGGTATATAAAATCTTCATAGAGATTTAAGTTCCTTTTGCATTTTTAAGATACAGGCAAAGGACATTTCCTACCATTTCAAAAGTATTGGACCTTGTATCTTGATGTCTTGAGAGCTTTTGGAACCTCTGATGAGTAGACAATAATTTATACAAGGATCTTCAAACAGTTACTGTAGCTTATTTCTGGATTTTAAAGTATTGCTCAATTGAACCATAAATTCAGAAAATACGGGGTGAAAACATCTTTATAAATTGTTTGGGCAAAGTATTTCAGTTAGTCTTAGTTCCTATCACAATCTTTTTTCTTTTAGAGAAGATGCAAGCATAAAGCTGTAAGAGATGTAATAATATAACAATATAACATAAGGTTATATTATTGCCTGTATGTAATATGCATCCTAATATATGGGGTTTTTTCTTTCCCCATGAAACTAAAACTTGACCTGATTTAAATTTTATGAGTAAATAAGCAAAATATTTTTTAAAGTCTTTCTGTTTGTATATCCTATTTCATCCCACTCCCCCCCTTTTATTCAGAAAGGACAGTAGATTTGCTTCCTAAATATTCTTTCTCAAGTAAAATTAATTTCAGTTGTAATAAGATTCAGTGCCTTTCCATTTTCCATTTTTTTCATTTTTGGATTTCATTTTCAAAATAGTTTTTGGCAGGGAGTAATGCATTTTTATGTCTGACAGCCATGAAAACTGCCAAATTTCTCTGCTGTGTCATGTCAGAGACTTAAATTGTGAGAGAAAATAAGTGTGAAGCTTTTGTAGTAAGCCACATGTGCTGACCCTTTTCTGTCTCTAAGTATTTTCTAAATTGGTCAGAGCTTTCTAGAAACTAAAAACAAAAGTCAAGCCAACAGGGGAGGAACTGCTCTGCCTGACTAATTTATACTCCAGTACAGCCAACACACTAGTACAGCCTTGTTCTTTTGGACATAAGGTAAAATGTTTCTGGCTAAGGGTGTTATTGAAGAAGAACCTAATGAAGTTGTTCTCCAAATTGATACTAGAGCAGTTAGGATCTTGCCAGTTTTCCAGGACAGCAGAACTGCAGCTACGAATATGGACATAGTTCTTCTAGATCTGAAAAAATAATCCATCTATTCCAGCATCCAGAGTCCTGATCTGACTAGAACCAATCAGTTGATTGTGATCAGTTGATGATTGATTTGATTGATCAGACCAATTTGATGTGAAATCTCAGGAAGCCTTGGACCTTACATTAAGGTGCACCTTGGCTCTTAAGTCATGAGAGAACACGTGTTCTTGAGCACTGAAACTTGTAAGTCTTTTCCTATGAGAAAAGACTTCCTTGTATTTAATAGTTTGTCATCCTTCTTGTGAGAAAGTGTAGAATAGGGGATAGATGAGCATTACATGATTATTCTTTTATATAACAAGGGCAGTTTATTAATCAGAATCAGTCTTGCATTGTGGATTTTTTATAGAAGATGTTGGGATGGAATATTCGTCAATTAATACTACTTCAGCCAAAACAGCCTTCTGTGTCCACTGAAGTACTGCTAAACAAATAAGGTTGAAGAAACATTGTTCATTGTAAATATTTTACAGAGAGTCATCTTTTTTTTTTTCTGTGCAAAGTCATATAGACTGAACTTGTGAAAAGTTTGCTGTGTGCAGCTTTTAAGGGAAGTTTCACAGAAATGCAATACTGAACAGCAGTTCTCCAGTGTCTTGCAGACTGAAAATCTATTGTTCTATGTGAAGTAAAAGTTGCAGTAGGCCAAAAGTGGTGGAAGAGATTAAATAAGTTTCAAACTGCACTGCTTGTATCTCATGAATTGTCACTGGGACAAAAGACCTGAAGTCACCTAGGAAACATCTGAAAAATGTATTTGTGTTTCCTTGACTGTAATTGACTGTAGGGGACTGGTGAAGGATTGTATATTTATGTAAAACACGTATAGCATCATAAATGAATTTGCATTACAGAATTTCAAAAGATACTTCTATTAACAGAATTATATTTCTTTTTTTTTTTCTTCTTCCCAGGTTTAACAATCTGTGGGCACAACTGTCTCCTCACTGCAGAATGGATGTCTGCTAGTAAAATTGTGTGTCGAGTTGGACAGGCTAAAAATGACAAGGGAGACATTATTGTTACTACAAAGTCCGGTGGCAAAGGAACTTCAACTGTTTCCTTCAAACTACTTAAACCTGAAAAAATAGGTATATTTCTTGTTCAAATCCATATCTATTTTCTTTGCTAAAAAAATATATGACTGAATGCCTCTTTGTATAAAATGTATGTTTGAAATGGATCCACCTCAGGACAATTTTCAGTTGTTTAGAAAATGCAGAGTACATAAATGAAATATCCATATATATATAGAGAGAGAGAGATAGAAACTCAGAGTATAGGTAAAATTATTCCTTTCTCAATATCTTGATAAAATCCTTAGTGATGAAGGATCTTTATCCTTTTCTTTATGGAATAGCTCTAAACTTCTGAAATTTTAGAAAACTTAATAACAGATCTAGTAATTACTCCTAAGTGTAGTAAATAAATACAAAGTCTGGACCAGCTCATGAGCTTTACACCTAAATCCTGAGCTGACAGTTAATCCTTTAAAGGAAGTTGAGTCCTCAGTGACATTTCTTATTTGTAATTCAAACCATCCTGCAAGACGAAGTCTTAAGTATTTCTCAAGAGATGCTTAACCATTGAAATTATTTTGCCAAGCAGTCTAGGACCTCTGCTTAACCTAGAAACCAGTCTAAATACCCTGTGGATTGAAAATGTTTCTCTCACAACCCCTCATTGATGAGCTGGATCTTTCCTAACACAAGAGTTCCCACAAGAGCTGTTTAAGGTTCTTATTCTCAGCCCTTCAGTGACTGTTAAATAACATGTGATTTCTCCCAAGCTGCACCAATATCTTAATAATAGAAAGGTGAAATGTGTAAGTGCAAATGTTACAAAGTGGAGCTTTTGCTGATGTAAGAGAAGAATTCATATTTGAAAATATGGGAAAATGTGGGGATGGAGTAATTTCTGGTGTTGCATCTGATAGGTATGTTAAAGGAGGGCAAGGCCAAGGGTATGGCTGGCTCCATTTTCAGCTGAGATTCCAGGACATATTGTGCCTCACCTTTATGCATTGTCTGTGCTAAGGCACTTGAAGCAAAGTCAGTTCTGTGTCCTTGAAGTCATTTATCTTGGCATGTGGCCAAAGTTCAGTTACCTTTTGGATAGCAAATGGGACAGAAAAGGAATCTTCCCTAAAATATGCAAATGAGAAGACATTCAGTTAATTGCTCTTTTGAAAGTAGCAGATAACAAGGTTTGGACAGAAACCAAAATACTTGCAGGAATGAAAATACTAATACTTTGTGGTCAGGAAAAAGCTTCTAATGTACGTGAAGCTGTGCACTCTGCAAAGGCATAATGTTTGATGCCCAGCCATGAATACCTTTTCAGCAGCTATAATAAAATAATTTAGCATAATTGCATCCAGGTTGTTTTGCCATGTATCTTTCAATATATTACCTAGGCATGCATTTTATATTTATCAGGATTTTTCAAATTAATTCAGTATGTTAGAAGTTGATGGTGCTGGACTGCCCTTGTTGTTTTAAGGATCTGCGCTTTGTTTTCTCTAGGTATCTTGGATCAGTCTGCTGTCTGGGTGGATGAAATGAACTATTATGACATGCGCACTGACAGGAACAAAGGGATTCCCCCCTTGTCCTTACGTCCAGCTAATCCGCTCGGTATTGAGATAGACAAGTGAGTTCCAAATGCCTTTAATCCACTTCTTTAGTGCTTTTCTCTATATGTGTCTTTGTGAATTCCAGGGAAGTTTAATGGTTTCCAGGGCAGGGAAAGATTTAAAAACACATATATCTATTAACTGATAGTATTCTAGTTGGTACTCTGAGTTGTTAGTGGGAGTTGTATCCTACTTGATAATCCTCTATTTTGGATCATCAATTAGAACTGTAGATAATCTAAAAGCCTGATATAGAACCCCAGTGATGTTTAGATTTTGAGGATTGGTAAATAACCTAAGGCTTCAGATTTATTCATTGTAGTTACAGAATACCTACTGTTGCATTTGAGTTTCACGGGGCTTTTAAGGGTATTAGATTGCTATCTGTTGCTAAAATTGCACTGTAAAATGTGATTTATTATACCACATCAGCTAGTTTATTTTATTGAAATACTAATACTGTTTTCCAGCACACAGTCTTCTTTACTTTAGTTCTTAAGTACGGTGTAATTTATGACATTTTTGTCTGAAATAGTAACTTTATAGTGAATGATAAAGGGAATTAGGGGTCTTTAAATGGGACACTCTTCAAACCTGCCCAACTCTTAGAAATAGCATCAGGAATACTTTTCTCAATCAAGATGCCAGCTCTACCAAACATAAGGCTATTTAAAATTAAACTATTACTAAGGTCTCATCTGCTGAATACTCTTGTTTGTGAGGGAGAGTGCATTGGAAAAAATCTGCAGTGTCCATTGTTACCTTGTTCTGATGACAAAGCTGCACTTTCCCAAAATCCATATGGGATTTCTAGCAGATCCACACCACCTTCCAGCCTCTGGCTGTGCATTTCTTTCCTAGTTTGAATATATATTTTTCTTTCTTTTCAAAGTCCTAACCCAATTTTTTTAATAAGCTGGAGATTTTGTCTCTTAAAATATTTTTCTTTAGCCTTTGGTGTAACTTCTGACAGGTAATTCTTTCATGTTCCTCAGTTTTCCAAACCCTTGCAAAATGTGTACCTTCATACTATGGACAGTATTCCAATGTGTTACTAGGAGATTTTCTGTCACTCTTTCACTCTCCCTCACCTTTTTGTAAATTAAAAACCCCATAACAATCCTTTTTACCACTGTGCTACACAGCAGCTAGCAATGAGTGCTTTGTTAGCTGATTCTCTTGAGTCGCTTCTTATAGTTAAGACATTGTCCATATGATAGATTAAGAATTATCATAGAGAAACTTAGACTGCATCAGTTTAGGATTTGCTAAATTTAGAGTTGTCTGTTTGGATGTTTGTTCAATAGAAAACCAATCATGTTATATTTTAAATGTTTTTTCCTGAAAACATTAGAAAATGTATTACTGAAACCTAAAGTTTCATTTGAAAAGAAATAAATCAGAAACATATAGATACAGCTAGGAAATAATCCTTCATAGAGGGAGGGAATTAGGAAATCTTTGGGCAAGCATATCGAGCCTCATTCATTGTTCTTGATCTCCCAGGTTCATTGCAGGAGAAGCAGGAAGATTATGGCAAGCACCAGTTTGAGAGATGTATCACTGAGCAGTTAAACAAGTAGTTGTGTAGAGGAATTGAGGGGTTACATTGTGCAGAGGGGAAAGAGAGGAAAAGCCTGGTCTGCCCTCCTGCTATGGTTGACAGCACAGTTCTGACTATAGATGAACATTCTGGGTTTAATTAAAGAATTTAATTTAATTAAAGAATTTAATTACCTTCTCAATGGAAAATCTTCCATAATTTTCTTGATAAATTGGAGCAATGTGAGGTTTATTTCTATAAAATAAACTGTAATACCATATAGTTTAGCTAAACTCACATTTGCAAATGGAATAGATAAGTATTGAGAAGTTGTACAAGGTAGTGAAAAAAGGCAATTGTAAACTAAGAAAGAGAGTGAATAAGCAAAAAATTAGCAATAGCCATTACTAGATACAGGAATATTTGTCACTAGAGGTGATAAAAGCTGTTAGGATGCTCTAAAATAAAAGATGTCCTGATATGATCCTAATAATACTGTTGTGTATGCAGAAAGGCTCTGCAACATTATGGATCTCTCTTTTATTCAAACCTTTGGTTTCTTTAAATGTTTTCTTTAAACATGTGCAAATTGATAAGTGTTCTAATTTTGAAGCTGAAGCATTTGACATTGGTCTGATTTGTTGGGATTTACAACCCTTGCAGCCTGATGGCTGAGAAGGAAGGGAAAGGAGTGCCTTGTGTTGATTATGCAAATAGTGGTAAACAAAAGAAACATTAATTGAGAAGCTCAGGGAGAAAAGCAGTGAAAAACAGATGTGATAAAATGGAATAGGAATGTGAAGTATATAGGAGTACGCTAAAGAGAAGGCAGAGGAAGGTGATTAGACTACAAACTGCAAGAGAAAAAGGCCCTCCCTGTAGAAAGTGATTATCAGGCATTAGCAAATGATACAGAAAAGACAAGCTGCAGCGTGGGAATGATTTAGGGGTTTTTTGGAGTGATTTTGTTGTTTTGTTTTGGTTTTTTATATGGATTATGCTTGGCTTTAAAAGTTCCTTTTGTGGCTTTTTAAAACATTTTTATAGTACTTTTTCCAATTAAAATCTGTACTTTTTTATAGCACTTTGTCCAGTTAAAATCTGTTTTAAAATTCAAAAATTTTACCCATTTTGGTTAACCATTTTGAACCATTTTTGAACCATTCAGGTGGATACTTTCAAGGTGCTGCAAATGAGACCTTGAAATAAGAGAAAAAAAGACCTTGTACATAATGAAAAGAAGAGATTCAGTACAGCAGTTTGCTAAATTATTAGGCATGGACAGGGACAAAAAATTATTTAGACTCAGCAGATAGAAAATTGGAGTTTAATTGGGAGTGACGGAGATTTAGGTGAACAAAAGGTTTGAACTATGAATCAAGGGAAACATGTAATAGTGGGTCTTTCTATTAATAATTAGACTACTGCCTATAGATGTATTGTAGGAGTAACATAGATATATACTCAGAATATGCATTGGAATTGTCCTTTCATATTCAAATTCAAATGTTGCAAGGATGCAAAAAAGACAATGATGTATATACAGTCATCCTCCTGGCTGTTCTTTTACATGATCAAGATATTTTAAATGTTATATATGTAGTCAAGATATTTTAACTTCATGTGTATACATAATGTTCAGGCTGTCATCTTTCAGCCTGCAGGTTTAGGAAGTAGTAAATATATGTAATTGCTGCCTGATAAGTTCTTCATATTTTCCAAGTATTAATTGCAGTTCCTGTGTCATGTAACTAAGAATCTCACTTGCTAATAAACAAAATCAAGTATATTGTAATGAAACTTGAACTTGCTGGTCCATGTGTTTTGGTGGTGGTGATCTTTGAAGTCACAAATGTATTTGCAGAAGAGTGTTTACACACTTTTGTTCTCCTCCCTTCCTAAAAGTTGTTCATTCATCTTCTAAAACACAGAGCTGATCCAGTCAGGTAAGGGGTTTTTGGCATTGATGTAACTTAGTGCCTATTGTGTGTATGCTGTGAGATAGTCAATTCCCACCAGAAAATAGGTATTTAAAATACTTAATCTTTGAATTCTGGTTTTTAATATTTAGTATAGGATTTAGTGTCCTATCACTACCTTTATGCACACTTTCATTTCAGAGCAGGTCTGTGCCACCTTCCTCCCCAGGGAGTACTCCTGGCTATGATGTTATGCAGATATAGCCAGGAATCCTTACAGAAACATCGAATCATAGAATAGAATCACAGAATTGTTACAGTTGAAGAAAATTCTCAAAGTCATTGAGTCTAACTTTTGACCAGTCCCCATCTTGTCAAGTGCCACAATGCCAAGTGCCACATGCAGCCATTTCTTGAATGCCTCCAGGGGCAGTGACTCTACCACCTCCCCTGGGCAGCCCATCCCAATGCCTGATGATCCTTTCAGGAATAAATTCTTCCTGATGTCCAACCTGAACCTCATCTGGCTGTATCCTTTTGTCCTGTCGCTGGTTGCTTGGGTGAAAAGGCCATCTCCCATCTGGCTACACACCCTCCTTCCAGACAGCTGTAGAGAGTCATAAGGTCACCCCTGAGCCTCCTTTTCTCCAGACTAAACACCCCCAGCTCCCTCAGCTGTGTCTCACAAAAGTTGCTCTCTAGACCCTTCACCAGCTCAGTTGCCCTTCTTTGTATGTGCTCCACTATCTCAAATCTTCTTGAGTCAAGGAGCCCAGAACTGGACACAGCACTCAAGTATGTGGCCTCACCAGTGCCGAGTTAGAGGGGGACAGTCACTCCCCTGGTCCTGCTGGCCACGCAAGTACTGACACAGGTCAGGATGCCGCTGGCCTTCTTGCCCATATGGGCACACACTGGCTCATGTTCAGCTGCTGTCAGCCAGCACCCTCAGGTTCTTTTCTGCCAGGCTGCTTCACAGCCACTCTGCCCCCAGCCTGTAGCTGCCTGGGGTTGTTGTGGCACAAGCAACATTAAGCCTTGTTGAACCTTATGCAGCTGGCCTTAGCCCATCAATCCAGCCTGTCCAGATCCCTCTGCAGAGTCTCCCTACCCTCCAGCAGATCAATACCCCTACCCAACTTGTTGTCATCTGCAAACTTAAGAGTACACTCAATCCCATTGTCCAGATAATTGATAGAGATTCTGAACCAGACTGGCCCCAGTACTGACCATCCAACAGCTGGAGGTATCTCCATTCATCACCACTCTCTAGGCATGGCCATCCAGTTTTTAATCCAGCAAAGGGTACACCTGTCCAAGCATTAGGTTGCCAGCTTTTCCAGGATAGGTTGCAGGAAGCAAAACAAGTATGCAGAGTAGTTGTTTCAGTATGAGAAATGTGGAATTTGGTGTGAAAATTCTGACCTTAGCAGCAATGTGGCAGTACTTTGATTGGTTTTAACAATTTAGAGCTGTTACAAAAGCAGGTTGGTAACACAAGATGATTCAGAATTCTGTATGGTTCTGGGAGAGAACCATATGTCTCGTAGACACCGGTTAAATATGTTGATGGAAAATTTAGATCTACATGATAATTGTGAATGAATTGCTTGTTCCGATGTACCACATACTTCCTCCTCCTGCATGACAAGTCCTTGTTTAACCAAGGGTTCCCTGACTCCTCTAACTACTCTGTCAGACTAAGAAAATTAATTCTCTGCAAAACAGTAACATCAGTCAGACCTAGTGGTGGTTAGAAAATTTTTGAATAGTGTTTGTTGTTTTGCATGTAGCAGAGGTCACTCTGGTGGATCCATCTCGTACATGAAAGCAAAGGCTGACATGCTAAGTACATTCCACATACTTCTGTATCCACCCACTCAATACAGATGCTTCCCTCTTCCCACGCCAGCTTCCAAAACAGTTCATTTGGGAGAAGAAAACAGATGATCTTGCGCTGCCACCTAATGGTGAACGTCAGCTTGCTACCACGAGATAGGAAAAGACTTTCTGGAGGCTGAGATGTTTATTTTTAAATGGCTTGTATGGAAATGCAGTAAATTTCATCATTGAATGTGATGGGCGTGTGGAAACTTGATCACAGAGATGCATGCAAAAAACTTCTGAAAGCTGCAAAAGAGAGTTACAGTATAGTCCTGGCTTTGTGATATTAAAAAATAAAGTAGCACTTACTGTTTCTTAGGTTGATGCATCAGCTGCAGCACCCAGCCTATAATCTCTTAGTAGATTTCTCTTACCACATTCTGCCAGTTCTAAAATACAGTTGCCACTTTTTCATATTTCTAATGAATCCTATGCTACTAGGAAGGAATTGCCAGAGTACACCCTTGCCTTGTTGCTATTGGAGAGACCTTTGTTAACACCTTCTGATTTTTTGTGTTTAGTCTACACCAGTGTCCCTTACGCTGATCTTTTTGCATGCATTATTAACACAGTACAGCTGGTACAAAGCCAGCTTCAAGGAGTCTGACTGGTACCAGACAGAGGGGGGAGTGTACAGCAGCTCTAGCTGGAGCTTGTTTATGCTGGTTGCTATTCAGTATCTGTGTTTATCTGAAGTTGCTCCTTTTGACCTTTTAGAAACTCCTATGGAACTGAGCTTCAGTTTACCTTTTGATGTCTATATCTTGCTTTGGGATGCACACTTAATCTGCAAATATGGTCATATATGCTGAAATTATGACTATAAGATTCTGAAGTTCTGGGAACAAAACAAATTTTACAGAAAAATTACTACTTACTAAACTGTGTTCATTGTCAGGCTTTGTTAATCAGTATCTGTTGTATCCTGTTGTTCTTATTTGATTGTGACTGCTTCGAGGCTGTGATTACCCATGGAGATTTCCAACTAATCTCTGGAGAATGTAAATGCTGTATATGGACACAAGTTCTGTAGATTTGTAAGAGCCCATGTATCCTGTACTGTTAAATTAGATTTATTGCTATTAGTCTATACAGAACCTGAAGTTTGGAGTAGTGCAAGGAGGGACTTCTATTGATAGGCACTTGTGGTACAAGTGAATTGAATACATGTTTTGAATCCAAAATAAATATGCATGACCTTTACATGGAAGCAAGGACCACTACATTTAACACTGTATGACGCTATTAACTGTACTCAGCATGTGTTTGAGGGAAGTGAAAGTGTATCGTGGCTTGTAACCAAATGTATTTTTATTATACTTCTCATTAATATAACCACTATGTGAAATCTCAAATTCTTTTGTATTTAAAATTGTTGCTGAAGCATTAATAAGACTATATTAAAATGTTAACTATAGGTCTAGTATCAGATCTGGTTCTATTCTAGGTAAATTGTGTGCCAAGCAGAAAATACTGGTATACAAATCCAGTATGTGTATGTTTGCTGAAATAGTAAAGGTACTGTAATACTTACGGTTGTCAAGGGTGGTAAGCTTCACTCTTCCTTTTCTGAAGTTTTCTGGATTCAGTTTGTGGTTCCCAGTATCTTTTACAATGATGACTTCTTCATGAAGTGATTCTTGATAATGAGCAAATCAACAGAGAAATGATTTACAGTTTAATTGCATGCCATCATGATCTAAGCTTTTGCTACTGGTTCATCTTCACCCTGTAATGTTGAAAAGAATAAACCAGAAATACTTTCTCAAGTCATAAATGGGCTTGTTTATAAGTAAACGGTAAGCAAGTTTTCATGAGAAAAACTTCCAAAACCTGACTTATTTAATTTACTAATGGAAGTTAATGAAACAAACTTGTGTACGTGGAGTCAGTCTCTTTTTAGATGCATCTGGCCAGACATTCTACAAATATAGTTGCTTTCAGTTTGAGCATTTTAGTATGCACTTCATTTTGAAGACAGCTGTAGCAAGTCTGTATGTAGCAAGCTGTAACATATCTGCTAGTGGGAATACTACTGGTAAAATGTATGATAAAAATAAGGGTACTAAACCGTACAGTATAACATATTGTTAACATACCTCACACATTCACGTTCATGTTTCTAGTCTGTTGTGACTATAAATAATGACTGTGCAGACTAAAATATGTCTGCACAGATAAAAGCATCGTTAATTTATGGTTCTACACAAGTACATCTGCTGTAAAAAAAACCTCCTAATAACTTTTCAAGGCAGCCAAACATCAAATTGAAAAAAAATCCTTATTTGTGTCCCTCTGTCTGTAGACAAGATTCATTTGCAGTAATTCATTACAAGTCTCTCTTGGTATTCGTATATTTGAGTGTGTGTGCTTTTTGTGTTATATCTGTCTCTTTTGGTTTTGGAGAACATACATGGAAATTCTGAAAAAATGAGTGAAATTCCACTTCTGTATTGATTGCATTCACTTAAATAGTGCTTGCACAGAATGTCCAAATCTCTTGCAAAACCTCAAATTTGTTTTCATGGTTTTGTTTTTTAGCATTAAAAATGCAGCTGTCCACAAAGATGTCCTCATGTGTGGATCTAATATAAATGCTTTTTTGTACAGTTGTACTGTGTATCACATGTGAAGTACTATCCTTCAAGTTCATGTTCCTTCTGGGCACTCTTGACTAATTTGAAGGCAAAATAAAGTATCTTAAATTGTCTTTAAATGAAGAATAAATTGAAACTTTCTTCTTACACCCATCAGCATTTTCTGCTTACTGTCATTCGTGAAATTTAAGGTCATTGAAAATCCTGAATCTTACTACTTATGTCCTAAAATTTTATTGTAACATCATCGCTTTTTCATGGAACACAAGCAGATGTTGGGACCCTCATTTTCTTGCTGCAGTTGTTTCTCACACTATTTTCCCTGTATCTCTACTTTTCATATCTGTCATCACTTTTCCCTGAATCTCATTTGATTTTTTTTCTGGTTTTTAAAAAGTATTGTTTCATGCCCCTGCTGTAATCAGGTGCTACTGATGAAAGACTTCTGTACCATGTCATTATGTACGTAGGTCCTTTGTACCTGCTTGTGCTAATGGCCATTTGGATATGAAAAGAAACTTCCAGGAAACAACTCCTCTCTATATAATTGTACTTTTTAATGTGCCCGCCTTTAGATTTGTTTCACTTAATCTGCTGTTTGCTTTTTGTAATAAAAACAGCTTTAACTATCTTGAAACATGTTTAGATTACAAAAAAAACCCTAAAACTAACACTAACACTAAAGCACTAACTCACTGCTTTTGTGTCCATTTAAATGGCTTTTCCTGTGTGTTAAATGTAATTTTTATAACTGACTCTGGATTGCTACTCCCACTCAAGTTTGCTCTCAAATGCAAAGAATGGCAGATTTTCATTTGCTTACAGTATACTTTGTATAGCAAAGCTCACCTAACTTGTGAGCATCAGAGAGGGACTTCATTGTCTTTTGAGCTGGATGTTGTGATCCAAAAATGAAAAATTTTACTGGAAAACAGTACATTTCTGGAATAGATGAGAATATTTCACTTGAAAGGGACATAAGTCCATCTAGTCCAACTGACTGACCCATTTAGGGCTGACCACAAGTGAATTTGTTTGCTACAATTAGTCTCGGAAGATGGGATGCAGCTGGTGGTGAAGATGAGAGGAGGGAGTGCACCTGGTGATGTATTGAGTGCATGGTGGAATGAACATGGCCAAATGTTGAGTGTGTGTCCAGACCGAGGGATAAAGGTTGTCGTGTTTTCATCAAAAAGTGCTTTAAATATTTTTGTTACGCAGACTTAAAGTAAATGGAATAAATTGTCTGGATGAGTATCTTAGAAATTACTTATAGTTTTAAAAATGCTGTTGTAGAGAATCTGTTTTTACAAGGAATTGGCTCACATGGTTTCTTCATTTGTAGAAAGTAAGACTGAGTAAAAACTTAGAGAACCTGCTGACTGCCTCTTCAGATAAGTCTGTTTTTCCTTTGTTTTGTGTATGGTGACAGATCAGTGTTGCCACACACAAACAGATCAGTGTGTTCTGTTTTGTAAGAGAATTATTTTAACTCAGTATTATACTTTTTCCAGTATTTGTATATAATGGAAGTATATTCTGTGTATCTCCCTTTCATGTTTCTCTGACTTCTGCTGCTCAGGAATCAATAGACAATAATTGTGTGAGATAATTTACAAGCTGCCAAACTTCTCATGCCCTGCCATTTTAAAGTTAAATAGAAGCGTTTTGTACAGACAACATTTCTGTCTTATGTGTAATAGTGAAATCAAAATTGTGAAATTAGTTTTAATTAGAATAGATTTCAGTCTCTCCCAGTCATGTTACGTGTGTCAGTAATAGCAGGTTTAATTTCAAGGTGAGTTACAAGTTAATGTTCCCATCTCATAGGGAAGTGATTTGGTATTTTTTGTTAGTTCGGGGTTTTTTGTGAATGTTTTAATTGTAAACTGTTTACAAGGCTATGTTTCACTGAAGAAATGAATATTCATTTTTCAGGGGCAGATTTCCTCAAAAAGATTTAGAGTTGCTGTTTCCTGGGATGAGCGCTGATTTCACAAGTGAAAACTTTTCTGCTGCCTGGTACCTGATAGAGAATCATTCAACAACAAGGTTTGTTGCTGTCATATAAGTAATTGCTTTAAATGCAAGTCACTGATGGTATTTCATTATGCAGTAGATGTGTCAGTGGTGGTTTGCATTTACATCACATAGTCACAGTTGTTTCTGGTGTGTCTGCTTGGCCTGAAACTTGAATCAACCAATTTGCTTAATCTGCTTCTAAGACCTTGTTTTTAACCAGACCTAATTTATGATGGGTTTTTTTTTTTATCCCCAATCCCCAATATCAGATGGAAGCTGTCTTTCTTCAAACTTTAGAAATCAAGAAGTTAGCATGGTCTTGAGTAGAAACTCCAGGTGTTAAGTCATGAACAGAGACACAGGTTATGGGCACTGAACAGATTACTAAAATTGTTTTTATCAATTAAGTTGTAGTTAACACTTCTGGAAAATGTTACAGTAGGATCTTTGAGGTAAATCCCTTAAAATCTTGGCAATTAAGATCTTAATTTAGAAATACAGTTCACAGTATGTACTTACATTAATGTGTTATATAAATATATTTTTGCATGTACCACTGAATTCCAAAACTTTTATCTGCTATGTGTTGACATAATACTGGAAGCTATTTTTAATAGAGAAAATGAGCTTCTTTTCTTGTTTTCAGCTAGATACTCCAATTGGTATTTTAAAGGGAAATATGACTTTACAAATTGTTTTAGTTTTGTTTCCTACTAGTAAGGTAGGTATGTGTTGATTCTTGGTTTTGGGGGTGGGAGGATATTTGGTTTTTAAAGCTCCAGAAACAACCATTACTCTGCTTGGGAAAGACTTAAATTTCCTCTCAAAATGGTGGTAGTTTAAAGGGCCAGAACAGCAAGAGAACATGATTGCCTAATACATATAGTAACAGGATCTTTTGAAATCAAGTAACTAAGAGGAGTCATTCCAAATTAATTATGTCTGTCAGAATCTGATAACTTTGGGGATCATTAAGTTTTTTAAAAAAATTAGGAGATAATAAAGTGATAAAGAGTAAACAATTTTTGATGTAGGTCTTTGTAAAAAAATTTCTCCATGTTTGGCCCAAACTGTTTCCACTTTGTTGCTCATCCATGTGGGCACCAGTGACACTGCCCAGAGAGATACAGAACAGATCACAAGTGATTGCAGACTGGGGACAACAGTGAAAAATGTGCTTGCCTAGGTATTCCCTTTGATTTATGTGTGAAGAGGAAAGCTTCAGGTAATAGGGACGCATCCTGTAGATTTGCAGATGGCTATACCCCTCATTTCAAAAGCAGCACTTTTTTCTTCTGTAGCTGTGTCCATGACTAAAGAAAAAAGACTGCTAGTGAGAAATGAAATTAATTTGAAAAAGTGGGGTGGGAGAATGGGAGCATCTTTGCCAGCAGGTTTGCACTTTGGTGTCCGAAACTTCAGTTTCAGGATATCAGGAGATGGTGATAACAGCCTGCAGTTTAATGAAGGGAACAGAACCTGTGGGTTCAGTAATGGCATTAAGAATGCTGTAGGTAATTACAAAACTAGCTGGAAGTGTCTAACCTTAAGTGCCTTTACACACTTATGTGCTCTCTGAGAAGCAAGAGACATGTGGAATTAGACAAACATACTACTGGAATAAAGTGGAATAGCTCATGTACCTAGTATTTTGGGATGGGTAGCAAGAGGATACCTGAAGAAGATACCTGGGAAAAAAGAGAGGGACTTGACCTTCATGTGAAGAACAGCTGGAACAAATATATGGGCCCTGTTATAGAGCAGGATGGTTGAGATCTTGTTCAGGAGTCTGGAATGGGTGACATTGCAGTGGCATGAGGAAGTGAACAAAATCTTCCTTAAGCAACTTGGGGAAGTTTCCAGAGAGCAGACCCTGATTTTTGTACAAGATTTTAATACCCTTCATATTTACAGGAGGGGCAGCAATCCTAGGAGGCTTGTGAGCAGCTCTGGGAATGATTTCTAACATAGCTGCAGTGTGGGCCTTCAGGGGTGCTACTCTTCTGAGTAGGATCTTGCAGACGAGGCAGGGGATGTGATAACCAGTGGCAGCCGTGGCTACAGCAATTGTGAAATAGTTGAATTCAAGACTCAAAGGGGTGTGGGGAAGGCAGACAGGAGAGTACATACCTGGGATTGGAAAGCAGTCATACAGAAGACAATCCAGTGTTTGTAAAAGTTGACTGTCTAGTGCAAATCATCTTCTGAGGTGTATCACCAGCAATGTGATAGGTAAGATATGAGATTATTCTGCTTGGCATTGTTGAAGCTGCAGTTGAAGTGCTCTGCCCACCTATGACCGCTGCTTTAAGAAAGATATGAGAGCTGAGCCACAAGCTCAGAAGAGGATAAATATTGGTGGCTATACAGCTTGAATGAGTTAGGTGCTTTTAGAAAAGAAAAACCATTTTTAACACTTTGTCTAGTATCAGCTAAAGTATTTCATTCTTCTGCTGAAAAAATTCCATCAATTTGTGTCTTTGCATGTCAACAGTTTCAAGTAATGATCTCCTCCATCCAATGGCACAAAAAGTGTTAATTTGTACTTTTAAATGAAAGCTGGAGTTTTTTGCATATTAACTCCATTTATATTGGTTTATAAAATCCAAATCTTAGTGTTGAGGGTCCAAGAGCAGTGTAAAACTCAGCAGGGATCAACAGGCTCAAAGGGTAGGGTGAATCCAGTTATGTTTTGAATCTAACTATAAGTATCTCTTTAAATAAAAAAGCAGAAAAACTGTTTTGGTTACTTTTCTTTTTTTCCCAATTCAACATGTGTAGTCTTAAAAATATTCTAGAATTGTATAAGTATCATCCCATATAATTTGTGCTGTTTTTCTGGAAACACAGCAGGGGTTTAGTTCTTGTCCTCTACATAACCTTAGCTATTGGAAATGGTAAATGTGTGGTGCACTGACATTTTGGTTAGCTTACATCTGTTTTTTCATTGAAGGATATTCTTTTTAAGAAATCAGTATAACATCCTTTTTACTAATTCTTTTAATCCTGGCAATATCCTGATAAATAAAAATAAACTATTTTGACATGCTGTGAGATCATCAGGTAACATGAAACAGTGCTTAAAAGGAGAACTGTACAGATTTTCATTATTTTGAAAATGCTTCTGGTAAGTTCTTCACATATGCCCAAGTGGACCAATCCAGGTAATGAGTAATGTTATTTCTGTCCAGCAGATGGAAACAGAAAATTAGGCAAAATTTTGTGACATCATCAGTATAAAAAGAAAAGCACTTTTAAATGCACCAGTGTGCTTTGTCTCCCAGCAGGTGGTGATAGCCTCTGGGCTAAAATTTGGTTTGTTCCCTTAATGTGTGTTTTTGTATACCAGCTCATTTTAAAATGGGCAGAATATTGATGGAATTGTCTTATGTCTTAGTTTTCTACTTCCTTGATCCCTCTCCTCACAGAGGTGTAGTGCAGTTTTTTGTTTCCTTTTTTTTGTATTAGTGAGATAGCTTTGGCTGGCAGCTAGGAAGAAAGACTTTAAGTATGAAAATCATGTGCTATATTTGAATTTCTGAGCTTGTTCATTGTGGTGTTTTTATAGTTAATCAAGTAATATAACCACTGAGGTCATATTAATCATTATCAACCCAAAAAAATTATATACAATTTTTTAATAAAGACTTATTCACAACATAAGACTTCTCAATTAATTGCAGGTGCTTGCAAAAATAAAGATGTGAAATCAAATGTAAACAGGCAAAAATTAAGAAATATTAGGAAAATCAAATAAAAAAAGAAAGTTACCACACAACAACAATGATGAGTTGGCAATTAATATTGCCCTATGAAGTGTCTTTCAAAAATATTTCAGCAGATTGCATATCAAAACCATACCTTCATAAAGCAGGAATCTTTTTAGCTTTTCTTTTTTTTTTGAACTAATATTGTATTCATTCTGAATTGTATGTCTAAACCAACAAAAAAAAAATTGAATGAATTCAGAAACAAAAGTGAGAAAGGATTGTGAGTAAAGCTGCAGAATTAAACAAATGTCATTATTAAAGAGACTTGTAACATCTGTTGTTAATCTACTGTGGACTATGTGTAGTGAATTCTACTGTCACCTATTTAATATAGTACTGTTAAGTAAGAGCAATGTTGCATGTTTAGAAGAAACATCTTGACCAGGTTGTTATTATGAAGAAATCTCTTCCATCGCAAGTGATAGGAGCCCTCTTGTTTAGGGTTGAAACCAAAATACTGAGATCTTTAGACTAAGAATCAACTCTCATTATTGAAATTCACACTCATTAGCAATTATTTTGCCCCTACTAGTTGTTCTGAAAGTAAGTGGCTTTATTTTCTGAGTAGTTTGTTCTGTTTATTTATTAGCTGACCTTATTGTTTAAATGTCTCTGAGGTTTTCTTGTTTGTTTTCAGTTTTGATCAGCTCAAAACAGCTGTTGTGAATTTGAAGAAACAAGCCAATAAGAAAAACGAAGGGAGTCTAGCTTATGTCAAAGGAGGTCTCAGCACATTTTTTGAAGCACAAGATGCTCTGTCAGGTAAAGATGCTTTGCACTTTCTAAGTACAGTATAAAGGAAAATATGTGCATATATGTTTGAATTTAATACTAAAAATACTGTTTCTCTTCACAGTCTGTACTAAAACTGTATAATGAGCCCAAAATCTGTGCTGTGTTGGTCACAAGCTAGAACTGGCTAGCTGATTGATGTGGTTTATTTGCAAAAGATGTCACCAACTGTATCTTACATTGAAGGTGTTTGGTCAAATTGCTTAGCACACAAATGCAAGAAAGAGGTGTTAAACTGGAGTTAATATTAAGATGGCTTGCAAACTGTAGCAACAGAAAAGATTTGGATTTTATGATGCCTTTTTCAACAATGAGATGCTAATATTTATATCAATATCCAGACACTTGTTACTTTGGGAAATCAGAGCCTTTCTGTTCTGCTTGCCATTGGCAGAATGCAGCACACTAGTGAGATGATCACAGTTGCCATTTATATGTACATATGTTTACTGTACATAGACACACACAGGCATACTCTTAAAGCATCAAATGTCTCACAGGTTGAACCTCATTGTGGGCTACTGTAGTCCTGTCTAGTGAGGCTCTGGTCTGGGTGAGAGAGCAGCAGTGCCCAGGAAACCATCCCCAATAGGTTTGTCATTTACCACTATGCTGATTATTCATCCTGGTCATTGACCCCTTTGGCCAAAATCTTAACAAGGTTCAGTAACAAAAGTATTGAAGAATTTAGCAGAAAATCTGAAGAATGTGGTGGTACTCATAGGAAAAGACTCTAAGAAGAACCATTACTTGGCATTGTTTCACCTTTCTAAGCTGAGTTTTCATTAAATGCTAGGAAAAAATAATAGGCTTTCCTTGTAATTCACATACATCTTGAAAGTACTGAAATTCTGTATTTTTTCTTAAATTGTCTCAAACATAATCCCAAATAAAGATTGAAATGTGGCTTGTTTTTCACAACCAAATCTGCTTTGCATGTGGAATATCACATATGCTGAAAGACTGAGAGTTCTGTTTTCAAGAAGCTGCTACTATGGAGAAAAAGTAGTGGTAACAGTATTACCTTATAAGATTATTTTTTGGGTCAGCAAATAGTAGTAGGATTTGAAGAAACATAAGGCAAACCGTAAATGATGTGAGGTTTTAGAAAAGCTGAGCACAATTAAGTAATTTTCTTTTGTTCCACCTCTTAGTAGCATTTTGCCTTTGGAGACTTATTTTTTGATAAATTAGGAGGTCAACAAGCAAGTAGTAATGTGAGAAATATTAATAAAAGAATGGTAGGGAAAGCAACCTCATTTATTTCATTAGCTACTATAGTCTCAATTTTAAAAAAATTATAAGCTGTAATATTGTTTTTCGTCTTTTACCTTTATCAGTGTTATTTTTACCTAAAATCAGGGCTTATCAGTACAGTCCTTTAGCTAAATTATGAACTTAAACATGGGATGACTCGAGTGGTTCTCGATGTCACTTTTTGTCTGTGACCATACCAATATGGCTTGGCTTTGGCTTGCCCTCAGTAATCTCCCCTTAGTGCTTAAAAGGAAGCAAACTTTCAGCTTATACAGTGAATTAAAGTGGTATCATGGAAGAATGGCCTTGATACTGTTGATGAACACTTAATGAGGATGCAGTATGGGTCACAGCTGCCTTCTCTAGCATTTTAATACACATTTCTCTGTTGAAATGTCATCCTAAGTACATGTGCAGAAGGGTTTTTGCTTCTTTTCAGTCAATAAAGCCACTCTTATTGCATATGAATTTCAGTTTTGAATGCAGAACTACGTATTTGCCTGTTCTTCCTGATGCAGGATATTTTTGGAAGAATATAGCTGGAAAAATTGCATAACTTTTTTAAGACTTGAACTTGTGATAGGTGCAATCAACTGTTCAGCTGGATGTTGCTTCCAGTAGCAGGAAGAAAAAAAGGACTTCTTTGGTGCCATCATCCAGCCCTACTGCCAAATGTCAAAGCTTTCTCCAGAACATTTGATTACTATAGTTTTCTCAAATGAAAGATGCTGAGAATTAAGAGTAAGCATTATTAGCATTGTTCTAGAGAAACAGCTCAGATGCAGATTTTAAAGAACCAACAACAACAAACCATCAAACAAAAACCCCCAAGCAAACAAACCGCCCATTAATTGTTCATTATGCAGTTATCAAATTCAAGCTTTTTAACAAAAGAACAATACATTAAAAATATAATCTGGCTAGACAGTGATTGTGCAAGATGATGTGATGGCACTTTTTTGCCCTTACACACCTAAGGGTGAATTTTTATGTCTTATTTTCTCCTTTAAAAAGTGTAACTAGATTTTGTATGGGTTTCAACAAAGCTGAAGTGAGTAGCAGTTTATATTTGAAAGCTGAACAATTGTTTCAGCACAGACTCTTAAGGACATAGCCATTGTTCTGCAAACTTTTGTTATTTGATGCTGAGCATACAACTGTCACAGATGAAAAGTGACTTAAGGGAAAACCCTTTCTGAATACATTTTGTCTGTCTTCCAATATGATTTAAATTTTCTGAGCTAGTTCATTTTGGTTTAGATATTTTTTAACTCTCTTGCTTTAGGAAGATTTCTAAAATCTAATTTATTTTCTAAAGATACGGTTTTTTGAGGGCAAAAATTTAGAGTCTCAATGTTCCCCTTCATATATCTTGGAACACATCTTCTAACCCCAGTGGTTATGCTTCATAAAATGCTGGTCTGTTGCACTGTAGTTATAGAACAGAGCTACTTGTGAGCAGTTATTTCTCTTAAGTCTCCCAAAATTAGTACAGGATAACTTCTCATAGAAGGATCACATTAGGAGGTATAACACTTGCTTCTCCAATTACTTCATACTCCTCTACACCTTTTATACATGCTTTTTAAAACTCATATACATTTATCAGTGTTTGTTGCAAATGTATATTTATCTTGATTAAGGAAACCCTGAATTACTGATTATTGTGCAGCTTTTTTCATTAGTTAGCATGAGTAAATTCTGTCTGATCTTAAGTGCACTATCAGACTCTATTACACATTTAAATGACTATTAATATTTTCATAAATAAGCAACGGAAAGCATAAAAAACAGTCCTTAGATGTTTATTGTATTTTGTGATTTAGAAGCTGTTTGCTAAGAAAATAAGAGCTCGAATGGACCAGAACCCATCCTTGTTTGCTTTAATTTCTGGGAAAATAGAATAACCTTATCAGATCCCCATGTCTCTCTGCCTGTTAGCTTGGCTGACAGTTTGACAGTGACTCTGCAGAGGAGATGTTCAACAGGAAGTTTGTTTCGTCAGCTGAAGGGAGCTGTAAACTGAGCTGAGGGGAGCAGGGTTTATCTCAACTTGACCTACTTGTCAGTGTCGGGGAGTTCAGCTGGTTCATTTCCTGTAACTCTAATTGCAACCTAGAAAGCAGCATTCCTAAAAGGGTGCCTGTTTAAGTGTTTTTAGTTAAGACGTATTTTACCATCATGAGCAAATCGGGTCCCACACAGAAGTTGTTAGGAAAGTTAGCAAATTAATTTTTTTTCAGTATATTTTTTTCTGAAATGCTCTTTGCAATGAACCTAAGGCTGCAGTTTCTTCTTATTTAAATGACAGGAAAAAAATAGTGAAATGACTACTTCAGTCATTCACTTATACAAAACATGTAAGTACGACATCTCTATTGGCAGGTAAAGAAGATGCTGTAATGTCTTTAGAACACAGATATCATGAGCCAATTTGAGGTTTAGATTTGGCTCTCTAGTTTGCCATGGCAACAGTTTTTTTGCAATTACAACTACAAACACATTTTTTGTGATTTTCAGAAAGAAGTCCGTACAAAAGAAGCACTGCTGACTATTAGAGCGCTGTTCCTTTTGTCCCTTTCTTACTCCCGTTCAGATACATGGCCTTTGGGAATACCTGCATGATAGGGACCTTGGACTATAGTTGGCCTTTTGTCTTCTACCTTTCTTAATACATAAGCTAGGATGGTGTGGCTGAAATGATCCTAATCTGGCCAATGCCTGCTTCTTTTATTTGGTTTTGGTTTTTTTCTTTCTGTAGACTATTTTTACAGCTCATTCCCTAAGGCTTATTCTAGTATGAGCATGTTAGTGATCCAGGGTTGGATTCAGGCTGTGCTGCTGCTATTATGTCTGTTAAATTCATTTTCTCCTAAAGTAAAACAAAAAAATCACCTAAGCTATATTCAATTCTGAGTCAGACTGGAAAATTGAGAAGCTAAAAACTGATGCTAGTCTGTCATAAATGTGTCCCTTCGCTTCAAACTTTTGAGGAATTTTGTTATATTTGAATTAAAAGAGATTATATAGAGCCAACCCAATTTTTCATTAGGGATTCTGTTTGCAAACTAGATTGATGATTAATTTGAAATGGTTTTCTTTTTTCCAATTAAAAAAGCCATGCAGGCTAGTGCATGACTGGTTTTGCTTGGTAACATGGGATTGGGATGGTATACCAGGTTTTGCTGTTGTCACATTGCTGTTTTGTAGCAAATCTAATTCACACTTTTGCTTTACTTTACTCTCATGTATATTTTTTGGATTTTTGGTAATCTGAGTAAACCAAATATGATTGCTACCTAAATGTTGTAGAGGTGACTTGAAATGTCTGGAATAGTTGTGTTTCTACTGCTCTGTGTGATGTGTGTCTATTAATGTTATCCTCCTACTTCAAGTGATAGAATATTGTCTTTGCAGGGTAAGAACATTCTGCTGTTACAGCTAGTGATTTCAAAGATGACCATTTTTAGAGCATAAGAAAGAATAGGGCCATGGAAACAAGCTGGCAAAAAAATGATGCTGCATGTATCAGATACATATCTGAGGGCATACCAGTCACTTCAGAATAGCAGTTCCCCTGCATGTGTGTGCCCCACAGCAGGTGCAAATTACATTATTTCAAGTTAAGAATTATGATCATGCCTCCATGTAGTCATCATGAAGCAATAGCTGATATGCTCTCTGCTCACTGTCCAGCTTTCCAAGTGGGTCCTCCTATCTGAATACTTGAATCATCTTTGTGCTACCCTTAGAGACAATAGCTGAATGAGAAGGATAAATACTGTCATTGCTTCATATTTTTCCTTACATTTATAGACCTTCTCAGCATTCAAACTGAAAAAATAGATGTGCTAAATTAAGCATTCTAAAAATAGCCATGCTAAATTAAACTTAATTTAATTTTGCTTGTTGAAAACTTGTGTTCTGATCTTTCACCACTAGATAACAAGAGAAACATTAAAATGAGAAATGTATTCTTAGAGAAAGATGACCTGACAAAGGGGTGCCATAAAGTATGTAAGTGGTGGTAGATAGTTTAGTCTCGGGTGAATGCTTCCTCTTCATGCAGTTCTTAGGGTCAATTTTTGTAGCATGCCGGTTGTTACCTTAATGCAGTTTTATAAAAGGAAAAGTCATCACAATTGATAAAAGACTCAACTTTCCTTTGGTGCAGATCCTAGCATGGTATTGTGTAGGGAGTTGGGGTATTTTTGTTTCAAGCAAGAGAAAATTTGATTAGAAAATGTGGGAAACAGCAGCTATTGTCACAGGTCATAGCGAAAATTCTCTGCCCAAGCTCTGCTTTTATGCTGGCTGCTCATGTATCTTCTTCATCAGTTACTGTTTTAGAGATGTGAGCTAATTACTGGCAGAATTTCTCTAAAGGTATGTAATTTTGAGGGCTTATAGTTACTGTGTGGCTGTCATATTTTATGAACTTGGTTGTTTTTTTTTTAGGTAGGTTAACTCTTTTGTTTGAATTTGAAAAATAGTAAAGCTTGTAGAAAGAAATACATTTTGCAATTCCAATTTTCAAACAGCTAATTCTGCAATTGATTGAAAGTGTGCAAAAAAGTTATCTATGATTAAATTTGATCCAGATTTATCCTGCAAGCCATAAAACCCCCTTACTTCATACTACATTATTCCGTTTTGATTTCCATACCACCTTTTAAATGCAACATTTAAAAACTTCTTTTTTTTTACTATTTTTACATTTCACAGAGGCAGAAAGTTAGTGCCAGTAAAGAGAGAATAGCATTTTCTGTACTGTTTAATTCTGAAGTGTTCTGGCAAAGGCCTGGATCCAGTCTTGGAATTCTTAGTGCATCCATAGGCAGAATAATAAGCCACATTTTCCTGCCTATTTCCAAGATATTTGCCCAGAGAAATCAGACTTGCTTTAATATAAATCCATCTGAGAACAAGTTTTCTGGTCTCATCATGTTTTTAGACTAAAATTTTTGGGGTTTATATATTAATAAAGCCTCCCTTCCTAGCACTGTGCTTCAATTACCTTAAAATATCATGTTAATTCTGTCCATTTTCTGCAATTTTTTCCACTGTGTTGAATAAACAAGCTTGAGGAAGTAAATGCTAGAGAAACAAAACACAAAAAGGCAGCTTAAGACAATACTGCATTTAGTTCAATATTTTGTCATTTTTGCTAGGATTAATAATGTTAACCAAAACAAAGCTGAGTTTGCTATGCCAATACAAAAATACCTAGAATTCTCAAGGGGCACTGCAGGAATGACCAAATCAAACTTAGACTTAGCGCTATTAACCAGTGGCCAAAGGAAAAAAACTACTATTTTTTTTTTTTTTTTTTAGATTTTCATAGAGTAATGTATTAGGACCCACATTCATGGCATGCTGTCTCTATTGCTTTCCTCTTTATATGCAGTCCTGCAGTCCTGTTAAAGTCATTCAGAACAGATTTTACCTTACATAGGGATGCTCTCTTCATCAATGACCTTCTTATATTTTGCTATAATTACAAAACATTGTTAATTTTCCCATAAAGGAAACGAAAGGCATTTTTATTCATGCATTAGGCATGAATCCTGGCTATGTTCTGACGTGTTCTTCATTCCTCCATTACTGTTCTTTGGTGCCAGGTTCTTAGTTACCACATCAGATCTTCTTAAATACTTTTCTGAGTTGGCCTTGCACTTCCTGTATTTTTCCCCTCCTGATTTCTGCATCTGAGTAAAAGGATGTGATTTATTTCAAGTACTTTTTTCTTTAACTGTGATTCTATGAAAATGAGTAAGATTTTCAGATATGCCAAATGCATTTCTAGCCATCCTTTAGTCAGAAAATGGTAGAAAATGGTCATCTGTGTTTCTTTGAGCTGAGAGGCTGAGGAACTTTTGAGAATGCCAAGCCTGGTGCCTATCTCAAAATACATTTTAAAAATGTCTAATAAGGAAATGAAGTATGAAATTTGCAAATGAAAAGCTGTGTGATTCTGGCAAGTGTGGTTTAATTTACTAGATTCATGGTTACCATAAATCTAACAAAAAACCCCATAGCCTTTCTTAGATTAAATAAGATTGTTTTCAACACAAGTAGCAATGAATTAATTGCAGTTTATTTTAATACAAAGCCTGTATATTGGCTTATTTACCAGATTAAACCTTGCATGTGTTTTGGTGTATTTAGTTGCAGTTAGAGGTTATGAGTTTTGAACTTAGTTTCTTCGCTATTTTTAATCAGTATCTGCCTGCAGCTGTGAAGTTGGCAAGCCTTTAAATATCCTGACTTAGGGAAATGTGAATACTTACTGGCAAAGATGATACAAAATTCAGTTAATTATCTGGCCTTAGCTGAAGCATCCAGATGTAGCCTTTCCTCATTTTTATTTATTGTATGCTTCTTACAGTAAAACTCCTAAAAACAGATGCTCCTAGGTTTCCAACTGCTTTTCTGGTAAATCTGGTGTCAGGTAAATCGAGGGTAACTGGCAGTTCAAGAAAAATCCCATCCATCCTTTACTTCAAGCCTTCAAAGACCTAAAATTTTCTCCTTACTCTTCTTATTGCAGCCAGTGATGAGTTGAGAGTTAGAAGTTGCATTTGGAGGTAATCTCAAGTACTGGTAGTGTGAAAAGAATAGGATGTCTTTCCACCTTCCCTTGGCCATATGCACCTTTCCTTATACTGCAGTGCTTCCACTGAGGCAAGCTCACTGATCAGTAAAGCAACATTTCTTCCTTACTGAGTTAGTTTTGCACCAGATTATCTCACTGCAGCTGCCCTGCAGCTGTGTGACTGCTAGATGCAGCAAAAGGAAGCGCTTTGGGTACAGAAGAACAGGTTGTCCCAAACACTATCTTCCCACTATTAGATGGATTTAGTGCTTTCAGAGAAAAAAATAACTTGAGTATCTCTAGATTTCTTTCAAAGATGAGGTCTACAGATACTTTTCTTGACTGCATATAGTTTCGCTTGTCTAAACTTCTAAATCAACGACTTTTTGTCTGGCCTCCATGGTAGGAACATGCACTTTCAAAATCATTTGATGCAGATGGAGTAAGCTCAGACTTTATTAGAAAGCCTTTTTCACTGTGGAAACTTAAGACTTTTTTTTCTTTTGTAACTCAGCCTTGGAACACAATGAATGTGCTCTCTATTGCTTAATCGGAATATCATGTGTAAAAATAATTACAGTAAACAAAGTAGCTTAAACATGTAGAAGGAAATATAACAAATTTATTGTGTGAACACAGAGTAATTTAAGTAGGTTTAGACTTTACAGAATGTCCTAAAATACCTTATTTCAGACAATGGTTCAAAAATGCCCTTTTTTTTACACTCCTAGCTGCATATGCTTAATATGCCTTTATCTGTACTCTGCAGTGCTTTCCACATTTCTGAAACTCAACACCTTGGTTTATTTTATTTTTTTTTCCCCACTGACATACTTTCTGTCTGAAAGTGCATTTTGAACTGATTTAATAGGACCATTCTTCCCAGGTTTACAACATCAAAATTTTCAAACTAAGATTCTTGAATACTATTTTTCAGGTTGCTATGCACAATAGCTACCAATATGAAAAGAAATTACTTTCTGCCTTCTAAAAGGAAGAGGAGGGAGTAATATTTTGCTATTATATGTTCTTTTCTGAAGGAGATGAGAAAGAGAATTGCTTTCAGCAACTGGTTAAAGATCATGATATTTTAATATCATCATAATTTCTAAATAATCTGCCTTCATAATAAGAAGCTACATATTAAGACTTTTTGAAGGTACTAACATGGTAGATAGTGCTCTTCCAAAACTTATGTATGAGGAAAAAGTCCTCATCATGTTTTAACTTTTGTTGCCAGTATGTATGCTTTGATAGAGGTTTAGATATTACAGTTCATTTTTGGAAATGCTTAGGTGTGCCCCCTTCAGAAGCTACATGATATTGCATTGGTCAGCAGTTAATGGTATGTAATTAATGGTTCCAAAATGCTAAATTTTAAAAACCTCTAACCTGTGTAACTTAGATTTTTATCCATGTCTATTTTTAAAGTATCTTTCAAAAGTATGTTTCATAGAATGACTCCAAAATATGTAAATTAAAATCATTACAGTTTGATGTGATTCCAATAGTACTTGCAACATTTGGCTTTAAAATGTCTGTTTATGTTGTGGTTGCTGTTCTGCTGAACTTGCTTTTCAGTATGTAAAGTTAATTGCACTACAATAATTGGCTGCCTCTGACTGAAAATGATATATAGAATTGGAATCATGTCAGTAGAGCCACTAATGCTTTTGTTAAAAAATTGTAGAAGTATTCTTGTTGGTAAGTGCTGTCCCCATTGCACACAAAATATGTGCAGCTAACAACACACCATCTTCTAAGATAGATAGACAGATAGATCTCTGCCCCAAAAATCTGTCAGTTTCATTTCAGCATTGATTATCTTAAGAAATATGGTGTCCTAATTAGATTTTTTTTTCCCCTCTGATGACTTTAAGAATGAAAATAGAGTTGCTCTTGTTTTTTCATGAGAGCAAGACTTCCTGTAATTCTTTTTGTAGGATCAAGGGATTGAAGGGTCAAATTGGGGTGTTTGAGAATAATGTAATTTTCCTTCTTTTATCTCTTTTCTTTTTTTTTAAATTACACACTGGTTTTACACACCTGTCTCCTCTACCTCCCCCCAATGAAAATTCCTCCTTTGAAAGAGGCTGGAGACTATAAAGGGCCATTCTCTTTCAGAATAGCCACCCTCGCTTACTCCTTACAGTAGGACTGATGCCCCAGGGTTTCTGTCCATGTTGACTTGTTAGCTTGCATCTACATGGCATGAGCAAACAGGGATGGCACTGGAGAGGAAACCAGTTGGCAATGGCATCTCTGTATGCATGGTATGTGCAGTTTATGGCAATATTCCAGACCTAGTTCAAACTTCACCCAGTGAATTGAATTCCAGGTATCTCTTTGAGCACATCAGATGTAGTCTTGGAGTGCTTCTTCTAATGTTGTTTGACCTTAAAAGAATCCAGCTGAGGAGTTTAGGTTGCGCTGCCATACAAAGTGGAGCAAGATAAACTGGAACAATTGAGAGGCTGCTTTCAGAACTGTATCTGTGTTTTGAACTAAAATATATCATTACTTGTTTTTTTCAAAGCACTGGGTGATATCACTGTTTTCAAGGGTAGTTTAGCTTCAGTCCATTCTACTGAGAACCAGCAGAAAGCAGTAGGAGGTTTTTATAAGCCTCAAATATATCTGAAGCAATAGCAGCTGATGGCTATTTGATAGAGCAAATTTTACACGTTATCAGATTAAAAACTTGAAAGGGAAATCTTATTTTATATGTGCTGCATATATACAGGAATAATATTTTAAAAGAGAAAAATACTGGTTTGTGCTGGTTATGCTGAACAGTAGAAGAGGGAAGGAGGTCTGTGTGATAGAGGGGAAGTAGAAAAAAGGACTACCTACACTACATTCACTGTTCATATTTTCAGAATAAGATAGTGTCATTAGGCTGTGCTAGTAAGTCTCCCCCTCCCTGTGAAAGATATTAGAGTAAATTATAGTAAAATAATAAATTAGTGCTGGCACTGTGCATTTCCTCCTCCATTAGTAATACCACACAGAAATAAGAGTTCGGAATTTTGGCATTTTAGGACAGGAGAAAAATAGCATCTTTAAAAAAAAAGCATAATAAAAAAAATAAACCTCTCCTCTGTTTTCCTGTTGTTTTGAGCAAAATTACACAGAAACATTGTGATAATGGTTAATGCTTCAAGAAACTCTTAAATTGCATTTTAGGAGTGCCTTTTTATAGATGAAGAGAAGTGATGGGGGAATGTTCTAGCACTTGATTTTGGGATCATCCAGGTTCCCAGTGACTCCCTTTCTACCCTTAAATTATTGGTAATTTCTTTTTGTGACATCTGTGACTTACAAAGCAGAAGTATTATGTGTTTAAATGGTACTTTTCACAATACAAATTTTAATTAATACCTGTACAAGATGGCTAATTTAGATTATAATAACTAACAGATTATTCTGTCCATATGTTTGTGGGTTTTTTCCCTTAAGCATTACTGTCTTGCTCAAGAAGATACAGGAAGTCTGTGTCAAAGTAATGGTTAAAATTCTGCAGTGTCTGGCTCTAAGCCCTGTCTTCCACTAGGCTCTGCTGCCATGAAGCATGTTTGTATTTTTTTGTGTCTAAAGAGAAAAATAACACTTTATTTTTAATTTTAAAAATGTTTAAAAGTGTCACTTTGATGTAATGTGTTCCCACCTATTAAAATGTTCTGCATTTTAACTAGACTCTTTATTCTAGCAATCCATCAAAAACTGGAAGCGGATGGAACGGAAAAAGTAGAAGGATCCATGACGCAAAAACTGGAGAATGTCCTGAACAGTGAGTTTTGTCCTTCCAGCAGCAACTATTTATGGACTTTGGACTTTCTAACAGGCTTTAATATTTTCCTAGGAATATTTAAAAAGTAGAAAACAGTCTCTCGTCCCTTCCCTGTTTGGTGATAGTGGTTCCAAGGTGTGATATTTAAAAGATGCATTAAGTAGAAGCGGTTGCCAAGACTTTTGGCAGTGTTGGTGATAACAAAGCAAATAAATGTCAAAATAAAGATGTTCTTAAGTGTTTACTTTCGATTAATTTTGGTTGGCTTGTGATTTTGAGTGGATGAGGAAAACAGAGGAACTACATGGATAGACAGACGTGTAGAAGGATGAGCTGAGCTAAATACCCGGATTGTGAGATGTTCAAGTAAAGGAAGAAAAAAACCCAGTTATAAGATATTTGCAGAAACAAGGTCTATTGACAGGATATTTTTCACTTAATGTGCTGGCATTTAGACTATTTGGCATAAGCATTCTTTCTAGAAACCATGAAAAGCTGTCAGTATGTTGTTTTCTCTTTCTCTGTATTAGCTGTAAGGTTGCATTGAGAGAGATGGCTTGAATTTGCTGCAGTTTGGTATGTGTTTCATCAGATCAAAAAAGTTTCTTTTTTTTTTTTAATTCTGGGATTTCTGCCAAGATAATTTTACTTTGTTTCATTGTGATTTTTTTCACAGAGGAAGGGATGTTTCCCTTAGTGCTGTATCAATAAGCAGGAATGACATGCAGATAGCTGACTCAGTGTTGGAAAGTCTGACTGTGTTTTATGAAATCAAGAAAGTGACATGGAAGTTCACTGTTTTTCTTCTCTTGTATGAAGAAAGCAGTGACTGTATGTGTGTTTGTGTGGGGAGCACAAAGAAAGCAGGGGGTTTTGTGAACAGCTTTAGCCCTTTTCAGTCGGGGTTCCTTGATGCTCACAATAAAGGTGCAGTTTGAACATTGTTATTCCCTCATCTTGATGCCTGAAATGAAAAAAAAACAAACTGCCAAAAAATTTAAAAATCGCCAAAAAACACAGCATAAAGCCTCACACCTCTATACAAAGACTGTAGCGTGTGTCTGTGTGCAGAATATTTGGTACATCTAGGTAGGAGAAAAGAAGCATTTGTTGAAATTTTCCAGTGCAATCCTCAGTGCTCTGTATTTAGGCCATGTCATGCTCCAAGCATAGATTCCTTGGAGTGCACTTTCGCTTGTAGTAAATCGTGTAACAGATTTTAAATAAAAAAGCAAAAATTTAGGTTTGTGTTATTTTCCTATATGCACTTATATAAGACAAATTTACCTATAATATATAATTACTGTTTCATTTGATAAATGGTGGCTGAACTCTGTATGTAGACAATGCAAGCTGTCTTTTTCAAGCTGGAACGGTAGAGGAACTTGTGCCAGACACTTCAGAGTGGTTTGAAGTTTTGCTCTGCTATAAAAAGAATTGGCTGCTTTTCCTCACGATACTTTGCAAGTCATGATGGGTGGGAGGCAGGGAAGTAGAAATACAAGGATTTAAAAAGAGTAAATAATATTATGCAAAGTAGTTTAGGATCAAAGCTTTGTTTCTTGCCTGACCATTGAAAAGCTTCCATAATCCATGAGTAGCAGGGACTGCTTTCAAAGATGACTTTAATTCTTTAGTTGAATTGTGCATTTTATGGACTGTAGGTGCATGTTTTGAGAGACAACTGCTGTTGTGTGAGCTGGGTTACAAACCCTTAAAAATGAGCATGTTTTCCATAGCATCTAAATGCATGTTAAGAGGGTTCCAAATTCTTGAATTGATGTGGCTTGTTATAGTAAAAGAACAGTTTGGTGTTTTAGCTGGAGTTATAGATGTTTGGAATTTTTGCTCAATTTAATTACTAAACAAGCTGTTAAAATTTTTTTATTAAAAACATACAGTGCCATATAATTAATTTAATGAAGAATTGTATATTAAGGGAGGTAAATCAAATTCCTTTATGTAGGATTTTTGTCAGGCTCTAAGACAGACAACTGTTAAATAACTAGAGATTTATTTTGAAGTAAAAAAATTCATGCACTGTAGATGAATCATCTGTTTTGAAAACATAATTAGTCAATATAAGAACTGAAACTTTATCCATGGATGGTTCATCAGTAATCAAGAGATAAAGATTGTTATTGTAGAAAGAATTTGGAGGGATGAGGAGGGAAGAAATTTTACAATATTTTAATTCTAAAAAGATAGACTTGTTTGACATTAAGTATTGAATTTCATTAATACATTATTAAGTAATTTGATATATTTCAATTCCTTATAAAACAGAAAAAGCACCCCTAAAAAAAAGTAGAATCATTTACCTGAATTGAGAATTTCATAAGGAGATGAAAAGAGAATTCACTGTGGTCTTCCTGCAGTTGTCAATTACCTTTTAAAAAAGGTTTACATTAAATCAGGAAAAAAAACCAAAAAACTTTGTGAATATAACATCAATTCACAGGTATGGCATGTTGCTTCTGGGCTGTTAAAAGAATGCACAAGAAACATATAAAATCAAACAAACAAAATGTTTTTTACTAGAAGGATTTACAAAACAATCATTTCTTATAACCTTGAGAAAAATCATACTTTAACAGTGATCTGTATTTAAATGTGCAGCTAACTGTTTTCATTGTGCATTTCTCCTTAATGGATTAAAGTATTCTATGCTGAATAGTATGTGGTGGAAATAGATGTCCTGACAAAACTTTTTTTACATCAAGGCTTCAAAATTTCAACAAAGTTTAAACATTATTTAGATATAACAATTATTTTACAAAGACTACTTTTAACATGAGCAGGCCACCCACAGTGTTGACTAGAGAAAATGGCATGCAAGCCACCCAGCGAGACTGATGTAATTTTTTTCATCTTTGCTTGAAGTATAGTCACTAGACCAGATAATGTAGAAACTTCTACATGCAATGATCAAAAAGGCTAGAACGGTTCCCCCTTTTTTGTTTTGTTTTGGTTAATTAAAAGTAAGTCATAAGTTGAAAAATGCAAATATTCATATGCAGTCTAAGTCTTCTCTGCTAAGAATGAAATTTTATTATTCTGTGTTAGGAAACAATCTTTATTAGAAAATAGAAGGCTTTTTAGTTTGGATAGAAAAGGTTTTAGGACCATATTTAATGCATTTATTGAAGAGTATTCGTGGATAGCATAGAGACTTAAATACATGAAGTTATTGACTAAGGCTTCATCCTCTGTGTGATGAAGCCAGTAAGAGTTTTAATGCAATGTGAAGATAATTTCTACTCATTCTGTTACTGTGACCAGCTCGTTAGACTCTTTTAGTCATAATGTTGTCTTTGTCTTGACCATCAATACTTTTAAGTGGCTGAAATATTGTTAATAATTTTAAAGACTTGACTTAAAAACATTAAAAAATTGTTTGCAACTCCAGTGATCACTTTAGAAGCTCTGACATTAATTACCAAAATGTAATTATACTTATTTTAAATGTAAAGCTTTCTATGACTTTTTCTATATCCTGAGATGCATAATTTGGTTGTAAAATGTACATCTGGAGCCAAAGCAAACTATAAAATATCTGCAGCAAAGCTAAGCATTTGAAATAGGAAAGAGTGATTGTTTTTAATTCGCACAGGGGTCTTACCACATTAAAATGCTAAGTGGTTCACTTTGAAATAGAATTTCAGCAGTTGTAAAATGTTAACACAGTTGAACAAAAAAGTATGAAAATCAGCAATAATTACTCATTTGCTCTAAAAACACCTTGAATAACTCATTAAAATGAAGAAAATATGTTTGTGACTTCAACTGATTACTTACTCTACTTTTTCTTACTGTCACCGTTTTTTGAAATAGGAGCCAGTAACACAGCAGATACCTTATTTCAAGAGGTGCTGGGTCGCAAGGACAAAGCTGATTCAACGAGAAATGCGCTTAATGTTCTTCAGCGCTTTAAATTTCTTTTCAATCTTCCCTTAAACATTGAAAGAAATATCCAGAAGGTATAATACTTTAAAAATAATTTTCTGTTTGCTGAAAGTAGCCTTTTGACATTGGTCTTTTTCTTGACAAATGTAAATGCTTGCTTTTGTTTTTAAGGGCGATTATGATGTGGTTATTAATGACTACGAAAAAGCCAAGTCCCTCTTCGGAAAGACAGAGGTTCAAGTGTTCAAAAAATGTAAGATGCGCATTCGGTTATTTAGTGGTTTTGGGGTTTTTTAGCTTTAAGGCTAAAAAGCACATAGGAGACCAAAGAGCTTTATGTGGTTTTGATACAGATTTTCATCTGTACAAATTATGGATTTATGGGAGCCAATTACTCTAGGCAAGTTTTCTGAGTGAGGTATATACTGCAAAATTTGGAATCACGGCCAATTTTATTTATTTATTTAGGCTTGGTATTACTGGACATAAAAAAAGATTACAGCAATTAAAATGTGACTTTGAGTATCTTTCTCACATACTGTTGAAAAGACTTGAAAGTCTAATTCTCTGGTTTTGTAAAACTGTCATGTATAATATGTTCAGATATAGCTTGTTATAAAATGATTTATATTCATTTCCACATTAGCTCCAGAGGTGTCTGATACCCTAGGAAAATAATGTAATTTTCAGTTCATGATGCTGCTTAAGGACACATTGGATTTATTCCTGCTCCCTACTCCTAGATTATGCTGAAGTTGAAACCAGAATTGAAGCTTTACGAGAACTTTTGTTGGATAAGCTGCTTGAAACTCCATCAACATTGCATGATCAGAAACGTTATATAAGGTAATCATTTGCCTAGTGGCTTCATCAGACATATGGTGTTTAATGTGTATTTAAATGTTTCCTAAATAGGGTAGTGACTAGTTTTACTATGGTTTAAATACTGATTTTAAAGATGTGAGTATTTTGAGACTTCATGATTATATAAATAATGGCAATAGAATGGTACTGGATTGTTTATTGAAGGACTGAAAACCAGTTCTTGAATGAGAACAATTTAATGCAGCATAATTGAGATTTGAATTTAATTTTTTAAATCTAGAAGGCATGTTGAGATTTTGTTGCATTCTCTAAACCCACATATTGCAAGCTGTGTTTGAAATGAGCAGTCCTAGTCTGCATACCTCAAAATAGATTCCTTATTAACTTGTCTTACGCTTCAGTTTGACTTGACATTGAAATGGAATTGTCCTGAGTCAGATGACAGGGAGGCTCTAATCCAGACTGTTCTGTCGTTTGAAAGTGATATTGGCTCTTTTATTGCTCAGGCTTAACAATGAACTTTCTTTGTATTTCATGAACATGAACCAGTTGCCCAGTTTTCATTAACATTTACAGATTATCTACTTTTCACAAAACTGATGTCTTTTGTAGGGCTGCTGAGATGAGCTGATGCTTCAGCCTTTCAGTCGTTGGTGCCAAACTTTAGAGTGCTCTGGAACATTTGATGGCTTTATTTAGAAAGCTTTTGAGATTTGGACGCTGCCAGGGCTCCTAGTGTGTCTTCACAATCTCAGTGTTTTTATCAGTTATTGTAAAAGAAACAGACCAAATGTGCTGTGCAGGAAGCATTTGTAAAATTCAGACACATGCACAAGGTCTTGAGTGTTCTGTGTGTGTACAGGCCCAAATGTGGTGTTGGTGTCTTAGGTCCCTTTGCATCATGTGAGTTTATGACTACAGTGACCTGTGTGAATTTATGCAGAGTGCTTCTCATTCTTCTGGATGCTCTGTAAATATTGCCTGTTCATTGGAATTTATTTTAAGATGAATAGTTCAGCGTTTTATGTCTGTGAAGGTGGCACTGGCCATTCCTTTTCTCTGTGACACTTGAAAACTTTAAAGAGCAGCTGTTTAACCTAAGCCAAGTCTTAGGACCTTTTCTAAGGGTTCTTTGAAACACTTACAGTTGTACATGCGCTTGATTCTGGTTTTTTGTTTGAGGTTTCTTGTGGGGTTTTTTTTGGTTGGTTGTGTTTTATTGATTCTTGCTTGAGTTTTTGGGGTTGGTTGTTTTGGTTGATTATTTTTAAGGTGTTTTCTTTTCTAGCCACTCACCCTGAACTATTGAATCTTTAAAAATACCCAAGCCTATGTTAAAGCAGACTGTGTTAATATAACAAAATGTATTCCACATGTAGAAGTATAATAAAGAAGAGCAGGGAGTGGATGAATGTGGAATAATTCAGTTGTAATGAATCAACAGAATCACAGCCTACAAAATTGTTAAATTATTTTCACTACTCTAATATACATGGGTATATTAGTGTAAATTTTCTGAATTCAAGGTATGAAGTAAATTTTCTTCAGAGGACTATAGCAAAAATGAAACTAACAAAATCCAAATTGTAAAATAGTTTGCATAAATCCTGCCCTTTTTATGAGGGTTTTTTCTTCCTTGATACACTTGTTTTATATGTCTCTGAATTTGAAGATGGACCATGACCTAAAAAACGACCTACTGTCATTTTCTTCTTCAGATATTTAATGTTTATAATTAGGCTACAATTCAATATTTTCCTCTCATTGTATTAGGGTATTCACACTGTTAATTGTATTATGCTGTTCAGAAATAGTTTACCATAGCACTTAGCATCCAAGTAGATGTATGTATTTCAAGACCAGAGGTAATTCTTTTTTTAGTTTTGTGCCTAAGACTGAAGTCCCCCATAACATTGAAAAGGACTTGAGCTCATAATTTATAAATGTCACCCTGTCAAAATGGTTAGCTGTGTAATTTTCTCATCCATCCAACCAGTCCTACTTTGACAGTTTATTTTTTCTTCAAGTGCTGCAGACTTTCGTCAAAAAAGACAGAATTCAGCACAGTCCTAATTAACATTAGGTATTATTGCAGTAAAACAGATTTTGTGAGGGAGTAAATATTCCCTGCGCTGCTTAAGATAATTTATCAGTATAGTTCACCTTAAGCATCTTGACTTTTTTTAATCTGTCCCAAGGCTCATTAATGCAAAATCTAAGAGTGCCTCAAACAGTAGAGCAGCCAGCACTTTTTGAAAGAAGTCCTGTTGTCAGATAGTCTTGAATGCCATACACAAGGCTACATTCTTTTTCTGTTCTCTTCGAAATCACAACAGCTGGCTTCTAATACTCCTCTCTCCCTAAAGGCAGACAGTATTTTGCTTCTGCACTTTAGAAGCCACAATCCTTTTTGTTATCTCCCTCACTTCTTTTTTTTCAGACTGTGCATGGACTAAAAACCACCAGACCAAAATAAACAGAGACAGCCCAGGAGCTTGATTTACATATGTTTGTGCATGCATGTGCTGAAATTAATGAGCTGCCAGAAATTAATTCCTTCTGTAATTACTTGTTAAAATTACATGATGATACAATCATATAATATCAATAGAAAGAAAAATACTATATTTTTTGTGCTTGAGATACCATCACTGGTTTCCCTCAAATCTGAAGCACTAAACTGCAACCTTGCAGATAAAGAGTTTGGTTTCCTGCATACTTTACTAGAGACATAACTGGAAATACATATTAATATGATATTAAAGGGTTTTTTATCTAAAAATTTTTTTGGTGGAATTTTTTTCCTCACTAATTGAAGAAGGGCAAATGCAAAACTTCTGTTTGCAGTGGATGTGAGCATATCTAAATACATATTTTTGAATTTTTAAAATTATGTAAAAAAAGTAGAAGTATTTCTTAGTACATGCTTGGTCTGTTTTAATGAGGCCTTCAGTGTGTCAAGTCAGAACTGTGATTTTTGGACTGGATTTTACAGATATCTTTCTGATCTTCATGCGCCTGGGGACCCAGCTTGGCAGTGCATTGGTGCTCAACATCAGTGGATTCTGCAGCTCATGCACAACTGTAAGGAGAGCTATGTTAAAGAACAAAAAGGTAAGGATACATTTTTATTTTATCTTTATATATGTATGTGTGTTTATATACACATTGACATTTAGGAATTTGTCATTGCCTTTTATTTGATTCTAGTGTACAGAGGATATTTTAGGTTTTCCCCATCAATTTAGATAGCTTTTTACAAAGCTGAATACTGACTTAATTTTTTTTCTTTTTTCTGTTATAGACACAAAACAGCAGTTGGAGTTTTCTTTTTGCTTAATTTATCACTTTTAAGCTCTTTACATGGGAAAAGCATTAAATTTCAATCATTTATCCATGGTTTACTGTTCTCTTGAAACATTTCTTTGAGGTCATATCAAGTTTGGATTGTTCTGTGAATCTGCTGGTTAGATTACTTTGTCACAAGATATTCTATTAGTATATGGATACCTGGGATATTGGGGCACAGTGGAATAATGCTTAATTCCTTGACATGTAGTGAATGATATTATGGAGTCCTCTTCTTATTTGTTTGTATGCAGTTTCAAAATTCAGATTGCACTGAATCTGCACAGACCTGGGAGCTGGAAAAAAGGGGTATTTACGCAAAGTTATTACTTAGACCAATATGAATACATAGTTATATTCTGTCTTTGACAGTGTTGCTCCTCAAAGAAACGTGTAGGTATTGCTTGCAGGTGTTGCTGTAATTTAGCTACAAATTAACAAGATCTATCACATTGGCCTACATATAAAAAGCCTCCAGCAGGTGGAAGGCTGCTGGCCTGACATTTCTAGTAGTAAAGTCTGAAAACTGGATTTTCAAATTAGGAAATAGAAGCAGTACCTTGTTTCTTAAGAAGTCTTACAGAGTTTACTGCCAGTTCTGAAATGAATAGGCATATTGGAATCTGGCATCCCTTGGCTTACAGGTAACTCCCATGTTTAGTGTTAGTGCCTGCATATCCCAAACCAAATAAGGTATTTTTTTCTGAGAAACCACAACAGTTTTACTGAATTGGAGCTGCTGTAGAAATGTGCTGTAAATTTTCTGCAGAGGCTTTAACTCTCTGTTGCACAGTTTGTGACATGAGATAAGGAGTTCACAGGGTGCATCACTTGTGACAGCAGTGTCAGTAAGTTTTAGCTTAAAAGTGTGCACATACCGTCGTTGTTCTACTACACAGTGTGAAGTGCCGTGGAACCAGCTGGAATGCCACACTGTTTTCCTGGCATCTTGGTCAAAATTTAGAATGTTTCCAAACCCCCCATCTTCTTTCCTTGTCAAAAGCCCTCATGAGGCACTGCTACCTTCCTCACAACATTAAGTTACCAGGAGCAAAACTCACTTGTGAAAACAGCCGTGGTTAATAATTCTAAGCTTCCTTCTTTTCTCACTTAAAAAATTTTGTATGGCCATTTTCCAGCTTTTTAGCAAGACAAATAGAGAAATGATGATACTTAGTGCTTGACACTTTTTTTTTTAGTAGTCTATGTAATTTTGATATGCAGGCTCCAGCGAATGAGTGGAAAAAGTGTCTAAATTCCTATATTTGTCTTGAAAAATCTCAACATGTTTGGTATTTTTCTTGCAACAAAACTGCTTACCTCAGCCATCATGCCAGAGGGACCGTTATGATACAGTTTTGTTTGACTCATAGAAGAGAGAAGTTAAATAACTTGAGTGCCCAGCAAATACATGTGTCAATACTTAATATTTTGTGCATGTATGAAAGAAATGCTAACAGCTCATTGAATGCCAATCATTTTCTTCCAGCCTTCTATGTGGTGTTCCACTGATAATAGCTTTTGTACAGATTTTAAAATACTCAAGAATCAATCCTAGCTGATTGAATTTCTCGCTCAGTATTTAGTAGGACAAAAGAAAGTTACTGAGCACGATTTTTACTTTCCATAGATGTTTAATTTTGGCATACACCAGGTGGGAGTTGGAAAAAAGAGAACTCAGAAGGATTGATTTTAACTGCCAAGTAGAACAATGATGGTTGTGATCAGAGGCATGGCATGCATTTTAATCTACTTTAATAGGTGTATGCTTTTCAAACAGGGAAGGTATGGAGATTTGCTCAGTTTGGTTATGCAAGACTGTGGGATCTAATCAACTCAAACAAGTTAGAAATGTTATTTATATGTTCATAAATTCATAGGCCCTTTTTAAGATAAAATTATAATAAATTTTCAAACATTTAAGTCATCCACTTAACACATGCTTCAAAAAAGATTTAGTTTTTGTTTATCAAGCATTTGGAGGAAGAGATGGGTCATAAGACTGGTATTCTTACAAAAATAATAGGTTTCCATTGTTTCTAGCAAATGGCAGTTTTCATATTATGGATGCTGAAACAAGCAGACAGCAATAATAGTTCTATCTTGGGCATTCCAGCTATTTCTGGCCATTCTTACCTTCGTTCTTTTGCCAACTGAATCTGTGGGTTCAAACTGATTGAGTCAAAACTTTTCAGCACAGTAAACTTAAACCTCAGTAGCAGATTGTATCTATTTTTAAATTTCTGTGAAATTTTTCACCTTTCAGCTGAGCTTTTGCCAAAGTATTTTTCTACTATTTTATTAGTTTTGAAAGGAGAACTGTGCTCTGAGTCATTACACATGACTTTTACTACTTTAAATAGGTTTTGAATTAGACAAAGTCTCTGCTTTTCTTACCTGGATGTGGTTGGGGTTTTTTAAACCATAAGACATTCTGGACAGGATATTTGCAGATGATTGTCAAACTGCAAATATTCTCAAAGAATTTATTTACTGGCCATGATGTATTCAGGAAGGGAAGGTTTGCACTGCAATTATTTGTTAAACAAGGTAAAACACAGTCCTAAGCAAATTGAAGAACTTACTCCAATTTAGTCACTAGTACAAGTCAACACTGTATTATATGGGACAAAATTGTTCCAGTTGTCTCCACACAACAAGAAGGCTGACCCATTAGTCATTACATCTGAAATATTTCATTTTCTTATATAGAAATAGCATCTTCTCCTGTTGTCTGTAAGAGATTTTGTCTTATCCAGGACAATAGTAATGGCAGTCAGGAAAAATCCCCAGTACTGGCAAGAAGTAGTCTAGTTTTCTACATCCTCTCTAGGGTCCTCACCTGATGATTACGTTCTTGTTAATAACTTCCAAGGGTCTTCAAATTGACGGACAGGAGTGAGCTAATTTAGATGCCAAGGTATGGTAATGTGCTATCAGAACTTTGTGTATTAAAGATATATTTAAATACGTGTTTGTTTTAGGTTGATAACGAGGTATGTATTTTTGATCTAAGTGTGAATCCTTCACTACTATCACAGATTTTTTTTTTAAAAAACCCTGGGCTTGTATATTACTAGAGATAAACTCCATTTTGTAAGAAATACTTAGCAATTGGAATTATGTCCTAGATGTGCAAAGTATCATCTAATATCATATCATAGTGCAGTCTCTGATGCAACCTGAAAGAAGAAACCGTGGCAAGTTTACATGACTGTAATGAACCTGGAGTTCTTTCTCATATTTTATTTCAGGGGTCAGCAGAAATTCTGTGTATTTCCAATACTGTCTGTTTCCAGTTAATCCAACTTGTGTTAATATTATTTCCAGAAACTGAAAGAGCATATCCAGCTGTGCTAAGCTTTGTCAAATAATTGGCATTGTGACTTAAAAAGCTGACAACTGCCAACAGCAAATTGTTTAATTGAATCTTTTCTTTGATTTTAATAGACATTGATCATCTATTATAATCTGATCATTAGTTAATTAGTTGTACTTATTTCAATGGGTACAAGTAGGATGGGGAATTCTCTCAAGTCCTGTGTATGAAGTACTTCGCAACAGCATTTTGGAGTGTATTATTTCCCTTGAGGAATAACTCTGTATGTGTATGGATGTAGTGTTTCCCCTTAGTCTAAACAACCCTGTTGGTTTGCTGATTAATCTTGCAGTATGTAGATGAATGTTTCATTATGTGTTAAAATATGGCTGTTGTTACTCACCCATCATTTCCTTTAGCCTATTTGTTTCTTGCTATAGCAGACCTTCCTCATTTATGAGGGAAAAAAAATGCAGGCATGGGATATTTGTATTGTGAGAAACTGCTTGATTCCAAGCCCATATGTTTTAAGGAGTGAGTGAAAGTGCAGATAAGAGAGCAGATCACAATTCCTCCTGTGCTGAAATATAAGTAGCCAGGACAAAGAGACCAAACAGTATTGCCAAAGGCATAGTGAGGTAGTACAGGGGATGCCTGAATCATTAAGCTCCCATGCTCCTGTCTTTGTATTAAGGCATTCTCCTGCTTCTCTGATAGTCAGATTCTTTCATTAAAGGTGCAGCTGAAGATGTGGGACCCATGTGCAATTGGCTAGAGCTCTGGCTCTGCTTATGTAGTAGTGCTTCTAAATATATGGATTTATTGCATTATATAGAAAACTTAAAATGCTATCTGCCTTACTCATGGAATAGGCAGTTTTGCTCCTTTGTTGTTTTTGAAACTTTTTTTAATGGTTATGAAGTTTTCCTGAAGCATAGATTAATTAGTGTTATCTATCTAGTCATATCCCACTGTTCTGTCCCCTGGGAGGACTTCAAGTAGGTAAAGCCAGTTTGCTGCTGTTACTTAGTATGTAGATATCTTAAGGAGATGCATGAGACAGAAAAAAATGGAAAAAGAGTAGTTTTTCAAGCCATGAATATAAAGGTTACCATGGTACAGCATATACTCACCCAAAAGTGTGTTTATTAGATCTCTAGTAAGAAATATTTGAATGGTAAACTGATTTGTGCTGGTATTTTATGCCTTGTATTGGCTAAAGGCCAAACTGCTGCTTTTGACATGTGATCTTCTGATTTGCAGACATCTAGGGACTTTCAGATCTGGTACCTGGATACTAAATGGTTTCCTTCAGTTAAGATTTTACATATTTTTAAATTGCAACTATACTTGGCAATTTATTATTAAATCATAATTGTAGTTTTTCACTATGGTTTATGCTTCCCAGATTTGTTGGAGTGCAGGAAACATGGAGAACATAATGACATAAGATGACATGAAAATAAATGTAAATAGTTGAGGTTTAGTTTAAAATTTTCCTGAGGCACTGGGCAGATAGCCAAAAGGAGTTAAGCAATGGGATTCTTAATGCAAGTATAAGGGATAGAAGCTGTGGAGGTTAAGACTATTTTCTGTGTGGCCAGTGGTTATTTGCTTAGAGTTTAATAGTGGCTTAGTAGGTTTCATGATCCTTTGAACTAAAATGGGTATGGACTGCCATCCAGTTATCATTAAACTGGCTGGGAAATCTTAAATTTCTTAACAGGTTGTTGCAAGCTTTGTCAAGTCTCACTCCTACAAATTCTTATTAAAACCACTTTTGCCAATACCATTGATGATGATTCTTTGAGTGACGTAAATCACACATCTGTGATGCAAATCTTTGAGATTTCATGTAATATTATTGAAAATAAGCTACCTGTTAATAGCTAACCTGATTAGAAACTAAAGCTGTAAATGGAAACACTGACATGGTTGTAGTGTGATCTTTCTGCTGCCCTTTGCTTTGCAAAATATATAATACACAGCCTGTTAAAGTTCCCAATGTAGAGCTAGCTCTCCAAACAGGAGTATGATAGTCGAGTCTCTGTGATTTTTTTTAAATTATTATAATTTTTTTTTAGTTCTTATTGCTGAAAAAACTGTAATTTTTGCAGCACTGAGTATGATGCTCAGCTGTCCACGTAGTGCAAAAAATTCTGCAGGGTTTTTCTGTGCCAGAGTAACAGCAGCTTTACTTGGTGTGAAAGAGAGAAATGGATGCTTAGACCATGTTGCTCTTTCTTTCTGTGCCACACTGAGATTCTATTCACCTTGCAATGAATGATCCATCTTTGTTAGATCAGACAGGCCGGCAAGGCTTGTGTCAAAAGGGCCTTTTCAATTTGTTATCCTAGCAGCTGGTTCTCTTCCATTGCCTTTGCTTACTGTACATCTGGAAGAAGAATTCTTGCAGCTGGGAGCCATTTCATGTCTAAACCACATCCCCTGTCCATAGCAGAAATACCCTTTTGACAGCAGATGTCAAGCAAACCCTTAATGGGTTATTAATTAAAAAAAAAAAGGTGGGAGAGAATAAAAATTGATCAGTACAAAAATGGATAGCAGACTCATTTTCCTCCCTTACTACCTGTATTTGTAAGTTTGCTGTAATTTAGAAATTTTAGTAGAATCCAGCATGTTCAGAAGTTCAGGGGGCATTCTTATTTTATTTGATACTTTAAATAATATTAAAGTACTATAAAGAGAGTAACTGTTGGGATTAAGAAGCAACACAGGTAGCTTAAAACCAAAATTTTAATTATTATGAATGAAGATAGATTAAAACTCTTCAGTGGCCAGAATTTTACCTTTGTGTCCGCTCCAGTCTTCAGTACTTTTCCAGGAGGAAAAGTGAGTTTTTCCAGAAGTGCTGATGATCTTAATGTCTGCTGGAGCTAGTAAAATGAAGTAATCTTTATTTATCTGCTGAGCTTGAATGCTTGGCTCTTGTTTCTGAATTCTTTGGTCTGAAGGGCTGACAATAAGGCATATCCTTAGGCTGTGAAATACTTAGAACACCACTAGAATAGGCCCAGTTACCCTTATTGTAGTAAAATGAAAAACAGTTTAATTATAAACACATTTACAGTAATGAAGACTAGCCTTAAGATTTAAAAAACCATTAATTTCTAAATATCTCCCAAAACCATTTTTTCTATCAATTTTGATTTTCCATGCTCATCTCTTTTCTAGAAAAACAGTCCGTTTTCTTCTTGATCACTATAAAATGTAAGGTGAGAAAGTAAAAGGGCTTAAGAAAAAGAATAAAATGCTGTTCATCTGCTGAATAATAATAAATGTTATTCATCTGCTGAGCAGGTTAATTTTTCAGTAATTTCTCCTGCTCGCCTAATTTCTAGCCTAGACAAATGGAAATTCTCACCGCGGTGTCCTTGAAAGGAATCTTATCCTGGTTGTGTCAGTGCGGGCTCCAGGCACAGTGTGTTTGGTCAACAAGCAACAGTGGGTGGTCAGGCTGTAGCACAGGACAAGGGCCCGCTGTGCACAGGAAAAAGTGTTCAAAGGTGTTTGAGGCTGGTGAGGAAGTCTGCCGCCCTTCAGAGAGTCAGGAGGCTGCAGATCAGCCTTCCCTCACTATTGTAGCCTGTGAGAAAATTCACTGTAAGATTCATAATGGGTGGGAAAACACAGTAGCTGTATTCACCTGGTTGCTCATCTTGTCGGGTCTTTTTCTTTTTTTAATTAATCTTCCTCACATACATCACGTTTGTGTTGTATGTACATGTAGGTGTTGTACATGAGCAAGTCTGTGTAATGACTGACATTTGACTTAACATGGAAAATCTCACTTAAAAATTACTTAACCTAAGATTGGTCACTTGTTAACAATTTTCTTTGTCCCTGAAGGAAGTACTGCACAATATTAATCCCCTGATCACCAGTAGCTTTTGTAAAAATCTTTACTGGAAGTCATGTAATTGGTGCACTGGGCTGGCAGAATTGCAGAGTGGCTGAGGCTGGATTGTTGAGGGAGGCGAGAGATCTGTGACTCCTTCAAGAAACCTCTGCCTGCCAGACCTCAGAGCGGGGAAAAAACCCAGGCAGTTGTGGAGCAATGGATATTGCAGAACAATTTTTACACTCAGTTTGGTAATAATTTAGGAATATGAAGGTAAAACAGCTTTTAAAATTTTAAATCATTTACTGGTTTGCATATCATTGAAAAATTTATTTTAGGCAAATTTCTTGTCAATTGTCTTTTTAATGGAGGTTGTAACACACTGCTTGCCAAGATCTTGCAGGTAACAATTCAAAAAATGGTGTTGAGGTTTTTACTGTACTGGTTGTTTGGTACTGTAGGAACCTATAGTATGATAAACCTTCAGTGCAGGTGGCTTTTGATTTACAGAGAGTTAGAGAAAAATATCAAAAAGAATTGTACTTTTACTGTGTTCTTTAGATTCTTATTTTGGTGAGATCTTACTGCACTAGAAGAGGAGTGAACAAAACCACTGAAATATTTTTATTTCACATAGCCTCTAAATGCGCACCTTCGAAATATCTGTGCACAAAAAGTTGAAACCCACTGAAATCCTTTAAAAAATAAAATTAAAGCAGTACTGAGATCCTTAAAAGTTCATATTTGATCTACTCATGATTATATAGTTGTAAATGTAATAAGCTGTTAATTATCCTTCTGTTTTGTCATTACTGCTGGGTAGAAGAAGATAATGTAGTACTTTTTTTCCCTGTGTTTCCTTGGTTAAATATACACTTGGCACTGGAGTCACTCACAGATAATGCTCCATGTACATGCTGTATTTTGGAACAAAGTACTTTTGTAGTTTCAAAGATGCAGTGTATTTTTTAAAAGTAAGGATCTACCGGGATTATTTTTTCATGTTGTTTATACTTCTTGAAACCTGTTAGCACAGTAAAAAGTTAATTTCTCAAAACTTTGCATTGTTGCTGTCCTACATTCAGGATCTAGGAATGTAAAAATAGTACACAAATCAAATACTGAGTGGGCAGTAAATTAGTATTTGGTTAGTTTATTTAGGTTTATAAATATTATTGTCTGCAGTCCATACTACTATTAATTCATTCTATTGCATTACACTGCTAAATTTAAGCTGCTGGCTCCAGAGAGAGAACGACTTGGGATAGAAGAAAAATTGTTTGTAAGTTAGCTCTCACTGTTTTTTACGAGATTTATGTGTTAGTGTGCAGTCTTCATGCGCTATCTTCTGGTAGGGTGAGAGCAAGATCAGCTTTGCTAATGTAGTCCAGATGTTTATTAGTCCTGAGGGTATATGTGCTGTTGTAGTTCCCTGCTGCTGTGTTATACTTGCTTGTAATGCTAGACAACCAATTAAGAAATTAGTTCATGTTAAACTTTCTTTTCCTGGTATGCCAGCAAACTGATGATGTGGTTTTTCTGGTGGAACAAGAGAGTATTCTTTACATGTTTTCTGTTACATGGTGAATATATAAACCATTCAGGCTGCATGGGCTTAGTGCATCAGCAGCAATACAATTACCTCAAGCAAGTGGTTTTAATTGAGCTAATTCACATTAAGGTGTTTTGGTGAGTGTCTGTTTTTCTTAATTCCGAGGTTTAATTGGCACTGTCATGTTTAGAGACCATCTGTTTACAAGGCATTCTTTATATTAACACGCTGTCTGAAATCTGAGAACTTAAATTGTATGCAGAGAAATCAGGAATTTTTTTGTTGTATTTTTTGTGAAAATAATACAAGAGTGCTGCTACACTCTTGCCAGTGTTTTTTTTATTTTTTAATAAAATATGTTTTAAATAGCAATGCCTGTGACAATTTTGACATACTTTCTTTCTTTTTTCCAAATAAATTGCAAATATGTTCAATCTCACTCAAATGTTCCTGAAATCCCAGGAATTGTGTGAGACACTTAAATTTTCTCAGGGTCTTCTACGATTTTCTTTTCATTCAGTGTAGAATTTCTGTAAGATAATGATTTTTTTTTTTTTTTTTAATCTGAAGAGGCATTAATTTGTTTTGGTTTTACTTAATTCTGTAAGATGGATGGGTTGTTTCCCTGGATGCTGATTACCGCAGAGCTTTGGTTTTTTGCTTTTTCATTATTGCGCATTTTTAATTCTTTCAAAAGGGAAAATCTTTCCACAAATTCTTGTTCAAACTCTTGAACAAGATCTACATACTGTAGAACATACTGTAGATCTCGTGGTGACAGTGGATAATCCACCTAAATCACTGCAGCAGATTCTGTGTTGCTGAAAACTCATCAGTTTTAAAGCTGATAAAGATGAGCTGTGTTTAATAAGTGGTGTAGGAATTATGCAGTGAACAGAATCATAACACAGCCTGCAGACAGGGAGGCTGAGTCCACCGAGTCAGTTAATACAGTGTGTCAATCGCAATTGTGAATGATGTAGTAAATTGGAACTATTTACTGATGTGTCTTATACTATGAACAGTAAGATGATGCGTGGAAGAATGCATGACAGTTATTTTGGTAATGATAATGCTGCTGTGAAAGGGCATAGGAAATTTCTTTAAAAGCCTTTAAAGAATTATAAGAGAACTTCTTTCAAAATGAACTAAAACCCACTACTGTCACCTATTGGAAGTTTGTGATAAGTTTCACAATACTTTATATTGCTCTTTAAGTCCCAGCTGTTAAAAGGATTAGATGTATCTTTTCTGCCATGCTGCTTTGACACTCAAATAAATGTGCTTTGAATAGTTTTTGCTTTGTGTTACTCCTGAATCTGAGTATTTCAGTGTTACAGCTGGTGGTCATCACCTGTGACCTTCCTGTTATTTTAAGTGAATGCAGGAATCAGTGGAAAAGAGCAACAGTATAAACTCAAATGCTGAGATTCTCACTACAAAATTCAGGATTAATTACCAGGGACGGTTTCATCTCAGTATAAGAAAATATTTTTTTGCATTGAGAACAATCAATCACTGAAGTAAGCTCCCCAGTGACATTGTAAAGCTGCCATCACTGGAGGTTTTCAACAGTGAACTGGACAGAGTGCTAGATAATCTCACCCTGGCCCCCTTTCCCATGAAAGGTTGGACTAAATGGTCTTCTGAGATCCTTTACAACCTGAGATGTTCTATAATTCTGGGAATTTTGATTGATTTTAAGTTTACTTGTTACAGCTCAGTTGAGCAATGCTGAAGTAGCTTTTAATGACTACTTTCAGAAATGTCTCTACAAGGTGAAATGCATAAAGCAGCAATTTAGACTTTTAAAAAGTTATTGGCAGTGTCACAGTACATTAAAAAATTATCATAATCCTCTTGTTTTTCTTATATGGCTGTTTTTCAAAATGCATGTTAGACTCCAAGTATTTACCTCCATCAGATAGGATCTTAACTTAGACTTGTAAATAGGGACCCACATGTGGACAGGCACCCAAAGTAAAAAAAAAAATGTTTGATACACTGGAAAATATTTTGTGGGTTTGTAGTTATGTATAAATAAGAACATTTACAAAGGAAACGTGCCATTAGTTCCTCTGATTTCTGATGGATGGATTCTCTCTACCTGAACTTCATAGAGGCAAAACAGCTAAGTAATAATTGAACACTCTGCCTTTAACCGCTTCAGCTAGACACAAAAGAAACTTTTGCTGTTGAAAAGTGTATTTAGGACATACACCAGAAAAAAAAAACCATGGGCAATGTCACTAATGGCATAAATACATTTTTATCCATGGCTTTCAAGCAACTTGTTAATTTACTTGTTAATTGTAGGACATTATTTATAAACAGAGAAAGATACAGTCCAAAGAATGCCATGGTACTTGTGGTTTTGGCTTTGCTACAGGAGTCAGTGGTGGTATTGAATAGCATTGATACAGATGAACAGAGAGTCTAAATAAAGCAAGATTAAGAATGTTTTTGTAAGATAACATTTGTATCACTGAATTAAATTAGAATTCCACATGCAGCATGCACATTCATGTCAACTGATGTGCAAAATTTTTCTAACTTTCGGGTTTTTCCCCTCTCCTCAGGCAGTGCATTGCTCCACAGCCCCATGCTGGACCTGGACAGTGATGTGCGTCCATCACCCATCGGCCATCTCAGTCAAACTGCTTCACTGAAAAGGGGCAGCAGCTTTCAGTCTGGCCGTGATGATGGTAGGCATCTGTTCTGTTTGAAAAAAAAAGCTGCAGGCCCCACTGTCCACTGTGTGGTGTAGTCAAAAAGCCCAAAGAAAAACCCACACATTGTGTGTTTGTTTTGGATTGTTACAAAATACATTTCTTTCTTCTTATACACCATTGTTGCTTACTGAAGAAGTCCTCCATGTTTTCTGCAAGCAAAGAGCAGTTCATAAAATTCAAGTTCAAGGTTTGCTTCTTAGAATGTAGTTAAAGTAGTAAAAGTATTTTTTTCTACAAGACCAGATCTTTTCTCCTGCGTGCATGGCCACTTACTGCCTACTACATTTTGCTTGTTGTACCTTTTGTGTGTGTTTGCTAAGATGGTTCTCTTTGCAATTGCACCTTCTGTGTCTTCACATATCTGGCTCTCTGATTCTTTAAACCCAAAAAGGGAAACAAAATATTTGACTAAGGTCAAGCAGTCTGTCTATCCACAACCAATTGAGGCCTGCTGTGTTGTGTCATCAATACCCTTGTCCAAACAACTTCTTCTCAGGAATCTTTCAGTGGTGACATCACAGGAGACAGAATAGATCATTTCTTACTGAAATAGCTGTCTTACTTTTACCCTTGTCATTTCTCAGCCTAAAATCTTTCATGGAGGTGATCAATAAGTATTACAAAGCAAAACACTAAGTTGATGGTTGTTTTTGAATGCCATCCACTAATAATAAGAATGCCACCCTTAATGTAGTAAGCAACACCCAAAACCCAGTTTATTTTAAAGTTGTTTGAATTCTTTTGCTTGAGAAGGGACTTAATTGCATATGTGGCTGACAATTCCACTTCGGTTATTTTGCTTTTAAAGTCTTAGTTATGGATCTGTTACCTTTTACAAACTGAAAAAAGTAAAATTTCAGTAGGTTTTGCTTATTCTGTAGACACCAATTTAAAAAGGAAAACTGGAGAATTGGAGTACTTTAATAATCCATCCCGATAATAGGTGCCTCTGACGTGAGTTCCTTGGTGTGCTTAGGTGCACATGACCACTGATAATTCTGCCATCCTTGTTCTCTTTGACTGAAGAGACAAAGCAAACCTACAGTTTAGGATGCCTGTGCGAGAGCTGCCATTCCAAATGTGCTGTGATGTGTTCTGTCTTCAGTTTGTTTGTGGATCTTTTTAGTCTTTGGTAAAATTAAGGAATGGCATCTCTGGGCTTTTTTTGTGATTTGGTGTGTTTGGAGTTTTTTTCTCCAATGTGTTTGACAGTGATTATCCAAGATATTGATTAAATAAATTACTATGAATTCAAAACTGCAGTGTTCAAGTAACATTCAGCTCTTGCTTGAGCATATGTTCATGAGAATATGTAAACAATAGCTCTAGTTTCCTCTTTAGAATGGTATAGCAGAGGTTATAATAAAATCAATGGAATAAAATATAGATTACAGCTTTATCTAGTAACAAAGTAAAAATATCCTGAATTTATGGCCATAACCTTTTGATATGATGTGCAGTAGCTTATTTGAAGAGGTATCTACTGTCTGCAGGCTTGGGACTAAGCCTGAAATATGCTTCCTCAAGGGGAAAAGAATTTTGTAGATGAAGTAAATCTTGCCAGTATGTTTCCAGTTACCAACAGACATCCCTGGTTATAACCTTGAATTGGTACTGGAGCTTTTGGCAAAGATGAAGTGGTTTCTCAAAGGAACTGAATATTTTTCATTAGAAGTTGGAGTCTGTAGAAGTTCCAGAGCCTCTGCTGCTATAGCTCTGTTGGCACAGCTTCCTGACATAGTCACAGCTTGTTAATGAAAGTTTTTCTGCCGCTGAGTCTAGACCAGTTCTCTGGCAGTCATAACCAAGCTGGTGAAAGTATCTTATCTGTGTCCACACTAGAAGCTTTTCTAGTAGAGCTTTGATGTTTTCATGACTCCTAAATAGATACATCCCCCTCAGCACAGTTGCGCTTGAGTTATGTCAGACCCTCTTTCCAAATTTTGAGCTTCCATTATGATTTTATTTTCAAATACTAATTCAAAATGCCTAAACTTTTTGGCCATGAGAAGAAATGTGTAGGGCAGATGTTCTATTCTCCAGTAAAGAAGTAGAGCAATAAGTGATCCAAACCTCAACAAATGGAAGCTGCTGAAGACATGCTGTACTTCAAGGAGATTCAGGACTGTCTACCAATACAATAAAATAGTGAGGCTCTGGTGAAGCTTACTAGTATGTAATGTGCTATTTCTGCCTAACTCATGAATTCATGTTGTGTGTAGGCAACATTCTGTAGCAAAGTAGATACAAAAAGTGCTATTTCATGCAACATTTTGCTGCATTTCCACAGTGTTACATAGGCTGATATCGTATTCTCAAATGTATCTTATTTGTACAAGACCTGAGTTTATACATAAAAAAACATCACATCAACAACCATGCCATTTTAAAGTGTTTTGGGGGTTTTGGTGATTTGTTTTGGGGTTTTTCAAAAAATATGATTTCTTTGTCCAAGTGCCCCAAAGCAGACTGTAGTTCCTGAATTGAAATACAAGTCTCTTATCACTGTTGTGCTGATACCCTGTTGTGTTAAACCACTGTAATCATGAAGGTTTCAACGGAGAACATAGATTATTATGGAAGAGTATTTCACAGGGTTTCCTTTATTTTCTGTGTTAAGGACTTCATCTGCCTCTGTTCAGCTTTCTATTTACCCCCTTTCACCCATTGCAGAGGAAACTGAAAAAAGTAATTTGTTGCCAAGATTTCATTTGAAACTTTTCTAATGTCTTGGTTACTTTCACATTACCTTACATTTTAAAGTGGTTTGAAGACAGAAGACTGTCTGAATGGATATTTACATGGATTGCCTTAGATACCCCCACAAGGGGAACTATTCTGTAGATAGTGTCATAATGCTGGCACCTTGTAAGCATACAAGAGGAGAAGAAAGAGTTTGTATGTGTACAGATTGTGTACATGTATTTGGACTAGGCTTTCATTATTTTTATTTTTACCCGAAAGGTTTTATATATACTGTATAGTCACTTGTGAAATACAGTGCAGCAGCAAGCTAGTAGTTCATTCTTGTTATTTTTTTAAATGTTAATGTTGCTTTTTCCATCCCTTCTCTCCCTTTTAGCTTGGCGATACAAAGCTCCTCAGCAAGTTGTATTTGTTGAAAAGTTGACAAAACTTGTTGTAAGTCAGCTGCCCAACTTCTGGAAGCTCTGGGTTTCCTATGTGAATGGAAGTTTATTCAGTGAGGTATGGATTCTTCTATATAAAGGACTTATAAGTAACAAAGGTCTGTAATAATTATATTTGAAATATTTCACTGGTAGAAGTAATGACTTATTTTAGTAAGAGATTTTTCTTTTTAAAAGAACGTAAGCATACAGTGGAATTACCTTAAATTCTGACAGTAGGGATTGTGTGTTGCTGTGTCTGTGTTCCAGTTGCTGGACTCAATAATATCTGAGTACTTTGAACTCTTACTCATAGCTGGCCCTTCACTGGTGATCTGAAGAATTAACACATTGCATGAAAGGTAGAGATATGTAAAAAGCAGAGTCATACAGAAAAAATATTGCTTCCTTTCTTTGGAAAAGGAGTACTCATTTCTTGAGTTTTAAGTATTTGGAAGTGAGGTTAGGTGCAAGATCAGAGATGCATAATAACCAAGACACTTAGCAGAATTCACAGACATATTATAGGGAGTCTAGTCTGGAAGGTTAGTCAGCTGCAACTACCTGTGCTAGTACTCCTTCTTGCTCAGATGATATGATTTTTCATATCATCCTGATTTGAAAGGGGAAAAGCAAAAGTGATGATTTATGACGCATGCTCTTTTTATATGCACACTCCTAACAGATTTTGAAAGGGTATCTCTCAAAATTAGTTTTTATAAATTAATTAATTTGTTGTATACTATGTTCTGCTGTGTTTAAATTCTGAAGTCATCATGTCTATCTACTATTCTTTGCAGCTTTAGTACGAAAAACAAAAGCCTTTGAGAAAGAACATTTGGAAGCTTATGTTCTTATTTTCCAAAGAATTAATTTATCTATCTATTGCTACTGTTTATAAATCAATATACTATTCTCATATGATGATACTAATAGATACTATAGCCCTTTACATGTTGAAACAATGTACAGAGCATTCTAGCTTCAGTGACATAGATGCTTAGGTGTGATCCTCATTTTACATTATAAAAATCAAAAGAAAGATATGACATTTACATCTAATGTTCAGTGAAGGAAGTAAAACCAAGAATAAACCTTAGTACTGTTGACTTTCACAAAAATAATTTATTTCATTAGGGAAATTACAACTTTTCTTTTTGACACCAGTACTATGGAAAATTAAACTTTACGAATTCACCTGTTAAGTTTACTGTGACTTTTTTTTCCTGTGTACAATGAAATAGAAAGCAGTTTCTAGAGAAATGAAGACTTGAACTGTAAACAAGGTTAAGAAGTCCTGCTCATGAACATGACTGCAAGTGGAAAATGTAGCGATCTTCTGTCTTGCCTGAACAAAACATTGTTTCAATGTATTAAAAAACCAGAAGAGGTAGTTTTGTTAGTCTGTAAGGAACATATGTTCTTCTATGTCTGGGCCTAATTTTGAACTTCTGAGAAATTAATCCCCATACATTTGATTTCTTCCACACCTTTGGTCCTTACAGAAGCCCCACAAGGTCTTGGGGAGATAGGAAGGAATCTATTCCTCCTGTGTGCTCTGCATGCCACAGTCAATTGAGGATGAATGCAAGGAGGGGGTGGCATAAGCTGGAAGACTTGTAGAGCACCTAAGAGTATCTGTCATCACAGTGCATCCAAGACTGAAAGTTTGTGTTTTGCTGTCAGAAACAGTACAAATTTTAGTTGTCCACGAAGAAAATTCTTTTACCATGTTGCAAGGTATATATCATCATTCAGGAAGCAAGGCAATTGCTACATTTTTTAAGAAACATCCTATAGAAAATTGTATACAGGGTTATTTCAGTTAGCTTATTTAAGTCTTCAAGACATTTAAAAAATGTAGAAAGAAAATCTCCACATATGCATTTCAAGATGTATTTTATGTTGTTTAGTGTGTGGGGTTTTGGCAGGGATGGGGTTCTTTTTAGCTCTGAAAGATTAGCTGCATGCCTTAAAATATTGTCAGTTAAGATGTGTGTGGTATTTCAACAGTTTGAAAAGTTGTGTTCTTTGAATCACTCTAGGTGAAGTCACAAATGTGAGTAGTAACCGTTGATCTTACCACAAGATAGTTTTGGTCTGTCTGTGCAGGAAAGGTTTAAGATTGGTCTTCAGAAAAACCACTGAAAAAAAAAAATTGTATCAAGGATCTATGAATTGCTCTGTTTAATCCAGCTGCTAATCAGTGTGAATTTCAAGTTGCTATCTGAAGTTTCAAGGAATACAACTTACTTTCTTTTTAATGCTTTAGAAGAGAGAAGTGGGAGTTAAATGCAGCAATAATTTGAAGGTTGTTGTCCTTGTCTAAAATAGTTTAATTCAGAGCTTTAATGTACAAGAATTGTATAGCTATGTATTTTCCAAAACAAAAAACTGTCCAAAAATCAAACTGTTAAGCAGTTTGATTTTTCTCTAATTTTTGCTCACTTTGAATTATTTATTTTATTTTTAAAAATCTTAAATTCTTTAACTAAAGAAGGATTTTGAAAAATGCAGCATTTGAAATTAATCATTTGCAAGTAAACTGATTGTCTTTAAGGACACTTCTATCATGTTATTGCACTTCTTGTCCAGTAGATGTTGCTGTACAAACATAAAATAGGAGATTTTCTAAGTATAAAATTCGACATCTGCGCTTCGCCTAGGATTTGAAATAACTTTTTCTATGCAATTTACTGAGATCTCAGTACTCTTCACAGAAGGGTAGAACTACAAACAGGAAGACTATTAGTCAAATCATGTTTTTCTTCAACTGTAAGTGTCTCATGCAAAGTGTACTCATGTTCCGCTGTTCTCAAAGAAGTGACAATAAAGGTGCTGCTTATTTTGCAGTCTCTTTTACAATTAGTTGAATTATTTAAAGAGCATTGTTAAAAAATACAGTTCCTAAACTAAACAAAAACCCTGCAGCCCTCTCCTTCACATCGTGTATTTCCAAATTGCCTTCATTCCAAAATTTGTCTCCCACTTCACGTTGATGTCTTTCTCTGGTCAGCTTCCATACTAAAAAAATACAGTTTCTTCATGTAATCTTGATGCAAAAATTGACTATATATGTTTTAGATCTCACTAACACTGCAGTGAGAAAACTTTAAGCTCAGGAAGTTTGTACTGCTTGAGCTGCTCTTATGCTTGTCTCTGACTTTGTCTTAAGCACACATTTTTCCTCAGAGTTAAACATAAGGGTACTTATCTACAGCAAGTTGAGTTTATTGAGATATATATAGTCTTTGCTTACTGAAATGCCCTGAGTTCATTTTTATAATTACATCATAAGCTCACCAGTTTTCACTTCTTCACTTTGAAACCCCCTTTTTCAGAATTATTTTAACAGTGGTTATAAGATACTTACACTTTTCAATTTTCTCATTTTCACAAGACTGCTGAAAAATCTGGCCAAATGGAAAGATCCAAGAAAAATGCTAGGCAAAGACAAAATGATTTCAAGGTAAGTAGTTGAGGGAGATGTGATGGGGAGAGCCCTAATTTCTTTCATTTGTCCTTCGTGGCAAGATACTTTAGTGTCACCTTGAAAAATAAGATTTCCTAAATAATTTGTGTATCCTCATACCTCCTTTTCCTCCCTTCTCTACCATATGGAGCCCCTGTAAATCTAGCATTTCTACCTGTTGTATATAGCAAGTACGTTGCTGCTTAAGCATCTTGGTAGAGATTTTTCCTTGATTTTTCTTCCCCTTCTTCTGATGCAGAAAATGATTCAGGAAGTTATGCACTCTCTGGTAAAACTTATACGTGGAGCCTTGCTTCCATTCAGCCTCAGAGAAGGAGAATTAAGACAGTATGGTGGCTGGGAGATGAAATCTGAACTTTCTGGCCAGTGGCTAACACATGTTATCCAGACTGTAAGGTAAATGCATCTCTGGACCCATAAAATCATTCTATTAATGGAATATGTGTGCTTTAAGACAAAATGTTTTGTTCATTGTGTTAAATACCCTGAATTTTGATAATGTTAACATTTTCAAAAATAGGATTGCAAAAAAAATTGCTTATGTCAGATTTAGGATTCTATGTGCAAGTGTAATTATCAATGTCTCATGGTATAGTCTTATTACATAATAATAATATATTCATTTTTTCCCATAGCATCTTATGAAAAAGTTTGAACAAAATATTTGCCTGGCACAGCACAGAGCATAGGCACTCAGTGAATGAAACACAATTTAATTCTTTAGGGTATAAAGCAATTATTTGCTGCATTTGCTATACGTCTTCCTATCTTTGCCAAAATGGATGAAAATATTGTGGTTTTTACTGTAGTTATTCTTAGATCACAATTTGCCATTGCAGTTGTTTAATGGAAGGTGATATTCCTGCTTATAATGTCATTCAGCTTACTTTTTAAATAAAATTAATGATGTACATTTCATTAATTGCAAAATGACTCACTAATATACTAAAATTTGCTTGCATTTGTCTGTGGGGCCTACAAGAATTGTCATTACCTTTTGAAAAGTAACTACTCCTTTTGAGTAATACCTGGGTATGATATTGTACTTTTTATCTTGAGTTTTCAAAGCAGGTAACAGCACAGATGAAGAAAAGCAAGGGGTATAATCATGTATAGATATTCTTAGTGCAGATGGGGTGATACACACCTGTTGTCAGGTCTGTTTGACACTTTCTGTCACTCTGTTGTCACTTAAATTATCTGCACTCTAACCACATAGAAAAATATTTCCATCTGAAGTTTGTTATTCTGGCTGAGTTTTATGGAATGCTTTCAATTTAAGAAGGAACTGACTTGATGAAAAGATATAAAGGGGCACCCTTTTATGAGAAGCAAGCCATGAGTTTCCCTCAAATTATAAAATTACAGACTTTAGCACTTGCACATCTGTCATACTGGCTTGGAAATGTAAGCAATGATTCTCTAAAGAATGGCTCCTGCCATCTGAGATAAGATCCTGGCTGAGGCTACAGACTATGAAGACTCTCTTTCAGAGAATCTCCTTTTGCTTTCCGGGCACTACCCTTGTAATGAACAACTGAACTGAGAGCTGGGGAAATCCTCTCTCCCTCCTACTCCTTTCCCCACCTTGTTTTCTTAGTGATGGCACTTGAGCAAAGTGGGCTAGACTTTACTGCAAAGTGATCAAATGTATGTAAAGAATAAAAGGGGCATCTGGAGAAGAGGAATGGAACATGTCATCATAGAGTACTGATGAGTTGTGACCAGGTCAGATGTTTGTGCAAGTACTGCAAAAGCAGGTTAATTTTCAAGTCCCCACACTTTGACAGCCTGACAAAATTCTTGTGACTCGCTATTGATGAAGGTGGGCTGTTCCCAAGAGGAGTCTACACATTGTCTAAGACCTTTATTTGTTGCAAAGTTACATAATAGCTTAAGCCTTATTTTCACAGTTCATAACTAAAAGTCATTGTGAAGCACATGATAGAATTTTACTCTTTTCTGTCATCTCACAAATGATTTACTGTTTTCTGTTGTATTTAAGAGTGGTAGAACTCACAGCATTAGATAACAAGGATTTGTCATTACATCTGTGTGATCTTAATTTTTCTGCTCCTTTCTATGTCTCACACAGCTGATATCACACATATATATTTGTGTGTATCACACAGGTGGTAGCACAGTCTTTCTCTTGTACCTCATCCTCTCATTGCCCAGTATGAATAGATTCCAGGGAATAAATTAGAGCTATGCAATCAAGTGAGCCATTGCTGATAAGATTTTTGTCTTAGTATAAAGGTATGAAAGGTATGTATTTGTTAGGGTATATTGTAAGAGAAAAAGGATGATCTAAGAGATCAGCTGTGTGCTCAGTGGAATCAACTCTAAAATACAGGGCTTCTGTGCAGTCTAAAGTAACTTAAATTTGTCACAGATGGGTATTTACATTCTGTTTCCTGGCTGGCTGAGATAGTACAGATTTTTCTAATCTACTAATTCAGTAGTTGTGCTGGGTGAAGAGCAGCCTCATTAATGGCGGGAGTTTGGTGGTTTGTGCCCAATGCCAGAGGCATGGAACTGGAGCCTACAGGTGGAAGATTGGAAATGTTCCACCTGTTTGCTTTGTGCCTTCCTATTCCTCCACTTTGGCACTTCCTATTACCTGTACTTTCCTCAGTATTAGCAGTAGGGCAGATGGCAGTGACCGCCTTTGAATTGTCCTTGCTTACATATCCAGGAGTTGGATAAAAGCAGTGAACAACCCTCTGTGTCCCTAAGTCTGAGTGCAGCTGCAGCTTTTTAGTTGAAAGCTGAAATGCTAATTCTTGCAAGTAGCTGCTGTGTTACTATTTCTAAAGGAAAAAAAACAGAAATTAATGTCTCCATCCTCACCTGTAGTACCAGTGTTTTGTGCCTGGTGAGAGCTGGAAGCAAAACAGTGAATTAATTTACTCTGCCTATCGTGCAGTAGCTGTATTTTGTCTCCTTGAATATGTATATTCTTAGCAATCTGATGCACAGCCACATCACCATTCCTGGCAGCTTAATTTTGGTTACTGTTTTCATGCAAGTAAAAAAATATCTCAGAAACCCAGTTGTGGATTTTGTATTTGACCTAGGCATTCATCTAAAAACAACAAAAAAAAAGTTGTTTCTGCTCCAAAAGGATTATTCTTGGATCATAGGACAGGAGATCAAGCAGGGAAGTGCAAGAAGACAGTAGAAAAAGGTGACATGTTGCTGTGATGACATTATTGTAATCTTAGAGAAAAATAAATCTGCATTTACAATCTTCTTATTTAAATAAATAATTAATCTTCTCAGAATAGGATAGTTCGTTTTCAAAGATACACTGAGAATGGAGCTGTTGTATTTATATATGCAGAAAATGTCTGAAAAATTCAATGTAGTCATATCAGCTTAAAAAACCTTCAGATTTACACTTCCACCTAACTTTATTTCTTTTCTAGGCTTAGTTCTGAGTCTCTTACTGCACTTGAGATACCCAATGACATGCTTCAGATCATCCAGGATCTTATTCTGGACCTTCGTGTACGTTGCATTATCGTGACCTTACAGCAGACAGCTGAAGGTAATGGAAGGCTGCAGGTCCCCTTGCTCACTGTCATTCTTTGTGCCCCTAATGAGGCCAAACCATGGTCTGATAGATAACTGTGTTTGTTACGGATGTTGTAGTGGCAGTGCACTCATCTGATTCTGTAGTCTCTCACAAGGGTTACTCAGATACCTGATTTTTCTGCCAGAAATAAGTAATGAGTATTTTCTTACCTCAGTCTAATAAATAAAGTAGGTTAGACTTGTTTCTTTTGGGTTGAGACAGTTCTACAATGCAAATGATTTATTTCATGATGCAGCTTTTCCATGTTGGAAGTAAAATTTATTTTCTTTCTTGAGAATTCTTCTAACATGAAGAATTAAATAAGCAGTGTCTCATCCCCAAGGACAAAAAAAAAGCCCAAACAAACAATCCACAGCCCTTTAATTTAGTTGTGGGGTTTCCAGGGCTTTTTACTAACATTGTAATCCCCAGGTGTCCTGCTGTGTACACAACTTTTGCCATAAAGGTCTGGATTGTGAAAGCCAGTAACACATTTTCTAGATCTAGTATGACTCTATACCATCAGAGGCCATTCTTCTTGCTGTCTTGTATTCAACTCTGAAACTTAAATTTCAATTAAGTAGGTCTCCTAGAAATAAATCTCTCTCCTAAAATTGGGGCAGATTGATCTACTAATTCTCTTAGCAGGGCCAAGGGATTTTTTTCCAAAAGACTACTTACCCTCAATGGTAAAAAAAATTATGGCTTTTTAATATTACAATTTAGTCACTTTTAATCTTTGGCATATGATTCTATGTAGGCTAAGAGTTTTACTCTAGGCTTAAGTATGCCAAGCATAGGTGGCTACATGAAGCAAGTTTTTAAACTTTTGGTGACAACAAATCATTAGTTATCTATGGTTTATTTGTTGCAGTATTGATATGAATTGCATTCTTGGCTCTTGTTTTATTAAATCCCATTCCACAATTAACTTTTTTTTCTGCATTAATATCAAGCTTGCTGGCTGAACAAGTTTATACATTGTCTTGTCTCCTTAAAACTCTGTAAAGTACTATCACTATTTCAGGTTTCACATAAAGTATGAGAAAGTCTTTTTTGCTTTTCAGCCCTTAGCACAATTGAGTTCAATTATTTTTTCTTAAAGGTGTATGAGATTTTTTTTCCTTTTAATTGTGATATGAGGATGATCTTATTGGACTGACTTCTGTCTGGGAACTGTGAGGGAGTCCTCAGATGTCCTGCTGTTTCAAAGGAAGGAAGTATTTAGCTCTCAGCCATTTTCTTGACAGTCCTCAGCTTATCCAATCTCTGAGCTACCTACCTAGCTGCTCCAGCACAGTGCAGAGAGCTCAAATATGTGGCCAATGATGAAAAAAACTGTTGTTTGACTGGTTTTACCTACTTGTTGCACCAAGGCAATAGCCCAGTTCTTTGTTCACATGCAGAGTTTCTGCTCCTTTTTTTTGTTCTTTGCCTACTAAAGAAAATTGTACTTCTGGAATGTATTTAAAATAGTGGGGATTTTTTCCTGCACATGACCAGGTTAACTGGGCCCTTTAATAAGAAACTCATATTATTGGGGAACGAGTGAAAGTACAGGTAATGGATATTCTTATGGAGCTATGTACATGTATCTCAGAAGTAGCTATATCTGCAATATGTAGGTCAAAAAGTCAGCTCCTGGACTTGAATTTCACCTCTCTAATAACTCTGAAATATGAGTAAAGTACTGATATAAACTTCAGTTTCATCTCTTGCTGCATGTTGTAAGTTGGTAAAGGCATTCAGATGTAGTTAGAATATTCAGATGTAGTTAAAATACTCATTAGAGCACTTTAGCTTTTCAAATATGATAAACCTGCCCACGCACAGGAGTTTTTTTGTTGTCTTATGATAAACACCATGTACACACACTGGCCCTGTGAGGCAGTCTGTGTTCTTTCCCTCCTGTATGTGGTCACTGGTCATAAAGGTCATGAAAGACAAATTATGTGAATGCCAGACTAGACAGTGAGTTTACATGAATGTATTTGACTGGCATTTGATGAGCAGTGAAGTATGAGAAAGAAATTTGGTGGATTTTATATTTGTATTAGCTAAGAGCAGAATGCAAAGTGAGCAGCCACAAAAACATGTAAAGGCTGCCCAGTGCAATCTAAGCCCTTAGAAGAATATCAATTGAATTAAGTAGAAAAGTGAACAGAGTCATTATTCTACACAATCCCTTAATGCCTTTTATCCTTACTGAGCCTATACTTGTGTGAGTGTTGCAGAGTATGACACTATAACTAAGCTTCTTAATTTAGCTACAGAAAGCAGTAAAATTTTGAAGATAACTTTTAGCATGCATTAGTTATTCTCTTTTCTTGGATTTTTAGAAGAGATGGTAATTCACTGAAATTTTTATTCATTTAAAAGTGAGTTGCATGATATGCAGGCACTTCTGATGAGCAATTTCTGCGTAGGAAAACTGTATGTCAAAGCCCCGCAAATTGCACACAGGTCATCTTTGTTCTGTTTACACTTCAATTAAGCCCAAAACACAGTGATGATGCATGATGCACGCCATCCACAGAAGAATTGTGTTTTATAGTGCATAAGTTTTGCATTCACATCCTAATAAATAGTTAAGTAGTAAGCCTGTATAAGTTAACACCTTCTGGGTAGTGGGAGAGAGTGCTTTTTGCATATTTGTTCATGAACTTTTGAAGAAAATCTAGCACCATGGATCCTTGACCCTGAGTTGGGACCCTGTGCCTCTTTTAGAGTTCTGAATATGAATTATATGCTGTTCTTTCTGTCTTTGCTAAAATGCTAGGCAGTTTTTCTTTCATTTTAAATGCTAGAGTGTTACAGGCTAGAGACTTGGATTCTTAGTTGGAGTATTTTATATTGTGATTAAAAATTTACAAAACAGAAACAAACCCAAAGCCTTTGCAATATTCCTTTAATTCTAAGCTTTCCAGAAAACTATGTGCTTCATGCAAGTCCTGCCATGTATCATAGATGTGCTTCTCTGTGTGGTGTCAGCAGACCATGTGTGAGTTCCATTCTTAGTCATTTGAGATTACTGAAGGCTTTGAAGCTTGTAGTGCTATTTGCTTGTATGCCTAGTCATTGCAGTTCCAGTGTCTGTGGTTTCTTTTCAAGTTCAAGAGTTTTTAATAATTAAAATTTATACCTTCTCTCCCCACCCACCCATCCCATGTTTCCCCTATTATTCTGTCCTACAGATATAAAGAGATTAGCTGAAAAGGAGGACTGGGTTGTTGATAATGAAGGTTTGACATCGTTGGTGGGTATACTTGGTGTCTTGTAGGCACTTCCATTGCTGGATTTTTTCTTTCTTTTGCATCTGTAATGAAAGTGATTTCTACATTCTCCAAAATTTAAATTACTTTGGACTTTATCCGTGTATGCATAGTGTCTATAGTTTTATTAAAATATGGGACACTAATTTTTTTTTTAATTGTTTGAATGGTTGCGTCTTTGAATGGTTTTACTGGAGTAAAAAGTCATACTTGAGGTCACAAGTTCAGTTCACATCAAAATGCTTCATAACTTAGTAGGCACACTACCATGGAATTGGTCTGTAGCTGAATAAATAGGTCACTTATATGTTATAATGAGAAATTGAACTGAGAAGCAACTAATTTAGGGTATTGCCTACATGCAAACAACCAATGACTTGAAACCAAATTCAGGTAAATTAGCGAGACGCTTGCTGGAAATAAACAGTAATGAGTAATGCCTAAAACACAGCAAGCGCGCTGTAGGTGTGACTTAAATACAATCTGCGAAAGCAGAAAAGGCCTGTGGGAGGGACAGTTCCTTTGTGTATGTTATCTAAGGGAATGCTCCACAGACTTTTTTAGTTCTTCTTATTTGCTTCTATTAATACATGTTTGAAGTTGAGTAGGAGGACGTTAAGCAGTCACAATATGCATACCGTAGGAAGGAGTGTTGTTGTCAATTGTAGTACTATAACCAGATTTACAGCTTCTGGTCTTGATTTCAGTTGCTGCTGCTATGGGCAAGTCCCTATAACTTTTCTGTTTTTCACTGTGTTTATCTGCTGAATGAAGGCAGGGGGGAAGTTCTTCCACTGAAGTGTTGTTTCTTTATGCTTGTGCTGTAGCCTAACCCATCTTTATTAAAAAACTGATCAAGTGATTTTTGTGCTTTGAAATCACCCATTCATTCCTTGTATACTGTACTTTACTAGATACCTTTTGAGTAGGTTTCAACCATGGTTCAACCATGCCAAATTTTAATGGTGGAAGCTGACTGTGTTTTGTCATAGAGAGACAGTTTACCTACTAAAGTATAGTTCACTGGGGTAATTTTAGAGCACTGGTCAACCACTATAAAAAAGGACCAGGCAGTCTCTTTGGAGACATTTTAGGCTTGAGGTAGAAATTGTATTTTAAGTTTGTAGAAAAGGTTGAAGACCTCTCTAGCATTTATATTCCAGATAAAAGATACAGTGTGATACAGAACCAAGTTTTTTCAGCCTCATAATATCCAAAGAATCATATATCTAAACAACTTTCCTGTCCTGAGATGTGATGTTTTATAGTGTGGAAGTGAAAACCCAAGAGCACTTTACTGCTGGCTTTCTTCTTTTAAGGGATCCAAAAATACTAAATAGAGATTGTCTTAGTGGCTTTTTCATGATTTTCATTATGCCATGTGAGCATCAGTTTCCCTATCCACCTCCATAATTTACAGAAATAAAAATTATTCCTAAGCCTAAGGTTGGTGACATGCCATAAACTATCTAATGAATGAAAAACAACTTTACAGGACTTAAAAGCATTTTTGTCCACTTCTTTGACTCAAATCCAGTAAGATGATGTCTCGTTTTTCTGGAGCAGTGACTGCTTTATGTTGCCCTGCAGAACAGGTTCATGCCCAATACCAGCAGACAGATGCATTAAAAAAATTAGGTGTGGCTTATCAGAGAAGAGAGAAAGGCAAGGAAAAAGTGACTAATAACTTTTCTGTGAACTTGTTTGCACTTTCAGGATGAAATTGATACATGTTATCCATACACTCAAATTCAGGTTTGGAAACCTGAAGGTAACAACAGCCTCTCAAACCATTTTTTGTTCCATTTGAAACAAATTTCAGTCTGATTTTTTTAGAAACTTTTTGCTGAAATACCATGCAGAAATATGGGACATCCCAGGTGAAATTCTATTGCATCTTGGCTCAAGAAGTGGAGGGGAGGGAGTGTGTCAATAGGCATATGTAATGCTACAACAAAAAACTCTAAAAATATTTCCTAAGCCTTTTATACGAGGCTGGTATAAAAATCTCTCATTTAGAGAAAAAAATGTACATTGATCTATGGTAATAATTCTGTAGATAATTTACATACAAAAGAGTATCACTCTGAAAGGATCCTCTGGTAATACATGAAGTGTGATTTTTTTTTTCCCCCCCCACCCCTTATTTGGGATAATTTGGGAATAAAGAGCTTACTACACACCTTGTAAGTTTTTATCTATTTGTGTACTGTATATTTAACATGCTTATCTACAGCTAACAACTTGTTTGACTTTCAGCCATCCCAGTTTGAGCAGTGCATTATTCGTTCCTTGCAATCTCTTAAAACTGTGTTGGACTGCAAACCTGGAGAAGCCAGTGTAAGTTTTGATTGATGTTTTCATTTTTGTTCTTCTTCTGAAACCCAATAGTAATTTACATGAAAAGAACTTTCAGAGAATGATACAAGGGTATAACTTTCCTCTGTATTTGTTTCCCATGTACACATTTTCACTTGTGCTACCTTTTAGACTTCTGATTTTGCTTCATTTGTTATGGGTAATTTGTGGTTATGGGGCAGATGGAACTTGCATTTAAATCCTTAAAGCTGTTCTTCTGGAAAAAAAAATGCTACTCACATACTATTCAGATAGCAGTAGATGTTACATCTGAAATAAAAATGGGAGAGGCCATTCCTAGGAGTTACTCTTCACTCACTGTTAGATCCAAATTACTTGAAGAACTTAAATTCACTTTTTAGTCCCCATCTACTCAGTACCTTTAGGCCCTGATTGATTGAAACATTGATATTTCTTTCTTAGGGAGTTTAACATTTTTCCAACACTTTTCCACTCTCTTGGGGACCTATGTATAGATATTGTTTCTCTCACCTCATTTACATTAATCTTTCTGACTAGCTCGTCTGTTTTCTTAATGAACATTTATTCAAAAGAATCTGCAGTGAATTCACCTGCACGATGAGTCATCCTTTTTAGGACATGAAGACCTTGAAATATCCTGGGAGCTTTTGCTGCCATTCCATTAGCCAGCAATGACACACACCGCATGTGCTAGGATTTTCTTCCTTTTACTGTATTATCTCCTCATGTTTATCAAACTGTTTACTGGGACTAGTATTTTCTCTCCCATTTTTAGGATGGAGAAAAATTGAAATTGATCCATAAGAAAACAGTGTCCCAGCAGCCATTCCTTTAATTGTGTCATCTCTTTAGGGCTAAGTTACTCAAGTCTTCCTTGAAAATAAGGCCATGTGAAGTTGTTCTGCTGAAATAATATGCTTGCATCCTCAGGTTTTCCAGCAGCAGAAAACACAGGAGGATGTGTGCCAACTAAGCATTGGGATCATGCAGGTATCTTGATCACTTTGAAGTATGAAATTGTCAACACCAGTGACGATCAAAATGTGTGCGTTGTACCTTACCCACCTCCCAAAAGGTAGCTTAAGTTGATGACTCTGTTATTCCTGTGGTACACTCAGGGATTCTGAGAAATGTTTGACTTAAAAGTAGGTAGTGCTGACTAGCTCAATCCAGCGATGGCAAATCCTGAGAGAATAAGTGACATATTCAAGTATTTTACTGAGTGTGATTTTTCAAGATTTTATTGACAATGATGCTTCCTGAGCTGATGCCATCTAACATCTATATACTGCAGTCAGAGGAGAAATGCTGGTTTTCATCAGCTGAGGATCTGGCTTTTAATTTCTGTAGCAGAAAACAGTGTTCTTTGTAACAATATCTGATTTTTTTTTTAATTTATTTGAAATTTAGTAATAGCATTCTTTAGGTTTTTGAACCATTTTAATAGTCTCCTCGAATAAGAAATGGGGAGCCAAAGCAACAAAAGGATTATAATGAGGCTTCTGCAATTTTTACTTGGAATCCACTGTTCAGATTGAGCACATAAAAACTGTTAACCATGCTAATCAGCAGATTATCACTGCATAATTTTAAACATGTATCATGAAAATTACTTATCAGGGTTAAAAATTACTATGTTTTCCTACAAGTACACTATGATGCATGCAAAATAGAAAATATGCATTCAAAAGCTGTAACTAAACGTTACTGTATTTATGTAAGGTTTAAGACAAAACCAGGTGATGATTGCTCTGCTTTTATTGAGTGTAGTAAAAGTGAATTTGAGAACGCTTTTTAGTTCTGGCAGAAAATTTAGATCTTGCTTTATTATTTCCTAGGGCTTTATAGATTGTTTGGAACAACTGAGCACCAAACCTGATGGTGACATAGATACATCACAGTAAGTAAAAAGAAATAAGATTTATGTGTAGTATTCTGCAATTGTGTGTGCAAGTCTTACATTTCACCGGGGTTGTGGTTTTATCCCTTCTGTATTTCATATTTCTTGTGAATACTTTGCCTCTGAATAGTGATGCTTTGAAATAAGAGCAGGTACTTTTTATGTCAAAATGTTGTGTGGCATCATGTAATAAAGTTCATATAAGATACTTAATAATACATTATTTATACTGTTTTTTCAGTGACACAAGTTGTGTGCTGCTGTTAAAGCAGATGTGTTGGTTTTGACATGACTTTACATGTAATCAGTCATACTTGTCGCTAAGTAATGTCCAGTCATGGTGAAACATCCCCTGCCTTTCTTTTCTTCCCTTCTATTTTTTTACTGATTTGGTATTTCTGCTAAATTCATGAAAATTGTTTGTTCAATACATTCTTATGAGCCACTTATTTTAGAGACCAATACAAGTCGGAGTAGCCTGAGCCTCCAGGAGTTACAAATATTCGTGAAAAGTCAGAGATTTGGCAAATATAGCAATATGCATTGGAAAGGCAAATTAGCTCTGGTTTTTCTTCCTATTCAGATTACCATTGGCTGGATAGGTGTAAAAACAGAATATGTGGTGAAACAGAGAAATTATATTAAAGATAAATGCTTTAGGAAGAAAAGAAAAGGTCTGTAGCTAGAATACTACTATCAGACCACCAACCTCCTCAGGCAGGCTTTGTGGGCATCTTGGAAAAACTGAACAACGTGGACTGCTTTGTTATCTGGTGTAAGGGGGGTATTGAAACAGGATTGCATTTCATTCCTTTTGATTGAATCCACCATGTATCACATAATCAAAAGCACTATAGTTTTGTATATACTTACTTTTTAAACAATATATTCCTAGTCTTTCAGTTGATGTTTCATCTCCAGATTTGTTTGGAAGCATTCATGAAGAATCAAGTCTTTCTTCAGTAAGTTTGGCTTCTACATCTAAAAGTTGATGTGAAAATTTTTCTCAAAGATACAGGAATGTGGCTCTTTTTTATTGTTGCAATATTGTAAATACTGTTTATTTTGTTTTCTTTTTTTATAGAGAATAATTTTGTATTCTGTAGGCATTTCTCTTGTTGAAAGCACTGGTTTTTTTGGTATCTTAGTGTACCATGTTAAGGTAACTCTTTAAAGTGATTTTTAAAAACAAGTCCTCAGAAACTAAAATGGCATCACAGAAATCAGTGAAAATAGCACTGGTGTTAAGTCAGCTGAGGATCTGACTTTTGATTTATTACCTTGTTTTAGATTAGAATCAGTCTAATTATTAGTTACTTTTTGAAACCCACAAAGATACAGATATTAGATAATGCTTCTTTCCCACAGAAAATTTACTGAGAATAAGTATTGGTTATTTGTTTGGCTTGTTTGATTTTGGATTTTTAGGAAGTTGGAAAAATATTTTTAATATTCTTGATGCTTTGGTTAATGTACTTTCTTCCATTTAAGCAGCTGATGAAAAAATGTAGGTTTTACCTGCAAGAAACCTACTGAGAACCTCTAGTGAAATGAATATTCCTTAGTACAGGTTTTAAATGTTGTCAGAAGCTCAGGTTTGCCTAATTTACAAGAGTAGTAAGCATTTCTGCTACAATAAAGAATCACAGATTGCCAAACTGTTTCTGAATTGTAGACTATAATAACTAGTTCTTTATATCATTTTATTCTTGCAACACACAGATTTGGTATCAATTGTTGACTTGTGGCTTCTTCCAAATGCTTAAAAAAAAGAAATCATCATTTTAGGCAATGTATGACTTCTATGGTTCCATGGTATTCTTTTCTTATGTAAATCACAAGACATTTTGTCTTCTCTTTCTTGAATGAGAACAGAGCAAGTGAGTGATTGGAGTAAGATTGGTCACTATATTTTTTGAATTCTCATTTTTCGAATAGTTTGCATACTGCCTGATTATAACTTAAAGTAGAAGGCAACTCTCAGTCCTAGTCATTGTATTACTGAAATGCAAAACTGTCAGGAGTTTTGGGTCTGAAAACCAATACCATTTTTAATCAGATCAGTGCTGTTATGGTGACTTTACTGCCAAATAATTTTGTTTTCAAAATATTTTCTCAGTTGATTTTTAACTTTCATCTGAGGTAGAAAAATAGTTTGAAATGAAAAGGAGGCGGGGGGAAAGGGAAGACCCAATCTATTTTAAATAGTAGTTTTGTCTTGTTTGGATCTTTGTTTGGAATCTATATCTTATATCATGATCAAGGACAGGCAGTTGTAGTATCTCAACTCCAGAATGTATTTGACTCTCTTATAGTTAAAAAAGTCATTGAAGAACAGACATAAGTTATAACCACCTAGAATTTCTTCAAACTGCTGAAATTATATAATGTAGTTCAGAACCCTCTAGTATTTTAGAGTTGGTGAGGGCATTTGTTCAGTACCTGCTTCCCTTGTTTTAGCCAGCTTCATGGGAAAGTGAAGATGATCTTCAGTTGATTTTTATGATGGCCATAATTCTTAGTATATTTATGATGGTCATAATTCTTAGTATATTTCTTGAAACAAAGTAAAATCCAGAAACAGCTTCCTGGAAAGCCGTCCAAACCTAATTTTTGTAAAGTCTTAACCACAGTTCTGTATTAGTCATAATTATTCCAATGAGTGCTCTGGATCATATAAGAGGACCTATAAGAGGAAGCATCATGTTCAATTATCATACCTAATATTTATTCATTTCTCAGTAGTTTGTTGACAAAAGTATTTGTAAACACTACTTTATTTATGAGAATGTTCATTATGCACAGAGAGTCAGTAAAATATATACATTTACATTGTTGGTTATGATGATACTTCTTTTTTCAACTGGTATGCTCTTTCTTCTCTTAATTTTTAGGAGCAGAGACTTTTAATTGCACTCAGTAACTGCCGTTACCTGGAGCGCCATACCTTCCTAAATATAGCTGAACACTTTGAGAAACATGGCTTCCAAGGTGTTGATAAAATAACTCAAGTAAGTGAGAGCCCTGGAATGAAGCATCATTGCTTTAAGATTTTTATTTGTTTGACCTTCTCTGAAAAGTAGGTGCAAGTGTCCAGACATCCAGAACGACTCCTGGGTGAGCCTTCCACGAATAGGTGGGACTCCAAGCATTGGTTGGACATAGCAACAACAAGGATATGGTTCTGTGTGTTCATACAGGGCTTGAGCAGCTGGGAAAGAAAATGTGAGCTCTTGTTCAGGACTTGTGTATTCAATGGCAGAGCTTATCTGATTTCTTAGTAACGCTGTTTAATGTCACTGTGTTCTCTCAATGTAGAGAGTAAAAGATTGTTATCTCAGGAATATACTTGATAAATTATTTCATCTGGAAATCTGCATTACTGATAGCTCTTGTTCGTAAACTAGTTCATGGTTTTTTTGTTGTGTTTTGGGGGGGGTTTTTTGTTGTTTTTTCTTTTTCAAAGAACGAAAATGTCAAAGTGGGTGGCAGTAGCTGTCTCATTTTCCTGCCTTTTTGTAAAGATTAATCACTTCTTATGAGAAATGTTGTGACTTAATCCTTAGGACCATAAACCTAGTTTATTTACAGAAATATTTGTTGGTTGGAAGTAAAATGTTATCTTTTCCAGTAGCAAGTACAGTATTTCACTCAAACTGATTGTTCAACTATGTAGTACATCCTTAGTCCCATTATGCCTGAATGTTGCTTGAATTTCTACAGCCTAAGTAGTTTTGAATAGCATTTGAAAGGGATTGCTATGATTTGTGGGGTTAGTACAATATAGAAAATTACTCTGGATATTACAAATTTTTTGCTACTGAGAGTTGAGCTCAGTAGAGTTAGAATCAGCTAAGACATCTGAGACCATTATGTATGTGTTGAACACCCTGCCTTGCACAGCTACATCAAAGTATTGCCACTAAAAGTTTGATACATTTATAAATTACCAAATTCAGATGTTGAAGGGGCAGATTAATTTCCAATCTGTGTTAACCCTTTGAAAACTCTGACTGATGCAATACTGCATGTATGGGACACATCAATGGGTCATTCCAGCTGGGGGGATTTGGATAATTAGATAGTCATCATAAGAGGGCAATTTTTGAGCCCTTTATTAATTTTAAATGAGGATGGAAGCTCACAGTTGTTTAGAGGGGTGAATTGATTGTTTCAGTTTTTTATTCTGTCACCTAAACTTCTGAAAGTTTAAATTTATTTAAATATTAGATTAAAAACTGTAATAAAGAATTGGCAATTTTTTAAAAGACTAGTTTTTATCTGAAAATACTGAAACTAAATCATACTTTTAAATTTTGTCAGCTTTATAAATCTAATTTTAAAGTGAGTTTGGTAGTGTGTTTTAGTAAAAAACTATCTGTTCTTACACTGGGCTGTTTTTCTTAAAATTGCCTTTATTAGTAGGGAAATCATTATTATCTAATATTCTGAAGTACCGAAATTATAAATGGTAGCCAAGAACATTTCCTTACATTCTATATGAAAATTATTTCACTATTTTTTCTTAGTCTGCCAAATACAAAATTGCATAAAGTAACCAAACATTACACTGTGCTTTTAGCACATGCTACCTTGGCACATACTCATGACTCTTGCACTTCTCTGTGGAGATTCTTTAATTCAACTTATCAGTGTAGTCATTTAGGAAGTAGGAAAAAAAATGTATCCCATAAAATTCATCCAGCTTATTGATTAAGCTTCTGAATAAAGTTGTTGCCACAGTTCTGATAATTAGATAACCTTAAAAAGTAGAGGCTCAAAATGGCTTTATGCAAGAATTGAAAACTGTAGTCACAGGGATGTTCATATTAGAAAGGCAACAATGTGAGAATTGTCTATTTTTGTAAGCATTTAGCCCACTTGAGGATCAGGGACATGGGTATACACAGGGGATGTTAAGGACTTCTGCTCTGCTTCCTTCCCCCAATCCCAGGCTCAAAGTTACTTTCAGATTAATTGTTCAGACTTTCTTGCAGTCTTTCCACCATCTGAAAAACCAGGTTACCACAATATTAATTGTGTATTGAACTTGAAACAGGTTGAAGAGAACTTGTATGAAACTAAAAAACCTGTATTGAATGTGCAGATGATCTTTTGTACTGAACGACTGCAAAAGTGGAAGGTCAAATTACTTAATTCTAAAATGCTTTGCTGAGGAGCACTGAAGCAGTTGTTTCACAGATTATTTGAATGGGTGCATATTTGCAGGGACTTTGCACTCAAACTTACTTTTACCTCTAGTTTCAAGCTAAATAGGTATGATCTAAGGGTTGTTATTCTCCCTAATCATAAGAAATTGAAGTGAAAAATGTCTTAAAGTATGTGTAAGAGGAAAAAAGTGTGATATATCTTTACCTTTTTAAATATGTTCTATTTAAAAATAGACAGTCAAGTAGAAGGAAAAGAGGAACAAAATATCCTTGATCTTCTTATGCCTTATAGAGAGCTTTCCTTTGGGATAGAGATCCTCTTGTGACAAATCAAAGAATGTTTATCACCTAGAAAAGCAGGAAAGTCGTGGTGTCTCTTCTTTCTGAGCACCAGCTTCACCATCCCAACTTTCCTAACATCAGCTTTGGCCTCAATAACAACTGTTTTCCCTTAGACTTGTGATCTCCTTCCTGAAAGCTTCTCTGTTTCTGTTCCTGACTCAAATATTGCAGTTCCTTTTTCTCTTTTTTTAGCAATGTAGGCACACCAGAGTAGTGTACAACTTAGAGACATCCCTCTAGTGAATAAGGTTCAGCCCTTATTCTACAGTTTGCAGTATTAAATCCTTAGAAAGGGATGATAAGGAGTCCTTTCTTCTTTCTTTTTCTGAAATCCCAGTCTGATCTAGAGACCTGCTTTTAAAGCAGAACTCATTTTTAAACCCCTTTACTTCTGGAAATTATTATCCATTCATACATGTGTGTGTGTGTGTGCCTTTTCCCCTAATTGTTGAGGAAAATGAACACTAGTTTAAAAGCTTTATTTTTGTGTTGCTTAAGCTCTTATTTATAAAGGTAAATACATTTCAGCAGAAGTCACGTGAGATATTTTGATCTTAATTTTCATTTCATTTTATTTGCATTTAGCATCCATTACCATGTTTAGATACTAGTGTTCTGCTTAAACATTTTGTGATATGCATTATGTTATAGAATCATTGTAGAAGCTATAATTACAAGGGGCACCTCTGTTTAATAAAAAGCCTTGTATAAAATTTAAAGTTGTTCAGATACAGTGAACAAACTGTCCATATCCCCTTAGCCTTCAGTGTGGCTAAGTTGTGTGAATTACAGAGAGGTGCATGGAGAGCTGCTAAAGAGAAGAGTTCTACAGATGCTAATGAGCTGCAGCTTTTGCTTCTGTTGTACAAACACTTGTTAAAGTAGACAGGGAAAGTCCATAGGTTCAATTTCAGAAGACAAAGACTTCTAAATAAATAATGTATTTTTTATAATATAGTGAGAAATTGTAAAAGTAAAATTGATACATCTAAAGTATTATACAAAAATCTTCATGTTTAGGGATTGACATTTTTATGGGTATATTTTAAAGCATTCACAAAATTCAGTTGTTTAGTTTGCAAGATAAGACCTCCTGACACGCAGGAAAAAAAATCATGCCAGTAGACAGTTACTGAATGATCTGCCTGCTTAGGCATTCCTTGTATTTTTCATGAAAATGTCTGCTGCTGAATACAATCAGGAAAAAAATTATACTGGGTAGGATGGACAGATAATATGGAAGTTTTGAAGATTTTATATACATAATTATGAATTGAAATATGTCAGTAATTGCTGCTTTTTGCTGAAATTAAGGAAGACGTTATTTTTTGGGTAGGTGATTAAATTCTTTTAGTTAATGACTATTTACTATGTTCTTTCTCTTTCCTTTTTTATTTTTGTTTAATTTTTTAGGTTAGTATGGAATCCTTGAAAGAGCTGGATCAAAGACTGTTTGAAATGTACATTGAATTCAAGGCAGATCCAATAGTTGGGTCATTAGAACCTGGCATTTATGCAGGATATTTTGATTGGAAAGATTGTCTCGTTCCAACAGGTAAATATCTGCTTATTAAACTCAAATGATTTTAACAGTGATTGATAGGAGCTAAAATATACTGTACAATTAAAAACTTTTTTCTAGTCTGTGTTTTTAACTTTTGACATGTTCTCATTATGAGTTCTTTCTCACAGACTTTACTTAATTCCTAAATCATTTTTCAAATACCCCCAAATGATTAAAGCTGCTTTCATTATTGATAATCTCTTTAATACTTGTTTTTTGTGATTATTTTGCTTCATTGCTTGTATATAATAGAAGGAATTATAAAAGCCATCTTTGCTTTTTTCTTATGAAATTCACTGAGGTTGTTTGGGACATTTTCCAATAGAATCTGGCTATTTTGATAATAGATGTAATTATAGCTCTCAAAAGGTAAAATTATGAGAAAACGCATATTATAACAGTAGTTCAGCAAAGAATGGTAAACCATCGAAGGGCAGGTATAAGATGTTTAAAATGACTGAGATGTTAGTCATTATTGAAATGCTTTCATGTCCGCTGTTTTGAGGGAGCATAATATATAAATGGGTCTGCCTTTTTCTTTTTTTGCAGTGGTGAATAGTGTGCACACTTAGGTCCTTTGAACACGTAATTTGTCCTATGCAAAATTGATACAGTTGAATTCCTTATCACATAAATGCCTGGTTAATACCAAGTAGAAATTAGTTACAGTGACATAGTACATGGCATTTGGAAGATGATCTTGTCCTAATCAATTTGTACATTCTTGTTTTGACTTTTTCATGGAGTTGTATGTGGCAGACTTAGTAAAAATTCTGTGGTACGTAAAAACTAGATATGGAAGTAATTACACTGGTAATCTGTAAATCAGGAGCTGAAGGTGCTTGTTTGCTCAAAAGCAAAAGGATCTTAGAGTTTATTACTTTAGATAAAAGTGTGTCTTCCATCTCTTCTTAATACTTTTGTGCTCAGAATATATGCTGTGATACAACGTACTGCGGAAATAACTTAGATACTCATCTTGCACATTCAAAAACGTTTCTGAATAATACATAACTTGTCATTCATATTTGAAGTATGTTTTCACTTGGCACATTTGGATTACCACCAGCTAACCAAGACCAAGACATTGTGTCAGCTTTTTGTATGCTCATTTTCTTGATCTAGTGCATTGGCATCTACTTTCTAGGCTCTCATTGCCTTTAGGATAATTCTGCAGCCTTTTCTTTGTTTAAAGGGAATAGTGCATTTCTGATACAGATAGGCCTCAGCCTTCTTGTTGTCCAATTTATTTTTGGTTTAATGTACTTTCTCGGTAACTTTGTGGCAAAAATTGAAGTGAAGACAGTGAATATTAGAGACACCTCTTCAGGTTGCATATCATAGTGTTGACCAATTTAAAATAGTAGAAAAGTTGTTTGGGGTTTTTTTAATTTACCTGCTAGCTAGACATGTTAAAAAGGAACATGTAGACACTACTTCTGTACTTCTCCACCTTGATGATTAATTACCTTTCCAATTAATTAACCTCTGTTAAATGTTAACTCGTTGACTACTGGTATAGAAGTATCATGATTTAACATAAACCGGCAACTAAGCATCACACAGCTGCTCTCCTGCCCTGGTGGAATGAGGGGGAAAAATCAGAAGGGTAAAAGTAAAAAAACAGATGTGTTGGGATAAGGACAGTTTAATAATTGAAATAAAATAATAATAATAAATTCTAATGAAAAGGAAAATAACAAAGAGATAAATAAACCACAAGGAAGAAGAAAGAAAAACAAGTGATGCAAATGAAAAGTAGTCACTCACCAGCAAGTGACCGATGCCCAGCTTGTCCCAGCCAGCTTTCCCCCTAGTTTACATGTTGTCCTGTGGTATGGAATATCCTTTGGCCAGTCAGGGAAAGGATGCCCAGCTCTGTCTCTTCCCAGAGTCTCATGGATTTCCTCCCCCCCACTTGCTGGCAGGGCAGCATGAGAAACTGAAGTCCTTGACTTAGTGTAAGCATTGCTCAGCAGCACCTGAGTCATGGATGTGTTATCAACATTATTCTCATAGTAAATACAGTAAATACTAAACTAGCTACTAGGAAGAAGATTGACTCTATCCCAGCCAAAACCCAGACAGAGTAGCTTTGAGGACCTTCAGTTTGTTTGATTATAGCAAGAGTTCATTGACCCTGGAAATATTTGGTGCTCTGAAGATAAAATTATTAAGTGATTAATTGGTGACCTCTTCATGAAGGTAGAGGAACTTCGTAATTGAAAAGGACTGGATGAAAAAAAGCCTTTTTGTGGGGCAAATTAGAATCAGGTTTTTTCCAGTATTCAATCAAAAAAAAAAAAAGATCACCCAAGAACCATATAATTAATTTTTTTTTCAATAAACTGGTATTCACAAACAACTTTAAATTGTACAGTAAGATTTTAATTGAGAAAATATACATAATCTAAACAATGCAGTTAATACTGCAGTAGACATGCTATCTTTTTTATTTTCCTTCTAGGAAAACCCAAAACAAACAAAGCTCTATGTTACACTTAATCTCCAACAGCATTGAAAATACCTACTTTATTAAACTGAAATCCCATACATATGACGAGGAGTGGGTCTAACTTGAGTCAAACACATTGTTCACTCAAGGATTTGTTAAACAGCAACATATTGATTTGTTAAGAAAAAATTGTATATTGGAAATTATTATCTGTTTTCAGTAATCTTTATGTCTGTAAATTGTAAAGATTTGCATTGTTTCATTTTCCTGGTTTGGATTTTGACTTTCAAAATCTTAATTTGTAAAAACAAAAGAAGAAAAAATCATGGCAAGGCAAACTATTTATGCCTCAGTTGTGTCCCTGAGTGATGCTATCAGTGATGTGTAGTGTTGTATCCTTACTGGATGATTGCCAGGACATCAGCTTTTGGCGAGAAGTTTTTTGTGCTGTTTCTGCATCAGCTTTCAAATAGCACTAATGATGATAGTAAAAAGGCAGATTTTGACAAGAACGGGTTTTTTTCTAAAGGGAAATAAGAGATCAAAACATCAATTTGCCCATATGTAAAAGATAAGGAAAAGGTAAATTACTTCCCTGATTCAGTCTGAAACTTTCAAGCCATCTAGCTATTGAAAATCTGACCAGAACTGGGGGCATGTTGATGCCGTGATGCATCTTTTGTAAAGGACATTTTTGAAAATGTGCATATGAAAACACTCCTGATTTGGTTAGGAACAAGATGAAGAATTTTCTGGTGGTGAATTTCCTGTCCAGTCCAGAGCTTCAAGACTACAGCTGTTTCTGAACAGTTCTCTGCAGAAGCCACCTGATCTGGACTATTGGAAGTAATGCTTTTGGGTAGATGGAATTATTCAGGAGGAAGATGGTAATGCTGAGATAGGAAATAATGTAACTGCAAGAGAGGGAGAGACTGGAACAAAAAACTTCTGATGAAGACTGGTATCAAGCAAGGAATGGATGTGGAGCAAGGTGGGAAACTAGGACTGAATGAGCAAGTTAAAAACTTAAATTAGGATAGGATTTAGAAAATAAATTAAATAGAATTAACCCATTTTTATTTAGAAATGTAAATGGATTGCACGGGATCATTCAAACAAGAGACAGGCTTGAAGTGCAGATAAAGGGACAGAGAAATCTGATACTCGCTAGACAAGTGAGCTTACCAGAGGCTGCTGTATAATTTAAGAAATCCCCTCAATCTTGCACTTTCATTCTCTAGGGGTAACAGCCTATTAATATTACTGATTACTTTCCTTGCACAGCTAACAGAAGTTCTGTATGAATCACTGTATACTCGGAGTACACTACAGGCAATGCTGTATATGGGCAATACCACTGGGTAGCACAGCAATTACCTAAATGTTTTGCCTTGACAGTGTTATCAACATTGTTTCTTTCTGAGAATCAGGGCTTCAAAAGTCAAGGTCTACATCATGAGCAAAATGAATAAAATCCACATGAATTTCCTGTACAGAAATTTCATGTCTCTATTACCAATATTGTTGCTGAGCCATGTAGACCAATGCAGTTAGAGAATTTTCTGTTTTTCAATCTGATTTTTGGCTTGTTTCCTTTTCCATATCAGTAAAAATCATGCACAAAGAAAAACTGCACAAACAAAAACTACACAAATGCAATAATTTATAATTCCATCTTTAAATAATATTTTTTTCCCACATGACTGCACTTGATTTGCTTCATAAAATGACAGCTGATATGGAAATACAACTGGTTTTTATATTAAGTGGAACTGATACAGGCAAAAATCTATCCTGAGCTGTTACAGAATTTGAGAAGTGAGTGAAGCATAATCTGGGTGGGGACAAAAGGTACAGGTAGGTTTCTGTCCACAGAGTTCGCTATGTCATGTAAATAACTCACTTAAGCATTTTTCTCTTTATATTTAAACCGCCTTCTTTGAATCCTGTCTGTTTGAACATTCATTGTTAATTTGACTAGCTAAAGTCTTGGAAGTTATAGAACATTCAGAAAAATCTTATCCAGAAACCTTGACACTATTTATCATTGGCAGCTCTGCAAGCATCTGGCCGTAAGTACTGGGGACAGCAATTTCTTGCATCATAAAATTCATAGGAAAATACAAATATGAGAAGAACTGTATTAAATGAACGGTTCTGAAGAAGAATTTTGAAAAAAAATTAAGAAGCCTGCCTTTTGAGCAAGCTTTGAAAAATATATACTATTTAAGTGTGGTATCCTGCTTCTGTCAGTGTGGAAGAAGCTTATGCCTTGTTCATTTAAGCAATTGTCCTATAATTATTAAATATTTCCTAATACATATGCTTTTTGTTACGGTTTTAAATATAGAAAAGGATAAATTGTTTGCATGGGGCAAACTTTCATTTAGCCTATATACTAAAACATTTACTGTTTAGTTTTTCAACATGCATGTGCTTTTCAGTAAGAAAGATCTGAATCTCAGAACTTGTGCACAAAGCGATTTTATGTTTGGCTCTTTATTTTGATCTAAGGTGTGACTGCTGGTGTTAGAAGGCAGTTTTATTAACTTAATTAGATTTATTGTTAATAAATAACTCATTCAAGTTTTCACTTTAATCTCAATGTAGACTTCTGAGTCTTTACAAGACAGACTTCAATTTTAACATGCAGCAGCAGTGAAATCTAGTTTAGTTCTTTTCTCTTGTTTGAAACATTGTTCTGATTTATTCTACATTATTAACATAATTAAAAGAGATGAAAGGAACAATAGGAAACATAGTGTTAATCAGTTGCCAAGGGTGTATTTAGATTGTTTTTTGTGTATACTGGTCAATCTGATAGTTTAACCTACAAGGGGTTTTTTTGTTCCTGTTCATACATCTCTGTTTTGGTAGTAAATTGTGTTTTGTTGTGAGTTTTTTATTTCTAATTTAAAATGCATAAGTCATGTCTTAGGCAGCTTTTTTATTTATGTTTTTGCATGATTTTTTATATTTAAAAAATTGATCTTTTTCACTTGCAAGGCTATAGACTTTTGGAGAGAAAATGAGGTGGTTGCACTGAATTTGGATGGAAAGTATTTCTGTGTATTAAAGTTTGTGTAATACAAGCAAAGATAGTTGTATGTGGGTATTTTAGAATATTAATGTAAGCTTTTCCATGCAAATGGCAAATTACTTTTCAAATTATGGCAAGTTTGATTATATTTCATTTGTTTACATATGCAGCTACTGTATTAATTTCTGTAAGACAGTAGTATGTGAGGATTTGTTTACCACAAAAAAGGTCAATGTTCATTTATTTTTCTGAACAATTCAGATAATGGTGATATCTCTTTATAACTTGCTTTTGAAATGCTGGCTGCTGTGCAATCTAGCCAGCATTCACTCAGAATTCACAAGCATACAGATTTTCAGCTGCTATTCTAACAGTCTTTTTTAAATATGTGTCTTCTGTGTTTCACTTGTCTTGTCAGATATTCGGGGGGGTTGAGGTGTTTAAAATTTCACATTGCTTTGAAAGTTTTAGGTGATTTTGCACTTTCAACTGAAAGGTGATTGTGGTTTTTAGATATTCATTCTGTACTTGGCATGAATTGAATATAGTCAAGTTATATCTGAATTTCTTCCTTTTTGGTGTGTTAAGAGATCATTGTTTGAAACATTTCAAATATATGAAATGCCACTATCACAGTAAAAGATTAAGTGCGTCACATCTGCTAAATCAGATTTTTTATACTTGTCACATCTTTTATCTGTTATTTGTCTAATTTAATAATCTAATAAAAAACTTCTAATGGCAATAGCCTGATGAAAAGGTACTCAACAGTTAAAAATTAAATATCAAAAGGCATATTTAATTTGTAGTTACGCAGCGACATACTTGTCAACCCTAACTTTTCTTCTTTTGTTTAATTTAGGGCACTAGCACCCTGCTTACGTGAAAGATGACAAGTGCATTTACATCTTAAAAACATTTGGATATAGTACAAATCATTTTCTTTTTCTTTCTTTCCTTTTTTTTTTGTTAGAAATAAGTAATTACTTTTTGACTGAAATGTGCAAAATAGTTTTGTTGGAAATCTCTGTAACCCTTTAGATTTCTCCTAATCATTTAAAAGGACAGCTTCAGAATTATCTTACTTACATCAGGTAGATGATTTTGAACTCTAGCAGTCCTCAAATTGTTGCTGTCCTGTCTTTAGGAATTATCTGAATTTTTATGCTTTAGTAAGGCCAAATTCTGATTCCTGCATTTTCATGCAGGGAAATGATGTGCCATGTATGTGAACATGAAGAAAATTATGTTTTGCAGGTGTGTTGCATATAATATTAAGGGAATAAAGTCTTCTGTACTGGCAAATGAAGTTGCTAAAGGACTTGTCAGTTTGGGGGTTTTTGTTACAAAATGCTAGTAGTTTGTTTATGACACAAGAGGGTTCTTATACGCAGCAGTCTTTAAATAGTCTAGTTAAAATGTGCTGGTTTTCATTTAAGCTAACTGCTCTTACAACATACATTAGTAAATTGATGTTTTGTGCTTCTGGTAAGGAAATAACAACTATGTAACAATCAAATTTGTATTAGGATGAATTGAATTCATCTTTAAATGACCCATTCAATCAGCAAGTGTGACAATCCATGCATTGAATGACTACAGTCCTTGCATTTGTTTTATTACACCTAATTCTTCACAGAATGGAATCATGTACCAAAATTGTAATGTCAGGGGCCCTCATATTGCAGCCTTGTCATTTTTTGTATAAAATTAATTTGTTGCTTGAAACATAAGCACAAATTTCAATGTATGTTTCAAAATACTTTCACTTGTGTAATTTCATTTTAACCTGAAATTTTTCTACAATTTCACTTTGAGGCATTTAGGTTTCATTCTATTTCTCACTTCTCACAAGATTGTATTGTCATACTATATTCATGTCTGAATTTAAAATGTTAAGGATTATTGTAGCTGATGAAAGGGAATGCACATTGTCCTTGCATAAGATGGCAACAGAAGAAGGCAATGGCCCTTCAGCTTCCTGTAGTTTCTGCCATATGTTACCCCTTATTTCTGACTATTATAGAAATCCCATTAGAAACCATCCTGGAGAGACATCACATTTTTCAGTTCCTACTTGCTACACATTGAGTTGCACTTGTATGTTGACTTTATATCTTGTGCTTCTCCAGCTTCTTGCATGCAAGATTTTCTGCTGCTAATTGTGATTTTTGTTGGCTGGTCTCAGCAGCCTCTAGACTCCGCATGTATAAGCATTCAGTAGAGGTTATCTGCATCTTATCTCGTTTATATGATGCTTCCTCTTGCTTCCTCTTGCTTTTTACATTTTCTCCCTCACTCACAGTTCTGATTTTATGGCATTTTCTTCTATTAAGCCTACCAGTAGGTGTTTACTAGACTGCTATCCATCACTCTTCCAGCTTCTCTTTGGCTTTACCTGTCAAACTTCTTGCTAGGATGCCTTGCGGCATTTCTGTCTGTGTCTGTGCCTTGCTAAAGACTAAAGACTTCTAAAATGAAGTCTTGATGTGATTCCTTGGTCAGACAGCAGCTTGATCTTGTAGCTTGAGAATTGTCTGCTCAAGTACCTGTTCTAACTGATGATATGACAAGTCACTATAATACCTGCATGAGATTACAGTTACTGCAGCTTCAGAGGATTTACTTATCAGGCACATCTGACAAGTCAGAAGTCTCTTCTGACTTGTCTTCTGTTGACTAGCCAGTTGTAGAAAGTTGTATGATACTTGTCATCAGTTCAGCATTTTCTTGTTTATACTGTCAGCCTCTGTCATGTGAGGACATGTGTTAATGTCAATTACCTTTGTTTTGGTTTGGTTTTGATTTTGTTACAAGGAGACTCAAATTTTTTTAGCTCCTCAAGCATACTCTTTGAGAAACACTTAAAATCTTGTAATATCATTTTGTATTTTTGACTGTCTTTGGTAATAGGATCTAATCCCTGCATTGCTCAAAGCAGAAAGCTAATTGGAGATTGGAATCAATGCATAGAGGAGAAAGGGCAAGCATTCTTTCCTCCCTTTTCCAGCACTCCTTATTTGCAAGCACGAATGAGGCTATATCCACACAAGTTTTGTACTGTCTCAGCCCTTTCAATAAAACAAAAGTAGTAATAAATTGTGTCATCAACAAAACAATACTCCATGGTCTAGCTTGTTGGCATAGTGAATGCTTTCATGTTTCTGTTGCATTTGATATGCATAAATGGCATCTTTATTTTCCCTGTCCAATTTACTGAATTCTGTGTTCCTCCAATGTTAAGGAATGATGCAGTTTTGGAGCACAGGCAGGTTGGGTTTGCGGGTTAGACAACTGAGCAGAAATGAATGAATAGAAGTGTGTGAGAGGAAGAACTCATTGGGGTTGGTTCAGATAGATTTGGAAGCCAGAGCTGAAGTCTAGGGAGGTGAGGGAGGTATGAGAAGATCATAGGCAAAAAAGCTTAGAATTCCAAGTCAATAGTCACTATTACTACTACTTGGTTTTATTTCATTACTAGTTGGATTATAAGCCAAAATAAATTCAAAGCATGGGTGTGAATGAGGTGTTTGAGTGACCTATGTTAGACTGCTCCTTCAGTTGTTACTCTTAGAAACCAGATTGTTTATTTTCTTGGTAATGCTTAAGGTAGTTTCTGTGGCAATGTTTAACAAACTGATGTGTAATGAAACTACTGGAGTGGCAGAAGTAAGTCACATGAAAAGTAAAATTACCTGTAGTCCCAAACTATGGTATCAGATCTCTTCTGGAATTCCTGTTAGGCTTTTTTGCTTGGATTTATTATCTTCCTTCAGAGATTTATTTCCACAGATGTGCTAATTGTAGGCACTTTTCTCTTTCTCAGAATATGCAGCTGAGTAGTGTTAGCTGCTAAAAGGTCTTGTGACTGCTCTCTTCTACCCAGAACTGCTTCCAAGTCCCTCTGGCAATCTTTACCCAGATCTTACTGGGGTCATCATCACAGTTTCAGAAGGCATGGGAACACTGTGAGATCAAGAAGCATTTACAGGTTATGATTAATATTAGTGAAACTTATTTGTGTTGTTGTTACCTATTCATAGTTGAATGTGGCTCCCATTTAAGGTTGATCTGTAGGAGAGGTTGGTGTGCTGGTGTTTGTAGCTAAGTCATAGACCTCTAGCTGAAATTACAAAGGATCAGGGATTTGTGTGTGATATTTAGATGGAAAGTCCCAGGTTAAAACCTGGGTATTGGTCCAAATAAACTCAGCTCTGTCAAAATTACCCAACTTTTCTGTGCATGGAGCTGCCTGTGTAGTTCCTCTAATTCACATTGTCCTGCTTAGAGAATGGTTTTGTCTTGATAACCTTTAGCATGTAGGTGCTCTTTAGAAACAATCCATAACAGTGAGTGATCTCTCCTGATAAAGGTGCTTAGTGTCTTGTGGTGGAGATTCATCAAGGGCTATATAAAATCCAGCATTATACTACCTTCTGTGCAGATGCAGACAATCATCTTAAAACATCTTGAATTTGCCCCAGACAGCACAGCAGAGGAGGTCCAATAGCCTTGAGGCCCTTAGTGAACCCACTGGTCAGTTCTCAGTTATGGTTTGAAGTTGTGCGTAAGGGGTCTATGGTCAAGCATAAAATAATACTGATTTCAAGATGAAGGAGGAGTAGTAAAAAACTATTATTTTCTAAACCCTGAATGTATGCAGTAGTTAAGGATGCTATTGTTTTTAACATTTTAAAAGCACTGATGAAAATAGTCTCCAAAATGAACATTGCAACTGGCCAGACTTGCAGAGTCCTGCTAGGACAGTGGGGAAAAGCTGTCTCCTCTGTACTTCATAACACTTTCTGCCCAAGGGTGTGTGTGTGTTTTTAAGTTAAAAATTTTAGTGTAAAAACAATGCCTCAGCTTTCTCTATACAAAACTTCTATACAAAATTCAGCCTGGAGCATATTCTCTCAGTAGCCAAGTTATCAAGCCCTTGAACTCTTACTTTTTAAGTAGGAAAATATGATTGGCTTCTAACAGTACAGCAGATCCATTGTAATAAAAAACATTTCATTAGCTTAAAATTTCTTTACACAACGAATAGCAATTTAAATTTAATGAAACACTTAAACTTTATTGATGTGTGGATGAAATTAGTGTTGGGCTTGTTCAGCAGTTGAAGTAATTCAAAAATATTAAAAGCCTGTACTTTGAACTGTGAAAAGTCTTAAGCTTTCCAGTTATTGTGGGTCACTCCTGAGTCAAGATAGCTTCCAAATGTTGATTTTGGATTAAATAATTTTTAAGAATCTATTGTTCAGGTCATGCAGAAACATTCTTCATTTCAAATCCATGCCCTTTTCAAAATGCTATAGGGATTCAGTAAAGCTTGGAAGTGAAAAACAGTGGAATAGTAAGACTGGAAGTCAGTGCGATTTCTCACCTTCACACTAATGAATAGGATTAATATGTGATCTCATAGAATACTGTATGTTTCCTACAACAATTTTCTCTCATCTTCTCTTTTTTCATAGCAGACTAGAAGATAGTAAGGTGTGGTGGGGTTTTTTGTTTTGATTGTTGGGGTTTTGGTTGATTTTCTTTTTCTGCAGTAACACCTCTAAAACCTGCTGTTATTTGGTTCCAGCTCACTGGTTATTTCAGCAGACGGATATGTAAAGCTATACATAAAATTCAGCTTAGGACAATTTTTGCCATAAATTGAAGGTATACTCTTGATATGTTGATCTATGTGCATTTGACTGCAGTACGTGTTGCAGGTTTTAAATATATACATTTGTAGAAGTAAGAGCTGGCTGAAAGGCAAAATGGTGATTACCCCTTCAAGGTGATCCCAAATTACCAAGTCTATGGAAAAAAACGAACAAACAGCAACCAGATTTCGGCATAGAAATCAAATTTGAGAATTTGGTGAAAAGAAGCAGAGCACAACCTCCTACCACATTTTCCAAAGAATCCACTGAATCTGTAATCAAAGTCCCTTTCTTCAGTCAACTTTTTCCCATGACTCGATACTTCCATCCTGCCTACTAAATACTGCTCCCTATTAGTGTTTGTAAGTTAATACAGTGCCTTTGATTTGGTTGCCAATTTGCTGAATTTAGTTACTAAAGACAAATAAAAATTTTGTATACTTTCATGCATTTCATGAAACATGAACAATTGGTACACAAAGCAATTTAGAAGAAAGTATGTAAAAATATTAAGAACTGGTTCTGTGCTTTTTTTCAGTGTGGTGACTGCTTGCATTTTTTGAGTTAAGAACACTCACAGATCTTTGCAGAATCAGGTTCCAGAAGTATTGGGGTTTTTTTATTATTCATTGCCACCTGCTTGTTATCATTATGCATTTGTATAATTCAATAGAAATAGGAAATTTCAAAAAAATCATCAATTTTAATAACAAAACATACTGTAAAACCATGAAAATTGTGCATCATAGTGCTGCTCATAAGCTTTTTTTCAAAGCACCACTTTTGAAGTTGCTTACTTTAAAAAAAGTCTTTTAAAAGGTTTATACTTTCTCTTGCCAGTTTTGCCTTTTCTTTTACTTACCCAAGTATATCTGTTGTAAGTCACTCTAATAAATGCAGGACATGTTTCATGGGTAATTAAAATTTTTTCAGTAACTTGAAGGTTAGAGACATGCAGAGCAAAACTGGGCACTAAAATTATTAGTGTCTGTATTGTTCCAAACACTTTATTTGTGAAATTAGTCTCTTTTGGATCAGTTGACTTCAGTTTTCTCATTTCTTATGATAATAATATTTGAGTGACAACCAAAGTAAATTCATAAACATAGTATATCTCTAAGCCCATTCTTCATTTATGAAATCGCTGTCATTTTGCATTTGACAGGCTATTATTACAGTACCAGTGACTTAAGGAATTATGAGAAGAACACACAGTTTCCTGAGTGAGACTGTGTTTTGAAAGGTTTTAATAATTTTAGGTTTTATAAAATCATGAAAGGACACCTTCAGGGTGCCTTAAAATTGATGTGTTTGAAAGAATAAATGAATATTCTTGCCGACTATGCTTGGTTTGTGTTAATGAAAGGAAATACTGCTTGAGATTTTTGGATTCAACTGTTCTCAGTTTTGATAGAGATGTTGGTTTTTAGTCTACCTTACAATTAAAGGAGTGACTGGCTTTTCCTGTTGAATTGGTCATCCTGTATCTTTATGGGGTGAATACAGCTACACACTTTTATCTGTGGAACACCTTTTTAAATTGGCATTCTTACCATTACATAAGTGCACATGAGTCTTCCTGTGTGGGGACCTCTGGGGGCAGTCTGAAGGGCTTTGTCCGTGTTGCTGGCTTTGACCCCAGCTGACACCATGGTACGCGTGACTTCTCTTCTGTAAAGTGAGAGAGGTCTGGGAGTGGCAAGGACCCCCAAGTGTGATGAGTTACCACACTCTGACTTTTGGAAGCCTATGTCAAAGTTGTCAAGGGGTAGTACTGTTTGGGTTTTTTTCTTAAGAGGCTCACTTGTGAAGAATTTGGAAAATAAATGGCAAACAGGTTACAGTACTGGAAATTACGTGAGTGCCAGGCTTAAGAGGTATGTAGGCACTAGTTTTACAAGATGATGATGATCTTCATTTGTCTACCACCTACCAGCTGGTCTATTTCACATTTTCTCAATTATTCTTAGATCTGAAAAAAAAAATAGGAAGACAGCTTTTAAGCAGCAGAGCAGTTTATTGGTCAGCATAATCTAACTTTATTTCATGAAAAAACTGTTGATGCACACAGCTATTTGAAAATATGTCCAATACATAGCAAATATTTATATACACTTTGTAGTCTGTTCCCTCTTATGTGCAATATAGTGTTTTCCCTCAGTGTTTCTTTCGCCTACAAATTTTGGAAACTTAAGAATGTTCTGTGACCAGAAAAGAGCCATTAAGTTTCCACTCTGCTACATTTCCTGGACACACACAGGGACACACACAGAAGGATCACAGTCCTGTCTTACAAATTGCTAAAATCAGTAGGAACCTAGTCATACCAGGGACATGTGCCCTGTTTTCAGCACACTGTTTTTACCTGTTGGCTATAAGTAGTCTCTGTTTTATTGTAAGAAAATACTTTAGCACTAAAATTATTTTTATAGTGGAAAGTAGTGATAGATACATACTTAGATACATATGACCTTTATATGCTGAAAACGAAGGTGGGAAGAGGGAAGAAATTGGTTACAAATTTTTCTTCTGGAAAATGAAGCAGCATTCTACAGCAAATGGATTGCTGGTAGATAAAGTTCAGGTAATACTGAGTCATCCTTAGATGTATTCATTTTCATGTCAAGAAGGAGTGTTTGTTATATCTGAGTGTCTCACACATAAATTTCATTCTTCAGAACCTGGGTTTTTTTTACATTCAGGAAGAAAAATGGGTTTAGTTTAGATGTTATGTTTTAGTTGGGTGAAATGTCTTTTCTTGTGCAATTTTTTTTTTATCTTCTTCAAACCACCTACTTTAATATCTAATAGTTGTAATTAATTTCTACTGTTGGGTTTTCCCTTCAGTCAAACATACCCACTTTAATTCAGCAACGACGAAAAAAAGACTCAACATCCACAAAGCTGTTAATGCTGAAGTAGAAATGGTAAGGTATTTTTTAAGTAATGCTAAATCTATAGAGCAACACACTGCTGGCTGTGAAGAGTTTATGTTCTTGTTCTGACACCAGGTTGCTTTTATGGGTTACAACCACACATTGGTGCTTGCACTTGTAGAGCACTGTAAAAGCTGTAACTCTGCCAGACCATGTTGTTCTTATTTAAATGACAACAACAAAAGACAAATTTCTGTGGGTCATGTATCTCAAGTACTGAGTTCATCTAATGATCATCAATGCATTTCTTTACCAGTGGGGAGTGAGCGGAAACCAGTGTATGCTTAGATGGAGAGGTATGAATGGCTATAACCTCTGAAGTTGTATATTTTTTTTTTTTTTTACATTTGGGGTTTGGAGCTTTTTTGTTTGTTGTTCTTTCACCATTTATATTCTTTGTTACCTGATTAGTAGATTGAAATTTGGCTGATTATACAATAATTTGAGTAATATGAGAGTCTTCATGATTCAATTCTAAGTATGACATGCAGCATCTTTTGCTCAAGGCCTTCATGCCTGCATTAATAAAATGCCCTTTATGCTTTGTTACTGTGTTTGGAGGAAGAAGTGAAGATAAATCCATCTCTGAACAAAATCCTTGCAAGAACACGCATGCATATTAAATCAGCCACCTGCTCTTCTGTTACATATTTGGTGCTAGCAAACACCTCTCCTTCCCAAGTGAAGCACTGTTGGGTTTTGCATTTTCTGTTGTAGTCTTTCACATTTACAGATTTTGCTCCTTCTTAATAATAAAGGAAACTGTATTCTATCCTATCCCAGAAGCAGTGGAGTTTAATATCTGTAAGGAAAGCAGCAGTATTGGGTAGACGTCTTCAACAGTCCCTCAGATCATTCTGTGGTTTTTGAATGGGGTAGCAGAAAGTTCAGAAGAGCCTCAGCAGCTTCAATTTTAAAGATATCTCAGTTTGGGCTATGCAGGAAGGCACAGAACCAGTGTTATTCTCTTGGTGTTTTCCTCTTGTAGACTAAAGTTAATGCATAGACAAAGATATTAATCAAAGTTTTGGCAATCTTTAGAGCTCCTGCCTACTCCAAGGCATCAGAAGCACAGAAACTTTCAGGTTCTTTGAATGTTATGACATAATTTCAATTGGTTGAATTTAAATAGTTCAAAAACTATAACTATAGGTAACATAAGTCTGAAAAGCCTTCACATTTTAATATTTTTAGAAATTAGTTTTGTGGCTACTTGTGTCAGGTCCTTCAAATGACATTCACTGTGTTAGGTCAACACACTACCACGGCTGAAACTAAGTGCAAGGTGACTAATTCAATTATGTAGCATTCAGGCCTTCAGATCTCAAAATATTTAGAAAGGTTATGACTTTGTGTGATCAGCCTCTTCCCTTGCTTCAGTACTGTTGTTTGTAAAAGCACTTTGTCACATAGGTTACCAGTAATTTCTTGATTAAATTTCAATTATTGATAGCTATTTTTTAGGTCACTATTAGTTCTCGGGACTTTTTCTCAGATTCCTAAGGCACTCTATATTTATAATTACCATGAGCTATGCAGACAAGAATTTCAAGAAAACATTAATCTGATTCACAGTTTAATTAGTAGGGAGCTAGTAAGAACAATAGATTTATCAAAACATTTTCAGTTTTACTGAGAAAAACCTGCTAATGAACTATTTATAGCACACTTGTATCTATTTTTGTCAGTAGTCTAAGGAGTGACTTAGGACAAATGGGTTAAAAAACAGGAAATGTGGTTAAATAAGTGGGTAATCTCTCCAGAGAGTTTCCAGTTTGCCTACACGTTCACATTTTCTTCTTAATGTACTTTCAAAACAACATTCAGTACAGTACCTTGAAATCCATCTCCGTTTAAAGGAGGGAATGTTTCCAGCAATAGCAGGAAGTGGCCTAGTGAGAAATTTCACATTCTTGTTTAAATTGAAATGAGATTCTGGAGTCCCTGTTTTTAAGTGGGTTTTTCTTCTTTAATGACAATGGAGCAGTTGTGTGACATTTAACTTGGCTCAGGTGTATCATATGGATCCATAAAATTCTGTGAATGCTGTAATTATGTCTTTCATTCTAGACTGGTTTTAAATAATTACTTTCCTCTAACTTACCTTTTTCTTTTTTATGGTATTTATTTTTAATGGTATTATGGTATTATCTGTATTTGTTTGTTAATATACTATGAACATATTTTTTAAAATATTTATAATCATGTTCAAAGGTTATAAAAACCTTCGAGCATGATTATAAAAATTGTGAAAAATGATTGTAAAAATAGTGTTATTAATCAGACTGCATAAATCTTAGTGTGAAGTAAGGAATTTACTGAATGTGATAATGTCCATTTAATTCTCTAGAATTAAGAGGTGGTGTCTGTATTTCTTTGGGCAAACAGAAGCAATAAGTAAATGAAAGCCACTATTTGCACTACTTATTGTTTGGTTTTTGACAGCTACTAATTATTAACTTTTTAAAATCAAGTTGAAAAATACTAGTGAGTCAAAACAAGGAGGGAATATAATAAACAAATAAGGCCACTTAGTTGGTGGTAAAGGTTGTGACCTGGTGGATCTCCTGTATTTTGAGAGCTACTGCCAGACATGTGTTCTGCACTTAGCATCTTGCAAGCATTTTTCTGGAAATGTTTTTATTCAGGGCAAACAACAAAGCAGGATAGCAAATGTATTTTTAGTAATTAGGAAGAAACAAGCAGGCTTGTCTAGCTGCTTTAATTTAGCAAACAGGCCACTGGTAGTACCGTTAGCTGAAGCTGATTTCCTATCAACTGTCTTTTAAGGGAGAAACCTTTGTGCTGCTGTAAAGTATAAAGGTGAGCTGTTTTGTTATGTCCATGGGGAAATTCCAAGTCACGTCTCTACTTTTTTTAATATATATATATATTTTTTTTTTAGCATCTGTGGGGTGTCAGGTTAGATGATATCACTGTGTGGGTGGGGGCACTTCAGTAAAATAGCGTGAAATACTCATATACCAGTGCTGTAGTTCATGGAAGGTTTATGCATGCAAACAAGTTAGGTTTCTGTCTATTCCTATAGGTTAGGGAGCTATCTTGCAAGGTGCAGGCTCCTTGGAAATTAAAAGACTACTTTTCTAAATGGAGTATCACATTTACTCTAGAAATTGGAAATAGTTGCTGGCTTTCAAAATAATTTTCCAGAAACATTAAATAATTTAGGGCATTTTCTAATGAGGCAAATACAGTTTGTTGTTCTGGGAACATACAAGGTTAAACAGACTATCAGTCACATTAAACTTTCCCTGGTTATAAATATTAGATTTCTGAATAGCTATGAGGGCCAACACCTTTCTTCAAATGCATTTAATGCAGCCTCAGGCATGCTGTGCTGTTGGTTCTCGTAGATAGATGTCAGCCTTTTTCATGTCATCCTGGGCACTTCGTTCTAAATCCAAATTGGTCTATTTTTTTCAAATCCAAGTTAAATGCTCTTAAAAATTCAAGTAATAAGTTTATTCCTTCATATAAGGAATATTCCTTCATAAGTACCTTCCCAATACCAACATAATGTAAACTGGTTTTTGCTATATGTACCTCACAATCCAGTACCCCGAGTCTCTGAAATGCTTTACATGTAAGGTGCATTATAAGTCATGTTTATTTGGAATTCTGCAGCCTAAAAATAAAAATATTTTGGTGTTCATCTGAATTTTCACTTTTAGTCTGTGCTGCTTCCTGTTCATTTCTTGGGATAAGGTTGTTGATAGATCTTTGCATGCACTGGAGGTGTCAGGCAGTGATCCGTAAGTATGGGAAGCCTGGAGTTATCTGTAGATCTTGTAAATTAAAATTTTTCTACCAAGACACCTCTACACATTTAACCTTTTTTTAAAATTGTTCCAGCAGCTTTTGCATGGAGGCAGTGCTGACTGTCCTGCTGACCTGTTGTGACCTCAGACAGTGTTTTACTCTGTAGAGCCTCTTCCCCCTCCCACCCATTCTGCCTTACCCGTGTAAATGTTTGGGGTTTGGAAAGAGATTACTTGATTTTAGGTGGAAGTTATTGTTTAGGTTAGATTGAAAAGTGAAATTCTGTGGGGTGTGTGTGGGGCAGCTTGGTTTATCAGGAGGCATCCATCTAAGCTTGAAACTCCCACGTGGACTGCACGGGCAGGACAGGGCTCACTTGGTGTGTTGCAGAGCACAGACTGCCTTTTCAAGAGTTGCAGAAATGCAAATTATTGTCTCTGCCATCCCAAAAGGAATCCTGCTAGCCCCTAGCACTGCTTCTGTAACAGGAGTTGCATTGGGGAAGAATGTGACCACTCTAGAAATTGTGCCAGGATAATTTTAGTTAAAGCAGGCATCAAATACTGCTGTTGCAGCTGCAGTGCAGCCAGAACCTAGAGGAAACTTAACAGTTAAAATCAGACTGTTTAAAGAAGTTACATCCACATGGCTTTGGATACCATTCATGAGTTTCTTTCTTAATGTGCACTACGCAGCACTGATTAACGACTTGCAGGAGATGTGTGCAGCTTTTTTTTCCCAACAGTTTCACATAGCAGATTAAAAACTTACAGAAGAGCTGCAGGAGCTTAACTGACATACAGTTCAGAACACTTTGAGTGTGACTTGCTGAAAAGTTTGGCATGGTATATCTGAAGCTTAGAAATTAACATTTCCAATACCATTTTGCTTAAATTTGGCAGTAGGATGTAATGTAACTAAAAAGAATATATATCAAAAAAATTTAAAAGCCAGTTCCTTCATTAGAACAGAGCAGATTAAATCATTTTTTTGCATTCACCCTCCTTTAGCAAATGAAATGTCCAGGAACAGGCAATTATTGTTGTTCTGCAGCTAGGTATAAAAAATATTAATCTCTTTGGATCACCAAATTCTGTACATTATTATTTTTTTTGAAAGTTTTCATTAAAAACTAATCAGGAAAAAGGTTTCAGACTGATTGACTCTTACTGGCGTAACCCACCAAACAGAACAATAAATTGTAAAAACTACTGCATACAATTGGATGTGTCTTAAAATGCAAAATTTCAGACTCCCAGGCATCAGTTTTCCTATCTCTACCAAGTCATGCTCAAGCCTCAAGGCCAAAAAATTTAGTGCTCTCTTTTCAGAAGCACTAAGAAACATTGCTACCACCAGCAGCAGTTGTTTGCCCAGTTAAGTATTGACCTCCTACAGAATGGTCTCAGAATGGTCTCTGTTGTTCCCTAAATTGGTGGCTCTGTGCCTACCCAACACTCATTTCTGAGCTTAGGTTTCTAATAAGTCAGTCAATTCAGTCATGAAACAGGACTGGTAGCTTAGTCAACATATTAAGAGCTGTTCAGTCTTCTCTGCTTTATTTAAAATTTAAAAAAAAAAAATGGCAGCTGTCAAACTGTAGAATTGCCTGTGGATGGCTTTTCTAGCTCCTCCAGAAAGGAACAGTAGCTTTCAGTATTCCTGCATGATTTCTCTTTAACTAAATTTGCCTTTTTTCTTTTTTTTTTTTTTTTTGATTCTTCATAGCCTCTCATCCTCATGTCTGGTTTACTGCTACTAAGCAGAGGTACCTGCTGACATCACCTGCTTTTTCTAAACAGTTATGTGCATTTACCCTCTCCTCCTCCTTTTTGCACAAGAGGCAAGCTAAAAGGCTGGTTTGGTGAGAGGCAGCAGCAAGGCTGGATTCCCAGCTGTCCATCTCAAATGAGGTTCCAATCTCACAAAAGTTAAAAGTGTGTCAAACCCCATCTGCCTGGGTTAATATTTCCTGTGTGTTTCAGTTGTCCTCACTGAACTTGAGCTCATTCTTTGAACTTGAGTCTGCAGAAGGCTTAAAAAATGTTTGAAGCTCATATCATCCTTCACACTATCAATTTACTGTAGAAGGACTGGGAACATTTGAAGACCCAAGTTAGCTTCTGTCACAGAAGAGGCAGCCGGATGAGTTCTGTTTTGCTGTGTGTGCAACCTTTGCTCTTTTCTTGCATGCAAGTTTTTGTAGCCTCTCTGTGTTTTAGAATTACACATGTGGTATATGAGTCCCAGCTCTTTCATGCTTATTCAGTCACTTTGGGGGTTTCGTAGTATAACGATGTCATATAAGTACTTGGGGGAAACATATCTCTGAGAACTAACTACAAGTGGGACAACTGGTAGCACTACACCATCTGAAGATCTCCTGAATGACTCCGTATTGGCAAGCTAAAAGTTTGGTTTCTGTTACTCCTCAGAACCACAAACCTTTTTCCCTTCTGCTTTTCCCATCATTCACACAGTCATCCATGCTACAGCTTTACAGTGTTGCTAAAATTGCTTTGAAATGTAGACTGACACATTTAAGTTGTAAACAAAATAAATAAATAAATAAAATTAATAGGTGGTGTAAACTGGAGATTAATGGATAATTTTGTTATATGTTGCTCTGGTAAAAAGTACAGTGAAGAGTCCAAAATTGGAAGATGCTGTTTTAAAGTTTCTGTCAGCCATTGTGATGTTGATGGTTGAAATTGTCCTTCATTTTTATTTCTTAAGTCTTCCCATTCATTTTTCTTTAAAGCAATGCTGGGGCTTTGTTAGTGGCAGCTAGAATTCCATCAAGTCAGTCTTTGGTATTAAGAATAGAGTGGGAGTGGAATGCATTTATGTTGTAACAGAATAATAACATTTTCCTCAGAGAAATTGCAAGGGCTTGTTGAGACTTTCTGTAACACATTTCTGTCAAAAGCAGTGGAAAGGCATTGTATTTGTCCTTCAATATGCTAAATAAGAGGTATTTTAGACTTAAGAATGTTATGTTTCACTTGATTAGCCTAATAGTTGCAATCTACAGTTGCATGGTGCATTAGCTTTCACTGCTATATAATAGGACTGGCAGCATGGTGTCCCAAAAACTGTAATTGCGTGGGCCGCTGAACAGTTGTAGAGAAAGCTGCACAAAAATTCTATTCTAGACAGATTTTTTTCATTTTGAAATGAATTTCACAACAAATTCACAGTTGGATGCCACGGCTTGTGTTTCCAGTGAATCGTATTCCAGAAAAGTAATACTTTACTTCAGCAAAGCCTGCCACAAACAGTAGTGATATAAATCAGAAACGGGATATTTTTTAATTGTAACATTTCAAAATATAGTACAGTTATTAACTATGCCTGCAGGTCTTGACATTCCGGTATGTTTGGCTTTGTCCCCACATCCAAAAATTAAATCCTTCACAAAAAAGACAAAAGGGAGGGCTGGGGGGAAATGCCCTTTTTACTTACGTTCTATTTGTGGTAGGAAAATGACCCCCACCAACATCAATGATTGTCATAAAACCACATCTTTCATAGCTCAGTTAGAGTAAACCTTTACACAGTGACCTGTAATTTCCAGCCTAAGTTCACTGATGGCCAGTTCATTTATACCTTCCTACTTTCTTTCTTGTGCCTATGTTATTCTTCACCTTGCACAGTTCTCCCTTCTTTCCCTGTCTGGTTCCACTAACTGGAATTTTTAGAGTGCAATTGCATGTTCTTTCTGGTTTTGGCTTGTTTAGCTTACCAAGACAAGGTCTTCCAGGTTATTAAATGCTGCAATTAAGGCAACTGCAGTTTGATATACATAGACTGTCTCTAAACTGCATAGCTTTGCACAGTTTGTGCTGAATTATTTGCTCTTAAATTGTAAAACCTGTTGAAGAAACAGAGGAAATATTTGTGCTGGTATTGAGTTCCCTGATCTTGCAGTCATTGCAGGACTGAGCCTGCTATGAAAGGTCAGGAACACCTATTTCCTGCAATCCTGGTAGCACTTACCTCCTTTAAGTTCTTAGCTCACCCATTTGTCCTTGTGCATGGTACAGGGATGGAAGATAAAATAGGTCTGCTTATGCCCTTTCACTGAGTTTAAGTTAACAATTTTGTCCTGCAGCTGGGATAGGCTAATATGCTATACTAAACTAGTCTCCCTTCATTTTTACCATAGCTTCCATCTCCATTCCATTTACTGAATTGATTCTGAGCTCTGACATAAATGACCATTTTACCTTAGCTGAGAACCATCAGGCAATTGTGTTCAATACCTGGTGCTAATGTTTCTGATATTGGTATTTCATGCTTTTAGAAATTAACAGTACATAGGTAGTTATAGCAGTGATGGCAACTTGGTAACTCACTCTTCATGAAATATGTTATGGAAAGTTTCTGCAGATATAGTGATAGGCAACTTTTACTAGCACAGTCAAAAGCTGTTTAATTTGAGTGCTTGCAGCAGCAGACAGAATTAGCAGCTCCTACCCTGAGCCAAGTTGCACAAATGTGTGAGAAGAGGTTCGCTACCTCGGGGGTTTAGGTGGGATAGGTGGGAAATGAGGATTCTTCCTTGGAACCACATCACCCTCTTACACAACCCATTTCAGTCTATCCACTCCAATTTTTCACTCACCTCCTTGATAACACTTCTTCCCAGCTCAGCATGCTGGCCACCTCTGCAGGAGACACACGTGCCCTCTCTGTTTGACATGGCAGCCCCCTCTCTGTACTTTCCTTACTGCTCCCCAGCAGTAGCAGGGTTTGAGTGAGATACTTCATTAGGGAACACCCGTTGGGTCAAAGAAATGCTGCTTAGGTCACAACTGAAATTTTGATTGACTAAGGAACGTGCCGTGGCAGTGCTCAGGTATCCCTAGAGAAGGGAGACTGTCAAAGTCCTAATCTTGTGCAGCATTTGTGCAAAAGGAAAATCAAAGTTTCCACATGAAAGATCCTACTGTCACAAGATGAGGCTGGGAGGCAGCCAAAAGCTGAATACCGCATAGGTTGGCAGACCAAAAGCAACACTTTGCACCCAGAGGTTCACTGCAAACCAGCTCCCAAATTCACCCTGATGTGATATGCATACCATTGTTCAGTCTCTGGTCAAGTTGTATTTGTTTCTGGGGTGTGATAGAAATTTTGAACTCTGTGATATGAAGTATGCAGAGGGTTTAAACAAGGGCAGAGTGAAGTAAAAGAAGGAAAACAGTACAAGAGGAAAAAGGAAGGGGGTGTTGCATTTCCACATATACCTGTGATCTTTTGGTGTGGTTTGAGTATTGGTGTGTAACATTCTTGCTTTGTTTTGCAAGGTTAGAGGGCAGGAGAAAAATTCAGTTTCATAAAATTTCTGGTGTTGCTTTATTCCTCCCTCACTTCCTCACTAAGATGAAAGAAATTTTAGGTTTGCAAGCTGGTATACAATACTGTTTGACTTGTCTTTGGGTTAATTTAAACAGAACAAAAAAAGCTACTGAGATTTTCAAGGGGAAGAATAAAGGTAACGAGAAAAGGCACTAGAGATGTTTTGGAATGTGTGGAGAAAGGCTTGTATTTTTCTGACATCCAGGCTGCATCCCTAGATGCTTGCTCCTCATGCAAGACAGTCCTGTGCTGCCAAGGACAGGTTATCATTGTGTCCTGCTTTTATAAAATTTTTATCCCTAATTGTCTAACAAATAAAAAGTGTCACCTTCTTAGATCTTGAGGCAAGTTCTGGGATCAATGGTTAAAGACATGAGCATGACTGAGGTGGCAATAGTGAGATACTGCTCTTCTCACAGAATAGCTCATTTTGATGAGCTCAGGTAACCCCTTCTAAAGCTGCTTTTTGTAGCAAGACTAAATTTCTGTGATGGTGTTATCTGAGGAAAGGTGGAGCAAGTAAGATGAACTGATTAAAGGTTCACTTCATAATTTTTATAGCATTAGCCTTAATCACACTGTGATCTCTGAGCTGTGTGGTCTCACTAGTCTTTGTCCATGATTCTTGTATTTTACTGTCAATTGACTATATTGAAGGGAGGGATGGGTCATTGCACTTGCTCTTGACTCGTGGTAGACTAATCAAAATCAGAAGCTGAGGTCATGTGGATCACTAACCCTCTCCCGTTACTTTGTACTTACAGCATTTGTACATACTTCAATGAGCTGAATTCTTTCTAATTTTCCTTTGCCTAGAGTGAATTTGCCATAAAAAAAAGTGAGGCAATTTTAGATTTTTTGCCTATTTTAAATCTTAGATGACTGGAGTACAGGCTGGGAAAGTTACAGAATTACAGCAGCAGAGAGTACTAAGAGCCTGTCCTAACTAAAGCACATGCTGCTGGATGTTCTGTTTAGAATTCACTTCTTAGTGTAATTTGACAAGTGTTTCATAAGCTTGGCAAGAAAATGCTTATTTAACTTCTCCACCTTCCCCAAAAGGAAATTTCTACTAAGGCATGACATCTCCTATAAACTGCCATGAGTAATATATTCTGAACCGCTTTCAGATAAACAAGAGACCTTGCTATTCCTATCTGTAATAATTCACAGATAGAGAAGCTGATAAAGTAGTAAGAGCCTGAAGACTGTTATACAAACAAAACCTCTTGACTTTGTTCTTTAGAACTTATCAAACTGTGGTGCATGTTCTGTGCCATGGTGTGTGTATTCTAGCAAAGCATCCAGAATGTATTTTTTAATAATGCTATTTTTTTATTAAATTGCAAAGTTGGTGAAATTATCTTGCTAGAGAAGAATACTAAAACAGGAACCTACTGGCTTTTTTTAACCTTCTGCTGTAAGGAAATGTGCCTTTCTCCATTTGATTTGAAAAAGGAAATAGTCTGGTGGTGTGGCTATAGAACTTTCTCTTTCTGCCTCTGATTGCAAAAGTAGTAGTAAAAAAATGAAAATAAAAAGTACAGTATTGAACAGCAGAATATTATGGTGGTGTTGAGACAACAGAATGAAAGTAATTATTTGTTTCTCTTGTTTCAGGTGTCAGAAATTACTTGAAAGAAGCATTAGTGAATATCATTGCTGTGCATGCAGAGGTGAGGAGAAACTTCAGATCATTTCATGCTTAAATTCATATGATTTCAGTGTACTTTTGCTGGTAAATCCCAGATTTTTTTTATTGTAGTGTCTTCTTTATAGATATGGTTTAGATTAGGTTTAGCCAACCTGTTATGCAACTGATAACTTTTTTTTATGGGCAAAAGGAGATGAGTAGTTCCTGTTTATCCTCTCTAACACTCCATTACACCTTTTTGTCTCCATTATCTGATAAAGAGGAAAGCCAAATGCTAAAGTTAAATTCTCCCTTTCCATGCAAATAATGTATAGATATATAGCTAGTTATGATGCTCTCTTTCTCTGATTACCTTTTTTTTTTTCCAAAACATCTGTAAATTACCTTCTGTTTCACCTTGAAGGAACTGTTCAACACATGCCACTCAGAGTGAAAAGCCAAGATATGTCAGTCTTCTACATACAATAGGAAAGCTAAACACAGAAACTTTTATAGTTCTTGTAAGCACAAATGCTGTTTGAAATACCTAAGTAGTTAATGGCTACCTAGGCTAGGAAGTACATGTTAAAACATTGCTTACAACATAATAAACTCAGAAGGGCTGCAATTATTTAGCCTTTTGGGATTGTATGGAGGAATTTTCTATGGTTCTTTAAGTTAGAGCCTGTGTTTTACATAATCACTCTTCTAATCATCAAGAGTGTTAAAAGATTACAGTTGCTCCTGGTAGAAGCATTGGTAGTAATATTTCTCTTACCTTCCAAAATACCACAAGTATGGCTGCTCTACCTTTTCCCTGTAATTAAAATATAATGAGATTCACTTGAGGCTTTTACTTATCTTATTCCTTCTTAAATTACAAGGATTCATATAAATTAAAATATTTTCAGGAACTTCAAATTTGACTTGCAGTATTTTTTATGCTATTTCAGTGTTAAATTATAGCAGAAGCATTTCCACAGAAGCATTGTGATTTTACCAAATGCTTCCAAATGAGGAAATAAGAAACACTAAAAACATATACCAACATGATAACAGTTTTAATAATGTTTTTCAGTGTAGTGAAAATTGATTAAAATGGAAATTAGAGGTTTTGCTTTAAAAAATTCAAAGTAATTTGTGACTTATTGAGGTAGGCTTGTAAGCATGCATACTTGTTAAAATGCTGCAGCAAAGGGTGCATTGCTGTGCTCTCTTCATTGAGACCGATACTGATTCTGGCCTAAATAGCATTGCCTCTTAAATTTCTAGATGTGAAATATACAGAAACACGAGAACGTGTGTCAAGACGAAACTCCCATTTCCACTGGTGAAATTCTGTTAAGCTGGGTCAGGTTTAAGTTTAGCTAGCTAGGCAGCAAGTTTCTGTATTTTGAAACAGCAAAAATTAACTATTAGATGAACAGCAAGGATAGACTGAAATGGAAAGAAAATTGTTTCTCTACCTTTGAATTCAAATTTAGCTGAAATCAAAATAAGGGCTTCAAATTTGTGAGGAGTCACCCTTGCTGACAATTATTTTTCCTGGATTCTGTAAAGTAACTTCAGGAGTGCTCATTGCAGGCAGAAATATTCTCTTCTCAGTAGAAGATCTTAGGACATGTTCCTGGTATGTTTGTGTTGAATTGATCAGCAGTGTTTGGTGCTGAATAAGATGACCTCTTTCCAGCACTGGTGACAGCTGGTAGCTGACATTTGTGGAGTCACTGTGCTTGGCCTGTGGTGCAGACCTGCCTTTTGGAATGATCAGCCTTATGGAATGCCTGCTACACAATTCTTTATTTAAATCACTGAAAACTCTGTAGGAATCTTTCTTTGTTTTTTTTTTTCTTGTTGATTTTTACACATATATATTAATATCTTCTGTCAGTTTCTAATTTGTTTGTCAGACATGGGATCTAAACTTTGTGTAAAAGCAAAGGTATTCCAGCAAAACAATCCACTACTTAATTCTTTAGAATCTTTCAAAACAGAAAGTGTGGAAATGTTTCAAAACTTTATACATCTCATTTTCCTTCTTGTACCACTCCAGTCACATACTTAAGCTTACATAAACCACTCCAACTTCATGTGTCATCTTCTTTCCCAGCCCTGTGCAGTTTAATGCAGCTTTATCATCACCTTTAAGCTTTGACACGAGTTTGGTGTGTCTAACCTATAATCTCACTTCCTCCTATATTCCAACCACTTGGCCTGCATTTTCCTGAATTCATTATAGAAAATCATACTTTCTTGTTTTTTAAATCCACAACAATTTCTCAGTTCTGTAAAACTCCCTTTAAGGAAAATTGGTATCTTCATACTTTGCTTCAAGCATAGATTTAATAACTTTGTGATGCAGTTACTATTCTGAATATGCAACTTTTACAAGTTATAGAAATAAGTGGTTATAAAGATTGTTTTGATGCATGGGAAAACCAGTAAGGTTTAAATTTTTTTTGCCAGGGAACTAATAAATGGCAGGAGTGGCAGAATCTAAATGAAAATCCATTGACACCCTCATACTCACACAGGCTGTCAAATGTTTATCTCTGCCACCGAGTATAACAACACTAGCCATTGGACAGTGGTCAAATATAAAGGAGTCTAGAAGAAATAGCAAAATATATGATGGGTAAACAGTGGCTGAATGTGTAACTGTCAGTCAGACACACAAATCTGAATTAAAGGTGCTATCTACAAGACGGCTGTTCTGTTACAGAAACCTGACTACCTGCAACTATCAGCCAAAGGTACATATTTTGAAGTTTAGCTGCTTTTTTGTATAGCAAGAAGGTTATCACAAATCACATAGCCAAATTTGCTGCTAACAGAGGGGACTGATCAAAGTGCCGGGCAAGCATCAAAAGACATCCTTCATATTCAAGTTTCTTTTGAATTTTTGGTATGTTGATAAAAATGAGCGGTAAAAATGAGTTAAAATACTTCTGTTAATGCAGGTGTTGTGCTTATGGTTCTTCTTTCATTAAACTTAGGTGTTTACCATTTCTAAAGACTTGGTTCCTCGGGTAATGTCAAGGGTTGTAGAAGCAGTCTCTGAAGAACTGAGTCGACTGATGCAGTGTGTTTCATCCTTCAGCAAAAATGGAGCTTTACAGGTACCTGAATACTTTGTACTGTCAAACATCTGAATGTAGAAAACTGAGAATAACAGACAGAGGTATAATCTGGGCATTCGATTTATTGTAGCAGTGAAAGCAAGGAGGTAAAAAGGATTCGTTACAACCTATTTCAGATTTATGAATGAATACCCTTTGGGATACTGGTTCTTGGGTTTATTATATTTTAGGGTTGTCTTTGTGTTAGACAGCATTAAAAGGCTACCTATATTCTATGAAATAAAAAGCATCTTAGTGGTATCTCTTTGAAATGTTGTCAAATACTCTCTTTGGCCTGACATAAAAAATCACTTTTAAAGCAAAAAACAATGTAGTGATATTTTGAGATTTAAAAACCCCTAAAACAGAATGCAGTAGGATCTTGCAAGACTTTGCAGGACTAGTCACTTGTTTGTTTTACTCTCTCTAAAATACCATGTTGTTGTAACATGGGCAGAATAGCTTTGCTGTCTTTATTTACAGCTGGATTGGTGTTGCTATTGGGTAAGCTTTAAAAGACTCTAAGGAAAACACTTTTTTATAAAAACATCCCTTTGAGTCAGATTGCTATGGCTGTAACAGAAAAAGAGCAAACTCCCTATTTTCATTGTACGTGACAGCATTCTTGCATTATGATGGGAAAATAATATCCAGTGGTAAGCCTTGTTTTCCAATTGCTGCTAGTAATGGCATTGGAGAGAGAATTAGTATAGGAAGATCACAGCCAAGTAAGATTGACTCTGTATTTAAACCAAATCTATGAATAACAACAAAGCTATGCCTATATCCTTTTTGTCCGATTAAACAACTGTAGGGACTTGCTGCCTAAGCCTGTAATTGAAAGGCTTTTTTCTCCTTACTGTAAGTTTGTCACTTATGGTCATTTTCTGTCCTCTGAACATGGAAAATCCTGTCTAACAGACAGCAGCAGTGTGAGAGTCATCCAAGCCTTGCTAGACTGAACAAAAAATTCTCATTCAAGCCTCACTCTGTATTCCTACATCCCATGACCCACAGTTTTGCAGGGCTCGCCCTTCCACCAGGTTCACTTAGGCTGTGGTACTTGAGAAGGAGGGTACTGGTACTTCCTAAAATGTAGAAAAGACTCCAGAATCTTAGGCATAGGACTTCAAAAAGTCCACAACTCCTGAGCTTGGAGCATATATAAAAAGAGGTAAAATACTGTGTGTTGAGAAAAGCATTTCTGATGAGTATAAAATTTGAGGTGGCTATGTTATATTTTGTGCCAGAAAGTTCTAGCTCTAAAAAAGCATACATTTTACCAGTCTTGCTACCTAGAGGAGGGGTGAGGGAGATAGCTAAAAGCCAAAGGCTTCCATTAGATGTGGAATTAGTTGTCTGTGTTGCATTGTTAAATGTTCTGTTTTGGAAGATTAACGTTGTGTGTGCATGTAGATCAGTTACTGTAATGTCTAACTGGATTAAATTTCATATTTATGCTTAAAAGAACAAAATGTTATTTTTTATGAAGTTCACTTTGTATTTTTAAATGAAATTATTTCATGGTCTACCAGAATGTTTCTATTCCATATAAAAGTTGTGATGATAGTGCTTGCTTTTCAAAGACCAATGGATGATCTATGAAGTTTGTTTAATCTGTGAGTTCAGTTTCCTCCACAGTTTGCCTAAGTGAAAATTAATACCTGGGCACACAGTACAGTGCAGGAATAAAATCCCCAAGCTCTTGTGCCTGCCACGTGACACAAAAGAAACAAAGTACAATCATTCTGCTTCCTCATCTGATGAAAAAAAATTAATTCACCAGAAGAACCAAGCACAAAATGTGTATTGGCAGATTTTTGTACTTTTGTGTTTCCTTTCTCCCTGGCTAAGCAGTGCTGTGAGAAGTTAAGCTCACTGTATTTAATTTTTTTAAAAAAGAAGAAAAAAGTTGTATCTGTCTTTCTATCACAGTACAGAAAAGGTGAAACAGAACTGAAGATTTGTTACTGTTACTGAGAGACAAACCAGTGTTTTTTAACTACTACACAGTGACCATGTAAACAGTTTGACTTGAATCAAAAGTATGAAATTGTTCCTTTGAGCAGTCTCCTGGCAGAGTAGCATGGCAACAAAGAATACAGGAAATAAACTGTTAGAAGCCAAGGCTGCTTACAAGGGCAGCGTGCAATAGTGTTTGCCTCTCAAGAAAGTGAAGCTTTGGGATACTTGTATCCACTTGGTGAAAGGGCATTGTGTCATCATTGTTTCAATATTTTCAATATTTGTATTTCTGTCTTTAGGCAAAACTTGAAATCTGTGCATTGAGGGATACCGTGGCCATATACCTAACACCTGAAAGCAAGTAAGATGTGCTGTAATGTCACTTTTTGCAGAGTAATGGAATCCTTGGTAAACATGCAAAAACACATACTGTAAATTTAGAATGAGGGAATTTTGCTTCAAATAGAATATGTGATCTGCTGTGTAAATATACAAAAACCAGAAGCCTAGCAAGATTTTATCAGTTGAAAGAAAATAGGGGTTTTTTGGTTGTTTTTTACTCGGACTTTTAGACACAAACCAGTATTTGCCACTAAAAACAAATTGTAAAACTTCTTAACAGCAGTACAACTGGTGAGGATAATTATGCTAAAGCCAGACACAAGCAGATCTTGATGAGTTGTATCCATTTTTTTGCAGCAATCTCATAAAACATAAATAACCTGCCAGATTGATCAGAGGGTCTACAGATCCAGCTACTGGCAGGGCCACCTTATAGGGATATGGAGAATTAGGGCTCTCCATAAGGCTTATACAATACCCTGCTCCTTCTCCACACACTAATCAGGGAAAGGGAATTCAGCTTCACACTGTCTCCTAGAGTCAATGCCTTCAAAAGGCTTTCAGCAATTTATCATTTCTCACTGAGGCAAGACCAAAGATAAATAGTGTGGGGGACACTCACACACATTAATATAGAGGGAGAAGGAAAAGCATTAGCACCATCAATGGTTGATGCAGCCAAGGCATGTAAAAACAGGCTATCATAGCTCTCAGCAGTTTTGAGTAAAGCTGATTGATTGAAATTTCTAGGTGATTATGGTGGGGATTGGATATGGGCAGATTCATTCATTATTTTAATTACCTTCACTTCTTTTAAGATTGGCATTATATGTCCCTGCAGGTGGTAATTTGATCATCTTACAAATCAACAGTTTTGTAGGAGACATTGCAGTCTTAATGTGTCTTCATAGAGTCACACATAGTGTCCCCTGGTGTCACTGCATTCCAATTCAGAGTACTCACTTCCCTATTCTGATAGTGACAAAGGCCTCTAAAAGAAAAACTACTAAAAGAAAACTACTGGGCAGTGGCTCAAATTGGATAAAATTGAAATTATATTGTCTGTCATAGGGCAAAGTACAGTGAACCCTTAAAGCCAGAGCTTCATGGAGGTGTTTTTTATTGCTGGACTTGTAACTAGTAGTAGTTGCCATAAGTCACCATATTAATCTTTTGCTGACAAGATTCTACCTATCTGTGCAGGTCCTGCATTGTTCCCTCATTTCTGTTCCACTCCTGTTGCCCAGAGCGGGGTGGGAACCCCATCTTTGGAGTTACTCAACACTTGACTGGATAATGGCCCAAAGAAATCTCCTCTAACCTTAAAATCAGCCCTGCTTTGAGATCAGGGTTGGACCTAAAGTCCCTTCCAAACTAAAATATTCTACAACTATGTTACCTCAGTGCAAACCCACTGGAATACTCTTTGTAGGCACCCTTGTGTAAGGCGGAATGCAGTGGTCTGTCTACTAAGCACAGAGAGACAAAATCAGTGTTTTATCTGTTCTTCATACACTGATTGATGGTCACTTAGTTTTAAGCAGAAGGCAGGCTAGCCTCTACCTGTTAATTTTTGAACAGTCCAGGACGTGACAGTCTTCAGTGAGCTGCTGACTAAACATTTCCTGTTGATGTATGATGTACATCACATTAGGAATATCAAGACACATGCTTGACCCGATGACTATTTTATGTTCAATTTGCATATGCATATCAGGTCTCAGGTAAATATTTTGTCAATTTATTGAAATAAAGGATGGATAAAATATAGCATCTTTCCATAGGATTTATAGAGAGAAACTGTAAATGCTGAGTCTTGTACTAGCAGAATATGAGTATTTTTGTTTTCCTTGTAGATCAAGCTTTAAGCAAGCTTTGGAAGCCTTGCCTCAGCTCTCAAGTGGAACTGACAGAAAGTGAGTATATTGCAACCTCTTGTTTCCTTTATGGTCTTTGGAGCCATTGCTTTTTACTCTTTTAAGAAAACTCTGATATAAAAGGATTAACTTTCACCATATTTGACCCTTCTGAATTACAGAGCAGAAGCCTTTTTGGACAGAGCCAGGAAAAAGCTCAGTCCTTGCCTTGTTCATGGCCTGTTAAATTACCCAGAGGAGCCAATGGCTTTGTGACATATCCTGCTTGCCCATCCTATCTTCTCAGTTCAGTGTAGCTTTGTATTTGTCTTGTAGTATCTGTCTTCTTCAGTCTTCCTTGATAATCTTAAGGTTTCTGTGAGTTCCATTGTATTGTTTTACTGAATTAAGTAGCAATTAAAAAAATGGCCAAGAAAAAAGTTCAGGCTTTTGCAAGCTGATGTATGGGGAACTCATAAAACTGGCATGTTTCCTTTAAAAAACAAATAAAGAGGGTCTGTGGCTCTTTCTTAACATCAGGAGGAGGAATTTTGGATTCTTCCTTTTCCACCACCGCGACCTTTGACAAACAGCCAGATACTTGATAGTCTATTTTACAACCACAGCATAATGAAGAGTACAACTAGGACAGATTTGTAATGAGTAGAGTAGTAAGTAAGGACAGATGGCTTGAACTAGTGATTGGTTTCATTGTACTTTCCTGCATCAAATCAGTTTGCACTTAGCAGTCAGAATTTAGAATATTTTGTAGACACATAAAGAGACTGTGCAGCTCATGGTCTGTGGTCTGTGCCTTCTTCCAGAAGTCCTCTGTCTATGTAGTCAAACCTGCTCTTTTCTAGTCACAACAAGTCTCAAGATACCTCCTCATCTTACTTAGATCTTACGCTTCATTAAAGTTAAAAATCAGTTTTGAGTAAGGAGAGATCTTTTAACTCAAATTTTCCAAAACACCTGTAGAAATTTTTTTTTCACTTAGTCACAAGCATCTGAGCTTCCTGAGACAAATGAGAATCAAGAATTTCATCATTATTACTTCTGCCTCAGTGTTTTGAGCCCCAGACAGTGCAGAATTTGTTCTGTTTCCGAGGTCACTACACGGCAATTGTCATTTTTCCAGGCAGGTGATTGTAATCTACATGTATTTGTGTAAAATAACATATTTATGCTCTCACTGAGAGCTGTTTGTGTGTGCTCATTCACAATCACTAGTATGATGCTAAATTATTACATGGACATGATCCTTTTCCAGAGGACCCGCTGAGGAAGCAGATACTGATTTTCTGGTTTAAGTTGCTATTCTTGGACTCGTTTGGTTTTTTTAACACACACTGTAATTTTGTTTTTTCTGTTACTGGGCCGTTCAGTAATGCCGCATGCCAAAAAGTTCAGGTGAAACATGTCTGCCCTATATGGCTCGCATTTGAAATAGGGCAGAAAATTCAGAGATCACATTATTCCCTAGATTAAGGAGAAAGTAAAAGACCCAGCCATGACTGTAAAACAACTTAAAGCATCTCCAGTGTTACAATCAATATTTTCTACAGCAGGCCCATCAACACCATTGCTCCCACATCTGTGGTTTGTGGATTATAGTAGATACTATCCCCTGCACGAGGTACTTTCTTGACAGCTGGGTAGATATAAATTAACTATTGTTATGTCCCCAAATGAACTCATACACAGTTTGTCTGTTAGGGACAAAACAACATGACTGTGGTGAATTAATGTTTCTCCTGGAACAGTAATAATATCTCTGATCTTTCAATCGTAATACTTAAGAGAAATCTACAAATACCTTCCAAAGACAAGGCTGAGAACCCAAATTTCCAATTCAGCTACACAAGAAAAGCAGACAGGATACCTGAAGTCTCAGACAGAATAATCAAAACTTGTAGTAATTGTTCCCTTTCCAGAATTTTCTAAAGTTGTAACTGTTTTCCTTTTACAGGTTACTAGAAGAGCTGCTAAACAAATTCAAAAGCAGCATGCACTTGCAGCTTACCTGTTTCCAAGCTTCTTCATCAGCCATGATGAAAACATAGGCAACAACACAATACAGACAAATGTGTTTAAACATTGTACATTTTTCTGGACTACTTCAATTCCTTTGAACACCCTAAAAAAGCTAAAAAGAATTCCACTGGAAAATAAATTGAGATACAACTTTCTCAGTAATGTTATGGGGTGTCCTGCTGAGTGAGACTTGTGTTCCTACATACTTTGATAAAATGATTTTCTGTCTACTGTATTTCACTCTGTGGAGGGAATTAAGTCAATTTTGTTTACATACACTCACTCATGAAGAAATATTCATTACTGTTCTGTAGTCTCAGTTTCACTTGTTAAAAATACATTGAAATGTATTTTTAGCAAATGTCAAATTTGAGTATTAGTCATATTGTTCAGTGTATCAATTTAATTTCTAGGTGTAGAGTGATACTGAAGTGACTGGAAGACACAAATTCTATAAAGTATTGAAAAGTATGTAATAAGCGTTGCCCCCTAGAGCTGACTAATTAATGTCCAGATACCATATTAAGTACACTGCTTCTTTTGCATTTAAAAATGGTAACTTTTTTTTTTTCTGTTCTCATCTATAGTTTTGGTGTTTGTAAGTCTGATTTCTTGGGGGTTTTTATTCTCTTAACTATTTTTAATTAAACATGTTACCGCCTTTCATGTTTCTCCCTTCTATTTGAGTATTGATAGTAACCTTCACATCTGAAATCTACTTTCATTGGCAATTAACACAAAAGCACTCAGAGTTCATAAGATCAGTAGAAAAAATGTCCGGGTAAAATACTCTTTGGTGATAAGGAGTAGAATAGTTAATAGCTTCCTACATAGTAAGGAGGAGCACAATACATCATTCATTTTGCTTCTTCCTTCTTACTCTTCTTGTCTTTCCTTGCTCTTACAGGCTTACTACCACCATCTTCCTCTTGTTAGTCAGTCCTCTTTCCCTATTTGCTCCACTAGTTATTGGATTTTATGGGGGGGAATAGGGATTCAGGAGAGAAGAACAGTTTTGCTGCCATTGTTTTGGGGGGTAACAAATGGGTTTAATTTTATAATTGATATCATGGCTTGGAATTAAATAATGCAGTAATAATATATTCTTTCTGTAATTACAGTCATTTTGGGTGAATCATTTCAGGAATATTGCACAGTTTTCAAACAATTTCTTAGTGTCAGCTCATTTATTCTGCCAGTTCAATTATGTGCTTTAAAAATGCAGTGTACAATTCCTGTAAAATGTAATTTTGGAGAAAGTTTGATGCACACGTAGTTACTTGTTAAAAAGTTTTGTTTAAGTAGTAGAAGCATGTTAAATGGAAGTATCAGGCTTCAAATATATGTTATTATCATTAAGCGCCTGGAGCAATGTTGTTTTGTTAAGTGTTGTCCATTCTGTGGTGGTCATAGTCTCAACTGCTGATATTAACTGAAATAGTCATCCAGTTCTGTAAAATATGTCACTTCAGAATAATAAAATATTAAGAGATATGGTCAAAAGCTCTTCTTGAATTCCTCATTTTCCAAGAAATATTATTTCTTTGAATAGTACTTTGAATTTTGCCAGTCTACAATTTCTGTATTCATATCAGACATGTTCTAAGTATTGAAAACCTATTCTGTTATCTGTACTGTCTTAATACATATTCAGACATCTCTTTATTGTAAGATCATTCTTTTACTCATCTTTTACTGCAGCAGCTTGTTGCTTGTCTTTAAAACCTGAAGTCAGACTTTTGTGTAGGTGCTTCTCTGAAGTAACTTACGCTTCGGAACATCTCGTTGACGGCAACAAGAATAATGTGGAATCGATCAAAACGTTCCTTGAATCCCATCTGATATGACTGAATGTTCACAGTCAAGTCAGAGCACTGCTTTTGAATAAATCCACTTTGTGGATTAAGGAAGTCAGTGAGCATCATGCTGCAACAGGAGGTATTGGAATCCCTTTGCATGGAAGGGATGCTGGGACTGCTGAGGCTTCATAGCCAATGTACAGCAGGCTGCAGTTCCTCTGAAAAGAACATTAAAAAAACAAGAAGTGGTCAGTGTGGGTTTTGCAATAAAAAACTGTTAGAAGATACAATTGAGTTTAAAAAGGGTTGTTGAAAGTGGGAAAAGACAGGGAGACCACACCAGAATACACCATCAGTTACAGCTTGCAGAGAAGAGACGCAGCAAGGAAATCAAAGTAACAGAAGTGAAAGGCTCTGACATTTAAAGCAAGGTAAATGCTGAAAACAGTACAAGGGAAAATAAAGTGAATTATTACATGAACCTTGAACCTCTAGAAAGATCTAAAATGGATACAAACTGGAAAAAATTGTCACTGAATTAAAAGCCTAGAGTGCTTTATTTATTGCATAAGTGAAAAATATAGAAAGTAATAAGGCTGTAAACTATATCTGACTTAAAGACTTACAGGAAAACACAACCATAATATGCTGTGTTGAGATATTCAGCCTCTGGAGATGCTGAGGCATTCTTCTATTACTGTATTTTGACATTTATTTTGAATAGCCATGAGTAGTTCAGGAGGTAGGCAAAGAGGAAATAAAAAACAAATGCTGCATCAATGTAATTAGGGAACAACACAAGAAAAAAAGTTTTAATCCCCCTGTCAAGTGATGGGGAAAAAAAATACATAAATATAGGGAAAAGTCATTACATATCTGGGGGTTGACTTAATGGAATAACTCAAATAAGTAGCATGAAAGAATAAAGAAATCCTGTTCCTTCTCACTCACAAAAGGTTTTTTTAGTTGACATTCTTTAGAAATCATTTATGAAATGTGCTCATAGTGTGTCATTGTCCAAATTTAACATGTTCCTATAGCTTTTTAAAATCCACATGGTTTATTAATATAGAAAGAACCACAGTCCTGCTACTTTTCATGCCTGTGCTGAATTTTAAGGATAAGAAAAGGTATGAGATGACTGAGGATCAGGCAGGTTGAATTCTGTGTGCTAAACCCCTTACATCTTCCCAGGACTCTGACCAGTTTAATTGTACTGTATGGCAACAGAGGAGGAAATAAGAAGCAGTTGTGCTTTGCAGGGGGCTTTTGGCTGCTCCATAACGTGTGACTGTTGGCCTTATAAAATAGGTCCAGTCTCTCTCAACCTTTGCCAAAACTATTGCATCTCCCTGAAGAGAGGGTATTTTATGGTGAAGGTGAGATTGATTTTTTTATTTTTTGTTTTACCCAGGCAGCCTTTCTCCATCCAGAACCAAAAAAACATTTCTGATGCACTAGCATGTTTCCCTGCTCTATTGGTAAGTAGTGAGATACAGATAGAACAGGCCTATGTATGTTCAGGGGAAAAAAAACAAGAATTTCATGGAGCTCTTTCACTGTTGAGCCTGAGAAGCAAAAAATCCCTCACCTGCAAAAGTCTAATACTTAGCTAAGCGATGCCCTAAGAAATTTACCTTAAAAGTATTCACAAACTCAACTCCTTTTTAACATTGAATGTATTGAAATCCAACTCCTTTTTAATGTTGAAGGTACTGATAGGCATTTTCTGCTTCTAATCTAAGAGAAGGTAGAAGATTGTGGTTTCCTAGATACAGTTTTGGCGCCATGAAGAAGGAAACTTCAAGAATCTTTTGCCATGGTTATCATGATCATCAGAGACAGTCCTGCACAGGGGATTTATACTTCCAAACCTACTGCCAGCCCACATTCAAGTCAACTCCAGACCACAGCCTTGGATGTGTCCAGCTAAAATACTCTTGGCTGTATTTTTCCTGAGGATATTAAATATTGATTGTATCAATGGATGCAAATACCGATCTTTGTATCCAAACAGATTTGTGGACTCACTAGAAATGAGGGGGTTTACGTGTTTTACACACTTTAAACATGACTGTTATTTCGCTCTTATCATTGCATAATATCTATAAAAATTAGAAGGAAAATATCTTTAACCTCATCAGAACACACTGAAACTGAAAATTGAATGCAGTGTTCCTGCTGAAGCCTGAGATTCAGAATTCACATCTGGATCTTTAACCTTGTAAATCTTTGGCTCTCTGGATCTGATTGATGAGATGCATCTTATCCAGGGATAGGAGAGACCCCTGAGGATATCTAGCATCTGCAATCTGCTTCTAGTTCTTAGGAACTGTACTTCCTGTATGGCACTTAAAACTTTAGCATTAGTCAGGAGTTAGTAATAGACTGACTACTGTCAAAACAAGCCCCAGCACATGCATTATTTAAGTAGTAAGATGCAAATATGATTTGAATTAGTCAGCCTTCCAGACAGGTTGAAATATTTGGGAATTTGTTAAACTTGATGATAGACTTCAACTAGGACTTCAGTCCTTTGGCATTTCTGGCCTAGCTGTGTAACTGGGGGAGTTCTGGGCGACTATGCTCATCTGAAAATAAAAATAATTGTAACTTGTAAATTCCTTTAAAAGATTTTTAGGAGAGAATTTGGTGTGTTTACCATTCAAAGATAAAAACATCCTTATTTACATTCCAGCCTGTCCATATAGTGATAAAGAGATGGTCCAATTTACCTGCCATGGCCTCATTAGCAGTTCTGCTGTTTTTCTGTATCAAACATTAATGCCAAGTGTGCACACATGAGTTTGCCATACCTAGAAATGCTTCTACAGTGCTAACACAGGACACTTGGCTTCTTTCAATATTCTTAGAGAGCCATAAAAAAGGGAGCTAGATGGTTAATTATCAGCAAAAATAATTTTGCACAAGCTGTGTTACGTGGTAAGAGTACTTTGGCTTCATGTGTTTGACAGGCTGTTTTCTGACTTAGCATCACTTACTGGAGTTCTTTTGGCATGAAATGAAAGGCAAAACTCGGAGTAACAGGGAACACCGTTTCGTAACAGGACACGATAGCCATTTCTGTCTTCACCTTTTTTTAGTTCTGGTTTTATATAGTGGTGCCAAGGATTAAAGGTGAGATATGTGCAATTCAGTTCCATTTCTCTTGTGCTGTTTTCAGCTGCAGAGATCTGAAAGCTTGTCTTTAAGGTATTAAGAGAGTGGGTCCAAAATGGTGTATTTATTTCAGAACAAGGTGTTTATCATGTAAATTATATACTCCTTTCAGTATTACAGTGACAACCCGAGGGGGCTTTCCTTTGGAGAATCACCCGTGCAACCTTGAAGTCTTTTAAAACAATGCCTTGGTGAGAAATGCCACGGTTTGTGGCATTTATCACTGCCCAGAACAGCTTTTGGAGCAGCTGCATTGACAGATCTGCTGCAGGATTTCTTGGGGAGCAAAAGGGGGAACTGGATGGGCTTCTTTGTTGTACCTAATTGCTCTAGTCTGAACATCCTAGAAGACAGCTGTATTCCTTTCCTCTCACAACCCCACTATTTAAAGGCTTGTAGTAGGTTTTGTATGACTCTTCTGCAAGCAGCCCTCCTTGAGCTCAAGACCAAGTAAGAGAAATCTTCAGCCAAATTCCTTTTGAATTGGAAAATTTAAACAACTTGAGGAAAAAGGAGTAAGACAATGGAAAGTGGAATCCAGCCTTATTTGTAACAGATGCTATTAACACATGCTTAGTTTTATAGCCTATTCTGGCAGCCTTTCACCTCTTTCTTGTGAAAAAAACTTCTAATATTAAAAGTTCATTGCCAGTCCCAGGCAAAAGTGCACAAATAAAATGGTCTCAATATAGCTCAGTATAGCTGATGGTCTCAATATAGCTCATGAAAAATGCATTAAATACCAGTTAAGGATTAAGAATTATCTTTTCATTCCTTTCATCTTTTCCTTTATTCCTGAAATGGGGTGCAAGTAGGGGAAAGGAAAGCTTTGCTGCATGCTTCCGTGCTTTGATGACACCTGTGTGGTGAAATTACTGCAGTTCTGATGTGACTGCAGATAACCAGGGGGCTCAGCATAAACTCAGACCTGAAGCCTGGCGTACTCAGTTATTTCTAAATACACAGCAATCTAAAAACAACCATGAGAGTCTTCAGTTTGGTGGCACAGGGTTTCGTGCTGCAGTACTAATGCAGCAATATTTTTGCAGCTACAGATTCTGTTTTGACCAAGTGGAGTACATGCCTTGCTTTTCTTGGTACATAGGCAGATTTTTAGCACAGAATGTCAAATCAGATAATTTATAAAGTAAAATTAGCGAAATGAGACAGTTTTTCTCACTGCTCATTACTCATTTTTTCTGATAAATTTCACTCATTTTAACTAGATTGTACTTCTGCTTACAGAGGGGCTTCCCGTTCCACTTATCTTTTTAGATATTCAACAGATAATTCAAATTCAAAATGTGAACGGTGCCACTTATTTTTAGAACCTGACATAAATATAGGCAGACATAGGTTTGAAAATAAGTTAGGAGAGACCAGAGAATTCTGAACCATTTGGGTAAAAAATGTTGGTAGACACCTGTTCTAGCTCTCTTTGGTACAGCCTGCACAGGAAAGGGAATCTCTGTCCCCATCTCTTCAGACATCTCCACCTACTCATGCTGGAGAACAGGAGAATGTGATATCATGGTACAGAAGGTGAGATGATCCTTTGTAAAAACTAAAAGTGCTACAAAACTGAATAGAATGAACTCCAGCAAAATTTTCTGTCTGACAAAGATAAAACCTACTCTACATTTTGAAATTTCCAAAATGAGCAGCACAACTGGACTAGTTCCGATACCATCTCTGAGGAAGACATCTCTTGCAGGCATGTTTTATCCTTTTGTTGCAGTGTTGCCCAGGTTGACCTTTTTGGGTCATTATTTAAGTGTTGAGTCAAATGGGGAAACTAATTTCTAGCTCTTGTAGTCAGTTTGAGCTTTACAAGCCCAGGTGGTTCATGGGTTAGCTCATGGGCAAAATAAACAATTTTTCTTAGGGTCCCATATTTGTGAATATTGAAACTCTTTCTCAACTCTGATAAACTTGTCTCTCTGGGGACCCTGTGTGCCAGTGCCAATATATTCTGTGTGTGGTTTTCTGCTCCTGAGAGTACTCATTGCACAGACCCACCTGAGTTGTGTAAGTCCATACTTCAGTCCTGCCTCCTGAATGTACTTGGGGACCTCCCCCATAGCAGATCCAGGACTTGTGTGTCAACTTTTCCAGTACCAATCCCATTGTTGTTTGCACCCAGCTACACAAGCAGATATTGACACCTAAGATGAGATGTAGGCTGCCGTAGGTTGCGCTATGGTAAGGAGTCCCAATTCCCATGGTTTAAGCTGTGCAGGAAGGAACTGGTAGATAAGAAGCTCCAGCAATGTCTGCTCACAGCCCAGAAAGCCAACCGTGTTCTGGGCTGCATCCAAAGCAGCTTGGCCAGCAGAGCAAGGGAGGGAATTCTGCCCCTCTGCTCTTCTGAGATCCTACCTGCAGTGCTGCATCCAGCTCTGGGGCCCCCAACACAAGATATGGACCTGTTAGAGCAAATCCAGAGGAGGACCACCAAGATGATCAGAGGGCTCCTCTGAGAGCACTTCTCCTATGAAGACAGGCTCAGATAGTTGGAGTTGTCCAGCCTGGAGGAAAGAAGGCTCTGAGGAAACCATCTAGCATCTTGCAGTACCTTAAGTGGGCCTGCAAGAGAGCTGAACATTCTACAAGGATGTATAGTAGTAGGACAAGGGGGAATGGCTTAAAAATGAATGAGGAGAGGTTTAGATTAGATATTAGGAAGAAAGTCTTTACTGTGAGGGTGGTTAGACACTGGAAGAGATTGCCCAGAGAGGTTTTGGATGCTCCATTTCTCAAAGTGTTCAAGGCCAGGTTGGATTGGGCTTTGACCAACCTGGTCTAGTGAAAACTGTCCCATGGCAGGGGGGCTGGAACTAGATGAGACCTAAGGTCTCTTCCAGCCTAAACATTCTATGATTGGGTCCACAAATTCAAGATTTCTTTGGTCAGAAAAAAGGAGTCATGTGGTGTTTTGTTGCTGAAAGCGAGAATTGAAGACAGGTGAAGATCAACGTCTCGGTTTCGAAGACTGATGAAGTGTTGCAACTAAGGACTGTTTAAATATGAACTTCTGACTTCAACAACTTGTGTAGGTGCCTCTTCATGCAGCTGATGTGCTCGAGGCACACTTCTGCTTTTCTTACGATGTTCAGAGTGGATTCTGCTGTGGGACTGAGGACCTGCAAAGCTGGAAACATCTGGCTCTGAGGAGTGTGAGGCTGCTGCATCACTCCCCTGGCCAAGCACTCCACCTTTGCATCGAATTCATCATCTGTGGCATCAGACCACTGAGCAGATGATTGCCAAACACAAGGGCTGAAACAAGGAAGAGTGTAGGGACAAAGAATGCATGGTCTAGGGCTGGAAGGGTCAAAAGCAGCCCTGCTTGAGGTGGGACAAAGTATCCAAGGTTCCCCTCCTGACATGAGATCAGTCTTGGTGACACCCCTGTGGCCACATGCATTGATGCAAGAGCAGAGACATGAATCTGAAGTCCTCCTGGAGCAGAGTCATGGTACATCTGGGTGGCTCATACGTGACAAGCCATGCTTGATGCTACAGTGAAAGCAGAGGTGCTCTCACTCCTCTGCCACCCTCACATGCAATCTATGAACATACTAAAAAATTCGATTTACAAATCCAGCCTAGCTTCTTGTGGCACTGTCTGACACCTTTGATCTCTGACTCCGAGTGCAATTTGCAGGGCTGACCACCAGAACTTGTGAAAGCCAACAGACACCACCCATTGGCTTTGACAGCCCCCAAGCCATGTGCCTGGCCCTGGCTGTCTTTAATAGCAGAGCTGTCCCACCAGGTGTGCCATCACATCCCCAGGAGCTGTGGAGCCAGGAGGTGACTCACCCCCAGCATCCAGTGAATCAGTGCCAATGGCAGGGATGGAAGTGAGATACTCAAAACCCCGGGCCTCTGCTCTACCCAGCAGACCGCACCCTCCAGGGTTTCCTGCCTGTGGTGAATTGTGTCAGGTTTTATATGTAAGACAGGCTTAAAAGCAAAAAACAAAAGAAAGAAAAAATAAAAGCCCCCAAAAACAAGCAAACAAACAAACAAACAGTAAAACCAACTCAGTTCTCATGAATGAAAAACTACTCAGGCTTCAAAAGCTTTCTCAGCCTTTTGGGGAGCAGCATATCACTCAAATAACTGAAGAAATGTTGTGGGTTTCCTCTATTTCTTATGACCTTCAGTCTGACTAGCGAGCTTTTACCAATGATAGTGAGTGGTAAACACTCACTGATAAAAATGGTTCCACCTTTCTGGGGAGCCTTTTTATCAGGTTGCCCACTTTGGGAAGAACAGCTCAGAGATTCTAGTCTAAGCTGACTACTCAACTGTGCTATAGAAATGAAGGGCGAGTCAGACACACATCCCCTCTCGCTCATACACGCCTATATTTAAGAAAAGTAAAATTGATACACCGGGGCTGTAATAATCAGACTTGTACATGACATGGTCAGCCACAACTGACCACATGGTGGTAAACACTCATCTAGAAATAGGTGTCTGAGGCTTGCTGGGAGGTGTTATCTGTATTCATAGTGTCACATTCTCTCTAATGGAGTGTTTTTCCCATCAGCCAGATCCAAAATGAAGTGTGCTTGCAAGATCAGTCTGGTTGCTTTACACACGTTGTTCATATTTTTTTGTTTCAGCTTATACAAATATGAGTGAATCTCACTAAATGACTCTCCTTTGAAAGTGGCCAATGGCCAATTTGCCATCAAACATCCTTCCTGTGCTTTTATCATGCTGCAGAGAGCAGGGAGGAGAACAAAGACACAGTGGGCTGGTGGAGCATCATCTGAAGTGACTCATACCACAAAGTGTGGGCTCTTTGGAATGATGCCCTGAGTGTTTATTTCCTTCTATTCTTCATCTTGTTGGGGTGTTTTTGTGTTTTCTTCCCACTTCCCATATCTGCATTTTGTTTGGGTTTACATCTATTCAGTTCCTCATATTCTAATAAAACCCAGTTGCTGCCATTTTGTCAGAGTCTTGGGGCTGGTTGGTCTTTTTGGTGTTTGTTTTTCGTATGTTTTGCTTGGTCTTTTATTGGGAAGAGGTTTTTTATATATTTGACTTATTGGAAGGGGCTGTTACCTGAGGGGGATTTTGCAGTGGCAATGTATTTTCTTTCTTAAAAAAAATTTACTCTTTTCACCAATGTAATATTTCAGCTTAACTTCAACATAACAAAGGTTTTCTCTGTGGCAAAACAGAATCTGTTTGACAAATCCTGTTATATCACATTTGAAATTGTGCCATTATGGCCCTGGGAAGGAAGAGGAGGTGTGGTGGGACTAACACCAGCAGGAGTTAAGGGTGAGCAAAGGTTCAGTCTCCTCAGACCTGTCTGTTAGTAGATCTACCCCTGCTCGCAGACACTAATACATATCCTTTTGCTTTTATGTTGGTTCCACAGGATGAAAACTGAAACTAGGACTGCTCTAAAAAGCACAATGCCTTCCTGAGTGTGAGGAGTAAGCTCTCCAGCTTCACAGTACATCATCTGCCCTTCCTGCATACCTGGTGGAAGATTCCACTGCAGCATCCCTGCAGCTCTTACCACCTGCACAAGACTGCACCAAGATGGTTTTTCATCTGTTGTACTGCTCTGCTCTTCCCAACAGCCATATAGATGAGGGGCAAGGGGCTGACTTACCAGGCTTTTAATTTTTCTGTGGAGCTTTTGCCTCAGCAATCCTTTGTGTGAATGAGTCCACAGGTTAGAGAGAGTGAGCAAGTTTGGGGGATTTTTACAAGTTTTAGCTCCTGTGCTCATGTGCTATTCAGACTATTATCCTAACCCATGCAACAGTTTATCATTCACAGTTGCATTGCTTTTTCTTTGCTGGGGAGAGTTTTGCTGCTCACTGAGTTAATGAGTACCTCTAAGTGTCCTGAGGTGCCTCCATTCCCATAAGGAGCCTTCCCTCATGAGTACCAGCTGTTCCCAGGCACAGACACAGTGGCCTTGGCCCACGCTCTCCAATCCACACCCACGGTCTCCTGACTCTCTCGCTTGCCCAGAGGGCCATGCAGGTCAGGCTGCATTTCTGGAGACACTGGTGTGTGGAATTCCAGGGACTGGGACTCCTTAGCACTTTCCACCCTTCCGGGAGGCACTCTAGGGCAGCAGGGGGAAGAGAGGCTAGTACACAAAGGGAGTTCAGTGAAGCAACAGAGAGAGTGAAGACTTGGAGACAAGTTATGGAGATGAGTCAGAAAGCCTAAGGAAGAGTGAGCTAGCCAGCAGCATGCAGGGTGAGTGGAGGTCATACCTGTGAGCAGTCCAGGAACACCTTCCCCTGCTCTGGTTTGGGGAACCAGAACCCTTTGGTGTCCAAATGGGGTGGTGATGACACCCAGGCAGCAAAGCCTTTCTCCAGGATGTCATGAGGATGGTGCACTGGCTGGGATTGTAGCCCTGTGGTGTGACAGGGGACACAGCCCTCCTGCAGCCTCTGCCTCCCCAGATGTCCAACAGGCCCTAAGGTGAAGCAGAGGTAGACAAGGTTTGATTCTGAATCTGGGGACAGGCAACAAAGAGAGTGACAAGCCTTTTCCTGGGGCTGCCCAGAACCTCCTCAAATGCCCCTCTGGTCTCTGCCTGGCCAGGCTGACCAGGACAGGATGGTCCCTTGTCACCCCCCAGCAAGTTCAGAGATAACGACAAAAGGCTCACAGATATATTTCATGGAAGCCAGCTCAGAAGAAAAAGCAACCCATCATTTCAGGAAACCTCATTTTTCATTTGTAAAACACTTTCATTCAGAAAAAAGGGAGGTGGGGAGAGAAGCAAAGCAGGGTGCTGCTTCTTCCCAACCATAGCAAATACACTGTACAGCAATTTCAGTCTTTGAAAAATGCAAAAATGGGACACAAGGAAATCCAGCAGTTACCTCTTGCTTCTAAGTTACAGTTGCTTGTAATTTTGTTCTAAAATACCCTAGGTTGGAGTCTGCCCCAGTCTATTTTCTTTGCCTGGAAATTTTAAGTAGTTGCTGAACATTTAGCTGGAAGAAAATATACTCTTTCTCCTCCGCTCCATGCTTCAAGAAACTTGGTGACCTTTTCCTCATGTCCCCAGGCTTTGGAAAAAGGACTTGAAATGTGGCAGAACTGTGGCTTGGGTGTCAGGAATGTGCTGCTTGCCTGCAAAAAACCTCCATCCAATTTTTGCCAAGTTATAAACCTCTGAAGAAATAAATCATCCTGCTCACAACACTCCCTAGAGTTGGACTAGAACTAAAAAAAATCCTTCTTAGCTTTATTCCACACCCAGGGCTCCCCATGAGCCCCCTGGGGTCTGCACCTGAGCCCCCCTGCATGGAACTTTGTGCTGCAGCCCCAGGGTCTTGGTAGGGTCTCACCTAGGAGGAAGCTCCCCCACCACTGTAAGAGCTGACAGCGCTGGCGGCAGCAGCCAGAGCCCCGGGGCTCTTGGGGACAAGGCAGGAGCTGGCGATGGAGGGGAGGGCAGACGTGGCTTGGGGTAGGATGAGGGATGAGAGAGGGAGAGAGAAGTTGTGCCTTAGAGATGGTGGTGATGGGAAAGGGAAGTTCCTGGAGCATATTGGGACATACTGGGTGAGGACCAATCTTAAGGATGGCAATTCAGAGCACCTCTGGAGGTGTAGCATCAGGCTACAGCCAAAAAGGGTCCAGTGAAATGCACTCCCATCTTGTTGCTTAATTTTTCTGTCCCTTGCATTTCTGTCTCCTTAAGCTAAGGGAACCACATACCCAGGCACACAAACACTGCACAGACAAGTCAAACGTTGACACCTCTTAAATTTGCCCATGTAGCCTTCATAATATTCTCCTCTGTCTGCAAAATACTGTAAGTGAAGTGCAAAATAGCAATAAAAGAAAAAACAACCCAAAGCAAAGAAGCAGGGTGAGACTTTTGTGATTAAAAAGATTTCCTTTGAGAGTTCAAGGCAAGGTACTTTCATCAACAGATTTTGTAAACAGGCAGGATTGTAAGTGATGAGGGGGTTTGTAAATAAAGGGTTGACTTTCTGAGAAGCTGAACACCCACCACTTCAGACAGCGCTACAGTGGTGACCAGCACCTCTGAATCATGGGCCATGAGGTTTTTCTGTATTCTGAGACCTGTGCCAAAACCATCCCTTATCGCTGCTCTTTTTCCCTAGCTTTGCAAAGAGACTTTTCATGCGCTGCGCTTTCATTATTCACCTCTTTTAACCTCCTTTTGCACCCACAGAGGTACCCAGCCCTGGGAGGACATGGTGGGTAATCACTCCAGTCAGTCCCAATCCTTAGTCAGAATTCTGGCATGTCCTTCCTAATTAGTATAATGGATGCAATTGCTCACAAAAGTAGGTTGCTGAGGCCTGGGGTTGGTTGGTGTTGCTTTTGATAGGTATTGATGGTTGCTCTGTTCAGTCAAAAGCAAGGTATAGGCCTGGAAGGTGTAGGCCTACAAAGGTGTAGGCCCTGGGCCTACAGCAGCCCCTCACTGCCGCCACTGGCACCATCTCACCATTTCTCCAGCCGGCTCCTTGCAGTCCTTGGCAAAGTGACAGGTTGTGAATTGTTGTCACATGCCCCCCACCAACACCTCATCTCTGTACACTGCGTTGAGACCCTGACTGCTAATGCAGGGCTGGAAAAGCCTCCTGCCAGCCCTGGTCTGTAGCTCTGCTGATCCTTCATTTCTCATCTGCCTGTGAGCAAGGACAAACAGGGAGCAGCATCAGCTCCTGGAAATGCTCCTTTCACCACCAGCTAGGACAGCACTACCAGGGCAAGGGCGAAATCTGAGATATGAGCTCATGAGGGAGAGTTATGGGCCCTTCCTGGAGCTGGGCACCCCAAAGGCTCCTTGCAGCAGCCCTGAGTACCCAGGGCAGGTGCCAGTCTCATGCTTAAGACTGTAAAGGGGTCCATGGTGTGATTTCTAGGTCTTTAAGCATATGACTCCATTCAAAAAATTCTGTCCATATTTTAAAATTTCTTTTCAACTATCAAAACTGTAATATTTTTCTTATCAACCCTCTCATTATATCACTTTTTCAAAGGTGGCAGGGGAGGGATCTAGTTAGTAATGTTTCCACTCTTCTGCCACTTGCCCCATTGACTTAGACAGGAAACTTCTGAGGGCAAGAAATGTCATTTATTAGAAGCCACTGCAGCTGCCAACCTCATTTTGGTTTGGTGTCTAGACAGTAAAGCAGAAGAGGGCATTAATAAAAATTGAGCAACCAAATGCCTGAAAGTTCTTGTTTGATGGTCTCAAGCTTACCTTCACATGAGGTGAAATCAGACCTGCAAGTTTTTTGAGGGTTTTTGTTGGGTTTGGGTTTTTGGTTCTGTTTTGATTTTGCCTCCAACATGAAGATGACCTGATTTGTGTATGTGTCTTCTGCATACACGTGTGTGCTGATTGTGCCTGCTTCTAGTAATGGAAGTAGGAAACTTCATATAGGATGTGCTACTTTTTCAGAAGTTACACTGTTAGTGCTGGAAAAAGGAAAATCAGGTTGATTCTTAAAGTGACCAGTATAGAAAGATATCCCTTGTTTTTAAATTCCCTAACTCCAAGTAGGGTAGCCTCAGTGTTTAAAAGGAGATAAACATTTCTGTTTATCTCATCTTCTAATCACGTGGGCCAAGGACTCATGTCTGTGTGAATCTTTTCTAGAAAAATACTTCAGACTGCTCCATTGAGCTCTCTTCTGGCTGCTACAAATCCCTGTTTATGTTGCCATGGCTTTATAAAAATGACAGGAGAAGAAGAAATCAGCCCTCCATTTATACATGTTCTGAATTGCTGTCATAAACAGAGGCCTGGATTCATCAGTTTGGGAATCCTTGAAGTGAAAGCAGCACCAATTCCCATCACCATGCTGTGCACTGAGAAAGGGCAGCAAGAACGCTGTGGCTCCTTGAGACATTTGGTTGGTGAATCTGGGGATCTTCTGAGTTTCAGATAAACTGGGAGGCCTATTTCTGCCTGCAGCACCAGCGTTCCTGGAGGTAAGGTCAAACCACCACTGCTCTCTTTCCTTCCCTCTGAGCACAGGTTTTGAGCAAATGTGCTTCCTGGCATCAGACACCTCCCTTGAAAATATTAATCCAGGAATAATCCATGCTCTGCATCATCCTGCATTGCAGGGAAACAAACCTCTTAGTTTTGCAGCTTGGCTATGTTTTTTTTAAAAAATTAGGGGTTTGGGGAGGAGGGAAGAAAATCAGGAAAACAGCAATGGTAAGGGAAACACTAATAAAAATGTTCTTGGTCTATCCCTGGGGGAAAAGAAGAGCCCCACTTTCATTTAAGATGACATAAGCCCCTCACACCCCTCAACAACTTTCTGGAGGATGAAGTCTGCTCTCCAACATGGCCTTTGCAGAGGGATCCCCACATCCAGGAGCAAAACAGCAGCTCCAGCTTGGCCAGCAGCACTCAGTTGTCCCTGCACCCCCTGCACACACTTCAGAGCTGCAATTCATACAGCGACTGCTGAAGTAAAAACAGGAGAAATGGGGACTATATATAAAAGAGCTGGAGTAAAGTCAAGTATTGGATTCTGCTTCTCAGTAAGTCTGCTGTTTTTAGAAGAAGCCAAGCTTTGCACACCCAGCCCCTGAGCAGCTCAGCCCTGCAGTGCTGCCATGAGCGCCTGCAGTGGGGCCCCAGCCTGCAAGGAGCAGCTTTGCCTCCAGGCTCTGCCTCGCTGCCTGAGCACCCAAAACCACACTCCACTGCATCACACAGACCTGGCTCCTAGAGTGCCATCCCCTCTGCTGGGCTTTCTCTCAGCACCTATGGAGCATAGTTCTGCAGAACCAGGAGTACTCCCAGCAGGCTGAGGGCTGAGCCTTGAAGTCATTGATTTTGGCAGGGGTGAAGAGGTGTCCTCCTCATCAGTGAGCCTCTGCTCCACCAAGGTCAAGCCTCCTTTGCTCATCCCTGGCTGCTACTTCCAGGGACAGCAGTGTCTGGGCATCTCAGTATCTCTGCTGAGTCACCTGCACCCATGCATGGCACAGGTGTCAACACCAGAGCAGGCAGGTGACTGGGGAGACTGGACCTGGCCAGGCCCCCACTCCTGATTTCAAGCTTTCTTACTGGTGTGAAGTACTTTTGAATGGCTTCCCTTTGATATTATTTTATTTTATTTTATTTTAATTGTTTCTTGGAGACGTTTTTCCCCAAGAAAAATCTTAAGGAAATCTTGCTTTCCTCCCATCCCTTGCTGAATTTAAAAAAAAAAAAACCAAACTAGACAACAAATAAAAGCCCAAATTCCAAATGTCACAAAATCCCCTGTTTCTTCTGCAAAACAGAATTCTTATTGTCCCACAGCCCCAACTTATTGACAGGCAGAGGCAAAGCAGACAGACCTGTGGCAGCAGTGGGAAAGAAAAAAAAGCACACAAGAAGGAAAAAACACAAACACTTCCACTTGGGATGCAGCTCAATTCCCGAGGTGCTGCTGCTGTGAGCGTTGCCCAGGCTGCAATGAGGTGATGGAGAGTGTGGGGTCAGAGACATTCCCACCACCCAGGACAGGGGCTTTCCAGATGCCATGGGGCTGGAGAGAGGTCTAACATGGGGCAGGGCCATGAAAACAACACCAAGGAGTTTGTTTTGCTGTCTGTCAAAGCCAAACTAGCACAGGCAGTGACAATAGAGCTGTTGCAAAAAAATGAACACCAGGGAGCCACCTTGCCTCCCTCCTCAGTCAGTGCTTCTGAATTACAGGGAGGCAGAAGTACTAAGTGAGAATAAACAAGCAATGGGGAAGGAAGAGTAGAAGGCAGCTCCATTCAAACTGGGTAAGAGAAAAAAACAACTTTAAAAAACAATCACTGGTGTGAAGTTCCTGATGCCAACCACAGAACAAAAGGAACTACCCTTTGGTCTAAGTAAATGTGGTCAAGTAGCTGCTCTCTCTTCCGGCAGGTTCCCAACAGTAATGAGGGTTTTACCTGCAGGTGAAGCTTCCTGGTCCCTCTCAGCAGTGCCCAGCCCATGCAATCCCCATTTCTGAGCAGCAGGATCTGCCCTTCTCAGGAGCAGCTGGAAATGAAAACTATTTCAGACAGACAAAACATCCAGTACCATCAGCTGTGGACATGGTTTGAGAACACAGGGCTGCAAAGCCCTGGAATGGCAGGAGCTGTGTGGTGTGGACATGTGCATCACACAGCCACGCCTTTGTTAGCTTTGCTTGGGGCACATTCTTGGTTTATGCTGTTGTGAGGGTTTTTAATATCCTGGAGAGATTTTGGGCACACATCTAGTGGCATTAACTCATCTCTGATTGCACAGGAGGCCCTCTGCCTCTCCTCTCACTGTTTTCCTGGGGATGCCCCTGTGGCTGATGGTAGAGGATGTTGCAGGACACACTTGCAGGCTCTCTCTTCCAAGGCACCCAGCATGGCCAGCATGGCTGTGCTCAACCGGATGCCAGCAAAAATGTGCTGGTGCATTGTGTGTTGCAGGATGAGCTGTAGCAATGCTACTTCTTGGCTGCCTTTGTTATATTCACCCTGCCACCTTCTCCCAGACTTCGTAGTGTGGCACCACACAGAGCTCCCAGCTGGAGCCACCAGTGCTTAGTGACAGAGAAATGCCCACACACTGCCAGAGAGCTTGTCTGATTTGAACCAAGACAAGACACAGTCTCACCAAAACCAGCATGGGAACATCAGGATGGGCCAGAGGTAATGCCAGTCCAAGTATGAGCTTTTCTAGATTTATGCTGTTCTGTACATCTTTGAAATGACAGAACTAAGTCCAGAGCATATCCCCTCTGTTTCCATTGACAAAATATATTAGCTGGTGCAGGACAGGGAGAAGCTACATACTTACTTTATTTTTGCCGTGATGTATTTGAGGAGAAACAAGACCTATTAGAAGGCTGAGCCTGACTTAGTACGATGAGTTTGGTGCCAGCCAGGGCTGGCAGACTTCAAATCAGAGTAAGAGCTGTGAGTAGGAGAGCAGCAGTGCAGAGGAATCCCTGCTCCAGTGTGAGAGGCATCACATACTTGGGAGCCCAGAAACTGTCCCTCTCTATGCTGCATCTCAGTTCCAGCTCTCTTGCAAGACACTGACTGAAAGATTAGGCCATCGAAAGGCTGGAATTAGTTATTTATGGGCAAGTTTCTTTTAAAGTGAGTTTTGATACAGAAATATTTTCTCCTCATGCAAAGTCATCTGAGGTGGTCAGGAGGGAATTAATATCCTGTAGGCTGTCCTGCAGGATGGAACACCCAGAATCAGTACAGGTGGCCTTTTTATCTTTGTAATCATAGAAAGATGAATTCAGACAGGCAGAGACAGAGACTCTTAGACACTTTTGGGTTATCATGCCTGATACAGCCAGCAGGAAGAGTCTGATTCACTTCTGGAAAAATGTTACACCACAACCAGACTGCCGAGCCCTTGGCTGCAAAGCAGGCCTGCAACTGCTGCAAGCACAAAGTGAATCAGCCACACCACGGGCAGGCTTTTTTAGGTACAAGCCTCCAGCTGACAGCAGGCAGTGGGAGCCTGGCTGCCAGAGAGAGAGAGAGAGAAGGCAGCTCAGCACTCCTGGCAGCCAGACCTCCATCTCCTACCTGCCCGTGCACAGCCCTGGTGTCTTTTGCTCTGTTTCACCCACAGCAATTTTGGGTACCTGCCCCTCGCACTCACGGGCACCGTTCCCATGGAGGCCCCCCGTCTATTCTTGTAAAGGAACCGATTCAAGTAAACTCTGACTCTATATTCCCACCTTTGCTTGACAAACAGAACAGGGAAATGCCATTAACACGCAAGCCTTCCTCAAACTACCTTGTTTTTGCTGCCAGTCACAGTGGAAACAACACCACTTCCTCCCACATGCTGTCAGTGCCTAGACTGTATTATTTGCTTTTAATTGAATTAAAACCAGCCCATTGCTTTTTTGTTATCCTATACAAAGTGCTAAGTTCTGCAAACACCTTGCCAGAGTGACTAAATCAGATGGTGAGATAATTATTTCCACCACATCAGTTGCTTCAGTTCCAAATTGGCCATCAAAACACAGGCAGGTGGCTGTGAGGTTCATGGAATGTCCTCAGCAGTTAGGTAACACCACAGACCCACTCCCAAATAACTGAAATCATCTCTGGTTTTTTAAAACATAGAGTTTTCTCTCAGGGGTGACATCTCAGCCCACAAAGTCAGTGGAGTCAGAATTTTGAGCCTCCACCCCAGCCCTGTCCTTCTCCAGCTTCTTAGATTGTGTTACACCAACACCTCAGTTTCCACTAAAATAATATTTATTCTGTGGTTGTTACTGCTGTCATTAACGCGATTGCACTCAATTTACATTATTCCTTGCAGAGAAAAGAAAACCTTTGCTTTGATCATCAGCATAAGAAGTGATAAACGGCACATTTGCTTTGTGTACTTCTCTTAAAACTCACCTCCTTCCAGAGCATTTAAAAGCAAACCTGAATGATTTCTTACAAATAAGCACAGGACTGTTTCAGGGGTGGAAGAATGGCTTTGGGTAGCCTTTAATCATGGGTTTACTCTGGACATACTCCAGACTTTTATTCGCCCCTTAGCAAACCTCACCAGGTGTTTCCCCACTCACTCTGGGGGCAGGTTAACTTTCTCTCTTGCCAGGCAGAAGACCTTGTCCCATGAATCCTTCTCAAGCATCGGGTAGGTGACCTTTGCCTGGTGCATTTAGCCTCTTCCCTCCACCCATGGGATGGGGGAAAGGAGCAGTGGCTTCCCCAGCCCAGCCCACAGAGGGGCTGCAAGGGGCTTGGGGAGAAGATGGAGACAATCAATGTGCAAGGCTTGGCTAAATGCTCATGGAAAGGGAAGGACATCTCTGCTGGACTGTGTGATCCAGAGCAATCCCATGCATTCTGGGAACATAACACTTCCTTGCACCTGTGCAGCTCACAGCAACACCTTGCTGGAGCATGGTCATGGCAATGGTAGTCCAAGGAGCTGGGCTTTCCGAAAAAGAGTTGACTAGCAATGGCAGCCTGTGCTTTTGCATCATTGGCAATAAAATCAATGATTAATTGAACTATTCACTACTTAAAATCAGCCTTCTTGGCCCATTAAACCCATGGCAGTCTTCGTGAGATTCCCTGGTGGACTGGACAGGAACTGCTGTCTTTGTTCCAAAAGTAATACTCTTCACTTTCTATCTCCAAACATGGAGCTGGAGATGTCTGGGCAGGAGCAGGAGCACGTGGGTGTCTGTGGGGAGATACTCACCTAAAGCCAAGGAAGCTTAGCTTGACTTTGTTGAGGAACTGAGGAAATATTCAACATCCCACTTTCACTAAGGCTTCACCACATCAGGACCACTTGCTAACTTTCACTCCTCTTAAAAACGTTCTTCAGGCTATGCTCTGCTCCTTATCTGATCTCTGGGCTCTCAGTTCCTTCTCTATGGCCACCTTTGTCTCTCCCTCAACATCATCTTCTTGTCTTTCCACCTGGCCCTGCTGTGACCTTGGCTATATCACTGGCTGTGGCTTTGCTGCTTTTTTCATCCTCTCCTTGTCCCTCTGCACAAAGATCCTTCAGGTCCTCTCCAACAGCTCTGAGTCTCCTGATTTTATGTCTCTGTAGCACTGGGTTTAGTCTGGGTCACTCTATCCCAGCTCATGAGCTACTTTTACCCCATTCTCCAAGTGTGGATAAAAGCCTCCTGGCAAGGCCTTCCAATAACCCTCTCCTCCAGCTCCTCTGGACCCAGCCACACACCTAACATTGACTCCTCTAAACACAACCAGATCCTTTCTTCTGACCATCATCATCCTCCATCCTCTTCTTCTTTCCTTGCCTCCCTTCCTCCTGCTTGCCAGAGCACCTGTGGCTGCAGCATCCCTCTTGCTGCTCCGCCTTCTGCTCTTTTTCTCCCTTCAAGCTCATCCTCAAGCTTCCTCCCCTATTCCAACCACAACTCACTACTCTGTATTCCTCAAACTCCCCCTTGCCCTCCACTTACCCCATATTTAGCAGCCCCACTGTCACCTTCCCTCATGGCCAAGGCCCCACCACTGCCCCTTGGGAGGCCCTTTCACTCCCTTTTTCCTCCTCCATCCTCCCCTAGGATGGTCTCCAGGCTCGCTTCTGGCCCACCCTTATGGTATCCCTCTCTCAACTCTCACTGAGCAACTCCAGACATGCCCTCATAACAGCTCCCATTCCCCTCATATTCCCCCATAACTGACCCACTGACCCTGTGTGGCCACAAGCAGCAGCTCATACCTCTATACTTGTCCACGTCTTTTCCCAGCCAAATTTAGCTTGTCCTTCTTTTTTTTTAACTTTCTTTTTTTTTTTTTTTTTTTGAGGGGAAGATCTGTCTTTATACACTGATTCTTATTTTTACTTTTTTTATGCCTTTCCTGCTCCCCATGTCTGCACGTGCTGCCTTATTTCTGAGAACTAGCTGACTTCTCCTCGTGGCCAAAACCCACTAAAACCCACTTCTCTACTTCAGACTCTTGCAAAAGGCAGAACGCACTAAATGGCCCTAATGAGCCCCAGGTATACCTGCAACTGAACTGTCCTCAACCTGCTGTCCTTCTCCACACTTTGTCCTTCCATTCACTGGGTTCATGCCTGCAGCCACTGTCCTCTGCCTCCTTCACCCAAAGATGCAGAATTTTTCCTGGCAAAGACGCGTTTTGGCTGGAATGGTAGAGAGCAGTGCTGATGATCCTTACATCCTGCCAGACTAACTTCAGTACTATCCTATCCCACAGGGCTTTGCCAGAGGGGCTGGAAGAAGAGGCTGCACATGAGCATTCACTTTCCCCTGCCCACAGTCAGCCTACCACCCAAGCTGCTGGCCAAGGGAAAGGGTTGTTAGTGCCAAGAGCTACAGCCTTCATCCTGGGAACACCTGGCATATGAAAGGAGGAAAAATGGGTTTATTGGGCCCTAGGGGTATGTGCTTGGTTTTCCACAAGACCTTGCAGGTAAGGTGGAGTTCTGGAGCAGAAATAGCCTGCAGTGCAGCATCGGGGCGTTAATAAGGCACAAGGAATCAGTGGACACTCCTCCTCTGGTGGAGTCCGAAAAATTAGGTGCCTAATATGTGTTGAGAGCCTGCAGCAGATACTGATTTGCACCTGATCTTGTTTCCTCTCCCCAGGCCAATATTTTCACAAAATGTTTAGGGTGTCATTAGCACCTCCTTCACAAGGGAATAAACCCTGCCAATTGCGTAAAAGATTATTGAAGAAGGGTGAGAGTGGCTTGCTAGCTGCACACACACACACACGCACTCTCTGTATGCAATATCTTCATTTTTTTACCTAATGCTCTGGTTTTGACATAAATTTAGCAATCAAAAAAAGTAGTCAACCTTCACAATATAAAAATGAAGCCGGGCCAAATAACTTAGCCAGATTATCTGCAGCTAGCAGGCTGCAGGATGGTAAGCAGCACAGAAGTCATGCTTCAACTTCCTGCATTCATCGTCCCTGCGCTCCCCTGCGTGCTGGAGCACCCCCCACCACTGCCTCCCAGAAATGAACTCATTCATTTCCAGAAAACGCCGCACCGCCCCCCTCCCTGCGGCTGGGACCCCAGGTGCCCCGGGTGCCTTTGGCTTTTGCGGGGGTGCAGGTGCCCCCAGGACGCAGATCCAGGAACTCCACGTGGGCAGCTCCCGGGAGAGCGGCAGAGCGGGGATGTGCGCGCCGGGGACCCGGGACGGGCTGGGCAGTCCGGCGGCGGCGTCACCTCTGGAGCCGATGGCGCAGGTGGGACCGGGTCCCTGGGCACACGCAGCCTATCACAGCTCCAGCCTTTCAACTTCCTTCTTGCGGTTTGCGTCGCCTCGATTTATTCATTTCCTTGTAATTCGCAGATAGACATCGATGCTATATTTAAACGGTGCCTGTAACTGTGTGGGGATTGCAGGTAAGCCATTTTATCTGTAGAGTGATGGTTTTAAAGGAAAGTGAGACTTCAGAGTCATTTTCCAGGCTGGCGCTGTCTGCGGGTACGGGTGACCCGCATCCACGCCCAGTGCCACCACGCAAACCCCCCTCCCTGGCCCGCGGCACCAGGCACAGAGAGCTCCCAGCTCCTCCAGCTTCCTGCCACCAGCACCGAGAGGGCCCTTCTGCCTCTGTCCCACACAGACTGCTGTACAAAGCTCAGCAACCAAACCAGCTAATTAGTTCAAATAATAAAATTGCAATTAAAACTTCCAGGATTCCGTTATATTGGGGGTGGAAGAAGCTTAAGAAGAAAACACTGTGTTTGGTTTTAAAGGGTGAAAAGGATTTACAATATTACCATGCAAACATCTGTCATTTATTTCACCACTTTCCTTTGGAAAGTCCATGTTAAGCAATGGAACATAGGATGGCAATCTATGTTAAAAACCACAGAGCAGCCAGTTCTCTGGATGGAGGGTCACCAACTAGTTCGGGAAAAGATGAGATAAAGGGTGAGGGCATCAAGAACTCTTCAGACAGAGTCTGGATTTTTTAGCTGAGTTGTGAAACCCCCATTGCTCTAAACAGCTCTGACCTTTCCTATTTCTTGGAGACTGACGTCTCTACAGCAGATGAGGTCACTCACCCTGTTTTTGAAGTCTCTCTCTCACTACTCTTTGCATGGGTTTTTTTTCTGTGGGAGGGGACAGTCATGAAGAGGGCTAAACCTCTTGATCATGTGTGAAAAAAGGAAATGAAAATGAGCTATTGGAGATGTATCAAGCCCTGACCCATAACTTTAGTTTCTGAGGATATAAAATCATGAAACCCAGAAGTTTGAAAGGAAAAAAGTAGGATATCTAGCTCTAAAAGTGATTTTATTGGAGGCTATATACTCTGTGCTAGAAACCAGAAATGCTCATCATTTGCTTTTATGAGACAGTTATGAGTGGCTCTGACAGGAGCATGAGAAACCACTGATTCAATCACCCTGAGAAACTGCAATTTGAGTGTGGTGCCTTGGGTGGAGAGAAGCTGCACACCAGCTTCCTACAGGAAAGCCTAGCTTAAATGATTGCCATGATTATATTCTGCAGATCAGTTCATGGGCTTGAGGGTCAGAATCACAACTGGGAAGATACAAGAGCATCCTGCTCACAATTACAGAAATTGTGGTGCTGTCTAGAGACTAACCTTCAAAGGTAGTGCCCCGTCCTGCTTGGCATGCTCAACTAAGAGGCACTGTCTGCCTTTAGGTCTTGCTGCCAGTGTAGAGGAAAACTGATAGAGGACCCAAGAGAGAGTCAAAAGGGTTAGCTAGACCACAGCAAGGTACCTAGCAATGTCCATTACTAGATGGCTGCAACCACCAGGAAAAAAGGGAATTTCTTGATGACAAAAGGGAATTTGCTGAGGCATATTAGTCCAGGAAGAGAAGGCATAAGACTGTATGAGACAAATAGTCCCTGGTATATGAGTAGGAGTTATCCATGGACAATGACAGGCTAATGCACTTTGGAGACACACGGCAGAAGTGCTTGAACCTGAAAGCATCTGACCACTGCCTGTGCTGCACTGGCCATTCCCAGGTCAGAGAGAATCTGCATCTTGCAGACCTGAGGAAATCAGGGCTCTCTATCTGCCTGATCCAGATTTAAACATCTTCATGAAGGAAGTGAGAAGGAGCAAGATGAACAATACGGTGAGGATGGGAAGAAATGTGCTTCATGTACACACTGCACTTGGACTGACATAGCCAGGAGAGCTTGGAAAGCATATTTCAGGTAAGATGCAAGTGTCTGCTCTAGCTTCACCATGTTCACATGGACATTCACAGAACTTCCTCTGGGAGGTGGTTTCATTGATGCTACATGGACATAATTTCTGCCGGGCTAGGAAAGGTAAGCAGAAGGACAACCAGAGCCCCTAAGTTTTTGGATTTCAGACATTCCTAGAGCAAGAATTCAGAAGCCTGGTCTCAAAATCAAAACACAGAAAGCCTAAGGGTCAAAGATGAAAACACTTCCCAGAAATATGGAGGGAATGCATTAGCTGTGGTTTGTGAAAAGTCACCTGGATCTCTCTATTCTCTTAGCTTAAAAGACAGAATTTTTTTGCATAATTCATGACCTGTCTTTTGTAGGGAGCAGGAAATGATAGCTGAAGTCTGGAAGACTGATCTGAGAGAAGTACCCAGCACAACAGGTCTGGCCTCAGCTGGCAGCACTGTAGCTGGAGTGGCAGGAGGCTGCCAGCTGCTTGCAGAGACATTCAAGGCAGTCGTGCTGTGCAGAACAATAAGAATGCATTTGTGAAATGAAGTCCTGTGTTTCATTGCCATCGTTTACCAGACACTACTCCTATCTAAGAGATGAAACCTGGACTGGGCTCTTCACACCCTTGATAATTGCCTTTTCATGGAACATCACCCTGGGCAGAACCACTCAGACATCAGCTGTCCAGTCAGCCTCTGCGAGGGCCAAGCAGAAAAACAAGTCCAAACCCAGAACCAAGGCATCTAGCCTACTTTTCAGTTTCCACTTGGGCACAGGTGATTGTCTTTTCCTATTGCCAGCTGGCAAAAGGACAGTGATAACCCATCCAGTCAGTGTGTTTGTAAGTTATTTAACATCTATTGCTGCAAGAGTCTTATTCTGAGACACCTAAGTTAGCTCCTCCTTCACTGTCATTTCAGCACAGTCAGGGCATGGAGCATTCCTCAGCCATTGGGCCAGCTGGCTCCTGAAGCCCAGCAGTGGAGCTGGTTGTGGGTCAAAGTGGATGTGACCACTCCTCTGGGATGCAAGGAGGATGTGCACACCTGACTACACACTTGGAAGTTGAGTGCTGGAATGGCTGCACACAGCTACCTCGCAACTACTCCGAGTCACAGGGACCTGGTGACATCTCTTCAGAGTCAACCAAACTCATAAGCATTAAATCAAAAATCAGTAGCTCTCAGCCTACTACCAGCCAGATGAGAGTTCAGATAAAAACCACCCTAGCAATCTTTATTATCTTACCATCCAAGTTCATCTAAATTTGACACAGAGTTCTGCCTGGGAAAGGAGATACGATTGTTTCAATTTGCTTGGCCTCTCTGGTGAGTGCTCTTTCTCTTTCTCTCTTCCCTCCCCCTTCCTCCCCCCTGCCTCTCTACTAGTATACACAGACAGTGATCTGACAGCGTGCAAGAGAAAATGCTTTACTTTTTCCTGAAAGCCCTGTGCCGAGGGTGGTGTTTCCCCACCTCCACACTGCTGACAAACGCTGATGTAAACACCATGAATGTGCCCATCTAAAGGCCACAGGGGTTTTCACGTGAATCCTGCGTTTTTTCCACAAAACCCATTACACTGTACTTCAGCTTAAAATATATCTCTTTGTTTCTGGTTAACCTACAACCCCTCTAAGGCTAATATAGTTTACAGACAAACTACTCAGCAGAACGAAATTTGGAATATAGGTGCTTCTCTGCTACAAAATCCTTTCAAGAAACGGTTGCAACTGTGGCTGTATTAAAATCAGAAAAACCAATACTGACACAAAAAACGTTTGAAAAAAAACCAAACAGTTATGCCTTCAATGTTGACAGGAGTAAAACATGTCATTTAAAACGCCACCGAAAACATAACAGGAAGGAAGCAGACCTCAGAAACTATAAACAGAATTTAACAGAGGTAGGAAGTACCTCAAATGCTTTCACGTAGTGACTGTAAAAAAGATACTAAAAGGAGAAAATGTTTCCAGGTTTTTTTTTTTTTCTTGTTTGCTTTTTGTTTTTTCCCCACTTTGGAGATTCATAGTTATTTTGAACAATAAGAAATGGTCACAAAAGTAAATGCAGCTTTAAGTTGCAAAACAATTTATGGTACAAATAACAGCTTGATTTTCCTTCCACTCACCCCCCTGCGCCATTCCTCCAAGCAAGTTGTGTTTGGCCAGAAATTAGATGGTGCTCTTCTAGCTCCTCTCCCTCCCTCCTTCTCCACAGCTGCTGGCTTTAAATTATGCTACTTCAAGGACAATAATTAAAAGCACATTCCAAAGCCAAAAATTATAATGCACCTTGATAGTCAATAGGAGTCTGCACAAAAAGAGAAAATACTCTCCCCCCCCCCATCTTCAGACACTTTACAGATCTCATGACTGTATTATTTCACACCTTGCTTGCTCTGTAAGCTCCTGCACCCAAAAACCCCTCAGGACCCTGATTTCCAGCAAAGAGGGGCTACCGGGTAAACTCCCTCCTCTTTGCAACTCCACTACTTTGGTTTGCTTTACCATCCTCCTTTTCACCCTTTCCTAGCTTTACTTACTTTAAAGTGCACTGGAAACTCTAACAACCAGGAACCAAGTGGCAGTCAGAGGATCCCTACATGCTGGGCTGGGCAGGAGAGCACCAGCCTGGTCCCCCAGCCCCAGAAGCCCTGGAGGGGCAGAGCATGGCAGCACCAGATCCCCAGCTGCAGGAGCTCTGCTGCGCTGACCATGGACCTGGAAACCAACAGCCGAAGGGGAACCTCTCTATTTTCCTTTTTTCTGCTACCTGTGGCTAATATTGCAGACATTTCCGTAAACAAAAATCCTTACCTTTTGACCTTTCTCTGCACTTTTGGCTCAGAACAGAGTTCCCCATAGACAGCCAGCAGTGCTGCCCAGGTTCACAGTGCAGAACCACACGCGTTAGATTTCTCCCACTACTGAAAACAACACATACGCACCGAGTTGGTAGGGAAATAGAACTTTATTCCAAGACGTGAGCTGAAGCAATGAGCATATGAAGCAACAACCACTAGAAAAAAAGTGAAAAACACATCAAATATTTGTATTGTACCAGTTAAGTCTGAACACAGAAGTCCCTTTCAGTAAAATGTACGCACAGGACAAAAGCACATGCGAATCTCAGATGGTCACCCAGAGCATTGCTTTTAATGTCTAAGAAAGAGGTCTCCCCTACAAAAATCTTTAGCCAGGAAAAAAACCCTTCAAGTAACAAAGTAGAAATGACCTGTTCATTCTGCTTGGCATTGTGAAGAAGAAGAGGGATAATATATCCCAAAAGAGTATGCATCTTTAAGATGTATAAATTCAAATTCCCTAACACAAGTCTGCTGCCAGACCAAGTACCGTTTTTTCTTCCTCATTTAGGAAGTCAAGTGAAGTATGTCTGCTAAACACAGGGAGATCATGTTCTGGAGTGAAACCTACTAAGACCACATGGGCTGCCTGCCAGCAAGGAAACTTCATTGACACACACACCCAGAAGACTTCTTTGTCTTTCTAAAAGCACCCTACCACTGAAAGCTGCAAACTGCATCAAATTCTACAAACATTCAAACAAGTATTTCCTTGACTGCCTTAGTACAGAAGGCTAAATGCTGCTCTCCTTGAGCTCTCCTTTCACATTCATTTCAGTACCACTGGAAGAAAGCTGCAAGTGCACAAAAACAGCAGAGTTGGCTCTGTCCAAGTCACGGGTGGTGGTTATTTTAACCTGGCTTATGTATGTGACATCAAAAAGGGGTAGCTGGACCATTTCTGTGCTATTTGCAAGGTCTGCCAACTTAATTCTAATGCATACATACATACATACATACATATGTACATATATATGTGTATGTATAATGCATGCATAGTAGCTTACAATTATAAGAAAAAAACAATTTATTTATAAACCTGCTCTTTGGGAGTCTAGAATTTTAGTGGTTAATCCACTAAATCCACAGGTAATATGAGTTGAACGGTCACTCTTCTTAACACAGTACCATAAATGCATTACCTTAGAAACTGCTATCATGGAGGCTAATCCAATAACAACAATGGCAGCAACAAAATTCGTTGTCAGGACAAGTGTCAGTCAGACATTAAAAAAATATGTCTCTGAAGAATTGCATTGTTTTCAAAAATACACTGAAATATTCTATACAAGAAAATAGGCATCACACTTATGAATCTAAATTTATAACCACGTACATGTATTAGCTATTCTCAATAAACCATCTACATTTGCTACCCACCTATAGTAGCTACAGTTTCAAATTGGGAACACTGCAAATTTATGTACTTTCCCTGAGATCAGTAATCCAAAATAAATAGCCCTGCAAAGGAAACAGTGTAAACTCTGGATTTAAGTCTTCGGTATGGATCAGTCCTCAAAAGCCAAGAAGAATATTAAAGCAAACGTAAACACAGCAATCATTTTGTCAGTTTCGAGTTAATTCTCAGCAACAGTGGAACCCCATGTGAGACGTAGCATCCAAATGTTGAAGACCTGTCAATTTTATTGTACAATACAGTTGTCCTAGTTGCTCACTTTCCTATCATTGTACCCCTGGAGGCATCCAGCTGGGATTGTGGATGTCCAAATCGTGACCCAGATCTGCTCTTCCACTCTGCACAATCTTTACAGTGCCTTTTTAAAACCACTCTTTCTGAGGTTCTTACTCTTGAATAGAGGAATGGCGAACAGATGTGTGATAATCCTCTGGACTAGTCACAAGTTCTGGTAAATCATAGCCTCTCAGCAGATGTCCACTGTTTTGTTGAGCAAAGTAATACAGCTGCCTGGCAAACATTGGTTCAACCTTAAGAACAGACAAAATGTTAATCAGACATGTGACAAAACTTCACGCTCCTCATCTTAGTTATTCAGGGTGGTTTTAAGTTAAAAACAAGTTGGGGCAGAACAGTTCTGCTTCCTGGAATGGGAATACAATTTCAATGGTTTTACTAATGTCTGTTTTAAACTAGGTCTTGCCTAGCCTAGCCTAGCCCTGCTGCCCAGTGTCTGCACACACTCCTTAGTGTCTACCTGCACACACTCCTTACCTTCACCACCTTCATTATAAGGGACTGTAGCAGTGACACAAATGATGTATCAAAAATTGCAGCCCCTTAGCCAGCCCCAGGCTGTGAGCAATGCCCACAGGACACACATGCCCACAGCCACTCCAAGTGTTTAAATACACATTGAACATGCCAAAAGTCTTGTCTGCACTGCAAAGTACTTTGAGGACTTAACTTGAAATGTTGGAGCCCTCAGGTAGGCAGAGATATGTTGCCAAATGACTGTGTCTGAAGTTAGATTTCAACCTAACATTTTAGGTTACTTTTGTTTCCGTTCATTCAAGCTCTGATGAGAAATTTGTTCAACCACCAAGTGGGATTTGTATGAGTTAACACTGCCTTCACTTCTGTCTCTTCAGAAACCACCACTCCCTCTCAGAGCTTTGGGCTCTGACTGTAAATATTTGGGCTGTACACTGAGAATAAACACCTGAAGCTCTCCTTACTCTCAGTGAAGGACAGGCTGATGACACTTGTCCACAACCCTCTCCTGCTGGTCAGCCAATACCTCCATGTTAAAAGACACAGGCACTGTTTTGGAGGAAATAAATGCCAAGGTGGAGATGGGAAGGCAGTGGGACACGTGCCCCAGGCAGCTTTCAGTGCATTACTGTTTGGTGGGATGGTAGGGTCCCATCAGCCCACAAGCCAGGACAGATCAAGAGGATGAGCAGACTGAGCAATTGGCAGAGGGGAAGCAAAGCTCTGGAATGAGCAGGAGGTACAGGCTCACAGAGAAGATACCAGGATAAGAGATGGATAAGGGGGCTGGAGGGAGGATGGTATAAAGCAGGGATGGAAAGCTGGAAAGTCAAAATAAGAATGGGAAAAAGTTGAAGGAGAGTCAGGGATGGGCAACCATCTCTAACTAGTCATTGCACAGCTCAGGATGGATTTGTGAGCTTCTCAACTTCCACCCCAGAGATCTGCCAGGCAGCAGTGTGGCAGCACAAAAGCTACACAGCTAAGCAGAGGCCACAGCTTATGGTAGAAATCTGACTTGGCACCCATCCTGCTACCAAAGGGGCTTTCAAAAAACTTAAGAGACACCAGTTTTCTTCTCAAGGATGCAGTAAGCAAAGCCCTGCCACTAATGTGAGCATTACCACCTCTCTTGTGGTTTTATGGGCCAATACAGCCAATTCAGAAAGTACCTGGTCTCAGTCTCCACCATCACCCTCTCTCAGAGAGCATCCTGAAACAGCAGCTTTGAGTGTGTGTGAACTGAGGTCAGCCAGCCCATGAGCCTGACAGCTACTGAACCCTGAAGCTGCACAGGCAGCCCCTGCATCCTATCAAGGGCTGAGGCCCTTGAGATGCAAGCTGGGATTCTGGAGCACCTTCAGGTGCAGTGAGTGTAAAAGCACCACAACCTGCAGTGGCCAGGCAACCCAAGCAGCTGCACAGCTGGGCTGGTGCCAGTAACAGCACAGCCCAGCAGTTCCAGGTACATTTCAGCTTTAGATGGGATTTGAAACAGATCAAAAAATGCTCTACAGAGAGGGAAAATCAGGTGCTCTGCCCTACTGAGGGCTTCCAGTCAGTCCCTGGCAGATCTGGGGATTAAACCTTGCTCTGGAAAGTGCTGCATCTTCAACAATTTACTACCTCCCTCATAATCTACATGAGGCACAAAAGCCTGACTGGCAGATTCATATCCTCCAAGGAGTGTGCTTCTTTTAGGTAAGGCAGAAATCCTACTTACATGGGCTGTAATTAGTTTCCTCTGCCTCTGTGGATCTGGAAATTCCTCCCCAAAGCACAGAGCGACCTGATATCTCGGCAGCGGACGTCCATGGTGAGCAAAGGCTTGCAGCTCTGGGAAGAGAGAAAGTACCGTGCTCTGGAATAATCAGGCAAGCATCACACAGCTACTCACTCACTCCCACCACCAGCATGGGAGAGAAAAACAGAATGGCAAAAGGAAAAAAATGTGTGGGTTGAGATAAAGACAGTTTAATGGGTAAAAAGAAACAAAGAAGACAAAACAAAGAAAAACAAGTGATGGAAAAAGCAATCACTGGTGACTGGCTGATCTACACACGGCCAGTGCCCAAGCAATAGCAACCTCTGGCAAATTCCCCCATGCCCTGTTTTACTGCAGAACACAAGGTCATATGGAATGGAATAGCCCTCGGCTGGGATTGTTGAAGCCCTGACTGTGCCCCTTCCCAGACTCTTGTCCACCCCAGACTGCAGCCTGTGAGGGCAGAGTGAGACAAGGAGAAAACCTTGACATTGCGCTTGCACTGTTCAACATCAGCTGTATTGTCCCTGTGTTATCAGCACAAATTGTCCCTGTGTTATCAGTTATTTGTTTAGGTCACAAATCCAAACCACAGCATCACAAGGACCACTGTGAAGAAAATTAACCCTGCTCCAGTCAAAACCAGTACAGGCCAGTAAGACTTTGTGGATGACCTTGGAGCACAATGGAGAAGATAAAGTAACTCCAGGGGTTGATGAGAGAGGTCAGGAAAAAGACAAAAGGTAAGCACAAGACACTGAGTTTGGAGACATTCCCTGGGATCATGGGGAGCTGGATATTTACAACACTGCAACTTTTCTGTTTACTTTGTCTCGCAATTAATTTCATATGCACAAACCAAGATGTCTTCCAGTTAGTACTTCTAAGGAACCCTGAGTGCAGACACCTCTGGTACCATTCAAGGGAACCATTCAAGCAGACACACAAAAGCAGCACTGAAATGGCTTGGTAGTGCCAGAGACACAAAATACTGCCAGGCCCAAAAATTAGCCACAGCCAGACTGTGACAGAGGTGAGGTAAGGTCACTGTCACACTGTCATTGTCACACTGAGGTAAGGAAGGGGAAAGGGCTCTACTTCAGCCATGTACTGAGCCAGCAAAAGAGCTTTCTGTGTCTTCTGTGCCCCTGCACTCTCTTTGCTAACCCATAACCTAGTGCAAAGTGAAATGATGAAATATTGTTATTCTAATAGTCAGTGTCCCCTGTGAAAAGTAGCAGGGGAGGCCTTTATAAGGTACTCCCACTCAGACCAGAATCTCCAGTGTTGTGGACCAAATGTTGTTGTTTTGATACTGCATTTCCATCCAGAAAAGAGAAAATTCAATCTAACACAATATCCTTGCTAAAGTGTGTGTTGAGTGTTGTGTTTCTACACAGCTGATAGATAAATATTCAATTTTAATTTATAACCCTGTTCATGCTTTCTGGAAAAAGCTGCAATTAACATTAAAACTGATGTATTATAATGAAGCCCCCTCCCTGCTAGAAAGGGAAAGGAGAGCCTTTGAACTTGACATGACAAATGCATCTTTTCCCAAAATACACCCCTGCCATTCCTACTCTAACTGCAAGCTTTTCAGACCAAGGTGTGGATTCAGTGGCTATCTCAACCCTGGCTTGGACTACTACTCCTACTGAGAGGGCCAGTAAAACAAGTAAAACAATGGGCAGCTTGCTTAAAACATGGAGTAAAATGAAGCTTTCTCCAAAGTCTCCCCAGAAACCCCTGAAGTGTGCCATACCCTCTGGGGATAAGTCAAGAAAGAAGAGATTTTTCCATGGGACTCTGCTTCCCTCTGTGCTGTTACAGGACAAAGAAGGATGACCCACCCAAGGCCAATCCAGCTGATGTACGACTTCTTTCACCTTCCTCTTTCCCTTGTTTTACTTGGCCTCAGCAATTCTCCAAATCCTGAGTACCTGTGGGAGTGCCCATAGCACAGAGCTGGAGAAGAAAGCCCTTTCTTTACCACCACCAGGACAATCCTGGTTTGAGTTCAGCCCTGCACTTCTCCAAAACCTTCTGCTCGCTCTGTCTTCCTTTCTAGGCCCAAGTGCATCATCCAACATCAAAGGGCTCCCCCTGTGCCTCCCCAAACCCTTCCCACTTCCTGATACTCCTGCTCCAGCTGCCATTCCTTCTGTCCCACCAACTATTCTCTGGCTGCCACCCTCACACTCCAAGCTCTCTTCCTCTGCTCTCCTACTCTCTACCCAGCCCAATTTACAACAATTACCATGCATTTACCTCTCTCCACAGAGAGCATTCTCCTGCTTTCTGATTTATTGCCCCATTTTAGCTTTCTCGGCAGCAGAGGCTTCTCAGCCCAGGCCCCAGTGTTCCACTGCAGTTTGCATTTAGGGTTCAGCTCCTCAGTGGTTCCCCAAGAGCTGTAGCACTTCTGCATCTGTCCCCTTCTCTGCTGTTCATGATTCCCTCTCCTGGCAGAGATCACCTGCCTCTCTTCCCAGGGGAGTCCCAGTTTCCCAGAGTAGGGGAATCCCTGAGCTTGCTTGCAGGCTGAGACACCAGCACATTCAATTCACACAGCAGATGTGTCAGGCCCATGGCAACTCACTTCCAAACTGCACTGAGCATCATCACATGCAAAAACTCACTTTGCACATGCCACAGACCGTGACTGCAACCACACACTTGGGTTTGCACAGGCACTGGTGCATAAGTAATTTAGGAGGGGTGAAAAATAACTATTGCTTGAGCTTATCTTTGGGGTGAGGCGTCTAAAAAGAGATGTCCTGTCAACCATTTGGAAGAACCCAGAGCACATCTAAAAAACCACCTGAGAAAAGGGAAAGGGATTTCCAAAACCATCACCAGGCACAGAATTATACATCTTTAAATTAGCATGTGATTGAAGCCCAACCCAATGCCTGACCTCAAATTCCCCTTTCTAACTGTCAATTCTCACATCTATATAAGATTTCTCTCTTTAAATGCAATTTTTTCTTGGCTGTTTCTCTAGGGCAACGTATCAACCTTGGAATATAAAGTACGCTAAAACTGATGATTTGGATTTCATTTGTTGGGTTTTTTTAAATTTTGCAAGGCATTATTCCCCTGAGAATATCATGCCAGTGCCGATGCTCTGTTCTAGTAAGAAAACACACCAAACCATAGCAACTTAGTTCACCTCTAAGTGATGCCAGAAATATCCAGAAAGGACCAATATCTATTCCTGCCGCCCAAGCTGTTCTCTGGGACAATGACCATCTCCCACCAGTTCCTCAGAGTGGACAGCTCTCCTCTCTCTAACTGTGCAGGTGTGCTGGGAAGTGGGGTTGAAGCTTTGCCCCTCTTCCCTTCATGGGCTGTAAGGAGAAGGCACTGTCCTAAAGCACTCCCCTGCTCCCTCTGCACTGCCTTGTGCAAAATGAGACCTTTCCAGAGAGCTCTGGTGCGGTATGCACCTCCTTGCTCAGAATGTTAGGCAGTCCTGAAATTCCAGAGCTTGTGAAACCCTTTTGAATTCCTAGATATCTTTTACACACTGGCACAGACTGAAAAGAAGGCTTGCTACTGAAATTTGTATACTCAGGGCAAGACCTCAGACTTGCTCTGGGTCAAGCTGAGCGGAGTGCAAGTGCAGACCACAGACCTATCCAGGACTTAGACTAGCAAATCCAAGATGAGGATCCAATTTTCTGTGTCAATTTATGGAAAAACTATTTTGCTAGATTCCTCCTTATGCTTCATATAGAAATGTGAGAGATTGGGTGTCACCAGCTGAGCCTCAGCTGACTCCTGCTGGTCTGTGCAGGGGCATTGAATGTGCAGAGAGAAAAAATTTATAGGATTGCTCAGGACTCAAGCACCTCTTGGCTGCATTTGCCCAGACGTATCAAGAGGCAATTCTCACTTGAATGAAAAGAGCACTCCCATAAAGCTGATTTGGACAGTGACCAGGTGACATTTCCAAGAGGGTATCAAAGCCACAGTGGGAATTACCTGCTAAGAAGCGCTGAGTGTCGAAGAGTTTGCACGTTTGGTCCCGCTCCAGCTTGTTGGGTCGGTCACTGCAGAGCGCCATTGGCCCATCCCAGTAGATCCTGCTTTGGCAAAGTCTCTTAGCGTAGAGGCCATCAGGTGCCATCCACAGAATTACTCCTCGTTCCAGGTGGCTCAGTAGTTTTTCTATGTTCTTCCTCTGGCCATTATCCTCTGGATAAGGGAAAACAACTTGGTCCAGGCTGCTGACCTCGTAGCTTTGGCCGTGGGATATCCTACAGCCCTCAGGGCTAGAAGTTGTCACCTCCTTCACCAGTATTTCACGGTAGTACAAGCAGATGTGGAGTCGGCAGTCTACAAGGAGAAACAAACACACAAACAAAAAACAATCCCTGTGATAAATTAGTATGGATGTTTAATGTTTCGGATCTGTGCTAAGGCCAAGAGACAAGTTTGCGTAAGATTTCTGAGCCCAGTGGTCAGAAGGTCATATTAGTCAAAAAAATAAAAAGAATATAAATACTGAAATTTTAGGGGCACAGTAGCATTAATGCTCTCTCATCTTATTAAAAGGGCTACTGATGCGTGGGAATTTCGTAGAACTAAAATCCCACCAAGTTCACATTTCCATTTAAAAGGAAAAATCTGCACAGAAAAAGTTGATGTTGGTCACATTTTCCAAGCTCACGTCACAATTAAACCCACGGGCTCAGTACACTTCCTCAGATTTAACAAGGAAGTAGCTGTGCTTCCCCCCAGATTTTGCATAGAAAAGGCTCCTGCACAGGAGACCTGCAAAGCTGCACTCAGCTGCCTGGAGAGAAGCAACTGCTGGCTCCAGCTCCAACAGGGCTGTACCTAAAATCCCCTGCCTTGCCTTCAAATGGCCATCTGGTCCACCTGGCTGACTCCTATGAATTCACACAGCACTGAAAATATATATAAAATACACACATGTGTGTACAATGTATGCTCACATACACACACAAAGACAAACACATCTACACACCCACACTGACCCTGACTCAGGAGAACAATCCCACTTAAAAAACCCACCAAGCAGCACTTTACAGGTCTATCCACTATCTCCATGAAAAGCACATTCCCACACCTTTTCCCAGAATTACTCAGAAAGTTCCCCAGCATCCAGACATCTGCAAACCTGGCTGAAAAAACTTCCCTTTTCTTTCCTGAATGTCTTTTTTTTTTTTCTCCCACCAGGAATAACAAAGCAGAGCAAAGCCAGATGGCACCAACAGGAACACTACAAGCACTACCAATTTTAGGGGGGGTTCTCCCAAATGAAAACCTGAGCCTGAAGTCACTGACACTCCTAAATTGCCAGACTCCCCAGGGAAGGCCTGATTTGGTGTCTTACCAAAGCAACCCAGCACTAACACCACAAGCCAGCCAAGCACTTTCATAAACTTTAACCACCTCCATCCCTTGGAGCTGGGGCTGGAAGTGCTCAAGTATCCTGGAAAGCAGACTTACAACCATACACCTAAATTCACTCATTAAAGAGGATTAACTTCCTTTTTTTTTCTTCTTCTTTTTTCCTTTAATCTGAAAAGAGAGATGGTGCCTGGGCAAGGCAGAAGTGTGAGTCTCTTACCAAGCTCCCCAAGAAGCCTGGGGGATTATAGACCTTACCTGAGAGAGCGAGGGCTTCACCAGACCTTATGCTTGGCTCAATCGGGATGCCAGGAGTCTGGGACTCAGGAGGAGCACAAGCATAAAAGGTTCCTGTCACCTGACAACCTGTTTTCACAAACAAAAGTCAGTGACAGAGGCCTAAATCCTGGAGGAAAAGCTAGGGCAGAGATCACAGCAATGCAAAAGTGAGTTTTCCTGGACCCCAACAGGAACTTTCTCTCTCTTTCCCCTTCTTCTTAAAAAGCTCCTATTTCCCAATTCCTCCAGGTAGGCCAACTCTACCAATCACTCCAGATGTTACCTGGACTATATTTTCAATTGGGTCAGCATGAAATAATCCCTTAGTGTTTCTATATTCCCCCTAGTCCTTTTCCTTACTTAACATGTTATTCCATTAAAGAAATAATTTAAATTTTTAACTAGACTACAGTGCTCTTAAAAGTTGCCTGCATGAAACAATTCATATTTCAAAAAAACTTTACTCATGATGGGTATAACAATAAAGCTGGGATTAACACTGTTTAAATGTAGGTGAAGAAAAATATGCAGCAGAAGATTATTAGGGTTTTATTAGCAGAACTACTATTTAGAACTACTAAACTGTTCCAACAGATGCCTTTGAGTAAGTGGATTTTACCATGGACAACTGATGTTTTTCCTGTTTCTTAATGCCAATAAAAGTCTCTGGAGGATGATGCAAGTGACTGGCAGACAAGAACGCATTACCTTTCCCAGTGGCAAAACTCACCAGGAGCTGGAGTAACTGGGATAAAAAACACCCACCCATCTCTTGATGCATTTTATAGCCCAGTGAGAAACACAGTATCAACCACTAACAACAGCCTACAAATTCAGCAAAGGATCCAAATGTGTGCAAGTGCTGCAGAGGATGTACTTCAGGGCAGAGCTCATTCTGCTTGCTACCTTGATTTTTTTATTAGCAAATAACTCAGCTAAAGAGCAAAACATTCTGCCTAATAATTCCAATATACTGCCAGCAAAAGTTGCAGTGCACTGAGTATTTACTTTTTAGCAGATCCAAAGATTTCTCTGCATCAAAACCACCAAAGAGTTGTCCTCTGAAAACATAGCACCTACTCCAAGGGTCCTTTCTTGCTTTCCATCCTTTCCTGCCCTTCTGAACCAAGTGGTTCTCCTCACAAATCAAATGCCTGCATCCTCAGGTGAGTTACCCTGCAAGGGTCTACAGCACACAGCTCCCTTTCTCTTATGTTTTATTCCCTGCAAGCTTCAGCATTGCCAATTTTCACAATTTGGGCTTTTTCCTACAGATGCAGAGCTTGGAAAGCCATGATTGTGTTAGGCTCTGGTACTATGAGATCTTTGGGGAAGGAAACATTCCTTTATTCTGTTTCTGCTGTACCAGTCCCAAGAGAATCTCAATCCATGACAAGTTGTCCCACTGCCACAGCACAAAAATAAAGTAATAATTTCAGCTTTCCCCTAGGGAGAATAATGTCAGTCTAACCCACAAAGCTGGAGGGAAAACCTCTCTGGTGTATGCCTCAAAAAGTCCAAAATCAGAGAGAAAAGCTAAAGAACATATGTTCCCATTTGGGGTTTTTGTGAGGGCTGGTTGCCTTCTTTATTGCTCAGGGCTTTTGAGACAGCTGAGGACTTTTGGGGGCTGATTTCTATCAATGCAGAGAACTGCACAGCCCACACACCACACATACAGTGGCAGTGGACGCAAGAGCCAGGACAAAGGTGGCTCCCTTTCAAGGGAACCCAGCCCCCCTCTACATCCACATCTGTTAAATCAATCAAAGCCACAAATAATGAGCCTGAGGAATCTGGGGTTCCTCCAGGTGGCCAGCCTCAGCAAGCAGCCCCAAACAGGGGTGTCTTACCGTTTTCACAGGCGGGCCCTTGCCAGTGATGGCCGCGAGTGGCGAAGGGGATGCTGGCGCACTGGTACGGAATGTCGGGATGCGGCTGCTCCGGGGCAAACTCCCTCCAGTTCCGCTCGTGGGGCACCATGTAGTTCGGCACCTACTCGATTTAATGAGGTATTCTTTCAGCAGGCAGCTGTCACAACTAATGCTATGCATTGCATCAGCTCTCTCATCTCAGCTCCTTGATTTTCCCTGCCAAAGCCCATGGAGGTCTGAGCTGTGCCCAGGCTACGCGGATGGCACTTGGCCACCACCACCAGTGAGGCTCTCAAATGAGTTTCTCACCACTGGTGTAAATAATAAGAGGAGTGGAATAACAAAAGGCAGTCAAAGCACTGCTGGTAAATGTCTGCTTGAAAGAGCAAGGCTTCATTGGGTGCTCACATTCTGGCACCAGGAGAATGGCAGTGCACTAGGAGCTGCTGTCCAACAGAGAAGAGCTATTACTCTGGGATAAACAACACCAAGGGAAATCAATTGCCCTGTGGCCTCATCTGACATTAGAAAAGTTGCTTCTCAATTTCTCAGTTCTCATAATGAAGTTTCTTCACAGGGAGAACCTGAGAGCCCCACCAGCAAGGACAGGCATAGCACAGAAATCGCTGCTCAGCCTAGAGGCACCAACCAAACACTCAACTAATGCCATACCTGGGATGGTAGTGCAGTGTAAGGAGATGTTATTGGAAAGGGATGGTTCATCATTAATGGCTGTTCCTCCATGCTGATCTGTTTTGCACCTGTGTTCACCAGAGGAATAAAAATAAATTACGTCAACCACGTCTTAAGGAAATCCGAAATCGGCACAATAAAGGCAAATCCACACAACCTGCCACTGAACAGAGAGAGGCCAAAATGCCTTCCAGTGCCCACTTGGGACTGGACGCCCTGGGCAGTCTGTCCCAGTGAATCCAGGGGGATTCTGGATTCTGGGCAGTCTGTCCCTCTGGGCTCTGCAGTGCCCCACAGCACAGTGTGTCCCAGCCTAGTGCACAATGATGCCAAGCCTTTCCTCTCAGGCCCTGCCTGGCACCAGGGCCTTCTTAGAGAGCAGGCACAGCCCTGCCCCTGCCCTGGAGGCTGCAGGCTGGGCATCCCTCACTCCCAGCTCTTTCCCCCCAAGGCAGTTACCTACAGTCTGCCCCAAAATTGCTCTTTCCTGTATTCAGAACCTAGATCCAGCATGCTTTTTTTTTTTTTTTTTTTGCCTGTCCCTTGAGCCACCTGCTTGGCTCTCACTACACAGAACTGGCAGGGAGGCTCCAGCTAAAAGAGCAATTCCTCCAGTGATGTGCAGAAGCCTGTCTGCATCTTCCTGCAGGGGCTCCCTTTCAGTGCTCCAGCTCAAACGCCAGCAGTCCTCCTGCAGACACAGCCTCTCAAGTCACAGAACAAGCTGCACTTGAGCCCTCATTTTGGTCCCTTGAAAGACTTAAAAAGGCTGCAGGGTCATTCCAGAAAAGCACACTTCAGTCCTCATATGCTTGCAATGAGACATTTTCACATTCTGTTACACAGGGAATTTGAGATGCTTTACCTTTTTTGGCTCCTTCTGGCACTATTCTGTACACTTTATAGGGATCTGAGATGTCCAGCTGGCTTCTCTCCACCAGTTCTTCAAAGTCATTGCTCTTGTTCAAAGCACACCTTAATCTTGTCTTCCAGGTAGGGGGATCTGGTTTATCAATGCCCTCTCTGAACTTTCCTTTAAAAAGAGCCCAAGCCTGGAAACATTTCAGATAATCAAAAGAGCAGGAAAATGGAAAAAAAAAAAAAAAAAAGGAAAAAAAGGAAGAAAAAAAAAAGAAAAAAAGAATCAAGTACAAGGCATAATGCTTGAAACAGCATACGTGTATGTGCTTACATGTGCATGAATTGTTCACGAATTTACTCCCCACAGGTTTAGGCTAAAAAATAGCAGCATGGTAAGGTACAAAAAGCAGTTTAGTGGCCATAAGAAAGGGGAATGAATGTGGAAACATATGTGCTGTGGTCCCAGAAGCATTTAGCTCCACGCAGAGAACTGGGGAAGGGTGGGCTGTCCCACAAACACAGGGACACTAGGGCAAAGCCAGGCAGCGCCCAGCAGCAGCCAAGCAGCAGAGGCAGCCTGCAGAGGCAGGTGGCAAGGATGAGATGGTGAGGGGCATCCCTCGTGCCCTGCCAGCATTCCATCATCCCAAGCCCAGGCTGAGCCCTACCTTGAAGAGGGCGGCGTCCTCCTCGCGGTTGTAGTCCTGCTTGCCAGCGTGCTTCCAGGGGATGCGGAAGATGCTCTTCTCGTCGTTCTCCCACACCAGCCCGGGGTACTTGCCGCTGTCTATCTGGTCGATCAGCCACTGGCGGAGTTTCCCATTGCCACAGCTCACCGAGTTCATCCCGCACTCGCCCGGCTCCAAGTTCATGCCACTCCTGTCACAGGTTGGGCAGGGGGTTTCGGGGTGCCCCACCAAGCTGACCTCTCCACACAGGTCCAAGCACCGGCTCTCTGGGAGGCTGTTGAGGGGGGGGAAATGGGCAGGATGTGGGGAGAGGCCAACCCACAGGTTGAGCGCTGGGCTAAGTCCCCACCAGCGGTGCCCAGTCCCTGGTGCCACACACACCGCACCAAACAGCAGCCACGGCGTGCTGGGGGCCCTGGGGGCCCCGGGAAACACGGTACAGAGCCTCAGGAAATCGGGCACAGCCCCCCACAGCCCTCCCCAGGCACTGCCTGTGCTGCAGACTTTGACAGACTTCCCCCTGTCCCAGCACTGCTATGCGTGAACAGACATCAGTCGTTGAAGTTTTTGTTGTAAGTGACTTAAGGCACAGCTCCCTTGTCCTGCTGAGAGTTCAACTGGGAGTTTACTTTTCAACCAAACTAGTTAAAAATTGCGTTGAAATAGGTTTGCCTGTGACGGCGCACACATATGCTATCAGACATGCCACGCACACGATTCCGAGGGCTTCACACACAGTTATGGTTTACATGGCATCTATCTATAACACCAAAGCAGCTTCCACAAGCTCCCTTCAGCAAGACACACTTGAACACATGATGTCCTATACATATCTACCCCTCCAACTGCTTCCAGCACGCACACATAGCAACATTCAAATCTATACGCTGCATATACCTAAAAGTGGAAAGACAGCAGCCCACAGAGCCCGGCATCAGGGCACTTATGTCCCCCGGGACGTGGGAGCTGGCAGCCCACCACACGGAGCCCTAGAGCTGCACGCAGAGGCGCAGGCGCGCACGGACGGAGAGCGGCGCGGCTCCGCAGGGATGGGAACGCGCCGGGAAGGTGCGAACTCCGGGACACCGGCACCAGGGACGGGGACCCGGCGTCAGGTTTGTCTCACCGAGCTGGTAAATGCTTGAATGCCCGAAATCTTAGGGATCACCAGGGATCTTTGCCTCTACCCACGGGGAGCCTTTCCGAGATCCTTGCCCGACAGGCGCACACTACTGTGGGCAGATGGGCAGCACCGCTCCGCACCCCTTACACCCCTCCGCAGGGGCAGCATCCCCCTGCACACCAAACTCGGTCCCTCGGCATCTCCCTTGCACATGGTGCGTCTGGGGGATGGGGCGCGCTCGGGACCTCGGCTCCCCAGTGCGGAGCCCGTAAGGAGTCCGTGCGAAGACCCTAAAAAAGTCGCATTCCCCCCTTTCACTGTGCACGAAGCGGATCCCTCCCACACATTCCCGCGACCCTCCCGAGAGCAGCGGGAACCGGCCGGGCTGGGGCCGGTGCGCGCCCTCACCTCAGGAGCAGATAACGGGCGGGTGTTGTTTCTTTTGCTTTAAATTAAGGAAGAAATAGAATGAGGCGGGGGGAGAAACAAAAGGGAGAAGAAAAAAAAAAAAAAGGCAAAGGGCTCGCTCGGGTGCCGACAAGGAGCCACAGGAGAAGCGCCCACCGGGCAAACCGAGGCGCCCGCACCGCCCACCCCGCCCTGCCCGGCCCGCCGGGAGCGCCGAGCCCGACGGGGGCTGGCCGGGGGTCCCGGGGGCTCGGCCGCCCCTCGCTTACCTCTGTCACCGTGCTGGGAGCGGGCAGGGGCCGCCGGCTGCCGGGCGGCTGCTGAGACGGGGCGCGAAGCGGCTGGGCCGACGGCACCGGGAAGTTTATATGATGGAGGGCGTCGTGCCGGGCGGGGGGAGGCGGGCCCGGAGGTGGAGCCGGCGGAGGGGAGCGGAGACTCGGCGAGCTGGAAAACATCTGAGGCAGTGACACATAGCCATTGCTGGTAAACACGGTGCGGGCGGGAGGGCGTGCAGCCCGGCGCCCTCCGCGTCCCTGCTGGGTTGGGTTTTTTTAAATCTTTACAGACAGACGCACATACATAAATAGCCCAGGGAAACTCCTACCAGTGAGAGCCGGGCGGCTTTTCCTGTAAAGACCCAGCTCGCTACACCCACCAGAATCGTCCTAGACGGCGCCGGCCGGGCCCCCGGGATGCTCGGGGAGACGCGGGGGCATCCGCGCACCAGCCCCCGCCGTGCCCAGGTCGGGACCCCCGGCCGGCACCCTCTGCCACCCAGCCCCTCTTTGCTCGGGTCACAGAGCCGGGATCGCGGAGTGGAATGAGACACACACCCGCCTCCTTTCCCCCCCAGGGCTCGGGCTCTCCCCGTCCAGTCCATTCCGTGTTTGGCAGCCCGAAAGGTGTGAACTGGGGGGCAAGGTGGGGTAGGGCGACACCAGCGGCGCCGGTCCTGGAGGCAGCGAGCCCCGATGGGGCGGGAGCGGGGAGAGCCACCAGCTCCGGCCGGGAGCGGGGACAGCCACCAGCTCCACCGGGAGCGGCTCCCTCCCCGCTGGGCCCAGGGGATGCTGCCTCCGCAAAGCAAAGCCCATCTTGAGGCGCCAGGGCTGGAACCCGCTGGCTCGCCTGCCCTCAGAGCCTCCTGCCCCAACGTGGTGGACGAAGGAGCGAGCTCCGGGCTTGCATGAAAGTCTCTCTCGCCGCCTCTCGGGTTTCAAGCACGTGTGTCGTGGCACGACACTCTGGTTTTGGTCTGTTCTAACGTCCCCAGCGCACATGCATCCACATCCTCTCTGTGCAAGGTCTCAGGTCACAGAATCTGTCACCGTGCTGCGCCGGAGGTTTAGGATATTAATTGCAAATCTTCAACGCCATCTTCTGAAATTTAAATGTAATTATCGCCGCGTTCGGAGGGAGAAGTGAGAAGTGCAGGCGTTTTCAGGTACTGGGTTTGTAACACACCATCAATCCTCCAAAAAAGCATTGGCAGGGCCAGTATGAAATCCTTTCAGTCATGAGCCAAGGCACCTTTGGAACACTGGAATACATGTCTGATATTGGAGGTGACTGCTACCATAAATCAAGACAAGTAACCACAGCTTTACCAAAAGGCATCTGAAAGACTTACTAGAAATCCAGTTTCAATTTGCAGGGTTAAGACTGTGTGGTACTCAGGGTGCCAGCTGAAATTTCACTAAGTATAAAACCATCTTGAAATATATCACTGTAAAAAGAACACTTCTCATGTCTTCTCTTTTGTGGTTTTTAAACCAGGAAATTTGGGACCAGGGTGAAACATGCAGACTGGACCTGCACTAGGTCAAATCCTTCATGAGAAAAATTAAAACCTTCTTTCTCAAATACTGGAGAATATTAAAAAGAAAAAATAGTTGCTGTTGTCCAAAGAAAACCATGTATAGATGGAGAGGTAGGTAAGTTGCATGTCAAGAGAAGATAAAGTCAGTCATGAAACTCCCAGAGATTACCTATGTAGGAAATTACCTCGTTGCTTTGGTTAATTTGGTTGCTTTGCAGCAAGAATTCTATTAGAAAACTGTCTCTAGTTGCCTAAATGTTAGAGGAGATGATTAAAGCCAGACCCCTACATGCACACTCGGCCTTTGCAAATCAGTCTTCTCATGAGTAAGACATTCTAATCTCATTAGCTTTGGTGACTTCTTTACACAGTGTTTCTGGACATCCTAAATCCATTTCCATTTAGGATGGCAAAAATATGTAGAAGCACCATTTTGGTCTGCAAAGTAGGAAGCTCTGATCAATACCTCAGCTCTGGTGTCTCCATTAAATGCTGCATCTCTGGGTGCTGTTTGCATATCTCAAGAGACTATTCCTCCCTAACCAGCCTTGCTAGTGACATGAACACTCCAGCACCTCACAGCCTGGCCTGTTCATCCATTTCTGGTGTTTTCCACACCATTGCGAGTGCCTGACTCTTCAAACCTTACCGAAAAGCCCTGCTGCCTTCATGGAAGTTTTCTGAGTTAATGCCTGAAGTCCTCTTGTGAAAATGCTCTTGCTGCTGTTTAACCACGGCAGTCACTGCTGGGCCCCCTGTTTTTCACACTCTTAAGGTCACACTGACTAAAGGCATGCCAGGAAAAGTGACTGTTTCTTCTCAACAGTCTCTAACAAGCCCTCAGTGCACAAAAAGATGGCTTCTGCTTTCACCAAACCCCTCTGAAGTCCCAGCTGACTCACCTGGGAATTGCACACAAGGTACAAAAGCAAAGAGAGACGGATGCCATGTCAAAGCAGCTGCCAAGGGCTCTCTGAAGTGGGTCCCTACAGAAAAGGGCAGTGCAGAGCCATGAAGGACACATATTAAATGCTCTTGCACCCAGCAGTTTACTCCTCCTTTCCTTCAGGAAGGTTTCCCTTCCTCTCTGGCTACAAAGGCTCTCCTGTCTCCCTAAAATACCACTGGGTGAACTCAGTCCCAAAGCCAAACAGGGACCTGTTGTCCCCTGTAGGCTGAGGACCATAAATCTGGCAGCAGAGACCTTTTGAGGACTGTGGCTTGTTCAGGAGCTCCCTCTGCACCAGAGACCGTGAAATCCCCTCGGGCATCAGCACAGGGGAAGTTCCATGGTGCAGAAGAGGAACCTGCAGAGGGGAGTGAGGGGCACCCACTCCGTGGCGCTGCTCTGTCCTGGGCTGTCCTAGCTCTCCTGGCTCTCCTGGGCTGTCCTGGGCTGTCCTGGGCTCTCCTGGCTCTCCTGGGCTGTCCTGGGCTGCTCTGGCTCTCCTGGCTCTCCTGGGCTGTCCTGGCTGTCCTGGGCTGTCCTGGGCTGTCCTGGCTGTCCTGGGCTGTCCTGGCTGTCAGGCTGCCCTGGGCTGCTCTGGCTGTCCTGGCATTCCATCTGCACATGGCTCTGCTGGGAGTTTGCTCATGGGGGCAGCTCCTGGTGCTCAGTAAAGGTCTGGCCCTCTGCACTCTGGCTGCAGCCCAGAGCAGACCCACCAGTGAGCAGGAGCTCCTTCCCCAGATCTCCTCTCAAGTGGAGACCCTGACCAGGGCTCTTCAGGAGCCCAGCAAACCTTGGGCTGAAGCCCTTTGACAAATGACATTGGTAAAAGCATTTTCAGAAGTGCATTAAGCTCCTAAAAGTATTTTTGGAAAGCCCACAGCTACCTGTGTACACCTTTAGCTGTCCCAAAACCTGTTCCCTGAGATGGAGGTTGCTGGTGGCACAGGTTTCTACCATGGAGTTTTCATCCCTCAGAAATCCTTGTCAATCCCTGGTTGCAAGTCCCTGTGGAATGATGTCCTCCACTGCCCAAAGCAGCAGCACAACTCAGACCCAAACAGGGGCACTCTTAAAGCCTCCCAACGCCACACTTCAGTCAGCAGCTCTGAGTCATGGGGTTGAGTTCAGAAGTCATTCGTACATCAGAAATATGTCCGTGGATGTAACTGAATGAATTCAGAGACACTGTGGATATTTGGGGCAGATTTCTGATTACTTTGGTTTATTCCAGCAAAGCACCTGCTCTGTAAGCAGTCTAACACGGTTCAAACAAAAATAAAAAACAATTTTACGCATCTTTTATTGTAGCAACTTCAACTCCTGGTGTCATAAGAGCTGCCTTCTCATTTTGGAAGGGTATTTGCAGTTCCTCCATTTAAAATACTGACTCCTAAAACAGTATTAGTCAGTTATATATTTTCCATAATACTAATTGCAGAGACATTTTAAACTACTAGAAATAAAGCAAAGTGGCAAGCATAGCTGTGTCTTTCAAGCAGAAGAGCCTCACAGCCCAGTTGACATTATTTTAGGTGGATTTGGTTAATGTTTTCTTTTCTTTTCCTGTACTTCCCCTCTCCTTCATAGCTAATAATATTTCCAACCAATTCCCATTAGGCTGCTTTCATGCCTCTGTACATCAGCCTGTGCATGGGTCTGAAGGAACCCTTCACCACCTGTCCTCACTCCTAAGTCATTACAGAATCATGGATTCAGTTACATTGGAAAAGCCCTTGAAAATCAGCAAGTGCAACTGTTAACCTAGCACTGGCCGAGTCCACTGCAAGATAAGACAATACATTAACTGCAAAATCTATTTTTTAGAAAACCCTGCAAATTAGCATCGCATACAAATGCTATTCTGTGTCCTTCCTTTGGAAAGAAAAAGTTGGGAAGCACACCCAACCAGTGTGGCACACAAGCAGTGTGGTGCCCTTCCCCAGTGCCCAGATGTCAGGCCAAGAGCTTGGAAACCCTGGGTTGGCACTTTAGCCTCTGAAAACCAACAGCAAAATTTTTATGGACTTCCTGCTCCTCAAGGAAGGAGGCTCCTTGCCTCCTGATTGAACAGCCTACCCATCTCCCCAGAGCATTTCAACCTTTGGTATTCCAGCTACTTTCATCAGCAAACAGCAGTCATGAATCTAAAGAAGAGGAAAACTATAGGAAAAGAAAAAAATTAAGTAGTTTTCTAATTAAAAAAAAATTAAAATAAGGAAAGCGCCTGATGCAGGCCAGGAGCTGTTGAGAGCAACTTCTCCCTTAACTCAGATAATCTCAGCCTTCATCTCTGCAGGGCAGCTACCAAGGACTGCCATGGACTGCTGGCATGGAGGCAAGGGAATCCTGGTCCTCTGCTGGAGATGTGAGGCACAGCATGGCCGTGTGTCCCCTATGCCCTGGAGCAACAGGTCCAGCTCACTGTCACCTGGGAACCTGTGCTACCCTTCATCCAGTGGAAAAGGCAAATCCAAATTATAGGATTTATCTTTTTTTCATGTCCAACCTCCTTTATTTGCAGTTAAAAAGATGGGGTGTCGGGTAGGAACTCCAGGCCAACAGCCCACCTGACCAAATTTATTCAACTATGTTGTGTCCTCAGAGTATTTCCCATAAAGGCAGTTTACAGGCTGCACTCAAAGACATCCCAAATATGATGAGCACTAACAAAAAAAAAACACTTACTGCAATTTGATCACAGAAGTAAGGCCAAACTAGGGATGGACTCTCATCACAGTGGAGAAGTGGGACTGCTCCAGAGGTCGTACCTGATCTAAACGTGATTTATTACAGCAAAGAACAAGGTAAAGACTGAATTCCTGCCTTGGACACATTCCATGTTTGGAGTCCATTTCCAAACTGTGGGACACACAAGGAGAGGGCCAGGCTGACTGTTGTGGGACAAATATAGAGCTGGTGACAGGAGTGCTGTCACCTGTGCGTCTTGCTGGGGACGCCCTTGGGATCACTGTCTTAAATACAGTCCTCCAGCAAGGAAGGAGTTTCCAGGGAATTGGGGAGCACTGAGCACTGTGTGGCTGACACATTGTTTGATTCCTGGCACATTCTGAACTTGTCAAGAGTCTGTGGCTGGATGACACTCAAGTGCTGGACACCCTGGGATGCTGTGAGAGCCCCATGCCCTGGGGAAGGGAGGCTGCATATACAACCACTTAAAATACTTTAACCAATTGTTGCCAGCTTTCATACCAGGAAATGTAAGAAATGTGCTTGGGTTCCTTTCTCTCTAAGTTCAAACCCATATGATTTTCTGGGTTCAAAAGATCAGCTTGGTTTTGTATATTATGGAGTTGAGGTTCCACTTCCAAGGAAGTGAGCTGCAAGGACCTCTGTTAAAAAAGAAAATTACTTGGAGAGGGGAGGGATTAGGGTGGCACAACAAGAAAACTCACTAAAAACTAAGCGCTATTTTAAAAAACCCACAAAATATATACTGCATATGTATCATCCATTTTGCTCCTGCTGTCTACTACAATTGTCCATTAAATTTAAAACTGTCTGGGGTTTCTGTCCTTTTGAACTGGAGCATCTTTCTGAAAAGCAGTGCAAAGCAGGAATTAAAATGATAGAGAAAGGAACTCAGGTGGAAGTGAGCTTTGGGAAGTTCCACAAAAGTCATTGATGTGGGTGCCACTAGGATTTAAAGAAACTGGGAGGATTGCCAGTGGCACACTTGGGGCATATGCAACACTGTGCAAGGAGCTTCACCATTTCAAACATAATTTGGTTTCATCCTGTCTTGATTAGCAAGGGGTAAATCCCCAGCCCTGATTTACTGAACAGATGGTGATGACATGCAGATCGTTGTGAGAAGGAGGTGGTGATGGTCTAGCAGTTTGTTACATTCTTCTTTCTGATAGACAAAAGAGGAACCCAGAGCCCCAAAGGAAAAATACTTAGTGAGCAAGGAGGGCTATAACCTAAAGTATTTAAAGAAAAAGAAAAACCCATTTATCTATTGCTCTTCTTTAGGCACCAACAAAAATTACATGCCTACATTTTGTGTTGAGGAGAGACCTGGCTCATCATTCACAGGGGCACAATGTGAGTTTGGCTGTGATCTACAGGGAGTGAGCAATCAAGCCCTAAATGAATGTACCGTGGTATTTCACTTTGAAAAGAAGCAGCTCGGCCCTATTAGATGTGCAGGAGAATGATTTAAAAGGAAACAGGTTTTTGTAAACAAGGATTTCGGTGGAGGGCGAGAATGAGGGGTAGCAAGTCAGAATTTCTCCTGCTATCAGTGATCAGTCTAGCACGCACAGAAACTGGTAAAGGCTTTCTAAAAGTTTGCAGAAACGTGTAACAGCAAATCCAACCAAAAATCACTTTACAGCACAACCCCAGATGAACCACTGGATGTTCAGTGGTTTCAGCTCTAGCCCTTAGATCAGCAGGCCCCACAAAGCTCTCCACTGCCAGCTGTCCTGGGCAGGGGCTTTAATGCAAGATCTTTCCCTGCAGGAGGAAATTCATCCTTCTGCAGTCCTGTGACAACTGGGACATTTGTGTTACAGTCCTCCTTGTCAGGTACCTCTGTGGATGAGAGGGAATGAGAGCATGGAGAGTGCTTGACAAGCTTGAAGTAACCCCTCTCTCCTGGGATGTCAGCATCTTTCAGCCTAAAGCAGCTTTGGCACCTTTTGCATCCTGGGTGATGGAGGATAAACCCACTAAATGTGAGGGGAAATTCATAAGAGCTGAAATGTTGTCAGAAGACAACAGGAGGAAACTCCACAGCATTGTGACATAGTGAACACTTCAGAAAAAGAGATTTGGCTGCTTTTGGAAATGTCTCCCAGAAAAATTAATATGTTAAATAAAATAATGATACAGTATTACATCTGCTCCCACCTTTCTCCACCCCAGATCACAGCAGCTCTTGGTATCACTGGAAAAGGAAAGGCAAGTGCAGTGCTGTATCCACAACTGTCTCATCGGTGGAACAGCACCTGGGACCACCAAGGGCAGATTTACAGAGGTAGAGGCTGAAGTTCTCAATAGAAGTGAGCTGCTGCCTTCCTTCCAGTGACATGGGAAATACTCCCCTTATTAGACACATTGCTTGCATGGCTTTATTTCACTCTTTCTCAGGAAAATTCTGAAAATTCTCCTAATTTTGCCTAGCAGTTGATGCAGGCCCACAATGCCTTCTGAGGACTGAACAGCTGCAGTGACTGTTGACAGCTGATGCTGCCTGGATGGCCTCTTTCATTGACTTTTGTACCAGGTTGCTCTTTTTTAGTGGTGAAAAAGAAGAGATCTTTGCATGCATGGCTACTCATGGTTAGCATGAACAGGAAGGATGCTCTGAAGGGTGACTTACTAGCATGGGGGAATGCATCCCTTTTGAAGCAAAATATTTTTTTTCACATTGTCAGTGATGAAAGCTTAGCCACACACACTTCTGCTGAAGGTAGCTGCATGCTAGAAAACACCAAGAAATTCCCTCACCCACTCAGCATTACTCATTTTGTTACATAATTTTATTTTTTTTCCCCTTTTGCTGTGGATTGGGTCAATAAATACACTGGCCCTTAAAAAAAAAACAGCTGTCTGTTATGCTTGTTTATAGCAAATGCAATTTTGGCTGTGACTGAGTGGGAAGGCACCATGGGCTACTGGTCCCAGCAAGATGGTATGAATACCTAGCCACTGGTTTTATTGCAGCACCTCAGGCCCATCGTGGGACAGCTCACCTCTGGATATTCAGACCTTACAAAGGCCTACAAAATCCTCTTGCAGTGCTCCCCAGCTCCTGCTGTCCAGAAGGACACAAGTCACTGGCTGCTGTAAGAAGGATATTGTCAAATGTGCTACATTGTTTTACAATTTTTTCTAACCCTTTTCTTTCATTTAGTCCTTGCAGATGGGAGAATTTATTGGTGATATGAGCAGTGAGATAAAATCCCATTTCATCTCTATGTAAAGCAAAATCCTGTTATATCTCTCTATTGCTACTTGAGCCTTTCCCCCACACTGGTACTGCAGCTGGCTGCCTTGAGAAAGGGGGAAAATTTTTTAAAAATGAAAGAAATGACCATTTGGTGGCCTTAAACTGCTACTCAAAGCACCAAAAGTCAGATCCTGCTGTCCCTGAACTGGGGAGGAGTCCCCCCTCTTTGCTGACTGGGAACAAAGTGTGCAGGCCAGGAGCTGCCTGTTGCACAGGGACAGACAGTCCCAGTGCTGCCAATGCCAGGGGCTGCCTGCTGCTACACTGCCCCAGTAGCTGTGAATTATGATGTTTCCCTCCACAGCTGCAAGGCAGTGACTTTTTAAAAGACTTTTTTAAAAGGACAGACAGCAGCATTTAAGGGGATGCAAACAAAATTCCCTGCTGACACAGTAAAGCTTCTTGAGTACCAGTAAATGCTCCACATAAAATGGCAGATGGATTGGGTTTCTGAGGCATCTCTGGGGCAAGGACTTTACTGCCACAGTTACTTCCAAGTCACCACAGCACTGACAGCACCGTATGACTGACAGCAGTCCCAGGACACATCTTCAGTGATGTTGTTCCCAATCCTAAGCCTAAACTCCAGCTTAGACCAATATCCATTTAATGTGCAATGTATGACAGAGACCAGTGCCTAGGTAGTCCATGTCTGGGATAGGTGTGTGCTCCCACATCAGGCAGTCAGATAAAGTCCTGTCATGTAGATTCTGGGAAGGGTCCAAGACTGGTGTTTATTTTTCATAAGGCAAATGAGAAACATATCATGGAGTACTGGAGAAGCAGCAGGACAGGCTGTCCTCATTAGGGGAAAAAAAGTGTTTGACAGAGAACTCAAGAACATCATTATTGCTGCCCAAGGCTCATTTGGAAATCCATATTAAAAGGGCTCTGCTTGGGACCAATTCTTTCCTCTTCCCTCAAAGGTCCCCTGGAATCATGTTCTCATAATTTTGACACTCGCCAGAGATCAAATAGGATCCTTTTAGCATCTCTCAGTCTATAAATTTACACTTCAAAATACTAACTCGCATTTCCAGAGCGCAGAAGCCATTCAAAGAAGGTCACAGATGCCTCCAGTGCCTTGGAGTGAGGATAGTTGTTGGTGCCACTAAAGAGCACAAGCAAAGGATCTGATGTTATACCTGCAGAACTGAGAAAAACTGTTTACCTCGGTGCGCTTCCATGAAGCTCCTCAGAGCTTAAGGGAGAAGAGGTTGTCCATTCCTTTCACCTCTCTGCATGGGCAGGAGTTTAAAATACAAAATACTAGTACCAAGTGGATCTGCTCAGGAGAACATTGGAAGTCAGCATGGGCTCATGTAGCCTAAGTCTGTAAGTCCTAAATCTTACCATGAAATCACAGAGTACCAGTCTGGAAGGGACCTCAAGTCTCATCTGGTCCAACCTTTCTTGTCAAAAGCATGGTCTAGACAAGATGGCCCAGCACCCTGTCCAGCTGATTCTTGAAAGCATCCAGTGTTGGGGAATCCACCACTTGCCTGGGGAGATTATTCCAATGCTTGATGCTTCTCATTGGGAAACATTTCCCTCTTGTGACCAATAGTAATCTCCCCAAGAGTAACCTATATCCATTACCCCTCATGTTTTCCATATGACTCCTCTTAAAAGGGGGTCTCCATCTTCTTTGTAGCCACCCTATAAATACTGGGACACAGTGATAAAGTCCTCTCTGAGCCTTCTTTTCTCAAGCTGTTTGTCCACCAGGACCAACCCCAGGTCTGGGTAGATCCCAATCTGTGATACAGTCCTGGATTATGTTTTCCAAGAAACAAGGTATTACACTTGTCCTTCATCAGGTTCTTGTTCACCAGTTCTTTCAATCTATCCAGTAGGGTGGCTCTCCCTTCCCAAGTGTCCACTTCCTCTCTCAGTTAGGTGTCATCACCAAGTTTCATCAGGGTATCCTTGATCTCATCATTCAGATCACTTATGAGGATATTGAACAGCATTGGAACCAGTTTTCTCTACCAATGCATTCATGCTCCTTCCTCATATTCCTGCTCCACAATACTGGAAAGTTGCTCTAACCATTGGCCTGTCAAGTGCAGCTCACTGGCAGCTGGTTTGCGGATTCACTTTGGACTAGAACCATCAGTTTGGTTATGTTTTCGTTATTGGTTCTGGGGGGCTTTTTGGTGCACTGAGATACAATAGTCAATGTAATTCTCCAAGTAAGTGTCCTTTTCCTTTCACCTTCTGATTACACACATTATTAGCCATCCTTTTTGCCCTCTCATTAATTCCAGAACAAAACCTTTACCTCACTGTGTATTTCTCAGGAAACTCACACAGTTCCTGAAAGTTCCTCCATTTTTTCCTTCCAGCTCCCACAAGTGCCACTATTTGCTTGTAGAGTTTTTCCCTTGTGATAAAGCAGAAGGAAACCAACAGACCAAAATCAAAGCCTGACTTGGCTTTCTCTAAAAATGTCATTATGTTTTTCTCCTTACCTTCACTAAGCTAGAGCACTATAAACCCCCTTAAGATCAGCCTATCTGTTATGACCGTTCACCTCCAGGGGCTTAACAAGTGTGCACCAACACACCAACAGTGACAGAAACCGAGAGTCACTGATGCGAAGTTCTAGAAGACTGTAGGAAAAAGAGAAATTTGGTGACAGCCAAAGTCCTATGAGCTTTTTGTCCAGGAGTTAACAAATGTGCACCATGGCTGCCCAACACACCAACAGTGACAGAAACTGAGAGTCACTGATGCAAAGCTCTAGAAGACCATAGGAAAAAGAGAAATTTGATGACAGCCAAAGTCCTATGAGCAAATGACTATGAGCTTTTCTCTTCTACTAAATGTTATGTGTTATGTTTAAAGATGATCCAGCAGATACCTGCATAACTCAAACTACTCTCTTGTTCCTTGTTCCTGCTATCAGATATCAGGACACACCACCTTGCTGGAAGATCTTTTGAAACCTTAACTTTGGGCTATACTCCATCAGTAGTCTTATCTAAATAAATAAATAACGCCTCTCTAGAGGGGATCTTCATAATCTCTTCCCACGTCTAGTTATTACTGACAGGTAGAAGGGAAGATATATCATAGCAGAGGTCTTCCTTTTTGTGACTGCTATGACTCCACTAAGGAATGACTGTGTACCTGCAGGGCCTGGCTAAAGTCATCCCTGAAATGTGAAGCTGCTGTTCCATGAAGCTGCAACAACATGTGACAGACCACAAATATTGATCATCCTGCTTTGAAGGATGGCCAAAAAGCAAAACTGCCAAAAGCATCGATGACTTGTGAAAATGTGCATTAAAGGCTTATCTTGGGGTTGCACTCAAATGTTTAAAGCTTCCCCTGCAGGTGGTCAGGCTAATCCTCTCCCAAACTGAACCAGTGCACAACCAGCTCCCAGCTCCCTGGGGTAAGGCTCATGCACTTTGCCAGTAAACCACATGGGTCTGTCCCAGCTCATCAGCCCTCTGAGAAGCCAGGGCATGCTGTGTCACAGCTGGGATGCACAGCTGGCAGCCCTCCTCACTGTGCAGGTTTCACTCAAGGTGATGGAGACACGACCCTATTTATTACCATCTCCCAGGAGAACCGCGGCCATTTCACACAACTCCATTGTCAAGTATTTCCTTCAGGCATCATCTTGGCATCTGCTATTGAAATGGGGTTGCTAATGTGTCATTCCATCCTTTCTCAAAAAAAGCACCCAGCTGCAGCCTACCACTACTTACAGAAGGCTCCTTCCTGCTTTAATTGCAGCCTCTTGTGTAAATATCCACTGCCCATCTGCCCTCCCTCCCCCAGCAAGCACACAGGTGGAAATTCTCTTGCTCAGAGGCTCACAGTACTTTATGAAATATTAAATTAGAATATGGCTGGTTTAAAACAGCTACTAATGCCTTTCTTCTACAGCCCACAGAGCATTCTTGTAACCAAAGCCACAAAAAAGGAGGTATTTTTAAATAAGCTGTGGGGATTGATTCACCGATTACTGTCTCTTCCTCCCCTTTATTGTTTCCCATCAGAGCTGGCAAATCACTCTCAGAGCACTCACCAAACCATGCTCTCCCTCCTCTTACCTCTGCTATTTCCACAGCCTGGTCCCCACACGAGTTATTTTCAAGTAGGTAAATATCTATTAGTTTCTAATCACCCTAATATACATGCTCCCAACTAAAAATGGATTAAACTGTTTGGCTTTCTTGAACAAGTGATCAGCACAGAATCCAGCAACCACCTCCATTCAGTCTTGAAGGGAGGAAGGAAAGCCTGGAGGGACTAATAGGATCATAATTACCCAGCTTAGTGCTCAAGGCAACCCTGGAGAAGACAAGGAGACTTTGTCCATCAGTAGAGAGACAGGGGCTTCTCCAATACACAGAGTTTGCATCTACTCCGGCTGGAAAGTTAAGGATTTCTTTTTTAACTGAGGTGCCCACAGCAAGCACTGCAAGTTCCCCAGCCCTGCATGAAGTTCACTGTGTTTCAGGCCACTGAGGCTCCCTGATCACTCACTCTGAGTCCCCACACACTGACCTTCCCTCAGAAATTACCTGAGAGGTGGCACCGACAGCATTTCACAGAGCGCAATGCATTCAGAGAAAAACAGCTAAGTCAAGCGGGAGTCCCTTCCTCTGCTGCCTGGAGTTTCCAAGCTGTCTGTGGAAATGAATCAAATTCATGTCTTCCATGAAGCAGTCCAAAAGTAGCAGCAGCAGCTTGGCCAGGGAGACACTGATTTTGTTCTTCCTCCAGTTCTCATCTGCCAGAACAGCCTTTATTAGATATATTCACCATATGCACTTTCTTTCCAGAACAAGAAAATCAGGACAACACTTTTTTTTTCTATCACCATAGCCATATATCCAAAGTACTCTGGAGAATCCCTTTTACTTTCTTTTAGCTTGCAGACATTTTCCTGGAGGACATGGAAGGTATCAGGACATGGCTCAGGAGCTCTAACCACGTTATCCTTAGCTATTCCAATGTTTTCATTTTTTTGCCATGTGCTATTCCTCCTTGGCCTGCCATCCGCTGCTCCCCCCATCATTCTTGAAGTCACAAGCACATTATGTATCCCAACCATTTAATTTTTACCTGTGATTTTATGTCCAACCGATGCACCAGAGGGACTCATTTCACCTAGGACAGTCACAACCAGAATTGCTCTGGGCCTCTTTCTCTTCACTCCATTTTTTTTTTTTTCATTTAGAAATTAAGACAGCTGCACTTTATTGTTAATGTTGAAATACAGCGAACGGTTCCCAGGGGAGTAAGATGTCATATGAAAATACATCTCCCATCTACATCCAACCACCATCCTGTGCACCTTCATATGCAGGTGGGATGAAGGTGTTGAGACCCCCACAGCTCTTTGCCCTGCCTCAGGATCTCTCTGTTACGAACATATTTTACCACCCCTGAGATGGAGGGCAGGTACCTCAATTGAAAATACACAACCAACATTGATGCAGTGCTTTTTATCCAGGGCATCTCAAAGCTGTACCAGGGAAAGTTGTGGCTGCTTCCCCATTTTACTGGGAAAACGAAGCAAACCAGACTGAAACAACCTGCATAATCACACAGCAAATGGTAGGAGATTTGGTAAGAGAATTCTAAATGCTGCTCAGTCCAGCATTTTATGGATTGGGCAAAGGTGAGGGACTCAGTATGCCTTCTTGGCAAGTCAAAACCACAAGTCCTTTGTTTCAAAAAGGATTATGGAAACTTGTAGCCTGTCTTACTGCAACACTGGTGCTCTTGCCACCCTTTCTATGCCATTAATACAATTTGTGCATTATCAGGGAACGCTAATTCTACGGGAGAGAAGCTCAGCTAGAAATATGTGAGATCTCCCAAGGGAAACATTGATGTATGGTGACCAACCCAGGGAAATGAAGGTCAACACTAAAAGAAAAGAAAATATTGTAAAGTATCTAAGACTATTTCAGTGATAGCAGAGCACAGAGTGCATTTCCAATGAATTACTATATTACATTAATACCCACTGGAGGTTATACCTTTTCCTATTCATCCTCCAGACTTATTACTAATGGTTAATTTCATACAGCCTTACCCAGCTGAGAGATGACAGAGGCACACTTGCACAGCCTCCAAAAAATATGTGCAAAAATATGAATTTTTTGTTTGTTTTTTCTCTTTTCTTTCCTTCTTTTGAGACATTGAGGGATTTTATAAGCTGTTTTGCTAGGAAAGTCATATGCTGCAGACTTAACTTGCAAAGACTTCCAAAATGCAATCCTTGGAAAAATACAGAGTGAGCAAGCATATACACAGCTGTAATTCTGACACCTTCAACATATACTTTCTCTAAACACACAACAGAGTTTTCCCTACTTAGAAACTTTCAACTAAGTCCCATCTTGCCTTAAAATGTAAGAGAGAGGATCAAGTAAAATGTTTGCAATTAGTAGTAACCTGCACAGGATGCAGGTCCACCAATGAACATTGCTTTTTGGCATAGAAATCAGAAATAAAATATCCCTTTTGAATGTTTTCAATGACAGGCTCAACACTGTCATGGATCAGTGTTACTTATCCAAAGCATCCAGTGTTGTACAAGAGCCAGAAGGCCACAGAAGATGACAACATCCAACAAAAGGCACATCAAGCTCCGGAGAAAAGCCCCAGTCATAACAGGACAGATACACAGACAGCCAAAGTGTACCTGTTAATACAATTAAGTAAATCAGCCACCTTACAACAAGAGCATTTATTAATATAAATACATACTTACAGGAAACAAATTGTTTACAAGCCACATACTGGCACTTACCCTGACTTAAGAAGTCTGGGATAAATAGCAGTTATTTAAAAAAAAACCAAAAACCAAAACACAAAACCTCACAGAAACCCACACACAGAAAACAAAGGTAAAAGGATGTAAGGAGGGGAAGAAATGCAATAAATTGTAACAAAAAGCCCATTCACTGTATTATCCGCTGACAAATTAAATAAAAACTCACTTGCTTCCAGGGAAAGAAGGGAAAAAGGAGAATCAGAACTCAGACTTTCAAAGGGTCCATTTGTAAATGTCTTCTCCCAGGTCTAACACTGTGCTGCCAATGCCTGTATGAATAATGACCAATCAAACAACCTAAGAACACTTCACACTTCAAGTAGTTTCAGTGTATTGGTTTTGATCTCTCTACTCATAGTTCAATAAATAATGGAGGATAAAAATCTGCACATTCATAATTGTCCCATATGAAATGGAAACTGGGCTCAGGTCTGGCTGAAAATCCCACTTTTTGAGGCTGCTTGCAAGTGAGTTTTAGTCCCAGTTCACTGCAGATGTGTTTGGCTCACATAAGCAGAACCAAGTCTCCAACAGCTCAGTCTCAGGGCTGAGCTATGCAGCTGCTCAATGGCAAAAGGACACCTCTTGCTCACACTTCACTAATGCCCACTCCTAATATTTACACTAGAAACTACATGGAAAACCACAGGAAGTCACCTGTGGTGACTACAGGAAGTGACCTGCTCACAAGCTACTCAGTTTTGGTAAAATGCAGCTGGCATAATTCATTAGAACAAAACACACATTCAAATATATAAAGAAGAATTTTTCCTTGGCTGAGAGCAGAATAATAATATTGGACAGAACAGCTAAATGTAGCAGTCAAATAGTTAAGCACAGGAGCTGGGCCACATGGAAAACAAGACCCATATTTAAAGCTCTGCTGGGAACAAAGTATGAAATTAGCTGTTTCTGTCACATGCCTTGTGTCTCCAGGGGTATCATCAGAAACACTGCACAGTGCAACATCATCTTCCTCATGCTACTATTTTCTACAGACCATCATCATTTTCCTCCCGCCAATGCAATCTTCTTGAGGAGGTGGAAGGACTCTCATAATTTGCGGGCAAGGCCAAAACTCCTTATCAGGTTATAAGCACATCTAAGGAGATGCAGGTTTGCCCTCTACTTCCCTCATCTGACTGCATGGTAAGACAGGACTCCAGGAATCAGATCAAAACTGCCACTTTCCAGAACTCAGAACAGTTCCACATAACCCTGGAGGGAATGAGATACACAGTCAGGAACAGCAATACAGCACCATGGTTCCAGCACAATTTTTGCATGTGATTTGGTTAAAAATTACCCTTGAAAAGTACTATGTGGTCAAAAGGAAGATTAAGCAGTAAAGCAGTTTTCATTTGGAAACTGCTGTTTTCCTTTAGGCAGAGGAGAAGCCTTCTCTAAAGCTTATGAGGTTTCCCTAGATCAGAAGGGATTATACGTTAAGCATGTTTTCTGTCTCATCAGTGTTGTAGTGTTGTAGCACATATATTTAAGACACTTCTATGGATAACAGATGGGTGAAAGAAGGTAATTCAAGTGTCACATAGCAGGCTGTATTGAATTTAAAGACATGAAGAGGACTGAAACATACATTAATAAAATCCGAGCTGAAGATGAATTATGTATTATGTATTATGAAATGTATTTGAACAAGAGGCATCTATCACTTCAGAGCTATCTGCAGACACACCTACTTTATTCTAGTGGAGGGTATTACTGATTAGTTGAATGCCCAAGATTCCTTAGGAATCCACATCCACACATTCCCAATACTATATAAAATAACAAATGCTGGGAGAGGAAGGAGAGGGGAAAAAAAAGACTCAGAACTCACTGTGCCTGAGCATCTAATTCTGCCTTCATGATAAGGGAGTCCCACTGCAAAAATAGTTCAGCCTTCAGCAATGATTGAAATGGCCATGAGATCTGGCTATGATCTGACTGATAATAATCTCAGGTAGGCGGGCTTTTTGGTTTAGGTTTGGATATTTTTTTTTCCAATTGCCTCTCTAAGCAGAGGTAGAGGTAGTGTCAAGCCAGAAATTCAGTGAGTTATCTGTGTGAATTTGAACGAGGCATTTCCTCCCTTACACTCTAAGTTTTTTAATGTTTTCCCCTGAGAATCATCTGCCACTTACATCAGCTTCCTCTGATCACTACTGAGAGCCTTGAACACTGGCAGCCTGAAAACTAGATAAGTTTTACAGCTGGTTAAGCCCTGAATCAGTGTGCTATGGAAAAGAAGGTATTTTGAAATAATAAAAAACATAGGATTCACCACATAGCCCGTTCAATGATGGGCCAGCAACATGCAAGATCCTCTTGGGAGACTATCAAGAGGTGCTTGTGCTGAAGATTCTTGAACTCACCTGGAAGTAGTCGGTGAAAAGAGGGGTAGTTTCAAGAAGTCTGTGTGCAGGAGAAAAAAGTAATCAAAACAACAAAATGAGTTAGTCTTGTATTCTTACTGTACCTGCAAGGGATACAAACAGCGAGTAGAAACCTTCTGGACACTATCATTGATTTCAAGAAATACAAAAGCAGATCAGGTGTTAACATTTAATTTTATTTATAAAAAAATTGTAGAACGTATTAAATACAAACATTTGGAAAAAGCAATCAAGGCTTCGCTAAGATGCCCAGGAAGAGGAAGACAGAATCAAGAAGCTTACCAGATTTAGAATTTTTAAACTAGTGGAATAATTGCTATAATTTTTCACTGACATCTTTATAGGTGGTGGCCATTATAGCAGCCAAAGTTATTATCCCTTTTAAAAAACAGATATGATTTGCCATATCTTCCCACTCAACCACAAAATGTAAGGAAGCAACTTTTTCCATGTTAAAAAACTTAGTAATAAATACTATTAATGCATTTACCCATTACCTACATTCTAAAACACTAGACATTTGCTTATAATCACACATGGATATCAAGTTTAGCCCAAAAAAATCGATTATACATTTCAAATCTGAATATCCAATAAGGTGTTATAAACTTTATACATTTTCCAGTGAACATCAAAATGAGGACAGTGTTTTGAAGTACAGAAATAAAATAACTGAATGCATCATCTACACTACAAAGGCAAACTCCTAAGAGGTGAATTGGGTCTAGTCATGTTCCAGATAGCTGGAAAGTCCTACAAATTACCACTGAAAGTCTGGTTGGAAGACAAATCATGTCACATTCTCAGCCTGCATTAGCTCCTCTCCCTCTCTAAAAGGCTAAAGGTGAGAACTGTAGCTCTCTCTTCTGCACCCATGGTAATTAGGGAGCAAACCATCATTCTGCTCTCTACATGGACCAACCGGACTCAAGTTTCCTTAGACTGCTGTTGCTCTTATACTGCTCTTACCTGCAGTATGCAGTACACAAAGACCACTACACAAGATGTTGAAGGTGGAAACTGCAGGAAATACCCCTTTGCCTTTCAAAAAGAGAGAAGCACTTCCACTCACTGACAATATGGCATTCCCTCCGTCTTCCCAGCTTACCCTGTATCTGCTTTGGAGCTGCAGCGTAACACACACTGATGTTGGCTATATGGCCTTAAAGCCAAACTGAGTTGCAAAAAAAATTCTGTTCAAGGGACTGACTCTTTGGAGATAACCAAACTATTTAAAAAAAACAGTGCAGATTAATCTTGGACACGTGAAAATTAACAGATATCTCCCATTCTGCCTTGTATGTGCCAGAACAGTAAAAGAACTGCCAACTTACCAGCACCCACAGTGTTACTGAAAGGACAAGAGTGCCAGGAGTGTTATAGGATACACAATGTTGGCAGCCGGCTACAGGAAGGACTGGCTGGATACCTGCAAGACCACAGGCAGAACACTTCTGACAAAGCTGCCCTTTGGGGATGGGCTGATGCTGCTCTCTGTATCCTATCATGAGCAGAGGGTTGAACAAATGGACCCGCATCCTGAACGTGTGTCAGACCCTGTTACCGAGGAAAACATTTTCCAATTTTTACATCTACCCTCAGAGCACAGAAGGGACTGCCAACATGGACAATGCTGGGCTGGAATTGTTAACCAAGATTATTGTTTGCAGATCAACATCTTCAGAACAGCTAAATACCCCTCTTACCAGGCAATCACAGAGCAACTGCTGGATATACCAAACAGGCAGTGGTTCATTTAGCTGCAAGCTTGAAAACAAGGTCAGTTCCAGCACTTTTCCCAAATCTAGCAACATCCCTTACTGCAACAAAGACATGATTATACATCTCTCATCCTGCTCAGTACACTTCAAACACTTAGTGCAATGAGAACCCTGATGCAGGCTTGACCTCAGATGATATGGACAGGTCAGTTCCACCCCATTCCCTTTTTTCCTTTTAGGCAATTATTGATATGCATGACCCGTATTTCACAAGCCATAACATATTTTTTCATGATACTTAACAAAAGATATTTAACAGCCAGAGTTTACTTGACCCAAAAGCCTTGCTCCCATCCAAAGAATTCACTGCCACCTGCAAGCAGGAAATCACATGTAGAGGAATCTTGTGAAGGAATGGGAGGCCAGAGTACTGAAGAAATTGAAAGAGACACAATTTGGATACTATTTAGTATGCTGATTGCTTCTCACTCAGTGCTCAGCTTTTAGCATGATACATACCACACTTGAACAAAAGAAGGGCTTGGTTTTAGTTTTCTATCTTGGCTGTTTGGGTGGTACTTTTTATTTTCTAGAAGAAAATAAAAAGTTTTATCTTTTTATCTTTAAGAAAAGTGGGCCTTCCATCCTTCAAGTCAAAGACAAGAAATCATGATCTTGGCATGAGGGCCACCCCAAATTACACCATCATAAATTAATACATTGCCCAGCATCCCTACTGACATGTCTGAAATTACACTCTTACAAACTGCTTCAGTCAGGCAATGGCTCCATTCCAGAAAAACACAGCGTTACCAAGAGCGGAGTATGGCCCCTAGTTTCAACCTAGTTTTAAATATATTGTACAAATGCATTCCCATAAATCTGATCACAGCAAAATATATAGTGGTGTTTGAATGGCAGGAAAGTTGAATTCCAACAACTCGATCTTTAAACCAGTGAGAAATATGGGAAATTTTAAAAGAAAACAATAAACTTCTCATATACAGACATTTTGAAATATACGTGCACATGCACTCTCGCACACACACGCACCCACTTACTTCACTCAGTGTTAGATTAAGATTACACAAGGCAATTTTCAAGGTTGCATTTACAACCACAATGACAAGAACAGCATTTTTGAGGTAGCTGAAGTCAAAGAGCAAACCACAGCACAAGCAAAGAAACAGGTGCTGGCACTCACACCGAGCCCACTCTTTGGAGATGCGCTATCGTGTGCGCAGGGGCGTGTGCTGAAGAGGCACGTGTTCCATGGGGAATGAAGGTCAGTGGTTCTGGAGACATGATAAACTATTCTCCAGAAAAACTGATGTTGGGAGACCAGATGCACAGTCAAGGGAGCACGGCTTCAATCACTGCACATCAGCTGAGCTGTGGTAACAGCCTGGGTGCTCTTGGTCTGTGGCAGCTCTGCCGACAGCTCAGTCTCACGGGCACTGAAGCAAAGACAACTGTGGCGGTTGAAGGTGTTATTACTCAGAGCTGTCTGTCCCACTTCTCTCCTAGATGCCACTGCTGGGGGAAAGCTACTTGGGCCCCTGTCTCATCTGCTCCAGCTTTCAGCCTGCACTCAAGTTCACACCCACCTCCACACTATTACCTGCCAATGGACTGTGAGCAGGAGCAGCAGAGACCCAGACTCGAGTTCCCTTCTTCAGGTGCAGTTACACCTTGGCCACACTAAGAGTGCAGAGATGCCAAACTGCCACAGCTTGAATCACCAGACTTCATCTCTCCAAGCCCTTTGCTAGCCTACAACAGGAGGAGTTGAGCTAACCTCACAGCAAATGCCAGGCAATGTGGGCAGAAGGGGACATAGGTGTGGCTGGCAGACAGACTGCCTCAGCCACAGTCACTGGATCCTGTCTCTGGGCACAAACAGAGCTTGATCCTGCCCGAATTACCAAACTGTGTGAAACACACTCATACACACACACACATAATGTCATCAAGAAGCTTTCTATAAATCAACAGTTTGCATGGCTTACTGCTGAAAGTCTTGAAGGTGGGATGGAAAACATGGCAAGATGTTTTGCAAAAGTAGAAAGAAAAAAAAAAATCGACCTCTTGCAACTAGGTCTCTGTTGTGTAGTTGCTGTATGAGAGTGATGGCACAGATGAGAAGTTGTTATTCCACTGCCTTCCTCCAGTAGTCTGATGCAACTCTGCCTGCTCTTTGTATTTGCTCAGAAGATTTTTGGCTTCTTGCAGATCCTGAGAAGAGTTTTCCCCATATTCTTCTTTCAGCCACTGCCTGAACTGGAGAAATTGAAAAGACATATACAAAATTATGAAACAGTAACATGAAATGGGTGGAGAAGTAATTCTTCTTCCTGTCCTACAGAATTTCAATAACCTTTAGGATCATATATAGGTTAAAGAAAAGCACTGCAAATATTGCATGACCATTCAGCATGGAATGCACAGCACAGGAACACATATTTGAAATCACTGAGACCCCTTACATCTCCTCAAATGACACATCTGTGGAACAGTTTAGCTGAGTGGACTAATACAGAGTAAGGAACACCTGCTGGGAAAGGACATCCTGGACTTGAAATCTCCCGGTTCCTGCTGCATACACAAACAATAAGAGGAATTAGCATGGAAACCAATATGATCAGCCAACTTGCCCAAGTCACAACAGGCTGCAAGAAGGTTGAAGATCAGAAAGTGAACCACTCTTACAGGTTTTTTATTATGAGCTCACAAACACCAGTAGTAAAGAATGTAGTGTGTATATCCTAATAGGTGTCTTCTAGAAAGAAACAGCCTATGAGTTTTACAAGCTATAGAATAGGACCCCATATGTTACTGATATGAATGACTGAATTTGGTACATGGTAACATATGTACCAGGCCCAGCTGATGGTCAGTCCATCTGTATCCTGCTTTGAGAGTAACCAGATATAAATGATGAGAAAAGAATCAAGCAACAGCAGGGCAATAATGCTGGGACCTTTACCCTGGCCATTTCCTCAGTTTCCAGCAATTTTCAGCTCAGGTGCTCTCAGAGGTTGAGGCAGTATCTTTGTGTCTGATAACACAAATTAATTCTTTTGTCATGATATCTCATTTTAAACCCCCATTTTTTTTACCACAAGATACCTGTATTCCAACAAGCTCCATAAGTGCATATTGTATAAATCCCCCATTCTTTTTTCTTGATTTGGACCTGCCAACAGATAACTCTGTCTTATAGGAAAGAGTGGAAATTTCACATGTTCGCTTTTTCTATCCACTCAGCTCTGACACTTTGCCTGCTGGAGAATTTGAGTCCAGCTGAGGATAATTCCAGCTGAGGAACTGCCCAACTCCTGATAATTTTGTTGAGCTCACCTGCAGAAGCAGCTAGTAAACGCAGACTCCAACTGTTGTGTCCCAGTGGGGATAATATTAATTTTCCAAACCTTAACCTTCATAGCTTTGTTGTGTTTGGGGCTCATGAAATAGCTTGATCCATAAAGGTAATTTACTAGGATACTGGGAGACAAGACCTCAACATAGATACTTCCTCCCATTCCTTAAAGAGGTCCTCAGGCAAATCTGAAGCCTCAGGCTACCATGTGGAAGTTTGGAACAGGTGCATACTATGTCATGACCTTAGTGACTAAACCTCATCCTTTAGGACCTTTAAGATCTAGAGGACAACATTCCAGAGAGGCCACAGGATACCACCACCCTTTAGGGGAACAGCAAAACACCAAATGCTGCTGAAATCTGAAAAAAGTTCACGCCCTTGGCAGATGGCATCATTCCACCGAAATCAGGTGTGTAAACAGACACCTGCTGAGGATGTGGTTGCTCTTAAGAGACACTAAGAAACTACAGCCCAGCCAGTGAATACAGGTGGATACTTCTTTTTGCAACCTACTGCCTCCCCCTCAGTGAATAAAGACAGAATGCACAGTCCATGGTGGATGAAAAAAGAGAGACGTTACTGTCTTTATCGGGCTATTTGCATACAGCCTTAATTGTCATTGCTGTTAGACCAAACCAATTAGAGTAGAAATGACTGTAAGGGAGGAAGGAGACAAGTCTGGAAAGTCCCTCTCTGTCTTTTGTCTCTTAAAAATCAGTTATTCTACCATTTACACCAGTTCCAAATGATCCAGGAAACATTCAGTTACATATTAAAAAAAAAACGCAAATATTTACAGTTGCTAACTGCATCATGCAAAACAAATGGTAATTTCTAAACTCTGAACTTTCTGCAGCAGAATGACAGGGATGGAATAAAAAAAACAACATCCTTTGTCTTGTGTATTTTGCTTTCCGACTTTGGTTCACCTCTGTTGTTATTTTTAATAAGCACAACAGGCACAAAAGCCCACACAACAACAACAACATGCTGAGCAATGGAAAATGGAAGGGACGGCCACAGCAGGTTGGTAATGTAAGTGGAAGTCACTAATCACCCACAGGGAGCAGGTCTTTTGCGTAGGATGGGGTTTTTTTGGAGTAAGAAACTAATTTTTGTTTTATGAAACCCCTTTAGCTATCCTACCCTTTCATTGATTCTCCTAGTCCTACAAAACCTTCAAAAGGCTCACAAGAAAAAAAAGGTTCAGATCTGAGGCTGCCCTAAACATAAGAAAATTTATGAAGTCTTAGCCACAGAAGGTGGGAGGGGGGTCACAACACACAAATCACAATGAGGACTTAGTTTAACTCCTGGACATGAAGGATTTGTGATGATGATTTCTTTCCTGCTATTCCAAATGAATGTGTTGAGAGGAAACTCACTACTTTTATACAACTGGTAGTTATAGGTTGGCCTTTCACCTATGTTCTGAGAACTCACCCTTTACCTTTTACCTCTCTAAAGGTGTTAATCTTCAACTGCGTCTTAGCTCACATGAAACAACCACCAGACAGCACAGTTGGGCAGGAGGTGTTTAGATGCTGTGCTTGATCCCTTCTCCCATCCAGCATTCCCTGATACCTTCAGATCTATCTGTATCTCCTTAGTAGAACTGGCTGGGCTGAGAAGCCATTCCATCAAAGCAAAAACAGGGAGTCAGATAAACCACACAGACCAAAAATAGTGAGAAGTAGCTCATGATCTGACTTGGAGTTGTGTTTCCCAGCTCTTTGTTGTAGCTCATTTACCTGATCAACATCATGCTTTTCGAATTCCTGCAGCTGTCTCTGGAAGCCCATGTTTGGATTGGCACAGGACCTCGCCGCGCGGACAACTGACAGCGCATCTTCCCAGCCAAAGTCTGTGATGGTCATGATGTAGGCAACCACCAGTGTGACACTCCTGGAGACACCTGCAAGGCTGCATGGAAAAGGGCATGCAATACACTGAAGCAGTGCTGCACTTTACGTGTCACAGCTAAAAGCATTACTTCTCAACATCACAGACTGCAGTGTTGCTTGCCATGAGGAAGAAATACTATAATATTTGAGTTAAATGGCTTTGGTGCTACTTTTTTAAATGCAGTAGGAAAAAATCTACATGATCAAGAAAGTGAGTTTTGAATGGTAATTCATATGAGGCTGAAAAGGAAGAAAGAAGTATGAAGCAGTCACAAAAGCAGGGGACAGTGCACACATTCTAAGTCAGATTTGGGTTTTAAAACAGCAGAAGTAAGTCACCCACTTTCTTTCTTCTATTTATAAAGATCAGAGCAGTGAAATAAGACTGTTTCCTCTCCACCATGAATAAAGGCTGCAATTTCATGGGGGCCAAAATGAACTTTAACTGAACCAATAAGAGGTACATATGTCTGGTTGCTTGAGTTCCTCTTTCTGCTATTGACTGCATTGTGCAGCTTAAACTCTCAGGACTCCAGTTTCCCCAGATGAAAAGCTGGGATAGAGTAAGAATCATTCATTATGCCTGGTTGGACAACACTGGACAAACTCAGAATCATTTCTATTGAGAGTATAAAGAATGTGTTAGAGTTATATTTACTACAGTAAAAATATAGTTACCAGACTCTTTCACCATTTTATGTTTCTGAATACTTCACAAATTTATGTTTTTTAAAATTCTATCAGTATTCAGACTACTTATTCTACTTATTGTTTTCCATACACCAAGACTAACCAAATGGCTCATGCATAGCCCTGTCATGAGTCAATAGCAAAGTGAGGATTTATACTCAGGGCCTGTGTACAAGTCCAGTGTTCAAATCATGAGATGACTCTGATTCCAGATATAGACTCAGATATGTCCTTTGGACATACAGTACAAACACCACAACCAATAGCAGAGAGCAAGAAAAAACCCAGGGTGGGATTTCCTTTTCTATTCTTTACAGTCCCAGGAGCGTCTCTCCAATCAGGGTCTTGCTACTAACAAATGCAACATTTGAATGTTCAGCAGTTTAAAGAAAAGAAAGAGGGGAAAAAATCAATTTCTGTTCAAACAGGTTTTTTTAACAACTCTGAAGTCACCAAAACAGCTGTTAGAGAAACTAATCAAATTATTAGGATTATGGAAATCACATTTAGAAATACAGTGATTAAAATGATGAGAAATAAATAGTATGTCTTCAGCCAACACATTCCTAGTCAAATAAATCCTACAAAAATGCTTGATAAGAGAAGGTCAAGAATAATTTCTTGGGCTCCTTTCATCTCCAAGCAGCTGCCCACCCCAGAGACTCGAAAGTCCTAGCATAAGGCTTTAAAAGCATTTGCGAATCTTCTGGGGCTTTTTGAATAAAGGGGGCAATTCAGTCCAAGAGGATTTTGCTACAGAGGGGAGATGACCACTAATTTATTAAAATTATGAACATCCAAATCAAGGTAGAGAAACCCTTAAAAAGTTTTTTTAGTGAGCAGTATACATACCAGTGAACTAAGCAGCCTTCACCTGTGAGCCGGCACTCATGGATAAATTTGATGCTCTCTCTGAAATGCCTTGCTCTGAAAACAAAAGCAGAAGGAGGATAAAGAAAGTGCTGCATTTAGTAAAATCACTACTTAGAAAGAAAGAAATATATCCGAAAGCTCACCTCACACTGTTTCTAGAATTTAGAACTGAATACAGGTCTTACAAAGTAAAAGTTATTGTCTGCCAATGAAACACAGAACTCATTGGCATAAATTATTTGCCACTCTATCCAAGTAAGAAACTGGTATTTCAGGCACTACAGTGTGATAAACTTTATTCTGGTGACTGTCAAGTCTGTATTTCAGTCTGTGTTTGATTCTTCTTTAAAGCAGTGACTTGACCTCACATGTCCTTGTGTGCTCAGATGTCAGGTGGAATCCAGAACAACTGCACGAGCAGCTCTCCAGACATAATGTCCCTCACAAAGAGACACTACCTGCTACCCAAACTCATGCTTAACTCTAACTCCTTCTTCAAGCCATGTGGCTAGGGCATGTCTAAGCATTAAGACTTTCTGCTTGGCTATGTGAAATCACTTCCTTTTGTCTCTGCTATGAAAAAAATCTCAATTCAAGCCCTGTTTTCTTAAGTTCCTTCCAGTCTTTTCCTTTCAGACAGCAGTACCCCTTCTGCCCACATTCAGGGCGTCAGCCTACAGCCCACCTGTTTTAAAGCAGCAGAGGACAAAACCTAGAGAAGACTCCATTTGCAAACTTCAGGGTTTATAATCTCATTATCCTTTACACACACCCCTTTCACTGTGCCCCTTAAGTGGGGCATAGTGAAGGACAGCAAGCAGGCAGCTGTCATCATCTGAGTGAATATGCAGCACTGCCTCTTTGCATTCCAGTTCCAAGTTGCTCACCCTGCCTTTCCACCTGCGAAGCCTTTGGCGCTGCCTGCAGTTTACCACAGGTGCAAGCAGCACCTCTTAGCTCAGCAGAGATGGATTTCACAGTGGCCTTTGAGTGCTCTCGCAATTCAAGCTCACTAGCAGTAGCAATGGAGGCAACACAGGCAGAGGAAAGAGGTTCTTAGGGGGCAGTCATTGCCAGGCTTGCTGGCAAGGTCAAACCTGAAAGCACACTGCGCTCAACACCCATGAAACACAACGTCCTGTATTCAAGATGTTTCCCCTTTCTGGGTGAATATTATACCACAAGGGTAACAGAAAAAAAAACCTCAGCCCAGCACCAGCAGCCACACAAAAATCAGGAATACCCACATAAAAGGAAGCTTCCCTTCCTGCCTAACAGTGCAGCTGCTGATACTGTAAATTCTCCTGTCCTGAAGGACAACACTGATGCAGAGTGTCACTGCCTGCAGAACTTGCAAAGGCAAGGATATCTAACTGGAATAAACAAAAAGGTTCCCAAGCACGGGACTCCCTTTCCAATGCAGTTCCTGCATCACTGGATACAACATGGAAAACACATCTGGAGAAGACCTCGGCAGCTTATTTGGAAAATCTCAAGGCACAATGCACTCCCAAGCCTTAGGACAGCAGGTCAACTCAGGCTTTTATGTTTCTCAAGGAACTGATGAAGCATGCGGGTAAATGAAGACAAAGCCTTACAAATGCATGTGTACTCGGACTGCCATGCCAAACCACTGTCACTGCTGAGTTCTAACAAATCATGGTGCTCAGGTCTGCCAGGGGAGCACAAGAGGTTTCACGTAAACAAACTTAGAAGACAAATGAGATCTCTGGCTATATGTGCAAGAGGCTTTGCTATTGCACAATGAAGAGCTTAGCAGAGATTGAAAGAATTCACTCAGATGCAGCTTGGTTAGGTCTGTATTATCTGACCTGATCTTCTTTTCTTTTTCTCTCTAGAAAACCTGGCCAGGAGGGCAGCTTCATGCACCAGTGAATTTGTTTCAATGGTCTCACACAAGTTTTGGTAAGACACTTTCAACACTCTGGTTTGAAAAATATCTGTGACTGAGCATATAACACCTTTGCAAGGTAGTAAACATTGTGAACTCCATTCACCCAGTTTTCTTCACCCTTCCTCACTGCTGGTGCTCAGTCTGCTGATGTGCTTTCAAGTGTGTTTACAGGCATTCATGAAAATGAGAAGAGAAATACATCTACAATTAGTGCTGCTCTATAGCACCCTGGCCCCTCCTCACCTTGAGCCAGAGAAAAGGAGGTTATGTACTCCTCCACAGCCCTATGGCATCAGGGTCTCTTCTGGAGCAGCAGACACAGTTGCCTAAACTCATTTTCAAGGTTATGGTAACACCATATTGAGATGAAAACTAACATTGAGGACCAGTTAGCTGTGTGGCAAGTGCCAGACACAAAGAAGAGAATGTTAAGTCTTACACTAACCACAGAACAGTTGACTATCATCTCTAACAGGAAAGCACTTGACAAATATGTTGATTTGCAGCCCATTTGTTGGACTTCGGGACAATTTATTGCATGGTATCTGGCTCTTGCATCTCCCAGCTGAAAGCTGGGTCCTGAACTGCATCATCTTTACACTGGGAAAACACCACAGGAAGAAGCACCAGTACAACACCCCTACCAGGATGCTGTAGAAGTTATCTGCACTTACGCATTAGCATGCTGCATAATTCAAAACTAGACCAAGAGCAGAGTTATGATACCAGAGCTATATTTTCATTTGTTGCTAGTTAGACTTCTACAAAAATTTACAAAGGTTAAGAAGACAGCATCCAAATCAGATAGGACAAAGCATCTTGATGTTTCTTTGCTTTGGTGATGTAAAAGGAAAAAAAATCCTACCAAAATTTTCTCCTCTTAATAGGTCATCTGGCTTCTGCATTATCACCACTAAGCACCTGACTGTTGGATGTTAATTCCTTAGAAACAGGCAGCCAAAGACAATTAACTGGAACAGGGTAGGAAGGGAAGATTTTATTTCTATAGAAATAACTTCTTAGTGATGACTTCTATAGAGGATGACATTTCTGGAGCAGTTACTGGCCCAAGGTAAAATTCTCACAGACCAGGGAAAACATTGATTTAACATCTAGGAAGTACCTTGAGTCTGAAAAGCAATTGCTTTCTCCCTATGCCTGCTAGGGGCAGAACAGGGGAGTAAAATAAAGCTTTTGAGACACTTTAGTGAACACCCACATGCTAACAGGGGAATCCCTGCTGTATTTCCCTGGCAAGTCATCCCTCTCAGGAAAAGATCTCTAGCACTAAACAAGTTTTCTAGGACTAAATGTGCATTATACACACAAGAAACCGGAGGTTTCCTTCAGAAAAACTGAGCTGAAGTGCATTAAGAGCTCACAGTCCCAAAATTCAGTGGGTAAAAGGCTTCCAGCTGGTCCTTGCTGTTGGGAAACAGACAAGAGAGCAGAGTGCACCCCATCAGTTGTGCCTGATGGGCTCATTGCTAAGAGAACACAAGGACCTGCAATACAGGATGCTGCTTGGTTGGTTGTTTTTTTCTCCCTAGAAAGAAACCAACAAAATCCTCCTTTAAGAAGAGGGTAGACATGCAAAGATGTTGCAGAGGGACCAATTCCCTTCCTGTTCCCTAGCCATCCCTCCCTCCACAGTGGGCACAGGCAGTATGGTTAACCACTCCTAGATAAGACTGCATCCAGTCCTCACAGGCTGAACAAAAAGAACTTCCTCTTTCTTTCAGAAGACTGCATGTGCAAAGCAAGTGATGGTGCTATTTGTGAGCATCATGATTTGATTTTACTTGAAGGCCTGGACTGTATAAAGTAAAAGAAGAAAAATCAGTTACTCATCAAGTTTTATTTTAAGTGATTGAATGTATCAGTATTAGAAGTAATGACGTTTGCTTGCAACCACCTGATACCAAAGCAAGTATTTTAGATGCCTGCAGTGTAACAGAAACAATACTCATGCAAATATTCTATCTTCTTACTGAAGCCTTAAGAGCCTTGGTACTGTGCCAGACAGCTCGAGCACAGGAGCTGGTTTTGCAATATAACTCCTTGATATTTAACAGTGAGGGAACTGTACATTGATTAATGTTCATCATAAATGCCATCCTTTCTCTTCCCATTCCCAATTGATCTCTATTAACAAAGGAAGCAGATTTAGAAAATGTTGTCAAAAATGCTACACACTTCAAAAAGCCAATGAACAGTTAATGACATGTGAATGTTTTCCTCTAACCTCATATTAGCTTTCCTTCCCAAAATGATACTTCTTCAAATGTATTTATTTTTATTCTAAAGATTAAGGCCATGGAAGTTGTCCATGACAAAGGCATTAGCTCTCTGCTTTCTCATTACAGACCTGAAATTTAGGGGATTAGGGTGTTTTTTATTGCGGGTGGGGTGTGGTGCTTTTTTTTTCCCTTCCCCTAAAATCATGACAGAAATGCAGAATGAAAAGGCAAATCATCACACATCAAGTGCCACATTGGAATCTTTCTAGAGTATGAGAAACACATGCTCTAAAAATATCTCCCAAAAGCATGAGCCAGAAAATTGCTGTGATACAAGAGAAAAGCAGTGCTGCATTTCTTTCTGTACCTAGCAGGCCTCTTTCCACTACTTGTTTCTCTACCAAAACTTGGTAGCAGGATGTGGCTGAAACCCCCTTCACCTCTCCCCAACATAAACAGTGAGCTCTAGAAGAAAGAGCTGGTCACCATCCAGGTTCTTTTGTTTTGACATCTCTTTGGAATCAAGACTTGCCATGCTCAATTAAAACCAGGGTAAATCAATTAGCGTTACATGAACTTTAGCAGAGGTGAGAAAGAGCAGGGCTTGGCACCCTAGTTGCAGTATCTATGGCCTCAAGGTGAGAGTCACTGCAGGACAGAAAACTCCCTGCCACGCCAGCTTATACTAAGAGCAGCAGGGACTTCTGAGGCAGGTTCAAGAAGTCCCCAGCAGATTGTCACGGCGGTAGTTTGCATACAGGGATTTTGTTTTGAAGGCCCACTGTGAGGAATTTATTTCAACCCTTGAGGCACCAGGCTTCAAACATCTTTCAAATATTTTGTTTTGTTAATGGCTGCAGTTGGCACTAAAAAGAAAAAAAAGAAGGACCCAAACAACACAAAGATTTACAAAAACAGTGGCTAGAATAAACTGTGACTGAATTAGGCCCAGATTCACTAAGGAATTCCTGAAGTTTAAGGCCACAAATCAAGAGTGTTTACATACTGAGACTCCTACAAACACACACAAAAAGCAGGGTGAAATGAAGCGTTACTGTGTTTTCTTAACGGATTAGACCCCACATTTGTGTAAGACTCATTAGAGATCAGAATCAGAGCTTTCAGCAAATTTTAAAATAGGCATCATGGGATTTCTGGGGTTTTGTGATTTACTTTTAAAAAATACTTACAAGTTCTGTGAGGGTGAGTCAGCAGCAGGAATGCACAGATACTTCATTCCCTGTGTAAAGAAGCAAAAAGGTATGAGAAGAAAAGATTCAAGTTAAACACATTCATCCATCACAGCACAAGTCCTGCTCTAGACTGGTGGAATATTAATGATTTTGAGGAAGCAACACCATCATTCAGACAGAGATCATCTCTATACAGTCAGATTTAAAAAGACTTGCTTTCACATTGCTATGGCGCCAGCATATAGCTTAGTCATGCATCTCCCAAGGCTCAATAGTGAGCTTCTAAAAAAAGGAGCATCTATACGAAAAAGATCTAAACTTCTTTCTAAAAACACAATTGTTCTTACATTTCTAGGAAAATGAAGCTGCATTTTCTCCTGCCCTTCTCTTTCTCTGAACAGATGTTACAGCCTGAAATTGTGATATGTAGTTTCTTTTAAACTCACACAATCATTTTTCTTTACCCAGTTGATAAACCAAACAAAATTTATTTCAAAGAAGAAACATGTTTGTGGTACAGACTTTGGTTTTTTTTATTTTTGGAAACCTTCAAGAAGGACAACCATAAAACTCATACTTTTTTTCCACAAAGTTAGCCTCTCTTTCTTAGTCAGCTATCATAATAAGTTACCAGATCAAGTAGGGAAGTTAGATAATCATTTCTGATGCATTAAAAATGTCACTGGATATATTTAAAACAGCACATCTACAATCCTACACTACTGCTTTGCATTGTCAATGCTCATTTCAACTGTCATTTTATTTTCCAAAGTTTTTTTGCTCCTATGACTGTTAAGAAATTGAAAAATTCTGAAAGCACATTTAGGTGACTTCTCAAATAGGATTTCCAGAATACATTCTGCAGCTCAGACACACAAAACTACATTATTCATGGGAACTCTATTAAATTACCTCAGATGCTGAGCTATGACTTCTTCAGATGCACTTGTAAAAACAAGAATTCAAGCAAAAGGGTCATTATAAAATGCAACTAAATCCATCCTTTTGTAACAATGCACACTCCTGTAATAATCCAAATAATCATGTTTATGTTGAACATAAACATGTTCAACACCACACATGGAAAGTCGCAGATTTATGTACAAGAGATGCTTTGCCAACAAGGTGGAACAATCTGCCACCCACCAGGCATTTTATTTGCCAGCTGGGGAAAGAAGAGGATTTTTTACTGCTCAAGTGTGTGGCTACCTGAGGCAGCATTATCTACAAACCCTTTGCTTCGCTGGCTCAGAAACCCCTCCATATTTCCACTATATATACTTTGTTCCTTCACTTGCCATTGCACAAATAGCTCTTTTACAAGAGATCCTGACCCCAGCACCATGACACACCCCTGCAAGGTGCACAAACTTCACCACTATGTCAGAGAGATTGTGGGAAACAATCAGAAACAGTCAGAAACATTGTGGGAAACCAGGAGGGCTCCACAGCCAAAAGCTGATCCAGAACAACTTATATAGATACACTCATTTAGAAAGAGAGCATAGCAGCAATACGTATATTGATAGGCTGCTGAGCCAAGGATAATTAATTATATTGACAGATTAATTACAATAATAAGCATTTGTATGACACATCTGAGAGCTTTGTGTTGGACACTAGGATCACTTCAAGTGAGTCACTCCAGTAGAACAAGGGCCTGAGACCCGAAAGTAAATTTACATGCTATTCTTTCCCCATCACCTCTAGCAACTCCCTACCATCGAAAAATTGAAAATTGAGGACAGGAGATGGGTTAGCTCTGGAGCGCAGTACGTGCCAGAAGGTTCTCTTCTCCAGCACACACTGACGCAAGTTGTTCCGCAGATTTCAGAACCCATGGCACAAGCTGAGTGCAGAGGGGCTTTCAGATTGTGCTCACTCTAAAAGCAGAAGTAGCACCCAGCACAAATATAAGACCTGCAATGTTCCTTTTTTTGTCATGGCTGGTTAGTTCCAACTACTGCAAGCAAGCATGAAACCAGCCTATGAGAGACCGCACATGGTCCCAAATGGCTCATCCAAAGCCTGATCCTGGACATCTTCAGCATTTACAACTTCCAGCGAAGTCCACAGCACACTTTTCATTACTGGGCTTGCAAATGCTCAGCATCAGCCTGTTAGCTTTATTAATAAATCTTCTCAGAAAGGAGATGGTTTAAGTTACTGGAATTTGGTATTTTGACTGATGTATATCACCTGTGTTTTTGGAAGGCTGTGGTGATGGACTCCTCCCTGTGAGGAAATAATCACACACTCAACTCAGAAATAGTTAGAGGTGGGATTTCAAAAGTACTGTGCAGTGACCTAACCCATCTCCCACAAAAATCAACAGTGAAACTCTCAGCAACTTCGAGCCAAACACAGTTTGGCCAGAGCTGGTAACTCCTGAGGATCCCACCCTACCATCTAGTTTTGTTTCTCTTGGTTGAAATAATAATTATAATAATGGGATCAAATACCATTCATCATAATTGTATACTTGAAATACAACATCACCACAAGATTGTATGAAGCAGGTATTCATACACAAGACAGCATTTTTTGTGTAGATATTCCTACATTGATTGCTGCAATTAGATTTTCCCCACACACACTGTATAGACTTTCTTTTTTTTTAACATATCAGCAATAGGAAGACACAATTGCTGAACTCTGCTGTTTGTGACTCTTTTTGGAAAAAAAACTAACCAGGATCACAATATTTGTATATCTGTGCCCCAAGACACTACTGTCTTTCCTGTGCACATAACCTGCAGATACCGTCGAAGAACTGTCCCAAAGGGACCTTCCAAGCAGAACAGTTTATGCCAAGCAAACAAACAGCTACCTACAACATTTAATATAGGGTACTAGCATGCAAGGAAGACAGAAACACCACTATTTTCTTACCTAGCAGTTTGTTTGCCATTCTCAAACTGCGAAGCATAAAATGTTAGGTGACAACAATCACCGGAACAGTGACTACAACAGAGTAGCTAAATCAAAGACTGTTAAAACCAGCTTCTTGTGAAAATTTCAACAGGCTCCAAATTAGTCTCTAGTCAGCAGTTTCATTAAATAAACCTGAATCCAGCTGCAGGTGCAATATCCCAGTTGAACCAAAATGGCATATTAATAAAGATAGAAAGACAAATACAAATTTTACGCCAACCATATGGAAGTCTTTCTTTACATCTTTTTAAATTAAGGACACTTTGTTGCCTAAGAATGACAATTCTGTAAAATTATTCAGTGAAGGAAGGACAGAACAACTCAAAACAGGTATTGTGCCAACTTCACCTACACACACCAAATTATGCTACAGAGCAGCTCATTTCAAAACATGTCTTTTATTCGAAACAAAGGGAAAAGCTTGCAAAGCCTAAAAACTGATGAAAAGAGGAACACCTTTTAAAATCCTATACAAAGTAATACAACCCCTTTATTTATTGCATATTCTTACATATATATTGTTATTCAAAAATTTCTTCAGCTGACAGCTATGTCAGTCATGCTTTATCTCTCCAAACACACTTTTCCTCAGAGTATCCAATTAAAATCTATTGCTCCAGCCTTTTTAATTACACAGAATCTATGTATATTATTAGGTAATATAACATCCCAAACATATGGAACAGGTACAAACCCAAGCTCCTAGGGCAATGAGATGCTGAACACAGAATTTTTCTGCTCATCTCAATTCACTACTTTCCACTTCTTACTTTGAAATCACTGCACAGTTTCCTTTCTTCATCAATCACTTTACCACCAAACACCCCTACCTTCCAACACACACCCCCCCCCCAGACTTTTTGCTTATTACTTACATGGTGATCCTAACTGATGCCACCATCAAATAAAAGCAGTGCTTCCATTTCTTTTGGTTATTTAACCTGTTATCATTGTCCCAAAAAAAACCCCAGTAAAATAAAATATAATTTACTTTTTTTGTTTTCTGTTTCAGCAGAGTAACCACCAAAACTAGATTTCTCTCGTAGGCCCTGAAACTGAGTGCTGCAGTTAAACCGATACAGTGAGAGCTAACAAAACTATGGCAAGTATTCAGATTTCAAGATTGTCAAAGCTGAAACAAGGGAGAGTTAAGTAAAATTTCTAAAATTCACTGTTGTTTGAGAAACAACAACACTTTCATCACAGATTCTGGAATTAATAAGCCAGTTCTACTGCAGTGAAGATCAAGGGATTAAACCAGATTTCAGGTGCATACATATATATGCAGAAGCCTTACACTACAGTCAATAACGCATTAATGGAATTCTGTCAATATTCAAACTTCTAATTATTTTAGAGGTTGATTTACTAAGGTTGGAAATTGAACAGTTTTGTCACATTTGGAAAAGTCAGTAAGACTAAAGAACAAGACTCTCCCAATATCATTAGTTTTTTAAAAAGATAATTACATCTTTGCTATTAAATCCAGTATTTCATTCAGTGCTCAGGAACACAACAGTCTAGTATAGGGAAAACTCTCTTTCTATTCTACTTAAACAGAATCTTATTTTTAAAACTCCAACTTCATTTTAACTAAACTTGTAAAAGCTGGAATTTGGGCTTTTTTGAAAGAACTTGTAGAATTTTGCAGTAGCAGAATGACATATCTCTAAGTGCCAAATGTCAGCTAATGGATCAATGAGTGAAAACAGGACCTTTGCAGAGCACACACAAATTCAATTGTACAATACCAAGAATGATTTCGGCTCTGAACAGGATAAAGTGCAAAAAGTACTGCAAGACAAATGCAGTATCTATACAGATGGCTGCTCCTTTGCAAAGATCAAAGATATTCTGAAGTCATTGAGAATGATAATCAGTTTGATTACATCTTAACTATACTAATATGTGTTTTATATGTGAAAGGAAACTGCCCAGTGATTCTTATATAAAATGAGCACTCACAAAACAGCTTGCACGAAGATAAGAAGGACTAAAAATGCTACTCATCATTTCATGTTCAGTGGGTTTTCCAGTAATGTTTTTACAGATGTTCTTCAGAATATCATGTTTGCCACTGCTGTACATACATTTCTGAGCTTCTAGTTAGCATTGGAAGCCTGAATCTAGACTGTCAGATTTTAAAAGTTGAGGAGAGGGGGAAAGAACATCAAATTACAAAATTTCTGCTCTCCAAGGGCAAAGAGTAGGGGGAAGGGTCCGTAAAAAAAAAAGTTCAAAAAGAGCAGTATTGTATTTTTGGCATTAAACTTTTCTATTTAAATTTATGTAAAGATACCATCAACGATTTCCAAGAATTTTTTTTTAAACATAAAACCCTAAACTTATATTTGTGAACCAAGATGCAAATAGAAAACCTCCAGCACCTGGCAAGTTCTTTCAGGTTAGTCAAAAACCATGTGTTAATTTGAGTCGTCACATCAACAGATGAGGACAGGAGGACTTATTTTTGTTTAGGGGCATTTCAGCAAAAAAGCTAAAGTGGGAAACAGCCGGCACAAAGCTTCCTCAAGCCAAACCAATGAGAGTTTATAAAGGGTTTAGTCCAGTAATGTACCAAACTGAACCTACTAAACTGAAAACCGTTCAACCGTTTGTTTGTCCTTTCAGTTACTTTCTGTAGCAATCACCATTAGTGCTGATTTTATTAATGACTCATAGAAAATGCATTTGTGTTTCAGCCTAGGATAACCACTAATTGACTTGAGCGAACAACACACTCAGGTTTGGCTTTGAAAAATATTATAAACAAAATTGGGATTACATGAACAATGTGAACAGCAGCAAATGGGATGCTTCTGCAATAGAATTCATATGTTTCATTCTTGCTATCAGGAATAATACAATGTCAGAATTTTTTACAATGCTGGTTCATAGTTTTCTTAGGAAGTAGTCTCAGTGACACTTCTGAAAAGCTCCTTAAGGCTGGAATGTGCCAATCACAAATAGAAAGTGTCCTGTGAAAATCCTCTTTCCCCATCTCTAAAATTAAAAGAGGCAAATGTTGAAAATTTAAGGATTTTTTTTAAGTGCACAGAGCTGTGGTTATTATTTCTAATTCTAACCCTGAATTCTTGTTCTAACCTGTCTCATGAAAGAATGCAGAGTGGGAGAAAACACTAATGGCTTTGTATTAAATTGTGGTTTATCTCCTTCAGGACATACCAAGAGTATTTACAGGACTTCAGCTGAGAGGAAGGACTTTGTTAGTCTGTCTTAACTACATGATTTATTCAAGCTCCCAGGCATGTCAGGGCATATCTGAGCACTACCAATCACACTTATCCCTGAACCCTCAAGGGGGTCCCTGAGTGCTACAATAAAACAATATATCACAACTGCCTCTTTCTTTAAGGGAATGCTGGAATATGATCACTGCACCTCTGGAATAAGCTCACTTTACTTTTTACAAGGGCATACAGTGACAGAATAAAGAGCAATGGGTTCAATCTGAGAGAGAGGAAGTTTAGATTAGATACTAAACATAAATTCTTTACTGTGAGGGTGATGAGACACTAGAGCAGGTTACCCAGAGAAGCTGTGTAGTCACCATCCCTGGAAATGTTTAAGGCCAGATTGGATGGTCTAGAGGAAAGTGTTCCTGCCCATCCATGGCAGGGGGGTTGGAACTAGATGATCTTTAAGGTCCCTTTCTACCCAAACCATTCTATGATTCTGTGATTAGAAGTGTGGGTTAACACATTCCACATCGTGTCCTCTGCAGAGGCAGGTCAGAGCACTTGTCCTGTTCTGGTTAACACCAAAACCAAGCAATCAGAAACACCAGACATCTACTGGTCTCAACATCCCTCATGCAAACAGCTCACAATTGAAAGCTCCAAGCAGTCCTCATCCTCTCCTCCCTGCCACCTGCCATGACAGGAATGTGCTTCCCTCGACACAGCTCATGTGTGATGAGCAAGTCAAACTATGAGCTAATTTAGTGCATCACCAGAGCAGCCTCTGCCAGGAGGACCCCATCATAAAGGCCTGGCCTGACACACTTTAAAAGCTGCTTTGTGCAAGTCTGTTGGCTTCTTAGTGGGCTACTGGGGTAATATTTGAAAAATTAGTCAGAGCTCCCAGCTTCACAAGCAGAATCAATGCCCCAGACAGGGCATTACTTCAAACTAGAATCATCTGGTGCTGCTACACCTGAAAGAAAAATGGTAGCTGTTTTGCTCAGCATGGTCTTCTGAAACATCTCATGAGGGGAAACCTTTACCATGAAAAGACAGTGAAACATCACAGAGGAAAGTTAAGGGTTTTTGTTAGAAGAAGTGCTTGTATACTTTCTCTTGAAGTTAATACAATGGCTGAAAACCAAACAGCTTCTAACACTGGTGATATACGAGTTTAGTGCTACGGATGGAAATGCAACAGTCCAACTTGACTAAATTATTGATTTGTAGAGCTGGTCTTTATACTACAGCCATGACCTTGCTATATGATAATAGCACCTCTGATTTTGAAGGCTGTCTTACCATCTTCCTCTTTAACAGTTCCTGTAAGTGTTTGGGTTGGATCTCAATGACAACAGAACCTGCACATGCTGCCCAGTGATACCCAGCAGGGCCTTCAATTGTCATGTCACCAAGATGCAATTTTCATCTATGAAAGGCCTTTTACAGTTCAAGACTTCTGCATGCTATCCAATATTGCAATACAGTTTTAACAGATTGGCTGTTTCCACTTCCTGAGCAGTACCTCTCCAGAATAAACATATGTTGATGTTTTGTGTTTAAAAAAAAAAATTACAGCTGATTGGTTTCCCAGTATTTCCCTTTTTAGTTAGTTCATGTTAAGCAGTGATATGCCTTTGAGTCCAGGCAAATGCTTTCTGGACTACTATCTCTGTGAGGACAGGCCTCAGAGAGTGAGGGATGAACAGATCAAGGGCAGCCCTGCCTAGAAGGACTTGGGGGTGCTGCTGGATGAGAAGCTCAACACAGCCCAGCCATGAGCACTCAGTGGCCAGAAAGCCAACAGCATCCTGAGCTGCATCCAAAGCAGTGTGGCCAGCAGGGCAAGGGAAGGGATTCTGCCCCTTTGCACTGCTCTGCTGAGACCCCACCTGGAGTGCTGCATCCAGCTCTGGGGCCCTCAACACAAGGAGCACATGGACCTGCTGGAACAGAGTCCAGAGAAGGGCTACTGAGATGCTTGTTTAAAGGGATGGAGCACCTCTCCTATAAGAAAAGGCTAAGAGAATTGGGATTGTTCAGCCTGATAAAGAGAAAGCTTTGGGGTATCCTAATTGTGGCCTTCTAGTCCATGAAGGGAGCCTACAAGAAAAATGGAGAGGGACTTTTTTCCAGAGCATGTAGTGATAGGACAAGGGAAAAGTACTTCAAACTGAAAGAGAGTAGGTTTAGATTAGATTATAGGAAAAAATTCTTTACTGTGAGGGTGAGACACTGGAACAGGTTGCCCAGAGAAGCTGTGGATGCCCCATCCCTGGAAGTGTTCATGGCCAGGCTGGACGGGGCTCTGAGCAATCTGGTGTAGTGGAAGGTGTCCCTGTCCAAAGCAGGGGGCTGGAATGAGATGGTCTCTAAATTCCCTTCTAACCCAAGCCATTCTCTGAATCTATAACTACAAAATAAATCACTAAGGCAGCCTTCAGCACTTCCAAAGTTATCAGGTGAAGAAACTGGGGACATAACACAGGACTTCTTTTTTTTAGGGTAATTGCTGCTATACATACACATAAAAATATTAACTCAATCCAGAAAGTGCAGCCATGAGAGAAAGAAGTTTCCCCAAACTTGGAATAGAAGGAAAGAATTCGAAAACTTAAAGGAGATAAGACCAAAGTTATCACATTAAGTGCTAACTGCAGATATTATAGGTTTCTATAGTCAGAACCTACATAGCTGCAAAATTGCAATCCACAAACTGTGCTAACCAGATTACTTGCATTGTGCCAGAGCTGCCACTTCAGTTCTTCTAAAAGAGCTGACTGCTTTCTCAAAAAGCACACATGTATAGTCTAAAGATCATGGGTAAACATGCAAGATTATCAAGCTCAGCTAAAACTGAATTAAGACTTAGAACATTCAGCCAGGCTTGAAAAATATGAAGCAAGATTCCATATCTTAATGCAAGCTGGTATGAATCCATTATCTATACCAGGTCTTCAGGCTATGACCATTTATCTTATAAACATTTCTCAGTTTTTCATAGGTGTTCATTTAGCTCCTCACTATCTTCCAAAGGTCTGAATTTAGCAGCCAGTTGTACACTTTATTTTTAATTCATAATCTTGATTCAGCACTTCCTCTTGTGATTTCCCCAGTTGCAAGCTTCTCATCCTTAATACCTTATGAAACAGGTATATCACAGCATTCAGCAGTGATTAATCTGGTGCAGAGAAGTTATACATCTCCTCCACAGCATCCTTATTTTTCCACAACTTCTATTCCTCACACTTACTGGTTCTGTTCCAGTTACAGCATCTTTTCATTGCCTGTATTCTATTAATGCATTTGACTGTTTACCCAGGGAGTATGAAAGATTTTTCTAAAATATCATCACAGAGCTTTTTAACTGTTGTGCCCTTTCAGTTCCCTTTCAGACTAAGTTTTTGAAACCCTATTTCTATTAGAATAAAAATTTTACAATTTGAAAAGAAAAAAGTATTTAAAATTCTTTTTAAGACAACCTGTCTGAGAGTTCTTTACTTCCAAAGTTACATTTCATTTAAGTTGTGCAGGCTGCATAAACTGATAGACTGGACAAAAGAGATTTAAAAATCATAGATTGTGCCAAGTTGGAAGAGGCCAATCAGGATCATCCAGTTCACCTCCCAGCCCTGCACAGGACACCCCAAAAACTACACCAAGTTCCCTGAGAGTGTTGTCCAAATACTTCTTGAACTCTGACAGGTTTGGTACTGGTGCCCACTTCCCTGGGGATCCTGTTCCAGTGCCCAACTACCCTCTGGGTGAAAAACTTTTTTCCTGAAAACCAACCTAAACCTACCCTGACTCAGCTTCATGCTGTTTCCTTAAGTCCTGGTCATGAGAGTGAAGAGATCATTACTTGCACCTTTGCTTCCCCTCCAGAGGATGCTGAAGACCACAATGAGGTCTCCCCTGAGTCTCCTCTTCTCCAGGCTGAACAGAACAAGTGACCTCAGCTATTCTTCATATGGCTTTCCCTCAAGGCCCTTCACCACACTCATGGCCCTTCTCTGGACACTCTCCAATAACTCAATGTCTTTTTTATATTGTGCTACTCAAAACCACACATAGTAGTTCAGTCAGCAACCAGCTTTTCTCTGCCTTCTCCATGCCTCCACCCACCCACCATATCAACACTCATGGAGGTAGTCAAATTCAGGAAAAAAGAGGGGAAAACCACTGCTCTGGAGACAGCACATACCAGATTAAGATGATATTGTTAATGGCATCAGAATACAAAGGAAAAACAGATAACTGTCCTCTTAGGGTGCTCTGGCCAACTCTGCAGAATGAGGGGGAAAAGATCAACATACTGAAAATAAAAACCAAACAAATATTCTGAAGCCACAGAAAACAAAGAAAGAAAACTGACGTACATACAGAGGCACCACACATGCAAAAAGCTAATCTTAATGCAGTTCCTCATTAACTGAGGGAACAACTGAGAGCTTCTGTGACAGGGGACAGTACAGGCATGCCCACATGAACTCTTGTTAATTTAAAATCAACATTACTGTGATTGTTATGATGTCTACCAGATGAGTGCAGCATCAAAGCTTCCTGTGACACAGCAGGAGTCAATCTGACAATGATAATGCTATAAATAAATTAATGCCAAAGGACTCCACAATCACAGGCGACTGGTAATGGCATTCATACATTTACTAGATCAAACCCCTGGTGCAGGTCAAGAGCAGCAGCAAAATTACTGGCAACTGACAAATGTGTGGTGGACTGTGAGAAAGAAGCTGCTGGTTTCAGTCCATTTCCTGACTGATGGACAGGTGTCTGCAATGCTCACAACAGTCACCACAACTGGCACCTCAAAATGTCTCAGACAGACCGAGCACTGTGAAATGCTCCAGCTCTAAAATGCAAAGTGTAAAGACTGCTACAACCCAGCCTCACCTAAATCAACTTCCACACAAAAATGAAGCATATGAGAAAACCCACCTTTACCTCTGGAAATATATTCCAGCAATTGCTAACCCGCACACTCAAAGTCTTGCTTCCTTCCAGTCTGAATCTGAGACACGTCATTTGCCAGCCACAATGACAGATATTGCCAGCCACAGACCCGATATGGACTTTCCACACAGAAATGGGACCCACAGAATGCCTATCCATCCCTGCCTCTCTTTGGGGATGACACCTCCCTGGGACTGGGTCTGAGCACCTGTTCGACAAGAACAACTCAGTACTCCTCCCTCTCCCAGGCCTCACACTGTCCTCCTTCCTGCTTTGCAAACAGCAACCACTGCCCAATGCAGCAGAGGAAGCATTCTTCCTTCTACCAGCATTTAAACCTGTGGTTGTGGGGAGGAATAATGAGAGAATGAATTAGAATGCTTGTAAATTCAGCTTCTTGGACATGACTGTCCACCACAGCCTACACTTTCCAGAATGAGATGCAGCTATTTTCAAGCTGTTGCACAATCCACATCAACAGTCTATTTAGTTTGGGCGCACATTCATCTCCATATAAGCCCCAGAAGAGGGTTAAACACCTGGAAAATCCAGAGATAAACACCTCAGTGGACCTGCGACCATATTCTTCTGTTATGATTAACAAGATCTACCTTTACACATCTTAATTCGAGCAACTGGAACAAAAATTTTTGTCATCTGCAAATGTGCTGAGGTGCACTCGATCCCTCTGTCTATGTCATTGATGAAGATATTAAACAGTAGTGGTTCCAATACAGACCCCTGAGGGGCACCACTCATGACTGGTTTCCATCTGGACATTGAGCTATTGACCCTCTGGATGTGACCATAAAAGCAATTCCTCATGCACCAGACAGTCCAGCCATCACATTCATCTCTCCAATTTAGAGAAGGATGTTGTGGAGTACCATGTCAAAGGCCTTACAGAAGCCTAGACACAAGACAACCTGTTGGATGGATCCTACAGGTCGTTGCCAGACAAGCTATTATCTAAAGCACACTTGGAGACATATTTCCCCATCTACCTTTCAGTGTCTCATATTCTGAATAGAAATCTTAAAACCTAAACTAATGGAGAAATAGAATAGAAAAAGCAGGTGGCAAGAAACCTAATTATTCTTCTCTGCTCATGGCTCTTATGTGGATTTATAAAACATCTGTGAGTGTCCCATGGGCAGCCATCCAAAGTGCTCTGAAGGAAACAACTTGATTCACCAAGGCTGCTGCCCCTGTGCATCTGAGGAAGCATACATGGTGCTGCTGGACACTGCTCTCACTCATTACATATGAAATAACAAACCTGGTTCCATATGGCATGCACACTTTTCTCTTGGACATGCTACCTGCTACCCATAGGGCTTCCATGAGATAGATATTTGTATCACAGGAGGTATAAACATGCATCTTTAAACTACAAAATTCTCACCAAATTGCTTAAGATCCTGTGTAATATTGGTACACTTTGTTGGAAAAATAGCCTTAGAATGCTCTCTGAATATATTTCAAAGTCAGTTTTATTAGAGGAAAAACTTCTTTGAAACATTTTATGCAAAAGAACTAAAGAATATGGAATATGGCAAGATAGTTCAGGCCAGATTTTGGCAATTTTTTTCCAGTGTAAATCACTTGAAGTCTTACAAACAATTCTGTGTCTTCACTTAATGCAAGCTAGCCATGTCTAAAGGTGTAAGAAGTCTTAGAATTCAACTAATTTTATACCTACTTTTTTCTGTTATTCCAGCTTGAAAGTACTCATGACTTCCGAAACTTTGATTATGAGCCACCATGAATCAGACATCCATAAGGGTTTGTAAATGGTGGTTGAGATAATGTCCAAAAGCAAATTACTTTTTTTAAGTATATCTCAGTAGACACACGTAACCTAACCAATATAATACTTTGTTGTGAAACTCTTCAATCGTTTTCTAATAGCTTATAACTTAGGAGGAACTGAAGCAACCTATACCCAAAACCTAAGTCACACAGGAAAGCATACTTTTTAAAAGGTACTGTGAGCATTTCAAACAACCAGGTAAAAACAGTCTGTAACATCACAGAGAGGGACAATGCCTCGAGTTACTACAGCAGAAAACAATTTTATAATCCATAGCAAGTTGGTGTTCATCACACAGACTGATGTTTGTTTCCATTTCTTGAGTATTGCATTTTTGACTATGAATGACAAAGAGAGATTAGGCATTCTCATTCTCTACCCACAAGACCCACTGTGTATAGAATCAGTACTTCTGATAAACCACTTTAAGTGCTCCACTCAGATGTATTATTGCATCAAAACGGTGATGAAACTTCAAAATCTGACAAGCAAGATGTGGTTTATTTTTGACTTCTGAGAGTTAAAGTATGCATCCATATTCTTTGTTCCATACACAGGCAGAAAAGACCAAATTCTCTTTGATAACATGCTACTAATACAGTACTGGCTTTTCAATATCAAAAAACACTTACCCTCCTTAGCATGCACAGAAAGCTTTGTCTAATGAATTATTTGTAGAATTTCCTACAGGTTCCTACATCTCCTACAGGACTAGGGAATTCTGGAGATAAAATATTCTTAGTTAAAGACAAAGGCAACTACTGCAGAAGCAAAGGCAGCTTTTTACAGGTGATCAGCATCCACATAAATGCATACACATGAAACAGGGAATCTCAGGGAAAAGATATTTCCTTATCACCGCAATTGCATGTTTAGAAGTCTGAATAACATCAAATGATTTCTGAACAAAAAGTAATCACTTTCCACGAGTGAAATTTGGTGAGAAAGGGATACACATAGGGAAAACATTTCTATTTGATTTCAGTGGACATGAGAACAATCCCCAAGCACAATGTGGACACACAAGCTGTAAACAAACCCACCTAAAACCTGGCACGGATGTAAATAACAAAGAAAGTAACCAAACCTAGCAAAAGTTTTCTAGGCTTTTGTTCCTGAACAGAAGCATTCAGTCACAAACAATCACTGCAGTAAGACCATGACTGATAAAGTAATCAAAATTAGCTCAGCTCCCAAAGAAATGGAATTTGAAATCCTTACACTACTTTAGGAACTGGGGAGGAGTTTTAAAGGAACTATACTGTATGCAGAGAAAATCGAAGGCACAGTTGGAAGCCGGGGTGATTAAAGCAAGTCCATCCTCAACCAGTTAACACTGTTCACGTGTTTGTTTATGTGCCACTGTTACTTTTGAGACGCTGCTGTGAACCAGATTGGGAACAGAGCTGGGTAAACATAATCCTTCACGACTTTTGTGGTGGTAACTAGAGGAAGAAATGGTGCCCTGGTTATATTTAAACCACAAAAGCTCCCAGTTTATTTACCATGCAGCCTCACAAACAGATGCATCACCACAAGCAAGGAGGTGGTGTGTGGGCTGCCAAAACTACCACCATCACCACCACCACCAGAAGCACTGGCCTGAGGCTGCAGCTGATCTGTACCATGCAGCTGATCTGTCTTCCTACTTTTCTAATATGATAAAACAAAACAAAATTCCATTCATTTTAAAGACCAGCACCCTAGAGGCAACATGACACCTCCTTTACTCAGCACAAATGTTTATCTCTTCAACTAAAAGCACTCTTGAAATTCAGTCTGTTTCAGACTTAACAAGCATCAGGCACAACACAAGTCAAATTGACAGTGTAACAAAGTCAACAGCTAAAGCACATTTTATTTTATGAAGCACATTTATAAATCTGCTGCAGCACATTTATAAATTCAAGGTCAACCCAGAGTTTACTATTACCTTGATATTGGGGTTGACTGTGACTACTGGGGACACCTCTTGTTTGGCTTACCTATTGACTTGCCTGGGAGAAGTGGAAATTCTGTAGTTTAAGAATTGAAATCACTGGAGACATTTTGCATGAAGAAAAAGAAAAGCAGAGATTCCCAGCAGCATATGAGGGCTAACACCAACTACTGCCTTACCCACGATTTTGCCACATTTCATGAGAAGTGGAATGCAGGGAAGGAATGAACAAATTTTAGAGGATAATAGTTCCTGACATAAATCAAATAGCCGGATTTTAAGATGTAGCAAAGCCCAGGCAGACTCCCCTCCAAGGTAAGCTGGTGTAAAGAAGAAATCATAGCATTCCAACAAAGGAGACCTGTATCCTGTTCCCAGCTCCTTCCCTGCTCAAGATAACACAGTAAATACAGGTCTTCAGATGAGTTTCCCTTCAGTAAAATGGGAATAATACTTTATGTAAAGTTTTGAAGACTACAGATGCCCTGCTATTTTAGATCTATTATGTGAGGATCACTGGTTCCTCCCACACTCCAAGCCTAAATAAGGCAATTTCACATAGAAAAGGACTGCAAACTCATCTGCCATAAAGATTCAAGGAAGGGGCCCAAGTACACAGAAGGGTTAGTACTGGGGAAGGAATGTTGTTTATGTGATGCTTAAACTCCCCACAGAACGAAACTTACCTTTACTATTAAATTAATAACATAATCTCATTATTGTGTTATACAGATTGACAGTGTAGTTCTTTTCCCTTGTCAGTTACATTTCTTGTTGTTATAACAGCAGCAACAACAAAACCTGTGACTGGATCTCAAAACTACAGCTTTCAAGAAAATCAGTCTCAAAACATCAATTGCACAGAACAAAAAATTAACCCCAAGATGACTGTGACAGTCAACTGCAAAGGAATGATTTACTATGGAGTCCCCCATAACTCTTACCTCAAGCATAGGGCGGGCACTGTCATGGATTGAAAGAATGTGCGTAATGTTATTCTTACTCAATTGTTCTACATCTCGGGCATCTGTGATAGAGGGAAAAAAGGAAGATTTTTTTTAATCTCTTGAAATAGCATTTCCATTATGCACGTTGAAAAGTTACTTATTGTTGATACATTTCCTTTTGAAGCTGCATAAAGTCAGGCAAAACCTCAAATGCAGCTGTTCTAGAACACCATCATCAGAGTGGGTAACGGGAAGACACACTTCTAACTCCAAAACAAATTATATACTATATAAAGACCAAGCTTAAGTGACTCAGGAATGTGTTCTCAAGTCAGAAGTTTCATGTATTTTGCATCTGAAATGTAAGTCTGTGCGTGCCTGTGTGCAGGTGATGGCCATCTGAACATGCACTCAGAGCTGTACAAGAAATATCTGACCTCCTCTCTACCCACAAATCCCCCTTCAGGGAATACATTTTCACTTGGGAAACAGACCCTGTGATATCCAGGTCTGAGAAGGGAAGCCAACCATATCACTTGAATTGAGGTCTCTGCAGACAAGCCACGACGATAACAAGATTCTTACTTTCAGTGAACCAGCAGAGAAAAATGTGCATTTAGCCAATACAAATGATAATTTTAAGTCTAAAGAGACACAGGTGATAAATATATCAAATGTATAAAAAAGCAAAATGCTACAGCAAGGAAGTGCAGTTGTGAAAAGGTGGTTCCTAGACCTGTAACCAAGGGGTTTCAGACATTCAAAACTGGAAAGAAAACTGAGGTGACTGAAAATTTGATGCTAGATACGGCAACACCATGGGCTTGATTCTATGAGAAAAAAAGGGTAAAATAGACTATCTGTCATCAGTGAGCAACTTTCCCCATACTAAATTATCAGCAGGTCAAAAAACAACCTGAAAGAACCAGCAATACAGGTAGAAGTTAGCTTGTGCCCATCTACTTTTGACCTTTTTGCTTAAGAATGGCACAGCACACCACGGTAATACAGCAGTGGTTTTGTGATGGGAACACCTGCCTTCGAAACCTGCCCATACAATCTTTTCACATTAGCCTGGTTGCACACAAAAAGAGAGCACTGACCACAAAGGTTTCGAACCGGCTCTCTCTAGGTACAAAAATAATAGCATCACCTGTACGTTCTTTATGTACATGCAAGAGTTCAATTAGCATCTCTCGGGTCATCTTATCCACTTACTGTAACGTTTCAATGCCTTCTCTACATCACAAAGAAGAGCTGGACATTTAATTATACTGCCCCATAGACAAGATTCAAGTGAGCACAGTAACAAGCAATGAAATTTAAACCTAATCCAATTATGAAAGCTTCTCTACAGCTAATAAAATGAAGAAAAGAGTTAAAACTGCAAGGATTTTATTCACTACTGCTCAAGCCTGCATGATCAACACAGATGCCTAATCCTTCAGGAGAGAATTAACACAAATTCTATCTGAAACAGAATTAAAGCCTAGCTTCACAGAACAAATAAAATTTCCTAAAAATTTCAGAGAAAACATTTCAAAGAAGAAATGCTAATGCTCGCCAGGCGACATCCTCTAATCCACCTGACCTTCAGATTTTTTTAACAGTTTGTAGGACAGTCTCAATTCCTTAGGGAATGCCTAAGCAGGCAAGGATTTGGAAACCCAGAAACCAGCCTAAGTGCCCCTAAAAATCAGTTTTCTGTCTCACAAAGACTAAGGGCAGACTCCAGAGCATGCTGGCTGGAATTCATGGTGTTAAGGTACACCTAGCACAATGTGAGACCCCAATCTCTAATTATCAGTATGACCTATGTGGTAAGAAATGTCTTGCCACACAAGGCAAACTGCTTTAAAAGAAGATATGATCCAAATTAAATGCTGACTGCTTTGAATTAGTTTGAAAGGCCTAAGACTGAAATACCTTAGTTCTTCAGTTAACAGAGACTCAGGCTAAAGGAATTTCAGCAAATCAAAACTATACACTGAGATTTCAGATATTCCTAGAAACAAGCTGGAAATGGCCATCCCAGACCTACATGACCAGGTAGCCAACAAGTCCTTAATATATTGGGAAATAAGCATTCAATTCACTAAAGTAGAGGAGAAAAAGCTTCCCAGCTACTTCTGGATCTAAACTTCAAACAGTTTACAAAGGGGAAATTCCCCTGGTTCCCCAGCACCTGCCTTAAGTCTCTACAGATACTACAGATAAGGCTATTTAAACAGCAGTACAAATAATATATCCTGTCACTCACAGTCTCATACCATAAATAACAAAAAAAAATTTAGAAGTTATGTAAAGAACCTCCAAAAACCAAAAGAACCACCACCACCACTGCAATTCTAACTTCTTTGCTGTAGCACAATGCTGTACAAGCACATGCAAGCTCACATTTTGAAATCACAGTGTGAAACACCCCATTTTCAAATGTTATGATTAATCCTACCTACCAGAGCCCCCTCCTGTGCATCCTCTAAAGGGTGCCTCAAATGCAGTATTATTCCTCAACAACAGCTTACCTAACATTCTGTGTCATACAGCAAAATGCTTCTAAGCTAAGATGTGGACTTTTGAGTAAAGCCTTTGGGAAATTCTCTCTTCACACAAAATGACACAATTCACACTGGGGAAGTCTTCCTCTCTCCCTCCCACATTTAGCCTTTTTTCCCTCAGTTTCATACTGTGACTCCAAGCTTGACCTCTACTCAAGCAGAGAGCTACAAATACTTGTATACAAAACCAATGCCAAAGTCATCAAAATGGGACTGCGGCCTCAGAATTTGTCTCCCTGCAGCTCTGGGAAGCCTTACTGTGTGCTGGGGAGAAAATCACCTAGTGCAGTGTGCTTCCATCCCTGTCACCAAAAGAGAGACACAGCTCCAACCACTTCAGTTAAGGCACATCAATGACTGAACAACTCCAACAGTACAGTGGTGAAGTCTCAAATGTACCTACAACCATCCTCTCTGCCTTCAGTATTTTAGTGCCTCCACGGAAATGCAAGGTGAGGGATAAGGACTTCCTCTTAGACAAGGCAAGTCAGCCCAGCATGTACAACAGTATTAAGTCTCAATCTGCAGATGTATAGAGACAATTTCATCATCATAACATCATCTTGTTTTTATTATATAAAGCAAAATTTTGTCTACAGTTTCTCTTCTGCTTTGGAGAGAGCTAGATAGAGAGACAGCCACCTAAAGAAGAACATCCTCTGCAGTGGTTCAGAGCACTAAGAGCTATTACTGAGAATGGTTTCCCATCAGGAGAGCTTTGTTCCTGAATCCAGTTATGTGCAGTTACAGACACACACACACACACACAAAAACTGTGTACGTGAACAAAACCTCCAACTCTCCTGTGTCCACTTCACACTTTGTTCTAAAATATATTTTGTCCCATCCTCTCAGAAGGACCTTTTTGGGGAACAAGAAAGGTGGGGAAAGAGGTCAGTATTCTGTTTAATGGAGTACCTATAGTCTTCCTTCAAAAGGTGAAGCTGAAAAAGGAAATGGTACCTCCATCCTCTCCTGTTTTCAGTATCTAATATAAAGCCTTAGGAAATGGAACTTAAAAAAATAGTAAGCAGATGAGAACAGGAATTAACTGACTTTAGAAACACAGCAGAACTACTTGGTGGGCATTGCCTTTTTATACACTTAGTAATGGGAAGGGCAGAAACTTCCCCAAGACTCTCCAGACCATCCACAGCAATACTGGACTCTTTGGGGAAATTAAACCTCATATTGTGGCTTTCCCCTTCAAATTAAAAAGCCCCCAAATATTCCATGGAAAAAACCTTGAATGATTACAAACAAGGAAGAACACAAGCTCTTTAATATTCAAGGTAGAAACACTCTTGAGTCTCTGGTTTCTGCTACTGCCACACCTCTTGATTTGGAAGCAAACTGAACACCCACTAAGAATCTCTCATCAGAAGAAATAGATTTTGTTTTCCATTTGTGCAGAGAACCAGGCTGTCCTGTCAATCCCTTAAGGAACAAAGCAACCATTTTTGTTGTGAGCACAGGTGACTTTAAAGGGCCATCAGGTTTCCAGTGCAGAAGACAAGTGGACATGCAGTCCCACAATAAATTCTTTGTCTTTTGAGAGGACCGCATTTCATCTGTAAGGTACAAATGAAACAAAACAAATCTTCTCCAAAACTAGAGGCAGAAAGAGGAGTTAACTTCCTCTTTCTTTTCCCTCATTTTTTCCTCTTAGCCTGCTACTCTGCCATTTGCAAAGAAATAACTACTCCTTCACTTTCAAAGAAAAATCTCAAGTGCTGTTTCCTTCTGGGCTTTCAGACCAGACTCAGTCTTGTATTTTATATGGACATCTATGGTTCTTCTTGAATTTTTCTGCCCTCTAGCTGTGCAATCTCAAATATAAGCTCTCAGGAGCATGCCACACTTTTCATGTGCTACTGATGAGCTGAATCATGCTTATAGAGCCTGTGAGATAAAAAGCACTTGAACACATGCCAAAATCTGTGCTTATTCAGGAAAGATTTTCAGAGACATACTCAAGCTCTGTCGACTTAGGGGGATTTCAGGAGATACTTCAGTGCTTTTCATAATCAGCACTACATGTAACTTTCTACCCTAAAGACCCTTAAGGTGATTACTAAAGCCTCTCTCAAGTCTATGTGCTTAGAGGTTTGTGAAGCACCAAACAAAGCAGAAGCAGCAAGCTCAGCTCCCATTTCTGCCACAGGTTCATTTCACAAGCTGTATCTGGGCCTCAGTTTATCTCCCAGTCAAGTGCAGAATTTGCACTGCTCTGTCATAGACTGTATTTAAATTTACTAGGCTTAAAAGCAGAAATATAGCTGAATGGTGAATAATAATTCCCCAATCAGAGCAATTCCTGAATGCCTTCTCCAGACAACAGCCCTCCAAAATTAGTGTTTAACATCTCAAACATCCTTTCACTCAGCAGAAAGGCACCCATCTAGAAGAACTGTGCCTTTTCCCAGACTGCCAGGGCTCCCAGAGGTCTCCCATGCAGCAGCAAGACAGGAGTGTGAGTAGGATGGTACTTTGATTGAGCTCTGGAAACCAAGCATGCCCAGGCTCCCTGAGGAGCCACTGGGGAAAGACTATCCTCCAGAGGGCAGATCAGAGCGATTTACAGACATTCCCCTGACTCAACTTCAGGAGAAGCTGCTTCCTCTCCACCCCAGCTCAGGGACTCAGACAGTGCCTAGAATCCTCAGCCCTGTGTCTGGGCAAGACACACAACACCAGGGATTCAGTGTTTCCTCCTCTTACTGACAAGATGCAACTTTATTCAATTTCAAGCTATCAATCTTAAGCTGAAAAACAGGAGACTGATCAAAAAATGCATTACAGGAAATAATTTTGTAAATCTCTCCCTTTATGAGTAGCTAGTCATTTCAGCTGCCCAAATCAGGATACTCTGACCAGTCCCAACTGCACATGCTGCTGAGTATTTCTCAGTCAGTGATCCCCTTCGTGGCAGCCTCAATGCTCACTAGTCACTTTTTAAAAAAGTCTCACAAATCAGAACATGGCCCAAGAACATAAGGATCAAAGTCCTCCAGAAAAATACACTGGTAATTAACCAACAACCTGTTCCTAAATGGGATGACTTCACCGCACAGAGAGCTTGCTGCAACTACTCCTAAGCAGGGAGGCAAGGGGATGTTGAGGCACAAGGAATGCAGAAAAGGGTAAGAATTGTAAAAGCACGCTCTCGTATTAGTGAAGTACTGCAAAACCTATCTTTTCCTCTCCAAGTATGGTAGCTTATCTGAGATTATAACAGGTACTTGTGAGGGGAGAATGTAATGATTAAATGCAATCTTAGCAAAGGTCATAGCAGTAAATAAACGGACATTTTTGTTTGTATTTTAATTAATTTAAAAAACAGACTCCATAAAACAAGCACTGGGGTTAAAGTCTTTCCTCTCTTTTCTGGAGGTAAGCAGAGGCATTACACCCTCTGCTTTTTTCAGTGAGGTTCCCAGAGACACCTCCCAGCCACAGCACCTCCACCTGCACACCTCTGCTCTCCACGTGGGTGTGACCTGCCCTGCAATTCCAGGGCCACTCCCAAGGCACACAGGGAGAGACAGGGCCACAGGCCTGGCGTGGGCAGAGATGCTGACTCACTCTGCAACCCTGGCCAAGTCCCCTGCTCTGAAAACAGAGCTGCACCAGCAAACAGATGCTCCTGCTGAGTTTCACTCCCCTGGGCAAGGGCTTACCAGTGGGATGGCCATGGTGAGAGGGACTGATTGGGAGCCATGTTACCAGGGCCCATCCTGCCCACCCTACCTGAAACCTAAGGGACTCGACTATCCAACATCTTCCCAATTCCACCCCTTGCCTGAATTACTTCAGGAAGAGAAAAGAAAACAAAAAGAGGAAGTAACATGGCTGTGACCAAGTTTTAATTCTGTCATCAGACCATGCAGTGGTTCCATCCAAAGGCTTTCAAAACTACCCTTTTGGCCTTATTTTCTTTTTTTTTCCTATATTTTTCTTTTTTCCCCTTTCATTATCAGCATGAAATCACCTCTATCCTCTCATTTTCCTTACCACAGCACGATTAACTCCCTCAAACAGTAGCCACTGTACTTGTGTTTATAGTGTGGCAAAAGGCAGCTTTTAACCTCACATGTACCTCCGAGCTGCCTTACAAACTTATCAGCTCCATGTCCCAAGGGGCAGCAAGCGCTGGATCCATAGTATGGGTCAGCAGATCCAGAAGCAGGTAAATCAGGCAAAAACCACTGAACTCGGGTTTTGGTATGCAGAGGCGTGGAAGGAACAGTGGGCATGAGGCAGAGAGAAGGTGCAACACCATCTAAATCCAGTGTAGATGTTGCCAGCCTTAACAGACTGGGTGTGGTATCAGACTGCCCAGGAAGGACAGGATATCTATTGCAGGAGCCCCTGTGAGCCCTGCTTTGCTGTTTTACCCAAGCATAGGAAAGATGGGGTCCACATCTATGTCAGATACACTGTACATGCACAAGTGGTTTACTTCTGTGTAGAGAGAGAACTGCCAGAACTGCTGCTAAGGAAGTGTTTTGAGAACAGGTCATTTATTTGGATGTCTGCATAAAGTTTTCTGTGATTTCTAAATGTGTCTGTTTTTCTGTACACAAAAAATAAACCTTATGCATGAAGGAAAAAAAATCCATAGAAACTTACATCTGCAACAGAGACAGTGTGAGTATCAGTGGTCAGGCTGCAAGCAGCAGACATATCAGTCTCACAAGCGGTGACAACAGAACTCTTTAGCAGTTGTTATAAATAACCAAAATAATGAAAGCAATGAGCAGGAGGTATAGGAAGCCTTTACTTATAAGGAGGACTTGCAATAAGCCTTACAAAGAATCTGCCTGGCCCACAGGCTTGCTTGCCAAGCACGGGAATCGTTTAAGGCAGGCCAATGTTTAGGAATTCCAGCTGAAGCATGCTCCAAGGAGATGGTATTCATTTTACTTTTCTCAAAGTACTTGCAGCACAGCACACAGAGGAGAGAGCAAACGAGTGCTACCAGGTGAATCCAGACATGAAGCAAGATGGGGTTAAAAAGCTACAGAGATGCCAGAGAATCTGAGTGCCTGCAAAACACTTTAGGACTCTTGCTAAGTAATCCTAGAGATAATAATAAAACTAATCTTACCTTTAAAGTTGCCAATGAACAAGCCAGGCAGAATCTGTGAGAAAGAAATATAGTATCAAATATAGATATCTTGTGGTAAGACAATTTGACAAAGTTCAATTTGCATACAGGATGGAACATACTACTTTAGCAGATTATTGTGAAATGCAATCTAAAACATGCTGACAACTTTTGCAACCTTCTCAGACCAGATAGCTCTAGGCATACTGTGCTTTGACACCATTCCTTGGCAGAAGGGGGTTGTTAATCGTGGGGATTCTTTCACTTAATGGAGGCTCTCCAAGGACAGCAAATGTAGTTTACAAATTACAAAGCAGCCTCACAACACAGCTCTCCCCTGCCCCCCGCAGCAGGGTAACAGCTACCCTCATGGAACTAATGATGAAACTTCACAGAGCAAAGGTGATTTGCCTAAAGTTGCTAAGGAAGCTGGACAAAGCCCTGCAAAATGACATCCTTCGAGGCTTTTGAAGTGTAAAGCCATGCAAGTCAGGGCTGCAGCACTGTGGAGCTCTTAGAGGAAATCACTGCAAACAGTAACTTGTGTGCTCACATAGCAAGAGAACTGCTGAAAGTCTGTGAAATGCATGTTTCTCTCACAGATCTACCCCTTCACCCCACACTCTCGGATGCCTGCACAGGGGTCAGTTACAGGACATTCTTTAACTTCACTTCAGACTCCTTCCATAACAAGTACCAGGTACCTGGGGAGTATCAAGGTCTGCCAAGGACCAGCATGTGCTTGAGGGCACGTGCACGCACAGACACAGAGGCAGGTGACACTGTAGTGCTACCCCTCCTACCAAACTTGGGAACAGCAGTACAGACATCAAAAACCGCCAGGCACACTGAACTGCTGGCCAAGATTTTTGTCCTCTGCCACGTGAAGTCTCTGACCCACACCCACATCCTTTGAGGAGATCAGAGCTGTGGTGGTGAAACCATACAATCCATTTTTCTTCAGTCCACATATAGCATACCACCAATGCAGATACATCAGCACTGACTTCCTATAGCCTTAGCAACACCCCAGTGTCACCACAACAGCAGCAACAGCCTCTCAGGCACAGCTACTTAAAAGGAAAACTCCACCTATTTAGGAAAGTCATGAAGGACTTTTCATCAGGGATCATTGCCACAGACTTGGTTTCACTGCGGCCCTCCTGCTGAAAGGTGACCCAGCTCACCATGTACAGGTTAGCAGGACCAGCAAAAGAGGCTGTAAAACAGCTTCTGACCTGCCCTAACTTCACAGCTTTCATCTGGTCAAAGCATCACTTTCGCTGTTATTTATCGAGCCTTTCGGGAAACAGAAAGCTGCAGCACCTCTTGCACTCCTTGCAGCTTTGGTTTGTGCAAACATTCCTCCCTTTAGGCTTTGCTGGGTGATCACTCTGCCTGCTCTGTCTCTGTGTCACACCAGCTCTAAACACAGGGCTCAATTCCCCCCCCCCCGATACAAAAAGACACCTTCTCCAGGACCCTTGCTGTACCTGATTGCTTGTAGACCCTTGCCTGAAAATTAAGGGCTGATTGACAGCACTGGTTCATCAAGAAAACAGTTCTTTAGTATGGGCACCTGTACATTTTGCAAAAAGAAGCTCAGATAGATTTCTCCCTTTTTTCTCCCTTTTCCTTCCCTCTTCATTTGTACAAATTCAACATTCTTACAGAGACAGCAAAAATGCCCAGGCCAGTTTCCAATGCCAGGGTATGGTGTAGGGTAAAGAAGCTTTACAACATCCTGCTGTCCCCTTCCATGTGTACAAGACTAATGGTTTCAAGGGCCAATTCAGTATTTCAAGCACTCTCGATGACATTGCTAGTAGTGCAGCTCTAATGCTGCATCCCAGGCTAGGAAAATGAAGCCTGTAGCTGTTCCAGATAGGGCAGTACTCAAAAGTCACTGCCAAATAGACTAATTCTACAAAAAAAATCATGTTCTAAAGCAAAAGGGACTCAAGTTATGAACGAATTTCACTAACAAGATCACCCCAAAGAGCTCCCTCAACTTCAGTATAAAAAATTAAAAAAAAATGTAAAGGCTTTCTGCTATTTTGAAATAACTGTCTGGTATTTCCTATCTGCAGCACAGATCTTCCATCACACCATTACTGCTGTAGACTATGGCATTTTAGACTCCAAGACATTATTTCTGCATCAAATGTGTATTCTCAAGAGAGAATAAAAGCCTAATTTCAATTCACAGTCATTAAGCTTTGACATTAGAAATTAAAGATAGTGAGGAACACTGGGGGGTTGCAGAAATGAGGTTTCTTATTGGCAAAGGAGGAAAAATCCAGAAGTCTGCATTTGTGCATCAGGAAGCAATGCTGTATGATAGACAGGTAATTAGGACACCGTGCAACCAAGGACAGATGTTATCCCTGTTCTACTAGTCATTCTAAAAGCAAGAAACATTACTATGGGTGAAAGCTACCTGAAAAGAAGTGAATCTTTATGTCATGCTGACTAATAATTCAGCACTCAACTATGGCTGGGAACTTTCAGCTGTGTCATCTCACACTGCCTTCAGTAACTGCAATTCCAGGCTGTGCAAAATGAAGGCTGATGGCAGCTAGGGGCGTGTGAGAGAGAAGGGGTGGGAGTCAGAAGAGTAGAAAAATAAGGTGGTTGTTTTTGTGAACTTCTCAACCACTGCTATATGAATAAAAACAGTAGCATCTTTATATGATCCGAAACATTGAGAAAATGACCACAGACCAAGTAACCGATGTAAAGAATGCACGAAGGGACAAGGACAGCAACGTCTGTCCTAGTTTGTACCTCGCATGAGAGCAGCTCATGCTCTCCACCTTGCACAAAGACTGAGCCCTGGAACAGACAGTAGTTGCTAATGCTTCTGTCAGTCCTCTCTGACAACACACCTCTCTGGAAAATGGCTTAAAGGGCTACTTTGCTGCTGTTTCCTCTATCAACAAATGCTTATAATAAAGCATCTAACTCTTGCCTAACACTGCTTCTGGTTGTGTTAGTACTGAACTCTGGAGAAGTCCATGGGGCTTTCTCAGAGATGTTGGGGCACTGCAAAAGGAGAGGACAAACCTACCTTTGTCCAGTAGTACACAAGAGTGGCACACGTCAGTGAGGGGGATTTGCTGCTGACATGAACTGGCACAGCTTCTCTGACTTCCATAAAATTAGCTACCTCAGCTGTAACTAGCCACACTGGTTTAAATTTCTTATTAATCCACTCCTACAACAAGCAGGGCTTATCTGCCCTTTTCATAGAGATAATGCTCGAATCTTCTGAAGAGTTTACATGAATAACTGTCAGTTAACTTTAACAGCTCTAAACAACAACTAAACCCCAGGAAGAGCTCTTCACCAAGATCCTGCTCACAGATAGTCAAATCTGGTCACCATCTCAGCCTCTAGACTTCAGCTCCTGGAAAACATTTCTACATTTCAACCACAGGCTTCAACTTGAACTTCGAATACAAGTCAAAGTTAGACATTAACCATGAACACAAATCAGACTACTGAGACAATTTCCTAAGTCAGACCCCATTACTCATTCTGTAAAATGTATCTCTTAGAAATACAAGAAAAAAAGGTGAAGTACTGAAAATTAATACTAGGCATGTCAATGCACATTCACAACCTGATTCTCCTTCTCTGAACAGAATAAAAAAGGTGTTTATGAACAAATGCTTTCAGTTTAATTCAGGAAATGTCAGAAGGCTAGGATGGGCTTTAGGAAAAAAAAACTAGGCCAAGCTAATTTTACAGAGAAAATTAGCAAAGAAAGATAAACCTTACTTAAAAAGAATGCCAGGCCTCCAGCCCTTATCATTCTAATGGCCACGTGCAATTGCTATTTGCTATGAAATACATCAGTATAATGGGACAGAAAAATAAAGAAGGGACCATGCCATTGAGAAAGGATCAGTATTGAGAGGCTGTAGCAATCCCTGGAGCTCTTTCTTACCACACCCATTCCAGGGATCATTAATCCTCTTCCCTTGGCATCTGTACAAAGGGACTCCTTAAATGAAATAATCCATCATCAAATAAGCTGATTATTTTTTCCTACCATCTGTATACAGATCTACCACGAGAAACACACTTCAGCTGGAAACTAAGGCAATTTGTATTGACTGACTACACTGAGTCAAGCAAATACCACCTACATCTGCACTGATGGTTCCATGCTTCCCCTTGCCCCTCCAGCTTCGCTGACTCACGAGATCAGGAGGAAGAGATGATCCAGAGGCACATTCGGAAGGTGGCAAGTTCCAGACCAACATGTGGGATCCCTACAAATATAAACCCTGATGGCCAGTACCCAACATGACTGTAGCCTCCTTAAAGGAGCCAGCCCTTCTCAAACTGCTGAACAGCTCAACCTCTTGGATACAGCTATAAGAAAGGGGAGAAAAATCCAAGTAGTGTTATGCCTGTCCTAAAAGCACCAGGTGGTACATGTCAGGGCAACATTTAACAGAATTAAAATGACCAAACTGGCCAGTCACAGATTGCCAATTCCTACCCACATAGTACCACAGTAAAATGCAATGCAGCTTCAAAGGGCTGAGAGTTGTCCTTTCAGTTTTATTTTTTTTTCTCCCCAGACTGCAACTTAAGCATCCCATATTGCATCCCTCTAAACGTTCTGATAATTTCAAGCATTCCAAGAAAATTACTACAAATATACCAGAGGCCTAAAACAAGTTTCTCTAGCTGTATTTCTTCCTAACTGGCCATTTCTAGAAGGCTAATATCAATGAGTGGCTAATATTACAGCATTATTCCCAGACTTTGAAAGCAAAAACTGAGAAAAGGACCAAGGGAGGTTCTACCTCCTACACACTAACTCGATTCCTCAGCAGTCAGATGTTTTCCCTGCCAAAGGTTTCTATTTCAAGGTCTCTACCCATAGGATGGAAAGGCTTCCCCTTCCAGGTGGTACACTAAGCACTCTGGATGTTCAACAATTTGATGACACTTCCAGGGGCAAGGATGTCAGACTGGGACAAAATGTGAGGAGCTATTTCTAGCTGTTCTCCTCTGTTTTGTCAGAGGCCACACAGCAAAGCTACTCCCAAAGCACTCAAAGCAGGATGTAAGACAGAGGAGATGACTCAACTTCTGTTCCTCATAGTAAGCTATATATAAAAGGCTAGTTACCACCACACTTTCAAACCTGGGTTTTAAACAGAGGTGGAGATACTGAGAAAAATCACAGTGGCCCCTAGGTAACCACCATGACATGCCAGGGGAATCGGTGCGTACAATAAGCCCCCTAGTGCCAAAAGGCCAACACCCTCTGCAAAACAGATCCATCTTCCTTCCTCTTCCTCGCTGCGATCTCCACTGGGGCCGAGCGCTTTCCTGTCCCACCGCTACCGTGCGGGCCCAGCCCATGTCCAGCGGCTGCTCCTCGGCCCGGGAGCGGAGCAGGCTGTGCCCAGGTGACCCGGCTCGGCACAGTGCGGCGCCCGCTGACAGCCCCGCGCCCCGGCCCCTGCTGCGCCTCAGGGGCTGCCGGCTCTGCCCCACGGCACCCCCGGGGCTGGGGGACGCAGAGAGGGCACTGAAGCCCGGCGCCGGGGGCACGGCGGCCCTCGCCGACCGCGAGGAACTGGCTTCGCTCGGGAAGGGGAAGCCCAGGCACATCACCGAAACCAGGGCCCCCCTCCCGCCCGCCTGCCCGCGCTGCGGCTGGGGAGGAGAGGGCGGCGCGCCCCGAGGGAGCGGCGCGGCGGCGGTCTCCGTCCCTCCGCCCTCGCCCCGAGGCGGGGGACCCCCAAAACCCAAGGGAAAAGCCCTCTTGCCCTGGCCTTTGTTCCGAAAGCGGGTGCCCGCGGCGCCGGGGCGAGACAAAGGCGGGGGCGCCACGGCACCCCGCCCGCCCCGAGGCGGGGAGGGACAGTCGCCTCCGGCCCCGCCGCGCTGGCCCGCACACATGCACTCGCGCACGGCGACAACGACGAGCGGGGTTACCTTGTTCATCCCATTCCCCATGGCTTAAGCGACCCGCACGCCAGCACCGCGGGAGAAGCCGTCGGCCGCTGCTGCCAGCGGCGGGTCGGCGTTCATGGGACAGTGCTTGCCGAGGGGGGACTGGGGACGGGCTAATTGCTAATCAAGGGCGGCCGCTGCTCGCCGCTGTCGGACAGGGCGAGGCGCATCCCTCTCGCCCTGGCCGCGGCCGTCGCCCTCCTGGATGCCGGGCGGCTGGGGGCGGGTTTCCGCTCGGCCGCCCCCGGGAGCGGCGAGAGCCGCGGGGCCGCGCTGCCAGGATCCACCTCCCGCCGCCGCCGCCACCGCCCCACGCGCGGTGCGGGCCCCGCGGGCCGCCCTGGGGCTTGTAGTCCGCGCCGCCGCGCCGCGCCGCCGCCGCCTGCCCCAAGGAACTACGCGTCCCAGCGACCCCCGCGCCGGAGACCTGCCCCACCTGCCGCGGCCGGCGGCGCCCGGCGGGCGTTCCGGGGAGGATGAATAAGCGCCGGCCGCGGTGTCTGAGGGGTGGCGGCGGTAGCTCTGGCTCCTGTGGGTCGCTCCTAGGCACGGACCGCCCGCCGCCAGTGCGCCCACGGAGGGCAGGGCTGCGGCATGCGGTGCGGGAGCGGGCAGGTGCTGCCCGCCCGCCTCTGCCATCCGGAAACCCGTTTGGTTTTCGCTATGGAAGGGCTCTGGCAGGAAGCACCAGGCCTTGGGCACCGGGGACCGCTGCCGCAACTGCCCGCTCCCAGCCCGTGCCGCTCCGGTGTGCGCTGCCCAGCCGTGCCGCTGAGCTGAGCCTCCCCGGTGTGCCACCTGTGCCCTGTCAGGGCACCTGGGTGGCTCCGGCTGTTCATCCCAAACACGCTGCGGGCACGCTAGCATCGCGGGTAGACAAAGGACATTCGTGTCCCTAACTCAAACAGACGGACACACAGGGGAGAGCAAATAGTTTGACGCAAACATCGCAAGATCATAGTGACTGAGGTGGGAAGACACTTCTGGAGGCTGCCTGGTCCAACCATCTTCCTCAAGCAGGGAAAGATGCTTTTTGCTGAGCCATGGCAGGCGTGGCTTCAAAGCCATGCTCACTACTTCCACCCTCATGCTTCGCTCCCTAATGCTCAGTACAGCGTGACATTATCATGTCACATCCCTCTACCCATGGGGATGTATTTTTTCGAGGTGTGGTGATGGGGATCTGGTGGTTAGTGAGGGAAATTTTATCCCAAGAGTTAATTTGATAGGGGATAGACAGGGGTCAAATACACAGAGATGGATACTACTGCATAAGGTCTCTCCCAATAACCAGTGCAGTAACACTACCTAAAAAAACTGAAATCCTTAGTGGCTCAAATGTAAGACAAAGGAGGATGCTGCTGTGTAGCCATCATCAGATTCCCTGTGCATTTATACCTGTGTCAGTGGTAGATGTATGTAAAAAGTGAAGATGTCATTTTTTTGGGCTCACCTTGGTAGGACTGGGCAGGTCAGAGGCGTCTGCAGTCCAGCACAGTCCAGTGAAAGGGTGAAACACGGTAAAGCCAATGGGCAGCAAGGCCAGGTATGAAATAATGGATTGATGAACTCTGTAATGGATAGATTAGTGACAGGGGACTCTTACCTAGTGTCAGTGGTTGCCAGTACAAGCAAACTCCAAGGGAACAATTTCACAACGTCCAGTTGCAATCAAACATTGGCATTCTCGTACTACCCTTGACAGCACCTCTGTTCCCCTTTCCTTAGGCAACGCTTGACGCTTGTCTGACCCAAGACCAAACTAATTCAGAGAATGAGCCCTGTAGAAAGCTGAAGAATCACAAACCCACTCCCTGTGGGATCAGACCAGTGCACACAGAGACAGGGATCAGGACCAGCCTGATCAAGAGCTGATGCTGTTCCCATAGAAGCCAATGGCACGCCTGAAAGCCAACAGAAGTTAAGTTTGAGTACATAAAAAGATGGAAAACCATCCCTGAACTTCTTCCTCCCTGAGGCTCAACAGAGTTTGAGGGCTGTAATCATGTCATCATCAGCCTCAAAAACATCAGAGCAGTCTCTCTGTAAAACCAGGAAGAATAGCCATCAGATTTAATGTGCTGCCCCTTCTCATTTCTCCCTTCCTACTGATGAAAAGCACAGCAGTGAGGAGCTTTATCTCAGATATCAGCTTTAATATTTCATTGGCAAAGCTCTCCAGGATGTAATTTACTTTATTCTTATGCCACACAAAATATGAATGGGGTCCAAACAGCATGAATCACAGCTTACCATAATGACTGCTAAACACATTGTATCCCCAAAGTGAAAGTTGTCAGAGGCTCTGGCAAGAAGGATAAAAAGTAAAAATATCCATAATAACTGCAGGGATCTGTGTTGTGCTAAGAGGTCCAGGATAACTGGGAGGCATTGTGGTCAATTTGCTGTAAGCCTGGGTTTGTCAATTTACTTCCCTGTAACTCAGTTCCTTTATCTGAAAAACAGGAATAACATTATTTCTGAACTTTTTTCAAAGAGCCCTGGAAAAGTACTGTGCATGGGGAGTTAATATGAAATTATTATATTAGGCAATACATATGCAAGTAATACAAGTATATCTAATTTAGTATCTGACATTCTTCTGAATAGAAAGTGTTAAACATTCGCATTCTTCTGAATGGGAAGGGTGATCCTCTGTTTTAATTTCAAGTTTTGTGACTCTCTTCAGGATGCCTACTACATCCTGCACTGTTTTCCCATAATAAACTTTTATTGCATGCGTGCAATGTTTTACAGTGAAAGAACAAAAATTAGAGTGAAAGAATATAACATAACAAAATTAAAAAGCAGTGAGAGGAAATCCACTTCTCTCTTAAACATTTACCCTTGTGTATAGTATATCCTTTGCCTCTCCACAGATCTACAGGGGCAATCCTGATACTGTTGCCAGATCTGCCTCTCTTACCCAGTTATTCCAAAAAGTGATTGTTTTAGTTCTTCAGCCAATTGTTTAATAAAATACTGCAGAATGCATTTATGGGGACAGGTCTTCAGTAAGCCTAAATCCTCATAAGGTGTTTATTCATTGTCATTTCTCAAGATTCATTGTTACTTCTCTTATTCCTTTTGCTTAGTATCTGCATGGTTTTTAATATTTTGAAAGTTCATTTTAAAAAGCAAGCTATCCTGAGATGGCTGGACTGAATAAATGAAATCAGAAATAAGCAAAAAGCTCTGGCTGAATCTTATAGTCTTCAGTCAGTATCCCTGAAAAGAGATCACTTTAGCATTGCCTGTAATCCTACAAATCCAGGGATTTTCCTACTTCTTTGTGATATGAGGATCATAAATAGAGTAATCCCCACTTCTTGACTTCACACACAAATGTATCTGGCAATGTCAAGTCTTCAACAGCAGTGACTGTCTTCTAGGCAATTGCCTGAAAACTAACAACCAACCAAACTGATAATGAAACTGAATCTTCTTAAAATTCAACAAAACTTCTGCTTTGACAGTATGTTAAGTTTACTATGTTAAAAATAAGTAAGTAAATACTCTGTAGTTCTTATCTTCTGATCTCACTTTCTCTAAACCCCAAGGTCACATGCAGCCATGGGCAGAAGGCATGTCAGCTATCCGTGATCTGTCAGGAACTGATAAGACCTGGGCTGGGTTCCTGGGAAGCAGCGTCACAATTTAGTTCTCAGAGGTGGCAAGAAGGGAGATAAAAAGGATGGTTGGTCAGAAATAGCCAGTGAGATAGTTTTCCTCTGAAACAGAGCAATTTTACAGAAAGGAAATGTTTCAGCAGAGATAAATAACAAAATTTTAACATTCATAAATAGCACTGGCTTTGTTTTCTAACTGTGCTGAGAGGGAAATCAATGGTAGGGAAAGACCTTGGAGGACTCATGCCCTTTATTTTAATATTTCTGCTTGGTAATAAACATTGCCAAAGCATTTCAAAACCTGTTTTCTCTGGATAGAAGAGATAACACCTTGATTTGCTGCCACATAGCCTCAGACCAAAGTTCATTAATTGTTTGATAAATTCACTGTCTTAAGGTGAAATTTGGCTTTTACTATATCTCTGTGAATCTGCAATAGCTTCATCAAAATCAATGATTTTGCAGCAAGCTTTAAGTCCTGAAAACAAGGGGAATTACCACTGTGGTTTACTTCAGTGAAAATCAGCTTTCAGGAAGCTGCTCTCAACAGGCAGAGTTGCTGGAAGACACTACTTGTACTCCTCTTGCTTCCCCTTTCCATTAATGGGTAATAGCAGCAGCTTGTAGAGTGTGCCAGGATGTGAGGGCTGAGCCAGTGGATGAGGCCAAGGTGGCACAAAGAAGGACTTTACAGAATCCGGGGCTTAAAAAAAAAAAAAAGAACCAGCAATTCAGACAGAAGGAACAATGCCAGCGAATGGCTGCGAGAAGCATGTAGGATAATTTAGATGTAGGTTAGCTGCCATGGCAACCATGTGCCAAATTACTGCACTTCTGTGTCTCTAAACCTGCCAGCAGCTAATTTTGTTTGTAGGTACTTCAGGTTTTAAAACAAATTAAACCACCTTAAAACTCATGAGGGATTGCAAATGACGTGCAGATACTGGGACTGCTGTGGGATGCTTGGTTTAAACATTTAGAAAATAGAGATAGGAAAAATAATAGCCCTTGAAAATTCTGATTTCAGTAAGGGGCTAAAAATATGTAATTTCTTTAACAGTCATAGCAGGCAGTTTTAACCCTGTTTGTACTGCCCTGCTTGTACTGCTTTGCCTTGACCTGATATTTATCAGGTCAACCTGATACTTTTACCTCAGATGTGTTTATAAGGAAGAAAGTGGTGTAAGCAGCAGCTCTGTTTATTTTTCACTGCAGGAAACTGCCATGTTATAAAAAGAAAAAGACATTTTCTTTTACTCCAGGATTCTTTGTAAAATCTTAGATCCCTAAGGAATAGAAACAAGGCTATCAAAGAGCATGCTGCAAGGCACATGCATATTATTAGTTACTAAGAATAGTCCATTGCTGAGTGTGAGTGAAAATATCCAAATGCATTCCCCTGATAAGTTAAGCATGTATTCCCCTCTCTGGGCACGCGTCAAAGTGTCCTCAAATGGAAAAATAATGTTATAATAGCCTAACCTCTACTTCCAGGCCATGTGCATGTAATCCTAGAGAAACACAATAGTCTTCACAACACCTCTAATGGAGGATGTCCACAGACCATTACAGCCATTGGACTCCTCTTGTGGGGTCCATGGAAACTCTTCAGAGTAGAAAGAGGTCAGTTTTTGTGATCTTCCCACTGAAACTTGGTGAACATCATTGAGATGTTCAGCCATTCGTTGAGAGGCATTAGGGTTGACCCCCAAAAATCAGCATGAATCTTTGAATCAAGTGCAACAAAAAGCTGTGGTCAATGCCAGGAGATAATTCCCTGTCCCTCCATAATCACATGATACTCACTGTACAGTGTGGTATTCAGTAATCAGGGCCTGCCTCCAGGCAGAATGCTGGACAGAGATCTTTATTTTGAAGGCATTTTCCCAGTAGCTTCTCCTTAACAGGATTTGTCTTAAGATCTGTGTTTGAAAAATTGAAAACAGTCTCAATTCTGTTATGTTTTCTTGGCCAAAATTTGAGATAATAGCCCTTAAACACCACAAATGAAAAACTAATACAAACAGTTATGTGACCACATTCTCCAAGAACATTCAGTTACCCTGTGAGGCCCTTGCCCTGTTGCTTTTGTGGCTCACTCTTGTTACAAGAGTGATGTCATGGAGCATTAAGTATTTGATTTTTCTTGCAGAGTTTTCACTTGATTTCATTATTTTAGTCTGTTGCAGTTATCTGTGTCAGCAGAGTTGTTCCAAAGTTGCTTCCAAGCTACATGGTTACCTAAAAATTCTGGCTCCAATGCATCTGTGATTCAGCATGTCCAAAGCCGAATTGTGCTGTCTGGGAGTGGTCTGTAGCACAGCTGGGAGCAAGAGATGAGTGGGAAGCAGAGCACAGAGCATTGTTTACAGCCAAGAAACCTGCCTCTTGGAGTGTCTAGGTGTAAACCCTTAAGATGTTCTCAGGTTAAGCACCAAACTCAGTGCCCCTTTCCTTCCTGCTTTCTGCAAGTTAAAGTTAAAAATGTGTTTTCTCTCTAAGTATATGGCCACCTGAGACACCCTGGATCAGTATGATTCCAATTACCCTCAGCAATGGTTAAATACCTTTGTGGATGTGAATCATGTCAATCTCAGGATGCAGTAACAATGCCAGGACTTCAAATTCTGCTGTTGGAAAACCCCTGTTCTTCTAACATCATCCCCTGCTGAGCACTGTGTGTCCTGAGGAAAGCATCCACTGATGACAGACTGTCCCATTGGTGTGACCCAGTTAAGTACAGATGGAGACCTGATATGTAACCTGTGCTCCACTGCACATGGTGTAAATTCAGGGTCATTAAGCCAAAGATATTTTCAGATATTATGACATCCAATATGCCTTGTCTGGCATTACAGGCACAGTCATCAGTAAAGGTGTGTCACAGAAGCATTACTAGTCTTCGATGGCTACTGTTTGCTTTCAGGTTGGCAGTTCATTGGTCTTCTATTCAACAGTGCCTCCTTCTGAGGGAAAAACTCCTGGAACTGCTGATATTCTCTTCTCTGCTTACACTCTGCTCTCTAAGCCAATGTCTGTCTATTTTTGCATCTACGGAACCCCTTGCAGTTGCAGGAGATATTGATACATCTGTCTCTGAACTCTTCAGGTGTTACTGTGATGCTTTATTGTGGTATTTTGGACTGCCAGTCAACCCTGACTAAAGCACCAGAACACTCAGTAATCTTCTAAACTGGCAAGGGTTAATCCAGGGTTTCCTTGTGATCTCTTATGAGGTTTTTTGTTTGTTCTGATGCTTTGTTCCTTTGTCTGGAACTTGAGACATTTGTTGTCAGGTTGTGTACCTCTATGGTTTCACTTTCCTTTGTGGCTCCAGGTTAGATCTCATCTCTCAAACTGTTAATTTGACATAAGGGTATAAGAGCAGCTGTTCTAGGCCATAGCAAAGATCCATACAGCTCCATCTTCTCTCAGCAGTGGCAAGTAGTGGATACCTATGAGAAACAGGGTGAGTACAGAAGGTTCCTTCCTCTTTTATATCTTCCAGTTTCTGGCAATCAGCAGGTCAAGTTTGTGAGCCAAGGGCACACCCAGTCCCTGGACTGAATGTTAAGCTGGTGGTTTTGTGGTGACATTTACAGTGACTGCAAGAGCTCCTTCTGGAGTGACAACTGCTTATTCAGAAGCAGTTATTTGGGCTGCATTTATTAGGGCTGTATTTTTCGCATATGCACTCTTTTGTATTTATCAGCGTTGTATTTTTCTGCCATTTTACTACCCAGTCAGTTGATAATGTGAGATCCCTGTGTTACTTTCTCAGGCAGATTTTGGTTTTGACTGTTGGAAACAGCTTTATATCATTAGCCACTTTGGCTATCCACCATCTTTTTCCAGCCCATTTGTGGATGTGTTGGACAATGCAGGACCTGTCCTGCTCTCCTGTGCTTGCCTTTTTGAAAATTCCTTTAACTGATGATCAGTAGCTTCCACCTTTGTTTTTCATCCTCTAACCCATTACTAATTCACAAAAGGATCTTCCTTCAAGCAAAGGCTTTTTAATGAGCCCTCTGAGGTTTGGGGAATCTTCTGAAAAAATTTCTGAAAATGCTATTGTATAAATGCTGGGGGAATTTGGAGTGCTGGAAAGGAAGGAGATGTATTGGCCTTTGAGACCAGAAAGGTTTTAGTTTTCTTATGTTCAAACTTCCCCTTAACCTGAGAAAATGGTGTAGTCTTCCAGAGCACTACTTGTGAAAAGGCAGCATATTTCCAGTGAAATCCATCTGGCAATGCTGATAACGTGGCCTGAATGTTCAGCTTATTAGTAGAACTATGAAGGGGTTTTTTTTCATTTACTAATTTCTTTGGATGCTGTTTTGTAAGCAAGAATACTTTTGTCTCTTCATAATGAACAATTGTACTCTGTTCAGAAGGAGTCAAACCCACTGAGAGGGAATGCAATATGTGAACTCCAGTTAGACTTGGGTGGAGTTAATGCAAGTTTATACTGAAGCCCATGAAGGCACAGTCAGGGTTTGCATCTTTACTGCGTAGCAGGAACAGCTTCTGCTGCCAGTGAAGTCAGAATAGCTTAGTCACTGATTTCAGTAGGAAAAGGAGCACCATTTGTCATACAAGATACACTTGACCTATCTTTTTGTAAATAATGAAAGAAGATGTTTCAGGAAATTTCACAGTGTCTTTATTCATTTGATTATTATTCCACCTGCTTTGATGGTAACTTTATTTGTCATCTGTCAGAAAATGAAACTCAGTTTATACTCTTAATATCTGAATAGAGCTATAATGCATGTACATGGGCTTGTATTTAGGAGTGGTGCCAACACTGAGTAATTTTAATATATCATATGGTTGATAATATCTGAACAAATATTCTACAATAAGTCACTATAGAAATGAAGGTAGGTTTCCTGTGTGGCTTGCAATATTATACTAAAATACAAAAGAAACCTGACTGGGTTTCAGTTCTGAAATAATAGATACTGAGCCATTTTCAGGTTTGCTCCATATTGCCAAAGTGTTTAAACAGGTGTGTTTCACAAAGTTTGTGAAACAAAAGCTCACCTCAAAGTAAATCAACATTAGGAAGCAAAACCAGTGCTGAGTGATAGTGCTTAAAAACTGAGAAACAAGAGTGGTTTTAAACAGCAACTGAAAAGACACTTTGATGTTTTTTAAAGCACTCCCCTATAGTCTAAAATAATTTTAGAGTTTTCTGTGATTATGTACAAGACACTGTATCTTATATCAGGGTAGTTCTGTAGTTTGGATTATGCCCATCAAACATTCACTATTTTATTGTAATATGAGCATGTCAGCAGTTTTTGAAGATTAAGAAAACATGCTTATGAACCCAACTGCTAAAACCCACTATTTTTTATCTAGAGCACGTGTACAAATGGGGGAAAAGTGCAATAAACCTAAAGGCCTTGTTAACTTCTTGACCGGCAGTTATACTTATGGTTTGTAGAAACAGACAAACTCCTTTGCAGTGAATGAAAGGGTAGGCCAAATATTGTTTGCTGAATTCAAGTGACATCTGTAATCAACACCTTAACTTGCTGACAGCCAAGAAAGCAGCGTTCCCTTGCACTGTGAGCTGAACACCTCCCATTGCCGCAGAACGACAGGTGGCCTCCCTCTGGAACACAAGGCTCAGCAGCAGCACAGGCAGGAGGAGTATTTGGGTCAAAGAGTGCTAGCAGAGGCAGAGGTGGATAACGTGACCTGAGGAGAAATTAAGAAAATCTTAAGAATTCTGTCTGATTTTATGAAAGTCTCTAAAACCTTTAATTCATTTGAATTCACTGAAGGCAAATGGCTTCATGCCTTTAAGTGTACAGAAACCTTGTGACAGCAGTGTAGCTCTCTGACATGACTTAGGAAGATAAGACATGAACAATGGGGAGTTATTAACATGAATAATTTTCCATGCAAATTGGAAGCACTGCAGAACAATAGGATGGCTCTGGCTTAATGGCATCAGGTTTTCTGCAGAGTTGAGTATAAAATATCACAATAGGAAAGAAATAATGGAGTCAAAAGCTACTAGAATAAAACTGCTTTGAAAAATTAGCTCAGGCAGGCGGACCACAAGATCCCTTTTCTTGAAATTGTTTCCAGAGATTCGGTGCCCAGAAAATATGCCTGGAAAGCCAGAGCTAGAGAAAAACCACAGCTTTTCCAAACCTGAAGAAGTTTACAAATACAATGTGTGAATCTAAACATCTTCACCAGATTCACCTTCATTCCACACCTTGGGGTCAGCAGGATTATGACAGACGCATTTGCATCTATATTAATCAAATATGTTGCATCCTTCAATATAGGAAACAGAGAAGCAACATGAGAAAGATGAGCAAGCTAAATTTCTCCATGTCTCTTGGTGTGTTGTATTCAGGAGAAAGGATGTAGGAAGGAGGAGGACTAGTGGAAGATGAAAGCTACATGTTCCTTGGGGTAGGTAGTTGCTGGTCTGTTTTTCCCAAGACTGTATCTCTATTACATGGGATACAGGTCTCAGCTGAGCAGCAGAGCTGGTGCTAGTCCAAGGGTCAATATCTTATACTGGTTGAAATACCAGTCCCAAGAAGTTCAAGGGAAAAAGCGTTCTCACAAAAGATAACAGCTCCCTGCTGTTCCACTCCCTGCCTGTTCTGTTCCATCCTTGCTGAAGCCTCCTCCACTTACATACACCTGACACCCGTGGGAGTGATCTAACAGAAGTGTTTCCATTTGACATTTTCATGGACAGTCTATGGAGCAGCAGGATGCTCTCTGAAACAAGCAGACCTCTTTTGATTTATTCACTCCAACACTGAGGATAATTTTAGAGCACAAATGACAGGAAATCATTTTTTGTGCAGTTCATCAGGAAATAGAACAGGGCAAAGCACCAACTATTGAGGAACAGGAGCTGCCCATGCTGCATATTCAGCGACTGTCTGCCTGTAAAAGGAATTCAAAATATAATGTTCATAAAAAGGGTTGATTTTCCTGAGTCAAATCAAACTACCGTATGACTGTGTGTTCAAAAACTGCCAGTGTAGTTTATGTTCTATTGGAAACCAAAAGATGACAATCAGCCAGTTCCAGTCCATCAAGTGCAACACTGACTGAAATCAGCAGAGCTGTATCACTTGCCCCTAAGTCTGAAAGGTATCCAACAAATTGCTGACATAGAAGAGATCACTCAACCATTTCTAGTACTAGGGAAGGAGGGAGGGAGAGATGGAAGGAATTATACCCTTAGAACAAGATTGCTATAAGTCTGTGTTTGGGAAGTCTACACTGCTGCTGCTGCCTTTGTGAGTCTTTCTGTGGTTACAGGCAGGATTTCAGTCTCTGTGCACCTTCTGGTGCACTTGGCAGTCTGGCACCTTCAATGCATACTTGATTATCTACTGAAAGTCTTGATGCTAATTCTTAAAATTAAGAAGCTGTTTTCCTCTGCTCATGTGAAATGAGAAAGTAAATTTGTTTGCATGTCAATTTCTGTTGCAGTAATGAATCATCACTCAATACAACAGCTTTTGTATTTTGTACACAGGTTTTCTGCCTATGTGGAAGAAAGACTACCCTGTTTCTGCAGTCTGATAGCATAAATCCAGCCAGATCTCTCAAGTTTGTGATGGCTTCTTTCCTTCGTGAAACTTTTCTCCACACTATCATATTATGTCCCTTAATATATTTTATGCAAACTTACCACTTTCAGAGTGGCCAAAATAAAATGTGACACAAAGGGAGTGTTCCTGTATACATTGAGTCAAGGTGTGAAAGTCCTTGCTTCCAAAGCCTGAACTTTTTCATGCAGAACTGAATCAAATATCACCTCCTTTAATTGGTTACCTAGCTGCACAGAGGTAAAATCAGAAACCCCTTCTTCAGCACAAGCGATAACAGGTGTTCCTATAGAAGGTGGAATTCTTCTATGGTGACTTCAGAACAGTGTCAGATTTAAAGTGGCCTTTGGCTCTTCTTGGCTTTAGACACAGATCTCTTTTTAGTGAGCCTTCAGTGACCCTCTTGTGATGTTAGTTTGGTGGCTGACCAGCGAGAAGGTTACTATTTCAGCAAAAATGCAGGAGAAATTGTGACAGCTGTGTGGGCAGCAGCAAAATCAGAAGCACTACACTTCTTGGAAATGAAAGACAGGCTTTGAAGCTACTTCAAGATTAAGAAACAGAAGAAAACTATCCAGTTCCTGAGACCAGGATGCAGCCTTAGCTGCATCCAAACATCAGCTTGACTGGAGTCTTACCTCACAACTGCACTCACTGGCACATTGGCAGTGAAGCCTAGATGCACAACCTTGTGAGGAGCTACTGTACACTCCAACAGCTAATCTAAACACAGACAAGGTGCATGTCCCTCCCTAGGACCCAAAATGTTACTCAGCAGTTGAATAAACATCCAGGATGCTGTTTAGCTCTTGGCCTGATACATGCTTTGCTTGCTTGTTGTGTGCCTATGACATTCAAGCTATAGTTTCGTTATTTTGTGGCCCCCTGAGACACCCTTTTTATAATACAGTAGATCTGCCTTGCCTTGTGTGTCACAGTGCCTGTGGCATGGAGGTGAGAAAACTGAGCTGATCTAGCACCTTTACAAGTAAATGGCCTTACTAGTTGTGCAATGTAACTCTCAGTCTCAAATATTATTACTTATGAATTTTTTCCATCACAGTTAATATTCTTAGTAGTTTCAATTGTCATCTATGGGTAGAATTTTCAAAACCGCAAAGTGTCAGCCTAACTCTGCTTTCAGCAAAATCGACAGCATTTTTATTGACCTTGAGTTTGGGTGATGGCTGTGCATTAATAAAGCATTCATCTTGTATTGGGACAAAAAGAACCTCCAAAAGAAGACCTGCTCCTGAAAGCATTTAGTTAATTAAATCTTTCTTTTTAATTCTGTCTCTGCTTCCCCATAATATTTTAAACATTGAGAAAAGTTTCTGACCATGAACATATCAAACAAATGTGGATAGGTCAACCATTGAAAGCAATAACATCTGCAAAATCATGTAAGAATTAACTGTCTGTCTACCAATGAAAATAAATTTTAAGTTCTCTTATTCCTAGTGCTCATAGGAGCCTTTTAGAAAAGTCTCAACTCTTTCTGGACCATACTTCAAGGGCTTATACAAAATTGCTTTTGACCTGCCATTTCTGAAACCTTATTCACCGACAACTTCTGGCACTTTGTCCTAATGCTGAAATCATCCTTTTAAAATTAATGAATGTACCATTCTCCAACATCCTACCCAGTCTTCTAGAGTTTCACGCCTGGTCATAGGAAGGGTGGTTAAGCACTCAAACAGGTGCCCAGAGAGTTTGTGTGCAGCCAAAACCCAACTGGGCAAGGCCTGAGCAACCTGATCTGTCTGTGACATGCTCCCTGTTTTGAGTAGCAGCTTGGACTACGTGACCTCCAGAGATCCCTTCCAACTTCAATTAAGTCTCGGACTCAATGATTCTGCTTCTTTTTCCCATGTACCACCCACTGCTATGGGAGATCTCACACAAAAATGCAGCTATTGTAGCGCTCTCCTGCTAGCCTTGGCCTTTCACAATTGTTTTTTCCCTAATAAATACTCTGCTTCAGTATTTTCTCATGGTGTCTAGCCATCAGTTTAAAGGCAACACAGAACTTCAAGCCTTTCTTCCAAAATCCTCCAGTTCAGTCTCAGTGTTAGGTATCACCTTTTTCTTGTCCAGCTTTTAAGACTACATATTCAAGCTGTATCTAAACATTGCCATTTCTTTGTACATTAAATCTCCTACACTCATGCCTCCCTGACAGTAATGAGGGACCTAATATAGGGTTCCAGAGATGTGAGCTTTATATTAGTATTACATCTACTTCTGTACATCATTTTGTGCAGGTTATTTGGTTGGGTTTTTTCTGCATTTTGATGAGTCACTTCAGATATTCTACAGTTTCACAGATTTTTTTTCTGCTTTCCATTTGTTTTTTCTTTTATTAAAAGCTTAATCTTTTAATTGTCTTAATCAGACATTTTTTAAAAAAGGTCATTTCTAAAAACTGAAATTAAGATTAATACCATAGTCTTAGCTCTCCTTCTAGCTCTCATGTCATATCTTTACTATTGGATGACAGGAAGGGTGACTGCAAAGATAGTGAATTTAAGATTCATAATACTTGATGTTGTTTCCTGCATTTCAGTAAGTCCACAGTGCAGAGCTTCATATGAATTAGGAGTACTTCAGTTGAAATACATGAAGACTTTGAGACATCTAATTTACATTTTGAAAGCAGAGTCCTTTATTTAAAACCTCCCTTTGGTATCTATTTACCTATTGAAGTCTAAAGGGTAAACATAACCAAAAGCTGCACCTCAGAAAAATAGGGATGGCACAATTTCCACCCTCTTAACCTTCTTCAGAATATGACAATTTTAACATCTTTCCAGCAAGGAATATATTTTAAAGTATGTTTCCACGGAATAACTGGATATCCACTATTTTGAATGAGTGGAGAGATTTAAACAGAAATTTAAAAAAAAAAAAAGTCCCCCCAAAAAACCCAAACAACAAAACACCACCATCAGGTTGTACTGCTTCAGCTTTTAAAGGACAGCCTTTTAAGAAATGCATCTTTTCTTATGCTACAGCCTTTCAGGAGAGATTCCACTTTCTAAGAAAATCAGTGAGAGTAACTTCTGTAATTTCATCTTGGTCCTGTATGTTAGGCTAGGATATGCAGCTGAAACTAAAATCTTCCATACAGTTTCTGTTTTCTGCAAGTATTTTTGAATATCAGGTGACATATGTGGGTGGGGGAACTTCAAGATTAGCTTTAATCAAATCTCAGCTTTTGCAGGAACTTCCCAAAGCCTTTCTCACCCTTTTCTCCTGACTGAAACATTTTGCTAGTTTTGGGTGCATTCCAATTAGAACCTAAAATATTTTATTTTGGTTTGCTGTCTTGCGATGTTCCAAGTATTCCCAAGTTTCATTTCACGATTCAGATCTATCCCTTTAGCCTTCTATTGTGAACCTAGCCCTAAAATATTACTTCTGTATCTGAGATACAGACCACATTCAAACAAATCTGGTGATTTCCAGAAGACTTTTAGTCTGAATAAGGAAGATAAAAAATTGATCTTCCACCACAGGCAATGAAGACAGAATTAACAGGACTGAAGAAAACTGAACCTGTAGAGAAAGCAGCTTCTTGATACCATTTTAGAAAGAAAAGATGAAAGATAGCTTCTCTATGTTTCTGTGTAGAAATATCACTCATTCAGGAGTGATCAGCAGAAGAGCCTTCTAATGCAAGAGTGTAGTTTCATAAAGTGAGAGTCAAAGAGTGAACAAATAATCCAGAACAAACTCAATGCTTTTAACCATCTTTCTCACGTGAAAAAAATATTAATTTTAAAAAAATGGCAAATGTAAAGTTAGAGCTGGAACTTGTGACCAGAAAGAAGATACTTGGGGAAAAAAAATATTTCACACAAAAAAGGCCCAACAGGAAAAGCTATTAAAATGAGTCCTTACAGTTATTTAGTGTGTAATATAATAGATCCCTTTTCTGGCTGAGAATTTTCAGGATGTCATAGAACATGTTGTAAATCATACCAGAAGCCATCAGTTTCTTTCCAGTGATAACTGGTTAAATACACTGTGATTTTCCTCCTCGCTTTAGCTTGCCTTCAATTGCTCATGCCTTTTCTTTGGCTTTCTCCTTCTTCTCACCTCACAAGTATTAATTTTTTATTGGCTTTCCTCATTTAACATTTTGTCTTGCCATCATGATCTTTTCCTATTCCACTATTCCAGCTCCTGGTCTCTTTTGCAGACAAGCATTTCTTGTCTGCCTGTTTCTCCTCCCAGCACAAATAACCTTGATTATATTCTATTCTTAATTCTGCTACTTCTACAGATTTTTCGCTCTCATTTCTGTTGGAATAAGATTCATTAGGAAGCAGGTAAATACAATTTTATCAATAAGGCAAAATGCCTAAAATTCACATACACATTGCCAATATTCACATACAGGACATTGACAGAAATGTGAGCAGCCTTTTTTTTCTCCTTGAAATCAGTGCAATGTAAACAAAGCTTTTCCTGTTGATTTTAAAAATGCAATTTTTTTAACTCTATCAATTATTTCTAGTTGTTACTTTCCAAAAGCTATGTTGCTTCTGTTTTTTTGGTTTTTTTTTTTTCACTATGTACCATTATTAGTTTGGGTTTGTTTTGATTTGTTTACATTGCATTGGTGAGGTTTTCATGCTGGGTGGAGTTTGCTTTTTCCAAACCATCCACTCAGTTTTTCTCCCTTAGTGCATTTTAATTTCTTTCAACTAATTCATCCTACACTACCAGTGTTTTCCCTTAACTAAATACAGCTATTTCTTGCAGTCTTGATACTTGAAACATGGAAGAGCTCTTTCTTTTAGAATTATTTTGTAACATGGTCTCTACTTAGCAAATGCACCTAACTGATGATTTTGGATACTCCAGGTATGTTGCACATGGTACCTGTAAGCACACTCTCTAGAGCTGGCTTTTTTAATTACATCTCGGGCCCCCACCAGTTCAGTTCCTGGCAATAGAGTTCAACTAAACTGTTTTCATCATAGTCTCTAGTGGCTTCTTAACTGCAGCTTACAATTCTAGCACTGCAGCCTTCCAGTTCTTGGTCTGCTGGTCATTCTTGGAACAACTACATCATTTCTGAATATTTCACACTCATTGGTTTCAGGGTCTCCATTCTCTCCTGATTCTCCTCCACCTTCTGTAAGAGCTCACAAAGTCTTTGGAGGTATCTTCATTCCACCCCAGCACTGCAAGGAGGATGGGGTGTTCTATCAAATCCTGGGTTTGGTTCCCTTCTCCTGCCCCTTACCTCTGAATAATCACTCCCTTGGTTCACTTAACAACTGCCTACTCATCACTCACAGATCCACGTTTCCAGTCTAGGCATGAATCATTTTAGCCAGGCTAACAACTCAGCCTGTCTTTCCCAACAGCTCACTCTGGCTGTGCAATCATCAGTGGAAGCTTAATATGGTTAATTGTTCTCCCCTAGTAATTGCTTTCCCTGGCTTTGGCAACATAGTCTTGCACCACGCAAGAGTTTCAGCAAAGACAAACTTTCTACAATAAGATTTTTTGTTTCATCTCATTTTTTGAGACACCTCTTTCTTATCCTTGCTTTTTTAAATCATGTGAAATTTAACCCAATCAGTTTTGAAAGGACTTGATTTGTAGGACCCATCACAGTCTAGACCCTACTCTAGTGACTGCATGTTTCCTATTGAAATGCTGAATATGAGAGGTCCTTTCAAATATCTTGTTACACCTGTCACATTTTGAGATCTACACCTTTGCTTTTTTCTTTTATCTTGCTGATGTGTGCCTTCATGTTTCCCCGTAAAATGCTCCATTACAACAAATGTGAGTCCCAATTATGTTGACAGTGAAATAATTTAAGTTCCATCTTCCTTACCAGGCTGTGTTCCACTGTTTTGTTTTTGGGTTACTCTTAGATTATAAGCTCCAAGATGAAAGAACCACCTTAACAGCAAAGGGGTTTATGGTACCTGAGTAAAAATAATAATTTTTATAGAAATATATGCAAATGAATAATGTCATGTCCTTGTATTATTGTATGGTTCTGTGCAGAGTTCCTAAATACTATAATCCTTCTGTAAATTACACATTTTCCAAATAAAATTTACTTCTAAAGTACTCTAGGCACATTGCAAATAACTGTGTATCAAGTTATTTAGTTTAACCTTTTTTACTTACTGGAGCCATTGCATCCCATATTTCACCACAGTCAAGTAAAATGACTCCACTGAACATGCATGCTCAGTCTGGAAACCCTGGGAACCAATAAGCAATTAATAAATACAGTACAAATTAAGAGCTCTGATGAGCTCCCTAACACTTATACCTGAGCAGATTTATTTTAGAATACCTTTTTTTTATAAATCTGCATCCAGTGCATTGCAGGATAACGTCTACATATGCCAACTATTAGAATGTGATATGAGTGCCAGGTAAGCGACTATGCTGTTGCATGAGCAGAAAAATAAAAGCTTTTTGCATATAAGGATTTATTTAAACAGTAAAGATTCTTGATCTATATATGAAATTTTATGACAGTGTAATTGAAAAGAACTGCTACAGAGGAATATCCTAAAATTGCCGGAAAATAAAAATATGAATTGGCAACTAGAGAACATTTATAAATATACTGTGTAATCACTTTACTCTACAGAAGCATATGTAAAAAAGTTAGGAAAAAATGGTAATAATAGAAATAGCTTAAGGAAATAGAAATTCTGCATATTATGAAAACTTCTTAGAAGCAGAAGTAATTTGACTTCTAGATTTTTTTCTGAATTTAATGAGTTTGCTTTCATCAAATGCTGTATGGCATGATATATTTAATGTAACACTACACTCTGCTGAGTGACATACCTAATTTAAGGAGGTGCCAAGGTAAGGAAAATAAAATAAACCTGTGCTTCTCACCTTTCAGGGAAGTTCTTACAGGATCCAAAATTGATGAACATTTTTATCAACATCTGATTATTTCTTAATACATCTTCTGCTGTCATCTAACTTATAGTTTTAGTAAGATGGGGAAAAAAACAGCACTGTGCTTTTTCTAGTCCTTCATCAATAGTAAGTTCAAACCATTTCCATTATCATTCAGCTAGAAAATTAAATTTCGGTCTAAAGATCCTGTGAAATAAATAGAAAACTTTCCTTTGGTTTGGATAGGTTGAAAATTACTTCTTTTTCTGAGTTGCTATCACAGAACAAATTGTTTAAATGAAGGCAAACTTTTATATAAATTTTCACCCTAAACACAGCATAAGATAATGTCCACAGTTAACTTTACCCAGTGATCTGTAGTCATAAGCAGGCCTCGTAAAAAATGTGGAAATAATTTCCAGATGTATTCACAAGGAGCTGAGCTACAGAGCCTGGTTCCTGTCCCACTGCACCTGCCCAGGTATTGACATGTGTACAGGTACAGATATCTTCCCTGCATAATGTCTCACCAGTCTGTGACCCAATCTGGTACATGAAATTCCTGCATCCCTACTAGTAAATCTAAGCTTTATTTTTTAATTCTGCAAATATCAGAGGCCTCCTCTCTTCTTCTTTCATCTGATGAAATCTCAACATGTTCACTCAGCTTTTCCCCACTGCTTTGTGAGGCAAAAGTTCCCATCACTTTCCGCAACATGCTTTCACCAACTTTCCAAACTTGTTATTTCCAGGGAGTGGGACCAAGATGCCAGCTTGTTTCACCATGGAACAACTAGTAGCCTTAGGACTCAAGTCTACAGGTCTTCTAAGTTCAGTTACCTCTACTGGTGTACACTGAAGATTGCCTACAGAGATGCCTTAGTTTCTCTGAAGCAGTTTCTAGGTCCTTTGCACCCCTCTCACCTCTTGTCCAGCTGCCTGGGATTCCCCCAGCTGTGGCTGAATGTGGATTTCCCCCTAAATGGGGAAGTTCCCCAGAAGAGACAGGACTTAAAGAGAAATAAATGCAAGTCTCCAGTTGTACTGAGCATCGAAAAGATTCCCCAAGGGACTAACAGAGGGATAAATATTTTCTTCTCATGAACTACCTCCTCTCTGAATCTTCTGCTCACCCTTCAGAAAGAAGGAAAAAAAACAACACAAAAAGCAAAGACTGAAAAATAAGTACAAGAACCTCGATAGCCTAGCAGAGATGCAGAGTCAGAAATGGAAGCAGGGATAAAGAGGATCATGCATGCAGAAATGGAGTTTCTGCCTAATACTGGTTTTGAGAAAAGGGCCTCAGCCCCTGGGAGCTTGACCTCAATAAGGGCTGAGAACAACCTGAGGACCACATTCTGCTCTATCACATTTGAGAAGCAGAGAGGAAAGATGAAACTCTCAGGAAAGCCAGAACAGGGACAGTTGGCCCGTGTAACAATTTTCATATCCAGCCCAAGATATTTCTGGAGGAAGTAAATCAGAACAAGAGGGCAGGATAGGCCAGTCCAACTGACCTTGGAAGGGGTCTGGCTGTGTCTGCAGGTCCATTTTTGTTGCTAATGATGCTCCTTTTGTAAAAATACTGCCCTGTTGCCTAGCCTGATGACGACACATTAATCCAGTCCTACTTCTGAAGAATCAATAGGAGTTTGATATTTGTGGGATCATGAAAATTGAGATCCATGCTGCGCCAGACATTGTCCTACTGCATTTAGTTTAACTGCACTGACATATGGATGAGGGCAGAAGAAAATCTCTTCATTTGGTGCAATTTTTTCTCTACTATCTACTACTTTGAAACTTCCCCTTTTGTTCCATTTTATTCTGTGTTCTGTCCTCACAATTCACACACTTTCTATTCTCCATATTCTTCTTCTTTCATTTTGGTTTAATGATTCAGTCACATCTTCTTTGGGGTCAAGAAAAGCTTCACGTGGTGGATGTGAAAAGTGGGGGCATTTACAGGAACTTGGAAGCATTTCTATAAACATTCCTATCAAAAAAGGAACACTTTAAAACAGAATTTGGGGTAGGGGTTTGGGTTTTTTTCAGATGAAGTAGTTTCACAGAGTGTCTTCAGTGGTTTCCCTTTGCAGAAAGAAAGAAACTAAAAATAATCGTTATTAAAACTTAAGGGTAAGATCTGAACAGTTTCAGAATGAGCTTTAATTACCTCAGCACTTCTTGTGTCTGATAGTGACATCTTTTGTTTACACTGAAGTAGTGCAACCAATATTCTTTACTCTGCATTCTTGCTTTGAAGAGTAAACTTTGTAGCTGCACTTCAGTGGACATACATTACATAGTATGAATTCTTTCACCCATAATTCCAGTTTTGCCTTTTCTCTTGTGTCAGTGATGAAAGGAAGATTCAGACAAACACTGAAATTAATAACTTATATATTCTGTATCTGAATCAGATCCTGAAGCTTCCAACTTGACATCCCACTTCCTTTCTTGCATCTACACTGCATCTTGAGAAGAAAAATTTTCCCTAGATCCTTATGCCACAGATACTAATCCATGTTATTACTTTTTCCCCCTATTTTAAGAAGGCATGACTGAGAAAGAGCCACAGGGGAAAAAAATCTGTATTAATAGTTTCCTGTGGGTGTCTGTCAATATATCACAGTCTAAATCAGGGACTGACTTTTATGTGAAGAATACAAAAATTAAAGAAATTAAAAATTAATAACATGAATCTCAATAACCCAATTTTAATTCTTTAATTCTTCTTTTGCATGTACAGATATTTTAATAGTGACTCCATTACCAAAGAAAAAATGAACTTTAATCAAACATGAAATCAAAAATCCTAGAAGGTAAAAATGCTGGTCAGAGTAAAACAGTTATTTTGATATTTTACACTAAGAAAAATTCTTAATTTTATGAAAGAAAATAAAGCAGCAAAATGAGTATCAGTTAGAGACAACATTACTTTACACACACCAGTCTTGCCTGGAGATATTTGGGTCCATATTATGCTCTCTTCAGATTGATGAAATAAGCAGTGAACAAATGATATAATGGAATATTTTGACCTATGGCAAAGAAATATGACTCTTCTACTAAGCAGTGCAGTGAGATCTGTGTGCAGGTGTTCATGTCAAGCCTTTTCAACTGTAATCTGTTGCAGTCCTTCTCCCAGAGTCTGGCTCCATTGTAGATTTAAACACACCAAAAAACCTTCACCTCTGGGGTGAAAAAACACCTCAGATCCAGGTGGCAATCATGCCACATGGCCATGTCTTGGTTTACGTCAGTGAAAGACCCAAGTCAAGTTCTGTAAGAGGCATCAGAATGCACCTCTTGATTAGCCTGACATGCACCCTTGGCCTGCTGTTGCTCTACCAGTCTTTAGTACATAACTTATTTCAAACTGCTAGGCAGCAAGTTAGAGCACTAAATGCCAAGGCAAGAGTAAATGCTGCATGGTTTTATTCAAATATGCTTACATTATATCTTCAAATAACTTTGCCATGTGTAGCACAGTTATAGGTGAAACCAGTAGCTGCCTCTAGTCTAATAACCCTGTATCAAAACCCCTCAACAGATTTGACTCTTCTCCCCCATCTGCTGCTCTGTTCTCCCCTCTACAAAGTCACCCTGTCCTAAGGGCAAATTCCCAAACACCTCTGGTTCCCCATTCATGATGTCCTCCAGAAGACTTTTGCCAGTTGTCACCACAAACAAGGATTTATTTTGAGACTTCAGACAGGTGAACATTTCTTTCACCAACCATGATGTGTTTCTTTCTCCTGGAAATGGACAGGTATGTGGCAAATGAAGAGTCTGCCAGATTTTTGCCACTTGAACTCAAATGCAAAACCAGATGAAACAGCCACCTTCTCCACTTCCCTAAGTGGCCACACTGGACCTGTCAACCAGACTGTGCAAAGCATTTGTACTCACACAAAAAGAGTGGAAAATCTCTACAGTGCTGTCCTGGGTTAAGAAAAAGGACCCCCTTGCAATTGTATGTGCAACTCTAGCCTGCTCTGAAAACTCTTCTGAGTGGGAGTAGTGAGACAAGGCAGAAAGCTGGCTTAGCTCCTGAGAGTGCCAGATGGCAGAGAAAGCTTGTGATGAGATGCAAGGCACAGAGAACTTTCCAGGACAGAAAAGTTCCAGAAACTACCATCAAGGAAACAAGCCTGTGGGAAAAGCAAGTCACAGTCTTTTCCAACCAAAATTAGGCTTACTTTAGGTATCATTGAACATTCAGTCTCTTGTTGTCCTGAAATACTGAAGAGAATGACCAACTACCAGATACAGATGGGGGTAAGCAAGCAGCTTACATTTTCTAAAATCTTTGAGATACTCTAAATGCCTTTCCTTCATGCCCAAGCCAAACATGTTCTAAAGAAATTCCATTAGCACTCTAGGGTTCATACAAACTGTTTTCTATTGATACAAACATCAGTTCATCTACTTGTCATAGAAGGGCCACAGTGATTTTCAAATCACTTCAGATAGTGAAACGCACCAGATAATGACAGCTATTTAAAGAAACACCACACAATTTCTACACACTAACCAGGAAGTAGATTCCTCCTAGCACACAGAATGAAAACAAAACCTTTCACAGCAGGGCCTCTTGTATTTTCTTCGCTGTCATCAGTTTGTTGACTGGTCCCTGAGAAACTTCTCTTTACAACATTGCATTTTGCTGTCATTCTACTACCACTCATTCAAAACCTGGAGGAAAGCACAAAATAATTAAAGGTGATCTCAAATTTGTGACATTTGCAAGATATCCAAAGCTGGTTTTCCACAGACTTCCTCTGAATAGAGCTGGGCAATTTGTTTCATCATTGTGTCGAGCTTAATGCAGGAACAATTTATTTTTCACTTGAGTACAGTAATAGCAAATACTGTGCCAGTGGAGTAATTCGGATATCATAAAACAAACATAAAATTTTGTTTGCAACCTTTAATGTGCTCTTCAAAGAAAAATTCCAGGTGAAGGGAAGAGTGGTTGCCCTGTACTGGGGGCTGAGTGCTAACATTTAGGAGTTTTCTATCATGAATAACCTCACCATGACCTGTGAGCTGCAGTGAGCATACACAGCGCCTTTATCATCCTTGCTACCTATTGCTTCTCACTTGCAGAGGATGTGGGTGCTGTGGGTTACCAGAAAATGTTGGTAGAATACGTTCCTCTTGCTTGAGAGCACAGTTCACAGCGAAACCAACTGTTCCTGAACAATTCCATACCACAGCCTTGGATCTCATTCATACCTGCAGGGGAGTTATCAAGCATAAGGTTGGGACCTGCACAGGAGCACTCTTGTTTCCAAGGCAATCTAATCTCCCTTCGGAACAATGAGCTGAAAACACTGTTCTAGTGCCCTGTGAAGGAGTGAAAACACATCGGGGATCTTCTGTCAGTTTTGGTAAATGTTGGCTGTAAAAGTCAGTGTGGTGGTCAATTCAAACCGTTAGTTACAGATTCCCATTTAAATCAACCTGAAGTGCAGTTTCATTCAGAACTTTTTTCTCAGGCCGACTGGATAACATCATTCAGCACATTAAATATTATTTCTCATCTTCCTATATATTTGGCAAACCATTAGATCCCTAATAAAGGATGGAACTTGATAAACCTGAGATGATTATTTTCAGCTTTGCCAGGAAACTATTAAGTGTACATAACAAATTTATCTTACTGTATATTTGCAATATTACAAAAAACACTGGTTATTGAGTCTCCCAAGTGACCTCCATGAAATTAAATTTTCTAATAATGTGAGAGAGGAAAAGGATATGTTTAGAAAGTAAACTGTGTAAGCTCTACAAATAAAAAACCGAAGAACTACAGTTCTAGATGTAGAAAAAACCCTCTCTGTAAAAAGCATCTGGGAGTCCACCAAGCAGCCAGGGAAGCTCCAAGGCCACAGAACGAGTAGGAAGGCATTGATTCCAGTTCAAGTTTTTAAAATTTTATATGCAGTCAGTGTATTAAGCTTTTGGATCTTTTGGAAATATTCATGATATAAATTTAGTGAAAATGGCTACCTCATCTTTGCTGCATTTGTTAATAGAAAATATTTAGAAAAAAATTCTACTTTGGAAGAAAAAAAATGTAATTCTGTGCTTTTGTGCAGGCCTTATACTCTGTCCTTTACTTTTATTACATATGAGAGTACACACTTTTCATGTAAATGCAGGCATATGCACATACATGTAGTGACTAAAAGAAAAAGAAGTTCACAAAAAAATTAAACCAAATTCATGTGGCAGGAGAGATGTGCTAGTTTTAATCATACATACAATTTCAGTGGAGACTTGGGTATGAAATTGCCTGGCACACACCTGAAGCAACAAGGCAAGAGGAGCATTCTGTAGCATCTGTAATATACCCAACCCCATAGCTGTGCAGGAAGACTGGGAGGAATAATGATTTTCCTGGAGCCAATATGCCAAAGGGCAAATTTTTTCACATGCCTATAAACAAGAGGTGGGTCTAGATTTGCCTCACCATCAAGTGGGGACTTCCCTTGATGGGAAAATCATGAGTATATCATGAGCTTCTCTGTCATAGTGATTTTCCAGGCAGGTCTGAAAGGGACTAGAGTAGTGTCTACAAATCCAACCCTTGATATTAAATTGAATTAATTACAGAAAGTTCAATGAAAATTTCTTAGCACACTGCATTTGTGGAAAAAAAAACCCCAAAAACAAAAGCTAAACAATCACCCATCAAAGGCAGCCCATCAGTACACCACTATCCTATTTCTGATCAGCTTCTTATGGTGAGCACAGAAGTAATTGGGAGAAGTTCAATTTGTGTAAATTGTAACATATCAGCAATACAGTATAACTTCATGCAAAACATCAGCAGCCGACTTCCTCCTAGTAACAGTCAGAAGTTGAGCTCAAGAAAGATCAAGAGGAAATCATACCGGTTTACTTTTTAAAAGAACACTTAGAAAATTCACTAGAAGATAGTGTTAGCCTTTAATAAAGGGATATGATGAGATTTTAGGATCTTTTTTGGTTTTTAAAAATTTGTTTTCAAAATAAATTATTAGAGTTTTGGTTTAGGTTTCATCTCATGTTTATTTCCCCACACACTTCTAGAATTCCTTCAAACCACAAATGAATTTCTTAAGAGATCAGCCTTTTTATCTTTTCCCTTCTCTTCTCAGAACTCAGACATTCCAACCCAGAGGGCTCACGTTTCAAGGCAGGAAGACTTCACACTAATCAGTAAACTCGAGATTTGCTCAGTTACTAGGAAATACCTCTGTATTCAGGCAAAGTTCTTCTAAAGCAATAGAACAAGAAGGCAGTAAAATTGATACAAGACAGCATGATGTACCTGTTCAGATTTTTGAGGTGAAATTATGAATCTTGGCCTTTTCTCAGGAATTTAGATTAAAATCACAATACAAGTGTGGCTAATTCTCTGCCTGTTGGAAAAGGCAACACAGAATCCCATTGCTGGGACCATGCTGGGCCCAGGGAGCACTTGCAGGGAATATACAAATAGTAAAATCAGAACTCTACAGTTTCACTCAATTTCTGAAGAATTAAAAGGAAAGATGTTATGCATATGGTTTAGGAAGGATATTGAAGTGGCCAATTTTGTCTTTTTCAAAGCCCTGGAAAGCAAGGCAAGAGACTGATGAAGGGATGGGTATACTCAGAGAGGCAGCAACCATCAGGGAAACAGCAGCAATTGCTTCCACCATTCTTCTGTTGCCCCAGGAGCATCTGAAGGCTTTCCTAAGCTCCACCTTATTTCATTTTCCAATTCGTCCATCTTTGTCTACCTCTACTCAGCCTTGACATCCTTGGGCTAGTACTGGCACTGGGCTGCTCCTGGCCAACACGTTGTGAGTCGCCACCAGGGACATTGTGGCACTATCTGTATGTGAGGCAGTCTGGGCCACCAAAAGGGGAAAGGCTTTCTAAACAGGCGTGGAAATGAAACAATGCCCAGTCACAGAATACAGTTACAAGGAAATGAAGGCTCAAACAGATCCTGGAGAAAGGGAGGCCCACAGGCTTGGTGGTACTTTTGTTACTCATAATGTAATTTCATTATGTATGTGGTCCCTTTGCTTTCTCTCACAACTTCCTTTTCAAAAGCTTGTGCAATACACATGCTAAGATACCACACTACTGGTATACTGGGACCAGCTTCTACATGGCTCCCAGACTGCTCAGGATCTGGCCTTTTTTAATCCCTTCATGCAGCCTTCACCATTTTTGTTGCATTTTCTAAGTGAGCTCAAAGCCTATTCTCTTCAGAGTCCTTCTGCGTAACGCTCAGCAAGGCAAATACAAAGTCAAATAAATCCCAAAGTATTCAGCAGGACTTAGACACCTCGGAAGGAAGGAAGGAAGGAAGGAAGGAAGGAAGGAAGGAAGGAAGGAAGGAAGGAAGGAACTTTTAAACAACTCCTTTTTCACAAGCTTTTCCTGCAAGAGCTCTTACAAGCCAGCATTGTAAAGTGAGAAGCTGCAGAATCAGGCTGCAGTTTGATGCAATCAATTCACTTCACAGAACTTTCATTCACAGGGTTCAGTATTAAGGCAGGTACTTCAACGCGCTTTTTTCTTTTTCTGAGTGCCTTTTTATTTTCCTGCCTGGTAGTTACATGGAAAAGACACTATAGAACAGACCTGATCTCAACTCCTCTATAACAGCTCCTCCATAAAAGTGTTGACTGACAGAGATTGTGAGACGTCTGTTTGTTTTGTAATAGAGACAACTGCCAAGAATCCTAATATTATTTATTAGTGTTCCATGGATCAAATCCTACAGATGCACCTACTGGGGAAGTACATCTGCTGAAGTTCTGTCACTGGGTTCCTCTTAGATTTAACAACAGTAGCAATTCAAATCCCGAGAAATTCAGCTCATCCTTCCTTTCACATTGCAAATACGAGCTAAAGATGTGAGACGTTTTCTGAATATGGCTTCATTTCCAAGGTAGAGTTTTGGAATACAGACACAGAGATATAGCTTCGTTAAAAACTGGGTTAAAATCTTTTGGCTTCACTTTTATAGATGAGGTGGCTGTAATTGCAGCTGTACTTAGACTGTCTGAAGTAACTGTTAGCTATTCTAATTAATGCTAATTAATTAGACATTCTGACATTAAGACCTGCCAGTAAAATTTAAGATATTTATGCAGGAAACAAGATATTTATGCAGAAATAGCATCTTGGACTGCATAGGTTGGCTTTGTAAACACAGGTTATCAAGTAATAAAAGCTGACATTACATACTGAGGTAACTCAGCTGAGTGCTTAAACTTTGTACCCCACAAATGTTAACATTAAGTAAAGACTTGTACCCAGTTTAGGATGAGCCTTTCTGTTGACAAAAAAAAATTATTTTATTATCAACGGTGAAGATTTACATCCAAGACTCACAGTCTTATTTTCATGTAAGTTATTTAGTTTTGATTCAGGATCCTACAGAAGACTTGTTCTTGGTTTTCATGCTGACAGCTGTTTTCCTGTTAGTCCTCTACACTATCTGAATGCAGCAAAGGTTGCTCTATTTGGAAAATCACGTACAGAGGGAAACAAAGGCTCACTTTCTCTTCTTTCACATTGCATGGCATCATTTACATGCAATCATTTCCCTCCACACACCCACATTTTTCATTTAAGAACCAAAATTATAAGTACAATTTGGCACATGATACTACACAGTCCTGGGCTCTGGGAAAAACAGAGTTAATCTTTAAAGCCTGAAGTCCAAACTTGCACAAGCTGCAGCTCAGCCCTTGGCTCTGCATGTGTCTTTCTAACTCTAGGGGAAGCCAGAGGAAACCTTCCTGAGCAGCACCCCTAACACATGGCAGCACATGATTTCTGCATTTTTTAGATGCTTCTGGCTCTGAGACAGGTCTCCCTTTACACAACATGTCCTGTAGCACAGAGGGGTTAGTATGTCATGTAACACACCTTCAGCCCAAAATCATTCATCTACTCAGCCCTCACCTCTACATTCTGCAGGGGGCCAGGAAAAAATGATGCGGTCTAGACATCTGACTAGACCACTGCCATTTCCTCCTCATCACACAAATTCTCCACCCCAAGAAAAGATCTCAGCAGGGTTTAAAGGAAAGTGAACAGTAAAACTGTTCAGTACAGCTGCTGAGTAGGATGGTATGGATAAAAAAAATTGTTAGCAAGGTGCTCACACACACAGATCCTGGAGGTATGCACAAGCATACAGTCCAAATCTGCTTCAAACAAATGTTATTTTCATAATCTTTTATATAAATCCCAGCATGTAATTGTAAGCAGGCAGTTTTCCAAAACACAATTGTGTTGTGCAAGTGAGAAAGCAAATAATAGATGCCATGTACTACACAAAGAACTATCACAGTGTCATTCTTCTCTAGAGGCCTTTCAACATAGTGAAAGAATGATTTTAGGTTTTATACTGCTCCAGGGTGGCAAGTCAAGCCACCTGGATATGGCAATCAAAGTGAAATTGAAATTTGTCTTTGAGAACAAGACGTTCCAGAAGCAATGTCATGAGGAGAGGACATGAGCATTAAAAAGTCAAGTATCAGCCCTCATCAGAAACTGTAAGAAGAGCTTTAGGAGCATTACGTGCCATGTCCATGCAAATAAAGAGATTAGTCACTACATCATAAGGGATGAAACCATTACAATAAGTGAACACTGAAGGCAATACATTCACACAGCCTTAATCCAAGTCATGCCCCAGCACATGTGAGGCTCAGCAGAAGCCTGGCATGTTTCCAGCAGGCCTGAAAACACCACTGTGCTTCAGAACACATTGCTGGGGAGAATCGTTTGACTAAATGCCTCTGCAGCAAAACCACCGACACCTACAAGGTTACGCAAGCAGCTCAATGTTTGTTCTATGATATTGTTAGAGCAATGCTCAGAGAAATCCAAGTGTGATCCATAAACCATCAGGTTATGTATTCTATTACATCCAAATCTGCCTGGACTGCAACAGATGAAGTAAAAAGTTTGAAGTCTGCCATGAAACAGAGATGTTTGAAAGAGAGCAGTGTATGCACATCTTGGTTAAAGATTTTGGTAGAAAATGAAGGGAAAAAAATCAGTTTCTGTTAGTCCCAGACTAAATGTTCCCGTTCAAATCCTATTGTATCACTAATAAAGCAGATGACTACTTACCCACAGAGGTTCCTATTCTCTTATTAGTTTTTTTAAACTCAATTCCATGACTCATTTACACAGCCCAGGAACATGTAGTGCACGTTCTTGTTCCCATTTCTCTCATATTTCTGTTTATATTTTCCTATCCTTTCTTACAGTTAAAACAACCTTGGTTGAAGAGATAACCCTATTACATGGCAGCAAGGCCTCCTAAGATCAGCTCTAAACCACCGTCATAATTTACAGCTCTGCTGTGGAGCAACATTCGGTCACAGCAACGGTATTCTTGAGCAGAGTGCATCCAAGCTTCATCACCCTTGGCCCCTTTTCAAGCAGGGGGACAGGATGCTGTCAGCATTCATGTCACTTGTGGGCTGTGATTCCCCAGAGAAACAGCAGCAGCAGCAGCAGCAGGGGAGACGCCCTTCCTCCCTTCGCTCCTGGAACACTCATCTTGGGCACTTGGGCTGACCTTTTGAAATAAGCATTCATGAATAACCAGCATTTTCATAACCTTAGCCTTAAAGCCCTTCTTTCAAAAGTAGCTTTTAGTTTCTGAGAGCTCAACCCAAGCTTGCTCTCATGAGTGCCTATTGCCAAGGGTTCTCTAAGGACTATGCTGATACAAGGGTTGAGTGGCTCTTTGATGCTCCCACTCCATCTGTTTCAAGACAGGCATCCAAAAATCAAGATAAATGAACTTGAGTGAATGACTGTTTCAAACATGAGTCTGTGCTACTTTCTCATGGCCAAGGAGATTGTCAGTGGAAGAAATGAATTGTTCTTACTTCCCCAGCTTGCACATATTCCCTTGACTGTCCTACCTCTAAACCACAAAAATTTTTCATATTTGTATATTCACTATCACAAACACTAATGCACACTTTTCCAGGAATAATTGTGCTATCATTGCAGTAGTTCCAGAATGAGAAGAAATTACACATACCTTGCTATGCTATCTTCCCACAAGGTAAAACTGCAGTAGGGAGGGATTCTGTTATGGGACAGAGCAATTCAAAGGGAGAAAAAAAGGCTATGATGTCTCTTTATCCAAAAATGTATGGAGAATCCTTTAGGTTGATCATTTGAGTTTGCAGAGAGAGGAGAGGGAAAGGAACTTATCTCTTTCAGTTTTCTACTTGGGGTTTTGCTGTAAGCTTTGACTGCTGCCACATTAACTTGTCAGGTTGAACCCCTGAACCACAGAAATTAATCCCAGAACAAACTCTTTTGGCCTGTGAGGTGGTGTGAACACAGGATGCTAGATGACAATAGGCCACAGAAAAGGTCAAAAAACCCAATGGGGGAAGCAATGCACATGTTGAGTGCTGTGAGAATCATGCTGAGTAGCTGCACGGATAACTGAATTTGGGGGATTTCTCAGCTCTACTCATTGCTCTTGGGGTTTGCAATAGTGCAGGTAGCAAAGAGAGGGGGAGGGGAAGGGGCTGGGCAGCACAGATGTGTGGCAAGGAAGGAATTCTCAAATGTAAGGGCTCTATGTCAGCAGGGTTGGATCTGCACTACTAGTTAGGCTGCTGCAGGGAAGTAACTTTGTGCTTGTGCCTTTTGCGTGGGAGGTCTGGGAGCAAACGGGGATAGCCCACAGCAACATGAAAAGAAAGAAGTATGCATATAGCTATATGACTAATGGCCCTTAGTGCCTGGGACAGACCTTTCTGAGCCATACACAAGTCTCTGCCAACTCTTTTACGCACACCAAGCTAGAAGCAATCTAAAGCAATGGGACACCCTGAGTTGTGTGAATTTTAGTTCATACTACGGCAACAAATGTAATATTTCTCAAAGCAGAACTCCCAAAACACAAGGAAATAATTGAATTAATAACAACTTGTATGAATATGTAATTTTGCATTGCTCTAACCTCCACTCAGTCAATTGCCAAAGCATTGTATTGGTCATCCTGTAAAGCTGTAACATCTACCCTTCAGGGCAGCTTACCAAACTAGCTTCTGCAGTGTACTGTAGGAACATCTCCTTATGTAGGAATGCCTTCCTCGTTTCCCTGCATGGGGAGGAGGCATATATGGGTACTGGTTACATTTCTGTGAGGATTACCCTTGCACACCTCTGGTGACTGGAATCCCAAGGGGGCTGTAGTAACTATCAGATACAGTAACACTCCAGCCCGGCAAACGCTTACATTGTTATAAACCATATCAATGTTATAAACCTAGTATTTGTCTGAAAGAATCACAGCCTGTAAGCAGCCCATGGCAGCACTCGGGCCCTTACCTGGCAGGTGCTAAGAAGTTGGGATGCAAGCAGTCATTTTCCAGAGGGCCACCAACCAAACCCCAGTTGCTCCCCAGGGCAGCCCTTTGCTGGCTGCAGCCTGCACAGGGTCCATTGACTGAGAGAGAAGGGCCAACACGGACATCCTGGCAAAGAGGCTTTGGGCTCGGGAGTCCCAGAGCTACAGAAAGACATTATCTGCAGCTAGTCAACAGTAATGCAAAAACAAGTGGTATCAGGAATATATCTTGAATCATCTGCTTCCCCAGCCATTTTGGTACATCCCAGGGGGACAACTACCAACAGGCCTCCACTCCCATACACAGAAGTTGGCACGTATCTTTTCCCAAGCATGCACGTGCTGATTATTTTATTTTTCCCCTTCTATGTTATAGCCCAATGATTAAGACTGGAATTGAAACCCTGTCTCCCTGGAGAGAATTTTATCATAGGTTTCGCACTTCAGGGCACCTCAGCCGCGAAACTGTAGAAGAGCAGGAGGTGAGGACAGGGGGAAGACAGAGCACCTCCGTGCTGGAGAGACTCCCACGTGCAGAAGAGAGCTCAGGCAGCAGCAGCTCTTGCGCAGCACGCGTGTGGCCTGCTGGCTGGCCCTGGTAGTGCAGAGAGGAGTTTGGATCCCAGCTCTGGCTCCAGGGATTTTCTCTGTGTTTCATGCTACACAATTATTACCTATAAAATTCCAGGTCAAATCCTAAGTTAGAAAGTTTTCTCCTGGTGGATTTTGAGCATAACAGATTGGACAGAACACAGTTTAATTGGCTGAAGTTTTGTCCATAGGCAGATTGGAGGGGGTTGTATCTTTTTGTCAAGTCCATCTTAATCTCTAAGCATCAGTTTGCCTATCCATCAAACATAAATCATTACCCTTCGTTTGTATCAAGTACTATGATGACAACATCTGTTCTAGGAGTAAACTGTTAAATGTACAGGTGAAACCCAAGGTATCTAGATTCTTTATCTGCCATATAAAATGGACCAAGAAAGGATGGTGGAAGCAACAAAATATCTGCTCAGCAGAGCCACACCTGGCAAACACAAGAAAGATTTTGAATTCCCTATTTGTTTTGCAACTACCCGGACAAGGGAGAAAACACCCCGGTATGGGGGTGGATCTGCTGCTCCACGCAGCTCAAGGAGCTCAAAGCGTTTCACGGTGCCGTTCTCAGCTCTCCAGCACCCCCAGCCGGGCTTCGGCAGGGCAAGCGCAGTCCTGACTATTCCGTCGCTCACAACAGGCTCAATTAGTTGGTGTCAGGGCACTAAAGAAAATGAGACGTTGCTTTGCTCCTACTGAAGCCTTAGACAGTCTGGTTTTGGTGGAAATCCAGAGGGGCCTCCCCCCAGATTATGTCCTCTGCATAACATTTTTCTTTTGAGCTCCGGCTAAATAGCTGGATTTGTTTTGAAGCCAGTTGTCACTGAGCTGCTCACTATTTCCAGTGCCAGGTTGTTAATCCTGAGCCTGGGCAGGGCACTGTGTGTTAAAACTATTTTTCTTTGATGACTCTTTTATCAGGTTGGCTAGTGCTCAGCTCATGGGTTGGTGTATTCCTGTACAGGACTTGATCCCATATCATAGCTTGACTCCAAGTCAATGAAAGGCTCGACAATAAGTGGAAAGCAATCACCAAGTTACTGTCATGGGTTCGTCCCACAACAAACTGCCAGGATGAGGTCATGGCACTGAGGTCACCCACTGAGCAGGTGGGTGCTGCCTCTTCACTTCCCTGGCTTTTCTCCCCATGGCCTTTGCAGGTGCACAGAGTCACCTGTAAGCAGATGTTTCAGACTAGTACCCTGGCATGTGAGAAGAACTGTAAAAATTGCTTTGGAAAGAATATCTAATATTAGTTGCTTCTGAAAGGAAAAAATGAAACATAATGCCACACATGTCACTGGACTCACCAGAGGCAGCACCTTATGTATGTTCTGCTGCCTCTCTATGGCTGATTAGCTGTATAGGATTTTTATCCCTCACCATAACAGACTTCAGGCAGCAGCTGGGCTTCTTTCCAGCACCACTTTTCAAATCCAAAGAAGCATCAGCTTGAATATGAAAACAGAATGCCAATATGATGCATGGTCTTTTCTCCACAATAGACAAATGCAAACCTTACATTAGGGATAGAAAGCAATTTTGATGTGCAATGACTATTGAAACAGGTCTCCCAAATTTTTGTTTCATATAAGGGAAGAATTATTGGCATAGAAAATCTGCTTAGTCCCTTCTTCACCTCTCTCCTGAAAAAGCACACAATCTTTAAAACTGTGTTTCAAACTTGTTCAAAGTCAGATAGGTAGATTTGTAGAATATCAGCAGATTTTAAAATACCTTTCAGAAAACAATGCTCAGATGTATTAGAGTTCTTTAATATCATAGCTAGTGCATTGTCATTCTCAGTTCAAATACTCTATATAAAGTACCTTGCCCTGAAATTAAACTGCTTATTTATTGCCTCTTTAAGTACCAGTCAATATTAATTTCACTCTATATTTACATTGAATATTTCACCAGTAGTTGAGGGAGAGTGCAGACACTTCCTATTGCCTTTTGTTATCACAAATGGGGCAAAGAAAGACAGTCACATTATGCAAAGATTCTCATTATTCAGATGCAAAGACAAATCCTAGGTATGCTGTCCTTTACAGACAAAGACTGAATTCATAGTCAGATTTGAAACTTCTGCCTCTCTTCAAAAGAGCATCTCAGGCCAGACTCCTCAATCAAAAATTACAGAAGGGATTAAAAATTTGAAAGTAACAAATTTGTTTTTGACTGAACTAGTTATCTTACACCCTAACAAAGATCTGCTAGCAAAAGCTGCAATTCCATTTCAAATAGATAAAAGCCTTAGATATATATTTAATTGATATAATTTTATAGTGTTAAATATTTAACATCACAAAGTTTAAAAATAAGCTAAACAACTGATAAGAGATGTTTTCTTTGACATTATCCCTGTTCCTGGTTTGCTTTTGATTTAGAGAGTGTATTACAGACTTAACCCCAGAGGTTACCATGTTCAATTTCTGTTTCTCATCACCATACAGACAGGCTGAGAAGAAAACAGGTCACAGTGAGAGGCTGTTAGTCCCACAGTCTTCCTGCTTCCTTCCTTCCTTCCTCCCTGTTGCACAAGCCCATCAACCTTTCTGCTCTAAGGAGAAAGATCAATACAAGAGTGACTGTCATCTTTATTACATGACAAAACAAGCCTAGGAACAGCTACAGTGTTATTGTGACATGTATGGGGGGAAAGACCTATCTTTTGTTGGATATTATTTCCAAGTTTCTCCTTTTTTCTTCCTTTTCAGTGCAGAACCACAGTACTCACTGCTTAGCACTGTTCCCCCAGTAGCTGTGTTCTCTGCAAAAGTCACGGAAAACGAATCTGAAATAGGATTTCTCTCACGCTAATGGTTTGTTAGCATTGATTTCCTTGCTGTTTATTATCACTGGCAGCAAAGGTTCTTAAAACATTTTGTCTGGGGCAGAATTTGCATTAGGGATTAAATGCTCGTCCGTGGGGGTGGCTTCACTTCTGCTGTAAAGGTAAAACCCTCGCACTGGGCGCTAGAGGGCACAACAAATATCCTTTAGATACACAGTGTCTTAAAGCATTGTTATACTGTGAACTTCGTATCAATCCTAGGAAAAGGCGTAAGAACAGATCCTGCGCAGTTATATCCTAATATATTTCATTTATCCTAATTAATTTGTTTTCTAAGATTCCATCCCTTGCACTCTAACCCACAATATGCAATTTGTATAGAAGAAAATGCACACGTACACACACAAATACAGTATTAGCATTTCCACACGAATTTATACAACAGCTATTGTGCATCACAACATTGTGTGCTGTGTCATCTGATAAAGTGGGAGGGAAAACTTTCATCTAGTTCAACTGCTGAAGAAATTTGTGTTTATGACTCAACTATTTGCTGCCTTGAAACAACAAACCTGGCTGTTTCAGAGTAGTTTAGATGGAAGTGCTGAGCTCTCCCCTCCTGGATCCAACGGCAGTGGGAATGGTTCAAAGCTGCACCAGGACAGGTTCAGACTGGACATTAGGAAGAATTTCTTTAGCAATCACTCAGTGTTCTTTCCCTCTAATCCTCCCCATGGGATTTATGAACAAGAACCTCACCTTCTGCAGTGCATCACTACAGCACTCATCTGCTGTTGCACGGTAAATGTTTCAGCAATTCTTGACATAAAGACTGAAGCTTTCCTGTTCCAAGGTCATCCCAGTGCCTAAGTAATAAAATGATAACCACTTTCTCTCTTTTCCTTCACTAAAACATAAAGTATTTTTCTGCAGTGAAACAGCTTCAACAAGAACTGATGATGTACCCACTTCAGAACAAACAACTTGCAGTTTGATGTGGGGGGTCATTCTTTAAGAATGGGTGTTTGGTTCCCCTCAAGCTGAAGACAGAATTAAATCCAACTCATAAGCTTTCTAAATAGGTAGCCCAATAAGCAAATACTGCAGCTATTAAAAAAAAAAGTATTTCCAACCTCCTTTGCTATGTGCCCAATGCCTGCCCTAAGAAAATCAATAGAAAAATCAATTTTTATCAAGTTCCTTAATTAGATTTTCAGGGAATAAAAGTTATTCATCTTCTTTAGAGAGTTTGGGGCTACAAATAAAGAGTAAAAGTATTTTAGATAGCAGTAGGGAAGTGTACCTACAATACATCTGAAGAATAGTATTTAAGCTACAAACCTGTGCCAAATTCCTCCAACAGGAAAGTCGTTCATAGAGCATAAGGGTTGTTTCTAACCTCTATGAGAACTAAGACCAGCACAGTGCTCTGAATGCTGCTCAGGAGGTTAGACAAGTGAAAGTTATTTTGAGTCTCTATGAACCTTAAGAGACGCTTATGGAAGACAAAACAACCAGACTGGCCTCACTTTTAAAATAAAGGGCTTTGAGCTGTCTATCACCACACAGGAGTAAATCTTCTAATTATGACAGATAATTTCACACACTCGTCAGCTCAATGCTCCATAGCAGTCAAAAAAGTACAAATTTTACATCAGGAATTATATGCACCACAGAGCAGAAAATCATCAGACTACTGGATATATGCAAGGCAGGTCCACAGTGTGAAAACTATGTGTAGAGCTGGTTCCCTCGCTTCAAGAAATGATACGGGGGCAAAGAGCACTGGGAAGGATTGAAAGTACAGAGAGGTTTCTGCAAACAGATCGCTCCCGAAGAACAGTCCAGGAAAGGGGTGGTTCAGCCGGCATACGCTGCAAGTCCACAAAATCACCAGCGGACAGGGGAAAAGAGCACGGACTGACCCTTCACTACCACTCACAGTACAAGAACTACAACTCTGGGGTTTCAAATGAAACCAGATGCAGAGGAAAAAGAAGCCGGAGCCGTGGCTGCGGGCGGCGCCGATCCTGATCCCGCCCCGCACTGGCGCTGCCCTAGGGCCGGGCCGCCGGGAAGAGTTGGACTCGGTGATCTTTGTGGGTCCCTTGCAGCTCAGGATATTCAGTGATTTTATGAAGGGCCGCTCCCAGCCCCGCAGCAGGTGTGCTCCGGGCCCCGAGGAGCAGGTAAGGGCAGCCGGGCTGGCGCTGGGACCGTTCTGGAGCCACTTTCCAGAGGGCAGCACGAGACTGGGATTCACCCGGCGATTCACCTCGTACCTGGTCCTGATGTTTCTCACCAGCAAATCTCTCACTTGAGTTCTCAGGCAGTACCAGAATATTAAGAGTGAAGCTCCCCAGCGCTCCCCAGCAATGGCAGGTAAGAGCAAACGCGGGTGAAAACGCTGCTCGCTCCAGGGTGGCCGCTGGGCACCTCAGGGATGGTGCCCCAGCCGTGTTAAGTTGGGACACTGAGGTCTTACTTTTCCAGACGACTGAAATTACCTGCAGTAAGCGATGCCTTGGAAAACTCCAGTCTCTCTAAACACTCCGCCTTAGCGCCCTCAGCTCTATCAAAAGGGAAGAAATCTGGCAGCTTTGCAGAATCAAACTTAGCACTTTGGGGAGCTTGTCCATCTCCAGGCACTCCCTAGAGTTCCCTGTTTTCTGGGAGCTGGTAGGAACAGCAAAGAGGTAACTGCTCCTTGTATTCCAGAATAACATATAGACAAGGGTTTAAAAAATTTGCACACAGGTTGAATTTATGATAGCATTTGACCCACAAGTTTGAATTGCCATTTTTGCATAGCTCGTGTTTCATGGACACTGCGTACCCTCGTGTAATTGCCCCTTATCATTTATGTTGAAAATGAGCTGTTGTTTCACCAAATATTCAGTTCAGTTGCTACTAGTTTTCCATGACACAATAAAATTGCCTGTCACTTGACAGGTGTTGCTCCAGGCTGAACCTGTACACCAGAGAAACTGACCTCAGGAGATGCCTGGATTTTTGCCTTGGCAGTCAGGAAACAGGCGCTGCATGTTTTGCAGACCCTGTCGTGTTCAATAATCCCTATAAATTTTGCTCTCTGGTTAACTATAAACAACTGCTACAGCATAGAAAGTATTTCCTTGTTGACTCAATAGGAGGGAGAGTGTTTTGCTGATGTAGGGCAGTGTGACCTGCTATGGAACAACCCCTCTGTCCACTGAGTTCCACCTAGGAAAGCCCAGTGTAGCACAGAACTGCTGGGCTGGGCACATACAGCAATCAGTGCCTCAGGAGTCACTCAGTGCTGCTGAGCAGGAGTCAAATGCTGCCACTGCCACTTCTGCTTTCACTGCTTCTGTGTCCTTGGGAAAAGACACTACAGAAAGAGCCAGGAATGAGCCCCAACTCTACAAACTGTTCTGCACCTGCCTCCTAGATTCCAAATGGTCTCCTGGTTTTCTTTCTGCCTCCAGGGAAAAACGTGCTGATCGTCTATGCACATCAAGAGCCCAAGTCCTTCAATGGGTCTTTGCTGAAGATTGCTGTGGAAGAGCTGACCAAGCAGGGCTGCAGTGTCACCGTGTCAGATTTATATGCCATGCAGTTTGAGCCCAGAGCAACAAGGAATGACATTGTTGGTGAGCCCAGCCAAAATATTCCTCTCTCAAAAAAAAAGTGACTTGTAAGGCCCCTGTCAGGTATCAGAAGGCTGAAAACAGTCTCCTGAAATCCTCCCCATGCTGAACAGCCCCAGCTCTCAGTCTGTCTTGATAGGAGAAGTGCTCCAGCCCTCAGATCATCAAGAGATTAATGAGAAACTTATTTCATTAATAAGAAACGTATTCGTGACCAGACACCTGCATTTTTACAAGGCCGCTCCTGAACATGACCTTTGTATCACAGTGAGACTGCTGGGAGGAAGAAACACATTAGCACGTGTCCATAATCAGCCTCTAAAGTCCATTTCTCACGGAGAGGAAATGCCTTCAGATACCACTCTGGGACTTGCTAGAGTTGAGTTCACGAGGCTACAACTGCCCCTGTCTTCTGCTAGAGATGGATGATCTGCCTGTGGAATCAGTAGAGCTGGCCAATGCTGGTTGCCCATCCCTTGGTGAATTCCCCAGTTTTAGAGGCTGTAAAGCAGCTCCATAGTGCTTACAAGTGCAGGATTGCCTCAGGAAGCCCTAAGACAGAGGCAGAACAATTAACAGCATTCTCTTAAATCTTCCACCTGCATACCCAGAGTCCTGAGGCAAGCTTAGGTCCTCATATTGCACTTCCTGTGTTGCTAGAGGAAGGTGAAGCTTCAGAACTCTGAGACCCTACATTCCTCTCCTTTTTAAAATCAAGTGACCATCAGCTGGGATGGTGCTGAATATCCAACAAAGACAAGAACGTAGGAAAAATGGAAAGCAGTAACCCAGTTTAGAACTGTGAATAGCAACCGGCACTCAGCTCTTATCTGGCACTGATACTGCACAGGGGGCAAGGAATGACTGTTCATTTCTACCCACAGGTCACCTGCACAACTCAGAAGCTTTCAATTATGGTGTGGAAACCTGGGAAGCTTACAAGAGAGGAGGTTTGTCCAAAGACCTGGTTGAAGAGCAGAAGAAAGTGCAGCAAGCAGACCTGCTGATTTTCCAGGTCATTAGTTTAAACACAATTCTGTTGTGATGTTGACTTTAGGTAATGGTACAGTAAAAACTACAGATCAGTAGTACAATTACCTGGGTCATTATTAGAGCAAATCCAGTAATTGAATAGCACAGTGATGCAGGTTGAAACAACAGCAATGCCATGAGCTCCCCAACACTGGGTCAAACTTCCTGATGGATGCACAAAGACATATGTGACCATGGATGTCAGGCAGGCTGGCAGAAAGCAGAAGAAGGATTATTTCCTGGTCAAGGAGCTGGGGGCAGGCAGTGAAGTCAGGGAATTGGGCTTTCCCAAGTAGACTGTTCTCATTTATTGCTGATTTGCAGAAACGCTACTGGGAATTGATAACAGAGCTTTACAGCCCAGCTCTATTCTCCACTATGCCAGCTCTGTCCCCAGTGTCCACAAATCGCAAAGAACTGTGAAGGGAAATAGTAGCCTTACATTTCTTTGTGTCCCTGTTGGCCTTAGACATCTCTTTATATATTCTTCTCTCCAAAGTTTTATTAAATTTAGGATGGTGCCATATCTCAAGTAAGCATTTCACCGTAAGTCATTGTCATTTTCAGACTATCACTTCCCAGATAAAAACCATAAGACATCCCCTGAAGGAAGTGGTTGCCTTCTACTTTCCACGTGTAAAATGCTTTGAAGAGTTGAGTGTGTTCTGGTGCAGAAAATAAAAAATAAATTTAAAAAGCCTGTTAAGAACATCATGAAGGAATTCAAAATTTGCTACAGACTAAACTCACCATTTGTAGTTACTGTGGTGGTTGCCCAGTTTCCATTTTGTTTTCACCATTAAGCCGCATGTGGTTACATGTTTATAGAATTTCTTCTCTGTGTGCCGTGTGTACAAAGCTTTAGGGGTAGTGATGCAGCCCAGTATAAGAAAGAGCCCATTAAGCATTCAAGATGATGCCATGGATATGATAGCTTTGGATGCAATCCCATGGGCTAACTGGAAAAACTAGAAATGAAAGGTCCAAATCTTAAAGAAGTCTTTTTCTTTTCAGTATTGGATTTGGGGTTATGATGTCAGCAGGGTTTGAAAAGAAGTCTCTCCTCCAATCCCCTGGCCTTTGTCACCAGACTGTCAGATCAGAGCTGATCACCAGATGTCCATCCTACTAATAAGATTTTCAATTCGTTTGCATTTCAGCCATAGGAGACATGATTCTGTACAATTCTAAGTCTGAATTAAATGGCACCCTCCTACTTCATCCTATTCCCACTTCATTCTGGATGGAAGCCCTCACATGCACCACAGTGTTGGGGTGCTGTAGATGCTCGGGTCTGATGCTCTGAAGTTACCACAAACAGAAAGCACTTCAGCTTCTTTTGCCAGGCATAGATACTACCTCTACTGACAGAGAGCTGGAGAAGGTACATACAGGATCTGAGCAGGTTCAGAGGATTAGTCCTATCAACCAGGCCTAAATGTGGCCCAGACTCTCTGAGCTAACCAGGTAATTTTCTCTTTGCCTAGTTCCCCTTGTTTTGGTTCAATATGCCTGCAATCCTGAAGGGCTGGATGGACAGAGTCTTGGTCCAAGGCTTTGCTTATGATTTGTCAAAGGTTTATGATGGTGGTTTGCTCCAGGTATGTTTTTGGAATTGTCTTATTAAGGTCAAGGCTTGCACCATGTTCTATGGGGGGCTTGTTCATTCTTTTCCATTGTAGTTGTTTGGAGCTCTGACTTGACACTATGTTGAAGTAATGTATCAGCCCTGCTTCACACAAGGGTGTCAGACACATAATTCCTTTTCCTTAACCGGTCTCTTCCCAAAGACACACGGTCCACTGTCTAATTGTATGGCAACAGTCTTGGCCTCAGAACTGCCCTTCATGTAAGGTCTGGGAAAGAAGAAGTCACCCTCTCCCCTAGATGTCCCTGCTGTCCAGGTTCACCTGAATATCTCTTGAACCGTTCAGGCGCTCTTCTTTAAGTATGTCTTAATTAACCACTAATTTCCTCATTCTAGGGCAAATTATCCCTCTTTTCTTTCACCACGGGAGGAGGCCAAGAGATGTATTCAAAAGAAGGTATCGGTGGTGATATTCGCTATGTCCTGTGGCCCATGCAGGTATAATATATGGACATTTGGTTGTTGTCTACATAATTTTTTATTATTACAGCTATTTTTAACAATCGTTTTATTGGGAGTTTTTTTTATGAAATACAATAATTAATAATCAAGTTGTCAGTTCCAATGATCTGCAGGTTGTAGACTGTTACCTAAAATCCTGGGACTACTTTACAAGTCCACTGACTTTTAAAATTGTTTTGTCCCCCATCCCTCCAGATTAGAATGTAGATAAAGCTTAACACTGCCAGCCTTTTCAGTTTCCCTGCTGTTACAGGATTTCCTTGAGCTCAGCCATGCAGGATTTCTGTTCTCTGTGGTTTCCCAATTCATGTAGGATGCAGGGTAGGAGGGGAGCCACACATTACCCTGGCAGTAACAGTCAACACAGGGAAGTTAGCATTCCTCTTTTAATTGCTACTCTTTTTTCAGAAGTTCCCAGCATGGTTTGGAAATACAGGTGGTAAGGCAAGTTTAGCCAGCTTCTTCTTGATACAATACAGGAGATGATCTAAAATTCCATGGTCTCCTCCCCGTGCAGTTACCAGCTGCCTGCTCCTTTGGAGCTGTCCAACTGCAGAGCTTGCAGGTCAACATGGCAAAAACATGAAACACAACTCTAAATTCAGAAACACACCGAGGGAAAATGGCAAGTTGAGCTGATTCCACAGGTACTAGCCTTTCTACAGGAACCTTTGGCTAAGCCAGAAGCAAAAAGTTAAAAAAACTCCATCTTAGATGTGGAACACTGCAGTTAGACACCCATCTGAGGAGTTTCAAACTGAACAATGAACTTTTGGCCTCCTGTGAACCTTGCAAAGTGAACAGTGAACAGCTGCCAAAGAGGACGGAATCCCCAATTCTGTGGGATTAACAGCAGTTAAAAAAAAATTCCCCAGAGCAGAATAAATGAAGTTGCCCTTATCTCGCAGTATCTTGTATGCTATTCTGCTGTATGCCTTCAGTAGTGACTGCCTGTATAGGTAGTGAACTTCTGCAATTTAGTTTCCTTTTCCTGATAAATGCACAGGTTTAGAGAACCTGACTGATATTGGGTCAAAGAAACAGAACAGACTTGAATCTTCCATGTTCTTCAAATGAAAGTAAGAGGAAATATTTCCTGAGGCATTTCTTTTTTTTGTTTTGTTTTGCATCCAGCATGGAATCATGCACTTCTGTGGTGTCAAAGTCCTTGAACCTCACATCTGTTATGCTCCAGAGAATGTCTCTGAGGAGAAGAGGAAGGAGATGCTGGCTGCCTGGAGCCAGCGTCTGAAGACTCTTTGGAAGGAAGAGCCCATAGACTGCTCTCCTGAGTGGTATTTCAAGTAGTGTTCAGGTGCAAGACTACAGAGAGAAGATTTTCTTTTTCTCCATTCTTTTTGATGCTCTATCTAAATACCTGAACACTAATCTCCTAATTCCAATATATTTTAAGAATCTTGAGTACTACATCTAGCAGTTTAACTGACAACGTGGCATTTATCTTCAGTGATTCCCAAGAGATTCCCTTCAAGGATGGGTGCAAAACTCTTTGTTGTTCTCCTTGCTCACATAAACAGTGTCATCCTGCTTCCCTGTGCTTGATAACACATGTGATATTTCATGACAGATGAGACCATTGCTGCTTGTGAAACAGTATGTGGCCAAGTTTATTTTAACACTTTTTGTACCAGTTGCCACTTTTTTTCCTTTGCCAGGGAATATGGTGTCCATACTCAACCTTTAAAAGCCCAAGATAGATTGTGATAGCGCTACACTTGTGCCTTGGAGCAACAAAACCATGAGTAGTGTTGCAAAAGGATGTACCATTGCAAAGTGTCTTAAACAGCTGGAAAGCCTTGTGGGCAGGCCTAGGCTTCTCCAGATCCAATCTAGGCTTCTCCAAATCCTATCTCTATAGCATTATTAAAGTTATGACAGATACTAGAAAAGGGAAAAATTAAATATCAATGTAATGATATGTGCATGAATTGCCTTCCTTTGTAGACTACAGCTCCCATTTGTAAAGTATGCATATTCCCAAAGTAGAGAGAAGGAATCCTGTCTGTTGCCTGCCCCCTCACAGTAGTCAGTGTTGGTGTTTGGGTCTGGACGGTGTTTGCTTCCCCTCCAGCATCAGCATCGATGGGCATCGTTGGAGATCTCCAGCACCAGCAGTTAGTTAGGCAGAGCACTAACCCAAAAACCTGCAGGTGCACTGTCTGTCTGTGGGTCAGAATCTATGGGACAAATGAATTGTCTAGCTCTTAAGACCCAGGATTTTTACCTGGAACTGTAGCGGGATTATTTTTGTGCTTTAGAGTTGTTAACCCTGTTTGTTCATATGGCAAAGGGGGGGGGGGGGGTTCTCACTCAGCTACTGAATTTATTTTTCTGACCAACTCACCAAACTGCTGCCTTTGCACTTTGATATTAAAAGAATGTGGCCTCTGTAAGAGCTTGTCCCCTGAGTCACTGTCAAATGACACCTAGGCCTCTGTGCATCTGCCACACCTGCTTTGTGGCAGTCTTGTCACACCCCAGCCTTACAGTTCCTTGGGGACTAATTGGATAATAAACATGCTGAGGTTCTGGAGGCTCAGTGTAAGCTGATACACCAGACTGGGAAATGCCACACAGGGAAAGGGTCAGTGTTCCTGTTTGCTCCCATATGAAGTGAAGGACCACATCCAGCAGAGACATTTCCCAGGAAGCAGAGCTGCCCCAAGCTGTTGCAGATGTCTGCTGTGGGGCATGTGAGCCAAAATCTTTAGGCTGCAGAAGCAGGAAATTTGCTTTGGCCTAACAGCTCTGTTATAGGAAAAGGAAACTGAAAGGGAATAAGGAAGAAAGTGTTACACATCTAAGTTGTGGGGAAAGCAGATTCACGCCTTAAAAACTTAAGGAGAACAACAAAGTTACCGAGACAATTCTGAGTACAAATTTTAAAATTGCATAGAAGAGAAATCATCCTTCTCACTGTGTTCAATTAGCAGACTAGTCAGGAAAGAAGGAAATTGAGGTAAAAGCAGAAGTTCCAATGTCAAACCAACATTACTGCTTTAGATCAATTGCAGAGCTTAGTGGGGTTAACTATTAGATGAAGAATGCCAGACTGACCTGTATTTTGAGGATACTGTGCTTGACACTATGTGGCAGACATATGCCAGCTCCCACACATATGATAACACTAAGTTTTAATAAGATGGCTGAGATTTTTAGTACAAAGTATGTAAATGGTTGAGATTAATGCAAGTTCAGTTACAATTAAAAGAAAACTAACAGGCTTATTAAATTCTCATTAATGCTAAAATTGAAGACTTCTGCTCAGATAAATTCATTATGGAGAAAAGCACTAAAAATGTACCAATCTTTTTGTCAGCTTCAAGATAATCTTTCCTTCTCCTCAATAAGAATTAAGACATTTCTCTGTAAATTCAGATTGCATTTCTGGATCAGTTTATTTTCCCTATTCATTTAATAAAGGAACGTCCTAACTGGCAAGACTGACCTCTAAGCATACATACAAGTAAATTACAGTTTCTTTCTTTGTGTAGTGCTTGTTGGCAAATCACCACAGAATGAGACTGACACATTTTTAACCAAGCAATTCTTATAAATTCAGCCATCTCTCTTCCTGCCTTTAGACCACACCTTTGGCCCCATACACAATGCAAAGCTAAACAGCAGAAGAACCAAACCAGACAAACCAGCCAACCAAAGAAAGGAAAAAACCCCTCAGAGGTCAAGTGTTATCAAAAGATTTCTGTAATGTTTGGGTTTGCAGAAGACCAAAACTGAACAATTGGCCCACCAGAGATTCCATATCTGTATTTGCATTTGCTTTATTTACCTGACAAATGTCCCAGACTCTCTGGACTGCAGGTTCAATAATGCTCTCCTTGTGACACCTCACAGTGTGGATGGACACAAAATTGCTGCATTTAAACTACAGTGAGCTCAGTGTCACAATCAACATTTGGTCCTGAGTCTCCTCTTTACAGTAAGTGTGATCAGCCCTTGCATCAGGAATTGTCAGAGCATTAAACTCCTGTTCTCTCAATCCCAGCTGATCCAGAATGAGTAGAAAACAGGAATGTGCTGGTCCTGCATCAGTTCCACTCATTCCACTGTCAACTTTGTTTCCCCAGGGAAAACGACTGCACTCAGCATTTTTTTTTCCCCCCAAGGTCTCGAAATGAAGCTGGTTATTAAGTTTGTCCATCATAGGGCAGTTTTGATACTCATCAAGACTATCAAAGAGAAAACTTCATCTTGGAAGTGATCACCAAGGCTGTCCTATCTCTGCAAACCCACAGCCACCCGCATCCTTCTGTGTCCCGCCTGTCTTTCCCATGAGAAGGCTGGAAGGGAGGAGCCCCTGCTCCCGGCAGATGCACGTGTGGGCGAGCACAAGGCACAAAGCAGACAGTGCCATCCCTGAAAGAGTAGATAAGGGTAGATGGATGGTTTAGGAACACTCATACTGCATTGCTAACCATCAAAGGAAGAAATTAAAAATATAATTGTGGGCTGCTACTGCCCTACCCCGTTGATATGCCCCCGCTCTTCTGTCATTGCTACTTGAAAGCACCATAGGGAATGCAACAGTTCTCCAGAATGGGAAAGATCACAGTAAAGACATTAGACACTCACCATTACCATCCTTTTCACAGATGAATGGCAAAGCAACGGCCCTTATGTAAAGAACCTGTATTAACTACACACCTGACATCCAGAGGAGGCTGAACTACTTGGCTTATGGCAATTCTTTTGGTTATGTATTCCTGCAACTGTCCCAGGACTGTTATGTGTGATAGTAACTCTGTTGACAAAAGCCTACTTCAGGCCTTCCTGAACAAAAAAATCCCCAGATATCCAGCTCCAAATCTTCCATAGACAAAGGCATTTCCAACATGCCTCGAACTCCCAACCTGCTCTCAGTCTCAATAACATTGCCAGGTTTTCAAGGCTCATAATGCCCAGAGAGCTCAGGCAGTGACAGAGTTATGGTGTGGCACTGATGGGACGGCCCAGATAGCTCAACAGGTGACAGAGTTACAGTGAGGCACCGATCACAGCCCCCAAAGAGATGGAGCAGCGGCAGAGTCAAGGTGTGGCAGCAATCATGGTGCCCAGAGAACTGAGGCAGTGACAGGGCCACAGTGTGGGAGCAACTGGAATGCCCAGCGAGCTCAGGAAGCAACAAAACCACTTCTTGGGAATTATCATAGTGGCCAGTGAGCTGAGGCAGTGACAGAGTCAACGTCTGGCACCAATCCATTGCATAGAGAGCTCGAGCAGTGCCACAGTCACCGTGTGCCACCTATCACAGTCCCCAAAGGGGTCGACAGACGACAGAGCCATCGTGTGGCAGAGATTGCACTGCCCAGACAGCTCGACAGGTGACAGGGCCAGGGTGTTGCACGGATCGTAGTTCCCATAGAGCTCGACAGGTGACAAAGTCACGGCCTGGCCACGATCGTGGTGCCCAGTGGCTCAGGCAGCGACAGAAACTCTGCCGGCAATGATCGCAGTGCTCGTAGAGCTCAGGCGGTGACTCAGTCACTGACTGGGCGGTCCCGCGCCTCTCAGAACCTTCCAAGCCGCCTCCTTCGCTCCGCCTCCCCGGAACGGAGGCATTACTTTAGGTGCCTTAGGGGGCAAACCCCATTGCCAGCGGCGCCCCGGGAAGCTGTTGGGGCCTCCGAGGCCAGAGCGCGGTAAGGCAGTAGCCCGGAGCGGGAGCAGCTGGAAGGGCCGCGCTGCTGCACCGAAACCGAAACCACGGCGGCGACCCCGCCAAGGGGGGTGCGAAGGCGTCGCCACGGTGTGGTCCGGGAGGGCTGACGGGTTCCGAGGTGAGGTAGCTCGGTGTCGGTGTAGCGCTCCGTCCCATCCTGCACCGCCGTGGAGGGGCTCACGGGGAAGGGGAAGCGCCGGGCGGGGGAGCATTGCGTACGAGAGGAGGCGGCAGCAGGAAGCCGCCGGGAGGAGAAGGGCGATATGGCAAATCAGCCAACGAGGAACTAGGCCAGAGCAGCTCTGCTTTAGGGCTTCCCGGCTCCTCGGAGAGTAGGCGCCTCTGGCTGCGGCCAGGCCGCAGGGGCTGAGCGGGAGCGCCCGTCTCCGACAGCTACGGCCCGGTGTGGCGCCGCAGCCGAGACAGCCTTTCCCGATTCCCTTACGGAATCGTTTCTGCGACCAGAACCGACTGTAGCAGCTTTGCACGGGTATTGGCTACTGCACAGATCCCATCCTTTCCTCTTCCCACGCTGCCTCTGCTCCTGTGAAAACTTCTGTTGCATAACACCTTTGTTTCCCTTGAATTGGCTTCTCCTCCCCTTCCCGTGGGATCCTTTCTGTAAACTGCTAACTACCTGACACAGGTATTTTCTTTGCTATTTCCAAGAGAAAAAAAGAAAAAAAAAACCTTCCTTAGTGAAAAGATGCATCAGGTGAAAAATCTGAGCAGAAGGGAAAGGTTTGGATGGAGTGGGTTATGACATTTACAGCAACAGATCTGAGATACCCTGTTTTGAATCATCATTGACACAGGCAATATTTTTGTTATCACCTGCACACCTGTAGCAGCCTTTCTGTTTGCCTCCTGTTGGTCCTTTGGGTACACCAGCTTTGGCTTCTGTTCTTTATTCCATTCCATTACTGACTGATAACTCAGTGGCCACCAATTTTGCTACTTGTAAAGGTGCTAATTTTCTCCAATTAAAGTTTATAGCACCTCTTAAGAACTTAGGTGCTGGGAGCATCATTAGACTACAAAGGCTCCATGTTCTTTCATATTACTGTGCTAATGTGCTCAGCCCTCCTCCTTAACCATGCAGGTCACATCATTACAGATTTGTAACTGCATCAGATCAGTTACAAATCGTTAGAACTGAGCAAAGCACTTTTGAACAGTGATTAGGAATATCACATGATGAGCTAATGTCCAGGTTATGATTCTTGTGACTTTATAGGCCCTTTAGGCATTAAAGGAGAGGACATAACCATGGCGTTAAAAAGAAAAATGCCACAAAGACACTTAGCACTGTATTATCCTCTTCTAGAGAACACCAGCCATACTGGTGGACAGAAATTCCTCTCTTCTAGCAACTGGTATTAAAAATTTTCATAACACATGTTGGTACTTGGTATATATGAACCCAACTGAATACAAGTGTTCAGAATAGTATACAGAAAAAACTGCTTTATAATGAATCAAGTACACAGATGACAGCTACTTGACAGAACATAAATTAACCACTAGAAGTATGCATAGCTTCTGTAAGGGTTGGCTAAATTAAGCTACAAAATTTCTATTATCTTAATCACAGATATGTAATTCATGAATTGGTGTGTCCTAAGTACTGAGGATACATATAAATTACCCGTATTTCAATAAGAAGCAGTAAGGTTGGAGTGAACCTGAGTCTTTGAGGTTCTGTCCTTGGTTTTTTATAATTTGACATTTCAACCTATCATAAACCAATATCTCATGTTAAATAGCACACCAGAATAAGTAGTCTTTGCTTTAAAGACTAGCTAGACATGGTTTCCTGTGATATTCATTCTACAAAAAAAAAAAAAAAAAAAACCAACAAAAACAAAACAACTCTGGGTTTGAAATAAGTCATCAGATCAGACAGCTTCTATTCAGAGTACCTCATTATTAAATAAGAACACCAAAAAAAGCAGTAGCATTTTACTATGCCCATGGGGAAGGTTCCCTCCCATCTAATAAGAAAATTCTCTCTTCTTGAATGTTACCCAGTTCATTTCAACAGACACATTATGATTTTAGAAGTTACTACATCTTTTGAATTTCCAAGACTTTTGGTCATAGTGACTACATGTGGCTTGGTCGGAAGGAATAGGTAATTAACATTATAAACAGGAACAAGGAACTGCATTGGTTGCAGTTTTGGGCAGAGATATTTTTTGCCAGGCTATATGGTATCGAATGCCAGTCCCAAGCTATCAGTGGTATTAATGCAACTTTAGAGATTCACCATTCAAAAATGCACATCTACTTTGCATTCACAAGAAAAGCATGTGCAAGTCTTATAACTACTACCTAGCTGCATAATTGCTGTTAGCATGGAAAAATTAACATACATAAGTGACTTCAAACTTATTCTTGGAAGGGAGACCCAGATAAAGAAGCAAAATGTTAGTTTATGCCATGTTTGACTCTGACTGAATTTAGGCCCCATGTACATATGACATCCACCCCATCTGCACAAAAGTCAGTATGACCATGCCAACAAATCCAGAGAACCATCACCAGAAACATCCAGGGCTCAGCTATGAAAAGCAGCAATGGCACTGCTGAGTCATTTGTTGCCTGCTATTTGATTGGCTGTAAAGGAGAAACCAAAACCAAACCCAAACAAAACAAAAACCCCAAAACAAACAAACAAAAACGTGACAAAAAACCAAAAACAACCCCCCAGAAAAACCCCTACCACAACAAACAAAACAAGAACAATTTCCTTTAATCATTATTAGGCATAGTAGGACTTACCTTCTTACTAAATGAATGCAGCCATAGCCTCAGGCCTGTGCTCATAATGCAGGCTAGCACTGCAGCAAAACAAAGCATGCATCATTTTGAAGTCCATAAAGCCAAAGCAGAAAACTCTGAAGAGAGGACACTGCTCTAGGTGTAGGGAGGTTGTTCCCTATCTGTGCTACAGCAGCCTGTAGAGTCTATATATGCTCTTTGAAAAGAAAGCTCTTGCTTTATCTCTTCTACAGGCAAATTCATAATTTTTTAAAAAAATAATTTATTCTTCCCTGTTTTGGTTGGTCAGTATTGAACTGATCAGACCATTTCCAACTCAGCACTGAAATGTCTCTCTACCTCAGGTACCTACTTTCCACACACACTAAGTCCTTAGATCCCAGGTTTCCCAAAGAGGGTGTGGTAATGAGGCAGTCAAAATTAGGCTACAGCTGATGTTCACAACAACATTAACCAATTTTTTCAATTAGAGATTGGATGATACAAGTGCACAATAGTTTACAGGAATTGGCAGTCATTTGTTGGTCTGGAAAAACTTGGGAGTCCCTTTGCTATACAATTTAGAGCTCTTAGTTACCCAGAGGCACCAATCTAGTGTTGCTGGTAGTGGCACTTAGAGGTGGTGCCTTTCTCCCAGCTCCATCTGTGTCTGTGCTGTAGTTACCCAAGATGAGTGCAAAATGAACAGCCCTGCCAGTCTCTTGCACTTTGTCTTTTCTCAGCAAACTCTTTCTTTACCTGATATAAGGTGCTTAAGTTAAAAACTTAGTGAGGGGGGAAAAAAGCAGAGCTTGTTGGCTCGCACCAGTGCTAGCAAAGCAGCTTGCTGGCATGTGCTGAAGGCAGGGGCTGTCTAGACTGGGAAACATTAGGCAAGAGAGTACTGCAGCCTTATCAAAGGATTAAAATTATTCTGGCATCCACTTGTGCTTACTTACCTATTACCTATCTGTTACTTACCCATTTCATAGGATCCCCCAAACTCTTTTTTTGTCTTGATGCACTTAGGAATTACTACAAGCCTTCATAATTTCTTTGTTCCTCTTCTCTTTAATGGGCAGAGGAGAAGTTGCCATACATATTCTTTCCTAGCACTTGTCACCTTGAGATCATGTGCAAATAAGTTTCCAACAGAAGCTGAGTCCTTCATTTCACCCTCCATTTGGTTGTTTGGCTTAAGCTTTAAGCAAACCCTTTAGAGCTAGGTTTGCAAAGATGCCTAAAAGATAGTTTAGGGTTATGTAAGAATCTGGGCACCTGAGAGGCCCGTGTACAGGCAATTCAGAAAACAAGATACCTATCAGAATCATTAGGCACTACCTGCCTTTGGGACCGTGGCTTTTTTTGGTTTTTCTGGGGTTTGGATTTTGCACATATGAAGGGTAGGGACAGTACCGATCTACTGTATATTGTATGGATAAAAACTATTTATCAGCAGCACTTTGAGACTCTCCAGTGAAGAAATTATTTATCAACTGAAGAAATTATATTATCAACTGAATATAACTGTAGTGGGTTGACAGCATTAATCTTTAGGTCTGATTCTGTGAGAACTGCAGCATTTTTGGTTTCCAACTGAGCATTCATAAGGGTCACAAGAGTTTATATTTCTGTCCCACTCCTTCAATGTACACTTATTTAGTGGAACAGCTGAATGCTTTCAATGACACTTCATTTTCTCTCTTTTATACTGCAGGTCCAGGAACACGAGGGTGCTTGATTTTGTTTTCATTGCTAAGCCATAAAGACTGCAGCCATGTCTCTGGAAGACATCCACATGAACACCAAGGATTTGCTTGAAAAGAAACAACTAGATGCTGGAGGATTTGGAACAATTTCTTTATGCTTGCACAAGAAATATGGATTTGTAGTATTAAAAAAAGTGTATACAGGACCACAGCGCACTGAGTAAGTTCTAGATCTCAGTTCTGATTTCACTTCAGTTGGTCTAAGTCCTCTAAATTCAATTAAGACAAACCTAAATGGAGTGTAATAATTTCAGGTCTTTGGCTTCTGGAGATACTTTATGTGGGGAAAAGAAAACAATACTAACAGCTGTCCTGCAAATTTTCTCTTTTTTTCCCCTCTCTTGTTAAGAATCAAGAGGACTCCTGCACACTTAAGGAAATGCAGGAACTCAGTGGCCACACGATATTTTCTAACTTGCAGATATGTTTTCAATGAAGTTGTCCAACTGTAGATGTCCACTAGGAACTAAATGCACATAAATTATCAGCAGGACTCCAACCTCATGTGTGTTAATACCACGAATGTAAACCTGTCTCTCTTGAGAAAGAGCAAGAGGAGAGTGAGCCAAGCCCACTGATTTAATTCAAAGATTGAATGTTGATTTCAGTGGATTCAGGTCACATTGCAGCTCTACTACCTTGCAGCCATAACAATCCTAAAACTCTCCCATGAGTCATCCACTAGAGAGAGACAAAATTCCATGTTTTTTTCTGCTTTGGGTTATGATAAATAAATTAACTGAGTTTTTATTTTGCTGGTAGAAAGCAAATTAAGTATCTAGTAGTTTGCAGCCTGCAATGACAGTTTGGGATGACCACAGTTAGAATGGACTAGCCTGCCAAGTGTATTTTTGGGTTTGTGTTTTTATTTTTTCATTACATAGGCTCATAATTTTGTTATTTCTTAAAATATTGAACCGTAAGTCTTTAGCAACATTTTTAACTGAGCCTAATGCAAACAAAACAACCAGTTTCTTCTCTAGTAATACAGAGGAACACAGATGGAGAAGGCAGTTTCCTTTTAAGTCAGAGGGTAGGAAAGCATTAGCAAGCAGTATAGTTTCAATATTTTCTTACATCCTTCCATCTGATGACTAGAACAGGAACAATAATAAAAATACCATCTCTTCTATTCATTATATAATGGATATTTATCCTTTTTTAAGACCCTTAGAGAGCTCCCAGCTATGTACCTCTGATTATTGATGGATTGTACTGAGGCCAAGGTAATTGTTAAAGCACTAATTGTTAGCAAATGCTGTCATCAATTAGTATGTGTGTGGTTCCCTTGTAACAAATCCATTTTGAACACGAAGCCCTTTGGAAACAAGACCTCTGTAAGTTACCTGTACAAGAAGTAGTGGAGTGCATCTTGATCCTTCTTGTTCCAAGGCTCTTTCAGCTCTGCTCAGTTCTCACCCCAGTTAAAAGATTTGGACATCCAGAGCTACCTACCAGAAGAAAGCTTATGCAGTTTCTGAAAAGCAGGCCTTAAAATCAGACTGAGGAGACAGTCTCTGTTTAAGGCTTCTGAGCAGAATCTTAGAGAATATAACCTGACATGAACAAATCTGTATCAATTAAAAATCAGCTGAAGGTATGGTAAATCTTGCAGGGGTTTAGGGATGTTGACATTTTTGGCCACGGTTTTCATAATGAATCAGTGTGATTGTCATCCCTTTGTTCTTTCTGGGCTGGCACCTAAATTCTGTGTAATTTTTGTTTTACAGGTACAATGTTTCCCTTCTTGAAGAAGGCAGGATTATGCGCAGACTGCAGCATGACCGCGTGGTAAAGCTGCTCGGTGTCATTTTGGAAGACGGAAACTACTCACTTGTGATGGAGTACGTGGACCGGGGGAACATGATGAAAGTGCTACAGAATGTGAGCAGTCAATTATTTCATCCCTTAGGGTTGGTGAGCTGTCTGAAAGGGACAGGATGTTACTGCCATAGTCAGAGAACAGAGTCTTTAATTTCTTATTCTTCTTTTTGTATTAAAAAGCCAGTGGCAGCACTGCTTTCTCTAGAGACAGCAGACAATGGCTTTCCTTTGCATCACAGAGGACAGACCAATTACAGATTAAAAAGTTCTAGAAGGGCTGTAGAGATAAGTGGAGAGTTTGCTAAATATGTAGCAAATATTTTTAAATATGGAGTAACTCTAGAATTATTTTAATACCAAAATTTCAATCCAAGAAGGACCTTAGAGCCATAGAATATCCCTAGTTGGAAGGGACCTTGATAGATCATCAAGTCCAACTTGTACAGGACAACCCCAAAAATCACAACCACCCTCTGGGTGAAGAATCTTCCCCTAATATCCAACCTAAACCTTACCTAACCCAGCTTTGTGCCATTCCTATCACTGACCATCAGAGAGAAGAGATCTGTGCCAGTCCCGCTGCTTCCCATCATGAGAAAGCTGTAGACCATGATCAGGTATTCCCCCAGTGTCCTCCAGGCTGAACAGACCAAGTGACCTCAGCCCTTCCTTATACGGCTTCCCCCCAGATTTTTCACCATCTTTGTGCCTTCCTCTGGAGACTCTCTAATGGCTTTACATCCTTCTTAAATTGTGGTCAAAACTGCACATAGTATTCAAGGTCAAGCCATACCAGCGTGGAGTAGAGTGTGACAATCACCTCCCTCATTGAAAAACTGGTGATGCAGGTTTTTCTTACCATAGCTTAAACAGAGGTACCCTTGGGACTGAGGAACTTTTTTTTAAAGACCGAGTTTTAATTTGATTGTTGTAGTTGCATTTTTTAATAGATGGAACTTCTTGTTCTTTCTTTTAGCTCTCAGTACCTTTGTCAGTGAGAGGGCGTTTCGTGCTGGAAATCACAGAAGGAATGCTTTATTTGCATGAGCAAGGCTTTGTACACAAAGACCTAAAACCAGAAAACATCCTTGTGGATAGAGACTTCCACATTAAGGTATTTGTTAAAATGTGAATGGAGAAGGTTGGTGATTTGGGTTGAAGAACCCACTACAGCCCTGCTGGTTAGAGTTCCTAACTTGGTGGATTTGGTAGCTTAATGCCTCTGTAGTTTAGTGAGTTATCACTGAGAGAGTGTTCCCTGGATCGCTGAATTATGGTGGCCTATACAACCTCTGAGTCTGAGATTTGTACAGTATTCCTCCAACTGTGGAAAAAAAAAATCACTGAGGGCATTAAAAAAAATAATGTAAATAACAAGCCATAAACAACATAAACATAACATAACAATTACATGAAAAATTGCTAATACAGAGTTTTAAACAAAATAGAATGTTTTATGGATGATGTCTTTTGTCCTTTATTGCTGTAATTTCTCCTCCTGCCTCCACTTCCTTTTTTTTTTATTCCTTTCTTTCTTTCTTCTATTATCTTCTCTTTTGTATCCCTCTTTTCCCTTAGTCATCATTTTAAAATGACATCCAGGAGCTACCAAAAAACCCCATCAGAACACTACTTCAAAGAATGGTTTATAAGCCTATTCCAAAGCCCTTCTATTAACTTTAGTGGGGTTTTGGATCAAGACACATAAATATAGAGGCTACTGTGGAATAAACCTGAGGGGAATTTGCAGCAGTCCTCATCAAATATCCTGTCTCTGGTCAAGGTGAGTTGTTAAAATAATGACCCCATTACAGTTTGAAACTATAGAACAAATTTCTGTGAAGAGAACCCTGTCATTTTCTATTTCTCACACATAAATTAGTAAGTAGTTCTTTGACAAGGTTAATATAATACCAAGTGCAGTATGAGCAGCTTGCAGATAAGAATTACAAATTTATTTCTTGTTCAAAAATAAAAATCTCATCATGATCTACTTTAAACATAAATTGTATGGGGAGTTGGGTTTCATCTCTCTTATATAGACAGGACCAAACTAGGCTATGATCACATTTCATGACAAACTGATCTGGAACACAGGATCAAATTCAGAATCAGATAAGACTTCCTTAAGTAGCTTGATCAAAAATACAATTTAAGGCAGCTGTTGTATTATCAATCTGCTTGAATGTGTCTAACATTGTCAATAATTAGAAAGGGCAATAGTTGTTCCAGGAAATTGTAAATGTAGAAAGATTTGTCATATCCTTCTCTATCACTACACATGAACCTGGACTCCTACTTCCCCAGCAGAATGTTGCCCAGATTTTCCTCTGAATACGCAACCTCTAAACATAGCCCAGGGCTGCAGAAATTCAAGAGGAATAATAAGCTAGTTAGAGGCAATAAGAGAGAAAAGTGAGTTAGAAGTGAGGCAAGGTGTCATCTTGCTTTTATCTGAAGTAATTGAGTTACATGACTCTGTTTGACAGCTGCCTATGGCCAAGAGAGACAGGCCCATTTTCTTTCAGCTTTCCTCTCCTGTTGACCTCCTGTTCCCTTGTGTTAGCACTGGTGCTAATGTGAACAGCCTGTCTTGATTTAGGAAGCCAAAGCAGCAGATTACCATTTACCTTGTTGGCAGTGCTATCCTTCTGTTGGGGAGCACTTGGTTCAGCAAGCTGCTTGACTGCCTTGCGCCAGGTCTTCCCAGGTAAGTGTCAGTCCTGGAACAAGAGGAACAGAGGGAGTACATAATAGGAAATGGGGGGAGAGAAGGGAAGGATTACTTGCTTCATCACCAGCCATTTCAAAACTGCACCCTAAAGTTTCAATGATAGCACATTGTCAAGCACACAGTACCCAGGTATCTCTGCTTTAACCTATTCCATGCTATTCTTTTCCATGTCTCTTTGTCATACATATCACATCATTTTAGAGCCTCTTCTTTCCCTCTTCTGAAGGAAGATCTAAGGTGGTTGAGTTAAATGGAATCTGAATGGAAAGGGTAGTGAGAGAGAAGGCATATCTGCCCATCTCATAGGTTGATTCTAGGTTTGAATCTTAGATTCTTCTCCTATGAATCTTCTGTTCTCCTATGAGTGCTGCAAGCAGACCTCACATAAGATTGCCAATATGTGTGAAACCAAAGTTCTTCTATCCTCACATTGTGCAAATGTTCTACACTTACACAATATGAGGATAGAAGAAATAATAAAAGTTCAGCCTTATGGCTCCCAATTGGCAGTGATGCTTTATTTAGAAGAAAAACCAAACCAACCAACCAAAGAAAAACAAAAAAATCAAATCGTTTGTTTTCCTTTTTTAAGTTGTATTTTTTCACTATTTAATTTTTAGATAAGTTATTAGACTTAAGTTATTGGGCTATTAAGACTTGTTAAAATTGACACTGAATGCAATACTTGTTTATCTCCTCTTCATTACAGCACTTGCTCTGATGTGTCTCATTTTTCAGATTGCAGATCTCGGTGTTGCCTCCTTTAAGAGCTGGAGCAGGCTGACCCAAGAAGAAACTGTCCGACAGAAGCAAATGAAGAGCACCTACCAGAACAATGCTGGGACTCTTTTCTATATGGCCCCAGAGCATTTACGCTCTGTTAATGCTAAACCAGTGGAGAAATCAGATGTTTACAGCTTTGGCATTGTGATCTGGGCAATTTTTGCTAACAAAGAGCCATATGAAAGTAAGTTATTTCCTAAAGGATGCTACCAGAAATACAAGTTACAAATATTAAGCATTTAATGTTATAAAATTAAGATTAGTGGATTGCATCACCCATGGCCTAGAATAGCACTGGTTTGGCACCTCATGGCCAGTCAAAGGAATTGCATCATTCCTGACTTCTAAGCATGGACAAGAACATCTGAATGAAATGCAGCCATAAGCTGAATCTACTCACATCTACATGGTGTGGGCACAAACCAGACTTGGTGGCAGAAATTAGCCAAACCTCAGATGGGCCAGGATGGAAACTTTCTTTGATGGACACTATTTCCTGAGGTGGATTAGTTACACATGGAAATGAGAATGATCTCACAATCAGTTACCAATTCTCAGCTGTGTGGTGCTGATTTCTCAACATGCACCAATGGGCTTATGTAGAACGATAGGAGCCAGCTGTGGAATTCCAGAGTAACAGTAATGTTTATAGTTTTGAATGGATTTTTTGCTATTTAAATGGCTAAATGTTGCCTGCATGGCCATCTTTGTGTTCATATCTAGTGCAGAGCTGATGCACCTGAGAAGCAGGTTCTAGAGAGGTACCTCTGTCACTGTGCATGTCTTACATATAAAAGTAAATCCATTGATCTTAAAATAAATCTCTAATCCATGGAAGTCAGGGCAGTGGATTCCAATTCACTAATATAAAAAATTTGTAACTGTAATCTGGACCTCTTTGAAATCCTGTTTTTGGATTCCAATTCACTAATATAAAAAATTTGTAACTGTAATCTGGACCTCTTTGAAATCCTGTTTTACATACCCACAAACACACAGGGAATTATTTCATTGTTTCTTTTACCTATGGAAAGGTAGCAAAACCCATGAGCAGAACCTGATAGGAAATTTTATTTTTCAGATGGTATAAATGAAACCCAGATTTGCTTTGGCATCATGAATGGAAACAGACCAGACATAAAGGAGATCACTGATAAATGTCCAGCACAAGTTATTGACTTAATGAAGCAATGCTGGGATGAAGATTCAGAGAAACGTCCAACATTTGCAGGTAAGGCATTACTTTAGGATTTGTATTTGTTTGTGTCCGTTGATAGCTTATAATGCAGCAAAATATTTCAAGAGTATTTTCCTCTTGAAATAAGATGGGGTGTTTTTTGAAAACTGAAATAGCCATGCACATAATCTGCTCTTTGGTCATAGTACAAAGTATGCTCTTTGTACTATGACCAAAAATGGGATCTGATCCAGCATTTGCAGGTTTGAAAAATCCTAGTAAGTGAATGGAGCTGATTAAGACACTTTATCCTTGATAATTTCTTTTCAGCATAGTATAATCTTATTGATGAAACTTACATAAAAACTAACATCAAGGGATATAGTATATCTTGACCATGACTGAGAAAATATCCTATTCAAAATACTCTAGATTCAAAAGCTGTCCTAGTTATCCTTCCATAAGCAACGTGACTGACTCTGATAGCTAATCATCCTTTCACATGGTCAGATGGCAAAACACTTCCAGTCAGTAGAAGTCTTGGCTGAACGGTCTGGGAAGGAGGCTAAGAGCAAATAAGTAAAAATTCTATATGTCATTGTCTCTCCTTTCTGCCTCAATACATAGTGCCAAAAAAACCCCAAACAAACCAAAAAACCAAAAACACCCCAACAACCTGGAAAACTCGAAAACAACAAAAAGAGGAAAAAAAAACCAACCTACAAAAAAGACCCCAACAAATAACAGGAAACTGAGGTTTGTATTTAGACTGGGGCACCAACAGCTTCATATACAGGCATGTATTTAAATGCTCAGAGGAAATGTGTATCCCATGAGGAACCCACCTACTATCTCCATATTAAACATATATAATCTACTTAAACATATATAATCTACTGCTAATAGATTAAGTTTATGCTTGTATTGGATCTTAGCTTCTAATTTTCCCATATGCAAGCCAAGGAAAGATGCTCTCAGCCACTGATCATAGACAGATTTCACCACAGAAACCAATACAACAACAACAACTCCATAGAAGTCATCCTGTTCTTGTTACTGTTTGAGACTAAATGTACCATGTGAACAAATTACAAATGTATGTATTTGCTTGACTGCCTTGCACTAGGCTTGCACATGGCTTTCTTGTTTCTGACATTATAGAAGTCTTCATTCTTCATTCCTTTTCCATCAAGATTGTTAACAGTACAAGTCACTTATTTTCCTTTGAAAACCATTTTCAGTTAGTTCTTTTATTTTTGCAGAAATCAGTGAAAGATACAAGCCATTTTACTATGAAGAGCTAGGAAAAAATATTGAAGAAGATCTGAAGAATTTAAAAGTGAGTAGCTTTCTAAGCATTTTAAATTTCCCCACATTCCTTCTTCCCAACCCCAATTATGGCCAGATTCTGCCACTTCAACACTGATCATGCTTAACTGATATCATTTCCTTCTGTGATAAAATAGCTGGATTTGTGAATGAGGGCAGAGCACTGCATGTAATTTATCTCAGCCTTCAGAAGGTTTTCAACACTCTCCCCCAAACTACTCTTGTATCCAAGTTCAGATGTTGCTGTCTGGATGAGTAGATGAAAACAGGTTGGATGGTGAGTCCCAGAGGAGAGCAGTTGATGAGTCCTATTTCACCTGCAGGCCAAAAGCAGCTGCAGGAGTGCAGGGGGCTGGGACCTGACCTGGTTTACTCCTCTGTCAGTGACCTGACAGAAACAATGAACACACATAAGGTGTGCACCAAACTAGAAGGGCTAATCAAGACAGTCACAAGAACAAGGCTGATAGCTGCAGGCTGGAGGAATGTGGTGACAGAAACCTTGTGAAATTCAGAAAGCACAAGAGGAATGCTGGAATTAAATAACCCCTGGCTTCAGTGCCAACCAGGGGTTGCCCAGCCAGGGAGCAGCACTGCCAAGAAGAACCTCAGGGTGGTAAAGAGCAGCGACCTGGGCAGCAGCCACAGCCTGCCTGGCACCAGCAGTGTCACAGGCAGCAGATCTGCTCAGACCTTGTTAGTCCTAATAGGAGATGGGAATTCAGACATGCAATGGCTTTGGAGGACAAAGAAATAGCAACGTGCTCCTGATGTGAGGAGTCTGAGAAGACAGAGCCAAGCTCTTCACAGCAGCACATTGTGTGAGGACCAGAGAAAAAAGACAAATACAGAAACAAGAGAGACTCAAACTTGGATGTAAGAGTGAAATTAAAAAAACCCACAACTTTGCCCTCTGAGGAGAGCAGAGCAGTGGCACAAGTTTCCTGAGGAGGTTGTCAAGTCACCATCATTGAAGGTATTTAAACCTGACTGCACAAAGCTCTGAGCTACCAACTCCAGTCCCATAAGTGACCCTGTTTTGAGCAGGAGGTGGGCCCAAGGTCTATTTCCACCTGAGGGGCATGCTGATTCTATGATGGTATTTTGCAAAAGCTCCTCATATATCCACTAAGTCTCACTCACAAAATAAAATGTTATTCATATAAATTAAAAAGTGGCAGAATCTAATTTAAAGTAACTAACATCATAAATTCTTGGCAATTTTTGCCCTGTCTTCAGGCAGTGTCTAATGAGTCTCAGCCTGCTTGAGACCAGGAAGGTATTCCACAGTAATATTAACAGGTAAAAGTTAAAATCAGATCGCTTTCCTGAGTGTCCAAGTTGGTTTGTCTTACTTTTCTCACTGTAAGTTTAAAAACTATGATTAAAAGAAAAATTTCCCGACTGAAAATAAGAGAATCATTAAAAAATTGGCTGATAATGGAACCTTTTTATCACAGATATTATGAGTTTCATCACTTGACTGTATAGATTTCACTCACAGACAATACAGAGAGTATTCTTAACTAAGGAAAAAACAAAACAAACTTCCTTGTGAAACCATTCTTTCACTTTTTTTTAAATGCTTCCTTCTCACCAAGTCTTCAATTGTGGAAATAAAAATTACTCATTTCATGTGATGTTTATGAAGCACCAGTAACTGTTCAAAAAAGCAACAGAGTTTTGCAAAGCGAAACCGATGAAACAGATTTCTTGGACTAATTTGATCAAACTCCCAGTATGAACTATATATATGTCTAATTTACGACAGCAACCCCAAATCAGGACCAAGGCAAATTTTACTACATGCATTAGCTCTCTGCAGATGCACCTCTCATATCATAGGGACAAAATGACTATTTAGGAAATGGGCTGTGGGTTTATTACTTTCTCAGGAAGGAAAGCCTCCATTACAATCAGGGCACAGGTTGTGAACAGTGGATCCAGGGCAAGTCACTGTGTGAATTACAAGTACAGCTTCAGTAGCAAACATGGCTTAGAGAGTTTGGACAGGCAGCCCCCCTGCTGCCTGCCCAGCAATCATGGAAGCCTCCTAACTAAAAGGATCACAGAATCACAGAATGGTTGAGAACGAAAGCAACCAGAAGTCATTTGGTTTAACCCTCCTGTTCAAACAATTCCATTACTCAAGTAAAATCTAAGGACCTATGGTTGTAATGTGTCTTAGAATGTTACCTTTTGCTTTTGGAGGGAAGTAATTTTTTTGGGAAGAGAGAGGTAAGAATTGTTGATTTTTAATCTGTGAAAGTACTTATCGGGTTTAATTTAAAAAAATACTAACACAAACTCTGCTTTTGGAAATTATTTTATGAGTAAGCAGCACTTGGGGAAGTTGAGAAATAATTTTTGCAGGTTAATAAAAAATTACTTCCAGCAAAGCCTGAATAATGGGAACATCAAAAGAGTAGAACAGGAGTAGATTTTGCCTTCACTCTAGTTAAGTGAGGATGAGGGTTATAGAAAGGAAATTGCACTGCTTTTTTCTGAAAATTCATTCTAAACTCCTCTTTTCTAATAATCTTCATAGAAGTCAATGTGCCTATACCTGAATGTTAATTATTTCTCACCTCTTCTTCCCTATTGATGAATGAACTTATTAAATATAGATGCACAGATCAGGATGCATGTTTACTACCTTTACCTCAGCAGCATCCCCTCACTAAGATTGCTTGCCAAAAGTCTGGCTATTAAATATAGGTCAGACAATCCAGAGCCACTCTGGATTAAATTCACATTCATGTTGGCAAAGATATTGTTTGGCCAAGTCAGAGTACTATATACTGCTGTTATACTGCAGTCCTCCCTCCCTTCATTGAAGAAAAGATTTTGCCCACCTGTAGCAAAGCAATGGCTATTTCCTGTCAGGCTGTGCTTTCTGAAAGAGTATGGGACCTTTTGCCAGAGACAGACAGAATCTGTTCATCCAGGTCACATCACAGTGAAGCTGTGCTGTTTCATATTCTACAGGCAGTCCCTTTGTTTAAGCTTTTGCCTATAATTTGATCATTTGTTCTCACGTGCAGATAATGCAGCCTGAATCAAATGAACTGCTGCATAGCATGGAATCCCTTCAAATAGATGCTGCCCCAGCAGATACCAGCAATGGTCAAGTAGGTAAGTCACTAGCACATAATTATTCTGTGTATGTGCCAAAGATAAAGTTGAGTACAAAGCAAGTAACCTTACCATTAAGGGTTATGAAGAGATTCAATTATTCAGCACCTCAGAAAGAATTGTAATTACTGAGAAGATGTTATTTGCTCCCAGAAGTTACACTTATAATTTCCATCTCCTTTTACACTCTTATGCTTTCCTCTTCCATGCCAAAAATTTTGTTCAATATTAAGCTTTACGGTGGTCACTTTGATAATTACTTTTCATACTTGATCTTTCTTCTCGTCTTTTTAGTCATGCCAACTGCTTGGTTTATAGGCTTTAATTTCATTAACACCTTTCTTTTTCCCCCTCCATCGTTTCTTATGAATGCTCTGAATATGACCAAGATACATAATTGTAAATTATTCCTTTGTTTAGGACTTTGCTCTCTAAGGAATCTGAAAAACACTAGTAGACAGGGTTTTTTCCTCTTTTCTGTCATACTTACATCAAATCTTGGATGAGTTGCATGTTTGGCAATTTTATAGAGCTGGCTCTCTAATATGTGATAATATATCTAATATGATAGAGTTAGAGTTTTGTAGTAGTGTATCTGGAATTCTCTTACCAAAGTTTCTTAATGTCAAGGGACACAGGATCTTATTTGCAACACTGATTTACAAGAAATAATAAAAAAATCCAGTAGAAATAAAATTATGCTGAGTTATCTAAGACACAATTAAATTAGTAATGTTAAACTGTAAATGCAACTAATAAATCTTCCCCAAAGCCAGGTTTCCTACAACTGTTCCTCAGTAGAACTGATGGATTTAGGGCAGCCCCACTGCTCTATTTTTAAGTGAGTGTAGTGACATTTCCTGTGCAGAAAGAATCGTGTATGACTGCTGCAGTTTGCAGATGCTCTCAAGTTTTAAGTACAAAAGACTTTGCTGTGAATCTCCACTGCAGAAAGATGCTATCTTGCCAGCCTGTCAGTCAAAGGCAGAGGTTTTTCTCTAGTCAATGGGCATAACTCAGCCAATGGTAGTGAAGGCATCCCACAGGATCTGTTCATACATCTATCTCAGTCTTGCCCTGGAGAGCAGATGCCACATAGTTTATGCTAATACTGAATTGCTAAGAGCTGTCACTTTGGATGGGGTTATTTCTTGTATTAACCATTCCTCCCACTTCCTCTCTAGCAGTGATAGCAAAACAAGCAGAGCAAGTCCTACTGAAGGTGTTCTAATATACAGCCATCCAAAGGAAACTAGTTTTGGTCCTGCCTAATATGGGCTGAAATAATGTAATTTGGGGGGGACCCAGTTCACTAGCATTATCTGAGCTAAATAGAAGCACATACATACACTTCATTCCAGTTTTACAGTGCTCTGTAAGTGTCCCTTGCTTCAAGCAATGTATGGTATTTTCTAGAAAAGCGTGAAGCTTTCAAAACTTTAAGAAAGCATCTACAGTCCTACCGTTAAAAAAATAATTACAAGTAGTAACAAACAGATTTTTATGTTTCTTATTTAGTCTCAGAATGCTACAGCGTCATATAGATTATAACTCCATCTAGCTCAATTCTGAAGTAGAGCTTCCTTTGATACTGAGAATTAGGTTGAAAGGTATAGATGACACAGACTATTTTATCTGATAGACATTACTTGTAAAAAGGTATTCTTTGGAAGAGTATTCATATCATGACATATCCAGACAGAACATTTTACATAATCATTTTTAATAAGATTTTAATGACAAATTATTTGTGCTGTATGAAATTACACCTGTTATTACAGTGGCATTATTTTCCATCCTGTTACACCTCAGTTTTGCACTCATCAAACTCTAGTTAATGCCAGAGGAGACACACCAGTAAATCAGATCCTACAAATGCCTCCAGGAATACTTGTTTCAATGGTTGAAAACTTGATATCAATACAAGCAGACCACACAGTGAATTCTCACATTACTAAAGATAATGAGATTTTAATACTGATAGCTTAAGCAAACCTGTACTTCCTAGATAAAAATCTGTTCTATTTGTCAGTAAAGCTGTGTTTTATTTTATAGAATGTCTTATGCTGGAAGTAATGTTTTATTGAAACCTTTTAGATATACAATAATAATAAAGTAAGTGAATAGGTCATTGCAACAAGTTAAATACTTGCATTTGAATTTTTTCAAACACTTAATGTGCTTTCCTTTCAGATCAGCCTAATTCTCTACACAGCTCCCAGGGTCCCATGACCAGCGATGTTAACGAAGCCCTGTTTGCTCCCTCCTCTGAGAACCAGCCCGTTGAGAGCTGCGAGACCTCATTTGTACCGCCTGATAATCTGGAAAGAAAACTCCAGCATGAATACAACTACCATGCCTTTGGAAGCAGGATGGATAAAGCAGTTCCACCGGTGCTGTACAGCCCTGAAATGATAGAGGAGGAGAGGAGACGGAGAGTTTCCTGCGATCCGTTTGCAAAGCCATCCCCTATTTCTCAACTGAGTGAACTGTATCCAAGAGCTGAAAAAACAGGATCAAACACTAATCCATATTTATGGTCACAGGTAGCTGCAACAACACCAAAACGGAATGTAGATGTTTATTATGGGCCCAGTCCCAACAGTCTTCCAACAGGAAACCTCGTGGATACCTATGGATTGTGTTCAGCCAGTAACTTTAGCCTTAGTAAACCTCCTGTGCCAGAATCTGGACAAAACCTGACGTCACCAACGAATGTAAACTGGTATTCAAAGAATTCAGACACAGATACAGGTGAGATTCCTCCTTCTGCAACACCTATGTTTCTGAAAATACACTTTTCCTCTATTCACTGAAGTGGTCAAGAGAGTTTTGTAGCTCAGGGAACAACCTGCTTATTGCAGGCTGATCCGTAATATAGAAAGGGTGAATTCTTTTCATTAAGTTCTCTTTGTTGACTCAAAGTTAAAACACTGTAGCTTTGACTTCATTATGCTGCTTTCGCTGATGTCAGGCTGCCAATTTCAAATGAACCATTTCTAAAGCATCAGTGTAACAGAAGAGTATGAGACCCAACCAACAGCTGACTCTACCAGCCAAGGAAGAGCAGACAGCAAGTACTGCTAAAGCAGCTCACAAAATCAGGAGCTGCTACCAGTCATTCTAGGAAAGCTGAGGAGAACTTTGACTTTCACAACTGTAACATTCATACCATAGGTTCTACTCGTGAAGAAACACTTGTAGCATTTCAGAAAATAGATACCCATCTATTTTAGTATTTTTTTAGGTAATTTTTAGTTTGGCTTGCAGCAAGCTGAGAGATCCTGAACCTAGGGAGCCAGCAAGGAGCTAAGGCTTGGAACTGGTTTCTCCAGAGAGCTCTGCCTGGTGCTGAGGGAGAGCTCCTGTTGGTGTTTGCTGGTAAGCCATGGAGTAGAAACGTATGGAGACAAAGAAGGAAGAGAATATCGGGCATTAACAAAGCATATAAATAAGTGGTAACTGGAGACCTAGTTACAACTTTGAGGAACTAGAGACAGCATGAGATGCCTGCTCCTAGTCTTGAATATTTTTAGCATGGTGTTATTTTCCAGGTCATCTCACGAGAAAATGCCTAGCTTTTTACAAGCAGAATGCCACAAAGATGTTATTCTGTTGAATTATTAATGCAGAGGCTGTGATTAGCTGTTTATGTGAGTTTATTTACTGAAATGAATCCGAGGGCTGTTATGTCAGAAGGCAGGCATTAGAATTTTCAACATCACTAATAAAGGAAAACCTTCTGTTTGAAAGAAATAAAGAAAATATTTATTCTAGGAAGACCGTGTGAAATAGTGTAGCAGATACCAGACTGAGGTGCACAAGATCTGCATTTCAGTTCCTCACTGACTTGTTGGGTGACTGTAACCCATCTGCTCTTGCTGCCCTAGTATGAGTTGCAGAGCTCATCTGTGAGCATCCAAAAACTCACACTTGGGAGTTTAAGCTGCATGTATGAGGTATTCAAACTGGCAAATTCCACTCTGTAACTGCAGTGTGCTCTGATCCCACACTGCCAGGTACTCCTACGCCCACATGGAATCCCATTGTCCTCTCTGAGATCCAAGGATGGTTAATGCTATTAGTAACTCAGCAAAACCTCAATAAGATCATTGCTTAAACTAGAGTTATTCAAGGAGACACAATCCTGCTAATTAAAAAGCTTCTCATCTCTGTATTAAAGAGCACTGTATACTCACATTGTCACAAATATAGCAGTCATTGTTAAGTATATTTACTTCTCTATTTACATAATGCTTTTGGCATTTCTTTGAGGTTTTTTTCCTTTCTACAGATTACAGGGATTCCACTTCTTTCCCAAGGGGAACATTTGCATACTATCCTAGTGCACCCAGAGTAAGCTCAGGTAAGTGCTGTGGCCTTCATCTGCCCTGGTAGCCAACAGGCTGTGCGTTGCATCCTGACCAGTAAAGCAAAAGACTTAAGGAACTTGAAAAAATTTCTATTATTGCTTAATACCTCTAAGCATAGCTGAAGTTTTCAGTATCAATAGGTAAAACTTAGTGCTGTTGCTATCAGGACCTAAACACACAATTAAATGTGTAATAGATAAATCAAGGACAACATATTCTTTAATGTAAGAACTTTAAAAATATGAGAGCATTGCAAGATCTCCTGTACACCTAACCTAGTCACTTCCTTAGATCAAATTTCAAGTTGCTGTCACTCTGCCCAGCTCTGGAACCACACACACATTTGGAACACTTTGTCCTATCTTAGTTTGCATTTTAGTACAAATTTCTAGCTACAGGCTTCATGCTGATCAGTCTTCATTGGGGCACAGGTCTCTACAGTTCTACTGGCTTGAACCCCTAAAGTCATAATAACAATGACTTTATTATCCTTCAGGAGTTATTAATATATGCTCCTTTAAAGTTGTGTTGCTTGGGGCACTCTGAATTCTTTAATTAACCCTTTCAAAGGCTTGTCCAGTTTCTAAGTGGTCTAAACTACAAAGAAAACTTGAAAGAGGAGGTTTCTGTCTTCTTGACTCTGCACCCTTTAAATGATGACCCAAACCTGAGAAGCTGCAAAGTGTAAAGTCTTGGGAAAGGAGATTTATAAGTGTAGCAATTTTTCCTGTTAATACTGTAATATTGACAAAGTATGTGTATATATTTTCATATGTTATGCTAAATTCATTTTGTTGCCAGATAAGAACATAACAAATGTGAGGTTTTTTTCTATTTTTAACTACAAATATGATGTGTTTCCTGAGTCCTCTGGCTCTCAAAAAAAAATACAGGAATCATAATATTATGAGTAGAAGTAATAATGTTATGAGACATGATAAAATGCATTCCTTTTTTGCAACTTCATCAATCTAATAATGCATACATATAATATTTCTGGCTTGCAGTCCCAGGTTAGCATGTATTAAGTATTCTTAGATTTTCATACATAACTATAGATGCTCACACTTCACATTACAACTGAGTGTGTAGCAAGGATGTAACCATGATTCCAGGTGATGAAATACAGAGCTTGGTGTATCATTTTAAGTATCTGTACTTCAATTTTAGACCCAGGCTATGAGATTCACCAGTTAAGCTAGAGTTAGAATGTTTAGTGGAGAATTATCCAAGCAGAGTTCAGAAAACACTGTCAAGAGAACAGAAAACTGACCTCTCCTAAACTGAATAGTGACTTATCTTCATGCTGCATGTGGAAATCAGACAACAGTAAACAAAAGATCAAATTATGTGTTTTACTAATCATATTTTATGAGCAACATGAAACTACATTTGCTGTCATCTTGCAGAACTCAGACGTCATAACTGTAAACTTGCACTTACATCCATGAAAAATAAAGCTGAGAGGCAGAAGTGAGCCTTTTAAAATTTAAACAAAAAGAGCATTTGAGTCGAGGCTGACCTCCTGAAGCTGTTAGGCAGCAGAAAACAAGACTGCTACTATGCATTCCCAAGGCACAGAGAACATTATTTACAGTCTAGTAACTATCAGCTTGGTTGTGGCACTCTGTCATAAAATAGACTGGGCTTTCACTAAAGTACACTTCTGTATCACTGCATAGCAAAAATACACTCACAGCGCAGTTGACAGTAAATGGTTATTTCTACATCAAGTGCAATGAATATCACTCCCCTTATTAGTGGAACTTTTTCCTCCTTATGTTACTTTTTGACATTTGAACCTTATGCTGTTGTTTGTAAATTTGCGTTAAAGTTCCCTATACAGATGAATCAATCAAGTACAACATAACTAACAGCTCTGGAATTCAAATTGGATCCTACAATCACATGAGAATTGAAGATCAGAATCCGCATGTCAGCACTTGTTCTGTTGCTATGGAAGATATTTATCCTCATTATGAAGCAGTGGGTGTATTTGGTAAGAGAAATATCTCCCTAGTTTTCATGTATTCACCTTATAATTACCTGAGAATCATTTGGTTTCGAATGTATAAAACACGCACTGGCAGAAGCAAGGCTAGGATTGGAGATCCTCACCTGACTTCTAGTTTAAATCATAGAATATCCTGAGGTGGAATGGACCCATGCAGATCATAGAGTCCAGTGCCTGACACAACTCATGGAAAACTAAAAGTTAAACCATGTAAGCAAGAGCCACAACAACTTCATTCAGATAGAAGTTGGACAATTTTGAAATGTAATTTACTTTCATTGATCAATACTGAATTAAACTACCTTGGTGTATTCCTAAGTAACATTTGTGTCTCAGAATATAAAACATATACAACTCTCTAGAAATTCTAGAAAGGGTTTTTTCAATCTTGCAGGTTTAAGTGACAGCCTATGATAGCTTCAGATCAAAGAGCAAATCCAGCAACTGACCCATGAATACACATGTTCTGTCTGGATATTTCTTGCCTGCCATCACTGGGTTATGCTGCCTCCATGAAATCCACTTCTGATTGCATCACTAAGATTCTGTCTCTAGATATTACCAATAACCATTTGGGGTAGGACAGGAGAGAGAGAATGAAAGGAACATAAGAACTGTTGAAAGATAGAATTTTCTTACACTCATCTTCTTCTTGCAGACAATACTACTGTCCTGACAGAAAAGCATCTGAATCTAGTGAGAGAAAAGCTGGCTAAGCAGTGGAAGCACTGCGCTCGGAAACTGGGCTTCAGTGATCCTGAGATTGATGAAATTGATCATGACTACGAACGAGATGGACTAAAAGAAAAAGTTTACCAAATGCTGCTCAAGTGGGTAATGAGGGAAGGTGCCAAAGGTGCTACAGTTGGAAAACTGGCCAAGGCCCTCTTTGGCTGCCAAAGACTGGATCTCCTTAGTAGTTTGATGCAAATCCAAGAAGAATAAGTTTACTGAGAACAGACTTTCCAGAGCTCTCCTTTTTGCACAGACATTTGGAACCTATTTTTTTACCCACCAGTTAATACCTCCAATAAATCAAAAAGTTCATGTCACAATATTTCATCTTCCAAAGGATAAAAAAAAGCATCTTCCTTCCATATAGAACGATTGTCCAAAGATAACAACAACAAAATGCAAGACAAATATCAATTCAAGGAGAATGCATTACACAAAATTTCTACATCCTACTCTTGAAGCATGTTGGTAATCTCATTCAGTTCCAAAGACAGACCTGTTGATTGAAAAACTTGTATAGAAACCAAAATCAACCCTTACATTTGCCAAAAGTGCCAATATTTATCATGCCAGTATTTGACTGGTTGAAGTCAATATTTTTAAAATATTTTTACAATTTTTATTAAATACAGATGTATAGAACACCAGCATAAATAAAAGCAAAACCTATTTCTGCCTTTAAAACTCTGTAATTGATATTTTACAGTTATAACGTTGCATTAGATTTTTACATTGTTTGGTAGAAAAGATTTTACAGGGTAAGAGTCTCATCTGCTTTATGAAATAATGAAAACATACGTTGAATCAGTATGCAATCCAAATTAAAATCTCAAGAATACAAGAGCTTTGAGAAGTGAAAGGTGCCTTATTACGTCTTGACTGAAGACCCATTCTCCTATCTGCTCTGGAGACTCAGTGTCACTACATTCTGAATCTCTTAGGCTGCATTTATATTAGTTGGTTAAATGTGCCTGGAAATGTTACTGGATGCTGCGGGTAAACAGGCTACAGCCTGCTGCCAGAATAGCACATTCTTTAAACCTCCAAAATGCTGTGCAAAGATTATTTCACAGTACTCAAGTTGTTTCTGGAGAACACTGGAACAGCTCTATAGTTGTGCCTGGAAATATTCCTTGTCACTCTGACTTCCTAATATTGACATAATCGCACTGTGCAGTATCTATCAAAGAAGAATTACTGCCAGTTTTTTGTCTGAAGAATTATGCCAAACTCTTCTTATGAGGGACAATACCTCCTGTTCCATCAGATTTACAGATATTTCAAGCAACTGTTTTGGAGCTGGTAATTGTTGAAGCTTTACATAGAGCACTAGGTGTTCATTAGTGTTCATAACTATTCATTTTAATTGTCCAAAAAAAAGCTAATAACTTAGTGAAGTTCCGGTAGAATGGATTTCTGCTCCTTGATACAGTACCCACCATCTCAGTGGAAGCAAAATGAAACTGTAATCAAAGCAAGCATCACCATATTTGTCATCTTTAAACCTACTTAAAATATATTGCATTGCCTTACAGTTTTGACTTAGCAACATGCTAAATTTTCTATAAACTCTTGAGTACAGTATAATGATGTGATTTATCTGTCTAATGTAATAAGCATACACTTCCCAGAAAAAGAAGAATTATTCTTTAAGCAAATAGAGAGATGGGATATAGGGTATCTTCTCTACATCAGTCCATAGAGCTACAGCCAACAGTTACTGTGATAATTCATTAAACATCCCTGGACAGATCACAAAGTCCATTTATGTTCTGTTAATGCTGGTTGCACTGTACTGCTACATCAATTTCTGACCCTCCATTGGTTTTTAAAGTCTCCCATATCTGCAGTCTTTATTTAAACAATATGCAATTTTTCAATCATAAGATCTTTGTCTTATTTGGTACACAGAATGAATGGTGATCATTTAATGGGTCTACATTAAATGCTTCATTTGCTCATTATTAAAGCAAGTCTGAACCTTACTTTCTGAAGCAACAAGGACAGCATGTAGAGCACAAAAATGAAGCATTTTAGAACAAGACTTAGGCATGGGGCTGTCCTAGATCTTTAATGCAGGATGTGGGAGATGAAGGTCATTTTAGCTTTGGTGCTTGTCAAGTCCAGTTCTAGACTACTGCTCATAGTTCAGTGACATTGTAGATGGTACAGAACTCAGCTGAACTCACCTAGAGACAAACTCCTCCACTACAGCCCTTGCAGAACTCAGTCACAGAGAGCACTCAGCTTCCTGGGCAGAAAGGCTAAAATACCACAAGTCCTTTAGCATATTGTGGAAAAACACATAATAGGACACAATGCCTGAAAGCAGCAGCCAGGCATGCCAAATTAGAATACATATTCAATAATAAGGATGATGAACTACTGGGATAAACTGCCTAGGGAGTCTGTGGATCTTCTTATTATCTCTTAATTAAGACTGGTCTTGTTTCTTAAGATAGCTATAATTGAAATCAAAGCTGTAAGTCTCAATACATGGTTAACTAGGTGAAATGTAAAGGCAAATGGTGTACAAGAGGTCCAAGGAAAAGTTAGGGCTCTCCTCAACCTATAAATTTATAGAAACATTAAGTATGGAAGAGAGAGAGAAGCTAATATTAACTTACTGGATTGTTTATTTCATCCACCACCCCATACCCCTCTCCCACTGCTCAAAAAAAAAAAAAAAAAAGGAAAAAATTAAGGATGGAGCTGATTTTTGAAAAGCAACCTTTCATGAGAGATAAAAAAATGCAGGAAAACAATGGGGACAAGGATGAAAGAAAGTGATGTATCAGATGTATAGATCTGATACCTTTCATGGCAAAACAAAGGAGAGAAAGGACAGAAGAGTAATTTCACATCAAACTGGCAAGCCATCAGCCTCAAGGGCAGAGACAGCAGTAAAGCAGCAGCCTTACAGAGATTTTTCATAGGACTGGTGAGGTGCAAGACAGGGAGGAAAAGGCTGTGGGTTGCAGCAGCAGCCCTCCTCATGGTCTGTCCTTGAAGAATAGGAGATGAACTCATCCAGTTATGCACAAGGACATTATGTTTTCCCATTTTAGGGGAGTAAGTGCTTGGAGACTTGAGATCAAATACAACTCAAGTACAACCCCTGCCCAGTAGCTACCCTCATTACACAGCACCCAGTCTGTGCTGAAACTCCTAAATGCAGAGAGGACTGTATCCATGTAATTCAGAGCAATTAATTTGTTTACTTTTGTTACTATGCCACCACTAACAGCGTACAAGCAGCTAAGGAATATGAGGAATTTTTACTCCTTCCAAAATAGTTGCTAAATAATCCCAATTAATAATGCTGCATTAAAAACTCAGACATTGTTGCAAGTATTTGATATGTGACCTCTGAACTGAGCTGGCTACGTACAGCTCCTCTTCCTCAGAGGCCAGTTTCCAAGGAGAGTCAACGCTCAGCACTTAACCTCTGACTAATCAAACAGCTTTAAGTAAACTATGCCACTTTTCTCTGATGGATTTTTCAGCACTGTTCAATGACAAATGAAAACCATCTTTCAGCATGGAGGCACATAGGAAATAGAGCATGTTCCAGAGGCTTAGGGAAACTCAGCCATGTACACAGTGAGAAGGGGATACAGGGAAACAAAGTAGGAAGGATCATCCAGTACAAGCAGGGACACATTACAGCTAAGTAGCACTTGGGAGAGATTTCTTTACAGCATCCTAGTGTCCCCCAAGCATTTTTTCCTACCCTTTCCTCATTGCAGTCTCTACAGACTAGAGAAAGTGCTCCTTGCAGCATGCTAGGTTTCCCTTCTAGCATACCAATTAGCAATAGGAGTCAGCCGACCATGCTCATTTGTTCCTCAACACACAAGAGCAGCTAGTGAAAGTGCAGCCCCTTAATACAGCCCCTGGGGAAAAGGGAAGGGGGAAGGCAGGGTTAGAACAGGCTGTAGAGACTAGAGGTGATCTTTGTGCTGAGGAAGTATTGCCTATGAGTGAAACAAAGCAGACCAGAGCTCTGACTCATGCTGGGTTTCCCCCTCCTCTACAACTCTAAAGTAGGTCACTTCCTTTCTCTTTAGCACAGTTTCCTCATCTTTTTGGTACAGACACTAACTTCTGCCAGAACTAAGATGTGATCTGATAATAAGCATTGTAGCCTATAGAGCTCAGAGAGACACTTGAGAGATAAGAGCTGCTTGAAACAAAAACCCACACTAATTTCCTTAATAAACCAGTAATACTGCTGGGATATTTAATGATGGGTTGCAACTCCTGTGCACCCCACACACACGCCTCTCTCTTTAGCTGAGAAACCTAAATGCAGCACTATAAAGGATATCTTGGTCACCAAATTCATCAAAATAGATTCTCATAACCCCTTCCATAAACCAATAAAGAACTATCTTCTAAATGTTACTCTTGCCTTCTCCAAGGGACAAGCTGTTTCTTCCTTCATAGCTGAATATCTGGAGTAATTTCAAGTCTCTGTGTCTAGAATGTCCTAAATATGGTCAGAAATTATATCCAGATTATGCTTGGATTAACAAGATTGAGATTATATTCAACTTTGAAATTATGAAACCACCTCCCCCTGAAGTGCCCAAGTACAGGTGTGTCAGATTTATAATGCAGTTATTCATGAACATACAAAAGATATGCAGACACTGCTTCAGTTGACAGACACTAGCCTTTGCTAGAATGAGAAAACTGCAGGCAAGCAAAAAAAATCATTACATATTGTGTTTTAGTTTCTTCATCAGTCTGAAATGTTCTTTGAGCCAAGGTATCTGGGATCTTTTCTATTATCTGTTCTGCTTATGACAAAGCATCCTTTCCTTTGTGCTCAGTTAATATTCTAACTAAACAGGCCTCCTGCTACAAAACCACATACTGCCACTCCCCACACTTCACAGCTCCAAAAGTCATGCTATATTCAGTCTTTCTTGTTTGGAAGGTCAATACCAAATCACAGAAATATCAGTATTTTCACATCTTTGTTTGAATTTGGCAATTCCCCACTACCCAAATCTTACCTCTTTGTGGAGCTGAAGCAACAAGATTTTTCTCCTAAGGTGGAAACATAACAATCAACATCCAAGAGGCACAAGAGCCCAAGCAACAAAACAGTCCTGAAGTAGCAAGATATTTCACCTCATAGAAGCAGCTAAAATAAATTAGGCAAAAATAACCAGTCAGTATGTTCACAGACTCAGGAAGCAATGTCTACAACAGTACCTGGATCACGGGAGACCCCAACAAGTCACAGAGATGGCTGTAGCACAGCTAGAGCAGGTAGTGATGGCACTGTGCTGAGCTGAAATTAGGTTCCATGAGCCAGCGTGTGGGAGAGGCCCTAGCTGAGGCTGATTGTGGCCATTAAAGCCAATTAGTGCCCCAATAGCCCTGACAAATGAGCTCCTTCTTGAAAACTCCAGAGTTAAATCCCTGCTAATGCTGATGATTCCAGTGTCATGTATGGGATCGCAGCTCCTGATAGAAGAATCACCTGTGTGGGTGAAAATAAGGCCTCTTGAGAACTGGAATTAGTCTTTCTGCCTGATCATCCAGCAGATCTCAAGGGACCCACTATGTCAATAACTGACTAGGTCTTTTCTAGATGTTCTACAACCTGCAGAAATTCAAAAATAGTAGACACATATTTTCTATCCAACCATGAGTCAGAAGACTCCTCCTTGTAATTTAATAGACATACTGAAATTCTCACTGTTGTGCAGTTTTGTCCCTTACAAGAAGTTGTGAAAAACTCTTCCCCTGGTGTTCAGGTCTATAAGGAACAAATCCATGCAGCACCAACAGTGCAGCCTGGCTGCGGGGACTCTGATGGTTTGTCAGAGGTGACAAAGTGCCACTGTGCAGTAGTGGTGCCCTGCAGAGTATTACCTGGATATGAGGGAAACCCTGCCAGTAGTAGATAACCACAGTGAAGAGTGGTGCAACACTAAGGGGGTCAAAAAATAACAGGGCAGTTAAAAGGGAAATCTGTCCTCAGGAACACATCACCTGCTGAGCAGTGCTACCTCTTTGAAACACTGACTTTTCCTTTTTTCTTTTTTTTTTTTCCTTCTCTATGCAATGGCCAGAACCAGGTAGCTTACAGACTGAACCATCAGAAGTAATTGGACAAAAAAAATATTTTATGGGAGTGGTCAGGAAAACTAGTGCTTCAGTTCTCAACTCTTTCATGTGTGTAAAAGCAAGCCAAAATGCTTTGAGCAGTGTGTGTCTGGGTTGCTCAAAGCTTTTCCTCCTTTCAGCCAGTAATTTATGAAAACATATTTGAGGAAATAGTTAAACGGAAATAATTTATTCTCCCAGGTGCCCATCATTATGTGCAAATCTGCTTTATTAAGACTGGATGTTCTGGTGAACTGAGTAGGTTGAACACAGTTTGAATCTGTGAGTTTACTGTTTGTCCTCAGATGATCCACCACCTGCATTCAGCCTTGGCAGAGTCCTGCTTTCACAGCTCTACCTGGGGCCATTTCCCTGCGGGCCCAGACAGCAACTCTCCTTTAGCTGCTCCTGTCACAAAGCCAGTCCTTCAACACACACACACAGACAAGGGTCTTTTGCCAATGCCATTTCTGCCCAACTGTCACACTATTTTTCTCTCTCCAGACAGGACACTGCCTGTGGAAGGGGTTTCATGGTGCAGGCACTTGGTAGAGGAATGGCCACTTTACAGGCCTCCAATGCTCCAGAGCTGGAGATGACATGCAGTGCAACAGCTTGACTGTGACAGCCTTTTCTACAGAGGCACCTCCCAATTCCTGTCACTCTGACAATGGAGTTAACCCACCTGTAACTTTCCCAGGTCTAGGTGGTACATACATCTCCCCATCTCCCTTTTCTCTCATCTAGGAAGGGCATTTGGATTTACCTTTCCACTTACCTCTTCCCCCACCCTTATACTGTATGACAAACCCTTTCTACCTCATCCTTCAGCAAACATTCTGAGAATTTATGTTTACTTCAGCTTTATTAAGTAGTTGATACGGAGGAAGAATAGATTGGAAGGCATTTTAACCAGCATGAAATTGGATACAAGTTGGAGACCTTTCCCTCTGAAAGCTCATAGTGACACACGGGGTAGGAGCTCCTTTTGATTCAAAGAAAATGCAGAATTCAGAAAAAAATTTACATTTTTACAGCAGGAGACCAAGCTACTTCTTTGTCCTACAGAAAGTCAGCCATTCCCTCCAGTCATTTTCCACCAGAAAGAAACTTTGACAGTGAGACTCACAATAAAGATGAGCCTCTGAAAGTAGCCTAAGAACCGAGGAATCTGCAGGGGCTTGTAAATGTCACCAGGCAAGAGCGAAGGCAGCTTGTCCTGATGAAGGATATCTTGTAATTATCCATACTAAAGACCTTAATCTTAAATGGTTTGATCTGCTCAGGGGATAAACTGAACCCGTATGCTTACACAGTTGAGTTAATCTCTTTATGCACTGGGATTTGTTATGACTGTCATTCGTCTCTAAGACTTTTTAGTTCCATGCACACATATGGCGATGGGGTGGGAAAGCTGATAACTCAGGGCAGTCACTGAGCTTCTGCTGGACTGGAATACATGACACCGACCTGTCCTGAGGAAACTCCTCTCATCCAGGTATAAGGCAGGAGATCTTTAGGTCTGTTTCAAGCTTTGTATCAGCTCTGCAGCTTTCTGCTATTTTCCTCACTATCTTCTCACGCTGGCTGGCTGTGACTCAGACTCATCCATTCTCCTCCATGCTTGGAAAACAGACACCAAAGAACACAGCTGGACACCAAGGAAAGCAGTTGGTCTCCTCGGTGTTTTATGTGCAAATTGTGAGAATGTGCAGAGGAAAGCCAGGCCAAGTGCTCCATTAAACGAGAGCAGCCAGGCTGCTCCAGAAGTGGCCAGCCCTGATCAGTACGGGCACTTGCCAGGGCAAAGCCTTTTGCCAGGTATTCCCCACAAGCAGGCCCTACATATAACATTGGTGAGGCAGGGTTAATGATTCCTGTCCAGGGCTGGGAATGTCTGGACTCTGAGACGCTGAAGGCACGGCCATCGGGGAGGCTTGCACCGCCCAGAGCTGCCCTCAGTGTCCCAGCTGCCGAGGGAGCCGTTCCCAAGCAGACCTGGAGCCACAGACGACCCCGTGTACCCTATGTTTCTCACAGGAGCTTCCGCATCAGGGGCAGTACTGGAGGGGCAGTGCATGGCTTCAGCCCCCATTAGCCTCCCGGGGCTGGGATCTCTGCTCCCCGCAGACACCCCGGGCGCTGCCGCCTCTCCGTTTGTCTCCGCCTCTTGAAGAGGAGGGAGGCGCTCACAGCGCCCCACTCCCCGACGGTGCAGCCAAGCACCTGCACGGCGCTGGGCACTGCTCTACTCTTGGAGGCGGCTGGAGAGAGCAAACCCCTCGACCCTCGCTTCGTGCTCTCAAGCGGGGGCAGCATTATCCCTTCCCTGGCTCCAAGGCGGGATCAGGAACCGGGGAACGACCCGGCAGGAGGGACCAACAGATCCGCTCCCGCCCCGCAGCTCCCGCCAGGTGACCAATCAGCTCCGCGGGGAGGCGGGGCCACAGCCCAGAAGCCAAACCCTTCTCGTCTGCTCTGAGTGACAGAGGCAGCCACCAATCAGAGCGCGGACAGCGCACCGCCCCCTCCCTGCACAAGCCCTGGAGGCGGCCCCGTCTCCTGCCCGGCGGGGAGGACGCGGGAGGGGAAGGGAGGCGGGACACGGGACGGGAGGCGGGCCGGCCCGCCTTCTCCTTCCCTCCCCGCGGGGCCGGCCCGCCTTCTCCTACCCTCCCCGCCAGACCGGCCTGGCTGGGCGCAATGTTTTGCCGGAGCGCGGGCCGGGCCCTCCGGGCTCTGGCGCTGCTGCAGTTGCAGCCGCCCGCCCGGGCAGCGCCGCTCACGGCCCGGGGACCGGCCGCCTGCTACGGGTAAAATCCACAGCCGCCTCCTGCTCCCTTTCCCCAGCTCCCTCCTCCCTTCCCGCGGCTTGGGGAAGGGGGTGTTTGTCAGACAGGCGGCGGGATGGACGAAGCGTGTTAGCAGAGGGGGTGGCGCATCGGATCGGGAGGGTGACAAGGTGACAAAGCGGGGACTCGGGCAGTGTTCTGAGCAGCCTGCTCTTGCTTTCAATGCGCCCCAAGGATCCGTATCAGGTCCCGGCAGGGCAGGACGTGCCGCTGACCGCCTCCCCTCGGCCACCTGCTGCTGGTAAGGGGCTCCCTGGAGGTCGCCAAGAGAACGCATGTATCTAATCTATATCAGGCTGCTTATTCCGCAGAGGAAAGCTGACATAGTGCCATAATTTTTTCCCTTGCACAGATACAGAGCAGGTCGTATTGTAGCACAGCTGAAACAGGGGTAGTTCCCAGATTAAGCTGCGCTCCTGCAGAGTACGAGGTGAAGCACAAGATCTGCCCACTCTACATCTGTGCTGCCTTGGTAAACATAGGCAGTATGTATCCAGTGCTCCTCAAAGAGTTATGCACCTTAACATTACCGATTCGAAATAGCAGGGTGGGTTTTTTTGTTTTGTTTTACCAGAGTTTCTAATTCTGTCAGCCAACAAAAAACCCATTCTTTACAAAAACTTATCAGAAGTGAAGTCATCCTGCTGACAAGCAAACTGATGAAGTGATTTCAAACTCACAGAAATTTGGTATTGGGAGGACTAAGTACACCTTAGGTGTTGCCAGTTCCAATACAATTTCTCTGAGCATAAAATACCCAACTCATTTGTTGTCAGTCCTAAAAGTGTTGAAAATACCCTCTATGTAAACTCCTGGATTTCAGTGGACTTCACACCGAGGCATAATCCAAGAATGGAAAAGCATCACAGACTCAGCAAAATTCTCAAGGCCCTGATGTTAATAATTAATCCTAAAAGCATAGAACCATGTGAAAAAAAAATTGGAATCAGGAAAGCAGAATATATAACTCTGTCTTTTAAACTGTATGTTGCTAACCTGTTTTTAAAAAGGTAACAAGATGTTGATTATTTCTGTTTTGTTAGGAACAGAAAGTGGTTTGGCAATTATTAATCATACACAAAAAACCCCAACACATAATTATTAAAATTTTATGAGAACAATGTGCTGCTATACTGTGGCAAGAACTATGATAAAATACCTGTTAAAATTAATGACAAACTAAAAGATAGCATATGAAAAATAAAAAGAAAAAACATATAAAGAAAAAAGTGAAAGTCAGTATTCAAAAAGGGGCTAAGGCAGCCGTATGAGTGCTACATGCAAAATTTGAATTGTGAGGTGTATAAACCACATCAAATGTGATACATGGACTATAAGGACGTTTAGCATTACAGGCAAACTATCATTTAGATCACATTAGCATAGCCATTCAGCAAAACTCACAAAGTCATAATTACACAATGAATTTCTTTGTGCTGTACTCTTGCCACAGATCTGCATTTGTACTCCAGTTGTCAAATTGGATCTGCACATAAGGAGCTGATACTATTCTGCACAGTCACAGCTTTTATTGAGGCATGTGGCATGATGGGTTACACAGACCGAAGTTTTATGTAAAATCAAAATTGGCTTTGTGTTGAAGAGGTTCTGTGGTTTAACTGCCACCTATGTATTGGGAACATGAGTTTGCAAGCTATTGTTCATTTTTCTTCTAAAAAGGGTCTAAATTAGCAGGATTGTTTTTACCTGTAATCCACCACTTTCAACTCTATACGTACTGTAAGTAGTTCAGACTTTATATATAAAAATTAAATTGTTAATGAATTTCCCAGTGCATATCAAGGAATAGAGATTGTTACTATATCTAAGATTGGAAAACAACATGTCTCTGTGCACATGAAATTCACAGTGATTGAACTCACGGGACATGAATATTTAATCTAGGTAAAATTATGGCTACTCAATAGGTAACCAAATTGCAAGATTTTTATCATATTAGCTTTAAATAAAATGAATTAGGCTGTTGAAAAGATGTTATGCAACCATTAGGGCAACAAATTTGCCTGGGAGAACAGATGTAATAGTTTATTAAGAAGATACTTTGAATCTGTGCTGCTTCTGCTTCTCGCTAGGGATTTGTATCTGGACATGGTTTCTTGGGTCACTTATTTGCATTTACAGATATGTCCTGCTTTGTACTCAAGATTAGTGTAGGGGTTTAAGTGTTGGGGCTGAGAGATGGCCTGTGCAGTCGGTTTCTGTGGTGATTTTTAGTGGGTGGATTTATTGCCCATGTGGTATTTTCCGATTAAGTGTTATATCCTGGTGAGATTACACTGACAGAAATATTATTATCACATTCTTCTTCTCTGCTCTCATCTCAATGCAAAGTGGTTTTCACTGCAGACCCTGTGGTGCATAAGGAACAGCAACAATAGATTGTGGTTTCTCTGGCAGATGAAGAGGCTCAGTTTAGCAAGGTGAACATCAGCCATGTTGAAAGTTATGCTGTGACAGAATGAGGTTTCTCCTCTCTAATGTATTTATTTCAATGTTTCTGTAGCCATGTAAAGCTGCCTTTATAATTTCCTGGTTTCACCATCAAGACTGTTTTCCCACCCCCAAGCCTTTAGCCTAGGTATGAATATACCTAGGTATATTAAGTATATTAAGCCTTTAGCCTAGGTATGAATCACAGTGGTCACAACTGAATAATTCTCTGCTCCTGAGAAGCTTTTTTAAATCTTCTATGCACCCATGAAAGGCAAGCAACCCATTGAAATCTCACAGTGCTGTCATTAATATCTAGGAAAAGTAATTATTCTGTATTCCTGGAGTGACCAGGTAGTAATTAAAATTAACTCTCTGAATCTTTTCCTATTTCTCTCCCTGTCCTTAGTACTTCAATAACATCTGCCAAAATCCAAGTGAATGGAGTCCACCTGCATTATCAGCAAACAGGAGAAGGAAGCCATGCAGTTCTTCTGCTTCCAGGAATGCTAGGTTTGGAGATTTTATCTTGTCTTTGTAGAGCAACCACTTCTTTATCCATTTGGTCTCCAGCAAGAATGCACAAAACTATTTTGTAATGTATTCATTATTTAAAAAAAAAATTGCTACACTTAAAACAGAAGGGAAAATGCAGAGTGGTTCCCATCAATTTTTAGAAGGTTTAATTTACCTTACTGGGTACCTTTTATACAATGTCTTGACTTACCTAGTGGTCACCTGCACTTTTGGTTTTAACTGTGCAAAGGTGGTGTCCAGGACAGGTGGCAAATAGCTACACAAGGTGGAAAATAGCAGAAGGGGGAGAAAAAATCAGGTCAGCTATATTTGTTACACAGAGTGAATTATGCATTCTTCTTTAGAAGCTGGATGGATTCCAAATGAATTTATAGACATAATGTAAGCCTTACAGTTTATTGTGAAAAATTCACTGTTAAAATTCATTTTTTGCTTAAAGATGTATTTTCACATTTTGTTTATTCAGGGCAACATCATTAAGATTCTCAGTGGTTTTTTGAGATGGACAACAGGTTCTGCTAGTTAAGTGGTGTCTGTCCATTGAAAACACTGTTTTTGATAACAACCTTTTAAAATTAACACAGCCTATTTTTTCTGGGTTCTTGCAGTTCTAAAGAATCCATCAGACTTACCAACAGTTCATGGCAGGCTGTCAGTAGGACTGTTACTGTGCTCAGAGTTGGGCAAATACTTAATTGAATTGCTGGATAAGATGATAAAATGTCAAGAACTGAAGAGCAGGAAAAGTTTGTTCTTGGCAGCAATGTTTTCAAGTCTTCATAGAGTTGTTCTTTCTTTCAAAAAATTCTCAAGGGGAGACTGGAAAAAAATTAATACTAGTAATCCTTCAAGCAGTCATATGTACCAGTCTATTGATTTTAAACAGCTTTTAAACTAGCAAAACTAGCCAATGCAAACTCTTTAAACAGAGATAATGTATTTCTTCAGTTGTGAGCAATATTATCATTATTGAAGATTATTTATTATTATTTTTATACATACATTGCTATCATCATAGCAGGCTGTATAAAGCCTCTTTTATAACTTAGACCCGTTGGTGGTATCTGAGGACAGATTTCTCCAACTAAACAGAAAAAACCTCTTAAATGCCTTTAAATGGCCTTTTTAATATAGCAATGGATAGCAAATTTTGTATTTCAGCACATTAAATTTGAACAAGTTTTAATCAAATAGTATTTGATACTATTACCACATGACCACAGCAGAAACAAGTCTTACCTTCATGCTAGGTTACCTTCATTCATAGATAGCTTCGTGCAATAGACAGGAGTACTTCATGTTTAAACCCTTTGAAGGTCTGAGTAATTAATAAAAGAAATGGTTCTGCATCAGAAAAAAGGCTGTATTTTTACATAATAGAAAAATAAAATTATATAATTCTATGCTTCTGTGTCACCACAGTCTCCTCAGGCAACAAAGTATTTAAAGGTCAGCTTTAAGCACCAATAGAGATGATTTATCAAATCATAACTGTCTGGCACAGTGCTTTTCACTTACAAATTTGTAGCAAAATATTCCTGCTCTCTCAGTTTCACCTGTATTGCCCAGGTAATATGGGCAATTTAATGCCCACATTTAAATCTGTCAAATATGAATCCCCACTCAGGTACCTCAGTTTAAGATACTGTATTTAATCATATGTGAGAATGCTGTTCTTGATAACCTTTCATACCTACCAGAAAGGGTTTGCTCTGAACATACTGCAGATACTTCTAAAGATTTTAGTTGTGGCACTTCCTGTCTAAGAGTGGCAATGAATAGTTACAATTAAAGAGTACTTCACTTGTTGGATAACCTCTTCTTTGGAATAAAGTTACAAGATTTCCCCAGTTTCCCTTTAGAGTACGTATACTATGTTTGCAGTATGGTGGTTAATAAAATTGAAAAATTGTAATGTTTCAGGGAGTGGTCAAACGGATTTTGGACCGCAGCTTAAGTCTATGAATAAGCAACTTTTCACAGTTGTTGCTTGGGATCCTCGGGGTTATGGAAAGTCCATTCCTCCATCTCGAGACTTTCCTCCAGATTTCTTTGAGAGGGATGCAAAAGATGCTGTGGATCTTATGCAGGTAAATCTATTATGAGATTTTTATTATTTCTTTTTTTTTTTTAAGTTGTTTTCCTTAAATTTTGAGAAGGAGGAATGTTGTTTCCGGCAGACAGCAAATTATGAAAGACCATACAAATGAAGGCTTAAAAGTGAGCATATACACAGTATTCCAGAAAATATTTTCTTCTTCCACCTATTCTGCAAGATGCATAGAGGTTCAGCAGTAAGAATTAATATAGAGCAATATGCTTTTATTCTAAGACCCTGCCCTAAGAGGTTTGCAGCCAAGAACCATATAAGTTTAGTTAAATGTGTGTATAAGAAACAAAATCTATGCAAAGTAATTTAATTGAAGGGATTATCATACTGAAGGGCTCTTAGAAAATTTTCTATCAAAGACAATCTTGGCATTTTGCCTTGAGCAGCCCATTTTAAGCAACATTTGATTCTAAAAATTAACTTGATGCTTTGCATTTTACAGCATATTACTGAAGTAATTTTTGTGGGAAATCAAAGGCTTCCTGTGACCATATAAAATCTTACTAATTAATACAGCTATTGTGATTATAAAGAATCTGGCCTAAAGCTGTTATTATTTCTCCTTCTTGAAAAATCCTTCAGATTTTTTATTCAAATCTGAGTTTCTGTGTTTCTCTTTTATTCTGTCCTATAACTGCTGACGCTATTTTCTGGTTTAGCTTTAGCTAATATTCTGGCATTTTTATATTAAGATATACAGTCTCTTTGGTCATGTTAAGAAAGTTGGCAAAACATTAAAATTCCAAAAATATGAGGCAAGATTCTGACAGTCAGTCCAACTGTATTTCTATAATAAACTATAACCTTTCTGAAAACCCATCTGAAACTGGAAATGTGGCCTTCCAGGTGGATTCTGCATAGTGAAACAAAGTAAGTCTGACAGCAGAATAGGGATTAAGACACAGATTTGCCCTCTAACCATAAAAGCTATCTCTCTGTACTGTAAATCTTCAATTTCTTCTGCTACACTAGCAAAGAAAATAAAGATGCTGCGCCATGAATAGGTGACAAACTTGCAGTCTAAATGGTTGTCCCCCTTTCTTGTGTCTGATCAAATACTTATAAATGCAAAATATTAAACAGAGCTTTCCCTAAAGGGAATGTAACCATGTAGCTTCCAGCCAAACAGAACAGGAGCTTACCAGTCTCTAGAGCTGCCAAAGCAAATGAGGCATAGCATCCTGTTTTTTTGAAGATGTTTCTCAATATAAGCATATAATAACAAGTTACTAAAGTGTTTCCAAGTGTGGGAGACTAGCTGCTATTTTAGGATATTATTAAGGAGAGCACAAATCCCAAGGAATCATTCCAACTATGATTTCCAGAATATAATGGTTTATATACATCATCCAGCCAAAAAACACATCCATATGGGTGAGCTTTCAGAACCTTTTTTCTAGTCTCCTTCAGATTCTGGTGTCTCTGCTGGAACTGTGAGTGATGCAAGATTTCTGTGAAATAACAAAAGCTGAAATTATGCAGGGTATTTAAGACCTCTATGCAGAAGGCTCTGTTCTGTATCTCCATTTGTGTTCTGTGAAGGAGTTTACTTGAAATAAAAGGTGCATAATGCACCTGAGCCCACTTTGCTGCCCTCCACCCCAATGTCTAATGCTAGCAAAGTCAATAGCATTAAAACAATCATTAGGGAAATAATTAGTGTTGATATTTAAGAAGTTCTTTTCTTCAGAGCCACTGTCCTAGCAAAAGGATGGCCTTGGGCTTTTGTATGTTTTTGTAGATCAACTGCAACTTTTGCTTGTGCTACACTCCCTGTGGTGCAGTGAAAACGCACATGCAGTGCAGAGCGATGTTGTATTGCAGCTCACTGTTGTATGTGGTCATTGGATTCCATTTCACATAGGCCTGGATGGAGGAGGTGACTTCAAAAGAAATTTTTTTCACTCACTGAGTAAAGGCAGCACAAAATCACCCACAAAACTGTGCTGTGCAATCAGCTTTCAGGTGATTGCCCATGTTATATTAGTGACCTGTACTGTAAATAGTTAAAAATTAAAGCAAGCAAAATTAACACCTTATCCAGCACATCTGTTACATCACATTGTTTTTCTGAAGGCTGCAAAGGATAAATTAAATTCCTCCTGCTGGAAAGGCATCCTGAGATACCCCAAAGAATGCATCAAGATAAAGCCTAGTAAACATGAGAAATACTGGAGGCAAATAGATCTCAAATAACCTGGCATGAAGAACAAAAATTTAATCAGCTATTCCATCCATCAGCCAGCTTTGAGCTCCATCATTTGCTATTGGCAGTACAGGAACAGGAGCAACACCAAAATTTAACCTTTACAAGCACTGCTGCCAACCCCCAAAATCTGCCAAGACACCAGGAGCCCTTGAGCAGCACAATAGGCAAAGTTGGACTAAGATGAACTACTTCTTCATCAGACCAGGGCCAACTTCTGATCAACTACAAAAATTCAAAGTTCTCTTTTCTTGCTATGATCTCTCACTTTACATGTTCCTTTCTTTCCTCTACCTTATTTATTTTCTGTTTAGTAATTACAGTTTTGCAGAGTGAAATCTAAATTGGTGAAAACTACAGTGAGCAGAATAATGAGGATAAAGCCGAAACCATCAAAGCCTTATAGGGATAGAAGTCTGCTAAATACTGTGTTGATTAGTAAAGTTGTGACTCACTTGAGCATTAAGTTTACAAGCAAAGTAGAAACTTCTTTTTCTCCCTCTGTAGTTGCTTCTCTCATTGCCTGCATTTTTACTTTCTTCTGTCACAACAAAGCGGGCCTGGACTTCTGACATCACCAAGCACCAAAGCAATTCATTCAACTAAGCAACTCATTCAACATTGCTCTTTTATCCTCCAAAAGTACAACATAATCCTTAATTACATCTAAAAGGTTGTAATTTCTGCAGAACAAAAGCAAAAAACACTGCAGAATATATTTTCTTGTGAATGAGTTCACAAACCACAGTTCCTATATGCAAAACCATTGGTTCACCATCATCCCTCTACAACCTTCAGATAAGTGCCTTTACCTTCCCCACTCTTTCTCCACTGAACATAACACACACAAAATTCTCTCACCTGTGACTATCAATACTCCCTATGACCTATAGTGATTATGAGGAAACAAGGTTTTCAAATTCTAGTAGAAAGCATTATCATAGAATCACAGAACTGGAGTTGGAAGGGACCCATCAGGATCATCGAGTCCAACTCCTGGCCCTGTGCAGGACACCCCAAGAGTCACACCATGTGCCTGAGAGCATTGTCCTAATGCTTCTTGTACTCTGTCAGGCTTGGGGCTGTGACCACTTCCCTGGGGAGCCTGTTCCAGTGCCCAGCCACCCTCTGGGTGAAAAACCTTTTCCTGATATCCAACCTAAACATCCCCCAACTCTTCCCATGTCATTCCCTTGGGTTCTGTCACTCATCAGAATGAATTAAGGTCTGGGTTGTCATATTTTTTTGCCCTCAACATTCCTTTTGAAGAAAGAGGAATTTAGATATTAATGTTTCAAATTGCAACTGACTGTGAAGTAAGATTTTAAACATACAAACTTCAGAAAATTTGAAAAAGCAACTAAAATTTGATACAATCCTTTAGAAAATACTTTAAGCATTTTTTTGGTTGTTACCAAAAAGCAGGTTTTTTTTAAGCTCAGATAGCATCAATAAACCAGATCACTGGCTTCCATTTTTCAAATCTTACACTTTTTCTTAAGTTTAGCTTAATCTTACCATCCACACTGTGATAGTCTTTGCCAACTTTTACACCAAGAGAATTCATGGATTCTTCAAATCATCAGGTTCTCTGAAAAGGTCTTTACTCTCCATTTTAAATCAGCTTTTTTTTTTTTTTTTTTGGAGGGCTTTTTAAAACACAGCAAGAATCTCATAGGACTACTGCCTGTTTCATTAAAGAGTTATAGGAAATTGACAATGGCAGGTATAATTTCTTGTTTTCTAAATTTGACTTTTTAAAAGTATTTTTATGTATAGCAAGAAAACTATGTTTTCTAATTATAAAAGCTAACTATAGTTCAACTACGTAGTGTTGTGCCTAAAACGTTGCAGTTCATTTTCAAGAAATATTTGGCATTTGGCTGTAAAGCCAGCTGATGATTTGCATATAACTTTCTTGTATGAATCAAGGCACTGAAGTTTAAGAAGTTTTCCTTGCTGGGGTGGAGTGATGGTGGAATTACAGCTCTCATTGCTGCTGCAAAGTACCCAAATCTTATCCACAAGTTGGTTGTCTGGGGAGCAAATGCCAGCGTTACTCAAGAGGATGTGAGAATTTACAATGGTATGTAAATGAATTAATTTACTTTCTACTTGACCCAAGGATCTTAGTCATGTGACAGCTAAGTGGAAACAAAGCTAAGGACACAACAAACCTAAAGAGACATGACATGAAATTCACTGCATTGTGAGGTATAGGGATAAAGTTATGGTGAGAAACTCTCTAACAATTACTCTAAGGGTAATGTAATAGATTTTTTAACAAGCCCTTGCCAACTTAGCCTGATGAAAAGCAGAAGTTACAATAGCTTATCAGCAGTTGTCAGAAAGTCAAAATTTTGTTGTTGTAATAAATTTCTAAAAATACATTCCAAATAATGCTATCAAATTTTTTATCTCACATCTTGCACAACCTTTTTAAAACCAGGTCCAGAGATAATTACTGGGCTAGCTCATTACAGCTTTTGCCTCTAGGGGCTATATAACATAGGGAGTAAGAAAATAAGTTCATAACTTACCTTTTAAGTTCAGGAAACAAATGAATCATTCAAGTAAATGTCTCAAGGTGTCTTTACCATTTGCATTCCTTCAGGGTTAATTATTATCATTAGAAAACCTTTGCAAAGTAAAGAAATAGGGGACTTCTGATCCTTATTCCACTCATGTGAAATAGAATCTGAGATCACTGCTCACTAGAAAGAAAATTAGGAAGGAATGGTTGGCGAACTCAGAAAGGGGCCATATTTCCTGTTGAACATAGAAATGAAAAGAGTTAACCATGTCAGCTCTCAACAAATGTAACCCAGTATAATTTCATTTTAGTGACTGGAGCTTGATTTATACCAGCTGTTAAATCTCTCTTGCTTCAGCAAAATTACAAGTGTATGTATTGCACATCTGTATTTACCTCACCTATACTAAAACTAAAAGTGGTAGTAGCAGTAGTAATATATTTTAGTTCAGAAAGCAAAATGCTTTTTAGCTCTGTAAAATGCTTTATTTCTTTACATGTTTTTATAGTTATGATTTTTTTGTTGAAATGCACATCTCCTCCCTACACAACAGACTAAAATGTAAAAGAAAAATTTAAAAAAACCCCAAAAACAACAACAAAAAGCACCCTATTTACATAGAGCACCCACTGCAATATTGGCCTTTGTCCTTTGTAAATTGTTGCTTTCAACATCTCTCCCTGGCTGATAGAGCTCAGAAAGTAGCAGCACAAGTCTTCTACAACTGGCTCATCAGTGTATGTCAGCTGCATTGGAGGGTTTGGCATGAAAGAAAGGTGTTGATTTGGTATCCGTGTCCTTTCAACATTGGCTTCTCCCTTCTCTTTTTAAATTAATGCCAGCCACAAGGATAAAACAGTAGATTCTATATGGGAAACCATTGTTCAGTAGCACCTAGCCTGGAGTGAGCAGACTCATTTCCAATCAGATGCTGTTATAAAATACTCTCAGTCACTGCTACCTTTGTCATTTGGATGGACAGGTTCTCTTTGTTAATTAACACCAAATTCCTTTCTTCCCTTAATTCCCCTTTGAAACCAATTAAAACCTTTGCTAGTGGCATACTTTGCAGTTTGATGATTCAGTACTGTGCTGTTCTCTGCTGTGCCAACCTTGTTTCAGATTTTGTCAGTACAAAGCTGTACAGCTGGAATGTAGTTTAGTGAAAAGAACCCTTTTGAATACCTAGTTTGTGAGCAGTACCAAAAATTTTAGAGGAAAAAAATAGAAAAATCTGATAAATAAATAGCTAAAATGTCAGATTATCTGTACAGTTTTAGCCAGCCTGCCATGAGTCACAGATCTCTACTGAGTCACTTGTTTTTGTCTAAAACTATGGCAAATCTACCATGATGTCAGCTTACTGGAATGCCTTAGTAAGAGCTTCCTTCCTCTGAGAGTTGGTAGGAGCCATGGAAGAACTTCCACCCATGAGTTGATGCAAAAGGCTGGAGGATATGAAAAAGAACTGCCAGGTCTATAACACTGTTATGAAACAGTCCTGTTTTTATACACAAGGTAGCCCTTGAACTTCTCTTGTGAAAGCCTTCCAGAAAGAACCATCAGAAGTTTTAGGACTGAGTCCTTTGAATATTTTGTTTTTTCTGGTTTTCCTTGTGACAAGGAAAATAATAACAAGATGTTCCTCTACAACTGAGAAGACCACAGCAGAGGTTGTACAACTGTCTTTTTTTTTTTTTACACTCTTTCCATACTATTAATTATTTGAAATATTCATTGCAGTTTCAAGTTTGAAATACATATTTGCAGTCTGGTTTGAGAACTTCCCCATATTAGGTGTGGTTTGTACCTTTTTGCTGGAAAGGACATAACATATTTCAACTGTCTTTTGTGCAGGCATCCGAGATGTTTCAAAATGGAGCGAAAAGGTCAGGAAACCACTGGAAGAGCTGTATGGACATAAATACTTTGCAGAAACCTGTGCAGCTTGGGTAGATGGAATATCACACTTTGCTGAAAATTCAGATGGTAAGGCTTTCACAATATTGAACTGAAGCAATTAGAGTAGCAGGCAGTTCTGGATAAAAAAAATCTAACAGTACTTCTAGCAGCCAGTAAAAGGAGGACTCTGCATATGGCATTAAAGGCAGGGTCTGACTCACACTCAGGAATAACACAATTACTCTGTAGATGGTTCACAGAACCAGAAAGGTACAAAGGAAAACATTTCTGGAAAACATTAGCTGCTGAGGTTCTCCTCTTGTTCCACCACAAAACTGCACTATTAAGTCATTGCTTTTGTGCAGACTAAATAGGAAGGATTCTGCTCAGGCAGAATCTTTCTCTCCTCTTCTGTCTCTGTGTCAAAGGATTATCTCTTGGTGACATAGTTAAGACCAAAATTAAGGCATGCTCTTTTCACTTTTTGTGAAACAGAGCTAAAGAACTCTTTTAAACCTTGTAGCATGTGAGTTAAAAAAGAAGGGACTTCAGATTTTGATAAGTCAGAATTTAAAAAGCACATTTAAAAACACTATTGAAGCAGCTCAGGTGTTTAAAAATAAAACAAAAACAAAACTACACAATATAACTTTTTATCCCTGAAGATTTCTGCAATTACTCTTTATAGACCTTTTCAGCCAAGGATATTATGAATAATAATCTGCAGTTTTATTTTGATTCAGAGTGAATTTGCTTTTAATTTGCCTAAAGCAGTAATTCATAATGTATTAAAAAAAAGGAGTTTGTAACTCATATACACATTTTTCTGTAGCTCTGATAATGAAAGACAGAAGGTAATGTACATTAACAGGCAGCAGGTACTACAGGGAAAATATTCCTTCATGTCATATTTTTTCCATAAATTTGTGTATAGGATCAACACAGGACTAGGACTTTTCCTAGTAATGTGATGTAACAAATTATGCTCCAATTTTATTTTAGCTTTTCTGGAATCTCCTTAAAACTATTTTTTTCTGAAGTGCAAATCCCAGGCTGGTGAATCTGTGGCTGTGACATCCCTTCACTGCCTGCACATGCCTCAGACACTGAGATAAAGTGACTGTGATAAAGAAGCCACCAAGAAACATGTAACAGGAGCTGAATTATCTAGATGCTGAAACTGGGTCAGATATTGGGAAAAGCCTAATGTTTGCTTCAAGAGATGAGCAGCTATCAGACTGCAGGATTTTTTCCAGGGGAAAAACAGTTTGCCAACTTAGATTACAGACATGCCACCTTGCAATTAAACTTAAAACACTGTAACTAAGGCAGAGATACAGCAGATATAAGAAAAGGTGTTAATAAAACCCATCAGAGATAAAGGGAGGACAGCAAACCCAATGTTGGCCAAAACCTCAAGCTTTTTTAAAATTAGACTGTTTTCCCTGAATGAGACAGCTCTTAGTGTAAAATACCATAAGAAATGAACTTTTAGAGGGAGCTAACAATTAATGAAACTGAGTAAGTTGCATAAAGTTGCAACAGCCAAGATTCTTCTTGCTGTTCCATGCTTTTAGAGTAAATATAATTTAATTGTTTTCGTACAATACAGTTTTAGGACTGAAAACAAGGAAATAATAGTTTGACTGCCAGCTATGTTCCTAGATAAATAACCTAAATTTACCTGGAGCTTGTTCTGAAAAATAGTCAACATTTCTGCAGGTATTAGAGGACTATGGGTAAAATATTCTAAATGAAAATATTTAACCAGTAGAATTCCAAGCAAAGGCTGCATAAATAACCAAATAATTGGAAAAACTGTAAGACAGCCTCTGACTTTAGAGCTAAGGAAAATGTGCATGTATGAGCATTAATCTTGCAGCTGTTGGTAGCTGCAAGGTGACAATTGCAAATAGACAAAGTTATCCCAAAGAAAAACAGAAAATAAGGCCCATCAAGGATGTTTTGCCCAAAGATTGCCTTGCAAGAATGTGGGAAGTTAGGCAGTGAGTTTGGAAACCAGGTTACTAAGAAATGAGGGAAAAAAGGGGAGAAAAGTATATGAGTAAAACCATTAAAATTCCTTCTAATGAGATTAATGACTAGAAAACAAAATTATGAATGGGTGGGAAAAATAACTTCTGAATAGCTTTAGTACAATTCATATCAAATGGTTATGCAGTTGTGCTGGGTTTGCATGGCCAGGTTTTGGTACCAGGGGGGTTGCAGGGTGCCTAGAAGCTTCCTCTGTGTCTGGCAGAGCCAATGCCAGCCTGCTCCAAGATGGACATACCACTGGCCAAGGCGTGATGGCAGTGACAGCTCTGTGAAAACCAACTTAAGAAGGAAAGAAAAGTTACTGTACAGATGTTACTGCAGCCAGAGAAGAGCAGGGTGAGAATAAGTGAGAGGAACAACTATGCAGCCACCAAGCTCAGTGAAGAAGGAAGGGAAGGAGGTGCTCCAGGACCTGAGATTTCCCTGCAGCCCATGGTGCAGACCCTGGTGAGGCAGCTGTGCCCTTGCAGCCATGGAGGTCCACAGGGATGTAGGGATCCACCTGCAGCTCTTGGAAGAGCTCACACCAGAGCAGGTGGATGCCCAAGAGAGGGCTGTGTACCTGTGGGAAATCCATGCTGGAGCAGGCTCCTGCTGGGACCTGCAGACCCATGGAGAGAGGAGCCCACACTGGAGCAGGTTTCCTGGTAGGACTTGTGACCCAGTGGGGGACTTAGGCTGGAGCAGGCTGTGCCTAAAGGACTGCACCCTGTGGAAAGATGACTCACCTTGCAGCAATTTGTGGGGAACCACTGTTTGTGGAATGGATTCATGTTGAAGTTCATGGAGAGCTGTCTCCTGTGGGAGGGACCCCACACTGGAGCAGTGGAAGGACTTCCTGAGCAGCAGCAGGAACAACCTGTCATGAACTGACCTCAACCCCCACTCCCCATCTCCCTGCACCACAGAGAGCCAGGAAGAAGCTTCTAAGATTTATTTTACTTCTCATGATCCTGCTTAGATTTTGTTAGTAATAAATTCAGTTAATATCCCTGAGCTGTTTTGCCCACGATGGTATTCAGTGGGTGCTCTCTCCTAGTCCTTATCTCAGCTTGGGAACTTGTTATTCCGTTTTCTCTCCCCTGTCCACTTGTGGAGGGAGTGATGGGGAGGCTCAGGTAGTTGCTTGGCATCCAGCTGGGATCAGTCCATTAGAACATTGCAGACTGCAATGAGCCTGGGAGGTGCAACAGATATGAGTACAGCCTAAGTTAATTTGTTCCAAAAAAGTAGCAAATCTTGTAACTTGACAACTGCTGTATCAAAATGAAGGTTAAGGTGGGGGCCATAAAACTCTAAGGCTGAAAAGAACAAAGCTGGGAATGAGATTCATGTATTGGCTTTGAAGAGTCAAAGGGAGCCTGGAGGAAATAGGGAACAGAAGTACTTCATTCTCTGTATCCTTTTGTGCTAGTATCCATTAATAGAGCAAATTGCAGTGAAGTAAGATTTTGGAGAAAGAAATATTAATTATAGTCCTGCTTACATAGTTCTGTAGATTAATCACACACAATCCACAAGGAGAGGCAATATCTAGAGCCCAATGGAGTTCAGAGCCCTTTATGGAAGCAGTTTCATCTTTCATACAATTTTAAACCAAAGTGTGACCTTCATTTGTTTTCTCCCTAGGTAATATCTGCCAACAGTTGCTGCCAGATATTAAATGTCCCACATTTATAATTCATGGTGAGAAAGACCCTTTGGTCCCACAAGCTCATGCAGAATACATTCATAAGCACATCAAAGGCTCTCGGTAAGTTAAATGATGGAATTTTTATAAACCCTCATTGAAGAAATGTAGTTCAAACTCACTGTTTAAAAAAAAGTATTTGGACAGGTTCTCTCTGCCACACAGAGAGCTATTCTAAACTTCCCTAGCAAGTTACAATGCAAATTGGGTAGCTGGACTTTCCTTGCAATATAAAAAGTACAGTATTTTAATAAGCTCCTTCCTAAAGCCCTCTGAGTGAAACCAAGTTCCTTTTCTTCTTTCCACTACACAAACTACTACTCCCTAAGCTTTATCAAAGCAAGCAAAGTTGTTGTTATGACCATTGCATTCCTTTTGCTATAGGAGACCTCATTTCTGTCCTATTCAGCAGAAGAAGGAATTTAGATGCTATGAATGAAGAGAGATTCCCAGTTATTAGAGAAAGAAACAGTTCACTTCTGTTTGCTCTGCCCTAATAATGTGAACAACCTCAGAGGTTCTGTTTCCACCTGTCCCATGAATTTTCTATGTTTTTAAGAAAAGCAGAATGAGGAAAAAAAATGTACAAATGTGCTCAGAAACATTACTATATAAACAAGAAAAATCTGCTTCATGTGTGTTGTGGTTTAACCTCAGATGGTTAAACTCAGTACTACTCACTCCCTCACTCATGGGATCAGGAACAGAAGCAGATGAGTAAAAATGGAAAAAAAAAAAAACCTCATGTGTTGAGATAAAGACAGATTAATAGTTAAAGCAAAAGCCACACATGCCAGCAAAGTAAAACAAGGACTTAACTCACTCCTCCCACAGGCAGGCTGGTGTTCAGCCATCCCCAGGAAAGCCAGGCTCCATCACACATAGCAGTTTCTTGGGAAGACAAACATCGTCTTTCCAAACATCCCCCTTCCTTCTTTCCCCAGCTCTGTATGCTCAGCACGATGCCATAGGCATGGAATATTCCTTTGGTCAGTTGGGGTCAGCTGTCCCAGCTCTGTCCACTCCCAACTCCTTGTGCACCCCCAGTCTCCTCCCTAGTGGGGCAGTACAAGAAGGCCTTGATGCTGTCCGAGCCCTGCTCAGCAATAATAGAAACATCTCTGTGTTATCAACACTGTTTCCAGCACAAATCTAAAACAGCCCCATAGCAGGTACTGTGAAGAAAATTTACTGTATTCCAGCCAAAAACCAGCACAACGTGAAAATTCCAGTAAGGCTTCCTATAAAAAGCTGCTATTTTACCAGCTGAATTTTCTTCCTGAATTGGCACACAAATGCAAGCATTCTATTACTACTTAATAACAGACTGTGATGATTAGCAATAGAGAACAGAAGTAGTGGAGGGGGGGAAAAAAGCTTTTTTATGAATGCAAAGTGTAGGGAACTGTTTTGCTGGTGTCATTTCAGTGCAAAAATGAATGATACCTCTAAGTCAGCCCTGCTGATCATAGTAATACATTCTGCTACAGGAAAGATGAGAACAAGACGTCTTCCTCACAATTTCATGCAGGTGTTTTATTTCATGTCTGCTGATTTGTCATTCCTACATGGCCTGTTCAGAACACTTACCATCCTGCTTGGTTTCACTGAGCTCCAAAATACTCCAGTTGCTGACTAAGGCAAATCATCCCAAGAAAATAGACAAGAATCTGATAGCTTCTCTTTGCAAGACAAGTTAAAGAGAAAACACTGTTAGAAATTGCCATCCAATAAAATGTAAAACAGTGATTCTTTCCATGCCTTTGTGCTAAAGTGCTCCCCTTTATGCTTGTCGGAAAAGAAATCAGACTAATGGTGTTCCCAGAAATTAATGCTTGGGCATATGGTCCTGTTCTTTCCTGGTTGCATTGGAGGTGCCAATTTTCCATTGTGAAGCAGAAACAGAAGCTTATATTCAGTATTCTTTCAGTAACACATGCTTCTACCATCAGTTTTTCTTGCCTTGACTTTTACCTAGTAGTAAAGTAGAAAAAGCTTCTTCTGATTACAGTGCAGATACATTGCTGATTTCTCTCGTGGTGAAAGAGTGTGCCATCATTCTGAATTTGCATGGCATGGCTGGAGTCCGGTAGCATTACAATAGTCAGAAACATTAATGGCAATAGGAAATTGCATGCACAGTGCTTTAGTTTGTGTATCTGTGTGCTGCTTACCTTTCAAGAAACAGACTTCATGAAATCCAGACAGAATTCACTAGACAAGCTGGGTATGTTCACATGGTGCTGCTCTTTTCCCAAAACAAAACAGCACTTGGCACCACCAAAAGGAGGTGATCCCTCTTGCTCTAGTGGGACTTTGACAGGAAGGCAACATAGTATCAGTCAAAATGGTTCCAGCTCTATAGGAACTGCTTAATATGAGTCAAAACAGGACAATTTAAACAATTTCCCATCTCCATATAAAGAAGTGTTCATCCCTGGTATATAAAGGTTGTCTCAGATAGAAAGCAAAAGTAAGCAGAATTTTAGGCATGTCAGACTCATACTTGTATTATAAAAATTTAACCTAATTCACAGGTACTACTTCTAAGCTTTTGGCATAGCCAGAAAAGTTCAGACTTACCTTTTTATTTTAGTGGATGAATGGTTTTAGTTTTGGATTGTCTTTTTGCAGAAAGATTAGACAAAAGTACAAATACTAACCAAGTTGGGGTAATGACAAGAACTCTATGTTTCACTGCCTGGCACAATTACTGTTCTCTGAAAGACGCAGAAGTACTCACGTACTTTACATACTTTTCAAAGATGCATTTTACGTAGGTTTTGGAACTTATCTTCTCTGAAGATCACCCAAAAGTTTTCTAGAAACTGGGTCTAGGACACAAAAAATTGGTTTAGGCTTATTTTATCCTCCCAAGAGTGGGACAAGTAGTATGCTTGCTGTTCCAACTGTTACTGTGGTTCACATTCCAACCACACTCATAAGGACAGTACTTAAAATAAGACTTACTACAATTCCTTACTGGGTAACCAAGGGCAAGGAAAATGCAACAAGCATTTTAATTACCTATATTCACAGAATAAAATGCATAATCAGTGGGTTTTTTTTTCCTCTTTTAAGGTTGCTTCTGATGCCAGAAGGAAAGCATAATTTACACCTGCGTTTTGCAAAGGACTTCAACAAAGAAGTGGAAAATTTCCTACGCTGACATGAACTGTAAAACAAGTCAGAAGTGCTTAGCCTTTGCCTTGTTTAGGAATTTTGGTTGGAATTTCCATTTGCAAGGGAGGTATAGGTAGGTTTGAGTCATGTAAGAAAAACATTAAACATATTTGCGTGAGAAGCATATGTCTTAAGAACACAGAAGCCTCAGCAATCAGAGCATACCATTGTAATGCAAGATTTCTGACATGTCTTTAAACTTACTTGTTGCCACCCAGGCTGAACAGCTGTTCTTTGTCCAATAGAGGTGTTAAGAAAGACAGAAACCATGACCTTGAATACATGCCTTTATGTGCTCTTAATATTAAAGGACAAAAAACATTGTAAGAATTAGGATTCAGAACAGTTACATTGAGAAATCTGGCAAAGTCACAAAAGCTGAGAGGATAATTGGGTACATAGTTTCTAGAAAACATGCTTCACCACCACTATCAGAAGTCATTCAGATGCATGCCTGCTTTACAGAAGTTCCTTTGATACCAGGCGGCTTAAGCCTCATCCTCCTCTCCTTCCTCCTCAAACTCGCCCTGCTCATCAGCAGTGGCATCCTGGTATTGCTGGTATTCGGAGACCAGGTCGTTCATGTTGCTCTCGGCCTCCGTGAACTCCATTTCATCCATGCCCTCGCCGGTGTACCAGTGCAAGAAGGCCTTGCGGCGGAACATGGCCGTGAACTGCTCCGAGATCCTCTTGAAGAGCTCCTGGATGGCCGTGCTGTTGCCGATGAAGGTGGCCGACATCTTGAGGCCGCGCGGGGGGATGTCGCAGACGGCCGTCTTGACGTTGTTGGGGATCCACTCCACAAAGTAGCTGCTGTTCTTGTTCTGCACGTTGAGCATCTGCTCGTCCACCTCCTTCATGGACATGCGGCCCCGGAAGATGGCGGCCACCGTCAGGTAGCGGCCGTGGCGGGGGTCGCAGGCGGCCATCATGTTCTTGGAGTCGAACATCTGCTGCGTCAGCTCGGGCACCGTCAGGGCGCGGTACTGCTGGCTGCCGCGGCTGGTCAGCGGGGCGAAGCCCGGCATGAAGAAGTGCAGCCGCGGGAAAGGCACCATGTTGACGGCCAGCTTGCGCAGGTCGGCGTTCAGCTGGCCGGGGAAGCGAAGGCAGGTGGTCACGCCGCTCATGGTGGCCGACACCAGGTGGTTGAGGTCCCCGTAGGTGGGAGTGGTCAGCTTCAGGGTGCGGAAGCAAATGTCATAGAGGGCCTCGTTGTCGATGCAGTAGGTCTCGTCCGTGTTCTCCACCAGCTGGTGCACGGAGAGGGTGGCGTTGTAGGGCTCCACCACCGTGTCCGACACCTTGGGCGAGGGCATCACGCTGAAGGTGTTCATGATGCGGTCGGGGTACTCCTCGCGGATCTTGCTGATCAGGAGGGTGCCCATGCCAGAGCCCGTGCCTCCGCCCAGCGAGTGGGTCAGCTGGAAGCCCTGGAGGCAGTCGCAGCTCTCCGACTCCTTCCTCACCACGTCCAGCACAGAGTCCACTAGCTCGGCGCCTTCCGTGTAGTGCCCCTTGGCCCAGTTGTTGCCAGCCCCGCTCTGACCTGCGGGGCAGACCACAAGCCACGTGCCACATCAGCGCCCCGGGGACAGACACAGGTGATGCCACTGCCCCTTCCCTCTGGGCCCCTCCCCTCTCTGCTATGGGGATTCAGGCTCCCCAGGGTCCCGTCCATACTCGCTCCAAGCCTTTTCTATGTGTGGAGTTCCAGGAACTCCTCCGTGCCACAGTCACTCACCAAAGACAAAGTTGTCGGGACGGAAGATCTGTCCAAAGGGGCCGGAGCGCACGGAGTCCATGGTGCCGGGTTCCAGGTCCACGAGGATGGCACGGGGGACATACTTGTTACCTGTGGGGGGAACCGGCAGCAGCAGCGTTACAGCCCTGCAGCAGGCAGCCGGTGTCACAGGAGCCCTGCTGTGCTCCCTTCCACCTCCCTGCATTTCTCTGGAGAGGCACTGTCACAATCAAGACTACCGTGTTATCAGAGCCTTTCTGAGAACAAAGGTCTCTTAGAGGAGTCGCTGGCAGATGACAGCACTTGTTCAGGGATATTTCCAGCCTCAATGAACTGTCATGGCTGCCCCATTTATTTGAAGAGATCTGAGCAAGCAGGCACTTACCAGCAGCTTCATTGTAGTAGACGTTGATCCTCTCCAGCTGCAGCTCACTGTCCCCGTGGTAGCTGCCCGTGGGATCAATGCCGTGCTCATCGCTGATGACCTCCCAGAACTAAAGGAAATTTTTGAAAAATGGCAATTAGCCATTTCCAGTGCCAGTAGAAACAGCTGGCCAGTGCCAATCACACACCCCCGGTGCAACCCATGCATTCCGCGGCCCTGACCACTCCCTCGCATGGCAGAGCAGCTGCCGGGTGGGAAGGTGAGTCAGTGCACAAGGGCTTCACTGGCCGCAGCAGCTGATCTAGCAGGAGGCTGACGAGCAGCCATAGCACTGAAGCGCAAGTTAATTCCTTTGTAGCTTGTATCCAAAGGGTAGCCATCTCTGGCTATATCAATTTGGCGTCCTCCCATTGTCTAGCATTGGCTTAAGACCCTGTAGCCACTACAAGATGGCAACACCCGCACACGTTCAGTGGTGAGGGTGTGTGGCACTGGAACACCTCTCGTTCCCTCCCTCGGCAGCCGGCGCCGTGGCCGCAGAGGGGCGAGGCAGCGCGGGATGGCCGCGGCTGCCCGCGGGAAGGCCGGGCACGCCGGACGGCAGCGCGGGCATATCCCTGCCCCGCCCAGCCCCGCGGCAGCTCCGAGCGGCAGGGGCCGGCACAGGGGCAGGAGCCACGACGCCTCAGCAAAGCCCGGGTCGCATTTCGTTTCGGGAAGCGCCACCCGCGGGGCGCGACCTGTGGGAGCGCCCCGCTTCCGCACCCGTCCGTACCTTGGCGCCGATCTGGTTGCCGCACTGCCCGGCCTGGATGTGCACGATCTCACGCATGGTGCCGGTGTCCGAAGCTGCCCCTGCTGCTGTTACTGCCTCGTTCCACGCCGCTCCCGCACTCGCAGCTGCGGTGGCCGCGCCCCTCGCTGCCCCTTAAATCGGGCGGCGCGCTCCGCCCCGCCGGTGACGTGCTGCGGGAATGGCGGGGTGCAGGGTGGGCCCGGCATTGTCTCCCGCGCCCCGGTCGGGCTCCGCGTCCGGGTCTGGGTCCGGTCTGGGAGGGGCAGGCTGCGGGCTCCTCCGTATGCTGAGCGCCGCTGGCTTGGGGTGCCGGGGGAACTTCGCCTTCAGCCGTCGGGGAAAAGGCCGGGATCGCATACGACGTGGCTTATCTTGGAGTGAAAAAGTGAAAAAGAAAACAAAACCGCCTAACTCGTCTTTGCACACCTGTTGGAACTCGTGCCCTTGCTTCCTTCGCCTCTACTATGCCACAGCAGCAAAGCACATGCTGCTATGTTTTGTTAGTACCCTCAAGCCTGTATTTCTAGCTCAGGCCTGCTTAATCATGTTTCAGTATGTTAGAAGCACAAACGTAATTTTCCATAGCTCGGGCGCCTGAACAGAGCTTGAGTGGTGAAGCCAGTTTCAAACACAGAACTCTGTTTTAGATAGTGCTGCTAAACGTGTATACAAGAGGCTCTAATTTCAGGAACACAGAGGGCTAGCATAAAATTTTATGCTGCTGCTAAAGAATGGCTTTTTCTGGGAGTTGGCCAGCAGCAATAGCAGTTTAACACACACAGGAATGGAATATGTTTCTTTTTTGAAAGTGAAGTTATCTTCTTTGTTACCAGACACCTGCCACACCTCATTTTGGAAAACTCTGAATCCTGCTAGTAGCATCTCTGCTTTATCTCTCCTAGAATAAAAGACCTGAGAAAAGTACGTGGTGGATGACCAAGGGAAGAGGGACAGTTCAAGGACAACAAGGAGAATATAATTGAACCAACTGTGATACACACCTGTATCTACACTGCTGCCAAGGAGAGAAACAAATTTCAGCAGGATCTATAATTGATTGTGCAGAAACTATTGAACTTGATTGTAAAATAGTACTTGATTCACAGCTCTAATTTTTTTTCAGAAGTCAAAGTAGCTTTGCTACCCATCTGGCCACCCTGTTGAGGACAGCCTTACACTAGCACCAGGGAAGGGAGATGACAGCCCACAGTGAAGCAAGGAATAGGTTGGTAAGGAGGAAGCAAAACAATGTGCCTTGTGTTCAGCATAATGGAACTGGAGAGATTCACCTTAAAAACAACATAAAAGCACCAAGGGGACAGCCTGGTAATGCAAGCTCTAAAACTTTGCCAAGTGTCAACAGGCTCAGCATAGTTAACATTGTTTATTTTGTGAAGGCTTTTGAAATGTCTCCTTTGACATCCCTGTAGGCCAGTTGATGAGGTATGGCCTAGATAAATGGACAGTGAGATGGAGTGAAAGCTGGCTGAGCTGCCAAGCTGAAGGGCTTGACATCAGAGGCATGAAATTCATGTTGAAGCCAGGCACTGGTGCTGTACTCCAGTGGCTGATCCTTAGCCAACACCATTTAACCACTTCATTAGTGAATTTAATGGCAAGAGAGTGCACCCTCAGCAAGTCTGCTGATGATACAAAATTGGGAGGAGGGTCTGACATACCAGAGGATTGTGCTGTCAATCCAGAGTGACCACAGTAGGCTGGAGAAATGGATGGCTGACAGGAACCTCATGCAGTTTAACAAAGGGAAGTGCAAAGTCCTGTAGCTGGAAAGGAACAACCCACTCACTGAACCAGTACATGCTGGGGACCACCCAGATGGAAAGGAGCTTTTCTCCAGGCCAAAAACAGCCTGGAGATCCTGGTGGACACCAAGTTGAACATGACTGAGCAGTGTGCCCTAACAGCAAGGGTTGTCCAGCAGCATCCTTGTTTAAGAAGGATTGTTACCAGCAGGTCATGGAAAGGGATAAGCTGTGGTGAGATGCATCTGGAGTTTTACATCCAATTCTGGGGTCCCTAATATAAGAGAGAGATGGCCATTTTGGAGTGAGTCCAATGAAAGGCCAGGAAGGCAGTTAACGAAGTGGAGCATCTGTCACACACAGTGGCTGAGAGCTGGGACCAATTTTCCTAGAGAAGGCTCAGGGGATTCTTATCAGTGTGTATAAATACTTGATGGGAAGCAGTAAAAAAGACGGAGCCAGGCTCCTCTCAGAGGTGTGCAGTGACAGGAGGAGAGGCAGTGGACATGTCTTAGCAACACATGATATCAGTGGACACAGACTGAAATACAGAAACCTGAACATAAAAAAACCCCAAAAACAAAACCAAAATCGCTTCACTCTGGTACAGGTTGCCCAGAGAGATTATGGTGTGTCCAGGCTTGGAGATGGTCAAAACCCTACTGGAGACAACCTTGATTAACCTGTTCTAGCTGACCCTGTCAGGCAAAATAAAGGACTAGATTAAATGATCCCAGAGGTTCTGTCCAACCTCCACAATTGTGTGGTAGTATGAAAGGGAAAGAAAGGAATGGAAGGCTCTGTGTGATCAGCAACACCAGACTGACAGTTTATTCATCTCAGTTTCTCACTACAATATACCATTAAATTGCAATTACAATACCTTCAAAACAAGAAGATTTTTGCAAAGGTGAGGTAATAATTGATGTGGGAAATCATTACCACTATCAAGAATGAAGTCAGAATGATCAGAATAGTTAGCATAATACTCAGGTTAGCTATGCTTAACACTATATAAATCAATGCACAATGTCACCAGTTTCACTCTTTTTTTTTTTTTTCCATCAACAGCGGGAAATACTCGTGGCTAAAGAACTACCATATCTTTGCCTGGAATTTGGCTGTTGTGACCTTGAAAAAGTGCTTTGGCTGTATTTTCAAAAGTAGCTCTCAGTTTGCTCCAGTGAATTGACTTTTTTATCAGCTGTAGCTCATTTTCTTCCCTAGTGCAGAAACCTCAGCTGCTGTGAAATGTCATGAGCACAGATTGGCTTAAGCTTTGCAACACAGGGAATTAAGTGTGGTGTTTTTCCATGTGGCTTTTGCAATCACAAAATATTCAGGACTGTGCTGGCACTGAGATATTTTCACCAAATTCTTTAGGAGTTTGTGTTCTTTATAGCCCAGCCGTCATCAGTATTTTCCTTTGACATATTTCAGCAACACTTAATCACAGGCAGCCTTTGTTGTTGTTCACACCACTTAGGCATATACATTTGTACTTGCTCTAGGCATAACCCACGTTTCTGGGCAGTAGCAGGCAGTTACATCTTCTAACTACTAATGGGACTGCAACACAACTGCATCTCTGAGAGATCCACACAGACACTCAAGAGCTTTTTGGGTCCAGAATATTCCTGGCAATCCACAAAGTCCTGGCTTGAAGCATTATGATTCTTCTCTTGAAGACACCTGGACACTCCCTGAGATTTCGTCTTCCCACATGCACATAGTGACCTCCTTTAGAGTTATTCCACTAGGAATTCTTTTATTAGGAAACTAATTCTTAGATACTGTAGTACTGGTCTCTTTGTAGATTCCCACTGTTTCTTTCAGGGTGAGGGTGTAGCGCCAGGTTTTATTCTGAGTACCTAAAGGGAAGTACATGTTTATGCATTCGAGTTCCTTCATCTTCAACAATGCTGAACGTCCATGACCACACAGTGAGCTGAACTAAATGGCAACTACTTGAATGTCAATTCAGAGCCTTTCATTATGGCAAACACTTTAACAAATCTTAGCCATCAAGGATACCGAGATATGGGAGTTCCCTATTGTTTTGGGTTTTTTAAATGTAGCTCTATAAATTCTAAGTCATCAGATATTGCAAATGAAAGCCAAAATTCTCCTGTTCATACAAAGGCAGGGTATGTGTTCAGGAACACCCATGGACCCCTCGGCAGCCAAAACTCTGCCACAGCCTCCTCCCTGCCTGTATCAAGCCCTGCCTACCCAGTTTCCAAGGCAACAAGGAGCCTGGCGATGGATGCTCAAGGGAGGCAACAGGGATCCCACAACATTTTCATGTCTGTCTGTGATTTCCCATTGTTTGAGAAAGAATCACAAGCACACACATAGGAAAGCTTCTCAAGCACACAAAATGTCTGCCCACGGCTTTAGTCTCAGTCATTTGTGATGGCTGATGTCATGTGTTACTCAGATATGTCTATCAGAGAATACATGGCTTTTTGAGTCTTTCTGTTGGTACTCAAATGAGCAGGCTCTGTTTGTTACCTTATTGTTTGCCTTCTACCTGGTAACTATGACATTGCCACTGATGAGGACTGTATGAGGCCACCTTTGGAACATGATGCTTAATCATTTGCAATATGCATTACGATAGAAGAATATTCTGCCAGCAAGAGGATGAAATGATTGTGAAAGTGATTTTAATGCTAGTAATAAAATATCTAAAAGGGGAATCTATTTTTATTTCAATATTACAACTCACTGTAGGCATTTAACTCAATGTATTAAATATAGCAATGCTGAGCATGTTTTTATGAATGAAAAAAGCAGCTTCATTGTAGAGCCCTCTGAACTTTTGTTTATTATACCTGAGGGTCTGTGTGTTTGGCAAAGAACAAAAGAGGAGAGAGGATAAGCATGTGAGAGAAAATCACATTACAGAGCAATTCGGGACACAGTCAATTCTGAAATAACCCATGCAGCTTTTGAGGGGAGAACAGCTTCTCAGTGAATCTAATATTTCTTCCACACCATATGGTTCCTCTTGTGAATTTAGATTATAACCTCTGAGCGTCAGGCATTTCTGTGCATGTGCTTCTACAGGACATAGCAAAGAGAACCCTGCTTCTCTGGCTTCCAAAGTTACCATAATAAACATGATCACATGTCACAAAACAATTCCAAAAAGGGGAAAATGTGGTGATCCTCGTCAGGCAGCGATTTACTGAGAAGAAAAGCAAAACAATGCAGCCTCTCATTATTTCCTCTTGGCACACCAGATGTGATCGGGTAGCAGCCAGATGGCTCCTGCCCCCATCCAGGCTGCATCTACCTTTTTTAGGTTGCTCAGTAGATCAAACACATCTGATATCCCTACAAACTGGGTCCTCCAGTCAAAAGATGCCTAAGATTCTACCACCAATAGAAATGAAATGCTGCTATCATGTTTTCCAGGGCAGTTCACTTCCTGCACGTCATCGAGAACAAGGTACAGATAGAGACTTTGATCTGCTAGTTACTGTTTCTTTTGTTCCTTAGCCTCCTTGCTGTCTTGCAATCTGATAGTTACTTGTAACTCAAACTGGCACTGGGCAAACTCTGAACTACATCTTGTGAGGTCTGCTAAGAGATGCAGTAGTTTGTGGTGGGATTCAGTGTACATAGTTTAAAATTGCCCGGGTTGTCTGCAGGAGAGTTCAGGGTGATGTTGCACTAGGTTTCTGAATCAACCAAATATTTTGTTTTGCTCTCTCCTGCTTCCAGCTTTCCGTCCTTCTTTGCACCTGTTCTCCCTCTGGCACACCACTTAATTGAAGAAAAACGTTCTTCCACCCCCTCAATTTTCTGTCCTTAACTGTGGAGCTAAGGAAAAGGAAAAGACTCGTGAAAAGGTCAGACATGCCCTGAAGCTGGTAGAGGAAATGACACAGAGGTAACACCCGAAGAGGGGCAAGGGGAATAGGACCATCCTTTTTTAGCAGCTGAAGGGTACTGAATCAGCCCCACGAATGGAAGTGGCAGTTTTCTCAATGCCAATAAAATCTCTAATCCCTGCCTGCTAGGGTGGAGTTGGAAATTTCTTGGCTGAAATTTCAAAAAAAAAAGAGCCACACAATTAATTTATTAATTATAAGACCAGGAATAGGCTGGATGCAGAGAAGCTGCTGTAAGAAGTCACTGCTTCAATTTCATTAAGTGTTTGTAAAGCTTATTGTGAGACCATTTGAATTCTGCTTGAAACCTCATTTAATTATTCACTATGGAGACAGGCAGTATCTTTCTATTACATTCATGGAAAATGTGAAAACATTTTTCACTGCAAAACACAGAACCTTTTACTGAATAAGCTACACAGTTTCTGCCAGGGTAGCCACTTCACTTCAGCCACTCTGGAGCAAGTGTGGGTTTTTCACATTCTGCTTAAACTGAACTTTTTAATTTTTTTTCCCCAAAGATAGAGGCATTCTTGCCAGAAATCAAAACAAAACAAAAAAACAAACAAACAAAAAACACACCCCAAAAACAAAAACAAAACAACAACCAAAAAAAAACAACAAAAAAACCCAACCAAACAAACAAAAAAACCCCAAACGAAACAATAAAAAAAAAAACCACAAAAAGATCACAAAAAACCAACAAAAAAACTATGCCTTAAGTTTTCCAAGGAGGCCTAGTGAGAAAAATAACCTGATTATAAAGGATGACATATGGATGAATTGAGACGAGTTGGAAAATCTCTACAGTAGAAGAATCAAATGTTAATAAACAAGAATTTAACAGAATTAACTTGATTTCTTCCCTTACAAGTGGAATTTTACCTGTAAGGGAAAAATGACTTTGACTGGGGAGGAGGGAATGACCTACTCTTAAATTATTTCTTTTTTTACCTAGATACTGTAAATAGATAGCCCTCTTATACACACACTTCAAAAAGACACAATTTTTCTTTCTGGCAGATTCACAAATACCATACTGAAAATAGGAGTGAAGCGAGGAGCAGGGAAACAGTTCATTTCTTGTTAACTTCCCAGGGAGAGGAGTTGTCACCTGCACTGTGTCCTTTGCTGGCAGAATGTCTGGGGATGGGCAGGCTTTCACAGCAAACCCCACATCCTCCCTCTCCTTTGGTTTCCATTGCTCAGAGGACTCCAGCTGGACAACTGTCCAGGAGATTCAGGGCCAAGGAGTGCCTTTTTCCAAAATGCATCATGTCCTGAGGCACTTTCCTGTTACCAAATGCTTCGATTTTGAATTTTCTTGTAGGCAAGCTAAAGATACAACCCATTTAAATGGGAGTATCTGAGAACAAATAGTCTGCTCTTTCCCATTTTAATAAATAACAAACAGACCAGGACAGGTGATTGTTGAAGTATCAAAAGGCAGCTGCTTAGTATGAATGGATTTTAGATTGGAGGTGAAAAATTCTCAACAAGTTTTTGTTTCCTTTTTATGCCTCATACAAAATCAATTCCTTCTCTGTAGAGATTTATTTTCAGCTGAAGAAAAGGGAAAAAAATAACCTTATTCAGATTACCCCAGGCACATATAAAGCATCAAAAGTTCCACAAGCTTTGTTCTGTGGAAATGTAGAAGCAGCTAAAAAAACAAATGGAAAGATGGAGAACGGGACTATTTGTAAGCAAAAAACAGTGCCTTCACTACAATGAACAGGCTTGGAGGAATAATGGAAGGAATAATATTACTTATAACTCCTGGGCAGGCTACATTTCTGAAACATATTTGTTCATTCTGCTTTGATGTGGAGAGGAAAAGCAGAATAGTATCCTTTGGGAGAAAAGTTGTGTATCAAATAATAGGGGATAGGCACATGATTTCTCCAGAGAAGATTTTACCTCCTCATAGCTACTATAGCGAAGTAAAATATTAGGATTCATTAAACAGAAAGCAGCAGTTAAAGCACCTCCCACTGTGAGGCAGAATCTAATATAGAATAACAGCCCCTCTTTAAAAAAAATAGCAATAAAACAATTAGATGTGGGGGGTTGGGTTTGGGTTCTTTTGGGTGGGAGAGAGGGGGTATTTGGAAAGTGATTTCAGTGCAACAACCATGTAACCTGCCCTACTGAAAGGCACTGCTGGGTTTCATCCTGATCTTACACATAACTTGGCTATGGGGATTACAGGGAGAGCAAAGGACAAAGGAAACAAAAGGAGAACTCCAACAGTACTCCCTGCATTAGAAAGAGACCCCAGCTTTTTCAAGTGAGGCAAGAAAACTTGTCCCTCTTGCACCACTTTGCCAGAGTCACTCCAGGCACCAGAGCTGTGCTTTGCAGTAGTGCATGGCAGCACCATCCCATAAGGACTCTGTCAGTCCATCACACTTTCTTTAAGCTCATAGAACTTGCATATCTAGAAAAACCTACTAGCACCACACACTGTTGAGCTATGTAGCACATGATATCATCATCCATGAGCAAATTTACCTGCACAGATTAGAGGTTTGCCTTGTTTTTGTACAGAATTCACTGGAGAGAGAACCCAAACATCTGGATTATCTTCTTTCTTCAGGTTTTAAATCCTATTGCTACTTTGGTTTATTCTGTTCATCACCTCATACCTTCTGGAAGGATACACCTGTCAACAGAATGGGCCTCTGGTTTGATTTTTAGACTAACATGTCATGCCATTTTATACTTAATGCAACCCAATTTTTGATTTCTATTGTCACTTCATGTATCTTGGGAAGAGGAGAATCATTATTGCTCCCACTTCAAAAACTGGAAAACATCTGTTGGAAAACAGATATAAGCTTACAATCCCATTACAAGTTTTGAAATATCAGACCACATACTGGATTATATTTCCACAACAGTGTTGCTGCAATGGTTTAGACTGAGGTTCGAGAAATAACCAGGGAAGGGAAATTAGGAGAGAGGGCGTCCCAGTGCTACCATGACTCCTGCCATTTCTATTCAAATTAAATCTGCATGCTGCCTTGTTTTAACAGCCTTATTTATCTTTACCCTCTTGCACTTAAACAGCAGTCAAGCACTGATTGTTTGCCTTGGTCAAGACACTCTACTAACATGCTTAAAAATTCCACACATTTAACAGAGGGAATTAAAAAAAAAAAAAACAAAGAGATTGTTCCCATCCCCAAAACCATCAGCTCTAATTGTCAACAGCGGAGAATGCTTCCCTTCAGGCCACAACTGATCTATTGAAATGAGAATAGATTACTTTATACTATTAACTTATATCTCAACACAGATCAGTCATTATAAGTGGCTTAATCTGCAGACCACTAAATTTGTATTATCTATCCCCATTTCTTCCAAACAGGGTCCCTCATGCAAGACCTTTAGCCCTAAATATTCATTACATGAACAAATACAAATCTTCACCCAGGAGAGGTTAAGGCAGTCTGATAACCTCATCTGAAATCCTTCCAGTGGTTCTGCTTTCTTTGTGAAACAGAAATACTGCAACCACAAAGACCTGTGAAGACACCTCTGTTGTTTTGCATATAGCAGTCAGCTCCAGTTTTTATAATGAAAGGTCTCCTGGGCAATAAATACAGCTAAAGATCAAAGATAGACAAAAATAAGTACTGCAGTCCCAGGCTGAGAATGAGACTCAACCTCCCTTATATTTGACTTACTATTCCTACCAGGCTTTGAACCCTTCCCTTCAAATCTTCCAGTATCCCCTTTTTCTATATTTCTCAACTCCCACTGAAATGATGGCTCAATCTTTAATTTTTAATGGTTATGATGGGCAAATAAGACATGTAGAATTTATGAAAGGACATGTTTCTTTTTAGAGTATTTCTATTTCTGGACTTTCTTCCTCTAGAAGGAAAAAAAAAAAAAAAAAAAAAAAGCCAGACTAGAAACAACAGGCAAGCAATGTAGGATGGTGTCCTACTTTCTAGTAAGGGAGCTGTAGTGAAATGTGTCACTTGGGTAGCTATATTTAAGGATTAGCTAGAGACAGAGTGTAATTACACTAAGAATTAGATGCTAGACATGTTGAATACTAGTGAAAACTGCTACAATGTCACAGCTGAAAGGAAGATCTTTACTATCAAAGACCAAAGTCTTCTCTTTTAGTGAAACTGTTTAGATTCATTTGCTGACTCAAAGCTATATGATCAACAGTTTCAAGTGCAACCCAGCTAGGTAATTTTAAGGCAAGGTTACTGTGGCAACCAGATACAGTGTTATTTCCCCAAAGGGCCTGAGGCAGCATGTATTAACTCAGTTACTAAAAACAATGTCAATTTGTCTAATATTTAATCCTAGAATGGCTCAAGTGTTAAGAAATACAAGTATGTTGTAGGTATACATGGCTGTATTTGTTTACTGACAGTCCAGGCAGTTTAAAAGCTTCTCACTCTGTACACCAGAAACCAAACCTACAGATGAGAGAAAAGCTTTAGCAAGTGCCTGTTGTCCTGCACACACCAGCGTGTCCAGGCCCATCAGCAAAGAACAGCGTACATTCAGAGCAGTGTCCACAGGCAGAGGACTCAAACCAGGCAAGATATTAGTTATGCACAGCAGCTCCCTTTTCATTCTTCATTCCAGTAATGCCTTGCAAGCATTTCAGCAAAGGATCACAATAGAGGCTGCACACATGTGAATACCAGCTCTTTCAGAGCAGTAAGGACTGCAGTAATTGTAGCATTGGTAGCAGTTCTCTTAGCAACACATTTTCTAGCGCAGGGCCACTCCCCTAAGTGGTGTTTGAATGAACTAAGGACTAAGCTTACAGACTGGGCAACTGCTTAACTCCACGAGGGATTTCACTCTTGCTCTGTGGGAGGATTAGGATCTATGAAACTTTGCTAACTGCTGTTAAGAACGTTGTAGATTCATTCAGGGTTCTTGCATCCTATAAGAACATAGGAACATCAATCCCCCCTCCCTCCCTCACTGTAAAGAAATGACACTTACCTTTGCAAAGATGCACAGCAGGGTGCAGCTGCACTGTTCTCCCCTGCCTGGGTAGAGGTTCATCTCCTGCTGCAGGGACCAGGAGCAAACAATTGCCCTGTGAACATGTAACTCGGACACAGCTGTTGTCAGGGGATCTACAGGTGACTAAGATTGCATGGTAGGCTCTGGTACCATATGGTACCTTCGAGCCTAGAAATCTGTCCAGCATCTCCTGTCTCCTAATGGGAATTGATTTGCCCTGTAGAATCAATCCCTTTACAGTTAAGGGCAGGTTAGTGGCTATTTTTGGGAAACACAAATTTTATTCTTGAAGAGAAAAAGCCTGGGTTTTTACTTGAGGTCTCAAGTTGCCTGCTAGTACAAACTTATGCTTCTCTGCATAGAACTTTTGTATTTAGAGAGGAAAGTTGACAGGAAGATAAGTGAGCTCAGCATCAAGTCAAATCCCAATCAGCCACCCATATGCCTGTAGTATAGTCCCTGAAACAAGTTAAATAAGCTGCTGAATGGCAGTAGGGAAGCCTGCAGCTATCCTGTCAAATCAGTTTTGACAGACTGCAATGTGGGATTCAATACCTTCTCTCTGACCTCTCTACCATGTATGTCCATAAAGAGGAATTACACAATTCAAGTGCAGCGACTTGTTTTTATCAGATAAAGCAGCTTTTGCCTCAGCAATTAGCCACACTGTTAAACACAGGAGTTTCTATAAAGTACCTGGCATCTTTAGCTGAGCTACTACAGTTTGCATGTGCTGCTAAATTCACAGCCTGAGAAATATTGTTTTATTGAGCTTAACCTTGTACTGAGGTTCAGGAATAAACTGAGAAGCGAAGCTACAGAAAACTACACAAGAATTACTTGCTTAATCTAGAGAGAAATAAAGTAGAGGAGACAGTTTAGGACACAAAAAGCCTTTATGTTTGAGAAGTTAACCATTTCAACAGAAGACTCTGAAGTATTTTGCAACTACTGTTACATTGGACAGTCAAGGATACAAAACTGCTGACAGAAGCAACAGTGGAGAGCACCAAATTAAAAAATGCATGCTTCAGCACAACTGCACAGATTCCTTCTCTCAATGAATACTTGCCTGCTCAGACTATACTTAACTCCTACCCATCTCAACTTCATGCCTCATCCTCCTCTCCTTCCTCTTCAAACTCGCCCTGCTCATCAGCAGTGGCATCCTGGTATTGCTGGTATTCGGAGACCAGGTCGTTCATGTTGCTCTCGGCCTCCGTGAACTCCATTTCATCCATGCCCTCGCCGGTGTACCAGTGCAAGAAGGCCTTGCGGCGGAACATGGCCGTGAACTGCTCCGAGATCCTCTTGAAGAGCTCCTGGATGGCCGTGCTGTTGCCGATGAAGGTGGCCGACATCTTGAGGCCGCGCGGGGGGATGTCGCAGACGGCCGTCTTGACGTTGTTGGGGATCCACTCCACAAAGTAGCTGCTGTTCTTGTTCTGCACGTTGAGCATCTGCTCGTCCACCTCCTTCATGGACATGCGGCCCCGGAAGATGGCGGCCACCGTCAGGTAGCGGCCGTGGCGGGGGTCGCAGGCGGCCATCATGTTCTTGGAGTCGAACATCTGCTGCGTCAGCTCGGGCACCGTCAGGGCGCGGTACTGCTGGCTGCCGCGGCTGGTCAGCGGGGCGAAGCCCGGCATGAAGAAGTGCAGCCGCGGGAAAGGCACCATGTTGACGGCCAGCTTGCGCAGGTCGGCGTTCAGCTGGCCGGGGAAGCGAAGGCAGGTGGTCACGCCGCTCATGGTGGCCGACACCAGGTGGTTGAGGTCCCCGTAGGTGGGAGTGGTCAGCTTCAGGGTGCGGAAGCAAATGTCATAGAGGGCCTCGTTGTCGATGCAGTAGGTCTCGTCCGTGTTCTCCACCAGCTGGTGCACGGAGAGGGTGGCGTTGTAGGGCTCCACCACCGTGTCCGACACCTTGGGCGAGGGCATCACGCTGAAGGTGTTCATGATGCGGTCGGGGTACTCCTCGCGGATCTTGCTGATCAGGAGGGTGCCCATGCCGGAGCCCGTGCCTCCGCCCAGCGAGTGGGTCAGCTGGAAGCCCTGGAGGCAGTCGCAGCTCTCCGACTCCTTCCTCACCACGTCCAGCACAGAGTCCACTAGCTCGGCGCCTTCCGTGTAGTGCCCCTTGGCCCAGTTGTTGCCAGCCCCGCTCTGACCTGCGGGGCAGACCACAAGCCACGTGCCACATCAGCGCCCCGGGGACAGACACAGGTGATGCCACTGCCCCTTCCCTCTGGGCCCCTCCCCTCTCTGCTATGGGGATTCAGGCTCCCCAGGGTCCCGTCCATACTTGCTCCAAGCCTTTTCTATGTGTGGAGTTCCAGGAACTCCTCCGTGCCACAGTCACTCACCAAAGACAAAGTTGTCGGGACGGAAGATCTGTCCAAAGGGGCCGGAGCGCACGGAGTCCATGGTGCCGGGTTCCAGGTCCACGAGGATGGCACGGGGGACATACTTGTTACCTGTGGGGGGAACCGGCAGCAGCAGCGTTACAGCCCTGCAGCAGGCAGCCGGTGTCACAGGAGCCCTGCTGTGCTCCCTTCCGCTTCCCCACAATTTGCTGCTGAGGGCATGGAGGGTGTGGGAATTTGCAAAAATCCAGGGATGGGAAAACAAAGCAGCCATTTAAGCTATGCTGGGGCGTCACCCATTGCGGGGAGGGCTGGGGGACCCCTGCCTGCACACCCTATTCCCCCTCCCCCGGGAAGGCCATTACAGAGGGGCATTACCGGTGGCTTCATTGTAGTAGACGTTGATCCTCTCCAGCTGCAGGTCGCTGTCCCCGTGGTAGCTGCCCGTAGGATCAATGCCGTGCTCATCGCTGATGACCTCCCAGAACTGAGGGGACAGACGGGTGGTCAGTGCCGCCACGCCCCTCTCTCGCCCCCCGGCCAAATCCCCGCCACGTGGCGCGCAGGGATTCGCCACGCGTGGGTGCGGCCCCCCGGCCAGACCGAGCCGCTACCGCGCCCTGCACACCCCCCACCGACGGGAGGGGTGTGGCACCGCCCCACCGCCCCTTCCCCCGCCCGCCCGGGACCCCTGCAGCCCGCGAGGGGCTGATGGACAGCAGCTGATGCCCCCGCCCTGCCCTTCTTCCCCAAGGCGTGCCGCACCCACGGCGCCGATGCCCTACCGCGCCTCCCCCTGTGGTGAAATGGCCGGGAACCGTCCCGCGTGGACCCTCGCAGGGACGGGCGAGCCCGATGGTGCTCCGTAGCGTGAAGTAGCCGCCCCGCCCTTTCGGTAGCGTTATCGCCGGGACACGCGGAGCCCGGCTGAGCGGGCACCGCCCCACGCGCGGAATCCCGGGCGGACGAGCGGGTGGCCGGTCCGTACCTTGGCGCCAATCTGGTTGCCGCACTGCCCGGCTTGGATGTGCACGATCTCACGCATGGTGCCGGTGTCTGAGGGTGCCGCCCCGCTACTCCTGCCGCCTTCACCGCCTGCTCCGCCCGCTCCTGCACTCGCCGCTGCGGCGGCCGCGCCCCTCGCCGCCCCTTAAATTGGGCGCCGCGCCCCGCCCCGCCGGTGACGTCATGCGGGAACGGCGCGGAGCCAATGAGCGCGCGGGGGCGGGGCGGGCCAGGGCATTGTGTCCCGCTCGGGGGGCGTGGCCAGGCGCGGGGGGCGCGGCCGGGGCGTGGCCGGCGGGAGCGGTCAGGGCGCGCCGCCGCCGCCCCGCTCCGGTGCTGACAGCGGGGACAAAGGCGCCGAGCGCCGCGATGGGGCGGCCAAGCCGGGCCGGGCCGCCCACGTGTGAACCGTGGAACCTCCCTGCGGCCCCCGTCCCACCCTTCGCCCTCCCGCGGCCGCCGCCGCCGCAGCCTTTTGTTCCCCGTGAAGCGCAGCCTTCCCTGCCGCAGCAGCGGGCGTTGCCGTCGGGGGGGAACCCCGCGGCTCCCCCGCCCCCCCCGCCAGTGTCTCCGTTCACACGGTGCTAGCGGGAGACTCCCTCCCCCGTGGAGGCACCGTGCGCCCGCCGGCATCACCAGGCGCCCGTGGTTGCCGCCCGTGTGCCCGCACAAGCCCGTACCGGCGATCAGGAGCCCCGCGCCCTGACCCGGTTTATCCACCCTCGGCACTACGCGGGTGAGCTTCCCTCCAGCACGGGCTGTGCGCTGATCCTGTCCGCCAGCCCTGCCTGCCCTCGAGCGTTCCCCGCCTGCCTCGCCTCGGTGCCCAGCTCGGCTTCTCTTTCTATGCCTAAAAAGGTCGGATTTGGTCCGAAGCTGAGCCAGGAGCCGCTCTCCAGCCAAGGGCGCTGCTCCGCGCTGTGCCCCGTCCGGCCGCAGCCACCAGCGACCCGCCAGCAGACAGACAATGGCGCGGGGGCTGCTGCACAGGGCCGGGGGCTGGAGGGGGGAGGTTCCCTCAGCTCTGCAGCAAGCGGCTCCCGCTCCTCGTCGCTTCGTTGCGGATTTACAGATGCTGAGGGATGAAGAAAGGAAGGGAGGGGGGAGCAGGAGAGGGTTGAACATGTGGTCCCCGGAGATGATTTCTTGTCCCTCACTTTATTTTTGAGCAGCCCCGTGCGTCACCGCGGGCATTACAGCGGTGGCGGGACGGGGGCCGTGGCAGCGGGCAGGGCACGGCACTTGCCCGCGCCGCCGGAGGAGGAGGAGGTCGCAGGGAGGAAGAGCAGGGGCAGGGCGGCACGGCTCGCGCCGTGCCCTGTGCCCTTCGGGACGGTCAGCCCGGCGTGTCCGCTCCTTCTCGGCATCGCCTGATTCTCACCACGGTCTCGGTGTGCGTGTGCAGCGGAGGGAGGGCGCGGCTCCCTCGGGAGGCTGCTCCGAGCCACCGATAGCCCGACAGGCTCCCCGTAGCCAGCGCCAGGCGGGACTCCACTAAACCCCCTTTTAGTGACCCACTAGATGAGGCTACTTCGTCTATTCTACACTTCAGTTACTCTAGACGTGCAAATTAAAGCACATCACCATTTTCAACCCATATTTCTTCGATATATTTCTTCTTCTTTCCCACTCCTTTGTTCTACACACGTGCCGATGTCCCTAATCTCTCTAACCTGGTTTATGCAGATCGATAACCTTGCATATGGATTACTCCAGATCTGATTTTACTTTCTTCCAAGGCAATCTTCGGCACAACCCGGTTTCCTCTGATTGATATGCCAACGCATCCACACCTTTCTTTTGTTTGCCTTATGGTGAGAAGGCATCCCATTTCCAAAAGGCGTGCTAGAAAATACAGCCTCATGTTTGTTTCTTCAGTAGTGATTTTGAGAAAAATTAATCTGATCATTTGCAGTCCCTGTGAAATCTGTTTTTACTGGCCCAAGCCAGGAACAATTTAATTATTTGGTTGACTACACTTCACAAACAATGTGTAGCTGTAATTCCAAGCGAACGGTTTTTTTGTGGCATGCTAACTGCATAATCAACATCCCCATCTATAATTATTTGTTCAAGAATAGCTTGCAGATTAGCAGCTCCAGGGGACCACTGACCGCTCCAGGTAATGATTCAAATTAATGCCAGCCTTTCCCATGGCTGCGGGTGTGCTCCTGAAAACCCTGTCACAGCAGAGCTGGTGCAAAATACAGGTACTCTGACTCTTTGATACTATTATTTCCAAGTATCCTGCCTGTTGTACACTGCAGATTAGTTTTTTACGAGGAGAATAACAGACATTTCGGTGTGAAGGGGAGTAGCTGATTTTACACATCCTCCATACCTACGCTAAGCTCATTCCTAACAGCTTGAGGCTTCAAAGGAAGCCATTTTAAAATCCAATTCAAGGAAAACAGATTATTAACAGTGGAGGAAAGAAACCCCCCCCAATAGCTTTGCCTTAAAATAAACTAATACACCTCTTCGAAGCAGGGGGGATTCAAGTATATCTACTGTATAGAACTTGTTGAGACTGTAAGAAAAATAGGTGAAATGTTTATTTTTAAAATAAATAGCTGCTTTTCAGAGGGATGAGAGAGGAAACCCAAGTCAGCTTTTCTGCAGCCCCTAGACCAGACTCCTTAGAGGTGAGTGCAGCCGTTCAAGTCACTTCGGGAGACTTCAGACAAAGTCCTTTTTAATTCTAAGGTGAATGTTTGGGACCGAGGGTTCCTCAAAGGTTCGGCACAGCTCGTTGTGAATGACTTGCAGGGAAATGAAGTGTTCAGCTGTTGGCTGCCCGTGCCTCTCTCCCCCCTCTCTGGCTCTGCCTCACACTGCTGTGTCTGTCAGCACAGCCCCTGCCCCAGCGCCGGGGCCGGCCCTGGCTGGGCTCCTCCATCCCCATATCCCTGGCAACCGCCCCCCCGCCCGGCAGGGAGAAAAAAAGGAACAACAAAAAAAGAGCCTGCAACATTTTCACTCGCCAGGCTGATTTCCCAGGGTGTAAAAGCACTGAGGGTAGGGGACTGCGGGAACGGCGGGAACGGCGGCAGGGCGGATGAAATGTCAGCTTGCAAGGTTGTTCACAGTCGTTCTCGATATTAGAGAGGAGGAATAAGACAATCTCAGTCAAGAGTTCTTGTAATGAAACGCAGAGGATCAACCCAGTTTTATCTAATATGTGCTCTCCACATAGCTCCCTTTTGTGGTTCCCATCCTCCCACTACAAGGTTGGGTGTGATCACCGTCAGAGCCTCTGTCTTACGCTATTGAAGGGGGCACGGATTAAACAAAGTCCTGGTTTCCTTGCTAGATGCAGAAGGTTGCAAAAGCCAGCTAACAAAAGCCCAAGAGAAAGACTTAGTAATTTTAATTTATAATAGAAAATATGTGCTTTTGTGGGATGTGCTGCAGCATAGATTGTGGGTCATTAGAACGTTTTTTCTAAAAAGAAACTTGGACCTGTCCCATGGCTCAGCATCACATTTCATGGAGATCCCACTCCTTGTCTGTGGCTGCTCTCAGAAGGATGGAAATTCCTTACAGACCTTGAAGTTATGCCCAAACTCCTACGAGAAGCACCTAGACCTTCTGTATATTGAGGGAAAGGATGCTGTATTATACAAAAATTAGAAGTTTGGACTCTCATAAGTTGAAGTCTTAGACCATAGACCAAGCTGGACATCTAGAGTGGCTCATTAGGTCATTTAGGGAAAACCAATATTTTGCTCCTCGGCGTGAATCATTGTAACTCAGCAGAGGGTCAGTGAGGGGTGGGCTGGGAGGACACTGCCTACATTTGAGAGGAACTCAGGGTGGTGCAGGTGGAGAAGGAACATTTTGCAAACAAAATTTTGTTGAGTATCTCCGTTTCCATGTGTCTTCATGGTTTTGCAGACAAGTTGCAGGTTGTGTCAGTGGCTGGAGCCACCTGTGCCAGCTGCTGGGAAAGGACAAGGCTGGTCATAGCCACAGCTCTGTGCTGTGACCCTCATTACCCATGCTCCCAACAAAACCCCTGGCTGTAACATAGCTCAGCTGCACTGCCTGGACCCAAACTCCTGAGAAAATTGCTAAGCTGTGGGAAAGTCAGCAGCACAGCCCCCTGCCTAACAAGAAAAGGTACAGATGCAGGCAGAGAGAAGATTATAAGAACATGATCATCAGTGGCTGAAGGACAGGGTAGAATCAACACCAGCATGGAAAGCTGAGAGGCAGCAGAAAACTGCAATGCATCAACAGTGAGGGGTGCGTTCATGGGAGCAGCAAAGTCCAGCCCTCTTCCTTCTGCCTGTAGCTGCCTGGCCAGCACACCAGAGTCTGTTTCTGCCCATCAGTGCTTTGCTTAAACCCCACAGCTCATCAAGGCCAAGCTGCCTTCAGACCTCAGTACCCAGGGTTAATGCCAATGTGTCCCAATGAGACGTGCACAGGGAGATCCAGGACTGGAGAGTGAGGGGTGGTTACACTGTCAGCAGTGGCCCCCACCATCCTGTCTGCTGGGTGGGCTCTGATCACCCAACAAGCCCAGTGAGTGAGGTCTGGGCTGTATTCACAGCCCTCATGTCCCCCCAGGGGAGCAGGGTCACCCCCACAGTGCTGCCATACTTGCCAGCAGGGCCCAGGGCCAGGGCAGCTGCCCCATAGCCCCTGCCAGTGCTGCCCATCCTGGCCCATCCCTGGCCTCATCCCTGCTGAGGCCAGGAACTTCTGGTGCATCTTCCCCACAATGGGCTTCAGCCAGATTGCAAGATAATTTTTTTTTCTCTATCACTGCTGCTACAAGTCATTGTTCCTAGCAAATAGTTAAAACTCTGTGAATGTTTAATTTTTTTCTGAGAGCACCTGTGTGCTCACCAATTCCTCTTTATTACAGAACGTAAGGATTCCTTTCACAAAACAAAAGCTGGAGCAAGGCTGTCAGCCAGAACCCCACTCAGTACTCTCAGAAAGGAAACCCCCCAGCCTCAGCTTAAGGACTCTCACTGCAGCACTTTGTCAGCAAAAATTACAGCAGTAAGAAGCCCCAGAGGAGGCTCTAAAGGACATCCCAGGACCACATGACACCTTTCATGTGCATAGTGCCACATATTGTGCACTTGGTTTCCCATAGCACATAATGGACTTGTGTCAGTGCTATTTCCTGGTTCATCTCATTCACACTAAGGCTGGTGGGTATGCCCCCATATAAGGAAATTATAATATTAATAATAATAATTCAAGCATCTATAAAGTCTTCAAGAATATATAATACCTGGGAATATAAACTACAGAAGTGCAAAAGAGAGATGAAAAATGGTTTCTCTAATTACTAAATGATGAGAAGCAAAGAGCAGGTAAGAAGAGGCAAAGGGCAGTTTGCCTACTACTGGGTGAGAGTGTTGATGAGAAATTGATCTGCTCTCTAATAAATCCGCTTGCCTGGCCCCAAACGTGGCAAGATGTTGAATGGACACTGGGGTCCCTGAACCAATGATGGTAAAGCATTTTGATTCCTGTGTGCTCTGCTTGCCCGGCATAAATATTAATAAGGTTCCAGCCTCAGTACTGTTGCTGATGCAGCTGTTTCTACATTCATGTGGAACAAATTCAGTAAATGCAAAAGAGCAAGGCATGAAAGAAAATATTCACTTGCTTGTCTGAATTATTCTTGAAATCTGGTCTTGTTCCTTTCTTTCATAAGGAGGATTTTTTTTTGGGGTGTGTGTGTGTATGTTCGGGCTCAAGTAAAATGGGACAAATTTGCACAATTTGAGGATCTTGTTGCAAATGGCAGTGTCAGAGGGTAGAAACGCTGGCAAGACTGTCATTTGCAGCCATCAGGTCAGAATCTGGAAGTGCAGCACACAGGAGCCACATGCCCAGCAAATACTCCTTTTTTGTTTCGACTCTCCTCGGTTAAAAAAAAATTTCTTCCACCCCAACGACTCATCCTTGAAACCCCGATAGCAACACGCTGCCCTGCATTAGTACTAAGTCTAATTTCTACTGAATCCGTTGCCTCCCTCGACCAGCTCGGATTTGGTATGTTAGGGAAGCAGGAGCCTTTGAAACCGGTTTGAACAAAGAAATTTTTTTCAAGGTCTTCTGCCACCACCCTGCTCTCTCCTCCCTGCAGTTACATTGCGGCTGGCAGCGCTGCTTGCTGTACGAAAGAGTGTGCTTGTCAACTCGTTAACACTTTTCTTTTTGCCTTTGCTAAAGGCATGATCGTGCAAATTAATCGTAAAGACCTCATCAAGCAGCTGCGTTGGCCTCTCAGGTGCCTCTGAGGCTATTTTCAGAAGAGTGGAGAGAAAAGAAATCTGATTTTGAAGGCTAAAAAAAATTGGTCCCCCAGATCACTCATATGTGCATTAAATATCTGTCTTACTGGCAAAGAAAATGACTGAGCGATGTCTCTCTCCCTGGCACCAGTTGCTGTCCGGTGCTGGGCTGGAGGGAGATGATCTGGGTGTGAGGAGCTCGCAGCTGACAAAAGCAGGGTTTGGGGGAGCTGTGTAGGGCTGGGCTGTGCTGTCAGTGCAGCAGTACAGCCGTTCTCCTGATGGCAGGATTTACACAAAGGCTTTGATCGTCTGGCTTATTAAAGCTGGAAGCATCCTCACCAAGACAGCACCGTTTCCATCCCTTCCTTCCCCTTGTGCTTTAAGGAATCCCTGCGCTGGAGCTGCAGTGATGAGGAAAAGGCAGCAAAATTGGGGTGTGGTGACAGAGGACAACAGCGCCAGTACTGACATTGTCACTCGGGACCATCCGTGAAGGTGATTGACAGGCGCTTGTAGGGGAGTGTCAACCTGTGCTTGCAGATTTGCCTTTGCAGGTTTTAAGGGCTGAGGCCTCACTTTGGCACAGGTGGGGATGCAGGTAGGTAAGCAGACCATCCAGCACCGCCTCTGAGCACACACTGCAGCATTTTACACAATGGCCAAGTGAGGTTCATCATTACAAGGTTTATCTTCTCCTCGCAGGAGCAGGTAGTTTTTCAATTGATTTGTGTAGAGGCTGGCTCAGATTCTGAATGCATTTAAAAAAAGATATCACTTCCAAATGGCATGAATTCCTTTCTCCTGCTCTCTCCTCCCATTTTCCCATTTACGGGTCTTCACAGGATTTAGGGATATACTTTTCACCAATTTGTGTTTGCCTCACAAGAAACATTTAACTTCATGTACACAGATCTTTCAATCCTGAGGAAGAATCCACCCCAGGACACTGAAATAGCAGCAACAGTGCCTGGCACCAGCTTTTTCAAACACAAAAGCAGAAAAGGGACATAATTTCTCATGCTTTCTGAGAGGCAGCAGAGAAGGATATTTTTCAGCTTCTGTTCAAGGGTGTGACACAGACTTTTTGAAGATGCAGTTTCAGCCTCTTGGAATTGTACTTTGAAAATGCAGTAAAGGTACTGATAACATTTTCCTAGGGTGATGTGTTCTGACAGCCAAACTATTCTGTCTGTTCTGTTGTCATGCAAATAGGGAACACCCCCATCTTTGGCTACTAGTGTGAATTATTATTTTAAATGTTTTTTAACTCAGGAATTTGGAAACAGGTCACTAAAATGATGTTTGGGAAAGCCATGTCCTGTGTAATCACCAATAACACCAGATACACTGATGGGGTGTCAAACAGTAGCTGTTTGATATCCTTGTGCTAGGAAATAAAATACACACCAGCTCTAAATCATGATTTTCAAGAACTGTACTAGGAACTTGGAGATCCTGGCCAAAGCAGCCATATCCTTATGGATCAGGTGACATTTTCTGCTCTCTAGTAATGTATAAATGATTCTTTGAAATATTTACTCTTTTGGCTAAAACACTCTGTTCAACAGAGCAGGAAGGAAAAGCCAAGAGAAAAAACTGGATTGAGCTGAGGAACTTCTGAGTGAAGACTGGGAGGCTGCTAAGGGACAATGCCAGGTCTGTTAGCTTCCTGCCTTGCTCAGGGAAGAGGATGGAAAATAATCAAAGCTGGTTTTGTACAGTTAGTTTTGCTTGCTTGCAAATGGAAAAATGAAAAGGCCATGGCATCACTTTAAAGAGTAATGAAAGGGAGTGGCTGTTTGGAGAACCAGACTGAGAGGCAGGCCCTTGCTGGCATGCTGGAGAATGGGACAAGCCATACACAGGCACATCCAGTTGGACCTGCAGGTTAAGGGAAAATGGAAATCCTGGCATCAGCAGAAGGAAAGTACCCAGAGGGGTGGGGAAGAGACCAGAAGTGCAGCAAGTTCCATAACCATGGCAACAGCAAACTATCTGTCAAAAAAAGGAATTTCATTCCACTCCCAAAGCAGCCTGAATCTCGGTCAAACCTTTGTTTATGTGGCTGCCGGTGCTGCATGTTGAATCAGTAATTTCCATGGCTATGAACGTGACTCTCTGTCACATTCAGCCTGAGCAGACAAGTGAGCTCTTGAGTCTGCAGCAGACCGATGTTCCCTCTGGTTAAAGAACACCACATACTCTCTGCACTGGCCTGGCACTGGTCTAGGTGACCCAAGGACAGAAAAATATCAGGATCCACCAGGTGTCTCGTATGTCACATAAGATCTAGAAATTGAATTGAGCAATATCAAGGAAAATATTTTTCAGTACTATCTCATGGGTTTTTTTTCCTTCTCAGCCTTTCAAAAAGTCAGTTCCATTAGCCTTTCACACCTGTGCCCTTCCTGTCAGGTCACAGGTGTGTAATTACCCCATTGCTCCTGTAGAACTCGCTACAGCTGCTGACATCTATGCAGGGGAGGTGGTGTTGTTAAGATTCTTTGGGATTCTCCACCATGAAGTGGTCTATCTGCATACCAAATATGATTTCCAGTTGACTGCATAAATCTCTTGTCCCCAAGGGGAGCAATGAGTCACTCTGTGTTAGTGCCTCCCGTCCAGCAGCTACAAAACCATGTGTCTGAAATGCTCCAGCAGATCTAAGGCAAGGTCCTCCAATGACTCATATGACAATGAAAGGAAACTGTCTGATTTGATAACAGCAGAAATGTAGGCTGGGCTCACAAAGGTCCTTACAAGCTGTGTGTCACAGGGAGCTGTGTTCAGCTGCAGGGAGATAGGCAACAATTATTGTACTCTTCTAGTCTGCAGAGGAGTGAAATAAAACAGGGTAGAAGAGACTGGCAGGAGGCCACTGGGTCAGTCGGGCACAAAACCTAACAGACATGATTTCTAATCAAACACACTGTGCAGAGGATCCCAACCGACAGAGAATTGCTGTGCCACTTGCATTCCAGGCTTCATCCCACATGTATGGAAATCCTAACAGCTGAGGTTACAAACCCCAGAAAAAACCCCAAAACCATTACCTTAAGTCTTTTGGAAATCAGGAACTTAATTTCCTTGTAGCAGTGCCTGCCTAGGTACCAGCATGTGTGATGAGGAGGTGTTGTAGCAGTTCTGCTAACACTGTCATAGCAGCTGCTGCAGATGTGGAATTGCTTGTACATCTATATTTTGCATCTGCTTACTAGTGCTTTTCAGAGAGGGCTGGCTTTGATAGTGCTTTAGATTGCAAGATTCACAGCATGAACTTAGTGTAGTTCCCTTGCAGATCTCTTAAACTGATTTTCATACAAGTTCACAAGTCTGATTCCCCCATTTTCTGCAACTTTTTTGGAAGTTCCAGCCTGGATTCTCTTTCCATCTCTTTTTCTGAGACTACAACTCAGGCTGATCAACACTTGACAAAGAGTTTTGAGTCCTCAGGTTACCCCTGTGGCCATGGTTAGATGATTCAGGAGCAACTTCCTATCACAGCTAACCAACAACCCATGCCAGGACCCTGACTCATCCTCAGAGGCACGAGAAAGAAAGACTGGGCCAGCCCCACCTTAAATTGGTTTAGATGGCCACAGCCTTACAACCACGGTAACACTAAAGTGTAAGGAAAGACACTTCTCCCTTTCTTACTTGCCTGATTCTGCCCTCCATGATGACAGCACAAGTTTTTGAGCAGTGGGACAACAATCTACATCAGAGGATGGATCCAGCTGAGAAAAATCATTCAATGTCAGAAAAAAAAAAAAAAAAAAAAAAAAGGAAGTATTTTTTCCAGATCCTCAGGTGCCTTGATGTAGAGGGAGAGAAAAGAGCCCCTCAGCCATCTGATGCCACTGATGGAAGTCTACCTACAATGAGCATCCAAGCCTCAAATAAAGTAGATCCCTGGAAGCCTGGGACTGCAGCACAGCTACCACAGCAGCAGCCTGGTGTCATGGAGCCTTAACAGAACAGTTGGAAGGTTTTGCTTGGCTTTATCAAGAGTAATTTACTCCTCTGCAGAAGGATAGCAAATCAAGAAAATTAGAACACCCTAGGCATCAACAGGAGGTTCACTGACACACACTAATGGTTACCTGCCTTCTCACATGTCAGATTCACTCTTTATTCATGCAGGAGCCAAAGCACTGAATACATTTTGGAATCAGAAAAAATTGCTGCTCTCAGTGATATCCCAGTTCATAACTATGCTTTATGGGTCTCGACTCCACAGTTACCAGGAAGATTTACTCCTCACTTAAAACTCTACTGTAGGGGAGATGATGATCAGTAAAAATCAAGATTTAGGATCTAATGATTCTTAGGGGCAACCTAACTTTTGGAGAAGAACAAGGTAGATAGAAGTACCTCTAAATCCTAAATACCTTTAAATCACTTATATACCTTTAAATCACCCTTCCCAGAGCTTGGATCTTACCTGAGCAGGAACACATATGCATCCATATAAACAGGCAGTGCTTTTGCCAAGGTGTGTTTGCTTTATCATTATTTTTTTCCTCTCCAGTGTGTCTACTACTACACCTGAGGCTGATTGCAGCCTCATACCTAACAAACGAGGCAGACTTATGGGTGCTGCTTTCAAGGCCACAGGAAAAAAAGATGAGCATTTTAAAGGAAATGTAAGAGGGTCCATACAGGTATAGAGTGCTTTTCCCTCTTATTTTGTAGGGATTCTCATGACCTTGCAGTGTGGTAATAAAGAAATTCATTTCACACTTGATGGTCTGGTTCTGCACAGCTCTACTCACACACCTGCACTTCAAATAAAATGCTTAACCAGCATTTTAGTCACTAGATGGATGTTTTTCCTTTTCTGAGCTTAAACAAGGATTTTGCATGATTTACAGAGAGCAGCTGCATTTCACAGAAAAGCATTGAATACACGGAACTGCTAACAAGCAGAGGAGCCCTGTGACTTACTTTTAGAGGTCTGCAGGGTTTAGGATAAGGGAAGTTACAGGCACTTTGGACAAGACTCCTGGTGAGAAGAGGAACAGATCACAGCATGATGAAATAGGGGCAGTTCCCTGTAGGGAGAAGCAAGTCAGGAGACAGCCTCAGAAGCAATACCAGACATTTGCACCTGATGCGGAAAGAGCAGTGAAGAAAACTCTTACTTCAGTCCAGCAGATGACTTTAACAAAGGTTCAGCACACAAGGAGGCCCAACCTTCTACTTTGTGGGAAGACACACTGAGCTAGAAATTTGTTAGAACAGATCCTCCACTAGGACTCCATTGCAGAAGCCAACTCTAACCCAGCATAGCAAAGAAACTGGCTCTAAACACTTAGAGGAGGATTTGCCTGCATGAATAAATCTGTCTGCAAAGCTATGCAATGCCTTACCTTTCACCCTTGCCTTCTTTCAAGGCAATGGAAACCAGGCAAGAGAGGTTCCTTCTCTCTCAAAAGAGAGACCTAAAGCAGCTCAGGTGAACTGTGCGCTAATATTTCCTCTTCTCTCCACTGATCAAACAAGCCTGGGGCACATTCCTCCATCACCTGCAGGTGTCTAACCAGAGGAATCTCACCACCACCACCTGTGTGGCTCCCAGCAGACATTTTATCCTGTTCCTAGAATTTAATTTTTGCAATGCTCCTGGCTCCCGGGTGTTTTAGCTGGCAGGCCTGCCTACCCAGCTGCAGAGTGAACCTGCAGCTGCAATGAGCAGAGTGCATATAGCCAACACTCTCTCCCTTCCAAGGTGGCTTTTGTCACCTATTTTCCTGTCTGATTTCACAGCTGCCACAGGCAAAGTGTCAGTTTGCAACAGGCTGTGGGGACAGGTTTTTGAGCCCCAACACAATTACCAGCTTCTGCAGTACCTCACTTTGTGGGAGGCCAGCCCACATGGCGGGAAAGGGTCGGGACTGGCTGGACCAGCACAAGCCTGATGCTGTTTCAGCAGCGAGGCAGGGGACAGACATAGTGGGGGCCCGACACCATACATCCCATAATGCTTTGTGCAAGAAGCAAGTGACAAATGTAGGGCAGGAGGGTGGCGTGCGACCCCCCCTTCTCTCCAAGCTGATCCTGTGCCATGGGATGTCGGGGTATGGCAGCTGAGCCGGGCTTAGCTGCCTCCCGGGATTTAGTGTCAGTGCAGCAGCATGGGCAGAAATTAGCACAGGGCTGAGGATTTTTTTTTGGCAGATGCCAGGAGAACTGGAGCGGCTCAGGGAAGAAAAGTGATGAAGGGTTCTTTCCCCTCCACCCATTTCTTCAATGGGAAAATGAAATCTTACCATTTAGAAATGGAAATGTTGATTTCCAGCGGTATGTAGGAAACCGGAGGCAGAGGAAATGCTCATAAAAAGCCAACCTGCACCTTTAACGTGCTTGTTCTTTGTGCAGCGATGATTGCCCTGCCGGTGGCGTGAAGATACATGTTTCCAATTGAAAAGGGCCCACGGCCATCGGGGAGCCGACAATATTCTTATCAGCAACAGACGGTACACTTACTGAAATCCTCTCCAGTAATGACCGACTTTGCTGTGCTGCGGCGGAAAGAGCGATGAGCACAGAATTCACACCCAAAGTAGGGCTTTTAATTATTCACGGCTCCATATTCTCCAGAGCTATGCAAACCCGAATCACTTGCTTTGTAGATCCCCGATGCCGAAAACCTCCACAGCTGAATGAAGCCAAGGTCGCTGTGACCTTCCTCCCCCTTCCCGAGGCTGCACAGGGAAGGCTGAACCCTTTCCCTTTCGTCTGAAACCCCGGGGCTCCTCTCGGGTGACTCCCCGGAGCCATCGGTGTGCCAGGCGCACACGCAGGGGTTCACCTGCCACCTAGCGGGGTTCCCCCATTCCTGCGGCTGCCTCGCGTTATCCCTCTGCCGGGCGGGCGGCGCGGCAGAGCGCGGGGAGGCGGGAGCCGCGGGAAGCCGTGCACGGAACGGGGGCTCACCGGGGCTGCGGCTGTGTTCCCACACAGGGGGTGTGCCTGCGCACCGGGAGGGCGCTGTGTCTTTTGAGATGGGAGAGGAATAGTGGGAAACGGAGGGGGTGCGCACCGACCGGGGAGAGTGAGAGTTCGGGGGGTAGGGGGCACGGAGGGGGCGCTCCCGGGGGGCTGTACCCGGGCGTGTTCGTGCTGGCGGGGTCTGTGCACGGACGGAGGGGAGGCTCGGGGAGGGGCGCGCACGGAGCGGGGTGCGGGCACCGGTGTGCGTGTCCGTGTGCGGGTGTTCCCTGGGGGAGTGGGAAGCGTGCAAGCCCCGGCAGCCGGACGGGGCGGGCGGCAGCGCAGGGCCGGTGCCGGGGGCGGTGCCTCCCGGCGGGGCGGGCACGGCGGAGCGGAGCGAGCACCGCCTTCCCGGGGCCGCGGGGCGGGCCGAGTCCGGCCTCCCGCTCGGGCCTTGCGTGCTCGGGCCTGGCCACGCCGGGAGAAGCGGCGATGGAGGCGGCGGGCGGCGGCGGAGCGGCGGGCGGCATCGCCCTGCACGACTTCAGCGGGCAGCTGGGCGAGCAGCGGGTGCACTTCCACGCCATGCGGCTGCGGGACTCGCTCTTCCTCTGGGTGGGCGCCGCTCCCGCCCTGGCCAGCCTGGCCGTCGCCATGTGCAGCCCCCGTGTGAGTGTCGCCCGCCCCCGGAGCCCCGCGGCGCTGAGGGCTGGCCCCGCCGCCTCTGCCCCGCGCTGCCGGGACTAAGCCGTGCCCTGTGCTGTGCTCCGCTTGCAGGACAGCATCCCTGTGGCCGCCTCGCTCCTGGGGGACCCCTCGGACACCGCCTCCTCCTGCCTGGCGCAGCGCTTGGGTAGGTGCGGGGGCGCGCTGCGGGGGCGCGCTGCGCGGAGCCGCCTCCCGCCGGGAGCGCGCGGGTCGGGAGCGGGCCGGGCCTCTCTGGGGGCCCTGAGCCGCCAGCCCGGCCCAGGGGGTGCACAGGGATGCGGTGCTCGCTGCCCCAGCCGCAGAGCCGGCACTGCTGCGGGTTCTGGCAGCTTCCATCCAATCCACCGAGTCACTTTTATTTTCCCATCCGTGTACGAGTCTGCGGTACCTGAGTCAGCGGCCTTGGGCACGCTATGCCCTACCAAAGTGAATTATTTGCTGTCCTTATCCTGGCTTTGGGTGCGAGGCAGGGGCAGCACATGCTGCACCTGTCGAGTGGGGTTTCAAGTGACCTGCTCTCTGTAAAGCTGTGACACTGCCGAGGTGGCCGTCATGCCAGGCATGTGCACTTTACCTGAAGATGAAGCCAACCTTCATCACATCTCGCACCTTTTAGCCCCCACATTCCAAGAAGTTCTGGCCTGGGAAGCCCAGGGTTGTCTCACAGATGCCTGGGCTTGATCTGACTGACCCACATGGGCACTGCTGGGGATGCTTCCTTTTCCATCATGTGCAGTGTGCTACAGCTGCTGCAGTAGCTGAAATCCTGAATCTTAACAACAGCTTGCAAACTCCCATGTCCATACTAAAAAGATGAAAAATACACGGCCTAGTACATCCTAGCACCTTCTCAGCTCTGAGAGCTGTGTCATGCTGGTTACTCATCATCACCCACCAGTGGCCGATGCAGCACCAGCTGGTGAACTGCTGAGGTGCTTGTTACCCAGTTTTAGAAACAACATGCTGAGCTGCTCTGCTCAGTCTCACCTTACTTCCTCTGTTTCAGATGGAAAGGCCACAGAATTATTAATGATCTGTGTGCTGATCTCCATTTCAGACAGTGTGTCCTGAGTTTGTATTGTCAGGCACTTTCATGAATCTACAACACTTTCTTCTCCATGGCCTCATATAAAAAAGGGTTGCTCACAAGACTAATCTTTGAAAAATGGTGTTAGCATCTTTTCTTCTTCACAATAACTTCTGTATGAAAGTAAGAGACTGTTTTAGTTGACCCTGGTGGCACAATTTTCTCTACACACTGAATTCAATCCATTCCACCTCAAGTAATAATTTTATAGGGTACTATATAACACAGCTTCTTTATGTGTAATTAGTGCCTTATCCTTAGGAAGTCAGTAAAAATGTAATCAGAGAGGATTTATTTGGGATAAAGTATAATAGTTTATTCCACTTTCCATTTGATGTCCTTGTCACTCATTTCTTCTGAACCTTGCTCTAATCCTGTGTGTAGCATTGCAGCTCGGCTGACAGCTCTAAATTATCTTAGTGATTGCCATACTCCTTTTGGTTTGTTTTTTTTGTACGTATGCTTGCTGTCTCTCTTAAAGGATTTATTACATGTTTCATAGCTGAAGTTCATAGTAACTTGCCATTTCTTCCATTAGCTCTCTCGGTGTTCCAGGACAGAGGCTGCCTGACTTGCCTGACTTTTCTCCTAGTGAGTTGTCTCAGTTTTGCTGCCTTTTTTTCTTATCCTTTTCTATTTTTTTCTTAAGGTGCTTTTATTATTTACATTCCTAATTTCCCATACTTTGTTACTGAGAACTGATACGGTTGCTCAGTACTGGTCTATAGGTTACTCTTTGTCCTTGGACTATAATGCACCTTCCTATTTTCTTTTTCTTTGAACGCTTTAGGTGTCTTTTGTTATTTCATCTTAAATTTCTGAGCCAGTTGTGGCCCAGATAGGCTTTTGGTCCATGTTCCTCTGTATCCATGACATCTATCCACTGGGTTGCAGGTTTCCTTGCCAGTCAGCTCCTTTCATATTATTTTTATATACTGTTCTTATTATTTTTATATACTGTGATCCTGGTTAAGGTATATTATTTTGAGAATGACTTTCTCCTTTGAACCAAAGGTGAAAAAGGTCTATAAGTCTATCATACACTTATGGGTTTGAATAATTGTGCTTGCTCTTTACTTGAGCTTCAGGGAAAAGAAATACATCTTTTTGAAATCTCACACCATAGTCTTTAGGCTGGCTTTGACAGACCAGCAATTTAGGTCAACTCATGGTCACTTAGTCCAAATTTATTTATTTATTCATCTATTTTTTAAAATTTATTTATCCTAAGACCAGTGGATCTGCAAGATCATCAACAAGCATCCCTTATCTTTGTTTCACAAAGTGCTTGGTAAGGAAATCTGTGCTTCACCTCAGCTAGAAATACCCATCTTTGCTGTTATTGGTGTTTAGTTTTTCTCCGGGAATTTAAATCCCTGTTATACCCACACAATCTGTAATAGCAGAGATCCTATTCACAGCCAAGTCTGACTTGTACTTCCAAGGTAGCTGTTTTAACCATCCTGACATGTGGTAACCTTCAGGCAGGCAGTTTTTCTCTCCTTTCCTCCCCCCACCATTTTTTCTGTGCAGTTTCTTGTCTCCACAGGCAGTAGCAGGAGCAGCATGCAGTGCCATTTGCACATAGCTATTTCTATTTCTTACAATTGCCAGTCGCATTCCATCATCTGCCAAGTGTTCCTGCAATGCCAGGTTTCCTGTCCTCGAGCAGGAGTTTCAGTGCTGCTATGCAGCACAGTGCACACATTTTCCTTTTTTTTCCTGGATAGTTTGGTAGGGGTCCTAGCCACACAGCTGCATTTTGTGTGTTGGCTCTATCTCCTTCCTTATTTCTGATTTTTTTTCTGTTGCTGAAGACACGTGTACTTAATTCTTATTCCTCTTTCTACATATATCTATTTATATCTGCTTTTATGAGGTGCAGGGACTGTTTCCCACCACCCTGCGTGATCACTTTGGCACAAGATGTGTCTCACTAGTCAATAAACCTGAATCCTAAGAAAGTTTCATGTAGAATACTGGAGGCCAATTCTTGAGAAAGTCCTTGTCCATTAGTGCCTCCCTCATGTACATATCCTGAAATCACAGTGCTTTGGGCTGCAAAGTATTGATTAGTGCAACGTCTTCAATCTTCCTTTTGTAGGGACTGGCAGACTCTTGGTGAAAATCACCTCAACCTTTTCTTTGAGTATTTCTCAGCTGGGCACTGGTCACTTTCATCACATCTTTTCCAGCATAAATAGTCTACAAACTCATGTCTAACATTTGTCCAGCCTCTTCTGCTCCTGCTGGGCTCCTCTTCAAGCTTTGGTTTGGGTCTTTGCTCAGTACACGAAGTTGTAGGAGCAGATCTGTGCTGCTGTAGTTTCTCCTGGAACTCAGCACATCCCGGACGATGGCTGTCAAAGGTGATTTTCCTCCACTTTGAAGAGCCAGTGGAACAGGGGTTATTACCCAAGCTGCATGGGAAGCAGACCTGCTGGAGGGCTTTTTAGGTAAGCCTTGTCCTTTGCAGTTTTTGCTTTGCTCTGAAGCTGCAGATGGTCTTCCACAGAGGCATGAGATGTGCCCTCTTTTGTCCTTTCCGCAGGAGTGCACGTGTCTGGCTGAATCCTCAGGAAGCAGGGACAGAAAAGGTCCCCCTGCCCCTCAGAGCTGGGACAGAGCCTTGGGAGCAGAGGCCTTGGCACAGGCAGCCCAGAGAGACTCCCAGATTCACACTGTTCCTGGGAACTGGAACAGCATCCCAGAGACTCTATAGGCAAACATAATTAACAAGTTGAGTTTTGACACTGCAGTGCACTCTGTAGTTTTGTTAGCTGGGATAATGGCATTAATGAGTTCAGAATTAGCATTGCATTCATTTAGGCCATGATGATGAAGCACTAGTGCTTACAAAACATGCTGCTTTGTACCTCAGAAATCTAGTGCCAGGTGCTAATTTTTGCAATCAGAGCACCACGCTGCATTATCTCAGCATTTTGTAGTGCCAAGTCTTAAAAGGCAAATGAATCCTTGCATTTCAGAAGCAGCTCTACTTACTGAGTCAGGAAGCTGGTAACCTATTAGGATACAAAATAATAAAAAAATAATTTGCATAATGAAAATGCCTTAAAGGAGTTGTTTAACTACATTTTATACATGCATATGTGTGGGTTTCTGTATTTAACTATTTGGTTTCCTATTTAGAAAGGATTAAAATCTTAGAAGTCCGAGTGTCTCTATTTCGAAGTGTTAAAAATTCAGATGACATTTTTGAATATTCAGCTGAACAGTCTGATTTGTGTCTGGGGTCATTAGCTCCCAGCTCATTCCCGGACAAGAATATCTCGTGACCCAAATACTATTTTTTGTCTTCTATTTTACACAACTCAATTTAAATTTAGTGCCTATTTTCCCTCTATAGTGCTTACATTTTTCAAAAAGTTTAGCTTCAGTAATATATAAGGAGAGCCACAAATTTGCTGTATTACCATGGTAAAATCTAAGTAGGATGGCATTTTATTTATAAAACACTTCTTGGTGTTATCTCTTCTACTCTGATAATTAAATCTTCTTGTCCCACTGGACAGTTTTTTTTGTCACTGTTAATTAGCTCTGTCATGGAAGGCAGCTCTTAATTTTGTAGCACCTCTCTCTAGGTACTTGTCATTACAGTAGCCTGGAACTTGTGCTTGGCTTCATCATGTTCAGCAAAGGCTCTCCAGCCTCTTGGAGCATTCATGGACACTGTATGAAAAAAGGTTAATGGAAACAAAATTGATAGCAAGCTTAGACAGAACTGGTGCATAGCTTTTTGGGGCCTATTAAGGCTTATGAACCTTTTAAGGTTCATTAAAAAACCAGAACTTAATTAATTTGGGCCCAATGACTTTCTTGGGCACTTTCCCTCTAATGTTTTACAAACTTTGAGTTTCAGTGCTAAGAGTCCAGTGCTAAGAGTCTGTGGTGTCAATTACAATGTAAGATGCTTAAGATGTGTCCAAAAATCCACTACAAGCTCTGCAAGGCTCTCCAGTGGCTAGTGGTGTCTTGTGTCAGGTCAAAAACTAGTTGACAGTCACCAGTATTATATTGTTCACTTCTGTGATGTGCAAAATCTTGCCCTGCTCCCCAGTGGTCAGGGACTTTTCTGCTTTTCATTTATAACTGCACCCAGCACAGCGAGAGTGGAGAACATCTTAGAAATCTGCATGATGTGGCTTTTTTAGAGGCTTGATCAAATACCATAATCACTTTTATATATGAGTAAACTCTGGCTGACTATTCTGTTTTGTGTTTTAGCCAGCAAGACCAAAAAGCAGATATTTGTCAGCTACAATCTTCAAAACACAGACAGCAATTTCACCTTACTCATAGAAAACAGGATCAAAGAAGAAATGACAGCTTTTCCAGACAAGTTCTGATTGTGCATCATTGTAAAAGAAGACGAAGGTTTTGTTTCAGAAAACTTACTTCAATTTTCACACTGACATTAAGTTAGTATATTTCTTTTATATTATTTTGATTGAATTTGTGGTTGTTATTAAATACAGATACACTTGACTAGGATTTTCTTTTTTTTCAAATAGAATCTGAATTTTCAAAGCATTTTTTTTTTTGCTATCCTGCCAAGTAGGATAGCAAATGGATGCTGCAATGGATGAACATGATTGAAAAAGTGCATGTGGTGTGTGGCCTCTACACAGTACTGGGATCTGATGGCGAATCAGTTCCAAATGCTATCTGTACAATTAATCTAATTAATTATGTGTGTAATTAATAATGCTGTGTACTAGCACTGAACATAGTATAGCAGCTTTTAGTGTTCAAATAAAGAAACCCCACATTTTTGTATGGTAAAGCTGTGACATGAGTGTTACTTTTGTCCTTTTAGCCCCTCTTGGTTATAGTACTGGTGCTAAACAATGGATTTCCTCCCATCCCTTGGGCACTCAGAACATGAGAAGGATTTCACAAACGCTTATTTATGCATCCCTGAGGACTACATAGAAGGAAAAAGCACAAGCCAAGTTCTGGAGCAATAGATAAAGCTGTCAGGCTGCTAGAAGAGCATCACATGTAAATTGAGCATATACATAAAATCAGAGAGGTCTACTACCATGACCACCAGTGAAAAGCATCCTGCTGCAACATCTCTGGGCTTACTTTCAGGTAGGATGGGTATCTTTTACTAAGGCAGATCCATTGGCTGTTTTTTTTAATGAGATGGCAGCCAGGAGTTAACTATCTGGGTTTTGGTGGGTTTTTTTCCTTTCATTCCGAGTTGAGCCCTGACTTGTGCTCAAGCATCAGCTTCTGCTTGAGCTGAAGCAAACCAAAACTACTAAACTACTAGTGCTGCTTCTAGACAACTGTCTAAACACCTACAGAAAAGTGATGAATTTATCTTGCTGTGGTGCTACAATCAGCAATTAAAACCTGTAACTGAGAGGCTGCTGCTGTAGAAGGCACAGCTGCTGAGTCTCTTGTCCAAAAGGGTTCGAACACCCAGTGGCTTCAATGTCTCATATTTGGTGTGGGTGCAGAGGGCCTCTCCTTACCTGGTGGGAACAGCTTCCTGTCCTTGGCTGCAGTTCAAGATCAGAATAGCAAAAAGCAACTGTTGAAGGGTGTTTTCTTTTCAATTTACACCACCGAGGAAACAGAGTCAACTATGCTTCTGTAATTGACTGTAAAGGATAATTACTTGCAAATCAATGTGCTGTTTTAATTAGCCTGATTTACAAACAGCTCATTCTGTTTGTAGAGCAGGGTAGGGCTATTTTCTGAGGCATCAGCTGCTGCTGGGTATTTGAGAAGTCACTGCAAGGGAGCCAGACTAGGGAGAGCAAACTGATGGGACAACATCATTTTATTCTGTACATTTACATACAAAGTTCTTCTCAGTAGGTACAACAGATGTAACATCATGCAGACATTTAGCTTGTAAGACTGTTTTCAGTACTTGATTTAAGCTTGTGCTATGAGGAAGCACCACCAGACTATTCATGATCAAAACATACAGTAACACGATTCTTTAAAACTTCATCAGAAACTGAAATGGGGAGGGAGATCTTGCCCACTAGACAAAACACACCGTACTCCTTTCCCAAAACATTTTACACAACACATTTAAAATGAGGTTTGTAATTTCATTTTTTTTCTTAAAAAATTAAATTAAAAAAAAAGTTACAAGGGGGAGATCATCCCCCCACTCAATGGTGTTGTCTCATGTGCCAGCTACAGGCGCAACTTGACATTCACAGAGTTCAGTTAATGGCACTTCTGCTTCCAATTTGGTGACCAATAAAGTGTTTGTCTCCAGGAAGTGGCAACAGTTAAGTAAAATACTTCCACTAAAAAGGACGACAACAAAAAAAGCCTGCTCAGTGAAACCCAAAAGTAAATCACACAACCCCCTTTCAGAGTGGCCACAAACCACTTGCAAACAGGTGTTATCTGTTTGCAGGGTGTCTGGCAACTAAAGCAGTACTGAAATCTTACAAGGGGCACAAAACCCCCAAGATCAAGCATAATGTCACTTCACATTTTTGTTTCAACATACAAAGATGGAGAAAGCCCTTAAATGGTAAACCCAAAGAAAAATCTACTGATGGGCTTAGAGGTTACTGAAGGTTCACAGAAAAAGGCCAAAAATGGACAGGACAGCTTTGGACTGCTTCCCCTGTTGTGGTGGCCAGAAAGAGCCACCTGAGAAAAGCCTTTCCTGGTGATGGCTGCAGAGGAGACATGGCCAAGGAGCCAATGGTGCAGCAGGCTGAGACCCCAGCAGAGAGCCCTGTCCTGCTGCAGGACTAGACAAGGCGGGGCAAGCTTCCCCACGCTTCCTTTCTGCCCTGCTGCATCATCTGGTACTTGGCTCCTCCACACAAGATAGGTTTAGTGAAAGCTTTCCAACTCTGTGAACGCGTGTGGAAGAACATAATCATCATAGAAGTGTTCATATTTTCAGGAAAAGGAGCAAAACTAGAACTGCCAAGGCAGGAAGTTAGTTTTTGCTTTATTGTCGTGACAGAGGCAGAGGGCCAGACTGACTAGAGAAGCTGGGGCTCCACTGCAGATCAGTACCGACTACCTGGTTTCAAGCAAAAAAGCAACAAATCAAATCAACTTCCTAAGAGTTTTTTCTTAACCAAAAAAAACAACAAAAAATTTGCTGCATGTTCCTGTCACCTAATGTATTTACTATCTAAATGTTGATATGTTTAAACAAGTATTCTTTTCCCTGTGCCTGTCATCGGAGAGCAACCACCAGAATAGGAAATGCTAAAGCGCTGTGGACAGCAGCGGTGAGCTCACCAGGAGCACTGGCAGTGCTGGAAGCAGCCGGGTTCACAGGCCTGGATGCTCTGCAAGAGCTGTACTGCACCTTGAGCACACATGGGCCACCAAGGACACCACGAGGGAAGGAGCCACTGACTCCACAGCACGATGGATGGCAGGGCACTGCTTTTTGCCTCTGTGCTTGCACCTTCTCCTCTCCCAGGCCCTTTCTGTATTCCCTGAAGCCTTGTTTTGCTTCTTCAGCTTTTTGTTGTGAACCCATTTCTTTTGTACCCGAATGTGTGTGGCTTGCAACAAGCATCTTGCATCGAAGGCAAAAGGTATTGCACAAATTTGGTGTGAATACTGCACGAGTGGGGAAGGGCTGGGTTTTTCCTCAGGTGAACACAGACTGCAAAGGTCTCGGCACAGAACAAAAAGAAGCAGCCACACTCAAGCCTGACAATAAAACTTGAGTGTAAGGAAGATCAGGCTCTTGCTGTCACAGCAAGTTTAGCAAGGGTGAAAAAAAACAGTAGTGTAACTGGGCGAAACTACCATCAACTGGTCCAGTGTTTCTTACCAGGCTCAAGAAGAACCCAAGTGTCCACATCATCCTCTGTAAAAATTAGCAGCTTTAGGACAACATTGTTACTCTGAACGCAACCACCTCTGTTGCTTCTGCAGGTCTGCCTGTCCCCTTGCATCCGTCAGCATCTGAGGCTGTGCTACCTTACTGCATGGCCTGCCGGGGAGCATGGATCTCTGATTTATTGGGAGCTGTAAGAGGACATTGGCAGCCTAATGGAGGATGGAAATTGTTAGGTACAGTAGTTAATCGACAATATATACAGCAAGGGAGGAAGGGGGAGGGAAGGTAGAGGAGGAGAGTGCAAATGAGCACTTCTCCTGCCTATGAACGCAAGATGTACATCAAACAAAGTGGCAATCATACGGACAGTCAGTACAACATTGACATCCTGCTGCTCTGCTTGAATGTCTGCACTACTGAGCAATCACAAATGGATGGCCTGAGTGAGAAAGGAGAACAGGGAGGGAGAGAGGGGAGAGTTAACTACAATGCAAGAAAGCTGTTTATGGAGTCCTTGCATTGAACTAGATCCTCACCGTATTCTCTTGAGTGAGAACCAAACGCCAATGGCCAAAGGAAATAATTTGGGGGCTGGAGGAGAGAAGACAAGTGGCCACTATCAAAGTGCCATCTGCACAGCAGGAGGTAAACTGGATGTTCACTTTGTGTAGAATTAATCAAATTTAAGTAAACTTTTTTTCCTGAACTAAAATCTTACAAGAGCAGTCAGGAAAGTGAGGAAATAAGGGTGAATTCATTGTATATTCTTGGGTCAGAACCAGAACACATCTCTCAGAGCCCAAGACAGCTGAGTAAGTCATTATTCACAGGCTATCAATTAATTCCTTTCCAACAATCATTTAAACAGTTTTCCCACTTAAATTGAAAACCCAAACCCTGGTTCTAAAAACACTTAAGACAATAAATACCAGGACACTCATTTCCCAGGAGCAGATATCCCAGCTATGCTGCCTTTTGGAATAAACATATAGATAATTTCCCATGCTCCTTATTATTTATCACTGCTGGTCTATGCTTTTTTCCTGGAGCAGTCAGAGATCCTGATAATTATAACCATTCTAGACAAAATTCATTTTTGCACCATTAGTCAAATCATTTGCATCATCTACATTACAATTAAGGACCAGTGGCAATCACCTAAAATAGATTAATATATTCTTAAAATGCAGAAAGCTGATTCTCATTGAAAAATCAGCTTGGTGGGGTAGGATTTTCTCCAATGCATTCAGTGAAAACAAAAAAGGACTAATTTAGAAATTAACTTTTAAGTGCACATGGGCTATAAAGACAAATATAAGCTGCCTAAAATGCAGTCAGAGTTTGAGTCACAAGAGGTTTTGCTTTGCTTTTTCTTCCTTTTTTTTTCCTCTTTTTTACTGTATACAAACACAGCAGGCAATCTGGGCACTTGGACTTTCTAGACAGGCAGAAGAATGTTGCACAAGTCTAAGTTTAAGTCAATTCAACTTTGCAGTGAATCCCTCTTTCCTTTAAAGAAACACAAAAAACAAAACAGAAAACAACACTCCCCCTCCCCCCATGGTTTCTTTCTTGGAATGGCTGCACCTCTTAAAAGATGGCTTCATTTTTGTGATCTATGAAGGGAAAAGGAAATAAAGTGCTTCTTGAGAATAAATCAAAATAAATATACATATTTAATGGCAGGAAAAAAAGAGTTCTTAAGGGCTACTGCCAGCCAGGTCTTTTCTCAAATGAGTCTTTTCCCCCAAAACTTTTCAAAAGTAATCTGCACGACTGTTGAAGATGCCAAAATTTGCTTTAGTAGCAGAGTTGAATTCCTCTAAGTTTGTGTCTGCTCCATCACTGGTTTGTAAAATCTGTGCAAAACACCTTTGCCCAAAGTGCAACTCCTCCCGCACAACAGCATCAAATAAAATACAAAAGGAAGAGAAGAAATATAAGACGGGGAAATAAAATAATTAAAAAAAAAAAAAGGAGAAGGGAAAAAATCCACCCAGTTACATCTACTTCATGCCATTGGCAGTGGTGTTCTCCGAGATGCCGTCGCTCACAGCTGCTGAGTCGTGGAGGCCAGAGTAATCCTTGAGTTCAGAGTTTGTCAGGAGCAGGGGCTGCTCGCCCTTCTTGTGCGGCAGCAGCGGCTGCCGGGTGTAGTGTTCCCCGTCTGGGATGTTCTCAGGCAGGTGCTGGTTCTTGCTCTCGGGCAGCAGCAGGATGCAGATGATGCAGATGAGTGTGCAGCAGGCGAAGATGACGTGGTGGAGGAAGTAACCTTTCTGGTTGTGCAGCTCCATGATGGGGGCGGTCAGGCGGCCGAAGCCTGCGCTGGCCAGCACCAGCCCCAGCCCGCCACCCCTGCAAACAAGAGAACGGGCAAAATAATCACACTCGAGTATCATTTCACACCCATTTAACTGCCCCACATAAGAAGAAGAGAAGCTTTACCATGTGAATGTGTAGACAGCACTCTAAAGTACTCCCAGTTCCAAGTACTCCCACATTCAGTGAGGGAAAACCAGATTTTGCTTAGCATGCCACCCTTCTCCACTTAGACAAGACACACCAAGGAGAAGTAAGTGCAGAAGTCAATTCTGGCTGCCTCTAAAGTATCTGGTACCATTCAGCAGTGGAGGCAGGAGATTAGACTTTACAATCCATTATACCAAACACAGAGTGCTGGAATATTTTCTACCTAAAATCATGTTATGGCTGGAAATTCTCTACACAGTGGAGATGCAATAAAATGCATAACTTTCAGAAAAAAAGAAGTGTGAAAATAGACTCATATTCCTCCAGCTAGAGGCACAGAGGCTGCTTGCGAAAGGCCAGTTCAGTGCTCTCTCCTGATGCTTGGCTATGCAAGCAAACTCTCTTGCAATTCCTTGTCTTGCTTATCAGCATCTCTCCAGAGGCTGGTGCAGGAGGCCTGGCACACATCACATCCTGGGGCTGTCTCTGCTGGGTGTCCCCACACAGAAGTGGCACTGCAGGTGTTTTTTTGGGGAAGGCCATACCCTCCTGCTGTGACACAACTGAGGTCTCCTGCCAGCAGAGGGTCGCCCTTAAATGACTCATTTTAACAAAATCTGTGAGAGTGGCAGCTCCTCTTTCATTTTTCAAAGACTGCTGCCTGCAGAGGGAGACCTCCCTGTGAGTTTAATCACTGGCATCCTGCTTCCCTACCAAGCCTGTGAGGGCAGCACACTTCCTACACTTCCTCTGGGAGATGCCATCTATTCTGCAGATCAGAGGGGTTCAGTTCCTGGCCCAATGCAGAACTGTAACTATCAACAACAACTGGCCCTTACAGAAGACGGCTTGCAGAAAGCAAATGGACTGCTTTATGTCAAATATTTGGCATAAAACCAGCTTCCCAGACTACAGCATCCTGGAAATCACTGTACAAATAAACCTACAAATGCCAAATTCACTCAGCCAACCATAGTGTTAAAGCTAATCTTTACTCAATCCTTTCCAAAATCCACTGCTGCTTGCTTGACAGCTGAAGGATAGCAAACCTGGGTTTCAAAAGATGCTCTTGGGACACTGACTGGATCAAAAATTCACATATGTATGTTCCAGTTCTTCAGACTCAGCAGAGCATCTTTCACAGACCACAGTGGCTTCCCCAAATACTGCAAAAGCCCTTATTAAAAACTTGCCAGCTTTCCGATGGCAATTTAGAAACCCAGCTGAATGCAACTATTGTGCAACTGGCCTCCCTGCAACTTCATTAATACACTCACATGAGTAATTGACACAACCAGTCCCAAATGTATTGCAGATCTCTCTCCAAGCTGGCTCTGGAGCAACAAAAGCCTGGCTCATTTACATCAGTGATTGCAATGGCTAAATTGTATCTCAACCCCCCTGAGAAGGACCTGAGGTGAGTTTTAAATGCTGCTGTAGAAGGACATCAAGCAAGCTGAAAGAAAACGGGAAAAGGCAACAACAAAGATGGCTCTGTCATTTATGGGTCAAGTGGCTTCAGATTTACAGGGGGGGAAAAAGTTTTTCCATATGACGTCAGTAATTAGAGTAGGCATTACTTTTTCCAGTGCCATCAAAACCTGGCCGAGGAAGGCTTGAAAGTGCGTTTCAGTGTGTGTCTTAAAAGGGGTTTCTTTAAAGTTTAACTACTGCAGATGTGAAATGTGAAGGGAAAAAAAAAAAGAGAAAATTGAAAATACTCTCAGGAATTTTTTGTTGTTTCTGTGCACATCAAGAAAACAGCTATAGGACAGAAGAGGCAGCATGCTCATGATTCACACTGTTTTTGTAGGTGACAAGGGGCAGCAGGTGGAAAAGAAAAACATTCTGAGTGCTTTGGGGCATTGCTCCTCCTCAGCACAAGGAATTCCACGGCAGGGGCCAGCGTCTGTACTTCAAAAACTCTCCAGATGCAGAGTGGAGCCTGGAGAGGGAGTGCGAGGGCTGCTGGCACCCACAGTGAGTCCCAGCTTTCTCTCTTGCACTTCTGCCTGCCAGTGCCTGCTCTGGGGGGCCTTTCCTATGGCATGGCCCCATGGATGATCAATCAGGACCACTTTCCCAACTCCTGCTACCCCACTGACAGTGGGGAGGGATGGTTTGCATGAGGTTTATGGTCCTAACATGGGTAAATCGCAAAATTCAAAATTCTGCCCTCAGAAAGGTCCTGCTTGCTCATACGGTAGAATTTCCTTGCTTGCTACCTCAGTGTTTTGTCAGAGAGCAGCAAGACATCCTCACTGACATTCTAAGGGAAGGGTCTTGTCCTGCTCAGCACTCCTCAGGAGAGCAGAGAATTGTTACTCCTGTCTTCAGACAGCCATGTCTGCATTGAGCAAATGGGTCAACACACAACATGGCTCAGAGTACAAGTGAGCCAGAGAGATGCCCAGGCTAAAGGAGGCTTTGGGAGAGCACCTAGTCCAGCCTCCTGCACAAAGCAGGGCCAGCACTGAAATCAGACCAGGTTTTCCAGCTCAGCCACTTCTTAAAGTCAGTCCCTGAAAACCTCCACAGCTTGTACATAAAGGACATTTTGTGCACTCAGTCCTAGGCCAGAGATTCAAGTAATACACCAGCATACCCTTGGCCCCATGGAGCAAGCACCACCTTTGAGAAGCCAGGCCTTATTCAGGTCCCAGTAAACAGCCCTGCATCCCACTATGTTGAGGAATACATTCAGTGCAGGTAGCTGGGTGGGCAAGGTGTGGTGTCAGCTGCAGATTGAGCTCAGGGGGGTGGGACCCCAAGAGGAGAGGCTGTCAACAGGTGCAGAGCGTCTGTGTGAATGTGACTGAGCCAAGTGGCTCCTGGGTGGTCAGAAAGGAAAGTTTCCTCAACAACTGGAAATTTGGCTTGAGGCAGCTCTTTATGGGAAAAGATCCTAATTCAGCCATCCTGCCCACTCTTTGGCTGTGTGGGCACAAAAGCAGGACATTGAGAGAAAAAGCCAGAACCATCTTCCACTTGATAGTAACTGAGAATGTGGAGGATGAGGAGAGGACATGCTGTATTTTGTTCAGCCTATTCCCATTTAGTAGACATGCAGGCTATAGTGGTGAGAAGATTATTCCATGTGGATTATCAGTGACACTTGGTGCTTTAATTCAGCATTTGCAGGGAGGTCTGCACTGAAGTCCCAGGTACAAATAAGGATAGCTCCTGATGAAGTCCCCCTGCCTACTACCAGGAAACTGGGCTGCAGTGCACAGATCACAAGGACCCCTCTGTGACACATGACAGTGTGGAATGTTCATGTTGCTGGAGCAGGTGTCACCTCTTGGTGATGAAGGTCTGGCTGTTCTCCTCTTGGAACTACTCATCTCAACGCCACAGCAGCAGAGATGGATGAGTGCTGTGGGTTTGCTGTCATGCCACTGCTACCCCAGGTAATGGCAGTGCTATTTTCCACTCCCAGGGATTTGCAGACAATGGATTTGATCAGGGAAACCCCAGAGAAAGCCACAGCACTCTCTTTGCCTTCCTTTTCCTTAAGGTTCCTTGAGATCCAACCAAAAGCATATTAGTATCATACAATGGTTTTGGGTTGGAAGGGATCTTAAAGATCATTTAGTTCCAACTCCCAAAGGCATCCAGGGTGACATTTTGGAAAGCAGGTTATGAGGGACTAGCCAGATCCCAGAAAAAGGCAAGACAGAAGGCAGTTTAAGCACACCTCTGCATGAGACAGATTTATGCACTGTCCTGAGTTATACCTCCTAATTACAATCCTGAGGGGATCTCATTGTGGTGGTAGGATCACAGAGCAGTGCAGAGTGTCATAATTTCTACAAATAAACAGGGACCCTGAGGCATATCTAGCTGTTGTCACTCGCCTGGTGTCACCCAGCAGAGTCAGGGGAAGCAGAATTCTGGCTCCCAGCCAGGATTTTGTCCCACTCCCTGTAGCAACATAAGTGATTTAAGGGAAAAAAGCTTGCTAAGTTCAGACTGCACATCTGACTCTACTTGGCAGATTCTCTTCTGGCTGACATGGTCAATTCCTTATCTGTGTGTCTTTCAAACAGAGCCAAGGAGAAAATTAAAAAGGCATAAAAACACCAAACTGATTGACACACACATAAATAAATAGCTGTTAGTGTTTCAGGTTGCTGTATAATCTCACTCCTCACACTGCCTTTTCCAGTGGAATTAATGCTATCCATAAAATACATTCACAAATTTAGATAGCCTGAAAAAAAAAAAGACCACGGAGCAAGGAGACTCTGGCTACTCAGATGACAGTTTTGCAATAATACTTTTGCAAAGTAGTTGAAAAGGCATATAATTTGGAGGGGACCAAAAAAAAAAAAAGTATCCTCTTTCCTCTACTCTCCCTCTCTCTCCCACCCATATGACCTACATTCATGGGAAATTCAGTGAAATCAGAGCAAACTCCTGAATTGCTGTGGCATTGCTGAAAGCATATTCCAGAACACAGAAGCACAACCTTTGTGCTGTGAAAGATAACAGTGCATGTACAAAATGATACAAACTCCTGACCATACAAAGATGTGTTATGGAAACTCTCCAACAAAGATGATTTGTCTGATTTCTCCTATTTCCCAGGATGAAAGTGCTCCTCTTTAGAAAAACTTTGAGCCTCTGCTAAGATAGGTCTGATTGTGAAGAGAAAGACAGCTTTGTCTGCAATAAAGGCAGAGAGACAGGCTTGCAGAGAACCTCTATGCACCAAAAGCATTTACACTACAGGTCTCAACACCTTCCTTCCACTGAAGCACCCCTGCAGCTGTCCTGGTTAATCTGCCCTATGCAGGCAGGGATTGCTGGCACCTCTGCACAGTCATGGAATCCCTCCTTTAATATCAAGATGCAGACTCACCTGATTGCTGCTTGAACAAATCCCGCAGAGTTAGTGAAGCAATGACAATGCTCAACCTCACAAAGTGCTTCAGTGGAGTATTTAAAACCCTACCAAGCTGCAATTCATGTGCTGCCAGGCCTGCTGATCATCACCACGACGGGACACAAGGTGGAGCCGTGGAAAACAAAGCCTCTCTATACACAGACAGGAATTTACTTGCTCAGTCTGACTGCAGCCACTGCAAAAAGCAGCCCCCAAGCTGCTGTGAGGTCTCCAGTTACGTGGGGCTTCCCCTCCCATACAGTGTGTTAAGTTACACAGCCCATTATCAATCAAATGAGGATAATTTTGTCCCCATCTTTTGAGGAGGGCTCCAAAGTCTCACCTGATTACTGTGGGTGTGATTTCAGCACAGAAGAACACGCTGAGGCTTCCAACAGCATGTGAAGAGAACATACCCACGATGGAAAACGCAACAGAGAATTTGTCTTTGACACTGTCACTCATACCTGGCAAGACAAGTGTGTTCACAAAAAGTAAGAATAAGGTCAAACTTCTAAGGAAGAAAACAATCAATGAAGTTGATATTACTCTTCTCCCTCAACAGGAATTTGAGTAATTTTGTAATACTAATTTAAAACTGGTATTTATAAAATCCATTCCCCAAACACCTGAGATACAAACACATGAAAAAAACCCATAATGTCATGCCAAAAAATGACAGTGGTCTCTGATTTTTTTATCCTCAGACACCACAGAAAAGGTAAAACCCATGAAAAAACAAAATCTTTGGTCAGTCTTTTAGGCACCAGCCTCTTCCCTCTCATGCTTGACAGAGAAGTGGATGCAGGCAGTGTTCCTCAAGCTGCCAAACATCTTGTACAGTGGGGCTTGAGCACTGAAGAGGCTTCCAGGACAAGAGAGGAAAGAACTAGAAGTGCTCCCATCTCTGTGCTAAGCTTCTGCATGTGATCAGTCTGCAACCTCTGTCGTAACTCCCAGCTTGACAACTCTGGGCGAGAGCAGCCGATGCCAAGGACGGCAAGGCACTCCTTAAGCCAGGGCTGTTTGCTCAACCCTTTCACAGCTGGATGCCAGCAAGGTTTCCAGGAGCAAACAGTGTCTATCAAGCACTTGCAGAAACCCCAGCAAATCTAAACAAAGCTCAAGGAAACTGTCTCTGGCCATGATGACAGTACATCTCTCACCAGATCCCTGCTTGCCACCTCCTGTGGGCAGGGCTGGCATCTCTGACCAGGGTTGCACAAGCTCATGTAGCCTGTCCTGGCCAGCAAGGAGGCCACATCACTCACACACACCATTGCACCATACAAGGGTGCATCATGCCTGACAGGAGCACTGGGGAAAGGACTGGAACTTTGCAGCCAGTGCTCCCTCACCTTTCTACACACATGTCCCAAGGCCTGCCTGAAGAAAGAACTGCTGTGTGCAGTCCCAAGCAGGCATACTGTCTGGCTTGGATCCAGTGAAAATTAACACCTGCTTTTGTTCTTGCTGAATATATCAGCTGTCAGGAGAGTAAAAGTAGTTTGTGAGCTCTTTGGTTACATCTTCTGAAATGTGCTACAGCTTGCTCGGGGCTAAGCTCTTTCTGCAATGCACCCCAAGTCTGGGGGAGAGAGCAAATTCTGCCAGCTGACGAGGATGTGGGCACAGCACCTTGCAAACCATGGGTCTCTGGCCACTCTTGCATAGCAAGTGAGGCTACACCATTGATGACCTCAGGGAATCATGGCTGCTCAGCAGAACAGACCTTGGAAAAACTGGGCAAGGACAGGTCCATCAAATCTGATACACAAAGGTACATTTTGTTCCCCTGTAGATTGTTACTGCATTGCTCCTATAGTACCTCATCTTGGGAAAGCATTTTTTAAGGTGTTTAACTCTCCTTATTTAAAGAGTCCTTAAGGTGTTATAGTCCCCTCTTCTTTTCTGGGAAAAAAAAAAGAAATTCTGAGATTCTTGAACTCAGATTTTGAATCTCAGAAGGAGACTTTCTGAGAAAGCCTTACCCTGTATGTCAAACTCTGGGGGACCTCTGCACCCTCTCTTGACATGCAGAGGTGAGTTCTATGTGGAGGGGATGCTACACAAAGAGGCTGAGCATAGATGAGCAGGCCTGCCTGTCAGTGGGGTCTCAAGGCACTGCACAGAAGTGGACTTTCCCCCTGAACCCCTTTGTGGCAGCAGCTCTGCTCTGGGTGCTTTGGCTGAGGCCTTTTGGATCTACCTGTTCCTGGGGGAGTGCTTCCCACATGATGCAGATTTGTCTGTAAATCATACCTGAGTCTGGAAGTTGACTGTATTTTCCAATCACTGGATCCAAGACCATGGAAATCAGAGAAAGATAAAAAAGAGAAAGGGAGTGAAAACAAGAACATACAGTTTTTATATGTTTATTTATCTGAAAAAAAAAAAAAAAGGGTAAATTCCACATGCCACCTTAGCCCCACCCTCTGACTCCCAATTCTTTCCCATGCCAAAACCTTCACATCTTTCCCTGGCCACCAGAGAGGACATGCTGTGTCCAGGCACATCTCAGCTGGAGGACAGCATGCTAATGAGACAGTGATAACAAACCAGCAGTAAAGCATATTTAAAAGCCCCAGAATTACCACTGGGATTAACACAAAAGCCTCTTTGTTGTTAATGAAGGGGGAGAAGAGAAAATGCCCTCCTGCTGCAGCCCTGAGGGAATGGCCAACAGAAGCTTGGGTTAGAGAGCAAAATCTGGGCATCAGTGCTGTCAGACTGGTGGGAGACCTATTCCTCTCTAAAACCATGAGCTGATGGTCCATGTGTCACACTAGCCACCAAACCTAACCACACAGGAGCACATGGCAGCACTGGGCAGCAAGGGGAAGGGCATCAGCACAAGCTGGGCACAGCTCTGCTGGTCATCTCCCATCCTGATTCTGTGACTTTCCAGATGACACTCCAGAGTTCAGAGGAGGGGTCAAACAAGGAGAGCTTCAAGGTCTGCTGCAGGCTTGTGGCTGGTGGAGAATACCCCTCTCCCTCTCACCATTCTCAAATACTGATTTCATTTTCCGATTACACCCAAATTATGCTAAATTAAAACATGCAAGATGCTGTGACAGATTTCATAATAAACAGGATCACTGCTTCTCTCCAAACAATATCTAGTTCTTCTGAGGAAGAGGTGGCATGGTCAAGAGTGGGGAGAGCTGCTCTGAAGTTTGAGGCTGCCTTTCTCTCCTCTTCCCACAAAGAAAAGAGTGGAGTCAGAAAGGCTGACAAGGGCACTGCATTGAGAGTGCCAGTGTAGCACAAAACACTTAAAGCCATGCCTGATCTTCTGGCAACTTGGCTCACAAAACCACCTAAACCTGTTATGGAAAAGGTTGTAATGAGTCCTACAGGGTGTGGCCTCCCACCTCCCTCATAAATTTATTTTGAAAAAATGCAACCAGATTTTCGTGGCTCTGGAGCAGACTAAGGGCTCTGACACACTGTCTCTCAACTAAGCAAGTGTGTGTATTGCCACAACAGCCTCAACAAACATGTCCCATCCTTAAAACAAAAATTAAAATGGGCAAATTCAGTGTAGAGAGACCCTGATGGACACCCACAGAAGAACATGGAGTTCTGGGAGGTTGCACACATGCACAGTGTGAATGTGCATGTGAATGGTCTCAGTCCATCAACAGACATGGTGAGGTGCAGCAGGGGGCTTCTCCCACTCTCAGCTAGGATTGCTGGACATGGTAAATATGTGCTCAAGGGGAATGTAAACATCTGCGCCAAGCTGGGAGCAAACACACATGATGCTGGAGTTTCCTCCATGTCATGAAAGAGGTTCCCTGTTTCCCTCCTACACTCCCACAAATAACTTGTTTGCTAAAGGCGAACTTAGTAAATGCCTCCGGGAAACAGAGTCTGTAAATATGAACAATTCCTGTTGGCTCAGAGCTGCCCTCAGTATGCAAGTGTGTGAAAGCTTTCCATCCTCAATGCAAAAAGCTCTTTCTTAAGGCCCTCAATTATTTCTAAATTTAGAATTTAAAACCAGCAACAGCCAGTGTTCTGGTATTCGTCTCACATCCAGTTTGTCCAAAGTATGTCTCAACCCTCTTCCCCCTTCCTTGGGGTGGGGTTTTATGGGACAGGGGTCTAATGATTGGACACTGTGAGAGAGGCAAAGCACATTCCAGATTCCCTCTGCTTCAACACCTCTCTGATTCATCAAGTTCAACCTCCTCAAGCAATAAAAAATGAAGGGAATAGAATAAAATTGAAAAAGGAAAGGGAATATTTCTATAGCAGTTTCAATAGCTGAAGCAGCTCAAAAGGGCCACACAAAAGTTATTGCCTGCAAAGGAAGAGGTGGGACACTCACTTTTTGCAGGAACAACAATTTCAAATGCTGTGTCACTTTCCAAAGTCATGTGTATACATTCACATGGACTAAACATACACGGTGTGTTAAAAGTGGGGTCTTTCAGCTGAACCATTCCTGTGCTACCTTTTTATTACTTCTTCATAGCAAGATGCTAAGAGCAAGCAGAGGACATACACCTACTGCTTTAATTTCTGCATGGTTTGGAGGCCACTTGAGAAGCAGACTTGAGTGGGAAAGTTTTCCCTTCCCAATCTCGATATAGCTCTTTCCCTGGCGGATGTTTCACTAAAATAAAATTGGAAGCATTTCTTGTTTCCTTGCTTGTTTTCTTGGTGACTACCCCGGATACAGCACCAAAGCTCAATAAGCTTCACCATGGGAATCATCCAGAATACAATGCCTTTTGTTAATGAGCTGAGAAACAAGTGTTTGGGGAAACCTTCAAACAAACTCAGATTCTAAAACTATGCAGGTGTATCACATGACAAATCCGGGACAGACAAAGGAAATGCCAGTATTTCCTGGTCCCTTGTTTTCATGTCAAGCTTGTGTGGTCCTGAAAAGCTCTCATCTCCAACTTACAGTTGAGAAGGCCCAGCTGCAGAAGTGATGCCAGAGCTGTAAGTATCATGAAGAGCAGGAGTCCTCCTCTCCTGCCCAGAAAGCCAACCACGGGGCACATGGCCAGGCAGGATGCCAGCGCAATCCCGGCCATGGTGTAGTAGTCTGCGTAGAAGTTGTGGGTAATCGCCATCTTCGCTTCGTGCCCCATCATACTTTTTGCAAAACAGTGGTGTATGCCGTAACCAGTCAGCCTGGGAGAAACAGGAGAGGGCAAGAGAGACCATTGCTGAGAGGGCAGAACACACACTGCAGTGTTATTCAGTGTGAGGAGGCATTAATGCAGGAGTACAACACCCTAAGTTCAGAAGCTTATCTCTAGGTGCTACTGTGAAAATAAGCATTGATAAAAAGAAGCAAAAGAAAAAAAAATCTCCGTTCAACCAAATATTTACTGACTTTATTCATTTAGCTGCTGCTCATGGTATGATCAAGGCATGGGGATCTTTAGAACTCCTAGTGCATGGTAGATTTTCCCATTGTATTTGAGAAATCCCATTCCCAGAGGAGCACATCTCTCTGTTCCCAGTGCCCCTGCTGACAGTACAGAGCCAGAACTGCTGTGAAGAAGTAGGCTCTGTGCTAGGACAGCAAAACACCAGGAACACCCACCTGCCTGTGGCATTTGGTCATACTAAATACAAGCATTACACCTCACTTCCCAAGCTAACCTGGTAAAACTGAAATCCCCTGAGAAAGGAGTGTTTGAAGTTGTATGTGCTGCAATGATTATTACAATTATGAAACAATAAGATCTAATTCAGTCTACACATTTACACCACCCTTCACAGCAATGTGTCTCCTCCTCTTTAAAAAATTTCTTTGAGATGCCACTGATCAACATCTTACCATCACATTTCACACATCTTTCTCCTGTCTCACCCTCTGCCTCCAAAAAATGGAAAAGAATAAAAGGAAGAAAGAGAAGGGGGCTGAAGGTACAAAAGTCTGATGAGAAGCCCCAGCTTCACCCCTGATGTGGTACAAAACAGCAGCAGGGATGCAACAGGAGAGGTCAATGCTCTCAACTGCACCCATCACAGCTCAAGTACCTCTGCCAGGAAGAACCTCTTGTCCCTGGCACTTATACAAGACAAATCTCATGGCACAAATTAACAGTGCTTGAGAGAGTGGGAGGCACAGATCCAGGTTGCCAAAAAAAAAGAAAAAAAAAAAAGAAAAAAAGGCAGGTACATTACACTGATACACTTCTGTACTTCTGAAGTTCAGGAATTTGAAGCTCTGTCAGTATAAATTGGGTATCCAAATAAGCATAGAAACAGCTGTGGGGCTGTGCAGACCCTGAGTGCAGCATGACAGCCCACGGCCTGAGGAGCTTTTCTTGCAAACTTGTGAATCAATGCTCTAGTTTAAAACCCCAACCTCAATACCAAACACCTTGCCCCTGATAAAAACCTAATACAAGTGCTTCCTGTTACACAAAATTGACTTTTGCTTTGAATAACTAGATTATAGCTGACTCCTCCCATAAGAGAAATATTAATCAGCAAAACAAGTAGTAATAAAAGGGCAGAGTTAACCAGCTTTTCTTCTGTCTTTCTCTTCTATGCATGCAAACACAGTTGTAGAAGTTGCTATTGAGATCATGACTTATAAAATAAATTATTTAATCATTTGGACTTTGCTTTCCAGCCTGTTCCCTAAGAATTACTCTATTCTCTTCACTTGGTGATCAGCTCAGAATTGTTACTTTTAAAATTGAATTCTTGTCTTCCTTAATTTCTTTTTGTTCCCTGCAGAAGGTTCCTTCTCCATGAACTAAGAATTTAGCACAGCCCTGTCTAACAGGAGTAATAGAAGTAAAATTAATTTTTTTTCCACCCCTTAAAAAAAACCATGAAATCTATTTCCTCAGATGTACATCTGCTTCATGCTCTGCTTGGATGCAAACAGCCTTCATGTGCTAATGCCAGAAATTATTTTTTGGACTGCCTAGATCTGATTTAAGGAATTTCCAAATATGCAAATTAATGTGGGTGAGGGAGAAGGGGAGAATTCCCCATGTAAGCAGTTTTCACAAATACATTTAACACCGTCTACCAAATGTACTTGGTGAGCCTAAGAAGAAAGGACTCTTTCAGAACAGAGCTAGTCCCTCACTGGTGGGTGGAAGAGAGACACAAAACTCATAAAACCAGAGTTGGTTCTGCAACAATTACGCTGGAGACTGACCCCTGAAGTCTGTGTGCTTGTGAATGACTACTTGCCCAGCATGGGGGCTGTCCCCTCTGGGTGCTGACTGATCCATAAGCCTGCTAACAGCAGTGAGGGCTGCAGAGCAGTGCCCTGAAGTGAGGAAGAAAAAGCCACAAGAGAGCTACATACTTTGAAACCTAGCAGAGAAAGGGGCTTCCCAGCCTTCTCCAGCCCCACCTCCAATTTGAAAAGAAAACCATGAAAAATTCAAATGGGCGTTTTACAAGGTGGAAAAATTAGAAAATGCACTGCTGGTGCCCTTCCAGAATTTGCAAGTTAATGTATTTCCTCTTTACAAGGTGTCAGTTCTGCACAGAAGATCTCAGAACCTGTAACCTGCAAAACCCTCAGGCTGATGCTTGTTTTTGCCCACATGAACATGTCCAAACTGAAGCCTTAGGAGGCAAGCATCACATTGTCCTGTTGGAGACTGCACATTCCCCCTGTGACCCCCTGCACATAATTTGGGAGTGCTGAGGCACTTTGTAATCTGCCTTTGAAGACCCACCAAACACAGCTGTTATACGAGGGAGCAACTTGTATTTACTGGCAAGCACCATCTTCCTCTGCACCACAGCCCTGTCAGATGTAAACAACTTGAACCTGTACTCCTGGGGCATGAATGGTTTCCAAACTCCCACCTGGGATGCCAAGCAGATGTGTGTATGCATGGGCACTTATCAGCACGTGGCCACACCAGACCACTGGTGACAGCAACACAATTGCAGCATGGCACCTGAGAAGATGCAGTTCTGCTGCCTGAAACAGCCACTGAGCTCCTCCATGTTTGCCATAAAAACATGGTTCCCTGCAACAGCTTGTGTTTTTCCAGGATCATTTATCAGAGATGTTAGTGAAGGGTCCCACAGTAGGAAATAGTGGAGCTCCCTCATCACTTCCCATTGCTGCTCCAGTTCACTGACCACACAGATATTTAAACAAAGAGATTGCACTTACGAGTTCACACACAACACTACGATGTTTTTCCACAGGTTCCTTGTTCCCACCACTTTAACAATGCAGACTTTCTTTGGTCTCCTGGTGATTTCCTTTTCCAGCTCTGAAACAAACCAAATCAGAATTATAATTTCACTGAGGAGAATGAGAAGATTTACTTGTGAACTAAGATATTCTGAGGGATGTTCTGGAGAGCAGAACACTATTGATTACATTTATAGGAGCTATAAAAACACTGAACTACCTGCCTAAAGTCCAGCACAGGTTCCTCCTTTTCTTCCAGGCTTCTCTTCATCTTCTTGGGGCAAAAGAAGTAAGAACTCCATACTCCAAACATCCTCCCAGTTAAAAATGTGTATGTAAAGTGGGAGCATTATGGAGCTTGACCCCAACAAGCATGATAGCAAATTTCTTGAAGAACTTCAGGATTCTGTTAATTTTTAGAACCCTCCACAGGGAGGACTGCACTCATGCAGCTACAGGCTCTGCCCCCATTCTGCAATGCATACCTAAAAAGCCATGGAAAGGACTGGAGCTCAAACTCATTTTTCATGGATCGTCTTTTGTAGTTTGTTCAAATGCAAGCTTGAGAATGCAGTGGCTAGGACATTATGTCAGCTCATCCATCTTCCACTCCACTCCCTTTTCAAATATTTAAAAATATTCTGATGGATGTCCTCAACCTTAAGACATTTCCTTAAAGAAAAATCATTGGGCATCAGCAGCTGTGGTGTCTTTGCATTTCAGAACTAAAACACCACCATATCCTTCCAGTTCTGGGCAGCTTCAAGTGAACTTTTCTTTGCAATGCTGAAATAACTTACAAGCCTTACAAATGCTGCCTCTGATACCTTGTTGGCATGGGACAATAATGAAGGGCACTGTTTATTTCCCAATTATCCTTAAGTTGGAGTTTGAACACCTACCTAAGCGTGCCAAAGCAGCCACTGTTTCCAAGCTACCGGATCAGTGGGCAATAAGTCCAATAAAAGCAGGAGGAGCTGTAGCTATAAAGAAGCATCACAAAAATAATGCCCACCAAGAGCACAGACTAGGTCTGTTTTCTGGGGTAAAGGCTTTTACTGCTGCTTTCCTTTTTTTTTTTTTCTTTTCCCCTCACTGTGTTCAAAGGCAGCAGCGTGGCCCTGTTGTGAAGGGTGCATGAGTTCTCTTCGTGCATACACAATGAGCTTGGGTGTCCTCAGCTGCCCACACTGGCCTTGCCTGCCCTGACCTCTGCCTTACTCTGCTGAATAGCAGCTTCCTAAAGAGATGCAAGACAGGAGAAAATAAAAGCAAGCTGGGGGGGAAGGGGGGATTTAAAAAAAAAAGTCACCTGAATTTACAAATGAAACAAAAACCACATTTGCCAGCTATTATTTGAAAAGTGCATCACAAAAATAATAAATCAAGCAAACACTATTTACATGCAAATACTTGATCTACTAACTGCTCACAGGTCACTTCTGGTCTTCTCTCTAGAGTAATTACTGGGAAGGCTTCTGACAAAAGCAGCGAAGTGTATTTTACATTAGTGATTGTATTTAGGCAGAATATTGCTATACTACTTTCCTAACTACCTGATAATGGCCATTTCTCCCCAGAATCTATGCAGCATACAAAAGCAGAAAAACTAAGGTGGAACAATAGAAAAAAATTAGTTAAATAAATATTTGTATTACAGAAACCCTCTTCAGACTCAGCAATGGATCGGGCCCATATTAAAATATAAGCGATAAAAAAATTGGAGCCTAATCTCAAAGAACAAGGTCAAAATCATTTTTGTAGCAAGATTCTAGGAAGGAATAAGTGGGAACAAAATAATTCAGAATAATTGAAGCAGTTAGTAAAACATAATTATAAAGGCCATGGTTGAGTCCAGGCCAAACCTTCTACAGAAAAAAAAAAATCAAAGCAAACACTAGAAGAAGCATAAGGGTTTTGAAAGGCTGTTGGTGGGTGTTAACTATTTCAGCTGAAGGGCAACAATAAAAATCACTACCCAAACAACACATACTGCACAGATTTCAAAAGGGTTCACTCTCAAACTAAGAATGACCAGATCTGGCCTATAAAGTAAAACATCTCATCCTCTGTACAGCAGAAGGTAAATATGCCAGATTTTCTTAATCTGATAGGGTTTTTTGTTTGTTGGTTTCTCAGAGAAATCTTTACTTTTTTCTTTCAAGACAGAGAGTAGTCTAACTTGTAAACACATGCTGTACTGAGCCACAACTCAATAAAATCAAGAGAAGCAATGATCAACTTGGCTACACTTTTATTTGCAACCAACCATTATTACGCCCTCCACTCCTGTTTTGTTCATATATCATGTCTTCCTATAATCAATATGTTCTTTGTTTATTGTCATGCATCCTTCTCACCTGCACTCAGGCCCCCCTTTTAAACTTTCTCATAAGTCAGTGCTTCTGAACTAGTTCCCACCAGTGTTTTTTCACTGAACTGCTGTTCTGCCCTCAAGTAAAGGCTCACTTGGTTATGTGAACTGTCAAACAGCTCCTGTGTCAGCTGCAGTGAGGATCACACATGACAGGGGAGCTCACCCCTTCTCTACCCTACTCACGCAGCAGTCTTTTTGCAGTGGACCCTTAATCTGCTTTTGTGGGGGTTATACGCCATGGACACATCACAGCATCATACAAAAATGTCTTGATTCCAGATGTAACATCATTACAAGCATTTAAAAACAAACAAACAAACAAAAAAAAAAGAAAAAAAAAAAGAGGGGAAAAAAGAATCTGGTCTCAAACCTTACACCAAAGAATGCAAACAGAACCTAACTTTTTATTGAGGGCCTTGTGACTTAACCAGCTATTTACGCCTCCATCCCTCTAGGATGTTGTTAAAACTCCAAATCTAAGTCACCTGCTTTAGATGAATGATTTGCCTCCAAGTCTCCAACACAATCCATCTTTCTGATGGCTTTCTCCCTCCTTTGCTTCTATGAATACTAGTGAGATATTCACCAAAAATCTCCATTGCAAAATTAATGACCTGCAATAACCAAAATATCATTCTAATAAGAAAAAATAAGCTATGTGACTTGCCAAAAAGCCATCAACTACAGAACTGGCTCTCATGTAAGCGACCTGCTGTCTTTGGAGGGAGCCTGCCTGCATGAAAGGAGCTGCTCCAACTGACTTTGATGAGCATCAGGAGAGTGGCAGCTCTCAGGCTGACTTCATAGGTCAAAGTTAAGATATTAAAAGGCAAGCCAAAGCCTATTAAAACCTCACGGAAGCAAACTATTTTCTTTCAGAACTAACACCAGAAAAACTCCCTGTACCCCCAGCTTACTCTTTGATTTTACACCGAAGTCACCAGTACAGAAAAATTAGCATTAAATGTTTCAGTTTTGATTTACCAAAAGGTAGAGTGTGGAATATAAGAATATTTCTATGCATTTATTCAGAGGCCACTAATAAGTTTTCCCATACTCCAGAGCCCACACACACTCTAGGCTTCCTATTCAGGGACTCAGTAGGAAAACTGTCAACAAGCTAACTCTTTACATCTCAGTGGAAATTAGAACTATTCATTGGCAGACTTTAAAAGTCTCATGGGAAGGGGAACCCTACCAGCTCCCAGCTCTCAAAGCTGCTAAATTCTCAAGACACCCTCTGCATTTCAGGAGTATGCCTTTCAAAATCAGAAAGTATCTTTAGAGCCTTCAGATGAAGCCACCCATCTCTGCATCACTTGGCATAGACAAAACAGACAAAAGCCCAAATCAAGCCACAGAAAAATTATGTCCAAAATGACAAGTGTCCTGTGGTGATGGACTTTTGCTGGATTTTTCTGGCTGCTAAATGATACTGTCAGTAGCTCTTTGAACTTGAAAAGATCTATGGAAGCCTAGCACAGAGACTCAATCAATCCCTGGAGCATGACAGCTCTGCAGCAGGAGGTGGACCAGTCTGAAACACAGAGGTGAAGCAATCTATTCTCAGGCAGGCAGAGTTCCTGGTACACAGGTTTATTTATACCTTCCAGGACTTTTGTCCAGCTCTCAAGCCATACACAGAAATGATGAGATAGGTAAAATACTGACTGATGGGGAGAGAGAGATAAGGGATAGAAAAATAGAAATCATAAGCAGATGGCAGGACATTAGTAGTGGCATGACTCATCTTATTTAAAAAAAAAAAATCTTGTTTAATAATCTGAGTAGAGAGCTTGGCAAAAACCTCAGAAAGGTACCAGTAAGGTCTGCTGGTGACAAAGTGAGGCACTACCTTACTATCAAGGGTAAGTACAATGCAAATGAGCCATTGGAGGAACTAGGTGAGCTTGAGATCCATGTGGCAAAAGCAAGTGAAAATATGAAATATAATGCAAAATTCTCAGTGATTAAGGGGAAATGTTCCTGGTGGAAGATGAGCAAAACCTGTGTTGGACTTTGTTATGTACTACTTGAACACAAGTGACTATATGGCACCAGTTTAATGCAGCCATGAGGTATTTGCAATTCAGACAATGAAATACTGGAATTCTTTTACAATTCTGGTCATCAATATTTGAGAAACTAAAGCTCTGGCAAGCTGGAGTATTGTATTTATAAAAGGAGAGGCAATAAAAGAGAACTTCATCTCAGTACAGGAACAGGGCTGCTCTCTTCTCATAGAGCATGAGGAAAGAGATTTAAGATAGGCACAGACAGGAGCAAATGGGAAAGGGGAAAAAGAACAAACCCAGACAGCTATTGTGTATTTGAATTGAATGCTAAAATGCACCTGCAGCACAAGAGGAATATGGAGACTGGAATGGCTTTCTAACCAAAGCACCGGACATAAATACTAACAGCATTTAAAATGAGCCTCCTTTCATGAGAGCAACTCTGTAACTCCAGGACTCTAACAGCTAAGGACTGATTGCAAGGATTTATTTGAATCCTCTATTTCTAATTACATTCAAAAAAGATCGAAAAGTCAGACATAAGGTTGCTGTTGCAATCTTCAGTTGCTCATGTGCATTATGACACAGCGTTTAGAGGATCACACATTAGTTTTTCCCCCAGAATGTTCACTGCAGTCATTCAAGGGGCAGATATTAAAGACATCTCTACCTTTCCCAATCAACATGGGAAAGTCTCATTGTCCAAACTTCCCAGTGAGTACAAAAAATAATAGATTTCCTTAGAGACATTCCTACAGTGCTGTCAGAATATATATATACTTCATAAATGCAAATCTCTACCAACTTCTTGTACGAGTAATAGCAAAGATTACTCCTGTTTGGAAGCAGGAAGATAAAATAGAGAGGACTTGTGTCCACAATGAGAAAAAATCATGCAGCAATACCCCTTGTAGGTGTTGATATAAATGCTCCCATCTTTCTGCAGAACAAGCCCCAGAATTACACGCTAGAGACAGACACTGAAGAAATTGTGGTTAGTGACAGCACTGAAAGGGCCTGATTCCAGGGAAATCTCCATCATTGTACAAGAACATCCCTGACAGATCCAGAGAATGAGTACAGCTCTTCAGGAGGTATTCAGCTTCATTTCCCCAGCACTGTCCTTTTTCCCTCTGCAAGTCTCTGCCTCATTCACTACACACCTTCCAAATTCTGCAACAAATGAGGAACAGACAACAGCTTCATTCCCACATCATCGTCCATCCTATGCACTGATTCGTCCATCCTATGCCCTGTGGAAAAAATAGGTTGTAATCATGTTATTAAAGGCTGTATCATCATGCCTTCATGCCAGGAGGCCAAGCAGGGGTTGCCCAGGCAACCTGACTTCTTGCATTTCCCAGAGCATGACTTGTCAATGCCTTCTAGCATCACCAGTATTAAAAAAAAAACAAACCAACAACACAAAGAGCACCTCCAATGTCCTTGTGTGGAGCTGTGGCCATCAGGAGGTTGCAGGTACTCACACATGCATTGCTGCTCTCTGTTGTGGGAACTATGGAGGGAACCCCAGCAAGCTGAGCAAGCAAGTTGGGCAGCAGGGAGGGGTGAAGCAAACATTTTAGGAATGGATTTTGCAAAGGAAGAGTTCTAAGAATGAATCCTTAGGCATGGCAGCTTGCTCTGGAAGGAGGGGTGAGCATATGATTGCAGCCCCTTTGGTCTCAATGCTCTAGCTCTCCTCTGTTCTTCCTCTACAGAATGCTCTTCCTCCATTGCTTTCCCCCAGTCCCTTGTTGCCCTTGCCTCTCTAAGTCCCCTCCAGATATCTTTATTCTTTGGTCCCACACTTAAAGTGGCCACTTTAAGTGTGGCCACTGGTCATGGCCACTGGTCCCCTCTTACTGCTCTCCACTTCCACTTGGTTCTCAAGGTCTCCCTCCTACCCTTCATATCCACATCCAGACTCACCAGTCCTCTCCCCTCTGGTGCCTGTGGGCTGGGGAAATGCCAGCAGCACCAGGGCTTGCTGCCAGCCCTCTGCACATGGTTCCTGGCCTGTAAAGCTGGCTCCTCTGGGAGCATAGGTAGCCCTGTGCACAAAGAGCCAGTGTGCCAGCAGGGCACAAATCAACAGGCGGGAGTGCAGCCAGCGAGTCTGCAGAGGACTCAACTAGTGAGAAAGAATCATTCAAACTGAAACAGAGGCTGACAGCCCCCTCTTCCTTCCTTTTTTTTTTTTTTCCCTTTAAATTTTCTAGCATATTTGGCTTTTCCCAGTGGCATCAAAAGGCACATTCTCAGTAGGCACATTCTCACCCTTTTCCCCCTGATCCCTCCAAGATCTGATACTGTCAGATATCACTGCTACCTCTGCCAAGGATACAGTCAGGACATGCATGGGCTCTCCTCTTCCATTACTGTAGACCCAGCCAGTAGAAGAGGACCTAACTGACCAGTTCTGCTCTTGTTAATCACTATCATGTACAGCACAACTGAATGAGTTGCTCAAACTCCACAACAGCTACTGGACAACAGGGGCTCAAGCAGGAGAAACTCAGACCCCCCTGAAACTGATTTAACATATAAGAGAACAACAGAATACCCACTGGCTGGGTATTTTTTTTTAAATTTGAGATAGAAATCTCTGTGGCTGACACACAGCCTTCAAGCAGCACCTTGAACTGTTTTAACTACATTTCCCACATTTAACTGACCACCCTCTGGGAGCTGCATGGAGCATTTAAGTTTAGCACCATTAAACACCCAAGAAACAGGACCTGGCAAAGAAGGACATCTGGTAGGTTTTTACTTCACTATCACATGGAATCACCTATTTTATGAAACCAGGAAACTTGCTTTTCTTCTCCAGCTAATGCACTTTTCATCTATCACAAGCTTTAAACCAGTAGTGAAGTGATGGGTGTGATGGTCTAAGGATATGAGTAAAGCTTTGTAGGGAAAGAGACTGAATTTCAGACATAAGGCATTTTCACCCTTCCCTCTGCTATTTACCCAGTGGAAAAGGAAAATGCATATAATTACATAGATTCAAGCCTCATGTTTAGGAAAAAAAAATATACATAGCAAAACAAAACAGAAAAATAGCTTATGTTTAAAGAAGAATGATGGCAGCATGCTGTTCAGCAGCAAGAAAGGTGAGAGAGAATTAATTTTTTTCTTCAAAGGGAAACTCCCTGAAAACCACAGCTTTCCTAACTGCAATCCACACACATACACACACAGAGCACTTATCACCAGCTACCCCTGCATCTCCTCCATGTTGTGTCCTGCATGCTAAAATACTGGCATCTATTTGGGTGCTTTACCTTTGCTGTCCACCTCTTGTGATTCCATCAATATTATTTCTCTAAGCTTAGAAGGGAATTTTAGGAAGGAACAGCTATAACCTCTCTGCCCACAGGAGCACCACTGGTTTGTGTTTCCATCCAGAGACGAGCAAAAAAGGGAGCTTTGTTTTTTCAAAGCTGGCCAAGCAGTTATTTCCATGTTAAGGAACACCTGAAATGTCTCCCCACACAGGGGAAGCCAAAGAGAGCTGCCCAGGGGTGGGTTTCCATGGAAGCACCACGTGTGACACTTGGGTAGCTGCTGATAGAGCAGTGTCTCCAGTGGAGCATTTCCCAGGACACCCAAGCACAGCAGGGCTGGGCGCTGGTGCAGCCAAGGTCAGCTTGCAGCAGATAATCTGTTCCAGGCAACACACAGACCCTTCAACCCCACACAAAGAAAGAGAATGCATTCCATAAAAATAATGAAAGCCACCTAAAGTGCAATACGCCTTTAAAAGGTGTAAGGTTATGGTTGGTTCTTTAGGATTTCCAATTCCCCTGAACACTCTTTTCTCCTGTTCCTTAAACAATCTTCATACTTCCTTATCATTTATGACACTAAGGTCAAAATAACTGTCCCACAGCTGCACTGAATTGTATGTTTGCTTCTCATTCTACAGGGAAACAAGAAAGAGATGGTGAAGTTTCTGGAGAAACTGGTAGTGAAAAACCTGTACTGAATTAATATTATCAAAATATTTAATTTGCTCATGATTGAAGCTGACTTTTTTGGGTAATGCTTTGAAACATGTCAACAAAATTCAGCAAGCCTGTTTTAAAAACGACATTTCAATACACAGTTGAATAAAAATAATTTCCTTGATGCAAAAACAGATTTAAACTTTTATTTCTAAAAGAGGGCAAAGTTTAAAGCCAACTGGTGAAATTTTGAGTCAAAACATACCAGGGGTAATTTAACCAGGTCTAATTCACCCATGTTTCTTAAGCATTAAAGAAGAAAACGGAACCACATAAATCTAAAAATCTCATTATAAAGGCAAATTATTCCTGCCCAAAATGACAAAGTACACCAAGCATTCAAAAATAAAGCCACTTGAAGCTGGAAAAGGATCCCTTTATGAAACCAACATCAGCCCTGGGACAGGCTACTGAAGATAAGGGCAATGTAAATTTACATCACTCTAGACTGCTATCAACATCCCTTGTCTCACTTCAATTTGTTTCCCATGTAAGCACACTCCCTCTCCATCTTGCTGGCTGGGCATTCCCCATCAGTTGCCCACCCTCATTTTCCCCTGGCAGGTGTTGTTAAGGCAGCTGCTGGACCTGCCAGCTGCAGCTGGATCACTGTCTGGATTTTTAGTTCTTGTCTTTAGAGACATCTCCCAGGAGAGCACTGGCAACCACCCCAATGCTGTCAAAAACTGCAGATAAATTTTGCTTCCTTTCCCCCTTGCCCCACCTGACACATGGGCCACCTCCCCATGGAGCAGAGTCCCTACAGATGGTTAGTGGCACTCACACTATAGGCAGTGTAGCCAGTGAATGAGCAAAAGCCATCAGAAGGCAGTGGAAATGGTGTAATTCTTCAGAAAGGAATATCAGCCTGCTCACTGCTTGGAGAGCAATTCAAAATTAAATTTTCTTGCATCCCAGAAATATTTTGTCCTCTTGAACACTGCTTCTTTTTACTATGGGACTCATATCAAGTGCCAAAATAGGTATATATGAAACTCCTGTAACTCCTGTGATGATCTGTTATATTGGATACACTAATTTGATTGGTATGTATGAGCAAACTTACAGTGGGATTTTCAGCTGGAAGGGACTGCAAGTGAACAGTTTATCATTTAAATACATTGGGAGTAATTCAATCACAGGAGGCTGTTACAACAATGCAGTGAGCAGTAATCAACAGCAACACAATGGCCCCTAACTAGAGCAAAATGTTTTCTAGCCCTTTCAGATGGAAAACAAAGAATAAAACGAATCACAAAACAAAAATCCCTCCACACAGATAGGAAAGCTCAACAATGGAATAAAGGGAAAACAAGGGATATCTGCATCAGGCTCAATGCATCCTTTCTCCCAGACAAGTACCAGTTTTTTACCCATTCCATGCTAGAGCAACTGTGGGCATGTTATTGCAGCACACAAGAGCAGAGAAAAGATTCCTCCTCCTTCCTGACCCACTGCAAGGCCTGCAGCTTGATCACATTCTTAATTCAACAATCCTACTGTTTTCCTGTCCTCACTCAGACCATCAACACCCCCACGCACCCAGAATGAGAGAGGTGGTCCTTCCTTCAGTAGTTTGTAGTTAATCTTATTTAATTCTTTTGATACTGCTCCTTCCTTACTCTTCCTACAGAAACACAGCTTCCCTCCAGGCCTGCATCAGAAAAGCCTTTAAGTGTGGGGCTGCAGAAAGAGTTTAAAGAGAAAAAGTGAGGGAAGAAGTAATAAAAAACCCCAACAATCTCATCATCAACAAGGAGGCAGAGATGACCATGTTCTGAATCATTTATAAATTGCAAATGGTGCTGTACTGACAACTGCTGTATCTAAATGTATTTGTAGTCAGAAGATCCAAGATCTGTATTTGCAGTCAGAAGTATCAAGGTGTGCAATAATGTTCTGTTTTTCCACATGAAAGGGAGTCCCTTCCTTGAACAAGAGTGTACTCCTACCATGAAACTGCTGAGAAAAGTAATCGGTCACAAATAATAGTCATAAAGCCATTTTGAAATTTAGCATTCCTCCATGGGCAATATCATTATACATGGCTTAAATAAATCCCTCCAGCACACAGTTGTGCCTTTATTATTTTCCTCAAAGGAAACACAGGTAATTAGTTTTCTCTTTCCCCTAAAATATGTTTTATTTCATCTGCAAGTTGAAGAAGCTGACTGACAAAAGCCAAATTTAGGAATTGGTTGGGAAACTCCAAGGCCAATTGTTGGCTCAGGGACCCATCATTTCTCAAGATCCATAATTTATTCTGAGGAAGACCTGCAAACATCAGGTGGGGGGGATATCAACAGGTTAATGACAGCTCTCACACCCCTAATGCTTTCCAAAACTTTACCAGAAAAACGGTATTTACACTGCAAAGCCACATTGTGTGATGCAGATCCAGGAGCTGTAACCCCAGACACACAATTACATGCAAGCCAGCTAATTAACACCAGTGTGCTGACTGCACCAAAAATCACACCAATGACCTGGGAATGTATACCAGAGATCCTGAACTGGGCTTTCCATCTCTCACTGATGGAGACTGCTTTATTCATTAGGCACTGATGTTAATGGTGACAGTTTTCTATCTTGGATTAAGCATGTTCCACTGCTGACTGATGCCTTTAATACTGACTGACAGAAACTACAGTTACCCCAGAGACCCTCAACAAGGATCAGACAAGAAAAGAAACATCACTTCTGCCCAATGGCAGAGCAACTGGCTGAGGTTCCCCTGCAGCCCCTGGGGTCAGAGCAGCTAGTGTTGGAAAAGCAGGGGAAATGTTTCCACCATTTTCTGGCAAGTGGGTAGTCTGATGCAGATTGCAAATGACAGTGCAAAATGGGTGTTTATGGGCAGAATCAAGCCTGTGAGAAGAAAAAGGGGAGCCTGAACCAAATCTGACAGGTGCACTGGGGAGATAAAGATCCAGGAGCTCTTTGCCTTTGTTGTAATTAGACAAACACACATACACACACGCACAGAGTCTTTTCTGCACAGCAATCTACAAGACAGGATCTTGGCTTTTTCAGTGACAATTTTGGTGATGAGGGGGGCCAGCTCTTTTTAAAAGCATCAGTAAACCAAGGAATTGATACTTCAGACTCTCAAGCAAGAACTGCACCCTACCACTGTCACTTGCAGCAACCCTCCATCCCTAAAGCAGCATCACTCAGATGATGCAGGAGAGGAAAGCAAAACAGCTCTTGGAGCAAAGCTTTAAAGAGAAACTCTAATGTGGTTTAAGTTTCCCATGGGGCTGGCACTTTAGAATAGGGGGATTGAGTGCTGCTGCTTCTCCAAACCAACAGAGTAAGTGTTGGATGATGGGCAGGATCCCAGCAAGCAGCTTCCTTAAAACCCAGTTTCCAGAGGCACACAGAGCTGAAGGCGCACTCTTGTAGCCATGGTAAAATTCTTCAAGAGATGTCTCTAAAGACACACGGCACTGCAAGACAAGACTATAATTACTAGGACTGTTCAACAGGCCATGGAGTTTTTAACACAGTGCTGGAGTTTGGAATGGGTTTTCAAGAGCAGAATGAATGAATGAATGAATGAATGGGATGATTTACAGGCAATAAATGGATAATTTAATTCTGGGCAGTGATGCCACGTGCAGCCTTTGGAGAAGAGCTGGGGGATTTGCAGTTGTCTGTCCAACTCACCAGGCATCACTCCTTTGATGTCGCTTTCTGTGTTCATCCTGTTCTTGTGCGTGAACTGAAGGATCAGTTCCTTGGATGCCTCAAACTGTTGTGTAGCCATCAACCACCGAAGAGACTCTGGGAAAATACTTTAAAGAGGGAAAACAGGTTAGGGCTCCTTCCAATTTTCTGTCAGAGGACAAATTGGTAGAGTTTTAGCTGCTCATTTAACCACTCAGAATCTACGTAATTATTTCAAAATACAGAAGAATAACTTATAAAACAAAAAAGAGGGAAAACAGATTCAGAATGTGCAAATTTATGATATTTTCTTTTTCCCTGATTCACATGTCATAGAGCAAGTACCTATCACATGGAAATACGACACATTGGAATTTTATAACATATTGTGGGCGCTCTGTCCATTAATATAACTTGAAAGAAATGAGAGGAAGAGACAGTGCTGTCTGCAATAGACATTTGATGCCAGGGAGCAAATGAGATGAGCAGTTCACACATGATAATTCAGACCAAAGAAAGAAAACAGCTGACAGAAGTAATTTGGGTTCTCTTTTAAAGGCAGACAAAAGAGAATAATTACTTCTTAGGATCATAAGCTTCCCTGACTAAAGATAATATTTTGTTAGTTGCCTTAAAAACATATATATGCATACAGTTAAAAAAGCCCATTTTCCATCCAATTGTATCTTACAAGTGCTGATATTAACTAGATTAATGAGCTTAACTGGTCACTCTCCCTTTTTTTTTTTCCAAATGATTTTATTTTAATACAAAAGAAATACATAGCTCTTAGAACAAACCCCCCAAACCTCCCATACTTCTACAGACATGAAAACTTTCAGATCTCACTCTGGTTTTTTTCATGTTAAGACCTCATTTTTACTATTCTTCCAAAAGACCATACTAAAAACACATTTAACAACTACTTTTAACTTCAAATACATAATAAACCCTCAAATTTCCTTCACCAAGCACTGATCTTTGCTGTGGATGCTGCCCAGTTCATGTCCTTCTAAGCAGCCAATTGCACCATTATTGTACTATCTCTGAGGGCTGATACAATTTGGAAGATACCTTAGCAAAGCCTCCACCTGAGACACAGAAAGTATTTTTGGAAGAAGAAATAAAGAGAGAAATCAGGCAGACTGCAATCTAAATGATATCAGCTAATAAAAGTATATAACAACTATGATGACAGCCATTCAGCTTGACAGCTTATTTACTACCCCTCGTGCTGCACAGATGATTTGGCACATCTTTCAGCAGAAAGTCGTAAAGAAAAAGCATTTTTTTAAAGTACTAAAAATTTTTTGAATGCAAAATATCTGCATGATTGGCCCTGGTGAGGGTACAGCCTCAGCCACCAGCTTGTAAGTTTTAGATTTTCAGCAGTCTGCTCACAGGTTCCAAACAACAAGTCCTGTGGTGACCACCCACACGTAGGAAAAGGAAAGGAGCCACGAGGATGGGCATCACAGGTTGGGCACAAACATATCATTTATCTTCTGGGTCCTTCAGGTTTCTCAGACTGGAAGTGCTGAAGCCTAGCATCTTTCAGGTGCTCCATCACTCAGTGTCAGCAGTGAGAAATGTTCCTTAGGGACACTTAAAAATCCATGGGCTGCCTTGAGTCCAGGTCATCAGTCCAGTCACATTCAATAAGAACTCCCATGGTCACAAATTCTCAAACAGTGTGACACACTAAGTCTGGTTGCACCCAATGGACTCTCATGGCCAGAGAAGAAGTCCGGTCACATTCAATAAATCTCATGGCCAGATACAAAGTAACAGGAATGCAGGTTTTTGGGTTGCTGGTGATAAATACACTGTCTGTGGAAGCACACACCAATAATACCTACAGTATGAATGATACAGCCATTGACAAATACATTAAATTGTGAGATGACTAAGTAGCACTAAAAGTATGATCACAAACACAAGCTTGCTTTTTGAATTTCCTGAAAAACACTCAGTATTGCTGAGTGTTTGAGTCTTACACCACAGGTGGTGAGAGAGAAGATAGGTATAGCCCATCGAGGTCCCAGGGTACAAAAGTGAAGCCTCCTCTGACCTCCTTCCTTAATTAAGCTACATTTATAATGTTTTCTTTGAAGGAAGGGAAAAGGTAAAGTTACAGGTGATGTCATTTCGTGTTTAGGCTGGAATTTGGGTGACTTCAGTCATTAGCATATGGGGGGTGTGAAAAGTAATACATATTTTTGAGCTAATGTCACAAAGTTCAGCTTTTGGTCACCTTTTGGGTCATTCCTTTGGCTTACAGTTCCCATCAGCTCCATTGTTTTAAACAGAGCATGACCACAATCCCTCTGTGCCACTCCATCCTTTGTTTCCTGTCTCCCTTAGAGCAGTACACCAAGCTCCCTCAGTGCTCCTGCTCCAAGGTGTGCAGACAGTTTGTCCCTGGTGAACCACAGCCAATGCATGCACTCCTTCCTGCTGGCCTTTGGTTTTCAGTGTTTTCTTCACATAGCTGGCTGATAGTCTGCTCCCTCCTCTATCAGGAAGGAAAGGGCCATACTTTCACAGTCAAGGAAAGAACAGGGGTGGGGTTGGGTTAAACTTTCATCTCCTGTTCCACAGCTGCTGCTGCCTGAGAGAGGAGAGGAAGATGACTGGGAGGCACACTGGGGAAAAAAGATCTTAAGTTTGAGAAATCCTAAGAGGAGAGACGAATCCTTGATAAAGACCAGGAAGGTCTGCTGCAAGGAGAACTGTGATTCTGTGCAGATGGATGGAAAATGGAAGCTCATGGAAAGGTTGTAATATGTTGTCAATTAGGGGTCTACCTCAGGTCAACAAACACAGTTTTCGCAACTTTGCGTCTTGGTATGAGTAAATTCTATCTAAAAGCACCAGAAAAGAACCAGCCACCTCTTCTATTTCTTCAGTTTTGGTTAGAATGAAGCAGAAGGTTTATTTCAAGTTATTGATACCTTTACTGACATTCATGGCATCATCCTGTCTGGAGCTTCCTTTGTTCAAGGGAGAAGAAATAAGGTATAGCTGGAGTTCCCCTTCCCTTATGGCTCTAATAGACACACAGACTTGAAAGGAGTCTAACTTCTATTAAATTATCTTTATACATCTGTCACAAACCCCTGTGCCCATGTCTGACTTACATGGGTGCCTTTCTGCCCTTCCAGAATGACCTAAGAGCCCAGTAGGGGTATCTGCTTCATACTTTTATGTCCAAGCCCATCTGCCCATCCCTCCTAGACAAATCTGCTGCCTTTCCCTTTTCTCCCATCCATGCCCAGCTTCCCAATCCACTCAGCCATGCACCTCCTGGGGACTGTGTAGCCTGCCATGTGCACGTGGCCAACAGAAGAGCAAAACCATAGGTGGGGGAGAGGGCTAAGCCCCCGCCTGGAGGGGCAAACAGCACTCTCACAGGAGGAGATGGAAGTAAAGAGAGTACAGAGGAAGGAGGAGGCAGTGCAGGGGCTATTTGCAGCATCTGTTGACTCACTGCTTTGGGTACATGATGGGGAATTAGCAAGCAGCGCAGTTTTCCAGTTCTTCTTTTATCACCAATCAATTAGTTTTCTTCCTTTATCTGTAACACCCACTGCGGGTCCACGTTCCATTTGGAAGGAAAGAAAGAGGTAATAAAATGGTAACACTTCCCAGAGAATATGCAACAGATGGAAGAAAAAAGCCTAAGAGAAAAGTACATACTTTACTGACAATATAATTAAAGAGGCATCCCAACCAAGGCTCATTTCTGCAAATGCAAAAGCCTTGGGCAACAAAAATCCCCATCCTCTGGCTATTAGCACTACTTCTCAAGCTGCCATGTTCCACAATATATAAGGGGGACTTATTTGCTTGGTTTGCCTGCCCTGTCCAGCTAAAAAGCCAAAGAATTCTTGCAGATTACAGCATAATTTTTAGCATTTCCTATCCCTTTCAACGTCACTCAGGAATGACCTCTCAACAGGAATGTGTGAGACCCTGCCAAAGCCACCTGAAAAATGTGTGGCCTCCAGAAGACTGCTGAGGGATGCCTGCTCTCCATGCAGCATAGATGCCTATGCTTATTAGGCATCTCCATACTACTGTACCATCCTTTTGGACACAAATGTCTGTAAATTCTCTGTTTGATATTGTTTTATCCAGTGGTGGACATCAGATATTCCAGCTGGTAGGCATTACTACATGAAACTTTGGAGCAGACCAGCATGTGTATAACATACAGTAGGTAAGGGAGAGAAGAACAGCGTCACAGGTTAACAAAAACACTCTTCATTATTCATCAAGATGAACACTGTCAAGATGAGGCTATTTAAATGTTATATGTTGGAACACAGTAGCCCCCACCCCTGCTGTCATTATTTTCAAGGGACTTTTAACTCTCCTGAGTGCACATTTTGCCCATGCTGAGGCATGTCCACCTTGGGAATAAGCAGTGAAATCCCCACTGAGGGTTATCACCATCAACACAGGAGGGCTCTGGAAGAAGTTAATACAAAAATAAAACTGTTACATAGTGCAACGTTTTTACATGTTGTAACTTGTCAGGCATTACAACTAGCAGCCTAGCTCGCCATGGTACATAACAAGTTGGTCCTGCGTAGAGTGGTGGCCTTTTCCCTCATTTTTCTCAGTGTACAATAACAAAATATTTTAGACTTGTTAGTGTTCTTATTGTTATGGTTTTGTACAACACTACTCTCATAAGCCTCTGTTGTCTTATGCCGCCACTGCGTGTCACTATTAAGACAGAGTAACAAAGAAAGATTTTTTTGGAATGTTTATAAAGTCATGGTGGAGATGGACCTGGCACTATTCCCAAGGTGAAAGCCATCCTACTTCTCTCAGACAGCCCTACCAACACCACAGTGTCACAGGCACAGAGGAGTGGGACTGGTTGGGAGTGGGGAATTCCTTGTAGGAACAATCCCAAGCCAATGCCTGGCACAGACCAGCCACCCAGACTTCAGCATAGCATGTGCTAATTTGGGCAAAATCAAGTCTAGTTCAGGGCTGACTACCTCAGGCATACAAAACATCCCAGTGTGCTTGTTCCAGGCCTGACAGATGTTTTTTGTAACTTTTCTTGGATCAAAGAAACCAACAGTGTCAGTCCAGAACCACAACATAGGTATTAAGGGAAAATATAGCCATGCAGTCACAATCTGACAACAGCCAGGCTGGGATGCATCCTCTCAAGAACTATTTTGGTCCTTAAAGGGGATGTGACAGCCAGAATAATAACAAAGTAAAACTTCACCTCAGTGAAAGGGGACTGTCTCCCTAGTGCCCACCGTGTTGCACGGTGTAGCATATGTGCATGCTACAGCAGATTATAAAGTTATTCTTTCTTATTTGAAAGTCAAGCTTTGCACAAGGTGAATGGAAGAACAAAGGGAAAGGAATATTTATTGTGAAGAGCACACACTTCCCGACAGTGGAGCATCTCCCAGGTCCAACATCAGGAGCTCGCTGGCAGGAGGAAGAAATACTTACACCCAGTAAAACAGCATCAGCAGGAAGGGACAGATGATGACTGCCTGGAGGACCTGCCAGTCCCTGCAGAGGGCAGCCAGCCCTGGCATGAGGAACTGCCCTGCCATCTCGATGAAGCTCGCCACCATGGTGATCATGAATCGGTGCCCGGGAGGACAGAGCTCTATCCCTGAAACACAGAGTACACAGACAGTCAGCCCCCACCAGCAAAGACACCCTCAGAGCAACTCTAGGAAACTTCAAGGGAGGTCATGTCCTACAGGAGCTTTGGTCAAAGCTATGCAGAATCAAATAAGTTTTGCTTCCTCCCATATTTAGGCTCTAGAGAAGCCCATTAACAGCTGTCTGTGGAGCAAACATTGTAACTTCCATATACCTGCTGCATCCTCACTGCCAGATTTCCTTTAGTCACTGCCTAGAGAAGCATTTTACTTAACAATAAGGTGTTTATTTTTAAAAGGGAATGTATGGTCAAACACAAGCCAAAGATCTTGGGTCATGGCTTTTCACACTTCTCAGGAACACCACCTGTCTTCCCAAACAGTTTGCTGGGAGGTGGAAGAGCACAGCTCTCAGCAGGATTCAGGCACCCAGCTCAAATGAGATGCCACCTGCCCACAGCTTAATGTGCTCTGACTCAGCCAATTCCAAGCTGGATTTGGCTGAGTGTGTTGTTTCTGGGTTTGCTTTTCCTAATAGCTTATCTTGATCAACTTTCAAACAGGCCAACTTCCCATCTGTCTTATCCTGCCCTCCATCCTTCCTTTTGCTGTGGGGCAATTTACCACCATCACTGGTATCTTCAGTTGCCTCAGCTGTCTTGTGACAAGTGAGTTGATAAAACTCAGTTCACTAGATCAAATGTTTCCTTAAACCCTGAATCCTGCCTAACTTTATTCAGTCAGAAGATGAATTTGTCAGAATCACAGCCTAACAACAAAATTTTTAAAAGTCACAGAAGAAATAGAAAACACAAAAATGGGACAGGCTTGTGGAAACTTTTTCACCAGTAAGACTGTAATAGAGGCCTCTATATCATATTTCCCATTTGCCCACATTCACTTGCACAGACTAATTCTTTAGCTCAATAAACCTGCCACAAATGTTGTGTAGCACTTATTGGAATGCTGATACAGAAAGAGGCCTGTAAACATTTGTGATATGTTGCTGTCAGCATTATTGCTTTTCTATGGGGTGTATTCTGTAGTAGTTTTAAATTAGAATTTAATGGTTATTAAAAATTTCACTGAAAAGCTCTAAGAAAATAGGAAGAGATGACAGGTACTCCTTCATTCACTCTCTAACCTGCAGTTTGCATTTATCACTGTAACACAGATTTAAACTAACTGAGCAGGAACTAGCTTGCAGATCAAATGTAGGATTAAACACCATATATTTTGTTCCCTTTCTTTTCAGCCAATACAAAAACTACCAACGGATTTTTGCCAATATAAAAGGAAACTGTATCTGTTGTCAGGCAGCCCAAATTTTCATTAGCCTAACCACAAACACAGCAGCTTTGGGAACAAAAAGGAGAGAAAAAGCTCTCAAAGACTCTCACATGCTATAAAAGGCTTTTACATTTTAATTTGGTAAAAAAGATTAAAACACAGAGCTCCTTATGACATTAATATGGTTTCATTCTTACTAATGAAATATCCCAAGCCTAGGAAATTTTTGTTGTTCTATGCAAAGAGGTCATTTCCGTTTTATTTCTCTAATCTCCAAATATAAAGTGCTTCTGTTTGTTTTTCTAAACCTTAAAGTAACAGTTACTCACACTCCAATATTCCTTCATTAAGTACAAGGTCGAGTTTTGTTGCCATAGAAACAGGAAGTCTGCATTAGATATGTGAGGCTTTAGCATTTCAATTGCATTGCTCAGGTTAGTATCAGGTAAAAATAAAAATAACCGAGATATCAACTTCTATATAAAGTCAGGAAGCAGTGACCAAATAATAAAAGTATATTTTATTAAGTCACTGGTGCACAGTAAAAAACTCTACATGCAACAGTTACTCATTGTATAGAAAGGAAATAGCTTCAGAGATTGTTTAGCATCTATTTTCTTCTCTGGATTATCACATGCATATGATCAGTTTCTGCCCTTTCCTCTAAAAAAGCTGGAGATGACAAGAAAATAATCCCTGCTCTAGCTGGGTGAGTGTGACTTTCAGGCAACACTAGCAGCATATGAAATACCACATCTCTGTTGAAATGCTTTACATATTAGGACAGCCTACTGACTTTCCAACATATCTGGCTTCAATTTTATATGATAAAAGATTCAGCACTGCAGTTTTTAGCAGGCATCTATCAGTCAACCCTTTCCCACCCCTGCAGCAAAGCCACCCTCCGCAGCAGCCTTGCCCTAGCAGCAGGAAAGGCACCCAGCTGATGCTCACACTGGGGCCTCCGTGCATCCAGGCACGAGGAGGCCTCTGCACCTGCAACCATTTCCACCCAGCTCACATGACAAAAATACCAACTCAGATCAAATCACTCCAAGACTGAGATCAGCTTTACCCACCCATGGCAAATCGAGCAAGCAAGCTCCAGCTCCCCAAATCAATGAGAAAGTTTCCATCTCAATTACTTTGTGGAGCATGGAGCAAAGCCTCATCATACACGCTAATCACAGAAATTGTCATCAATACCAAAAACTCCCAGATACATCCATTTGCTCCACTTGGAAAATTTTGTGTGGGCAAGGAGACATGCATGTAAAGGATTTTGTTTCCTTGCCCAGCATTCCTACTCTATGCAGCTCAGTCAGAGCAGCACATCTAACTCAGAGACCTAAATTCCCTCAAGCCCAGGGAAGTGATGGTATGGGCAAGTTGAAACCTGCATGCAAAGCTGTCCTGCAGTACATGGGCAGTGAGATCAGGCATGCTCAGGACACGTGGGACAGACTCTCTCACAGTCAACAGGTGCTCAGCAACAGTGGACAAACAAGCCAGACCCAGACATCCCCCTAAGGCAAAACTGCTCCCAGCCTGAAGGCAGCTGTCTTATGTCAGGTGTAATCCAGAGCTGGGCCCCCCAGGCATCCCAGGCACAGGGCACTGAACACATGAGACATGCAGAGCATATTGCACCTCTGGCTGGGAAATGTGGGAACCGGGTCCTGGGGCCAGACCTGTTATGCCCATGAGCACTCAGGTTTGCTGGGGTGTGAGTGAGGGAGCTACTGAAGAAGCTCTGCAGCACCTTGGGGGCTCAGCCCCACTGCCTTGTGCAGGAGGTCACTGCCCTGGGCAGTGAAAACCACAGGTCAGACAACAGCTTAACCAGGCAAATGGAACAGGTGCTGGTGACAAGAGGTACAAGGACTTTACATCAGAAAGGGGAAAATGTCTTTGCTAACAGCTTCTCTCCCTGGCACTGGGATGGACAAACTGGGCTGGTATCCTTTACAACAGGTTTTCAGGCAACGTCTCCTGAAAAGAAGATGGGAAAGTGAGATAAAATCACCTTTAATTATGCCATATCCTGACATCTGAAATGCTGTCCTCTCCCCTTTCCAACTGTTTTTTTTTCTCCCATCCTCTCCACCTGTGGCTGTGGAAGGAGCATCTGGGAACATACAGACAGGACACTGGGAAGAACTGCAGTATTACTGGGTTAACATCAGCTCATGTAGCCACAGAACATGGTCCTGCATAGCCCACCTCCTCCAAATCCCACCAGGCAAGCTGTCACTGCCATGGAGGGACTAAGATGCACATCCTGTCCTTCCTCACTCCATTTTGCACTTGCACACTGGTAACAATCTGTTTCAGATTTCAGAAACCCTCTCGTTTTTCTTAGAAGGCTGACATTTATTCTCAGAATATTTGCTCAAGGATGAAAGGCAAATACTTCTATTTTAAAAAAAATAAAGAAGTTAAGTCATTTGCAAATAGCATATCAAGAGGAAAAAGAGGCTACATTGCACTGCTTGAACAACTCTCTAGCATTCACTTTCCCATCTCCAGACCCAAAACACAAAGCAATCCTTGTTCTGCAGCCCAAGTTTTAGCTCCATCTGAAACCACAAGGTAGCAGCTTTTTGTGCCTTTCCAGTGTTCTCTCCCTGCCCAGTTTCCATCTGTAAGCCACCAAGACTGTAATTATATAGGAGTATCCCTTGGAGAAAATGGCCAAGACAAAGCACCTGCTGGCCAACAGCATTCACACTGAAAAAAATCCCCAAGGAGACAGTCTGATTCTAGGTTCACACTCACAGTTGCACATTGTATTTAAAAAAAAATCAAACAAAATCCCCCAATTTCTGACAGTTTGCCCCATATTACTGCACACCCAATTCTCTTAATTCCTTCCATCTTAGCACTCCTGTGAGACATTCCTCTTCTTCGAAAGGGAGATAAAAAAATGAGACTCAGGTGAAAAACACTCATAATTTGAGAAGGATTCTATGGCAACATAGCTTTAGGTGTAAAATGTGGGACACCAGAAATTCCCAGTGGCAATAACAGCCTACAGCACCAAGGCTGTGTTTGCCTCAGCCCTGCTCAGCCAAAAGTCAAGCGCAGGATGTGACCTGGAGAAAGAATTTTGCATTTGGACTCTGCTTTTCATCAGAGCACAAAAGGAAAGGAAAAAAACCTCGAAGAGCATTCAGTTTCCCAAGCTGTTCAGCGCCTCCAGCACGTCCCACCACCTCCATGCTCCCTGAGGTCACCCTTTTGGCACGAGGAGCTCTGCCACCTCCATCACAGTGATCTTGAGGACTGCTGGGAGGTGACCCTGTCCCTGCTGCTGCTGTGTTTCCTAATTCCCACCAAGCTCTCTCAAACCTCTGGGACCTTGTCTTCCTCCAACACTCTCTGTGGGATTTGCCCTCTGCTGTAAACAAATTGTCTCACTGGATTCTCCTAGAATAACATGGCCCCCAAGCTAGCTTTTGACTGGCTGACCAGATAAAACTGCAGCAAAAACTATCAATAACTCCCAGACAAGTCTGCAGCTGGCTGCTAGGGAGACAGGAAAATAAAATCCAACATATGTGCTTATATACACAAATTTCCCCTTGGTTACTAGACACAGACTTTTAAGAGCTGCAAGCCCTACCCATGGGCTACGTACACTTCCACCTCTCAGCTACCACACTTCTGATTCAGTCCTGGCTGAAGTGGCCCAGGCTAAGCCAACACTCACTCCTGCATGAATTTAGACAAGGAGCACATCATCTTGACTGCCTTTGCTGTCACCAGAAGGAAGAACCATCACATGTAAACACAGTTTATTAGGGAACAGCAAATGAAGTAACTTGTGGAAGTAAAGGTTATCACACACACTGCAGTGCACAGACAACCACCAATTGATGTAAGCACAGGACAGAGACAGAGTGAAAGGGAAGGAAAAATCTAATTTCCTCTCTGGAGAAATCCAATCCACTGCCACAAAAAGAGAACAGTAATAGACTGAAACTCCAATGGCTGAGTAAATACTATTATTTTCCCCTAACAGCACATCAGGACAGAAGTTATTCTAAAATACACTTGTGAACTGACACAGGTGCTCCTTCAAAGGTACTTTTCTACACATCATCAATTTGGTGAGAGTTCCTTTGAACAGATGCTAGCCCACCATTTAATTAACACATTTAATATGTGTCAAATCAGTCCCTGAGCACTGACATAAGCTGAGCTGACGGAGCCGTCAGGCTGGCACCAGGGCAGGCAGCCAGCACGACACCTCACCAGATGTGCAGCAGCACACTTAATTTCTGACCTCAATAGATTGCCCGGATCTACTGCATGGAGCTGTCCTGATAGGGAAATATCTAATCAGAACAGAATTCTTTCTTATCAAAACTAATTCAGATGACCATTTGGTATACAAAGACCAGGACAGTGCCAAAACTGACGCCAGGCAAAATACCCTTTAGATGAACTGTGGAGCCCCACAGAGAGGAATAGCATGAAAAAAGTAAATATAGGTATACCTCTCATGCAAAATCCAACTAAAAAACAAGGTGCAACCTTCCCTCTCTTTACCTTCCACATGCCTGACTTGCTCCTGTAAGGCACAAATGAGTAACGTGCCATCCCAATTTCAGGCCTGATACTGCTCAGCTGTGTCAGGGTATCTTAGGAGGAGCTTTCCGAGCTGCAGACAGTGTGTAGCTACCCACAGGTGGAGGGTTTGGACCACAGGCACGGAGCCAGGTTGGATTTAATGCAGGGCGTTTACTCAACCCTCATTAACTCAGTTGCAGGAGCTGTGGACTTTCCAGGCACAATGTATATGCAGCAAGGCAGGGCAGGGCAAGGCTGATCCCAATTCCTGCAGGGACAGGAGATCCTGAGCAGAAGCTGCCTGACCAGTGTGTGGGATGCAGAGATGTCTGCAACCATTCCCTGGATGCAAGCTGTTGTCCAGGGAGCATCAGTGGCAGGGAAAGAAGCACGTGTCATTCCCCCCGTTCATCCCATGGCATCTGCATTTGCCAAGTTTTACATTGCACAAGACAAACAACATCTTACCAAACAGATGGCTGACTGCATAAGAAACCTTTAATACACCATGCCTGTCATATACAAATAAACCCAAAGAAATGTTAAATCACATTTGAGGTGCTGCAGTTGCCATCTATCCTACTTCCAGAGGAAAGCAGCAGCAGCATCACTGCAGCTCCCAGCCAACACTGACTTTTGGTGACAGTTCCTGGATGTGAATAACAGCATTCTGAAACAACACAAGGAGAATGCCCCTGGAAACCTAAACAGCAGGGACAAGGAGCATGAGAAATGGGTAGATACAGAATGGGTAGATACAGAACACAGAGAAATTTATAATTTCAGTATAAAGATGGCTTAAATTAAATGCAATTTAAAAAGTGATTAAAAAGCTTTACCATGACATATGTTTTTATGCATGTTAATTGCCATCTATAAAAAAAAAATTCTCCTCCACCTCCAGTCTAAAATTTCCTATCCCCCTTAAGATACTCTCCAAACCCATATAAATGTTTGATTATTTCTGCAAAAAACTGAGATTGCACAGAAATATATGGGACTCTTTCTTGTTCCAAAAAGGAGGCTTTTTCTAAAGGAAACGCACAATTGGTCACAGCAATGTTTTGCAAACCTAACACCTCTACTGTTCACAACAGCTGGTGCCTTTTCTCTTAGTAGGATTTAAATCATTATTGACATCTTTTTGACAGGAATGTGTATGAGAGGAGCTGAAACAAAAACTGATGTGAGATGCATCAGAGGAGCTCATTTTCTTTGATGCTTTAGTTGAAAGGGATCTGCATCTGTATTTGTTAGCAAATTTTTAACAACATTGTAGCTACTTAAAATAAGAACAGAGAAGAAATTCAATAGCTGGAAATCTGCACTTCTCTTAATTTATCACTGACAAACAATATTCCAGCAGCAAGCAGCTGTTTCAAAAGCTCAGTTTGCAACCTCTAGATGGATGATGGTCCTCAAAGAAGCAGAAACAAAGAAAAAACAACATAACACCTTGTTTCAGGTCTATTAGACACTTCCCAGCTTACTGAGACAGCAGGGCAGCCCCTCTCTCTGCAAGCACTGATCCCACATGAGGTGCTCCTTCAAGGAGGATTTTTTCACCATTACCATCATGCTATTGGATGAGTGAATAGATGCACTGGGCCCTGGATTTGAGCACATTGTCAGCAGAACTGCACATTGCTAACAAGAATTTGACACGGGAGACTTGAGTTGGTTGCAGCCTAGCTTATCAAACAGAAGAGACAAGCATGGAAGAAAAGTAAATGGAGGACCAAGAAAAGTACTTGGTGCTTTTTAGGTCATAATAAAGCTTTGCCTGCCCTGCACCCACTCCCTCAGATCAAAGGGAGACAGCTTTTCTGAAGCTCCTCACATCCAGAGGCACAACCTGGAAAGCACCTTGTTCCTTTCTCTTGTGTCAACTTCATAACAAGCCCTGAATGGGATTACATACAGAGTCTAAGCAAACATTGGGTGCTGTTTATAAAACTCTCATAAATACAATTGTAACCCCATACACATGTGCAGATATATAAACATACACACATATTTATGGATATGTGTGTATATACACACCAATATAACTGTAAAGGCAAAAGCCCCAAGCTCCTTTTCCTCCCCTGATCCCCCTGTGATGTCAGAAGCAATCAGTGGAAATTAGGGTGATGTCCTGAATAACCCATCCCATCTCAGGGGACCTGAATTGCTCAGGTGGCACCACCATGTCAGAGAGAGCCCAGAACACACAGCACTGGCTGAAAGCACCAGGGCCAGCAGAAGTGCAGGCGATTTAATCAAAAGCAATTAGTGAGCCTCTTTGTGAAGGGCTGCCACACATTTGGCCCCCAGGGCAGCCTCGTTTTTAAAGATTTATGCCAGGCACTCTGGATAGATATTTAATGAACGCTGTGAAAGGGGAACTGCAGGGATGCAGAGCCAATGAGCTGCTGTGTTTTGGGTGCTCTAAGCAACACATGCATTCACTGGAGAAGGAGGTGCTACTCAGACTAAGGGGTGACTTTTGCATTAATAATTCTCTGGCTCCAGGGCTCAGCATTAACCCTGACACAGGTCTGGGGAAGGCAAAGTCAGGCAGACAGAATTGAGACACCCACCCAACAAGGGAGAGCCATGGCGAACACTGCACAAAACCACTGTGCCTGAATAAGAACAGGCAGGACAGCCCCTGGTCAGATCTCTAATTTTAAGCCCATGAGGATGAGGATACAAAAAGAAAAATGAGGCTGTGGTAACGCATAGATGGTGAGAAACCTGATACAATAGCAGATGGTGCACAGTTAGAAGTAGTACAGATATTGTTTTTTCTCTTCCATTTCCCAATGAGCTTTTATCTTCAAAGTAACATTTGGAAAGAAAAAATATATTCTAGGGAAAAAAGAAAAGAAAAAATATATTCTAGGAAAAGAAGAGGAAAGACCAGTGAAGATTTCCTTTTGGTCTATTGATTTTAAAGTGAAAAAGATATGACATCCAACCTTGGGAGAAAACCTGCTCCCTGAAGCAACGAAAATTCTATTTTTCATTCAAAATCAAGTCTTCCATATCTAGTTACAGGCTTTTATTCCTTATGTTAAATGCATGATCTCTGTGCTGTAGAGAACACTTTCCACCACTCTGCACACACAGAGGGCTCTGTATGGTGGGGTCTGCCTGTGGCTGGTTTGTGGGCAGTTCTGCAGTTCAGAGTGTGATCCAATGGGCATGGTGACGGTGCACAAAACTTGTCAGGGAAAGAGCATTCCCTTTCCAGCCCTCTCCAAGCACATCTCTGCAAGCCAAGGGTAACTCAGCAGGTTAGCACTTGCAGGTGCACACACACAGAGGTGAGCACAGTGGAACATCCTTCACTGTGCTGTTGTCACATACGACATAAAATGACCTTAACACTGCCAAAGCTTAAATATTCCTTGAATTTCTTCCTTACTATCTTTAAAAATACCAGACAAAAGCTTTTGTGAAAGCTTTTTTCCTGTTAAGTACCAGAATTCTTTGATTTGGTAAAACCTGATTAGACAGTGAAGAACAATAAAAAGGGAATTGGCATTACAATGCCTCCAGCATCTCATATTTGCATGTGAATTGCTGTGCTAAGGATGTCTGTGCAATAGCAAACCAGACCACCCAGAAACATCCACTGGGATTCAAAGTTTATCCAGAATCAACCCTGAAAAACATGTGAGTTTATTCGAGAGTTTCTCACAGCCAAGATGAATATGCAGCTTCATCAGTTTTAAATAGTAATATCTTGTTAAACCTGGGGTAAGAAATAAATGTTTTTGCTGAATGGATGGAAAGCCTCCTCTTGCTTTGCAATAACTTTGGAAAAGAGAAAGACAATGTTTCTTCACATCTTCCTTCCATGAAAGCTGGCAAGTAGGCTGGGAATAGATGGATCTTCCTGAGTAGAAGCCATCCTCCCATGGGTATGTTCACTTTTCTGTGGTGAAAGACTTCTTTCAAGAAAACTCCTGCCACTTACAGAAGAGTTCAAATATGGCAACACTTGCTGAGTTGTTCCAAATAAAACTAGAATAAATTGCTGAGCTAATTAATAGCCCAACATTAAAAGGAAGCCCAGCTCCTTGGAAAGAATCCAGCTGCAATTCATGAAAGCGGATTTCACTTGTTTCGATTACAACAGCAGTAGACTTTGTACACACCACAGCTACAGCTAAAATTGTGAAGATATATGCCCATACCTACACCTTGAGAAATGAATGACTCCTAACCTTCTCTTAGCAGCACCTAACTGTTTCTCTATGTGAATTTCTGTCTCAAATGCAAGCTCCTGTTAAGTGGTGTTGTGCTGTACCTGTGGTGATACAAAGCCAAAGATAAGAGCTGTGCATAGAGATTATGCTGTCCAGGAGATCACCCAGCAGAGCCTGGTGTAGACTTCACCTTGCCTAGGGACAGTCAAGCTGTACTCCTAAGGTCAGAGGATCTTAGGGAGGTTCTCTCTGTAGTAAGTTTGCTACTGACTTTGAAGATACATGCACACTGCAAGCAGTTTCTCCATTATTTGTGTTTTTATTTGTGCATCAATACTTTGATTGCTTATAGTACATAAATGGCAACACGAATCTTATGTGCTGTTTCCTATGCAAGGGTTGCATTGTATGTGGTATTAGATCATCCCTCCTAAGAGAACAGTTTCAGGTACTTCAAAAAAACCTCCTATATTTACCACCCTTTTGTAGCAAGAGAAAAAATGCATAGAAGGTGGGAGAGTGAGAGAGAATGACAAAAAGAAGATTATGGTCATGGGAGGAGAGAGACATAACTAACAGGAGGAGTGCCCCTGGCTCATCATATCAGATTTCCTTCCCACACTCAGCTTTGAATAAATCATTCCATTGCTTGGCACAACAGAAATAATTCAGTTACTGTTTCCAAATTTTCCTTTGTATCTCTTGCAGAGCCAGCAAGGGAATAAAAAAGGGCAGAACTGGAAAAGTACAGGAGGTGAGATACAATTTTCAACTCAAACACTGGTTTGCTTCCTAACTGTATTCAGTCACGTACAGGAACATGGGAAACTACATGAGAATTCCTATCCGTGAGAAAAATGCTGAGAGAAATGGGAGGAAAAAAGCCTTTGTGGCTGATCCTGCCTTTCCTGGTGTGACAGGGGATCCTCAGCACCCCCATGCAGGGCTCAGACACCACCACCTCCCAGGGCAGGTCCCTGTACCTGCAGGCACACAGCAAACCTGAGCACACTGTAGGCATGTGTTCCTCCTGGTATGAACAACACAGGAATGTCTCAGGGGCTTGAATATTTCCCAGATCGGGTAACCACACATCCAACAGGACAGGAAACACCCTCCACGACTCCAGGGCAGCACCATGCACATGGCTCAAGGGCAAAGCATCCCCAGGAAAGGAGGGCATAGCCCTTTGCCAGACCATTCACACCACAAGATTCCAAACTACTTTCTCAAACACTTGTGGGAACAAGGAGGAACTGAGTTCAGGCTACAAACCTATCTAACATGTTGCACAGTCCAATTAGGAAAACCACCTGGTAGCTTATATCCAGATTTTACCAAGTCAGCAGCTAAAGAATTATATCCAAAAGGTATTCTGGGTTACATGGGAAGTAAGCATAACTAAATCTTAAAGATCTGGTTTTGCTGAAACAAAGTCTGTGAACATGTAATTTGAAAAAATAAAATTAATGTTCACTTATATTTGTATATGTTTATGGAAGCAGAGAAGACAAAAACTGCTCTCCCACCTTGCTGAGAAAGCTAGAGAAAGCTGCTGCACAAGGCTGTCCAGCACTGGACAGTAAGCAGGTCTCTTCACACATCCCCGCCCACTTGCATGATGTTCCCAGACACAGGGAAGCTTTAATCACTGTTTTCTCATCTAAAAACGGGGCCACAGCCAGAGGAACTGGAAAACTTGGAATTCAGGCTGGAACCACTGAGCACTTGGTCTGCTCCAGGTGGCTCCTGAGGGCTTTGCATGGGGAAGCACCTTCCTTCAGGTGCCTCAATGCAGAACACCAGATTTAAGCTCAGGTTTTTAAGAAAGGGCGTTCTGTTATCATCACAATTTGGTTATTTAACAGCAATATGAGGCTATATATGGCTGTGCCACAATGAAATACAGAATTTAGAAATTAGAGCTACAAAATTAACAAATAAATAACAATTCAGTTAAGCCATTTCTTCAGCCACTTCCTCACATTTATAATTTAGCAAGATGTTTCACACGGAAGCAGGAATATCTTTTCTACCAACAGTATGAATAGACAGAAGTAAACAAAAAAAAAACCCTTTTCTAAATAAACCAACTTCCTTTCCAGCTCTTGCCCAAAGGAGAGGAAATGTCAGGCATTCACAAAGGCTGGGTGACATAACACCCTGACTCCCTCCAGATAAGTAAGGTGCCAGATATCTGCAGCAGAAATGTCGGAGCGGCCCAAGGCACACAGAAGCTGCCCAGCCTTGTATCCAATCTCAGCACGGTGCCAGGAGAGGGCACAGGTACCACCTTATCCTGGAGCAGCAAGCAGGGAAGGTCCTGTTATTTTGCTTGCTCTGCCTCTTGCACCCATTGTGCAGAACCAGTGCACTGGGGGTGAAATAAAAAATTACCTTTTTATGAAGAAAAAAATTGCAAAGCAGCTAATTAGCTTTTGCCCTCTGTTTACTCTGTAGCAAGAGACTCTGAGCTCCCAGGGCACCGGCATGCGCTGTCATACAGTAAAGCTCACTCCCTGCCCTCCCTCCCTGCATGTTCCAGCATTCACTGCCCGAGAGTAAATTGCCAGTAAATACAGAGGATGGATACTCCAACAACACACAATCAACCTCCAACAGTTTCACTACCAGTAATGAGTTTCCCTCACCCCAAAATCCAGACATCACACACCCGCACCTTTGTCTACATAGAGTTAAGTCATTTGTATAACCTTCATCTGGAGGTGGTTTTTCTTTTAACCTGACCAGGAGCTGTTGCTCAGATCACTTTGCACCTGACTGCTGTAGGGCTATAAATAACACATCCACAACACAGCCTTGTACTCACATGCATTTGATTAAAATAAAGTCAACTAAAAGGCAGACCACCTTTGAAATGGAAACAAATGGATACAGAAGGGCTGAGGAGTTGAAAGACAGAATTTCTGAGCTAGTTACTGTCAGGCTGCCATCTCCATTGATGGTCTGGTATCACCAGCAACGCTTCTGCATAATCACATAAACAAAAATCAAAGCAGAGAGAAAACTCTAAATTTTTAGGGGGTGTAGAATTGAGAACAACACATCAATGTAATAACAACAATACCACCACCACCCAGGGACAACATAACCACATAAATATACGCACTTATGACTGGCAAAAAGTGGTATGCAAGCCCCTAAAAGGAGAGGACAAACACTGGTAAACAAAAATGGAACAAAGCAAATGATCAGCCCTGCCTTGCCCCAGGCTGGCAGTGCAGCTCACTGGCAGGCTGGGGATGGCTGAGCCTTGTCACTTGTGGCCTTCCTCCCTTTAAGAGAACTCAATTGATAGCCAGTTTCAGAACTCCAGATATGAGAAATTGGATGCATTGATAGGTTTTAGGCAGCATAGCTTGGTTTTAATATTGACCCAGCTGACTGGCAAAGAATCCTCTGCAAACAGTAAGGAAGATTAAGATCTGAAGTGTGGCAGCAACCTTATTTCCAAATCCTTCTGCAACAGAGGAAAACTCCCTGTGCAGTTCACCACACAGAGGAGAGCGGGGAGCAAAAAATATCCAAGCTGTGTTCAAAGAAGGAAAAGTGTAGGCGTGCAGGGCTTGCACTGATTTATTACTGGCTTATCAGCAGCTAACATATAAAACCAACTATAAAAGCAACAGATGTAAAATATTTTCTATTTTAAAAATCACTGCACACTCTTCCTTCCTAGAAGGTAGAAAAACTAAGAGCTGACTTTTCAATTTGAACAAATGCCTCCACAATCATAACAAAGAGGGAAAAAATGTTAAGGAGGAAGAAAAAAAAAACCCAAACCCAGTCTTGCTCTCCCTCACCTAATCACAAATAACATAAAAAGGGTCCTTGCATTCAAGTACAGATCCTAAATACACAAACTCTAACCTTCATTTTTTGTGAAATTGAATTCATTGAGAGGCATGCAAAATAAATAATGTTTGAAATTTTTGCTAATAAGGACATCTTCATGTCTAAATATGAAAAATATTTATATCACATTTAAAGCTCTAAGCCTAACCATTAATTTTCATACATTACATCAGATTCAATTGCCTGTTAAAAGGATCTTCCCTTTTACTCAGTAGCCAATTATTCATTAACCTCCTAGAAACATTCAAAGCACAATTTATTTCAGAGACAGATAGGAATTTGTAATTATAAAGATATCTGAATTTAATTTTTTTTAATGACAAAAACAAAACATGAGGCAACAAGACACCTAACTGGCCAACATCAGGATGAGCTCCATAAAAATAACTTTGGGCATGATTTTTGATATTGAAAGACCCATATAATCACAACATCTGCAAACATTTTCAGCTAATGAAAGTATGACCAGAAGGAGTCTTACATTAAAACCACTCCTGCAGCCTGTGAAACAAGGACCTGGATCCAATGCTTCAGTTATACTTCCACTTAGTGACTGACTACACTATTTCTGCTTCAACAAAACATGTTGGATGTTAAAGGAGCCAAACAGATATTTGTACCACTACAAGCATCACCAAGTGCAACAGACAAGGCTTAATTAAAACAAGAGTACAGTATATATCCAACCACCCTAAGAACAAGTTTCTCTTGTTTATACACCACCAGGTATTTCAGATCAAACAGGAGAAAGTGTCCCTGTTCCAACCCCTTCCTTCCATGGTTTCACACATAAACCACTTAATGACTATGTGCTGCAGCATATGCAGTCACTTAATATTTATCCACACGTCCACTACCTACCTTGTATCACCAAAGGAGCCTAACACAAAAACTACTGACTCTTAAAATATGTATCAGTCCTTTTGCTTAGGGGCTGCCAGCTCCTGGGACAGGGTAGAGCAGCTTTGTACAAATCCACTGCAATACTTCCTTTCCAGCTCAGAATAGCAGCAAATTAAAAAACAACAAAACCCCCCCAAACCAAACCAAACAAACCAACCCCCAAAACAAACAAACAAACAAAAACAACAAAAAAACCCATTACCTGAAATGAGATAGTGAATTTACCTAGGGTATGAATGTGGTTTGTAACACACCTTCACTATGAATGCAGCTTGTAACACACCTTCACTATGAAGTTGTCTGGGTTTCTCTTTCACATCTTGCCAGAAAGGTAGTGGGCTGAGGGAAGAGTATTTCATCTTCATGTCCTGACTTTTCTGACTCAAGTAGGGCAACTACTACTGGCCTATGGATTTTGGAAACAATTCATAATGCTTCAGAAGAAAGAGAAACGACACATGCTTCAGTATTAGTAAGCATCAGAATGCAGCTGACTTATACTGCACTCTCCAAAAACCAGGCAATTAAAATATCCAGTCTCCTAAAGATTCACAAGTTGGGCCCCACAATAGCTGAAGCAAGTTTTGTAAAGTTCAGATGGCTACAAGTTGAGAGCAACAGATAATATTTGAGACATGATTTCATTCTGAATTCAACAGAACTAAGATATTGTATTAATTAAAACCATGTTTGAAAACAGCTAACTGCACAATTCTCTGGGGTGCTGTTTGCTGCTGGGACACTTAGACTATTTGATCCCCTTTTCTGGAAAATGGACTGCAGTTCTTCCACTTCAGTGAACTTCTCCCCTCTTTCAAATTTTTTTTTTTGCAGTGAGAACAGAAAATTATTTTGGCATTAAAGAGGGGTTTTTGTTAGGTTGGTTTTGCTGCTGTCTTTTCTTAATAAAAACAAACACAAAACTACTGCAAGCTTTAAGCAGTGATAAGTAAGAGCAGCAGTGGGCAGTCTCCAGCAAGGGGGTGGCAGACCTTTCTGCAAATGCAAATATATCTGAGAACACCTTGTGCACACTGGATCTGGCCACAGGTTGCCTGGAAGAAGCCATGCATGGCCATGGTGCAATGAGCAGCATCCCTCCAGCACAGGAGGTTTTGGGTGTTTGCACAAATGCCAACCCACTCAGGGCTCCCATCTCTGCCCCAGATCCTGGGGCTGCTTTGACACCAGGATGATGGTGGAGGCCACATGGGGAACAGGGCACATCACAAGAGTGGGAGCAGGAAATGAAACAGGGGGAGCAGGGATGGCAGCAACCAGAGGCACCTTCTCTAAATATAAAGAGGAAAACAAAACCCCAAATTTGGGGCTAACCCTGCCACACCAGATGTCACTAGTGTCTCAACAGCAAGCTGTTATGTCAGAAAGACTGTTGCTTGTGCAGCCCTGGGGAATGATATTTGTCACCAAAGCACCACAGGCATAGCAGAGGAGTAACTTATGTTCATGAAATATGATCCTCATCACATTCCTTGTCAGGTGAGCAACCAAAGCACTGAATTCCCAAATACATGTGTAAATATAGATGAGATGGGATGGGTAAGGTCTCGTTTCCATAATGCTTTAAGATAACTAGTGATGTCTGCAAGTACTATAGATTTTTAGATGAAGCACTTCATAAAAGAAATCATGAAAGTCTAATATTACCAGCATTTCCCACACATACTACTCTTTGAACCAACTGATCCCTATAATAAGTTACACACTGAAGGGTATGAAGATTCAAAGCCCAAGATCTAATGCACTTTATATAGGATTAGAAAAAAGCAAAGCCATGGCTGAAAAAATTAAGTTCTCTGTGACTGCATTCCCCATGAGAAGCTCACTACAAAGCACTCTACTAGCTCCAAATGTGAATGTCTCTTGGAGTGAACATAACAGCCTGGAACACTAAGGGGCTTAACATCTTTGGAACGAAACAAAGAGAGGCAAGAGAGAAATAACTTAGTACATTCACAATGCTGGCAACACAGCAGATTTCTGTATCTTATATTAGAAAACAAAGGCATACCAATCTGTGGTGTTACAGACTCAGTGTCGTGGGCCAAATCTGCTCCTAATCCAAAGGCATAGATCTGAGTTTTAACAAATCCCCCAAAACAAGCAGCCTGACCTGTCCTATTTCCCTCTTCCTATTTGCTTCTGTGTTAGATGCTTGATGTTTTTTCCCAAGTCTAGCCTTGCCATTGCATGCATTGCACATGCTTCAGCAGGCACCATCAGATGCCTCTTTGAGAGAGAACAGAGTCTCCTCTGAGATGGCTCTTTCAAAGAGTAAGATCTTCCTCCCTTACATATCATAAGCACACGACTGAAGAAGTGAGAATTTGGAGAACAGTAATTTCTTTCTCAAGAAAAAGATGGAGGATGTATTCTGCATGGGAAATTAAGGAGCACAAGTGGTGATGTGAAGGAATTAAGACATTTCTCTTCCTTGGAGATACTAGCAAACAAAATTTGCCTATTTCATTGGTGCAGTCCTGCTTATTTCCAAACCCAGGCAGCATTATCAGGTCTGTGCACTGAGTAGAGATATGGAGTGACCAAAGGGAAGCATAATTTTTCAGAGATCCTGATTCTCTCTTCCAAAAGAACTACATCCCAAGCATCTTGGCACCCAACCCCTTCCCATAGCCAAATACCATACACCCCCAGACATTCCTTGCTTCTGGTACAGACTTATCATCCTTTGTACCAATTTTTATAGCTAAGTTGTTTCCACCACCTGAGAACACTTTCTCTTCTATTGCATCTTCAAGGTAGGCTTTGATACAGATGCTTTTAAATCGTGTCTAAAGCTTGCTGAAATCCTAAAGTGCACTGAAGTAAGCTGGTGACCTTTGACTTGGCAATTGCATTCAGACATCTCAAAAGAAAAATTAAAACAACATTAAAATCAAGGAACAGTTAAAGAATGGGAACAGCACTTAAAACTGAAACCACTTGGGTTTTTTCCCCCAGAGAAATTCAATGTATAAAATAGAATATCCTTATCATTTCTTCTTAAACCACTGCTTCTCCTTTCCCCACTGGGCACACACCCACCCACCCAGATAAACACTGACCTTTCTCATTCCCAAACTCCTGACAGAGGATTTGTGCCAATCTCCCTGCAAACACCACACAAATAGCCTTCCCTGATGCAAGAACTACCGCACAGCACAGGAGTCAGATGAAGTACAAAGGTAAATTTAGAAAGTCAAATCCATTGAATGACATTTTTGTTGTTGCTCTTGCACACCCTGAGGTGACCCCGGCATTCCTGAGATGGGGTGAATGATGCTCCTTCTTACACAAGCAGCAGCTGATGACAGCCTTCAGTTTTAACCTGCTGACAAGTTAAGTGCACTGCAGAGATACCAGACAGTCCAAGAAAACCTCACCTTATTTTCAGACATACCCCTCTGCCACTCAATTTTATCTCCAATACTGCACTGAAATATGTAGGACTAGTTTTCCTTTCTAGAAAACTCATTCAGGTGCGTGGTTTTTCATCTGGAGATAGTTCAGGTATGACAGCTGGCTGATTCTTATTTTCAGAAAACTTAACAAGCAAAGCAAGAGCTGCTGGGATGGGTGGGGGTTTAGGAAGTGAGTGGGAACCCTTTAAATACAAATCACACTTTTCTGCACTTTTAAAGCTGGAATTACATCAACTCTATTTGAATCTCTAAATAAAATAATTTTAATTCTATATTTGAAAAACAGTACCCTTACCATAAATTAAATTAATTCTAAAAAAATTAAAACTATATTAATTCAAAACACTGTTCAAGGAAACAATGGTTTGCTTCTCAAAGATTTCAAGCAAGGCAGACGCTGAGCTTGCAAAAGCCATAGACCAATGCTCTGAAACAAGAGTTTGCAGAAGGTCTAACTCAGCTCCTTGACAGCTAAACTTCCCCCAAATGGCCAAAACACAGTTTGAAAATATAAGTTTGTTTAAATTAACATACTTCTATGGGTTTTGAACTTGCCACTGAAAGCAAGCTATGGGAATTGGGAAGTTTCAGGATGTGGAAAGCTTATGCTTCTCTTCCTTCCGGTATCCATTATATTATCTACTGTATCTCAAATCTGAAGGATGTGATGACCAGAAACAAAAAACCACAATGCTTCCTTTGTTTAATGACATATTAACTTGAAAGAGCAAAACCATATTTTTGTAAACTTCTATTTTGCTCAAAGAGAAGATCATTTGAACAAGCTTTTGTTTCACTAATAATTAGTCTTTAAATGAAGTGCTTTTTAATTCCATTTTCCATCCAAACTCATCTTGGCAAAGACCACAAGGGAAAACAACCATTAATCAGGGATCTGAGCAAGTGCAAGCTGAGCCCTACAACTACTTCAGTGAGCACATGTACACATCCAGCATGCACCCATCCAGTTCTCCAGGAATAGTGCCAAATGAATGTGACAACCATATTTAATTACAAGTCAACACATTTGAATTACTACCAGCCAGTGATCACCTACTTCCTCTCGAAAAGCATCTTAAATAATGAAATTCTGACTTTGCCTTAAAGTTTCAGCCTTGCTGTCTGAAGGCAAGAATATAAAATCTATAGCTAAATCCCTGACTTTCTGCATACTAAATACCTTGTCTACTTTAAGCTCCAAAATTGGGATTTTGGAGGAACAGGAACCACCTCATGCACCGACTAGCAGACAGTCTGCAGTTTTGGGTTTTACATGAAGAACTCTACCTACTTCATTTCCTCCCTTTCCCACCAATTTCTTCTTGAGTTCTGGCTGACACAAAAAACATTCAAGACCTTTCCATTTTAATACTCTCTGGCCATCCTTTCATTGCAGACGAAAGGTTTTCTGACTCAGACGTTGATGGTTGTCACCAGCCAGGCTAAAAATCAGTCAAGTGAAGCTTTAGACCTTGCTTCACACAGCCAGAAAAGCCTTAGTCTTAGGACTAAGTTTTAAAAAAAAAAATTAAGAAGCATCAACATCACAGTGCAAAACCACTCATGGTTCTCTTACAACAACCAGCCGAGTTTGGTGTGGGACAGGCTTGAACAACATTGTCCAGGGCAGGACAGCAATATCTGATAGGTAGAGGTACAGTGGTAGACAGATGAGAATGGATCAAAATCATCTTCTGATGAGGAGGTGGGGTATTAAAAAACTAAAATAGAGTTTATATATTCTAATGCAAGCAAAAGAGATTTGTCAGAGTGAAATTGTCCTGAATAAACCTATCAAGCCCACATGGTTGCAGGGTGCCTCTGATCCCACAAAAGCCATCTTAGATCCAGATTTACTGAATCATAAACATCCAACCTTAATATTCTAGGCCACTGTAACTATATTTTACAGATGTGAGTTTTGTTGAGACAAAGAGCTGTGCAGCTATGGGGCAGCAAGGGGAGCCCTGGCCACTGCTACAACTTCCTAAATTGTTTTAACACTAGAAAAGCTCTCCCTCAATTTGTTTGGAGAGGGGATTGAGGAGGGCTGTTTATTTTACTGCTTTGGCTTTTTATGTTTGGAGATATAAGAAAGACTATGTTCAGAAACAACTCAGTGTGAAGCTTTAAATGTGCATTAAAGGAAAAAAAAAAGAAACAGGCTCATATCTCAGGGGCAAAAATTGACAGCGCACGTATAAACCCACACAAAACCAAGCTAACAGGTAAAACGCATTTATAGAGCAAATTATACTTTTCTCAGAGAGATTAGACAAACATATTTAAATATACTAAATAAAATTTCAATTCACTTGCATGTGGGTTCACTACAGTCTCCCTCTTTAAATATACCCCTAAGCAGATCCATTCCATTTCCCAACACAGTCTTACTGCCAGACACACAAATTCAGCTCAGTTTGATGATCATGACACATTCTTCATTTTTCGCATCCTCTTGTTTAAAGGGAAGTTCAGAGTTTACATATCCTCACAAACAGCCTGTTCAGGCAGGAAAAATGTGGAGACAATGTCAGACAATGGTTTTTGTTTGGAGGATGGAGACACCTCACCGTGACTGCTGTGCTGCCCCTGGCTCAACTCAGCTGCCATGCTTGCATGTATTTTTTCAACAGGCACCAGCCACCTCTAACCAGCAGAAGATACCTCCCCCTGCACCCCTCACCAAACCTCCAGAAGCCTTCGTATGAGCCAGGTACCCCAAGCCCTGCCCAGCATAGGTTTCAGTCTCTTGTGAAACAAGTCAGAACAGCCACCAGCCTCAGAGCCCCACACCTACTTATTTAACCCAAAAGGAGAGGCCACTTCCTTTCATCTCCAGGCTGTGCTACTTCTTTTATTCAGCTGCCTTTAGGGGACTCCTCTGCTCCAGGAGTGGGAAATATTTCACATCACAGCAGTTTGTCCAGGAAGCTCTGAGACACTCCAGAGTTTCCCAGCCTTGCCAGCCATGTAACAAGGCTTGATCACTAGAGCGTAGTCCACAGAGTCATTAGGTCAGTCATTGCCTTGGTCACACACAGGCTTTTACAGGGTTCTAATGAAACCTCAATGGCCACCTACACAGGAGGAGGGTGTGGGCTGAGATCTTGTTTACAGGAGCACTCAATGTTCTAAACATGTGGAAACTTGGCAATGGTGAGCAAAGCTTAAATGCTTTATGAGCTTTTACCTATTTAGCTAGCTACTTTTAAAGCACATGCAAATGCCTCCCCCTGCCCTTCAGCTGAAGCTGAGAGCCCTCTGAAGGTGTCAAATGCCAACAGTGTTGGAGTTGGTGGGATGGTATTGCCCTGAAACAAAACACAAAGCTGGGCCAATATATCTTGCTCTGTGGGTCAGCCGACCTCTCCGATTCCAGATGAACCTCCTCTTTGATTTCTCCTTCTGACTCCCCAGTTGTCAAGCCTGGCTTCAGAAAGAAGGCCAAGGTAATGAGGAGGAGCTGCATGCCAAGTCTGTGGTATGTTGCTGGCAGAGATCCTTGTAAATAAATGAGGCTAAACCAAATCCCCAGAAAGGATCCATGATTCACCATGGTATATATGGTACTTGGGGCAGCTCACGTTGTCTTGTCTGTAAGACCAGCTTCCACTCCAAGTTAGGGCTTAGAAGAAGGCAGGCATCTTCTTCCTAATTGTGCTGGTCATCTAGGCCTGTGCTTCTCTCTGGATGGCTTCTGCTGACCACAGGAGCTACCTGTAAGCACAGCTACTAACAAAGCCTGAACTGTGCCAGGTCCTTCCTCCACCCTGAGGAAAAACCCTGAGGATTTTGTCTTGATTTTGTGTGACTGAATCTGGTCAACAGGCTCAAAAGTGATGCAGGCACAGGGGAAGGAGAAAGTAGTGGGGCAAGGAGGAGGACACACTGTGGCTTAATGGGCTACGTGAGTTGATTTTTCTTAGGATAACAAGTTTTTAAAAAGTTAAGTTAAACGGAACAACAAGCATCTTGGCCTAGAGACACAGAAAATTTAAAGCAAAGATGCGAAATTTGGAGTACTGTTTTAGACTGTGGCCTGTGGTAGAAGTATACAGCAAGACTTTGTTCAGGATATTTACAAGGCAAGTCCCCACCTGATGCAGCCACAGAAGACAAATTACAAAGCTGCTTTTAAACTACAAAGCCCGAGAGAGGGTATTGCTAGAGGAAATGCTCATTGCTTTTGTGGGAGCTGTCACACCTTCAGGATTGAATGCTCTGCCCTTCTTGGCACATGGAGACCTGTCAGAGCATTTAAAATGGCTCGATTCTGATTAACACTAATTTACTCTGTCACAAACTTAAGTAAGCTGCAAAACTTGCCTGAAAGAACCACATGAAAAAGTTCAGTTGAAGAGCTGTGCCACTAAAATTAGCTACCAACCCATTAAAAATACCCATAATTTAGCCTTGGTGCAGCAAGGGTGGATATTATGCTCTGATGTCCACCTAGTCTTCGCAGTTACCAAAAGCTGCTCATGACTCTTTCCTTACATTCTCTACTTGTTTTCTACTGGCAGATTTTATCCTAAGAGTATACAATCAGTTAATAAAGAAAATGTACAGAAAGCATCAATATAGCAAAAAGAAAATTATTTTTCCTTCAGGTCAAGTTGGTTGGATATTTCAGGAAAAATCTGGAGTTATTATGCACAATATGAGATCATATGTACTATGGAGAAGGGAGAATGTGTTGGCAGCACAGAACATGAAATGATATGGGCAATTTGGCTGACAGCAGGAAAGATTGTTTGGATTAAATAAAAAGAAATATTGAATGTTCACCTGTGCCAAGAAAGCTTGACCCCTGCTTTTGAGAGGGATATATAAATTGGTTCAGCAATTTAACAAAGTTTCAGTTATGCAGTACTTAATACCTGGGAAAAAAACCCAACCCCAACCCTTTATATTACTACCTGCAAACTGCTAAATCTCTGCAAACATGTTTGCTCAACATTCTTCGCATTGCAAACACAACACCAGGAAGAACTCTTTTTTCCTCCCCACTTTTGCAGGGGTTCTCTGCCTTCCCCAGGGTTTGTTCAATGTGGCCACAGTCTATCAACTCTGGCTGGCACAGGGCAAAATAAAAGCAAAACAAGGTATTCTCCCCATTCTTTCCAAAGGCTTAGTGGTACAGATAAACTAGCAAACTGGATTTCACTTCAGCACCTGAGAAGCAGCTTGGAGAAAACACCTTACAACAACACACTGGAGAAGCAGTGCTCTTTGCAGTAAGTTAGGTGTGACAATGCCCAAAAGAGTATGGAGAACCTATAGCACTAGACAAATCCAGTCTGATATCTGTATTTCTGCATAAATTCTGTCAGGCCCAGTCCTTCTGCTGGTACAAGCAGCTAAGAACATTTACCCTGAAGGAATAACAGTGCTGCCTTGCATAAATAATGAACACTTCAGGTGGAAACCGAGCTCAAACAGGGAATCAAAATCAAGAACAAATAAAACAAAAGAAAACTCCAGTGAACTAACATGCTTTGTCAAGCTGGCAGCCAAGCAAGCTGTCTTCCCTGCACTCCCACCTTACTGTCAATTATCTGATTTCACTGCAGTTACTTTTACTTCACATATTCCTATGTGTCACCTCCCTGTTCACAGGCACATGATGATACTAATAAAAAATACATGGGAAATTCTGTTAAATAACAGAGGCTCAGTATGCAACTTGCTGGTCTTTCACAAGGCAAACTGTATGACAATAAACAGAGAGAAATATATATTGCAACAACAAGGAAAAGCCCACAAACACACAGCCAACCCACATGCAGTGGGAATCTCTGTTTGGGAAGCTTTTCTGTGTTTTTGTAGGGTTTGTGCAGGTTTTTTGTAGGTTTTATTTTTGTTTGCTTGGGTTGTTGTGGTATTTTTTTTTAAGAGTTTTTTCTTTCTCATTTGCAAGTAAATGGACTTGAAGATTAGAGTTTGCTGATGCCTCTCAATTTTGATCCAGAGCAACTTGTCCTCCCTATATGTAAAAACTTCCAGTAGGCAGAGAATCTCACCCTGAGTATGACGAAACTGCAGTTTATGTGCACCTCAGGTCTGCATGAAGCAAGCAGCCAGTGTGCATCCAGTTCCTTCAGATGGCTCTCCTACTTCCCAAAGAGTGCCCAAGCTGTAGGGAGTGAGGGATTTCACACCCCATCAGATCACTGCTTACAGGCTAGCACATCAGCTCTAGTGTCAGAACACTGGAAATGTCAACGTTACAAGAATAAAAGCTATTAACTGTTCCCACAGTCAACCTGCCCATGTCATCTTGGACTACAGACTGGACTGAAGGAAGGTAAAAAAAAAAAAACAGAAGAAAAAAAGTTTGTTTTGAATGGCAGTCCATATGAAAAGCCCATAAATTTAAGGAAAGTCTATGTTTGAGATGAATCTTCCCTCAGAAGCTCATCTCAGTTTTTCTGAAGGAGGAGTGGAATAACCCTAAAGAACCTAATTTTCACCCTAAAGGTGAAAATTAAACAAAATTACAACAGTTTGGTCAACATCCCAGTGATTCTTGCTTTAAAAAAAAAAAAAGATCTGAGTGACACTACAGTCAAGAACATTACCCTTCTACAAGAGGAAGAGGACATCAACAGTTTAGATCCTGGCAGAAAACACACTTCTTCAGCCACAGTGTCCCAGCCCTACATCCACAGAGAGCTCTGGCCATGCTGGATGCAGCCATAAGCACAGAGGATTCAGACACTTCTCTTTCACCCCATTCCTTTGGGCCATGAACAGTAATGGGCTCCTGTGCAGAAGAGCCAAAAGTGACAGAAAACCAGAGCATTTCTAAGTTAGATGGAACACAAACTAAGAGCAAGAAGCCAAAACTACATTAGATAAGGAAGTGCTTGAACTCAGCAGATGGTGAACAGAGGTAAATGAAGCCTCCTGTGACTTGAAAGATACAAGAAGTGGACCAGGCTAGAGCAACCAACTAGAATATTGTCCCAAGACAATATGAAAATGCAGAAGGACCAGAAAGATGTTCAAAGGGCACAAACAGGAGGTCATCCACCAAAACCAGAGCACTTCAGAGCTGCAGCAACACAGGATGATGAAGATAACTGTCTAGTTACTGACAGAGTCAGGCATTTTTTCTCAGAAGAGATAGGTAGGGACAATCATTTTGGGGAAAGGAATGTGCACTTGCTTTCCCATTTTCACATGAAGTCTCTGCAGTATCTCCCAAGCTACATACAATATACAGAAAAAACAGTGGCTTCCACTGTAGGCCCTGGATGATAGTCTTCCCCTTTGCAGAAAGGCATTCACACTTTATTTGTACACCTACCTACACCTCCCAGCTCTCCCTCCTCCACTGTTATTTTTCTGGTTGAGAATCAGTCTCTCCTGCAGCGTGGAAATCAAGATACTGCCAAGCATCACTGAATATAAATGAATTTATCAAAAATGAAGGAAGCCTAAAATACTATCATAACCTGAATGTTCCAAATAAGAATTTCTTATCCCTGAATCAGCATGTTTTACAGCTCTCTGTACAGCTTTCTTTTCCTGTTATTGCTTCAGATGAGTTCTGCGTCATACGAGATATTTGTACCAAGTACACACAGAACAACTTATCAGGAAAATACTTCTTTCACACTTCCCCCAACCTTCCCAAGTATATCTAATACAAATCCTGTCCATATTGTTCGGGTTTTCATTTAAAACTGAAATTGATTTTCATTCCTCAGAGAAAAGTTCTCTCTCATTTTTTAAAGTTTCTGTTAAAGACTTCTTGCACATATTTTAAAAACAGATCAAGCAAATTCTAAATTTAGAGTTTTAGCTCAGATGATCTTCCAAAAATATTCACATACATTTTTCTGTTCATGTCTCTGTCAAAGTTACTTGGAAAATAATTAACAGTATCTTCTTTGTTGTGGCTGTCTAGGAGCTATATATACATCCACAATGGCAGAAGTTTCCTGGGTCATTTCTGGTTCATTCCATTTCTGGTTCTAGAAATGCCCACCCACACAGTGATTATTATTAATTAATATAAGACAGAAACAGAGAGACAAGTGGGGTCAGGGGGAGGGGTGAACAGAGAGAGGCACAGAGGAGCATTGTCATCCTGGCAAACACATCCCCTTACAGCTTCAAGCATATTAACTACTACCCTGAATGCAGACTGACTTACACTCAAGCCCTGGCACTTCTCAGAATTAAAGCACACTGCTGTAACATCTGAGCTTGTCATCAGTTAAGGCAAGACCTTCATGTTCATGAGGAGAAATATATTGCCTGAAGCACTACTAGTGACAAACAGAGAAAACATAGACTTAACAGCATTTTAAAAACCTTGCAAAGACCTGGTTCTTGAACCCATCCTTTCCACAACAACATTAAAAAAGACCAAAATAAACAGGAAGAAAACCTTGTCACTCAGTCACTCTAAAGCTCTCAACACATCATTCGCCCTTTCTCTGAAATGCAGAAGATGCATGCCAATCCTCACACTCCAGCAAGAGAGGCAAGGCGGTCACCTCCTTTGAAACAGTCAGAAAATAGACTGTTGAATAGAGATGATCAAAAAGACAGAGGCTGTGAACTAAAAGAGGAAGCCATCAATTTTTAAAACACCGATGGAGACAGATTCAAGCACATACTATTAACAGCTGGAAACAGAGCTGATGCAAGAAGGGGACACAGAGGAGGCCGACATTACAGGAAACCTTGATACACACATTTCCAGGACAAATAGCAAGGAGAAAAACAAATGAGAAAACCTGGGAGAGTTATAAGACAGCAGGTGCAAAGAGGTTACAGATTTACAGCACCCTCTTAACTGACAGTGCTGTCATCTATTGCTAATACAGACTAAATCCTATTTTATTTAAGCTACTGAAAAACGAGTACAAAGTTGATGAATGCCTGGCATCATCCCTATGCAGAAGGTGCTGTATGCACTCAGGCAGCTGCCAGCACCAAGCTAATTGAGAATGTGGTCTTTTCCCAAGACCACAACTATAATTTTAGCTCATTACAGCCTGCATTGGGATGTACTCAGTTTACATCTTTGCACACTCTTCTTTTAATATTCTGATGAATAATTTAGTTCTGATGGCAAGCCCTTTCACACACAGACATTTTTTTTCCTCAAGCCTGTGGATGTGGTTCCAAAGTACTGAACTGGAAGACATCCAAAAGGGGCTGTATCTGGTCCTCCCTCCTCTCCCTGTATTTTCCCTGTTCTGTAAAAAGCAGAATGCACAACACAGGGCAGCCCAGGACCTACAGCATCCTGGTTTGAGGTTTGAGGAAAGGTAAAGTGCTTTTACCTCCCTGAAGAGCATGCTCGCATAATTCATCTTCCCAAACAGCCAGCATGCATTTGAAAGTTTTCCTGAAACATGGTCAGGGGGTGTTCACAGGGGACTCAGCTCCACTAGGAGCCAAGTGACAGATCTGTCAGGATCAGCCCCAGGACAGCCAAAGGAGGCTGTGGGGTTTCCTCTTGCCACCACTTTGCAGCAGCTTCCAGCTGTGTAGAGAGCTCCTGTAACAGATCCAGCATCACTTCCTCTCATGGGTGCTCCCCTGTGTGTCTGTTGCTGGCAGCTGGCACCCAGCTCTTCCTCTTGCCTCTGGCATCCCCTTCCCAGTAGGAAAGCTTACCTTGCAGATGACAGTGCAGATCAGCATTTGATTTAGCAGTGAACCAGCTGATTTCTTGTACCACAGAAGCAAATCCTCTCCTGCAATGTACAGGAGAGAGTCTACCCAAATTCATATGGCCAGAACAGAGAAGGTGTTACAAAGGCATTTTTTTATTTATAAAAAGGAAGGTACTATTACAGCATATGCTTGGTATAATAAACACCCTTCCTCTTACAATCCTGAGGTAAACTTGAATTTCTTCTCTAAGTGCATGGAAAAGAATGTCATGAATATCCACTTTGCCATCTCTAGCATGCAAAAAAATTCCTTCACTGCTTTATTTGTCACCCTGACCACAAGGAAGCTCTGCACTTTGGATGCTGAAGTCCTTCACACACACACACACACACCACACACTCCCTGCAACATGAAAACTACACCACATTTCCAAATAGCATCACAGGTTGTTTACGGAGACAGGCTGACTAAAGATATTTTTATCCTCAGCTCCCAAGACCAATTTATAATTAGTACAGCCTTTGAACAAGATGCACTTGCAGCACAGCATCAACACGCTGACTCAAAATAGAGCTCCTTGTAGTGCCAGTGGCCTCCCCAGGACAGCTCTGCTCCATGGCTTTTGGTACAGAAGGGTGGCCCACAACAATACAGACACGGGCTGGCTCTGGGGTACAGCATGGCCAAGGACCTGGGCAGTGAAGGAAAACACCTTGCTGGTAGCCCTGAGAAGCTCCCCAAGAACTGGTATTCCTTCTGCAAGTGGATGATGCAGCTGCCACCACAGCTCTCTCTGGCCTCTGTACCACTGCTTAGACATCAAAGAATTTTTTCCCATATCATGGATATCCTTAGACTCGCTTTGCTGCAGCATCAACACAGAGAAGCTGCTCTGCAGAAACACTTCCATGGCACTGACAGCCAGTGTGTTTCCATGCAGTTCACATTACAGCATCCTTCCTCTACCCCTAAAGCCTCCCTACAGCTCTGCTGCTCAGCTCAGAGGGTGCTGGCCACACAGATCCCCTTGGAGACATCCCCAAGCACAGTCTCAAACATAGGCAGCTGCCACAATGCTTTTCACTGCATTCAGATACAGCACTCCAGCTAAACAAAGGCTCTCTTGTGCTGCTGCTGCATGGCCTGAAATGGGGTGAAAAGAGCATGCCATGCAATATGACTGCCAGGAAGTTAGGGAGAGGCATGAGGGGGTAGGAAAGCAGAGGAATGCAGCCAGATGAGGGGGAACAACAGGCAACCTGGATCAAGCTGCCTCTTCCTCCTCCTGACAGCTTGGTTTGAGCAAAATATCCACAAAGCACAGCACCTTCCTCCCCTCTCTGCATTCCTGAAAAGCTGTAACACAGCTAGAAGGGCCTTCACAGTACCACGGGCTCTGTGGTGCTCCTCCTAAGAGATCTCCCACTCCTCCAGGGCCAGGGAACAAGCAGGCAACACTCAAAGAGCAGCATCTCTTCCTGCTTCTGTCCGGAGGGCAAGGGAAGCAATGATAAAGCAAACCTTTCAAGTCTCATTTGTGGGATAATAAAATTATAGCCCTTTGTTTGCCCAGGACCATTGATTGCCAAGGCAGATAGTTTCACCCAGCAATTAACCTTCCCAAATAAATCTGTGCAGAAATACACAAAAAAAGAAAATGAGTAAAGTTGGTAGACTGCAGTAGCATCCACCCTGAATTCTTCTCTTCTTAAAAAAGAAACTCTGTGGGACTAAACGCAACAAGAAATATTGATGACAACCTAACAATCCTCCCAGACATAATTAGCAGTCTCATTTTATTCAATTATGAGGTCACGGAGACTTCTTTCTATACTTCAACAGCTTTTGCTATGAGGGGAAAAAAAAGCAGCAGAAACCTCATGGGTGAAGTCCACATTAAGTTAACTTGTCTTTTTGGACTCCTTTGGCTTCAAATAAAAAAAATCATTGCCTAGGGACAAAGTTTGACACCTGCACTCATGGCACTCCAGGGCAGTTTCAATACAAGTGAGAAACCTGATTGAAACAACCACTGCAGTGACCTGAGAAACAAACACTGTACAGGGAGAACTGCTTAATTAGGTCTATCCATACTCTTACTGAGAAAATGTTTTCCCATGTCCATAAAGTAAGCATTTCCAGACCACTGAAGGTAATCCTTCAATGCTAGCTTTGCCCTTCCACCAAGCCAAAACTTGCTTTACTCTGTTCTACTGTCAGTTAACCAAACCAAAATTAGTACAATCACCTCCTACAGCACACTCTGTTATCACAAACCAGCATCGATCCCTGCAAGTAAAACCCTCATGTTTTGCAGGAAGACAAAATATTAGTTGCATGTGTGCAAGAGATAGCCCTTACTATCTGCCATGGATGGGGCAGAGTGCCCTTCTGGGCTGCAAACCAAGGTTTCTGAGACCTCAATTAGCCCTTGGTGCCCCAAAACCAACTGTTGCATTGCTTTGCCTAAACCATCCTGACTATAACAACTATAACAGAGAGAGGTAATCCCATGGAAAACACTGGCCAGTTTCCAAGACAAATAAATAGTTATAAGCTGAGAAAAGCTCAAATACTAATTACAGACAATGGTAAGTTGTGTGGTGCATGTGGAGTAGACAGGGAGAAAGGATAAAGTCTCTAATGCAAAGGGAAGTAAGAGGGGACACCTTATTACCCCTACAATGCAGATGGACTACAGCCAGGACAGCATAAAAATAATAGTTTGTTGTTTCAAAACAAACCTCTTGAGAATCCATGGATACTGTACACAGAACTAGCTCCCTAAGAGAAGCTGTGTCTAATCCCAGCACAAAGTCATCCTCTTCAGCCCCTGGGAGGAAGAGTACTTGAGCCTGTGCTAACCAACTCACATCACCAACACAACTAAACTGTGAGCTGTTAGGGCTTTGTTCTCATTTTATACAACTATTCCTTACAGAAAGCTAAATTTCAGAGAATGAAATTAGTAATTACTGTTTATAATGTAAAATCCACATGGCTTTACAACAAAGAAGCAGTATTTCTGATGGTTTAAAGTGTCACTGCTACAGCAACCGACCCAGCTAAATTGTATAACATTGCAAATCTAGAAATTTGTGTGCTTAACCACAGTTAAAATAAAATTAGGAATGTTGCATTTCTATGATTGCCATGGGAATGGCAATGACTTTGTTCTGATGGGGCACCCTTGCATTAGAGGCAGATATTCTGCTGCAGACTGACAGAAACGAGGAAAGAGGCACTCCAGATTGAAGAATAGTACCAGTGATCCTCACAGCCATCAACTGCAACCAGTGCTCCTTGTGTGTGCCGCTACAGCAGCTCCACAGGGAACAAAGCAGCACAGGCCTGGTTTAAGGGAAAACTTGCCCACCAGTGAGGCTGTACAACCATGCTGTTCCATTACTTCTAGACAACCTGTACAATGTTCTTTGGAGACTGAAGAATGCCCTAACTGAATTAAAAACAGTTCAATGAGGCAGAAAAACATAACTCTTTGCCTCTGGAAACCTGGATTAAAACCATGGCTTCAGCCATGAAGGTAAACATCATGGCCTGCTGGTACAAATAGGGAAAAAGCACCATCCACCAAGGAAGATTCTGCTCAGATGCAATTGGAGGAGCTGAAGAGACCTTCGGAATTCAAGCTCTGTATATAGGAAAAAAATCAAGTGCAAACACAACAGGAAAGGGATCTATTCAAAAGGCTTATATCAGCCACTAAGTCGCTCCACATACTAGCTGGAAACAAGTCTTGTTAAAAATCAGGACTCCACGTTTTCATCTCTCTTTCCAGTGTTTCAGAAATACATGACTGAGTCAGAATCCTGTTATTACTTGTTTCTATCCTAAGTTTCCTTGTCCTTCCCTCTCCCCAGTGCACAGATGCAGCTTCAGCAGCTCCTATTTTCATTCCTTCTGCTTCATGCACTCTCCCACAGAGGTATCCCTCTATTCATAGTTAGGAGGGCTTGCATAACTGGCTGCCCCACAGCAATTGCCTTCATCAAAACACTTCCTTCTTAGAAGCAAAAAAGCAACCTTGAGATGAGTGTGCTGCCTCTGTTGCTCTCCACACTTCTGTTATCCCACATCCCAGCCTCACTTCTCTTCTTCCCTTTATCACAGGGATCAGAAATACATCAAGCACACCTTAAAGAATAAAAGATGTTTTCCTTCATCCCATCTTGCCTAGCAGGATGCTCAACACACAGATGGAGGGAGATTCTTCCCCCTGAATGACACATTGCAGCATGCACAACATGCAATCCATGGCAGGCATCATTGACATTTGATGGAAATCAGAATGGTGAACAGGGCAGAGCATGGCACACAGTATTGATTCTCCCACTTGACAAAAGCAAGAGCTCCACATTTCAGAGAATTCTATCAGGAAACCTATTGGGATCTTCATAAGCAAATGGGAGCAGCTGAGCATCCTGCTTCACCCCACTTTCACTGTAACAGACATTATATACTAATTCTACACCAACGAGATAGGAGGGGAAATACACAAAGTACACAGGCACCAAAAAACTGCAGTGCCTGCTGACAGGTCCTTGTAACATCTCACCAAACAAGGTCTCTCCCAAGAAAGCACAGAAAGGCCCTGAACTGACCCAGTCATTGACATGGGGGAAGGAGTTAATCCCATAGGCAGGAAGATTTGAGTTCAAAGGCACACATTTCCCCACTCCTAGCTGGGGACAGACATGCAACAGCCCTTTCTGTCACGCACACTCCTTCCTTCATTGCCTAGTTCAGAGAAACCTGCCATTTACCATTGCTAGTTGCTAATGCACCAGCCCTCCAAGCTGGTGTAGAAGAGATTTGTAGAACAGCACTGGAGATTTTATGTTTGAGCCTGGCAGCAGAGAGGGATTAAAAATGCTTTCTATGAAGACATAGGAACACACGATCAAAGATGGAACAAGCCCCCTGCAGCAGATTCTTGTGGTACCACTTAGCTTTCAGGACAAGGTGGTAGACATGGGGATGTTAAGAGTGCATTAATCCCAGGCAAAAAGCCTGCAGCTTCCAAAAGGCAGATTAATTATTAAACCAGAAGCAATAAAAATATTCAGCAGCTCAGAGACATATACCCATATTATAGACAGATAAGAGCGCCAATAACCTTGAACTTCAATTTGTAGATTCACTTCCCCTTCCCTGTGGATAGCAACAGTTATATTTTCTAAATTGTTCTTACAAAGGGAAATTGATGAAAATGGTTGTTTAAATTGGCTAAGAGGCACAGTGTACACAGCAGTAGCATTTTCCTGCATCTTTCTATCTTCTCTCCTGTCAACACCCATAAGTATAGAGTATGTTTTCTTCCCTGACCAACAAACCAAAAGAGGGACCATGAACATGATTAAGGGCTTTTAAGTACACCTATTTTTCCTTTAAAATAATTGGGATGGCAAATACTGGGATATAAGAGATTAGGCCTGTTGGAGTTTGAAGAGACACTCCTTGCCTTTCTAAAGTCAGGTTAGTCACTAGAACACCCGAAACTCAGATATTCAGAAGAGGGATGGGCACGTGTGCCCTCAAGACATGGTAGTTTTGGGGTTGCTGATATGTACATGCAAAGATCACCCAGTTTTGTGAGTGAAAGAGCCTCTTCTGGGTTTGAATGAAGAATAGTTGTTATCAGCTGACAGGAATTAAGTTTCTCCTCAGTGTATTCAACCCAACTGAACTTCAAGCCACCCATTTATAGATAGAAAATGCAGAAAAGCAAAAATAATGTTTTACAGTGTTTGGCTGTGAGTCATTGAGTTGAGCAACTCCAGCTAGCGGTATTCAACGTGGTTAAATGAAAATGTTGGTAGGGAAGCTGGAGTCTCAGCAATTTCTCAACAGATTAATTTACTTATTGTCTCTCAAAGGGAGGAGTTTGAAGCCTCTAATGCATGTATCACTATACACTGAGTATTAAACAGGAGAGGACAACAATGGCCAAGCTGGCTGTCCTCCAGTTAATCATCCTGCTTTGACTCAGATTCATCTGTGAGCTGCTGTTGAAAACCAACTGCTTGTTTAATGGGGCAGAAAGATGAAATAAATTTCAATATGCATCTCTAAAGTGTCCTTCTTATGTAAAAGTGCTGCCTGAGGAAGAATTTCCTTCTGCTTGTGCCAGTTTCACTTCCAATTTGCTATCCCTACAGGTACCAAATTCTAAAATTATGTGGAGAAAGAAGATGCAGCTGAATGCAAACCACCTGACTTTGGTTCAAGGCATTCTCAAGACACAGACAGAACTTCTCCAGGGAGGTGACAGCCATACACCCAAGTGAGATTAGTTAACACTGACTCATCAGGTGTTTCATTAAGGAGCTGTGTCAAGGAAGAAACCAAGAGTGCAGTGAGCAATGCAAACACCCTGGGGAGAAGTGGTGGCTGCTGGGGTGGAGGACATTTCAGGGACAGATGACGCTGGCATGGCTGGGAAAGTCAGCCCAGGCCTGTCTCCAAACAGCAAAAGCCATTAAGTGGCACTGCCTGGAAATTAGGATCAATAGTAATGCAGAAACACACATACACACACATTATGTGCTTTTGGTCAGGTGAGGAGCACTCAAACCAGACCAAAACGGATTTGCTGACTGCAGGGCATCCCATAATCTTTTTCCATACCAACACTTAAAGGCAATAGCATCATTTGGGACTTGACCTTTTTTTCCTCATCTTTTTTAAACAAGAAAACTTCCCTAAGCTGAGAAATAATTCAGTTTTACATTCTAACTTGGAAATTATGAGTTAGAATGTAGAAACATTAACAGAGAAGCCAGGAGTTTTGATTTTGCCATTGCACTTTTTTATTATGATTTCATGACAGAACATCCACACATGCATCATTTATGTGACCCTTTGCTAACATAAACCAGAAACCAAAAATTTATACTTCTTTAGGAAAGCATAAGAAGACCAGTCTGGACTAGAGGTCAAAACACCACCTCCACAACCCACCCACATGCTCCCTGTGCTTTCCAGCCACATTCCATTAGTCTGTGGCTATCATACAAGAAAACATTCTTGTGTCACACATGGCTGTGTACCCACTGGCCAGGCACTGCATGGCATGCATCTTTACACACAGTTTTGGAGTACCAGCCCAATTTTTGCTGTTATCTGGCAAGCAGGCATTCCCAGGAGCGTGGGTAGCTCCCTCTGTGTCCCTCACCACAGCTCCACGAGCAGCGTCAAAGTGCTTGAGGCAATGCAAGTGACAGTGGAGAGATGGCCAAGGTTTTAATGTCAAAGGCTCCAGGTTCACAGCAAAGCAGCTTTGTGCCACCATAAGGAATTTCCATCACTCCAAACAAGCCTAAGAGATCATGCACATACACAAAATCTCCTCTTATGTCACATGCAACACATTAAGATTACAAAAGGAACTAAGCACTCAACCATTCTAGAATTAAAAGCCTGTGTTTACTGCTTGTCAATTGACCACCTGATCTTATATCAATTTTATCATCACATGAATAACTAAGTTTGCACTGTGCTTTTTCACCACACTATTTTAAGGGGATAAGGTACATAAAAAGACTAAATACTTCCAACTCCTGGCAAAAAGACAAAATAGAAATGAAGAAAATGCAGACGCCAGCACTTGGGAATTTGTTTCAGTAAATTTCAGTGGTATGCAGGACACCAGGAGTGATGCCTGCAGATTTGGGGAGCAGCTGCCTCTCCCACCAAATGTCCATGCTGCACACAAGTATCAAATCACAACATACTGAGCTGAAAGTGACCCACAAGGATGGAGCCCCGCCCAGCCCTGTACAGGACATCCCCCAGAGTCAGACCTTGTGCCTGTTCCAGGCCAGTCTGGATTGCAGTGTCTTCTGAAAGCCACTCTCTGGTCACTAAGAACTTGGTGAGGAGGAAGAGATGTAAAGGAGTTGCATGGGAGACTGTGCCAACAATAGATCATACCTGCTGTCTGCGTGGGACAGGGAGTTTCTATCCCATGAGGAATTTTAATATTTTGACATCTGCTTTCACTGAATCTGTCCTTGTTGCTTAAGGATTCCCATGATACAACAGACTAGTTTGACAAGGAAAGAATCTGCAATGTAAACGTGATCCAGGAATCCAGACATGAGGAATAAAACACACATAAGTATTTAAAAGCAACACATTATTGCATTTGAAAGTAACACATCATCTCCAGAGACCACAGACATTAAATGTGATCCAAAACAAAACACCATGGCTTCTGCAGCACAGGGAGATGCCAGAGAAGCCAAATATTTTCTATAGAAAGTTTCTATCACAGTAGAGTACAGTTTAAAGAAGAAATGAGTGTTATATGTGCATACATATACACAAACATATATATATATATTAATTTTTATTTACATATATTTATTTTTAGGCAGTCTTCCCCTCCTCTAAGACACATCCTCCCATATGCCAATCTTTCCTTTTGGTGCTTCATCATGTGCCTTTGACCTGTTTGCTGCCATTCACTCACTCATCTATCTTTGCTAGGTCTGCTACTAGTATTCCAGAATTCCAAATGAAGGAAAGACCACAACTTGCCACTAAAAACAGTTCAGTGAGAGTCTCTTCCTCTCCCTGACCTTTCCATGGGAGGGTGGCCAGCTCAGCTGCAATCCATACATGCACTATCCCTCACCCATCATTTCTTTAACTTCTTGTAGGGGGGTGCAAAGACTGTAGCCATGTCAGACAAGGCTGTGTGATGCCAATAGAAAATTTTACACTTCAAGAAGTCAATTTTCCTCACAGAAGGATGCTGTGGTTTTTTCCCTCTTGATTTTGCTCCACCTGAAATGTACTCTGCAGTACACAAGAAACTCAAAGTATAGTTCACCCTGAACACAGAGACATTGTGGTATGAGAAGGAAAGAGCATGCTACTGGTTATGGTTCCCTTATTCCCAATTCCACTGCTATTGCAAACACACAATAATCCTAGGGTGGATCTGTCAAAAAAACAGAGCACAGAAACAGGCAGTGTGGGAGTAATATTTCAAGAAATATTTTTGATTTATTTTGATTAAGCCACATCACCTTGCACAGTTGATTTTGAGTGCAGCTACAAAACCAGCCAAATTGCCAAAATTCAGGAGGTGTCAACACGTGGCAGAAAATTCTGACACTGGCAGTGGTTTTTGAGAGCTGTAATGTATGGCTACACCTTTGTTCAATTTTCAGATTTAGCTTCAGGAGATAATGCTGGTCAGATGCAGTTTGTCACCCCATCACAAAAGTCCACCTCCCAGCACTCTCACCTCCCCTGACATTTACCGCCAACATTTGCATATGTTTGCTGCCTAAATGGATATTTCAACAAAAGAGCAGGAAATCGCTCCGCAAATTGAATTTTTGTTAATTTGTTGGCTGGATTATGTGGCTGAACTAAGCCAGCAGAAAGGAAGCTGATGCAGAGTGGAACGCAGGTGAGCAGGGCTGCTGCTCCCTGCACCAGCAGCTGCTGGGATTCCCCAGGCTGGGAGTTTAGGAGCAGTGACAGAAATGCAGACACATTTCTCCTAATGGTGAGCACATTAACAGGAATATCCTGTTAACAGCTATATCCCATAATTACTGAGCATCAGTATCTTAACAGGATGAGAGCTGCAGCACAGTTCCCATGCAGTAAGACTTTTCCTTAAAGACCTTCAGGGGATCACCAGTATTCTGAGGAATGGGCACATTACCACCCAGAGCCACAGCACACTGACAGCACCTCTCTCCACAGGTGCCTGTGCTGGGGCAGGATTGGGCTGCTCCAGAGGTACCTGGGCTGCTGCAAAGATCTTCAGGTACAGACAACATGGAATGGCTTTGCCAACCGCATCCTGTTCCGTCCTCATTCACCAGTTTGCAGAACAAACAGGAAATGGAACTTTCAACAAATTGTATGTTTAGGTTTCTCAAATGTGTGGTACTTTTACATTTACCGTTAAGTGAAATGAAACCTAATGAATTTTACACTGAGGGCCTGTCTTGAAATTGTCTCAAGGTTTAGATTTCAAAAGTACCAAATTTTATACCAATTACACATTGTACAAGTGTAACTGCCTGCAGTATATTACAAAAATCAGCTTAAATATTGTTTGCTTTGGCATTTAGCCTTCTTGCAGTAGTAGCTTTAATTTAAGTCACTAAAGTCCTGTTTGAAATTAGAGTTGTGCATAACATTTTGCAAACCAGTATTACAATTCAAAATCATCAGGGAAAACTTGTTTTCAGATAAATCTTAGTGAATACTCCTAATACATCATAACAAGTGCTGTAGTGTACCTTTCTCATAGATGTCTTCTCCAAGAAGCACTATTTTTCATTCCACTGTTGGGAAGGTGAAACTCACTTTTCAGTGAGTACAGTTTTCAGAACTGCCATTTATAACAAAGCAAACAGGAGACACAGCTGAAGCCTAAACACATAAATCCAGAAACTTCCTTTTGTATTTCCTACTTCACACAGTATATTTTAAAATAGAAATGAGCATGCTGTAGTCAGACATTCTCAGGAAGCTACCTAACTAGCAATCAAAAATTAATTCAGAAGGCAGAAATAATAAATAAAAAACCAAAAGAAAACAACAAAACCCCCAAACCACAAAAACCAAAACCAAACCAAACAAGCAAAAACAAAACCATCACAAATTTTGACAATCCCAAAGACTTTGAAAATGTTCTAAGTAAAAGACCAAGGTTATAGGAGCTTGACAGATAATTCAGTACAGAGAACATCTTTCAGCATCTTTATCCTAGACACAAACATCATCATCTCTGCCCCCCCAGTTCAAGACCTAACCTTTCTAATCCCAAAGCCAAAAAATAAAATTTAGTCTCATTGAAGGGTGAAATTTACTGAGTAAAACAGATGGGACAGCAACAAAATGACCTTTTCAAAGCAACTCTTTACAGTACTGAAATATGAGATTGATGGTCTGCATTTCTGCTCTCCAAGGTTAGCACTGCCAAGTTCATGATCAAGATGTTTTGGTCTGAATCACAGATTTTTCATTGTCATCGGCAGACTGAAGGGTTTTATTTATTCACTAATTTGGATGTTGCTAAGAAAAGCCAGCCAGAAAAGTGGAAATCTTGTAACTAGGGCCTGATCATATTTGGTTCTCCAACTGAGCTTCAGAAGTTTTCAATAAATCCAAAGCCAGGCTTCTCACTGTGAAAGCTTAAATAAATAAAGTTAAAGCCATACAGATCTCTGTAAATTATTTTTCAGAATTCTTTTTCTCTGCTGCCAGTTTATCTGCTCTTCTTGAATTTAGTCAGTGCCTAGAAAAGGTGGAAGGACTTCCATCTGCTACTCCTTCAAAGACAGCTATCCTGAAAGGAAGCATCAACCTGTCCTAGACATATGTTTCTCAATGTATTAGACCTGCTGTCTCTGCCAAGATACAATTAAACACTGTCTAATCTTTGAGAAGCCTGCAAGAAATAAGTTTTAAATCCCACATTTGAGAATGACCCACACTGAATTAAGTCAAGCTTCACCATGACTTGCAACAGACTAATCTGTTTACACCAAGGGAATTTCCTGACCCGAGGTTGCTGCAGTAAGCTTGCAGGACTTGATTCATTTGCACTTAAAGCAAGCCACAAGGGCTCTTAAACTGCTTCTACAGCAGGGCATTATGGCAAGGCAAATTTATACCATGGCACTTGCAGTCCCTTCTCTCTCCTTGACTCCCCAGCCACTTGGTCCTTCTCTCCACCTTTGCCTATGCTTATTCCACCCTGCAGTGAGCTTTGGGAAAGAGAAAGACCAGGGGAAAACTGACTTAAAACCAAACAAACAACTAAATCAGGTGTTTTCTGCTTCTTTACACTGCTGAATCAGTAGGGCCAGCAGTAGGTGGGAACACCAGCCAGGGCAGGATGGACATTCCCAGAGCAGGCAGAGCCAGATCAGCTTAGGCTGTCCCTGGGCAGCTGCCAGATTCTCTTGCAGGGCAGCAGCTCCAGCCTGCTCCTCCTGCACTGTCATTTTGAGATTTTAACTACTCCCAGAATCAGGGCAGAAAGGATCAGACATATAAACAAAAGGCTCTGTCCTGCTTGGACAGGCAGGTGGGTTATTTCTCCCAGAAGCCTCTCACTCCTGAGGTATTCCACCTGCACAGCACTGCTGTGGGCAGAGCCACACTGCAGCTGCTGGCTGGCACCTGAGCAGCACTGGGCAAGCAGGACATGCTTCTGTGGCCTGAAGGAGGGATGGAGATTATAGGCAAATAAAAGTATCCTAGTCAGAAGTCAAATCCAAAGCTGTCCTGTCAGGAAAAAGCAATGGTATGCCCAATGCAAGTCCCACCAGGTACTGAAAACCTCCCTGCCAGGATCCCAGCAAAGGACAGCACCAAGGCAGCAGTGCTACTCACATTCACACATGCCAGCATGACGTGCTGCCAGCTTTGTCTGGCCGTTTTTTTTTTGTTTCCAAAACAACTAGGGCACAAAATATTTAATTGCTGCTATTATTCTTCATTGGATTGGAGCAGATTCCTTATTTTAGAAAAATATCTGCCACATTGTCTTTTATCACAGCATGAGAGAGGAGGCAGTTGTGGTACATTCTGTATAGTCTGGGGTTTTTTTATTTTTCCTCTTTGGGTCATGCATTAGCTATTCCTCTCTGCTTTGGCACATGTTACTAACCCTAGACCCATATGAAACACTTATCCTCAGGGAAAGACCACCATTAAAGAAAAGGTCAGGAAGGGAGGAAAGGCATCTGTATGAAGGCTTTTTTATTGAAATAAAACACTCAGTTAAAAAGGATGAAGTCTGTCTCCTGCAGAATTCAAATCTATCAGGTTAAAGGTTTGCAAGATGCAGAGTAGCTTTTGCATATTTTCTTCCAGACTTAGCACAGAAACAAAAGGAAAAAAAAAAGCAGAACGGGACAACTGATTGGACAGAATGGGACAACGGCTGATTCATTATTCTAAACTCACAAATGACACCTGAAAAGACTCATATGAGTACAGTCAAGGTTGATGTAATCAAAGCTTCTCCTGCCCACATTCCAAAGCATTGGAGCTCAGTAATTGGGTTTCTCCGTTGTACAGATACAAGAGAAACAATTTTTTTTCAACAGATGACAAACACTGACAGTTTTATTTATTTATTTAACTTTCAAAGCAGAGTCATTTTTAATGGATCTATAATTCAAAAGCTCTTTAATTAATTTTCCTCAAGCTTCCTAGAAAGACAGATTTGGCTTTCTGCATTGAAAAACAAGTCAGTCAAGTTCTAGGCAAAGAACCCCAACCAAACCTTTCAAAGTCAAAGCTATAAATGAAACAAAAATGGGATGCTATTAGGAATAATGGTTGCAATTTCACCACATAAGCTACTTCCAGCATTACACAGTTTTTAAGTTGCTCTTATTTTTCCTTCCTGCCTTCAATCCATTTTTGTTTGCTATAATAATAGCATAAAACCCCACAGAAATTCTTCCCTTATATTGCTTTTTGCCTCACCACATTATTGATTCTGCTTTTCTGCTTCCTGTGCTTTTTTTGTTACTTTACCTTCTTCTGACTCTGTTAATCGAGTGCTCCATATCCAGGAGACAGCTACAGTGCCCACAAGTACAAGAACTGAAATCTGAGTGGAAGCAGCAGTGGAACTTCAGGAAAATGTCCCTGAAGAGCTGGCAGGCTGACACTTTGTTCCTTCTGGACAGCAGTTTCACATCAAGCAGAAATCTCTAGGGATCCATTTACTTATTTATTTTGGACAACAACTCTGGTCCTTAAATATCTATTGAACTCAGCGCTTCATAGAGAAAATGCCCTCCTCGTTTCCCCAGGGAATTAATCTCAAGTGTCTGGATAACAATAACATTAAATAACCTACCTATGCCTTAGTACCAGGACACACAGGCTCTCCAGTCTGCATTTTTAACAAAATCACAGTTCCAGTGCACAGTGCTCTAGCAGAGCTTGCTTTCCTCCACTGCACCACAGCACTTCTCATGTCCCAGTTGAGCCGAGGCATGCGCAAACACTGCTCTCCCCCTGCTGCTTCTGCCAGAGATTATTCTCCTCAGAGAATAAACAACAGCAGAATGAAATGTATGTCCTTAACCTAGTGCATTGATTATGTGAGCTAAGCCACAGATGGAGATGTATTTGCACTTAAATCCTGACTGAAAAGGGAGGGAGCTGAGGCATCACTGTACAAGAGAGTGGTCTCTGCCGTGGGACTAGGGCAGAAAACTGGAAGGAGAGACCACAAGGATTGTCAGCCTGCCAAGAATTCCTCCAAGCACAAGCCAGTTAGAGAGAAATGCTGGGACATCCAGGAGCTGGAGACATCACCCAGAGAGGTGCAAGAACATGGATCCAAACGGATCCATTTCTGATGCAAGTACCGGATTGTGCTTTCTTCCACAGTTCAGTACAAGCACTTCATCAAGAACAGCTATACTTCCAAGCCACTGAACCTTCTTCAAACACCCTTTTTCTCTAATATATTGTCTGGGGTTTTTTAGCAGGCTTAAATTCAATAATTGTTGCAAGAAAAGTTGAAAGATTTCATACTGAATGTATAGGTGACTAAAGCAGACAAACAGCTGATATATCCAAAACTGGAGTAGTGCAAAGATTTGCACATCATCCATTAGACTTCAGTAAACTGATTCTTCTCTCACAATTCATTCCATAACCAGAATTCAAAGAATGTGAACAAACAAGTTTCCAAGATATTAGCAAGCACTTAGGTCTTAACTTATCTCTAAAATCTACAAAAGTGTCTGTACAAGTCATTTAAGAAGGGACCACATGTTCTCAAAAGACAAAAACATAGCTCACATTGTTAGGTCCATCAATAATTGCAACATATAACTTATGAACAAATTAATTCACAATGCTACATATCAAGGAGTTTTCTTTAAAAAAAAAAGAAAAATGAGTGATATAAGCACTGGTATAGTGTGGTCTGTATGATTAAATTCTGTACACTGTCAACAAATAAAATGAAGAATTAAAACAAAAGTGAACTTTTTATTGTATCTGACTAAATAATACACCAACACTTCAGAATTACTGCAATGAGCACTGCCTGCAAATTTCATGCTTTGAGTGAAATTTAATTAACTTGAACTAGTAAAAATCCCACAGGGTTATATTATTTGTAAGTGAGAAAATAGGAGTCATGTCTGCGTGATTAGGGATGGGAATTTGGCTAGCCTTGTTTAATTATGGTTCCCCTTGAAAGACACATAAATATTTATGTGAATTTGTGCACTGACATTTGTTGCTGGACTTGAGCAAAGTCACTACAGATAACTTCTAAATGCACCTTCCTCATAGACACAGCTTTTCCTCTATGCACATCCTGTTGCTATAACTTGGCTTGTTTTCCTGACAAGCTAACCTGTAGGGATAGGCAGGAAAGGGAAGGAAAGCAGTGTTCATTCCTAGGTGATTTATGAACCCATGCATCCTTCCTTCTGCAGCAAAAAGTTGGCACACGCACACACAGAAAAAATGTGTGTGTGACTGTGCTCTCACTGGAAGAAGCATCTGGGGGAAAAACAAATCCAACCCTGAATGCTGCCTGTCTTCAGTGCAACTCCTGAGAATGTCACTGCTCCTCTCATTTCCAACACTAGCCCATCCTGTTTTCAAGTGCTGCCAAATGCCAGGACACAGATGAGGAACAGGGCAACTAAAACTCCGTAAGCCGACAGTCTCAGCACAATGGGCTTTATACGTACAACTTCTCTCTGATACTCTCTGCAAAAATTTTAGTTTCCTGGTAGGAAAAATTAGTAAGATTTAAAAAACCAAAGTCACCTGGACATGGCCTGCATGGATGGGTGCACATGTGTTACAGGAAGATTTTACTACTAGCCACCCTACACAACGCAGAACATGAGCTTGGATCCATGTAGCAAGAAAAAGCCATTTAGCAGCTGTCTTACAGCAAGAGGGGAAAAAAACCCAACAAACCAGCAGAGGGAACAGACACTTCACAATTTATTCTCACAGTGAATAACACCACTTCAGCTGGGTCAGAGTTGCAAGTGAAAGGCAACTTTTTGGATTTAACGATCCATTTTAAACACTCCCTTAAAGTGTAGTCATTAGTTGTGTGAGCAGCTGAGACAATGCAAAGGAATTTGGAAGAGGAAGAGAAAAGCCTCTCTCATTTCCTTTCAGTGGCAGCAAGCTTTCAGCTTTATGAATCTATTTGACATTGCTCAGAATAAAAAAAAAAAAATTAAAAAAATCCCTAGAAGTGTAATTACAGTTCTGAACAGTTACAAGTGGCATGACAGAAGGTAAGATTTTGCAGACTGAGCATACCCAGAGTGTTGGAGCTGCTCTGGAACAATTAAAAAACACAGACACTTTAAATGGTAAAAATGCAAGCTGTGTTCTGAGCCGGGGAAATTGCAAGTGTACTCTAATCTCATCTGATTGTCATCATCACAAGTGTAACAACTGCAGTGTTCTATCTTAATTGTGTTCACAATTGACCAGTCATACAAAAAGAATCTCAAATAAAATTAATTCCTTAGGCTTTTTGTCACATTGTCAACACACAATAGTTTCAGCAACTGAAATAGAAAAATTGATTAAAATTATATTTGCTGCAATATCTGCATCAAGGAAACATGCTCTAACTTTCCAAGGAGCTTTAGAAAGAGCCTACTTTTATTCTCCTTTGGCATACTTGGAGACTTTGTATAAATTAATTTCAAGTGGGGTGTCTTCTATGCTTCACTTCTTCAAGGATTCAGGACAACATGTTAGCAATGCTTCAAGGGCACCTCTGCTCCAGGAGACAGTGCGTAGGGGTTAAAATAAGGATGAGGGTCCACCTCTGCCCTAATGGCAGACATTGTGTCCCTCGAAGGGCCTATACCCACTATGACCATCAGAAAAGGCAAGGAAATTCAGCAGAAGTACTGAGGAAAAACAGACAAACAGACCATTATGAGTTGTGATTTGACTAAAGTGAGGGAAGCAATGTAGAACAGGAAGATTTATACTTCTGAGGAGAGTACTGTAATTCCAATAACCTTTTCCACTCTTGCATAAATTGAGCCCCCAGGCACTTGATAAAAGGCATGCACAGCACTTTTTTTGAGCAGCTGGAGAGCTCCTACTGCATACTATTTTTTTTTTAACAGTTCTCCCACAAAGCTATCGAAAATTGTAGCTGTGCTGTTTCCAGAAAATCACATCCTGGCTCGATGATAGAACAGCCCGTGGTGGCTCTATAAACAAAGTGGTTCCGTATCATTTAACAATTAATGGTCACTTTAGGGTGAGCCAGTCAAAATGTTTCCTTCAGTGGATCCCTCTGTGATCACTCCTACCAGATCTGCCTCAAGTGACTCAGACAAAGGCAGGCTGGTTACATAAACAGAAGGTAGGTGGCTTAACAACCTTGATCTTATCACAGACCTGTCAGTGGAGAGAACTGCATGTTACTGCAGAGCTAACTCACATGTCAATGCACTGGAAAGGAATCAGATGTTTTCCACATCCTACAATTTGGGAATGCTTTGCAGGGTTATTTATTGAGCCAGTTCAGGTTACACAGAACAGCTTCAGAGCCTGCTGTTTCCAGTGCTTCACCTGCCTTGCCAAGGCCATGCTTGCTACTGAAGAGTCATGAGAAGAAAATGGAGAATGAAATCAATTTTAAACTTGGAATGCTTCAGGATTTCAGGGCCTATATGCTTTTGAAAAATAAAGGAGGAAAAAAACTCCACATAAATCTCACTCTTTCTATTAACACCTGACTGGAAGCAAAATTATTTTAAAAATCTGACATCACTGCAGCTCAACACTCAGAGCTGTTCCATTTTGGCACTTGCTCATTCTTCAGTCAGGGGCAAACTTTCCAGCACTCTGCTTTAGCTTTCCAGGACACACATTTAAAAAAAAAATCTTAGGAAGCCACATTTAGCCTTTCAGATCACTGCCTGTGTAATTTGCAGGAGTAACAGGTTAGAATGACCTAGCTATAAATGAGAAAGATGCATCACAGCTGGACATCCTCACTGGTCTGAAAGCTTTTGCCAAGCTTCCACAGGCTTTTGAAACACAACCTATGATTTTCAACAGTGTTTCTACCTTTTTTCTCCCAACAGTGAAAGAGAAGAAACATGCCCACTCATTCCGCTACTATGCATTGGAGGGACACCCCTGCTTCCTTGCTCCAACCTTAGATGTCGTCTTCTTTCTAGCAAAGCTATTTCCAGAGCTTATTTACCAGTTCATTCAAGTCTAGACTTTCTAATTTTGCAGCATAATCTGTAGCTCAGTCACCCATGAAACTGCTGAACATCCTGCAATTGTGTGCAAATCCACACTGGGGCTTGTACTGCCTGAGCTCAGGTACAGTCATTAGTGACAGCATACAGCTCTTTAATGGGAAGCTCTTTAAACCTGCCAGGAGCATTTGCCTGAAAAATATCTCTTCACTTCCTCTCCTTCCCCTTAAATAGTTTAATTAATACCAAAGTCCTAGCTTTGGCTCCAGAAAGTGACAAAAGCAGGGATCCTGACCGTGAAACAGATACAGCACGGGACATGAACAGCTGGAAGGGAACGCTATTTTTCCTTTGTTCATTTAATGGCCCTGCCCAGTGTGAGCCTCCAGTCCCACTCTGTCCCCCAGGCTCAGGCAGCACCAGAGACACTGTGCCCAGCAGATCTCCCAAAGGAAGCAGGGGACAAGACCAGAGGGCACAATCCACTGACATTGGCACCCTTGGTGGTCTCCGGAGGGAAGGTGGATGGCTTGCCTGGCAGAGGGCTCAGGCAGATGCTGGCACCAGCCTGTCTTGGGCAGCAGCATGTGAGAGGAGAGGGGGTGAAGGGGGAACTCCTGTCCTCAGCCATGAGAGCTCTGGTGTCAGCTGATGGCAAGGAGCCCTAAGGAAGGGCGCTGTGCTGAGCCAGCCAAAGCATCTGCCCTTCCCCACAAGCACCCAGGAAAGGGCTGCTCTGTGCTCAGGGCCAACACAATGACCCAGTGAGAGGAAAGTAACCCAGTTGCAACACCCTCCCCACCCTCAAAGTAATCAGATTTGCTCTCTCCCATGACTTCCACATTTGCTGAGTGTACTAGGACCCACGTGAGTTGCAACAGCAAGCAGAGCTATCTGCAGTAAGACTGGCATGCCTGGCTGCTGCTGCAAATCCACAGATACCAGCAGAGGCATTACTCAGGCACCCGTGACCCTGCTCAGGGCTCCCACACCTCTTCCTCTTCCTCTTCCTCTCAGCCTGTCCAAAGGACAATTCTTCTCAGGAGCATCTTAGGGCTTTCCCCCCAATGGGTAAAGTCAAACCTCCTGTCCTTTGGCTGGGCAGCAGGCTGTGGCACCATGCATCCATCCGTCTGAGCTAACAGGGGCAGAATGCCCATCCTTCCTCTCTGGATTTACACACAGCAGCAAATACCAAACAGAAGGCACCCTGAGAAAAAAACAGCTTTCCCCCTGCCTTCTCTTACCCTGTTTTCCTGCAGTCCCCAGTCTGTACTCTCTTCTATGTTTAGCTGCTGGGCAGCCCATACATGCCCTTCCAGCCGCTGTGGCCACAGCACTCCTTTTCATCCCTTCACCATTACTCTCTCCAGGATATTTTGCCAATGGTCCCAGCACTCTCCTCCAGCAAGAGGTGGCCCATTACTGTAGAAATCTGCTAAGCAAGGATGTTAGGGGACTCACCCATAGCATACCAAGCAGGCAGCATCAGCTCTGTGCATCACATTGCTGCTGAGTATGGCATATTGGGAGACACTGTGCCATCCTGGGAAGAGCTTCTTGAGCTCCCACATGAAACAGACAAAAACAACATTCTTGTTGGTCCCTGACCATACAAGATGTATGCTAACTGCTGAGAAGCATAGGAACCCATGAAGATTTGTAGGAAAACCTTTCCAGGCAGGAAAACACTTCTGGAAGACAGTAAATGCTCTTCCTGTTCCACATTAGCATGAAAGAAAAGCCTTTCAAAGCTGCATGTGTTTGCTCAGTGGAATAGGATCTGCTGCATTTCATTCTCCTGGATGATGCAAGGACCCACAGCAGCCAGGAGGGGAAAGTCCTGGGCTCATTGCTCCTCTGCTTCCCCTTCTCACAGCAAGCATCATCACCTGCACAAAGCCTGTCTCTTCCTGCAGCTTCACTAAAAATTTCACCTGAAACACCTCTTCCAACAAAACTATGGCAGCTGCAGGCAAAATTTCTGGTTAACAAATCAACATCCCAAGGTGGTTCCTTCAGATAAGCCCTGAGCAGCTCCAGGCAAGAAGAGGCTGTACTTGCAGGCCACAAGAAGTGAGCTCAGCACAGCACTGAGGAAAGCCCACAGAGGAGCACAGCAGCTCCATGCTGTCCCTCCATGGAAGGCAGGGCTCATCCTTGGCACACACTCTGCACCATGGATAACAGCACTAGGCTATGAAGAAGTGTGTGGTTTGGATGGTGAAGGCAACTCCATCTTGGCAGTTCTGTGTTTTAAAGACAGCACTTTGGTGCTCTTCTCACTCCCAAAGCATCCTGAACTCTTATTTACAATTTCCCCCAGGCAGGCCATAAATCCAAGCACAACTAGCAAGCTCAACACAGTGTAAAAGGATCCCAGAGGCAGACTAATTACCATTGCAGGCTATGCAAGCCTATGCAGTTTTCTTCTGCACAGTAGCTATGGAAATTTTGGCTAATGGCTGCCACTAACAGGTCAAACTTTCCACTTTCTATTGTTCTGTTCAGGGCAGCCAGCTGGGAGTTCAGGGGCAACAAATCTCCAGGGGAAGAAATCAAGGCCATTAAGGGAAAGGGAAGAGAAGCTATGAATCATAAGAGTACTTCACACACTTTTCTGATACCAGCAGGAAAGATGGTAGTAAGTAAAGACTGAGAGGAAGCCTAACAGATTATATGACAACTAAAATCAAAATCACCACCAAACAGAAAACCCTACAACTCCCATTCTCTTGAGACTTTAGAGGTAACTTCTCTCCAAGTTCTCTATACCAAGGTGACAACTTCTTTTTTGTTTAAATTATTTAATACAGTAAAAACTCACTCCCATCATCTCTTGAGACAGAAGGTCAGAAGATTTATCAGAAGCACAGGTGCTGCATCTTTCACATTTTCTCACCTCCACAGAAGTGTGCTGATGTTCAGCCTGCAGCTAATTTCACACAGATCTCTCCTAACACCTACTAGCTCTGTTTAGGCATTGTCTATCCAGACAGCAGTGGTTATAGCAAACACCTGAATTTTAGAGGGGGTGGGGATAAAAGAGCAGACTCAAATCATTGCTCTGGACCAAGTAGTGCATGAAGCAACCAGAATATGCCATTTTCTGAATGAAAGCCTGGGCTGATAAGCTATTGTTTGTCTAAAGCAACACATACACTCTTTCACTCCAATCATAAAAACGTCCAGAATCAAACTTCTACTTAGTTGGCATTTACCCATGAAAATCATCAGTTGCAATCTCTTAAAAGTTAGAAAAAACTCCTCATCAAGTAAGAAAAGCTAACATGTTGCAACTGGGCTGTGAAAAATCCTGACAAGCCGATTATCCAGCTGAACATCACACTGGTAATCACTGAAGCCCATGGGAACCACACAGGTTAAATTACTTCCCAATAAAAGTGTAATGTCTTCAGTGGTAGTTTCATTTTTTGGGATAAGATTCTCACTATAGATTATATGAACAAACACAAGAGAATTTTAAAAATCATGTATCTTGGGTACCATATCAGGTATAACAATGAAGTGCAATACAGAGCAAACTCTTGTCTGTTGCAGTCAGGCCTCTTTCCCCATGGCACAGACCAAAAATAAAACAAAAACTGTGGAACTTAACACCACAAAATGTTCTGTGCAAAGTAAGGATACTATGCTAAATCTTGATGGGTTAAATACCATCCACAATAGGAAGTAAATAAAATTTTATGAAGATCTGTACAGCAACTTCCAGGATATAATTAGATAATACTTTTCCAGAGCCATAATAAGGAGGACAAAATTTTGTGTTTTCTTTGGTTGGTGTGGTGCTACCTGTTAATTACAAACAGCCAAGGAAGCAGAAGATGCTCTCTGGAACATATCCAAGGGACACAGATAGGCTGGTGGCATCGTGGATGCACTCTCCAAAGGTAAGGCCTCCAGAGGGGGTTTTCAAATGTTCTGGCCACAAGTTTACTAGTCACTCCAGATGGGAGCATGTAAGTATTTCTTACAAGCTTTCCCTCAAGTTTCTCTCAGAGATTGCTTTCCTCCTCATGAAACAGACAAAAACAGCAACAACAACATCCAAAAAAGAACCCAAAATTACCCAGCCAAAAATAAAAAGAGTTGATAAAAGGATTTCAGAGTCTTCTAACATTTTTGCTGTAACTTTGCAATCCTGAGGCAGGGACACAGGATATTTCTGCAAGTAATAGAGGAAGTTCTGAAAAAGTGCCAGAGTACAAACTGCTAGAGGCAGCCAAAGTGGTCAGTCTCCCACTGAGCTCAATACTGCAGGGTGAAATCTACTCCCATTATACATTATGGCTATGACCCAGGTAACTTCTAGGTTTAAAAAACAACAGACAAACCCAAACCACCTTATAACTTCTAAAATGAACTCTGAGACAGCTTCACAGGCGGCTTTGTAGCAACCTAAAGAGACAGCTGCAAAAATCCTCCTTAGAAAAATTTGACCTAAAGCTTTTGCAATCAATATGATTCTGGTTTGATCTCTTTGAACAAAAGCAGGAAGCCAGAGAACAGCAAACCTCATACTTGATAAAACCCCATTTGTATGGGCGTTGAAGGAATACTCACGCAGCGCATACAGGGAAAGGACTATTCCAGCCAGGCAAAATCCCTCGAAAAACCTGAGTGTGCTGAACATGGTCACATTCACTGAGAGTGCCACAGTCAGTCCAAATATCAAAATGAATATGACAGAGAAGAGCAGTACAGGCCGTCGACCAACCCTAAAAGTAAGGAAGTATGGAGAAACAGTGTTAAAAGCCAGGATGGACACAATGGATCATTAAAACTGGGCAAGAGGGGAACAAGTCAGGCAATCCCTTCCAAATATTACTACCCATTTTTAACCTTTGTTCCATTCTTCTCCTTTTTTTCTTACTAAATCCCAGATTTCTCTGCCAGCTTTACATTGACAAGTCCATCTCAGAAAGGATTAAGCAGAGACAGCACATTGTACTGGTGCTTGATTTAACCAGCCTTTTCAAAACAACAAAGATAAACAAAGAACCATCTAGGAACTACTGTAAGGCCAGAAATAAGTCCTTTGGAGATGAAAATCAACTTCTCAGAGTTTTCTGTAGTAGCACAGAAGGATATATGGTATTATATACTACATGGCATTATATATTTTTAGCTGCAGCGATTTCCTTTTCCCAAGAGACATGTGCTTTTCAGTCTCATCTACAAGGGCAGCCAGCTCAGAAAACTACTTTTCTTGGTCTCATTTGTTGAGGAGAAGCCTAACGACATGGACTGAACACAAAACAGGGCTCAGGTCACTCCACTGAGCCTCAGAGAGTCGATAATATAACTCACAGGAAAATTGTGAGCTCCAAGTCCTTCCACTTTGTATCCTCATAGCTGTTGGAGAGACCCACAAAACCAGCCTAACTGGAGGATAGGGTGAGAAATAAAAAACTTCAAAAACCATTAGAGGTAACAGGGGCAGAGGACTTGCAGCCCTCCTTTGCAGCTGCAACCTGTAGTTGCATGTATTGCTACAGTGCTGATGAGGAGGAAGAGTTATGCTACCGCAGGATGTGGGGGCAGCCACTGCAGAATTTGGCTGTTTCATGTCCAAGGAACATGAAATTTTTACCATCTCTTTTTCATATGTTTAGTGTTTATAATTCCCTTTTCTCTCCCTCTTTCTATGCAAGGAGAATGACATGAAGCATCAGAGCACATGGCTATTTTTAAGCAAGAATTGGATCATTATGTGGAGATTTCCAAAATTTTTCAACTTGTCAACTCCCACAAGTTTTCCAGTGGAACTGAGGATCTCTTTTAGTCAGCTCCATATGCCATTTTCACAAAGAATACATGAACTTGCTTTTCGTAGGCAGCTTTCACAGACCCATTCAAAGCAGACTGTCAGCTGCAAGCCAGCCATCAGGTTGGATGTCAGCACAATAAAGAGCATTTAAATCTCACAACTTAGTCCAGTTTCACATGCTGTAGCATTTCTATTCAATTATTTCAGCAGATTGTCACCAGCAGTTATAAAATACATTATACATATGCATTCACAATTAGAACTTTGGATTTTGCAGTACTTAAAATAAAATAAGGAGCGAAGGGCTGAAAAAGAGACATCATTATAATGTTTTGCATTTTGGGAACTGGAAGAGTGGACCAGTCATCAGTCAGGCTTTTCCAAAGTCACACCGAAGAAAATGTTGTCATGACTCCTTGCATGAAAACAGGTTTATCGTTATTACTAGCTGTAGTATCACCTTTGAGGCCCCTCAAAGATTTAACTTGTTGGCATTAGTCATTCAAAGCTTTTAAAACAGAACCAACATGCAAGCTGAAGAAAGCAAGGTCAAAACAGGCTGCTCTCCATCAGGGTACAAGCACAGCCCACTGGAAGATGAGCTGCAGTGGGGCTGAGGGTGGGAGCACAGCATCACTGACTCTGTGACTCTGTGATGCACAACACACTGGGGACTTGCTGGACATGGGGAGTGGCTGCTGCCTGTGCTTCAGATTTTGTATTTATGGAACACAGCCCTTGGGCAGGGAGGGGAAATACCTCATGTAAAACCTTGAATACAGAAAAAAAAAACCCTATGAACTTTGTATTATCAGCTATCTGCACAGAATTTTGCAGCCCCATTTTTGTTATGCCAAGCTGTAATTCATACCAATTAGTATTTGTGGAAGTGTTTTGCAGATGAAAGACATTATGCAAACACTCAGAATTAGGAACTTAATTCTCATCACAAGCCTGACCTGCCATTCCCTGATGTTGATTGAAAAGGACTTTATGCTTGGCATACTTCAGTTCTCTTCTTCCCCTCCTCCCACCCCTTGTGCTCAAGGTTACCCATCATTAGGACACAGAATTTCTTCTACCATTATACAAGTGACACAAATGAATGGTTGCTGCTAATGAAAAAAATCAGAAAATCCAAGAGCCTCCTGAGCCCATAAAAACCAACTGAGGCCAGAAAATCCCTCTGGTAAGAGGCATTTCCTCACAAGCACAAAACTAGTCATCTTCTTCACCAAGGCAAGCAGCACACTTCTCAAAAAACTGAAGCTTCAGGGCAGCTATCAGCCATATATGTGGTGATCCAGCAGTGTTTTGACAGGATGGTGTCTCAGAGCATAAAAAAGCACCTTTTATATGCAGACAGAATTATCTGTCTAACAGTACATGGAAATGCTTGTGAGAAATTAAACCATACACAATTTCCCTGGAAAAACAGCCCCAGGATGCTATCTGCTGCCATCCAAACTGTTCCAGGAGAGATTATTGTATCATGGAAGTCTCCACCTACAGCGCACGCGGCTATCTAGATCAAATGCTAAATGCTGCCTGCACAGGTAAATAACCAGGGATACAAGCAACCCCAGGCTTTTGAAGAATCTGCAGCCCCCACACGGTATGATAAGCAAATACATCAAAAAGATATTCCTGATGTCAGAGTTGCCCTGCAGGGGAAGAGTGAATGGGCTGAGGAGAAGAGCTGCTCTTCCCATACTCCTACGCATGTACCTTGCCACCCTAAGATAACCAAGCTTTGCTCTCACTGCTGGTCAAGTTGCCCTTCCCATGCCATTCTTTGCAGGCTCTCTCTTGCTTTTGGGACTGGAACTACTCAAAGGCTCCAAAAAACATCAGAGAAGGTGCAAAGCAGGGGCACTACAGGGCAATGAGCGGTACAGATTTACTGTCGTCTTGGTGCTACATGAACACCGTGCCCACCTGCTCCAGGAGGAAACTTTCCACACAAACCTCAACGGGCTCTGTCCAGAGTAGGCAGAATTGCCAGCAGCACTCTGCCTGTGGAGCAAGTAACTTATTCAGGAGTTGGACACAGCTGGTCTTCCCACAGCTGAGGATGTTTGCAGACCTTCCTCCTATAGATTTTACACACAGAGCTGTCCCAGTGTGCACACCTACTGTGTTTTGAGCACGGAGCACTCAGTTTACTTAGCAAATTGCTTTAATACACTCTATGCTTTGGCCGCATTCTGCTTTAAAAGCATCTTTCAAAGAGGAAAAGCAAAGCCCCTAATGGCACAAAAACCCCAAAACATCTTCTAATTATCTGAACTGGAGAGTGGTATATAAGTGAAATGAAAACAGATTTTGAATTTTTATAACACTTTTTATGCATTACTCTGTTTAATCTCCCTGGTTCTTGCTTGGGAATGACATCTTTTTTTCCTTACTTTTCTTTTTCTATCAGATACAATCTGTACAACCCCACACCTTAGCAGAAATTCAAGCTATGATTAAATAGCAAAGTAAATTCCATTTAGATCTTCTTTTACCAGCCCCAAACGCTACTGGTAAACAGCAAAAAACCTACTGAGCACAGGAGTTCTGCTGTGTCAGGGGCATCAGCTGGCAATGTGGACTAAACAGGAGTATGAGGACCAGCTTGGTGGCAGCAAACCATGTCCATTCTAGTCATCCACAAAAGGGTCACTGTTCCCTCCTGCCACCAAGTTACCCTTTTTCTCCTTTGTACCACAACTGGAAACCAATTCTCCTAAATTCACTAGACATTTCTAGATATTTGAAAATCAGGGTAATTTTATGCTGCATTAGCTCAGCTAAGCAGCTTGCAGAGGGGTCCAACAAGCTCATGTGGCAGCACAAAGTACACACTGGGGACAGAAACGGATGGAAGCACAGGATGCTCCTTTTGGTGGCACAGAGCTATTAAATCTGCTTACTGCAGCTCTCTCTCCAACTTAGTGCCTTAGGCAACAAGTTGTTCACTTATTTGTGGCTTATTTGTCAATTATAGCAGCACTTTCCTAACTTGGTAATAAGTCTGCTTTCTCTTCACTGATTCCATTTTAGGAAAGCCAAGCAAGATCCCTCATTCATTTCCCCTCTATACGTTCTCTGGGTTCTTGGAGCCCCATTTTAATTTTTAATCAAATTCAACTGTATTTCATGGTATTTTAATCAAATTCAACTGTATTTCATGCATGTTCCTTACTTCACTGAAAAGTCATTATTTGTCTCTTGCCCAAAGATTTTCAGTGACTATTCAGGAATTAAGATGCAATTTTGCTAGGAATGCTTGATCCAAATTACTGCAGTGCTGCAGGGGGCCTTTTCTCTCCCAACTGGCTGGCGAGTTGTTGAGGTTTTATAAGATTTCCCTAATAGACAACTCTTCTTTTCCTGTTTTAATGAATGGCAAAAGAGTTAACTTGGGGCCATTAAAAGCACCAACACTGGCAACTCTGCTGGAAGGCACTGAAGTGACTGGGACAGCACTGTAGAGCTATTGTTTGAGATGCTTCAAGTTTCCACTGAAATCACTTGAGTCATCCATGTAATTTTTCCTCCCATCTTCAGCAGTACAAGACCACCTTTTCAAATTAAAGCTGAATCCTCAGCAACACTGGGGTATCCAATAATGTTTTAACTGCCTCAATTCAAGGAATTATGATTTACTCTTTTAAAGCTTAATACCCCAATACTAGCAGCACATAAGTCAGTGTTAAATCCTTAACACTACATCACAATGTTTGCCTAACAAGAACTCTAGAAAAAGAACAATTGAAAAGTTTGCAAAAAATGGCTTTCAACTCACCAAAAGGTACTGTGTAAGCACAGGATTGACATTAGTCATGTATTCAGTGAAATCAATGTAGCTTCCAATTTCTTTTGGTCCTCTTTCCTTGTTAAGAAAACAAAACCCAACCCTAAACTAAAGCCTTTGCTTGTATAATTAGAAAATACTTCATTCTAGACTAGCTTTACAGCTGCAATAAATTGTGTCGGTGGGAAACAAGTAAGCCAAACATCAAATAGTTTGTGCTACTTAGCTTGATTTAAATTACTCGGGAACAATTAACACACTTTTACACTGTTTGTCCATCATGATTCTTTCAGAACCTTAAAAACCATTATGCAAAAGTTCCTAATGAATATCAAGTAGAAAGCACTCAAAACAACATTTAATACTGTTATTTATTTATAGTTGCATTGCATTAAAAGATTTTTCACTTACCAGTCAGCTATACATCCTGTTATCAAGTGGCCAAAGATTAATCCTACAAGCAGGGAGAACTTAGCAATGTGGACTTTCCAGGCAGAATCACAAACAAGATCCCACTGGAAGAAAAAAAAAAAAAAAAGAGATTGATAATTTGAAATAAATTAATACCTCAGATGTATTTAAACATACTAATACAGTGTAGAGTTCTTTCCAAAGGTCAATCCTAGCACAAGTGCAAGGAAATGGCAGAGGAAAGCTTTCCCCTTCAAGTCTACCCCCAGACCCCAAGGAGCAATGCAGAGAATCATTTGCCTCAGTGAATTTTATCAGATCCTTAATTATAAGATGACAATATCCAACACTTAAGGGTCCCCCTCTCCAGGCCACAGGAGGTTAGCCTAAGGGGAAATCTCCATCAGGTGCTGGCAGTACCTGTACTGGTGCTGCTGGAGCATCTCACCATCCCAGCCCCAGACATTTATTACCTGAGCCCCACAAAGCCCACCAGCACCAAACCTGACAATTTAAGAGCAAATGCTCCAATTAATCTCCTCAGGGCTGCTTGGAAATGTGGGGGAAAGCAGCTCCTTTGCCACAGACCCCTAATGGCCATTTGCTCCAGGCTCTCAGTGTCACAATGCTTTCGCTTTCAGAAAAGCATCTTGATTTCCCTAGGTGGTGGAAGGGAGATGAAGACTGAATAAAGGCACAGCTTGTCAAGACAAGTCCTGGCATGGGGCCTGACAGAGCAGCTGGAAGTCCCAGTACAACTTCTTGGGACAGCAGCCCCACAGTGACTTTTCACAGCTCAGAGACCAGACAGGTTCTGAACTGCCACAATAAAGCTATGCTAATACTGAAATTAACCCTTCTGTCCAAAGAAAGGGGGAATGGACCATTTCAGGCAACCTGTCACTAGGGCACTGCCTCATCCCCATGAGAAAGATAGGAACAACAAGGTTTCTAGTGAGGCTCCCCTAAACTCTTCTGAGGCAGAGGAAACCAGAAGAACCAGACTGCATTCCTGGCTTTAGCCCAACATCCTCATTGCCCTCAGACATGTAATGTAATCTTTCTTATGTGTAAAGTGTGGATAGTTACTCTCATACCCTTGAATAAATGTAAGAGGATATGTTTGCCTGTGGTTTGTGAAGTGTTCAAATATTGATGGTAATGGCAGCCACACACTTTTCATGACAAATAAGTACAGCTAACTTTAGAGTCAGATACTCCAGAATTGAAACTTTGCAGAATAAATGGCTGTTTGTGTGTAATGTAATAGTAGCAGCCCTTCTCACACCAGTAACTGAGGTTTCATAGACAAAAACACAAAGTAAAACTATGCAATTTATTTTTAAAAGTCAGATGCAACTTCAAAAAAAAACTCCCCTCAAAAGAGTTCAATTAGGTGCACTGCACTTTTAAGCATTTCCATGATGCACAGCCTTTCCACAAACAAGGCAAGACTCAGCCTTCTGTCCAACACCGCGGATGTCCTTGCTACAATATACACCTCTCCAAGAGGTATAGCAATTTTGTGGCTGAAAGGAATGTGCCAGCACTCAGGCTCAGACTTTTTGTTTAAATTAAATGTACTTTGTGTTCCCCACTCATGATTTGTAGAAGTTGGGACATATATGTCTCATCTTCCACCCTACAGACCGGAGGCACTAAAGAACCATAAGCAAGTAGTATGAGGAAGGATTTTTTCCACCAGATAGCTATGAATAATTTGCAGTAAAGAACTCAGCAAGGCACTGTGGATTGCTCTCCAAAAATGTTGACTTTTCAGAAGCAAGTAGAGGAAATGCAATTACTAATACTAGCAGTTCTAGAACCAATCTCCAGCTAGCAAACAAAAATATCTGCCCAGACAAGCTACAAACAAAACAAAATTCAGAAGATACATCTGAGACAGAGGCAGGCTTTAAAATTCTCCAGATTCATTTTCACAATCCAGAAGGTATATATGCTGCTTAAAATTGATAAATCAATTTTTTGGTAGATAAAAAATTAAGTTTATTAAAAAGAGAACAGATTTAAAAATTCAATCATTTGTTTTTATATTAATTGATGTCAGAGGAACAGTAGTGTCCTCCAAGTGCAAAAAGAAAAGTGAGATGTCCTGGTGCCTTTCCATTTTCACAGCTTGCTGCTGCTAGCCAGTGCTAGCAGGCCCTTACACAAGCCCCAGGCAGGGAATGTGCAGTACCAGATTACATGTAGGCAAAGGCTCCTGGCTGGAAGAGCCAAAATCTCATCAAGGGCTGTTGTGAAATTTCAGTCCAGGACAACAGATGTCAAACCCCTCTGGCACACTGGCACAGAGAGCAAGAGTTTAAAAGCAGGAGAAAAGTCAGTCTATCAGCTTGTCCTTCAGTGGTGCCCAAAACACACCCACTTCTCTGATTACTTATCTGCAAGTCATCCTTTGTTTGTTTGTTTTTGAGGCTATTGTCCAACTCCCCAGCTGCTCTGAAAACAAAAACATCTATTTCCTTGCAAACCCTGCATCTGGCCCTTTCCTGCCCTCTGTTAAGCCTCACTGCAGGCCAGCAGAACTCAGAGCTGATCCTCCTCCACATGGGCAGACTCTTACAGACCAGGCAGGCCCTGACCTTCCCAAAATACCTTCCTCTGCAAAACCCTCCAAACTTGTAAATACAAAAATAGTGAAATATATCAACAGTTGCTTTAACACACAATTCTGGAGAATCTGCCATGACCCCAAATTACTTGCTCAGTACTAAGAGCTGAATTATATCCTGGTTTCTCCTCTGGCAGCTGTCACAAACCAGAGAGAGGTCACCATGAAGCAGTTACCCAAAATAAATTTGGCAGGACAGTTGTAGGTGCCACCAGGGCATTCAGCTTTCAAAGGGAGATGAGAATAAGGAGAAAGAAGAAAAATGGATGCTGGAATCAAGAGCAGCCTCAGGTAAAGATGACATTAATAGGACAAAATACATATTTAATAGCAAGCATATCATCCCCACATATCTTAATACAGCAGCAGAGCAAACCAGCAGAACTTTGTCATGCTGAAAGCACAGTGATTTTGCCAGAGACCTGTGTTCTGTCTTCACTTCCCCATGGAAAAACCTCATCTTTGAAGAGCTAGAAATAAAGCAGGGACATTTATACAACATCAGTGCTGCCTCTCCCCTTACATACACCTGGGCTCAGCAGAGCAGAACAGAGCTGACATGTACCCACATGGCACAGCTGTGCCCAGAGCCATGGCAGGTCCTGCTCCAAGCACCAGTAGTTTCATCCTGCAAAGATGACACTCAGATTTGCTCCAAGGAGAAAGGAGTGACAAGTTCCCATGCAGAACAAAACATTGGGATGGGTAGAGCTGATGACAGTTCAAGTGGCACTCCAAGTAAATCTGCACTGGGAGATTTGTTTTGGCTGGAGAATGAACAGTAATCCTCTACCACCTCTTGTAAAGGGTAGATTAATCTGTTACAAGTAGGGAAACCATTAAATCCTATAACTGCTCTGGCTGAACCCCCTGGTATCCCACTTGGGAGCTGACAGTGTCAAGCCTGAAGAAAGAATGCTTCTAACCTTTCCCTGGGATTTCTCTGTGTGTGCCTGGGCTTTGTAAGCCTTTCTGTCCTCCATCCGTCCTCCCAACATAAGAAAGAGATCAGATAAATTGACTTGCTAAACAAAAGTAACTGTATTGTCATGCCAATACAAAAATAACTACATTTAAAATATGTTGGTGGAAAATGAACATTAAAGAGCAAAAGCTTCTTTTTCATAACAGTACAGCAACATAGAGAATTTTCCACTTATGCAGATGTGCAATGTATTGCAAGTGATTTTTTCATGTTGTGACAGGGTATTTTGGTCAAAGCTGAAGGAGTCACACCTTCAGGAGCCTAAAGTTTAACTGGTATCAGTGAGTCACCACCCATGCTGTGACTCACTATAATTCATGGCAAGATGGAGGACTATTAAAACATGGGATGATTGGGAAGACACCTGGCAAAAGGTAACACACCCAAATAGTAACCATCGTGTAACTTCTTTACAAAGGGTGAAAATCTGGACAGGGCTCACGTGGTGCATTAGTATTTGCATTGCTATAAGTTATGAAAGTAAAGTCTGCTGCATGTTTGTAACTACAAACACAAGCTGTGTGAATTAAGGGCTCTTGTCTCAAAAGCCCTTGCACTCCAGTGGCCATAGTGCTATCTGTGGCACCTAAGCACACTGAATACCCCCTGCTAACAGGTAATGCCTGCTGAGGATTTGGCTGGTTCTACCTTCACCACCTCATCAGGAGATATGCAAGGCAGACCCTTCTGTCCTAAAAAGGAGCAATGACAAAGCAGGAGAGATTTTCTAGTACTAGGCTAACCCAGAGTCTGGCACAAAAATCCCACAAGAGGGACACTGGCCACACATCCCCTCTTCCCACACTGTGGTTTCAGAGTCTGCTTCCACTGCTCAATGCCCAGGTTGCTGCTGAAAGAAAGCACCCCCTTCCCCAAACAGGTGGATGGCAGTTCTGCTGTGACTGCTCTCTGCAGTGGTTTCAGCAAGAAGACACCAGAGGATCAACAGAGCTGCTGCCTTGGAAGGCTCTAAGCCTGTCAGCAGGAAGGAAGCTGCAGCCTTGGTCCTTCCCCAGGCAGGCAGCACCTGGCTGCTGTGCCAGCCTTCACCCTCTCCATCTTGATGCCTCACACACCACTTGTGACCTCCCAATCCCTTGAGTGAAGGTCCCACTTGGGGAGCCCTGTCCTCTATGTATCATGTGTGTCACAGCAGCATCAAACCCTGCCTGGGGAAAAGCCACCAGCTTGCCTGCTCATCCAGGAAAGATTTTAGGACCAATAAATGAAAATAAGAATTGATTCTTCATCAATGAGGTATGCTGGGTCTCATCTTCCTTTGTTCCTCTCCTTCCTGTTCCATCCTTTTATAACCAAACCCTGTCAATTTACCCTGCACTAGAACTAGAATCCATCTTCTATGCCAACACCTTACCCAGTGAGACTTTAAATTTGTGATGCCTTCATATTATCTTACAGTGGTTTCTTTCCTAAAAAACGATCTTACAATGTTTTTTTTTCCCCAACAACCTGAACCAAAGTTAGTTTAAAAATAATAAAATAATAAAAAAATACAATTCTGTTTCTCATACAATATACCTTAAAAAAGGCAGAACAGTCTCCAAGTACTTATTCCTGGAGAAAAAGCTCCAAGTCAGGAGACCAAGCACTATTAAAAAAAAAACAAACCCAAAACAAATAGGAAAGCAAAGCAGCCAGCAGTTCTAATACAATATAGCTACCAGTAATTTATTTCCACAGAACTGAATAATCTAAGTAATACTCATAATTACAGCCACAGGACGGCACTGTACCAAGATTTCCTTCTAGACTGCTAAAGGACATAATTTCCCTCCTACCTTTCTCAGCCCCCCGCAAAAATGACACTCTGTCAGCATTTAATCTTAAAGAAAGTGCATGAGACCCAGAAAGTGGTGTGATGCTCAACTCTGCAGGAAATAACTGTGCAGTAAACACACACAAGGGAGGTTGCACAAGAAGCCTCCCAGAGGGATGCTCCAACTGCAACACCTAAAGCTGGGTGGGGAGTTTAGTGCCACAGGCATCTCTGTATCTCCTTCTCAGCCATGGCAACATGAGAGCATTTAAACTATTTAATCTTCAGGGTTCAGAGTAAGGGTGCCTCTCCTTTGAGATCACAGCTGGGAAAAGTACTCCTGATCTGTGTTTTAAGTGTCAATAAAGTGTTCTTGAGAATACATGGCATTTTTTGTGATCATCAGTATAATCAGCTGGGTGGAAATCTCAAGATAACATTTGAAAATAAGAAAATTAGGTAGAGTAAAAAACTAACAGAATTAATCCTGGAAGACTTGAAAAGAAGGTATAAAAATTAATAATTTTATCTTTTTTTTTACCAGCCACAGCCACATTCAGAACCAAACCTCTCCAAACAACAACTTTCCTTATGTTTTTAATCAGACACAAAGGGACTGGAAACCAGAAGAGTCATTAAAAACACAACACACAAGAAAAACAACAAACCAGTTATTGAGAGGTTTTGTTGTTTGTTTACTTGGAACAGTCACTCAAATAAACCTACACCACACCTACACTGGAATGCCTCAACCCAAGACACAGTCAACACCTGACTTTCAAGCTACTTCCTCTCTCTATGATGCTAGACCTCTAAAAGCCAAGTACATCTAACATTGCTCAGCTTTATCATAAGTGGATGCTTTTGCTGAGATCTTTGAACAGCGCCTAAGCTCTTAGAACCTAATACTTCAAAACAAAATTTTTACTGAGCAAGTACACACTGGTATTTTGAGAAGTTTATAATCATCCAGATTTGCAAGAACTTTTACTCAGGTGGCAAGAGAAATATTGCTGGTACCACAGTATGGCCTTTAGCCCAACATCTGCCTTCTTCCCATTCCAAACAAACCTGGGGTCCCTATCCCCATACACTGGAGCTTGCTAATTCAACAGATGCAAGGGCTTCTTTGGTTCAGCTTCTTATCCAATTTGTTTTGCTTGCAGTGGAAACAACGTTTTCTGTACTTTTCACTCTCAGAAACCAGCAAACCATTTTTGACCACAGCAGACACCTGTCAAGGAAAACTGCAGCCCAGAAAATGACTGTGTGAACAGTGAACACAAGGTCATGTACACAGAAATTGTCAGATTGTTTTAACTACAGACAAGACTGACCACCTGGGCAATGCACCATTTTAAAAGTAAAGGAAAGAAATTACTTTTGATACTACCACAGGGACAAAGGTTTTGAGGACATGGGGAGGGAAAGGAGTGGGGAGAAAAAGAGGGGGTGGCACATGAGCCAGGGGACATGTGCTTAGCTGTCTTCCAAGAAAGATATAATTAGATTGTGCAGCATAATATGAACCTATGAAATCAGCTTCCATCCCTACAAAATAGTACAGGACTGCATAGCCATGGACTTCACAAGTTTCCTTAATGGTTTCTGAAGTTTAACATAGTTTAAGTTGCTGAAATACATCTCCTTCAAAAGCACAATTTTCTGATATGCATGTCTTAGCTGTGTAATTTCTGCATTAACTTTTTAAGCGCATATTTTTTTAGTCTGCTATTTCAGCCTTAAAAATAAAGCACAAAGGCTTGGTGCCACACATTAGTGTGTGAGCACCAATACAGAGCACAGCACTTCCTCCTGGTGTGAAAACTTTGACTCTGTCATCATAATGGGATACCTAAGGCACAGGTTTCCTCAAGCTGCTTGAAACTGGAGAGGCAGAGACACAGTGCCTCTTGTATTAATTACCTCGGAGTAAGCAGGCTGTGCCCACTGTGCCTCCCACAGGGAGATGCTCTCCTGCTCACAAGCAGCATGTGTGTGGCTCCATTCCCCCCCAGGCAGCTGAAAGGCCTTGCTAGAGCCTTTCAGTCATGGCTCACCTTTAAGGGACATATCCCCAGTGTGAGGAGAAGGCTCAAGCAACATTGCAGTCACAAAATAAGCTCAGAATTTCAAATATGCAAAAGGACATATTGACTCCATTTCAATGCCCATAAACTAACTTGGAAAAGATTTTAAATTTAGTGTTCTGCACTAAATTGTTCCTTAGTTTATGCCATAAGCAAAAAAGACCTTCCAAGCTGTCCACTGGGCACATCAAGAGACTCCTAAAATAATGCCCTCTGAGACAATGCAGAGCTGAAAAATTTCATCTACTCTTCAACTTCACACTTTAGTCAGGAACAATTAGCTCTTTTATTCCCAAACTTGCTTTCATCACAGATTTGTTTTTTCCCCATTAGGAGAGGGAAGAAGGAAGTTTGCTAAGTAAATAATAATTGCTAATCTGCTAACAATTAAAATATGATTTGTTAATCTTATGACAATCTTCTGAATACTCAACATGATTAAATCAACTTTAGTAGCATCCATGCACCACCCACTTCTCCATCACTACTTCTTTTATTTTCAGTAGGAGTTCCCTTTATTCTGAGACATTTAGATCTTTTCCAGCCTTTGCCATCCACAGATTAGTCAACTAACTTGTTTCTCAGCTGATGTGATCTACTTAGTTTTTCCCAACTCCATAATGTCATCTAACATCAAAGAGTTGGGAGATACAAAATCTTGCTCGCAGCTTTCCTGCACAGTATTTATAATACTATATTAATAATTTTCCTCACAGCAGCATCAGGATGTTTCAACATCTCTTTTACATCTTTGTGCTGCAACTAAGTAACTTTTCTATATGTATTCTGACATGATTAGAACACTTCACCACAAAAGTGACTTTAATTTTCAGTCTAGTCTTTGCTGTAAGACCCTGTAGCTGTTAGCCTCCCTCTGGCTGCATGAAAAGATCATGAGCAACCATGCCCATACCTAAGACTGAGACACACACACACACACACACTGAAAAGTGGCATTTGAGTACCATTCCTCAGTTTCCAGCCAACAACCACATGTATTCTGGACAAAGTGTGTCCAGTTCTGCTGGGTCTGACTTTGCAACCAAACTAAAAAAGTCAAACTAGCTATCAAATTTGTATTTAGACCTGGTCTAAGCACCGAAAATAGAAGCCACACGTAAGAAAACCCTGCAATGTTGTAGTTAAATATTAACATTCACTATCATTTCATTATCAAAAATAAGTTAATGCTTTGTGGACTTGTATTCTTCAGGCTGCCAAAACATGCATGCTCAAAATATGTTGCAGGCTTGACAAGGCTGACATAGCAAAACCTAGTTTGCTATCTTGTTGGGCTGTTTTAAATCCAGGAGGAAAAAACCCACAAATTCAAGCATGGCATAAAACTCTGAAGTGGAAAAGGGTGAAGCAGTAGACAAGAGGAGAAAGTCATTCCTCATGAGAAAAACTTGTCACCTTAGATAAAAAGATCAGACACCTTAACTCTGACATGCAATTATTGCTGCCATGACCTTGCCCTCTCATCATTTGCAAACTACAGCTATTGCAACTCAGGCAAGAAGAAAAGGAGAGAGAAAAAAACCCCAGGGTCTGGTATTAATTCAGACCTAAATAAATATTAAGGGTAGGGAAGAAGGGAGAAAAGTATTCCACTTGGTTTACAAATCAGAAGATGAAATGGTCTGTCAAGCTTGTATTGTTCAAGCAGACAACATTTTACACAGCCATGGAAGACACAGTAGGGAAAAGGTCTTACAGTTTGATTTACAGTCCCTATCCTTTAATCCAAATAATATTTGTAGGGTAGACATTGCAACACTGTCTGCATGATCATGGACTTTGGCCTGAAGGCCAGGAAGAAAGCAGGCAGCTCCAGAATGCTGAGAGTAGCAGGGAGACAGTACTTGGGCCAAAATGAATTCCTTCACCACTGTTTGGAGGCAAAGAACCTTTTTTAGGGAACCAGACCACCCTGGTCTGAAAACAATGCACGAGGGTAACTATAAATTACTTGCTGCTGGAGAAGGCCAACATACCACTTCCCTGCATCTCACAGGCAGCATTCCTGATTCTCACAGCTTTGCTCCTGGGGAATCTAGATAGGCATCCCAGAAATGAGGATCAGGATACGTCCACTTACCTAACCTTTTGTTCTTGTTTTTCAGTGTTAACAACCGGCAATTGGGCCTCTCCCAGATTATAAGAAAAATAAAAAATGCTAACAAAGTCCCATACTACCCACTGAAATTTCCTACCCAGCCCATCATGCCCAGACCATATTTAGCCTCTCCTCATCAGCTCACAGGACAGGCAGGAGGTTGCACCCCAAGCATGCCAGTCACACTGAGCACAGCACTGGTCCTTCTTTGTGGGAATAGCTACAAACCTATTGCATGTTCCCAGCAGGTATGACACGGCATGGATCAGCAGGAATAACTCAACCCATGCAATAATCCCTGTTGCCTGCCAGTTTTTACAGGCTGGTGTGGGGGCAGGCTTCCCAGCACCAACACTGGGTGTGGACCAGAGCAACTCCAGTAGTGCTGAGTAGTTATCAAACACTGAAATGGGGTTTGCCTGGAAACCTCTGCAACACACCCCAGATGACATGGATTGAAAGGGTGTTGAAACTCCTTTTTTTCTCCTTCAAGTTCCTTCCTTTCCCTTTGACTTTAAAAGGGAATTCAGAATGCACACAAAGTCACCTGCTGTCAAAAGTCAGCTGGTAAAAAATATAAAAATAAATTACATTACAACAACTAAGTACACGTTTGTGTTAAGGTGACCAAAACCTGAGAAAAGCTGTTTTGATGGAATTCCGTACAAGAACTGAACACTCAGCATTGCTGCAAAGCTGCAGCATATTCCTACAACAGGCTACTCTGATCTTCTACCCATTGTCTGCAGCAAGCCCCAGTCCTTTGTTCTGTAGCAAGATCTCAGCCTAATTAATTCCACAGTCACTTGCGGGTAAGCCAGCGCCAGCCTGGCTGCGCTGCAGAAGAGCGGGAAGGAATATGAAAGGGAGGGAGTGAGAGTAGCTGTCCTGAGCAGGGTGGGCAGGAACAAATAGACTGACAGAAAAAACAAAAGAGACACAAAAAGATATCAAAAAAAGTACTGTATCTCTTTCAGCATTTTCTAAATCTAGCAGCTCTCTAGAACTGATTTATTAAGGTTTAATTTAAGACTTTTCACCATTAGTATGGCCGAAGTCTTGAAATTCAAGAAAATCATAAATCTTGTGCTATTCCAGATGTTGTTTCATTAAGAAATGAACCCCTGAAGTTTGGCTGTCCTGTAAGCCTCATCTCAACATTAACATCAGAACTGGCTCCAAATTACATGCCTTCCTGAGTGCCAGTTCCTTTCTTTGACAAATGCTTTGTCAAATGCACGAGGTCACCTTTTATTACTGCAGTCTTGTAGCCAGGGTAAGAAGAGCTAAAACTGCTAGTGCACTTCAGAAATTTGGGGTTAGACTGCCTGCACAGCTGGTAAACATTCACTACAGCCAGCAATTTCTGTCACAACATGGGCAGGGTCGGTATATTTAAATTACGTGACAGAGATACAGGATGTGTTAGGGAGTGGAAACAAAAACAAAAAGAACCCCAAGCATTTCAAATATCACGTCCATCCAGGAGGTTAAAAAAAAAAAAGGCAGTTGTTTGACATATACACAAAAAATTACTGATATGAAAAGCTCAATAGCAAGCCTTGGAAAGCTAAGAATGTCTTAAAGAGATTTCAATAAGGAATTACCTTCCTGAAGGATCATTGTAAGTTCTAGCAATGCTACAAACTATTTATGGTAAGCTGAAATCAGATTCCTGTAACTGAGACATTTTATCTTAAGGGTGATAATAAACATGAACTGCATGTACATTTCCTGTAGTGAAAAAGAATCCATGCCAGACAAAAACTCAAAACTACCTGAGTTCCCATGTCAGTACCGGTCTTAATCCAGTCTCTGTTTTCTAGACCACTGCTTTAAAAGGCTTTAGCTGGTACATAACAGCCCCGAATCAGTAAAACCAGTATCTAGGCTCACTAAACAAGAAGCCCTGTGACATCACACTTGATTATTTCAAACATCAGATTATTTACTGTTTGCAGGCAGAGGACAGTTCTTCACATGGGAGGTTGCAGGTGCTCTTCCCAAAAGAGCCATCCCCTTCCTTGATGCCCCTCACCCAGAAACTGCCCCTGTTCTTTCAGGGTGTTGCTCACTTGTGTCCTGATAGTCAGGAGACTCCATCACCACACTCGGTGTGTGCAAGCAGGCACCAGGGCAGCTGCAGCAGGACAAGCCAACAGCTCCCCTTTGCCTCCTCTTTAACAGAAAGATTTTTCAAGTCTGTGAAGGCTCAGAGCGGTAACCACTGACTCTTTATCAGACAACTTGCAGAGGGAGGAAGGAAAAAAAATAGTTTGGGATCTCTCGCATAGCTGAGGAAGCCATGAAATCAAATAGTAGTAGATGTTTGCTCTGGTCTGGCAGTATTTCTGGATACCTCTGACCACAGGGACTTCTGGAGACCTTCAGTACCCATTAGAAGCTAAGAGTCATTCCAAAGCCTTGGCTGAAAGAAATTTAGAACAGACTTTCTGCCCTCTGCAAGTTAGGCCTTGTGGGTCCCTAAACCCCCTTCAATCTGTTCAGTGAAAATAAAATGATGCAGTAGCTTCAATATTGCCACTTCTGACCCAACTACCGCAATGAGTACAATAACTCAAGATTTTCATTGATTTGGGACTAGGTAGAAGCCAGTCAGCCAGGAACTAACACTGACAAGAGAAATCCTGTCAGTTGCAGAGAAAAAAAAGAAGCATCAGCATTTCTAAAGTCTCTTTGCAGAGGCCAGCCAACTGGAGAATATGCAGAAACAAATGAGATTACAGGCACAAATGGGAGTAGATAAGGGTGGCACAGTTCTTATTTTGGGAAGGATCTTGTCAGAGGGATCCCTTCAAAGTAATTAATAGCTGTATTCTGAAAGTCCATTTAAAATGTACACCTATCCTCTACCCCAAGAAATATTATTCCGCAAAATGTGCCAAATTCATCATCACTATTATCACAAAGAAATTTATTTGTTTTATCATTTCTGGCTACTTGCAGATACCAGCAATAATCCCATGAGGCAATACCAGAGACTAAAGCACATGTTACTGCACAGAACAATTTAACTTTGATTAACCCAGTAGAACACCCAGGAAAAGAAGAAAAAGTTTCTTTTAAGAGGCAGGTTTTCTACCAGGCTAACAAGCTGAATCAAATGAAGGTCTGCCCAGAAAAGTGCCAGAACTGCAATAAAAGCAAGGAGAAGGAAGACCAGTTAAGCACAGACATCTCCCCTTGCAGGAGCAAAGAGCACCAGTCATAAACCAAACCAATCCAAGTTCAGACATCCTTGCCCCTGGACCATTTGGGTCTTCTGGCTTCAGCTCCACTTTTTTTTTTGGCAGGGACAATTTGCTAGAGGCTCAGCCAAATTGGCATGAGAATGTTTGAACCAGTGGCAAATAGGTAAAACTATTGCCATAACACTTTGGAAAGAAGATGACTCAACCCAAATCAAGTGGGAAGTTGAGAGCCAAGCAAACAGCATTGCAGGAAAACAAGGCATCTGGAGCATAAAAGCAGTCACAACAGGAATTCCCTTGTGACTAGACACAAAATATTATTACATAATTGCTCCAAGTGATTAAAATGCAGCCATAAACTAACCACTTCCCTCTTACGCCAACCCCAAGAGGTGGAATGATCTGGAACATTGCAAGTGCACACAGAGGGATGCTGTGCCATCAACCTCTGCAATTTAATCAAGCCCAGTCCTTGTCCATCACCAGCTCCATTATACAAATCAGCATGCAGAACAGCAAACAACACCACCACTTAATGCAATCAAACACAGAGGATGGGTCATCCTAGTAACGGAATGAAAAAACCAACAACCATCAACCCTGTAACTAAGAGCTTCCATGAAAACGTTGTCCCAAGATAACAACTGGCTTTGCAGATGGTCAGAAGATGCAGGCACTAAGGAAACTAGTGAGAGAGTTAGAAAAGTCCCTGCTGAATACACATACCAGCTTCCTGCTAAGCTTCATTGCTACATATGTTTAGTTATCACAATATTGCTCATTGTGTTAATGCTAATAATTTACCAGAAGCACCACTTTGCAAATGCCTAAAAGGAGATCTCAGGCTTCCCCACAGAAAAAAAAAATATAAAGAGTGTTTCTCAGCATCCTTCCTTTGGACACAGGTGAGATGATACATGGAACCATTTAAAAGACTTTTTTCTAGCCTTTTGACTAAGGGCTGGTTTAGGATGTACATCTCAAGAAACGCATGTGCACTCTGTTTATAACAGTATGGTGATGTTGATGTTCTGATAAAGAATAGATGAAAATCTTCAAGGAATCATTTAGCAGTGAAAAAGCCTTGCAAGTGAATTGTGCTAAAGGAAGGTATTTATGTACAATCCAAGCTAAAGACCAAGATTTATGTGCCAAGTCAGGACATTAGCTCAGAAGGGTGATTTAACATGGCCACTGGAATCCCTGTGGTTAAATTATGCATCTGACCTCTTCACTACATGTATCCCAGCAGTGTTAAATAATAAGCACTATGTCCTTTATTACCATTTCCAGTTCTAATGACTGGCAGCACTATAAAAAGCACCGTTCCCAGTGACTCAGTCAAGCAGGTCAGGATAATGACAGTGTCTGACACAGCAATGCCAGTCTTCAAGAAAGGTGTAAGGCCACTGCTGGCTCCAGCAAACACTCAGAGAAGTGGGGCTAAACAAAGCACCAAGCAGGGCTGGAAATAGCAAGACCTCCACTCCATCAATCCCAAGCATGACATAGTCTGGGAGAAAATAGGCACCAGGGAAGGGAGAGCTGAGAAAGCCTGGACAGGGATACAGTATCTGAAGAAGGGTGTACCATTAGAAGAGAGGCTGTGGAGACAGTGGAACTTAACACAGTTTAAGGACAGCTGTCCTATCCCTGAGGAATGGGGGGAGCAGTGATGTCTCATATGTGTGTACATCAAATGTGCTTTGTGCTAAAGAACCAGAATTGTTTCATTGTTTCTGAATACAAGGCAATGATGGAGCATCCAGCAGCTGTTAGCTCAGACCACTGAAGGTAAGTACAAGAGGATTTACTTGCCAAACAAAAGTACATTTTTTATTAATATACTTTTGGCTCTCTTTATGATATTTCAATATAACCCCTGGCTACTACACAGATGAGCATATATTAGACTAAGATTTAATAAAACTCTATTTAGAAAGATGAGAACATTGCATAATACGTTACAGAAATAAATGTATTTTTGAGGAGAGTTAAGGGTGATCTGAACATCCAGTCTCTTGAATTCATCCAGAGCAGCTCTTTCTCACAAAGGACAGTAAGATGCATGTAAGAGGACTCAGCAGTTACAAGAATTGCTCCCACAGTATAAGAGCTCCTGGGGATTGATAAGAAATTAAGTCCAAATCAAGCTATGATGATGTTCTGTCTGGGTTTTTCCTCTCTTTCTCCATTAGAATAAAAACAGGCAGCACCCCCACCCAGAAAACCCCCAAAACAAAAACAAAGCACAAACTAAAGAGGAATCTTGACCTCAAGAAAACAATCTAATTATAATTACATGGGATTACAAATCAAAGCAAAAAAGCTGCCAGGCTTTTGGAAGTGAGCATACAAAAAAAAAAAAAAAAACCAAACAAAAAAAACTCCACACTGGAAAAACCCATAGTCTCAAAAGATGATTATTATTCTTTCTAATAGAAAACAAGACAGCAGGGGCCACAGATGTTTGTTTATCCCTTAAAATTGATCTGCCCTTTACAGCAAGTTCTTCCAAAGAACACTTTTTTTATTATCTCTAAAGAAGCATGCAAGACAGCAAACTAACTCTCCCTTGACCTTTTGTGGCCAACTTGACGATGACCTTCAAAAGATTCAAACATTTCCAAAAAAATTTTTTTTTAAGTTTAGACTAAAAAAATATTCAAGATAATTTTTTCATGCTCAAACTTCAGTGTTAAGCCCTCAAATATATAAATAGCTCAGTCTCTGTATATAAACAGAAGAAAATCTGAACTTCTTAAATGTCTAATTTTCTTATGCATTTCTGTATCACAACCCAATCAGATCCAACATGTGCCTATGTTTCTCTCATGAAAGGAATGTAGCTGGGCTACCTTCCTTTTTAATCCATTCTGGGTTCAAGGTATTGAGGGATTTGCTTTTTCCCCGTTGCACACTCTTTCAAGGGACACAAAGAGAAACCGAAATGATTTTCAATGACTCAATATAAGTGCGTGCTGGCTGACCAAAGCACAATTATGTTGCTCATCTGACTGTTGCCTCATTTCTTTATCCCAACTAGATAAACACAGTTAAGCTAAAACACTGCTCCTAGGCAGGAAGTAATTTTTGCTGATCTTAGGAGGGGGGTCTTGAGATTAAGGGAACTTCTTCCCCAGTGTAACCATTTCATTTTACATTTCCAGGAGCTCCAGCTGCCTGTTAGTATGAATAAGGCCCATCTGCAGCCAGCAGGGCTTTTGCAGGGCTGATACTATAAACAAGCAAAAGCTTTCAGGTGAAAAGGGAAGGTGATTTTTTTGATATGACCTACTCAGCAAATACAAAGCAAGAGCAGAAAGCGGCACAGTCTCTTCACTAGAAATTTTCCGCTTTAGTCATTACATGGGGAAACACAAAACCCAGCAGCATGCACTTTCTGATTCTGGAGTAAAACAACTCATGTGAGACATTTCTTTAATTCCTCTGCCAAGACAGTTTTCAAGAGAATAAGTACATAACCAGAAGAATTCAAGAGAACTTTTGGCTTATTTTACACACAACAGTCACCATTTCTTCTGCTTCCCCAAAAATCAACCTGGTTTGCGGCGTGTAGGGCTGCTTCAATATACTCACACAAAGATCAAGCAGAGCCCTCTCCTCAACCCTTTCCCCTTATCATCTGGGGCACATGCCTCCAGCATCTTTCCCACAGACACCCAGAGACAGCAGGACAGTACTAGGAACTCAAAGAGATGCACAGGATCCCGTTTCAGGTCATAACTTTGCAGCTTAGCGCTGCAAGCAGTGTGCGGGTACAAATCCACAGGCAGGACACCTGGTGCGACACCCCGGGAGGGAAAGGGCTGCACGGGTGTGGGACTGGCTTTCTCCGGGTGGGAGGTTCACCCACGGGGACTTGACTGACCCAGCTACAACACGCAAGGACAGATCCGCATCGTGCCCAGCTGCTCCCCTTGCCTTGGAAAGAGCGGGTGCCGAGAGGGTCCGCGAGGGCTGGACAGGGAGGGGGGCCCAGGGAAGTCGCCTTTCTCACCTTGCTCACGACGTTTTGGACGAGGCCGGCTCGGATGCGGTAGTGCCACTCGCGGCAGCTGCACTCGCTGGCGTTGCCCCCCGCGGGGGTGGGCAGCCCGGGCGGGGGGAAGATGCTCCCGTTGCCGCTGTGGTTGGCGTGGATCGGCGCCAGGGTCCCGCTCCAGTTGCCCTGCCCGTCCGCCTCCCGGCACCAGAAGTCGGGCTGGTCCAGGAGGAAGGAGTCCGAGAACTTGCTGAAGCCGATGACGAGCGCCGGGACCCAGGTGAGCAGCACCAGGGTCCGCTGGTACCGGCCGCCCAGCCCCCCAAGGAAGGGTAGCACCGAGCCGTCGTAGTCGAGGAGCAGGGGGCTGCAGGCGGCGGCGGGCGGCGGCACCGGCAGCGCCTGGATCTCGGCCCCGGCGGCGTTGGCGGGGGGAGGCCCCGGGGGGGCGGCGGCGCCCCCCCCCACGGCCCCCGGCACCGAGCCGTTCTCCTCGGGCAGCGGCCGGCCCCCGCCGCCCGCCTCACGGCGTCGGTCTATCGCCATCCAGCCGCCCGGAGAGGCTCACATAGGGGGGGCCGGGGCAGCCCCGGCTCCCTCGCGAGTCCTTCCCTCCCTCCGCTCCGCGCACACACTCACACACCTTGCAACGTAAGATATTGCACACACGCTCCCAGCCGGACCCGGCAGGAGACGGATGGGGGAGGGAGAGAGGGAGGAGGGGAGGAAGGACAGGGGTGAAGAAAGGGGGAGGCACCGAGGGAGCCCCTCGCTCTCTCCGTTCCTCACCCGCAGCCTGCGGCCACGAACCGCTGCAGCTGCCGCCGGTGCCCCCCCGCTCCTCGCCTGTGCGTCAAGCTGCACTCATCCCAGCTCTCCCTTCCCCCTTCCGAGAGGCACCGCCGAAAAGCGAAGGAAGGATCCAGCCGGATCCGAGCATACGATGGGCCAAAGGAGAGGAAGGGAGAAGGCGGGGAGGTTGGAAGAGAAAAGAGAAAAAAAGAAAAAACCCAGCCGCCCTGAGAACCAAACCCTGCAACAACAAACCAAGCAAAACCGGTGCTGCAAGGCACCGAACACGCCTCCTCTCCCGGTTTTGGTGAGGAGGGGGAGGAGGGACAAGAGGGAAGGCAAAGGAAGGAGGGGAAAATAACAGCTCCGGACGCGGCTTCCCCGCTTCCCGCACAGCTAAGGGCTCCCCCCCGGCCGCGGCAGCAGCGGCGGCGGCAGCCCCCAGCACCTCCCCGCCGACCCTTCGCAGCCCCGCGTCCCGTACATCTGGCTCTGCAGCAAGGGGCCCCGCCGGCCCCTCCGCGGCCCGGGCTGCGGACGCGGTCACCGCCGCCGCCACCGCCGTGCGCCTCCCGCGGCAGCCCGCTCGCCGCGCCGTGCCGCCGGCCGCACCTCCAGAGGCGGGCGGACAAACCCTCCCGGCTCCTCGCCCTCCGCCTCCCGGCAGCCCCCACCTGCCGCTCCCCGCTCCGCCCCCGCCGTGCCGGGCGGCCGCACCTGCTCCCGCCGCGCCGCCGGCCCGGCCCGGCCCCCGCCAGGGACCCGCCGCCGCCGGGGGCGGGACGGCGCCGCGGGGCGGGGTGGGCGCGGGGCGGCTTGGCGGGGGCTCCGCGCCGCCCCGCGGCCGCGCCGCGCTCCGGCGGGCCGGGGCAGGTAGGGCCGCGGGGCGGGCAGGGCGAGGGCTGGGGAAGAGGAGGAGGAGGAGGCGCTCGGGCTCCGCAGCGCGCCCGCTCCGTATCAATTATTTACACGGTATGTGTGCCTTTAACAACGCAGCGCGGCTGCAGCGGGCTGGGCGGGAGCGCACCGCATCGCCGAGCCGCAGGAGCACCCTGTGTGGCTGAGGAAAGGACGAGACTCGGAGGGAAGAGCCGAAAGGTGAAGGGGGCATTTCTGAGACCCAGAGGGCGGCGAGGAGACGTGCCTGCATCGCTTCAGTCAGCCTGTCACATCAGTACACACTTTGAAGAAAATTATATCCTGTTAGCACCTGACGTTAATTGTAAAACAGGCATTTCAAATTTGTGAAGGTTATTTTTATGTTAAGCTAAATTTACTTCAGCGTGTAAGTGACTCAGACTATTTTCATCGTAGAGCACAGCCCGTGCATTACTGAACTGTGCAGTTATTTTTTCCTTTGTAAGAAGGGAAGGAGAGGAAACAGATCAATATACGCTTGTACACGTGAACACAGTTAGTGAGCAGAAAATGCTTGTGTGCATTAGAAGAGGATGGGTGTCATTGCCAAATATAAATGGAAGAGCAAGTTGTTGATGGAATTTCATGTACTTGATCTCGTCTATGCTAGCAAATTATTGTACACCATTAATGCCTTAGATCTTCCTCCCTTTAGCTCTTTGTCTTACAGAGGATACCAGAAAGGTTTCACATCTACACCACTTCAGTGTGTCTCTGTCTCTTTTGTGGGGCTTCCCTGGATCTGCTCTGAAGAACACTCAGTACTTCAGAGGCCCTACAGCCTCTCCAGGTGACACTTTATCCTCCTCTCTGAATATTCCTTGCTGAAATGTGAATGTGGTGGTCCCTGCCAAGGGAAGTCTTCTCTTTCTGTGTTGCAGTGTCCTTTTACATCTGATGGCTGCTATCACGTCCCTGTGCCATGTTTTCTTTAAGATGACCAGCTGCAATTTGTCTGCTTCTGCTGCAGTCTCTTTGGCCACTGATTGCCTGCAGCTCTTTGGTCTCTCCTCAGCTGCTGTCTGCAGCCCGTGCTGAGCAGTGCCCCAGCCTCTGTGTGTGCAGGGGGTAACCCTGCCTGCAAAAGCAATTCCCCTCATTGCATTTCAGTCATTTTCAGTTCTTTGCTTTCCAAGAACCTTAGGGTTATTTTGAATTCTTATGTCATCCTCCAATCTGTTTACAGTTGCTTCCCAGTTAATGCCATCTCTGAAGGCTGCTAACGAAACACCCCCTTTGGAACTGCATTTATAATCCACCCTCTTGCTTGTAAAACACTGACAACTGCTGTTTCCAAACTTCTGTACCCCCTGCCTAAATTTTTCAGATTAGCTGAACTCCCTTCCTCATAAGCATGTGCATAGAGCCTAATCAAGGCACAGATGAGTGGAGTCCACTCTCCCCTCTTCCATAACATGCTCTGCTCCTCATTGCCAAGGGAAATTTGCCCATATTGTCCCAGTTTCTAGTTGACAAGTTCATATTAATAGTTGCTTACCCTATTGTTTCGTTCTACCTGTCTACAAATTGTGTGTCTATTTGTACTAGATGCTTTCTGGGGTGAAAAACTGGCTTATTTATTTATTTTCAAATGCCACTTTTAAAGACAGGCATCAGTTTGCTTATTTCTTGCCCTTATTTATTCCCTGGATTCTCAAAGATAAACATGAGTGTTTCCAATGCTGTTTGAGCCACTTCCTTCACTACCCTGGCATAAAGTGCAGCCAGACTGTTGCTTTGAACATCTTGATGTTACCTATTCTTGTATTCTTGTTCTGCCCCAGCCTGGGCTGAAGCCTTATTCCCTTGTCATTAATGTGCATCACATCAGTCACCTGATCAAACGTGACCTCTTTTAGCTGAGACTGGTGCAAAGAAGACCTGAGGCAATCTGAGCCCTCTCTGGCATCAGTCAATAGCTTTTTCTATCTGATGAGTAATCCACTTGCTCTTGACTTCCTCTTACCACTGATGGTTTCTCATTACTTGGGATGCTCTTGCTAGTGAAGTTTTATTTGTTGTATTGGCTTTTTTTGTGTTTGTCCTTATCCATTCTTGCCAAGCAGCATTTCTTCACTCATCCCATGGAAAGATCTGCTTTCTCTGTGCTTGTTTTTTTGTGACCTCATCATTAGCCCAATTGCCTGCTTCCTGATGTACCTAAAATTCTTCTGCAATGTGATTATTTGTGGTCTTCGAGAAATTCCCAGCTTCCACTCACTGTCTTTTCCCACTAATGGGAAAAGGCCTCATCATGGCTTGGGACTGGCAAGTCCAAATGTTGAGGGGAAGAGAATTTTAGGAATGGAGGTCTCAAGTGTAAGTTCTGAGGACAGAGAAATTTGACTGAAGAAAGCAAAGAATTGAAAATTGGGGAGAAATGGGAAGGAAAAGAAGATCCCTTAGAGAAGCAAGAGAAGATGTAGTAGGTCTGTAGAAAGAGAATAAAGTTATACAGTACAATGAAAAGTGTGTAATGAGAGGTTACAACCCTTACTCAAACTGATCAAACATTTTCATCCCAAGCACCTTTTCTGGGCTGCTTCTACATCCTCAGTTTTTGTTTGGAACAGAAAAATTTCAAAGGTAGCATTTTCCTGAGGGTTACATATTTTGCGTAGCAGAAGTTCTGCCCTTGAAACAGTGATCCTCAAGAGACTGTTTCTGAGTAGAAGAAGGTTGCAGACAAAAGGGAAAGAAAACACATTTCTAGGAGCTAAGAAATAAATTTTTGATGAAATAAGTACTACTGAAGCAAAACGTTAAGGGAAAAAATGATTCAAAAAAGAGAAATGCCTTCACATATTCCTGTGAAAACTGTTTTTGGTTTAAATGAGGAAATGAAAATTGTTTTAAAGGAATATTTCAGATGGGTGGTAGAGCCTACATAAGAACAAATGCTGAAGTTAAGCATCAAGACTCTATCTCCTGAGCAAGGTTTCATGAGGAGCTACATTTTGTGATCAAGCAGGGTTTCTCCAGCAGTGCCTTTTTGACCTGAGAGAGAAGAACCAGGATTGGGGTAATCCTTCACAGGAATACAAAAAGATACAGTTTAAAACATAAGCTGTATTCAAGAAGAAAACAAATCAATGTATTTTGTTTATTTATCCACCTTCACTGAGTTATATTAGAAAATTTGTGCACCATTTTTATGACCTGGGTCATCAACAGTTTGCAGTGGAGGAACAGAGAAGGTGACCATGACCTACTCTGACAGGAGCAGTTTGATTGTCCTGTTGCAGAACAAACATCCTGTCTATTGGCACCTGCTGCAGCTCAAGAGGGTTTCAAGCCAGGACACAGAGAAATATTATCATGTTTACACAAAGGAAGGAAAAAAAAAACTAGCTCCATTAGCCCTGGTGTTAACATTTTCACATTGTTGTAAGGCCAGCCATAGTACTTTGAAGAACTCCTGGCATAAATTTCTGTTTTATGTGGAATTTGCAGCAACTTCCTTCCATAGCAACAACCTTAGCTATATTTTATTGTTTTATGGGATGCATGCTTCATTGCCTTTTTTGTCTAAAGGAATCTTTTACTGTAGAGGTGGAATTATGACAGTGTAATAAACCAAAGCTACTTGGTACAAAGTTTGATTAATAAACTTCCATATTGGAATGAAGACTATTTAAATGCTGGAGAAAACATGGCGTCTTCATAGGATCATATGAAAATTCAATTTGAAAAGGATCAGGAGCTCTCTAGTCTCCTGTGGGGTTGGATCTGGACATGCAGTGCTTTATCAAAATGCTATAAGGGATTTTTCAGCTCAGGAGGGTCAGTTGAGTATTGTCAAAGCTGGATGTGAGGTAAGATAAACCAAAAGAAAGAATAATGAGCTGAAAGTGGTAAAAGGGGCTAAGCCACCAGGGGAGCAGCTAGAAAAGCCTGTGCTTATTTCAGTGTGCTCTCCTATGATCCTGATAGAACCAACAATGCCTGACTTCCACTGTTGTTCTGATGTCAGCAAACACTGGTGAAACTCACAGGCAAAATGTTCTGTCCCTCCTGATGCTGATTCAAAGAAGATGACAACCAATTATTTGTGTTATTTACTCTGCTGCCAGAGGTATGTACCCCATATAGGGAGGGATGAAGCAAGAGAAGAGTTCCCATCCCGTCTCCTACAGATGTGAGCACATGGAAGAATGTGGATGACTTTGTGTATTATCCTAAAACCAGAGAAAATTATTTGTACACTAATTATTGGGAAAAATCGTATGTGTTGCAAAGTCAAGCAATGTGACATTGGTAAATGCTGTAACTAAGATTGCTTGGGCAATGTCAATTTGTGCCCTAGATTTGGTGCACATACATTCTGATGCAAAATTTATTGAATAGTGCATTATGCTACAACCTATAATTACATAATCGCTGACAATTTTTCTTGCAGATCTCCTGTTTTGTTCAGTTAAAAATAAAAGTAAATAAAAAAAAATAGATGCTCACCTAAGAAGCTTGATTCTCAACAGTTAAAATACCTTTGAGTATCTGTGTCTTAATGAGAAGCATTTCAATACTTTGTTTTCTCCTTGTTTGGTATGTAGCCTCATGACTTATTTAATTTACTATCTTCCACCCTGCTTTCAAAAACTAATGATTAATGCTCTTATAGGACTTAAAATTCTCCCCTTTGAAGTATCCAAGTGCTTCACCAATACTGATGCATTTATTTTCATGGTGTCTCTGTAAGGGGAAGGTTTATTACCTTCTTTTGATATTGGTAATCTCAGAGGCAGATAGGTTAAGGTACAATCCTTGATGTTTTGGGTACTTGCAGCTGCTTAACATTCTAGAGTACAGTGCAGCATTTTGCATTTTTGAAGCCCAGATCCTATTGGCAACTGTGATTGTGCAGTGTTTTTGCAACTCAAATTCCAGAGTCTTAAGGCATGGACTCACAAAATTAGACAAATGCAACTGGAATAGCATCATACTATGCTTTGAGGAAGAGAGAGAAGCCTGAGATCACTCCTGGGCAAAGTGATGGAGCAGCTGGTATAGCACTGGATTAATAAAGAATTAAAACTAGGTAAGATAATTAGAGTTAGTTAATCTGACTTAAGGTTTAAGTTTAAGGAAAGTATAACAAAAACAATGGTACTGATGTGGACTCTGAATGACTATACAGCAAGATAGAGATTCACAACCTGGACCAAGCTGTTCTCACTGGTGCCATCAGAGGAATTTACCTCCACCAGCTGCTCTGACCATTCCTAGCTAGAAATTGTTTCCCCTTCCAACCTGCCTTCAGGGCAGTTCCTGCATGGATCCCCTGCTTTACAGTCATGTAGATCAGTGAGGTTCACACTGAACAGCAACTTGAATTGCATAACCTTGTCCTGATAATTTTCCTTGAGGGGGGTTCAGGAGCTCTCTCAGATACCTCTATGCCTGTCAGCAGCCAGCCAGTTGACTTTCTAAGTGACGAATTTCATTTTCTGGAGAAGCAGTGACTCTTCATGCAGTCTCCCACCTCACTTGTGATTCACCTGCCTCTACAATTAACGAGGCAGTGCTGTACTGGGAACAGCTGGCTTCCCAGTAAGGTGACCCACATGTAAAGCAGGTCTATCCTGTTCACCCCATAAAGCAAACACTCGGTGGACAAAAAAGCAGTCACGTAATTAAAGGCTTTTCCCACTGTACATACACAAGTATTATGCACTTTATATATATATGTATGTGTATAACACACAGACATTATGTGAACACACAGAGAAGCCAAATTAGACTTACACAAACTATTTTAGTAATTTTTGGCTTTCAAGTGCCTAATTTTGCATTCTTCATGGTGTTTAAATGTAGGGCTTTTTGTCTGTGTGTATACATTAAAACAATGCAAAACACTAACCCAGTGCTTACACAAGACAAGTTCTACAGTGTACATAATTTTAGACACAGCTTGTTTGAATGCCTCAATGGACTGCAGTGAAATCAAGTAGGAATTAAGTCAGTCCAGTGGCTTTTTTATTTTAAACAAACTTCAAATAGTAGAATTAAATAAATGAAATTAAATGAACAATTAAATTAAATTAAATTAAATTAAACAGGCTTTGAGCTGGATTTCTGCTTCAAAAGACCAAAGTCTCTAGCAGCATTCATTTTATATTCCCTTGGTCATAACATGGTAGCGGAATATCTGATGCTGAAAAACCACTTAGTGCAAATATATGTGTGTATTTTCTGCATCCTCCTCTAAGGCTGCTGACAGATTCTTAACAGAAATACTGAGGCTGAAATAGTAATACTTATTTCAGGAGCAAGATGGGTGCATTTTCACCTATAATGGGAGTCACAGCCAGCTGTATGCAGATGCCTATGTCACTTTCACTGTACAACTCAGTTTCTAAAGGGAAAGCAAAAACCAGACAGCACCTAGGACATTCCTTAAGGATTATTGAAGGAAAGGATCCAGGACACCCTGAGGGAACTCGGTGACTCAGAGTGCAGTCCTCAGACAGATAAATGACACCTTGCAGAAGGACTTTAGCCTTTTTTCTATCCTTCAATGCAGGCCCAACTGGATGTTACACATGGAGAGGCTGAGAAGGAGCAAAGTCTCAATTAAAGCAGGTTGTGTAGCCACATGATGTTGACATATATATACCCATCTGTTTGTGTGTTATCTGGCACTCACTGCCAAGACCTGATTGCAGATAGACTAGCTGGCCACTGTAGGTCCCTTCTAACTCTTCTCTTCTCTTCTCTTCTCTTCTCTTCTCTTCTCTTCTCTTCTCTTCTCTTCTCTTCTCTTCTCTTCTCTTCTCTTCTCTTCTCTTCTCTTCTCTTCTCTTCTCTTCTCTTCTCTTCTCTTCTCTTCTCTCTTCTTCTTTCTTCTCATACAGCCCTTGATACTCTCCCACTGCTCATCCACAGTAGACACTTGCACCTGTGGCTCATGGCTCAGCTCATTGCTCTCCTGATAAATCCTTTCCAAAATGTCAAGGAGAAAAGCATATTCCCTCTTGTCTACATACAAACCAAGTATGGCAGCACACATAAGGCTTAGGAGGGAAATAAGAGCATTAATTCTAGTTGTGGAAAGAGCATGTTGATTTTCCTCAAGAAATTTCTTATTAAATAAAATAATGATCTTAAGAACAAAAGAGGGAAAAAAAAGAAGTTGGGGAAAAAATCATAACAAAATATTTAACATTTTGGTTGTATTTCCTACAAACATTTGAAGATTTGAGAGATAAGAGGCTTGCACTGCTACATTTAAAAAGTTTGTAATTATCTGGAAGTCAAGCCAGCTTGTGCAAATGCAGCTCTGCAGTGTGGTCACTCTGGCAGACTTTGTCTCTTCAGGCATAACCACTGATTTATGTCTTACCTCATGAAGGTCAAAACCCAGTTTCCAGCATGCTAGCAATGGTTGTCTTGAGCTGTTAACCACTATCCTGGAAATGCCAAGCATTTCTATCACAGTGGAGTTTTTTTACGTGAATTTGTGCAGCTTGAAATCAAGGAGTCTCCGGACTCCTGAAATACATAAATAAATAAATAAATAAAAATAAAACAAAGAGAGAGAAAAAGGGAGAAAGGGAGAGAAGGAGACAGGTAGGCCCCTTTGTTCATCCAAGGAGCTCTATATTTTACACTACAAGAGCCCCAGGACCTGGTGCATTTGAACTGAAGGGTGAAATTCCAACTAGTTTTGTTCTGGACCAGTAGGATCTGGCTGTCACATGCAGCTTGCCAGGATGTTTGCTCAGCACACACCCAACTAGCTGAAGAAAGGTAAGGAGCATTAGTCATACCATGTTATACTTCAACAAATAACCCACTGCAGACTTGTCCCAGCTTTTTTTTTTCTTTTGTTGTCTAGTGAGGATGCTGAGTCTGAGAAGTCTGAAAATACAGAAGACAGTCTGGAAACTCAAGTTCCTTTGCAGCTGCAGACATCTAGTTAGAAAAGTTTTGCTAGGATGGAAAAACTGCCAGCAGCAAGCAGAGAATGAGATGTTACACCTGGATCAAGAAGAAATGCTGTAAGGGATGAGTCAGCTGGAGTTGGAGAGGTTTGGCTTAAAAAAAGAACAAACAGCAACAAAACCTCCCCAGGCTTAAAAAACCCCAAAGAAAGCAGCAGATTGTAAACAATTGCATGAAGAAGTAGACCTGGTACAGGATGATGTTGGAAAAAGTAATTAGACTTTCATCCATACAAGATTTCTGTTTGTAATTAAGAGATAACAAAGGATAATTCATGAGCAGCTTTTGCTGTGGCCTTTCCCTGCCTCCCACTACCCACTCAGGTGGTCAATGGCTGGTCAACCAGCAGAAGAGGAAATCCTGATGGCCACAATCAGCAAGGAGGAGGCTGAGTCTTGCTGGCAAACCTGTACCTGGTGTCAAGCGAACATTCTTTTCAGCCATGCCAGGGGTTCATCCATTTTCCTCAGGAAGACATCAGCTGGGCAATGAGTTTTAAGCAGCTAGCACTTACAAAGTAAAAAGTCTGCACTAGTGATTGCAAATGTTGCAAATTGTTCCTACTTGTGACGGCGTCATGGGAGAACATCAAAGGCTTCCATCATTTTCGTGGTGGTTTGGAACGAGATAGGCAGTGAGCCCAAACCTACCCTGGCAAAAGCCTTCTGTGATTTTTTTAGCTGTCCTAAGCAGGACATTTCTTATCTCCAGTTCTTTTCCATAAGGATCAAGTGTTCCTGGTAATTTGGCTTTTGACAAAAGGCTCTGTATGGTAATTGGCTGTAACACTATTCCTGGGCTTTAGGCAGGAGGGAGATTGTTAGGCTAGTAGTGTTGACCTACTCATGATCTCCTTATTCAGTGTCAGACTGTTATCCTGACCAGGCACCTCTCTGGCTCCTGCTTAGTTTCATAAGCCTACCTGGAGCAGATGATTAACTGGTGCCCCGTTCAGCTTCTCCTCTGCTACATGCTTTTGTGATTAAGAACCCCCCAATAAAAGATGAAGATGTATTTGTGTAATTATGCAGGAATTCTCTGTTAACCTCCCTCAATTATTTTTAAAAGCATGTTGCTATGGGAAAATGCTTCTGGAGCCAGTTATTTTAAAGCTTTCTTCTTAGATACTTAAACACATCCTTCCACTATTTTCAGATTTGAGGGCAAACCTTTATCCAGCTGATGAATGTAGATGTAAAGGATGTTGTTCACTCTGTTGGGAATGAAGCATCCAACCAGCTCCAAAACCTCCAGGCAAACCAGTGCAGTGCTTAATGAGCACTGACCTCTACTAAAAAGTGAAGAAAACTACAGATAGTAAGTTTTAAAATTTAGGACAAAGTTTCTTTTCCTCACCATCTTAAAAGTGGACAAAGTAGGAATGGTACAAAGCTAATAATTACTTGTTTTAAAAACAGAAAAAGAGGAACAGAGTCCAAGTTGGACAAAGTTCAGGGGCTGTTGTTTTCTTTAAGTGAATTTACCTAAAACTCCAGTGAGGTCTAAATCAGACTTTTCATTGCATAAGGTACAAGCTCCTGAGTTATGACTGATACTAGGCATCTCTATTCCTTCCATTTTAAGGGCTGGCCACTACTGTCATGGAAAACATTAATGTCAGCTTCACCTTTTTGCAAAACAGTCAGCATTTGGTTTGGCTGAAGAAAAAATATTTTGGAATGGACCTCAGTGACCTTCTGCAAATTGATAGCTGGCCTGAAACAGGCAAAGCTGAGTCACCAGTTGCACGGGGTTGAAATCCAACCCATACATTTGTAGCACATCTTGTAAGTGACATTGTGATGTTCTCAGGCTTCAAAAGAACCTTGAGAGCCTCTGATCAGATTTTGATTGGAAACTGTATGTCTCACGTAATCTCTGGGAGGAGATGAATTTAGGCATATGCTCTGTGAAGTCTGGGTATTTAGGAGTGTCCTGTTCTGTAGGCATTTTTCTGGGAAATTTCCAGTTCCTCAGAAGGAAGGAAATTCTGGGATTCCCACTGTTCTGGTGGATGTATTCCATCAGGTCATTGATTGAAACAAGTGAATTCACTTTCTTTTATTTATGTGCCTATTCCTTTCAGGGTATCTGACACAGTTTTGATGAAGTCCATAGAACTTGCAATCCCTTTTCAAACTAATCCAATACCCTGGGGAAATTTAGGGTTTTCCAGGGTGGGAGTGTAAGGACTCCGTCCCTGATTTGACTGTAGGTATTTACTGAACTTCAGAACCTCCTTCAACCTCCCACAACAAATAGGGTGCAACAAAGTTTTCAGAAGAGGAACCTCTTTGTTGCTGGCAGGATGTTGTATTGTGTAGAGAGGAACAAACTGTAACATTTTACATTTCATGTCCCAATTTGTTGCCTCCCCTTGAAGAGGAGCTTTAAATCTGTTCTGTTTTCAGATTTTATTAACAGTTTCAAAAGTATCCCCTGGATAAATACATTCTGCAACAGTTTCCTTGTGTGCCAAATTCCCAGCTTACAGCCCTCCCTGACTGCAAAGGTTTTACTGTAATATTATTCTCAATAATTTACTGTAATATTATTCTCAATAATTTGGTAAGCCTTAGTGTTTGTGGGAATAATCCAGATCCTGAAAACACCTTCTATACCCAGTCAATGATCTGGGAGCACTCATGCTGTTACCCTCACATAGCAGGCACAGAACCACTTGTACTTTCATATAAAGTGCTATAATTTTTCCCACCACAGTTTAGTCCTTTCTCTTTTTTTGGAAAACTTCCCTTGTGGTTTTAAGAGCCATGGTTTCCATTATCTCATTTTATACAAGTGAGGTTGGGTATTTGTTGAGATTCTCTGAAACACCAGGGTCACAGCTTGCACACAAGGCTGCTGAACAGAGTTTCAAGTCTACATCTCCACTTAAAGTGTATTTTCATCTTGCTTAGCATATAATGGCAGTGCCAGTAAGATTTTTTTCCCCCCAAGATAGAGTGCATTGTATTTCAATCAGGATATTACCATTTTCCCTTTCCTTTCTGGAATTCAGAAAACTTAATGTATCAGTGACTTTCTTGTTTACTTTGAAGAATCTCATCTATTTTGTAGGGATATACAAAAGCCCAACACCTCTAGAATTTTCCTCAAGCTGTTTTTTTTTTTTTCCAGAAAAAGAAGACACAGAAACAATACAAAAGCTTTTTCTGGGCACTTAGTTACAAGTAATTTGCACCTGAAATTTGCAGTTAGAGAAACTAAATCTGTTGTCACCGGGTTTCTGAATAGTAGAATCACTGCTGGAAAAAAAAAAAACCAAACAAACCCAAACAAACCAAACAAAAACCCCAGGGCAAACAGAGAAAAGTTGTTTTCCAGAGCTGTAGATGAAGCAAAGCATAAATGATGGCTGACAAAGTACCACTGAAATACCATGAAGCACCTCAAAGTCCCCAACAGGCAATTGGCATTGCTGGTGGTGGGGGAAATATTGATCACTATCCAATCTCCCTTGCCCTTCCAGCATCTAGTTTAAATCCAACACAGATGCCTGAAGGTAGGAGCCTAGCATGCTTTTACAGCTGAAGGTCAGGGTTGGATGCCTCCAGAGAGCTACACCGAGTGCACAAAGCTACCTTACATTGGTTGTTACATGTCTATCCACCCTAATCCTTTCAGTCAGCCACACTAGCACAGGGCACAATAAAGCATGTGCTTTCCTCTGCATTCTTTAAACAGTAGGAATAGTGTAGGATTTCAGGATCTTAAGGAAAATACATTTTCAGAAACATCTGCAATATCCAGCTAGTATGAATTGTTTTGTTGCTTTGTGTGCATGCACAGACACACAGTATTTTTTTCCAAGGTCTAAGATATAGTGAGGCACAAATATCATGTTCCTTAGCTATGGATTGTACTGGAAAGGTGACTTCTGTAGTTTCTTACAAAGTGAACTCCCCAAAGACCTAGAAGGCAGAGTGAGGTGACACCCTCCATCCCTTGTGTCTTGGCACAGGGAGTCTTCAGTAATGATCTGCAAAACCAAGCCCCAGGGAAGCAGGACTCCCACCCTACCTACCTCCCCCACTCTCCTTGGTGAGATGAGGGCACCCACCCAGCAGCAGGAGAGCTGGGAATGTGCAAGGTCCTTTCATTTTGCCTTGGATCTGTGGGGAGAAAAATGGCCACATCTCCTCCCTTAGGGACTTGGTTCAGGAGGAGAGGATGCAGCAAGGAGAGACTAGCCCTTTTTGAGAGCTAATGTGGCAACCCCTTCCAGCTTTTAATTTCTTTTTCCTCTTCACTTCTTCACTTTTCAAGGAGGGGTGAGAAGAAGTATCACAACACATCCCAGGGATCTTCAGCTTGGACTGTGCTGCTAAGACTTGGCTGATACCCTGGGGACAGATGATCTGTCTGAAATTCCTCTGAGGCTGTTAGGAGGCTGTGCTCCTTTGGGCATGAGGAGGACAAGTTTTATGAGTCTCTGGAGAGAGTGTGAAAAATAACATGTAACTATTTAACCCTATTGTTCTCCCTGAGAGTAGAGGAAGAGGATGTGTCTCTCCTCCTGCTCACAGGAACCTTCTGGCAGTGAATTTTCAGTCCCTATGTACAGCATGAGAAGATAACAAGGACTAAAAGACCTTCACTTCCCACCAGAGTCCACATGCAAAACCCTGCTTTTTCTTACTTTCAGATAACAAATAGGTGGTAATTAATAGGATCAGTCTGTACAATCCTGCTTGGGACTCGATCTGAAAAGGATTCAATAATACCGTGTACACTCTACTGCCTGGACATGGAATGCAATTATTCAACACATTGGTTGTTTCCAGGTATTTGTGATCATGTCTTTGGGTTTTTTTCCTGAGAGGGGAAAAATGTATCCATTTACTAAATTCTGTCATCATTATAATGCTTAGTCCCCAAGGCCAGGGCAATTATTTTTCATTTTCCATCTATATCCAATGCCTTCCAGCTGCACTGTAGATTAGCAGACAGAGGTGCTAAATTTAGTAGAATTAGAGTGCAAAAGTACTAATTAAACTAGTCATGACAGCTGCTGCCTTTAGCAGTGATGCCTTCCAGGCATCCTCAGAAAAAAAAAAAAAAAGAGGCATGAATTTACAGGTTTACCAGGGAGCTGTGCTGGGCTGCAGTGGCACTTTTCCTTATGTTATCTCACCTGTGAGGTTCAGTGCCAACCTGTAGAGGACCAACACATTCATAGCCTGGAAAAAGAGGTGCACTCAGCTGTCCTGAGGTGAGTGGGACACTTGGGATTTGTGCTAGCTGGATAAAAGTTCAGTGTGCCCTGGATCTTGTCCACCTCTCTTTTTGGAGCTCGTATATGAAAGCACTGTTCTACTCTGCAGCAGAAATAGCAGCAGGATGGTGTAACCCAGCAAACAAAAAGATAATTTCTCTAATTGCCACCACTAAGACACAATCTGGGGTCACTGCACACAAGTGAGGATTTTCTTGCGTTTTTTTCAGTCCTCATGGAAGAGGGTAAAAACGAATTTTCTTTGAGTAATTTCCATCCTCATTTATGCAAGAGCAATGACATTCCTTTTAATGATGCTTTCCTTTTAGTGACACCATGGAAACCTTGGGATTTTTAAAGGATTTGAACAGCATAATTCACTGGGAATTTGAGAACAATTCTCCTGCTATGCCAGAGAAAAGAGCTCAGCTTTTTCTCCTTGAAAGCAAAAGTAAAAGTCTTAAAACAAACTAAATCCAATAAACAAAATTGTGAGTTTGGAGCTGCACTTGCTTGAAGTGAAATTTGTGACTAGTAAAGATCTACCACAAAATATACCAGTTAAGTCCTAGCTGAGTCCTCAAAATAGGTGTTCAATATGCATATATTTTGTGCTGATACTCCCTGCAGGAGTGAATTACACTCCAAGTTTTGTCTGTTTGCTGAAAATAAGAGAAAGCCAGCAGTGCTTCCCACAGATCCCAAGCTCATGCTTTCATAGCTCACTCAAGCTTCTGGCATCTTATCAAATAATTAAAGAATGGGTACAAATGCATTTTAGAGTTTGAGTCTGAAGGCACTATCGATATTTAAATGTACCACGTAGCTGTATGTTGCAATTGTATGGCTGAGTTAAACTTCTCCAGCAGGTGAAACATGCAAAGAAAACCAGCACATCCCTTTTTAGGCAATTTACACTGAGCTGACAGCAAGAGCAGAAATGGGCTGATAAGTAGCTGGTGTCATCAGCTGTCTGCAAATGGTGATGATACCATTGAAACAGAAGAGATGAAAACAAGACGAGTAAATGCAGCAGGAGTGTCCCCACAGGCCAAGTGGTGTTTCATGTAATTGTATGGGTGAGCTTGTATTGTCTCCTTGAAATATAAGAACTTAAACAATGAGTGCAACTTATCAGTTCAGCACAAGTAAACTGATAAGTTGGGCTCAATTGATTAGACTTTGATTATTGCTGTCATCTTCGATTGGCATACTGGGGAGATAGAGAAAAGCTGAAACAAGAGGGTAAATAAAGGTCCATTTAGTATTTTGAATATACAATCAAGTAAATATCAATATAAAATGGTAGATCCAGTGGTGGTCTGGCCCTACGTTCTAGTTTTACAAGACAATTATTTTTATGAAGTATTTTTTCCTGAATGGAACATTAAATCATTTTGTCCAAGGTAGAGCAGGAAAACTGCATATGTCTCTGTGCCCCTGAATTCTGTTGTTTGCTCTTTCAGGTAAATAATTGGCACAGCAATATGTCACACGATACATAAGAATTTAAATCCTCAGTAGCTGAATGTTAGTCTTTCATAAACAAATTCTGGCTGTTTTGTCCCTTGATGCAGAGCCCATTGTGACACACCCCTGGACTTCTGTCTCAGTTTACTTTTTAACATCTCCACATATGACTAGGCTTTAGTTTTACCAGAGCTGTATTCTGAGCTAATTAGTGCATTGCAGTGAGCTGGGGAATAGTTGGGTGACATCCATTGTCTGACACAGACAGCAGCTAAAGGTGTGAAATTTCAACAACAAGGTGAAGTGCATGGATAAATTACCACAAGGCAAAACTCATGTTGATAAAAGCTTTCTCTGTTAGACCACACACAACAATAAAATAAACCCCACTCCACCACTCTGCTTACTATTATGTGTTACGTGGACTGCAAGTTTCATTCCAAGATAATAAACCTGCATTCAAAGCCTATTCTTTGCAGCTTGCTACGTCAATATGTTCCCCAGGATCATTTCACAGAGGGAGTGATGGGGGAGGCACAGAGAGCAATGATTTGCAAAGGTCCCCCACCACGACAGTTTCAAGTTTGGCACAAGGATGCAGAGATTTTGGTTGTCAGTACTAGGGGCCTAATGCACACCAGACAAGTCTCTCCTCACCCCTCCACCTTCCCTAACTTCACTTCCTCTCTGAAAATCAAGAGCTGCCAGACCCAAGAATTGTGTTTGAGCAAAGCCTTTTCCCATGCCCCCCTCACACACCACTCATGAAGACTCTGTAATTGGTGCAGTGGTTGTGGAATTCTGGTGGAACTACAGTAAAATATACTGAGAATACAGACTGTGCTGCACTGCCCATTTTTGTAAGCATAATAATGAGTCCTCAAGAGACAGCCAATAAAGCCCAATTATTCCATCCAAATGGTCCAGCTCTCAGAGGTTGGCAGGTTTGATCACTAATTGTGTGCTGCTGGAAACAGTAAAAAATGAAGCAGGATCCTGAAGTGTTACTAGGAAAAAACTCAACTTTGATTAGGCTTTTGATGTCATTTATTCTGCAAATCTTCCAGTTCCCCGCTGGAGGTCTGACAAACAATCCCTTCCTCCTGCACTGTTGCTCCTAGAGAGAAAGTGCTTGGTCATGGCTGGGCAAAAAAAACCCCACTGGACAGCAATTACTTTTCAGAATATAAGCACTCCTTCTTAAATTGACTATAGTGATCATTTAGGAACAGCATGATTTACTTCCTTCCCTGACAGATATTGTGCTGCCTGTGCAGTATTTTCCATGGAGCCAAGTCCTACTCTGCTCACTCAGGTCAAGTACCTCACTTGAAGTGACCAATGGGGTCATGAACTGATATCCCTGAGGGGGCAAGATCAGGGATTTAGGGTGGGAATGGAAGTCTGTATCAGTGTCCCCATAAGCCATCAAGGGGCCCAATGCATTAAGCCACTAACAGCCTTGAATTTTAGATTTAAGCCACACCAGTGGTAGTAATAGCCTTATTCAAAGAGCACCAGAATAGGGTAGGTATTTTACTCTTCCAAAGAAGGTATCTTAGACTGCAGTGCATTTACTCCAGGGCAAGTGTGCCTGTTCTTTTATTAATTGCAACAGTATGATATTTCACCTCAGCCAGGTGCATCCTCTGAAGGTGCCTTTCCTTCCCCTCCCCTGTCACACACAGCTGGGACCTGCCATTTGCACGGACAGTGGCAGATGTTCCCCTGTTTTCCTCATGTCTCAGTGGAGAACTTGCTCTCAGCCCACAAGTGGCTTCATCATACCTGTCTGTTATTTGCAGACATCTGGTAGATTATTTTACCAGGATGACCTTTTTCTTTTAAAAAATAATTTTTAAAACATTCCAGCTATCTTAGCTAAACTGTCACAAATTAGAGCAATAATATTGAGAAATAATTCTGTAATGACTGGTGATAATCTATGATAGACAAACATACACAGAACTTCTTCGTCTGCATGTGCTGGAAAGTCACAAAAGTCCAGAAGCCACCACACTGCAGAGAAATTACCTCTCTGATATTTAAAGGATCATCAATATCATTGAATTCAAAGAGATAGAATTTTTAGCTTCCCTTGACAGCATGCAACCTAAGTGCAGTTAAAAATACAGCCAGTGGCTTTTCAAGTGCAGGGTAATGCAGTGCTAGCAATTTAAGGTTTGTGCTCTTACACACAGAAGTTGCACACTCAGCAATTTTAGGTTTCAGTCCTAGAGGTAGAACTGTGAGGTTTATAGGGGATGACAAAAGTGATTTTGACCCACTGTCCTTTTCTGCAACCAGTACCTTTGCCCTTCATGCTGCTGCTCTTGATTAACATTTGTGACACGGAGCCTGGGTACAGCACAGACGCTGCACTGGCACCACCCTCACCAGAGCAGCTCACTTTCAAATATGAAAACTAAGTCACAGAGCTGCTGAGACCTCCCTAAGGCTCTTCATTTAGAATAGTGAGTAGCCATTCCCCAGATTCCTCAGCAGGTTTCCTGTTTTCAGGAAGGATTGTTGGCCACTGCCTGCACAAATGGGGCTGCAGAATGCTCTTCTTCTTTGGAGACAGGGCCAACCAGTAGAACACCCATTGATCATCATCACTGGCCAACTAGCCTCATTCACTTAGTTCACAATCATTCTCGTTTTATTCCCCCTTGCAGCCACTCTAGAAAATAAACTACTCAAACTCTAATTAACTCTAATAGTTTATAAAAACATTGGTCTTGTAAGCCAACGACTGAAGGCTAAATCCCTTCTTAGAGTTACCCACTACCCCACCTCAGGAAGAAAGTACTCAAACCCTCATCTCCAACCCCCAAAGCTGGCATTTTTAACTAAACTACTTCCTGACCCTTCCCCTAAACAAGTTTCTTCTTGCCCATTGAGTGATGTGGCTGCACCATCACCCTATCTCCAAAGTGTACCCTGTATGCTCCACTTATATATATATATATATATATAAAATTAATGCTGGTCATGTCTTGACAATACAATATTTAATACAATATTTAATTTTTGCATGCCCTCTGCCTGTTTTCTATAGCAGCTCCACAGATGGAAGAATTACAGGCACCTGTTTTTTTCCATGTGGATTCTCTGCTGTAAAAAATCAGTTCATTACCTTGTACTTCAGAATGTTAACACAATCTTTCCTGCTGAACTACCATCTATTTCCTGAAAACTTACAGGAATACAGTATCATTGATATCTCAAGAACGTTTATCAAGTTAAAATTGCATTTGTCAACAAATTCAAGAATAATTGTGTAGGAAGACAGACAGAAAACATGACTCTTCAAGCTTTGCTTATCTTAAGAAACAGGCTACAAAACCCACAAATGAATACAACAAAGACAGCAGAGGCAAGCTCTCTCTTTCCCAAGGTCTGTAAGCAACTACATCCTTCCTTTTGGTAAAGAAAAGCAGTGTTTGTCCCAAGGGAGAGGAAGAAAACACAATGTGAAAAGCAGTCTGCATAGGAAGTATTGTTAGCAGGCAAAAAACCCGGCAAAAGACATGGCAATTCCAAGTTCTTTCTATCATCCCTCAAAAAGATCTTCTCCTCCCAGGACTAATTCACAATACTGAAAGAAAGCCCTCAGCCAGGTGTGCTCACACAGCACTGACAAGATCAGGAGGCAGCCCTGCCCTCAGATCCCTGTGGTCAAAATGGATTTGCTGGTTTGAGGGCTTTGAAGACAAAAGTCCTTTGACAATTTCAAGGACAAGTATGATCCATTCAGGAGAAAAAATTTCAACATGGGCCAATTTTGGCCATTCAAAGCCTGTGGCTTGCTGCTGAGGGGTAGAAGGAGTAGCCACCAGGCAGAGTAAATTCCTGTTGCAAGCAGAAAACTTATACTGTAGTCTGTGGCCAGGCTGGGGTGCTACACATAATGGAATAAAAAAAAACCAAAACACACTGCAGGAAGTGACAATTACTTTGTAAGTCAAGCTCTCCCTTAACAATTCAAAAACAACAGTAAAAACAGTTAACAATTTCAATAACAACAGTAAAAATAATTCTTTATGGGAAACTCTTGTGTAGCACAGAAGGATAAGAAACTAGAAGTAAAAGTAACTGGTGATGCAGTAATTTTTTTAAAAAAAATTCTGATTTGCATCATGATTACTTAGCTTGCTATAGTAATTTCTTCTGCTATAACTATCTCATTTACATTACTAAACCAGACATGACAAAAATTTCTACATTCCAGCCCTCAGCATCTGTGTCTGCCTTGCTCAGCCTTGCTGCTTCCTACAGCAGTCAGATCCTGTCTCACCAACACACAGTTGAGCTCTGGAGTGAGCATTTCTGAAATACAGGAGTCCAGCTGTGGTCAGTAACTCCAGCAGAGACAGGCAGAATAAAGAAAGTGGCCTGTGTAACAGCTATCAGCTAGAGATATTGATGTTCTGGGGGACAAGACTGAAAGAGAATTGGGCTTTTCCCAGCCTTTTGTAAGGTTTAAATATCTTATCCATCCCTACCCCCTCCAATATTTGCTTTGAGCTATGTGAAGGTGAAAATAGCTGAGAACTGGAGGCTGCATTTTGAGAGCAGGCAGCTCAAATAAATCACTGCAACTGTAAATGTGATCCTTAATTAAGGTAGATGGGCCAAGAGGTCATGCAAGGAATTGATAAAAAACCAGAGAAACCTCTTTTGATCTGTTCCCTTCCCTGGTAAACCTGCTCATGTCCTTGTAAGCACTGGTGGCACTAGCAGCAAAAATATGTGTCCTGCTCTTGCCAAACATACAGATGCTGGCCATGTCCCTTGCCCTGGGAAACCCTGAGCTGGGAGATCACATGCCAACCATTATTTCATTTAAGCAATTACTCTGGGATTCACATTTCTCCACAGATAAGAGACCACTCCACAGCTTCACTGACTTCAGCAATCTTAAATACTGTCCTGGGGTGAGGCAGTAGCTCAAACTTACAAATTCCTGGTCCCTGAAAAGTACTGGAATATCTTAAAATCACTCTAAGATCAAGTTTCCAGTCTTTTTACAGGCTGAGCTTTGCTTTTCCTCTCCCACTCCTGACATGCTCTCTTTGTACTTGGAATAAGACAGAAAAAAAGCAACAACAGGGGAAAAAATTGTTGTGCAGAGATGAACCTCAGCAATGTAATCTTTCTGTGTCAGTGAAAACTCACCCTCCTCTTTTGTTACTTGGATAATAAACCCTTCAGAAGGCTTACGCTACCTGGCAACCACCAACGAAACAAGAGTTTTGGCTGGCTCTGGTCAATGCTCTGCTTTGTGCCAGTCTGCAGAGCAGTATGAGCCCAGCATCCTAATCTGGTTTAGGTGAGGTTCCCCATCACCCCCTCCCTTTCCCTTGCCTTATTAAATCCTACATCAGGCACAGCTCTTGTGAGCCAAGCCTCACTGTGCAAAACTCAGGCAGACTATCAAGCTTGTCGTGCATGTAATTTCTCACCTGTGCTGGGTCCTGAATACTGCATGAGCCTTCCTCTGCTTTCAGGTGCATTTTAGCCTGTGAGTGCTGCACAGTAAACTGAGAAGCAGTATTGCTTTCACATTTCTGTTTCACCCCATGGTTAATAAACATTAAACTTGCTGACACTATAAAACAGCATCCAGGGGATGGTTGATATATTGGAAGCATTTGTATAAGCACAAATTTATAATCACATGTCCTGCTATCCAAATGCCTGTCTATATGCAAAAGCCTGGAAGTACAGTTATCCACTAGATCTTAATGAAATTAAAGGTAAAAAATGTTGTGATGTCAAATGTCTTCAGGATTCTGCATCTTACATATTTGGCCATAGCTTCACTCAAACTGTGATTTCCTTATTTGTTGCAGTATTGCCAAGTTACAGAAATAAAAGTCTGGGGGAAATATACCATGAGTAGAGAAAACAAGATTAGCATTTCTGTTTTTCTTAGCCTTTTATGTTGGTAAGGATTTTTTTTCAAATAAAAACCTGTAGGTTTTCCAACGGTCTACTTCTGCTCCTAATTATCTCAAGCATACACCTCAGATCAAGACAACACATCTGTGGGTCAAATCCTTAAACTTTGCATGGAACAGTAAAAACTGTCATGTGGGTAGGGGAGAAATAAATTCTGTTTTTTTTCCTCTATCGAGATTTTTCTTTCTTAATACTTAATTTACAGATATATTAGGGAAAATGGACATGTTTTCAAAATCTACATAGTTCAGTGAAGTTTTATGCTCAGTCTCCAATTCCTGTCAAAAGGAAACAAGAATAAGCAACAAGATGAAGATTATCATGCAAAAAGGTCATATTGTTGTAAGAGGAATGAAGGAGTGAATGAATGGGCTAGCCTCTTGCAACAGCATGCTCAGTGCTGCTTATCCTAAAAAATGGCTGTTGAATAACCAAATACTTTTCAAAAAGGAAAAAGAGGGGCAGTCAAAGACCTGGAAAGGCTCAAGTTTAGGTGATTAAATTTCTGGCACTTCTTGTTCCAAGGAGGAGCTAGAAATGGGAGATGGAAAAGTATAATAAATTATGAATGATCCAAGGTGTAGAAACTCTGCTCTCTCTAACTCAAGACACAATGGCAAGGAGACACCTGATGTCTCTAAAAGGTGATGACTATAAAACTGAGAGGGCAAGGACTTCACAAAGAGCAAGAACTTCTGTGCCTCAGGGTGTCAGTGATCACAGCAGAATTCAGAGAGACTAGACCATTTCTGTGACTACTGGGAATAAAGCTACAAATAATTACATGAACTTAAGAAGAGAAATTAGGTGTTATGCTTCAGATCTTAAGCCACCCTGCAGTTACTAGAGAGCAGGGTGGGGCTGAGATGGGATGGGTCTCTTCTACATCCTTCCATGCATTATCCTTGGGGAGGAGATACTGGAGCCTGTGTGTGCTGTCTGTTTCAGGTGAGAGGTTTTGTGAAAGCCTTTGCAGTTCACAAGACTGAGGGCTTGCTTTGGAGACTGGGCTATTCATAAAGATACGTGGCCTAGAAATTCTTGGTTTCTATTAATATTTGGGAGACAATATCCCAGAGGTAATTCAATACCTTTGCCATTTCCTCTCTGCCTCTTTTGTGGACACTTACTTGATTTATGGGATTTTGCTTTTGAATGAAAGCTAGTGCTTTAGGATTCACTCCTTGTTCACTGGTGGAGCAGCAGTCACAGATGGCTGATGGTGCTGCAAGCTGCCTTGGTAGCAGACCAAGCAGGTGCTGGCTTTGCCCTGCCCTGCTGACAGAGTTGGAGTTATTCTCCCAGAGGAGCAATAATCCACTTCTGAGGATGTTCTTCAAGAGGTCTAGCTAGTATCACACTGCAGAAAGATTTTAATATTGTTAACCAGGAAGTTTTGGAGTACAGTGTCAAAGAACTCCATGTTCCCTCTAAAGTATCATTAATATCATTGTTTGAACTAAAAAAGGGTTACAATATGTTTAGCAAGAAACCTTGAAATTCATTGCATTATATTCCAAATATTATTATTTCAAGCTTCACAATGGAAGAGGGACCATTAACTGAATACCTACTGAGGATGATAGTTACAATCAGGGAAAAGCTGATTAATGTCAACACATATTGAAAGACTGTAGGATCTCTGTTTATTTTTCAGAGAGGCAACACTACAGACAGTGACAAATTGTTGTAATTACACAGTCTCAAGCACTAGATGCAATGTGCTCTAGTTAAAAAAATATTTAAAATATGGATTTTTCCATCTCTAATTGGGCAGGGTGCTCTGCAGTGCAAGCATCAATAGCATCTGTAAAGATCTTCCAGGTGTGACCTTGTGTCCTTGGCTGCAGCTAAGCCAGGGCACCAGGCAGAAATGTGTCTGCACTGGGCTAAGTGGGGGCAGAAATCAACTGAAATGAGAATTTCAGCTCTTGCTTTGCTACTGCTCTATTAGTGGGTTTTTGTGATTGGAGCAAGGAATTCCCAAGCATGCACAGAAAGATGCTCCTATTCATTCTAAGTGTGTCTCATCTGACTAACTCACTCTGTAAACTAAAATTAGGGAATCCCAGGAGAATATAATCTCTTTTGGTCTCCTTTTCTGCTGATCTAATAATTTTTTGATCATAAGAAACTGTACAAAAGAATCAAGCCCGTTGAATCGAGCTGTGGGCATTGTCTCACTTTTTATTGACTGCCTCCTCCTTAGTCAGCTGTGAAATCAGCTCAATGTGTCAGCAGCCCCAGGTGTTGCATCATTTGCCTAAGATGGACAGCAAGAAGGAATGAGATGTGTTTTACTGGAGGTTACATCATTCTTTCACATCCTTCCTGAAGGGGCTGAAAAAAGCCTAGCTGTAATCAGACAGGAGCCTGTCATTATACTTTCTTGTCATACCTGTATGCCAGCTGCACCCCTGTGGGAGCCTGTACCTTGCACTCTGTCCCTTGCACAGTCTATTTTTGGGGGGAATTGCCGTGTTTCTCACATGGCTGGCATTTTATGGCATCCCAGATTATGGCCTGCAAAATAAAGGTGTAGGAGTGTTTGGAGACAAGGTTATGGAATGAAGAACAAAGCACTCATGCTCTCCCTAGAAAGATGTACATTCACAGGGACATTGTTAGGAGACTCGAATTTATCCCTGAGTTTTAATCACTAATAGAGTGATTAAATTAAATAGAGCAGTATGATCTTGGAGGAGAGGCTGATATCCCCTTCTTCTAGCATGTAGTTACACCATGCATAGCAATTCTTAGATGATTGACAGAAGCCCTACATTTATTCCTGAAGTTCAGAGAAAATCAGAGCAGGGAGTCAGAGCATGACTTAGGTTTGCTGATTGCCATGGTTGTTACAGTAAGAGATTTTCAAGCTTCCTACAGTTTCTGCCTTACAGTCTCAAGCCATTTCTGCAAGTACATACAGAGTGACAGGATATTGTAGACAAAACTGCATCTAATATACCCAAAATTTCTCACAAAAATGCACAATGGTTTGGCCATTTATGCAGGATGGGGTTATGAGAAATCATTAATTTTTAAAATTTATGTCTAAGGTGATCCAGTGTAGTTGGGCAGCCCAAGACAGTAGTAGAAGGTACCAAAATCTTTTCAGGGAAAACAAGCATAGGACAAAGACTGCAACAAAAAAAGTCTATGCCTTCTTCAGTATGCCCCCTCCCAAATCTGGGATAAGGTCAGGCCACCCAAATCCCCTGCTGTGCATCAACATATAACTGCTGGCAAAAGAGCTCCAGATCTCTAGCACTTACTAGCATTGGGAACACCAGCTTGCCATCGCTGTCATCTTGTCTGTGTGCAGGACTGAGGGATCTAACACCTGGCAAATGCCACAGACATGAAATTTACAGAGCTGAATCTTTTTGTTGTAGTTTGAGTTGTTTCTATTTCTTTGTTTAAGGTAGATGCTTGTGTGTGCTTTAGGAGTGGCTTTGCATTCCTCTCAAAGAGGCAAGTCACCCACTTTAGTACTCATGTGATAGGAAACTGAATTATTCTACAGTCTTCAGTAAAACACTCCATAGTGCATTTCCCCTGGTGTTCTTGCATCATCCAACACAAGGAATGAAAGGTTGTCATTTAATCAGAACTCATTCAATGTTTTGTCTTCTTGTCACTCAGCTCATAGCCCTTGGCTTTCTTTATGGTACACTGTTCAGGCCCCACTGTGGGGGCAAAATTAATCTTTTCCTTATGGCCTCATCCTCATCACACATCCCTACAGCATCCAAGTGCTCTGAAGTATTAACAAACCTTCTTGTGCAATCCCACTGAAAATGCTCTATTACCCTCACTTTACAGGAAAGCTGCTGATGCACAGAAGGATGCCGCTTTCTGGGAAGGTCAACATCACATATTCAGAGTGCATATTCTGCTATTTCACTTTAAACATTTAGGGTTTAATTCTTCACATGAGACTGCAGGTGGACACACACAGAATGCCAACAGGAAGCAACAGAGAGCTGCAAAATTTCTGCAGTGCCTTGCAGGATGGAAAGGAATGCCTTTCTCTAGGACCATATTCAGCTGCCAAAGGCTCCTTTCACCTTCTACCAACGCCTGCCCCATTTGTCATCTATCTCCTAACTTTAGTTCTTAGTGAAAAAGAGGTAGAAAACAAGGATTCAGAGCCAATGGGATGGGAATGTGTGGAAGAAAGTGGAAGCCATCTATTCTGCTTGTTTCCCATGAAGCAGAAAGAGGTTGCTCTGCCTTACTTTGAGCTCCAGGACCAGAAATTCTTTCATCTTTCCAGGTAATTCTATGTCAGCATTTTGCTGTTTGCATTTTCTTTATGAAACCTAACCTACATTTCCTTTGCATGGCTAAAAATTTTAGTCTACCTACTGTGGGCAGAAAGAGCACACATGTGCTCCTTTGGAGAAATTGGCTTCTTCCCACAGTCCCAGCTTCTCATCAGAGCCATGCTCTGTATTCACATCCCTGCTAGGAATGCAGTGTGTGATCAAACGAGAGCTGTGCCCACGATACATGGTGGTGAGATGACAGGAGGAGCAAATCAGGATTTGGCAGGCATTCTTGATGATTGCACTGCCTAGCTAGGTCTTTGCTGCCCACCACGAGAATGTTCTTTTAACATCATTCTTCAGAAGTGTGTTTACGTACATTGTCCTTCATAATCTATTTATGTACACACATATACATTTATGTACATTACGTATATTGTCCTTCATAATCTATTTATGTACACATGTATTTTAGTAAGTGCTACGCAAATTCAGAAACTGATGCAATAGGGTATCACTGCAGCAGCCAGAGAGCACAGATCTGTTGACAGCCCTTCCCAAAAATGTAACCAGAGTATTGTTTGAAGTTCTAAGACTTACTCTTTGATGCTTCAAGCACATACTTCCTTTAATGCTCTTAAACAAACATCCAATTAAATTTATCAGCCACTGACATTCACATGTTTGATGTTGATTAGCAACTCTGCATTAAATTAAAATTCATGTCCAAGCTTTTCTACCATATGACTGGCCACAAACCAACTGCCCAGGAGCAATTGTGCTCTTTTAATCCGGCCCCATTTTCTGAGTACAGAGCTGAATGCAGTGGGAGGCTGTCTCTGGGGAGAGCCTTTACTGCTCACATTAGCTAAGTTTCCAGGGAAGGATTAGAGCAGATTCTTACAACTGACAGGAAAAAAAACCCTCAAACTCTACTCACTGATCTCAGTGCATCTGGTACCATTTTGTGTAGCTCCAGAGATGATCTGAATGTGTCCAGCCAGCAGGATCTTCTTCTGGTCAGAGTTGAAGAGTTCAGTAGGAAAACCCGTTGTTCAAGATGAATTTTATGAATGTCAGATAGTAAGGAACAACTTGCAAAATCAATCCTTAAATCAGCTGCCCCAAGGCTCCCTGCCACTACTGTATGTTTCTTCAGCTGCAGAGTGAAATAGCAACAAGTTTCCCTCTGTGAGTCTCTGCTCAGTGGAGATCTTGATGTTGATTGCTTCATCCTGCCCGGGATGAGGCTCACTGTGAGGGCTGGACTTTTGCCTGGAGAGCCACACTTATTTGTAAGAGGGTGTACTTTCAGCTTGCTGAAAACACCTCTGAGGCAGGAGTGTATATATGTTAAGGATGAGTGGGGATAATAACTTAAAATGTTTAATAGTATAGAAAGAGATAACTTATGTCATTCACTATGCTCAAAGGAAGTCATGTGTGGCTTAAAAAATAAAACAAACAAAACTCCTAGATCTTGTGTGTATACTCTATTCAATCTTTGTAGGTATTTCTGTTCTGTGATACAGCTTCAAAAGCTTGCAGCAGTAATTTCATTGCCCCAGAGTTGTACCAAACACTTAACTCGTCAGCACATACCTACAAAAGAACCTTTCCACTTCTGCATCATCATCCCAGAAATGCAAACCACTAATGCAAACCAGCTGACCTTCCAGATTCCCTCAATTAGAAGAGTAATATTCAAAGAATAATATTCAAATTTTATCAATACAGACAAATTCTGTTAATAATAAAGAGACTGAGGATACAAACCAAAAAGAAGGAAAAAAAAGCATATGCCTTTTAACAATGTATATTGTAAATTTTTCAAATTATCTGAAACAATCAATTTCATTGCTGCTCATAAAAAAAGCTCTTTAGCAATTCACACCTAGGGATGTTTACAACAGAAAACTAGACAAGTAGTTTTGACAGTTCAGTGCTGAGAAGCTAAGGAAAGAACCACCTGTCCATCCCTACTCCTAATGTTGCTATTGATTGGCTGTTGTTTAAGTGCTCCAGGAAGAGGCAGTGGGAATCCAAAAGGAAAGTTTAAGCTCAATACTGAAAAAAAAATCACAGTGAAGCACTTTATAGAGTGGTGTCTCTGAACAACTAGTAGCAGTCCAACCAGCTGGGTCATTTAGGAGTGGGTTGGCCAAAACTCCAAAGCATACAAACCCCCATGGTCTCAGTCTTTTACAGGCAAGATAAAATGAACCTACTCAAAAGCTTTTTCTCTTTTTTAGCTATTATTCTGGGGACAGTGGGAACAAAAAGCTGTCCAATTGTAAAGGTGCAGGGACTTCTGTGAATGTGCCCCAGCACTGAAACTAGTCCATCCTTCCAGAAAAAAAACCCAACATTTCCTGTTTTTACAACAGGAAGCCAGGGTCTCAGCATGATATTCCACCAGGAATAATGTCAGTTTTCTCTCCTGTTAGCTTGTCCTGTGATCTTGTCATTCAGCTGCAAGGCCACGTGACAGACACAGGTAATCACCAAAGCAACGCAAAAGCTATAAGCTTTCCATAGTCACTGACTGTAAAACACAGCTTATGTTATGTAGGTCTGGAGCTTTGCTCAGAGTGATTGTAGAGCTCAGCCTTTCAAGCCCAAGGGACATTTTTATGCTCCCACCTGTGATGCTCTGCCCACCTCTCCCCTTCTGAGGCAAGGCAAAACTCCCTCCATAGCTGTGGCTTGTCAGTGCTGCCAATATCATGTATCCAGATTAGAAGTCAAGTCCAGCACACTGTGAACTGTGTTTCTAAAAGAAACATTTATTCCCCAGCTTCCCTTACTCACAGCTAAACTTGAGAGCAGTTGCTCTGACATAACAAGGGGAGGCTTCTGGTCTGTAACACCGGCTACATACAAGAAATCATTTCCTTTGCTCCCACGGTTCAAAGTCAATAGTGAGATTCTATTCCTCAGGTGTTGCTCAAAATCTTTTGCCCATTTATTCTGCTTCAGTGACCCTTGGTTTAAGTGTTAGCTCTCAGCAATACAGGATAAATGAATAGATATGAAAACCAACTGTATTTAAAAATCCCTTCAAATTCTCCTTTTAATTTCTTCTCTTCAATGCTGATATTTCTGCTGTCTCCACTGTTACCTACAGAATCTACTGGCAGCAGAGGGCTGAAAGTCAGCTCAACAGATGCTGGAAATGCCACTGCTCCCACTGAGCACATCTCAGAGACTGGTGGCTCTAATGAAGTGCACTGAGACTGGGAGCATTGCAGAAGGAAATTATGCTTCATTCTGGAATTAGTATAGCAAGACATACTGTTCACTCAAACTTTCTCCAAGCTGTAATTAATGTACAGAGACAAATCCACTAGTCTTTGGCAGTCACCAGCCTCTTTACAAGAGCATATCAATCTGAATTTCTGCTTCCTATTGGCAAAGGCCGCTTCACAGGCCTCTTATTAGAGAGTGGAACAAGCATCTTCATGCCCTCTCCATGGGTTCTCCTCCATAACTAGACCCAGCTCCATACAGCCAGCATGGATCCATCTCATCCACTTGCTCTGTCTCCTCTGCCATGTGGACTAAACAGTGCCTGGACCACTGAGTTCATGTGCCTCAAGGTCTCTGGTTCCAGGGCTGACAAGTCTTGTCAACCTTGTGTCTTTGTGCTTCTTTTAGACCACTTTCTCATTGGTTTTGTTCACCTCACTTGGAAGTTTTTTTGGGTCATGGACCATTACTTTTGAGGCTGAACAGCTTCTTCAGATCCTGCTGGTTCCAGCACTTGAAATAATAAGCCACATTGATATCTGCAATGGTAATGTGGTGCTGACATTGAACAGCTTGGATTCTGACCAAAATATCAGGCTGACCTCCCAAATCTAATTGCAGACCTCCAGTCATAGAGTTCTGATTTTAGATTTTGTTCTAGACCTCTTTTTTTTCCTCTTTGAGTGACTCTTGAACAACTGTCAGAAAGACTAGACTTGTGATCAGATATCAAAAGGCTTGGCCATCACTCTGGCCCCTTTTTAAACAACATTTTAATCTACTGCTAAAAAGTACTTTTGAAACTCATAGAAATACACTCTTCCACACATTCTTAGTGAAATAGCTAAATGAGGCACTAGGCATTAATTTCAAAGAAAATAGTGTGAAATGTCACTTCAGTTTAAAACTTCATCATTGGTAATTTTCATATAGCAACTGCTGTTCATGCACTACCACTTAATTCAGCCACATATTTAAAATCACTAAAGGCTTTCCCAAGATGTAATTTTCTCCATCATCCAAATATCACTGCAAGCAGCACCCTATGGGAAACATAGTAAAGACAGCAAACCTGCTTGATTAGAATTGCAGGCTCTGAGGCAAGCAACACAGCAAAATTAAAGGTCACCTGTGATCCCACAGCATTAACCCCATGCCTGCAATTGATATACACAGATATTGATTTTAAAAAGACTACCACAAAAAAAACCCCAAAAAAACCAAAAAACAAAAACAAACCCAGCACACCATGCACAAGGGGTCTAATGCCTCCAAATCAGAACTGGATGCAAAGAATGAGACCATCAAAGTGAACACCCAAAAATTATGCCAAAAATTCCTGAAAGCTGAAATACTACCAGAGCATAATGCAGGAATGAGGGAAAAAGGGAGTTGGTGGAGGAAGGAAAGGGAGGGGGAAATGTCCTTTGATAGCAGACAGAGGATGATGTTTTTTGGCACAATCAATATGCCAAAGGAATGAGAACAATGAACAGTCCCTGGGGGCCTGTGGTCAGATCACTAGATCTATTAAATGCAAAGCACACAGTCTCACTTTGATATTTCCTTTATGTTTACTGCATCATGAGGAGAAAGAGAGTTAGATAAGTGGTGAAGATATGGCATGAAAAATTACAGAGTTTGTTGACAGCTGAGAAATGAAAATGCTCTCAAGATGGGGAGTTGTTGATGGACACCTGGCAGCTTTGCTGGATTGAATGGTTCTCTAGGTGTCTTCACCTCTGATGTATGGTTTCTTCAAGCAGGAAAATATTCAGGCCTGAGAGCTCTTGTTCGGGTCTCAAGTTCATCCACTCAAAAGTTTTTGTAAATTAAAAAACATATTGGCACACTCAGGTCATGCACTATGAAATAAGCTTTCTTGAAACCCATGCAAAACTTTCTACTGTTATAAAAAAGAATTTGCCTAGAAGTCCTGAACACAATAAAGTATGAAGGAGTAAGCAGAGAGGTTGCAAACAGCAAAAACCCTTCTTTGACCATATGAATAGATATACACAATTTAATTCTCAGGAGACCTCACTTCATTTCTTTTTAAGTTGCTAATGTTCAGAACTGAACATGAAACTGCTGGGGTTTCTATCTCAAACTGTTAAGCATACTGAGTTCGGAGAGCATTTAAACATGACTAATACAGTTTTGCTCTTCTTCCTTTGCTAATTTATATTGCTATGGTTTATTTTTTTCCAAGTTGCTGGTTTTTCAAGGTAGGTCATTAATTCCTCTTTTGTTTCCATGTTCCCAGGTGCATATGGGGAAGGAACCTAGCTCTTGCATGCAGAGGTTTAAAGAGATTAAATGAGGCTGGAGAGAGCCTGGCTCTGTTGTACTTGTCAAGAGTTCACCGTCAGCTGGTGAAAGAAGAGGGAACATTTTTTCTAGTTTTTGCTTGGACTGCAAGACTTCCTTTAGCAAACTTCATTACTTGGCTCTGGTATAGTAATTTTTCAAACTGGGTCTGTGAATATCTAAACCTAAATAAACAGGAAACAATTACAGTCTTGGGCAATTTAGGGACTATCAACTGCTGTGAACTCAGACAGTGGAAGCAGAAATTTTGGGTGTTTGAGAAAGGGGAAAAGTTTGTTCATTTTCCCTTGTGCTAGACTGACAAATGAAGACTATCCATCCACTGGAGTGGGTGAGGACTCTCCCAATATCTGGATTTTTCCAAACGGCTGTCACACAAGTTGAGTATTCCTGCTAAGGTGCATCCTGAAATCCAAATGCATGACTACAGCAAGACTGGAAATCAAGCCCCTAAATGCAGAACTGTAGCTGATCACATATTTGAGTCAGGTTGGAGCCTTTGTCAGGTAACGGGATTCCACAAACAATTAATCATTCCAACTTGACTTAAAAACATCTAGTGCAGACTATTTAATTGTGACAGTCCAAGACTGATGATGTTTTGTATGATCCCATCTCCTGCTGAGCCTCTCCCTGCACCCCCTTGTACTGTGTGTACATTCAACAGCATTTGCTAGAACAAGACTTCTGGGAATAGAAATTGGAAGACATCCAGATATTTCAAGCTTGCAGGCTCTTTACATCATGTCCTCTGCAAAACAGGCTTCCTTTATGAGGATGGAATAGGCAGCCCATTGATGCCTGCATTAACAGGACAGAAGACCACCAAGCAGCAGCCTCACAACAGCAGTGAGTCCTGACAACTGCAGCAATTTGCAGGAGGTGCTACAGACCTCTGCAGCATTTTTCTCTGCTGAGACCATGGGCACCCATTCCTGTTTCTTCCTTGCTCACTCCAGACTGCGTGTGGCCTCAGTGCCAGCACCCTGAAGAGTGCAGCACCCAGATCCACACTCCACCACTGCTTCCTGCTCCTCTACAGTTTGGCGGAATCAGGTGCTCCACAAAGGGAGCACAGTACACCCACTGATGGAAAACCAGCCCTTTTTGTAGATAGCCATGCCAGAGGCAGCACTTTGCTGCCTACAGGGCAAGTGTAAAGAGTAGAAACCCCTTGTCATAGCTCTCAGGTGGCTGAAGACCATTAACTATTAACATGATGGCTCTGGGGAGGGACTCTGAGTAGCTGTGTGTTTGCCTGGAGAGTACCAGATTGCATCAAATATACGTAGGGATGATGTGAAATATGCTCTGAGATGTGATGCAGACACTGAAGTTACCTGGCTAAAAAAATCAGGCCCTGCATCCACAAGTGAGCATTGATGACAATGGCCAGGTTTTCAGGAGCTGCAAGGACGGTGCAGAACTCCTTAAATCAGAACTCCTCCTTTGATCTTCTCAAAAGGCAGGGCACATAAAACCAACCTCCAAAGCGGAGTTTGATGCGCAGCATTTTAGACATTGTTGTTCTGGGAGGCAAAAAGTAACTCTTGAGGGTTCAGCTATAGAAACTGTTATAAATAGTAGCCACCCATGTGTAAAACTTTGAACAAGTTACTAGTAGCAGCATTGGATGTGTAACAATGTTTGGGCTTTGCCTTGAGCAGGGTCACAGTTATAACCAAAGAGGTTAATTGGAGGCACAATTATTGCTAATTATTTTCCATGCACAAGAAGGGCTGTAAGGAGAATCTGGGGAACTACAGGCCTGTTAGCTTGACCTCTGTGCCCAAACTTGCAGATGTAAATGTTTATTTCTTAACAAAAAAACAACAGCAAAGTAATGGAGAAATTCTGGTTTTATGTTGGCTTGATTTCCTAAAGCTTAAGCAATTTTGAGAAGCTTTCTGAAATAAGCAATTAACCATTAAAATATATTCTAAATATAAGTGTTTCAAGATCTTTTTATTCTGCTCAGCCATTGACTGACTTTGACCCAGGATACTCAATAACTATGTTCTAAATTTTTCAATTAGTCTGCTGCTCATCAGAAATGCCCTGCTCCTTTTCAATTTGGAGTTTGTCTGGCAAAAATAACAGGTTCTGATTGAAACTAGACTGCACTTAATCATATTATGCATCTGAACTTGAGTTCCCTTTAGATGTTGAAGCTAAATTAAAAAAGTCTTTCAGGCATGATTTCTAGATAATCAATCTTCTAGAAGCAGAGCATGCGGTCATACCAAGCTAGGAAGAAAATCACGCAGAACTGAGCAGAGAGCATCAGTTAGAGGACACCAAGCAAATTATCAGCATTACAGTCTCCCTAAGCAAGGGGCATATATAGTCATATTATCCATCTCCTTTTCAACCTCTGGTAGTTAGGGACTCCTTCAGGTAAATTCAATATGCTTATTATACTCATAACATCAGAGTAATGGTCCAAACAGGTGGAGATGCCCTAAGCAGACCCACATGAATCTCCTGCTGTGGAGAATGGTGCCACGCAGACTCCCACCTTGCTAGATGGTGGAGAACCATCAAAGGAAGGACAAACCTCAGAGATGGCAAGCTATGAATGCAAACCCTTTGGAAGGCAAGGCAGCATCAGCTCCTCAGTCCACAGCATTTATTTCTAGTTTATTTCACCACTTGCCAAAGATCCCTAGAAGACCAAAGAGGTAACAGGCAGTCATGCTTTTGCAGACTGTTCCTCTTTTGAGGAGGTTCACACTGTTAACACTTACTCAGCATAAGATCTGCTCAGGAGGTGGGTAGGGGAACTCACAGCACAGCTCACTGAGTAAAACCCAGAAGCATTTCTGGCTCAAACAGTTGCTGTTCCCACCCCCTGCCTGCACAGGGAGCCTCCACCAAGGAGTCCCTGAACTGTGCAGGGAGGTGACAGTTCTAGGCTGAGGGTGCTGCCCAGATCAGATATGGCAACACTGGCACAAGGCCAGGCCAAATTATGGCCCAGGTCCTCTTCTGCAGAGGAGTGTTCAACAAGCTCATGGCTCAAGGTGCATGGATACAATGCAAATATATTGACTGACAATTTCTTTTCCCCTAATCTGTCTGCACTTATTTTACCTACACGCAGTGAGGAACAGTTTTTAGACCTTCCTGCATTACCCCACCCCCAGATCCCATTGCTTATCTGGTTTCCTACAGTAGAACTGGGCAAGTTCCTGCAGGCAGGAGATGACCCAAAGGAAGACATGTTCTCATCATTCTTTGTAGCTCAGCAAATTTGCTCAACACTTGGGTATGTTATTCAGGTAGCTGCATTGGACATGACAGAGCATGAGATTCAGGAGGTACCACAAGTAGAACATTTTTACCCTACACCTCACTAAAATGAAGCTGAAGAAAGGAGGTATCGTTGCTAAAAAATTGTCTAGCAAGACGCAAGAAATTGCCAGCTATAGCTAAAAAAAAAAAAAAGGGCAAATCAAGCAGAACAATTCCCAATAAATATTCTGTTTGGAAAACATTTTGAGTGCAAGTGGAGAAGGCTGCAGCAATAACAATGGGCTGTGGGGATCAGCTGTGTGGTTAACTCTGTGTCTCCTGAGCAGCCCAGGGCTCCAAAGGGCAGCATATCTGCAGCACTGGGACTTGACACCAGGAAAGGCAATTCCTGATAACAGTCCATGATGAAGATACCATGACCTCGCTGGAAATATTCCTTAAGCTCCTTGCCAAGCAAAATGGTCGAGCACAAGCTATTAAGCTGCAATAGCTACCTACCCACTTTATTAGTGTGCACTGAATTTGTTTCATTGAAATGACTCTCGGGGGAACAAAGAGCGGAAGCGGGCATTACACTTGTTGCATATTTACTGCTGAACTCATTCAGCTCCATTACAAGCAGGGGAAGATTTCAAAGCCTTTGCTCACAAGTTGGAATGCTTACCGAGAAGACTATTCATAGATATGAGCTAGGTCAGCATTTCCTAATGTTGTTTTTTTCTTTTTTCTTTTGAGTGGAAGAACTTAAGGATCTGAGAAAAGTCTTACATAGCAAGATCACATAGTTTCCAGTAACAACCATATAAAAGTCAGGTTAACATTAGTGTTCAATTATTGCTTTTGTTCCATTCCTACCCCTCAATTAAACTTGTTTTCTCACACGACTAATGAGACATGTGATGATCTGGTCTTGATTTTTGCCTCCTCTTCATTTGGATCTTCATCTGCTAATATCTTACAAAGCACAAATAAAGGACTACACTAAAAGACATTCTCCCTGTCCACTGGATAACTCTGTTCCACCAAATAAAACAAAACTTAGCAGTTGCAATGCTCAGTGTGCTTTTTCCACACAGTATCTATGAATTGCTAAAACAAGCATTTGCAAGGTCTGAACTTTAAGATTTTGCCATTAACTCCTTATTGCTACTGAAAATCCTGGATCAGGGTGATACAAGTCTGGCACCTCTTTACCCCATCTTCTGGACATTCAGCATAGTCAAATTCATCCAGCCTGCAAAATGACTTCAGCTTGGACCTATCAGACATGAACTACATATTCAAACACAGCAATGCTTTAAAAGCTTACAAGGTGAAGAGGTTCAGAGTTGCTTTGCAGGAAAATTAACAGTCAAGCTTCTGCAAAATCAGACCAGAGTCAGTTTATGAGCAAAACAGATGTAACTTAAAAGCCTGGTTCTCTAAAAATACTCTCTATTTTAAAGACAGTTTAATCCTCTCGGCACCTTCCTTTTGGACATGACACTGAAGTTACAGAGTCAACCTCTTGGCCCCTTTTCAGAGGGCTTTTAGCTGTAATCTGGTAACCTTCCTAGCCCTGGGAGTCACCAGTGACTGCATTGCTTGCATTAGGTTTTGTCCCACTGGGAGAAATATCACACCTTCAGACCTGTATCACATCTGCAGACATCTGTGCAGTCCAGGTAATTAAACAGAGAGATTATGAACAAATATTTCAATTTTAAATAAAGAAGGGAAAGAGAACACTTGGAAAAGCAGCAGCTAACTTCAATGTGAACCACTGCTAATTCCTGTGATAGTCAGACCTGTTAAAAAGCAACCCTTGGCACTTAAAAACTAGGGAAAGGATAAATATATGTCGGGACAAGGAAGAAGAAAAGAAGATCTTTGTTAAATTAGGTCTTATCTATCAGTAAACAATAGCAGATTGACTATGCAGAGCACTCCATTCTAATTATTATGTCATCAGAAAAGCCAAATCTGGGAATAAAACCCCAAGCAAATATGAAGGCATGTGTTCATGTTTGCAGATTTACTGTTGCTGGACTTTCCCCTTTCTTACCGAGAGTAAACAGCCTCTGAAAGACTGAGCACACAGGGTGACTAATAACTATAGCATGAGTGTCCCTGGGGCTGCCTGAACTTCTTTCAGAAAGTAAAGGAAGAGCTCCATAGCATCCCTGCCAAACTGTCCCTTTTTTTTTTTTTTTTTTTTCCCTTGACATTCTCAAGCTTAGAGGCTGGAAGACTTTCAAATATTGTTTACAGCTTAGGAGAAGTCATATCATTGGCAAATAGGGTAGAGGGAGGGAAAAAAGAATGCATTTGGTTTTGTCTGGTTTTTTGAAAACATCACCCTTCCCCTAAGCTGTAGCTCCTCCCCTTCACTTCAGAAATAACATTTTTGTGTTTTGCCCAAAGGGAAAAAGTAACCATCCTTTGTGGTGTGGCACATGTACAGTGCTGCAGCAGATTTTTGTACCTTTGGGCACAGGCAGCTGCCAGCATGGTTGGCCTTGTCTCTCCCTCACTGCAGCTCTGAGAGGCACTGATAAGATGCTTTCCTCCTCCAGCAGCAACTACCAGCACCCATAAGGCAAGAGAACCACCACAAATGCTGAAAAAGCCATTTGCAACACAGAGCTAGAGGGGTTCATTTCCATCCCCCCCACCCCCACTCCCAAGAAGGATAAAAAAAGCACCTGACTTGATGGAACAAAGCCAGGTTTTCTAGCCTGATTATTTTCAACTGCTGAACAATGACCATTTATACTAAAGATAAAAAGCAAACTCTGCAGTGAAACAGATGAGACTGGGGAGGAACAGCACAGGCAGGCTTGGAAGGAGTCCATGGAGGAAAGTCCCACAAAAATGCCTGATGACAAGCCTGCAGTTGGGCTTTGGAGACAACTGTTTGCTGGACAAGTGGTGTAGTTCCCTCCAGAAAGCTGAAGTAGGTGGGTACAAGCAGAAATAAATAGAAAATCCGAAACATAAATACAAAAATATAAAACCTCTGTTCATGTTTAATATAAATAACACTAACTTCTCACTCAGAAGTGGGATTCCCCAGTTACTTTAAAAGCAAATATTTTGGGTAACTGTAAAATCCAGATTAAAGCAAAATTATTATTTGGAGGGATTAAAAAAGCAAAGCAATCCAAAGTGCTCTTCATTCTCTCTAACTCAGTTTAAGAGGGCAAGGTACACCACAGCACAAGTTATATGCTGAATCAGTACTTTCACTGTGGGTTAAAGGTGAGCAGGACAATTTTCAAGTTAGAGGGAAGCCCCACATGGTGGGATATTGCTGAAAAATGCACGACAATGAAAGCCATACTTTGTAATGGAGGAGCTGGAACACCTCCCCAGCCCTTACAAACACTACCTAGTAAAGGATCAGAATTGTTTAAACTGCTTCAGAAACATCCTTCTTCTTACTGGTAGCTCTGGACATTTGCTAAATATTTGCTTAAAGATTTTTTTTTTTCTAAATATTTTGCTAAGTGTTTGCTAGCAGCCCTATTAGTGTGAGCCAGGTACCTGTGAGCAGCCAGCTTCCTTCTCTAGAGCACAGCAGCCTGTCCCACCAGGGCTGGGGGTCAGCCACCTTCTCCACAGGAAGGATGACCATAATTACAGACAGACATTTTGAAGAATAAATCCAGCATGCAAGAGAGGGACTAGAAAGCAGGTTTTACTCCCTATACCTTTTAACTAGTTTTGTCTTGACTAGAAGACAATGAAGTCTAATTTTCCACAGCAAGGGGGAAGAGAGTGGGTCTGTGATGCTCTGAAAGCTGTCAAGAATTCAGTAAGAAATTTCAGACGGAGCAAGTAGGAAAGACACACCTTTGCAACCAAATGAAAGCCTCTGGAAGGTCTGAAGGGGCTGGTATTTCCAGTACCAGAGGTTTCATTCTAGGTAAAACATCCTTTACCTTCCTCATTCATGCTATAACTTAATGGAGAAGGAAGCCAATTTTCTCAGACAATCCCTCCCCAAACCCAATGCCCCATTTACCCTTCACACAAGATGACTTTGCTGCCTGCCTGCCCAGCAGTGCAGAGCAGATCAAGGCAGTGTCACCATGGGTCTGCAGAAAATGATTCCCCAGTCCCTTTGATGCCATCCCTTATACCTTGTCCTACAGAGAGGCTTTCCAACCCCCCACCCTTCTGCCACAGTGCTGAAGCCCCCTGCACTCCTGTGGTGCTGCTACACTGTACAGGATCTACCCCCACTATCTTCATCCCCCTCAGCTGCTGGGCACATGCCAGAGTCAAAAAAAGCAGCTGCTGTCAAAGCTGGGGATGAACAGAGACTCTTCCAGACCCGTGAAAAGTAATGGCAAAGGTGACACACACAGGGCCACAAAGAGGTAACACTTCTGTCCTAGGATCATTGTGTTGGATTTTGTGCATTTGTCCCTCTGAGATTACCCAATGGCACACATGCACAATTTAGCACTGCCCCCTTCACCCTTTTTCAGCTTTCTTTAGCCATTCTGGTTTTTAATCAAAGTGGAGCTGTGTCCCAGCCTAAGAGCAGGAGCTGTGCAGGGACTGCAGGGGGAACAGCCCTCCCTGAGACAGGTCCCCCTCATGCATCTGGTCATCCTAAAGCTAGGAACAGAGTGTTGATTCTCTCCCCCACAGCCCCCCACTGCTTCTGCTACTTTATTATCCTTACAAAGCTATACAGAAGGAAAAACAATCTGTCCAGAATCACTTGGGAATGAAGGATTAAAAACAAGAAAGAAAATAGTGACACTGTTGCAGACATGTACACAGAGAAGCCTTTGTGTGCTGGAGCAAGGGACCCAGCAGAGATATCTCCATCAGTTTACAGTAACAGAGCAAGCTGGGGTGGAATTAGCAACAAACTCATTAGGATGCAGTTTAATCACACTGCCCAAAGGCAGGCCCACTAAACAATCTTGCTGGTGTGCTTTCAAACATCCTTGGGCATTATTTGACAGCTTTACTTGAGGCAGGGTAGCTGTTTCTCCATCACTGTTGTACTGCAGGATATCCCCAGCAGTTTGGGATTAGGCAGGTAAGGATTAAAATCCCTTCCCCACCAATTTGCCTAGCACAGCAGCTGCAGACAGAGGGCAGCTGGTTTACTGCAAATGTCACTGGGTTGTCCCTTTGATAGTCCCACAACAGGCTGGTTCCTCTTTTCCTCTCCACACATTTTCCAGCCCCTCCTATCTGGTGTGAACTTTGAGATAAGCCCTCAGGACTGAAGAGCAAAACACAGATAGAGGAGCCAGCCAGCACCCCTCCCACACAACCTGCAAGCCCAGGGGTCATCAAAAGGGTGAGGCAAATGAAGTTCCTCTGAAGTCAAGCCCTGTTTGGCTAAAACAGGAGGCAGAGTGAATCCTTGACCACAGCTTGTGGGATGGTCAGATGTTTTTAACCAGGCTGTTGTAGCCCAACCAACTCCTGTCCCTCCTACAAATGAGGTTATAAATACCTATTTTGCCAGCTGGGCTATGGACTCAAGTTCCTCAGTTAGTGGAGAGAAAAATCCAACATTTTGTGAGCAAGTCACTGAACTGTAATCAGACCTTTAGTGTTTGTCTTGTGTAGACAAACACTACTGCCCAGCAAGGAGGAGCTTGGCTTCCTCCAGGGCAAGCAAGGCATGTTACAGAGCCATGTTGCCAAAGCCAAGACTGCCTGGCCTCATTTTGCTGGAAAAATGGCAGCATTAGCATTTGACATGTGTGCATCAGTACCCTACACCGTATGTCAACACTTATTTTTTATAGACTTGTACGACAACTGCTGTCAGTGGCCAAATATAGAAAGGTTTCCTAAGGCTAGCTCTACACTTACCTGAGATTTATTACACTAATGACCCTGTTCTCATATTAGTCAGTGTAATCTGTGAAGCATTCAAAATAAAGCCTTCAAGTGCCCTCGAAACCAAGATATATGATTAAGGCCAGATAAGGGCAGAAGCTTTTCAGTGATCTCCTGCCACTGTTTTATTCAGAGCTCAGCCAGCCCATTAGGTTACTCTAATTAAAACATTTCTGCTGTCTTTCTTAGCAAAGCTTATTCATTTGAAATTGTGCATAAAGGCTTTAAGAATGCACTTTGAAAGCTCTGCAAAAGGTAGTGGAAAGGGGAAATTGCTATTCTTGCACACCAGTGCTGGTCAGACTCTTCATTAGAAATGGGAGCAATCAGCTAGAAAATGAAACAGACCGTGATGTAAGATGTCAAGGTACACTGTGCAGAAAGACATTCTTCACTGACACACCCCAGGACTTGCTGGAAGTTTCTTGCCATTGCCAGGGAAGCAATAGCAGAGTGCTCAGCCAGGGGAACAGCAAGCCCTCAGTCCAACTCCCCGTTCTGCGGAAATTGCCACCAGCAGAACTCGGGTGTTTCATCCATTATTCAGCAACTGCTGCCAGCTCTTATTCACCTATATCACCTTGGGCATAAATAAGTAAAACACTGTACCTACAAACCAGGGACAGAGGGGAGCATTAAAAGCTAACGAGCCAGAAGGCTTCCTGCATTTGCTTCTACTACAGTCTGATATCTCAACAGCAACTCGTATGCTGAGATCCACATCTTGGACCATTTTTATTCAGTTACTATCCAGATCAGCTTTTACCTAGCTTTTTCATCATTTTCAGTGACAGTTATCTTCTTGTTACCTGGAAAAATGTTCCACACCAATTTATTCCAACAAATAATCTCCGTTGGTATGGAGTATTGCATGTTTCAGCCTCTCGCTACTGCTTACAAGGATCCTCATAGCTTAAACTCAGCTGTAGCATTACTTCTTTTCTCAGGACCAACCTAACAAAAAAGAATCAAATCTTTTCAATGTTGCTACACATTCAAGGGAGATTTCTGTACCTCTAGGCTTTCTGTGCAGCCTTGACTTCAAGCTATAGGCTAAGCCCTGAAGTAGTAGATCCTGCTTGAGAGACTGCCTCATTAACCAAGGCAATAATCATAGCCAGACTTCATGACCCTTATTCCTGACCTGCTTCCATGATCAGTGCATGGCACTGGGCAGGTCAGACCACTCTTCACTCTCACATTGCCAGCTAATCCTGGGAAAGGCTTCTGGATGCTACCTTACTCCAGAGAAAGATGTTCTGGAATGCTAACAACACACGCAGTTTGGCACACTGCAAATTTAATGGTTTCTTTTTTCCTCTTCTCAGAGTGAGTAGCTCTCAGGGTTCTGCTACAAAGCTGCTGAACCAGCATAGCCAAGCCATAGCCAAGATAGCCACTGGTCTTACATTAAATATAAAACCCAAACAAAACAGAAACACACACAGAGGTTTAATTATATACAACCATCTTCAAGCAGCACTGATAATGGATCAAACTAGAAACTAAACTTGAAGTGAAAAAACCAAACATGCTTTTCTTTCCACCAGGAGTCAAGATTGTCACTTGGCCACACAGTATAATAAAGATAAGAAAAAGAAGCAAGAAGTGGTCAGGAGGACTCAAACTAGCTGCCCTTCCTCATCAGCAAGTCTTGTAAGTAATTGCAAAGGAATTTGTATGATAAAGGCTTTCAGAAAAGAAATCTAGAATGGAAAGTAAATGATAACTATCATTGGTTGGCCTTTGGACACCTCAAAACTTAATTACATATTGTGGTTTATTCATGCAGAACATAGATTTACTTGGAGAGTAATTTCTCAGAGTATAGTATTAGAATATATCATATAATATTATATATAGTTACAATATATAGTACAATATTAGTATCAGAATAGTGTATATATGTATAGTATTAGAATATAGTACTAGATATTCAACCATTCTTAAAATGCTGATGACACTGTCAAGCACACAAATATATTACTATCTGCTCTGCCTGTATCTCTTAAAGATATCCCAGAAAATCAAATCATCTTTGAGTTTTACACAGGAGCAAGATGTTTCTAAGACAGCACAATAAAATGAAGATATTTCAGAACTTACTAGTTCAGCAAAACTGATCCAGGTATTTAATAGTTCATTATATCATAAGGAAGTCAGGAAGAGCCTTTGCTCAAACTGTAAAGCCAGACTCACTTATCTAATTTTCAGCTTACTGAGGGCAATAGAGATTTTAAAGAAGCAGATTATAGCTAGGCACATTTGTATTGAGGAAAAGTAATTTCAAACTTGGTAGCATGTGCAAGTATATCTGAAAACCACTCCTGCAATGCTAACAATGTGGATAATGCATTCTTCAAAATCAGTAGAGTAAAATGTTTTCCTTTTGGAAACAGGGCATGTTGCTGGATGCTCACCTCAGCTGCTTTCCATCAACATTTTCCTCCTAAACTGAGTGATTCCTTTCAATTTGTTTGATTGAGGATGTGTTCACTATCATAGACTCAAGACATCACCTGCATTAACTTCAGCCATATTTTATGAAAGATGACATTTTTACTGAGACTTCTGTTGGTCTAGTATTTTGAACACACTGAGTATTTTGAACACACTGATTTAACAGAGGACTCTGGACTCAGAAATCTGCTGCTCATCATAAGAGAAAGGAAGAGCTCTTAATCAAATCTAACAAAAGTTTGCCTGCAGGTCAGTAGACCCTGGAGAGAGCACAGCTTATGTCTGCCCAGCACCTACCTCAGCTTCTCTCCATCCACCAGGTTATAACACAGCAGGAAGGTCAGTCCACTGGCCAAGTCTAAACTCTTTCCAAACACGAAGTCTAAGGACAGGCACCACAAGCACAGCATCCACCAGTGTGAGATCCAGCAGCAGTTGAGGGATCTGCCTGATCATGAACCGCCAAATCAGCTGCCCAGCAAAGACTTAGCTGGTGAGACATTACGAGGCATCAGATTTTTCCTTCAGTATTCTTCTAACCTGGTTTCACCTGACTGCCCCTTCAGCCTCTCTCGATCTCTTTCAGTCAGCACGTTCACCTCCTCTCTAGAGCTCTTCCACAAACACAATTTTCTTCTCTTTCATTCCTGCCTTACATATTCTTTCAGGAGAAAAGCCCCATGCTTGAGTGTCCTGTCTCTTCTCTCCACAGCTTCCTTCCTGAGCTGTGAACTCAGACCCCTGCCAAGGCTTTTAATAATCTTTCTTTTTTCTACCCTATAGATTTTTCTGCAGCCTATTCACAGACAGCACAATCTGATCTGAGCCTGCTGCACACACAAAAGAGTATCAGCCTGGAATTTGCTCTTCTCCTTGGAAGTTCTGGGTTCAAGTCACAGGCAAAAGACAAAATGGCTCTTGACACATGATTGCTTATAAATAGAGCCATAAAACTGATAGAGATACATGGCACCACAAAAATAGTCCACTCCAGCTCCCAGCTTTTGCTGTGCTTTTTTATTTTTCCACCCCCTGCAGAGAATGGAAGAAGTCTTGCATGATCAACAATTCTGCCCTAGTGGGAGAGCTCCAGAAAGGCCATTAGGACCATTCCAGAATTAAGTCATTGCAGAATTTAAGCCAATGAACATTTCCAGGTATCTTTCTGCTTTCTATAACCTGGTGTTTCTAGAGCTAGATGTCACTGCTTGGATTGTACCAAAAAAAAACCCCAAACAATCAAAACTCAGCAAGCCCAACACCAAAAAACTCCAACAACAAAAATATCCAGCCAAACTGTCTGCAATTTCTGCTATGGAAACCCTTTCTATTATAAAGTTGAAATGTTTTGTCTCCTTTGTGTTAAAAATAAATAAATCAGAATTAAAGTGATACATACTCCCCAGAAGAAAGGGCAAGACATGTCAGGGTCACCTAAGTCATCTCAGCTGGCAAGAACCGGTATCTCAGAAATGCCTACTCACCAGTGAAATACAACAATTCACTGCACAGGCAGATGCCTGTCAAAGTCTGCTATGGGATTATAAAACCAGGCTGGAAATTAGCTCATCCTAAACATCTGAGGTCTCATTCTCACCACAGAGCTCTCATTCATCCTGGGGGAAAATCTGTATGCCTGTTTCTCATTCCAAGAGAATTAGCCATCCTGCTCTTGCAATGAGTCAGTTCACCTTGCCAGGCCACAACCTGGGTAGGAAATGGCATGAATTTGCTCTGGCCACTCAAACTTCTCTGAAGCAGCTCCTGTGCAGCTTGACGGGCTCATTTCCCAGGAATATCCACCAGGTATCTGCTTACCCTGGCACAGGGACAGAGAAACAGCAATATAAAATGTCAGATAGGGCTTGTCAGCTTGGGAAGGGTTTCACTATTTCCCTTGGGCACAAAAACTCTGCACCTCTGAGGGGCTAGTTTTCATGGTGTGAGCATCACTTGGGAAGGGGAGAAAAGACATTTGCCATTGTTGTTGCCTTAAGAAAACTTTTCAAACAGTTGATGCTTTTATGGCTCAGCTGTGGGGAAAACACCAGGTTTCTTAACTTGAAGTCAAAAAGAGAAGCTGTGTTAAGAGGGCACCCACACAGAAAGGCTAAGAGACACATGCATGCCTGGTTGATACCACCTTTCCAGGAGTTGCTTGGCTCACTAAAGCAATCAGTGCCACCTCATGGCAGTCTTGTCTCCATTTGGTTCTGGCTGGGTAGGTTTCCACAACATCAAGTGGCAGCTGGCACTAACTGGCATCTTGGCTAGTCAGAAAAGTGAGTAAAGACATGAAGAGGCAGGACAGGCTCCCCCTGAGACGTCCTGCCTGCTGTATTTAACTTGACTTTGCATCTTAGACAATAGCAGACAAAAAATTCAGAGACTGGATTTTAGTACTGCTTGTACTGAGATCATACTAAAGCTTTTAGGGTGTCAGGGAGAAACATCACTGATCTATCCACAAGGGATATATTCCTTTTGCCAAGTGTAAGGAAGGTAGCTAATTAGAAAATCAAGAAATTAGATCTGCTATGAATTTATTTTTTGAGATTACCAAAACAACAGAAGCCACACAGTCAAAGTGCAATATTTGAATGTAGCCTTCAGTTTTGCTTTTCTAAGATGTTACTGTATGAAGACAAAAGAGATTTGAAAATTAGGGTTTAAAGTAGACTCTCTATTATGACCAGTCAAGACAAGGTACAGCTAGACTGCAGAAAATCAGAAAGGAGGATGTATTTTAAGAAGAATTTATCCTGATGTTCAGGAATGTCAAGTAGAAGCCAGGGCTCCATCAAACACTGGCCTCTTGTCTCAAACATGGTCTCTGCATATTGTCAATATAGATCTCTTTTCTAGCTTTCAGACCACATCCTGTATAACTTATTGCTAATTAATCCCTGAGGGGTTTAGATATTTAATATTGCAACATGAGAAGACGTCTTAGAAGCAAAAAAAAAAACAAACCTAAATCAAAGGCACCTAGGCTTTAACCAAAAAATTAATCACAAAGGGCCAGACTGCCTCTGGAAGCAGAGCTCTGCTCTGCGCAGGAGAAAATGGGCATCACCTCCAGATACATTGGAAATCTCAAGTCCAATCCTGGAAAAAGCAGAAGCAGCCCAGGAAGTGCTCTCATTTCTAACATTAGGCTGAGCTCCTGCAAGAAAACTGTTGGTGAAGGATCAGCCAAGCCCACAGCAATCACTAAGTCATGGCATGAAAACCAGTGGAAAATGGGTCCAGGATTTTGCCAAAAGCAGTTTCCAGGTCAGAAGGCGATTTACAACCAGTCACTTGTAACTGAAAACAAATCCATGGTCTCCATGACCTTTATGTTTGATAGCGGCATAAACGTATGGGAAAAATGCTTGTAGAAAAGATGCCACAACAGAAGGATTTGATAGGTAGAACTTCCCTTGGTTCTGCTGGTGAAATGTGCCAAGCTGACAGATAGAGACAACTCCAAGGACTTCTGCCCACTTTCAAATGTCATAAAAAGCAAAAACAATAAGTAATTTTGCCTCTCTGCAAGGTGTTACTGCCCTGGCAACAACCATGTCCGTGGAACAGCTTTAAACAGCACAAGTGGGCAAGACATTGGTGAGTAGCCCAAGTTTGCCTCTGTGGAGAAAGGCAGCACATTGCCTTTGTGACAGCTGAACTGCCCCACCAGCTCTGCTTGGGCTTGAGAAGATGCAAAGATATGGCCCTTATGCTGTGTGAGGAGGCAGTCCCCCTGCCTGGAGCTCTGATGACAAAAAGGAGCTCCCACTTTCAGGGCAGCTACAGTTTTTGCATTCTTAGGCCCAGATTTGTAGTTAGGGTACAGATGGCATCATTATCTACTCCTCCTTGGTTTCCTACAGAAGTACATGTTTAAACAGCATGGGAATGAGGGCCTGTCATGCCATGGTCTGTCTGAAATTGTCATTATCTCTAAAGCACATGTCCCAATGTCAAGATTGAAATAAATGCATCAGCACTTTACCCAGCAGGCAGAACGTGACACCATCTAAGGAGGTTGGCAGAAAGAGTAGGTAAGGCTGAAAAGTATTCCAGGATGGAGTAGGGGAAATGTAACAGCAGCACATGAAACCTTGGGAATGCTACGTTTGCCTTGTGTTCCCATTCCCATGGAATGATGTGGAACAGCTTCTATGCAAGGTAAAGGGCACCCATAGGTCTTGCCATTACAACTTAGGGGTCTTTAACTCCACAAGGTGCATCAGCTCCCTTTGACTACAACCACTGATAATTATAGAGCATGAGCAGGTTTCTCTTAAGCCCTACAGTGGGCTCCACCTAAGATCAGTTTCCATCAGTCAGGCCAGTGTCAGATGACATTCTAGATTTACAGCAGAGATCACCATTTGCCTTGCCAGCTCTAAGAGCCTAAAGACAAACTCTGAAGTTGGGAACTATTTTAATGGGAGCGCACAAGCACAGGAAGTAGTAAAATTTTTCCAAAATATCCAGTGGGGCAGAGCTCTCTCTCATGCCTGTGAATGCTAGCAAATAATAATGATCACATTTTAGTTAATAATTACCAGGTGCACCAGATCATGCTGCCCTGGACAAAGATACAGGCATCCCCACAGTGTCAGGCAGCTGCTCCATCTGCTGGATGAAGCCTCCAGCTAAAGCAGCTTAGCTCTACCCGTCTCGTGAATGTGGTCCTCTGTGTCAGTCAGCCTGTGAATTGTAGCTATGAATAGTTTTAGCACTCCTCGGGGAGGTCATGAGTACTATGGAGGTCCTAGGGGTGTGGGTGAGTTGAGTCATTGGAGTAAGGAATAAAAATGGTAAGGCCATGGGCATGTTGGCTAGTCTCCAGCTATTCTCTGATGAGACAGGCTCTTGAAAGATAATTTGTGAAGTGATGTGACTGAAGTCAAACCATAAATGAAATTTCTTAAAATATATAAACAAACAAGCATTGATGCTGCTGTTTCTGGGTTTCTAGGGTACACAGAATGTCAAGTGACTAATGATGCATACAGAAAGCCTTGCAACAAAGGACATCAGTATTTGCTGAAACAGAGCACATTATGGAGTTTCTCTTTTGACAGAACTGAATGCCAGTGTGTTCAATCTTCCACACTGATAGATCCAGTCAGCTCAGAGAAAAAAATTCTGTATCACCCCACACTGTGTAGGTCACTTTTGTCAGGGTGAAATAGGAAGATTTAAAAAAAATATACTCACTTTGTAAAGCTTTAAATGTCTACACAGAGATATAAAATAAAGAGCATTGAAAACTAAAAAAGTGGGTTGGGAAAAGACAGATACCTTTCTTTAAGGTGACCATCATTCTTGGATACTGGATAGGATATTTCAGATTATTTGCACAGTGAAGATTTGGTTTAATTTGTGTCTTTTCTTCCCAGGGTAAATCACATTTATTCTTATAAAACCTAAAATAACCCCAAAATGTGATGAAAATGAAGGCTGGGACAAGGCAGTAATGAAAGTAGTGAAAACTATGTCAGAGTACAGTGCATCTGAAACAGAGTCTCAATTCTCCATCAATCAAGGCAAACTCATCCATTACAAACTGTGTAGAAAACAGCTACTAATGCACAAAGATGTACAAAGGTTGTCAGCCATATAATAGTTCTATGTATTAGTTCTGCAAATATTTCTTTTTGGGGAGGATCTCATCTTGGAAACCAAGGACCAACAGATTGCTATTTTCTTCCCAGCTGTGATGGAAAGATTTTGTGTGATATTGGGTTAGCTGTCATTTCCCCATCTCTGTGATGATTATTGGAAGTAGAATCTCTGTTATCACAGCTAAGTCACTTTCCTCCTGGAAGTTTCAGCATAAATATATCATTATTCTTAAACAAAATTATTTAAAATGCCTGCAAACAAAACCATTGTCTGTATCCACCAGAATTAATTTCATACTCAGAGATGTCACTGAAAGAATCTCAAGATATGGAAGAAGAAAGTGTGGCCTTCCTAAAAATAGCTGGGACAGGAACTATCTTTTGGATCCTGGGCATCTGTGCAGCTGTCTCATCTGCTGCTTTCCCAGTTTGGTGGGATCTGCTGAGAACAATCATCTCCTGTCCTCATTTATGTTCTTTGGGTTAGAAGCTGGAACAAAAGACTAATGGCAGGGCTAGGTCTTTCCTGTCTGTTTTGATGATTTGAAAACACAATTGCTCACTAGCCACAAGAGGCCTATACTTGCTGCCTGCATTTGCATCCTCATTCCTAAACCCTGAGTCATGGTGGGAGCACTGAGATTAGCCAAAGGACTACATGGGATGACTCATGCAGCATTTATACCTGCAGGGGTTCACAGCCATGCATCCCTTTCCCTTACTGCTCTTACCCTTATCCTTCTGCCCCAGTTGTCCTACATATTTTTAGTATTTCTTTGCCATGTCTGTTCCAAGCAGACCAGAAATGCTGCTATTCTATGTATGGGTGGGGGTCTCTCTGCTGTAGCTCATCATGTGATAACAGACATCTATAAGAATGTCACAGTAGCATAGCCTTTCCTTGGCAAGGAAAAACCCTTCCAAACCTGACTGTTGATGCGTAGTTTGGAGTACTACACAGCCAGGAATACAAGGCAAATAAAAATACTCAGTATTGTGTTAAATGTCCTAGCATATTTTACTCCTACTGCCTCACAATGACTGGCAGAGATGTCTATCAGAAGATATTTGAGACAGCTACATCAAAACACAAGGGTGACACATGCACAGAGCCTTTTATGATATAAATAGGATGTAATTAAAATTCTTTGTTACGTGCAATGATGAGCACACTACTTCTGATTATTAGCAATTTTTTCAGATTCAGATTATTTGCAGTACCACCAGTGGTACAGGAGAAAAACCCAGGGCATTTCCCCTAAAAACACCAGATGCTGACAGTGTTCTGCAGCCAGGGATTGTTTTGTATTTCTTGTGTGTTTCACAGTTAAAGTAAGAAGATAAGGACTATCTTTGGAGGCTTGCAAGCTCCTGATGAGCTTGGTTCTGTGGTGAGAGTTAGTGGAGCCTGATGCCTTCCTTGAGCATTCTCTGTCTGTGCAGTGTGTGCACAGCTCAGTGAATTTACTGAGTGTGAGCTGGGAGCACATCACACTGCTTCCCACCCTCCACCACTGACTCCTCAGAAACTGATACCCATCTTGTCATACATTAATTTAGGGAGAAGGTCCAGGCTGACAGACTATTAATAAGGGCATGGTGTCTTTTACTTATTGCAGTGAAGTTAATCTTGCTCATTGAAATTATTTAACTGTAAAAAAAATCCAACCAACCACCAAAACAATGAAGCCAGAGAAGGTCAGAAGCCCCTAAATCCTTGCACCATAGACAGAATGAGTGTGAGCTGTCCAGATTCTCACTTACTCCTTTCCTGACTCAACAGAAATTAATCTTTATGTCAAATCCATCCCAGAGCTCACTGCCAAGAGGACTGTCAAAGGTGACAGATAGCAGCGATCAGTGTATGATCTGTGTTTCATGATATAAAAGAGATTATATGGCATTTTGTGCTAGCTGAGGTGATGGCAAACTCAGCTTCAAGGTGCACAGACAGGGCTGTAGAGCCCAAGCCTGAGGTGTGGAAGTCAGGCCCACAGAGCCAAATTTTGGGTCCTCCCAAGCACAGGGCAGGGTGCAGGGTCAGAGCCAGTCTGGGTCTGGTACATGGGCCAGGCTCAGCTGGAGCCTGCCCTAGGAGCTTGCATCTGGTGGGGAAGGTTGGGTTGCTCTTTGCAAACAGATGATTTTGTGCCCATTAAACAACACCTTATTCACACCTGACCATGACAGTGAACAGTTGTTCCCATTACCATCAATATTCAAGAGGAAGTTTTGAACCCTATCCACCTGGATGCCTAAGGGAATGCTATCTGACCAATACTCTCAAAAGATGCTACAAATTGTGTGATCTGTGCTCTCACCGCCACTGCCTTAAAATATTTGCTGACTTTTTCTGCCCATACACAGCAGGAGCACTGAGGACATTTTTCTCTTCCACATCACTGACTTAAAGGTTTCTTTGAAATCCTCTTATCTTTCCAAGGAAACTATACCATAGCACAGTATGTGTGTGGCACAACCTACACAACCTCAGCCAAGGGACAGTGGAGTAGTATAATGCCTACCCTGGCTGCTATTTCTTAAGCATCTAAAAACCATTAATACTGATCCATGCCCAGAGCAAGTCTGATAGAGATCAGACATGCTCACAGAAACACATTTCTGTCAGAAGGAGCTAGTGCACACAATGCAGAATTTATACACTTCACATGATAACTAGATCCAGAAGCATTTTCCCAGATGGCAAAGATAAGCAATAATTGCTCTACCAGAGCCTGCTGAAAATTAGATGCTACATTGATTTGTTTTTAGGAAACTGAAAGCAACAGAACTTAGCCATACTGCATTTGCAGTTTGTGTCACTTGGTTGTAAGCATTCTTGATTTGGTTTATGGAAGATCTTTGTGTCTTTCTAACAACACCAAAAGAAATCGTGCTCTGCTGGCACACGTTAACCTCCTTGCAGAGCAGATCTATGTGAGAAGCTCCAAACAGTTGTTGATGTTTCTCCTCAGGTGCTGCTGTGTAACTCTTCACCTGAGTCACTGTGAAACCTCCCAGCCCCAAGGACTGGTTTACACAAAATAGTTCCTGCCAGTTTAACTGCAATCAGTTATTAAACTGATTCACTTAATTCCTCAGAAACTCCTTTGGGGACACAGGTGTAATAATTTATATCAGTTATGACTGAGAGCAATTTACCTTTCATTTGGTAAGGTGTCACATCAATTTAAAACTTAGTTTCAGGTTCATAAACTACCAAATTAACACCTAATTGCTATCAGCCAAAACACTGTGTTTCCAAGTGGTGTTTTCTATAACTGATTACAGTTGAGTCAGTTCAACTATTTGTACAGATCAGCCCAAAATCCCCTGCTCCAATTACATGGCTTTTGGTTTCAAATGTTGAGCAATGCACAAGTGAATGATCCATCTGTTCCAGTGGTAAACAAAAGGCTAAGGCAGGCAGCACTTGACCCTGTTTTTAAAACAGCTCAACATGCAGAAAATGTGTTGAGGAATCAGAGTGAAATGACAGCAGTGAAGAATTTGACACACAGATATGCCTTGCAGCCCATCATCCCACAGCTCCTCAAAGACCCCCAGCTTTAAGTCCAGTGTTGGGTTTCATGTACATATTTCTCTCCTGTGGTTGTCCCAGGCACTAATTATGGCCTTGTCTGTGTGGTGTGGCTACTCTTATGATACACAAGGGAATTGGTTCATGTTTCCAGAAGCTTGGAGCTGGCATTGCTGAAAACAAGTTGAAACAAAAGAAGCAGTCCAGCTAAATGCTAGTGCTCCTGGTAGGGTGATCATCCCACTAGTAAAACTAGTTTTACTTCTAACCACCAACTTCAGATTAATTAACTATAAAATCTAGTTGAATAAGCCAATAGAATTAATTTTAATAAAATTAAATAACATCAAAGAAAAAAGATTTCCTCTAGGATTTCTAGGATGGGAGAGGAGCACCAGGGAAGATAGTCCCTATGCTCTTACCTGATGGCTCTGCCAGGGCAAAAACAAGTGGTATCAAGCCCTTTTGCTTATCTATCTATTGTTCAATCAGACCATCATGTGCTGCAGACTCAGCAAGAAGCAGCCTGGAACTCACTGGCAAACCAGTTTGGGGAGGAGGGTTCACTCAGGTCGGGCTGGGGTGCGTGGGACAGGCACTCTTGCACTGCCAGGGTGGCAGAGCAGAGCTTGCTGCTAGCACACCTCAGGCTCCTGACACTGGGCAGCTGCTGCCAGGGGCACTGCAGGGAGCCAAAGAACTTTTAGAGCTGCTTTCCCTTGCAGCTCTGTTCTTTGCTAGCAGAGGGAGAAACCAAGGAGCAGGGGGTTGAAGTAGGCTGAGTGACAGCATGGCGCTGCACCCAGCAGGGTGGGCGCAGCCTCAGGAGGGGCTGATGTTCACGAGAAAACAGAATGGCTTCTCAAGAGGTGAATAGCTCTGCTCACAGTTGTTCTAGCACACTTAAATTGCACCTGCCCCAGGCCAGCACTGCTGTGTGGGGTGATATCTCCACCTGCTATCCACTGCAACCTGCTCTGCTTGTCCCTATAAAAGTTTTTAGGCTTTTTTTTGTACCTCACGGGGCACTAGGCTGAGTTTGACAGCTTCTTGGAGGGAGTGTGTATATTTCACTTCTGTTGTATAGCTCAGTGAATATGTGATATGTTCTTTCTCAATTTCATCCCCGGTGGAGGATTTCTTCCATTTAATGGACAAAAGTTTTTAAAGTCCTCTACTATTTTGGGAGGGCACCATGTGTCACAGCTATATGCCAAGCTATGTTGAATTATTTTGCTTCAGCTAGGTCTCTTTACAGAGGTGAAGTTTGCCTCAGTTTTTCCTGGATTAATTTCTTTTTCTGGGGCTCCCCTTTGGACAGTCGACACTGTCCAGGCAGATAATTCAGTTTCTTTGCTACTGTTTGCTTTCCAGTGTATTATTACTGCTTGACATGACAATTTCATGAGTGCAACAGATGCAAATCCAACAACCTTGCTTTTGTTGTTCTTTAGTTTTAGTGTGCCACTTAGTAGCAATAAGTGGTCTATAAACTTTAAGTGTAACACCATCCTCATTGTCTCCTACACAATGTTAGCCTGCACTGCTGGAACCTGCATTGCTTCTTACTCACCTGATGAGAGGCAGTATCACAGAGCACTAAAGAAAGAGGTGCTAAAGCTAAACCCACTCCTCCTTTCTCAGGGCACCTGCTCCTGCACTGCTCTCCACACTCCACACTCTTGGAGCTGTGCTGCTGAAGAACAGCTGATGGATGGTCCCATGTCAGAAGTCAAAACATCCCTCTGGCTGGATAGCTCAAGCCCCTGCCAGGGGGCTCAGAGACCTTGGCACAGAGCCCAAATCACACCTGTGACTTGGATTTTGACCTATGGAGCAAATTACCAGCTTTATATGAAGAATTACAAGTCAAGAAAGTTTAAGTAGAATAATAGATAGTTTGTCACAGGGTGAAAAAAATATTTTTCGGGCTTTTAGAATGGGTCTTGGGGTCCCAAGACGGAGGAATTTGGGCATACCCTGTCCTTCTTTCTTCTTCCTAGCCTCCATCTTCTGGGTGATGCTGGCACTTTAAGATTGGTTTAAGGTAGAACCTCACTGTCTAACATAGGTGATAGGTATTGAGAAGTTATTGTAAATAATGTGCACATAGTTTTAATATAAAAGACAACATCGCCTTCGAGGGTGGTCAGTGTGCCTCAACCTGACCTGCCAGACAGATAAGAAATAATAAACAACCTTGAGAACAGAAGAATCCTGACTCCTTCTTCAGCTGCCAGGCTAAGAAAAAAGACTTCTACATATCTCAGAGTCGCTCTGACCAGCAGAGATTCTGAGAGTCCCATGCCCATCCATCCCAGCCTTCAAATTCCTTTCAAAAATCAATTCAGACACAAACAGGAGGGGTCCCTCATTTTGCATGCTCAGGGGCATGTCTTCAGCAGGAACATGCAAGATGTCTCAGGGTTAAAGCCAGCCTTGTTTTAGCTTTGCAGCCATTTAATCTTTCATCTAGGACTCTTGTCAAATCTCATTAACACTCAGTCCCTAAGAATGAGCCTCCATGCTCTCTCACTCTCTAATTCCACATGGCATTTCCTCTCACACCCAAACCCTCCCATGTTGGTAAGCAAATACACTGATGCCCAGTGTATTTGTGTTTACAGCTTTGCAGAGACTTCCTGCACCCCTGCTTCTCCTCTGCAGCCCAAATCTGCTGGACAAAGAAGAACCCAGGTGTCAGATCTCTTTGATGTTGAGACTAGGCTGAGAATGGCTCTTTGATGGCAGGAGAATAAATAAGTAGTACTCCAGGGGCAGATGAACCACAGCCTTGCTGTTCCTGTCATGCCCTCTGGTCACCCTGTAGGCAATTCCTGTGAAAGCTGCCTTTGCCAGCTTTGTGCAGCTGTGCTAGCTCTCCTGAAACAGAGATTCTTCCTAGAGCACTTCTGCAGTCCCTTTCTGGCCACTGCACTCACATGAACAGCATTCCCTGAATGAACTGGAGAGGTAAGAACAGAAGAGAGAATAAAAAAAAAAATCTTTAAATGAGGCACTTGCACTTTAAGTGAGTGTGCAGTAGAAAATGAGGAGCTCTGTGTCAAAGTCCATGGTGGTGATTCACTTTGAGGCAGCACAAAGAGAGAGAAAGAGAGAAAAGGAGGTCATTTTTCCTCCAAAAGCCCAAATGCAAAGAAATCTTGGGCTTGTGGAAGAATTCCTTGAAAGGACAAGGTGTTCAAGAAACAGGAAGAAAGCCAGCAAGCAAGGATAATAAGACTTATTTTCCCTTTGAGACATAGACAGCAGTTCTTCCTGAAGCACCAATACAGCACTTAACCAGCTCTGAACAGTTCTTGCCACAGCTTTGTAGCCTAATTCATAAGGCTGCCATCATTCACAGGAGGCTTTTCTTTACCTCCTGAACAGAAAGGCAAGACCCAGCTGCTAAATGGCTCAGTATCCTGCATTGCTTGGTATCCATTTGTTAGGTCCAAAGAGTACAAGGCACCAAGAAAGAAACAGACACCAGAGAGATCCTTCCTAGGGGACCAGCATTGAGATGGACAGTGGGAGATATCACTGAAAGATTGTTTCATGCTGGGGGCAGCAGTGGTGGAGGATGTAGATAACGCCAGATGGCACAGGATGAAGTGTAGTGCCTTACCTTACAGCACAGGGCTTTGAGTTGTGCCTTCAGGCCAGCACACACCACAACATTCTGTTAGCAACACTGCAGGACTGCCAGAATGCCATTTCAGGCCCAGTGGCTCTTCATAGAATGGCTGCTTTCTGCAGGGCCTGACACAGCTGGGGGAAGGTGGCTGTAGGCAACATGATCTGCTCTGCACAACAAAAGAGGTTTGTTTGCTTATCTGCCTCCTCAACAAACAGAGTTTTGAGACATGATTTCTCATGGCCTGGTTTTCAAACAGATTGCAGTAGAAAATACATCAAATGAAAAATGGATGGACTTCTGCTGATATGACTTGGGTTTATAAGCCTTTCAAAGTATTGTAAATGACTGGCAATCCAAACCCAGCAGGTTTGATGCGGTTTTGGGTTCAAAAGATCTTGTTTTATTGTCTGTATTAAAATAGGGGATTCAAATAATGTAAACAAGAAGAAAACTGCAATTGTAGGTGGTTACAGCATTGGGACCTTGCAGTAGGCTTGGTTCTGGATCCGTTTTCTTCTTGCAAAAAGTCACTACATTCAACCCAAAGGAGAAAGCATTATTCCTCACCTAAGCTCAGTCTCAGCTGCCACCCAGTGGAATTAGAAATCTCTGCATTGTACCAATGGTTCCTACTGCTGCCTCTCACACTTGTCTACAAAATTTTAGTGACCAACCATAAGATTTGATTTGTCTGCAGTATTCCCTGCCCATAGATTCATGTAGCTCTTTAGAGAAACATCATCATTTCTATTTCTTACAAGAGAAACTGAGGCACAAGAGCCAAGGGGTCTTCCTGGTCATACTACAGGCCAGGAACTATATTTGTAATAGACCATGCCTTTCATGATGATGCCTTAAACATGGCTGGGTGCTGATCCAAAGAAGATACTGTGGTTTCATGATTTGAAGCAGAGGCAACAGTGCCAAGCAGGGGGAATAGCTGAAAACCCAGTGGAGGCTGGAGGTGGGATTGAACCTGTCACTTATAACTTGGACAGCCAGGTCACTTCTCTTTGTGGTGTTCTGCATTCGCTTAAACTGAAATGAGCAGGCAGTCTGGTTTAAGAGATGTCTGCAGGGATTTTGCAAGCTGTCATGAGTTATCTTGCACTCTAGGAGAGCATGCTCTGGTTACTGCAACACAAACCTCAGCATATGGTAGCATGTAGAGGTGAAAGAGCTGTCTGTACAGCTGCAGGTGCAGCTCCTGGTCAGCCAGAAAGCCAGAGGTACTACAAATGAAGAGGAAGTGCTACACAGAGGCAGGCACAGCCCTAACAAAAATGCAGACAGGAATTGTCCTTGCTTTAGGCTATGACCACTTAATATGCAAAGGAAACACAACATACCTATCAGGTCTCATGGGAGCCCTGGTGTCCAACAACCCCTCATCTGTCCACCCACAATTAACATCAGCTTTAAGCCTCTATGAGTCATTTCACTGAAAGAAAATTAGGAATAGCTGGAATGTTTCTTCGCCATCCTAGGCAGGCAAAACTCGGAGCTGCAGCTCTGTCATAGCAGGGACAAGAGCTGGTAAATGCCATAGCCTAGTATGTATAGAAAATGTACCCTAAAAATAGGTAGTGGCAGAAAGAAGAGGCATTTATCTCTAAAGACAAAGAGTATGCATGCGTAAACTTTAGCATATGTGTATATATGTATGTATGTAGGTTGAAAGATTACAAACAGTGTCATATTTACAAGCAACAGAAATTCTGAAAGCACAAGCGAAGCCTAGCCTTCTCTGACCTAAATTACAGTGTCAGGATAAACACTTAAACAAGTTGTTTTTCAGAAGAGGAACACTTTGTGCCTTCTGCTATGCTCCAGAAGAGCACTCAGCAGAAGATAGTCATGAGTAAGAAAAAAAGAACTTTTCTATAAGCTTTTATCTTGCTCCTTAAATAGCTGGATTTGAACATCCCCAGGCATTCAGATCCAGGTTGCACATAACACAAAAAAGTGACCATTGGGATTTAAGGGATTCAGGGGAGACTGCTCAGCAGCCAGCAACTCAGGCTATTCCTAGTCAAGTGAAAGTCTTACTTTTCAACCTGCTTTGTAATTTGCTCTGCCTTTACTCCTTTTACAAGGAACGGTGAAGCAAACACTGAGCAGGAGGCGAACACACATGTTCAGCTCATCTCCAAAGTCACTGAAGACCAACTGTAGTTTCACAATATTTTCACTTTGTTGCTGAAGGCTCACTTCACTGAAAGCCTGCTTCAAAGCAAGAGCCAACAGTGACCCAGTGCCAGAGAGCAATCCCAAACTGCAGTAGCATTATATCTATTTGATGGCATCATCAAGCAATGACAAAAATACCCCTCGCTAGATTTACCAAGTGGATGCTATTTCAGGAGATTTCATTTTCAAGCTTTATATCTTCAAGATAAATAATGACCTACTTAACTTTTCATCATACCTCTGCAAGAAAAGACACTTTCTAGTGCTGTGTGAGAGAATTTTAAAACAGTTTCCATAAAAAAGTAAATCCCTGATTGGAATGTGCAGCAGCAACAAGCCTCCCTTGGTACTAACTACTTAACCTCATGCACCTCTACATCAAAACCTCAACTGGTGCAACTCAGTGGCTGACTGATTCCACCAATCAGAGGCCAAATGATATTGATGAGGAAAATGAAGGGAAAGAGCTGTGGTCTGAAACACAGGAAGCCTCATGCAGCCAGATCTAGGCAAAGACATGTCCAAGCAGAGCAACTCCATGAAAGTGCCAAGGTTCAGTGTGGGGGGAAACAGCTTGGGGGGTGGGGGGAAGAAATCTGTGTAAATAGAAACCCTATTTACCCAACTATCTTTGTTATTTCATCTGTTGCTCAGGTTTCCCTGTAAATTAAATCCAGAGAATATACTCTGCCGGCCAATCGTGTGATGCTGGACAACATGTCCAGGCACACAAACTGCTAAATTGCCACCACCCTTCAAGCTGGAGCCATAAAAGACTCACAGCTGGGCTGATGGGCTTGTCCTCTCTCTAAACAAGCCTGGACAGGTAAGATACCATCTTACCTGTCCACTAGACAGTTGGACATGCAGGCAGCAGACTGCATGTATGTGCTCCATTTGGCCCAAGAAATCCACAGGATCAAGCCTCTTCAGTATGAGGGAATACCCCCTGTTCAGCTTGGTGTATTGGAAAGAGTTGCTGCAGCAGCTGCTCTGGCTGTTGCTACAAATGTTTATTCCCAAAGCAGAACTGAGGGATCAGGACACCTCAAGAAAACTACTCCTGTATCCTGCGGACAGGGCACTGGGCTCTGTTAGCAAAGATCACTTGGAGGGCGTTCCTTTCAGACCTGCAGGTCCAATCTGCTCCACACAGCAAGATGAACAAGCTACAGGGGTCTCAGGGAACCTCCCCACCCCTCAGTCTCTCTCCCCATTCACATCTGGATCCTAATGAGCTCCTTACCCTGGTGCTTGCTGACAGTACTCCAAACACAGCCATTCCAACCCCCAAAATACAGGGTTAGTGATCAGAAGGAGAGTGGGGTTTCCAAACTGTTTTTCTGTGACTGCTAGAAGTTAGTTAAAATAAAACTACTTCAAGTCTCAAGCAATAACAATTCACCCCAGACTGCTGTCAACTAGAAAACTGACCTGTAAAGCACAACATCCTTATTTTTGTTCTATGTCAACCACATTATAATGGAACTATAGGTGAATGTCAAACTCATTTCAGGAGCCTTTTCTTTACAAATACTCATTTTCTTCCTCCTAAAACATTACTAACCTTTTCATCATACTCAGACCCTAGGTATATGATCATTTGTTTGTAGCTATAAAAACTTAGAGGCTTCTATTTTCAAGACTTTTCTTCCTCACAATCTATAAACATGTTTGAAATAGCAAAAGAGTGCCTCAGTACTTTAGTGTATGGCTCAGCTCTGTCTCTATGCACTGATCCTTGAATGAGAGCTATGGATAACATTGTTAAATATACTGATGAAATCTTTAAGGCAACAAAGCAGTGAAACACAACCCACACAGAGTAAATATAATCTTAGATTTGAAAAATAGGAAGATACCACAAGCATTCAACTTTCTCCATGAAGATCACTCCTTCAAAACCACTAGAATTTTGAAGTATCTAACTTTGGTTCTCTCCATTGTCTCATAAGATACCCAAAATTGGCAGTTGAACATATCCATCAAGAACCCAGCTTCATCTATTGATTGAAAGGCGATTTTCAACTTTACCTATGTCCAAAAGATCCAGGTGGTCTCAGACTGCAGCAGCAGCAGCCACCCTCCTGGACACAGTCTCTGAAGATGTGGACATGATGTATGAGGATTTTAATTCTCAGCTAAGCTTTGTTCAAAAACACTCTCTAGACAACAGCCTATTACAATTCATCTGTCCTTTCTTCTATTGTTAACCTGTCATTCAGTAGGGAACAGCAAATGAGAACAGCTAAGTGGAAGGGAAAGCTGAGAAAGTACTTAGAACATTCAGAAGTGAGTATCAGGAAATGAGAGTTTCAGTGTGTGTTTGTAACATTTTGCTTAGCACAAAAGAGTCATTCTGAGGATACAGAAAATGTCATAGTTGTTCTTTGGAAACTCGTATTCCAAATCATACATCAGTATTTTGCAGTTTTTATGATGTCCTGGCCAAGAGGAAGGACTGACTTGTATTAGCTTTAGTACAATATGATGGTTTCTGCCTCCAAGATGCTTAATGAGTCATTAAATTATTGAACAGATAGGGTACCAAGAAAACAAAAATAAGCCCCACAACAACAAAAAACCCAAACCACCAGGAAAGGGCTTATTTGGTTTTGCTTTTGACAATCAATGTTATACATGAGAAATATCTTGTCAATGTTAGTAGCAAATGCCAACTCTTTTGCCTGCATGAATTAAAATTGCTGGCAAGATTAAGAGAGAAAACTGTTTCTAAAGAACTGTTCTGGCTAGGTCCAATATAGGACCTCTATAGGAAGGTGGCTTGTGGTGGTGTTCGCAGGGGTCCCAGGATGAGGGAAGAGATGAGAATCTCGACTCCATGTTTCAGAAGGCTGATTTATTATTTTATGATATATATTATATTAAAAGAAAATATATTAAAACTACACTATAAAAAAAGGAGACATCAGAAGGCTAGCAAGGAAGGGAATGAAATTATAATAAAATCTTGACACTGACCAGAGTCCTAACACAGCTGGACCTGTGATTGGTCATCAAGTAGAAACAATTCACATGGACCAAAGATGCACCTTCTGCATTCCACAGCAGCAGATAATTGTTTTTCCTTTCCTCTGAGGATTCTCAGCAGAAAAAAATCCTGTCAAAAGGATTTTTCATAAAATATGTCCATGACAGTGGCTTATCTCTGGAATCTAGTGGGATTTCATTGCATTTCAGGGGAAAGAAGATGGCATTTTCTTGTAGCACTCCTACGCCTTCCCTATAAAGTGCTTGTCTGCTGATGCAAACCCGAATACATGATCACCATTCCTATGCCTGCTTTCCCCACCTTCAGTACAGCTGCTTTGGGGACAAGCAACTGGTCACAAATTCCAATATACAGAGATTGGCACTGACTTCTCTGTCTGGAGAGCTGGAAGCAGACTTCCCAGAACATGTCTCCTTTTTTGCTCACTTTTGCATCATCCTGAGGCCATCTTGCTTTTTGGAGGTTGTACACCCCTTTTCATCCCTCAGTTTGACACTGGCCTTCATTTTTACTCAAAATATGATCTTCAGTGTTCTTCAAATTACTTTAAACACCAAAGCTCTAGTCCTGCTCAGAGTAAACAGGCATTTCCTGCAAGCATTTCCTCATGACTACAACCAGCTATCCCAAATCAGCTATTGCACAGGCACACCAGAATTTGGAGTGCACCAGGAATCAACATAAGAAGCATGACATACTGCAAAACCTCTGACTGAATAATGCTCACAAAAATACCTGTTCCTGGTAGATTGTGGAGAGAATAGTGTCATATTTATCACTGAAGCAGCTGGAATGAATAGGATGATTTCATTGATTACTTGAATCAATGAGATGATTGCTTTTCCTCCTACAACTCTCATTACATTCACAGCGCCCTAAAGCTGTCACAAAGACCAATTCCTTCCATAATAACAACATTACCAATCGAATCTAATAAAGAGCCATCAGCCAGCAGAAAACTACAGAAACAGGCTCATTTCTTGATGAAAGGCTACAATTTCGCTCTAAATTTGTCTGTTAAATTCCAGGCTAGTTCCTGTTAGCTAAGTGCCCTTGTGCACACTGCTATTGCTTCACATTAGAGCACAAACAACCTCAGCAAAAGCAATAAATACCTTTGAGAAATTCTATCAGGCCCCTGCCTCGATATGTCTCATGTTTGAGGAAACATGTTAAGTGTCTTGGTTGAGTCTTAAGCTCCCTTCCACAGGGAAGAATGAAAAGTGAGAAGCAGCCAAGAAACAAACAGGAACAGAATTAATGATATTAACTGATTTCAGTCCTGACCCAGAAATTATAGCCAAATTATTAAAATCTTCATTTAAAGTGTAAGGCTCGTTCAGCATATGGAAATAATGGTGAATATTCAAATATACATATGTATATTTGAATATACATATGTATATTTGAATATACATATATGTATGTATATATACGTACATGCACACAAATATACATGTATATGTACAGGTATTTATCTCAAATTTCTATCTGACTTTATGAAGCATTTAGTTCTTTTAATCACACTAGAAAAGGACAATGCTAAACAAATTTTCCCTAGTAACAGCACTACACCACTAAGAATGGCATGGTGGATTCTTTCCAGACTGCCACATTGTAATCTTGATGGTATAATTGCAAACAAGAGCAATGTGTAATCACAATATTGAGTACATCACTTAAAATGTTCAAAACTGTATTTCTTAAACAGCTGAGATAATGTATTAGCTAGGAAAGGGGAACATTCAAGCAAGAGCCCTGGCTATTCTCACATCATGGGCACAGAAACAAAGCTGGAAGGCAAGCTAGAATGGGGAATACAGCTACTGAACAAATGGATACCTGCAGCAAGGAAGTGATGCCAGTGTTTATTTTATATTTATATTAAATAAACTACTGTCCTGAAAAGCCATGTGTCAAATCAGATTTGGAATTCCCCACTCTCACAACTGATGAAAGGATGACTATTTACAAAAACAGCTTTACATTTTTCCTACTAGGCAGCCACAGTAGGTTCAAAGCCTCCAACCCAAGAAATGCAGATGGCAATTTTCTTATGTAGTAGGTTTTAATAAAAGGCTCTGTCTAGCATCAATGTGGAAGGCATTAATATTTATGCCCAGCTGAAAGAGGGCTGTTTGTTACGTAGTGCCATTCTACCACTGAACACCTTAATCTCCCTAGTCACTACCACTCATATTTCTTTTCTTTAAATTTAACTGCCTTTCTTGCTATGACCTATTTTCTAGAGAACATATACTCAGCCAATGCTGGTAGATCGAATCAAAACTGTAGCTATGATTCCTTTGAACAGAGTTACATTCTTTTCATTTGAAACATAACACACCAGGGTTTTTTCTGGTATTTATTTCTAAATGGAAACACTAGATCTGTTTAGCCAGGCTATTTTAAGCCTACCTTAAACTGAAAATTAGTTATCCTTATTACAGCATCAAAAGCTCATTATTTTCCTCAAAACAGGCTGGACTACCTCTACTAGTAATTCAATTGCTCTCTCTTACACAATAGCCACACATTCCACAGTATTCATTAAAAATCAGATGGGATAGCTCTGCAGAGCTGATTTTTGACACATTTGAACCACTGCTCTATCTCTGTGGATTTGCTTGCTGCTTCTGAAGCATCACCAAATGTAGTAACTTAAATGATAAAGCTGAAGCCAGAGGGAGGGAATGCCTTTGCGATTTTCCCAATCAGCTCAGCACCAGACACGCTCAGCTCTGCTTCAGCACCTGGTTTCAGCTCAAAGTGTTTTGACTCTTTAACCTACTGCAAAAGATTACTTACCTTCATTGCCCAGAAGCCCGTAGCCTACTCAAAGTGTATCCATCTGTGTGAACCCTGGGATGACCAGGAGTTCTTCCCATTGGGCAGCCCCAGCAGAGCACTTTGAGGTGAGCCCCATGGGCTGTGCTGCCCCTCACCGCAGGAGAGCTGCAGGAGCAGATCCCAACCATCCTGCACAGGGACAAGGTGCTGCTGCCTGGAGCAGTGAGGTGCAGAGGAGGCAGCCTGATCTACAGCAGCAGCAGGATCCTGGGAGAAGCCTGCAGCAGGGAAAGGCAACACAATGTCTTCTTGCAGGGGTTCTGCAGGAGCTGGGATCTTACTTCCTGCTGAAGCCAACTACTCCCAAGAAATGCCATCTTGCCTCTCAGCTATGACTTAGAGCTTGTCTTGACTTCATTGGCTCCTGGTTAAATGGTCTAAATTGTGCCTTGTGGGGAACTGCAACTTCAAGAATGCATGAATTTTCCCCAGGTCCCATGACAAGGAGGCTGTGCATTAGAAATGGAGTTATGGGATGGGTTTTGGCAGGGGAGTGGGGACAAGTTTCTGTCTGGCAAAGCCAGACCTTTGTATCTCCCACTGTTGAGCTGCATCCTTGACAATGTTGTCCCATAAATGGTACAGATCCTTCGTGGATGGAGCAATTTTTTCTCATTATTTAATAACTGCTCCTTGAGCCTGTGTTTGACCTGCCTTTAGAAGGCCTGTCTCCACTACTTCTCCTAAAGACTGATTTTTATGGGTTGTGCAAAAGTCTTGATCTCCACATATCTGGATTTGTTGTCATCTCATTGCAGGGCTTCCATACCATTGTCTCCTTATCACAAGGGTTTCAAACCTTCTTGGTGTTTCTCATGGGCAGCTCCTCAGAGCACTGACCTTTTCTTCTCCACAAAGTGGCCAACTGACTCCAGTTCCCTTCTCAACCAGCCAAGCCACTCTTTTATAGCACTCTTCTTCTCATTGGTTACAGCTGTGGCCTGTTAAAGTCAGGCCTCTTCCCAATCTTTGATAATTGGCCCAGATGCAACTGGGCCAATTCCTTAGGGGTAAGATTACTTTCTACACTATCTTTATTTTCTTATATTCTATCCTCCTACATGGATTTATTTTAAAAACACCTTTTTCCTGTCCCCTGTAAAAGGGTATCTGTGTCAGACTGTGAACTGCACATATTAGAAGACAAAGTTATTACACAGACCAAGAAATCAGAGCAAACCTAACTACTAAAAAAAGATCCATTAAATCTTTTGTCATGGGCCATCTGAAGCTTTTTTCACATAAATGGGCATCTTTCCACTTGCTGCACTAAGAGCTGGATCAACACCTTGGCTTTTGTCCAAGACTCAGTTTTCAAGTGCAACACTTCTCCAGAATAGCCACCTGTGTTTCAGGGGAGAAAGCAAACCACAAGAAAGAAAGCAAAGTGAAAGGAATTCCATCACATCACCCCACTGGTAACTAAACTCCCTACAGCAGAATTAACAGATTTAGGCTAATCAACAGTTCCAGTGCAGCCAGGCCTGTGGCCCAGTTTGAAGAACAGCCACTGCTACTGTTGCTTGCATGACATTTCAGTCTAGTGAAATGCTTCTCTAAGCTGCTTTTGGGAAAGCAGATGTAAGCTCCTCACTCACTTAGATATTACTGAAAATCTACCCTGCTCATATTAATTAAAAGGAGAATAACTCTCATTACAAATCCTAATTAGCACCAGATTCTGCAGAATGTATCATGTATGTGATGTTTAATGAGCGTAAGGCAGATGTTACTCATCTCATTTAACACACAGCTGGCAGAACTTCTTCTCACCGAGTACTATGGTGAAAAAGAACTAGCTACAATAAACTGTGCTTTGCAGAAGTATTTCTGGCTTGCTGGTTTGGGGTTTTTTTTGTACCCTCCACCATCAATCCCTGAAGATCCAGCTTAATTTTTGTGGAACTAGAAGAGCCCCACATTTTTCTGGGACTGCTGCATGACTATCAAAGAAGAAGGCAAAGCTGCAAGAGGTTATTTTTCTGAAGTAAAAGGGATAGAACACCACAGAGCCAGGCAAGTGGCAAATGCTAGTTGACAGAGGTACACACACAATTACTACTGCACATCTCAAAACTCTCTCCAAATTTGGCATGGCTACAGCTGTGCCCTATGACTGCCAGCAGCATTACAAAGTTATATCATAGACATATCTATCATGTGATTAAGAACACCAATAAATATCAGCCACAAATTCTCCCCATCAAGGGGCTGCTGCCCTGTCAGAAGAACCTCGTGGCTGGCAGGTGGCTGTTGTGGTGGCTGAGCATCAGCAGCAGACTCTGCCTGGCTGAAAGCCATCCATCATGGCAAGCAGTCCCTCAACCCTTCAGCATTGGCAGCAGTACAAGAGCATGCTATTAAATATTAACATCTTATGGTGTTAAGCTGGCACCCTCTATAAATAGCAAGGCATTCATTTTAATCATTTTATTGGAATATGGAAGCCTGGAAATATCTTGCTTTGGGATTTGAATATTTATTGCCTTTTGCAATGTTCTATTGCTTGGTAAGCTTCCCTAAATGGTTAGCTGCTTCTTCTATCAAAAACTCATTTTATTTTTCTCAAGTATGGCAGAAATCTGCTGTAGAAGTTGCAAACAAAAAGACATCTGCAACTTAGGCTTTATAAGAAAAATACATTTTAAAAATGGGGTAGATTTTTGTGTGTATTTAGCCAAAAGGCTCATTTTTTACTAATGTAACTAACTAATTTTTTACTAATGTTAACTAACTGAAGGATTTCTAACAATTAATGAAAATAAATTAGAATAAATCATTTGATAGTCTTGCCTGGAACATCAGTTAGTCCCCTGAGTGTTTCTATCAGCATCTGCGAGATGCAGCTGCACTCACCTTGAAAATTGTGTTGATGCTTGCTCAGATAAGAGATTCTGCATTTAAGTGGCAATGAACTACAGTTAAAATCCGTGGAGGAAGAGAGCAAGAGAAGCCATCAAGTTTAATTTCTAATGTAGGATTTTGCTTTGTTTATATTGCTTTTTCTTCTCCCCTTTCTCTTCCCTACAGTCAGGTCTTGCAGGATGGCCTTAACCAAAGTTACCAGAGTGGCAATTACCACTTCAGAATAAAAGTTTTACTAAAGGGTGGCTCAGTTATCTCCTAGCTCCTCCCACCAGACTACAAGTGTATGCAGGGGCTCTGTACTGATCTTTTCAGAAAGACATGCTAATTCACCTTCTGCATTTGTGGGGAAGCTTTCCTCAAGTTTTTTAGCAGACTGTTCTTCAGTGCCAGTCGTGGGACAAGGCTGGCTTCATGTTTACCACAAACTTTGTTTAAATGCAGCTACTTCATAAGAAGATTTTTGTGCACGCCCTGCACCCCTGTAGATGTGCCCAGCATTATTCCTGGGTTCAACCAAGTGCACTGCAGAGCTGGTCAGAGGCACAAGTATTTGACAATGCTACCAAAGACTGCAAAGACAAGGAGATGACCATTGCTCCTGTGTTTTCCTCCATTTCATTTGGAGGAAAAAACAAAATGGAAGTGTACAACTAATAAGAAAGAAAAAAACCATTTTCCTTCTCACACAAGAAAATTGCACAACTTGGTTTAGGAGCTATTTTGCAACATAGCCTGTTTCCTGCCCTTTAATACTCAAAGGACCACAGAAATCAGAGTGCTTTCAGCAATCTAAGAAGACTTAATGGTAAAGGAGAGTGCTACATTTCCCAGTAAGACAAGGGGGTTAAGAATAACATCTCTTTTTCCAATTTCATATCGGCTTCCAACTGGGCCGGAATGACCATTAAGGATACAAAGCACATTTACCCTGTCCCAGATGCCACTGGTTTTTCTATTTGCTCTCTGCAGATTTCCCACTCCAAGAGCAGCCGTATCCCTGTAACCATGGAAACCACTCATGGCAAATTCCCTCAAAACGCAAAAGCAGAAGGATGGAAAGGAACAAATATTTTAAGAAGGCTGCACATGAAGAGGAAGATAGCATTCTGTCTTCATAGATGCAAGACAGGATAAAACCACAGTATCCTCATGCTGGAGGGCTTGCCATTGGATTGGTGACCTTCCTCACTGGACATCTGGCATTAGACAAAGTCCTCTGTTTCATCTTTAACATTGCTGCTGTACTCTGTGAAGATTTGCACAGTGTCAAAACTTTTCTGAACATCTTGGAGATCAAAGGACACAACAGTGAATTTTCATGGCCATATATGACAACCTTGCATCATGCCTAGGACAGATGTGCTCTGAATTTAAAAGAGTAACTTAGACTTTTTACTTCAAAAATAAAAAATAAAGATATGAGCTAAATCACAGAAAAGGTAGCACTGTATCTGAGCAGACTTTGGTCCATGCAGTTCAGTTTTCTGTCTCCAACAGTGTCTGTAAATGAAGTAAAAAACAAGTGCCACTTGGCAGATACTTTCACACTAACATTCACCCCAGCCTTAAGGGACTCCTTTAGCCTATTGTGGTTTATCTAGATACTAAGACTCAAAGAAGCTCTATTCCGAACACTTTTCCAGGCTCCTTTCCAAACCATCCTTTGGCAGCCAGTACAACAAGCCTCTTTCACTTCACAGGAACAACCACCTCCTGTTTGCATTGAGCCTGCCTCCCACTAGTGTCACTTGATGGGCCATGGTTCTCATGCAAGAAGAAATAAAAAGTCAATCTCCATTCCCCTCTTCTGTGTCACTCATGATTTTGTAGATCTCTATCATACCATCCACCCATCCTTGGAAGGGAACTGCTTAACTGTTCCTTGAAAGATAAAATCTCATACCTTTGCTCAAATGAATTACCTTTCTTCAGACTTCTCTGCTGTGATATATTCGAGAGGAGAGGATCAAAACTGCATTGGTGGGGGAGCGACCCTTGGAGTCAGACTTTTTTATTCCTGTTCTCTTCCACAAAGTATCTAATCTTTTATTCGATTGCTACTGAGTAATAGCTGATGGTTTCATGGAACTATTACAAACCCACAGTTCCACTCTTACATAAGAATAATAAAGTGTTAGCTTAAGCTCAGAATATTATATGTGAAGTTAGGATTCATTTTACCCAGGAGTTACATTTACATGCACCAAATTTCATTTCCTATTTTACTATCCATCTCTCAAATTCAGGAGATCATTCTTCAGTCTACCCTTGAGCTCCTCCAGAACACTTGGGTGATTAGTCCCAGCCCCAGCAATCTGCTAATTTTCATGTTGTTTATTTGTACCTCAACCTATTCCAGAATTACTTCAAATTTCAGGCTGAGCATTTGCTGAATCACTGCTAAAAAGAATGGCATAGGGAATCTCCCCGGCTTCTCCTACAGTAAGCAGACACAAATAATTATTATCACTGCAGCAGTCTTATCCACATGGCTAACAGATGGCCCTACCAACCTTCTGGTGAAAGTTTTGTCCTTGGTGTTAGGCCCTGCAGCCTCTCCTCCCCCTCCCAGGGCCAGTGCTCAAGGCTGGCTCTGAGATGGTGCAGCTGTGTGACCTGACTGCTGGGAGCAGAGCTGGAAGACGCCTTACTGGGGCTCTCTGCACCTTCCAGTGTATTAAGCTCAAGCCCTTGCTCTTGGTCCCTGCCCAAGCTATGCTGTAGCTGGCCCTGAGCACCCAAATCTAACCCAATAATTTAACTTCCCAACCCCGCACCTCCCTGTCACAACAGACTCGTGTATCCAGCTGGACTCCTGGCTGCCCCTGGTCAACACCACCCAGCCCACTCTGCCCAGGACCCACCATGAGGGCACTGTCCCACCTATTTTGCTTCACCTTCACTCCTGGCTCCCTGTCCCCTGTGCAGCAGCCTCAGCTCCATTTCTGCTTGGCAGACAGGATGGAAGGACAACCAGGTCCTTTTCCCATCTGATTCTCATATTTGTATTATATTAACATCATAAATTTCAAACCCATGATGAACAAACCTGAGGAATGGTTTTGAAAAGATATGTGGAGAGAAGGGAAAAAGGGACCTCCAGTTTATTCTGGTGTTACCAGAGGAGGCTCAGGCACTGCATACACCACACGCAATCCCTGTGCATGACCTCAGTCTGGTTGTTCAACTGCTCCCTGTCAGTTCCTCTTGCTCTTAAAAGGGATTAAACTTTTCTCCTGAGAACAAAAGAATGCTCCTTCCTTCCTTCCTCCCTGTAACAAATATCAACAGCAACAGCCCTGACTACAGCTAGGAAAACTTGGAAGATTGCCATTAACTTTAGCAAGTCAAGAAAGAGGCTTCATTTACAGAGCAGGGACAAGATGAGCTTTTCTGCAGAAAATCTACCAAAAAGATAATGGTCCTCTTCCGTGTTCAGCATGTATAAATAAACTAGCACATGGTTGGGCATCAGATATCCCTAAGTCTTGTCAAGATGCACTCAAACTTGAAGAAAATAGCTTTTCATGCTAAAGCTCCTAAAATTTACTCATGAATATAATACATCATATTGTGTCAATGTAGCCAGCTCATAGCCTCAGCTAGCAGATCTTCCTTTATAAAAATCTGTATTTTGGCAACAACTTTACTATGCCAATCTACAAAGGAGATGGCATATAGTCTTCCACTGACTATGCTTTAGAAAATTCTCCTCTACAGTACTAATTATTAAATAGCCTTCAAAAAGAATGCTAATGCATATTGATAACTCTGTGTTGAAATACATACAGAGGTACAAAAAGTTAAAACCAAAAGTCAATCTAAGCTCTATAGCCACATCTCAACAAGCTATAAGTGAACAGCAAGGAGAGCAGAAACAGGAAGAGCACCTTAGAAAGACAGGTTTTCAAAACAGCAGGTTTTATTGGTACAAAACTCACCCCGATACTAAAATATCTTATAGTTTCTCCTGATTCTATTTAAGAAAATTAATGCAGTTTTATGGTGCTCTGCATTTTAAATTTTCTTTTCCCCCTTCTCTCCTTCCTCTGTTTTGCTGCAGCCTTCTTGGTGGTAGTGGCAGGAGTACAGCAGGGAGAAAAACAGCAATACAAACATCAGGGGAAAGAAAAATCAGAATACATCTTCTTATAATGAAACCGTTCAGGGTAAAAATTGCCCTAAGAAAAGCCTTGCCATAATGGCATGTATAGAAATATATAGAAAAACAGACCAGGAGGCTGAGACAATATTTGTTGGCTTGGTTTTTTTTAAAACAAATATGTTGGTAATAATTTTAGGAACATAGTTATTCTTATTGAAGGAAGACTGTACCTGAAATTTCACCTTTTCTCCCTCCCATCCATATAATTTCCTATTAATATAACTAAACTCTGTATAACTTTTGGCTCCCAAAGTTGTCATGCCTACTAATGTTTAGCTCAGCTGCCTAAAATATTTATCCTAAATCAGATTCCAGTGCCATCTCTAAGATTAAGCAGCACTGGTATTAACAGGGTAGAATGAAAACAAACATGATAATTGTCTCACTTTCAGCTTTTAACATTAATCCTGCATTTGAATGTCCTGACTTGGCTTCTGAACAGGGGATTTCATACAGTGTCCCCCCAGAGGATAGGAAAGGTTATTGATGATAATAGTTACAATGGATCACAAGACACTCCTCAGCTATGAATATTAAATGGAATAAGGACTTGGAATCCTGGTCTAAAAGGCTCTCAGAAAGGGCTTTTTCCACATAAATGCCTCAGACTACATAAACCTAGGACACAGGCCATAGTCAAAGGAAGAGGGCCTAAGGAGTCAGTATTTTTCATTGCACATCATATCCTTTCTCCCAGGTCCTTGCCATTCAAAAGGTTTAAATTGTTGTGCTGGACTGTGGGAACTCAGCACATCATTCCCGATGTCCAGAGATGCCAGGAGAACCCTTGGGGGTCTCGAAAATCCTGGAATGTTGTCAAGAGTGCTTGGTGGCTTGATTTTGATCCTTCCACAGAAGTGACAGCAGTTTGAGGACATGAGAATCGCTTTAGAGTGAAAGGTGTAAAAGGGACACATTTAGAGGGTGAAATATAAACTTTAAGGTTTTTGGTACAGGGGGGTTATGGAGACAAGATGGAGGGATCAGGGCGTGTCTCGTCCTTCTTCTTTCTTCTTCTTGTCCTCCATCTCCTGTGATGTTGGCACTTGGGGATTGGTTTATGGTGAAGGTGTACTTGCCAACACGGGTGAAAAGTATTGGAAAATAAAGGTGAATATCATGTACGTAGATTTTAGTATAAAAAGACATGACCGCCCCGTGGGTGGTCAAGAGTGCCCTTGGCTGCCTTGCAGATCAGACCTCTGTTGGGCAGACAGAAAATTTTGTAGATAAGAAACAATAAACAATCTGAAGATCAAAAAGCTGAAGAGTCCAGACTCGTCCTTTGAAACACGTGCCACCCAAGAACCACCCTACCCGTGTCGAGGCAGAGACAGACAGCCGGACCCGACACTGGACCTAAAGAGAGAGAGAGATACAAAATCCTTACCTTGTATCTGCAGGGTGGTGCATGAAAGGTAATGCATTTAAATTGGATGAGTAGCAGATCCTGCTACAGGACTTGTGCTGACACTAATTTCGAGGTGAGTTACTTGGGAATAGCTTGGTATATAAACACCATGCAGGACTGTGCAGAGCAGAGCCATCTCAAGTCCTGATCTAAGCAGAAATCCAATTTCACCACTTCTTGAAGTGTGGCAACAGCCAGGTGGGAAGCTGCTTTTCCCACCTGGAGAAATCAGTCCTGTGCTCTAGCTCACTACAGGCTTTAATTGCTCAGTCACACTTCTTCCAGCTGTGTGCCACTCACATCTGCTTTAACCAAGAATTCGACATCCAGGAGTGCTGTAGGAGTCTGCGTGTCTAATCTGCAGCCATGCCCTCTGCTGCAGTAGTAAGCAGTGGGCAGCTATTTTTAGCACAGCAGCCCCATAGGATGTGTTAGGTTGGAGGCTGCTTCAGTGACTGGAATGACAACAGAACTGTACACAGGGAGCATAATTTCCCTCTTCAGGCTAATTAAGTGTATTAGGGGAGGCTTCCAAGTGGGAGCATCTAACTGCATATAGAATGAAAGATATTAATCTTCCTTTGCAGCTATTATTGAATCACCATTTAGATGCCTAATAAACTTGCACATTAAATTCTAATAGCCTCCTGCTTCCTTCATTAACCTAAACCACTCTATTGGTGAAAAACCCCTATTCTTCTACTAGGCACTACAGTGCCTGATACTCCCTGATCAGGCTAAAACACAAAGTCTGTATCCACAATCTCAGAGCCACCTAAAGTGGTAATTCCATCTTTTCTATTTATCATGTCCATTTAACTGCTCTGCACCTCTCCTCTGACTCATTGAGATATACAATTCTCCGCCCTGTTGCATGCTTCATAAAAATCCTGTCTGGCACTGTAGCCCTATGGAAAATAATGCCTGTTTTCCACTTAAATGCCCGCAAGGTCTTAAGCCAAAGCCCCATAGGTTCACAATATATTGCTGCAGTTACTGTAGCCCTTGATGGGGATTCTTGCTCCTGTTCTGCTGGTATCTGCTTACACCCATTAGCAGCCAGCCTTTTCTCCCCTCAGTCATGCATCCATCCTCCACAGCTGGCCTGCCACCTTTGTCATTGCTCAGGTTGTTAAGCACAAAGGAGACAAATTGAATTACGAGTCTTCTCACAGCTCAGAAGCTGCAGTTCCACACATTTCAGTGCAGACTGGGTAAATGTCCCTGTTGTCTCCTCAACTTGAGGAATGGGACTTCCAGCCCTCTTAACCTGTCCACAACTAAACCCAAGGGTATTATGATATTAAGTAGAAAGGAGATAAATTTTTTCTTTTTGAGAAACTCATTGCTTGCACATTCAACATGTCCAGCACCAGTGATTGTGCAGGCACCATGGTGATGCCACATCTATCAAACCCCTGACCTCTGTGAGTCTTCTGCCAGGAACACCTCCACTCTTCCTCTGGCAATGAGCATATTTACCACCTGAAACCACAGGTTATATGACCAATATCGGTTCAAATTTGTGGTTATGTCCTAGGGTGACATTATGATGCTTGTATCCCCATTCATGTGATCTGTTTATGCTGGATATTATGTTCTGTGCCTTCAAGACTGGCTCTGAAGGGTGAAAGTTTTGTTTTGGTTTCTTATCAGCCTGCTCCCCCACAGCTGGCAAGACACAGAGACAGGGCAGTACATGGTGCTGCTTTTGCTTTGCTCTCAGTCTTGCTTCTGCTCATTAGTTAGCTCAGCTAAACAGTCCAAATTTCTTCCTGGACTGTTCCTCCTTTCCCTTTTTTGGAACTACTCGAACCTGCTCCAGACTGTGGCCTGGGAACACCGAGAGTTTGCACCCTGTGTCTGCAGCAGCTGCCCCAGCACCAGAGGGACTGATAACAGAGCAACCACCGCCAAGAGAGACTTTCTGAATTTGTCATCTTTTTCAGAGCAGTGAAAGAGTGGTGTCATCTGGTATTGCTCATTTTGTGTGCTGGAGGGTGCTGTGCCTGTTAAATAAACAGGTTCTTTCCACTTGTCTCTAAGGAATTCTTCCCGAACTGGTTGGGGGGAGGGGCCATGTGGGTTTGCTTTCTGGAGGGGCTCCCCTTTGGAGATTCTCTCCCAAATTTGCCCTAAACCAGGACAGGTTATAATGATGTCAGCTTGTTTATTGGATTAGATATTTACTAGCTTTACAGAGGGAAAGCATGAATAAATCACTTCAAGTGAACTGCCCACTGACTTCTGAAAATGGTTGGAATCAGAGAAGAAACACAAGAAAATCCCCCAGCCATCAAAGCCTGTAACTTGATTATTTTTGGAAACTACATGTGAATAGATGTTGTTTTATTCTAAAACCCTGGGCAACATTAATTTATCACAAACACCAATGTCACATCACTACTTTCTAGCAGCTGAGTCATCAAGCAGCTATACTTTGCAGAACAAGCTGGCTATACTCTTAACTCACATGTTACACAAAGAATGTATCCCCAGGCATATAGTCTCTATAGAGATTTCTGGAAAGTATTTCTCTAAAACAGGAAAAATCATGCTAATATCAGGAAATGGTTGTAAAGATGACAAAACAGGGGAACTCACTGTGAATGAAGTAGGGTGGTCATCAGTCACCCAAGTGAGCATCAGGCATGACACATCTCATGTCAGAAGGCAGCCCGAGGAATCCCTCCAACAACTCAGTTGCAGGACTAGAAGCAACCACTCTTGTAGTCCACTTAAAAAATGCTAAAGGTTCTGGGTGGAGCTGAATAAGAGCCTCTGGTTGGAGGGTGTGAATGAGGTCCCAGCTGATGCTGGTCAGGGCAATCCAAGCCTGTGAGGGCCCTCATGGCCATCACCTGCAGCCATCTCCATTTTTAATCCTACACATATGGGCATGAGGAATGCAGAGTAAGGTGCATGTGGGAATAATTGAAACAGAAGCTGAATTCCTAAATCATTTACATGAGCTTTGAAGTGGCAATCACAATCAACTTTGTTGCTGCAAAATATCTGTTTCCACAAGGTTCAGCATATTCACTTTATACAAAGGCACCTGATCAGACACAGACATCTCCTCTCAACTAAACCAGCCAGGGCTGGTAACACTCCTTGCAGGATACTGGGTGAGGAACAGTGATTCAGCACTCAGACAGTACCAGAGCAGAGCTCTCTGACAAAGATAAATTATTTCAGCTTCAAGACTGAAACTATCCCTGGAGACCTCCTCTGTTTGCATTACAATCCTTTGTTTATTTCTCATTCCTTCTCCTTCCAAGCCATGCCTCTGCCTCCTGCCCTCCCTTTGACATACAGCCACTGCTTGCTTTCCTCTCTGAAGGCCACTGTGAGATGGCTAGATGTACCATGTGCTATCACTGTGCTCAACCACTGAAGCCAGCTCCCATAAGACAAAGGGAAACTTGGCAAAATTTGGAACATTTCTCTTCTGAAATGAGTCCATGTTTATTCAAAAGTCATGGAATCTGTTCAACTTAATTTTAATGGCTACAAGAGAAAATAATAGGAAATGGTTGTTTTGCTGGGGGTAGTGCCGATGGTGGTTTTTTTTTCCATTTTACATAACAAAGTTGGCTTCTGGTACATGTAATTATTTCTATTTCCAGCCTGCCCAGTACAAGGTGATACAGCTAAACAAGATTACTTGCAGATGGTTTCCAAACTGAACTGCAATGCTAAATGGAGCTAACTTACTAATGGAAATTATCAAAGCTGCTTGGAACCCCCAGAACACAGGAGGAATTTTAATGTGACTGCACAGAGATCTATAGAGTTGACAGGTGCCTCCAAGGAATTAAGAGCCTCCTGTGAGTTGCCAGGGGATGCAAAGGAAGCTTACTATCTCACAGACTTTACAAACACACATGCTGCAACTGTGGCCAAGCATTGATTCTTACCAAGTTGTATCAGAAAGAGCTGTACCAGAGGGACATGCAAGGCCTTACACAGAGTGCCAACAGATGCTGTAAAACATTTAGTGAAGCATCTTCTCATTTTTGAAGTTCACTGGAAAATACATACACAGAATTGGTGCTGGGATGCTTTTAATCAAGAGTCCCTGTTCACATTTGGGGTTTCTTCTTGCCAGTATATCAGCTGTCATTTCTATCTAAGAGTTTCTGAAAACTTTTTAGCAGAATTTGAGGACTAAAAGAAGGCTCCACAGCCCAGGCCAGGGCTGGGCTCTAATCCAATACCTTCTGGCAGAAGGGGGCACTTGTGCAGCTGAGAGATTATTTCCTACCAGCCAGTTCTTCAGTTCAGACATGTAGGTAGCCTCACAGGACAACAGAAAATTAACTTTGCTACTCTGAAAAGTGAGACAAGGCAACTTTTAGAAAATAAGGAGCTTTTCTCTAAATCCTGGAACCTGAGCAGGCTCCCTTAACAGCAGTCTGTGAAGAATGACAACCCAAATCTCTGCAGCAACTCCTATCCTGCAGTGCAAGGCATCTGCATGCTAGATGTCCTGCTTAGACAAAAACTAAGCACTGCAAAATTATGTCTCAACTAACTCTTGGTGTTCCATCTTCCCTTCTGTGATACCAAAGTTCAAGCTGTTCTTTCTCACAACAGAGTACAGTGGGGTTATATAAATTAACTGTAAGAAACAGAAGCATAATAACAGGGTTTGAGAAAGCCCAGGAAAGTCTGATTTCATACAGCTCAATTGTAAATGCATCCCACCAATCTTCACTGCTGCTTTTAGGTAAATAGGAATTCTCCATTTCTTAACTCTAGATATATTATGTTTATTACCTTGATATTTCGCCCTTAGTAACACATACATTGGGGGATTTAGCTAACAGAGTTAATTAGAAGGAGAATGAGTTTAGAGCAAGAAGAAATTATCTGACAGCACTGAAAATGGGAATGGTTTGTGTGCTATAAAACTTGAGAACTGCACTTCAGGGTGTGAATATTTCCACAAGAAAGCAATTACATCGATGAAAGCTGATCAGTAAAATAGCCTGAATAATTTGTGTATGTGTGGGGAAGGGAGTTCAGAGATAGCTGACTGGAGCAGGAATGCTATTACAGGAAGCAATTAGAAAAAGTTGTTTTTTCCCCCATTTTTATTTTAGAGTTTGATACTAAGCTACAGATTATTGCTGCTATGAAATACGAAGAATGGACATGGAATCCAAGACTGAGTTTTTAAATAGTAGTTGATGCAACCAATAAAAAGAGACTGGTGGACAAAACATAGCATAGTGTGATACACTTTGTCTTCCCTAACTCTCCTATGATTTGGCAACACTATAATGTCAGCATATTTCATGACTCGAGAAATAAAAACCAAATGATTTTGTCATTACTGCTCCTGCCAAGAGACACATACCTCCTGCTCTTCCCTAGATACCAGCACACTCCAGCTCTGCTCAGGAAGCTCATAGCAAGCACTGGTACACATGATCCCCATGATGTGTGCCAAGGGCAGAAGCCAAAGTTGCAGAGAAAACACAGACCAGCTTTTCAAGGACAAGCCTTACGTAGGAAGTGTCTTGGCATGGAACGGAGAGGGGTTTGTGGACAAAATCCTTGTGCCAATCACTTCCTTTGGAATCATCAATAGGTTAACTAATGAATAATGATGTTAATTTTTTACATTTAAAAACTAACAATACTTATCTATTTATTTTTTAATTCACGCAATTTAAAGTGCTTTACAAGATAAGTAGTTACCATGTGGTCAATAATTCATCGGAAAATTCAAATGAATTATGAATTAGGGGACAACATTGCATCAAAAGCCATTGACACTGCTTTCCAAAATATCAGTCAAGGATAACTCAGTGAAAGGCAGATGAACTAGAATTACCCAAAGCAATGTGGTAGGCTGACAGCAAGGTCAGGAATTGAAATAAAATATTCCAGTATCCAGTCCAATACACATGTCTACCAGATGCTATTTCTACTTCATCACAGTTAACTAAAAACACTAGCAGAATAACTAAAACTAATGAGTGTTGTCATCTTACTGCAAAGCTCTCATACCTTCTTGGTGATTGCTCATGGGCAGCTCCCTGCAGCACTAACTCCTGCTTCACAGCACAGCCAACAAACCCAAACTGCCTCCTCACCCAGCTAACCCACTCTTTTGTAGCACTCATCTTCTCATTGGACACAGCTGTGGCCTATTAAGGGCAGGCCTGTTCCTAATCTTTGGTGATTAGTACAGCTGCAACTCCTCAGGTGTGAGACTACCTTCTGCACTATCCTTATTTTCTTACATTCTATCCCTCCACAAATGAGAGTAAAACAAACAAAATAAAAAAAAAATCTTCCCAATTCTAATTGAAGAGGCTGCTCAGAAAGTTTTTGAGTGAGTAATGACATATTCCTTTCCACTATAGAAATTTACCTTATAAGAATCTGCTTCATCTTCAAAAACAATCATGTCCAAATTTGATTTCACTGATGATAGTGAAAATACTGAAATCTGCCACTAAGCTGGGTGGCATTAAACCACGTAGACCTAGACCTAAGTTCAACAGCTAGGCAGAGGTTCCATGTGGATACACACCATGTCTACAGTATAAATAACATGTGGAGCACAGAAATTGCTATTACTCAGCATGTTTCAGAAACTATGTGGAAAAGAAAGAGGATGCGACATATCTGGGAAAGTGTACTCAAAACAAGACAAAAAAAAAAAAAAAAGAAGGCACTGTTTGAAGCTGCAGAAGTGTACTGAAGGTGAGTTATATTTTATTTTATTTCATTAAAATATATTTTAAAAACATACTGTGTAAAAGAATTAGGATTCTCAATAATTTAGTATTTACATTAACAAATTCTGCTTGACTGATATTCTATAGATAGAAATGAAAAGTCTGCGGAAGGGAATTGTATCAGCTTCTTCAGGACCAAGCAAGCCTCTTGTCCAAGAAACATGTCCAAAAATGCATTTCTTTCCATTTCAGTCCCTTCAAAATAATATTTGCAAACAGATGGCAAAAAGCTCAATGAAAGGTCATGCTGGTGAGTGTTGAGCACTCACAGTGAGAGCTGGGAATTCAGGGTGCTCTGCAAGGGACAGACTCCAAGGAGACATTAACATTGCACTGCTCAACAGTCAAGAGGCTGCAGGGTCCAATCCCACTCCTGCTGCCACTGTCCTATCTCTGCTGAAATCCACGTCATTACACAACAAGGAGGCCTGCACGTTGCCCCTCCAGGCCAATCTCAGAAAGCTGGACAAACTCCTTGAGACAGGGTGGAAGTGGAGAGACTGTTTTTCCTACCACTGTAGGAACACTGCAGCTTATCATTCTTTTTCAGTCCAAACACAACATAAATCTCAGTGTCTTCCTTCCCATCCTCTGGGAAGAAATATGCATAGGGAATTATCTCTCTGATGTAAACATCTGTAAGCACCATTCACATATGCTGGTCCACATGAAAAGAAAAAATATTATCAAAGTGCCTGCCATAGCCTTGACCCTTCTTAGTAGAGCAGCTCAGCTTTCCCATTGGCTTTCCAGACTTCTGAAATCATCCGGGTACCCAAACATCATGCACAGCTCATTGCATTGCTAGTTGCTGTCTGCTTTACTATTCCAGGAAAGAGCAGTTGCCCTTCCAGTGATTATACAAAAGCCCATGATTAAAAGAAGTAAAGCTGTCAGCTCGTGTGTTCTGTGTCCTGGAGGCACTCAATGGTATTTCTGACATCTCGTGTAAGGCACCAATCATCCGGTAGCTGAGCAAAAAGCGACCCACGAGACCTCCATTAAGCAACTGCAGAGGGAACTGACAAAGTTCAGCTGGTTTGCTTGTCTTCTTGCTTACAAAGCATAAAAAGTGTGGTCACGCCATCCAAGGAAGTTTCTGGTGGTATCCTAAAAGGGGAACTCAACTTGCACCACAAGGAGCATGGGTGATTTGTGCCTGCTTCAGCACAAGTTTCTGACAGCTGTGTGAGGGTGGCAATTCCCACAGACATAGCAGAGATTTCCTTGATCCCCAGGAAGCCTCTGCTGCCTTGCTTTCTCAGAAAGTGAGTTTGTTGTCAGCAGCAAAGCAGATACCTCCTCACAAGATGTCTCCGTAACACACAACAGAGGACCACACCTACAAAACCAGCTTTGTGGCGCTCTTGCTGCAGCTTCCCTGCTGTTGGTGTTGTCTGCACAGCCTCATTCACAGAGATGCAATGCCAAAGATAGCAGAACCTATGGATGAAGAGGTTGGCTGGATGCTGGCTAGCTGCACCCCTGAGCAGCCTCAGTCCAGAATGTCAGTCTCAAATGGGACCAGGTGGTAGTATGTCAAATTGGTGACATAAGCTGTTGGATCATCACTGTCTTCCAGCTCTGAGGTAAAGTCACTAACACTTTCAAACCTAAGGAGAGATAAAAAAAAAACCACCAAAAGGCATTAAGTCATTTAGAAAATCAAAGGAATTGGGGAAAAAGTACTAAGGGAGTGGGAGAAGCACTTGGAGCTGATTTCATCCACACCTCCTTCATCTCCTGTACTCATGTGTTTATGACTAAACCACGGGCCAGTGAGAACCATGGTGAATGCAAGCAATTAATCTTGTCACCCCTGACTTTCAAAGCTACTAGTGAGGAAGGAAGGAAGAAAGCAGCAAGTGAGTCTTGTAAGAGTGAATCATGCAGTTGAAGTCCACATCTTTCTATTTTGTTCCCACAGCATGTGTCAACAACACATGATGCCTCAATTGTCACATAAAAGTGAAAAAGAAACTGCTTTTGTTTCACATCTGAATTTGGACTCAGTCTTTCACTTCACAGGCACCTTCTCTGGGTTTGGCTTTTTAATAGGCCAAGTGTCTAACATAGGTAGGAAAAAATGACTAGGGTGTCCTTCTTCAAGAGTCTAGCTGTACTTCCTATGGTACAAGGTTTAGATTTTGACAATCAAAGAATCTACAAATATAAAGAGATTCCCAAATTTAGTTTCACTTGTTTTGGTATTTTCCTCCCCACTTCCCAACACCTGTTTCATAACCTGCACTTTTGCAAGAATTACTTACTGTCTCATACCAACTCTCAACCAGAAGGCATCGAGCTGTTAAAACCTACACTTCTCACAGTTACACATTCCCATTTCAAGAAGGCTTGAATTTCTGCAGTAAGAAACATTATCTTCTTCCTAGATAGCCTAACAGTTAAAGGCAGTCACTGCAGGCCAAGGACTAAATTTCACCTCAGTTCTAAAAGGGGTTTGAAGAACTGTAAAGTTTCTTTTTCTCAAACACTCTCTTTAATATTTTGAAAGAAATTTCATTCATTATGACAGAGTGAGAAATAAATGGAAGTAGAAACTGAAAAATTGTACAAGATGGAAAAAGAAATTCTAACCTAGCTCTCACTTTTAGCATGTGTCTCTAACACCTTTATCAGCTCAGCTGGCCTACTGAAGCTCTCCGAATGACAGATAAACAGATGAGCCTAAAAATAATTAATACTTAAAACTGCATCTCATCTATACATGAACTAATTAGACTCTTTAGATAAGTGAAACAACTGTGGACATCCCTCTAACCTCACCCTAGAGGGTGACTTAAGAGCTGAGTATTTCAGAGGACCTGAAGAAGGGTGGCAGGGCAAACAAACAGATAAGTCTCCCACTCCCATCTCTTCCCAAAATTTTATTAAGAACTATCATGGGTTATAGAATAGCCTGGTCTATACATTCTTCAACATATGGCCACAAGTTCTATCTTTTCCATACTCCTTCCTGGTCCTTCTCATCTCTTTTTTTTTCAACTATGAGAGCCAAAATAGAGAACATTTTTTTGAGCAGAAACTCACAGATTTTCTCCTGCAGTGCTGTGGCTTTGCTCTTCACTTTAAATGAAACAGCAATGAGACTGAACTTTCAATGCTTATTACCCTCATTCCTCTAGTCCCTCCAGGCTGTTTACTTGCCTGCGTGTGTGGGAACGAGTGCACAAGGGAGTTGACTTGGTATCTTGAAAATACTCCACAGATCACGTTGTGCTGTCTTATGGACTGCAAGTGATCCAGAAACAACAGATTATGAAATACCAGCGGGGCAGATAGAGTGAAGAAAGCGGAAGAGGAGTCAAGAAGGCTATTCAGATTCGGCTCTGTTTCTCTTATCAGCATAAAGCTACATTATTACATCTGAAAGGTCCCACAGATTTTGTGGTTCTCCAGCCTCAGTGATAGGTTACTACAAGCCGAATGTGAGGAGCAAAGCAGTGGACATCAGATGCTGTGGTTAAGCAGAAAGCTTTTATTGCCACCAAAAATGAAGTGTGTGCACAGCAGTCTGCAAAGCACTGCATTGGAGTGCTCACACAAAACCAAACTCAATAAACCAGGACTGTTTACCACAGTCAGAAGCTGTGTATGACACCAACAGTCAAAATGCTTTTGTGCTGTTACTAACAGCCCTTTCTCTTAAAATAAATTCTGCAACTCTACTTTGGACCTTCAGATTCCTAAATGCCTGAACTGCTGCCCTTATTTTTTTTTCCTCTAAGTACCTTGACAGACACACTGTCTTTTGCAAGAGCCTAATTATTGTGGTGTAAGACAAAATTCTTTATCATTTTAATCTATTTGGTAGCCTTTCACAAATAGTGTTTTCCTGGGCTCAGTTTTGGGGCCAGTCTATCTTTATTAATGGTCTGAATCTGGGAGTCAGGTGCATCCTCTGTCAGTGTGCAGATGACACCAAGCTGAGCGGGAGTGCCAATGTGCTGGAGGCTAGGAAGGCTTTCCCAGAGGGATCTGGACAGGCTGGACTGATAAGCTGAAGGCACCTGTATGAGCTCCAACAAGACTAAATGATGGGTCCTGCACTTGCGTCACAACAAGTGACCCCATGCAGAGCTATGGATTTGGGACAGAGTGGCTGTAAAACTGCCTGGCAAAAAACTACCTGGGGGTGCTGGCCAGCAGTGGCTGAACAGGAGCCAGTGTGTGCCCCGGTGGCCAAAAAGGCCAAGGGCACCCTGGCCTGTATCAGAAATAGTGACCAGCAGGAGCAGGGCAGGCATTGTCCCCCTGTACCCAGCACTGGTGAGGCTGCACCTTGAATCCAGTGTCCAGTTCTGGGCCTCTCAAGCAAGAAGAACATTGAGGGTCTGGAACACACCCAGAGGACAACGGAGCTGCTGAGGGGTCTGCAGTACAAGTACTGATGAGAAGTACCTGAGGGAGCTGGGAGTGTTTAGCCTGGAGAAGAGGAGGCTCAGGGGAGACCTTGTCACTCTCTACAGATGCCTGAAAGGAGGGTAGCAAGGTGTGGGGTTGGACTCTTCTCCATGCAACAAGTGACAGGGCAAGAAGTAAGGGCCTCAAGTTCTACTGGGGAAAATTTAGATTAGATATCAGGAAAAATTTCTTGACTGAAAGGGTTATCAAGCATTGGAACAAGCTGCCCAGGGAAGTGGTTGAGTCACCGCCACTGGAAGTATTTAAAAGATGCACATATCATAGAATCACAGAATGGTTTGTTTTGGAAGGGACCTTGAAGATCATTTAGTTTTAATGCCCCTGCCATTGGCAGAGGGACACCTTCCACTAGGTCAGTTTACTAAGACCCCATGCAGCCTGATTCTGAATGCCTCCAGGGATGGGGAATCCACAACCTCGGGAACTTGTTTCAGTATCTCACAACTCTCATCTAAAGATTTTCTTCCTAACAGCTAATCTAAACCTACTCTCCTTCAGCTTAAGGCCATCCCCCTTATCCTATCACATGCCTCCATGAAAATTCCCTCTACATCTCTCTTGCAGGCCTCCTTCAGGTACTGGAGTGAATTTGCCAAAAAGGCAGTTTATCCAATGCCACAGACTCTGCTGCTGGCCTAGAAGACAGAAGTGGAAACAGTCTTTGCAGAGAAAGGTACCTCTGTAACAAAACCAAACCATGAGTTCAATTGCATTTATTTACCACCTTTTTCTTTCAAAAGGACTTCAGACTCCAAAACCACACACAAAAGGACTAGTTATGCCACATGGATGCTGAGCACACTGGCTTCACTATAGTTTACAACAGTGTGGTGTACTGCCAACTAAAATCAAAAAGAAAACAAAGGAAGCAGAAAAGACCTACTTCAGAACAACAGAGTAAGCAACTGAAATTTGGAAAAGTGCTGTGATTTCTTTTGCAACAAGTATGAGACTTTTCAGTTGATGGATCACTGGGCAGGCAGTTGTGCAGGCTATAGAGCTAACCAGTATAAGGAATGAGCACTTCCTGCTGAAGCTTCAAGCAGTTTTTCCCAAAAAATACAGGTTTGCTCTGCAAAATGTCTCATTCAAGTCCATCAGCAGCCAAAACCCAGAAGTCATAAAGAGTTTAATACAGCTGAAAGGAAAAAATTCCCATCTGAGGATATCAAGTCCACAAGGAATTAAGTCTGATTTCAGGGTAGAACACACCATAAATCCAATTTTACTGAAACCGAAAGGGAGCAGCATAGGATTTGAAAGATTTTAAAGTTTCCTTTCTGGGCTAATAACATACATTTAAACCAACAGTATAGAAAATCTCTGCTTTTGTAAAAGGTTCAATTTTTACAAAACAGCTGTGGAACACTGGTTCCACTATCTCCTAGCTATTAGGTCTTGGCTATAAAATACAGCTGCAGGATGGGAAAATTTAGGGCACCGTATCAAACACACATTGGAAATTTATTAACTTCTTGACTCTTGACTTCACATCCTTTGGAAAGTTAAACTAAGTCAGGCTGCACAAAATGAGGCTGTTACCCTGGATTAATTTCTTCCACCACAGTTTATGGGAAACTATGCCTACCATTCAGTTTTTGTCACATTAGTATTTTCTGACCTTAACAGTCTCTGACTTCAATGGGATGACAGTTAGATGATTGTAGTTTCTGATTCCAGGCTGGTAAGTTTTGCTTGGGCTGGAGCACATTTTTAAAATCAAAACTAGCTATAAATATTTTTTAAATAATTTTTTTTAAAAGAATCAAAGTAAGGCAGGAAAAGGTTTTCTTTGGTAATTTTCCTCTATAATTTGTCATTCTCAGTACAAAGAGTGATCCACTGTGAACTATAAAAATTTTAATTTCCAGGTATTGGCCTTACAGAATTACCTCTAGTGTGCCATTTCAGCCTCATTATTACAATCTTATAAGCTTAAATGCTGTTAGCAAGGTCAAGGTTCCAAACACTAAGTGATAAATTAATAAAAAGACTTCAAGAAATTACACTCAAGTCAGACATACTCTCCAGCCTCTGACAAAATGTTGCCAAGCTCTAAACCTTATTACAGACTGGCATTTCAAATATGACAAGACAGATCATTGCATTCAAAGATAAAGGCTCCATTAGTCTTTCATTATTCTCTTTCCTTCATTTGACTGCTCTAATGAAAAAGTAGGTCAACATTTCTCATCAAAAATATTAAAATGGTTCACTACCTGAAGCTCATTGAAATATCAATCACCTGATATAACAGAAATCTGTAAGAGCATATTTCCATCAATACCCATCTCTGAATACAGTCACTGGCTTAAGACCTACATGTATCACAGAATGATTGGGTTTAGAATGGACCTCTGGAGATCATTCACTCCAACCCTCTGACAAGGCAGGGTCACCCAGAGCAGATGACATAGGAAGATGTCTAGGTGGTTTTGCATCTAGAATGCCCCCAGAGAGGGAGACTCCATGACCTCCCTGGACAGTCTGTTTCAGTGCTTTGCCATCCTCAACGTCAAGTTCTTCCTCATGTTGAGATGGAACTCCTTGTGATTTATTTTATGGCCACAGAAGCCCTCCTGGTTACAGGTTTCTGACCCCAGAATACCTATATGCATTAGGAAGCAGAACTGCCCAATGAAACCAGTCTAACTTGCCTTTTCCCTAAAGATATACACATGCTACCAAGTCCCAGTTGTGCAGCTGTTCACCTTTGTTCAGTTTTTGACCTTTCAGGGATGTGTTCCCCTCTGAGGACAGTGTTTTGCTTCCCAAACATCCTACGATCCTTTGTAGCAGAATATGACGTTTGTTAGGCTGTTGGAGTTTCCAAGCTTGGGCTCAAACCAGTTCTCATCACGGTCATGAGAGAAAGATATAATTCTGTTCTCCCTTTGCAGCACCCCTATGGCAACCTCTGTTCTTTTTTCATACACAGAGGATTGATCACTCTGGGGTCAATCATTCTCCTTTTTTCCCACTTTAACAGGAAATTGCTGTGAAGTGTTAGCAATCAGGCCCAGTAACCTTTAACCAGTCAGGATGACAGCTGTACCAGTCTTGCTCTTAGGCAGACAGTAACATTTTTCTAGGGGGGTGGGAAAGCTACAGTGAAGGTGACAGCATTGCTCCTGCTCAAACCCCACTTACAAATGTTCTGCTGAATCTACATCCAGGTGCTTCTCTTTTCCATTAGGTATACTGTGGTCAATGACTATTGTTTCAGTGTTGGCTAAACAGAATCCATTTGATCTCATGATTTCTGTTGGGAGAAGAAAGAAAACAAGATTAAAAAAAAAAGCTGGAAAACAACTGTATATCATATGTAATTGACATGGCTATGAACTGATATGTGCATAGGACATTGAAAATCTGCACAGGAAAGCAGGAATGAAGAGTTGGTTTCACAGCTTCTTAAATCTGCAAACTGACAGTGCTCAAGTAATTTTATTCACCTAACCAATTAATGACACAGAGCATCTGAAGCAACTACCACTACCAAATCATAATTGTATTTTTCTCAGACAATGCCAGGCTTAAGCAAAAATAAAAAAGACATAACAAGGGAAATGAAAAGTGACCTTACAAGTTAATTCAACCTCTAAGATGTATAAAGAAATATCATGTTTTACACTGCCCTTGATACTGCTTATTTGTTTCTAACTGTGTTAGAAGCCTCCAATACAGAATATCTAAAATTTACACCTAATTCCACTGACTTACTACCATGGGGAGAATTGATAACTAAAGAACAGTATCTTATGTGAATGAGAAGTTTATCCACATCTGTGCTCTATGGAAAATCAAACTAGGCAAGTCACAAGGATTTCTTTTGAATAAATGCACTTTTCAAAAAAAATCAGCACTGACTTAAGTAGGATAACTCTTGATCTGCCTCAAGACCCTGTGTTACAGCCTTGCATTTTCAGCACAACAACAAAAAAAATTAGTCTGTGGCACAAAATATGGCTGGCAGAAAACAACCAACAAATTTCATCTATATATACAGTTCAAGCAATGAACAGGAGATGAGGCATGAGAGAGGAGGTAACTTTTTTTTAACATTACATGTGCCTGCATTAAGGTAAAGCCAATACTCACTTTGAGACTCATCTTTCACTTTCATTCCGTGTTTCACTGCAGCTCATTTTAGTAGAATACATTTGGGGGTTGTGAAAACATTGAACCCCAGCAGAATCACATTTCACATGACTCATCTTGAGCCATCATTGTATGATTGTTAAATAAGATTTACACCAAAAATTCAAATTCAGCTTTCATCTTAGAGGGCAGCCCTTTCTCTCTTCTCCATCACCTACCACTCTGAGCAGCACCTTTCAGGGAACAGTTTGTTTTTTCAGAGAATACAAAACATTTTTGCCTGCTTTTCCAAGACTGAGAGCCAGGTAGAGAGCTGCACTATGAGTAACAGGAATGTCAGTATTTTCCTAGTGTCCTTGATTTGACCTAAGAGTTACAGCATTCCACTGCTGCATGAACTGCTTTACTCATTATCATTTACTGCCATCTACTGACAGCACTGCCAGACACTGAACCATTTCCATTGTGCAACATCCAGATGAGGCAAATATCAATTAACATCAAATTTCCACCTATGTTCTTAGCATTAATTGCAGCAATCACTTGAATGATGAAATTAATTACCACAAGATGCTTCTGGATAGCTGCATAGGTAGGAGAATCTTCCTCCAGTTAATGAGGTATGACTTGTCACTACCAACAATAATTTAGAATTAAAACATGCTATTACTCAGCTGAGATAGTTAGTTTTGTTAGTACCAAAGAAAATTGATACCAGCTCTTTGCAATATCATAAACCTTGGAGGACTATGTAGTATTTCACTTCAATTAACTGTAAATAAGCTCTTCTGGTGACACAAAACCAGGAGTTGGCACTAGGTTTAAACAAAGTTTAAACCTAAAAAAAAAAGTTTCAGTATAGAAATACAAAACCAGGCACACCAGAAGCTCACAGACCTTTTGGCAACAGCAAAAGTAGCAGATGAAGAGGGGAAAGGCTAAAAGAATAGGCAAGGATAGGCTCTCCGCTTTACCCACTAGCAATCTGTGGTTTAGAACTTCCTATGTCTTCACCTGTGACAGGTTTCAATGCACTTGTCCTCCACTTTCCTGTCTAATTCCCTTTTGAAGTCACTTCTGCTTTCAGTTCCACTCTATCCTATGACAGTGAGTTCCACTCCTTAACTATGCTTTGTATGGAAACAAAACAATATTATAACCTTTCTTTTGTTTGTTTAAAGCCTGTTGTCTGTCAATGATATTGGATAACCTATAGCTCTTGTTTCAGAAGAAGTACAGGGTAATTGACCTCCTTCTATTCACAGTTTTGTGGACTTCCATCAGACATACCAGTCTGTCATCTTATCTCACAGGTGAAGGTGTCCTTCTTTAAATAACCCCTTTCTTAGACAAGCTGTTCAACAACTTGAGTCCTCGCCGTTTATTTGTATAATTTTAAATTCTATTATATCCTGAGATGAAGAAACCAAAATTGTGCATATTGTATTCAAGAGGGCGCTATGCTCCTCTCCTCTGGTTCCTTCTCCTTTCCTAATAGTACCTAATATTCTCACTGCTGACATTGCCCATTGCTTGGCACCAAGCTTACCCTTTCACAGAACTGTATCAATAGCCTCAAAATTTTCATCCATATGTGATGATGTGCAGTAAGGACTGCATTTTCCTCACATTCACTGCTTTGCATTTGTCAGCCTCCCATTTCACCTGACACTTTATTGCCTGAATGCACCTTGCACAGTATTACAAGGAAAATTATATGCTCTGTATCACAAAGCACTATTGAGAACTACATTTTGAATTGTTGATAGAGAAATAATAATGGGAACAGCAAATAAAGTAATTTTCATTCTTCAATTCTTGTGTCAACTGCAGGTAGATAACAATTCTTACCTGATATTTTAACTGGACTTTGAAAGCTTGGCTGAATTTTATGGACATTGTCATTTTTTAGAACTTGGTCCAAAGGTGATCTCTCAAAGAACGTGAGGACAACTTCAGACCTTGAATACTTAAAAAGAGAGAAATAAAAACAGACATCCATTTTTAACCAGTAGTTTGCTTTGTCCCTCTTCTCTATTTCCACCCCTTCATAGTATGACAAGAAGACTTATAATAAGTGACAGCTTGGAGGCATCATTACACAGTTCTGGCACTCAGCATTTCTCCAAGTTACTCAATAAATTGCTGCTTCTTTCAGAGTTTGGCAAAGCCCATCACATTCTAATCTGCATGAGACTGCATGTCACCATGAAGGAGGAGTCAAGCTGGGCTAAATTGGAACTTGGCTTACACACCTTCCAGGGCATGTTTATAATAGTCTTCAGAAGCTTTTCCACTTCATTAAGTCTGGCTTCTATATCATGGGCTTCTTTTATTGTGATGAGCCCTAGAAACAAAGTAAACAGATAATAAGCATAAACAAAAGCTAACTTAGGCACACTTTAGCAGCCAGAAGCAGCCCCTAAGGAAGATGTGGAACAACCTCAAATATGCCTTCCAGAAATGTCTTTTAAACCAACTGATGATAAAGCATGCACCCCAAACTGAGGTGGGTGTAGTTTACAAGCAGAGTTGCAAGCCTGACACAAACTCAGCTGTTTATGACCATATGTAGGAATTGCAAGACAAGCAGAAGTAGAACCACCTACTCCCTCACCCACAGTTTCACCACACAGCATTCCCAGCAGTGATAGTTAAACAGCCCACTTTCTGCTTCCAAGAACCATTATTCATCCCTTTTTTTTTCTGAAAATAAAAAGCAAAAGAAAACCCAAGAAAACCAAAAGACACTTCCTACAGATAAGAGGGAAAAAAATAAATACAAGCTAAACAAAAGGCTTTGAGAGCAGTTTCGTATTTCTCTGACTGTAAGCCCCAGTGAGTGGTCCAAGGAAAATTTGTCAGTATCATGTTTTTCAAGTGCAAGATAACTGTTAGGATTTTTTTTTCATCTATTCAGTCACTGAATTATCACAGTGCTGCAGAAGGGATTAAGACCAAAATTTCACTGCCAATGTCCTGAATAATGCATTTCAATGCAAAATGGAATTGCTTGGTATGGTGATCTCAAACACTGATACCATATTTTGTACGTATAACCTGCAGGACATCTCTAACTTTCCCCTCCTCCAGCAGACTGAAGGAAATACAGCACAGGCTGGATGCATGTATGGGGCATATGAGAAGTAAATCCCAAAATCTCACATCCCTATAGTGAGCCTTTTATTGCTGATATTTGCAACCTACTTTTTCTAATCAAATCATCATTTAACTTCTACATTTGTGCATCTTTTCCAAGGAGCAGGATACACCCATGAAAATGAAATACCTAAGAGAAATTATTAAATATAAGAAGCCACAATAAACAAACAAACAAAAAAACCAAACAAAAAGCTGGAACAGGAAAAGACACAATCAATTAGAACCATCAAAATTAAAAATCTGCAAAGCAGTCTGTGAGAAAGCACTTCAATATACTACATTGTGTTAAAGTAAGTTTATCTGCATCTTCCTATTCAAAAGACAAACATAGAGCCATCAAACATGCAGAGTGTGGGAACAGCATCCACAAACAGTTTCAGTCTGCACCAGTCCTTGTTGTTTGCTCCCAACGAGATACAATCCCACAAAAACTTTCCAAACAAAAGTGTGACTTGGAAGCTGTCAGCTCTCCTCCAGTTACAGCTCTAAATAAAACAGAGATTGTCTCCAAAGCAACCAGGTTTACTTGACAGCTGTCCCACAAAAGTCCCCTGTTTGTATAAGCCTTTCTGTTGCTCAAGAGTCCTTCATTTTGCCTGTTTTTTCAGCATGGCTATCCCTTCACCCAGGTACAACTCGCCCCCTCTCCTGACAGCAGAGCAATGCACACCAGCAGGCGTATAAGGGAGGTGCTGTGTGTCTTGCTTTGGCTGGTGTACACTACAGTCAGGTAGCTTTGCTTAGAAATTCTCTGAAAGGCTGTAAATGTGAATAAACTCATCTGCATGGGTCCACAGACTGCATAGTAGCTAGGCTGTGCTTGACATTACAGACCTGAATTGCATTCCAGCACCCTTCATCATCCTAACTATGGGGTGCAGGCTGGGTGGATTTGCTTGGCCCCTCCACAAATAGTTCCCATCCCACATTTAGATTGAGTTCAGATTTTTCAGTGAAAGGGTTGTCATTTTCCCTAAAAGAAAGAAGAAGCTGCCAATGGCCCCACAGCTCAGACACCCATCACACAGCAACACACTGCTGGCCATGCTGCAGTCCACATCAAAAACACAGAGAAAACAGAGCCAGCCACCCTGGTGCCAGCTGCCATGGGGTGCTGCTCCATTTCTCCTGCTGGTCTTGATCCATTCTGCATAAACACTGATATAGTCAGAGCAGAGACTGCCCAGCTGTGGCTCCCACCTCACTGCCAATCCACCAGGGATTCAGCTTTCAGCTGCTCCCTCTCCAATCTGCCCTGGATCTCGGACCATTTCCCAGATAAGCATGCACTGTTGGAACTAGTATTTTACCAGGAAGAGGGATAAATTCAAACAAATGAAGATATTCAGACTGGGAGGGGGAGAAAAAGAAAAAAAAAACCCAAACCACCTCGGCAACAACCCTGAACATTCATCCCATGAGGAAAAGCAGCCAAGTGGTCAGGACTTCTCTCATTAGTAATCAGGGAAAGCATCTGCAGCTCCACATGGTCTTTTTATGCTTCACCAAGAAGTCAGACAAGGCTGTCAGCCTGTTGCAGTGTCACAGATCGCCCCGTGGGAGGTTTTACAGCTTCTTGCATTCACAAGGAATTTCCAGCCCTGGTATATTATCTCCTTCCACCTCTTGGAAAGACACCAGCCATGCAAATCCACACTCCAACCTGGAAACTGGCACAGAAAACTTGTAACATCTGACACCATAAAAGTGTTTCTTACTGAAGCTTTCAGTAATATCAAAACCAAAAAGCAGACAGTGTAGGAAGGAGGGTGATACATCTGCCTGGACAGCTTCCTATATATGTGCTCAGTGATTGCAGATGTGCAGCTTTGGGACGTAAGGCTGCTGACCTTAAATGAATTCCCCATACAGGGAGTTCAGTTTGGCCAGGCTAAAGCCTTTATTTTCATACATCTGCAACCCAAACAAACAGAAACCACTTGACTGGCCTTATATACATATATTTAAGCCTCTAATTTCTTCTGCAATTGTCATGAAGTTTGTAAGGCCCCCATTTATCTTAATTCTACAAGTCTCTGTTTTTAAAAGTTAACAGATGCTCTTGTGGTTTTCAGTTAGTCATAGACCATGATCCCACAACCTCAGAGTGCTCCCAACCACACAGCCACGCTGACCAGAGAGAGGCCCTGCCTGCCCAAGCAACCAGGAGGAGTGGAGGTTCTGGTCCTTCCTTTCCATCTCTTTCAGCACTCTCTAACTGGCTGCTGTCATCATCCACAGCACCAAAGTGCACGAGGAACACTGGGGTTTCACAAAGTAAAGTCTCTGGTGTCAACACTGGCTTAAGGTGCTCCCACCCTCCCCTGCACCTCATTTCCTCTCCCACACCACAACACAGAGCTGCTTCTGCTTTGCTAGCACAATTAGGTGAGCAGCAGGGAATACTTCAAACCACTCCTGTCAAAGGCTTCACCTCAGGAAACCCCAGATTCCACAGAAGAAGCAAGAGACTGCAGGCAAGGATGCCCCATCCAAGCTCCTTTCTCACCCAGGCACTATATTAAGTATGAGCCAGAATTTGTGTAAAGAAGGGTCACAGAACCTCACCCAAGTTTCCAGGCCTATCCTTCACTTTGTGGGTGTTTCTCCTTTGCCTGTGTTCTTTCTCCTGTTTGGAAGATTTGTCAAGGCAGAAAGAAAGAGGAAAAAAAAATGCCAGAGACTGATGTAGGATCTCCAGACACTGGAAACGCCTGAACAAACAGACACACAGACATGCCAGCTGACACTGCAGACAGAGCCCAGCACCCCCATCATTCATTAACCCTGACACAAATGCACCAAAATGTGGATGCATCTGAAGTGTGAGGGACCCCCTGGCCACATATACAGCATCCATACAGCAGCCACAACATGTCCTGAGGCTGCTGTCTCTGCCCATGGGCATAAACACATGTCTAGCCTGTATTTCCATCTGGGGCTTTTACTACCCAAGAAACCTTACTTGGTTTGATATAAAATAAAAATAAGATACTAGTAAAGCAGCCAGTATCTTGGAACCAGTTGTGCTTTCTTCACTTGCTCAGTCATGCAACAGAGCTGAACTCAGAGCTGGGAAATTTGTTAGTGAGGTCATGGTGAAAGGCTGTTCTCATGCCTTTTTCTCAGCTCTGGCCCTTGTCTGGACTGCTAATGGAAAACATGCACAAACTCCTCCCAGGAAAACTTTGCTCTCTGTCTTGTTACCTATCCTGTACTTGGACAATTAGCTGTTATTTCAAGTGATTTAAATGCTATAAACACCTATAGCATTATAGGGTTTGACATAAACTGGGGTCCTCCTGGCTCCATTTTTTGCCACAAACCCTGCTGCCAAATACCACAAACTTGTAAGATTCCTTCACCCTGCACAGAGGGGAGCCAACAGGCTGGGTGACAAGAGGGATGATACTGCCTAAACCAGTGTGGCACTCACCTGTGCCTGGGAGACTGCTTTATTTTTATTACGTAATCAGTGACCTCATTCAATCCTTTTGACATTTTCTCTGCCCCTTTCCAGACAAAGAGCCCCGGGCAGAGTCCTTAAAACTGAAAAGGATTTGCTTTCTGTTTCAGACTAAGCGTAAGCAACAACTCTGCACAGAGCAACATGTGTCTGGAAAAGTATGGCACAAGCAGCACCAGAAGCCTGCAGCTTTCTTCCTGCCCTGGCTCCCTGGTGCTGGGGCAGCTGCAGGAGGCTGGGAGAGCAGACCAGCAGCTGTGTACCTGGCACGCTGGCTCACAGTGTGGGAGAGGGGCCCAGAGCTGCACACAGGCAGGAAACGAGCTCAGCAGCAGGGGAGAATGAACAGGGAGCCAACTCCTGATGTAAACACACAAGCCTTGGTAGGGCTGTCCTATTACTGCTGTGAGCCACCAAATCTGCAACTAATGACATTCTGAAAACCACAGATAATGCACCCCATGTTTCTACCACAGGAAGCAGGACAGGAATTGCAGCATGTGCTTCATGGCTCATAATGAAATCACAGAGCAGTCCTGACAGTCAGCATACACAATGAGCATTGTCTCAAAAATCCTCTAGTGCCCTCCAAGGAAGAGTAAGTTCATGCCCAAGTCAAGTATGTATCTGTAATGTCATGTCAATGACAACAACACACAGAAGTCTGTTTCTCTGGAGATGTACAAGTCACTATGTATACGTAATACCAAACTGCGGGCAAACCCCATCTCTCCAGTCTGAAGGACTGCACATCATGTTTTTGGTCAGGACAGGAGTAAAGAATGTCCAAAAGATACCCTATTTTCTCAAAATCAGTTCTATACATACAGGAAGCTGAACAAGAAGCCAAGGTGTACTTTCTGAAGATACATGCAAGATAGAATGCCAATAGTCCTAAATGCTGTGTGTTTTATGAAGATTAAAGTTGCATTGAAACCCTCTCATTTAATTGTCTTTCCATTCCCTGTAGGGAGACTGCAGAGTAGGTATCAAAGGGAAAAAATGAGTAACAAATAAATCCAGAGAGAAACCCTACTGTGTTCTGCTAATCTACACTGCAAGAAAGATTTGAGGCTTATAGATTTAAATCATGAGTCCATTCTTCTCTCTTTGCACAAGACTCCAAGCAGCAGTTAGGGATTTCAAATCTTTAGGGAAAACATATAAGCTGCCTTGCATGGGAGACTGCTACTTTGCTGTCTCTCCTGACCAGACTTCAAAGGGAGATGTGGCCCTTTTCCCCAGTTACAGCATTCATTACCACTGCAGTGCTAAAACTTTTTTATCCTTTTCCCCTCATTCCTCCTTTCCCTCAGATATGTTCTAAGCCTTGTGCACACACACAATCCAGGATGTAGATGGAGCAATAGAAGGAAGGTCCTAGTCATTAGAGAATAATGTTAAATTAAAGAGTCTAATTTGAGTCATCCAAAGAAGGGCCAGGTCCAAACTCAGATCAGGCTGTTAGGGACCACATCTAGACAACTTCTGAACAGACCCACAGACAGATATTCCACAGAAACATGCAGAAACTGAAGCTACTCAGCTGGCACATGGATCAGGGCTGAAAGATGACAGACAACTCAGGCCCATTTCTTCTGCTCTTTTGCTCCTTTGCACTGCTTCCTAACTCCTCCATCTGCTTAATTGGGTCTTCTCAATACCATTTCAGCTGTCATTTTCCCCTGCTTCATGGCCACCATACCTCGCTCCTCCTAGCAGCTGCCAGGTAGGATCCCTCCTCACCCCAAACACTGTTCCCTCAACCTTGCCACCTGAGAACTATGTCATTAGCCACCTCAGGCTGGATTCTGAAAAGGCCAAACCAGCTCCCATTAACGGCTGCCTCCTCTCTGGTGAAGGAAAGAAGGATAAAAGATTGCTAGAAGGGCAAAGGAATACTCAGGGGTATGTAAAGGCAGGAAATGAAAAAAAAAAAAACCCAGCAGATAGGAAAGCTTGTTTCACACAACTTTCCTTCAATAACTGCAGAAATAGCACCACAGGGATCCCTTAAGTCCAAAGACTTGATAAGATCCAGAGAAGGGCAGATAATTACAGGCAATCAGGGATGTCAGATCTTCAATTACTAGAGACCAGGACTGTCATTTTTTTGTTCTCTGCCTTTTATTTATGCTGTCTTCTGGAGCATCTGGTTCTCATCACCAGGGACAGGATCCTAGAGCTAGCTACAGCACTGGTCTGACTTAAGTCTGGCGGCTCTAGCAACTCCTCTTTGATGCCTCTCTCCTAATTCTTCAACCCATCTCTTTTGGGGCAGACACATTTACCCCTTCCCCTTGTGGGGGAGTTCATCCATCTCATGTGACAGGAGTCACTACAGCCTTTAAAAAGGATTTGTTATCAATGCAATATTGCTGACAAGATCTCTCTTGGTGGCATTACTGAGGGAGCAACTAAAAGGACACAGCAGAGCTGAAAAGAAGGGTGGGTGTAGGGAGGTGGACTTTTGACATTTATCACATTGTGCTGCCCTTCTTAAGCTTTTAAGAGGGGACCAAAATTTTTAAAGAGGTATCAGTACACAAAATTCATGTGAGTCACTCCATATTTTCAGAAGTTCCACAAGGTAGTAGCAAACATATTGAAGATATTAAGATAAATCTGTTTGATGCAGAAAGAGAGAGAGCTTTCAAAAGCCTGCCCACACCTTTCTTCTTTTGCAGTTCATATGAAGGAGATGCAGGATGGGGAGAAGTCCTGTCCAAACAACTGTCTGACTGCAATCCCCCAAAGCAAAAGTGACCATGACCTGATGACACTGGCACTCTCGAACACCCATGCAAAGAAAGGAGGCAGGTCAAAAGCGGAGAAACCCAGACCCTCAAGATGATGGGTTCTCCACACATGGTATTATTAGTTATGGGATCTCTCAGGATCTCTGGAATGGAGAAAGCACGTTTTGGTGGCAGAACACAGCAGACAGGCTTTCCCCACAGAATTCCCTGTCTTGATGCCTGATGAGCCACAAGAAATAAAAAGATGTCAAAGAAGCATGAGATAGGAGTGAACAAAGCAGTCAAAATCTGATGAAAAATGCAAGCTCATACAACCATTTTTAGTGCTCGTTTCTTATCAGGTGAGAGCTGTCATGAAAAACTCACCTCATTTCCATTCCCTTCCACCAAAACCTTCCCTGACATATTGCCTTGGTTCACCACAAAAAGGCAACTTGTGTCTAGCTTTATAATAACACAGTCAGCTCCATTTATCTCCATTATTACAAATGAACCATGAAATTCAGCTGATAAAAAAACAAACCCAGAAGCCATAAACTTAATTTTGGTTATACAGTTCTGCTAGAGCCTGATAACCAAGAGCTGCATCTTTTGTCTGCCAGACAGAAGCTCTGAGCAAGCTCCACTAATGAACTGTTGACAATGTCAACAATGAAAAGAGCACAATAGATGCAGTGTATTTATCTGTATTGTCACAGCACCGAGAAACAGCTGCTGTCTGTGGAAACCACTATGCTGCTTCTGTAGAGCTCCCTCTTCTCATAAATCACATTCCCAGATGGTCTTGTAAACAACAACAACAACAATAACAACAAAAATGCAGCATATAGAAAACTAAGTTATGAGCACAGCATTTGCAGGCAAACAATGTTCCTGGGCTGGCTCATTGGGAACTGCCCTCTGTGCTGTGCACATCCCTCCAATGGCAGCCCTGCAGGAGCTTCCCTGCACAGGCACTGGGACATGGAAAACAGTTGATCACCTGCTTCTTGCAGGAGGATGTCACCCCAGAGGCAGGCACAGGGCTTGGAGCTAGAGCTCAGCCTAGTCTCTCTGAGGGACTGCTCAGGTCTGCTGCAGGTAAAGTGACTGCTTCTGTGCTAGGAAGCAAAATAGAGGTGCAAGGTTTCTACAGGAAATCTCCACCACTACTAGAAAACTTCTATGGATGGACAGAGGTTGAGCACCCGCAAGGTGGAAGGGAACAGAGAAGTTCTGCAGAGCCATAAATAACCATGGAGGGCGGCACACCGGTGAGGGAAACCTGGAGGAAAAGAAAAGGAACAGAGAGGAAATAACAGAAAGAAGAGCAAGGGGAAAAAAACCATGACAAAGCAGAATGAGTCAGAGGAGGCATGGAAAGGAGGAAAATGAGAACTTTGGGAAGAGAGGCCCATCTAGTAATAAAATAAATCTGTCAGAGGGCTTCTGATTTGGCAGCTCAGAGTATCAAAGCAGGACCAGGCACTTCAGGTATGTACAATATGAACAGTTACATTGGAGGAGCATCTGAGCCTCTGTCCTGGTAACAAAGCAACAAACAAGTGCAGAGGAGGATTGCCAGAAACCACCCTGGCACTCCAAAGGCAAAACAAATCCCAGTTTTGAAAGGCTGCTAATGTGCTCTTTTGGCTTCCTTAAGGGGTTGATTTTGCCTGCGCTGAAGTCAGAGGTGAGGGAGGTGTATGACTGCTGACTGTATTGCAACTGGCTCAAGTTCAAGGATAAACCTTAGATGAGACCTCCTCACAAATGGTATTTAGAGAAAATAGGAAAGGAGGCGGGGGGGGGGAAGGAAGAGTCCTTTTCCAGATGTATACCTCAGTTTTGGTGTCTGTTTGGTCTGCAGCAACTATTTCTATTTCCATCAATTTTAAGTCAGCTTCTAAGTCCCTAGCTCTGCCTTTCTCAAGAAAACTGATTAAATTCAAAAGTAGACTTTGCATGGAGAAACAGACAGTTTAGTAACATTAGGCTGTGTTCATTGCAGGAGTGAATGAACCCATGTTCTCCTGTGATCCTCTTTTGTACATTTACCTAGAGCAAGGGACAGGCAGATTTCAAAGACAAATAAAATACTAGCAAGTTACTGGCAACATCACAGTGAATCATACTTAGCCACCCTGCAGGTATGCACATATCTAACCTTGTTTACCAGCTTCACAGTGAGATGCCTTGTGCTGCTGAACATCCTTGGCCTTTAGCATCAGTGTACATTCCAGAGAGCGCACTCTGCCATGCATTCCTACTAGATACCAAAGACAAAACTGTGGGAATGCCCTACTCTCCCCTGGGACTTCCCCATCTCTCATATCTAAGAAAAGGTAAGATGAACAGTCACTGCAGACAGCTACACCTCCCATCCTCTCCTCTGCAATCTCAAAGCACTCAGCAGCTCCAGCAAATAAGGAAGGGGAGAGTATTGTGGAAGCTTGTCCGGGAGGATGAGGGGTCAAGAAAGGAATGGAGAGAATGGTTTCCTCATGCTGAGCAAGAAAAGGAGCACACTCCTGCACAGCATGAACTGTCTGCTGAAGCCAGCAATAAAGGTAACAACCAACTCTTTCTAAAATTGCTGACGTTTTTAAAATAACCACAACCTTCGTTTAAAAAGTTAATAACATCAAAAAGCTCAAGCTTCCCCTCTCAGTCATATCCCTTAAACGTAACACACTGCAGCTTGACTGAGCTGTAGGATAATGCTAGTCCTCTTAATGCTCCTTAGGCAAATCTGTAGGGACTTCGGAGTCCTTCAATGCAATGCAAATTTGGCTTGCAACACTTTATCACTTCCTCCAGATAAAAGGCACAGCTGATATTCACCTTCTTTCAGGAAGCCCAAGATAAACACTCACATACACATATAAACTCACATACATATGCAAATACATTTGTATATATATATATATAAAAATACACGCAAATGTATATGACTAAATGCTAACACACACAAGAATGGGCTTTTGTCAGGTGTTTTTGTTGGGTTAAGTACATTGAGCTTCACTGTAGACAGCAAGACATCTGCTTTCAAACATGGCTTAAGAAACCATGCTTACCCCGTGAATTTTGTAAAGACTGGACATGCCTCATGCAATCTCTTTTTACATGCAAAGCTTTGCATCACTGTCACTTAGTTAAATGAGATTTTTATGTTTCAACTTTGTCAAGTTATCAGAGGCTGTGACCAGCCAATTTAAAATGTTGGTTTGATGAAGTGTTCTTTAGGCAGAGAAGCATACTCTGCAAAGTAATTTTCTTTAGAGCAGGAGTGGCATAATTTTAAACAGAGAATTGCTGAAATTGTGACGCACACTGTAATTGCTTAGAAACTACTCCTGATTTTTATTCTGCCTCTGTTGCAAAGTTAACCCCCACCCTTTCAACAAGCTAAACAGACCATAATCTACTTATATTAGGTTTCGATTTTTCAAATCCTGAACTGATGCTTTGCTCATTCCCCATTCTACTGAAGACAGCGTGCCTGTTCCTGAGATAAAGGTAAGCCAAGGCTCCAGGTTTTAGGCAGAGCTTGAGCAACGCAGGCTGAGGATGGTTAATCTTTCCCAGCTGTTCATGCATGAATGGTGTATCTACCTGGGACTGTCAAGTAAAGCCAGTGCAAGGGACCATAATCCCATCTGGCTCAAACCGCACAAATAATGCTTTGGAGAGAAGTGAAACGAGTTGAATACTTTGCAAAAGCTCAGGCAGGCCTTGAGACAGGAGAGGAACCATGCTCGCTTGAGAGAGGCACTGAGGAATGAGAAGGGCTTTAGGATAAGCAGCAGCTCCTGTGAGTAACCAATGGGAAAGGAGCACTGGGAGGGGCAGCAGGCCAAGGACCGAGTCCATTTACAGCCAGACACAGCACACACCCCAGTCCAGCTGCCAAGCTACTCTTCAGAGCCTCATAAACCCAACAAGAAGGACTACCGGCACCCTGGGACGTCAATTTTTAGTCACAGTGACTCCACTAGGTGCTGTGCCCTGCAGGCCACAGGCAGGCTCGCTCCAAACCTACCCAGTATCCTCAAAAGCCGTGGCCCAGGTGCCACATACACTTGAAGGCCATGTTACTGAGAATTCACTGCCTCTCAGCACTAGCAAAAATCGCACCCGGGCTAAGAGGTGGGGTCTGGCTTCCGCAGGAACAGCCCCATTCCCAGCCTGCACCCAAGCGGGAGTAGACAGCCCCCCTCCGGCACCCAGCCCTGCGAGCATCTGCCCCTCGCAGCCCGGAGCGAGCGGGGGCTGTGGGGGTGCGGCCGCCCAGGCTGCCTTGCGCCCATTCCCGCCGTCTGCAGAGGGCACTCGGGGCCCGCCAGTGCTGCGGAGCGCCCGGGGCCGGCGGGGCCGGGCCGCCACCTCCCGGCAGCGGGGCCGGGAAAGCACAGAGCCAGGGGACACCGGCGGGGAGAGGGCTGCGGCTCCCGCCACACCAGGAAGATGGACAGGGAAAGGTACGAACGTTTTAATGCGAGGCACATAAAAAAACCCAAACCAAGCCCACCACTAGAGGTTAGGGATCTGGCAGGAGCATGGAAAAAGACCTGTGTCACTATAAACACCTGTCAGAAAACATCCTGGGGGGGGCAGCCCGGGAGAGATCGCCACTGGCAGGGAACAGAGCTCGCTGTCACACAGGGACGGGCCAGGAATGAAGTCCAGAGGGTTTACACCTCTGCGAGCGGTGGACACCCAGTTCAGAGAACAGCAAAACGCAGACCCTCTGCAAGGGGGTCCCACTAGCAAGGTGGGAGCTTGGGAAAACTTTCCCACCCTCTCACAGAGAAAATCAGGCACAGAGAATATCGTCTTTTGCCCGTTCCTGTCAATCAAATCATTTACGTCGTAACTCAAACAAGTGGGGAGACTGGAAGGGCTAGGCGTACACCCATTTTCAGATGACTGGATGCTCCTCACCACTCTACACACTTGAAATACGTCAGAGTAGAACACGTAATTCTATCTAAAAAATATCCCAACAATTAAACACACTGAACCCAAACCCGCAAGACATCTAGGGTGCATCCTGCTTCTGCACAGCAATGCCTGAGCATGGACAACATCCCTCGAGTTTGGTTAATCCACTTCAGAAACTGGAAGAGAACAGACGTCTCTACTAAGCGCTGTTGCAATTCCCGTTTCACGGAAGTTATGCGAGGAATTATGCCAACTCCCAGAGTTGCTCCGTCCCCTGGCAAGCGCCGCAGCCCTTTTTTTTGCCCTCTTCTTGTGGCAAACAACATAGCAACATGCGGAGATTTTCTAGCTACACCCTTTTTCTTGCCAACCACCCCCAGCCCTTCCTCGGGGAGCCCGGAGGCACCGGAGAGGGGCAGCGCCAACGGAGATCCCTCTGTCCCCCCAGCCCAGCCTAGCCCGGAGCCGCGCAGCTGGAGACAGCAGTAGCGATACTGGGGTCACCGTCCTGCGTGGAGCCCTCGGCTCCAAAAGTACAGTCAAAAAAAAAAAAAAAAAAAAAAGGAGAAACACAAATCAACATCCCGGGAGGAGTTTCCGACCGCAAAACGCCCCCGCAGTTTTTCTGCCCCCCCCCCCGCCCCGTCCGGTTCTCAGCGGCTTCAGCTCCTCAGCCCCTTCCTTCCGCCGAGAGGGACAGCTCGCCCGCCCGTCCTCCCCGGCCACCGCCACCCCGGGGAAGCGGCGACCGAAACCCGCCCGCCCGCCGAGCACGGAGCGCCAGGGCCGCGGAAGCCGCTCAAACCTTGGAGCAAGGGGGAGCGGGACAGCTCTGGCCGGTCCTCGGGGAAGGAGTCGAGGAGCCGCTTGAAGAGGCGGCCGAGGTCGGAGTAGCTGCGGTGCAGGTAGAGGATGTTGCGGTCCGACCACTCGGTGCGGATCTCGTAGAACTCCTCCTCGTCGCCCCGCCGGCTGATGATGAGCCGCCGGATGCCGTTCACCCAGCAGCCCCGCACGTACATGTTCACCAGCGAGGTGCCCTCAAACACGGCCGAAGCCATCCCGCCGCCGCCCGCACATCCCCCGCCGCCGGCGCAGGGCGAAGCGCACCGCCCCGCGCCGCCGTGGCCAAGTTAAGAGGAGGAGGAGGAGGAGGAGGAGGAAGAAGAGGAGGAGGAGGAAGAGAGAAGGGGGGTGCCACCCGCCGCACGGCCCCCCCGGCCTGGCCCTGCCCGCCGGGGCTGTGTCGCCTCCCGGCGCTGGAGGGAGGATCGCTAGTGCCTCATAGACGGCGGCCCGGGCACCCTGCCCCGCCGAGCCCACGGCGCCGAGCGGGACGGCCCTCACCCCCTCCGGGGCGGGGAGCAGGGTGGCTCGGCCTCTTCTTCTCGGCTCCGCAGGAAGGCAGAGCCCCTCCCGTCTAAAGGCGGGGGGACGCCCCGGCCCCACAGGCAGCGCCCACCCCCTTCGCCGAACCCCGCGGTCCCCGCGGGGCGGGATCCTCCTCTCCCTTCTCGGGACGTTTTCGCAGACACCGCAGACATAACGAGGAATATTTTTTTTTCTCCTCGCAGTGACCCCAGAAGGTTTTTTTCGGTTTTTATTTTTTTTCCTTAAGCCTCCGTCCCGGCCAGCTGAGGGAGGAAGAGGGAGACTGCCAGGCTGTCAGCCGGCAGGGCGGATCAGCGCCCCCGCCGTGCCCCGGGAAACCTCGGTGGAGCCCCCGGCAGCCAAGCCTGCCCCTCCAGCGGGAAGGGGCGCCAGCACAGAGAAGAAAAACAGGAGGAAGGGAGCACGCAGCTGGTGCCTGGGACTCCTTCGGCCTTTTAATAACAGTCTGGCGGGACGGCATCCCTGAAGGCGCCTCCAGGAGCATCGCGTACGGCAGGGAGATGGGGAAGTCTGTGCTGCAAATGCAGTCCCTCCTTCCCACCGGGACCACATGCCATGCGGTGCCCCAACGCCCAGAAAGCGGGGACAGGGAGAGCTGGTGGGGGCCGCAGCAGTCGGCAGCAGGCATCTGGCAAAACCGGAGCAGCACTGCAGAGCAAGGAAGTGTGTGGGAGATGCCTGGATGCCTGCAAATGCCTTGGAGCTGCGGGGTTAAGATATGCATACTGAAGGTGAAGCGAATGACAGCGCAGTGATGTAGGATGCATCATCCAAAACGGGATTCTGCTGGAAGTCAGTGGCCTCCGGAATCAGGCTTTCTGAGGCAGAGGGGCTCGGCAGGGCCAAGGGAGGCGGGAGGAACTTCCCTGGGTCATGCCATGGCCCAGGGCAGGAGAGACCCTTCCTGTTTGTATAATTTGGGGAAGTCAGAGGTCGATACACTCACACTACTATAAAATTTAAGCCATTTTCTGCCAGAGTGACATTTGTGGCTCAGGAGACCAAGAATTCACATGGTAAAAATTCAGGTGCTGTTTAACCTCTCAGAAAAGCCAGCAGAGCCCACAGGCAAGTCCACTGTTACAAGGATCAGCCAAAAAGCAGTGCTTGGAGAGCATCATGGCTGGGTCAGCTTGGGGTAGCACAAACAAGCATGATGGGATGGCACAACGGTGAAATATAATAGTTTTTTGTAAAATGCATAATTAAATAACTAAACCACACTCTTTTCAATAGATAGCATTGCAGGTAGCTGCCTACATCATTCAGGTTCTACATGCCTCTACGTTAAAGCAGCTCCAACAATTGCAATGGTGTCCCAATTGTATATTTTCTGTTTTCCTTCTACATAATAAAACTGGGTTTAGCTCTCTCTGAAGCACAGTCATATATAAAGAATGCAAACAAGCAACTGAGCCTCATCTCTCCAAACAGAAAGGCACGTGACTGTTTGCTGCAGCCTTGCTCTATTGCACCTGCAGACATTTCTTTAGAGAAATCTGTGGTTTTGAGAACAGGTGGGCGATACTTAAGATGACAGAGCAGATCCTATTCCTGCTAAACTGACTTCACAGAGAGCAGTGCCAGGCCCAGAGCTGTGGTACAAAACCAAAAAAGCAAACAACCTGAAGGCACTTGCTTCCCCTAAAGAAGTGTGTAGCCTTTCACAGAGCAAAACGTGGCAGAGAATCACCTTGGATCACCAGAAAAAGAGTTTTCACATCACTGTCAGGCTAGATATGTCCCAAGTACTACGTATTAACTGTTCAGAGAGTTCAGTGTGGCTTTACAGGAAAGGAATTACTGTGAACCTTTGTATGGTAGAAAGGACTCCACACAGCTCCTTTTGTTCAGGGTAGGCTTTTGTAATCCCTCCTCTTGTTCCAGTACATGGTGGTCTTGCCTGTTCTTCAATATAAAAAAAATCCAAGCAAATAAAATGCCTTCTCTTCTGGCACTTGTTGTGCTAACCTGAAATAAACACACACCCAAAGGAAGTGAAACTTCTAGGAAGAGAACCATGAGAGTAACCCCCCCTTTTGTAAAGATGTCAGCCTTGCAGTGCTTCTGTTAAAGCAATGAAAGAACTTGACTTCTGCTCATTCTGACTGGTATTTTCTGCATTTGCAATAGAATGATTTTTGCTGTTGTTGGCCTTCCCACGACCTGTGTGTCACTCAATAAACCTCTGAGGCTCTCAGCACCAAGTAGAAACTCTGGCTTCAGCTGGACTCCACAAGGTCGTGGCTGGGGGTTCTCAATTTGGGCTAAAGTTGGCATGTGCTATCTTGTAGGTTTAAGCATTAAGTAGTTTGTGCTGTTTTTCTCTTTTAGTCTGACTGGTGCCATGCTTCCAACTTAGCAAAAATATTCAAGTCACGCAAACCCCTGTGTACCTGTCACTGCATGCTCATGGAAAATGAGTCTAAGCTGAAAATTCTATACCTAAAGGGCTTGAAACTGTCATCCTGATGCCAGATCCTACTGAATTTTACAAGTACGAAAGGTAGAAGTACTCTTATGCCTAATGCTGAACATGCGGGGTCAGTTTGTTATTCCCCCAAGAGTACGATCCTGTTTCAGAAAAACATTAATCCAGTAACTCCAGAAGAACAACATCCCCTTTTGGAGTGAAAAATAGAACTGTGCACAGCTTTAATCCTGCCACTGAGCACTTCTGGCACTTGTTGCCTGGGGCCAAATTGGTAACCCACTACAATCTAATCTCATTCTCAGCTCAGGTGGCAGGGCATGTACATATATATGTCCTGTCTCCCCTTGGGTCAGGAGAGCCCCTATTACAGCAGTGTAATGTTGACCACACATTAAACATGAGCACAAGGGATATTCATGAAAGTTGGGCTAGTAATAAACATCTATTACTGTGTGGCTCCAGAAAGGTTTTCCTTTTTTTTCCTTCCATGCTTACATACAGAAAAGAAAAGTTTGCTTTAGACTAGCAGTGTGCTGAGGAGGATGGTGGAATTCACAAGGTATCTACTTCGTGGAATGTAAAATGGATGTTCAGGAAGACCAGATAGTCCCAAAGGACATAGACATCTTCCAGATGAAAGTATCTTTTATTATTAGCTCTTTTTACTGTCAGACTACAACTTGTATCTCCTGTGAACTTTTAAAAATACTGAGAGGCTGGGCCTTTACATTTGACAAGTTTTTTACACGTATGCAGCATGGACAGAGGCACTGTGCCATGGTTGCTCCTCAGCAGAAAATAGAAAAATGTATTTGACTTTATTTAAAGTAGAAAGATGTGCTTTATTAAAATACATTTTATTCCTTCTTGTGTGACATGCAGTTTTACTATTTTCCATTTTTAAGTTTTGAGACAAAAGCCATTACTGGCAATTGCACTTTAGAGAATAAAGAGCCAACAGCCTATGTTTTATCCACTTGCATTTTTGTGATCTTACTGTCTCACTGGAGTCAGAAAATGTTATGGGAATGCATGCATTTGCTTGGCCATTTATTAGATTGATTTTAACCTATCAATTTTATGATCTTGCCTTTTACTTTCACAAACTTGTAAAGGATTTCATTCTTTTAAAATCCATGCAGGGTACCTTCCACATACTCTTAATAACTTTGCTGAAAGGACTCAGGCCCTGTAAAGGTTGCTCTGACCAAACCAATGCAAACACAATCAAAATGATGCAGCAAAATTGCCTGGATTTGAAACCAGGCCAGGGCCAAATCATGGTGCTTAAGAAGCTCAAGGGCAGGTAAGCTTTGGCTCTTATATTTGGGTTATGAACTGGGGCTAGAAACACAAATGAAGTCGAATGAGCTTGTAGCTCTAACTTTGTGCTGGGCATGTCAGCCCTACTTTTTCAGGTTTCTTCATCAGTGTAGTGGAAATTATAGGGATATTCGCCTTTTGTCATATAAAAGTAGGCTACGAAGACTTCTAAAGGCTATTTCTATACTATCTACATTTTTCTTCACATGTCCTACAGCCTGCAGTCCACTGCAGCACTTTCTTCTGCCCTCACTATAGTCCCCAACAATTACTGTCTCCCAGACTGCATCTACATTTAGGTGGAACTTCATCTAAATATCTAAGATCTCTCCCTGTCATTGTTTCAAAGTCATTTTAGAGCTCCTTTTTACCATTGTGGCTTCAACACCCTCAGCACAGAGGCATGATGATTCACCCTCTTTCTGTCCACATCCATGAACTATATACTTCTCAGGGGAGGAAGAGGCTTTTCTACTATTTTCATAATTAAAGTCCTCATTTTTGGCATTTTGGCAGGCTTTATATTAATTAATAAGGAGTGTCGAAAACTGCAAACAAGGGATAAAGAAAATTTTCACCATAAGGAATAAATGAGCCATATTTTCTGTGAGCATGACCTGACCAGTGAAACTGGCAGGTTTCACGACTTCTGTTTGGATCATTAACCTCTTTAAAGGAAACAGATTATTGTAACAGTGGCAGCCACTAACCAGCCAACACACATTTCCATCTGAAAGGTGGGTGTCTCTGGAACAGGGACACCTCAAGGTGAAGCTTCTCATGGAAAAGCTGAGTTGGAACTCAAGGATGGAGGTAGGCTGTGAACTGCAGGCAGCCTGGCTTTGGCAGCACTGTCAGAGTCATGTTTTCTGCACCACAGTGATTACCCCTGCCAGGTGATCATGCTTAAAACCACATTACTGAGGTACAGAGCAGGAACAACCAGACAGGGGCAAACAAGGGAGTATTTCCCTTAGCAGATACTGCCACCAAAACTGAAGGATTGGAAAATGCTGATCTAAAAAATCAGTCTAAATAAGTTCTGGTGCATCACCCTGGAAAGAGTCCAGGAGGGGCAGGAGAGTGACAATGCCTGCCATGGGCTAAGAAGCTCTCTGGTTGTGCAAGGTCTCTTTTGCACAAGGAAGCAAAAATTATATCCAAGCTGCCTGGCTCCATTAATAATTGCTCTTTACTATTCAGTACCTGAAGTCACTTAAGTCAAAAGGCCACCACAACTCCCAGGTCTGGAGTCATCTGTCAGCTTTTGTCTGGTGCCTTTTAAAAATCTTTCTGTCAGAGAACGTGGATGGCCTGAAACCCTGCAGTGAACAACAGGGTAACATTTCCATCCTCAGCTATCAGATTTGGTAAAACAGGAGACTGGAGTCTTTGCAAAGAAGCTCAGTTAGCTCATTTGCCTCTGTTGCCAGTGCAGTGCTGGAGTAACAAAAATCTTCATCAATTGCTCAACAAAATAATTCGTAAAGCAAGAGGGATTGAAATTTTATACACTTACTCAAGCAGTTGAAGGAAATGATGGGCTTTAAAGAGCAACCCTCTCCTCTGTAATACCTGCAAACAACATAGGGTGGGTGGGCATAGGGGTTTTTTTTCTGTTCTCCCCCAATATGCACTATTCTGTTAAAAGGGGTTTTTTTCTGAATGTACAAGCCAAAGTCAAAACAGCCTGTCCTGTTTTAGCCTCTAGTCCACAGGACAAGATCCATTCCTTCTGAACACCTCTGTTGAGGGGGAGCCCTAGATTAAATGAGCTACAGACTGAAACATTCTTTCATGCTCCTGTGGGGAGTTTTGACTGCAAAATATTTGCATGCATAGCCAGGGCACTGCTGGGACTCACTTTGTTCTCCTTCCCTCTTCCCTCAGGCAGATTCTGTAAAGTACTGAGCCCTCCTAGAGCCAAGGGGAGTTTAGAAAGTCCTCAACATCTTTCCACTTTTGGCTACCTTATAATATAGGCATTAATGTATGCACAGCCTATTATTAGAATCTGTAACATACTTTCTGGGTAAAAAAGTGCTTGAAAGACCCCTTCTTCTCCCTTAGAGTTGACATTGAATTGGATTTAATAGAACAGCCTGAAATTCCTTCCATTAAAAAGTGTATTATAAATGCTCAAGGAGCTGTAACTGCAGTTGAAAGCTAGGTATATTCCTGCCAAAGGGTAAACTAACTTCATGTAATAGGAGAATATTTCTCGTGGGACAATTTACCCTTTATGAGCCTTTTTCCTGGAGACAACACAGAAAATATGTCTTCACTATGTTTCTAGCAGAGCAAAATAAAGTAAATATACCTGCAGGTTGCTAAGAAAACCATTGGCATCAAAATATGCAAGACAAAATTTATCTGTGTTTTCAGACTCTTAGCCTAGTGCAATCAGCCATCGGGGCAATAAAGAGGTCCACAATACTGGCCTTCAGTACAGTTTGTAATGATCCTTCAGATGGCTTAACACTGCAAATTTGTATTGCATTTTGAAATAGGAAGCCCTAAAGTGTTAAAATAGATGAGCATCATTATTCTGTGTCTGCAGAAGGGGAGACTGAGACACAGAGAAGAGAAAGCAGCTTGCTTGGACTGCAGAAAGAGGTCATCCTAAAGTCTGAAGTATTTGTAGCATTTGGCATGTGAGTTTGTATACAGCCCTTAGAGAACATACTGTTTTGCAGGGGAAGGAAACCAATCACATTGCATATGACCACTAAAGGTGTATATGTCCAACAGAGCCATTTGCACATACTAACAAATCCTTTTTTGGTTTCTTTTTTTTTTTAAGGACAAACTGTTCTAATGTTCTTCCTTTTTTTTTTTTCTCATTCTTGTGAAGAAAAATCACTCAGTTTAAAAATGGTAGGCAGTGGATAACAACTTCAAACTAGGTATTTTTTTGCTGCTGTTGATAGTAATTGAAATGAGTCTTTCCTTTGCTCTTGCTACACTACCCCAGAAGAAGAAATTGCCCTTATTTTAGATGAAAACTCTGTGTCTTAAACAGGGATAACTCTTCTGCAAACGTTTGAGCCATCCTGCTGACCTGCAATAAGCTATTCATGCTCTTAAAATTAAGGGCACACAAAGTGCTCAGCTATGTGAATAAGGTGCCCTTCAACATCTGCTTAAGGCAAGGACAAGTTCTCAATGAAAGAAATACATAAGGGAGTCACAGCAACAGGAATTCTGAGTATGACAGACATGCAGGATTGGACCCTGAGCCTGAGGAACAAGTATTGCTGAACTGCATTCATTCACACGGCAGCATCCGTAAGACACAGCTCATCGGTGTTTGCTGTTTCAAATAGTTGAAGTCAAAACAAGCGTGAGTGATTTGATGTGTCTACACAGCATAATTAGAGATGTAAACAATAACTGCCACTGCAGAAACTGGAGCAATATGCTAAGTAATTACCTGAGTTATTTTGGCCTGGCTATGTTCTGCATCATTAGTATAATTACGGGAATTGAATTCAAGCCCATCATACCTTTGATAGTTCAGTTTGTGCACAACAACCTCAGTCTCAATTTTTATGATGTTTCCTTGATCGCCAAGGGTGGCCCATGCTCTCTCCCATTTTTTGTCATCTGAGCTACAAAGGAAAGACCCATTAATGAAAACAAGGTTAATTATGCTTTCATCAGAATGGCTGCAGAAGAGATTTCTTCTGAGAAAGAGCAGAGTGGGGAGTCCATTTGTTCTATTGCCTTCCTCCTTAAAAAATAAAGTAAAACCACACAATGAATGTCTCTATTTACATTTCAGAGTTCTTTTCATGCGTAATATGCCTGTGTAAATGTACCAAACACAAGTGAAGCATGAATAATATGTGACTATTTTTCCCTTTTTCCCTATATTGCTTAGCACTCTATTTTTTAACTCTTCCCAAGAGCAAGAAGGTAACCATTTCCCTGCCCCCTTCCTCTTTGTTTCTTTTTTTTTGTTATTCAGGACAGGGCTTGTAGTGAATCTGTTAGGACTATTGTGCTATATTAATCAGTTCTACTTGGTGCAGCTCATGTGTGAATCGAGGCTTTTTATCTCTATGAGAAAAGATATTTCCCTTTATAGCATTCTAGATCAAATACTGTGTTGGCCTTACAGGTTTTACCCCTTCCAAGCAGACATATGAGAAATATTTTCCCTAAAGTCCTTATTATTATTTGTCACCTTATAGAGGCCAGAGATCTTAAACATCCATATGGTTTGGGATCATGTACACTTAAAACACACTGAAAAAGGTAGCAGAGCACCTTCTCCTTATAAAGACAAGATCTGATGGACAACTCTTGTCACTTTCAATAGAATGAAATTAATAAAAAAACCTAGAAAATCTGTGTGTTTGCATAGGACAGTGTTAATTCTTCTGTAACATCAACTAAGGACTCTCAACTGAACCCACTGTGAAGCCTCAGATAAGCATGAAGAATGAAGCAGAAGACATACAGTGGTTGTAGTGTAAATTGCTGGAAAAACAACCTCTTCCCATATTAAAAAGACTCTTGACTAGACTGCATAGATGCTTCCAGTGCAAAAACCTATCAGGTTCAGCATTAATGATATGTTGTTTGTCTTATCTGGGAGAAGATGGGATGCAAAGCCAGTGCCTGTTCTTATTTCCATACCATGCAGGTAAAGGCTCATTGTATTCCAGTGCTAATCCCTCTGGACACCAACTGATTTTCAAGTGCAGTGAGCCCAAATTAGTCCAGCTAAAAAATCTACAGAAGCATCCAGTTTTCAGCACACAATGCTGTCATATCCCATGGGTCAGAGCCAACAAACAATGCAACATGAGGCACCAACCCAATTCATCTTGTGAGAGAGGGAGGGTCTTCACTGTCAATATCAAAAGTACAAATTCTCAATTTCTGCTGAAAGTGAGGGCTATGCAGCAGGAATTGCTGAAATATCATGCCACAGGATTGCTGTAAATGCAATGCATGTTTTCTTTAGGCCCTCCCACCAAAATTTACCCCTTGTTATCACTATATGATCCCAACACAGCCCTTAGTCCAAGACCATCTCTTCTGCTACTTCAGTGAAACTTCTGCAAATAGAAATTAATTGTATTAGAAGTTGGTAGCTGTACACACAATCAATCATCCCAGAAATCAAGTGGACATGAAGGGAGTTCAAGGAGTCCTCCTGAAGGAGAAGTAGGTTTTAATGGGAGTAGTTAAAAACATTTTGACCTAAATAAATTAAAGATTCAATACAATGAGAAAGCAACAAATGATGAAATACAGACTTCTGATGGAAAATACATATTGTCTGACTGGAGCAAAAAGTTAACAAAAGAAGAAATCTTAATCTAAATACAAAAGGGTTTCTGAAGAGGTTTAGTAGGGAATTTACTCATGAGGGTTCAAAACCTTACTTTACTCAATTCAGTGTCTAATTATGAAAGACATTTTCACAAACTCTGCAGATGGGAACCTCTGCATGAAGAAGGGGTTCTTTGGGTGGGAACACTATCTTGGTGCCAAACTCTTCTTTTATGCCACTCCTAACAGTGCCATCACTAACATCCAGTGATTTAATTATATAAGACAAAGAGATAGGATAATACAATCTTATCTTAAACATATGGTAAAATATGGATCTGTGAGCTAGCCTGTTGATCAAGTTGCTTCTCTTCAGTTGTTGCCTGACAAATATTAAGGCTTGTTTTTCCACTCCTACCACTTAGATGTCTCAGTTTTCTTATTTCCTATTACTCTAACTCAAGATGAGGTGACAAAAACTGCCTAGAATGGTTACTTGTAGCTGCTAAACTAGTGCTATTTTTTTTCTCCTAATCTTTGGTGAACTTCCTGTGTAATGAGGATCCTATTCTTCCTGTCAAAAAGGTCTGACCTAAATCCCAGTCCTATGTCATCTTGTGGTGACTCCTGCAGTTAGAGCTACTAAAAATAGGATTAAATGAGAGGTATGCACAGTTAGCTAAGTGCCACTATTATGTGCCATTTTCTTTGACTTGTATTTGCTTTTGGAAACTCTTTTGCCAATGTATATTGCCAGTGCATCTTCTGTTTATTAAAAAATAAAACAGGAATTGTGGAAGAGGTTTTACAGTGACTTCTGGGAGCCAGAGAGAAGTTTGATAAGAGGATGCATGTTTACCCCTGAAAGAATTTCCTACCAAGGCTGTTGACATAGGAACCAAAAAAGAAAGAAGGATAAATAAGAGAAACCTGCAACTGCCTATTCCAATAAGCACTTTGTTTGTCTTTCCTGACCAATGAGTAAAGTGCAAACTTATGAGTTTTGTAAGGATGTATAAAAAGCATGCATGAAATAATATAACAATTTTGAAGCCTTCTAAAAATGGAGTGTGCTGCTTTGTATCATCTCTGTATTTCAACTAGGACAGGTAATGATTCTGTCTGAGGAACTCTTGGGGTTTGTTTTTTTTTTTTTTTGCTTTTAAATTGCTTTCTTTTAACATTTGTGATCAAAACTTCATAATGCTGCTTGTGCTGTGAACAAAGAGACCTGTAATAAAAGCACTATTAGTGTTGTAAGGATACTGTTTGTTGACAAAGTCCCAAATGTGAAGCAACATTTGTTGGTTGTTCCAAGAAATTTCTAATAATTCAGCTTGGGGGGCTGGATGGGAATAGTGGGGTAACTTGGTTTTTGTTAGGACTAAACACAGTGAAGGACACCTTTTCACTCATCCCCGAAGATATTCCCCATGAATTTGAAAGTTTTTCTGAAAATTTTGTATTGATGTAGCTCTACCAGCACAGATTAACTGGTGCAAAGCACCAGAGAGCTCTGATCACTCCCATGTACAGCTACGTGTCAGCACAATAAAACACAGAAGCCAATGAAGCCCATGCAGAATTAGGCATGGAATTGGAGCTTTACAGCAAAATGTTTCAATGGGACCAGAATTTGAGGTTTCTGTTCCTCTCTAAAAAGAGTCATCAGGAAGGATCTAGTGAAGACAGAGGCATCTGCAGAGATGAAAAAGAGATGAGAGACCTTGGGAAGACCTACAGGGAATAAGAAAACTGACAGACTAAGCCCTGAAAAGCACAGCAGCTTTCATGTCTTTTTAGCTGCACAGAAAAATCAATACTGGGGCCTTGTATCCTCCAATCCTGAAAGGAAGCAAAGAGCACAAAGGAGAAACAGCATAAGTATCAGCCATCTGCTTGTGGGGAACTGCCGCTCCTGTGCTTTCCAATAGGTGATGGATGGATGCAAGCCTGTCCTGGCAGGTGGAGCAGCAGCAAGCTTTTGTTCCTGCCTTGCCACAGCTCACAAATGTCACCTTCTTTTGAGTGAGAAGTTGAGCAACTTCTCCCTTTAGATGGCTTGATACCACCCCATGCCAGAAAAAGCCCTGTCTACAAAGCAGTTCAGAACATAACTATGTTACATACAGCCAGCCCCTTGCACAGCACCTGAGTAAAGCAAGGGAAATTCTTCTGACTTCCTCTTCTCCACAGTTGCAATTTTAAAAAGTGCATGTGTGTGGGGGAAGAGATTCAATGCCTCTTAATTGTTCCCTGGCTTCCTGTCAAAAAGGTCTGGGCCTAAAATCCCAGGAAGCTTCTCACTCCCTGTCTTAGGCAGGATTCAGGAGAACAATAGTTGGCTACAATCAGTGATGCTGCAGCAGAGACTTGTTAAAATATATGTTTGCATTGCTGTCTTCTACTGAGAAGTGCCAGTATGTAACAGCACACATAACTGTTAAAGCAGAGAAGTATTAGTAGTGCTAAGTGCTGAAAATCACACACTAATTTATCTTCTAGCTTCTCTAGCAATTGCTAGCAGGATTTATCTTACTCTAGAAAGCAAACCAGATGGATAGAAGGTCTGCAGAGAAATTTACCACAGTACAACTCAAGAACAGAAGAGCTCATTTTTCTCCAACAGTGCATTTTTTATTCTCCATTTAGTTCCAAGGGTTGGTGATGCCATAGCACCCAAGAAGGCAAGACTGGCTGGCCCTAGAGTAATTATTCCTAACATCCCTCTCAATGATGTATTACAACCTTCAAAACTGATAAGCAGTTTCTTCCAGTCTAAACCCAGAAGTTATCTATCCCATAGTACTTTTCCAAAGCCATATTTGGTACTCAAATAACTTGGCTTAATTTTCCCAGAAAAAGCAACCACTCTTTGCCTACTGGAGCAATGACAAAGTTGTCCAGCAAGAAAGACTGAGCCGAAGTAGGTACCCCTGCACATGGCTGCCACTACCAGACAAGGGACCCCAATACATGACTGAGGGAAATAAACATAAAAATACATAAAACATACAAAGTTGCCATTGCATCCCACTTGCTTCCCACCATTGTCAGTACAAAACTATTAAAAATACATAATGCTTCCCAGCTTGCTCCTTTTCATGTGATGAGACCTTCCTGATAAATGTTTTCCTCTTCAAATCACGCTCAATTTCCTCAGATGCCAAGGGACATAAAAAAAAAAATTTAGTAGATTTGAGGCTGAACTCATTGAGAATATAAAGTGCCATCTTTTATTTTTCTCTCAGATTGCTGACACTCAGTTGAGTCTCCCACTCAGGACTCAGATAATCCAAGATATCAGCTGTGTCCACTGATTCAGAAATTGAAAAAAACAATTTCGAAAACAGTAAACAGGACTGGAGGGCCAAATCCTTCTTGCCCGGCTTTAAGGCAGAACCATGCATTAAATCAGTCCTTTCCTTCAAGAAAGGGTGAAGCACAGATGTGGTTGTGCAAGCATCATCTGCTTACTTGGGGACATCCAGTCAGACCACAGCACATCAGATGAATTGGAAGGCCAAGTAGAGCACATCAAACTAGAAGGTTTGATGATCAAACTCTCTCAAAATCAGGTTGCTTACTATAAACATCCCTGCATATGCATGTCTGGTGCCCACCCACAGCTGCTCAAGCTTGACCAAGTTGCACAGCCTAAAAATATCAAGATCACCAAGGAAATTCTGTGAAAAAACAGCAATAAAACCTTTTTTGTCCTACCACCACAAGGCTTGCTTTCTTCCTTTGTTGCAGTAATTCATTTTGTACAGATTTAACAAGCTAAATCCTAAAGTCCTTCCTAAAACAGATTTGGATCCAAGCTGCACTGCATACTAGCTGGCATAACTGAGCTTAGAATTCAGACTTTCATTCTTCTTTATTCCTTTTCAGGCAGCCTTCCTGCTCCTTCAAAATAAAGCACAGAAGCAGTTACAGAATTAAGAGTTCATCTCTGCGTAACTAATTAAAGGGCATTTTTGCCGTACTTTTTGCCTTTTTAATAGCACCATGGTACTTTTGAAAAGTAACAGTGGCTTTAACAACTAATGATGATTTTAGAAATAGAAGCAACGGTTTGCTTTGCTTTCCCTAGTAGGATTCAAGAAACACAGTGTGGTGTAGAAACCCCTGTTGTGCATATCTGTCTCGCACAGAGATCATTACCTGGGTGCTTGTGTGTAACAGACACATCATTACCAACTTTCTGTTCCCAAGGAGAGGAAGGACCTCTGGAAGGAATTCATCACAGTTATTAGGTTGCAGGTTTCTTGTGCTCAGAAAGGTCCCTAAGCTTTTGACTCATTCAGAGATGGTCTTCAGAAAGCTCAAGGGCTTGCTTCTGCTCCAGGGAGGAATAGTCTGAGTAAAAATCCCTGATTTCAGTGCTGGCTGGGGAGCAGTGCTGCTGAGAAGGAGCTCAGGGTGGTGATGAATAGTGACCTGGGCACCAGCCACAGCCTGCCTGATAGCCAAGGTGGCCAGCAGCATCATGGGCAACAGATCACAAATTATTTCCTTTTACTTGGCATTCATGAGACTACACCTAGAATATGGCATCCAGCTCTGGCCCCAGGGGTGAAAACATGTAGAGTCAGACAGGACAAGTCCAGGAGGGCCAGAAGTTGTCACACAGGTCTGTGAGGAGACATTGGTGGACCATTACTTGTTCAGGCTCGAGAAGGGGTATCTTTGGGTACATGAGAGTAGACTTCCTGCACTTTCGAGAAGAGATAAAAAGGGAAGTACATAGCAGAGAGATGGTGACCACAAACTGAAACAGGTATAGAAGGGGGAAACTACCCATTGGGGCAGTCAGGCAGTGGCTCGGTTTCCAAAAGGTTGTGTAATCTCAGTCCTTGGGGGATTTCAGGACTTGGCTGCATAAAGCCCTGAGCAATGTGGGCTGATCTCATTGCTAATTGTGCTTTGGGCAGCAGGCTGAACTACAGACCTCCTGAGGTCCCTTGTAACCTAGAGGGTTTTTGCAACAAATTAATAAACAATAACAACTGTAAAGTTTTAGGAAGCAGGATTTTTCAGATGCAATGTACAAAAAAAAAAAAAAACAAACACCCTCCCCCATCTTCCTCAACAACATGTAATATTGAGCAATTATGCTAAAATCTACTTCAGATATCATGATCTGACACTTGAACTTTGTCCTGACTAGTCACTTCAGAGATTAATGTACTTGGGATTCAGAAGAAAGAAACCCTTTCCTTTCTTCCTGCAGGTATTCATAACAAAGCAAAGAAGGGAGTGTATTATCAAAGCTTAACTGCTGTTGAAGTTTTTGAAATAGAACTTCTGCCTGTTCTTCCAAGGAAACATCTGCTCTACAAATATAAAACCAGACTAAATCCACTAGTGTCGTCCAGGGAGATTCTTACCCTGTGTACACTGGCCCAAGTTTGAACAACTCCCCAAGAAAGAAATTCTTCTGAATCTACACTGAAGTTTGAATAGCTGGATCTCAGCATAAACAACTGTACAAGGAAAACAAGCAATTAATTTATGTATGCTTAAGAAGAATGAAAAGGCAGCAAAAAAAAATAAGTGGTGTATATCACCCTTTGTTGGCATATGTGGGAAGCTCATTAACACTCTTAGCTCCTAGATTTATATGTCCCATAAGGTGGCCAAACGGGGCTGTGAAACCTGAGCAGGGAAGGTTGCTCTCCACTACCTGCACAAGGACTGGTGAAGTCCTGTCAGCTGTATGGGGCTGTGCATTAGATGCCCAGAGCGCTTACTGCGAGTCCCTTCAAAGAGCCAAACATGGTGCCACCTTCCCGCCTAAACGAATGGACTCGGAAATCACGTGCAGCCCATCCTGCTCCATGAGCTCCTTTAACATCCGAACACATGGGCCTGGCTTTATTCTTCATAATGGCCTAGATTGCTGATGACCAACTTGTGAAAGATGTGCAGGATCAGCTTCAACATTAAGAAGAGTTTCTAACTGGATCCTAGGCTCATTGAAAGGTTTCTGATCTGGAAAGATCATCTATATGGCAACTTACAGGGTTGGTGAGTAAGTTCAGTGCTGAAAACTTACCTCATTCCATGCTTTGAAATGCTACACTCTGTTTTCAAATTAACTCCCATTCCTGCTTGGGTCATGCAAGTTTAAATACTCCTTCATACACATCTGTATTTTAAAAAGCATTCCAGAATGATCCCCCTCCACTCTGCAAGAAAAATGCTTTGGGGAATTTGTAGGAGGATTAGAGCTTTAACTACAAACTGCAGAATAAAATATTGAAGTATTATAATGCCTTTTCAGAAACCAGCTTTTCAAAAATAGGCATTTTCTTGAGCAGTTCTGTGGTAAAAAGTCCTGCCCATGAGTCTTCTCTGCTTTGAAGTCTTAGCACTTCTGCAAAATAGAAAAAATTGAATGTGGAGCACAGGGACTGTAATTATGCTCCATCATTCAAAATAAAGGGGAATAAAAAGCTCAAGCTTCTGTGAGTTTTAAAGTTGAAATGGTCATGACCATGAAAGAGATGGTAAAGCCTCAGGATAAAATTCCAGTTTTGCTGAATTTGTCAAAGGCTCTACTATAAGGTTTCACACTTAGAATTCTACTCCATGGGCTTGAACCTGGCTTTATACTAGTGTAGGCCTTGTTTTATTGTTAGTGTGAAATTATATGCAATTCCCATATTTAAAAGGAAAATGTTTGAGTGAAAAAGTCTTCTTTTCCTTTGCTTTGCTCATACTTAAGCATCCAAGTTCTTTAGTTAAGTAAATAATTCAGGAATTTTCAATAAAGATGAAAATAATTTTTGTATGTTCAAGTAGAATAAATTTCAATGCTAGATAATATTTAGCAGCTTGTAATTACAAGAGGTTTACAAGGCTTTCCTTGTAAAACAGAAGGATAATTAAACTTTTTACTTCAGAGAAAATGTCATATTATTCAGTATAACCCAAGTTATAAATGGGGCTGATGAAGAATTTATTACATATACAGACTGCATGCTTCTCAGGAGAGTGCTGTGTGTCTCTAACATATCCTTCTAGACAGGGAAAGATGTGCCAGAAATAAAGATGTGCCAGAAACAAATCTAGTGTTATAATGGGAAAGAAGGCAAATTATCAAACAACTGTCTAATACAAAAGTTAAAACCAGTATTTTTACATTGTATAAATCCTCACATATGTAAGAAGGAACTATTAGCACTTGAAGGATTTAATTTTTCCCTTTCTTGTAATGTTTCCAGTGTGAATTTATGGTGGTCCTACTAACAATCAGCAACAGAAAAAAACCTCAAAAAACCAAAAAAATATTTTAAAAGTGAAATTGTGTTTTACTGAAAAAAACCGCCCATATTGCATATAAAGGAAGACAAAGGAAATAAAAAAAACCAAGGAGATTATTTTCTTGTCCTGGTGGAAAGCAGAAAATCTACAGTGTATTTGCTGGCAACCCCTGGCATACAGTCCAAAGAGTAATAGCAGCTCACAACTGCATTTAGGAGCAATTTCACTTTCATTATGCTTGAAGTGAACACTTTCCCAAGTAATGCCTCCTGACAACAGATTGCTGTGCCTACACAGCATCATGTGGCTGTGTGGGCATGCTCTGTCATACACTAAGGACCTGTGATGCACCTCAGACATGATAAACATTTACCACTTGGTTCAAAAGGAAGTAAGGAATACTTTAATGCTACTGCTATCAATTCTTATCACATATATTTTGTTAGGCATTCATATCTTGCTTGCAAATTGTGTTTTTATCATGCCTGTAACCCTGTAATTCTGGTTGGATCAGATCAGCTGCCATGGATTGTTACCTAGACCTGTCCAAAATAGCACACTTTTAGAAAAGCTTTTTTAGAAGTCTCTTGGGTCATTTGTTCTAATCTCTCATCACTTCTGATACAGGACTCTAGCTACAACCCAGGAACACCAATAGATCAATACAGTGCATTGCACTTGCCAAGTAATTTACATACTCTTGCAACAGGCAATATCATGTTCTGGTTATGTTGATTGTGCCCTAAGCAAAACACTGCAAACATTTCCATTTTAGATTTATTCTCAGACATTCCCCTTGTGTAGTTCTCATGCCCCATATCTCCATTTTCTACTTTCTACAAACCTACTTGCATGGATTAAACCTAAAATGTCCTTTTTACAACCAAAGAAAATTAAACATACCAGAAATGTGAAAGCCTGCAATAACACCATCTTCTCTTCTGCCATGTTTATGGCCATTTCCTGTCCTGTGATACATGATGGAGTCATTCTCTTGAAAGTCAGCATGGGAGAGTGTGAGCAGGAAACAGGTTCTGTTAAAACTATTGCCATGCTTTAAGTGATGTGTAACTCAAGGTCATTGACTGTGAGCATCATAGCAGTCATTTAAGTGTCAGTCAATCCAGGTTTTGGACTAAGCTAACTCTTCCAGAGTCATTTGGCCTAATACATGAAGGAAAATCATTTCTTGACATCTATTTCACTCCCCCCACCACCCCAGCCCCCCAAAATAAGAGAGATCAAATCATTTCAGACAAGCATAATAGGATGTTATTACAGGATGTTGCACTGGATCACCTAACACTTCCAGACGCATGCTCTTCCTTTGCTGCTCCAGTTCCCTCCAAAGTCAAGGGGCCAAAAACCTTTAGTGCAAGATATTCCACCATGTAGAATACATCCACATAGTCTTAAAGCTGATATCTGAGAATGCATCAGAACTCAAGAACTTCAATAATTTATTGCTGTTCAAAATAAAATCATTTTTGTACCACACAGCAGCAGGAAAAATGTAGTCTCAAAGAAATTTGAGAAGAATAGTATCTATTGCATGCTTCTTGTTGCCGTTTTAATTCAGATTGTGAGGATTTATTATTTGCCTTGATAAACATTCAGATTTCCTAGTTAAAAAAAACCCAAACAACAAAACCATCAGAGGCTAGAGAAAGAAAGAAAGTTCCTATTTGCTGTGCTTATTTAAATATAAACAACCCCCTGCTCTTTCCTCATTTTTTTAATGTTCTTTAGTCAAGAAAAGTCCAGTATTTAGGTAACTTTCTTTAGTTTGTGACTCTGGAGTCAATTTCAATGCCACAGGCTCTTTAGTGGATTAGCAGAGAGAAAGGCTGAATGATTTGATACAGATCAAGAACCCAGAATATTTTGTGGGGATGCAAATGACAATTGGCAATTGGTCTTCCTTTTTGATAATTCTATTCTGTAATCAAAATTCTCATCCCAATATCAGATTCCCACTTCTAACATTTCAGAAGCATTGATAATCTGAAATCACTCTTCAGTTCAATTCCTGCAGAAGCAGGTGACACTTACTTTGGCGTCTTTACAACACATAATACCAACAAATAAGCATTTAGCTTTGCCAAGGCAAAATGCCCCCAAATATGATGTATTCAGGACCTCACAAATGCAGCTCCCTTCAGCTGCCTACAGAGTTCAGCCCAGTTAATTACAATACTTGCCCACACAAAGCAGCTCATTAACCTCTAGGTCATCCTAATGAAAATTCTTGTCAGATCAATCCAGATTTCCACCTGGACCAGGTAAAAGGAAGTCTTGGCTTTGTTTAGAAACCCAACCCAAATGAAAAAGGTGGTTTCACCTTTCTGGTTGCATAGCATGGCCCCACTAGCAATTGCTCTGGCTCCTGTTTGGAAGAGGAGGGCAGCAGAAACAAATACCTTCTCATTTATCTTGTCCTGTCTTACAGTTTCATTTAGGTCAGCAGCAAATCTCACATTTACTTTATGAAATCTTCAGGTTTTTACATGTTTGCTTCTATTTGTCACTTCAAAAGCTCAATTTGTCATAACTGGCTCCTACTCTGAGTTTCCCCTTGAGCACTTCAATGCTCTCTGTCTAGACATTACTTCTATGTATCAGGTCAAAATTATTTTCTCAGTTGTGCTCGGCTCTGGGCAATAAATCCCTCCTGTGTGGTAAATGCTACAAAGACTTTCCCCTTCAAAAACTGAAAGGAGGATAAAAGCAACATTTTCCTTACAAAGAAGCAGCCTCCCCTCTCTTTGTAGATCCAAAGGAAAATGTTTAAAAATTAATTTTAGTTTAAACTCCTCTCACTTTCATTTGCTTACATTTTCATTTCGTGTTACAAAAAGAAGCAGTGAAACAAGTTTGCCTGTTTGGCTGTTCTGAAACTAGACAAAAGTTTTTCTCCTCAATTTCATATCCAAAATATTTTCCAGAGAAAAGAGCATGAACTGTAGTAGATATAAAAAAAAAAAAACTAATGAAAAAGGAAATAATGATCTCTTTAACCCATATATATACTGACTCTTTTATCTTCTCCATTAGAAATCTAGGACTTTCAAGAGCATTTTAATATCCTGTTCATTTCCTTTCATGATTTTATGCATGTTTGCAGAAAATTAATTCTATTTTCAGACAGCATTCTATAAGAGCAAAAGAATTAGAAGAGTTTGTTTGGCAGAACAGCTTATGAGAAGTTGCTCCTGTTCACAGGAGCTAGACTTGGCATTCTCAGTCACAGTGTAGCCCTCTTCTGTAGCAGATCCATAAGAAAAGAAAAATTCAACTTTTTCCATTGCTTCTTTCTTCAAGAAAATTAACTGAAGGGCCCACATTTTATGGGTTGGCATGTGTTCAGTCAAGATTAGTGGGTGATATCTGCCTTCATCAACAAGGTGGTAATTTAACTCTTGCCAAGTGTGGTGGTTGCCATCAGAAATGAGTCTGGAATAACTTCTAAGTCAGGCTCAGCCTTTCGTTCATGAATGCAAATCCAGAGAAAAGGCATCTATCCCTGTAATTGCATTAACATCCCATGTAGGGTGATGGTATTTGGTCCACGTACATCAATAAAAATATTCTCATATTGAATCTTTGTTATTGGGGACAAGAGAGGTATTTCTTTTGCAACAAGAGGAGCCCAGCACAGAATCAACCTGGGCACATTGAAACATAATGAACACCTTTGTGAGGAGGAGAGGAAAAGGAAATTCTTTGCATGTATAGAAACCACATTTTTGTATTTTGAAAAGGGTTCTTTTAAGGACACTCTGCAAGGACAGGTTTGGAAGTTTTTTTGATGGCTGCTATGTCACTTCCTTCTTGTCTAGCAAAAGATGAATTGATGCATTTTGACAAGCTCATACTCACAACTCAGATAATTCCTAGCCAGCCATCACATAATATACAATTTAAACCAACATAATAATAAAATAATGCAGAAAGTTTGGGGATTTTAAGAACAACTTTTTAGTATTTCAACTTGAGCTTGCTGCCACCAAAGACACTTAGTGCTCTGGGGCTTACAACAGTAGCAGACTTAGCTTTCAGCACTGAGCACTTAATCCAAAAAGAGCTTATTTACAGGTCAGCTCTTCTGAAAATCTAAGTCTCATGGTAGGAGACATTACCACTGTACCATCATGTAAGGGGACACCATGACTATACCATCGTGTAAAGACCATTTGCAGTTATAAGCCTAAGCTGTTTTTTTTTTAGGAAATACCAGGCAATGTGCACTAGGCTTGCTGGTGTGTAGTTTTGGGAATTGGAACAAAGAAGAGAATTAAGAAAGATCCCTTTGTACTGCTGTATATGGGCCTGCTGCTTTTGGGAAGTTCTGCAAGTTGCAGAACTGCAAACCCGGCCTTGGTGAATTTAGTAATGCCAGCAAGCATCAGAGTTTACAATATAGGAAAAAGATGACTCCTAGAAACAAGACATGGAAGGTAAACACAGCCAAGGAAAAGGCATTCTTAGTGCCTGAACATCCTACACTACTGTTGCAAACATACATAGGACAGTCTAGTTGTAGGATACAAGAGGAGGACCATAGGAATGCCTTCTGTGAAAACTTTGCTAAAGAAAGCATTTATTCTAATATGTCCAGCATGTCCTTTTGAGACCCATCATCCACATACATTAAGTTCTTACTGCTGCTTTAAAACCAAAAGGGTGTCTGGGAAGGCCCTGAATACCTTAAGTAATGGAGACTGACTGAGAGCTATTGGGGCAGAAGGCCTCACAGAAGCAATTCTCCAATGATCAAGCTGATGTTCTTGAGCACTCTGTAATTTCCATCAATGCTGAGTGTGATGAGTTCAAACACAATAAGAAAACCCAGAGGCACCTATTGATGTGAGTTGGAGTGGGTTTGATGTCCTCTCCTGACAAGACAATGAGATTAAGAGTGGCCAGCATCCTTTTTGGTAGACTGGGCCACTTCTGCAGTTGTGCAGATCACACTGCAAGCCTTAGTGTGCCACATCTCCCCTACTTACCTGAGTTCTGCTTGTCTCCTGGCAAGCCTTAAAACGTCCCAAAAAGCCAACTGGAACAGGGGAGAACTGGTCAGTTTGGGACACATCAGACCCCCCTGGCAAAATGGAAGAGGGAAGGGAGAAAAGGAGCAGTGAGACACGCACTGCCCTTGAGTGAGGGCAGAGAGAAAACTGCTGCAGGGCAAAAGGCAGCACCTGCCAGGCAGCTGCAGGACAGCCACTTGGGAAAGGAGGATGGCAAGACACACAGAAAGTTTGTAGTTGCAGTAAGTACCTTATTGCAAAATTCCTTCCAAATCCCAGGAAATACAGCCCATGGGAGCAACAAAGGGTGTAACCTTGCAGGTCAAATGCAAAACCAAATTATGCCAGTTCTTAGTAGGTGACCTCTTAAATGTACATAGGCATGCATAACAAGATGAGACAGTTGTGTGCAGAGGAAGAGCCAGCTCCAGTGACTGGATATAAAATGACAAGCCTTTTCAAAAGAATGCATTTGTTTCAGATGAAGTTTAGACTAACAGGCTTTTAGGGTGAGCCTTTGCTCCCCATCCCATCTCACAAAGGCCACAGAGCTGTAAAGCTGGAAACCAAGGAGAAAATCTGAATATGGTTCTAGACCATTTTTTACAAAAACTTCAAGAAAATTCTTCCATGACAGCAGCAGCCACTGTACAGGGGCTCCCAGAGCTGTCTCAAGGCTTCTTTTAGGTCAGGCCCCAACTCCAAGAAGCAGTGGATCACCTTCTTAGAGTTTCAGATCACACCTAGAACTACCATGTGCACCTGAGGATTGACATCTGGAAAATACATGCATATATGTAAAAGTGGAAAAGCAAAATGTGCAACTATAATTTCTCTCTGGGAAAAGGGAAATAACAGGAGGCAAGAAGAATAAGTAAGAAAGAGGAAGGAGGTGGTTGCAATGAATGTATTGGCCCACGAAAAGCAATTTCCAGTTTGGAAGCAATAGGCACACAGTCATGAGCAAGATTCAAGGTGTGACAAAAGTCAGAGAGGTTAATTGCCAAGAAAAAAACATCAGATGTGAAGCAGCATGAAATCATGTGAGTTTTGCCACTAATTTCAGGGCAGCCAAGCCTTTGCTGCAAGTTTCTTTAGGGCAAGGTATGGTAATTTCTTTGACCTGCAAAGTAAAGCGTGGAATTTCCTTTCTTTCCTCTCCCCTGAGACATTTTAAGTTTACTGAATAAGGCACAATGAGGACTTTGCATGTGCCAGGGTAAATCACAGCCTTTGTGTAACTTCCCCTGCATCTGCTGGAACAGTGTGCACACCAGGGTAAACTTTGGCTTAATAACCTCAGTGGATGTCTCACTTGTGCTGGCAGTCCCTCACAGAGTTTGTTTCTGCTGCAATGTATTACCTGGAAATCTCAGGTCTCTGCTAAAGTTTGATTTCTAAACATCTCTTATGTCTAATTCATTATACTGCAGGAAGGAATCTTACAAAAAAGGAAGCAGCATCCACTGGTATAGTCCCACTGTCCTTCTGAAATTCTCTTTGCTACTGTGCCTTCTCACCCGCACAGCAGGTACGCCATGTCTTTCCTATGTTCTTCATATCTCCAATCCAAAAGGGCTGTCTTTCAAGACAACCTGTAAAGTCCACAAGAAACCTTCCCTCTGTCTCTGGAGTCAATTTCACTTTGGTCCTCCATGGTCTAAAATATTTTGATTTTATGAGTCTTTCATCCCACCCCAGGCAATGTAATCTCTTGAATAGACCTTTCTCCATCAGAAAAACATTTCTTGCACAGCTTCCCTGGAGCTTTCCTGTACAGAGGCAGAAAAGGAAAGACAAACTTCCACATTTGTTTGAAATCTTAGTTTGAAGCCACTGAAACGGCATTTGTTGCCTATGTTGCCTAGGTTTTTCTCTGTTCTTATATACCAAGCACAACTCTATATAGTTTGGAATATGTCTTTGGCCAGTGTGAGTCAGCTAAGAAGCTGAAGAGTCCTTTACTTAGAGTAAATTCTACTCACCAACAACTAAAAATCAGTGTGTTATTTTCACTATTCTCATCCTAAATCCAAGCCACAATACTGTACTGTCTGGTAGGAAGAAAATTACCTCTATCCTAGCCAAAACCAAGACAGGGTTTTACATCATCACAGTATCTTTTCCTTTTCCCTCCTCCTCTGGTTTGCAGCCAATTGACTTGGATAATTTCACTGTTATCAACTCCTGGATCAAGAGCTACAACATGTCTCTTCATCAAGTTCCACAGAGAGTGCCAAGAGATACATTCATCACACAGTCTTGCAACCAACAGCCTTTGGCATACACCCTCTGTCTTGAACCTCTGATCAGGCAGTCAAGATTACACCCTTCTCAGGTTGTTTGCTCTGGGCCTGTGTAAGGAAGGGGTGGTCTGGAGTTTCCCTCATTTGCCTCATGATTGTTGCAAAGACAGAGACCAAGACCCTGAAGACCCTGACTGGAGTTTTGGCCTGGCTGAGGTGGAAGCTCGCCAAGCAATTGTTTGCAGCTGTGTTTGCAGTGCTGCCATGGTACACTGCTTCCAACAGGGCCTGGCAAGGGGTGGCTTGATACCCTCTCATCACAGTAGCCCATGAATTTCCCACCTCTTGGCCAAGGTGGGAAATGAACTTTCTGGGGTAACTTTGGTGATCCCCCAGGGAAAATCCCTCATCTGCCTCATGACCACCATGATGGACAGAGATTGAAGCTCCCTCCTAAGGACTGAGACTAAGACCCTAATAATTCTGATACAGGGGCACTGGCTGGACTGAAGCAAGATGTCTACCAAGTGTTGCCTGCAGATGTGCTCACTGGACCAAGAAAACAATGGGTCTTGCTCACTGCTGAGCGACTGTCTGTACCCATTTTCAATACATTTACTCTTCATTGTCCTTTACCTGTTCCCCCCTTGGTGAAGGACTAAAAAAGACCCTTGAGTTAACCAAGACTTTGGGATTCTCCCCAATGTGACAAGACAGATCTATTGGCCAGGCCACGAGGATTTCGTCTCTCCATTGGTAGCTATACCCCTCACCTCTTTCTCTCTCTCTCTCTCTCTCTCTGTTTCTCTCTCTATCCTCTATCTCCTTTCTAAATCCTTCTATTGCATTTGCTGTGGGCACTCAATAAAGGTGCATTTGCTTTGATTAATATAGACATCCCATCTGTGTTGTTTTTTGTACTCTGAGATGAGTTAAGGAACCATCATAACCCCAGCTTGTACTAGCAGATCGTAGATCGTGACAGCCTGCTGAGTTGGCTCTTCTCTTGTGGACTCCTCCATGAGAGCCAGATCAACCAGCCTGCTGGTATCTTCATGATTTATATAAGCACATTCAAATCAATACAGTTAACATTCAGGTAACACAAACTTGTGTAAAGAAGTTCACATGACATTTCAAGAAAAAAAAAAATCAAGAAATAAATACTTGAGAACTAAACTCTGGGAAAATCTCGATTTCACTTTTTCTTCCCTTGTGTTATTCTCTGCTTTCTCTCCTCATTTGTGTGATTTCAAAACTCTTTCTTATTTCATGGAACTATTCTCACCCTTGACTCCTGCCCTCCAGCCTCATGGTTTGTTCTGTTTTGCAGAGCCAGTCTGGGCTGTGGGAGGCAGGTGCTTCCTCCGGCAGTCCAGAGGCCACTGTAATTTCAGCAGTGACTCAGCCCAAAGTGAACCCCACAGGGTAGGGCAGGGCTGGCAATGACGTCTGACAGTCACAGCTCCATACAGCCACACTGAACTGTGTTCTCTGTAGTGAGTGATCTGCACAGGGGAAAAGTGAGGTGTGGCAGCTCCCAACTTTTATTGTTTCTCTGCTTCTAATGTTTTTAACTTCTGAGGACCCTTCCTGTGCAGCTCCAGGTCCAAGTGAAAAATCCCATGCTTCCTTCATAGGAAAATTAACAACTACTCCCTCTCCTGAAGGGTTTACAAGAGCCTGAACACTGCTTTTCCAACACAGATCAGTCAGTATTTCCACAGGGAAGGAAAATAATGGTCTATATTCATAATTTGACTACTACTTAAAGGTACCAGGAACAACAAGCATCCAAAAGTTTTCTCAAATTAAGTGAAACCTAAAAGAAGCCTCTCATTCTGCCACCAACAGCTTCCTAAATCAGGCACACCAGCACAGAGAAAGTTCTCATAGCCACTTCCTTTGAATGGTTCATTAATAGGAGTTGTTATCTCATACACAAAATATATGATTACCCGTACCTGTCTCAGAAGACATGTGAATAGCTTGTTTGCACTAAAGAAAGGGAGAGAAAGGTCTGTGTTTGGGACTGTTGCCCTGGATAAATCTTTATATATGCTGGGATTTTTTCTCACTTTAGTTAATTTGTTTGTTTGTTCAAAACCACTAACCCTCTGGGGAAAGGTGTTTGTTGGCTACCATTATATTATTTAGTGCAATGTCTACAGAGCACCCTACAATGGTGATAACTACAATGCTAGAGTAGCAACAGCAATCCTGTAATTGAAAGAGTCACCAGGGACAACAATAATAAAAACTGGCAGCACAGACTCCTGGATTACCTAAACTGAACTTTTTCACCTTAAAAGGACTTCAGAATACACTCCAGGAAGACTTCTGGGATGTATTTGGATTTAACTTCTCTAAACATTACCCAGAAATACCTAAAGGGAGCCTACAAGAGAGATGGAGACAGACTTTTTACAAGGACATGTAGTGATAGGACTAGGGGTGACGGCTTTTTACCCTGAAAGAGGTTGAGTTTAGATTAGCCATTAGAAAGAAATTCTTTACTGTGAGGATGGTGAGGCACTGGAACAGCTTGCCCAGAGAAGCTGTGGACACTCCATCTGTGGAAGTGCTCAAAGCCAGGTTGGGTGGGGCCCTGAGTAACCTGTTCTAGTGGAAGGTATCTCTGCCCATGGCAGAGGGGATGGAACTGGATGATCTTTGAGGTCCCTTCCAAACCATTCTATGATTCTATGAAGTCAGCTACACTGTTAACAGCTGCTGGAAAACCCACATGATGCACAGCAATATTTTTAACCTGATTACTTAAAATCTTCTCAGTGATTTTTTGGGGGGGCTTGCTTTGTCTCTCATCAGCAGTTCATGCAAGTTTCAAAGAACCTCAAGCCCCAGTTGACGCTTGCAGGTGAGCAGAAAACCTCAGGCTGATGCTGCTCTACTTTGGGAAGCAGCTCTCAAGTTGAGAAGAACATCTTCTGTTCTCAAAGTATTTTCCTCTGCCCACTGTTTTTAATTGACTTTAGTAATTCAGTGTGAAATAATTAGTCCAGAAGTTTCATCAGGATGCAGAACTCACACCATAATTCTTAGGAATAAAAAAAAAGAAATTAGAGAAAACTGTCTCCAGTGTTACTTCTACACAGTCAAGAGCAGGGAGTCAAAGTGTCTGCTTCTTTCCTGGAGGCTGAGATAATTGTATCGTGTGATCTTTATGGCTTCTGCCAGCTGGGTGAAATAATAACCGCGAGCTTCTCCTGTGCCCTTCTGTGATCTCACTGGTTTGGCCACCACACAAGCTCTTGTTTTGACTCATGTGGAAGAGAGTTAGTCCCAGTCTCCATCCTCCACACTGATCACAGAGCAAAGGGAAAACAACAAGCTCTGAACACATAATTCATGGAAGACTGCCAGGGTTTCCTTTCATTTGAGATTGCAGTGCTTGGAGTTAAGAAGTTTTATTGCTACCACGTCAACATGGGAATCCTTTGGTCTGTGAAGTCATTCATCATCCCAGCATTTCCTCTCCCAGATTTATATCCTTCAGCCAAGCCAATCTTTTGAGTGTTTCATAATGCTGCAATTATCACTGTCTCTTAGCATCAAAGCAAGCACACAGTGAGACAACCTGAACAGGTAACCACAGGAATTGCTTGGCAGGAGAGGCAGGAGAGCCAAGATTGGTGAGCAGTGCTGAGTGACATTACCTCCTGGAGGGGCTTCAGCTGCCTTCCCAGAGTGTAGTCAACACATCTTTCCCTCAGGCAGAAAGGAGTCATCAGTAAATATTACCTACTCCAGCTGCTATTTGTGAGCCTAATACAAACTTTGAGGTACCTTCATAACTTACACAGAGAACATAATTAAGTTCTAGTGGATCCAGTTAAAGGAGGGAGGGCTGAGCACAAAGCAGAGAAAAGCATCACAGTTAAGACTTTTAAAGGTAGTTACATGATATTTCCATGGCACTGAGAGCAGTAAAAGTAATTTCCATAAGTAACTTAGGTCTGTGAAGCAGTGTCGATGATGTGTAGGGGATTTCAGTTAAGTCACAGCCTGAGGTGAATTTCAGACCTCCATAACACACAGGATATGCAAAAAGTGAAAGGACACACAATAACCTGTAAAGCCTGAGCCTGGGCCCCTGTTCAATGTCAGCACTACTAAACTTAGCAATCTGCATTTTATTGTTCTTTTCAAGGGATTCACCCCTTTACTCTTCCAGAGCTGAGGGAGCAAAGAGCTGATTAAGTGCAGGAGGGTACAGACAGTCCTTCAGAGAAACTGTTGCTAATTGCCCAATGATCCACCAAGTCCAGTTTGTTTCAAAACAAAAAGGCAGAGTGGTCTTTTCAAATAGTGAGCAAACTGGTAATGATACAAAGTATTTACCTTGGAGCTGAAACTATGTGGGAGAAAATGCAATTTATTTTTGTATATCCTTTAAGCATCTTCAAATATCCCTGTGATCTCCTAAGGCCCCTTGGAGACCATGCCTGTATGGGTCTGGATCAAAAGAAAAATGGGGTGCCTGAGAAATAACACAGTCACTCATGCAATAAGGTTATTCAATAGAACATGAACGCCTCAGAAATGTTAGGAGAGCTCTGCAGCATAAAGCATGACTCTTTTAACAAAGTGATTGTAGATTAAAAAATAGTCATAGGAACATCAAAATATGACTGTAACATGAGATATCTAGTAAAAGAATCTTAAAACTGTTTTGAGAAAGAATCTCATTGAAAACCTCAGACTACAGAAAATTTGCTACTTTTTTTTGAAGTATTTGGTCCTGATTTTCAGAGGCACTGCTTTCAAAAGAGTTGCTGTTTCACAAGTTTTCTACTCTGGATCATGTATAAGGAGCAGTAGAAGTAAGATGAAGTGATTCCCCAAAATTCCTCAAGATTCCCAACAATGCTATGAAATGTTGGAGAACGGCACACGGTTTTCCTGTGTAAGGAAGGCCAGATCCCCTGAAAGCCTTTTGTATGAAACCCCTGCTAGAAAGTGACCCTTTGCAAAAGGTCAGTCCCAGAGATATGCAGGCTGTTGCTGAAGAGGAACACTCCAGTCAAGGGAATCCAACAGGGAATGGGATGGAGCTGTAGGTGGGGACACACACGGTACAGGACTGCAGTGAAGTACAAGAGCCAGGCAATATGATTTGGCTTTGGTTTCAGGTATAAAGGCTCAGGGCCTTTTAAAGCACGCTGCTGTTTTAAGCACATGCCTGAATCCCTGAATGAAGGCCACCTGGGGCAATGGTGCAGACCCTGCTAATGGCAGTGACATGAGAAAGGTACTGGATGCCTTGGAAAGGAGTAATTTTATCAGGAGATTGATAAAAAAACCCAAACAATATCCATAAAATCTGAAGCTGCCAGAATATATTGTATTTCTCTGGAAAATGAACTTTTAATAAATGTTTAGAAAGTTCCAGGTATTTTCCCAGACCCACAGCAGCAATTTTCCATATCGCACACAGGCCAGATCAAAATAAGCAGTCACATAACTTTGCTCTGGTCCTGAACAGATCTGGCAAAATTAATCTGGGTGTCTACTTTCCCATATAGGCCTACCACGTGCACTTGGGTTTATTTGCACACCCCACACATTTCTAGGGGTCAGATAAGGCTGACTCACAGCACAAATCCAACTCCAACCATGTCAGTAACTTGAAGCAAATGCATTTTCACTTAACAAGAGGCTTATGGTGACAGGCTTAAGGATCCCAGTGCATGCAAGGGAAAGTAAGAACTGTGGTGGGAATTGTGAGCAACACACTGCTGGCCAAGAAGGGATGGAGGTAATCAACCTAGGACACCTCTGCCCATGTGGGGGTTATTTCTGCATCTGGCAAAAAGATTCTGGGGGAATTTTCAACATGGCAAAGATTTCTTCTTTGCAGAGAGCCTATCAAGCACCACCACCTGGTGAAGAATAATTTCTTAAGCAGCTGCCAAACACCTAATAAAAGGTCAGTATTGTTACAATAGTCAAAGTTGCATTGGAGACACTAGTTTTAGAGGCTCAAAAGGCCTACAATGGAGTTCTTATAGGAAGCACCAAACATTTTGGTCTCTGGAAGTAAATTAAGTTGCATTGAGCCAAGGAAAGTGTGTGGGAGCTTCATTGAAATTTCCAGCTCATTGCTTTTCAAATCCCTCTTTTGTAAATAGTGGATGAAGTTTCTCTAATTGAGGAAAGTGTTTGGAGAAGAAGCTAGTGTTTATGAAATACTTTGAGAGTAGAATGGTTGAAGTATTATTTTATTGCATTCATCTTTTCACTTCTTGGGAATTGTCCTATAACAAGACTTCAAACACTCTTAACAACTGTTTCTCTATATTCATGTAGCTGTTCAAAATGAATGCATACATAAATTCAAGCTGGTCAAGAAAGATGAAAGGTTGTGGACAGATCTTCATCTAGACCATTAAATGGCCACTGTTTCAGGCAAAGCTATTTAGGCACCAATATTACTCTATGATTTTAATTCATGGCCCTGATTGTGTCTTTTGACAGCATTACAGCATAGCCATGCAAAGCAGTAAAATTGCCCTCTGAATATTCCGGGGAACAGATTGCAGAAGCAGCATAAATCAATGAAATGAGAAAGAAAAATACCTCTGAGTGATTGCCCATACAAAATTTCCCCAGGTTTTTGTGTGGGCATTTTCATTAGAGAGAAGAATCTTGTGTCTAGGGTCTTCTGAGCTGGTTGTCCACCCTCCAGGTTCAACCAGATTCTGCACATCATCCATCAGAAGCAAATATGGACTTTTTAGGAGCACAGAGGATGTCTAAAGGATGTGGATGTGATGGGATGAAAATGAAGCTATAGATAGCTGACACCAAGAAAAAAAATCAAATAATGCCTTTACAAAGTGACAAACCAGACCAGAGGAAATTCATTATAGCCTACTGCTGTCTGAGGGAAAGGATCAAAACTATTTATCTGGATTAGAGGCCATGTAGCTATTGCTCCTTGAATTTTTCCTGCCAGACAATGTACCTAAATGGAAGTTTTTTTCTATCTCTCCCACATACATGGCTAATTAAAAATAGCTGTGGTGCTATCAGACATCTCTAATTAGCCTTGTGTGAAAACTCTGTATCCTACTGGTAATTGCAATTATTCTCCCCTTGCAACCCACTTCACCTTCACTAGATCAGCCATTTATTTTCTGAGCTATTAGGACCCTGGATGAGAACACAGGAACTAATAATTTTTCATCCTTCCCTTTCACACTGTGTTATAAAAGAAACTTCTACATATTCTTCAGTTTTCATAACACATTTTATTCTTTTAACTCAGAGCAGACTTCCTCCAATAATGTATGCAATTCAAGGCAAAATCCAGTTCCCTTTGGATGGCAGGATTCAAATGCAAAATAACTATTTGTTTTTCTTTTTTTTTTCCCCCTGCAGTTATGGGTCTCCCTACAAAGTGCTGTTAGACAAAACCCTTAAAGCTGTAAGATGTAACACCACTTAAAATGTCCAGAATCAACATCATCCCATGGTCTTAAATACAGGGTGGACCTTCAATTCAGGTAAGAACAAAGAATTCACATGAATTTCATAGTAACAATAATTGCCATCACTTTGCTTTTGAGAGCCTTCCTTTGAAACAGATTTTGCAGACAGATCCAAATTTGGCATCAGTGCCAGCTCACAGACTTCATTAGAAATAGCCTTATTTACTGTGCTTCATGGAAAAGAAAAAAAGGCCTGGGACTGTGGGCACTTGTAGACAGTGTCAAACTTTTTAAATTAATAAGCAAGACAGGTGTTCCTGAGAACTTCAGGGTGGATGAATTTGGTAAAGACTAATTATGCAGAAAGGCATGTATAGAAATCTGAATTCCTATTTGGGAAAGTCTCTAAAGTAGGGGAATAACAATGCTGCTTGGTCACACTGGATGTGGGCATGCTTCAGGGGTAAAATAGCCAAAGTAGATTAAGTTAATAAATGTAATATAATATACTATAAAACTTCACTGAAAAATAAGCTTTTGTGGGAGGGGAAAGTGGCCTACAAATCGGGAACAAGATCATAGGACCATTTAAGTTAAAACCAACTGGGGGAAAAAGCAGGATAGCCAAAACAATTATGTTTACATCCTCAAATGTCCAGGTTTTTTTTGTATTTTTAGAATTATCTGAATATAATTTAAACAAGGAATTAAAGAGTTTTGAAAAATTTAAGTGCCTTAACAAAACTTGTTTGCTGCCAAAATATTTTATTCAGTCAAAACAGTTTTGTTTTCTCAGTTTATTTTACCAAGAAAAAGGGAAAAGAATTGCTTCTATTTGTGCTTTCAGCATATGAAAAGTAATTTGCAGTGTGTTCTGGAGTCACCAGTCAATGTCACATCTTGTGACTTGACATGACTAACCCACATGAGGTCTGGTGGTTTCTGACTGGCTGCTGCTGCAATGACAGTGCTCATTAACAGTTCCCACTGTTAACTCCCTGGACTCCCAAGGGAAAACACAACTTCCCACCCAAGCATAAAGCCCTCCACTGTTGCAGCATTTCCCTCCTCAGCCTCAGGCTTGCACTAACAGTACTGTTGTAATCTGAACATGTGTCTGTAGTGCCAGAAGATAAGGCTTTAACTAAGCTGGTTTAAAACACTTTAAACTCACATTCCTGAGAATTCCTCCCAGTGCTTCATGAGTTTATTTTCATTCCCTTGCCAGCCATGCCTGCTGCAAGTAGCACTGGAGCTGCTAGCAGGAAAGGGATTCATGGGGATTGTCACATCTCCTCCAAAAGAAATGACATTCATAATCCTCTTTGTGCCACACTTTTCTTCTTGCTGAACCACATCTTGAAGGTGAAAAAAGGAAATGCAGTGCCTGGGGCTGCTGGCTGGCACTGAGCTGAGAGAGTCCCTTGGCTGTAACTTTGAATACACCACAGGGGCTGCTACCTGGCAAAAAGCTCCTCTGTGAACCAGTGTTGGTCTGTGAGGGCAGTGTGGGAGGCAAAGGGGGAAAACAGTGACTTCCCCATTGGGGTTTCCTTCTGTGAGAGCTCCTGCAGAAGGTGCTCAGCACCAGCCAGCTTCTTAAAGCAGCTTTTGTAGGCAGTGACCAGTGCTCTGCTGCCCACCACGGCTGCCAGGGACGCTCACTTTAGCAAACCACAGCTGCTGCATGCAATCCACCAGCTGTGGCAGCCTCATCCCAAAACATGCATCTCCCAGCAGGCTGGGATGCTGGCCCCTTCCTGCTGCTGAGCTTTTTTCACCTGTGCTATGATTGTCACTGCCTGCTTCCACTCTCTCGCCCTTCTCCTGGCTCAGTCCCAGGGCTCTGCCAGTGACATTGCATTGACCTGCCTGGCCCTGCTGCTGCTTCACTTCCAGCACTGCTTGTGCCTATTGCAAATGAGTACAGTTAGGGAGAAATCACATGCCAGAGGAGCAGTCTAACCGCCTCCACCCTCTTTTCCTGTAGCTTTCCTACACCACATTCCTCCAGTGTGTTATAGAGGGGCTGGAAGAGGGACAGGCATTACAGCAGACATGGTGGCAGCAGCCCTGGGAGCACACAACCCCTCTGCCCAGCACTGGCACAAGGTCTGTGCTTTGGTTTCCCTGTCTCCAGACTGGAGCTGAACACTTGGGTCCTGCTGCAGAGGCTACAGCTGGGCTTTTTCAGTCCTTCAGAAGGAAGGCCATAATGCAGCCAACAGCAAAAATGTGATTCTGTCAATGATTTTCTACATTTCAAGCCTATTGATGTAGACTTTTTTTACCAGCTTGCCACAAGGTGTGACTTTTCAGATCATTATATGATGTCAGTAAAATGTCATTATTAACATTAGGTACGTACTTTACTTAAAAGAGGACACAATGGACAGAGGAAACAGTACAAATAAAGTTTAAAAACAATTTTGAATTCAGCACGTACTTGGTTTTTTGCCTCTCTGGTGTACTTCCATCACTTTTACATTGAGACATGCTTCTTGCCAGGTACTGCCACTGGTTTTGATTTTATTCTTATATTGTAGTAGCTGAAGGGACAACAATTGTCTTTGGCATTGTCTCCTGAGCTATAGCAATGTGCTGGATTTCAGAGACTCTTATCAGCTCTGCACTGAGTGGTCCTTAAGCCAAAGCCCCACTTTGAAAAGGAAATATGTCGATGCAAACATGCTGCCTTAGCATCTAAAGATTTTTCAGCTAATCTCTCACTAGGTACCAAAACCACAGTTTCAAGGACCCATGGCTAAAGTATATCAGGTTGTGATGAGTGCCTAGCAGCTTCCTTTTCATTATCCCAGGAAATAGATAAATTCTTTGCTAGCTTTGTGCTTGCAGAGTTCACAGGAATTATCACACAGGTATAATTCCTATTCTTAAGAAGGAAAAAAAGAAAATCCAGCCAAGAAAACCTACACTGGCAGTCAAATAAGAAATGTAAAGAAAATTAGACACTCCTCACAGCTTCTGTACTTTCTGCAGATGCACAATCACCCTTCTGGATGAAATTTTTCTTCACTACTATAAGGTGTTTTTCTTGCTACAATTGACACACCCATATCTCCCACTTGACTTATTGTTACCCATAAATCTTAAGAGACTATGTCTAGTGTTATTGTGCATGCTGACCAAGAAATCAAAGTGCTCCTGCCTCTGAGGGCATCACTCTGCAGTCCTTCTCATGGAGACATGGCATTTTCCAAGGCCTGGGACGAGATGCCAAAGCACTGATGTAATTTGCCTGAACCACCAGGCCCTTCTTTTCCTGTTTCTCCTCACTTAACAAACTCCTGAATCATTCCAGCTCCACCATGTGACTCACAGCTTCCATAAATAATTGGAAGCAGGAAGGACCCAAGAGCAATAAAAACAGAACCTGAAAGTGCTGGAATGAGATCGGTTACCTTGGTGTTTTGTTGGTCCCTTTTAAAATTTTCCATAAAGGAATCTGCTCTTTACAAAGGAAAAAAGAAAAGTCATCTGCTTAATTTAGCAGGAGTTAGCAATGCATGCTTTATTCCTGCAGTGGGCCAAGCTTATGTCACCAGTTTCATATATTCTTCAAAGCCTTATACTGAAATTGGCATGAGAGGGTTCTAAGCTGGTTTGTCTGAATGCAAACCAGAGGAATAAAGTTCCTCTGATTGCTTCATATTGAGCTGCTGTAGGTATTCATTCAAATACTTCACTTGGAACAGAATAATCCCCATGCATCTTCCCATTAATACTTAACAAATATTTATTAATTAACCTTCAAACAATCCCAAATCCTGTGAAGTAGAGACTTTGTCTATTTCATCTCTATTTTAAAAAAGAAGACAAAAAGACAAGGGCAAGAATAGATATTAATGCCAACATGGCCAAGAAGTCTGCACTAAAAACATGAGTAGAAGGAAAGGGCTGCATTTTCTTATCTGTCATATGATGTATATTCAACTGAAAAGCTAAATTGGATTGGATGAACTACACACAAAACTGTGTTATCTAAGCATCAGGGGCAGAAAGAGGCATCATGGAGTTTTGACACTCTATAAAGAAGCGTGGGAATAATATTGCAAGGAAGCAGACAAGCAAGGAAAGAAGTGGAATTTGGGGCCAAGTTTCTTACCAACCACATAGGAAACTGCACTCCAAACCAAGAATCATTTAGTCCTGTGAGAGAGATTTAGCCTGACTATTCCCCACTCTACTTGACTGACTCAATTGACAGAGTGGATACGAGCACAGAATGAAGTTACTACATATTTGGGGCAAGCTGGGAGCTCTGAACTGTCCCATGCCACAACCAACCTCCAATTCATTTACAACATGAAGGTTTTATTGATGATGTTACCTGTAGGTTTCTTGGGGTACTGATGATGATGTTACCTGTAGGTTTCTTGGGGTACTGCAGGTTCATCTGATCACTGTATCTTCTGGAGAATTCACCTCTGGATGTCTCAACATAACCTCTTCTGATTCTCTGTTCTCTTACCAGTGTCTGTGTTGCCAAACTGGATTAGCTGACCCATAGCACATTTTTGATATGTGCAACCAAGAAAATAATTCCCAGACTGGCAGGCCTTTATTTGTACAGCAGAATTGTCACAGTGGGAGCATGTGCAGAGCAGCTGTGCATGTGCCTGAGGTGCAAATTTCCTTTTGAATACCTTCAAGTCACCCTGGAGATTGTTAACTCATCCATGATTGCAGCTCTGTTGCCCATTGCTACAGGCTCTGAAACAAAATGGGATTGGTGTCAGAGTGTCTCTAATACATGTCTGCTAGTAAAGAACTCTCCTTGAAGTAGTTAAAAGAAAAAAGATATTTATATCAAAATAAAAAAGAAGCAAGGAAAAAAAGGAAAAATTCTCTACAATTTGGATTAATTTGGATTAATTCATAAAAATTCTCTACCGTTTGGATTAATTAATTAATTAATGAGGGTTCTTTTTTCATTAATGTTGCCTGTGGGTGTTCTAAGGCATTTCTTTTTCCCTTCCAGCCCCCCATAGCTCAGGGGATCTGTCATACAGGTCTCTCTCTGGTGCCTCAGCTGCTCATGGCTTGGTCATTACTAGTGAGTTAGACCAGCTCCATTCTCTACAGAAAGACACTACCCTTTTCTTCTTTTAAGTCAGTTTTTCTGCCAAACTGTGGCACTGACACCCTCTGGGTGTGATTGAGCCAATTTTCTCACCCACTTCAATGAACCTTGACTCTGCTCTAGGAGCTCTGCTCTTCCCACAGCTTCTGGGAACATCAAGTGAGATTGGACTGTCACTTACTGGATCCCATTCTTCTGGCTTTCAGGGCAGCCTAAGTTTCCAGTGTACCATATATCTTCTATTTCTTATTTCTTTCAGCCTGTGTCAACCTACTCTTTCAGCTCTGTTTTACTTCCACAATACAAAATAATCTGCCTTGGCCTCATATAAGACTAAAAATTCACCAGTATGGCTTAATATGAGGGGAAAAAGCCATCTCAGACTTTCTTTGGGTAGAAGCCATCAGGTATACAGAGGAGCTGCTTTCATGAAGATGCCACTGCCTCTAGCAATTCTGCTTGCTGAAAACCTGGCAGGGAAATATCACCATTAGAGCAGGTAGGAATACCTGTTCAAATACCCATGAATTCTTCACATTTTGAAGAAATCTGTTCTCCTTTACAATTAGACACACCACCTTGGAAGAGCAGATTCTCTGCTCCTGCAAATCTAACCCAAGCAATATGCATTGGAAGGTTTTGTGGGTTTCTCTCCCCGAAAAATTTTTATGGGATGCAAGTCCTGGATCTGACTTCATTCGGATAACTGAGTTGGGCCAGGGCCAAAAGAATAAATCCTTCCCAGCTTGTTCTTGCTGCTTTTCTTGCCCTGGAGCAGGTATGTGGGACTTGCTCAAAACATATCAGGCCCATCTCTAGAAGTATTAGGATATTTTCCCTAAGGCAAACATTCAAATCAGGAAGTGTTGCAACACATATCAAAAGAGAATTTAAAATTAGGAAGAGAAACTCCAGATGAAAAACAAAGAGATCTGCTGGATGTCTATCTCACTGCCACTCCAAGACAACTTTTCAGCACAGTAATGGCAGGAAGACAGAACAAGCAGGCACCTACCAGGACATTCAGCCCAGGCCACTGATAATACACGTGCCCACACCATCCTTTTCCATTCATCACCTCAGCAAGATCCATCTTAAAAGCAGTCATGAATCCCACTTGTGAAGCTACTGTTCAAATAACTAAAAGCCATTTGGTAATTTCTAGCTTAAATTTATTCCTGGTCATTTGTATTCTAAGGCATCCATGGCTCCTTTTCTCCTCTCTGGTATTTACACACTCACATTTCCAGACAGCAAACATATCCCATTTCTGCTTTTGTTTTGCAAGGTTAAACAAATCATTCCCTTCAAGTTCCTACTGTAAAGCAGGATCCCTATTCTGCTGATCTTTCTCACTGCCCTTTTCTGCATCTGCCAGCTTTAATTCACCTTTCTGCAGAGACAGTGGTCACAACTACGTGTGGTGTTGGAATTAAAATCAACTACTGCAAAACAGAAAGAAAAAGAATAACTTCTGAAGAGCAGCTTAAAACTTGTAAAGAAAACCACACCAAGATTTACAGCATACATTGTAACTAAACTCACTCTTTATGTCTATGGAAAAAGACTTTCAGAACAGCACTATGTGGCTCTTCTGTCCAACTTATATCTTGTATAACTGTGTCATAATCTGATACGAGTTCCAAAAAGAGGTTGATAGAAAATAAATTGTAAGGTTCATGTGATTTCCATTGTGTCATGGTAACACTGCTTCTGTCCCTGAACCTGGGATTAAGGGCTTGAGGGCTTGAGGCAAAGATGGAGATCTCAAGTGAAAGTCTATGCACTGATTTCAGCAGGCAGAAATACAGCTCCAGAGGAGTTATTTTCATGTTTCAGAACCAATGAACCTTGGCAAGTCCATAGAATTTCCCTTCTTTAGGCAGGAGCAGAGAATGGTATGTGGCCTGACAAACATCAGGCTGTGCATCCTTGCAGCCCTGGTGTTTGCCACTGACCAGGATGCATTCTACATTACCCCTGATGCAAACCCTGCAAGCAGCCAAAACTATTTTTTGTAGCCTTTTGGCCACAGAGCGTTTCCCTGGAGCAAAGTTTGTGCAGTCCTTCCCTTTAAGCATCCTTGAATATGCACAGAAGCTCTCAAAGACAGCTCATAAATGACCATGGACATATTTTCTCAGTCCAGAAATAACCTCATAAGGAAAAGCAAAATGGCTCTACTTGGCAATCATTGCAGTGATTTTGTTTCCACAGCCCCAGGAAGGATTCCTTCAGTTCTGAAGGTAGGGCAATGCAGCCACAGCACATACTATCAATTTGCTATATTAGAATCCTTCCAGGAAAAAAACTTATCATCTCCTGATGACATGCTGTTTTGCATGGATGTATTCTCCAAGCTGGAAGAGGGGAAAGCCAAGAGATTTCCACTGTCATTTGATTTTTGTCTTTTACACTAGTGTTAGCAACATCCTCTGACTATTGGCCAGATGTTCTCTGTGGACTGTTTTTTGAAGCCATCAGAAACAGAGGGAATTCTTCCCTATTTGTGACAAAAATAAAGTTCAGAATAGAAAAATTCTTCATGGCTACCTCAAGCAATTGCTTCACTTCAGCATTTCTGATTTTTCTGCAGTCCTTAAGAATAGTTCATGCTCTCACTGGACCAGGTTAATTCCCATTCTACATAGTTTGTAGGTTAGATGCATGCACACATATGTTACTGCCCTACTCACACACTGCAAAGATAAGCAACATCCATGGGTTTTACTTTTGTACTTTTCAGCCTTTCTAAGGTCTGTGGGTCATGCTTAGCTTGGTTCATATGACAACAGCAACAAGAAATGCTTGTTTCTAGGTCTTTTCCTTTGGAGCTATCTGAAATGTACAAACAGTTTGCAGCACAAAAATCTCATCTACCTTTGAGTACAAAGTAAATTCAAGCATGCCCACAATGAGCCTACATGGTCCAACACTGTTACCTATGCTAATAAACTGTGAGAGAGTTCTTTGGCATGAATGTAGCCTGCTCCAACTTTCCCAAGCAGTTTCTCTACCTGTTTTGGTAGCAGGATTCTGCCAGGAACCACACCCAAGCAGCAATTTGCTTGCAGCCACCTAGCACAGGCCAAGCCAGTCCACCAGTGTAGATGCAGGCTGTTCCATGCCAGCTGGCCTCACTGCCTGGGACCATTCCCAGGCACGTTTAATAAAGTGATACAGACCCAGCCTACGTCCTTTTAACAAAATTACAAAGTCAAATCAAATTGTCACTGAAAAACTGCTATACATATGGTTTTAATAGCATGCTATTTTGCAAGTGTCTGGCATTTTCTGGTCTCACTACACTTATCCTGTGCTCCAGTTAAATACACTGATACAATTTCACCGTTAACAGTGGAGTTGCAGAACTCCAGCAAGGCTGTGATGAACTGGCTCCTTTAGAATAACAAGGGTAGAAGAACTTAAAAGAAGATTTTCTAAGGTCAAATTTGGCCATGATGCATAAGTTGCAATCACTGAATGTTTTCTATGTGTCACTGCAATTACTTCTCACAGCCAGGTACCATCTAAAATAATACCAAGAAAGCAACTGCTCTCCTATTGTGCAAGAGAAGTTGGAAACACAGATGTGATTGATTGGAGGTTGGGAAAACTCCAAACTCTATTTTTAACTCCAATCACAAGATCTAGGGTGTCCCATTAAATTACTGAAATAAACATAATAATTTCTTTCCTTCAAAATCAGCATGCAGTGATTCCAGTTGGAAAAGGATTTCTAGAGTCCCCCAGTCCAACCTCCTGCTCAAAATAAAGCAAGTTGCTCAGGGGCTTGTGCAGCTGTAGTTTGAAGATCCTCAAGGATAGAGAGTGTACAGCTTCTCTAAGAGCACATTCCAGTTTGTCCACCTTCACAGTAGAAAAATTTCCTTATACAAAGTCAGAATTTTCCATGTTGCAGCATGATAACAACCTAGATCTCTGCTGGGGACAACTGAAAACCCTTAAGGGCAACCAAGAACCCTTTTGGGGGGGAACCTGTGGGTAACTGGGAACTCTTGGAGCACCTCTAGGAGCATTTAGGGGCAACTGGAAGCAACTGAACTCCTGAGGACAACACAGAACTGTGCTGACACAGCCAGGGATAACAGGAACCCTCCAAGGGCAAACCAGAACCTCAGACATGTCCCTGGTGCATCATGTGCACTGAAATCGTAAGAGTCAACAAAGATTTTAATCTACTCTATATGCCCAAATGAGCCAAATTTAGAATGAACTGTGACTTTAATTTGCAGTATTCTCATATCCCAAGGGCAAAACTTAGCAATATTTTTTTTCAATACAAGATTAAGTAGGTATTTGGAAAATAGTGTAGAATGCAACATGGACAATGCAAAGCTTGATAGCTAAAATTCTGCCCCTTACTCTCTTTCCCAATTCAGAGACAGATAAACAAGGCCCAAACAGGCATTCCCCTCCTTGTGCTATTAGGTATCTACTCAATGCCAGCTATGCAGATGAACATCAATAAACCAATCAAAGTGTGCAGTATTCTTCACCAGAGGAGTTTTATGAGACATGATTTGCCCTCCAAAGTCCTCCAAATTGCTCCAATCCCCTCATAAGGCCAGCAGAGCTCAGTTAGGTTCACCATAATTGATGATAATTCTGACTGCTTCCATTAGGAGGCTTGCTGCACTCTGAACAGTCAGGAAGAAAACCCCACCGCTGTGTTCATTAGGAGAACTTCTGTGCTGTTTAATAAAAGACAAACCCATCAGAGCTATGTGTCACAAGAGCCATCCACCATGCTGAAGTGCCTTGCTGGGTCAGGGCAGGAGATGATGACTCCATTCACTGAGCATTTAGGGCAGTGTAGGCACATCCCACCACATGATTAAGCCCTAAGAGAGACACTGAGGATTAATTACAGGACCTTTTTATTTTAACAAAGGTTCAAAACCTAGTGACACAAGATAGGCTGTGCCTGACTACTACTGAATTCAGTCTTGTCCAAGCTACCAAATAATTTTATTGTCCTGTCTCCACCTTTTGCAGTGACACATTGTGACACATTTGTCAGGGGAATGGTCACATATACAGAAATACACACACAGGGCAAACAGGCACAGTATTAAAAAGCGAGGTCAAATTATAGTTCCATTAACCTTGGCTGCATCTATTTTAAAGGAGATGAAAACTGAAACAACAAATAACCAAACCTAACCTCAAGCTAAAAATAGGAGCTCTTCAGCTGAGCTCTTTTGTACCAGAACAAATATTTATAGGTTGCTCAGAAATCCTGAATAATGGGGGGGGGGGGTGGGGGGGGGGGGGGGGGGGTTAATGGAAGCTGACAAGTTCTTGACTAAAATATTGCTAATGTGTACTACGATGAGGTTTCACCATTTACCACAGGGGCCACTGTGCCACTAGAGGGTTTGCAGTCTGTACAACCATGGATAATTAATGTTACACAATGAACAACTTTTCAGAGGAAAGCAAATAATCATTCCTGGTGCTTAATGGCAAATTAAGTAGGTAAATAAATAAATAAAAACCTACAGTTTTCAAATTTCTGTCATATCCATCAGGAAAGTTTGCAAGGAATAAAATGCAGAGAGAAAGATCTATTAAAGACAAAACATGCACGCAAGAGTGCGTTTTTGACCACCATCCATCTGCAACTGTAAGTGACGAAGGATTTAGGGCAGGGGAACAGTGCACTCAAATTTTTTAAATTGCCAGGTTTTATTTAAGAATTTCCAGTGCTCATTTTTAGACTTTCCATCAGAAGATAAATGGCTCGATATGTTGTCAAGAAACTGTGAAGAAATGAGCAAGAGAACAGCATATTTCTCCATCCAATGCAAGGGAGCGCTCTCTGGTGACAGTAGACAACCCAGAGGCTGTTTAAATAACTCAGATGCTAAATCCTGTGGAGAAATAGTGGGTTCTGTTTGCTACTTGTAGCATTAATAAACAATCCCTTTTCCATACTGCTTCATCTTGACACTATTTTAGGGCACAGGATTTTACAGGAACCAGCAGGGCCTTTTGGGTCTCAGTGTCAATTCAGGGAACTGACATATTTGGCTACAGAGCCTGGACAGACAGAAGGGAGCAACAAGGAGCAGGCAAAGGCTAAGCCTGGACATCTCTGGATTCAGCATGCCCATGGTTCACATCTGGAGCATTTGTTCACTTCCACTGCAGGATTGGAGAAGTCCTAACAGTTACAAACATGCAAGATCTGGTACTAATCCCAATGACATTTATCCCTCTATTACAGAATGTCTTTGTTTATGACTCAATGGCAAGATATTTTTGGAAGCTTTTATTCTGGCGATCCCAAAGCATTCTTTTCCTCTTATGAAAACTTTCGTATTTCTTTGGGGTGTGGTATATAATTTGGACACAAATCTTGGCCGAGGGCTAAGGCTAACTAAAAAGAGTGGGAATGACATTTTGCAAGAGATGAACCATCTTAATCTTTCTCAGTCATTACTGTGATTACTTAAAACACTTTTTTTGGAAACAACAATCCAAAATACACGTCAATAGGCTAAAATACTCATTGCAAAGTACTGATCCTTACAATAAAACATTTAGGAAAGTTCAGTGCAAGAAGCTGGCTTCAAACCAGTAAATAAACAATGCCTCTCATTTTGTTTCAGATAGCTGGAGAGGGTAGCCAAGTCACAGTACAAAACCAGAAAAAATCAAGGCCAGCTTTTCTTATTTTGCTGACAAAATAAACATATGGTCATCCTTTTGAGTGAACACTTGATAGTGCTGATTTCTTAAAGAATTTGTTACCTATAAATACAACATCTTTTCAACTTTGTATATTGTTAGTTTCTCTGAGTCCCAGTCATAGTAGCAGTATGTGCTAAATACTGTCCTTTTCCTCATAAATGGCAGCCTTCCAAAACCTTTGGCTATATATAACTTCTGGAGTGTTTGAGGAATTTGGAGAATGAAAATTCTCCAGCAGAATAATTTTCTCAGGTCTGTAGCAGAAGCTTGAGCCCTATCACTGCATTTCTTAATTAATGGTAATCCAAGAATATATTTTTTTACTTGCCTCTGCATTGTACATTATATCTGCAGTTCACCCAGACCATGGCTCTTGCACATCTCCTTTAGGGGCAGAGCTCATGTGAAGCTCCATCAGCTCCTATGCCCTTCGCAGCTATTCAATCCCACTACTTCACCACTCCTTCAGTGGTGCCAGGACACTTACTGATTAGAAACTTGTGTTTGAACAAACCTCAGGTAGTATGACTTTGCTCCAGGTTTTAAATCAGGATATTTTTGACACAAGATCTGGTTCATCATTATAACTACTGAAGAACAAAACAAAATTGAGACTGATGGTGATGAAGGTGGCACTAGATTCAAGAGCATCCATAGATGTTTTAAACTTTCTTCCCAGGTCCCCAAACTTTCAAAAAGCTACTTTAGGGCAAAATTGATGGCTTTATGCCCAAATTGATGTCTTTATCTCATCTGCTGGTAGAGCATATTGACATCTGTGGAGACCTTGAATTAAATTCAAGAGCAGCTTCCCAAGCAGGAGCCAGTAAAAGCATTCAAGGAGTTCATCCTTTGCCAGTGATAGTGAGTTCAGATGAAAATTTGATCTGGAGAAGGGCTCTGCCTTCTCCTATACTCAGCGTGTGCTGGCCGGGGGCCATGCCTCTAGCCAGAGGTGGCCAGGAATTGAGCAAACTTTGACTTTTCAAAAGCCATCAAACAACAGTATGTAAGAAGTCATTCTGTAGAGGAAAGTCTTCAATTAGCAGTTGAAAATTAAATCTTTTTGTAATTGTTCTCTCATTGCAGTTTCTCATACCATTACTGGACATTCAAAATTCTATCTTCATACTCCTGTAAACATAAGAATAATTTCTATCTTCTTTATTTTACCTCTCTATTTTGTGATATACATACTTCATCTCAATGCCAGTGTGAATTTTAGGCCTCACACCACCCTGTTAAAACTGCAGATGTAGCAGATGCAGCAGCACGTGTAAAGTTTCAAACCACCTAGCAAAATGCTTCAGTTCTGAAATTTTCCCCTTTTTTCTCAGTCATATTTCCCACTCAATGAGCAGAGTAAGGATACAAACATCTGGTCTTCATTCCCTGGAATATACTCTATTTTCTTTTTTCTTCAAAGATGCAGTAAGAAAAGCAGCTCCTTAACAGCCAGGCAAAGCCAACAGTTCCAACAACTACCACTATGAGATGGAAAGTCAGAGGCTTTTACCTGCAGGACAGTGAGTACATCATCCCAAGAGCTTTATAAACCAGGCTAAAATTTTTCCATGTTGTTCCGCCTGAACACTATCAAGCAGGTGCAAGCACAGCGGAGCCAGCATGTAATTAAGAAGTACCATGTAAAATTTTTTCATAGATTTGGGGTTTTCTTAAATGCTAAGTGTATTACAGATTTCTCATGCATTGTTGTGCAGCAGCTCGGCTGTGAGGATTTTGCTGGCTGCTCCCCACACCCTCACAGACAGGCATGCAGTAGCTTGGGCTGAACATAAAAAGGAATGCATAGGGAAAAGTTACAAGCTCATAAAATATTAGTGGTCATTTTCTTCTGTTTTTCAGTATATAACAACTAAATACACTCATCTTGTTAATGCAGTCCGAGGTTGTTCTGGTTTTGTGATATTGTTCTACTAAATCTCCACTGCATTGTACTGATGTGCACATGTATACCCACACTCAGCTACAAAATTTTGTGCTGTGATTCTCCCCAGCTAAAAAGCATTACAGCCACTACCGGCACCAGCAGGGAAGGGAAGGAGGCACAGCATATTGTTTAACAATGATGCTAAGCAAGTTAATAATTAGAATTTGCTATGGTCAGCCTCTTTCCTGAACACTTTATTGAAGTTTGTCCTTTCTAAAAGATTTTCTCTTGTAAGACTCACATTCATGCAGAAGGCAGATGCACATCTGTGGTTTGCAGCCTTTCAATACATAAGTTGTTACTATAAGTAAAATTTAACAACCTGGAGAAAGGAATGGATGAACCCAAATTCTAAAGAAGCAAAAGAACTTTTCCTACTATGAGTATGTCACACACAAAATGACTTGAATAGAACATCTGTTGTCTACAATCTGATAGTAGTGTAGGTTTTAAATAGAGCAAAAGATCCTAACACATGGGCAGATGTGTGGTTAAAGGCAGTGTACAGGATGATTCCCATCTTGTGCTACCCACTTCTTTAGATGCAAGAATAAAACCTCACTCCTGCCAGAGTGCCGTTTCACTGTCAGCACACATTTGGACAGCCTAAGACCTTATGACTTGTTTTATTGACTACCAGCCTTGTATCAGTCAACCTGAGCCTTTGTCCTTGTGAAATCATGCCAGAAAGCTGCTCAGGCCAGGGACAGATGTCCTTTGTTTCAGAACAGATGCAGCCTTGCTTTGTGCCTTTTTTTTCGTGACCTCCTGGCTGGGGCTGCGCTGGCACTCTGACCCCTAAATTGCCATGTCTGACATCTGCTGTGGCAGTGCCAGGGACATCCCTCCTTGGATGCAGAGCAGCTGTGTGAGCCATGAGGGCACTGCTGCTGTGCAAGGGCCAGCACGCACTTGCTGCTGTGGCTGCTGTGGCATCACCAGTGCATGTGTATGTCTCTGTGTCTGTGTTCACCTCTCTTTCTGCCTTTCATGACTGCAGGAGGTGACATGCCCATGACTGAAAGCTGTGACACCAGCACTGAGGATGCAAAGCAGCAGGATGTGAGGAAGCACTGGAGCTGCTACAGCTGAGTCAGCAGGCCCCAGCTGCTCTCCTGCCTATTTATCTTACAGCAAGCTGTTGTCTGTGCTGCGAGCTCACCACACTTGCTCAGGAAGTTAGAAAAGTGAGAAGAATGGTCTCAGCTCTCCCAGAGTAGAAAAAAATACCTGAATTTACATCCCTAGGCTGGATATTTCTGCTCTGAACTTTGCAAACCGAGCATCACTTATGTTAAAGACAGTACAGTGGAGACAGGCTGAGGGAGTTGGGTTTTTTCAGCCTGGAGAAGAAAAGGCTCTGGGGAAATGACAGAGCAGCCTTCCAGTACCAAAGGGAGCCTGCAAGAGAGCTGGAGAGGGACTTTTTGCCAGGGCATGGAGTGATAGGACAAGAGGTGATGGCTTTACATTGACAAAGGGTGGATTTAGACTAGATATTATGAAGAAAATCTTTACTTTGGTAAAGATACACTGTAACAGGCTGCCCAGAGAAGTTGCGGATGCCACCATCCCTGAAAGTGTTCAAAGCCAGGCTGGATGGGGCTTTGAGCAACCTGGCCTAGTGGAAGGTGGCCCTCCCCCTCCAGATGGTCTTTAAGGTCTCTTCCAACCCAAACCATTCTATGATTTTATGATTCTATGCTTTCATTCTTCAGAAGACCTCCATGACATTGCTACAGCTCTCACTATTGGAGACAAGGATAAAGACCTTTAATTCTGCTTCCTCACAAAATATTGCTTTTTCACCATCATTCAGAAAGAAACTCTCTGTCCATAACTCCTGAAACATCCCTATTCAATAGCCAGTATGGAATCAGTCTGACTGTGCCTAACTGACCTTAAGAATATTGTAGGTTGCTGAATCACCCAGATTTTCTGTCTTTGTAGTCTGTTTCCCCACCTTTTAATTTGTGCCAGCAATAAGTAGTATGGTAACTAGAAAATAAGCCACTTAAAGGAGATTAAAATTAACTTTTTACTCTTTGCCAAACTCACTTTTACCCAGATCAATTTCTTGAACCACTCCACTGCCTAACAGCAGAACCTGTTGCAGTGAGAGCAAGCATTGACTGACAACCAGCTGGATTTGGATTGGCCTCAGCCATGATGAAACAACATCCTTCTAAGGTATGACTCATGCAAAGACCTGTAAGCTTTACAAAAGATGTAGTGAGTGATAACATCAAAGCCTGAGGTAGAAAAAAATGGTGCATAAAGTAAGGTGGTGTACTTCCTGAGTGACTGGCGTCTTGGTGGAGTGTGCAATGCCTCTCCTTCTCATACACACCATTTGGTTTGTGGCTGAGGATTAAGCTATCTAATTTCTAATCACTGCCTGGCATGGCAAGCACTTGCTACACACACTTACTGGATGGTGAAGCTAAGAAGATCACATTTATGAAGCTCAAATAGAGAAATTTCTTAAGACTTTTGGAGGAAGAAAAGCTCCCTGTGAAATCTAAGCCAGCTACAATGCTCATGGGACTGGAGGGGAGAAGATCTGAGTCTGCTTTGAAAGGGTGGAGAGAAATCACTATTTTCATAGAGGAAGTATTTTCAGTCATTGCAGGAATACCCCTGCAATTGTAAACTGTGGAGTGATGTAAAACTGTTGGGGGAAAAAATAATCAAAGAGATGTCCCCTGATGTCTCATGTTCTCTTCCTGAGGCACATATGGTAGTCATGGCTTTTGATGTTTGCTCTCACATCTTTAATTTATAGGGAAGTTTTTTGTAAGCTATGACATGTAAGGACAAGCAAAGACAAGGTTCTCTGGCTCTGGGGCATCTGAAAAAACTTTTGTCTTGGAAAAAAAGCATCATTAGGCTGAAGTGCACAGGCTTACTCAGAGACCTCACTTTACAAGGCAAACTCTTACCTGAAACAGTGAAAGCAGCAGTTTGAAAAACAGTATCCCACCAATTTAACAAATTTTTTCTCACTAAATTCAGAAGTAGTTACAACCCCAGTACAGTCACTGCACAAAACCGCTCTGTTCTTCCAGCAGTTGAAGAGGAACGTGTATTGCATCATCAGCCTGGAGATCAGGGCCAGCAGATGAATGTGAGGGTTAGTCTCCAGTGAAACACTAAGCATCTCTCTCTTCCTCAGGCACTGACAGAGGCTTCATATCCCTCCCTCAAGACCAGCCATTGCTCAAAGATTATCTTTAATATACAACATCTTTCAAGCAGATTAATCTTCCCCATTGTCTTGACTGCACAATACAGCCTTCAAACAAGAAGTCCAGATGGGGACATTTCTATGTTCTCTCCTCATCCCTCTTATGTGAGCAGCCAAAAGACCAACAGGGAACAGTGTCTTAGATCTTGGATTTAGTTTGTACACTGCAATAAGATTGCAGCCCAAATTGTAATAACATGACAGGAGAAAGATTTTGTGGGTATATTCATAGACTCCACAGGCATTTCCTCAAAGATACTCTTTGACACTCAGGTCAGAGAGCTTCCTCCTCAGTCAGAGGCTTTTCTATCTTTTCTAGATGACTTGTTGTAGACGCCTTTCCTTGGCTGGCCGCTTGGACTCCAGTTTTCAGATTCAATTTCTTTCTTCAAGAAGCCCTCAGAAAACATTTGGGGCTTCTGGTGTTTCCCACTGTGGGAAAACCTGTCAGTACCAGGCAAGAGGAGGCAATGTTTATAGTGTGCCACAATTGGATGGCTTTCAGCCAACATGAAGTGGGGCCCAAGGGTCATGTATGCCTTGCTCTGCTGACTTTAGTATTCTGACTGAATAGTAAAGATTCCCAAAAAGCAGCCATTGCTACAGATTTGTGTTGCAGGTTCTTTGTTGGTGTTTCAAAGACTTTATTTTAAAAACTATTTTTCTGGCCACAGTCTCCATCTGTTTTTCCTAGAGTTGGTGGATGGTCAATTAACTGGAGTTTGGGGAAATCAGCAGTTTTTTGTTTGCAATCATTCATGCAGATCTTTCTCTGCCTTCAGTCTGAGCTGGTTTGCAGATGCAAACAACTAAAATAAACATAGCTCTAATGATGCCTGGTTCAGAATCAACTGAACACTTAGCTCTGGAAGTACTGCATGATTTTTAGGTAAAGCATAAATGCATCCAAATTTATTTCATATTTGAAAGAGATCCATCACCAGATGGAGCTGAGGGCTGATGGAGTTAGACTGTGTTCACACTTTTTTCCTGGGAGCAGCAGCAGCAATTTCAGTGGAAATACTCACAGAGTAAACATTGAACCCTGAGCCTCATAGTTTAGTCTTTTGGCTTAACTCCATTTCCTTGGCTTTGCATTGACTAGTTGGGAGAAAACACCCTGCAAATAGTTCTCTTGTCTGCCCTGTTCCTCACCTCATGCTGCTTGTCTTCAGCTCTGCCGATATCTCCCTTTGCATGGACCAACTGTAAAACCAGTTTGGGGAAGAGTTCAGCTAAAAAAATGAGTGTGAAAATTTGGGGAGGAGGAGGGAAATAAGGAGTATTGGCTTATGGGCTCCCCAAGCTCATTTAGGGTGGGATTTCACCAGTCATTGTGTTAGCACTACTGAGTGAGGAGCCTGGAAAGGAGAATAGGAAAGTGGGCAGAGATGGAGCAAGTCTGGCTGCCCAGCACAACAGCTCATGGAGCCCTGACCTGGCCCAACAGGGACTGAGCTCCATATGCCAGCTCTGATGCTACTGAAATACCCATCTGATCCTGCCACGTCACAGGACAGCCTGAGAAGCAGAATTAAATCCCTGTGGGCCTTGAAAAGAAGACAAAAAGTCCATAGCTTTGTGGGGGTAAAAGCAGAGGGTATGTTTCACTGCTCTTTGGTTTTTATGATTAGATACTGGTCTGAAGTCTGCTGAGTTCATCTGAAAGACTCAGTGCATTGTTCTTGATCAAGACTACAAATCAAATATTTTAAAGACTTCATCAATTCTTCCTCTGACTACAAAGCACTAAGAAAGATGACTCGGAAAAGATAGAAGAAGTCTAAAGAAACACAGGAACAGCTGTACACCATTGAAACAGAATGTTACTGTGAGATGTAGTTTATAATAATTAGTGGATCAACATGCTAGGCAAGGGATTTTTTTTCTGTTTTGAACTAGTAGATGCACAGATGGGGTCTATAATAGAACTGGCATGTGTGTGGATTTTTTTTTAAGGCTGCATAATTTTACAACCACTACTAACGTTTGTGTGTGTTGATATAATGGAAAGTGTACTCAAACTTCTGAGAATTGACATTGTCAAACTGGCTTCCTGCCCATGAGGTGACACTGAAATTGCAATAGTCTTTGTCTGGAGCAGCAGTAAAGGCTACAGCCAGACTGTGCAGACCCATGAGCTGCTCTTATCACAGTAAGAGCAGTAGAATCAATGTGATAAGTCATTTAAGAAATGTAATTTTCCCCAGGTTTTCAGCTAAAGGTACAGTGACAGCTACATTGATTAGGATCAAGCAATAGATCTGCTTTTGAGACAGAGTTAGAAATGAGCTTTTCTGACTTCTCTTGTCCTATATGATGTGTTTACCATGAGGAAGAGAGAATCAGCACACACTAACCTATTATGCCTCATTGACCAACCAGGTCCAAAAGCATTTTCCATGTGCTCCAACATGTTTCTCTTCGCCACTGAACTGCCTGAACATTCTCTTTGTCACAAATGTACCTATTTCAGCTGCACTCTCCCTAAATCATCACCAGACAGGATCTTGCAGCTAGAATGATCCAATGGACCCTTCCCAAGAGGGGAAGAGGGTTTGCTTGTGACAAGCTGTTCTGGAGGTGAGCTGTCCTGCATAGGTGGCCACCTGCTCGGGTTGTTTGTGTCCACAGCCATAGAGGTCACTCCACAAATGTGCCTTCTGATTGTCAGTTCATGCATTTATTAAGTGCCCAGATATTCTAAGGCAATTTTGAGAAGGGGTCATTTCTCCTTTCTCATTGACCTGTATGAGTGAGCAATGAAGAAAATGAACAGAACAACATCATCAGTAATAAAGAAAGAGAAAGGTACATCAAGAAATGTGTTTTCTGCTTTTCTCCAGGGATAATATAGGGAGTACATTTTCTTCTGAGATTTTCACAAGAAAGCAATTAACTTTGAGAAAAAAATTACATGAGTCAAGACTTTAAAACTTGTATGTGTTAGAACTAGGATCAGCACTAGGGAAACACACAAACATGCTTTCAGAATTCCTCTAATGCAGTCAGTTCAGTTCAGCTGAATGCCATCAGTTCACATGAAGCCCAGGAGGTCCCCTAAGCAATTCAGCACCTTTGAAATGTTTATTTAGAAGCACAGCTAGTGCAGGAAAATCCTAGCTTTAAGCCTAGCTTATGTATTTGTCAGAGACTCATACATAAACCATTATACTAAAAAAAACCTATTCCAGCATTTCATCGCTCCTAAGAATGGTCCAAACTATGCTGCAAAAGTATTGGAGGATGTGTCCTGATCTCTGGGATATGACCCAGCTATGATATATGCCTCTGCAGTCATACCTGTCAGTGTTTTAAAAGAAAGGCCCATATAATGCTAATCTGATCCAACTGCAAACTCAGCACTTAAGCAATAAAACTGGAGTTTTATTGGTCCTTATTGCTTCCCAAGTCTTAAAATCTCTGACATGTAATATGACATCTCAAAGATTGCTTTTAAAATAATAGCTGTCATAGACAAGAAACTAATAGAGTAAAAACAAAGTAATAATTGAAGCAATCATAATTCAACTAACAACTAATCAAAAACCTCTCTGAAGAGCTTCCTATTTCAGATGGCTTCTGCTGATCCCTTTTATTTGTTTGATTTTATCAGCAACACCAGTGAACCAACAGCCCTAAGAGCTGATGCCATCATGTGCAGGCACTGACTGGCACTACCCCAATGTGAACTTTACTACTCAAAAATTAGTTGCAAATTCTGGCACATCAGGTGAACAAAGCCCACTGCCACAAAAATAACACTACAGAATTCAATCTCTCAAGCATCCAGCACAAAGAACGCAATGCTGTGCTAGTAGAGACACAGACTTTTTGCAGTATGTTTGTCATTCAGATTATTGCCTCCTCAATTGCTGGTAGCTGAATTCCCATCTCATTAAAGCTTTTTGGAGGAAAATCCCTCAGAGGGAGCTGACTTTCCCATTTTTTTTCTTCATTTCTTTAGCTCTGTGGAAGGCCCACCCACAGTTTTGGCTGCCCATTGCAGCTCGCTATTCTGTTTTAGTTCTTTTCTTGCTCAGTTATTTGCAGCTGACAACTAGAGCAAAATGTCTACAGGACTTTTATTAATTAAAAAATAATAATAAAAATAAAACAGAAAAGAAAGAAAAAAATCTTTATTTAAATTCTAAGGCCAAATTTGGAAAGCTATTTACAAACACACCTTGTCTTTTTTGTTTGGTTGTATTTTTGTTCTCAGTCCTATTTCCCTCCAAAATCATTAGCTAAGATGGGTAAACACAAGAAATACATCTTCACCTATAGCAGCAATTGTCATTTTTAGGTATGTGAACAACCATAGAAGATGATGCTTATCCTCAAGAGATGCTGGAGTAGTTCGCAGGGGGAAAGGGTTGCAGGCATGCTGAAGTTATTACATCATAAACCATAAGGGCTGCAGTACCACCTTTTTGGCATTATAAAATACTTTTGTATAGAGTGGGAGTTTTCACCTGAGTAACAAAGCCCTGTAAGAACTCATGAAGCCACCTCCTTATCTCCATGAAAGGATATAACCAGAAATATCTTCTGTTATCCCCACTAACTTCTCCAGGTTCTGTTTGAAACTTAGGCTCTGTAAGCTTTTAACCGGCTTTTGTAAAACATATTTTCTGCCTCCAATCCCCCTTTTGCTAGTGACATGTGCATTAATTGATTTCTCATTACAATACAGTTACTTCAGCTCTTATGACACAGTTCTATTTTAGCCCTTAAAAACACTGTTTTCACAGCACTGCCATTTTATCTCACTTTATGCAATTATAAAATAGCATACACTAATAATAAATATTATTATTAGTGAAGTAAAAATTCACTATAACACAAGCAATAACATTTTTATAGAGAACATATTTATCTTTTGACACATTATTATATTGACTCATGAAAAATAGAAGTAATTTGCTCATTAATTATCCAATCTAACTTGAAGGACACTCTTCTTAGTTCCTTCCAGAAAGAAAGGATGTTGAATATTTGATATATGTGATTAGTGAAGTCTGCAGTGACCTCTTCCAGTATTCTGTACTGTTAACAATCATTGAACCTTTCAGAGGAAAAGGAACAGGGGCTTTAAGGGCTGTCATGGACTTGACAGTTTCACAAAGCCATTAAGTTTCTTGAAAGGCAACAGGTAACTTAAACTTAAGTTTAACCAACACATGGGTAAAAGTCACCATCCGAAACAAAAGGTCATGCGAAACCACTTGGGGGGGTTGAATTCTGTGCCTGAGTGGGATTCCCTGGATACCATTTAATGCTTCTTAGACAGAGACAACAGGAACCTCTCTGGATTTACCTCTCATTCTCAGCATTAAAATTTTAAATTACTACAATAATCCACGTTCTTCTATAGCTCAGCCCCTCAGCAATTATGCTAGTTGCTAAAACCAATGTAGAAGCAGAGCCAAAACACAATGAGCTCTAGAGGCATCACTTCCACAATGTCTGAGACACAGGCTCTCTCCATCCAGACCCTAGGAGGTTAAGAGTGGACAGTGCTTGCAAATGGAATTTTAGCCCAAAAGGGTCAGTCAAAAAGAAATCAATGCTGACATGAACACAAGTGAAAAATCTGGGATCCCAGCTCAGCTGCTGCAGCAGCAGATGTTGAAATTCAGCCTCACAGAGCAACCTTGGGGACGGTACTGCACTCAGGACTTCCTTCTGCAGTAGCTGTGCCAGCTCTAGAGAGCTTTGCAGTTTGGCTGTGAGGCACAGAGAGGGAGGCAGCAGTGTGCAGAAGGGAAAATTCCAGCTGTGGCTGTTTCCCCTTCCCTCCCTTCCTACCCCACAATAGCTTCACTGTCAGAAACAACAACAAACTGCAGGACTGCATTCATGCTGATCCCCAAGTGCAATTCCTGCCAATTTCAACCCCTCAGAGGAGGGATCATTTTCTTAGGCACGTTTAACTAGCTCCAAGACTTTTTGCCTGTCTAAAAAAGCAGTATCAATTATTAATAAATGATAGTACATAATTAATAGCAGTACTTAGAAGCAGTCCTGCTTTGCAGGGCCTTGGCTACTAGCCAACCGAGCTTTACACTGAAGCACACCAGGAAAATATTAGCATTATCCTATCATTTAAAGGATATTTCCCCATATATTTCTCAAATATCCATTTGGCTACTCTCCCTTTCTTTTCAGAGCACTTTCCAAAGGCATGCCATGATAGCTGGCAGCACCATCCCTGTTCTTCAGAGGCGGAGAACGGCATGGGCAGGTAGAGCAGCTGGCCAGCAGCTCACTGGTGGGGCCAAGAGCAGCAGGCAGGTGCATGAAGCTCTGTGTTTTACCAGATCAGCTGCAAGCAAGGGAGCAGCTCACTAAAACAAGGGGAGTATTGCCCTGGTAGAGTTCCGACACAAGTATGGCAGGAAGAGATTTTGGGTCCTGGTTCTGTTTGTTCACAACCTTTCTCAAGCACTGAGCTCTTTTCGGAAGAATTCACAGGGAAGATTTGTAATTAATTATCAGCCTTCACAGATTTCAGCATTAACTACTGCAGCTCTCAAAACCACAAAAATAAGTTGAATGCAGATAAGCAAGACCAGAGCCATGGATAATGAGAGAGCTCAGCAGAAGAAAAAAAGAGAATTAAACAGAAAAACATTTTAAAAGACATTCAAATCATGTCAGTGCCCACTAAAGAATATCAGCAGTGGTCTTTGTGGAATAGGAACTGTGCTTGGCATGGCATCAAGAAAGAGAAGGTTTATTTATGAACTTGTTTTTTTGGAGAGTTTTAGTTTGACTTTTAGAGTAGGGAAATCTGGGGCCAGGGCAGAACATATTATTTTCTGGAAGAAAGTCTCTTTTCAAGGGTTATAGGTATCAAAGCAGCACATTATCACTACAATTTCCTTCAAACATCTATTCCCCAATACCTAAGAATAAGTGAGGGTCTGTTTCTACACGTGGCAGAAAAAGGCAACAAATCAGAGCAGAAAGGGAGGTGAGAGTACTATGCTGTATGGAGCAGCAGTAATCCAGGACTGGCTGATTGAAAATCCATGCCAACCTTTCTCTTTTGCCCTTTTGCTTCTCTCCCAGTGCAGAGGAGGGAACAATTTTGGCAGCACTGCATGGCCTGTCTGTATTGGTCCACTTGTGTTCCACTACTAGATTTTCCTTGGAAATAAGGAAAATTTTTAGAGCATCTCAGCAAATTCATCTGGGGCTTTTTACAGAGCATGTAGTAGACAAATTCTGACTCCTGCATAGCAGTAGATGTACAACAAGTTGTTTTGAAGTCAACTCTTGGATTTCTCAAAGCAGAAAATGCATTTCCCCTCCCTGCTGGGAGAAAGGCTATACATTGCTGATCACCCTAGCTTCTCACAGTGATCACTTCCAGAGGCAATAAAATAAGCTGCATTTCAGCATTTGTTGACAGTAAGGCTTTAACAGTCTCAGCTCTAAGCAAGCAATAGATTTTCTTTTCTGTCACAGGAGTGTGAATTTAGGTTGTGATATCCTAACAAACATTAATCATGTACCTTTTTCTGTTACATTTCTCAAATGCTTTGAGCAGAAATCTTACTTCTGTCCTTCTACAGCTGATCCAACCGGCTTTGAAGCTCAAAACACAGTTGTCACCTTTGAAGCTTCATTTAACCACCCAGGCTCTTCCTACATGTCAAACAGATTTGAACCCTGAGACAGATGCTATAAATTTTTGTAGATAATTTCCACTACAGCCAGATATGGCAAAACCCACTGTGTACTAGGAATAATCTTAGGAAGCTTCTTTCACATCAGCCTGAGCAGCCTACAAGAGCTCACAGACATCTAAACAGTGCTAAGTTTTAGATTTCAGGCTACAATGCAAAAGATGCCTCAGAAGTCCCAGATGCACTTCCCACTCCCTGGAGAATATCTGGGATTGGAAACTATCTGGGGTTACAGTGGATGGAATGTCACATATTCTCCCTTTGCCATGTTGCAGAGTCTTTGTCTACTCTGAAATGTATGGTACTCACAAACTGCTTTTGCCAGAGGTTAAATACTTTTTATTCATCACACCACAAAGGCTTCTCTGTGCAACAGTGCCAGAAATATCTAGGAATTCTGCTTGGCTTCATTTATATCTCTCTGAATGTTGTGTGTGCTATATTTTCATATGTTGAGGATTTCTACAGAATTTATCAATAGACATAATGTTTTCCAGGAGAATCCCTGGCTTGCCTTTAAGAGTGAACAGCTCCATCCTCAGCTTACCACTTCTGTCAGGCTAGGATCAAATCCAGACACTCTTTCCATTTTTCTTTTAGTGGATCATCTACACTTAATCTTTGCCTCTGACAAACAGGATTAAGAAAACCCTCTATTTTTGTTCAAGGTCCCAAATCCATATATAAACACTGTAATTTACTGCATAATGGCAGCTCTTTCAAGGCATAAATATAAGTAGCAATAACAATTGTGCCTTTTTGAGACATTCTTCTTTCCAGAGGTAAAAAATGCAACCGAGGTAGGGTGTGTGTGACCTTCACATGCCTGAACTCCACAATGCACTGAAAATTCTGCTGCAGAACAGGGAATAAACAGTCCCATCTCTACTGGAAAACTGAATGAGATTAAACAAAACAGCAACAATTTCTCATCTGATCCCTTCTGCAAATAAGATTTTCTAAATTGCCTTGGAGATTTCAGAGGGCAAATTCACCCGCTGAGCTGCAGGAGTTACAGCAGGGCTCAATCTGGTTTTGGTACAGTGAATGGCTTTTGAGCACTGCTGAGGTTACTGTGTGCAGAGGTAATGAGATGAAATCACAGATCAGGGAAGGCTTCACTTGCTAAGACATTGTAACAACAATAGAATATTCCTGAGAGTCTACTGTATTTTATTAGTTTAGCTGTTGAAAATAAACCCAACAAAAAAATCCCAAATTATTTCTGTGGAGATTTTAAACAAGTCAAGAATGGGGTTTCTGAAGTAAAATAGCTTGTTTTTAATTTAAGAAACAAAAGGATTTTCTGCTCTATGGACTTTTGAGTAAAACACTTTCCTTTTTATTGAAAAATTCCTTTTTGGTGAAAACCAAAAACCTCCAACTGAGAAAGGGAGGAAAAAAAGTTTTGAAAAACTTCTTCAAATATTCTAGGGAAGCTTTGCCTTCTGGCACAGCCATGGCAGACTTTAAGACAGTATACATTGAATGTTTTAAAAAACATACATTTAAATCTCCCTGTTCTGATTCCCTTTACTGCTGAGTTTGCAGAAACAACAGACTGAGGGGAGGAAAACTCCTGCAAAGTGTGTCTGTGCTCCTCATGGGCTGGCTTGGTCCTCATCTCAGTTCCTGACACATACGGAGCAGTCCCAGAAAGATTCTCAGGCACAGCACTGTGGTGTTCTTTCCCCCACGCTGAAGTAATGACAACTTGAATAAATCATTTTTTCTCTATTCCCCTGCTGCTCCAGCAAAGAGTTGCAAACAGAACCTATTTATCTGAGCACTGTGTTGGAAGGGTGAACATGGACCTAAAGAAAAAGGGGCAGGGAAAAAGGCAATATTCTTTTGTTAGTTTGAAAGTTTGAGTGAACTCTGACATACAGAAAGTGCTTGTTTTAATGATTTCTTCAGCAGATGAGGTTTTAACCTAAGAAACTTTAAATAGATGAAGAACCTTATACATAATAAGTCCCCTCTGAATAATATTCCAGCAGGGAATATTTCAGTGAGTCTCACAGAAATGAGTATAATAAGAGTTAAATTGCTCCTGCTCCAACAGCAGATTTTTCTTAAAATAAATGCAATGAAAACACCATCCCCAGAGTATAATTTTGTACTCTAGAGCCAAAATCCTCTCTTATTTACACATAAATCTAGGCCCTTATTCACAGAGTACCAGTTGCCTTAACTCTTTTCCCAAGGCAAGCTCTCTCCACCACCCCAGGTACAAGCCGACATCTGCAGTCAGGCTGTGGCTCTCAATGGACATATTCCAGAGATATATCAGGATAACCATATTCAGAGCTAAATTCTCATGCTTATGGCTAATGAAAGCCTGATGTTTATGTACCAGCAGAGGCCAGCAATATCTGAACACGGGGAGCTTAAATTACCACATTCTACAGTGTTCAGACTTCTTTCACAGCAATAAGGAGGAGAAAAAGCACCATTTGAAGCTGACTCAAGAAAGGCAAGGTTATAACTCATATTGCAAGGAGATACAGTGTGTGTGATGAACTGAAAATGTTATTAGAGAAGAACAGATTCCTGTTACGATAGCGCAAGTAAGTGCTGGTTTCACTGGTACACTCTTAATTATACATTCACTCTTTCACATAATGAAAAAAAGTCCTGTGTAGTGTCTGTGAAAGGGTTTGCACACTTGCATATAATGAAACCTGCAACAACAAATGTTAGCAGTACCATACACTGGTGCCATGAATAATTCATAACACAGAATAGTTGAGCTAAAAGCAAAGAAATAATCAAACCCGTTGATCTCCCCCCATCCACTCCCAGCTCTCTACAAGCAGATAAAACCTCATTTTCTCAGCACTTCAAACCCAAATAGTTTCAAGAATTCCATTTCAGATAGAGGAAACTGCTGTATGGTCATGACTGCTTTGATTTTAAGAGGATCAGTTCCGGTCTAGTCCGTCAAGCACTATCTGTCAAGCTCATTTATCTGTCCATGGCCCTACTTTGGACTAATTTGGCAGAGGCCAGGATTTACCTGGTCATTTCCCTCCAAGAGCAGTGTCTTCATAACAATGGAGCCCCTGAGAGGAAATGTGGAGAGCCACCACTTCCTGCTGTATTTACTTTGGGCTCTAAGATTTTTCCATGTCAGCTGGAAACCTCCTGAAAGCTTGCTTTAGAGCAATAACTGAGGATGGAGAAGTAACCATCACGTTCTGCTCGTATATATCCATGACATATTCTCAAACAATTCCAGCTGGGTTACTGAGCTGTACTTTTTGACAGCCTGGCAGGGCAGATGGTACCCAAAACCTGCCAGATCAGAAGTTAATGTTTCCCCACTGGCTATAGGAAGCACTGCAGATGAGGGTTTGCTTTGATAATCATTTGATTAAATAAGCAGATGCCTACTGACTTCAGAAGGCATCAGCACAAGTTTCTGCAGAGGAGTCAGCTTAACCAGCTTCCCCAGGGGAGAAAGAAGAAACACCCCACAGCAAAGTGAGGCACTGAGGAAAGTTGGGGGAGAGCGGCATTGCTGGCCTGCAAGGATATCTAGAAGAGACTTCAGACTGAACAGTTCAATAAAATGTTTTTCTCTCTTGTTACAGGCATTTAACCTGGAATTAAAAAAAAAAAAAAAAATACTTGAAGAAGGCAGTACTGATCTAATTTTCCACTGATAACACCTTGCTTTATCACACAGACAAGGAAGGTCACCATCACTCCACAGCTGCCTCTAAACTAGAACAGGAGAGATGTGTAATTTAGCTCACAGCCAAAGCACATTCTATTCATGGAAAGTTGTACACTTTTTATGTGGTATCATCTTACTCTGGTGGTTATCTCCATCACTTATGTTCTCCACCACACAGGTTTTTAATATATGTGCAAGCATGTATCTATTATGTAGCTTTTAATTACTGGTTCACACTCCTAAATACCACCTGCCTTTTCCTGCACAAAAATCCACATTAGGAGTCCCAACAGGGTTTTTAATAATGTTTCCTCCACACTGTACACTCCTCTAGACTTCCAAATGATTTGATTGTGTGCTGTTTAATACATGAGGATCTGGCCTTGTTCCCTCTGCAGAAAAGATGGCTGTAAATACAGTAATATTTTAAAATAATTTAATTTCTTTGTTTGGGTGTCACACTGATACCTATTTGCAAACACCATTTGCTGCACAGATCTGGGTCATTTTGTCCCACCTTTTCAGATGATACTTGAAGTTTTTCTTAATGAGGATCTTTGTTTCTGTCAAATATGTTTCCATGGTCTCTTGCCAAATATTATAATTAAATTAGAATTTAATTCTAATTATAGAATTAAAATGATGGTTCTAAGTGAAAAAGACTGAACCATAACACACATCACAAGGGTAGAAAATTATTTTTTTTTTAACGATTTCGGCAGATAAATTTTAGGATAGAAATCCCATGATGGGAAACAGGAGTTTGGGATCTGGGAAGCCAAAGCCCTTTGCCCAATTGCCCAATGCAGACACAGGGTGAGACAGGGCTGTTGGCAGCAGGAGACAGGACGAGGCAGGAAGCCTTGCTTGCTTACACAAAGATCATCACAGAGCACATAACAGCAGCCTTTCTATATTAAAAAGCAACATTCTTATGCATGCATGTGCAAACACAATGGAGCACTGAGAGACTGTCTGCTCAATGGGCATTGCCATACTCTTTATATACGCATGCATGGGCAAAGCTAATGAAATGCAGAGAGAATTTGGCTTATTGTATGACCACTAACAGTATATGCACAGGAAAGAGATTTTTAGGAGTCTGTTAATTCAGTCCTCTGAGAGCTTGTTCCTTTCTAGCATCAAAAAATACCACTTCAGTAAAAAACTCAGGCTCATCCTTAATTTTGTGTTTATGCTAATGTGCTGCCAGTCCAGCTACAACCAGAATCAAATTTTCAGATGATACTTGAAGTTTTTCTTAATGAGGATCTTTGTTTCTGTCAAATATGTTTCCACTGTCTCTTGCTGAAGCCAAATATCTTTATAAAAATGCTGCAAAAATCATTGGGTTTTGTTTTGTTGGGGTTTTTTTCCCCAGAGAAGAAAATCAAATACTTTTATTCTTGAAAAATTGCTGAACTTCCAGAGAAAAAGAGAAAAGATGTTGATGAACTAAGAACAAGTGTGAGAAGTATGATTCAAAGAAGGAAATGCTGGATTAGACTATATGAAGACCATGAAATAATGCTTAGCCAGCAGCTGAAAACTTGCATCCTCCCAGATGTCAAAACAAACTGGCCCAGAACAGAAAATTCATTTCCCACATTTCAGCAAATAACACTTTAACCATTCCTGATTTTCAAACTCTACATTCCCTTCCACTACAAGTTTTTAAAAAAGAAGGAACAGCAAAGAGCAAAAAATATTACAAAAAATTGCTTTAAATCAAGAAAAAATATAATTCAACACACAAAATAACATTAAAGATCTTAAATAATTTGATCTTTTATCATAGTTCTAGCATTCTGTTCAGAGTAATTAACATTGGCCATATGTCTGCAAGACAGAAGGAGCTCCAGAGAGGACTGATATTTTGAGGACACCCTCATTGCTTCAGAGCTTGGGATTGAATGCTGTGAGCCTCAGTTCTGACCACTGCAATTTGCAAACCAACTCTCTTTAAAGAAATGTTTTACTTGCAATGGGGCTCCCAAAATGTGTTATGTGCAGTACCAAAGGGAGACAGGCCCCTTCAAAGTGGCAAACTCTGACAGTGGAGGCACCATCACCATTCTGCTGCCACTGATAATGTATTTACACACGTAGCTCACTTGAAAGCTGCTTGCCTTTTACTCTGGAATTGTTTCTTATCCAGACACGTTGTAACAAGTTCAGCACAAACAAGAAAAAAGGGATTGACCGGAGGTGGAACCCAAAATGCTCAAAACCACCAACTACCTTATGTTGCAACTGTACTCTCAAATCAACATGGACAGGAAACTAATTTGAGAGAGAACAGGAGTACAGCTGCATCAGCTTCTAATCTCTGGGTTTTGCTGGCTGCAAAGGCAGATATGTATCACTCCAAGAGCTTTGAATCAGAAAGTCAGAGCTTGAAACTCAATTACTCTAAATCCCAGTATTCCACGGTGATAATTCATAATGCATTTCATGGCAGGAAGTAAATTGGTTGCTGCATAGTACTTAAACAGAAATTTTAAGATCAGAAGAGGATGCAGCAAAGGGCTATTCATATAACTGTCTATTCTAGTTAAACAAATGTGACAGCTGGGAAAAAAAAACAAACAGGGGCAGTTAAGACCAGGCTGGTGTTGCCTTATGCTGCAGAATCTTCTCCAGCCCTGTTTTATCTTGGTAGAACATTACCTGCCTACATGAGACAGATGCAGGCCAGCAATGTCTCTACCCCAGCTTTTTGTCCATCTCCATTCTCCCCCAGAGCAGCAGCACCAAAGCAAAAGCCTCACAAATATGTAGTGAGGAAATTGGTCTACTCTGATGCAGCCTATCCCGCTGCTATGACCTGGTGGGGTCAAAGTTTGTCATCCCACCTCACTGCCTTCGAGGGCAGGATTTGGCAGCAGGGCTGCTAGAGGGACCGTGAACAACTGGATGGTTTTGCTAATGCAAACTTAAAAAAGCTAACAGGAATCCTCAAGATAGGTCTTCCATTCAGCCTGTAGAGCCAGAGTGAATACTCTCAAACTACTGCAGAGGGTTAAGTGAGTTAGGATGCACCAGGAGTAGCCCCCCAAAGGAGAAACCCAGAAGACCACTTAAAATACGGTTACTGAACATTGTGAATGAACCATCAGGGCATTTCAGAAAGGTGATGTAGCATGCCTGCCTTTGCCTTGCATTATCCATTTTTCAAACTAATGAGAACAACAGAGTTCCTCCAGGCAGAGTAATTCAGGACAACACTATACCTTTTAAGAAAATACACATTCCCGATTGCTGAAAAAACAAACATCTGGACAGATCTTGTACCTTCAAAGTCAGCAAGCTGGAGTGGCCTCCTGAACTTTATTTAAGGATGCTTTCTACTTGCAGGTGAGCTGGTCAGGTTTTTTCATCATATTAGATCAGCACAAGCTTTGGCAGTTACTTTTAAAAAGCTTTTCCTGCTACTAGTTTTAAATCCTGTATTTTGTTTTGCTTGGTGCAGTAAAATGTCTCATCTTCTCATCCTCACATAAAACTCCCCTGATACCAAAAAGGGTAATTCAGTTTCTACTGTAATTGTGAGCTTTTAGCAGAAAGAAACTGTAACTGTGAATTTTAGGCAGAGAAGACACTGTGCCTGCAGACCTTTTGCAGAGAAGCAAGGCATGCAGAAATTGTTCTCCAAGTAAGGTTGTTAGAAGAAAAAGAGGACACATTTGGCTCAGGAATGCAGCTACAGCAAAACAAGACTGGGTTTAGCAACTTGGGGAACATGGAGAGGGTTTTTATGGTAATAAACAAATTATAATATGCATGTAGGGACTGAAAATTAGCAACATGCTTGTAGAAATTGGGGGGCACATTAGGAGGAGTGATTCCCCATGCCTTCCAGGCACCTAAATAAATTATGCTCTCTTTAACACAGAAAAATTGGTGTAAAGAGGTCTTATTTTGGTTTTGGAGATTTGGTAACAGTGACAGGTAGCTGGTTACTAAGCTATGCCCTGTACTTTAAAATTTTCAGAGTGAACCTGTATTCAAGTCTCACCATCAATGACAAAGCAGGGAGTAATTCTGGTAAAAAGAAGACCTTCTAGGCTGACAGTAAATCAGATTTTAGAGACTTCAATAGCAAAAAAAAAGATCTCCAACTTTTACAGTTATTTGGTTTCGTAAAACTCACTTGGATACCAAAATGTCCCTCTCCGTTGGAGGCTTAAATCACCAAGATCACTGCCACAAATCACAGAATGATTTGGGTTGGAAGAGACCTTGCCTAGTTCCAACTTTCCTGCCACAGGTTGCTCAGGATCCCCTCAACCTGGCCTGGAACACTTCCAGCGATGGGGCACCCACAACTTCTGTAGGCAACCTGCTCCAGTGCCTCACCACACCCTGAGTAAAGAGCATCTTCCTAAGCAGTGGTAACAGGGAGCAAGAGGCTGGCAGATTTCATGTAAGGAAAGAAGCAAATTCAACCATGTACATTTAGGCATTTTTGGGTTTTTATGAGTAAACTCTGACTTGAAGGCATATTTGTGATGCAGGCAGAATCACATATTAGCTGTTAAAATGAAATTATTTCTGCAGGGCTTTCTGAATGTAGCATGACAACCACGTTGACCAATGGGTAAGATTCAGGTGAAAGTCTCCAATTTTAAAAAAAAAAGCCCTTTTTGTAATAATTGTGTTGAGTTGTAACATTTTATACAAAGCCCATTTTGACATAATGAAAGCTTGTCTTTTTCAAGTTTAAAGATCTCCCTTGTTATTTGGAAGACTGCTTATTTGTCTCCTGTGATACGCATGCAAAACCCTTCAGCAGTGCTAATCTAATCAAAAACACAAGAGATACCAAATGGATGGTCCATACTAAATAATTTTAAAATCAGTTTCAGTTGGCTCTCACAAGAGATACTGTAACAACAAAAAGAACACTTGAAGGCTAAAATCAGAATTCATCCCCACAAAAGGCTACTTCCTTTAGAGATGCATGGTAAAAATTCTAAAGAAGACTTTTTTTGAAACATAGCAGAGATTATAGTTTTGGATGAGTGAGAGGAGCTTATAATCTTGCTACTGCTTACCCTACATATCATTAGCTGGTGTGCTTGCCTATGAAATATTTGGACATACAGTGGATGATCTGTGGGAGTCCATCTGGAAATAGGTCACTTTTCTTGTCTGCTTTTACTGGATGATTTTGGAGAAGGCTCATCACATCACTGGTTTGGACCCTTGGATAATTGAATGTGTTACAGTAAAACAAACTGCTGAGCCTTATTTTCCATCATTTTGCATTCATGTCATTAAAAATGTGTTTAAGTGTTCCAGATGTGTTGCAGAGCAACAGAGCTTCAAGAACCAGATGTTCACCACAGCTCTTCCCAGCAGTGTTGACGGCAGCAGTTTTCCTGGTGGTACCTCACTTGTTCTCAGCCTCATTTCAGATAATACACACAGAAATTTCTTTCTCTTGCTCTTTGGCTGTAGAGATTTTTCCCTCTCTTCCAATATTTTTCTCTGCAATATCTTAATTTGACAACATATTAAGGGAGATGTCTTAACAAGTCAGTGCAAAGGGACAGAACTATTTAACTTACGCAATAAGAGATATTAAAAATTCAAGGGCTGCTTTATTACCTTGTTTCAGTAGAAGTTAGTTCCAAATTCTACTAGCAAAGTGCTAAAGTTATCAAATACATGCCCAGCTGAGTAGTAAGAATCATTATGACCTATCTAATAAGGATTTATGCTGCGCTGACTGGAACATAACAACAAATCCCAAACACATGGAGGCCATATACTTGGAGAGGAGAGATGTGAATCCTTCCAGGCACATATAAGCCAGAGATGAATGCAAGTGCTAGTGTACTCATACAAACAAATTTGTCCACTTTCCCCATTCTCCCATTGGCAACAACGCCTAGATTATCCAAAACCACAACAAATTACAAAGCAGAAGAATTATGACTCTCTAAGAATCTCTGTGCTGGAAGCATTACTGCAAGTCATGTTGCTAAAATAAAGAAAATAGCTAGAAAAAGTTAGATGTTTCTTTCTCTATTTTTTTTCTCTAAGAGAACAGCTTGAATGAATAATGTTTATTATTCATTCATTTCTCAAACCATTTATTTTTAACTAGGCAAAAGATCACCAGATCAGGAGAAAGGCTCCATAAATAAGAAGAATGGGACAGAACAGAGCCCTTTCAGACATGTGGGTTTGGGATTGGCTTCATGGATGTCCTAAGAAAGCCCTGGGAGTTAGGTTGCAGGATAAACATATATATCCAAATCAGATGCAGCTTTGCTTTTCCCTCATCACTCAAACCCAAACACTGTGTTACAATTTAAAGGTATTACACCAAGGGAATATAATGTCTTCTGGTATCTCTTCACAACAACCACCACAAACAAACACAAACAAGACAACAACAACAAAACAACCCCTCAAAAATAACAACAAAACCCAAACCCAAAAGAACATATCCTCAGCTTATGAATAAACCACAGTTTTTTCTTAAATGTTGTGCTTGCAAGGGAGGACTGTAATTACTGCTTCACAGGTATTATGTAGTACAGGCTGGTTTGGGCAGCTTTAACTTGTCTTCCACAATTTGCCTAAAACCCAGATCTCCCATTTGCCTAAAGCTTACTAATTATTAATTGCTAAAGAAGGCAGGTTTTAAAAGATTGTATCTGATCTATACTATCAGGACGCTTTGCTGGAGTAACCATTCCAGCCAAAGCATCCAGCAGAGCATCCCTTGTGCAGATGTAATTCAGGAGCAGCAGAACCACTGCATTTGGCAACCCTTCTGAAAGTCACCCTGTAATTGTATAATAGTTTCACTGGGGCAATTGCATTTGTATTAGGACATTTTCCTGGCCTGGCTCCACTAGCCAGAGATGACACCTTTTTGTATCCCTGGCTCATATTGTGGTGTCAACAGAAGTCTGTAACATAGATCCCTTCCTAGAGAAGGCATTGTGATTCTCTAGGAGAGGCCCAGATGCTCCAGTGCAGACCATTCTCTTCCCTTACACCAGTGCAGAAACAGTGCAAGCCAATTAATGTCTTTGGATATGATCCAAATTTACACCTGTGTAAAAGCAGAAGACACTTAACTCTAAATCCAATGCTGCTGCAGTGTTTGGTACTTGTGATACAAAATTCTGAACTACTTTCCACTAAGGTTGAGTGGTTTGCAGATGGATCTAGATTCATGTGGGGTTTTTTGCTTAAATTATCACAGTGTTTAGGATTTTTGCCTCAAATTGTTTTGCAATTGTCATATTTACATAAAAATGAATTAAAGACTACAAGGGAAATTAGCATCAACATTTGTTTTCACTGTCATGATTTATACCAGCTGCAGACCTGACCTCAAAAACCGACACTGTGTAAGTCAAATTGCACAACACAATGCCATTTCTCACACTACTAAACCCCTTTCTAGCAGCACTATATTTCTCTTACCCTCTTGGGAGACTCATCAGTGACAGAGTTTGGGGTAGATATTAGTTTCTTCTGGTTCTGTGGGCTTGCTACTACCTCTGCCTCATACACACAGTGCTAGCAGGGCCCTTATATTCATTGGCAGCACTGACAAAACCACTAAGCCATTCAACCCTCACACTTTCCAGATTTGCATAGTAGCTCCCAATTTTTTCAGTTGTTACTGCATGGAGAGGTGTTTAAATAGTTCTTTACTTTCCTGGATGGCAGCCAGCATAATACACAATTTCAGACAGGGTTGATGCAGAAACAATGCTCTGCTTAAAAGTGTGAAAGCATTTCATGAAAGGAAAATAAATTTAGAAGGAAATGCCTTATTGCTAATGGCTCAATCCCTTCTGCTTTTTAGCAAATGACATCAACAGCTAAACCCAGAAGTCAGAAAGCAAAGCCAAAGCAAACCTGTGAGATTTGCCTTCTGACAGGCACACACACTTCATTCCACTATGCAGAGCACAGCACCAGAACTAATGGCACCATGACCTGAAAAGAGAAGAGAAAGATGCAGAGGATGAAAGAGAGGATGTAAGGATAGGGGGCGGGGGGATGGGGGGAGTGAGAGTGAGTGTAGAGGTTGTAAAGATACACTTCCCACAGCCTGAGCAATTTGCTTTAACATATGACAGCATTGCCATTGACTTACCCGTGCCTGAGTCACAGCAGAGCTTATTTGTTTTTACCCTTGTTCTGATTTACTTAGAGCACCACATAAAAGACAATGGGATTTGTGAAAATCTCCTATGGAGGTCTACCAATTCAGGTATGTACTCAGTAGGGCCATGCAAATTGTAAGGCTGGGAAAAAGCCTTTAGAAGTAGATTTCCTGGAAGGCTGTGGGTTTACTTCCTTTACCTGATGACTTGGCTCACTCACCACTTGCATGCTAGAAAAATTATTGTTTCTACTATGGAGCTTTAAGTCACCAGCTAGGTCTTCAACCAGCACTTTTTACTCAAGACACATTTGTCATCTCAAACTCTTCTCCCAGACACAAAACAATTAGGTATTTCCCTCAAAAATCTCATATGCTGTTAATGGCATCACCCAGTAAGACTAGAATTTGTGGTGAGAATTAGAAAATTAAGGTAGGAGAGAATCAGAGCTCTGGACCAATAGGGCAGGAAAATGACAAACTCAAAACTGAATTTAATAAATTCATCAGCATTCATTTAATTACTGGGAGAAGAGGGGTAAGACAAAAACACCCAAGAGATCCTTTACAGTCCTGTATTAGAATTGTTAGTTTTGTGGTGATTTTAGTGGATTATTTCAGAATTTAGTTGCCTATATAATTGAAATATATTAATGATGTCCACTTCTTTATAAAGAGGCATGTTTTCCTAGTACATCTTGCTCTAGCATGAGACAGGCAAGGACACTGGCTTCACTCCTAAATGACTTTTAAGGGATAGAGGAAAGGAACATTTCTTCTATGTAGGACTCTTGCCAGCAGTTCTGAAAGCTGGAGCTGTTGTCCTTATGCCTAGCAATACACATATGCAACACCCTTTCATTTCACTGTAAGGCCCATATGGTCTGTCTAGCATGAGCTTGAACCACTGCCATTTCATTCTAGCCTGGCTGTTCTGTAACAACAGAGGAATCTGATTTTCAATCCATCCATTTTGTCAGTAGTGTTGCCTTAAACCTACACGAACTCATCACCCAGCTAGAGGCACAGCTGCAGCCAGTGAAGTTTAACTTTGCTCTGCAGCAGCACAGGAAAAAAATGACCTGCCAGCACTAATCACTGAATGCTTTAGGTTAAAATGTTTCCTAAAAAAGGATATTAGTGCACTCTATGTAATTAATGTTTAGCCATAAGGTGAAATGGTTAACTTGACTCTTCTGATCACTCTCAGACTGAGGATTAAGCATTTTACTGTGTCTGCATGAAACTCGCTGTGAGCAAGAGGTTTTTAGCAGTCAGTGAGATGATGCTCTCATGTGTCAGATAGGGGGAACAAACAAAACTGGTGCAAGCATTTACCCAAGAAAATCATAAGAGGATGACCACACTAGATAAAACTGAGACAGGCTGGAAACCTAATCACATTTGTTTATTATTGCAATAAATAAATAAATAATTACTCCTTCAGAGGAAATTTATAGAAGAGCAAAATCTGGTCAAACACGTGCTCTTTCTGCTTACAGTTTTAAATCTTTTGTGATGCTAGCTTGCCAGGCAATTTAACATAACAGAGCAGCCTTGATGCTATCCCTGTGCAGGGCAAGGAGTTGAATCAATCAGGATCACTAATCACTTGAGAAAAAGCCACAGCACAACGCCGTAGAAAGAAACAGCTGGCAATAATAAATCTAAATTGTTCTTCATAGAGAGAAAAATGGAATCATGTAGTGATAGACCAACATCTTCCTGAAAGCACACAGTGCTTGGCTTTGAGCAGGGCATTTGAGGATCTCAAAGGAACAGCATGGTTCAACAAATGCTTGCTAATGAATGCAAGAGTTGTAAAAGGAAAACTAAATATAAATATAAAAATGCAACTTCAAATTAGCTCGTTCTACAGCTTGTACTGAAGTAGCATCTTCCCAGCCATAGTGGAAAAAAACCCAAAAAACACCCCAACAAATTAGTTGATGCTGCTATCCTTACTTTATCATGCATTTTTATCATGCAAAGCAGATAGGAAACTGGATATTGCTCTCTTTCTGCAGGACCTGTGCCAGCTAGAAAGCATACTATAGCCAGCATCTGACAATTAATTTAGAAATGTTTTTGACCACATAGATTGCAATTACAGACTGAGGAGCCAGAATATGATGGCTAGAGAAAATGCCCTGTCATAGGTGCCCAAAGAATTCAATGTGCTTCATTTATCAAAAAATAAAATAATGAATGATCCAATTACAGCGCACACACGCCTCATTGTAAAAAATAGATAGTCTCAAAGGGTTGTTTAAGTTAGCAGGAAAATGCAGTGTAAGAATCAATAGCAAAAAGTTAAAGCAAAAAATAACACCAATTTAGAAATAAGTAACATTTCAGCTGTGACCTATTGCTAAGACTTATTATGAACTGAAGTAGTAAACTTCCTTTTTTTTAAGTTCAAATTATAGAGTGTTTTCATAAAAACAAGGCACCTCTTGTCTATCAGGAATTCTGTGAAATGGACTACAGAGAACATGCCAGGTGGGAGATTGGACACAGGCACCTTTCTGTGCTTTTTGGGGTCAACCACACTACGAAATCAGTCATTTCTCAATATTCATCACCACACCACTTAGTCTAAATTTATTGCCAAGTTTCCCATGAAAATAAAACTTAGCTTTGTGCTCTACATAGACATGGGCCTGTCCAGTGCTTCTTAGTAATTCTGGAACCCAGTAGCAAAGTTTAATGAAATTCAACAAAAAGGTAGGGGGTTGCTAAATATGAAATTCTTAAATGATTGGTAAAAAGAGACAAAAGAGAGAGGATCACAGAATTACACAGAGAATCAATCAGGTTGGAAAAGGCCTCTGAAATCATTGAGTCCAACCCATAAGCAAACACCACCATGTCAAGTACACCAGGGCAAAAAGTACCACATCCAGTCTTTCCTTAAATACCTCCAGGGATGGTGACTCCACCACCTTCCTGTGCATGGGAATGACAGTCCATTTCAATGTCTATTCACCCTTTCTGTAAAGAAATTCTTCCTAATGTCCAACCTAATCCTCCCTGGCATGACTTAAGTCTATGATAAGGTCACCTCTGAGTCTCCTTTTCTCCAGGCTAAACAACCCCAGCTCTCAACTGCTCCTCATCAGACTTGTGATTCAGCCCCTTCACCAGCATTGTTGTCCTTCTCTGGGCTTGCTCCAGCACCTCAATGTTTTTCTTGTAGTGAGGATTTCTAAACTGGATGGAATACTCAAAGTGAGGCCTCACCAGTGCCAGATGTAACTCCACATGGGATTGTTGTGGCCAAAGTGTAGGACCTGGAACCTGCCCTTTGTTGAACCTTATGCTGTTGGTCTCAGCCCATTGATCCAGCCTGTCCAAGTCCCTCTGCAGGGCCTTCCTGCCCTCCAGCAGATCAACACTGCTGCCCAACTTGGTGTTGTCTGCAAATTTACTACAGGTAGACTCAGTTCCCTCCTCCAGATCATCAATAAAGATGTCAAACAGCCCAGCCAGTCCTTAACACAGAAAATATCCTTTTAACCCATGGATCTCTTATTCCCCACAGAGGAATGGAACACAGAACTAGACATCAGAGAATCCCCTTGGGAGGACATGCATCATGCATATACACACTTTGAGAACAAGGCTTTAGTAGCTTTGCTGTTCATGAAATTGCTTAAGTGAGACCATTAAAAAAGCAATTTTGTGCTGTGGCCACAGATAGCATACAGTCCATGTTTATCTCAGAAGTTATCTGGGAGACGTTGCTGTTATGACCTCTTTTGGCCTTAAAATCTATGCCATTGTGTTACTTTTTCTTCAAATCTACCATTAGCTGTATTCCTTCACCAATCTTAGTCTGAGTAGCTCTTTATACATAATAGAGAAAAACATGATGGACAATACGACTTTTACTTATGAAAATTCCACATTGAGCACGAGACTGCAGGGATTGGTCTTTTTGAAATACCATTACAATTGTCCGATGATTGCAGAAACGAATTGTAATAACCAATTTGACTATTGACAGCACTTAATTTTTTCTGAAAATACAACTGAAAATGATCCCATGCCAGATGCTCTTGCAAGGCTGGGTTTGCAGAGAGCAGAGATGTTAGGTCACTTGTTAAAACACTTCCTGTTGTGGCTATACCTAGGAAGCAAACCACTTGCTACCCACCACCCCAAGCAGAATGGGATTGATTACTTCCAGGAGCAAATACTGTCTCCATTGCCTCTAGAAAGTATCCAAGTATCTAATTTTAGGTGAAATGCATTACTGCTTAGGCCACTTAAGTTTGCAAAGCTCAATCACACATCTGGCTCCAGAAAAGCTTGAAATTAGTACGAGACCAGGTTGGGAAGAATCAGCTGCAGCCAGTGTGATCTCTTGCAGCAGGGTGTGGAGTAAAGCCATTGTTTGCAGAAATGGTACCAGCATTTAACCATATCTGTCATCTACAGGAAGGAATGTACAATACAAGGAAGGTCATGCTAAGTCTATCCTTAGCAAGCATGGTTTTTTTCCTGAAGAGATTTCCTCAAACATTAAACAGGACATGTTTGCCTCAGTTTAATTAGAGACAGTTTCTATCAAAAGATCTGTTTCTGCCTGTTCCACCAGCAGTGACTAAGACAGGTTTAATTGCACACTAGGAAAGGTGTGCTGCATTGCTCACTTTCTGTTAAGGGAAAAGAAATTAAAGCTGCCACAGGAAAATGGAACCGAGGCACCCCAACGCAGCAGCTGGCAAGTGAAGAAAGGGCATTCCAACCACCAAGACATCATTTCCGAAAATCAGACAACAATCAAACGCCTTGAGCCAGTTGCTCTGACTATGGCAGAGGAAGTAAAGCTTTCTTAGTATTAGGTTAAAACATCATATTAGCTTGTTGCTTCCTTGTATTTGTACACGAAGAAAGAACAAGGACAATGAAACAGTAACACAACTATTTACCAGTGCACAGCCTTTTCTAACACTGGACACACCCACTCCTATAAACTGGGAACCAGAGAGAGACATTGTTGCACAGCAAGTGCGTCAGGAGCAAAAATCTGGGAACAACTCCCTGAGCAATCTCATTCTGGACAAGGGCTGTTAGTACATGTCACCTCAGTGGCAGGGCTGAGGACAGGGAGCCACACTTTCTTGCCAACCCATACTGGCAAGAATACTAAAATTCTGGCCAAAGTATTCTTCATGACGCAAAAGAGGAGCGCTACAGATCCCTTTCCTCGGGGATAAGAGTTACTAATAAGCACAACAGCGCACTCTGTTCCTCAGTAAGGGTTGAATCGCCACCTATAAAGAAGAAAATTCTTCTGCTCCTGCTAACAGCTATTACTCAGTACAATTCAGACTAGAATAAATTAACACCAATTAGATGCAATCAGCACTTTCAGCAGCAGTTTATGGGCATACCTTTGCATATGCCTGTCTGGGAACACAAAAAGAGCTTCCTTCTCCCAGGGCTGTGGTGGTTTGTCACTGCTGTATGACCATGTTACTCAGAGGGTGTGGAATTATCAGGGCAATGACCCAAAAGAATGCTGAATATACATTTACAGCATTGGACTTTCACCTACCCTACCTCTGTTGGTTCATCTTCTCATGCCATCTCTTAGCACATATTTTTTGTGTTTAAGAGTCCACAGGGAGCTGTTTATTTAGAAAATACAATGTAAATGAGGAAACATAATCCATAGATATTTTCAAGATATTTTCTGCCAACGTCGCTGCTCTGTTTGTCGCCAATTTATTTCTGTCGGCCTTTTAGATTTCCCATTATATGTAGAATTACCTTGGAACAGGAATGTGAAGTTGGAAACACTGATTTAGGTACAATGCGATCCAAGAGTGTACATCATGTATACCACTAAGTCCCGTATATTTACGACACAAAAAATAATAATGTACTAATACAATGCAGTGTCTTGCAGAATTTAGAGTTAACTACGTATAATAGCACTAACAAAATTTTGTTCTTCAACAAAAATCATATTTGAGCAGTTCTATCTGGCTCTCCTCCCTACTTTTTAAGTTTTTGTAGCTATCGTGAATTAGTTTTCAAGAAGAATCTTCTAAGGAAAGATGGGAAGTAAGTAATTTTTTTCTTCTCTATTTCTAACATTGTCCTAAAGAGGACAAGTATCTTTGAAAAGACTCAGGCATGAGACAGAACTGTTTTTCCTTGCCTCACTTGTGCCCCAGACTTAGAAGCCTCAGTGAAAAAAAATTAAAAAACCTTCTTCTGCCTTATGTGACCTCTGCCACCCCTAAAGGAAGGGCTCTGACCATCAACCTAAAAGAACATCTGAAACCACTGCAAATAGACCAATCCAGTCGCTATTAGCCATTAGAGAAATAAGAGAATGTCTATACAACATAACATTTAAGATGTGTTACACTGAATGATGTGACCTAAATCCTGTTCCATTTAATACAGCATAATTGAATATTCTCTGAAACAGAAATTGGGCTCCTCATGCATAAATAACATTTTCATACAAGCACTTAATAATCCCCATTTCCAAAAGGTTTTAATCCTTCTGCATTCTCTTGGGAAACCCAGAATACAAAACACTGTCTTACTGTGCAAAGAAGTCTTCTGAAGCATGACACAGTATCTTCACAGAGACAAATAAATTAAAGTAGAGGCACCAGGACTTTGCCAGATTGTGTCTTGTCAATGGAAACTCCAACGATGAAAGAGGAGTTAAGAGTTGATGAGTTAATCATGACCAGCTGGAGGTACTTCAGTCTGAAGATTGGGGCTAAAAAGCCAATCCTGTGTTCAGCCTTGCCTCTTGAAGGCTCTCTACTCAATGTCAGCATCTTCTGGACAGCACTCTGAGGCACCTGGCTCACCTCAGTACACACCCACGCTGAAACACTGAGTTCCTATGGGCACTCAGAGGTTGGGGTCCTGTGTTCCTCCAGCCTTTTCTGAAATCAGCCTTGAGGCACTTCTGGAAGGATTCCACATCACTCAGGACTTCTACACCTAAATCCTATTGTATTCCTAAATTCTCCATCTGAGATGCATTCTAGGTGTAAAGTGCTCAGGCTTGACCACAAACAACAGGAGATTAGGGGGCCAAAAGGGGACAAGGGGACAGCAATAAAATATCATTGGCCACCCCAATCTATTTATCTTTTTTCTACAATTCTGCAAGCTGTGTGGCAGGAGCTGATTTACTATTTTAATATCTATAAATTACTAACATAATTTGCAAAATTCATCTTGGCACTGTTAAATTAGTTCAAAATAAGACTGATGAATGCATGCAAACCAAAAGGATCCAAATTAATGAAAAAATCAACCTAGTCCAAAGCAAACTACTAGCCTTCACACACTTAGACACCACTTTGGTAACTGTCAGACACCCTTAGTGAAGTCAGTAAGATATTATGTTTAGAAGAGGCCTTAAGGTGTGGTTTTAAATCAATTTAATTAAAATAGTATGAAAAGTTGTGCCCATCTTGTTGGATAGGATTAGAGTTCCAGATTCACAAATTAGCCAGGTGTCAGCCTAGCCGCTGTGGCTGTACATGGAGGCCTAGGCCTGTGGTTAACATCAGGTACAGTGTGATTAAACTCAGAAAAATCTGGCAAGAAATGAATGTTCATTATCTTCTTTTAAAGTCATTCCCTACTAATAATCAAATTTAATAGGTATGGTGTGCCCTCCAATTAATATCAACCAAGCAAAAAGGAAACTAATATTGTAATTCTAGGAATACAATATTGAATTCTCAACATTAGTGGGTACCCCATCTTGTAATGGTGTTTCATGCAACTTTTATAATACACAGTGACAGAAATTCCCAGATGATTATGCAGATATGACATTTATCTTAATTTATAGGAAGGAGCTCGCTTGTGCAGGTAGTGCTGATGAAGAAAACCAACTACAAATTTGGGGAATGTGTTGCATGTTCAGCATGTAAGCAGAATCTGCCCCTAGAGATTATACTGAAATCAATGAGCCTTCAGAGAGGGATATTTCCATTCAAAGTTTCCAGTCAAAACATGTATTATTTATAGCAGTAGAACCTTTGCCTGAATATAACACAAGAGTCTTTTGTCAGGTCTGCTACAGCCCTTAACCTGTGCTGTGCCTGCACTTTGTGGAGATACTGCTCTATGAAAGGTCTTTCCTGACAGCAAAGTAGGAAGGACAGGGAATGCAAGAATCAGTTTGTTCAAGAGGAAGCACAGTTAACACCTTAATACCTCGCTCAGAGTCCCCTCAGACTCACAGAAACTGACATTCAAAGAACCATGCACACCACCACCACCTTCTTTGCTGGATTACACAGAGAGTAAATAAAGCATACTAATTCAGATATTCCTTGAAAAATTTAGCTTGGAGTCAGAAACAGACCTGGAAGATTTCTACTATAACTTGCAGTTCAACTAGAAAATAATTGTTAGTAAACAAGGTACATTTAAAATATTTTATATTATTCAGTGATAGTTACACATGAAAGCCACATCAGACTTCCACTACTAGCTGTTCCTGAAATACCAAAGTGTGTTAACTTCTGATAAAAGACTGCTGTTCCAAGATGTCTTAAAAAGCAAACCAGAAATATGTCAAAATTATTAATTTCTGCACCAAAATTTTCTTTTCTAGAGTGCAAAGAAATAATTCTGATAGAACCTGTCATATTCAAATTGAAAGATCACTTACAAGGACATAACAAAATCCTTCACTTTACTTCAGAATAACTATGCTGTCTTGGGTTGGGATAAAGAACAGATTAGAATTTGGTTCTATAAATTATACCTTGTACATACAAGACCTATTATCAGCAGTCAGTCTTTTCAGTAAACTAATTAATGCTGAATATTTCTGCCTGCTTATAATAGGGTAATAAACACACACACACACAAAAGAAATAGAGCACTTATTTTGTATTCAAGGTCCCCTTTCTAATTAACTTATCAAGCTTACTATATAGCCTTCTTGAACAACAATGGGGAAAAAGAGGAAAAAAACCCCCAGCATATTAAAAATTCTAGTGGGCATGCAACTGCAGCATGTTACACCTGCAGCTCTGCTACTCCAAGCTACTCTTGCCTGTTCTCAAATGCTTGGTGCTTATGTGAAAGATGTAAAAACAGGGCAGAATGCTGCAAGAAATAATCTCTAGCCATTACTAGTAATTTAGTAAGTGGTACAGACTATTCTTCACAACACTACTGAATAAATTCCCTAGAAAAGCAGATTCCTTACAACACAATTGTCAAGGTGACACCAAAATGAAAGCTCAGTTCACTTACCAACTATTACAAGTCCCTTTGTGCTTTTTGCAAGATTGGGACTGTTGATCTGAGTTTTGGCTGAATTCCAATTTGTTTAATTAAATTCCACATAGCTACATCTCCCTCACATCCCTTTGCTGCTGCTAAATGCTATTAAACAACCAACACATTACATCAGTGTCCTCAGGGCCCAACACCAGCAAGGATCAAAACATTTCCCCAAAGCAGGCAGTGGAAAGCCACTGGAATCCTTCAGAATAAAGTACTGCTGATGTCATAAATGAGTACTTACCACTCAAGCAATTTCAAGTTAAAGAACCATCAGACTGTTGTGCAAACAAGTTAATACAATTCACATGGCAGTATTTTAAGGAAAGAAAACATTTCCCATTAGTAATACTATATGTACTCAGTTGCAAATGTCCAACTACTATTATTTCAGAAGAGGGACAAAGTATTTATGTTTGGTATGTACCTCCAACCTTTTCTGTGCCAAATGTACAACAGGAAGATGAGACTGGGGATGCTTACCAGTTTCTTATACTGTGACAATTTTCTTCTCTTAACTTTTTTTTTCTTTAATTCTTTAGTAGAGATTCTACTTACAAATTGCCAGTAACTTCTCTCAACATAAGCCTCTAACTAACATTTTCCTGTAAATCAAGAAATCTACAATTTACCTGAAGGAAAACTTTTATCCTGTTGTAGTAGTATATTCTTCACAATTGTGTTTCAGAGAACAGTGCTTCTGTCTGGTAGAAAGTTGTGATATTAGGTTTTTTATCCCCATAGGTTTTTAAAAGCATAGTCAAATAATAAATGTGGAGTCTTGGAGTAAAACCATTTTAAAGAGCAATTTCTATTCGGCTAAATAAAATTCAGGTATACTTAGCCACTGAATTTTTTAAGTCAAGTTCATTTGATATCATGTTTTAATAGTTTATATTTTTATTTCAACATTGGATAAGCTTATGATAATATACTCATTTTGTTATAAAAAGCAACCATTAAGAAATTTAGTGAATTTTGTTTACTGCACTGAGTGCTACAGCATCAGTATATTTTCTTGAATCATTTATTGTTTTACATAGAGACCGTATTAAAAAAAAAAAAAGATGAAAAGAAGAAACCACTTGTAAGGTTCACTGTCAGCTCTGGCACATTTCAACTCATCCTGCCTTGAAATGTCAAACTCTTCATTTGTAAGTAAGCAGAATGCATCAGCAAGAGGTAACCAGAACAGAAATCAACACTTTCACCCTTTGGACAGGACAAATCCCAGAATCCTCTCAGCATTGGAGTTACCACCTGTACCATACCCCATGCAAAGCACTTTGGAAAGACTACTGTTAGTGCTTTTAATTGCCACATAAGAACCATTTCTTCTTTTCTTACATATAACCCCTGTCTTTCAGCACGAAAGCCTGACAATTCCAACAACTTCTTCCTTGCTGGAATGCTTAGGGGGAATTTTAAGAACCTAAACAGTGGAACTCCTGTTCCACTAGTAGTCGTTTGAGGGTAAAGATGTCCTGGGAATGGGTTAATGAGATTCCTGAACTCAGGTGATACTTCTTAATGTATTTTCAGAGAAGTTGTTTGTCAGGGGAAGAAGAGCAGCAAAAACTACTGCCAAACACCTCATCACCAGTGTGATGTCAGCCTGTGTGAAGGTCCAAGCTCTTCTGAATGCTGTGATAAAACAGAATTATCTCAGTGATGACTACCCCCAGCAGCAGTGAGTGAGCACTGCACAAACACAGCCTGTTAATCTCAAGCTGTAGTGCTCACAATTCCAAAATAGCCAAACAATGGATCAGGGCATGAGCCATCCCTAGCAAGATCTCTGCCCAGCAGCAGAGCTAACCCCAAGCAGCTCTCCTGAGCAATTTCACTGACAGCTTGGCTGTATTCCTAAGTGAGGGATTCTACACCTAAAGTGCCTCTCCTTTTACACAAGTAAGATGATGCTTTTCACTTTTTTTTTTCCTACTACTGCAGTAAGTTAGTGGTATTTGCTCCATGTTTTCAGCAGTATTTCTATTTCACTTGTGCAACTATGGATGTATCTGTTCTTTTAAAATAAAATCTCCACAGAGACAAAAAAATCTAAACTCCTACAAACAGAATTGTCCCAATTTACTTTTCCATCTTAATAGGACCTATATGCATTTAGATCCTTTGGATACAATTGCTCCAGCATGCAACCACCTACACCAGAGCTGCACACTTTTGTGTTTGCAGATAATTCCAGCTCAGCGTAGTGAAAGCTGCAAACTGCTCTGAACTTGCATTTGTCATATATTCTACCTATTTTGCATTATGACAGAAGGACATACCTCAGAATAAAGAACTTAACTGTAACACAAATACTGTCAAGGATTCACTCTACATTAAAATGTGAGATTTGCCACACGTTTACTATGGGTCAAAATCCTACCCTCAGACAGTGTAATTATCATCTGATACTAATCAAAACCTCAGTTCTTTCATATTCAGGAATACCAAATCTAGAACCTAAACCTTTGGGTTCTGGCACTTTTCCTCATGCAAGACCAGACAAGAATACAGCTGTACACAAGTTACAAGAGAATCTAATCTGTGACGTGTGGGTTAGTCTCAGCACTTGTGACCTAACATCAAACAGTGAGACTCCCAAACTTACCAATTTGTAACATCAACTTCTCTGAATTTAAGGTTTCGATTCAATAAATATTGAGGATCCATTTATTTTGGCAGCTCTCTGCAGACAAGATACTGAAAAAATCACGTATAGGCAGATACACCTACTGTTAGGAAACTGGTGTATTACCTTCTAAATTTCCCCTGCAAAGTTAACTGTAGGCAGGCAGTAAGAAATCCTAACAGGTGAATAGCCCACACATTTAAGTGATGTTTCACATGAAATTATGATGTCTTGTAGGAATGCCTATCATTCTCCAAGAGTATAGAAGGGGACCCACAGAGAGGTCAGATTAAACAATTAAGTTGGCTAAACCTAATTTTTAGACTGATTTTTAGACTAGTAAACCATACTAGTTTAAAAACCTCATGGCTTGTGATGCCAATATTAATGGGTTTTCTCTGTTTGGGGTAGTGGTACTTGGGTGGTGGTGCTATTACATGAATACAAGCCACAAAACCCCCCAGACTTCCTTACAAGTATGCTTAATAGGAAAGCATATTTCCTTTTCCTTCACACCTAACAAAAAATTTAATTGGTTGATCTAGCAAACAAAAAAAAATCCATTTTCATACTAAGTTTTATACAAAAGATGAAACATTTTCCCACACATTACTTTAGAGTAGCACAGAACCCTTGCCATCTCTACTATCATCAGAAACACACCATTTTCAGGAAATTTTCTTGCGGTCTTTGACAGCAAAGCTACAAAAAATGTGAACCTGTCTGATTCTGTGCCATCAGAAGCTGTCATCTGCTTCTTCCAAGTCACTAATATGGCAAATATCTCAAGCAAATTTACATCCCATCTTCTACACAGCTCTAAGCTCTTGATAAGACAAAAGCCCTAAAGTAAAAGATTGTTGTGAACAGCCCAGTTACATACTCACACACATATGTTCAAGTATCAACACATGTAAAGATGCACTCTTTTCTAACTGAGTATCGATAAACAATTTCTATTTATTCATTAACTATATGAGAATACTGTATAGGTTTATAGATTACACTTTTCAGCATATTTCATCACTGTAGTTATGCCATCCTTAGTCTTGCTTACACTCAGATCTGTGTGTTATTTCTGCTCTTTACTCCTCACTTTTGAACACAGCCCACTGAATCAGTCAATGGGCTCTGTGTGGGTGTAAAGTGTATGCTTGGGGACTGGGTGAGGTTTGTCTTGATTTTTCTTTCTTTTTTTTTTCTTTCTTTTCTTTTTTCCTTTAGTATTCTTAAATTTTATTGTGCTTTTTATACAATTTCAGAAGTAGAGGGAGTTACATTCTATTGTGCTTACAAATCTTAAGACCAACACAGCCCTGAAATAATCTACATAAGAAAAAAAAAAGCAACACAACAAAACCCCAGCCTTAACTGTATTTACCCAATTCAGGCAGTGTCTTTCACAAGTGGCAATTCCAAACATCCCAACTATTTAGGTCAGGAACATTATGCAGATAAGAACTAAATATTTTTTAAGTACAGATTTCACATACAACAAAAGAGTACTTCTAGACAGTGTTATTGTTTACTTTAATGAACACAAGTTATTCACTTCCTGATCTCATAGACTGCCATTAAAAGTTTTTGACTTATTAAAGAAAAATTCTATTCATTTCCAATGGAACCATTTTCACAGCAGAAGTGGAGCATGCAAGTGTTTATAGTATCATGATGGCTAACATGTACCTAACAGGGCAAAGCAGGCTGGTGGAAGGAGGCACATTGATAATTTGCAAGCAGCAAAATAGTTGGTCCCTGTAAGAAGGACCGATTTATTACAAGTAAATGAAAAAAAATGCTTCTAAAGTAATACTGCAAAAAGAGACAAAATATCATGACAGATATTACAGAATGGCTTACTTTTAAAAGGAATTTTAGTAGCACAGGCCTTAAAGAGTACAGCTCCCTGTCATTAAGTTGTATCCAATCACTAAGGAAATCGTTGTAACAAGGTCAGTAAGTCATCATTCCATTATATGAATTTCATTCATTTTTTTGTTACAACACTTGGATAATGTTTACAATTCTGCATTTTTGCCCACCTGCCACAAAAGCTAGGAAAAAGTGTTTTAGCCTGTTTTTCCATTACCAGATATTGAAAAGCTCTAAGTGAAGAAGGAACTTTTTTAAACTCAAGGTGTTTTATCACTTTTGATAAATGTGTTTCCAGACTTCAGTTGAGGCATCAAAAGACTCTCCAAACACAGCACTAGTTTTGTAATCAGAGCTACCATTATTATGACAGCTAAAGAACCAGAATAGATTAAGTTTTTTATTTTTTGTTATGTAAGTAATAAACCCAAGCTAACCAAACCTTCTCTCCACCAACCACTGCACACCTCAAGAAGTGAACTCGTGGACATTAGCTTATCTTAGTTTAAATCTTTCAGCTTTAGGAAAAAAAAAAAAAACCGAAAAAAAAAGGAGTACTTTATTTAAAGAGTTTAAATAGACACGAATTTAACATCTAAACATCCGATAAGGCTGCTAAGTACGTACTTGGAACATGTATTTCGGCTTTACTAGGACCAGCTAGTGCTCCCACTTATCACAAGACACGCCCTGACAACACTGCAAGAGGAGATGTGTTTAGCACTACCAAGAATGCGATCATTTCCTCAATCCGCGGGGGCGGGGTGGGGCGGTGGAACCAAAACACAACAAGCGAAGTTGCAAACAAATCAGTGAAAAAACTGCGTAGTGAGCCTAAACCATCAAATTAAGACATAAAAATAGTGAATGAATACGTTTTTGGTTTTTTAATATAAGTTACTACCACTTGCCCCAGTACCCCTTCACACACATGCACTGATGCTGTCACCTACTGGATATTTTTGTATTTATCACATTAGTGTTCCATTCATGTTCCAGCAAGGTCTATGTGGTAGTTAGATACAGAGAGAGCTGTAAAGAAGAGCCAGAAAGCAACTCCCTTAAGCAAAAAAGCCTGCACAGAGCCAAGGTCCCAACAGGAATATATGTAAATACTTGGCTTGGGTAGGAGTGCATACCTTAAAGCGTGGGATTTTGGCGTTTTTTAAAAGCCAGCAGATTTACAGAATTTCTCTGGCAGAGGGATTATTTACACTTACCAACTCTCTGAGCACAGCCAACATTTGTAGAGCCTCTCACTTGCATGTGTTTGCAAGTGCCACCGTAGTGGCACAAGAGCAGCACTCACATTTGGAAAGCTTCCCACCTACCAGGAAATGAAAAGCAATAGGAAGGATGCTTTATCTTCCAAGCAAACGCCAAGTGTGTGGGAAATTCAGGAGAGTATCAGGGGATCAGCTTTTACAGCACATCCTCCAAGCCACAGCTCATTTTTCACATGATCCTGTTGCTAATGAAGCATGATCTTAGACACTGCTCTGGGCACTTAAAGGTTGCAGTCTGTTTTGCCAGTAGCAAACCTACTGCATCTAAATTTGGCTTCAACCACAAGTCTAACCAAGATAGACTGGCCAGAACCATTTTCAAAGTGAGTTTTGATATTTTCTTCTGAATCAAAGTTCAGAGGGACAGCTTCAAGTGTATTCTAGGCCACCAACTAAAACCAAACAAATTCCAGAAAGTGGAAATGTAGCAGAACAGGAAATTTTCAAAAAGCAATAGGAAATTATTAAGGTAAAATCATTTTAACTTAATCAAGAAAACACACAAAGAATTTTCTGTAAAGCCACCAAGGAGAACATTTAGGTCACAAATACAAAGGAAAAGAATGGCTTTCAAAAACAAAAACATTGAGAGGTATGTTCTTAAAGGACACCCCTTTCCTTTACATTCCTACTGACAAAATCTAATTTACAATGTTCAATTTCACATTTGTATGAAAATTCTGAAATATTAGTCTTACAGTGGAGGACCTGAAATGAACCTAATCAGGAAGAAAGAACAGACTGAAAAAATGAAACAGAATCACAGAATGGTCAGGGTTGAATAGAGGACAAGCCCCACATAAGCAAACCAATTTTCATTTTTACATCCAAAAATAAAACATGCCAATGAAAACATTTGAGTTTTAAAAAAATAATGAAAAGTGAACATATTTTAAGAATCAATCAAGTAACAATTCTCCTCAAGACAGCATTTCACTCCAGCACAATTACAAGCATCTCTCCTGTACCAATTCTACCACTGTTATCTTTCAAGAATAAATGCATTGCATGACCACTGCATAGCCAACATTCTTTAGGTTTACCTCCAACTGTCGATGGGGAAATGAACGGGAAGAGGCTGACATCATGTTCATGAGCAGCTGTCAAGGTAGCAAATTGTATTTTCCTAGGTAATAAGTAGCTTCCTAAAACCAGTTACATGAGTTTGCTGTGGGTCACATAGCAGCATAACAAAGAATAGGAGGCAGTTCAAGATTTGCAATATTTGCAATTGTTCCTCTTGACAGTGACTGCCTTCTTTTTTTTTTTTTTTTTTTTTTTTTTTTTGCAAGAGTTTAATTTATTTTGCAGGGGTTTAGACACTTATTTACTTATGCACCTAAACACCATTAACAGTGCCTGGCCACACTGCCCAGATAGCCTCCGAGCAGAAGCTGTTTTGCCCATCACTCTCCTTCTCCTGTAACTTTTGAAGGCCTGTCAGTTGGCTTCTACATAAGCTAAGAATATTTAATAGAGCAAATGTCTGTCTCTGAAGACATGGCACACTTGCTACCACAGAGATTGAGAGCCATCTGTCCCAGTAGCAAGAGATGTCTATCAGCCCCCTTCACACCCAGGTTTCCTGCCAGGCATCTGCCTACTCTCCTGTGCCACCCTGAGTGATGCCACGGCTCTGATGCTGCGGGATGCAGCACCACCCACAGCACTCAAGTGTTGGAGCGCCACAGTCCTGCCAAGTGACTGCCAGAGTATTTTGTTTCTTCAACTCAGGGAAAGGTAATTTTGCCACTAAGGACAAAGGTGGATATTCCGCATCCACTCTGCTGCCAGGTCCTATACAAGTTCTCCACAAGCTGTTTTATTTAAGTATTATCACAAGCATCGAATTGGCTTCCACTGTCCTGTCCACCCACTCACTGCACACCCCAAGTAGGAGGTTTCGGGAGAGCTTTAACCCAACATAGCCTGTTTCCATCCTATGTATTCACTTAATCTTATTTTCTATTCCTGTAAAATGCTCAGTTTAGAAGAAAGAAGGAAGGCTTCACTTTTTAAATACCAACAAGATGGAATGGAGCCAACAGTTCTATAGGGGGATAGAATATAAGAAAATAAAGATAGTGTAGAAAGTAATCTTTCTTACCCCTAAGGAGTTGCAGCTGGGCCAATTAGCAAAGCCTGACTTTAACAGGCCATAGCTGTAACCAATGAGAAGAGTGCTATAAAAGAGTGGCTTGGCTGGCTGCAGAAGGGAACTGGAGTTAGTTGGCCACTTTGTGAAGAAGAAAGTGTTAGTGCTCTGAGGAGATGCCCACAAGAAAACACCAAGAGTGTATGAAACTTCTATGATAGGAGACGACAGTATGGAACCCCTGCAATAAGATGACAACACAGTGCCAAGCAGATAATGCTACAAGGTACTTTTTCTCTGTAATTCAGAATTTTTTTTTTTTTTTTTTTTTTTTTTTTTTTACTCTCAGAATTATGGCTTTACTATAACCATGGCAATGCAAAGTCTGTTAGAACAAATCGTTTGGTTGAGTCAGAAAGAATGCCAGACCGTAAGTCAGAGACTGGGCCTTTAACAGAGGTTCAGTGAAGTTCAAAACAAAAAGCTGAGGTAGGGAGCTTTCCAGAAAAGGGAAGGGAATGTAGTCAAGGTGGAAACCCAACTCTACGATATTGAAAATCTTCAAATATACCTACATGTGCAAGCTGATTTTAGAAGTTTTGAGAAGACGCTTTTATTTCTAATCTGGCTGTGGAGTAGCAGAAGAGAAAAAAAAAGTTGTGGGTAAAGTCCACATCCCTCTGAACTAGCCAAGACGCCCTTTTCAGTTAACAAGGCAGGAACGTAAGTAGTCCTTGTCTTCGCAGTGTTTCTATCTTTACATAGGTGTCTTCTGAACACAAATTCTAAACTAGGATCAAACATATCCTAAAGATCAATATCCCAAATTGCCATTAAAAAAACCATCAGTTAAAAATTCACCTGCTTTTGTTAAATCAGGGTCACAGTTTTTGGTTTTTGCATATTCAACATAAGAGAAAAAACTATCAATAGGGGAAAAAATACCCTTTTTTCCTAGAAATCCTTTTCATGTCACAAAATAATCACTCCTACACAGCACTCAATACTCAACAGTAGAGTACTATTTTTCCTCCCTGAGCAATTTACATAAGTGGTAACATGAAGAGGACATCCATGCAATTCACCTGTGTTTGCACCTGCTGGGTCAGAGAGATCTTGTTCCCTATTTCCAATGAAGGGCTTTGATGCCAGCATGTATTCCCATGGGTTTCTGGAAAGCTAACTACAAGAATGCTTCCTGTCAGAGAGGAAATGAACCCTGTGACAGCTGGCAAATCATCACCTATTCTTCCTGTGTAAGAGGTCTAAAGGGATTACATTTCTCAGTTGCTGTGTTAATTTAGGCTTTTAATGTGTTTTATCATCAGTATTTAAAGCTATTAGTTAGGAAAGATTCATACCAGTGTGGGAATGATAAGAGCACAAAGATTCTTATCAGACCTGTATACAATGAAAAACTTCAGTTTATTATGTTTCAATTATTTATTTATATTCCCCAAATGCCATGGTTCGCTGTGTTGAATTAAATTCCTAGCAGCCAATACTGCATAATGCAACACGATCATATTGGATTATTCTATTTTGATGTTTGAATGGTCTACCAAAGTTTTCTAGAATTTTTTTGTTTCTGCTATATGATCTGTTACTCTTGCAGGCCTGCAAATGGAATTTATTTAAAAAGGGGGGAAAAAACTCCATATGAAAATTATGTATGTGCTAATATGTAAGTGCTAAGAAAGAGAAAATTCCTTGGAAGGGAAATGGTAAAACATTTGCAAAAGCCAATGCAGATTACAGATGTTATCCCAAATTCATTGATTTTTCTGGATTATCCCCCTCACCATCCTCAGTATACCTCAGGAACAACAGAGGAAGCACTGGCTGCTCACAAATTCAAGCACGAGTCCTTATGCTTTAAAATCACATCTTTAACACATAGTAACTTCAAAGAGAGAATGCAAGCACAAAAGTTTAAAATCCTTGTCCTGTGAAAACCAACTATAGCAGGTTTAAAAAGTGCTTACACACCTATCCAGATTATTGACCTTTCCAGCAAAAGGAAACAATGTCCTTTCAAAACACACTGTAAATAATTAATAACTGAGTAAATACTATTCCCAAAAACATGCAATACGTTCATTTATTAGATGTAATAAACAGGATTACTCATTCTTTAAACACTCTATAAGGAAATCAGAGCTATTTTAATGACATATTTGCAAAGGCAGTTCAAGTCCAGACGCTCAGAAAATCAAGTATTTTAGAATACTATGGAATTAATTTATACTATGCTCAAGACTTCTACTGGTAAAAGTCTTCCTGCTAATTACTACACAAAGCAAGAATGAATCACAGAGTTATTTTATGCAATGGTATTCAAAACAAGAAAGAGGAAAAAGGGAATTTCATCCTCAGTTATTTGTGTGGATCTTTCCTGCACTAGAAAAATAAAGCTTACATTGCTTAAAGAATAAAAGCCCTGAACTTGCATGAAGGAACTTAAATACTCAGGGGAGTTGTTGAAGTGTTTGACGCATAGAAGGTGCTAAATCAGTGACTTCAGTAGAACCATAGGGCCTATATGGAAAAATTGTGATTTAAAGAGTGGTATTTAAGATTAAAGGCAATTCTGAAAGGCAAGTTGTGCCATTCTGAATAAATCTTTGTAATTATCTCCTCCTCTTCTCTTAAACATTTTTAATCTTTGAAAAGGAAAATCACCAGAAAAGAAAAAAAAAATGTCAAGTCAACTTGATAAAGCTTTAGGCTCCATAAAGGTCTCACATGCATTACAACACAATTTTAATGAAAATCACCAAGGCAAGTCTATCAGTGAATCAGTCCTGTTAGGAATTAGTTTAATTCTTCCCAGTTAGCTACTGAACATTGATTATAGCAGCTGATAGTCACAGAAGCCACTATGTTTTTTCTTTCTTTATATAAACTACTGGATAAAATTTAGCAGCTGAAAAGTCTTGACTGCTCTCTCTCTGTAGCTTTTTGTTAACTGCTTGATCTGTAACTTAAACAGAATTACAGCCACACACTTGCAAGAAATTCACAATGGTATGTAATAATCAGCATTTTCCCTACAGTTTAAAAGACTCCGCTATACTCCCAATCAGTAATATTGTACACCTCCATAAAGTTTTAGATGATAAACCTGCACTATGTGGCTGAAATAATGCAATAAAATTTGGCTATATTCTTTAGCATCATTAGCACTGCCATGAATTGAGGACTTTAACTCCTATGCTCTGTCAGCAGAATGCACAAGCACAGAATGTACATGAGCACATTAATTACACACGAATGAAAAGCGTCCCTAGATTCAGTGCATTCTTAGTCTTTTTTCTCTCATCAGAAAATAAAACTATGAGAACATTATTTTGACTTGTAATATATAACATGATAGAAAATAAGTATTTGAAAGATGTTAAGTAAGACTTAGGTGACATTAACTAATAAGCTCATGGGGTTGGGTTGCTTGGTTATTTTATCCTCTAAAATATATACACACCTACTGCCATGTCATAAAATCTTAACTCTCAATACTGAACTGCCCTTTCTATAAACTTGAGATTGATTTTGCTGAATATATTCTACTGCTTAACACTGAACAGGATGAAGACTTCCGATTCACACATTCCAGCTGTCCTCGTAGCAAACAGGTAAGAATTCTAATTATAAACCCTCCCGTAAGTATGGAGCCATTGCTGTGACTCACAGGCAGGAGGACACTGGAAAGCGTTTGAAAAGTAAAAAACAGCCCCCGATGTTGTTTATCTGCTGCCCCCTCCTGGAGGAAAACAAACAAAGCGCCACAGGACGGCCAGGAACACAGCTGGATTTCCAAGTCCAACACTTTGCTGGTAACCTCCTGACAGCAGATCTTTCCCAGTTTAAAGAATTCCTTGAAGTTTTGCAGTATTCATAGACTCTAAAATATACTTCCCATGTGCATCTGTAATCTGGGCATAACGAGAGAGGCAAAGAGAAAATGAGGCAGCTTGCTCTGGCACTCGGGAGCTGTGTGCAGGGCCCAGGCTGTGCTCTCAGTCATAGTGAGCACAGCAGGGTTATCCTCACACCCTTCTGCCACCAGCTATTCCATGTGTGCCGCAGGACACACCACTGAGCTGGCTGTGACTCCCAACAGATCCTGTTCTGCTGTGGGGACAAGGCCTTGAGTGGAAAGAATTACGGGACACCTGCAGGCTGGGACTACAGCCAATGCCAGTTTTACGAGTTTGCACCTCAGGGGGACTGTAGGAAATGAAGAGTGTTGACATGAAGTTTGTTTTGCTGTACAAAAGTCAAGCAAAGCTCGAGTAAGAAGTAGGTATGAAAAGTTCAAGTAAATTCTTAATTTCCCTCTTCCAGAGAGAGCTCCAGAGATCCAGTCCATAAAAGCTCATTTTTTCCTTCAAAATAGAGCTGTAAAAATCAGATGCCACATTTCAAATGTAACCTCTGATACAATTTGGGTTGTCATACTCCAGTGTAACTCTACAAGCAACTGTTTTAATGATGTAAAGTGCTTAACGTTATACTTCTGTCACTTAAAACAGAGATAAGTTCTGTTAACTGACTACTTGATTTTAAAAAAGCCCCTAAGGCAGATGCCTATGAGCAAGGTAAATCATCAGCACATTGGTCTGCTCCCTACTTACTAACAAAAATGCTCTAGTCCACTTCAGACAATTATACCTTTGACTAGCTGAACCCAAATTGCATTTTTGCTTTCTTTTTATTATACCAATTTCAGAGAGCTACTAAAACATGCATTTCTTTCTTTCCACATGAGCAATAACAACTTAAAATGAGGAAAGCCAGATTCAGTATAGACAATTATTTAAGTCCTAGAAAATAGTTGGGATAAAGAAGCTTTTTTTTTTTTTTTTTTTTGTGTATCATAAATTAATTCAAATCATCAAAGCTTTTTTTGGGGGAAAAAGCTTTGATGATTTAAATTAATTTATGATACACAACTGTGAAAATAAGAAAGTGATTTCTCTTGTTAAACTATTGTAAAAATGTTTTCTGACAATGTAACAGACATGTACGTCCATAAACAACAACAAAAAGAGAAAACACCCCAAGCCAAATGTACATACTTAGAAGAAACTTAGAGAAAGAGATGTATTCAAGCCTCTCTACCTAAATATTAGAAAAACTATCAGAATATTTTGTAATGTCAACTCGTGGACAGGTGGCTGCTAGAGATTATTATCTTCTTTATCAAAGAAAAAGAGATCTTTTCTGAGTAACAGGAAAACATCAAATGCCTTCTCAAAATCTCTTAGGAAGAAAGGATACACTTGAGGTAAGGCAAAGTTTTGATACTAACTCTTACAAGTGCAGACAAGTAGAATTTTACACTAACTGATAAAATTGGTGCTTTAGTTAGTAGTCCTCTTAAAAATGCAGCCATGACCCAAAGGAAGCTGTTTTTTACCTAGTTAACTTGCAGAATTCCAAGAAGTCTCACAGCATTTGTCTTGGCTCCTGAAAAAGTCTATTTCAGGGGCTGTACTTTGCTATTGCCTGTAACAAACTATAGCAGAAAACCTTAGCTGCACCTTTTGATCAGCAAATGCTCAATTTACTCCAAAGACTGGTAATATCACAAACCAAGTAGGAGGCAGCTATTTTTATTTAGGCTATCAAAGAGCAACTTTCTTATAAAAATATGTAAGTAAATCAGCAAATAAATATATGTGCCAAATATTCTGCAATAAAGAAACAAAATAGCAAGTTTTGCTATAATACCGATCATACCTACTGTACATGCTACACTTAAATTAGCCTGAATCCTTCTTTCAAGTTGCTTTTTTGTTGAAACACACAGGATTATCTTCAGGCTTTTTTATTCTCTTTCATTTGTGGGTTTGTTGTTTCTTCACAATAGATTTGTTTGTGATGTCCTCTCAGTTGATGTCTGGTTTTGAATACTTGATCCCAAATGAAGACAAAAGAGTGGTAGCAGCTCTGAAATTTTCCATTTGCTCCTTCAACTGTTCTCTGGATTGCCATTTAAGAAATAAGCTAAGTAAACTAATTGAAAAAGAAATCCAAAATACATGATACCAATATTTTATAATACCATCAGTCATGGAAAGACTCATAAATGAGATATGAAAATGTCAGGTGATGAAAGACAAAGCTGTAGAGAACATAAACCTTGCTCCTCATTCTGTGCTATGTTTGTGACACACATAAAATACAGCTTCTTGAGAAAAGTAATTTGTTTGACTTGGTTTTGTTTGTTCATTGTTGTGCTGTTTGGGTGTTTTTTAACCTGTAGGGCAAAATTAGATGCAAGTTAAAGATAAGTAATTTTGAGGAATGAACTGCTCTGCTTTATTTTTGTGTATACTGCAAATACAATCAATAGTCAAGTGATTTACAGAACTATTTAACTGCCATTCACACACATCTTGGAAATACAGATTATCATTACTGGATGCACAGTTGCATTATAAAATTGCTAAAGTGCTGCTCAGCACAACAAAAGAAAAACAAAATTAGGTAAGCACAAATCATTATAATCATTAAAATGACAGCATCTGAAAAGTTACTACTATGTTTCATGTATTTGCCATGACAATAAATATGCCTTTCTTTTTAAAAGTGAAAATGCAGGAAGGAGAAATATGATTTTCAGGTTTTTCATTTGACCTGAATCGCTTTGTTCTACCAGATTACCATGTATTTATCATATAAAAACTTTATCCTACAATGCACATTTTTAACGTTCCTATCTTTTCTAAGCTTCCTCATGTAAACTTCCAGTGATCATAATACATGCAGATAAAGAACAACTACCTTTTTGCATAATACAGCCACCATGCTACAAGGAGTTTATTTTCATTATGTTACGAATATCCAAAAATTGTTAAAATAACATAAAATGCTAATTATGTTGTTAAGACTAATACAAAGATCAGTGAAATGTCAAACCAAGATATAGTCTTAAGAAATACAGTGCTGCATACACTTTTAAATATATAGACCATACTTCATAAAATTAGGGGGTAAAAAGCCCGTTACATGATTGAGAAGATATCCAGTGTTTGTTTCAGAGTAAATGAAATACTTTCAACCATGCAAGTATCATTTGGCACAGAATAACTTAATTTGACTCATTTTTTTTGGTGCTGACATAGTTTGTATATTACTGCTTTTGTACAAGCAACAAAGTACCAAAATATCAAAAATTGTCCTTTCACCACCCTCCCAGAAGCTTACAAACAAGAGATAAAAACTGATGTTAGCTGTTATATAAATAAATCAATCTCAAAACAGAAGTACTAACTCTGAAGATAATTTGTAAAAAGCAGAACTTGATCATGTGAGACATTTCAGCAGACAGCTGTTTACAGAAAGAAAAATTTAAAGACTTTTTCCTCACCCAGTGTCACCAAGCCTTATTTATTAATTTGCCTACGCCTTTTAATGTGATGACACAGCAAGCATCAGATTACAAATACTGCTGGATTCTGGAGTCTCTAGTGACTAAGAGAAAAGGGAGGATGAATTGCCAGTTTTGTGACTGTCGCAGACATCCTTTCACTAAAAATCCTTTCTTAGGACTTTTTCCCTTCTGAGGAGCTGAGGCCTCAGAAACAAAACGTAAACAATGGTTATCTGCTGCTGTGGAATGCAGCAGGTGTGTCTGTGATTGGGCCATCTTGAATGTTTACAATTAATGGCCAACCACAGACCAGATAGCTTGGACTCTGTCCGAGCCACAGATCTTTGTTATTCATTCTTTTCTATTCTTAGCTAGCCTTCTGAGGAAACCTTTCCTTCTATTTCTTTTTAGTATAGTTATAATGTAATATATATATATATCATAATATAATAAATCAAGCCTTCTGAGCATGGAGTCAACATTCTTGTCTCTTCCCTCATCCAAGAACCCCTGTGAACACTGTCACATGTGACTACATACAGATTAAAAAATATTTGAGAATCTTATTGCTTTTTTCATGGGCTGTATTCAAGCATGAACACTTACCTGACTCTCCAATTCCGTGTGCGCCAGCATGGTTTAGTCAAGATACCACCAACACATGTAAGGATGTTGTGGTGGAGCTGAAGCCAGTAACTCGGAAAGGTCTGCATGTCACAGGACATAAGGAAGACATATGTGAACTTTTATATAGCCACTGTATGGCACATTCATGGGGTATAGCAATGTAGAACCTAGTAACTCAGAACATACAGCAGTACATACTACAAAGCAAACAGCATTTCTGGTCATTTATTTTAGTATATTAAGGTAAATTCCCAACATATTTCCTACAACATAATATAAAAGCTGGATTAAAAAACTCTAAGCCTCAACTCATTAAGGTTGCTAAGACAAGAAATAAAAATTAAATATTGTCAAAATTAAAGTTAAATTGCAAAAATCAAAGTTGCCTTGGTAACCTTAATCTCATTGTTTTTTGTATATCTACTTTGCTCTCTAAAGAATAAAGCAAGGCTAATGAAGCACTACCCATTCTACACACTGACTTTCAAAAGGATCACTGGGAGCAGAAATTTGCATACAGGCAAATCAGGCAATTGAAGATTTTGCAAGTGTATCCACCCACACAGATGAGTGCTTGGCTTTTTTACCTGTATTGAGAGCTCTCTTAATTTCTTCTTTTCTTGTGATTTTGTTTTCTTTTCAACACTCGACAGGTTTTAGGTTTCATTTTTGGAATCAAAATACCTAAGAAGTTAAAACATTAATGCCAGGTTTCACATTGGGGAATTTTTATATACACATACACACACACACCAAAACCCTCTGATGCTTCAACTAATTGTCATTTGAGTAATGGCAGCAATAGTAAATGGAAGTGATTGTGCACCCTGGTAATTTAATGCTGGTTCACATGTTTGAGACTAAATCCTTCTGTTCACTTCAGACCAAACTGTGGCCCAAGTTATTCTCATTTTCTGAGAATCCCCATTATTTTACTATTTGCCCACTTTGCCATGACCCATTATCACTTTTCCTAACACGCCAAATTCTACTTAAGTTCATCTCCTCATCTCATCTTTATCTCTGGCAACAGCTCACAGGTTTTCCAGCCTCACTGGTGTTCAGCAGCCAACATCTTTTATATGCCGTCAACAAAAGAATTAAAAACCTTTGCAATCCAGGTGCCAAAGGAAACTGGCAAGTTTTCCTAGTTCCTGTCCCTGCCTCCCTAAAACAGTCTGTCACAATTAGCTTCCTGCAGTAAGGTATTGCCATTGTTCACTGCATTTTTCAGAGACTTTGAAAAGGCCAAATCTCAACAGATTTTTCCATCAGGAATGTGGCCTTTCAACTGTTCTAACAGAAGACACCTCCTGAAGAATGGGTATGTATTTCCTTCAAGCCATGGACTGTTAGGAAGGTATCCACAGTCTTGCAGGTTCTAGTTGAAAACATGAACAGAAAGTTTTCCCCATATACCTTCTAGAAAATTGGCTGAATCATTTTGGCTGATTTGCTCATTTGACATCATGAAATGTCCAAAAAGAAATCAGAGACTAAACCCTTGGGTAAAAATAGATCTAAACTGAATACTGAACCTAGATGGTCATCATGAAGAGTATTACAATTCTGGTGTAACTCCAGTCACATTAACATAAAGCCAGAAAAGCTTCAGACATGAAGCATCTTTCAGCTTTGACATTCTCAGCAGTACAGCATCCCCAACCCCAGTTTAGCAACACAACAAACAACAAAATGATACGGTTATAGAGTCTTCTTTGCATGAAGCAAGGATCTCTACCTCTTGCAGATGGAAATAAAGCTTCACTGAGATGAAGCAACACTGGAAAAAGGAAGTGACTTGCTGCTACTAACTTAACAAGGCAGAATTTCCTTTTAAACTGACAGCTAATTATCCAACCAAGCAATAATCAATTGCCAAAATGAGCCCATCAGAAACTCAAATCAACCCAAGAAGTATTCAAAAACCCAGCATCTCATCATGTCCTGCCATCCAGATTTCCTGCACTGAATGTTACCTTTTCTCCTCTACCTATGTAAGAGCTGCTCAGCTGCAAGCTCAATGCAGCTGCCACATCCCAGCCCACCTACTGCCTTGGAAAGATGGGGATCCTTGTTGAGTGCCCTCAAGCAAACTCTAAGAAGTTCCTAATCCTTCCTCCCTGCCCTTCAAACCACTGTTCTAATCTATCTTAATGAGTTTTAAAGCCTTCTTCCCTCAAATAAAGCAAATTTACTTGTATGTACACTTGTATTTCGCAAATATTTATCACTGAAAGAGAAAAAGAAAAAAGAAAAAGAACTGCAAAAAAATCTCACATCTTGCATTCAGTACAGCTAGAAACAGTACCTATGCTTGCACAGATGCTTGCAGACCTTGATCCATTCCTTAGCTGTATTAAAAGCCATAGCAGTATTAAAAGCCATAGCAGTTGCAGTAGCTTAAAACCAGAGAAAACACGTTGATCTAAAATAGAAGAAAGACGTTTATCCACATTAAAGTTATTAACATAAATGTTCAAACTCAACTCCTATGTAGTTTTAAAGTATTTTGTGGTTATTTAGGCGATATGAGGCCAAATTTGGCTGAGATGCACAGCATTTAAGAAGAAAGAGTAATTATTTATTATGATGACATAATTTGACCATGGGGGCTCTGGCAGCAAATCCAAGGTTAGCTCAGCTCTAAGAATGCCTAGTGAACTCAAAGTGTCAAAAGAGAACAAAAACAAAACATGATAACAAGGAGCTCTTAAAGATTTCAAACCACAATTAAAAATGAGTTAGCAAAATATGCACTTGCAGTGGAATTATTTTGTTGTAAATTATGGAGCATATGAAAAATATTAAAGGAACAGATATCTCAGAATACCCAAGCTTCAAGGATTATTTTTAGTGGCAGACACAACACATTTTACGTGTCCATTTTCTTCTAAGCATATCTGCTGACAGTCTACATTTGGTCTGGAGAAAGTAGTGGTAGGAGGCTGCAGGTTTTGCCCAGAGAATTTCTGTTTAAAGGGAAATGCAATCAAGACCACCAACCCTTTCTTGTAAAGCTTTTAATATAAAATAACTTCATAGCAACTTCTGAACTCTTTTTCTAAGATTTAAGATTCAATTTGGACATTGCTTTCCACTAACCAGTTAGGCTTTCAAGTAGGTTAAAAGCTACAACAAACATATTGTACCAAATAACATTAGCAATTACAGTGAGAACTTGGTACGAAGTTAAACACAAGTTTAGTGCTAAGAAGCTGTGCTTAAAACTATTTCAAAAACCATCCTCATAGCCAGCAGGAAGGCTCTCATTGTATCAAGTCCTCAAGCAAGGAATCAGCAGACAACAGTTCCTTATAATTTTACACTAAAGCTTCCTTTAATGAAATGAAAATACTCATTTCAAGAAATAATTTATAATTTGTTAATAAAAAGCAGTTCTCCTTTCACTTAAAAAAACAACAGTTTGTATAAGCACTCATATTTTTTTTTCACTGCTGTAGTCATCTCTGTTTTGAAATACTGCCAATTTCAATTGTCTTTCCATGTGCTTTCCTTCCTACCCCCTTAGAGAAAAAGTTCTATTGGACTGTAGCTTTATTCTTGGCCTACAGTCTCAATAAAGGGAACACTATAATTCACTGTGAAGCAAATAAAAAACCTGTTTTGGTTTTAGTTCTAAAAATTTCCATTTTCTCAATTACTTTTCCTCCAGAAATTCTGCTATAACCTTTTTAAAAATTCTATCTCCTGCCCTGTCAAGCAGTAAAAACCTCAGAACGAGCCCATGTATCCCAAAAACAAAGGCATCAAAACTAGACAGCCTAACACCTAATGCAATCTAAACCTTTCCATCAAAACCCTTCCTAATCTAATCTAAACCCTCCATCATGACACAGATGCCTGGCTACAACCACAGGATGCCCTGTCATTCCACATTCCTCCACGTTTCTAACCTTGCCTGTTTCCTCACCTGACCACTGCCACAAACTCCAGCACACACCCATGAGCCATCACCTTATTTCACAATCACCTGCTCTTTCACTTGGCCATACTGAGCAATCAGAACCAAAGCAGTAGCTCAACCCACAAAGCAAGAATTTGGTTTATATCACAGCAGCAGCCAGGGCAACCTTGCTAAAATCAATTAATCACTGCAACCACCTGCAATACTGAATGGTTAAACAGAAAAATGCCCAGACTACCTTTGTGCACTGCCATTCAAGATTTTCACCTACAGACATGAAGGTGAACACTACATATATAGTTTTATGGAGGGCAGAGCACTTGAAATTACTAACAGAAGCAGTCTTTAAGCAATGAGGAAAAAAGTGTAATTTGGTACCAAAGTGACATTAGTAATTCATGCAAAGGGGAACAGAACTAGAGTACTGGAACAATGTTCTTTCGTGATTTAGGAGACAGATTATGCTACTCAAGGTCTTTCATATATCAATGGAGATAATATTTAGCTATAAGAAATGTCACCAAATTCTGATCTAAAAGGCATTCACCTAGATAGAAGTACCTTCACAGCAATGTTGAGTCATTAAAAAGGTACTAATACTGAAATTGCTGAATATGATGTTCAACTACTCATAGAAACAGCCATAATCCAACATATTAAATGAGAAAGGATTTTGCAGAATGAACATCATCAAAATGTGAACATTTACAACAAATTTTTAGAATTTTTACAGTTCTTACGTTTTCTTTACTCAAACCAGCATGAAGATGTTTTACAGTAGCTTCTGATAATAGCATTTACAGTTCATACTGAAAGGTTCCAATACATTTTGCATTGACCAAACAAAATTATTTGCAGCAATAAGTTTAAGCTGAGGAGGCAATTGGATGAGAGCAAAAAATAAAACCTGACTTACTGGTAAAATCACTGTGTGGACACATAACCATATCCTGATAATGCCAAGGAAGCTACATGAAAATTGCTTATCTGCTCAGTTTCAGATGATGTGCACTGAGATGAGGTTACCTCTGAGGGATGTTTCTGTGCACTTTCCAGGCACTTTATAAAGTGATATAAAAGCACTCTCACAGACAAAGCACTGGCAGGTTTCTTTTATCCACATGTGTGATTTTCAATGATTTTCCATTAAGATCTACTCAGTCATATGACAATAAACACATTTAAAGCCACGATCGACATCATGACCCTTTAAATGGATTTTCTCAGCATCTTGTGGCTCTAGTGCTACATTTCACACATTCAGAAATGCTGTTTTCTCTCAGAACCCAGCTTTAAGGCACGAGCATCTTCCATAGGGAGAGTTGAGCCTATAGATCCAGGTTTCAACTGGAATTTCAACTGATTTTCATAGGATGTTTACACCTTGATTGAGCCTTAGGGGTTTTTAATTTCCCCAGCAAATGTCTGGATTCTAACACAGGAAACATGACAGATGCTAAGAGGCATAAACTGGGTTTATCTGTCCTTCCTCTTGGAATATGGAAGAGAAGTCAGCACTGCAGGGTTCCTCAAGCTGAAAATAAGCTGCTACTTCTCCAAACAAGGTGTTCATTTCACAGGAGTGAGATGCATGAGGATTATGCTTGGGCTTATGTCACAACAGCAAGGACTCTTATTTTAAGGCACCTGAGACACATGCAACAAAAGAGCAATTTTTTGCAAGATTTTCTTTGTTTTCATTCTTTTCATCTCCAAAGCTCATTTTTACCTTGCTCCATTTCAGGGCAGCCTGAAATTTGACACGCCATGTCAGTTTCACAGATCTGAGCCAGGTGTTTCCTGATCTTATTTTTGATCCAGCTTGAGAAATGGCAGAGCTTGCACCTATGTATCTCCACCAGAAATATTTCCACTAGACCAGGCAATCTGGGCTTCAAAATCCTCAAGCAAAGTAGCATACAGCTGGGATGTTGTGATGTCCTCATGGTGATGTGTGGGTTCATTGACAGAACATATGGATATTTGTAGTTAAATCTGTTAATTTTCCAGAGTTGCAGTTGGTTAGAGCATGGAGCTGGTAACACCAAGGTGGTGGATGCAATCCCTGTACTGGACATTTACTTAAGAGCTGGACTCGAGGATCCTTGTGGATCCCTTCCAACTCAGTATAATCTGTGAATCTGTGAGAAGACAATAATAAAATCCACTTCATGATTTCGAGTGTCTTCCCTACAGTCTGGGAAGCAACGACATCCAGATTCAGATTCCAGCCCTGGGGATGTCTGCAGATTTTACAACTATCTCAAAGAAGTGAGGGTCCTGCATGAGAAAAATGCCATAAATGACTGCTCAAATCACCTGCTGAAATTAAAAACGAAATACAGGTTAGCAATATTACGTCATTTCTATGCTAAGTTTATAACAGCTCCTGTTACCAGACAGGCAGCAGTGATCTTAAATCTAATACTTGTTTTAAAAGGCGAGAATGCCGTGAGAAACCTGCCCCCTCCTTCCAGCCCAGGAGCCACCACCGGAGCGCACCCAGACACAGGGCCGAGCCCCAGCGACCCCTTCCCTCAGCCCGGCACAGCCAGGCCGAGCCGGGAAAGGCAAAATTAAGCGGAGCGACATCTTTCAACAGGACCACAGCATTACAGAACGGCTTGGGTTGGAAAGGACCTTAAAACTGACCCAGTTCCAACCCCCTGCCATGCGCAGGGATACTCTTCCACGGGACCAGGCTGCTCCGAACGCTCCCAAGGATGGGGCATCCACAGCTTCTCTAGGAAACGTGTCTCAGGGCCGTCACGGCGAAAAGGATGGGGCATCCACAGCTTCTCTAGGAAACGTGTCTCAGGGCCGTCACGGCGAAAAGGTCGCTCCCAATACCTCATCCAACCCCGCTGATTCTCAGCCCGATCCCTTCCCGCCGCCGCCACCCTGAGGCGGGAGGGGGGGGCGGGGCCTGCGCCGCGCTCCCGGCCCCGCGCGCGGGGTTCGCTCCCGGCCCCGCGCGCGGGGTTCACTTCCGGCCCCGCGTCTCCCCCCGCCCCCTCCCAGCGGCGGCGGCAGCGAAGGAGTTCGGAAGTTCAAAATGGCCGCCGCGGCCGAGCCCGAGCAGCGACCGCCCGAGTAAGGACCGGTTGGAGGGGGGGAGGCTGCTTGCCCTGGAGCTTTGGGGAGGAGGAGAAGGGAGGTGGAGGGAGAAGCGCGGGCGAGGGGACTGGGGAGGCGGGACACACACATGGGACGGGGACGACCAGAAGCGGCCCGGGTGGAAGTGGTGAGGGAGGAGGAGGAAGGGGGTATGGAGAGGAGGACGGGGGAAAGCGGCCGCGCCGGGGGAGGGGGGTTGCTGTAGGAGCCGCTGGCTCGCGGCGAGGAGGCCTGGCGGGGCCTGGGGCGTCGGATCCGCCCGTGGATTCGGGAGGGCCGCGCGGGGGGAGGGGGGAAGGGAAGCGGCGGCGGGCGCGTGCCCCCGGGAGTCCCGCGTGCGCCTTCCCGCCCTGGGGGTGCTCCCGCCGCGGAGAACCGGGATTGCCGCCGGTGCGGGGGACGTGGAACGAGGGACGTGGGGCGGAGGGATGCGCATCTTCCGCGTGGCTGCGAGGCCGCTGCTGTCCGCCCGGGCGCGCAGGGCTCGGGCATCCCTGAGGCCGATCCGGGCCGGCGCTCCCGGGATCCCCCACGCCACTGAAAGCGTGCACACCCCCCCTCACACTCTCTCCGAGCCGGGCCGGGGGGCTCCGGGCCAGCGGAGCTGCCCTGGGGCCGCCGAGCCGCTGCCCGCCCTGCGGCGAACCCTCCTTCCCTCGGGCCCCGGCCGCTCTCGCGGTGTGGAAAGTGCCTGTGCTGGTAACAGCAGAAAGTGATTTGTTGCCGCCAGCCCCTCCTTCCAGCCCTCGAAATGACTGGCAAGTGCCGGCTCCCGTTGGGAAGCGAAGATCGAGCTGCCGCCTCCCTGCCGGAACGGGGCTCCCGGGCGTGCGTTTTCCAGGCGCCCCGGTTTGTGCCGCGGGGTTTGGGCTTGTCCACACTCTCCTGAATGAACACAGTCTTCTGGAAATTCTGCTGGGAGTTAACGATCTAATGCTTGCTCTATCCTCTTTACCGCATTAATATTTTAGCCATATAAACTGCTTTCTGTGTCTTTTTCTCCTTAAAAGTTTTGATTTGAGGCTTGATTTTTATTATTTATCCTGGGAGTAGAAAATGGGTGAGGAAAAGCAGTGGGAGTATATGTGAGCCGTGTAAAACACATGCTCATGGAGAACAGCGTTTAGTATTGTAAAACGTTAAGTGATAAGGTAGAAGCTGATGACAGGACCCCTGTATGAAGGAAGAGATGGGTGAAATCGCTGCACATCCTTATGAACTTCCTGTTATTCTTCTCCTTGAATTCAAAAATAGGAAAAAGTAGGGCTATAACAAGTTCATGTCACAGTTTCTCTCTATTTAAAGCCATTAGCACCTAAACATGTAGACATGCCTCATCACCTTCTGAAATATTCTTAAAAGGCTTTCTCATCCATGTCATTATATCTCTGAAGCATTTAGTGGAAGTAAAAGTTTATCCACAGTTTAATAAAATTACTTGAAATAAATGTATTCCCTGTACATGAAGAAAACTTGAACTGTTTCTTGCACATTAATCAACCTAATGTTATTGTTGAGCTACAAAGACAGCTGGCAGTTGTATTGGCAGCCTGTAGTGGCCTGAGATGCTGTTGTGGTGATGTGTCTTGTCTGGCACCTTAGCTACCAGCTGGCTTTTCCAGAATTTAGGATGAGGTTATTACATAACTCCAAAATACATACAATAGCAAAATAACTTTCTTAAATATTTTGGTATCGCTTTCTGCTGTTAAGAGAAGGAAGACTTACCTGGAACAGCTTGAACAGATGCAATTTGTATTGTATTTAATATTTTTATAATGTCTTGAAGTACTTTTAATGTGCTAACTGGGGACTTACACAGGATCCTGGATCCAACTAAAAGAAATTTTGAAGGGCACATAGTTCTCATAAATTTCTCCTTGTTACATTTCCCCACTTAGGTCACAGACTTGCTCAGGATGGCAAATCCAAGTTGAAGAAGTTTTGCATTTAATGCTTCTTCTTTTTTAAACTTTTTATAATGCCAAGCGCAAGATTAAATAAGCTCTTTTTAAGCCACTTTTTCCTCCTTTGTTCTGATATTCTTTTATCATAATGGTGTGGAGTGTCAGGGGGTAGCAGTTAAGAAAAACACCTTTCTGTGTGCCTTGAATAAACAGAAGTAGTTATAAAAACATAAAAGACAAGCAGCATTCTGAGTTAAGTCTCTCAATATTTTATATTCTTAACTCTAACAGTCTGTTCCTTTTGGACATTAATCAATTCATAGCACTAAAGTTTTAAAAAACAATTTTAGCCAATAATTTAGTCTACTTTGCAGAAAAGTCAGCTTTATTTACTAGTACAGGTATTTGCCTTAATCAGGCAGGAGAGAGTAAATGTGCACTGCTTCAGATCCTGTCCTTAATTAGGAAGATACTAATCAAATTCATAGTGAGGTGCTGTCCTTTAGGTCTGGCTTAGAACATCTCTGATACATTAATTGGATCAGATGATTGATCATATTCTTCAGAAACAACTGAAACCAGTAGAGTTCAGAAGATATTCCACATTTCTGTAGACATTCACCCCCCACTCCTGACTGTCATGTTTGGGGGATTTCTTTTCACCTAATGAGGCTTAGTATACATCAAAGAGCTATGCTTAGATATTAAAGTGGCAACTAGTAAATTTCAGAGCTGTTGTTTAGATGGGGTGAGTTTGTAAAAAGATGAACTCTGGCACCTGTAATATTATTTCAAAAGGCAAATGTCTGTATTAACAGACAGTAACTTAATTGATGTTCTGAAGGAGATCGGGAGGAATTGGCTAAACACTCTAAAAACCCCCATCGCTAAGCCAGTTTCAGTGGCTATGGAAGATAATACAAGGGAATGTGTAACATCAGGACTGAATTTTATATTTTTTAAAGATACTCTTTGGAGAAATTAAATTCTTAGAAGAAACACTCTATGTCTTTATTTTAATAACCTGCTGTATTAGTTTCAGCAGTTTTGGTCAATGGCATTTTACAGGTGTCAAGATTACCACATTTTTTTGAAGCTACTAATCTGCTGCATACTATCAGAAAGCTGCTCTGAAATTAGACTTCCTTAATTTGTCCCATTCCTCAGCAGCGTTTCTTGTATTGCATAAATAATATAAATCTGTAAGAACATTTCTTGAACTTCTTGAACTTGAACAGGTGTGTACGCTTAGAGAAAAGAATTGCAGCGAAGAGAGTCAGCTCTGGATGAGATTTTGCAAGGAGGTTTTGTAAGGCAGTCAGCATCATACCTTGAAATAAATTTTGATCTTTGTAGCACAACTGTTTTCTGCCACTTGAAAATACTTGTAAAAGGCATAGCTTGGGTTAGGCATTGGAGTGGAGCAGATAGATGATGATGTACTACTGACAAATAAATATTCAGCACTGTTGTATGCTATCAAGAGATAGATCAGAATTGAATGTAAAGGTGTAAGCATTGATTCCATCCACACTTTGGGTTTTATCAGTGCATTTGCTGTCTGTTCCTTCTGTACTACTTCCTTCTGCAGCCATAGCTGTCTGTTCCTAAGGAAGTGTATCTGCTGTTATAACTTACTTTAATTACTGGTACATTTTTAATTCTCCCAAAGGTAGATGAATAAATGCCAGTTAGTTTCTATCATAAAAGGCTGTCTATTTAACATGAGATAAAGGACTACAGTGAGTTTACAGTACTGATCTCTTTGTTTCTTGCAGGGTTGAGGATGCTGAGGCATCCGAGAAAAGTGTGAATGAAGAAAATGGGGAAGTGTCAGAGGCAGACCAACCTCAGAACAAGCACAGCAGACACAAAAAAAAGAAACACAAACACCGAAGTAAACACAAGAAACACAAACATTCTTCAGAAGATGACAAGGACAAAAAACATAAACACAGACACAAACATAAGAAACATAAATGGAAAGAGGTGGCTGATGCCTCTGACAAAGAAGATGGACCAGCTAAAAGAACTAAAATTGATTTTTTGGCTCCTCTGGAAGACTTAGAGAAACAAAGAGCATTGCTGAAAGCTGAACTTGAAAATGAATTAATGGAAGGAAAAGTCCAGTCTGGGATGGGATTAATATTACAAGGTTATGAGTCAGGATCTGAAGAAGAGGGGGAGATTAATGAAAAAGCACGAAATGGAACAAGACCTACAGCAAAGTCAAATACTAAGGGGAAATTAGAACCTGTGGACAATAAAACTAGTTCCAAGAAATCAAGTAAGAGTGAATCAAAAGAAAGGACTAGGCACAGATCTGACAAAAAGAAATCCAAGGCAGGAGTTGATGGAGTAAAAGAGAAGACTACTAGAAGCAAGTCAAAAGAAAGGAGGAAATCCAAAAGTCCTTATAAGAGAAGTAAGTCTCAAGATCAGACAAGGAAATCTAGGTCTCCAATACTTAAGAGGAGATCTCAGGAGAAAAACAGAAAGTCTAAGTCTCCTCCAGAGGATAGAAATAAGGCTGATGATAAAAGTAAATCAAGAGACCGCAGAAAGTCTCCAGTTGTAAATGAAAGCAAAAGCAGAGATCGTGGTAGAAAATCTAAATCTCCAGCAGAACTAAGAAGCAAATCCAAAGATAGAAGATCACGGTCCAAAGATAGAAAACCTAGGAGATCAGAGACTGACAAAGAAAAAAAGCCAATTAAATCTCCTTCTAAAGATGCTTCTTCAGGGAAAGAAAACAGGTCCCCTAGACGACCTGGCCGCAGCCCAAAGGGGAGAAGCTTATCTCCCAAGCAGCGTGAAAAGTCAAGAAGAAGCAGATCCCCTCTCTTTAACGACCGTAGATCTAAACAAAGCAGATCCCCCTCTCGAACCCGCTCTCCAGTTAGAAGAGTGAGGAGTAGATCTGCAGAAAGAAAAAGGAGAGAATCAGAAAGGAGGCGTCTTTCTTCTCCCAGGTAACTTAAAGGCGTCATGAGCCACCACAAAAATGTGTTAGGAGATGAACTATCTTCTAGTTTGGAGTTTATCTCCTCATTTTGTTCAGAAAATAGGTAATAAAAAAGGTACTCAGATAGTACATTATATCATGAGCTTCCTTTGTATGTATTCAGGTTTTTTTAAAGACTATTCTTCCCAGCTGTCAGAGGTGCAAATTCATCTTGTGGTTGTTAAAGCGCTAAGTCATTTGCTGTTCACACTCTTACTCGGAGCAAGTTTTGTAACTGTATTCTCCTTTTTAATGCTGTTCGGATTCAGAATTTGGCTACTATTTTGATTCTTTGTCAGTAGTTCTGTTGCTTTCTGAAACTTCTGTGGAGTGAGAATCCTCTTCAGTGTTACATATTAGTGTTGGCTAAAAGTGGGTAATTAACCCCTCTTTCCCCTCAAAAAAAGCCCTTATGACAGAGTCAGTGTGTGTGAATGTAAGCCAATTTTTATGTCAAGATGTCCTTCTCAGAGTTTTTTTTCCTTCAAAATACTGTGGATTTTCATTTGCTAGTGGAATGGTAATGTTGCTTTGTTATTGGACTGCCATCTGTAATTATCATATTGCATACACTTAAAGGAGAAGGATGGATAACTCTTTATTGTATTGGTGTAGTCTTGGCATTTTTTAAAAAAGATTTAGCCTATGAAAGCAGTTACCTTGACATTTGAATGCTAATAATGCCTGGGTGGCGAGTTTCCAAGAAGAGAACAATATGAGTGTGCACGTTTTTGGAAGTTAATTCATTGGCTGTAAGAAGTTTAAGAGTTAGAAAAGTTCAGCAGTGGACAATAAATAATTTAAAACTTTGTATCAGGGGGTTTAGTTTCACCCAGGCTGAGAACTAAGAAATATGAATTTTAAAATGAATTGAAACCACAAAGCTTAGTGAATAGGCACCTAAAAATGTGAAAGTTTCAGCCTGAATCAATGGAGATTACTCTGGTTTCAGGTATGGGGTATCTTTGGGTACTTTGGAGAGTGGCCCCAGTGATGCTAACCCGATCAAGCGAGTATTGTAAATGCTGTCAGTTTATCAGGAATGTGTTGGCCCAACCACTGAGTTTTTCTGGCATAGTAGTTGACTTTTCCTCTGCAACGTTTTGCATCTTTCAGTTTTCATTTTTCTTGACAGCTTGCATTGCAGCCAGCTTGAATTGGTTGTCTAGACACCTATTTCAAGTGATGCATGTGTCTAGAATTTTGCTGTCAAAGTCATACTTCTGTAACTGCGTGGTGAGCAGCATGTGAGTGGGGGACTACTAAAATATTTTCTGCTGGAGGTGTTTGCAGATCAGCAGGAATAATCTTTCCTTGTAAGACATCTAAATTAATTCCACCTGTTTTCGGGTTTTAACTACTTGTAATTCCTCAAACTGCCAGAGAATTTCAGGAGCTTTAATGAATAGTTTTAACAAAAAAAAAAATCCCAGTAATTTCATTTTTCAAGTTTGTTTCCAGTGTTCTAATCTTGTAAGACAATTCTCAGGTCTTTGACTGAAGTTACTCATTATGTGATGTTACTATGAATTTTTAATCATCTTCCACTTTTCATCTCACCCTGGTGATCTCTGAACTAATTTATTTTTTGTGATTAGATTTTGGCAGTACAATGGCTCTGTTAGTCAGGAAGCCTGGAACTCTTCATCCTGTGCCTTTTTATGTAATATTGTTCACAGGAACATGATATAAATTAATTGGGCTAAAGGTATTGGCCTGTTCCAGCATTTGAGTACAGTAATTCCTTGTAGAAACTGCCAGTACTCTGCATACGCATAAATTTTCCTTTTGCCTCACTGTTTACTATTTTGCATCAGTTCTGTATGTCTGATCATTGTCTCTAGTTAAGGTAATTGAAATTGATGTAGCAGTCTCAAAAACTAACGAAAAAAAGTCGCAGAATGAGTGGAATTAGTCTTTCAGACCTAAGATATTTTGTTCATTGATGAGATATAACAGCTGTTATTCCAAGTTGTTCCAATTTAATTTAAAAAAAAAAAAGGAGCAGGAAAAAAATAGAGTAGAAACATTTCCTTTGAAATAGGGTGAAACTATTTTCTGATTACTAATGCAGCTTCATAAGAGTAGTTGTTAAATTTATAATTTATGTTCTTTCTAGTTTTTGACTGACCTCTTGCTGTCATGCAGTTAAGCTTTTTAATCCCATCAAGGATTTTTTTTTCTTGAATAATTGTGAGAATAATCTGTTTAGTCAAGAATAAAGACATTTTGAAGAGTGTATATAGTATCAGACTTGAATTATTTTTTAATTTGAGATGGGATAGTTTAGATTTTAGTTAAGAATTCTAGTTTTCATCTGCTGTTTTAGAATGTGTGAAATGTTGTAGTGCCCAAATTGAAACAGGCATTGTTGTCAGTCCTGTGAAATAGCATGATCCTAAGACTAAGTTTCAATAGCATGGTGGGAAGTTGGTGAAATAATTCTCAAGAATAAGAGTTTGGGGTTTATGTATTGTTTCAGTACTGTGTCTGGTAAATGTGAAAACAGGCCACTGTTTATGTAAGATCTAAACACAAGCTTTGTTTTAAAACCACTCTTAGCTTGTTGGTAGTAATTAATGAGCTGTTTCCAGAGTTGTCCTGAGCTAGAGCTCTGCATGGGCACACACTTCCCAGGATGGGGACAGACACACAGGAAAGGCAGCCAGCTCTGCTGGCTACTTATCCTTCCCTCCCTCAGAAGCCCATCTGGTGGTCCCTCACCTGCAGTAAAATTTTCAAGTGAGTTTTTAGAGGGAATAATTTATTTGTTTTCAGCTTGCTCCTGATTTTTACTACCACTCTCTTCCTCTGTTTTAAGGACACGGACCAGGGATGACATTTTGTCTAGGCGTGAAAGATCCAAGGATGTCAGCCCACCCAGCAGATGGTCCCCATCCAGGAGAAGATCTCGGTCCCCCATTAGGAGGAGATCTCGAACGCCCCTTCGACGAAGCCGATCTCCCAGGAGGCGGAGTAGATCTCCTCGGAGGAGGTAAGGATACCTCCTTATGTGATGTTAAGTGTATTTTGTAAGATATTACAGGAAGAATAAGGATTGCTATCATATGTGTAAAGAGACCATGTTTGGTTTTTTTTATCTATATTAATATGTGCTAGCACAGTTAAATTCATTTTGTCCTCCATTAATTAAATTGTTTCATTACTTGGAATCATTTCATGTCTTACTTTTCTGAAAAGATTTTCCTTCTTTTCTTAAAAACAATCCCCCAGTCCCAAATCCAAATCTCTTGTTTTTATCAAACAGGGATAGAGGCCGGAGAAGTAGATCTCGCCTTCGAAGGAGGTCCAGGTCACGTGGTGGCCATAGACGTCGGAGCAGAAGCAAAGTTAAAGAAGACAAATTTAAAGGTAGTCTTTCTGAGGGCATGAAAGCTGAACAGGAGTCTTCATCAGATGAAAAGTAAGACTATATTTCTAACTTACACTGATTATTTATAATCTGCAGTTCCATTGATACCAAAAATGTACTAACATTTATCTTGATGCTGTAGTTTTGAGTTGTCACCTAAAACCATAATCATATCTTTGTACTCGTGGTCTTGTCCAATTATTGTTGTGAGAATCTGAAAAACTTTGGAATATGCAAAAAATACCAAGACCTGTTGGCTAGTGGGCAGACCTGTGGGGAGGATGTATCATTAGGTTTTTAAATTCAACCTGATCAGGAGCTTTTGAAAACTTTTGGCCTGCTTACTAAAGCTTACTGCTTGAGGAAAAGCTTTAATAGCTGAAAGGATTAACTGCTGTCTGCAAATTGTGTTTATATTTCCTAAACCTCTGCCTATTTAATTGTGTAAGAGTATGCATTCTTAATGAAATTATTAAGTAAAAATGATGCTGCAGTGAAAAGGAACAAGGATTTTTTGTTTGTTTGTTGTCTTTTAGAAGAGGGTTGTTAAATTGTTGGCAATTAAAATTATAGAATGCAGAAAGTCTCAATGAGATACCAAGAGATAAGTTTTCTTTGTAAGGAAATGTAAATATATGCAGTGAGATACGCTGCATTGCTTTCTGAGTCATTTGAACAGCTATTGTTTAATATATTCTGTGCTTTATATGGCAAGCAACTGCACTTCGTAAAATTCAGTAGATAATGATATGTTTATGAAGTCATATTAAAAAACCATATTTTTGTAGTCTTGAAGACTTTGATTTGGAAGAAGAGGATGAAGAAGCAGAGATAAGACAAAGGAGATTACAGCGACAAGCAATTGTTCAGGTACATGGTTACAGGAACTGATTCTGTGTTTTTAGTGTAAAATGTCAGGGTAATGGAAGGCTCTTTGCCTATTGCTGAATTGCAATAGTAATGCCTATTGCAGTATTTTTCCAGTTAGTTCATTGTAAATGTTAGTCTCTCTTAAACTCTATGCTTCTATTGTCACAGCATTACTTTTAAAACTGAAGTGACTCTTCTGTGAGTCATTTTTTGCTACAGTTAAACATTCTCTGATGGCCTTAAGACATGTTAAAAATGTTCTTCAGTTACCTTTTTCTGTAGGTTTTCTCCCTAGCTGTATCACTGATACAATAACATCAGTGTAACAGTAAGTTATATATCAATTAACCTAACCTGGTCAGTTTGTTTCAAGTAGAAGTTGTCCTTGTCAATTTCCAAAATTATGTAAAGCCATTGTCATGTTGTCCTCCCTAAAAGTACATGTGAATTGTATGAACCCCTTACTCCAGTAACAAGGTAACAGTAATCACAAGTGTAATGTGTGATCAAAACCCCTGAAAGAAGCTGTGGCCAGAGGGGGTGTCACTGTACAGTACGAGTCAGCTATCTCTTTTCAAAGGTGGGATTTGGCACACAATTAGAACATAGTAAGCAAAATGTTGTAGTGTATTTATGTAGTATCAGGTACAAAATTACTGGCTTTGATGTAGTGCTTATTTTAAATAGCACTAAAATTCTGTTCATGGTTTTATGCAAAGCCCATTGAAAAATCCTTCAGAACTATGACTGAGCCAAACCATATAAATTCTTTTAAAGACTGGTTACACCTGATGTTGGTGCAGGCTGGAAGCAAATTGCAGAGCTGAATTCCCTAAATGGAAAAACCTCTGCTTGTATGATTGAATAGTTCAACCTAGACAGCTGAGTAGTAGCAGTATTTCTAAAAATCATCTTGATTTTTACCTTTTGGGATAGGAAGTGAGGTCTGTATAATTTCATAGTACTTAAGGGTGACAAAAATTGAAAAGATGATGTTTGAAGTTTTTTAATGCTTCGGAAATTCTTCAACACTAATGAATAAATAGGATTTATAGTTCACATTAAAAAAACTGAATCTAAAGGCTACTTTTCTGTACCATAACACTAATAAAACTGGGAAATATTCTAGAATGTAGGCTATAAAATAAGTATTTTTCATCAAAGACTGTATTTCAGTGTTTGTGTGCCAGGATGGTTTAGTAATAAATTTGTTGCTGCTCACATTTTGTTGTGCATAACTAAATAGTTAATATTCAGTAATAATTGTTTTTACAGAAATGTAAAGACCTAAAGAATACACATTAATATTTCAGTCTTATGGTCTGGACTGTGGTGCATTGTGACAAATTGAGTTTTCAGAAGTTATATCCCATTCTGAAAATAATCTGTTGTCTTTATGGACATAGGTGATTATGAAAGCAAAGATTAATGTTTCAGCTGAAAGCTCAAACCATTGAGGGGGTGGATATGAAAATGTTTAAATTGTGATAAATTGTAACAGTGAGATTAAAAACTAAATTTCTTTTTAGAAATACAAAGGCCAGACAGAAGACAGTAACATATCTGTACCATCTGAACCGAGCAGCCCTCAGAGTAGTACACGTAGTCGCTCAAATTCTCCTGATGACATCCTAGAAAGAGTTGCTGCTGATGTTAAGGAGTATGAGCGGGAAAATGTGGACACATTTGAGGCATCAGTGAAAGCCAAGCACAACCTCATGACAGTTGAACAGAACAATGGTAAGATTCTGAAATCTCTCTAATGCAGTTTATGAAAGCTCAGACACTTGGCTTAGTTTACTTATATACTTCCAGACTAGGAAGTAGATTGACTTTTTGGATGAAATTTGTGAACGTTTTCGCAAATATTATGGTGCTTAAAACATCGCATTAAAATAAAGCTTCCTCATCAGGAAGGATAATATGAGTGGAACACGTTCTCTACATTTCTGGTAACTCTTAACACAATTTGTGCTTTACATTTGGAAGAGCAAACAAGGGTATCTGTCTATATGGTTAAGAATTACCCTTCCAAATTTTTCTTTTCACTCAGGCAAGTTGTTTTCTTAGAAGCTTAGTATAGTCCTATACTTTATTTTGTGAGGGTTGCAAATTATGCTCCTTTTTTATACTTTTTTTTGGTCAAAGCCACTTTTACAGAAGAATATAGGTGGGTCTGTAGTAATTTAGAATGATTAAAGCTTTTGAGAGTCATTGCTAGTAAGTCCATTTTAGCAGCATAGCTAATTGCTCAAATGGGTATTTTCTTTCTCTTCCCCCCGTCATGTACTCTGTTGTACAGCCATGTTGAAATGAAATAAATTTTGATAAAAACCTGCCTTTTGCCAGCTGTACCAAAAGGAGCACGGTAGATCTCCCAGCACACCCTGTAGTATTGAAAGTCTGCTGCTTTTTTTTGTCTTTTGAAAGTGGATTACTGTAAATCTTCCAAGTAGTGAGAGGTGTGTGCAGTTGCTGTGTGGTTCTATTTGAGCTAGTTTAAGCTGCTCTGGTTTCTCTCTGCTGTTTAACTGCAATAGCAATGTTTAACGAGGGCTGTGGAGCCTGCCCAGCCCCTCTGAGGGCGAGTTGCAGTTAGCTTGTATTTCATGTCCTGTGCCACACCTGTCTTTGGGGGCTAAATGCTCTGTCTCTAGTGGATGCTTCTCTTCAGAGTAATAAAGCTGCATCTCTTTGGGACTGCTGTACTGCTCTGTAGTTTATTCTGGCGTTCCCTTGAGCTGTATATTTTCAGATTGTTCTCCTGCGACATTGGTGAAAAGAATGGTTATAGAGCTTTCTTTGCATACCACAAGTTTAGGTTTATTATGTCTAATAGACAATGTGTTTTTCCTATTTTGTCAAAGCATGTACTGCTCCCTAACTTTGTCTATTAAAGCATATGAAAATTTAAGTCTTAACTACCTAGGCGTTTTCCACATGTAAAAAAGATTTTTAAAGTTACATTCACATCTGGGTGGTAGGTTTCTGGGTTGGAGGTGGCTGTGACAACAGCTGAAACCAGTGGGTTACCTTCCTCTGTAAGAGTAAATTTTTATTTCTATCCTGACCTCTTATAGGGCCAGAGTAGTAAGTTGCTAAGAAACTAGTCAATAACTCATTGTAGGTAGCCCAGTACAGGTAACTGGACCTAAGGAAAACTTGGAGGAAGTTTCTAGAAGGGTCTGTAGCTCAAAACAGTGGTATAAACTGCTTCCCCACAAGTGTCAGGTGGCAGTTCTGTACCTAGAAACAGTGGTATCAGCATGCTGGATGATTTTTTTTGCTGTCAGATTTCAGTCTGCTTATTTGGTATGGAAGGGGCTTGTGCATCACGAGACCTGAAGCCTCTGAGCTGAATTAACTGTTTATTTTTCTTCACTGCATAGTGAAGGGAGGGTCTCCAGTTTACCATGTTCATGGAGGGCTGCCATAATGTGTGCATGAATGAAATAGTTTGAAGTTTGCTTGCTTTTACTAATGTGTACTTAATTTATATTTCTTTGCTTTTATCTTATCAACCAAGTAAAATGTCTTTGGAATTTAAAGATGATTAAAAGGTGAGAAAGGGATTATTTTGCCCATAACAAAACTGTTTCTCTTTAACACAATAGTAAACATTGTGTTTGAAAAAAGCTGCACACTGGGTCCTTTTTAGCAGGGTTGGAGAAAACATTTTTCAAAGAAAGAATTTCTGGGCTTTACAACTTTGGCTTTTGGTAAAATATTTCATGATTAGCAGAAAAGCCTGAACTTGTGTATTGAAAACATGACTGTATTTTTTATATAGACACATAGTAATTTTATACTTCTTTATATACATATATATATATATATATATATATATATATATATATATAGTCATTATTTGTAGGGAACATGTAAGTATGGAGTTTTTTCTTTCTGCTATGCTTACTTGAAAGCTGTTGCACATAGTTTTAAAAAGAGATATAAATTTTTGAGTTGTTTGAAGAACTTAACTAGTCTGAGTTTTATATTCTAGAATTTGAAATGGTATTTGCTAGAAACATTAGTAGAGCTACCTGTTTGCCAATGTACTGATCTTAGACTATGTTGTAAAGATACCAAGTGCCAAATTATACTGGCTACAGAGTTATCATTTGACATCTTTTTCATGTTGAGTAATCTGAATTTCATTTTAAGGTTCGTCTCAGAAGAAGCTGCTAGCTCCCGATATGTTCACAGAATCAGATGATATGTTTGCTGCATACTTTGATGTAGGTAATTCTTGGAGATGAAATGTATGGTTTTTTTTCTGCTTGATTTTTGCTAAAGTCACTGTCACTTGAGGGTTGTGAGAACTTTGATTTGTAAAAGCACGTGCTGCTAAGTGTCTTGTGTGTTCTTAATCTTTTGGTCAGCCAAGGCAGGCAAAGTGCTTCTTAATTAGTATTTCAGTGAAATAAAACCTGCTGAAATTAGTGGCAATTTTACAGAGTTAGCAATTGGGGAATTTACCTGCTGTTTGAATACAATGGCACATGGTAAAAACATGAATCTATTTATAAGTTCAGCTTTTTATTATTGTTACCATGTTGCATGTTCTAAATATGAGCTTTTTCCAGAGATTCATGTGTGGTTAATTAAAAAATGTGTAAAATACTGTAATTGGCTAATGATGCTATGTTGGAGTAATCTGGTGGTTTGTTTGGAGATTTTTTGGCATGAAGAGATACATTTCCTGGTTTTACTTTAACACTTTTTCATTAGCTTTTCTCTAAATATGCTGCAGTGGCCCTCAGGTATTGACAGTCCAGTGACTACTTTTGAGACTTTATGTGCCATTCTCTGTAAGTCCTCTGCGTTGTTGCTGATGCACAACACTGAGAAATAACTGAAGAACTTTCTTCTTAACTTAAACCAAAATTAACTGGAGAATTTTTATGACAGATATAACACAGGCTGTGGTTTTACTCTAGTAACACTAGTATCCCTCTGACCTGGAAAAAGATGAATACTTGAAGGGTAGTGTGTGTGTGAGGGTGCATTTTTAAAAGTTCAGAAGTTACAAGTGGGGATTTATATGGCTTGTAAGTGAACAGCTCCCTCTTCCAGGAACTGTTGTTCAATTGAAGATAAACTTTACTACTCACTGTTTTGAATTTGAGGTTAAAATATTGTCCAGTCTGTTAAGAGCTGTCAACAGCAGTTGTAGAAGTGTTATGGTAGTATGTATAACAGTATGAAACAAGTGGCATGTAATGAACAGAAATTCAAGGCTTAAACAGTTGTGCTTTCCCTGCAAACTGCTGAACTTTTTTACTATAAACTTACTAATAAATAAATAAATAGTCTAAATAAATAAATAGACTAAATAAAATAAAAAAATAAATAGACTAAATAAATAGTCCTACTCAGATGGTCCAAAATGTGCATTCTGATGTGACTTAGATAAATTCCTTGTGAATATTAATTGAAACTTTGCCCATTTATGTTTAATAACAATAGTTTTGTTGGTGGATCTCATCCTCTTTCTTTGCATCAGTCTTTAGATACTGGTATGTAAATAACATTAAGTTGTTTCTCTCTCCTGCAAGATAAGTGTGTTTGTATTGTGGAGAGAACAGTTTTTCAGGAGGGAAAAAGGGCTTTGGGAAGTAAACGTCAAAGAAAAATACAGAGCACACAAGCAAAGCTGTTACTTTTCTTTTTATTTCAGAGTGCTCGTCTAAGGGCTGCTGGGTTTGGAAAAGACTTCAAAGAAAACCCCAATCTCAGGGATAACTGGACAGATGCAGAAGGCTATTACCGTAAGTTATGTTTGTCTCTCTGCAAGGACAGATAGAGTGAGGGTGCTGAGTGAGGGTCCTCATTATAAAAGTATTGAAATGTTGTTCTAATGTAGATGTATCCCAGATCCCTCTCTGAGTGTGTAATATAATGGATGAAACAAGCATGCAGGTCTTAACCTCAGTTTTGAAAGGACTCCAGACTTAGAGACGCACCCTTTGTTCCCCATAATTTCCACAAAGCTAGATGATAGAAAACATTGTGCACCATGAAATTAAAGGATATTGGCTATTTGCCCTCATATTTTGTAATGATAGAGAATGGTTTATTTTTCTTGAAAAGTTCCATTATGTTAATCCCTTGTAACTTGAACTTGCTTGGTTGTATCCCTCAGGTGTTAATATAGGTGAAGTTCTAGATAAACGTTACAATGTCTATGGTTACACTGGTCAGGGAGTCTTCAGCAACGTGGTGCGAGCCAGGGACATGGCCAGAGCAAACCAAGAAGTAGCAGTGAAAATCATCAGGAACAATGAACTTATGTAAGTAATGGGGATTTTTGATGGTAATAAAGCATGTGGAATAGTTGGAAGTTTTTCATGGTGTGATTTGAATCTCCCTGTTTCAAGTGAAGTAACAGATCACAACTGTGATTCCTGCCTTTTCTGCTAATACGAGCCAGACAATGGGAAGCGCTTCAGGACTATGTATCCACACTTCTTTACAGCTATCACAGGAAGAAGGCTATTTGCATTTTCATCAGGCACTTTCTCTTTTGCAAAACTGCAGGGAACAGTGATAACAAGAAACAAGGTTACAGAATTACAAGCTAATTCTGAGTCCTACATTTCTTGAGGGGGGAGTTGTGAAGTGTAAAAATTTTATTTTGCTGGACCAAATCTATTTGGCAGGCTGTGGGTTGGATCCCAGTCAATCACCTGCAACTTAAAAAAAATCTCCATACATGTAATTATTTTTGTATATTTTCTAAACATTTGAATGTATATAAGATACATAAAAAGAGATGGTACTCTCACTGTTGAAATAAAAAAAGAGGTCTTTCAGAATGAGTGAACATTAACAAGTAAGATCTCTTAAACTATGTCATTTGAGGACTTGACTTGTCTACAGTACTTGTTTTCACCATCTGCTGCAATATTTATACAGTAATTTCTTGTGTCCTCTTCTGTAAATGACAACTTAAATGAAAATCTTTTCCATGTATTTTACCTTGGAAGTTTTAAAAGTTGTCTTATTGTGTGTGTACCTGGATTGGTTTTAGTTACCTGAGTAAGTATCCAGAAAAGTTTTAAAGGCAAAAGGGAGGGTGATGAGCTGTTTTAGTTTGGTGAGTTGTATAGGTAATAAGTTTGGATGTGTAATTGAATCCATAGTCAGTTCAGTTTAAGTCTTTTAATACTATTGTATGTGGTGAAGCACTTTTTTAAACAAGTAAACTTCTCAGGTGAGTGCTGTTTGAAATTTGTCACATTACAGGACAAAATCCAGTTTTAGCCTTAGATGCAACTGAGAATGTGGAAAGAATAATTAGGTTGCAAAGGTACAGCGAACATCCAGGAATTAAATAAACTTACCTAGTGTGTAGTTCCTGACAGCAAACCATTGTTGTGATTTTGGTTTTTCAGCTGTGGTATATTAAGTATTGACAAGACACTTCTCATTCCTGGATAATTATAGCCACACAAGTGAATGTTTAGGTTTAAAAAGATATTAGAATCTAACTGATTTTGTTTTAGAGTCACATTTCTCTGTTTTCAGGCAAAAAACTGGCCTGAAAGAACTGGAATTTTTAAAGAAGCTCAATGACGCTGATCCTGATGACAAGTTTCATTGTCTACGGTTGTTCAGGCATTTCTACCACAAACAACATCTCTGTCTGGTATTTGAGCCACTCAGGTAAGATGACAAATGTTTGGGGTTCTCTGTAAAAGGTAAAGTACTACTGTATGTTCTTTACCTGTCTGGATTTGGCTGTTGTTTTGATACCTTGTTCTAGTGCCAAGATTCAAGAATGCAAGGAACTTTGAAACAAAAAAAAAAATGTCTCTGGGCACAAATTCACAGACTACTGGACTATTTCTGATTTATTTTTAGCACTGCTGTGAATTTCCTGCCTGGAAAATATTTGAAACAAGATAATGTATTAAAGATGGTTCATCTCTCTAGTACTGCTCTTAATGATTTTTTGTGTATGTCAGTATTTTTATTAGTTTTCATAATTCTTCATTTTAAAGGTTTGTGTTAAGAGGCATTCCTAGAGAGACTGAAGAAATGCTGTATATTCTGTAAAGAGTACACATACAGTAACAGCCTTAGAGAGAAAGTTGTTACAGTGATTCTTGCATGCTCACTTTCTGTTCAAGTAATTAAGCTCTTGTGACAGGTTCATTGTTGATACTGTTTTATGGTAGATCAGATGTATTAATTGCCTTAGTCCCCATTCCTACTTAGAGACATCAGTTGTTAAAATCCTAAGTTTTCTGTGTATGTCATATTTTAAGTTTTGCCATATTTGTGGTGAAAATAAGTTATGTACTCCAACAATTTTGTGAGATTACTATCATATTTCATTAATGAGCTGTAGAACAAATTATTCTCTTGTGCTATCTTGATAGCACACTTCTTATGTCCAGTTATGTTTTTGTCCTGGAATGACGGTCTTTTTATCTGCTGCTTAGGTCACCAAAAAAATCTCCTCAGCTTTTATCTTTTGTGTGCTTCCTTTTTCATTTATTTCTGGAGAAAATTAGTACAAAGGGTTTACAGTTGTTAAGAAAATTCTGTGTGTGCGCAAATAAATTCTCTCATATAAATATCGATTAAAGATATAATCTGAATTAAGTAAGTCCAGTGTAGTAAGTAATTACACAGCATAAGACAGATCTGACTGACCAGCCTTTTTATTTCAATTCTGTAGCTCACAGAGTGGAAAGTTGAATGCTACGTTTCTCAAAAAATATGTAAAGCTAACTAGTTTGTTCAAGTTTGTCGTAGAATTTAGGAGGTCACTGTCAGTTTTTCTGTTAAGCTTTTTCCAATTCTTTTTTTCCCCCTTTTCCTTAACAGTATGAATTTACGAGAGGTGTTGAAGAAGTACGGGAAAGATGTTGGACTGCACATTAAAGCTGTGCGTTCCTACAGCCAGCAATTGTTCCTGGCTTTAAAACTTCTTAAAAGATGCAATATCCTACATGCAGATATTAAACCAGATAATATTTTGGTAAGTAACGAATAATTCAAACTCTCTTTTTGCATGGTCTGTAGCTTAAAATGAAGTATTTGCAATTCATATCATTCTGTTAAATTAGGTGAAGTCAAATTTACTGAAAATGTTAAGGGTTCACACTTTGATATAAAATGATATTGTGATATAATAGTAAGAAAGAAATACAACACAGCATCTAATAAAATCTTTTTCAAGCAAACATCTCCTCCTATCTTTATAGAAAGCAGACTTTCCAAAGTAGGACAGTGTCTTACAGGAGAATTATTTGAAATTTTCCCATCAGTAGTTGAGAGATGTTTTTGCTTTCTGCAAAATGGAAGCAGATTATTTGAGTCTGAATGGAGATTTTGTTTATGTAAGTGAGATGATGGGGAAAGGTCCTTAATGCCTCTTTTTTGGTAGGGCATGAGAGCTACATCAGAGAAATCCAGTTTCCTTTGGTTTTTTTTGGACATCATCCCTGTGAGAAACTCAGATTTTTAATTTACCTAAAATGTTTTCTTACTATTATCTCAGCAGTAAAACCTGCTATGTAAGCATGAGATGTGAATAATACGCTGTTTTATAAGTGGTACTCTGGATACTGGAGTTGCATGTCTAAATCAGTAAAATTTCAATACCTAGAATGAAATCTGGGTCCACCAAGGAGGTTTTGTACATCCTTGAAAGTACATGAAACTGACCTTTTTTTTGTATTTTGTAGGGTCTGAAGACATTAACTCTCACTTTCATTTTGAGCAAGTAGTATAATTTTCTTAGAATATTAGAGAGGAAGGAACTTCCAGTTTAAAGACTGAATGTTTTTCCTGTCTCTGACTTAAATGTGTTGTCACTTTTACAGTTCTGTTATCAATTCTCTCCACAAATAGTGCTAATGGATATTTATGTTCAACTTGCAGGTGAATGAGTCTAAAACAATACTAAAGCTTTGTGATTTTGGCTCAGCTTCACATGTTGCAGATAACGACATCACACCTTATCTAGTTAGTAGATTTTATCGAGCTCCAGAAATCAGTAAGTACGTTTTGGATTAGCTACATCTATCACTTGCCAGCAAGTGCCAGAACTAGCAGATGAAAATTTGACTTGAATTTATTCTCTAGTCTTAGCAAAACATGACTCTGAGAATATGATGGCTTTCAAAAATTCAGACTTTGAAGGCATGTTCGTGTGACCCTTGATGTATGTTGGTGATCAGCTCAGTGAGAAGTCACTCTGATGGGTTATAGTTATGTTTCAATTTAGAGGTATTGTTCTGACTTCTTGGTTTTTGCTAATTTAAAGCTGATCAGTTTAGGTGTTAGGTAAAAGCCTCCCTTTCTAAAACAGGGTACTTCAAAAGCTAAAAGGTTTATGTCCTTCTTTTATGGTGGCTTTTTATTCCCAAGAGCAGAACCAATATAGTTTACAAATCAGAATTTTTTCATCTGTCTGCTTTTGTGATATTATATCAATGTCTGCCTTTATGGAATTAACTATAATTGCTCTGTTTCAGTTATAGGAAAAATCTATGACTATGGTATAGATATGTGGTCTGTAGGCTGCACATTATATGAGCTTTATACAGGAAAAATACTGTTTCCTGGCAAAACCAATAATCATATGTTGAAACTTGCCATGGATCTCAAAGGAAAGATGCCAAACAAGGTAAGAGAAAAAAGTCCTTAATATATGAAACTACTCTAATGTACAGTAGAACATACAGTCTTTGTTCTCCTGGAATTCTGTTTCTTATCATATACATTTTTTTCTTAACAGTAAATACTAGACTTTACTCTGACTGTGTAATTTATACTGATATAAAATCTTACGAAGTGAAAGTATACAGCTTCTTTTTCATAGACTAAGTATAAAGTGAAAACAGAAACCTTCTAAGCACTCACCTGAAAAAAATGCGTAAGTCAATGAAAGATACTGTGTCCTTTTTCAAAGGGTTTGAACTGTATCTTTGTATTCAATCTCAACATCTCTTCCTGTCCTTTGGTATTTTTTTATTAGTATTAAGTTACTTACGTTAGCAAATTAATATACAGTGATGTTAATTGTGAAATGTGTAAGACACAGAGAACTTGCCTGAAACTCTTGCCTTTTCCTCATTTTTCAGATGATTCGAAAAGGTGTGTTCAAAGATCAGCACTTTGATCAAAATCTCAACTTTATGTATATAGAAGTAGATAAAGTGACGGAAAGGGTAAGTCCTCCATGTGTTGACTAACCCATGACTTTTTCCAAGCTTTCCTACTACATGGTCTTTCAAATGTACCTTGGCTTCCTAATTAAAAACAAGATTTTATAAGCTATTAGAAAGTCCTTTTGCAGCAGTATGGACAGATTACATAGTTATAAAATGGCCAAAGAGATTTTTTTTTTCCTAGGATGTAGGAACACGATTAAGAAAACTAAATTTAATCTGGTAGATATACAGGGAATCTCCATATAATCTGTCCTTAAATTAATAATAAAAGAAATTCTGCCTTTATTTTGTAGAAGGACTTTTAGTATGATATGGTTATATTGTATGAAGTCACTATTAATTTTGGTATCATTTTGACATTATATCTAAGAATCACAAAATAGTGGTCAGATTGGGGAGCTTTCCATGTGGACTTCCATGTTCTGAGTTATGGGATGTTAGGTTCATGTGTGAACCTGTTTTTGTGGCCTCCCCCTCCACAGTGTTTTTTCCACTCTTTTCTCTGCACATGACGATTTTATGAGGCCATATGGGGGCAGGTTGTTGCTGCTGAGGTACAAGACAAGGCTGCTGAAAAGCTGCTGCTGAAGCTCTGTAGAAGGGATGGATAAGGGGTTTGTGCTACTTCTGTTCTACAAGGCTACCATTTCTGTGTTTGTAGGAGAAGGTTACTGTTATGAGCACCATTAATCCAACCAAGGACCTATTAGCAGACTTGATTGGGTGCCAACGACTCCCTGAAGACCAGCGTAAAAAAGTGCACCAGCTTAAGGACTTGTTGGACCAGATTCTAATGCTAGACCCAGCTAAACGGATTAGCATCAACCAGGCTCTGCAGCATGCCTTCATCCAGGAGAAAATTTGAACCAGATGAAGAAGTTCAAAGGGTTTGATTAATTAAGATACAAAGACTGAAGAAATTTCACAGCAGTTATTAATGTATATAAACATAAATATTTCCCCTGCAAAGTTGAGGAAGAAATGATACATTTGAATTAACATCAAGGCCGATATTTCTTTTAGAAATGTTAGAGTAATTCTGTTTTGTGTCTTATGTGAAAATTTTCACTGTAGAACTGTTTTAATTGCCAAGACTGCACAAAAGTACAATGCTAATGTATATGGTTGCAGTTCGTATATATTATAAAAAGAAAAAAGCATCTGTTATAAAAAAAAGAAAGAAAAAAAAAAAGAGAGCAGTAATACTGGGTGGTTGATTTGTTTTTAGCAGACTTGGCTTCATTTTTGTCTTTACAAAATGGCCAGCATAAATGCTGTTTATATTCACATTTTCCTAGGTGTGTGTGTGCAGGCCACAGCAGCATGCCCTTGGTGTAGTCAGTGCCGAAGGGGGTCTGTTCCTTCTTGAGCCTGCCCGCAGGGATGGTCTCCTCTTTTAAAGCAGGTTGTGTACAACTTTCAGTACACTGAAGGTAAGCTAACCCATCAACATCACCGGTGTTTAAGCTGTTATTTTACTGGAACAACTGACAAATGAGAGACAATAGCATTGTGGCAGAATTCCCTGCATGTTTGAGAAATGATCTTGTTTTATTTTCTGGCATTGCAACTGTGGCATAGTTACAACTTCTGTTCTGTTCATCACATTTAAAACTGGGAGAGAGCGCACTTGATGGATAGAGCGCCTTCAGTGTACTGTTTCTTATTACTTTAGTTTTTTTAATCAACTTGCTATAGACTTTGTATACATTTTGTTAAATACAGTTCACTATGACATAGAACCAATACTTACAGAAGAGTTTTCATTTAGTTATTACATATGTTGGGATCTCATTCGAAAGACCTTATATCTAAAGGATAGATAGACAACATAATTTTTAACTATTTGTATGTCATTTTGAAAGTGTACTGCTTTATGCTAAAAGTGTTTCATTTGTTCATTGTTTTCATTATTTGTGATCATGTTGTCTTTCAATACAGGCATAAACCTTCCACTCTTGAACAAAGCAGCTGCTTTTTAAAAGCGGTAATTGCTTCTTTACCTTTTATTTCTTTTGTAAATGAAGCTTTTCTTTAAGAAATGTGACTTTAAAGTGTTGTCTCTTGCATAAAACAGTTGACACTTACTTATTGTAAAGTGAAGATTGTTCTGCTGCATGTAAAGTGGACCATGCAGATTTCTGTATGTTTTCAGTATGCATCATTAGATAATAAAGTCTTTTGTGAACAAGGCATTTGTAGCCATTTTTAAAAGAATCTGTCTTCAGTGATGGTAAATCAGGTAATTTGTAAGACCCGCCCCTGCATTTCCTATTAATCATTTAATTAAAGGGATTATTAAATGTTATGATCTTTGGGAGAGCTATAGGCTATATTAATTGGATATATAATTATCACTGCTTAAAAACAAAGCAAAAAACCCTACAGATACTGTCTGTCTGCTTTCATTGTAATGAAATTATTCCTGTAGGACATGGGATTAAATTCAGGCTTTAACTAATGTTTGTGCTGTTTTTCTCACTTTTCCTTTTTGATGGTGCTGAAAGAGAAAAAAGGAAAGCGAGTCACAGGCCACTCAACGCCTACTCCATGGGTCTGATTTGCTGAGACACCAACTTCACCTTCCTAACAAGGTTATTTCTGACAGCATGTGTAGATAAACATTTAGCAACAAGTTAAAAGAGCTTGAGACAATTGAGTTGGTTATACAGGGTGAGGAAAACAGAAACAACCTTTGCAGGTCCATACTGCTGTTTTAATGTTCTCTTTGACGATGTTTAAAAGTTCATCTTTTCATTTTTTTATTAATATATTCTGACAGGCTGTGAAAACCCCACTGGTTTCACGTACTTTATAATACTTTGAACTAAGAAGGATTTTTGTATCCATCTAGGTACATAATGGCAACAGTCATGCACTCTTAGTGCACTCAAGAATGAGGAAAAATGCCACAAAGCAGGTCATTCTGCTGGTGGGGAGTACCCCACCGAGGAGGTGTAATGAGCTAACTACGAAAACAAGCAGGAGATGGGTGATTTTGTATACCTATTTGGAACCTTCAACCTGTCTCTTCTCAATTTATATTGTAAAATCCCTAATAGAAACCAATCTCTCCCTATTTCTACATATTGAGGTATCTTTTTCATACAGGAAATGAAAGAAGTTAGCTTTCATGTTTAGTGAAACACTAGTTGCTTGCTAGTTAAATACAGCAAGTGTAACTTGCACTTTTACAGCATAGGCAGCACTTCTGAGGGCACTTTTACACAGATGTAGTAATAGCTTATTCTTTCTGTTGCTTTGTACTTTATTAAAATAGGAATATGAAACAATGAATGAGTTGGTGATACAGAAACAAAGCAGTAGAAAAGATGCCCCTTAATGCCTACAGAATTGTTTTAAGCTGCTCTGGAGAAGCATAAAGTTGCTCGTTTACTTGTTCTTTGTGTTGTAGGTGCAGCTCAAAAGAAGATGAAGGCTACCAGAAGACATGAACAAAGGTTTCTGTCCTATAAAAGATATGAAAAATATTCTTCATCTAGTTCTGTCTTAATCTTTTAGTTTCCAGCTTTTCAATTTAGAATTGATTAACACTGCTGCATTACTGATAATTCCTGAAACATACTTGCTGTATTAAAATTTGTTACATAGATTGTTTTGTTTCTGGTTGAAGAGATTTTTTTATTGCAATTAAATGCAGGTAAACTAGCATTACTCTTTAAATGTAGTTTTCTTAAAATGATAGAATAAGCAGTACAAAATCTATTATATTTAGGAAAAAAACAGGCCATTATATTTGGTTAATGTAAATGTGTTAACCAGAAAACATTTAAGCAGGTGATATGCTTTTTCCTTTATCTTCAGTAGTTTCATAATTTATTTCAATTCTGTCAAGCTTAATTATCCACACAGAGAATAGCTGGCAGGGGTTATTTAGAAAATAGTGGATTTCAGTCCCCCATCCAGCTGACAGAAAACTTCAGTTCTGGCTTCAAAAACCTCTGGGCTTGAGGATTTTTTGACACAGTTAAGGCCCCTCTCCAGTTTGGGCAGTGCCTGTCCCTGTAGCCTGAGGTCTCTGAGGAGAGTAGCTGGCTGCCACTACAGGCAGCTGAATTCATGGATATGGCTGGGTGCAAACAGAACAGCTGTGCAACAGAGTGAACAATTTCTCAGCTTATCTAATAGGGAGGATAACTTACCTTTTCCTCCTGAGCACACATTTTTAATTTATGTCTTTGCTAGAGGTCCTACATATAGAAGGTTTGGCTAAATCTACTGTGCTGATTTCTGTTTCCTTCTCCCTCATGGTGACAAGGCGCTTCACATTTAACAGACTCAGTTTTCCAAGCCTTCCAAAAAAACAAGATTCCAGCCCTGTGGAGTTAGAATATGTTTTTATTACCTTGGTGTATACTACTTAGTTTAAAAATTAATTACTGTTCAAGAGTTTTTAATAGAAGATAATGATTCCTTTAAAACCTTTTTAATAATACTTTATCTCCATACATAGGGTAAGTGGCATTAAACCTCTGAAGAACCTTTATGTGTATATTGACCCCCATACAGAAGGCAGACCAGACTGTGATACTGCTGGAGATAGAGGGATCTTCTACAGCATGTGTAAAATTGTAATGTGGGTGGAGGATGTTGAGAAGTGGCAATTGCTTGAAATTAATAAACTATGCTTAAAACTTGCCTTCATCCTGTCTTCTGTTCTGCCTCCATATTCTACTGCAAAGCTGTATCTATTAACAACTTTTGAATGCCCTAGAAATTTGGTGTAGTTCATTGAATGGGGTCCCTCCTTAGGTATCAGAGGCATTAGAGAATCTCTGGGAAAAGTCTTCCTGAACATGTAAAATGGAGCTTTTGTTAAGTTGGCTTTCCCATAGCTTTGGAAGCCCCTCAGCACCAAAGATTTACTGTGAATTCACTTTTATTTTTACTGTGTCTTTTTTTATCTTTTATAGCAAGATGTTAACCTGTATTGAGTCAGGGGATGAAAGAGAATTGGATTGTATTGCAGTGAAGGGAAGCCATATATACTTACAGATTAATCTTTTTAAGGGAAAAAATAGGTGGGGAGTAGCAGCATGGTGAAGTGGGAGGGAATGTGTGTTTTCATTTATTAACTTGTAAATTATGTATCACATTGTTAGTTTAAGCATGTTTATGTGTGAGTACAGAAGTGAGACTTAGCATGTGTGTTCTACACTTCTGTGTCTTAGTTTTGTTAATTTAAGTATGTAGATAATTAAAATTTAATTTTAACTTGTGACAATACTTACTCTAAATGTAAAACCTTGGCATTCCTTCTATCATACATCTATTGAATTCTTCACCATCTTATTTCCTCATAAACATCAATTTTGATGATTGTGGCCCAGATATTTCTATAAAGTAGGTATGAGGTAATTATTTATAAAATAATGAAAACCCATGAATATTTACAAAGATTCAGTGTTTGGTTTAAGTTACTGAGAAATAATTTTAAGCTTCCTATGGGAAGTATAAATGAACAAGCTATATCTGATAGAGTAACTGTTGATGGTCCAGTCTCAGAAGTGACTTTTTAAGTGAGAGTGCAACAAAATAAACTAGAAGGGTCCCTGAGGATACCTGAAGTACAGCCAGTCTGAAAAATGGGACTAGTAGCTAGCAAGCTACTAGCTAGCAAGATAGTAGCTAGCAAGACTTAATTAGCAAAGGGAGTCTGTACAGCTTTAAAAAGGAGTTGATAACAAAAGTTACTGGGCACAAAAAGGCAGAGAAGAAACTACTCTTGATTGCCAGTAAGTGTTAAAACCCTAATTCTGTGTTGTTAGTGGAAATGGACCTTATCACACGCTCTTAGTGAAACTCTGACATGTTCAAGGCTTTGAGAGCCAATTTAAACCTGCAGCTACACTAGACCTTTCCACTTGGAGAGGCACATCTGTCACAAAATCTGACATAGTATCAGGCACAAGCATAGTTTTGTAGAGGATGAAGTTGAATTCATTGGTGAGAAGACAGGTAACCACCTTAAGTAATCTTCTGTCTTAGCAAGAAAAGGGTATTTAATAGTCTGGGTTTGACATTCTGCATATTCACTTTTCAAACAGCTCTTAACTACTGATAGCAAAACTCCTTCTGTAAAGGGGACAGCTCACATCTTCTACAATCTTTCTCCTATGTTAAACAAAGCTCATCCTAAAAATGTTATCTAGATGAGGTACACCATGTAAAACAACCTGACATTTGGGCTGCAGCTTTTCCATGGGAAGGAACAAGGTTTTGCTCAACTAAAAAGCCAAGCTGACCTCCATACCATGGTTACTTGAGTATTTACTAGTCAACTAGGAAGGCAACACACAATTCTGTAAATAATTTCAAAAAATTTAGTCTGGATTTAATATCCAGACAGATTAGGCCAGCTGGGTTAAACTGGTAAAGGTGTGTCCCTTTCAGCCTCTGGAATGAAGATGCAGCATCATGGCTGAACGTGAGGACTGCCTGTAACCAGTGTTCCTTTGGCTGATCTCCTTCACACAGAATAATGACAATTTGGTCACTGTGAGTTTTTAAATTAAATCTGAAATGCACAGAATGCCTATCCTTTTTTTTTTCCCTGTAGGAGGCTTAAAGAAATCTGGCAGAGCAAAAATAGGCCTAGAGGTTCCTCCTTCTTTTACAGAGAACATCCAGTACTCTGACAGGATAGGAAATGAGCAGTTTCACAAATTGACCCAAATTGCTTTGTAGCTCATTAAAGCTAATATACCACATCCATTCTTATTTGCAAGTAATTTGCAATCTATTTATAAGGCCTTAATAAAAAACCTGAGCTGTGTTTACATGACAATCCCAAATAATGCCTAGATCAAAACCTTTATTTTCTTGGAGGTTTTCTTTAAAAATAATACAGAAATCCTCATTTCCTGTAATAAATTACATAGTAGTTGAATACATGAAATGGAGAGCAATTTAGGACACCTCACAGATGATTTGCTCCAAAGACTGCAGCTAGTCCTGTGTAACCAACTTCCAGATTTGTTCCAGACTCCCACATGAAGATGCACACCCACTTTACCTTCTCATGCTCATAGGGGAGGCTGAGGACCTTTCCTGTACTGTTCCTACTGGATTCACAACATCTCTTTGATTTCTAGTACACTAATCACAGAATAGAACTAACACATAAACCAAGATATCAAAACACAAGTAACATCTAGGTAACATCCAGGCTTCCTTCCTGTTTCCCAGCTGCCCCTCAGTGACAGAAATTTGAGGCAAAGCAGAGTCTTGTTCAGAGTATGTGCTGCGATGTTGTGAATTAAAAGCTATCCAAACATCCATAACACAGCTAGATGCCAGGCAAAATAAACAAATAAATAAACTAAAAATCGCAAACCACAGTGTGGTTTTTGGTCTAAAAAGTGTTCTAGCTCCAATCTCATTTTTCCCACAACCATGAACAGTCCAGTGGCCTGTGATGAATCCCCAGTGATAATACACGGGCCAGAAGAAAATGAAGTGTTATCAGGGTCTTTATCTGTGATAGGAATGATAAAAGGAAATGAAGCTTGAAGGGCACAAGGGAAACCGTGGTTTAGTTTAAGCTGATTTTGAATCCCTGCAAGGGGCAGGAGTTTAAAAATTTTTAGTGGTTTCTTGGTTTAATATCCATCACAGGGGTAAAATATTATCTGCCTTTGCTGAGCACTCCTTAAGCCCCTGGATTTCCACAGGGCTTTATGGAGTAGGGAAGGAGAGAGTGGCAGAAGCCCCCATCATGGTTCTCCCAGTTTCAAATTGAGCAGAGACAATCACACATAGTTCCATTGCTTTCCTGATTTACTATAGGAGAAGGCACAGCTCTTACAAGTTTGTCCTGTAACAGGAAACTTAATATCACAGACATTCTTCCTAAATCTTTTGAAATACAGAGTTTGCAAAACAATTGCAAAGGCATACTGAAAAGAAAAAAAACCTGCCAAAACCTGGCTATGTGCTCTCTGCTAGCTACAGCACATAATAGCAAAACCTGGTACAATTCCCCTCTCCACCCCATTAGTATCACCTTTCTCTATGTTTTCCAGCAAGACCAAAGGGAGAGCACATTCTCAGAGATGAAGAACTATGAGGTAAGGGCAGGGTTTAGGAAAGGGAAATGTTTAATAGAAGAGGTTTTTTGAGTTCTTACTTCATATTGCAGAATTTTTTGTCCTAGACGGGTAGATTAGCAAGAACTAAGTTTGAAACAAACCTATGTAAGGTTTGCTAAAAAGTTAATCAATATTGAAATAGTTCTGAGGTAACAATTTTAGAGCAATTATGTCCATGCTTGGGGTATCGAATTGCAGCATTGCTAGACAATTGTTAGTAGAATCATCAAAAGAAAATACAACAGTAGTAGTATGAGTGGAAAGGTGCTTTTCTTCACTAAAATTCATCCTTTTGATTAAGAACAATCCAGCTTATGATTATTAAAACTTGGTGTTAGCCACGTATTTTATAAAATAATGTTTTCTTCTGACATCCAATTAAATTACAAACACAGTCAGCAAAAGCAGCAGCAGCAAATTCTTTCTGTGTGCTTTTCCAGAAAAATACATGTGAAGATACATGCCATTACCACACTTGAATTTTTTAACAGAATCTGTTGCAATATGCAGGCGGTAATAGTTTTAAACTGAAGGGGAGAGCAGGTTTAGACTGGATATTAAGACCAAGGTCTTTTACAATCAAGGTGGTGAAACACTGGAACAGGTTGCCTAAAGATGTGGGGGATCCCCTATGCCTGGAAAATTCAAGGGAATGTTAGATGGGACTCTGAGCAACCTGATCTAGTCAAAGGTGTCCCTGCTCCTTGCAGGCAGGTTGGAACTAGATGATCTTTAAAGGTCCCTTCCAGCCCAAACTGTTATGTATTTCCTGCAGATCCCAGTCTATGCCCTCTCACTTTGATAACTTTAGTGTTTAGTTGAGTATTTCAACCAATTCAACCCTAAAACTGTGATTTAATTTAGATCCCATTTCCTGGTTTTGTTTATTGCAGAGCAGAACAGCACAAAATCCTTACTAAACTTAAAAGACATTCACTGCTGTCCACTTACACACCAAGCAGGTCACACTAATGAAGGAAATTAGATCAATTTGATACTTTTTGTCCTTGACAAAATGTTTTGTTCTATGTCTGTGGATTCTATTACTACTTAGAGATTTCCAAGAAATTTCTCCACTTATTTTGTGTACTTACCTGGTACCTTATTTTTACTTCTTTTACTTCTTTTACAATGGCAGACCTTGATAAAAAATGGCATTCTGTACTTGTATCACAAAAGAACTGTAAAATCACACATTTTCCAAAGATGAGGACTAATGGAACAATATCAGAATGTTAGAAGTTGGCTTTTGTTGCTCAGATACTTTTTAAAAAGTTTTTAAATGTTCCACAGTCATCACTTTAAATGTCAAAATGAAACAGAACAACATTCAGCAGTGCTGTGAGACAGCAAAAACATTCCTTTGTTGCAAATTGCAGCAACTTAGAAATTGTTTTGTTAGCTTCTTTTAGGTATGTTGCTACAAACTCCATGGAATTTCTGTAAGTATTTTAATTCCTGGTCTTTTAAGCTATGCAAATATTTTACAGGTTTTTAAATTAACATTCATATCAATAAGTAAAGAATTCCTTACTTCATATCTGTAAATTAGTTACACTACTTTTATCTAAAAGACAAGGTAAAAAATACATTTGCAATAGATATTTTACTGGTTGAAAAACATGAAACTCTACACATTCACTAGATATAAATTAAGGTGAACCCATTTCTTATCCCTAATTATTGTGAGGGATACAAATTGGATATATCATTATTTGTGTATACATTCAGGGAAAACAAGGTAAGTGATTATTCAAAGTTCAGGTTGGAGTTCTCAAGCTGCATAAATGTTTCCTATGAATTAGAATACATGGTGCACAAGAAATGTTGTTTGAAATTGAAAGTACTGACATGGTTCTTGCAATTCCAGGATCTTAACTAAATTGGAAGAGAAAGCCCAGTAACAATGAGACAAACAGCCAAGCAAAACCTCCCTTCCTGCTGTATCCTACTTCATCAATAACTAAACCCAACAATCAGACAGAGAATAAAGATTATCTACTGAAGTAATTATACTAATAATGGGGTTAATGAATTGTATATTTAGATGTCTACAAGCATCTTCAGGGTGCAACAGACTAACATGCTTGAGAGAAGACTGAAGGCTTTTACTGGAACATACTGGTCTTTACCTCCCAAATGCCCTTTCTTAACTTTAATGACCAAAAAAAAAAATTGACATCAATTAATAAAAACATGTTGAGTGCTCCAATTAGAAAGTACATAAACATGATTATCTGTTGATATTTAATTTCAGAGTGCTAACACGTCTTTACCTGGCATTGCTCTCCCCTGTTTAGCCTGGGTGGGTGCCTATGACATGAACTACTCAATTTAACTTGATATAATTAGTAAAACATTTTTTTACCTGCTCAGAACAATTTTATCTTCATTTTTCTTCTTCTAGGCATAAAACATTCATTCTTTTTGATATTTTGAGTAGCTGTAGCTACAGTAAGGAAAATTTTGTTCAAATATCAGAAATTTGTTCCACAGTAAGCACAAGGAACATGAAATAAAAGAGGACACCTAATTTATTTGACCAATAAAGTTCACCTCTGTTATGCTACACTGATGTTCAGATAACCTCAAATTTAGCAATAGGTCTGCAAGAGTCCTGCAAAAAAAAGAAAACCAATTTGAGATATAATGCATGTGAAAACACTTCTCAGAAATTAGCAACTTGCCTTTTTCCTTGGATCCTTTACTAGGAAGTTTTAACATGCTACAAGCGTGTAACTCAGTTTCAGTGAGCTGAACTTGGCTTTTAACATCCCTCAGGTGTTGGGTCTGCATGAAGAAGATGGGGATTTTAGGAAGGGACAAAGGTTTTGGGCTTGCTTTTTCCTCCCCAGGTTTTACATGTTGCATTCTAAACCTACTCCACCCACTTATGGCTAAAATGTATTAATACCAATTGACATTGACATTACATACATGTTAGAGGCAATACAGAGTGCATTTTAATGTTGCTCGCTTGCAAATCAAAGAAAAATAATCTTCAAAGAAAATCTTGCAAATGTAGACATTTTTCTTGATTTCTAAAAGATTATGTAATGTGCATAATTGTCTGTAAGAAAGTTTCTAGGTGCAGGAAACCTTTTAACCATAGTTTAGTTTTTCATCATAAATTCTAACCTGTTTGAAAACTTTTTATAACCTTGTTCAGATCAGAGGTCTAAGACATTACCTTCATGGAAGTGTTCACATCCAGCTGTAACAATGGAGAGGCACTTCAACACAGCACAGTTGTTATGGATATTCACTGTAAATTCAATGTTAGAAACACAAAAGCTGGCTTCAGAATGCAGCCTGAAAATACTAAGTGTATCACTTATAGGCAGAGTTTTGTGGGTTCTGACAGACTCTGGATTTCTAATTGTTGGTCTCAAATGTGCTTTTAGTCAAATAGGTGTTGAATTAGCAGTAACTACAGTGAATGTAATCAATGAGTGTTGCAGGTCTAATCAGTGTAAGCTTAGAGCATCCTGTTTTCTGAAGCTTGGTGCTGGCATCTTGCTTCTGGTATTCATGTGGTCCATCTGATCATTTACCTGTGATTCTATACAAACACAGGCAGATAGTAGGTGTGTGTATCACTGTGCCAAGCAGGGCCCAAATCATATTGTACATTGCACCCCCAATTAGGAAAATGGGCACCATGCAACAGTAATGCCTTGGAAGGGAACATTCAGGAACACATACATAATTCTCACAATCTAATTATAATAGATATAATTAATAAGGGACTGTATTTCAGAAGAAATTATCCCAAGTTGCTGGTTTGTTGTATGGAGTAAATAGAAATTAAGAGGTTCATCAAACTTCATTGTTCTTAATACCAGACACCTATAAAATGTGTATAAATTACTAAAGATGCTAATTTCAAACAAACATTTTGTGAACATAAAAGTTATGAACTTTCTAAGTGATCTGAGACACTGATTTAACTTTTCCAAAAGTTAACCAAAACCACACAGGAGTTCTATTCCCTAGAAGTAATGTTGATTTATTCTTTTTCTTATGGTTTATCTCCCATTGTTGTAAGAGGTATGCTGGCATCTACTGATCAAGGCATCCCTGTTTCTGCTGTTTCATCCATCAACAAGTTATCACAGGCTGCATTTTCCCATGAGGAAAGCAAACACATCACACTTTTCCAGAGAAAAGGAGTCATATGAAGCAATTAATGGAAAAATACATTGAGGATTAGACCCACAAAGCTCAAAACAAACAGCTTTTGAGTTGAATGTGAAGTCAAGTGAATTTCTGTAAGATTATTACATTAACAGGGCTCCCAGGAACTAGTTGCCCTCTCACTCAGGATGATTCACAGAAAGAATAAGAATCACCACAATGGTAATTAAATATTTCTATTTATTTTTTCATTAATACAGTATTTCCTTTGCCCCAGACAAATAAAAAGAATCATTCATAAGATATTTATTGAAGAGCTATTAAAACAGAGTGCTATAGAATCTCTTGCTTCCTTTAGAAGACAACCTGCTTTAGTATTATTCAGAAACATCACTGATGCCTACAGAATAATGAACCTTTTTCCCCAATCTAAACATCCATAATGGATCCAAGGCACATAACAGTGTATTAATTTTGGGAACCAGGTTTGACCTAGTACTCAGAACAGATATACCACATGAAAAGGTATAAGAATTACTGTTTGAAGAGGAAGTTTATCAATGATGAGGGCAGATTAGGCTACTGCCAGATGGTGAATTACTCTACTGGTGAAGGTCAGAGTTTTGATTTCTTCTGGAAGAAGCTGACAATAGCATTTACACATTCATCAGACAACCACCTCTCTGTCAGCACTTCACACTCTCTGCTGTTGACTGCATGGAGCTTCTCCTTTTCCATACTTCGTAACAGCTGCTTGGACACTGCCAAGGACTGGAGGAGAAAGAGAGGAACATTAGGAAGGTAAGTTTTCTTTTTATACTTTAATGCTTCAGAAAATACAAAACCCACACTGGAATCCTAACCCAAATGCATTAACATCAGATCTCCTAGCTTTTAGTCAACCTTTTTGCTGGAAATATTTGCTGTTTTTAATTCCCCAGACTGCTAATAAGGTGGAGAAGGCTCATGGGAAGCAAACCAGCAGTTTGCTCATAAGTGCTCATAATCAGGGTAGATGGGCAAAAGAAACAAAACCCACTGTCTGCAGTGCCAAATGCCACTCACATTACCAGCAGCTGGCATAGCTGTCTCCTCCTGTCCAAGGAAACACAAGACCACCATGACTTCAGTATTCTTGGAAATCCTAAACTAGGGAGCAGAAACACTGAGTTCAGCAAAAATTAAAGCCACTCAGTGTCATCTTGAGTACCCAGGGTGCACACCCTATAATAATACTGCAGAACCAGTGGTAAGATTCTTAAATATAAAATATTGCCAAAATAAAAACCTAAAAGAAGCCACCTAAGGCACTCACAGAGGCACTGCACAGGTGGATTAATCAGTTAATTTTTAAAACTTTTCAGCCACTGCATCTCTGTGGACAGTGCAGTGTCTTAGATGCAGAGTAGAAGAGAAGGATCTGATTCCCAGCAGCAGAGGGACCAATCTGTGCTTGAAGGAAATTATATTGAGCCTCATTATTTCGATTAAGGATGAAGTGAAACCAAGCGACAGGATAGGTTTGGCAGAAGAATTGCGAATGCTACAGGCTTACAAGGTGGAGAAAAATGAAAAATACTGACATTTTTGGGGAGGCTTGCAAAAGCTTCTAATCTGGCCCAAACTTCCTTCTGAAAACTGCTGTCAGGGAAGACTTCAGTCACAAGTCCCTGGGCACAGGCTTCTGCTGCAGTCAGCTTTTTATTGAAAAGCAACATCTCACTTGCCTATAAAAAACAAAAAAGCGTGATTCAACAAGACACAAGACTTGAGTTATCTGACAGAGAAGCTGCATGCTTCCACATCACATTCATTTTACTTTCTTGCTTGTTAATATCTGCCCTCTGAAAAGAACACAGAATAGATGGTGATGATTATTATTGTAATTATTAAGGAACCTCCAGATACTGTCTACTTCAAAGGCCCTGCTTGAGCAGGGTACTCAGTCCCATCATTCAGGCCATAAAGAAAAGGTTAAGCAAGTTTCACACCCCAGAATCAACCCTTGGGCTTAATCACTAGGGATTGGCCTACAGCTTCTACTGTTCACTAGGACTGTGCATGTCTTTTTGAGCAGAGCTCCAGGTTGCAATCTGAAATTACCTCATCATAAATGTGTTTGTTCACTTTTGCAGTGATTCCAAAATTTCTAGAACATGTACTGGCAGGCTGTGTCTCACTGAACAGACTATTCTTGGTACTTGGATGTCTATGAAGCACATGCTCTGCTCTTTATAGATTTAAACTCTGCTCAAAAAATACTAATTACTCAAAATACTAATACTCAAAATTATATTAATGCATGAAATATAAGATAAGTATTTAAAACTACCCAGATTTTTTCTGTTGGATATCAAAAGAAGCAAAAAGGATTTATGCTGTTCTGAGGGAAAAAAAGGATTCTGCTGTCTCTTGATTTTTCAGGTTTTTTCCCCTTTTTTTTTTCTTTTTACTATAAATTAGTTTCCTTATTTCTAAAATAGATAGAGAAATTAAGACTATGGACAGAAGACTACCCTCGCTGTCACAATCAGAGGTTACCAACACACAAAGGTCAGATGATCCCACAGGCTGTGCAGACATTCTTACCTTGGCTAAGCCCATAATTTTTGGAAACAGGTAAGAGGAACATCCTTCTGGGCTCTGCCCAAGTTGACTAAATGGGCTGTGAAATGTAGCCTGGAAAAAAAAAAGAGAAGAAAATAAAGGAAACCTTAGATCAAAGCATGGAATTGAAATACTAGGACTTCATTTTAATTTTAAATCTTCTACTGAGACAGAGTTCACCAAACACAGCTGAACTATTGCCATAATAGCCTTCAAATACCATCTGGTAACATTGCTTCATCCTCTCAGTGCACCCCACAGTCAACTTTGTGTAACTCCATTTCCACATCCAACAACCCTACTGATGAAGCTACATTTATTCAATACAGCACTTAGAGAAACTAAAGTGTAGGTGCAAAATCTTTACAGAAAGGATGTTCATGCACATTTGCCTTAAATGTTATTAAATACATATTCCAAATAATTTATGAGGCAAAAAGCATTTTTGCCATTCTGAAGCACACCAAGTTTATTCTTCTCCTGAAAAATTCTATTCACTGAATCTTTTTTCACCAAATGTTAAGCAAATCTAAAAAAAGCCTGTGCCAGAAATGCAGCAAGGAGTCATACAAAATAATACCGTAATTGCAAGTCAGAACTGAACAGTGAACAATCTGTTAGAACAGAGAACAATCAACTTTGAGAAGGCTTCAATAAACTTGAAGGTAATAGGAAAACTGTCATGAAAGATAATCTAAGTGAAAAGCTAGGTTAGATCCTATAGAAATCCTCCAAAAACTGTTAACAAGTGTTCAAGCAAAAGCTGTCCCAGTGCTGGTAGGAAGGTACTAGCAGACTCTAAATATTAATGAGCTTGCCATGGATTTTAAACACAAATATACAGAAAGTGAAAACTATGTCAGATAATAAGTATGCAACTAATATAATCATACAGAGATTTAGAAAAAAATACAAGGCAAAAATAAGATGCATTTATCAATGATTATACATACAAGTAAAAGGAAGTTCAAGTATGAACTTCAAGCCATTCAAGAAATTCCATGGTTGTTAATCAGTGGCTGATGCACCCCTGTGTTGGTTATTAATACAGGTAGGCGTTCCTTGATGTGATATACAAAACCTTTAGACTTTTCGGAAGAGTTCTTTTCTTTCAAATTACCCCAAATCAAATAGTATTTAATACAGAAAGAGGCTTTAAGACTGTCTTGGGATAGGCCATCCAAGGTACTTACCCTGTCAGAAGCGTAGACAAGGTCACACAAACCAAGGACTGTTACACAGATTCCAATAGCTGGGCCATTTACCACTGCAATCAGTGGTTTAGGAAAATCAATAAAATGACCCACAAAGTCTCTAGAGGGAAGGTAAAACAGAAGATGCAAGATGTAAGAGACACACCTCAAGTGTTTTTCATCCAATATAAACAAATTGCAAAACATGTGATTAGACACTGCATTACCAAACCCATGAGCTAGACAGAAACTATGTAATGTATGGGTTTTGAGCCTTTCAGAAATTATTTCTGACAAAATAAGAACTATTTGAAACAGCTGCATTTCCTTAGCAACTAAGAATCAAACATGTACTAAGAATCAAACATGTCAGCAGAGCTTTTCTATGTGATCAAGTTATGGAAGTGTTTTCCTCTTCAGCTACAGTTGGTGAATACAGCACACTGACAAGAGCCCTCTGCCTATGCATCCATCCCAACTCCACCCATGGGACAGCAATTCCCTTCACAGACTCTGTTCTGCAGTGAAGCCCCAACAGGCACCACACTGTGATGCTACCTCAACACAGAATTCCCTAGAGCTCTTCTGCACGCGTCTGAGAAACAGCATTTTGTTTCATCTGACAGCTGCTTCTCCATCCAAGAGGTGCAAAATGCATTCTCAAAATAAAACATTTTCCAAAAGAGAACAATGTTGTAAGAACTCCATTTCTCTGGCTTCTCTGTGCATTGGTTGTAGTGAACACTGTGCCTGTGTAATAGTAACTTCTCACAAGAGCAAGGTTAAAGACCATAAAGCTCACAAGACCCTGCATTGTGCTGAACACCCTACAAAACACCACAGGCTGGAACACTAGCCAAGTACCACTGAGTAACATCTTCACAACAGGCTCACACTTCATCATAAGCACTTTGAGGGGCAACTGTGATCCACAGACAGCTCACCTAAGTAAAAGCTGCAAAACTAAGTACTTTACTTGCAGTACATCTTAAAACATAAACCAAAACTGCTGATTTTCTGTGTATTTTAGCTTTTTCACCAATATATAGACTTGTTTATATATATAGGCACTTGTTTCCAAGTGCCTAAGGAAACAATCCAATTTGCAAGCATCTCTCAGATGCAATTATCACATACAGAAGTAAGGGAATACAAAATCTGCTTAAGTAAGGGAAAAAAAGAAGCAGACCCTTATGTGAGATGATATCCCAGATCTACTCAGCCTTAGAAAATAAATTCATTTAACAGGTAAATTAAAACTTAAAGGCAGAACCGAGATCCCAGAATTACTGGGCAATTTTGAACAAGCTCATTACACCTGTCTCTGTTCAAAGAAGTCTGTCAGAGAAGGTATTTTGGCATTTCCTGGAAGCGTAGACACTGCTGGATATCAAAAACTCCACAATTTTTTCACATACAGTTAAAACAATCTTTTTGTCATTATACCTGTATGTACTTTGGGGACTAAACAAGGAAATCAAGTCTTTAGCATCACTGCACTTAAAAAGACTTCTAATAATAATCTATTTATTTCATACAATTAATACCACTTCCTCCCACAGGATCTTTGTGTTTATGCACATGGTGAGCCCATGGACACAGTCACCTAAGTAGATTAATCTGGGTCTCTGCTGTTGTTTTCTCACAATGTCTGCAAATAATATTTTTCCCATTACAGTAACTTATGTACATATGAAACTGAGATGTTCTACTTGAGTAATACTGCTCCATCTTTTGCCATCTTCTCCATTTCACCAGGCTGGACATTAGTGAAATTATTCAGATCATTTCCACTACTGTAGTAGTCTCCATTTCCTGCAGAGAACATATAGGAGTAAATGTACCAATGGTTTCTGAGTAGGAAAGAGAAGAGCTTTGATTTATCTCATTTACAAAAGAATTTCATCCTGAGTGTCTAATAGCATTAAGTAATTATAAGGATTTTCTCAAAATATACACAATAACTTAAAGGACATCTAGGGCTTATATATATGCTTTGACTGTCAATTTGTTGAAAAAAACAATCAGTAAAAGCCAAAGAATGCTAGCTGTGAAATATTTGATGGGGAAAATTAATTTTCTTTTTTTTTTTCTGTAACTATCAGATGGAAAAAATATTTTATTTCTTTCCCTGCACACTTCCTTAGGGTGTTTTTCTGTCAATTTGCAACCATTCAAACAATTAGATGAGAGAAACATTTTTTTAAACAGGGCAATGGAAATGTAAGTTGATGCACCTCCCTTCACCCACCTTCAAACTGATGAAGAAATCAAAAGGAGACAGAATAACCTATTTAGTATATGGTAGAGTTTCAGATTTTTATGATCTATTTAGAAAAAGGCACAGCAATCTAAGCATAAGACTGACAGCACTGCACTGAAATCACTGTATTGGAAGATGGATTCTTCAGTAAGAAACAGATAAGCTGGTATTCAATGCATAAGTCAATTTGAGGCACCACCAAAAAAGCAAGAAGCATTTAAAAGCTGACTACTGCATGACTCAATTGCCTAAATCACCCTATGTTTCATGAGGACATTCACAGGATGAGACCTACTTTACACTGCAGTGCTCTTATTCACTGTGTGAAAAGGAACAGAAAGGTTTTACAGAGCTGTTTGCTGTTGACTCACAGCTATATAATGTGTTAGACTTTCCAGCTTCAGTTGTGTCTTTCTTATCTTGTAAGGGCTGAGGTGCACAGTCTGTGCTACAGAAAGGAAATCCAGCATCCTGGGAATGGGAACCAGGTGTTGGTAAAGCAGACAGTGGAGAAGAATTTGCAAGCAATTACCTCAGAGTAAACAGGGTCAAGCCCAAATTCACCTTGAAGTCACACTACTTAGCTACCAGCCAAAACTTGAGTTTTGGCTAATTTCCTAAAAAGACACTTTTCTGCAATGAGGATGGGCCAGATAGGCAGCAACTCAAAAGTAATAAAGCCTTTAGGAGTATTCCATATCCATCTTCTCAGGTGAAAAAGATATTTTGATGTAACAGCAAGCTTGCTTGAGAATTTAAAACACCACCTTAAAGAAAATTTGCCAAGACACTTCGGAAAACCTTTGGTTGTTAACAGAGGAAAGGATTTCCTCACTTAGTTTTACCTTATTCTAAACACAGGTAGGTATTTCATGTCAGTACTATACCTTGGTATATATAAAACATACCAGTTATAACTGCTATGGTAGAATCATTTTTTCCAGCTTCTTCAAGTGCTTTGATAATTTCTCTGTACATCTGCATAAAAGGAAAATCAACAAAGTACAAATGTGATGCTGCAAAAGAACCTAAAAATGAGATTGACACTGACAACAAGGAACTCAAGAGACAGATTAGCTATCATCCTTTTAACTGCTGAAAAATTTGTCATGCACAGAAAGCTTGGTATTACATGTGAAGTACTTCAGACCATAAAGACACACGCTTGCAATACTGAAAACTTACAGTGCAAATCTAAAGGACAAAATAAAGTCCTTTGGAAAAACAAGCACTCACGTGAAACAGCTAATTTCAATACAGCAGTTTAAGTGGACAAAATAACATACTAAAGAATCAGCAGCAGTGGGGTGAAGACCCTGCTCTTGTATTTCTGCAGTTGTGAACCAGGATGATTGTGATGCTTTCAACAGGATGGACTTACTCATGAAGATAACTGTGGGAAACAGAAGATCACCTACACATACGTGCAGCAGTACTGAGCCAAAGGCTGCATAAATGCTTTGTTATACTCAACATGGTAGTCAAATCTTGCATCCAAAACACAGGCCAGTCTTCCTGCAGTTTGCTATTTTAATTTACTCTAGACCATAATCCTATACTAAGTTTGAAAGAAATCAAAAGACACAGAAAAGCCTAATCTGTAAAATTTTAGCTGAATGATTTCATTTTGTACTGGATATTTATTCCTTAGGTTGTTGTTGGATCCCTCACAAAGGTCAGACCACCATGCTTCAGTCAGTTCTGTTGAACCCCTAGTGAGGATCCTGTAAAGATTAAAGTAGCTTTTTCAGAAAGAACAAAATCATTAATCCTCACAAGTTCATTTCTTTACCTGATGGTTGATGGCATTTTTCCTATCAGGTCGGTTAAACATTATCTTTGTGATATTGTTTTTGGTAGTAACTATTAATGTTTCATAGCCATCGTGTCTGCCCTCTTCTGGAGAAGCCTCTTTCTTCTCGCGAGCAGATTCTGCAGAGACCAGACTTGAGACAAGTTCAGCATACTTCTGTCTGGCATCATCCTGCAACAAAAGACAAGAAATTTAAAAATAAGGTAGGAAAAAAAGAAAAAAAAAAGAAAAAATACTTTAAAAAGTAAGAAGAAAATAACACACAGAAGATTATGAAAAGGGAAAATTGAAATCAGTTACAGTACCAATAAAATGGGTACCTGGGTGGAGGGAAAGGGGAAGGTGACTGCTTCAGGCAAAAGAAAATTAAAATCTTCATTATAATATATTCCAGTTAGGGGGGAGACGAAGGGAACATATTGTATTTGAGCACTGCAGAACATGCTTTAAGTCACCTTAAAGGCAGCAGCAATAGATTCACAGAAGGAAAAGTGCATAGATGCTGGGATGATGACATTTATTTTGCTGGAAGAGTGCTCCCACCCATGATTAAGATTCCAGAGAGACCTTTGTCATATTCCCAGCATTTACACATTTCTATGGATCCTTTGTTTCTGCTTTCCAGCCAGACATTTCTCCAACAAAAGTTTTTATTTTAGAATATGTGTTGCTGAAAATAAGATCACTGAAATAGATCTTATGGCATTTTAAAATTGCTTGAAGACATTCGTTTTCATTTAGCACTAACATGACACACAGAAGCCTAAAGAATCCTATCTCCCTATTTCTAAAGTAAGCAGTAATTCAGAAGAATTTTAAGTACTTGGTTGTTACAACTTATTGGCTTGAAAGGATAACATACTTTGAACAGTTCTATAGTCCATAATGAGTAGCACATTAAATTGTGTATCCACTCTCTACTCTAACTTGAGGAGCCAATTCTTTTCCTTAAGTATTTCTAGACTACTCATAAAAGCTGCAGGGCCATCTCAAAAATAACCCTAAAAACCCCAAACTAAACAAAATATCAAAATGCACCCCAAAAAACCCAAAGCAGAACAATATCTTATATACATGAGATTATGCAACCATATTTTCTTTAAAAAAAAAAAAAGAAAAATACAAAACCCCTCCTCTATATTAAAGAATCTTTTTGACTGAGCTCAGCAACTACTACTGAGCAGCAGGCCTAATGAAACACTGACACAGATGATTTGAAAAGCTTGTTTCCTTCATTTAATAGCAGCTGAGGAAACCATGGCAGCTCTATGCAGTCAGACTTACTAAAGCCTGCATGAAAAAGGAATGCTTATGTATCTATTGCATCTTTATTCTTCCTGCTTGCTTCACTTGACTTCTCTAAAGGTTATGAAAGATACTAAAAATATCAAGATATATTGAGAAAGAAAGAATGAAGAGAGGTTCTCAATATACCAATTTTTTCTAGTCTTTTAGTCAACAGCATAAGAGACTGAATTTTTAAAATGGCAAAGTTATAAATATGCTGAATTCAGAGATTTGTGTTTTGTTGTAAGAAGTGAGAAGCTCAATCCATCCTTCTTAAAGGGAAGAGCAGAATGCACCATAATACAAAAACCACTATTCTCATTGGAAGTCACCACCTAAGATCTCTTACACAGTTACGAGCTGGCAGTAATAATGTAGAATGAGACTTACACACTAAAAATAAAATCTCCAAACACTGAAGCAGGGAAGTGATAGAGGAATACAGTATGAAACATTTTGATGGGTGAAGTAGAGATGCTCAACTAGCATGTAATATTTTTAGTCATCAGCTACTCACTTAAAGACCAGGCACTTCAAGACCAGGCAGAGTAATCTACAAAGTATCTAAGTGAAATTATGGGTTTTGTCACCTGAGACAAATTGCCAAGAGAGTTCCATGCATCCCATTTGGCTTTCTTGACAAAGTCCAGCATACCTGGTTTTGGAGCATTGCAGGGACCTTCAGTAGCCTGAAAAAGAGAGAGAAACAGACTTATTTAAACCTTTGATTAAAGTTCAGATGATTTGGTAGAAAATCTGATGTCTGTTCTGAATGCCTATCTGATCAGGACACAGAATTGAACTCTCAGAGAGAAGGAATACGGGTCGGACAATTTTCTGACAGTTCACACACTGTGAGATTTTCAGTGTCTGCTATTTCTAATATTGTACTGGGCTTCCAGAAGCACCTAGCCAATATGAGAGGCTGGTTTCCAAAACCCCCATGCATGTCAAGTTCTCCTGCCGCAAAAACCGTGAAAATTTTATACTTATAAAAGAACGTTTAAAACTTGTTACCTGTGTGAAGAGACCTTTTCATAGGAACTATTAATTTGGATCTTACTTCAAAGTATGCCCTGCTATGAGCAAGGGCATTGGAGCAGCTGAACTGCAAGAGTCTGAGCTATCCTGAAGTATTCTATGATCCCTTTTCCTGAAGAAAAATAAACTATTGGAAAGAAATATTTCAAGTGTGAGACAGGAAAAAGAGGGAAAGAAGAAAGGAATGGAAAGGAAGACATTAATGAGCTCTCTATTATTAAACAATAAAGCTGTCTTTAAGGTTTTTTAAATGACTTACTGATTGTCTTTCTCAACATAAAAAGCCACAGCCTGTACTGACCCTGTAGTCAGTCCTGATCCACAAATACTTCACAAAATACCAATACAAGCCCTGCTATGGGCATAAAGTTATTTCTTCAAAGGTCTCCTTTCATGCTGTGGTAAAGAATAACCTTCACTTGAACTGTGGAGGAACAGTTCCTTGATTTAAAAATAAACAAACAAAAAGCCCCAAACAAAACCTACAATGACCATACTAAAAAAAAGAGGAAAAAGCTCCAGAAATCAACTTTCAAATGTCAACACCATTATATTATAGGCCCAGATGACTGTAGATACAAGAAATTTAAGAGGAGGCATTCAGCCTACTCTTTTTTTTCCTAGACATAAGCCATTTTGCAAAGCTGAATCAATATTGCTATATGGAAGGCATCACACAATGGATGTAATTTTGCTCTATTTCTTTGAATAAAGGTTCTACTGAAAGCATGAAAAAACATGTTTGGTTTCCCTCAGAATTTAGGTTTTAAGGGGCTGACATTTCAGGAACACAGTTTGAGCACATAAAATGAGGAGCCTGTTAACACACAATACATTTGAACCGCCAGTATTTGAAATAAATTTTATAGGCCCATCCCCTCAGGTTATAAATGCTCCTTACCAAACAAAGTAAGTCAAGTCATGCCTACCTGTTTAAACAGGGCATAGAGTTTCAACTTCATTTCATTCCCAGGATCCTTTTTCAAAAGCTTCAGCTGTTCTTGAGCCTTCTGGAAGTCCTTCTGGCTGACCTGCATGGTGGCTGCAGTCATGTGCAGGTGAATCACTGGAACATGAACAGCTTGTGTTGGCCTGGGAGTAAGTGGGGGAAAAAAAATCCCATTACTTCATTTTTGTGCAAGACTAGAGGAGAAACAAATACACTGCTTTTTAAGACATTTAAAGTAAATGTGAAACATTACATACAACACTAATCAAAAAGAAGAAGAAACTAACACGAAGAAGAAACATATTAAAAGTCACAAGAAAGTTGCTTTAGAAGTTTGCTTTTGCTGTGATATAATTAACCTTTGGAAATTTTAAATTTTTATTAATTATTTAAATCTCATTCCCTTGTACTCAGCACCTTGAATAATGCATTCAGTTCTGGGCTCTTCACTACAAGGTAGACATTTTGGTGCTGGAATGTCTCCAAAGAAGGGAACAAAGGTGGCGAGGGGTCTGGGGCACAAACCCTGTGAGGAACAACTGAGGGAGCTGGGGTTTTTTAGTTTGGAGGAAAGGATGCTCAGAGGGACCTTGTTACTCTCTACAACTGCCTGAAAGGGGGCTGTAGCTGGGTGGGGGTCAATATCTTCTCACAAGTGACAACTGACAGGATGAGAGGGAACAGCTTCAAGCTGCACCAGTGGAAGCTTAGATTGGCAAAGAAAATCCTCCTAATATCCAGTCGGGTGGTCAGGCATTGGAAGAGGCTGCCCAGGGAAGTGGTGGAGCCACCATGCCAGGAGGTATTTAAAAGATGTGTCTATGTGGCATCTGGTGACATGGTTTAGGGGTGGACTTAGCAGTACTGGGTTGATGGTTGGACTTGATGATCTCCAAGGCCCTTTCCAGCCTAAATGGTTCTATGATTAGCAGCTTTATACATCCATTAATTAAGATGAGTATGCAGCCTGGCTGCTCCTTCGTGATCTTTTCAAGTGTGTATGCTTCTAGCTAGAAACACTTAAATTTGAAAGTCTGTTCTCCTTTCAAGGCAGCACAAGTGAAGACTAATTTCAATATGTACTTTGGAAAAGGACTGTAAGTAAACCAGCTTGTAGACACTTGAGAAAAAGAAAGGTAGTCAAAATATTCTGGGAGAACAACTTCCCACCAGAAAAAGGCAGTTCCATCAAAACCTCCCCCAAAAGTAGCAAACCTAACCCAATTCTATAATATTTCGTAAAAGCAGGTTTACTCCAGTAAAGTTTGGACTCAAAAGCCAACTTTCAAATGTCAACACCATTACATTATAGGCCCAGATGACTGTAGATACAAGAAATTTAAGAGGAAGCATTCATCCTACTTTTTTTTTCCTAGGCATTTTGATTTATTTCAAGAGGGCAAAAGCATGCTGTCACAGCTTTTTGTTTTTGTAAAATTGCAATATACATTAAGCATTTTGACTATTTTAAAAATGCTTGCAGTTTACGTATGAACCTTTCTTCTCTATTCTAGTAAAAAGATAGAAGGGCCAACTTTCCCTATTCTAACTTACAGACACACCTGTCATGTTGGAACGTCATATATGATAGATTTTGTAATCAGTCTCATTTAAAAATTAATGAGTATCTTAAATGGAGACTGACAGAATGCTTAATCAATTTAATGTTAATATTTCAGTTACAGGACAATCATTTAAAAATCACGGAAATACTGCCTTTTTATACACACCTAATGAGAATTTAAAAGATGTTCTACTGCCTACCTCAAAAATGTCCTCATTGCTCTAATTTTCTAAAGAAAATTTATTTTCTGCTGAAAGCCTAGAAGTTGTGGGCAGGAAGTATGAAGAATGCGAACTGTTCCCCATTAATTTTATTTCTCTTTAATTTTATGCAGCTATATGATGTCTTATAAAAATATTTGTAAGACCTACTGTTTTTATGTCCTATTACCCAAAGCCCTTCTTTGTTCATAAAGTCAAAGTTCTGATATTTTGGAGATACCAAGTTTGAATAACAGACACGGAAAGAATATTTTTTGTTATACACAGAATTTCTTTCAAAGTGAAAAGATTTCAAAATTTGCTTCAAAACCTTATGCCAGTAACAAGAAACCTATCTGAACAATACAAAATGGAACAGGCTATCAGAAAAGGCTGCAAGAACAGAAAGTCACGTTAATTAAGCTGATCAGCTGTAAGCCTTTATTAAGATAACAGTGCACCCAGACAAACACAGGGTAAACAACTCTCACTGTAACCAACATTCAAACTGGTGTGTTCAGAAAACCCTGTCAGAGTTTAACAAGTTCATCCCTTAAATAGCCAGGAGGTTACTCAGCCAACTTGGGGACTCTGTTTCCAGCATCAAAAAAATACCTTCAACAGGGAAAAGTGCACCTAAATGGATACAGATACAAGATTTCTAACACTGCATCTCTTTCATTAGTCTGTCCTGGAGTGCCAGAATATGACACTTTCAGTTCTTACTCCCAAATGTGTTTTTAAAGCCACATTAACAGGAAGAAGAAATGAGAGTGCTGGAAGACTCACCAAGACAACAAAGCTTGTTTTGGTTTGGCTTTTTTTTCCTCCAGTTTTGCTATCCATCTTTGGAATTACTGGAATGCTACTGTCCCCAAGATGATCTGTGTATCTGCTACAAATTTTCTTGTCAGTCTAGGAAATGACTGAGGTAGATCCTGTGTTTAAAAATGGAGATTTGGGTTTACACCATGTTTGACAATCTGGATTTCACTCCAGTCTGGCTATGGTCAGTATCATAAAAAGGCTTTAAGAATCTCCTTTATATACAATTTGATAATGATCATAAATTAACAAAAGTTGAGCAGCTAGGGAGAGGAGGATGCCATAGCAGCTGGTCTGAAGGTATGAACACACATATTTATGGTTAAGGCTGGTTTGGTTTGAGTTTCTTTGCATTTAGCAGGTCACAGTTACTTACTCCTTATTAAGGATGCAAAGTAGAGAAGTTAGATGAAAAGAAAACAATTAGGAGAATCAAAAAAGTTTGGCTGGGGAAAAGTTGAATGATTTTTCAGTAAGTCCAGGCTCAGAGGAACTTTGCTGTTTGGTTATATTCACTTTTTGCTTAGTTAAATGTTTGGGTTAATTTTACATTGGTAAAATTGTTATCTATCTGCTTCAAATACTTCATGGTTCATTCTTCTTTTCCTCCTTACCTACTGATTTGTAATAGGAAATTGTGCAACCTAGGTGTTTAATGAAGTCTGTTTATAAGAAAAGACCTTTTATCTTTCATTCTTCCTTGCTGCTTGTAGCTCAGATCTCTGCAGGACATTGATGATTCACCCCATTCCTTCTGCCTTCTGATCTCTACAGACATTTCCTACACATCACAGATGCTCATCAATTCTCAACACGCTAAGGCTAAGCTGATTACTATGATTTCTCTATTAAAATAACAACAAAGGATGAAAACACAAAGAAAAAATTAATTTATCTCACAATTAACTCATCTTGGGCAAGACTTAATTCTTCAGAGGCACACACAAATAGCAGTAAGAAAGCCCCTCAATCCCAATTAGATCATACAGAATGAAGAGACGACTCGACACCTCTCAGCAGGCACAGCAGCACTGCCACCTCTGGCACTGCACAGTGGTGCCATGCCACAGTCCCAAGGACAGAGGAACAGAAGAGGCTGCTGCAGTACAGTGTGCAACAGCTTGCTCTCTCCATCTGCTGCTCCCTTGCTGTGACACTGAGTCCTTCCTAGTCACTCACTGGGCAAATTCATGCCCCACTTCAGCAGCCACACAAGACTTTGTGGAAACCATGCAAGGCAGGCACAGAGCCTGGAACCTGACATACAGGCTTTTAATCCAAGCAGAAAAAGAAGCCTAGGAAAGGCAACCAAAAAGCCCCTCTGTATTTCTCTTTCTCATCTACTCACTGCAACAAAGTGAAATCATTTCCTTCACAAAGTTTCCTGTTTATTGCCCTGCACCAAGTGCCTAGTTAGTTGCCACTGCCCCACTGCTACAAATTACCTTCACTGTAGGCAGCCACAGAAGAGTGGTGAGGGCTGGGCAACCTCCCCCAGCTGGGTAAAAAGCCAGCTCCCACCAGAGAGACAGAAGCAAGATGAGTCACAACTTGGCAGCGCAGTCAGAGTCCATGACAAACGCCTGTGCTCTCCTGCAAGACCAGTCACTGGGGACTTCGCAGGTTGTACACTCTGAAAAAAGAAATAAATCCTGGGCATCACTGTCTGAACCTGAAACATGCAGGTTGACAACCATTCCGTATTTATTCCCTTGGTTCAGACATCTCTTTGCTGCCATTCAGTCATTCAGGATACCTTGGAGGCTCCTCATTCATCCTATTCACTCTACCTGTTCACTTAAATGTCCCTTATCGCAATAAACATTCAAATGTCTCTTAAATTTAGGACTGCAATTACACTGAAAGTAATTTCTCACTGTTCATATTATTCACAAAAAGACTGCAAAGCCTGTCAAAGGCAGGCCTCTCACTTCTGTGTAGTTCTGTCCCTTGCATAAGGACTTTAGAAGAGTTAAAAATGCCAACTTTTTGTAAAATACTGACTGCTCACTTTCAAATTTTTAAAGCAATACAGCACTCTCCTCAAAGATTAAATAGAAGTCAAAAGATCTCTTTGCACAGGAAATATCAGACACACTCAGCAAAAGAAAGGGAGCGATATACCTGAAATCTATTTTCCATTTACTTAGTACAAGTTTCCTTTTAAACATTAGTAGATCCTGGGGAAATAAAGCACATAGAAAAGCAGTTAAAAATCCTATTAGGATTAAAAGCAGCGGGTGGTGCTAGATACACATTGGGTTTAAAACTCCTGGCAGAAATGGAAAACACTCATTTTACATTATCTTAAGTAGCTTTAGGGAGACAAGCAAGAAAAAGAACAGGAAGTTGTGTTAGTAGCAAGAAGCACATTAAACTGTCACTTGGATGAATCCTGCAACATCTTTTGTCCATTATGTATAAAACTTCAGACCATGTGTACAACATCCCTTCTTTGCCATGATCTCAAGGTGCTGTAATTTTTTCCATTGTTCTTTCCACACTTTCCTCATGCAGAACAGAGAAGGGCATGGCAACCACCCCTTGCCATTTCCCACACACAGTTTTGCAGCACCACAAAGCAGCATTATTTCTGCTCATGTTCTTTCCATCTCAAGAGAAAATTACATGAAATACTGGTTTGCTGGTGCTGTTTGAAGAGTTATGGGTATTTTTGTTCTTTTAGTTATGACACAAAGCAATCAATTCCCACAAACCTCATGGTGCTCAGTGTTTGGTTATAACCTAAAACAAGCTTCTGATTGCATGCCTCTCCTGAATCCCTGCAAAGAAGAGACAGCACACGCTTCCCAGCCCAACCCACACCTGATTTGCAGGTGCCAGCCAGACCTCCAATTTTTATACAAGGTTCAGGTGCCTAAAACCTATCCTAAGAGCTTCACCTACCCCAGCACCAGCAAGTGCTGCTCTTACAGACTGCTGTGAAGTCACACAGGAGGAGAGCAACCAAATCAGACCTCCTTGCTCCCTGTCCTGCTGTGGGGACACATCCATCCATAGCGAGGAACCACACGTGCTCCCTGCCAAGGTCACTGGGGCAGTCCTTGCCTGCTGGTGCCTGGACAGTACCACTCCAACCAGCTTCAGGCTTCATTCCCCTTCTTTCAGTAGCACTTCTCTCACTTTGATCCTCCCTTAAAATTTTCCTGATTTTTCTCCCTGGAGGGCAAAAGGGATCTGGAGATGGAATAGCAACTTTGGATCATTAGTTCAGCTACATCAGGGAGCACAGGAGCAGAGCTGGTGCAAAAGCTTGTCACCACTGGCAATTGTAGCAACTGCTAGGAAATGAGGAGTGTAAGGAAGGGGAATAGAAACCTGTATTTAAACTGTAACCATGAGAAAGTGAGTGAACCATCTGAAAATAATGATTTAAGTCTGACCTGAAACACCAACTTCTCTCATTCCCCCACCAAGTCTTCATATCAGAATCTCTAACAAGATTTTAAAAAACAAAGTTTAATTACCAAATAATCATGACAATGAGCAAAGCATTAGCAGTAACACGCTTCCTTGGTAACCAGGAAAATATTTATCATTTTCCATATTCACTTGCAGCATTTTCTGCATGCAGTAAATTTAAGGTTGTACTTCACTTTGTTTTGCTGACAAGAGGAAGCTATTGTCTATGCTGTTAACATAAAAATGATTAGAAAATTTTAATCTGCAGGTTCCCCAAGTTATCATTCATCATGCCATTGATTATATTCTACTGAAACCAAACAGATAATAATGTAACATTAAGGACTCATAAATTTTTTACATAGCCCAAGCATTTATACAGCAATATAAGAGCTTTTCCTATACTGCTTAAAGTGAGAGGACTCATTTCTGCCATATCTCCCCAGTCACACTCTCCCTACAAGCTACCTATACCTGAGCTGGGAAAAAGAAGAGGCACCTGAAAATGCTAAAGCAAAATGAGCATCCTGTGGCATGTTTGGAACACTCATTGCTCCTTTACTGTTGGAAAAATAAAAGAGAACTATGGAGAGTGTAGATGGTGTATCTACAGATAAATTCTGGATAGTTTCTTCTGGCTGTAGAAGAAAGGTAAACCTTTCTTTCTTTATGCCATCTTATTACAGGCTGTTCCCAAAGAAATTCATATCAACTATACACACTTCTCACCATATACTCTTTTCAGATTGTTTTTTTCTTTTCTTGCTATTGAATTACTTTATCATGTGTGCCTACCAAATCAACAATGCCTGCTGCTGCTGTTAGACTTTCAGCTGCAAAGCACTCTTCCTTTAAGTTGTATAGGCAGATTTTCCTTCAAACAGGAGTTGTGTATAATGTTAAAAGAAACCTCAGCTTGACAACTTTTACACTAATAAAGGCAAATTGCTTCAGGCTTTTATTTTTAGGTCTGTCCTTTCAAGTTTCTTCTCTTATACTGGGAAATGTGGAGTGAACACTAGGAGAAGGGAGGTCATGAGCAAGTGGCTGCATGGTACTCCATCTGGGGTTAAACTACAACAGTCTTTTTTGATGCCCAGTGTGGGGCACAAAGGGTTGAGATAACAACAGATCTGACCACGGCACGTTAGAACAAATTTGTTAAAAGCATTTAATAAATTAGCTTAATAGCTGCTGGTTACAATGCTTAGAATTACATTTGCTCAGAGTTCTTGCACGTGTGCTCACAGTCCCTGTTCCATCCATGGGGTCTTATCAGCATCAAAGTTATTTTCTAGACATCAATGTATTTGGTTCATTTGGGGAAATACCTAGTTTTATTAACCATGGCAACAACATGAAGGAGTTGATGACTCAGTAGACAGAACTCCAGCCTTCCTAAAAAATCCCCAAGACGTATCCCTTCCTGTTCCACCAGCATAATCCCTGGAAGTACCCCACTATACTTCAGCGTGGAGTACCTAAAATTTATTGCTATTAGGCAATAAGAATGTTTCTAATGTTCTCATATTTCCAATGTATCTTACTAGTAGAAAACATCAGTTCAAATACTCTATAAACAATTTACTTACTGCTACTTTAACAAACAGAAAGAAATGAAAGCCAAATTATTTTCCCCTTTACATTAGAATGTTTCAAGCGTTGTTCTAAGAACAAGTTTAGTGTATAAATCCTCATCAGCTTTTACTATTTTACACTCCTACACTGTTTTGACATATAAAAACTAGATGATAATTATGTGTCTGTTGGCAAATTGAAGTGCTGAATCACTGTTGTTTAGTGCAAGTGGCTCAGCTGTGCTTGATAGTTTCTTTTTCAACATTAAAGAACAGCTAAGAATGAAGGCTCTAGATTACCATTCACTGAGATATGAAGTGATCTGATCTTTGTGCTCTATACACATACAGTTTTGTTTTGTTTTATTTATGCCCTCATCACAGCTGCTTGGAGGGACACTAGGGTCATCTCCTGAAATCTCCATAAGAACTCTCTCTTTCCAGCAGACTTGACTGGAAATCATGAGAGAACCTCCTGTATATGCTCAGTCCATGTAAGACATCTCTAAAAGCAGGATGATTTACAGACAGAAACACACTTTAAAGTTAAAAATAAGAACATCAGCAGAAAAAATATAGAGCTGCAATACTCATGCATGTGACATCTGCTGAGAACCACTCAGTTTATTTGCAGCATTTGGAGAGCAGCAAACTCCAATACATTCCTTACACATCATTATCCAAGGTGACTTAACAAAAAGTTATGAACAAATACTCAAAATCCGTGGAGAAGGGAAAATGCCATTTTGATTTGGCTTGCAGGGACAAATCGTGTTGGCTGTATGGAGAGCAAGAACACGTATACTTTAATATTAATGGCTTATGGTTTCTTGACAAGGATACAACTGTCAAACTGGCTTCTGCTATCATGGTAGAGTTCATGAAGAATTATTGATCTGGGAAAGAGGTGGACAACCCGTATAACTTGGAAGTTCTTCCTCTGAATATAAAGGTGTTTTGTCTGGCTTTATACTAGCAATTAAGAAAATCAACACAAAACCAAACATTCTTTTGCTTCAGAAACAAGCTGACTATACTGACATGTTTGAAGCTGTAAGAATTTTACAAGCATGTGTATCATGGTATGAAATGACAGCATATTTGAAATTTAAAATTTGCCCTGTTTAATGCTTAGCTCACAAGGACCAAATTATTCAAGAATTGTTGGCCATTCTATAAGCTAAATTGCTCTTAGACCAGACCTTATGCCAGAAAAAATATTATCAGAACACCATACCAGAAAAACAGTAGCTGCTCTGTTGGAGGGCCAAAGAATCATCAAAGAATCCATACAACACAATATTTCTAATCCTCAAAAAATAATTTTAATTCACAACTAAGAATGGAATCTCTTCTACTCAACACTGGTGAGGCCATACCTGGATTACTGCATCCAGTCCCGAGTTCCATAGTACAAGAATCATGGTCACACTGGAAAGAGACCAGAAAAGAACCACAAAGATGGAGCATCTCACATATAAAGAGAGTCCTAGAAAACTGGGATTGTTCAGAAGGCTGTGTTCCACAACAATCCATCCTCAGGATTTCCAGACATCTTGGCTTGATATTAGCTATGGACTGTGAAATCCAGCTCAACTACATACAGCTTTGCTGCTCTGGATTACATTTTGTTGATTTTAACTGCTGTGTGTATTTCCATTCAAAATAGCTTAAGAGTGTGCTTACATAATGACAGAAGTTTACCAAGACACTTTTCTGAAAAACTATCCAATCATCTCACCACTACCTTTTGTCTTTTAAGTTGTATTGGTAAAGCAGCAAGAGCAGACAAGATGTAGTAACCCCTGCAATTAAAACAAGTATTTTCAGAGAAAGCTTCTCATCAAGAGATTTAGTCGTTCATACCTTTGACGAATTAAGCCCAATATTCAAAACACAGCAGATTAGTTTATTCCACTGGCTATGTTTCAGAATCCTGGCCCATAAAGAGAAATTCAAGATCCACTGGTGGTATGAAGAACCCTTCTGAAAGACTCTGAAAGTTACCTTAAAAATGCTAGGGGAAGCTGATTTTACCAGTATTTTGCAAAAACCTACTGCAAAAGTCAAATGGCACAAGGTTTCAAGAAAGGAAAGAAAGTGGTTTCTTTAATATATAAAACAAAAAAAAAAATTACTACTTGAAAGGTAAGAAAAGTATGATGAGCTCTCTAAACTTCCTACTGACTTGCACCAAGACAGAAAAGACTAAGCTTAGGGGAAAAATAGGCTTAAAATCTATTAAATCTATTTTAAAATTTAAAATAGGTGTGTGTTCTGCTTGCTTTTCTGGTGGCCAGGCAAGGGTCTGTGACCCACATAACTTAGATCACAAACACCAACTGTAACTACAGACCTGATCTACCAAAAGGAAGTTTGCAAAGATAAGCATGGTTATCTTGAGCAGGAGGAGCAGAGAAGAATACCTGAGCACTACAGAATCCAGCACAAGCCAAGGAGGCTGATACATGGAAATCTGTCACAGAAAAAGATGTTGGTTGATAGCGAATAGCAAAGAGCTGAGCAAGGCACACTAGAGCAGCCTGAAATACAGCACCAAGAGGCACAACTTCAGAGAGTCAGAAACCAAAATGCAAGAGCCTGTGTAAGACAGCATCAGTGAGTAAAAACCACACTCCACAGGGCTTTCCTGGTGGAGAATTAGGGTCTGTGTTTTGAGGACGAGACACAACCCTTGTATGTGGACACATTTCCCATGCCAGTGAGCCAGGAGGCATTCCCATTCAACTGCTAGTGAGCGGGGAAGTCAGCAGGCAGATGTTCAGGAGGATGCAGGACATCTGCTGCCTACATGGGTTGAGTTGGGTCTTGTTTCCCTCACTGAGATCAGGAGGGAAACAAGATCCAACTCACCCATATCTGGGGAAAAGTTTCAGGCATAAAAGCAACTTCTACTGCCAGCACCAGAGGTTTTGGTACACACCCCCAGGAGACTCAGGAGTGTTTGCAAACAGGGTTTTTAAGGATATAGTCTGATTTATTTCTTCATAGCAACACTGCAAAAAATCCAGTCTTTCTCCTTGTAAAGGGAATTGGATTAGGGATGTCAGCAGACAGTAGGAAAGAAAAGGAGAGCTGCTACAATATAGAAATAGGGCCTGGTGGGGGGAAAGTGGGTGAAGAGGCAATAGTGCCCTTTTTGCTCAGGCAGCATGAGAACGTCAGAACAAAGTTCCTAAAATTTGTATGTCCATACCCAACGACAACTATCTGAATAGGACTGACAGAAAGAACTATACATTCCCCACCAGGGATACAAGGCAGACTCCCTCTCTGAGGCCAATTAGGTCCTCATGGCCAAACCTGGGAAAAAGAAACAGAACAGAAAAGAGGACCAGAGGCACCTCCAGGATGGCAGTAGCCTCAAAGAGGTTTTCCACAAGGCAAGGCTTACATGTCCTCTGGGTGTGCTGGCATCCACAGCTCTCCTCAAATGCAGGAAATTTTATTGCATGTCTGTAGCAGTGGAAAAATGTATTTACATGCTCCTCACATATTAAAAAGAACCAAATAAAAACCTGTGATGTAGGTGATACATCATTAACAGAAATCAAGAAGCTTTTTCAGAGAATGACCTGGAATACTGAACCGCTTTTAAGAAGGAGGCCCCTGAGCACAATCAAAGAGATCAGTTCTACCTCTGCTCTCAGTGGAGCAACTTCCTTATAAAAGCACAATTTCATGGCAAAGCAAAGCCTCTGGGCTCTAAAGACCCAGGACTTTACACCTCACTGGCTTAGTGGGAAGCAAGGCAGAAAAGAGCCATAGCTGTTGTCTGTGGGGCTGTAGGTCAGCAGTCAGAGAGAGGTAAAGGAAAAGAAAGAAGGATTATAATGTCCTGCTTTGCCATACATCTATTAAAGGGTGCTTGAGACAATGACCAACAAATGCAAAAAAAAACTGCACTACCAAGTAAAGAGTATGCAATTCAGGGAGCAGGATCAAAAAACTCCCAGGCAGAAGCACAGGAAGGCTGCAGAGACTGAATAAGGACTGTTGTGCATTGTGCTGGAACACCTGAGCTCCTGCCATGTGGGTGGGATATAAACATCCAGATGTTTTGTCATGAGATGATAAACAGATGCCAAGAAGAGATTTGGAATGCTGCTCAAGAGACAGGGGGAAGTGAACTCGAAGTCATAAGACTGCTGCCTCCCAAGCTGAAAACCAGATAGTGTAGTGGAGATTTACTGTGAGCAGGAAGTATTCCAGGTCCAGGGAGAGACCAACAAGGCTACAGAAGCAAGGAGAAGCCAACAGTGTAAGAGAAAATTAACTGGCTTTCAATTCATTTTACTTAAAGACCAGCATTTAATAGTGCTGCTATGAAAAAGGCTTTTCTGAGATATAGAAGAATAGCTCATGGGAAATTGGTTTTTGACAAGATCTGACCTCCTTTAAAGTTGCTGAAACACCAAGGAACACACTAGGAAGTTTGGGTGTGACTATGTTACTGTCTGGGTTTGACCAGGAGAGTGCTCATGGAGAAAGTCTCTGCACTGCTGCCAACTCCACTCCCCCAGATTGTGCTTGGCACATACAAGTCAGATCCCTTCTAAACTACATAAAACTGGGAGATGTCCCCCAGCCACTGACAGGCATTCAGTGCTGGGATCACACTACAACTAGCCCAAAGGAAACCCCCAAAACAAGGATAGCACAGATGGAGGTTTCTCAACACCAAGCATTTGGTGCCCACTGGTCTGTCTGACCTGCCCTAAGTGCATATAAGGCTTCACAGCAGTGGTGTTGGGGGGCCCCCACCTCAAAGATCTGAGTGCAAAGACTGTCAAATGCATACGGCCTCAGTAAGACTCTTCTGAATGCGCATTTGTGTCAGCATCCCCCCATCTCAGATGAATTTAAACTTGAAATATTATATACTGCAACAGGGCAGCACAAGAAGAGCTTGTGGAACCCACAGTTCCATGTCTGAATGTCTTGCTCGGAAAACAAACAAAACAAAATAAAGTAAGAGCAATTCTTGGGGTTTGCCTTTATATTTGTACAAGTCTTTCTCTTTCAGTGTTTCAAGGATGAGAGTCTTTTTTCCAAGTTTAGACTGCAAAAAATGCTTCCTAAATTCACCAGCACACCAATGTTGACAGTGTCTTTGATAAAATTCTTGCATACTGCTAAGACAGAAAATAAGGCTCACTTTTCTGGTGCTCCAGCATTAGAAAAATTGCACTATTTTTCTTTATTATAGCTGATTAAATACTAAAAACATGAACCCATGTTCAGGATGTATTAATAAATACTGATTTATGAACTGGTGTCTCACATAGAATCTTGTAATTTCAAATACATCTGACTCCACCAGCCTAATGATGATCAGCAGCCAGTCTTTTACGTGCTTTCCCAATTTAGAACTGCTTTCCCTCACTTTCATTGTAACAACTTAGCTACATTAAATTAATATAATTTAGCTGCGACAGCTTGCCTAGAGAGTTCTTTTTTTTAAATGAGGGCAGAAGTCACACAATTCTCTTTGTTTCTCCCTCTGTCTTAGAATGTTCATGTACTTACTTCAAATAAGTTCTTACAAAGCTTTGGGTGAAAAAATATTACAATTTAATGCATAAATGTCTTACAGTTTTCTGGCTAAGATGTGCTCATGCCTAACAGACATATTTGGATACTTGAGTAAAAGCATTTCATTTATGAAAGTGTGCATTTTAACAGTCAAATCTGAATGTTGCTACCAATCAGAGTATCACACATCTTTAAATCTATTGATATGACAATCTCTGCTTCACTACTCTATTTAGGAACTTGTTTACCAAGTATATTTAACATACCTTGCTTTTTCTTGAGTATGAAGCTATTTTTAATTGGAAGTGAAAATTCTATGAATTGGCATACTTTGTGATTCTCACTCATATACAACCAACTTTATAAGCAACGTATACAAGCAACTTCACAGTGGAATTTCCAATAAAAATGTATATCACACAATTCCAAGTGTAATTGCAACTCAAGCCACCCCTTCTGCTTTCCACTGCCCAGCTAACTCTGAAGGCGCTTAAAGACGATATGTAATAAATAAAGGCGTAGAAGATACTGTGTGATTGTCTGGAAAGCCAGAACAGTCTTAGCGAGGAGCCCTAATTAGCTGGACACAAAATTAAGCTTGATTTTGTCAAGGCCAGGCTGGATGGGGGTCTGAGTAACCAGGTCCACTGGAAGGTGTCCCTGCTCCTGGCAGGAAAGTTGAATTAGATTAACTTTAAGGCCCCTTCTAACCCAAACCATTTATGGGATTATTACATGATCTATGGGACTGATAAAATAAAATACAGAAAACAAGAAAAGGCCCGAACACACACACTCTTTTAAACATTTCAGTACATGGATACCTCACCCCCAGCCTAATCAACAATTTTTCTGGTGGCGAAATATTTGCCTCAGGAAGGCATCAAACACAGGTTTCCCACTCCCACTCTGTGTTGAAACACTTAAAGGTGCTTGGCACTGCCGGAGGGGTCCCCCAAGTGTAGCAGAAAGCGATTTCCCCCGTTTTTGGGATGAGAGCGGCGCCCGGCCCGGTGCAGTAAAGCCGGGGCCATGCAGCCCGGTGCATGCAGCGGCACGGCGAGGGCAGGGCAGGGCAGGGCAGGGCAGGGCAGCACGGACGGCTCTGCACGCCGAGCCCCGGCGGGTGACAGCGGGAACTGCCCAGCCCCGTCATGGCACCAAGACCCCCGGGCCCGCCGCTGCCGCCCGCCCCGTGAGGGGCCCCGCCGGGCAGCCCCACAGCGATCGGCACCCACCTTGTCCCGCAGGGCAGCCGCCAGCACAGCCTCCGGACAAAGGTCAGGGCCGCGGACGCCATAACCGGGGAAAATGAAGGCGGGAGGGGAGGAGACTGCAAACCCCGCCCCGGGCATGGATCACCGCCTCCATGGCCGCAGAGAGGGCGGCCTGAGGGCGGCCTGAAGGCGGGGCCGGGGCCGAGGCCGAGACCGAGCTCCGCCCAGTCCTTAAAAGCAGGTGGGCCCGGCTGTGTGTGGCAGTGCTCTAAGGCTGTGCCCGGGAATCGCAGAATCATTTAGGTCGGAAAAGACCTCTGAGATCACCGAGTCCAACCTATGACCGAACACCACCTTGTCAGCTAAACCATGGCACCAATTGAACTAGATGAACTTCGTGCAGCTGAACGCCTCCAGGGATGGTGATGGCACCACCTCCCTGGACAGCCCATTCCAATGTCTTCACTTTTTCCGTGAAGAATTTCTTTGTAATATCCAGCCTGAAGCTCTCCTGGTGCAGGTTGAGGCTATGTCCTCTCATTCTGTCACTGGTTGCCTGGGAGAAAAGGCTGATCCCACCCGGCTTCAACCTCCTTTCAGGCAGCTGTAGAGAGTGATGAGGTCACCCTTGAGTCTCCTCCTCTCCAGCTCCTCCTCTCTAGCTCCCAAAGTACTGATAATAAATGATGGAGAGCAGCTTAGTGCCCCAGCTACCTCAGTACCCTTGGATAAAATCCCATTTGATGCCTTAAACTTGTGAGTCTAAAAGTGCTTTAGGAGCTGCTCAAGACTCTAAACTCACCCACAGCAAGGGTAATAAGAAGACCAGTTGGTTCCACATGCTGCAAATTCTGCAGGGTCAGAAATGGAACCAGTCGTGGCACAAACCTGGTGGTTGGCCAAGGTCGCCAGAGCAGTCAATGGAAAACAAAATGACAGGAAACTGGAACCCTTTCAGGAGGAAAAGACATAAGCTTGTCTCAGTCCCTCCAATAGCAACTTGTAGTGGCATTGCACCATTAATTACAGCCACTTGTACTAAGTTTCTACTTAGGAAGCTCCTAAAATGTTTGTGTTCTTGTTTGTATACACAAATCACCTGGCAGGCTGCTGATTGACTTGGTGTCTGTACGTCAGTGGCACTGGCACTGTGTGAGGGCAGAATAAACACTGTGTCTGCCCCATCTCATTTAAAAGATACCACTGTTTATTGCTTAGCTTTTGCTCTTTCATCTTCAGCTCCTGAAGGTATATTTAATTTTCCCTAGCTAGTGTTACTTGCTCTGTGAAAGATGTTTCTGAAGATCCTCACAATTCAGGTACTCAGCTCTGTTAGTTTCCTTTTGAAAGAAATCTAATAAAATCACCTTTTAGTCTAGGGACTTTCCCCCCCTCCTCCCCAAAAGTAAATGTGTTTAAGACTCTCCTCAAGGGTAAATGTTTTGAAGCTGTTAATGACCTGCAGAGTTCTCCTTTCTTAAGTGTTTGATTACAGTTTTCCAAATAGTACATAACTGTTAGAGACTAACAATCAGGATGGCATATTTTTTTCCCTCATACTGTGGAGGTCATGATGTGTGACCTGAGTCAAATCACATGTAGCTGACTTTTTCTAAGCTAGCCTTCGGTTTCAAGTATGGGTGTACTTTGAACTTGATATACGACTTTTACTCATGATTACAGATCTAAAAGCCTAGCATTTCTCAATTTCAGAAACAACCTTTATTGGCTTACAGTTCTAGCAGACCTACTTAAAGCAGGTATTTATTTGTGTTTTAGCCTCTCAGCAGCAATTTCCATCTCTGCTACACTAGACTGTGATGGGAAATTATTTCACATTTGCAGAAGGCTTTAAGAGCACTCTCCTGAAGATGCTGTAGTAAATACTTCTGTTGATCTATATCCTTATTTTCCCCTAATCAAGCAAAACTCATGGCTTAAAAGTATGTAACTTGTTAGAGACAGTATTTTGAACTTATAAAGACAAACTGTGAGCTGAGTTTTGCTCTGAGATATAGCATCAAAGTTTATGCTGTGAATAAGAAGAGAATTTGGCTCTAAAATGCTAGCATTTGTTTTGTGAAGTTATAGGAACACTTTTTTTAAACTGAAACCTTACAAACACAACAAATTTAGTGTTGTTATTTGTAAAGGCCAGAAAAATCACGACAGAAATGTAACGTAATGAATATCAATTGAAAGTTTACTGTAGTAGTATTGCTAGCACTAAAGTAATGAATCTAGAGAGGGCTCCCTAGAGAACTCATTTAGTTGGTTGCTTCAGATTTATTGTTTGACAAACAAGTCCCTCATGGCAATGCCCTCTCTAGCATTTTATTATTAATGGTAAGATGAAGATTTTTTTCCTGGCTGCACTTTTATCCTTGGGTAAAATTCTCATGTTCTTTCCTTTAGCTTATCTTCATATTTTCTGCTACTGCCTAGAAGTTTAATTTTGCTTAATTTCTTTATACTGAATGTATGTCAGTTTTAATAGACCAGGCTTTTTAATAAAGTCGCATTGGAGCTTCTGAAAATGCATGAACATTTTTCAGTTTTGCCTGAAGACTGCAAGAAGGCATCTTTGCATTCAAAGATGGATTGCGTACTATAGGATTAAATACAGACTCCAGCAGTATTCTGTGCTTACAGAGAGTGGCATAGAGAAATTGTAACCTCAGTGATTTATGTTTCTCATCACCTCTCTAAGATACAGATCACAATCCATGTATTGTGTCTACAAGAGTGCAGTTTGCTCTGTCTCTCTCTAGAAACCTATACCTCCGGGTGTCCTCCTTCCTTTTTACTTTTCTCTTTTTCTTTCTCTAGTTTTTCTCTCAAATTCCTAGCATTCATCTCAGTGCTCAGGTGAGCTAAGACATAACCACTCCCCCCTTTTATGAAGAGCCCATCACATAAACCTCTCTCTGTCCTATAGGTGGTGTTATCTTTTCATTACATATGCGATATGGTCTATTTTCTTACCGTGTTTTTAACTGTTTCTTCTTTGTGATGGATTCTTATTCCTGGAATTGTGATCTTGGGGGATCAAGGTGACAAACATTACAGCTTTCGTTGTGGCTCAGTGTTATGCACTTTTCTACTGTCCCTTTAAATGTAGGCACATTTATGCGCTAGAAAAAACACTAGGCCCTTCTTATGAAATACCAATTCATGGACTAAGTTTTCAGACCACCAGATCCTCATGTTTTGTTTGCAGAATGATTGCCTGTTGTAATCTGTGCTTATGTGCTGTGTGTTTCAGCATAATTGCAGGTTCTCTGATGTGTTGATACAAGCCTGAACAAGTGTTTTGCACAACTTTGTGGTGGAAGGGAGGAATGGTGTTGACACAATCAAAGCTGATTTTAATATACTGAGGTGATCACACTATCATTTGTATCACCAGTTTCTTCTTCTTCAGTTGTGCAACATTCTACAGTCTGACCAGCACAATCATATTTTTTTTCTTTTTCTGTGATGATCATTCTTGCATCTTTGCAATAATTTCTGTACTCATTGTGTTGGGTGTTTGATTGTTTTTCCTATAAATTTTCTAAAATAAGCTTTTTGTAATGTTACTGGACTGAACTCAGTATTAAGGAGTTGAATATTTGCAGTTCTTTATCATGACAAGGCAGCTGTTCTCTCTTTGATGGAAATGTTTATCCAGAAAACAGATGTGTTGTGTACTTTATTATTCAGAACTTGATTTCCATGACAAATGGTTTTCCCCTTGAAAACAAGTCCAATAAATCCTGCAAGACTTACTTTGTGATTATTTTAGAATGGTTTTTGCATTGATGATGACAACCTGTTTCAGATATGTGGGAGAGGGATTTACATAGCTTTGCTGCTACAGTGTAGAAAACTACAATATTAGCAAAGGGCATTAATCACTGATGTCTTTGGAACCTCCTGTTTACATGGGACCTGTTTTTTTCTCAGCATGAAAAGTAAGCTCAGTTCCTGACACTCAAGAAGGAATTAGACTTGGACCTATTTACTTAAGCAGAGTTTTTTACCAAAAGAGAAATATAAACATGGGACTTAATCGGGAGCTAACAAATTATACTCCACTTTTCTTGGCTGGATTGCTGGTTCATTTTCATGCAATCATACTTCTGGAGGAATAGCCTTTTTGCAGCATTGTGCTTACTTTGGATCTAAAATACCAAGTTCTTGGTCCACAATCTTCTTACACTTTGCCCTAATGTTCCATTCAAAAACATCCCTGTTACTTCAAACCACTGCAGTTCTTTTACCATGAATGTAAATTAATGTATCCCATATAGCTGCAGATTATCCTCATCTAATAAAAACATAATCTCTTCTATCTTGAATTATGAATCTTTCCAGAACTCTCAGCATTCAGTAAGGTTGGACAATACATACAATTTTAATCAAGACCCTATGTACTGAACTATATGTTTAGGCCTATCTCACTGAAATATTTTCACAAAGGAATATCTGAGGGGCTAAGTCTCCTGTCTGGAAACTACTGTAACTAGTTAGGCACTATACTATTGAAGGACTTACCTCAAGTGTACCATAAAGTTAGCTGTCACATTGTAATTTATTGCTTAGTTCTTCTCCCTGTGTGCTGTAATGTTTCTCAATATTCACTGTGCAGTCTTTCTGATCCCTCTGCAATACAGTTGCAGGAGGTGCCTGTGTTGTGCAGGCTCTAGTATAATTTTCTGTGGGTAGAATGTGGGCAGATTCCTATTTACTTTGGTCATCCACTATTTACTTACAGCATTCAGACACTGGAGAAGGCTGTTTACACTGTAGTCATCATCATCATAACTTTTGTACTTCTTATCACCAGCACTTAGCTACTCTTACAAGTCACAGTTTCAGTGACTTAAACTACTTGGCAATCTTATTTTCAGGCCTCTCTCTCTAACCAGTGCATTGGTGTTCGAAATTGCTACACTTTCCTCATCTTGCTTGGTTAATTGAATAAACATTTAAACTGCATAGGAATATTATTCTAAAGATGTCTAACCAGAACAGAAACAAAAGTGCAATTGCAAATATTTTTTTTTAAGGAAATAACATGGAAGATATTTTCTGGAGCTTTACATAGTAACCAGCAAATCTATGTATTTAGCTTTTGCAAGACCTGTATGTTTTCAAATATATTATTCAAATAATAGATTTGCAACCCCTATTAACAATCTGTGGAATGTGTACATTCTCATCCTCCTGTTCTAAAATGCTACAAGTATTTGTGAAAGGTTACATATCATATGTCATTTGTCAGTACTTTGGCAAGATATCCATTGAAATTAATCTGAAAATGTAGGAAATGAGAAAATCCTGTTTGAATGCATCTAAAATGATATGTTGGGTTCCACTGGTTTTTCACACTTAAAGCACTTGGTAAAGAAACATTATTGCCTGGAATTCAATTAGGAGATGTAGTTACAGAATCCTTATTTTGCATGTGAATCAAAAAATGGCAGAATTGATGTTAATTAAAGGAATTGAAATCTTCTTAAGCTGGAGTCCCTTTTATTTTCCTGAACCGTTAAGTGATGCAGGTGTTCATTGTGGGTTCATCAGACCCTTTTGCCAAATAACTGGCATTCCTCTTTTTGTGCTTCCACTTGAAATTAAAAAAAATGTGTTTTGGGCTATCATTTTAAAGTTGAAACTTTCAGCAAGAATAAGCAAACACACTACTGAAAGGAGCAGTTTTTCTATTTTCCTCAGTCCCTCCCAGTTCACTCCCAAGCTTTGTTTTCTGCTGACAGGGCTGTTTTCATGGCCGTGCATTGACCCGGCTCAGGGAATCAATCTGAGTTACAATTAACCAGGTAAAACCCAGTAAGTAAATGAATAATGGTTAATTGTGACCCAGATCAAACAACTTATCCTTTTTGTCACACACATGAATGCAAGCTCATGCTGGTGCCAAGGAGGGGCCTGACAGGCAGTGGGATTGCTTCTTTCAGCAGCAGTTACATTATGATATTAAAGCATTAACGCACTGCCTCTGGGGGATTTGTTTCAGTTTCTGTCATAGCCTTGAGGGATTTGGTATGCTTTCTGTCTTGGGCTGTTTATACTCCTAAAATGTTTTATTTTGCAGGAAGCACTCTACCTATAAGTAGGTACAAATGTGACCGTTACCTGGCTCCTCTAGAGGAAGCATGTTATGAAGTGACAGCAATCTGCATCAATTAGCATGTTAAAATGAAACTTGACAGAGAGCTAGGGGAAGACATTAAATCCCTACGCATTTTTTTTGTTGACAGAAGAAAGTGAAACTATGAATGGTTCCAGTAAGCAAAGACTGCATCACAAGCTTTGTACTCTATCAAACAATTGTTGTAGTAAAGATTTTTCTCATCAAGATTTTTCTCATGAGATTTTCTGGGCCTTGAGGTATTGTAAGTGGCAGCATTCTCTGCTTCTGCTTGTTTGTGATCACCTTTGCACAGCCCACTGTGCAGTGCTGACACCGATATTTGTGTGGGCATTCAGTGAACCAGATCAAAGAACTGATGCACTTAAAAAATAACCCACACAAGAAAACCCATTAGCTGGACCAGTTTCCCATTTTGATTTACCCTCTCTACAAAAATAGTGGAGCTGACACAGCTTGGAGCACAGTCACGCTTTGAGATGGCATGATTGCTGAAACATTTACATTTGGACTGCATCACCATGTTTAGTAACACTTAGTTCCTTCATTATTTCACCTTTCCATGTGGTGACCAGTGTCAGCAAAGGAGTTTTAGCAGTAAATTATAGCTGGGTTGGAGTTAAGTACGGCAGGGCATTCTGCTTGTACCCAGTGTAATTTGAAGACTGGGTCCTGCTAATTCATTTCCTCGCACAGCCCAGGGCTTGGATGACCTAGCAGACTCCAGTCCACCATAAATCTGTTGACAAGGGTATGGTGTAGGTCCATCTCAGAGCTTTGCTTGAACTGCTTGCACAACTCAGGTGTCAGAGACTGGTGATTCCTCTTTAAATTTGAGCTAGTGATTTTGTGGGGTGTTGATGATGTTCTTGGAAGCTACCCTAATACATAACATTTTTCCTTTGTAATTCTTATTTGCATTATTTAGGCAAGTTTAGTTTTGAAACTGTTGTCAATTTCTGTCAGTATGTATGTCTTGCTTTAACCCCAGCTGGCAACTAGGTAACACACAGCCTCTGACTCAGCACACAGACAGAGAAACTGATGGGATGGCAAGGAGAATTTAAAAAAAGGTAAACCCCTGGGGCTAAGGTAAGAGCAGCTTAATAACTGAAGCTAATAATAATGATGATGATTGATGAAGATGATGATGATGATGATGATGATGATGATGATGATGATGATGATGATGATGATGAAGGTGATGATGATAAGGGAGAAAACAAAAAGAGAGGTTAAACCCATGAACCAGAGCAGAATATATTTGCTCACCCCCCACTGACCAATACTCAGCCCCGAGCAGCGATTGTCTCCAGGACAATTTCCCCCAGTTTATATACTCAGCATGATTCTGTAGTGTGGAATATCCCTTTGGTCATCTCAGGTCAGCTGTCCTGGCCATGCTTCCTCCCAGTTTCTTGTGCACCTCCTCCCTAGCAGAGCATGGGAAACTGAAAAATCTTTAACTTAGGATAAGCACTACTTAGCAACAAACATCAGTGTGTAATAAAAATTTGTCTCAATCTCAATCCAAACCACAGCATTGTGCCAGTTCCAAGGAAGAAAATAAACTCTATCCCAGTTGAAACCAGGGCAATATATTTCATGCACTGCTCTTGCCTCTTCCACTGGCCTAATAAGTCTTGATGGACTAGGAACAGTAGGAACACAGAAGGAATGATACATGCCAATGGCAAAGGTGTGCATAAGGACATCATGATATTGAGTGACTGGATGATAAAAAGTCAGATTAATTCAGTCTAGAAAATTTTGTATGATATCCATTCTATTTTTAATGATATGCTGAGGTATTGAGCTGTAATAATTCTGTGATAATATCAGTTTTGTGCTCAATAGCAATTAAAACAGAGCTGAATCTTTCTATCTTTGTAATCTGCATAAATTGTGTCAAAATGCCTCTATATCATATAAATCTTATAAGGTTAAGGAAATAAACCTGCTACCTAGATGCTTTGATACTAGAGGGATACTACTTTGAAATTATGTGAACTAACCTGATTTATTTAATTTGTTTGAAAGGTATCATTTTGGTTTTAAATTGGATTGATAAGCAGGTGATATAAAAGAATCTATTAATCATTAGAATAATAGGAGTACTTTCCTGAGGGAAATCACCCCCACACACACACATCCCCACACATCCCTTAAGGAGTCCTGTAACTTGAGAGTCAATTTAAGTAAAAACATATTTATTATACCTGGTCAAAATTTTGAAATCTTTATACTTAAAATCTAGTGTCCCCCGTTTTCTCTTATGTATATTATCTCTTTTCTTCCTGTAAGTTTTTCTTATCTACGTCTTATTTCCTTTTCTCAAATTACCCCCTCAGTCTCTATTCTCCTGCCTCTTCCCTGCTCCCCACCAACCCAGCCTCAGACTTCCTCCTGTGTTACTGGTTGCTTTAAATAATTTAATTCAATATTTATCTAAGGCAGGTTAATCCACATAGCTGAGCTACATCTTTTAGAGAAGAGTGTTTATAGAAATGCCTTTTCCCAATTAGATTTTAGAATGTTTTTGTTTTCATGCAAGTCCCTAGCTGTTAAACTCACTGAGAAAACCTTTACATTATGTTGCTGGAATGGAGACCATGGCATTTTCCAATTCTGTTGCATGGAATCACCACTAAGGAAATCAGGAATCTTATGACTATGAATGAAGTGAGAACTTGGGCTCTTGATTACAGAATGAACCAGGGCAGTCCTGGGGCCCTATAATGCCCTGTGGAAGTATGCTCTCCTTATGGAGAGAACCTGAGCATAACCAGTAAATGGCCTTAAATTGTAGCTGAAATGAAAGTCAAGACTGTTTCTGCTCAAAAAAGAAACCCAAGCTGCTTAAAATGGAATTGGCATAGCCAAGAGTAGAAGTTGTTATCGTCCTTCAGTCTAACAGCACCCATTTTGTACCAATAAGTAAAATTGTTTCTTGAGCAAGGTAAAGTTTGTTGTAAAACATGAGGTCTCCTTCCTGCACATATGCACTTAATCTGTGCATCCCAATAGTGCTATAAGCCCTGTGAACCACAAGTGTTGCCTCATGCTTAAAGGGGTAAATTGTGCCTTTTTTGTGCTGCTGCAGTAAGTCCATAGAATTTTATTCTCTCTGTTGTGGTGGAACTGCTCAGTTGAGGAGAGGATAATGGTCCTCTTCCTTCAGTATGCAATGAATACCCTTTAATTGTCCAGTGCTTTTAGTCATATGTGGAGAGTGCTTTGCAGATATTTCCCTTAACATTAAAATATCAATTACTTAGAAGGTGTACTTCCTCTCAGAAGATTTAAACTAGTTCATCTTTAAAGACTCTAAATATGTCTGTTGTTGATTTTGGATCTGTTTTGGCAGTACACAAAGAAAATAGAGTGTTATTTTATGGAGAGAGTACCTGATATATGCAGTTATGGCCATGATAGCAGCTTTTTTATGTATGGCTCCAATTCCTACGATGGCCTAGAGACCCTCAGCAATGACAGTGATTCATTGCTTTCAGTTATGAAAGCTGTTACTGGAACATCTCAGTGCTCCAAATTATCCTAATTACTATATCACTGAAAACAAAATTGTGAAATTCTTGCAATTAAAATAAAACTTTAGCTTTGATTGAATATGCTGGGATGATATTTTTGAACATGTTAAGTTGGGAAATAGGAATTGCTTTTGCAAAGTTAAATGCAATCCTAAAGAGGCATGCAATGAAATTGTACCAAGATTGTTTTTAATTCCTAGCAAGAAGGTGTCCAGATCATACCGGTCACTGGCACCAGTTGTTATGCTGGTAGACAGCAGCAGGCAGCAGAGAAGCAAAAGAATGAACAGACATGAAGAGTGAGCTGATTTCTACTGCTCGTATATTGGAAAAAAGAGAATGATAGAAAAGGTAGGGAGAGAAGAGATACCAGGAAATTACTGAAGAATCTCCTACTATGAAAGAGAAGGCTAAATGATGAAACACAGAAATAAAATGAAAATAAGAAGGATATTGTGGCATTATATATATATATATATCTCCTGCTAACAAGTGAAAAAATTGTGGTAATTTTCTCAAACATTTCTGCTTCATAAAGAAATGTGCCATTAATCTGGGTTAGAAATAAAAGTTAAAACATTTCAGAGCATGTTTGGCTTGTAAAATATTTGTCATGACTATTGCTTTGAAGAGCATGTTCACAGTATGCTGTTGGTGTTTTACATCTCTATAACTAGATAGTAAAGCTGCTGTAAAACTGAGCAGGAAATAACATAAAATTCTATAGCCTTCAAATTAAATTCTTTACTAATTTCTCCATAGGGATTTATAAATAATGTGTACACTAAACTTTTAGAGGACACTGGAGTGTAATACATGCTAATTCATTTTTTCCCTCTTCTCTAGAGAGAACTCAGCCAGTTCAAATATAGATTTCAGCTTCTGGTAGACTTTCCTACTTGGAAAAAAATCCCACCTCCCACGCAGAAGGGACCTTTGCATGCACACACATGTGACTGTGCATGAATCCCGGCAATAACAATTAGTTTCATTCATCCTGCATTTAGGAGAAAGAGTAAAAGCTAGGAAAAATAGCTAAATCTATTTATTAGTGACTTTAAATTGTTGGGTTTTTTTTTAATAGAAATTACATTAGATAATTTCAGAGGACAAGAGTCTAGTGCAGCCTTTATCCTGATCAGAAGAATTGTTGTAAGCAGTTGTCTGAAATACTTGTACCAGCAGTGGCGGAGTCTGGAGCAAATGCTTGCTGAGGGTGTGTTCAAAGATAAATTTTCCAGGAGTTTTCTGTGTTACAAAGCTCCCTACAGCTCCTCCTCATGGTAAAGTACTGGAAAACGAGGGCAAGGAAGATATTAAGGCGGCGTCCTTTGTATTGGACCAGCACAGATAATAAAATACAATATAAAACCGAAATAAAACAAACCTAATCAAAGGATTCATTCTCTGTCGAATAATTAAGCTGAGTACAGATAAAGAAGAGTGTTGTAGATACTTACTTTCCTATGGAATAGTTTTCTGATAACAAGGTGCAGTGCAATCTGAGTAAGTAAATGAAGCAAGATCAGAAACTTTAGCAATTGGTCACATTTGAAGCATAAATTCTATTGATGCTTAACTCTACATCCAGGGTTTAGTAGTCTTTGGTAACCTGGAACATAGCAACATGGATGTGTATTTGTAATATAATTCCCCTTATCCCTACAGACAAACACAAGCTGTAAGGCTTAATCCACGCTTCCTTAGTAACCAAAGACTCTTAACACAATTGAAGAAATATAGCACATACCTATTGTTTTATAAATAAACACGGTAGCCATCTTCTTAGAGTAAGGCCATTAGGTGTACACTAAGTTAATTATAAGGAATTAAATGTAAAGTTGAGGCAACCTACTAATTTTCTTTCCACTAGTCAACCTTAAAATTATTTTTAGCACCCTTTACTTCACTGTTTATTTGAACAGTGTAAATTTATAGCTAATACAGCTCTATATTCTGGGTAATTTACTGCAACCCAGCCAGTTGCCTAAGACTGTTACCATGGGCCAAACCTGCAGAAATGTCACAAGTCCAGCTTTGCTTTTGCATAGGGTGCAAGCTGATATAGATGGCTTTTGCAGAGCAGGAGCTGTCTGGATTGAACTGGAAAATTTCTGGAGCAGAAGAATTGCTAATGGCTTTCACTTATATCAGTTGTTTCAGTTGTTGCACTTGTAGCGAAATGGGTTCAGACTGAAAAGGCTGCATTACACTTTAGGAAGAAATTCTTTACTATGAGGGTGTGTGGCTCTGGAACATGTTACTCAGAGAAGTTGTGGATGCCTCATCCCTGGAAGTGTCCAAGGCCAGGTTGGAGGGGCTCTGAGCAACCTGGCCTAGTGGGAGGTGTCCCTGCCCATAGCAGGGGTTTTGGAAGTAGATGATCTCCAAGGCCCCTTCCAACCTAAACTATTCTATGACCCAACAATATAGATGCTATGAGAATTCCTGCAAATTTTGAGACAAAACTGAGGAAGCTCCAGATTTGCTTAAGCCCAGAAGAGGTCTGCTTAAAAATTCACATGCTTGCCAAGAGTGGAGTGTTTTCATTTTTCCCTTGCGCTACTGATGCAATTTGTAAACAAGAATGCTGCAAAGGCTGGTCCCTGCTTTGCAAGTATTGATTACAAGCCAGCACACTTTCTGACTGAACTTTGGTTTAGTTTTTCCCTTGCTCCATTTTTTTCTGGTATTCTATCTGGGATTTCATTCCTATACTCCTCTTGATGGAGTGTCTTCAGAAGCGACTGATTTTTTTATACCTACTGAGAGCAATTTATCTGGCATACATGTCTCTTCCACAGATAATTCGAGGAGTTAGGTTTCCTCACAGTGTTCTTTGGCTACCATAAAGCACAGGAACTGCTTTAAGTATTATAGAAGTGTTACAGATACCTTTGCTATGCTTATACTTGTAGTATCTTTTTAATTATCCTTTTTGGCCAAGCATTTAATGAAATGCAATTTATTGATGAAGCTCTGCAAAAATGTATTTATCATATTGTAATCTGCAGATGTGCTCTTAAACTTTTGTAAGTCTCTGTTTTACCTGTCAGCACATTTTATTGCTGTGTCCCAGCAAGTATGGATTACCACATCAATTCTATGTTTTTGCACTGCTTTGATTTGCCAATGACCTCTACAAACTGCAATTTACTATAACAATATTTGTTCTTTGGCTCAAACTTAGGCCAGCAATAATACCAACCTGGCCAGGGGCTGGGTTTAGCACAACTTTGCTAAACTTTTCTTTGCTGCTCTTTTTCCTGAGGTTGCTTCATTCTGGGTCTTTAATCACAGTCTGTAGAAATTGAGCCTACTCTGGGAGGAGGAGAGCAGTTCTTGAAGCAATGAAAAGGACATTAGAGCAACACTTAACATGGGCCAAACAAATCTGTCTTGTTTGAGGATATCACTATTTCCTGACAGTCCCTTTTCATTCAGATGAAGTCCAAACTCTTGTAAAGTTCTAGTAGGTGTTTTATTATGACATTTTTCTTTTCTTTCCAGGCAGATCTGGAAGATGTCTTCTCCTTGCTCCAAATAAAAATGACAGGACTAGTATCACAGGCTGTCAACTGCCTGATCACTTCTTGCTGGATCCATCCAGTTGTTCTTGAATATTTTGAGCAAGGTCCCCAAATCTTCTTGATCTCTTTGAATCACAAACCTCTGTCATCTGCAAGAGCTCAGAATAATTATCCAGTTGCCTTGTGTTTATCCAAATGTCCAATATACAAATACTCTGGTGTCAGCAATTCTGTGATGCTTATCATCTTAAAAAACGAAACCCTTTTAAAATCCCTAAAGTCTGAGAAACCTTATTACCATCTGGACTAAAGGAGTACTTTCAAAAGGGCTTTGAAATACAGTCTGAACCAAAATCTTTTATTTCAATGCACGTAGGCAACTGGATGTCAAGCTGACAAAGTTATTATATGCACATTGTAGACAAACAGATATCCTGGGTAGTTCAGCTTGTCTGGCCCTCTCAGTAATTACACTTGTAGCACCCAGTTCCTTTTATTAAATGCCTCTACTCGTACAATCATGATGGGCGTTATAGCAAGAAGAAACATCAAAAATATTAGGTTTTCTAGCCACAATCTCTTGAGTAAACAAAGAATGCTTCAGTAAACATGGTCTGTGAAAATGAATAATTCTGAAAGGTGGTATTACATTTTTCTTGGTAGATGTCATCATAAGTACTGCCGATTCACTGAAGTACCCACTTTGGGAAGACAGTATCAGTGAAGTAATTAATCCTTCATGATTCCTTTGTGCCTTGAAGCTTTTGTTTCTTGTCTGACAAAAGAAACATTCTGTCCCTGTGTTGTTGTTTCACATGAAATTTGTCACTTCCTAGAAATTTATTCTTAGCTGGAATTGTAGCTGCCTTGCTCTTTTGACACAATGATATTTGAACCTCTTTTCACTGAGAACAGGGGTGCAGCATTTTATTGAATCTGTTTTATTTAAGTCTAGTTCAGAAGTTCAGACTACATATCAATTTGCAATGTGATTAAAGCTCTGTGAGCTCTTCAGAGGCTGTCCCATAAATTAATGCTTTGGAGGAACACTAGGTGGACACCTGGATCTTCTGAAGCTGTGTGAATTTGATGTTACACGTTCTCATTTAGAACAGCATGCACTAGGTCTTCCTTTGTTTCTATTTCCATACCTTTGGCACTTACCCTACAAACCTGCATTGAGTACTACTGTAAACAGCATCAATTACTTGTTAGTGTTATGGAAATTATTGCAGTACTAGTAGGTTCAGGAAAAACACTGACTTTACCAATTTTGCTGACCATTTCACAGAAGCTGCTCATATGGAAAAGCCACTCTGTACAGTGTAAGCCTCTGATCACTCTTATAAATAGACTTTAAATTGTTGGTGATTTTTATCACTCTAAGGGACTTGATCTTGGCTGTGAAAAGGCAGCCCAGTCTTCTGTCACACATGATGTCCTGGTACAGCCAGGACTGATGGGGTGAGGAAGAAAATTGTTGGTCCATTAGTCTCTTTCCCCTTGTGAGTCCTCAGCTGCAATAGCTAGAGTACTGCAAGGTAGGGACTCTATTTGCAGTGCAAAACAAACACAAAAAGCCAGCCTGGTTAGATGACCCACAAGAATCCTTTGCTGTTTGCAGAATCTTCTAAAGATGAACTCAAATTATCTAGCTACTTCCTTTTCACATGCATTTTAATGAAGTCATGTCTTGAAGTGTTTCTGTGAGCATCTCAGTAAAACTAGCAGACCTGGGAACAAAATACTAAATTATGTAAATAAATTCTGAGAGGCACACTTTAAATATTTTGCATGTGCAAGCTACAAGAACTTTATAGCTGCTTTTCAGTTATAATACCTGCTTTTTAGTTCTTAGATCTTTGATAGAATGTCACGGTGTAAAGTAAATGTGGTGGATCTTCTTCGGAGTTTATTACACACATATTTAATACAGGAATAAATTGTTTAAACTTTGATAGAGTCATGTGGAACACATCCAGGTTTCAAAGCATTAGAGATTCTCTCAAGAGAAATACACATGAAGTACAAAATATTACACAAGTCAGACTTCATGAAAGGTCATTTTTCTTATTATTTATTTGCAGATGCTTAAAAGTGTTGGCAAATTTATTCACATAGGTGAAAGGAGAGACTAATTTATTCAAATGTTGCTCAGAATACTGCTGGAACCAAAAGATGTTCCATTCAATGTACCTCCACAACAAAGTGGGTCTGACATATAGAAACAGATGAGAACATAGAGTCTTTCATCAGTGTTCTTGTAATCCTGGGCTATTTTGATTATGCTTGAATAGATTACATAGCTGTAGACCATTTTCTTAAACACTGAAGTATTTGGGATGAGAGGGACTGTCAGTACTGCTGGACCACCTCTCTGGTGACCTGAGTAGTCTCATCTCCCGATGCAATAATTATTTTGTTGCTTCTCTTCTTAATGTAGTGGCATTTTAAGTAGCACTTGCCAAGCTCATACCAAATAATTGCAAATGTCATACCAAAATAATACAAAACATACCAAATAATTGTAAAAGAAACAGTTTGTGAAAACTTGTGAAAAGAGGAACTGACACCTTTAGAGACAAACTGTTTTCACTTTCTTCATCATCCATGAAATTGTGCACCTATGCTTGTAGAGAGTGTGTAATTTTTTTAAAGGTGAGGTTTGTTCCACATGACTATGTACCACTGAAGGCATGATGAAACACTGGCATTCTGGTGTTCCAAAGTTTTCAAAAATGGAAAGTAACCTTTCTCTGGGTCCAAGCATCTACTGTAAAAACTGAAGTACTAGTATGTCAATTCTTCAGTGGAGATTAATAAGAACCATCTTCCTCTATCATGAAGAACAACATAATGTTCTTTCTTATTTGTTTTTATGTTATTTTTGAACAAAACCACTCAATATAACAAAGATCAGTTTACTTTCTCTGGCAAAAGCAACCTGTAACATGGTCATGTTTTTGTGCTTCTGTGTCTCTTCAGAAAAGTGATTAGATCTGTAAATGACATTATTGGGCATTATTTGCATCACACATATTTGAAGAAGATTATTTGGATCAATCTTCTGCTTAGTGCAGCTGAAACCACTATCTTTGTGAAGATGTGAATGGAGCAGCTTCTGGAGTCTAGCTGAGCAGAGTAAAAAGGGTCTAAAATGTCACCTATAAAAATATAAAAATAGAAAAAATTATGAACATGCGTTGCTTAGTATTATGGCAAAGCTTAGGAACCTCATTCCTTGTTGTCCTGGGTGCTGTCCAGGAAAACCCACCCCAAAACAATGAACAAAGAGCCTTCCTGCCACAAAGAGCTTACAATTTAAGAGACAACAGGGTGGAGAAAGACAGTGAGGCATAAAGAAATAAACAGCTGCCAGTGAATTCATGGGAGACTGGTACGGTTGTCATTGCTGGGTATTTAAAGGGAAGTGGATAAGAGCATGGCTTCAAATCCTCCAGTGCCCTGTTCTATGAAGAATAAATATATTTATGTGACATGCCAAAATTGATAATTCTTTCTTGCAAGAGCTGATATAAATTCCACTAAATAATGAAATCCATACAAACATGCTATACAGCCTTTGCTATTTCTTCCATTTTTTTAGGAAGGAAAAGAAAATGAAAACATTTTCTGCTGCATAGGGAACCCTCCTCTGCAAGTATTCAGAGCCCTGGGACTTCAGCCTTACAGTAGCAATATTTACTACTGGTGTTGTAGGACTGAGTATCTCAGCCCTTGGAATACTATGACCTGAGATGATGTAGTTTCTTGATGTGGTCAGCGGTAGCTTTGTCTACAGTGATCATAGAGCAGCAATGTTCAAGATCCTGAATGGGGTGAGATAGGCAAAGAGCAAGGGAGAGATTCAACTTCAAAGTGAAGTTGGCCTACTCATGGGGATCTGGTGGGTGAGATCCTGTGGAAGGCATCACTGAAGAGCAAAGGAGCTCAAGTTATTACTCATAAGGGGCAAAATGTTGTCCATGCCAGGACTTAGGAAAATGAGTACATGTATCACGGCTTGACAAAATAGGGAACATGTAGCTCAGCTCCAAGGCAAAAAGAATGTGTGTAAGAGGCAGAAGCAGACTACAAAGAAAGAATATAGAGGCTGCCACAATGGCATGGATGGCAGCAGGGAGGAAAAAGTTCAGCAAGAGCTAAAACAGACAATAAACATCAAGGGCATGCTTATCCTAGTTTAGCAGCAAAAAGAATAAATGACGAAAATGGCCCATGGCTGAAAGTGCTGGATAAATTAGTGGCAGAAGATTTAAAAATGCCTCTGTCTTTATCAGCATTTCCCAAGCTTTGTACCCAGAGACATGTTCAAATAGGAAAGATAGTGTTGAATGGCCAATTGAGAATTCACTTGAGAAATCTCGACCCATAAAAATACATGGGACCAGATGGGTCAACTGTTGTGTTGTGTCTGTAAGTTGGACTGTTCTGTTCCCCCTTATCATGTAATGGTTCTGTCCTGGTTCTCCCTTCCCTCCTTTATGCTGCCAGTTATCCCAACTCCTCCCCAGTTGCCTTGGAGATCAATGTACCCTTTCTCAAATCCCTCCCCAGTGCCCTGTCCGTCACTCGGCGCTCCCACCCTTCTCTCTAGAACTCTCTAGAAATTCCAGCTAGAGCATCGAGTGATTGGCTCAGGGGCTGGGGCCCACCCTCAAGTTATCCCCTTTTTGGTTTTCCCTAAGTCAATCTTTTGTATCCCACTCCCCTCTGAAACGCTCTTCGTCCAAGGACGGACTCCTCCCCTGTGCCCCTCCCTCCTTATAAGCTGTTGCAACCCCTCTCTCGTCCTCTTCGGTTGTCGGTTTCCCCTGGGGCCCAATAAACCTGGATTCACCACAGCTGGGGAGCGCTCGCTCTCTTATTTCTGCTGACTGTAACCATAAGCCAAACCAGGACCACAAGGTAGTGCTGCTGTCATAGCACAGAGCATTTGCCTCAGGTGCTGTCCTGAACCACAGAGATGGGGATAGTGCCCCCGTACTGCTAGCAGTGCTGGATAGCTAGCCGGGACGTCCGAGAAGGACAATCAGTCTTTCTCCAGCTGCACCGCTTCAGTCAACCTTGCTTCCATCTTTTGGAAATTATGGCTCAAGTCCCCTTGGTAACCAGTCCTCACCACATGAAGGAGAAGAAGGTCACTGAGAGGAGACAGTGTGGATTTGTCAAGTGTTATATGCTTGACCAATCCAATTCATGTTGTAATGAAATGACTAGATCTATGAATGAGGAAAGAGCAACGGATGTTGTCTGCTTTGACTTCAGCAGGATGACAAAGCCTTGCACAGCACTTTTCTGTCCAGGTCACAATATTACAGTGGCAGAAATATCAGAAAATTCTAATGGTTTCAGTTCATTCTTCAGTCAGTTTGGGTGTTCCCAGTAGTACACCTTCTGCAAATGGCCTTTATACTGTCCCATATTCCAGTTATTCCTACCTCTACAATTAACATCAGGAATTTATTTCTTTTCTCTAAAAGTTCCATTTCAGATGTAATGATACAAAGTAGCCTAGTCTGCCCTGGCAAGTCATCTCTCCTCTCTCCTTGTCTCCCTTTCTATAAATAGCTATGGGGGTTTTGTTGGTTTTTTTTTAACCCCTGTTGCCTTCTTTCTGAGTTGTCATTCTTATATACTCTGGTTCCACTCGGTATTGATTCGTGCAACCCATTGGTAGCATGCTCTTCTGTGAACTGCTGTGTTGCTTAAGCAGTAATTAAACTCTTACCCCATGAGGTTAATTTTCCCCTACACCAGTTTTTCCACTGGTGTCATCCTGAGGTAGACACCTTGATCTTGTCGAATGCAAGTTTGTGTCATCTGTATTGGCAGAAAGAACTGAAAAGAAGCTGCAGTTTCTCAAAGCCCTCTCTGCAAAGAAGTACTGGCCAAATATTTTGGATTATGCAACATTCATATCACAAAAAGATGATTTTTGTGTCTAAGCTTGGAGGGGAGCTTCAAGAGCATGGTCTTAGAGGCTGGCCATGGGGTTCTCCACAGTTTGTAACACAGTACTTCAAATACCTATAAGGGCTTAAACTTAGGTTTGTATTTATTACATTTCCTTGCATATTCAAGATTTGGTGCAATGGTAGATCTTTGTCCTTTTATCTACTTAATAAATGCATCTAAAATTCCTTTAAGTTTGCAATTTTCCTTGATCTTAATTCACACAGAATAAAGGAACAAAGTATTCATGAATATCTTATTAAAGCTTATTATAAATTAAGAGTAACTTACTTAAATTGTAGTGTACTGTGGACCCTTGTAATCATTTATGCATTATGTAACAGGATTATTTTTTGAAGAAAACAGTTCTCTTCTGATGGCTCTTCACTGTAAAGAAAACACAATACTCATATAGCTCAGAAATGCCTCTTTAGATGCTTCACCTTTAAAGGGTTTTCACAATTCATTTTCAGGCTGAACTGTAGCAGCATCCCTGTTTATAAATGTCAGCACAAATTTGTCTCCTAAATTAATTTAATTATCTAAATATCTAAAGTAATTTCACACCTGCAACTCTTACCTAATTCGCAAAAGGCAACATAACTATCCTGGCCACAGTCTTCCAAACAAACTATGGCTCTTGGATCCAGTATTATGGACCTAAGTATTAAGCATTATTTCCTTTTCTTGTCTTGGTGGCTATATAATAATGTTACTTTAACATCACAACATCTAAAGGAAAGAATACTTTATCATCTCAAAGTATATGAGTACCCGATTTGAAAAATTGGTTGACAGACAGAACAAAAATTGCACTATTTCTTTTTCTGCTTCCTGAAAGACCAAATGCAGAGATGTATCACATCACTGTCACAATGGATCATTTTAATTGTGGTGCTCAACAGTGATGTGGTATTGTTATGATTACACTATAAAAGGCTTTTCTGATACCTTCCTATTTTTAACTTTCAGTGACATTTGAAGGAAATTCTATTTTTTTTTTTCAAATCAACATTTTTAACAAAATGAAAGTGAAAAGAAGGTCTTGACTACATTGGTTTTGTCTAAAGATTTTGGGGGAGGTAGGAAGGAAAGCAGATGAACTGGATTTAATTAGATTAAAGGGTTGCTTAAATAAGAATGAAACAGACATCTTTTTTTGCCTTTATTATCAACAAGCAATCACTGAGTTTTAAATAAGAGAGAGGCAATGCATCTTCCCAGTCTTGCCCAATGAACAAATGAACATAAAATGGCCATCAATAGAATAATCTTGAGGTTATCAGGAATGCCTTAGCAGGGCACTTGAACACATTAATTTATGATGTTCCATCTGGTCCTGTGTTTCTCTGCTAAAGGAGATGAGAGTTTATAATCCTCCTCCTGTCTCAAAAAACAGTGCTCCTCCTTCTTAATTTCCTTCCTTCCCTTCCTCCCTTCATATGTGCCCTGAAGCCTCTCTGCTGCTCTAGCTGGTGCCGTAAGAACTTGCCCTTCCTGTCTCAATCTATCTCAACCATTGGGCAAAGGAGTAAATCATGGCAGAAACTAACTACCTCTGAACTCATTGTGGGTGACTCAGGGTTTTATTTAAATAAAATTTGCAGGACTTTAAGTACTTTAAAAATCTTACTTCATGTAGGAAGGTCCTTGTGAGCAGACCAAACCTTATTTTTCCTGAAAGCTGTTTTTAGAATTATGAAAGTTAAGAAGATGCAAAACACTTTATAGGAATCTGAGCTGCAGTAAAGCGAGGCTGGATACATGAATAAGTAAGATCTATAGTGGGAGGAGATGCTAAAAAAGCTGTGGGACATGTGTTGCAAATAGATCAATGTAAGGACAGTCCTATTTTCTCCTGAATTCTTTTAAAGTTTCCTGGAAAAAACTGCTGTTGTCAACTGACTACCACTGTGGTAGGAAAACGCTGTCTCAAAATCCATCTGGATCTGTAGCTTGCTGATATCACAGATAACAACACAGCAGTCTTCAAATTAGTCCCTTGAGCCACTCTTGTCTGCAGGCTGCATCTAGAGTACAGACATTAGCTGTGTAGCTGCAACACAGAGGTTCTGTGCCCAGTTTTCCTGCTGTCTTGGGTGGGTTTTGGCTCAGGTTTTTACAGACCAAAGTTTAAAATGTCCTTTCTTAATTTATTCACTCTCCTTTGACATTTTCTGTTAAATTGTTGAGATTGTTCTCATGAGAGTAGTAATTGCTACTTCCTGAAATGACAAGAAAGTCTTCTTAACACACCAATGCAAACTAATGCCATTCTTAAATGTGGGATTCATCCACTTTTACATCAGGTACAGTTTGATGATGGAGCTGTGTCTGACAGGCACAAAAGAAACAATGGGGTAAGGGATCCAGTTCAGCATTCTGAGTGGTGATGAGGCAAAAGACCAGGCTCAGATGGTTTGTATTTTATTATAATCAGTATTTCTCCAGACACTCTTGCTCACTTTACCGGTCAGTAACACAGCATTACTGAGACTGAAGGTGCTCTGTGTTGTAATAGAGGTCACAGGCACTTTCCCTGTTTCCTTTGTTACTGACCATGGTGCTCTGTTGTGCCTGCCTGGAATCCCAGCAGCCTGGCCTCTAATACACTCTTGTGCTCTTTGCAGGCCTATTGATTCCTGGGGGCTCTTGTTCTACTCTACAGCCTGCACATGAGAAGGTAGGAGGCAGAAATAAGGAGTCATTCTGAGGGGTAGTAATCCATCAGTGCAAGTTTGCAAGTAAATCCCACAGAATCACTGCATGGTTAAGGGTGGAAGGGACACCACCCACAGAGAGATCCAGGAGGAGCAAAAGATGTAAATATTCAGCTCCCTGTTTTGTTTTCTAAGGTTTGAAACTCTTTCTGAGGGCTTTTGGTGAGTTTCAAGGCTGAAATATTTCCCAGAAGGTAAACTCTTTGCATTCATACCAGTTTCCTCCTGCTGTAGCTTTGACATGGTATATTGGTGTGTCCTTCGCTCGCACATGCCAAAGATCATTTGATCATTCCTGAAGTACATCCAGGCTGGTTAAGAAATGCATGAAATATGATGCTTGTTATGACACTTAGAGCTGAACTGTCCTTGGCAGCTTCTTCATGTGCTGTGTAATTTCTGAAGAAGAAAAAAGTAAAAGAGAAAGAGAGACTGGTTTTTTGCCAGTATATCTAGGAAGAAAAGTGTAATATGAATCAAGAGGAAAAAACTTTGTTTCAAATAAAAGTGTGGAGAGGTTGATACTGAACTCAAAAGACATGATTGTGGTCTCACCTGCTCATTTTACATTCCTCCAGTTGAATTACACATCACTTCTGCTGGGAGAAATGTAATCAGGGCCAAGACTGTGAGAGCCAGAAGATTTTATAGTAGATTGTCCCATGGTTGCAATCAAATTATTGTTTAGCTTTCCAGGAGTGTTAATATTTTTGAAGCCAATTTAAGGTCGAATTCTTTGGCTTCCCCAGTTCTTTGACTTGCCCTCCAAAAAGATTATATAAATGCAACTAAATAGAACAGCTTGTACTGAGTTCAGCTATTGAAACCTCTAATAACTGTATTTTATATGAATAGTTTTATGAACAAATCACAAACCAATTTGTGCCCTTGCATCCTTTTTGAGAAAGCAAGAAATGGAATATTGCAGATGTTAAGCATTTGTGCTTTTCCCTAAGTCAACTGCAACATTTTAAAGTACGGTAAATTTCAAATGCATGTTATTTTGTTTCCCCAGTCACTAGTTGGCAGTGAATGCCTTTAAGAAAAGCATCGTGAAGTTCAGTCACTAAAAGTCAAGTGTACTAATGTTTTGTAAACTGCAGGAGTAATTTGAGAGGGCATTGCTCTGAAAACAAACTTCAGAGGCTGAAAGAAATCTCCCACCTATAATTGCAAAGCCTGATGTTCATTAATAAGGAGGGGACTTCAGTCAGTCCGTTGAGTATTTTGTAAAGATAAATCCACAGCCTTGTACAGGACCCACAATTTGATACTCTTCAGTTTTATTGTAAATTTTGCTCTGCCAGCTGAAGTCGAAGTGTTCTTTTTGAAGGAACCTCACTTAGTAAGTTTTGTCATAAGATATTGTTTACATGGATAAAAATATATCACGATATTTTGAGGAGAACTCTCAAAATTTGTTAATATATATTGTTAATATATATTGTTGTTTAACCATTTGTATTTCTACTTAATATTTACTTAGAAAAGAACAAAAAAAGAACAAATTATACTTTCTTTTCTTTCAATTAGAAGTTCAGTATGTTGTTTCTGGTCTAGATGTAGTCATGCTGTTGAAAGACAATGTATACTTGCTTAGATGTGCTTCTTTTTGTCCTGATTACACTTCTTCTGAAGTCAATGGATGTTAGTGGTATTAGCAACTGCTTTTGACAGTCTTTAGGAGGGATTTGGAAATTCATTGCACAAGCTTGGTAATCTGTAGTTTAGAGTATATTTATTAATCAGTACACCACAACGGTGGTATAATTGCTTTTTCTGGGCAGTTTACTTCTGCTTTGGCTTTTTGCTGTTAGTGGTAAATTGCAGGAGTCTTTTATTTGCATTAACAATGATCAGACTCAATTCCTTCCTGAAAGAATAAATTCAAATTAAAACAAGATAGGAAACTTAAGAGACTTGTTATTTTATAATTTATGGGAGTTCCATTCCAGTAGAATCCAGCCGCAGATGCTTTATGGTTTTTCTCTCATCAATAAGGGCATTACTGCATACCTGTGATACAAAGTCAGCAAGCAGACCTAAACCTGGATATGAATGACATACTTCTCATCCATAGTGCTCTCCACAGTAGTCTCCCATCAGTCTCAAAAGCTATTTGTTGTGTTATTGTAGATGATTGTATTTGGTGTGAAAGGTCTTTAGGATGGGTTGCATACACCTCAAGGCTGTCCGGTTACTTCTGGTATAGAGGAGCTGCTAATCCAATGCTCAAAGTGTGTTTTTTGTGAGGGCTTAGGGATGATACAAAGAGAACAAACAAAACCTGCATTGTTCCTGCACCACCAAACAGACCTACACAAATTGATAGGCTACAAGCCTTTGTAGGTCTCTTACAATGGTCAGAGGCTCAAGAGGTATGTGTCAAGAGGGATGACCAACTCCAGGAGTGTCTCATACAACTTCTATTCAGTCATGACAGACACTAGCAGGAGGCATGAAGTCTCTTTTGGGGTTTTTTGGTTTTTTATAAATGCTTTATTCTTCCCTAAGAGTAATGAAGAGTATTCCCAGACCAATTGTTTTTTAGTTTTTAAAAAAAGAACTTTGCTAAAGAGATTTCCTTCCCAATGCTTCCATTAACATTTGACAGGCTATCTTAAGATACTATTCATATGTTTAACTAAATGGAAAAATGGCAATAAATCTTTCATATTTTCATATATATTTTCATAGGTACACTATACATTCTTAGTCAAATGTGTTTGGTCACTTGAGAATAGAGAAGTTACAAAAACTAAATATGATGCCCTGACTTGCACAGCACAGTCTCAGCTCATATTTAGAAAATGTTCAGGACACCTATAGTTACCCAAATGACTGGAACAGAGAAAGGAAGACAAAAGAAAAGTGATGATTTTCGTCCAGCTTATTCAGGGTTTACTTCTGTAACAGAAACATGTCAAAACTGTGCATTAAATCCATGAAAATTAAATGGCATATTATAAATTTGAGAGATCTGAAACAATTTTGATGAGCCTGCCAACCATAAAAAATCCCATCCTGGATTTCTAATCTTAAATCAAGGAGGCCATTTTATGAAAATGAGAAAGGATTCCTAATTTGTGGCTGTAAGTACTTCAACGTGCTCCTGATACCCCTGAGGTCTCAGTCACAACAGACACTGCTGCTGGTTTTCAAAAACCTAAAAAGTAGATTTGTTCCCTGCTCTGATGTATCTAGGCAGATGAAAAGAAAATAAATTGAGGTCAATATGAAGTAAGTTCTACATATAGGACGTGTGCTTTATGTTTCTTTATGCAATTATTGTATATGCCTTCTAGTGGCACTAGTCAACAGCATTATACTCAGATGGGGTCTATCCCCATGAAGCCTTGAAGCTCTGTGGCCAAGATTATTCCTACTGCCAGCAGCGTGTTGGTAGCAGACAGGGACTGGTTGTGCCTTGTTTCTTAAGGCAGATGTTAAGCAATACCAGTACCAAGATCAACACTTAGAAGCATTGCTAGTAACTGACTACCCTTTGATTTTGAGCTCTTTGAGGCTCACAGTCCAACTAGTTTTCCTATCTGGAAAGGTATAGTAAGCCATACCTTTCCAGATAGGATGAAAAGATCCTCTGGGAGACTGTGTCGAGAGCTTTACTAAAGGCAAGGCAAATGGCATCCACTTTCATACCTGTATTTACTGAACAAGTAATCCCATCACCTTTGTCTCCTCATTTGTCCAAAAATGATGTTCGGGAAGAATTGCTCCGTTTTCTTCTCAGCAACTGAGACAAGACTGGCAAGCCTGTAGCTTCCCAAATCTTCATCAAAGGGGAGTGATATTTGCCATAACAGCCTCCTGCCATGCCTACCCAGCTTAACGCACATTGGAAATGACTGCTGTGTATGTTTGAGTTTGCCCTGGGAGGCCAGTTATTCTTCTGTTCTCTGTTTTGTTAAAAGACATACGAGATACTGTTGAAATCAATAACACTGTTCACCTGTTTAAAATTGGAGAGGATATTAAATATGAGCTCAGTTGAGGTGCTGAAGCACTCCTATTTTAAATGGCAACACAACAGGTGTTAGCTAAAAGATATCATATTCAAAATTTTGTATCTCATTTTCAGAAAACAAATCAGAAAAAGAAACTGAAATGTTTGCCATATTTTCCTCAAATGTTTTGAGGAAAATTGATCTTTGGAGCTCAGCTTTGTTCCTTAGAACTGTCTCTAGTCAAAGCTGGGAATACTTAATTTCTGAAAAATATAGCAGAGGGAAAATTTGTTTTAGGCAGTTTCAGACAATTCACCAAGCTTTTCCTAACTGGATTATCTGCATCAGTGGGAGCCAGGCCTTCTTGAAATCATGCAGCCGATATTTCACCACAAGAAATTTCAGTGGGAATAATATAAAGTTTTATCTAATTTCAGGTTTAATGCATTTTTCTTCTAATTGCTGATGATACTTCCTAATGTTGCTAAATGCTTAAAGAGCAAATATTTGTAGCTACATGAATGTCTTGAATGTTCTTTAAAAATATCAACAATACTCCTTAGCAAAGAAGAATAAATTTATTTAATTTTGTAAAATCTCATCCTTTCAAAACCTAGAGAATCAAAAGAAAATGGAAATGAAGGACTTCCTAACTGATAAGGGATGCAGGTATACTATTAAGGATGAACACTGCATATTTTGCCTGCAGTTTATTTAAAGTATATACAGTTATTGGTCTTTTCCCTGGGAGCTGTCTAATGCACGTGGAGTTAAAATGCCATCAGGAATTTTTATTTGTGTCTGGTTAGCTTTTTCCTTCTGCTTCCTATATTGATCACAGATTTCACACTTGGCTGCCTTTTAACTTCAAAGGCAACATTCCCTGAGCCATATGTAAGGTATCATTGTTCTGGAGGTTTGCCATTTGCAAAATTGTTTCCGTCTTTCCTGGATTTGGTCAAAAACGATTTGGCAACGAGCATTTGATTTATGTACTTATCTCATTTATTTCAGCTTAGTAGGTCTTTCTCCTCTTTTTATTGCCCTTTTTGGTGTATTGCCCAAGTTTTTGTTGCAATCCCCGGCACTGTGATAGAGGCTGGCTGAGTGCTGCCCGAGAGGTCTTTCACAGTCTTACAGCCTCCTGATCCTGTTGCGTGAGAGGTCACGTTTGGGGACTTAACTGCAAAACAAAATAGCTTAAATGCATCATTTTCAATATATGGGCTGAAGATGCAGAGTTTTGCACATTCTGTATAGGGTCAAACCTGCCACAAATGATAGTTTTTATCGAAACCTGGATCTATTAAGTTTATCTAATTATATGGAATGTTGTCACGGATGAACAAATTGTATCAGCTATATTGAAGTCATTCCACATTTGATTATTTTTAAACTTAAAATAGGAAAACAATTTTATACCTAAGCATGCTATAATTTAGAAAGCACAGTTCTTGATAAGTCTTGCAAAAAGTCAGTTCTCCTTGAAAATTTTTTTCTAGTTTCCTCTATGTTATTGCTTTGACCAATTAGAGTACAAAAACCTTGCTCCCAAATATGTATATTAGCTTTTATAGTTTTATTTTCATTTCTCTTCAGATATCTGTAATAGAATAGGAATAGTCCTGTGAAGTAGATGATTCCTTGTAAAGAAAGACAATTTTCTGTGAGAAAATATTAATATTTTAAATTTCTGTCTGTTCCAGTCTTGTGGTATTATTCATCCTCCCGCAGTAATATTTTGTGGGTCTCTAATATCTAGTTACCACTTTAACTTTAGCCTGCATACCTCTCTTTCTTTCAAATATATTTGGAAGAGTGGGAACCATTTTTCTACATCATATTACAGAAGATTCAGGTGATTTTTATCATCAAAAAAAACCTGAATTTTTTTCTTAAAATTAATGAGAAATTTTCCAGTGGTGCAGCTGTTTTCCTGTAGAAAATACCAATTCTGTGACTCCAAACATTTCATTTGGTAGAGACTAGTCTCACCCAGTGTTTTTAATGTTGCCCAAGCATCCTGGGCATAGGAACAAAGCAGAAAGTCTCATGTGGAAGTCTACATGAATGGCAGACTGTGTAGAACTCCCAAAGACCATTCAGTGGCACAAACTTTGTGTCCTCCCTACATGCATTTGCAGGAATCTATGTGGTGATGATCCAAGCAAGTGGCCCCTCCAGCAGCAGATGGAGCTCTACGTTACACTTTCTGTGCATGGCCCAAAGCTGGTGCATGTCGACATCAGCAAGTCATTGCAGACACATGCTGAAGTGATTGGGAGCTTGGTATTTGACCCACAAACACGAATGTAAATACAGATGACACTTTCGCAAATCAGGAAGGTATTTGTGGGGCCCTGATGAAGAAATTGTCTCTAGAAGAATGCTTAGAGGAAATGATATTAGAAATTTGGTTGAAAGAAGAAACAGGAAGGAGTAATGAAATTGGTGAGATGTAACAAACAGAACTGAGAGAAATACTAACATTTATATCTATATCTCACAGTTGCCAGTGTAATAGCTTGGTAAGCAAGGAGCTGCATAATTCTGTCACACTGGGGGAAGATTTTCATACTTCTCCCTCTGCACTGTTTGTTTGTATTCTTCTGCTTCAGAGGTTTTGTATATTTTCCTTCCCATAAAGTAGTGCCATATTGAGTGCAGACAGATCTCTGCCATCCAAACCCACCAGCAGATGAAACAGTTGTCTAGTATTCCTTTATTACTCCAAAGAGTAGCTGCTGTCAAACACACGCAACCAATACCAACCATCTCTTCACTGTTCAGAAATACTTTCCACAGGTATTTCTCATATTCCTTCCTTTTCTTGATCATCTGGGAACTTTGTTGTCAGTATCTTAAGTCCCTTTCAATGAAGAAATTCTTATTTTGTTGGTTTGTTTGCTTTAATTTCAGTTTTCATTCTGCCTCCAAACTTATATTATGCCCTTTTCTTCTTCCCAGACACATGCATTTTACAGCAAAGAAAAACCCAGTGTGATACAGCTTCATTACATGTCATACTCCATGACAATATGATTTTCTTCATGGTTGTGTGTATAGAAAACAGGAAAAAAATAGATAAAGAAGAAAGTTTTGATGTTAAGAATGCAAATCTCATTCTGAGAGGGGTGAATCTGTGCAGCTCCTCAGAAGTTAGTGGAGATTCACTGTCGATGAAGTTTACTTTTGAATGAAGTCTGTTCCCTCTAGCATTGGGTGTTACAGACTGATCTATTTCATTGCCTTCGCTGTGTTATCAAGTTGTCTTCTTGATAAATTAATAATGTGGTTTTTAAAGAGCTAATTGATATTACTGTAAAAGACCCACAATTTAATTATGGACACTATAATTGCTTCAAGAAAGATACTAGTTCATGTAATTAAAACATAAACTTAGGAACTATTGTACTTATAGTATTTAAATTTCAAGGTTATATATTTTTAATTCCATTTGAAAAGTGTATTGTTGTTTTTTTCTTAAATACACTATTTCTTTTTCTGCAAAATCCGTAGTCCTATGGTTCTTTCTTCTTGCTCCTCCTCTCTTTTCCTTGAAGTATTTTTGGTTTTATACTGAAGCTTCCTCAAGTGGCCTGTGAGATTGAAGGCTGATACTGTTGCCCTTCCATTCCTCAATATCTTTAAAAGACAGAATGGTTTTGACATTACAGGAGATCAAAAACCTTACTTTTTATTTTAAAGACTTGATTGCAGAAATGTGTTGACTAACATATCTTAGAAGTTTGGTACAGATGAAGAACTCATGCTTAACCTGCATTTAATTGCCCAGAGTGAGCTCTCGGGATCCATCTTTCACCCATGTCTTAGTGCCCCAGATAAAGACCTCTGTCTCTGCTTCCTAATTGTGACTTCCCCTGTTACATACAAGGTATTCCCTGATCTAATTGCAGAGCAGATAGCTCTTAAAATAGCTTAGTGTGCGGAAGGAATAATTTACTACAGTCACTTGCTGTAGTGTGTGTCAAGGGAGAGGGGAAACATCTTTTCTTTAATTTTGCATTGACATCCAAGGTGGCTGCACTAAGGAATCACAGCCCACTGTAGACTCCCCATCCATATCTAGCTGCAGTGCTTTTGGGCATAACAATGGATTATAACAGAGCTTCTCAGCAAGCTCAACTGTCTGATTAAAATGTTACTGCTGTTGTCTGTGTTATAACATAAATTGGGGAACTCCCCCCTGGCCAGAGTGCCAGGAGCCTTTGCAAATTGTGCTTGACAACTGGCCCATTGGAATCGTTCAGCCCGAATAATCAGAAATGCCAACTTCTGTGCAACTTTGGAGCGCTTCCTAACTGACCTATTTTGGCTGGCCAAAATATACAATCAGTAGCTGTGCTATGCATGTACTGCAACATAGTTTGTTTGTAATAAAAATGTGCAAAGCCTTTTCTTACTTTTTTTTATTTAAGGAGAGACAGGATGAGCTTTGGTTTTCACTCGTTAGGAACAATGCTACCTAGACACAGTCAGAATTGCAATGTACTGAAACAATGCAACTTACACCCAGATCTATTCTTGGCTTCATCACTTGTGACAAGACCTGGGGACTGAAACCGACTGCCTCAATATAACCACACATAAAATAAGCGTGCTTGAAACTGTGCTTTCAATAAGACAGTAGAATTAAAGTAATTAAATATTAATTTCCTTATTGTTGAAATGCTTCATGGATTAGTGCATTTGGGTGTTTGGGGAAAAGGTCTTCTTTTTCAAATGAAAATATAAGAAAAACTGAAGAATTCTTAGAAGAGTTTAGGATGTCAGATGGCCTATGACTAATTAGTACAGTGATGTTGTGCAACCAGCCTTACCCAACATCATTTGTGTCATCTTCACTAGTAGTTTCAGATAAGGGACCAAAAAAAAAAAAGAAAAAAGAAAAAAGAAAAAAAAAGCTGGCAGGGGGAATGAGAACTGTGTTCCCATCCCTATAAGGAGGGAAGAGGAGACAATTTCTCAAAGAAGGGAAAGAAGGAGTAAGATGTTGAATAACAGACTTAAAAGGACCAGCTGATATGTAGACATTTAGGTGTTGAAAGAGGAAGCAAGAGGATAACGAACAAATACGCAGTAATAAAGGTATCAGTTAAATCACATTACAGGTTCTGAAACCAAACAGGTTCTAGGACTGACAGTAGGACAGTCATGACTTTTCAAGTTGGTTATCTGTAAGCCCATTATGGGTTGTCACAGAAAACAGCCATTTTTTTCCTGATCATGAATTGCAGATTGTTATGGGTGCAGCCTGTAACAAAAGTCCATGATTTTACTATTGCACTATGCAGAGCATAGGGGATACAAGGATTAACCTGTTTTAAGAGAAAAAACAGCCTATCCTGTCAAGGTCAAAAGCAGCTCAGGTTTGCTATAGGCAATAATCCGTCTTCCTGGTCCTTGCTCAGGTTGCCAGTAGAGTATTCCTGTAAGAAACTGTCATCACAGGGAGGTGTGTTAACCCCTGAAAAATGTAGACATAGCACTGCCAATCTGTGTTTGCTTGGGACTGCAAAAGTATTGCAGTCAGAGGTGACTGCCATTAACTAGGAGGGATCATAATGACACCCTTTAGTATCCACTAGCTTGGGAGGGCAACCTGGAACCATGACATGGTTGTGATGCAGAAGTCTGCAGACCTCTCACACTCCCAAAGATGTATTTTGAGATTATTCTTAATCTCTGGGGGTTTCAGTTCGGCACGTCTCTTGGACACTACTTTTTTATTTTTTCAACACAGCAACCACTAGTTTGTGAAGTCTCCTCAGCAACCAAGCACAATACACTCTAATATTTTATATCTGCTGCCTTGGTCTAAATAACATTGCCCAGAACATGCCCATGCTATTTCCCTGTGTGGATGCACAAATAATTTATGCTAACTCTCCTCCTGAAGCGATAACCTTGAAGTTACTGCTGTTACCTCCTCACAATGTCTTGGCATGGCTTGTGTTTTTTCTTTCCATTTGCAAAATTTTGGAAGACAGTTTTCCGTTTTGTTACTGTTTTAAGGCAGGTAGAGCTGACTGTGCCACACCAGCAATAAGTACTGCACAAGTGTGTTGCTGGTCCTGTCTCTGGAGAGGCGCTTTGCCTTCGGGTGCCGGCTGCCGTCGATGTTTGTCACCCGCCAGCCCATGCCATAGTCCGGCTGGCTGTGAGCTCCAAAGGGTTAACAGCAAGCCAGTGGTGATGCTGTAATCCTCCAGGGCTGCCAGCACGCTGCACTGTTGTTGTGTCGGAGCAGGGGGGTTTGAAGGAGGCTCTGTGCTGGCTCCATCAGCTGCCTCAGTCATTTTGGGTCTCTGCTCCTAAACAACATGGATGCCGTAGCAGGTAAAAAGAATGACTGAAACCCACGCTGGAAAGGAATCTGTGTCCTTCCCCTCCCTGCTGCATCCAGAAAATGCACGGCCTCTGAGAAAGAGCCCTCATCTCCTCGGAAAACTAACACAGCGTGTCAGAAACCTGTGCCCTTGGGGCTTGCGGGGGGAACAAAACCCCGTTTGACAAACAACCCTCGTCCTGACTGTAATGGTGAAAACAATGCAGGTAAACCCAACTGCCCTCTGCCCTACTTCTCGTCTGCTGTAAGCAAATAATTCTCCAGCAAAATAACCAGAGGGAGCACTTTTTCCACAACATTGCTATTTTCTAAAATCTGCATTGACTTTGTCCTTACATTGACATTGCAACCATCTGGTATGAATGGTTTGATATGAAGTGGGGCAAATCCACCCTCTAGCTTCTAAAGAAGTACTCTTAGTGAACCATGCTAGATTTCACTTTTATTTTTAAAAAGGCTATGTGCATTAAATTGGGGAGAGCAAAAGCCATTTTGAAATGTCAGAGCTGGACTTCAGTTCCATTAGTAGACATGTAGTATAAGTTCAGGTATTTTTATGGTTTTGCTGTCAAAACATCTGAAATATTTGGCCACATAAAACCTTTGCAGGATTAATTAGCAAAAGGAAAGAAAAGAAATCAATTACAAAAACCACCCACCCCACAATTATTGTTATTCTAGGTTGAAGACGTAGGCACAAAAGTGGGTGAATCCAAAGTAACAAAAACATCTGTGTCTACATTATCAAACTAAATCTCTGGATTAGTCTTTCTCTTGGGAATCTCCCAAGATACTGACATCCATGATAGGAAATTTGTATTTTCTTTGTTACATAGGTGCATTTATTCTTTTGTAAGTCTCTGTTACACAAAATACACAAAGCTTTGGGATAATCACTGGGTGAGGCATGCAGCAGGCCAAGGGGAAAGCTGAGACAGCGACCTACATATTCTGGGATTCATCCTTTGCATGTCATGAGACAGAGTGTTTGCTAGCATCTCACAGCAAGGGCTCTGCTCCAAAGTGTCCCACTGGCAGAGAGAGAGGGAGAGAGGGAGGGAGGGAGAGAGGGAGGGAGGGAGGGAGGGAGGGAGGGAGGGAGGGAGGACGGAAGGAAGGAAGGAAGGAAGGAAGGAAGGAAGGAAGGAAGGAAGGAAGGAAGGAAGGAAGGACCTACAAACATGTGGATGAGATTGGAAGGTCTGATAATGGATGTTTAGGGAACCATAATAAACAAGGAAAACATGCTCTTCCTATGGTCTTCCTTTCCATCTTCTAAAAATAGCTGATGAGGGATTTTTAGATTTGTGTCTAACAGTCATCCTGTCACATTTATCAGGACTCAGTAGACCTTTCTATGAAGTGAACTAGTCCTTTTTAACTATTTTCCTTTTGACCTTCATTACATGCTGTGCCAGTGAGTCCCACTGCTTCATTCTGCAGCCCATGGAAAACACTTTCCTTTGTGATTTTTGAATCCTGAGGCTTGGTAATTTTCACAGGGAGCCTCTTGCTTTCTTCTTTTTCTGAGAAACAGTGAGTAATTCTTCTGCTTAACACTTAAGATATTTTAGTTATCTACTAATCTCCTTGGACTGTACTTTTTTCTGGTTTGAAGGGCCACAGTCTCTGCCTGAGCAAAACCTTTCAATGTTTTTATAATCTTTTCAGTTGTCTACTATTCCTTGTCTAATTCTACTATAATATTTATGGGTTAGAATGATCAGAAATGCATTCACTATTTAGGCTATGAGTGCACCCATGGATTCGTATAGCAGCATAAAACTTCTTTCTCTTACATTCTTTATACCCTTTATGGTAATTCTCAAACTCTGTTTATCCTTCTAACCAATGCTGGGATTCGTATGACATTTTCTAAGAAATATTCTCAGAGGAAAAAGGAAGAAGGTTTCTCTTGATCTCTACTTCCCAAAGATAAAGCAATATGGGAAGAAAACATCAGTTTCTTTTTCATTGCTTTAGCACTTTCACTGCTGGCTGAAGAAGGCAACAGCCCCCCCCCCCCGCCCCGGGCCAAATCCTTATCTCAGGATTTGGAAGGGCATCATGTAGTGAGGAATACTGCAGGTCGAGAGAGACATACATGGGAAAAGCAGGTGGAATTAATGGCATTGCAGCCCATTAATTTCACTTGACAGCTGGGAATAGGAAGAAAAAGTAGACTTGTGTGGAGTATAGAAAAGAGGAGCAGAAGAACTGTGGGTTCTTTGTTTCACTTGGAAGGAAAAGCAACAGCATTTTATGTGGTGAGATTGGGTAGGGATCAAACTGATTACAAGGCCGTGTAATGCAAAAGCAAGGATAGGTGTATTAATGGTTTATCTGACACTGTGAACAAGAATTGGGACATTTTCCAGTGGCAGACTAAAAGCTTGCATACTTCACAGCTGACTGGAAGCTTAACTTATTAACCATACTATAAAGATAAGATTTAAATGCTGGATAAGGTTCTGATTATTTGAATTTATCAATATTGTTGGGATTTGTGAGTTAATCTGGTGTCCCTATCCAAGTGCAATTTAATAGTGGGGCTTTCTTCTAGGTATTTCTTGGGCTAAAAGCAACATGAAACTCATTCATGGCTGTACAGATGAATTGACCTTGCTGTCAGAGAGGGATCAAGAAGCAGGACGTCCTCAATGATGTGTGGGTCACTTCATTATCTTCCTTGGAAGACTCCCAGCATTAGGGGACCACACTTGGAGGTACATGACAAACTGTGCTGCCCTTTGCACAGAGCACCACTGTATGCTCCAGAGATGGCAGGTGTAGGGCAGACCATGCTTTATGTTTGCCTCAGAATAAAGCAGCGCCTCAGCCAGCCCATGGCAATGCAAGCAGAAAGGCAATGAAAACCAGCTTTGTTTGTTTCTTCTGCCCTCCTGATTTCTGGTTTGGGAGAGGAGAGGGATGCTTGAGAAAGACCAGATGTTTCCTCCAATATGTTTGTCAATGCCCTTTTATTTTCTTTAGCAAGAACAGCAGACATTGAGCATTCCCTGCATTCTGCAGCTTCTCCTATCTTCCTAACACTTGAGATATGTAACACTGCTGCCTGAGCTTCCTTCTAAGGTGTGGTGGCATTGTCACCGGGACATACAGATGCTTTTTGTATCTTTCTTGTAATTTATGTGTCAAACTTGCAGTAAATTCTTTTCACTGTTAATAACTCTCTTGGATGGAAATGCCATTAAATAAGAAGTCATTATTACTCATCAGTGTATGCATGGAGCTTTCAGTGGGAACATGTGCTCAGACAAGGAACATTTGAAATGAAGGAGGCAAGCACTCCCGGACAGATGGCATTTTTCGTACTTGCTATAATGCTGCCACACCATTTCCAACGCATCAATTGGGGTAAGAGGGCAGAATGAAACCCTTAAGATAGCCCATTATCACCCTGTTTCTGTGGAGGTGATTAGTGCAAGAGATATGGCAGCAACCATTGCTGAGGAAATGTTGAGGTGCAGTTTGTGAGCTGCAGCAGGTCCTGCTGACTTGAAATGCTACCAACCAAAAGGTTTTATCAGCAGTGCCTGGAGAAGAAGGGACCTAAAAAGAAAGTGGCTGGCAGGAGAGGTTTTGTCACACTTGTAAAGAAACATATATTTGGAAAGAAATTAACAGGTTGTCACTATTGCAAAGGTACAAAAGGGATACTGGCCCAGCAGCAGCATACTTGTTGTCCCCTCTTTACTGCAACAGATGGGGTAGCTCCTTGGCCTGACCTGCAGTTGTAACTGCAGCAAAGCATAAGAATTGAGATGAATTAACACTGATCTCCAGTTCAGGAAGAGCATTAACTTCCCCAGACACTCTTGGCCAAATCTGTCCCTGGTGTGACATCATTTGAGCTACATCAGGTTTAATTTTGTTCCAGATATCTGTACTGGCTTTCATAGCAACAAAACTTTCCCCTTACTTCCAATGTAAGGGTGGTGAAATGAATTAGGTCAAAAGAGACTAAACATTGGATAAAAACCTTCATCCTAGTTAGAAGTTTTGCCTGCTTGAGGACAGGGTTTGGCTGGCTATGGTAATCATGGGGTAGTTCCAATGTACTCCAGACGTTGCATAACTGCTGCTTTAATTTACTGCAAATGTTATTCAAGGCTGAGGATTTAATTCTTCTGAACATTAAAGCTTACAGCTGAGTTAAACTCTTCCTCATAAGTCACTGTATGTTATATTCAGAGAAGTAAGGGATTTTTTTTTCTGTTCACAAGTTTAATAGTTCTTTTTCTCTCTTAGCTGGATTTTCTTAGATTTTTCTTTTCAACACCCATGTTATGTGCATGTACTTCCTCCATCACCATAAAATTTTCCTATTCTACCACTGACTTCTCTGAAATCTCCAGATAACAGATTAATTTCTAGATTTATTCTTAGATGGAGTACTAGCTTTTCATACCATGTTGAAACGCAGCGTATAAACATCCCATTAGAGTAGGAACAGGTATTTTACATTCTGACTTTCTTAAAACTTATTGCACCACACATATGCACGTTTCAGTGTGTTCCAGATTGAAATTATTGACAATTCAATAATTGCCCTGCAACAAAATTGAAAAATTGACCATCACAAATTTTGCTCCTGATTAATTCAGTTAATTAGTTGATTATCACAGTTACAAACAGTTTTTAAGATTACTTTCCAAAAAGGTTCTCTTCTTTAAAAGATTTTTACTGTATAATTTTTTTTCAAACCCACTCTGCTACCACTCTTCAGAATTTTATGTTCTTGTGTACTCTGCAAGAACATACTCTTCACTTTCACAGTTCATTCAACTGAATTCTGGTCACTGGACCAAGAAGTGTAAAGATACATAGCTGCAGCACAGATAATTTGTTTTTCCATTGGTTTTACATATTTTCCCATTGCCTCTTTGCTCTTGACTTGTAGAGACACAGATTCCTCAAAGAACAACACCAGGAGGTAAACTGCCATTTCTTTAAAATATACATATAGCTTTTAGTGGTGCCCCTTGGGAAGGTCAAATGGTGTTGCTTCTTACTTCTGCTGACCTATTCCATCTCTTGACTGCTTTAAAAGATCCTCTTGATTGTTCACAAGTAGGAAAACTCAATTGTGGCATCTTAACTATTAGTAGCAGTGAAAACTTTCTTGTCATTAAAGTCATTAAATGGATTCTGAACACAGGGAGGCAGAAAATCTGTTGGGAAAAAAGTGGTTATGTAGAGTTTACTAAGAAAGGTAGTTTGCCATAATTTTGAAAGAAAGGAATCAACAAGTCAAGTTCAGAAACGGTAATATAACCTACTTCAGTTATATTGAAAGAGTCTGGATTGGCTTTGTTGTGATTTTGTAACAGTAGATAATGCGACCATAGTTTTCTCTGTTCAAGTGTTCTGTTAAGATTTTCAGGATTTATTAAGATATCTTTTTCAAAAATTTCACATGTATTTATGTTTCTTAAAAATTTATAAAGAAAGAAGAATTACTCATTTTTACAATTGCACAATGTTATTATATTTACAATTGTCTCCCTTTGGCAGAAAAATTCCAAGATTGTGAACTGGATTTCTTTAAAAACTCTTCAGAAAAACTAACTAGGCGCATTATTGCAGCTAACATTTCCTTCAGAGAAGACAGTAGGAGTAACACCAATGTTTCACAAATTTGCCAAACTGTTAATTGAAAGTAAAGCAAAGTTTTAGTTCCACATCCTTAAAACATGATGTAATAATTTTTCTGTTGGAATTTTACTAAATTTTTGAAGTTTCATTCTTTTTTTTTTTTAAAGCTTAATGCTGATACAAAATTTTATTTGTCTAAAAGGAATGCTCTTTTTTGACAGAATGAAGCACTGTTTTTTGAGTCCTTTTGTGCTAACATGCAGTTAAATTTCTATAGATTTGTCTGTTTGTTTTTCTTTTCCAAAAGCACAAGAAACACAAGGAAGTAAGCTATAGCAAAATTCTACTCTCTTTTGCCAGTATCATCTAAAATGGACTCTTTAAAATTGCAAGTGACTGTCTTGTATAAATCAGTGATTTTTTTTCCCTCCCAGATATCAGCAGCGTTCAATGCTTACTTATCCATCTTTCATCTTCATATGCATTGTCTGATCATACAAATGGAGCAGATTTAAATCCTTTGCACAACCACAGCTGTAGCATGTGAGACTGTGCTAATGGAAAGGAGGAGGGAATGGGCCTATGGCTCTGTTACTTCTCCCAATAAAACCAAACCTGCAACTTTTTTATGAAGGTCTAAAATCTGTTAATGGAGGTACTGACTCATCTGTTCTCAAATCAAGCCTTCAAATGAGTTTTAGTGCTCCACAAGAGACAAGAAAAGAACTTTGACTGTTCCAAAGCAATGCCCAAGTTTTGTTTCTTCCAAAATTCAAACAAACTGAAAAGGATTTCTCTGAAACAGCCAACTGAGAACTCTGGGTAATGACGGATTGATAAAGATGCTCAGCATCCTGATTTCCTTCAGAATTCCTGTGTACAGTACACTGTAGCAAATATTTACATTTCATTGCACAGATTGCTCTTTCAAATCTGTGGTTTTTGAGTCCTGGAGCTGCCCAAGAGGGTTTGGGCTTTACTGGGGATGCAAGTATGATTTAAAAGAGGCAAATTTGTTATATTCCCCTGTCCCAAAACTGTCAGGAATATCACAGTGTGGCTCCTTTGCTAAGTGAATAGTCAGAGATGCCTCATTCTTGACAAATCTTCTGAAAGTCAGGGCACAATAACACTACTTGGAGTTATTTAATTTATTAAAGAGAAGTATGAGTTCATGTGGCAGATATGTGGAGTTGATGCTTTAATAATACGTGCTACTGGATGCAAAACAGTGAAGTATCTCTACTGTCACCTTTTCCATTCTATTGGAAAAATATCACCTTTTGTGTTTATCACAATTAACTGAATAGAAAGAGAAGGGACAGCTAAAGTTAGATATTGTTTTAGATTGGATTTCTTTGCAGAGATTTCTAAATTTCTGTGAAGAATGTTATGGTTACTCAAAAATCTATGCAGGTGGTGATGAACAAATCTATTGTAAAAGTTTCTCTTACTGACTTGTATGTCTTCAAAGTAGTCTGAAGCACAAGGTGTGTGGATACACATTTTTTACTGATTGGACAGATCAGGTCTTGCTAACCCTTCTGTATTAGAGAAGTAATATTACCATGTGCTGGGCTAGGGCATACATATGTATACAAGAGTGCACTTCTCTGGGAAAAAAAAAAATGTGTGTCCTGAAAAATTTGTGAACTGCGAAGCCAAAATTAAACTATTAAAAAATAAATAGAATAAAAGAGTATGAAGATGGTGTTAGACCAAGACAACAGAGAAAAAACCACACAAATGCATCAACACTGTATCGTGTTTTAAAAATGCTTTAATTAAACAAAAAAAGCAAGCAAGCAACCAACAAACCAAAACCAAAATCTCCAGTTCCTCATCCACAAGGACTCTAAAATCATTCCTCCTTGGAAAAGCACAAACATGTCAGAACTGGTGCAAAACTCCAAGGAGAAGGTCAGGTTGCATGAAGTAATAACCTGGGAGAAGCACCACAGAGTTAATTTTATGCATGTGGATGTGTATGTGTGCACAAAATAAATGCAATGATAATGGCTCTATTAATAGTTCTTTTTTTAAAGAACTTGTGTGCTGGTTTTAGTTGGGATAGAGGCAACTTTTTTCACAGTGTCCTGTGTGGGGCTGTGTTTTGGATTTGTGCTGAACACAGGGTCGATAATATAGAGATGTTTTCATTATTGCTCAGCTGAGCTTGCACAGAGCCAAGGCCTTTTCTGCTTTTTGTACTGCCACGCTGGCAGGGGGGCTGAGGATGCACAGGAGGTTGGGAGGAGACACAGCCAGGACAGGTGACCCCAGCTAAACAAAGGAATGTTCCAGACCATATGATATCCTGCTCAGTATATGAAGTAGGAGGAACAAGGAGGAAGGGGGGATGTTTGGAGTGATGATGTTTTTCTTCCCAAGTAACCATTATATGTGATGGGGCCCTTCTCTCCTGGAGAGGGCTGAACACCTGCCTGCCTATGGGAAAAGGTGAATTAATTTCTTGCTTTGCTTGTGTGTATGGCTTTTGGTGTCCCTGTGAAATTGTCTTCATCTCAACCCATGAATTTTCTGGCTTTTAATCTTCTGATTCTCTCCCCGATCCCACTGGTCGGAGCAGCTGCCTGAGGCTTGGCTGCTGGCTGGGATTAAACCACAACTGCTTTAGCTTGATAAGTATGGAACCCTCTGAAAATTATTATTATAGGCAATATTAAAGAGGATGAACCTCTCCTACATCCAGTAGTCATAGTGCCCAATGAAACATAGATAATTGTGAAAACTAATCTGAGACTGAAGACTTCTGGAGACATGACATTTTAGCTTGGAAATAGAAAGGGAACCCAGTCTAAGCATTATACAAAGTTCAAAATTCACAGAAAAATTCTAGCTTGAAGTGAGCAGGCATGCTTGGGGTTGGGGTGGAATCCACAGCACTTCCAAGTGAATGGAAAGATTCTCATTGTCTTCACTGGTGACAGGGTTAGGATTTTAAGAAAGTATAAGGACTGGGAGAAGGATAAACTTTTCATTATATAATTAGATTTCCATTATAAGCTACTGCAATTTTTAAATCTCTGTGCATCAGATAGACTTTTTGAAAATGGCTGTGAGAATCTAAGATGTCCCTTTCTGTTCTCTGCTCCTATCTGTTTAATCTATTAACATTCCAGAACAGTTTATTATTTTACATACATCCACTATAAAACTCAGAAGGACTTTTATGCTGGCCATGGCATAGCAACATAACTAACATGCTGCTATTCTACTCTGTACAGAGATTTAATGCTCAATAAAAAATAAGGGAGGCAACCTTTACATGGTCCCATACAAAGCAGTTGAGAGAAATAGCGACATGCTACATTTTTCTCGTTGGAGGAGATTAACCTTTAATGTTGGAGGTGAATGATTAATTTCACTGGTACAGCTTGCATGTTGAATAAAATCCTTTGGAAATGTTTGGAGAATAAGATATCCTCTTGTTTCTGAACATGTGTTTTCAAATTTTAATTGCATGGTTTACAATTACTTATTTATGTAATTCTGACAGTAGCCCAGTGTTGTGCAGAACTGAAAGAAATCCCAGGTCTCCATGTCAAATCATTATTCCTAATATTTTTGAGAACTTTGGATTTTACATTTTTAACACTGGCAGTGAAAACCCATTTGATAAATTAGAAATATCAAATTTTATTTCAAATTGTATAGAAAAAAAATCTGAAAAAAAAGGGTAAAATTATCTTTGTGATGCTTAGACTTGTTAGGAGTAAAAATAGATGATTGTCAAATATTCATCAGTGTTCAGTGGTTTCCATGGAACCTTCTTCTGTTAGAAGCAAAATTTGTGGTGTCCTGAACACAGCGGCACCACTCCACTTACTGACAAAAGGTGTAGCGTTTCTTCTTCACAGTAAAATTGGGGAAAGTCAAGTACATTGCATGAAGAGTGGTGTTTTAAAAAAACTGGGGCTAAATCTTTGATAATCAAAATCAATGGAGTGGTTTGTTCTTCTAAATTTAATTATCAATTAGGTGGAACTTCCTTTCCAGCTGATATGCTATTTAATAGGTAGCAAAATGTCTTTAGCTTTGTTTCATGTACGAACATCTTGATAAAAGCATGAAAGAACTCAGTGCCTGTAAAATCGAGTTGGTCCCTTTATTATGAAAATTATTTATAAAGATGTTGCAGGAGAAGCTGCAAAATTCTTGTTCCAGCTGAAGCCTTCCCTGCTGCAGTCTCTTCTTTCCCTTTGTGTTTCAGAAATGTTAAAACAATCCTATTCCAGAAATGCATGTTTACATTTGAATTGAAAAGTAAATAAAATTTATAACATATGAAATTGGAGATTTTTTTTGCCCTGAAAACGTATGACAGTCATTCCATTAACTTCAGCAAATGTATTCCTACTTTGTATCAATGTGCAAAAAGTACAATTCAGCTCTGGTTAGAAATACTCTGTATGTGCTGGATGGATCTTTTCTGCTGCAGGAATAATGTTCCTTTTTATCTTAAAGAAAAAAAAGATGGCAAACGTAAAGGAGTAGGTTAATACCTTATAATGACAGGGTGTGCTTCTCAGAGATGGTAACTCAGTTTATTTCTAATTGACACTATTTAGCTCTTCTGAAAATGGGTCATTATCTTCAACCATCTAAACACCCAGGACTGATTTACAGACCTATGAAATTAAGTATTTGGAGTTACTATTGATTTCATGTCTGAAAATCTGGCCTTTGTTATTTAACTGCTAATTGAAGCTAAGCCACTAACTTAAAGATCTCTAGTTGAGGATTTTGCTTGGGGTCTTGAATACAAATGCTTTTTGTAAATGTGAAGATTGGAAAAACTGAGATACCCTCAGTCATTTCACTTCTCAAATGTTTCTTTTTCATTACTTTCAGTCACATTCCTTCTGTGTTTTAAACAGGTGCATGTGTTGGCTTATGTGAAACATAGCCAAAAAATCAGGCATATTTTCAAAGCCACAAAACATTGCATAAAAATTTGAAAGGAATTACAGATTTGATAATGCATTTTAAGAACCCCAGATTTCTATAATACTGCTCTGGGGGCATGTTAATTTATCATTAATGTCCCAAGGTGTTATTCTTCACCCTAATTTACGCACAAACTTTTAAAAATATCTGTACCTGCTTCCTAAACATTGAAGAAGCAAGGCAAATGTTTTAAGGAACAAAAATTTTGAATAAAGTGTCTTGTCTTGAATATCTGCTTATAGAAATAATCTAATGATTTCCATTAAAAGGTTTGTCTCTGTGTATTTCAGAAGGTGTATCTGCCAAGTACTCAATATGCACTTTAAAAACTTTGGTTTGAACTGTGTGTTGTAGAAACATAGTGTTATTAAATGAAAAGACCCATGTTAATACAACATTCAGGATGAAATAATTTAATTGGCATGTCTGAAAATGAGTGTTTCCCATAATATCAGAAATTCATTAAACAGTAGCCATATGTTTTAGGGAATAGATAAAAACAGCAGTGAGCAAAACCTTTACCTGAAAGACAGAGAGGGAAAAGATCTGGTGACGTGATCTAATCCTGTAGCCAGATGCTTATGCTTGGCTACATAACCAGTTCTTCCTGCTCTCTTAAATGGACATATATAATGACATACAGAGAAGGCTTTCTCTATCAGGATACAGCTGTGGGGTTTGTCTGTCTTCTCTAGGTAATTACCTGTTTCATAAATTTCCATCTTTACATGTATGATTCTATGAAATCAATCCTATGTAGTAGGGACATGCTATTATTCTTGTAGTCAAGGATAATCTCACCATTGAAAAAGCAAGAAACAGGGAGTCTTTAGGAGGGGAAGAAGGAGAAATCCTCTTGCATCTAAAAATTATCTGTCTCTGTGGACTTGTCATCTGAACGTGTGCCATGCTTCAGTAGCTTAGGCATTCATCCTGTGACAGGCAAGAATAAATGTTATGGAGGTGTTGGTCTCTCCTGACTTTAAAGAAGCACCTAGGTGACTTCTGTATACTAGATACCAGGATTTTCAAGGTGTTGAGGAGACCCTTCAGGAAATCCCTAATTTAAGGCTCCAGAGAAAATTCTGTGGTGCTTGATCTTTTCTGTTAGAAATTCCCATTCTTCCTTATTTGTGTTCTGGTCTGCCTTAAGGATGGCCACCTTAAGTGATGTTCCTGTTACTGACATTTAGCATTTCCTGAGACTGCCTGTGGTTGTAGCTATGCAAATTTCATTGAGGATTTAATAATAGACTAGACACGTGTGTGGGAGAAGTGCACGTAGATTTGGGTTTTTTCCCTTAATGCTGGATATTTGGGTAATGATTTATCCAGAAGTTCTTCAGCTTGAAGAACTTGCTGGTCTGGTTCTTTCAGTTTTACAGAGAATTTGAAAGTTTAATAGCTATTCAGCTAATAAGTGCTATACTTCTGGTAAAAATGTGAGCTAAGGAAAAGCTTTTTCCAAAAGTATTAGTTATTAGTCTTGCCCTTCTTCTACTGATAAAGACTCAGTAACTTCAATGAGAGAAACATTAATTCATAATAAATAAGGATTTTCGGCTGTTCCATGCTTCTGAGTTGAGCATGTAATTTGTGTACCAACATAACTATTAGTTTAAAATGCTGTGGATTTGGAAAAGACATTTTTTGCATTTTCTTTTTCTGATAGAAATAGACTAATTTGACATTTACTGCTGTAAATAACAATATTCTGTGTCTAGATAAGTTTTTTGCAAATGACATATCCAGGTTTAACAAACCAGAGTAACTGCCGTAGTATTCTCTGTTAGACCAGCTTGTCTCTGATCCAAACCCCAGCATTATTTTTAAAACAAACAAGGATAACTCTGTTAAATACAGTGAATCTGATCTAAAGCTCGCTGCAGTTATTGTGGCTATTTCCATTAATTCCTATGGGCTTTGGATTAGGCTGTGGATTCTGAAAGTGTCAGAAGTGAGCAGCTAACATAAATACAAATATGTTTTGTTGTAGCCTCCTTTTTCCACACATTTGAACACTCCCTCATAATTCTTCTCTATAAAGACAGACCACCATCAGACAAAAACCAAGAAGTTTCATTTCAAGAAGTGAGTGTTTCCAAAAAGCCATGAACACATAAAGATAGTGTTAAAACATGAAAACAATCTTGCAATCTGAGGCACTGTGGTCAATGATGTTACCAGCTATAGTTAACTTTTCAGAGTGGGTAAAATGCTTATTCACTTGGATACTTCACAAAAACTGGCTTATGCGTAAGAATAAGTAGGTGAAATAGCTTTGCATTTTGTCTTCACGATGATCTCAATATCGCAAAATGGGTGTACTGCAGCGAGTTTTGAATTCCCTTTTGCATCTGCAAAGTCTTATCCTTTAATAAAGACTAATCACTTGCCAATTTGATTTGAAGAATATACAAGAACAAATGAGCATCTGTAAAGAAAAGGCAGAAATGTTGACTTTGAAATAGATCAACCAAAAAAACCCCAAATGATTGAGGGATTATTTGTCTATGAAAAATATTCATGCTCTGAGATCATTCATGTCAGAATTGACATTATTTTCATAATTCTGGAAAAAAGAAACAACTTAAGAAACCATCAAGGTATCACTTGTAGTTATCATGTCCTCTCACATCTTGATTCCAAGGTGTGTTTCGACACATGTCTATGACTTCTGTAATAGTGATAGGGAAACCATACCAACTGGCAGATTTTTTGAGACCATTCATCACTCAGATTTAGTGAAAATTCCTACAGCTGTAATGTGGTCATTGCTAGTTTAAGTAGATTTCTTTCAGACGTATTCTCCAGGGAGTTAGCTGAAGCCTTAGTATTTTTCCATAACGAAGAGAAAAGATTATTGAAAGTGGTATGAACTAAAGACACAAAAGATCATGATGGCAAAGCAGAGAGAAGCAGCAGAGGAAGCAGCAGTTAACATTTTGCTAACCGAGTTGCTCAGCTTAGTGAAGTCTGAATGGCAGAGATGGCCTGTAATAGCACCCGTGTGTGATGTACATTGGTATTGTGGAGCAGTTCAGCTACCTCGCTATTTCAAAGAAAGCGAGCAGAGCTCTCTCTTAGCAACCAAGGGTGCAGTTTCACATTACACCTAATACACTGTGACTGCAGGCTGCTGAGAATATGAGCAGTCCCCATCCATTACTGCAGCTGTAGCTTCCCACACTCTTCCTTCCTCTCAATCTAGTGATTGTGTGGCCATAGGGCAAAATGCTTCAGCTTTCTGATCTGAGGGAAGACAAATCTTTATCTTTCTTTTGCTTTTTTTTCTTCCCCACTATTTTGTGAAGGATGAATATTTCTCAGAGCAGCAAACCAAGCCAACTCCCCCTGCAGCTGTGAACAGGAACCAGGGTAACTGTAGGGTTGGCAACCCACAGCCGGGCCAGGAGGGCTGTTTGAAGTGGTCCCAGATAAAATACCAGACCTGCCAGTTAGGGAGGAATCAAGTTCAGACCTAGCTTGCAGCTATACCACAATCAGTACCTATCATAACATGACATCAGATAAAGGCATATTATACTCAAGCTTAAGGTCAATTTTATACTCTCTTCAATTTTATAATCTCTTCAGCACATTTTCACATCAGGCTACTACACGCTGCTTCAACTTCAGAGAACATTCTCACATGAGAGGGCTTGTTATCATATTGGGTGGACTGAAACACAGGTCTAAATGTTTTCTTAAATGAGGGTTTAGAATCAAATTCTGCAGTAGCAGGATTAGGTACTGTTCCAAAAATATGGTTTAGCTGACTTCTTTGGTACATCCACAATGAGTCAGAATGGCTTTGAGAAGTTAATAAATTTTTAAAACTCCAAATTTCCTAGTTTCTAAAATGCAAAGTGATTGTGATCATTGAAAAAAATCTGGATCCCCCCAAAGAGGGCTAGCTCAGGAGATCTCCCGTGTTTATGATACTGTGCAATGCTTCTGTTCCAATATGAAGCTTGAAATGTGGCCTGAGCGTATTTCTTCTTACTACTATCAAAATTCCTTAAGGTCTCAGCATACTTCTAAGAAAGGATAAAAGATTTGTTCAAACTCAGAACTCTTTAGGAAAGACCCCAAAACAGAAAGAAGTAAGCAGGCAAAGATGCAAATTCGATATCTAGACGTATAAAGGAAATATTCCCATTTTTTCAACTAGAAGAAAGCAAGAAAGCAGAATTTACATAGGAAGCCCCAGAAGAAGCAGGAATTGAATCTAGGCATTCTGAATGCCAGCCAAGAGGTTCAGCTCTCCTTTGTAGTAAAGAAAAAAAATGTGGAGGAAAAAAAAATTCCAGAGTTAATTTTCTGAGGTTTCAAAATATTCCCCATTCCATAAAAGTCAAAAGCTTTTGAAATTTTTTAAGTAAATGCCTAAAGAATTTCTACTGCCATATTGGATTTTTATTGACTTCTACAAACTGAAAGGAGTTTCATCAAGGAAGTCTGACCTCTGATTTCCTCATTCTGTTGCTTTTCTGCATTCCTCAGGGCCTTTTATGGCATGTCCCTAGGATACCCACCAGGTTGCAGGCAGCATTTAGCAACATCATATGGCACAGACAGTTAAGCAGTATACTCTTGATAGGTATTGTCCTGATGTAAATGAGCTGTGGCAGCAAATCCCAACTTTTATCTCTCACATCCCATGCCGGCAGTCCAATCAGTGGACCATATGCTATCCTAGAGCAAATGAACAGGGCTTCTCGTTTCTACCACAGGTGTCATCCTGTCAAAAGTAGGAGCACAGTCTTAGTTGTCACAGTGGGGACAGAGAAAGTGATTTCAGATACTCTTTTAAAACTGAAAACTGAAGTCAGAAGATGCCCATCGAGCTTTGTTAATGAATAGTTCTTTGCTTTTAATAACAGGTGTTACTAAAACCAGGTGTAGACTTGAGGAGAGAGATAGATTACTGCCTAATTCTTCAGAATGGATTTGAGCTGTGCAGGCTCCATATCCTGCCTGGGATATGCAGAGAGAAAAAAGCTGCTGTTTGTCCCTGTTGTGTGTCCTTAACACGGGGACTTGTCACTTAAGTGCTCCTTTGCTTCAGAGGAATTATAGCTGTACAGGGGTGTGAAATAGCTGTGAACAAGAAAGGAATGTAATTTAAATTGTTCTATGCAGAACTCAAACTTAGCTTGTCACTGCCTCCGTGTGCACTTCTGCAACCGCGGTTTGTACAGTCCCACGACAAAATGCCTGAATTATGCATTTTTACATTCCCTGGATAGCTAAACCACGTCACTGACTTCAGCTGAAGTAATTTTGACCTCATGAATGCATTACAAATGGTTTGTTAGGGGACCACCAGGGGATGCAGGAGCAGATGGCTGCTCAACCTGGAGCTTCAAGGAGATGATGATGTGATTTGGAAATATCACTGCTCCTTGTCTTCTTCTGTTTAGAGGACCACTATGAAAAACTATCCTATTCTCTCACCCCATGAAAAAAAAAAAAAAAACAACCACCCCCCCCCAAAAAAAAAACCCAACAAAAAAACCCCCAAACAAAACAAACAAACAAAAAAAACCAAACCCAAACCAACCAACCAACCAAAATCCTGGGAGTCCTTAGCACAGAAGAGCACACAATGCCCAAATTACAAGAGATGGTTACTGAAACAAAAAAGAGTTTAGAGACTAGAAAAAGGAAAGTGACAATACCAAACCCAGTTACCAGAGAGGCTTTGAGGAGTTAACAGCAGGCAGATATCAGAAAATCAGATCTCTGAAAATCCCCCGAAGAGGTAAGGATTTATGTGGTTAAATCTGATGGAAGGATTTAGTGGAAAGGGTCACTGGTCTAAAAAGGTAAGAGGAGTGGAAAATCTTTCAGCGGGGAACAAAGCTGCAAAATAAATCAAGATTAGATCAAGAGTAAAACCAGAAGGAGTTTGTAGAGAAAAATCATAGAGGAAAAACTAATATAAGAGTGAGAAGAGGAAGTTCACAGGAGGTGTAAAGAGGGGAGTTCCTATTAAATACTTCAGACGAGATCTTCACTTTTTTGTGCAACTGGAAACAAATCCAGCAATCATTGTAGGCTGAGCCCAAAAATCTCTCTGTACCCCTGCCAAGAAATTAATAATATTAAGACTGCGCTCTTTCAAACAGAAGGATAAGATTCTGAAGAAGTCTGTAGCCTTTTTGAAGAGAGGACATAAACCAGAACTGTTTCAGGGTCCATCTCTGGCTGCTTTAAGGGAGCAAGAGGAAGTGAGCAATATTATGGACTGTGGTTACAACAGCAAATATGAAATATAGTATTTCCCTTTCAAATACCTTATTTTATGTCAAGGACACATCATAAAAAAAGAAAAAGGAAGAGATTAAGTCCCTGAAGAACTGAATTGGGTTGGAAAACAGTCTAAAAATACAATCTGAATCTGATGTAGACATCAAGTGGCAGCACCACGATACTTCATAGCAATCTTATAGGTGAAATAAAGATGACATTTAAGTACAGGCATAAGAAGACCACAAATTTTAAGAAAAAAAGTCACAAATGGATCTGATTAAGACTGAAGAACAATATAAAGGAGATAATTTGAAGTGAAAGGTGAAACATCCCAGGAAATGCTAGAGACAAAACAAAACTCCTGGAACTGGATGTAATAAAATGAATTTTTTGAGGCTGAGAGGAAAGACCTGGTGCAATCGTATCAGAGAAGTGAGGCAAGATGCCAGTCTTCAACAAATATATCGTAGGGCCGCAGCTTCACCCATATTCTCAGTCAAGAACCTTCCACTGGTGCCTTGAGAAAAGGCTAGCAACCCCTCTCTAGAGGAGGCCTAGAGAAATTGAGTTTTTATTCTCTTTTCTGCAGTAAGTAATATTCCTGGATGGTGACGAGGGGAATGGATTAAACAGTTAGGATATGTTGACAGAGAATTAAATTAAGGTTAATCGCGACTTCCATCAGAAATTTTATGGCTCTAATATACACTAGAAAATGCTTTGAAACCAAGTGTGAAATCACAATACATTGTCAAGACCTAGAGGAAAGTCAGATGTTCACTAGCTCTTTTAAAGAATGAAATATCTATTAAAATAAAATTTGTACTATTGGATAATCAATGTTATATAAATATTTGTAACCCTTAAGCTGAATGAAGAAGAGTCATACTTTGAAAATACAATTTTAAAAAAGAATAAAATACTAGTGGTGGAATGATAGAACCAAGGAAAACTATTTTTATAAAATTTCAAAGATCTGGTTGAAAGAGAACTTTCCAAAATGTAGAGTAGTAGTTTCCTGCCATTTTGCCATTACAAGAAAAAAACCCCAAAACACATAAAGACACGGAAACTGAGCATTTATTCTTTCTTGAGTGGGAGTGGGATGTGGCAATTTTACTGGCTCAATATATTGTGTCTCTTAAAAATCAAGTTTCTAGATGAAGGAGGTAGGTGCTTCTGTTCAAATGTTACCTAAAAGAATTTTTTTTTAATCCTGTCTTGAATATTTCCTCTTTCATTTCTTTGTAAATCTCTTTAGTTTTCTTATAGCATGCAGGAAAGAGGAAGTTAACTTCCTGGGGCAATTTTAATGAAGTTCTAGGTTCACCTGACAAGAGCTCAGGATAGATAAGTACTGTCCAGAACAGCATATTTAGAAAGGCTAAAAATTTGTTAAGAACACTGGATCAGAATAATATTTGGAGGGTGATGAATCTTAATTTTTGAAACTTCATTTACTCTTCCATACTATATATTACATATATCTTATAATATCTTGAAGGATAATACATATACTTCAGTGTCTTGCTATATCAACTTACCACTAAATTTATTGCAGTGATCTCAGATGGTCTGAGTACTTCCTGATAGATTTGATCTGGGAAGTTTTTTGCATTCAACCAAGATAATATTCACAGAGAGCAAAGGTGGTGGCTTTATGTGACCAATTAAAAGTAGAGCAACTAGAGAATGAGTCTCAGGAATATTTAGAAGCCAATGGTAAAAGTCAAATTTAAAAAATTGAATGTGTGCTGGTAAAAAAAAGAATAAAGAGGCATTGCTGTCCATAAAGCTTTCACCCAGAATCCAAGATGAACAATATTTAATAGACACCTGTTTTGGAGAGAAAGGAATGGATTACTTAAAAAAACTAAGAGAAGTGAGGAAGTAGTCCAGGCTACCGACTGAGGCTGAGATTTACAAAATCTTTAAATAGATTTCTTACTCCTATATTAATGGGCATTTCATATGATTTGGCCAGGAGGAGATGTTGCTTCTCTTTGAAGGGAAACAGGGAGAAATATAGCATGCAAAGAGAAGAGAGTGTATGGCAACTATTTTTATAGGTTTTTTTGACAGAATATTTTCAGATTGAGAAATGAGTATTCTATAAGTGACTATACAGTACATACTATATATAGTACAAATTATAAAGTGTTTGCAATCTTACTTGTTAAGATTGTTTTAGATAGATGAACTGTGTACAGCAAAATTAATATCTCAAACAGCTGTATTGTATTGCAACATTTCCCTGCACACTCAACATTTCTCTGCACACCCAAAAAATGTGCACTCAGTTAGAAGGGAAGATCAATGAAAACTAGAGTATCAGCTGGATATTAACTGGGTACCAATATCAAATGGAAGACATATTTAAAAATTTTTCTTGGGAAACAGATGAAAATGTTCTGCTTTAGGCAAGAACTCTAACTTCAGAAGAGAAGTTTGGCAATAGATGTAATTGAGGTGAGGCACAAATGCAGATTGTTCACATCCAGGAAGAAGAATCTGGAGTGTTAAGTTTTTTAAGTTGGAGGTATTCAAACTGATGACAATGATAAACAGTTATTTAATACATAATACCACTTCAGTATCATGGTATCTGTGACTAATTTTGTGACATGTTGTTGACAGCCTTGCACAGCCCTGGATTTACTGTGGCCATCCACCTGTTGTCCTCCTGAGGTGCGGGATACTCCTATGAGTGACCTGTCTACTCCAACAGTGGGGAAGGAGACTGTCTGGGCCACTCACCTTGTAGCTCTCCTGATTCTCTTGGGAAAGCATCATCACAGAGCAGGACTTGTGTGCATGTAGCTACTGGAAGCCAGAAGGGAAAGGTAGAGTGAAAAGGCTGTTCGGGGGAAAGGATTGTCCTGTGTCCCAGCTGGTGGAGAGGAGGTATTTACTGCACATTCAGCCCCCAACTGAGCTTAGACTACCTTGGCATGGAGGCTGCTGCTGAGAGAAGACCCCTTCCAACTACCTCTAGAACCCCACTAACCTCTCATTCAAAAATCTTAACATCACTATGATACTGTTAATGGGAAGAAGTATTATGAAGGACTCAACCTTGCAGTCCATAAATGAATGCTGCCCTGAGGGGAGCTCACTACTGGATGGGAAAAAAGATGTTAGGTTGAATTGCTATGGGAGAAGAAAAGAAGAGGGACAGATAAAGAGAAGTAACAGATCCTCACCTTTCTAGGCAAGTTAAAGTTCATTATGCGATTTGCCTAACCTAGCCATTTTTTTTAAATATAAAAAAAAAATTAACAAACCCCTCCCCCCTTACTTTTGGGCTTTTTTCCCCCATGTAAGGTGCTTGTATCAAATGAATTTCTTCTTACTATTCCCCTTTTAGACCTCTAATACTTTCAACTCCATGTAATGCCTGTGCACTCACTTGTTTGGCTACCATTATGATTTGCTTGTATTTTAGTCTCCCAATGACTTTTTTAAATGTCAACTTGTATTTCTACTTTGCACTTTAAAGAGAGTGCCCTCCTGCAGTCTATCAGACCCTTCTTAGGGGGGGTGTAAACAGCTAGCCAGGGCAAGTGATAGCAAAATGCAGTTAGCAGTAATTATCCCAGAGAGTGATAATACCTTGGGCCTGTTCCAAACTCACAGACAGGCAGCCGAAGTCCCAGCTAGTCATAGCCTTTAGAAAAAGATTGTATACGGTTGAGCAAAAACTCTGTGTGAGCACTGCAGTGTGGGACAGGTTCTTGGAATAGTTTCCTGTGGAAAATTTCATTGCTAGTGCACACTGTCTTCCGTCCAAAGTATCCATGGCAATGTAAAATATGTTGCAGCTTAAGTATGGAGAGAGAAGTTGAGGCTGGATTGAAGACAGTTTAAACAGGAAATTCACATTTCAAAATGCTGTACATGTAAAACAACTCCTTTTTCACTGGATTCTGTCGCAGAGGCTGCTGTTGTTTTGCTTGCCTTCTTATTATTTGCTTTTAAAATAGCCTATATATTTACAAAGGCTCAGTCTACATACAAGCCTCATTTAACGTCCATTTGCTACCATTTGCACCACATTACAAACTCATTTACAAAGTGAATGTGAAAACAAATGTGACCCCTATGGAAAGCCTCACTGAGCCTGTGTGTGATTGCAGCCGTATGTAACAGCTCATAAATGGTGTCGGCTGGAGACTCTGTTTAAGTACTACAGCACAGGAGCTTGTCATTTCCGTAACCAGATTGCAGCATCTGTATTTCTCTTGCCCCTTTTCCTGGCGCTGTTAAGTCCGAGAATTCTTTCTAGAGCAGTCATCCTAAAAGCCAAATAGCTCCTCTGGAACAGTTCGCAATGCTGTCATCTTTAAAATATGCCATTGTGCTGTAAAGCACTCTTAAGAGCTGCAGTGTTCTGGCTTGTGTACTAACACTGAAGTACAGAGGAAAATCAAACGCACAGTCTCCAAAATAGTTGCACTGGCAGGTGAGCAGTAGAAACAAATAAATTCTTCTGTTCTCACCCATCACACAGGAACTCACCATGTTCCATCTCCAGACACGTTCATTAGCTGTGCCCACCCCCCAAGCTCCATTGCATCACAGTCAGGTATGTGCCTCTGGAGGACGGAAGATAACAGTAACACTCGTGCACTTACCAGTGCCCGTGAAACGCTGCGAAGTGCTTGAGTTCAGGATTCAGTCACACTGCCAAGGGTTAAGGCCTTTCTTCAAGGTCGTTCCCTTAGATACAGGAGCTCAGCAAAAGAAGCATCAATTGCCTTGCAATCAAGCAGATTCAAAACAAAAGCATCAAAAACAACCTTCCATGTAAACAACATTGGTCACTTTTGGAAAATCATTTAGTTTTTGTGTAAATCTTGAACTTGATTCCTGGAGTGTGAGTTCTGAGCAGCACTGACTCACCTCAAACATCAAAAATTACGAAGAATCTAATAAAGGATTTGTGGAAAACTGATTCCAACAGTTAAGAGCGGGAGACCTGCCTACAATTATGTGTGTTTACTCACTAGAAACGGTCATCTAGAAGAGGAAAGACAAAGCCAAGAGAAAAACTAGTGCAACTAAATTTAATAAATTACTTACCCTCTAGTATGTAGCTTAGCTACACACTGCTTGTGTGAACCTCCATATATATTTTCTTTACTGCCCATCCAACAGATATGAAACATATTCAGTGTACTTAAAGTATATAGAAGTACTCCTACTAAGTCCACTGGACTGAAATTTGAGGTGTTGAGTGAAAAACAAATGTACACAGCCAAATTAGGGATAATAAGCATATTGCTGTCTTTTCTCATAACAAATGCCCTGTGAGTATCAGTAGCCTGAGATCATCAGATGGGAATTGAACCCCTAGTTTAATGGCAGATGCTTCCAGTTATCAAGAATCCTCCCAAGGAGCAACCTGCTAAGTTTTCATCTGATGCTTTTCTCATATTCATAGACAAAATACAAAGTCAGTCTTGTGGTTTTATGGCTGAATATAAGTTCTCTGTTTTGCTGCCTTTTGTGTAGGACTCTTTCTTTTTCAGTCAGAATTTTCAATAGGCCCACTCCTTACAGAGAATGCAGTAAAGACTCCCACTGTCTTCACTGCTAAAATTTGATATAGTGCTTATAAAACTTGAAAAAAAAGCAAATATATTTCCAGTTATAAAAAGAAATGTGCAGGGAAATTCCTTTAATTTTCCATTTCTGCTAGATGGGCATGTAAGCTCTGTTTGACTGTTACACACAGAAGGCAAAAAAAATTCTGCCAGAGGATATTATACATAAATTTCCAGTAAGTATTTGCATAAGGTCTTTCACATAATAGTCTCTAATATAGTCAGGAAAAGTCATAAATCTTTCATTTTCTGTCTGCTGGCTGAATTGTTTTCTCTTTTGTTCTTGTTGCTCTGAAATTTTTTAAGAGGTAATGTCGTCTCATCTATCATACACTGATGGTGAGCCTAGTGAAGTTTGAATTTTGCTGTTTGGTTTTTTTAAAATTTATCTGTAGTTTTTGACACTTGATAGGCATTGTCTCTTCACCTCTTCCGGTGATTGGGATGAAAAATATGGCAATCATTCTGTTGTTGAGTTCAGTTGAAAGAAAGAAATGATTGCTTACATCACTTCCCAGTTTTCTCTAAAATGAAGATGTATTGAGGTAGGTAAAAATATTTGTGGGCAAGGGAAACATGCAAGGGCTGGCTGAATTTCTTTGAACTTCACTCTGGTGGTATTTTGAGGTTAATGTTAAGGGTTAGACCAGTTCTTGCATTATTCAAATAAGTTTGCCTGTCCTTAATAGAGCTCTTGAAGCAGACAATTCAGTGTGATATGACAACTGTCTAAAATTATTCCAGGATAAGAGAGATTTAATTTTTTGCAAAAGTAGACAAAAGGTATGTGTTTCATGTTTGGAAATGTGATTTTTTTTTAGAACAATTTAATTTGAAAGTTTTAATTTGAAATTTACTTTTTCTAAAGATTAATTAGTTTATAATGAGAAAGATAACATCCCATGAGCCAAACTGATGTCAAGTGTTGCATTATAGATCCAAGAGTCACAAATCTGAGACAGAACAGATAATCCTGTGATGTGAGAAAATAGAGCTGGAACAGATGTATGACACACTATGGGAGTGCTCACAGATATCTGTGATCCAAAGAAGTACATGTATTTAAACATTTTCTTTCTTTTTTTTCCCTGAATTTTCTTTGCTACTTTTCCAAAATCAACTCAGTTTTGAAACAGCCCTTATTCCCTGCTTGATTAAACAGAGATAGAAGGTCCGGCATTTGAATTGAAAATTTTTTGAAGACAGAGTTGTAGCTATAGTGATCAGATCTGGAAGATTGGTTTTAGAAATTTTTGTTTGAAAGATGCAAACTTGGAAAGCAAACAGGAAGAGAATAGTTATTGAGGAGAAATTAAGAATGGTAATGGCAGTACCATGTTTTATAACTGACATCAGTGTGACCTTTTAAAGCCTTCTTTTAAACCACAGACAATGTTCTGGATTTTAAATGGCACCTGCTTTCCATAGTATGATTGAAGGTAAAAATGGGGTTTTTTTTTGGTAAAGTGAAACATTTTTCAGTTTTTATGGTAAGTTCTAGTGTTCGTTATTTTATCTAATAAAATGTAACAAATACAGGACCTGATCCAGGAAATGTTTAGTCTTACAGGAAGGTTTACATAAGTAACTGTGTCCAGTTCTCCTATACATTTAGCTGTGCTGAAACTCAGACTACTCTGAATAAATTATTTTGAAAGGTGAGCCTGGAAACTGTCTTCAAACTAAATATTTCTGGGGTGTGAAAATGCAAAGAAAGAAGCCACAGTTTCAATTCACAGAAAAAAAAAAAAGACAGAGTATTTACTCTTCAGAAAGCATTTTCATAGCTGTATTAGCAACATTTGGAACAACCACCACATGTCTAATATCTTGGGAAATCTGAGCACAGTCTTCCTGCTTTTTCTGTCAGAAGGAGTGACATAACAAGAACCTTCTACATAGCTTTCCATTTTAAGCCTAATTTCCATTTTCTTTGTTTATGGTAATGGTCACACACTCTGGCAGTCACAAAAATACTAAAATCACATCAGTCTGTAAATCAAAATACTTCTGTTTCAGGCAGGTTGTTTCTAGCTATCTTTGCCATTTTCAACCTCCCTAATATTTGCAGGGGACAGTTTCTTCATCTTCCCAGCCCCCTTTTTTCTCCCTCCACTCACATAATTAAGCCATGAACTCAGGCAAGCAAGGACAAGGTGGAAGTACTGTCCAAACATCCCATCATCAGCACCAGTGATTTTAATGAAATAACATGCTGTTGGATTGAATGCATCCTGTTACAGCCTATCTAAGAATGTCTGTCTGCCCTCCAGAAGACTCGTGATTAAAAAAAAAAAAAAACAAACGGAAAAGCCTTTAACCAGCCTAGGGGGTAAAAAGAGAAAAGAAATGAGAGAATATTAGATAGAGCTAGCAAAAGAATGGAGTTGCTTGAAGAGCTGAATAGATACAGAGAAAAATAAGCCACCAAATGTGAATGAAAGGGATTTCAGTGTATGTCAGAGAAAAGGAGAGGGGGGAAGCACTGGCACCAAAAGAAAAGAAGAGAGTGATAATGGACAAAATCCCTATGTACTATTTCTTAGCAAAGTACACCAGGAGCAAAAGTCAAAGCTATAGAGGGTCTATATATAACTTCTCAAATTATGGAAAATAAATACTAGTCTTGCTCTGCATGGTGATAGGGAAAAATGTTAGAAGTTTTTGGATCTGGATTTTGACACCTCACTACATCAAGCTAACAAACTTTATACTATAACAACATCATAACACATGATTGAAAAGAAGGGGGAAAGGTTAAAAGGCAGCTGTTGCCATGGGGGAGTTAGAAAGATCATGTTAAGAAGGAAATTGGAAATATCTTTGTGCACAGGTATGCATACATGTGCACCTGTAGTGTTGTTCCAAAACATCCACCAAGGCTTCTGACTCGAGGACTAGAATGTGTGGCACTGCTGTCATAGTGACAACTAAATTAAACAATCACTTTTTCCCAGACTTTACCCTTTCATGGCACTGTTCACCTATGTAATCACGTAATTAGTATTGTCTAAACTATTGACTGAGACCCTTAGAAAATTACTGCCTTTGTAAGGCTTGGGCTGGACCTCATGGAGTAGTTTCTGAGGCCTTTAGGCATCTGTGGGCCACTGGAGAGATAAAAATAAAAATATAAAAGGATACCAGCACTAGTATCTAGCACACTCCCCCTGGAATTCCCCTGAATCTTACCAGTGTGAAGACCTGTCATCTGACTTTATCTCTGATTTCTTACACTCCTTAAGTGCTTACAGAACAAAATCAAATGATAGCATGACTTGAAATGTCATCTCTATGTAGATAATGCTTTTTCAAATATATCATAAAAGGGAATTAAAGGACAGCATCAATGTATTTTGGGGATACAAAAAGAAAGAAATTTCACAGGACTTCAGAGCAGATGATTGTATAATGAGAAGTGACTGACTCATGCTAAAAAAGGAAAATTTAGGCTGCACGTTAGGAAAGCTTTTTGTCAGTGATGTTTTTGGATCTTTAAAATAGTCCCTGTTGAGAATAAATGCTGGTCTTGGATGTCTAATTTCCTCAAAGAAGGGTGAGCTCTTCACTTGGTCTCTCTGCTCTTTGCTCTTTGAAAAGGCCCTTCCCTCTGGGCAAGGGAGAAGGATCAAAAGAGGGCAATGGCCGGGTGGGGATGGGATGAGGAAAAGACATACCATCCCTGAGCCACAGAAGGGTTCCTGGCAGGGTTGTAGTTTGTGTTACTGAAAAAATTTCCTTTACAAAAACTGCTTTCCACTGAAAGGTGTGACTTCAATAAATTCCCAATAATTTCTGATATGACAGATTCTCAATCTGCCTGCCAGTGCAAAAATTTCCTAATGTTTGATACTGTTGCCTGACTGTCCTAAAGTACTTATGACTTAAAGCTATTTACACACTATTGGTTCTGGCTTCTATGTAATTCTTTTGTTTAAACATACTTTCATTGGGAGGGCAAGCTCCCATGGTGATTCAAGGACGTGTACTTCTGACCTCCATACCATGCAAAATCATGGGATTTGTGGTATAGGATACATAGGTAAATAATAGGGCTTGTATAGAAGGGTGTCATATCAAGATGCTTCAGGAAGAACCGTGCAATATCACATTGCCAGTTTATAGCAGCTGGGGGAAAATATCTACAAAAGTATAATTCTTTTTTGCTCTGTTTCTTTTATTCTTTCTGAAATATCTGCCACTGGCTACTGTCACAGCTATTGAACTAAGTGGCCTTTTGACTCTGCAGTCATATTCATCAGTCAGATAATTTAGAAATGTGTGGCTTTTGTCCTTTGTAGGGTATGGTCATTGATTTTGATTCACTGTGATTTTGCGATACAAAGAATTTGACTTGAAAGTTCTTAATGAAGATTTTGCCGTGCTGCCTTACTTGCCTTAACCTTGTTCCCATTACCAGTTTCTTATACTCTTAATTTCTGGGGCAGTATTTTCCTTCTTCCTGCTGTTTTTGTCCATTCCAAAGTGCAATACAAATATTTAAATGAGAAAGGGGGGAAAAAGCAATCTTCTATGACAGGGGAAGGGAAACTCTTATTTGCTGAGAGTTTAATAGATCCTTTCAAACACATTCGAACACTAACATAGACGTTGGTGTTACACAGAAATAATGCAAATGTGTGTGTGTGTGTGTGTGTGTGTGTGTGTGTGTGTGTGTGTGCAACCATAGATGTAAAAATGGTGCTGGACCCATCTGCTGTGCTAGTAGCAATTTAAGCCACCTTTGCTCCAGAGTATTTGACAAGGAACATCAGATGGGAGTTTCTTCACTGTCCCAAGGTTATTTTCTTCTGCTTCCTTGGGCCATGGAAATTTCACAAAGCTCTCAAGTCCTTCAGCAGTTAGCCAAATCTGGACTGAACAGTCTGTTCAGTCACTAATTCACTAATGCCAGCAGTGGAGAATCGTTAATAGGTATGCTTGTCCACTACTCCTGTTGATTCACCAGTGGTATCAAACTAAGCTAAAAGACCAGAAGCTGTTGCCACCTCCCTATAAATCACAGTATCTTAGAGATTTGGGTTGGAAAGGACATTAAAAGTCATCTAGTTACGACCCACTCCCTCCTCCCCTCTACCCTCACCACAGGCAGGGACACCTTTCACTAGACCAGGCTTCTCAGAGCCCCATCCAGCCTGTCCTTGAACACTTCTGGAAATGGGGCATCCACATCTTCTCTGGGCAACCTGTTCCAGTGCCTCAGCACCCTCACAGTAAAGAATTTCTTCCTGATATCTAATCTAAAACTCCTCTCTCAGTTTGAAGCTATTCCCCATGTCCAGTCACTACATGCCCTTGCAAAACCTCTCTCCCCATCTTTCTTGTAGGCTCTCTTCAGGTACTGGGAGGCAGCAATTAGGTCACATTAGTGTGTACCAGCCCTTCTTCAGCAGGTCCTGTCGTGGGAGATACAGCAGAAACAGGCACAGAGAATAGGCAGGAAAAGAGCCTTTGAGCCTGACAAGCACAGCAGCTCTGGTTTCAATTTATCCTAACCTTCACCTATAAACCATTGTAAATATGAGGGTGGAGGAGATGTTGCACAACCTTTGCAGCTCTCCTTGCATGTGAAGCAGCAGCCTCCAGCAAAGAGCAAGTAGGCAGCCAGGAGCTGTTAGTACTTCAGGCACTCTCATTTAATCTCCTATTGCATGTGAGCTGACATCCTGAGCTCACTGAAATCATTCCACACATAATGCATTCCTAAGCTTTCCAGAGAGCTGTAGTGTCTTCACTATTATCACATTTTCTCTTTCTTGCTATCTTTAGGAAAGGGGAAGAATGAAATAAAACTATGCCCGCCTACAGGCTAGAAGCCAACTGACTTTCAATCATTTTAATAGTCAATTACAGTCAAGAATATTTGGTTTTCCCCTTCTCCATATCCTCACATAAAGATTTGCCCTGCCACAAATCATTCACTGTGGACTTAGAGAAATTGTACACACAACTCCCAGCTTAGCAATTAATGTCACGTAATAAGCCATCTATAGCCTTTTCTTAAATGAATATTCAGATAACAGATAAAAAGCAAACCCTGTTAGTGCATCCTCAGGTCTGTTTTAAGGCTTGTGAGATAGATTATGTGTAGAGAAGCTTGTGAATTGAATATGAACCCGTTGCTACATAAATAATGATATCAAACCAGCTTTTGTAAACAAAATCCTATCAGTGGATTCTGCTTTGATTTTGTTGTAATTGGTTTAAAAAAAGCCCCTGTAACTGCTTAACATCTAGTGACAGAACTGAAATATATTAATGCTAATAATGAAGTAAACCACTGACTGCCAGATCCTGATAAAGTATACTGTACCTCACTCTGGAGGTGAGGAGTCACTGGAGTCACTTCAGGAACAAGATGCTGTTTAAACATAATAAGAGTCTAAGCATCTTGTCCAAAGTATTTAAAATTTGTATTCATAGTTGCCAGTCCCCAGAAAATCTTAGATATAAAAGATTTGCATAGTAAAAACCAAGTTTATGCATAAATTGTGTTCTGGCAGATGTGAAGAAGAAAAAAAGTCCCTCTATGAAAAACTTTATTTCAAATCCAAATTACAGGTTTCATTAAAACAACCCTTGAACCCCCATCTGAAAAAAACTAGTCAATAAAATTGTTCAGCCCTTATTGATAGTTCTTTGATAAGTGTTGCTGGGATTTGTTTGCACTTTATTTTTTATAGTGTCTTCTTTAATAATGTGAAGAACTAATCAAATCTTCTTACTTCAAGAAATACCTGTATTCCTCAGACTTCTGCTTCCTTTGGAGGCTTCAGCAATTACCAATGAGTACAAATTACTTGCAGAAAAAAAATAACAGAACTAACTACATCCTGGTGAGTAAAAGGGTCATTTGAATTCATCTTGATAATTTCCAGTGCTATGCAAATAGCAACAGACATTATGATGATTCATGTGGAAGAAGTTATCAGCTGAACTCTACTCCAGAGAAATTCTTCCTAAATAAAAGTAGCATGATTAAAGGTTATGAACAGCAGAAATATCAAGACATTTAGTTTCTGGTTCTGTAGTGAACACTCCCTCTAGAATATTGCCAGTACACATATGCATCAATACAAATATCTGATATGATCAGACGAGTCTAGCAATGTGAAGATAGGCCTTTATTCATTATCTTACTTCCTTATGGCACTGCTGACCTCAATCCAGCTGAAGTTAAAGATGTGTGCAATTTGCAGCACATCTATAGCTCCATTTTAACTCTTTGAGGCTAAATTACAACTTTTAGTTATTTTCCTCTTGTACTATATATGTTACTCTAGCAATGTGAAAGCAAAGGATTTATACACAAGGTTTGTGTGTTTATTGTTTTAGTTCACCATACTATTAAATATCAACACTGAGGCCTCTTCCATTTTCGACCTCTGCACCTGATTTTGAAGGAGCATTGATAGGGGTATGAACTAGGTAGCACACTCTAAATTGAAGTGACAGCTATATTTTACAGCAACATATACACAGCTTGTATATATAGTACTCCAGTGGCTCTTTGAAGAGGTAGATATGCTCAATATCTGTGATTTGAAAATCTATTCAACATATAGAGTGAGAAAATGTGACTATCCAACAGAATGCAGGGTGCATGGTCTGAATGCCAGTGTCAAATGAGACTGAGATGCTGACCAACAGGACAGTAATTTTCATCATTGAACCATTATAATTTCCTAACACTAATGCACATGCTAGGCTTCCTTGAAAGCATCTGTTCCCCTTACTTTTAGTTGTTTAACCTGCTCAGCAATAGAGTGGTCGTGTAAAAATATTCTAGAGATGCTAGTATACGTAAATCTCATCAATATGAAATGTCAGCATTTTCAGAGACAGAATCTGACGCACTTAGACGTCATCTAATTAGGAAACTTATGTTGTATGTTATGAATCATAGCCTGCACCCACAGTTCAGATTCCCCTTATGCCGTAACATAATCTGGTTGCAACATTCTAGCTTCAAGCAATCTGGAAGTGTTTTAGGAAGATCCCAGTATAAAATGTGCCTGTCAAATGGTAGGATTTTCATCAGGTTGCTGTCAACAAGGTCTGTGTTTTCTGCTGTTAAAATGCCAGAGTAACAGGGCTGACTATATGAGATGTCAGAATATCAAGCAAGTCGAACTAAACAGAGGGATAAAGGGAGAGTTTCAAATAAAACAGAAGGTCAGGCAAGGTTTTGATAGCTATGACTCTTTTGTCTCCAGACCTTTCAGAATAGAAATGTGGTAAGATATTATTAGTCAGTGTGAGTAAAATACTGGGTGTGATTACCTGCATATTGGCTAATGTAACATGTGGTGAAGAAGTCAAAATTGGAAAACTACACTCCTTTCTGAGTAGCAAACTGGTAGCTAATGTTTGAAGACTGTGCATGGTAGGTCCAAAAAACTGTCAATAGCTTGGGGCAGGTTTTGACATTGACAGCAAGTGTTATCAGACAGACAGGGAAAGTCAGAATCCTACTAAGGGAAACTATGAGATAGAACAGATGTGGACTGTATTCCACTGAGAAACTAAACTTGAAGTACAGGAGAAATTACAGTAGCAAAGCATTCAACTGCAACTGCCAGTTTGACAGTGTTCTGCTGAATCATGTTTCAAGTTACGCTCAAGGTCAGAAAAGTCCTAAGAATTAATACTCAGACTACTTACAAGATCAAGTTTCAGGGAGATCATTGACGTACATATTTAAAAGAGCTGACACTATTTCATAGCCTAGAGGTAGTTCTTTGAGTTTAAGATTTGCTGGGTAACATTCATCAAGACTTCTGAGAAGTAGTTGAAAAATAAGCTAGAATTAACTAGAATTAAGTGACCTATTTCAGGCCATTTCACTGGAGAACCAGTGAGCTGTGCTATGTTGGTAGGTAGAAGTCAGCTGCAGGACAGTATCACATTTTACCTCTTTCCTTAGTTTTCACTGTGGGCTCTCAAGGGAAGATTGTACACATCCCAGTCATCGTGAAAACTATCAATCTCTGCAATAGAAAGATGGACAAGATCCATTGAAGGATGAGATATCCTCATGCTTTGTAACAAAAAGAAGCAATATCACAGCATGGTAATTACCTCTCTTACAGAGGTGCCACCGGGCTTTTGCAGTGGGGTCTGAGTGTAAGGACCAAGATATTTGAGGAATCACCCTGCAGAAGTATCAGGTTTTGAGCTCTTGCATGCTTTGTGTAATCTACATTGTTGAGTACTGATGTATGTGGCATTAACATATGGTCTAATTACATGGATCTTAAACAGTGATTTAGAGGAGACGCTAGTAACCCCAGCTTTATCTGTGGCCTCTTGCTGACAATCCACTCAGAGCCCTCTACAGGGCTTGTAGAGCATTTCTGGCTCCCAATGTCCCACCAGGAAAATCTCAGCATGTTAGTTTTATTAAAATGAATATCAGGAATATGGACAGAGAGAGAGTTGATAATAATAGAGAGTTGACAATAAACAAAATACCAGGGCAGCCAGCCTTCTTTTAAATTACATATAAATTATTTAATATAAATTATTTTATATAAATTATTTTTCCCATATGAAAGAGGTAACACTCATCATCTAAGTCACTTACTAACTGCATAAGTAATAGGGCTAGTTTAACCTTGACTGTGAATTTCCTTGGGAAATTGGATGTCAATATGTTTGAAGTTCCTTTGTTCCCCTCTGAATGGCACTGGAGAGGGAGTGCTTCCAACTTAATGAGATGATCAGTCCTTTCAGTTTATTCTAATTTATTTTATAAACAAAGAATACAGAGAAGATTAGACTGATCTGGTATTGTACCAAGTAAGAGGATACCATTTGCATGCATAAGGAGTTTTATCTTCTGAGCTCTTGTCTTGAGTCCACTTATTCCTCAAAAATATTGTCCTGGCAGACTGAGGGTAAAGAGACACTGCTGAATAGTTCCTTGAAAGAGGGTTAAAAAAAGGTTGAAGGGGATTATACTTGTAACTATTTCACATGTGGATATGTATGACCATGGATATTTTAGGAATTTTCAGCCCATGGTCAAGTACTTCTGAGTGGTCCAACAAAGGTAACTAAGGTGAGTCTGTTGTCAGTCACTTTGAATTCACTCTTTAGGGATCTCCACTTCCATGAGAAACTCTTGATGAGCTAAGAACTGGACTAAACTTGTCAACTACTGGGCTAGGTAATATTCTCAATGTACAACTAGGTTAGTCAATCAAAACCTTCTGTTAGGAGAAAAATGACCTCAAAGAGACTCTGTAGCATAGATGGGATATTGATATTAATCAGTAAATGGCTTTATTTCTATATTTTAGAAAATAAATCTAACCTGATTAGCATAAGCTCTGCTACTCATGACCTCATCAAACATCAAATATAGCCTGAAATAATTTTAAATGGTGAAGACAGGCAAATGTCTGCTGTAGCTCTGCACAGCTTTTTCAACTTTGAGGGCAGATTTAAAGGCTCTTCTTCCAGTTGCTTGTAATGCCTTGGTACCTTCTCTAAAAAACTGCTTACCAGCTCAAAGCTGAGAGTTTTCTTGATGATTTTGTGGGCTTCTTAAGGTACAGCAATGGAGGTAAGGGCTTTGACATTGCTCTTTGTCTTCAAAGCCCTGTTTATCGCCTCTGGTTGAGGATAGATAAACCACACCTATAGCTCTGCTGTGGGAGTCGTTACAAAGCCACCCATTCATTTCCTCTGTGCCATGTGGTGAATCATTTTTGTAAAGTGCTAGTCAGAATTTCAGAAACTGATCAGTGGTTACTTTTTTATAGTAATAACTCACATTTGATCTAATGAAAACAGCATTATTTTCAGACCTATTTGGTTCTCACCTTAAGTCTCTATGGAATAATTATTTCTTGCTAAAAGTCTCACAGGACTGAGTTAAAAAAAAAGAAAAATAAGCAGAAATCTCAGGTTGGACCGAGAGAAGCCTATATACTTCTTGATAGTGCTAAACTGCTTCTGTAAGATTTTATTAGGAATTTCTCTCTGACCTGATCCCACTCAATCTCCTTCTCCTTAATGTGGGCAGAACAGTGCCTGATCCTTATAAAGTATCTTTTGCATGTCCTATATATTTATTTGTGTTTTAAAGAAAAAAATCTCATGTTGCCAGAAGATATATCTCTCAAAAAGAAGGGGTGTTAGTCTCCCTCTTTCTAAATGCTGAGTTTTTCTGAAACAGAAAAAAAAAATTCAGGATCCTTGATTCACAGTAAAAGATTTTACTTGACTTAATTTCATTATTAGGTATAAAGTCCATTTTGTATTCAGAAATGATGCGGAGGAAGCTAACTGTGAATAGGTAAAAATGAGAGGTGGGAAGAAAATGAGGTGTTTGTAGAAGAACATCAACCTTCTCAGACAAATATTTAATGGCTTAAAACCACTGTTTTGAACAAGACTTTAGCTTACAAAATCCCCTAGTGTGATGCGGGTGAACTGAAAAACTTCTCCAATGGATGAAAACTAGCACTGCATTATTCAGACATAAATTTCCTTAAGACTTCTCATTTTACACAAATTGTGTGGATGTTTCTAGATTTACAGTAGAGCCCAGTTCTAGAAAAGTGGTTAAGATGCAGTGAAATTGCTACAAGCTATAGGACAGGCTGCGAGTAGTGTGCAGCTGAATTTAAAATGTCATCCATTAGAATTCTGCCTCAATTTTCTGATAAATATTTCCAGTCCACAGGGATGAAAGTAAGACAGGACTGGTGGAACTGTCAGGCTTTCTAGTATGATTTTACTGCCAGGAACTGTAAAAGGAAGAAGGGAGAACACAGGCAAAACAAGTGTATTTGTGCTGTGGATAATCTGGCCCGCTAGCAGCAGCTGATGAAACTGGTCCTTGTTTTCCCTGTCTGGAACAAAGAGCAAAGATCAAAGTTTAATTGAAGTCAGTTCCTTTTTGATTTGTTCTTCCACCTGCTCCCTCTGCTGGTAAAGTGAAGGCGACCTAAAGAAAGGAAAAAGAGACTTTTAAAGGAAGACAAAATGATGGGCTTACCTTTTGCATTTTGACAGTTAACTGAGAACTGAATTTTAGTAACCCATCTTTTAAAGTACTTCATGTCATCTTGTTTTCGTTGTCTTTACAAGGAGGGATTGTCTCTTGTAGTTATACTGGAATTCTTTCAAACCTTTTCATAAAACAAAACATCCTGTTGTCCTTTTTAGGTTTAAGAATTTCCAGAACAAAACCAGTGTAAACCAGTTTCTGACTTCAGTGATGGTTTTCATGTGTTGAATTTTGTCCTCTTTTCCATCAAGTTCTTAAAGCACATCATGGAAAATTACCACCACTTGTTTTTGTATATCATAGCTGAATCTTCCAGTTTTTTAAAGGGTGAAATTTTCTCTGTTTACAATCTCAAAACCAAATCAAGGTATTTGGTGCATAGGAACAGTAACTGTCCTCTTTTCTAAAGGTGAATTTTCACAGTACATCTGTCACAAAATGTATCAGTCCCACTTGCCCCTTTCTCTCCAACACACTATTGCATGTCTCATTCCCTCTTTTTCTCTGGCTCTGGCATTCCTCCAGATGGAGACTGAGCCAATTCATCTCCCTAAACAAGCAAGAATTTTGGTTTGGGTTTTTCTAGCTTCATTCTATCCCATTTTAATGAGGTAGATGAGCTGAGCACAAGGTCAGAAGACAGCCAGATTCAGCTCCAGAGATGTGGCAGTGTCATGCAATGAACCATTAGATATGCTCTAGAAATATTGTGCAACTTTCATGCCAAATTCTCGTGGAAAGAGACTGTAAACATTGCTGGTGGATAAAACTCGTTCAAGATTTTCATCATGTGAGCAACTGGTCCTTTAATAGGCTTGGATGAAGTGTAAAACCCTTGAAATATTTTGATTGAAGCTAGTTGCCAGTAGCATTAGCTAATGAGAAACCTGACAAAAGGCAAAAAGATCTCTTGCCCTCCCTCTCTAGCTCCTTCTCCTAGAGTTTGTTAGGCTACATGTCAGGCTACATGTTAAATGTTCACTACTGTTGTTACAGCTCTCCCTAATCACCAGCTAACACCACAGTGCTCCTTTTTATGCATTCCCTCTGAAAGATCACAATTCTCAAGCTCTTTCTCCCTGATCTTCCTCCAGTTTCATTTTGTCTCAATTGTACCCTTTCTGATGCTGTTTCTGAAGTCTGTGATGCTTCTTTTCACAAGGAGAGTCTATTTTCAGCTTCCCTTGTTCTCAGTGACCAACCGTGCATGCTCACTTTAACACTTTTTTACCTCAGTGACATCTTCAGATATTTTGTCAAAGTCATCTTTGTCGTGAAGTAATATGAGAGGGTCAGATGCTCCTTGTTCATCTATCTCGATTACAAGGGTCTGATTAATAGCCTCTCTTTTTTGCTGGATTGTGGAAATGAGGAATGTCCTTAGTACTCTTAACAGGAAAGGCTAGTGCTGCAGAAAAGCATTTGATAGGTGAGAGATTAATAACATATGATTCAGCTAGGGATTTGTATGGATTTTAGGACACAGAGAAGGCAGGCCTTGAGCTCTGCAGTAACTGCCTGCTTTCTATCAATTACTATGCACTTTCTGAGCATCATATTAATCTTCAACACAGTAACTAGGTGGGCATGGAGGATACTGGAGAGTTTTATGTACAACAAAGAACAGAGCATGAGGAGACTGCTTTAAAATTCACTTTCTGCAGACATTGTATCACCTAAATGTTCTTAGACAGCAAAGATAAAAGGACATGAGAACAACCAAAGTTAATTCTCTTTTACATTTTAAAAAAATGACTCATGGAAAATATTTTCTATGTGGAATAGAAAGCTGTCTGGAAAAACAATTTTGTACTGTGAGGAGCCTTGTACAGGATGTGCCTTATTATGGCTAAAACTGTCATCCTACATGTTGCCACCTGTGTTAGACACATCCGTGATTTTATGGTAATTGACATCAATCATTTGGAACAGGTCTCTAAATTTACATTAGTATGCTATCTCTTTTGTTTATAAATGAATGTCCATATCCTTACATGGAACCAGAACAGTTATTGAATTATAGGGACTAGTAAGGCAAAGTGTTACTTTATCACCTAATTTTGGTTATTTTCAACAGATTAGGGGGTTTTTCTTAAGAATTCCGAATTGGAAATAATATCTTCATTTCTTTAGCATCAGCAGATGTTAATTGTATTGGGTTTCTTTACTGTAAATCTTTTTCTGTCTTTAGATTTCCTGTGTGAACATCGTATAGCGTATATTAATTTGTCTCTATTAATTCAGTAAAGATGGGATTTCTTTTTTTGTTTTCACCTGAGCAGTTTCTCCATATTCTGTCACTATGTGTTTATAATTTCTGCCTTCTGGTTGATCCAGCTGCACTGTTTGCTGTACACACAATACAGCAGCTCCTAATTGGTAGATGTTTTCTAATGTTGAATTCATGGTGATCAGGAAGATGAAAGGATGAACCTACCAAAATTATGACCATCTGAGAAGCAATTAAACAGGAAACTCCCCTGCATTGTGATTGAAAGGAAATGAGTGGGTGTCAGCCTAGTGAGTTGTTCCATATGAATCAAGCTATAATGGGTCTGTTTTTCAGGTGCCTTAAAGGAGAACTCAGATTCATCCTTTAAGTCTCTTTCTGTTGACAATTTAGAAGAAAGTAAGCTCACATTTATGCATTCCCAGCCATGCAGTAGATGATGACTTAAGTGTGAAGCAAATTGATGAAAAAACAGAGAGGGATTTTTCTTGGTCCTTAATATTTCTGCTGCCCTACTGCAGACTCTGCTTATCAACTGCCCTTTCCTTCCTCTGTCTGATGCAATAGCCTCTTGTCCCAAATTTCTTTTGTAGCTCATCTCTTTCAAACCTACAGTCTATAGCTGACCTATTTCTCCTTTTTCAATCTTGGGTGGAGAATATTTTCTTTCAGTAATTTTTTGAGGTCTTAAATAATACAGCAATTTTTTCCTACATCTGAGATTTACCTTTATAGTAATTTTTTGCCGTCTTACAATGCAGGATCAGATTGATTAATTTGGTTGCTCTGTGAATTATCTTAACAGCCAATCTTTAAGGATTTCCCTGACAAATTGTCTCTGTCATTTAAAACAAAACGTGCCATTTTAAATATCACAGCAATCTGAAGAAGCCCCATGGAGGACATTTGTGTAGGATAGATCCCCTTATCTTATTCGTGACTGTCATCAGCATGGACGACTACAAGACATAACCATAAAAACTTAGGCGTGAAGAGAGAATCCATCATCAATCCAACGACTGCTGGAAATGAACACATAATTAATAAGTGGTTTGCTGTTCAGGTCAGTCTATCCTGACCTGAATATCATATGCAATGACTTATGGACTATTCCTTTTATACGTCATCACTGGGTTTAATGGCTCCCTTTCTTTGCCTTTCAAGCACCTTCTTTAGACACAGCAATTATTTTTATGAGATAAAAAAGATAAGAGATAGTAAACCAAAAACATTAAATAAAGCACATGTTAACTATGTTATCAGTATCAAATTGATTTACATATTTATAATGACATCGAGAAAAGACTTGTCACTAAAATTCAGATTGTACAGCTGGACATAATTTCTTTTAATATCTCCTTCATTAGCAATGAATACAGGACCCTAACTGCAGCTTACATAGTCCAGTCAAATAAAAAGAACACATATTTGGTTTCATTTGGCATTCTACATGTTTAAATGCTACAGCTTCAAAACTAAGTGCTTCTCTCTACTTTTTATAAGCCTAATTTATGAGGCTATTAATTTTTGAAAAAGAGTATTTCTTCCACTGTGTATAAAAAGCATACACATTGTGAAATCACTCTCCCTGTGAAGGACAAATGGAGAGAACCTAAATAGCAGGATCAATGCCAAAAGTTCCAACATCAGCAGTTAGTGGAAGACCTGGATAGTACATAATAAGCAGCGCACTTAAAATGGAATTGTGATTGGGATGAGCCACGTATTGGTAGGAGATGATTCCCAGTGAAGACAACAATTCTACAGTATAAAAAGAAGGGAAAAAAAAAGGTTTGCTATGCCTCACTTTGGCTTCACACTTGGAGAAATATCCAAAGCATGCTAGTCAAATTCTGTTGTCATATGGTAGGAGTAGGTGTGCTTTCATGAAAATGGCCTACATCCAGGTAGGCCCCAGTAGATAGTGATTTATAGCCTGAATTTTACCTGAATGTGAGCTGGATATTTTAGTAAAAGCAGTCAACTCATGTCTTTGAAGGCAGGATTTCCCAGGCTATATAGAGAAGAACTGGTTCTACTGGTTCCTGAGGCTGGTGCTCTCACCTCCACCACACCCATTCCATGTTCTCTGCACCTCTGAAACATACCAACAGAGCTTTTATCTGTTGAAATGTCTTCAAACCCACTGGATTTTGGTCCTTCGAGTCACTGGTTTTTATTACTGGGAAAGTAAGAGTGTTTGTACAGCTCTTGCTATCTGCAGAAATACTCACAATCTCAAAATGACCTAATCTCTTTTTAGTGCAGTGATTGCTTTCTCTGAAAATATGGATACATTTTTAAAGCATAATATTAATCTCAAATTTTAAAATTCAGCCTGAAATCACTGAGCAGAAGCAGTGCACTAGAGGATTTGGTCACAGCCTGCCAAGTTTTGTTACACAAAGTACAAATTCACGTAAAACACATTTTCATACAGGCTGCTGTCTTGATCAATCTTGTTGATTCATTGTATGAACTTTTATTGCTCATTAACTGCAGATGCAATGCAAGTAAGATTTGATATGGTAGGTTATAAATGGATTTAAAAATATTTACTATAAAAGGCAAATCATCATCAAGTGGTTACTGATAAAAACTGCACATTTCAGAAGCTGTGGGGGAGTGCTCAATTATAATAAAGAGAGAACATCAAGAGAGTGACATGAATTGTTGAGTAACCAGCTTCAAGCAAACAAAATGTGTTTCAGCACAGATATGGGATATGGGCTTTTAAGAAAGGATATAGGCCCCTTAAAGAAGGTGGGACCCTAGTATGGAAGGAAATGACTGAAAAAATTAGCTGGTAGAAGTAATACTAAACTGAAAAAACATCTGTAGTTTGATGCCGTGGCTAATGGAGTTAGCACTGCTGTAATCATTGGTACACTGTCTACCAAAATGCTTTCTATCCAAAATATGTGCTTGAGAAAAATGTTAAATAGTCACTTTGGAAGAGATGCAGATGATTAAAGAAAGAGAAGCATGACTTACAGTGAGAAAAGGAAAAAAGCTCACTAATGCAGAAGTACACGGGTGATTTGATTGCTGCCTGTGAAAAACATACACTAGAAGGCAGCTCTTAAACATGATAAATGAAATGTAAGTTGATCTGATGTTGAAAGTCACAGCTAGAAATAAACTGAAAATGTCTTGGGATAAGAAAAATCAGTACCCGAACATCTAAGAAAGAATTGTAAGAGATGTGTCACTGGAAATTTTCAAAGGAAGTATGCTCTTGGATTTGAAGTAAGAATTAATTATAAGACTTGTAGCCTTTTGTGGCACAGGGAATCAGTAGTGCAATATGATGCCTTACAGTATTCCCTCCTGTGCTTAAAATATGTGAAGTTATATTTGTACATGGATCTATTCACAATGTGATAAACATTTTGAACAGTGTGATAAATACATCACCAAATATTCATTGAAATAAAAAGTAAGAGGTCTCTAACTGCTTTTCTGCACTCACCATTAATTCTCTTTGAACTTGAGCATATTGAAAAGTGCTTTGAAAACAACATGCTTATAAAATTATGACAATACATCTTAAATTACTCATCAATCACTGTTAATATTAGTGAAATAAAAATAATTCATAGACAGTAAGGTTCTTAAATATTTGTCTTCTAATGAAATACTACCCCATAAAAGCATCTTACATAATGTACCAGTGACATTAACCAATGTCTACCCAAAACAAAAAAGATTAAGCAATAGCTTAGAAAGCAAGGTTATGGGCACAGTATGAGAACCCAAACAACTTAAATTCAGCCAATTAAGCTTGCCATAAAGACCACAGAGATGATGGAAAAGACTATATCAGAAAAGAAATCTATGTCTAGGTCTGATTAATATTTTTGACACTGTATTCTGTTGAAAAATGAGGCTTTGCTGAAATGAAGTTCCTTATGAAATCTTTTATATTTGTTATGAATCTGGCATATAGGTGGGCAGCTCTTGCAAAGGTGAAGATTTGGCAGCCTTGAAAACCTTGATTGCAGTGTATTTATTATATCTAAAAAAGAAGCCAAAAAATTGATAGAAGGTGGCTCTTCTCAACTGAATACAAATTCAGGCCTTATTGACAGAATAAATGTATTCATATCAATATACTCTCCATCTCCCTTAATTTTTACATTCTACAAAAATGGGAAAAGAGAAATCACATGAATAACTGAGTCTTTTAATTTGAATGCAGCATTGTATAAAGTGTTAGAAAATATTTAAAAGAAAAAATAATTAAAGCCTTGAAGGGAAATGCAAAATGGGATAATCCTGGCTTTATCACATAAAGATGGTCTCAGACTGTAATCTTTTTGGGTAAGATAATTGACCTTTTACAGAGGGACAATGAGATAGCCTGAATTTTCATACATGTTAGAGCAGCACTTATTATAGTGCCAAGGCAAATTATTACTGAAGTGGAAATTACGAGGATCACCGCAAGAGCTGATTAGGTCGATGAGTGCTGACTAGCAGAGACTTCAATGTATGAAAAGAGAAGTTCTCAAGACAAAGATGGCAATCTGCTGACACTTCCTCACAGGACAGTCTTGAGACTTGTCCTACACTCCTTAATAATTTTTGGGTTAAGAACAAGAGGCAGAAATGGTAGGGATTTAGCAGCATAAGGTCATGCATGCATGGGCTTTTAACCCAGCCAGAACTTTGTAGTGAGTCTGCCTAAACATACTTCTTATAGTGAGCTCTTCAAAGTCAAAAAATATGAGACTTTCATTCTCAAAAGACCAGGTTTAATTTGTATGTACACTAGAACAGTTTGTGTTTTACACAAAGAAAGTCCAGTGGCTAGGTGAGCTGGCAGAGAAGAATGAATTCATAAACAACCTGCCTCCTGCCCACAGAAACTTCATCATCTGGATCCTTCTTTCTAGTTGTGATTTCAGTCCACTGAGTGGCTTTCTGGGTTGCCAGACCTCTGTGTTGTCCTCTCTTGGAGCATAACAAGAAGGTATAGAACTCTAGCCCTGGCTATGCTCCCTGCCCCTTAGAAAGCAATCTCTCCACTCCTCCACTGCTCTGGAGGACTTTTCTTGCCTTTTCTTCTGCCTGCCACTCCCTGCCTTCATAGAAGTGTTTCTCTTCCAGGTATTTGCTTGAAGTTAAGAACAGTCTCTTCCTCTCTCTAAGGGCTGTGTGAGTCAGTTCTTTCTTTCTTAAAGTAATATAACAGAGCAGTACAAACTACTTAAAAGTACCATCCATCATAGGGAATAAAGCAGAAGAAAAATATCTTGGTGTATTGGTTATTGGAGGGTGGCTGTTGGCAACCATTTTGAAGCAGCTTTGAAATGAGGTATTAGGACACATTGACTCAAGTATTTCTAGTAGAGTTAGAAATGCAGTTTCATTTTATGAAGTACCAAGAAGACTTTTTTTGTAGTATTGCATGCAAGTTTTCACAGGTTCAAAAACAGACTAAAATGGAATAGTTGCAGAGGAAGGAAGACCAAAAGACTTTTAAAAGATAGTTGTACATCAGAAAGGAGAATATCTGAATAATAACGATGTCATCAAACCAAAGAACTTCAGGTCAAAAATGAGGAAAAAAGTCCTAACATGTTTCTAGGGCATAAGATTAAATGATCTTGCTAACAATGGTAGCAAGAGTAAGAAGCCTATGATGTCTTAAATACTGAACTTCTATAAACATCAGTCTATAAAGACTATATGATAGTAAGAGTAAATTTTGGAGGATGGGAAATTAGGATGTCTTGAGTACCCAATATATTTGTATCTCTAAAAATCACTGGTTTGAGAAGCGTCTCACTATTTGTCTACTCTATGCCTAGACAGTAAAAAAATCTATATTTTCTTCCCCTGGTGTCCTGTAGAGATTAGAAAGTTGTGTGTTGTCCTCATGTGCTCCGCAATAAGCCAGGCAGATTTAAAGTGAAAGAAGAACATTTAATTTAGGAGAGATTGGCAGGGACCATTAACTTGAGTTTCTTGCTATTCTCTTTTTTGAGGGCCATTCACTACGTTCCAAGACACTCTAGAAGTTTTGTTTAGGAACTACTCTGCTATTTCAAGATCACAGCTCAGTGATGAGAATGCTGATTTTTTTTCCTGCAGTACATGGTAGCTGTGAATTAGTCCAAGTCTTACATTTATCAGAAGGTTTTGAGAAGTGTCTGTGGTATGTTGTATTTACAGAATGCGACTGCTGTGGAGTTTTATAAAATGTACATATATTCTATGGCCACTACAGTTGTAGGTAGACTATATGACCCTGAACTACTTGTTCATGGGCGATATTTTGATTCGGGAACAAGGATGCTTACATGGAGAGAAAAACAAGAGGAAGAAATAACAAGAAATAACATGCTGATAAGGCTTCCTCACTGGAATTTGAATCAGTGCGATTTCCAAACTCTGGGGTATATAAGGATTCAAATGAGCTCAGTAGTCCTTTTGTCTGCATGTTTAAAACTAAACAGAAATTTCATATCTGTGGTTCTGTCTGGAGTGACAATTGCTTTCAACTTGTCTCTCAGCTAAAACAGAGGCATAACAATAAACCAGAGAATGTAAGTGAGAAAGAAGAAGAGTGATGGAGACAGAAGTACTTACATTTGGTGTCACATTGTAAAACAAAAAAAAATACATATTTTTACTAAAGTATTTTGAAAATAATTGGGACCATCTGCTATTCTCAGGACATTAATTATTAAAACTTATGAAAAACTGAAAGCATAATGGCTAATAGATCCTAAATGGTTATAAATCTAATTCGTGTTTTATCCTCTTACTCTGTCTGATGCAAACAGCTGATCAGCATGTAGCAAAAACTGTTTCATCAGAATTATAGTGAATTTAAGGGTAAAATTGCAGTTCTTGAAAATAGGCTGAAAGAGCTGAAAAATTACTTCAGTATAATTTTGTAGTATTAGGCCCACTTGTTCACAAAGTTGCATCTGTTTATCTAGATACAGTTTTAAAACTTAATTAAATTCTTACAAAAATCCCATGTGGATATTCTTGATTTGGTTTTAATCTAACACAAATTAATCAGAATTAAGGCAGTTCCTTGCAGGGTTTGAGGTTTTCAGTCATGTGCACAAGGGAATTTGCACCACTGTCACTAAACTAAACCATTGATTGTGGTTCAGTTAGTAGAACGTTTATGTAGGAAAAAGCTCTCATTTTATTGATCAGCCTGAACTACCAATTGTAGATCCAAATCCAAGACTCAGGAAAAATGTGGGTATGCTGAAATAGTGGTCGAGGCCTAGGCCATTCTATAAAAAATCATGGAGTCATTCCCTCTGCTAAGCTCTAACATGTATTTTTGCAAACTCCCTCAGTGAAAAATGTGACTCAGTTCAGACCAAATCTGTGGGTAATCGTAGTTTAAACAAACACTATAATATTGTGTAATGAGTCTGAAAGTACATATGCGAAGTGCATGTACAGCCATGCCGTTTAAATTAATGGGATGCTGTACATCTGGCAGGATTTTCACAAATTATAGTGCTAATAAATTTGTATTAACTGGGGTTCATCTAGACAGAAAACAACATACAGGCAAAACCATATAATCTTTGTAAATGGTTATCTTTGTACTGTGATACACATTCACTCATGAGAGGAAAAAAAAACTACTCGGGGTTTATGAACTACTGATATTCATCCATAGATAATGCTAGAAACAGACTGCTGGCATATTAAAGGGATTTATGTATACTATTATTCAGTATCTTTTGAATCTGTACCACTCATGACAAGCAAAATTCCAAACGTGGTCAATCATATCAAATGTATCGTATTGTTTTTTGTAGCAGGTAGCAGATGAAAAGATAAAACATGTTCAAAAAGACATAATTTAGAGGTAAAGAATTACAAATGTAGTTTTAAATCAAGCAGTTAATCAAAATAACTAAAATCTACCAGAGAAAACAGGAAGAAATTATCAGATATTACAGTATTATGAAGCATGAACTTAAAATTAGATGGAATAGAGTATTCTCCTGTCCTAAGATATATTCTCACAACTGCATGACTGAGCAGCAGCTGATGACAGCCAGATGGCACCATCCAGAAAGCCCTTCCCGAAGTAACAGCCAAGGTTAAAAATGGTACTGCACTAGAAGCCAAAAGTTAAAAAATGTTACTCAACAGTCATAATTTGAAACTTAGACGTTCAGTATATACTGTAGTTATAACTATGCATATAGAAGTAAGGCTTCTGCTTGGGTTACCTGTGCTCAACTGAAGTTTTACTGCCTCTTTGTAATACATTTAGTATTGTAGCCAGATATTTATGATGCCTGAGCAACCAACTTACTGGTATTTGCTGTGGATGATTTCTATTTGCCAGTAGACTGATGTAACTATCCTTTTAAACCAGACTCCTCCCAGAAATGCTTAAAGCTAGTGGTCTTTAAATGCTTAAGCTCTTCTGCACAATACACTACATGCCTATTGGTATTACTAAACAGTAATAAATACTTAAATGTTACAATATTTATATTTATAATATTATAAATAAATAAATACCCTTCCAAATCTGCCCTTCAGAGTAGTATATTCTGTAGGTATACTCCTTTGGTTAACCAGGATCAGGGCTTGGTTTCCTTTAAACAAAAGCTCAACTTGAAATATGTTGTTCTCTCTGTTAACAGGAGGCCTTCTCCATCATTCTTTTCTTGTAAAAGATTCTGAAACAATTTTCTGTTGTATGATACCCCACCTTTGGCAGTGCTTCACTGAACTGGATGGAGCTTTCTGCTGCAAATACAAACACACTGAGGTGTGGGGACGAAGCCTATTTACTGTCTAGAACCACTGTTCTCCTACTCTGAAAAATATCTTCTGCTCATATCATCTGATACAAGCAGCGATTTTCCATACAGGGCTCATTTGCTGTTGCTTACAGAAAAACAAAAGCACAACAGAACAACTGCAACAAAACCAAAAACTTCCTGAGGAAAACGTGAGGCTAATTTTGATTATGGACTTTCACTCATCCTGAATGAGTGAATTGCTGGCTCCATCATCTCCAGCCACAAACGGTACAAGAGCCTTACATCACTGTTCTTTTGTTTCAGTATATTGAGCTGTAGCTGAAATCAGTTCCTGGTGCTTTCTAATTGCTTGTGATTTGCATTACATGTCAGCATCATAAGGTAAACTGATGAAATCGTCTCACTCCAAAGAGCATAACCACTGAAAATGTGGAACTGGATTTAAAAAGGATTAGACACATTCACAGGGCAAAGAACATGTTATCTGAATGCAGATTTGGCACAGAAAGCTCCTAAATGGTTTATAGTCAGAAGGCAGAGGATTGTCATGAGGATCACTCTTTACTATATGCTTTACTAATATCCTTATAATCTTTTTTTTCTTAGATTTCCACTATTAGGTGGCAGTGGCTGCTCCCAAGCACTCTCCCCCTTTCCATTACAGAGCCTTGTTAAACTAGAAATTTATTTGGGCATTATTTTTGCATAATGTGACCTGAGGTTTCCTTGGAGACCTGAAAGCTTTTCAGGGCTATCAATCTTCAGAAACGGTGTGTCCTTTGTATTTTCTTTTTACTTTCAGTACCTATTTCTTTTTGCTACATTTTTCTGTTCTTCAGCATTGCTTGCTGCATTAAAAGAAGAATGACCAGCAGGGTGAGGGAAGTGACTCTCCCCCTCTACTCTGCTTTCATGAGACCCTACCTGTAGCTCTGCATCCAGCTCTAGGGTCCCCAGCACATGAAGGACATGAATGTGCTGGAGCAATTCCAGAGGGGCAGGAAGGCAGTCAGAGGGCCAGAGCACTTCTCCTGTGAAGACAGGCTGAAAGAGTTGGGGTGGTTCAGCTTGGAGAAGACAAGGCTCCAGGGAGACTTTTCCTTGTGCCTGTATCATATCATCAGAACACAGTAAAGTGGCTACAGTTTGAGGGGACAGCTTTTCCATGGCATTACAGCATGTTCCAGCTGCCCCCACAACTTTGCCACAGTCAAAGAGGTCACTAATCTCACCTTACAGTTGCTGGCAAAGCAGCCCAGTACATGCCATTTGCAGCACAAAAATATGCCTTAAACTTGTTCTACATAAAGTCTCCGTTGCATAGCAAGTCTGAGTATTCCTACTTGAGGTGTGAACTACTACTTATATACTTTTTTCTTCCTTTTATTTTTGTCAGTTACAGCAGTGGGATATGAAATTAATCTTATTTTCAACATCCATAACAACCTTGTCTCCAGGCATGTTTCAATCTTCTTTCTGTACCTCTTTCCATAAGAAGTCTACTGGATTGTTGTCTCTCTTCCTGCTGGTTTATTTTGCTGCCTTTGTTCCTTTGGCTTCAGCTGGCAGCTGTTGTTTATTACTCCCCTGCAATTTCTTAGGTGAACTGGACTTGTCCCATGTACTTTTCCTTTAATAATGGATCATTTAATGCTTCAGAAGGAAAATGTAAGCCTCTTAACACTGAAATTCAATGTTTTTGGGGTGTAAAAGGTGTGTCTCTTTCTATAATAGTCAGCAAACACCTATTTCTGGCACTTCCACCAGTCCAGCCAGCTCTCTAAGCAGGCGGGCTTCATATTTCTCCCATTACTTTTCCCCAGGAAGAGAGAAGAAGTACATTGCTTTTCACTGCCATTCACCATGTCTGCAGGCTCTCTTTTGGTACCTGCTGGAAACCCTTCCCTCCTGCAGCCTGAGAGTTTCCTCCCCAGGTGCCAGGCAAGCAGCTACTGGTGAATAGGAGACAGAATAGGAAAGGAAGGAGCCAGTGACTTGCACAGGTTGGGCAAGCACAGGATGCTCTACAGCAACGACCTGACCCCAGCCAGTGGCACTGCCGGAGAGGGAGCACCCAGTACAAACACTGGGGATCTGACAGGCAGAGGAAGGAGGAAACCAAATATTCCTCCTGCTCCCAGAGGGGCCTGTGTGCCCTCCCAACCAGGGCCAACATGGATATCTGTATCTGGTTACACGCTCTCCTTTCTCTCTTCCATGGGCAGCTAGTCTGCTAAGCCCCCTTTCCTGCCTGCCTCATGATGGTTTTATTTCTGGTGTGAAAGCCTGTCCCAACCAGGGTGAGCCTAAAATTGCAATGAGCCTAGTCCAAGAAAATAGTTTCCTTACTGGAATTTTTAAGAAGTGTAGGGGAGAAGAGTATTATAGAATGCAGTGTAAATTCTTGAACAAAAACTATAATTGAGCCTTAAGCCATGTATCAGTGCAAATTCTTACTTAACGCCTTTGGAATCCACTTCTAGTGCCTCTTAACTGCTGCTCCAAGCAGGACAGATTAAAGATAATTAGGATAAGATGGGATAATTAGATACGATGTGATCACCAGCAAAAATTCTGTAAGAATTTACAGCTGTGTAATCCCAGTTGATTTCAATAAGATGGAACAGGATTTTATATCAATGCAAAATTGACATCTAAGTCTTCAGTGCTCCAAATATCACAAATATGCTTTAAAATGCCATTCTTTCTGGTGGTTTATATAGCATTAATAGATCATATGCATAACCCTAGTTCAAGAGCCTATAAGAGCATGTGAGATGTAAAAATGGATATTTTAGCCAACGGTCAAGTCTGAGTTCCCAAATTTTAGCTGAGTATTTTTTTTTGCTTAGCCATGGTGATGTCCAGTATAATTTTCCACAGAGTTGGTGATCAAACTACCCTAAGAATATACATATTTAGTATCTATAATATATATGTCATGACATTGTTGAAAATTCACTTCACAAATACCTGGAAAATAAAGATTGGACCTGCTACTGAGTTATATGTCTCTTCATGCTAGAATGTTCCTGCTAGTTAACTTTTGGGATCTGGAAATATAAATATGAAATCAAGTAAATTGCTCTTGCTGATACATTTAGAAGGATGATGCATCTTTTCTGAATTTATTCATTTGTTGTCACAGCCCAGGAGGAATATTCATTTTTCCTCTTATAGAAATTAGACCTGTTGGGTAAATCAGTCAAAATCAGAATTTGTTTTTGGTCAATGATTACTTCATGAAGATTTATTGTAAGGAAAATGTATCTTAGTACTCAGGAAATAAAAAAAAGATGGGAGAGGAAAGCTTGAATCTAGATCCATCTAGGAGCCAGCTGACAGTCTTCTCACAGTGGTCAAGAGCATTGCCTTCCCTTGAAACAGGAGTAATCATTAGGTGCAAGGGTCATCCATTTTGCTGAAATTATAGTTGAGATCTTAATTACCAAATTAGAGGACAAAAAAGAAATAGAGAATATGAGGATCTTCTGACCATTTCCTGCCCCGGATGAAGTTGTTTTCATTGTTGGTCAATGCAGAAATAAACAAAATTAAACTCCCTGTTCTGACTTTTGACAAGTAGTTTGGATTTGCAGTCTGTGTGATCCATTGCTTCTCAGGTGATTTAACTACAAAAATCTGCCTTGTGAATCCTAAGATATAAAACTGTCATGGAGGAATTCTCCCTGTCATTGTATTCATGTCCAAGGTCATGGAAGGCAGGAAAAGTTCTGGACAATTATTTATGGTGAAACATAATCTCAGAGGATGCCTTTTGTTTATAAAAATGTCACTGTAAATAGTTGTAAAACCAGAGTAAGTTGATTTTGTGAAAAGTATCAGGGAAGATTGTTTTTTCAAAATTCACTTTGCACCAATATGTCATCCTGACAATAGAAATTTCTGTTGTGAGCATATTATCTGAGGCTACTCTAGTCAATACTTCTGAATAAAGGAAAACATCTTCCAGTGTTCTCAGATTCTTTATTACATACATTTTCAGACAGCAGGGACACAAAATAGTATTATTCTTTTCCAGTCCCTTAGCTCTTGTGGTAAATCAACTAAGTTGTTATAATTTCACTGACATGTGGTACTTGAAGAGAATAGCCTGAATTCAGAGCCTGTTTTCATTCTGTGGTTCATACAGACATCACAGGAGGGATGCCTGAAAAAAGGATGGAAGCTGGTTTTTTTTTCCTTGTGTAGCTCTACTATATAATAGCACTACCATGGATCTAAGGATAAACTGGTGTTTATCACTGAAGCAAAGGGAACCGAGGGGATGTGAAGTGACTGTTGTAAAATATGGGATGGAAGATGGGTTCCCAGTATATACTGAAACAGAAGTGTTTCAGTATATATATATATATACAAAATTAATAAATAATGAGACAGCTTGGTTCAAGTTACAGACACAGTTCAATGCACAGCACAGGACTTTCTCTTCAGAAACACCAGTTCCAGAGGTTCCTCTTGGAGGATGGTGCAGACCAAGTCCTGTGCTTTCTCCCCCAGCACTGCTTCTTGCTTTCCAGCCTATTCTCAGTAAGAAAGGACCCGTTACCTCATGAAATGGTCTTGCACCACACTTCTAGTTTGTTCACCAGTGTGATCATCCCAAGTATGTCTTATAAAAAAAGAAGGTTATAGCTTGATCTTACTCTTCCTAAGTGGAAACGCTCGTGATGGGAGACACACCAGCTAAGAGCAGAAGCCAAGCTGATGTTGCTCTCAAGAACCACGATTTATACCTGCCTTGGTATGCCATTATGAAAAAGCTGCATAATATTATCTTGCTTACAGCAAGCTCTGCTGTCATAATGCCAGTCATCTGCTTGTTTATAAGATCTCCCTCATGTGAAGAGTAGACTACACCTGCCTTTTGGAGTGTCAGTTGTTACATCTATCTTGGATTGCCTGGTTTTAATATGTGATAAAGAGACATCCGTAACCAGAAATAAGTTCCTAAGTAACATTATTTTCCAATCTAATTAATTAGTGCTGAATGCTTTGGATTGGCAGGCCTATGCTTCACCAAGAAATTTTTTTCTGGTCTATCCTGAAGATAAGTTGTGCATTGTACTAAACTCCTATTACAGACTTCAAAAATAAAGGATTGTCTAGTGGAAACCTACTTACTGTCAAAGTTTCCAGCAGCAATGTTCTGGGGACAGATTTTTTTACTCTTTGAACTTCATTTCAGACAGAGTGTGAGCATCTTTCTAGGCAGTGTTTCTGCCTACCGATTTTCTAGCAGCAAACCCATCAGCAGCAGAATCCTCAGAGCCCTGGCTAGGGTGCATTGCCTTGGAATCTGGCAAGTTCATTTAAAGTGATTTTTCTCCAGTTTCATTGGCCCAGTATGGAAAAAAATTGCAGAATTCAAATCTGGGATGTGAATGACACAAAACACCTTCAGTTTTGAAAAGTGTCAGTGGCTAAATTCAGTCTGATTTTTTAAAAAACAGGCTTTTTAGCCATTTTGCCCAGATTTAAGTATAAAGAGTGTGACCATTCCTGGAAGAAAATGCATGCAATTCCTCTTCATATTACTACTGCTGCATGTGTCAGATGCAGACACTGCTGCTGTATCTCAGCACCTGAAGCTACTGTGTCCTTTTTCAGCAAGAACAGCTCCGGCACATGTGCTGATTCTGCACATGGCAAATAGCACATGTCATGTGAGAAGACTCACTGTCTCTTGGTTCTGAGACTTATGACCAAGTTCTGAAATCCATGGCATTCTGCTTGGCTTTTCACTGCTGTCAATAAAACACAGTTTGGCCTGTGTCACTGTCTGCTTGTTATTAGATCTGGTTCTCTGCTGTTTTGTTCATGCTGATTTGTTGAATTGAATGAATTGTCATGCTGTAGTACTGTCAATTTGATAATCAGAGCCCACAAACTACAGAATACCTCCTGCTCTGTTTTTCATCTTTATACTTTTTATACACCATTGGCTTCTTAGCAGTTTCTCTGCACTTTCACTGAAGTGAGAGGAGAATCAAATCCTTAGACTGAATATAAACTTTTGCTGGATCATATATAACTCTCTACTCTCTGTTTTTGAAGTAAGTGACAACTCTTCAGACACTCCTTGCTGTCAGGTTGATTCCTCAGACTGCTCAATACCTCATTCCCCAAAGGGGCCCACATGGTTGATGGTATCTTGCACAAACAGCTTGGTCTTCCCACTGCCCTCCAGGTAATGCTGATAGATCAATAGAAATAGGAGTCTAACCACATTTTCAGAATGACAAAAATACTTCAGACACTTTTTTTTAAAAGTCTGAGTCATAAATCTCAAGTCCAGGTACATGTATTGGCTTCATCCTGGCCTTATTTTAGAATGTATGTAAATTATTGATCTAGATAGTAAGCTGTGTGAACTATTGATCCATTTCCAAATGGAAGTGGGAAGGGAAGATGACTGTAATAAGCTAGAATGGAGTATTCCAACCCAGCCAAGTCTTCATCGTGGAAAATTAGAGCATCAGGACTTCAGCACATGCTCTGTCATACTTCTGATGCTTAGTCTACATACAGGCAAGTGTCTTTATTTCCCTAACACAGAAAGGCAGTGCTTCTGCTAAAAAAAAATTGTAAGGCTCAGTTTTCACTTCATTGGATGCAATAGTGTGCTATCCCCCTTGTCTCCTCTTCCTTCTGGAACAGGAAGGAAAACTAGAGTAAGCAGAATTATCTTGTCAGGGAGACTTCATGGTGGCTTCTCAAAGTTTCTGCATATCTTCATTATTCCTCAGGCACTCACTTGAGAGCGAGCCCATGGAAATCCATAGGATTTTGTGTAGTAAATCTGGCAGTACTGAGCCTCCTGTTACCAGATTGGCATTGCAGGAAGTTGCTACATCTCTGGCTTCTTGACCATAAACATTAGAATCACAGTGAGACAGTAGCCCTGCCCCAGCTTCACTACCCATCAAGGTGTAGCTTGCATATAAATGTATGAACCGCAAGGATATAATTTTGTCTGTGTTAATGACTTAGTAGATCTGGTCAAAACCCTGCATTTTATTTCTTTTGGGAGATTATGACATTTCCTGATTTTCTCTGGTGTGACTCATAGTGGAACAGTTTTTGCAAAATGAAATTTAAAAACAGAACAGTTTTTTGCAAAATGAAATTTAGAACCAAAAAAATCCAGCACTTAAGAGGTTAAAAATATTTAGCTTAAAGTTAAAGCTGGAAACATTGCAATCAGTTGTATATTGTTTTACATTACAATAACAGGCCAATATACAACAGGATTTAGAGAATTCAGGAATTATCAAAACAAAACATAGGAGAGACAATATGAAATTACAATTTTCCAATTTCAGATAGACAAGTGGGCAAGAAAAATATGTCAACAGCATTGCTACAGAGTAGGAATCATTACAATTTCCTCAGTGAGCCACTGGAAACTGGTACTTAGGTAAATTGGTCCTGCATGTTTACAGCTGGTACTCTGAACTGTGTATAATATTCTGGTGCAGACACCAACCAACACAGCAGAAGGCTCAGAGAAGAAGGGTAAATAAAACCACAGTCTAGACAAGCTTCCAGAATCTGTTAGTTGATGGTATAAATGTGAGGGCTGAATTAAAAAACAGGAAGTCAATGAATGGCCAGGTTATCAATGTCACACACAGTTTCTCTTTGGCTCTCTCACATATATATGCATGAAGCTGTGAGACCAAAAACCACATTAAACACATTATTTTTAGCCAAAGATATGGACTGTCATGGTGCAATGCTAAAGTCTATAGAAGTAGAATGTGGCTGTGAGCATGAACTGTTCTGTTCTCTTCTGTTCTGGGAAAGAGGAAGATACAGCCCAGAAGATGATTGGGTGTTGCCATCTCTCTGATCCTTTCTAAGTGCTAAGATTGCTTGGCAAAGGAGTCATGCAAGGTGAAGCTAAGAGTGCATTTCAGGCTATTACTTTGGGATGATGAAGAAATCTCACTATAGCCTGTATGGGAAATATTTGAGAAAGTGATACTAAATACTTCAGAGGAAGTTATTGGAAGTCATAAACAAAGATAAGCTGGAAAGGCAACAAAATATATTGTTACAAGAAAAGCATAAACAGGCTAAGTCTGCTGGAAAAGCAAGAGCATGATCAAAGTAGTGAAGAGATCACAAAGACAACACAGCCAAAGATTTGGAAGAGAGAAGCTCAGCAACTTGAAAATACCGCAGACTATCTAGAAAAGCATTCTGCTTGGTGGCTGAATTAAACAGGAAAAGGAACTGAGCCAATACTTCTTATGCTGGGATGGCTCAGAGCAACCTGACAAGTCATAAAGAGGTGCTGCAGGTAGAGGGATTGCTTTGAAAACACATATTCCCTGTAGCTGATATGACATGCATTCTGGGCATGTAGTAGAGAGAAGACAGCTTGCAAGGCAAGATGGTATTGCTCACAGCACAGCAAAGTATCTCAGCACTGAATCTTCCTTCATCCATAGAAAAAACAGAGCCAAGACTGAGGCAAATAAAAGTGTAAAATCTGCTGAAATACATGACATTACCACTAAGGCACCAGAAACATCTGGAATAAGCCCCTAAAATTCAAGGTATTTAGAAAGTATTCAGAGGAAAGAATGTTTTGTCAATCAAAATAATTATATAAATAAAATTTATCTACAGTATTAGAAAAATAATTTTAAAAGCACTTGTGAACAGATTATGGCCACTTTTAAAAGAAAGAGAAGATGAAAAACAGTGCAGTATGGCCTGGCTAAAACTGTATTGATTGAATATTGTGTTTTAACAGAGACCTGGAAAAAGGTAAGAATAGGGATTAAAGCCTTATTTTAAAAAAAGCCAATTCTTTTTCACATAAAATTTATAATGATATTAGGTACAGCTCAAAAGGGAGCACTATGAATGGTGATTAAATCAGACTAATTGGGAATTGGGGCCCTAGATAAGGTAACAACAATGCTAAAAGTGTCTATAATGACTTTTGCAGTCTCATAAGATCTGATGGGCAAATGAGTAAGAGATTCATTCCAAAGGCTGATAGAACAGAAAGGTCCATAGAGATGCTGTTCCTCTTCATCACTCTCTTTATCTAGCCATGATGAAGTCCAGTGTGCAGCACTGGATGACCAGTGTTCCTCAAACATTCTACTAGAAAAGACTTTATTCCATTTTATTTGGACTGCACACTTCAGTGCTTCCTCTGCCCTGCATCTGCAGGCAGATGTGATATGACCAAAATGGAAACATCACTGTGGACCTGATTTCTATGAGTCTCCAGCTGCATGGATGTTCATAAAACTAGTCCCTGTTCTTTCCCCTGACATCCATGTGTGCTTTTGTCACAGGTTATGCAAATCATGTGATGCAAAAAAAATTACACTGTTGCCTTGTGGCAAGCATAATCCATTTGCTTCAGTCTCGAAAGAATTTGAGAGAAGAGGTTAGAGAGTAACAAACTCAGGACATTGTGATGGGTTCTGCCAAATTGTGTCTGAAGGGCCTATGATAAGTGGACAGCAGGTGACCACCCAATTAAAACTGTTCTGACAGGCTGGATCCAGTCCACAAACTTTCTGTTGTTTGAGGTCCTGAGATAGAGAGTTAAGGTTCCTAGCTTGTGTAGATGATGTCATATAATTGGTAGACATACTTGAATCGATAAGGGGTTCTTGGCTTTCTTAGAAAATTGATATACTTGCCTTGAATTCCCAGTAAATGTCTTGAAGATAAAATGGTTGTATCTGGAGAAAAGAAAATGCATAAAGTGTTGAGATGCTGCAGCAGTAACCTAATAAACCAGTGGCTTCTACACACATCCAATGACCTTGATGAGTGTTGATTACCAAGGATGAGGTTCACAGAACATATGCTTCAGCCACAAAATCTGCACAGAGATTGACAGAACTCCACAGAGGATAAAAACAGGGTGTTTGGAGCTGCACTACCCAGAGCCAAAGTCATAATTTGGGAGAAAATCTGCTATCTCATAAACCAGCCATTTGTCAACTGATCATGAAGAACTCCTTCCCCAAAGACTCTATGCAAGAATGAGCAAATAGCTGTTTTTTCAGAATCAGATTGCTTCATTCCATGTCCTTGCACAGAATCCATGGATTTTCCAGAGATCTGGGAAGCCAGTTCCAGCTCTGTGTAGTCAGGAATCCTGCAGAAGTGCTATGCACCTGCTTCTCAAGGAATGAGAGGAAGTCTGAGAAATACAGGAATACTGGAGACATTAAGCCCCGGAGATCTAGACTCAGGAAAGTTTACTGAAGCAGTGCCTTTTACTGATACTTACAATATTTTATCTGTGTAATTGTTTGGATTGGAGACACATTCCTTCCTCGTGAATATTTTTAAAATACAATGCACTCCAGATGCTAGTTCATAGCACCCTATCATGTGGGTGGTCCAGTTACAGAATCTTCTAACAGGTTGTTTGGTAAATCTTTCTGTACACAAGCTGGATCCATTATTTTTCTATGCAGTTGTCTGGGTGATCTGATCAGGAAGCTAATTTGTAAACTGTGGACAGATAGAGGGAGGTCTTCTCTTTGCAGGACTGTACTCCCAGGGGGCTGTGGACTAATGTCACATCCTGATATTCTGTGACAGGTCTGTATGAAAACTCCAATAGGACTTTTAATATAGGCCATAATTGCCCCAAATTCTAAGGAAAGCACTAAAATTCCTTGTACTGAAACCAAATTTTGTAGAAGACCCAGTACTTCACCTTGAAATGACATACATTCCACTTGAAATCCCATTTGGCAAATGTGGGAGCTTTACCATCTTTCCATTACGTAAAGGACCATTGAAGTGAGCGGCTTATGAAGGCATCTGTTAGGTTACCCTGTCAGTCAGGCACTTCAAATGGTAAATACCACGACAATGTAAGTGGTAAGAACTGAGTCTGTTTTCAAAATTGTCCTTTTTGCACAAGAGAAAATAATTTAAAACAATTATTAAAAAGCAACCATGATTAAAAACAACCATTTGTGGAAATAAGATGTACAACAATGTTTAGAGCACCAGCAGCACTTCCAGAGTAGTGATGTGAAAGAAAATACTCTGGGGATAAAAAAATGAATAAATGGTTTTATTAAGCAGTCTGATGTAATTCATATTAATCTGATCTAAAAATTAACAATAGGAAGAATTCTAGAAAGCTTGAATGTCCAAGATGACACATTGCATTTTAAGAACATTTAACTTGGTTTTGGCATTATGTATTTATATTTGCTCTCACCAAATTAGTTTGTTTAAAAATGCATGAATGAGATGGGAAGGATCTAGAAAACAATCATGATATCACACACCACATCTTTGAATCACTGTGATCAGAACATTGGAGCAACATTTTTATTTTAAGCACAAGTGTTGTCTCCTAGAGCTTGGATATTCTCTGAGTGCTGATTGGAAGAGGATGTTCACCAGCAGAACTGCTGAACCATTCTTAGCATGAGATCTGTTTTCTTCAATTTTAGGAGCTAAGAAGCTAGGAATTTAGTCTGACTTACTCATTTGCGCTTACTTCAACATCTTCAAAGTTCAACCTGACTCACCCTAATATTAGAGTTTGAGATAGGCTGGTACCTATTCCCTTCTACCAACCACAGAATGAAAACCACAGGATGTGAAAAGTCAGCATTGCTGAACTGAAAGCATCATCTCTGGTCAGTCAGAAGTGCCCTGGAATTTCCTCTTGCAGTTTCTGATAAATTGTCCTAAGTATCATCGAAAATTAAATCAAACATTTCGAATGTTTGAATTTCTTTGTCTTTTTGAAATTATTAGTTTTCTCCATGAATATTTACATCTTTTGCATCAGTTTCAAAGAGGGTGAAGTCAATTTCTATTATAAATACTTTCAAGACTAAGTTTTTTGTTGCCTTATTCTGAAAGGTGCTCTTTTCTCCATTTATCTCACTACTTTGCCATGTTAACATATGAAAGCCTCTGTTACCCCTAACTAATAAAGTCCATGTTTTTCCTATCAATCCACATGAAAAATGTCATGTGAGATGTCACAGAACAAAGTCAGTTCCAAATATCAGACACCAAAGTGCTCTCAGTTTATGAATTTGTAGAGTAAAAACTACTGGATTGCAGTATATCTGCAGCTGTTCTGCAGATTTTACAAGGCACAGTAGATAATATTTACAGAATTATCCACTTTTGCCTATTTTTGTAATTTTTCCACTTAATTTATGGCCTCAATTCTGCAGTAGTCCCTGCCTTACTTTCTAGACAGGACTGCTGCATGACACACCACAGTGATAGACACCACGAGAGAACCTTAAAAAGCTATTTGTATATTCATATGATATTCACCACCATCACAAAGGATGATATTCTGCATATGTTGAAGACTGGAAAAAAATGGAATCTAGATGTAATTTCAGGTTTTAAGTATCTTACAGCTAAAGAATATTTGCTGTTAGAAGCTTGCTTTAGTCAATACCTGTTAATAAAGAAAGTTGATTTGGTGTTTCCCTCAGAGTCTGGGTATTTGTTCTGAGAAAATTATCAAGTGTTTCCACATCAGGCTGATAAGTTCCCTGGTTCAGAGTCCTTTGTTCAGCAAGAGACTAAAGGCAGGAGCTTGATTCCCTGGCCAAATTTCTTGTCTGAAAGAAAAGTATACATTTTTAGGTCTAGCACACAGCAGGACAAACTTGTTTAAATACCAAAAGAGAGGATGGAGAGTCATAATAGAACAGGGAAAGTATATGACTGCATGAATTAAGAGTATTTGTGCCTTAGTTTCTTACTACAGGTCACAGCTGAGTAGCTTCTATGAGCCCTTCAATTGTTTTCTTTCCAGTAGATGTGTTTAAGACTTCGCAGACAATAAGTGAACACAAGCGGGAATGGGTTGTTGGGTGCTTCTTTAAGTCTTGGGTTCTCAAAAAATTTTCTTTGTTTAAGTTCAGGATGTCAGACAATGTATTTTACTCCTGTTGCTAACTCTTCTCCTCCCACCTATTCTGTACAATTCTATTAATGTTTTTCTTCAAGAAAAGGAAGGTGCAGTTTGGTACCATGGTGACAGTTGTCTCCTACTAGTTCCTTTAGAATCCTTTCGTACAACTACATGGCACACTTATTATCCTAAGGCAAGCACTGGAGGTAATGCTGAGAGTGAAAGAATAAATCAGGAACTATGAGTAGGGAAAAGGTTGTGTTTGACACTCCAATCATATTGTCAAGGGAAACTCGATAGTAATTTCTGGAGATAAGGAATAAAGGCCTGTACGCTGCATAAAAATGTGAGCTTGGAAGGAAACATCCATAATTACTATAGTATTAATGCAATAACAGCAGGCCTCTGTCATAATTTGACTGCCCACTTGTCTCCTGCCTCTAGTAGGAGTAGAGTATCACTCTACTTTAGTGATAGCAGCAGTGATTTAGAATAGCTGTTTACAATTCTCCGAAATAAAGTGGAAATGCTTATTCACCATTTTTTGCTCCCAGTCCTCCACTCTTGCACCTCTACCAAAATCACAGGAGGGTTGAGTATTTCATTTTTCCAATGACACCAACTCCCAATGTTTGCAGATGCATTGGAATATACAAGCTTTTCATAAGATATCGGCAGAAAGAAGTAATAGAAATAGAGATTATAACAGTAATGTCGACAGATCCCTTAAGACTGGATGAGAATTTTTGACATGGCCTTACATTTCCTCAGTATTTTTCTAATCCTCATACTGATAGTAAAATCAACCACAGACAATTTATAGAAAGGGATATTGCATAACAGAAAATTATTTCTGGCTGAATTGCCTTCCTTTTCTATGTAGTAAAAATTTAACACTTTTATCATGTAATGATAATTTCAAAAGACATGTTAAGGATGGAAAACAACAGAAATAAAGAAATTCAGAACTCTTCCTTTGAAAAAAATTGACCTTTATATTATGACTATCTTACATTTGATCTGGGCATAATTGATTTATAACTCTGCTGTCCTTAACAGTGTTCATTATTCTACTCTTAGCTGATGAGTAAAGGTCATGCTACACTTACTCTCAGTCATTACTATAAATGTCATACCGACATGTTGCAAGCTACGGTGCTGAAGTTGGGGCTGTGACAGCTGCCATTAATCCTCAAACCTTTAACTAGGTCTTTTTTTGTTTTAATGTTCATGATCAATTGCATCATGGGACATTTTTCCCTGCTCTCCAAATGTGTTTTGCTGGCACTTACCAACAATGACAAGAAATTTAGCGTTTCTTTCTGCTTGGTGGCTGACAGTGAATAGGCTATGATTTCACTGCTTGTTCCCATTATTCTATTTGATGAATATTATTGCAGATGTCTTTGACTCTGAGGCTGGAATGCAAACAGTCTTCCAGGGATATTTTTCATATCTGAGTATAAATGGATTTTAAAAATCCCATACCATTGTTCCATTCTTCTGGTTTGCAAATATGGAAGTATATGAGCAGTAACACTGTGCCTGAGTTTAAAATCCTACTCCCAGGACCTCACTGGAGTCAACGTTTTCAGTCTGGTTTCTTGTGAACATTTATGCCAGCCAAAGGTCATGAGACTAGCATAAATACATGGAGTTTAAATTTAAAAATCAAAGAATGCTTGCTTCGTTTTTTGCAACAAAGATCTGTCAATTTTTGATAGTCCTTGAGGTATTACCTTGAGGTCAGAATTATTATTCATCCTAAGTCTTTTGCTACACCTAATCAACATGTAGCAGTGACAACTGTACCAGAAATTGAATCTTGGTGTGAATTACATGTAATTTTTGATCATAGTAAGTGGATTCTATCATACACCTAAACTTCACTTGTATTCATGTTCCTCAACTTCATTCGGCAGACTGGCTCTTCAACCAAGATCAAATCAAGTGATACTGAGAAGTCCAATGCTGCATATTCTATCAGGAGTATTCTGTAGAACAATTGGAAACACTGTTTTGCTGTGTAGTATTTTGACTTTTTGAATTTAACAAAAGAAGCTTCACTGTAAAATATTCAGTTATTTACTAACTGTGATGGATAACCCCAAGAAGTAGTGGCTTTTAGAATAAGGCCAAATTCCCTCAACTTTATGACCGGAAGTGGGAATACTCATCAAGTATCCCTGGCAGAAATTTACCATTGGCAATGTTCAAAAGATGCTTTATTAAAGGATTTCTACTGCACAGAATAGGTCTCTTCTTCTGTTGTGAAGAGACCAGTTCCTCATATATTATGGGCAGAAAGGTAATCTCTTTATTACTTAGCACAGTGTTTAATGTACTTACATAAGCCACTGTTTCCCACATGGCTTTTTTTAAACTTTATCTGTGTTGTATCTTCCAGAACTGCAAAGTTCTTATTCATTGTGCTGAATTTACCTGAACCAGCACCAACTGCCTACCCAGCTGCTTGTTCTGTTCTCTCTTGAATGGGACAGGGGAGGAAATAAGATGGAAAAGTTAATGGGTCAAGATAAAGACAGGGAGATCACTTACCAATTACCATCAGACAAAACAGACTTGAATTGGGGGAGATTGGTTTAATTTGATGATAGGTACATTAGAGTAAAAGGGTGAGGAACAAAGATAAAAACTAAAACACATACCCTCACCCCTCTTTTTCCTAAGTTCAACTTCACACCCTCAGTCCCAGGTCCTCTGCCTCCTGCCCCCTGGGCAGTGAAGAGCCATGGCGAATGGCAGGCTGCAGTCAGTCCATAAGAGATCCTCTCTGCTGCTCCTTCCTCCTCACACTTGGTCCCTGTGTGGGATCTGCACATGCTGTAGTCCCTCAGGAAAGACACACTCTTCACAGGCTGCAGGTCATGCCAGGACCCTGCTCCAATGTGGGCTATCATGCAGCTTCCTTTGGGACATATCCACCTGCTCTGGTGTGGGGTCCTCCATGGGTTTAGGTGTAGGGTGCCTAAGATCTCTTCCAACCCAGACCATTCCATGATTCTATCACTCTATGATCCCTTCTTTCCAAATTTTGCTTTATCATTTTCTCTTTTAAAGTTGAGAGAAAACTATCCAAAAATCAAGTTTGGCTGCTGCTCTGAGGTGAATTAGATTCAGTGTGAGAGCCTGATCACAGATGAGAGTGGAGTACTGAACACCCCATGCAGCTTATCCCCTGTCAACTGGGATTGACTATAATAGTTATAAATAGCAGACTAAAGCTTATTCTTCTTCATAGAAATAAATGAATCATTAAACTTCCTCCTGTCTTAAGGCACTTGGAATCTCAGCACAAAAAAGTGTAAATGTCTAAACTAAGTGAAAATAGAATCTTGGTTTGCTGTGAGGATTGCATGTTTCCTCTACTTGACTTTGGCTTTCTTAATTGTGATTTTGACATGTATTTTATGTTATTTTTCTGCTAGCAGAATATTGTATTTTATGTCTGTTATCTTTATGCATACATGCTGCTTTGTCTTACTATAGCAAAAAGAACAGCAAAATAAACATTACAATGGACACACTTGGGCAAGTTAGCACACCATTAAGATGAATAAGCCAGTTTTGGTTCCCGTTGGTACCATGGAAATGTCTCTGCTGTGAGCTCACTAGTAGAGTGGAAACTGGATTTATGAGACTTGCTGTAGAAGGAAAGCTGTTTAAGGTAAGACAATCTTAATAGAAAAAGAAATGAAAACCTATAAAATGGTAGAGTGTGGTGTAATCAAGTTTATGGTACACAGGTGTCATAAATTTGTGGAATCAGGACATTTTCCACAGTTCCAAATTCCTATTGCTAGTAATAATATACATTAAGCTGTATTTATGGCATGATACTATTCTCTAAGTACAGTGCCAGTAACTTATATTTTATGTACAATATCTCTCTGTCCTAGTATTTATGTTTGTAACTCTTTTCTATGTAGAGTAAAAAGAATGGGAGTATACTTCAGTAGATTACTAAATTGCTTAATCTAATGGAGACTGCAACCACTAATAATACAGTATTTATTTTGCTCTTATGTTGTTAGATATCTCTCACTAAAATGGTGCTTTAAAATGCAGGTGACCTCTAACTGCTGTGAAGAATTAATGGTTCACTTGATCTCTGTACTCTGTGGAACTGGCTGGGCAGGAAAGCCTATGTGTGAGTGCTAATGATGCACTGTGTCCATTCTGACTCTCTCACTTTACTGCTGTTCCCAGCCTGTCCCTCTGTTGTGCAGAACTGCAGAATTTTGCTCCTTGGGCACTTATCTCTGAGGCTACAGAAAAATTTGAAGAGTCCTTCAGAGCCTTGTGGAACTCTGAGAGGAAAGATTATTTCCTGCTGAGTTGCTAGGAAAATTTTCATCACCATTGCCAACTTCTTTTCTTAAAAAGAGGCCAGGGAAAAATGCTCAGCTTTTACTCTGTGCATGGTGAGGAACAAAAAGTGGTATCTGCTGGAGTTTCTGTACTGTCAGCTGGAACATCAAACTAATGTAGGCTGTTCTGGAAGCATTGACCCAGACCCATGTGAGCTCAGCTCAAAAATAGCTCAATCAGTATGGGGATGGTGACATCTGTGGCTTTTTGGTCTGGTTCAAAGCACTGACTGGTCAGACAGGCATGTTCCAAGTCAGAAGTTACATGGAGAATGTTTTCCCTGGGAATAGGAAGGAGACATTTTTTTGTAAGATGAAAAGCACTAATCAGTGGCAGATTCCCAACAGATATTGGCTGGTCCCAATGAAGGTGTTCAGACGGAGACCACTTCAGCACTAGGCAACTACTGACCTGCTGATGTGCGAGTGTGTGTGGAAATTATATCATGCTGAAGAAACATTTAAATTATTTTCATGTGTTTCTCAAGAGCTTTGATGGAATTCATGTACCTGCTCTCTCATCCTTTGTTTTTCCCATATAAGCACAGAAATGTGCCATAGGAAAGGCATATTAACTAAGAATTAATACAATTTCTTGTTCTGATGGGGCAGCCATGGTAGATGCTGTGCACATGTACAGCAAGATGTAATTCTTTCTCTGAAGAGCTCTCAGTGTAAATAACAACAGTGATGATGATGATGATGTAAGTCTTAGTGAATCATCAGATGTAAGTCTTAGTGAATCATCACAGGAAGTTGTTGACTTATACATAGGGGTGCCAGGCAAAGTGCGTGTTTTCAGTGTTTCCTTCCTTTGGGAAAAGTAGTCTTGCATTCATGTCTGCCAAAACACTCATTCATAACTGTCTTCGTGGAACTACAGTTCCAAGTGGCCCTGCATATTTATCTTTTCTCTTTTCTGAACGCATTCCTAGATGACATTGAAAGACAGCTTCAACAATATAAGAAATAAATACCTGGCAGAACGAGCTGTTACGTGACTGTAAACTAGGAGGGGTTTTCTGAGTGCAGTTCAAACTTAATTATTAATTTGCAGCCCCAATATAATGCATTTTTAATCATACACTTAAAAGTAATGATGAAATCTGCAAGAGCAGCAATAAGGACGGAGCACAGCTATACAGACATATTCTGATAACACAGCATGCAGGCAGTTTCTTCCTTGGTTGATAGCTACAACATGTACCAGCAGTGAAAACGCTATAGATGTTTTCAGAGTGCTTCTTTCTGAAGGAGCTAGGAAATGTTCAGCCTGTAGGATATACATTGTATTACTACTGACTTTCTCATGCAATGTTTGGTGCAGATGAAAGTGTATGACCTTCAAGTCAACTTGTTTTAGCCTTTGTTTTGTGAGCAGTGCCCAGGTGCTGCCTGTCATAAAGTGGAATTGCTGTCTGTGAAATAAGTATTGGTGTTATACTGGTGAGAGACAAGATAAGTAATGTGTGTTCTGTAGCCACTTCATTTCAAGAACTCCAGTTCACATATAAATAATACAATCTGAATTTATCTGTAGTTGCACATACATATTCCCAGCAGCAGTGCTCATATAAACAACTCCTAGTATCTCTGTCACTGGCATCTTGTCCATCCCCTGGCTAATCCCTCATTTATGCTACAACAACTGCATAGGGGGTCTGTGCTAAAAAACAGATGAAGGAACTCATACAACTGAAAAAATATTTTTGTTTTTTCTGAGTTTTTTTCCTGAATTTATTTTTATCCAATATTGTTTTTAAATGTGGCACTTGGCTCTTAGCAGCATGGAATCAGAGTATTTTCTATTCCCCCTAAAGTGGGAGGTAGGACTGTAACATCCTCACCATTACTACTGTGCATATAGAGAATGTGAGTATCAGAATGTGAAGGGGTGATATTAAAAATGCTAAGCTCATGCATTCTCAAAATGATGATAATTATGGAGTGTACATAGTCATTACTTAAGTTAGCAGTCCCTTTTATTTAGAAGTAGGGGTTTTTATAATGGTGGTATGTTATTCTCTATGAATTTTTTACCTAATTTATAAGGCAACTGGTGTTATTGAATGTAGGATTGTGGATTACCAATGTCGTAATAATTATTGCCAGTGCTATGGAAGCATAAAATGTTCCCATGTGTTTTGTTTTGTTTTTCTGCCACACTATGGTGATATTTATTTTTTTGTATCTTAAATACTGGAAAGGGGAAAACTTCTCATAGAAGTTCTTGGGAAATTTGTTCTGCTTTCAATAGGAAATATTGAGATGCTTACTCAACTGTCTGAGAATTACAGTGCAATTTAGGGAATTAATTATTACACTGGCAGCACGCAGACTCTCTTTAGAGCTTCCTGCCATGGTCCTGCTGTGTTGTACAAGTGCAGTCAGCAACGCACTTCTGCTTGTTCTTCAAGCCCTTAGTCATAGCCCAAATAACTTGATTTGACCTTGCTCAGCTAAATCTGGCTTTATTTGTGTCTTCAGTGGATCACCACTCTTCACATTCCAGACAGTAAGGGAAGGGGATGAATTAATGCTCCTGCTATGAAAACAGTGTGCCACGCTGCTTGTGTAGGCCATGAGTCATGGTTTCCTTGATGGTCACTGGGGGAAGGGATTCATAATGAATGGCAGCACTGCCCTTCCCACCATCTCTAGTTGTGACTAAGAACATGGCATTGCTCATCCAGAGACGCAGGTGACAACTCCATAGAGTGAGGACTGTTTGCGCACATTATTGTGTGCAATGGTACATGCACCAATGGGCAGGATGGCAGAGGAGCTTTGTATGAGATATTTCTCTATGAGTAGATAAAGCCAGTGAGCTGTGAAGACACATAACCTTTTGGTGGTAGCTGTTTTGATGAATAACTAATGCTAGTACTTCCAAGGATAATGTTCTGTATGCTTTGGAGAGATGATTTGTGAGTGTGTTTTGGAAAGCACAGTGACACACCTTGCTCATTTTGTGAAGCACGCTCTCACTTTGTGATGAATCTAAGTCATATGAAATTCTTGTCAGTTATATACCTGGTTCAGAATTTTGTGGGAAGGAGACCCAGCATGGTTGTGCAGGGAACAAAGGTCAGACAGACGGGAAATGAATGCTGCAGAACCATGGTGAGTCATTTTAAGTCACAGATTTAATTGATTCATATAAGAATATCATAAACCCTGCTATAACTTCCATCACAATGATTATGCATACTGCAAGAGTTGCTTAATGAGGCTTACCTAAGTCTCTGCCAGCCCTACCATTCTGCAACAAAAGAAATAATGGAGCGTTGTAATAACTGAGCCTAAAGATGCCTGTTCAGTAAACACAGAAGATTTTTCTGAACAGAGATAATTTCTTTCCACTGGAATGACAATGTAGATCTGCATGTGTGCCTGCTTGCACATATGTGCAAAGGTTTTAAGGGGAGTGTATGTGTGAACCAGAGAACAAAAAGTTCTTGTGCTTGTAATGTGCAAGTAACTAAAGTTGCTGAAGTATTATTGGTGTCACACATTGAAGAAACGCTTATCTGGCAAAATAAAAATATAAAGGTTTAGGTGGAAACAAGGGTACTTTTATACATACATCATGTCTCCCAGCAGTAATGAAAATAGGGCCAGAAGAAGAGATCTGGGCCAGGAAACTGCACAAACTTTGTTAACTGATGCATGTCAGAACAAAATAATGGGAAGAGAGGCCAGTTCTGACTACACTTATTCTTCAGTAACTCCATCATACCTAAAAAGATATCACAGATGTGACCAAGCAAACATTTGGACACAAGGAAAGAGTCAAAAAATACTTTGTGAACTTGAAAGCAATGGAATTGATGGTGATGAAGATTATTCAATAAGGCTTTGAAGAATTCAGTGTTTTGTTGTGAACTGCTGGGTTAACAGAGAAAGCACTGCGTGCTGTAGCTGGTGCTGCTGTTTGCAGTGGGAGCACAGCTGGGCCAGGAGGGAATTATTCATCCATTGCCCATCCAGCTGACCAACTCTGTGTTTATTGAGTGTGGAGCAAAGCTATCTCTTCAGGCAGCTGACCTCCTCCAACCTGGGCTGCAGCAGCAGAAGGCAGTGGCAAGCTAAGGAGGGATGCTCCCAACCTCAGCAATAATCAGCTTTCAATGAGACGAGATGATCAGCGAGCTTCCAGCCCAGCTGGGGCTTGTGCAGACAAAGCAACAGCTACAGAACTGTGAAGGAGGGCAATATATATTCTTGCTGGAGCCAGTCCCAGATACTCAAATTTCCAGTCCCAGTTTTATTCTCAGGGGAGCACAAAGAGGGTTTCTGGTTAGTCTGTATTTAAGAGAGAAAGAGAGAAAGGCTCCCGATCCCCCTCCTCATTTACATTGCAGATAACAGAAGCCATCATTTGTTGATTTTTAGTGAGTTAACTATGCTCGTATTCAGTCTGTTTTTGCTGCAATCAGAAATCAGCAAATAACCTCCACCTCAGCTAATTTAGTGCTCATGGGTTCTTTGAGCTTTCCCTTTCCATATCCTCAAAGGAAAATGAAACAGGGAGGAGTGGCCAGCTTACCATTAGAGCCACTGTCAGCTGCCAACTGGCAAAATCAGAAAACAATCCCTTTTTGCTGATTATGCAGAAAGCTTTGATGGTCTACATGAGTCTGGCACTGCTGAGCATGGCAGGAGTCGCTATACACAAAAGCATCAACCAAACTGCTCCCTAGGGATGTACAATGTGAGTAATAGTGGGTTAATTTCTCTGGAAATTTCTGAAAGGGATGACCAGGTATCAATAAATTATTCCAGATTACTAAAATAAAGTGCTGCAAAATTGTCAAGGGACTCTTACAATATAGTCAAGGAGCCTCTTTCCTTCGGTTCTTAAAGGTGGCTTGCAATACATACATATATTTAAAGATTTTGCCATTTAGTGCTACTTTATGAAGGAAGAAGACCTGAAAGTTACTTGATTTGGTTTAGCCTTTCCCTAACAGGCAATAGTTTCTTTAATTTGAGAACATCCACTACTTTCTGTTTCTCTTTGCTTTACAGGAAAGTATAGGTCATGAAGTTCATACTTTCTTAGGCTTTAATTGAAACTGAGATTAGTGCACTGGAGCTTGAGTAGTTTTTTTATGTCTTTGAGCTCTTTATGTAGCTGCTGCTCAGATGTTTGAGTTGCATAGGTGTTAACCATAACAAAGGATTTGATTACACAGTTTTGCAGTGGTTTAATTAAATTGATTCAACCCCAATTAATTTTTGTTAGATCAGCACAAAATCCCATGCATAGAAAAGCCGAAAGCATTTTAGAGAACTCAGTGAGAACTTCCTTGCTTTCACATTTTGCTCCTATTTTATTTCATTGTTCTTCTGGTGGGATGAGGCTTCTGGTTCACAACTGAATAAAGGCTTCTGGGAGTCAGAGTGTAAGCAAGACCTGAAGAAAGAAAACAAGCTGCAAACCACTCATCAGCTCTGCTCTTTTCACTTTTTGAACCAACAGAGTATTGACCCTGTGGGAGAATGCTGTGCTGAAAGTCCAAGAAAGCCTTTTAAGCATAAGAAACTGCTCTGGGGCCTGGAAATCAATCTGCTCTACAGTGATGCTTCCCACCAGCCCTGAAGAACAACAGCTACCTCAAAAACAAGAGGACACCTGGCAGCAGAAAGCAGAAGCTGATGCAGGAAAGCCAGGACAGAAAATAGTACTGAGACTGCATTTCAAATTAGCACATCCCACCAACATGGGTTCAATTCATCCCCACTCTTGTTCCATTCCAGGACTAAAAAGAACAGAAAGTGAAAGCTGTAGTTCTGTAACTTACTTTTATTTTGGATAAGACAGTGGTTACACTTCTTCATCATGGGAAGTGGCAGTGGTGTGTTTTAAAATTGTAAGGGCTATCATGGAAAGCCCTTGCACATTTGTTCTAGGGATACCTACATCTGCATTACTCCATCCCCTTTGTCTTTGTGTCAGTTTTTCTATTTTATTGTCCAAATGGAAAAAGATAATTATGGCAATTTGGCTAAGATTTCCAGGCCTCTGGCCTGTTTGATATAACATGGATAAATAGCCATATGTAGGCCTTCCCTTTTACTGCACAGATGGTACATGCTTGCACAATAACTCAGTTGCATCTCAGATACCTCTCAGTGTGTCAGATTCAGTGTGGTGTGTCACACTGTGCACGCTCACACACTCCTGACTGTGGAATACTAGATAGAAATACAGCAACCTCAATAACTTCATACATGTGAGGACTTTGCATAAGCAAAGCACATGTTTTTGTAGTGAGGCAGAGGCCAGAATATCTCTCCATAAACATGGTAATTTTGTGTGCTCTGCAGTGCATCCAAAAGCTATTATAAGAAGTATGGCAGTCCATACTCCTGTCTCACTCCTTGTGTTAGTGGTGACTGGTAATAATAAACGAATTAAAAATAGGACCAATGCAAAGATTGTTACACAAAAGAAGTAACTGCTTTGTGCAGGATGTGTAATGTGCCTGATGTAAGATTAGTATGCACTTACACTCCTTTCTGAGGTTTGTGACTTGGAAATATTATTTGGTTTTTCACAGACAAAATCTTTTGCTGATAACTCTGTTCCATAAGACTGTAGGATAATTCAAGTTGGAAGTAGCCTCATGTCTCTTGTCCTACCTCCTTCTCAGGGAGGCTACCTGTAAGTTAAGACCAAGATTACTCTGGAGTTTATCCAGTAAGGTCTTGAAAAGCTCCAAGGGTAGGGACTGCTCTGTCTCTCTGCTAAGCTGTTTTTCTGTCTGACACAGGGAAATGTTTATCCTTATATTCACCCTGAACATATTTTGTCTGAGTTTATGCCCATTGTCTGTCATCCTCCCACCATGAGCTGCAGTGGAGATCCTGGAGTCACCTTCTTGTATATACTGGCAGGCTGCTAGTTAGATGTATCAAAAGCTCTTTCTTCTCCAGGCTGAACAATCACCATTTCCTCTACTCTCTCACTACCAGACAAATGCTCCAAAGCCTAGAACATCTTGGTAACCCTTTACTGAATATGCTCCAACATGCTAGTGGATTTCTTGCATTGGGGAATCCAAATCTGTACACAGTATTTTAGATGTTGTCTAACAAATACTGAGTAAAGGGAGATTATCACTTTCCTGGCTGCGCTTCTGCTGAAACAGCCAAGGATGCTGTTGGCTTTCCCTACTGCCAGGCAGATTGCTGGCTAATCCTGACTGGCCCCATGATTCCCAGGTCCTTCTTAACTAGCTGCTCTGCAGCTAGCCAGTACCCAGCCTGTATCATTGCCAGGGTTATTCCTTCTCAGGACTTTCCTTTTCCCCTTGCTAAATTTCACAAGGTTATGGTTGGCCTGTTCCTCCAGCCTATCTAGGTCAGTCTGCTTGGCAGCCCTGCCCTGAAGTTCATCAACTGGTTCCCCCTGTTCAGTGTCATCTGCAAACTTGATGAGAATTTACTCCATATCCCCTCCAGGTTACAATAAAGGTGTTGAAAGATACTAAGAATGATGTTATATTATTAAAATGTTATATAAGTTTCATACATAAGAAAGCCTTTTGAAGGAGATCTTACTGCCCATTAGACCCAGCCACTTCCTGTAACCTCAGGACATTATGTTTGGTGAACAAACGTGTGAGTCGTGTGGCAGGCACAGTCCAAGCCCTAGCAGGCAGTTGTGCCATCTGCCATCTGCACAAAAGGTGCACAGCTGCCGCTCTGTGCTCAGCCTCAGTGCTGCCATGACCATCTAAATGGCTGAAGAGGTCCTTGTCACTCTGGATTAGAGTCCCTGCAAACCAGTCCTTCCTGCGAGTCAGTCATATCACAGATGGAGAGTGTTGCCAATGAACATAACCATAAATTGATATAAATGTTCATAGTGCAGAGGGTATAAAGTTCTCTGCCTAAGGGAATGGGACATAACCTCAGAGAAGACAGTACTTGGGTCCATACAATCATGAATAAGTCAATTACGTTCTTTTACAATTTAATTTCTTGCCTCTAAACTAAAGAAAGTAACACTGCTGTACTACATTAACATCTTTTGAGGGTAACTAACATTTTACAAATATTGATGATTGGATTTGGGTAGGAGCAGTTTCTTCAGACTCTGAGTAAGAGCAGAAGCATGTGCATTATACCCCATACATAAATATACTGTGGGTTATGCATAGTCTTCAGAGGGAGGTTTCATGGTGGGAGAAGGAAAATTGAGGAAAGGGGACCATGAGCATTAGAAGCCTTATCAGTATTTACATGAAAGATTGTAAAGTACTCCTATACAAATGAATGATCACCAATACAATGTTTTGGAAATTCCTCTTTAAGAGCATAAAAGAACTTCATAACAAAACTGTTGTGTGTCTAAATTTTATAATGCAGAGATCAATAATCTATGTAAACCTTAAACTAAGGGGTGTGTGATAAAATATTCCATATCCAATTAGTATAAAAACATTTTAAATAGGAATGTTGATTGTCATTTGTTTAAAAATCACATTCTCCTTTTGCTGTACAGACCAGCTACTCATAATCACAACGGCACCTGCTTTTAACTTTTATTTCTCATTAAGTGTAAAAACAAAACAAAATAAACTCCTAGTGTTGAGCCTGACCCCATGCCCTTTGAAAACAAAGGAAGAACAAGACTCCTAGTAACTTCAGAGGGCATTGCATCCAGCCCATTGTTTTTAAAAGTCAAAAGCTAACACAGATTGTTCATTTCCTGGCATTGGCATCAGCAGTAAATGGGATTGCCTCACAAAACGTTTGCTCAGTCCTCTGGGACAAAGGATAAGAGCATGTTACATTGCTCAACAATGATCTCCCCAACCAGCTACACAGCAGCACTGTTTAATTTCAATAGCTCATTACCTCCTTGTCAGTAAAATGAGTCCATGGAGTTGAAACTATGGGAAGAAGAGTGAAAGCCAGCAAGAAGGGTGGGTCTGAAATACCATTCTTGAACATACCCTGCTTCCCAATGAATCATGCAGGAGATAGAGGCTAACATTATGGAAAGGCAGCAAGGTGATAAATTATTCATCTGAGGGAACATAGAGAGTGCTGGGTGACCACAGTCTTCTGGGTACCACACCAGGACAGGAAGTATCCTTCTGTGTTGTAGCCTCCACAGGGCAGGTATACCATTGCCAGTTGTCAAGACTTCCTCCATAGTGAATGAACAGAAATAGGCCTTCCTACTCGATCTCCTAAATGGAGGTGATTCATTTAATCTATTTTAGACATCGGAAATGGGATGAGAGGAGCTCTGCCCTTAGAAGGCCTGTTCCCTTGACTATATAGGGAGCCTAGACAGTTAACTCAGACACCTACCATGCAGAATCTATATTTGGACAGATGAATCCCACTGCTGGTGTTTACTATAAATAGAGAAGTGCACAGTATATTTAAAGCAGAAAATCCATTGGGTACTGCTGAGATTATTGTTAATGCTGCTTAAACTAGTTAATTAAATAACTAGTCAATCACCCCCTAGTGTAGAGAAGATCAGCCATAGAGCTACTGAAGTCAATAGCAAAATTCTTGCAGGCAACAGCAAGCACTGATCTGTGTCTGTGTAAACCCATGCATTAAAGCAAGAGGAAAACCCAGCCTTGTTTCTAGATCCAGTCCTTTTCATTTTTTTATGTTATGGAAATTTGAATATTTCCGTCTGCTGGTTGTAGTCGAAGGAAGCAGCTGCAAAGCTCAGCTGAACAGCTACAGCTCTCCCTGTGAGTGTTCCTAGTTTGCCCAATTGCAAGATCTGAGACATAAATGTAAGCTTCTTTCAAGGGTGTTCGCTGCCCCCATAATTTAAGACTGAATTGCCATTTAAGACCCATTACTAATAAATTTGGGGTAATGTCTTTACAAAATTAAATAGCTGGCAATGACAAGTTTCTATATCAGAGGAGTGACAGCCCTAAATGTCATCAGTGTAAATCAGATCAAATTAATGGTACCTAAACTGCAAAAATGCAGCTCTTGATATTGTACAATCAACTATAGCTATATTGACTATAGTAAGAATGTTTTCATTTTCTCATTCATAAATCAGTTTGAACTGGATTGTGGAAACAGCATGATAGGCAAGGGATGAATTTGTGTGGATATTTTTATAATTAAAGAGAAAAAAACCTTTCATAAGACTGACTTCCAGGTGGCTAGCTGCCATCTCTGAGAGAATGTGTTATGCAACACTGGACACATTTACCATGGAGAAGGACTCACCAGCCTAAAAGGCTGGCTGGATTGTTTTGAACTTTATAGTAGTTGGTGAAAATTTTGAAGTCTGTTCTTGAAATGTAAACAGATTTAGCCATGACAGCTAGACCACAATCCTTTCTTTCCTCTCTGCCTTATTAAGGGATTTAATTTCTCTAGTGGAATGTCACATTCCTGTAAGCATCCATGGTTGAAATTAAACACAATTTCTTACTTACTTGTTGACTTCTCCCTACCTGTGTGATAATTGGAGACTGCATGCCTACACTAATTGTGAAATCATCTCTGAGAAATCAGTAGGAGTTCACACAGTGCTGCAATTAGCTCTAGGAGTTAAAAGTGGAAAAGGGGTTAAGAAATTGGAAAAACAATCATTCGTTCAGAGCAGTCTTCCTCTATGGATCAAGGGTGATATGATGATGTGGCAGGTCAGAAAAGACTGAAGTGACAAATTAGTGGACCCAAACAGGTGGATGAAGAACAGAATGGATGGCTTGTTTGATCTCACATCACCTGTTGAACCTTCTAAAAGCAAAATAGCAGGAACTATTATGGTGGAAGAGGTTTCGGAAGAACTTCCTGAGGAAAGGACACTGGTTAATTTTTCCCCCACTGGACAATTTCCACCTGACTCAGGCCATCAAACAAGACTCCTGGCACTTCCCAACAAACTGGCTAAACAAAAAAATGATGTCTGCCTGACCTCCCATATTCTTGGAATCTCTTTCTTCCCCCTAGTTATATTTTTTGGTCTCACAATTTGCCACTCAGCTTTCAACCACCCTTTGAGTCAGCCTGTGCTGCTCTACCAATGCAGGATGATGAGTGGAAGGAAGGAGACCTGACTTGGCCAGGCAGGGGATATCCTATACCAGTGGGAATTGTGCTCCTGGCTGGCAGTTACCAGGGGTGACTGGCTACTCCAAACTGTTTTCCAAGACTACACAGTTATTTTGTAGTCTTAAAAGCTCAGCAACAGCCACACTGCCCTTGCTTTCCACTCTCCAATCCTTTCTGCTTTTCCTGTCTATATTTATTATCAAAAGCAGCAAATCAATCTTTACTCCCACAGTTGTGATCCCAGAGATGAATAAGAAAATTAAATCTTTTTTGCTGTGCTAAGAAGGACTTCTGGATAGCATAATGGATTCTAAATTAATAACTTGTGTCTAGGAAATCTGGGACAGATTTTTATTAAGTTGGTCTTGTTTAACCACTTGATTTCAATTTCCACATGCTTTGTGTTTTGTTTTTGTACATACAAATCAATATACTTTCAGATCTGGCATGAATTTCTGTGCAGCTGCCATGTGACTGAGCAGGCTAAACTTTCTGTACTTAAAACCACAGACCATGTAAAATGGTTTAACACTTTACATTGAGGACAACACATTAACACCTATGGCTGAAGTCTCACATATTCCATTGAAACTAACACAACATGACTCATTACATCTGACTGTTGTTGCTACTGATGCCACAAGATATTAGAGATGTATTTTTTCAAAACTTCTGAACTGCCTTTCCACCGTTGCATAATTTCAATCTAGATTGTCAGAGTGGAAGAAAAAACTAGGTACCTTTATTTTAGCTTATTTGGCCATGTCAGTGACAAAGTAAAATATCATTAAGGCAGAAGCAAGTATTGATGCTTTGGAAAATCACTAAAGAAGAAAAAAAAATTAAGGTTTTTACCAGATACTGCATCTAACATTAATGCATTTTGAGAAAAACACAATTTCAAACACAATATATTATAGAGGTAGTAGAGCATGTGCAACCTGCAATAATTTACTCAGGATAAATGATCATGTCCTGTTCTCAATGAAAAGGATCTTGGGAGCTCATGAAATGGCAGAAGATGAATCTCTGTTTCCTTTTACATGTCCTTTCAAGGTGAAGGAGGTCAAATAAAACAGTCTCTAAGCTTATAAATCACTCTTCTAGACTAGTTTAAAATATCTTTCTACAGAAACAGAGGTGACAGGTTTTTAAAATGAAGATAAAAGAAGTTGCTGACAAGTATTTGATTTGTTGAAGGCTTTCAGTAAGAACTTTGGAAAGTAAGAAAAACGAGAAATTCTGAAGAAAATAGGAAAATCTCTGGTGAGTAGAATTGAATAATGAAAACTGAAGAAACCGTGGTATCCAAGAGCACAGGATTTCTGATTAAAGATAGGAATGGATGAAGTGTGTTCAAATCCTGTTAAAAATCAAGTGCAAAATATTTCTGAAGGACCCCAAACTCTTTTTCATGAATTTGCATTTTATTTAGAACTTATTGTAGTCATCATGTGTCTTCACAATTCCTGAGACAAACACTACAAGGACTTTGTGAAAACATCCTGCAAGTTTCCCATGCCTCAAAGATTATTTATATAAACATTTGACATGAAGTCAATACAACATGAAAGACATTTAACTGGGTTGTTTTAATAACAACCTTATTAGAGTCAAGCAACTAATAAGTACGGAACAGACAAGAGACTGTTGTCTGAACATTTTAGACATGAGGCATTTTCCCCACTGTGAGAACGAACATATGTGTTTGCAGCCATGCTACTGTCAAGATTCAAGCAGGAACAGAAAGGGGAACAGTACTTTTATTCATGTATCTTTTCAGCCAGTTCACAGGGTAATTCTGAGTAGCAGACACAGTTTTAAACATTACTGTTCTTTCCTGCAGTATGAGCAAAACTGTATTTAGCATCATTGACACATTTCCTACTGCAATATATTTTCCCAAACCTAAGATGGCAAGAGGGCTTTCATTGGCAAGCCTCCACTGGTCTCATCCAAGTGAAGGCCAGGCTAGTATGAGCTAGGTTTTGGCCAGTGATCTGTAGTGATATGTCCTATAAGAATTCTCTTTTCTTCTAAAGGCTTTTGACAAAGCAGAGAACACTGGTTGTCCATCCTTCTTAAATACATAGGGTAAGATACCAGGAAAGGTTTTGTTTCCATGATGTGATCATTTTTACTAGCAAGAAGTCATGCCTGTAAGAGTGAATGATTGAGGGGTATTCATTGGTCAGGTGCCCAGAAGTCAAATGAAGTAGTTCTGAAGAAATAAATGAGACTGTGGGCTTTCTATCTTTGTTGCTAACAGGAGACCGTATGGGCTTTTATGTGCTCATGAAGTGAGTTGGACACACACATTTCCTTCTGATAGATTGCTTTGGGTTCTTACACCAGCTTCAATTATCCTATACTTCTTTATGAATACTGAATAACTAAAACAATCCAAAATGTTGCTGTATAGACACACATTTAAAATTATACATAGGCATAAAGGCTGAAAAACCTTGGTCTGTCCTCCTCTCCTTCAGTATGTACGACTCACCTAAACTGCAGCCATTATGTGTGAATCTGTTGGCACAGGAGAGTGCAGCTACAGAGAGGCTGGATTTGAATGTGAAGAGGTCTTCCCTTGAGCTTCCCTGCTGTCATCCTGTCCCTGTGTTTTCTGAGAGCGATTTCCTCACCCTTTAACAGCTGTTCTGACCATTTGTGAATATTTCCACATTGTTAACATTATCCATGTCCAAGGGCATACTGACCTGCTGCTTGGCTCTGAGTAATGATCATCTTCATTCACACTGTAAGTTTCTACTGCTGTCCGTCTTGAGAGTCTCATTTCTGCCACCAGCACACGTAGATACTGAAATAATATAAACAACAGCTACAGCCATGTCTTTTAATTCCAACAAGCTACTCTGTTTTGGGAAGAAAGTGTGGATAATGAAATATTTTGCTAATTAAGATTGATGATTGCTCATGATAAATGTGAAGTTCTCAAGCTGATCCTTGCTTGTCACTCAGTTTAATTATGTTTTCTAGAGCAGGTTTCACACAGAGCCTGGGCAGAATAGTTACTGTATTTGTGCTGGTGGAGCTGTTTCTTCTGGTATTTCTCCAAGGGTGGTCTGAGATTATATTTAATATGTTGAGGAGAAGACACAGTCAGCTACAGTGCTGTTTCTTTACAGGAAACTGCCTACTGTCTGCTGCTGACATCAGAAGGAAATGAAAAGCATTTTGATTGAAGAAAGGAGAAATGCATCCACTTAGTTAAAATTGTATCTTTTGTTTTTCTAAAAAAAAAGTGAGCAAATACTCTTTCAGAGCAACAATGACAAAAAACAATAACAAAACCCAAGACAGAAGAAAGAGCCAAGTTTGCACTTCATATTTTTAAGCACTGCTGATTTGGAAGCCAACCATGAATGGCAATAGTTGCTTATGCACTGTACATGCTGTACTCCAAAAGCATATCTGCTACAGCGGGCCAACCAGAAGGGAAAGCACGGAATTTTCCTTTCAAAAAGAAAAGGTCTCATTGCTCACAAGAATTTTTCTCTCAAGTTAACTCCTTTGTTTCTTCTTTTCTGTGGAAGACTGACCTTGCATCTAGCAGTTCAATAACACCTCTGATGCGGTGTTCAGGGGTCTTGAATCATACTCTAATGATTAGTCATTGCTACAGTCTATGTAGTGTTTCTTACTCAGTGTTTCATTTCTCAATTAATACTGTTAGGACTTCTCACCTTTGCTGAGGACTTCTGCTTTTCTTCTTGCTTGATACTGTTGTTGTTGCTGTTCCCTGCTGATAAACAAACTGAAGATGAGCAGGAGCTTATTCATGAAGGCTTGACCTGAAGCCCAGGGGCTCTGTCTCTGGAAGAACATAGGCAAACATGGAGTTATTGTGGGAAGCTGTTCACAAATAATAATCCACATTTAAGGCACCAAAGCATCATTCTGAGAAAATAGCAGCATCTTCATTGTTACATTTTTGACACAATTAGGGCTGTCTGTCAAGAGCAGCCAGAGAACAGCAAGAACTTTCATGTCTAGGGAACAGGATCCTGTTCTTTTGCCTGAGTTTAGTTATCACAGCTCTTCAGTGTGAACTCCTGGATGTGAGGAAACTGGGCTAGAAAACACAAATATGGTCCTCTGTGCTCTCAAGAAACAGAGGAATGACAGCACAACAAAACCACTGTGTTTCAGGAACAGAAACTGTAAAGGACTTTCTGGAAATCCAAGCCAGATCTCAGTAGGAAGATGTGGATGCTCAAAAACAGGAAAAAAAAAAAAAAAAACCAGATGCCTGCCTCCAAAATGGGATAACCATAAGGACTGACTATTGCCTAATTTGGTACTGAGATTATGATTTATGACAGTTCTATAATTTTATTTCACTATTTTGTTTATTAACTATTACTTCATTGCAGGAAACTCTACATTCTTTTTTAACACAGGGAAATATATGCAAGCTCTCTCATTTTCTCTCCTGTGTTTTTGCATACTTTCACATACGTCCACTTTGTGATGGAATAGTTTGTTTTGTGCAAGTATTCAGCCACAACTACTATGGCATCCTAGAAAAAAAAAAATTTGTGAAGGACTGCAACTGTTTTTTGTCCTGGCACATGTACCATTGTGTGTATTTCCCAGCCCAAGTCCCAAAAAAGGAAGTAAACCAAATGCCTTCCTTACATGAAAATACAGCAAGGTATTATGCCTGTAAAGGTAGCAATCATTCCCCTCCTATTTGAGGGCCAGGACACCCACACATTTGGCATGTTGCCACATACTGTTAGGTAAGGTAATGTCGCATGCACAGCAGGCTGTTCTTATCCTCCATCTGTTCTAAGTCATGCAAATTCAAGTTGTGTGTCCCTCAAAAGTCCATTTTTCCAGCACCATCCAGTCTGCAACAAGCATAGAGGGAAGGATGCCCCTGCGTACAGATTAATAGCTGAGCAGCAAGGGCAGAGGAGAGAGGTGAGCTTTTGTTGCATTAGACCTCAATTCACTTGCAGCAGAGAGCTGAGCTTTGGGATGCAACTTCACCTCTTGCACCTGAAAACAGTGTGTGTGGAGGGTGGTTGTTCAATCTGGCATGTGAGGTGTTGTCAGTTGTCATATTTGAGCAATGCCTCAGTCTGTTCATGATTTTGGCAGTCTAGAAGAATGGTTGGTATTTCTCTGAGTTCATCTAGCTTATGTATGTGCTCTTAAAGGATTTGTTATGTTCCAAGTCTTTAGAAAAAACACATGCCAGTTACAACATCTTGTCCACTGGGACTAAGTTACACAAAAGGAAGGCTTAACATGCAGAATAATGGGAAGAAATAGACCTGATACTCTCAACAAAAATACCAATTTTTGTATGTTGGAATAGTTTCTTTTTTAACTGCCAGAAGAGTGGATGTTTCTTAGAGATAAAAATCGATGCAACGTTGCTATACTTTCAATGAAAAATGGTGCACTGACATCAAAGTACGCTGAAAGCAACCTCTCTTATCTAGACATTCATAAAAAATGGTCAACAACTTCTGTAGCATTGACAGAAAATGTCATGTGTAGGTTGTGTGATCATGGCATGCTGTTGTGAAGAGCAATGGCAGCATAAATAGACCAGGAAGGTGAATTGAATTTGCTTTAGGCATCCAAGGTGGATTGTGATTGCATTGGTGTAAATACAGAGTTATTTAACCTAATCCCAGGTTTACAGAACTGTTACTGAAATTAAAAAATGGCATCTCTGTAGCTGCATTTCATAACTCCTCTGAAATTCTGGTCTGAATCTTTACAGTAGTTACCATAGTTGCTTCCATTTATATCTTCAATATTTCTTTGGGATTTCTATTGTCTTCCCTTTTTCTTCACTTTCTGTTCCGCTGTCATCATGGCATTTAAGCTCCAGTTTGAAGAGCAAGGCTCCCAGCAAAGGCTTTGCCAGCATCACTCCAATGACAGCTGTGGGAGCAGTGCTGTGATAACAGCCTGACCACCAACGTCAACAGAGAATGACCACACCACATCTGCAAATCTTTTCAGTTTCCGCTGGCTTGGGGCCTGCAGTCTCATATCACTTTTATACTCGAGTCTCTCAGCTGGCAGCACTAATGTTGCTTGCTTAGTTCTCTATATTAGATGCATTCAAGTCTATTTTTTTGGGTTTATATCAGTTTTTAAAAACCTGAATTATCACAAAATGTTGCAATCCTGGGGTGAGAAGGTCTTTAAAACATGCCTCTTCCTGAGTTCACTCCTAGGCCTAGTTATATCTGAAAATCTAACTGAAAGTTTCAAAACATTACTATGAACCACAACTTGCAGTGCCCCAAAATAGAAATTTGCATGGCAGTATAAAGAATTACCTCAACATCTACTAAAAGAAGAGAAAATTTTAAGCTAGCAAACAGCAACAGCTTCCCAAAAACCCCCCAAAAAATGTATATTATTACTGTATGTTGGTGTTGTGTTTAAAGCTTGTCTAGGTATAGTTTTAAAATAAACCAAGATAAATATTCCTAGGTGAAAATAAGCCCAATTCAAGAAGAATATGCTTGACATAGAAGAAACCATGTAAGTTCAGTGATATTTCTACATGCTCTCTTATATACCGGGGTCCATGTAGGGATTTTCTCTGTGATAAAATACTGTCAGGTGAAGTCCTAACTTGGTAACACAGCTCTCTCATGGATCAGCAAGTTGTACCTTTGCTTGCACAGCCCATGCAGGTGCCTCTGTAGAGCTGTTCTGCCATTTGATAGAAAAGGGAGAGGAGTACCTAGGGTTCTTCCTTTCCATGTCTCCAGGTAGGGCCTACAGATTATTGCAGTCTTAATTTATTCATTACACTAAACATCGTATGGTCACACTGACTTTTCAGCAAGCAGGACTTTCAGTAGGTGTGCGAATAAAGTTCCTTATGAAGTAGTGAACTCATGTCCATGGTTCTCCCAGTGGCTGGCAGCACAGCCCAGGAGCATCATAATTCTCTTGAGCTGCTAAATGGAGTAGGAAGGATGTCCCAATACCTCTCTACAGCTGATAGTTGTGATAACCATTATCAGTCACCAAACAGACTCGGCTCTAAGATATGCTGTGCAAATAGGAACCAAACCCATTGTTTCCTTGGAGATATTCCTAACGCAGTTTGCTACAAAAGCACTTGGTTCTCTATTAATAAAAGCATTCACTGCTCTAGATAGGGTTGTCCCCACTTATAATAAAAAATGACACAACCAAGGACAGGTTGCAAATTACTGGTTGAGCCTTGACTATGCTGTAATTCTTGTACTTGACTATGTTGGAATTTGACATATAGCATAGGGTTAACCACAACACACCATTTTTACAATAGTTGCTGTCATACCTTGAATTATCTGAAGCATTCAGCCTCTTCCCCCCACCCCTGGAAGGTAGTTCCTCCAACTGTAGAGTCTCCTCACTTTTCTGAGCAATAGGGTCTGTTTGATTAATAAAAGAAGAAGCAGCCTGGGCAATTGTCACAAGTGCCTCTTGCAACACTTTCAAGGTTGCACAGAGCTGGAACGTGTGGAACTTGTAACTCCTGATAATAGATTTTGGTCCCATTTCAGGAAATCATCCCTGTGCAAAGAAGTTCATTAACATATACTCAAGTTCTGCAGCAGACAGTGGAAAATATGCACATTCCTAAAGTTAAGAATGTATTTTCCTGAGAGTAACTTGATATGGCTGCAGGTGCAAGCTCAGGCAAGGCAGTGTTTGCTGAGGTTAGTGAACCCAGGTTGTATCTCTCTGTTGCTGCTCTGTGGCAACATAGAATGATGATTTCCCTCCCGCCACAAAAGAGGCATTCTACACGATAATATTTGGGACACTTATTTTTTTTTGCATATTTAAAGGAGAAAGTCTGCTCTCAATTGCCCTAAAAAATGGTGACTCATTTTGTAGTATGAGCAACTGGGCAAGAGGAATGCACTTCATTGAAAGAGGAAATAATTTTAGTCAGCTTCAAAATCCTTTTGCTTCACATGCTTATTCAGCTCAAATATTTGTATGAAAAGATGCTCTGGTGAAAAATTGAAGTCTATGATTAATGGCCAAAGTCCACACCCATTTCATCTCAGCCACCCAAGAAATTTTTCAAAACCAAGTAAGATTTATTTGAAATCGTTCTAATTACACAGCAAGCAGAAATAAAGTGGTTTTAAAATACAGATATTTTAAAAGTTTCTATTTTATCACAAAATTAAAAATAGCTCAAATATTTTGGGGTTTTTGGCTTACCCACCAACAGTTCATGTTATTAAAGACCTGCTTGCATCTTCCCACTTTACTATCAGTGATATTTTAGTGTTATCTGAACTTTTTTTTTTGGTCCATTTCACTTTTCAAACATTCCAGGTAGAGGACAACTTTACACTTTAGAGTATAGACACTGTCAGTCCAAAGGCAGAGGACTGCTGAGAGTTTTCAGGAGCAGCCTTTTCTGAGTACTGTAGTCAATGTGTCTGTTTAAATTCATATAAACAGCTAATGTCAAATATATGAGAAACTAATTTGGCCTTGTTTAAATGCTGGACTTTGACTGTCTGTGAGTGCTTTTATTTAGAAAAAATTGCCCTCTTTCTAAAAAATGCACTTTAAAAATCTAAGTTATTTCAAAATTGAGAACTGTTGTTCTAAAATTATAGCACTCGTGAAGAACTGAACTACTATAACTGTGAGTATAATATGTGAGCCATTTTGTTATTTTGGTTCCACTTAACCATGTAGGCAGATCCTTATATTCACATAAAACCAGTTATATCAGCTTATTTTGTATCTGTGAATTTCCCTGATGCCCTGTTTTCTCACTTAGATAATGGGTTCTTTGTACAAAAGCTGAGCTGATTGGTGCAAACACAAGGGCAGTTGAATGATAGTCCAATGCACTGTCCAAATCTATTTCTAATCAAAACAGAGTTAGGGTATGGACTTGCTAGATGTGCACTAGCTCATCCTTAAAATAAAGCATCCATTTTTTAAAAAGCCCTGATGAAAAAAGCTCTGATGAAATTAGAAGTACACTGATTTTCTACAGTGCTTCCAACCTTGTACAATCACCCTGTTCAAGCTGAAAATGTCTCTTCCTTTATGAAATACATTATCACAGCAACTCAAAATTTTTAGGCTGGGAGACCATTACAGAAGGTGATATACACATGCAACTGAGCAAAATTGTCAAAATAATAACAAGAGAAATCATATTGCTAAGTCAACACTCCAAGTACTAAGCAGGACAACCTATCATTTTCCTCAAGCTATTTTTTTACCTAGTCACTGAATTAAAAACACCTATTCGGTCTTTGGCTCCCAGAAATGATCTGGCAAAACCAGATAGCTTTGAAAGATAAATATATTAAAGTCAAGCAAAGAAAATATACTGAAGTCAAGCAAGCAAAAGTGTATCCACTAGACATTTTTGATCAAATCTTGTGCATAGAGTGGATCCCCAGGAATATTTAGGTGTTTGAACCCCAAATATAGGCACTCAAAGTCCTTGCTTGGACGCCTCTTTGCCTGGAGGCATATAAAATCTCTAAGTCCATGGGTTTTAATAGATGATATTTGCTAAGTGGCTAAATTAATGAAACTGGGAGGGTTGATGTCTGAGCATTGTATTTCTTGAGGAAGATACTCTATCCCTTAGCTTGCATTCAAAATCCAATCCAGAAAACACTCTGAGTACAGACATATTGGAAGGGCTAAAAAAGGAAACATGGCCAGGGATCTGTCATTACTCTTCCTGTCTCTTCACTTATCAGCTGAAGAGTTGAACTGAGAAATGGAAGACACTATCTCTTTTGTTCATGCTTCTATCTTTTTAACAGGTTTTTCACATTTTCCAAGATCCTTTTAACTTTAGGCTTAGTCTGCTTTCCAGAGCAAGGGCATTCAACATCTGTTCTTACTGTACCTTTCCGATGCGCATAGTGTAGCAAAATATTTGCTAAAACAGAGAAAGTGCAAGGAAAAAACCAAAGGAATATAAAACCTAGTGTTATAATACTGCTCAGTGGTTAGCTCTCCCACCTAAGTAAAGAGAGGACTGAATCCCAGTCCCTACCCTCATGATTACTTAATATGGGATACTTAAAATTTCATCGTCACAGGCACTGAGGCCTCTTTCTTGTAGCTGAGTGCCTCAAATGTTAGGCAATAAATTATTGCTCTCTCTTTTGCCTAATGAATATTTAATTATTCTCAGTGAAGTAAAGCAGCTTCAACAAGAGGAATTAATGGTTCTTTATCTGTCCTCAAACTAACCACTGAGCTATTGGATAAAACTGAGATCCTGGCTAGGCCCCTCTTTGAAAAGTGTGAGCCCAACTGTGATTCAAGGTAGTTAGTAAATACCAAGAGAAGGAAGTTTCTTGCTGTAGGCTGGGATTAAGTACTTCAATCCTTCAGGGACATTGGTCTCCATACACTTACTATCTTTTATTGACCTTGTTGGCTTTCTGCTCAGAATGCTCTGGGTCCTTGGGTATTGTAGGCAACTAACTCAGGGCTAGTATATGACATTTGAAAGTCAGATCTAAACTATTCCTCAGGGATCTAGCTCATAGCATCCACACACCTTAAAAAAACCATAGAGGATATAATAGCGTCATATGCATTCAAAGTAGGCAGCGTTAAATGGGAAAAATAAAACTGAGAGGGAACAGAACCTTTGGGCCATTAACTTACATTGATTTTCTTGCTTCTGTCCCTTAGTGCCTGAAAATTCACCTCTGAGTAATTTTGCTGTGAGATGTGTTTGCTTGTAATGCAGACACATTCCCATCATCTTCCCCCTCTGTCCACTGCTTACAGGTCTCCTCAGCAGGCCCTTTGAGACCTGCATCCAGCTTACAGGTGTCCTCAGTTGCTCTAAACTAGTGTGGCTCTGCTGTGCAATTAGCATGCCAGTCAGAGACCCTGCTGCTGGTCCTTTCCAGCCACAACAGGTGATGGCTGGCTCAGAGGGCTGGAGCCAGCGTGAATGGACTCAGAGAAAGGGATAAATCTTTAGATTACCTGTTCCTCTGGGAGAGAAGCATTGCTGGGATTTTGAAATTAGACACTATCTCCTTAAAGGGAAGAAGCATGCTGTGGGAAAAGGCATCAAACTTGAGTTTTTCTCAAGAACAAACCTGAAAGCATCATTATGTGAGTGTAGTTTTCCTACCTAACAGTAATTTTCAAATTCTCAGGGACCAAAAGACAGGAAAAAGGCAGCTTGTCAAAAGAAGTCACTTTACCCAGAAGATAACCACCATTTTTCAGTATTCTCAGATGTCAACTTGACACAATCCTTTCATAACTGGCTGAACTCAACAGATGTGGTATTTTGGCAAGGAATACATCTTCTGGGAATCAATTGGTGTGGAAAAACTGCAGAAGATCAAAACACTGACTTTGGCTAACAACATGGGCTAGAGACCATGAATCATGAGCTGCAGATTGAGCAGAATCCTAGCCACTGACTGTTCTGTAGTAGCTGTACTTCAATATGATTTATCAAGTTTCAGATCCCAGTCTGTTGCCATGCAATCCAATTTTCATAATTATTTCTCAGTTAAACTCCATTTGATTTATTTCTGTTCAAATTAATCAGCACAGCTGATATGAAGTTTACCAGACACACACAGTCATGGTGATTCCTGCAGATGTAATACCATGGAAAGACTAATTTATCTATTGGTCTAAAGCTTGGTTTATAACTCATTGTTCTGAGATAAGGCTTTTCCCAGGCCAGGGTGGACTGCTAGGACTTCAGTAAAATTGGAATATATTCTATTATACTCTTACTCTCTCTTGGCTCTTTACTCTTATGTTAGTTTAGGGATGGTATTTGATGGGGAAGTTATAGAATTATAAAAATGGAAGGTCTGAGTTTTTTAAATCTTGTTTTGCTGTTGCTGTACATTGTGCAGGTGAATTGCAGTTAAAGAGCTGGACTTGACTCAGTGGTTCAGGATTCAAAATCTGTCTCTTGAGCATTTCTCTGATCTGCAAGTAACTTGCTTTCATGCTGTGACTTCTTCCTCTGTTAAAATGGAAATAATGATAGAAAGAAGGAAAAAGACTGTATCCTGCTATGCTGTTATTTTTCAGAATAAGGTTGGCTTTTTACTTGTGTTTTCACAATTCTTGCGCAACAGGATCCTGATCACTACAGTAGTACTTAAATTACAATAATAACATGTAGTTTTAATGTTTTCCACCATCCACATGATTCACTGTAAGATCATACTTAAATCTTACTATTTATTCTTTTACTACTTGTAAAAGAGCACAGCAATTACAGACCAGCAAAAATCTCATGCTACAATTTTGTAATGCTACAAACACTCAGCAACAAGTGAGAAATAGACTTGTATTTCAGTTCTAACATGCAGCACTTAACTATAATAATACTGTACCAATATCTTACATTGTCCAGAGAGGAGCAGCAAGAGTCATGAAGGGTCTAGAAAAAGTGTCCTCTGAGGAGTTGCTGAAGGAGCTGGGGGTGTTTGGCCTGGAGAAGAAGAGGCTCAAGGGGGATCTCATCGCTCTCTACAACTGCCTGAAAGGAGGTTCTAATGCAGTGGGGATGGCAGTCTTTTCTGCTGTGCCTGCAGTGAGAGGACCAGAGGAAATTGCCTTAAGCTGAGGCAGGGGAGATTCAGATTAGATATTAGAAAACAATTTTTCGCTGTCAGGGTGATCAACCTATGTTGCTCAGGAGGTGGTGGAGTGACCACCCTGGAGGTATTTAAGAGGTATCTGGATGTGGATCTGGGTGAGTTTGTTTAGGGGTCACAGTGGCAGTGCTGGGTGCTTGTCTGGACTGGATGACCTTGAGAGTCTCTTCCAACTTTGATGATTCCATGGTTCTATCATATCTTATTCCAAAGTGAATAAAGTTCCCAAGTGGAACACAAAACACAGAAATGTGGTCATCCATACATTAAGTGAAAAATAGAGGCTTGAAGAGAATTTTCTGCCAAGACTGTATTTTAAATAATGAAGGGAAGGAGGAATAATGAAAGGCAGGAGCAAGCAGAAGGAAAGTTTGAAGTGAACAGAAATGTTATCCATTTTGGGATGGTATTTTGCACTCAAGAAGTGTTACTACCAAAACAGATTTGGTGACTTGTTCTAGTTGGATGGCCATTAGAACAAGCTTCACAGCTTTCAAGGGATAGTTTTCCAATCTTATAAACAGAAAATTGCATCTCCCAATGGATATAACAACTAAACAGTAATACTGTGTCCTATTCTATCCTCTTCTCAAAGCACACAGCTTTACAAACAGCTAACACCCAACAAAGAGTACAAACAGCTAATACCCAACAAAGAGTACAAAAAGCTAATACCCAACAAAGTCTGTCTAGAGGAAAGCATCATGACAGAAAATGCCCAGCATGACAGATATGCCTAAACAAGATACCTGTCATGAAAGCTAAGGCATCTAATGTATTTGCAAAAACCTTGACAGAAAATTGAGAAATAATGAGTATTTTAGCAAAGTTAACACAGATCTCTTTGAATTAAACCTGAAGATCTAGCTGCTATGGTTTAGCTGCAATTTCTAAACTTCCAAAATGAGTAGGTTCACAGCAACAGATCAGTGCTTCATTTCTCAAATAGTTATGTCACTAAGAGAAATTGTTGTGTACATTTTTTTAAAGCTACAAATATTTCTACTTACCAGAACTCCCTGTATGTTCAAAATTTAATCATATTAGCTCACAATAGAATCCTGCATACTTACTGAGTATTCCCAAGTGAGATTTAGGCCCCTGTGACATTTAGGATACAGTACTTTTCCTCTCTAGCTCTAACTATGTGCAGAGTCCTTTTAAGAAGACGACAGCCTACAAATCACTGAGGGTGATCACTCCACTCTTCTCACAGCTGTCAAGGTCTCAGATGGACTACAGTGTCCAGCTCTGGGCATTGCTCTTCAAGAAAGGAGTCAACCACACAAGATAAGTGAGGACAGCAGTGACAATAACTGCAAAGCAAAAAACCAACATATTCGGTGAACCTAGAATCAAAGAACTGTTGTTGTGTCTCTAAAGGAGAGAAAATTTCTAGAGACAAGTTTTTTAGAGAGAAATGTTCATTGTTCTACAAGTCCATGGAGACAAGATAAACTTGCTGAAAGTAGGGGTACTGACCCTCTGGAGTAAGTTTGCCTCAGGAAATCATAGAGTCACATTCACTTAAGGCTTAATTCAGGTGAAACAGAAAAAACTATTGAAAACACAAAAATTTGGCAGGTGTTGGTGAGGACCTGAATGCAATGACCATACAGCAGGCTTCCTAGTCTTTGATTCTGATGGGTTTGTGTTTAAAGTTGCTGGAAGAGTTTTTTTCAAACTCTGAAATAACTTATGTTTGGACAGAGGCCAACCACAGAAAGTATCTAGGGCAAAGTAACACCTCTATTGTGAAAGATATAAACTAAATAAACTGGCCATGGACTCTAAAGTAATGCATTCATTACTAAAAATACCCGAATTAGATGGGTAAAACTGTACCAATATACTGAACATTAATATCACTGGATTTCCTACTTAGAAATGTATGATGTCACCTCCATGCATGATGAGCATCTCTAGTGGGCAGCAAAGCTGCTGGAGCAGCTTTTTGAAGTTGTAGCATGACAGGCTTTTGGCAACTACTTGGAACAAAGCTGCTCTGATGGTTGTTTGATTAAGCAAATCTGCTGTGGTAAATGTCTGAAGCCAAGCTGTTTCTGCAGCTGTTTGAGCCAGAGCTAGTCCTGCAGTTTTTGAAGAAGGCATTTGTAAAAGATGAAGGAGAGAGGTGAAAACAGAAAGGAGAGGAAAGCAGAGTAGAGAAAGGTTTTGAAGCATTTCAACTGCATACAGCATTTCAGAAAAAAAAAGTATGTTTGTTTTCAAACAGATTTGTAAAAGGAAACTAACAATGCCATCTTGGGGGTTTGGTGATACTGGTGATTATAATATGGAGGATTCCTAAGGATATGTACGTTTGTATAAGACTTATTGAATTACAGACCTTCAGAATGATATTAAAACTTCAAAGTCAAGTAATCAAAATGTAGGAAATGCCAGAAGTCAGGTTGTATGCAAACTTTACTCATCTCCCTTTAGTCACATACTCATATAGGGCTTTTGTCTTCAAGATCCAAGCATCAGTCAGCACGCAGGGGTGGCAGGTATTTTAAGAAAATATCTGGGTTTTTTTTTTTTTTCTCATCCTTGTATGAGAAATCCCAGAATGAGACTCTTTGCCTTGTTTATTTCATAGTATTAAAATCTCATATAACAACAGAATGATTAATTGCCTCCTGATATTTCCAGTAGTTCTTGTCACTGTACTGTCTGAGTGCCTCACAAATATGAGTATATATAATATTATGATACGTTTCTAGGACTTTAAGTGATATTTCTACTCCTGATTTCTGCAGAGGTGAGGTTAAAACTGTTTTGTAGTTTAGGGTGTTCCCTTCAAGGTGCATGACCTTGAGCCATAACACAGCAATGTATTTATTTAAGTTGTAATTTATCAAGTTGACTCCTCAAGTGTGCGACACTTCTGTAAGCCAGATCATTGTAAGCCAGGTGAGTGAGGCACCCAGAAAAAGAGGCATCTATTATGAAAGACTTTTGGTGGAGATGGCTTGCAAAGAACTACACAGGGATTTTGAGGAAGAAGGTGTATAGTACCATGGTAAAATAAATTAAACAGCTAAGTCATTGTGCTATTGTGTCCACCTAAACACAAAAGAGCAAACATAGAGTCTCCATGACTGTACAGCTTTAGTTGTTCCATTTTCTAAATTGTAAATCCTTGCTTTGGTGTCTTAAAAAGGTTCTTGCTTTTCTGTATGTAGGTAAATTTCTTTTTTTTTTGTTTCATCTAGGAAAAAATTCTCCCACATTTTCCAGCTGTCATGCCTAAATGTGCATATTTTATCAATGGGTTAGAAAAATGTAGATGCCTAGCATAATCTCCTGACCTTTAAACAGAATAACTAGGAATTTTCTGTCCTATATGGGTGCCAAAAAAAAAAAAAAGAATGGACAGTTTCTAACCTAATTTTGAACAATTACTGAATTGTTGAAGTCAAGGTCTAGGGCTCCACTACAAGCTCCAGATTGTATACTCATCCACAGGACACACATGCTTGAATTTATTCCTTCAAAGCGTAACCATTTCTGCCCTTACCAGTCACTGCCTCAGTCTTATTTTCTCATTAACTTCAGTCCTCATTCCGTCTCCATTTCGATTTCTCAGCACATTTGGTTGCTTCCACTCTTTCCTTGCTAATTTTTAATCTATTCTGTCTCTCCTGACCACGTTCCTTCTCAATCATAAATTTCTCTGTAGATTGCCTAGCACCACTCCTTCATCCAGCGGTTCCTTCAGTCATTCTCACAGCTGCCAATGTTTTAGGAACGTTTTTTCTCTTAACTTTTTTCATTCTTGCTGGCTCTGAATCTCGTCTTCATTTCCATGCGCAGTTTTCTGTCTCTATCACCATAAATGTCTCGGTTCCCTCCTCTTTCACTCTGTCTCAGTGTTCTGGTGTCCTGGTTCCTGTCTGCTCCTCATCTCCAGGCAGATCAGCTTTTTGCAAGCTCTGCTTTTAAATAGTGCAGCTTCCTCCTTCTCACTTCCTGTTTGGAGTAGGTGGAAGAAATAGAGCTTCTGCGCTCCAATTTGGACTGCAGCCCAGTATGACGTAGAGCTGTAGTTGCAAGGAAAATCCTGCTCAGCCTCAGTCTGGAACATGTTATATAATTACAGAATCTTTGAGAAATGCAAGTGCTGACACCTGAGACTTTTGTACTGAGCATGTGTGAACTGCCTTTTTTCTTTCCCCTTTTCCCCCAAAGGATTAGGACTTAGCCAAGCTTAATAAATTCTATTAAGAGATGGAGAGAAGTACATCTTTGACACAAAGGCAAAACTTCACCCAATTTTAAGCCACTCTACAAGTGGTAGTAGCCCCAAAAATGTTCCCCAAAATGCTGTTGTGTTTTTTACAAAAAAAACCAATCCTATACCTTCCTTTAGTCTTTATCTCAGAAATGACCAAGTTGTTTGTCCAATTCAGCCTTGCGCAGATGCTCAGTGTGGAAAATTACAGTGCAAATCATTAAACTTTGGCAAAGTTACAAATAACTGGAAACAGAGTCTCATAATGGGAAATGTTGAACAACCTCACTAGACATGTGTGCATTCAGTCCTGTCTATTTTATAATGTCCATTAAAATTGGGAGAAACTGTTCTTTTTATAGTCATCAGGGAAAAACTCACAGGTTTGCTGTCATTGCAGTGTCAAGTTTCATACCAGAGCTGTTGTAAGAAGGTGAAATTAAGCTACTTTGTTGTTTTCATTAAAAAGGACATTATTTTATTTATGATAAAATAGCATCACTTACTACCACATGGATAACTCCAGCCATTCAAAGATCGCAAACTGCGTCTCCCCAAATCAAGAAAGTGATGTAAAATTTGTGAGATTGAAAGACAGATGGGGGGAAAGTGGAGATTTTTCTTCCAGTTTCTGAGCTTTGGAGTTATTTTGCAATATATTCAAGTATTTCTGTAACTATAAAGTCAATTCACTTTACTTACATGTTATCTAAACTAGATAGTGAATTTAAACCAGTGGTAGAGATTTTAAGACAAATATCAAATATACTGTCAGTTGTCAAGACCTCAGACTCAGAGCCCCATGCCACTGCTTTTTCCATTGCATTTATTATGGTCTAAGAGTCTGGATATTGAGTGCTCAGCTGATGCACAGCTTCTGCTTGTCAAGATGAAGCAAGTCTCTTGTGTATTTGAGCCCTTTTTTTGTTTCCATTGACTTATCAGTTGAGTTTGACTTCTGTATTTCTTCATACTGCTTTAAAAAAATTTTAAGACAGAGTGCATATTGTATACACTTGAAAACTGAGGAAGAATGTTGAAGGGTCAGCACAGGACAAATCTGAAGCAGCACCTGAGCTATTCTTCTTTACCAATAGCTGGTATGAAGAAAAGATTCTAAACCCAGACTAATTGTAAAAGCTCCAGGAGTTACTGATAAGTTCTGCATAGGTCAAAGCATCTATGATTGCAAATTAAAAAGAGATTTCTCTTAAGTCAATTTTTTTTAGGGAAGATTTTTCAAAGTAGTACTTTTGTGGCATATTAGCTTGTCTTGCAAAGAGATCCACACAGATACACCTAAATCACCAAGTACCAAGCATGGTACAGTAATGGCATAAAATCTTTGGGGTATCTAAGTACCAAGAAAGGGGAAGATTTTTTACTGCTGTAAAGGAAGCTGTAACAAGAATGTGCAAATTTAAACTATATGAGAGGCCATTCCATATAAATATTAGGGTAACGATTCCCTGATGATGAGATTCACCAAGATGCCAGTAGCCATTCAGCTTCTTCAAACTTTGAGAACTAAATTGAACAAAGCAAGTTGAGAAAGGTTACTGAAATTAATTGTTAAGGTCCTTTATTGCCAAAATTTTGTTACTGAAATCCAGAAAATAAAGTCCATCTCTTCCTTTACAATGCTGAGTTAAGGCAGATACGAATTTCCTGTAGCTTTGCTTTGACACATTGAGATTGATATGAGGTTAACTAGGTAGGGAAAGCCTCTAAGGAAATAGGGTGACAGAAGTAGCATAACCAAGTAATTCTGAGTCACACTACATTTAACTCCTGAATATTTGGATCATAGTACCATGTTATGTCATCATCTACAGCTGGACAGAATGTGACAGCTCCTCACATGAGATGGATCTCACTTAACTTCTGCTGTCAGAAACTGACACCTGCACCTGAGCTAATCATCCTAAGCTCCCTTTACTGTCAAAAAGGAAGAAGTTAGTGTCTTGTGGAGCACAATCCATTTCATTGAATGTAGATGTGCAAAGTAAGGAAAAAGAATGACACGAGGTGTTTCTCAGTGCGGCCTCTAATGACTGTCTAGGACAAGTAGCCAACCTGTGATGACATAGGTGAAATGCTTTCCTCATTTTTTTTCAAGGGTGGACATCAGTACAAGTTTCTTCTTCACATATAAGCCAAACTGCTGAAAAGATCTATGATGAATGAAACTACACATGACAGGAATTTCAGCACTTCTGCTCAGCTCCTGAACAGGATGGGACAGGATGGTTCCTGACACTGCTTTTCTAAATTCCATCCTAATTTTAAATATGCTTCTTGAGACAATGTGAAGTGACAAGGCCTATTTTTAAATCCCTCAGGTGTTTAGGCCTTGTTGTAGCTGTTTCCTGCTGCTGACTTAATTAAGGCCTGCCAGCCTGAGACCAGCTCTTCTCAGCAGTCTGCCACAGTCTGTCACAGCCTGCTTTTAGCGTGACAGGTAAGGGCATGGTGGCACTCTGTTCTGTTTGCCTCATGGTCCAATGCTCTCACTTGTGCACAGAGAGGAGAATGCCAGCCATTCTTACACCAAACTGCACAGTCCTCTCCAGTTAGTCTGAGGGTGAGTTTTCATGATATAGGTAGAGGATTCTACTGATGGCAGCTGGTGGAAAACATGGCCCTGCTTTGCCCGTGTCTCCCTCAGCCATCATTACCAGATCTATGCAGCCACAGAGATACCTGATGCAGGGTTCTGACCCACTGAGAAGCTATTCCTTTTTTTTTCCAGAGTTAGTTTTCCACTGGATTAGCCAGTTGAACTGACTTACCTTGCAGCTGTGTTTTTGTTAGGTATGATATAAAGGAACCAGAGTGGGTACATGCCACTGACTGACTGGGGTATACCACTTGTTCCACCCCTTCAGCTAAAGTGCTGCATCATCTGAGGTGAAATATGAAATGAAAATAACTTCATTATGGACCACTCATCAAGGAAGTTGTTAATCTGTGTGAACAGAATGCTTTTATTGTATATATAATTTTTATAGTCATCTAGTTAATCAGGTTTGGTTTTGCCATTCTATAAATGAGGTTTTATTGTTAAGGAAAGCCTTGAAAACTTTGTGCTATTTGACACTAGAAGACACAGTTAAATATGTTTTAAAACATCTCAAGATGCCAAAGAAATGGGTGTCTTTTATAATAACTCTGCTGTCAGGTTTTTTGATGCCAGAGCAGTGCCAAAGGAGAGGTTTTGGGGGGGTGGGGGAGATTTGGCAGGTGGGAGTGAAAAAACACAAGATGGTGGTTCTTACACGTTGCATCACTATCCTTGCTATACTGGGCAAGCTCCAAGCAGTAACCAAATCCAGAATGACTACTGGGACACTCCTTGCTGTTCTAGCTACAAGTTGCTTGTTAACTTCCTGTTCTAAAATAGTGAGGAATGTTGCTATCAGCATCTAAACATTTATTGCTTCCTTTCTCAGCAGCAAGCTCAATTCACTGGCAAAGTCTCAAAGCATGGAACCTGCCTCCCAAACTGATAGCACCTCAGTAGGTGAGGGGCTTTTAATGGTTGCACCCGTAGTGCATACCCTTTTGGCTACAGGAAACATGCTAATGCAATTTACTATTATCTTTCACAGCAGGAGTTCCCTTCAGGGAAAGACTGATATTTATTGTAAGACTTGGATTTCATGAGGTGCCTTGAGAAAAGTGAATTATATAGGCATTGGAAAGTTATTAAATCTCTATACAGCAAGCAATTTGACCATGACTGGCAATACCTGAGACTGCATCTCTTATCAGGATTCCTACTCCATGTAGGATTTTCCAATTTTTTAAAATGATTTACAGTTTTCCTTCTGGCAGCAGTCTCCAAAAATGAAAGCACTTCAGATATCTCAGCTTTAAGTACTCAAAATCCCTACTTGCTTTTAAAAGCTTTGGTCTTATAGTAATACCACATATATAAGTGGAAATGAAATGGGTCTGCACAGATTTGCTGTATTCTGCTGCCACATGATTGTCCCAATGCCAGAACAACCAGCCACAAATTGATTCCACCAGCACTGAAGGAAGTATTATGTATGAAAAAGGAAATTATGTCTAAAGTTTGTAAAAGAGCTTCAACTCAGGATTTCCTGTACTTTTAGGTTTTGTGTTATTTAGCCATGAGAGTCAGCAACCTTAGCACCATCTTAGTGCAATTTTGTGCGTGTGTGCTGGAACTTCCTTTGTGTTTTTGGAATGTAAGTAATGTGAACAAATGGAGCCAGCTGAAATACAATTGAGAAAAATACTTTTAATGTAAGTAAATACAGTCAATTGCAAATGTTTACATTTTGACTCATGGAAGAGAAGTTAATAATACCAAATATGCCAAATGCATCCTGCACTCCCAGCCAACAAGGAGCTCAAGCTCTTTCTGGCACCATCTACAAAGACAGAAGAGCAGGGAATTTCCTCTAAGAAACCTCTTTGGTCTAGTCCACCACTAGTTTCTATAGAGACTGTATTCTCAAAAATCCTCTCATTTATCACTATAAATAAGTCCCACGGTTCAGGGAAAAAGTGGAGTTTAGCCATAGTGCTCACTGGGAGTAAGTTGGATGTTATTTTGGAAAAATGAAAATCCAAGATCAAATGTTTGTATGCAGTTGTTGGTGAGAATTTATATAGCCATTGGGGATGGAAAATATGTCAGAGGCAGCCTGTTAGTGACACCACAACAGGAAGATTCTACCTATTGCTCAGATCCCAGAGAAGAATATTACTGTCCTGTGAATGGGGACTTGCATTCTGCATAAATCTGCATTAATAGCAGGACTAACAGCACCTTCTCTTCCCTTGTCAGTAATACAGTCCCTGCACAGATGGAGTCACATGCTTCTTGGTTGGTGTCTGTATGGCTTCTGAGCTCTGCAAAGTTGTTTATGTATTTTTCTTTATAATAACCATGTGAGAAAATTATTATTTTCTCTGTCTTACTGATGGGGAAACAAGTCCCAGAGCAATAAGGAGCTTGATTTTTTAACATTCTTTAACACTTTGTTTGGAAGCTTTAAACTGTGCAGATATTTGAAGTTGCATCAAATGCTGCAAGAGTGCTTCCCAGTGCATCAGCTGTATCCAAGTGCAACCTCTGAGTTGAGGGAGGGAACATCTCCCTCTCCCCACCCTACACCTTGGTTTCCATGGGAAGAAAATCTGTGCACACAAGATGTAGAACCCTGGAGTGCAACAGCTCTGCAGTTTGAACTTGGCCAAAGACATGTAGACAGGATTTTTGAAAGCACCAGGTGGCTAATTTATATTGTTGTCTATGACAAACAGGCCCTGGAAATCCTACTGACTGATTACTACATTTTTTTAGCAATTCTGCCTTTAAGTGACAGCTGAAGATCAAAGAAATAGCCTGTGGCTATAATCACTGGAATATTCTTTCTTCTGTGTCAATAAAGATTCGTTAGAATTACCTAAATTGATGCAAATTGGGAACTTGACTAGGCACTTCACTAAGAGGACTTGCCATTTTTCCTTATGGGGCAGAAATGAGTAGTGAACACTCTGTCAGATGTCAGGAGGGGCTGGGGCTTCAGGCAAGCCTTAGGTACTAGGAAATGCTTCCACAACATGAAACTTGTTATATTTATAAACCTGGCTCTGTTATACTGTCCTGTTCTGTAAATCCTGACTGCTGCTAAATACATTTTTTGTTGGTTTCACTACAACAAAATGCTTTAAAATTTCTTTGATTATCCACAGTGAAATATTTTCCTCGATAAATGCACTATAAATGAAAAGTTATGGGGGAAATGCTTAATTGAAGTAATATTAAATCGAATACATGCTCTTTATAGTAGAGTTCATCAAAATACATGTGTTGGTAAGTTTGCAGTTTGTAAGTTTTAAATGCATTAAAGTGAAACTAGTTGTGAACAAATAAAAAGAAGACCTTTAATCTGATTGTACCTTTTCTAAATGTAAAAAAGAAATCAGTAGTTCTACACAATGTGAAATTTTGATAAGCTTCCTGCAGGAAAATTTCACTTCAGTGAAAAGATCCTTACAGAATAAAAAGAATGTAATCATCTCCTTTGTCCAGAGCACCACAACATGTTGGCATTTCTTGATTTGCTTGAGATCAGAAGTCTCTGCTGGTTTTCTGTTCCAGCCTTTCTAATCCACAGTATATCCAGGAATGTTAAGATACTGAATTGATACCTGAAATAGGCTGTACTACCTGATTATATTTATTTACCAGGACTCAGTCAAGAGTGTTTGTGTGACAAATTATGGTATAGCACAGAAATACCCAAAAAAGAGTTAAATTAGCAAGCTTGAATATGGTAAAAATTTTGGTTGTAGTAATGCAGGTCAATTCATACTGCTCCTTAGCAGGGAAATTCAGCTCTCAGGAGCTTCATGCTGCTGTGTTTGCTTCTGACCTTCAATGTATCTTCTTTAACAGTGGCTTGATAATGGTGCTTAATTACAAAATGCAGTTTGGACAATTTGCAGTGCTGGAGTCCAAAGGCAGCTGATGCAGCTCCAATTTTTATATCATGCTTTGTAGCCTGTAAAGGTTCCTTTGTTCTGTATAAATTATGTTTTTATGGGGCAGACACATTCATATGTTCCTCTACTGTGTGGTGTGGCAGAGTTGGATGCTGCTTCACTTAGTCATAGTCTTCAGCTATGAAAATGGCTATGACAGGAATTTTAATTACCAAATTGAAAACAAAGTATTCTCAGTAGGTTGCACTGACTCTAGCTTAACTGCATACCAGGGTTAACTCCTAACACACAGAAATATGCAAATATTGCAGAAGATGCTGCATGAAAAGCAAAATATCTGGTTTTGTGTCTTTACAGTAATGCAGCAACTGATTACATGAAAAGCAGAAGCCTTGTTTCCTACAGCTTTGTGCATCATGATTGGACTTTCTGGTGTCTAAAAAGGTATGACCTCTAATTACCTAAGGATAAAGCCTGTTTCTCTTGTATTTATGAATTTTGAATAGGGAAAGTAACAGCTAAAAGTAACAGCTGAACTAATTTTCTATGTTTGCATTTAGCAAGTGCATTTTATATATGACTGTTTTCATAAAAAGGTCTTAATTTCTGTGCAATTGCCCTTCTGATGTCTTTTGTTGAAATCAATCAACGTAACTGAGAGCAAGAGATGGATGGACACATACACATGCACACATGTGGGATGTGGGAACCTCTCTCATTAAGAATGGCTAAAAACAGTAATGAACTCTCCACTCCTTAAAGTCCAGTTTGCTCAAGACTGCAAAGGATTGCTATCATTATTTTATACACTTCAAAGCCAAGCATTAACTAAATATGCAGCATAATCCCTGAGTGCCTAAAATGTCCATGCCTGAAGTGTTTCACACTGAAATATTTTTACCAATACTGGAAATATTTAGTTTTCCTGTAGAAGAATCATTATCATTTTCAGCTGTTGTAATCAGTTTAAATATTAGCTAGAACTCTGTGGGTTTTTAATTATGCCTTACAATTGTGATTGCTTCACATTTAATTGTGGCAAGTCTTCCATCATCATTCTTTTCTTTTCTTTCAATTTCTAAGAAACGTCTTTCCAGTAATAGTGTTCCCAGCTTTTTGTCCACAATAGGATCATTTCAAAAATCTAAATGGACACATCTCCAGGGTAATAACACTCTCTCAGAACAGGCCCAGGGCTAATTGCCTGCCAGAGTCATGACCGTGAGTGACAAATGACAGCTGTGCTGCCCTCCCCCTCTGACATCTTTGGGTGCAAGGAATTCCAGCAGGAAAGTGATGTGGATATTGGGACATTGGCTGCCTCTCTGGTGTGGCTACATGCACTAGTTCACCCTCTCTATCAAAGCACATAGTAAATGGTTGTGGCATGATTTTTCACCTCATGAATTTCCAGCATCCTCTCTTTTCTAGACAAAGTCTGGAAGGTTTTCTACACCTTATCTGTGGCCAGCTTTTTATCAGCTGCAAGGTCTCCTGTTGAAACAGACCCTCCTAGGAAAACCAAGTCAAATTACCTGAAGATACAATACCAGTTAGGAGAAATGCAAAACCTCATGTGTGCATAATCTCTGCAAGAAGCAGAGTAGCCTTCAAATAAAATTCAACAATCAAATTGAGCCAATCTAGCAGCTCACTGCTGCTACCCTGCTGCTGTTAAAACACACTCACGACTCCCTTGTGAGAGCCCCAGCACTCACAAGACATGTACTAAACTAATTCCACTCAGTAGCCCAGAAAAAAAACTCCAGAGAAGCAAAGGGGTTTTTTCCTAGGATTAGTGAGCTGAACCTGCAGCACACAGGAGGGAACATGACAGGATGGCAAGACCAGAGGTGTGGGAGGGGAGGGGAAAGGAAGTAGCACTGCCCCTTCCCATAGCAGTGAATCATTGGATTTGCCCAGATGTATTATTGGACTATTTGATTTGAGGCACCACAGAAAGGGAGATATTTAGTGGGGAAAGGGAGAGCAAAGGCTGATCAACCAACAGGTAGCTCTGTGAACAGCAGATACAAATGAGATGTACTTTGCATTTGAATGTACTTTGCATTTGAATTTCAAGATCGATCTTGCATGTGAATCCTGTTCTAGTCTGCCAAGGTTTGAGCTCATATTGCACCTTTCCTGCTATGGAGGGATTTATAAGTTCTCTGCACAACAATCTGTCTGTTCTACTTGGTAAAATCTTTTCATAAACTTTGTAGCAACTTAATATCTATGAAATACCCCTTGCAAAAAAACCCTCAAATTAAATTGGTCAACAGGGTCTAAATTATTCTGGGGCAAGAAGCACTTATACGGACTGTGACAGAAAGTTCAATATCATAAAGTATCTATTTCTACAAAAAGAAGGGGGGGGGAATACTGTCATGACATTTATTTTCCTTTTCCTTTTTTTTTAATTTGGAATTTTAAAAAAGACTAAAATGTCAACATTGAAAAGGAAAAAAAATACTGTTTTATAAATTGTTATTCAACATGTGTTGGGCAGTCTAATAAAACTACAATCCAGCACACATTTTACATCTTTATGGATTCTAGAGCCTCCCAGAGAGCACCAGCACATACTTTACTCACACATTAAGTGCAAGGAACAGAAATATTTCATAATATGCATACCTGTCCTGGAAAGCAGCTTAGTAAAGACAATGGGAGATTAGAGAGACCATTCCACCATGGACCTGTCATCATATGGGTTGTAATTCTAATTTACAGCAGCAATAGCACACCCTGCATGAGCCTCTCTTGATTTAATAACATTCTATTATTTCTGAAAGCAGCAGAGTGAACTTTTATCAATCTCCCCATACTAAATATATCAAGATGTGACAATCACTCCTTTCTATATAGATTAAATAACAATTTGAAATGTCATATTTGGATCTACTGAGCAATATGCTTGCTGCCAGCCATTGACAGCAAACCACAGTTGTTAATTTGACCCTATGGAATATTTGAAAGCAGGCAAGCTTGAACCATGAGCACGAAGCATGTTTCAGGTTTCACTTACATATTTCAGTGAATTGATCATATATTCCTATTAATTTTCCTGGTATTTTTTTCAGAACTACCTTCACCCATGGTAAAACACTACAGAAAGGGATGCTTAGAGAACTTGTTGTTAATGTATTGCTCTCAATTGAAATTCCTCGCACAAATATCTTTTCACAGAGGAAATATTTTTCCCCTCATAAACTTCACTCCCATTAAAAAACATTTTATATCTTGACCACAAAATAGGGTATTCTCCAAGCTTCACAAGGCTTTTCCTGATTAAGGTAAACAATTTAATTACCTATCTAAATGTTTGTGTGCTTCAATAATCTGTGTGACAGTTCTTACTCCTAACAGACTATTTTATCTTGCCTAAATCTAGTGGAATGCTTAAAATTTGTTATGAACAAAAGCCCAGTCATTCATATGTAAATCATCCCTATCCATAAATTAGTATCCTTCTTGCTTGGATGTTATCATGAGAACCTTGAAGCACAGTCATAAAGGTGGCATCAACTCTGGCCATTTGGTTTAGTCAAAGTAGGACACTGTCAGAGATTAATTTTATTTACCAATCAGAGTTAAAAAGGATGTAGGTGACAGCAACAGGGACCTCCTCCACTTGGTGAAAATAGCCAAAGGATGAGAAATACAGGCTATTTTATACCAGATAATCATGTAGAAGAAAAAAATTGAATACAGACTATAGGCATAGATCTTTATGGCAAAAAAGGTCATCATACAAAAGCCAACAGAGACATGATCTCCACTCATGCTAGCCAGAGTGTCCCTGGCTTTTGCTTTGTCATAATTGATTTGGTTTTCTCCAGATGCCCCAGTGTACACAGTGGCCAAGCTGAGGCACATATCCCTCACATTTCTGTTTCCACAATGGCAGGTTTGGCTGAAGCTGCACCAGGTCTCCTGGAGGTTATTTCAAACATTACTAAGTCAGTGAACGAAATGGATTTTCTTGTCTCAGGCAATTTCCCACAAAACCTGGTGTAGGGATGACAACTTTAGGGAGAGAACCTGAAGAGAGAACTGGGGGCATTAATTTCTCAAACTGCAAAAGCAAAAGTGATATTTGCCAGAACTTGTCTGACCATGCCCTAACTCCCCCTTTTTGAAGTGCACAACTAGCCTCAAAATGAAGTCCTGCCCATTAAAATGTCTTTGAAGGTACTGTTAAACTAAGCCAGGTTGATTATACAATTACACATTTCTGTGAGATTATATCTGATCTCATCTATAAAATTACAGGGATATCCCAAATGTGGATAATTTTTTATATCAGAAGCAAACACTAATTTTGCATAACACTAGTTTGCAAACTCCCAAGGGAGTCAGTAATGGGAACTAGGTCCTTTATATTGTAGGTCACCAGCTGAAACTCACCATAACTCAGTAACAGGAGCCCTTAGGAACTTGAGTTGATCTAAGGATGTTGTAGAACGAAATAAAAAACAAGCTTCTCATTTCAGTTCAGATCCTAGTAAGCAACTATTACCAGCCCCAAATAAAACGTGACAGCCGCTGTTATACCAGAGAAGTAAAAAACTCTATTTCTCATCTAAACATTTTCTGCTGTTCTGTGTGGAGTTCTGTTCATAGGATTAGATGAAAAGATGTCACCAGTACTGCACAGAAAGTTCTTGTTCTGCAGATGAATAATTCAATTTCTGATGTTGCAAATCCAGTGCCTTTTAGAAGCATTAAATTAAGTTTCAATTAAGTATGTCTGAAGTAATTTGACTGTTTATCTTTTTGTTTTCTATTCTATTAAACCACTCAATCTATAAGAAATACCCAGAAATAAAAATTCAGTATGTGAAGGCAAAGAGGGAAGTCTGTTTTGCATTACTGTAGAACTCTTCTGCAATAGTGTAAACATGGTTTTTCTTACACCTTTTATTGTCTGGTTTGGGTTTGGTTTATTGGGGTTTTTTCAATAGAAGCTATTTTTTAAAGTTTCCTCACACTATAAATAGGCATCCTTTTTCAAAACCTCATACAAGTAGTAGTGTTCTCTGCGTAAATGTTAATCAGCTTACACAGTGTATCATCCTCATGTCCCTTTAATGAGATTAAGCTCCTCTGGCTGAGCGTGAGATTTCCTGAAGTGCTCTATTCTTCATGCCATTTCTATCAGAGGAAGACCCCACCCTTCCTGTGTCAAGTATTTTACAAATGCATCAAAAAGATAATCCCTGTCCTGGCAGAAAAATTGCTTTCACCAACTCTTTAACACTGAAGGGTGAGTTTCACATACATCTTGAACTAGTATAGTGCCTACTACTGCTGAAATGGGGAGTCCTCCTTCCTGGCTATTCATTTGTCTTCTTTTGGGTCCACCATTGACATATAAATGCTTGTAAACTAAGATGCCAAAGTCAAACAATTTGAGTGTACTTATCTATACTTCAGCATTACAACATGTTTCTTTTGGCCATTAGAGCCATCCTGAGCAGTTCTTCTTGGTTTTTCTGCTGTGCCACTATAACTGCTTCTGCAGCTACAGGGTGACATGCAAGGTAGACTTGAAGTTTATTCCAATTTAAAACAGTGTTCTTGCTTCTCCAATGCCTTTGTTGGTTTGTTTTTGCCAAGTGGCATCATGTTACTCCATCAAAAGTGGTATTAACACAAGTGAGCATGCGGTGCAAGGTAGCAAGCAGAAGCAGGGGATACATAGGCTATTGCTGTGGCTGAAGGAAAGTCAAGTCCCTTGATATTATCCCCAAAAACTATTTCTCTGATCATTAAAGCTGAATATCTAGCCCCCTGCCTCAGTCACCATGTCTTCATTTAAAGCTGGCAAGTAAAGGAGACAATTTTTTACAAGTATAAGACAAGTAAAGAATAAAGCTGTGATGAAGCAATCCAGGTGTAACACCACAATGTGTGCATGTATGCAAATCTACTCGAAAATATACACACATGAAGAAAAAAGAAATACTTATCTCCTTGGAATAGGCAGTAGTCTGATTCTCAGCTATGAGCTGTTCTCTACTGATTACTTTGAAGGTCTTGAAATACCAGGAAGCTTCAGAGCCAGTTGTACAGTTTCAACTGACCTCGGATATCTCATACCAGGAACAAGAAAAAAGAACATGCTGCTCCCACTGGCACCTTTCAGCAGGATTTCTTCCTTATACTCCAGCCTGCCTCACCTGATGGGTGTAGCAGAGCTGAATGTTCTTCACCTCTGAAGCACCACTTTCTAAGCTAATTCCCTTCTTCTTTAGTCCAGGAAAGGAAGTGATGATAGATCCTTAAACCATTAATCTAAATCAGAGCATTTGGGGACCAAGCCTTGAAGACTAATGACATCCAAACATGTCTCTGCATATGGAAAAAACCCAACACTTATAAGAAATCTTTCAAACATAGTTTGATACACCATGCACTTTCCTCCTTTTCCTCAGATGTTGAGGAATCTTGTACCAGAACAGGGACATTAAAGCTTGAATGAAAGCTATAATGCACTTTGCCTTATTATTCGTCTTCATTGTCCCTTCTGGGAGCTACAGAAACAAGGTAGATACCCTGTTTGTGAATCAAAGCCACCTAGCAACCATAGCCTCAACGAGGGTTTGGAATGCTCTTCCGATTTATTTATCTTCTTTGACCCTCCTGGCAACAAGAAAAACAGCAGCTGAAGACACACCCCATTCGGAAACCAGAGACTCCCAGCACTAGACTTTGAGTAAAAATTTCAAAGAGATTCTTCCCACATGTGTCCTGGTTCTCACCTGCCACACTCTATCTGACAATGAGGTAAACAATTGCCATCACATCCCCTGCAGCTCTGAAAAATGACATCAGGTTTCCCTGCTGACGAGAAACACGATCCGTCTCCATGTACTCCTGTACAGCACCGGCCAAGCCTGGGAGCTGCAACCTTGGCCCACTACAAGCATGTACCTGTACAAATGCACACCACTTGTGGTGGGTCAAACATCGAGGTTGCATGAAACTCTGACATTGGTAATTGAACACGAGGCAAGAGGCATTCCATTAGGCAGCTTTGGTGGAACAGAAGGTGTTTGTTGCCTCCCAGCTCCCCGTTAAAAATACTTGAGTATACTCAAGTGTATTGTCAATCATCCAGCACTTTATTTATTCTCAAACTGCAAGGGTGGAGCTTCTAGCAATTCTCACAGAGGAAATATAAGGGAAAGACCTTTTTTTTCAGGTAATAAATGCAAAATCTTGGACTCATCTAGAGACTGTACTAAAATACAGACTAAAGATACAACTGTACTTTTCCAGACAAGGAATATTAAGTAAATGAATTTGATGCTAAGGGTTCCTCACTTCACCAAGACTAGCACTGTAAAGAGAAGATGAACTACTTTATGTATAGAGGAATAGATTTCAATTACACTATTAAGAATAACTAGTGTCTTAGCCTACAATTCTACTTATTTCATGGACAGTGGTTCTGGATTTCTTTAATTTAAGAAACTATTTATTTTTATTTAGTTTACTGATTAATAAACTCCTGTGTTCTTACTTTCAGGAAATTTATTTTGGCTTTATTTTCAAAGTTACTTTCCATTTTCCTTTGCTAGTTTTGTACATATATCTTTAACCTAATATTAGTCTATGAAAATAAGTGCCTGCATATTTTTTCACCATAATGGGAGCCTTTTTTCCTCTGGCTAACAATTTTTTTCATGCAAAAATGAAGCATGAGGGTGTTGAATCAGTCTGACAGCATGACTACTTCCCAGTTTTTTAGACAGGACAAGCAAACCATCTTCAGTTCTAAAGGTCTGCAGGCACTAAGACCAAGAATTAATTTGGTGACAGCAAAAGCACAATTCATTTTATCATGTACTGAAAAGATCTACCAGTCTACATTGTGTAACTTGCTGATAGGGATCAGAGGTTGTCCATCACACCATCTGCCTTTCATTCAGCAGGCTTCTAATTTCCTACAAACAGTAGAACAGCTGGGAGGAAGCCAACCTTGAGGAGCAGAGCTGGGTGCTGTCAGCATATTGCTGGCATTGTAGCTCAGGGCATTTCACATTCTTTCCCAGAAGTTTTGCTGAAGTGCTCTTGAATAGGAATGGTGAAAGGTCATGAGTCAAAGGAGAAGCTGCCGTTGTGTGAGCAATGATCAAAACCATCTCAAAGTACACCCCTTCATCCCAGTGAGGGTTTGCAGATGACTGCCAGGTCTGCAAAACCTCCTCCCTAATCAATGGCATTGAAAGCAGCAAAGATCTTGGGTATTGCTCGCTGACAATTCTGATGGAATTAATGCCAGCAGTAGGAAATTCCCTGCGTAGTTTCTATTACATCAAGTGGTCATTAGAGCCTTTAATGGAATAATGGAAAGTTTTGTCAAAAATGTTGCCTTTGCAAACATCGCTTCTTAGTACTGGTAAACAAATAATTTTCTCATGAAGACATTTTTGAATTTAGTTTCCAAACCCTTTTGGAAACATATTAATTAATTTGAGTTTGCAAAACTTGACAACTTTGGATACATCTTTCCATTATTTTTAATTAAAAATGCTTAGAAAACTGCAAAATGACTCCATTTCAAATATTTCTAAACCAAGAATAGTAATGTTTTGATATTTTTGATAAAAATGAGTTCTCAACTTCTGGTAAATTCAAATGCCGATGTAAAATTTGGTCTCCCAGAAAGGCCTTGTCCTGTAACTAGGAATTTTGTTGACATTTTATTCTTGGGTCAGCGCTTCCCTTGTTGCTGCAGCTAAGACAACTGGAAATTGGAAACCCATTTGTCATGTTAAGTCACTTTCTAAAATAAAAATACAAGCAAGTTACTATGACCAGTCTTTCCATCTCCCCTGTGCAAGTGAGCTCATTGATCTCTCCATGGAAGTGAATGCCAAAGACCAGCCTAATCCAGTGGTTAGGGTACAAGACTGGGAATGAAACTACATTTTATCCTCACAGGCCTGTCTTACCTAAGCTCTCTTTGGCAAGAAACATAATGTGTCCATTCCTTAATGTGCCCACCTGCAAAACATCATGATAACCACATATGTATGAAAACGACTGGAACACCTAAACATATATGTGAAACTCGTGCAAAGTATTCCTTTGCCTATAGCTGAGATGTCTTTCATGTCATGATTTTTTTAGTCAATCAGTAATTTTAAACTAAATTAGAAGGAGACTAAGAACACTTGTAGCTTTCAAGTTACCAGAATTTCCTGAAAATCGTTGAATAAGCAGAAAGAAGGCCAAATGGGTGCTCCCACCCTCTCCTCACTGCCCCCTCAGGGAAGTGGTACAGTGTGATCCCAACAGTTACAAGTTCTGCTTGTCCTCCTGATCCTGCAGCTGCTGAGCACATCATATCTGACCTACCTACACATATGGAGCTGCATCTCAGCCATTGCACATGCTGTTTCTTCTCATATAGAGAAAGCTAGGGATACTGTGGGATGTAGGGGGAGAACTTTGGAGAGTCAGAACTCATTTAAGACAGCTAGGATTTCTATCCATAATTATTAAAGGGCACACAGGACACAGTTGCATAAGAAAGCTGGCTTTGTTAGATCCTCTGCTTATGGAATAGCTTATTATCATGAACTATCAATAGCTTCAAACAGAAAATTAATTTCTTCTTCTTTCCCTTGCTCTTTCCCTCACTCTTATATAGTAGGACTAGATGGAAGCCTTCAGGTAGAAGCCATGTCCCTATCAATGATGTGTTTTCATTTAATCTTCTCTATGCCATGTTTGTGGTAGGGTTTTCATTCCAGTTATCACATTTCAACTAAACAGGTAGTAACCTCCAATTGAAGGGTGGCAGTTCATTACATTACATATTTCTATTACTTAATATAGTCAGGCTTACCCTGAGACAAAAAGCAATGTTTTAGGGAGAACTTGCCAAGAAAGTGACTCCAATTTAAATTAAGGTAATGCAACATTTGTGTAAATGCTAGCTTAATCTCCTGTTGTTTCAGCTTATTTTAAACCACTTGACACTGGCATACACCTGACTGAAATAAAGTGTCCCTGCAGTAGTTTGCACTCAATTAAATTGGTTTTAAACTGACTTGATCTAAGCAGTGAAGCTTGATTATGTACACAGATACTGAGTAGTTTCTAGCATTTAAACTAGAAGGACAAAAGTACCTTTTTTAAATTTGCCCTCTTTGAAAAGGAAAAGATAATGAACTGCAAAAGAAAAGGTGTTTTCTAGCTTTTAAATAAGAGATGTGGTATAGAAGAGCTCTGATGCTAATGAAACAAATAGTTGTAACTCTGGAGAGACATTATTTTAGTAGTGATACCTCTATTATCCTTATTGTCCTTATTTTGTTATTTTACAAGTACTCTCTCTGGCTGTTGGAGATTATTTTTGGGGGTGTTGGTTGATGAGAAGCTCCACATGACTCAGCAATGTGCACTTGCAGCCCAGAAAGCCAATCCTATCCTAGACTGCATCCAAAGTAGTGTGGCCAACACTACTTCAGAGGTGATTCTTCCCCTCTGCTCTGGTGACACCCTACCTGGAGTTCTGCATGCAACTCTGGAGCCCCAGCAGAGGAAAGACCTGTGGATCTGTTGGAGCAAGTCCAAAGCAGGGCTACCAAGGTGGTCACGGGGCTGGAACATCTCTCCTGTGAAGATGGACTAAGAGAATTGAGGTTGTTCAGACTGGAGGAGAGAAGGCTCCAGGGTTAGAGGAAAGAATCCAGCAATGCCAAGACAGGAGCCCAGTTCTTTATATTTCAGCAGGAATACAAGCAAAAGATTTTAATTTGAGAGATACTTCAAGTATGTGTTAATCTGATGGCAGTGAAGTAATCACTCAATACATTACCTGACAGAGGGCTTCCAAGTTGTGACACAATGTAATAGTAACTGAATTTAGAAATTCTGGTAAAACTGTTGCATTATTTTTTATAAATTTTGCCTTTGTGAGCTAGTGTATATTCAGCACTAGCACGGTCATAAACGAAGCTATTTAGAGGATTATGTAGTTTGGTGTTACTCAGTCATCTTTACCCTTGGAATTTGCATTGCATGTTTTATTGGTTTCTCTCATCACTTCACAACATGATGAAGCAGTTATTTTCCTAATAGCCTCATTATGTTGCATTAAGAATGAAGATCTGGAGAAATTATGTTGAATCTCATTGTTATGTTCCATCAGTAGTGAAGACAGAGAAATTGAACACTTTAAGTCACCCACAGGCTGTGAGAAAACAGGGTGAATGGCTGAAACCAGTAAATGAAGGTTGAAGAATTGAATCCAAACCATTCTCATTGTAGGCTAGTCCCCTACCTCAGAAACTCCTTTTCTTGTCTGCAACCAGATTCTGATGTCCAGGATGAATCAGCCAAACTACTTTTGTCTTCCCTGAACCTGTTTCTTCATTAATGAAATAAGATTACACTGCTTTATGGTAGTTCAGTTGCCACCTCCAAAGTAAGTACAACCAAAATACTTATAACCAACAGTTATAATACTTATATATTATACAATATATATAAGTATTATAAGTATTATACAATACTTATAACCAACAATGCCTTTTCAAAACAGAAGCTCTCAATCTTTTCAGTTCAGGACTGTCTTTCACTGCAGTCAAGTCTTGAAAGATTTCACCATGCTACCCACTCCCTGTTCTTAAAAATTGCTTGCATGTCAGCCTCTAGTAAAACAGAAGCCCCAGTGCAAAACTTTTCTTCCAATCCTACACCTAAGCTTCCAGCAAAACATTCTGTAATTCCCCTACTCTTAGACAGTTTGCTACACTCTTAGTTGAGCCCACTGAAAAGTCATGTATTTCCTGATGTGTCCCATCAGGATTGCCGCCTGGTCCTCCAACTCAGTAGGGAAGCTCTGAGAAAGACGTATTTTTGTCTCACAGATATTAAGAGCCAACCCCCTTTTGCTGCCTCTAGCCAGTCTCTGTTCCCACAGGAAACACACTTCTGTTCCTGGAGGCTGGTTCTGTCAACACGGTGAATCCACGCTACCATCGTATCAAGGGACTGGGAAGTACGGAGTAAAACATCCACCCATCCACCAACAATATACTGGAGCTAAAGCCACAGCATTTGGCTGCCTCCCATTGACCTAGAGCAAATGTTACACACAAGAGGAGAGGAGAGGAGAGGAGAGGAGAGGAGAGGAGAGGAGAGGAGAGGAGAGGAGAGGAGAGGAGAGGAGAGGAGAGGAGAGGAGAGGAGAGGAGAGGAGAGGAGAGGAGAGGAGAGGAGAAAGGAGAGGACCTATTCTTGCGATATGACTCCAGAGTGCCTTTCAAGTCCATAGGGCTCGCCTAGCATCATCACCATCCTGCACCAGAAAGCACAGATTCAGATGCAAAGAATCACCTCCAGATAGTTTGGGATCATTCTGTTCCTGCAGATGCAGTGCATCTCTTACTTAGAGCCAGTAATAACAATATCTAAAGCTGGTTGAGGGAATAATTAAAAATAAGAAAAATATGTTCTTTGAAATGCTAATTTTGTGTTACAGTTCATTTTTGTTTAAAAGTATTTTATAAGATTTAGTGTTTAAATCTAATTATTTAATATACTTTTTCCTCTAACTTCTTCTCAATTGCAATGTGAATAGCATTGCTTCTGGGGAGTTCCTCTTTTCCAACTTATTTTAGTTATGCTGATGAATAGGATTGCTAGAAATCACTACCTTTAATATCATGACTTGATTGCCTTTAAAAGCATAACAGCAGCCCAGAAATATCACTGATGTCCTCACCAGCAGAGATGTGAAAATGCAGTTTTTATTTCTAAAGCCTTATCTGTTCATCCCTTATCCTCTTAATAGCTGAGAGTTAAACACCAGCAGATTAACCTGCAGTGCAAGTTCTCCATTTATGATAAATGTTTAACATCTTATCACTTACCTTGATGTCTTTGCCTGTTGGAGCTTCTCTCAGCTCTCTCCCACAGCTTTCATTGAATGTCTTATGTTTCAGTCCCCATGCCTTGTATTTAGCCTTGTTTTCCAAGAATTTCTAACTGTATGCAATTACACCATCTATCAATCCTTACTTTCTTCCTCCCTTTCTCCATCCAGTAGCTTTAGAACTTGCCCAAAGTCAATCCCTTTTGACAGTCTGTATGTGCACAGCTTAGAGCTTACCACAGTGTGTTCATCCTCTCCCAAGCTGATGGGCTGGTTCTCCTTAAAGTGTTATCTGTAGGAACTGTGCAAGGCAAAGGGGTGTTCTTGTTACTGCTGGCTGTTGTGGGACATAGTGGTTTTGCAGTGAGAGTGTAAAGAAAGATACAGCAGAATTTTCTTGTAGGTTATTGGATTATTTAGATAAATATTTTGCAGCAAAGATATTAATATAGATATATATACTTATATATACACATATATCTCACAGTTGGGGAAAAAAGTGTATCTATAATACATATACATCACAGTGGAAATGCATTTTCCAAATAATGACAGTCATTTCCTAATGCAAGCAGGTGACAAAGCCAGCTGGTAAATCTTTGCTACAGACAATAAGATAAGGTAGACTTTTTGATCTCAGGATGAAACAGTTTTTCAGCAGTAGCAGCTGCTGGAGAAAAAGGCAGCCTCTTTGGCAGCCTTTGATGATATGGACTAGCATGCATTATAAGAAATTTGTTTAGCATTCTTGATCCATCAAAAACAAGGCAGAACATAAATATAGAATGGAATACCAAGTTAAATTTGTGCCAGAATTCTGAAATGTAGTTGGTCTGCCCTGTCCCATTCTGTTTCTGCTTGCACAGGTGTAGTAACATTAAAGAGAAAGATGGGAGTAGACAAATAAAAGCCATAACTTTTCAAACTGATTGAAGATTTGGCAACGTCTACCTACAAGAACTTTGCCATACTATCTGACCTGGAAATACTTGCCCTACAGTAGCCAGACTAGTGGTGTGCAGTTGTGACTACATCTCTAGGGCCATAGAAAGATGTCTAGGTAGAGTCACATGGTGGCAATGTGCTTTAATGATAACAGTGCACAGGGAATTCAGGGTAACAGTGTAAATATAACCCAACCAGAAGAGAGAACATTCTGAAGGCAGCTAAAATATCCTTTATGCTGTATTACAGATATGCAATTATTTCTAGAATGTGAAGTGGTGAAGCAAAGGAGCTGAGAATCTCTTTGACTGATTTTAAATTAGTTAGCTGAGATTCTGGTAAGAGCGTAGCTGTGGCAACCCAAGATCCTCTTGGCTAAAGGTGCCAGGAGCTGGGCAAACTTGGGAATTTCAGCTCCATCCTGCCAAGATAATGTCGTGTAAGGCACCTACCAGATTGCTGTGGTCCTTGTCTGAAGGAGGCTGCACAGTTACATGACTGCAAGGGTGTTACACGATGCAAGGGAGAGCGGGATGGGCTGATCCAATGCAGCAGCAGTTTTGGTCTCGATGATCTCCTCAGTGAAGAAAGATGAGCAGGGGGCTGGACAGATTTCTTCAGATCAACAGCTGATACTGGACACAAGGAGTAGGTTCATGCTTCAATCAACAAGATTGTCATAGAGATTCCTAGTCTTGTTTTACGGCTGTGATATTTATTATGGGAGGAAGATGGACCAGATTTTAATTTCCAACACTAACATGGACCTGTCCAAGACTAGAACTGCTAAGACAATTCTAATAGCATGTTAAGGCCTGAGTCCAAGCTCATATGGGATAGCTGAAAACTTAGGTAGGCAAATAGTGGTAGATAGGATAATTTCAGAGACCTTTATGAATTAACTCCTGTCAAAATGACAGATTGAAGAAAGTAACTGAAAAGCTTTCCAGTTTTAGAACGGATCTCTTAAGCAACCACTACAAACTATAAAGTAATATTACTAAGTGAGAACTTACTATGATTTAATTGCATTGATAATGCAACATTACAAGCATTTTGAAAATCTGCCTTTATCAGTAGCAGAGGATAAAAAAGAGAACAAGGGACCCATGCAATGAACTCTTCTATCTCTGTGTTCAGACAAGGCTGCTGTACCCTCTCTTATTTAACATTTCCTCTTTCCAGTGCCTGTTTTTTCAGATTTTCCTCAGATGTCCTAGATACCTGTGGCTACCTTGCTTTTTGTAATGAAAATGTTATATTTTCCGCAGATTGTGTGAGGTGTATCAGTATCAGAGGTACTACAACATTAGGCAATACGACTTTTGCAAAACCAGATGAAGTATCTTACTTTATTCAGGGCTTAATACATGTTGAAATATATATTATTGGCAAGGTTTTATATTTTAGTTGAAAGATGAAATAATTCCAAGCATTTCTCTTTGCACTTATGTTCTTCTATTTTGAATTTTTAGCAGGCCTTTGCCTTTACTTTATGCATTTAATTCTCCTTTATTTCTCTCTTGCAGGTGGACTTTAATATGCTACCATTAATAGTAAAGTACATATATTATAGGGCTTTACTAAAAATTTGGAAGCCAATCAAAAGAGATTTATTTACCTTTTTGCAGCATTTATATGTTTCATAACAGACTGATGGGGTTTGGGAAACTTCAGAATCTCTTTTGGGGTGAATAATGCAATTGAGAAGTTTCTCAGCTTACTCTCAGTAAAGGACTAATGAATGGCAAGAATTTCTCATTTTTGTTCTTTCAAAACTAACATGGAATTCTAAATTTATAACATAAACAGATTTCACTGGTGTCGTTTCTGGCTTTGCAGAAACACCAGAGCCAGAAGCAAATCTGAAATAGGTGCACAGTAAGTACTTAGTTCCAAGTGGTAAAAAAACCACACACATGCAGCTTTCCAATTCTGATTCTCCAGCCCAGATGAGCACAGAGGAATGTGGGTGGAACTTGCCCTTCTGCCAAGGGTATTACCTAAGCCCTATTCTGATGAGGATTTAAGTGGTGCATAGGCCTTGTGCTGCATCGGGGTGAAATGGAAAATCACAGAAGCATCTGTAGATCTTCTTTTAAATCAAGGCAGTGGAGCAACACAAGTTGATTTCCAGGACTGAGTAGAAGAAAATAAACTGCACCCCTGTCCCAGAAGGAAAGCAGCTGAGTGGTCATAGGACTACTTTGTGCTCCTCTAATTATCATTTTGCTGGAACTGGGGCAAATGCATCTTGCCCATTCCCATCTAATTGGCTCAGAGAGGGTCTCTGAGTATAGGAAATCCCAGTTTTGCTTTTTCTCAGCAGTTGCAGCCAAAAAGGTGTGTCTGTATTTTAATGTAATTCCTAATGAATCCCAGAAAGTGTTTTAATGCTACTTTGCAAAAGATTAAAAGAGAATGTCTGAAGGGGATAATGTGAGCATGGGAGGATTATATTTTAATAAAATTAATCCCACCTATAAAGGAGGCCTGTAACAGTGTCCATCTGGACAAATCCAATTTAACTCTCTGAGAAGCAGTGTTAAATTTGTTCAATGGACTTGGTTAAAAAAGAGAGTGGAAAACCAGGGAAATCCTTCTCACAGTAGGAGAAAAGACTTGGAGGACTGAGGATTTGTTAGGATACAAATTACAAAATACCTCTCATTTGCTGAAAAAAAGAAAAGGATCTTAAATCCTGAAATTTTAAACAAAATCTCTCTCTGATCATCCTAGATAGGCAAAGAGCAGGGGAGTTGCTGGCACTGCTGATTCAAGTGTTTCCCAGGGAGCAAAGATGAGCTGGGAGGAGCAGGGAGGAAGAAGTAGACTGGGCATTCTTGCTATGCATTTCCTCCAGAAAAGGTGATACCCCACCTCTTAAATGCCAGATCAAAAGCCTCAAGCTCTTTGTTTCTCCCACAAAACAGAATACTCTCATCCTTACAGGCTATTGCACATACAGATAAGTTTTAGGGCCTTCTACAGGCTTCAGAATGGATGCTGAGGAGGAAAATAGTTTGCACTCTCACTCTCTTAAAAAAAAAAAAAATACTAGGAAACATTTTTTCTTGCCAAGGAAAGAGGTTAGTCAGCTGAAAATGAAGCTCTCCAGGCTGCACCCTCACATGTTTCTGCTTGTGCAGCCCAAGCACCTGTGGTCACAGCTGCCAGAGGCTCTGGGAGGGAAGTGGTCCTTGGCCACCCCACTAGGGCTGCACCCCACAGTGCCACTCTCACTCACCCTGCAGGCACTGCCTTGCTTCCCCTGCCATGGCAGGCTGGAGTCACAAAGTGACTGGGCAAGCAAGGAGTCCTCCTCCAGGCTGGGAGGTAAAGGATTGGACCCAAGGCTTTCAGCCTCATATGCTTCAGCTGTAAGTGTGGTGTATCATGTTTGACTGCCCAGCAGGGTCAACACACCCAAGGAACAGAGCACTTGGATCTGTCCTGTAGGCTCCAGCTCTCTGCCAAAGAGATTGGGATCTGGTCCCTGAAGGATCTGGAGGTGCACAGCTCACAGCTCACAAGGCAGTAGCCTGATTCAGCTCTGTAGGAGGAGATCCAGTTACCTCACACTGGGCATGCCAGAGGATATCCAAAGTTCCACTGGTGTCCAAGGAGCAGGAAGCAGTGCTTGATGTAGGTGTTAAATATTGCTTGTTCTTGTGTTAAAGCCCTATAAGGCTTTTCTCTTGTCAATGAGTAGGTGGTAGCCAGTAAGTGTGCTACTTCTACAAAATATACACACATTACATCTGCCAAAGCCACTGACAGAATGTTTGTGCTACTGAGAGAAAACCCTCTCCCAAGGGTGTATCAATAAAACAACTGTCCATGACATAGGAAAAATTAGCTTTGTGCAGCGAGGAAACTGAATTTCATGAGTAGGAAATTTCTCTAACACAAGTGAGTGACCATAGTTTGGCAGACACGTGTCTCCAGTTACACTGTTCATCAGAACAAAGATCAACTTTGATGTCATAAAAAGCCAATTGTTGTGCAGGAAAAAAATACTTTAAGTTAGTCACATCTTCCACAAAGATAATAAAGCTGAGAATGATTCAGAGCTAACATAAACAAACCAGTCTGAAGTAAGCACAGACTTTCTGCACCCTGTTCTTTCTATCATTGACTATACAGAGTTTCTCTTTAGAGACATTTTAGAGATATGTTCTCTTTAGACACTATTTTTCTAGGTATATTAAAGGAAGAAAAAGTAAATTTACTATAGTCCTGGCTACCAAAATGATCCTCTTATAATCAGAAATACCTGTTTCTGTACGGCATGTGTCTAACTTTTGATAATCTAAAAAATTAGCAGAAAAATTTAGGGTGAACACACATCCTTCAGAGATTAGATTGTTTGCACAAAATGGGTTAAGAGCTGAAGGATTATGTCCAGCATCATGGGCCTCCATCACTGATTTCAGCTTCTGATATTCTTTTACATGCAGGTGAATACAGTGGTGCTGGGTTAATGGTGTGAGTCAGTGATCTTAGACGTCTGTTTCAACCTTAACAATTCTATGATTCTCTGTAGTGTTTTTATTCTTCTAAGATAATTAGACAGCTTTGTCTCTCCTTGTTCTTGCTGTTTGGGATGTGCAGCATGGATAATACAAAATTCTGTTGTCTCAGCTTTTTCTCCTGCTTGTCTGCCCAGGCCTTTACCTAAATTTTAGCATTTGAGTAGGAGAGCAACCTCCAAATCCTGTTGATTTGATGATGAGATTGATGACATACTTTGAGACCAATTAGTGGAAAAGACTGGTAATATATGCATTCATGAAGGACTGCTACTTGAGCCTAATTTTTCATATTAAAGGAGGACTCTTGTTCTAGCAAGCAAAATTGAGTTGGTTGTTAGTAATGCAAGGATGGTTACTGAGGACAATACTTAGCTCATATGAGTGATCCTTATTAGGAGAGACTGGAAAAGGAAAATTCAAATGGGATAAGTGCAGCTTAGTGCTTCTGCTTAAAGCATTACAGTTGCAAAGAGAAATCTCCCAGATTTATATTTGTGTTTTCTTTCATTTGCCTGTGGCCACACCAGTTAGGTGTGAGATCTTGTCAGCTCTTACAAAGTGAGCAAAGTTCAGCAAAGTGAACCAGAGCTCACGTAAGAGTACAGAACTTAAGAGTAACAAGAACTTAAAAGTAACAACAAATGATGCTTCTGCATTTTTCAGTGGCAATGTTTATGGCAGCACTGACCCTATGGATTGCTTTAATACCCATAGCATTCATTTGCAATTGATGCCAAATAAGAAAGAGTTCCTAATTATGTGTTATTGCTGTTATTAATATTGTTGTTGTTGTTGTTGTTATTATTGAAAATCCCAAGACACTTTTTCAGGTGGATATTGGCCTTCAAAGGAAGATAGGACTCTGTTAATATTAGTTGCTTTTGCAGAAAGGAGGCTTTTATGTCCTTGTACCCCTTAGGTGGCACAGGGCAGAACATGCAGCCCTGCAATAGGAGGTGTACATTTTTGCATTTGGGGTTATGGGGGAAAAGCTAAGCAAGGGCCTCGAGATAAAGCCTTAAATGCAGACTAACAAAACAAATTGATAAATGTTTGAGACAGAAATCAAGGTAAGCAGACAATAGTATGACTGACTATTGTATTGGGCCTGTTTTTCTTTGCCAGCATTACAAGTACATTTTAATTTCACAGTCATAAGACATAGGACTGCACCTGAATTTCTTAAGTAAATTCAAAGATATAGGTATGTCTGTGTATGTGTTCTAGTCAACACTACATTGTCCTTTAAAAGGACAGATGATTTTTAGTGTATTTTTAAACACTCAAGTTACTTAAACCACAGCCAGTTATTTTACACTCCTTTGATTGAGATAAGTCTCAAATTCAAATCATGCCTGTCTAAAAGTTTTATCCTATGCTTAGAGAATTTTCTGAGTTTTAGGATTGATTTAATTTGAACTGGAGTAAGCCCTAAATGCAACTGTGCTCACTGTAGCACCGTTAGACATGAAGGGCACTTAGATCAAAGTGGGCAACATGCACAAAATTGCAAGCTAAAAAATCCAAACCCACAGTGTTTTTCCCCCAATTCTTTTCTCTTGCCAGAGTACAGGGAACAGATATTTTACAATATTTTTTTCACAGTATAAGGTATTTTGTAAGGTATTTTGAATGCAGGATGTGACACACAATTCAGAGGATAATTGTGACTTTATGTTGGTGAAATAAGCTAGAATCTCTTAGAGCAAACATTCATAATCCTAACATAGAAAGATATAATAAGTAGGTCAGTTTCACAAAATTATTTATCATCTCTTCTATCCTTCTTACCTCTAAAAAGAGATAAACTGACATAATATGTTACTGTCTGAAAACTATTTGTTTGTAATTCAGCAGTACCAGAGTAAAATGTGCAGCATTATGTTCAACTTTTAAAAATAAGGACAACATGTTAGTTGAAATGTATCTGAGGTTCAAAAATATTTTTAAGCATACCTGGCAACAGTTTGTTTGGATCATTTTAATGACCAATAACTTAATTAACATTTTTGGTGATGCCTTAAAATTTTACAATTTTCAAATGCCCAATGCCTCCTGCTTTCTGAAAACATGGCTCCCTCAAGCCAGCAGAGCATAGAAACTTCAAAAAGTGAATGAGAGTTCAGTTTATAGTTCCCATATGTCTCCCTTACATGCAGATTCTCAGGATTAATATTCTAAAAACCTTTTAACCAGAAAGGAGCTACCCCATGAGGTTTATCAATCTCAAAACCAGACCATATGCTTCTCTGGAAAAGAAATATTTCCAGCTAGTTTGTGGGGGAATAGACAACTCAGACTGAAAAGAAAAGACACTCTAATGTCAACTGTAAAGACAGGCATCCTTTTAAGACTGTAACATACAGACTTTATCCAGGAAGGGGGTTTAGGTCATTTTTAGTGGTATAGAGATAGACTGTAATAAAATTTCATCTCTCTTTTCCTGGTGTAATAGAGAAATAATACCACTGAAATCAGTAAGAACAGTCTGCCTCTATATATATAAAAAATGGCCCAGTCATGGAAATGTTTATTTCTTTTTCCTTTCTGTACAGTCTGACAGATGGCAATTGTAACAAGGTCCTTGCCTTTCCAGGTGAGAGGACTAAAAAAGAAAGGAAGAAAATCCCCATATAATCATCAAAATATTTAGCAATGGTTAAGGATTCTGTTTGTCTTTACCTTTCTGACAATGAAAAGCCTAGAACAAAGAGCTTTGAGGGCAACTGGTACGAGAGTAGAACCTCACAAAATTTTAGAGGAAATCCACTAATATGCCACTTTAGTAGCATCTCAATGACCATAACCCAAATTCCAATGGTTTACTTCAATCCCTTTCAGAGTTTGGTTACAATGATAAGATACCATAAAGTAAGCAAAGGTGATAACTTGTATCTCAATTGTGAATATGGCAAATTCATATATCATTATTTCATTTATGCATTGTATAGCATAAAGCAACATAATTTACCTCTTTCACTGAAGCACAGACTGCCTCACATTTATAAAATAATGCTAGTGTGCACCCTGGCAGTTAAAACACAGCCATAGAAAGACTTTAAATTCCTATCATTGTTTCTTCTCACCTGTAACTTTCTCGCAGGAGCGTGTTTTGCAACCTCTTTACTAATTGACTGTCCCTTCTTCACGAAAGTGTCCTCTCATATAACCACATGAAGAAAGGTTTCTCATTCCTTTCCTCTTCCTTACTCCTTCCCACATGGGTAATTTGTAATATTTATTAGCCATATTTAGATCATCTTCCATATCATTTCCACTTTAACACTAGATATTTTTTCTTCAAAACAACACTGTAGATGTTATATGACCTAAAAGAGACAAAGGTCCTTGGCTTTAGTTTTTTAAATATAGATTTCATCTGTCTTGTTTTTCTGGGACTTGTGTTATTCAAGTTCTAATCTGTTTGAACTCCTGCATGTTGCTGCTTTCAACCTCCTTAAGGATGTTCAGCTAATGGTATACCACACAATATTTTCCAGATGCACATGCCTCCTATGCCTATCCTTTATGCTGGAGATACTATGTAGCATTTTAAGCCTGATGCTAAACCCACTTTGCTATATCCTGCTGTTCAACAGCATTTTACATCAAACACAGGACTGCAGTAATCACATCTACTCAAAATGCAACCTCTATAGCTGGTTAATTCAGCTGTAAGCAACACTTGTGCAGACTTATCTGAACAGGATTAAGAGAAGCCTCTTAATTTAGCTTTGGTATCAATTAATTTTTTCATACTTTCATTACATTTTACTTTTTATCCAGTTCTCTAACCCAACTGTAACTCAATTTACATCCACATTGTTGAATCTATGCTTGACTGTTCCCTATATCCTTTCTCCAAACCTGCCAACCTGTAAAACCCAGTTCTTTGTCTCAATAAACTTTGAGAAAAGTTAGGGTTCAGGCTTATACGTGCTACGTATCTTTTTGGAATGGATGGAAGTAAAATGTCATTGCAACCAAAGGAACATCTCTTGCCTCCATACCAGCTTCTTCTACCACGTGAGGGACAAAATTGTCTGCTGATTCCAAGGCCCTGCCTCCCCAGGCAAGGTCAGAAGAAACAACTCTTGAGACCCAAATACAATTCTCCCTATCACCATGCTTCTTCTCAGTCATCCAGGTAATAGGAAATATTCAGTTCAAATTAATGAAAACTTCAGAAATGAAGGAAAACTGAATTTAACTCTAGAGTCCTCCATCTCTCTCTGTTGTGGAAGAAATTTCTCAATGCTAGTTGAGTAGAAACACCCAGTCCTGCTGGCCTTCCAGAAAGAAGAAATAGAACTTCCCAAGAAAGCTCCCATGGAAATTACTCTTCACTCTTCCTTGTCTTCTCTCCTGTGATCAGAGCCAGATTAGACAAAGCAGTGACAGAGGACTGACTGTACCTGAGCTTAATTCCTAGCTTAGAATATAGTGCAAAAGTCATTGGCCAGGAGTCACACAGAATACTAAAATCACCTTCACATCCATCATCCACAATAATTTTCTGGGTATCTAATTAAAAATCCATTTCCTAGACTCTGAGGAATAACAGTGATTCTCAGAGATGAAAATATTAAAAGTTGAATAAATAGTAGATAAATAATCAGGCTGATACCTTATACAATATTCCCCCTGTCACATAAAATGTATGCAATTTATATCTGTCAGGAGTCTGGAAACTGTGGGAAAAGAACTGAAACTGAAATACCTCCTCTCAGACATTGTTCCTGTTGTGCTAACAGTCTGCAGCACAGGAAGACACACCAGAGGAGGCTCAGTCTGCTACTGAGATACAAAATAATTAAGTCAAGGTATTCCTCATCTACTTTGTGCACAGATTACCCACTGGCTCTATGACTTTTTTATTTAGGTCATTTGTGTTGATTTATATATCTTCCAAAAACAAGTGACATCTGAATTTTCACAATGTACCTTGAATTTTCTCTATTAATTAAAACTATTTCAGTTTCATATTATTCTATCTTTTAAAGCTGTGGCTTATCCCATTCATGTAAGACTCAGATGTTTTTAACTGTCTTTCTATGATTCTAAGTACAGAGCTTGAGTTTTAAGTGTCAGATCAAGTGAAGATGAGAAAATATCTGTTGGAGTTCAGTGTATGTTTTCTGTGCACAGAGTGCAGAAGATTTGATGGAGCTGCCAGGTAAAAAAGGTGGGAGATGAGAAAGGCACCTGTAAAAGGGCGACTACTAATGCTGTTTCTACATGAGCAAGTAGTGTGGACATGTAGAGTAGAAGAGTTGGAGCTGAAAAGTAACCACTCTTTACAGGTTTCAGGGCTTATGGATCATGACGTTAGCAGGGCAAGCACAGCTCTGGTACTTCTGTAGGCATTTCTGCACTCTTCTTCATTCCACTCATTGTTCATGAGGTACAACTGCGAGAAAGACCTGCCCAGGCACGCTGTACAAGCGGTGCTGAGGGTAGCTTCTTCATTATCAGATGAGGAACTTCCACCTCCCTTTCTGGAGAGTGCTTAACAAAAGTTCAACAGTGTGAAATTTATGAGAAAAACACCCTTTGTTTTGAAGTGCTGAGCAGAAGTTTTGGGAGGATCAAAAAGTGATGAACTGGATGGATTTGAAACACAGTTTGCATGCTCAAAATAATGAAAGAAAGAGATAGATCTGAGATCTATCTCAGAGAGATAGAGAGAGATTTCTAGTGAGACAGATCTGAGGACATCTTTTATTAATAATGCAGACATTTGGACTGTCTCCAAAAGTCATTACTTTGACAGCCAGAGTCCATAAATTTTAAAGTGTAAATGTATTTAAAAATACACTTGATATTGTCTGTTACTTTTTACTAGCCCTAGTAAACATTTACAAGTCTGTGCTTTATGACATATTGTTAGCACATTCATAATGTAATTTCTTAATCAGCACTTGTTTGGAGAGGTTCTGACACTTATTTTTTGTTTGCCCCATCAATCTTGTTTGCAGAACAATAAGGAAAAAACATCACAATCAAAATAATACCAAAAAAATTACCTATGACTTTGCAGCATTTGATGTGTATTATGTATATAACAAATCTCCAAAAATATCATCCCGACATGAAAGAAACAAAGCAAAAGAATGATCAAGCAAGGCTTGATTTAGAAAGTCATGTGTTAACCAAACTTTTTCAGCCTAAAAGCAGTCATGAAGTTGAGCATGGTGATTTTAAAAAAAAATCCTCAGTATGTAGAAATAAAATATCATTATAAGTTCAGTCTAAGGTAGAATCAAGGTAAGCACATGTTAATCACTTTAATGTAGACTCTGTTAATAGGAAACTGTTGTTTCACATTTTCTGTTGGGTTTGTCATTCATTCATTCTGAAAAAAAGGAGAGGATTTGCTGCAGCACATACATTGCCTAGCTCAACCACAGTGCATTAGGAGACTTGGATATTGCTGGCAACACAGTTTTTCTAGAGGACAGCTCAATTAGCATGCAAGCAAAGATAGGAGGACTCAGCATCAAAAAGATTGAGTTATGAAACAATTATGAAAAACACTTAGCAATAATTTCAGCAGTTACAAATCAAGTATTATCTTAAAAGGCAAAGGAACAAAAGAAGTAATTCAGTTTTCATATCTGCTCTGGGCAACAGCCCAAGAGTGTGTGCATGGTAGTACAGGGTCTGTGTAAGCCAGTATCCACTTTCGGGTGGTTGCCAAGAGTGGGTGGAGGTCTGAGGCTCAAAGATAGTTTTTCTGCAGCATATTTTGTGGCTTTCTTGCGGAGACTTCGGTTCATGTCCTGCTCTTGACATCCAAATTTAACAGACGTAATCTCTCCTAGTGGTGGCAGTTCTTTAGGTACACACCAAGGTCGACAATCAAAAGCAGATGGCTGGTGAAGAGTACAAAAATGGAACAAGCATATGATGACTTTTCCAAATAGTCTCCCAGCAGCCAGCAATTTGAGGAAGCATCTGGGAGACAACATGAGTGGGGAGGCTATCACACTCCCTCTGGGAAAGCAGCATGACTAGGGACACATCTCAGTGCCTGTACATAAATGCACAGAGCCTGGGAGCAAAGAATAAGAGTTAGCAGTTCATGCAGTTGTAGACCTGTGACCTCATTGGGATTACAGAGACATGGTGGCACAGCTCATGGGTTGGGAATGCTGCAGTAAATGGATACAGGCTTTTCAGGAAAGACAGGCTGAGACAGCAAGGAGGAGGGTTTATACTCTATGCAAAGAAGTGGCTAAAGTGCATGGAGCTTTGCCTTGGACTAGGTGAAGAACCAGCTGAGACCTTATGACTAAGAACCAGAAGACAGACCAACACAGGTGATGCTGTGGTAAACATGCTAAAGACTGCCTGATCGAGAAGAGGAAATAAAATAAGTTTTCTTGAGACATCCAGAAACCTCATGAATTGCACATCTAGGTCCTCAGCCACCCAAATGCCTGATGGAAGGACAATAATGCTGGGAAAGCAACCCAAGATGTTTCTGGAACATATCAGTGACAATTTTTTTACACAGGTTATAATGGATCTGCTTGGAGAAGGTGTTCTCCTGGACCTCATACTCATGAGCAAGTCACTCATATAAAGATGAGCTGACTTAGCTCATAAGCTTACTTATGCGTTGACTTATAGACCTAAAAATCCTGAGAGAAGATAGATAAATAGCAGGATCACAACTCTGAACTTCAGAAGAGTAAGCTTTAGTCAGTGATCTGCTAAGTAGAATCCCAGAGAAGACTACCTTAGAGGGCAAAGGGACCAATGGCAACCATTCATCTTTTAGCAGAACTTCCTCAAATGCAAGACGGGTCTACTCCAATCAGCAGAAAGTTGAAAAGAATTAGGAAAACCAAAGCTCAACTGGAGTTGAAAGTAGCAAGGGATGTGAAAGGCAAGGAATTAGTACTTCCACAACCATGCTGGCAGAAAACCAAGGCCAAAGAAAATGAAAGACTGGTGCTTAATGAGAGATGATATTTAATGAAAAAGGATATGGAAAAGGCTGAGATAGTTCTTTTGCTCTAGTTTTTGCTGGTTAGATCTTCCCTCTGACAGCCCAGTTCCCACTGCTTAATAACTGACAGAGTGGGAGTGTAGAGGGAGGTACAATTAGGGAGCTCTTGAGCTAATCAGACACATATAAATCTATGAGACCAGATCAGCTGCATGGAAGGGTATTGAGAAAAGCCAAACATCATACTCATCTTTAAGGAGGGCATCAAGCACAGGAAAGTACAGACTGGTCAGCCTCACCTTAGTCCCTGAGAAGATAAAGGAGCAAATCCTCTTGAGACCTATTTCCAGCCACAAGGAGAATGTGGTGACTCGACCAGCCAGGATAAATTTACCAAGGGCAATTCATGTCTGACCAACTAATTTGTTACAGTGAGATGGCAGGCTGTGTGCATAGTGGTACAGCAGGAAATGTCCTAGACTTTGACTTTAGCAGATCTTTGACATGGCATTCCCATAGCAACATTTAGACAATGAGTAAAATATGAACTGGATAAGGTGGGTAAAAATTTAGCTGGACCATGGATCTTCAAGCACAGTGATCAGAAGTAAGAAATCTGAACAGACTGTCAGTTACTAGTGATTATCCCTCAGAGGCAAATACCAGTAGCAAGAATATTCAACACCTTTATTAACAAGCTGGATGATGGTCTAGAGTGTACTCAGAAATTTTGCAGATGATGGAAAACTGGGGATAGTGAATAGAACCCCACGAAGTTCAATAAAAGCAAAGTTCTGCACCAAGAATGGAATAACCCCATGCACCACTACAAGGAGCCAACTGACTAACAGCTAGAGATGACCTCACCTTCAAGCTAGACCAGGCAGGGACTTTCTTCTTGGAGGTGCACAGTGGAAGACACAGCATGAAACCTGGGAAATTCTCACTCAGTACAGGTTACTATGAAGGTGGTCAGACAGTGAAGCAGGTCCCAGAGCAGCTGTGAAATATCATTCTTGGAGACATGTGAGGCCCATCTGGACACAGCCCTGTACAACTTTCTCTATCTGCAGGGTGCTGGACTAGAGGGGGTCACTCCCAATGTATGTGATATTTCTGTATTCCCAATTTTCAACAGCTGAAGCTGTTTCAATGTAAACAGTAATTCTCCCTCTTTCACATCTCTGCAGATTAACGACACGCTTACTGAAGAATCACTTCTTCCTTAGACTGAATCTGCCACCTGCTTTTGTTGGTTTCTAGTTCTTATATATGAAGAGATAATGTAATTAATAATTTTCTATCTTGTTCATACTGCTCAGGATTTTATCAGACTCTGACATTTCCTCCTCAAATATCTTTTCCAGGTTGAAGAGCACTAATCTACCTATTTGCTGCTTCTGTAAAAGCTATTCTCAAGTTCTTTTAGCCATTCTCCAAACCTTTTCCAATTTTAGTCTTCACATTGTGGGGGGAGGGGTTTCAGCCAAAGGGGTCAGCAGGTCTTCACACAGTGTCCTCGAAAAAAGTGAATCATGGAGTCATACAATATCTTCTGTTGTATTCTCTGGGGTTTCCCTAAGAATTCATAATATTCTATTTACTTTCTTTAGTCTTATTAAGCATTGAGGTAATATATCCATTCAAGACAAGAGAACATCCAAAAGGATGGTTTGAAATGTTATCATCTATATTTATAAACTTAAACAGGATTTGGTTATCAAGAACCTAGAGCCTAAGGAACTACCTAACAGTTTCCAGTTGAAAATTTATTCTTCAAGGCATGAAAGCTAGAAAACCAAAACAGGTAAAAACAAACATCTAAGTCTCTTAAAAAATCAAATGACTGGATAGAGTGCTAGGTATTACATTGATCCGAAAGTTTGGCAGACCCATCTTTCCAAAGCTATCCAGAAAGGAAAACAGAAATATTTAGAGGACAGGTTAAGGATGAAGCCAAAGCATATGCCATAACCTTGTCACTGAGAAGATGGAGGAAGAAACACAAGAGTTTAGAAGAAAAAGTCCTGCAAATGTTTCTCAGTGATAGAAAGTTTATGGACTTGACAACACTGAGTATATACAAAGGGCAACAAAGAACACTAGATGGCCATTTTGTGAACCTGTAGTGATTTCTCATTTTGCAGGAAGGTTTCAAAGTCTGGCTGATGACACAGCATGTAGTACTGTGATAAGAAGGTAACATAAATAGCAGCCCATGAAACTACCCTTGTCTACATTCTGTCATGTCAGACCTTATGCTAGTCTCATGGCCATTTGCGAACAGTAGTCTGCTGTACTTGCATATGTTAAATTCTGGCTACATCAAGGAAATATAAAAAGGGGAACAAAGAGGATGCAGTTCAAGAATTATGACAATAATGCCACGTGGTTACTCTATTCAAGCATTTAGAGAACTTGATAACTCAACAGCTGTGGGTTTTTAAAAAACATATTGACTCAATTCTTGCAGTTTTCATGGAAGATGAAAATCTTAAAATAGGATTTTGAATGAGCAGAATCTGCCACTATGGTTTATCCAGCTATAAAAACAATGTTCATGGTGGTCAATTAATGTGTTAGACATCCTTCCTTGACTTGCTATTGGTTCACAATCAGCACTTATAGCTGAAGGAGTGTTGTAAACATGATTGGCTGCTTATGTATACAAAAATGGAAAAGAGAGCTAACAGGAGAACATTGTTATATGCCTGCCTTGTAACTCCACCTGTGATTAGGACACAGTCTACCTGCTGTCCTAAAAAAATTGGATCTTATTATTAATTGGATCTGATTACTTATTTTAATATAAATGAAAATGATTGTTTTTGTTTTCAGAGTGGCTAGGTAGTGCTCAGTTTCCCAGCAGAATAGCAGGCACATTCCACATAATGTTTCCACCTGCTGTCCTTTTCTGATCCTAATGTAGGAGGTAACAGTGGATTAACCAAAAGGCAGAAAACATCTCCCATGTTAGAAACCCAGCCTCTTCACATTCCAGCAAAGCCAGAGGGAGTATCACATACAGGTATCTGCAGCTTCACACCCACACTCCAAAGGAGATCAAGTGTTTGACCTATCAGTCTTCAGAAAGTACTTCAAAATCCTGTGGTCAATAGGCAAGTCAGTGGAAACAAGACTGCCAGAAGAGTCTGTACTTACAATTTTTAGAAGTCACTACATTCCTTAATACAAAGTGAACATGACTTGTATAATATACATCTTGTTTTAAAAATTAACTTTTCTTAGGGATTACAGACTTTGCTGACAATGGTACAGTGATAATATCCTGTGTTGAGATTTCTGCAGGGAATTTAACTGAGTCACACATAGCATTCTCATTGAAGTAACTTGTGTTCAAAACAAAAAATACCAAAGAATCTTACAATAAGTAAGATTAAAACATGTATGATTTTCAAGGTTCCTTACAACCTGTGGTAAGAGTAAATCATGAGCTGCCACCCTATTGTGGGGATAACTTGTATGTTCATCGAGGAGCTACACTGAGTCCCATAATGGGCACTACTTTTCATAAAGACCTGAAGAAAATATGAAATCTTTCTGGAAGTGTCACAGAAGGCATGAACTGCCACAGCATGCCAGCTCCTTGGCTAGACTCTCTCTGTTTCCTCTGTTCATGCTCTATGGTATCTTCAGTGTAAAGGTCTGTGAAGAGCTCAATTTCTTGTAGTAAAAATGTATTTTCTCCATTTCAGTTATGCTGTCTTCAACTGGAACAACTCTACTTGTCCAGTTCAACAGACTTCCACTCCCATGTTCTAGATGTCTTTTTACCTATAGCTTACTTCATAAGCCTTTCTTCAGATGTTTTTCCTTGTTTGTCTGAGATGGAAGTCACTGGTTTAATCCAAGAGAAAATTTACAAACTATGGGGTACTCTTACCTCATTTTGTCTAGTCTGTTCTTCTTCTGCTTCCTCATCCCCTTCATAATCAGATTTCTCATCTGATGACCTCCTCTGACCCTGTTAGTGACTCCTTGCAGATCAGGATGCATTCTTATCCATTTATAGTATCTCCCTGCTTTTCTCATCACTTTTCTTTCTTCATCCTTTCTTTCACAATAAAGATTATGTTTTATTTTCTTCCATTAAAAAAAAAAATCCAGTCTTTCCCTGCTGTTTCCAATCTCAAAGATCATACTGTAATTTCTGTCAGGTGTGTTATGCCCTGATTCCACCCTCTTTTCTGTTCATCTGAGGTTTCAGAACCTTTCTGTTCACCTTTTTATTCAATTGAACCTACAGTAAGTATTACTATATTGATCCACATCTGCTTGAGGCTCAAAATCAGTCCCCTCTCCTCACCATCCTCACTTGCCACTTGCCCTTAATAGCCAAACTCCTATTTTGAATTATTTTCTTTCCCTAGCTTCAGTGACTTCAGGAGATTTGCCCTTTCACATTTCTCTTGCCAATCACTCTGTTAGTCTGTACTTTCAAGGACCATGTGTGTTCACACATGATTATATGGAATTCTGATTTTGGCTCCTTTCCCTCCTTTGCATCTGCATGTGTCTCAGTAGTCTCATCCACTGACACAACTGCCATTCCCACAGAGAGACACAAACTTGTACCTCTGCTTCATCCAAAATATCTTGGCTTGCCTCTCAACTTCAGCCTCCTCTGATAGCTATCAGTTCAAATGCAGTATGACTCAAACATGTCACACACTCCTCTCTTCCCGAGTCAGTCCTTAGAACTTCCCTCATTTACACTGCTGTGAATGATGGGATCACCAGACTTGTCAGACAGGTAGGTGATGCAAACAAGTTTTTAGGTCCAAAATCCAGATCAAGTTTCCATTTTGCATCTTGTTTCTGGAGCTAAAACATTAAAAGTTTTTACCAAATTTTTATAATCTTTGCCTTCAAACCCTACAACCTTTTTCTGCTGCTCTTAACAGAAACAGCATTCACACTATTCCTGCAATTCCTGTGCAAAACTATTTTTCTAGGCTTCACTTTTTGACTCTCTCCTCTAGCTCCTTTTTTTTTTTGTTTTGCTATCACATAAAGAATTAAGTGGGTTTTGTTGGGGTTTTTATAAAAATGCCTTCCAAGAATATTTCCACTTCTCTAGCTGTCTTGTTCATTCTCTGTATGTCAATTTTTGTCTGCAACTGATTACCTACAGGAGTTTTTTTGAGTTTTCCTTTACTGCTTCATAGGTTTGAAAGAATAGCCCTGCAAATGACCAGTCCTCCTGCTCTAGTGCATGTGCTAAGTATAGGATTCCCTGGTGCTCCCACAGTGGAAATAGTAATGATTAATGTGTATAACATGAATTTTTAACCCACTAAATCAAGATCGGATATGTGTCACTGAATCAGCACATCACGTAGGCTGGAACAGACCAACAATAATCTCTAGTCCAGCCCCATGCTCAAAGCAGACCCAGGTGGAGCAGGATTCCCAGGACTGTGTCTGGATGGGTCTTGCATCCCTCCAAGGTGGAAGGATGGACCACCTTGTCCCCTCTGGACATCTGTTCCAGTGTCTGATCATTTTCATAGTATCTTGCCCTTTTACAGTGTCCCTCCAAGAGCATAGATTCGTCTTTTGTACAACCCCCAGTCAGGTATCTGTAAACAGCAAAAATATGTTCAAACTTCTATTTTTACAAATAAAACTGTAGGCTGAATGAGTAAATAGAAATCTAGAGTTTGAAGTCAATATGAGATATATTCAGGTAGGAGAGGGTATGTTCTTTTTTACTTTTAACTGATTGGAAATTAACAACCAATTAGAAGGATATGTTTGATCTTTGTCACTTGTGAGCTAAGTTCAATGTCTTTCTCTATGAGTCTCAAAGAAACATTGGGGTCTTGGTGAAAAAATTACAAGATGAGATTTTTTTGATTTACATTATCAAAAAATCAAAATACAAATTCAAACATTAGGTCACTGAAATGCTCATTTCTTTTTTTATAATATTTGCCCATTAATATTGGAAAGAAAAAAGGAGGTCACTTGAAGCCAACAGACTTTTCTAAATGTACAGTGCTATAATGCTAATATTCCTCTTCCAGGCATCTGATTTTACAACAGTGGAACTGTTCAGTCCATATCATACATAAGATATAATTTTAGGTAATTCATATGAAGTGTTCTTCAGCTCTAAAACACTCTAAAACAGTGATACTGCCACACAATTTTTAAAGGAACATTTAGACTTTCAGGGTTTCTTAGTTAAGAAGGCAAATGGGAAAAGAAGACAAAGCCATATCCTTCATTAACTTCTTGCGGTGCATTAGCCTCAGCCAGATACCAGGTGCCCACCAAATTGGTCTATCAACTCTCCTCTTCAACTGGACAAAACAGACCAAACTCATCCTCTTTGCAAATTCTTTGTCACGTTAAGTTTAAGATAAAACAACACAGAATAAAATATGTTGAATCTGTTTCTACTTCCATGGGTGTGGGTAAACAAAACAAAATCTGCTCAATCCCACATTATTCCCTGTTTCATGACTCACTATCATCATCCAATCTGCGACAGGTTCCTCCTTTGTCCGTAACCAACAGTTCCTTTGAGATCTATGGAGAGGTCTATAGATAATATGAAAGTCGTATAAAATACAATTGTCTGCTCAGAAGCTGAACAGAGCAAACAATTTGGTAGGTGTTTTACCATTTGGAAATCTTTCCTTTCTACATGTCAGCACCTCATCAAAAGCTTCTGATATTAGTTGTCTGCTCCAGAGAGCTGCCACTTTAGTGCTGAGTGATTGATTTTGCTTGTCAGGGACTAGCAAGACTTAATGTTTCTCCCATTGCCTTAAAGCTGATCAGCTTCTTAAAAATCTCACCTTTAATAATGAAATAGTAATGCTTCAGCAAGGCTTATGATCAGTCTCACCTAATTCTACCTTATAAGTCTTTCTACTTGAGCTACTCATACTGAGATCACTCAAGCCAAAAAAGAGAATTTATAGGGAATTATTCTTTCGACCTATTTTAGATATCTACCTTATGCTTAAGCAAATCATGTCTAGGAGTGTCATTTTCTCTCTCATTGATTATAAAAGAAATCTAGACAAAAAGTTCAAAAGATAGACACTGTTGCCATCTACTTCTGGTCAGACAAATCTTCCTCTTCTTTCATTTATACTTTTACAGAGACATCAATTATAAAAGTCAAATGTTTCTCTCTTAACACATAAGATCCAAGCACAATTTATTGGCATGGTGGACCTTTTATATATTCTTATTCTAAAATGTTTTATATGTATTAATATATGGAATAATAATGCCTCTCTTAATAGGGTTCATAAACCAAAGTTTTCACATCTTCATAAACCAAAGTTACCAAAGTTTAGGCATCTCTGTGTCACATTTTTGGAGATGAGTGGATCAGCTGTGTTTGATAGTTTTCAGATGTACAGAAAGGTTGAGAAAAATAGATATTCCAGTAAACATCCAGAGAGATATGAAGTGGTCTGTTCTACATATTGCTCACATGTACAGTTAATATTCTTCCAACATAAGTCTTGAAGGCAAAACTGGAATCATCTCTGTCATTTGATATCCTTACAAAAGCTCTTTTTAAGGAATTCAAAATTACCTGGAGATGATGAGAATACTGAGGACTAAATCAAATAGGCCAAGAATTTTGGTTATTTGTCTGACAAAACACATCTGTCAAAGCAGCAAGGTTTCTGGTTATGTATATTTTAATGCTATATTTATTTTTAAAGTTATATGCTTGGAATGCATAAGAAGGACCTGGAACTGTTGGAGCAAATCCCAAGGAGGGCCACAAAATTGATAAGAGGACTGATGTAATTCCCCTACAAAGGGGAATTACAGCCCTTGGGGGTTCAACCCTTGGGGCTGTTCAGCCTGGAGAAGAGAAGGCTGCATGGAAACCTCACAGCAGCCTTCCAGGATCTGAAGAGGAACAGAAAGCCAAAGAGGGACTCTGCATGAGGAACTGTAGTGATAGGACAAGGAGTAATGGCTACAAACAGAAAGAGGGGAAAATTAGGTTTAATTAGGAAGAATATCTTTACTGTGAGGGTGATGAGATACTGCAGCAGGTTTCCCAGGGAGGCTGTGGATGCCCCGACCCTGGCAGTTTTCAAAGCCTTGAGCATCCTGCTCTAGTGGAAGGTGATCCTGCCCATGGCAGGGAGGCTGGAACTAAATAATCCTTAAGGTCCCTTCCAATCCTTAACATTCTATGATTCTATGGTTCTAATATGCTCATGTGACCTTCATCAAAGGATTAGAGGAGAAAGCATTAAAAAGCATCAGATTACCGTCTTTTTGATCTCACTAAGGGTGGGATTCAGCTCACTAATATTAATTATATAGAATCTAGACTCTTTTTATCTGAGTTGTCAAGGCTCCCTCTATAGTCAACACAGAGAGAGACTGGCACTTCCCAACTATGATTAACTGAAATGTAGAATAAATGTCTAAAGGGTATTAGCTGAGTTCTTTTTGAAGTTTCTAACTCTATTCATTGATTAAAGAAGATCTCTCTGACTAGCTCAGAGTAAATAAATAACTTTTAGATGGCTAGAGGAACAAGAAATTAGGCTGGATGAAATTTTATCTTACTTGTGAAGTAACTGTTAACTTGTAATGGCTACCAGCCTTTGGCCAAAGATGAATAGGATGAAAACATTTTGGTAGTATGTGGTAGTATTTTAAAAAGTCAAATTAGAACGACCATCTGGATATTACAGAAATCTCCACAGACTTATAATATCACCATGCTTATTGTAGACAGTGTTGAAAAAATTTCACTGAGCAACCTATAGAGTATCTTGAGTTCATTTGTTTGAGGCAGAAAATAGAGTATAATCATCATGCATGAATCTTAAATACTATTTTCAGGAGAAAGAAACTTTCTGAAATATATCCTGCTATCTTTAGCTAGACATATTTTATCTAAAATGTTGGGGAATTATAAGAGAAACACTTATGAATCATTTAGTGCATTTTTAATAAGCAGCTTTCCCTTGGCTTGTTTAGAGCTTTCTCAAAGGAGTCTTGCTCTTGGACCATGCCAATTTAATTGCAATGTGAAATTAGAGGTGTGATAAGGAAGGGTCCTCAAAAAACACCTACCTTTGATCCAGTGCACTGCTAGAACAGTGATCTAATAGTCAGGACAGGAGGATGGAAGAACTATTTGCAGCACTGACATTGGCTCTCTGTGACATTGCATAAGTCACAATTCTGCAAAGTCAGAGAAAATGATTAAGCTGGGGGAGGGGAGGAAGCTTCTATCCACTTTCAAAAGCACAGTCTCCATGTGGAAAGTGGAAAGTCTGAGAATAGAATTCAATCTTCACAATGAATCTGGCTCTCAGGAAAGTCAAATTCCCCTTAATTAAAGGTTGAAATAGTACAAACATATTTTATCTCCCAGCACTACTGAAATGGCACACCCATGACCCATTAGCTTTTTTTACAACTGCATTTCAGTTCATCTCTATAATTGTTTGTGATATCAGTGGTTTAGCTTGTATAACTGGTATTAGGAATCAACATTGATGGATTGGAATTCTCCAAAGGATGAAGAAAATTTTATTATGTATAGGGAAATTACATACTTGGTTGCCAAAAAATAATTTGTTTCAACAATGAATACTGTGCAGATTCTCTAGAGATGACTCTTACACCTGCACAAAATCCCATTGATGTTAATGGGGCTTCATGTGTTGTCAAGAATTGACCCGCCAGTTGAGCTTGCAAAATTAGAGCTTTAAAGCAGTCATGTTTAAAGCTCTGTGACCTCGAGCAGACTGCTGAAGAAGTAGATCATAAGAAACAAGCTCTGTTTAATCAATGAAGTCTACTTACCGCCACGTTCTCACCTTGCTTCTTTCTTTTTCCCCCTGCAGTGAATATAATATTGACCACTACCAAGAATATCCTCCTAATTAACTTCTAGACATAGTCCCTACTGTACAGGTTAGGAACTGCCTAAGCTCTATCCAAGAGCCCTGTGGACTAATGAAGTAGGTAGGATCTCCCCCAGAGTTAGCACTTCCCTTTTGTGCACTTCTCTATTCTCCATTTCCACTTCTGATTTTTTTTTTTCCTGAAGAGGGAAAGAAGGAAATATAAATGTTTTTTGCTTAGGTCAGCTAGGTGCCAAAGGAGCTACACAATTGGGTCGCTAATATTGACAATTCAGAGGACGTCTACCCCCATTTTAAATTTCATACATCATTGCTAAATAAAATCAGGAAATTGCTACGGCAGTCAAAAGGTGTTTATTGCCATTTCCTCATTCACTTTCAGGAGAAGTATTGTCTTTGACCAGAAACTCCACTACCTCTTTAAAGTAATTAATGAGTAGGAAAAAGCATAGATATAAAAGTTATTCATTAGGTTAACTTGACAAGGAAAAGTGACTGTGCTAATTAAACAATTATTCTTCAAAGATTAGACTATTGGAAAAGTGTGGACAGGAAACAAGAGAGAGTAAAGTAGTTAGGATAGGCTGGGGAGGAGGATACTTACTGGCAGCAAAGGAAGTGAAGAGGAAGAAAACAAACAAATTCTGTTTGTAATTCAAAAGGTGAGAAAGATAGAAGAGATCACAAAATAGGAGGGGAGACAGGAAGGAAAGGTAGTTAGGGAATATAACCCAAAGGTTACACATGTAGTTCTGCAGTAGATTTTTAAGTGTGTCAGAGCAAATTTGAACACAGGGCACAAGGCCATGAGTCCTGGCTTGACTTCAATCCTTTTCTTCCTCTTCTTTTTCCCCTTTTTTTTTCATGATGACATCATGACCATGACGTAAAGACCCCATATTTCCTCAGTGTCTCAAGAGTTACGACTGCACTGAGAACAGCCAGTACACTTCAGCTTGTTGTGTATTTGTTTCCCAGGCCTTCTTGTGACATGCAATGAATTTTATCAATGTTCCAATCTTAAATGGTTTTAGTATAAGAATAGGGAAGTTTCCGTTAAGTTGCATGATACCCACAGCCATGGAATGCGTAGATGACTTACCTAAGGATGTAGGAACCTACATCAAAGGGTATGGAAGCTGACTCAGTGAATATGGAAACTATCTATGTTACATACCTGATACTTATGCCTGTGTTGGCGACTATCCCAGGCTTATGCCTTAACTTCTGCTTTGTCCTCCCAGATGTGTCATCATTGTAAAATTTGCAGAGCTCTGCTTACTAAAATGGCTTATATATTAGTTAAAAATAATCCTGTTTTACTGCAAACACAGGTCATTCCATATTAGACTCTTTTCAAGTACCTTTAAGTTTTGAGCAATAGAGAAGAAAAAGTAAACATGGGTTAGAAGTTGTGGCACTGAAGAAACACCAGGAAAGAAATGTGATATGTTCAGAAACAGATGCTTTGCCAAAACTGTGTGTGGTGTAGAGAATGTAGCTATCTTTGTGCTTGGCCTTAGTCACATACTATTCAGGAGAGACTGTAAATCTAATCATCCCAAACAAATCTTGTGGCTGGTCTGAAAGCTGCATGTGTTATGATGCTACTCTGGGAAAATTGCTAGACAAGAGCAAAAGGCTAATCATTGGCACTGGTGTTTGTGCTCATCTGGTCAGAGACAAACAGGCAAAAGCAGCCATCCATCCCACTCAGCTGGATATAACTTACATTTGAAGAGCCATATGCAGGGTCTAGCCAGTTTGGGCACTCCTATGCATGTTCCCCTTCCAGATGCACACTTCTTCATAGTCTGCTGGGCAACTCAAGCCCCTAAAGTATTTTTTTTTTCTGATTGGCTCTTGACCTATCTTTTCCACAGTTGTTCTGGATCCAAGGGACAAAGATTTACAGAATCTGCTATCTGTATATTCAGGGACAGAAGTGTTTCACTACTTCTGCAATGGAAGTCTATTGCAGGAAGGCGTGAGACACTGCAAAGGTGCTGCTGATATCCAGGGATATTCTCTAGACATTAGACAGCATATGGGATAGGCTGAAAACAGAAGGATGGTAACTCTGCTAAAGGCTGCTAAGTCCTGGAATACATTCAAAGTTAGATAATTTTATTCTTACCTGAAAGGTATTTAGTATTAAAGGAATATTGGAATAAAACAGCACTACACTGAGAGACCCAAGCTCTCACCTCATTATTGCACCACAAACAATGTAGACCATTACATTATTCCCCAGGAAGAGTGTGAAGAGGCATGTCAGTGAAAACTACTGTCCTATCAGACAACAGGTAATAAGGTTCTTCCTATACTTATTCCCATGTCACATCAAGTTTTATGCTATGTATGCAATGTAGTATCACAAATTACATTAGTACCTCAGGTGGTTGGATCCAATGAGCATTACAAATCTGGATGTTGGTGATTACATATCTGTTGTGTTCTGTGTTAGTATACTATAGTTTTAACCTACAAAGGATGCTGCCAAAGTTTATGATAAAATCTGAGACTGAACAAGACTCCATAAAAACACAGTTCCTCTAAAAAACACTCATATGACATCAAACAGCATAGATACTTGCATATTATCAGACATTTTTTGCCCAAATTTTAATGCTGACCCTTCTTAGAATAAGTTTGTTTCAAATCTGGTCAAATTCCACAGGGAAAGCAGCATGTTAAAAGATCCTGAGAAGAGATAAGAAGGGAGTCAAGTTTAGGTAATGACACAAATAAAACAGTTCATACAACAGGAGTAGGAGTCCAGTTACAAGCCTGTTTGCAAGACAGGCTAGTACAGAACAAATAGGTGACTTATGGTAACATGCTGAAGTCATCAAATCCAAATAGGACTTGGATAGTATGAATTCAAGTCTTGCCATTGTTAAGAATTTTTATATGTGTAGTTTGCATTCTGAAGGAGCTCTTTCAGGAACATTTGTACTGAAAATAATTATTCAGATTTAAGAGCCAATATTTCAAAATGCTTTCTAACCAATGTGCATATCCAGATTATTCTGAAAATTTATGTGCCTAGGAAAGAATTAAAAGTGTAAGTTTAAGGTAATTTGCTTCAGTTGCCTTTCTGCTCAAAGGGACTAATTTTCATAAACAAGATGCTTGATTTACATATATATGCATTGTCTTGAAAATTGCAATAGTAGTGGCTGAAGCAGAACAACTGGTAGAAACTTAAGATCTTTTGAATAAGGCAGTTCCAATATGTAATGCCCACAGTACAACACCTTTCAACTTTAAATGTGTTCTGAAGTCTATATAAATAACTGAATGCTGAGGTGTCCAGACAATTAATCATTTTCTTCTGCAGGAAAATCTTGAGACATTTAATCCAAGCATTCCTAAGAGTAGCTCTCCTCAGGAAACAGCTGATTTTATTATCAAGAGTGCTTTAAATTCCATGTTGACAGTGCAGTTGTTTGGAAAACTGTCAGACTTTGAACAAAGATAGGTGAACACATTAGGTGGACAGGTTGTCTTAACGCCCAAGAACTCATGTGAAAATCTCTGTTCATTTCTACTGACTCCTCTCAATACCTCTCCTACTGGTAAGTATGAGCTATTTCATAGTTACTCCAGAGGGGATAAGGTCCCTTTCTTAAATATTATCCATTCAGAAATCAAGTAAAGGATCTAGGTCTCTCCCATACAGTCATTATTCTTACTGTAATGATCAGGGATGTTTGCCTCATGGCCTGTCAGTTTACTATGTGCAGCCTTTGCTGTAGTGCATCTTAGACTTCAGCACACAAACCTTTCTCATGGTGGCAAAACCAGCTGGAAGAGTTTTTATCCTACCCCACCCCGAGCCATTCATTTCTGCATTTTTCATAGAAGTTCACTGCCCAGTTTTGTTGTGCTAATAAGACTGTGAAGCTGTGTTGCAACATGGACCAGCAACTAATCTGAGGTTAAAAATTATTGTGCTTTTTTACCCTAATCCAAGTTTCTGGCAATAAGCAGAACTGAAGTATGATTGGAGATCTGAATACCAGAACCTGAATTTATGTTCTGAAGTAATGTTGTGCTGGCACATACATCTTCTGAACCCTGTGAGTGATGCATTTCACCTTTTCTCAATGACATGCATGTCTGTATGCTTCTTCTTCACTCCTCATCCCCATGTTTATACAGTTTTGTTTTGAAATTGGATGAAATGGGTATATATTTTAAATGGTAGGAAAGTTGCATGTCAATAATAGCAGTATAACAGCATATATAACAGTATAAATAACAGCAGTTGTGACATCCAGGTTTCACTGGAGCAATTGTCCTCTGGCCAGCTTTCCAGGAATTGTCCAGATGGAAAAGTTATCACATGCAAAAAGTTCACTCAGTCAGTTTACTCAGCTAACCATCCCCTGTCTGTCATGAAGCTTTCATGTGGCATCCCATGGGTAAGTCCCAGGTGTGCATCCTCATTCGCAACACTTTACTGAAAAGAAGAAAACTGATTGCCACAAAACTTACCTACTAAAGTTCAGCCTAAAAAGTGGCTCTTTATATTACTCCCAAATGTGAGCTGTACATACACCTAAAGTCCCTGAAAGTCTATAATACTAATAAATACCTTAGATTTGAAGGGGTCCCTTCAAGAAATAGGGGATTGAAGTAATGCTAGGGAAACACTGACAGCAAAGGAGTGATTATTTTCCTCCTATCAGTGTTTCTATGTGTAGACATATATAATACACACACAGCAAGGAGCAGGAATTTTATTTAGTGTTTAGATTTCCTAAAACTTTCAGCAGGAATGAGCTGAGATGAAGAGGAAGTCGTATGAAGGAGCAGTATGTGAAACAGAAGAGTGTTATTGTACTTATCCAGCAATGCTCTCTAGGCTTTTCCAAAGAAAGGCTAATAATTACTGAGTGAATTTTTCAAGAAAGAGTCATAACTTTGCCAAAATCAATTCTTTGTCCAAAATTACTGGAATGTAACACAGAGGGAGAAAAATATGCAAAGGTTTTATATTTTGTTTCAGAAGAAACTTCCCCCAGAATCTCGAACTGAAACAAACCTTCTGGAAAAGGGTGAGTCCAAATTTGAGTCCAGATGACTTTTAAGTTTTTTTAAAAATAAGGGGAAAGTTAAAATAAACACTTAATTGAACATGTCGAGCAACTACTGAGGGTCTCTGTAAGAAAAAATTACTTCTTAAATTGCCTACCTTGAGATGGGGGTTAAGCTATGTAGAAATAAATTCTTTGGTGAGCAGGAGGCGTACTCAGGAAGCTTGCTTTTCTATTTGCTTCAGTCCTTTGTCCCTGAACATTCCACACTACAGTCTTTCACCAGGAGGCAACATGATGGGATTAGATACCTTGCTGCTGATTTTCACTACATTTTAGGGAACTCTGAGATCTTTAGCCTTCTGTTAATTTAATTTGAAAATTTTTAACAGATTTATAGGTCATTAGATGTCATAAAATATATCACATGAGCTGTAATTTATCAAGCTACCAGATATAAACATTCTTTCATTTTCAAAATGAGGAATTTCCTTATGAGAGAGTGCCTTATCATACAAAGACAGCTATATAAATAATATAAAGAGCAATTTTCTTCCATGTAGAAAATCAGTTAGGATTTAATCAGGTAGCAAGACTCCAGTGGAAAAGACCTGGACAAAGCCAGGATGCTTCTTAGGAAACCAGGTCTCAGATAAAATGCAGTAGCTGACAGTAGCTGGTATTTTCTGCTATGCAAATGCAAATAAAATATGTTAGCATGTAACTGTTTTAAAATAGAAATAAAACTGTTGTGACAAAAACTTATACTATATTTCCACTGTAAAATAACTATTCATTAGTGACTAATGGAATGTCTCCCTCTCACCATTATAGTGAAAAATGTTAGATGATTACTAAACAGCTTTTTTCTAAGCCTCACCGGAAAATAATGTATTATGTATTCTTTTCTTAACTTTCCTCTGAGGAATAAATAGATTACCAGTTGATAAGTGATGCCTTCTTTTCAATACATTTATTTTGAATTATTGTGACCTGCTTAAAATACTAAAATTATTTATTTGAGATTCTCTTATGTATTTCTTATGTGGGTGAGTGACTCAAATTTGGCAGCAAAATAACCCCTGTGTCAGGGATGAGCCTTTTGTAATCTCCCTGATGAACTGCCACAATGATAAGCCTTTTATGAGAACCACTCTTTGCTCATGCCCAGCAGTGCCTCACCACAATTTGACAGCTACAGTCCCTTAAGAGTCTTTCTGTGCTGAGGTGCTGAGCTGGACAATCCCTGTCGCTGCTGCTCCAGGTTGCTGTGGAACACTGCAGGAGTCGGCATCAGAGCTGGAAACAGGAAGACTCCTGGCTGTGATCTTGATAGTCTTGCACTGACAAGTCAGTACCAGAGAAAGAACCTGAATGAAATACATGGAAAAAAATAGGAAATCTGTCTGAAATGCCAAAATGTAGCAAGCACTTGGACTGGGAGAGTTTGGATGGACTTTTGGGGACAACAGCTGGTTGCTGTTAGTGGTAAATTAAGAAAAGGGTATCAGCTTCAGGAAAGCAAGTTTGGGACTAAGACAGCTAGAGGATGAGCAGGCTGAAACAGAATGGGAAGTTGAAGGGAACCCTGAGACTAAATAAAGAAACTGGAGCAAGAGTTGAAGGAATGAAAGACAGAGAGGTTGGAAGTGTCAAGGACAACAATGCTGTAGCAGGAAAACTGTAGCAGGACTGAGAGAAGCGGCTGTGATCTTGTGTATGTGTGTGTGTGTGTGTGTGTGTGTGTGTGTGTGGTGTGTGTTTGAAGTGAATTATATAGAATAGGGAGCAGGGAGCCAGGGCTCCTAATTCTGCAAATGGCTAAGCACTCTGACCAGAGCAGGAACGTGGCTCAGCCACAGCCAAAAACACAGAATGGTCCAGAGCTGCAAGAAGAATCCTCCAACTGCAGTCACACCACTTTGACAGTAAGTGAATGACAGAGACACTATATCCAGATTCTAAAGAGGAAAAAAAAAAAAGGATCTGCAAGACAGATCTCAGAGGATGGGGACACTCCTGTGTTACCTGTGGTTGACAAAGTCCTCTAGCAGATCACACCCTGGCAGTGCTTAGACCTGAGCCCAGGTTTCTTGACTGTTCACATTCTTCTGCTGTCAGCAAACACTTGTGAAAATCACTAAGGTTTGAGTAAGTCAGTATTTAGTCTTCAGTGGATTTGAGATCATATTCCCACAGAAAAGAATGAACCTGCATTCTCTCTTGTCTCTAGCTGCCCGTTCCTTGCTTCAGTATTAACAAGTGTGGACCCACAGGAAGAGGAGATGCAGCTCACAGAGCTAATTAGACACGGAACACTATTTTGCAGAGATAGCTTTCAGTGAGACCAGCAAGCTGATCTGATTTACTGGGTTGCCACTCAAGTGCTCATGTTGACAAAAGTTAAAATGGCAGAAGCTGCAGCAGAGACAGATGGGAATGCAGGGACTGTGTCCACTCTTGATTTTTTTGGACTCTCTGGCCCTACATTCATTTATACCAATCCTGAAATGACACCCTCTTTCCATGCCATTTATGGAATTCATAGAGGGAATGACTTACTGATACTTTTACTCACTAACGGAATTGTAGGAACCTCCTTTCTGTAATTAAAAATTTTAATCCTGCTAATGAATGGCAGTGCTGCAATCTGCACGGTGCCACACAAGCAGATCTTGAGCTTCATTTGCTTCTTTAATTGTGTAGAAAAAACCTAAAATTTTTTTAAAAATCTGACTTAGCAGGTTATGAAACTTGTAAGATAAGGATTCTGGGATAAGAAATTAAAGTTGTCTATGGAAAACCAAAATATAATTGTATAACTCAGTATGATAATAGCTATAAAATAGCTCAAGCAGCTCCAGAGGTTTTGATTTTGCAACTTTCATAATGCTCTTTTAAAGTTTCCTGTGCATGTGGAGTAGAATACAGGCTCATTTGAATCTCTGATTAAGTATTTTAGAACGGCTGGGAAAAAAAGGAGAAAGAGGCATATGTGTTTTATAGGTATAAGCAAGCAACAAAAGGCACCATAGCTGAAAGAGAGTGAAATGAAAGGCACTTACATCATACAGCCTTCCTGCAATAAATCTCTAAACACACCAAGGATTCTTGAATATTCCCTTGAGGTTGCTTATAGGCACCTGCAAAGCAAAAAGAACTCTTTGTATTGTATTAATTATAATGTCTCTATACCACTACAAATAATGCAAAAGTACTTGCTTTTTCACTCTGAGGGAGAAGAATAGTCTGCACCAGTCAACTTTTTAAAATAACTATTACATTAATTACTTGAAATTCTATTTACAGAATTCATTTTGCTGTGCTTAGAATTTGATTGAATTGTATAAATTTTAATAAAATTTTAATCATTGATTAAAATTTTATACTTTTACATACATATTTATAATTTTACACTAAGAAAATGTGTAAAGTTTGAGCCAGCAAAAGATGGCTCTAAGTCAACAGAATTACTCTGCCTTTATAGGAAGTGGACTTTGGTTTGGTAACTAAATTCATTATCAATAAACTCATGGAGGAAACATTTCCTTTGTACGGGCGTATCTACTTGGAGATTGTGTACCTGCATAAAATGAGTTTGACTGGTGCAGGCTGGAGCTGCATTTGCAGAGTGGACTTGGGAGAATTATCAGGCTTGTCACCAAGGGGATGACAGATGATGGCCAGGCTGTCATGTTGGTCACAGCCTGGCTCAGAGCAGAATACTGAACCAGCTAGTTGCTCAGATAAGTTGGTCTCTATCGGAGTGATTTTCTTTAGACTGGACCAGAAGAGGCCCTCCCTTTGCTACTCTTCATATCACCAAAGCCAAGCAGATTGATCAGTAGGAGGACTTCTATTTGCACTTGTGAGGTTGAGCATATGCATGATGGAAGGTTTTTGTGCTGTTTGAACAATAATTATTCCCACTTTTCTCCAAATAAAGGACAGTTGTATTCATGTTCTCAAAGGATATTGTAGAAGGGGAAAAGTAACTTATAGTGATAACTAACAAGGTTTCATTTCAATTTTCAGAACAAAAAATTAACTGCATGAAATGGAAGTGGAAGGGTGTAGGATTTAGTTATTTTGTTTTTAAGACAGCACAATAGGATTAATTCACTTCAGACTTTTTTGCTAGCTCTGGCATACAGCAGAAGAGACACATTGTAGGACTTAGTGAGACTGAGTTATCAGCTCTTTTCATCAGAGACTACTCCTAGTGATTTAATTGTGGAACATATTCATTTTTCTGTGTTTTGAAACTGCTATATGTTATATATATGATTTACGTGGTACAAAATTAATAAGCTTATCTTGCAGCAGATGACACATTGGAGGATAACTGCAACTGAATGTGTATTGATCAAAAGAATCCCCTCTAAATCATTATTACAGAAACTTACTACAAAAACACAACCAAAATGATTTTGTGGAAACTGGAAATTGGTTGAGCAAAAGGTAGACTCACTTGGGGACGAGGAGGAAAATATTTACACCAATTTCCATAGATTGTCAGCAACACTACAGGCTCTCTGAAATACCCATGAATATTAGTAAGTTTCAGAAAATGGTTCCACTACTACAGTAGTTGTTCCAAGTGAGTAAAAGCCCACTTAATTAGAAGTAAAAAACATAAGACTGACACATGTGAAAGGTTTGTTGAGCTGTAACTTGAAAGCTGATTTGGTGGATACTACTGTATCACAGAATGAGTTAGAAAAGGCTTCAGGGAGTGTCAGAACAAACTGTACAGGCTTTTTTGCCAAGTGTCATTCTTTTCAATGAACACATTGCATTATCTGGTAAAATAGTTTGAATGTGTCACGAGGTATGTCATGCCCACCTGCACTTGAAGATTATGTCTGAAAAGATCAACAGAAAATCTCTACAGAGCAAATTTCACATTATTCTCACTTTGAAAATCAGAAATGTCAAAGCTATTTGCCACAAATGTATAGCAGCTTGGTAGTATGGACAGTGATGGAAATCTCTATTACATATTTCTCGATTCATTCTATATACAGCAAAAGTATAAAAAAGTCAATGTGAAGAGTCTTAGTAAAAAATTATCTGTAACAGACTAAATTTGAAAGATTTTTTTTTACAAACAATTACTTTGTTAGGGTTGCAAAAATAATGAAAATTATATACTCTAACTCAAGTGCCTATATATATTAAATGAAATTAAAGCAAGCTTTCTGAGCAAAATCAATTACAGTGGTGTCAGTGTGGGCTTCCACAATATTGTTAGTGAATACTGAAGTGCAACTGTACTGCTGTAGAGTTTAATAGACTAAGTTCCTGACATCAGAAGATATATCATCTACTGTTTAAGATGGCACAGTCTAAACAGAGGAGGAAAAAAATTATACGGAACTTTATTCCTCAAATCACATTTTGAAAAAAAACCCACTTTTTTTTGTGTGTATATAATAATAATGATAATCACTATTATAAATGATAATATTTTTTTCTCTTCAGATTGAAAAGCTCTTGAAAAGATCTTTAAAAGATCTTGAAAATAATGACTTTCATGTCATTTAAAGGAGAATAACAGCCTCTTTCAAAAGCCGGGGAAAAAAAGGAGTCTTAAAGAGTCAATGAGGTCCTCAAAACTTAGAAGTGCCTGAAAACTCTATTCACAATGAAATCTGACTGAGAATGTTCATCTCTGAATGGATGTCAAAGCTGATCAGCCTTAGTCTTTTAGACAAAGGTTCCTCTTAGGTATCCATTGTAGGCCTAGTGCTCATCAATATCTTCATAAACTGCTTGAGCACAGGACTTGGAGGAATACTAAATAAGTTTCCAGTGACACTAAATTGGGAGGGACTGTTGACTCCCTTGAAGGCAGAGAGGCCCTTCAGAGGGAACTTGATAAATTAGGGCTGAGCAATCCCCAGCTGTATGAAGTTCAACAACGGAAAGTGCCAGCTTCTGCACCTGGGATGGGGCAACTTGAACATACAGACAGACTGTGGAATGAGAGGCTGGAAAGCAGCCCCATGGAAAGGGACCTGGGGCTCCTGGTCGATGGCAAGCTGAACATGAGCCAGCAGTGCCCTGGCAGCCAGGAGGGCCAACCCTGTCCTGGGGGGCATCAGGCACAGCATGGCCAGGCAGGCAAGGGAGGGGATTGTCCTGCTCTGCTCTGAGCTGGGGCAGCCTCACCTCCAGTGCTGGGGGCAGTTTTGGGTGCCATGATATAAGAAGGATGTAAACCTGTTAGAGACCATCCAAAGGAGGGCTACAAAGATGGTGAAGGGCCTGGAGGGGAAGCTGTATGAGAGGTGACTGAGGTCACTTGGTCTGTCCAGCCTGGAGAAGACTGAAGGGAGATCTCATTGCAGTTACAGCTTCCTTGTGAGGGGAACAGGAGGGGCAGACACTGATCTCTTCTCTGTGGTGACCAGTGACAGGACCCAAAGGGATGTCCTGGAGTTGTCTGGGGAGGCTTAGGTTCAATATCAGGGAAAGGTTCTTCATCCAGAGGGTGTTTGGGCACTGGAACAGGCTCTCCAGGCAACTGGTCAGAGCACCAAGCCTGACGGAGTTCAAGGAGTGTTTGGAAAATGCTGTTAGGCACATGGTAGGACTCTTGGGAGTGGTGCTGTACGTGGCCAGGAGCTGGAATTGAGGATCCTTCTGGGTCCCTTCCAACTCAGGATACTCTATGACTCTATGACTCTGTATCTCTAATTACTGCTGTCACTAAGAGAAAAACTGCAGGCATACATTCACTTGATTTTGTTGCATCCTGGAGAGAAGAGATGAGAACAAATTTAAGCAAAGCTCACATGGGTTTGAATTACAGGATTTGTTTCAAGATTATGACCACAGAAGACAAGGTGATAAAAAAAGCCCAAAACACCCCAAGAAATTAATATCTGATCTTTCAGATTTTGTGAGTTAGTTGAAGACTTAGAAATAAATTATGTTGATGCTTGATTACCATTTGTCAATAATCCAAAAATTTAAATTTCTCATCAACTTTTACCTTAGTAGACTCTTAACAGCCAGAACTTGAAATTCCACAAAGGAATGGAAATGTTTTCCCTCTTTCTAGGCATTTGACTGTTTTCTGAACTAATAGCCATGTAGAGACTTTTAATTTTTGCCAATTACTTCCCAAAAAATTTTTTAATTCCCCAATGAGATTTAAATAGAAATTGCATTTCTTCAGCAACCTGAATCAGCAGGACATCAGTCTACATGTTGAAGACTATTTATAGTGAAGGGGAAAATCTGTGTATGTGCATAGATGTTTTGCTTTAAGGTTTATATTCTACTGAAACCAAAAATTATCCTCTTTATATCCTAGAATGCAAAACAAATTTTTACCTTGGGCTGTTCTTCAAAACCCAAAGATCCTAACAGCCATGCAAACACTGTTTTAAATATTTTTCAGTGTGTCAAGAATTGCATAGAGTGTGGTTATTAATCTTCAGCTTCATAAATTCCCTCCATGCCCTGAGATTCTAAATTAGCTGGCAGGGTCAAAAATTCTCCTTAACCAGTTGGACATAAAATGAACCTACTTACCTTGTACACTGCTACATTTTCATCAGCAGCAATGTAATTGTCTTTCATGTTACTGAGAAGGTACCTATGTTGGAAGATGGCAAGGACTTCCGTGGCCAGAATAAACAGGAAGATAGAAAGTGGAATTTGAAAATATTTATATTTCTCTTCAATAACTACTGTGTTGTTCCATCTCTGTTGAGAATATACCTACAGCTGTTCTTCTCTTCAGCTTTCTTTAAGAAAACTACTATTATATTTCCTTGTGTCACATTTCCATAATAACACTGAATATATGTTTTGCTTATCTGACCTTAGAATATCAGATAAATGCAAAAGTATTGTAGTCAGTTCTTTCATTCATGTGTCTGTGTTTATTTTATTTTTGTCAGATATTGTTTTTTTCTTACACAATGTAATAGGAATGTGACAGTGACAAGTATGGGTGTGTCTTTGAATAATTTTTCATGCTGAATTTGGATCTGTCTTTAATATGAGGTTTTTGAACAATACATAAGGCACTGGACGCATGACTTTCAGATCTTGATGTGAATTTTCACTTCTAGCCAGGTGACAGACACAGACATGTGAACACCTGGGTTAACCTGTGGTTGAGAGTATTCCTGCAATGGAGCAGTACTATCATTAATATCTCCACTGATTTTTAAACTCACTCCTGTAAGACAGGTTATCCGAGCCAATATACCTTTTCAGAGCTGATTGTGCCAGTTGCTAGAGGTTGCCTGTTCTTGGTGGTGAAGGAATTGTGAGAAGCCATTTGATGACTCTCAGCATGACTATGTTATTTCTGCATATCCCTATGCAGTGGATTGGTTCCAGCTGGATCTTTACCAAAATTGAACTAAATATGTGCTTAGGCACTTTGGCGTTTCTAAAATCTCCTTTTCTCTCATGCTTTATTCCAACTGCTAAATAAAGATGTCTTCTTTTAAGGAGCTGTTTGTCAATATCGAAAGAAAAATAGGTGCCTGAAACCAGTCAGATCTGCAGCATGATAGACATTGGTATATACAGGATAGCACTTGCCTCCTGGGTGAATATAAAAGAAGAGCAAGATGGCACACAAATACAAACCCAGCATCAGACAAGTCAGAGAGGTGCCAGAGGTGAAGTCACTCCTGTAACATTGGAAATTACATGTTTGGACTCTGGAAAAGGCTGATACTGACTCCATTGCCTACTCCTACAGTTACAACTCTCTGCAAAAAAAAACCTACAACACTTTTGAGTTTATTACCCCTTGAATATTTATACATTCTCTGCCTGCGAATGAATACTTATCTTCAGCAAAATTATATTTGCTGACTCTGGAAGTTGCTTTATAAAACTTTGACCTTTGAAGTTGATGAGAGTATTATCACCTGACTAATGGAGTATGTCCATAAAGCATAAAAATCTGTTTTGTCTTACTAAATGCCACTTGCTGATGATTTTCTTTGGCATGTTTCAAGTAGGCTCAAGAAAAACTAATGAAAAGAATAGAATTTGAAATAAGCCCTGAGCCCTTGGCTTCTCTAGTTTCCTGCAGAAGCAGGGAAATTTCTTCTGTGATGCCATCTCCAGTTTCCTTGACATGTTCCACATGAGAGTCTCAGAATAGAGCCAGGAAGATGAACAGTTACTGTTCTCTGCTCTGGACTTAGTTTTAAAGAAATAGAAATTATTTCTGATACATTTTTAATGGTTGACAGGTTTTTTTTTCCCTTGCCATTCTGCAGAAATTTTAGCAAAAAAGTCTATTCCTTTGGGAAATCCCAGTGTTCCAGACTGTAGGTGTAGAAAATCCTTTATTGCACTTTAGAATAACTTCCACATACAGAAACAATTTCAAGTAGTTCTGAGGTCTTTTGCAGATATTCCTTTCAAGACTTCATCTTGTCTGAACCTTGAACTACTGCAGTCAAGTTAATTAGAATAGCCTTTACAGGTTCAAAAGATTTAGACAACAATTACAATACTGTTTTTACAAATTTTCTAATACCTTTCAAATAGTTCCTCTCTGATATATGTATTATATGGGAAAAAATGTAACACTATGATGTTTATATATAAAGATACTATCTTCTGCACTCATTTGGGCTGACCTGCATGACTAATTCATGACTATGCTATTTGTGAGTAATGGCATCATCCCATATTTATTTTAAAGAACTTTATAATATGTAGTGCTTATGCATGCCTGTGATGATCTAAGATTGCATCTTTGAGGACTGTTACACTGTTTTATTATAGCCAATACATACAGCAATGCCTATGGTTAATGCTGCTTGACGCTTTCAAGTATAAGACATTTTACATTGCTATCTTTGCTGAGTTTAAAGCACTTGGATTGCAACTTTTCAATATATGACCCTTGATGAATTCTTTGAAGGAATACTTCATCTGAAAAGACTCAGTTGGTGGCTGGGTTTGGGGTTTTTTTGTTTGCTTGTTCATTTCTTTCTTTCTTTTTTTCCCAGAACAATGTTAAAAAAAAATATTACTCTTTGAATAGCTTTTGTAGTTTTCATTCTTGGGATGTGCCAACAATACAACCTGACAGTGGATTGACCACTTGAGAAAGTACTCGCTGGAGTGTCTTGGTATCTCCTTTGCTCACTTCTTTTCCTCATAGCTGCCTAGTGATCTTAGGTAAGATTACAAAAGGTGGGTGTAAGGAACTTTTAAAGGCAGGAGTTCCTTACAAACCTAGTTCAAACTACACTCACTTCAGTGAGCCAAGATGACAAAAATACAGAAACATCAACCGAAACTGCCATAGGCATTTAGTTAATTTCTCTGATTAGGATGAGTTGAGATCATTTTGATATATTAACTTTATTTTGTTGCTTTTAAAAATAATGCATGCGCTGCAACACAAAATAATTAATACCAAAATGAAAGATAGTAATCGTGACTTTGTATGTTTGACTTTCTAGAGGAAAACTCACTCCCCATTACATTCCTGTAGAAAGACTGATAGAAACATATCCATGCCCTTCTAAAACACTCCTTGTGTGAGGACAATGAACACAGTCCAAGATGACATAGGGGCTTGATGGCAAAACCTAGTAAAGTGTTTGCTAGTGAATTTACCCTTGTCTATTGATAGCAAAACTTGTATTATGATACCAAATGATCGCCAGTGAGCAGCTGCTAAAATATAACAGAGCAAATCCAGTAGAATTCAGCCTATCCTAATACAGGCAAACTTCTGGAACAAGGCCTTTTGTTCCAGTACCGCCAGTCTAAACAACAAGGCTATTGACTGTATGTGCCAGCCTTTGTTACTGGGGGCTACCTGAAAAGATTAAAATTGCATGAATCTGCAATTTCAGTTCCATCAATTCTCAGCTGCAAAACCTCCATCTGTAAACTGACCCAGGAGGAGCAGACTGTTGACTTAAGCTTCTATGTTAAAGGGTCATACTGTCATAGTCTATCCCTAGGAAATAAATTAATTTCCAGTGCTAGTGCTAGATAAGTCTCAAGAAGCTGTAGCATAGTTTTGATCTTTCATATTGCCACATTTATTGCAAAAGGTCTTGAATTCATCTACGGAACATCAGTCAAATCAGTAAGTTCTTTAGACAACAGAAAGGAAGCAAAATGGAAGGCATTCAGACCACTTCCTCTTCCACTTTGTCACAATTTTACCAAGCTATATACTGACACGAACACGCTTCTCCAAAAAGCAACTGTTTGTGAATCATCTCTGAGATGAGCCACTAAAGATTCCTTACCTTTTGCACCTCTTCCTTTACAGAATATATTATTATTTTTGTTCAGGCTACATTGAATCCAGAGTGAAATCTGCAGGCTAAGGATGAATCAAGTATACATTTTACTTTCCCTTCTCTATGCTGAAAGGCAGCTTGCACAGTTTTGTGAAAAGTTGTTCAAGCACTAAGCCTGACATTAGCATAATATTCTTATATGAGTCAAGCTTCTGGTAAGAAGTACTGGTAGAACTAGGCTGCACCGCAGTGTACTGAAAAAAATCTACATTATGATGATTACAAGAAGACTAAATTGTCCTGGTTCTAGCCAGGACAGGGGTAATTTTTGCAGTAGCCAGGAGGGCCATGGCTAGGACCCAGAGGTTATTCTGCACCACGTCACATCGTTTTCCAGGGATGGGGAAGGGCTCCCTTCCGAGTCAGCATAGCGTTGCAGAGGGAGCGGTTGGCTATTGTCTATTGTCAGCGAGTTTCCATGGGAATAGTTTGGGTTTTGTACCCCCTGTCATTAGTATTATTGATTGTAGTGTTTGTTTTCCTATCTCATGGCTGTTTCCAATATATTGGTGTTGAATCTTCAAACTGAAAAAAAAACATAGGTCTTAATTTCGTATTCATAAAAAGACATTTCTATTGCTTTAGAAGATAACTTTCCTCTACATTGTTAAGTTTTCCCTTTTTCAGTTATTTAAGAATATTGTGAGGCTTTTTTATTTTTCTCATCTGAATGGGAAAAAAATGATGTTTTTTAGACTTTCTCTAATTATCAGAAGAAACATCCTGTTCTTTCTCAATGTTTACAAATGTCCTTATTTTCCTAAAGGAAAACAGCTAACAGTTTACCACCCAAATTAACATTCTCTTCATTGGAAAACACTGGTTATAGGATTTGGAAAAGACTTGATAGGCCATGTTGAGAAAAAAAAAATGCTGGAGATATTTGCACTCTTGAAAATCAGCCTGTAAATACTATACCCATAACCAGAAAAAAGTTCTCTATGAAAAAATATCCTGCATGAGCTGTAGAAGAATCTGTACTTCATTAAAAATCTGTAAGGCTCTCTGCATTCTCTGTAAAAACACAGAATTTCAGATGTCCCTATTCTCCATGTACTTACTCATTCTAAAGTGTACTTAGTCATGAGAACACAAATTACAAATTCAAAGAGAAAAGCAAAGAATGTCTGTCTTTCAGATACAGTACCTACATTTGCATCAGTCCTCAACCTACAGCTTTCTTAGATTTTGACACCTCCTTTCAAAACTGAAGAGGACATTCCCTAATTTAATGTTCAGGTAATGCACTCTTCATAATGATCATTACACTGACTACAAGAACGAGCAAATTGTTATGGCTGATCAGACATTTAAAGTGTTCTATAAGGATAAAATTATCCTTCGGTGCTCCCATCCCAACTCAACTATTAAGCTAGGATTTTGTTTTCTTATTCCTTTTATAAACCTGTTCTCATCCTCACCAAGGTAAGGGAAGCTACATTCTAGTGGTAAGACAGTACTACTTTGAATAGAGCCAAGGAGTTCAAGGAGGCAGCTATAAGTTTTTATCTCTGATGTGGATGTAAACAACTAAACTCTGCTGATGACCAATAGGGTGAGCTGAAAGGGCGAGCAATGCCATTGCACAAGATTATTTTTATTTTAGATTTCCAGTTTGAGGCTTTTAAACATAAAATCATTTTAAGATAGGTAGTATTGGTACACCTTCACTTTCTATGTGTGTTCTCCAATCAGCTGTTCAAATTGCCTTTTCCATGGTGCTTTCGCCTCATTCAAAGCACAAATCCTCTTCTAGGAATAAATCAGAAATGTGTAGAACATATGTAGACTAACCAAGGATGTAAAGATATTGATCTCATCTCTGTCAGCACTGGCTTCACAGTGTCCATAGTCATGGCTATCTATGTCTGTTACAGATGGAAGTTGTTGCAGGTAAGATTCCAGTTTCAAGTGTTGCAGAACTAGAAAGGCAGGTGGTGAAAGTGTCAAGAGAATGCAAAGAGAAAAGCAGGTCCTGTAGATAAAACTTGCATTCTGTCCATGTAATTTAGTCCCAATTCTGTTGTAAAACTTCTGTTTGATACTAAGCAAGGCACTAAAACATAGTCAAGCATGGATTCTAAATATAACTTTGGAAAGCCAATTCAAGATATTGGGTATCTAGCTAGAGGTACAAAATCATCTAGTATTTAAACCTGTAAGAAATATCAATAAAAATGCTACTTTAAAAATAAAAGATACTATCTTTTATTAGGTTTTTAAATCTAGGTCTCTTTAATTGAATAGCAGAAGTCAGTGGACAACTCTGACAATATTTGTTGTAATTTCATGTCTTCGTTCCACATGGGTAGAGAATGGATAACAAAACCTCCCTTTTTAATGGGCATATTGTAAAGAAAAATTATTGGTTCTTTAAAAAATGGCTACATTGAGTCTATCATTGAACTCCATAAGGAAACAGTAGTGTATTGATCACATTCTTTCAAAGCAAAAATTTGGGGAAACTGTCCTTATCAATAAAGTACTAAATACCATAATGTCAGTCCAAAAAATTACCAAGAATATATTACTCTAAATATTGCCATTCCTTTCTCCAGTTATTTAAACTGGATTGTGTTACTGTCTTAATCTAATCTAGAATCAGTGTTTTTTCAGATCAATGGAAGGAATGTCTCTAATTTAGAGAACTAGGAGGTCCTCTCTCCCAGACTTTCATGTAAAGAATCTCATTCAACAGGTGATCCTTCAAGTGATCCCACTTTCCTCCATGTGTTGAAAACTATCAAACTTCTATCTGCCTGAAATGGCCTCTCTTGAAACTGCACCCACTACAAAATGGGAAACATACCTCTCAGCTCTGGAGTATCAGAAGTACACATTGTAAGAAATATTTTTTTTCTGTCATTTCTGTTTCTCCATTTTAACTTAAACATCTCAGACCACTTAGAAGACAACAGACTGAGATGGAAATGAGGAAGAGGTGAGGAAACTCAGAGGGACAGAATTTACAAAGAATAACAAATTACAAGAATGAGACACACACCAGAAGCTGTGGGCAAATGAGCATAGGATGAAAATAGGAGGGAAAAAAATATTAGGTGCAAAGGGATATTATGCATTTCAAACCTAAACTGTCAAGATAATGGCAATTACAGAGATTTAAGCCATCCAGTTGTCTCAGATCAAGAAAGACAGGGTTATAGAAACATGAGTAGGATTAATCTCAACTTTCTCCAAGCAGTTGCAGAATAGGTGACATAATTCTGATCAGTAAAAAAAAAAGTCAACAAAATAAATCAAATTTAGACTTTGATTCAGCTGACCAGACATAGGCATCTGCATTAGGATGAAATGAAGCATGCTGGGAATTCCACCAACGATGCTGATTATCTTTCCTTTGACTGTGAAAAAGTGCATAGGATGATTGGATGAGGTGTTAATGCCTACAGCACAGACCAGACCATCCCATTTAGTCATATCAATCCTGCCTTTTGAAATCCTTCAGCTATTCACTGGCTGTATCTCAATGACTAAATGCTTCCTTCCTAAGCCTTACTCCCAAATACTAAAAGGCAGATAATCACCTTAATATAACCAAACAGAAGTTACTGATAGTCACTTGATTATCAAGAGTTCCGATCTTGCGCATAAATCTCTGCATGTGAAATATGTCTGTCATCCCTTGGCTAGAACAAATCCTAGAGATGTAGACCCATTCCCATCCAATACAGATCTCCATGATATTTTCAATACTGTAAACTTTCAGCTATCTGTGACCTACCACCACAACTATTTCAAATTCAGCTGTTCTACCATCTATGAAGATCTTGGTAGACATTACAGTGGCACACAAAGAGGTCAAAATTGAGTTTCAAAGGAACTTGATTCCATTATCTGTATTTTGCCCACAAATTAGAACATTCTTTATTCAGCTAAAGGGAACAATTGTCCTCCTGACTTTACCAGGAGTGCCACTAAGGCAATTGACCACTTCAAACTGGAAGCTCTGTATGCACATTGCAAAACTTCCTGCTTGGCTGACATTGTCCGGTTCTTTCCCAAGGTGGATTTACCGAAGTTGTTCAACCATCTCTGAAAACATTTGCTGCCACTGTCAGAACTCAAACTGGCCTGGCTTTCCAGTCTTCCTAGACTGCTCCATTACTGCATTCCATAAAACTTCTCTTCTGGAGAAATTTATATGCAATGTTAGGAAAGGCATTTAGGAAACTGGCAGTAAGGCTGGCTTCAACAAACAAAATATTGTTGAAATTTGATGCGTCCTGCCTCCAGTGAGGAACACAAGAAACACCTTAATAAGAAAGAAACAATGATTTTGACAATTCATCATGCAACATTTGGACTACTTGATTTTTTTTCTAGAGAAAGCAAGATGAGAGCAAGCTAACATAGAATCTTGTGTACCAACTGCAAGAAGCTGTCACAAAAACCTGGTACCTCTCAGATGCTTGAGCCATAGCACTATCACATGGTATTTTTGAATAGTGTGATTGATTCTCCTGAAAAAGTCTTACCAAGCAACAAAGACAAAAGGTTAGAACGGAAGGCAAAAAATAATTAATGGCAATGCAAGCAATGAATATGTGTAAAAGAAAAAGTTCTTTCACTGAAGGTGAAAGAACAAATTCACTGAAGGTGAATTGTGGAACATAGTTAGAACACTAAAAACTAGTGTTCTTGTAACTGAGCTTTGGCTCTTTCCTTGAAATACAAAAAATGGAGAACTACTGATCAACAGTACTTCTTTTGAAACATCCAGAAAATCAAAATGCTCAAGACCTGGTTTACTGCAATGGTGAGACCCTTAGTACAGATTAAGATGCTCTATTTTTATGCCTTTGCAAAACAAAGTAACACCTTCAGCAACCACTGCCACCATCTCTTTGCTATCATGTGAATACTGATTACCTTCAAAGACTGTCCTTCAAAGGGAGGCTACAACAGTGACATCACTCTGTGTACAGTTCAAAAAGAATTTGGCCCACCTCTTAGGAATGGTGATTTAATGCTCATCTCCAGAAGGCAGCCACAGAGTTTACCACATCTTAACCATCTTAAGTTTGTATGTAGGCCCATCCTTCCACCAAGGATCCTGCTCTTTCAGCACCTTAGATTAAGCCTAGCCCTTAATTATATCAAGGAGTGGATTAAAAGCCTTTTTGTAGACTAGTTAGAAGATTAGGAAAGTATGAAAAGTATGAAAGTTCTTAGATGTTTTATCTGCATAAATGGCATCCATCTCGAAGATCAATACAGAACTTCAGTTATCCAGATGCAGGATGTTGCCCTTGGAGACATGGACATATTTGTCATAAAGAATGGGCAGATTAATCAAGTCTGAGAAAGGAATCTCCAGCTCTTTCTACGTAAATCATCCAAATCCCATAAATGAACATTTTTCTGAATGACTATCTGCTGGACCAAGTAGAACAAAGTAGAACATTGAACTATCAAAGTAGAACATTTGAGAACATTTTTAAAAAAGACCTCTAAAAGACTTTGAAAAAAAAACCCCAAAACTTTGGTTAAAATGAGTTGACTCAATGGGTTGGTTGATGACATAAATGTGAGGAACTCTGCGCCAACCTGTGCTGTTCTGTGGCAGAGAATGGCTCCCTGGCGTGGCACGGAATACGAAACACTCACTGGAACAAACACTGCGGTATGACAGAGCACACAGTTTGGCATTCCTGTCCTGACACTGGTTTTGTCCCACTCTTCAGCCCTTTTGAGATCAGAAACTATGCCTTGAAGAATTTTCTCTCGAGGAAGTAACTCAGTAACTCGTTCCATCTACCTTTGCATAACAAAGCCTTCCATTCATCAGGTTCATGGCTAGCTACACAGCACTTCATGTGAGGCACCCCTAGACGACACACGAGGTGACAAGAACAGGTTGCGGGGTGTAACTAGCCATGGACTCATAAGCAGGTCAACAGTTCAGCTACTTTCTGTTGGCCCATCATCCCACGGAGGCCTTGGCGGGGCCTTCCCGGCTTGGCAAACACGGTCAGCCGGGAGATGGAAGGCACATATCCGGTGTTGGCAGCCACCGTCGAGGGCTGTTTAATTTCTTTTACGGCGAAGGCATCCAACCAAGGAAGTTTGGACGGGGAAGAAACGCGTGCAGACGCGTTATACATGGCACCACCGCAGGGCGATGGACGGGGCGATGGTGGAGCCCGCGGGGAGCGGAGCTCGGAGGGCGGCGGAGGGGCGGCCACGGGGGGCTGCGGACGGACACGGCCGGGGCTCGGGGGCGTGACCGGAGCCCTGCACGTGCGCGGCGCCCCGAGTCTTCCCACCACCGCCCCGCTCCCAACTCCGTGTCCGTCCCGCGGGCACATCCCACACTCCCGCACCCCTCCTCCTCCCGCTTCCATCACCCGCGGTTTCCCGGGCGCGCGCCCCCGCCGCCCCCTGCGCGCCGCCGGGCTCAGCTGAGCAGACAATGGGAGATCAAAGCCGGGATGGGGTGGGGGGAGGAGGAGAAGGAGGAGAAGGAGCAGGAGGAGGAGGAGGAGGAGGATGGTGCCGGGCGGCGGCGGGGGGGGGCGGCTGGTGGAGCCGGCGGGGCGGAGAGCGGTGGTTCGCGTGTGGCACTGCCTCTCTGCGCTCGATTAGTGTTCCTGGGGAGGGAGCGAGCGAGTGTAGCCGCCGGCGGACGGAGGGGTGCGGGGGGGCGGGGGGGGGCGAGCACGCGTGTGAGTTCTGTGTGCGCGGGTGCGCGCGGCTGCGTGCTCCCGCAGGCGCGCGCTCGGGCGCGCGCTCGGGTGCGCGCGCGCCGGGCTGTGCGAGGGCGAGCCGGGAGAGCGAGCGAGTTGCGCAGCTGCCGTGCGCGCACCCCCCCCGCCGCCGCCGCCGCCGCCGCCGCCGCCAGCGCCAGCAGCAGCAGCAGCAGCAGGGGCAGGAACAGGAGCACCTCACTGGCATTTAACGAGCGGAGCTGCTAGTTGCGCTGGAGAGAGACGCGCAGGGAGGAGGAGGAAGAAGAAGAGGAGGAGGAGGACGGGAAGAGGAGAAGGAGGAGGGGAAGAGGAGGAGGAGGAGAAGAAAAAGAAAAAGAAGAAGAAGAAGAAGAAGAAGAAGAAGACGAGGAGGGAGAAGAGGAGGAGGAGGCCAAACGGACACCAACTGAAACAAAAGTATTTCCAAACCAGCACCCAACTCCACCTTGTGAGGCTCCCACAGCATGGCTTCCGAGGAACTCTACGAGGTAAGAGCACCCGAGCCCCGCCGGCCCTGCCCCCGGCCCCGCCGGCCACCGCACCCCACCCCACCGCACCCGAGAGCGTTTTTGTTGCTCCCCGGGAGCGCCGCCGGGCTTGTCACCCACACTTGCCGCGGCTGCTGCCCCTTCCCGCTGGGCCCAGCGCCTGCGTGTGTGCCCAGCCTGGCCCCCCGCCCCCCCTTCCCTCCCCAGTTTTGCTGGAGGAGGACGGAAATGTGACTGAACGGAGGAGACGGCAAAGTGTTACCGTGGCCTGCGCTCCCCCCCCAGTCCTTTCCCCACGTTCACACAACACTTTGACTCCGGGAGGAGAAGTGGGGGTGCTGGATGGGGCGAGCAGCGCTGACAGCCCCGGCAGTGAGCACGTCGAAGTGCGAGCCCGGCGCTGTGCAAAAATGTGAGCAAAGCCGAGTTATTGCCTCTGTCCGGGCCGGGGGGGGGGGGGGGGGCAGGGGAGGAGGAGGAGGGCAGAGGGGCTTTCCTCTTGGATTTGTGTCCATACCAAAGTCCTGTGCCACCATCGTGTGCCTTGGCCGTGCAGCAAGCTCCGGCGGTGCAAAATACTAAAATTTAAACTCCTCGGCTCTTCGTGCTCCAACGATAGGGTTGAGGTTGCGAGAGAAGCCAAAAAGATTGAAAGTTAAGGCTTTGACACGCCATCCTTCACTCGTCACTCGGGAGGTGGTCACAGCGTGTGCTGACGGGAGAGGGAGGTCTTGGGGTGAAGAAGGGAACAAGGTGACAGCCGAACTTTGAGTTTCCTATCTTATGTCTGGCAATTTCACATCCTTGCCCTTAACTGAAAAGCATCATGGTTCTCTTGGATTGAACTTCCTTGTTTTTATTTTTGCAAGAAGTTATCCCCGGGACTGAAAAGCCATTGTTGTTTTGGAGCTGTTCCTGCCTTTTGGGTAGAGAATTGGCTTCCCAAAACCAAAAATGCTCTTATCTGATAGTTAATATGCATCCAGACAGCGATATATTAAAAATATATATCCAGAGGCTGGAACTCTTAAGGTTAAAAGGATGCAGATAGCCTTCAGGACACTTGACAGAAGATGTCTTACCGTACAGCTGGTGCACATGTACCTCTCCTTAATTGAGTTACATCTGTGATGCCATCGGTGAACAGACCCTGTAGAAGTCAGTGGAAGGTGCCCCGGGTGGGCTTGTATTTTAAGCAAGTTGGCTGTCAGCAGAGGTGCTACACTGGTGGACTAGAAAGAAGACCGAAGGCCTGTATTCCCAAGACAGATAAATCATGGTTAATTGCTCTGGCAAGTTTCCCCATCCTCACAATGTAGCTTAAGCCACAAAAGATGTAAAAAAAAATGTAGCTTAAGCCAATCTTGAAGGGATCATCCCTGAAAGTAGGAGTGAAATTTAGGAACCACTCTGTGTCTCAAGGAATTGCCAAAAACTTGCTTTGACTTTGCGAGAGTTGTGTTGGGTTTGTGGAGTTGGGCCTATAGACTGTGATGCGGCCAGTTCTTGCTCTTCGTGTGTTGCCGTGTTTGATCAAAGATGGACAACGAGATACTGGTTTTGATGGGCACTAATAAATGACCAGGAAAATTCTGTTTGCTGAGCTAAGAATGAGCTAAGAACTGAGGCTAAGAATGACCATTGTGCATGACTCTTCTTGGCTGTCTTGTGTTCAAAATGTTGCCTTGTTTGCTCAGTAGTCTGTGGGGCGCAGTTGTCCTCTGGGTAGGTGGCACGTAGTGGCCATTGCGCAAATGCCGCTCTTGAAAAACACCTGAAGGGATACTTTTAAATTTTAAAAATCAGACGCTTTCTTTAATCGTGCAAGTGCAAAGTTTAATTAAGGTGCCAAAATAGTTAATGCTTTTGGACTGACATGTGGTCAAGCTGTCTCTTTTTTCTAAATTGTTGCTCGTTTTTGACAAGTTTTGTCTTATAATGAATTTTCTAGCCATGTCTGAAAAACCATAAAATAATAAATGATTTAAATATAGTGAGCACTAATTTGGGAAGGACATAGCTGTGAGTAGACATGAAATGTTAATTTTTAAGTAATTTAAACTGTTTTGTGAACTGCCTGTGTTATTGATGGTGGGCTTACTTCTGTTTCATGGTTGTCTTATTTATAGGTCATGCCATTCAATATTGTTTGAGTCTCGTGTTTGAAATCTGCTGCCATTTGTTATACTTCCATTTTTCCTTCTGGATCTTGATCTAGTGTCTTGATCAAAAAAATGTTGTGTAATCTATTTGCAATTGTTAGCTTAAGTATGAATGCCAACTATTTCTGCTGATATGTGTCATGGTTCTTCCAAAATACAAATGAAAAATCCTCTTATAAAAAATGAAGGTAAGTTTGTTTTTCTTTTTTTTTTTTTTTTTTTTTTTAATCTTAGTGCATTCACTTATTTGTGGGATTCTTTTTATTTCTGGATATCATCCCTGAAGAGAGGGAGCTGATCTCTATGTAGGCCAGTGATTGCAAATTCAAAGATCAAGACCTTGAAATCTACTAATGGGTTGGCAGTGTGACTGGGGCTGGCTGTGTATCCTCAATGTCATTTGTTCCCATGCATTTTAGAGGTTGTGGTGATGACTACCCGCTATTTTTTTGCCTTTTTTTTCTTTTTTTTTTTTTTTACTGGGGTAGAAACATTGAAGAGGCTCTTTTCTAGATGGAAAATGCAGCAGTCAGTAATGTTACCAGCCTCTGTAGGTGAGGCAAATAACATACTTTTTGTGTTTTCAAGTTTGTTTCTTCAAGGGACAAAGTGTTTTTTAGCGAGGTGGACAGACCTGGAGTAGTTGGTGAACAAGACAGGTGAAGGAAACATAAGAAAAGGTGCATTGGGTTTTTATTTCTGCAAGTTTGTTTCAACAGGCATTGACATGGCTCCTCTCTTTGTATGTGCCTGCTGGGATTTGTTAGTGTGGTTTTTGAAAAATCCTTTGTGCAGCCTTTGGGCAAATGATAGGGTTACCTTCTTCTTCAATGTGACAACTTTCCTTTGGCTTACTGACCTGTTTCCTACTAAACATTGTTACTTGTTCTCATCATCTTCACTAGAGTAATTAGAGTAGACCTCATTTCCAAGGTTCTTTCAGGAGCAAACTATGTTTACTGTCTCTGCAGTAAAATCCCTTGACCTCCTTTGGCAAACTCTTGCAAGTGATGTCTGGGATTGAAGTCATCCTGAGTTGTGGTTGGCATGACAAGTTTGTTTGATGAAATGTGGAAATTATTCCATACAAGTGCTCTGTGGGAGAACTGTGTGGTAGCCAGCAGGTCAGATGTACCAAGTCATGGTCAGTGGACAACAACTAATCTGTGCTGAGTTTGGAAGAGTCTCTTTCTCATAAAATTTAATAATTTGTTTTTGTATTAGGTGATGTGGAAATGCATTGAAGTTCTCTACTGTTGGACATTGTGTCTAGTCAAGTTACTGAGTGTTTCTGCCTTTCCTCAGGGAGCTACTGGTACAGCTGATACCCATAATATACATGGCCCACTGGATCCACTCTGGCTAGGCTTGGGCCATGATTGTTACTCACATCAAAACATTTTTACTGGGTTTTACTGATAAGTAAGCAAAACAGTTTGTGTGAATTTTGCTGGTGTACCTATGCCTTGATGCCTTCTCTTTACTCTGTGTTTCACATTGGCATTGCTCATAAACCTAGTGTTTTAAGGTGTCCCAACCAATTTCCATTAAAATATTATAGATTAAGATACTGAAAGTCCTGTACTTCAAAATTAGACATTTTTGTATGTTTTATAGAATGGAAAACATATATTTTTTTAAATTCTTCCATTGCCTTGCAAAAAACATGCATTTTTTCATACTGGTGTCTAATATCCTCAAGGTGATACTTCACTTCCAATGATGATTCAGTACTTTTGGTTTTATTTTTAGAACTAAAGCCTTTGACATTAAATTATACAGATACAGTGAAATTACTAACAAACAAATTTCAGGAGCAACTGGCTGAAGTTCTATGGCCTGACATTAAGCTATGTGTCAGGTTTAATCACCTAATAAGTAAGCCCAAAGACACGTATTCCAAGAAAATTTAAGCTTTGTGTGTAGAGTAGTGGCCACAAGTCAAAAAAAGTGATCCTCTGGGCTGTTCTTCATTGAGTGTGCTAGTCTTCTAAATGATAGAGTGTAGAAAACTCTTGGAGAAATGCTGTCATTTTGTTGAAAATTTGATACTGCATAGGAATTACTCACTTAAACCCAAAGTTTCTCTCACGGCCCTAGTTACACTGCAGCGATCGAATCTTCATCATGTTTTGTGTGCATTTGCTGGAAAGTTTAAACATTTGTTTTGCTTAAGTTAACTGAAAGGGTAAATCCATTATCTGCAGTATGCAGCTTGGAGTTGTAGTTTTTAATGGCTATTTGATGAAAAATTACTATTAGCAACAAATTAGAATTGGCTGTATATTCAAGCAATAGCCATTTTTTTCCTCATTGCAATGGGTTGTTTTCATTCAACCTGTCTTGCAGGAATTCCAGATTGTCTTGGGATCTGTCTTCTGTTGCTTGTTTCTGATGTGCTGATTCCAAAGACCTTGGTTAAAGATGTTGTTCATAAGGAGGGACTTAGTCATTGAGGTGTAATGCCTAAGTTTTTATGAGTTTATTTTGACAGCTGGTGGAAATGCTTGTTGCAGGAGAGGTAAAAGACACAAATTTGCTTGACTGACTCTACCCAACTAAGACTAGGAGTTTACATCAGATGCGTTTGTGCTGCATCCACTCCTTAGGAACTACTCATCTGACTTAAAACAGAGTTGAGGATTAGCTGTTCATCCTCCATGGGTGACTTTAACTTCTTTAAACTAGAGCACAAATGCAAGAGCACTGCAGGAGTGGAGCCATCACATTTAGTGTAAGAAACTTGACTTTTCCATGTTTCTTGCCAAGCTGCTTTTAACCAGCTTGATTAGCCCCAGAACTCTGGACAAAATTGAGGACTAGTGCCCTGTCTTCTGGTGCTGCTGCAGGGGAAGTGCTTGAGCTGCCCCTGGGGTTTTCTCCAGTGTGCCCTGCCCTCCATGGTGCCACTGCCCTGGCAAGGCTCAGGGCTGCTCCCAGGGAGAGCTCAAACACATGCAGGGAAAGGAGTGAACCTCTGTCTGTGTCCTGTGTGGAGCACAAATGGTTCACAGATATGGAGATGTCTTAGCAGGTTTTATGCACAAAACTCCTTTGTATGTGCATGTACAAAATCAGTATAGTAAAAATAATGGTTTTATTTTTTCATATATTACTTCTTTTGAATTGCTCATGTCCATCACAGACAAAAAAAAAAATGGAAGGGAGGGAAAGTGGGAAAGAGATGTCTCATCCATAAAGCCTGTGAGGCTCTGATAATTCTTAACCTTCACAGTCTGTCTTTTACTGTGATTTAATTTATTGAGTTTTTTGGTCAATCAGAGATTTATTACTGTGGTGCCAGTCACGTTTATAGTTACAGAACAATTACTTCCAACTTGCAAGACTCTACTATCACAGAAGGTTGCTTACACTATGCTGATGTTCAGTACCTCTTGAATGAGGATAAATTATCGGACACAAAGAACTTAATGAGACATGCCACAGCCCCTTGTTCTTCAGGAAGGTTGGCGTAGCTGGTACAGCATCAGGGTTGCTGTGTCCCTTTTAGACTTCTCAGTAGGTGCAGCTTCATTTCTTCCTGACTGCTGCAGCATTTCTGATCTGTGCCAAAGCAGTAGAAAAAACCAAGTCACTAACAGTTATGCTTTCATCTTATTCAACCAGACTATGTGATAACTGGATGTACAGATCTGTTGGATATAACAGAGAAGCAGCCCTATAATGCCACTCTTATTCTTCTGTAATAAATTCCAAATCTGCTATTACTGGGCAGTGTATTATTTTTGTGTATCTGTTAGAAGCACAAGCTCCACAAACTGTACTTGCAGGGTAAAAAGGGATGCACAAATCTCTCCCTGTTCTCTTCTATGCCTTTGAGGTTTTGAATGGCTGGATGCCACATGATAGATATTATGGGTCAATAAATACAGGGTTGATTATTTTTTTAATCTTAGAAAAAAATATTTATATTTATAATCAGCCCACCATGTGGTTTCTCTGACAGTATGCTGCTAGTCCAGAAAATACCTTAAAAGTACAGATTTTATATTATCAGATGTATTTTAGAGCTGTAGTATCTCTCTACGAAGAGCTTTTATTTTTTCTGATTTCTGATGAGCTTTTAATATTTACACACAAGAATTTTGTGCTCTTTGAAATTATTTCTTTGAACTTCTCTCCATATTACTTAGAGGAAAAGAAAACTGGCATGTTACTGGTTCAGTACACTGTAAAGGCAAAAATATTTACTGTTTTCATAAACATCCTCATAAGATTCACATGTGTCCCTTAATGGTGACCTGTGGCAGATATTTTTCAAGGCATCTATTCATATGTATGAATACACAGGATGGATGTGGATTAAAAAGCATATTTTTATCATAGATCTACATTTTTAAGTTACTTTAAAGCCACATTGGTAGGATTAATTGTAAAATAAAGCAACTATTTTCTAAGTATCTTTTAACTGTAAATTGGTTGTATTGAATAGTGGAACTATGTAACTCCGTTTTGTTGTGGTTCTTCAGTGAGGCTTCACATTTTACTATCACAGTACATACAATGAATTAGTAAAGCTCAGATCAAATCTTTCTTCTTGGCCCTGTTAAGTCTGAGGGTTTGTTTCATTTTTTTTGTGGGGAAAGATAAAGTATATATTCAAGTGGCCTAACCACATTTGTAGTTGTGCTTCTCTAACTCTTCTGCCCCCACAGTTTGTTACACCTTTTAAGGAAATTAAGTGTTGATTCTTTGCTGATTGTCATAGTAGCAAATGAAAAATCAAAACTCTGTTATTTTTTTAATATCCTGGATTGAAAGGGAAGGAGCTCTTCTCTTCTCTTCTCTTCTCTTCTCTTCTCTTCTCTTCTCTTCTCTTCTCGTTTGGGTTGGTTTTTTGTTTAAATAACTTTGTGATTTTCATTTTGCAGAGACATTTAAATACTTCTCTAAGCATCTTCACTTCGTGTAAAATACTGGATTATGGAAATTTGCTTGGTTTAGGGAAAAAATTTGGCTTTATTTTGGAGATGCCCCAGTTTAAAGCAAGTTGTGGGAAGTATATTGTGATGTATTTATCACAGAAAAATGTTACATGTACATTTTGTAAATACAAACGTAGGGGAACCATTGAGGTACATTCTTAAGAGTGTTAAAATGGATATATATCAACTTCAAAATACTTTCAAGACTATGATGTGTTGAATGTTGTATTCAGTGGATATTCAGAAGTGGGTAGTTTATGAAGTTCCTTCCATTAAATGCAGTTCTTCAATGAGGCATCCTCAGGATATTGATAGCATTTTTGTTACCAATCACTAGATGTATGAAGGGTAGAAAACAATTCAAAGTATATTTGTGAGAGTTGACTGGAGTATAGTTTGGCTAGTTGTTAAATCATGCTCATTTGTTGTGTTTTGATTTCAGCACCTGATTTTCCCCAGTTCTTTGTATGGATAAAACACAGCTTGTGACAGCACAGTGTGACAATTCCATTTCACTTTTGTGTCGAGGTCACTTACAGAGTTAAAACCAACAGACCTGGGATTGTGTCTGTAAGAAATAATGGAATGTAAGGCTCTGTGTACTGACACAAAGGATCCATCCAGTTCAACACCCTAATTCCTATCACAAGTCCATAATGTCTCACTGTAGAGTGAAAAATGGGAACTGTGGCACAGCGATAGTCATTGGGAGCTTTCATGGCTGGCTTTGTTGGGACAAGGCAGATTTCAGCCTTGGTTATAAAATACTGGCAACATAACCTGAGCTGCCCAGATGTTCTGAGCCCACATTCATTACCTGCGCACATCTGCCAGGGGTTTGTGGCTGCAGGCCACAACTACATTGTTGTTCCTGAATTCTGTGTTAACTTGAGCTCAGATTTTTCAAGAAGAGGTTGTTAGTGCGTGTGATCAAACAAAACAAATGTTAACTCTGTGTTGAACTTCAAGTCATCAGCTTGAGGTTGTATGCTCTAGATATCTACAGAGTCTTCAGCACAGACTTGATGTGCTGATGGACTGCATCCCAAAATAAGGTCTAGCTGGCAGCTATGTGGAAGTACACTCAGCTTAGAAAATTTGGAGAGAGGAATGTGCCCACAAAATAAGACAAATTGTAATAGCACTTGTAATAATAACTCTAGGAATTAATCTCATTATTTGAAGTTAGTACTGTTTTGTAAGTATAAACCATAGTAGATTGTACTGAAGTATAATATATAAAGGTTACGAAGACTGATGGAAAACTTCTTTGAAAACAGGAAAAAACAGCATTTTTTTCTCCTCTGTAAGCTTTTTGCCATGTAGTTACTTTATAACTTAACTCTTAGGTGGCTAGTCATGTTTTCAAGACTAGCACATTTTTTTCTCACTTATTAGTTTACAGATAAGGACCAAACTTGATCTTGAATTAGCAGTGCTTTCAAAGAACAAATAAACATAAAGTAAGAGCAGTGACGTTTACGTCAGACAGAATCTTGAGCTTTTGTTCTTAGTGTATTTTTCTGTGGAATTAGTTTGTAAATATAGTTATGCTAAATAGATATATTCACAGCAACTTGTCAATTGAGTGAGCATTTCCAGCTAAACAATTTCTAATGTTTCTTGAAAATGATGCTTCGACCTCAGTTTGCCACCCTCTTTTGCAGCTGAAGGAGTAACTAACTAGATGTCCAAGCATTCCCAAGTGGAACAGAAGATTTAATGGAGTGCAGTTTCAGGGCAGTCAATCAGTTTTCACTTGTGATGTAGCAAAGTCAGAAGTTTCAAAGAGCAAATTTAAACTGTTGGTGCACATCAGGTCTTTTTGTAATATATGTATGTAGAGAAGGTTAAAGCCCAGCTTTGAAATTTTTTCTCCTCTTTGTCTGGTTCATGTGCTTAGTGTTATGTGCTTTGGGTTTTGATTTGATTGTACAAAAGGAAATGTGTGGAGTGGGAGGAAAAAAGGACACTTGATCTTTATTTGGTTTTAATCTGAAAAAAACTTCCATAAGACAATATACTACGGAAGTCTAGGACAAGTTTATCATTATATGACTTTTGAAGGCATTGGCTTCCAGAGAATTAACATTGGCATGAGCTGTATTTTTACCCAGGTCATCAAGGAATGATCAATAACAACAAAGAATTTTTTTTTCCAAATGCCGAAGGCAAGTAGGTTAACTTCCTGTTTCCAAAGATCCATCAGTGTTTCAGATTCTATTTCACTCCTGTTAGAGGCATCTCTCTTCTATCAGGGCAGCTCCTTAATTGATTTGTTTTTCCTCTCTCCCACATTGTACTCATCAGCTCTCCTGAGGTTTGTGCTTATTTATTTAAACTACCCAAGAATAAAATATTGGGTTCTGAATGAGAAGATGGAAATCACTGTATTTGAGGATGCTTCTTTGAGATGAGACACTGTAGGACTGCTAAAACATGGAAGCTGGTGTATCAAGCAGGTGTTGATTTGACAGCTTAAGTCCATGACTACAATGGATATTGGAAACCCAATGGATATAAAGGGTTATGACTTCATAAAACTTTAAAACTATACAAAGATGGGATAATCTTCATTTTTTCATCAGCAGGATACACACCACCAGTGTAGGAAACCTGTACCATACTTTTCTACTTCCTTAACAGTAAAGATTTAATAACATGGTTTTTGTCTTTTATTAGATTTTTGTTTTAAATGCTTATTGAGGAAAATCATCTTATCTTAAAACAACTTATCTTTAAAAAACAATTCTTTACAAAGGTTGATTTAGGTTTTAAGTTCAGCTTTCCTGAAACTGGTGTGATGCAGAAGTATATTGAATAAGATGGTGTTTTGGGGGTTATCGATGCATGGGTTATCAAAACATGGATTTAGTGGGGAGATAAAATGAGCACTGGGACGTGATATGGTTTCTGTCCCCATGAACATTGGATTTTGAGCCACTCATAGTGACAGGTGAAACTTTACTGTTACTAATTTATATCTATACCCATATTATTTTCCTACATATATCCAAATAAAATCATTTGCTATGCTCTGTTCTTCCTACCTTCAGATACTTATGACACTAAAGCACTGATGGACAGATATCAGTTAAGTTATACTTAGAGTGTGAGATGTATTTTTTCAGTACAAGTGAACATCTTAGTTAAACATAGTGCTGGTATTGGTCTGTAAAATGTGAAGTTCTTTATTGTTGAGTGTTATTTGAATATATTCTATATTCAGTATTAATTGAACTATCCAATTCTAAGTTCCTTTTTAAGGTAATTACAAACCAGTTTATCCTAAAAAATTCAATCCTTCACCTGAGCATATATATATATATATATGTCTAATCAAAGCTAAGAAATGTAACAAAACTGATTCCTTGCATGCACACAAAGTAATTTCTTTATCATTCTTACTGTCAAGCAAAAATCATGGGAATTAATGAGAGTCATCATTCTAGCCTATATATCTCTGTATATGGGTTTATTATTTCTATTAATGAAATAATGCTTTATTTGGCCCTTTATTTTTATGTGTACTTGTTTATATTGATGAAGCTGGAACTAAAAGTATGTGACTAAAGGTGATTAATTTGGAAAAAGGGATTTTATATGTCTGCATGCTAAATAAAGACTTAAAGTATACTGAGACAGTAAATTATGAGAAAGGGAAGAAGAAAATAATGCTTGACTGTAGAACCAGTGGAATTTTATCTTGTGCTTGTCACTAAATTAATACTTCCTTTCTATTAATTTGTCCCTTTTGTCCAGTATTTGAGTTCTACCTACCCAATGTCTTTTCAATACCTGCCTCTCTCATTTTCAGTCAAACCACCAGGAAATTCTTTTTCCATCCAACTTGCCAGAAAAGGGCACTTTCAGTGTGGAATTAGTTGCCTATTGATTGTAAAATAAGGATGTTTTCTGTTTTTTCTGGAAGAAGCTGGAAATTGGTTATCTAGTGGAAGAAAGGCCTATGCGTTAAAATTGCTTTATCTTTTGTAGAAAGATGGGTAGGCAGGGCTTGTTGAGTGAAAATGGAGGTTCTCATCATTAGGTCGCCTGAGCGCTGTCTCAAAAAGTGTAATTCTCTCTTTTCTCTGTCACAGTCTAGCGTTGTGCGTATCACTCAGACTCGGGATTTCAGAGATGATTGCTCATCTCCCTGACAAAGTTTGAATCCCTGAGCCAAAGCACAAGCAGAATAAAGCCTTTTTCTTTTTTGTTTTTCTTTTTTCCCCCCAGGTAAATATTGTCAAAACATCTTAGAATAAGGTAGAGCAGGCTAATTTGGTCTGATAAAGAGAAGCTATGCTGCAAGTACAAGCCACATACAGACCTGTCCCCTTTAATGTTGGTGTTTGGTTTGGTTTTCATGGGGCTAATTGCAGAGAGGTGTTCAACTTGCATGCAGTGGTTTTTGGTGTCCTCTGCAGTCAGTGAGGACTTCAGGCCAGAAGGCCCTTTAGACTATTTAAGTGAAATTTCTCTAAAAGGTCATAGACTTTATCCCCTTCCTCTGTAAAAAAATACACAAAAGTGAATTGGGTTAATTTAGTCAGTTAAGTTAAATATACTTAAATGTGGCCTCCTAAGCAATAAGGTTTTGTTTCCTTTTTCTACAGTCTTCTGATCCTAATGCAGGATAATACCCAACTTTTCATTCATTATAGGCTTTCCCTTGGGGCTGTGAACTGTGTTAGTAGGTGAATGGTGCTAAGGGATTGTACTGTTGAAGCATAAAGGGTTTAAGCATATGGCGTAAGCTAAGGCTTGTTATCTGAGTGACAATAACCGATCAAGTTATGTTTTTAAATAATTGTTATATTTTACTTCCTTTTATATTAAATCTCTGAAGGTATTCGGGTGGCTATGCTTTATGATTGACTTCAGTTGTCTCTGCTTGGATTGCTCAGCTGTTCCACAACAGCAGCTTGGCCATGTTTTAAGAGGATTGGAAAATTGATCTGGCATCATTAAAAACAACCAAACAAAAATCTCTGGCTCACAAATGTTTGTTTGGTTGAAGCAGTTTCTCCGCCTGTTTCTGTGAGTGGCCGTACATGTACTTGCCAGGATGACAAAGCAGGTGTGGAAGGTTATTGAAGCTGTTGAGCTTCTGAGTGATGGCCACAAATAAATAGCCTTAGTGAGCAAGTCCCGAGACAAGGGAAAAACTCTGTGTATGCTGACAGTGTTTGTGTTGGTTTTTCACTTAACATTTCTTTGAACAGTGTGATATTTAACATTTAGGAGACTGTCCACTTCCAGCTGTGAGTACTAGGGCTCTTTCCTCTACAAAAACAAATTTAATCTTAAACAAATCTAAGTGCCACAAGCCTTGCTTGCCGCCAGTGTCTTCCTCCTTCCTTTGCTCCCGCACCGATTTCTGTCGCTGGGTGAGGTGAGCGCTCATTAAGGAAACTTGCCTAGCTGAAGGTTGCCCACTGCTTTTACAGAAATAGTTTTCTGGCAGTTTATTGACTGGCCGAGGTTGAAATCCAAGAGGTGCCACTTTAAGGGAAGAAACAGGAATATATGGCATGTCATGTTTGAAGAGAGACAGGAGAAAATGGGTTAGATGTGGGGGGATGGTTGCAGCAATGACATGGCTCTGTTAAAAAAAAAAAAAAAAAAAAAAAATCTGTCAAACTGCAAGCTTAATTTTCAGCTGGAACAACTCGCTGGACAGACTTGCAGTGCGACTGCACAGGTTCTTGCCCATGGCTTGAGCTGACTCAGAGCCGTGTCCCGGACTCCACCTTGAGGTCACGCAGCCCGTGCGGGATGGGCTGAGGAGCAGCGCTCCAGGGAAAAGGGCTGCAGCCCTGGCAGGAGAGCACGGCACAGCAGAAGGTGCTGTGCTGCGTGTTTTAGTGGCTGGTTACTCTTCCATTTCTGGTGAAAATGGCAAACTCGTGCTTGCAAGAGTTTGGGATTCCACTTCTCCATGTTGCAAAACTTTTACAATTCCCTGAATGTACTTTCACCATAGCAGTTGCAAAGCTTGGTGAAACTTACTGCCTTTAGTGTGCTATGCAAGTAATGAAAATTCTGCTGCAGTGTAAGGTTGTATTTTCCTTGTCCACCTGGATTATACTGTAACTTGCTCTGAGGCTGTTGTGCAAACCCAGTTGGAAGATGCAGGTGACATACAAGTGTAGTTAAAAAGTATAATTTATTTCTAAATGTTCTGGTTATTCACTGAGTGGGCAGTGGGCAGGGAGTGGGATGAAACAGGATGTCTACTTGTAGTTGAGCTCACTTTAAGCTGCATTTCATTTAAAATGCTGATATTAATAAAGATTATTCTTAGCCCCTCCAATGGAATTAAAGTTCAGAGTATAATCGCTGTCAATATCTTTTGGGCAGAAAAACCTAGGCTTTAATTACTTTTGGTTTCAGTTTCACCAGCAGGAGCAAATTATTTTCGTTTTGAGTGTGTTTACGTGAAGGTGGGAAAACTGATAAGGAAAGTAAACTGCGTTGCTCTCTTAAGTCCTTCCAATATATAAATAAAAAATGGTTAGGAAGGAAAAATACCTATTAATACTAAAGACTACAAGGCCAGTGCTGTCTTATGGAAATATTTGGAACATAGATGCAGTAATTGAGTGAGACTTTAGAAAGTAGCTGAGTGCTTTAAGTGCCCCAAATCCAATGTTCTCAGTTCTTTGTGTGTGTGTGTGTGTGTGTGTGTAAGTCCTTTATTTTGCTTATATTAAGTAAAAATATTCTCTCAATTATTTATGTATAGGTAATAATGAAGACATTTATTATTTCTGTATGGTAAATATTATTATATTTACTAGATATACTAGACTATTTATTCAGCATTTTAAAGACAATTTTATTGAAAATATTTAATATACTTATTACAAATTCTGCATTGGTATGCAGTTTGAAAACATAAAATAGCCTAAAATATTGGTTATCCAGGGGTGTAGCACACAAAAATTAAAATTGCCTGAATGTACATTCAGATGACTCATTGTTTTAACAGGTGCATGTAGCAATAAGTGTTCAAGCTGTACTTAGCTTCTAAACCAGTAGTACAATTTAATAGTATTGCCAGCCATTGACATTGGTCCATCGTTTAGTTAAAAAAACCCAAACCTACAAATTATTAAATAAATAATTTAGAAGTAGAAAACAAGATTACAGTCAGGAAAAAAAGTCTATTGATCATTGTCTAGAAACTCAGTCCAATCTATTCAAATTTATTTGCTTGCCAACAAATTATTTGCTGCGAACACTTTAGACTACTTATATGAAAATAACTAAGTCAAATACACTTTCAGTGTGCCAATTTTTATTGAGTGCCACACTTTGGTAAGAGTAGAATCAAATTATAAAATTGCCCATTATTATTGGCCCTTCCACTCTTCCTCAGTTCTGACATAGTTTTAACACCCAACCTGGCCTAGACACTGTGTTCTTTATACACAGAAAACAACAAATAAAATTCTGGTTTTGATTTTTCACAAGATAAAAGTAAATAAATAAAGTATACACTTAGGGATCAAAAGTTGCCTCAGAAAGTTCTGTAAGGTCTACATTTTCTATTTTTACAAGCAAGGCGTATTTTCTGTAGATTTATGTGACAGAGTAATCTTCCTCTAAATGTCTAGATGCAAAGAAACCATGCACTGTTACTTCAGAGTGATTACATTAGCTGATGATTATTAACATTTTCTTGGAATTACTAATACGTGTTGGTCATTCATCATATTTTTCTAAGAAAAAGCAATTGTGTTCTCTTCAATTTTACTATTCTGACAAAAGTGAAATGATATATAAGATAACTTCCATGAAAATAATCAGCACTGATAGTTACCATTACTTATTTCAATGTTCTACCAATACTGACTTTGCCAATAATATATAATCACTCTTAAGGAGAATAATGTAATAAAATAAATGTAAATATTTAATTTAAAAACTCACACAGATTTTACTGAAAATATAAAGAAAGCAGTTTTGTCTCAAAGTTATATTACTTTCAGATAAAAGTTATTGAGGTGTTTTTTAATTCCTACAATGGAAAGTCATTAGGGATAGATAGAAAACTGTCATAGTGCAATAAGGCAGAGGTGAATATTCAAATGTATGAAGATTCAGTGAAAATGCCGTGAACACTAGTGGCTATTAGCTGTCAAAACAAAAAGACAATTCATAGTAGATTATATAGACTTTAATCATAAACCTTCTATCCATGGGGTTAAGAACAATATGAAAATTCTCTTATCTATTGAGAGCAAAAAAATGCCAGTAACGACATGTGTCTACTAGATAGGAACACTAATAGTTGACAGAAATACTGAAAGAAATATTATTCTATGATTTCTTAGAAAATATGCTGTGAGTCAGACTACTGTTGTTTTGGGGCCAAAATCTGAGTGTTTTGTTCTCAATTTACTGTGACTTACAAATAAACAGTTCTTTATTCTGATAGAAGCAAACAAATCTAAGTTTTTCTTTAGTCTACAGGAGACAGGATTTAAAACAAATGAAAAACCCCAACCAACTGAAGGTATCTAAAGTATTGTGTTTTCTCTTTTGTGATGTGTTAGTTTTAATTGTTTAGAAGTGTAAATTAGATATGCTAGGCCAGGATGTAACGTAAGTACTAGACTGGACAGGTTGATGTTGATTGCAAAAAAAGAACTGTAAAAGGCTGAAATGAGAACTGCTTAGCAGAAAATTAAAGAAAGCAGTCACTCCTTGCCCAAGTGTTCATGACAATTTGAACTGATCTGTACTTACTTCTTTACTCTGAGGCTGAAAGTTCTCATTGACAAAGATACTCATGTAGGTATAGTAATCATTTGTAGAGCACCAGATGCAGTACTGCGTGGTATTCTGATTTCAGAAATCTATCTCCTTGCTAAGTCAACATGGCCCATATCAAATCCATTTTAAACTGGTTGACCGACAGATCATAAAGCAGTAATAGATTAAGGACATTCATGCTGGATTTTTTAGAAGTTTTTCACAGCCCATTGCTTTGAGGATTTGGATAATGATCTAGAGGAAAACAGAATGTAATCTCTGGTAAAATGCATATGTGCAAAAATGGATGGATTCATAAGTGTGAGGGATGGTCTGTGCTGAGTTAATGGGGATCATTCATGAAGATACATTAATGAAACTGAAGACACTTGTCCTGACAGTGGGGTCATACCTGCAGGATGGAGAGCGGTGCTTTGGGAAGGAGTAATTTGGTGATACAATGCAGCAGCTAAAGTGCACATTGCAGTCTCTTGGTATGGATATTGGGGATCTCAAGTGGAGTCAAGTATGCTGTTACCGTGCTATGTTGCTTTTAGTGAGATGGTAGAAAATTGTATCTTATTTGAGCTTCAAGTGAAAAAAGCCCCAAAACCAAGGTGAACTTACAAAGATTCAGAAAAATATGTCAAGGACAATTGCAAATATTAAAAACAAATAAGTCAACAAACCCTGGCGTACAGCAGGAGCCTGGAGAAGCTCACTCTGTGTAGTATTTAGCAAAGGTGACTGATGGCCTGTAAGTGCTTATATGGGGCAAAGATTTCAGACAAAGTAGTCCTTTAGGTATACTAGGTTTTGGATGACAAAATGCAGTGACTCGGAGCTGAACTCAGGTGTATTACTTCTAGAAATATAATAAATTTAAAATTGAAGTCAGTTATCTATCAGAACAGCTTATTTTTAAGAATGTTCTTTTGTCAGGGAAAAAAAAAAGTTGTAGATTTTTCCAAAAAGATGCCTTTAGTTCTAGCACAATATGATGATCTGATGCGGGAATTTTGGAGCGAAGTTACCTCTTATACAGGAAGGCAGACTAAGTAATTGTTACTTACACAGGTAATCTAAAAAATCTGATCTGAAAAGTGGTTTTGGCATCGAGGGCACACGGTGCTCTGTTGTAATGTGCACCTGTGTTTTTGTTGGGAAGGCTGAAAAATGTGGGAGAAAGAGAAGGTTAGGGATGTAATGAGAGGATATAATAAAGACGGGTTTAAATTTTATTTTACACATAGAGAGGAGCTAAGTATGAGATTTATTAAATCAAAATATGTGATCATCCAGGCAACACATACATCTTCCATATAGCATTTAGAAAGATTTTTGCATGCTAATTGTGTAAATTAGCAACCGGCTGGGAACAATACCCTGCTATTTGTTAAAGGAGAGACAATAAAGTTCTTCTAGACAGGAAAGAATCTACATTGTTAACAGATGACCTGAAAGTTCAGCTCATTGAAAAGGCAAATATTTTGACCGGGAGAATAATTCTTCCTGTGGAGCAGTATGAGTTGCTGTGCTAAAGCTGTATGGCTATTTTTAACCATGTCACAGCTATTGAGCTTAGTCTTCAATTTAGTTCATAAACAGTGTAAAAAAGACTAAGTAGGTCTTTCTTTTTGATGAATGTAGAGGTGAGTATGTCAGAATCTGCCCTTTTTGCAGTTTTTGTTTATTTTGTGCAATTTCTGCTTTGGTTTTAACAGTTTGGTTGTAGATTTTTGTCACTTGTCGTCACTACCTGCCACATTCTGTTTTGTTGAACACCAGAAACGCTTGCACTGGAGTAATTGTGGGCAAAAGATGAAGTTGCATGTGCAATGAAGGTTGTTATGGTCTAGGGGGGAAAAAGTGGAGGCTCTGTGTAAAATCCTACTTCCTTGCAAATGACACTGAGTTTTTCAAAAGTTTGTTCTTGAACACTTCTGTGGTTTAAAAAGTTTTATTCCAGTTTTGCTTTGTGGCAGTTGTACAGCAGAATTTGAGTTTGATATGTAACTTTTGAGCTTGAGTAGAATCTTTTGGATGCTTGACTTGAGCACTTGAGCATCTAAAATCTTTATCAGAAAATCTTTAATTTGATTTCCTGAATTCTGGGTTTTTCTGTTTTAAATGCTGAAATTGTTTGTTTGTTTGTTTGTTTTTTACTATAATAAAGGTCTCTGAATTACTTCAGTGCTTTCCAGCAGTAAAGTTGTTGCCTAAATTATGTCTGCAGGTTAAGGTTCTTCACAAGATATGTATGTAATATAATCAATATCTTATTGAGAAAAATTTGTAGTAATGAAATGCTACAAGACCTACATGTATCATAGACTTAAGATATTTCATTTTTCAAAGACATTAGACTAGAGATTATACATCCAGATAAATAGATTTTAACTGCAATAGTGGACATCACTGACAAGCTTATGTATCTATACAGGTAGTTTTTTGTGGCAGTTTCTGAATGTTATTTTGTGATGTAACTCTTGAGACTGTGTATTGTGTATTTAGATTCTTTATGATTTCTTTGGGACATGTTGCAGATTTTATGCTCAATCTGTGTATATACATGAGTGTGTACTGCATCTTTTGGGAAGAAAACAAGCATCTTACCTCTTATCATTCCTTGCAATGTGGAAAACATGTAAGAAAATGTGATCCAAACAGGGGAAACAACTATGAATTGCACAGAATGCAAAGCCCTATGAATTTTGTTTCTTTTTGCTTTTGCTGTTACTGAGTTTACTCACTGTATCTATCAAAATGGTGAAATTGGGTCAGGCCTAATCTTTTCCTTTGCCTTTCCACCACTTCCCCACTACAATGCTAATGTTTGTGGGACAACAGAAAGCAGGTACAATGTACTACATTTTGTGATAACTTGATGATTTGGTGTCAAGCTGAGAACAGGCTAGACTACCTTTGAATATTATTCATGGAAATGAACTAGAAAGTATAACCACACACACAAACATTCCTTATGTTAGAGCACATTTTAATAGCTCACCGAAACTTTTTAAAGAACTACTTTGAAAAAGACCATTTGACCAAAAAAAAGTGATATACTGTACATGAAATTATACTGAGTCTGCTCTGTGATACAGTTAATTGGCAATGCATAAGTGTTACCACAAAAAAAAAACAAATTCAAATTCAGCTTCCACCAAATTATGAGATGCTTGCTCTTGCTTGCCTGATGAAGACAATATAAACAAACCAAATTTAGGTTAGCCCCTTGTTCATATAAACTAGATAAATCTAATAAAAATCAAGAACTATGCCTAAGCATCTTTTTTTTTTCTTTATGGATTTTTGTGCCTCATTGTAAAAATACTACTATTTACGTCACAAACTGAAACACTCTCGATTCAGGAAATGCCAGATTAACATTAATTCTCTTTATATCTAATTTATGCTCAGACTGGATCATAGGTCTTGTGGTCAGGGAAGAAAACCATTTGCAGTCATAATTGACAGAACTAGAAGGTGCACAGCTAATCTACCCTTTCAGATGAATTCAGTGGGAAGGGTTCTTCCCCTTTGGTGCTCCCAGAGGAGAAGTATAAGCCATGAGCAAAAACCTGCCGTGCTTAAATTCTCCTGTTTGTCCTTATTCTCAAGGACTAGGGATTCCCACATATTTCTGAGGTAATATATACTGACATCCTTTCCTCATCTCCTCAGTTGGGTATTCCCTTTACCAACATGTGTAGTCAGGACTCCATACAGAGACATCTTAGGGAGTTTATCCAGCTGAAAAGTCTCCCTCATAACTCTCAATTGTTTTTTTCCTTTTTTCCCTCCTGGTTTGCTTAATAGGTAGTTTGAGGCCAGATTTTCTTCCACAAAGAGATTTAGTTTAAATTTTGGCAGTCTCATCCCTATTACTTTAAACAGCTGTGAAAAAGCATCCTTGGACTGTTAAGCTGATGTCAACTTTGGAGGTGATATGACTTCTAAACAAGACTGTCATTGTAAAGAAACTTAATATTTGCCAATTTTTCACTACCATTCACTTATAATGAAATATCTTTAAAGTGGCATGAGAATTACATTAAAGGTACAATAACTTTGTGATAGAAATAGCAACTTTTTGTATTGGTTGCAAGCATCTAGAGTGAAATTGTTAATTAAAAACTGGAGTTGTATCTACTTAAAGCAAAAATGCAAAGCCTAAGTTCTCAATTTTGAAGTTAAGGAAACTTCCTAGAAATTTGACTTAAGACTGCCTGTTGTTTTATCACAAGAGAGCAGAGTCGAAGTTTGCTTCTCTTATAGTATTTGCTCTTTACTCTTTGTTTTTCAGTAATTTTCTTAAATTGGAAGGGTCTGATGATTTTTTGTTCCCTTTGCATAGTGAGAAAAATTATGGAGTAGAGGAACTTCTAAGTAGCATTGCTATGTTTTAAACAATCAGTGTTGTGATCCAAGCGTATTGCTAAGGAGTTGGGAGTTTTTTCCATACTATCATGCCTATAATTCATAGTAAAGATTTTATTTTACTTTGTCTACATGGATTCCAGTTAGTGTGCTCAACTTCATGAGATCAATTTTGTAGGCTCTTACATGCTTCCTAGAAGCCATTGCTCCTTGCCTTTCGCCAACTTAAGAGTACCTGTTTTTAAGACAGTAATATATTTACTGTCCATATAGCTTTTCTTGATGTCTCTTACCAGGCTTACAAAACAGCAGCAACCTGCCTACAATATATATATTTACATCCTTCTTCAGCAGTAGCTTTGTCGATGGAAGAGCAAGTCCACCCCAGAGCATCCATCACTGCCCTCTACCTGGGGTTAGTGTCCTCTCTGGTCTGCTGGCTGAGCTGCTCATGGGAGCTCTCCTTAATCCAATTCAGTCAAATTGAGCCATGTTAGGAAAGATTTGTTATTTAAATTACTTAAGCTGATCTAGCTTATTTTGACTGACATGTTTAGGGAGTTCTTATATATGCAGCTCAGCCAGAAGATTTGAGAAGTGGTAACCGTCGGGAGGATGTGATGATAAGCTGGGGCAGTGGGTGGCAAAGAGCAGGTCTTTCCCAGCTATGCTCAGACTGGTTGATGTGTACTCATCTACAGCCTGAAATTTGGGAACCTGGCTTTTCTTCATGGAGCACTCTGAAGTTTTTTGAGCCTTTAAAAAGGAGAAGTCTGCCTGTGCTGGTTCCTGTCTGAGTGCTCCCATTAGCCACAATTTCACCCAGAACCACCTAGAGCATATTGGCCAAGAGGCTTTGATTGTCCACTTTTGAATGACTCCTGCCAGCATTATTTCATAGTTGAACTAAAGTGCAGGTCTCCCTCTGGTGCCTACTTTGTAAAAGCACAAGATTTTATAATTGGGCTGAGCAATTGAAAACCAAGTGTATGAAAAGAGAAAGGTCTCTTTGTTGTCCTGGTAATAGCAGTTCTGAGAGCACTGACAGTAATGTTGGACAGTAGACTGGTTTTTTTCTTGTGGTACATAGTGCTAATCTGCACATACATTCAGAACTCTTTAGTCACTGTCAGCTGCAGCAGTGCTCTTCCTCTGCACCTCTTCTAACAGCAAAATCTTCCTTTTGGGAGGTTTATTTGTTAGTATGTGGATATATGGGTAATGGATATCTGGATGTAGGTGCATATATGGAAATAAAACCAGAAAATTTTCATCACTTTCTTACCAGTTCCTTTTAGCTGTTCATTTTTGGAAATTAGTTGACTATACAAAACATTGATCTTTCTGATACAACCAGAATTTTTTGCTTTGGTGGATTTTAATCTAATTTAAAACACTTACCCTGCTGTTGAAAAGGCTCAGACATTGGTACATTGAGAGGAGCACACCACCACACACCCTCAACAAAATAGTAAAAATTGACATCATCACTGTGGGAGGAATTTTTCATTTATATCACCTTCCACTTCAGGGCCTCTGCCCCTTTCAGAGAACCACATTTTCCATTATCAGTCCTACCACTCAGGGCTATCTGTGTAAATTTTCCCATTCATATTCCCAAGAACACCCAGCACAAATATTTCTCAGAAAGATCCTGGTTATGCCATACATCAAAAGAACTCCATGCCGTTTGGACTTGGTACCTTCAGTTGTACCTTGCTGACACAGAGGATACTTTGACAAGGTCTGCTATCAGCAGGGGTGTCTCAAACAAATATAAGTGATGTGTATGACTCAGTCCAGCAAGTTGTTATTTCCTGATACAAGCCTGCTATAAAAATGCCTCAGACAATTTTTTAGGAATACAGTTCTGGAGGAATTCTGAATATGTGAATTAATGTTTCAGACACATGATTTTTTCATCCTTTGTTGTAAACCAACATGTGTCTATACCCTTCCCTGGTATGAGAAACAAAGCAACATAAAAGAGCTAGTTTGGACCGCCCAGCATGAGCAGGGTCAGGTTGATGCTTTGAAATGAAAAGCTGAAGGCAGCCCCCCATCAGGTCACCTGTCTGATACAATCTTACAGCACAGCCTAATCCTGCATTTGAAGCTTGCCTGGGTGTATCTCTGGGGACATTGTCCAGCACAACAGCCTGCTTGGCTGAGGCTTAGGATGCTTAGGCCTAAAGCAGAGGGACAAGGAACTGTGTGGGACAGGATTTATTATGAGGAGTCCAGTCTTCTTGGGATGTTGATTGCTGTCTATGTGGGGGACAAACTGGCAGTCCTGGAAAGAAGCCAGGTGATCTTTTGACTTGCTCTTTGGAAATCTGCAGAGGGTGATGATGATCAGGTTCTTTGGGGGTTTGTATGAGGACTGGGGTGATGTTAGTCTTTAGTCTCCCTGTATTTCTCTACTCCCTTGATGTACAACTGGTGTTTCTCCTGCCTGTTAGGCCGTAGTTTTTGTATTAATGAAGTCAATACTCCAGTGGAGATGGAGGGAGGAGATGACATTTGTTTTTTAGGGATTTTATTCTAGTGCTGTTTCCACTGTGCTGGCTAATCTGTTTTTATGGCTGGATGTGAATCAGGTCCAGAAATTCAGCTAAAATATAAATATTATCCTTCTCAGCAGAATTAGTTCTATGAATGTGTACAGTATGCATCTGTTCAATCGCTATGCCAGTGTCCTTTTTTCCTTTTTTAATTTTTTTTTTTAAATTAAAAAGAAGGAGTCTCTAAAAGGAGGGAAGCAAGGAAGAGCAAGTAGCAGGTCACTCAGTGTGGAATGCTTTTCTGCAAGTTGCCATTCAAGGGCTTCTGTTCATTCCCAGTAGAATGAATTCTCAGCTTGAGCATCTGGCTGTAAATGGTCCTTGTCTTGTCCTCTTGTCACGTATTTCTCAAAGTTTTTTCATAGAAAAGAAAACAAAGTGTTGAAAAAAGTCTTTCACACTTTCCTCATCTGCTTTCAAAAGGAATAAATTGGCCTTAAAATGCTTTGTAATTGTGTTGTTCTCTAAGGCAGGTCAGTGACCTCCTCTAAGAGCAAGTCAGAGTACTAGACTACATCCTCACTGTTAGCACTTAGTACCTCCTTAAATTCTGCCCTTGAGTTTAAACATCCTCTGAAAGAAATACTATCTGTGTCCCAGTGGTAGCAGATGTACATGGAGAGGTGGCAAAAGACTGCCTGGAAGGCTCTCAGTTTTCCAGTGTTATAAATAATTGTTTTGTCCTGGGAGCTCAAACAATTTATAGAGCTTTTGAACCTTACTCCTCCATTTCCTTCCCAAGAAAACTTCATTTCTTCAAGTAATTGCTTTAAGAATTTGTTTGTTTATAAGCTTCCAAAGTGGAAGCTTGATTCTCTGATTCTTGGAATCGGAGAAACCTTCTGTAGAATACCATGTTCTCAAAATGCACTCAGTGCTTTGAAGGAATATTGCTCAAAAACACCCTCATAATAAAGAAGGCACAGAAGATTGATGGAATGTACCCGAATCTCTGTCAGTGCCAGATTATGGGAAAGTTTGATGAAATGTAATTGTTCATCTGCCTGTTTATACCCCCACTAGATCCTTAAACTTGGAATCACAGTAAGAATTGCACTGCAAGACAAATAATGAAAACCATTCTTCTATGTTGAGAATTCCAATTCAGACCTTAAATGGCTGCTGGGGGCAAGGAGGTGTTCCAAATATATTGCACAACCGTAAAGATACCTCAAAATATCCAAAAGCTTTTCTTGACAAAAACTAGCACCTTTCTGGAAGGCAATACTTAAAGAAGATGATCATTTCAATGCTGTCCAGTTTCACTGTGCAGAAATAATTCTTGTTTAGCCTGAGAGAAAAACTAAGTAGTGGTGTATTTCTGTTTCTCAAAATGGCCCTTTTCCAATTTTTTTTTTTCAGAATTGCTTAAATTGCATTTACACACATCTTGAGCAGATAAATTTCAGTGAAATTTGAGTGTGACTTGTAGTCTGAGCCCATTTGCTAGACCACAATCTTCACTGGAGCTTAAGTACATATTTGATCCTTTGTGAATACTGAGTGTAGCCAGGAACTCGTGTCTCAAACCACTGTGCTGTGGAGCATCAGTCAGGCCACTGCTATGCTCACGGGGCTGTAGCCCACTTCTTCATCCACAGTGGTTTTCCAGCTTTTCCATTTGGCCATTTTCCTCCCCCCTTCTACTCCAAGTCACTTGTAAATCTGTTCTTGCATGCAGTGCTAAAAAGTCACCTGCTTCTCTCTTTGATGACACTATTACTGTGCTGCTCTCTACATTGCAACCTTCATACCCTTTGTGCTATCCTAATCCTCACCTTCTTTTTTCTTGGCTTCTTTCACAGACACTGTTCCCTCTTCTCTTCTGCTTGAATCCTTATTCTCAAACAATATTTCCTTAAGCCATTATTAAAAAAACATACCGTCTATTCTTCCACCTTAAGAACTGAACACAGCAAGAGATTTGGAGTTGTCTTTTATGCTCTTTTTCTGAGTGTACAGTATTGTTCCTTTCTGTTGACCCTCTTGTACTCTTTACTCTTTTCTTTCTCTTACTTTATTTTCAATCTTTTTGGATCAACGATGTAACTGAGTGCTTACCAGCAGGATTTCAAGTTGTTTGTGTCAGGTGCCAAGCTGAGCATTTTTTTAGATTCCCTCTGGTGTCACAGTACGATCTGGTTCTTCTGAGTTTGATGCATTAGTGTTGCTGGTAGTCAGCAAAATCTCAAACTGCATTGGTGTGATTGAACCACAACACTAAGTATAGAGCTAGGTACTTAAAATTGAAAGAATTCAGAATGAAGTAAATGCTGGTGTCTTGCTAAGTAGAAGGATGTCCATTTATGTTTTCTAAAAGAATACAGAGCCAATTCTGCAACTTTTACTTATGTGGAAAATGCATACTCAAGCAAACCAACCATTGTTTAGACTGGGTATTTATTTTTTTCCCAAACAGTTTTAAGATATATTAAAAAAATTGTTTGTTTTCTCACATGTGAAACCTGTACGTAATGTTTAGGCCAGAAGAAGTTAAAAAGGTGTGCATGTATTGGATATACTTCATAATAATATGTAAACGAAGCTTCTGTTGATTCATAGATGTGAAAATGGTTATCTGAACAAATCCTCATGTACTCTGCTTGGGGCTCCTGATGTTCCTTGACATACTTCCCTGTTCGCTTCCTAGGTTTAAATAGCTGTCCCCAGCTGTTGTGCATTAGCAGATCCTCACTGCTAGTCTAAAAAATTGGCTGAAACTATTCTTTAAATTTAGAATTTGTTCTGAGTTTAATTTAGGCAATGTTTACTACTAAAACTTCTCTTTCTCTGGAGAGAGGCTCAGCCAGTGAAGTAATAACATTTAACAGATATAGTAACTCTTATGCAGCTGTAAGAAAACTGAATCTAAGGAATTAAAAAGAATTATTCTTGACAGAACATTAAGGTAAGGATATTATGCTAAATAAGCAAAACTATGCAGATTAATATAAAAATCTGAATTAGTAATGATATGCTTAGGTGTATTTTAAATAAGTATTGAACTTCATTGACTAACTTACTTAAAATATGATACATCCATTAAAGCCTGAACTCTCCATAACTTACTAAGGTACAGGAAACAGCAGAAAAATATACTGTGTATTTTTCTACCATAGAACTGACATCACTGAATGAGTTGTGGGCAGGTAAATTTAGGTACCTAATCCATTCTTAGCAGTAGTGACAAACCTTTTCTAGAGGCACACCTTCCTTCCAGATTATTCAGCTGTCAATAGAATAGCTTACTAAAAGCTTGGAAAACATTTTTCATTGCAGAAATCAATGTCTTAGATATTCCTATCTAAATAAAAGAATAGATGAGTTCAGATATTTTACTTCCAGAATCCTGAAGCAAAATCCAAGTTTAGCTCCCTGCTACTGATTATCTTTTTAAAATTATTTATAAATAAGTAATGTTAATTAAATGAAAAATCAAATATTTAAGTGCATAACCTATTTTTTAGTTAAATAACCTATTTATTTAGTTAAATAATACTAAAATAAACAATCAGAAATGTAAGGTTCATTGTAGCAAGATTTTAGTTTATATCCTTTTAAAATATATATAAATAAAACCCTGAGTTTCCTCAATCCTTTAAGGTCTAAGAATGATGCATTTCCTGACTGAATAAATAAGCAGTTAAATCTTTTCACACCTTTAACATCACAATGTGTTGTCCTCTTCAGAAAAACACCAACCATCAAAAGTGGGCCTTTCCTTAAAATGTAGGATGTAGCTGCTGTTAAAATGTAAGATTCAAACCAGCAGAAAACCTTGATTGAAACCAGGATTACATCTGTGGTGGTCTTAGATTGGTTGTTTCTGTTGGTTTGGGATTTTTTTAATTCCAGTGAATCTATTCTGGATGCCTCCCATGCCTCTGAATTTATTCGTTCTTACTAAAACACCTATCTGGTGCCACAGGGAAGGGTATACCTGTAAAGAAGAACTGAACAAACTGAATCATGAAGGATTTGTTCCCAAAATGTAATGAAAGAGAAACAAAACTGGATCTCGAATCTTTGGAAGCTGCAGATATGGTTGAAGAGGAGTAAAAATATTATTGAACTGAACCAGAGAGGCAGCTCTCACTAAATTGATTTGACTCCCATTGTGTTTGTGTGTCCTGGGGAGTTAAAAGGAATAGGAAAGAAGGTGGGAACAAAATTGAGTTAAAGTAAATTTTATTAGTGGCTAGATGAAGAAAAGGATAGAGTGGGAAAAGTAAATTTAAAAAACAGATTGAGCAAGAGCTAGCTGAACTTTGTTCTAGCCCATTTGCAGTACCTGAATTCTGCTTTATTTTCTCCTTTAAAATTGGCTTTCTATTTGCTGTGGTTTAGTTTATTTCTAATTCTCTGTCTGTAGTTTTTAGGTTACAGGGTGGTTTTTTTTTTTCTGATAACCACACTAAAAAAAGCCCACCAAACTCAATTCGAACTTAATTGAGAAAGTAAATGTGGCGTTAACTACTCATCAAAGTGTAGGATGACTCAGGAGTCAGGAGACTTTTGGATTGAAAATGTCTTCAGTTGCAGGGGGCTGGACCCGGGTATCCAGACAATAGAGGATGAAGCTCAGTGGCTTCCAGGTGCATTTCAACTGCACCTTTGAGTCTGAACTGAATGGGGACTTTTGGAGGTCTCCCTTTTGACCCATCCCAAGCTCCAGTTTCCTGCCTTGTATGAGCTGCTTTGAAGTCATGAGACACTTCAGAGTGCTGGTGAGTTTTATAGCATTTTTAAGAAATATGCGAGTATGGGGGGGTAAAAAATTCCTATGTCCTCCCTCTGAGATCAGATGAACTCCAGTGCTACTCCCAAGGGAAGGGTCTGGGACACCCTCGGGGTGGGAGCAGTAGGACTGTGTAATAGTTTACTTTACTTGTCAGGAAACTTCCCTAATAGGAGAACCCGAGAAACAGTGATGTGGTGTGGTGAAATGACCTTCTTTAAGCTTTGACGTGATTTGCTGAATCGGTAGGAGCATTGCAACGCTTAAAAATGTATTTAATATTCTATGGGCTCAGTTAGTAGGGAGCAGTTGATTGTGGGGAGGAAGAGAGGAAAAGAAGATAGGGAAGATAAAATCAGGCTGTAAGACATGTTGAGAAAGTGAGACAAAATGTTCCAAAGGTATTAGCACAAGAACAATTGTAATTGATCGCTCAGTGGTGCCGTTTCTCAAGATCATAAGCACTGTGAAATGACATCAAGAAGAAGGGAGAAATTGCAATTCCAGAGAAGAGCTGCCTTCAGTGGGAACTATATCTGATGCCTGCAAAGGCCATCATACCCAACAACAAGGTCTCTGAGCTGCACCCAGCTATCCTTTTTAAAGACCTTTCTCTCTCTGTTTTGGTTCTCTCTTCTAGTTACTGGCAAAGTTCTTTGTTTCTAAGTAAAACAAAAAAACTTTGTGATGCATCTTAGATGGCAGAAAAAATAATTAAAGGAAAATAATCCAGTTATTTCTCATAATGACTAGCTTTCCACTGATTAAAGTAATTAAAGTGATTTTTCAGGAGATGTAATATCCTTATAATTGATATGAGTGTTGGGAAAAAGTAACAGTGAAATTATGATGGCCTGTTTTGGTTATTGTTTTTAATGTACTTGCAACACAACAGCTTACCTGTAAGCATCTTTAGACCTTCTTTCTGTTCCATCAGCCCTAAATGAAACAGCTAAGATTAATGTTTTGTTGGCATAAATTAGCACAGATGCCACTTTTCCTGCACCTGGCTGCTCCTTCCTGCTCCTCTGCATGGCACAGATTTTGATCAATAGTGATGCAACATGATACTGGAAACAAGTGTAAAATTTTTTTTTGTCTGTTGTGACATTTTAAACCTGAATTTGTTTCCCCAGCTAGTTTGTTGTGTAGCTAAAAAACCCTGTGCTAGTGTTGGGGGATGCTCTAAAGAGCACCAGGAGCCATTCCAAAAGGAAAATTGTATTAGATACCATTGTCTCAGTTATGGTGATACTTTTAACATATTCTTCTGAAGTGTGTGGGGGGGTGATAGTGTTTTAATTTAGAAGGCAAGGCTTTTGCCTTGCCATAGGTATCCCAGGTATGTGATTGCCTGAATATCACCTTGTGTTAGGATATTATTGAATTCCTTTGGGGGTGTGAAGTACTGAGACTGGGTGGAACACCTCACTTTTGGGGTCGGGTAATCTGGATCTGTGTGGTGGCTTTCTGCTCCTAAGTGTTGTGTTTTCAGGTCCTCTGCTATGCCTGATAGGCAGCTAATTAACCTTCAAACATCAGGGTCCTCATGAAAGCATTAGCATTTCTGTGAAGAGCTAGCTAATACTTAGAATTTTCAACATGGAATTTCTGGCAAACACGATTTGGGTTTTTTGAAGGGTTTGGGAGGAGCCTTAGAGGTCGGCTGGGGGCATTTTTCTGGGTGGAAGTCAGTTGAAATTAATTTCTTAATAGTAGAAATTCTTATCTTTTTTGGGAATGTTGACATTGAGCTGAGTTTTGATCCTTCAGCCTGCATTTTGCCTCTGTGGCATATCCTCTTCAAGATGCTGTTGTTTAGGAACCTTAGTGTATTATTTACCCAAAAGCATTAGGAGTTTTGGCCAAGTTATTTCTCCCAGAATGTGCAGAGAATTTTGTCTCATTTGTGCTTCCTGGATGAGCAGGTGGGGATTATTGCCTTCATAATGTGAGGAAATGCATAATTTTCTGAGGAAGGACTTATGATTCTATGAAAGGTGGGGGCTTTAGGAGCTCCAAAGAGAGGCCATCATGTCAACTTTTCTAGGAAAAGGAAATTAAATTGGTTTTGAATGACATTAAGGCAGAGTGCATTAAGTTGCTTTAAATGTCATGTTGAGATGTTACAACTTGTATCAGACAAAGAATGAAAAAGTGTCCTATGATTTTATTGATCAGAGAAAATAAAATCTGTGGAAGAATTGCAATTCCTTATGATAAAATTGATTTAAGGAAAACAGCCTCACTGATAAAAAAAAATTTAATTAGAAAAATTCCTGAAAGAGTTAAATTTAATAACCAGTTGTCTTTATGTTGCCTACACTTTCCAAACTGTCTCTGTAACTCAGACTCTGAAATGGCACTGGTCTGCATGAAACTGAAAATAAGGACTACTACTCCAGTTCAAGCACTTGATTAATCTGCTGGTGGCCTTAGCTTTTCCATAAAGCTTCTTTACCCTACTGTCAGTGAAGTGTTAATCCTTATCTTTATACTTCTTAAAAATGCCAAGTAGCTTTTGATATAAGAAATACTCTACTGGACTAGCCCAAAAATCCACCTAGGTAGCAATGAATGGATAAAGAATAATAAGAGAGCACAGAACGAGTCTTCCTTTGGCATACCCTTCTGGTCACTGGGGAACAATAATTTAAGAGCTTCCTGAGTTATGGTCTGCACTTAGTGTTTACTAATCTGTAATGGATCTGTAGATCTTGAATTTGTCTAGTTGCTCCACTATGCAATGAGACAATAAATTCTGCAACTTTGCTGTGTTTTAATTGGTTGGGGTTTTTTTCCCACTTAAGTATTCCCTGCTTTTTTGTTGTTGTTATTGTTATAGGAAGTATAGGAAACGTTTCCTATTCATTTTCCTGTTCATCATATCATAAACCTCTTAACTGAAGAGTCAGTCTGTTTTGGTTTTCCTTTTTTGGAAACTGATAGTTCTTGGTACTGGAGATCATCTGTTCTCAAAAAAAAAAGATGGAAAGACAACTGTACATGTGATGTGGATGGTATTTGAGTTTACACCATGCAGTTCCTGAGAAATTGAGGCAAACTTCAAAAATTTCTTTAATTGTGCTTTGGAGTTTTCCAAGTTGGAAAAAGGTCTGATCCCCAGAGTTCAGCATTTTTGTATTTGTGATGAGTGGTTTAAACAAGATGAACCCCATGGCAAAAAGGTAGTACAAAAAAAGATAGAACATTAAGTTTCTTTGAGGAGAAGATGGGGAGAACTGAAATAAGTTTGGACAGAACATAAGAGAAAAGAACACTCAGAAGGATCTGTTTAGAGGCTTTGAGATGTCAATCTTGTTTTGGCAGAGGATTCTGTTTTACACATAGGGTAATGTACCTCATCTTGCCATTCCTTGCAAGTGTCAGAAGTTTCAAAAAGAAATCCCTCAGAGTACCCTCTGTTGTAGGAAGTTAGAGTGTAAAGTTGTCATGTCAGTCCAGTCCCACCAGTATAAAACATAGGCATTTCCATTCCGTAGACATGTAAATTTTAAATGCTGCCAGCAGAAACTTAATTTCAGTTGTCAGTTTAGCAAAGTCTTGAAGATTTTCACTTTAATTCTGAATGTCAGTACTTTCATTCTTCAGAACTAGCTCCAAAGTCTTTGATAGAGAGAATCACAGCACTTTTTAATGTGGAAAGCTGTGAAGGTGTAAGAGAATCAGCATGACGTATGCAGCAGTGATTTTGGGTGTAAGGAGGCAGATTGAAACAGTAACTTTATGGCTGTCTGTGGAAGAAAGCTCAGACTGCTTCTAATACACACATTACTCAGCAAAAGGGCTGTTGCTGTCAAAATGTTAAGCTAAAAAAAAAAAAAGGCAAAATAAATGTGCTTTAGCAGTCGTTGGTCTGTGACAGTGTATCTCTTTCATATCCTGTGTACAGGACTAGTTTAAAGGGAAAAAAGCAGCCTGTTTTAAGTTCAGGTGCTGATAGCAGGATTCTCTAAGGCACATACCAATGCATACAGAATCCTTTATAGAAATAAACCATTTCCCCCAAATTTCTTTTTCAAAGTGACACTGAGTGTTTTTGTATAGTTAAAACCAAAATGAAATTTCACATCCATCAGTAGCTTTAGAATTAAAGAGTTGTCTGTTTCACTTCCCTTTTTCCTGCCTTCTGTGAGATGTCACAGACTTATGGAAGTGTCAGAAGAATAATTTACTTCAGAAATTGGCATCTGACTATCTCGATTTAAAATTTTTAAAAAAGCTTGGCTTAAATGCTTTTCTAGTTCGGAAGCAGTCAGGCATTGTTTTTCTTTGTGAAGCAGATTCATCATTCTCTGAATGAAGATTCCACTTTGGCCCTTGAATAATTATTTCTAAATGTGAGATGGCAAGTTAAAATGACATTGTGTCTATAGACCAAAAATAAAACTTTTTACTTAACCCTTCTTGTGCTTATGGCAAAAACTAAAACTAAGATCCTTGCAATTTTTTGTTTATTTGTTTTCTGGATGGGAATGGTTTCATTTTTGCTTATTCTCTGCTTTAGTTGTTAGAAAGCAAGGCTTATTTAAACATGCAGTAGTCAATATAAGGAATACAGAAGAAATAAATAGAAGGAGAAATAAAGTCCTAATCCTTTGTTTTGACACCACATTGTACTTGATTTCTATGAAAAGATTCATGTGATAAAACAAATAATTAAAGACTTTGGGTAGAAAAGTTTTTGAAGGTGAATGACTTTTCAAAACTCTTGATATCCTCATGTAATTGAAGACATTTTTAAAACAAGAAATAAAAGACAAACATGCAGGCAACAAATTGAGAGGTTTCAATTCATACATTCCCAGTACTTTAAAAATGTAATTAATTAGTCTTTAAGAATTCTTGATTATGCATTTAATTATATATTATACTTGTATACGATTTGTAATTATTTTCATGCATATAAACTTAGTATTCAGTCTCTAAAGTGATCTCCAAAAATAATGCATTCCTTCAGATAATTCCCTCACCTCTGGGATTTTTTTCAGGTTAAGGCTCCTGGCGTAAATTTCCTTTCTGTTCATGACAAACCCATATAAACCATGCTGCTATGGAACTGAATCAGTTTTCACCATAATTCCACATTATATTATTCCAAAAAAACTTATCACTTCTGTATCTCCACTTCCTTTTTTCTTTGCTCTGTCTCACTTGCATCACATAAGGGGATGATTACACAATAAACCAGCTGAAAGCCAAAACAATTTGGATGTATTTAACTTTAGGGAGATTCATTCACCAGTTTAATTTGTAACATTGCTACTTTTTGGAAAAGGAAGGAATCAGCTATGTTCCTCACAGTAACAGAGCCAACTTGTTCCAGATTCAACAGAATGTGAAACAAAGATGTTTGTTTTCATGGATTATAATTATGAAAATTAGGAAGGTGGGGTTTTTAAAGACCTTGTCTGCTCAGGGGGAAAAAGCCCTAAATAAATATTACATTCCTCCAGAAATTATGTTGATACATTACTACCATGTCTTAAAAGAAAGAAAAAATGAAGAGAAAACCACTTTTTTAAAGAAAAAAGTTGGAAGAGCTATTAAAGGTTGTTTAACTTCACCTAACACTTAACTGTTTTACTTGAGCTAAAAAAATCTATTTCCCATTGATGGCATGACTAATGTCACTCAATATTATAAAAGTCATAGATTTAAAATGAAAATCTAAATTAGTCAGTGATATATGTAGAATCATAGAATAATTTCCTTTTGAAGGAATCACAAAGATCATGTAGTTCTAACCCTGTAGCTGTGGAGGTTCCTTCCTTCCTTTCACTAGACCAGGCTGCTCAAAGCCCTGTCCAGCCTGGTCACGAACCAGGGACTGGGGATCTGTTTCATTGCCTCACCACCCTCACAGTAAAGAATTTCTTCTGTATCTCTAACCCAAATTTCTCTTCTTTCAGTTTGTACCCATTACTCCTTGTCCTGTCGACAGTTCCTGATGAAGAGTCCCTCTCCGGTCTCCCTGTAGGGCCTTTTCAGCTACTGGAAGGCTGCTGTGAGATCTCCATGCAACCGTCTCTTCTACAGGCTGAACTCTCCTCAATCAAGATTTTAACTGATCTAGAGGGAAAGCCATATGAGGAGTGGCTCAGGCCACTTGGTCTGTTCATCCTGGAGAAGAGGAAACTGAGGGGTGATCTCACAGCAGTGTAAAGCTTCCTTTACAAGGGGAAGAGAAGGGCCAGACTCTGATCTCTTCCCTGTGGTGCCTAGTGACAGGAATGGCCTGGAGTTCTGTCTGGGGCAGTTTAGGTTAGATATAACAAAACTTTTCTTCACCCAGAGGGTGGTTGAGCACTGGAACAGGCTCTGCAGGGAAGTGGTCACAGCCCCAAGCCTGGCAGAGTTCAAGAAGTGTACTGACAGTGCTCTCAGGTACATGGTGTGAGCCTTGGGGTTGGTGCTGTGCACGGCCAGGAATTGGAGTTGATGACCCTTCCAGCTGAGAATACTCTGTGATAACCTCCTTAGCCTGTTCTCTACCTTCTCCAGTCCTCTTATCAACTTTGTGATCTTCCTCTGAACTTGTTCCAACAGTTCCATCTCCTTATGTTGAGGGCCCCAGCACTGTATGCAGTGTTCCAAGTGGTGCCTCATGAGAGAAGCATAGAGTGGAAGAATCACTTCCATCAGCCTTTTAGCCAGTCTCCTTTGGATGCAGCCCAGGACACCACCTTCTTTCGGGGCTGTGACCACACACACTGTCAGCTCATGTTGAGTTTTTTGTCAGCCACCCCCACCAAGTTCTTCTCCTCAGGGCTGCTCCCAGTCACTTCTCTGCCCAACCTGTGGGTGTTTCTGGGATTGCCCTGACCCATGTGTAGGACCCTGCATTTGATTTTGTTAAACCTCATGAGGTTTGCACAGGCCCAGCTCTCCAGCCTGTCTGGGTCCCTCTGGATGCCATCCCTTCCTCTCCTGCATACCAACCACCCCACACAGCTTGGTGACATCAGCAAACTTGTTGAGGGTGCCCTTGGTCCCACTGTCCATGTCACTGACAAAGATATTGACCAGCATTGGTCTCAGGACTGACTCCTCAGGGGCACCACTTGTCACTGGTCTCCTCAGGGACATCGGGCCATTGACTGCAACTCTTTGCATGTGGCCATCCTGCCAATGCTTTATCCACTGAATGGTCTGGCCATTATCCATATCTTGGTGACTGATTAGTAATTATAAAAATAGCAAGGAAAAATCTGAATTTTTGGGTTACTCAAGTAGCAAGGTGTGGAAGATGCAGTCTCATGAGCTACATGGTAAAGTACAGTCGTCTGGACACTGTACTTTCCTGTTTTCAGGAAATCCATTTATACACACACTAGTGCTTTGGATTGCATCTAAATTTGTGCATTTGTTTTAGAGACTAAATTCTGTTCTCTGTACCACTTCTGTAACGGTAACAATATGAATTAATTTAGTTTAATTTTTAGTAACTGTAGAGATAAGATGACATCCTGTGCTGAGTATACTATGGTGCTAAAGTATTAAAAATGCAATCCAAAATGATCACAGAAGACCTCTTATATACAAACATGTTTTTTAAAGTTATTCTTTAAAATATATTCAAGTTAATCACTAGCTATTTGGAATTTACAGATGGTACTGGGCATTGACAACAAATGACTAGATTAATTAACAGCACCTGATAAAAGGGAAAGTATCTGTTTTAATGAAGATTCTGAATTCCAAATGTCTTTAAAATGTGACTATTTCTATAAACAGACAAACACTTGACAAGGAATTTGCAGTATAAATTCTTTGGATACACTAATAATGCTAAGCATAAAGACAAATGTATAGAAAAAAAAGGAGTTCTCACCTGTCCTTCCAGGAAAATTTTAAAGAAATTAAGATGTGCTTTTATATTTCAATGTTACTGTAACTGGGTTATGAAAAAATAACTATGATGCCATATTCCTGTAATTTGGAAACTTGCTTCTAAATGAATCATCTCTATTTTACGGAGGCAGAGATTACCAAGGTGAGAAGTTTGGGAGGCCAACTGGCTCAACCTTGGCTGAGCTACCGTGAATTTGAGGACTTCTTTGTGCAAAGAAACCAACTGGCATTGCTTCTGTAGGAAAGAGGTTTTATAGCTGTCTCTGAAGGGGAGCTCCCTGCTGGTGACACTGGCCTGTGGTGACTGTTTCTCAGTGCAGGCAACTATAAATAATGCTTATGTTGCAATGTGAAGATAATGCCCTCTAAATTCTCGGATTCTCTTTGTGGTATTACTTTGGATATCAGGGTTTTTTGGATGGAGAAAGAGCAATATGGCTAGGGTCTTATATATAAAAGACAGCTCTTAAGTAAAAAAGTGTTCCCAATTACAGTGTGTATTTAAACTGACTTCAGTATGAAAAGACACAGAGGAGGGGAAGATAGATGCCAGTGTATTACATGCCTAAGTCTTGATTCTCCATGCACACCTCAAGTTAGTGAAATTGTCTGTTTCCTAAAGAAGGAGGTGAGGCAGTTGTTTATTCTCTACACTATAGAAATAATTTTAGATTTATCATTGAAATAACTAAGGCAAAAAGAAAATTTTGGGTCTAAATTGAAATACCTTCTATATAATAAAACCTGATTTTTGTGAACAGTTGTTGTACTACGAAGAACTGCTTAGATTGAAGTGAACATGATGATTTTAAATTTTTTTAAAATAAGTGTTATTTTGCAGAGAACTGAGTAAGGGTTTCATACACCATTACCTTATAAAATTATGAGGAAAGTAATCCTCAAGGCATATCTTGGAGAGCAAACTGTGATGTGGGATTAGGAAAAGCACTGCAAATAGCAATATCATATGCACACAGGGACAGAGGGAAAAGAATGTAAAGCAACCAAAACTGAAGGAGACAGCATGAGAGATGATTTTATTGTTTTCCAAAGAACAAAAGAAGCCCAGCAGGTGGGTAAGGATACACCAGAAGCCAATATAGTATCCATAGCTGGAGGAAAATACAGAACAATATGTTCTTCCTCTGCAAAAAGCAGGGGATAGTTTGTTTACCATATTTTTGTAGTTACATTAGAAAGTTGGCAGATTATCTTATATATATGACATCTGTGCAGAGGGAAAGACTGGAATGCAGACAGAGAATGACATTTGTGCTTGTAGAAGGTAACTCTTGGTTCCTTTGCTCTTGAGGAGTGAACTTTAGCAAGTTTCAGTGCTGTATCATTTCTGCCTAAGTGGAGACTTCAATTGTGGTCCTTTTATGGGTAGAAGCTCTGCCTATTCACAGACTTTAAAGAGCAGTGGCAAAATCTGCAGTACAAATAGTTCAGGTTGCTTTAGTATCTATGTTGTGACCTTAAAGGGCACAATCTTTAAGTGTTTTATCAAGAGTTCAGTGGCTACTTCATGCTACAGCCACTGTTTCTGCAGAAAAATAATGTTCAAGAAGTGGTTTGAGTAAAAAATAACCTTTTAAAATATTTTATTACCCAGTTCTAGGAAACTACATGTGTTTTTCCTTATCCTGCTTCATTCCAGGTTGCGGAAATAGAAGATGCTTATGGAGAAGGTTTTTATATGTATGTTGCTTCAGAAATTCATGTTAACCATGTAACAGAGAAGTTGCTGCTACCCAGCTTTTCTAAAAAAAATCTGAATTATTGAAAGATGACTTTAATTACCTCAACAAAAGCTGCTGTTGATGAAGCTGACATTTTCCAAGCCTAAAACACTTTGCTTCTTCTGTTTTGTTCTTCTTTCCAAAGCATGAGGGAGGATCAGTAAGTAACAGAGCTTAAGACAGTGCATATTTTCAAAAGACAACAGAAACCAATCTTAATCATCAATCCCTTTGATTCAGGAGTTTTAATATCAGTATAATGTGTTAGGTTGAGTAATTAGTGATTTGATGTTAAAATGTATGTAAGCATTAGATGCATTTCAGGAAAATGGTGATTATTGGGAATGTGTCTTCATGCAAATTACACTAGCAGGAGGTATATGTGTGTTAAAACCAGTGATGCAGTGTAGGGTAGTTTATTTCTGATTGGCATGTTTGAAGAATAAAGCTTAGGAAGTTACAAATACTGGTGAAATGAGAAAGTAATTTGAATACATACCTTACTGCTTGTAGTAGAACTTGTACTACTCATGTGCAATGTGCAGGCCTGGTAAAAAGCTAATTATGTGTGAAGATTATGAATGCATTTGTCTGTACTCTGAGTCTTTGTTGTTGTTGTTGTTGTTGATAGGAAGGTACACCATGGATGAACACTATAGAACTTGTTTTATGAATAAACTTTAAAACATTGAAATTTGGAAGAATCTTTGCCAAGCACAGTTACCAGCAATCCCACAGCTTTATTTGTACCCCACAGCCTGGTTACAAAAGTGAATGGGAGAGTATAGTCATGGAAGCTGCAGTGATATTAAATAAGAAATGAGTTTAGGTTCAGACTAAAGATGGAGATACTTGAGACCCAAACAGAGAAATGCCTTTTTCCATCTGGAAAAAATAGTTCATCTGCTAATAAATCTCTTAACGAAATAGAATGTCACAACTAAGAGGCAGCTGTGCAAGCACTGAGGTTGATTAGTTAGGGGAAAGTTCTGTATCACCAGCTTTTCTAGATCAAGTATTGAGAGAAGTCCTATTGCAAGTAGAGTGACCAGGGACACACATTCCTCTAAGACATGTTGGCATTGAGGTAAGAAATACAGAAGGAGCCAGCAAATAATGTTGTTCTTAACTGTAATTTAGAATTTTTTAGCATCTTTGTATTTGAAAACAAAAATTCAGTCATGGTCTTGTGTCTAGGAGCTTTATTTCTTATGGAAATAAGCTTTTGATGCAAGAGGGAGAGGAGCCAGGTAGGAGGCCCTAAGTGTGTATTGTGCCTTCTTGGATGAAGTGATTCCAAAGAAAGCTCTTGCTACTATATTTAGAACTAACATCTCCAGACCTCTAAGAGGAGAAAGGGAAAAGAGACTGCTACTGAATAAGCTTCTAAGAGCTGAGGTCTGCGTCCCTTCTTACTGAGGTGTAGTCAGCTTCACAGTAGCAGACTTGTCACTGGTGCTTCTAGGCAGTAGGCTGCTGAAAAGCCTTGCTTGGTGTTGGTAGATGAAACTGTTGTAGAATTAAATGAAATTTGATAAATTGACTACAGTGTACCAAGTTCTCTCTTCATCTGTCCTATGATTTTCTTTTTTTGCTCCTCTTTCTTACAATTCCCATTTCTGAAGTTTGCTTAGCTGTGGCAAGGTGTTCTCTAACACTTGGAGTACAGTTTTGCTGTGACCTGCTCTCTCCTTAAGACACTCTTTTTAGATAAAATATTTTGAATCTTTATCAGTCATTTGTAATCAAGCACTGTTGAAGGTCCAGTTTCTCCTGCTTTGAAAGCAAGTTGGTAGTCCTGGTGCTTAATATTGACAAAGTCTTTATTATTCTTGCTGAAGGACAAAGTGACAATATTTCTGTTGGCCTTATCCTTTAAGTAAATAGTTGTCAAGCTGTTGAAGCTGTGAGGTAGCTTTAGATTATTTCTACATTTTCACAAATTATCATACCCAAAATATGGGCATCTTTGGTTGAGAGTTTTTCATGTTGCCAGAATTGCCAATAATAAGTATGCATTTCAGTTGTCTAAATTTTTTTTGTTTAGCAAAACATTGGTAGCACCAAGTTTTGGTTCTTCACTTTTTGTACTGCAGTGGAGAGATACAAGCAAGAGAATTTGGCAAGTGCAGACAGAATATTTACTTCTGGGAAAAAAAGCATCCAGGATTTGCCTCCTAACATGTAGCTTTTACAAATGAATTGAAGATGGGAAGAATTTCATTTGGCGTTCTATATGTGGATGATGCTGAAATCTTCTAGAAATGATAAAATTTTTAGTGACTTAATAAACATAGTAATACTTATGTAATAGCTTTGACTGCCAAAAATGTGTGTCTTAAATTCAGTGCTAGTGGTTTTTAATAGTTTATTCTGATTAGGACTTTTTCCATTCAAGATGATAAACCTATTTGATGCTACTTGTTCTTATTTCTTAAGGAGGCAAACAGTGTGTGTTTGGTAAGAATCCATTGTTGCAGCTAATTGTTTATATTATGTTTGTACAGATATTACCAGCTTTGCATGGATTTTCATTCTGATTTCATTTGTGCAAAGTAGAAAATGTATGTCTGTCTTACCTTGGTGTAAATAAAAAGTGAACAGTGAACAGTGAGTTGATGAAATGAGATTAAGATTTTCTAAGCATTCTTGCAATAGCTAGGTAACTCTAATTAGGGTAAAGCAGTTGATGAATTCTGCAGTAGGCTGTAACTTGCATTGCAACTGTTGTAACTATTTCTCTGTAAATTATATCTGGAAAGATCTGTGAGGCTCACAGTTTAGCATCAATCATCACTGGTGACTTGTGAGGAAGTAAGTCTCAGGCAAACTGTTTATCCAGGGAGTTAATTCTCTAAAGCAAAGTGACTTTGTCACAGGTTCTCCCTCCACACCCGTTTCCCTGATGTCCTGTACAGAAAAGGCTTCTTACAAAGATGTGCTTTCTGATTGTGATCTGCACTTTTGAATACGTCATAAAGGAGTTGCACATACAGTGATTAGTTTGTTTAATGTAGGTACAAGTATAAAACTTCCTGAAATGCTTTTTCAGGAGGTGGCTGTGCAGCCAGGCATGGCGTGCACCATAGCTGTGATTCCCCGGAATCACTGGCATTAATGAATATGCAGTAATTAAACTGTTTTGTCTGTTGTCTTTGCTAAGACCATGAGAGGATGTAAAACCTAAGCTGATGATAAATAATGCGCTTCACTGAGACAGTTGAAATTTTATATGCAACTTGATAAGAAATTTATATAGAGGGTGAATTAAAATGTGAGTTACAACCCACAGGCCACTGTATTAATTGAATGTTACAGATAGCCTCAAAGTTAGCTCTTGCATGACTTGTGTCCAGGAATCCTAAAGAAATGGACAGCCTTTGATTGAAATAGAGCTTGGGAAAAAGAGAAATCTTAATATTTGTTTTAGTACAGCTGTTAAATTTTTGAAAGGAGGGTTGAGCTATGCAGTTCGCTTTATTGCACTGCTAGCATGAAGGACCACAAGAAGTGCATTAGTCCCTTATGGGACTCCTGCTCATAGATGTGAATATGTTCAAATCCCTCTGCGCTCACTGCTGCCTCCAAAGGAGGTTGGGAGTGGCTGTGGGTTGGGAAGTGATGATCCTGTATGAACTCATCCTGCTGGTACCGACTGTCTGAAGACAGTCGAGTTGTTGGACTCTGTATTATCAGGCCTTATTATTGGGCCAGATCAGGTATCATCCCTCATCGCAGAGCTGTCACAAAAGCAACACAAAAACTGCATCATCTGCTGAAGCTCATTTGACAGAAAGGCAGTAATCTGCCCACATCTGATCCACATTTATTTTGTACAGCTCTGGCTTCCAGAACAATATATATGTAATACAGCCTCACCATGGCCAGTGCTGTGCTGCACAGACACTCAGGTCAGTCACGCTGTAAGGATGCAGCAGCTCAGTTTACAGCAATTCATCGGCTGCTAATCCAATCAGTCTGTTCTGCTAATCAAATCAGTCAGCTCCGGAGCATGTGGCAGCGGCCTTATGTGTGCTCTCCCAGGCTCCTGTCAATGGAGCAACGTGCAGCTGCAGTGAAGGTGAACTCTTGGATTTATATGATATCCTGGTGTAATTTCTTTATGATGCTATTTGATCTTAAGACATACAATATTGGTTTTTTACATTCTTTTCTATACAATATCTATTTTTGATATTCTATGTGTATGTTAAGCTGTTTTTCAGATTTCCCTGCTGGTGCTAACTATTGCAGTGAGCAATACTCTGACTTGGTCTTAAGTCATCCTATGGGAAATTATGTATTTTCTATTAAAATGTGTAAAATAAGATTTTAGTGCTCATTTTACAGACCTTCAGGTGTGTTTTGACATCCTCACCAAATCTTTTTGAATAACTGTTTCCCCAAAACTACTTTAAGCAAAACATGGCACTTAATGGTTTTTGTGTGGTATGCTGCTATTTATTAGTTGATTTTTTAATGTAGAATGCATTTATTTTATTTACAATAAGAAGTATTTGAATACTTTTTATCATTGACTTCTGCAAGATTTTAATAAATGGAAGATACAACCACTTGTAAACATTGCTGATTGCTTATGGGGGATTAGGACCTCATTTAGGTCCCATTTGTGTATGAAATAGTGTCCAGTTCAAGAAAGGGTGACTGTTCACTTGTGGTGCATACAGATGTCATGTAAGACTAGCATTTATTCCAGCTTTCTGTCTCTGACTTGGGGAATATCTCCAGAAGTAATTTGGCTCAAGTGGAGAAAATCAGTAGAGTGAGCAGTTGGTGCTGTGGCCCCCACCTCTACATATTCTGCTGTGCAGCACTTTTATTTTGGACTAGATTTAGTGGTGCCCCTCAGGATCAAATATCCATGCCACTACATGTATTGAAACTGTTCAGAGGTGTTACTTGCTTGGATCTATGTGTGCCCCCTTAGGGGTTGAAGCGTGACAGATGCATTGGTACATTTCCATTTCCAGTTTATATTTCTCCTTAAAGAATCCACATCCTGTATACCAAAACTGGTCTGTGAATAAAACCATTCGACAGTAAGCAGGAATATTGCAGAGGAGGGAAGGATTTGCTTCCAAATTGCACTACTGCTCTGAACAAAAACAGTAATGTAAACATAGCCTTCAGCTAACAGAACAAGGCCTTCTCCTATATTTTACAGACAGCAGGTAGAGTATGAAGTCCAATAGATTATATTCTGTAAATTTTAAATTAATTTAGCCTGACACGAGTGTGAGGACAGAAAGGAACATGATGGGAATGCACAGTGGATTTATTATAAACAAGGCAATACTCATTGAATATTTACCTGCCCACATATGTTCATTTTGGTCTTTCTGTTTTTTGCCTTCTCACCCACCAACAGATGTACTTTTAGTTTAATTTCTTCAAATGTTCAAAGTATGATCTTTTATATATATATTTTTATATATATATATATACACACATGTACAGTGACTGAGAGCATGCCTTATATTGAATTTACAAATGTGCCTAAATGATAGTGCTTTAGATTGAGAATATTCTTTTGAATTTCATGCTTACTTTTAGTGACCTGAACTAAGAAGCTTTCATCAGGGTTTAAGAATGCATGCTCTTTTCCTGACAATGAGGTTACTGGACCAGTCCAGCCTATAGGTGTTTGTTGTCCTCTGTTGAAAGTTGCAGTCCTTTTAGATGTGTCAGAAAATACTGCATATGTGGCTGCTCTCCAAACCAGTTATTTCAGGATGCCTACATTAACTCAGGTATTCTTAATATCTAAACCAGGTCACTTTGGCAGAACTACATTAGGGAATAATTATAGAAGAAGTTGTGCTGGCAGATGGGGAGGAGCTGTTGTCTCTGAGCACAGGACAGGGAGGAGTTGCAGTGTTGTCATTTTCACCTGGTGCAGCTGTAGCCAGACAGCACTTCAGCCTGCAACCATGCAAACTTTTGTTTGTTTGTTCATTTGTTGGGAAGTTTTTTGAGTGTAAATTGTGTATAATTTGGTAATAAAAGCAATTAAAATCCTCAGGGAGGGAGAGCAAGCATGAACCAATTTTACCACGTTTGTGGAAGGAAGAGAAATTTACCATTTTACAGATGGAAAATCTCAGGTATAGTTGTGGTTGGTGGGATTATAATTTGGCGTTTCAGTGTTGGATTATACCTCTGAGCAGCTCATTGTTTTTCTGTCAGTTCTTCTGCTGCCCGAGTTTTTGAGTGTCATTGATCAGTACCCCCCAGGTGGGGAAAGTGATAACTTAGCATGCTAAAATAAACTGGGAGATGTTATTTTTTTTACCACCCAGGTAGTTTGCCTGATAACTTTCCCTCACACCTGTTTTATCTTTTTATGTTATTTTGTCTTCTGTTGTGATTCTTATACAACACTTGAAAACTAACCATTAATGGCAAATCCTGCAGTACAGAACCTTGTAATCTCTAAAAATAAGTACAAGGCCATGGTATGGGGCAGGGCATGGGACACTGTAAAAATGGTAGTTGTCACAAAGTACTAGTCAGCATTTCTAGTGTGATTATGGCAAAGGATGTATCTTGCTCCCAGCTCTGGGTGAGAAACACTTATGTAGCTGTTATCATCAGCAAAAGTATTGAGGCAGAATATTCCTGAGCAGCTTTTCAAGTGCTTCTAGGGGAGTCAGACTAACCAAACAGACTCAATCCAAAAAAGAAGTCCCTCACTAAAGCTCTGAATCTGCATGATAAATTGTGTATCACAGGTTAATTCTTGTAAATTTTGTGCTGTAAATAAAACATGAAAATAAAAAGATGTATTCAAGAAAAAATGAAGAGTTACAAAAAAAATCCTTTTAATCAAAAAGAGCAATGTCAAAGTAGGTTTTGTTGCAGGCTTGGACAATACAGCTAAATATAACTGTTTTCTTTATGCATTTCTGCTTGCTCCATAAATCATCAGGTTAAGAATGGATTTTTGTGTCTCGTGTTCTAGAGTTCATCTATTATCTCTGCAAGGTATCTGTTTTTTTGGATGACAGGGATGGCTTCCTACTTGAAAAGGGCATGTCCTTAATGGGTGGCCTTTCAGTACTGAAAGACAGTGGTAGGACTTTGTGCTCAATAATTGATGCTGTTCATTACAATGATTTTGTACTAGAGAATAAAAATACCTTGGTAGTAGTAGAGATATTTCTCTGAGAATCGTGCTCTTAAAGTCTATTTTAGAAGGTCAAGAGAGGCAGAGAGGATAAGCAAGACTAGCAGTAACTGCTTTTTTGACAAGATAGGAAGTTTGATTCATGATTTTGTTCTTAGTTTTTAATTTAACATTTCTGACTTAATATTTGAAGGTCTTTTTACTCAGTCTCTACTAAGAAAAAATTGAAGGCATGTTTCTCTGTCGTGACTTTCTTCAATTCTTGGAGTCGCATTTTCTTTTAAGCTGTCTTTAAATAGTTTTGTGGAAAAACAAGTTTCATTTTTCTAGCTGCATGGTTTTTTAATCCCAGTAACTACTAGAAAGTTAAATAATCATAATTAAAATAGTTTTAATGCATTTTAAGATTTTAAATAAAATTTGGACAATTTATATTTCATATCTCTCTATAGAATGCATTGAACAGATTAACAAGGCAAAAGTGGAGCTTGCTTATATTTGATTCTTATTTTTGTGTTTATTTGGTTGAGTTTTTTTAAGACCTGTGCAGACAGAGCTGAGCAACAGCCTGATGACACAGTACAACGCCTGCAGGGTATCACATGCAGTTGTAGGGTATGTCCTTATGTTGCTGCTGAGATTATAATAATAGTAATCATTTCACCTTACTGTTGAAAACCAGGGAGTACATTATGATAGCATGCCACATGTAAAATTGAGATGCACTCTTGAGAAGATCTGTTGTCAGCAGTCATGTGATTTGGTAATGAACCATATACCATTTATGTACACTGTTTATATGTGCACCATAGGTCCTTGTACTTTCCTCCCATCCTTCTAAACTGTTCTGTAGACATTCCATTTGGGTTAATGCCACTCCTGTAAATGTCACTCTTTCTTCAGAGGTTCTTCTAGGTAGGTGTGATCTCAGCTTCTATGCATGGATTTTTTCATGAAGGGCTGGGAGTTAAATTAATAAATAATGGTCCCAAACACCTGCCTTTTTTTATTACCAAAAAGAAGAGAGAGATGAGTAAGAAAGCTGTATCAGTCCCATAACTGAAATGAAGTGGGATGGAGGATTTACCAGAAGAATCAGCCTGGGTAGAAAAAATGAAATAAGAAGGGGAAACCCTAAGACTAGCTTTGCACTTATATCTTTTTCAGTAAAAGAATTCCCTTTCCACAGGATTAGCATGATTGGCATAAGTTTTAGTCTGAGGCATGAGCCTCTGTCCCTGCAGCTGCTGCTGTCTGCCCTGCCTGCTTCACCCCACTGCCTGAATTCCTCCAGCCCATGGGTTCCACATGTAGTTATAGAATGTGCATGCTTAATACTTGTGACATAAATATAATCTCTGTTTGCAGATAAGTGAGGCATGGTAATTTGTTCAAGTATGTGTATCAAAGGCTCTGACAAAAACAAATTCTGTTTTCACAAGAAGTCTCTAAAAAATATTGTCTGAATTTGCCCCAGTTCCTAAGGTGTTCCATATTGTCCCTGATAGCTAAAGGTTAGCTCATTGTAAGTGAGAGATTCTCACATATGCCTTATGCTAAGCAAGCAAATTATTCAAACAATATCAAATAGATAAGTTTGGTAAGGTAAACACCCTGTATTTATACAGCATATTTAAACATGACTTCTATATTGAGAGAGGGAAATCATGTCCACATTGAAGTTGGTGCAAGAGCTTCTCTGAGGCCAGTGCTGATTGTCAGTTTTAAACTGTCATATTCAGATTCTTGTGCATGCAAAATACTTAGTGAAGAACAATTTTGATATTCTGGAACATGTTTTTGAGATAAAAGTAATAATCTAAAGTTTAAAGCAAAGGATTTCCAGTCAGCAGTTAAGGACTGTAATACTATAGAACTATGGTACAGATTACAAAACGACAAGACTATTTTATAATCTGTCTACACTTAACAAATTATTTACATGCATGTCACTCTCTTGAGTTGTCTATCTCCCCATGCCTAATGCTTATTTTTGATTTTTAACAGGTAGAGAGAATTGTTGACAAGAGGAAAAACAAGAAAGGAAAAACAGAGTATTTGGTGCGATGGAAAGGATACGACAGCGAGGATGATACTTGGGAGCCAGAACAGCACCTTGTCAATTGTGAGGAATATATACATGAATTTAACAGACGCCACAATGAAAAGCAGAAAGAAAGCACATTAACCAGGACAAACAGGACCTCTCCAAATAATGCCAGAAAACAAATTTCTAGATCTACCAATAGTTCTTTTTCAAAGACATCTTCTAAATCTTTAGTTATGACTAAAGAACACGAGTCAAAAAATAGTCAACTTTTTTCTGCCACACAGAAGTTCCGGAAAAACAATTCACCGTCGCTTTCTGGACGTAAAAATATGGACCTTGCAAAATCAGGTATTAAAATCCTAGTGCCCAAAAGTCCAATTAAGAGCCGGACAACAGTTGATGGCTTCCAGAATGAAAGCCCAGATAAAATGGACCATATAGAGCAAGATCAAGATGACTCTGTAGCACCAGAAGTAGCAGCAGAAAAACCTGTGGGAGCTTTGTTAGGACCTGGTGCAGAGCGTGCTAGGATGGGGAGCCGACCAAGGATACATCCATTAGTGCCACAATTGCCAGTGCCAGTAACAGCCACAATTGCATCAGCATTAACAATAAATGGAAAAGGTAGGTGTACAAGTCATCATTTTGGTGGTGATTTTTCATTTGACTGGAGTTTTTTTGCAGTTGAGATGCAGACAAATTACCCACTCTGTTCCAGCCACACTAAATCAAGTCTGGAGAACTTCACTTTATTTTACGTAACTATATAACTACAAATGAATTTCGAATTTACAGCTTTTGGTTTCCTTGCAGAAGTTTATTGGTATTTGTGTTTTCAGAATCACCATCAGATACATCTGTGTTTGCCTTGACATTGTGTGGTACACGTATTTAGTGTACCATTTCCAGATATTACATCATTGCTTTAAGTTTATTTAAATAGGTCAAATTTGGTATGAATATTACAAACCTTTATTATGGGAAGAGATGAATGGTGTGAACAAGGATTCTTCATAACAGTTAATATATCTATTTTGTTATAAATATTGCCTGGAGAAAAAAACCTGTGAGAGTGAGTGATGTTGCTTAAAAAACAAAGTTAATAAGCTTTGTTTCTGTGAAAACTTGAGCCAGTTGTGGAAATACATATGCCTTCTGCCTGGATTGAAATTTGTTTTCATTATATTTTATCAATATTTTGTTGTTTATACCTCATTTGATATTGAACACTTATTTAAGAGTGATGTCTGGCTTGCTAATATCTAAGTAGGTCACAGTTAATTCAATTTGTACTGTAAAATTTGTGACACCAAAGTAACCTAAACTGCCCTTCTAGGAGCGAGCTGTCCCTCATCCAGCTGAGACCATTGTTTAAGATTTCTTGGTCCTTATTGTTGTGCCCCAAACCTTTGTTCTTCCCTGACAGACTTGGCTGTGTGGTCACAAGTGTTCTCATAGGCAGGCTTTGGAGGCTCAATTTCCAAGTCTAAATTTTCAAGTAAAGACTGCACCCTCAAATAAAATGCAGCAGGTCAAATGTGCAGGTGTGCTATTGATGACAGCTTGCTGGAAAAATTGTCTGGAATTTTTCAAGGACTGGACCTGCCAAAAAACACACTTAGAGACACTGGATAGGGAAAAAACGTGCTAGAGACTTTGGGAGAGTTTGTGTTGGGTACCCCACTGTTGCTTGCGTTGAGATTTTCCAAAAGAACAGCTGCAGCCAGAGAGGTTGAGAAGCAGTGGACAAGGGAGGAATGTGTTCCTGGAGCTGCAGTGTCAGGTCATGGACCAACCCATCTTGCTGCAGATGAACTAGGTAACCATGGCAATGCACACACAGATGCCAGGAATATCTCTTGCTTTGCATGGGCTAAAGAAGGAATGCAAATCTCAAAGGATGTAAACAAAGCTGAAGGGGAAGATGCAAGAGATGCCAGGATGAGAGTTCTCTGAGTAGGTGAGGTAGAGGAGTGTGTTTTTGCATGGGATGGTTTTATGATAGTTAATAGGTGTTTTGGAGTATGGCGGGCTTCCTAGTGACTTGATTGGTAAGTTCTGCCTTTGGCATCTCATTTTTTTGCCTCATGGCATCCAGGAAAAATATACCTGGGGCATGAAGGATCTTTTTGGGTAGATCAGATTAAATCTTTCCCACCAGCCTCTCACTTTGGTAATAGTGGTATGGCAAGGGCCCAGTGACAGGGCATCAGATGGAAGCAGAAAGGCCTGCAGGGGAAAGGGAGTGACACAGAAGGTGTTGGGTGAGATTTGTTCCTGTTTCACTGCTGTGTGAAAATTTCCTCAACTGCCACCACCTCCTTCAACTCTTCCAGGCATTAGTCTGGGCAGCTAACAAGGAAAGCTGTTGACTGGCTCTAGGGTTGATGACAATACAAGAGTTTTCTCACACTTACGTGTTCACCAGATCCTAAAGGTGTAGATCAGAAAAGGAGAGCCAAGGAGATAGTCACAATACGTGGATGATGAAACATACACAATATGTTCCACCTTCTGTCTGCTGCTGGAGGCATATCAGTGCATTAACTGAGGCTTTCCACTCCAATCCCCAAGCTGAGCTGTGCATATCTGCTGGGAAATGGATGCTAAATATCCATATTTATTGGGGTTTTATTTTGTTCACCTGCAACACTTTTGGAGGTAACCTTCCAATCATGCAGTATTTCTGGAATTATAAAACTTGGAAAAAAAGTTGTAAAAGAAAAATACTTTGCACTTCTCTGACATCAGTCTCTCTTCCTAACTTTTCCGGATTTCTTTGATGTATTTTCCTCATGGAAGCCCAGGCTCCAACTCAGCCATTATGTGTGGCCTGAGTGGATTTATTTAGGGAGAAGCAAAGAGAGACAGCCCTGTCTTCTAGGCCTTGGAGCTTCCTGAGCTGACACATTTGCTGTCTTTTCACTCCTTGAAGATGCATTCTTCTTGCTGCTTTTATTTTTAACTTCACACTGCAACTCATTAAAAGTGTAGTAAATAGGTGCTTCCCTCCCCTGCATGGAGCTGCTGCAGTTCAGGATCCTGTTTTGCTCCTTACTCAGGACATTCCTTCAGTCTTAAATGGACACCTCATCACATTTTCAGCATGACCTCAGGAATCATATATCATGAGGGGTATTCATTGCACAGAAATGCATCTTCATGTGCACCAGATCTGACATATTAATAATACAGATGATAGAGCTGGCATTTGGAGCACTCTTTCCAAACATCCCACCTCCTCCACATACACCTTCTGTTAATTTTAAGAATTCCTACTACCACTAGGAGGATGCTGTCAGGAATACAAAAGCATGTTTTGAAAAATAGCTTCTTACTTGAGCTGGTTTAGGAATTTTTTATCAAGATGTTTTTCTTGGTAAACTTAATTAGTCAAAACAGAAATCACTAGTCATAAAGCATAATTTTGAAAGATTCTAGAAAAATACAGATTGCACTTCAAAAAAAATTTAGACTACTTTTAAAATTAAAACTGAATTACATTTTTTTAAAGTAATAATGGAAAATAATCCAAAGTTTAATATGAAAACAGTGTTCCTGATTTTGAGTGTGGTGCTATGACTGTTTAGTAGTGTGACTCAGGTTGATCTTTCAGTCCTCGCTCAGGATGTGAAACTGCTCAGTGTTTAGTCTGTTGTTTGTTTTCTCCAACCTTGTTTTTACCTTTTTCTTTTTTGTTTAATTTATAAGAGAAGTGTAAACCAAAAATCCCAGAAATGTGTATGCATATGAAAATGCTATGATAGTAATTACTAGGAAATATTAGTGTTATTGTAGCACCTAATCCTGCTTTTCCTGAGACAAACTTCTGTGGTGCAGTTCATGTTCCAAAATCTTCCAGTCTCAGAAAAGGCAATCAGCAAATATCTGTTTAAATATACAGGGATTCTGGGGAATAAAATATCTGTCATGTTTACTCTGGGAGCTGGCAGTCTCAGCACACTGAAATCAAGCTGCTATCAAAAGAATAGCATTGTGTTGAATGTTCATATTTTAAAGGCTTGGCCTTGAAAACTGAGTCCATGGAGTAATATATATACAAGTCTAAGAATTAGAGTGATGTATGGAAGAAGTGAGGACAGATCACTGAATTGAACATTGCTGTGGTTCTGGTATTTTGAAATATGTGGTGATCATCAGTTGTTACTACCAGTTAATAAAAGCAATCCTGGAATGGATGAACAAAGTAGAAAGACAACAACAAAGAAATGAAATATTGTGGAGAAGGTTAGTGGCACCTACAAGTAAGGCATATTACTCAAAACTAGGCAAGACAAATGGTGGTTTTGTGTCTAACAGGTTCTGATACCTTAACAGTTTCTCAAAGTTTCCTTCATCAAAGTGGTATTAAAAAGTAGCTTTGAAATCTTGCTGCAAATGGTTTCAGCATAGTATGGTCATAATAACCAGGGAAGTTATATTTAATAGAGTGCACAAGAAGAGAAGCTGTAAAAGGAATCTGATCTGTCAGTCACACAGGGCTAGAGAGTTGTCTTGAAATTTTAGAAAGGATCATAAGTCAGGGCAATACCATTTCTTGGCAAATTCTAGTAATTTTTATTCTAGGTAACCCTATATTTGCTACAGTTTTTATTCAGCTAGTAATGTCCAATGTAATTGAGAATAAATGCCACAAGAAGGGAAATTTCAGGCAGAAAAGCATGCAAAGCTCAAAGTCTAAAATAAAGAAGAAAAGCACATCTAGCTGCATATGTTGTCAAAATTAGAATAAGGCTGGATGGTGCCAGCACCCAGGAAGAGAAGAAATACAAGAACTGCAGTAAATTTCATCACTTGTTAGTCACACAAGCACCACCAGTGTGCACAGTGGCATTAGCATCTCCCTCCTTGCACATATCAATTCAGATTAGCAACTTGCAGGAGCAGCAGGCTGACAATACAATGATGCTTGCAGTGTAGCACCCTACAAGGAACAAGGGTGTCTGCTGATTTTTTAGTTGGATAATGGTGCTGTTTTCATCTCAAAACAATGGTATTATCAGAAAATGAAAAGTGGCATCAGAAAAAAATTAGAAGAAAAGACTGAACTTAAGTTTTGTTTGTTACCTGTTCTCTGCTTTCCCCAAAGCATCTTATGGGATTAAAACCCATAGATTTGGAAAAATAAAAATCCACTCAAACACCAAAGGAAAATAGCGTCTGTTTGGTTAAGTGTCTGATAGCTTTAGTCTCAAAAGGAATCAAGCAAGCGTGGAAGGGCTTATGGAGGCCGCTGGAACTGACGAGAAACATCTGTTCTCAATGCAATACCAAGCTCAGCTGAAAGGAGTTCAGTCCCTCCCTGTTCATTAGGGTGAAGGAAGCTCACACACTTCCCTCCCAAATTCTCCCAGTTACTTTTTCACCTCTGCCTATGTGTGCCTGAGTGTTGAACTCTTCATGAGGAATGGTCTGCTGTCACCAGCATAACTGGCCAAGCTCGAGAGTCCCATGGGAAGAGCACAGCAGCTGACAGAGCTGTGAACCACAGAGTTGTCAAGATGGACCACGAGCCATGCATATAAACCCTCTGAGAAAGCAGAATTAAGAGAAAAGTTGAAGAAGTTAATTGCTCTGAATTTAGAGTACAACAAAAGGGAATGTGGGAATGATGTGTTACAGGTTTTTTTTTTAATTTCCTTTTAGCATCCTGAAAGGACAGAAACAGATTTGAGCACTCCTTTTCTTAGTTGGGAGATTTTGTTGGTTAAGTAGTAAATGGTGATTAAAAAAAAAGCCCTAAGAGAAGAACTTCCTTTTTCAGTGTGTTTTGTACGTTGCACTTGGATAGGGGCTTGATCTCTGCTGAGTGATCTGGAAAGCAACCAAATATCTTATTAGTGCAAACAAAAGCCTATTAAATGGGTTAAAGTCCTTTGCAAAGCTCTCTTAACTTCTAAAATTACTGGTTAAACTTCTTTTTCAACTGCACAAGTGTGTAATTTTTTATCTTTGGTTGTCTATCTTTTTAGCAAATCACTAAAAGAGTAAAGCAGTTTTCATTTAATCAACTTTAAAGACACCTTTGGGTTTGGTTTTTTTCTCCAGAAGTTGACTTTTGATTGTATTTCTTAAGAATTCACATTATTATGTCTCTTAAGCACTGAATTGCAACATTTTAACCTAACATCAATTTTTCCTTCTGTCTTACAAAGTCATGTTCTTCAGCTGTTTTACTCTTAAGTAAAATTAATCTGACTTGTTACCAGTTTCTTGTTTATCTATATTTTCTGGCTTAGTATAAATGCAAAAGTTTTAAGCAATATTGTAGAGTGCATGGTCTGTGCCATGTGGAAAATTGATCTGTTACTGTTCTGGTTTTTTGTCTTCCCTCTGCCCTATTGCTTCTGCAGTTTATAGTACACATTATTGTTACTTTACATGGAGCTCCAGGGCTGAGAACTTGCTGTGAAAATATCTTATCTTTAGAACCGTATTGGTTTATGTCAACAGATTATCATAATAATAGTAATCAGGATCTAAGTGCACAGTTTGCTTTCATTTTTGAGAAACGTAAGGCATAAGTGACTTGTTTCTTTCCTTTTCTGCATTCTGCTATTCTTCAGTTCCCAAAATGGAGATGTCTTAGTTGGCTGTTACATTGGTGTAGACTTAATGCAGCTGAGCTAGTGTAAAATGTAGTTACTTTGAAAAGAGTGATCCCTTTCCTTTCCCCAATCCCAGGTATGGGAGATGTATTTATATATATGATTAATCATATGTATATGGCCAAACCAATTGCTCCTTTAAGGGTAGGCTTATTTTTATCAGCCTTCTGGAAGTGACAATGAGGTAGAGGATGTGTCCTGCAGGAGGGAGATGGACACATAATTTTTTCTTTTCTTAATTCCATTTCTGAAAAACACTTAAGGAAACTCTGAATTGAACGGTTTTGGTTGTTTTTTTGTTTGGTTTTTGTTGTTGTTGTTGTGTTGGGGTTTTTTGGGGGGTTTTTCTTGTTTGGTTGGTTGGTTGATTGGTTTGTTGTTGTTGTTGTTTGTTTGGGTTTTTTAAGAAAAAGGTAAGAAATTTCCCAATAAATTCTCAATTTGGACATAAGAACCTCAGCCTAAGTTGCTAGAAACACTCCTGTGTTGTTCTCACTGGAATTTGTATTACAGCTGTAACCCCTGGTAAACATAAACTCATAGGTGTGCAGTTCCTCTGATGTTACACCAGTTTACATGAGCTGAGGATCTGGAGTCTGCATCTCTCTTGACTGACAGATCGGGGGGGTCAGTAATGATCTGCCATTGCATTCTCCTACAGCACATGTGCTAACATGAGACAAAAGTAAATTCTGAGGACAGGTTTGTCACACCTGCTGTGCCAAAACTTAGGAAAGATGAAGCAGAGCCTCTGTTTACAAGACACCCTTTCAACCTACTTTGCATACATTAGCACAGAGAAAGTGTGTTGAAGATCAGACTGAATGATAGAACAAAAATGTTGAGCTAGATACTTTTTTTTTTTATCCAACATTGTCAAAATCGTAGAATTTCAGAGCAGCTTTAGAAATGTGAAGTGCAATCCGAAACACTCATGTGGTGCCTTTTGCAGTTGTGCCTGGTAAACTAACCAGCCACTTTTTTTGTGTCTTGCTGTTTCAATTTTTGAAAAAGTTTCATCTCCCATCTCTGTTAAAGCTGTGAAGTGGATGGAACGCATGTTTGCCTAGGCAACTGTCATTATAAATCTGTGTTCTCTTGAAAAGATTAATCTTAATAGTTTAATGCAAAAATCCATTAAAAAACTCAACTAAAACAACTGTAATTTGATTTGTGGAAGATTTGCCTAGATCACATTGTCTACGTAAAATAAAGTCAACAAAACATTCTCACAGGGAGGCTGTTACAGGTAGGATAAAATATCATGCAATTGTGACAAAATTCTGAAATACTGTGTTTACACCAATGCTTGTGAAAGAGACAATATACTTAGATTTAGGAAGATGCAAAACTAAGATTCAAAACCAAGGTTTTTTAGGGCTAGCTGTTGGGATAACAGCTGGATACAGTCTTGAATGTTATAGGTGTTCATAAAAATACCTTTTATTTTTATGTATACATGCATATATTATGTTGCCCTGGAATAACTCTACTTTCTACTCAGCCAGAGAAATTTCAGTACTCAAGGTGGCATAACCATAATGTGGAGCTGCTGCTGTGAGTCACTGGTAATAATACGATGAACTACTGTTATTTAAAAGAAAATAAATACAGAAGCTGTATGTTTGTAACACTGTATGCATTTTTTTTCCAAACAAAAATATCTACATTACCTGCTCTACATACCACTTATATTGTAAACTTATTTAAGAACACACACTGAAATGCATTTAGGCCACAAATTATCAAACAGGTAATTCTTCTTTAGTAACTGTTTTCTTCTTTAGTAACAGTTGTCTTAATTTTGCAATCTTAGAACACATAAAAAAGCTTTTGTCTTTAGTTAGTGTAATTTAAAATGCTTTAAAATTTATTATGTTTTAGACACCTTTAAGAAACAAAGGCAAGTCATAAACATTGGCACTTTGAGCTATAATATTGAAAATTTAAATGCATCTGAAAACTGGGAAGTCTTAAAATTTAATGTGGAAGAAGTGGAGGAAAGCTTTGTACTATTGTATTAAGAGTTCTTTAAACATCTTATTGAAGTGTGGATAAAGAAATACAGACTGTCATCTATTTTCTTTGAAAATATTCCTTGAAAGAGGCAATGAAAGATAGTAAGAAGTTGTGCTTCAAAAGACTGCTCTGAAACTGACTGGAAGGAAGGAAAACAGGGTAGGCTTAGTCGTTCATTGTGTCGCAAGGTTGGCAGTGGAATCTGTGCTTATTTATATTTAGTGATCTCTTTTTAAAGAAAGTGTTGCAGTGAGCAGCAAAGGTACAAAACTTGCAAAGAAACACTTTATTACTTAAGGTACAAGAGAACAGAAATTTCAGAGGGACATACCTGAAGCAGGAGCTAAGTGAAGTGATGGACTTCAGAAAGATAATTTGAGCTGATCATCTAAAGAGAATTTAGCTCCTAACAGAATTTTTAGTTTGGGATGCAGATAGGAATGCCTGACTGCTGCGAAGGGCAACTCCAAGAAGACTTGGCCTAGTATTGGACTAAAGAATCTGTCAAGGTTTCTCTGTTTGTCTCACACATTTGTTGTTACTATTCAGTCACATCTGGTACGTAATGAATGTGCAGATAACACATTGGCTGGCACAATGTCTTCCATGTCTTAGCACTGCTGTCCTTTGGATTTCATCTTGAATTCCTTTGTTGTTTGAAAGATGGGCTGGAATGAGAGGGAACAGAATGAGTGGCTGGCAAGGTCCCTATGAGAGGTGTCCCAAAGTACTTCCAGTGCATACACAGCTGGGGAATCTAGGCCAAGCCATTGATAAAAGCTGATACAACTGGAACAAAGAGGATATTAAATAATTTGTTTAAAAATCCCATATCTAAAGGGAATACAGTAAATATTTTGGAGAAGAAACAAATTATGGACATGATGAAATAATGATTAATGTAGTTGGAAATTTCTATTCTGGAATTGACTGAATAAGACAAGCGGACATCTAGAAAAATCAAAGGGTGTCAAATTCAAAAGAGAAAGATTAGTTATAGCTTTAGTTGATGCTTCCATTTAGTCCTGAGAACTCTTTGCTAAAACTTATTTGAGTCCAAGAGAGGGAGGTAATGGCCATTTTAAAAGAATAGGCATTTATGGGGATAATGGGAATATACCATATTTATAGGCCTGATATCATTTTACAAACAATGTAAGTTCTCTTTCCTCAGAAGTAAGGAAGTGTTTTGTGACATATCTGAAAACTTAAATTTGGTTGTTTTTATATGTTTTTCTACATTGTTAACCAGTTTTATTTATGGAATTATTCTCTTAACTATTATTCATAGAATTAGCTTTTTACTATGCAGATGTTCAGAGATTCTAGTCATTGCCCTGTCAGGGTATCAGGATAGGCATTGGAATAGCAGTGAGAAGGTAGAGCTCTGGTCTGGTTCCTGCTGAGGTTCTTATGTGAAGCACTCCTACTTTACAAAACTCGCTTATAGAAATGTATAAAACAATCATATTAGGGGGAAAAATGCTTCAAAGTTCAGATGCTTTAGGTAAAGAACACTGATTGTCATCCATCCTCCTTTGATTTGGAATAGTCAGCTCAAAAATCCATCCAGTGTAAACAGAATTATTGTGCTGTATTCTCCCCTCACCCTTTGGTTTTCTGGATGGATTTCAAATTCAGAGGGCACTTTTGAGAAATACAGGAATAAGTTGAAAGCAACAGTAAATGCAAAGCTTATTTTACCAGACATAACAGTTTATTGACAGAGCTAATTTAAAAACAAATTTTCAGCAAACAGAAAGAATATCCTGCCAGGGCTTCTCTCAAACTTGATAAGTGTGTGAAAGTGTATTTGTGGCAGTGCATCCTTTCACCAAAGAATTAAAAGATAGTGGATTTTTTCTTACATTAGTACAAGCAGGCAAACTCAATATGGTAATAATGGGTATTTCAAACAACTTACTATGTGGTTTGTGATTTTCTGTTTCAGTTTCTGAGTAGAAAGGATGACAGATTATTCTGCGTTCTTTAGAGAATCATCTATTTTTACCTTCTGTGCATGGGTAGGCAATTAGCTTGAAAACCTATTTTAAATATTTAAAAGTTTATACAAAAACACAAGTTACATCTTTGCTGTTATTGAAAGCTAGTGGGCCATTTTGTTTTCTTGTTTCTTTTCACATTGATAGTGCTTTTTGTTCCATTAGCTTTATTGGGTCCTATATAGTCAGTCAGGTTTGGGAGGGGTTTTTACAAATGATCTTTCTGTGTGCAGTCAGTGAAGCAGTGGAAAAAACCTTTCTAAATAGGTTGGAGGGAGAGGGAGAAAAACCCAAAATTAAAACATTTCTTTGCTTTGAATGTTTTGCATTCAGACTTCTTTTTGCATTTCCAAATACAGATGTAACTAGCTAACATTAAAGCACTGAGTAGCATTAAGCACTAAGCACTAAAGAGCACTGAGTCTTCTGAAAAAGTAATACAAGCCAACACAATTAGTATTGCCCACTGATCCTTATTTTTCAGCATCCCGTGAAGCTTTGAGGAAGAAAATGGACTTGTTATAATATGTTAAGATATTTTGCTCTGAAGTCCTTTCTTCTTTCTAGTGTTAAGTTTTAGTCTGACTTAGTGGTCATCTTCAAGGAATTGTTGTTCTTCTCTTATATCTTGTAATAGTTGAGGGTTCCCTGCTACAATTTTGTTGGCATAGTCCAGTTTGAAATGTCATTTTGTAGTTAAAGTATATTAGTAGAGTACAGATTGGTTCCTAACGTGTTAAGGAGTAGTCCATTCTCTATTAAATGTTTTAGGCATGTCAGTAATACACAATTTTAAAAAACAGTAATAAACTCTAGAGTCTTTTCATTTAAAGTGTGATATGAAGACATTTTCAGCACACTATTGTGTATCATAAATTAAAAACTTATAGACTAGTGTACTACTGATAGGACAAATACATATGTTCAGGTTAAAAAGGATGGGAATAATAATAAATAACATTTATTCAGGATAAACCTGTGTAAAAGTCCGTGGGTCTATAGTTGGCCTGGTATTAACATACTTTTCCTTTTGTAATTTTGTCTAATGTTTTAGTACTTAGCCAGTGTCAGCATTAGCGATACCATGATCTTCTAACAACTCAGTCAGATCCAGTGATCACATTTTCAAACATTTCAATCTTTTATGTGTTAGAGGTTGTTAAATGTACTTAAATATTATCTTTCTCCTGTAACTACTACATACACTCTTTGGACAGGCCTCATACTCTTTGAAGACTAAAAAGAAAAATTCAGTATTCTGAGGCAATTTTAGGTTCTCCTGCACGGAAGTAAGTTGGGCCACTGTGTCAGGGTTAGAGAAGGCCCCTGGGGAGGCTGTTGAAACCTTTGGAAAACTGAGATACTCCAGCATCTGTGGCAATCCTCAGCAGTTCAGGAGGATTTCTCTTGGTTGCAGGATGATATGAACTGTTATATGATCTTTGTGTGCTTTTACAGACCTTGTTTACAGGTCAGTAAATTCCTTGGTATGTGTCCAGATTTCACAGATACTCTTGTAATTCTGTTCTACTTGTATTGTGACTCATTTATGAGTAAAATATTTTTGTAGAGGATGAAGTTAGGTAGGCAAATTGGCTTATAGGTTTATATTGGCAAATATAGGCTTATATTAAGTTTCTTTCAATTTAGATTTTTCAGAAATTGCTGTGAAATCCTAGAACTGCCCTGCCCATTGTTTGTTGTACCTTGGATCAGTCTCGTTTACATCTGTTAGATACTGTGACATGAGTGTTTTGAACAAATCAACAAATTAAATGCAGTTCTGCTTTGTAATATCTCTGCTACTGATAGCCTGGGCTGCACTGGTCACAATATTGCAGTTTGGAATCCTGCTGAACACACTGAAGGTTAATATTAAGACAATTGTTTTAAATTTTAGAAGAGAAAACTTCAGGTTACTCAGAGCTTGGTTGGGAGGGATTCTGTGGGAAGCTTCCATGGAGGATAAAGGAGACTGCAAGTGCTGGGAGGTTTTCAAGAACACTCTCCTGGAAGTTCAAAAACTATTCATGCCCTTTAAAGGTGACGGAAGTAGGGAGAGACCTCTTTGGTTTAACTGCAAGCTTTTGAGTCTGCTCAAAGCCAGGAGAAGTGCACCATAGATGGAAAAGCAGACAGACACCCAGTGAGAACTACAAGGACGTTGCCAGGGTGTGCAGAGATGCAGTTTGACAAGCAAAAGCTCAAATTTAAATTGGCCAGAGACATGACAAGCTACAAGAAAGGGTTCTTTAGGTAAGAAAACAACAAGCAGAAACAGAAGGAAAATACTGCCTTGCTGTTAAAAAGGAGAAATGAACAGTATCCAGCAGTGCTGGAAAGGCAGAGAGGTTCTCAACACTTTCTTCACCACCATCTTTTCCCACACTGCTGGGTCCCTGGCCTTGAGAACAAAAATCCAGGTGGATGCAAACACAAACCCTCCATCAGTGAAGGAAGAGTTGGTGTGTGACCTGTCACAGGAATTAGATCCATACACACTGATGGACCCTGTCACTGTCCACCAGAGGTGTTAGGAGGCTGCTGACTTCACCACAAGGCCATTCTCCATAATTTTAGAGAAGTCAAGAAGTTGTGGAGATCAGGGATATCCCAGAAAACTGGAAGAAGGCTGATGTCACCTCCATCTAAAAGAAAGGCTTAGAGGAGAATCCAGGAAATTATAGGTCCATCAGTCTAACTTCAGTCCCTGGGAAAGTGATGGAATGAGTCCTGCTGGGAGCCATCGCAGCTCAGATGAAGCATGTCATTTGGAAGAGCCAGCACAGGCTCACCAAGGGCGAATGTTGCTTGACAAACCTGATCACTTTTTATGACAAAGTAACCTGCTCAGTGGATGTGGGGTGTGAGCAGTGACATTGTCTACTTGAAACTCTCCGGGGTTTCCAAAATGGTGTCCTACATCTTCCTTCTAAAGAAACTTAATCTATGGCAGTCTGGCCTGGTATCCCATGTAAGGAAAATATAATCCAGGAGTGTGTCATAGGCTGGGATCCATCCAGCTGAGGGACAGCTCTATGGAAAGGGACTTGGGGTCGGTCCTGGTGGACAGAGTTCAATGTCAGTGAGCAGTGAGCTGCTGCTGCTGCTGCTGCAGCAAAGAAAGCCAGCAGGATGCTGTGCTGCATCAACAAGGGCATCACCAGCAGAGATGGAGAAGTCATTGTCCCTCTCTAATCATTGCTTGTCAGGCTGCACGTGGAATGCTGCGTTCAGCTTTGGTCCCCACAATGCAAAAAGCTGTGGACAGGCTGGGGAGGGTCCAGAGGAGGGCCACAAAGGTGATCAAAGGCTGATGCTTGAGGGAAGGCTGAGAGAGAAATGGATTTGTTCAGCCTTGGGAAAAGAAGGCTCAGATAAGACCTTATCACCATGTCCCAGTATTTATAGGGTGGTTACAAAGAAGGTGGAGACTCCCTTTGAACAAGGAGTCATATGGAAGAGAAGAGGAGTAGCAGGTGGATACAAGTTGCAGCTGGGGAGATGGGTCACAAGAGGAGAATTTTTCACAATATGAACAATTGGCCAGTTGAATAATGTTGCCAGGCAAGTGGTAGATTCCCCACAGGTGGACACTTTCAAGAATCAGCTGGACAGGGTGTTAGGTCTTCTTGTCTAGGCCATGCTTTTGCAAGAAAGGTTGGACCAGAAGATCCTTGAGGTCACTTCCAACCAGGTGTTCTGTGACACTGTGGTACTATTTCAGTGATGAAGTTTCTAATACTTAGGCATTTAGCTGATTTGTTTTAAATTAATTTGTGTATTTAAAATGTAGTGTAGGAAGCTGAAGATTTATGAAGAAAATATACAATTGAAATTTTGTTGATAGAATATCTACATTCATGGAAAAAAATATCTAAAGTTAAGGTAAAGCCCATTAGAGGAACAGATGGAAATGGGATTGTACTCTAGTCTTCCCTTCATGGAGGATGTAATGCCCTCTTCACTTCTGAATTTTTATACCCACACTAAATTGTAATATCCCTAGTTAGCACAGGGATCCCAACTAGTTTTTATTCTCATCAGGGATTAAATAAAAAGACTAAAGCCAAAAAGTGACTACCTTGATTTCAGTATTTCTCAGTTATAGTACATGAGGGGGGAAATGCTTTTTGTTATTGATTATTCAGTTACAGTATTGGAAAGAACAGCAGCATCATTCCAGTTCCCTGAAGGAATTATTTTCTCATTGATTACATATTTATATAGAAGTTACTAAATTTGCTGTAACTATTCATTTCTCCAACTGTATCTTTTTTCACACTCACAAACAGCAAGGAGGTTAATCTCTGGAAATAAAGGAAATCTCTGGCCCAGCAAGTGTGTTTTACTACTAACTTAAGGGCAGGAGGCCCAGACTCCCAAGTTTTCATTTTCTTTTTATCTTAGTATCTCATGAGATGAACATTCAAATATTGTTTCAGGTTTGTTGTGTTTTTGTTTTTTGGTTTTCTTTGGTTTTGGTTGTTTTTTTTTTGCGGGGGGGGGGGGGGTTTGTTTTGTTTTTTTTGGCTTTTGGGTTTCTTTTGGGTTTTTTTGGTTTTTGTTTTTTGTTGTTGGTTTTTTTGGGTTTTTTTTATGAGAAAGTAAAGAAGTGCAGACAGGTTTGAATTAGCCCTTACCAGCTGGTTTGCTAGGTTTTCACTAGTGTTGAACTGCTAGTTGGCTGCATTACCATAGGGTTAGTTGTGGAGAGGCAGGCCATGGAGGGAAACTGAAGCTTGGTAGCTCCTTCATATGGAGCTGTTGGAGCTCAGTCATCATCTCAACTGTTGTCTCTTTCCCAAAAGGGGACAGAGAACACAAAAGCCCAGCTGGCAATGCTTGGAAATACTCTTCAGTATGAAAAACTATAGAAGAAAAACATCACCAGTATGAAAAATTGAATTTTAAGTGTTCCTTTCCAACCTCCAATGATATTTAGGTACCTGCTAAGTCTCTTCAGCATTCTGGATATAGCAGAGTGGGAAAGTAATGATGCAGGCTAATCTTCAGAAGGGCACTTCAGTTGGTCAAAATCATCCAAATAATAATGGCCTAAACTCTTAAAAAGAAGAATTACACACATGTAAATAAAACCTAGGTTTTATTCTCTTTCCCATGTTCAGGCACAACAAAATAAAGTGAGAATAAGTAATTAGTAAGAAATTGAATGTTCACACTGAAACTAGCTTAGATTTGCCTACTTAATTTACCCTTATAAATATAAGAGAAAGAGGGTGACAAAATTTCTGCATAATTCACTACAATTTTGCAAATTTTATCCTTCTTGATCATGAGAACTTCGGGTACAAGTTATCTTGCGATGCAGTAAGTTTGAGAAAAGATACAACCTTTTTTTTTTTTTTCTTATAATCTTTAACTCCATATAGTAGATCATCCCAACAGTCAGGTCACAGGCTGATTTGGTCCTAGAGGATCCATTCTTGGAGTCTTCTGCCCTTTCCCAAGGAGATTGGACCAAGTGCAGTCCAAATCCTCAAGTCCTTCCCTTCCCCTGCCTTGCCAATGGAAGAAATGAAAGGCATAGGGGAGAGGAGTGGGAAGGACCTCCTTTCACAGAGAGTGGAAATGATGATCCCAGGTAGGAGTGCAGGGGAGGCAATGAAAAGAAACTGGAAAAACACTGGCAGGAAAAGAAAGGGACCTTAGAAGTTTAATGTGATTTCAGTGACTGCTGAATTTGAACCACCTTGGTAAACTGCATAACTTACAAATTCCTTGAGTTGATATTACTATTCTTTCAATGTGATTTTATTTTAAAATAAAACTAGTAAATTGTTAAATTATTAGAAAATATTAGGACTGTGCACATTCTTCATGCAGAAAATTCTAAAATTACTTTAGTTTGTGGGAGTCCCTTATATTTTAATTATGTGTTGTATGAGGCCATAATGAGAGGATGACTCACTTTTGGTGTACTGCATTGTACCATTGTGTGGCAAATTAACCTCAATACATCAATACACTTAGATATATATGACTTCTATTGAAAGGAAAACGTTGTATCTAGCAAAGATGGCACAGAGTGGTCTCTGAGTTGAGGTATGGAGTAGGAAGGGTTAGGAGAGGGGGGAGAATTTGATAGTACTTGACTTCCTTCTAAATTGTGTTTTGTCTGCATGAAGGGATAACATTTTCTTTGACATGATATCCTTCTGCAAGGGACTTGGTGGTTACTTAGGCTTTGCAATGAATGGAGATTAAAGGTCATGATTCAGCCGGAATTACATAAAATCTTTGTATGAAAGCTATCAGCAATGTCACACAGAATCCTACAACACAGTGATTGCATGGCAGTATTACTAACACTTTCTGACAAGATTTCTTGCCTTTTGTTCTCTTTGTATAAATACAAAAAATTCTGTTAGGCACTTCTGAGTAACCATAGGTCATGGGACTTGTCTATCAAATGTGCTCATCAGCACAGAGGCTGCAATTTGTAATATTTTTTTTCCTGCAGTTGGAATGCTTTTTTTTGTAGAACATTTTAAGTCAAAAGACACTGACATCATCTAGTCTGTACTCCAGTGCATTACAAGTCATTACATTTCATCACTTACTGCTGTATCCTGAGTTAGCTTCAGTTAGCCTAGAGTATTATCAGACTCTGGAGACTAAATTTTTGTTTGTCACTTAATGATGAATAGCAGGGAGTTGATTAGAAAAAATATGCTCAGATGAAAATACTTGTTTTGTGTGTCATGTTCTGCATAACATCTTGAGAGGATGCCATCTGCTTCTGAATAAATAAATAAACTGGATTCCTATTAAAAGAGCTTGCTTGCAGAAAAGCAGCTTATGTTTCAGTCATGTACACATAGCCCAGCTTTGGTTATGTGCCCTCCAAACACTTCCTTCTGGCAACCTCTGCTCTTCCCACCAAGAGCCGTGCAGATTGTTGCGCCTCCCTGAATGCCTGAGTGTGCTGACAAGGAACAACTGTGTAGGCTGGTTATTAAAACTTCAGCTGAGGTCATCCTAATAAAGGGTTTGCCTTTGCCATTTGTAATTTCTTCCTTTAGCCTCCATCTCAACTAAGGACCAGAGTAGAGGTGGACTTACATGATATCTTGGTAAACCTCTGCGGCTCAAACTCCGGACTTTGTCATGGCTGTGAAAGCTCATTTGGCATAAGGGGCCCGATGAATAAAAGAAAAGAGTGAGGATTTTTTGAATTGCTGTCTCCCCCCTTTAACAAAAAAGGATTGGGGGATCACAATCAATTTGTATTGTTGTGATCTTTTTGTGATTTGTTTTTGTTGCAATTGTCTAGAGACTAGCATATCACCAGAGAGACTTTTTAATTTTAAATGTGTCAGGCTGAGATGTAGTCTGGAAAGATACCTGCAGGGAGATCCAGTGTGAATAGATTTTAAGATAAAAGGTCTCACAAACACACTGCTTTTCTTTTTTTTTTTTCCCTTGCATTGTGTAGGCTGTGAAGTTCTGCAAAAGTAAGGAAAATTTTAAGTATCTTCTTCAGTAAATATCAGTTCAGTTTAAATGTCTTCTTCAGCATGCAGCCTCTTCAAAATCTTCATTCTGTACTGCTTTCTTGAAGAGAAGGAGAAATAGAACCACAGGTTTCTATTAGGCAACCTAGCCCAAGCCATACTTTCCCCCCTGTTAAGTTCTGTGGTTAAACATTAAGTAGAAATGCTTCCCTACACTTGCTTGCACAATGTCTTTTTTCCTTCTATCTGTCCCGCTTATCACTCCATGGTTTTGGCTGCTTGTTCTTGTCCATATCCTTTAATTTGTGACAGCCTATTTAAAGGGACTGAGCACAGGCTGAAACCAGCAGGCAACTGGGCAAAGCAGGGCCTTGAAACTGGCAGTGCTGCTTACTGAAGCATGCCCTAGATGTATTTTGAAAAGGTTTCGTTTTTCTTTTTTTCCTCCTAAAAATAGCTGGTAAAGTGGTGGGTAGAGTTTCCAAAGGTGATTTCTTCATTGAGCAAAAGCCCTTATTATAATGAGTAGAGAGATGACTCTGAGGCCCTGTAATTAATAATCTCTGAGTTGCCCATAACCTGATGCAATAGACCAGTCTGCTATCCCCCCATAGATGCAATCACTGTCACTAAGCAGCTTCTTCAAATACTGGCCATATGTAATATATGAACATAGAAACCTCTGAACTTTTACAGCAGTGGAAGGATTGCTTTATGTCTCAACTCAGCTAATAGAGGGCCTTTTTAATGACAATTTAGTTTAGCCATTTTCATTCTTTGCACTGGCAGCTGTGTCCATGTGGATGATAAGAACGAAGGTACCTCGCTCAAACCCTTGCTTCACATAAGAAGTTTGTAATTCAGACCCAGCAAAATGTGGCCTGAGCCATTAGTCTGTGTAACTTTTTGGAACTGATGAAGGAAGTTGCCTTTTGACTTAATTTTGAATAATGTGATAGCAGGTCATAGAGAGATAGAGGCTAAACAAGTTTTGAAAGGCAGTATTTAACAGGTTAACATGTCACTATTCTTTACTCAGCTCTATAATAAGAATAATTACCAAGATCTAGCAGTTAGTCCAATGAACAGGATATATTAGGTTGTGTTTGGTTATTGAAAAAAATCATGTGATTCAATCTTGTGCCTAAAGTTCTGGGCTTTTCTGTTTTGCTTTTCATCATACATTTTGGTGTCCTTGTGAAGGTTGCTCAGGGCTTGTTCAAAATATTTGCAAGGACACTTGTTCAAGTACTTGACTTAACCACTTCGTGAACTCTTTTTTAAACCTAATGTCAGAATTTCACTGGTTACAACCTTCCATTGCCCCACATACCTTAATGTGCACCTCCAAGAATAATCTGGTTGTGCTTCTGCAGTGATGTGTATTTGGTAGTTAAATAAAACATGATCATCAGCTCCCCTTAAGTGCTTTTTCTAATGTGTCATGCCATCCTACATAAACTGCAGGAACTAAAATCAGAATAGTTTTTAATTGTTAAGTTTCAGCACTGGAAATCTGATTTCAGACAGAAAAGAGGGACTTTGTTCTGAGAATCTCCCATCTACCTCAGCAAATAGTCAAATCGAGCTCATAAACTGTATTCAGACCTTGTTAAGTGTTAATCATGCTTGAATCATTTTGTTATTTGGACATGTAGCCTTCCAGTCTTTGTTAGAAATTTTGAGAATTGGAGAGGTCAGTTAGGAATTTTCAAGGAGGTATTGTTACCAGATGGGAATTCTGTGGTGTATGCTCTCGAGTAGGTTTAGATCTAGTAGTAGATTTAGTAGTAGATTTAGTAGATTCTAGTATATTTAGTAGGTTTAGGGAGTTAATGCTCATTTTGGCTCTGTCTTTAGTGGTGCTGATTTCTACCAATAGCTTCAAACTAGCAAGATGGCATCTGTTTATAGTAAGCCTGTTACTCCAACACGTTTTCTCCAGTTAGAAATACCAAACATCTTAAGTTTGAGAGCTGTGTAGAACAACATGTCACTGAAGCAATAAATATTGGCCTTCGTTCAAAATACGATAGCATTGAAACCAGAACTATGCATGTGGAAAGCAGAAATAATTTTTAAACCTCCAGGATTTTGTATGCTACAGCTTGGACTCAAGGAGATGCTCATCATCTTAGTCCATTCTTTTACTAAGGCAGAATTGAGCATTTATTTTCCCTAACAGAGGTTGCACGATCGGTTCCTAAAATGCATCCATAATGAGAATTAAACCATCTCTAACTCTTCTTTCATACTGCTTTTATTTGAAAAGTCCACTTCTTTTCTTTCCTCAGTGTATTCTAACCAGTACTGGTCCAGCCCATGCCATTCAGTAATGATTCTTCCAACAAACAATTAATGTCTGACTTGCACATGCCGTAGAACAGTGTCAGATCTTGATACTTGTTCCTTATGGACTAAAAAGACCCTAATCTGTTAATCTTTCCTCTTATGCATTGTATTTAAATCTCTTGACTTAGTTCATTAGCCATGAACAGTCCAAAGTATCTCTTTTGAGGTACATTTCTCAAAACTGGATTGTTTCAGCAGATAATTAGTAGAATGTATTGTCATTTGCACATATAAAGTTTTCTTATCAATATGCCATTGAATTGGATGTTGCCTTCTTTTATATGTTAACATTGTTAAAGGGTATAGATTTCATGATTGACTATATATCTCAATAAACTTTCCTATGTTGTGCTCCATAGTCTGTTATTGCATATTTTTAATGCATGTTGTATTTTTCTTCCATACAAATAAAAAATCTCTTTTCAAGCTGTCTTTCAATTTCAGCAATATAATTTGGAAATGTGATATTCCCTTTCTAAACATTTGCAGTCCTTCCAATTTGATGTAATCTGTTCATATAATGAGTATAGTTTCTCTTCCATTATCTGAGTCTTGATTAAAAAGTACTGACTAGAATTGGGCCCAAGACAGACCTTTGACTTGAAAAGCAATTTTAGTTTGATAGTGTGTGAATTTCTTCATGTATTTTTCAATTATTCATATACCTTGCTTCTCTTGTCTTCCAGTAGTTGTTACCCTTTGTGAATAATTCCTTGTTTTGTCACCAGTCTCAAAAACATCTGTTCTCTTTTCTTTCCTTGTTACCCCATATCATTAGGTTTTTTACTTGATTTCAAGCAACCTTGAGGTTGGTTGTAGGTGTGTGAGGTGATTGTGCAGGTGGTGTCTTTGTGTTATGGTTGTTTTGGGGGCTGGAGATTGTGTCTCTTCAGAATTGGGTGGCCAAGAGTAGGAGCCAAAATTTTATTGAAAAATTAACAGCAGTGGTGCAAGGTATTTACAGGGGGAAACATAATCATTCCATTGGGGAGGATATTCCATTGATACAGGTACCAGTGTCGTCTCCCCAGTTCCTATAGCCAGCGTCCCAGTCACCCTCCTGATCTGTCACAGCACAGCTTTTTGGCCAGATTTGTCTAATCCAGCAGCCATGACCTTCTGAGATTTCCTAACCTTGTTTTGTTGTTTCTCAGACTTAGGGGTGACATTAGCACCTGTGAGACTTTCTAGAGTCTGAAGTCCTAATTCTATCCTTGTAAAGCTAGAAAGGTGCTAAAGACAACTCACACAGTTTGCAGCACAGCTTAATATCTTATTTGCTTCCATTGCACCAATACATATTCCACTATGGCAAGAAAATGTATTTCTTTTTTCTTTTTGGTTTTCCCCTTTTTTCTTATCCCTCAGTGAGTTTCCTGGATTATGGTTATGTTTTCTTGACAGGCACCAGAAAGGCCCAGCATTTTGCTGTCTCCATGCAGGACTGGCCGGTGCTCACTGCCCTACCTTCCTCCTCTGTAGAAGGGAGTAGCCTTGTGACCTACTTGGAAGTTGTGACTCACTCTCCCCTCCCTCTGCATGACCTCTGGGTGATGGCAGCCCCCTGAACTGCCCCACATGAGGTTTGTCCATCCCACTATCAAAGGGCAACCTTGGACTGCTTTAATTTATGTGTGCCTCAAATGTTGATCAAGTTTAAATTTAAATCAAGTGTGTGCTGTTCCCAAATCAGTTGAAAATTCCGAATGTTTTGCCTATCAGATTTTAAAGATTGCTCCACTTTTAAAGATCAGCAGCCCAAGATCTGTAGCTGTCTGTGCTATGCATTGCTTGCTCAGTCTGATCAGGTGATGTTCATTGCAGATATTTGCAGGATGCAACAAACTCACTTCTTTCTTACTTTTACTATTTTTTTTTCTCCACACATGCAGTTCCCAGTGTTTGTAGTGTACTGACTTTTATTGCACAGTGACCTGCAGTTTCAGTAGTTGACCCTGCTGAAGCAGTTGCAATTTCTGTTTCATTTTTACCTCCAGACTTTCCAAAAAATTATGCACTACGTTTGAATAATCTGAGTTCTATGCTTGTTCCTCCTCATTCCACAGTGACAATCCTTTCTTTTCCCACATGTTTCCCGGTGACCCTCATCCTTTCTTTTAAAATGGTGCCATAGTTATTTTAATCCCCTTTTCTGTGTGAAGGTAAATGATAAATTGATTACTTGGGCTCTAGGTATGTGAACTAGTAGCCTTGTTACTGGGCCTGAGCTCATCTGTATTAAGGCAGAGGGTGGAGGTAAAATACACATTCTCAGAATATCTCACAGATTTATATACTACTAGGATATGTAATGAAATAATGACTTTCCACATTAATCTTACCACTTCTAGCTTGACATCATACACGAAAGTCATCTTCTAGTTTCATTTTGTTTGCTAGCTGTACATGTTTTTGGTCAAACAAATGCCTCATTAAGATTTAAAAGAAAAAACAAAACAAAATGAGTGAGGTCACTAATTATAAACTGGGAGAGCTTCAGTTAAGTGAATTCTGCTACAAACTTTTCCTGTCCAGGATCTGGCTTCCTGTTTCAGGCTTAAAGAAACAGCATGTATATTCTAATAACCCATTTGTCCTTGTGCCATTCATGCTTTTGACTTTAAGACTGTTCAGATTATTTTTTTGGACCTATTTAATGGCATAAGCAGTGAAGCATTACCTGAGACTTTCCTGAAAACCTTTGACTCTCTCTGGTTTTAAACATATCCTAGAAAGTTGACAAATCTAGCCTGTCTTGGGGTTTTCTTGTTTGCAAGGTAAATACGACCTCAGGCTTTTAAAGAACCAACTTCATAGGGTCACCACTGGAATGGATTGGAATGCTTCATTGTTAAATTTAAAGGAAAATTCTCTGTGCTTAATAATAATATTGGTAGGTTTTGTCCTTTTTATTATCTTTTCAAGATACCAGTAAAGACCACCTAATTTCAAGTGTTTGTGCAAGAGTTTGACAAATAAAAATGCATGTCTCAATATTTAAATAGAGTCTGCAGTTTATGGGCTATCACAAGGATGTTTACAAGGATCTTTATAGTTCTGTAAGAGGTAACAGTTTGCTAGAAGAAAGAGGAAAAATGCCCTCAAGAACAATATACTTCATAAGAGGTACTAGTCCAGAAGGTTTGGAGTGTAAAGTGACACTTTTTACACTGCTCAGTGACAGAAAAGGTATCCTGGTTCACTGTGCAAATGAGAAAATTGGCTTCTCAATTTAGGGCCTCTTGTGGTTGCATGCAATTGCAGGTTTGCTTTTTCTTCTGTCAGTGGCAAGTGATAACTACTGCTGTGTGAAAGCTGCAGTGGGGTAGCTTCCTTCTAGTGCACCTGAGAGGGAAGTAGCACAACAGAATTCTTAAACATGGATTTTCTGAGGTGAAATATTTGTATATTTATTTGATTGTGGAATTTGTGGTGATGTGTTCACATATCAGTAGAAATATCTTTGAGTTGCATGGAAAATGAACTTAATTGTGTCTTAACATTACTTTGTCTAATTTATTACCTGCCCCATAAAAGTCCAGAAACTGATACCCAGTTCTGGAATGACTGCTTCAGAGACTCCTGCCTTGTAAATTCCACAGAAGAGGATGGCTACTGATGTAATACATATCCAAGCTGATTGGCAGCTTTTGTGGTCTAGAGGTAATAATCCAGGTAGAAACCAGCTGGAGGCCTGCAGTCAGTGGTGTTCCCCAGGGAGCAGTTCTGGCTGCAGTCTTACCCAACTTGTTTGTGAATGACCTGGCTGAAGGGATGGAATGTATCCTCAGTAACTTCCCTGACTAAACTGGGGGGAGTGGCTGACACACCTGAAGGTTGTTCCACCATTCAGCAGGACCTTAAAAGGCTGGAGGGTTGGGCAGAGAGGAACCTAATGAGGTTCACTGAGGGTAAGTGTGGGGTCCTGCACCTGGGGAGGAATAACCCCAAGTAGCAGTGCAGGCTGGGGGCTGACCCCATAGAGAGCAGCTCTGTAGAGAGGGACCTCAGAGTCTTGGTGGGTGACAAGTTGACAGTGAGCCAGCAGTGTGTCCTTGTGGCCAGGAGGGCAAATGATATCCTGGGGTGCATCAGGAAGAGTGGCCAGCAGGAAAAGGGAGGTGATCTTCCTCCTCTGCTCAGCCCTGGTGAGGCCACATCTGCAGTGCTGTGTGTGTTTTTGGGCTCCTTAGTACAGGAAAGACAAGGAGCTGCTGCAGAGGGTCCAGTCAATAACCACAAAGATGATTTAGGGTCTGGAGCATCTCTTGTGAGGACAGACTGTGGGAGCTGGGCCTGTTTAGTCTGGAGAAAGGAAGATTGAGAGTTCTCAATAACGCGTATAAATATCTCGAAAGTGGGTGGGTGTCAACAGGATGGTGCCAGACTTGTTTCAGTGTTGGCCATAAACTAAAACACTGAAATTCCACCTCAACATGAGGAAGAACTTCTTTAAATTGAGCATGGCAGAGCACTGGAACAGGCTACCCAGGGAGGTTGTGGAGTCTTCCTCTCTGGAGACATTCCAAACCCACCTCATGTGTACCTGTGTCTCCTGTTCCAGGTCACCCTGCCTTGGCAGGAGCGGGGGGTGGACTCGATAATCTCCAGAAGTTCCTTCCCAACGTAATGGCTCTGAATAAGTAGTAAGGCAGTGTGCATTATTATATCTCAGATAAGTGAAATACGCTTTAATCAACACTGTTTGGTTTTTATTCTCAGTATAATAGGCTTTTGCCCACAAAATTTGCTGGTCAGACCATAGAATCAAGTGTTTGGGGATTTTTTTGCCTGACTTGGGGAGAATTCATATTTCATTGCCTGAGTCTGCCACTCTGAATTAATAACATGAGTAAATCTAAATAGGAATAATCTCCATATCTCTACTGTAAACTTAAGGCTATATAATTTGATAAATATGGTGAGGTGTTTTATTATTTGGTTGGGATTTTTTTTTTGTTTGGGTTTTTCTTTTGGCATGTTACTAAAGATCAGGAACATAGGATATCCTAAATCTGTGTCTGTGAAGTATATAGAAAATCCCTACTTGTCAGCTATTCTGCTGCCTGGTCATGCCAGGGATCTAAGATCAACATGAAATTACTAAGAAAGCTCTTCAGGTTGGTTGTAAGTGCTACAGAAGTATCAGCCTGATCTAAATCCCTAAGTTTTTTGAAGACAGTCAGTATGCTGTGAAGAGTAATTTCATTCATGAAAATGAAGGGCATTTGCTGCCTCTTCTGTTTCTTTTGGTCTTGTCATGATTTTTCTCAGGTGATTATTGAAAAACTCAGTCTGGTGGGAGAAAGGCTCAATAACAAATCATTGAATGATTTGAGAGCTACAAAACTAAGAGTGTTTCAAAAAGGAGAAAAAAAGATTTTGTCCACTATTTTTTGAAAGCATCTCATCAGTGCTTTCCCATTATGCTTCTGAAATTACTTTTCTGAGCCTTGTTTCAGTGCATAATATAAATAAAATAGATGGCTCCAGCTAGGAGGTAAAGGCCATCTTGTTTACTTAACATATTATAAACTTCTTCTGGTAACCTGCTTTAATGGGTAATAAATTGTAGTGTTCCTGAGATTTCAATTTTTGGCTTGAAATAAGCAAGTGCCCAGGACATGGGCTGTCTGGCACTGGAAGAGTACTCTCTTATGTTTTGGAGCATATGGGTATGTTCTTTCTTACAGAGATTCTTTGCTCATTTCCAGTATGAATTTTCATTAAGGTCACTGGCATGTGTGATTTTTCTCATAATTATAGTTGCATACTTCTGGTTGTTAATTGCTTTATGATAATGGAGATAATTTACCATATTTTGATTTTTCCATAAAAGAGCTAATATTTCTTCAAAGCTCTATTTTGTATTTTTAATGAAAAGTTGAATTTTTTGTGATGATGTGGATGTGTTTTTGGGGGGCTTTTGGAACACCTCTGTGTCTTTCTTCCTTCAAAGTGAGTTTGTTCTTTTACAGTAGAGGCAAATACTATTCTATGTTTGTCGCTACCCCATAAAAAAAATTATACTTCAGATCTAAGTTCATATTTATACTTCTTATTTCTCTGTATATTATCTTCACTTTTTCTGCCCTACTGTTTTGGCTTTTCAATACAATCCCCATAGCTAGTGGTTTTTTGGTTTTGGGGGGCGGTTGGGGTTGGTTTTTTTTGCGGGGGGGGGGGGGTGTTGTTTTGTTTGTTTGGTGGTTTTTTGTTTGTTTGTGTTTTGGGGTGTTTTGTCTGGTGGTTTTTTGTCCATATTTTTGGCCCTTACTGTGTAACAGTTTTTCACTTGCTGTGAAGTGAAAAGTCCTAGGGAATGGTAGTGGGATAGAAATGAAACCTGCTGAGAATGTTACTCTGATTTCCGGATTACTTGAGAGGATTTAAGCAGTAAGAATCTGTAAGACAGCAAGGAACACTATATAAGAGCACCACAGGCTTCACTGAGTGCAGATTTCTGTAAAACATTTCCTACTTTGAAAGCTTATTCCCTCAAACCTGCCTAAGTTTTCTGGGCAGAAGACACTGCTTCATCTGATGCTTGCTGTTCCACAGCCCCCTTTTTCTGCCAGTCAGTTTTATTGTGAAGGCATACAGAAAGATGTTCTTTGTTTTGTCTTGGTTCCATCTTTAAAATATTTAGATTTCTGTAGGATGTCAGTATTTGTGATTGGTCTATATTTGTTTTTTGCTCTTTTTTGCAACCATTGTTAGACATTTTAAATTGAGAAACCGATGAACAGCTAAAACACAAATATTTTAAAGTTTGGAGGGTATTTATTTTCTTTGTCTGTGTATCTTTCTCTCAAAACATTGTACATTGTTACAAACCAAAGGAATTCAGTAGGCAAACACTCTGTTTCACCAGATGGGTTTGCCTGAAATACCCAGGATTCTGTTACATTTATTTTATTGCAGTTATCAGCACAGCAGAAGTAATATTCTATCCTTCAATGCCTCAGTGGTTAGGACTTTGCTAACCTTAGTGCTGCCATAATGTTGCTATTCTTACCCTCTCTTGAGGTTATGGTCTGGCAAGTGTTTCAAGTTGCACTGGCCTTCTTTGCTTTAAATCTCATGTATATGCTCATGGACTACTCTTAAATGTTTTATTTATTTATTTATGAAACTTCAGCACTTGGAACTTTCCATAGGGATGTGAATACTCAATTTGAATGACTAATTTATAAAATGTATCAAGTTTGGGATGAACATACATATATATACACTGAAAAATGCCTGTGTGCTTCTGCTTGTTTATATTTGTTGATATGTCACTTTTGCTTTTTTATAGTAATACTTATGAATATGTACTTTGTCATGTTTTGTGAAAGAAAATACATCTTTAAGCAGTCACATTGTTAAATTAACGAAGAAATGAGTCTTTACTAAGAGATAACAAGAGCTATTTTTGAAATATCGGTTATAAATGTAAATTAGGTGGTACAATTTTAAATTACTTTAATGAAGTTTAATACTAAAATCCACATAGTAAAAGAATCAATTACACTGGCAAAAAAAACCCTCTACAGAAACTGAATTTAACAATAATTGATTCTTTTGAATCATGAATGCAGCTTTGCTAAGCAGAGGAGAAGGAACACTTTTCACTGCAAATTAACATCTCTTAGTATTATAGACGAAGGAATATGTTTTCCAGGAAGAAATTTTTAAAACAAACAAAAAAAAACCAACAAAAAAAGGTTTACAAAGAAGTTTGTGTGTGTGTGTTCACACAGGTGAACTTCCAGTGCAATACCTGATGGTTAGTTCTTCATTGAAAGTGTAAGGGGGAGTCATTGCTATATGTCACATTTTTTGGGGCTGGATTTGTTTTTAGCCATCTTACTTGCAGTATTTAAACTTTGTGAAAGTGATGAAATTTTATTGGCTTGAGATTTTCGTCCTCTAAGAAAAGGAAGGGCAAAAACCTCAGGGTCTTTCTTTACCTATTATCCAAACTTAAATTACTAGAGAATACAGGAAAGGAAAATGTCAATAACAGATAGTTCTGCAGTGACTATTGGGCTTGCATCAGAGGGAATTATATGGTAGAAATGTATGGGATGTCAGGAATTCCCATATCCTGAGAATGCCATATGTTGCTCTGCAGTTTGCTTTCTGAATATCTTTGCTGTCAAAGGCGGTGGAGCTTATAATCTCTTCCTCACACAAGCCTTTGTGCAATGATTTGCAATTTAGCAGAGCTTTGCCCTGTGTATCAGAGATGTGCTTTTGCTATCATTATCATTTATAATCCATTCAGACTTGGCCACCTTTTAAGTATTTCTAAAAATGTTTGGCTGTGTGCGCACTCAGCAGAACCCTCTTCGTTTTTTGTCCATTACGTTGCCTGAAGATCGCCTACACTGAGCACAGTCTGGCTTGGAAATGAGTGTAATGATGCCTGCAGATGTTTCCTACTAACATGATGCTAACAGCAGAGGAAGCAGTCTCCTTTTCAGCAAACAGATCTCCTCAGCATAGAAATAGATGTCCTTAAAAACATACTGGTTTTGTTTGATTGGTGGGTGTATTTTATTTGGCTTTGAAGTGACAGAGTTTTGTAAGCAGCTCCTTTTGCTATGGGGTGGCTGGACCTGAGGCAGCTGAGGCTCTCTCTGGGCAGACCAGGTGGGGAAGGGGCTGCTAACCAAATTGCAGCCAGCTGTGGCTGCCTCTGCTGGCAGAGTGCTCTTTCTGCTTCAGCTCCTCTCCCATCCACCTCCTTCCTCCTTGATTAGTTTCATCAGGATTTTTTATCTTTCTCTAATGTGAACCCGTGCTTCGCTGTACAGGGGTGTCTCTGTGCCCTTGCTGTGTCCTTTCCATGCCTGTCCTGCTGGGAGCCCATCACCTCCTGCCTGCCAGCCTGGCCAGCAGCTGTGAGCTGGCAGAGGGACAGAAGCACCTCCAGCCTGGAACACCCTCCCGCAACTCTTGTTCAGCTACTGAACACTCCTGTGGCTTGTGAGAATGTTTCCCTGACAAAGTATTCCTTGATTTAGTGCAGGAAAAAAAGGAGGAACCTGAAGGCCCCTCAAGAGAGAACTGGCTCTGCTTTGGCTGAGACTCACGGAAAACTAATTTCCCCCTTCCCTCCCCCATAGGCTTTGTTTATCAGTTAACTTCCAGCATTCGTGAGTAGCTAGTAACACTGGGCAATGCTGGACAAAGCAGGCAGCAGAACCACTATAAGTCAAAAAAACTAGGAAAAAATACCCTCAGAAATTAACTGTTGTCATCCCACCTTCATAAATGCAGTAAGCCAGGGAAGCATGGCACTCTTGAACTGTATATGTCTACTCTTGCTATTGTTTTATCAGATAGTCCGGACTCCCCAAGTGTCGGGAAAAGTCATTTTATCATGGTCCAAACTTAAATGCCAATATATTAGGGGAATCAGACTGGCTTTACTTTTCTCTCTGTAACCCTGCCAAATTCTAGTTTAACACCAAGCATTGCAGAAGGTCATCTCAGAGAATGATTCCTAGAGTTAGCCATAAACTCCCTTAGGCAGTCCAAAAGGTATTGCAGAAAGTTTATCCAATAACATCACCCATATTTAATTTAGACAGTATTTTGGTTGTGCTGAAACTAAGGAGATTAGCAGTTTCCCTTGATGAATGGCTGTTCTTGTTCCTTACCCTTGAAGAAAAATGGAATTGTCATTTTTAATCTGATCATCTGGAAGTTTCCTCTTACCCCAGGCTGTCTTTCTCATCATTATTTTTAAACTGTTAGAAGGCTATCATTTTTTATACCCAGTCAAAGATCCAGTCTTCTGATTTGGAAGTACTTTGCAAATAATGTGTAAACCAAGAGTAATTTTTACAGCGTTGACATCATTGTAGAAATTATCATTTCAGAGTGGAGACTGTAATCCATAGGAACATTTTTACAAAGACTTTGCATAGCATGAGACCCGAAGCTTTATGGCAGAGGTACAGATACATATATTGGAGCTGTGGTTGTGGCTTCTCGGACAAATATTCAAGCCTCTCCACAGAAGAGGATTCTTTCCCTTCAGGGTTGATTCAAGGACACTGGCAGAGCTCTCCTCATCTCAACTGAAAGCAGCAGTTAGCTGAGAATCCAATTGTCACTGTCCACAGTTTGCTAATCTGCACCTTGATACCATGGGTCCAGCTTGTTGAAAGGCAACTGCCTTTAGGTAGTGGGGAAAGAAAGGCAGAAGTGTTACACAGTGTGATCACAGAAAATAGGGTTGGAAAAGACCTTTGTCATCTAATCCGTCCTCCTTCCTCCCAGACTGCTCAGCAGATGCAGTTGTTGATTCAATCAAACTGTTTTCACATGCAGAGGAATCCATCAGGGACACTGAGAAACACCTGTAGCTCTGGGGTTACAGAATGTGCCAGTTAATAGCTGTTGTGTCAGTGTGCAGGAATAAAAGCAAGGAACTGCAAAATGGAGGTACATTTTCTCTGAGGGTCATCTGGTGGAACAGAAGGTGGTTTAGACAATGTGATGGAGTTGGAATGCCATCTGTTTTTGTAGATGCCCTCAGGACATCAGCAGTGTTGATAACTCTAGCTGGTCAAGGATGTAGTGGAAAAGAGTTTTATGAGCAAATTTTTCATTGAAAATAATGTGCATGGCTCTGGAGATGCTTGGGTTTCTGTTGAATGGTTTTTTGTCTGTGAGAAGTACAAAATAGGGGGAATTTTGGTTTTCAGTGTTTGATTTGAGTTTACTTGTTGAAGTGCTTGGTTGTATCAGGAAATTGTAAGGTGCCTCTTTGGCATATAATAAGGTGGAATGCAACACACAGCAGTGGATATACATTATTTTAAATGGACTGTACTTCACTTTCTTTGCTTACGAGTCCTGGTTATTTGCTTTGTTGTGTGGTATGACTGTACAGGGCAGTCACTCTGTAGTGGTAGCTTACTAGAGAGCCTGTGTGGGATAAATGCTTTGGCTTTTCTAGTGTAATCCTACCTATAATCCTGTAGAGGGGGTGTTTTTTGAAGAAAAATAATTGTTATAAGTTATTGTTTCCATTTGCTTTGTGACAACTGACATGTAGTTTAAGTTACCAAAGCAGAGCAAAATCACTGACAGAACTTTTCAAAGGGTGATCTAGAAACAGCACAGACCTGAATTCAAGCCACTGATTTTACTTTACAACATAAAGAAAACATATTTACAATTAAATAATTTCTATTTTTTAGCTAAGCACGTGTGGGACTAAAGCTACAATCAATTTTAAATGTAGCATATTTCCTTTCCTGGGTTCCTAATGCTTCAATTTTAACCTTCCTCAGCTGCTGTATTAGTGTTTGCAAATTTTATTGTTTCATGTTTATATTTGCTACAAGTAACATGAAGACTATGGATTAAAACTACTACAGTAACTCCAGTAATAAATGCTAAAATTATATTATCCGTAAATGGATACAGGTAACATTCCTTTTAACAATAGAAATTGCAGGAGAAGTAAAGCTTTTAACAAGCAACCATAGAATCCTATTTACAAATTACTGCAATTTATTAAATAAACATCTGACCCTGTTTTGAATACTGTTTTTGAAGCAGTATTTTTACTTCAGAACAGTTTGAAAACTGATACATAAAAGAAGTAAATCTCAAAACAAAAGAATCACGTGTTTAGGTTTGTTGTCTTTCTGGTTTACCCTCTGAGCCAAAACCCAGTATTTGCCCACTTCAGCATTTGACTAATTCCTACTTCATGGTCATCATACTGGGTTTTCATCTTTGACAAAGAACATATATAAGCTAGATGAAAAAGATGGGGAAATTTTGAACTTTAAGCCTTAACCATCCTAAAAGAAAGGTTTTCTTCCTGGCCAGTATGCACAATGAAAGAGTTATCTTGAGGAGAAGCAGTTGTGAGAGAACCACCCAAGGTGGAACAGTGTGAGTCTCTCTCTGGAAACAAAATTGTTTGATGGGCTGGTAATCGTAGAACCATTTAGGTTGGAAAGGGCCTTAAGTTCATCTTAACCCAGCACAGCCAAATCCACCATTAAGCCATGTCCCTATGTACCACATCTGCATGGGCAACATGTTATGGCATGTGAAAGGAAGGTGTTTTGCAGTGAAATCTACTATTTACAATAGCCATTCGTTTAGGAATAAAACCTTTCCTATCAGCTTTAGAGTCTGTATCTTTTGCACTGTTTTCTCTGTCCTTCAGAAGACTGACAAAAGTTGGCGACTAAATAATCCCAAATCGGCTTTTTGAGTACATATTGCACTAACATAATTCTCAGAGATGTCAGGGTGCTCTCTAACAATGTTTTCTGGGGGCTTACTGGAGCATATGTTAGACAGATTTGTGAAACCTCAGCTTGAACTTTAGTCCTTTTTCCTCTCCCTTGTAGTCTACTCTAGCATTTATTGTAGTCAAAACTCTTGCTGCCTGGACCCTGTTTGTGAAGAGGAGGTGATGAATAGTCACACTTCTCTGACTGTCCCTGTTCATGCTTCATCCCACTGCAGACTGTGACAGCATCAGCAGATGCATGGCTTTACTTCCCACCTCCCACTGTACTTTGTGTCTCAGCAGGACATCCTGTTTGCAGGTTCTTTTTTTCTCTAGCTAAGCATTGATGAACTGCACATTGATGGCAGCAGTGAAATTACTGTAGTTCTCTTGCAGATGCCTGCAACAGATTTTCGTATTATTTTTTTGGGGAGAGTTTAGGGAGTTTACATCGCAGGCAGTTTTCTACAGTGAAAATAAACTAGTCCACAGATGTTGTCTAAAATACAAGTTATGTTGTGTTTGAAAAAGTAGTTCCAAATTGCAGTGTATTTGTAGCCATGGAACTGAAATATTAGAAGATAGATTCACAGCAGGAAGTGGATTTTAGAATGCTAATTGGTATTTGCTAGTCATTAGACTGGAGAAGAATGTGTTGATGTTACCTTTAGACATGGTGCTTTTCACTACTCTGTCATCCTGTCCTCTTTCCCCCTTCCTCTTCCAGATGAGTTCCTGGCCGCTGGCTACACATGGGAATTGATCAGGCTGAAAGTTTACCCCATGCACCCCACAAAGAAGTTTGGCTTGTTCCTGCTGTTACATTATTTTTGTCAGTTTTTGTTGGGGTTCTGGCAAGTCTTCATTTCTTTATGTCAGTTTATTACTCATTTCTTGACACTTAGAAGTTGATGTTTCTGTCCAAATAATGAGCCTAGAGAAGGAAAACATTAATACTTTTGCCCACGTACTTAGCAGTAGTTGTTTTTGTAAATTTATTTACAGTATTAGCAGTATTTAATGTTTTTGTAAATTTGGTTTAGGGTTCCCGTTGGTCTTACTTGAGACTCGAGAGGGAAAAACAAAGGAGTTAAAAGTAGAGGTGATAGTTTCAAGCTGGAATTTGGTTGAACACTGGAATGGTTCAGCAGATGCATTGGTGGATGTAGGGATGGTGTTAAGGAACCCAGCTGCATTGTTTCTGGGTCAGGCAGAAATACCTGCTATGAGTGACTTGTTTCTGATGTGGCAGGCTAGACAAGGAAGTAGAGCAGTGAAAAGAAACAAATCTTAATTTTGATGTTATGTAAACTAGATTGATACTTAAGTACCTCAAAGTAATTCAGTATGTGCTGCTTGCCCATGTCACAGGAGTATGCTGAGGCTTATGGAAGGAGTGATCTTCCTGAATTTTCCAGCTAAACAGAATGCCAGTTTGCAACAAGAGCAATCAAGCCTGAGGATATACATGCAGCAGACTTCCTCCTTGTATCAGGAATGAACTTGGTTACGCTGCAGTGTTGGTCTGATATGAGCAAAGATGTGATCATGCTGCTTCTTGCTTGTAGTCTCTTACCTGATTTTGTGGGGTGAGCGGTGGGCTCAGGAGGGGAGTAATCCTTCTTTGAAAAACAAGACCCTCATTGATTCTTCTAGAAATTTCAGTAAGTTTATAATTTAATTTAAAAATGAATGAAAAGGATGATCCTACTGCAACATTTTTCTTAATTGTGATGATTCAAAAGAACAGCTTAAAAGTCTTTGAGATTCATAGCATTTTAACTGAACTATAGGGGGAAATATCTAATGGTGTGATATCTTTTGTGATGTAGCTGGCATGGAAAAGTCATCAGGTATCATAACTACGAAAAGACAAGGTGTTTATGATTGCAAAACACAAATATGTTGAAGTATAGATAAAAACTAAATGGAAAACTGTAAGCAATAACTCTTGTTCCAGTCAACTGTTAATCTTAGGCAACACATTAGTGATGTGGAGACATACTCTGAGATCAAATGGAGATGCAGAGTTTCTTATAACTCTGTATATCAAACTGCCAGTGACAGAGAATGTCCACAGAACATCCTTCTCTAATAACCCTGAAATCTTTGGTGCTACAAGTTTCCACTTTTGAGTGTCTCATTTTAGGATTTTTAGGAAGCAAAAGTAATTTTTGCTAGATAGAAAATTTTTAGTTTTAAGCATATTTTCCACTTGGCAGAAATGAGAATAATTCTATGTATACAGTTTCAATGCTGAGCAAAATTAGGTTGCTGCTGTGGTGAGGTTATTATTTTTAAATCCTGACATTCATATGTAAGTATATATTATAGGGAAGCTTCTGATTCAAAATTTGTATGGTATGAAACTGCAAAATATTGGTAAAATATATTCCAAGTAATGAATATACAACAAATATGAATATACAACAAATTTCATCTTGTAAAAAGATGAAATTTTTCTGATACCCAGTATGGCTCTCCTGAGTGTTGCTTTGGATCGCCCGTAGGTTTTAACTGGAAGGACACTTTTGAAACTTGACTTTGAGAGCTGTCTTGTTTATAAACAGAAATAAACTGAAGAGGTTTAAGGCTGCTTTTTTAAAAAAGTGTTTCTTCTACATATATCTGAAACTACATCACTACAAATTTTATTAACCAAGGTATCTACCAAATTTGCTAGTCTTTAAGCAAGCAAATCTTGGAGGTATTTCACTTATGATACATTTTCCATATAAACTATCACATTTGTCTGTTTCTCTTTTTTTACTGTCAGTCAGCAGTCTTGCTATGGTCAATCCTTTTAGTCTGTCATTTGTTGTATGTACAATATATTCATGCCCATTATAAATATTTTTCTGATTTCTTATGGCTTGCTGGTTTCACCACTAGTATTTTAATTGACTTTGTAGCTAACACTACATTTCACTTTTGATTTTGGTCTAATTCTCCTCTCCCTTTTTTTCTTTATCACTGGAAAAATTATTTGTGTTTAGCATCTGTAACTATGAGAACTTCTGAATTTTACTTTGCATTTCTAATACGTGTTCTTTATCTGATTTGCCGTCTCCCTGTATTCTTCCCAGTGTTCTTTACTTCCTATTTTCTTGTAAGTATAGCATATTCTCTCTTTCCCCTTAGTTTCTATTGACCTGTTTAACCATGTGGCATTAATTGAAGCTACATCTCACTCCTGAAGAAAATAATTCAATTACTGTATAAATTTAGTTTCATTTTTACACTCTCTCCTTATGTCTGGGCTATATTATTATTTGTCTGAAAAGTATTTAATGCAATATCTTTTTACATAACACAGCTATCTAAAATTGCACAGCATTCATCTCAGTAGAAATTAAATTTCAATTCCGTTCTGTTTGTTTAGTGGTTGGAATCTGACATGAACAGGTGGGTCCTGGGCAGGTTTCCGGAAACAACCAGTCATGTGATTCATCTATCATTCTGTCTTATCTGTGACGTGTTTAAATGGTTTCCAAGTTGAAATTGAGCTCACCATTGTGGCTGCTTATGTGCTAGTCCCATTATTTTTGTGTCCACAATCTTTGATTTACTCAACAGAATTCTTCTGTCTTTTGTGTAGTGAATCCCCTTGATATTTTTGGTTTCTCTGTGTGTTCTTAATAGATTGTTCCCTAAGGCAAGATTTAGCATTGTAAGCATCTACTGTACCTAAAAATGTTCAGACCCTGTCACCCATGAACCACCTCTTAGTAAATATCAGTCTGAGCACAGCTTTATGAACTTCCTGCTGAACACGAGGCTTCAGTAATGGACTTTGGAATTGCAGCAGTGGGAGTTGTAACAACTTGCTACCCCAAACTTCAAATGGAAATTTCTTTTTTTCCTTTTTCCTACTTTTTAAAATTAACAGGTTGTGGATCTAAGTCCTTCCATGAATTTGCAATGTTTATATATTTAAAAATCTGTGAATTTGCTCTTGAACTGTGAACATATCAGTATGACTCCCATGGAACGATGTGCTCCTGCCCACATCACTAAATAATCAAATAAACCTTACTTTCCTATTGCTAGCTGCACAAACTGTAAAATTCTCTCTCACTGCACACTTTGATTTAAAATATCAGGCATGATACACGTTGATCATGGTTTTTGTGTAGCAACAATCGTTATGGTACCCAGCTAAAGCTCCCTTGGTTTTGGTAGGGTTGATGGTAGTTGCTGTATCCTGCTCTCTGAGACAGACCTTAACTGGTTTGTCTTTTATGAAACTTGTTTGGAAATTTGCTTTAAACCACATGTTTTTCTCTTGGTTGGTTGTTTTCTCTGCCACAGATGTAACTTCCTAACTTCTTAATATTTTTTTCCTGCCCCTTCAAAATGTCAGCCTCCTAGTATTAGTCTTTGTAATAGTTCAGAGGCTGTAGTTTCATATTTATACATTGGTGCTGCTGAAATAGTATGTCCCACTTAACTATCACCGTGTTAGTTCTGTTGCTTCTTTAGCTATCTCTTTGTATAGCAATAGTATCTTTGTTGGTACTTGTATTTTAATCTAGATACTAATAATTTCTGTAAAGAAAAAAATCCAGTATTTCATAAAAGCAGATTCTTAGAGGAAAAAATAGCTTTTGGGGATAGGGACCACCTGTAGCTAATAATCCTGGCTTCTATATTCCTTGTTTTGTAGCCTGAGGGAAGCCACTTTGGCAACTCTGAACCATTTTCTGTGTATGGCAGCCAGTTAACTACTTAATTAGTGGTTTATGGACTTATCAGTTCAGGTTTTTTGTCAGTGAGATTTTTCCTTTGATAATTTGTTCATAAATATGACAACAGCCAATGCAGTAGAAAGCCTAAGGTCTTCTACAGATGCCTATTGCTTTCCTCAGCAGTATGAAGAGCATGCCCCCAAATAGAACCCATAGAGCTCACTGCCGCCAGCCCTTCCAGCTGCTGGCTGAGATGCCTTCTCTGCTCACTGCTTGCAGCTGTGGTTATTTTCCTGTGATGTATCATGGGCATTTTTTGGGGGGGGAGGGTTATTTATCTGCCACTTTGTTGCAAAATGCAGTGAAAACTTATGATGGACGTTTTCCCAAGACTTGTGGCCATCATCATAGAATGGTTTGGGGTGGAAGGGACCTTAGAGATAATCCAGTTCCCACCCCTCTGCCGGGGCAGAGGCACCTTCCATTAGACCCCATTGTTCCAAGCCCTATCCAGCCTGGCCTTGAACACTTTCAGGGGCAGAACATCCACAAATTCTCTGGGCAGCCTGTTCCAGTGCCTCTAGATTGGTTCCAGCAGATCTGTGTCCTTCTTACACTGTGCACCACATTCAAGATCTTTGCTGTCTCTGCAAATCCCAGGTGTGGAGAGCTGCACTACTTGTGCTGTGGTCAGGGCAAAATGATGTGAAGACAAATGCCTCCTGGGCTTTCTAGTGATTTCTTGCAGTGATACAGGAAAAAACCTAATTGAGCAAACATGTAATGTTTTTCTTCATGCAAAGCATCTGATCTGAGTCTTACTCTTGGTAGTCTTCTACTGTTGACTTAAGGACTTTCTGTGGGTGTTTTTATTTTATTATTTTGGTGGAGTATTTTTTTGATGATGATTATTACTATTAGGATCTTATTGGATATGCTTCACAAGTTCTCCAGTTGAGGTGGGTCCTCATATATGTGCTGATCCTAGCTAGTATAGCTAGAAGACAGGAGAGACTAGATTCAGTTTGAAAGCACAGGTTGTTACTCCTTTCCATCATGCTTCCTTTCAGGTGTTGCCAGTAGATGGTATCCTCTGCAACAGTATAAAAGGGCAGATTCGGCAAGGTAAATGTGATACTGTTCTGAATTAATTTTTCAGTTCAGGGCATCTGACTATCCAGCACATGTTGCATGGATACTTTATGATACTTTTCATCTCCTATTGCTCAGAGGTCCCTGTGTTTACACTTTCCCAAGACCTGTAATCTTCTTTTCACCTTATTTTCTCCCACTGGTGCCAATGCCCAGCTCTTGATTTTTGCACTACACCCCTTCAGGCAGCAGAAGGGGTCAAGGAGCTGGCATCTCTCTTGCATAAGTGCAAGGGTCAGGACTAAATACCCAAGCACTGCAATGTTTAGTTTTTCACTTGAGGGTTTTGGGAACCTCTTAGAAAAGTCAGAGACTCCTCTTTTGCCCTTCCTCTTCCCACCCCAGCCAGTTATTTCTTCCAAGGTCAGTAATTTCTGATAAGAGGGTGCTGCTGCAGAACAGTCTGCCTGTGTATACATTATGTATTGCAGGTTTCTCAAGTATAAAGTGTAGCTGGTGGTGTTAGGGCACACAGCTGTGTGCCCTTGGTGTACTGGAAGATGGCTTCAGGTTCATTTGCCACCTCTTAATGAGCCTCTTTTTGAATATCCCACAGGAGGTCGAGACAGCTTCTATGAATAGCAGACATCAGATAATGGCTGAAAAAATGCATGTACTTTTTTGAGGTAGATACATAAAAATAGAGGTGCCTTTTTCCAGCAGGGATGCTCACTCCAGCACTCTGATCTTGGGGTTCCCTGGAAAGTTTAACACATGCACATCAGTGTCTTGAACCTGTTGAAGTCCTGAGCCTTCCCTATGTACTACTTTTCTGCATTGAAGTGCCAAATGAGTGGAGTTGTGAGTGGAGCTCTTGCAAAGTCTGGTGTTGAAAGCCTGGTCTATGTGATAAGAATGAACCTGTCAATTAGCATTCACATTAGTTTTCAAAAAGAAGGTTAATGTAAGTGTTCTGACAGTAAAGTATTATAGCCATCTATTTAAATTTCATTCATAATCTAGCTAAGGTGTTTTAGAATGTTTTAATGTCCTTACAAGCATTATATAATGTGTACTATGGCATGTATATGTTTGTGTCTGTAAGTGAAACTACTGGGATGTCTTTTGCCAGTATCTGTTTTAGAGAAACCTTACCTTGGGACACTGATATCCTACAAAAAGAGAGCCGTTTTCACATCACTCAGGGGACTGGATTAAATTGCAGTGAAGTGCTCTTAATATAGAATGTCTTCACCTTAGGAGTTAGTATGAAATAGCTGGGTATACTTCAAGTTTAAACCTTAGCCTATTTTGCAATAGCTTCCCTCTGTAGATGAGCCCCAAGAGATGTCCTTGCTTAACTCTCAAATTTTAGAGCATTTTGAATGAATGCTGTGGTATCATAACCCACAGCTCCAAAAATACCAAGATAGGAGAGTTTTCCCTTGTGAAATGTTCCCAGTATTAAAATATCTCAAAAAGGAGTCTGTAACCTGGGAAAGGTTTTTCTGATTTGACTTACTCATGAAAAAAAGAAATGAAACTAACTCTTTGCTTCCCACATCAAATACTTTAGTGCATGCTACTGTGAAATATGGCTGGGATTTCTTGACTGGAGTAATACTGGAGGCACTTAGGAATTTTTATCTATATTTTTTCCTTACAGCCATCTAAAATGGTGAGAACAGTCATGTACTGTTTTCTGTTTGTCAATAGCATCTTGACTATAGATTCAGTGGAAGACAAATCACTCCAAAAACAGACTAAAAATGCAGTGGGAGGGGAATGGAGAACAGTTCTAATTTATCTTGATCCATGATAAAGGAGAAAAAGATTTTACTACCTGAGGAGTGTTTGTTTTTCTAATTTTGGTGAAATAATAAGAATGGAGATGTATTTGGAAAACATTTTGGAGTTGTTAGGAGTGGAACATTTTCTTTCCACTGTGAGACTGGAAAGTTTACTTGATACATTATGCATAAAAATGCACAGTTCCTCTTCAAAGACAGTAAAACTTAAGCATACTCCATAAAAGATATGTTGCCAATTTATCTATTATTAATGTTATCCTTGTTGCTTTTGTGAGCATGGTGTTAGCAAATCTTAGGTCTAGTATTTTGTTATTTCCATCTTTTACCATATGTAATTTTTTAAAATTATTATTTCCACTTATAAAGCAGTCAGGCTAATGTAAACCTATTTAACTCAAGGGTGAAGAAATACCATTTTCTCTTGTATTGGTTGCCCACTTCCAGTAATAGAATTTTATGTTCTGATTAGTTGCATTTTTGGTTGGCATTACGAGTTTATCTTCACATGGATGCTTATGTTCTGAAAAGGAAAGACATCCAAAAGCAAAAATAATTTATAGTCTATAACCTACTAAAGTCCAATATGACCAGTAATGCTGCCCTATTCCTAACAATATTAAAATAAAATATAAATATATTTGATGCTCTGAGTAATCTAAGAAACACAGAAAAATATCTACACAAGGGGGGGAAAAGGCTGTTGTAGACAATATTACTCTAAATGTGACATGGCAACCAGGATTAAAAGCTAGTCTAAGACAGAAGAACTTCAAAAGTTGAGTAGAGAAATATTACTGGGCCACATGTGTGTTATTCTCTTCTCATATTAATTTTGTCCACAACGGCAGTGTCCTGTAAGAAATACAGGTTTAATAGGAGCAGTGTTTCCAAGTTACATTTACAATTAATACCTATACAAAATATATGGAAAAGAGTTGTAACTAAACAGCAGGAGAAAAGAACTTTTTAGGAGTTGAAGGTAGACATTAACAATCAAGCATGCCAGCCACTGCATGACTGCTTGCTGCTGAGTTGTAGTTTCCTGTTGCTGTTGTTCCACCAAGTTCTATCATAATCAAAACAGTTAATCTGTTCTTAAAACCTGTAGTCCTTATACTGAAATGGCATATTTGCAAAAACAACAGAAGATGGCTGAAGAACATCTACTGGTTGCCTTTGTACCTATTTCCTTGAAACAGAATCAGAAGTGGTTCACTTCGTGTTGCAGGGCACAAACACTCCCTCCCCACAGTAAGGGTTTTGATGAGGGTATCAGCAGCACGGTATTGCAGTCATTATGAGCCTATGATTTGAAGGAATATTGTCCTTTTCCCACCCCCTCTCCTCCAGGGCATCTTTGGGGATGCCTGTTCTGATGCTGGGGTGTGCACAACTTATTGCTGGTTGGTTTGGGCTCTGTATCAAGGGAACACCGTGTTCTGGAAGGAATTAACTGAAGTTGCATCTTTCTTACATAAGTGACCAGAACATTTTGAATGCTCTTTCAGAAACACAGAGCAAATCAGCATTTTAGGTGAAATGTATAATAAATTGAGACTTCTTTTTCTTGCAAATACTTATTGTGACATTTCAAAGTGGAACTTTTGTTTGATTCAAAAATGTAAATGCTATTAATATGCATACTCAGACAAAAAATAAGCGCATACATAGGAGGTTTAGAATCCTCATTTTTAGTTTCTCTAGTCTGTGCTAATACACTACAATTCTAAGATGTTTTCTGTGTAATCACTGAAGAAGTGGAAAAAATACTGGAAGCTCTTCAGTATTATGTTTGCATTGTGGTATTGCTGTCTGGAATTCCTGTCTCCTGTGAAATATTTGATGTAGTACAGAGTTAAGACTGGAAAAGCTTAACAGTGTTTACAGTTAGAGATTGCTAATACATATGAACATGTAACAAAACACCTCTGTTTGTATGCAAAAAATTAAATATGAGGTGACCTGCACTGGACAACTAATTTTGAACTCTTGTGAATTATACATACAGGGTACAATGAAGAAGTAAAAGTACATAAAGAATTTAAGGAAAAAAATGTAACTTACTTCTAGCACCAGATTTTAATTTCTTTTTTCATTGAAAATTCAAGTTGTTTTTACTAATCAGTTTTCCAGATCATATTGTTCCCTGTCTGGTACTTGAGCCGTAATTAGTTATAGTTGCAGTTTTATTTCTGCAGTTAACACTTTAAGACATTGCTGCTGGTGGTGTTTGTTCATTTGCTTATTCAAGTGGGATGCTTCTCATTAACCCCTTCATCACTTAGTGTAGGAAAGGACATAAGTGGTGCCAGCAGGGTACAGGAAAGACATAGGAGTTCCAAAAGCTCCTTGTGAACACATCAGGCTTCTCTGAAAATACTGAGTAAATACTTCTCATGAGTAAAATGAGAGCTGACTTTCAGTGCAGATGAATGCCAGGCATTGAGGAGGGGACAAAACAGGCTTACATACCAAACTGTGCCTATAGCAAAACATAAAACAGTGTCTGGTTCCCTGGTTCCTGGCTATGTGTTGCTGCTCAGGGAAATGGCATTGGGTTTGTTTTGGATAGTTTTCTGCAACCATCTGTTTGGTGGTAGTTTATAAAAAAAAAACAAACCCCATATTGAATATTGTGTCCCATTTTGGGCCCTGTTCCAAGAGTTAATAGAAGAGGAAGAAGCATGGAGAAGACTGGCAGGCTTGGACTGGCTTCTGGAAGAAGAAAAGGGAAATAAGACTGGGGCTAGTCAATCTGGAGAAGGGCTCTGATGAAAGGAATGAAGAAACTTAGCATGTATGTTCCAGAACTTGCTACCAAGAGATACTTTGGAAGACAAACCCATAGTGGCTTCAAAAATAAATTGGACAATCCCATGGAGAAGATGAATTTAAATACATGGGGTTTGGTGCAGCCTATGATTCTGGGCATGCAAATTTAGTAATTGCTGAGTTTCTGGTGGCTGGAGTTAAAGAAAATCCTCAGACAGTATTGTTCACACCTCTCATGTTCTTGTGCTTGTTCCTTAGGCATCTGTGCTAAGCTTTCAGAGACAGCATACTCTGTCAGTCAAACCTTGAATTAAGAGAACCAACACATATGTACCCAAAAGGAAGTGTGCAAAAGAAGTTCTGCTGGTTTTAGACCATCTCTTTGGATGTATCCCCAGTATTGTTGCAGGGAGGGGAGTATTTGTATTCAAGGTTTGATATGTAAGCTAAACTGAACTTCTCAGTAGTAGTGAGGCATGAATATCTTAGAGAGGTGCTTGGGATTTTAATTTTGCTTTGTTGTGAAGTGAGCGTAACTTGTGTTTTTAACAAAAACACCTTTGTTCTGCCCCTTTCCCAAAACTGGTATTTTGTGTCTGTCTTCCTTTGGATAAGACTAGTTCCTTTCTTATCTGTTGCTCATAGCTTTAGTTTTTTTCCCTCCAAGGGCAGTTGTCTGAAATTGCTGTCTGTTACCAGGTTTTGGTCAACAGCTGCAGAACAAAGTATTCCTTAACTTCCTTTTGCATCTGTATAGTGAAGCTTTGGCTTTGTCCAGTAGTACGACTGTCTTCATCTCTGAGATCACATTGTTAACAATCTGCAGATGGAAAGGTTTTTATAGAACTATAAGCTGTTTGTTTACACTTTAAACAAACAGTTCTTCATTAGTTGACAATATCCAGGGTAAACTGCCTTTTTTTCCAAGTCCTTACTTATTTTGGGAAGCTCACTTTGAAAGGAGAGGGCCATAGGGTTTTATCTTTGTTATGCTATCTCTATTAATGTCTTAAAATGCAGAACTGCTTTTGGTTTGTTACAAAACTCTGTTTTAAAATACTAAAATACAGCTGTAATTATCCTGAAGATAAGTCACCTTAATGTAAAGTTTTCATGTAAGAAAATCTCTGGCAATACAATTAATTCTCAGTTGAACTTTTTTATTTTCATCCCTGTTTGGTGTACCGTGTGTTCAAGACTGAGCAGTAAAACCACCTTTGCCTATGTACTTAAAAAATGAAATACTGCTTTATGTTCTCTAAGTTGTCCCTTTGCTTCCAAGGACCAAACACCAAGAGAAAGAGCCCCCTGTGCTGTCAGGTATGGAGGGTCCCAAACTTCCATCAGTAATGACAAGCATTAACAAACATGTGTTAAGCCTTTCTGTGCCATATTCTGATATGTACTGGCTGGCGAGTCTCCTTGTGCAGAATTATAGTTTCTAAAGCTGACAGATATTCTTATTCCAGTCCAAGTATCCTGGAAGTGTGTTTACATGTTTGGAAAGAGGAGACTTCTTCCTCTTCCAGAATTGCAGCTGTCCCTTGCTTGTGGTTTGAAACTCCAACTATTGATAAGTGTAGACAGGGTTTATATAAAAAATCAGGAGGTCTCTTGCCAGTTCAATAAGCATGAAAATTGGCCTGTGGTGTTTACATCTTGATCTTTCTTGCCAGAAGTTTTGTCTCTCAAAGTATATAATCATTGTCTCTTGCATCTCAAAAGTAATTTTCTGGTATTTGAGTACATCTTTGGAAGAATGAGTCGTGAGAAAATACAGGCTCAAAGGTCTTGCACAAGTTTACTGACTTCTTGTTTTGGCTTAGTCTAGTCTGTCCGCTCTCCCAATTCTCCATGGTTTTCACTATGGCTAGGACAAAAGACTTAAACTTTGATCAGGGTTTAAAAATCAGAAGTGATTTCAGTTGTTTTAATTTACATTTCCTATGGAAAACAAGCCAGTGATACCATTTCGTCTTGTGTTCCTAATGAAATATGGGGCAACATTGGTGTTCCTGCAAATTCCCTTTCAAGAGAATTATTTTAAAGGAATGTAATTGCCATAGTATGGTTTCAAAAAAAGTTGAAAGCCTTTCTCATCAAATTCATATTTAGTATGCACTAAGTATTTATTTATTCTGCTGAAATGAAATCAAAAGGAATTTTATAAGCCATGGAAAATTTCGGAACAAATGTGAAATTTTTTTGTCAATACAAAATACTAATCTTCAATTTTATTTTCTTCATCTCTCTCTGAAACTGATCTCAAACTGAATCCAGTTTCTTACTCTTCACTTTAAACAACTAAAAAATTCTGAATTGTCTTTAACTTCTTCACAAAAAGTGAGATGGTAAGAGGAGTAAATCACTAATACAACAAGAAAGACCTTAAAAAATAGAATAAAATCTTATTATTGTATATATCCTTAAACAGACAACTTGCCTAATTAATCATAATGTATTTATAATGAAATATTTTTTAAAATATTTTATATAAAAACTTCATTTATATCTAGAGACAATTTCTGCAATATAAGTAGGAAAATGTATAATGTTCTAGTTTTTAATTAAATTTAGTCTCTTATTATCTTGCTCATACTTAATACGAGTCAAGGTAAGCAGCACTTGAATACAGTGGAAATATCAAGATATTGGACATTCCAGTTCCTTAAGTGAGCCTCTTTAATGTCTTCATTGGATGCACAAGTGTTTGAAGGATGTTGTAGTTAAAACAAAATTTGAAATAATTTAATTTAAAAATATAACTTATTCAGAAAGATAATGACAAATTACAATAACATTTAATTAATAATTTACTTCTACACAGTTTAACTCTACTTCTTAAGACATCATATGCATGATGTTCTGAAGTACCTGTTAGTGAGATAAGGGCAGTGGCTTTCCAGAAGATTTTAGTCTCAGAGCTCAGTTCTCAGGAAAAGTCTTTCAAAACTTTACTGTTTTGGACTCTAACACACTTTCCCAATATTTTAACCCCCCTGTCCTATGCACACTCTATTACTTTAGTATGACAAATTTGGGGGATATTTTGCATGGAGACCCAAACATACAGAGGCATTATAGATCCAATGTTCTCTTATTTTCTCTAATGAATGGTAATTATTTGGTATTTTGTTTCTAATGGTCACTGCAGAAAAACCTGTCCCTTCTGTGACATGAGGAATGGCCTGTTTACTTGCATGCCTTCAAACTCCCTCTGTGTAAGGGATTTGGAACAAGACCAGCAAAACTTAATTGTCTATTTGCCAATTCCAGTAGCAAAAAATGTTTAACATGAGAAAGATCTCATTGTCTGTGAATCCATTAAAATATCCATCACTTCATGGGTCTTGTGCTCCTCTCAAAGAAGTATAGTCTGCATTTCTTCATTTCCATTTTTCTTTTAAAACTATTCTGCTTTTTATGATCTTGTCAATCACATTCTTTATTTGGTTTATTCTAAGTGTCTTTTTCTTTATAATAACTTCTGATTGAAACAAAAGGCTTTTGCTTTCTCTTAACAATTTTGATGCTGTTAAATGACTTTAACATGTTGGAAAGGGAGAAAGCAGACCATTAACCTACTGAAGTGCATTGGTATTAGGTAAGTACACATTTCTCCCCTTCCAAAAATAAGTGTATGTAAATTGGTCTGTTTGACTTATTCTAATTGTATATTCTCAAAATGGTAAAATTAATTTCTTGAATCCCTTTGTCATTTCAATTTTGCTCTGTTCACAGTGTCTCTTTCAATAATTTCTAGGAGACTGAGTTTCATATTTACTGTGTGGTCTTAATATGAGCATGTTTTCATGCTAATAGGGGTTTTGAGATGTGTGAGCTACTCAAATGTAATTGTACTTGTTTAAACTCTGTCCAGGTACACCCACCTTTATGGAAGCATTAGCAGCCAATGGTACAACCAACATCCAGACATCTGTAACAGGAGTGACAGTCAGCAAGCGAAGGTTTATTGATGACAGGAGAGATCAGCCCTTTGATAAAAGGCTACGTTTCAGCGTGAGACAAACGGAGAGCGCGTACCGGTACAGAGACATTGTTGTCAGGAAACAAGATGGATTCACACACATTTTGCTATCAACAAAATCGTCAGAAAATAATTCATTAAATCCAGAGGTCAGAACAATTCTGATTTTGGGAGGGGAGGGGATGGGAATTTGAAGTCCTTGCCTTTTTTCTGCTTGTTATTCAGGCACAAATGTACACAGAACACGATACAGGTTCTTACTTGCAAGATGTTATATGTACAGTTGACTCTATGTGTAACTCACTTGCATTTAAAAATTCTGTTACCTGACCATGTTGATGTGTACTGTCTTTTATGAGATGTGCAGTGATTTACAAAGTGCAACTTGAAAAAACCTTTAGCCTCAATTAAGGTTCTTTTTTTTTTCTGTACTGGTTGCATATGCCATCTGCTGTCCAAATTACAGAAATGCTGAATGAGTGCTTTAGTTACAGGTAACACCTAATAGATCTTTCCTTAATGATTTAATTATCTTTGTCTAATTACATTTTTGAAATGCAAAGCTTCTAATACATTAACTTCCTTTTTTTGGATAATGAAGGAAGTTAACTTTTCTAATAAGATGGTTGAGTGGATCCTAAGGAAAAATTAAAGATGTTGAAGGGTCTCATAGGGGGAGGAAGGGAAGAGAACAACATGCTCCTTTGTAATGATGGATTAAAATGATTCTTATGAAATTTTTATTTTCCAGGTAATGAAGGAAGTCCAAAGTGCACTGAACACAGCAGCTGCAGATGACAGTAAACTTGTGCTGTTCAGTGCAGTTGGTAGCATTTTCTGCTGTGGTCTTGATTTTATTTATTTTATACGACGTTTAACGGATGATAGAAAAAAGGAAAGCACTAAGATGGCAGAAGCTATTAGGTATGTATGGCTATCTTCAGTCATCTGATGGGTATTGTTCATCATATGGCCTAGCTTGTTCTATCTTTATTTCAGAAGCCTCTTATTCAAAAATATCTCAGGCATTCACCTGTTACATTATAGAGCGCAGCACTTCTTTATGCTTCTTGTCCTTTTCTATTTGGGTTGTCATTTCATGCATTTTTAATTTTAAATTTTAACTGTGAAAACTGGGGGTATTGCAATACTCCTCCAGTTAAAACCAATATTAAAATACTTCAATAGCCTTAGGGTTTCCAGAAAACAAATTTAATACACCAAAATTCAAGACATTTATTGAATGAGTAAATTGATATAGTACATTCAGAGAAGTGGAATGATGGATATGTTAGAGGAATAGATTAATAGTGGTGATCATCATCCCAGTGCCAGGTACCAAACCTAGTATTTAAACAAATTGATCTGAACTATTACTAAGTAGAAGAAAATATATGGAAAAAAGTATGGATCTTGGAGACACATTTTAACAATACAAACAAGTACATTTGAGCACTGGTTTTGACATCATGGTCTCTTGCATTCTTCCACAGTATCTATATTCTTTCAGAGCCCTTCTTCCGTTATTGTTATCAATGGTCATGTTTCTAAAAAAAAGGCCATGGACATGTAAAGCCTGTTTCATTGGAAGCACAGTTGGCTCATGAAGATGATTATAGTTATTTTAATCAAAGGGAATTCTTAAGTCATTTCATGTAAAAATTGCTTATGCAGTGACTTCAGGTATGGCCAGAAGCTCTTAGCACTGAGCTTCTATCACTATTTTCATTTGGGCCCTTCCAGAAACCAATTTTGTCACTTAATGTTCATTGTTAATAAAATGAGGAAGATGACTTAAAAGACTTAGGAACATGTACCCTCCCTTTCAAATAAGGCATTTTTCATGTACATTCTAGAAATGGTCCTCTCTGGGATATTCAGACATGATTAAAATTATCTTAAGTGTCTGGATGGGATGTTTGTATGATGCATGAGATGGTTCTAGGTTTAGATTTGTGTTTTTTGCATTTAGCTATTTCAGTTCACTAGAATGAGTTAAGGAGGAGTGTGATAACCTTTAGTGTTAAATGGAATATAGTGAAATTGTTCTGTTATGCAGAAATCCAAAAATTTGTAACAGATAGGGAGCAAACTTTAAAATTACATGTGTATGTATTCATACACATGTGACTGTTTTTTTCTAAGAAGCTTTTGGAGGCATTACTGTTTGAGAACAGAGAAGCATCCATATTTTGTGGGTACTGGAATGAATTGTCATTTTTTGTTGTCAATGAGGATGAGAATATGCATATGCCACCTAATAGTCTAGTACCCAGAGCATTATTACTGACTAAAAGAAGGGAGATGGGGACGTTTACAGATGTGTGATATGGGGTAATAGAGCTCTACTATTAATGTTCATCGTTTTAAAAAGCAGATTTATTTGTTAAGAGCTCCTCAAGGAAGACCAATAATGCTTTGGCCATCTTCATTTTTACCTTATTACTGTCACTTAAAAACACAGGTAAATACCTTACGCTGATGCCATACATAAATGCAGTGAGGACCAAGCAGGGCTGTGCCACCCAGAGGTGTGGAAAGGCTGCAGCCTTATCTGGGAGCTGTGGGACACATGGATATGTATACCAAAGTGCTGTATCAGCTGATGCTTGTAGAGGGGTGTTAAAGCTGCACCTGCCCAACTACTATGATGGGTTGGGCTGGGAGCGATGGTAGGCTTTTACAGAACCAGAAAATGGTTGAGGTTGGAAGGGACATTTGCAGGTCATCTTGTTCAACCTGTTCAAACAAGGTCACCTAGAGCAGGTTGGCCAGGACCATTTCCTGCGGTTCTTTTTTAAATCTCCCAAGACTGTGAGTCCATGACCTTGTTGGCTGCCTTTTTGATCACCCTCATAGTAAGAAAGTGTTTCCTGCTGTTCAGAGGGAACCTCCCATGTTTCAGTTTGTGCCCACTGCCTCAATGGGCACCACTGAAAAGAGCCTGGGTCTGTCTTTGCATCCCCTTTAAGATACTTTTTTACACTTTGATGACATCCCCTGAGCCTTCTCTTCTCCAGCCTGAGCATGCCCAGCTCACTGAGCCCCTGGGTCACCTTGATGCCCCTTTGCTAGATCAGCTTGGAGTCTCCCTTTCACTGAGGAGACCATAATAACACTGGAGCTGAGTAGGGGGGCAGGATCAACTCCTGCACACTCCACACAACATTCCTCCTAAAGCAGTGCAGGATAGCACTGGCACACTGCTGGCTCAAGTTCAACTTGATATCCACTGGGAACCCTAGCTCAATTTCTGCCAAGCTGCTTTCCAGCTTGTCTTCCAGCATACATTGATGCCTGGGGGTGTTCCTCCCTGGGCACAATGCTTTGCCCTTCCCTTGTTTAGCTTTAGGAGGTTCCTGTCAGCTCATTTCTCCAGCCAGTCAAGGTCCCTCTGGATGGCAGCACAATCCTCTGGTGTATCAGCCTGGTTTTGTATCCTGAGCAAACTCACTCAGGATAAGCTCTTCCCCATCAACCAAATCATCAGCAAAGCTGTTGAACAGTGCTGCACCCATCACTGACCCCATGGGGTGCAACAATTAAATCACTGGCCTGTGCCATGAGTCACCACCCTCTGGGCCAGCCATTCCCACATTTTCCAGTCCACCTCACTGTCTGCTCATCCAGCTCATACATCAACAGCGTGACTCTGAAACTCTTATGTGAGACAGTGCTGAAATCCTCACTTTGAGGTCTGCATAGACAATATCCACCTCTCTCCCCTCATCTACCAAATAACCACCTCATTGTGGAAGGTTATCAGGTTGGGTTTGAAAGTGATGTTACTGTGAAGATGAATTATTATGCAGTTTTCAAGGGCTGTTTTATTTTACACTCTCAATATATGTAGTGAGCGCATGTTTCTGTTTCTCTTCAGGAATTTTGTGAATACTTTTATTCAGTTTAAGAAGCCTATCATTGTAGCAGTAAATGGCCCAGCCATTGGACTTGGAGCATCTATATTGCCTCTGTGTGACGTGGTCTGGGCCAACGAGAAGGCCTGGTTTCAGACACCATACACTACTTTTGGACAAAGTCCAGATGGATGTTCATCCCTTACATTCCCTCGGATTATGGGCCTGGCTTCTGTAAGTAGCTTGCAGGGTAGGGGCTGACAGCTTCACAATTCAGTTGGGATAATTTATCCAGTGTGATTTCAAGACTTTTTGCCTTCCTTTTTCTTAATTTTTTTCTTTCTCTCATGAAAACCTTTCATGAGAAGCCACCCTTTATAGCTTTTCTGCTCCATGCTCTTACAATTTACTCTTCACCTGCATGCACAAAACAGAAAGCAGGCACGGGATTTAATCCCCCCTTTGACCCTGATGGTGTCAGAAGGATCATGTCCTGTGTACCCAGACACACCTCCCCTGCTGCTGCCTCGTGGGGACCAGCCACAGGTGTCTCGCATTCAGCACAGCACCAGTGTGGCACTTGGTGTCACTGCACAGCAGAGCACTGTGACACCAGCCAGGAGCAGTCTTATACCACTATGCAAATTAACTATTTCAGCTTCCATGCACCCCTAACAAAAAGCTACTTAAGAATCTCCAACCTATGTTATTTTCATGTTGCTCAGTGTTCTTTCACGCTGTGTTCTTTGAAGACTTAGACCTATGTCCTATTCCAGTTTGGACAGTATGAAACAAGTGCTTGTGGCTACACCTGTTTTCCAAAATCACTGTTTGTTATAAAAGCCATTTCTTCCCTGTAGGTATTTATTGATTTTCTTCCCTGTAGGTATTTATTGATTTAAAATATATATATTAAAACACCAGTTGTAAAAGATCTAATAGCTAATTGTGTCATATTTGGATTTAGTTATTAGAAGAGAACAGAAAAGGTAACTGAAATTGATTAACAGTTATAAGAGTATCTTTAATATCTTAGCATCTTAGCATGTTTCAAATTACTGATTGTTCCTTTCCCTTTTTATTTGGCCATCCATCCATTCATCCATCCATTCCATACATCCTCGTCCTTTAAAGACTTGTGGTTGTTACTTTTCATTTCTTTAGAAGTTGTACAAAAAATACAAGCTCTTCCCTAGTGCACTCTTTCATGTGTGTTTGTGAATGCTCTCATTCTTAAATATAAAGATTTTAGTTGAAAGCTTCCAGTGGTAAGAATTCCAAAATGATCAGTGCAAAAAGGGAAAAAAATCCACTGTTTTTGTAATATCCTTGACACTCTGCAGCAAAGTAGTGTCTCTATGGGACAAAGCTGAACTTTACTCAGTACATTTCATGAAATATGTTCAGAATCCATACTGAAGACTTTGATGTAGATATAGAAGATATGTTTTTGAAGATATGTATAGGAGATACAGAAGTATGTTTTTGTCTGTAAAAGAGAGAGAGAGAAGTCAGCAGGAAGATGTTATGAGTGAAATGCAAAACATTCAGGAGAAAAAATATACAAAGGAAAAAATTAAGGCCTCTGTGTGCATCATAACATTTTCTACAAATATATCAATTCATCAGGAGTAGCGCCACCCCTAACTCTTGTAAGTCAGTCTTAAAATGCAATGTTGTTAGCTGCAGCTATGTAAAAATGTTCCATTGCAAGATTCCTGGAAATATCTTCCATGTGGGGTCAGTCACCTTCTGTGGATGAGCAGGTCTATCATGGATGGGGATTTTTTTCCCTTGTTTTCAACCTCAACCATGGGTTCATTCCAGGAAATTTGAAGCCCAAACCTTAGGCTTCAAAACTGATACCATCTTGGAATTACCAAGAATTTTAGAAGTGTCCCTAAACTTGGCTTTTGAGTTTTGAAAATAATCTGTAATACATTGAGGTGATGTCTGTATGGGGAGATGTTATTATGGATCTGCCATGGAGCTCTTGCTCTGGTTGTCAGGTCCTAGATATGAAGGCCAGGAGCTGTGTGATCACACATCACACACTGGGTCTCCCTGCCAGGCCCCAGCACACTTGGCAGGATGCCTTAGCTTTTCTGTCAGTCAGGAGGGAAACACAGTTCCATAGTGCCTGGAGTCCCTGTCACAGCCAGGATCTGGGGTGGCTCAGAGGCCAGCTGCCTCCTGGTCGTTGTGCAAGAGAGCTGAGCTGCTCCATGGCCCCTGGTGCCTGTGGCCTTGCACCAAAGGACCCTGGTGAACCTCAAAGTCCTCACTGGAAGAGAGTCCAGAGGTCCAAGTGAAGTTCCTCTGTGAAAGGAGATATTTTCTACTCAGAGCAGAAAATGAAGGTTGCTAATGAGAATCTTAGTGAAATATTTTTGTCACATTCATTTCTATGGCTGTAGTATATTTCTTAGAAAGTAACCACCAAGTAAGTTAACTTTTACAGCAGGTACAAGGCATGATTATGATTAAAGCTTGTTTAGCAGTTGGTCTCCTGCAGATGTTGTGTATAGATCAAAAGTGAAGATGCCAGAGCAAGAGATTTCCCTTCAAAACCTGTCAAGTGAGAACATCAATGGGAATGTTCATTTCTTGTGAGACTTTGTGCTAATACTGTGATACAGCTGGCAGAAATAAGATAGCTGCACCATTCTTACTTAGGGTGTTTCATGTTCAGGGGAACTCAGCAGTTGCAACTATGTTTTAGAGGAAAAAAAAGGCTTTCTAGCATTGGTTTTTATCCTTGCAAAGATACATGTGAAGAATATGTAGACCTAACCACCTGGCTTAAATGCTCGCCTGTCATAACTATTAGTTAGATTGACTTCACATTTTGATCTTTCATAGAAATGTTAAGTGGTTTTTAAATTATTTTGGAAGACTAATTTTTCCCCACCTGTGTAGGAAAAAGCATTCCATTTTTAGACAACCATGTGTACATCTCTGATTTTTATCTAGTATTTCAGGTTATTATTATTCACATACATTCTGGAAAATGAGAAGGAATGGTTAATGAACCTGTATATTTGATACTGTGTTCACAGAAGGTAGAACTATAGGGTATTGAACTCTATCATAGTGCAAGAGATTTGGGTTTTTATCAACTAATATATGTGAATCACAGCTTTCCATAGTAACTGTGAGAGATGTGCTGATGGTAAAATATGCCAGGAAACTGGCTGGGTTTTTTTCTTGCATTCCTGATGGACTGGCAGTCAGGAAGTTAAATGCCAGTAGAGCCCAGACTTTGTATTTTATTAGAAAGGAACAAATAAGAGACTACAGAGTTTCCAAATTGCTTCACATGTAAAATACAATACTAGGAACATGGTAGCATAGCAAATAAATACTTATTTATTAAGTTAATAATTCATTATTTGAGATCCTTAACTGAAAGTTGCTGAAATAATTACCAGAAGTTCTACTATTGGAAAACATTAAAAACCTCAGTATTTTCCCCTCAGAAGTGTTACACCTGTCAGGTTTGTGTTTTAGAACAGCCTTATTTCCTATATTTCATGAATCCACTAATGGGTTTGTCACATTTTTCAGTGGAAATAAATCATTATGAAACAATAACACTGATTTTTTTTTTTTGAGGTTGACTATTACTCTGACTTTTTAATTTCCACTGCCTGTTTCCATGTAAATGTCACTGCAAACTGTATAAAAAGCTTCACAAAAGCTAGAATTAAAGTGGCTGTAGGACAAAACTTTAATGGGGAAATTGGTAGATAGTAAAGTGCATGATAATTACAAATCAAAAACATTTGCAGAACTAGAGAGAGCATCTTGTTGCATAGAAGGTAGTACTTGATTCTGTGAGATGTGAAGGAAGGCTAGTTCGAGGAGGTTTAGTCCGACTGTAACTCTTATTAACCCTAGTTGGCTTGAAGTGCAGAAGACAATGATCTTTTTAATGTCGTTTTGGGTAAGGGCGCATGTGGCTGCAAATAGTTTGGACAGGGCTCCCAGGCGTAGGCATAGGGTTAGGGCAGTTTGGTTGTTGCTGAACAGGGGGTGAGTTCAGATGACCAGGAAGATTCCAGCTACTACTATTGTGCTAGAGTGGAGTAGGGCGGATATGGGGGTTGGTCCTTCTATCGCAGCTGGGATACAACCATGTGCAAGATCTTTTAAATACTGGGGGTTTTTAATAAGACTGCTACATCAGATACTTAAAGGATTTATCATTTCAGTATTGGACTCTTGAAGAAAATGTAATGTTTGTTTTCTCTGAATTTGGTCAGAAATTGGAATACATCATTATAAAGGGCAAGCTGATGTGTTTATTGCTGTTTTACAGATTTGCCAGGCATTATAACCTATTCTCACATACACAGATAACCAAGTGAGCAATACTGTAAGAAAGCCAGACCTAACAAATATTCACAGCCAGGAAATGACTAAAGACATTTTCACATTTAACCATTAATCATAGACATCCACATTTCAATAACTACTGACCTAGTACTGGTCAACAACACAGATCAGCCAGCTTGTAAGCCAGTATTTTTCTTTTTTTTAATTAAAACTTGGAAGAGCTGTAATAAAACTATTTCAAACAGTGCAGGCATTTTTCTTATTTGTTTTGAACATTTTTCCTTTGAGTTTTGTCTCATTACATTTCATACCAGAAGTAACTTTTTATCCCTTCAGGCCAATGAAATGTTGTTCAGTGGAAGGAAGCTGACGGCGCAGGAAGCTTGTGCCAAAGGACTCGTCTCCCAAGTGTTCTGGCCAGGAACATTCACACAGGAAGTAATGGTTCGAATTAAAGAACTTGTCACGTGTAATTCAGTTGTAAGTTTCCTTTATCTTCTTGTATTTTTATGATTAGATGAATAAGAATTAATCTAAGTAGTACTGGACTGCATCTTCTTGTCCTGGGGGGGAAAAAAAAGTCTTCTCATGAAACAAGGACTGCATTATAATACAGCAATGTTTTTTGACAAACGTTTATGTATCTTTTTGGTTTGGGTTTTTTTAGGATTCTTTTTAAAGTTTCTATCTGATTCTTCTTAACTACAGTGTGTACTGTGACATTTGATAAGGAACATAAACTAAACCAGCATTGGATTTTTATAATGTAATTTGGTATTAACAGAGTTCCTGAAGTCCAACTTACTCTAATCAACAGTATTAACAGTTGCCCTAACATCTACACAGAAACACAGAAATCTTGAGTTAGGTCGAGTTCTAATTTAAATTACCAAGGAAATAAGTACAGTCTTTGAGGTTGTGCTGGACTTTGTTTTATGAGTAAAACATAGTGGTTGTATGTGCTACTGGCAGTTGCACAAGATGGCATCAAATAGTGGTAATTTTAACCTTCTTACAACGAAAGATGCAGTACAAATTAACTGTTCTATGCATTAGAAATTTTGGATTTTAAAAGCAAATTATTAATTTTCTAAACAAACAAACAAATGAGATTTTTTTCAGTGTCTTTTAAGTGCTCAAGAAATCAATATCTGGCCACTTGTTAGAGCAGTTTAGGATGAAAGTGTTATGATTAGCCTTCACTACTGTGGACTTGCACTTTCCTTACAAAAGTTAAAAAACCGTATAAATACATTTTTTCATGGTTATTTTATGATTTTCATTATTTTCACACTTTTGTGCACTTTTAAATTGTGGTGGTATAAGGCAAAGGAAATTTTATGGGATGCCACAAGGAAGATGGCATTTCTTACAAGAGAAACATTTCTTACAGTCATAGTAATGAATTGATAAGCTTAAGTTGATAATCAGCTCCAGCATTTGTCCACATAAACCTGTTATATGCCCATAGAAGCACCTGGGGTGCTCATTTCTCACCCAACTCCCCCTTTTTTTTCATTTTGGCCCAGGTACTTGAAGAATCCAAAGCTTTAGTACGGAACATCATGAAGGTGGACTTGGAACAAGCAAATGAAAAGGAGTGTGAAGTTTTGAAGAAAATCTGGGGCTCAGCACAAGGGATGGACTCAATGTTAAAATATCTGCAGAACAGAATTGATGAATTCTGATGAGATGCCCGTGACACTGGAATTGTATTTCTTGGACATCGGGGCAAGCAAAATAAGCCCATTTAAAAAACCCTTATATAAACTAACCCCTTGCTCAGCTTGGGAACAGGAGTGGACACACACCCCCCTCCCCTTTTATTGTCAAGGGGTTTAAAAGTACTGTATCTCTTAAATTTGAACAAAACTCCTTTCTCCCTGATTGTTACATGCAGATGTATACACACACAAGTGTATGTGTGTGCATATATCTATATATGTCTTTTATATATATATATATTTATATATATATAGAGAGATATAAATGTAATATGTGTGAGAGTGTGTATGTAGACACACACACACACTAGGTTAAAAATCATAGAGTGCACTACCAAACATCTCTTTAAAAGCTCTAGTTTTTGTTATCTTTGGCTAGTACTGTATCAAATAGAGAATTAATTAAAAAGTGAATGGTGTTGCATTATTTTTTGTGTGGCAGGGAAGTCTGGAGTAATGCTTTTCTTTTTCATGAGAATACAGAATTGAAACGGGTATTAGCCAGCCCTTGCTTTCTCTGCCCAGTGAGTCAGCTTAGAGAAAAGGTGTTGTCTCAGAAGAAGGTTGAAATACCTCAAGTAATGGAACATTCTGAAACATTGGGGTAAATAAACCCTATTATGCTTAAATCTTACATATCCCCAAAAAGAGAGTGTGCTCAGGATTAATGCTAAGGAAACACTCTGTTATTTTTGGGGGGGGAGGTATGGAGGGGTGGGAGGAAGGGGCAGGAGTATGTCTGATTCTTACCCAGACAGCATGAAGAAACCACTGTCTCTTAGAGAAAGGGAATGAGGGAGAGCCAGAGGGAAATGGAAGGGGGAAGGAAGGAAAAAAAAAAAAAAAAAACAAAAAAACCACAAAAAAGCTTGTTTTGCAGTATTAGTGAATCACTGAATATCTTACATATGAACATCCTAAGTTATAAGTTAGTTTTTGTGGGTTTTTAAAAAGCCTCTCTGGGTTGTTTTTTTGTTTGTTTGTTTGGGGGGTTTTATTTGTTTATTTTGGTTTTTTAATAACTACATAAGTGCTCCTGTTGCTGGGTGAAAATACTACTTTATATACAGTTTGGGTTTTGTTTTTGGTTCTTTTTTCCTATTTGCTGGTTTAATTGATGTATTACACCAAAAATGCATTTTATGTTCATAAATTTTAGGTTCACTTAGAATATATTATTTAATAAGTTAATTCTTTTGGCACACTATTAAGTAAAAAAAAAAACCTCTTTAAAAAAAACTACCTTATATTAGATGTTTAATGTTCTTTGTCTATGCTTTTTTATTATTTGAAATATACACTATATGCAGTATGGTGTAAAAGAGTGCCCTGTGTAAATAGACCTATTTTGCATTCCTTTCAGGAGTGGTTATTGATTCCTGACTGCAGATATCTATTATTACTTGGGTATCTGTGCTTGCAATCTTATTGAATGTATTATGAAGAATGAAAATGAAATCAAACCTTATTTTTGTACAGTTTTGAACTTTTTACTTGGAACTGACCCACCTCCCCTTCCCAGTGGAGAGCTGTACAGTGTGTAAATCTGCCTTTACCTTGAATTGGTACAGTATTTTTGCATCTGTGGGACCTACTTCTTTGTTCTAGTAGTTTGAACTATATATAAACTGTACAATCTGTAAAGTTTTTATAGAATAAATATTCAGCTGTGAAAACTGGTTAAATAAAACTAATATTTCTTAACACATTTTAAATGTGGTTCTCTCACAGAGTTGTCTTTTTCAAAGACACTTCCATTCTAGTTTTGAAGTTGCTGAAACAAATCTTGTAACTTAGAGGCTTGCTTTAATACTTGTTTTATGTTGTTTAAAAAGCTCTTAATTTCCTTCAAATTAAAATTTGAATATTAATTTATTGATGTAAATTTTATTTAAGTTTTCTCTAACAAGAGGTAGATGGGGAAAGAAGACATAGGGAGTCATTCTGCTTTTAATTATTTAGTTAGAGTTCAAACTAATATTCAGTAAATGCTTTTTTGCAAGCTATTAAACAAGACTGTTTTCCTTACAATAGTGGGGGTTAAGTTAGAATTCCTTGGTTGAATTTGATTTTAGTGAAAAGAAGAATAAAAGATACCTTTACCTATGCATTTTGTAATGTCAAACCTTTTAGAGTTCAATGTGTATAAAGATTGCTTTTCTAGCACCTCTAAGGCCATAGTGTTTATATATATATATATATATATGTATTAGCTGGGGGGGGGTTATTTATGCTTTCTTTAAACATGAAAGAACTGTTACAGGGAAGACATTTAGAATTAAATCAGTTGAAGGTACAGGCAGTTCACCTGAAAAAATAATTCTACTTAATTCATTTTTTTGTGTTGCTATCAGTCAGGCTGTTATGCTGCCTACAGTTTGCATGATAAAATGGGAATAATTTATTGACTGTTTTAAATTCCTGACTGGAAAAAGTCATTCAGGCCACTTCCTTTGTCAGTAACTAACTTGACACTATTAACAAATTTCTCATGCATAAGTGGCACACACCTTTTGTCCATACACTGGACTACAGGAATAATGTTTCTTCAGGAAAACACTGTCCCATTCTTTTCAGCATGGGTCAGTGAGTATCTTTTGATGTGTGTGAAGGTTACAGTCAAGTCTAGTTCGGTCTCTGCAAAGCCATAATAGAATGACAGGAACATTATAGACCTCTAATAACAAGCAAGATAAGCTGAAATATCATAGAAAGTGACTTAGGACATTTTTTTAAGAGTGTTTTCAAAGCTTTTCTTCACAGAAGAGACAGGTCTTTGTTGAGCCTGATTCATGGCTGATGCTTGTAGTGTTTTACATAAGTTTGCAGTACTGCATACATTACCTAACCTGAAGCATCAGTTTTAGGCTTTGATGACTGAATCCAACCATAGTCACAGATGTTCTCCCAGACATATGTGAACTCTGCAGCTAGCATTTCTTCTAAAGCTCTAGATTTGGGGTCCACAGCCTCCCAGAAGTACTTCAAAATGGATCTTCTGTGTTAATTCTTTTGTGAATTTGGAGGATTTTGGAAGAGCACAAATTGTATCTTTGTAAATGACTGCCAAGAGAACTTCCATAGGGCTTTTTTTTTTTCTAAACAGAAAGTTTCCTGGTTTTCCTCCTTCAGGCACAAAGGCAAATCTCCTGTTTGGGTGCCAGTGTCTAGTCAATGGCTAGCAGAATTAGGAATAATGGTATTGGAATATAAAATTCAGCTAGTTTTATAGCCCTGCTCATTCCTGACCCCTGCATCTCCTGTCAAGACTATCCATTATCCTGACTGTAATCGCTACTACACAATTTGCTTACATTAGTTATGGAACATAGAGACAATTTGTGAGGCAGCTGGCTGTGTTTGTGCTGAAATTGAAAAGTAGCACAGGAGCCTTGATGATGCAGTGTAGGAGTTTGAGTTTTCTTTCTGAAATAGGCAACAGCCCAGGCACTACCCAAAACCGCATTGGGCACTGGACTGCACCAACCACTTTCCCCATGGAAGTTCTATCACATTTAAATTTATTTTTGGAAGGAAATAAGAGAACTTTTCTCCTGATGAACAAATAGCAGCAGAGACCCATGGGCTGAAGGTACTTGGAGCTGTTTGAAAGCCACCTGTGTGCACTTAATCCCACCATCTGCTGATGCACAGCTTGGAGCAAAAATCAGAGCAAGGTCTTAACCTTGTAAGCTAGCCTACAATATTTTGGGGTAATCTGCAGATCTAAACCTGCCTGTAGATTTTTTTCTGTGTTCACAAATCTGGGATTTGAAACAGTTCCTGTGAGAAAGTCCTCTACTGGATTGACAACATTGCTAAGAGACACTTCCCTGTAATTCAGAAACTGCACCATTATTATTATGGAAAAATGTTCAGGTGAATTAAATTACCTATTTAGTGGGATTAATTTCCTAAAGTCATGGATACTTGGAAAGAATAGAAAAAAACCACATAATACTGAGCTATAAATTACTTAACTGGATAAAACAGGACTTGAACCAGTTAGGGAATGAGGCAGCAAACAAAACATTTCTGCCAAATGGACAGGTAAAACTTACTTCAATAAATGGAGCCAATGCTCTGCCTGGGTTTGTTGCTGGAAGTTAGGCGCTTTCACATTGATCTGGGACATGACAAGTGTGCTTCGGGGAGAGTATGAGGAGAGTAGGAGGAAGGAAATGCCTCAACTCACGGCTTGCCACATGATTTTCCATCCTAAGGAACTGCCACTAGCTGTCAACACAGACTGTTACAGAGCTTGCAACAGGTTTAGAGTTGGCAACCTTCAGTCATGGAGCTCAGGAGCTCAAGTCTACTGGAGATGGGACACTGGTGGGTTTGCCTTTCCAAGGAAAGAAGTCTCTGGAAGGAGAGCATCTGTATGGTACATCATGGTCCTGCCTTGTACTGCCCCTCAGATTTTTTTAGGAAATACTCATAGCCCTCTGCATTTTTTTTCCTTACTCAGGGGGGATATGACTGAAGTCCTGCACCAAGCTTCCTAACAAACAAACCCTAAATATAATTATCTCTTGAGGTACTCACAGGATGAAAAGTGGTTTGATGGGCAAAGATGCTGAAGTGTGATGCAAAATGAGAAGATTGTGATTAAACTCTGGTCCTCCTCATCCTTCATGCACAGGGGAAAATACAACAAATAAGTAGAATTAGAAACCACCAAAACAACAGTGTGTAGGACATAAAAGGAGCTACAGAAAGAAGTAGAGGAGTGGCAGCTGTTCTCCCTGAAGTCCTCATTCTTACTGTGCTCAATTCTGGAAGAGCTACAGTTGACAAGAACATCAGGTGTTTGTATAGCTGTTCCACACAGTCTGGAGGACATTATCAGCACCTGTGTCTAGGCTCAGATTTTGAGTCTCAGGCCCTGGTCTTCATAGGGGACTTCAACCACCCTGATATCTCCTGGAAGGACAACACAGAGAAGGGAAGGCACAGGCAGTGCAAGGAGGATGGAGCCAGCAAGATTAGATCAGCAAACAGATTTTTCACAGATATTAAACATTTTAAACATAATTGGTTGAAAACAGTTTTCAATGAGGAAAAGAAAAAGCAGTAGGTGTGCAAGAATTATATTAATGAGGTACCTCAAAACCTGAAAATAAGTGAGGCATTTCTGGAAATCTGTGGCTAGCCTACATTTAAAATGCCATTCAGCTCCTCACTGCACTTCCTAACAGCAGGATGCTTCCACCCAATGCTCACATGGTAAATTAATGCTTTGGGAATGAAACTCACTGAGCAAGAGATGTGACACCTCTCCTTCTAGACAGTTCTGGACACACAGGCATTAAAACCACAGTTTTGCCACTGAGCTGGGACAGGACCTGAGGGAACGGCCTGAAGTTGTGTCAGAGGAGGTTTAGGTTGGATATTAGAAAAAGGCTCTTTCCCCAGAGGGTGGTTGGGCACTGGAACAGGCTCCCCAGGGCAGTGGTCACAACACCAAGCCTGGGAGAGCTCAAGAAGCATTTGGACAATGCTCTCAGGCACATGGTGTGAGTCTTGGGATGTCCTACACAGGGCCAGGAATTGGACTTGCGATCCTTCTAACTCAGGATGCTCTGTGATTCTAAGCAATACAGCAGTCTGTAGTGCTAATATATACAAAATAATTAATTGAGTCATATAAAAATTGCCCAGAAGTTTCTGACTGCAGGGTTTGGTCGGCTGAAAATAAACGAGACTTGAGAAATCCTCAGCAGAGTCTTGTATCCCAGGAAGAGGCTTTGAACGCGGGAAGTTCCCTGAAGGACAGTACCTCGCCAGCACTACACAAGAACCTAACACATCATCATTATTTGCTCATCTCCGGCTTTTCTAGAGCTCCTGTGAGCCCATCCTGACCTAGAAGAGCAGCTGTAACCTTAGAAGAGCTGCAGCACCCACAGCCAGAGGTGCATTGTCGCTGAGCACAGCAGCCCGGCCGGGCGGGGCACGGCTGAGATAAGCGCCGGATTCTCCCTCAGGGCCCCTCCTCAAACTGAAACCACGGGAGGAGGAAGGAGAATCAGAGCATCCCTCCCCAAACCCACGGGCACCGCAGGAAAGAGGCACGGCCGGGATTAAGGAGCTCCTCCATCGCTGTTCCTATCGGGCACAGCAGGGGCTCTGTCTGAGGAGCTGCAGAGGGGCCGTGCCCGGACCCTGCAAATCCCTGATGGTGAAAGAGCAGGAGCAGCACTGCTCAGGCTCCAGCCTTGCCCACTGTCGCCCCTAGGCCCAGGCACTATCGGCACCTCACAGCTCGACCCCAGCTCACAGCAGCAGCCCTCCTGCCCTCCCTGATAACTGAAGCCATCCACACCTACCCCCTAGACATGAATAGGAGCTATCCAGTAGCCTCACAGGAGAAGTGGCTCATTCCTTCTGGAGAATGTGGGGCCAGGGGCAGGAGTGCAGTAAGCGCTGCCCCACCCCAGGCACCCTCAGGGCACGGCTCTTGCAGCCCAGGGGCTGCTGGTGCCCAACATCTGCTGCCAGCTGACAGAACAGGGCAAGAATCTTTCTGCTCATCACTAGCGACACCTTCAGAGCCATGTCGCACCTGTTTAATTGGAATTCCCTCAGACTCAATGGAAGAATTCGGAAATTGGACCAGAGCTCAAATTTATGGCAACTTAAGTAAGGCCTGGTCAAATTGGTGTACTAATCAATTGGTGTTTCCTCTTTGATTCATGTTCTGTGGAAAGGCATCAAAATACCTTGGAAGTGTTCACTGACCACCTGCCACAGAAACAGAGCAACTGTAAATGAGGAATGGTGCAAATGCCAAAGCCTCTCAGCCTTCAAATTCAAAATATATTTAGAAATTCGGTTTTGAACAGTAAAATTTAAAAACCCAGAGTGCTGTGGGCTTCCCAGGAGCAAGACCTGGCTTTGTAGGTTGGGGATTTGATCCTGTGGAGTGACACTCTGGCTTGTGGCTGCCTCTGATAGGATTACATTTATCAGGGAGCTGGAGGGCCTCTGCGACTCTGTGTCTCTGTGGGAACCCCTAAGGGGAAAATCAGGGTCTCCTCAAAACTGACAGGAAAATGTAAGACTTCCTCAAAGAAGAAAAGAAGCGAGGCAGAAGAAATCCAAGGGAAGAAGTGGAACTGTTCCTAACAATCATGATAATTGCAGTTTTGTAAGTTAGGCTGGCTGGGTGCCCAGAATGAGTAAAAAAACCCCAAACCAGTTTAACTGACAAGCATATAACCATTTGCATAGCCCTGCAGCAAAGCAAAATGACCTCCAACTTCTCAAAAATCTCAGTTATAGATTTTGAGAGAATGCTCTGTAGCTCCTCATATCTGCCTTTTTCTATTTGAGCAGATTAATGAACCTAGGCTTTAAAACAGTCATGAAGTTTTATATTTCTGACAGTAAGCATAAGAGTTATACACACAACTGTCAGTAAAAACAAACTGGAAATAAATCTTGCTTAAATTTTTTAAATCCCTTATTTAAAATATGATACATAATAAGCCAACTACACACACCCAATGCATAATATTCAGTAGTCAAATATATATCCTGCATGGATAATTTACCCAATAAGTTTATAGGGTTTTGCCCATCATAAGAATTTTAGCTACATTTTTGTCTCTAATGTTCTTTTTTTTTAAAGGTTTCACTAACAAGTCTCGTTGCATCATGACAACTTCAAACTCAGTTTCATCCCCCTGCCACAATGACTTACCATTGCAGCAGTACAATTTCTGAATTCAACACTTGTGAAAGTAAGGAATGTTCACAAAACTGCAGACCAAGGCATCCTGGCACAGCTTCAGAGCTTTACTTTAAAGGTTCTTTGTGCAAGATATATAGGATAGGGAAACTTTCACAAGGAATTCCAGGCTCTCTAGAGGTGGATGTCAGGCATCCTCCTTGATGTCCTCTGTGGTGAACAAAAAACTTAATTTCTTTTTCAAACAGAAAGTAGAACAGTGAAATTATTTTGGACTGTTATTTGATCTGCATGGGATTTTCCTGCCTAGAAAGAGTTAATCCATGAAGTAGTTTTCTTTATTTAGCAGGAATTACATATCCCCTGATTGAATCATACAAAATGAAGAATTATTAGAAATGGTGTCCCTCAGGTTTACTGAGGGAAGAGGCAGGAGCCACATGAAAGAGGAGCCCCTGTAAGGCTGAGCACTGTATTCTCCCTCATCTTTTGGATCAGTACAGAATCTGCCCCTGTGTTTAATGCCCTTCATCCCTCTCTGCTGCCTTGCCTTTTCTCAACCACCCTTGAAGCAGAACTTCACCAACACTCAGCAGCTTTTGACAAGGATATGTAAAACCTTTCCCAGCTGAAGAGGCCAGCAATAGCTGGAAAAGGAACATGGGTGCTAGAGGAAGCTTGGCACTTTTCTGGTTTGAGCTACCTGCAGCTGCTGCTGTACAAAATTAGAGAAACAGAGACATTTAGGCTCTTAATTGCCCATTCACACTGACATGAAGGGCTCACACAGGCCTTGAGCACTGCTGGCTACAATCTGCCCAAAATTACATTTACTACCTAATTTTAATTAGTTTATCTTTCCTAATGATTATTTTGTATCAGGAGAGCATAAGCAGTCCCTCAGGATCCAGTTCCTTTTTCTTTGAGCCTTTGTAATACACTAGTTTCTCAACCTTTGATGCCAGCTCCCTACATGCTCAGAATGACATAAATCACAATTTCATCTAATCTGCATCTTTTCTAACAAAAAGAAAGCCTATTTCTCTCCTAGCATTATGTCAGTATTCATCCTTGAAGTCCCCTGGAGCTGCATCCGATTCCTACCAGTGTACAAAAATGACTGGAGCAGAATCTTTTGGTTGCTTGTATTCAAATCCTTCTGTTTTGCTGTTATCCAGCTTTCCCACAAACCCAACTTGATGCCTGCTAGCACAATGCACAGTACCCTGGCTCAGGACTCGCTGTTTATGCTGCTCTGGACACGTCTCTTTCCCTGGCCCCCAGCATCTCTGTGCTTTATTTATTCTGCTGACTTGTGCCAAATGCTGAAGTCACAGTCTGAGTTTTCAGTTAACTCATATCACTACCCCTTTTTCCTATTCTTAATGTTTGTGAGGAAAGGCAATATCAGGTTTGAATGGCTCAGTCTTTTTCATAGCTGCCATACATTTACATAAGGGACAACTGTGGTTTATTTTCCTTTGCCCCTTCCCATGAAAACCTGGCAGCTCACAGTGCTCCATCCTTGTGCATTTGCATATCACCTGGGATAATCTGGACCTCACAGTGACATGGAGGTTAAGAAATATGAAGCTTATTTTGGCTCTGTTGTGATTCTGAATCCTAGCAGCCAACTTGCCTCTTTCAAAATGTCATTTTTCAGCAAAACCCACAGGCTTTTAGACTCTAATTCATCCCAAAAATACATTCAGATGAACAGGCTCCAGCCAGCTCTCACTTGCCGTGAAGCCAACATGCTAATAGAGCTCCATCTTTGCTTTCAAAAACCTCATGACAGGATAATTAACTTAATAGTCCAGACTTCTCTTGGGTCAGCTTCAATTCCTTTCCCAGAAAACTTCCCCAGGCTCTTGACAGTATCTCAAAACTGGTTTTCACTGTCTCACACTGTTACTGCACTTGACAGCCTGTTTCAGCATTTTCCCATGTACTAACCTTTTCCATCACCAAGGCAAGCCAGATGCCATTAAAGAGAAGGAAAACCAGGACTGATGGATCCCCTGGACAATCCCCCAGTACCTGGTAAAGAGGGCAATATCCTGCTGGCAGCAACACCCTCGGAGCAGCTGCAGGGACACAACTCAACAAGCTGATTGTCCAACTGCAGCACCACAAGGCAAGGACATTTCTGATCCTTCTTTAAGAAGGCAAATCAAGTTTAAAAACATTGGATTGGGTGAAACATTCTGCAGTGCACTTCCCTCTTCCACAGCCTCCCTTTTGTAGTAACAGCAAAATGTTTTGTGCAGCTTTGCTTCTCCTCTCAATGACTTTTTTTTAAAGGAAGTACCAGAAGGTATTAGTACTGCACTTCACATGGTGCTGCTAGCAGGCTATGGTGTTTCATGTTCAGCATGAGAACTGATTAGAAATTGGGCAAAGTGCTCAGAAGTTGCACCATTTCACTCTTAATGTGCTACTACCCATAGTGAATCCCTCAGTGAGAACATCCAGAAAGTTCTTCCAGGAAGGGTTTAGACAGCAGGAAAAAGTTTATACCCTCTGCAATAAAACCAACTGTAGTAATTTCAAATCACAGACACAGGGGAAAATCTGTGGAGGTCAAAAAACATCAACAACAACAAAAAAAGGCAAACTGAAGATGAGTAAAGTCAGGAGAAACTGAAGTCCACAACAAGCTGCTGCTTATTTCTACTTCTGAATGGAAACAGGATTCTTTGACAAAACTGATTCCAGAAAAATATGCCCCAGCTCAGGGTCACACAGAAGAACTCAGAGCTGATGAGAGGACTCAGCTCTAGGGCCCACTATCACCAAATGATGCCACCCACAGCAGTACTAATAAATAAGCCTGCATGCTTGCAACAAAAACATTTATATGCCTTTCATGGTCAATTATCAAGAGGCTTTTTTTCTTGCCATAGTCCTACAAGGTCAAGAAACCAAAAGAGTTTGCACAAGACTGATCAGCGTCTTGGTTTCTTTTGCACAGATTCTTGTATTTGTAGATTTTTCTCTTAGGACAGGGTAGTATCTCATCTCATTTGATTGTAAATGGAATAAACTTAAATGCTCAGAGGTATTTGGCATTGTGTTGCAGTGTGAAGCAACATCCTGTTTTAGCTCTCCCCAGAAGGGAGAGGTGTGCCAACCTCTCCCTTCCCCTGCCCCTTGCTAAGTGCTGTCCGTCAATCTTAACATTCCAGCAGGGGCGTCATCTTGTTGGTCAAGTTCCAAAGATGCCCCTCAGCCCTGGGGTCATTGGCCAGTCCAGGTGTCATTGTCGCCTGAGACTGCCCCCCTCCCACCTGGTTGGTGGCACACCTACCCCTTCCCCTCCCCCTTTCCCCAGGCTTAAAAAGACACGGGACCATGCGGTCGGCATTCTGTTGCAGCTGTTACCAAGATTTGGAGATCTGTGACCGCGGAATAAAACTCTGGATTAACCCTCTAGCAGAATCCATCTCCTTTTCCTCTCCACCTCGCCTAAAGCCTTTCCATTAGAGGTAAAAACTGAGTTCCTGCTTGCCTGGGCTTGTTCCAAGTGCCCAGCTGCAACATCCAGCCAGCCAGGGGTGTCTCTGAGGTGAAAACATCACAGCTGCCGCCTCTGGCCAAGCAGCAAGGGCCAGAAGAGCCCAGGCATGTTCCACCTGGTATTATTGGGATCATATTCCAATAGCATTGTAACCTATTTGTTCATTAGGAAGAAAAAAGGACAGGTTCTTACCAAATCCAGGACACTGTGGAAGAACCTAAGAGTTCTTTATGTACACTGCAATCAACTATCTAAACATTCTGTTCTCTTGTGACCACGAGACTCTCAGATTATTTAGAGATAAACATATCAGAACCTCATCTTTTGTCTGGAAAATACTGTATATCTTTCTAGACTGTTATTAAAAAGATTCAAGGCAAAATTTTTCATATTTAGTCTATGTCCAAGACCAATTTCTAAATCCATTTTCATCTTTATCCTTTCAGGGTTTTTTGCTGAAATTGAATTTGAAGGTAAAAAGGAGGCCAACCACAACCCTTTTAGAGTAGTAGTTGTATGATCTGCACACCTTAAAAACCCATGGTGCTTCTACCATGTCCTCACAAGTTACAGGGACAAGCACCTATGACATTTTGGACAAAGTCTGGTTCATGAAGCCATTTCTGTGTTATTGAAAAAGCTTCAGCCAAGCATCCATCATGTGTTACCACTGCAGTTTTCAACTTTGACAAACAGATGTCAGTGAATCCAGGAGGACTTGAACTTCCTGAGCCAACTCAGCAGTGCATACTCTGGAGTAAGACAAGAAAGAGCTGCTCCAGATTATGAAGCACCAAAGCAACCCTGCATGGGACAAGCCTACCTTCTGACAGTCATGCTAATGATTTTCTTCACAGCTCACCACTCAAGAGGTCCTTCAGCATATAATTCATCTGATCCAGCCATGCATTAGAGAAGAAGCAGAAGGAAGAGCAACTGCATCTAAAAAAATCTCACATTTAGTTGAAACTGAGCAGCAACTCCACTCTGAGCCCCCAGAGAGGAAAAGTCAGCATAGCTTATCATTCACAAAAGAAACAAATCTGTAGAACAAAACATTGGCTTTTCCACCTGATCTGCCAACATCAGTGAAGAGCTCTGCCTTGAGCTTGTGTGCTGTCTTACATGGAGGTGTCATGGCTACACTCCAAGATCCCACTTCCATAGGAGCTATACGAGATGTTCCCACGGCCAAAAATACCTTGGGGACTTGAAAGAAAACTACAGGAATTCTTCATTATTTAAAAAAGCACTCACTTCTCTTCAAGGGAAGGCAGAGAGGAGAGAGGTTCCCATGCATAGTAACAGGGGTGAGGTTGGGCTGGAAGCCCTTTTGAAGCCACATCTTATATCGCTTCCCGAAAACGTGTTCAATCCCTGCTGAATCTTGCCCCTCTAAATCTTTGTTGCAAGGCACAGAGCTCTGATTTCACTCTAACTTAATGAGAAGCTTAATGTCTAAATGTTTTGAGCGTTGCTTAGGGAATAGCAAAGAAAGCCTGGCAGCAAGAAGCAGAGAAAAAGGAAAGAAAAAAATTAAGTCTCTGACCCTTTGAGAAATCAGGGAACCAAAAAAGCATCCTACTGATTCTGCAAAGTTTAAGGGACTTCTATCAAGAGGGATCAAAACTTGGCTTCTAAACCTCATGTATAATCCCCAAAATAAAGGTTTGGCTGCTTCCCACCAAATGCATCAATTTTTGCCTAGATCACATGGAACTGACATGCTTATAATGGGAGTCATAATTAATAGTGTTTCAGCAAAACAATGCACGGGAATGTCTCCCTGCTCAACTGAAAGCAAAGTCCTACAGCTAAAAATCCCAGCCTTCCTCTCAGGGAGAGCAAAACAATGAATCTTACTGCAGAGTGACATATTCCAGGCAATTACAAGAGCTGCAGACCTCAAAGCCACACTCTGAGCACGACTGGAACATAAGTAGATTAGCAACTGCTAAGGACTGCTCTTCCTCCTGATTCACAAAGCGTGTTCCCACTCTGCTTTTGATGCCTTTAATGATGCTCAACCATTCTTTTAATAAGTAAAGCCATTTCACATTTTTATAAATATCCCAAATGCTCCATGTTACCCTTAGTTACCCTTCATCCCTCTGTTCTCTGCAATGCTGCTGACTAAATGGAGCCATGTTTTTCCAGCACATTACAGACTTGTCTTAAGCAGAGTAAGCCCCACCCCACTTCCTTCACTTACATCACCCTCCAGGTAGGTAGAGGAAAGACAGGACTTGTTTTGCCCTGAAGCCCTGGCCAGAACCACCCCGCCTCTGATTAGCAGTCTTCAGAGGAAAATGGATGCACCAAGCACCAATTGCAGGTTCTGAGGTAAATTCTGTGAACATTCAATGGTAACCTATGGCTCTCTCAGAGTGCTTTGCAAAGCAAGGAGCATCTCTGAGGCTGTTGCATTGAATGGGAAAGTGCCAGAGCAGCTCAGAACTGCTGAGCTATTTGTAGAAGGTCAGCCAGCAATTTGTTACCAGGGCTACAAGAAAAACCTGGAGGTCTCTATCACTGCACACCAGGCACCCTTCACTTTCTATCTCAAACTGTCTGTCCTCATGTCCTATCCAACCTCCCCCAAAAAAAACCCAACCAAAACGCCTCTACCAAATTTCCGCTTCCACCAGTGCAGGCTGTAGTAGAAGCCCAAAGAGCACTGTAATCCTTCACACTGTCTGCCAGCTAGTGTAGGTGGCTCACTACTCAGCACACCCACTTTTCTGCACCTCTGCTCTGAGAAGAAAAGGAAATGCACTTTGTGGGGCTGGGTATCCAGCTTGAAGGCTGCCAATGCCTTGGAGAATCAATTGTCACAAATAAACACCACAATGGTCTGCTTTTCTAAAGTTTTCAAAAGTCTGTATGGATTGCTGCTTTTTACAGATATAATCTGAAGGTGCTTATATACTTTTAAACACTTAATTCATGGTGTTTAACACTTAATTCATGGAGCTTGCAAACTCACACACTGAATTGCTAAAGGTCAGCTATTCCTACTGACCTTTAAGATCAGTGCAGGCACAGAGGTTCCATGAGTGTCACACTGTGACTCTGAAGTATTTAATATGAGAGATACAAGTCATGCCATCCTGAACAGCAGTACAGACATCAGTCAGTGACACCAGGAACACACCACCACCTTCCTGTCAGATCAGTCACAAGTACATGATATGGCATTTAAGTCAATTATAGGAAAGCAAATTATACCCAGTGATCACAAAGCTCAAAAATACACGAGCATATTTAAATCATTTTATGGGCCTACAACACCTTGTTCTGACACCAGGAGAGCTAAAGATGGATTTAGCACCTGACCAAAAAGCAGGCATAAAGACCAATGTACCACTGCTGGGTTTTGCATCTGCTCTGCAAAACTGACCATTTAAATTCTTCATTCCCATCAATAACAAAGAAGAAAACTCTCCATAAATAGGAGTCAGCATTGTTCAAATGACAGAAAAATGCCCAGATCATTAAGGATTTTATTCCATGCCAAACTACAAAAACTTGTGAAAACTGCTATGTTTTTGCAGTTTTATAGCACTAGCTCCTGTAGAGTCTTAAGACAAAGCCTTTTACAAATGCATACTCCTTCTGGCAGCACTGAATAGGGCTAAAAATTTCAACAGTGACAAAATTAGAAATACTTGTCTGCATGATAAATCAATAAATGTGCTGTTATTCAACTGTAACCACACAATAAAACTAAGCCCCTTTGCATTCTCTGTACCCCTACTGGAAGATGATGAAGAAAGGCTGTCAGTATCTATAGAACCTGGACATCTCCCCTAGGCATTAACAGCAATAATATTAATAACAATATTTATCTATATTTTACAGTGGGGTGAGGAGGGTGCAGAAGAGCCTATTCCAGTGCTTAGGATATTCTTCAATTACCCAAGTCAAACACATCCATATTCTAATAACTGAATTGTTCTAAGAAAGCCAGCTAAAAAAAACTTGCTTTAGCAAGGCTCCCTACTCTTTGCTTTCTGGAAAGCTGAAAACTGCTCAAAGTCACTTTAGCTCCCCCTTTTTTCTCTGTATACAGCTGCATTAAAATAAGTTCTGTTCAGTAGTGCTGGAAGCTACTTCCACGGGTGAAACAGAGGCCACTGCTTTATAAGTAGTTGCCTTAGTTTATAGAAGATATATCTGAAGTTCTTGTTACTATTCAGAAGGTGGTGGTTATTTAATAGCCCACTAATTCAATTAGTCTCCAGTTTTGGACTTTAAGCTCCACTCTGTGAATAAAAATTATAAAGAGAATCAGTTCAAGCATGTTCCAGAATAGCTGCCACATTAAGACAGAGTCAATTGCATGCATTAATCTTCAATTAACAGCATCAGAGGAACTATAATCTAGCAGCTAGAGTATTGGACTAGCTACAAAAAGCTTTCATTCTAATCCCAGATCAGCCACTGATTTGCTATGCAAAATCCCATGAGAAGGGGAAGAGAAACACCCCTCTAAGTTCTACTTTTCCTTTAAATCTTTTGTCTGCCTTACCATTTCTTTTCGTAGTAGCTGTAGCAGGGACACTCCCTGCATGAGCAAAACTCCACCGTGGCTCTGCAGCATTGGGTGAGCAGCCCAGCTGCTAATTGCAATTAACAGCAACATCAACAGAATCTGATCTATCTCAAGACAGTTGTAAATTTTTGGCATTTCTAGAACTTCTCTAAAAACCAAAGAGAGGCAGCCTGTAGCAAGGAATAATAAAAGCACACAAATTTCTTCCAACAAGAACATTATGGTCCATCTTTGTGAAACCTTCCTTGCTCCCACAATTGCTATTCAAACCCCAGGCTGATGAGATATGAACTTGGCTTTTTTTCCAGTCATCCAACTTTATATATTGACTAGCCTCTCCAAAATGGATATTTCCCAGTAAATAAGAACATGATGCAACCAGAAGAGAGCTGATGTTTCTCTTTCATTAAGCTCTGCCACCTCCCTTTCAAGCTGCCTTAGATTAGCACAGGTTCTGTCCCTCCTGCATTTCCTAAACCCTGCCTGTGCCTAGTATCCCTGTTTTCCCCCTGCATCTCCACAATCTGAGAAAGAAATTTCTCTTTCACATTCTTATCTCTAACTTTTCTCAGAGTCCCCTTATGCTAATATTCCTTTTCTCCCACAACCATCAATGGTGGTACAATCACAATCATTAGTCTCTCACTCTTCCTAAAGGGATGCACACTTTTATGGGATACCTACATACCTTTATTTCTCCAGACAGGTTTCTGATTCAGGCAGCATTTGCAAATCAAAAAGTCAGATATGTTCTATTTAGAGTGATTCTGTGCAACACATGTTACCCAGCTACCTCAGCTTTCATCTTCCTCTGTCAATATGAAAATTTGTCCTCTATTTGTTCTACACCAACCAGCTTATGAACACCCATAAACACTCAGTCAAAGATAGGGTGCCTGGAAAAGCACGTGGCCTTTGTGGCCCATTTCCAGAGGGTTCTGCTACTCCCCAGTAACCTCTCAACAAAATTCCCTCTCCATCCACCAGCAGAGAGGCTGAGGTTAAAGCAGAGCAATTCCCTAGCTCTCAAGGAGTGGCTTCTGTCCGCATTCCAGGACAACAAAACCTCTACTTCTCACACAACCAGCTTGCCTCAGGCTTGTCTCTGCATTCAGATATTTGGCTCTCCTTCCCCATGCAAGATAAAACACTCCCCCGAGGCAAAATTTTTTAGTAAGCACTTAGTTGCCTTTGATCTCAGAAGCAGCTGGTGCACAGCTGCTCCCCATTACTTTTGCAGCTCTCAGGAACATTTTGCATTTTCCTGTCCTCCCTTACAGGCAGGCACAAAGGGCAAGAACATCACCAGCAACCATCTTTCATTCTCAGGCAAAAGCTTTTATTTCCACCTCACGTGCCCTGCCCAATTCCTCCTTGAACCACTGCTCACCTGGCTGGGTCTCAGATCTTCCCTCTTAAGGGGATCCCCAAACGTGTGAGCAATGCCTTCCTGTTCGTCTTCTCAGCAAGGGTCTCCTCTGTGCTTGGGAGTCTCCTGGAGAGACAGAGTACTCCATATGGATGGTAAAGGGCAGGCTGCTGTACCTCATCTCAGGAAAAAAATACTACCTTGGGCTCTTTTTTTTTTTTTTTTTTTCCCCCAGGATGTAAGACAGGAATGAGATAGGTAAATTCCACCCCAGTTTTTCTTCTCTGCTACTACAAAATCCAGCAAGCACAGGAAAGCCTCTCTCCTTAGAGGTGAGTGCAACATTGGACCCTGCTAGGAAGCACGGTTAGCACAGTAGCACCTCACGGAGCCTCAGATTAGACCAACTGCAGTGCCTATTAACAACACGACGTTTCTCAATTTTACTTTATATCTGTTTAAAGAAAACAGGAGAAAGCTAGAAACCAACCCAGCAGTTCAAGTTACAGGATTCACAAACAGTATTTTAACCCCTTGCCTAGCTGGAAAAGCCATTTGAAGCCATCATCAGCAGACCACTACAGACTGTAGGATGCAGCACAGCCATCACCACGCTGAGCTTTGAGAAATGCTTGCAGTCCATGGCCTGTGTACACAGGAGGTGAAGGTAACCACTGACCAATCTGCTAAGATTTCCCTAGACATCCACAAAAAAAATTAAAAAGAAAAATTACCTTAATACTCACATTCTGAAGCAACTGGGAGCTGAAATCCTTTTTCTCAGCTTGCCTTCCAGAATGGCCTCACTGAGGCAATCACTGCACCCACCAGCACTTCTGCAGCTCCTTCTCCACAAAGGAGCCCAATGTGCTCATGCAACAATTAGAAAAAAACACTTTCACCTGATTCTCATTAGAAAAATCACTTCACCTGGTCCTACTGCTGCCACTTCAGAGTAGAGTCCTACAGCTGCTTCTGGAACCACTATGGGAAGCAAACCCACCCATAGAAGATTCTTACTTCTGGGTGGGTTTTTTTCCCCCTCGAGCAGAATATTTTACACTTAGTTTTATGCCCGTATACACTGTTGAGGAAAAGGTTTTACTAGAATCTGGTAGAAAGATGATCACATTCACAGGGCCTGCAGTTAGTAGCTCTGAATCTGCAAACTTCAATTTTTCATAAAAATGTAGGATTTTAAACTTTGTATTAGAATTTTTGCTACAGGTGTAGCTTCCAGGTGTAAAAACTTGACCTTCTGGTCAAGAGGAAAAAGGAAGATACTTCTTTACCAGTTTCTTTTATGTAAGTCCATAATGCCTCAACAGACACTTTCAAAAGCAGACTTCAGTCAACACTTAGGCCCTTCACACTGATGCACAGTCATGAAATACAACCGTGTTAAGTATTCCCTAGTCATGTGCCAAGGCAAGAATTTTCCCAGACTCTTGTACCATTGTCTGTTCAGTTTGTGATTGTGTGAGTCTGTGTCTGTACATGTATTTTCTGCTCCTGGCAGCCTACTAGAAACATCTCATGGCAGCACAATTTTGAGAAATAACGTCATGATTTAGAAAACTGCTGATTCTTTGGAGATGTGTTTGTAGGACATGTAGCAGACCTTGAGCAAAAGAGGGTTATGGGTAGTGGAGGGGTGTGCTAGACAAGTACCACCTGGTAAATCATCCAGCAGGATCCTCCTCACTGAAGAGAAACAATAAACAGATAAAAGTAGAGCTTAGCTGCTTCTCACAGTCCTTCTGCTTTTCTGTGCCACTCACCCTGACATTTCCACTACAGCTTTTCCCCAGTTTCCAGTGCCAATCTCTCACTCTATTAAGTGAACAGCTTCAATTTTAGCACTGCATTGGTACTTTAATGATACGTACCCACTCCTCAAAATAAACCCCAAATCCCACCTTCCCCAAACCACCATGCACCTTTCCATGGATTTCAACAGGAGTAGTGTGGATTCTTTATAGCTGCCTATGCTCTCAGCATGACTGCTTACTGTTAATGAAACCTGTTTCACATCAAGTGCATTGTGTGAGGGCACGTCCACAGCTTCCTTCCCAGAAACGTGTCTGCAATAACATCTCAGCTGCATGGGTTGGCCTGTAAGCAAGAACCACACCCTCCCTTTGAAAGTAGAGATTTTGTGTGCCTGTGTGTAGGTCAGTTAAGAAGGGAAGCAGCAGACTTTTGCCTCACTGTCAGAAACATACTTCTTCGGGCAATCGACTGTGATCTGCAAAATCAGGGGGGCAGGTCAGTAAGCTTTCAGTTTTTCCACGTTTAATGGGTGCTCCTCCCAGTGCCACACACCTTCTCCTCACCTTTATTCTCCTACCCCCTACCAAATCAAGGAGGCCACATCCACCTCCCCTTTGGGTTTTTTGCTAGCATGTAGGCTGAAATACCTTTAACAGGGATATGAAGGTTTTGCAGATCTTTAATGTAAAGAAATAAAACACTTAATCCCAAAATGAACTTTCCTGACAAATATTTTAGCTAGCAATATGTAAAGCTAACTTTCAAATTCCAAATTTGCTCCTGGAAAAGAAGGTTCCTGTGAAAAACTCTCAAAAACTTAACTTTTAGGAAAAGCTGTGAAGTTTTGTGAAGTTTTTCAGAAGGCATTGTGTAACAGTGAAGAAACAAAAATCCATTCCTTCCATTGGTGACAAATAACAAAAACATGATCAGACTCTTAGTACTTAATCTGTTACATAACTACCTGTACAAAAAATATTTTATTAGTTTTCTGTCAGTAACAAGGGATTATTAGAGAACTTCTTCTGTGGACATAGCTTTATGGAGGACAATCATCATGAGTTCCTACAGCCATGTGAAGCCAGTAGTCCAGATTTCTAAAAATGACAAAGTTGTACAAGTTCTCTCCTCCTTTGTGGAAACCATGTTCATTTTCTCTCCAGGAAACAGGGCTGTCTGCAAAGCCATGCACAGTTAAGGTCAGCCAGTGTGCCAGTTTTGGTTCACCAAAATAGCAACTGCAGGCAAGAAGACAAGATAATCAGTGATTATAATGGAATAGGCAGCACATTGTAGTCTACAGTATAAAGTAAAATAATCAAAGACACACTTCAGTGAAAAATGATTAACAGTTAAAAAGTTTAGTCCATAATAAATAAACTTGAAAGAAAATATTCAGAATACATTAGGGATCAAAGTAAGATAGATTGACCATCTATTATTCCTATCATAGTTTTATACATGGCAAATCTGCAAGTTGTAGCAATTAGAAAAAGTTCTAAGTTGTAAAGTAGCAGTTTTGACTTTCCTATAGCATGCACTGTCTTTCAGAAAATTGAAAATTTAATGAGAACAATTGCTATCAGGGAAGAAAAAGGACATTGGAAGAAGTAAAGTAGTCTAAGGCTATGCTTGACACAAATACTTTTACCACCAGAGAGGAAATAGATTATGAATAATCAAAGCCAGATACTATCCACTCTGCATTTTAAAAATGTAGGAGTACCATACAGCCAATTCTAAGATTCAGATTTATCTGAATCTTAGAAATGCAGACAAAAACCAAAGTCATGACTACATGGCTTCTTCAAATTCAAGGCATTCAAAATCGTCTTTTATATTTTATACTGATGTCAAGCTTCCAGTTAATTTCCTAATTAAAACAAAAGTCTACATTTATATATTTTGCTATTTATTTCCAACTGAAAAGTATTTAAAAGTGTTTTCAAACAAGAAGTGTTTGAGTACAAGTGCTATAGTAATGTGCTCCTGTCAGTCCTTACCACAGCTGCTCCAATAACTGAATAATCTTCTCAGGAATTATAAAGCCTGTGATTGTGCACAAAAATGCTTTTTCCACCACTGTGTTGGGCTCAGGGCAGCAATAGGTTGATAAGAAGCTGGAGGATTTGTTGTCTCTGGAAGAAAAAACAATGAGGTAACTGAAATAAATATGCTTTAAATATTCTATAGGATGTCTTAGTAATCAGAACTTGTACCAAACAAGTAGGATCTATGTATATCTAAATTAATGCCAAGTAACTAATGACAAAGCAACCAATACAAAAGATCTCATGGTGCTCTGGGTTAACCCTATAAGCACCCAAACACCACACAGCTGCTCCCTCACCCACTCCCACCTGGAACTGAAAGGGTAAAGGGAGAAAATGCATGGGTTGAGATGAAGACAATTTAATAAGCAGAGGAAAAGTTCCACACAAAGCAAAGCATGCAAAGGAATTCATTTACTACCTCCCAATGGCAGGCAGATGTGAAGTCATCTCCAGGAAGGCAGGGATTATAACTGACTCGGGAAGACAAACACTGGAACTCCGAACATTTCCCACCCATCCTTGCCCCAGCTTTTGCTGCTGAGCATGTCACCATATCCCATGATGTGAGATATCCCTCTGTTCAGCTGGGGTCTGCTGTCCTGCTGGCTTCTCTCCCAGCCTCCTGCCCACCCCCAGCCTCCTTACTGGCAGGGCCATAGGAGAGACAGAAAGAGGCCTTCAGACTGTGCAAGCCCTACCCATCAAGAGCTAAAACATTCCCTGTTACCAACACTCTTAGTCACAGATCCAAAGCACAGCACCACACCAGCTACTGCAAAGAAAATTAACTCTATCCCAGCCCAATCCAGTACATATGGGTACCCCTAAGAACACAGATAAAATCATTCAAGACTTACATAAACATTTAACTGCATAAAAGACTCTCACTTATAAAACAGTGTCTGTCTTAAGTTTTATTCAACTATTTCTTAAAATAAATTGTGGTTTTCCTTACTTAAAACATTTTTAAAGACCAAACAAATTCAAGTACTTACAAGCTAACTTGATTCAAGACAGCACCCAGCCATTCAAAGAGCTCCTCTGTACTGCAGGACTCCTCTGGTTTTCCTTGTAGATCATTACTTTGTAACACTGGACACTGCAAGTCCCTTAAGGTGCTGAATGTTATTTTTGGCTTCAGGGCCTGTATTTGGTTTTTTGAAAAGTATGACATCAATGTTGATCCCTCTGCACCTTAACAACACAGTACCACAAACAGCTGTTACAAAACTACTAAACAAAAGAAGCAGTGAATACGTGAAACATTTGTATATAAACAAAAAAAATGCAGTGTGAAACTGCTTGTATGCTTTTAATTCATGGCAGAACCTTACAATCTTCAGCTTCCTTATCTTCTTGGAAATACAAGTTAGTGCAAGATTCAGGAACTTAATACAGCTCAGTAAATTTGCTATCTCACTACGAAGTGTAGATTTGCCAATACAAAATTCAAGCAAATTAACTGCGTGAGTAATAAAATGAGCTTGTTAAAAAGATGAACTCAGAGTGTTCTTGAAAAGGAACAGATAAAATGGAGCAGGAATGTCATCTCAGAACAGCATTTTCCCTGAATAATGGAAAAGTGAACATGTGATTAGAGGTTTAAGAACAGATTTATCAATGATGTCAAGAGATATTCCAGAATAATCTGGAGCATAAAGACTGCAGAGAGAAGAAAGAGAAGAGGGTAAAGAAATCAAAATACATCACCAATGTCGCTTTACTAGAAGAATAAATTCACCCCTGCTCCCCTCTCCCTGATACCTCCTCACTGCAGTATGGCTGTAAGAATTAAATGTACCTTGATGGACTTGTGGGAAAGCACTACTAAGAGATCCAAAACACCAGGTACCTAGACTAAAAAACTAACCTAAGCTGGCATATTTTAAATTCAGAGATATCACCAACTTGGTTTTGAAGCAGGGAGGTAATTGACATGGAATAAATTCTCCTAAATTTCAAATTCCAGATAATATGTGCTATTTTCAAGAAGTAACAACGGGTGTCTAGGAGACCAAGAAATAATGCCTTACTCATGAAAAGTCTTAAGTGCAGAGGAACAGCTAGATACCACAGAAAAGGCATGTGTAAACAGCAGAAATTCAAGAATAGTGTAGAGTTCACTGTGGAACACTATATCTAAAATATCCTATCAGAAAATATGGACTGCCTAAAGTGTATCAGCCATATTTACGTCAGCAAGGACAATCATTTGGGGGAGTAGGAAAAGGAGGATTAAGCTCAATTTTTTTTTAGTCATTCTTCAAAAAAGGTAGTTCCAAAGGACACAGTGACAAAGACAGTCACTGAATTCTTCTTAACTTAGCATTTTTATAAAGATATATGTAAGTCTGAGGAGTGCCAGAAGAGATGATCTTCCTTACATTCTATTAGCACTTGTTAGCCTAAAAGGTTGAAATAATGTATAATTTTGCCCTAGAATTCCTAGTAAAATATAGAACGGCATACATTTTACATGTCTGTTGCATACAGGAGCCTCAGCTACAGCCCTAAATGCAGGAAATCTCAAAGACTACAGTCAGACCCTAACAGAACAATTCCTCTAGCTACAGCACAGCTTTCTATGTTAACCAGGCACATCATCAAAGTTTTCCAGAGACCATTGAATTTCATCCAATAAACATGTAAAATTGTGATAGAAATTACAGCAATAGAAAAAAGATTGTATTGCCTCTGTCATTAAAGACATGAGGTGCTCCATATTGCCTTTTCCTGTTCTTGGTGCCAAACCCACAATGTGGGAAAACTGGGTATGGAAACCAAAAATCCTGCAGTACTGGCCATAGCAAGAAACGCCAGACATCAGCAGGAAGGCTGAAAGCAGAAGGTTCACAGAGGACACAGATTCTCTTGACAAAACACAGCCCACTTTTTCCCTTCCAGCAGAATCTACACAATGTCTCATATCTATTAATAAAAACCTATAAAAGTTTTCTTTTGTCAGTACTAAGGAACTAATAGTCTTTTGTGTGTTATGAGTACAAGATTCTGGCACAGAAAGGCATTCAGATTTAACTCCATATGCAGGAAATGATTGACCTGACCTGTTTGGGGAATGTAAGAAAGTGAGGGGAAAAAGAATTGCTATTCTTCCTGAATGCTGTTAGCACGGGCAGCAGCAAACATATGAAAAATAGTGGCCCTAGAGGCATTTTGCTCTCTGTCTGGGGTCAATAAATCCAAGCAAGCTGAGCGTGAAGATCTGCCACCTCAGTTGGATTTATGTCACCATTTATGGTAGCAACAGCCTTCACTGTGACTCTTTCCTGAAGATTACAAGGACGGGAATTGCAAGCCTTTAAACAATTTCTGTAGGACAAACAAGGAAGCATCCTTGTCATATGATTAGTACTTAGAAAGGGGGAGGGGAAGCAAGAAGGAATAAAGTGAAACATGGGACACTCCTAAAGGAGCTTGTAAACAGCTTGCATTTCTCAGATGAGTTAACTCCTTCTCAGACTTGGCCTTAAAGAGCCAGGAAAAATGAACAATAAAAAGAGGAGATGGGAAAGCATTCTCAGGGACCTTTCTAATATCCTTTCTCCCTAGTGTGGAGACTCAAAGTGAAACAATACCAAAAAGCTACACATCTGTGATGAAGAAAACAATGTCACTTGCAGTTTTCATCAGTTCTATGTAAATGCTACATATCCCTACATACAGCCTGTTCTGAGGTACTTGAGGTACTCCCCTGTTCTGGGGACTTGAAAAAATTTCCCTCAGAGGAGGAAAAATACTTGAGTCCAGAAGAAAAAATAGTGTAATTGGAAAACAGTAGATAAAGAGTAGATGATTATTTGAAACAGTACAATTTCTTATAGCAACCTTTTACTTGGCTCCAATCTCAAACAAGCTTGAGAATAAAGTGATCAAACAGCACTCTGTGTATTTGGGCACATGATGTAAACAGGGAATCTGTACATGTCCTGTAACTACTGAGGAAATCAGAGCTCCTCATCCTAAGTATGTAACTAGATACATAACTTATGTGTATTAATAAAAAAAAATACAAACCAAAAAAAGAATATTGATGATGGTTATGTATGTCACAAATTTATAAACAAGAGGCAGGCAGTTTTTATCAAACAGTGGTTTTGCCAGAAAGCCTGGGCAACACAGAGAAAGGAAATGAAGCAACTAATATATCTCCTATGAATCACTGTTGTGCTCCTGAACTGAGATGTTCTGTGCACAGGAAGTAACACCCTCCCCACCCCAAACAAATAAACAAAACAAACAAAAAATCCTACCCATACACATTTTAATCTTTTTCCTCCACTGAAAATGCATTTGTACAATCACTAGAAAAAAAAACCAGTAAACTAAAAATATTTGGACTTAACGTCAGCTGCACTTTAGTTTTGCTTTTGGTTCTTATTTACCTGTACTATACCAAGCCAGTAGGAAGTCAAATTCTAAAGGTTTCTTTTCTTTCAAGGCCCAAAGCACTCTGTTATGTTTCTTGCTCTCAGGGTGAAAGCCAGCATCAGTCAAGTCAACAGTGATAACTGCAGAAAATACACAATAGCTATTGGTACCCAATTAAAATAAAATTTATTATTAAATTAGAAGAGCACAAAGAAACCAAAGAACATTAAACTTCCTCTTTACATTTGCAGAAACTTTACAAAGTATTTGATTATGCAAATATGACTCCCCATTATGCAAATAAATATTCACCTCCTGCAGTCCTTATTTTGATATAATCTGGAACTGCTTCCTCATGACTAGAGGGACAGATTCCTCTTGAAATGGCATTGACAGAAGTCCCTGAACAGTGCCTTAAACATATCTTGCTAATCAGGCAAGCTATTAGCAGTAAAAAAACCCCTATAATTTCTAACAACAAAAGTCATGTATACAGAATGACACTTTTTCAATAGGTTGGTTTTTTCCTAGGTGAATTGTCCCATGCATAAGTTATATTTATTTTTCAAATGGAAATTTCATTATATATTTTGATGATCAGAATGGTAAAATTATGTCCCATTTTGCCAAAATACTTATTAGAGATAACAAGTTTCCCCTCCTAAAGTTTTTATGTAACTATAGCAATCAACTGCTGCAAGTTCCAATTCATTTGAGATGGCACAGTGTTCATGTTTGGGTTTTTTATTTCCTAAAAAGACAAATTAATAAAATTCACACTGAAGATGTCTCCTCTGCAGCTGTTAAAAAATTATGTTTTTCAAGTACTTGGTACATAGAGATTACCATTTTAGATGTGTGAAACATAGAACAATTCTGCCTTTCAAGCATGCAGCCTTGGGTGAGGCTTTTCACTGATTTTGTACAGTGTACACATTTTAAACACCTCCTTAATCAATTTAAAATTTTCTAACTCAAATCAGAAGGTATAGACACCATGCAGTGTATGCAAAAATTCTTAAGTACTACATCACTCCAGTAGAAACAGCACAATGAGAACCCTTGAAATTAAAAATTTTATAGAGTACTGAAAAGGTGATGTAGTTGTGTCCTTAAAGCTGCTTTACTACTTGGAAAAAAGTACTTTCTCTCTTCAGGCAGTCCTTGTATTTGCATCTGGAAAAATATAACCTAGACAACTAATTGTAGTGAAAGGGAGGTTTCAACAGCCAACAAGGTGCTTCTCAAATCAGCCCTGTTTAAATCAATACTTACTATATCGCATTACTTTTTTGCCTGAATACCGAGAAGGGCGACCCTGCAGTCCAAGCTCCTCATAAGTATCCTTATCCACTGACAGAATTAGTTTACCTATAAACAAACCAAATTTTAATATAAATAGTCTTCTACTTGGTTCCCTTTGAAGTCTTTTGAGAACTGTATACCTTTTACAACGTTAGCTTTGGATCAATGGTATTACTAATGTAATGCAGACTCCTTAGTTCCAGTTAAATGGATTACCAGATTAATCCTTAAAAAAAAGGTTATAAGTCAATTATTCTTTTTTATCAAAGAGGTCTTGTGAACTAGAGTAAGAAAAGCATAATATTATTTCTGAGATAGTCATAGCTTTTTTACTGTACTACTCAGTTCATTGTCTCCATCTTTCCTCCACTCATCCTCTAGCACTTGCTGTGTCATTAGCTGAGCACTACATTGCACAAGGGCCTGATTTAGTAAACATTCATGCTCAACGTGCACTGCTCAACTAAATAAACAAAAGCAGTTCCTCCATGTCCAGTGGGACTACTCACACTGAGTAAACTACGCCTGCTAGCGATGAGCTGATACGTGCTGGAACAACTCTGCTTCTGTGCTCATAAACTAGATCTGGCTGCTGCTGCTTGGTACAGAGCTTCACACAGCAGCTCTCTCTCCAACACAGTCCTTGGGTTCTACTGCACAAGTAACAGCACAGAACACAAACAAGTAAGGCTGCAGAGGAAGAGTTCAGACAGTGACATCACCAGGGACTGCAACACTGCCTCTGCAATAATTGTGCACAGCTTGTAACATTTGTATCACACAAACTACATCACTATCAAGTATCCATTTTGCCAGGACTGTGCTAACAGACACATAAAAGAATTCTTCAGAACAATCTGAATTTACCCATGACCTTATGGGCACTTGTCATATTACAGTTTCTTAGGCTGGAAGGCAGATAGATCAGTTTGTATTTCTATTATATCTTATGTACTGTTAAACAGAAATAAGACAATGTAATTGAAGCTCAAAATAGCTTCATTTTCTCACCTGAGATGTGGGACATTTTATGATGTCTTCTCATAAAACTGTGATGCAATTGAAACAGACTTTTAACATGTTACATAGTTCTCAGAGAATCACAGAATCCTCACAGAATCATCAAATGGTTTGGGTTGGAAGGGACAGTAGAGATCATCCAAATCCATCCCCTCTACCATAGGCAGACACACCTTCCAGGTTGCTCAGGACCAGGTTGCCCAAAGCCCCATACAGCCTGGTCTTGAACACTTCCAGGGATGGGGCATCCACAACTTCTATGAGCAACCTGTTCCAGGGCCTCACTACCCTCAGAGCAAGGACTCTTTTCCTAATACCCAGTCAAAACCTTCCCTCCTCCAGTTTGAATCCATTCCCCCACATCCTACTACTACATGACCAGTGAAAAACTTCCTCTGTGGTTCTCTTCCCCTTAGGTACAGGCAGGTGCTCTGATTCTCCCCAGAGCCTTCTCTTCTCCATGCTAAACAACCCCAGCTCCCTCAGCCTGTTTTCATAGGAGAGGTGATCCAGCTCTGTGAGCATCTTTGTGACCTCCTCTGGACTTGTTCCAGCAGGTCTGTGTCCTTCCTGTGCCGGGGACCCAGAGTTGAATGAAGTACCCAAGGTGGGGTCTCATGAGAATAAAAACTTTAAATTTTATAAGTGTTCCTAAGCAGTGCTGATAACTTTCATTTTGATACAAATTCTGTCTTTAAGATCAGTAGGAAACACGAAGTTGGGATGCAATGTTTTTACAAAGACTGCAATCTTTGTAAAGATTGCAAAGCAATTATGTAGCAATTGCAATTATGGTTGAAGCATTGACAATCTGACTATACATAAGGAAACTCATTTTTATTGTTTTTTAACTTCCTTTAGATGAAATAAATAATTTAACAGCATGAATGAAAAAAAGAGCTAAAATTAGTATTTTTTCCAATTCACACGTATTTCTAACGAAGTTGGCAAGTACAGTAAGCATTATTTTCCAGTTGACATTCCAAATAGCATTCCAAATAAAAAAAAATATTTATCATTCCAAATTAAAAAAACAAAAAAAAAAAAAACAAAACAAAAAAAAAAAAAAAAAAAAAAAAAACAAACCCAGAAACAACCCGAAACAACCCAGACCACAACTGACGTGAGTTACTGAAAGCAAAACAAATCTCCCATACCATTTGGTAGCAGAGCTGCAGTATTATCTTGATCAATTTTTGTCTTATAGGTAAGTGCGTAGCATGAACCTTTAACAGTAAAGCAGAAAAACATGAGATTACACAGTCTGTAAAGACAGACATGGCAAGAGAAACAATTCACTGCAAGACAACTAAACATGACAAACACCATCTGAATCACTCTTGTGTTTTCATCGACTAACTTTCTTCCACCTTCTCAAGCAAAATGGCATTGTTATTAATTTTATAAACCCTGTTCTGGCAATATTTTAAAGGGCTTATAATAGGGATAATATTAATAATATGCCCCTATATGAAAACATTTTCTTTCTTTCCACTTGTGACTCTCCCCAGTCATCAAATGGAAAGCCCAATTGTTTCCCAGACATATTTTTATTACCAGTTCACACAAAGACAAGGTGGCTGGGCAGAGGCTGTGTCTTTCTTTGCATCCTCTTTGTTCTTACTGAGTAAGGATGAGCTGTCACAGCTCTCCCAGTGAAACATAAAAAATAAGGAAGCATATTTATATTTTTCTCTTGCCTGCTGTGGAACACAGCTCAGCACAGCTCTGTGTTGAAGGAACAAAAAAGGGAGAAGGAAGATTTCTACAAGAATTTGCATAAAAGTGAGGTGTAGAAGAAACAGGTATGAGGATACATGGAAGCCCTCTTGATAGCTGGCTTTCAGAATTGAGGTGGAATAGAGAGAAATTTACAAGGAAAAATCACAGGAGTTTTGGACCCAGTGGGTGTAAACAAACATTGTCACACATGACAAAGCAGAAAAAAGCATATGAACAAATTTGTGAAGAATTTGCTTAGTATTTTTCCCTTCCTTCCTTTAAAATACTTTTCAGAATAAATACTAATAAGACTGCTGAAAATTTAGCTGTGCTATAAAACAACTACATTTTGGCTGCGTTCGTTATGTTCTGATTTCCTCCTTACCTTTCTTCACGAAAGCATCAATGAATTCATGAGCGACCAATTCATGAATGGGTAAATTCCTCACCAGGTAGTACTCTCCAATATCTGCAATTGTGCTTTTCAGCACTTCAGGAAGCACCCCACATTCCGGGATCAAAAAAGACACCTATTAAGAACATATTTGTAATGTAAATCCTATCCTAAAACCTGTTCTGAAAAAAACCCCAACCAAACAAAACAACAAGAAATAGAAAACCTCTACTTTTCAAAGACGTATCAGTATATTATGTCAAAATGAGATGGAAAAAAAAGTAATATCAGGCTACTGTCTTCAAAATGTATCAATCTTCATAGTCTCTAGGTACACTAAATACATTATTTGGTGGTTTGGGGTTTGGTTTTTTGTTTTGTGGGGTTTTTTCCCCCCTTTTTTTACTATACAATAGCATTTGATGTATTATGTAAAGATGTGATCTTACACAGCATGAGTTAACAGAAGATCTCGTTTCACATCATTACACATTTTAGCTTGATGTCACACTGGGACACCTCCTTCAGCCCTTGCTGGAGCACTTGTTGAAGCAGCTTTAACTAAAAATGTAGGCTAAGCATTCCTGTGATCTTAGTGGAAAAGACCAAAGTAGAACCTTCAATTTACCTTTTGCTTAAAACCTTCTCTGTACATTTTCCATAGACCAAAAGATCCCTAAAGTCTGGCAGACCAGGGAAAACAAGGTAATATCTGGCAAGTAATACATGGGCAAGCATGAAGCTTCCCAGGCAGCACAAAGGTCTGTCTCCTTGCCCCCCCCCCTCCACTCCCCAAAAAACTTCTTTCCCAAAGCTCTTGGAGAACAGGTGTGTAACTCCCTTAGCACACGTGTTCAAGAGAAGTAAGGACTGACAAATGAGCTGCCTTCCACACCGGTAGAAAGTTCTCTGATTAGCTGCTAAAAATGTCTCAGAAGTCAGAAACAGCTAACAATTAGCCCAGAGAGTTACAGGGTACGAGAAAGGGGTTATGAAACAGGGTCCTGCCCGACTGCTGCAAAATGTGGAATACCTACAAATTTTCTTAAGGAAGGATGTTCTTTGATGTTTGGCCTCTGTACACTTTCAAGTCTAATCAACAAGAAAGGAGATTTAATCCATGAGACAAGAGCACAGCTAACAAGCTTTAAGTGAAAAGTCCAGGTCTCTTTGTTAACGTTTAGGGCTGGACATGTTTCAGTGATCTCAGACCCAGGGTGAGGTTAACAAAGCTCGGGGAGAATGATGTACCACTGACAGCGGGCAGAAAGAACACAGCATTTACAGGTCACAAAGACATTTGGCAGAACTCCCAAAAGAAGTAAGAAACTTAATAAACCCAGCAACTCTGCTGAACCAGCTCTGAGAGGATAAAAGGCAATTCCGGCAGGTGGAGAACACGGCCACCGACCCCATAAACCCCCTGACTCCTAAGCAGAGAAAGACTGAGCATGCGGATTAATTAGCATGGGAAACTCACTAACCAACAGAAGATAGAATACTAATTAATAAGAGAACCATGTAACTTGTAGCTAATGAACACTAATTCCTTGGTTTGCTAAAATGTGTAAACAGTGAAAAGTTTTGATAGGTGGTGTGCTTGGCTTGTGGAAACCTCTGCCTTGCGCGGAACGAACGATCCCTCCTTTCTAGACTGGACCCTGCGCCCGTGTTCAGAGAGCTCCTAAAATCGGCACAATCACCTCTCCCACGGGCTCCCCCCTCTGCTCCTCCTGCCCGCCCGCTCCTTCGCTCCTGAAGGAAGGAAAGAGTTTGTTTCTCCCATGCTGAGAGAGACCACGAATACAAAGCGGGGCGAATTTGCCTTCTTTTTTTTTCCCCTCCTCAAAAATGAGGCGCGCAGGCAAGGACGGAGGAGCCCCCATAGAACGCCGAGCCTGGCGCGAGCGGGGCACCAGCAATGCTGCCCTGGAGCGGCCGATGGGCAGAACCCCCGGGACGGGCGGCGTGGGCAGCTCCGACCCTTCCCTTCCCTTCCCTGCCTCCCTGAGGGGGTCCCGCCGAGGCCCGGGGCCCGCGCTCGCGCCACTCACGCGGCAGCTGTAGGCGTGGTCCAGCACGTGCGCCGCGTGCCGCGAGCGCGGGTGGCGCGCGTGGCCGCGCTCGCACACCAGCAGGTGCCGCGGCGCGCGCCCGAGCTGCGCCGGCAGCATGCCGGATCCCGCCCGCCTTCCTCCTCCTCCTCCTCCTCTTCCTCCTCCGCCGCCGGCCGGGAGCTGCCACACGCGGCGAGGAGGGCCGGAAAGGGGCCGTGCCGTGAGGTCACGTCCGCCGGCTCCGGCGGCGCAGCCGCTTCCGCCGTGGTGGTTGCGGGGCCGCTGTCGCCGCTGTCTCCGGTGCCCTGCCCAGCACCGGTGGCCGGTTGGAGCTGTCGGTCCCTGCGGGCTATGAGCAGCCCCGGCACAGATCGGACACCGCCCCCGCAGGGGCTGGGTGTGCATCTGCTGGGTGCGCGGTGGTTTAAGCACGGCGGTGGTTCAGTGCCCGGAGGGAGCTGGAGAGGGACGTTTTCCAAGAGCCTGGAGTGACAGGACAAGGGGCAATGGCTTCAAACTGAAAGAGCGTAGGGTTAGATTAGATATTAAGATTAAATTCTTTACTGTGAGGGTGCTGAGGCACTGGAACAGGTTGCCAGGAGAAGCTGTGGATGCCCCATCCTTGGGAGTGTTCAAAGCCAGGTTGGACAGAGCTTTGAGCAACCTCAGTAGTGGAAGGTGCGTAGAGGGAATGGAGCTGGATGAGCTTTGCTGTCCCTTCCAACCCAACCGTTCACTGCCTTCCGAGTAGCCCCGCAGGCTGGGCCGGGCACGGGGGGCTGCCCTGCCGGGCCCCCTCTCGGGACGCTCTGCTTGGATAAGCAGGCACCGCACAGGAGCCATGGAGCACGACCCTGCCTCGGCTGTGCTGTCTCCCCGCTCCTTCTGTACCGTGTGCATCTCACGCAAAGCATGCACCAAATTCCGGCTTTTCCGCCTTCCTGCAGTGCCGGTCCCCTGGCTTCGTGGCTTCCAATTTAATTTGAAATCGCACCAAGCAACTTTCTGGGTAGCTGCCGCTTCTGTGGCCAGCACAGTCGCTGTGTGCAGCGCTTCTGGCTCGTTGGGCTGACTCAGCCCCCCTTGTTTCAGGGCATGAGCTTTCCAAGTGCCCGTGTGCTGCAGGGACACCGGGACGCTGCTGCTACTGCTGCTGCTCCGAGCCCGGAGCTTTGTGCCCCGCACCGAGGTGAAGCCGCGCCTCGGGAGCCGCACCGGCTCCTTAACTCAGCCCTGGAGGAGGGCTGGATGCTGCACTGCCCGTATAAATCAGATTGATTGGGTTATTACGAATCAAAAGAAAAAAAAAAGGCTGTGTAATCACAGTAGCCTTCTGAGCAGGCAGGCGTTAATGGGGAAGGAGCGATATGATTAATATCAGTTGTTATCACAGCCGCGAGCAGGAGCCTCTGCGGGCAGACGAGCCTCGCACTGCGGCGGTCAGCACAGAAAGCCTGTGCTGCTAAAGGGGTGAAAAGTTCAAGCCTCTGATCAATCATCCCAGAGCCAGGCAGGAAAATTCAGCTACATTCAAAGCAGCGTGTGGAGGGTTTGATTTGTTTGTTTGATTTGATTTTTTTTTTTTTTTGGCGGGGGGGCTGTTTTTGTGGGGTGTGTTGGGCATTTTGTGAGCTTCTCTATGCTAATACAATTTATGCTTTCTGCTGGGGATACGAATGGGTGGAAAGAGAATTGAGGAAAAAATATGTTGGGGAAGGGTCAAGAGAGCCAAGATTCACAGTTGCATATTCAGTGTTAAGTCAGTATTTTATGGATTCTGGCAGGAGTATAGTTCAGTGCAGCACAGTGGAGCACAGAAGGATTTGCATCACTGTTCAGTCAGTTTGGTTCATGTGTCAGGCAATTAATTTTAACCCACCCTTAGTTATAGATATTGGCTGTTCTGTAAGAGAGTACGTGTGTTTTAGAGAACTCCCTGAAGACACTGAACTGCATAAAAAAACCACTTAGAAGTCCAGTAGGTTGTTGTAACATACAGAATTTCCCTATCTTTAAATGAGACAATTAGTATATACTAATATATGTGTGTATATACTAATTGTTTGTTAATGCTGACATTTTGTGTATATACTAATTGTGTGTATGTACTAATTGTTTGTAAATGCTGACATTTTTATAGTTTTTGTTACAGTTTTATGAGTAATTTGGTATGGGATTTCTTTATATTGTAAAAAAAAAAGACCTTTTAAACTTTAAATACTTTAAATAATTTAAAGTGTAAAGCTATCACAATTTTCCTAAGGATTTCAAACCCATGACAGGATAATGCAGTTTTACAGCAATTCAGTTTCTGCATGCTTCAAGACAGTTACAGGATATAGTAAAGAGGAAAGGATTGCCTTGAGGCAACTTGTGGTAATAAGTTGGAATATGGAAGGATCTCTCAAATACTTCCTGGGACTGGTGAAATTTGATTCTGATTTTGTATAAAATGACTGAGTTTGGAAAGAAAAGTCAGATCTTCACATTATGTACAGTATCTCTTTTTCTGAAGCCCAGCTGCTTCCTGCATATACTTTTTTCACTAATGAAGAACAATCTTAAATGCTGGATTTTCTGGTTTAAAAAACAACATTATTAAAATACTTAGAGTTTCATTAAATCAAATCTAAACAAGTCTGTGTCACAGACTTTTGATATAGGTTTGTGTCTTTAAGATGAATCAAAATATTTTTCTTTTCAGTTACTGTTTTGTCTTTCTTAAATAGTGTTGACTGCAGAAGAGAAGGAAGGAAGTTGTCCAGATCTTTTAACCTTGGCTATTATAATTAATACTTGTCAAAATAGAAGCAAGCAGGTACTTCTGGTGCTGTGTTCATCTAAAAATAATAAAATGTGTAAGACTGAAAACCAGCAATTTACTTGATCAGTGTCAACTGTTTTTGGTTTTTTTTGGGTTTTTTTTGTGGAGGAAAGTGGAAATGTGAACAGTTAGCTTTATACCCTATTTTTTACATACTTTAGTCCATATATTCAGAGCAGTGATGGACTGTAAAAAAGGTCCCACTCAGACTTGTTCTTTAAGGGGCTTACAGACAAAGCTCTGCTGAGCTACTCCCCAAAGCAGCCATTCAAGCCAGGAAGATCAGTGAATGCTAACCATGAACCAAGTTGTTGGATTTGGTTTAAAGTGCCATTAAAAACCCCCAACCAACCAACACATCTGATCCGTTTTTCTTGGAGTTAAATCCTCAGTAATTTGGGAAACCTCCTAGTCACTCATTTTTGTGGTATTACAATGGTAGAAGAAATGAGAGGGATAATTCCTCCAACAAGGTTCTGGGGAGCAGGAGTGTGTTTCATTTATATTCAAGCAGCATCATCACTTCCACTTGCCTCCCAAAGATCAGATTTTGTCAGGGCCCTGCACGATACTGGGGAATTTTCATGCACTTTCTCTCTCCTTCTAAACAAGTTGTCCTTCACATTATGGCTAATATGAGGCACATGTACTCTGTTTTCTATTCACACTTCTTTGGTTCCTCTGGTTGCCCTTTCATCTGCTGGGAAGCATTCTAGGGAACACTTCCACATCCACCTCGACCTTCCATGGGCAATAAAGATGTTCTTGTCCCATAACAAATGGGGAAAATGCTGCATTTTCCATTGCTAAGGTCTCCTCTCCTGGCATGACAGTAACAGACACCATTTCTGAATAACCAATTAACATGATGGTGTTAAACTCATCTTAGCAGTTTTGTTCTCAATCTGTACATAATTTTCCCTGTTATATGAGCTGGTGTGTTAAGGGATATTAATTGTCCCTGCAGAAATTGTCTTGATAATATCCTTAGAACATTTTATTTCTAATAACATTAGTGCTGCTCCTGGGATTGCTGCAGATCACACAGTTACTTTAATGCAGCATCATGAAGATACAGAATGCAAAGCAAAATGCAAAGCAAAGACAAAATATAACTAAGCATTCCTTCCTGTCCACATCTTAAAAAAAAAAGAAAAAAGGTGGAACAGAAATTTAAAAGTAGGGTCCATTTTCTCTTAAAATCAGTGCAGAATACTTCCTTCCTGTCACAGGTCAAGCTTCCAGGCTGCTTCAAGGAGAGGATTTGCCATTTCCACCAATAAATTACTACTACTAATATTAATATTAATAATAATATAATTTTAATTATATGTATAATTGCAATGTATATAATTTATATAATATATAACATATACCATGTATTATACAGTAATACATAGTATATATTACTATATATAGTATATATTATATATACTGTATATACTATATAGTATATATACTATATAATATATATTTATATATAATATACTATAACCTAATTATGTATTTATTATAATTATAAATATAAATAAATAATAAACTAGTAATATTTCTGTTTTTCAATCTTTTGTGTATTACTGCATATTATTAATAAGTATTGGGATGGCAAGGCCACTGGTATTTTTCTCTCACTAAACTGTTTCTCTGACACCCTAAAATTATAAAAGGTCCTGTGCTGCACTTCACACCAATCTTGTGTGGGGCTGGCTGTGGCTGTTTCCACCAAGGATGGGTGCCAAAGTTTGGTGCTGCGAGTTTAGGGCAGTAAAATTTCAATCACCCTTCTGCAATGCAACATCAGAGCCACGTGGCTGCTGGTTTCAAGCACAGCAAAGCTGGAGATGGAGCAGCAGAGGAGGAAAGCCACAGGGAGAGGAGCCCGTTCTCTCATCCAGCTGGAAGCCTCTTTCTCTATGGCTGGATGGAGAGTTTGCCTCAGCCACCCTGCCTGCACACAGGTTCTCAAAAAGCAGTTGCTGGAATCCTGCATTCATGATTTCTCTTCCTAATATCACCTAGGAAATCAAGCAACAGAAACTGTGTAGTATTTAAAATAACCCAAGATGAAAAAGAAGATCCAAACCCACGAATAAAACAAATCCACCTTCCTTGGTAAGAGTAGTATATACAGCAAGACCTAAATGCTTAGGGACCAGAGTGGCATTGCCAAAAGTTTAAAATTAGAATTGTACATTTCATCCATTTGAGCAAGATTCAAAGTTTCAGCCTAGAAGTACACTAAAAATATTCTCCCTGCCCTCACCTTCCAACAATGCTGATGTTAAACTGGCTAATAGGAACAATGGAAGTAAGTTTTGTTCAGGAAATGTTTAAAAGGCTACAGGAAGGTTAACCCTCAAGGTAAATACACACATATACATGACTATAAACACATGAGAGTACTATGAGAAGCCAGGAGCACAGGTAAGAGTATGACATGGAAGTGTGTATGTATATGTGTATATATGAGTTGAAGCCATAACTACAGAGGGTTATTTTTTCCCTCTGGTCCTCAGGATTTTGAAGACTGGAGGCCTCCCAAGCACCTTTCCTGGGAGGTGTGCACACTTAAGATGTTATGCAAGCAGCCTGTTCTAGTCTCCTTTCCTTTTTTTATTTTTCTTCCCTAGAATGCTCATATTCACATTCTCATTTACTGTTTTTTTTTAATCTTCTGAGTTTTTAGGGTTTCTTTCTTTTTGTCCAGAATGACTCTGGGGTCTTAGTATTTCTTTTTTTAAGCCCATATTTCAAATGAAATATTAAAAATTCTTTGAAAGGATAGTAATCTGTGGATTTTGGTTTAAACCTAAATTTTGGTGAATTTAAAACAATTCTATTTTCTATAAATGCAGTTTTATCCAAACAACTTGGGAAAATGTGAAATTTCCTCCATTATTTTTTCATGCCAAAGTGTTTGAAAAAATTTTGAATAAAAGCTCTGCCACTGCAAGTTGACTCTTTGCCTGTACAACCCATTCACAAAAAATCTGCTGCTGATTGCAATGATGAGAAGGAAAATTAGTTTCATCTTTAGTAGTTGTGCTTTTGTATTCTGTCTTCTAGCAGGTTGCACTCAAATTAACTTCTTCCTGCAGTTGCTGCTTTGTTTGGGAACACATTAAGGAAAGGCAAACCCTTGTACATGCCTGGATTTTGTTTTAGGCAAAAAGTCCAGACAAGAAACTGCACCATCCATTAAATCAAGCAAACAGGAAAGACTGGATCAGTGTGAAAACATGGCATCTCAAATAAACTTTCAGACTTCACTGGTTTTCTGGAGAATTAGAGCTCTCTGCAGAATATACTGAAAGGTGACCACCTCACTGCTTTTATCCACTGCACTTAAATGTGAAAAATAAAGAAGGCAATTTGCATCTTGTTGCAGATGAGTGACAAAACTTTATGGATCTTCCTGTTCTGTAACATGAATCAAGAAATGACAACTACATGGATTCCTTTGTAAACCACAGTGATAAGACACCCCCCTGAACATATGGCAGGAAAGAGACAAAGAATTTTGCACAGAGTCATTAATCTTCAAATTTCAAAGTAAGACAGGCATCACAGTTAAACAAAAACACTCTGCCTTTGGCCAAGATAAATCTTTTGCTCTTGGAATGCAAAGGAAGTGATATCTGTTGGGGAAAAAAGCATCCTTCTTGTGGGAGAAATAAGAAATGCCATTTTTTCTGCATTTGCTCGGATAACTAATAAAATGAAGTGAAATTAAATGCAATCTTCAAGGACAACAGGCAAAAAAAAAAAAAGGAAAACTGCAAAGGAGAGAAAATTACTCCTGGAATAGGTCTTTGAGGTAATTTAGCTTTTTAAAATCACTGAATCTATTTAATTTTCACAATGAAAATTAATCCATTGCCCTTAAAAGTCTTGCTCAGTTCATCAATTCATTAATCCCCCTTGGTTTTTAACTTGCTCCTCCTTGTGTCTCCAGCCTGATTAATAATTCAAAAGATAACTAAGGGCTCAAAAGATTGGTTACCTAAGACTAGTCTGGATAATCTTGATCCTGTTGAGTTATCCTTAGATTTGCAACCTAAATGCTTGGATGGAAAGGGTGTGGGCAGTACTGCTACTGTAACTAGGAAATAGTGATATGTACAGGAGAGGGAGTTTAATGACCAGAAATCAAAGCAATGAGTCCCGTGGGATGAGTGGGCAGTGATCTACTCACTGCTGTTGGGAAGAGGGTAACACAGGGCAGTGAAAACTTTCTGTTCCCTTTAACTGCACTCAGGCACTTCTGTTTCTTGGATGGGAGAGGGATCAGGGTGAATGGCACCACTTCTTCTTCAAGAAGATCTTTATTTTGAAAACAAAGTGTCTTCTTTTAACTGAATTATTTTCAAACTCCTTACAGTGTGACTTCTTGAAGTATTTTCAAACTGAAGTGAGTCCTTCTGCTTCATGGAGTAAAAAGACAAAAACTTTTTTTTGGCACCATCAGGTTGCATTCACAGTCTATCACACTACAGAGACATTAGAAAAGATGTACTGAACCATGGAAGTAGCAGCCTTTAAATGTCTCCTCAGTTTGGGAGTGAAAACAAATGGGAGACATGGGATTTGTCTTTTTGTTTTAGTTGGATATGAAAACAGAGACAGAAACAGAGTTACAGCAGATTAGTAGTCCAGATACCAGCAAAGGAAACATATTTTGCTAAACTTATTCTTAAATATTTACTGTATGAAAATGTATTGAACTATATATTATCTGCAGATGGCTTGTAAAAGGAACTGCCCTGAATTGTGCCAAGCCAGTAGGAACAAAAAGTCTAAAATAATTTTATTAAGGTTGCAATTCCAATTCATGGTGATATGAATCAAGAAAACATTCTTTGGTAATGTTTTAATGTCATGATCACATACTACTTACATGGCTGGAGGACTTGGACTTAATTTTCTTCAAATTACAAAGAACGCAGGAAGGGAAAGGATGGTCCTGCCATAGAGGCAAGCGATTTTCTAGCCTAAAGGGACTAAATTTTATTGCTGCTCCAGACATTAAGCACCTGGCAGTGCTATGCAAATTGCTCAGACTAACTTGGCTACCTAATGCACACTGATAATTTTCTACCCCAATAACCCAAGCAGTCAGATTTCAGAGGTACTGAGCTCTAGCTGAAATCAAAAGGAATGATGTGCTGAGTCCATGAAAAATCCTCTATTCTCACAAGCAATTTCAAAAGTCAAGCTGCCCACTTCCAAAATGAGCACTTAGAATAAAGGGACACTTTTTACCTTGACCTCTCTGCAGCTCAGCTCTCTAATGCTAAAAATCAGGAATATTTCATCTCACACAAGTCTACTGGTTCTGAAGTACTTGAAGATACTGTGGTGATGAGCACAATGGAGGATCCCATGAGGAAATCCAATCACATCTCCAGAGCAGGACTGGAATACTGTTCAATAAGTCAGGCCTGCAGCTACACTTTGAGCAATGTGGAGGAAAGCAGTGACAACACCATTAAGTAGCTGTCTATCTTGTCTGCTTAACGAGACAGTCCTGAAAGAAAAATGGCGTAAAGATGCATAATTAAAGGCTGTAACCTTAATGATGGACTCAAAAAAAAAAAAAGGGGCTGCATTAAGGTTATAAAGGCAATGTGACTTCAGGCAATTTTCAGTGTATTGATGCTTGAATCTGTATTCCCATCATTCTTTTAACATGGATTTTTTGGTGGTTAATTAATACTAGGCTCTGTTCTACTATTTAGGAAAAAAGTAATGATACATTGATTTGATGAAATGCAGCATATTGCCCATTGAAATGTGGGCACTACGAAAGAGTAGAGAAAGTATATTTTATTTACCTGAGTTTGCAGGATAATCTGTGTTTAAAATTGCTGTTGTTTAACACAAACTTGCAAAGAGCATGTCTTGAGAGAAATTGCCATGGGTTCGTGAAGGAGCAGCAGCACACATGAATTTGTGTGTGAAAGTAAGCATAGAACTTCAGTGGCTCTACCTAGTATCATCTACCTAATTAGGTTCATACTTTACAATGTTTATAACATTTTATAACATCAACTTGGGGGAACATGTTTCCCAATCCCACAAACCAGTGACTTTGCTGACACAGATATTTAGAATTAAATACTTGCTAAAATTACTTGGAAGCTTAGGTCAAATAATTTTTACCTGACCACCAGTATCGCTGCAGTTTGTTCAACAATTCTTTACTACATTATTATTGCTGTTATTATTATTATTATTATTTCTATATTATGCAGATGCAGCAGCAACCCTGACTTCATGTTCACACACCTTCTCTTTCATCCTTTAACCAGTGATTCCTTTAAGCAGTGATTGCCTTTTCTTCTCCCCACCCCAGGATGCAGCATGTCACCTCTTGACAGGATCATGTGTGCCTTGTACTGAAAAGCTTCAACTCTGATTTGCTTCAAATAGAAAGTCCTGGTTTAGAATGTTTTCTGATTTTAAAGTGTTTGATACTGGTGGTTCCATTTGCGGGACAGGTGATCTTCTACATGTTATTTCAATTTTTCATTTTGTTTCTGGAGAGGAATGTATTTCAATCAGACTAAACTGAAAAGCAATGACAATCAGCCACACCACCAGATGGAGCTTCTTTTCTGCCTTTCCTGCTGAAGGTGCTGAAGCTGTGGAACTGAACTCACTGGGACTGTGGGACTTTACCTGTTTTTATAGTCAATAAAATAGAAAACTCTATTTCTATTTTTATTTCTGGTGATGCAGGACTAAGTATCCCTGCATTCATAGATGGCTACTTCAGCAATTTTTATTTGTGTACTGTTAATGACAGCTATTGTGCCAGTCCTTTGCATTTACAGGCTTAGGCTCTATCATGCAGTCCTGTTTCTTGTTCATGCACTTGAGAGTTTTCAAGTACAGGCTCTTTTCTTAGAATGGCACACTAATATCAAAGCAGCACATACTTCTGCTCTTTTTTTTCTTACTGTAAAAAAACTATTAACATTCTTCAGAAAAACAAATCTCTCTGTATCCAGCCCTAATAATCTATAAATTCTATTTTATTCCCTGATATTCAACTCTGAAGTCTCCTTGTGTGCTTTTAGCAATACTGTATTGTGTTACAGATTCCTAGTCGCTGGTTTATATATACATCAAATGAGGTTGTGATGTTCGTAAGTTGTGAGAATCAATATTAAATGACTGTGATAAACATTCTCTCTCTTTACAGGATATACTCTCTCAGATACCTGTTTTGCTATCTGGTGTCATAGCTGAGCTATTGACACCTGACTGTAACTGAGGCAGTCTGGGAAAATGCAAAGAGACAGGGTTGAATTTATTCCTCTTTTTCCTCAGTGTGAAAAAACACACATTCAAGCCAACAAATTTTAATGTAGCATTTATACAGCAAGGTTGCTTGGAAGCTGTTTTAACCCAAGAAATGGGACTGACGTACAGCTTACCCAGCTGTGACTGCTGGACTGAAAACTTGGCCTGCATTTGCCAGGAGTCATTAGAACAGGCTAGATTGCCCAACTCTGTTTTCCCAAAGGACGGGGAGGTATCTGCACTGATGAGGTCAGGTTAGCGTTCCACTGTGCCACGTCAAACACAACTCTAAAGACCAGCAAGGTTTTGCCAGCCGACGTCAAGAAGGTCCTTCTGGCAAATTCTGGAGGGTCCAGCTGGCAAATTCTGTTGTCCTGGGAAAGACCAAGGGAGTTCATGCCACTATTGATTTTGAGTGAGCTGCGCACCTTGCTGCTTGTAACAAAGGCAAACACAAAACGACAAAATTAATGTGGGTACAAGTTCATGTTGTTTTCCATTTTCATGTTGCATTTCCAATGAGTAAAAAAATCTAATGCTGTAGAGGGGGGAAAAAGGAGGGGGACGGAAATCTAATGACTCAGACATGTAATGTTCATATGCTGACAATTCAAAAAGGTGATCTAGAGATGTGTTGTTTTGTCATGTTTTATATCCTTTCCAATAGTTAATTTTGGAGGGTTTGTCAAGCATTTGGAATTTCTGAGTGTCCTTAGACAAGAGGTAAACATCTTCTGTCTGAGTAAGTTTCCTTACAGAATTTTAAGAAGACATTGGGTTATGTTTTCCAAAGGCAGGCTGCTAGGTGGCAGGGTAGGAGTAAAATCCAGCAAGTTAAGAAATAAGGCAAGCAAAAAAGTTAATTATTTTAATACTTTAGCAGTAGTTGTGGGGGTAGAATGCCCTTTATATCGACCTACTCTGGGTAAGGTTGAGCTTCTTCCCCACTGAAGTCCAAAGCAGTATATTAGTAGGGCAAGAATTTGATCAAATTATTTTTTCTCAGATTGGAAAAAAAACCCAATCCCAAAACAACCAAACAAAACCCCACATAAACATAGAGGTTTTACATGTGAGAACCTGGATCCTAGTGTTCATCAGAAACTTTTGAAAGAGATGCGGTTCTGCAACTTTCTGGAGATCCACATTAAAACAAACAAAACCCATAAAACAAAACCCTTTTCAACTCCTATGCTGTGAATACCCTTTGGAAGCTGAAACCATTTTTTCTCACTGGTAATCGAAACTTTTCCTTTTCAGAGACTGTTTATTTGAGTTAAATTGTTGAAATGCAACAACAGTCTGTAAGGAAGGCAGGATGACAACTTGTACATGGGAGGGGGTTTTTATCACCACATAATTTGCTGATTAAAAAATTGACAAATGGCGTAAGATTTTCAGTGTACCATATGAACATAGAAAGTTTAGATAAATACCTTAGAAATACAAAGGGTATTAAACCAATATTGACACCCTTATGAACCACAAGACCAAAGCAATACTTCTGAAATCTTAGTGAATGGGAAGCTTTTGTGCCACACGGTTGTGTCACAGTTAATGCTAATTTCACTCTGAATTTAGAATCCTTGTGCCATTACTATATGTTTACCTGTAATGAAGAATGGTCGTGATTTTATATCAGATGTAGGGAAATTGTGGACCTACTGAAATCAGTGACAAAACTCCACCTTCAAAGAGGTCAGCATCTCACCCAAATGAAGAGACATTCCCTGCCTTACTGCCAGAGACTTGGTATTAGTAATTGAAAAGGATATTCAACATCACTATAGGAAACACAGCCATTGCTGTAGTTCAGAAAAACTGAGTAAGTGTATTTTCATGCATTTAATCTCATTAGGAACATCAGATAAAAGTCTGCTGAGACACAAAAAAACTATACAGCAGAGATCTCTAAAAGTGCTGTCTGAGAGACTCAAAATTCTAAAGGGTTTTACTTTCTGGGCATCATGCAGAAATTGCATTTAAATATTTGTATTTAAGATTTGGAAATTAATCCAAATTCCTTCTATTTGCTTCCATTTCAGTACTTTTCCCATTGTGGACCTAATGAAAGCCTTTTTTAAGTACAGCTGCTTGGTTTTCCTGCATAAAGAAGAAAATGATGTCTAATAATCTAACGTCTGAATAATTTCTCTTCATATTGTATAGGCCCACTGAGTTTTTCATTCAGTGTTTGACCATCTTCATAGACATAGTAAAATCCCATCCTTATTAAAAACACAGAGAAGCTGGAATTTCATATGGGATAGGGAGTGTCTTTTTTTTTTTTTAATAATTGAGGAAGCTAATAATATCCTTCCTGGAATTTTTGTACAAAAAACATGACTGCTAAAACCAGGATAAAGGGCTACATAATTTTTAAAGCAAAGCAAGAATATTGTTTGAACAAATGCTGCTAGCATTTGAAAAAGGTGGTATTAATTTTGTGTGTGAACTGTGATAATCCATGCCTATTTCTAAATCCCTGTAAATTGTTTCATAGGGCTTAGGAGTTATGACTCATTCACATTTTCTGACAAGCTATTGTCATGGGAGATCTAACACATAAGTAGGAAATTGAAGAGATCTGGCATATTTGAACTAGGTACATCCAAAAATTGAATACTTTACCTTGGACTAACTGGAAAATCTGCTAGCTTTGGGTCTGAAAGTTGAAGGTAATATTAAAAGTGCATTAAAAGAAATGATGAACAGCATTTGAATGGGTTTCTGTTTTACATTGTGTGGCTGAGTTGAATCCACAGATTCCTCCAGTTACTTGACTGTGGGTGTCTGCAAACAAATATTTTCATATTCATTTTCTGTTCAAATGACAACAACTATCAGTCCAAGCAGCTTGACCAATTTATCAAGCTCCATATCAAATACAGCTCCAACTGAAAATCCCTGATCTAATGACTCCCATGCAATCATAGTGAGAACTGAAAAGCAATACCATGGATTGCTTACCAGTGATTTTCACATTTTCTTTTTTTTAATGTCATTTTCAGTAATCATCTTAGGATGCAAATGCTTCTGCAAAATGTGTGTGCTGACTGCAGGATGGGGTCAAGGTGGGCTGTTGTGAAACAAGAAGCAGGGAAACGAAAGAAAGTGCCGTGTTGATCCTGTGTGTAGTTGATAACACTAATAATACCCGGTCCAAGCTCAGGGAATGCAAAAAGCCTCATGGCTGCTAATAACGCAATCTCTTTTTTACTAAGAAATCCCTCAGCTTTTATCACAACATTTTCTTTAATAGCAAATGTGGTAAATAGTACTTAGAAGCTGAGACCTGGGTTGCACCATTCTTTTAGAAGAAGCCATTTTAAAACACATAAGAGAACACTAAATGCCTCCTTAACTAATGTCCTCTGGCAGGGTTTGCTGTGTAGTTGAACATTTGTTCTAAAGGTTTATCTGATTATAAATTACTCCTTTCAAAATGGTAGCAACTGATTCCCACTAAAATATGAGTTTGTGTGCTGTTAATTGCCTGATTTTAATTATCTTCCTCCAATATGGATTCATGTTGGCTCAACTGCTTTTGCTTATTTTCTATGAATTGTAGTTCTTGCAGGCCTGTCTCCCAGTTATGGAACATATAAGAAATGAGTATTAATTGCTACCATATTACTTAACTCTTATCAATATTTACAGTTGTTTTATCTTTTTGCTGTCCCTTATTTTACTTAAAACTTTCACATTACTCTGAAATTTCTGGTAGTCCAAATGGTTTTGCCTTATGAGCAAATGGCACAATTTTTTCCCTTTGCTGCTTAAAACATTTGCTAATGATTTGGCAAGCTGGGATGGCTTCTACATGAGGAAGTAAGGGCTGGTTTCTTAATTTCTGCTTTCCTCACCATATATTAGAGAGCACTTCAAGAAATTAAAGTAGCAGTGTTGTATTTTAGGTAAGGGTTCTTGAACATATTTTAAGTACTAAGCACCCTTATTCTACACATTATCTATTCATTTTTCTTCTTTCCAGCTTGCTAATTTGGGGTGCCACAAGCCTTAGACAGATGAGTGAGGAAGTGTCACTTCCAGGCACGAGTAAGAAAGCGCTTGCAAACTGTTTTCACCAGAGTGAATGTTACTTAACAGGAGGGTGTTTGGGAGAGACCCAAAATTTCTGTTCACTGCTCTGCTAGAGGTACCAGCAGGTTGGGAGTGATGATTCAAACAGGTGACACCAGCACTTTTGCTGCCACATCCAGGAAGAGGACAATTGCGTTCCTCCTACCTGTGCTGCACCACAGAGCTCAGCTGAGGAACTCAGCTAAACCTGAGGTCTGTGGTTTAGCACCATTAAGCGGAGGCTGGTTGGTTCAAGGAGCTGAAATGGTGGCATCCCAGCTCCCTTGGAGCAGACAAGGCAAAGGAACGCTCCCATGAAGGGTTTGGCCAACAGCCTGCCGAACATGGCAGCTCCCAGCAGAGCTGGGGATCAGCAGCTGATGGCAAACTGGTGCTCATCGTGTTTTCCATCAGCACAGCGGGTACCAGTCAGGATGTTTGTCCTTCGTTCCTCTTCTTACAATGCCCTAAACCAAATGCCAAACTAATGTCAGGAAGTCAGATTATCTGGCACTCCTGAGGAACTGCTCGCTGTGCAGATCTTCCATCAAGGTGTAGCAAGAACATCCTCACAGCAGTGTCTGCTAGGAAAACTGTTTGGAGATGTTTCTGCTGCTTTGACATTCATTCCTCTGTGAGACCCAGACTGCACACTCAGTTGAACTGCAGTGTATTCGCTCACACTGGGAGGCTGCCTTTTGGCAACCAGACTGATGCTAAAAATAAAACAACCTATGCAAAACAAACAAAAAACCTCCTTGCTAAATCCATAGCAGGAGTATGTTGCTTCAGAAAGTGCTGGGTTGTCTGCATATGCTTTTTGGTGTCTCTTCCATGAGAAAAAGAACAGAGGGAAGTTTAATAATGTAGTATTTTTGGAATCACCCATGCAAATCACCCCAGACAATAGCTGTGGCACGCACAAAGTATAAAACCAAGTTTGGAAACTTCTCAGATACAGACCTCATCCTACTTATAAAAACATGTTGTTATAAGGATGCTGTTTATTATGTGTCACGCCTACAAAATAAAACAGAGGGATACTACTTCTCTTTATTTATTTAGGGGTAATGCCTGCATTTTGTTTTCCTTTCTGAATTTTCTGTTTTTAATTGGAAAGTCTGGAGATAGCCTGGCCTTCTAAAAGGGTGTTTGTGCACAAGTGTGTGCCTCCTGAGCCTTTGGACTTGATTTTACACAAGTAACAGTACAGTTAGTAGCAGGTGTGGGTAAAAAAGAGAGATTTGCTTACAAAACACAGCGTACTTTAAAAAGTTAATGCCTTTGGAGTTTGTTTTACCTTTGGGGTTTTGTCCTCGAGCTCTGGTCTCAAAGATTTTCTCTGCAGTTAGGGTGGAAAGTGATTTACACACAAAAGCGGGGGTCTCACGTACTCCCAGCAGCAGACGGGCGCGGCTCACGGGCAGCACCCAGCCCTTCTTACGCCCAGGCCGGCGGAGAGGGCGGCGGCTCAGCCCCGGTCCCCAGGGGCCGCTCCACTCCCACCGCCTCCCGTTCCCTGAACGGATAGAACTCCCGGGTGATGCCAACCTGGGGGGCTCCTGCTTAATCCTGACCCTCCGAGCTCTTTCTTCGCTGACCCTCCGACGAGTGGAAGCCTAAATAACGACGACGGTGATGATAATAATAATAATAATAAATAATCAATTAAAGGAATAACGAAGCAGCCCCTCAGCCTGGGTGTGCGGGGCGGGGCGGCGGGGGGACCCCGCTGCCCGTGTCTCCTCCAAGCCCGTAAAGCCGGGAGCGTTGCTCGCTGCTCGCTGCTCCGCGCCCTGGTAACGGCGGCCCCCGGCGGGCGGGAGGACGTGCGGGGCCGCCCGTCGCGGCTCTTTCCGCGTTGCCCGTCCAGGGAGGTCCCGCCCCCGCCCGCGGCCGCCCCAGCCCCAGCCCCAGCCCCGCGGGGAGGCTCCGGGGCCGGCGGGGGGGCGCGCCCCCAGCCCGGGGCCTGCGGCGGGGGCGCCGGATAAAGCGGTGCCGGCCCGTCCGCCTGCCGGCACTGGGCGGCCGGGACGGGCCCAGCGGGGCGCCCCGCCATGGCGAGCCCCGCACGCCCGCGGCAGGAGCTGGCGGCCGAGGAGCGGCGGCTCCGCGGCGCGGCCCCGACGGTGCCCCGCGACGGCAAGCGGGAGGCGGCGGGGGAGCGGCTGGTGCTGCTGGAGCTGCGCCGCTGCGGGCGGCCGCCGTCCCCCGGCCCCGGCCAGCGGCAGGAGGAGGGGGAGGAGGAGGAAGACGAGGGGGAGGCGGCGGCGGGCGAAGATTGCTGCGGCAAGTGCAAGAAGCGGGTGCAGTTCGCCGACTCGCTGGGGCTGAGCCTCGCCAGCGTCAAGCACTTCAGCGACGCCGAGGAGCCGCAGGTGCCGCCCGCCGCGCTGTCGCACCTGCAGAGCCCGCCCGGCGAGGAGCGGGACCCGCCGCCGCCCGGCGCCGACCCGCCGCCGCCCGCGCTGCTCCTGGTGCCCGACTTCCCCGACGGCGGCGAGCCCAGCGCCGAGCGGCTGCGGCGGCAGCGCGTCTGCCTGGAGCGCCTGGGGCGGCCCGCGGCGCCCACCGACGTGCGGGGCACGGTGCGAGTGCTGGGCGGCCCCGGGCCCAGGGAGGTGACGGTGCGCTACACCTTCAACGAGTGGCTCTCCTTCGTGGACGTGCCGGCCGCGCCGCTGCCCCCCGAGCCGCCGGCCGAGCGCTACGGCTTCACCCTGTGCGTCCCGCCGAGCCTGCGGGAGGGCTCGGCCCTGCACTTCGCCATCCGCTACCGCAGCCCGCAGGGAGAGTTCTGGGACAACAACGGAGGCCGCAACTACACGCTGCGCTGCTGCGGCTGCCCCGGGGGCGGCCCCGCCGCCGCCCCGCCGGGCCCCGCCGCACCCCGCTACTGACGCCGGCCGGGCGAGCGGAGCCCAGGGCACCCGGCCGGGCAGGCGAGGCCGCACCCCGCGCCCGGAGAGAGGCCCGGCTCGGGAGGGACGCGGCCAGCGCGCCGAGGGCCCGGCCCGGAGATTGCCCCAAGTCTGGTGGTTTTTAAGCAGGAGCTTCAGTTTCTGCCAGCGAAATATGGATGTGCGTAGGCTCGCATTGCTGTGGCTTGTGGAATTGTTCTCCTTTTTGGTTTTTTGTTTTGTTTTTTTTTTTTTTTTTTTTTGAGAGAGAGCGAGGAGACTGAGTAGCGTGGGCTCTGCTTTTCCCCTCTTGAAGTGAATTTTTGAGGTCTTGATTTGGGCTTGACTCCACTTACCCGATTAGTCAAGAGCACTCGTGTGAAAACTTGGTGGCGTGTTCACTACAGATTTAACTTAGAATCCCAATTTTCCCGTTCTCAGATCCATTTGAAAGACACAGTACTGCGACAGCAATGGTGTGCTTTGTCCTTTTTCTGTTATTTTCTTTTAGTTCAATGGACTCCTAACAATACGATTCACTGTTGTGAGCACCTGTCAAACCCGTGACAGGCTTGCGTGCCCGTCCCACCTTTGCCATGGCTGCGGCAGCTCTGAACAGCAGGCACTCTGTTTTGGGGCTGGATCTGGGGCTGGACTGGGCTGCCCTGGTTTTTGTCACTCAACACACTTTGGTACCGCTCCCCATGCTCACATGGAGATCCCGTCTGGCTAATAGCAGCCAACAGGGACTCGTGCAGAAATGTTTTTGCTTAAAATAGACCGGTGACTTCTTTTCACACAACCGACGAGTCTAAAACCGGGACGAAGGAGGAGTTAAAATACTTGCTGATGCTGTGTTTATCAGGAGAACTTTGGTAACACCTTTGAGTCGTGCACTGTGAAGTGAAAGCTGGTGTTTGTCTCATACACGGTTCTGTATTTTCAGATTTGGGTCTGGCTTGGATGACCCTTCTCACTGAGGAGTGACGCTGCCATACAGAGAGGGAGGGTGTCCTCAGTAACAAATGGAAACAAGTGCCTTAGTTCAGATCTCCTTATGTTACATTTTGCACCACATTTCTCAAGTATTTATAATTTATTCAGCTTTTTTGCTACATATTTTTCTGTATTTGTATGTTGCTGGGAAAGGACTTTGTTGTGCACACGGCTGGACTTTATGGCGCTGGACACTTGAATTGATTTTATAGTCTTCACGCTTGCACTGCAAGCCTAGAGGTTGACTACTACTGGTGTCCCAACTCTTGAAATTAAGCAAAAACTACCAATGCAAATGGGTTTGTAAGAATAAAAAAAAGTTTTAAAAAAAGCCATAAAGCTCACACCATTACACTTACTTTCTTCACCTTTTTTTTTTTTTCTTTTTTTTTTTTTTCCTGTTTAGCAAAATGTAACAGCAGGCTTCACAGTTTTGCAACCTGTGGAATGTGTGTCCTGACCAGGGATGATCCTGTCTGTAAGCAGTGTTTAGGACTGCAGCTGAAAATGACTGCTGTCCTGCCAGAGCATGAGGCTAATCACCCTTAAGTCCGTGACAGGCATCTTGATCAGAGCTGTGGCGTGAGGAAGTTTTACTAGTATGGGTAAAAAGTAGGTAGGTTATGGTCAAGTTTTGTTGGGGCTCTTCTCCAACTTTGATTCTTCTTGTTTTCTTTTGATACAGTATCTCAAAATATGGGTTATTTCTGGTTAATGAGGAACAACTGCCAGAATGCAGAAAATTCCCTGACATGGATGTATGGTTTTCAGTAAGACCATGGAATGTCATTTTCCTATTTTGAAACAGAGCACAGTGAGAGATTTTTCAGAGAGATTTTCATTTCCTCTGAAGATGTAAAACATTTTAAAGGCTATCCTGACAACATTAGAAAGAATAGCTTCTTGATAAGATTCCCCATATAGTTGAGAATATTTTCAAGCCTACAGCTAACCTGCCTTTTGAGCTGACTGGAACAGACCCAGAGCTAAAAGCAGAGAGTCTGTTGGGGGAAAGACGGGAAGCAGAGGGAGCTTCAGACTAAAGGTGCTGCAGTTCTGCTCACATGCACACTGCTGCCGAAACGCAGCCTGCACGTACAGCACAGTGTGAGAATACAGCCAGAGACAAGGAGGTGTTTAATTCCTTGGGAAACCATTCAGCTGTTACACTGTATCAGTTGCTTTGACAACGCACAGAGGGAGAGCTCTGTGCAGGCAGACAGAAGTTTGTACTGTTGTCCTTCAGGTTACATGTGAACTCTCGCCAAAAAAGGTTTTTAGGGAGAATAGTGAACTCTGCTGTTCCCCTACACAAGTTTGTTTTAACTCTGTCATGCATTACAGGATTACAGGATGTTACATGGGATAACCTGGTATGAATTAGCTTTCCTCAGATTGCTGCATCAATGAAATAATGTGCTCTTAGTGTAGTGTCAAGATTGATCCTTCATTTAAATACAATATAATAATTGGGATTTCTGTAGCCCTTTCCTTATTCTGTGCTTTGTTTATTAGTTGCCTCAGAGAAGAAGGAAACACCGCCAGACAAAGGAGGGGAGAGATCTCTCCTCAACAGAATTTAAAGGAGCAGCTATATTTTGATGGCTGTGTCTGGGCAGAGGCAGTACCATGAAGAATCCTGGCTAGCTGTGCCTAGTGATAGAGGCCTGGAAATGTTCTCTGGTCCACTGTAAACATTGACATCCAGAACATGTGACATTTCTGTGTGCTTTTCAGATGTGTGACCTGAAATTCAAAATGCAAGAAAGTACTTGCTGAGGCTAGGCAGTAAAATTGTCTGAGTGCTTCAGAAAATCAGTGCCAATTGAAAATCCTGCCAATTGTGTTAATTAAAGCACGTTTTTGTGCTTTGATACCTGGTGAAGTGCTTTTATTTGCTATTGAAAATTACTCTTTGTGAAAGGAAGGAGAAAACCTCTAGATGGGAGTCAGACATACTCACTTTTTGATAGACAGTACTTTTCTGTGCTCTTAGGATTTTACAGAAGCATAGATTTCCAAAGAAGAGTTCAAAAACAGCCTACTCACAGTTGTCTGTATTTTCCTAGCTGAGGTTCCTGAGGGCTATGGAAAAGCAAGGCTTTATCAAAGATTACATTGGGCAGCACTTGTAAAAATCCAACTGGACCATGCGTGTACCAAAGGCTTGCAAGCCCACATCAGCGAATCCCAGGGCTCCTGCTCTTGACCATAGGTTGAGACACATGGCATAATTGCAACAATATTCTCAAAGGAATATTATCAAATGAAGTTATTTTAATTCCATAGAAATCTCAAGGCCAGTAGAGTGAAATGTTAAGTGAGGCACTCTCTGTTTGATTGCATTACTGTTAATGTATTTCATAAAGATTCAAAGCATAACTTTTGGAAGATGTTCTCATAAACACGCTCCCTCCCCTAACCTAAATAAGAAATTTAAGATTTATTGCACTTTTGGAAAAACTCCAACTCCAAAGATTTTCATTTTATGCAGATTTCTGTTCCCCCACCACGGATTAAGGACTTAGGGTATGAATAGCTGCCAAATGGTTTTATAGGTGTATATAAATGAAGAAAGTTTAATATAGTTGAAACTCTGTAGGGGTAACTGTGAAGGACATAAAAGGTAAATCTTCCTTAAGCAATTTTTTGCCATGTACACTTTCTTTTAAATTCAGATTTAAATGATTCAGGAAAGGGCTGTAAAGCTAAATTTACTTTGGTGCCATGAAGATCTGTAAGCTTGCATGAAAACTACTTCTGTTTTATTTAAAATTGGAGCTTTCAGTCAGTACTTGGAAAGTCTAGCTTCTGCTCCCATTGGCTTCGCTGGGATTTGGATCTAGCCCAAAGTACTGCAGGAAGGTAAGGGAAATGATCTAGGTTTAATTGTCCATTCTGTTCAGAGTCATGTGTTATGGGGTTAGGATAACATGGCACTGTGATGAATGTTCATCTGTCAAGAGTTCAAAATCTGCTGTCTGTGCATGGCAGTAATTAAATCACCTTAATTGTTTTTTCATGATTCTTTCTGAGAGAGGGAAAATTACTTGCCTTGGATTAGCATATTGCCAAAGACTGTTATAAATATTTATGGGGTGTACTCTTTCAATAGAAAGCCTGTACATTCTTCACAGGTCTCCATAGTTCTTTTTCCCAAACACAGAAGAGTAGTTACTTGAATGCACTAATTACCATCATCTCCCCCTCTTGCAAAGTTTCAGTAGGTACTGGTTTAACAGCAAAAAAGGTAAGTAGTTTAGAAAGAAACATCTCTTGCAAAACATAATTAATTACCTCTGTAAACTGTGGAATATTTTTGAAGGTGTGTATGTTTGTGAAACAGGTTTGAGAGTTACAAATTTTTTCCTTTTACAGTTGTAGAAAACACACGCTTTTGGAAGAATTACTGGCTTCTCTGTTTTTTTTTTTTCTGCTTTCACACTAAGGCCTCATGCACTATTCTTATATTCTAAAATAGTGAAAAAAGTAGGAATGCAAACACTCAGTTAAACAGCTGCACAGCTTAGTTCTTTTTTTATAAAGGTCATCAAGCAAAATATTCCCAAGAGTATGAAATAACTATGCCTGTGTTAAGAATAGCAAAATAAAGCAAACAGTATAGTCCTGACTTGAATAATGCCAGGATTTCACTGTAGATCATTATGGAAAACTCAGGAAAACAGTCAGAGCACAGCTCTTTCATGGCTCTGTTTACGCGTACATATGGTCTGTGCTGGGAATCCGGAGAGATGCATTTATGTTGTGTTACAGGAAGTAAAGTTGAGGGGCTGGTGCTTCTCCATAGTTATTCTGTCTGCTGGTTTTAGAGGGTAAAAGTTTTGCTTTTAATATCTGGAAACTTGGAAGCTTTTTTTTTAATAGAAATATCTTTTGAGAAAAGTGAGTACTAAGTTAAAATCCTTCTTAGCTTATTTCAACGCTGTATGTAAAGCACATGCTTCACACTTGGGTTGCTCTCCTCCTGAAAATCTGTACCTCTGATATAGCTGGGCATTTTGAATCCATGCTTTCAATTGCAGAAAAAATTATTGAGAGGTTGTAACACACAACAGAAATGCCTTTGAACAGTTACTAATACTAATCAAATTGTTCCTTTTTTCCTTTCAGAGTGCTGTTTCCAAGCTTATCCCGTAAAAGTAAGGACAAACTTCAGTATAGGCACACACTCAAATTTTGGTTCATACTGCTGAGGTCAATAGTTTGCTAAAGTGTCGAGATTGGGAAAAAAACTATTTTTATTATAATACAAAAGCAAAACTGTTTTGCTAAGACATTGCAGCTTTAATAAAGATATTTATTGAGCTCTATTCTAAGGAAAAAATATATACTTTTTATAACAGTGGACATTGTATGTAAGTCATGGGATCATTCCTTTGTATTTTAACTATTCCTGTTGTTTACACTGCTTTGACAAAATCCAACAAAGCTTCTGACAGCATGCCAAGAGAGATTTAATGAGTATTGCAACGTAAACGGAACTGGTGGAGCACAGAAGGTGCAGCTGTAAGAGCACAGCAGCTCCGAGGCTGGAGCACAGTGCCAGCCCTCCAGGCTGCTCTCTCCATTGGCAGCGATGAGCAGAGCCCTAGCCAAGAGCAAGAACAGGGCAAGTGGACACCAACACAACATTCAAGTCAACCCAGCCTACAACTGGGCTCGACTTCTTAAGCCAGGTGTGGTTAGCAGCTCTTTTCTTTCCATAGCTTGTAGGATTTCAATGATAAAGCACTTGTCAAGCTACGTTTTTGTACAGAACTGGGCACGTTTTGGCAAAATACCTTAAAATGGATGTCAGGCAAGGGAAAAATATATTTGTAAGTATTTTTCAATCATGTACAACTGATATGCACATAATTAACACTAACTGACCATGCACTTACATGTATGTTACAAGCAAAGGAAACATACAGACCTGTCCAAAACAGGGAACAAGCATGTAAAATGCTGTTGGGTTTGAGGAGTAAGTGATAATGCCTTTGCTGGCTTTGCACTCCTGTTAACAAGCTAGATAGTGTTACGCAGGCCTTTGGACTGTAGAAGCAGAGGAGTTCTTACCCTGCTTCTAATAAGTAATGTATAAATACTGTGTAAGTACAGTATAAATACTGTATGATAAGCTGATCAGTAATTTCAAATAAGATATGTGCTTTACTGAGGTCAGTTGCCTTACCCTCTGCAGTATGGACTGGGGACAGAGGGAAATTACAGAGCACCACCACTTTTCCCCCCTCTGCCTGGATGGTTCTCTCTGTAGAATGTACCTGAAGGTTACTACTGCTCCTCTGAAAGTAGAAGTAAGGGAGAGGGAATCTGAGTGGTAGCCTTGAGAAAGAAGGTTGGAGCAGATGCCATGAACTGGGACTGCAGTAGTGTTTTATCTACCACAAAAACTTAACAACAGAATTTTTAGGCATTAATGGAGAAGTAATCTCCTTGATACTTTGGAAGGAATTAATAAGACATTTCACATTCCCATGACTGCCTGCCTGTATGACAGGACATACCATCTACAGCTGTGTTCTTGTTGGAAACAATGCTGAAGAACTTCACTGGAAAGGTATTTTTGAAGAACTGATTGAACATTGAAAGAGTTCCCTTATTTTTTCTTAAATATGGTGAAAACAGATTTAAATATTAAAAAAACCCAAACCAGTTACCGATGGAGTTGTCCCTCTTTATAAATCAGGGCTATGCTATTTATAAATATGTTTATTTTGCTTTCTAGCATACATTTTCAGATCCTGAAATGGTATGCTGTGCTTCTTTCAGTAATTAAGCTGCTTTAGACAAGGATTTTACATGTACTGTTTTAGCAACCAAGTTTCTAACAGTATAAAACTGGCAGCCCTTCCAGGCCTGTGTCATCTAAGAGTGTAAGATGCTGCATTTCTGTGAGCTCACTGGAAGCTTAAAGAGCAATCAAACCCTCTTCCCCTGCACTTTCACCATTACCTTAAGTGCACTTAATTATCCAGTTGTTCTGGATATTTCTGTTCAAATACAAAATCTAATGTATATTACCTATTAGAATAATTAAATTCCATTTTAATAAAATGTTCACTAAAAGCAATTTACATTGCAATACTTATAGACCTAATAAGGGGAGAATTATTATTGTATTTGCTTTTTATCTGAAATTGAAAGGGGGCTACATTGGCAGTCTCAGGTACACACTATTTTATTCTGTACACTGTATTATCCATATGAAATCCATTACTATACATCTCAATATAACTGTCCAAAATGGTAAAATACACTTTCATGGGCAGTGAGGAATGGGAGTTTGTTCTAAATGAGACACTTCAATTAGACACTCTGCTTTAATAATGTTTTCACAGAGCATGAACAACACAGAAGAACATAAACAAAGATGAATTTTGTGAAGCAAGAAAAATAAGGGGTGGATTTCAAAGGTCACAGTGCTGTGGAACTAGTTTTGAGCTTCTGTTTCTCTACTTAAAACTCCCCCAACAATTCATTGAAATAAAAGCAAAACTATTTTTTTTCCTGTAGGCCAGCTTTGCGCTGCTTAATTTTTCTGCAAATTTCTAATAGAAAACAAATTCAAGCACAGCAATGACTTGAGCAAAACCTGATCAAAAATTTTGCTTTATTAATCTGTGGTCTTAAAAGTGTTGAGCCTTCTATGGATTTAAGAATAATCAATAAAATGCTATGCTGAGCACTTTTTCTAGGCAAAGCTTGTTGCGACTTCATGACTTACAGCACTTGAGTTACTGTTCCAGTCAGGTTCTTTTTCTTCTGCCAAAATTCACGAGGTTTGTGAAAAAGGGAAATCTTTGATAAAGTCAGCTTTCTGCTAATAGCTTCACCTCAACAAATTAAAGAACTTGGTGGTGAAAAAACATTTGAAAGCTCCCAAGGCTCAGTAATTCAAGTCTTCCATTCTGCTATTCTGATCAGTTAATTGTTCAAAGTAGGACAAGACTGGTTATTAACTCTTGGAAACTAAAGAAAGAACTAGTGAATTTTTTATGTCACCTCCTGAAATGTCAAGGGATGCTCTTCAAGGAAACTACACAATGCAGCCTGTGATATCTGTAAGTATCAAAGCCCAGAAGATGAAAATTCTGATCATCTCTGGTTTTAGTACTTTAAATAAAATATGTACTTACTCATTTAGTTCAGATGCTGGATATTTTTAAGTGCAACAGGATTAATACAAACTTAGTAACTGGGTGAAGGGTTTTAAATCTTTAGGGGTTTTAAACCTAACATATTTTTCATGGTCAGTGAGAGACAATGTCAGCAGCAGAATAATGTAGCTGGTTGCAGGTAGTTTAATGAAGTTTTATTGTTGAAATAGAGCAGGAACTATTTCATCACATAGGACACACAAGCAAACAGATTCCAAGACTACCTTATATACTATTATAAATCACAGCTATTTATCTTAGAACATGTGACCCTTTAGAAAATAGAACTGTGGTTGCCAAAAACAGTCTCTCAGGCATTTCTTATGCTGAACAGACAAGCTCAGACATGGGCATGTGCAGTTTCTGTACGTGGCACTGTAGGATGCTGAAGATGGGCCAGTGTTGTTTCAGGATCAGAGGCTTTTCTTGGCTGTGTGTCTTCTGGACACTCAATGACCAATTTTTCTGTGGCATACATCTGCCCAATGGTAACCTGAAATCAAACGAAAATATCAGTAAACAGGTTATAATTCAGGCTGCACAAAAATCCCCCAAGAATTGAATAGCCCAGATATTAAACTTTTTCATAATTACATTTTTCTTTCTCTAAACATTTCTTTTTGTAAATAGTACACTTGTCTAGACCTTAAGAAAAATAACCAATACATAAAATACCTGCACATATACAATCTTGAAATAATGACATTGAGGAATACAATTTAAAGTCTCAAAAAATAACATTAGAAGTTACAACAGAGAAAAAGCAAACAGGTTCTATGTTGAGAAAAATGAAAAGACAAATATAATGAAAAACAAAAATATGGATAGAATCAGCAGGTATTTCTTATGCTTTTTAGGTGGAGAGCCTAGATATAAATTGCATGGCATAGTACTAATAACCAGTTCCTTTGGAATCCTAATGTAATTTGCCTTATGAAGGGGGAAAACAGTTCAACAGTTGTTAGTTCAGCAGCAGCATTTTACATATACTGGAGCTACCTCTTGTTCACAAGATGGTATTCAGACTTCCTGTATTTGTGCTTTCTAGGAAAGCAAAATGAGGAAATGAAATATGACAAAAATGCAACACTGATGCTTTGACTCCTCTTGTTCTTTAGCACCTTCTAGTCTGCCCCATAACGTTGATAAATTCTGGTTGGATGAGCAGCTGGCAGTTGTCACACACAGCTCTTGGCTTAGCAGCTGAGATGGGGAAGGAAGAAGCTTCATGCAAGTAGGGTAGTGAAAGCAGAAGACAATGTTTATTTTTAAAAGTATGGATTTTGGAGTCTACTTTTTAATATCTGTTGTGCCCTTTCTTGCCCGTACTTTCTCCTTCAGGCCTGGGTACACAGCAGCTCTGTGTCCTTTTCACAAAAAAATAAGGTTCATACATTTAAGTGTTGAATTAGGACAAAAAAGACTAGATGCTGAATTACACTAAACATCGTATATTTAGTAGAACTCAATACTGTGCAAATTAAGCCTAAGAGCAAGTCAGGCTCTCAAAGTAGTAAAAAACCAGGGAAAGAATGTTTTTAGCATTTTCCATTTAACATTTTTTTTTGTGGGAAAAAAATCCTGGCCTCTCTTGAATAAAAATTTCTCATCTGTGCTCACACTCACATAAAATGTGAATAATATTGCCTTTTAGGAAATGAACTATTTAATCTTGATAAACAGCCTTGTCTGAAACTTGTAACGCATTGATTTTAATCTTGAAATATTTATTACAAGGGAGCATTTATGAAGCTGTTCGTAAAGGAACAGAAGTTTTCCTTGCCAACAAATATTTCCTTCTTTTGGCACTCTGAGCTAAGTTAGTAACAGCATATGAACAACTCTGATTATTTTTGAAGTTACTTATGAAATATGTTGCATACAGAATATTTAATACAAAGGCCATACACAACTGTGACGTGTTACCCAAAGAAATTTTAAGCTGTCAACAAGTGTTACTTGTCAAAGAGAACTCGCTGTTCTGGGTTATGTGGCAGGCTATACACTTTAGTTGCTGCCTTACCACAAACCATGCTGAAGTACTTAATTTTTGTATACTGTGTTTTGGAGCCCAAAGAATCTTTAATCCTTTCCCACACAGTAGAGCAAATTTAATGGGAGGCTCAGAGGGATTACAAAAATGCTGAAACCTGAATTGCATTTTTTTTTTCTCCCCCAGCTGGGGGAGATACATGAGACTGAGTACGTGACTTCTCAGTCAATCATATTCAGCTGGGGCAGATGGATTTGTAGGAGAAAGGTACAAGCTGCTGTTTGCTGTCCCTGTGCCAACAGGTGATGTTATCTACTGCTGCACCTCTTGACTTGAATGCAATAAAAGCACAGATTTATGTGTGAGCTGCTTCCTTAGCAAACCACAGGCGTGCAGGCATTTCAGCAAGTGCAAAGCCACCATTGCTGTGCTGTCAGCCTTTGCTGGGCTGCTGCCGCTTGCCTGCTCTGCTGCCTCCCTTCCAGAATCTCTGCCATGGCACTGTAAGCTGAACTTTGAAACCTAAGGATTTTTGTTTTTTAAGCCATTAGCATTGAATTTTTAAAGTTATGATCAAGCCTTTCCCATGTGCCTTAGACAAAACAAACAAACCTTCCATTTATAGCTCCTGAAAAATTCCCATCCATAAACATCCCCTGCCTCAGCAGAAGGATTGCACCAGTATTTACACACTGGCACTCATTAACCCTACAAACCACAACAGCCCTCTTACAGTGTCCTCACCACCCTGAGTCTAAAGAAAGCATTTCAGCAGCAGGCACTCACTGTGGAGCATTCTCCCAAATCAGAGACTTAAGTGGCTACCTATTGTGCTCTTTTTTCATTGTGCATATTTGTGGCTTGTACACCACATTTACTCTTCTGGTAGGTGGCTGGAAGCCAGTGCATAGGTCAGTGCCAGGGGAGTTCCACTGACCACAGGAAATGTGAAAAACGCCAATCACTTGTTCTTAAAATTTTAAAAGTTTAATAGTAATAAAATGGTTATAAAAATAGTAATACAATTAGAGTAATAATAATTTGTACAAATTGAATTAGGACAATATGAGGCAATAGAACTAAAGAGTTATGGACATCTGGGTACCTTTTTCTGGGCAAAACAAGCCCGAAAAAGGACACCCATTAACAAAGGATTAACCTTTAAAAACAATACCCTGTTGCACATTCATACACTTCATACATGATGCATAAATTCCATTTAAACACAGGATTCTGTCTGGTCATCTCAACTTCTTCCTCTGAATCCTAACAGTGCCTTCGAGGCGGGAAGAAGTTCGTTTCTTCTGATAAAAGGGCAATAAATTCTTTTTCACTGAAAGGTTTAGGTGTCCTGTGGCTGCTATCTTGCTGTGAGTCCTTTCTTTAAAAAAAGTATCCTACATAGCATAGTTTCTAATTTAACATTTTTTATAACCTAAAACTATATTTAACACACTACTTAAGAGAATTAATACAGCATTACTTTTTAACACAACACATAATATTCATTTTAATATTTGCAAAAAGCCAATCATAAAATACGCATTTTTCACAGGAAACTTTTGGGGAAAAAGGCTCCATGATTTGCTCAGCAACTTGTGTTTTGTGTGTTACCCAAAAGTTTATTTACCTCTCTAGGAAACACATTGCAATTAAATTCCCCAGGAAAGAATGTGCAATAAAGAACCACACTGTCATCAGGAGAAGACAATAAATAGAAATATAGAGATGCTTCTCAGCTCCTTTTGAATTATTTGATGTTTAAATTCTGCCTGAAAAATGATGTACTTTGACAGGTCCAACCCCCAAAACCTGATAATTTGTCTTTGTTCAAGGATATAGTACAAGTCTATATGGTCAGCTGTTTTTTGTGAACAAGAAGATTTATCCTTGAAAACCTTACTATTGCCTTCTGTCTGGATCCAGGAGAAGGCTTAGGGCTTCAGAATGGGATTTTTCAGCAGATATGAGACAACAAATGGGGAAAAAGAAATCACTGAAGAGTGAGCATTAGTCCATCTTTTAACCCAACCATTCTCTGGTTATTAGGTCTTTGTGTGTTCGTTTGGAAACAAGTACTCGTCCTTTGTCATAGCTGGCAGGAAGCAAACACAGGAATTAGCCACTTCATGGAATCTTTCATTGCTATTAGGGGAAAAAAAGCACGTAGGAAAGGTTTTCCCTATATAACAGAGCATCAAAGATATGTATGGGGAGGTGCAGTAAGAATTAAATTGTAGAATTAAGAATTATAGAAGTAAAATCTGAATGTCCTGCAGACACTGAAAGAACATGATATTACCCTAAAAATTCAACAAATCCAGCCAAATTGACTGAACTCTGTCCTTTCTAAAGGAGTCTGGCTGCCAGTGTCCGACTCTCAGGGACACCTTGTGGCTGGTGAGCAGGTTATGTGTGGCTTCCATGCCAAGCCATGGGACAGATGCAATTGCAGTGGGACAGTGCTGGCCTGGGAGGCAGCCTGAATCCTAGGGGCTAACCTGAATTCTAGAGGCTAATCTGAATCCTTGGGGCTGCCTTCCCATCTTGACACAGCTGGTGGAGTAGATCCTGCAGACCCGCTGCTACTACTTGCAAAATACTACTCGATTATATTCAGTTTCTGAAGGTGTGTGCCATGTCTTGTGTATTTTATCCACACAAGGATTTTACTTTGCAGCTCAGAGTTGAGGTAGAAGTGACTGCTCATATTTCTGAAGGGCTGAAGATAAGGTGACTGGGTTTTAAATTTTTTTTCGAATTTGCCTCATTCAGAGTGCACAGTTCTGCTCTGAGAAGTACGATGGCATCTTTCCTTGACAGCTCTGTATAAATGTCTGTCTACTTAATTAATCACCACATTTTTCCTTCCTTAGGCTCTGCAGCACAAAGGTGGCCAGACATCTCTTTTTCCCATGTACTTTACAGAATTGTAATTGTGTGGCATATAACCCATGAGCTCTAACAAATCCTGCTGAGCCCAGATGAAGATACTTTTTCTCACTGTCACTGAATTACTCATCCTTATCATCCTGCCAAACTTGCCAATCTCCAAACAACTAGCTACCTGCTTGTGTGAGGTCTCACTGATAAATTTCAGGGTGAGTGCCCTAAAATTACTCAGGTAAGTAGCTAGGCAGCAGCCTTTCTACCCTCAAAAGCACACTATTTTTTTTTTTTTTTTTATTTTTTCATGTCACTGTTTATTTTTTGATGGCAGACAAAAGCAGGAGTGGCCTAAAAGGAGAGGGTGCAACACTCTCATCTTACGTAGAATCAACTTACTGGACAATGCAATGCCTAAACACATAAAAGTGCCACCAGAGCACAGTAATATAGAAACACTGCAAGACAGCAATTTCTCTAGCTGTCAGTTTTTAAAAAAATTGATCTCCCAAGGGGATCATCACTGGAGAAGTAACAATGGTTTCCTGTTTTTCTTGAAGAAATGCTGCTCATAACTAAAGCTGATGTACAACAGATCACTTTACATATTAAACACATTTATATATCTAATATATATATATATATATATAGGTTGTTGTACATGCATAAATATGTGAAAAATACCAAACTCTAGGTAAAATCATAGCCATCTTCTCTCTTTTGTTACAAATTTTCAGACAAGAAATTGCTACCTTATTACAGCCAGGGATCACATATAAACATTTACATTTTCATGGTTCTTTATTAGGGAGAAAAAGGAAAAAGTCCTGTGTATTAATATATTTATACCATACACAAAGACACACACATAAAAAAATCAGGGGTTTTTTTCCTGTTGCACCTAGGAAGTTGACAGGTGTATCTTATGGGCACACTGCTGAATCTTAAGTAGGAAGAAAAATCCCTGATGACACTACAGTCACATTGCATTTATGGCTGCTAATCTGGGTCTCTAACACTACACGAAGAAGTTCCACATTCATATTTTCTGGCACAGTGACTATAAAATGCATCTTAAGTGAATGCTGACAAGAACAGAAATGTTCAAGAATAAAGGTTATTTTAAGAACTGGCAACAGTCTTGCAAGCTGTTTACCTGGAGTCTTTCCTATTAGATGATGCCAACCAATTTGCAATCCTATTGCAAATTTAAGTGAAGTGGTTATTGTTCTTAAGAAGCATTACTTTTTCTCCCCACACCCAAAATTGGATATGCTATACACAGCACACTTTAAAATAAAGTTTTCATATTTACTAAGGTTCAGTTTAATGATTTTTGTTTGTTTTTAAATGAATATGGACAGCCATTTTTGAAATTATCTTTTACTGCAATAATAAACACACCAGTGTGGTACACAGTAATTAATACAACTCAAATAGAACCAAAATCTCATCAATAACTTCAGTTCTTTGCCAAATCTTTGTGTTGGTATTAAATGCTATAGCAGAAGCCTTATTTATTTTCACTCAGGAAAGACTGTTGAAAAACTGCATTTGGCTTCTTAAACACTTAGGTTATTCCACTCTCCAGAGCTGGAATCAATATGGAAAAATATTTTGGAGACATTTCCCTTATTTTAATTGATTCCATTTGTCTACAGAGAATGGGAAAGGAAGTGAAGGAAAGCACAGAGCTGAGAAGTTAGAACTATTATGTATTTTACGTCTGTAAGCCTGTGTTTTGCAAATGCTGTTTTCTTTGTTTCTTTATCCCATAACATATCCTACAACCACCTCTACATGAAGCTTTTGAAACGGCAGGAAATATTAATTTATTGCTACCATTTGTCTGGTATTCACAAAGGTGTGAAGTAAAGTAAGACAGCTAATAGGCGAGAATGTATCTGAAAGTTATTTCTGTTAATAATGATAAATTATGTAATTTTGTTAGAACCATATGCACTTCATCTTGAACACCCTAATTTGGATGATGTATTTATTTAACACTCTCGTTAATTTATTTTGTGGGTCTCCCTGAAGAGATACTCTTCAGTGAAAAGAGCAGAGAATCTAATCTATTACAGCAATGATTTACACATAAAATACTGTAGGCATATATATTCATATGTATTTTGTACGTGGTGATCTAAAATAGCAAGGGATTCTTCTTTTTAATCACTTAATATTTCTCAGTTAAGGGAGCCCCTTTTTCTTAAAATTACACAACAATGCTACTGTCCTTAGAGAAAACATGGACCTGACAGACACAGCCTTTACTCCAAATAGCTACACTTGATGTAGCTTGAAGTAACAAGGGGCCCCATCAGAGAAGGCAAAACAGGAACCTTTCAAGCCCCCTCCAGCCTGGATTGTTCTATGATTCTATGAAAGCCAAGTAGACCAGATTGTGTGGGCCTTCAGTAAAGCCACAGTTTGAATTCTCTCGTTTCCTGCAAGCCACTCAGCCTGCAGATAAAAAGGAGTGTGACAAGAAAAATGCCATCTCAAAAACATGCAGGGCCCAACAGCAGATGGCTGCAAAGGGGAAGAATCAACCCTCTGCTATTGCAAAGGCTACCTTACAAAGATGTCAGAGAGTGAGCCACAGGAAAGCAAGCAGTGACTGATTTTGGGCTTAAACAGCCAGGTGAAGGTTTGATACAGCACACATCCAAGGAAGAAGCAGATCTGCAAAAGTAATGTTCTGAGTGTGATCTTTTCATGCTTTCAGCATCCTGGCAATCTCCAGACTCCCCCTTCTCCTCCCTCCCTATTTGTTACCTGTTAATGTTATTTCAGCATCTTGCTTTTTCTCTGATATTTGCATAGAAAGCCTCGACCTTCATAGAGCAGTTCAAACTCCTCAAAAAGCCAAACACAGAAGAAGAAGCAGGTCTTCTAAAGAGTCAGTCCCATGTGGATAAAGGGAAGAACCTAATGTAGCCTGATCTCTTCTCAATATAGCATGAAGAAGAGAAAAATCACTCAGTTAAGATGCTGAGTGTGGCAAAGGAAGGAATATAAAACATTAGTACTTGAAAATACAGAGACAAAGACCTGGATAACATTGTGCTGAGTGTGGTATAACAGGTGGTCTAGTAATGCTGAGACATTTGGTATGTAAATACCCTGACCATTCACAGAGGACCCTATGTTTCGCAACTACATAAGCAGAATTCATCAATGCCAATGTGAGTGCCTGCCTTACTTTTGTCAGTAGTATAATACAACAGCCACTGTCACAAAACACACATTCTGCACTAGGTCCACGAAAGTACTGTAATGTTTGTATATTGCAGATACACTAACTCCACAATACATACAACAACTAAATTGTCATCATTAAAGGAAAATATTTTACTCTTCAGTGTTTTCTTGGATCACTATTTCCAAGAGACTTTTGGAATGGAACAGTGAAGAAATGTAGTCATTATGGACAGTTATAAGCAGATATTAAATATGCTTACTGAGTAGTGTGATCAAGTAATTCTGCAGCCCTAATAAATTTTCATACTGTGAACTACTGCGGTACTAAAATGAGCTGCCGCAAGATTATGACAACAATCACAATTTAAAGACCACCTTTTACAACATTTGTATTTAAAGTCAGATGCTAGAAATGCAATGTACTACAAGAACCATCTTTAGTCTTATTTCTTATGTAAACTGGGGAACTTGGCTGCTGAGGAGAGCTGCCTAAACAGCTACACAAAGATGTATATGGCGTGTCTGTAAATTAACATCTTTCAGAAAATGACTTATCCACCTGTACCTCTCTGCCTTTTCTTTTTTTTTAATAATGCTAATCACCTTCTGCATTTATTCTCTCTTCCAGTTCCTGAAAATACCTGATTTTGTCCCAAACCAGTCAAACTCAGAGAAAGTTCCAGAGCAGCAAATGGTACATGGACTTTTTCTGTTTTTAACTGACATTTGCTTGTCTAAATGATGATTGTTCAAAGCCTTGAAAAGCTTTGTCTTCACCACATTTTTAAGTGAACAGTACATAAAGTAAGTGCAAGGGGAAAAGTACATAAAGTATGTTCCTTGGGAAATGCTGAACTTCAGGAGCTAAGACATTTTAAGACAGCAGGTACCAAGATACCGAGGACTGAAAAGTGGGACTGGCAGGATGTAGTTCTGGGAAGATGCATACAAGAAACATGCCAGAGAGTATGTTGGAGCTGACACAGACCAAAAGCAGCCCAGAAGTGAGCAAGCCCAGAGTGGTGGGAACAGCCAAAGCTACTGATCCTTCAGTGAAGAAAATGCTGTGGCACACAGCAGTGCTGATGGCTCCAGAAAATGCATTTGGTTTGGCAGCATGGAAAATGTTGGTCACTCCTGCTGTTGAACCAGCAGCTGTTCTGATCCTAGCTGGGCCTGAGCTCACGTCCATTCAGAGTTCATCCCTGTAGTACCTTACACAGCACTGCTGTCACCTGTGCACATTTGCTACACTTTCACTTTGATTTTTCTGAACTAGAAGTTTTCTCAGTATCTGCAGTACACCAAAGTGTGAGGCTGCACGAACACCTGCAGTAATAATTCTATGAGACAAATGGATAACAAGTACACAACATGTATTATGCTTGAGGAATCTCCTGTGGGAGCTACCTCTCTCTGCAGCATCCTGCCCAATATTTTATACAAAGTATATATAGGTAGCAGAAGTACAGAGATGCATAATTACTCTCACAGCTCGGATCTTCGATTACTCGCTTAAACAAAAGAATTATCTGCAGCTAGCAGGAAAACTGCATCAATTAAGACAGGCTCCTTTCAAGTGCAACACACTGTGTACATTTGGTAAGGGAATATCATATTAACTAAATAAACTTGGATTTGTTTTCTTGATTTATTCTGATCTTATTCAAACCACCAAACATAGAGGGGAAAAGTTCAGGAGACTCAGAACGGTAATACTGTTTAACCTAGCAATTTAAATTTTGTGTTTTGTTAATGTCCTTTGAGCCAGAAGAATGTTTTAAAAAAATGTCTTTAAAATCTGCTACTGAAGCTATGTTTGGGGACGTGAAAGACATATTGACCTGCTAAATTTTGGATTTGAATGGATATTAGCCACATTTTAATTATTTGGTGGTGATATGTCTTCTTCAAGACTCCAAACTATACGTACCAAATTCTTAGTGCTGGTTACAGGATGGCACCAGGTACATTGCATTTTGTAAAACTGACAGGTGCTTTATTAGCATTTTAAAGTAACAAGGCTTTTGTGTTTCAGGAAAAGAAGTAAATTCTGTAACACAGACCATTCTCCAAGACATAAAAGACAGAGAAAATTAATTTTCCTCTGTCCTCCAAGAAGGCTATAAACCAAGGATTAAACTTAATTTTATATGAGGAACAATTTACTTTAAGGTCCCAATATGTCTCTTCCTCTGCACTGATGTTACCTTAGATACACCTCAGATGTGATTACAGACTGGGCTTTTCTCTGTGCCCATTCAAATTACAAAATTAGATTTGAAAGAGAAGAAATAACAGATTTAATTTATCTTTAGAAACTGTAGATGTATTTACAAAGATAAATTCTGTATTGGATGTTTTTGATTCAATCTGCATCTTTGCCCAAAAAGGAGCATCCCATCGAGGCAAATACATGTCAAGTCCCTACTGCAGTGTTTAGGAGATCTCTAAGCATATCAGGACAGAAGTAAATTTTTATTTTTCTGCATTAAAAAGCCTTCCTTTTTTTGGCAAAATTTTTACAGATTACTAAACTACAGTCATCTGTTCCTGACAAAATCATAATTTCCTTGTTTATCTTACTTTCTGTGATGGAGGATATCCAAAGATTTCTTTTTTCTTGCTCAGCTATCATTCTTGGTTTACTACCTTCAAACCTCCACGTTTCAAAGAGCATTTTTCTACTCCTCCCCTCTTTTGTAAGAGTTCCAGTGAAAGCCATAAAAAAACCTCACTGCCTGGACTGTCTACACTCTTTAAGAACCTAGTAGGAGGCCAATGAGAAGAAAGGACATTAATGTTTTAGGACTGAGGATAGATTTGTTGAATTTCAGTCAATGTTTGGGCCTGTGAGTCCTCACTTGCTATCCATTGTGCCAGGGTCAGTTTGAAATAATTTCTCAGGTCCAGTTCAGTTTCCAAACCAACACCTCACTGAAAAACTATGACTTTGATCATCTCCTTGATTAAGCAACCTCTGCAGAGCCAAAACCTCAAACACAGTGAACCACTCTGTTCCTCCTGAAGTTACTCCAGGTGATGGTGGGCAGGCTTCTGACTTCCTACAGCCTCTCCCCTGGGGCAGGAATTGCTTCCCTTGCCTCTTAGCGCCAAGGCAAACATCCCCTGCAGCACCACACCAAGCCAAAGCCAAGCAAGCCCTTGTGCTCCAACCTGCCCAAGTTGAGGTGGGTGTCCTGCCATCACACTGCTCTGCAGGAGGACAGCTCACACTCAGCCACTTCCACACAAATGGGTTAACTTCCCAGGGCTCCTCTTCCCAGCCCTTTGTACAAACAGAAGCAAAAATTAACGAGGGAGAAAATAATTATTTGCAAACCCTGCAGCTTTTGAGCAGGAGATATCTGTGTTTGTGTGGATATAGGGTATAGCTTACATTAACTTGTTTAATTGGACTAAACTAAAGCAGCATTTTTTTCTTTTCTTTGGCAAAGATAAATTACTGGATTTAGCACAGCTGGTAAGAGCTAATTCTGTACAAAGAGTTCTTTTCAGTAGTGTGGGTGGCAAAACACTTTCAGCAACTGGCCTAATTAGTTCTTCCTTCTTTGCAATAGCACAGGACAGTTCAAAAAAAAAAAAAAATGATTGTAATGGAAGATATGGTATAAAATCATCCTGTTTGCTCTTCTGGTTTTGCCAGTCCTCCCTTATTTAATGTCACACTAAGCAGAGGCTTGCCCTAGTATTTTGCAGCACAGATAATAATTAGGAGTGGGAGGTTAGCACTTACTCCAAACACAGGCAGGGAGCAACGTCTGTTCCTCTGCACACGTCAGAGAAGAGCATTCCTCACCCAAACCACCCCGGGCAAACCCAGACAGCAGAGTGATGGATGCACCACTGAGGGCTTTCCCCTCGGCAGAGCTCCCATTCTGGGTGGCTTGTTTAGCACAGACTGGGAAGCCCGAGCTGCCAACGAGCTGCACTCCCCAGCACACCCTCCCTGACATGGATCATTTACCTGACAAAAGACAACGCAGGTGCCAAGTGGGATAATTTCAGCTCCACTGCTCCCGAGGTACAGCCCACCAGCTGCAGGGCAATAACCCACTGCCCCAAACAAGCAAGGTACAGCCCACCAGCTGCAGGGCAATAACCCACTGCCCCAAACAAGCAAGGTACAGCCCACCAGCTGCAGGGCAATAACCCACTGCCCCAAACAAGCGAGATACAGCCCACCAGCTGCAGGGCAATAACCCACTGCCCAAACAAGCGAGATACAGCCCACCAGCTGCAGGGCAATAACCCACTGCCCCAAACAAGCGAGATACAGCCCACCAGCTGCAGGGCAATAACCCACTGCCCCAAACAAGCGAGATACAGCCCACCAGCTGCAGGGCAATAACCCACTGCCCCAAACAAGCACTGACCTGAGCACACTGACACCTTCCCTTCCATACGAGCTGGCCAAATGCACTCGGGCTCTCCCTGCAGCTGTCAGCAAGATACAGCTCCTACCAGATAAAAATTGGGCTTGGCAAGATCCACTTGACCTTCTGAATGTCACTGAGATAAAGGGTAAAAGGCCAGGAAGGGCACAGATGTTTGAATTTACCTTCATTATAGGCCATCTAGGAAACTGCTAGAAATTTTTTCTAGCTGTTGTTTTGAATAATGATTCTGGAGCTGTGCTTGAGTGAGTTACAAATCTATTAAAAAACAATTTAAATTGTTACAAGCCATTACCGATGGCTTTTTCTCCTAACTAGACTGAATGAAGGCAGGATTATGAAAAACTTCTGTTAGGAAAAAACTGAATGTGAAGGGGAAAAACAAATTAAAAGTGAAGAGTATTTTATGAAGACAAACAGAATGACCAACTAATAAGGAAACTCTCCAGAGAGCTTAAAGAAAAACCCAGCAATGAAACTAGAAAATAACAGTGTTTACCAGTACGTACAGTTCCTGTCTTGTTTCTTTTTAATTATTTTTATATTTGCCCATTTGTTTCTGTTGGAAGCAAATAGACGACAGAGGGCTACTCCTATAGGTAATACTAGTCAGTCTGATGAAAAACAAGAATTAATAAAACTTCTCAGAATTGCCCACTGCTCATTTACAGTTTGAACAGTCTGATACTGAGAATAATATTTTCCAGTACACACTTCTCCTAATGACTGTTAGACAGTCTACAGAGTTTTTGGTTGATGGAAGGTTGTTGATGAATTTGGAAAAGACTATTTAAACACATGTTGGGGAGAAGGCAGAGACAGGAGGCAGTTATGGGGAATAGACTGAATCCAGGAATTTGTCAGTGAGGAATCCTGTCTGAAGTAATTTCTAATACAGCACTTTCCTCTTTCTGTGGCTTAACACCTTAAGTATTTCTTAATTTTCTTTCCATTTTTCTGTATATAAATATTGGGAGAAGAAGGGAAACTAACTGACTATAAACAGAAAACAGTGAAGCTACTACACACAAGCTACTATGTAAAGCAGAGATCTGTCCTTAATCTTTCAGTATTAATCATCCCAGAGTTTTAACAAAAGGAGAGCAAGAATAACTGGTAAGAGATTCAAAATGATTCTTTAATGTATAAAATGTATTATGTCCTTTAACAAACATATGCGTCCAAAATTCATTTTCCTCATTCTATCTCAGCTTGTTTATTGTGCTATTCAAAAATATTGCAAAAAAACCTTACATATAAGCCTGTGTACAAAAGAAAGCCCCCTCCAGGAAAAAGCACAGAAAAATGAGCCAGTAGATGGCATTGTGGCACTTCAAAAGACATTCCAGAAAATTCCACTTAAAAAACATGCAAGCCTAAATGCTGTGTTTAACCACTTACTGCTTAACCAATGCAGTATTTTACTCCTGCTCCGTGCTCCACATGCACAATCGAATAAACAAAACTGCATGATGTAACTCCTCTGTCACACTAGCCCTGAAACAAATCTTGTCTGCTCTGGTTCCCAAATCCAATTAGCTCCATATACTAGATTTACAATCCTAGTCTTGAAAACATGATCCTTATTTGATGATTAATGTCCCACGAGCCACGACCATCATAGATATAACAGAATAGATGTAATTAGTAGAAAAATTTTTGCTAAAACAGAACCATATACAAGACCTTACCATCAGTGCAGATAATACTATTTCCCACTCTACAGCAACTTCTGTGGATAAGACACCCCTCAAAAGTAAATTTCTTAAGTATTTTCTGAATATTCTACATAATTTGTTTCAATTAAGCTGCTGATACGCCCTCACAACTAGAGATGAGAAGACTGCAGCAACCCACCAGTTTCTTGTGCAACACAGCAGTTCTCTATTGCTCAAACCATACAAATTTGAAATAATTTTGCAGCACTCAAGATACAAAAGACCTTATGAGTTTAAGAATTATACTCCATACACAGACAAACTTATTTAAACTGAAACTACACTTGCAATTATCAGTACTTTATCTGCAAGCTACTTTATCTATAAACCTGCTTTACCTTGATCATGTCTGGAACAGGGGTTGGAGCAGAGATTTCTGGAGCTCTCTTCCAGTCCCAGGTATTCTGTGAGGCTTATGTATCAATGCCCCTCATGACATTAGTCTTTATGAAAACATCTTTTCATTTCACTATGGTATTCATTTTCTCAGGAAGTTCTAAAAATCCTCATCTCAGAAGGAAAAACTTTCAGGATCGTGTAAATTAATCTGACTACCTTAAGGACTCTAATTAAATTCAATAGCATACTCTAAGCATCCAGTTGTTTCCTTTTGTTTCATGCCACTTCTAGAACAAACTAAAGCAGTTTAGTTTTCCTAATGGAAAAAATTCAACTTCAGTTCTTCACTGACTGATAGCATAATGCTTGGATTAAGAAACAAAGGAGCAACTAAAACTTCACCCACAAATTAATAGATCAAATATTTTTGTAAATTTAATAGCTACAAAAACATCATCCTCACTTGAACAATGCCGGGGCTTATATATGAAAATTCCCTTTTCTGATTATAAATAGGTTTTAAAAACACAGAATGATACAAGAAAAATGTTTCTTTCATCCCCTATGAAGTTACAAGCATTACTGCGAATGTTTAGGTATTAAAAATGAATGTCTCCCTTTTGGAATAGAGGTGGTCAGGTTGGGATGGAGCATCCAGGAGAAGAGGGAAAAAAATTAGTTCCTTCCTCTTATCACCACTTCTTTCAACATGATCCCATCCTTAGAGGTAAGTGACAAGTGTCAAACCCAAAAGCATTTCAAAGAGAATAGAATGGTGCAGGGGGGAGAACATAAGCACTGATAACTGGATCTATTTAAGGATCCACCTTTTCCAGTATTTGGTGCCCACCAGAGTCCACAAGCAGCTCTTCAGGGAAAGGGAGCATGAATATGACACACATGCATACCTCTTTCTGCTGAAATGCCTCCTCTTCTTCCAGTGACAACAACATTTTGGCAACTTCATGGACGTGTAGCCATAATAACACCATTTTAACAGACGTGGTAATTTGTCTAATCCCCATTTGAACTCATCGACCTGCTGGCCCCCCCAGCATGCTGAGGCATGTGGCAATGAGTTCTACCATGTAAATGTGTACTTGGCACTTCTTTTGAACTCTCAAGCTTTGTGGTTGATCATTTTGCTTTGACCTTGTAAAACATTCACAGGAGTAAAGAATATGTCACTCTACTTCTATTTTCCTCAGAAATGTTTTTCTTCTGTGGGAGTTTTCAAATGGTATATTCCTCATACCCAGGTACCAGGAAGGAGGGTAACTCAGAGAAAGTACTCAACCAGCTAACATCCATGTGGTCAGATGAAACAGGAGAATAGACACCCTTTCTGAACAGGCTGGAAGTGCACCATGACACCCTGCAATCCATTTGACAGCAGAAGTAGGAAAAGGTGACCTGACTGACTGCTCTTACTACTGTTAAAGCAGAGTCATTCAGAGTGCCTAACTGACCACACTCTGGGACACAAAGCCCATTGTATGGGAGTGGACCCTTAGAGTAAATACAGTGTGACCTTGTGTGGTGGCCTCCAGAGTGTGGTGGCTCACAGGCAAAGAAAAGCATCCTTCACCATCTTATTTATGATGCGTGCTTGGTCTTCTATCCTGTGAGGCTTGGTGGTGGGCACAGACACAGAACCAGCAAGAAGATCATACAGGGTCATCCCACAGTTTTGCCTTCTGGGAAACCTGCCTTCAACTTAAAATTGTTACAGGCCTCTCTTGCCTCCATTGAACTGTGATTTGCAGGGGACATCACTTGCATGATAGAGAAAAAAACAGTTTGGTAATTTTCTTGTGTTCATCAGCTACCCTCTGCTACTGTGGGAATCCTTGATGGGGAAAGCAGCCTGACCAAGGACGGACACTTTTTGTGTGCGAAAGATTTCCTTGTGGCTGAATCCACAGAATCTGATTTCCTTCCAAGCCCATCCAAGTGTTTAAACATTTTGTCTTCTGACATACTCATAAATATTGGTTCTTCTCATGCAGCCAGTGCTTCAACAGGATCAGAGCTGGAGCATATATGCAAAAGGATTCATATTCTCATCACACCAGGTGCTCTTTTCTCAACCCATTCAGTGGCTCCCGATGCTGTGCTCAGCCACATCTAAACATATCATGCTGTATCTAGTATCTGTTTGTTTTACAGAATGGTAAATACAGCCAATTCCCCAAAAAAGAAATTTTTTGAAGATGACTATTGTTTCAAAAGTCCATGTTATAAACAAGTGGTACAAATTTTGAAACTTTAAAATGAGCTTGGTGCTGATTCACCAGAGCAGAGGCCACTGTTTAACCCAGCATGAGTCAAGGGGAATTTTGTCAGATACTAAAGAAATGGTGACAACTGTGGTTGTGTCACAGGCTTCCACTGCTCTTCCAGACCAAAATTATAGTCAGAAAAAAACCCCCAAAAAACCTCAACCAAGCCTACTCTTACTTGCATAAGGAAGATCTGTGCTAGACCTCCCATTAACATAGTCTCAGAAGTGTTCCACTGCTTGTAGGACTGGTAACTATTTGTGAAAGAGTAACTTTCTAAACCATGCACACACACACAGCCATGGAGCATCTGGACCAGGCAGGGAGCTCAGGCTTACCATTCCCTCAGGCTGGAGGCATCCCAGTTACAACATCTGTCCAGAAGGAGAAACAGATGGCCAACTTCTCCAGACTTTTCTGCCTGCCTGACCTGATGTCCTTTACACCAGCCATTTGGGCAGATAAATAATAATAAATAAAATTGCTAATTAAACCCCCTGGGTAAATTAAAGAGTTAATTATGTGACAGTACTTCTCAATCCTAAATATTGGGCTAAATCACTGGGGCTGTCTATGCACTCACTAAAAAAAACAGACTGGCAGAAAAAGTATTATCCTCAAGATACTACATTTGCTAATTTGCTGTACAATTACAGGGTTAATTGACAACGTCTTGCCATTTCTGAAAGCAGTTTGACAGACTTTTCCAGGCACTCCACCACTGCCTACAGCAAAGCTATGTGAGGTACAATAATATCTACTGCTCACAAGTAAAAGAAAAAGCTCTCAACTCAGCAAGAATTGTGTTTCTTAAAAAAAAAAATTAAATATCTTACTAACTGGTGCTTAGGTTTTTCTGTACAAATCAGCATTTACAGACTACTATTCCTCACTTTGTTTCAAGCTCACAATCCAATCAATAATTACATTAAAATACATCAGCAAGGAAAAAATTCAAAGTAGAGCTAGCCAATTAGAAATTTCTTTAAGCTGCAAGCATGCAAATAAAATTGAACTAATAAATTAAAATTTTTAATCTTGATTTTAGAGGGTTCTTCCCTCCATAAACTCAGTTTTTAACTGCACTGTTAGTTACAGAGAAATTCTTCTAAATGACATTGAAACCATTTTTCTAAACCTATTAGGATTTTACAGTTATAATGTCTGCATTTGTGCTGGCAGTAACTTCTGAAGCTGCCACCTCATTTTTACAGCAGAATAAAGATGTTATGTTCTCACAAGTTCCTATGGACACCTGGCAGTCACCTACAAAAAAACACCCAATTAATGGCTTCTCTGGAAAAAAGGCCAGGCTTGAGTGCAAGTCTTTCTGTTTACTCACCAGAGAATCCACTCAGGAGAGGGGAGTTGTAAAGGGTAAGTTTCCACAAGATCTTTTGACTGATGAGGTAACCACAACCATCAAGCCATGGGGCCCAGCAATGTAAGAAAGGTGATTTCCAAAATTCACACATTGACAAACTGCCATTTAAAAGTTCAGGCAGGACAGACCAGCAAGCTACCACGAAATAAAGGAAGGGATATTCAGAGTCACTGCCAACTCCCTGGTGTTCCTTGCCCTTGCATTGGCTACAGACCTCAGCGCCCACTGTTCTTCACTGTCCCTCACTTCCAGTCCCAGTTAAAACTACCTTGCAATGAACGCAGGACAAATGTTACTAATCCTGAGGGCTGCTAACTGAGGTCACTTCTTCCCTGCAAAGTCACACTGTGGCTTGTTCCAGGGGGTGACAAACACCTGCCCATCTCTCTCTAGATACAAATCCTCTAGCACCCACCACAGGAGCTTGTATCTCACCGTGTTACTTTGTCCCAGTTGATGTTAAGGGACACAAAGTCAATTTCTTTCAGTCACAGAGGGAAATGTTGAATTGTCAAAGGATATTGTAAGAGACGATTAAAACTTGCCCTAATTACTACAGCCTGCTTGAATCAATATGCAAGTGTTACAAAGCTTCCCATGCAAACTAAATAAGTTAATATTAGAAATAAGAATGATAAATGCTGTGCTTTCATCAAAAAAGCTTCTCCTTTGAACTTCTAATTAGGCAATAAAAATGTATTAAGCATTTTAGGGAGAAAAGTTTTCAGGAAATACAGTGATAACACATTTATCATTTTCTATGGCTCACATGGTATTCGACATAATTTCTCCTTAGGACCCTCCTTCCCTCCAACCAGCTAAAATCTCATGCCTTAATTCCACAGTGATTCCGAGTTTCCTTTAATTAGGAAGGTTATGAAGAACCACAGAATAACTCCTTAAGTTGTGATCTAGTTGAAAAAGCACAGAGAAAAACAGTCTGAGGAGATGCAATGTGAGGCTTGGCTCACATCAAGTTGAGTTTTCTACTTTATGTTTTTGTACCTTAAAAGTATATGAATATATTTTCAGAATGTATTTTCAGTCCTTTTCCTACTGTACTTTCCTTCAAAAAAGAGGTGCAGCTCCTGCACAAGATACAGCATGAAAGAACCCTGCCAAAGAGGTATCACTTGCAGAAAGGATCTTGAGGAGTTTGTTCATGCAAGAATCTGAACCGGGAGGGAAGCACAGTCAGGTCACTCTGAATCCAACTGCAGACCTGAGGATTTTGAGAATGTGCTTATAAGGTGAAAGTCAGTCAAATGCCACAGAATAAAATGTCGGTGTTCAACGGCATCCAGTGTCCCACTGGCAGCCACTAGTTCCATGGTAAGGGAACTGGGGGGAAAGAAGGTATTTCCTGATGTGGCAGCAAATCGCCACTTACTGGTCTGTTCACTAACACCCTCTGAGAAGACCAGATACAAACACGAGTAAGGCCACAACTAATGTAAACAACAACAACAACAACAACAACAACAACAACAACAAAACCCCCCAAAAAACAAAAGCAAAACAAACATTAGCCAATGTCATACAAGAAAAAAACATCACTGGGAGGATAAAAAGGTACTGGCAAAAATTGGCAATAATTACTAATTATCCATTCTGTTCATAAGAGGCATGAACATAGCTTTCCACCTCTTTCCAAACATACTAAGACTCTTTGAAGGCAGATACTAATTACTGGTAAGTTAAATGATGGGAAAGAAAATGCTACATATGAGTGCCCAGAATTTTAACACATTGCTTTTATATCCAAAAAGGACCACCGCTACACTATTAAATGCTGAGAAGATCAATTTTAACTGAACATGTTTTGATTCTGCTTTAAAAATGTAAGAAAGAAAGAAATGCCTGGCATAGAGAATTGGTCTCCTTTTGCCAATAATGCTAGTCAATATTAGTATGTAAGTTTTTAATGATTCACTACACTGTTTGATTATCCACTCCCCAAACCCACCTTAATTAGCAGAAATATTGATTTTACAATGTTTAATTCCTACAAGCTGAAGAAATACGAGCTGATAAATCTAGTACTGAATAACAAAAAATTAAACTGATATAGTAATAAAATTGTAACAAAGGGAAAATGCCCTCCTGGACCTAAATTGAGTTACAGTAGATTACATTTAAAATTTTTAGTCTGAATCCTGCTGAGGCAATCACTTATGGAATGCTGCCTTGCCAAGGAAGTCACCAAGAGCTCCTTGAAAGGATGTGATTGTATTGTTGCCACAACAGGGTGTCTGGTGCAAAATATTCTCCCCAAAGTATAACAGAGTCATAGCACAAAGCAAATGGTGCTAAAGGTCTAGCTGACAAGGTTTTCCTGTCAAGGAGAAAAACAACCTGGTCCAAATTTATGTTTTTTAAAAGAACGGCAGAAAGTTTGTGCTTTTTCATTCAGCATACAAAAAAATGTTTCCAGACTTCTATCTCATAAAAATGAAAATTCTCCTTTTATTTTATAGGAATAGGAAATTCTGAGCATCTTTTCTGTCTTAGGAGCCACAGTACAGCTACAGTTAATGGACATATGTCTAACATTAACAGATACATTCTTAAGTCTGAAGGGACAAGTGTGGTATGTCAATGTTATGGTCAGTTTTAAAGCAGACATAACATTGCCACTAATTCCTGAGATCAAGCACAACTATTTAAGCTATAGAGCCTTTGCTTCTTTTAAAATTCTGTATTTGTACAAGCATTTTTGAAATAAAATGTTATCAGCCTTCTATAATGACAACAGACTAAGCATTCTCATTAAGTGCCCAGAACAATCCCTTACAGGAAGACACTTTTCCCTGTTTAAGTTCTAGTAAAAAGAGGACACACATTCAATACTATCCCTTTTCCTCATTTCTAGAAAGGACCAACCTATATTACCAGCACTCATGGAACAGGAAGGAGCAAACAGTTTTATGTAAAAAACCCACATTTTAATCCATTCCTCCTTGAGAGCAAGTGTATCTTTCGGAAAAGGTAAAAAGCATGTCTTAGCTGTAAGTAAGTCCTTATGTAAAGAACTAAAGTAAATAACTAAATCCTGGCTAATATTTGACAGTTGTTTCCTTATGGAAACACTGAGGTCTGCAAGGATGGTGGCAAAATGATTAAATGGTAAACCACTATGTCAGCTGTTGAAGAGATTAAAAACCAACAGCCTGTGTAACAGTAACAACAAAAAAGATCAACAGGACAACAGCATGTGGTGACATCAGCATTACCAGAAAGATGTGTGTAAAAGAGGCTACAGTTACTATTTCAGCATCAAAGCCAGCACCTTTAATTCTCAAGTGACCCAAGATGTGGAAGGCAGCGAGACCTACTGAGATGCAGCCCATTTGACAAATCACACTTGTCTAAACACCAACTTGGGAACGCTTTTCCTTTCAGAGAGACTTCTGGAACTGCTGGTATTAGTGGATGGTTCTGAATGTTCTGAGGGTTGCCAGAGCACAACACCTCCCTGCTGCTGGACAGGAGCAGCCCTGGGGCCTGGGCACTTGCCAGGAGGGAGCCGTGCAGAGCTGCTCCACACCTGCTGCTCCCCAAAATAAGGGTCATCAGGTGGTGCTGCGGGGGCACTGCCACGTCCATAAGGCTTGCTATGAGTCATACACACAGTGCAACACAGCCAGGGCTCTGAAATGCTACCTCAGGGAGAGTGAACACTGACACATTTCCTTCCCATTTGCAAGAACCAAGACTCCTTTCCTTCTCTAGAAAAATGCATCCCAAGTACGGGCAAAACCAAATAGTGGGACAAGCTATGGAAAGAGTTAAAACCCTCCCATGATGGTGTATATGCAAGAGATGGCCAAAGGAAGTCTTCCTGTGACTGCCCTTTACTGTGACTCCCTTTCAGTCCCACTTATATCAGAACAACTGTTCTTAGTTCAATGCAAAAGGTAAACTAGGGGCACTGACAATGTAAGCACAATCCAAAAAAACATTTAATGAAGAGATGTATGGACTGTCAGCATCAGTAACAAGCTGACACATGGTGCCTCTCCCTGTTTTCAACAACAGACTAACCAAGAGAAAGGCAGCCAGAGGGCAGCCAATTTTGGGAGCTTCTGGGTGATGGCTCTAGGCTAGACCAAGTACACAACCACAGTCACCCCTGGCTTCCAACAGTTTAGAACTTTTCCTTCTGTTTCAGCTTTAGGCGTGTTTTTGTTTTTCCTTTGTTGATTTTATTGAGAAGATTACCAATGAAAACCAGATCTATCAGAACTTGCTTCTGTATATAAATGGAACCTTCAAAGGTCATCTAGGATCCAGAAAATGAGTCCTTAAGGCTCCTAATAAAACTCATAAATACAGCATGCTGTTTGTACTGATCTTTAGCTCTTTACCAGAAAAAACTTGACTTACATTCCTTAATTAGTAGAATTTACTGAGAATTTAATGTACAAGACAGGCAGATGCATGGACTTAATTAATAAAGCAAAGAATGCAAACAGAAATAAAATATTATCTACTTAAAAATAATTAGGTAAACAGATTCCTATAGAGAAGGCAGTTCCCAGGCTATAACCTACACCATTGCAACAACTGAAATAGAACAGGTACCAATTTATACCTGTTATGACAACTCCCAAGTCTGACTTTTTTTAGTGTTTTGCCCTAAACATTTCATAGTGTTTTCAGCGCTGCAAACTTCTTTCTTAAATCAGTAATTTGGAAAACATACATTCAGTTCTGTGACACCACATTTCATCATAGGTAGTTCAAAACATTTTTCTGGGTGGATCAGTTAATTTCACAAGTTTGCTGTGAAGCAATGCAACAAGACCAACTTTTTTAACCCCTATCTGGTTGAACTTTCTGGAAGAGAATTTGTATGTAAACAAAAAATGATTTTTCAGCAGTTAGAGCCACTTGGGATTTAGAAGAATGACGCCAGCACTCACAAGCTACGATTAGTTCCTGCTAATAAGATCCATGCTGCTGTCTCTGAGTCAGGATACACAAAGTAAACTGATAAATTTTTAGGAAGTGAATCAGAGGACCAAGCCGTGCATGAACAAAGCTGAAATGTTACTATTTTGTCTAAATATTCTTCACCAATTATAACTTTTGTCCTTATTTTTATCTGTTGATTTAAGTTCCTGATCCAAAAAGAACAAGGTTGATAATTGATTTACAACTGAATAATTGAAGACTTCTCAAATTTTGAAAATTTCCAGTAGTTGTAGAAGATGAGGTTGTGGATGAATAATGCCAGAGGCTGTACATGTATGAGGTAACTATACACTTCACCAATTTCCCCAAACTGGTGAAGCTCTTAAGGATGACATACTGTGGAAAGGAAATATGGAAATGACTGCATTTTTTCCTAGAAATCTATTGCCTCTCCAAGCAGGCGTTGTTCCATATGGTATTATTCCAGGTGAGCAAGTAGATATCGAATTACTAGATTATCTTGCAAGCTTAAAGTCTTAAGCATGAGACTGATGGATCAAAAACACAGCTACAAACCAAGTGGAACTACTGCCATTATTTGTTTTAAAAAAAATAAATCAATTTCTCTCAGTTGTAAAGTATTGATACAACCTTACAGCCGTTTCTTGGAGCAGTGGCCGGTGAAAAGTGAAACGCCCAGGCTAGATAAGTGTCCAGCCAACCTCCAGCCAGTCAGGCACTTCCCCAACCCGGAGTCAGGGCTTTGTGCCCAAGGCGATGTCAAGCCTTGCGGACGTGTGGCCGCAGTAAAGAGCTCCGAAGTCGCAGGATGAAATGAAGAGGCGACCCTCAGTTTCTTCGGGGGGGTGGTTTTATTGGTAGGGAAACGTGCAGGTTCGGTGGAAGAAGCTGAGAGCCCCGAGGCAGGGAAAAAACCTCGGTTTTACAGAGGGTGGGAGGGGTGAAAGATAGCAAATCAGAGAGGGATACATTAAGGATTGGCATGATCGGAGAACCCATCAAACACAGTTGCGGGAGGGACCCTGGCCCCTAACCCAATCACCCGACACCCTGGCCCGAACTCTCTAGAAAAAGAGGCAGGGGTGTCGAGTGACAGGCAGGCTGCCAGGGGTGGGGAACAAGAAAGATACATTTGGTAACCAAGACAACTGGGGAGGGGTTTGGGGATTGACACAAACTGGTAACAGGACAGGACTTTCTGAGAGAACAATGGAGGGAAAACTGAACAAGCATAAAACACACCACAACAGTTTCTCAGGTTATGGGGGACAAAAAAAGTGAATACGTTTTTACAGTGTTACTTTTCCCACAGTCTTTGATACATGGATCCATGTCAGGAATGTAACCAACAGGAGGTAGAAGAAACTGCTGCCTTGGCTAGTTCTTGTTCTTTTGCAGTGAGTGCCAATTCACTGCATGGCTCAAGCAGCTCAAATGGATTCCCTGTTGTTATTCTTTGTGTGTCATGAAAAATATGCTGGAGGACAAGGATGTCTGAAGTGTTCTATTGCTCCTGGTCTACAGATTCACTTTATGCTTTGCTGTTATCCAGCATGAATTCCAATTACAATAAAGTGGACATAAGTTACTCATTCATAAAATTTAAAACTGAAAAATTCAAACATTCATTAAAGGGTGGAAATTAACAAAAACCCACAAGTATACAAGTACCTCTGTGGAGGTAGGTTACATCAAAGATACCTCACCTTTTCCTTTCCTTACAAGGCAGGTTTCCAGCTTTTGTCCATGTCCTCCCTTCCTGACAAACTACTTTAATTTTCACAGCTGGTTCATGACTGGGAACACATCCACTCACTCCACCCCTGTGCAATGAACAGTACCCAATCTCTCTGTCTTCAGCAAAGCATAACTTAATATATTAAACTTGTGACTTCTATATTGTGTGTCAAATGCAAGATAAATGTCGGTGTCCTGAAACCTAGGAGCATTTTATTATGCAAAATAGAACCAAAGTCACCCAGCAAAATACTGGTGTCTCATGCCAGATACATTAAGAATAATGACATACTGATAAATACACTCATCTTTTCACCTTTGTAAAGGAATTGTAGGGGTTCTGACTCCAGGAGGTCCCTTCACCTCACTGACCTTCAATGGTCATGAGACTGGCAGCAGAGAGTGCAAAACTTGTACAGGCTCTTTTCTCCCCACATTAATTAAGCCACAAAGTAGAATCACCAATCTATTTCTTGTATATGTTCATTAACTGAGTAACTTAAACCAGGTTAGATTTAATAGATTACTTTTAACACATAGCTCAAATTCTCCAAGTTGTTTTCCTGCTGTGTTTTCTGAGACAGCATAAGGTGGCCCTGAAATAAATAAAAAAATCCCACCAACACAACAAAGCAATATAATACAGAGTTATGGAGAATATCTGCAAAAAGGATTCCATATGGAGAAAAGATCAAGAGCAACCAAACAACTTTATTTTGGAAAAATAAAATTCACAAGTTAGAGCAGAACTTGGGCAGTTCTAAATTGACACTTTCTGCAGCAGAAATATTGCCTAAGCTCTTTTAGAACTTGCTTGCATGCCAGAGCAAATATTTTCATTTCACTGACCTTGCTAAGCAACTCCCTAGCATTAAGTGTATGGTACAACTCTACAGTAATATCAAGCCTGGAATATTTATTAAAAATATTTGCAATCCATGAAAACAAACTCCTAATTCCATGCATATTCAAACCATGAACTCCATTCTGTGTATTAAACAGCACAACAGAATCTAATCTAAAACAGGTTTTCATGTAGGAGAAGAGGAGGTGGTTGTGAGTGGGTGCTCGTCTTTACATTATTACTAAGATTTGACCCTTTGAGCCATCACTGACTAAAATTAGCACACTTGATTTCCAGCTTTTTGGATGCGCTGTACTATGTTCCACTGCTCTACAGCAGAATTAGCAACAGGACTTACAAGCATTATAAAATATTTTCTTATGAGAAAAAAAGGGCATATTAGGACATAAGTTGTAATTCTGTCTGTATTTCTCTCTCTGAGAGAAGTTATACCTAACATTGTGCAGGGCTAAATGACTACATCTTTCCATCTGCTCCATCAAAAATCAGGGTATATATCTGTCTACCTACCACTGTAGCCTCTAAGTAATAGAAATGCTGGTGTGCTAGTGTGGAAGAGGATTTGTTGTTGTGGTCTTGTGTAGGGCAGCTTATATAATAATACCATTACATGCCCAGGTCTCACTGCTTTGGAATACCTAGTCAACAACAACAACAACAACAACAACAACAACAACAACAACAACAACAACAGTGTCCTTGCATAAGTTATGATTCTTTCCGATCCGTGAACATCACATCCCCTTCTTCTCTGACTCTCTGGCTAACCCTGCTCTGTTAAGTAAAAGGAACCAGAAACTTTTTTTGTGACTGAATTAAGAATAATAATCCATTTTCACAAGACAGATGAATGTAATGCTAAATGGTATTTATTTAAGCAAGAAATACCTTTCTGAAATGAACTGCATTTATAATGACTGCTGTTGCTTTAGTCTTTTAGTAGTGAATTTCACCCTTTCTAGAGAGGTATGTAGATGAAATAGGAAGATTTCTACCATATACAAATCTAGAAGCAAGATTTATTAGCATGACAATGGAAGACAGCCTAAAGCATGTCCTTTTGGATGCCAATTTGTTCAATTTTTTTTTTTGGTGCTGAGCCTTTCTTTCATACACAACATTAATAGCAAAATGGCTATTATTGTCTTCATGCTTAAAGCCTGGTTCTTACAAACACAAAGTTTGTTTATGTGTATTGTTATTTACTGAGCTTTGATCCACATTCTCAGTGGAAACCCATCTCGACAAAATTCTGTGAATTTCATTCTTGTCCCTGAAAAAAATCACACAAGAAATAAACACAGACAGACCAGCCTCTGAACACTTGATATCTTGACCAAGAAGTACACATAGTGTCTTAAAACTTCAAAAGAAGAAATGTTGAAGTCAGAAAGATCAAGTATTTTACCTTTTAAGAAATGATCCAGTGGAGTCTGTGGTCACCTTATAGTTTGACAAGCTTTTCCATAAACCTCTAAAACCACTAACCAAGCAACAGTCCCCACAGATGCCCATTCCCTGCTTTGTTTTTCATCTTCTTTTATGACCGGATCCAACTATCAGTTCATAAATCCTGTAAATGCTTTTCATAGTGGTTTTTACTGCCCTTTGGACTGAAACTGTCCTGGAGGAGAAGGGAATTCACTACTGTACTTTCCTACCAGCCAATTTCTGGACACATCTGTAAAGGACAGAAACAGCTTGTGTTTCACAGCAGAAATTAGAAACTGAGTAATAGTTGGGAATTGATCAGGTGAACTTTGGAAAATAAGGACTAAGTGATACAGGTTGAATCCGCTGTAAAATATGCAGAACAGACCTTCATATTAGACTGTATTCACAGCTGTAAGCTAGTAGAAGATATTTAGAAAGATGAAACTAGAACAATGGGAGTAGAAAAATAATATCTTTACAATTACTGGGAGGAAAGACTGGGAACTGTGATATCATATCTGGTCCATCTGATGCTACTGACTACTTCATCTTTAAGAAGCAATTTTCTGGGGTGAATGGGGAAAGAAATAAGTTGGTTGGGTTTTTTTCACCATTTCAATGTCACTTAAAATATTCTGCAAACATGAACTGGAAATTTCCCCCTTATTTATGTAAATAGCCACTTGTGAACTGTGAAAAATGAGAAGCACTTGCATAGCAAAACTGAAAAATACATTACTGAAAGTGGTACAGAGAATCACAGATTACCTAAAAGCAGGATGTTATCAGCTATCATTGCTAATGTTCTTGCTTACACATCTCTCCAGCTCCAGTGATGAAGACACTGAGTTTTCTAGAATCAAAGCAGCTTCAGAAAGCTGGATAATTGCTACAGTCATGGCAGCCAGTGTGCTCTGTCCTATAAAACTCCAGCTAAAGAGCTGGTAGATGCACACACTGCATATTGTGCTGAACAGAGAATGACAGAGACAGAGTTGTGGGTTCAACTGGGTCCCTGAAGAAGCTTCACAAGTCCTGGGAGTTTACTGACCCACCCAGCATGCCTAGTTTTGACAAGATGTGCTGCTGGGTATATGAGATGAGTCATGCCTGAACCACTTGCAAGTGCTATGGAGTTCAAAAAGATGGGTTCTCCACCTCTGCTACCCTACAGCTTAGCCTGTGGGAATTGGCTGTTTTGCTCACTTTGAGTAACCATAAAATGTAGACACTACCAGTGAAATGAAATTATAAACTATTGATTTACAATGTCTAAAACCTTCACTTGTGAACACTGAAAAGCAGATACTGAGGAGGAGCTAGTAGTGAGGAAGATACTTGGCAAATTGACAACTGAATCAATATAAAAAATACAAGTACCATTTCAAGCTCTTCATTTACAATGTAAATCTCTTATCCACAACAAATTTAAATAAAAAAAGAGGTGCTGGACAATGAAGAACAGAATTCTCCTAGAATCTGACATCCCCAGAACAGCACCATTGCAGATACGGATTGCCAGTGCATACATGTAAAGCATCAGGTTCAGTATTTCACAAAAGGCAGCAACTTAAACAAAACATTAAAGCATATCTCATGGATCTGATCTTGAAAAAGATTTAAAGCCACTGATTTGCAAAAGCAACACAGTTGTTTTAACTGTGGGGAAGAAAGTTAATTCTTGTTTGAAGTTTGTACTCATTAGCAAACAGAAATCTAAACCCCCAGGATGATTTGAATGTATATAATTTTTTTCAAGGGCAACATAACTGTAGTAGAAAATTTCTTAATCCCAGAGGATTAACATACACATTTCTGAAGAATGAGAAACTGTTAACCAGTCTTGTTTTAAGAAAGTGCAGTTCTCAGCAGTGATACTGATGCTTTCCACAGTGGGTGTGTAAGTCATCCAGGGTAAGCCAGTGACAATACTTTTCAAAACAACATGAAAATGTTGTTAAGTTTGCCACCTGCTGAGATAAATGACAGTAAGTGAAAGAGATTACACAGTTTTCAGGTACAATCCCTTTGAAATTCAGATGCTCTTCTATCAATAAATTGCTTATTTAGAATTGCTAAGACTGAACCTGCAAGTGTTCTGGACCAATGCAAAAATTACTAAATTGAATTTCAGGTGCAGTCTGCCTTTAATACTGTAAACATCACTCTGAAACTCCTGAGAGTGCTCCAGAAAACCACCTACTCACATCTGCATCCATTAGAAACAGACTGAAAATTCACACCCAATCCAAGTAAGCCACTGACTGAAACTCAGGACCTCTCTACAGAGGCACTGACATACAATCTTTCCAGAAGCTCTTGTTTTTCTCAGCACACTCTTCATAAAACAAGAAACACACAAAGCATTCCTTCAAACTGGGCAAACCATGGCATTTCTGTCCTGGGAGGTACAAGGCACAGCATTAGCTCAGTCTATTTCTAGTTCCCAAGGCCTCATCACAGCCTTTGGCAGTGGAAACTGCCAGATACAATATATAAATGGAGCTGCAGCTGCATGGCCAAACTTCCACCATGCTCATCATGGGCAAAAATAACAGCAGTGCAGCTCAGCAGGAAAAGCACATGGGGACACAACATTTTATAGGACAAATAAGAGGTTAACGGTGGTTGTTTAGCCCTACTAAACTCTGAATTCATGGATCAAGATATTTGTTATTATAAAGGACGTACTTTTCAGGAAAAGCCTTGCTCTGCAGACTTAGTGGAGGAAATGGTGGAAGCTAGATGTTGTTCTTGCTGAATCCATTTGCTTTAGGTGGGATAAAATGTTGTTTAGGAGATAATATTTTTAATTTGTTTTTATGACTTTTTAATTAAATTTGAGACATTAAAGAATTTAAAAGCTGTTCTATCTTAGATTTTCTAGAAACACAGAGCCTGCTTCAGGCTCAAGACAAACTGGTTGCCTCAGTAAGCTCAAAAACATCCATGTATAGAAAAAATAAAATTGCTTGGAGAGACTGAATTCTCTTGGAAAGATTCAGATTTATAAGATTACCTATTCACATCTGTTTACCTCTCTGCCACTGAAGAACAAGAAAATACACCTATAAAACAAACAGAAACTACGAAATTGCACCAACAAAGGAAGGTTTTAAGACCAAGATAGAGACTTGTAAATAGTAGATGAATCAATAAAACCGTGGTTCTTCATGGAGAATAAAGATCAATAAATGACCCTGTAATAGTCTAGTGATGCCTGTAAAGGGTTCTGTAAACATTCCAGAACAAATGTGATTACACGGCTGGTTGGTGCTGTGGAACTTCGTTGTACACCATGCTAAAGCTGTGCTTTTTAAGCAGACAAAAAACGTTGAGAAACTTTTGCCTCATTTCTTGCAGTAATAAAAGAAAAGTTCAGCACCCATGATGAAACACTGGCTAATGACATCTAAAATCCAGTCTTGATCAAAGAATTGTACAGCCCAGTGCCCTTCTAAGCTTTGCAAAAAGTTTCAAAGGTTCACTTATTACAAAGTGCTGTATTTAAGCTGCCTGTGTGTTGCAATGTGTCATAGGTCATATTTTGATCTCCTGATTTACCATATAAAAACTTGTCATGTTTGTTTACTGCCAGCATGAAACCAACATTCTACACTTGTGATTACTCCCTAAAACTGATAAGGCTGAATTTTGGCAATGATGGACAGCAAATGACAGTCATGCTGCTGTTTGCTTACTGTGCTGAGCTGGCAGAAGGGAAACAGAAGCCACTGAGAGAATCTACATCTTTACTGTTGACAAATCCATTTTATGGCTGCACAAAAACACATCTGTACTTGGCATGTACTCCACTTAAAACAGAAGAATCGTTGTTTTAGTGGATATTACAGAAACTAACTCCCCAAGTGAATCTGATGCAGTAATAACAACCCTTTAACTGCTGTCTAATGATTTCTGCAGACATGAAATGGAATATTTTATTACTATTTCCAGCCATTTATGCTGCTTTTTCTTTCAGCTCAGGTTTGCCAAAACTGTAATGCAAGTCCCTATCCCTTATACCACCACACATTTCCTGGTATCAATACACCAATTAAACATTTCACTGGTGCCACAGGTAGGAGCTGCTGAACTCTCACATTGGCAGAAGCACAACTCAGTTGTGTATACAGCTAGAGCCTGCTAGTTATTAAGCCATCCTCCTATTCTATTTAAGGTTTCTCTTAACCTTAATAGAGGCAATCAAGAAGGAAGCTTGCCTGGAAGTTGTAACATGCTGGTACAACTAGAGAGGCCATTGCTAAGTCGTTGCTTGACCACACACTTTGTCACTAAGGACAAGTAAGTCAAGCACTGGCCCCAAGGTTTTACTTTGTACATGGACTGCACTTGCGAAGTGAATTTCTTCACTCCCCATACTTTGTTTCACAGTGTGGCCCAGCATCTTGGGGCACATGGGCTGGATTCTGCTCTAAGCTGCCTGGGAGACCTCCAGAACCATGCTGACTGTGCTCCAGCAGGAACTGAGCATCAGCCATCAAGACTAGCCAAGAGGTAGTGTACAGAAAAAAAACCAAAACACAAAGCATATACAATGCAGACACTGGGTTCTTGACACAAAGTATTTTGCTTTCCTGATATATTTGTAGAGGTCTGCTCAATGATTAATGCAGTCATTACTTCAACTTTTTCAGCTCCTGAGAAGGACTGCATCTTTTGGGGGTGGTGATGTGTGAGCCCATACCTATTTGGTGGTGCTGCTTGCACAGCTCCAGCAGTTCTTTCTCTAACCACCCTTATTCCTTGCTTATTACAGTGCATAATTTCATTGCCATGAAGTGAGAAGGTGAAACTCAGGACCTCTTTATCTTCCACAAGGAATCAGCTTTGTTGATCAAGATCACTGTTTTGGCTTTAAAAATTGAGACAGTATCACAAAGAGAAAGGGAGGAGCTGCTTATTTTGACACTGAAAATATATTAACCAAACAACAAAGTGAAGCAAACACATAAAAGTACCACAAAGCCCTCCAGAACAAATAGCAAATTTACATTTATAATATTTACTGTATTTGATTTATTTGCAGTAGAGACTACTTTAACTACTAGGATAAAAAGCAAGGGCACAATATGCAACCTGCAAACTCAGAACGAAAAGCAACAGTTCCAGCAGCAATGATTTCAAAAATATTTGCAAAACCTTGTAGAGGTTTCTCTTTGGAATCTTGCAGTTGAAATTTATTATTCTCTATTAATACGTAACCTCTTGTCCACTCTTGTTTAACTTAGTCATATGGTACTCTTTTCCCTCCCTTCCCTGCATTCCTCCTCAGTTGAGCTAAATGAATAGCACATAAAATAAGTAAGGGAAAACTTAGAAAGCAAACACCTTTATGCAGATAAGGAGGATTATCTGAAGTAGTGCACCCAGATTTATTTGCATACATCATTAGAGAAAGGCTGCTGCAAACTGACAAGTCAAAAGAAGGCTAATTCCCAGGTAGGAGCAATGGGATTTACAAACCATTCACTGAAGTAGAGAAGGATTATGCAGAAGGAAAAGACTCACATATGGAAAATAAAGTGATTTGTTCTTCCCTTTTATGCCGTTCCTTTTAAGAACGGCAGCTAGAACCAAAACTAATACATACATTACACACAGCTGAAGGGCAATTCTGTACAATGCAATCATCACACAGAAATGGTCTATTTCATTGCTTTGGTAGGGATGTATTTGTAAGCTGCAGTGGTGCTGAGCAAGCCTGCAGTTCTCACTATTCCCTGTGTAATAAGCGTATTTTTTTCCCCTGCCTTACAACAATCAGTTTCACCACACAACCTTTGTCAACTGAGGGCTTTCCCCAAAGTTAATTTACAAGTTGCTTTTTCACACAGCCAATTCCAAGAAGCATTTCCATCATGACACATGGCCTGAAAACCCTAAGTACACATGAAAGTGGAGTACAACTTCTAACCTTTCTGCTGATGTGCAGCACCCGACTGCAGCTCACTCCTAGTCTACCATGATGCAAAATGAAGAAGACTTATTTAAATGCAGTAGTTTTTATTTGCACTGCAGCGTGATGGGGATGTCCCTGCAGCTGGCTGATGCACCTCAGCCAAGGCAGAAACAACTTTCACCAGAAGGTTCTGTTTTATCAGACTTAGCTCAGCTGCTCTCCTTGGTCTACGCTCTTTCCAGCCCCATCTCTCTGTACAGCAACGAAGTTTGAATGTTGGTGCAGAGAGTTCTGTAACTAATTAAGCAAAAACTACCAAACAGGAAGTAAGGAACAATTATAGTAAGTGAAATGACGATGTTAGAGAAGGAAGAATGGGGAGGAAGGTATGTGCCAAAAGCAGGTAGACAATCGGGTTCAATAATTTTCAGTTATGTCAGGAAATCTATTAAACGACATGGTCAGAATTTGTAGGTTCATCAAACACTACTCCAGAAAATCAAGATAAAGACGTGCCTTATAGAATTTTTTATTCAATATGGAAAAGTGAGATTAAAGCAATACTTGTAGGTTCAAACAGACTGTGATCTATGTAACACTCAACTACTGGCTTGTAGGGGCAGGTTAAAAAGTAATTTCACACAGTATTCCAATGCCTATGCTAACATCATTGGCAAAGACATTTTGGTAGCACCTGGCACTAAATCAATTGAAACTGCTGATATATATTTAATATTCAACATCAACTCCTCTCAAGCTATGGTCCAGCTGAGACTGGTCAGCATGGGAGGAAAATCTGAGGGCTGCAAAAAAGTTCTGATGATTTAATATGTGGCTTCACTTACTTCAACTTAGCCCTGGCATAATTCTTACTCAGAAGCACTGGGGACCATTTCCCTGTTGTTATCTTTATATCTGAGAAGTCATGGCCCAGGATGTCCCCAGCCACCTGGTTTGGTTGAAGTTTCTCTCTGTAGCAGTTGAGCCCACCATGGGCTCCCCCTCTGCCATGAGCCCCTTGTAAGGGATTGTTCCTCTGGTCTGGAGGCTGCCTAGATGCCTTCATTGGGAAACCAACTCCATGTTGGAACTGCTCATACCAGCACTACTGCTCTTTGGATACCTTTGACTAAGCAAAATTGCATCTTTTAGAAGATGAGGGATGATATTTCATAGCCGTAAAAATCAGCTGCTTTTATTTGATGCCCATTTTACCCTGTTACTGGCTATGCCTATCACTCAAAAAAAGCAGTCATACCTCTTCCTGCAAATTCTCTTCCCCTTTCTGCTCCTGCTGACATCAAAAACTGTACAGCTTTTTGGTGAAGTGACTTGGAAAGTGGCCAAGCTATCCACCATCACTCTGGTACCTGCCTGGAAAAAACTGCTTCCTAGCCAGCCTGATTCCCTTTCCCAAGTACCACACCAATTACTTACCCATACATAAGGGACCAGGCAGCACTGTCATTTCCAGGGGCAGTGCCAACTTAAGGTTTTTCTTCAATGACAGACTGATGGTTGCAGTGTATACCCATTAAATTCTTCTTTGGTTTGAAACACATACAGTGGATTTTCTCCCTGAGCTGTTGAGTGACTTGGCTTCATCTGACATCACAGACTTCTCAGTGAGGTGCCTAATTAATATCCCTGAAGTGCTCAAGTTTGTGCTCAAGAGCCAACAAAATTCTTTGCAATACCCCAGTATCAAACACACCAAACAAGATCTCAATTTCAATTGTGTTCAAACTGCCCGAGAAAAAGAAGTGTGCCAAAGAAACAGTTTCCAGCTATTGAAAAAGCAATTAAAGCAAAAGATACAAGTACAAAATAAGTTACTTCTACTACACTTCTACTACACCAAAGATGCTTCTTAAAGAGAAGTTCAGCAGTTCCATACAAAGCATAACCAGCACGTTTTGCAAACCTCAGTAAAGAAATCAAAATTTGTGCCTGTGGTGACAGCTGTCTGTTTGACAGTGGCAGGGACCTTTTAATTTTCCAGTTTACTGGGTACTTCTTTTCATGAAGTGTATTTATTAGAACAGAAAGCACTATCTTCTGTGCCTGTCTTACCTGAGGAAAAGTACATGGAAAGCACTATTGTACCACATTAGATCCTTGCTGTGCATTTTTGTAGGGGTTTCTTCAGATTGCTACAGGCCATTAACCTTTCACTTCAGGTAAGTAATGAACAACGACTTTTCCAACAAAGGAAATCAGCTGTGTTACCAGTGGCAACTCCACTTTTTAATACATGCACCAACCCCTTGTGCATGCACTTGTTATTTATTCTTTTTTAAAAATCGATTCTGGTATGAAATAAGAAAGGTTCCCCTTGGCTTCACCTTGAGCTGATAATGAACAAACCCTCAGTGAAGCCTGCTCACAAGGAAGTCTTCCTTAATAGCACTGATTAAAAATAAAATGAAGTTTCATCCTAGGAAGCAAGATGTATTGCTTCCTGGTTTCTGCACCAGGGTATCCTGTAATTGGACTGGTCTAATTGGACACTTCAGCCAAACAATTTAATTTATTTTAAAAAAAGTGATTTCAATTTCCCTTGGTTTCTGAGAGACCTACTGACATTGACCAACACCAATATGCAGAACTGTGAAATCAACACAAGACCTTAACTACACAGGGGAAAAGCACACAAAAACCCTGGTGGAGTCTTTTTTTGTTTCACTTATATATCAAATCAACATACATCTTTCAAGCAGAGACACAAAACTGATTCTAAAGAACCTGCTCTGATTTTACATGTCTTGTACAATGGGAGGATGGGCAGAATAGGTACAACTACCACAGGTTGAAAACTGTCTCTGTAACACTGATGTGATTTTGTATCTATGTCAGATCAACTATAAAACAGGGTACAATTTTTTGCCTGATATCAGGGCATATAACTTAAAAAGGAGGTAGTAAAAGCTGACATATTCAGGACAGCAGCCTAGAAGAAAGAAAACATAATTAAAAAATAGGTTACTTCTTAGGCAGACACTAATTGGCAAAGACTGACATCTCTGTTTTTTCTTTCTACGTAATGTTAGTCAAACCCACATAAATAATACCAGGGAGTGAAAATCTTGAAAAACTGAGGGAATGCAGCAGCAATTATTTTTCCTTTCCCACCCTGCTTCGTTCTATCCATTATTTCAGCCTTTACCCTTGTGCCCTTAAGTCTTCTGTTCCTTTCATCATTTCTCCTATTAACAGGACTTCCTCCTCTCCAAAAGCAGCAGCTGTGAACTACTTCCTTTAACATCCCATTTCCAAAATGAACTTCCTCTATGAAGCAGGCACACACCAGTCTGTCTCAGCAGAATATGTAAGAGCCTTGGAGAGGTGCTGGAGAACAAAGGAGAGCAAGGGGAGACTCTGCCTTGAATCTTCTAATGCTGCCTCTCCCTTTGTACTTCCTGTATGGCAAAACCACTAAAAAGGATCCACCGAAAAACTGCATCCTACTACTTCCTTCCCTTAATTTCACATATTAGCATTCATAATTTGATTTTGTTTATGAATTTTAGGACAGATTTTATTTCATTTTAATAGGATGACAGCTTTTAATTTTCTACAAAATACTTGCAATATTTTTGCAGCAGCAATATATAGCTACAGAATGGCTCAATGTATTTTACTAAACTTCACTCACACTTCCTTAATATTCTGCAGGCAGAAACTCGAATTCAGCAAACTGCTGATGGGCTGCATTTCTGAATTCTGTATTGCCTCACTAGCTCAGTAAACTTAAAAAAAATCATAATTGGAAGCCCCAAGAGATCAGAGAGACCGCTATTCTAATCTGTTATGGAAGTCAGATTCAGGAGAGAATTCTGGTTCTAGCAGAATATAATTCACAAGACCAGAAAGTGCCTCTTTTCTTTCTCCCCCCCAATAGAATTAAATACAAATTTGCTAACATGTTAAAGCAATTTTAAAAATGCAAAACCAAAGCCACAAAAGATGACTTGACATTGATATGCTGAATTACACAGGGTTTACAGCACATTTTGTATTTTTAGACCTTCTGTTATATAAATATATTTTAGTTACAATCAATCTTGTCTGTATAAATGTGAAAGAAACAGTTCCCACAGTGAACCTCTGGATTCCACATTAATCATTGCTCTGAAAGACCCTTTAATTACAGCAAGAATTAAATATACCAGACTATTTCCCCCAAATTGTACTGCATTCTATGAAGGATTTTCTGCCATGTTCTGTCGTTGTATGAGACATTCCCATTCAGGGAAGCTCTGCCTGCAAAACAAGATACAAATACAGACTTCTGCTATCCATACTGTAGACTGGTACATTCTCTTCTCAACTCCATCAAAATGATTTGCAGGAGAAAATGATAGAAATGTGATAATGTTCAAATATTTGCACAAGAAAGAATTTTAAGGTTTCCTCCATTTTCCTTTTCCTGTATGTTCAATTCATTATCTTTCAACATGGCATGAAAATGCCAACTGGGCTACCCTTAGCTATGACTGAAGCTTGAACACATCACAGTTCCCCCAAAAAGCTTAATCAGAGAGTGATCCCAGACCTGTGGGAGCACTGATGCAAAGTTTAAATAACAGATGAAGGGAGATGCAGGCACAAAGGGTAAGCTTCACCAATACACTTTTAGTGGAATAACACTGCCGTGTCTTTTTAAGAAAAGAAATTGCTGTGCTTGAGAATTCTTTAAAAAGTACAGATAATTACTGACTACTGTCCCAATTAGTATGGGTACAATCCCATTAAATGAAGCTGTACTGGTTTCTCCCTTTACCTAAACAGACACTTCCAATCAATTTGTTGTCATGCAGAAAACACAACTGCATTAGGATGAGTTTTACCTTACCCACATTGTCCAGCAACTATCAAATTGAGTCTTTCTCTCAATGCTACTTCTCTGCCTAATACCTCAGTCCTCAGAGATGCCTTTGCAGACTGAAACATGAAGTAGTTATACAGCACTGATTGGCAGCGTGCTGTTAAATAAGCAGTTTCATTTGTTCACAGTGTTTTGGTTGGATTGCTCAGCTGTAATGATCCCCTTGATGTAACAATGTGGTTCTTAAAAATCACAATTCACTGCCACAGCAGTTCTGTGATGCCAACACAATGATGATTACTGGGAAGAATTTTCCATCAATTTACCATCAAAAATGATCACAGGTTTCACTGCAGGCAATCTAAAATGCCACACCAGATCTCTGAACTTGTTCCCAGTCAAATCTGAAGCATATTTTGCTTCACATTATAGCTCCATTATTGGGTGTTTTCTCAGATATCAATGGTTACTACAACTCTATTGCCAAAAGTAAAGTTGACTTAAAACAGCATGTATGTTTTAGTTTGGCTATGATGAATTCTGATTTTATTCATAATAATAAAAAAGAATGGGGTAAACCAGAAGGCTCCACTGGAAACTCCTGTTTACTTCTAGGCATACTCTACATAGCAGAACACCACTGTTACTACCTGTAGAGCAAAACTGAGAGCCAAACACAGTAGATGTAGCCCTAACAATCTGTGAAGTGAAACACAAAAGTTTTTGCAGTACCCCAAAACCAAATGCACACACAAACAATAACCAACTGCAAAAGATTAACATATTTTTGTGGAGAAACGGACCCTATTTCTGTAAGGGTCACTGGGCATATACGAGGTGGTAGCAGCAGGTAAGGCAACATCAATACCTGTGGTGTAATAACTATAGGTGTCTTGCACATCTATTAAAAACTTCACCAGCTACAGCTCAGTGTTGGCAGTGGTTTCGATGGATGCCTGATAACAGCAAGGAACAAGAGGCTGGTGAAGGAACCCACAGGTCTCCCCATTCTTCAAAGCATTTGCCACCCAAAAAGTGCTGCAACAGCCTGGGCATTGATAGGAATACCTGCCTGAGTGGATGTTACCTGTGTGACAGCACGGGAGACAATAAATACAAAAAAATTCTCTTTTATATGCATTATCACAAAGTCAGCAATAATTCGTCAGTATTCACAGAAAGAACTATATATAACCTGTGCTATCTGCCTTATTCTACATCAAAGCTTTTTGAAGAAGTAGCTAACCTTGTGTACTGGAACAAACAGTTATATATGAGGAACGATATTTTTCTTAATTCCAGACATGCAGAAATAGACTAAAAATGATCATTCGGGGAACTGCCTAATGTGAAGGAGGCACCCTTCAAACCCATTTTTAGAAAAGAAAAGCAGTGCTGCGATTACTTTCCTCTCATGGAATGACATATACTTTTCTTCACTTTGCCTTCTATGTATTTATTTTAGAAGACGACTTTTCATTCTCAGTTTAGCCTACAACTGCTTCCTAAGTGACAAACGATGTGCTACAGGGAAAGGAGCTTTATGTTAAGACCAAAATTCTCAGCCAGCTTTGCCCTTCCCTGCTGGGCTGTATTTACAGCCACACCTTACATTACTGAGCCTCGAGCAAGCACAAAGTGCTGATTCAGAGCTCCTCACCTGCAGTGAGACAGCCTGCTACACCCACGTTAAACAGGGGCAGGTGGCCATGTGAGATAGGGCAGGGTAGCAGCAAAACTCTGCTACAATTCTTGTTATGGCTTTGGCAGTTAACTTTTGCTTTAATTTAAAAGACAAGACATTAAAAAGTCAAAAGCTCTTCCCTTCCACACAAGAAAAGACATTCAAATCATTTGTAGTGTTCTCACTCACTTGAATCAACCATAATGCTCCAACATGTCCTACCCTAAATGAAATGTCATTTATACTACACACTTCATAACTGAGTTTTAACAATTATATAGCTTTATGGAAAATGTCAGCAAGGTTAAAAAGAAGGGATGAAATTCTGACACTCCTTCCTGAGCTGAACACTGGTAAAATGCTGCAACTTCCAGGGACACTGGACTTCCATTTCAACACCAAATTGTAAAGGAATGACTGATGATTCATGCTTCTTCATCAGTTTAAAAGATTCTGGAGCATGCATGGAGAATGCAAACAGGAGTTTTTGTGACGGAGTAAGTACAAGTGACAAAAAATGCTGTAAGTAAGTCCCTCTGGTAAAAAAGGCAACAACCACATGTACGCTCTGGAGGTAGGCATGGGAGTACAAGTGATACAGAAACAGATTTATTTTCTTAGTTGAGAGAACTATATGAAATAACTGGTAAATTCTCCTTTAAGAGACAACTTGTTTGAGGATGACTGAAATGTATGCTACAGGTTCTCTAATGAATAGAGGAATCATGGTGGGCTATGGACTTTTTAATGACTATTACATCTCTTTAAACATCAAATACTGATTAACAATCTTTCTCTTTTAATAACTTGCCATACATGCATTTGTGGTGAGCAGCCTGAGGAAGGAGCTTATGTGGAGGGGAGATCTGGGAACTTCCAGCAATCAGCATCTCTAGAAGTTTGCTAAATAAGGCATCACCCACAGACAGCCCTTCGAAGTGGTTTGATGCCTGGGATCTCTGGACAAGGAGCCAACACATCCTGTGCATGCTTGGGATATTCCCAGCAGCAGCCAGGTGACCTTGCCTTTTACAAGCAGCAGAGGAAAGACTCATGCTGAGTCCCAGGGAGGAAGGGAAGAAGTCACTGTACACCACAAGTCACAACACCAAAAGAGGAACACTTTTTGAGCATTGGCAGAGAAGCAAAACAAAAAAAAAAGAAAAAGGAGCAAACTGCTTCAGCAATTGAGCAGCGTCCAAACGTCAGATCCTCAGCAGGAGTGAGGAGGAGAGAATTGCTCCTCAACTACAAGAAATGGCTAAAACCAAATAAAAATGGAAATATCACAGGACAAAAATGAGAGCAGAATGACAACAGGAGCCCTCCTGCCCCTAAATCCCAACTCCAGCTTAGGGCATGTAAGAGGAATTGTGATGCCCATCACAGAGGTTTTATTTTGTATAAACTACGGTTATTTATTATTTTAGTTACCAACAGAACATTTCTGGGGAATATTTCCTATGGTTGACTGCACTTTTAATAGCGCATATAAAAGATAAAGTGCCAAGTTTGGCAATGACCAAACCAAACCTTTTATGTAAAAAATAGTTACGCAAAATGCCCGTTGCTCTGCTAACATTCTCCTACAAATATCCACATGCCACATACGACATACTGATGAAAAAGCCTCAAGCTTGGAATGAAATAACATTGATGGAAGAAGATATAAGATGGAAGAAATAGAAAAAGATGTCCTCTTGCTTTTTTTCCTTCACCACTTTGAATGTACACACTTTAGTCTTTCAGCTTTTTTTTAATATATTGTGCAGGGGATTGGAATCCTTTAAGTGTCTCTATGTGCATGTGAGGGTGTAAACACACGGTGAAATTTAGCAGCTACACAAACAAGTTGATAGGAATTTTTTTAAACTACTGAACTGTTCCTCAGCTTCTACTGTTTCCATTTGTCATTCCTAAAAGTTCAATAAATCCAATACCAAACCATTAAGCAATCCTGTATCTGTTTCAGTAAGCAACATTTGATTAATGATAAGAAGAATGACAAGGGGGGGGAGTATTACAAAGAAGACCCATGCAGTGCAATATATTTTCTTCATTGTACTGGGAAAAATATTGTTTTACTGAGAGCAGTACTGTCTGGCAATTGCAGACCTTGCAGTGGAAATTTGAGGATGCCATAACTGTATTTGTGACCTGCATGAAGGCTGCTCGGATCTGCTGTTTTTTATCTCCCCCCTGTGGTTAAGCAAGTTAGTAAGTCCACCTAAGAGAAGCGGCTTCCTTCCTCTCAAGAACATCTTCCAGTCAGCTGAAAAGGTCAGTGGTGGTCTATGAAAACTTGAAGACTAACAAAAAACCAAAAATTCATTCTGGGAGTAGAAAGCACAGGAAATGCTCAGTCTCAAAAGTAACTAGTTATTCCAAATGTTCCCATACAACCCCTAAATTTACCTTTTAACTCCCTTTCCAGCATACAAATGATGGAGTTGCAACTTGAAATAGTACCCATGTTTGACAGTTAATAAGTGGGTTTAGTCACCTCAGTACAGATTTACTAATAATTTATAGCCCAATTTGTCTTTGAAATAACTAATATTTCAAGCACCTGACATCAGGGGTATCTCAACTAGTATAAACTCATTGCAATTAATAGCCTCAAACCATTCAATTGCCATTTATCACTACTTCTCAAACAGCAGTGATTACAGTTACTTTCCATTTTTCTTTATTGAGTCCTGTAAATTACAGTAAATAAGCAGATAGCCTTCGCCCTTTTAGTTACATGTATGTTTAAATAGTTGTGAAAAACATATGGAAAAAGAGGAGGAAGCCCTTACTGTTATTTTAGCTATGCTCTAAATCTGTTATAAACATTAATGTGGCTGTAGGCCAGCTTAGACACCGTATAAAGGACTGTCCTCCACTTTCCTCTTTTCTTCAATCATTAAAGTTTACTCAATATTCATGAAAAACACTTTGTATACCTGGAAGCTAAAAGCTTCTCTTTATTCACACAAGTATTACACCTCTGGCTGTATCATAAATTACCTACATTGCCAGGACAACATACTTAGAAACTTATTTGGAGATCCAATCCTAGATACGAGAAAAAAATATTCGTTTTCAAGCCTAATAATTAATAAAAATGCTTTGCTGTTTATTTAAGTCATAAAATGTGCTCTTTATTTATGGTTGTTAAATATTACTAGGATGACTAGCAAATCTTTCAAAGTCAGTGAAAAATTTGAAATAGGGAATTTTTACTGATGCTTGTGCTTACTGCTCACACACATTGAATTTCCCAAGAGATATAAATGCAATTTGGTGATTGATCTTCCCAAAGAAAGGTCTAGCTGGAGGCAGTTGGCTTGAGCTGGGAAAAAGCAGTCACCAAACAGGCATCTTTCTCATTATGACAGGCAAGGGTGGCATTGAAGGTGATATTAAAACACTTTTCTTGCCTTGTCAAAGCTTCTCTGCAACTGGGATGAAACATGCACAGCTTTCCACAAACTGAAATTCAAGAGTACACCTTAACTTCTACCTCCACTGGGAAGAAAGGCAGAATTTTGTAGAAACAACTTGGGAATTACAACTTCTGCCTCTGGTTCAACCTTATGGATACACTACTTTTTTATGCCCACAACTTTATTTTTAATTTCTTATGGCAAGTGATGATTCTACAACAGCTAAGACTCTGGAGTGTTTCAGTCAAATTTCTGCTCTTACCCTGCAAAGGTTTACAGAAAAAATTATGATATTGGGATGTTGATTGAAATTCCAGTGTTTATCTCTTCTCAAAGCTGTATTTTCTCCCATGAAGTATGAGCAAGATTCTTCCTAGATCCAGTAGGGTATACAGTGGACACACATAAATTAAAACACCTTTTGTTTTAAAAGAGATTTAAAATACATGGGTCCTAAAAACTAATGCTAGAACAAATATGCCTAAAATCTGAAAGCTGCTATGGATAGACATCTATCCTAAATACTACTTATATGTCACTTCCTGCATGAAAAATAATCTGTAGCACATATACCACAGAGCAGTCACATGATTACTTTCAAGAGAGAAGAAATGAAACTACAGGTTTGACATACCATGATCAAATTAAACGCTGCTTTTCTGCTCTGCATCATTTACAGACATAGAATTTGCTTTTTAAACAATACTGGTATTTGGAAATTGTTTCTAGAACAATAAAACTATGTAATATTATTCCTGCTCCAGCTCCCTAGCTCCTTGTGTAGCTATACAATAATGTTATCCTTAGTTTGCCTCAGCGCTTGTTGTAAAGTTTCTTTGTTACTGGAGCACATGTATAGAATACAACCAAAGTCCACAAGATACTGCTGTTAAGAGCAGCTTTTAGTTGTGTAAGATAAATAAGTCACTTGTTGATATGGTAGTGGAAAAGGGTGTTGGCATTAGCAAACCAGGACAGCTTTGCAATGATTTCCAGCCTGTGCCACCCGGCCTTCCTGGCCTTCAGCCTTAAGAAAACCTGAGTTTGAACATCAGTGGTCAAACAGCACCAAAGCGAACAACCAGTGCTCTCAGTGCTCAGAAGCAGAGTAACAGCTGCCCTTGTGTTTGTCCTTTTGTGCCTCAGATACACACAGGACAGACTGACCCAGTTCTCAACCAGCTGTGTGTCCCACTGTACACTGTCCAGGGGCTTCCTGCCCACCACACCATGCATGGAATGTGCCATGCACGAACAGGAAGGTGGGTAAGTGGCTTTTTAATATTATATTGTGCTTCTCTCCTACATCAGTTTTACAACAGTGTGTAACTTAAAAGCTGTGCAATATAATAAAGAAAAATGCCACTTACTTTCCATAATTGGGTCTACAAGAATTCAGAGTCTCACTAGTATGATAAATATCAGGATGCCATAAGACACCAAAGAGTCAGTCTTTTGAGAATGAAGAATGTCATGTAACCTAAAACAAGATTACTGAGGTTTTGCTTCTCTAAAGGAAAAAACCAGACTATATTATTTTTTCTGTTAAGCCAATCATTTAGGCTTGCATTCCAATGAAACAGAAAGTGTTTCTGCCACTTTCTGTCACTCTACATACCATTTCTATATTCCTTCAAAACAGATCCACTAATTTTCAAAATGTTTTTTCAAAATGTGATTTCTCTGTTGATAAATAAAGATACCTCTAATACATACACCACTTCTTAAATCTATTTAAACCATGTTAGGGTCAGAAACTTGGAGGAATTTCATAGCCAGACACAGAAAATTACTACCAACAACCAAAATATTTTTTTCTAAAACTACAGAAAATTTGCTGCAGTTTTAAAACACTGTTTAAGTGTTCAATGAAGTTCAAATAATAAGAATGAAAAGCCCCTGGATTTAAAGAATGCTCCAGTCCTGCAGGTGTCTTGACACAGCATGATAAGTAAAATTAATGAGAACATGACTTATAAAGGGCAGTACAGATATAAACTCCCAAAAATCAAAACTACAAAAAAACCCACCCAAAACTCACAAACAACCCAGCTCTAGCAAAAGCACAAAACCCAGAAAAACTATCAAATTCCAGAAGAATTAATTGCAATGTGACATCAATAAAATTTAAACATCACATTTTATTTACTTTACAAAATATTACTTGCTCCTTACATACACACAGTACAAAGAGATATACTGACAAACTGATATATAAAATAACAGCAAACACTTTAAGATCCTCTTAGTGCAATGAAAACTAAATTGGTGGGAAAAAAGGTAGGTTCAATTTTCTGCAGAGGCATAATGTACTTTACTTGTACTCAATAATCAGGCTAGGCAGATACCTAATGCCCAATCACACATCCTTTGATAAGGAGTACAGAAATCTCTGGGACAGAACATTGTATGGAGGCAAAATTCAGGCCCCTTCTGACTGAGGTCAACTGAAAACCATCTTCACATGTGAGAGCAATTGGAGAATGAATAACATTTCCAGCCTGACACTATCTGTGCAGTGGTAATTGTAAGATTCTGTTCATTGTTCTAACAGTATGGTTTACAATGCTTTAATTTCCTTATTCACAGTATCTCAAATGAACTTTGAATCCAAATGACTGCAAACTCTCTAAAGCAAAGCTGAAAATCCAAAAGGCATTTCCTAACTGAAAAATAGATTCACGGCACCCCACACCAAAAAACATTTTCATATTAAGTGAGCAGTAAAACAACTTTGTTATATGTATGATTGAAGAATTATCTGTTTTAAAAAAGGGAGAATCCAAGACAACAAGTAAAGATAAAATGCAACAATGATGTTCTATGTGACTGAAGTATGTGGCAGAACCAGAATTAAGAGGTCATTTAAAAAAAATTCTTGTCTTGACTATCTCATAACCATTTCAAGTTTCTTGGACATCTGAAAAGAATAAGCATAAATATACACTGCTTTTCCACTCAGTTACAGGGCAAAGGGATTATACTATTTTACCCATGCTAAGTTTCATTAATGTTTCTTAAATGTTTTTTTTAATCTCAGGACAGACCTTTTTTCTGGTGTCATGTTCTTCTAGCCATGACATTGCTCTCCATGCATCCTCTTGTTTCACTAAATGGTGACTACCATTTAGTATAAGTTACTGCAAAAGTATCTATAGTTGATCTGAAGTTGTGTCACAGAAGCACTGCCCTTACATGTGGGTTTCAATCTTCCAAATGAAAAGACTGTGACAGCAAGTATTTGTACTATGAGTAAAAAAGCTCTCAAATTGTCTATTAAGAAGAATGTTAGAACAACACCTCCTTGTGCCTTCTAGTTAAGTGATCAAAGACAGCTTTGAAAGAAATGTGTTCCCATGAGAAAGGGCTCCGCAGCAAACACATAACTCCTTCTTACAACACTTTTGAAAATTCTGGGGAGAAGAATGCATGACATGCCTTAGCCATTTCTTTCTAAAAGATTTTTGACGAAAAGAAAGTTTGAGTTTAGCTAATGGTTAATGCAATCAAATACTAGCACTAATAATTCATAAAGATACCAAACCCACAAAATACTGAAAACAATCAAATCCCCCTAATACATGTTTTAGATAGAAAAGACATCTGAATCTTCCATAATATCCCTACAAAAATCATGACATCACTAAACACAGTAGGACTATTACATAGTTTGGACTAATGGTTCTAGGTCTCAAGGAAGCTGCAAGGTAGAACTGTCATGAGGCAGAATTTCCTTCATTCCTCTGGTATGGTCCCTGCAGGACCAAGAAGTTCATCACACAGGGAATCAAGAAAGGGCACTCCACGTGGAAAACACGATGTGGTACTGACATCCTCTTCATCCTTCCCACCTGTGCATGGTACAGGCCCTCAGCATCCCACGCCTGAGCCCTGGGATACAGAGACAATCACTGGCTCTAACTGTGGAGTAACAACTTGCTCCCTATTCCCTCCAGAGAAGTGCTGGAGAGAGCAGATGTGGGACCATGTGAGGAGTGCAGCCTTCTGCAGAGCAGGGAAGCAGGAAAACTGCTGAGGTGGAGAGAGCAGCCCCCTGAATCGTGTAGTCACTGCTCTGTACTTTTGGTATCATTCACTGTCACAGGCAGTTGGAATTGCTTTGCTGCCTGTCTTGTACCTCCTTCCAGTACATAACTGGAAGCTTCTAGCATTTTATTTCATTTAGTAACAAATGGTAGAAATAAGCCAAAATACATGTGTTGATACCTAACAGCACAAGAGGACAGTCTGCTAACAAGAACAGACTAAATAGTTCTAGAAACCACAAGCTGAGTGCATTTTTGTACTGGCTACGATAGCAAGGAAATGCTTAATTCTAAATATATAGCATCACAATCCAAACAAATCTTTGAAAAGTGGTATTTCCATTCCTGCCTCCCAAAATTGTCTGCTGCTTTCACAAGCAGATGAACAATAATGGGTTTTAAAACAGGCTAATACCTCCAAAGTCTGAATCACATCTAAAACTCACCTAAAAATGAAAAAAACATGTTTCTAAAAGTGGCCTAGTATATCAACACAGCACAGATTCTTATTAAGGGTATGATTTTTATCTTAATGGGATACTGCAAGCAGCATTTCATCATCATTTGGGTCACAGTCTTCTGAATGTGATAATAGAAAAAAAAGAAAACTAATGCAAGAAATGTCATGAGCTCCTTCTCCTCTTCTTGGGTTTTCTGGTACTTGTTATGTTACTTGATCCAAAACCAATACAAATGTGACCCAGAGACATAGACTGGCAGAACAGCCACTTGGATCAGAGCAGACATGGTTTTCAGGACTTACACTCCTGCCTCTTACAGAAATTTCTTTTGACCCTAAGTTACTCTTCTAGCTTTTTTTTTTTTAATTTAATACTTCTTATTTTAAAACATGGATTGAAGAAAAATAAGGTTCAAGATTAAGGTTTAAAATCATCTGGAGGCAGGTGAGTACATATATAGAGCACCTGAAAGAAAGGATAGCACAGCATCTGAGTAAAGACAGACTAATAGCCATTAAAGACAAGACAAGAATTGCAGGACCAACTCCAGTGGAGATAAAATCTCTGTATGCAGTCTTCATCATGAGGATTGAGTACACAAAAAATATGTGAATATTACAGCTTTATTTGCTTTTCACCTTCCACTGATCCCAGGACTAACAGTCATGCCATGAAACCAAACGTTTAAGTCCAGTGATGATGCAGGACTTGATAGCCTGCCTTATCTGTTCAAACCCCTAGCATCACCAGATCAGAAACACATGCAATTGGTTCTTTTAATATAGAAACATTTCCAGAACATACACTGCTTAAATGGACCTCAGTAACACAGAATTTCCATTTCCCCCCTCAATGTGATTTCTACCAACTGTCCTGCTTATCCAACACTATAAAAAAAAGACAAATAGAAATCTGAAATGCCCCTATTTTCACCCCAATCAAATGGCACTGAAAGACTCATTGTGTTGAATCATGATATGAAGTTGTCAGTTCTTTGAAAAATTTTACATGGGACTGGGAAGTATTTAATGGTTTTTACTACCAAAGTGTTCTGACAGTTGTGAATACCAGTCTTTAGAGACTGAGAGTAGTAAAAAAAGGAACATTTATAAATAATGTAATAATATCACAGGTTAAAATTCAAGACAAAATATCACAGTCAAATCTAATTAAGTCTTACCTTCTGAGCAAGGGAGATGAAACCACAATAAGAGACATTCTGCCTGGAAATTTTAAAAAAACCTGATTTAAAAAAATCCCAGATGTTTGCTTCAGTGATTTTTTTTTATCACTGAATTCATATCCCATGCTGGGATATCCTGCATCCCACACTGCGCATTTTGAGGTATGATTTTAATAATTGGGTAAAATTGGTATATGGAATTGGAATTTTTTGCAAGAGTGGCAGGATTTAAAAATGTTATATCTAGGCTAATAAGTGTTAAATACATCCCATTTGGCATCTGAAAGTGGACTGATTCAGAAATGTTATTGCAATTCATACAGCACTTCAGAAGTCCAGGGGTAATGGCAACTCATACATGTAAATTGCCAAGAACTGGCAAGGATGATAGGTTTTACTTTTGCTGCTTCATCAAAATCCTTCAAAGCAACTTATCACTTCTTCACAGTTGAGATCTACAGAAAAACTAAGGGAAAGTCTCTCTCAACCACAGGAGCTTTTATCTAAATAACTCAAGCCCAATTATAAATTTAGTAGAAAAAAATCATGTTACCCAAAGGGCTACTTGACTATTCACTCCTGTTGCTACATTTAAAACATGAAGTATAAATCAAACCTGGACTTTGGAAGACTTCATGTCCCTAGGACTAAAAGTCAAGTTTGCAAAACAAATTCCAGATCCTACCATCATAGACTCTGATGTTTTCAAAGCACTACCAATTACATTAGAAACTCTCACACACAAACGCTTCATTATTTAATTTACAAAGCAACAGTCTGATCATGTCTCACATTGATTCACAGCAGTGTTAACCTATCTCAGAAACTGCAAGCTCAAACCACAGCAGGCTTCAGAATCAAACTTTTGAAGTGTTTCAGGTCAGTGACATCATTCCATCTCAGGACCATTCTGCTTTCAAGTAGCTGTGCTGCATCTCTAGTGCTGGAAATTAGTTTCCTCTGGCAGCACCAGGTTATATAAACTAAAATGTGTATGTCCTGCATAAAAAGCAAGGGACACTTATTGATCAGGAATGATCTCCTGTCACATGCCTGCACGGTAGCTGGGAGAGATTCCCCACACTGCAGAAGTGATGGCTTTCCTCACTAGAGTTCATCAAACTTGCTGGCACAGTGGTATACATCCTACCAGCACCATATGATTCATGGCTGAGAGTAGACATCAAGAGGAGTTAAAAAAAACAGAAGAAACAATGAGCAGTAACCAAGCAGGTGAAATGTTATGGCTGAAGATCATAATCTGTTGTTTTAATTACTGAACCAGACTTAGCACAGGTATGCAGCACTAGGTAATATCAAAACTGTCCACATGTCCTGATCAATTCTGCTTGCCATGGAGTTTGAAGGTCGGCAGAATACAGCTGCACACATTTCAGAACTGGAACTACCTTTGTAAAACATCTTTTATTGCTCCTAATTTCCAATCAATCACATGTGGGCAAGAGGACATATCCCACTGAACATATGTTAGCTGACTACATGCATAAGCAGTGGAATATCCACGCTAGCAATTTTCTTCGCTACCAAGACCAGTTTCTTTAGCAGTAATGAACGCCACAGGCACTGGACAGTAAATGCCTGCATGTAGCCAGAGACACACACACATGTCTGTGCACGACACTTCAGGTAAGAAATTCTAGGACTCAGGGAAAGACAGTGAGGCAAGAAGATGATGGACCAGGAGGGTGGAGATGGGGAAATCTGAAGCCAGCTAAGGTGCTGGAAACCAAATAGGAATGGTTGGTCCAGACTGGGCCTTTGAAACAGCAAAGGCCTGAGCTATCAGTTTTGCTGAGGAACATTAACTTTTACTTTGTGCCCACAGTCAACAAAAGGGTATCTAGCCCCACACCTAAAAGACTGGCCCACCACGGCCCCTCATGTGAGCCAGCTGCAGAGCTCTAAGATACCTCTTCATTTGCTAAAAAAGGAGCAGCTATGATACACACAGCTGCACCACTACAGACAGAAAGCTGACATTTTAGACAGACTGTCTGATTTTGAAAAGAAGGATGTTGCATCAGGAAACCCATGCAGAATTGCCCTGAGTCTCTCACAGTCACATTTCAGGGATAACCATGATCACAGCATTTTGCTGGGCATTATTTACCTCCAACAGAGCAGTAACAGATCTACCAGTAGCACGCATAAATTTGCACTCATACAAGAAACAAACAGCACTCTTCTGAAAGCTGCAAAAGATGTGTAGGACCCAAACTACAACTGCCTCACTGCGGTGAGCTGCGATTTGTCATTTTTTTAAATAAAACACAGTACTGTGGGTATTCAGTGCTTCTCCCTATGTCTAAGAGAAACTCATTTAGCTGTACATCTATTCCACAATCCTAAAACCACTAAGCCAAAATGAACTAAGCATTGCATGTTTAGAACTACCAGTCTTTAAGAACTGAAGAGGCTGAATTTAAAGTATGTTGGGATGAAAATTAAGGAAAGGAAATACGAGCCTCCAACTATTCTGCAATAAGACAGGCTATAATTTTATTCCCTTTGTTGAAGAGGATCAGGAAAGCATCACTATAAAAATGTGTTACAATGAGAAGGAAATGGCATTTAAAACAGTTTCACTTCCTACTTAGGGCAGACCTGAGAGCAGGAGGAACAAGCATGGAGGAAGGAGAGTGCTTGAAGAAAAGAACAAAAGCACAGTAGCTGGTCCTTCTCTGCTATAACATTATCAGCCTGCTGAGAGCAATTACAATAGCACAGACAGCACTTGCTTTATTTTGACCTTACTGAATTAAATCTGAGGAAAAAAACTCTGGGATTCAGCAGGGAATTTATTAGAAAATTTTAATGCCAACTTAAATTTGATCCAAAGGCCTCAGTTATTAAAGGTCATATTCATTACTATACTGTGGGAAACCTTGGATCTCTCTGTTCCTATGTTCCACCCTTTCTCAATTTTGTTTTCTTTTGTAAGAGTAGGTCAGATTCTCCTCTCAGCTTCACAGCATTTCGTATTAGAGGTACAAGACTGCTATTTACATTTTAAAAAGCCTTAGCCAGCAAGTCAAATAAAGAACTTTTTTTTTTTTAAAAAAAAGGGCGAAAAGCAAAAAAGCAAAATCAAGCAGCACTGATGAAACTAATAAGCTATGTAGATGGATTTAACTGCCTTACATGGATATAAAAAAAGTGTGACCTGATCTAGACCAAATTATCTGCTGCTACTTCCAGATCAACTGTCCTCCTGTCAGGAAGCCAGGTATGAACTGACTACTGACTTGCACATAATAGCATAAGATATGTAGTGTTTTTAAATAATAAATTCTGAAGTGTAAACTGTTATAAACATTTGAAATTAGAAGTACCATCACTGAATTCTGATCAGCTGAGCTTCACTGCTCTAGTGGAAGGGGTCCCTGACCATGGCAGGGGGCTTGGATTGGAACGAGATGGTCTTTAAGGTCCTGCCAAACCCAAATCATTCTGTTATTCTAAGAAAAGGCTCATGGAGCCTTATTTGGAGCCATGTGGGTACTTGGTTACTGGGTACTTCTTAAGCCCCATCACTAATCTATCCAAGGCTTTCAGTTTTACAACAGGAGATGCATATGCCAAGGCCCTGTGAAAAATATAAAGTACACTGTGAAACTCCACAGTGCTCTTCAGCTTCCCCAAAGGAAGATTTGCAGCATGAAGTTACTCTCTTTTTAGCTGAAGATATAGGAAAGAATCACAGATGGCCTGTACTTTACCAAAAGACCGCAAGTTCTACTCTTACACTGTATTGATCTTACTCAAATATGAAACTGCAATAGAAGAAAAAGCTCATGTTCTTGAATCCTTAAATAATTTTGTAGCTTTCATTCTTGTGACTTCCAGAGTACCTTGAGCTCTCAAGCACCCATATTAGTCAGCATAAATGTGTGAACACAAGTCCAGATACTTGCTTTCAATCTGCTCAGCTACCCTTTGAACAAAAGAGTTCTCCTCTCTTTTCAGTCTATGAGAATATACATTATGGATACTAATTACACTTCTTACTTTCTCAGTAGCCCCAGTATACACTCAATGTAGGATGTTTGAGAAATGGAAGAAGGTTGAAACACAAGTTTCCTGTACCAGGCCCACTTATATTTGAAAACACATCCCACCTGATGACCTGGTAGCAACTATTTCAGTCTTCCTCCACAGTACCAGAAAACCTGACAACTGAACTAGTTTTACTTATACTTCAGGCTATGATGGCATTAAAGATGTTTGTAGAGAACAGTGAATAAAAATAATTTTTTTCTGAACTCAATTCATAGAAGATTTTATGTTCTTCATGCTAACAGCCTGTGGCAAGGTTTTGGTGGAGGAGAAACTACAGGAGCAGCTTCTTCAAGAAAGTGCCAGAAGCTTCCCACAGTGTCTGAGTGAGCCAGTGCCAGCTGGCTCCAAGAGAGACCTGCCACTGGTCAAGGTCAGCAGCAGTGGTAGCACCTCTGGGATGCTTAAGCAGGAGGAGAAAAAAAAGAAAACCTTCACAATTGCATCCAGGAGAGAGGAATGAGAGTATGTGAGATAAACAGCTCTGCAGACACCCAGTGGTCAGTGCAGAAGGAGGGACAGGAAGTGCTACAGGTGCCAGAGCCGAGACTCCCTCGCAGCCTGGGGTGCAGACCGTGGTATGCAGCTCTGCCCCTGCAGCCCAGGGAGGTCCATGGTGGAGCAGAGATCCTCCTGCAGCCTGTGGAGGACCCCACACTGGAGCAGGTGGATGCCTGAAGGAGGCTGGGACCCCATGGGAAGCAGGCTCCTGTCAGGACCTCTGGACTGGTGGAGAGGAGAAGGTTTGCTGGCAGGATTTGTGATCTTGTGAGGAACACAAGCTGGAGCAGTCTGTTCCTGATAGACTGCCCCCCATGGGAATGACTCACACTGGAGAAGTTCATAAAAGACTGTCTCCTGCAGGAGGGACCTCACGGTGACGCAGGGGAAGAGTGTGAGGAGTCCCCTCTGAGGAGAAGGGAGCAGCAGAGGTGATGTGTGATGAACTGACTGCAGCCTGCATTTCCCAGCCTCTGCACAGAGGAGGTAGAGAAAACTGGGAGTAATTTTAAGCCTCAGAAGAAGGGAGGAGTGGAACTTTTTAAGGCATTTTTAAGATTTAGTTTAATTTTCCATAACCCTTCTCTGATTTGATTGGTAATAAATTATACTAATTTCTCCAGTATGAGTCTGGTTTGCCAGTGAGGGTAATTGGTGAGTGATCTCTCCCTGACTTATCTTAACCCATGAACCTTTCATTGTATTTTCTCTCCCCTGTCTAGCTGAGGAGATAGAGCAGCTGTGGTGGGCACCTGGTGTCCAGTCAGGGTCAACCAACCACACAGCCACACTAAATTTAGCTTCTTACACATCTCAAGAACCTTAGTAGCTTTGAAACCAAAAGCACAAATAGAATTTGAATGCTGCTGAAAGGTTACAATTTCTTAAAGACTTGTGTTTGTTCACACATTCATATACTGACCCAAGTTTACCTTTCTAGACATGGATGGGAATGACCTCTAGCTCAGAACCTGTGCAGCAGTGTCTTGACCAGCTGCACTCCAGGATGTCTTCTTTTGAACTTAAATATCACTTTTTCACACAAGCAACCTACTACAAAGCCCTCTATTTGCAACGTGAAGGTACTTAATCTGCCACGCTAAAGAAAGTGCCAATGGATTTCTCTCGTGAATCGCTTTACCCTTCAAAAGAGATTGACTACATACACTTGCTTTAAATGCAATTGCATTTGGTAACTACTATAATTCTGTTTAATAGCTGTTTCTTATCAGTCTTGTCTCATTCAAAAAAGGAGGGAGAAGTTTAATTTATGACTTATGACATTTGCAAGAAGCCAACAAAATGGCTGCTAGTCTAAACTGGAATATTTAATACTTAGTCTTTTAAAATAAAAACCAGCCTCTATGTTCCTGGTGTTCACGTTGGTTTTCACTTATCTAGAAAACAGCATCATCTTCTTTCTTCACTGCCCATTAGGCAAGGTTTACAGTTCTTATACTGTCTTGGATGTAGCCCATAAAACATGGCAACACTGACACAATGTGGTCAGCATCCTGCCAGCTTTCTGTCTGTACAGATTTCCTTCTTCAGAATACTGCTCCTTGAGTTTAAAGGAGACAGAGAACAGAGCAAGGCAGATGATGAAGGTATATGTTGTAAGACTTAGACTTTCATGCCTTAATTCCTGCTGTAAGCATATTTTGTGAACTTGAGCAAATAATTTGTTTCCCTGTGCACCCAAGTCTTTAAACACCCAAGTCTTATATTTAAACAGAGCTAGCCTCCTTCATTTCCACCGCAGTATCTTAAGGACATTGGTGAAAAGTACCATAAAAATCAGGATGCCTTGATCTCCCACAGCTCACTGCTACTTCTGCAGAGGAGCAGTAGAACTGGTAATTCTTTCTGTCCTGCGTCTTCCCCCAGCAGCTGAGAGAATGGAAAAAGTCACAGCCCTGACAATTCCTTGGGGATGACACAACAAATGTATGAGCACTGTCATAGTCACAAAATTATTAGTAATAAAACAAGCAGTTTGAAAAGACTTACTCCCATTTTCTTCCCATAAAGCATATCCTACATGTGGTAAAGGTATGTTACTGTCAACGGGCCAGTTCTGCAGTATTATTTGACAGCATGACTCTGCATACCAATTTTTTTCTGCTCTTCCCCCATGAGTATACATACATCATTTTAAAAGCAATTTACAACACGTCAAAGTGCTTAAGGAGACTCTTAAAAATCTAATGTATGAAGTTAACCATTGGTATGATTTATTATTGAAGTTCCACAGTTATAACTTGACAATTAAGATATATTGATAAATGTAAACACATTATTGATGTCAATTAAAAAGCACAAGATTGATTAACCTCCCAGAGGTATACTGGCACGAGCAGTTAGAGAGTAATCACTCCCACTAAGTATTCACTACTGACAAATATGCATAGAAATTCGACTTCTGTGAGACAAGAAATATTTTCATTTAAAGTTAAGATAATCTGAACACAGAACCAAAGTACTGGGTCAACAACAAAATCAAGAGAATTATAAACAAGATCTGTATTAATGTGAAAGGCTACGTGATTAGGTCACATAATGCTCTTTTTAACCACACACTTGGGTAAAAATATGGTTAAGAATTATCAAAGCTACTGCTCAGCAAGTCAATTATGTTCACTGAAGAAAAACTATGAATGTATTATTTAGCCACTACACTGCAATATTCATAACTGCCTTGATGAGGGACAGGACCTTAATTTTACAATATAAACAGCAGATTTTTGTTTTAAACTATGCATTTATGCATTTTCTACTGGTGACAAAATTATAAAGGTGAGTTCAAAACTCTGCTTAGTAATGCTTCACTTCCTGCCAAGCCAACAGCCAAGGAAGGACATCCAGGCAGCACAGACCTCGGAGGGGAAACATGTATCTGACATACCCCAGAAAGCATAACAACAGGAATCAGTCAAACTGTGATTTAACTGTGACTGGAAGAGTTTGGGCTCCTTCTTTCTTCTTCTTTTTACTTGCTTTCAGAATAAATGTACTGGCATAATGCCTGTCACAAAGATGAAGGGCACTGCAGCTGTAGCACTTAATGGCCAAAAAAAACCCAGGCTCACCTCAGAAAGCCCAAAGCTAAAGACAGCAGCAATGCACCAAGTACCAAGGAGACTGCGTAAACACTAATTAAACTTCACTCTACACTCTTGTCTAGAAAACAGCTTTCTCTGCCTAAACTTCCAAGGGCCTGATCAGACATGCTGCTATTAGAGTCTCGCAACTTTCTTCCCTAAGCTTGGCTTCATCACAACTTCATGGATCAAACACATTTCCCTCAAATACAAGCAGTTTACTACAGAGACACTAGACAGAATCTGAATTACTGCAAAAAAGACAAAACTGTAAAATAACACATCAATGATAAAGCTTCTTTGCTTGAAAGAGCTTTTATGTGAAGGCCACATATATGTTTATTGTCAAAATAAAAGTAGATCGCTGTGAATTTACCTGGCTGCAAATTCACTCAAATGGTATTGGTGACAGAGACCATGTTTGGTCTATGATAACCCAGAGGGGTATTCAGTGGATGCCCAAAAGATTACAATATATGCAGACATACCAGACACAAAGGATGATGAAGAGGGTTGTTTTTTTGTAAAGTAACTGCTTTTTTCAGTTTTGTAAAACGATAGTTAATGTTGATGGGTTGTATAAACAGCTTTCATTTTGACAAGCAATTTTAAAGTAAGAAAGAAGCAAGCATCACCTTTGAAACTGGAAAAGGGGAAAAGTTTTAGTGACAACCAACAGAAGCACAAAGATAATTAGATGGGCAAATATGAATCAGTCATGAAACCAGATTCTTAGAGCAAATAAGGCAAATGGAAGTCTTTGCAGACTGCCTTTATCTTGAAAATGAAAAAATGAATAAATTCTTTAGACTTGAAAAACCATCTGTGAAAGAAACAAATAAAAGGCATCTGATCTAGAGTGGCTGGGGAAAGTTTTAAAACATATTTTCAGTGTGCTGTGGGGAGAAGCGATGTTCATCTGAAAGGCCAGAAAAGAATGCAAGTAGCTTCAGGAGGAGCCTCTTCTCTCTGTAAGCTGGAAATGGAAAAACTCTGGAATTTTCCTCTGTAAAAGGAAAAACTGAAATTGTAATATGCTGAGAGACTGATGACTGAGCATGGGGTTGGGGGAGAAATGTCATTAAAAAACCCATTTTACCACAGCTATGGGACCAGGTGACTTGTCAGAAGCGAGAGTACCAATACCAACATTGTCATCCTGAATTACAGACTGCAGTTCAAGGGCATCAGAGCAGAGCCTCCTGGGGATCAGAGGCACCAGACAAATGTGCCAAAGCTCCTCCTGGAGGGAAGTGTGCCTGCTCAGTTGCAGTGCCAATGAATCTGACAGTGTCTCCTTCCAATGAGCAGTACAAAATCAGGATGGAAAGTTTTCACACCAAGGAAAAAAGAAATAAAAATACAACAGATTAAAAAGCAACCAACAAACAATGAGAGATCAAGAGATCACTGTTTCAATAACAGCACTTTTGTCTCTCTCTCCCTTTTTTAGAAGTCCTCAAAACAGGAGTCCTTCTAATTTCCTCAAGGTCTAGCTGTACTTAAAACTTGTTTACCCCTGAGAAAGGACTCTCATGAGAGACCAATATTCTGATATGAATGTAAGTCACAATACATACACAAGGCTTTTACAAGGTCATACATTTCATAAATAACACACAAGATTGCCATACTTCTCCTTTTTCTACTCAGTAAAAAAGAACCTCCACAAATGTTCTGCTCTGCAGCAGACATCACACACAGCAAGGAAGACAAGAAGTTGCTCAAAGGTTAATACATTTCAATGCAAGAAACTCAATTTTCAAACCTTACCTCAATGGGCACCACTGCAAACCAGACTGACAGGCATCAAAGCTAGATCACACAATCAGATTAGAAACACAGCAGAAGTCATTTGCTCTGAGATCAAAACTAAAGCACTTATTTCTACTTTCCCTCTCTTGACAGTATTTTTTATTTGAACTAAGACAAAGACACACTTGCTGTTACCTCATTTGGAAAAGCCTCCTTGAAGTTTTGTTGCAACAGCCACCCCTAATGACATTTATTTACACCCCAGGCTGAAACCCTTGAGACACCAAACACAGCAAAGCAGAAAGCACAAAGGGGCAAATGGCAGAGGGACACATCTGCCTGAAAATGTGATCCTTCCTTGCTTCTGATGCTTTCTTCAGCACAGAATGGTTAATACTCCTAACTGTTTCAAGGAGCTACTGACCAGCCAGGCTGATAAAAGTTACTCTTTTCCATGTGGAAGTTTAGACTCAGCATTTGCTTTATCGGACATGACATACTGCCACGCCGAGTTGCTCATGAGAAACTAAGTCCTTCTCCTGTCCTTCAGACAGCCCTCATCTGTGCAGAACATCAGGTGCTCACAGCTCTGGATGTATTATATAACTACTGTTACTATTTATGATAAAGCCCCAACCTCACTGAATTAGCCATTAAATACATGCAACAAAAATAATGACAGTTCTGTATGACAGATAATTACAGTATTTTAAATGCCTTGGCCAACACTCAGCAGTCTTTATTTTTAGGAAAGGTTACTGCATACATCAAATGCTGTGTTTTACCCTAAGCTCCTACATCAGAAAGACAAAGCCTCATTCTACCTCTGAATCGCCTCTGCTGGCAGCCTAAAGGTTATTTTCAATGCAAAGTCTACTTTGGAATTTGATACTGCAGACAGAACCTGCCACTTGTAGTTTAGTCAGCAGAATGAAGAGCAGCAAATCATTTGTGAAAACACAATCTTGTTCTCCATCAGGAGAGTTAAATGAAAGCCTAAGGAGTAACACTGCTCTGGAGACTCACACAGGTGTAACCTGGAGAGCCATGCCACCTGAAGACGAGTAAAATGTCTATTACACTTCCTGCACCCTCAGATGCCAGAAATTAAGCTGAAATGACAGCTCTGGGCTTTAGGCATCTGTTCCAATGTTGCACATCTCCAAAGCTAGTCTACATGCCAAGATGAAAAAGTATTTGGAAAAGCTGGCCAAAGCAGACACCACTGCTAACAAGTTCTGTGGAAGGACAAGTTCTGATTCAGTTGGGTTTCTGTTTAAATTTACCAAGCCTTTTTCAAAGTCACTCCTAGGACACCTTTTTCTTTGTTCCTCCTCCTTTTCAACCCCCAAAACCTCATGGATATTTACTCTCCTACTGAAATACAAAACCAGTATAGCTCTGAATTTACTGTTTCCCAATTTCAATTTGAAGCTTTCTTTTGTTTACTGAAAACCAGGTATTATCCATCCTATGTTTGACATTCCTTCACCTGCATCTGAGTCTCTTTCTAAGTCAAGAGCTCTGAATTTTAATATATGTTAAGGATTTCCGCTGTCTTGCTTAATCATATGCTTCCTGGTAGGTTACTCTTATTAGGCATTTGAAGTTTTCAAACCACTTGTGAAGTAAAGGCAACATGAACATAACAAAAGGATTTAAACTACCTCAAGGAAAATACCTAAAAATATCACCCCAAAGAGCTTTAAAATTTAAAAAAAATTAAAATGAAAACCACCAACAAACACAGGAAAATGCCCCCAGTGGCTTCTCAACCCCGAGTCAGCTGATTTGAATTCAGTTTGTGGCTTTGCCACAAGCTTCCAGCATAATTTTGGTAATTCCAGGCAAGGAACCAAACAAGTGAGAACTCATGATGTGGTAAGCAATTAAAAACTGACTACCAGTACTGCAACAGGCTAGGAGCAAAAGAAATGCAAGAGGCCCATGCCAAACATTTTCTATGTTCTAGCCGCCAATCCAAGGATTTAGAAGTGTATAGGTAGTTAATAGATATTGTGCAGTGACTTGAAAAAACTGTTTTACCAGGATATTTGTTCATTGTTTGATTATGCCACTCACTCCCACTCTTCTACTGTGGGTGAAACATTTGAAAACTTTACTGTGTCTACACTTGCTTTAAGTGTAACTAAATGGCCAGAGAGGTAAGAAAAATTCTCTGTGTGTAATGTCACCTCTAACCTGGCTGGAAAATCATGTCCAACTGTAATAAATAAAAATACATGGCATGAGTGAAAGCCCCAGCAAACTTCCAAGGGCAATCTCCTTATCTAAGAACTGTAAGTCTACAATTTCATGGTAGAAAAATCTGTATTTTTGTAGAGAAATAGGTATTTGCCACTGTGAAGCTGGAAAAAAAAGAGATAAAATTCAAAGAGCTTCTCAAGAAAAGCAGCAAAATAATCTGTGATTTTAAAACTTCCTTGCAATGACAAACTTGAGAAGAATGAACCATATTAGAACTCCAACAGAACTGTCTGCCAGCAGGAAGACATGACTTGCCAATACTATACTCATTCCTGAACAGTAGCATGGTGCTGCCCCTTGTGTTCAAAGGGCTTTTCCAGCTATTCTTTCCTCATGGCCTCAGAACTGCTGCCAATGTAATGAAACACATTATACAGCATTTTGCAACTTTCTTACATATTCATAAAATTTAGACATAAATACAACCTGTAGCTCAAATCTAATACTAACAAGAGTTTTCAAAATGAATCTTCTCCTGCAAAGGGCATCCAGCCTACAGTGCTCTGCAGTATAAACACAACTTGTGCAGATGCCCAGAACATTTCTTAAAGTTTGGTAAGTTCCTTCACACAGTCAATTCCAATGTCACAAACTCTCAACTGTGTAAATTGGTACCAGTCCTCCAAATACTCAACAAAATGCTTTCAGTCCAGAAGTAATACACCTTGACAATTACTAATATAGGAATATTTGCTGCTCAAAGGCCGAGCAGTCAATTCAAACCAGGTGCAGTAAACTAGGGTAGTACTCCTACCTTTCATTTCTTATAACAACTATAATTGAAATTGCTTGTCTTGCTAATATTTATTAAACATGCTTTAATATTTATGTTATTTTGATTAACAGAAAGTTAATAGATTAATAGAAAGTTTCCTTATGGATTTATGGTCATTAATTCATAATAATATGAGTGCTGTATTAGTGCACTGATTCAGTTTAATTTCCACTTCCATTCAAGTGTTACTCAAATTCAAAATACTGCCAAGATAAGATACTGCTAATAAACACCTCAAGAAGGCACAGTACTTGGCTATACACAGCTGCACTGGCAATTTGGCTTGCTGAAAAATAAAAGATCCAGAAGATTTGTTCTTATTTTGCACAAGTTTCAGCACAAGACCATACTAAGAATTTCGACTATGGAAAAACATAAGAATACGAGACCAAAATCTTACACTAAGTATGATGTGGGCTTTTATCAAAGCACAGTCATGTAGCATTTCATTAAGAGAAATGGAGCTGAAGTTACTACGAGCAATGCATATTTCAAGGATTAGAATGTACTTTACAACATGCAGCAAACATGAAAAATGCTGCAAGTACTCAGTATTTATAATTATCAGTGGAACCTTTCTAGCTGAGGTTTCCTGCATCAACACCACATTCCTTCATGAAGGGAACCGTAAGAGGTCAAGCCTAAGGAAAAACAGCTCAGACCCAAAAGAAAAGTTTATCTGTTCCCTTAAAAAGCACAGACGACCAGCCAGCTGTAAAAGAGGCAGATTCCCAAGTCCCGACTGTCTGAACACTCAAGGTGCATCTCTTGTCTCCTGACCAAGGTTTGTGCAAACCAGCATCTCATCAGTTTGGATTATTTAAAGAGACAAACAAAAGCTGTGAAATATTAAAACCCTTTTATTGAAGAGTACTGTAGTTGTGTGATGTTAAAACCAGTAAAATTGATAACAAAGGCTCAGAGCTGCCAAGAAAAACAGAATAATCTTACTTAGCTGGACAAGATGACTGACATCTTCCAGCCACAATATAAAACTGAGGAGAAAGCACTAGAGAAGAATGAGATATCCTGTAAGTGAAAACAAGGCTTTAATCAGAGCACACACGTCTACTATTGCTTCTGAACTTCACTGTTAGGTTTTCAGTTCAAAACCCGAGAGAGAGAATGGCATAAAGAAAACTTCAAAACGCTTAATATTAGCCAATCTCCACAGTGGCTTTCATAAATCTTAAATTTCAGCAGCAGCAGCAGTACATTTCAGTGGAAATTCCCCTACCACTAACATAGTAACATTACTAATAGTAATAGAAACTCACAAATGAAATCATATTAGCATAGCTGGGAAATGGTTGTTATGACAATCCTCAAACACCTTCCAGACTTCACCTCAAAACTTCTTAAAACTTTCTATTTCAAACTTATTTGTGACAATGCATTTCTCACAACACCCTTCTCTACAGGAAAGACAAAACAACTACTGTGTAAACAACCAAATTTTGCTGTTTACACAGTAAACACACACCCACAGAAATCTTTGCAAACAGCGTTGAAAATGAGTTGTTCCTTCCGTTAGCCAGGCTATTAAAAAATCAAACCCAATAATAAGCAGAGAGGATTAAGCTGGAGATTAATGTTCCTCCATGCTTTTCAGCATTATAAAGCAACTTTTATAACACTCCAGCAAACTGTACAGTGACTGACATGAACAAAATGACAGTAATCTGTCACTTTTCACATTTCCCACTAGGCTGATTCAAATAGTTATTTATGAACCTTACACTTCAATGGTCACTTTGATGACTAAACAATAAATTAGAATCCAAAGTGAATATAAATTTGATTTTAGAGTAACAACAAATTGTCAGCAAAGAGGGATATTATTTAATTTCTACTGACACTCTAGAAAAACACCAAGATGAACCACATCATAATAAACTCCAAACTAAGCAAAAAATGGTACGCTAGATCCCATGTTTGCTTCAGCGCTTCTGCATTTAAAAATAAAAGCACTTTATATTATGCTTGGTTAGTTTTAAATACAAAGTCTTAATAATGTCAGATGACTTCATTACTTAGGTCTTCAATTAAACAAAGACGGAGAATGAACTTTTTCGACAGGGCATGATGAAATTTGACACCAAATAAATATTAATATGAACTGAGATGCTCAGGTTTTTAATAGTCCTGATGAAAAACTCTTAAGACAGTGTTAATATTTTTACATTTATCTCTTGCTTTACAGATGGGAGTGAGATGACATCGAAACATAACAGAAGTTCTGCAAAGCACAACAGTTTGCAATTTTTTAGGGGGAAAAAAAAGTCTTTAATACCCAAACAATCAACTCTTCCAGGGATGCATGTCAAAAAATTATCTTGGTAAAATAATTTTCTTCTGATTATTTTTTGTTAGAAAGTTCCATTGCCTATTATGTTACTGTATAATAACATTTATTATCCATTATTCTTGAAAACATGTAAGATAAATCCTTCCAAAAGTGGATGCAGCATGATTGTACTTTCTCTGGAAAATGTCTAGAAGTGCAACATTAAAGATATATTTCAACATAAGTTTCACTGTCTTAGCAGTGTTAAAAATGGAAAATTGTGTCAGTGTCTTTAATACTCCTTGCTTTTCAAGTATATTTTCCCTGAAATTCTCACATGGAATGACAGTGATCCGATTTAAAAGCAACTTCAGCAATTTGGCTTCTCATGTTGGAGAAGGCCCTTAAATAGCTGATATTTGAAACAAACATGCAAAACCCTCCAGGCTTAGCAATAACTGAGGTCGTTCTGAATTATTCCGGTATGTCCCAGCGATACAGTAATAAATGCATAACAGAAAGATGCTGACTGATGCTGAGGGAAAATCTTTAGGCTAAAAGAAAACTTCAAAAAAGGTGCAAGGCAAGACCCTTACCCTAGACAAAAGTCCAGCCTGTGAAGTCTGTTTTAGAGAAATAATATCTTTTTTTTAGGATCTACAGAAACAAGGTAATCTGAGTTTACACAGGACTTGGAGAGGAAAGAGTGTTATTTTAAAATCTGTCCCAGCCCTATTAAGACTCAGATCAGTAGAATCCTGTTTTGCTGGGAAAAAAAAAAAAATTGGAAGGTTTTTATTTAGCAAGACTTTATCTTAAGCAAGAATTAGAAGAGCTGAAAATGCCAATTATCACCTAGAGATCTGAGAAAAAACACCTCAGCATTCAAATGTAATTGCATTGGAACAATCCAATCAAAATTGCTTCTTTGAGAAACACTTAAATAAAAAATTAGCAGTGTTTGAGTTAAAAAAAGATAGCAAAACTATGGTAGCACAAAACAACACCCTGGGAGATGAAAATAAAAAAAAAAATCTTGCACCTAAGCATCCATACTTAATTGTCAAATCAAAGGGCCCAGCTCCCTACTAAAATAAGAACCCAGCTAACTGACCTGCTGGTTGTTTAAAGAGCCATATTAAAGCAAACCATGGAGGAGCAAGTGCACATGTTCATTCAGTGTTTAATAAAAGTACTACTGAGCTCTGACTGCTGTCAGCAAGCACAGATTTTGCAAGGAGGAGCAGCTTAAGCACTGTAAGTTCTCACAGAGAGTTCAGGCATAGAAACTTGCTTCTTCCAAATTTTAGTGGTCACTTTAGACAGACAGTGAGTATGAATGAGAAATTTAAAAAGTATCTGAAGTTTCAACCAAGTCTACTTCATTTCTTAGCAACATGATACCTAGCGGAAGGAAAAGAGATGCTATAAATGCTACTCAGACAAGGTTGAAGAAAAATGTTGCCAGTGACTCAAATTTTCCAAAGAAGAACCTATCACCCTGTTTGGACACATTTAGCCAGCATTTACTTAATTCACTTCAGGATTTTCTTGTTCTGTTACTATTCTAACACTGTATCTGGAGATGGGAAAAAACAAACACAGAAGAAAGTGAGACTATTTCCAGTCAGTCAAAGTCACCCCTCTGAACCTACGATGAAAGACAAATTCAGACAAAAACTCATGTTTATCAAGAGATGTCTTTAGCAAGGAAATATTTTTTTCCATCTCTAGTGGCATAAGACAGTTAAATGAGTAGTGAACAACTCCCATAAAAAATTAGAGAAATTAACATACCTGCCGTTGAATAACCTGTAGGTTTGCTTTGGCTTTATTCAGTAGTTCTTCTATTTTTTCAGAGTCTGTTATGTTCTTGTTTTCTCTAAAGGCATCTTTTATCCTTCTGATGGCGTATGTTCTAAACACAAACAATAAGAGGACAGGTAATCATAGATGTGCCATGATTTATATCATTTCAACATTCTTTAAAACATGCTGACACAAAAAATAAAATGCACACCTCCCATATTTATTTATTTATTTATTTATTTATTTATTTATTTATTTTGCTCAATTTTAGCAAAATAAATATCATTTTATTCAGGGTTTTGTTTTGCCTGAGTTGAAGTAGCAACCGCATTCTGTTATTTTAAAAAAAGAGGTTCTATTAGATGTTACTGTTGAAAAATGTCATATTTCAAGTTTCAGTCCAGTCCTACCTGCTTGTTTGTGCTGAAGCCATACTGCTGGATGCCCAGCATGGAATACTGCAAAACTCAGGAACACTACAAAAAGGCTAAGGACCAGAAAATTATTCCCCAGATTATTTTGAATCAGCATGACTATTCTTAACCTGCATATCCAAAAGGTCATTGTCACAATATACATTTCTACTAGATGCAGTGCTGTAATCTAGTAGTCAACAAAAGTAGATTGGTGGACCAACTAACACAAAAAGGGCTCCTTCTCTGTCACCCTTTTCCTCTCCTGACAAAGTGTATTTCACCCCTCAGTCCAACACCTCCTCATCCATTTCCCCACTAAGAAGCAATAACAGAACATGATTTCTGCAAGCTGGAAGAGGTTATGATCTCTGCTTGCAGAGAGGAAGGTCCAAAGCTGCAGCTTTCCCCAAATCCTGCCCTTTCTTTTCAATACAGTAAAGAAATTTCACACAGTCTGTAGTGTACTGTCATCCTGCCTTCCCTCCCCCCTAGTTAGGGTCAATTTCCATATGAAAATAGAATTTTCAGATGGAGCAGTGGATACTTCCATTACATGGGTCCCTGGGAGGAACTGGAAAAATGCAGTAAACTGATCTTGCTTATCTATCTTCCTTGTGTTCTTCTGTACCACCACATCACATCAGTATCACTTCTGCTACAGAAAGCAAAACCCTATGTGTGGCACTGGAAGGAAACAAAAGGCTGCACAATTCCCCCACAATTAGTTTAATATTTCAACAACCCTTTCCAATCTTGTATAAAAGAATATGAGAGACAAAATTGTCTGAAACTCTATCACAGAAAATCCAAGGACAAGACTGCAAATAAAATTATTGGGGGAGTAGACTGAGGAGAGAGGAAGAGGAAAGATGAATAGCCAGTGGCACTCCATTCCATTAGATGGTGCTATCCAGCTCCTAATGCAGCTTTCACCAGCCAAGCAGTGTGTTTTGTCTTTGAGCTCATAAATAATACATTCCAATCACAGGACTCAGGATGGCTGTGGAGTGCCACTCTGCCACCGCACTCCGGCAGATGGTGCCTGCTTTTAATTAGGGCCTGCTCACCTCTAATGTGACACTGGGGTGCGTCAGGGAGTGAGCCAGTGTGTGTTTGGATGTGTGAAGTTAATAGAATGTATTAAATATGGAAGCTCAATCTCATCTGCAGCTGTTGTCCTAGCAAGACATGAAGGGGAAGCTGATTATTTCTTCTAGAAAAGAAACAACCCCCAGTCATTAATATATAGTACAATTCTGTTGCTTGATAATGGAGAGATTTCAAATCACCCCATATACATATGGAGGGTTAAACTGTGCAAAACATGTAATATTTTCTGAAAGAAAGGACAGGTTTCCAGGAGATACAACAACAAACATATATATATTTAGCTTAAAAGAAAAAACAACAACAACAGCATGTATCTATTAGTGGGTACAAATCTTTCAAAATGCAATATAAATGAGTAAATGCTACCTACATAAAAAAGATAGATGAGACAAAACCAAATGTTGCTCAGTATTAACACCTACAGACTGGAGGTGGTTTTTTGTTTTGTTTTGTACATATGGTGTGTTAATTGTTCCATTTTCTCTCTCTTCCTCTAATTATACCCAACAATTGTTGAGAAAGAAATGTACATAGAAAACAGACCAATTTTTATCTATAATCACAAAGTTGCACTGTTTTTGCCTTCTATTTTTTTACCTTCTAATTTTTCAATCTTTATGAGTTTTAACACCCAAAGTTACTTTACATAGGCTTTAACACAATCTTAATTCTACAGCTAAATCCATATCTCTAAACACACTTCAAAGACTAGCTCTATAGCCTGGCACTACTCTTTACCAAAGTTACACTGAGATTTCATGTATCACTTAAAAGAAAGATGAACTCAATTCAAAGCTCAAACCCAATACTATAATGACTGTTAAAATAGCCTTTCTTCCCCATTGAGAGGTGTCAGGGAAACATTTTACCAACATTCAAATTCTCTAAAATTATGTAAAAAAGTGTTAAGCCAAGATATAAACATACAGGAAGGCTTTTTTTTTTTGGTATGTGTGTGTGTGTGTTTTTTTCTTTTAAACAACAGCTTTTTCTATGCAACAACAGTTGTGAGCAGTGTCAATTCAGCACCTCGACACTCTCTACATTTCAACAGTTTCTGAACCGAGAATGCATTAAAAGCTAGAACTACCATAAGAAATGCAATATTGCTTCAAGTTTATGAAAAACTAAGCCCCTCTGAAATCACAGTAGAGTGTGTAAGCAACACATGTTTGAGAAAAACCTGTTCATTCAGACTTGCATCTGTTGGGGTTTTTTAACAGAGCACTGCTCCAGAGATCTTCTGGCTGATGAAGACTGGTCTGCTGATCAGCTGTTCTAATGGAGTGTATTTTCAGCTCAATGAGCATAAAACACCAAACCCAAACCTGTGACATTTGAAGGAACACACAGAAATGCCAGTGGCTGAGAATGCATGGTTGTCTTCATAAAACTTTACATTATCCTAAAAGCAGCACTATCTGCAGACAGTGTGAGAGCTGAAAAGAATACTGGCAAGTGAAGTGATGGCTGCACCTTATGGATGATTATTTACCCAGAGAGACACAAAGAAACTGCAACAAGTTTAAGCCAATGTGAAGAAGAGATACTGCAATTTCACCACCCTAGCAGACACAAACCCTCCCTCTGTCCCCTTTAGACCAGCACAGTCAGTCTGATATTTGGGAATAACCCTCCCTCTGTCCCCTTTAGACCAGCTGAGCCAGTCCAACCTGGGAAATAGAAGGCCACCTACTACAAGAGTTAACTTCATTTTTAGTTGTTTTGGGCTTTTTTTGCAGATTAGTGAGCTTCATCAGCTATCCATAGAACTGGAGCAACATCACTGAGGAGGGGGGAAATACAGCAGTACTGATTTTGATGGACAGAGTTTGCAATTGATCCCATTAGAAAGGCCAAGCAAGTCACACAAAGAGGATCTTTCAGTGAGAAGGTACCAAGTCAACTCTCCAGAGAAACGGAATAGGAAAGCAGTTTTGGATACAGTACACTCAAAGAGCCCCAACAGAACTGTGGGAAAAGCCTAGTTCCTAATGCAGTAGTATTCATTAAGAAACATCATTTAAATTAAGTCTTAAACTACATTTCACCATTCATTATTTTTCTCATCCATTTTTTGAAAACAGATATTAAAAAATGGCTGAAAGACACAACAAGGTATTTTGCTTTTATCATCCAAGTGCACTGAAATTTGAACAGAGAACATCTTTCACTTTATCTTCTGCAAAGACTTCTCCAGTGACTTGTGACACCAGGACCCAAGCAAGAGTATACAGCTGAATATATTCACTCAGTGCTCTCATACATATGCACACTTGAAACACCTCTTGTGATCCCTACTTACGTGCATCTGTCACACAATTAATTCCCAATTCAACCAAAATGATGTCCTCGATGGGCAGTAGACTCGGTGTGATGGCTGCAGACCAAAGCCACTGCAGGTGGATGGTGACACAAGGCAGCAGAAAGCAGGAGTCGTTGGGCATTAATATGTGAACAAGGCCAGGGCAAAACATTACTACAGACTCTCAGGCATTGGGCACTGCCTGCTAATGTTATGAGACTACAGTGCTGCCAAATAATAGTAAAAACTAAAGAGAAAGCAGTCTTTGGCCCAATACTCTACCTTTAAAGAGTTCCTCTCTTTTCTTCCCTGAAGCACAATCAAAAGCCTACTGTGTCCTCATGAAAATGAAGTCTACAAGAAGTCAATCTGAAACAACAACTATTAATGAAAAATGAAATCACAATCCAGGTACTTCAGAAAATAATAACTGCTTGGGGACTTATATATTTTATTTCAAAATGTTTACTTATCTCACACCTGACCAAAAAACCAAAAAATCTTTGTGCTCCGCTAAATGAAAAGAAGCTGAAACGCCACACAAATATACTTGCTTAAGTACACAGTTCCAAGCTTTCAAAATAAACCTGGCCAAGCAATGTTTTTCTCAGCATCACTTTGCATTCACCCGTATCACAACATGCTAAAAGTTCAAGTCACCTTTCCAAGATATCTTTACAAACATGTTGACATCTTGGCTTTGTGCCTGTCAACGAGTGCAACATACTAATAAGTCACATCATAGTCACATGCACCACAGTGCGGAACACAATGGCTATTACATTATTATTGTTGGCCATTGAGCACACACATGAAGACAGAAGAGGACAGACAGTTGTGGTACACAATCTGTGCAAGCAAAACAGATCACAAGGAGGGGCCACCAGGTTAGAATATTCATATTCGAGGCTTTTGAAAAAGGTCTAGAGTAAAATGTATTTTTCCTTATTAGCTTCAGTTATATTTAATAAATTAAGGCAAGCAATTAGGCAAGCTCTAGGAAGCCCACTGGGGTTAACAGCTCTGGAATGAAGAATATGATGCTTTTATTTAAAGACACAATGTGCAAAAGTGAGATGCTCATTTACAATAGAGTAGCATTACATCAAGTGAGGAACCCTTTTCATAAAATGTCTGTTTGCTTTAACCGAACTATATTTTCTTACCACTGCTGCCTCCCAACTAACATCTATTAACTTATGGTAGCAACAGGATGAATTTTCAGAATTTCCCATTATTACTAGCAAAATGTGCACTAGATGTGATCTGCCCAACTAAATTTTCAGCATTACATATAATTTAAAAAGGGAAAGTTTTTTAATAATCTGCAGAAAAATAATTTTAGCTCACACTCAAGTTTTACTAGCATTAGTGAAGATGTCTTCATGTACAGAATTACTTCTGAGGGAATGCTTATTTAGATGTATATATGTGCAAACATGTATATTTTCATATATGTGTGTACATATGTATTTACAGTATTTTTCCTCTATAAACATCTTAAAAGACACCAATTAAGGTGAAGCAAAACCTGCATGTAATTACCATCTAACACTAAAAATAAATACTTGACAACAGGTGTGTGTTTGAGACTGAGAGGTAAGTAACTCACAGGGAAGCAGTTGTGACTGGTCTAATTAAACCCAAGACCAACAGAGAGATGTGAACACATTTTATCAACAAGTTGTCCCTCAAATTCTGTCACTAGATACACTTTCAGCACTGCCACTTAAAGTTACAGCACAACAACAACTACTACATCTTCCCATTTTCTAAAATTTAAAGCAAAGCCTGTTCTTGCAACCAGGATTTCTTTGGGGGTGTCAGGGTGGTGGCTGGATGCTGGAAAAGGAGGAAAGACGAGTAAAGAAAAATAGAAATTAGACTGCTGGTAAACTCAGTATTATTTTCTTGAATTTTCTAACAAAGCACAGTCACTAGACAATCTTCACAAAAAAACCTACAGAAAGAAACCTACCAGCCACTACTCGGTTTCTCTGCTAACATACAAAACATGAGTTCCAATGCAATTGCTAAAAAGTATGTCCAGAACAGAACGGCACTAGAGATAATTTATGAGAGAGGGTTAACCCAAAAGAACATAAAATAGGAATAAAGACTGATGAACACTAGAAAATACATTTGAGAGAGGGTGACTATAACCCAGTGCACATAATACATGCTGTATGATCAGATACAAGGATTTGTAGCTTATTTCTAAAGCAATTTTGCATCTCAGATATCAAAATGTCTAATAAAAACTTGAACCTTTTCCAAGAGTTTCCTTTCATTTTCTTTTTTCAACCTAAACCCAAAAAAGCTTCCTTAGATTTTTAGAAAGACTTGTGGATGTTTTTAGAAAAGGAGAACTTTTTTTTTCTGACTATATCTTCTCATCAGTTTGTATCTGTACCCATTTCAAAGCAGAGAGCATGGATGACCACCTGATCAACAGGATCACAGAATCATTCACATTGGAAATGTGTCTAGGAGGTCTCTAGTCCCACCTTCTGCTGAAAGCAGGGTCAGTGATGGCGTCAGATCGGATTATTCACAGCTTTGTCCAGCCAAGTCTTGAAAAGCAGGATGTTGACCAGACCACCTTGCCTGGAAAACAAGCTCAATTGCTTGACTGCCCTTGTGGGGAAAAAGCTTTCCTTAAAGCCAGTCTGAAGAGCCTGTCTACCTATACTTTACATCTGCTATCAGTTTTTCTCCCACCAGGCCCCTCTGGATACCTTGTGGTACTGGCTGCTCTCAGAGTCCCTCAATGATGTTTCTTCTCCAGGTGGAACCAGACCAGCCCCCTCAGCCTTTGCTCACAGGACAAGTGCTTCAGCCCCCTTGGTAGCTCCTGCTGAGCTGCCTACAGATTGTCTGTGCCTTTCCTGCTGGGGGGCTGAGGAGGGCAAGACTGGATGCAGAAGTCCAGATGTGATCTCCCTCCTATCAATCTGCTGGCTGAGCAACCCTTGATACATCTCAGGATGCTCTTCCTCTTCCTTGCTGTCACACAGCTCTGTTTACAAAGACTTTCTTCTTCCCAGAACACTATTGGTGCTATTCATAGTTAACTATGATTATTTTTGCAATTCACTGAGACATACATTTTTGTAGCTATATTTCTAAAATACAAACAGTTATTGCCTTAATTCTAAGTGTAAGGAACCTCTGCAGAAGGGAGTGCTTTTCAGGAGGTCAGGGTTAAAAGAAAAAAGTAAAGATGTCCAAATGAAAGCATTCCTTTAATCTTAATTGGAGTTCCAATTTCAATGTTATAGCGCAGAAGACGCTAAAAAAAGAGGGTTATCAGTGAAGGACCCAACTGCACAAGTTGTTCAGTTAACGAGGCACCAGGCAAGGGTGTGCTGCAGGAACTATAACCTGAATTTGCTACAGATGAAAAGTGTCCTGATGGCCTGAAATGAGTAATAGCTCTCTGCTGAGCTTTCACTGCCAAGCCTTGCCAGCTACTCTACAACAAGGACACCGGGGTAGCTCAGCAGTCCAATTAACAGGCAGGGAATGCCTTGAAATGACATGTTCAAAACCTGACAAGGCTGGTTTTTCTCTTCTTCCTTTTGAGATAGATATATACCACTCCATTTGCTGTGGTGCTGTTTCTGAACAGTTCATAAAAAAGGCTTGGCCTGCTGTGTATAGCCACTACAATATTTTTTCTGGAAAGATTAGTTTTAGTACAGTGCTGTGACCAACATTTCTCTTTTCAGCACGGCTAGAGGTTCTCCCTGCACTGGTATGGCCTCACCTTGAATATCGTGTGCAGTTTTAGTCACCACAAGAAGGATATTAAGCTATTAGAGAACATCCAAAGGAGGCCAACAAAGATGGTGAAGGGCCTGGAGGGGAAGCTGTAGGAGGAGTGCCTGAGGACACTTGGTCTGTTCAGCCCGGAGAAGAGGAGACCGAGGGGAGACCTCATTGCAGTTACAGCTTCCTTGTGAGGGGAACAGGAGGGGCAGGCACTGATCTCTTCTCTGTGGTCACCAGTGACAGGACTCAAGGGAATGGCCTGGAGTTATCAGGGGTGATTTAGTTGGATATTAGAAAAATGTTTTTCCCTTAGAGGGTGTTTGGACACTGGAACAGGCTCCCCAGGGCAGTGGTCACAGAACCAAGCCTGAAAGAGCTCAAGAAGTGTTTGGACAGTGCTCTTCAGCACATGGTGTGAGTCTTGGGGATGGTCCTGTGCAGAGCCAGTAGACGGACTCAGCGATCCCTGTGGGCCCATGCCAATTCTCCAGATTCTGTGATCTTGTGACTTGGGTACCCTGAAGAGGGCTAAACATATTGCACCTCTTGGTGATTTCATTTAGGGAAGCACTGGGTGCTAATCAGCCTTTCTGGATGCAAGTATTTCACACTTGACAGTAGAAAATTATTTGCCTTTGATGAAGCAATAGTTGCTAAGGTTATTTTAATTAAGCAGCAGGACAAAAAGTCCTGGGATATTCTAACTACTTGGACTGCAGTATGGTTGGTCTGGATGATTATAAGATTTTGATAGGACATTTCTGAAGCACAGCATTATTTCTGAAAGTTCAGTAAATATCTAGTTACAGGACACATATTATTTTAATATGGAAATTATGCCAGTTCCTTAGAAGAGAAAAGGGATCAAGTATCAGAAATATATTAGCAGTATACAGTTTTAAAATAAATGAGATATATTGACTTACAAAAGACTTAGAGAAACAGTTCTCTGAAGGTCATCTGAGGTAAAGGTGTTTTGGCCATTTTGACAGACTAGTAATTTTCAGTATACTGAACAGACTCCTAACAAAGTTTTACTTTGCAAAAGTGATCCTTGGATTCTAGCAATACAGTCAGTTAATGATGCCCCTTGATTTTTGCTCAAGTAAACCTGAGATTTCTGAGACAGAAGGATGTAAACATCATAGGCCCAAGCGGAAGAAATTGTATTGAAATTAGATAGGGTCCAGTTATCTCACAACTAAGGCAACAATAAACCACAAATACAATTTATTAAACAACCCAAATGAAGTAACATACCACCTGCTCTCTTTATATACAACATACTAAAAGTTACAGGATTTAAAGTATTTAAGTTACTATCCAAAATTTATTCTCTCATCCATTTCTATCAGCTTTACAGCTTATCCAAAAATCTTTCTTCCTTATGACTCAGTCAGTAATGACAAACATCCCCCACTTGACTTGCTACCACCATTTGGCTCAGTGACCTTTCTTCATTTATAGGAAAGCACTGCATGTTCAGTTTAGCAAATTTACATCAGTTTTGACAACAATGATGGACATTTGAAATTACTCAGCAGCACACAAAATTCTAATACATGCAAAGCCTATTAGTCAAATTTAGAGCCTAAAAAAGTAAATTTGGAATTTGTAATAAAATCAGCATCCTACTTTGTGCAGACAACAGAATGCTGAATATTGTTTTCAGACATTTGGAATTGTAAATATATGCTTTTGGACAATGCATGTAATGTTTGAGGAAGCTTAGATCCAGACTACTCTGATTATTACTAAAGGCTCAGAAAAAAAGAAATGCGGGTTATTTTGTACACTATGAACACTACCTAAGGTAGAGAAAATCAAGTGAACTAGATATTTCCTTCTGTATCCTTTCTATTTAATTATTACAGGATATGGAAGTCTTCACAGATTTTAGAGATGATTACATCAGAACCAAAGAAAAAGAGGCTAAAATCCCCATCCTGAGTTGAACAGTAACCCAGAAATGCAAAGGAAATAAACTCTGGGTGTCACTTCATCCCCACAGGAAACCAGATGCAGCTCCTCACATGAAGAAAGAGCAGTAGGACCCATGGTGAACAGAGGCAAGGATTGAAGGAAAAAGAAAATTCTGCTGGGTAAAACTGAATGACTGGTGCACCGTGCAGTAAGGCAGATTTGAGGTTTTCAAGCAGGCACAGCTGATCTTCATCCCCATAAATAATGCAGCTCCCCCGTGCTGTCATAACGTGCCAGAAATGCCCACCCCGACTTTCTGCACTCCACAGCTCTCACCTCCCAGGTGCTACCAGCACAAGGGAGCACTTAAAAAAGTCAGACCCTTGGCAGGGAAGTTATGGAAAAATATGTCCACAGCTCTTTATCTTTGGGGCATGATGGTGATCAGATATCTTTGGGGCATGATGGTGATCAGATATGACATACCCAGGACCTCTGCTAGCTCTGGTAAAGTAAATTCAGCTTCTCAGGACTCACAGATCCTATGCATTTCTCTGAAGTCCAGAAGTAAAACAGGAATCAAAGCAATACTAAAATGTAAGTGAAGTAACACAATGTTGTTCAAAGCTACTTCACATAAAAGAAAGGAAAAAAAGGGTTACATGCTTTTTCCTACTATTTTTCCTGCAGTTACCCAAAAAAACCCCATAGAATAGATTATCTATCTGCCACACATGAAGCAAAGAGCAGCTACCAGCCAAAATGTTTACTTTGGGCTATGTATGAGCTCCACCTTTAAAATTGTGGTGAATACACTCCTACTGTCCAAACTGTAGATCCCAGCATATGATGCAACACTTTGATCTGACAAGATATACTTTAATATCAGACAGAAAAATGAGATTAAATTTAAAACTTAAGGTATTCTAGTCCAGTGAACAGAAGTCATTCAATAAACCGGCTGACAGATCTTTTGTGCACTTAAACAGCTTAACTACTGTAACAGAAAAGGAGATCAGAATTATTCAAGAAGACAAAGAGAGCAGTCAATTTTCCTTTTTAAAGAAGAGAAGCATTGACAAACTTTTAATCTAGGCAAGCCCAAGTACGTAACATATAAACATTAAAACTTACAGGTGAGGCTATGCTAAGGTCAATAATTTTTAAAGTGTCCTCCAGTCAACCTCTTAACACTCTATCTAGGAGTCTTACACTATGAATGAAAAAAGATTACTATATTATATTTCTGTATCTCTACACATTCTATTTAATAAGACTAGGTTCAGATTGGTACATTTAAATATAAAAAAATATTCTGCATTTCAAGCCAAAAATGGACTATGAAAACCCCCAGATAATACTCAATAGCTAATTAAAAGCTACAGAGAAATAGTCACTCACATGAGTGATGGTAGCACTTTCTGTCCTCTGTTGGCAAGCAAGGAAAAAGAAAAGAGAGTAAACACCACCTCCTTTTCCTCCCATAAGCACATGGCTGCTGGCTGCAAGAATTTCTTCTCAGATAACATTTACTCTAAATGTGGAATTAACATCTGGCTTAAAACTCAGTAAGTCAGACAAGTCCTGGCTACGGTTACTGCAGGAGATATTAGGAGAGGAAAAGAGGTATTAGGAGTGATCCACTTATCATAAGGTTTTCAGTGTAACATTTTATGACCAGGGCAGATTACCTGCCCTTTCACATGAGACATGACCTTCCACTCCACAGAGCAGCAGAAAAAGTTCCCAATCTAGGAACAAATTACCAACACAAGTTGCAGAAGCATGACGTTCCCAGCTAATGGCAGCAATAACTTGCACTGATGGAGAATTTCTCCTTCAAGAGTTTCAACAACTTGTTGGGAAATAAAAGCCCAGAACCATGCCTCAAAGTCCCTGCAGGTTAGTAAGCATTGCCATCTGTTCACAGAGCAAGGAGTTTTGTGCAGCTATTTGTACAGTAAACTTTTATGTCCAACCCTGTATTGCTGTAACTTATAGGACTATGTTCATCCCATGCTGCCTTTGCTTTGGGAAATGACTGTAAGAGTGCCACCAGCAGTTTGATAAATATTCATATTTCCATGCAAAATCTGCAAATAATGGGCAGCAATTTTAGGTATAAATTATGAACTGAAAATAATAAATTAAATGTAGTTTAAAAATGCACTCAATAGCTCTGGAAATCAAGAAGCCTATTTAGCGTTCTACATGAAATGCATTGCTTATTGTTGTTGTGTAAGCAAAACACTTTAACATTTATTTTCATACTGTAACTTAGTCAGATCAGGGAAAAACCATTCTGAGTGAGACATCTATTTTGGCCAGTGATAAAATACTTAGATCAATCAATCAATGTTCTTCCCTTCAAAACTAGTTTACATATGAAGACCATTAATTTGAAAACCTATTTGCTAACTTATTGTACTAGAAAAATGATGTGATATTTCAGATGAATCAAAGATGTTTTCTGAAACTTAGTAGCAGGTTAGTTTCATGGCAACACAATACAGTTCAATTTGACATTGTCAGTATAATTTAAGCTATAAGCTTCAAGGACTGTGTTATGCATTTCATTTGAGCTGTACTGACTTTAAAACATTTTCCTGAGAAGGAGGCAGTCTGATGTTATTTAAATAAATAAAAACACTGAATATATTTGTATGTATGGACGAATGAATGAATTATTGTTTCACAAAGAATTCTATTAGTGATTAAATCCGAAACTTTATGAAATGTGATGGTTTGTACCTGGCCCCTTCCACTTTTGGTTCCCATTTCTAACTGTGACTAACAAAGCAAATAAATGATGGCTCTGAACCACACTCCCAACCACCCACCCCGGCCACATTTGGCTCTTTCATTGCTATTCTAACATAGTCTGCAGAAATTTAACATTCACACAATGTGTAACCCTCACAAGATAAACCAATTTTCTCCAACACCAAGGGCTCTGTGGAAATCTGCACACACATTTCTCCCTCCTGCTTAGGCAGACAATAAATGGATGTTTGCATCTCTGTGTGACTACCAGTGAGTATTGTGATAATCTGTATGTTTGTTAGGGAAACATATAATGCTTGTAAATAAACACTACCAAGCAACAATGCCATGTGTATCCTGCAAGCAAATCCTAGTTAGCAGAAATCACACCCTGTGCCACACAGAGATAGAGACAACGCTGTAAAGACTGAACTTTTGGGAAACAATGAATTATTTTCATAAGCACCAAAAGTCACAGAAGTTTAATTATAAAAGCTTCGCTACCACAAAGGACTATTGATTACTAAGAATACACTAGAATAAATTACAGTCTCAGGAAAATATTTTAACTTTTTTTTTTCAAACAGGCACTTTCTCTGGCAGTAAAAATAAGACAATATTACTTTTAAACAAGCTAATGATTTAGAAACAGGTATTTAATGGTTCCAGACGAGGATATGCCAGACAAGCAGACTCAGAAGGACTGTCAGGACCTGTTGATGGACATTATTTTCTAATAAGACTGACACACCTATCTTGTACTCATATACTCTCTAGTATTCATATACTCTCTAGTCTCCACAGTGGATTCACAGCTTGCTTTAAACAGGGATTTTGTGAGAGTTACTGGGATTGAGCAGAAGTGAATTCTAGACTTCTTGATACCAATACATTCATATATGCATACACACACATAATTACTTTGTGCATAGGCTTCTTTAGAAACCATAATGAGATTTAACCAAATGTTATTTATTTAAAAAGTTAAAAAAAAAAAGAAGTATCTAAGCAATAGCTTTTTCCAAGACTTTGTAACAAACATGATACTGAAGAACGTGTAAGTACTGGACTGAGTCCTGAGTCTCTGAATACCATTCCCAGCACAGGACTTTCAAATTTTCCTGAAGAATGCTTTAAGGATTTATTTCAGGCAGGAAATTCTGTTCAGGAAGAAAGCAACTGGACTCAACTGAATTCTTTTATCATATTAAATGTTCAGTTGCATTGTATCCTGAGAAGAATGTTAGAATTTTATATGGAGAGCAGGTAAAAAAGGAATAGAATAGACTAGACTAGAATAGAATGTAGAAAAAAAGGTAAGGGAAAAAGGCCATATACCATAATGCCAGCCAGAATGTTATCTGGATGACTTGTGGCATCTTCATTCTTGAGAAAAAAACTGTATCAAGAAGAATCCCCAAGAATATTTCTCACTAAGGACATTTTTGTACTGAGTTTTGTGCATAACAGTCTTGGAACAACTGGCTTAAGTATTCACAAACACAAGAAAACAACGAAGAAAATCTCCTCTGATCCCCACATTTTTTTTGAAAAGTAGAGAACTATGTATAATCTAGGACTTTGTTGGTGAGGGAACCCAAAAACTCATGAGAAGAGCTTTATTGAAGAGGTAGTTCAGAGAGCATCCTTGCCATCCACTACTGCAGCAAGTGGTTCTAAACATTGCCTTGTCAATTGCAGTTTCCTCTTTCCTTTTTCAAATTACATTTTTTTTTTTAATCCAGAATGCTGATCTTCTACAGACTGCTTGAAATTATAATAGCCTGTGTCTACTGTATCTTGAATCATCTGGATGTTAGCAGGTCAGCATCTTTTCATCATGGGCAGCATAGAGATGAAAACAGAGGAACTAAAGTGTTAGTTTAGGAACTTGGATGTGTTAAAGCCACATCCAAGAGTAAGGAAAGGAGTAGGTTAGCTGGAACAGCATTTAAATCCATTTTTAATGCTACAGCTACATTACAAAGTGCTTTTCATTTACCAGAAATCATAAGCATATGTGTATGGGTATGAGCCACTGCCAGAGGCAGTGGTTTTTCTATTACTCTCATTAGTTCTCTAACAAACACTACTTGTAATTAAATCTTATGTAAAAAGAAATATATCCCTGTTCTTCTGTGCTACACAAAGAATAACAAGGGGCTACAGCAGATTTACTCATTTTGGGTGCCTATACTAAAATAAAATAACCAAAACAACCAAAGTAGATCAGTCTTTTGAGGAAGCCCCCATCCATTTGTCTTCCAAATACTAAATTTCAATTTTTCCAGAACTCTGTATGCTCTGTATGTGCTCCAAACACTTCATCCAAGTTACTACTGTTCAAAATTCTGCTCTGCAAAAAAAAGGAAAAATAAAAAAGAAACCGAGAAAATTACATCAGACCTGATGCACAGATACCATGAATTGTTTAGGAAGAGTGTAACTTTACAAGGGTAAAACGAATGTATTTGGAAAATGACAATCACTGTTGAACTATTAAACCAAAGATAACAACTCCTAATGAACAAGATCAACAGAATTTTGATGCTATGATTTTCAGTTGGGTAATGTTACTATTAAGAAATCAAAGTATTTGATAAAACTGTTTCCATTTGTTTTAAAACTTCAGAGAAATATGTTCTGAGGGTAATTAATGGCTATGTTTCGATGTTTTTGAAATAGAGTGCTTTGGTTGTCTTTCCAAAATATTTTATACATATACAATACTTAAGTCAAATGGAAATACTTCTATACCATGAGACCCAAATCCAAAACTATGTTCTTATACCTCAAGATTTTCCAAAAACGGCACATATTTCCACTAAAAACCTCTTGTACTCTTAAAATGCTCTTAAAACACTGACATCTCTAGTCAAGCATACATGATTCTGACAGAATAAGGCAATATATAAAAAAGAGCTTAAAATAATGGCAAAATGGTATGTGGTCACTGAGATAATAGCCAAAATTGAACTTCCCATAGAAAGAGGTATTAGTAAGGCCAATCACAAATCTGTGAGATTGCTCCACAAAATGATGTGAAAATGTGCAATGCCCGTTTGCCTGTGATTCTGGGGCATGCAGCTCCAGGCCAAAACAAGTGTCTGCACCAGGGGACGATGGAAACCATCCTGGACTCTGGAGCACTGTAGCTGCTTGCAGCCCTGCCTTTTTCATATTTTCCAAGGAGATGACAGAGAACACCACACACTCAGTAAACAGGAAATTAACTCAAAAAATCCTGAAGTTTATTATCACTCAGAATACAATCAGCAATTACATACAGAGAAGAAAAAATAAGTTATCTGCCTTCTTTGCACAGCTGAGGAAAACCAGATACTGTAAACTGCAATTCTGTCACCGTACACCTACAAAGAGGTAGGACATCTCTGCTGGACAGAACTGACAATTTTATTTTTTTTCTGCACTTCTCATCTCAGCTACAAACTACCATTTTAGTCAGAAAACCATGCCTCTCTTTTCTCATTACTGTCTTGAACTTTTTTTTGGCTTAATCATTATGTAGACATTTTTCCTCCCTAATACATAGAAACATAAACAATCTGCTGGCACACCTTGTCAATCACAAACTTCATTAGGATATCCAGTGAGAAAAAGTCTTACTCAGCTTGGATAACTGTCACATGTAAAATTTGAGCATGGCTGCTAAAATACCTAAGTGATGAAAGTGCAAAAAGAAACACTGACAGGATTCTATAGACCAGGGACTAAAGGCACAGTAAGATTTTTCCATTAAGGTGAACAAATCAGGTATGCTGGGAATAAGAGAAAGAAACTCATTTCTCTAAAAGAGTGGTTTTTAAAAAAATTTACTTGGTGTGAGTTATGTTCTCAAAAGAGTTGTCAGCAGAATCTTAACAGCTTTATGTCCCTTTGAAGCACAAGTCATCATGCAAGTATGGGTCAACTTAACCTATACTTGAGCGAGAACCCAGGTGCTCTCATGAAGGGAACTGAGTACAAAGAACTGTCTGTTCTGGAACTGGGTATCCAGAGAAGTCTCATTATGAAGACCGAGGCAAAGTGGGCAGTAAATACCTTGGCCTTTCCCTCATCCTTTGTCACTACATTTACCTCTGCAACCAACAAAGGATGGAGATTCTCCTTAGCCCTTCTTTTGTTGCTGATGTATCTATAGAAACATCTTTTATTTTCTTTTGAGGTAGTAGCCAGACAAAGTTCCAGCTGGGGTTTGGCTCTTCTAATTTTCTCTCTGCATAACCTCATGACATCCACGGAGTTCTCTGGCATAGTCTGCCCTTATCTCTACAGATCAAAAACTCTGTAAACTCTACCTTTTTTTTTTTTTTTTTTTTTTTTTCTTTTTTCTCCTGAGTTCCCTCTAAAGCTCTCTCTTCAGCCAGGCTGCTTTTCTTCCCTGCTGGCTCTTCCAACACATGGGGACAGCCTGCTCCTGTGCCTTGAAGACTTCTATCCTGAAGAATGTCCAGCCTTCCTGGGCACCACTGCCCTTCAGGACTGTCTCCCTAGTGACTCTCTCAACAGGTCTCCTAAACAGGCCAAAATCTGCCCTCTGGAAGTCCAAGGTGGCAGTTCTACTGATCCCCCTCCTTACTTCTGTGAGAATTGATAACTATAATTTCAGGACAACTGTGCCGGAGGCATCCTCCAATTTTCTCATCACACAACAGTCTTTTAGCAAAAACCAGATCCAGTGGGGTGCCTTCCCTATTTGGCTCCCTCACCAGCAGCATTAGGAATTTATCTTCCACACACTCCAGGAACCTCCTAGACTCCTTCCTCTCTGTGGCATTATATTCCCAGCAGACATCTGATAAACTGAAGTCCCCACAAGGAAAAGGGGCAGCAATCTTGAGACTGTTCTTTGGTCCTATGTTCCATGACTCCCTAAAATCAGATCAACAGCTGTATCAGTCAAAGTAGGAAAAGCAACTGGTGCTGAAAAAAACCAGTGCAAACTATTTTGCTCAGTTTTGTTCCTAGGTTAGCAGTCATTTGCAAAAATCAGATTTACCAGTTTTAAAATCTTGAAGGACTTATGTAAGATGAAACTGCATGCATTCAATTAACTTGTTTCCAACACAAAACAAATGGACAAATTTGTTTTGACAAATTTTCTTCCCTCATTCTTATATGTTCTGGGTAGCTTTATTAGTCAAATAATATTGTACATTCTAAAAGAAAAATCAGATTCCATTAAAATGCAATTTAGAGAGACAAGAAAGAAATGTATCTATAAATAAAAATACAACTTCCACCACTTAAAAGAGAACATAATGGATAACTGGAAAAAATTTCAATAAATCAAGAAAGATGTTAAAAAACATTAAATAATTATTTGCAGAAAATAAAGTTTAAAGTTTTGATTATCTTCATTCGCAATCAGATGTATTTTAATGTCTTTCATAAGTTTATAAATTTTTTTGTATTCTGTACCCAGACCACTCACAACATGCCATTATTTAAATCACTAATGATATTTAGAAATATCCCTTAAATCCATTTTGTTGAGACTACAATCCAACATATTATAAACCATCACAGGTTCTACATTTTGTCAACCAAGCAGAAGAAAATAGTACACTTGTTAAATCCACCTCTTTGAATCAAAACCTAACATCTTGCCTCTCTGCATATTGATTTTCCTCCAGCATAAATCACTCACCCATACTCAGACTGTCTGCTTGGGTAATAGGGCAGAAGGGCAGACATGAAATTACTTACAGTCTACTAAATTCCCTCTCCCTGCTGTTAATACCTGGCCTACACTTCTGGGTGTCCCAACACTCTGTGACATTTACTTCAGGACACTGGAGATGCTCCTGTGTTATTCTGAAGGCTACCAGCAGTGACCTCAGTTACTTTAAGACATGAATGATATTCTTCACAGTTACCACACAAGTTCTATTGGGTGGCAGAAGAAAATCTAGGGCTATGAAATGACATAAGGAATGTATTTACTCAGAGAGGCATAAAACAAAAAAGTTGAATTTTCCATCACAATCTACATGTACATGTGTCCTGGTTTTGTCTAGGAAGTAAAATTAAAGTTTCTTTCTAGTAGCTGGTACAATGCTGTGTTTTGAATTTAAGATGCGAGTTATGTTGACAACATGCTGATCTCTTAGCAAGCAGGGTTTACACTAAGTCGGGAAGTTTTCAGCTTCTCACACCAACCCACCTCCAAGTAGGCTGGGGGGCACAGGAAGCTGGCAGAAAATACATCCAGGATGATCCAAACTGGCCAAAGGGATATTCCATACCATGGGGTGTTATGCTCAGTATATACACCAGGGAGAAAGCCAGTTGGGGGCTGCTGCTCAGGAACTGGCTGGGCATCGATTGGCAGCAACTGTACTGTGCATCACTTGTTTTGTATATTCTTATTATTATTATCCATTCCTTCTCTGTTCTATTAAAAAGTCTTCATCTCAACCCACAAATTTTACTTTTTTTTCCCCTCCAGTTCTCTCCCCCATCTCACTGGGGAGAGGGGAGCAAGCACTTGTGTGGTGTTTAGCTGCCTGCTAAGTTAAACCAGAGCAACGAAATTAGGAGAAAAAGCACAGTAAGCAAATAAAGAGACACTAATTAGCTGATCATACTCCAGACATACTCTTACAAATATGCAATTTGCAGTAATAAAGTATTCTGACACTGTCTAGCTGAAGTAATGTATCAATAATAATAATAATAATAATAATAATAATAATAATAATCTGTAATACCTTCTACTTTGCTGCAAGTTAGCTCTTTACACAAAGTCCTTGGGTTAACTCCGTAAACTGCCATATCACGTTACAGCAGCCCTGAGGACACGGCAGGGCTGCTTATCTTGGCACGCAAGAAGCCAATGGGGTGTCCCTTTTACCTATGGGCGCGGTGTAAACACTGAGGCAGAACTGTTGTTGTGGTCACAGCAGACCTCTAAATGTAACAGCTGCAGGTCATTCCTTGCTGGAAACTGCTATGGCTTTTCATGCTCACAAATGTGTATACAGCACAAGGTTTTAGACGGTTTCTGATTTTATAGTATCTAAGGACAGGCCCATCAAAACCAGAGATCTTTCCTTTAAGGAAAGGCGCAACTTGCACTGCGACATGGTGTCAAAAACCAGATCACCACGGTAAACACATCGTATCATTTCTATCCTTTAAAATTTGCTGTGGACGTCACTTCCTCACCGCTCAACCCCAAGCATAAACCCACTTCTGAAATCATACGCCATAGCCCAGACACAAACTTCATTCAGCTGTTCACCAACTGCACATCTCAAACCATCTCCATTGTGCACAATCCTGTGTTTGTTAGGCAGAACAAGGGTAACCAGGGACACTCTGGACACCAAAAAAGCAGGAGAAAACCTTGATAGCAACAGAATGTGATGCAAACACACATTGCTGCGTGGAGTCAGCACTGAAGGTTTATTAGCACCAGCTATTTTCAGCCCCACAGCCCTTCTTCTCAGGGCACTCCCTCACACCTGAAGTTTGTGGAATACTTGTGCCTTGCAGAACACAGAGCTCACCACAGCTATGCAAGTTTAAAGGCTTCTGTTCCCAGTTCTTGCCTGAGAGATGATTCACAGCACAGGTAGCTCACATGTCCTTTCCCGTGGTCCAACTGAGTGGTAAAGTAAACAAACTACCATTGGGCAATGCAATTCTGCCAGTGTGGGTGAACAGCACCCCCGTGAACACAGCAGACAGCTAAAGGTGACCAGGCCTACACCTAACTTTTGCAAAAAATCCTAGTGTGTCCCTTTCACTGACAGCCAGAGAAAGCAGGCAGACAGCCTGGTATCCTGTGTGGTGGGAAGAGTGAACTCTGAGCCTCACTGCACCCTGAGCATGGACACAGCACATGGTGCCAGGCTTTGGCTGCAGCCTGACCCCACCTCTCCTCTGCCAGGAAATGGGGCAGCACACAGACAGACATGAGCTATACCAGGTTCACAAAATCACAAATTCATTAGGGTTGGAATGGATGTCTGGAGATCAGCTAGGCCAACCCCCTGACAAGGGAGGGTCACCTTGAGCAGGTGACACAGGAACACATCCACGTCGGTTTGGAATGTCTCCAGAGAGGGTGACTCCATGACCTCCATGGGCAGCCTGTTCCAGTGCTCTGCCATCCTCATTGTAAAGAAGTCCTTTGTCATGTTGACGTGAAACTTCTTGTCTTTTGGCTTATGGCCTTTGCTCCTCATCCTGTTGCCAGGCAGCACCAAAAAGAGTCGGGCACTATCCCCATGACACCCACCCCCGAGATATTTATATGCATTAATGAGCTCCCCTCTCAGTCTTCCCTTCTCCAGACTAAACAGGCCCAGCTCCCGCAGTGTCTCCTCAAAGAGAGATGCTCCAGACCCTTCCTCATCTTTGCGGCCTCCCACTGGACCCTCTCCAGCAGCTCCTTGTCTTCCTCGCATTGAGAAGCCCACACGTAGCACAAGTACTTTTGACTTAAGGTAGGGACAACCTCTGTCCTATCCCTTCTTCCTAATACCCCATACCCTGGCGCCTTTGCGGCAGTCCGGAGCCTGGGGGCTGCCCATTACCGGCGCTCCGAGCAGGGCCCGGGCCCAGTGCCGGGCCCAGGCCCAGTCCCGGTCCCGCTGTCGCTCCAGGGCACGGCTCGGCTCCTCCCGAGGCCGCAGCTCCCCGCGCCCCTGCCCCAAGCACGGCCGGGACCCCCCGCCTCGGCGGGGATCCCCGCGTCCGCCGCCCCCCGGAGCCCTTCCCCGCACCTGTAGCCGTAGCAGCTGAAGCGCTGGCTCTCCCGCAGCAGGGCGCGATACAGACGCAGCACCTGGGCACGGCTGGACGCTGCCATGTTGCCGACACCGAGCCGCTCCTCCCGCGGCGAGGCCCCTTTTCCCCGCCCTCCCGCCGCCCGCGCCGGGCGCAGCCGCGGCGGAGCGGAGCCGCAGGGCCGGCGGTGAGTGGCGGAGCGGGGCGGCAGCGGCCGCGGCTCGGCCCGGGCCCAGCGCAAGGCGCGGGCGGGACGGGGAGGGGCGGGGAAGAGCGGCTCCCCGGCCGGGGCAGCCCCGGCGGCGGTGGGCTCGGGGGACTCGGGGTCGGCTCCCGGGTCTCGCCGGGTGGGGCCTGCCCGGCAGCTCCGGCGGGGATCGTAAGGCGCGACTGCCGCGGGGTGCCTGTTGGGCTCGGCTGAGCGGCTGTGGAGGGCCCGGGGGCGGGGAGGGAAGGCCCGAGCGACGGGAAAACGAAAGCAGCGCTCAGATGCCGTGCTCGGCGGGGCCAGCAGCGCCGTGTGCGCGCTCCGTGCTTGGTTGGTGTGCCGCCCTGGGAAGTGGGTGCTGCCGGGGGGGAGAGGGATATCGGGGCTGGAAAGGAGCAACAAGTGATGCGTGCAGGGAGTTGCCTCGGAATCGCTGTATACGTTTGCAGTCAGAGTTCAGGTACTGGAGAGGATCCAACAGAGGCTACGAAGATAATTTGGAGTCCAGAGCATCTGTCTTCATGAGGAGAGACTGCGGGTGCTGGGCCTACTCAGTCTGGAGAACAGAGGACTGAGAAGGGATCTCATTAATGCGTATATGAAAGGTGGATTACAAGAGGGTGATACTAGGCTCTTCAGTGAGGCCCAGCAAAAGGATGAGGAGCAGTGGCCATAAACTAGAACCCAAAAGTTTCACCTCAGTGTGAGAAACAACTTTACATTAAGGATGGCAGAACAGTGGAACATGCTGTGCTGGAAGCTTGTGGCGTCTCACTCTCTGGAGACATTGAAATCCCATCTGGATACATTTCTTTGTCGCCTGCTCAAGGTGACACTGCCTTGTCAGGGGAGTTGTACTACATGATCTTCAGAGGTCCCTTCCAACCCCAACATTCTGTGATTCTCTGAAATCACTACAGGCAATTGCAGATGTACATCTGTGCTAGTGTACCAGGGCCTGTTGTGTTATAGTGATGTTTGAGTTGTTCCTCTCTCAATACCTATTTTAAAGATGAATTCTGTTATCTAAACCACACATCAAGCATCCTCTTTTGCTCTAAGTTTTGCTGCTGCAGAATGAACTTAACATTGTAACTTGCAGGTATTATGCCGCAGCTGTATTTAATACTGATTTTTAAATTTTATCAGCAATTTATTTAATGCCATAGAATCATCAAGGTTGGAAGAGACCTTTAGTCTCCAGTCCAACTGTCCACCCTGCACCGCTACTGTAACCTCTAAACCACCTCACCAGTGGCACATCCAGGAGTCTCTTGCACACATTCAGGGATGGTAACTCCACCATCTCCCTGGGTAACCTATTCCAATGCTTGACAACCCTAACAATGTATTTTTTCCCCTAATATCTAACCTGTATCTCCTCTGTCTCAGTTTAAGGCCCTTTCCTCTGGTCCTCTCACTGCAGGCACAGCAGAAGAAATCAGTCCCCACTTCTCTAGAACCTCCTTTCAAGGTATCATGATAGAGTTCCTACTTCCTTCACAGTTTGTTATTTATATAGTGTTTAAAACAACTATCATGTAGATATTTTACATGTCTGGCAAAAGTGCTTCAATTGCTGCTTTTAATTTAACTCATGTTTTATTGCACATGCATTTGAGTATTATTGTCAGTTGTACATCTGATGCAATTTACAGTTTGTGGCAAAGAACTAAAATATTCTGTGCTTTTGGATGTAATTAGTATAGACACATGAATTTATTTCAAATTTACCTTTATGGATATGCTGTGTTTTAGCAGCCCTTTTAAATTTCTGGAAATGGGAATTTTCTGTATGTAGAAAATTTTCTGGATATTCTCTTTATCAAAACCCAAACTAGAAATGCTACAGGAAATGTAGAAAAACATATGCAGCTGCAGTACTGGGAAAAGCATCATGCTTCTGAAGCCTTCCCTTGTAAGTTACCAACCAGTGTGTTTTGGGTTAGGTCTTGGCATTCAGGACACCCACATGGAGAAATACAAAGCAAGCATGCCCTCCATTTGCCAGTGGGACCAACCAAATTGTCCTTGTAGCCCAAGCCATGTTGTTAAAGCAGATTGCCGTGCCAGAAGCAGAGCCCATCTGGGGTGCTGGTGCTCCCCATCTTTGCAGCTGTTGGTGGCTGGCCAGCACCAGCCATAATACATGTTATAGCAGAACTCTGGCTTTGTGTCCACAGACTTACCATCTCTGAAAGCAGCAGTGGCCACCCTGCCCTGTGTTATGAGGGTGGGCTTCAGACAGCTTAGAGCAATATGGGTCTGTCAGGTACAGAGCCAAACTGAGGTTGGAGAGTTTAGCAAAGTTACCAAAGTGATACCATTCTGTGGATGAGTGTGGCAGTTGTTCCATCTAATTTTACAACAGCCCTCAGGTATTGTTGGAAATACTGTTTTCATGGTGAAATCCTCAGCTCTAAAAGACAAGGGAGTAATTGGGTTGAAAACATTCAGCAAATTTTGTTTACAAGAACAGTATGAATTTAATATTTGAAAAGCAATTAAAAATTATTTTTAGATAGCTTCAGATCATAATCCTGTTCCTGAAACTCCCTGACAGTTTTTGTGACTTTTATTTTTAATTTTTTTTTTAAGGTAGCCATGTTTTTCTCTTCAGAAAGCCTAGAAACGTCCTATGTTTAGAATAAACAGTAAGCTCATGCAGTGCATGATCAAATGCATAGTAAATTTATTAAAGAAGAAAAGTCTTTCCTCTTGTCTCCTTTTTTTAGCTTAACCTTTAATACACTCAGGGAGGGAAGATTAATTTTTGTCAGAAAGGAGTCACCTTTGTGCAGTTGGGTTGGCACTATTAAGTGGAAAAATGAATTCCTTTTTTTTCGTTTGTTGTTGTGTTTTCTTGGAAGCGATGGGTTATGGTCCCAGAAGTTGTGTCGTTCTGCAGGAAGTGGACACTGCTGTGGTTGGGATACAGGTGGTTCTGCTGGCCTTTGTTTATGGCACCACTGCACATTCAAAGGACAGACAGCCCAAATGACCACTGTGTGTCCTATGACACTGGAGCCTGTGTATGGGGAAGCAGCAATAACCACTTCATTAACTGCCTCCTCATTCCTGAGGGGAAAACCGCACCTGGATTTAGGGTTGGTGATTTTCATTTCTACAGAAGTCTTTGCTTTCAGCCTTTGGTCTGGGAAGGGAGGTGGCATGTGCCTTGCCTTTCTGCATCTCTTGGGATAAATAAGCACTTTGAGAGGATATAATGGTATCAGTACCTAGAATATTTCAGTGTGTACTTGCTAAAAGGGGGGAGGGGAAGGAGTTTGGATGAAGTACCTGTAGGGACTGGAATGGGAAGAAAGAGCTGTTCTATTCTCTGGGACATATTCGATATCTTGTCATCTGTTGCTGAATTGTTCTTTGTGGTTCCTTTTTTCAGCTTCATGACATGGCACTGAACACTTTCAGTGCTTTCCTGGTATGCTGCTGTTGGTTTTCATTATTTTTCTCTGGGGGTCAGAACGATAATTGATTGTTGTGATATTATAATCTCTTCAGTAATTGTTTTTCATGCTATTTTTTCCATGTTGCAGTGGTGTGGTGTCTCTTTTCTTTCCTTGTCTTAGCTGTTGGTTGATAGGGTTGTGCACAGTGAGATCCTACACAGTGTAGAGTAGCATCTTTAAAAGAAGGATTATAAATCACAAGAATTTTGGGATTTCAGAGACAAATGTAACAAACTGTAATTCAACTGTTCTGTGTGGTGAATTAAGATTTCCACAGTATCATCAGGAGGCCTTGACTGACTCTGGTATTTAAAAAAAAATTGTATTTAGTTGGTTGCCCTGTAGAAAAGAACATTTTTATTTAGGAGGAGAAACTTCCATATTTCATATTCAGCTATACTCCTGAATTCTTTGTGCATTTAAAAAAATTCTAACCGGAAGTTCAGAGGGAAGAAAAAAATGGTGACAAAACTCTTCTCTCAGTCAGCTTTTTGTGAGTTACCCCATGTCTTTCCAAACTGAATAGCAGAATGTTGTGTACTGTTTAAATTACAGTAATAATTGTAAGGACAGTAATAATAGGAAAACCAAAACACAACTAGTAGTGCAATTCCTGTTGTAATATTTGGTCTTCTAAGGGAACACCTGTTTTACCACTGCTCCTAAACCTTTCCTGGTTCATGATCTCTTGTGCTGCAGGCATCAGACTAAAAGAAACACTGAATTTTGTTTTCCTTCTTCGCCACAGTTTTAACTTTCTAATTTCCTGTGACTTAAGTCCTCCAGAGGACTTCATGGGCATTGTGTTACCTGACAATTAAGGAGCTGGACACTTCACCAGTCACAGGATAACTTCTGGATCCATGAAAGACAGTATTACACCCCATATAGATTTTGAAAGATGTTTTTAGTGGACGTATGTTGGTAAAATCCTTTGAAATGCTTGAAATAAAAATACTATAAAAGTCCAGAATTAAAAGGATAATTTTGTGTAACAGGCAAAAGAATAACTAATAGGGGATTAAAATTACCAGTAATGCTTATATAGCTCAGCATGTAATAGTTGCATCAAACGCAAATGACACTTATAAACACTTCTAACCTTAATGCTGATGAAGACAAGAACTCAAGAAAAAATGAACATATTTTTCCTATGTGTTTTTTTGTTATACTGAAATCTTGCTCAGAAATCTAATCATGAGAAGCATAAAGGGGACAGGATTAATGAAATGTTCTCATCCATGACCTCATAAATTCAGAAATGCTTTCTTTGCTGTGCTTTCCAGTGTTTTATCAAATTTTGCCTTAAATAACTTCTCGGTCTGTGAGAAAATATATTCTACTTTATATTGTATTGCTGTTAAGAAATGTTTTCTGATGCTCATCCTATGCCACCCTCTTCCCTGAGTTCATCCCACTTTTTCATTTATGCCCCTTTAGAGTCACGCTGTGTAATCCTTCTCCCTCTTCTGTGATTTACAGTATCATCATATTTCTCAGTAGCTGTCAGCCAGCCAGGCTAAATGATGTAGTTATTTTGATATTTTTTTCTGCCCTCTTTCAGAGGATATTGAAAATTTTAGCTTAGGAAGCAAACTTAGAAGTAAAACAAGGAGTGATATTTTGTTTAAGAGCAATTGAGATTCTCTTTGTAGCCGCCCCTGTGTATTTTTTGCTGACTTGGGATTTCCAGTTTGGCAGGTTGGTTACAAATGGTACTGCTGATCTTTTGAGTTAAAGATCATGATTGCACTTAAGACACTTTGCTAGAGCAAAGTTCTTTTTTCTCTTGAGTTTATTTTTTGTCATGTATAAACATGTATGTGAGTGTGCACATGAAAAACATGTAAATATGTATTCAGGCATGTACATGGTCATAATATAGTGGTAAAGGTCTTGCCTTCATCTCTAATTCTCCATGTTTCAGCCTGGGGATTGGTGCACAGCTAACACCATGATGTGGGGTTTTCTGCTTACCCAGTCCCATGTCTCAAGTATGTGAAATTGAAGACATCCTGCTGCTTGTGTGCATCCCACTTCTGCTCCCTGGATTGTGGGCATGGCCTTTCTTGTCAGGTGACACTAGGGGCTAGCTCCACTCAAGGACTACTGCTTAAGTCCTCCATGAAAATCTGCTTCAAGTAGTCGTTTTCTTATAAATAATTATTGTGTGATTATTTGTTGGAAACAATTCCTAGATCAAAGTATCAGTAGGTGTAGAAGTATCACGTTGCTATGAGGTAGTTTGGATCTGATGTAAGGAAACATGTTATCCAAGGACATATCTTTCTTTTAGTGAAAGGAAAATTAAGCAAAATTGTTGTTTACAGTGGATGGGTAAATCATCAAGGATTGAGTGGATTTTAAGTAGGCAATCTGTTTAGTTTTCTGATTGTGGGATAAGGGGAGGGGGAATATGATTTTCCACTTGCAACACATTTTCATTTTATATGGTGCTGTGCATCCATGTATGACTTTTTGTTCTAGTAGCTTGGACTTTTGATCCAGGAGAAAAGTAAACAGTTTGAATGGGAAGCTGAAGCAGATTGTTTCCAGAGATGAAAGAAGACTATGGAGCAATGCTTTAATTGAAATAAGGAAAACAACATAGCCATATTAGGGATTGTAGTAATGGTAGAGTTTAAGATACTTACTTTTGCATGATCCTTGACATTTTTGATCTTTCATCTTGTGTCACTATTGGTTTTGTGTCCTCAGAGCTCTGAGTGATAGTGCATTAGGGACATGTTCCTGTGTATATCATGCTTCTTATGCATTTGTAAGATCAGCTGAATTGTCAATACTTTCTTACATGCCTTCACAGGTCTAGATAGAAATCTCTTTTTATTTCATTTCTGCTTCTGGTTTTTATATCTGGAGTGACTCTGTCAAAATTTTTTTTCAGCCTGAGAAGGAGCAAAGTACTGACTAAAGCTAGCAGGCAAAAGAAGCAGAGCTGAAGAAAGATTATCTCTGCTTGCAGGTAAATAAGTAAAAATAAATTTCACTTTCTGAATCTTTGACACCAGCACTACCAGCCTGTTTAGTTAGTAACAAGTTTTCAGTCCCTCTCCATTTTAATGAATAGTTAAATTTTAATTTATTTCGTAATTTAAAAAGATGTTTCTTCATCTTCACCAACTGCTAAGGACATGTATGATAGCTATATAAATTTGCTTTCCATATAGAATTCATTCATTTTCTTACTCCTTATATAAAGAAAATTATGAGACTTGAGACATAAAGATAGGTGTGTAACAATAATGAGAGAGAGAGAGAGAAAGAGGGAGAGGTAGAAGATAATAATCTTCTGAAGAAGAAATTCAGAATTTATCATCTTTATATTGGAGTATGTCCAGATCCTTGAATATAATCCCTTTGAAATCTGCCTAACTACCTAGGCAATAAGTTGCTGTTCACTGTGAGAAGAGGTGACAAATTAAGTTCTCCTCATATTACATGCCAGTTATAATTGATGTGGGATAGGATAGGATAGGATAGGATAGGATAGGATAGGATAGGATAGGATAGGATAGGATAGGATGCTCTGGTGAATGGAGAATGAACTCAGGGATCTATGGAGAGGCAATAGTTAGGACTTTACAAACCCCACCATTACTTCTAGTCTCTTACCTACATGACCCCATGGCAGCATCAGTGAAAGGCAGTGTGTGCCAGTGGCTCCTAATAAGGTTTGTGTCTTCCCTCCAATGAGTGGGAAGAGTGGGAATGAGTGTTGATTTAGATGGGGATGCAGACCTATGAAGTGGAGCTGCCAACCTTCCTATAGGAATGGGTTTACATTCTGCTGAAAGGTGGGAAAGAGGAATGGGGGAAGAAATAGTTTGAAATACTATTCTGGGAACATTTGTGAGAGTTCATCTATCTGGAGGCTTGAATTAAGTATCTCCTTGTTCTACAATTTCTGTGATTAACTTTTTCAGATATGTTTTGTAGCGTAGTATTAGTTTAGACCAAGGTCAGGTTGTGGGCATTTTTGTTGTTGCTGCTGTTGTTTTATTTTGTTTGTTTGTGTGTTTGTTTTAATCTGGTGGTACACATAATTAGTTTCCTTTAATTAATGTTTATGCACTTGATTTTAATTATTGTTTAACTTTTTCCTTTTTTGGAAATGGTTCCTGGTCAAGTAGATGTGCTGTGTCTAAAATGGAAAAAAACAGATAAGCAGAGCCAATTATCAGGTCCTCACACAGATTTAATAGTACTTTTTTTGTGTGTGTGTATGTAGGATTTCAAAATTGATTTGACTTTCAAGAAAGTTTTCAAGACCTTGACTGAGAGTGTTACTTACTTTTGAGAGAATTTGCATAATTTTTTAAGTTGCTTTCTTACTTATTTTGACTATGAACATAGCTTTTTTTAATGTTTGTTTTAACTTTGATTTTATTATACTAGTTAGTTACAGTGTGAAAATTGCATAATGCATTACACCAGCTCTTCCTGTGGGAAGGCAGTATTGTAAAATGGACAGATATGGTATTATATGTGTAAAATTACCACATATTAAAAAGGTAATTAAATATTGGCTCTATATAGGTTTGTTGAACTTAGAATAGCTGCTTGCTTTTTATGTTGGCACACTAACTTTGTACAGTTTTATAAAAGAATGTTGTTCTAAACATATAGATGTGGCTTGAAAGAGGTTAATAACTTTTTCTGTTTCCCTTCTGTCCCTCTTCCTCCCTGCACAGATTGTGGTTCTTGTTCCACCCTCCACTTCCACTTGCAGTGTGTCTTATTTTTATACTGCCATTGTATCCCTGTTCTGTTGTGGTAGGTTATATTCTTAATATAGTATTCATTCTACAAACAGAAACTCTGCTGGATAGACTTGAACTAAGTATGTGGGAGCACCATGTTTATTCTAGTTACTTTGTCAGACTTCCTGAGTTGTTATTGAAAGGATTCATTTTTAATAAACTAAATTTAAGAGATATTGCAGATTCTACCAAATCCTATTTTGTTGCCTGGTATTAGGAGTTCATTTGACCCCAGTGTCCCCTGGGGTCCCAGTCCTGACCCTGAGTGGCAGGTCCTGCTGGGCCTGTGTGGAACAAAATCTTTCAGCATGTGGCACATTGCAATTCTACAGATGGTTTTAAAGAAAACAAACCAAAACAATTATTATGTTTTAATTTTGATTCTCTCAGTATGTAACAGATGTGGCATTAACTGAAGATTGTTTTGTCGTATGTGACCTTGAGCTATAATAACATCTTATTCTTCATTAATAATAAAACTTGATTCTTTCATGTTGTTATTTTCTTTACTTCCCTGACTTTCATATCTTCTTACACCTAGTCAATGTGTATGTCTTGGCTCAGAATGCAAGATGAGAGGATGTTGTCTTTGGTATCTCAAGACTGGATGGAGAAATACTTCTGTGTATAGTCTTAAATATATATATGTATATACAAATATACGCACACACACACACACACACACTTCTGTGCTGTAGTCTGAGATGTGCATTCTGAGTTCTGTCTTAAGTTTTCTTTCACTGAGGCTTGTTCTGAGGGGAAGTGTGGCTTGCAAATTTCTGGTGTCACAGAAGGGTTCTCTGATATAATTAAAATACGTGGGTTTCTCAAAGCTTTTCAAACAAAGATTTTAGTTTGTTCGTTGAGCTGGGCTTTGTCTAGAGTAAGTATATCAACATTAGCAAGCCTTACAGAGATGTTCCCCAGGAAGATTACAGATGTTAAGACATTAAGCTGCTCTGGAGCCCATTTTCCTAGGGAGCTGTGAGTGGACTCAAGTGTTTCCTATTTTCTAGCTTTAATGACAAGGAAAGAAGTTAGCAACACTAGTCTTGTTCTTTTTAATGTGATACTTTAAAGCCATTTTTTTTTATCTGGTGGTAGTGGGACCGCATGAAGACACAATTTAAATCTGTATTAAGTCATGCTTGTCTTGCTTTGCTTGCTACAGAATATTTTGGAACTAGTTCTTCTTGAACGAGTTATTGGAGATGTCAGCACCTCTGAAATGCTGTAAAGGCAGTCATGTTCAGATGTAATCAAATACAGTGTTATGAGGTAGGTTTGCCTGAATATATATGAATCAATCCTGGCTCTAAAATTTTAACAAAATCATAGTACAGCTGTATCAGGAAATTATAACAGGATTGAGCAAATGCATTTTAAAATTTGACTTATATTTACTTGAATAGGCAGAACTTTAAATTGAGGGGACTTATATTTATCATGAATGTTTATCAGCAGCATTGTTTATAATTCAGAGTCAGTTGTTGCAGTTGAAGTATTTGTAAGGAAAAGACTACTTTTTTTACCCTTAGGCTTTAAACATAGTTAATCCATTTATTTAGCTGTAGTTACAGAAGGTGTTTCATAATATAAGTAGAATTTTTGCAAATCAGGTTTTCTGTCTTTTCGTAACCCATATACATTCATAACTGTAGAATATGCAAGGTAAAGTTTTTAAGCTGGTTGATGGAGGTTGGCTAGGTAGTTAATTCTTGAGTGTCTTCTTGGGTACACTTGTCCTTAAAAGAGTCTTAAAATAAGACTTTCTTAAAGTCTTAAAGCTTGTCCTTAAAATAAGTCTTTCATCTTGCAGCTCAGGAGTGTATTGGAAGACTGAGGAGGCAGTACACAGGCTTGATAGTCATGTGGAATTTAGAAGGAGTACATTATCCATTCACCTGTGGCAAATTTTAGTGCTGGAATCAAGGAAATAACAGCAAAGTGTTTAAAAAATAAATATGTAAATAGAGTAAATTAGTTTGCTAAGGAGACCAGGTCAAAGGAAAGCAAACTGAAAATGTTAGCAGTGCAATCTTACTTCATTTTTGTTTTACCTTCTGAAATTTGTTTTGCTGTGAGACCAGCTGTATTGAGACAGTTACTGTGATTGTGTGAGACTTGCTGGCAGAGCTGTCTGTATTGTTTTCAGATTTTGCTGTTCATGGAGTCCAGCATTTTGTGTAGGTTAAATGGGTTGGAATGAACTGTGTCATTTAGAAACTGATGTGGTGAGTTGTTTTGGTTTTTTTCCTTTTACAACATGCAAGTCAATACTGCACCCTGTGTAGGCTAGCTGCTTTTCCCTATACTTCTGGTTTTTGGTTTTTTTTTTCATGCTTTACTCATGTTTGTACCCCATGTGATTTGGGATCAAATGCAAATGATGATACAAAGTTTCTAAACAAATTTAGTTTGCTGTAACATAGCAAATTTTTAAAATTCTAGCTTAAAACTTTGGGTTAATAGTTCTTGAGAGATGAGGGGGTCTTCTGCTTCTAGACCACTGTAACAGTTAGGGAACACAACAGCCTAAGTCACTAACACGTAAGTGGGAGAATAAAAAAAATCTGGTTGTTGATTTCTGTTTCAGTCAATAGAAAAGAGCTTCAGTGATAAGAAATTGTACAAAAACAGTAAAAGTTTTCACATTATGAAAGAAAATGTGTTGCAGCAAATAGAATTTACTTCTTAGTAGGTCCCATTTAACATTTCAAAGACCGTGGGCTCTTATTAAGGAGAATGAGCTGATAGCAGTGTTTTAAAGTATAAGTATCTCTTTTTCTTTCAAGAGCAGTATTAGCACGTGGGTAAATTTATAGGACTCAGTTTTTACTTGTATCTTAAACTATAAGTCTGTTGTCCTGTAACTATGCCATACTCAGGCAAGGGCTGAGTTTAAGGAGCATTTCTTACATGTCTGGACCCAGTAAAAAAGCCCTGCTAACATCGGTTTTAATTCGATGCCTAAAAGTGGCTCTGCAGAAAACTTCCCTGTTGAAGGGAAACAGGAGAAAGACGGTACGGATTTCAGTCATCATTTTCTGACATCCCTCTCTTTACATCTCTTCTGTCTCACACAGTGGTTGAGAGAGAAGGGGCAAGTATACTGGGAGATCATTTCACATTCTGATTCAGGATTTTAGGACTCCCTGAGAGACGATTTTGCCTTGTATGGGAATAAAATCCTGCAGTTCTGACTCCCTGCTAATGAAGTTCCCAGTGGCACAACAGAGTTGTCCAGGGCTTCTGAGTAGGTTCAGTGAAGGACACCTGAGTTGTGGCAATAGAAATTGTAGTAGTACCAGTCCCTTCCCATTGTTATTAGTGTGTTTCTCCAACACGAAGTAGAAGGAGCTGATGATTAACAAAAACCCTTTTCCAACAGGAAATGCTTGAAATCTGTCTTAGAAAACAAAAGATGAGAGGTGGACAACTAGGCAGCGCTGCATACATAAATGTTATTGGAACTATGTCAAAACAGCATTTTTCATTTAAGCTTGTGTCCCTGTACTGCAAAACCTATATAGATGGAATGTGAAGTGTCAGGCATAGATACTATTCTTCCTGTTGAAAGCTGACAACTTCAGTTTTCATTTAATGGACTGTTCATTCTTGAACAGGAAAGATTATTTTTTAAAATTTAATTTCCTGTGTGATACTCATTGCATTTGAGACATCATGCAGTGTCTATTAAAAGTGATGCATATATTAAATTCCCAAATAAAGATTTTAGAGCAACTCCTGCCCAGCTCTGTTCTAAAGAAATGAGAGCCTTTAGGCTGATCTGAAAGGACATTTGCTGAAACCATGGCTACAAAGCACCTGGACAGCACTGGGAGATGAGTTTTGAGACGATAAAATTAAATTATCACTTTTAATACAAATATTTAGTGAAAAAGAGAATGTGAAAAAACATTGTTAATAAGAATTGAAGCAAAGGCTATTCATATAGGTTTCATAAATGTTATGTCCAGTTTACTGAAGTTGTTTGATGGTTGTGACATTGCATTGCAAATGTAACTAGAAATAGATATTTGATCTGAGCACTGATTTTTTTTTTCTTTAGATGACATTAATTTGTCTTTCTGTTAATCTTTGAAAGCCTTATAAATTTAGTGACCTATTTCTAGTACATTTCTAGTACATGGACTAACATTTCTAGTACATTTCTAGTACATGGACTAACATTTTACATGCTCAGGTATGGCATGATATTGTTGCAGGGGTGAACAGCGGGACACACAAATAAATTTATAATGAAGGAGTATGTGTATGAAAGAGACAGTTGAAATCTTTTAAAGCTATTGATGTAACAGTAATATTAGTAGTCAGTTTTCCTTCCAAACCAGGAGTAGCCTCTAATCCACCTTCATGGAAAAGATTACTTAATTTTATGTAATGTAGTCAACTGTCAAATAATTAATTTAAAATTCAGATCTGAGGGGAAATACAAAATCACAAAATCTGTAGACTCATATGGAGTCCTCTTCACTTTCACACAGTTGGAGTGCTTTTTGATAAAGAAGAAAGAGGATGGAGTAGCAGCTAGATGTCTGGAACTGATCCACAGTTCATTGAATTAAATTGAAATTTTTTTTCATTAACTTTGATCATCCTTCGATTGAACTGGTATGCATATGATGTAATTAGTAGCAAGCTTGGAAATGCTGGGATGTTGGCTTTTCTAGTTCCTTACCTACTGAGATGGTAATTACATAAACCAATATATTTGTGTGTCTATGATATGGCAAGTGCAGAAGTACCCACAATTGACTTTCCTAGTGGTGGACCACCATTTTAAAGACACATTTTATGCTAAACCTCCTTTTCTTCCTTTCTTTCTAATGATAAGATCCAATCTGCTCATCTTTCATTCATTACACATAAAACAGATCTGTTTCTATGTCATTGAAAATGTTTGTATTCTGGAAAAAGGAGCAACTGTAGCTTTATCCTATGTCTAATTTTGAAATACATTAATTCCTTCTCCCCCCCAGATGTTATGTTTAACAGTAAGGGTTAAAAATGCAGTTTTGATAGGTTCTGTTTGCCTCAGAGCAATGAGGTTCTCTAATAGCAAATGTTTAATTATCCAACAGAGTATATTTTTATCATGGATCACATTGATGGCATCTCTATTAATGCTATCATTTAATTTTTTTTTTTTAATTATGTAAAACAGTGCAGCTTCATGTTGGGATACCTTTACATTTATGCAAGTTTGAGAAGCAACCAGAGAAAATTCCTCTGCTAAGGGCAAGTTTGTAGGCAAAGCTATTGGACAGTCATAGTTGAGAATGGCTAAATTTCTTATCTGAAGCATTTGAAATGTTTTTACCTTGTGAAAACAGGGTTTTTACCCTTTGAAATCTGTTAGAACCAGATGTCTATCACCTTATTCCTTCCTGTATTGTTTCTTATTAGGTGAGCTGCCCTGGTGTCTTTCCTGGGGCAGCTGGTGAAGTTAAGGTCCTGCTTGGGACAAGAGAGCAGGGGTGGTGGTAGCTGGCTGTGGATGTTGGCACCGGACACAGAGATTCCATGTAGGTGTGTCCTGTTTGCTTTGGCAGACCCTGAAGTGAGTCTGAATGATTTACAGTCTAAAAGTTTATGAAATCTACCAGGCTTCTTATGGATTAGTAGCATAAATAGGAACAGTTGGTATAAAAATTGAGGGAGAAAGGCTTATAAGCTAAGACCACACTTTCTCAGTTTAGCAGTTGTGTAACTAGCCATAAATCTGTCACTTTGGTTTGCTTATACTTTTGGTAGTTTGCACCCAGCTTGTAGCACAATAAATACGTATTCTCTAAGGTGTCAGTTACATACCTATCAATGAAAACTAACCTGAAAAATTAGGTCTGTGTCAAAAACTATTAAAAGGAGCCTTGATTATTTATTCTCAAGGGCATTTAAGGGTTAGTGAAGCAGCATTAAATACTATATCAACAAGATGCTGAGGTTTTAGATGGTATTTTCCCTACTGCTTTACAGGATAATGTTTTGTAGCAACTGCAACATAACACAGAACATAGGCAGAACCTTTTGTGGCAGACATTGCCTTCTCAAATAAGCATGACATATGCTTAGGCCATGCTGATGTGTTGTTTATCATCTACAATGATTTTGGAGTGTATTGTAAAATTGTTTGTGTGCTTGAGGAAGTGATCCAAACAACAGAAAAGGAATTAAGTAGGTGATCCAAGTATTTATTTGTTTTATATGTTTCTAGCTGCTGTTTGATGAGGTTATATTGCTACTTCTGCATTTGCAATTGAGAAGGGATGTTGGTAAGCCAATGTTTTTTCTCATTTGCCTTTGTTTCACTACAAAATTATTAACTCCTTTTAGAAGGAGAGCAATATTTTTAAGGTACAAATCTGAGAAACAGGCAAATAAAATATATACACAGTCTACTTTTTTGGTGTCAGACAGAATTAAAAGTAGAAAAATACTGTTTAATGTATTACTTAATGTATTGTGAAGCAAGATATCCTATCTTGCTTGTTATATATTTTGAGACAGCATAGTTGAAAAATCAAGATATTATTATATAAGTTGGAAAACTTTTCTAACTCTGTAACAAACCTTCTGTTTGATGACTGCCACAAGAATTTCTAGGATATAATTGAAAAACAGTTGTCTGACCTCTACTGATTAGGAGTTGGGATTTGGTTTCTTATGCTTGAATATGTCAGTTCATCAACTTCTCTGGCTCTGAAATAGCTTATTGTTTCTGTGTGTTTTTCTGTGTGTATTGTTTTCTGTGTGCCTCTACTGTTTCAGAAAAACCAGTCATCTTTGCTGTCATGCCTCCCAACACTTTTAAAAAAGCAAACCCTTAAAAAGCAATGACTCTGTCTTCTGCCCAAGATCACCCGTATTGAAATGCGCAGTTTGTGTTGCACAGCCCCCCCGTGCACGTATGGTTTGACTCCACAAAGTCACTCCAGCAATCCCTGCTCATCTATAGTGAAATGCAGTGGCAGCTTATTTCAGATTTCTGGTTGTTAATCAATCTGTTCACACTTAAATGTGTTGCAGCCTGGTGCAAAGCAGGGACTATCCTGGATGAATGATATGAGAGAAGTGAAGTGGCTGTATGTAAATGTCATCTGCCCCCAGAGTGGCAGATTGCTTTAGCAATGACCTTTATCAGTGAGAATAGACTAAAGTTGTATCGTTTTTGAGAACCAGAGTGCTACTTCCACTGAAGCTGTTGCTGGGTGTGATGTTTTGCCATCACTTTTTGAAGACATTGTTAGCTTGAGTTTAATACTTTTCTAAAAAAATTCAGGTTTTAAGCATAAAGGCCTAAGGAAATTATGTCTCTAAGATGGTATTTGTGGGTCTGCTGTCAGCCCTCTTTTTTCCACTTCAGTTAAATTTCACAGAATGTCTGGGTCACCAGAGACAGCAAGGTACAGGTGGTGTGTGAGAATAAAGGGCTTTATGAAGAAGATAAACCCTATAAACTCCATAGGCAAAGAAGAGGTAGCAGGATGAATTTGTCCCTTACCACTGTATCTGCAAACTAACTTTGCCTCCAAACACAGAGGAAATAAACTTTTGCTAGTTCTGCTGCTTGCAAAGGAAAGCTTACTGTAAACCTGAGAATGAATTATGTTCTGTTGGCTGACACATCTTACAGAAGAGGAAAATAGGATAGTGCTGTCTGAAATATTTTAAAAGAACTATGAATGGATGCTTTAAGAGAAAACATTGCATATGTTGTCTTTTAGAAGAATAGTGTGTCTGCAGGAGAGAGCTTGTGACAAATGATGCTGTTTTTCACAGTCTCTGCGATGATTAGCAAATATTGGAACATAATAGAAGTTATCATCAACTGTAAATGTAAACTGTTAGATTGCTGCAGAGGGAGGAGGCTGCTTAGCCAATAAACCTTATAGTAGCACATCTACTTCTTTATAGCTGTCAGCATGTTGCCATCATCTGGAAAAGTATACACAATAGTTCTTCATAAACCTATCAACTTTTCTGCATTAATTAACATCTCAATTTGTGATATATGGCATCTGAAATGAATTATTTTAAAGTTAAAAATCTCCTGATCTTGTGGTATAACACCTACCCTTCCACAACTAAATTCTGAATTACAAATATTCTAGATGTTTGGAATGAAAATCCATAACTGTGAAAAATAATTTTTAAGAAAGAGCTCAAAATCAGTTAGTATTTCACTTTTGTAGTGTTGGTAGCCAGATGCAAAAAGAAAAGGAAAGGTAGGATCTTTACAGTGCATCATGTATTACAGGTCAGGCATAGACAAAGTAGATAGAAGTAAATAGTAAGTGCAGTTTCTGAAACTTGAGAAGTGGCTATGTAAGTGTGAGATTTCTTTTTGTGTGACTTGTGAACCTTTAATATTTCCCAAGTTTTGCACATACAGTATCTGCCCATTTTCCCTTTTTGAAAACATCATTTAGGCAAACTCTAGGTTTGCTTTTGTGTATTAGAAGCAGTTGTTTTGTGTGGATCTCTCTGTATGAAGAAATCATGGTGGGGAGAGCACTAAATTCAAATGAGCCATAATTAGGTTGCCCAGAGAAGTTGTTGAAACTCTTGCTGGAGATTTCAAATCCAAGTAGGGAAAGTCCCTCTGAGTGACCTTCTTTGGACAGGGTTTTGAACTAGGCCACCTCCAGTGGTCTTTTTGAACTGAAATTATTTTGTGATCCTGTAGTTCTGTGAAGTACAGAAGTAAAGCTTGTATTAATTTCTAAAGGAGATTGGTCCAGGGGTTATCCTCAAAACTCATCCCTAAGCTTAGTTCTGGGACCATCCCTCTCTTACTGTCATTAGACTTTACTTTCCTCGTGGGCAGTTTTACTGCTTAGGGCACTGTATTTGCCATGAGAAGTAAGAAAATGGGAGATAGACCTTCACCATAACTGGTGCTTTAATTCTCTGCAGGACTTGTAGCTGAGATTTTAGGCAAGGTTGTGCATGTTATGGGTGTCTTTGATGGGAGGGAGAATTCTAGTTGTTAAATTACTGAGTTCTTTGTATCAGGATCTTACTATCCTGGAGCTCATACTTCTTTCTGAGATTACTAAGTTGGAATTTCTGAACCAAAAGAGAGGGCTTATGCATCCTGAAAGCAAGGTTCAGCACAAACTCTTTTCCTTGTACAGTTCATTTGTTCAGCCCTGAAATTTTGCGAGGGTGTTTAAAATATAATTTCTCTAATCTTCCATTAGTACTATAAAGCTCCTCCTTTGTGGTAACTGTCACCAGTGAGAGGTGAGCAGTAGTTAATTACCCAATTTGAGAATTGGGTATCTGCTTTTCCCATTCCAGGGGAAATTACTGCAATTCCAAAATACAGTGGAGAAATGCAGCTCTTGCTGTATTTTCTGTATGTGTCAAGACTTTTTGAGCTGTGGAAATATTCCAATATATGCTTGAACAATTAGTAGAGTGGGCCATCTGATGCAAATTTGATTGCTCAAGCATTACAGTACATGGAAAATACTCTATGCAATTTGAAGTGGTTTGACAGAATAGGATATGTTTTTTTGCAGTCCACATTCCCCATGTGCACACCTGCAGAAAATACACAAACACACATCCTCCCCACCACACCACTGCAGCCAAACTGTCTGCCTTTTGGAGTTCCTGCCTCAGGTGTGCATGATCAAACCAGAATCTGCACTTAAGTGACTTTATTCTGTTCCTGAAAGTATTCAAAGTACTTTGATTTTAAAAAGAATGCTCGTGATTTCATATCAAATTGTTTTCCATTCCTTGAAACATGAGGTGCTGTATAAAAAATAAAATAAAAGGCTAGTAGAGTTTGAGGCAAAGCATATATAGGTAATATATTTACATTGTGAAACTATGTCTTACTATTTACATCACTCTTAAAATATAGTATCACTAGAATCTAAGATATGCACCTGTCAAACTGTACCCATTCAGAGCATCACTGATGATACTATATAAAGATGTCATCATCAGATGTGAATACAGAATTTTTAGCAAACTGGGGTTATACTTCCTACTGATGGTTGCTATTAGAGATTCCCTTCTGATGACACATCTAGCACCTTCTGATATTTACAATCTGTGATTTGCATTTGGAACTAAACTTTTACCCTCACAGCAAGACAGAGCATAAACAGAGTGAGATGTGAAGCAGCATTTCTGTAGAAAGTTTTTTGTGGAAATTCTTGAGAATTCTCTGGTGATCCCAAAATAAATTCCTACATACAAATGTACCACAGCCTGGGGGATGAATGTGCACCAGGCACTGATGACTGCTGTGTAACTCAAGTAGCCTTGTGTCTTACAGTCATCATAATCCCTTCTTATATAAGATAATAAATAAGCATAAGTACTTTTAAAAAACTGATTCTTGAATATTCAGGGCTAAAGGGTCTTGGCTGACCAAGGGTCTGCTGCTTCTTGCAACAAGAGAGCTCTCTGCCATTGCTTAGCAGGAACAGAATATCTTACAAGTGGCATGAAAAACCCGAAAACCTCCTTTTATTGCCTTCTCTAGGTGCTACAGAAAAAGATGGTTTTGGGTTCTGTTCATGACTTCACTTTCTTTTTAGTAGTTGCAAGAAAAAAATGCTCTATTTATTTTGTCAATGAAACACTGAGTGCTCCAAGATGAGATTACCTCAACAGAGGAATGCACAACCTTTACGACAACAAACAGCTTTACCCAGATGACTTATTTGCTGAAAATAATTAAGGATGTCTAGGTAGCTGAAAACTCTCATCTACTGTGCACCAAGAGCATCTGGTTTGGTTTGTGCATTTGTTTGCTTTGCTTACAGAAGTTTCTTGATTTTCCAAGCCTGCCAGGAAAACCAGCAGAATTATTTAAGCACAACTCCTCCTAGCATGCTACAATAAGACCAAATAACTAGATTCACACCCTTAGAGTAGATACCCAGCTCAAAAGCAAAACCAAACACCCTTGATTCAGTTGACACAAGTTGATTTCTGGTGTAATATGGGAGAGAACAGTCAGTCTGTTTCACCTGTCTGACAGGAGGCTGGTTGGATTTTGCCAGCATTAGGACTGATGTCCTGGAAAAACTCTGATGTTCCTGACTTAGAGTGGGAACTGAAGTAACCTGATGCCAGCATCAGCAAAGATTTCATGCATTTAATTTGTTCTTCCACTTTGGTTTAAATAATTCCACTTCATTGGTCCATGTCCTAAGGAATTTTTTTTAAGCAGGTAGATACCATACTTTTACAGCCACTTTTTTCCCAACTACCTGTATTTGTCAGTAGAAAGAAGTCAAGATGAATTTATTAAAAAGATTTGATGGTACATGAAAAAACTGGGATTTTATACTTACTGTGTTGTTGATTACCCATTGATTGCTCTGTTTATATGAAATTAAGACCATTTTATAACTACTGGCCCTTTAGGCTCTGATTCAGATATTTAAATTGGAATGCATCCATCTGCTGCTTGTACTTCTATAAATTACAGTTTCCAGAAGTGTCATTTTTATGGGTGGGCAAGTTAGCAAGTTTTATTTTTGGTGACCATTACTCATTCTGGTAACCTGGGTGGAGAGGCAAGGGAAGAAAAACTCTTCTTTACAATGTAGGGAGCAGATACCAAATAATTCTGGATGGGTTCAAGAAAAAAAGATCAGTTAAACAAAGCTGGAACCATTTAAGGTCCCATGTGTGATAAAATTTCATGTCAAAGAGGAATCATCATAAAAGATCAAAAGCTGAACCTGCTTCCACTGAGACAAATGTAAATATTTATTCCTAGGGAGATTTTTGAGCCTAAATTTTACAGTCCTGAAATATTTTCAAGTCTGGGTAGAGTAATCCTTACTAACTAGCTGATTTAAAAAGAAAATTATTAAACTTAGTGGGGTTTAGTTGTGTTTGTTTATTTGTTTGTTTGGGGTTTTTTGCTTTTTTTTTAATGCAGGCTTTTAGCAAAGTGAAAGGTTTTCAGAGATTAAAGTTTAGGAACATGTCTGGTTCAGTGATTACAATTTTTCTAAAATATATTTCAGTGTTGTGCATGCTAGGGGCAGGATGCTCTCCTCTGGGAGGTCCTCAGAAGACCATTATAAAAACGATTATGAAATGGTGTCAGTGGAGTGATACCACTTAGAGGCATGTTTTTTCTTATCACAATGAGAACAGTTCAATGCTTGATAAAATGAGAACATATGTTGTATCTTTAAAGAATTTATTTTGTACCATTCTTAGAGATGTCAGGAGAAGGCTGTGGCACCAGCTGCCTCTGTTCATTCCTGTAGCATGGGCAAAATCTCTCTGCCATGGCAATGAACCTTACTCGTGTTGGAACATACATGTTTTAAATATAAGATGCAGTCAACAGAAGGAGGGAATAGAAGGAATCTTTTGCTGCTAACATTGAATGATTAACATTATAAAAACTTTAAATTTTATCCTGGCTAATTTTTATAACAGAAATTAAAACATAAGGATGTCTGTTTCGCATTCAAATTTTCAGTGATTCAGGCTTTGCTGCAAGTGTTTCATAGAAATACTTATTTAAAAAACCCAAACCAGCTGTTTTAGTTGGACTAGAAAGGGAATGTCACGTGGAAAATGCTACAGTTAAAATCCTTGAAAGTTTGTTATCTTTGGTGGAAGGCTTTGTTTGTTTGGATTTAAACTGAGCCTTCTGTTTGGTTTTGTATCAGAGAATTCCTGCTCTTATTATTTCAAAAAGTGTGGGCCAGTTCACGGGTGAACAAAATTGTGTTGGTGAGTTTTTATTACTTAACTGTGTTCATGCTAAGACAGGGAGTACAAAGCAGCAGAAATAATGTGCATGGTTATACTGTGGTGTTGTCTTTTGGGATTCAGCTGGAAGAGCCAGCTGGTACTTGGTAAAGGTGCTTGAGTCTATAGGAACCAGTGCAGTACCTGCTGGCTTTGTTTTGGTGAAATGCTGTTTGGGAGTTTTTTAAAATCTGTTGTAGGAACTATGAACTATGACTGCATGTGTACAGTCATTTACAGAACTCTGGCTTATGTGGATATGTGTCTGCTCACATCTTGTGATTTCTGTCTCCTCAGAATTGCTTTCTGTTGTGTTCCTCTTTCCCTTCATGCATGTTTGTATATGCATATTTTAAGTTTCATTCTGTCATATTTTTGTCAGATGAAAGCCAAAATTTAGTGCAAAAACATTTATGTGAAACATTTGCAAAATGGTAGTAGCTGTATTCTGGCTGTGTACAGTGGTCTGTCCTGTTCTGGATAATTTTGTGTGAATTCAGACTTATATTGCTTTTATGGAGGTGGTAGAATTGAAGATATTAAACAGACCAGGGTATTTTCCAGTTGTATATGTCATGTATGAAAAATAAATACACCATTGAATCAAAAATCCAGCTTGGAAGTGTCTCAGTTTTAGCAAGTTCAAATTTCTGTTCCATACTCCTACGCCTTCATTACATAAGCAGTGGTTGGAGTTGATAAAGGTTAGTGCTAAAGAGGCATTTTGCTTTCAAACTCATGAAGGCAGACCCATCTGCCTGCTTTAGTCTTCTCTTCCATGCCATTTCTTTTTGTAACAGTACATCAAGAGACCTGAGCATTTCTCATTTTACCTCCAGCCATGTCTGACCTCCTTTCTCAATCCACACTTAGCATCAGCAGAGTGGTTACTCTTTGCCATTTGTGGTGGACAGTAGAGGAGGTAAACTGATCTTGTACCGTGGTTCTTGAAGTTCTTTTTGAATGGAGATAGCTTCTGCTGCTTTTACCTCCAGAAGAGTGCTGACTTTTCAGATTTTGAAGTGTCTCTCATTCAGGGTTTTGCTATCAGTCCATTCAGTTGGTCAGAAATATCTTTCTAAAGACATTTTGAAAGCAGTGGTAATTGCAGAGCTTTTGCTTGTTTAAAAGGAAGTTATTGGAGCTTTCTGTCTTCATGAATTCTTACAGCTACTGACTTGCTCCATGCTTCCAAGGGTCATCTTAAAGCATTATTGTGTTCTCAGCAAATACTTGTTAAGCCATGTAAGACCCAAATAAATATTTTAAACAAACAGGTCTGCTGAAAATGTGCCAAGGGAATTATATTCCTTTGTATTTTTTCTAGTAAGGGTTATTTATTAGGGTGAGCAGATGGGTACTGTTCATTTTTGGCATTCATTGATAAGCCTGCTACCTCTCCAGGTGGCACTACAAAAATGATAACACTGTGGCACTGCTCCCATTTTATTTTTATTTCTCTCAGGCTAGTTAGTCACCTGTCTCTGTTCTCCTCATTTAGAGACATCTGCTGGATTTTTTTTGTTTCTGTTTTTCTGATTGTTCTCTATTCTAAAGTCACCAAGGCATCTCCAATAGGGGCTGATGCAAAGCCTTTGTTTGCTTGCTGAGTACTGGACTCAAGGATATCTTCTTTTTGTCATCTCTGTAGCCAGCTTGCAAGTTTTATTTTCCCCAGCCTGTCCTTATGAAGTAATCCATACAACACTGAGTTATTAGTGGACTGTTTTACCACTTTGATGATTAATATAGGGGTTCTCTTACTTTTTTAAAATGTAGAAATATTAAAAGATGAAGAACTATTGCGAATCTGTCCTCTGTTGCATTTGTTATCATGAGAGAACCCAGAAGTTGGACTCAATGGTCCTGATGGGTCCCTTCCAACTCAGAGGACTCTATGATTCAAAGTTATTAAAAGACAACTTTGTCTACATAAAACTACATTTAAAAAAGTTTAATCAAGAATTTATTTCCTTTCTGAAGAGGCAAGATAGGTAATGTGCTTCTAAAATAGCAAACCTTTTATTGTGAGTATGGGAAGTTGTCTAGACTGTGTTTGGACCTAACTGTGTGGGACTAACCCACACCCATGATCAGCATGCATTTGAAATGTATCACCTGACTGGATTTGAAAATGGATGAACAAAAGCCTGTGCTTGACTCCACATGAAACATCTGTGGCTGAAGGGCCAGGTCACAGTTTCACAGCTCTCCTTCCCTGTGCTGTCCTACTCTTCTTTCCATCCTCCTTGCAACCTCATCCTTGCTTCCAAGAGAGCTCAGCTTTCCCATCCCTTTGGAGAGCCAGTACTATGCTGTTGGACTGTGTCATCAGGTTTCTAGCTGTGGTCACGAATTTTACTGTCTGAGATGATATTAAAACTGATCCAGGCAATACTGGAAGAAAGGTGAACACAGATGAACATCTGTGCCTTAATGAACACCTAAACCATAAATGTTTAAGCACATATAGTGTGTGGCCACGGATATAGGAAAACCTGAGACATCTGATCATCTTTAACTCAGAATTACTTATTTGTTACTTGCTAGTTATTAAGATTATTGTATTATGTTGCTCTTAAAGTTAAATTGCACTGATATAGTAGTATATATACTATATGTTACATAGTATATAGATTTGAGTTTCAGTTCCAATTTGGCTTTCTTGAATATTTTTACTAGAAAACAATAGAAATCTTTTTTCTTGCAGACATCTGGGATGCCTTCTTCTTTTCCCCTCCAGGCATTGTGCTGCAAGCACATCCTTTTGCAGCTCTTGCTCTCAGCTGAATTTTATATTGAATATTGAATTTTATATTGAATATTGAATACTACCCAGTCGTTTTCTTGACTTGCCCCTACTCTTTCTCCTCCTCCTATTAGTTGCAATGTAGTTTGTTCTGTGTAGCTGTTGAGAATTTCTCTTGCCACCAGCCATTTAATTAAGGAAATCCTTGAACACCCCATTATCCTCATTAGGTTACTGCATTATTTTTTCATTACCTATCCTTATATCCATACTTGCTCCCCTTTGTTAAAAAATAGCCATTGTCCCTCATATAGAAGGAACAGAGATAAATGACAGATGATAGATTTGAGGAGCTAAAGAGCTATGTTCTACATATTAGGTTCTTTGGTGGTGGTGGTGGTGAGAAGTTTCATAGTTTATTTTTTCTGAGTACTATAATATCTATTATATAATACCTATTTCTGGTAGTGTAATATCTATTCTGTGATTTATTCTAGGAATAGATTATAGTAATCTGTTCAATCAGCATGGATTTGAGGTCCCTGAGAACAGATGCAATCCACAGGGATAAGGCTACTGGATAATCAAGAGTGAAATATATAATATTTACATAATGTTATATTTTTACAGAGTATTACTTGGTTTTTGCAACTTTTCTTCATCCCAGTTTGCCTCTGGGGAATTGCATATTTTATCCATGGCTTTGAACTGTTAGTAACTGAACTTTTTCTCTACATGATTATTCTGGGTAATTACTTTGCGTTTCTGTAATATTGAGCTTTAAACTACAGTAAACAGACTGAAGTGATGATAGCAGTAGTTTGTCGTTTGGGATGCAGAACCATGTCAACATAGTTGAATTTAGTTTGACCTCGATGATTCCCCTCTGCACTTTAAATGTCAGTCCAAAAGAAATTATCTTATGTTTTCAGGAAGAATTTCTATACAGAAGGGAATTATCCCAGGTATGTGGATTTTAGCACTGATGATGTGAACCAGTGAACAGAGTATTCCACTTGTGTCAGCCAGATTTGCTTGAGGGAGAAGTTACATATGTTTTCATCACTGGAGTCCTTATTGTTTTTATTTCAGCGTATGTCACCCATCACAATTTTGAAGTATGATATGGAAAGGTTTGGAGCCACTTTCTGTGGCTCTCCACTAGCCTCTGAACTGAGTCACAGGATGTCTTGGGTAATGAACAATTTGGTTTTAACACAAAAAGCGTCTTAATGAATGTGGCAACTGAGGACCTCACGTCTTTCTTCTCATTTCATTTCCCACAATTCATTCTCTGTTCCAATTTTAGAGAAATCTGCCTAGTGCGTATAAAAAGGCCATCTTTTGGAAGGAGATCAAAAGTGTAAACTCCAAAGTAATCACTGGTAACAAGTATATCCCTTCCACTTTAAATCATAATACAAATGTGCCATTATCTAAAGTAAGGTGTATATAATGAATTATTTCCCTGAATCAGGATGACATATGTAGCTAATTACACTGAGGCACTTCTACATCCTTTATTTTATAATGTAGCAATAAAATGTTTAAAGAGAGTAATAAAACAATATAATCAAAGTGGAGGTATTGACCCAAATGCTTTGTGAGTGCACATTTTTAATAGGTTTTGTGACAAAACTTGCTCCTGTCCTTGTTTGAGGCAAAGTAGCCCATCAAATTGAGGAAAACTTGAAAGAAAGAGATTGTCAGTTCTAGATTTCCCCCAGTGACGTTGCATATCTTTATTTATGTATAAAGTGTTCTCTTTACTGCAGATGTTCTACTTTGTGCTTTTGAAAGCATCCTACTGTCAGTTAGACCAGTGCAGGTACATGAAGCTCCTGACCCATAGGTTAGTGCTCTGTCTCACAAAGAACTCAGATACCCTCATCTAATGAAGAACTTGTGGTGGAGAGGGGATGGCATGCTAGCATGGGAAATCTTTGCATAAGACTCATGTCTTTTTGAAAAAGAAAGATGAAAACATTAAATAAGTAAACAAATATATAAATAAACGACTACTAAATATTTTAGAACTTCACTCTGCTTGGGAATTCACCTTAAAGAAGGTCATTTAGAGATGAGGTAAGTAGAGGGAAAATGCATGTAAAACTTCAGCTCTACAGGTCCTTAAAATACATGTTTTTCTCCTCCTTGTTGTTTTTAATATGAAATAACAAAGTTCAACTGTTACTGATGTGAAAGTAGGAGGGAGCTTTATATTATCTAGATTGACAGAATGAGTGGGATGATCAGAAGGATTTAATCTATTCTTTCCAGTAACTTCTGTCTAGGGCAGGGCATAACTTGCAGAGATGTGTTCAGTCTGTGTGTAAATACTTCAGTTAGTGGAAATCGTGTCACATGTGCTTCCAGGTAATTTTACAGAAGAAGAGAGACTGGAGAGTATTGTTCCTTAGTTAACTAGAGAAAAGCATAAATGAGCAACAGCTTGTAATCAAATATATATATATAAAAATATATAAAAATATATATAGTTTGTAAGAGTGTGTATATGCACATGTATACACATATGTAAATAGCACAGACATGAATGATTACGAGATGCAGCAAATGTTTTACTGGCTTCTAGACAGTATCTATCCAAAATCAAGGCCTGTTGATAGACAGGAGAAAAATTCCATTTCAGCCCTGTCTTCTATCCCAACTTTACCCAAATAAGTGATTTTCTTTTCCAGATGTGTCCCTTTCCACTGTAGGTGTGCTTTGGGTTTTTCTTACCTTCTTTCCTCACAGATGTTGAAAGGGATCAGAGTGTTCTCATGTACTCAAACCAAGATTACAAACCATATATGCTTCATTTCCAAGAAACAAACAGAATTTAATTGTGTTTCCTATTGTCAGAGCTTGCTCTTTTTATTCGTGTGTGGTAAAGCCAATAAAATGATACACTGACCGTTTCAAAACACAATTTCTTTTTCTCTGTGTTTATAAACGAAGTTTTTTTGTTGGTGGCTGTATTTGCCAGCCACCATTGTTGTTCTGTGCTTGGAAAATTGCAAATTTACATTTCTAAGCTTATTCCATAAGGAAAATGTGTTTATATAACGAAAGCTTGGTTTCTGCTCTCATCTCCCATTCCAGAAGTTGGAGGTGTTAAGTATAATGCCCATTGATATGAGATGCTCTATAAAAATGTGAAAATTAAAGAACAGGTATGGATGGAGAGCTCTGCTTTATTCTTTGACTTTGTTTTCAGAACTGGGAGGAGGGCCTTTAGAGCTGGGCAGTTTTCCTATATATGCCTCACTGAAATAGTCTCAAATCATAGGAAGAGACAAACTTAGTTTTACATGTCTGTTTTCTAACCATTTTTGGGGTTTTAGGTGTGACCAGAAAAAATACCTCTGAGGAAGAAAATGTGATATTTTTTTTTCTCCTCCAAATATCCCAAACAAGTAACTTTCCTTCCCCAAGTGTGAAAAAACAAATCAAGAACAAAATTCTGCTGAGTTTCTCTCTCTCCTGTCCTTTTTAATCTCTACAATTATTCCAGTTTATGATCATGCGTTATCACTGTTTGTTCCTTCTAAAACTTTACAGGCTCTTTGAAGTAATCAGTACGAGTTTAGGGGTCACATGCATAGCCACTTAAACCTGTGCATTACGATGGGAGAAATTTCTATTAAACTTTATGGTGTGGAGATGAAGGCTTGTGAGATTTTCAATTAACCTGAAGGATTAAAGCCTTACAGCTATTGTTCCTGCTTTGTGAGAGGTGAAGAAATGGTAACTTGTTCATTAGATATGGGTAGTATTTAAGCAGGAAAATAATTCTGTTTTCTCACTACTTTGGGAATGAAATTACTAGTTACCTGTGAGGATTTGATAGATGCCAGAATAAAGGAAAGAACAATACTTAGCCAGGGCCTGCATGAAGGATACTGGAATGAATAAATATCATGACACTGGAAAATAGATGCACCAAAATAATATTTATTCTGGTTCACTGTGCATGTGGTACGCATAACAGGTTATTCTGAGGCAAAAACCCTGAAGGATTAAAAATTTGGGTGCTATGGGATGACAGGGCAAGAACAGCCCTGTGGTTTTGTTCTGGAAGCTTCTCCAGGAAGTGATTCAGAGGCAAGGCCACAAATTAAAAAAATCTCATCAACTGATAGAAGGAAAACTTTGGTTCTTCAGGACACTGACTGTTTTGCTCCAATCTGCAAAAGCCATTAAGGAGACATTTAAAGTGTTACAAAGATGTTGAACAGTATAAATGCTTTGCTGGGTTGGTGTCAGGTCACACAGCACCATATGTGGGGAACTAGAGACTAGAGGAAAATTAGAGGATTGAAAAATAAATTGTAAATAAATGATGAAAGGCTGTGGCCAGAGATGGTAAGATGTTTATAAACAGTAGAAGGATGTGGTTATGTAGGAAAGTGTGCTCACTCATTCCTATGCCTGTGTATGAGTTTCTTGTACTGAGAGAGAAGAAAATAGAATATAAAGCATAACTCAATTAGATTAAAAAGTTGAAAAGAAATAATGACACACAAGAACAGTGTGTCATTGATGCTCTTTTTTTTTTTTTTTTTTAATATTGGCATAATGCTCTAGGGGAAAAGAATGTGAAAACCAAGCAGATTAAATAGGCTATTGAACATATGTAATAAATATATAAGAGAGATGGAGTGGGTTAGAAAGAAGGTAAACCACAAATTGTTTTATATTAATATATGAATTCTGAAAGGAGGAAGTGAAGACTTTTGTTTTCAAATGGTGTTGTCTCTGTCTCTGCCTATTTGCACCTCACTGTGCTGTCTGATAACACCCTCTAGATGGTGATGGGGGATTCCAGCATGTTGAATTTCTCCTGGCTCCATGACTTAGAATAGATATCTGGTGTGGGTTTGGGTTTGTTTTTTTAAATATATATATAAAGTTATTTTTGACAAAGTGTTGGCATAATTGTAGGTGGTGTTTGAGCTAGTGTAGATTTAAACATTTAGATGATAAAATCAAAAGCAGTCATGAAGAAAATGGCCTGTTACCCTTTACTTAAAACACTGCATGGATACTGGAGCCTTTATTTCATAAGGAGTTATTTCTAGGCAACTCATTTCTGGTAGGGATTATGTAAGTTTTGACTTGGCTTTTCTTTGGGTTTCTCAACAGCAGGACACTGCTTCAGAGATCTGCAGTTTCCTTTTCTTAGCACAGCTAAAAGCCACTACTTGAGCTCTCTGGTAGAGTGAAAAAAATGCAGTCCTTACACCAGAGAGCGCTAGGATTTCTTTGATTTGCAAATCATTGCAGCTGCCCTGTCTGGAAAAAAACTAAACAACCCATCACCCCCACATACCTGCTATAAAAAATAGATTGCCATTTAAAGAGTATTTTTGACTTGTCATATGTAAGAATGGAAGTCAGCATGTTACTGTTTGTTTGGGTTTTTTTGTTTTCTTTTTGAAAACTGAAATCTTGATTATTTTTAAAAATACTGAAGGAAGTTGACTAGCCATCCTTCCTCTTGAAAATATCAAGGTATTTTGAAACATTCTGTCTTCTGGACACAAAGCATATGGCATTATCTCTAACTTTTTTTTTTGTGGTGGGGATATGTTGCTTTGCTTTTTGTGGGGTATGTTAAAGATGGTATTAACATTAAGCCTGGTTGCTCAGGCTTAATGTTAACCATGCTTTAGAGGAAATAGTGGCCAAAAAAAAAGAGATAGAAACCTGATTATTGCATTATTATTCCAGTGTTTTTGTGACGCTGCAATCCCTTTATCATCTATGTGGGCCTTCCCTGGGCTTCACTGGGAAGCCCAAAGCTAGACACAGCAATCCAGGTGTGACTTTACTGGTACTGAGCAGAGGAGAGGGATCAGCTCCCTTGGCCTGCTGGCAGTGGTCTTCCTAATGCAGCTCAGGATGCTCTAGGCCTTTCTTTGTGTGACTGTCTCACAGTCCAGTCCTTGTTATCCACCTGGACCATCAGCTCTTTTCCTGCAAAACTGCTGCCCTGCTAGCCAGACCCCAGCATATACCAGTCCTTGAGGTTAATCCTCCCCAGGAGCAGGATTTTGCTCTTTCCTTTGTTGAACTTGCTGATGTTCTGTTGGCCCATTTTCTCAGTCTGTAGTGGTGCCTCACATTCATCTGCTTTATCAACAATGCTTCCCAGTTTTGTGTCATCTGTAGATTTCTACTCGGCCACGAATGGAGATGATAAAATAGTATTGGACCCCCTCTGACCCCTGGGGCACACTGCTGGTGACCAGCCTCTAGATGGACTGTCTGCAGCTCCTAGCAATCTCCCGAGGCTGACAGCTCAGAGCAGCTGATAACAATCTCCCAAGGCTGACAGTTCAGCCCATGTTCAGTCCACCTCATTGTCCACCACTCACTGCCCTTTTTTTTGTCAATTTCTTTATGAATATGTCCTGGGAGACATTGTCAAAAGCCCTGCTAAAGTCAGGACCAACATATGTCCACTTCTCTCATCTGCCAAGACAAAAATCTTTTATGGAAGGCTAACAGGTGTATCAGACATGATTTCCCCTTCATAAATTCAGGCTGAAGTCTCCTAGTCACCTTCACATGTTGTGGAATTTATTTCCAAGATTACTTGCTTGGACACCTTCTGAGGGATTGAGGTGAGCCTGACTGGCTTGTAGTTCTCCAGATCCTCCTTCTTGACCTTCTTGAAAATAGGACTGACATGTTTTCTCCCATCTCTGTTTTCAGCTAAACTTACTAAGGGCAGACCTTTAGAGTGTAGTTTCCATTTTATGATGTGCCTTGCTTGTTATTTTTATAAAGATACTTAATTTAGACACTGCAAATAAAATAATTTTTTTTGCTGATTTTAACTTTACTATATATTGATCAAATCTTCATTTTAGGGCTTGAAGCAGCTCTAAATATAAATAAGGCCATATGCTAAAAGTAGTGTACCATATCTTGTTAATTTTTTTCCTCACTTCCACTTCATTAGCTGAAACCAGCCCAGGTTAATTGAGACTGGGAACTCTATTCCAGACTACCATCTTTAGAGAGTAATCAGTTTTCCTGAGAGAACCACTTGAAGATTGTTAGGGAGGACCCTTGCAAAAGCCTTCCTTTGATGCATGCCAGAAATCATTTATGTGAGCTAGCAGCTCCCTACTCCCCATCAGTATGAAACTTAGCAACCTTTATTCTGGTCATGGGAGGGGGAGCTTGAAGATTGGTGTGAGCAAACCAGGACATCAGTCAAGCTGAATTGATTTAAAACATAATTAAAAATGAACATTTTAATAGAATAGAGAAGCTTTTGTGTGTTATATGTTGTTTTCCTTGAAAATGCTTGGTTTTCACCATCTGGAAAAAAAAGTGAAAATTAGTTGCTTGCTAAGTAATGTTAGTGCTTTATGCTAAAGTAAGCTTTTTTTTTCACTTTTAAGCAATTATACAGTCTAACACAAATATAGCTGATTTCTTAATATTTATGCATTCTAATTTTATAAGGTAATGATTGATGCATTTCCTGCTTACCAGCTAATAATTAATTTTAATTTGGGACATTTTGATGGAAATTTGAATTCAATTAAAAATACAGAAACCAGACAGTATTCACTTTCCCCCAAAACCATAATTCACATGGAAAACTTCTGAACAGGCTAAACAATGGCGGTATCTTTATTGAATGAAGCAGAATGTTTCTGGATATTGTGGTCTGCTAGTTTTTATAATTAATGAACATCATCTTGAGCAGGAAAGGTACAGCTGGTTTCAGTCTTACAAGATAATTATGATTTTTCTTCTGGAAAAGTTAGGCATAAAATATGAACTATGAAGTGTCAGAAAGGGGTTTATATTATCTTCCACATTTTTGAGAGTCATTTTAATCTATGGTTTATTGTAATAAGCAGGTATTTCCACATGTAAGCAGGTGCTTATTTTACTATGCAGGAAATTAGTGTTCCCCATCTTTGTTCTTTATACAACTCTGTTTTGTTGATGGATTCAAGTATTGAGTATATAAGTTTTTTAATTATTTTTTTTTTTAGATCAACCTATTTTGACAAAAGAAAAAATACAAAGAAACTTTTTAAGGACTATATTGGTGTAGCTCCTTTTTTGTGGGCTGTATGAAATAAGGACTGTGCATGGATGCACAGAGCTTAGAATATAGTTCAGGTTTCAACACAGAATTTGATTTGGATTTCCTCCATTCCAATGATAACAATTTGCTGTAAGTGAAGGGAGGAACGGATTCTTAACCTGCCTTAGGCAGATTCAGAGATTTTTTTTAAGTTCCACCTTGTCTGCTATTTGCAAGTAAGGAGACACCTTTTCGTGGTTTGGGTCTCTGATGCCTGGGCCAGCAGGTCTCTCCTTTCATGTCTGAGGTGCTCATCCCCCAACATACCTGGACAGGAGGCTGCAGGATCATCTCTTCTAGTTACATTAGGAGAAATCACAGGCTACCTTAGACTTCATGCCATCTGAAATTCAGACCAGTAGATCTGTTTCCTGGGACACACAGCGTGCAGTCAAACCTCAAGATGATGCAGCTATCAGGAGGAATCAGCAATGACTGAAGCAATTGGTTGCTATGGCTGTTGCAACATGATTGCTTTCTGTGCTGTTTTACTGCCTTACTCTGCAGGCACACAGTTTGTGGTAATTGGGAGTGAGGCTGTGATGGAGCCTCATCTCTAATGGGCTACAGCTGTGCAGGACAGGTGACTATTGAAGGTAACAAGACAGGGAGTGCTGAAGTGCACTGACCAATCACAAAGGGAACAGAGGGCACACAGGTGCAGTGCATGAACATCAGGGGTATAAAAGGATGGGCTAAAGCACGTGAAGGGTGGATGCTTGAAGCTGTTTGATGTGGTATGATGTTGCTCTGTATGGGCAGGTGCTTTCTGATATTGTATGGTGATACTCTGTGTATTGTGGCTGTCTCAACTGTGGCATGTACTGTGACACTATTCTTACGATGAATTAGGCCTAAGATGCTTAGGGGTAAATTAAGAATAGTAAAGTGTAAATGTATGGCTCTGTAAATCTACCTCAGAATGTGCAGTCTCTGAAAGGTTAATATAATATGTAATAGTTGATTGGAAGTGCTGACAATTCACATAAAATAGCTATCTGCAAACTTACTGCTGTTGCTAACCAAAAAATCTGATTTCTTTATTCTCATGAATACAGTGTGCAATTAAAATTAAATTATTTGTAGAGGTAAAATCTGTGATATTTGGGATTTGTTATGGAAGCCTTGTAACCTTTCAATCAATTTAATAGCCATATCCAATATTGTTTGCTAAAGGAGGTATATTGCATGTTTATGTTATACATGTGCAGATAGAATGTTTTTGTTACCTTGGTAGTATTTCTTGTCTGCTTTGAAGTAGCTTTCTGTGGTTTGAGAATAGACTTAATGTTTACTCTGAACATTTCAACTTCAATATTAAAAGAAAAAAAAAGTTTTGCCCCTTAAATAAATATTGGTATTTAATACTTTTATTCACAATGAAATGGAGCAGCCAGTGCAGAACTAGTTGTTAGGGAAGGCAAGATGATTCTGCAGTTACTAAGCATTCCACTTCTGAAGGCACATCCTTTACCTAATCCTGTGAAGTCTGTAAATTTTTTTGGGCTGTAGTTTTTGATTAAAGATTTTTTTTTTTGACAGAACAAACATAAATTGTTATTTTGCAAACCAGTAACGTGGTTATCCTTTCAAAATTACTTCCGAATGACTCTGCCAGCTGGTGTGTTCCTATACACACATTCATGCCTTCATGCATTTGAATGATGGAGATCCTGAAGGGAATGAGGACTTAATTTGGAAAGTGATTCTTAGAAATTTCTGGACACATGGGTTACAGGTTTATGTAGGACCTGATTATTTAGTTTCCTCTACAAACAGGTGGCCTTTGGCTTTGCTGACTACTTTCATTAAGCCATTAACTGAGATGCTTTTAAACAGATACATTTTCTACAAACGTGTTCAATACTGATGGTACTGGTGCAGCCAAATCTGACATGCAGATGAACTGAGCTGATGAAATTAACAGATGCTATTCAGATGGTAAAAGACTGTTTTAAGCTCTGTTCTTGTGCTTTTCAACAAGTGCATGAAAAAGGAAATGAACAGTTTTATTGAACAAGTAGTTTGTCAGCTTTTAATGGAAATTGTTATTATTCTGTAACACTAATGCTGCTTCTGTCAGTATGTCTTTTGGGGGCTAGACCTCTTCAGTACTGCCAAAATCAGTATGGCTGCTCTGTGCAGTTATTCACACAAATAAATGAGAAGATGCTAGAGGGGGAGAAGGTGTCTATGACAGTTTTGTCAAATGAAGGCAGATCCCCTTCCTTTCTTTCCCTCCAGATTCTTGTCCTTATTGTACTAAGATTTATTTAAGGACTTGGCAAAAGAAGGTTTTGCATAAAACTTTGAACTGTTGAATTGTTACATAATTTTTACATTAATTCACCAGGCAGAGACCAAAAAAATCTAAAAGAATGTGTACATCACTTAAGGCAAAAAATTGTAGGAAGATGATTTCTTCTTTCAAAAAAGATCTCTGTAATTGTAGAATAATTCTATAAAATGGCAAGTTTCATCCATTATTCCATGGAGTCCACCGTTGAAAGGGGTAATGCATTGGGAGATCTGTTAAAAGTCCTTTTCAGTTTAGATTGCTGTAGTCATGGACTGGTATTTGTGGGTGAAAAAAGCTTTTCCCATTTCCTACAAACTCTGTTGTAGGTGCTTCAAGCAGGGACAATTATTTTGCAAGTTGGTGTCATCTTAATGTGCAGAAGAAATGGTTTCATGATTTAAAATTGTAAGGAAAAAATATCTATTTTAGGTTAAAATCTGTGGATTGTTCTCCCCCCTCACCTTTTGCCATTGACATGAAACTCTTCCTTTGCAGACAAATCATATGGTTTAAGTTGTTGTGCACCATGGAATATAAGGATGTGAGTTCTTAGTAAATTTTTCCTGGGTTGTGCACATGCCTTTAGCTCCAGAAAAGGGCATGATGAAGTGTGGTGGATCATGCAGCACGTGGCCGGTTTCAGGTTGAGCTTTTATTCCAGTAGAGATTGTATTGTCCTTGAGCTTGTATTCCACAGTAGAATCAAACATGAATCCAATTGAAACTCCAGTAATTAAAATATAGTCAAAAGATTGATACTGCAAGACTTTAGGGTGAGTCTTAACTTCTTTGGGCCTTCAGAAGGTTTGGAAATTGTATTGCTCAGAGCTTCATTGTTCTTGAGTGCAAAATTACCTTTGTTTTCACCCTGTGTTGGTAGCCCCTGGAAGCTTTGTGCATTGACATGCTGAGCAGAGCTGAGAGAGTTTATGATTTTAATGGAAAGAGTGAAAAACAAGGAGAGTCTTAGATGATGCCAGGACAGACTCAGCAGGGAAAAAGGGAATGGTTGATTATCAAATGGAAATTTGGGGAGATTTGAGACCCCGTGTGACCTGTGAACAAGGGCCCCAGCATGACATATATAATTAAGATTTTAGTCAGCAGAATGGTGATTACTTATGCCATAAAGTCTGAGAGTTTTACGTTTTACCGTCACTTCCATAAAGTAGTTTGTATGGCAACTGTTGTTGCTTGTGAGTCATAAGCAGTAATCTTAAGATCTTATCAGTAAAATTTTATGCTGTGCACTCAGCATTGAGTTTGATATACAGAACACCCAAAATGTTCTACAGGAAAGTTTATTTACTAACAGTTCAGAGGGTTTTGCATGTTTATTGTCGGTAGTTCTCATTTTCTGCATCTGTAAATCTACTCTTTAGTTATTTCGTTGCTATATATAGTCAAGAAAGGAAGATATTTTAAAACACACATAAAAAGCCTGTAAGTATTACTTGTAGTAAAATTCAGTATCTAAACAAAGTGCACCTAAGATTTAGTGCCTTGAAACTTTGCAGTTTATAGGAAACTTTACAGGAGATAAAAAACATGTGCTCTGCAGTGGATGAAAGCTGATAACTTTTCCCATATGAAAAATATGGGATTTTAAAAACAGGTTCATGATTTAAAACATTATAAATATGATTATAATGTTATGTTGCTTTGGTATGTTGCTTGTCCTGCTCCAAAAGTTAGATTATTTCTGGAAGAGGAAAGCCTTAACTTTTGTGGTTATAAATTAAAAAAAAAAAAAAAAAAAAAACAACCCAAAACATTCCTGAGGTGTTTGCTTTAGCAGTCAAGAAGTAATCTGCTTGCCAAGTGACTGCTTTTCTATCACTGGTATATGCAATTTAAAAAAAGACTATTCTACTTCACAGAACTGATAGAGTGGAAGAGAGAAAGGGATTGTTTTCTCTTCTGGATATGTTTGCAATACCCTTCATGTTCTCTTCGTGTTCCTGATGGAAAGATCAGTGGTGAGTCTACCAGGAGAAGAGACAAAACCATGTTGGAGAGCATATTGGAGAGGCTTTTGATGCTGTTGATTGCATTGTTAGTTTCCACTCACCTGGCTTCATTCAAGGAAAGCTCATGTGTGCTAGCATATGTATTTTGTCATTAAGTCTGTCGTGGAGCTCTCTGTCCTGCAAAATGCATTAAATAGTCATGTGGGATTTTTCATGCCTGGGACTTTAAGAATTTTTTCTGTACTTGATTTCTTTACCAAAAAAAATGGAAAATTGATTCCAAGGTGCTTTATAAGAGGGCCTATTATCCTATTCTTTATCTTGCCTTGACCTTCTCTACTGTTATTGGTAAGATGCTAGATTTTTAATTTTGCTCCTAGCGTAGTAGATTCTGTGATTATGTAGAAGTGCATCCTGAAATGTTCTCCTCACTGGAAGGAGCACTCTGTGATGTGCCGTGAGAAGAATTCCACCTAAGGAATTACGGTTTTAGATTTTTCAGCTGTTCCTAAAATTTGTCTTCAGACGACTTACAGGTATTTGAAACACATAAAAATACTAAATGGACTGGCCCATACCATGTATCTGACATCTTGCACAGCTTTTCCATGGTTTTGAGCATTTTTCAATAGGACACAGCTGCTACTCGAGTGATACTGTTAAAAAAAGGTCTTTACCTAATGACACAGGATAGATAAAGGAAAACAACTTCCTTTTTTCTCTGCTCCTGCCAGCGTTCACCTGTATTACTTTCTTTTTTTGCCCTGAAATAAAGTAGTATTGATAATGAAGCATCATTTCTGAATTGCTTGGGTGTGAACATCAGCTGTAATTAGTTAGGAGACATTTCTGTTCCTATCTTATAGTGATGGACAAAAGTGAAGGCATTGTGAATAAATTCAAATATGTTCTGTGCACTTCTATGTGAATATGCTTAGAGGTGTTGGAGTAACAAATTATAAATTAAAAAACTTGTTGCTTTGAGAAAAGAAGAAATATTTTTTTTCAAGTCCTTCAAGCAGTAAAGTCACAGGCATCATACAGGTTTGTGTTGTACTTAATGTTTAATCTCACTGTAGTGAGGAGTGCAGTCAAGATGAAATGTAAGTACAGAAGAGCATTGGGATAGGAGGAGGAGATGACCTTCCCAAAGTCATTTTATGTTTCAGTAATATCAGCTGAAATATCGACTCTTGAGTATTGTATTCAGTTTCAGTCCCCTTACTCTCTAAAGTGAGATTGAAGAAAAATTAGTAGAAGTTTTTCAAGAACCCAAGTAATGGAAATGATGACTTCTGTATGAAGGAATACTGAGAAGTTAAAACATCACAATATGTATGACTGCTGTTTGAAGAATGGAATAAAAATAGTATCTTGTCAGCTCATTATGATCCATTAATTTCAGTGGAAATTTTTACCTAGACCAGCTAGAAATCCTACAAGAGTAGCATGAAATTATGGATGAAAAAGCCTAATCCATATGGATTTTCCTGCCTATCCTCTGCTGTGAAACAAGATGAAGAGAATAATTGAAATACCACCATAATGCATTTTAACTGAACCAGGTAGTGTTGTTCCAACACACAATTAGCAGCTGGTGTCCAAATGGCCACTGCAGTTTTTCTATCATCGTATTTCCATCTATGCAAAAAACTGCTGAGAAATTTTGTTGTAATATGGAAGGAACAAGGTTGTGTTGTTTTGTTTACTGATAGTATGGAGCTAACTGTGGCTGTCAGTGAGCACTCAAACTTTCTTTTTAAAAATTGCTGTGAATGTTTGTACTTTTGCCAGTTAATCTGAGAGTAGGAATGCCAATGAGGAGAATAAAATATGGAAAATAATGCTGTGTTTTATATAGCGCCTGCCATGCTCTAGAATATTGGAGCACTTACTAAATAGATGCTGAGATGGATAAAATATGACAGTGCCTATAAGCAAATACATCACCTGCTAAGCTTTCAGCAATATAACTGGCATAAAGCCATGAGCACCATTAAAACTGCTACTGAAAGAAAGACTTGGCTAGACCTCTAAGGAATAAGCCCTTAATATGTGCTTCATTAAAAAAATTGTGATAATGATCACAGAAATTATAACAAACCACAATAAGACTGGAAAGACCTTGAGATACTGACTAGTCTGGCCCCCAAAGCAGGTTGAATTTTACACCTGTTTCTTTTTAGCACAGCTGTTTAGAAATCTGCATGAAATAATAAAACTACGATAGGGTCTGCACAAGCAGTCTCTTACAACGTGTCACTGTATTTGTAGAAAGAGTTCTCCTTACAACTTCCACAAATTTTTTTAACTTTGGTTTTGGTAGGTGAATTGCTGCATGTCCTAGCCAGGGTGCAGTGGAGACAAGGTTAATCCAAAGTGTGTTCTACTTCTTTCAGATCTGATGATGATGGTGAAAGTGTCTTTGTTTCCTCTCTGGCTATAGTATATAGTGCATTCAGTACTTGGTACATTCAATACTTCTACATAATTCCTTCTTTGAGACTTGTAATTTCTTCTACTGTCTTTGCACACTTCAAATTGTTTTGAGTTTTTTTGTATTTTGCATTTTTTTTAATGGTTATGCCAAAAATTTCACTTATTTATTCCTTCCTGCTAAACAGGACAGGAATGCTTCCTATTTTTTGTGGTAGATATTCCTGTTTATATAACCATATGATGGCTCTTTCCTGTTTTTTTGAATCCTATTTTGAACTTTTAAGGAGCTCATGGTCTATTAGAAGCCCTGATTCCCCTCTGAGGAAAGTGTTGTCTGTCTAGTAGTTTATTTGCTCTGCTGTTGGTGTGCAGCTGGCTTTGACAAAGTATGGAAAGTTGTGCTTGCCCCTGACAAATTGTTCTGTTATTTTTATGAGTACTTCTCTAGTTTGACAGAATGATTTTGGGTTCCAGCCCTGTTATCCAGCATACCTGCAGTGTTGATCTGTAGATTGAAGCATGTCCTCTGTTCAGTTCTGTAGGTTGCTAAGGAAAACACTCCCTGAAACTGGACCAAGTTCAGATCCTTGCTAAAACCCACTCAGCAAAGCATCTTGTGTTTGACAGAGAGCTATTAGCGATTTTTTGGGTTCATAAAATAAAATTTTGCGTTCATTCACTGGTAGTTTTCTGTAGAAAAACACCTGCTTATGAGAAAGCATATCTGGGGGAGTCAGCTGCCTTTTCTTTGGTAATACATGCTGGAAAGCATAGAAGGAAAATTAGCAATCTTGTGGTTTCTGGCCTGTGCTACCGTTTCCCCACTGTTTCTCAGTGGGATAGAACAAAAGCTGAATTTTTTAATGATCTGGTGATGCATAAGGAGCAAGTAGGAATAGTAAGTGCAGAACAAGACTTGATTTTTGCTGAATGATCTCATGGCACGAAAAGAAAAGTTGGAGGTGCTTGCTTGCTCATTAGTACCTTCCTATTTGCCAATAGTTGAATGGTCAGGTAAGGATATTCTGTGACTGTTTTAGTAGCTTTAATAATCAGGCTTCTGTTGGACTTCTGTAATTACTGGATGCTTATAACAATACAGATCACAGTTGCTATAGAAGAGACAAATATGAAAGTATCCTTTTAAATATCAAATCATAGTATTTTGTTTCAGAACTTATATTTCACTTCTTCACTGGTGTGTGTTTTGTGTCATTTGTATCTATAGGAAGAAGCATGTCATGGAGTAACTTTTATGTCCTGAAGGCATTATGTGACATACTGAAAAATATGCACAATTCAATGTAAAATTTCCTTTTTTTTTTTTCCCAAGAGAGAGAGGGCCGAACACAGCAGCATGACTAGAGCTAGACATAAAGTCATTGGTATTCCTACTGCAGATGATTTCTTGTTTGCCCGTGGAATTGAAACAAACACTAATTGAGATAAATCCAAGTCTGCTGATATTTACATTAATTGCCCACAGATTGCTAATAATAAACTTGTGGGTTTTGAGAGAAATAATAGAAATTGGCATGACAGTTGTACTGAGTGCACTAAATTTGATGCCCATGGAACTTAAATTGAGTAAAGTGTGGATACCTTTAGGATGGAGATGAATGTGGTAATTATTTGAACAATTGAATGCAGGACATTCTTATGGAGATGTAATTTTATTTACCCAAGATATTTTTGAGTGTACCTGGTATGTCAAAATGCTGTGTTCTAAAGTTTTCAGTAAACAGATTTGAGTTCAGGTCTTAAGCTGCAAATTCCTGCTGTGTGAGATACACCCAGTGCAGTGCAGGATTCAGGTGTCAGAACTGTGCATGATTTTGTAGTTATCTTTGTAAGGCTGAACCTGGCAATGAGTTGGGTGCCACCCTTCTCAAAGTGGTGAATTTCAGCCTTAAGTGTGATCACTGGACACATCAAAAGATATATTTCTTTTATTTATTTTTGCAATTTATAACAAATTTGTAGAAGACACTGCAAAAAGCACATCAGGTTAAAAGACCACTGAAATTTACCTCTTGTTTTTCTGGCGAAACATTATGATTTACCCACTTTACATGGTATCCAATTAACCATAAGAGCAGAGAAGTAATTTGAAAGTATGAAAGAGACATTAGAAGAGCCTTCCTTAGTTTGCTACTCTGCTGTGAGGAGAAGCTGGCTTGAAGACTTTAAGGAAAATAAGTCTTATTGAGTGCTTTATAGTTATTTTATCTTAAATTCATGTACTGCTAAAGAAGACTGAAGGCTCACAACAGGTCTCTGACAGCAATGATAACACAGGAAACTATCTTTTTTCTACCTCTATCTTAATTAAATAGCATCAGCCTAGAAGAAAGAGGTGGTAATTTTTTATTGTTATTTTTTTCTGCCTGTACACAGTATTTGATCTTGTTCTGTAATTATGAACAGAGGTGCTGATTGTAATGGTGTATTTTATGTAAGATTTTGCAACAGTCTGTGATTGAAGACCCCTCCACTGGATGTAATTCTTCTTTAACTGATGTTGAAATGTTAACATCATGCCTTGATTGCTTTCCTTTCCTTTGAGCTGTGCTTCTAGTAAGAAGTAAATAAGAGCTGAAAAGACTGACTTCAGTTTCATTTTGTTTAAATTCTGGTCTTCACAACTCTTTGGTAAACTTTGCTACACAGTAAACTCACTCAACTTTTTTTGCTAAATAACTTGCCCTAAACAAAAAGTTAATTTTTCTTTGGTGGCATTGCTCTTCAGCTCTGAGGAAAATTTAAACATTCCTATCCAGTCTATTGATCCTTATTTATCACAACTCCTCTCTCTGGTGTCAAGAAGTGAACCACACACTGAAAGCAATCAGAACTGCTTGAGTCAATCTAATTATTTCTCTGTCTCCCAGCAGATGACAGAGAGAGGAAGTGGAAAAGGAGAGTTTCTAGCCCAGATGCCAGTAAGTGCATTGGAATGGCAGAAATTAAATGGCAGAAAGGTCCAGGATAGCAGCTTTTACTTTCAGAATTAAAAAGCCTTCATCTTGAGACCTTTCATCCTTGGCTGGTGAGGTAGAAACATGTGGAAATGTTTAGTTGTAATTTACAAATATGAAAGTGCCACATGCAAATTTTAGAGGTACTGAAGTTAGGTGTTTGTGCAATTATGTATAGAAATTGTTGCAGTTTTGCTTACATGTTTTTGAATAAATTGCAAGTTCACATTTGGGTATTCAGTAGATTTGTAGATGAATCAGGTTGATCAGATGTGATAAATATGATTTTGTCTACTCATCCTCAAAAGTAGTGTCCAAATATTCATATTTTAATGCTGCATATAAAATGAGATGATGTGCTAGGCCAGATTTTGTTATATCGTATTGTAAGCTGGACAAATTTCCTGTAAATCTTTTGATTCTTTGAGTATAAATGGTATAGTAACATGAAAATAAAGTTAATATTTTTTTAAGACCAAATAAGATAAGAGCTACAGAGAAAAATACCCCCAAAATGAAAACAGAGTCAATCCCTGTGTTGCTTACGTGATAGCCTATACTTGGGAAATTGTACCTTTGAGCTAGCAGGTACAGAGAAGAAAACAATTCTGAGCCATCATTTTTATTTATTAGCTCTAGGCAGTGGTCCCTGGCATTCCAGGAATGTAATAGGAAAGTTTTGCAGTGAAAAAATATTGGCACACATCATAAATCTGTGGCTGAGTTAGGTGTTGTGTAGATGCTGGTTATGTTTTTCTTTGCTAAATAAAACCTGATTTTCCTTACCTGGAGCTTATTGTAGTAGTAGTCTTTTGGTTTTTTATTTATGTGTGGGAGAGGGGGCCGTACCTTTTTGCCATAAAGCTAATTCATTGTGGCCTTCTCAGGTCCCACGTAGTTGATTCTGGTCTCAGCAAGTCACTGTTTCCCACCTTATTGCACATTGAGACCTACATCTCTGTTCATTAATGATTTGGTTTCTCAGTATATTACAATGCTTTTAAATTCCACTCTGGATTTGGTTTTCCTCTGCCCACTGGTCATCGTAAAGATTATAATGTAGGATTATTTAGCACTTATATGTGGTACCTGTCACTACTGACCTCACATTTGTTTCTGATTGCCTATGCTGGCAGCACCAGGCATGACAATTTCCCTTTCATGTGCTGTATCTTCATATTTTGTCTTTAGTCTTCCTGGATTCAAGGGCTACTGTAGTGGTAACAATGCATGGTGTAGTAGACAACCTCTGGCTGTTTCATGACGTTGGTGAGGCTTGCTTTCTTTTTCCTTTACTCTGAAGCTGTTGTGGGCCTTGTGTGAGCTCTGCTGAGCCAGTTCAGCAAATGCTGGCTGCTGTGTCAGGCTGGCATCAAACATTTTGGCCCCTGCAGAGCCAAATCATAAGGCTGATGGTGTGCTGTGGCTTTTGGCCAAGTTTTCACTGGTAAATATGATTAAAAGACTCTTAATTGCTTGCTTTAGCTCTTGTAATGTGTTATGTTTGAATCTCAGATGACTGTTAGTTCTCACAGGTGATACAGGAGAGATAACCACCCATGTAATTCTCTTTTCCCTGGCTGGACTGGGAGGCTGACATGATTCACTCTGCGAAATCACTGAGGCAAAATCAGCAGTGGGGTTAGGTACAGTGTGAAACTTCCCCAAAGGAGGTCACCAACAAATAGAGTTTGGTAGATGACAAGTTGACTGTGAGCCAACAGTGCCCTCACAGCCAGGAGGGCCATGGTGTCCTGGGGTGCATTGGGAAGAATGTGGCCAGCAGGTTGAGGAAGGTGATCCTGTCCCTCTGCTTGGCCCTGGTGAGGCCACATCTGGAATGTGGTGTCCATTTCTGGGCTCCTCAGTACAGGAGAGACAAGGAGCTCCTGGAGAGATTCCAGTGGAGTGCCACAAAGATGATTTGGGGTCTGGAGCATCTCTTATGAGGACAGACCATGGTATCTGGGCCTGTTTAAGTCTGGAGAAGAAAAGACTGAGAGGGCATCTCAATAATGCATATAAATATCAAAAAGGCAGGTGCCAAGAGGATGGTGCCAGACTCTTTTCAGCATTGCCCAATGACAGGATGAGGAGCAGTGGCTATAAAATAAAATACAAGAAGTTCCATCTCAACATGAGGAAGAAGTTCTTTAAGTTTTAGGTGACAGAACTCTAGAGCAGGTTGCCAAGCTTAACAATTCTTTGCTTCTGTCATACAATTTCTTCATTGAAGTAAATGCTGTCCTTGGTTTTGGTAAACTGTGACCAGAGGTGAAATACTATTTAGAGGATGACAATTTGTGAATGCCATGCTGGATTTTAGGCCAACCCTGCCATGGAACAGGTACAGCAGCAATGGTCAGTCCATCCAGTTTTGCATTTCCCTGTTTGCCTCAATAAAACTTCATTTATATACCTTTCCTATACCATCTTCCTTGAGTGCCTTCTACTTCTGCAGTTGATCTCTCCTGATCAAGCTGAAAACATAATTTTAATTACAATAACATTGAAGTTTGAGCCACAATACAAGCAGAGCAATGGCTCTGTAATTCTTGCTCAAGGAATGTAGGTTTGAACCTTAAAAATCTGCACATTCAAGGACAAGATTGTTTTGATGGGAATATCTCACTTTTTCTGAGCTGTTCATTGTGGTTCCTAATGGGCAGTTCTGGCAAGCTGCTCTCAAAACATTTTGATTCTGTTCACAGTTAGCAGTTATACTTGTTGAGCTGTTGATAAAATGATATTGCAAACAACAAAAAATTCTGAACACAGAGAAAAATGGCAATATAGTCAAAACAATTTGGGAAAAAAAAGGTGAAAGCCAAGAAGTTGAAAGACAGTGCTTTTGACTTGGGAGCTGCTGCACTAATGGGTATAAATTATGCAATACTTTTCCCATGGGCATACTGTAGAGCTTAACTGGTTAATGGCTGAAAAGCACTTTGAGATCCTGTGTAGAGATGTGCTTTGGAAAAGCAGAGTGCTGCTTAATGGAAGTCTAAATGCTGCTGCATCACACTGTTCTGGTATGTCTGTGAGTCCAATTGGTGTCAATAGTGATTAAACCTATGGATCACATTGTTGGACATGTTTAACATTTGGCAAGGTGAGTATGGGTATGTTTTGGTAAACCAGAATAAATTATTAAATTGCTTTATTTGACAATCATCATATTTAATCCAAATTTTAGATTAGTTTTTATATACTGTGATGCTTTGGATGCTTTTCAGGTTTGCTTACAGTGAAAACTAGCATTGCCTACTTAAAAACTAAGCCTTCAAATTTATTGTATAAGGAGTGCTATGTAAAATTATAGTGTACCTGGCCCTAAAACATACTTACATTATAAATATATAAAAATTAAAAATAAATTTGGAGTCTGACTGAAGTGCCTTTTTCTTAAATCTTTTTCTTTTGCAAGTTCCTCTTAAGGAGAAATGATACTTGGAAACTCTTGGAAGTGATTTAGGTCTTCAGTCTGTTCAGAGAGTATAGATTTTAACATCTGATTTTACAGAGTGGTTACAGTTTTGTCTTTGCTTTTCTTCATTATGATTTGTGAGGAAACCTCAAGAATAATGTGCTTTTTTGGTTTTGTGTGTCTTTCCCTTGTGCAAATTGGTTTTTTTTCCCCATTTACTTATGTCAAATTTCAATAATAAGTGGTTTCTGTCATGACAATACCTTTTAGCTCACATGCTACCTGGTAAGCAAGTTTATTTGCAAAGAATGTCACTAGGAGAAATGTCTTGAAGGAATCAATACCTAAAAGCATGAATTCTAGACCTAGAGCAGCACATAGTCCCTTTTAGAAGTTAGTACCTGTTATTACTGAGTGTGATGTTTTACTCACTCATTAATTTACTGTTTTCTTCCAAAGCTTATGAATGTGAACAGGCAAATGAAAGTGATTTAAAAAATTTTTTCCTTCCTGTTTTCTCTTTCAAGTGCTTAGTGTGCACTGCCCTAGCTTGATATCTTATTGCTAACCCCTTTGTATGGCTGCCAAGTTTTCTTGCATAATTTTCTTGACAAATGGTTTGCTCATTAATATTTCAGGCCTGTTCCAACCAACCTCAGACAAGTGGTATGCCCCAGGCAGGGAAATGTAGTTCCTTTCTTAGGAGCCTTCTAATCTTTTCCTTAAATGCTTTGTCAGAGCCCATGACAGATAAATGAAGATGGTGCAGTTCAAACTAGAGATGACTTATTTGTACACACGTGACCCTACGTTTTCCAGCTGGGAGATACAGTACTGCAGTGGAGTCTCCACTGCAAACATCCACATACTCTCTTCTTTATCCATCCTGAAGTCTGTGAGACTTATTGATTCTGAAGGGGAATCTGTAGAGATATTTGTCTCTCTTTTTTTGATTGGCTGTTGAAATATACATAGTCCTGATAAAGGCTCTGTCTGTTCACACTTTCATTATTTCTGTAACAGAGACAGACCAAGGAATGATACCACAGCTGAGTTAGAGCTTAAGTTGAGACCAAGTTAATATCACAGCTAGGTCTGAGGTGCAGATCTCTGGTGATATTTTGGCCTAAGATGATAGCAAATTTGTGAAACTGATCTCTTTAAAGCTTGATGTGACGAAAAATTGATATGACACAAAACTTGCAATATTCCTGCTGCTACTTAGGGTTGAAACATCCTATTGTTGATTACATACATATTACAGCCATGAAATAACTCCTGGGTCTTAAATACTAATTATGCTTGCTGGTTTATAATACTACTTAAATTATTCTAACTATACCATGTTGGCTAGGGTACTACTAAGGAGAGCATCCGGAGATCTGTGGTAAGTCATAGATTTCCCCAGTTCTCCAGAAGAACGGAATAACAATCAGTACTATGGGGATACAGCAGGTAAAGCTGAAGACTTTCTCATTTGTGGATGAACTTAATGGTTCATGTTTGCTGCCTCCTCTGGCATGTCCTGGCTAAATAATTTGGTTTCCCCTGCTGTCTTTTCCACTGTCACTAGGTCTGCACGTGTCCCATTCTTGGTATTTAATAACCTTTTTAAAAAAGGTATTACTCCCTCTTCCTGTTGAGGCGGGATGAGGTCTCTGAAGTTTTATTATGCCCAAATGGTGTAGCTAATCAGTGAGAACTAAGAAGGTACCCCACTACAATAAATACTGCTAATATTTAATTTCTAAACAAATTTATTTTTACTTATATGAAACTCTGTAGGAGTAAAATTCTTGTGGTGTATGCATCTGTAAAAACACATAATGAGTTGCAGGTACTGAAGGAAAAAAGAAGGCAGAAGGAATAGTGATAATCTTGCAGTGAGGATTTTATAGGTGTTTAAGTGTCTCTGTCCCTTTCATCTGACAGTTATTTACAAATGCAGAAAGCTGTTTGGCAGCACTTTCAAGGCACTGGAAAAAGAATATTCCCTCAGCAGCCAAAGGTAGTGTTTTTTCAGGTTGCATTCCTTGAAAACTGGATATATTTAAAGGCAGTAGACACATTTGAGAATATTTGAGAATAATTTCTGCATTGCCTTTTCACAGTCTATAATTTGTAATGAAATGTATTCAAAATATGTTTGTGTAATGAGGATTTTCCCTTAAAATAAGGCATTGACTTTTAGCTGTTTTGTCTCATTGTGGAGGTAAGGAAGAACACAGGAATGTTGGCAGGAGATCAGGTCACAGCTATTTAATTTTTAGTAGCTCTGCCTGCCTTAGTTATATGCATTATTGGAAGTTACCACTAAAGGGCCTTATTGATATTTCTTCAGTAAATAAACTCTGTTTTAGTTTGTGGGGAAAAAAAAAAAATTAAGGTATAAATGAAAGAAAAACAGATTTTTTTCTGATGATGTTCCTTAATTTAATCTTCTGTCATGCATATATATAATTTCTTTTTCCAACCATAGTTTCTTTCCTCAGAATTTGCCTATTTTGTTTTTATTCATTTTTTTTAAAGTCCAAATGAAAAGAGTGTCATCATGCTTTTCACCTTATACTTCTCAATTACGCGTGTTAGAGAGTTTGGTGCCTTTCCACCCACCCAGAAGTCTATGTTGTATACTCTTAATACTCTATGTTGTATACATTTTTTTTTTATCTTTTGAAAAAATATATACTGTCTCAATAATTCAGCAATTTGATGTACCTGATTAGCTTGCTGATTACAAATTCCAGTGTGTAGATAATCTACTGAATTGTTTAAAACAAATTCACTGTAACTTGTCTTGTAATCTGATTAAATGAGTCTTTGAAATGATCTCATACCAGTAGGCAGCACAGCTACAAAATTTGCAAGTGTTTTGGCTACTGAAAAGCATTTTACTTGCTTTGAATCGTGTCTGGAAGCATTATCCTTTTAGTTAGCGGGAAACTTATGGATAAACCTGAACAATCCTGGAGTGACACTGTTTAGCAGGGAAACCAGAGCCTGCATCAGCCTTTGGAGGCCTGCTTGGGGCACTGAAACTTGTTGTATTGGGATAGCATTTTGTCACCATTTGGAATATCAAACCTGCAGCTGGATGGTGACTGAACTCAAGGGATGATGCAAGACATTTTGAAATGGATGCTTGCCCAGAGGTACATTTCCTTCTCCAAAGACTTGCTGCTCACTGTGGTTATCTTGGCCCACCTTGCAGTCCTGAGGGAGTGGTGCAGGTGGTTGAAGGTGTGCCACAGCAGTGGGGACTGTATTTTCTGTGTTTGCTTCCAGGTGCTCATGTGTCTGAGACAGGCCATGGGATGCTGGCCTTTGTTCAGACATTCAGCATCTTCTGCATCAGTGGAAAAGGAGCATGGTTGTTCATACCTTTCATATTTAAGAAGCTCTTATGTGTAGCACTGAGAGAAAGCAGGATCATGCCTTATCCCAGGAAAGGGTTTTTAGTTTTCTCTCTCAATCTTGCAAGCCTCAGAATGTTGCCCAAGGTGGCATTGTGATTAATGTATCACCATTACAGAGCAGACAGCCAGCCAGCTTATGACATATTTTTGCTTCAGTCAAGAAAAATAACAAAATAACAAAATAACAATAAAAAGTTCTTCTGTGTGTTTCTGGAACTTACTGACAGATTATTAACTAGATGAACTCCAAGTACATGAAAAAATTAAGAGCCAAATACTAGAAAGCTATATTATCTTGCCAATGCTTTGTAGTTCATGAAGTACTTTAATGGCGTTTGGCCATCATCAGGGATATCTGATAATATTCTGCCCTTGGAAGGTCAGGTTCTAAAATGGATCCATTCTAATTTATCTGCAAGGCTATTTCAGAAGTCTGTGTGTGTTATATAAATCCAGCATGCTCAGTAGAAGTCTGTTCTGGTGTGCAGCAATGTATCATCATTTTAAAATGAGCATTAAAAATCCGAGCTTATTATTAGTTTTGCATGCAAAACAATTTATGTTATATCCTATGAAAGGCAGATATGGTCATGGCAATACAATGATATTTGCTGCTGTATGCCTACATAGTTTTCAAAACTAAAATTCAATGCTTAGCTAAATTGCTAAGCAGACTGGTAAATGTCCAATTTTAGCAGCCTAACATATGTTTATAATTTTTGTTTCAACATATGCTATGTTGGTTGAACTCCCCTCCCCACACATACGGTAGATAAAAGCTGTCACATCACAAAATGGTGGCAGCCCAACTTTTCTAACATTTTCCATGGCACTTCAGAGTCTTGCATTAATTAGCTATTCTTGGATAGGAGACAGACTCTCATCTTTGTAGAATTTTGGTTTCAAACCCATCATGTACTTGGGTTTATGTATGCAGTAGCCCATCTGTGTTTCTGCAGCCATAAGCTGTAAAAAGCACAGGGCAGAGAGAAACGCGGTCAGCAAGAGCGAGGGTGCCCTTGGCTCACAGATGCAAACACCGAGCAAATGGCCCCACAAGCTGGCCCCTAGTTTGCTCAAACAGGAGCGTTGTCCCCCTTCCACTTTCTCAGGAGATATGAGTGAATAAAACAACATTGGTGCACAGCACTGTCTCCTTTCATTGTGGGCTGCTAAATTGCCCCTCTTTTCTCCTCCTTTTTCAAAGCAGGTGTAAGGAGGAATTTCACTGAGTCTATGATTCTTTCCTAAGCCTCAGCTGGGTAGTGGAGAATTGTGACAAATACCACTGCAGCTGTGATAATGCTGTCTTAATCCTTGCTGCACTATGACATGGAAACCTGGATTTAGACATGAAAGGACATCCCTTAACAGTACAGCAGTATGATCCCTTATCAAATCAAACTGCCTTTTGCATGTGCTCCAAAACCATGGTATTTTTTGTCTGATGTATTCTGTCTGCTATTTCCCTGTTGTCAGGCTCCTGACTGTGGTGTACTTTTAGCATGTGTAATGTCTGCTGGGCTGCTGCATGGGGAACAGTTGGTTTTCTGTACAGGAGGAAGGAGCCTTGCCCATCAATTAAAACTGCTGTAGAAATGTCATAGGGTCTGTGATACATGACTTATGTTGGCAGGTGTGGTTGTATCTGTGCCTGGTCTATGCACAGCACGGACAGGGTTGTTCTTATGCCTTTTCACCCCTGGGTGGTGTGGATGCCCCCTCCTGTCCTCTGGTCTGCCTTGGAGCTGCTCAAAAGCATGAGCTAGGTGCAAGTGTAGTTCCAAGTAATGCATGGTGTCATTCCTATCCAAGACTAGAGTTGTAGTAGACATCTCAGTATGGAGATTGAGGTCCAGCAACCTGAGCCATGGAGCTTCAGGGGAGCTGCTGAGGTACCCTGAAATGTGTCCATGGTGCTCTCTGGCTGAGGACATGTGTATTAGGAGATGGTGGGCCTGGTGCTTGCATGTTCACCTGCAGAGCTTTGAGAAACCCCATGGAGAGCTGCCAGCAGAACAGCCTGCTTCCAAACCCCTGCATCTTCATCCAGAGCCCTGTGTTGGCTCCCAGCTGCGAGCCAGAGCCACTGCCAAACCCAGAGTGCAGGATTCACTGGTGATGCTGGTGGAGGGCTTTGCCATTCATGGTAGATGCCAGTGGTGGTAGTTCAATGTCTATTTCTGGTTTATGTATTTGTTTTCAGCTTCAGAACCTGCAGCTGCTGTTTGGCTCACTGTTCTTGTTAGCTGGCTGGCAGGCCTTGCTGTGGGATTCAGGTTTTGTCAGTGTGCACAGAAAAGAGTTTTGTTTCCCTGCCAAATGAAAAGTATGGTGGAAATAAAGGAAGAAAATGATACATTTAAACTGCTTTTCCAGACGTTTAAATAAACACAGATGGAAATAAATAAGCATAAATGCATAAATTTCTGTTTATTATATGAGAACATAAGTAATTAGTGTGTTCTTAACACCAAGTATTTATTGCTAGAAGAAAGGTAAAGAGATGTCTTTATTTTCCAGTGTTGCTCTCTGCCTTGGTAAACATTACTTTGGTTTGAAGATTTTGTGTACAGTCTGCAGAGTGTAAACATATTTTACTTTCTTCTCTGTGGTTTCTCTGGCCAAATGTAACTTATCACTAGTTGACTTGAACTAAGTCCAATACCATTTTTCTGTAATGATTCTGAAAGAGGAATACGTGACTCTGTGGTGGGAGAGGGAAGTAGCAGAGTGTTGTTGTAGGACTAGAGTGTTTCTGGAACTCTGGTTGTGATACCATGTTAGGGGAACACTTAGTGCTTGCTTGCTGTTGTTTGCAGTACTTGGACTCATCTGAAAACTATAACTTTTCTTATTACTCACATTACTTACTGCTCAGATTTTGCTTTGGATTAGAATAATAATGCACATAATAATGCCATTTAACTATTTAAGGCACAGGCATAATGTTAAGATAAAAACTCTGATACAAGTTCAGTAGGTTTTTCTCCTGTACAGGTTTGTTAGGAGTATATATCACTTGCTTAGAAAAAAGAGTGTTTCTGAACTATCAGAAACTGATAGCAGGCTTCCTCATTACAAATACTGAAATATAATCAGGTAAGCCCTTGAAGATGTATATACTAGAGTCTCCCTTAAAAATAATGAGTCTTAAACAAACAAACAAGAGTGCCTCCCTAGTACTGGTGGTGCATGTTCTTATTTCTTTTTCCATAAATTTATAATCATCAAAACTGTTTATGTGAAAGTTAAGCTTCTCATGAGGTTGTCTGATTCTCAGAGGAATGATATTTAAGAAAGCAGCAAACATCACAAGAATCACGATAAAGTTATGGTAGTTTTTGTACATTACGGTTATGTGTAAGTTTTGAATTGAAGTTTTTAGAAAAATAAATGTATGGGCAGATGGTGATATTTACTTAAGGGAAGCTGAATTCATTATCTGACTAGGACTGGGTATTTCAAGCAGCTGTTTGAAAATGAGAACTCACTTTCCATGAAGGAGAACGTATGGGGTCTCTTTTCAAAATGTAAGACTATTCCTTGCTTAGCCTCTATCAGAGTGGCTTCTGATATGTATGTGAATTCATTTATTGAAGAACATTCTCAGTAATGATCAAGAGCTAATTTGATGAAATAGCTTTGTAAACTCTTTACTGCCCCCCTGCCCAAGGCAGTCATTCTTAAAAGTTTTGAAACTAGATAAAATTTATAGCTGTTACTTATTTCTAAAGTTATTCCACCCAAAAAAGGATTAAACTGAATATTCAGTAATCTTATGCTTCCCCACCAGGATTAATTTCTGTCTACTCAACTTGCCTTTATTTTGATTAATTGAGATACAATGACTTGAGGAAAAAGACCTATGGAAAACTTCTAGATACAAGCCAGAATAAAAGCCAAATGTGACCATACTAATTATCTTTTACAGATTTGATTTTTTCTGGGACTCCCTATTTTAGTATGTCTGTTCATTTGCATATGTATTTTGAAGCATGAGAGTATGAAAAATAGTCTCACCTTGTTTATTTTGTTACTTACACTTGTTTTCCTTATGTTCCTGTGGAAAGCTAGCCAGATACTGTAATCCTAAAGACTGTATCCCTTGAAGACTGTGGTGCATTTATTATTGCTTATGTCCTTTCTTCCCCTAATTCTTTAAGATGACTTTCGCAGAAAATTCTTTCACTCAGAAAACCTGTGGCCCTGTAATTCTTGGTTCATAAAGAAGTACAAGCCAGTTTGTAGCAGATGCCTTTCCCTGGTCACTTAACTTCTAATGCCTCTGCTTTCCCATGCCATAATAAGCAAATTTTAATGCTTAATTATTTTACTGGGACCTTTGCTAATATTTCTGAAGCCCATCTATAGATTTTCAAGTAATTTTTCATCTCAGAATGGGCTTATGCATAAGGAGTGACTGAAAGGTTCATCACTCTCAAAACTCTTTGGTTTTGGAATTATCTTTGAGCTCTACAGAGAATGCAGCTGTGTACACATGAAGCACAAAGCCTGTCTGTGAACAGGGAGGATGTGTAAAGATGGCCCTTTGATGGGAAATGAGTTCTTCAGTTCAGACAACTTGAAGAATCTCATCACTTTGCCTTCCTGGTATCTGACAGGCCTGCCTTCCCTGTACAGCCATGGAAGCTGTGCAAGCAGCCATCCTGGGGAACATGTGGAAAAAGGGGCTTTGTGATCACTGCAAAATTCTAACATTGGTTCTGACTTTATGCAGTCTTTATGGTGAATCTTGTGCAATACTTATATGTGAATTTAATAAGCTGTTTATATATAAATATATGTCTTGTCTGGCCATCTGTTTTTTCACAGTGGTTCAGTAGTTTGAAAGGTTAAACTGGTTTTGTCTGGCATTAAATAAGAATTAGTGATGATTGCATAGTGCATGCCACATGCATCAGGTAGATGTGGAACACGTTCTGCAGCTTCTGCTAATGGAGATGATATAGCAATAAGTTAATTGCTTGTTGTAAGCCAGTTCTGACTGCGGAAGGGCACTGTTAAGTTTCCTAGTTTCTCTGAAGTAATATGAAGTTATTGCCACATGTTGTAATTGGAGGAAAAATACTGTTTCAAAGAAGGCCTGATGTTTATTCATCTTTGAAGAGCATAATCTGGAATGGGGTTCAGGCTAGGTCTAGAGTCATTATTACTGGTGCAGTCATGCAGAAGCCTGATAACTGATTAAAATATCCAAGCTGAAATTTGACCACAAGGGTATTTTCCATCCTCTGAAGTCAAATGAGTGGTTTATAATGGGAACTTTGTCATGCTAATCAAGCAGACATTTGGATTTATCTATCCCTAAGATAATAGCAATTCCTGCAGCAACATTGCAGTTCCTAACTCAAATATTTTAAATTCCTTTTCTTTCTCTAGATCATAAAGTTTACAATGGCAATGCTCTGGAAATTCATGAGAGTAGCTAAATATTCTAAAACAACAGCTTTATCATCAAAAGTAAAAGTAAAAGGAATTTCCACCCATTCAAGGCATTCTTCATCCAAGTCTGTACCTTCAGATTTTGGTGCCAGTGTACCCTGCTCAAATACAGTGGAACTGCTTGGTAAATCCTATCCTCAAGATGACTACACCAATGTCACAGAGAAGATTCTTTCCAAGGTGGGGAAGAACTTGCACAACAGAAAACATCACCCTTTGTGGCTAATCAAGGAGCAGGTGAAGGAGCACTTCTACAAACATTACCTAGGACGCCGTGGGACTCCGCTCTTTTCTGTGTACGACGGTCTTTCTCCAGTGGTTACAGTCCAGCAGAATTTTGATAGTTTACTTATTCCACAAAACCATGCCAGCAGAAGGAAAGAGGATAACTACTACTTGAATCGTGACCACATGCTAAGAGCACACACATCAGCCCACCAGTGGGACTTGATACACTCTGGCCTAGACGCCTTTCTGGCAGTGGGAGATGTCTACCGCCGGGACACCATCGATAGCACCCACTACCCCGTCTTCCATCAGATGGAGGGAGTGCGCCTCTTCTCCTGCCACGAGGTAGGAATTCTCTAGCTGGGCTGAAAGGCATTTGGGGTAAGTTGTTTGGTCCTGTGTTTGCTGCAAGCAAACTTCAGCCACATAAACAAGGTTTGTGCATGTAAGCATGTTACAGCAACAATGATATGCTGCACGTTGATAAAGATCAAGTGATTTATCATATAGCAATAGTTTTAATTTGCAAAAAATGTAGATGGAAAATGTTGAATTTGAGAACAACTATAAAATTCCCTAGGAAAATGTGAAAAAATGGAAAGACAATATTATCGGAAGCTGGCATAGTGAAATATAATCTGAAATGAAACAACTTGTTCAGTTAATGATCTGCACAACTCAATTCTGTTTCTGTCACAACTCTCTTTTGGTGAGATCACTTTACCAAAAACTCCATCAAATTAATTCTTGAAGGACTCCTTGGATGCCAGTTGTTACAGCTACTTCCAAAGTATAGTTTTCACTGTACTTTCCTCTTTTCTTTTAATAGTGCCAACCTCATGAGAAGCTATAAATGAATGTCACTTTCTAGGGAATTGTTCCATTCTTCAACTCATCCTAAAGCTGCACTGAAGGATTCATCTGTTGCAGCCAATATTTATGTGTGTGTGGCGCATACACACCAAACCCATCAGAGTCCAGAGGCATCAGCTGAAGAGCTCTAGGTTGATGTCCCAGACTCTTAAGTTTTTATGTTTTGTTGGCAAAGCTTGCATGTTCTGCAAATGCCTGGGTGTCATTAGGTACTCTGCTGCATCATTGATCAGTGGTAAATATAAGCCAGTTTGTTTTCCAAATAGTAATTGATTTGTATAATTTGTGTATGCTTGTAGCAATACTGCCAAATTCACAGTTCTATAACTAAAACTAGCTTATTCTAATAATACTGAGATGTAGACCATTTTTAATGTGCTTGCCAGCGGGTGACAGGAGCTTGGCAGAGAAGCCTGATGCCTTTGGATGCCTGAGGGAAAACATAGGTAATCACAGAGCACTGCTTTTCTCAGTGATGGAAGGGGCTGGTGCTGCCTGCACTGCACTCTCCCACCCCGTGTGGCTGCTGCCTGTTCTGCTGTGAGCTCATACCTGCCTCTGCAGGTGTGCTGGGAGCTGGGTGGTGCTGAACCCCGCCTGCAGCTGCTTCTTGGGTAACCACAAAATCAAAATATGGCAGACTTACCCAGCCTCGTTTGTTTGCCATTATTTTCTCATAGGTCTCTTTATAAATATAATCAAGGTATATGGTATACAATACTATATTAAGAAAATACCATTTCTTAACTGTTTTTGTTCATCACAATTTTTTTTTACTTGCGCAGAAGTTTGGTCATTCAGACAGAAAAATTTTACTTGCCACAAAATTATAACATCAACATTATTGCAGGATGAAATTTCTGCAACCTTGGGTGTGATTGATCTAATCATTGAACTACTTCTTTATGAATATAGCCCTTAGGAAATTTTGGTCCTAATGATAGACTATTTCTTTCTGCTCTAGAAATTTAATAATAGGAATAATAGGATTTGAGTAACTGGGAACAGAGTTACAGAAATGTTTTCGCTGACGTGTTCTATCTAGAAATATACAGTGTTCAACAATCTAATTCATTGCACTGGAGATTGTTTCTTTTCTGTCGTTTCTTTTTCCTCAAGAAAATGATTGAGAGGTTATTGAGGAGCTTTCCATACTGATGAAGAAAGAATAGTGGTGTGGTGTATGATGTGTAAAGTGTTGTTTATTGGGCAACATAAAAAATTATAAACCTGAGCATGATCTGATGCATTCTTTTCTGCTTCAGCTTGTGTTTCAATATATACCCCTTTTTACAGTCTTAATCACAAGAGCCTTGTGGAAAAAAAAGAATGTGCAATTCTGAAATTTCACTGGGGACTGTTTCTGTGTTTTGTATTCTGGTTGCCTGTTCAGAATAATCCACATTTAAATGATTCCAGAAGGAACTGTCTGAGCGGAACAAAGACTAAATAGAGGTAATACTGCATGAGAGAAATACTCTGATATTCATTTATTTATACTCAAGTTTAAGCTGTAATCCACTGAGCAGAAATGTGTGACTGTCAGGGCCTGCTACCCTTGTCTCAGACTTTTCATTCTTAACCAGGCTACAGTCTCTGGTGAGAGGAAATTTGCACAAGTACCAAAGATCAGAATCTTTGGAACAAGGGGAAAACTGTTAGCTCTTAGCTACAAGCCCTGGGTACATTTCATGTTATGGCAATACAGTAATTTTACATACTGTTGTCAGTTTGCTGCTCTAATTTGTTCTTTTGCTTTTTACATTTATCATTCACTGTCTTCTTAGTGTAAGTGACCACAGACCTAAGAAGATGTTAGAAGAAAAACAAAAGCCTAGAGTGATTTTATAAGAAGTTGAATTTAGAGGAATTTGATGTTTGATCTCAGTTTAGGAGGTGTGGGGGAAAAGTCAATTCATCTTCAGCTGAAATTTTAGGCAGGATACAAAAGATGTAGATGTACAAAGGTGTGTCTCCTTTACAAATACCTAATCCTGTAGTCATGACTAGGTTAAAACTCCTGTCCTGTGATGGAAACCTTCAGCATAATTATTTATATCAAAGTTAAAATCAGTATGTTGAAGTAAGATCTGGAAAAACAAACTGGGTTTGGCAGCTTTACAGTATTTTTTCTGATATATTTGTGACCAATTTGGTTTTTTGGCTATATATTTTTTCATGATGGTTGGTTGATTACTTTTTAAAGAGAGAAATAATCTGTAATTCAAAGATGGGCAGGTAACTGATGCATTTCTGCAGCTTAGTATGAGTGTAAATATTAAAGTACTAAAGAAATTCCCATCACCCACACTAACTCATTGCTAAAATTAGAATAATTCATGCTTAAATTTCTCATGAACTTTTAAAAAATGTCCTTGGACTGCTATCAAAGAACATCTGAAAATAATTTAGACATGTTTTCAATATATTTAAAAATATTTTAAGTGATTATTTTCTGAATGTAATAGAAGAACAGTTAGAAATTGACTAATGTAAATAGTTAAAATCAAAAATAGCTTCCCAAATCTACTTCAGAATTCTGAACATAAAATGAGCCATTCTTCTTAAACAGGACCCCCAAATTATATCCTTTTGTATTCACTTCCTCCAGCATTCCTGTTTTTCTTCTAATTGTTGTCTTTCTTCTATAGTGTATGGCTTTTTTTCTTTTGGTTAGTACTTTGGATTGGCAGTTTTGATACTGCTGTAGTCAGATTTGAAATGGCCCGTTTTCCTGGGTGGATTATAAGAGAAATTATTTCTGTGCTATGCCATTGCCTTTGGTGCAGATCCATAATTTATGGAAAAGAGAAGAAAATCTCAACTACACTGCACTTTGTGCATGTCAGCCAGAAGAGGGAGCCAATATAAACCCAATGGTAGTCAATGAACAGATTTCAGTTGATAACAAAAAAATGTTTACACATTTGATGGAGACTTCATACGGTGTTTTATAGTCTGTACTGAATTATACATAAATTTTAAGGGGAACAGATGCTAAAACATAGGAATTGCTCCTCTATTTTAGTAACCTTGTTCCATTGGAGGCCAGTACAAAATTGTTTCAATGAAAACATGATGCTCTCATCAGGCTTGTTTGTGCTAGAAGTAGTAGGGGATACATCTTTATTCTCCATTGAAATGCTTATGGTAGAAATGAAAACTTTTTTGTTAGAATGCAATGGAAAAAGGTTGAATATTCTAGTTGCAATAAAGGATTGCTCCTCCAAAGCACTATGAATAACTTTTTAAAAAGTCAGTATTGTAGCTTCCAGTGTTTATATCCTGAAATGTAAAGATCTTTGTTCTAGGTAATAGGAGATTAGTAGATTTTTCTATTTTTCATCTAAATACATACTCCTTTCCTCATCTTCCCATACTTCAGTACCTTGGCAATATTCCTGTTATATTGTTAAAAAGAAAAAGATGTTGGTTTTATCCTTTTCCTTGTGGTATGGGATGATGTGAACTTGACCACTCATCTGCATTTTTTTTTTTTTAATCAAGTGCCATGCTATGTTTTCCCCTTGGAAAACTTGTGTCTTTAGGTTTGACTTCTCCAGAATCCTATGTTACTGCAGGTTTGGACACTGTGATTTTTCTCTGACATTGTATCAAAGAAGAACTTCTTCCTGTCTTCAGTCCCCTTTTTTTAATCCTCATATGTAAAGGAATTTCAATCAATTTAAGTTCCAGGGATCAACCTATTTAATTGAGTTATTTGGAGCTTTTAGTTTGTCTGAGAGTGCTTGTGAGAGTCAGTGGGAGTCATAATAGCAGTTTTTAGCTGGGCACCAAGGAACAAATATTTTAAAAGGCTTAAATGACCAAGGAAAGGAGCCCTTAGCCTTGTACAACTTATAGATAGGGTTGTGAGCAAAGCATGGGTCCCAAAGAGCCTGGGAGCTGTCCCTCCTTCTCACAGGGGGCAGCAAGGCCAGTACAGGAGCAGGGGCATTTGAACTAGATCCATCTGGGTAAAAAAAAGAGCAGCAGCATTACTTTGCTAGAATATTTGGAGGTGAATTTATTCCTGAAGCTGCAGTTGAACTGAGTGGTCACAACGAAGAGCCTGGCTAGTTTAGGTGGAACTGATTTCACTTTCTCCAGTATTAATCCAAGTAGTGAACATTGTATGATTCAGTATTTTCCAAGTTGTGTTGTATAAATCATGCCATAATAAATAGATCTTCACTGATCCAAGGATCCAAATTGTATTCTTTGTTATTTTTAGTCAAAAATTTGACAGTGAAGGGCATCAGAAGGTCTGTTAGATTTTCATAGTGATCCATGGTCTAGGAAGTTTGAAAACTGAGGGTGCATCTTTTACTGCAAAGACTTCACTTTTTTTCAGACATTGTCTTACTTTTTGTCATCCAGCTTAAAAAAACCAAACCAACAAAGCTTTTCAGAACAAGGCCATTAAATCTATCCAATGCAATATTTAAATTGTGCAGGAAAAGAAAAAAAGAGGAAAGTGTCCACAAGTGTATTTGGGAAGTCTAAGGTACTTAAAAGTGAAGGAATTACTACTGCTACAAAAACAGAAGTTTATGATAGATGTCTCATTACATCAGGTGTCTGTGTAGCAGTGTTACTTTTTCTTTCTGGAAACATCTTTATCATTTTCCCTTTTCTTACAAAACACTTTGATTAGGTTAAGAAAACACCAAAGAATAGCCCTCCACCCCCAAAAAACAACAGAGGTTACCTTTCTTTGCTGTAATTGGAGAACTAGAATGGAAGGATGTAGAAATTAGGGTGATCACCTTCAAGCTTGTGGGTTGAAGTAAATTTTTTGTCATTTTCTGCCCCCAAAAATCCTTATTGATATGCAGTGAGGAGCCTTCTGTCATGTGGCTGTGTATCTCTTTGGTACCTGAAGCTGGCTGCATAGTTACATCTTGGAGGCTGACTGAGACTAAAATTAGGTTTTCTCTTTGAGCCATCTATTAGTGGCATCATCTTCATCATTCCTGATCCATTGGTTGAGTCTTGAGTTCCACAGCCCATTTAAAATGTTGTGGGAAGGGTTTGCTATTTGTAAGTGGATTCAGTCTGCAGCTGTTGGTTCATTTTTAGAGATATTTATTAGGGCCAGTGAGACAAAATTTATTTGGCGTGTCAAGGTTTGGTGTAGTCACGTGCAGATCCTCATATAGAGATAATTTTAAATGCTGGTTTGCCTGGGAGTATAAGTACATGAGTATGATTTATTCATTATCTTAATCACTGGTGTATGCATGAGTGGCAGGACAAATACACAACTGCATTGTGGAAAGACAGGATATAGTTACAGATCTCTCTGATCTGAAACCTACTCTGGATGCCATCCTGAAAAGAGGCCCTTAATTTTGAATACTAAGTGTATGGATAATGAAGGGATGTGAGACTTAAAAGTCTGTCAAATGATTGAGGAAATGTTGAGGTTTTGGTTAAATCACAAATGTGACTTCTGCCCTTCATGCCAGGCTGAGAAATGCTGGAGTGTGCTTTTGAAGGACCATAGCTCTATTTGTACTTGTCCGGTTAAAACTTTGTCTTCTTGCCCTTACACATTATCAAATTTTATTTTTATTAGGAGATAAACTGACTAAACTTCATGCCATATGGTTAGGTCACTTCAATTCCTTTCTGCCTTTTCCTTTGTAATGCAGCATCAGTCAGATATGCTGATAAATCCTGGGAAGTGTTAATTTTTTTTACTTTTTCATGGTGATCCAGTATTCAATGTTTTGCACACCTTCACTCAAAGAAAAATCTTCTTGTCCTTACACTAGACAGACACATAGGTACTCGATTTATGGCTACAGGAAATTTCTTTCCTGCTTGTAGTAGTGACTGATTGTATTCAATACAATAAGATAGTGCATGCTGTTTTAGTCTGCACTGAAGGAATGAATGTACGTGAAAATGTCGTCTTGCATGTGTCAATGCTTTATGCAAGATGTTAGGTATTTTTTTTTCCTCCATTTGCTCTGATATTGTTTGTGCTTGAGAAAAATTGACATCAAAAAGGAGCAACTGTAGGTGATTCTTCATTTTAGTCAAGCTTTGACTTTCCTGGCTTTATGTATACAGAAATGTTGAAGTGTTTCTAATCCAAGACATGTACTTAGCACAGTTCAATCGTTGTAGTAGTGAAATTGGCGTATCGGTTTAAAGCCACCCGTATTGACATAGCAATGTCAGTGAATGGGAAATCAGGAATAAATATTAATACAACTGTAAGGTATATATGATTTTTTTTCTCAGTATAATCCCATCTGCAGCTGATGGAGCCTCTGTGGAGAATACCAAAGCCTCTCGGTGCCTGACTGTAAGGGGGAGCTGTTGTTTTACCTGTTTCTGGGACGTCCCTGTGCTTTCAGAGTCTGTCTGAACTGGACTAGAGTCATACATGTGCCTAAAGTGACCCAGCCCTGTTCCATGTGCCAGCTCATCTCTTGGAGCTACTAGTATGCTGATATTTGATTACTAAGCTCAACTTCACCATTTTCACATCCCTCAGTTTCTTCCCTTCTCCTGAGTTACTGCCCATGTGGATCCATCTCCCAGCTTGGCTCAGTACACTGCTGCATGGGCCCTTGTCCTGGCTTGGAGTAGGAACCTATGACTTGGAGGCACTTGGAGATGGTGCCTATGACTGGTTTGGAAGGATTAAGGCTCAAGCAGGTGACAGGGCTGCATTATGACTCAATGATTCTTGCTCAATGTATTTTGTTTCCACATCTGATATAAACCACTGAAATAGAATTTTGCTTTAGACTGTAATTGTGATATCAACATTTCAGAAATAATACAACAGTAAGGAAAAGTATTTCTATGTACTTGTTGATACAAGTATGCTGTGTTTTGAAGGCTGGTGTCCAGAGTAACTGTTCTTTTCAGTGGTCTGAGGAGCCAGTCTTAAGCTGAAGGGAGGAGTGAAGGGGAAAAGGAGGAAGAGAGATTCAAGTCCTAAAATCTGCTGATAGGTAAAATAACAAATGTACCTTCTAATGTGTAAATACAGTGTATTCTGGTTCAAAGAGGGAACATCTCTGTTGTCTGAAGGGTGTTTCTTGCTTAGTGAGTCAGTCAGTCAGTCAGTAGAAAAAATAGCTACCTGTGTAGGGTTGTTCAGAGCAGGAACCTAATTTAGCCACTCTGTGTTCCTCTGTAAGGGATCCTGTGTCTCTCCACTGGCCACCCAGTGAGCCTAAGACAATTATCCTACCTAGGCTAATGCTGGCCTCTCTGAATTTCCCTGGCTTTCCAAACCACATGCTGGGTGACCTATCTGCCTTGGTGACAGCAAATTAGTTGTAGGGTGGGTATTATCTTCTTGTTCCAGTCAAGGTAGGATTAATGTCAGTAAGAAGAAGGGGATTTAATCTTTCACATGAGCACTTGAATAAAGAATCTGTTATTTAAAAGTGTGGCACTTTGTTTGTCAAGCTGCTGCCTCTTGGTTAGTAAGGGCATTTTTGTTAGACTGGCGGAGAATCATTTTATTTGATATTATACATTCCCTTTTTAATTTAGTATTTTCTGCAGCACACTAAGAACATTAAGAGAAGAAATGTTGTCTAAATCTGCCAGCAATCTACTTGTGTCTAGCAATACAAAGTTAAATGTGAATGGATTTTTTTTTTTTATTTCTTCAATCCAGTGTCGTGCTAGTTAGCCTGCTGTCTAAACTCAGACTCTTCATTTGTTGTGTCTGTAGGAAATGTGCTAGAAACTAGTCCTGATTAATTGTATCTAGCATTTGTGAAATACCAGAGATTCACTTGAACTTTTTGTTTAGAGCATTTAGTGCTCTGAAGGCATCAAACTGCGGTTAAAACAACTTCTGTGGGCATCCATGAGTTGTTAAGGTTACACACTATTCGTGGCATCTCCTGAGTAAGAGCTATTTATGTTGGGAGGCTTAATGGAAAGAAAATCTCAGTGCATGTTTTTTCCCTCTGTGTGTGCTTGATTGACTAGGGGAAGGTAGAGGAGGAGGGGTAGGAAAGAGCACTAGAAACACTTTCACAACTGGCTCGCCCTACCCTCAAGACTTCATCCCAGATATGGGGGTTTTGTACAGCTGTAAGGATTTCCAACAAAAATACTCTTTAGATTGTGAAATTGCCTGCTTGTCTTCCCAGGACACAGAGCCTCCAACAGTGTTGTTTAATGAATCTGTTTATTGGTCTCTCTGAAAGGATATAGATTTGCTGGTGTGTATCTGGCCAGGATCACCTGGCCAGAAGCACATGGGAATATGCAGAAAGCAGAAATCTTCAACTTGCAGCAGATCTGGTGGTGAGCAGTGTCCAAATGAAGAGCAAGTCTGCCACATCCCAAAACAGCTGTCCCTGTGCTTCGTAACTTATCTGGAAAACCCCCTCCTGAGATCATGAATCCTTACAAGCCCCATAGACAAAATTCTTGTTCACAAAAATGATGCTGTATGGGAACATACAGGAAAATGGTAGTCCTTAAATGAATATAAACTTGTACCCATGATGAATCAACTGTAAACAGCTTTAGTCTCATTAAACTGCCAGGGTTTGTTTTGGGTTTGTTTGTTTGTTTTTTTGGTTTGGGTTTTTTTTAGTTTGGGGGTTTTTTTGTTTGGGGTTGATTGGTTTGGGTTTGTTTTGTGTTTCTGTTTTTTGTTTTTGTTTCTTTTTTGTTGTTTTGGTGTTTCTTTTACATCATCCAAGTACTAAAAGAGTTGAAGTTCTGATAAATGCCATTGAGTTCATTGTGTTTTGTAGTTTTTGGGGTGTAATTTACATACACTGTACAGAGTACTTTGTTCTGCATGGTAACTTCCAAAGTAACTGAATCAGAAAAGGAGACATGCTTTATTTTGTAAATTATTATTTTCCTATAGCTAATAATATTATTTGATGATAGAAATAAACCAGATTTAATTATTTGAGCATTTTTGTTCTTACAGAGATTCATCTCTGCATTTAGTGAACAGAATTTGTAGAAACTCACAGTCTTTGTTTGTTTTTCACAGTGTAGACTTAGCAGGTAAGATTCCCACTTAAATCAATGAGACTTCATTCTCTATTTTCATTCAGAAGGTGACTGATGCAAAACACAGTGTTTTTGTGGTTTTGTTCTAGTTGTTCTCCAGCATTAAAGATGGTGAAGGTTTACAGCTGTTTGAGCAAGGCCATCGCACTGCACACAAGCAGGAGTGTCACACCATGGAGGCAGTGAGGCTGGTGGAGTTCAACCTGAAGCAAGTGCTCACGAAGCTCATGACTCACATCTTTGGTGACGGTGGGTTCTTGCACCTTTTCCCCCAGATTGCCTATGCCTATAGTCATTGGGACTTTGAGAAACATTTTGCTGTGTAACACAGACAGGAAACTCAGGGGTTGAGTTGGCAGCTGGTAATATGAAATTGCCAGATAAGTTTTTCCAAGAGGCCACACATTCCTCTCTGGGTTTTCCTGAATACTGGTGCACACAACACTGTGTTGACTCAGCAGGTTTTTGTGAAAATGTTTAGGTGTGCAGTGTGTCAGAGTAATGTGGTGGGCACAAATGCAGGTGGGGACATGTGGAGACCCAGCTGCAAGCAGTGATCTGGCAGAAGCCGTGTGCTAAAGGCACAGTGTGGGTCCTGCGAGGAGAGGCAACTCCAGCTCCAGCACAAAGCTCTGCAGGACCCCCTCTGCTTCATCCTTGTGGGCCTCCTGTGAGAAGGATGGAGCATGGGTGCAGCATCGCATCTGGGGTGCAGGAGAGCTTGGGTGCAGCTGGGCAGCACTCAGATCCTGCACCAGGAGCAGGGAAGGGATGCATGTGTCCACATGCCGCATCCCTTGTGTGGATAAATTAAACCTTCCAGCTGAGGGCAGACCGTGTTTGCTAAGTCCACATCAAGCTGAACAGTAATTGTTTTTTAGTGCTTGCAGTAGAATGAGGAAGGGTAATGGATGTGTATATGAATGAAGTATTCTCTCCTCAGAAATACCTGCTTTCAGTTTCAGGAACTGAATTTATAAATGGCCTGAGTCAAAATTGCTACATTAATGTTATTTCTTGGCAAGGAGGCTGCTCTTCTGAGCTGATTCGTTTTTCTGTTGAGGAAATACTGGATGGTATTAGAATGCATGAGGTATCTTGCCTACTTTCTAAGGTGTTTTAAGATGTTTATTGCACTTAAAGCAGTAGTTACAAGAGTGGATTGATAATGATACCAAGTTCTAGGTATGACTGCTCGAATATTTTTCTGCATTTTTCAAGTTGACTTATAGCGTGCAAAACTTTTACCAGTTATTGTTCTATTCCACCTGAACAAAAATTTTGAAGTTCCTCAGCTCAAAGCCTCTTGTAGGTGTATTTTACTTAACAGTGACCTTTTGAAACATACAAAATTGGGATGAAAGTAGGTAACAGTAAGAATGATAAATTTAGATCAACCTCAGATGCTGAGGATGTTTAAAGTGAACAATTTCTCAGAGTTATTAGTGGTATCTCAGACTGCAGTGGCATCCTTCTCTAACTGTTGACAGATACTGCACTTTAAGCTTCAGCATGTTGGCTATTACTAGTTCTTGTACAGTCCACCCATTAGCTATAAAGACATTAAAATATATTCATAAACTATTTTAAATGTACAAATTAAAGGTAGATGCCACCTTTTTACTGTTGGAGTTTTCTATTTCTATACCCCCAACATTTTTCCTGGAATACAAACACAATATATAGTTATTGAAATAAGTTTAATATGGTTTTAAATTTAAATTTGCATATGTATGTGTATATATATATGTGTATTTCCCCCCTTCCCCATTCATGGAAATACAGGAATTCAAAGTATTCAAAGTTCATGTTAGGCACCAGGTATGTGAGATTGGTGCACTGCACTGCACAGTCTTGAGGCACACATAAATAAATTTGTCTTTTGATAGCTGTCATCTTTTAACTAGTACTTTGCTCTTTACTTTACATGGTACTCTTGATTACTTTTTGTATCTTGACTCCTATAAATTTTAACTTAATATTTAAAATGTGTTTAAATGTGTTGCTCTTGGAAAATGTTTGTTTTTCTATATGTGGATATAAGGCACCTTGTTCTGTTAAAAGCAAAAGTTTTATTCCTTTATCCTTGGCATAATTTGTATTCTTTACAACCTGTACTGTCAGCAGAATATTGTAGTGAAGTGGCACATCTTTTCTAGCAGGATAGCATGACCACAGCTGCAGTAAGTGACTGAAATGTTGCATTGTCATACAGTCAACTGTTTATTACAGGCAGATTCTTTGGATTGTATATTGAGACTGCTGTACATGTTAGTTGTGCATAAACTAGCTTGTACCTGAAGTCCTGGACTTGGAAGGTGTGCTTCTGCAGTGCTTCTCTGGGAATTTACTAGCTCAGGTTGATGATAGATTGAGAATCTCTGCAGAATCTCTGCAGAAAGGTCATACCACTGACTTGCCTTTTTTTTTTTTTTTGTGGTGTTTTAGGTTATTTTTTATAGTATTTTATGAGACAGTTGGGCTCTACCTGGTTCCTTCCACACTATTTGAACAACTCAGTGTTGACAAAACAAAGTTGTTTAGAAATCACTGTGTTGTCCTGAGGAAGGTCAAAAACTTCATAGGATCTGCACTTACCCTTATTACAAAAGTTTGTCTTTTTATGTCTTTCTGGCTTTGCCAACAGACAAAGTAATGACAGATGTTAGAGGAGGAAGAAAGTTCTGGAATATCCAATCAGTTGCCTTAAAAGTTTGACAATGTAAAGTAGTTCTTCTTATGGCATTTTCTGATGGTATGACATGCCTGATTTTGCATTCTACAAGTAACTGTCTTTCAGTTTCTTCCAATTTTCTGCCAGGATGCTTTTTCAAATACTACATCTAGACATCAACTTTCTTAGTTTTCCTCTGTTACTTCCATAAAATGCACACCTAAAATCCACTAATTTAAGTTACACATCCATCTCCCCATACAGTTCTGTCAGTGTAAGTAGTCTGTTAGTTCTTATTTTAGTTACCTAGTAACAAGGCTGCCCAAAATTTCCTCATAAATTAGCCAGTCTTTTTCAACTATGGTTCTTTCTCTAACCCCTCTGTAGCTTGTCAAAAGCTCTCTGCACTCTGGGAGATTCAGAAGTAATCTTACTATAGCAAATAGAAAATAATGACTGTGTGCTGGTTCTGTGGTTTGTTGCTTTACATGAAATGGCTCAAAATTCACTGCTATCCCATATTTATCTACCCGGTTCCTAGGCACTGGTAAGGGAAGGCAGGAGAGTGAGTAATGCAGTGCTTTGACTGATGGCTTTGCCACTGCTGATTCCCACTGAACAGCCACTGGATATCTTTTAAATCAAACATGTTCTGCTCATTCTCCTTCTTAGTTCTCTTGTACTGATACCTCCTTTGAGTGCATGGAGATCTATGGGTGTAATGAGTTAAAAAAAAATAAAATTATAAAGGACATAATGGTCTGGCTAATAACTTCTGAAAAATGTGGGGGTTTATATGGGCAGCCAGCTCCTGTCTGCTGCAAGTATGATGAATTATCTGAAACAATGAGGTGCAGAGTACTTATAAATTGATACACACCTCAAGAGGCCACAGTTCAATACCTTCTGTGCTTCCCAGCACCCTCCTTGCACCCCTCTCCTTTTTCTTCCATAACCTTGTCTCTAAAAATAATCCTCACAGCAACAAAGAGGATTTCTGGTCAGTGAAGACCATCTGGGTCTCAGGCTTTGTTGCTTCTGTGCTGTAGTGTATTAATAGGTTGCTTTTATGTGTTTGGTTTGTTCTTTTTTCTTTTCTTTCTTTTTCAGTGCCTTTGGTCAAGCCTTTTTCATTATGAGACTCAATTAGGCTAGCATTTGTTTAGCTTAATATCTAATAACACCATTACTTTTGAGTGCAGGCTATGACCAATTCTTTACCTGGATTCAGTGTTCAGAAATAACAGTAATTATTCACTGTTTCCATACTGATCTGACATATAAGTTACTGTATTGGGTTTGCATGGCAAGCTTTTGGTAGCGGGGAGGCTGCAGGGGTGGCTTCTGTGAGGAGCTGCCAGACGTTTGCTTCATGTCTGACAGAGCCAGTGCCAGCCAGCTCCAGGGTGGACCCACTGCTGGCCAAAGCTGAGCCCATCAGTGATGGCAGTAGCACCTCTGGGATAACTCACTTTAAAAGGGACAAGAAAAAATCCTGCACAATTTGCAGCCAGCGAGAGGAATGAGAACACGTGTGAGGAGCAGCCCTTCAGATACCTTGCTTGAGACGCAAGGTCAATGGAGAAGGAGGGAGAGGAGGTGCTCCAGGTGCCTGAGCTGAGATTCCCCTGAGATTCAGCCCATGGTGAGACAGCTGTGCCCCTCCAGCCCATGGAGGTCCATGGAAATAAAGAGGTCCACCTGCAGCCCATGAAGGACCCCATGCTGGAGCAGGTAGAGTCCCAAAGAAGGCTGGAACCCTGTGCTGGAGCAGGCTTCTGGCAGGACCTGTGGCCCTGTGGAGAGACCTGTCCTGGAGCAGGAGGTTCCTGAAGGACTGTATGCTGTGGGAGGGACTTATGCTGATGCAATTAATGAAGGACTGTCTTCAGAGGGCATGACTTCACCCTGGAGCAGGGGAAAAGTAGCAGAGAAAATGAGGGATGAGCTGACCACCATCTCCATTCCCCGTCCCCACTGCTGGTGAGGAGCTAGAGATTTTGGGAGTGGAGTTGAGCCTGGAAGAAGGGAGGGATGGGGGAAGTTGTTTTCAAGGTTTAGTTTCTATTTCCCATTATCCTGCTCTGATTTGATTGGTAATAAATGGAACGACTTCCCCCAAGTCAAGTCTGTTTTGCCCATGACTGTAATTGCTGGGTTATCTCTTCCTGCCCTCATCTTGACCCATGAGTCTTTTATTAAATTTTCTACCCCTGGTCCAGTTGAGGAGGGCAGTGGTAGACCAGCTTTGCTGGGAGCCTGGTGTTCAGCCCAGCACAGTTTTGAATGGACCTCTACCCACTGGAAGGACTCTCATGAGCACTGTGAGGCTCTGAAATGAGCAAGTGTGTTTATGTCTGATAACACAAATAATTTCTTTGAACAGGAAAAGTTTGTGTCTAGTGGTCAGGCCTTGATTAGATTCAGCAGTGCGTTCTTGTAAGTGCTTGTTTTAAGAAAGATATGTGTCTCTTGGCCTCCTAAAATTTCTAGAAAAGATCAATTTTGCCAGTATTTCATAGTCTGTATGTGAAGAAACAAACTAGGCCAAATCAGGAAAATTACATAGTACTACAGGAAGCCTAATCATCATAATCCTTTAAAGTCCTTAGTGGTTTAATTTGCTGAGTGTAAGTGATGCCCTTTACTCCTTGGGAATAAATTGAGCACCAAGACAATATTTTTTATCTAAATAATAAATGTACCCATTGGTTCTGTGGCACTCTATAGAAATGCAGTTAATGTTGCCAAAGGCTGAGCACCCTCTGCTTTTCAGTTAAGTCTTCCAGAGCAAAAGTCTGAAAGAACACTTGAATATAAACTACAGAGGTATTCCCAATGGCCTGGATACTGTATGAATAAAATTATTGTGGTATGTGGGATTAACTATTAATTTAGAGAACAGAATGAAGGTGAGAGTTGTCTCTTCATTGTGAATTTGTTTTGGTTTATTCAGAATGTTGTTTGTTTGCTTATTTGCATTTAAACCAGAAGCCTCTTAAGTACTAATATGCATTAAAATTCAAGAATAAAAAGAGCTTTAAATTCTTTTTTTACCTTTAAAAATTTATTTTAATTAAGAACAAACAGCTGAGAAATCCTTTTTTTCACAGAGCTTCATTTTTTAAGTAATCAGAGGATTAATAAGAAACAATTATCTGAATGTTGTTACTGAATGCAAACTAGTTGAATATTCAAAGTAGTTGCTGCATTTGCAAATTTTGCAAGCTAAATGAGAATATTTTATATGTGCACAGCCCAAGGATTAAAAATGCCAAGATCAGGAAATTTAAAAAAATGTTTTCTTCACACTATATTATTGTATACGCGTGACTCTTTTCATGTATGTATTTTTTTAATTGTCATGCAGGTAAAAAGGAGCAATATAGTGATTGCTGTCACCCTACAATTGGGAATGAAACTATTGTAAATACTTCTGGTTTTCTGAGTTCTGTCTATACAATTATCAAAAAGATTTTCCATTACTCATATACTTTCCTGAGACTGGTTTTTAAGAAATCAGAGAAAATCTAGAAGTGCCAGTCTGTTTCCTTTGAAACCTGCCTTGCCATTTCATTTCTCATAGCATCTAGAAAATTTTCCTGTGACTGTTAGGAGGTATTTTATGTTTTGGCCATGCATATACATCTTTGTTGTAATTTATTGTTTCAGTTTCTGTAGCTACATTTCATGTTTCAGAAGTAATCAATGAAGATCTAGTTTTTGAGGCTACTTTAAATATTTTTATTTGAAAAATTTTAGGATGAATCATGCAATTTCATGTTTTACATTCCTCTTATGAAACATCCCCAAAAAAATCTGAAGATCAAACCAGGAATTTTAACAGTTGCTGTCACTCACACTACCTTTGCCTTTCAAAAATAAGGTTCAGCTCTTTATTTTTGAAGCTGGACCTGCCTGGTTCTTCATGATCCTGACTCTGATTAGCATTTGGCTTAACTGAAGAGAAGATGTGTTTGGGGTTAAGGCATTAGCTTAGCTTACAGAATTTGCATTTCAGTTCTCTATCAAGTTTTTATGGTTCATGTTTCTGAGACTTTTTCCTGACAACTAATGGTTAGATAAAAAAAAAAAATTAGTGAAGCAAAGCATCTGTAAATCATTAGAAGAACTAAAACTCATCAAATATAATGAGCACTTTGAAACAACTCTGCTTTAGGCAGCACTGAAGACCTTGGGAAGGAAGACCTTGTCCTCTTCTGGCTGCACTGCTCTGAGATGCCAGGACTTTCCTTGCTCTGGGCAGTGGTACCTGCAGAGATGCTGAGCTGGGGGGGATGGTGGGGAATTACCAAGTGGGGCTTTTCCCTTACACTTATCTACCAAGTCCAGAATGCTCTGTGCATGTGTTGCATACCTTAATAATGTACAACTCTGTGAAAATATATTTCTATTTGTGTATATTAATATCCATTTTTAACTTTCACTTTTAAACATATACAGAGAGAATAGCTCTGTATTTTAATTAAGTTTTGATGAAAAAAAATTACTTGTCTAGACGATCCATAAAATACTAAGTAAAAATTAAAGACTTAGCTAGTTTTTCCTGTGAGAAGCAGTTAGTCATTTCCTGGTGCAAAGAATAACAAAATTACTGACTTTTCCATTATCTTGGCTCATTTTTGTTCGATGCCAGGTGGTTACCAGAATTTGACAAATGATTGATTTGGTTTCAAAGGGTGCTTGAATTGCACAAAGCATTTTTCATATTAGAAAAGACATGGTCATTTTTTTCCACAGGTTTTAAGATTTATCACCTTGCACAAGTGTTGTAAATTAGTTTGTTTGCTATTTATTTTCTCTGGATTGCTGTAATTCATGCCATTAGTTGAAAGGCAAATTTTACAGATGGTTGGAGGGATGGCCTTTTAAGCATACACCCATAAATTCATATTTATTTATTTTTTAAACACTGCTACAGGACTGCAAGTCAGATGGGTAGATTGCTACTTCCCATTTACTCACCCTTCCTTTGAGATGGAGATCAACTTCCAAGGAGAATGGATGGAGGTCCTGGGCTGCGGGGTCATGGAGCAGCAGCTTGTTAACTCAGGTACTGAAACTCCTTTACTTCATTGACATCTCTGTTAGCAAGCACTTCCAGTGCAATCAGCTTCACAGCCTGGAATGCCCCTTCTACCCTGGTGAGCCCAGGCATCTCTGTCTGGCAGCCGCCACGAATACTCCTCAGGTGGAATGCAGCCCTCGCATGCCATGATTTAAGGGTAGCAACTGAGCAAGTGACCTGAAGCCTGCAAACAGAAGGCTTGCCTTTTATTGTGTGCAGTAAGGACACAGAGGGATGTCAGCCTTAAAAGAGGACCTAGCAAGTTCGGGTATACGGCATTTCTTATTTTCCCAAGAGATGTTAAGTGTGTTCTTAGTAACGATTTAAAAGTCTCAATAGCAAATAACATCCCTAAGTATTTGGGATATCAAAATGCTCCTCTGTATCTAAAGCATAGAAAGAGGAATGTGATATCTTTCATGTTGCTGTTTGGTCGCTGGGTAAATGGTGGGTAGCTTTTTTCTTTGGTTTTATTGCTTTTCTCTTCAGGTTGGTTACTTATGAGGTTGTAAATTGCATTAAAAGCAACATCATTTATTTTAATTGAAATTATTACAGAGCAATGCCACCTGATCATTTTGCTTTCTAAAACTGATACATAAGTATTAAAGAAGGAGAGGAGAAATTGATTAATTTTTTCTAATTACTTTTTATATGGAGAATTTTGCATGCTTGCTCTTTCATTTACTGGAGATAGACAATTCTTAGGAAGCACAGGAGAGTCTACATGTGCTTAGTGTTGTTCATTGTCTTCCAGAACTATTTATTAGGTACATGAGCCTTTTGGAATAGGATCTGTGTAATTCCAGCAAGCTTTTCAGATAGCTAACGTAACACTCAGTTGATTTTTTTTTTCCCATTGGTTTGCTATGCTGTTGTTGTATTTTCATGTGCTCTAAATTCTTCCTATTGAAGACCAAATATGGTAACTATGAATTGCTTAATTTTGGCACCATTTACTTGGCACAGCTTGTTTTCCTCAAAGTTTGCTTGCATTTTAATGTGATCATTTTCCTTTTAGAAACATATCCTCTTCCAGAGTTTCTCCACAATGAATTAATGATTTATGCTAGTGTTCTCTCAGGTTATCTTCATACTGTGGTAAATACGGTACAGCTTCTAATCAGTCTCGGAAGTGAAAGACTTCTGTGTAATATTATTTCCATTAGATGTAACACACAACGTCCAGGCTTTCTGCTTCAAAAGCTTTTATGTTGCTCAACTCTTATGATTAGGATCCTCTAATGGGTGTGAAAAGAGCTAAACTGTGTCCCTAAACAATTACTGTATACATTTGTGAAAGTGTGTGAATGGATGTACATGAAACACCAGAGGTTTCTGCAGCACTTACTTTTTTTTGCAGCATTCTCATGCGTGGGCTTCCATAGCACTTTCTCACCCTTGCAATTTCACATTTTTTAAATGTTAGACCAGTTCAGGATTTTCCAAGGGAGAGCAGCCAGTCTCATTCTTAGTCGTTCACTGGGTAATGGATCCAGTCTTCTAGATCATTCAGATTTTCCATGTTAGCAGCAAGCAAGGTTTCTGTTGTCTTGGTGTGTAGATGAGTAAGTATAATTTAGTAAAGGCTGCAAGTACCATCTTCATTAAAGCAAATTTAGCTATTGATTATTTTTTAAGAGTTGTTTGCATTCAGGAAAATCTCCTACAACAAATAAAATGAAGAGCATGGTGTTATTTACTATTTTCTAATAGTTATAGTATTTTTACCAGTGATACTATTTTAAAGGAAAAACAGAAATCCTTTTACAGTGTTTTTATGAATAATTAAAAAAATGTTCAGTACTCCAAAGATGCACTGAATTGTAAGGGATGATGTTGTATATTCCCCTAAGGCTGATGGTGTTTAATGTCCTGGTTTTGTGTGCTTTCTTTTTCATCTTTATCCCTGAATATGTAACTTTAATAGGAGGGCTGTGTATGAATTTCAATATAAATAAAAGGGTTTGTTTTCTGGTAAATCCTGGGAAAAATACAAAAAAACTTTGCAGGATATTAGAAAATACTCCCAGTTTTAGGTCCATGATGAGTGTACAAGGAAATTTTGTGGTTCAGTAGAGCTAAATTCAATTAACAGCACCAAAGGTATGTATTTCTGTACTTCAAGAGTTTGTTATCTAAGACTTGCAGAGCTGGTGTTCATTGGTAGGTGCCCAAGTTCCAAGTCTTTATGGAGTTCTACAATTCAAACCTTTGAATACAGGACATTGCTTGCTCAGAGGCTGTGATCACTTAGTGTTGCTTAGTAACTGTGAAATTGGAAGCAGTTAGGGTGTGATCCTTTGCTGATGGAAATCAATGGCAATGTTCTCAGTGCTCAGTGTTGCAGAATATGTTAGCTGGGGATGGAAGCAAGTAAATTGAACTGAAGTTTACATAAAAACCATGAAACTATAAGCCAAATAATTTAAAAATAAAACCAAACCCAAACACTCTCCCTCCCCACCCCAAAACAAACCCAAACCCACAAACAAACAGCAAAAAGAAGAGAATCCTGTAATTTTTTTGGTAAGACTTCTCATGATGTTTTTAACTCCTGAGGTATACAATAAAATAATGTAAGGGTGGCATACCAGATCCAACCTCAAGTCCAAGGCATTGCTGTATCATGATGACTTCCCAAGCCAGTACGTACGGGTGAGTAGAACAGGCATGGTTATACTGATCCTTCCCTGATACGCTCCTGCAGCTGCGTCTTTCCTGAGCTGAAAGTGGTATCTTTGTTTTCAATAGTCATTGTGGAATTTTCTTCCATTCATTTGTTGAAATGTTTGAGTCCCAGTAAATGTTTACTCTCTGCAATGTCTTAATTTGCCTAACTTGCATGAGGAATCACTTCTTCCTTGTTCTGACCAACAACTTAGAGATACAGTTAGAGCTCTTCTGTCATGCGAGAAGAGTTAGTGAGTCTCTCTCTTTTTCCTTGTTTAAGCCACTCAATATTTGTTTAGAGTTCAGTTGTAGGTCTTGTCACTGACTTCTTTCCAAGCAAAAGAGTGCTGGTCAGACAGTCCTTCTCTACATGGGAGCTTATCTGTATGTTGAGTCATGATTGCTCCTGCCTGCGCCTTCTCCAGGCTTCTTTTTTTCCTTTTCTATAATTCTTAATATTAATTTTGCAGTGTTGGCCTTTAATGAGCCTTGAGTTGAAAAAAAGGGAAGGTTTTGGGATGATGTCTGCTGCAGATGATGGCTTTTAATTGCTAGAGGATGTTGAAGCATCCTGGCACACAGCCAGACACTCAGCTCGGGGTGGGGACAGCTCAGGTTAAAGTCTCATTTCCTAAAATTATGAATCATGAAGGCTGCTGTATTTAGGGTATCAGTAAGAGGAATTGGAAGAACTTTCCTGCTGTATGCAGATTTTTCTACCTTTCACATCAGAAATTAACAGTGATATTTACAGTCTTAATAAACTGATTTTATTCATTTATGGGTTTTTTTAAATTTTATTTTTTATTGTCAACTTAAAAGGAGTAGTGAATGGTGTAGAGATTTGGAAGAGGAAATGCCAGCTGAATTTAAGGTAGTTGTCCTAGTTTCTTGTTAATTTTGTGAGTATTTCTAATAGAGGAAAAATTGCTAAACCTGTCTAAACATCTTCATTCATACTGTTGAACATGACAAAAGGAGTTTGTCATGAGTTCTTCACATCATTGCTTTTGTTTTAAAAGCTGGAGGATTGTTCTCTATGAAACCTGATTCTTAAAGTATAAGTTTTTGCCATTTGGAATCCATCCCTTTTACAGATCAGTTGCAGGACTTCTTCCCAAAATTCAAATAGTACTAGGCCCAGGGCTGCCACTTTCAGCCAAATACAAGTCTTAACATGTAGAACTTGTTTGACTTCAATGCTGCAGTAAATAAATATTTCTCTTTACTCTTTATTTATTGAAGTTCATCAAAATTGCAATTTGAATGGAAGTAACAACTTTAAAGTTCTTAAGTAGTACACTCCTTTTTGGTTTTGGCAATAGGATTATCAGTCTGGACAGTTCTCAATGGGCAGCAGGTTAACAGAAGAATTATATCAATGTTACCTTGCAGGCACAGGACTTTTTTAAAAAAATTTTTTGAATATGTTCTTAAATGAAATATTAGTTATGGGTGAATTAGTTCATATATCAAGCAGCAGGAGGTATTTTGGACTAGGGGAAATCTAATCTCTTTTATCTATCTTTTTTTTTTTCCTGCTCAGCTCTTGCCTGGTAAATTACATTAAAGTGTTTGAGCAGATGGTGCATGTGGCTTCAGTTGTGGGCTGGCCCATGTTCTGTCTCTGCTAAGAGCTCTCTGTGGGGACCTTGAAATAGTTAATGCTGTATGTGTTTGTATGGATGTAGTGTAGAAGGGTAAATATAATGAATTTAAAATACATGCCTGAAACCCTTCAAGGTGAAATTAAAGTTACAGAGGTATTGGTGTATCGAGCATCTGGGGCCTCCCAAGAACATGACGTAAAACTGTTGGATGGACTGGTTCTTCCCACAGGAGCACCCAAAGTGATTTAAATCTGCTGCATAAGCTTCACAGCTCTGCATCTCAAATTTCTCAGGGTCAATTTAGGTCACTGTCTGTCTCCTGTACAACCAAACTACTGTAGTACCTTGACTCTCCCAGCCCTTCCTGTGCGTACTCCCCTGAGACCATGCTGAGATAGCGATGTCACATTCCTTGTTGTGGGCTGGAACTGAAGTACACCAGAGGCTGACACACATGCACACTGCAGGCAAAGAGTGCAGCTGCCTTAGTTAAAGGGAGCTTTCCTACTGTCCTTTTAAACTCAATAGAGAATGAAAGTCTTCCAGTTGGATGGAAGCTTCCTTCAGAATGTGTGGAGCTTTTTGGATTGATCTGCTGGGCAGCCTCTTTCTATGTCTGACCGCAGGGGGAGCAGAGCCTCCCAATTTAGGCAGGTACCTGAAAGTAAAGTTAATATCTCTAATGAAGATACAGTGTCTCAGATGAAATAATATTAGTGAGAAATTAGGAAGCATCTGAGTTTTATTGACTTCCCAAGGGTTGCCTGTTGAAGAAATGGAGGTTGAATCCAAGATTTATATAGCAGCTCCTGGGTCACCTTTGTCTCCCACAGTCCAAGTGATTTACATTTGCACATACATGCATACATATGTGTGTATGTGTAAAAAAATAAATACAGAATGAGACAAATATAACAAATTGATGACCAGTTAAATACAGAATGAATGAAGGATATTTGGCTTGTTTTAATTTTGATGTTTGGTTTTCTACACACACACACAGACCCAGTGTAAATCAGAAAAAGTGATTGTCACATCTGGCTAAGTTGAGAGGCCTGTTGAGCTGGCAGACACTGAAATTTTGCATTGCTCAGCTGCTGCTCCATGGAGCTGGTGTGGAGTTGTGGGCTTTTAAAGAAAGATAGGATTGAGTTTTTATCTTTGTTCTCCAGACACTGTACAGATACTCACAGATGTACGGATGTGGCACATCCAGAGATGTGTGTACCTAAGACAATGCTGATCAGTTTATTAGGGAATAAGTAATAGGGCAGAGAACCTGATTTTCCCTGAAAATCTGTGGTGTTCCACCCTGTCTGTATGAGGAGAGGAGCTGTGATTGCAGTCACCTGGGTGGCTACCAGCAAAACATGTACTTGACTTTTAAATAGTTGATATAAAGGCCCAGTCATGTAAGTTGAGGATTATGGAGTGGCAATTAGGTGCTCTTAGTTGACTACCACATCTCTTGACTGTAAAGGAATCATCTATAGCAAGTGACAGCAGAAATATTGGCCACTTTTTTGGAATCTTCAGACCAACAATTAGTGCCACCCTCCTTTGTGACTGCAGACGTAACTGGTGGTTCGCTAAGCATCCCAGTCCTGCAAAGGGAGTAGATACAGCACTGCTACATATTTACACATGGCCTGAGCTGTAGCTTGGGATGTAAATTTTGGCAGGATTAGATCTGGACTCTTAGGACTTTAAAGGTTCAAGTTTCTAAAGAGCATGTAATTTAAAATTGAGATGACTCTTATATAGAAAAGTTATTTAACTCCTTTCTACTCAAAGAGGAAATTGAAGAGAGTTTATTTCTTGTGTTTATATGAAGATTGCTTTTTGGGGCTGATTTTATTTTAGGCTCTTTTGAACTGACTGGAAGGAAGTCCAAGTTTTGCCTTGATAAGTAATCCAAAACACAGAAATGAGTAATACAGAGGTGATGCTCATGTCAATCAAAGGTTGCCTTGTTTTATTTGTTTCTCTTGTTCTGTTATCTCTGGCTACACCACCTGATCTGGTGTGTGTGTTGTGTTTCAAAACACAAAATCTTGACTCTGCCCTTTTCCTTGTCAAGATAATTTGCCTGTTGTTTTATACTTCATTTACAACTCTATTTTTAAAGCTGTTTTTTTTATCAAGTTTTTCATACAGAAGGAACCCATAAAATTTTTGAAGTGTTGCTTTCTCTTATTCTATTACCTTTGACATATTCATTATCTGTGTTAAAGTTGAGATTTTTCAAAAGAATTAATATAAGCTTGCTTCCAATCTGTAGTGTTTGTATATATTGAAAAAATACAGTATTCCATTTTATGACAATTCTATTATATCTATTCCTGGGAAATGTATTATTTGTTTACAAGGATATGTGTGGAAGAAAAAGTATAAGATTGATTCTTGGAAGTAAGTAGTTATTCTAAAACTTGGATGGCCATTTGAGTTTTTGGTTTTATTTGATTTTTCTAGCTTAGTGTTAAGAGTAGTAATGCCGGTAGATTTAGAGGGTAATTTCTCTTTCATGGTGCCAGATTACATTTTTAGTTGGAATATAAGTTCCTTATCTTCATAATTTAAGAAACTATGTTGTTTTCATGCTTCATTTTCTCCTACACAAAAATGTATGCGACAAAGGGTTAACTCAGTCTAACACAAACATTGAAATTAGCAGGAGTGTTTATTTGACTGACTTGCACATCTTTCCATTAAGTGAATAAGAGCTCCTCTCAACATATGTAAGGCCTGTTTTAGTCCACTTGAAATCTTGAAAAGAAAAAGAGACAAGCAGTTCCACCTTCCAAAGTTTCTGTTGCCTTTGTAGCAGTTTGCCCATGTGTATATATTGCTTCTCCTTCCCTTAAGTTTTTTAATCAAAAGTAAATTAAAGGTTTAGTCATTTACTATGATTTGTCTCCTTGGGATCTTGCAGGAGGATTAGAGCACCACACACAAGAGAAGGCTAAATTATGATGAATATATTTTATTAAGCAGCTCCCAAGTAAAAGAAAGTGGTACTCTCGGAAACCTTGAAGAGCAACAATTTATGGCACAGAAATGGTGTTTCTCTTGGCTTTATTTATGCAAATGAAAATACATCCAAATAATACTATTGAATTACTACACTGTTATATGGTGAATGCTGAATGTTTTTAATCAGCCAGGAGTTGGTTCAATGAGCCTAATATAATTCCTCATCAGGCTAGGATACCCTCCGGGTGTTTTTGTTGCGTTGCAATATTCATCTTTGCTATTCCCAGGACATTTACCAGGACTACCCAGCTGAGGCTGGCGAAGAGATTTTACAGGCATGTCTCTGTTTCTGACTCTGATACATGAAGCTCAGTTGAGACAGATTCAGTTCAGCTGAGATTAGATCAAGCATTTTAGGAAGTATTTTTCTTCCCTAGATCGCAAATGCAATCTTGATTTCTTATTTCTGGAGGGGGAGCCTTTGGATAGGGTACTTCTGTTGTGCCTCATTTCTTGTCTTTGAGGTTGGTGGCTGGTGAGAGGGATGGGTGGGGTGGGGTTCTCCTGCTGGAGCTGAAGGTGCACCTCTTTCCCCTCTCTGCTCTGCAGGTGTGCTAAGAAAATAGCAAACCGGAGGCAGTGTGTGTGGGTGGTCACCCTTTGGAACTCCTTGCCATTTTTCAGAGTGATGGGTGAGCCTCACATCTTTAGAGGACGAAGGGTGAGGAAGGGAAAACCCAAGCATGTTGCATAGTTGAGAGAGAGTGGCAGCTTTCTAGTGCTGCCAGCCTGGCTGTGGCAGGAGTCCAGGCTGAGCCAGTGGCACCAGCCTCTCATGGCTCATTCTGGCTGGAGGCTGAGAAGATTGGATAGCCCAGCTGTCCGTGTGCCAGTGCATACTGATCCACTGCTGACCACACTGGTGAGCCTTGGCTGGGGATCGCTGTTTGAATCGCGTGTGAGCAAACACAGAACAGCTCAAGAGCCAGGGCTGGGCTGCTGCTTCTCTGTCATTACTGCCTGCCAACACAAGAACCTTGCATGATGTTACCAACTCCAGCTTTGTAGAAATATATGTCAGCCCCACTGGTGCTGTTTCTACTTGTATTACAAAGACTACCTTAGCTTCACTTTTGCTTGGGCTTCATCTTCAGACACCCAGACTTACTCTCCTGTTCAGCATTCATAAACATAAAGTGTCTACAAGCAGTAGAGAGGATAAAATCTACAACACGTGAATAAAATAGTGTCCAGAAGGTGATAATGCTGTGATAGATAAACATTTTCCCAGAAGGAAGGAAAGAATCTAGATCAGGTTTGACACTTCTGTACTGCTGGAAGGCAACTGCAGCACAGCTACAGAGAGGAGACAGCCTGTTCCAGGCAGTGTACCAGCTGGTTTGGGGCAGGATTTGCTGGGGTACCTGAAAGGAATCAGAGAAAAATCTCAGCCTTTATGAACACTTTTCCCCCATGTGAATAACTTGACAGATTACTAATAGATATTAAAGCAATATCTCTTTTTTTCCTGGACAGAATGGATATCATAAATTATGTATTCCGATGACTCTGAAGTGAGCACCAATAATAAGTTTGGTCCTAAATACCACGGCAGAGTCCAAGGAAACTTTTGTGTGTAACAACAAATCAAATTTATTAGGTAATCATGGAAGTCATCTTGTGCCTATTTTCTTTTTTGGCCAGATGGAGAGTGGAGGGGGAAAAGTGCTTGTTTGCTTCCTTACTTTTGAGGTAATTTGGATTATGTAAAAACTTTAGATCAATGTTTCATAATCTAGGCAAATTCTGTATTCTCTGGGTGAAAATGTTGGCTTTATCAAAAAAAAAAAAAAAAAGTGAAAAAAAGAAGATCCTGATAAAAAGCCCATGGACTGGTGGCTGCAGTTTTAGCGAAGTTCAACTCTTCACCCTGCCATGACTTTTATTTCTACTTTATCTTAAAATTGTGGGGAGACAGCAAAAAGTAACAAGAGAATATGTTTTTCTTCTTTATTCTAATGACAGAGATTGTCACCGACATGGTAATTCAGAGCTTTTTAATTTTTTTTTTTTTTTTTAAAAAAAAGGATTTACTGAGTTTCTTTTAGAATGGTGATTGACGTGAAATAGCAGTGGGGATTATAACAGAAGAAAAGTTAGTAGGATCTGTTTAAATAAGGCAAGAGACTCCAGCTAGGGCTTTGACTGTACTGGCTGAAAAGTATTTAGCTAATGAATTATTCCAAAAGAAAAAGTACAATGAGGAGAATCCTTTTCTCATATTAGTTCAGACTTGCTTAGCATGTTTCAAAAGTGACAGTCAAAGATAAACTCCTGACTGGGACTCCATTTTTCACAATACTACTGCATTGTGCACAGCAAAAACTATAATTGCCAGGATATCTCTGCTGCTGTATTAGAACTCATCATATCACAATCAAGACAGAAGCAGAATTACTCACTTTTCCAAGTGCGGAATTGCTTTATAGTCTTATTGAATAAAGGCTGGTGATCTTACAAAGAAAAACTGTATATTACCTGTAATGCCACTTGCTGCTACTGTTTTTATTTATTTCATAAGAGGTGGCAGTTCATGTTATACAGGGGTTTATTTTCTCTAGGGTTCTCTGCTTGCAAGATTGTCCTGTGTCCCTCTCATGATTATTTGTTTATTTGTGTGGTTCCTTGCAGCCTGAAGTTCTGACCATGTTCAGAGCAGGTATAATTGAATTGCAGGTTTTGCACATCATAGGCATGTGAGCAATAGGAACAAAGAAAATGAGAATTTACTAGAGACACTCCAGAACAGGAAGCTGGAGCTCACTTAAGCCATATGAAGATGCACTTAATTGTGCACTAGTTTTAAACAAAAGTTACTGTTGCTACATTGCTCTCAGCTTTCACACCACTAGTGAAGTGGAGCAGACTGTGCATAAGCACTTGCTATATTCTGCATATGGCTGATTGGAGGAGCTGTTAGCAAACATTAGAAAAATGTTGTAGCATCCTAAGTGAATACCCAAGGTTGTTCTGTGCCATCTATGTGGTTTTATAATAGTATCCAGGTGATGTGAATGATGCCCTGGTGACTATCTGCACTGCTTTAAATGTGACCCTGTGAGCTGCTGTCCTTGTGGGACAAGGAGAAAACTGTTATTTTGTTTTGGCAGCATGTGATGCTGAACAGACCGGTTTCTAGCTCAAAAAAAAAAGTATAATTTGTGCTGTTTCTGTTTCTATGCAGTTAGTCAATACAAAATGATCTTAGTAGAAACAAGCCTGTATATCCTGGGGTGGAGAGAAAGAAGCGCTAACATTTATGACTGTAATTCAGTGAATAGTAAATAGTGGTTTTTGTGGTGCCCCATCAGTAGTTCTGTATGTCATCTTGGTGACTGTCACAGAAGCACTAAGTTTTAATGACAGGAGAGGGAAGAGCAGGAAAGTGTGCATGATCATCAGTGGACATTCACATGACTCATGGCTGAAATTTTTTTTTTTTTAAATAATTGTTATGTTATACAACTTTCAGAAACACTGGTGTCACTCTGGAGTTTTGACCAGATACTCTAAAGAAAATATTATTTAAAAACAAGAGGGAGTGCCATTAGAAGATGAGATGGATGGAAATTTGGGTCATCTTACACCAAGCATAGGAGCACTTGCAGTAGTAAAACCAATCATTTCCTATAGACCTTTGTAGCTGCTCTGATGTTGAACAGAAGATGGTCTCTCACTTTTTCTTCTTCATGGATCAATAATTAAATTTAAAAAAATTAACAACCCTCAGAGCCCTGTCCCATTCTGGTGTTCTTCATTTAAATTGACCATTGGGTTATTCAGAGGAAGGGAAGGAACAGTAGCCACTTAGAGCAGGCATGCCCAGAGCTTGAGATCATGATGGCATTGTTTATGTAGATTCAATGAATATGATCATTCTTGGAGGTAGAAACACAGTTGCAATCACAAAAAAAACCCCAAAAAACAACAACAAGCACATCCTTCACTTATTTTCAACAGAGAGCCTCCTGTCTTCTTTCTATGACACCTGCAGTTGTGATACTCAGCAGTAAGAGAAGATCATTAATTCTTTCCTTGAAAGGCTCAATTTTGAAAAAGCTAGTGTTCCCCTACAATGACCTTCTTGCTGCCTTATGATACTCTGCAGGAAGAGAAAATCAGCAACTTTTTTCCTTGAAAGGCTCAAATTTGAAAAGCTAGAGTTCTCCTATAGTGACCTTTTTGCTGCTTTACTCCCATCTCCCTTTCATTATTTCTGTTCTCCTGGGGTGTGAAGAAAAATGCATACACCTTAAGTCAGGGAAGAAGCTCTGTGATGGTACAATTCACAGGTGGAGTTTAAGGAAGGTGAACTAAGGGACACTGAATCTGTAATTCCTTTTATATATTCCACACATTTCTGCAATACCGAACTGGAAGGGCCTTCCCAGGCTCCCTGGAGATACCCAAAAGGCTTCATAGCAGAAGAGAGTAATTGCAGCAAGTATGCTGCCATCCAAAGGACAACCCCAAGAAGATTTTCAAACCACAGCTGAGGAAACTGTGTCAAGGAAGCTTGACAGCAGGGGAGGTGCCTGCATGAGCTCATCAGCTCTGTTCTCCAGTTCTTGGGGAAGTCTTGTGCTAGACACTGAATCTTGAGGGCTGGGATTTGTTTCAGGCATTGCTTTACTCCTGGTTCTGGACTTACAGCTTGAACAGTAAAGGTGTTTGACAGGTGATTGAAGGCCTCTGTTGATGGTCTGTGACCTGGTCCATTGACTTTGATTTTCTTGCTCAACTGTTCTTGTAGAATGACAGTTTTAGTTTGTGTAATCCAGTGTACAGACATGCTTTCCATGTCTGTACAGGTGTGAAATGGAATCTGAAGCCTTGCTCTGGGAAAGGCAAAAAGCATGAGGAGAAGTCATTCTGAGGGTAAGGGTGGGATTGAAATAAAATTCTTTGTTAGGAATAAGTATGAGAAACTGAGCACTGGTGAAAATGGGGAATAAGAAAGATGGAATAGCTGTTTCTTGACAGCTGAAGTTTAATACGCAGTAGCAACTGGAACTGAGAAAATGTTTGAGGAATCACAGTCTGTCTGTTTGGGTGTTTTTTTTCTAAATTAAATTTAGGGGGTTTTGGTTTTGTTCTGATACAGACATGTCATCTGAAAAACCTGGAGCTAAAGCTATAAAATCTGATGGCTTAGAAGGGATGTATTTTCCCAAGACCTTGCATGCCTCTTCCACAATCCCTTCACCTTATTAGACTGCAATCTTGCTGCAGTGGAGTCCTACCTTATTGAAAATTCCTCAACCTTACTGTTGGTCATCATGTAAATACCCTTACAATATGATATTTCAGATCCAAGCCAGATTTGGAATACCTGAAGGTGCCATAGGTTTGAGAAAGCAGTAATGTATAGATCTGCTAGCAGTGTGTCTTCTTCAGCTGCATCTATCTGAAACCTGTGTTTGATGAACTCATTTGGGTTTTTTTGGTGGTGGTTGGTTGTTTTGTTGGGGTTCTGTTTGCTTTTTAAGGCACGTGGGGAAACATAATGGAGAGGAGCACTGCTTCTGGCTATTCTCAGTGACAGAAACGTGGCCAATCTTTGTTGTCCTGCTTAGATGCCCTCTGTTGAACAGTAATAAAAATGGTGCTCCTATCTAGCAATTCTCAGCAGCATGCCTTTTTATAAAAGCTGTATTATCACTCACATTTTACAGATGGGGAAAGTGTGACACTGCTCAATTTAGTGACTTGTCCCAGGTCACCTTACAATCCATTCAGAGAGAGGCTGGCCCTCCTCAGTTGTTTGTCCTCAGTAAGGGCAGCATCACTGCTACCTTGTCACCTTCCACTTAGAAGGTAACTCTTTGCATCATGTTTCTTTTTTTTGGTGCTTTTTCATTACAGCATCTTTTTCTGGACATTTCAATTAATTCTGAACATCTATCTCTGGCTCAGAAAGCTTGCTAGTGCTTGGATTTTCTTTTGGATTTTTTTTTTTTTTTAACTTGAGAAGCTCTGAGCTGGGGGAAGTAATAAAAACATTCAGTAAAGTATGTCCCAATGTAATGTGAAAGTTCTCTGGGGTTCATATGAATTTTTTAATATGACAGCATATAAGGCTTGTTTTCCTTTCCTTTAACATGATTGGCTTGGCGCACTTGGACTGATGCTTTAGAAAAGGTTTGGAAAATCCTCTGAAATTGCATGTTAACAATTTATTTGGAATTCAATGGCACTCAAATTCCATATGTTCATACCATAGTTCATATGATTAAGTGCTGTCAAACTAGGCAAGATTAAGATGTTCATGTGGTGTCATTGCTTGTTTGTCAAGATGATCCTTGACTACCTGAGTTATAGCTGCTGAACCATCACCTGTAGCCATATCATTGCATAATTACAGCTTCTGGTCTCAGTGGCTGGCAAAATGCCTAAACCACCAGATCCTTCGATCTGTTCCTGTTGTAGAAGGTTCTGATATATGATAAAATTACTAGGTTTTCAAATCAATTCTCAAACATTCTAAATATATTTGTAGTCTTGATTCCATCTGCAGAATGGTATGCAGTTTCATATAGTGATATACCATTTGTCTCTGTCCTGGTGATTATACTTCATGTACATGATTACTATAGCACTTTTTCTGCACTGAATAAGATTAGATCACATTAGGCATGCTTACAGCTGAAAATTGATTTATTTGATTTGGTGTTTGCTTTCTTTACAAAACTTGCATAGTTAACTGCATGGAACGCATGATATCTGTGTTAAAAGATACAGATATTCAGTATTCAGTAGCATTTGCTTGAGCTTAACATCTCTGTTGCAGTCATGGTCTTCAATTTACTTGTGTATGAAATGGAGATAATAACCTATTGACTTTTCACTGTTGCTTCAGGCTTGATCAGGACTTCCAAAATTCAACTCCTAGCAATGGAATTCAGTCAGCAATTGCAAAGTAGCCTGGGAAGTCAGCAAGTATATTTAGAAAGTCTCTAGCTGGTAGAAGTAGAGTGCCCTAGCCTTGGATTTTAGTGAGGAGTGGGCAACCTATAGCATGGAGTAGCTTGTAAGCAGGAGCTGATTGGTATGCTGTAGGCCTGGCACAACATTGGAACCACAGGCTTTGGAAGATAGACACGGCCTCTGGCTCCTGGGAAATGCAAAACTGAGCAGGTTATAGAAGAGCTGTCTGATGTGGAAGCAAGATGTTGATGAAAGTCTTACTGTCAGCATCCTGTTTCTTTGCAAGGGATCATCATCTGGCCTCTTCTGAATCCCTACCAGCATGCCCAGTTTGGGATGGAAAAATACAGGCTGGTATGCTGCCCTTCTTATGAGGATAACCTTGCTTAGTCCAGGTATCAATGATGGCTGGTAGAGCTTTTCCTTCAGCAGAAAGGGTTACTTAGATGCTGTGCTTCCAGAGGCAAAGCACCTGTGGTGAGAGGCTGGAGGGGTTTTTTAATGCTATTAATTGCATCAGTGCAAGGAGCCCCCCAAAAGGGATTACTGTTCCTGAGCATGCACTGAGCAAGTCAAAAGTACAGAAAGAATCCCCACTGCAGAACTCACAACTCAGACCTGGCAACTAATGAGCAAACAAGCTAAAAATGTTAGGAAAAGTAATGTAAGTTGTCACCTTGAGTTTTTAAGGTAGTAGCCTTCTGAGTGTTACTGCTCACAATGCTGCCAGTCAGACTGCTCAGAATAATGTCCCTGCTTCAGTGTTATCCAAGGTCTGCACTGCAGCCACACAGAGGAGGCCTTTGCTGGGCATTAGTTTACTAGAACATTTTTATATTATTCTTTTTACTGACTTGAAGATAAAGATATGTGCTGACTTGGCTCATGCTGAAGCATTCTGCATTAGCTCTCTGATCAAAATTTAGTACCATTGTCTACCGTAAAAATTTATTTTGAGAGGTATCCAACTTGAACAGTTCCAGAATACATTTGTCATTGTAGTTTAGAAGCATTCAATGTTTTTGATGCATTTTCAATCACCGTTTACAGCACTGTAATGTTTTCACAGCGCTTGGCTGGGTGGCTGTGGTCCTTTGCTGCATAGGTGGGTATTTTGTAGTTTTGGTTTTGTTTTTTTTTTTTTTTACTCTGCCTGAAACACTCTGCTTTGCAGCAGCTGTGACTTGATCTCATCAAGGTAAAAAGACAGCATTTTTATTGCTGCTGCAAATCTTCCTGCACTGGGTGCTTATAGGTGCCTAGCAATACAGCAGCCTCAAACCCAGCAAGAATGGTTGCAAAGACTCTGTGGGGGCAAAGTGAGACTAATGCCTATTTCCATCCCCTCTGGTGAGAACTGCTAGGAGCAGAGAAAACCCCCTCTGTCCTCCCCAGCACGTCAAAATCCGTCAGCTAGCTGCTAATTGCCTGTGCGGTGATTCACATGCCATCTGCCATTGCTGGGATCTTTTGTCATCTCTGGTAGGCTATAGGCAGTTCCATAAACTTCATGTGGTTCTGTCAGTGATACCAGCTCAATGCAGTGCAGAAATTAAGAAACTATTTACATATTGTCACCCTTTCCTTTGGTTTGAGAGGGCACTATTCTTTGGGAGAACGAGAGGGGAGAAAAAAAGCAAGAGAGGTTATTCCAGTTGTGTGCCACTAAGTGTTCCCCCACCCTTACAGAAAGCAGCTCATGGATGGTGGGAGAAAGATGTCAAAAAGAATAGAAAGTGCAGAGGATTATTGTGTATTTGTGTGTCACCCCGCATGTGCGGCCCCGGGGCGAGCAGAGCGTGATGCGGTGGTGGCGAGGCGGGGGTGCCCTGCCTGCCCTGCGCCTGGGCAGCGAGCGGGGAAGCGCCGGTCCTGTCACAACTTATGTAACGATTGCATAAGAGTGCCGCTGCTGTGACTGTCAGAAACTTGTGGGAAGGACGGGATTTTTCCCTTCCTTCTTTATGGCTTGAATCAGAAGCCAAGTCTAGGATGGTGTTGTTTACTCCCCTATGTAGCTGGGGATTCTCTCCCCCACTCTGAGGGAGCAAAGAGGGTCCTGCCTTTGTCTAATCCTCCTTTGTTTTGCTCTTATTTCTCATTTTTCTCCTTCTTTTTTTTCCCTTTTCTCCTTTGCCTGCATTTGTATTTTGATAGTCACTATTGCTGCTACCATAAACTTTCAATAATTAAATGTTATATCAGCGTTTTCTAAAGCCACCTGGGTCATTGCTGAAACACCACCTTGTTTTAAAGTGGTCTCTTCAAAGCAGAGGTGCTGCAGAATCTCATCTGATTTTTTCCTTCCTCCATTCAAGCCTTCTTTGAGGATGCTGATATGCATTATCCATAAGTGTGACGTCCCAGGTGCATAAACCAGCTTAATATGTTAATGTGTTTGGAAAGGGGGTGGTGAGCGAGAGGAGAACGTGACATTGTTCAATCGGTCCATTCCAAGCTGCAACCCAATACTACTGGCTTTTGCAGGGACCCAGACGTACACTATTGGAGGGTGTCGTACACCTCCGTCAGTGAATCAATTGCTCCGGGAACAAGAAGTCAGAAGGTGACTGGGAATGCCGGCCGCCTCATTTCCCCAGAGGAGCTCTTTGCCAGCTGAGCTGGGGTCACTTGGTTCAGGTCGCTTGGACAGGCAGTGGCACTCATGTATAATCCTGGCGGCTCGCTCCGCACTGATCCTTCCCTTTGCTGCAGGGCTGCTGCTGCAGCGATTTGTTACCTTCTGCTTGTTACTTGCTTGACTTTGGAGAAGGAGCGGAGCTTTTGGCTCGCCTTTTGGTGCCTTATGAAACGTGTGTAATTACTGGGGAAGGAGGGGAAAGGCGAGTGCGTTCGCTGGGCTGACGAGGTGATTAGAGCCGTGCCTCCATCCGCCCGAGGGCTCCCCCGGGGCCGCTCCCATCCCACGGGCGCACCCGCGGCGGCTCCGGGGGGAGCGGGGCGGCAGCTGCGGGCGCCGGGCTGGCAGCGAGAGCCCCGCCAGCCCTCCCAGATGGAGTTTCAATGTCCTTCTTCGCCCCCCTCTCCTCCCTTCCCTCCCTTTGGCAGCGCTGCCTCCTTAAAGGCAGCGGTACCAGCGCCGAGCTCGCCCCGAGGGCGGGATGCAGCCGGCGAGGGGCGAGGGGGGCGGCGGCCGGGGCGCGGGGCTTTGATGGAGGCGTGTGCGCCGCTGGCCGCCGGGGCTTTAGTGGGTGCCGGGGGATTTGTCCGCAGCATATGCGGTGCTGTTAATGATTGAAAAATTACCACAACAATTAGTCACGGATCGCTGAAGGCAAGGCCCCCAAACAGTGTGGACAATGTGATTAAATCCGTGTATGTGACAATTAACTCTCCTGCAGGTTTATCCACCAAGGAAATGGGAAGAAGATGGACATAAAAAAAAAATGACAGGCGAGAATAATGTGGCAGAATGGACCCGATACAGCTGGCACTATCAATTTTAATCTGACACTGAATTAATCACACTTGGATTAATCCTGTTCTTATTGCACCATTCTGGTTGCCTGTTTATTTATATTCTTCCTCCATTGTGTGCTACACAGAGGCATGACGGATTTAATTCCTGTCCGTTCCATGTTCTTAAATTTAAAAGGCAAATCCTTCAGTCATGCCGTGTTTGAGGTAGTCTGTGGCACAATTATCTCATAAAAAATGAGCAGAGTCCAGATGCACCATGCCATGAATCCCCTTCTGTATCACAGCTGAGTAATTCTCAATAAATATTTGTTCACCCAGTATTCTCACTGGGTAGATCTCATCCTGCCTGTCTGTCCGGGCAGCCACACATGCAGACACACAAGTAATACTTTGCTCGTGCATTTATGTTGCCATTGAGTGAAATTAGGTGCACATTCATTGGTGGTTCTTGTGCTCATGATTTTATTTTGAGGGAGCAAAAGCAACATTTTTTAGTGTTTCAGTGTTATGTTCTTTCCAGACTGGAAATGGAAGATCTAGTACACAAACCTCAGAGGGCACATATAGAAGATCTGAGAATTTTTGAAAGATTAGGACTTCTAAAGGAAAAGAAGGACCAACGTTTGCCATACGCTGCTGAAGCCTTGAAGGAGAAACAGTGTGTATCAGTAGACAGTCTGCCGAGGTTAGCAAACTGTGTGCTCCTTCTGGCACAGGCAAGGTAGTTTGCTGACTGCATTGGTGCTGTGCCTGCTCCCTCACAAGGCTCTCATTAACAAAATGGCAAATGCCACTTAATGGATTGAACTAGCCACACCTTAATTTTGCCTGTAGCTGCTGCAGACCTCCCTTTCTTTTCTCATCATCAGCCATTTCTTGTCCTTATTTTGTAATGTCTAAAGAATTCATTGTAACTTTGAACTCAAGTTGACTGGAGATGTAGCTAGTCACGCTGTAAAGGTTCAGTTTTACTGCCACGTGTTAATACTGTGGTCTGCAACACTTAACATTATTTTAAGCATTGGGATTGCTAGTCTAAGTGTCAGACCTTTCCTTACTTCTAAAATCCTGGTGAAAACATGTGGCATAAATAATAGAGTCCTTAAACAAGGTGACTTAAAGGCATAAATGTTTCCACTAAAAATAAATAAAATCCCTGCTAATTTATACTGTCAAGGTTTTTTATCCAGACTCCTCTATTATCAGTAACAGGAAAACACAAAACGAAGTATAGGTGAACCATCTTTTAGAGTAATGTCTTGTCCTGTTATTGTCACAGGACACAACCTGTACTCCTGTTCTGACCTGTGGGCTTAACCACAAAGAAATTAATACGTCCTGTGAAGTCAGTGGGCAGTAGAGATAACGGTGGCCTTGATATATAATTCACTGCCCTAGGGAACCTTGTCTTTCTGCTGACAATGTAGCTTTCGAAAGATTGTTCAGGGGTAGGTCCATGAAACTGGAGGATGTGAATTTTGCTTCCTGCATCTGTTTCTGTCCAAAGGTAGTACATTGCAATGTGGACAGAATAGATGTCTTATTCACTGATAGAAATTTACTAAGTGAAGGTCAGAAGAAACAAGGTCTCATACCTCTAGCACACCAGAAGATTTGCAGTATGTTCTAGTTAGAATCTCAGCCTTACCCTCAGCAGTAGTATCAGACATCATAACTGAAATAAAGCCAAATTTGAGATTTCAGTCAGAATTGCTTCTTTCATTGTGTCTTTCAGTCTTCCAGTCATTTCTTCCACTTTATACCCTTCTGCTTCTGGGGTGTGTGTCTGAATTTAGTTGCCGTTACTTTTTTTTGTCATCTGTTTAAAATTTCCAGGGAAATAACAACCAAAAGTCTTTTGAATGGGGAGGTCTGAAATCATTTATCACAAAATGCTGGTGTTGGAAAGACATGTAGTAAGTAGTGGACATTAGGTCTGGTCTGGAAATAGTTTGATCATTCAAAACAATAGGAGAAGGGTTTCTTTCAGGGTTGTTTTTTGTGATGGTGATTTGGGTTTTTTTAAATTTCTTTTGTCATGTGGTAAGATCAATTTTAGGTTCTGATCTGCTCATATTTTCTAGCTCATACCTTCTGTTTTGATCTGCTCATACCTTCTCCTTAGAAGAGGAGCTGAGTGTATTAAAAACTTGTAGCAGGGGATTGGTAGCTCTGCTGGACAGCAGCAATAAAACTGACTTTACATCAATATCAAAATACTGTCTATGCAAGTGACATGAAATGCTAACAATATTAATTTATTTACTTCTCTTTGCTTTTCTCTGCTCCCCCATTTCCCTAGTACAGTCTGGTGTTTTGCAGTTGAATTTGCTGCTGCTGTTTGATGGATAGCAAATACTTGCTGATTATGTAACTAATTGACAACTATGGAAGTTACTTCTTTATTAAGCAATTTATCAAGTGATTAAGAAACCATTTATGTAGACTCTATTAACATAACATCAGTGGTTTAGTACATTGGTGGAGGAAAGTATGAGGTGATTTGAGGTGCACTTTTGAAGCAAACTTTGTTTTTTTTTCCTCTGAGGCTTCAAATCACAGGGGTATGATGCATTAAAACATTACTACTTCAGGCTTCTTACACTAGGTGGTCCATTGGCCAAATGCACATTGCGTTTTACACCAACCAAAGTTTATTTAAATTTAATTAAGATTTATCAGACTAATTTGTTGTGCCTGCTTTATAGATAGACTGAGACTGGCTTAAGTTTGGTTAACAAGAATTGAGCTGCCTTGTGCAGTTACAACCTCAGTAAGTGCTGTTGGCACTCTTGAAGTCACGAGTGAGCGCTCTACAAGTGGCAGTGCTCGTGCTCCATATCAGAGCCCTGAGAGCATTGTTCAGCTTTTTGTGCATGTGGGTGCAGGGTCAAGGAGCATGGTGGAGTGTGTGCACGTGGTGATTGCTTGGATCAATGTACAAATCAAACCCATGTTTGCTCTCTGGCAGAAGAGATGGGTTTGGAATGGAAATGAGGTAAGAGGCCTGCCAACAGGAGAGGGAGTGTTCTGAGCGCACAGAACTAGAGGGTTGGATGGTGAACTCCCTGGTACCCAAACCTGAAGGATTGATGGGATTTTTCTGACCTTTACAATGAGAGTATTTCCTCCCTAGATGATTTTCAAGTCATGTTCTGCAAAGAGGATTTTTTTATCATCATCGTCCTCTCCTGCCCCAATACGTGTTTTTCATTTCCCTTTGCATACATGGAACTGGATAGGAACAGTGTGGTGCTCCAAGTACTGAAAATTATCTCAGTGTGGTTGTGAGAATAGAATTACTTAAGGTCATCCAGTGTCAAAAAGAATATAATAATCCAAGCATCCTTCTGAGTCAGCACAAGGAGAAGAAGTGCACAAGGAAAAGGCCCCAAAACTTTGGAATTAAAACAGATGATAAAGCGTTCACGTTTTTCTTTCCCTTCTCCCCTCCTAAATGAACCTAAATTTTACTTTTAAATTTTTTTCTCTTTGAGTTTTGGCTGCAAAATGCTGTCTGGGTCCCCACCTGAATGTTACATATTCTTCTCAGAGGGAGAAGTGACAGTAAAGTGACAAGAATATGTGCTGGATTGAATGTGTGAAAAAAACACCGTGCTTCTGTGGGTGCAGTGTGAATAATTCTTTGATAAAATATATGGATGTGGATTCCAAAGGCTCATGGCATTGTTAATGTACCAGTAGCTTGGCCGTCTTATGAAGAATAGTGGAGAGAAGTATATTTGTTGACTCAAATATGGGTGTCTATATTTAACAGTGGTGTGTTACCTTAGGCTGTGCACTCAGTGGTAGTTGCAAGCCAACTCCAGTCTGGAAGCCAATAAAGACAACAGCATTTGCCTTTGTCATCCAGTGCCTTTGCCAGTAAGTTCTGTCTTTCTGGACGTTGAGTTGCTGGACTATTGCTATTAATTCAAGGAGAATTTGAACTGGGTAGGAAGTAAGGAGACATAGAATCACAGAATCAGAAAATGGTTTGGGTTTGAAGGGATCTGAAAGATCATCTAGTTCCAGCACCCCTGCCATGGGCAGGGACACCTTCCACTAGACCAGGTTACTCAAGGTCCCATCCAGCCTGGCCTTGAACACTTCAAGAGGCAGGGCTTCCACAACTTCTCTGAACAACCTGTTTCAGTGTCTCTCCACCCTCACAGTAAAGAATTTCTTCCTAATAGCTAATCTAAGCCTACTTTTAGTTTGAATCCATTCCCCCTTGTTCTTTCAGTACAACTCCTTGTAAAAAGTCTCTCTCCATCTTTCTGTAGACTCCCTTAATGGACTGGAAGACTGCCACTTGAGGTTTCTCTATTTGGAGAAGATTTTCTTCTTTTGGGCATCACATTGGTGGTAATTAAAGCAATTTTTTGCCATGTGCAACAAACACTAAAGGACAACACTGATCTTCCTTGTGATAGTTCAGAACAATTCCATATGGTCTATGGAATAGTTCTATTTGTAAGAGTTTAGACCATCCCTTGGACAGAGTTCATGCTCTGTGGACACTGTTGTATCTACAAATGTAGAATATGATCTGCAAGGGTGGAGATGGGGTGAATGAAAAGGCAGAGATCATGTTTTACTCGAGGGTTACACGGTGCACTTACGATACTTTTGGGATGTAGCAGAGACCAGGTTCCCAGCTATTGGCTTTCACAAAGTCCTCTTTTTCTCTAGCAAACAGAGAAAGAGAGCAGATTGTAGACAAAACAGCCAAAATCTGATCTTTTGTCAATAATGTTTCTATTAAGGTAAATTGAGAACTAAGTTATCATTTGTTATTTGAAGGAGTTGTAAAAAAGCAGACAATATATAGAAAGTATGCAAATATGTGCTTATTTATGTGTCTATATGTGTTTGTATATTTGAGTACATGCACACACAAGCTCTTCCATTTTTTTTGAAGTGCCAGAAATGTACTCTACACATAACGTCCAAATAAAGACTGTGGGTGTTAGTATTAGCCTTTCTTAAAATGTGTATGTGGAATTGGATGACTAAAGAAGTGGAGAGGAAAGATAAATGATTAGTTGTAAGCTATTTGTTTTTATTTATGTTAATAGGCATAGCTAATTAACGTATTTGAAAAGCCTGGCTTATTCATATCTGCTTTTATTACAGAAAAACTGCTGTTATTAAACTTGCAAGGAGCATATATTATAAAAGTCAGTATATACTTTAGATCCTCAAGGTGCATATGTTACAACTATCTGAAGACATTGAAAAGTAGGATGCAGATTTTCAGGTGATACGCCCTTGATAGACACCCTCTTTGTGCATTCTGTCACACCATGACAAGCTAGTCAATTTTGTGTGGGTATGAATTTGTTATTACAGGCAAAGAAAGCATTTATCTTGTACTTGTTCATACAGTGCTTAGCAGGAATCTTAGAAGAAACAGATCTGCCTGTACAGATTTTCCTGGTAGCAGCAGTATCCTGTGGTACTAGTGAGCACTAGGGAATTACCTGCATGCTTTTGTGTTAGCTGTACACCTCTATAATTACTCCACAAAGAAAGAACCCAAATACTATACCCTTGAAAAAGGTGCTTGGCATGTATATTTGAAACATAAAAAATTGCAGTTGCTAATGCAGTTCAGGGGTTTGTATAGACCAATGCTTATATACTTGGTCCCTGTATAGCCTGATACACAGAGTGCATTGTTTTAATATTTCCTCACAGTGCATTGTGCTGGGCATGAAACTATTTAGATCTCAGGAAATGCAAGTATATTAAAAATACTTTTAACATTGCCCTTTCTTACCCATAGCTACCTTACAAATATCCACCCTTCCTAAGCCGAAGTAAATTCTTTGTCTGGCTGATTAACTAGGGAAAAAATATCTCTTGGAGACCTTTGCGAGGTCATTAGTGAAGCTTTCTCTTCAGAACATGAATAAGCCACCTGCCTTTCATAGCCCAAGGGAGCCTAAAGGCAGTGTGTGTCTTGGAGCACACAACAGAACAGCATCTGCATACTGCCAGACTGATCTGCTAATAGCCAAGGGAGAGAGAGAATTGATGCCAGGGGTGAGGAGAAATGCTGAAACCTTGCAAAGTGTTAAGCAGTGCTCACCTATTTATTAGACAGCTAATGCTGCCTGTAGCGTTACCAGTGGAGGATAAAAGAAGTGGGGCATGTTGCAGATTGTTAATTGGTCTTAGAGCTGCAGGTTGTAATTACTAGTTTACTTTCTTCTCTGCAAAGGAAAAAATATCCCAGAAGGGACCAAAGCTGAGACTGTTTTCATCTGCTAGAAAATCATGTTGTGTTTTAAATATTTCTATAATTTTTTGTTTAAGAAAGAGAAAAATTATTTTGCTATCAGACTGATAAGCCGCAAGAAGGCCCCTACCTGAATTTGACACCTTTATGATCAAATGTTTGTCAGGAAACACAAGTTCTCTGTAATATGTTAGTGTTTTAAAAATAATTCCACAACAAATTTCTTTAAAGTCAACTTGCTGGAAATATGCAAGCTAATTAGTGTTTGTGACTTTTATTGAGGATGGGTAATTTTCAGTTGACTGTTAATTGACTTCTATAATCTTAATCTTATTAAACTCCTTCTTTTTTCTCTGAGAGCTTCAATTTTAGCATTATGGTCTCACAGTTTGGTCCTCTCCAGTTATCCAGTTTTTTCAAACTGTGGATTCTTTGCCCAGACACACTTTCTCAGTGGTGCTCCCATTTACTCTATGCCTTACAGGTTAAGGGTGAAAACAACTGAAACATAAAACAGGAGATTAAATTGATAACTCTTTTATTTCACTACTTATTCTTGGAAAATATCCTCTCAAGTAAATGGTTTCAAAATAGTAAGGGCAGTGTCTGGTGTTTCTTCTATCCAACAGTCAATGCAGTTTTTTAACAGGTGTTATCCAGTAAGATTCCACTCTTACTTTAAATGAGTAGGTAATTTATTTCCTTTTCAGGCCTGTCTGCTTGTGCAGGTTCGTTGTACTGGGTTAGCAAACATTTGATCTAAGACTAGAGTCCTTGTTGCTGAAGGACAGATTCATGGGGAGCAGGAGGAGGTAAAAGGGGATCAATATCTCATCCTCATTACTACCCCTAAGTGCAGTATGTGTTCTGATCACATGCAGGGGGAGTAGGTTTGGAGCCCTGTCTCCTCATCATGATTGTTTTCTCCAGTCCTGATTGCAACATAGAAAAGAGAAATCTAGTCTACACTTCAGCATTTCCCCCTCTATCCCTTCATGCTTCTCAGCAGGCCCAAGGACCTCCTCTACCAGGCCCAGCTTAGCTTTCCCCCTGCTGGTGCAGCAAATTCACCTCCCACACGAGCAGCAACTTTGGCTTCCCCTCCAGCTTTGTTGGCATTTAGGGCAGAGACAGGTAGAACATATTGAAATCAACTTCTGGCTTGGTTCAGTGGTAATGTCACACTGCAGCCCCTGCATCATATGGCCTAAGAGTGCTTCAGGTGGAAGACATGCTTTCCATTATGCATTTTTTCTTTTTCATATCTAGAAATAAATGAAGCTTTATGTTGGCGTGAGTTCTTCCTTCATAAGAAGGCTTGTCTGTAGCTAAGGACTCACTGCATAAATTCTTCTTCCTTGCTTAAAATAACGACAGTGCCTTGAAAATAATTTATTTGGAATTTCCTTCCTAGCTTATCTGACAACTTTGCCTGGTAGTGTTTGGTTGCTAGAGCTCACGCTTTGCTAGGAGACAGGACAAGCTTCCAGCTCTGCATGCAGAAGGCATTTGAATTTGAATTTCAATTAATTCACGTACAGCATGAAATAAAAATGTCATGTTTGGAGGAGGGGTATTGTTGTTTATACAGTTTTGCCAGAAGACTCGGAGAATTAATGTTTGGCTTGTGCTACAGTGCAGTATTAGAACAAGAAGTGATTGCATTATTAACTGACAAGTCATGAGTGGCCTGGAAGCTTTCGTTTGTTCCCATGTAGAACTGCTTTGAAGATTACAGGTCTGTCTGTTATGTCTCTCATCCTTTTTAACATCATATTCTGGTAGCTGTTACAACATTACTTGCCCTGTGATAATTCATTGAGCTATCAGCTACAAGTATTTGTTTATCCTAAGGAGGCCAGGCAGGTGTAAGAGCAAAAAGTTCAGATCATGAGGGAGAATATCCTGCAGCCTGAGTTTTTAAGTAAATGAGTATTTTACTTTTGTTCATAAAGGAATTACAGTCAGAACTGTATTGATTAGTCAGTGTGCAGGTGCTCTTGATTGCTTGGCAGCCAGGCTTGGCTTGGATCTTTGGATTGACAGATGTAATGATGCTGGAAGACCCATGGACAGTAGAATAAGTGGCCCCCAAAGGACTTTGCTGCTACAAAACATCAGCAGAAACATCTATGCATCCAAACATGCCCAGCTTCCACTAGGTGCAAACACTGGTTGTCAGGGCAAGGTTTAGGACTGCTGATGGATTTTCTCATTAAAATGTTGTTTTGAGCTGGAAATGTTATTTTAATTCAAAATCTAACATCTAAAAGAATATGGTTGATTTGTGAGAAAATTTTTTGATAACAGAGATATTTCTGAATTATTGAATCACCTCTTGTTATGAAAAGTTTTGACTTTTTTTTTTTTATTGTAAGCCATAACGAAGGTTGAAAGATCACATTTCCTGAAGATTGTTTCTAGAACATCCTGAAAAAAAAAAGCTTTTGAAAACTCACTTTATTAAGGACAGATTTTATGCCATTGTTTGGTGGATCAGCCTAAGAGAAACAGGAGTATGTAAATGCTCACATGGCTGTATTAGATAGTATCTTGAGGTTCTGTCCATCCTGAATGATTTTATCATCCCATGTGACAGTATATGAGGACAGAAGTTCTTTTCCACTCCTGCATTCTTTGCTCTTACTTGGATAGTCTCAAGGAGGTGCTGTGAAATACCATGATCTGACCCAGAGTCCTGTAATGTCATACCAAAGCATTGGCTACTTCAGTGGAAAAAAAAAAGGCAACGAAAAGAGCTGGGCAGCAAAAAGGAGAATTCTGTCAAACTTGAATGAGAATGGGAGGCTTTGAGACTTCAGGTGTGTTGCATATGCATGACTTTAGGAAGATTGATATCCATCTGCTTGGAGGTTTAAGTTGCTAGGCAAAAGAGGTGAGGTGCAGGTATTGCAGACAATGGAGCTCTGCAGCTGAGCCTTTTATGAGATGTGAATAAAACAAAAAACCTGCATCTCATCTCTTTAAAGATGGAAAATGTTTAATTGACCTCTTTAAAGATGGAAACTGTTTAATAAAAACAAAGTAGAAGATTGAAATTGCAATTTGCAGATCAGTTAATTGATAGATAAGTAACATTGAGGTTTTGCCTCCATCACATAATTTTTTGATAGGACTGAATTGCCCTTACTTACAAAATACAGCAGTGCTGTCCCATATTCTGGCTGGCTTTGCCATTGACTACACCATAGAATCATATATACAGGAATTGCCCAAGGGTCTTCCCCTGCTTGCTGCACCAGCACACTGAAAATAATGTTTAGTTTTGCTTTCCTAAGTTTTGAAAAGTTCATTTGAGGCTTTTACTTTCACTGACATATGTAATATAAAATCCCTCAGGTTCCAAACTAATAGGAGTTTAAGGCTGTTGGGCTCTTAAGGAGCACAAAACCCTGCACTTTTTGTATTGATATAATAGTATTAGTGAAAAATACCCGGAGATCAGTCCTGGCTTGTACACTGTCATGTAAACCACTTGTAACCCTTCCTCCCTTTGGGTTAAATGATTTCTATATTTTGTTGGGTTTTTATCCTTGCAGATCACCCATTCATTTAGGTGATCTGCATGGATACTGAGTTGGCAATCTATCTGGTCCTGTAGACAAAAATTATTTGTAGAAGCTGCATTTAAGTGGGGAAGGTGGGGAAAATATTGTTTGTTTGTTTTCTCCTGGCAAAGAAATTTGTGAAGTTTATCTCCACAGGTTTCAGATGAAGGAAAATTGGTATTGCTTTTCTAGGTTAATTCTTGAGATGTCATTTTAAGAGGAGGGGATGTTCTAAAATCCATTCATACTTCTGGCAGCTGAAACTTAAAAAAAAAGGATATAGTGATTTTTAATTGAACTAAATGCATTGCCCTACATACAAGATGTTGTTTGAACTTCTAGACACTAGGACAATAAACAATGCCACATTAATAAATTTATGGTGTATCTACTCTTTGCTAGGTGCTCACCACAGTCTCAAGTGACAGTTACATTCTCTGAAGACCTTGCAGTAAAATAGATATATAAATTACCTACTGACAGTATGCAATCCTCTAAAAAAATCCAGAAAATTGGCTCTTAGTGGCTTACAGTCGTATTTATATGTATTGACAGTGCATCTTTGGTAGTTTTTGAAGCCAAGGTATTTGAGCCATCATTATGAGGGGAAAAAAGCAAGAAGGATATGAGCAGTAAATGGAGATATAACAAACTGGCCATAATAAAGCCTGTCCAAACTAGTCTTTCCATATCTCTGTATTTCACCTTAGGCTTTGCTTCTGGCATTCAACATCACTAAGAAATAGTCTTTGGTCACATTAATCTTTCAAACCTTTTATTTGTTAGGGCAAGTTGAGGAATGGGAAAGAAATCTTCAAAACCTTGGGTAAAAGTAGTACTGTAGGAGTTTGTGTTAAATCTATTGCCTTTGATTCTTAATTTATCCGTGAGCTTTTCCTTTAATAGAGAAAATTTCTACAGAGGAGGTTTTCTGTGACAGCAGTAGTTATCTGGGCTGGAGGCTCAGGCTACAGGGGACAAGAGGAATTCAAGATAGGAAATACTGGGGGATTTTGGTAATTTTTGTAGCATAGGGATACCTTTTTTTCTAATTTATCAAAGTTACCTGCAAGTGTCTTAATTGGAATTTTCACGCAGTATAATATCAAACATGTGCTATTTTAAGCATGATTTAAAACTATTCATCAAAGTGGGGAAAAAATGAGCTGAAAATGTGGATTTATAATATTGGCATACAGACCACACATTCTGTAAGACGTAAGGAATATGTGCTTTCAAGAGCAGCAGCACTGAAAATATTGGGTGAGGATTAAAATATATCTTTCTGATTTTCTGTTAGGTTGCCCGAATAAGTTCATATCCCTTTGAGGCAACATGCTGTAATTCCAGTAACTACTGTGTAATCTTTGGGTAGTGTCTTAGTGATTTCTTTCTCCTAAAACCTGTTGATACTCTTAATGAAAAGAGAGAAGGGACCAGGATTTTCTTCTGTTGCTCTTGTCGAAAGATCCCTCATGCCATCTTGGAATAGGACCGAGGTGATTCCTGCCCTGAGGGTTTCAGGCACATTTCAGTTGGGGCTCCAGTGGCATAGCCAAGTTCTGCTGGTTGAAAAGGTTCATGACCTCAGCTGTTTGTTTTCTTCCCATGACAGGTTTGTAAACATTCTGTTAATGGGACCAGGCTGGTGGAGCTTGGTTAATGGCCAGTCACCCAAAAAAACTGTGCTGGCAGACCCAGAGGTAAAGCAGGAGGTGCTTTTCCTGTGCTTGAGGCACCTGCAGGGGAGAGGCAGGGATGAGTTACTGAGGAGCAGTGACCTCCTGCCCCAGCCACAGAGCAGAAGGGAGACTCAGGCACAGAGCCTGAGGCTCCCTGCCCAGCAGCTCACAGAGAGGAGGTGGAGGCTGGTGAATGAGTGTGTATGGCCTCCTTTGGCACTTCCTAGGGCCAGGGTGGTGGCTGAGGAAGGTCTGGGCACAGGCTGGGGTGCATGAGGTGGAAATGGCCCCTGCACCCCTGGGCAGCTTGCTCTTACTTCTGAGACTAAAGGTTTGTATTCATGAGCTTTAATGTTCTTGACCTTATATTTTTTTTTCTTTTAGGTTATTGTATGATTGTCCTGACCTTTCCTCTCTGTGCTGGCACATAATAGTGTGACATGACAGACTGACTGCAGCCAGCCTGGTTTCTAGAATACTTGCTAGAGTTTCTGCCAGTGGTTTATACTCTGTGCACATCATTAAATGTTCTGCTTTTCCATCCAAAGGCATCTTGGAGTCTTTGCAATCTTGCACTGACCTTCATTTTGAGGAGGGGGATTTAAAAGCAGTGGTTGTAATGTCAGTATTTGTAGTAACAGTTAGACTGTCTTTTAAGAAAGCTTCCACACTTGCATGTACAGCTTTTGTGCATCTCCACTACCACGCCCTGCTCTTCAGAACTGGCCTGTGACTTTGTTTCTCTGTCCTTGAGGTTTTTTCCCTCTCCTTTTTTTTTTTTTTTTTCTGATGGCAGTTGTTCCTAATTTTCCTGTGCCAGAAAGTTGAGAAGAATCATCTTCTGCGGCACTATCCTGCTTGTCTGCTCTTTCCAATCCTGACTTTTAATGAACAGTTCAGTTCTTTGCCTTTGTGCTTTTACCTCTGCAGTTTTGCTGCTGTGCTGGATCTTTCCCTAGGTGAGCAGGGGAGTACTTGGCAGAAAGACAGGAGTTCTGTCTTTCCTGCCTAAATAATTCCCTCTGACTGCATTTATCTAGCCCCCTCTTTCTCATTCTTTCTTTACCCTCCCTCCTAAGAAAGCTGAAGAGAAATGTTACATCCCTAGGCCCCTTTATACTTGTTTGTGTATCTGTATTATAACAGCAGTGCTTAGCACTTGCATAATCTTGCTCCTCTGCATAATCACTGTAATCATTTATGCATCTGTTTTGTAACATGAGTGGGTCAGATTCTGAGATGGAACAGAGCAGTTCTGTTTCTCCACTGCATTTACTGGTTCAGCTAGCACTCGTCATCAGGCTGCAGTGTTTATTGTATTGTAGTATTTTATATGTTATAACATCAGGAGCCAAAGTCTTGAGGAATGCCTTTCATTCCTTTGATTTTTGTGGAGTTGCTTTCGCACAAAAGGTTTTCCAGCTTTGGGAAGGGGCAACAGAGTAGGGGTGACACAGCTGGACTCAGGTTTGTTCTCTCTAATCATTTTAGGCAAGGTGAGCAGGTGGTGTTTATACCCGTGGTGAGGAAAGCTGAAATTACCTCCTGAGCCACAGATCATGGGATGCCTCGAGAGCCTGACTGTCCTCTGCTCACCTCTTCAGACTCCTACTGCACTGCAGATAAGCCTGTGAGGCTTAAAGGCCCTCTTTCCTAATCTGAGGCTTGATAAACTACTGATAGAGGGAGCATTTCCTCCCAGGTTTCTATATTAAGGACCCATTTGGATGCTCGCTGCAGCAAGCAGAGATTCTATGGAGACAGTGTGAGCAATGTGTGTGTTAAAGAGGTCAAAGAGCTGCATCATCTGTAGTCATTACTGCACAGCACAGCACCAGAGCTGGCACCCTGGAGGAGCAGCTCTGGGTGGAGCTCTCTTCCTCCTCCATCACTCTTTTCTTTTCTCTGTGTTGACCTAGTTTATTAATGTTAATTTTATTAGTGCATCTGCTTCATTTTTGTGATTATTAAATGCTTTTGGGGCTCCATAATTTGATTCTTTCAGTGCCTTTCTTGATATAATTGAAGCTCGAATGAATGTAGCCTGAAAATACAGTTTATTTTAACTTGATAAATCTTGTACAGCTAAACCAATTTGTGTTAATACTTTTCTTCTTTTTGCAACCTTGCGCTTATATAATTTGTTTAGTGGTGAAATATTTTTTTTTCTTGTTTTTTCCCAGAGTGCCTGAAACTGTGGCGTATCTCTCTAATAGGTCTCTTTCTGTCTGAAAGTTTTAAACAATTCATGTTGAGGGTCTTATGCAGTGTATCCCATCTCTGTCATAGGAGGCTAACAGTCTTCTTGGACTGACCCCATCCATTCATTTGCATCAACATCTCCTGCTGTGCTAGCTTCTCTTATAGTATCTTTTATCTCTGTCCTTTCCCATTACAGCTAGTTCATTTTGTCTCAGGTGCTGTGATAATTTCCTCATTCCTTGTCTGTGCCACAACTTTCATAGCCTTTCATTTTCTGCTGCGTTTCTTTTTCTCCTCATTTTTCGTTGCTGTTGTGAAACAGAATTGTTTTCCCATGGGACTGGGGGAAGGCTTCTAGTGGCAGAAAGGAAAGCTTCAGATGCACCTCTCCATAAAAACAAATGATTGGAACTCCTGATGCTCCTCCTGCATGGCTCACCTCGGTGCCTTGCTCAGCTTGCTTGCTCTGAGAAACATAGCAACATCTTTCTCTTTGGCCTTATGTGAGTCACACGTGCTCTCTGAGTGGACAGGGAAACAAGAGGACTAATGCATGGCTTACCTCCTTTGGGGTGCTGGCAAGGTGCAGGCAGTGTCTTCTCAAGGACATCTCTTTGGCAACTACCTTTTCCAAGCAGGAGGGAAATGAGATGGGGATTGGTGAGTACTTCCCCAAGGAAGTCCAAGGTTCTCCCCACCACCCAGGAGCCACAGGGGATCCATACCTCTTGGGTTAAAAGGCCTCAAACTGATGCTGGCTAACCATGAGGCAACTTAAGTCCTTTCAACCCCTGAGCAAACTCTTGCTGTAGATTTAGTCCTAAAACTGTAATGGCTCATTTTCCTCTGCCTGTCACTGTTTCAGCATCTCTAATAATGGCTTTGCAGTAGTTTAAGTGTCTTGTTTGGGATATATACCTCTTGGAATAATTATAATACAGCTAGAAAGGATTTAAATCACAGGTCAACTCAGTGCCTATTTTGATATGTTCAATAGTAGCTTTCAAAGTTTTATGACTTGGTGGAATAATGTAGATAACTCTAAAATACTCTGTAGATTTTCTGCCACTGGGAAACTGAGAAAACCTGACTTCTGTCTGGACAAGGATAGGCAGTAGGAGTGAAGGACTTGAAGGACTGTCAAGCATGTTCTGATGCCCTGGAGAATTTCAGTTACTACTTTGGAACCAGTGCAGTGTGTCTGTGCAAGGCTCAAAGCTGTAGTATCCAGTCACCTGTGCTGTGGCATTTGTCTTTTTCATTGTCTGTGTAACCAGAACTTGACGGTGGTTGTTTTCTTTCCGCAATGCAAATTCAAGCACTAGAGGAGTAACAGTTTGTTACGGTGCAAAAAGGACTTGTATTCCTGCTAGAGATTCTCTGTAAAGAAAAATAAAATTGGTAGTATCAACACCTTTCCTGCTTGTTGTACTGATTCCTCTCAATTTTCTGATAAATATCAGGGCTTTGAAAAATAAGGAGCATGGGGACTCAGTGGTTCAGGGGATTATTAATTCAGTCCAGGGCCTTTCACCCTCAGGTTGCCAGTCTGCATGTGGCCCAGGTAGGCAGTGACCAAAAATACCTGCATGGGTGCCTGTTTAGTGACCTGTGTGAAATGTATTCATATTTGCAGGCTGGGCATATCACCAGTCCCCTGGGAACAATTGGCAGTGATCGATACCCTTTGTGTTTTCCTCAGGGTGGCGAAACCCAAATCAGTCTTTTTCTTGCCTCAAAACCAGAGGGATGCTGGAAGCTGTCCTCATGCCTATCTTGGATGTCTGGACTCTCTGCAGTATGCAGGGAATCCTGGTAAAGGGAGTTTGTCAGCCAAGTACCTTTTGTTTATAATATTGGTACATATAAAATATATTCAGAAACAATCTCTGATGCAAACAATTAGAAAACATTCCACATCAAGCTTCACCAGGTAGGGAGCTTTGATCATGACTTTACTTTGTTAATATGCTCTAAAATTTCATGGAAAAAAAATTAGCAATACTCTAAGCTAGTATTAAACTAGTATAAGGTACAGGTGGGTAGGGTATACAAATGTCTAATGCTCAAACATTTTAAAGTTTCCTGGATTGATACTTTTCATTTTTAAGATACAGCTCCTGAAACACCAGTTTGAACTAACTTATGTTAATTCTGTCTTGAAACACTTTCCAAAAATCTTTGTAAAATTAAGGGATTGCATTTCCAGGAGAAAGAAAGACTTTTCTTTTTCAGTTTAAGAAGAAGTATTTGGCATGCATGCTTCTAAGCATTCCCTACATGGAATGTGTGCTCTGTTGCACCTGGGAAGCAAGTAGGGGAAAATGTTATTTCTGATTACCCCAAGAAAGGAATTCTTTCCCATGAATAAAGCAGTTTATGTGGTGGTTTCTGTACAGCAGTTTCTCTTTGTGGCAGAGATATATTAGACAATTGGCTGTCTACAGTAAAATGGACCATTCAGTCTGTGTTGGTGAAGTAGAGGGTGGTAGTGTCTTGTAGAGATGCTACTTGTACTTTCAACTTTTGCCACAAGATTTGTAAAACAGTAAGAGCGAGTCACATAAGAACAGTGGGAGACTCAATCCAGCCATGTTACATACATCAGGATTTCCAAGATAAGTGGATGTTTTGCTTGGCAAGAATTGAACACTTAAACTCTAGTGGAGAGAGATAGACTTGCTATTTTATAGCGTATAGCTATAGCTTGGACTTCCTATATGCCTCATAACAGTGACATTTAGTATTTGTGGGTTTGTGCAGAGGGAAAACCAGACAGAAAAGGCTACTTTGGATTGTAAATTTGCAAAGATAACAGTCAGGTTGCACTTGTTGCAGTGCCCAAGTAGATTTTGAATCCTAACAAATGGGTTTGGAATTTTCCTGTGTAGGTAGAAAGAGGAGAGAAAATATCTCCTAATTATCTACCTAAAATAAAAATTAAAAATATTTGAATGATGCGGGCAAGGAACTGTGGGGTTTTTTCTTCATAATGTTAATATGCCATATTGCAGTGTAATTCCACTTCTGCCAGTTAAAAGCTTATTAAGCTGCTATCATAGTAAATAGGTTATTAACATTGAAAATTAATGTCACCAGCATAATTGAAAATTATTTCAATTCCCCTACTATCTCTTAAATGCTCAGTATAATGTACCAATCTGTCTCGGTTTGGGATCTGAGAAATTATATGTCCTTAAAAAAAATTCAGAAAACTCTTTTTTGTCACTACATTTGGCATTTCCCAAGAATAGAGAATTTGAGTATTTAAATGGAGTATTTAGAAATCTGTCCACCCAATAATTTTTTGACATTGCTTCATTTGGAATCAAAATGTTTTTCTTCTTTCTATTTCCCCATATCCTGCTGAAGTTGACTCCAATTCAGAAATAATATGCCCAATTACTGCAGCCTCGTTTTCAAAAAGCAAATTTGCTATTTTTCTGGTATTTTTATTGGGGTTGCAAGAAGTTAAAACTACTGTCAGAGTAGGATCCAGAAATTTTTGTGTTCTCGATGAGGCAGATAGTCATACTTAGTAATAGAGGGATCAAAGATGATCTTGGATGCAGCTATTAAATTTGCATGCTTGAAAATCAAGAGTAGTTCTCCTGAAATTTATGGATTTTAATTCTCAGCAGAAGCAGTTCCAAATCAACAAGCTGAATGTAAATCATTGAATGCTTAGCTTTTTAATTTGACTTGTTTTTGAAATATTTATTTTAGAACTTTTTTCTACCTTTCCAGGCAGACAAATCATCAAAGCTACAGAAACAAGCAAAGAGGTTGTTTGTATAATCCTTTCAGATCTTTTAACTCTCTCTAAGTAAAAGTTTTGTTTGTTTTTGTCTTGAATTGCTGACTGTGGCTATGTTTTGGCAGTGTTGAAACTTTTAAACAGAATATGTCAATGGTATGGGACAAATGCAAAATTGCAGAAGAATAAAGTAGAAGGCAATGCTGCAAAAATGACATTTTCTTTGTACAGTACTGACCTTTTTTGAAATGCACCATCTTTAAAGGACACAAACAATACTTTGATTTGTAGCTCCCGTAAGGGATGGCATCTTCCATATCCTCTTGTCCCCTCCCAGCTTACTGAGTAATTTTTAGCTAATACACAAGACTTAGGTTAACTTTCACAAGAGTGAAAATCATTATTCATGAAATAGCACAAAAACCATAGCAGTGTTGTGGCTGAAGAGTCAGAAAGTCTGTGGCTTTTTAATGTGTTTTTAGGTCATTTAGGGCAAGTTGTCCTGAGATATTTGAGTGTCATGATGCTCTGTGTCTAATGGGAGCTGGTTCCCTGGTGCTGCAGGAGCTGTTTTGCTCTTGTAAAGGGAGGGAAATTTGCTTCCTAGGCACTTTAAAAAGTGAAGGATGACAGAGCACCAGGAGATAAATGGCCCTTGGGGGACTGTCAAGTAGCACATAGAAAGGCCTCACCACCCTTACAGAGCACATGTTATATCACTATATGACTCAATTCTTCATCTGAAAAATGGGATTAAGAATGCTTTTTTCCTCTCATCTATGTAGACTGTAACCTCATTGGAGTCCTTAGAGTTTTACTTGGGAAAATGGGTCTGCAGCCCCATATAAGACATCCCTTTCCACCAGGCCATTGCAGTGATAAAGACAATCAGAATCGCCTGCAGTATCTGGATTTTCTTGAGCAGTTTTTAGCAAAGCATATGTGATATTTGCTTTATATGGTCTGGGTGATGGAGCAACAGAGAATGCAATGTCTGGACTTGCTTGAGAGCCATTTAATGTTTTTTTTAAAAGCTTCCTCAAGCAACTAACTTGTACTGTCCCACATGTGTACCTAAAGTTCCTTTTCTTGTGAAAGTATTCCAGTGACAGGCCTTTGGAAAGAGGGAAGAGGCTGTTCTTTCAGCCACTGCATTGAAATGGTGTCTCTGATGTGATCTGGAGTAGCTTCACAGCTCTTGTGTGTTTCTGTGTTTTGCTCTTTGCACCCCTCTCCATTTGCCAGGTGTGCAATTTAGCCAGCTCTGTTTTCAGAACCTCGGTTCAGTGCAGAAAACTGTGGCACTGCTGGTTCCTTATTTCAAAACCTAAAAAGTTGTGTGTGCATTTAATACTAAATTTCATATTTAAAATTTCAAATTTCATATTTATATTCCGCATTGTTCATTTTTAATATATGTCAGTTTTTCAGAATTTGCTCACTACTGCAGCCTGGTACTAAAAACTTTTGTTTTGAATTCTTAGTATTTGGAGGAAGGTAGTCAATTCAAGCTTACTGCCTGGGTCAGACAGCTGCTTCCAGCTCCCCTTGCCTCTCTAGAAGCATTGCAAGTTGTAGTCAAAGACATTATAGGTGATGCCAATTAAAAAACGTACTTGAAAATGTTAGGCGTGGGTTAGTTTTCATTGGTTCTGCTTCTAAGCCATATCTTCAGACTGTGACAGGAGTTAAACATCACTTTTTAAACTTCTGAAAGCTGGAGATTCTCGTGTCAGAATCTGGGAGATAAAAACCAAGCCAGCTAAATATGGAAAGACTCGGTGAAACTGAGTCAGCTGGCAGCATGGAAAGACAATTTTTTTATATCTGGTTTAGAAATTTAAAACAACTTAATCCTTACCCTGCTGAAGTGTTTCTAGATCTGGGATCTGTTAATTCTAGACCCTTTACTTCTTAAAAGCAAAACTCAAGCCCCAAAATAAAAGCTGTGAAGGAGTAAACCCAGAGATGTATACATGAAACTGCCTTTACATGCTTCAAGATGTGTTTTAACATGAGTCCTGCACTCAAAATTGTCATAATGGGCTATGATTATAGTAATAGAAGGAGAAAAAATATGTTGTTTAGGAGGATTTAACAAACAGGCTTCTTTTAGCTTCCTGGAACAAAGGTGGTGACGAGTGAAATAGAATTTGGGACTGACCCTGTGCACTTCATTCCCATTTTTGTGATTAATGGACTTCACTCCCATTACACAACTCCAGAGAGTAATGAGACAGTGTAGTGGGTGCAAGTTTCAGTTTTCCAGATGGTGTGTTTTATAAAGCATTACCACAGGCAGAAGAAGTTACCTTTGTACTGCCAAAGAACTGGAGGTGCAAAGAAACCCCCCTACTGAAGAGAGCCCACATACAGTGTTTATAAATCATAACTAAATTCAGGAAATTATGAAAAGGGAAACTGGATTCTAATGGCCATGCCTGATTTTTAAAAGGTTTACGTTAGTAAAATAATCAGAACATGTAAAGCAAACTGTCCCAGAAGCTCTTCCTGCATGTGAATCACAGAGTGATACAACTCAGTGTTTCCTAGCTACTCTTCAGTCAGCTTCTTGAGAAATGGTAAATGAGCAGAAAAGAATGCTGGAGGAATTAGCACTTCAGGGTCTCTTTTCATTCATCAAAGAGATGTAGTTTCAAGCTTGGTACAGTTTCACACATGCTGCCATCAGCAAAATCATTACTTTAAGAGGTTTCCAAAGTTAGTAGGGAATTAAGAGAGGCATGATCTGAAACTCTGAAGAAAATCATAAGATGTCAAAGATTTCCTTTGATCTTGTGTTTGTTTTCCATAGGTCTTTCAATAAAGGTATGAATTGTTGACTATAACCAGAACAAGGCATAGTTTTCTGAAGCAGTGCTCCATCAGTAAGAAAACCTGCCAGAACAAACCATCAGCTTTAGGAGTATAGGAGAAATCTTGTTGTGATACCAAAAAATGAAGTAGACTTGTCAGCCAAAATTGAGTTTATTGTTTCACTTATTTACAGTTCTGCTTCTTCCTATTCCAGTGTTTCCATGTTTACCTAACAAGAATAGATTGTTCTCTTTATTGATTCTTGTATTTTTATCTTTCCTGATTTCTGCATGAGTTGATCAAGTAGCAGTTCCAAGCAGCTTATTCTTCCTAATGAGCTAGCATGCTTTTGGGGCATTTCCTTGGTCCAGCTCAAGTTGTGGTAATTTCATGACTTGGTGAACTTTGGTCACACTGCTGGGGGTAATTCAGGATGTTAATACAAGATGCCACATTTATGGAGAAAAAACTCCACCTTTCTCTTTGGAGATATGAAAAGCCCAACTGCTTGACATTGTTCTGAGTAACCTGTTCTAAACTGACTCAAGTTTGAGCAGGAAGGGTTTGAGCAGACAATCTCCAGAGGTCTCTTCTCACTGTAGCCATTCTGTGAAGGATGTGGTATCAGGTAATAGAGGATACCTAGTATTTTCACTCAGAAATGTCTGAAATAAGAAGGGCTCTGTCTACAAGTACTTCATGTGTGATGTGTCTGCTCACGGAGGTGCTCTTCAGGACTTATTTGCACTCTGACGTTTTTTGCATTTTGAGTCAGATTGCATTTGGTCTTAGTTTCAGGCTTGGAAGTGGATTGACTGGAAGATGTTTGACCACCATCCTCAATTGTGCAAGATGTATTTCTGGAGCTAAAAATATTAGCAGGGGAAAAGTTGATTATGTTGGGGGGCCATCAGGGAAAAGGACAAGAAAAATGAAGGATTGCCTACTTCTCTCCCATTCCTTGAAAGAAGGACCTTAGTGGAAGGATGGCCCCCATTATGGTGATTAATTTGTAGCAACTATTAAGGGTTAAAATTTTAATAGGGATAAAGTGTAGTGGTTCAAAGTAACCAATCACTCCAGCACAGTTTTATCTACGTAAAGATATCATCTTAGTAAAAATGATGTTGATAAAAATATAAATTATGTAGATAAAAATATAAATTACAACAAATAGAATAAATTCTAAGGGTTAGCAGTTCTTTTGCTCCAAAATTATAGTTCCTGGCATCAGGGAGATGTTTTTCCATTATGTCCTGAGGAATATTTAGGCAAACCTGTTATAGTAGTAGTACCTAGCTGTCAGAGAGAGTGCAAGAAGATTTGGACCTTCAAATGATAGGTCTCATAATTTCTATCCAGTCAGTAAGTAATTTAAACACCACTTTGTCAGGGCTAGAAATACAGCACTTAGGCAAGTTAATTAAGACAGCATGAAAATGCTGATACATTGTTCTTTACTCTCGGAGAGGGCAACACAGTATGGATATTTGGTGGGAAAGAGAAAAAGATGTTATATATTGATGCTAGATGGTTCATTCTTTTTTTCCCTTTATCTTCCTCTTGCATACCTCAGTATTCAGTGTAGTTAGCTACATATGCTTAATTAAAAAAAAAAACAGTTTCTAATTGATTCTGAAATTAATGTTGCTCATCAGGCAGTTGGCTTCAGAGATTGCTGATGAATCAGCTATACTGTTTCTCAGTCAATGCCCAAAATTTACAGAGCTGTTTCTTTAGAATTTTTGATTTTCTTTTTCATTCCTGTTACATAATGCTAATTAGGGCTATTTTTAGTAATTATGTTCCAAAAATGGAACAGACGGCATGAAGTGGGACAAGAGCATTTGGGAATTTAGAACACTTTCATAAGTCCAAAAGCAAGACCGTATCAGGAAAGTCAGGTTGTACCAACAAATTATTCGCCATGCTCTGAGTGCTGAAGAGCAGCTTTGTGGAGTAAAGCTAAGAAGCAAAATGTATATTTAAAGAATGTATGCTTTTGTACTTTTTCCTGCTGAAAAAAAGGCTTTGTATTCTCAACAAAGGATTTTATTTTGCAGGCTACACTCTTTTAACAGTCTCTGTTCTCTGCTGCTTGAAGTTTCAGATTATCTTAAGAGCTGGTCATCTTTGAAATCTGGCCTGGCTAACCTTTTTCTGTGGTAGTACTAACTGATCAGAAAAAAAACAGAGATGCTTTCAAAATTTGACACCGCTGATTGACAGTATTGATGTTGTGTGACAGTTTTGTAAGGATGGTGGAATAGCAAAATTGTTTCTTGAATCCTACCAAGATGGCATTTTTCTGTTTTTCATGTAAATATTGACCAAAATGTGTATAATAAATTGCAGTCTCAGAGACAAAAAAAAAAAAAGCCCTGAGGGTTTCAGAAAGATTTCAGTCCTTTGCCTAACAATTTTTTATATACGAAACTTGTGGTGAATGTTCTTATTAAAGACATCTGTGCTTTCATGTATCCTGCTGAACATGCTCAAATTATTGGATGTATGAATGACCACTGATTCTGGATACTGTTCAGTTGCTGGTTTTATTACATGATAATGCTTCAAACCCGGCATATTGTGAATAACAGGTTAGCAAAAAGACAAAAATGTAGCGAACTGTGCAGGTTGGGCACATCAGTTCTACTCTCTTTGTAATGAGCACAAATGCTGTCAACAGAAGAGCACAGACACTTTCTGTTATACTATTAACAGCATTTTTAATTAAGGCAAAATGTATAATTATACTTTTCAGTGTATCATAGTTCCTTTACAGATGAATCAGAATTTGATATGATGGTTTCCTTAGGTGTTTGCTGAATACTCTGTTCTTCTCCTATGCTCTTTATTCACATTCTTTATTCACACTGTTTCAGAAGCAAAACTGCATGCAGTCAGACATTCATACATGATGCAAGAACATTGCGTCATAAGTTTTGCTCACAGATACTCCCAATGAAATGGAAGAAGGGTGAATCTGATGATTGTTTACCTTTGATGAATTTTTTTTCTCCTACAAGTTTATTCTTAAGCAACACAAAATAGTATCTGAAATATCAGTGCATTTCTTCTAGGATACTTGGGGAGAACAGACCTTTAAATGTGTGGTTTTGGGATCTGTTTGCAAATACAATACTGCCTGACAACTGTGTCCTCCTCTGTGGCCGCTGTCCTAAATGGAGCTCAGGGCAAAGAGAGGGTTTATGTCACAGAAGAATAGAGCAAGGTGATGCTTATGAGAGTATAGCTCTTCCTAACCCATGGTATTTGGTCCCAAGAGTAAAATCAAGGTAGTATCTGACTGCCTGTTTTACTACCTTCTTTGCATTATTGTTTTACAGGGTTATCGCCCACCTCTCTTTTGGTCTGGATTTTTCCATAGCTGACCCTATCAGAAATGTTTATATTTAGTCACGTCATCAAATTTTGCACCAGAAGCTGATTAAAACATGAGGGGTCCTTGAAGGTGTCATGTTTTTGTAGCTGCTTCCCAAATAAGAATCAGCACAGGAAAGATGAACAGAACCATACATGCTTCCTTCATTTCCAGCTGAAGAAGCTCATGCAAGAAAATCTTGCCTTTTGTATCTGTTGTGTGCTGATAAACCTGAGTAGTGAAAATGAGTAATGAGTATTTTAGTGGTAATGGCAGTGCAACTGCATTGGACATTACTGGACACACGTAACTGGAATCCTACAGTACCATCTCATACTTACGTGCTCTTGATTTTTTAGCTATTAGTACTTAAAAGTGTTAGAGGTCAGAGAACCATACTTTTAATCTTTGATTCCTATTACTGGTGCCCATAATGAAAAGATTCTTCTTTCTAAGGGGCCAAAATCCAAAACTTTCTTTGAAAATAATGCCAACAAGAGGTGATTTGTCTTTCTTTTGAGATATGATCATGTATCTAGATTTTGTATTACATTTTAAAGAGCGTACCCCTAAGCTGTATATGTATTTATGGGTTTTTATATGTCTGGGGGGTCCTGATAGCTGTTGTGTTACCAAATTTCATTATTATACCTGTTTGTCAAAGAGTAGAGGGATCAAGCAAAGTGGAAAGTGTTAATATACAGTTAACTACTGTGTGTACTTTCAGCTTATGCCAATACCTCTCTGCAGAAAGCAGTTTGGGTTTAGTAGAGGTGAATCATGAGAGAGAAAGTGCAGGTGTCAGGAGAAGGGCAGGTGGTACAACTTCAAGGTGGAAGGATGTTCAGGGCATAGAATCTTATTGTATAGGAAGATTTTCCTCTGTAAAGAAGAGCTGTAGTGGTGAAAGAGCTTTTCAGCTGTGTGTGGCTAAGACAGAAGATTTAATCTTCTTGAAGAAATACAGGCTGAGAGGAGTTTCTCTGGTATCTGCAACCATAGTAGATGTTGGGCATCTTTGATGTTGTAGGAACATATGTCCCTGCAGCACTGAGGGAGAAATGCTGGCACTATTTTCTTGCTCTGTAGTAGCCTCAATTCACACCTCAAAGGCCTGGGGCACGGGCTGATGTTTAGTGTTATTTTAGGCCATCAGGAGATGAGTATTGTCTGTCCATGGCATTATTCTTCAAGCTGCTCCTTTCAGCTATTGTACTCTACTGTATTTTCTAAAGCACCCTTCCTAAGCCTTGATTCCAAGTATGTTTCATCAGCATGCTTATTTTTATCAGCTATTTTGGCTGAAAAAGCTTTTTCTTCAAAACTCAAAAAATACTAGTTCAGAAAGATTGTGTGTCTGTGTGGTGTGTAGACATCTATCTAGCTATCTATCTATGAATGTGCACTGCTGTGTATTGTGATCACACAGCTCCACTCAGCATACCAGAGATCTTTCTTTTCCTATTTCTTTTTTTTTTTTTTTTTTTTTTTTTTTTTTTTTTTTTTTTTGTTTAAAAAAATCAGACTTTGGAAAAACCTGTTTCTGAGCGCAGGTTTGCTCAGTCCTCATTTTTCTGATTAACAGTCTTAAATTTGCAGTGCTGATGCCAGATACAGCATTGTAATGTCGATATAAAGTACCCCTAACTATAAACATTGCATTTGTTAATATGGCATGAATTATTCATAGAATCATAGAATATGCTGAGTTGGAAGGGACCCATGAGGGTCATCAAGTCTAACTCCTGGTACATGATACCCCAAGAATCATCATGTGCCTGAGAGCATTATCCAAATGCTTTTTGATCTCTGTCAGGCTGGTGCTGTGACCACTTCCCTGAGGAGCCTGTTACAGTGCCCAACCACCCTCTGGTTGGTGGTTTTTCACCAAGGTTTATCAACCTTTTCCTGATATCCAACCTAAACCTCCCCCCAATTCAACTTCAGGCTATTCCCTCAGGTCCTGTCACTGGTCACAAGAATGAAGAGATCAGTGCCTGCCCGTCCTCTTCCCCTCATGAGGAATTTGTAACTGCAGTGAGCTCTTCCCTCAATCTCCTCTTCTCCAGGCTGAACAGACCAAGTGACCTCAGTTGCTCCTTGTACAGCTTCCCATCCAAACCCTTCACCATCCTTGTGGCTCTCCTTTGGTCACTCTCTAATAGCTCCATGTCTTTTTTATACTGTGGCACCCAAAACTGCCCCCAGCACTGGAGGTGAGGCTGCCCCAGCTCAGAGCAGAGCAGGACAATCCCCTCCCTTGCCTGCCTGGCCATGCTGAGCCTGATGTCCCCCAGGACAGGGTTGGCCCTCCTGGCTGCCAGGGCATGATGACTCATATTCAATTTTCCAAGGACCAGGCCTCCAAAATCCCGTTCCACAGCTCTGCTCTGCAGCCTCTCATTCCCCAGCCTGTACACAGAACCAGGGTTGCCCCATCCCAGGTGCAGAATCCAGCTCTTCCCCTTGTTAATCTTCATACGGTTGGTGATTGTCCATCTCTCTGGTTTGTTGAGGTCTCTCCGAAGGTCCTCTCTGAGCTAAAGGGTTGATCATTTGCTTAATACATTTGGAATGTATTTCCTCATTTATGCAGAAGAGTTGACAGCTCCTCCCAATTTAGTATTGTTGGCAAACTTTCTTCACATTCCTTCAAGTCTTGCATCCAGGACTGAGCCAAGGATGGAACCCCGTGGAACCCCAGTATTATTAACAGTGTTACTTTCAGTAAGCATCCAAAGATGTGGCAAAGAACAACCTGACTTTTGTGCAGGTGTCCTTAGAAATGCAAGTAGCAATCACTAAGACCCATATACTTAACTATGACTGTTTACACCATAAAAAGAAATTCACTCCTATAATTATATTCAGAATTATAGAAAGCTGTTGCTGCTGTAGATTATTTGATCTCTCTGGGGAAATTTCCATCAAACATAACAGCCTACATTTTTACTTTGTTAATTATAAAGCTGTGAACAAGAAAATGCAAGACAATCTCAACTATTCTTCGTGTAATAGTAACTTCCTAAAATATTACTGCCTTTATGAGTCCCAGTGGAAGATCTTTCTTTGTGCGGAAAAACCCAATACCATCCTTCTGCATAAATGTGGAAATACATTCCAAATGTATTAAGCAAATAATCAACAGACATTTTTAATGGTCTCTTATAAATCTGTGGACTTAGGTTATCTGCAGGTTTGCTCTTGTTTTTTTTCTCCATCTACCCCATCCAAAGCAGATGATGTTTATTCTTTTGAAACTTTAGTTTGTGTCTATTTTCTTAGGACAGATGGATTAAAAATATTTTTGTCTCTTCTTTGTGATGATATGGAAGAGCATTTGGGAGTTGTATAGAGTAATACTTTGCTTTTGACTGCTGTTGAGGTCTTTCATAAAGATACCCATAAATATACTCAGAACCAGTTGGACCCAGTTCTGGGCAGGCAGCTCTAGGTGGCCAAGCTTGAACCAGGGCCATTGAACTAGATTGTCTCAAGAGGTTTTTCAGAGAATTATTTTCTTTGGTGCTTGATATTTGTATGTTCCACCATGATCAGCTCTTCTGTTGAGTGTGATAATTATGAATCATCATGGTCCTACTTCTGCAAGGTCTCTGCAGTTACACCATTCTCAGACCACCCTTAGTTTCAGTGATGCTCAGTTGCTGGGCACTTCTAGTTGCAGGCCTGAAGCTGAGTTTATGTCCAAAAGTAAAGATTTGCTGAATTTTGAAACCATCAGGCTTATGAAACCAGAGGTTCTATGATGTGCAGCTGCTCTTTATTCTGTCTGTGCTCCCCCAAAAGCACACCTGGTGGAAGACACTTTATTGAACAGTAGAATCAAATCTCACAAAATTAGAACTAAGATACCTGTGGTTGCAGAATGTTTACTTTTTGCTTCAGAAGTATACCTTAGCATCATTTTGCTCTGAATTCATCCACAAACCCTTGTAGTCACTGAGCTGAGCTTTAAGGTTAGAAGGCCAAAGAAAACTTATTGCAAAATAAAAATTGATTAGTAATAATTTTGTGTATATATCTGGAGGATGTGCAATAGTAACTCAGTCCTTTGAAGCTTGTAGGTGATTTCTGGATGGTCACTGAGCACCAGATGGATTTGGCTGCTATTGTTGAAATAATCAGACCTGGCTTTTTTTTGACAAGCACCATTTAACAACGTGAGTGATAGCCTTGTGCCTTTATTTCACCAGTGAAACGTACACTTATGCTACCTTAAGAGATCAGTGTAAGCTTTTGGGATCCTTTTAAATCTTCTTTGAAGATTTACACTTGTCTTACTTTTTATTATTGAATCAAATTTATAGGGGTGTTAAAAAGCAAGTGTATCAACCATGGCAAATACTTAGAAGAGCCCCATAGTGGTATTGAGGACCCAAGTGTATGTTTCTTGGCTCAGTCAAAGAGTATCAAAGTTGATACTGTTGATATTATCAAAAGTCTTCTTGCAACACAATACTTTTTTCCTCTAATCACCTCCCACTACTGTTTTCCTTTTTGTCACATGCTGACAAACCAGAGTAACTTTACAATGCAGGTGAAAACACTTGTTTTCACCTGCATTGTAAAAAATGAAAATCTTGTTGTAAAAAATGAAATCCTGTTCCTTTCAGTGGGAGCTGTGAGGAGTGGGAGGTGGTTTTGCATGTAGGTTTTTGTCAACATTTCACTCTGGTAGTCTTTTGGTTTTTCTGGTGGTCTTCATGATAATAAAATGCAGAGCAATTTAAAGGCAAACAGCAGTACATCTTCATGTGTGTTGTTTGAAGTGCAGTTGTGCAAATTCACATTCCTTTCTTACTTTAACAATGTGGATTCAAAGGGAGGAAAGATTGATAAAGGCGGACACTGCAGCTTTCCTATCATAGCATATCTGTGTGACTGTGAATTTTGAGGTCAAAAATCTGAGAGGATCAGTACAAAACTGTGATTCTGTGATAATGGCTGGCAGGTTTGCCAGTTTAAGCTGGTTCACTAAAGTTGATTAGTTTATCTTGAGATTAGTGGTAGGAGCAGAAGACTGGGGAGTGGCACACCAGGTTTTGGGTCACTGGAAGAGGCAGGTGTGTTCTGCAGTCTTGGGAGATGAGTAAATCTTCAGTATATATAGGCTACAGACTAGCTGCAGCAGAGCTAGCTAATTTACCTCAGCAAGAAAGAAGGGGGATAAATTATTCTTTCTGGAGCTTCTGGTTGACCTGACTAGGAAGCAGAATTAGCTTGTTCAGGAGGTGGCCTGAGTAGCTTTAGCCTGTGTGCACCAGAGACAACCTTGCAGTCTCTATCAACATGGCAGGGAGAGAAAAGGGCAATTTTGTTCATCTGAGAGGATTGTCTGAATGTACTGTTAATTTTGACTAAAGCTAAAACAAGGCACGATTTTACTGAGCTCACTTCCTTCCTGTGCTGTGATTATGTTAATGTCAGCTGTGCAGAACTGCATGATGGCCAGACTGTCGAGAAGTTGGGAGAGGAGCAAAGTGCAGATATTGGTCCAAACTTTCTTTCATCTCCTCATATTGGGCAAGGCATTGATGCTGGCCTGGTTTTGCTCTTCTTGGTTTCCTCTGTGTGTTTACAACCTTTGAATTTTTTTTATTTCTTTAAGAGTGAATTTTTTCAAAGTCATTCATAGGGTTTCTAATAAAAATTGCAGCTCTTTTTCTGTCCTGTCTTTCTGGTGTGATTTGTGAATCTGAAATAAGGTGAATTTCATCTGATCTGAAGTGTTCTTACAGGATGGTGTTGGGTAGCTTAACTGGTTGTGCAGTCAGTAGATGTTTATATGCAGACCTGTGGAAATAAAATATTTCTGATTCTTCTCCTACTTATGCTGCAGGAAACTAGGAACAGTAGCAGTGAAGCCAGTGGTATATTTTGAAATAAATAAGAACTGAGCTGATTTTTTTTTCTTTGCCATTTGGCTAGTGACAGCTTAGATCTCATCTGGTGTGAATTGGCACAGCTTTCACTGATGTTGGAGGAGCTTTTATACTAATTCACACCAGCTGAGCTTGTTATGCAGTCCAGTCTGTGCAAATGTGGGTTGGTGTTTTTTTCTCCTTTTCACCTCTTCTGCTTTCCATCTTGGGCTCTTGTGCTTGGGGGGTCTTTTGTTCTGCCCTTCATGCTTGTTCCAGTTCTGACCAATTGCACATAAACTGCAAGCTTGTTTCAGAGTAGAGCTGCTTTACATGAATCCATAAGCTTAATCATTTTGATTCTAGGTTGCATAGATATATACAGGATTTATTTTAAATCCAAAATGAGGATTTATACATTACTATAGCATTTTTTTACCTATGAAAAACACATACTAGTTTTATTATCTGAATGCATTTCTGCATAGGCAAGCTCTATTTATTTGGTTTGATTTTTGAGAAGGCAAAATGAATACGTACCAAAATCTGCTGCTAGTGGTGATTCTTTCTTGGAGTTTGGCAGAAGAGCTTATATTTCTATTGTGACAACAAAAAGTAGGAAGGATTTATATTCATCTAAAGATTGTTATGTCTTAGAGCCTATCCCGTCTTACCTGGCTTGGGGGAATTACATATATTTAATAGCAAGAAAGCTTATGGGAACATAGATGGTAACTTCATGTGATAATTATCCAAGGACACTTTGATTAATCTGGTTGTATTCTAAAAGGTTGATGGCATTTTAAATTTTTCAGGAAAGCAGGCAGTCATGATGGAAACTGCTCAGAAGCTAAAAACATCTTACAATTATCTGCAACTCGTGTGCAATACATCTTAGACACTGACAAGTAAAATGAAATTGTGATCATTCTGTTGTGTTTATAATAATTTAATCTTAAGTCATACCTGTGCAACTATAAGAATGTTATAGGATTTTGTGGTTTGCATTTTTAGAGGTATGCATATTTTAAAAGTATGTTAATGAAAAAGAGATGAGGAAGGTTATCAAGTTCTGTGCTCCAGCTGAGGAGTGCTTGATCTCACTCGTCTATCTCATGGCCAGTAACATTTGTATCAGAGAAAAACAAGGGGAAAACCTACAGTAGAGAAATGCGGTAACCAAATATTCCGTGTCATTCTTTCTAGCAAGAAATGCTTCCCAGTTTGCTGATAAACCAAAACCTGATGATGCTTATTATCCCACACAGACAGTACACTCCACACTTGCAATCATAAATTTTATTATGTGCAACTTTCCAATATATGTCCAATCTTGAGATTAGTAAGGAAGCTTATAGTCTCTTCTGATAAAATGGACTGTTTAGGAATTTAAAATTCAAATCCTTGCTTGTTTTCAGTTTGTCATAGCAAATTCCTCAAAAACAGTATTAGTAGGTTATTGATTAGATGAACTAATTTGAAACTGTATAATTAATATTCTGTTAACTCAGCATCACCTTGTGGAATTTAATACATTTGGAAGTTCAAAAGCTTCACAAAGTTGAGGCAGAATACAGAAACTTCTGTTGAAGTGCATTTCTGTGATTCGGACATCAATTCTAGAAATTAATAATTCTGAGTCATGTTGTTCACTTAGTTAATTGGTCACTTGGTTCCTTTGAGCAAATTACTAGTATACTTCAAATTTCATCATTTAGAAGCCAAGGTTAATTGTAGGACTTCCCTAAGGCTTGATGTTTGCTAGGAGACATAAAGAACTGTGTTACAAAAATGCTTCATAAACATTAGTCTCTCAGCTGTGCCTGGTTCTTGTCCCCCACGCTGCACTGCTCCATCACTGCTGGAAAATTATTATCTTTTATTGTTTAATTCCCTTTGGGTTTGAGATAAGCCAGATGGTGAGGTTGTCTTCCAGGAGAGTTTTTTGCTTTGCATTATCAATTTTCCACCCTTACTAGTAATGGAGGAGTTGCAGCATGTAATTCCCTTTGGTCTAGATGGTTTTACATACCTGTGTGTTGATTTGGTAATTCCTGTTATTTCATATATTTAATTTCAATTAAATTTTTGTGTGTTTTCATCACAATCTATTTGATTTGAGTGATTTATATTGTGATTATGGTAGGAAGTGCTGTATTCTTGGCACAGGTTTCTGCTTTCCAAAATATTAAAATAAAATCTGAATAATTATTTCTAAAGATCTAAGGAAAGAAGGCAAAAAATACTGTTTAACATTGTTTTCAAGACCTGCATAGATTTTACAGGATGTGAAGCTCAGCAGTTTACCATATTAGTTGATCCTTTGCAGAATTCAGTGTCTTGTGTAATTGGGCATATGGTATCTTTAGAAACTTGTGGGAACCCTTAAAATCTTGTTGACTGTAAAATATTCTACAATAAAGGAGTGTGTGAGTCCATGTGTGAAATTTTGTTTTCATTTAAAGAAAAAAAAGCTATTAAGTAGTGGGTTCTGGCTCTAAGACTAAGAGTCCTTCCTATGTATCATAAATTATTAGACAGTTTGCATAACCTGTATGGCAGGAACTTGTTAGGTCTCCCAATCCCCAGAAGCTCAGGAATGGGCACCCAAAATCAGCTTTTCTTAGAGGAGATTTTGCAGCCCTTTTCTCTCCCTCATCTGTAAAATGGTGCCATAATCCCAAGAGCTGTGTTAAATATTAACGTGTTTGTCCACTTTGCCTTGAAATGATGAAGTGCTCCATAAATAACAAGTGACATTTATAGAAGTTCTTCTGATTGTGGTTTCATGGGGAAGGTAAGCCAAAGGTGCTGCTTGAAGGATGTTGCCATATAAAAACCCCAAATGACGTGCTTAACCATTCACCACTCTGCCGAAAAAATTGACACGGAATTTGCATGTAAATGACCTCAGGGCATATTAGCTTAAAATGTAATCTGCTGAGAAAGAAAATCACAGTGCCATGTTTAGCCTCCTTTTTTTTTTTTTTTTTTTTTGGCAATGTTATGATGCAGTCTTGCAGGCTCCTTTTATTTTGAAGCCCACTGGAATCATGTGTAATTTCTATGTATTTTCTGTTGAGGTTAATATTTTGAGCTTTCTCCTGCCTGAAAATTCCTCTTAAGCAAAGACTGAGCATGATTTTCCTATAAAGAAATATGAGCACACACACAAAGCCATCCTCAGAGAATCATGTGTGTCTGAGGGGACCTCCTGAGCTCTGTGGTCCAACCCCCTGCTCAGCACAAGTCCAGACAGAACAGTTTGCCCTGGGCTTTGTTCAGTCATGTTTTAAATTGCTCCCGGCAGAGCCTGTACCCATCTATCACGGCAGTGAAGTGAGCTGTCCCATCGTGTCTGCCATCCTGCTGAGGTCACGGCTCTGGAACTACACTCAGACTTTTAATTCCTCCTGTTTGCTTCCTGTGCTGCGTGCACGTGCATCCAGCTTTGCTTTCAGGAGAGAGGCAGAGGATTCCTAGAGCTCGTCATGCCACTTTTTGAAGCAGCTATGGGTTTCCATTGCCTTTAATATTAGCAAGATTCCTTGCCCAGCAGAGGGAAGGGTTCAGAGCCCATGGTGGCACAGTGAGTAATGGGATTTGAGGTGATTCAATCTTTATCCACAGCTATGCTGATATAACTTACATTTATAAATGCTGTTATTCAGTGAGTTTCAGTGGGTATATGAAGATAAACTTAGTATGTGTTCAGCTATTTCTTTACAAGATGTACAAATGTGCATCAGCTGTTAAAAGGTGACCCCTCTATGTTTTTAGTTTGTTGCTTTATCTTTTTCCATTTCCTGAGCAGGGGAGAGAGTGAGGAGGGAAGCAAGACCTAAGGCTGCTTTGTGCTGGAAAACTTGATGTTATTTGCTGTGAATATGGTAGTTGTGATAAAAAGCTTGGAAAACCTCCATTAAAGTAAAATGCAAAATACAAAAAAAAAAAAAAAAAAGAAAAAAAGAAAAAAAGAACCAAACTGCCTAGCATATTCTTCCTACCTTAAAAAAATTTTAAAAAAAAGAAACTATGTGTTTCTGTAAAGGGATTAAGAAACTCCAGATGGCTGTTAAAAAAAAAATTAAAATGGGGGTGGAGAAAGTCAAGAAGAAACCGTTTCTATTGACTTGTTCTTTCTTTTTTGGAAAGGTCACTGAAAATTTACACAGTGACAGAATAGCAACCCAATTAGTATCTGTCCTGTAAAACTAAATGTTAATTTATTTCAGATTCTCTTCTATTGACAAGTGGGACTGATATTCAAGATGGACTTCTCTACATGAGTGCAGGGCAAAAATTACCAGACTGGTTATGAGTTTCTATAGCAATTGCTGTCAATTTTCAATCTGTAAAGAAAAAAATATATAATTAAATACTAACTGTATGTTTATTTTGTAGAAAGATTATTCTTTTAATTATATTTCTGATGGCTATAAAATACACAATTTGGTAAGGCAAGTTAATCTTAAAAACACAGCATCCTCTTTGTCTAGTGCTTAAAAAAAGATTCCAGTAGAAAATACTATTTCATGAATTGCCATTACATAGGAGTTAGAGATTTAGGGGGTCTAACATTTCCTTTATCATTCATTTCTTTAGGTGTCAGTGGTGCACTACCTTTACAAAATTAACTTCAGTGCATAACAAGAGATTAATTACCAACTGCAAAAAAGGAATATTATCTAGAGAGCTAGTGACTTTTTTAGAGAAGGGAATCTCTTTAATAAGGGGTCTTAAATTGCAGTTCTTCAAATGAGCAAGAGAAATTATTCTTCTTATAGTCCAGAAAGAGAAGCAGATAAAAAGTCTTCTCTGATAATTCATTTAAATATTTTAGCAGTGAATTAAAATACCATCTAATCAAAGCAGTATCCTTTCCTTTATGTGGTATGCTTGTCAGAATATTTCCATGTACACCATCCACAAGGAAGACACAAAACTCACTGAGTGGAGGTCAGATCTTTCCCATTGAGTTGCTGTGACAGTGACACAGAGAACACACTTGGGCACATCTCTGCATCCCTGCTGAGACTCTGGGATAGAGACTGTGGTCTGTCCTCCATGCCCCTGCTCTGAGCATGGAATGAGGTGATGTTTGGTGAGGAAGGAACTGTACTGAGCTCTGCATGTTTGGGTTTTTCCTGTTGACTTCAGTGGGCTTCTGATTATGTACTGCTGTAGTTTTGAGTCAACTTCTAGTCAAGTCTAAGTCTATCTATAGCCCACCTTATTTGCAGATTTGTGTGCTCATTGAAGGAGACTGTTATTTTGGGGGGAGGCAAAAAAGACATAGAAGAGGTGTATGTCTGTGTTCAGTAAGTAGCACTGTCTTTCTGAGAGTCTGGGCCTCAGGGTAAAGCAGAGCTCTGCTGGGGTGGAGGGTTCAGACATTTTCATCCCCAGCAGTTTGTTTAGCTCTGGTTTCCTCTACAGACTTGCAGTGTGGGCTCTCTGGTCCATGAGTGTGGGCTCTCTGCTGTCAGCTGAACTGATCCAATGTTCATGTGGCTGAGTCAGGCTCTCTGCAGTTCAGTCCAGGGCTGTAGGCATCCATTGGCACGCTCCCAGGACACAGGAGACTTGCTCCCTTGGAACTTTTGTGCTGTATCCCAATGAGACAGAGAAACATTCATCATCCTACAGCATCCTGGGCATCCTGGAGGTTAGGAGTGTTTAGAAGGCAAAGAACATTGCTGAGTTTGCTTCTTCTCCTATGAAGGACCATTATCTTACTCAGTTTCTAGGATAGTCATTTCTCTGTGGATGAATTTGAACTGCTTTGGTGGAGGATACTGCTCTAACGAGTGCCTCACTAAGGCAGTAGTTGGAAAGCATGAAATGGGTGCCTTTAATGACAGCAGGAAAGAGCAGTCTGTGCCCTTGAATGCTGCTCTGCCTTCTCTTCCTTCCCGAGGAAAAAGGTTCCTCGTTGAGTGTAGCAACATCTTTGAACTTAAATTTTTCGCATGTGGCCTCTTACTGTGTGCTTTTTGTTGTCCCAGTGCCTGACTTGAGACCAGGGGGTCTGATTTGCAGAAGTGTCAAGTGCTCACAGCAGCAGCTGTAGTAATAGGGAGCTGTACTTTGAACACATTAAACCCCATGATCTCCTTGGTGCTTAGAAACATCAGGCCCCAGGTATGTCAGATTGGGAGCAAAATTAATGAATGCTTTTGATCTTCAAGTGCCCAAGTTCCAGCTTCAGTACAGGAGGCACTAATACTTCCCCAACTTACAAAGACATGCAGAAGGAAAGAAAAGACGTCTAGTATTTGGCAAATGTTTAAATATTGTGGAACCGAATGCTTCATTGGGAAGCTCGTAAAAGAAAGAATGTGTCTTCAGAGCTTGGCTTGAGTATTGCTCAGTGCACAAAGCACTTGGGGTACGTGTTCAGCAATACAAGGAATGTGAGCAGGGACCATTAACCATTGTCTCTTCTATGTGGTGAACAGAGCAAACTCTCGTGGAAAGATTGATACTTGTTTGTCTCACTGCAGGCAGCATCGTAATGTATTGCTAAGATGAGAGCATTTTAGTGTTCCTCAGGCAACCTTAATTCTACTTTTTCAGAATATCTGAATGTTTCATTGACACACCAAGTGTTGTATTAAGGCTCACTTTTGTGGGCCATTTTCTGGATGTTTTAAATTGAAAACTGAAAAATGGAAGTATTCTGTTGTATATCATCACATTCTTATGAGTCATCAGTGTAATATAATTACAAGTATTGTAGAGTAATTCCATGTGTACACATCTCTATTACATATACAAAATATTAGACAAAATTGAGAATTTATATGAACATAGTGGGAGAAACATGGGGCTTTTTTTCAAGTAGCTATGAAAGATTGAGTGCTTTATGTGGCAGTCTTAGTCTTCTTGGAATCTTTTCTAAGGAAAATCCTTCCTCATTCACAGGTAAATAAAGCTGGTCTGTTTGGTGCTGTTGGCCCCTGTGTAATGGTGTAAACTGTTCTATAGAGTACATATACGTAGATGTATGTGTATGTATAGCTAGGCAGAGGGTAGTTGCAGGGTCATCCTGCAACCCATCCCTCACTCGTGTATCTGTTCCATCATCTTTTACATGCCTTGTCAACTGCATGGCAAGAGTAAGTAAAAAGCCTCTGCAAAAAACAGCTGATGTGCTTCAATTAATAATTTCAAGGATTTCAAGCAAAACTTTTTCTTCTGTCTTTTCCTAAGCTTTTCTTATATATTTTAGGTGAGACTTCATGATGTTACATTTCTTTCATCTCCAATAGCTGGTAATATTGTATTGTGTGAAGCTATTTCAACCACTCTATGCCAAATTTTAATACAATTTATGTCACCTTTTAACAAAATCATTGTACTTCAGAGAAAAAAAAGTACTGCTGCCAGAACTCATGAATTTTGTACAAATCTGAGTAAATGAAAAAGAGTTACTTTGAACTTTAAGGAACAATTACTTCATTTTAAACATTTTTTGTCACCTATTTCATATGGAGATGGTGGCATAATTTTAAAGATAATCACTAACCTAAATGTTCTACTCATAAGCAAGAAAAGCATGGAGGTCTGGCTGTAATTCTTTAGTATTACTGATGAATAAGATGACTTGAAATTAATTATATAACTTATAATTTTTTTAAGTGGCTATAGATACTTTGTGCAGTGCAGGAAGAGGGAAATAAGGACAGGGGAGTACTTGAAACGTAATTTCCATTGCATTTGTATCATATGAGTACCGAAATGATTAAAGAAGTTGCTAGAAATGAGGAAAATAATTAAAAGAAATTTGAGAGAGAAATCTAAAAGAGATATTAACATGAGGTGATTCCTCTGAGATGAAAGATTTTTGTTCTTTTCCTTGTAATTATACAGTGATGCTAGTTTCATAGTAAAACTTGAAGCTGAAATGAATGCATAGAGTCAAATTCATCTAACCTGATTTACATGTCTAAAAGTTAAGTGTTTATTTCTGCATTTCTTATCATAGATAGAGTGAATAATTATTTGTGGTTTTCTCTCCTTATTTACAGTAGAATTGAAGGATCTGGTTTAGATCAGATGCTTTGCAATGTTTAGTTACTGGTTAAATAGCCACCAGTGTTGCCCAAAATTATGTTGCTTCTCAGCATATTCTTGCAGATACCTCTGCATCTGCTTGGAAGCCTCCCCAGATCCCAAGAGAATATATTCATAGTCATCAAATTGTAAATGACCAAAACATGAACTGGGTAGGAGGGAGAATTCTTTTGCCTTGAGTGAAACCTTTCAGTTTCTGCCCCAGAAGAGCTCTGGACATGACAGTGCCATTTCACAGTGCCACTGAGCAGGTATAGGATTAGGCACAGCTCAAGTCCTTTACCTGGTGATGCATTTCAAAGGGTTGTTGCTTCACAGATGTCAAGCAGTGCACTACAAGCTGAAGAACCTATAATTTGTAAGTTCAGGTTTTGCTCCATCTGAGTGCTCCTAGGAACATGAAGATGAGAGAGGAAACAGGAGATTTTAGGCCTGGGAGGAAGAGCAGGCTGTGGCTCACTATGTCTTTTCCTGGCCCACAGAATTGAGTCTCCTGAGGTGTCTGTGCTACAGCTATATACTTTCCCTTTTTACATACCTGTGTACAAAATGTACCAGAAGACTAGTTAAGCATCCATAGCTGTTTTACAGGTGCAGATAAAGGTATTTGCAGGTATTCAGGTTTGACAAATGCCAGCTGGAAACACTGAACTCAGGAGCAATATAGCAAAAAATGCAAGAAGGTCTTTTGTGACATTGTCTTCAAATCCCATTTGCTAATGTCTGTAATTACATGTTTAAATCACATCTATGTCTTTAATAGCATGAGACCTATTGACAGAAAATATTTTGTCCAGGAACATGCAATGGTCAAAATTTTTAAGATGGGGGATCAATAAGTAGGCTTGGGTTGGGAAGCCACTCTTTGAAGAGCCCTTTGTGAGCAAAAGTAAGAAATGTCCTTCAAGCTGTTGTGGCACAGAGCTGATGGAGTAGTTCTCTAGTAAGAAGAAAGAAAAACTGGGAGTAGTGCTTCTGAACAAAATTTTTTGATCCTGTGCTATGTGACAATACATTTAAATACACCCAGACCTTTTATGTTGTGCCTTCTTAAAAATAAATAAATTGTGTATACCCAGAACCTTGTCAGAGCTGATACAAAACACATGTAGTGGAATTCATTGGAGTTCATTGAAGTTGGACTATAAATGCTGTAGTTCAGTATGAAATCTTCTCTCAGCTTTACCATCAGAATACTGAAGAACTATTGACAGAAAGATTTTGAAATTCAATATTTTACATTTATTGTGTGTCTTACCTAAATCATTCTGGAAAGGAAGGACTATTATCCCAACTCCAGTTATAAGAAAAGTGATGCCTAAGTGATCATAAGGCTTTTCATTACTTTCTTCCCAAGAATGAGTTTGTGGCAGAGGAGCTAAATCGTAAACCTTATCTGTCTATTATTTTTATATATTGTAAAGCCAAGGAACCCCAGTCATAAACTCAAGGCTTCTTTATGGTACATGCTGTAGAAAAACAAACTGGTATCAGTCCCTGCCCGTGGAAGTTGAATTTATTGTGCAATGTCAAGCTTTTGGAGTAATCACAAGAGTGTGCTGCTGTCAGCTGAACATATTTTTTAACCTTTTTATATATATGCAGGTGTTCTGGCTGTTCTGATTCTTGAACAGGAATATTGAACATGCTGAACAGTGTCCTGTGCTATGATAGATAAACTGCTACCTCTGGCTCTTTTGAGGATGTCTTAATCTTGTGAAGACTGTCCCACATTGTGATGATCTTCGTGTTCTTGTTCCTTGCTCTGTGTTGTTCTGCAAGGAAAGGCCATTTTGTAAGACACTAAGAAGTCAACTTTGGTGAAATTTTTCCAAGAAAGTTGCATCTGGGGCAATGAATATATGTGAAGAGAATTTGACCATCTGTACTTACACCCTGAAAAAATGAGATTCATAATTGAATTTCTGAACTGTATTGTAGGCTTAGTCTTTCTCTCATGTGGGAGCTCCTCATGTATTTCTTTATAGCATTTATTTTTTCAAATCTCCGTGGCCCCAGTGTCTAGGGAGATTTAACAATATTAGAAGATATTAAAAGGCCCAAATTCTCAAAATCCAGCTTTTCCTGAATGAACAAAACATAAAAAAAGGAATTGGAGTTTGCTTTTGCATACAAGGAACAAAAAGAGCAATACTGTAGCCTGCAGGCAGAGCCAGGGGGAAAAGAGCGAATGAGTCAATTAATTTTTTGCTCTGTGACATAAATTAGGACAGCAAATTGCACTGTCATCCATTGAAAACATTCAGCCTTGAGACAGGAGTAAGGAAAAAAGCCCTCAAAAACTAAGCAAGCCATTTGTTCAGCTATGCAGGCTGAAATACAGAGAAATAGAAAACCATATACCATTAAAGTATTTATAGTTACCGACTAATGTCTTGAATTGCTCTTGGGAGTTAAGTGGATGCTTTATTGTACATAATTTGAAAGGTAGAATGCTATTGCAGTGTATGGTTATGAATGCTGAAAAAATATCCTAGGGTGTAAGTAAGGTTCTGTTTAATAGAGGATTTGTCATTGATTATGTTGGGAATGCTTAGGAACCAGAGAGATGGTCTTGGGAAAAAGTAGGAAGATGGAAAGGAACAAGGAAGGAGGACTGAGGAATTCATAACTTCAGAAGCAGAAAGATGAAAAAAATTGAAGTTAAAAGTATCAATTGAAGGTAGGAAAAAATAGTATTTTTTCAATTCTCAATTCTCCTTGTTTTTGCTTTGGTTTACTCTTTCCTCTTCTTACTAATCTAGTTTTCCTGTCCTCTTCTGCTCTGGTCATTAATTTCTCCCCATCAGAAATGTTTTCTTCCCAGCTACTTGACCTGTTGAAATACTGGTAAAATGGTAGAATGAATGTTAGTTACATATTAGAAGAAAGCAGAATCTGGTGGATGGCTTCCCTGGGTAGATTTTTTAAGCAGACTGTTCTTTTAGTATATACATGGCTCTTTTGGTTATAGAACAAAAATAAACATACTTAGTAAAACTTATTCGAAACCTTTAAAGTTCTTTTGCTTAGTTTTCAAATGGAGAGAACAGAACAGAGCAGTCTGACCCAGGAGACATAGCTGTGGTCTCAAAGTGACTATTATTGTTAGAAAATTATTCCACAGATGAGATTCAGAAAGATAAGTTCTCTTTACATAGAATGGGCATAATTGAATGTTTACTTCTTTTCTTGAGTTTTTGAAGAGTGGCTTTTTTAGCATGCATAGTCTGAATGCCAAGTCCTCATTTTAGGGTGTAATATAAGCTGAGTTGCACACAGGAGCCTGAATGCATCAGTTTAACTGAATTACAAGAGAACGCTGTGATGGTCTTGATTTTTGCTTTCACTGGAGAGGAGTTCAGAGAAAACTTGGGTAAGCTTTTTGGCCTCACTTGCTTAAAATTCCAGCCACATGACCTTGCAGTTTCAGAAGCTCTTCTCTATTAGACTGACGCCTTAATATTACTTTTTTTCCATGTAAAGCTTTTTACTCCCTACATATGGGAGTTTTAGCTGAAATAACTTATGGAAATAATAAAGATATAATTTATAATGGCTTATTTTTAACACAAGTAAACATGTTTGCCTCATTACTGTGGCAATTATGTAGACCATGCATTCCTAGTCTCTAGAAATAAGTAAATATTTATTTTGCAGAACCTGTTTTTCAAAGCCTGATTCGTAAGCTGTCCATTAATCACACAGAACTCAAATCTGGGCCTTGGCATTTGTTTCCAGAATTTGTGGTATTTTGTGTCAAGTTGCGTGTTCATTATGTCTATAACTTACTTTCTATACAGTTTAAAGCTGATTTGTTTTGTAAAACATGATGTGTAATCCATGTGCCCTTGAGAATCTGTTCACCCCTTCTCCCACCATTTCAGTTCTAGAACTGGCTCCATTAACACTCATAGTTTAGACTGAAAGGAAGAGATCAAATTCAGGTCTTTGCTTCTGGAACTCATCCCAGATTTCAGCTACTCATACTTTGGGTGTATTAATTTTTGTGCATTTTGTGAAGAACACCTTCTATGCAGGCTGTTGTGTATTCATGTTTTTGTCTCAATCCAATATCAAAATTTAATTTCTTTCACTTCTCAATAACTGCTGAGTATGACAATTTGAAGACTCGATTTATGATCTATTGAAAGAAAGATTTCTTTATTGGCAGTTTTACAGAAGTAGCAAAAATTCTTAAATAAAAGCCAGTATCGATACAAAAATAAGTATGACTGGAATGTAAACCAAAAAAGTTTTGTCAACCTGTTACTAATACTATGTTGCAAATTATGTCTTAAAATTGTTGTACAGAGCAGAATGTCTTGCCTCACACTCCTTGAGAGGCTGAGTGTTTCTGTCTGTGTTTTTTTCTGAGGATTCAGGGCAATATAATCCATTAATTCTGGCAGGTCATTATTTATGCCTTAGTGAATAATTGGGAAGATTCCAATCCTGACTGAGCAAATTTAACTTTCATTTAACATTGCTTTTTGGAGAATGACTTGCTTGGTCTACATTACATGTAAACTGATTCACCTGGGCTTGAAGCTTAAGTCCAGGATAAATAGATATGACTTATCAAGGAAGATAAGGATTCTTGAGCTTCTCTGTTAGAGCTGCAATGGTGCAACCTTCTGACATCAGATTTGGGCTGTCCTAGCTCCCAGTGTGGGAAGCCAGTCAAACTGTTTTGTCCTTTCCTCCTCCATCTTTTGGCTACCTGACAAGCAAAGCTTCCAGCAATTTTCTTCTGGTGAGGAGTCAAATTTTTCATGTGAGGCAGCAGGAGCCTGGCAGTATAAAAATCTTTGATGGCCAGTTGGGGAAAGCTCATGTGTCAGGAAATCTTTATCTGTTGGGCTGTGTTATTTCAAGCAGTGATGCTATGATTGCCCCACCAGGTCCCTGGAATCTGCTGCTTTGGCCAGGTCCCCTCATCAAAACCTCAATTTTCATTTTGCCATATTTAATGCTGTTCTGTGTTCACTCTTCCTGTCTTGTTGATTCACATTCACTTGACTTCTTTGCATAATACTTGCCAAAATTTGGTGCATTTAAACATGTATTTGTGTTGGGAAAGCTATGGGTTGCTCCCTCACTCAACAGGATGATTACTGGCTCATTTAATTTCTAAGTCACCTGATAATTTCCAGTCAGAAATATGTTTAGAAGAATGCATTAATCTTGTTGAGTCCCCCAAGGAAGTTGTTCAAATGACTTAAGTGAATGCTTCATTGACTTGGAGCTTTACAAATAGAAAGTTGTAAAAGAGATCAGAGACAAAATAACTGAAGATTCCGAGTGCAGAGATTTGCTAGTGCTGATTTGAAGAGGAATTTTAATAATCTGAATTTTCCTTTTTCTTTCATTTATTTTGTCTGAGTAGAGGTAATTCTTCACTGATACAGCTTTCACAGGAGACATTTGAGAAGCTTGTGGTTTGAAGGCTGATAATTGTACAAGGATCATCCAAAAGACAAGTTCAGTTTGGTGAATAGGTGTTTAATCGTAGCTCAGATGACAATGCTCTGAGCTGCTAGGCAGATAGCAGAATTTCTTTGTCTGCTACAAATAAAAAACCTGTGAAGTGTCCCAGTCCTTCTAAAAAAAACCCAACAAACCAACCAAGAAAACCTGAATAGAAAAGAAGTTGCTGATACAAAATCTAGACATTCATTGCAGAGTTCAAGTTGATAGCAAGTCACTGAGGAAAAAGGTGTTACAGTGAAAACCATTCTCATATCAAAATAATAAAAAGCTCAAGTTATAAATGTAAAGCTCTGCTAATCAGAATATACACCTGTTCGTCTCTTCTGTCATATTTTTTTTCCTGTCTGATCTACCAGGAATCATCACTAGTATGAGGAAGGAGGATCATCACCCCCATCATGTATACTTTATTGAGCATCTGTGAATTAATAATGCTAGTGCTTATTCTAGCATCTTTAGGTTTCAGGTTTAATGCCTCTGTTGAGAGTAAGCAGTGACCATTCAGAACCTTCATGGATATTGCTCCTGGTGCTTTACTCTACATCTGGAGGAGGGGGTTGATCTACAGAAATGCCCATATATGTATGTGAAAATTTGGTACTTCTGGAATGAATAGGAGCTCTGTCATTGAGGCAGGAGTTGCTGATCTAGGAAAGGCAAGCTGGAAGTTTGAAGAAGCAGCACCATTACAATGAATTATATTCCCTTTTTCACAGCCATACAAATGTAATTACTTTAATATACTGGTGTATGGAGAGGAGTAGTACTTTTAGCATGGAAGAGGAGCAGTTTATGGTCTATGCTTAAAGTCAAAGCTCAGAATTGCTCCCAAATACAAATTTCAATACGTTCTTTGTAGTCACTCTGTGTTCTCTAAAACTCAGCAAAAGCAAGTTGTGCAGTTCTTCATGTAATGTAGCATGGATTGCAGGTTTCCAGAGTCAGAGCTGCTCATAGTCTGCTGGTTGGTCTAAGCACTTTTTTCAGCATCTCTGCCGTGAGTTCGCACCCAGTCCTCTATTTTGTAGGACTTCCACACTTCAGTTGATGAACTGTCTGCTTTCAAATGTCAGGAAGTGAAAAATCTTACCTTTGAGCACATGAGGAGGGTCAGGCAGAATATCCTGACTCCTCTATGAAGTGCTCTTACAAGTTGATGTAACTGCTGTGGCAGCACAATACTGCTGATGCAGCAGGTGAGACACAGCCTCTGCCGAGGACCCGTTATTCCAGAAAAATAGGCAAGTTCAGGTGAATTAATGGAATTGAAGTTGTGAGTGTGTCTCTTTTCCCAAGTTTGGTATGCCTTTCTCTATTTGAACAGAATTCAGGCCTGTTTAGTCTCAGCATTGAACACAACAGGATAACTCAGCATGTCTGTCATCAGTGCCTAAACAATGGGAGCTGTTTCCTTTCTGATAGCAGAGACAAGGGTCAGAAATAAGACTTGTGCTTCCACCTTCCTGCAGGAAGATGGGAAAGCTGCTGAATTCAAAGTTTCCAAAAAATTAGTTCAAATTGATACTGGAGGGGCTCCTGTGGCCCTGGCGCATAGCTGTGAGATGTTCAGTGATGTTGTGTGACTCGGGAGCACACTGCAAGTGCTGATGGTGTGAAGTCAAGTCTGTCACACATGCACACATCCATTCTGCAGGTGTGTTTGTTTAGGCATTTGTTTAAGTTTTTAAAAGCTCTGAGCCTTTGTGAGGGCTTCTGGGCTCTCAGCTTATTTCAAAATCAGTAGGCTGATGGCTAAACATAGACTTAGTTTTTTGTGTTGAAAAGATCCCTGTTTGCATGAATCAGTGCTCCTGCCCTATAAATGAAGGAAGGTATGAATATTTACTTTCCTGACAGAAATGTTGCATCATTAATATCTGTACAGCTTTTCTTTATTAAATATTCTTGTCCTTTTATATTTAGTGCTGCATAAAAGAGACTTGTGAGAGCAGTGGCTTTTCCCAGGAACAGCAGCTCAGGATTTCCCTGGTTGGAGGTGTGATGCTAATGCAACAGTGCCTCACATCCCCTTGCTCTGTTTCTTCCAGAAGCCTCAAAAGAGACAATTATGGTCTTTTGAAATGTTGGTAATGATGTTAATGCTCTGTAGGCTTGACTTGGTCTGTCAGACCAAGGAAAATACTCTGAACAGGGAATTCATGTTTATGTGTCTTATGAAACAGTGGAGTCAAGTGAGGAAATGCTCAGCTCTAAGCGAAGGGTAGTGATGTATAGCATTATGCAGCATTTCTCAAGCTTGTCTGAAACTTTGGACACAGGTTGTCAAGGCTGTGGCTTTGTTTTATTGTCACTTTTGGTTCCTGGACTCAGTGATGTGCTCAGTCTTGCTGCAGTTTTTGATTTAAGTAGGATCTGTCCTGTAGACTTTAGATCATTCATTTGGCACTTACTTGTAAGATTTTCTGGTCTGCCATTTCACCTTTTTCATTATTCCCTCTTAATAAATAGATGAACATTTTATCAGTAATTTTCCATGTTGTGAACTTAAGCTCTTGAATTTTTATCTTATATGTTGCAGCTGGTGCTCAGGATAAAATTGGCTGGGCATTTGGCTTGGGTTTGGAGAGGCTGGCCATGATCCTGTATGATATCCCTGACATCCGACTGTTCTGGAGTGAAGATGAACGCTTCTTGAAACAATTTATTGGGCCTCACATTTGGCAAAAAGTAAAGTTCCAGGTAAAATAACATATACATGATAATAATTTACTGTGATGTATGTGCATTCTTAATGAATATCACACAATTAAAATTCGGAGTCGTTAAAAGATTAGGTTTTAAAGCAACAGCTTTACAGCAATCATGATTCTCTGATGTACTGCAGTAAAATCCAGCTTTTGATAATAACATTTTTTTCAACCAGATAATGTTTAAGTTCCTGCTGATAACCAGTCAACATCCTGTTCTGAGTAATGTTTAAGCACATATTCAACTTTTAAATATATCCAGAATAGGGATTGATTTAGGCCTGTGGTTTGGTTATGTTATGATTTGGTTATGTCCTTGAGTTGTGTCCTTGATTCTGTTTCATTATAAATGTGTCTGATGCAAAGCATTGAAGGATCGCAACACGTTCTTAATTTTTCCCATTGTTTTCACTCTACAATCATTGATGTCAACGTGAGTTGCAATGTTAACCTTTAGCAAATTCTTTGTGGATGTGCCTTGCCATCTCACTGTCAGCTCTTTTCTCCTGGCATTGGAGGGGAGAGTGCAGGCTCAGCTTGTATTTGTTTTGTAACTCCTCTGCTGTGGTGATTTTTGTAGTTAGCAACCTCATCTTGCTTTTTGTACTCACAAAGCAATCAGGCATGACTGGATTGAGTGGAAATGCTGCTTCCATAATACTCTTCAGCAGCAGCACTGGGAGGTTCAAGTCAGGTGATCTCAGCTGGTCTTTGGGGGAGTTAAGCTGACATGGATGCTTGATGAAGTCTGAAATGCTAAAGCAGTAAAATACTTTTTGCATCTGCCTTTTACCTTTTAGTTTGGTTTCTTTGTGTACAGCTTGATTATGTTTTTTTTAAGAACTGTAATAATTAAAGGGGAAATCAACAGTGATAGATGACATTTGAGTAGTCTCTACACCAGTAGCAGCATCCATCCATTTGTTTTAATTCATGGCAATTCTTGCATATCTTGTTTGGTTGCATCAAAATACTGTTTGAGATAAGTTTGGGGGATAGTTTTGGCTGTTTGGGTTTGGGGAATTTTTTTGGTTGATTGGGGTTTTTTTTATTTGTTTGTTTGGTGATAACTGGCATTAGTGCATTCAGCCTGTAGTTAGTTATCTTACAGAAAGCCATGATTTTGCCACTGTTCCTGAAGGTTTGTCTGCTTGTAGGTTTCCTTGATCTCCTACAGAATGTTTGTTGCTCTTTTCAGTAAAAAAATGCTCCAGTCTCATTTTCAGCCCCTGTCTTTCTGATTGGCTTTGCTCCTGAGCTTGTGGCTTTGTTTATAGATTGCAATCTGATGGAGCTAAGATGAGATTTCTGGCTTGCTTTAAAACTGTGGATCCAAGCTTCCAGCTGATATTAGCAGTAGATTGGCTTTTGAGGAAAGGCCCAGATTGTTGGAATGCTATGGACTGATGTTGAGGCTGGATCAAAGAGAGGGCTGGGTGTCTAACTTCTCTAAGCTGCATGTAGTTTTCATGTTCAGTTTTAGGTAAGTCAGGTGTAGTGAAGCAATCTGAAGATGGCAAAGGCACAGGTTACTGTGGATAAGCTCAGAGGAAAGTACATGGTTTCTAGGAAGCTGAATGGGATTTCTTTTTTAATTGGTGCTGTTTGGTAGCCTTAGTTTTGGTCCTTTTTCTCTTCTAAAGAAAGAGTATGGCCAATGTTTTAGAAACAGATTTTTTTCTCTGATATAAGGTAATGCTTAGGGACTTTTAAATTATTATTTCTCTTTTATTTTTATTCTTTTTTTTTTCTTTTTTTTCATTTTTCCTCCTTTCTCTTTTAATACATACAGGCACCTACTTGACTTGGATGTTTCACCTTCAGTTTTGGTAGTTCTCCCCAACTCTTAGTTTACATTTTTCAATTCTTTATCTGAATATAAGAGAATGGAGGCAAGCTTGGGTTTTTGTTTGAAAGCAAGTCTATATCCAGCTTTTATCTGGTATTTTACATTGAGCTTTTTCAAGCTCTGTGCTGTACATACTTCTAGTACATATTGGCATTGCTTTCTAAAGGGTTAACGACCCTTCAAATGAAAATACTATGAAATACTCTTCGTTGCTACCATAAGATCTCCATTTTTTTCTTCTGTTCTGTGTTATTTTTCACAGCACTTTGTTTTATTTTTCAGGTATGCTGTAAAACCAAGTTAACAGACCTTTTGTTGCTGTCTGCTTGCTAAGGAGTCATAATTAATGAATCACATGGTTTATTCATATGATATTTGAAAGAAAAGTTTTAGCCTGTCTTCCAGTGTGGATGTTGTAAGAAATCTCAATGGATATTTTAAAAGTGGCAGATTTTCTGCATGCAAGACCATGCAGTGCTTTTCAGCCTGACTGAACTGAACAAAGACAGACCAAGTGTTTTGAGAGCCTTTCACGACAGAAATTGAATCCTGTGGCTCAGAAGGTCCAGTTAAATGTCCATCCTTTATGTGATTAACTGAGAGAGACCTCTCAACCTTTGGGTACTCCTCCAAATCCTTCCTTATAATCTGAATATGGTACACCAACATAAATATTTTTCTTTCTCTTCTTTAAAATGTTCTTCAAATACATTAAGTCCACACAGCATAGCAGTAACCTTTAGCTGGGCTAAATATACTCTTGCTCAAAAACTGCATTTAATTGGAGCATTTTCTTGGGACTTAGAGTATATGTCTTATGCCTTTTAACAGCCTGAATGTGTCAGATTTTTCCCTTTGTCATCAGTTGCTCAGTACATGCACGCAGGCTTCAGTAGGTCAAAAAGCTGCTGGAAAAAGCTGACAGTGCTTGTACCACTGTGGCCACTCAGCACAGCAGTGTTAGAGTGCTTCTCCCCACAGATCAGATTATTGCCTGGGTTTGGGTTAGCAAATCACTTCAGCTATGATTTGACACAAGTCACAGCAGTGTGAGGATCAGGGTCTGGTAACTTGCTTTCAATGGTTTGTGTAGGACTTCTGCTCAGGCTGTGAAATGAAAGGCTGAGGATGGGCAGGGCAGGAAGGACCAAGAGCCTGCAAGGCACAATGTAATAAAACGAAAGGCTCAGTTCCGATCTAGTCTGCTGTATTATGTCTCTGTTTGTCAGGGCTCTGAGCACAGTTCCATGTAATCCCTCGCTGGTTTATGCTGAGCCAGCATTCTTACAAAAAAAAAAAAAAAAAAAGAAGTCGATGGGCTGACAAGTCTCAAGGAAAGGTACAAAAATGAAATAATATTTAGAGAAGGAAGGCACTCACAGTTCAGATGTAGTGTGGTGAGCCCAGAGGTGCTGATTAAGAAGAAAGGTGTCTGACAGCAGGATGGATCCTGGAGCCTCCATCATTTTGCTGCCAAGGCAAGCAAGTGGCACATCATGTTGAGTGACTCTTAGTGTGTTCTCCTTTCACAAAGTCACTTTCATTTGATGCTGCCGGTGTCTCTGGCTGCTGATGATTTAAATAGTTATTTATTTCAATTGCTGACGAACCTTGTGGTCTGCACTGAGGTCAAGCAGAAGCATGATTATGGCTGTTCTGGCAGTGGTACAGAAGGAAACTGGATCAGATTTCTAGCAAAACTCCCTCTGTGAGATTATAGGAGTTGCTGTCTTCTTGATTTCCTCATTTCTGCATTATCTGTAATATTCTGCAATATCTGCAATAAGCCTAGCACCACCTATTTTTTATCACCCCCTGCCATCATCTCCAGGGGCTGCTCCTTCCTAGTGCCCGCTGGGACTCATGGTCCCTCAAAATTCAATTCCTTTATAATTACCTGGTAGCTTCAAAACTCAAAATAATAGATTTTCTAAGCAGGATCATTTTAATGGCTCCAGAAGAGAAAAAGCTCCTGGAGAAGCACTGCTGGGAGACCTGAGAGGATAGCAGGCTTTGGAAGTGGGGTGAGGAGTCTTGACAAACAACTTGAATTGACACTGTTCGTCTCCTGCACAGCTGTAGCCAGAATGGTGTATGAAGTCCTAATCCAGGATACTCTTTCTGCTTTGAAAAGTGAACAGTCGAGGATAGCAGAGATGATCAAAATAATCAAAAAGATGTAGTTGTGTGGAAAGAAGTGGTTCATTATACTGGAAAGGAAATCAAAGCAGGCTCCTCTTCCTCCTGTGCAAGATAGCAAAGGCTGGGCCTGCTTGCTCCCATTTGCCTTTGCTCAGTTTGCTGTAGGTATTAAGCTCCTGCTCTGATGACAAAGGATTTATGCAGTAGCCCAGTTTGCACTGTTTGCTGTGTATGTGAGCCCTCTTGTTCACCATTAGAAAGTCCAATTTTTCTACCTTACTGTGCACTTTTCAGGGACAGAAATCATCCCTGTGCATCTTTCCTGTGCATAAGCCTGATTGTTGCTGGGAGACACAGAGCTTGTCCTGAAGCTTTAGAAGATGCTGAAAATGAAATGCACTGTCAAGTGTAAGGGGAAACTTCAGCAAATTAAACCATCCTAGTCTATATCCTTTATTCCATGCTTGAGCAAGAGAGCATCTACAGTATATACCATCCATTTCAACCAGTTTGATCTTATTGCATTCACGGCACAGGGTGGGTCTGCCTGATCCATCATTAGTATGCTACTCCATATAATTTATATTTATCTTCTAAGTCTGTGATTAGTGTTATTTTCAAATAAAAATTAAATCGATTCCCTGGTTGCTGCATTTTCAGATATTTTTCATCAAGATTAGGTGACTTCATGCTAAAATGGTTATTCATTTATTATGTTTATTTTCTAATAGTGCATCTATTAAAGCCAAATATGCAACCATTAGTATGTAAATTTAACTTGGATGTTTGAACAAATAAGGTATAGCTTCAACTGTGACTTATTGTATAGATAGTTTTAATGTAATTGAAGATATATAATGTGTGTGTCTGCACGTGGAGATACAGTAGAGAATAGATGATGATGTTGTAGCATAAACATTTTACTGGCATGACTTTGGGAAGGTTGAATATCTAAGAGTGACTTACATAGATCATCTTAAGCAAACGTCAATAAAACCTTGCAGTGCTGTATACCATCTCAGGTTTGTCTGTATGCTCTGCAGAACACCATGAAACTCCTTTTTTAGTGTTGGATGTGCATGGAAGGTGAGCAAAAATACCTTCTTCATTGCAGAGATGCTGCACTAAGCTGCACGATTGGGTTAGAAATCACTTGATTATCAAGTCTTCTCATCAGGATTTTCCATCCTGTATCATTTGTAGGTAGTGCTGGTATTGAAGCTCTGGGAACCTGAGCCCTCTGGCCCCAGCCAGGCAAAGTACTGAAGCACATGCTGAGCTTTAAACTTGCAAGCAGTCCCATTTAAATCAATGCAATAGTTCCTATGCTCAGTCAAACATAACCCAAATGCCTAAATAGCTTCAGGTCAGAGATCTCCACATTTCCTGGGATCCAACTGAGAGTGATCAGCACCTTGCAGGGTTGAAGCAATGGAAACTTTCAAAATGACTGTTACAAGCAAGAAGAGTTTAATCTGACAAATCATAAACTCAATTTGCAAAATCTTTGTTCTAAGCCAGTTTTACTGATCAAGACTTGTGTAAAAAAAGTCAACAAGAAAAATTCTTGAGAGTAAACAGAACTTGAATTCCCATTCTCAACTAAAGAAAGTTGGCTGAAAACACAGTAAGGAGAGAAGAAAGTAGGGGCTCAGAATGAGCAAATGGGATGGACAGTCACATGGGACTGAATACAAAGCACTAATGCACTCATATAAGACAAAGTGAAAGGAACATAAAAGAGAGAAGTGCTGTACTTTGAGCATTGGGGGCAATATGAAAAATTCTGGTTTAAAGTTAAATTTAAGCAGATTGGGAGGAGTAGGATGAGAAGAGAAAAAAGACACAGGAGAGGAGAGTAGGTTTATGGCAAAAACGGTTGAGGCTGATGCAGAAGTCTTTTTCTAGATAATCAGAAAGTTTTCCTGGGTTTTGTACTGTACACATCTACTCCTGATCTCCTTTTGAAAGATCAACAAGTATGAGGGACCACAAAAATTATGACCACAAGCCATCAAAGCTAGTTTCTAAAGTACTATCATCAGTTTTGAGATGAGTGTGGGGGACTTCAGTTCTGCGTCTGGATTTGTGAAACAGTGTGTCAGAACCCTGACCCATGACAAAGGCTGTACTGAGATGATATTCACAGAACCACAGAATATCCTGAGCTGGAAGGGACCCACAAGGAGCATCACAGTCCAGCTCCTGGCCTTCTACAGGGCTACCCAAGAATTGCACCATGTGCCTGAGAGCATATTACTGAAACTCTTGGTAAGAATAAGCACTGAAAAGGGATGTGGTTCCCAACAATCTAGCTGCTGCCCTCTGAGCTAATACCAATGATGCAGATTTTCTCACATACCCTGTTTCCATCCCTCCACCCACCCACTGCAATCTAGTCTCACTGATAGCCTCCCATTGAACCTGAACAAATCAGCAATGGTTTAATTCCTCTCTGCTTGTACTTTTCTAAGTAAATAAAATGAATAAATAAAAAATGTCAATAGCCCTTTCTGCCTAGATTAGTTGGTGGTATTTATCTTATGTACTATGTTGTCTGCTGAAGTACCAAAGGGCAAAGTAAATCCATTTAATCCATTTAGCAGACACCTTGGTAACAGTTGGATGTACAGACAAGCCTATGACATTCATTAGCAAAACCACCACTCTCTTCCACCTATGTTCCTTGAAAATACTTTAAGTATGTCTATGTTGTTTTCACAGTCTTAGAATAGTTGAAAACTCTCCTGTTCACCTCTGTTGACTTGTCCCATCCCAATAGTACATTTAGTTTAGATTTAGCTGGTGGTGACTTGAAGCAAAATAGCTTCTTTTTTTAATGTTAAGGAGTTTCTGCTTTGTACACAACTGTCACAGCTGGAATTTGTTTTGAGTGGTTGGAGTATGTGTGGATATGTATATATATGTTTAGAGAGCAAAAATATTTCATCCTTACTTTGTTGTCTATGCTAACACACACTTTAAACACCAGTACATTTTTTATATCATGGCAGGTAACTCCAGAACCTGGATGTAATTTTGTGTTTCCTATAGATTTTCAATTATGTGAGAGGTCCAGGGCTTTACTAATAAACTTAGCAACTGCCACAGGGGATTTTGGAAGCTAGCTTTGTGGGATACCAGTGTATCCACCTGGCAGATGTCCTCTCTTTTGACTGCAGATCCAGAGACAGCAGCTGAGACTTTTCTTCATTTGAAGGGTTTTGGTGGGTTTGGGCTGTTTGTTACCACTCCTCCCAGAGCCTTGTTTCTCACAGTGTTAGGATGAGAAGCATAGGGTTTTTTTGTTTTGTTTTGTTTCCCAAGTGCTCATGTTCCCATGTGCTGTTCTGCTCGGCTGTTCCACATGTACCACAGGAGCTACTTTTGTGGCTACACTGTGAGATGAATCAGGGAGCTTTTTCCTCTGCAGTTCCTTAAAGCTGTATCAGTTCCCTGATTCACTTCTCAGTGTTGCTTCATGCCTTCAGCACAACTGATGAGACAGCACTTTTGTTTTTGGAGGCAGTATAGAAGGTGAGGGGTGAATATAACCAGCAGGTGTGTCCTCAGTACTACTGAAAGACATTCCCAGTAAATGAGAACAGGGACTTCCTGTTCCCCACCAGGGACTTCCTTCCAATTTGTTTTTAAACAAAAAGCTACTGCAGCCTTGACTGCATTTTGTCTGCACCACTTCTGTGTCATGTAGATAAAAAATGATTTTGCAGTTATGAATGCTGCTGCACTGATTAGAACCATTTTACTGCTGATGTCTTTTTTTCCTAAGCAGAAGCCAATGCACCCTAGTCAAAGTGCACCTGATACTATCTAAATTATTACTTAGCAAAAACTGCAATAAGCTTCAAAAAGCATATGTTACAGTGGTTGGCTCTGATCTCTAAACCCCATATATTTGCAATTTGACTGGCTGAGGCTCTTTGAAACAAATAGCTCACAAATGAGTAATTCCGCTGCTGAATATATCAACCGATCTTTATTGCATCCCAAATGATGGAGTATAATGGTTATACAAAGTGCTTAAATAAGCCATGCAGTAATTTCCAGCAGTGATATATATGCTGAAACCCACATTAAATTAATATTAGGTGAGGGAGTAAACCTGGAAATCTAAAGTAACAATAGATTTTGCATAGGTTGCTGGAAGCTATGATAACCAGCTGCTAGTGGTTTTGACAGAAGTCCACTTATGTTCAGAGCTTTCAGTTTGTTGTCTACAAAAGTATGCAGCTAGTCAGGAGGGTAACCCTTACACATTTCCAATGGTTTTCCAATATTGGTTTAATTTAAACTGTGAGTAATAGAATTCTGGTCTTTGGCCCTGACCTGAGAAGTGACTCAATAATTCTGTTTTCCATGCTGTTTCAGTTGTAGTTGTCTTGCACCTCCTGCCTTGGCATCTCTTCTCCAAACTGCCTTAGGGTGGAAAGTTCTTCAGGACAGGAATTAGCATTTTGTGCTCTGTCTGCCTAATGGAACCCTGGTTTCTGGCTGGCAGCCTTAGGTAATTGCCACAATCTGAATATGTGCATGCTATAGCAGGGTTAAATACATTTTTTTGAGTATACATTATGCATTATGCATCTGTTTAAAATGTGTCCAAGCACACACTGTGTATGTGTCTTCAGAGATACAGGTGTGTGCTGGTGTGCACACACAACCACAGAAATATAAAGGGGGAAAAAAAGAAATCTCAAAACTATTAGGAAATAAGCTCTTATTCATTTTTCCAGAGTTAGCTAAAAAGATGGGAGTTGTCATACGTGAGTTTATTTGATAGTTCTTTTAACACTGGTGCCAATGTTTTACATGTAAAATATACACCTTGCAAAGAGCTTTTGATAAAGTGATCTTTAAAATCATGCCTAAGCCTCTACAGTCATCATCTGTAGCATGATTAGACCTTGCAGCTGAGCTGTGGAGTGTCCCTAGGAAATGAGGGCTGGGAAGAGCAATCTCTGTATGTGTGTATGCATGAACAGAAGCACCTTTTGAAGTACATGGTGTTAATAAAAAACCCCTGATTTTCAGCTATCACTTCTCTGATCAGAATATGAATTAGGCTACAGAGAATAGCCAAACAACAGAAGGCACAGTTGGGAAGAACTGTATTATTCTTATCATACCAATCCTCAATTTCATTCATCTTGCTACTGTGAGAGACACATGAACCACTGCAGTGACAGCCTAAACCAAAATGTGACAAGTAAGTGATGCTTTGGGGTGCATGTGCTGCAGAGGATTTGGCTATGTGGTTTTAGAAAAATTAATAATGGGAAGAAATCCCCTCTTTTGAGGATTGATTACATCCTCCTGCCTGTGCAGAAGTGCATATGCAATCCAATAATCCAATTTGCATAATTATTCCCACATGTAACCTGTTCTCCTAAATCAGCAGGAGTGGACCATTTTCTGATTCTTGTAAAATTAGGAAAGGCATTAAAGAAATATCTGTTCTGCACCAAGATTCTGCTTGTAGAGATTTAAATGTTCTTTACATTTTGTCATTGCACACTGAAATGCTTAGTGTACTTTTTGTACCTTTTTGTGCTTGGTCTGTTCTCTGCTTAGGGCTTCTCTGTAGTTTTTTCTTTCTAAGTGTTGTTAATCTTTAGCAGGAGTATAGCTTTAGGAACACTCAGGGTCTGTCTGAGAGAAAAAAATTAAAGAGTTTTGTCCCTCTTCTGAGTAATGGACAAGTAGAGCCTTTCATTTCAGTTTCTCTCTAGCTTACTTACTGTAGTTCAAAGTTTTAGCTTGCTACACTACTTTGGTGTTTTATTGTGAGTTTTGAACTTCAGAGGTTGTAATTTGTGTGAATTTAGAACTTAAGTGGGGAGGTAGGTTGAAGGATGTGAAGTTGGCTAATCTGGAAACTAAAAATGCTGGATTTTGCCAAGAGTCATAGAATCATATAATCCTTATGTGGCAGCAGCTCTCTGGCCACAGAGAGCAACAGATGACTTCCCCAGGCATTTTCCTGGGGAAGGCTGTGAGAAGATCAGAGAAAAGAATGAGAAACAATTCTTACCTCCACTTGCTGCACCTGTTGTTGTGCATGTGTGGAATGTGTTATGGAGATTGTTTACTAAAGGGTGATTTCTTAATTGGACAGTGGATGTTGTTTGGATGGATTGACCAGTTAGGTCAAATCTGTATTGGACTGTCTGTAAGGGTTACAAGTTTTTTTATAGTATAGTATAGTATGGTAGAATAAAGCAATGGATCAGCCTTCTGCAATCATGGAGTCAATGCTAATTATTACCCAGCTGGGGGCCTGCAGCGACATCCTTAGGGTTGGAAAAGACCTCTTAGATCACCAAGTCCACTGTTATGCTATCATCATCATCATTCCCTACTAAGCCATATCCCCAGGTGCCACATACACTTCCAGGGACAGTGATTTTACCACTTCCCTGGGCAGCCTCTTCCTCTGCCACTTGGGCAGTTTTCCCAAGACAAGAAGGAAACCCAGCTGTATCAGTGGTACTGGAAGTTATAAAAATATTTCAAAACCACCAGTAACTTGCCTAGGTAAATTTCTGTACATGGTGAGATGGTACAGATTAGCTCTGGGAAGTGTAGAAAAATAATTCTTTTGTAATATAGTAATGTCCAAGGCATTATCTGAAGTTATAGCCAAGAGATATGAAGTGTCATTGCTGATGTATTGGAAATCTCTGTGTTTTTTAGGAAGGAGAAAGAAAAAGAAGAATAAATTGATAGGTGGGAAGAAGGAGTTTTTCAGGTGTTGCATGTGCCTGTAAGATTCACAGTGCCAGCTTACTTTGGTGTAAGTCACATTCAAGTGTTCTGGAGATTCTGCAATTTAAACATAACTCTCTGGAATGTTGCACTTAATGAGCAGAAAAGGAAATACAATCAACACTGTTTTATATGAGGTTTTTCGTCTAAGCCAAAATAAAATATTGGGTGCACTTTGTTTCCATTGTTATGCTATGTGATTGGGAGAAGTACATCTTCGTATTGCTGCAGACTCTTTCCAAATACTCACATTGTTTATTTAGATATAACTCTTCTATATGAATTGTTGATGAGTACAGTATTTTACTCCACTGAGCTATTTATCTCAGCATTATTATTAAGCATAATGAGAAAAAATATACAAGCCAAACCATCAGAAAGAAGGAAACCTGACTTCTGAGTATGGCAAACACCAAATGCCTGCAGCAACCAAAGCCTTCTGCAGGAATTGCAGGTGCTCAGCACTGCTGAAGAGAAAATTCTTAGTAACTTCTGAGAAGTTGGGTTTCTGCTGACTTATACCAGCTTAATACCTGTTACTGGCAGGCATGGCAGGTATTTTTAGAGAAGTGCAGGACACATATGTTTTTTTATTCAGTGACATTTTGTTTTCTGAGGTTTGTATCTTCTCTTCTTTTTACCCTTGCCTGTGATTTTGCCTGTGGCATGGGATATTTGGGTAGGAAGAGCAGGCAGAATATGGACAGCCCATGCAAAAGGCAGTCATAAGTGTTAATTACTAGTTTTGGTGTGAGAATCCACTTTGCCATTTTGGTGATTCGAAATCACTGGATTCCTTTCCCAGGATGGCAGCTTGCTTGTTTTCTATTGAAGACATCACAACAGAGTAAGGATTGTGCCATCAGTTCCACCTGGTGTCACATGAGTTCTGTGGTAGCAACTGCTCAAATGGAAAAGTGATAACAGAAAAAGCATTTCTTGGTTTTTAGTTGTTTTGCAGTGATCCATCTATGATTGAGATGGGGAAAATGAGCACCATGAAGCCAACTAGCTTGGTAGGCCATGAGCTAGGGGCCTGGGAAAGAAGCATGAGGAAAATGCATTTTTTTTTCCACAGTGGACATAGAACTGCTGAAGGAAAATGTCAGGCTAATTGCTTCTTCACCCTGCTGCTTTCAAAAGGGGTTTGTAAGGAGCTGTGATGTGGAAGTGAGTAGTAGAGAACCATCCCTTTTGGTGGTTCTCCCTGTGAGTCCTACTTTGTTCTATGGAAATGAGAAGTCATTTTTGCCTCATTAAACACAGAGCATGGAGTCCATCACTGGTATTTAGGAATAATTTATACTTATCCTTTGGTGTTTTTTATAATCAGATCACAAGAAGCAAGGCATATCCAAATGCCCAAGGGAACAGGTATCTGGGAATATCTCTGCTGTGTACACTGTAAGACCCTTGCTTTTAATAAGATTAGGTCAATACCTTCGTCTTCTTTATGTCTTTCCTGACTTTTTTTTCAATTCCCCACTTATCATTTAGAATCATAACCCTTTCAGTGGCAATGCAAGGGCTCTTTTGTGTCTGGAAATCTTCTCAAAAGCCATACCTTATTTCTTGGCTTTCTGACCGCAGGTCAGTTTAAAATGCATATTTGCACTCAGAGAAGTATATTGTGACTTTAAACTTGACACATTTTTCATTACAAATTTAAACAAGCTTGACTTTAAAGTTACTGCATTTTAATAAAATGTAAGAACACAGTGTCCCTTTCCAGTGGGGCCACAGAGGCTTAGTAATCAGCATTATTTTTGGGTGAATGTGTGTAAAGGAAAGCATTCTATTCCCTCATTCTACCACAGCACCAGGCCTGTTGTGCATTTTTTCTGCTGCTTGAAAAATGTGGAGCTTATCAATGAAGTTTAATCTCTTCACTGGCTGTTACAGATCTTAATTTTTTCATATTAGGTACTGACTTTCCTTTGTCAGGCAGATTCCTCCATATGAGCGGTAACTTTTAGCATGCAAGAAAGGTTGCACTTGCTCCTGTGCATGTGCACGTGTGTGCATTTATTTTGTGTCTTAAGGGGGTTTACCTGAGGAAAGGTGCTTGATAAGCATTGAAAAAGGTGACTAAGTGGGATGACACGGAGAGCTACCTGGTGACTGCTTAGGAAGAATATAAGCAATTCAACTATTTTTTGCTTTCCACCTTCAGGGAACCTGGAATGGGGCTCAAGAAAAAAAATGTTATCTCCAACATGACCCTGTAGGGTGTAGTTTAGGTGGGAAGGGGACAGAGCTGTCACAGTGACATGCATGGCATGAAGAGAGCGACCTGATCCACAGGTTTGTGTCATCTCACACTGAAGGCTGAGACTTAGCTAGGAAGACAAGTCTGTAGCCCCAGGGCACCTCCCTGTTCAACTTGGATGTAGAATGTCAGAACCACAGGATGAGTCAAGTTGGAAGGCACCCCAGCAGGTTGTCTGGTCCAACCTCCCTGCTCAAACAGTCTTGTCCCAGAGCACATGGGACAGGATTGCATCTGGATCATTCTTGAATATCTCCATGTACAAAGAAAACCTCCTCCACTCAGAATGGTCCATGTACAAGCAGAGTTCCTGAAATCCATGGAGCACTTGATGTTCCCATGAGCATATGGTGTTCCCTGTACCTGTATGTGAGCTTTTCAAAGTTAAGAACTCTGTTGGGGTGAGCAGATTGGTGTCTAAAAAGGGCTGATCATACTTCTGTGTTCATTCACTGAAAGGCTCAGAGCATCAGTGGATGCTAACATGCTTCTGTCACTCCCTGCAGGAGTGCATTGATCCCAGACTAGTCCATTTGCTTTGGTTTTAAGAGCTTAATCACAAAATATATTTTATATCTGCTTATCAGACATTATGGTAGTTGTCTGTTGAAATTTAATTTCCTCCTTTGAAGATGTATTTGTGTTTACACATAAAAATGTATATATATATGTGTGTGTGTGTGTGTGTATACATGTATGAATATATAGAACTTGCTATATATATCTAAGGAAAAAATCAATTTGGTAAGAAGGGTATAAAACTTTTAATAATGGGGAACATTGTGACTAAATTTTAAGCCACAGCAGCCAAGAAATTCGAAATTATGTTCCCTGCAGCAACTGTAATTTGTCTACACTGGTCATAAATACGGAAGTGTAAATCTAGGAGCATACACACTAATACAGGAAACTTCGTTATGTGCATGGGGGTTAAGTTACTGCTGTAAATTTGCAAATTTTAATTTCATGCCTGTTACGTGTTTAAATTTCCTATGATAACACTGAATTAATGTAGTTTCACCATGGAATATATTAAGAAAGGCTTAGTTATTACAGGACTGTAGTTTTCATTTTGATGAGAATATGATGTTGCATTAAAACTGTGTAGTTTATGTAGATATTTCTCCAAAACATGAGCAAGACAGGACTGTTAAAGCTTAGCAGCCACGATGCTGCTAAGTCTCATATTTTTCTGACTTAGACTGGTGATGGCAGTAAAGCATGGCTGACTTTTTAATAGCCTGGCTTCCGTGGAATTGCTAACCCAGTTTCTGGTGCGTGTTGTCGTTAACCTTGCATTTGTGTCGCCACTGTCAAAATACAAGTACAGCTTTTCCTCTGCTGTGTTTGTCACTCGTTTGTTTTGTCCCATCTGCAGCTGGCAGCCAGGAAGGAATGGAGTGAGCAGCCACAGCACAAAACTTCTCCTGTCCCCTTGCCTTGTTGCACCCATCTGGGGGAAATGGCTTTTCTTCCTAATTACAAATATTTGTGGAAAGTGCTGGTGTCCATCCTGTTTGGGACTCTGTGCTAAAGACACTTCACAGCCTTGTGTGGGTTATTCACTGGCACTGGCTGTTCATTATTGCCAGCTGTTTTTACTGTAGCTTACTGTAGCTTGGGAGGTTCTGCCCTCAGAAAGAAGTTTTCTCTCTCTTACCACTGTGAGGTATTTGGATCCAGCCTAGCTGATGATCCTTTGCCATGTGTGGATGAACAGATACCACTCTTATGGTGACCACTTGATTCCTGCTGCCAAAGCATCCAGAGTAGTGGCCAGGTGTGGCAACATACACAGAGCCCAAGTATTTCCAATTTTATGTTGACAAATGAGTTCTGATGGATCCGGTTGCTGCTTAAGACAGCTGCCCCCCAATAACTCGAGCTGCTGCAATTCTTCATTCAGCACATCCAGTGAGAGGGACTATTTTCAGCTGGCTACAGCAGGCTGTGAGCTGCAGTGGTGAAGAAACAGGCAGATGTTTGTTTTATCAGCTGCTGCAGGGGCAATAATCTCAGAAAAGCAGAGCAGAGCGGTAGAGATGAGGAATTCCCTAAACTATCACCAGCCCATATGAAAGACTAACAGCCCTGTGTTTTTAGTGGCACACTCCTCAGATGTAGGCATAGGCAAGGCAGGCTGGCAGAGCAGGTTATAGCACTGGTGTCCAACTACCCATTTCTATACTAAAATTAGCATCCTGAGAGGGAAAAGCTTTCAGGTTTAGGAAATACTTGGCTTATTTAGTAGTCAGAGAAAGGACTTTGACTAATGACTAGGAAACATATAACATGACTAGGAAACATACATCAGAGAAAGAACTTTGACTAATGACTAGAAAACATATATCATATATAACATGTGGATCACCATAAACTTCCATTTTATTATTTAAAGAAATTATAGTCATTCAGAACTCCTAAATGCTTTCACTTTGGGTGATTGAAAAATGTGGTGTCATTTATTATTTCCAAGATTTCCTACAAGATGGGTTCAGTGGAGTCCTATAGATAGTGTTATTTCTGGGAAAGCATTTGTTTTCTGAGGCTGTCGAAAAATAGTGATAGTGTGCTGGTGTTTGAAACAGAAAGTGAACAGAATGTTTAAAGTAGCACTGTGGTGTCAAAACTTTGACAGAACCAAAAGGAGGGGTGCAGGATGTCTGTGCATCAGCAGTGCTTACTGACACTTTGCCAGTGCCCTGCAGCAGCACTCTGCAGGTGGGATCAGTTCTGCCATTTCCTAAACCTCTTTTCAGTTCCTCAAAAACCTAAGGGAGTGATCAGGGCATGAAGCAGGAACAGCAGGGCTTCCAGGCTCGGGTGGTGTGCTAGGGTTCAGCCAACACACAGCCTGCAGAACCAGATGTGTCCTGGTAGCTTCTCCAAACATTGTTTTGGAGGACTCCTGAGCCATGAAGAGAATGTAGCTGGAAGTGGTGGCTGGAGACAACAACAGAGTAGAAGATTTAGTGGAAGAACATATTTCTCTCAAGGGGAGCCTTTGAAATGTCTGTAAATTCATAACAAATGGTCTCCAGGGTTGGCATTTGCCTTGAACTTGAAAAAGGACCAAAGTCAATGGACTTTGGACCAGTCTGCTGTTATAGAGCAGGAGAGTTAAGAAAGGATCAAAGAATGGCAAAGTGGTCCGTTGGACCACAGCATGTATTTGCTGGAGTGCCTGAATACAAATTTAGGAACTTCATTTTGGCATGCCAATTGGAGGCTCTTTAGTAGCCTATTCGCATTTTAGGTGTAGCTAATAACTATGATGTGACTCATGGAGCTCTACAGCAAACAGATCGATACATTTGAGAACTAGGAATTTTATCCTTATACTAACTTTGGTGTTGATATAGGACTTACTGCAATGATATTGACTGCAGCCAGGTGGTGAAGGGACAATATAATATGGGATTATTGCCTTGCCTTTTACCATAAAAGATTTTTCTGTATTACAAGGCTCTGAGAAAAGGTTAGTAGCTAATAATAAAAAGTTATGCTTATGTTATGTTTTACGCATTTGTCCTTTCAGTCTTTGTAACACAAGCATACAGACACAAAATTACAACAATTCTCTATCCACACTAGTGACACTGGAGAGAAAAAGCTGCACACACAGAGAAAATGAATTCCTGCCAAAACCAGCAATAACAAAAGCATCTCTATGTTACTGCTTCCCATGGACAGGCCATCTCTGGGGAGCAGGGCCCCATCACATGTGATGGCTACCTGGGAAAATAAACACCATCACTCCGCATATCCCTTCTTCCCACTTTATATACTGAGCAGGTTGTTGTAGGATGAAATATCCCTTTGGTCATTTGGGATCACCTGTCCCAGCTGTGTCTCCTCCCAAATTCTCCAGCTTTCTTGAGTATGGCAATATAGAAAGCAGGAAAGGTTCTGGCTCTGTGCAAATGCTGCCCAGCAATAACAAAAGCATCTCTATGTTACCAACCGTGTGTTCAGCACAAATCCAAAACACAGCCCCATGCTTGCCCCTGTGAAGAAAATGAATTCCTGCCAAAACCAGCACAGGACATTTCTGAGTTACCTGGACATGAAATTAGTTTTCTTTATTGTCCTTATACCTGTGTGAATGAAAGTAGGTGCTTTGATCATGCTAAGGCTCATGAGCCACATCTTCTGGTTGATTAAATATCCTGAACTGTGAGTGCAGTGCATTTTGTATTAGTCCCACCAAGCTTTGAAGGGTGTTCAGTATATTCCTGAACTATAGCAGTGGTAAGTAAAGTGGTGGATAGGAATGAGGTAAGACTATAGGGGTCTACTGCAGGATCATAACTTTATTTACACTAACACATGTATCAAGGTGTTGTCTGAGGAGTATCTCCAGCATCTGCAGCTGCAACTTTTGTAGAGCAGAGACATTTGCATTTCATTCATCAGTGTTTTATCAAAAGCTCTTTTGCAATGGATTTGTTGTGCAAGTTTCCTTTTTTAATTTGATGTACAGGATATGAATTCATTTGACAAGTTTATTCCTTTAACAAGTTCAATAATCATTTGCGATTCGCAATTTTATTTGCTGGGGGTGTTATTAATTTAAAACTGGCACTGTATTCCTTATCAGATATTTATTGACTGGTTTACACTCTACAGAACAGTATTTGAGTAAATCAGAATGCTGTAAACTTGCCTTATTAACAGGTTTATTGCTTTAGCAGGTACTCACTTAAGTTTCCACTGCTCCATCATAAAACATTCCCAGACATGGAATACATTTTGGGTGAGATATTATATTGTATAGACCAAGGTGTACGCATGGAATCTCTTGTATATATAAAGGAAATAATACAATAAATGTTTTCTCCTGCAGACTCCAACTATCTTGTGCAAAAGTACTTTTTCCAACTGCAGAGAATTAATGCAAGGCAGAAGTAAGATACTGTATGACCTATAGGTCATGAAAGGAGAACGTTACCATTTTCTGTTCTTCAAAGGGTGAAACATCTCACCAGAGGTGAGATCTGAAACCCACAGAGTCCTGGGAAGTTTCATCAAAACTAAAAAGTTAATGATCTGGTTTCATTTATCTTTCTATTCCCATTTTTACAAATAACAAGTTACACTATCTGCCCACTCTGTGTGGGCAGCAAAGGTTCCCCTTTGTGTTTAAAAGCCTACTGTGGTACTTGTGGAATGAATAACTATATTAACAGCTATACCTTTTGTGTTGTTGTAGATGTTTAAATGTCTACAAAAACCACCAGAAAGTGAACTGATCCCTCTTTTTAAGCCAAAGTGTGTTTCTTATTAAAACATTTTAACAAGAAGTTGCCCATTTATGACTGTTAAAAATTCAACAGTAAAAATAATAAATATGTTGTGTAATATAAGAGTTGTATAATATGCATACAGATTTTATACCTGAATGTGAGAAGAAGTTTTGAATATGCAAAAAGTCTGGAAAATGCTTTTAAAAAGTGCAATTCTACCCAGTGAAAAACCACCTGACATTATCTCTTCCTTCTAAGCAGCTCTGTTGCAAAAGTGTGTTCAGAGTCATAAATCTGATTTTAGCAAACAAAAACAAGATTTTTCTTATGAATGAAAAAACCAAAGTTGTTACGAGGGGATCTTTAAAAGACATTTCCTAGTATAAAATCTTCCATCTCAGTCATTTATGAGGTCAGTTTGCCCTTCAAAGACAATTTCAAAAAGCCTCTAAACTGTGTACTTTGTGTGTTATGTAAGTTCAGAACAGCTGTAGATATAGTTATCAAGTCCAACCATGTATAAAGGTATGTTTTTAAATTTCTTTTAGCCACTCAGCCGATATCCACCTTTGATCAATGACATCTCCTTCTGGCTGCCTTCTGAGACTTACTCTCAGAATGATTTCTATGATTTGGTTCGAACCATTGGTGGAGACTTGATAGAAAAGGTTGTCCTGCTGGATGAATTTTCCCATCCAAAGTAAGTGAAAATTTTAACACCCTTTTCCTGTGGTCATAGTATAAATATTTTGTGACTATTTTAGTTCTGTATACCAAGAAGTTCTTGATTCTTACAATATTTGTACATTTCATTTTTTAGCTGCAAAACTTTCCTGCAGCAAAAAAAAAAAACCCAACCAACTTTTTATTTAAAAGAAATACTGCCTATTTTTCAGTTTTCCACTAGTACTGAACTTCTGGTATTCAGACTCCCCCAATGCTTTGTGCTCAGGATTTGACAGCAACAGTGAACAGCTGCCTTCCTCAATACATCTGGCAGTGCGTGACACTCCTGTCCGGAGCGTGTCTGACATTCTAGTCCCGCTCTTTGCTAAGTGAATGAAGTTTGTCTCCTTGTTCTCTTCCTTTCTTCTTCTACTCTTGACACACTAGTAGACCTTTACTATAATGTCAGTGTTAATAATGGTTTGTTGTAGAATGCCATTGTTGGTGTTCAACTGTGAGGAAAAAAAAAAGACCTTGTTCATTTCTTTCTGACACTTATTTATATGCTGTTGAACAATCTCTCAGGTTTCAGAACATTATATGGGTATTGCAGCACTGACATGACCAGGGAGTGCACAGGGTATTTGTCCAACTGGTAATAACAGTTGCCTCAAAAGCAAACAAGTATCAGCTATTACATATGTACTGCTTTTCAATTTGCTGTTTCCAAATCAAGAAATAAAAAAGCTGCTGGCTATCTAGCTTTCTAAAACTGAGGTTTAAAATAATTTGTCTTGAGACTTTTTAAAGTGCTGTAGGAAGGCAAATAATAAACCTTTTTTGAAGATAACAGGAAAATGTTTCATGCTGTTCTCCAACACCTATAGATTTTTTATTTTCTGCTTTCTGCATCCAGGTATTTAACTCTGTTGTTCTTTTGAATTTGGTATGTGATGCAGGCCAGATGAATTGATTATTCTGTGGCGTAGTTTTCATGGCATTACAGTGGATTTTTATTTTCTGAGGGTTTTTTTCCTTTTTACCCTTTTTGTGTAGTATTATATGAGACTGTTTGTGCTATATGAAGAAACAGAAATGGAAATGAAATTTGTGTGGGCATCTTAAAGCTTTGAGTCATTAATTCTTGAGTCTTTCTCACATGCAAATCATGCAAAAGGATCTTAACTTACTCAAGATGGTGTGTGCAGAAGAGGAATACAGGTTAGGATAAGATAATGAGTACTTTTCATTGTAAAGAACAGAATATATCTTTCAGGGAAATTGGGAAACAAATTTATTGCAAGTATGGGTAACTTCTTATTGTCACTTGGAGTGCACCATAGTATCAGTTAGCACAAGGACGTAGACATTGAAGGCTCTGCACACAGATCCTGCTGTCTTCTATCATGATGGTTCTGAAACAGTAGAATCAACATTTTTGGTAAAAACTGGGTTGTTGAACCCCATTCTGGAACTGGTCCTTCCATTCATTCATGCCAGAAGTTTATTGTATGTGCTCAGTACTCATTGCCACTTTTTGCCTACATTCTCCTCAGTGATACCTAACCAGCAATTATCTTCTTTGTGACATCATCTCTTGGGGGAAAATCCTATGTGTAGTGCAAGCAGCTCTTCCAAGTCAGTAAGTTTGGAGAAATCTTGTTCCCTGCTTCCTCAAACAATGGCAGTATTATTCTGTGATTACTCTAAGCATCTTACTGGGGAAATCCACATATGCTCTGGCAGCCTGCCAGCAGCACTGCATCAGTCATGGCTCAACTCACAGATTATGCTTCTCTTCTTTGCTGAGAACATTGGCTTCCATACTAGTAGAGTGGTGAGGTGGGGACAGCATTCACTACTCTGGTTTTCTACTATGTGTGTTTTCTCCTTTGATATGCTTTCACACATGCAGAACATATTCCAGGGATGACAGTTGTTCCTCCTCAAGGAATACACCTCTGGTTCCCTCTGTGACTTCTGCAAATAGAAGGGAAGATTGATTGCTCACAGAGAATTGTCACACAGATTTAGGACCTTTACTAGTTTTGTTCTCTAAACCATTTAAACCTCACTCAGCAGACATCCAAATATGTTTTGACGCTTTAAGGAGGAAAAATTTCTCACCTTTACATCTGAAGAATTTGAGAGGTGACACTAATGGATTGTTGGTAAGTGATGTAGTCCTCTTGGTTTTTTCACGTGCAACAACAGTAAAAGAAATCTTTTCAAATGTCCCATTAAAAATCAAGAATTCCAAGGAGATTATCTACTGCATTAAGAAGGAATCATAAATGAAGACTTTCATAATGGTTACTTTGCCATTTCTTTGTAGAACAGGATGTGAGCAGATATGTAACTTTTGAGAATTGATGATGTAAGCCACATCAGCAATTTTGTTTGATTTTTAAAGGCCTTGGAAGACTGATGTTTTGAAAAGAGTTTTCTACTTAGTCTTAATTCCTAGATAATCATCTTGTTATGGGAATGATACAGTGGTTTCTTTAATTCAGAGTTGCAGAAAAGCCTCTGGGCACAGAAATTAACATAAGAGATCCTCAGCGTTGCTATGGATCTGTATGTTACAGATCTAGGTACTTGTAATCATTATCTTGAATTTTTAGTGAATCTGCTGTGGAGGATGGGAGAAAAGTGTCTAGGACTAGAAAAACTGCAGTACTGATGTTTTGAATGTTAGTTACTTACAAGCAGCTTATTAAGTTGTGCTTGTATTTAATCACTTCTAGAATTTAAAATTCTAGATTTTTTTCTAATCCAGATTAGATTTTAAAAATACCAGTTTCATGAGGATTTAGGACATTTGATAGTCACATTTTCCTTCTTAAACTGCTTTTCTTAGTTATTGGACTATAAAGATCTGAAGGTAGAAAACGTTATACAAATAAAACTAATTTATAACACAAAAAGAGGTCTTTAAATGAAGATCCTTTATAGAGGGTGCCTGTGTAATACTGTGTAGTTGCCTTTTCTGCGGTTCAGAAACCTTTCAAGATTTCACTGGACTTTGGACTGATACCCATTCTGCAGTACATTGCAGTTATGGTGTGTATTAGCAGTGAAAATGTATTTCTCTACAGGGAAAAGGAAAGTGGGGGCAGGAAAGAGCATGGGACAAGTAATTGTTTAAGCAAGGAAGAGATGCCTGAAATCAAGTCAATCCTGATTATCTGCTTTGTAAGGTAATAATATTGAGACAACTTTTAGGGAAGCACAGGCAATTTAAAGATACAGCAGAAAGAAAGGAGTCTCATTGCTGAAAAGCACAAATTTAGGAGAATGCCAAGTTTCTGTACCGGAGTAATTAAGAACTGTTCCAGCCTAAATGTGTCCTAGGTAAACTTAACTGAGCAAAATCAAAACACAGCACTGAGGTAAACTGAGTAATGTGTGATGTGTCACACAGTCAGGGTTTAACCTCATCCAAGATGAATAATGCAAAACATGGATGCAGCACACCTGTTACTCAGGTATATAAAGAGTCAGCAGCATGTGTGAAGGAAAAGTTGTGACTTTTTTAAGTGCCAAGGAAACTGAGCGAAACTGTGGTGGTTTTGGCAAGAACAGGAGCAGGCCATCTGTAAGAAAAGCAGAGAAGTGTCTCTTTGCAATGAGCAAAACATTTTCCATCTGTGTATTGCATGTCCATCCTGTGTATTGCAGCTATTTTTGCTTGATGCATTAGCTTCAAACAGTTAGACTTTCATACATTTGGGTAGTAAAATGCATTTTTCCATGTATGATGTGTGAAGTGAGTTCACTGTGACTTGCCTGGAGTTGTCAGATGCCCCATGAGCCATGTAACCAGCTACTGGAAGGCAGTGGCACTGTTTTTGCCACCTGACTGAATTATTTCTTTCAAATCCTTGGAGATCTTTAAGGACCTTTAAGCATTGCTGTGCAAATACACAATGAGTGAGGATTTGTAGCTGACATTTTCCCCCTTGGAACATTTTAGTGAACAAACATTTGCAAAAAAAAAATTATTTTGGGCTATTGATACTAAAAGAAGAAAGGGGTGTTTCCCTTACTTTTTGCAATGGCTGTTTTATCCTCCATATCTTTACATTTAGGCCTTCTACTACTCAACTTGTCTAAGCTGTCTAATCAGTATGAATGACTTTCAGAAATTAAATCAGAAAGTAATCTCTTTTTCAGCAGTCAAGACTTCTCCAGTTTTGGATAGGAAACAGATTTCACAGGAAAAAAGAAAGGGTGGCTGAATGGCAGTCAAAAGGTAGAAGGGTCTCTGCCTGCTATGAATAAGAAGATCAATGCAGAGAATCCCAGGAAGAGGGATTTACATTCCTTCATTCATACAGTTTTGGTGACATTCCGATAAATACTGTGGCTGCACACGTGCAGAATTTCAGGCATGGTAATTAAAGCATATCTGGACAAAGTAATAGAGGAAGTACTGGTTAATCACACCTGGCAGAATATGTGATAGAAGTGGCACAAGACATTTGTGACCCACTTTGTCTTGATGAAGAGGACAGAGAGAGAGATAAGAGTCCAGGGGTGAGAACTCGTCCCCTAAAATGCAGCACCGAAGACAGAATACAGAAATGCTGAGGTTGTTTATCTTTGCTTTCAGCAAGACCTGCAAGTGTGTTTTCCAGTTTAGCATGCCATGTTTCTCTTGTGTAAGGTATCTTGTGTAATCCCATGACATGTGACAGCCTCACATCTTCATTCTGAAGATGTATTTTCTGCATTTTGCTGTAAGTTATTTTCCTGTTGGTCTTTCAAAGTTAGTTACTAATATTTTGGTTTTGTTAGAAATATAAGGGAAGTAAGGAAAGATATGGCTCCACAACTTCCTTTGCAAGGAAGATACATAGGTAGACTGAAAAAGTTATACAAAATTGTAATCTAGACATGCACTGTGTCCTCAGTGTTACTTAAGAGGTAAATTTTTAATCAGAGCAACTAAAAATATTCTGAAAAGGCAGAGTGGAGACAGTAAGGGGGAAAAATTGATTTGCTGTGTTTTGACGGCTATGCTGTTAAAAATATAAGGGGAATAGGTAAGAAAGGATTTATTCTTGCCTTTGAGTCAATTACTTGCACATTTGTGGGGTGAGATCTGCACATTTGTCACAGTCTGTTAAATGAAGTGAGAGGAAATTTATTGGCTGCTGTGAAGGAGGAAGGTGGGTGCACTGTAGCACCATCTTTAGAGATTTTGGGAGTACTCAGATGACCTGTGTCTCTTCTTTTCCAAACAGTAAAAGGAAGAGATCTGACAGCAAAGAGTCAGATCTTGTTGACTGCTGTGTTGTGTCAATGCATGCCCCTAGCTCCTTGTTAGTGTATAGAAAATACAATGTAAGAATATCACTTTCCACCAGATGCCAGATTTTGCACTTTTCTTATCTACATGGAGATATAATCAAATACTTTTAGGTCTGGTTTATTCATTAAAGCTGGCTTGGTTTTGTCTTGCTTCTGGAATAGGTGAATTAAGCAGACTAATTCTTAAGTTCTTCTTGCTGCTAGTATTACGCAAATTAAAACAATCAAGTCAGTCCCCAAACACCTTGTTGTTCTTCAGCCTGAGCACTTTACAATTTGCTGAGGGATTATTTGTGATTACCTTTAACTGCTGAATTGGCAAAGTCCCAGCAGCAGTTTCTCTGCAGAGAAAAACAACCCAGAAGCTGCATTTGACAGTAGCTAGCAGAGAATTGGTTTTCAATTAATGAAAAATGTTCTCCAGCTCTGGGTTTTTTTCCCCTGCATTTGGTCACATGAATGCCAGACTATAACATTTTTGAAATAGATTAACTAGATTAAATAGATTCATGGAAGTATCTGTCAGAGGATTCTGATTCACTTCTGAGCCTTTCTTCAGTTGTCACAGTAGAGCATGACCACATAGTGGTTAGTTAAAACACTACAGTAGGACCCCAGTCTATCTTCTCTCTTTTCCCTTTCTTGTCCTGACCAGGATCAATGCCACCTGTTTTTTCTTGAGAATAAGAACCTTTTCTGACCTTCCTGCTGCAGTCATGCTGATGGCAAGGTTGTCTACATGTGTTGGAGCAATGCCAAGCACAAATACAGGCTGGGCAGAGAATGGCTTGAGGGCAGCCCTGCAGAGAAAGGGTGTTGGTTGATGAGAAGATTTTGGGTGTTGGTTGCTCCACATGTCACGGCACCGTGCACTTGCAGCCCAGAAAGCCAATTGTATCCTGGGCTGCATCCAAAGCAGGATGGCCAGCAGGGAGGGAGGGGATTCTGCCCTCTATTCTGCCCTCGTGGGACCCCACCTGGAATGCTGCATCCAGCTCTGGGTCCCAACATAAGAAAGACGTGGATCTGTTGTAGCAAGTCCAGAGAAAGCCACAAAGATGCTCAGAGGTCTGGAGCACCTCTCCTATGAAGACAGGCTGAGAGAGTTGGGGTTGTTCAGCCTGGGGAAGAGAAGACTCCAGGGAGATCTCAGAGCACCTTTCAATACCTAAAGGGGGCCTGCAGGAGAGCTGGAGAGGGACTTCTTATAAGGGCATGTAGTAACAGGACATGGGGTAATGGCTTTAAACTGAGAGAGGCTAGGTTTAGACTAGAAAGAAATTCTTTGCTATGAGGGTGGTGAGGCACTGGAACAGGTTGCCCAGAGAAGTTGTGGATGCCCCATTCTGAGAGACTGGACTGTTAATGGTTAATGACTCAAACAATCGACCACTTCCCCCAGGTGCAGAGGGACTGTATAGACCCATCACAGGAGGCTACAGCTGGGTGTTGAACAAGATAAAGGAAGGGGCTGATAAGAGGCAAATCCTTGGAAGCAGGGAAAATGCTTTTTATCATGCCAAAGTTCTTACACAAGTGCCTCAGCTGTGAAAAATCCCTTCTAGAGTAGTATCAGGACATTTATACATAGCTTGAGGGTATTCATCCCTGCTGATGTGCTATAATGGCTGTAATATTTCATAAGGTGTCATAAGGTGTCATAAAAGGCTGAAGGTGTCATAAACCATCAAACACTCCTGAAGTGTCCTCTGATCCAAAGTATTGCATCATCCAGTGTAAAACTCCAGCTCTCCACTCCAGGGGAGGTACCTGGGTGTTCCCACCTGATCCTGAGTGAATAAAGCCACTGGACTTTGTTTTGTGGGCTTCCCCACCTCTGGTAGAGGGGACTGTTCCCACTGAGAAGATCAGAAGAGGACCAGTGGGATGCCATCAGCATCCACAATGGTGGGGTGTTTTTTTTAATCTCTTTTAATCTCTTTCTCCTCCCTCTCCCCCACCCTTTTCTATTTATTTGTCTCTCCCTTTCTCCCTCACTGTTAAAAATCTTTACTATTGACTATAGCATATGGTATTGTTTGCTCCTTAATTCAGGTAGAAACTTCTCTCTAATAATTTTAACAACCATATTTTAACACCATTCCTGGAAATATTCAAGCCCAGGTTGAATGGGGCTTTGAGCAACCTAGTCTAGTGGAAGATGTCCCTGCCCATGGCAGGTAGTTGGGAACTAGATAATATTATAATTCCTTCCAACTCAAATCATTCAATGATAGTTTTATGATTCTTTTGCCTTGTGGGCTTCAGCTTAGGAGATGTGTGTGTTATGAAGTTTGGGCACATTTCACTCCTGGTAAATGTGTGTATCAGGCATTCTCTGTGCCCCAGACCAGCCCAACAGCCAGTGCTGTTTGATTGATTCACAGAGTGGCCTCAGCTACTCTTTGGGCTCTTCTTCTTCGCTGCCTTTTTCTCCCTAGAACAGCAGCTGTGTAGAAATAGCAGCTCCATTCTGACAGCAGCCCCTGCTTGGAGGTGGTCAGGGACTTTCTGGCCAAATTAATTTAGAGTAAACACTGGGCTGCTCAGAAAGAGATGCTTTATGAAGACATACAGGTTCTGTTCATGGCCCAGCAGAGCTGAGATAAGCTCTCAGGTGATAAGGTTTCATCCTGACTGCCTAAAGGAAATTTAAAGGAGCCAGGAGTTGCACTCCATATCAGTAACTCCAAGGTAACCCTGCCATGCTGATTGATCTATGGCATCAGCAGATCTTGCACTCCCTGCTTTATAGCAGTCATGATGCCCTGCTGTTCTTCACCAGGACTGAGACTGTTGGAGTTCAGCTTTCCCAGATATTCTGCACAGTGGCAAGGACGTTCATGGAGCCCAAAGCACCCATCTGCTGGGGTTTGGTTTTTTGGTGGTTTTTTTTGGTTATTTCTTTTTGTTTTGTTTTGTTTTTTGTTTTGTTTTGGGGTTTTTTTGTTGTTTTGGGGGTTTTTTGTTTGGGTTTGGTTTTTTTTAGGAAACAGGACTGAGAAGCTTTTAATTCTTCCTTTTCCTCCCCAGCAAAACATTCCTGATTGAAATGAATATAGAGAATCAATTGAGTAAATATGTACATATATATGCACACCCTTGTTCCAGCTTTTTTGTAGTACAAAATAGGGGGAAGTCAGAGACAGCAAAAATGAGCATGCACTTCCATATTCAAGCTAGAAAGTATTGATATGGAAGCAGACCTTTTCAGTGTTTGATATGGAAGCAGACCTTTTCAGTGCTGCATTTGTTATCTGTATATGTGCAGACTTGGAATCTGTCTGCATACTTCTGTTAAGCACCCTTTTCAAAGTTTTTTAACTGCTTGGCCTTACAGCTTTTGAATTCCAGTGTGGATTCAGTTACTTAATTCCTTTGGGTTGCTTTTACAATCCCCCCAGATAGCAGTTCCCTATCCAAATCCAAGTGTCATGAAGAACTATGAGAGGAATGAGGCGTGGGGAAGTCCTTCCTGTAGAAAAAGCAAGCACTTGAACTATTCTAAAAAAAACCAAAAACCAAAAAACCACCAAAACAATGTAAAATTTTTTGCTTTATACAAAAATCAAGTGAGTTCTGTGACTTATGTCTTTTTACACAGCTTGTGACTGCTAGTTCAGATCTCTGATGCCAGTGTTTATTTGAAGACCATCTAATTGTGGAAGAATAAAAAAAGGAAAAATCAGCTGACCATGATAGACAGATTCTACTTTGTTTGCTGTCCTCAGTGTTCAGACAGGCACCATGCAAATAGCTGTTCTTAATGGGTTCCTATTGAAGTCTGAGGTTTCCTTCAAACCACTGTATTCAAATCAATTGTGGAGGGAGACAGTGTTCTGCTGTACCATCCCTGGCTCTCCAGAGTCTTCACTGAGAGAATTGTCTTAACTAACTAGAAATAATTTACTATAAATGAGCATCAGTAGGAGTCCCATTATTCTTTGGTGGGAGGCTGGTGGCTAACACACAGGCTTGTGGGAGGATTAGTATTCAAGGAAGGAAAAGATGAAGTAACCACAGGTTCCCATTAGAGGGTGGGGAGAAACACAGCCCTGAAGTGTGATGTATCACTGGTGATATTCCATAGGAAATGTAATCACCCTTCCCGGTAATAATAGAGGGAAACTTAAGTACATGAGCAACACGGAAGACAAGCATCAAACCCCTTACGTGTTCAGGCAGATGCCATGGACAGACTTGCTGTATAGAAAAGGGATTGCTGTAGTCACAATGAATCATTTCTAAGAGGCAGCTCAGCTGAAGAGCCTTAACCTTTCTTCATCATGTCAACCTGAAGTCAGCCATTCACCACCAGTTCTCAGATGCAGCCCAGAAATCTTTGCCACAATTCCCAGAGCACTTCACAGCAGGTGTCACAGGAATTAGCACGGTGATTTATTGACAAGCAGTGGGACGGTGAAAAATGGCTCAAGGAGTCAGCTGCCACAGGATGCACAAGGGAGAGCAATAGGCTCATGAGTGCCTCTGAGTTCAGAGAAATCCTAGTGAATTGCTGACCTTGTAGAACAGATGTGGAGGCTAGTCCTGTGCAGAACTGTTTGTCCTGGTCTGCAGTGGTGAGCATACTAAAGTTTGAGAAGCATTGTGATGGATGTATGTCAGAGAGAGAAAGGTTTTGTAATCACATTTGTTAGATGGTGAGTATTGTCCCTCTCTACTCACTGAAATTGTTTTCTCTGCCTGTGCCAGTGCTCTGGCTGTCTGCTGCTGCCTGTGATGCTCTGGGCTCTGCTCTGCTGTCTAAGGGTGGGATTCCATACCCTTCCCTTCTTGTCTTGGTCTCTATCCCTGCCCCATTCATTCTCCCACAATAACAGTACAGTCTAGGAAGTTAAGGTAGAGCAGTCCTGTCAAGGCCACCAGTGATGGATGACAACACTGCAGGCTGAGAATTCCTGCAAAGGAATATGGGTGAGGGACAGGAATGTGTTCTGGCTGGGTGTCAGGTCTGTATCGAAAGTCATTTTTCTTTAATACAGTAGATGTATCCTTCATGTAACTTTGGTCCCTCTCTTCCTAAATCAGCTTTTAAATGAATGTTAGTGTACAAGTATGGCATGTTTGTTTTCTGCAGTGTCCGAGCAGTGTGGAGAAACAACACATCCGTAGCACATCCTGAGCTCTCTGAGATTGTCTTCAATTCTTGACTAGAGATCTGCATGGGAAGGTGGAGATGGCTCTGTTTGCTCATGGCTTACAACAATCTTTGTGGCCACAGAAAGTGGCCACAGCACCAAGGCAGCCCCAGCACACTTTCCTTGGGGCGATGAAGGTCATGGCTGTCCTCTGTGTGTTGGGAATTGCATGTGTGTGATGCCTGCACATATTTGCACTCACTACAAAGCCTTTCTCAGAACTGTTGAGTGGGATAACAAGGTGGCCTGGCCCCTAATTCTTAGACTAGATTCAGCTAAACATACATTCTACAAAGCTGCCAGGATAGGAGATGGAAGGAAAAAGTCCTTATATGATTCCTAGTACTGCATGGAAGAGTGATGGTCATAGCACTAAATAATTAATCCTAGTTTTTTTATATTTTATGGATCCAGAAGATATATTTTTGTAGGGATAAATAAAGCCCTAAAGCTAGGAAGAATTTTCTTAAGCTGAATCAAAGCATTATGTAGCTCAAAGGTTGCTTATCTCCATACTGGGAATGTCAACATTTAGGCTGAGGAAACAAGGCTTTCTTTAATTTCAGAACAAAAAAAAATGTCAGGATTCCTAAAGCAGATCACAGTATCTTCCCATTGTTTTTGTGTTTGATGGATATTTTATCTTAACCTACCAGTTAATTTTAAATAATTCATTCTTAAAAATTGCAGCCAGCATCCTTGTATCTGGGTAAACTGAAGGGAAATTCATGGTCCTGCACACCCCATAAGGTCTGTATATTATAGAGGTGGACCTGAGCTGAAAAAAATACTTCTGGATGGTGACTGCTGCCATACCAAATTCTTCCAGAATTTGGGTTTCTGCCCCAGTTCTCCCAAATGCTGTCTGATAACATTAATATTAAAATGAACACCATGCAACTGATCTATTATTTATCAGGCATCACACAGAAATGCAAGGGAAGGGCGCCTTTTAAAAATCATTCTGAGGATGAAGAAAAGATTTATCTTTAGTATTTTCATGCCTCTTAATACATATGTGGGACAGATGAATAGTAAGGAAATGAATTACTCTTCATTCTTTGTGAATGAACACCAGAAATGAGACAGATGAGGACTGATTCTTGTGGGGTTTTTTTATTACTTTGATATATGAAGGACTCATGGTTCTCAGCTGAGATATTGCCACCCTCATCCTGTGGCCCAGCAACACAGACTGAAGTATTTAGTGACACATCTGACAAGCCACAATGGAATTTTAACAGTTTAGGTCAGAACATTGCTTTCAGCTGTGCTGGGGAGATGGGATGTGCTTTGGGAAAGTGAAGCTCAACTAGGATGGTGCAGCAGATCCAAGTTATTCTTGAAGTCAATGGCTAGGTTCAATTACACAAAGCCAAGTGTTTAATTGTGTCACATAGGCAGATCTTTTTTTTAGGGTCTGCTAATGTAGATATTCTTTGGTTTGGCTTTATAAAATGAGTCCTTATTTTCAGGGCTTCTAAATGTTAGCAGCTCCCACTGAAATTACTGGGTACTGTGGGAACTCATTTTCATTGTAATTAGGAATAAAAAGAAGCATCCACAGGGAAATAATGTATGTGCACACATTCTGTGATAACCAAGTAGCCAAAGGTGCTTCATGTTTGATGGGCAAGAACTAAAATCTGTGACTGGTCAGACTCTCAAATGGAGGAAATGCTATGCTCAGTCCTGAAGAACTCTTGTTTGTTGACCCCAGCTGTGTTTCCATAGTGTACAGCCAACAGAGAGCAGCAGCACCTTAGAGAGATGCTGCAATTATGGCTATTAGTTTTAATTGAAGAACTGTGTCCTTAACTCAAACCTTACAGGTAATTTATTAAGGTCATTAAAGAAGGTGTACACTGAAGTAATGTCTTGCAGAGCACAACAGTAGAAAGAAAAATACCATACCGGGCGAAAAGGTTATGTGTTTTAAACTCTATGTTATAGATTGTAAATCAAAAAGCCCCATGCAGCCTGTAATCCATGGTAAGTTACTATTCCAGTGTATTAGTGTGTTCCAATATATTCCACCAGTTCCACATGAACAGACCTTTTTGGTGCTGGAAAACACGACTACTAAAAAAAGTAGACTTGAAAATAAAATATGCTGTCAGCAAGCCACCTGTAAGTGATATTGGAAAAGATTATATAATACATTTGGAGCAGTTAACTTTCTTCACAATCAAGGTTGGCACAAGATGAGCCTCCTGAATGTCATCCCAAAGATTTCTTTTTTTTGAAAATGCATTCCTAAATTCTCAACAATTTATTATTCTTTTTCCTGCTTATAATGGGGAATTTTCAATATTGGGGAAAGGGATAATAATAGTTCTTGAAGAACTTTTCTTCTTTGTGTGACACGGAAACTCCCTGTGGCTTTCAGTGAAGCTGACAGTGCGACAAATGCAAAATCAGGACCTCAGATCTCCTTCCAAAGTCCACTGAAGTCAGTAGAAGCCATCCCATTGACTTATGTGGGGTTAGGATCAGGCCCCTTGTGGTTTCCTTGCTCATTAAAACCCAGTCTGTCTACAGAGAGCACAGAGTAATTTTTCTTCCGGGAACCTGGACTTTATTGCCAATGAATTTGGTTCTCCATTAAGAAATACGATGACTGGGGTTAAAAATGCTCTTGTTATTCAGGAGAGAGATGTTGATGTTTGCTCAGTAAAGTGGTAGTTAATAATGAGATTTGCATTACAGTTGCATTCAGAAGTCCTTCCAGTTTTCTGGTATTTTGGAACTACAGGAGGCACCTAGATGTTGTAGGAATACACTTATACTATGCTTAGCCACATTTTAATGCATTGTGAAAACTGCTCAACCCTGACTGAAACATCAATCATCGCCAACTTTACTAAGGACAAATGAAAATATAGATTTATTATGAAATATTCTAATACTGCAACACCAGACCAGTCAAGCGTAGAAGGTGAAAGAGCAGCTGAAGCTGTAACTAAGAATGTGGGGTTTTCCTTACATATGGTAACATCAACACTTGCAAGCATGGGGCTAGGAAGGAAGGGATGGAGGAGGTAACCAGCCACTGCTGACTTTGCCAAGTTGGACTTTGTGTTGCAAGCACACCCTGGTTTACCTGGTTTATATTCCTTCACCATGTTGTTTGGTTTTCTGTTCACCATGGGCAGGCATTTGGGTGCTGGGAGGACTATCAGCTTTTCCATTACTGAAGGATAAAGAATGACCCCTTCACAAAGAATCATATTACATTGTGGGGAGCCTGTCTTAAAAAGAAACATAATTGCTTTGGAAAAGCATCAGTGAGTTTCCTTGAGTAGCGTCAGAAAGATGCAATCAGGGTGTTCTTGGGTTTGCCTGTAGTTTGTTCCTGTGTCTCAAAAAAAAAAATTCTGAAATTATTAACTTTTACATTAAACTAAAAGATGTAATGACAGAATGGAAAATAAACTCTCAAGTGACTAAAAAGACTAAAAAGTGAAGGCCAGTTTGCCTAAGCATTATTAAGCACTGCAACTGAGATTACAAAAAATTTACCTTCACTGCAGAAGTTTGACTGCTCTAATCAAGGCTGCTTGATACCAGGCATGCCTTAAAGGATGCACACATGATTTCCAGGTGGAACATCTGTCATGAAGCTCACACCTGTTGCCACAGGTTGCCACAGACAGTTCTGGTAGCAGAACGTGGAGTGCTGGAGTGATCTGATGAGTGTCCCTCTAGCTGGGTATCATGTAGCCAGCAGTAGCACAACTAGGATGCTACAGAGCGTGGTGCATGAAATCCTTCCCTGAACTGTTAGGGAATGACGCCTCTGTTACAGAACAACTCCCTAATCCCTGTCTGTTACTGTTTGCTTATAGTGGAGTGGCAGGGACTGTTCATATACAAAGCCAATTGCAGTTTAATCCTCTTGGTTCTTGTCATCACTAGTATTTTGTGGCATTGAGTCCTAAAAGTTATCCACCCGTTCTTTTTAAAGTATCAATTTGAAAAGTGATTTAGTTCTGTTTGACTTTGTAGTAGGAGGGCAAGGAAAAAAAATACTTCTTAATTAACTTTCATCATACTGTGTGTATTTATTTAGTCCTGTTGTTCTTTAAGATAAACAGCCCTGATCTTGCCAGTCCTTCCTAATTCAGTCATCTTTCTTGACTAATAACTTTTGCTGTCTTACTCAAGGACCCTTTATTATCTCCATATATTTTTTAGATGTGGAGGTCAGAGTGAGCTGGTATCCATGGCATTGACTTTTATGCTGGCTTTTATGCTTTCATGTTATAATATTTAAAGTATTTTGTTTTTCTTGTTGCTTTGGGAAGATTTTAGCTTTTGCTTACTGTATTTGTGCTGATCAAAATTCTTCATCTGTTGGAAGATGACTTTCCTGCAGTGAACTCTCTTATTATGTTGCTGGATTTTATTTCTATCTATTTTTTGACAATAAGTTTTGTAATACAGTTATGTATTGGATTGGATTTTCATGGCCTGTTTTTTGGTACTTGGGGGGCACAGAGGTGGCTTCTGTAGAACCTGCCAGAAGCTTCCGCCATGTCCGGCAGAGCCAATCTCTGATGGCTCCAAAGATGAACATACTGCTGGCCAAGGCTGGGCCAGTTAGAGATGATGGTAACACCTCCATGGTAACAACGCTGGGGAGCAACATGCAGGCACCAAGGGCAGTGCAGAAGGAGGGAAGGAGGTGCTCCAGGTGCCAGAGCTGAGATTCCTCTGCACCGTCTGGTGCAGACCATGGAGAAGCAGCTGTGCCCCTGCAGCCCGTGGGGATCCACAGGGGATGCAGAGATCCATCCATAGCCCATGGAGGAATCCACCCTGGAGCAGGTGAATCTCTGGAGGAGGCTGTGATCTTGTTGGAGATCACAGCCAAAGGAGAGAGGGGGCCCTACTTCCAGGCTGGAGCAGCCTATCCTTGGAGGACTGCACTGTGGAAAGAGAGGCCCACCTTGCAGCAGTTTTGGGAGGGCCGTTGCCTGTGGGATGGACTCACAATGCAGCAGTTCGCAGGGAGCTGTTGCTCATGAGATGGAGACACATCAGAGAAGTTCACAGAGAGCTGTCTCCTGTGGGAGGGACCCCACAGTGCAGCAGGGGAAGGACTCATCTCCCTTAGCAGTGGTAGAAGCCTTGGGTAATGAACTGACCATAACCCCATTCTCTGTCTCCTTGTGCTGCTTGGGTAGGAGGTACAGCTGGGAAGGAGGGAGGGGTGGCGGAAAGGTTTTTTTTAAGGGTTTATTTTACTTCTCATAATCCTACTCTGATTTTTTTTGTAATAAGTTCACTTTATATTTCCAGTTGAGCCTGATTTGCCCATGTGTTTAGTAAGCAATCTCTCCCAGGCCTTATGTCAACTCATGAACCCTTTCTCTCAGAGGAAATTTTCTCTCCTCTGTCCCGCTGCAGAGGGGAATGAGTGAACAGCTCTTGTGGGCGTCTGGCATACAGCCAGCATCAACCCACAACAACACTGGGTTTTTACCTGTGTTTACCTGTGTTTCTAGTCTAAGTCAAAAGCTGGACTGGATGTTCGGATGAAGAGACAGGAGTAAAGAAAAAGCCACCAATTATCTTAGGTAGTATTGCCTCTGTTCTGTAACAGAGATATCACTGCCTCAAATATTTGGGATTTTTTAATTTATTGTCAACAAATACTTGTGCTATACTTGGAATGCTCTGTAGTGAGGTCATTTTTCTTTCAGACTTTGTTCCTGTGTGTGTAGAAGTAAGCACATGGGATGTTTTTCTCCAATCATTTCAGTGGTGTGTTTGCAACAGGCTGAGAAGTACTATTTAAATCTGGTAGCAAATAATAAAATTTATTAACCTGAAACTTTTTCAGAGAAATCCCTGCTACTTGCTTAAGACAACCTGAGATCTTTTATCCCAGTGCTTCCTGAGCTCAGACTGGCTTCTCAGTTGCAGTAGTGCCTATTTGGGTGCCTTTTCCCCTGAAATTCCATTGAATTTCTGCTGAGGTACAATGTTTTAATGCCCCAAAATAGCAACAAATGACATGAGCTCAGTAAAAACAGTGCTTAGCATACCAAAGCAATTTTTCTTCTGGCCTGGAAGCATTGAAGAGAATTCAGTTCCTTGTGACCACCTCAGATCATCCCTTTGTCCCAGTATGGAGTCTTTCTCTCCTTGTTTTCCTGCACAGTTTCCAGCAGCTGATCCTCCAATGCTGCTCGCCAGGCTGTGGCTGCAGATCCCATCAAGGAGAAGTCTCTAGCAAACAATTTTTTGTTAGGTTTGACTGCAGTATCAACGTAGCAGATGTTGTCAAAGTAAATAAAATAACCTCAGTAAATTGTCTGCAAAGCCCAACCTGTTCACACAAGTGACATTACTCTTACTTTATCCATAATTCCAAAGTCTCTCTGAAATTACAGTTCTGTGGCTTTTCCCAGTGAGTGGCACAAACACCTAAGCAGCCAAAGTTGCAAAAGTGACTTAATAGTTCATTTTAGTTTTTAAGCAATTAAATGTTGTTCTTTTAAGAAGAGTTATAAAATATGATACTAATTCTGCTGCTGCTTTCCAGGGGGTTTTAGTTTAAGCCACACTGATGTTTGAGCTCCTGTGTTCTGAAAATGTGTGGCCACTTTCTGAGCATGTGAAGAAGCTCATCTGAGCTGCAGCTGAATCTAAAATCTTCTACTGGCTCTCACAATTCCTAGCACTGCTGAGACAAGCCCATTTTGGGATGCTTCTTTACACTGTTTTTTAAGATGAAAGTGTACTCCCTCCTTCCTGAGAATGTTTTTGTGAATTTTAGGGTTTTCCTTCTCAGCATTGGCCTTTGCCTGTTTGTCTGGCTACTCCCCTCCCCTTCCTCTCCCCCCAGTTTTCATTTTCAATTATTTTTGTTTATGTTGAACTTCTGCCTGCTCAGCTGCAGCAGAGCTGAGTTTTGGCAGCCCGCCTTGTGGTGTGCAATCCTACAACTTCTGCTGCTGAGCAGCATGTTGGAAATAGCTTTGAAATAAATCCATGTTGGACCAAAAGCAGCATCTTTGTTGTTACCCCCTCAGAATAATTTGGTGCTATAATTGGAATTCTCATTTGAAGTAAATAAACACGATGTCAGATCTTTAGACAGATCTGGATGCACAGTCAGTGAGAGAGGGATGTGTGCATGAGATGCATTTGCAAAGCATGCATGGCACTTCTGATGCCTTGGGGCAAGTTAGGGATGGAGGGTAGCCCCACATCCCCACTTTGCCACCTTGAGGTCTGTCAAAGGAAATGTTTGCTTCAGTGCTGCTTCTGACATGAATGTGGCCGTAAGCTTCGTGTTGTTTCCATTCTCTTATTTGGAAAGGTAATACTCAGGGGCAAAAATAGGAATCTGTGGATCCACCATGCTGCTGATGCCTTACAGTCCTTGGAAGGTATGTGGGAAGGGAGATGAGGCTGTGGGCTTTCATGGTTCCCTCTTGTGTGTAGGCTGATCGCTGTGCACAGTCTAGGATTTCTATTTCAACGAGGATATGGAGGAAATTCAGAGAAAATTGACAGGAATAGTCAGAGCAAGGGAATGACTGAGAAAACCACCTCTGGTAGAGACAGTTTGGTTGGTAAATAGAGAGAGATTTAGAAAATCGTGGGTTGGTTAGAGAGGATGGGTGGAGAAGGATGGTTTCATGGCTTCTAGTACAGAAGGCAGCGTGCTTCAAGTGAAACTGCTTGGAACCAGCTCCACAGCAAGGAGGAACCCTTGGCAGGAGGGTGACAGAGATGCCAAAAGCTCATGTGGGGAGACTGAGTTAATGCAGAGGAATATATTGACACATGAAAGACACACAGAAGCATCTCAGAAAGGATTTGTGTTGAGAATGGATTGGAGCCCAGAGAGGCTCATGCTAATACACATGCACATTTATTCCATTTTTAGCTTCAGATATCCAGTCCTCAAGACTGTTTAAAAGGGCGTGGTGTGATGGAGTGTCATGATTTGGCACTGGCCAGACTCCATGCACCCACTAAAGCTGCTCACTCATCCTCCCCTGCTACAGCTGGACAGAGGAGAGAAGATGTAAAAAAAGGGTTCATGAGTTGAGATAAGGACCAGGAGAAAACACTCCACGGGCTCAAATCAGAGATATAAAGTGAATTTATTACTAACAGAATCAGAACAGGATAATGAGAAGTAAAATACACCCTTGAAAAAACCCCACCTTTCTTCCCCCCCAACCCCTCCCTCCTTCCCATTGGCAGCACAGGGGTACAGGAACATGGGAGTTTGGTCAGTTCATCACCCCTGATTTCTCTTGCTGCTCAGGAAGAGGAGTCCTTCCTCTGCTGCACCATGGGGTCCCTCCCACGGGAGACGGTTCTCTGTGAGCTTCTCTGACATGGCTCCATCTCATGAGCAGCAGTCCTCCCAAAACTGCTGCAATGTGAATCCATCCCGTGGGCAGAAGTCCTCCCAAAACTGCTGCATTGTTAATCCATCCCATGGGCAGCATGCCTCCCAAAACAGCTGTGGCATGGGTCCCTCTTCCATGGGGTGCAGTCCTCCAAGGACAGGCTGCTGATATTCTTTGTTGCAGACAGGACAGGGCTATGTAGACTTCGGTCTGGCCCAAAAGAGCTCTTGTGTGGTGTTATTAAGTAACTTGAAATTGTTTTTTTCCAGGGCTTTGAAATCTGGGCATTTTTGCTGCAGGCTGCTGCCGATTTCCACACCCCCCCCCCCCCCCCCCCCCCCCCCCCCGTATCCTCATATTGGTTTTTGATTTAAAAAAAAAAAAAGATCTCCTGAAACCTGGTGGCATTAAAGTCTGGTGTGTAAAAGCAGTGTTTAAATCCACTTTGTGCTTCTTTAATTGAGAAATGCCTGCGACTCAGAGACTTGAAATTGCTTTTTCAAGCCAAGCACATGGTTGCTGTTTGTCTGTCACACCAGCAATGGTTCCAAGTGTTTTTGTGAATTCTATCAAATCCAGGGTAGTGCAAGCCAGAAAAGCAAGGGAGAAGAAGGTACTGATGAGATAAATGTGAGGTGGGGAAGACCTGCAGGACAGCTGATTTGCAATTAGCATCTTCCCACTTCCCTGTTGTCTGCCTGTCCTGCAATGCCAAAGGAGGCAGAAAGATTTTGGTTTGAAAGGATGCTAAAGATGGCTGTAGAAAGCTGTCAGGGCTACAAACACAGACATGTCTGTGGTGGTGGCAGAGGAGGAGCAAGTCGTGCCCTGCAAGCTTCTGAGGATGGAGCCATTTAGCACAGCTTGATGGGAATGGGATAATGGCAGTGTTTGAGATTAAGTGGGGGAGTAAATGATGGATGAACTGCATTGCCCAAAAAAATACTGTATGCAGCTGTCATGGCTGTGTCCTCAGGATCAACAGCTGTTGGAACAGTGTGTAGTTATCCCTACACTGTCCCCTTTTCCTCCCTGATACTTAACTGCCCATTGCACTCCTGTTGCTCAGTGATGCAGTAGCACCTATGAAAAAAGATAAAATGGCAGAGATTGCACTTAAAACATGACTGGAAATCCTTTTGAGTTTTGCTGTGTTTTATTTGTTTGTTTGTTTTTTTAAGAATCGCTTTTCATTTCAGTTTCTCTCTAAACATCCAAATGGGCTTGTGCATTTCTTGAAAATAATAACATTACTGAATCAGTGAGGTTTTTTTCCTGCTGCTTTATCTCACAAAATTCCTTTAAAGTGATAGTGATTCGTATCCAAACATTCCTGAGAAACTGGGAATATTGGTACTGGAAAAAAATTTTGGCATTGGAAAAAAATAAACTCCAGGAAGAGACTTATTGGCTTCTTCAAACGTTGAATAAACCCACAGCTTTCAGAATTTAAAAGATGAGCCTTTTAGAATTGGGTCACTTTCTGTATTGCCTCTTTTTGGTCTGAAAGGGGTACTTTGGGGATCTTGTTGAATTGCTTGTCCTAGAAAGGCACTGCAGGATTTGTGCCAGACTGTTTTTCCCTGCAGTGGTCTGCAGAATTCAGTGTCTACAAGTAGGGGTGGATACAGAGGCAGATTCTTTGCTTGTGATTTCTGGACATCTCTCCCTGGTGGGACCTGTGTTCCCCTGACTGTTGTCCATGTGATCATTCAGCTCCTTATCCATTATGGTTTTTCAAAAGCTGCTGGCTTTCTGATAATGTTTCTTATACAGGATCTAAAGATCTGCAATCCCTCCCTCCCACTAGAATCAACCCAAAGAGTGGCAAGTCAACTCAAGTCTATAGCTTGACTTCACTTTGAGCAGTATCCTCTTACTATTTTAACCACTTTACAGATGAGTGTTCCACTGCTTGGTGCTCTCAATCTGAAGGAAATCTGTTTCTGGCATCACCTTAGGTGCAGTCCAGGTATGAAGATGCTTTTTTTATAACTTCCAGTGCAACACTATTGTATAGAAAACTACAGAGCCACCTCTAATGCCTGGAAACTTGAATGGGTGTGGTTTTGAAACAGAGAATATGTGTGAGTGAAAGTCATGGAACTGGGAGAAAACAAGGCTGAATGAGTTTTTTCTGTAACATTCCCATGAAACTGTCTAGACAAAATTATCTTTATAGGTAGAACTTACACAGCAAAGAAACCCCCAGATTTATACACCATGAATTTAAATTTTACAGTAAACTTCTGTATTACATTTCTTATTAAATTGTGGACTCTTTAAAGTGATTATCTTTGAACATTTATACTTTTCTATAACTTGATTATTTTTGTACCTAATAAAATTCTGAAGAATTTGATGTTATTTCTTAGTGCTTAGAATTGTGTTGCCCAGTATTGCCATTAAAGTAAGTTGTTTAAACTATTCAAACTCTTTATGCAAGTTTCTTCTCTTCACTGTTCTTCAAACCTAGATAAAATCCCTCTTTCCAGAAAACCTATTGCTACAGAAGACATACTTCTGTCCTTGCCGGACTCATTTGCCAGCCTTTCCCCTGTCCAGATGCTACAGACCTGTTCCTCATTTTGGTTCTGTTGTCCAACCTTCTAAAAGCAGAGTTGGCTCTGATTTCAGGCCTGGTCTTTCAGGGCTTTATCCAGTCTGCTCTCGGAAACTGCTGAGGATGGAGATCATACAGCATCTCTGGGCAAACTGCTCCACTGCTTGCCTGTCCTCATGGTGAAAAAGTCTTTCCAGATATCTGACCTGAAGCTCAGTTAATTTAATCCAGCCTCCATCTTCCTTGCATTCTCCATCACTACCCAGTTTGTTTCTATATTAATTTATTTGCCTTTCATGCTGATCTCTATGTCCAGTTACCTGTGGAATTTTCTCTGCAGTCAATATTTTTAATCAATTAGATCAGTCCATCATTATAGTGCAGCACCTTAAACCTAGAAAGAGCTGAATGGAAATGGAAATGCCTGTTAGTTTAATGAGATGTAAATAAAATACTTGACCAGAGTATCCTTTCTTTGGAAGAGTTTGTTTTGTTTGGGCATGGGATCATCTGTATCCTGGTTTCACTGTAGGTGGAGAAGGCGATGGTGGTTCCAATGAAACAGGAGCCCAACTGGTATAAAAATGAGGGGTATGAGAGCCAAAGGCACATGTATTTAATTTCTCAATAAGGCTGAAGTTTTATTCAAGGACTAGAAGGATGCAGTTGGATCGAGCAATCCATTATACAAATTCTCTACCATCCTGAACAGAGTGACAATAAACAGGGTGACAATACCAGTTTAGTCCTTTGGAGAGAATAGCTTAGCATTTCAAATAATTTAATTGTCTTTAATTGTGCAATCAAAGTGTATCAATCAAGTGTGAAAATGGGCTCAATAAATTTAATCATGAAACACTAAATTATGGAAGGATGATAGGTTTAATTTTGCCTTTTATTTCTTTTAATGACACAGGGAAATCTATTGATTATGATGCTCAGGTAATTGCCTATCAAAGTGATGGTTTTAATGGCACATGATTTATTGTGTTTTCTACTTGAAAAATATGTTACATGTGCAAAAAAAAAACTTTTGCTATTTTTCAGATTTTCACTAGCAATCTATTTTTAAATGGAATCAAGAGACACTCTTGTAAAGCTGGTCTCTTATATTATCCAGCATCAGATTTCTTGGTCATTTGAAGCACAGTTGAGAATCTACCAGCAACATTATCTCTACTGTCATTTTATTTCAGCTTTTCTAAGTATCTCTGCGTAGAAGTGTTTTAATGGGAGAACTTGCTTGTGATGTTTTGTCTTCAGATTTTTCTTCCTCAAGGGAAGCCTGTTAGTCTTTTAAAATGACATTATAAGTTGCTCAATAACCAGCTTGGGAGTTGGAAGAAATCTGTGAGGAATGCTGGAAAGAGAAGAGACCTTTTGAGTAGCAATTTACTAGCTGTTTGTGGAATGCTGAGTTAATATAAAGCTGTATTACTATTCTACCAGTGCTAATAATGCATAACATTATTCTTCTGTATTGCATTTTTAGAATAATCTATGTGAACATATCAGTCTTCACAACATCCTGTGAGAGAGATAACTATCAACATTATTCTAATTCTCATCATGTATTAAATGAGAATAACAACTGTTTCAAATGGAGAGCTCAACAAGAGGAAAAACAGCATGTTTCCTACTAAAAGTCCTGTAGCAGGTTTTGTTGATCATCCCATACATCTTTCTTAAGCTAGTTGTTTCACTTTAGCTTTGCAAAAACACCTCTTATCATTCCAATTTGCAAAATTTCCTATTTTGCTGAAAATTATAGAACAGCCCATGTTGGGTTCAACCTTTTGTGGAAAAGAGAGCCTAGATGAGGTTGTCTAGCACACTGTCTGGTCATGTCTTGGAAAGCTACAGTGATGAGATAGGTTTTATTTACCATGGCTTTACCATGCCTCTGGGGAAATTATTCCAGTAAATGGTTGTTGTAAATGTAAAAATTCTTTCTCATATCTAAATGAACAATCTTGATAGAAGATCAAAATGTACTTCAGAATGGCCCATAAATGGTTATACAGTAGTTTGCTGCATAAGAGAAATGTATGTCTATGAGTCCATCTGTCTTCCCGTGCGAGACAGGGAGACAGAAACCACCGTGTGCTCGCTGTAATGCAGAAGTCCACAGGTTTTCCAGGTTGCAGCTTGGATTTTGGTTGTTCTCTCCTTTCAGGCTTCTGACCATACCCAGCCCTATTACTGAACTTGAATCTCAAACTTAGGGAAAGCTATTGCATTTTTGTCAAGTTGTTGATTTTGTTTAGCACCAGTTCACATGATCAAATGGGGGTTTGGTTATGTAGGCAGTGTAGTTTGGTTATGTAGGCAGTTTAGTTAAGCAGAAGATGAAAATATACTTACTGCTCTAGTAAGAAGAATGACTATTGAGTTAGTACTGTTATAGATACACCTTCTTGACAAACGTCTCGATCTTACATGAAATTCAGCTGAACTACTGCAGAAGCACTGTGCAAAATCCTTTTGTGGCATGGGGAAGGAAGAAGCTTACAGTACCTTTAAAGTGATGAAATGTTAATTGGTGACTCACAATGCTGAGGTTTCTCTGATGCTTTTTTGTATTCTGCATCTGCCTAGGTATGTTTGTTTCTGTGAACCATGTAAACTCTGTTATTTCATGCGTAAATTTTGATTTAAAGGGCTCAAATAATTAATGGCTATATTGCCTATTCAACAACCTATCAACCTATTGGAATATACTCTTTTCCATTATATATTACCTTATTTTAATCAATTTCTAGCAAGCACACCTAACTTGTACAGGATGAATAAGATTATTTTCAAAATTCTTTATGCATTTTTCTCTGTCTTTCTGACCCAGCATGCTCATACTCCACTCCCAGTTCACACTTTTCTTTCTCATCTTGGCTCCCCCTTCCTCACAGCAACAGTGGGTTTGTTTACTCAGGCTCTTCAGCTATCAAAAATTCTCTCTTATGATTTCTTCCCCTCATAGCCTTTGAATAACACTTCATCTCTAGATCTTACTTTAAAACTCTTGTTTTCTCCAGTTACAATGGTGCTTTTAATTGTGAATGGTGGTATTTAATAAAGATCACTGCTAAATGAAAAAATAATGTTTTTATTTATTAACTCAGGGGCAAATTAGACTCCCAGGTGTGATTCTGTATTACTATTACTACTTTGAGTGAGACTTTAGTTCTGTCTTTAATTTTTTTAGGAAACATGCTTCTCTTCTCTCTTGGGTTCCTTTAATAGTTGAATAATGATGCAATGAGTCATTTTAATATTAATCCACTCTGACAAAGTCAGATCACAAATTTGGAAACTGTTTTACTGCAGAACATGCACTGCTGGGGATAGTCTGTACTGCAGACTTTCCCCAGGGATGAGGTTGCTGGTCCTGTGCTCTACCTGCAAAGCCTCCCTTTTCTGGGGAGATAGCCAAGGCAGCAGTAGATTTATTCCCCGTGTTTCCTATGCAGTGAATCTCTCTGTTACAGGAGAAAAGAAAAAAAGGTATATATACTTCATAGTCTTCTGCCATGGTTTGTGCCTCTAGTACTTTTTTCAATACTGTGGATGGCATCAATGTCTCTTTTTTGAATCTTTTTTTGAACGTGTATTTCCTAGTTCATGGCCTAAGACAGATCATAGTTGCTCAGGCAGAAAGACTCAGTCCTGACAAGCTGTTTAAGTCCATAATACTGTATGAGTTTCAAAACCACTTTGGTCTGCCTCAGTTGCAAATTTCATTTATAGCTAATTAAATAAAAAGTAGCCAAAAGGCAGAAGTCTTGGTGCTCCTTCACCTTTTACTTGCTTTTCTGTTCTTTTCACTTGTACACATATGTCCTAAAATAAGATTCTGTTCCCTGCTGCTCATCCATGAGGCATTCGTGAGATTCTGACTTTGAAATTTCACTTGACTTTGTTCTGTAGACAGTGGTAGGCATTAGACTAAATCAAGGAATGTTCAAAGAAAGTTGTGTCTTTACTCTGAAAGTTTAATCTCCATTTTCAGAGGAGATTTCCTATGTGGCATGATTTGCCAGCCAGTTTTATCAACAGATTTTTTTTCCCCAGAACTCTTTTACCACGGCCCTCCAAACTTAGCATGTGTTTTTTGAGAGTCTTGACAACTTTAAAATTCCAAGTGTGAAAGTACAGATTCAATTTTCTAGAATTTTGGCTTGCTGTTTGTCTGACTTGTGTTCCTTAAAAATAACTGAATATGAAGATTCTTAGTTCAGCCTTTTTTTTTTTCTCTTGAGGTGTTAGACTGCAAGTATTTTCTTCAGGACTTAGAGAGGATCTTTGATGATAAAGACATAATCAAAATTTGTACTGCCACATGCTTGCCAATTCTGCAAAAAGAGAGCTTGTTTTGCTACAGCTGCTTAACTTCCGTCAGCAAGTGTTAAATGCACTCTTTTCTTTTTTTCAAACTTCACCTGTCTTTCATTGTGGCAAATTTAAACTTCCATTTAGAAATGATAGCAATTCCTTTTGTGAGCTTCTTAATAAAAATTGCAGTAGACAATGTAGTAGGAATTATGTGTGCCTTCATTTGACAAACTATATAATACGCTTTTTATTTTATATCTGCTTCTAACTTGAAAATGCCTCACCGGATAATTTCAATCTGTTTTCTCTACCAAATCACCAATTAAGAATTTTAGATTACATAGGATTTGAGGGGAAAAAAAACCCAAACCACAACATGTGACAGTATCATCGTCTGTTATTTTCCATCTTAGCGGAACATGACTCTCCCACTCCCGAGCTGAGATTTCTATCTGCAGCCCTTATTGCCAGTTGGTCTCTGAAGGACTCTCAGGGGAGCTCCAGTGAAGCCTTTGCCGGGGGCTGCAGAGCCAGCCTCCTTCCCAGCTGCCAGCTCTGAATCCCAGGGGAGTGAGGAGCGATGCCTGAATGAAGCAGAGCTCTGCTGGTATCAGACTTGCTACATGCAAAAGCACTGGGCTCACACTGTACAAATCCATGCAGTGGCTCCAGCCCGCAGACCTCTGCATGTGTTAGTTGATACACAGTTATCACCATTGTGCCCAGTCCTCCAAAAATTGTGTTGCAGGCTGCATTCATGAGTGGTCCAACATCCTTAAGTTTCTCCATTTTCAGAAATCTATAAATCAGGCAGCTCAAGGGTTGGTAGCTGGTAATATCAGGCTGCCTGCATAGGCCTGTGTGGCACAACAACCTTAATGTTCTAAACCTTATTTCCATTAGATGATTTACTGCCTTATTTTACAAGAAACATTTTAGGACATATAGACATATTCTAGCAGGTATTTCACTTCTGATCATGATCATATTCTAAGATTTAATCTGATTTAGTCTGCACACATAGTCTTCAGTGACAACTGTTTGGGAAACTGTTATTAACCCAAAGATCCCTTTTAAAATTACACATTCCAGCTGGCTTGCAGGGAACACACCAGTCAGTTGGTGAACTTGCACAAAAACATGCATTTTGAGATAACCAGTTAAGATCCAGTGCTAGCAGAGGGCTCTGTGGGGCTAAGGAGGTGCAATTTTCTTTGTCTATTAGAAAGCAGTCAAATTTTGAAAGCATTTATCTGTTTTGAAGCTGCATCATTGAAAATTGGCACTCAAAATAGAAATCCTTGTTGCTTCATCACATGGACCTTGTAATGTATGTGGTGGCCAGTTGAAGTCATAGAGGCAACTGAAGGTCAGTGAAGCCTTGACTTTCCCCACTGAATGGATGCACTAGAGCACTGATGGGTAAAGAAATATTCCACATGAGGAAGAGCATCAGAATGCATCTCTATAAGGGCTTGGCTTTGAGAAGATGGTCCTGAAGTATTAGCAAAAAGAGTAATCTAGGAAAAGTTTGCAGTGCTTTGAGAATCTAAAACATAAGGTTCCAAGGAGAAGAGGGTTCCAGATACAACCTTGATCAGAAACATCACATGATATAAAGAGAATTTAGTTGTCCAGTTAAGGTGAGTAAAGAAATGTCTGTAAAAACTACATGGTAAATTCTCTCTCAATGACTTGCATACCAAATTGCCTCACTTTATACTTTACAGGAAGAGACAATTTCTAACACCCTGTGCTGCACCACCTGTGGTCTAAAATCAACATATGTGCTTTCTTCTCCTTTTTGACCATCACTATCAGCAAATATATAAACTCAGAACTTTGCAAGAGGTTTTTTGACTGATGCATAAAAGTGGATGAAAATACAGCTATAATGCTGTATGGCTGATCAGTGCTGCATTTGTAGCAGAAGTAACTCAGCTTTCTTGACCCAATAAATAGATTTGATCAGCAGTTTTATATTACACAGCAAGGTACTCTTTGTGTCGAGCAAAACTATACTTTGCTGGCTATAAAGAAATTATAAACAAGAGAGATTGGAAGCTTAAAGTGTTTAGTATTTTAAGTGTGCCACTATGGGTATACAAGAATCAAATAACAAATGTTATGGCATTGTCAGCTCCTAGGAAGTTGCTTCATTGAGTTACTTGTACGTAACTTCCCTGATAGCTGAGAGCCTCTGTCACCATGTCTGGAACACATTCCTCTTTCTGTGGCCTCTGTTAATAGGATGACTAAGGGGAGAGAAAGCACAGCATAGGTTTCCCTAGTTCTGCTGATTCCTGCCCACTGGTGCAAGTCAGATCCATGGTACTCCAACATATGTTGGGAGACTGCATCCAGGCACAGTCAGGCCATTACTGGATGGGTGCCCAGATGGCCAAGGGCTAGCATTGTTCCCTCACACCTTGACAGTGACTCTGAGTTGCTTTGCAGTAATTACAGCAGAGGACCTGTGTCTGTGGTACTGGAATTGAGGTGATTGTGTCGATACTTCTGTGATCTGAGTGCGCAGACACCTCAGCTGGATACTGATGCAATTAATAAGCATTATGGTTTTGCTCCAAGTAGATAGATCCTGAAATACTTCACCTCTTTTAATTGCTGAAAAGAGTGGTAGAGTTGAGGATTGTGAACATCTGGAAAAGAGAGGAAAGGTGACAGCTCCCAGTGGGGAGAGAAGATTCTGCATACTTGTGTCTCTGTATTAGTTGGGTGTTAGTGCATACACAAATGCCAGTGAAGTGATGTGTGTTTAAACATTGTCATGTCAGCCACAGTTTTATGGAAAGTAATGCCTTTGTTATGAGTGAGGTGAGTTTTGAGGCTATCAGTACAACATGGATGTGAAGACCAATGTATTATTCCAGTATAAAGGGAGAAGAGACCACTGTGTGCACAATTCAGATGGTTAACTCAATTGGAATGAAACACAAAATGTGTGTCTTCATTTTGGGTATAGGCATGGAAAAATACTGCAGAAGTGGAAAGTGGGTGATCAGAAATTAACTGGACCAATTTTATAGGAAAAAGAGATTGCCCTTCTCATTTCACTGTGGGTAAAAAAAACTTAACATTGTAGGGGAGTGTAGTTTGGTGTCATCCTAGGAGTAAGCATCTGCCTGTCCACTGTAGGATGTTTGTGTTTAAGAAACCTATTGTTTTCTGGAACTGATGCTTCTATAAAGAAAGCATTTCTCTTGGTGCTGGTCTCAAAGAGTCTTTAAGATGTTTTAAAACACTGTTATTCTTCATTCTCTTTCTACTGGCTCCACTCTAGCAGTAGTCCCAGCACTTCCATAAAGATGTGCTACAGGACAGCTGTAATAAAAGAAGCTTTTTTATACTTTCATTTGCTGTTATATGAAAATGGAGTAGACACAAGCAGGTGACTGTTTTAGACAAGAGAAGTCTTCTGTAATAAAATCTAGCGCAGAAGTCTTCTCTTGTCTAAAACAGTCATATGAACAAGTGCTGGGTATTACTTCCACCACAGAAGATATGGCAGTACCAGTGTAGCATTTGTAAACCTGCTTTCAAGATAATCTAAAGACATTATTTTGTTAGAACCACCCCTTTTTAGTCTAATCTTGTAATAGCCAGATGATTTATGTAGAAAATATCATTTGGCTTTTATGTTGTGAGCAACAGAAGAATGATTGCTTCTAAAGTGTTGCTTTTTAGTGAGATATTAATGGAGAGATAATCCATTTACATTTTTACAGTGGAAGTTTTGTAATGGTTTTGAGATTCATTTAATGTTTGCATTTGTGAAACAGCCTCTACTGAAATACAGTTGAAGTAATTTGCTGTGGAAGAATAAAGTAGTTTGTCAGAAAGAAAAAAAATGAGATTTCATACAAAATCCTACTGTTGGAATAATCATCTGTTTTATAAATACTTTTAAAATATTTTTTTCACAAGCTTCTTGTAAAGTGGACCAGAATTGTAAATTCCACATGCTATATTTTCAGTACGGTTTGTGAATGCCATTATGGGTAGATAGTGAGATGAATAAATATGGGTTACATGTTAGTTTGTATTAATCTTCTCAACAGCAGTTATTTGCTTGTTCTGCCCTATCCCACTGAAATTCTCTTCTAGGTGACCAGTGTTTTGATCTGCTTGTGTCACAGAGTCAAGCTGGAAAAAGCACCAAGACTGCCATTATTCTGTGTTATAAGGGCTGTATAATTGCAGTATAGAGCAATTTTCATTTACTAATGAGTATTATGTTGCTCTACTGTCTTGGCATTGCAGGAACTAGACAGTGATTATTTGAACTGCAGACAGTGCCCTGCTTATATGTTTTCTGCTGCTTAGGTAACCTTTGCAGAAGAATTGGAGCAGGAAACAAGGGAATAAAGAGGGACTGACAATGCACATCTGGTCAGGCAGCTTATTGGTAGTTGGTGATGTTGCACTTTGGGACAAAAACCCCACATGCAACCAAAAAAATATAATACAGCTGACCAAATGCTTGGATGCTTCAGCACTAATAAGGAAAGAATCTGGGGCATGAAAAGAAAAGCCACCTGTGGGAGGGAACTTATCCCGTTAGTAAAGCCTTGCTACAGTCTGTTTCTTTTAGATCTTTTTGAGGATGGAAACATTTTAAATTACAATAACTTGACTCACATGGCTGGCTCTGCACTTAGCACTGCTATCTGTGGTATTTCCTTAATTGGCTATTGGCTTGTATCCCCTCTTTGTGTGTACATAGATGTCTGGGTAAATTGCAAACAAAAGCAGGTGATTCCTTGACTTCCTTTTTAGTATTCTGCTCCAGTACCTGTAAGAATTGGACAAATGACATGATGTTCTCTGGCATTATGCATGATGTAGCTGTGTGTGAGCACTCAGCCCCACAACTCAGGGAGCTCTCATGGCCTTTTGTTATGTGATCAGTTAGTGAAGAGAGGACACATGCTAGCATTACCCTTTGCACACGTGACTGTACAACTTGGCATTCTGGATGGCTCCTTATACAGCACCTACTTCTGAAAATGTAGCAGAGGTGGAAAACCTGCTGCTCAAGTGTGCTTCTCTTTCTTGCACAGAATCCCTGAAGAACTGGGGTAGCACACCTCCCTGTAAGAAAAGAGTACTCAAAGCCAAAGGAGGCCTACAGGTTTTCTTCTTTTTTAATAAAAACAGATCTTGTATGGCCCATTTTTCTTAAAAGCTGTTACAGGCAGTGGCAAATCACTGCAGTTCCTGCATCCTATATCAAGCCACTGGGTGAGGAGAAAGGAAAGGGGCAACTATGTATTTTTTAAAAAGCTTAATGGAGGGAAAATATCTCTTACCCAAATTTGAACATTATCTGAAAGATGTTTTGGTATAACCCGCTAAGTCAATGGTTTCAAAACAAGTCCCTACAGGGTGAAATTTTGTTGTCTGGGCTGTGGATGGAGATCAGACAGGGATCACAGTATGGTGGGTTTGGATGTAAGACACAAAATACACCCTTCTGGGCAACTGCGTGCAAGATGGACAGTGCTCTGACCCAATCCAAGAAGCTTTTCTAATGAGGAAACATAGCTGGCAACATGTGCCTGAATTCCTTGGTTTGCTCTGCTTGTGCGTGTGGCTTTTGTTTTAGCTATTAAACAGCCTTTATCTCATCCTGTGAGTTTTCTCACTTTTATTCTTCCAATTCCTTCCCCCATTCCATCAGGGGAGTGAGGGAGTGGTGTGTGGAGCTTAGTTGCTATCTGGAGTTAAACCACAACAATTTGCAGCCTTCAATTGTAAAGTCCTTGGCTAATTTCAGGGTGAATTCTAGAGGGGAGATGATGTATCCCTGGAAGGCATCATACATTTTCACATTTAATACTTGTTCAGAAATGGAGCTAAAACTATTATCCTCGATGCTTAAACAAATCTTGCGAATTACAAAAAGGTTCCTGCACAAATGGGTAATGGAAAAACTATACTGAGTTAGAGATTAGTCTTCAGAAGTTACCTGGTTTTCTGTGGGGAAATTTACTGGCTGTTTACACTTTAATGAGTGACTTTTTAAAAGAAAAGTTTTCACAATTTGAAGATCAAATTTCAAGTTGAGGTCATTTTACTAGAAAGTGACTTTTAGATAGGAAATAGTATATTATAGAAAAAAAATTAGAGTGTGATTATAAAACAAATGAGGCTTAGCTGAGGTTGCTCTTGCAATTAACTATAGATTCCACAATTCAAGATTGTCCTTTTCAGAAAAGCAATTACCCTGTCATTAAGACAATTTATTCTGAATCCAAAACTTTACTTGTTTCATCCTGAATTTCTCTGTCAAGCCCCTGTTCAAAGAGAACCTTCAAATGTGAGCTGTATTTAAGTAAGTGTAACCAGTAAAGTGAGTTAACCTGAAATGACTCCAGGGGGAATGGTAAAACCAATTGTAGCAGTCTCTATATAAAATAAACCAGAAAGAAGAAAAAGAAATAACTTTCTAAAGGGAGATCAATAATGAGCAGGACTCGTGTTTTCTAAAGACCTTGGGAACCAGCCCATAACTTAACTTGTTAAATGCTGCTGACACTGAAAAGACCGATTTCTTTTTTCCTCAGAAGGCTGAAGGGCAGCAGACCTCTGACAATTAAGACCTTTAAAAAAAAATGTCAGTTTTGACATCCAAACATCCAAACCAAAGACATGCAGGGAAACTGTTAATTAGTCTTGAAAATCCTGTGGTGAAATCCTTCACTTCTGCTCCTTGATGTTAAAGACATTTCAGTCTATGCCTTTGGTCAACTGAAGAGGATACATATCCCCTTCTCTGGGTCTAGTACCATAAACTCCCTTTGAGCACATGTGATTTATTTTTCTGTGCTCTGAGTGCCCTGTGCAATATTGTTCCTTGGAAAAAACCTGTGAGGAAGGAAAGGCTGTGAAGATGTGATTTCCTGAAAATGGGAACTGTGGTCAATTCCTGAGCTTTAACAGACATTTGCCATACAGTAACAAAAATAAAATGTTTGGTAGAGTGTTTTCATTGGAGACAAAGCTTTCAGTTTGTTGGATCAGTCTGTGATGGCAAGCTGGTGAAGCTGCTGACCTAAAAGAAACTAACAGCATCCATCCAGGTCTTTCTGATCCTTCACAGATTTGGTACAGGTAAGAACTTTTCTCATCTCATTAGTGCTGCACATCAGATCTGGAGGGTAAAAGTGCTTTTTGGTCTATTTGTTCCCTTTTTTCCCCTCAAAATCTTTACTGGTAGCTGGAGCGCAACACTACCTAAAGCTGAGATGCTTGTTTTCTCTTTTAAACTGTGCATTTCTCCCATTCTGCTTTGGGCTTGGTGAAGCTCTCTGGGCTTGGTGAAGCTCCTCCTCTCCTCTCCTCTCCTCTCCTCTCCTCTCCTCTCCTCTCCTCTCCTCTCCTCTCCTCTCCTCTCCTCTCCTCTCCTCTCCTCTCCTCTCCTCTCCTCTCCTCTCCTCTCCTCTCCTCTCCTCTCCTCTCCTCTCCTCTCCTCTCCTCTCCTCTCCTCTCCTCTCCTCTCCTCTCCTCTCCTCTCCTCTCCTCTCCTCTCCTCTCCTCTCCTCTCCTCTCCTCTCCTCTCCTCTCCTCTCCTCTCCTCTCCTCTCCTCTCCTCTCCTCTCCTCTCCTCTCCTCTCCTCTCCGAAAACTGTATTGTTACAGCCAGGATTTTCTTGCATCTGTACTCTACATACCCCTGGAAGATTAGGAAACTGTTTGACTATATTTGTTGTCAGGACCTCTATTGAAAGAAGTGATATAACAAACCATTGAGGAAAACTTGGGTTTGCTGATGATCACTAGAAATGTTTACTAGCCTTAAAACTGCACGAGCTTATGGGGAATTGTGGTGCTTTCTGATGAGTATATTTTATTAACAAGATGCTTCATATTTTAATGGGCTGTTTCTCTCAGGCATTTGAGGTGCTATTATGCTAGTTACTCAATTTTATGAAGTTAAACAATAAACATTAAAAGTAAAACCTCAGAAAAATTGCCAGAGTGTAAAATAGATCTGTCCCTCGGTAGTTTTAATTTACTTTCATTTTCAAAATGTTTTTCTTTCAGTTTACTAACATGTATTCTAGTCTTTTGAGCAAGGAAAGACAGACTTTAATTTAGGCCTATAGGTCAGAAGACACTGAAAGGGGTGACATATTTTCTCCAGAGGATGGCAAGCTTTGTTTCCAGTTAACCCAAGCATTTCCAGTATGAGGCCTGTCAATGCTTCTGAACTTGAAATCTTTGTGATTAAACCATAGTGAAGTTGAAGTTGGACGTCAGGTCAGTAAAAACCCTAAATGGTTAAATTAGAATAGGTAATTGGTGTATATTTAATGTTTTCTATATTACAGTACTGGCACCTTTTTGTGTTCATGAAAAATGAAATTGCTTAGCTTTCACATGCATGAATCTGGGAGATTGAGTGTTTTGTTTGGGCAGACATGTGAAGTAAATACACAGCCTAAGGGGCAAATAATGCCCATTAATTCCTTTTATTTTCACCTGGTATGTGAACATGTAATTAAATTTCAGGTTACCATCAGAAAACCCTGTGCTGCCTGATTAATGTGAGCCTATCAAAGGTGTAGGAAGATGTAGTTATTTCTCAGGTAGGAGCAAGACCTCCCTTCTCCAAGGTGCATTGTAAATCATGTGGGCAATGAGAGAAGGCAGGTTCCATGTTATGAATAGCCCAAAATTTCTAGTCGGGAATCGATCCTGCTCTACAGAACCATTGCTTACTACTCATGTTATTAGCCCCAAGCGCAAAAGGCTCAGTTTCATGGCACAGATGGCTTTTCATCTGCCCAGCCAGCTGGACTTATTTCACCCTTGGACCTGTTCTACAGCAGGCCTTCAAAAAGCATTAAGACCTGTAGGGTTTGGGCTCTGCTGTTGAATAAATGCACTTCTCCCAGTTGCTAGTTTGCTGAAGACACAGTGCAAGTGTGTTTATCATTCTGGTGTTTTCAAAGCAAAGAGTGAATGTGCTTGACATCATGTCTTGACTGTTTGTCAAAGTTATATTGCTCTGTAGACTTTTAATTTTAAAATGGTGTTTTAAAAATATTGAAAGAACCTTGAAGAAAGGGTTATTAGAGGAGCAGTAACCTTTCCTGTGGTCAGCAGCATTTGGAAAAGGACCTGTTCCCCTGTCAAGCTGTTTAGTAGTGGGAGCAATGCAATGAACTGAGTATACAACCGCTTCTCTGTGACTTGTGGCTCTGGAGACAGAAGCACCTCAAGCAGTGGGCAATTTCTGCCCACCCTGTGGGTGGCTGGGGCTAATGCCAACACTTGCCAGGGACTGCTGTGCAAAGCAGTGACAGCTCAGGTCTCCAAGGGCTTGTTAACACCCAGCACCACCTGGGACAGACGAGTTGGCCCTGGAAGCAGGGAAGTTGCATTCAGCAGTGTTGTTTCTGAGTGAATAAATCCATCTGGGCCTGAAAAGCTGACATGGGGCCAGCTCTGATATCTCTCCATCTGTGGCACAGTTTCTTACGGCCCCACTTCTTCCTGGGATCCCTTGATTTTAACTGTACCATCTGCCTCCTCAGTTTTGGGACTGAGCAAATTGATAATGGCTGTATCTGCTTCTGTAGCCCAGTTTGGATGTCTCTGCAGCCCAGATTAGTTGATCTCATGAGTCATGATCTTTTTTAATGCAGAAATGTCCTGTATTTGTTTTGTGCCTTTTGGTTCTGACTTATTTGGCACATTTAGTAGAGATGGTTTTTATTTTCTGTGGGAGAACAGCGGTATCCTATCTCTAGGCCCTCAACCTTCAAGCTGAAACTTTTTAAGGGTAAGGATGAGGAGAAAGGTCCTGACTGACTGGAAGGGGAAATCCAGCATCAGAAACTGGAAAGTGGTAGGGACAATTCCTCTGACCTTTAGCTGAGATGATCATCAGGAAAAACTACAAACCAGCATTTCAGAACAGTTTGAAGCAGTAATGGGAGAAGCTGAATTAGAGTTAAATTCTTCAGTACATTTGCTGCAGAGTTTTTCATCATTGGATGAAAAAAGATGTAATTTAATGTGTTCTGAGTAAAGCAATCTTAGATGTGACCAAAAAAAGCCCAAAACAAATACAGCCATGCCTAAAATAGAAAAGGTAGTGGACCCTATGAACACTTCACAATTCTTTGGACTTGTTCTTGGGTTAGTGTTTTTTTCCTTCTTTTGTTTTCCTTACTCCCCTGCATCAGGCAGTGCTTGGGATCATCACCTTGTTGTCACATTTGCTTGGGGAAACAAATCTGTCACAGCAGTTTCCTGTCAATACCCTGTCTTGAGTTAGCAGCATGTGTCTAGCTCCAGCACTGTAGGATGATGTAGCTTTTGCTGATAGAAACCCTCTCTTTTCATTATCTTTTGAAGAATGAACCACACGCTGGCATTACCCAGATTTGGAAACCAAGTGTGCTGTCAGAAGCAGAATATGTAGCAATTCTTTGAAGTCACAGTTTCAGTCTATGTATAGAGTTTATAACTTCAGATTTCTGTGGAGCATAAAATTATTCACATTCAGAATAAATTCTCTGATGTTCTGTGGTTTTTCAACCCCACTTTTTATTTTTTAGCGTTTATATATAAAACAACTTATATAGCATTAATATTTCCAATGTAGTGCTGTACCCATATGTACAAGGATCCCCACAGAGAGCTGTCAGTATCTTTACTTTTCTCTCACCTGTTTTTTCATTCTCATCAGGAGTTCACATTGCCTGGTGTATTACTGATGGTGTCAGAGAGGCCAGTGATTTCAAAAGACTGATTATTGTAAGAACTTTTGAGTGGCTATCTGTACCAGTTTGCAGAAATGTATTCCTGTAACAGGAATTTAAAATAGATCTGAATCAATCTACAAGGTGAGATGGTAGCATTGTTTGTAAGATAATGTGTCCTAAGAACAGATACTTAAATGGCAATGACAAGCCCTAAGCAAATGAAAATCACTAATCAGTTAATGAAAATCACTGCACAGCTATAATGTGAAAATGGTGAATGTTACCTTGGGAATAGCTTCACTAAGAGTTGTATCAGAGGTCAAAAATTATAGCTCTGCTTTCACCAAGATACGGAAAGCAGAGATTCAGTTAATCCCAGAGTAAATATGGCATGTGAGAGGACAGAAGCCAAAGAGGATAATGCAGATTCATCGACAAATGTAGATCCACATAAATCTTGCTGGTTGTTTTTATGACACCAAGTTGGGCAGGAGTATTGATCTTCTGGAGGGTAAGAAGGCTCTGCAGAGGGTCCTGGGCAGGCTGGATTGATGGGCCAAGGCCAACAGTATGAAGTTCAGCAAGACTGAGTGCAGGGTCCTGCACCTAGGTCACAACAACCCCTTGCAAGCCCAGAGGCTTGGGGCAGAGGGGCTGGAAGACTGCCCAATGGAAAAGGACCTGGGGCTAAATAGGAGCCAGTGTGTGCCCAGGTGGCCAAGAAGGCCAAGGGCATCCTGGCCTGTATCAGCAATTGTGTGGCCAGCAATTCCAGGGCAGGGATTTTCCCCCTGTACTCACCACTGGTGAGGCCACACCTTGAGTCCTGTGTCCAGTTCTGAGCACCTCACAGCAAGAAGGACATTGAGGTGCCAGAATGTGTTCAGAGAAGGGCAGTGGAGCTGGTGAAGGATCTGAAGCACAAATTCTGTGAGGAGCAGCTGAGGGAGCTGGGGGTGTTTAGTCTGGAGAAAAAGAGCCTGAGGGGAGACCTTGCTTCCTACCTGAATTACCTGAATAACCTGAAAGGTTATAGTGAGTTGCGTGTCAGGCTCATCTCCCAGGTGATAAGTGACAGGATGACAGGAAATAGCCTCAAATTGCACCAGGGTTTAGATTGGATATTAGGAAAAATTCTTCATCGGTTTGTAAAGCATTGGAAAAGACTGCCCAGGAAAGTGCTGGATCACACCATCCCTGGAAGTGTTCAAAAGCCATGTAGATATGGCACTTAGGGATATGGTCAGTGGTGGACTCTACAGAGCTAGCTTAGGGGTTGAACTAAATGATCATAGAGATCTTTTCCAATCTAAAAATTTATATTATTTTCTATGATTCTATATAGGAATTCATGTGGTTGCTATTTTTAAATAATCACTGTCTACATAGAACCATTCAGCTCAGTTTTGTATCATGTGAAAATTTCCTCCTAAATTAAAATGACCACCTGCAATTTAGCTAGAAATTTAGGTTTTTTAATGCAGAAGATCAATAAGAACATTCTCATCTGTATTACTTTTTAAAAGAGGTGTCTTTTTAGGCCAACAAATGGGCTGAACAGAGAATAAGTAAACTGCACATCAGCAGGTCTGTATCAATAGGCTCAAAGATTTGATGGACTACATCAAAACAGACAGGTAGCAATAGCTATGAAAGAGGCTCTGTGACACACTGAAGATCATCAATGAGCCAGTATAGTGGAATGTGAAGGATTCCTTGCGAATCAGCCTCTCTTCAGGCAAAACAGTTCAGGAGGCAGTCAAAATGCCATATTAAGCTCAGCCAGCACAAATTTTCCCCTTTCTCACCAACTCCATCCAGAACTCAGTTTGGAAGCAGTTCTGCTGGCCTGGGGAACCATGGGTAACCGAGCTGGTTCAGCACTTGCTGAAGACTGGGTCGGTACATGGACAAACCAAAAAATGTCATAGTCCCACTGTCAAGCTCTTGACTGACATATCTTTTCCTATCTCTATAGTATGATCAATGCTTTAAAAAAGTGAATTTGTGGTGATTGGCATGACCCTTTCCCTCACTCTGAAATAGACTGAGCAGTTGCCTGGATCACCAGCTAATAGTCATTAACTTAAAGCAACAAGTAGGATGCTGTCCTCCATGGTGAGCAGACCTCCCAAAATGGCTGGGCAGTTCTTCCCAGCAGGCTGGAAGACAGTGACTGAAGACTGTTTTTCCAAGGAGACTCATTCCAGGATGCTCCTGTTTGTTTCAGGAAATGCATGGTTGCACGAGCAATACCCAGAGAAGGTGCAATCCAGGAACACCTTGGCCAATTCCCTAGCTGACATAAGACCATCTTTTATTTCAGCATCCTGTAATTCATACCTTTCCTTCTATTCTTAAAACTTAAAAATCCATTTGTAAGGATTATGTTACCAGTACCCCTGTTGAGGAGTGACTGACTACACATAATACAATGACGACTGAAGAGTAACCAAGAGCAGGGCCCTATTTGTGATAGTAGTTGCTGAAAAAAGGAAAGTGCACTTGAAAATTAATCTAAAGACCAAACAACTAAGAAGTAGACAAATTCTAAAATTATTTAAAACACTCTGAGGCAGAAGGAAGCTGAGATGAAGCGAGCAGAGTGAACAGCCAGGAGCCAGCAAGTTCAAGGAAAGATGGTCCAGGCAGAACTGTAGGAAATCTTCTGAATTCCCCAGGGGCCCTGGTTTAGCATCTTCTGCAGCAGTTTCTCTTGGATCCAATCCTTGGCTCCATTCTCCTTTCCCTGCAGCAAATCTGGATATATCATGTCAGTCTTAGCTTTCGGCAGAATTTACTGCTATAGGGCTTTATACTGTCTCTTACAGTGCAGTATGCACTCACTCAGCTACATTTCAACTCTTTCCCCTGGCCCAGCTTCATACTGAGCTGTCTGAAAACAGCAGCACTTTCCTCACCAGTGGATTGGCCCAGAATCAGAATCATAATAAAACAGAATATTCTGAGTTCAAAGGTACCCATCAGGATTGAGTCCAATTCCCAGCCCTGCTCAGGACATCCCAAGAGTCACACCATGTGCCCAAGAGCATTGTTCAAACACTTCTTAAACTCTGTCAGGCCTGGTGCTGTTACCACTTCCCTGGGAAGTCCATTCCAGTGATCAGCCACTCTCTGGGTGAAAAACCTTTTCCTGATAGCCAACATAAAATTTCCCAGAGACAACTCCAGGCCATTCCGTTGGGTCCCGTCACTGGTCACCACAGAGAAGAGATCGGTGTTTGCCTCTACCTGTCATGAGGAAGTTGCAGACTGTGATGAGGTCTCCCCTCAATCTCCTCTTCTCCAGGCTGAGCAGATAAAGTGTCCCCAGCTCCTCCTACGGCTTCCCCTCAAAGCCCTTCACCATCCTTGTCGCCCTCTTTTGGATGGTCTCTAAAAGCTTAATGACATTTTTTGTATTGTGGCACCCAAAACTGCCCCCAGCACTGGAGGTGAAACGACCCCAGCTCAGAGCAGAGCAGGACAATCCCCTCCCTTGCCTGCCTGGCCATGCTGTGCCTGATGTCTCCCAGGACAGCATTGGCCCTCTGGGCTGCCAGTTGCAGTAAATTTGGTTTCAATGTGGTGAGGGCTGCAGAGGTGGCACAGCAGTGGGAAGGTGAGCTATAGTCTTTGTTGTGCAGTCAGTGGTACCATCCTCTAGTAGCAAGGTTGTTGGGAAAGATACCTGAAAAGGTAATACAAATGTTGAAGAGGCTCCAGGAGGAGACTGGCATTTAGCAAAATATCTTTCTTTGAAGACTGACAAATTAATAAATGATGGAATCAAAACTGGAATCCTGCAGTGTAACTTTGGAGTTGGTGGCAGGAGCAAAGCAGCACTTTAACACTTTGCCTGAAGCGAGTGAAAAAAACCCGTTGTGAGTTAAATGAGAAATGTTCAAGTCATAATTGCCTGGTGCAAATTTCTTATTTCCTGTAAACTGTAAACAGCCTTTAGACATAAGTGACCCAGTGTTCAAGACTGCTAAGTACCAAAGTTTGTGTGGGTCAAGTTGTGTTGAGAATGTAATCTGAAACAAAGTAGCAGGAGAGATGTGATGAGAATGAATGTACAAAAACACAGTCCTCTATCTTTGAAAGCCCACTCAAAAATATTTAGACCTGCTTTTGAAGCACAATACCGAATAATTGTATGACACGCAAAATGAGAGCATTTGAATTTGAAGCCTTTAAGACATAGCCAGAAGGGCCCAGAATGCCAGTTGAGGCCCTGAGGTAGTCCTGAGTTTTAATGTTAGCCTGTCTGTCTCAGTATGATATTACTGACCTGCCCCATCTTGTGAGGATTAATTACTTAGTTTGCACTGCCACTTTGAAGACATAAAGCACATCTCATGTCTCATAAGGTCTGCATTAATGATTCAAGAAAGATCTAAGCACTGGCTTGAGTTTGTTTTCTTAAGATGTCTGGCAGCACCTTTAAAATCTACCAATGTCTAACAAGATAAGTTTATTTCAGGCTGAAAGGAAGAGCAGGCTGTTTTGAGATGTTTTCAGTTCACTCAAGCCATTTTAGTTTCCTGTAGCTTTAAACAATAAATTTATTTAGAATATGTTAAAAATTGGTGAAGTTTGTGAATAGGCATTTGAAATGCTTTTTGAGTGACTGTGTCCTTAATGCCATAAACTCCTCAAGAAAAGATTATCTTAACATACAAACTTCAAACCTTTATACTTTTTTTTTTCCGTTTCATCATTTGGTAGAAAAACCCAACTATTCTTCCCAGCATTTTGAAGGGCAGTTGTGCTTCTCAGCTGATTATCTGGGAGCTGCTGTTGGCTTCCAGGGACAGAGAAGAATCAAAGCAAATAGCTTAACAAGGCCCCTGAATGTTATGGGGGCTATAAAATCTGTCCTAAAGATTAATATGAACCAAACTCTGAAAAAAAACCCCAAAAAATGGAGTGCAGATTCCAAATTTTGCAGAAGGGTAAAAGAATTACTGGATTGGCCTGACACTTAATGATCAGCTCCTGTTCCTCTGAATTGGCCCAGTCTCTTTGTGAAATTACAAAAACCCACGTTGGACAAGCAAAGCATCTCCCTAAACCTTGCTGGCAGTAACTCATGTAGCTGAGCACTACACTGAGAGACTGCTTTTGTTTCTTTATTGAGACAATTGACCTAAGGTCAATGGATGAGTTCTTTCCAGCAGTCAGTCTTGTGAGTGGTGGTCTGGTCTCCTAGGTTTGAATGAAGCATTTTTTTTTCCAAACGAGAGAGCTTCCAGTAAATGAGATATTTGGAGGTAAGTTCTTTCCCATGGGGTTAGTTGATCCAATCTGTTCTTTTTTGCTGTCTCTTGGTTAGTCCCAGCTGTTTGTACTTGTTCACTTTGGGCTGTGATGAAGTAAATTCTCTCTGCAGTGACCTTTGCTTCAGATGTGCAGGAAATGGCCCAGTCTGATCATCTTCCCCTCTATGCATGAGACAACTTTTCCACTCTGTCTTTTTCATATTAAAAATACTAGAAGGGAATTTCTTAATACATCTAGTAAACTAAGATTTCAGACTACACCTAAGCTCCTACTTTAGATTTTAACGTACTCAGAAAGTAACAGCAATGTCTGCTCTAGGCTAATATATGTATGTCTGGGTTTATGTATGAAGTGTATCAACAATTATAACATTCCACTGGCGTCTTTGTTTTTCTCCATTTAGAATCATTCCAGTGAGAGTCTGTGACCAGTTTTCTTGTCAAAGAAATACTGCTCTGTATTAATGCCAGTAGCCAAGTCTAAACAGAGGAGAGATCAGGTAGAAGTAAGCTTAGGTTTTATTTACAGTGGTATTTTATCCCTGTTGCTTGTGGAAAAACTCCATTCCACTCTCCACAAGTTCTTTCAACTCTCCAGTAAATCACTTTCTCTACCTAAAGTAGAGGTATTTCAAGTAAAAGAAGATTTTGGATCTACTTTTTACCATTTTTTCCCTTGGGGCATAGGTAAATCCCCAGTCTGATGTTACTATCATTAAAATGTCACAAAACCAGGTGACCTGGGATATGAGTAGAGGAAAATCTAGGCAAAATAATTTTTTTAGTGTTCTTGTGCTCTTAGAAGTCACCTTTGATGCTCTAGTGTACAATACACACTTTCCCTGTATCTAATAAAACAGCTGGGAGAAGTGTTGCTATAACATAAAGCAATAAATTTTAGGAGGAAAAAATAGAAAGAAAAGCAAAATTAAGGACTATACTGTTATTTCTTTTTTGCTCTTCTGAATGACAGTACTGAGGGTAGTTCAGTGCTTACTTGATTACCCATCTATGGTACAGCCATCAGGCAAGATCATTTTGTGAAGTGCAAATGTTTAGGTTGTATTTGTCTATGTTGTGTTTGTTCACAAATCCTATTCTTTGCAGGTTTTTTTACTTCTTCTTTCTGAGTGGCACTTCTGTCACATTTTTGGACTATTATAGTAGGGGTTGACATTTTTATATCCTGAAGGCCTGAAGAGAATTTTAGTACCTGTAGGAAAAGTTGCAAATCTGGAAATGTACATTTAGGTGGGAGTAAGTCATTCTATGTCATCCCTGATGTAAGTGTTTTGAATGCATGTTAGAAAGACCCCCTTTTTCCTTTTGGATGTAGCTCCCCCTGGGCAGCTGCTCTAGCATAATAGAAAATACCATTGCTAAGAGGAATCCTCTCTTCTCCTTTCTACTGAATTGATGTGACATGATATTCAGTCAAAATAAATGCCAATGGCAAAATAAATCTTTTAGGAAAAACTGAAGCACCTTCATGAATCTGGAAAGCAGTGGCTCTGCAGTGGTTGGGTGGAAGACTGGCAGAGCAGCTGTCATTATTTCAAACAGGGTGTTCAGTGGGAGAGCCAAGCAGTGAGAGGGAAATGTGTGTAAGTGCCTCCAGTGAAGCTGGGCACATCCCACAGTGGTGTCTGATGAGAGAAAGGTGTGAAGGAGATAGGTTGCTTCTTCCCTGCGAATAATTCCTTTTTATTGGCCTTTGTAACTGCCCAGATTTCTACTGGCTGGAGAAGGTCAGGAGACCTCTTCCTCTGTCCGGGTTAATTTTGCAGACTAAGCTAGAGGGCTACAGGGTCTGGCATGGGTTTGTGCAGCAGAAGCAGGTCCCTCAGTCAGACTCTGTGTGTGTTTATTAATACTGCTTTGAGGGAACACGGAAATGCTAACAGACAGATGCACAGATCTCTAAATTTTACACTGTGGTAGCAGTGAGGGAGTCCTGCATAATAATTGGCCAGAAGGAATGGCAGAATCTCTGTAGCCCCAAACTGGCTGCGTATTGCTACTCATTCCCCTTGACTCTCTGTGCTACTTTGTTGGGTGGCATCACTTCTGCTAAGCTTCAGTTAACTCATCTGTAAAATCAGGATAATCAGATTTGCCTACCTTATGGAGATTAATTTATTAAGTTTATATTGCAAAGTGGTGTGAAGGCATAAAATATTATGGAAATGTTGAGTGGTAGCCATGTTATATTAATTTTGTTTATTGAGTCCCATCACGCATAATGTCAATGCGCTTCTACAAATTATGGCAGCGCAAGCTAATCAAAATGTAGGCTGTTCTAATGCTGGTTTTTATTTTGCAATACTCTTGCTAGTTTTCCAAATCAATATGAGTTGGGTAAATAAATAAATGGCCTGTCTTTTGTTTAGCAGCACAGGCCATTTCAAAGTGTGCTCTGGAATATGTCTGGGAGCTTTCCTCCTTTCTGCTTTCTGTATTCTGATCATCTCACAATTTTAGCTCCTCTGTCTTGTTTTTCCTGTGCTTTTTTCAAAGTGAATCTGCTGCATTTAAATCTATTTGATCCTTGATTTCAAATTGCTGGGTCTAATGCTATCATTCTCATTGATTTTGATTTGAATTTCACTGCATCTTACCATCCTGGTAGGTATGAGCTCAGTACAAAATGCTTACATGTGTAAACTATATGGGGAAAAAAAGAATATTAAGGGCCTGGCTAGTTCATCTACCAGGGGATAGAGTGATTGAGTGTACAGTACTGAAAGTTTTGCCGTGCCTTTTCCTGTTGTGAACAAATATGTTTTCTCAAAACCACAGATAGGACAGGAGGCAATACTTGGCAAAGAAGCTTCCATTAAAAGCACTTGCTGGAAATGTCTGCGCAGTGTTCCTGAAAAATACGCTTCAAGACTCTGCACTCTTCAATTTGCATTCTTTAAAATGTACAGAGAACTTTGTCAAGGGACCTATGTGTCCTGTTCTGGAAGCTGTTGCAATATAAAGAAGTCCATCACAGCCTGAGCCACTCAAAAGGCAAAGCAAACCCCCAGGTGATCCTTGAATCATAGAGGCAGGCTATTCAAGAGAGAAAGGCATTAGCAGTGACACAGAGGGCATGAATTCTACTACACAGAGAACTCGTCTTGTTCTTCACTGTAGTGGCAGAATGAAATTAGGTCTTCCTGTAATCAGACTGTTTTCAAGCAGAATTGTCTTGAGGTGGAAAAAGGAGGGGTTGAAGAAGAAGAGTGCCTAGACGTAAATTATGAATTCTCCCTAAAAACACTAGCTGGAGAAATGCACCATGTAAGTGTAGGTGTTTTCATTATATTCCTACAGAAAAGCTGTCTTTGAAGACGTGGGCTTGACTTCTGTGTACATCTGCCATTGCCTACATACCAAGCAGCGTGCCAGGGACCAGGCAGTACACGATGCACTTGGCATTATCAACTTGTTCAGCCCCAAAAACTTGGTGTCTCCCAGGGCTGACATGCAGCAGTAACCACAAGGGGATTGGCCTGGCCAAGCAGGAAGTTATCCCCAAATCAGAGAAGTTGATGTGGCTCCTGAGCTGCTTAATTTTATTAAGGACCAGATTTAGTAAGCCCAGTTTAAACCCAGAAGAATTTTTCTGCAGTAATCAGTGGATTACTTCAAGGGGTGCTGCTCCAAGCCTGGCACTTTCCCCTCAAGGCAGAGTGGATTCTTTCAGTAGTGGTGTCTCAGGATTCCTGTAGTAGAAACTTTCCCATGTGTGGCCCATAAACACATTCTTCTAATCCAGGGAGGTCCTGCAACATTGGCACTGAGTGTATTTTCCTTATAAAGAAGCAATTTCTAATTCATTTTATTAGGCTTCAATGGTTTTCTCTTGGGACCTGTGTAGTTAAATTCTTAATAACTCATTTGTTGAGCTATTCATTCTCAGGGATTTGAATGTTCTCCCTGTGTTCCTGTGGGAAAACACCAGACTCAGTCTCTGTGTATCAACCCCACGTGGACTGAGGCTTGGTATCTCACCATCCACTGTCACATATTGATTCTGCACAGCTTTTACTGAGCGCTTGCTCTTCTTTGGGGAAGGCTTTGATCACTCCTAGGGTGGCAGCTCAGTTGAAGGGTGATCCCTCCCTGCATCAAGAACTCCGCAGAGGGAGATTTTGTTTCTCTTGTCCAGGCTGTGTAGATAAACAGTGTTGTATAACTTCCACAGATGGTGTTGGAGAGCAGGTCTTCATTGGGAGATAAATTGTACAAATAAATGGACAGAGGTCACGGGGACAAAAAGGGGTAGAGAAGACAAAAGATAAGGAAATTCTGGTTTTAGGTAATAATATACAGAGAGTAAACACACTGGGCTTAGTGCAATCACAGAACCACAAAATCACAGAATTGTTAAGGTTGGAAGGGACCCAGTTTTTTACTGGCAGTGAACCTGCTGAGGAGGCACTCTGTTCCTTCATCCAAGTCATTGATTACTAAGTTAAACAATACTGGGCCCAGTATTGACCCTTGGAAGGACACCACTAGCTACAGACCTCCAGCTAGCTCAGTGCCACTGATCACAGCCCTCTGAGAGCTACTGTTCAGCCAGTTCTCAGAGCCATCTCACCATCCGCTCATCCAGCCCACACTCCCTGGGTTTGCCTATGAGGGCACGGTGGGAGACAGTGTCAAAAACCTCGCTGAAGTACAGGTAGACAACATCCTTTGCTCTTTCCTCATCTGTCCTGCCAGCTGTCCCATTGTAGAAGGCAATCAGGTTGGTTAAGCATGATTTCCCTTTTGCAAATCAATGCTGACTACTCTTGCTCATCCTCTTGTCTTTCACATACCTTGAGATGGCCTCCAGAATGAGCTGTACCATCAGCCATCCTATCAGTGAGAGAAAAATATGAGACTGGATAATTGTGGACCCATGGAGTATTAAGGGCCTGGCTACCAGGGGCTCAGTATAATTAATGATCTTTGTTTCTTTCACATTCGCAGCATATGGTATCAGAAGCCTTGGAAATATCCAGATTTCCCAGCCTGGAAACTGCAGTTAGTGTTTTCAATGCACACAGCTTTGGCCTTGCTCATTTTTTTCTTCACATGTTAATTAAAATGCTCCTGTTAATGAGCAAATGAGCAAAGGTTGAGGCAAAGAGGTGCACTTGAAGTAACTGAGGGTAAGATTTTATTTGGCAAGCCAGTGTTACCACCTGTAAAGGTGTCTGCCATGGCAGCTTCCTGATGAAGAAATCAGCTGTGCAGCTGTAGTCAGCTAGTTCAGATAAAAACTGAGGTGTAAAGCCTACAGTATGAGAAACAGGATCCCAATAATGAGGAGGTCGTGGATGTGTTCACAAGGACATAGCCAGACTAGCTTGATGCATCCCTTAAAAAAGGAACAGACAGCAGATGTTAAAATTAATAATCAAAATTAACCGTGTACAAGGCAGGAGTGGTTTGGTTTTCTACGACATACAGAGGTGCTGCTTTATCTTTCAATGGGAACTGCTGGGTCAGAATATCGGCCTCTGTATTTTCAACATAATCTTTCAAAATGTCCTTCTGATAGATGCTGGCTGAATTGTAATCCTTCAGGTCATGCAGAGGAAAAGCCATTGTATTTGGCTGTGTTTCCCTCCTGAATGCCTACACCTTTCCACTGAATGCTTTCTTTCATTTGCTTGCATAATAAACTACCTTCAACCAATAATTCTTTACACATACCTGTAAAATTAAAATGAAGTGTGTTGGTATAGTAACTAGTGCAAGTTAAATTCACAGATAGAACTGGCGACAATGAAGAGGAAAACTCATTGGCTATGAAGGAAACTCTAAGAATATAAAGTAATGCATTTTTGAGACAGAATGTTAAGTGTCATCAGTTAGGGAAAAGTGATATGATTTCATAAAATCCCTGTAGTATTGTAAATATGTCTGCTAGGCAAAACATTAATATTATCAGTATTTATTACACTGAATAAAATATGGTGGTTTTGGATTATAGAGAGTCAGGTAAAGCTTATTCCCATTTGCATGGGTCCACATCTCCTGGGTCTTGTGCTAAGAGAAAGAAACCAAAGAAAGCTTAGAGCAAATTTCAACTGAAACTTCAGCATTAGGGTTTTATTTACTTATCTATTTATTTATGTCCCCAAAATATTATTTGTTGATTTAAGTGTAATTTATTTATAAATCAAAGATTTATTTATCTTTTGGTTTTTATGATTCCCATATGATTATAACACCACATTTCCTCATAAAGTTATTTAAATTTATGAAAAAGTTGCAAAAACTTTTTTTTTCCACTGCAGAGTAGATGAAGCTGTTGCATTAGTAATAGCATCTAAGCAAAGGGATTTTTCTGTTTGATGTGTTGGTTTTGAACAATTTTGGTTGCAGGTAGCTGAATTGTGTATTTTGTTTGCTTGGAAGCAAGTGTTGTTGTGAAGGAATGATTATGTTTGATATAGTGAGTAGAACTTTCCAAACTGACTTCACCATCAGCTTAGGTCAGTGATGGTATTCCTGCTTCTGAAGTCATCTGGATGTATGCATTTCTATATTATTGTGCATCTGGAGCTCAGACTCCTAGGAAGCAGAACTGATGTTCCTTTGCTCTCAAAGGGCCTTCTGAAAATGCACACATTTTCAGTAAGTCCAGAGTCAAGCCCTATTATATATATTTCCCATCAAACTTGCCATGTTTCATGTTGTATATAATGAAACTTGGATGCCTTGCAGAACAGGTGATGGTAGAAAGGATCAGAGAGGTTGCAGCTCTCTGTGTTCACTGGTCACTCCCCTGCACTGTTAGTTTTGAAGTGTGGGCACTCAAGCTAAAACGTCTGACTGTGGAAGAAAGCCTGACTTGTTGAAATCTATTGTTGCTGTTGTCAAAAGAATTTGAGGCTATTGCATAGAGGAAATACAAAGTGTGAATGAACCTCTCATTGTGGTAAGTGGCATGAAGTAGGTCAGTGTGTGTGCAGCAGACTGTAACAGCTGCTAACTTTCGCTTGTATTACGGAGAAAGCCCCATCACAAATGTACTATATTTTTACAGAAGACACCTTTTCTGAAAGAAACCAGAGTTTGGTGCTTAGACAAGATGGGAAAAATCACAGTTCCACATATTTTTATTTCAATAACATTAGAGAACAGCGATGGGAAAAGAAATCTACTTCTGTGCTGGTGACTGATGATTAAGTGCCAGCCTGGGGAATTACAGTATCTGTGTGTGAGGCATGCTTTAGTTTTTCTGGATTTTGAAGGAACTGCAGAGTTTGACCTGTAGGTGCCAGCTTGGTCTATATTTAGAATTTACCTGAAAAGGACGCTTGAGAGGCAGCATGTGCTGTCTTGAAAAGCACTGTTCGTCTTGCTCTTACAGAATAGGCTGAGCCAAGGTGGCTACCACAAATAGCAAGCAGTAAAAATTTCCTGGATAAAATTCCTGTGGGGCCAATTGAAACCAGGGCCTCTGCATTAATGATCATCAGCCCCGCGACTATTTCTTGCATGTTATGGACTCTGAGCATGCTGGGCAAGGATCTGTAGAGCTGGCTTGTTCCTCCAAAGCAACCCAGCTGGAGCTTCAGCCATGCTGCTGAGGGCATGGGGCTGCAGAAGCATCACTGTTTGTTTCCAGTTCTACCTCTGGTATCAGCCTGTCACAAGGAGTTGGAGGTCTCTTGGATGCCTTAATTTTCAAACCTGCTTCAATCTTGTGTCTTCATTTCCCAGTTAGTCTCTGGGGAAAGAGCTGTGAGAGCTGGTACAATCGTGAGTCTGAATATGATTCAGACATGAACATTTCCTGACCTTATGGGATGAAATGTGGGCCCCAGAGAAGTCAGCAGGATTTCACTCTTGCCTTTGCCAAGATTGACATTTCACCTGTGATGTCTGCTGACAGCAGAGAGAGCGTGGGCCTTTGAAGGGCGAGCATCTGAATATGTACATGCAGTGTGCGTAAGACTGATGAAAATGCAAAATGCCACTGCAATTCTGTAAGCCATCAAAGCAGGGAGACATTAAGGGTGCCTGGGGTATTTCAGAACACCTAGCTGGTTTGCTCATGGGAGATCTGTTTCAATTGGCTTCTGAGTCCTTAGAGTACCTCAGCCAGGATTGTCACCCTGTCAATGGCCATGTACGACTGTGCATGGTAGGTTCTACCTGTGAAAAAGTAATGTGAATTTCCCTGTGCTAGGCACTGTCCTGTTACACCTGGATTACTTCTGCTCCAAACCTAGGTCTGATATTGCAATCTGCAGTGTTCTGCTCTCTGTACTGTGGATGTGCCATCTATCAGAAAGATACCTGCAAACAGCAGCTCTGGGAGGGGTAATAAAGCTTAAACGTATTGGAGAAAGAAGAAGGTTGGAGCAATACAAACCTGTAAATTGCAGCAAGATGCCAGGATTTTTGAAGGAATCTCAGACTGAATAAAGTGACTGTGCTGATAACGAAAATATATAATCCCCTGTGAAATTCAACTCCTGTGCAACCTACAAGCCCTTAAACCTTATTTTAGAACAAGCTAAACTTGTTGCGGGAAAGAAGAGCAATGACAGCAATAAAATCTATTGGGGAACATGGCTTAAGAGGGATAAATGCCTGGCAGAAAAGGAATATTTTGTAGATGTCAATGAATTTTAAACATACTTTAGGAACAAATTGTTGTCTATGGCCTGGGAGGTAGGATTGCTGTAATTTATGACTTTGACATGAAGAAGGATGCTACATAGCACAGTAAGTGCTTGTATGTGTAGGTAGTTCTGCTGGTGTAGGAGTCGTCTTTTCGACTCACTGTCAGTCCTTAAGGAGAATGATTTCTCAGCTGAAGTCACATGTCCTGCACTTTGATTTAATTTCCAATCTGCTTGGTTGTTCTTTCATGATTACATGTGCCTGTAACTATTATGGTTCTATTTTATAAATCGTGTATAGTCGTGTCCCCCTTATGAGAAGCTGTGTTCATAGCTTGTCCTTGCATCTCAGTGAACATCAGGAAAAAACATCCAGGCAGCAGAGATGTGAAAACGCATGAGACATGAGGATGAATGAAATGTTTTAGAACTGCTCAGGTAGGGGAGAAAACAGACAACAGGTGACATGATATCAGAATGTAAAAATAACAAATAGTGCAGAGAAGGCTTGTTGCATTCTTGTCCTTACTGATTTGCACATTTAATGCATCCAATACAATTAGAAGGTACTGCATTCAAAACATTTAAAAGGAAATATTTCATGACAGAGGTGCATAAATAATCACTGACACAAGAATCTCATGAGCAAAAGAGTTCCAGTGGGTTTGTAAGCAGTTTAATGTATGAATGAATTTGTTCTGCTTTGATACATAAGCCCAGTCATTAATGAGTAGGAAAAATCTTCCACCACTGACTTTCTATCAGGGAAATATTCCTTATTGGGCTTGGAAGAACTTTCTCAATAAACCAATATTTGATGCTTGAAAGGACCAGAGGTCTCTTGATCCATTTTACAGCATTAAGTCACCTGTTGCTATAAGTTGTTTAAAGCTCAGTCCCCTTATTTCACCTCCTGCTATTTGAGGGTTATTTTCTGTATCCTAGCAAAACACTGATTTTTAAACTCACCTGCAGATGACAACTTCACCACTAAAGACATATGCAGTTCTTTTTTGAAATTCAACTCAGAGAGCTACATTAATCTTAGGGTAACTTTTCAGTAGTCAATACCATTACTAGAGTCACTAGCTAGGTTGAGGATGTTCAGGAAGAAGATATTTTTGTAATAAATTAAAATATGTTGGTTGAATGGCAGTTGCTGAAGCAGCAAAATAAAGTGTTGGCATTTTGTTGCATAGTTAAGGTGATATGGAACCAAAGAACAATGTGATGTGAAAATACTGGACAGTGCAAGGATACAAACTGAAGGAAGTATGGTTGCAGCTTCCACATTATTCTGAATTTAGAGCTAGAGCCTAAAGGCATCTCACTGCAGCAGGAGACAATGGAATCCCTCAGAAAGGGCAAATAGGCCTTTAAAATTACAAAGCATCTGCTGTATGGAAATGAATAGAATTTGAAGTTTCTTTACAGCTCAAAAATACCTTTTCACAGAAAGGTTGACTCAAACAAATGCTTTGATTTTAACAGTACAAGGAAGACAAGGAAGACAATAACAAAGCAAGCCCACAAAAGGGTGCCGAGATGGTCAGGGGTCTCAAGCAAACCACTCATCAGGCAGAGGAAGAGAGCTGACATAAGCCAGAATGACCTCAAGAGGGTTTTAAAGGGGGGTTCTCAGCACCACTGCTGCAGCTGTCTTCTCCAGTGCTACCTCCTCTCCTCTGGCATTGCTGTGGGGTTAGAGACGCTGACAGAGAGAGCTGCACTGAGAAATGCTGTTTGCTCCAGCCATCACTGGGCTCTCTGAAGGCCATTAATGCCGCAGAGATTGCCTGTGCCTCTTAACCCCTGATGTGTTCTCTCCCAGAGTTCTAAAAATACTTTGACTGCAGGGTGCTTCCCAGTGAAAGGATTCTCCACAATTAGGTCCATTTATGAAAGCGTGTGTCCAGGTGTTATAGCTAAAGGAGAAAATCTGGATCTGTATTTTTAGACATTAGCACAGAAAATCCTGTGCTGTCCTTTTCCTCAGAGAACAGTATGCCACCAGGGACATGACAGGATGAGCTTTCCTTTTTTCCCTGAACAGACTGCCAGTGAAGTTGGAGCACGTGATCCCCAGTGCAATGGTAAAAGAGAAATTTTGAAACATCTTCTACAACTTTTTATCCTCACTTCTGGAGCACAGAGACATTAAGAGATCACAGAATAGTTTTCCTCATCTGATTGCAAAGATAAAGTTTCTAGGTGACTTTTTTCTCTCTTTTTGTTTTTCTTTAAAGATGAAAAGGGAGTCTCCTTCTGGGGAGCTCCCTTGGCCTAGCAGGGAAAGGGATTGGCCATTTCTTCTGGTTTTGGTGACAAAGAGAGACTTATGAAAATAGCTCTTGGCATTTTGAAGGCTCTGTCTTTAATTTATTTCTTTTCTTCCATTTATTTATTTATTTGTTTGTTTTCATTTCTCTTTCTTTCCTTTGTCCATTAATAGGTTTGGCTTTTTTTTTACAGTTATGGAAGTGTTGAAAAGACTCTTCCCCAAACAGTAGATGCTACCAATGCAGTTTAGCTTTAACTAGCATGTAAATGTGACTACAGAGTTTTCATAAATGCTGAGCTTGTTCAAAGGACATTCTTAATATCAGTAACTACAACAGCTGAGCATTTAAAATGCAACCTGAATCCTGATCTATTTTCCTTCCTTAGCCCTTTGCTCCTTGTTGAGTTCATAGAAAAGCAAACTGGCTAATCAGAGGTAATCTATAATTGAGTTCAACAAATCCACTTGAATTGGTACCACTGCAAACAAAATTCTCCCCTGGGTGAGTGGTACTTTTGTTTTACAAAGAAAATATGAACAACTAATTTACAGATTTTCCTGTCCAGCTCTGGGTCTGATCCTGTGAGCTAATACATGCATTCAGCTCTTGGTGAACCTAGAGGGAGGGAGAGGAAGGTGATGGCAAGTTGCAGGTCAGATTCTTATGCAGAGTGTGCACAATGAAAGTAAATTCCACATTCACACAAAGTAAATTCTTCCTGAATATGAATAGGAATACAATATTTCTTCACATAAGTATTTAACAAAGACAATTTTTAACAGCATGTAATATGTTAGATAAATTTTGTCTAAGTGCTAATAAAGGAATGCCTCCATTATGCAGAAGGTAAGTCAGACATACGACATAGTAAGTGTCCTGAAAAATAGATATTGCTTTATTGGGTAGGTTTTTAGTTTTATTTGTAAGTCAACAAAATACATTTCAAAACCAGTAATAAATAATTTAACAACTTCATTTGTAACGTGCTTAATATACTTCTTTTTCTGCTTTCCCATTGAATTAGTATGTTGGGTGATTTAGTGATTTCTGTTTGGACCTAGCCAATGTCTGTTACAATTTACATCAAGACAGTCGTAAAATTAAAACCATAAATAAGTGGTCTGACAGATTCTTTCAATATTAGCTTAATTCTTGCTCTGGCTTATCAAGGGTGATATTTATTATAAGCCTAAAGGGCATGGAATTAAAACCCATATGAATTAGCAGAAGAATCCAAACCAGCAGTAGAAGTCGATTTCATAGCCCATGCGCTTCCTTGCATAGCTAAGTAGGAAGGTTATGTCATTAGAGCCAATAAAACAGCTTTGGGATAGATGGGAGGAAGCAAGAAAAGCATGTTGAACATCTATGTAAAATACATTCTTACACCTAGGAGCTGAAGAGCAGGAAGCAGCCTCCACAAGTTTGTGTTTAGATGTTTTATCTCGATGCACACACAGTAAATTCATCCAAACAGCAGGTGATATTCCCACATTAACTGTCCATTTCCCCTCTGTCTCCACAATAAACTGTGGGAAAGTCTTTCTGGTGGTCTTCTAAAATAAAAAATTGCTGTCTTGATAAAGAGAGCATTTTAAGTCAGGAGCCTGTTAGAGAGCTACTTGCAGGAGGGAAGCAAACACTTGTCAAAGGGCTCTTACTGCCAGTACTGTAATGGGAGTGGATATTGCGTGGATGAATTTCTTGTGAAGAGAGAATGACTGGAGGTTGGTTTTGCTCACATTTTGAGATTAGAGCTCTCTAGATACCATGTGGGTGCAGGACTCTGGGCTTGGCCTTCACCAAAGGCCAGACTATAAACCCTGTGCTGGGATTTTGAGAATTTCACAGGTGGAAGGAAGATGATTTATGCCTCTCTTTGGAGCTGGAGAGCTGGTTATGCCATGCTTTTCTCCCTGTCTTTTCTCAACAGATCTATTTGCTTTGATTTTGTGCTTTCACACCTCATTCTGTTAGAACTGAGAGTTGAGACAAAATTCACATTGCAGGAATTTAAATTCTTTTTGTCTGTTTTTTGCCTTTGTAAAGGGATGCACAGGCTCTGAAATGCCTCTCTCTCTGCCTTTCTTGCTGCCATAGTCTAAACTGTGTCCTGTGTAACATTAAAATGTGCATTCAGTGCTCATCTTTTTCTAGTAGGGGTAGCACCCTTTGCATAGCAGTTCTTTGTACAACCTCCTCCTCTGGAAAAAACGATACAGAAAATCTCCGGGGCAGTTCATCAAAACAAATGTATGAAATCTTCAGGCTCTTTTCCTAAAAATAGGCCTTTCCTCTATATGAACACAGACATATTCCTGTAAGGAAATTTTCCTGAGACATATCTGACAAGCATTTCCTTCTGTGCTCCAGGTAATGAAAATCTTCTACTTCATTGATTTGGGATCAACATTTCTTGCTTTGAACATGAGCTTGGACTTGTATTCTAATAACAGAATATTTTCATTCTGGGTTTCGGGAAATACCTTATGCAGGCAAGAATTCTTAACAAGTCCTGCAACACCCACGTTTGACAAGAGTGCCGGGAGTCATTCAGATGTTCAGAAGAGAAGTTTGTTTCTTTTGAACCTGGATATAGGATCATAGCTTCACAATGCTCCCACTAAAGGAAAGTATTGAAGTTAAAGATTTATTAGCTGTCTTTAAGCTGCTGATCCTGTAGTAGTTTTGTGCCTTTTGAAGGAGTAACTGTGTAATTCCTTCTCACAAAGAATACTTCCTGCAGCACTGTCCCTGCAAAGGAGCAGGAGGAAAGCCATACAGCTGCCTGCTCTGTTCGTGTACCAGAAGGAAAGAAGGGCTCACAGAAGGACCAAAGCCTGGTGGTGAGCTAATCTCAGTATCACCTGCTTTTCCTCTCTTGAAGAGAGGAGGAGCCCAGTCCAGTCCTCCAATCATATCGCCCTTGGATTTGGTCCCATTTTAAGGCTTAAGTGCATATTGGTTATGGTTACCAGCTTCAGGGGTGCTTCAAGTGGTCCTCAATGCCATCACACATCTCCCTTATCAGTTTACCTTCATTTACCTGCTTCCACCTGCAAATTGGTGGTGTTACTCCTTTTCCTCTTGAGTGCAGTCAGTGAGTGTGCCCTCCTACTTAGCCCTGTCTGATTTTCCTGTGACCTTACAATGGTTTATGTCATAGAATAGATGCATGCGACACCTAGGTCTGCTGCTTCCTCCATAATTCTGCATGTTCAGCACTAGGGTTGGGTTCTGCTTGTCTTGGTGGTACTGGGCATCTCATTGACTTCAACAGAAACATGCTAGTAGTGAGGTGATGCTTGTGTTGTGTCAGAGGTCAGAATTTGGCACCTAGTAACTTCCCCTCTGGGGAATGAACATATATATATATATATGTGTGTGTGTTTGTATATGTAGGGCTTTTTTTGCTTCCCACCTACCTTTCCTTTGCACACTCCCTTCCTCAGAGAATTTCATAAATAAATTACTGATGATCTAGGCATAGAGGAGCAGACTGAGAAGTAGGATTTAAAAATAGTTTGATGCCTATAAAATGGATCATTTTCACAGTTAAACTATATTTGCTCTTGTCTCAGAGGAATGTTGAAAGTGGAAGGAAAATGTTTTTGCTACAAAAATTATTGGCAATTTTCAACAAACACAAAAGTATTGGAAGTACTTGGGGTTTTTTGTTTCTGAATTCTTCCAATGTGAAAGTTAAACCAAGATACATAGTTGTTTCCACCAAATTCAGTTTCAACATTTGTATATGTTCTTTGGGCTCTGTTATTTATTTGGGAAATCACAGTTGTCTCTTTAAAAATGTAAATGCAAATGGAAGATCTAAATAAAGGGCTTGCCTTGCTTTTAGAAAGCCTGTGCATGAGCTAGTTTGAGAACAGGAACAGTCTAACACAGCAGTACAGAACCTGGCACAGGCTGCAAACCTTCCCAGGAAGCAGCAGGGCAGATTTACAGTGTGTGGGCATCCCCACGCTCGCCTGTGATCAGTTGTTTAATCATGACACTATTTTGTGATTGCTTGATGGCTGTTGCATTTTGGAAAGAAAACACAAATGAATCAGATTCTCTTATGCTTCCAGCCAGACAAACATCCCAAATCCCACAAACTTCTACTTGGTCTCCATGAGTCTCTGTAACTATGAGGAACAGAAAAAGAATTGCTTACAAAATAAATGTACTGCAAGGTGAATCCAGCTCAACATTTTCTTGGTTCTCTTCTGGGTTACAGGCTAGCAGTATCATTCACATTGCAGTAACTCACACACAAGTTTTCAGTCAAACTTAAGAAAGGTTGAGATGTTCAAGCATCGGTCCCAGGTGGTACCCACCAAAGACATCACATCTTGTGTTAGCTGTTGCTTTGGAGAGCGCAAGGCAGGTGGGAGCTGAGCTGACAGATTCTCTGAGATTGGCCCTGGAAACACAATCTTAGACCATGCCAAAAACTTGTGGGTTTGTGTTTTAATTAGCTATCCCCAGTCTTCAGTCCTTCATTCATGCCATCCACTGTGTTATGGCATCCAAATCAAGGGACTGATTTAGCTGAAAACCTGTTCTCCAAAAAAACAGTAGGGTGGGAGGGTTGTGCTTCAGCTGAGTGGGTATTGTTTGCCTGCGCAACCATCTGTGTGGCCACAGAGCAGGTGTGGTGCTGCCACAGGAGTGAGCAGGGCAAAGGCTGCTGTTCTTGCAGAGTTTGTTACCTCTTATTTCCAGATGAAAAGGCTGTGGTATTTGCTGTGGGAAGAAGAATAGTCTGTGGCTTTGGAGGATGTCTCGCAGGAAAGTCACATAGATACCCTTTATCTTCTTTTGGAGATTGTCCTTTTCATGCAAAAACAGTTTTCAGTTTTGCAGGTAACCTTTGCAGGCATTGCTATATCAAAGATTGGAGTTTAGATTTATCATATCTGTGTTTAGACCTGTCACTCTTTACACCATGATGAATCAGGGGAGACAGACTTTTTTTGCCTGTTAAGCTTGAGGGTGACAGATCAGCTGCTGGTCACTGCTCTCAAGTCTGATAAACCACCCATCCAGTCTGCCCTGTTGTTTCACAATAGACTGCTTTTTTCTGTATTGAAATATCTGATGAAGAGGAAATTTAAACACACAATATATTACTTCAATAAATATATAGAAAAGCATTTATATACAAAGTTTTACCCTCTTTGTTTTCTGAGGTTCACAGTCGGAGTTCTATCTCAGCCTGTGTTGCCACACTGCCAGATTACCTTGCAGAAGCTGCGTTGTATAATGTGTAAGAGTTGAGCAGTCCTGCAGCAGGATTGCAGGTATTGACAGAGATGGTCCTGCACATGGAATCCAGGTATGGCAAGTACTTGTATTTCATTCTTCAGGCATTTCAGAGCCCTTTATTTGGATGGGAGTTTCTACTGAATTGAGCTTCTTAGGAAGGCTGAGTGAGGTGTCTGCATTTCTCTTGACTTGCAGTGAGGTTAAATGATTCATTGAATGACATTCAGCAAGTCCTTGTCACTCCCTGTCCTACTCAGCTCCACTTCCCCTTCTGATATCCTGCCATGGTCAGAGATGTCTGGTGTTTATCAGAGATGAATATGTTAGTTTAGGCAAGCGATGCTGCTATAAATAAGGTATGAACTTGTAATTGGAATTGATCCCATTTTTGTAGCTGAATGAATTGCCACCTCTCTGCATAGCTCATCTGCATAGCCTGGATGGAAGTTTTCACATTCTTAAATATTTTTTACCGGAGCCATTTAATACTAATATATTTTATTGTGTTGGGGGAATGGGTTCATGAACATGAACATAGTTGCTTTCAAAAGTTCAGCTGATGAATGGTAACTCAATAATATTCTGTAGCTCAAGCATCACAGTATGTGAATACACTTAAATTTCACTTTTTGGCTTTGTCTGCAACTCTTGAGATACTCTTCTTGGTTCCTAGCAAAAGACCAGCTGGTTTTTTCTGTTGGTCCTTCACTTCCTTGAACCTCCTCTCAGTGCTGCTTTCTGTCTCTTGAAACCAAGCATGCCATAAGCTTTCCTGAGTGGAATGGCCAACCCAGTGAACATCATGGTTACTGTGTGTGCATTGGTATGTCTGTAACACGAGAGAGGGCAAATTTTCAGCAGAGTGTGGGTTTGCTTCATTTCCTGATGGAAACAAGTCCCTACAGTTCCATTCCAGTCCATTCACTCTTATGGTGGAACCTTTGGAAGCCACACAGTGCCTCAGCTGGAATGTCTGCAGCCCAATGAATGGAAGGCATGGGGGCTTTATGCCATAAACCAAATTTAGCTGCTGTGGTTATTTACTATCAGAATTTCAGTATGGATGGATCAAATTAATCTAGAATAACTTGATCTTTTCTGGTATTCTGTTTGAAATATGTAATGGTGGAGGGTCCTCCATTTATCAAAGGTCATTAAATGGGTTGAAAAGTAAAAAAAATAAAAAGGGGACATCAAAGGTCTTAGTAACATGAAGCTGAAAGAGAGGTGCCAAAAGGGATGGAGTTGTGAATCTGTTCCAAGCTCCTGTGCTTCTTGGTTTGTGTGATGTTTCCAGGGGGTTACAAGTGAGGGTGACCATGAATTGGTACCTCTGTGCTGAAAGTACTTCTTGGTTAGTTTTACATCTCATTTCCTTTGAATTTCCCGCAAAACTTTAGTTGACTCCTCATACAGGCTTCACAGCTAAATGCTAGCAAATGCCAAGCCAAAATGAAAGTAGAAGGGAAAAAAAAAAGTGAAAAGCCAGAAAAAGAAGACTGAGAGTAGTTGCCATTTAAAGGAAAAAAATCCAAAAACCAAACTAAACCCAGCCACAAAACCCATAAGGGCTGTAGAGTGTCCATGTGTACTGGTCATGAATGTTGCACTGCTCAAGACAGCACTGCAGTTGGGAGTAACACTGTGGATCTCTTGGTGGTGAGTGCATGGACATCTTCAGAAGAAACACAATTTATATTATGTAATACTGTCAGTGTGACCTTTGAGGGAAATCTCTGAAGACGTGTGTTTGTTAGCAAATGTTCTTCCTCCATCCAGTTTGACCACGTTTATCCCCTTCCCGCATGCTGTAGACCCCCTGCAAAGACCAGCTCTCCCCTTCCACAGCAGAGGGAGTGAGCAAAGTGCAGTTCCCCCTTGCTCCATGTCCTGCTGCTCTGTGCTGCACCACAGGGGCAGGCTCTATGCAGGGAGCCTTCCTCTCCAGGAGCCCTGGCACTGCATCCCTGAGGTCCAACAGCGAGCAGTTCTGCCCTGCTGCCTGGGAAATGCCAACTGCTGAGACACTGAATATTCAGGCTGAACCCATGGCTTAATACAAGGGTGAGAAATCATAAAAAGGAGTGCTCTTTGCTATATCTGCCTCTTTCTCTTGCAGTATTTTTTAAATGGCGGAGTTGTGCCAAAAAGATACAAGTTGTCTTTGAAACAATTTTTAAGTGTAAATGTGACATTTCCTCCACTAATCACACTTCCTTCAGATGAAAGATAATAGAGTTGTCTAACTAGCTCAGCCCTGGGTCTTTGCTGGAGTAGTTATCCAGAATGAATTAGATCTATAGTGGTGGTTTTAAAAATTATTTTATTTTTCTTTTCTTTCTGTTAAGTTCTAAGCTGATTTAGCATCTCAGTTTGAGTGTGAAAATATTCTAAAATGCAGACGGATCAGTGATTTATATGTAGTACCCAGCATCCTTCTGGATGCCCAGTCCTCATTTTATTTTGAGTTGATATCATAAGAAATACTTAAGTCAGAGAATGTACTGTGGTTTTTTTTTCTCAGAACATTAAAAATCCATGCTAATTTCATTTCTGCTAATTCTAAGTCTCAGGACAGCTTTAATTAAAATATAAATGACACAATATTTTTAGTGTGGATTGTGTGTAATTGTGGTTAATGCTTTTTTATTATTAATTTTTTATTCTTGAAAATTCATGTGCACGTGTGCTCATTTCCATCTTCTCTAACCAAAAGCAAACCACTCAATGCCTTTAGCCAGATGGATTTCAGAGCAGCCCAGTCTTATATGGTAATGACTCAACAACTTACTGAACCCAGTTAGCAGCTTTATAGATCATGACTCAAAGTACCTCATAGTTAAATTTCATAACAGTCCCACTTAGATTATCTCACATCCTCCATGTAACTGTTCATTAAAGGCAGTCATGCCTTCTCTCAGCAAAGGAGTGATTCACCATTAATATTTCTAAGTCTTGATCTCCACACTCTGCTTCTTTCCAACCTTGCTTTTCAGTGTTCAAAAGCCAGCAGTCAGCTTGGGCTAATGTCCTACCATACAGGAGAATAGTTAAAGGCAATGATTTTTAACAAATTAGTCTTTAATGGCAGTAACTTCCTAAGCATTTTTGCTATATTTGATGAAGTACTGAGAATGAGCTTACAAACGCAGTCCTCCTTTCTGAGGACGTGCATTATGTTTGTAAGAAGGGACAATTTCACTTGCACAGAATAAAATCTGGGCTAGAACAGAGGCCCTGTGAAGTACCCTACATACCTAAGACCAGCTCAGGCCACTGATCTCAGGCTTATGTGATGGCAGAAGACATTGCAGTGTTGCAAAATTCAGCTGTCATAGCAGTTTTTGCTTACCTCTTCTCTTGCTGTCCTGTTCACATTCATTCATTTCCTAACTAAACTGGCATATCATCATTTTTAAGAAGAGGGTCTGACTGGCTGCTTCTGCTCATCAGTTTTAAAAACATTGCTACCAAGGGACCTGTCCCTCTTGTTTTATGAAACATCAGCTGGATCCTCAGTTGGCAGAAAGAGATGTCATCCCATTGCCTTCAGTGGGAATAGGTCAGGAGCGTTGACTCAGCAGCTTTTGGGGACAGCTGGACAGGGTTTTTCCTCTCCCTTATATCTGAATCTCATTTAGATGTGCAGCATGGTTTTACATGAACTTGGGGGAGTAAAGGAGGATGTGCATTACTGTTTACGTGGATTCAGTGAATTACCAGCTTGTGATTTTAGGCCGTTTTCACATGTGTTTTTCCTGGCAGGCTAAGTCTTGTTTTGTGCTGTTCTCATCCCTGCACTGTGCTGGCAGAGTGTCTGGGGAGGCCATTCAGTGACTCAGATTAAGAATTTGGTCATTTTTCAGCCCCATCAGTTTGCTGTTGTGGTTCATCATATGTGCAGCCAGTCAGGCAGATGTGCTGGTTTAGGTGCAGTAGGGCAAATCTGAGAAGCACCTGGAAATAGGATTGGAGAAGGATTTGTGCAAACACCACTGCTGCTTGGTTTTATTGCCTCAGGCAGGTGCTACTGAAATGCTTCCAGTTTGTGGAAAAGAAAGTAGATACAGACTCAACCTTTAAAAAATAAAAACAACAACACCAACAACAAAACTGAAAGATTGATCCAACACAGTATGGATCTAACCATGGGCTTTGTAGGTGGATGCTGAGCCTCATCCAGATTCTTACCATGCTTCCCTGTGGAGTTTCTGTAATGTGTTGTGAGATATACAGAATCAGAACTGAGATCTGTTGAGATACAAGAGACTAAGTTTGTCCCTGCAAGTGCAGATGTGCCAGTAATATAAGAAAGCTTTCATCTAGCTTAGAAGTGCTTATAAATGTTTTGACTGTCCAAACCCTTGCAACCTGTGTTTGGACTAGTGCTGCAACCTCTATGATGGGTCAGGGGTAAGATCCTTTTAACCTTTTCCCAAGTGGATGCTAAAGTAAAATCACAATAGTGTCAATTATCATGATATACTGTGGATGAAAAGTGTGTGGGTTTCAGGAACAAGTTCTGCAGATGTCTCTCTCTCTTTCTCTACTTCATGCTGCTCAGCAATCTGATTTTACTGAGTTGTCCAAACTATCTCTGTGTCTTCACCTTTTGATAGAGACTAGAGTGCAAAATGTCACAGGGTTATTCTAGTCTCCATCTTCTCAGTAAGGGCTAGAGCGTAATTTCTGACATCTCTTCCATTTTAGGGAAGTACATTCTCTCACTGAATGAACACACATGGCACCTGGCTTGGTTCAGCCATCTCTGCAGAGAGAAGGTGTCACTGGCTGGGGCATTTGTCCGTGTCAGTGCAGTGGAGAGACACAGTGGATGCAGAAGGGAGCATGAATAGCTCTGCAACCCTCTCAGCACTGAATGTCCCACAATTTTCATATTCTTTGGTACTGAGTATGTATTCAAACATAATGTTAGAACACCAGCCATCCTGGCTAGGTATGTCAAAATAGGCAAAGTAGAGGACAAACTCTGCTGATTTTAATGGAGTGAACCTCCTCAGGACACTTGGCAAGGCAACTGTTCAGGTATAACTCCCTGTAATCTCAGAAGGAATGTCTCCTTCCTTGTAGGTTACTGTAGTTCAAATGAAGAAGGTCTACAAGCAGAGATGATGGTTTCTAAGGTCATGCCACCAAATTGTTGCATCTAATGTATAATTCCACTCATGTTTTCTATAACTCTAAAGTAATGTAAGAATAACTTGAGTTCATTTCAGTTAGCAATCTGAGTTAATGGTTTCTGTGTGTGACCTACACTGAATTACCTACAAGTAAGGCAGGTTTGTGGGACTGTGGTGCTGGAACCTGTGGCATGTAGGTCTTTCTGCTATGATTCAGACAGTCATGTCAAGAATGTAATTTCTTTTTGAGGGGAAAGGAGAGTAAGCTTAAATTTGGTTAAGAGACTCTCCAGTTCAGGGAAGAACAGACTGCAGTACATTCAAAAGTAGTATGTGCCCCCATTAAGCCATTTTTTGTTACTGTACAGGATAAGTAATAAATAGTTTATTTGTTCCTTGGCAGCTTCATATTTCATGTAAGAACAGAAGAACACCTATGCAATGGCACTTCTATGAGATTGAAAATTATTTAGTAAACTTCAAGGATTCCCAAAAACTAGTGGTCTTATCAGTCCAAGCAAACTTGTGAAGGCTGGTAACAAAGCTAGCCTTTCCATCAATGGCTAGGAATGTATCACAAAATCACAAAATATTCTGGGTTGGATATACACACTTACATACACATACTCTTATGCAAGTAGATGGGGTTATTATGGTGGCTTCTCATTCTGTGCTGTGGAAGGCAGTGTAGGTAGGGAAAGTGAGAGGTGGCTCCTTCCTCACAGCCATTGTCTACATGAGGAATAGGCTCAGTAAGTGAGTACAGAGCAGCAAGTGAGTGAGGACAGGAAGGCCAGGATAACATGTAGGAATATGAGGGGAACATGGCTGCTTATTCAGAGCATTGTATTGGGGCTCCACGAGTTGAGATTTCTAGGTGTTTCTATTAAGAGATTAGCTGATCTGCAGTATATCCAAGGACATACCATTTCCTCTGTATTTTTTCAGTCTCACCACCTGCAACAGGGCACAAAGTTGATCAGCTTCTATGTCAGAGGGCCACAGTCCCCAGAGTGGGGCCAACCAGGCAATCTTGATTTAGAGATTGGTATCTCAGATGTCTCCTAGTCCCTGGACTTCCCAAAACTGCTTTGGGGTGAAGAACCTCAACAGGCTAGTTTGCAACATTGTTTTGTTTGTTTTGTTAGAAGAAAGACTTTGCCCTTATTTTAAGGTTGTCTGTGGTTTCATGTGAACTTGGAAAGCTGAAAGCAAAGGGTTAACCTCTTGATATAAACTCAGAAATGTTTAAAAGAAAGAATGCAGTTCAGCCTATCAAAGATATGCAGCGTCTTCTGTGGCTGTTCCTTAAAGCTTTCCTAAAGCATCTCTCATCCCTGAAGCAAATGGGACAAGCAGTTGAGTGACATTCCTCTTTTGGGATGCTGTCTCATGGAGTGGACTTCTCTGTGTCTTTGCTTGTTTGTTTTGTTGGCTTAGGCAGTGAAAGGTAACTGAGCAGCACTTTGCTTTCCTATGTGCACTCTTTCAACATTGGCCCACAAGGCTAATGATAGGGTTGATGGTCTAAAGAGCTTACATCACTTTCAGGGGATAAAAAAATACAGGACGTGTCTTAAGTTGGAGCTATAGGGAGCTATCTTTGCTACTCAAGTAACTTTCTGCATTTTAAAGGCTGTTACATTACGTTATGCTAAAGAGTTGAAGAGTACTGCCACCTAGTTCATCCTCCTACTCCAAAACAGGATCAGCTCTACTTATAGCATTCCTGACAGACACTTGTATAACCAGTCCTTTAAGACTTCCAGCAAAGGGGAGTCCAACCGCCTTTCCAAGTGAATTCTGAAGCTGAACATTTCTGCAATATGAGCTCATTACTTTTTGTCTCCAGCTGCTTGTGAATGTTGATGAAAGATTAGTACTCAACTCTGTGCAGCAGCATTTTAGGTATTTAAAGGATGTCTTCATGCTTTCTGTTCTTTAGGCTGAGCCACCTGTATTCTCTCAGTCTTGCCTTGTAACTTGGGCTGCCCAGCAATGTCACGGGTTCACCTGCAGCTCATGGTTCTGTGTGGTCCTTAGATGCTTTGAGCAGTGCTGCTTTTCACCCAGCTTTCACTTGATCTGGTTGAACTGTATCCTCACATTTGTTCAGTTTGTTGGGATTATTCTAACCTTGTCTTCAGTTATACTTAGAATTTTTCCCAACTTAAGATAATATGCCAGTTAACAAACACTTCTGCTGTGTCACCTCTTCCATTAGTGAAAGTATTCCATCATCCAGGAGCCAGATTGAAGAACCCTACAAGAATGATCCTTCAGATTTGGCTGAACTGGGGATAATTGCTCCCAGAAACAACAAATTATTGACAAGTACTACAGCTACTTGCAAGATCACCTTTTTGTAGTAATCACCAGTATTGATCACCAGTTTTCTCATCCATCTATATGCAATTCCCTCTACGGTGAAATATTTAGGAAGACAGATTTTTAGTGCCTCATTTTATGAACTGGATTTAGTAACTTTTTTGGTTTTTTTCACTTTTCATTATATTGCTTAATTTTTTTTCCTAAAATTTTGCAACTTTGTCTGAAACTAATTGTAGCTGCCAGTGGAACCATGTTTTGTGACATGTTGATCTTAGACCATTTTTTCTTAACTGGTTTAACTCACTGTGACTCCAAGTAACTCTCCATATTACTTCCTGCAATTTATCATTTCACTTATTGATGATTGATTTATTAGCCTGTTATCCCTTCATAGATGGAAATTAGGTTGTTTTGACTAGATTTAATCAATATATCCATGTTTTATATTTATTTTTTTAAGTTTTAAAAAAATTTCCATTGTGTGCTTACAAACCATTTCACAGATTCACAGAATAATCCGAGTTGGAGGGGACCCACAAGGAGCATCAAGCTCAGCTCTTAAGTGAATGGCCCATACAGGGATAAAATGCACAACCTTGGCATTATTAACACCATGCCCCAACTAACTGAGCTAATTAGCTGCAACAGAGTTTTTCTGGGAAATTAAAGTAAAAGCAAATTGTTCATAGTTTCTGTGGCTTCCTAGCTTTGTGGGTTTTTTTCTCCATTTCCAAAAATAAGCACTCTAACCTTTTTGAAACATTTGGTACCTTACTTGTCCTCCGTGAACTCTCAAAGACAACTGATAACATCCTTGAGAGTCCTTCTGCTCATTCCTAAAGTGCTTTAGGGCAAAGTTCGTGTCTTGGACAATTTGAGAACGTTTGGTTTACTCTAATGCTCCTTGTGAATTCCCTATTCTGGGCTGAGATCTTATTCCTTCTTTGTTGATACTAATTCCTGCTAGTGGGAGGATTGCTTGGCCTTTTTTAGAAAAGTCATAGCAAAAATGGTATTTTGATCTTCCTAGTGTAATGCCTCAGTGGCTTGCTTTGCTTTCTTGAGTGGCAGACCAATAATTTTGTTTTACCGACAGAATGATGCATTTCATTTTGTGCCCTGACTTTTTAATCTTCATGCCCACAGAATGTTTTATTGCATGATGCTCATATATTTTCTCACTGTAGGAGGTGTGCACTATGCATACTTCCTACCATATACACATTTTTTATTTTCATAAAGAGCAACCGTAATATTAAGGGGGCAACATGCCAAACATGACAGCTAGAGTTTTCCAAATGAATGCTCATTTTGATAGTTGTTAAAATTCTAGCCAGTGCACCTCATTGGCATATGTTGTCATCTTTTGGCTAGTTTCAATAGTGCTGCAATATTTCCCCCATTGTTCCATTCAAAATAACCAGGAAAACCTCACCTACAAGATCTGGACTCTTTGTCTCTCATGGTCCAAATGTACAAAGGGGATCTGGCAAGAGAAAAGTTTAACAGCCTGACAATTTTCCAGTGTGTTAACAGTAGTTGAATCTGCTGGCCAGTAGTTATGCTTGCTCTGAGGACTTTTCTCTGAGTTGTCTTTCCAAGGCAGCAGCAGTCAGAAAAACGATGAGAACAGGTTTCTTGTGGCTGTCTGTGTGGAACCACTCTATCCTCAGGGAGGGAAAGTGGTGGATTTCTGCATCTCCAAAACAAATCCAGTTAGCCAGATTAAGGCTTGTAAACCTGACAATTCTGAGAGGAAAAATAACTTATGAACTGGAAGGACATAGCAAGCAACACTTAATTGTGCAAGTGGCTGCAGGGTTTTCACCAGCTTTGACAGATACTGTAAGCAGCCCCATTGAGAAACCCCCTCTACTTCCACACACAGAGCTATAGATGGTTTTAAGTTTCCTTCTGACCAGTGGAGCAGGTGCTTTTAATGTATTGCTTTTCCTCAAAAAAAAAAAAAAAAAGAAAAGGTGCAAGTGATTTCTTTTAACCTCTGCTTTCTGTTTTAAAGACCCTCTTGTCTTCTAGTCTCAGGTTAACTCAGCTGATCCTCCTGACTTCTTGTCCCCATCCTGTTTTCTCCTGGTTTAGGCTTAGTTTATCAGTTAAGAAACATATTTTGTTATCCTGATGTTGTCTCTCCCCTGCCCTGTCCATTCTGTATTGGATGAGTTCCTTTTCCTGCCATAGCCTGTTTTGGTTTCAGGACTGCTTCACTGTACAACTGTGCAGTGAAGAAGGCTGACTGGAAGTGTGGGTGAATGGGAAGGGCAACTTGGAAGAAGGGTAACTCAAAGGGTCTGTGCCTGCACTTGCCCAAGCCCCCTCTCTCTCATCAATTTTCTGTGGGACCTTGGACAAGTCATTTAGGTTCTTATCTGAGTCCAGAGCCATGCCCATCTTTACCTCACAGCAAGTGTAAAAGGACCTTAAACACCTTTCTCCTGGGCCTGGTGAGGACAAAACGACTAATCTCAGTGAAGAAATCTATACAAGAGTCTAAAACAGCATTCAGGCCTTCTCATGCACTTGTCTGTCATCTAGACCCTGATTTCTGCTAGTGCTCAGTGGAGATACATCTAATCAGCTGTCACTACCATCCATCTTCATTTCTTAGGAGAATGAGTTGTTTTAAATTCTTATATAAATTCCCTTTTTACTTGATTATGAAATATGTTTTAATTTGACAGAAATGTTATTTTTAGTAATACTTTTTGTAGCCTTTAGTATTAACATCTAGTTGGCAGAAAAAACTGCTAAATATTTATACTTCTTGTCTTTGATCTTTCACTCAGAAGAACTGAAAAGGTATCACACTTAACATTTTTATTATAAATATTTTAGAAAGCATTTTAAAGAGTCCAAATTCACCTCTCATGTTGGATTTATTCGAAATGTTGGGATGGGTTGTCACTCTTAAGTACAGGTAGTACACTGGTTGGAAACTTTAGAGTGATCCTGCTGTGGCTAAGGGCCAGAAATGGAATTATTAACATCACAGTTTGACAGGAGGAGGACCAAAGCTTCTTGTATCCTCTTACTCACACGTAGTGGCTCAGAGGGAGATGAATACAATGCCTGTGCACAAGAAGCACAGCTCTACAAAGTGTGTCTTCCAGAGCTGCTCTTTGCAAACAGGTTGTGTTCCCTCATCCTCTCCAGTACAGACAATTGCCCTGGAAGGGCACAACAGGGTTGTGAATGAGATACCTGAGTCACAAAGTTCTGCCAGAACCACAGAGCCTGTTGCTGCCGCAGAGACCTTCTTCCACCGCTAAATTAACAGGGATTTAGGAGGTCAAGAAAAATTTGGAGAAAGCAGGAGAACCAGCAATGGAGAAAATATGTTGATTTATGATAGGTTTACTCACTGAAAATGTGACTTTTCCTAAGAATTTCCTGGTTGGTAGCCAAAATACTTCAGCTGCCAGCAGTACCAGGACTTCCAGGTAATGTGTGCTTCTGTTCTCCTCAGTATGTCAATATCAGCTATGCCAGCCAAGTTTCTTTTCCAGAGAGAGGGCTGATCCATCATAGGAACTTTCTGCCTTGGCCTCTCATGGGAAATGCAGTCCTGCCATGGTTGGTGAACTAAACAGGGAAGGAAAAAGTCAGGAATCTTAATGGCAATTCCCCTGAGACAGAATATCCAAATTGAGTTATTTTGTTCTTTTGTTTGCCCGGTTAGAGAGTGTTTAAGTCTCCAGTGGTCAATTTTTAAACAAATAATGAAAACTATTACTCCTTGCATTCTATTTTGGTGAAAACAAGATCAGACTTTGAAAAGACTTTGACGTTAACCTTTTTCAGTCAAACCTAGGGAAAGTGAAGCAAATTCAAACCCTGTGCTGTTCACAGAACAAGTCTCATGCTGAGACTATAGTTTTTTCTCTCTTACTTTCAGCATCCAGTTATTTTTCTATGTTTAGTACATAAAAATAAGTCTCAAGTACTTTACCAATCAACCTTCTTTAATTTGCCACTGCAATGGGTTGAAGTTATTTCACTGGATTTTTTATATATATATGAGAAAGTTTTCTTTCTCCCATCTTTATTTCACCTGTGCAGTCTTTGTATCCTGTCATGGTGATAACTTTGAAGAAAAAATAGGGGTTTGTACCCTATTCTGAGTCTCACAGGTTTGCACATGTTCTGATCTTTGTGTGCATGGCTTTCTTCCATTGTTCAAAGGCTCAGCCTTGGGAAGTTGAGAGACTCCTTCCATGCGTAGTGTTGGATTTATGTGGTATGGTGAGTGCTCTGTGGTTACTCTGCTCAAAGTTAAGCAAGTCTTGAAGGTATTCAGCCTCTCGCCCACTCTCGAATCTTCCTGCATTTAGAGCAGGATTTTGAACTGAATCACTCAATGGATTGGTGAGCCCCTGAAAACAGAAGAGGCCCAGTGTGAAGTGAATGCACAAAGTTCACCTTGCAAGAGGGACAATTCTCAGTCACATCCAGCTTTAAATCCACCTTAAATTGATTGGTCAGTGTTGGCATTGATCAAATATGATGGGAATTCTGTCTCCTGAGTTCGATAGATGATTTTCCCAAAGAGATGGAGGTTGGAGGACAAGCAGTCATCACCAATGCTGGAATCCATCTCCTTGAGAAATTATTTCATACCTGCTTTACAGCCATTGATCATTGCCTTCTTCAAGGAATCAATGAGTCACTGTCTTTACAATTAAAAGAAAAAACACAATCCCAAATCCCAAGGCTTTGAATGTTTTTTTTGCCCTTTGGTGGCAGCAAAAGTCTGTGTCACAGTTGGCTCATGATCCTGTGGGTACTCTAAATTTTTTTTTTAGTATAATGGAGAATGGTACTTTTCTTCTTCACCCTCGTGATATTTCATTGCTGCCTGCATGTAATGGATTCCATTACTTCTGATGCTGTGAGACTTAAGAGCTTTTTAATAGGAAGTGCTTGGATCTGAGATGGGTTTATCTGTATCCTTGGCTGGTTACTGAGAGGATGCACAAGGGAAATGCTCTCTCAATTTCTTGTATAACTCTGTCTGTTTAGAGTTCCCTCTGCTTGGGAGCTGGCAGAACAGAGCCCTGCAATGCTCATGGTAGTTCTTTTGTTGGCATCTGTCAACAAACCAAGGTGATCTGTTGAAATAAGAAAAGGTCTTTATGGGCCAAAGTGCTCAGCCAAAGCACAACTAATTGCTCCAACTGTTCCATTAAACATTTAGTGAGTACCTTAACAGCCAGGAAACTTTCAAGTGGAGCCTGTGAAAGATTTTTTGTCAGTATTTATCTATTTGTATCTGTTCCTGAATACAAGAAATTAGTTGATAGATTTAGGCAGAAAAGGAAATAATCATCAAAGCTTTTGAATTCATCCAATGTTTTTGAATACTGGACAATGACTTAGATTGTACTTGTGGCTATCTAACAGTGTCCAGTGACTGAGAAGCTGAAAGTCCTTTCATTTTTCATCCAGTTTTCACTTTCTAAACTAGAAGGTGTTATTTATGTCTTTTGCCATTGTATCCCATACTGTGCTCTTTATCTCAATAATCTGGCTATTAACAGAATTTTGACTTTTTTTTCTCTACATGAAGAGAGAAGCTTAAAATGGAATTAATACTAAAGAAAGAATGAAAAGGTCAAGCAGGTTTCAGGTTTGGTATTCAGATACAGATTTCACCAAGTCCAATTAGAAAAGAGCAAAAAGTCCATTACTGTCTCAGTTTTGTGAAATAGAAGAAGAATATTTCAGTCCAATCATCAGTCAGTGAACATGCATCTCTTTTGAAGTGACCACCAAAAAATATCAAATAAAGTTGACATTCTAACATGCATTTATTGACCTGAACTTTTTTTGAAGCTGAACCACCCTTCTGCCAGGTGTCAGCTGGAGAAGGTATGCAAGAGAAATGGCCGTTTCCTTCTTTCTGTGGGTTTAAAACAATTCTTTCATCTGGAGGTGATCTAATGCCTTTCACTGGCATCAAAATCACCTTAAACAAAAACATGTCCCTTTTTTTTAAGAATACGCTGTGTGTACAGTGTGCTCTTTCAGAGAGATGAGGTATTAGCATTTGAAAGGATGGATGATAATGCGTATTTTGGAAAGACCTTTGTTCAGAGAATTACCTCTATATTCTATGTGCATATCACCATGGTAATTGAAATATTTGCCACTGATGAGAAGGTATACAGCACAAGCCTTTTGCCATTTCCCATGATGTGGTTTCTAGCAAAGAGTGCTATTTGTCAGTTTAAAATTTTTGGTAGGATATTTAGCAGTTGTGCCTACTGTCACAGAGATGGATGTGGTTTGAAAGCATGAAACAAAAAGAAACAGGTAATGACATCTTCTTGCAGTTTAATATTCTTCCCCATTTCCACTTAAAATGTGAGCCATTCTGGAACTGCTGGAGCCACAAAGCAAGACCAAAACTGTGCTCTCTGCATGGCTTTGTCAATTAGGATGCTGGTAACATGAAACAGTTTATTCCTTTCTTCCCATCATCACTGCTTTTGGGACATTGTTGCAAACAAAACAAGCCTGTCTCTTCCCTGAGGTAATTTCGTGCGTGTGAGCTCTGTGAAGAGTGTAGCAGTCACTGAGTAGTGTGTGAAGGTTTATGTAAGGGAATTACATGATGAATCTTATGAAGGCATATAGGATACACATTTCCACAACAGGAATATCCTTGAGGAACCTCATTAACATGACTCACTTAACAGAGAGAAAAAATCTCAAATGCTTGCACTCACTATCATGTGTGCACATCTTTCATTTTAAATAGTATTCTGTAGGAAAAGGTGCAGTATAGGTATCATGGGGAGTAGTACTGCTTAGTGAACTGCTCAGGATACAAAAAGGGACGGTACCCTTTTTTGCTCTGTCATGCTGTGGCTGATTGTCATCTCTAGTTTTCTGTTCCTCAGAGTAAATCCAGCTCTCTAGAAAAATGTCTGGTTTTGTGTTGTCCTCGCCACTTAAGAACAGGGGTCACCTCCATACAGAACTCCCCGTGTTTCTGTGCTTTATTTCAGGCACAGATGGAAAGTAGAACACAGTTAAAAGGTAATGGGGTTTCCTACTCAGTGCTGCCCCTTTTATCTCCCTCTTCCAGTACAGGATGGAGAAAATTTCATTCTTGTTATGGTATTGCATGTGGAAGAGGTAAGTGCCAATGCCAGGCATTATTCGTTATGCAACATTTTGGTTACCAAATGACCCTGTGGTCAGTCTTATGTAATGCCTGAGACAGCTTCCGTAGAATGCTGAAGTGTTTTGCTGTTGGTAGCTTCTGGATCAGCTTTCCAGCCAAATTGCATTTAAAGCATCCCTCAGTGATCTTCCATGCAGGGAAAGCTAAGACACGTGTATTCATTTTTGTTGCCTACCACACCCTTTCATTCTAGCCTAGGTACCAGGGTGAGGTTGCTTTCATATTGATTTTATTAGATTAGTGGCAGACTAAGACCCCTTCATTTCTTGTTCTGCTTAGGTATCAGGCTGAAATACCCAAACAAATACAATGACCTTCAGATGGACCCCACACAGTGACTCTGACTTGGCAGGGACCAGCTCCCTAGGACATCAAGGCAGCTGAGTGCCGATTCCTGAAAATCATGAGGCAAAGCTCTTTCCTCCAAAACTCATATGAAAGAGCATTAGGCATGTGTTTGCCCACAGTCTGTATCCTGTTTCCTCCTGTGGCATCAGGATAAACCCCTGTCTTCCTTCTCCCTTGGAGCAGTGCTTCACTATGCTCACTGCGCTTCATTACCTGCAAGCCGCAGGCTGGTGCAGAGGAGACTTGTGACACTGAGATCAGCTGAAGCCTAATGGGAGAGGAGTCCGCGTGACTGCAGCCGCACGGACTGGTCTGCCGCTGCGCTCTAGGTAAATAAAGCCCATAAAGCCCACTGTGATCACTGTTCAGCTGCTACATTTTTTTTCCTCTTTTTTTCCTTCTTTTTTTTTTTCTTTAATCCCATGAAGCTGCTGCTGCAGGTTTTGGCCTCAAAATTTTGTTTCTCAGGATAGAGAGCCACTGCTTCTGTATCGTCAGGCTGCAGCATGACATGCAGCAGAGACTTCATTATGCATAAGCAGAGCCATCGCTAAGGAAGGCAAACACTCTGGCTCTGCAGAACAAAAGGGAAGTGAGAAACGGAATGAGCAAAGGTGTTATTTGCTGACAATAATTGTTTCCAGTTGCAGCTGATGGCAAGGATTAATCACAGTGTCTTAATACTTTATTTGGGAGCAGGGGAAATATTAAGGGAGGGAAGAGCTGAGAAGTGCTTTTCCAAATCTCCCTTGAAAAGTTAGTAAATAGTACTCTGGAAACAATGCTTAAGGTTTTGAAACTTGCAGTGGGTCTTTTATTGAAATGGCTTTGAACCCTTATACTCCTTCTTTCTAATTAGCAACTGAAATGCAAATAACCCTAGCTAAAAGGTGGGAGAAAAACATAGCATACAATTTAGTATGTTATGTGGAGTTACGTATATTAGTTGTTACAACTTCATTTTTTGTCTATAATTAAATCTAGATTAATTACATATAATGCAATCCCCATTTTAGTTCTCTCACACCAATGCTTAACTTCAACTGCAGCTAGCAGAACTCTAGTCCAGTGCTGTTCTCTACAACCTCTGCCCTTTCCTGATTTAAATACATCCTAAAGCTACTGTTTTTCCATAACACCCACAAGAAACTATTGTGTCCTAGTCTGCCATATATAATTTGTTATGGAATGAACCACTCTCTAGCATGGAGGGAGGAGGACACAGAAACACCTGAGTCAGGAGTAATTGTCACTTTCATTTAACCAAGGCCAGTGTTGTAGCTACGCCTACCACAGCTTACACCTACATTAAACAAACTTGTTTTTACATCACATTAAATAATGATAATGCATTTTCCGTCATGGATATTTTCCCAATATTTGCAAAACTTCAGGATTGAGCCTGTGACTGTACACCTTGTAAATAGCTTTTCAGCCAAAGCAATTTACACATGTTTTTGATCAGGTGTATTCCTGTAGCACCTTTAAAAATTGAAATACTACCAGCTCTAAGGATATTTGCTAGCCTGGTTTTGAAAATCATTTCTGCTGCACTCCAATGCATTATCCCTCTCTCTTACTCAAGTTTTTCACTGGCAGTGTAGCATCTGACCAAATCCTTGTTATTCCATTTACTTGCTTCCCTGAGGTTTGTCCTCTTGGCTGCTTTGAAGAGGTGGAGCAGAGCAGAGCAACACCTTCCCCACAGTTACAGCTCCCCTCTTTTCTCAACGATTACTTTTCTGCAGCATTTAACCTGCACACAGGGAAAGCTCTTGGCTGGCTTTTAGCAGTTAACTGCAGTCAGCTTAACACTTTATGAAATGCAGTTTGCCCTTTCAGGTACTAGCCAGATTTAACTTGCTTTATCTTCAGACCACATAAAAAAGGAGAAATGCTTTAATTAGAAGTAGCTTTTTTGTTGTAAACTGCCAGTGGGAGCAGGGCGAACTTCCCACCCTTGTTGGGTGGGACAAAATTGGTATCAAATAACAATTCTGAGGTAAAAATTACCTGTGCCTGTTCCTAGCAGGATTTGAAGTTGAAATTAATATCTTGAGAGTTGTCTTTCTGGGTGAACACATCTAACCTTAGATTTAATCAAATAATCATAGGCATAAATGTGGTTCTAACATGAAGCAATTTTCAGGAGAGAGATGACCCAAAGTTTGCAGACTGCCTTTGTGTGCCATTAAATGCAGAGTTCTGCTAGTCTAGAAGCTTCTTCTGCCTGGTACTGTCTGGTTTCCTATTATTTTTCCCCTCAGATTTTCTGTCTTTCATTGAAGTGAGTGTTCACCTTTGAAAGAAGAAGCTGTGTGGGCTCCATTTAAGACTAAAAAGGATACCAAAACTGCCATTTAAATTCAGTAACATAGGCACTGCAATTACAGAGATGCCCTTGCAAAACTAGGTGCTCCTGCCTGCTTTTGATGGAGAGCAAGGAGATTTTTTTTCAATCTTACTCAACCTAATTGTTTGTCCTGATTTTTCATTAACTTGTCTTTGCCTAGGCAGCAATTCTTAAATACTTTTCTTTCCCCCATCATTCCCTTTTCTCTATTCCTGTTTCCTGTTCTCCTTTGTCTCTTACTTTCCATGACACAGGGTAAGAATCCCTCCTCTGAGGGTTGTTTGTGCTGGTAAGAAGCTACCACACCACAATATAAGTTAAGGTAGGAGGTGGACTTCAGCAAAGTCCTCTTCCAAAATTAAAATTCAGTTCAGTCCCGCCTCTCTGAACTGTGTATCTTAGCATTAAGGTGATTTTCAAGCAACAAGGGCAAAATTAGACCGCAAATAAAAATGATCCAGAGGGTAAGTGTTTGGCCTCATGTATTTGCATTTGCAGGCAGATGTATTTATGAGTCCTCTTGGTTTGTGTTTTGTAGGACGAAGAAGGTCAGCCACTGCTACCGTATCATTTACCGGCACCCGGAGAGGACGCTAACGCAGGACGAGGTGCATCGCATCCATCAGGCTATTGAGGAGTCAGCAGTCCGGGAGCTTGGGGTGGAGGGCAGGTTCTAGCAGTGCTGCTCTGGAGCCATGAGGACAGTTGCTTTTTTCTTTCTTTTTTTTTCCTTTTTTTTTTTTTTTTCTTTCTTTTTTTTTCTTTTTTCTTCTTTTTTTGGGGGGTGGTTTTAGGTCACAAGTAGAGAGACGGGTTTTGTGACTGAGCACAGAAAGCAATTGATGAATGGGCAATGGTAAAACTGGCAGGTAATAAACATTACTACTGAGAAATCATTGATGGAACGCTGGTGCTTTATTTTAAGAAATGGGGGAACAGCAGTAATGTAAGATTTCCCTCCTGTTACGATAAGAAATACACTGCCTGGTGGTTTTCTGTGTTGTTAATTGGTCCCTGGGTTCCATTAAACTGTAAATACTTGGCATTATTTCTGTGTTGACAGGATCTTCTGTCCATGTAACAAGTGAAGCAAATCAGAGACAAAGATTAGTTCAGGAAAGAAAAATCCATCCTGCCCCACCCCACCCCATCCCCAATCCCAGTTTTTGGGTTTTTTTGGGTTTGTTTTTTTTTTTTTTTTTAATAAGAGATGTCAGATTTTGCTTCAAGAAACCTTCCAAGAAGTACTTCTTGTGAAGTTTGACTCTCTTACCTTCAGAGCCCATGGGTATTGCTTTCATCAGCTACAGAGAAGGAGCCACTGTGGTTTGGGCCAGGCTTGGCTGTCTACAAATCCTGGGTCATTGGCAAGTTTTTGCTGTTAGATCTTCTTGTTCCCACAAATCTGAGCAGAGCTTAGTGAGGTGCTCCAAGCTCTGCTGCCTTCACCAGGGGAGGAGCTCCCTTGTCTCACTTTTCTTTGCGTAGGCACCGGTGCAAGATAAGTCTCCTCCCCTGTCACTAGCAAAGTGTTGGTATCACCTATGGCAGGATGGCAGTAAATAGAAACTCTTCTCTACAATGCCCTGAAAAGCAGCTGCCTTGATCTCTCACAGTATCTTGCTATCTAGCTGCAGTGTCTGCTCAGAAATTTGACCTTTAAGGCAGGAAACCAAACTAAAATGGGATCTTCTGCTGTTTGAGGCTCCAGTTTCTTTACAGGATGCTTTCCTTTTTGATTGCAGGTTATAATAAGTAAATTCTGGTGGTGGTATGGTGCTAGGGCCTGTAGAAATGTTCAAATGATCTGATAAATACTTGATGAGCCATTGCAGATGCTGATATGGGACCTGTTTTGGCTTGTGATAGCATTTCATAGAGTCTTGCAGGTCACATCTGGTTGCTGTGCAGACAACATTCCCTCCTTCAGAGAAGAAGGCAGTAAAAATGCTGCAATAAACAGCATCTAACACTGATTTATACCTTATCAAGAAACATCTGTGCAGCAGGCTTGTACTCAACCATATGAAGCCAGTTACTATTGCAGATGTGACAGAGGCAGAGAGCTCATTTTAATTTCATTACTCAACATATTTAGCTGTATAAACAAATCCTGATCTAAATTGCTGTTGTGTTATCCAAATAACTTGATTATGAAAACAGTATGCTAGACTTTCTACAAGGCAAAAAGAATGGGTGCCATTTAGGCATCAGAAAAACCTACATGATTATTTTTAAACCATCATCTACTAAGATCCATAAATACAGCCTAGCCCATTTGATGTTTCTCAGTCTCCTTAATCCTTCACCTTTTCAGAATTCTCAGTGATGACATGAGAAGGAGGAGGAGGAGAAGGAGGACTTCCCTGAACTGCACTGAGCAGTACTTGTTCCAAGACAGGGCATGATTGATGCTGTCACACAGGGCAGCAGATAATGTGGATCCTAATTGATGAAATTGTCTGTGGAGAGACTACCATAACCTGTGTGCTGTATGAAAGAACTAAGTCTCTTAGGAAAACAGGAGAACATCTGTGGTGAAGTAGGTCACAAGAGTTCCCTTTTAATTTCTTGATTAGTGAGTTTTCCCTTTTCTACTCCCCAAATCTTTCAGTTCTTCTTTGAATCTGATCTGCCAGTTTTGAGGGCATAGAAATCTGGGAAAAACAAGGAGCAGAAAATAGGACATTGAGCCTTTTCCACTGCAGCCACAGGACTTCATGTCTGGCTTTGAAGGCAGTTTGGGTGTTCTAGGATGAGCCCATATCCAGTCACTAACATCAGCTGTGTTTGACTCAATGATTTTAGAGCTCTTTTCCAAGCTAAACAATTCTGTGATTCTCTGTATCTGAATTACACTCCAGTGAGCACAGGCTTCCTGCAACAGCTAGGAAGCTGAACTGATAGAGTAGTGTTATCCTTTGAAACCTGAAAAGTTAATCTCACCAGCTAATAGGATAAAGGGGAAATGGGAAGCTTTCCCTGAAGGTGGCCTGACACCATGGGATCATCTTCTGGAGTACGTTTTCGTAGGAGCAACTTTCAGGCAATGACGTAAACCATTAAGATTAAAAACCAAACAGCCTCTTCAGGAGCAAGTGTGATTCAGTCATATGAAGGCCTGTAAAATCATATGAGCTGGCTGTGAGCATAATATAAATACTTGGCTATGTTTATCTTAGGTAAGCCTTTGTCATATATGTTCTAGGATTAACCTACTCTGAAAACCTATTGTTCTGGCAAGGATTCACCACAAGCAGCAAAGCAGACCTCAGACCAAAAGGCATCAGTGTTGCACTTTTATGCTCCTGTCCTCTGGCAAATATGATCTTCCCTTCAAAGCTTGACCTTAATTTTACTGGGAAATTTGCTATGGATAGTAGTAAACTCTCAAACCATGTGACCCCTTGTGGGTGCCAACAGAGACCACATTAGAATCCCAAGGTTGTAAAAGCCATGATTTATTTTACTGCTGATCAGAGACACAGGATGCCAACAGGACCTCAGAGACTGGACTGATCCTGGTGGGAGTATGACTGAGGAAGGTCCTTGGGAGAGTCAGTGACCAACTCTGACAAAGAAGGGGCTGCCCTCTGCTGTCACTTGGCTTTTCTCAAGACATGTTTAGCACAAAGATGGGTGAACTGGCTTGAAGACCAAGAGCAACGTCACTGCCAAGGTAAGATCCCTTGCTGGTCTCTGCTACCCTATAATCTGTCTCATGAATATCTCCCAGCCTTGGATGAGCTCCAAGTCTAGTGAAGGGGGATGAGTTCCCAAATACAAAAGTGATACCATGCCATGTGGAAATATTAAGGAGAGCAGCATTTAAGTAATTAATGGCCATGCTGACTGACTAGTGAGAGGCACAATACACTGCTTCTTGTTTTTATCAGCTCCTTGTGTGTGTTTTTGTGTGCCTCTGGGTTTTATATCAGCATCCTTTAATAAAAGAGGGAAAAGTCAATTGTAGCAAAAGAAGCTACAGGAGTACTGGCTGGGCATCTGTGTGACTGAACAGTATGTACTGTTTGAATGTTGTGGGTGCTGGTTTTCTTCTTAGTTGTCATTGGTTTTCAAGCTAACCGTGATTCCTGAAAGACCAGAGATTTAGTTTTAGTGCTCAGTTTGGGATCTTCCCAGTAAAAGGCAGCAGATTTATGGTGCACTAAGCCTTACCTTGTTCTGATGTTCTTTTTAAAGGTGCTGCAGGGGAAAGGTGGTGTGATCTAGATAGGCAGGAAATGGCTCTGTGTTTTTTATCCTTGAGACTACAGTCACCTCTGCCATGGCATTGCCAGGTGGGATCAAACAGTCACAGAAATCTGAAATCAGTTTTCTACTGGGAATCCAACCTATATTAGTAAACCACTGGTGGTCATTATTGCCCTTCCACTGAGAGTCCCTTCTGCAGCTGGTGGCTGTACTGCAGCACTGAATTTACTGGCTTCTTACTCTGCACCTGTATTGAGTTTCTCAACTACTGACATATTGGTCTCACTCCTTGAATAATTTCGTGTAGGGATAACTTTTTGTAAAAAAATGGAAAAAAAAAGTTGTGGGCTTTTCATGTGTTTGGTAGTTTTTATCTGCAGTGATTGGTGCATTTCACCTGTCCCAGGAAAACTCACAGTCAACACAGGACTCTTTGGTGGTTCATTGAAGTAGACACAGGGAGTCTTGCCCTGAAAAACAGAATTATGTCCGTCTCATTGAGTTCATATTTGGGCAAAACTAAAGAACCTTGTCTTCATTGTGGGTTGACTGAAGGTTGACTGGTGCTCGTTGGTTAAGCCAGGCTCAGAAAGCACTCTGTGTTGCCACCCCCACCCCAAACACACACAGAAGCAGTTTTATGCACAAGGACATTCTGTCAGGTTCATTGTGAGCCTCTAAAATGATTGTGCTGGGTATTTCAGGCTTGCTAGTTGGTGAATATCTCCATCTGAATTGCTATCATCTAGGGGAGAAAATGGCTTTGTACTTCAGCTCTGAAATAAGTAGCCATATTTTTAAAGCTCAGAGCTTTCTTCAGCTACTGTCTGCTGTGTGTCTTTGCTCAGAGATGACTGTTTCTGTAAAACAGATTTGCTTTCTGCGTAGAACAGGCCATATTGACTAATTACACACACCCTGATCAGATTTTAAGATATGTGAGCATTGTCTCTGAAGGCCCACGAAAACTGAAGCAGTCTTGTGATGACCTTGAACAAATTTGTAGGGGGCACAAGAAACCAGCCATTGGTACTTGCTACCTGCTTTTAAATGTTGGTACAACCACATCAGAATTTTAAGCTGAGTTATCTCAGAGGAGACAACTGCAGTTCAAAACAGAGCATGGACATATGCTGGGTGAAGGCACTGACTTCCCCAGACTGTGTTGTATAAGGTTTGATCATCATTAACATCTGATGCACGCAAATGTTTGGCAGTTTTCGTGCTTTTGTGCTTTTGTCAGATGGCCTCTGTTATTCTATCTATGCCCACTGTTAACTAAGTAGAGTCTGGTTTAGTCTGCCTTTTTTACTTGGACTTCTGACACAACCTTGCTTTCTCATTTCAGTTTTGCTTACTTTCTCATACAGTTCTTGCTGTTGAAATTTGGTATAACTTTGGTGAAGACACAGTGCCAGGCTGCAGGCAGGAAGATTTATTATGCCACAGCCTAAAGCCTCTGCTCCTGCACCACATTACTGCAGGGTCTCTCTGTTCTCACTCTCTGGATGCAGGCGATTAACACGTGGTCCAGGGAATTGCCCCTCTGCCTGCTCAGTAATTTGCTGGGCAGCACTGCAGTCATCCAGAGCAGCTGCCACTTAAATGGGCAGTAGATTGTTCTCTTTTTATTTTAGTGCCTGCAGCTTCACTGTGTGCCACAGCCAGACGTGCTGTGTTGATGTTTGCTGCAGCAAAGCATCAATTAGCTGCATCTCACAATGTGCTGCCTGTGCAGCCAACTTTCAGCAGAATCTGCATGCATGTGAATGGTTGTTCCCACCCCCATCCACAGATGGGAGGCACATCAAGGCCAGGGGTCAGGACTAAAAACTTACTAGACCCCTGCTAGACTAACTGCTTGTGGGATTTCAACAATGTCGGTACAGGATGGAAAGTCCAAACTTGAGGAATCTGTCCAAAAGTCACTTGAAAGATTTTGTAACCCAGCACTCAGTGGCTGTGGTGACACCAGCGTCATTCAGGAGGAGGGGAACAGATTTAGGGAGTGATCACAGGGTAAATGAGAAGCAAAGCACTCATGTCCTGGGCTCAAAGTGCTGAACTATCCTCCCTACCACCATGCTCCAGGGAGGCACGGATGTGATTTTGGCTGCCTGCCTTTGCATAGGCACATAGTAAATAATTAACATGCACAGCCAGGCTTTTTGGTCATATTGCTGTAACTGATGATTAATTCAAGGAATTATTGATTCTCATGCCAAATCTTTACTCATCGGTGGTAGAGAAACCAATAATCATTCACAGGGTCATTAGTGACATATCTCAGTATAAGATAGGTTTTCTCAGTATAGGAAGTGGATAAAACATGTGGGAATGGAAGTGTATGTCCATAGGTTTGTTTGTGTCTTCCAGATCGTGAGGGGAGTGATTGACAAACTCAAGTCAAAAGTCTGACTTGTACCCACACCAAGACCCCTCTTGTTGGGTGTTCACATACTTGGTGGTGCTTTCAGGAGGAACAGGACCATCTGGGATCACCAAACAGCTCTCCAGAGATGTCTACTCAGTGTCCACAGGAAGCTCTTGACTGGACATTGGAGACTCTGAGCACACATTGTGCTTTGCACAGCAACATGGTTGGAGCCCAATTGCCATAAAATCCCTGTCCTATGCTCACGGTACACATAAGCTTACCTCCCTGGGCCCTACCCTGAAGCACTTCCTTTCTTTGGCAATCTCCTAAATTCTGGTTAATCTCCTTCCCATGACTCCAGACCTCAGCTCTTCTCCCCTTTCTACCAGAATGCCCCAGTCAGTGCCTGCTGCCTTGCCAGAAGCTTGCTCAGAAGGTTTTCACACTGGGGTCAAGAAAAACAGATCGATGCTCCCGAGTATGTGTGTTAATGCTTGGGTGTCTCCTCTCAGCTGCTGTTTTTCCAAAAGGTTGCCAGAACATCATGCCTCAGAGACCTTCAATTGAAGTCCAGCATGCATGTGTTTGGATCCAACAGTCAGGGAAGGTCACTGGCAGTGGAAGCCCAAACACCCCTCTCCATTGCACACAGCATTCCTTCCTTAAGCAAGGAGACGGAGAAATAGCAGGCCTGCAAGGAAGGAATAATTAAGAGTATCCTGACTGAAAGTTCAGGTGTATTAGTAAGAACATGATGCCCAGCATGGTCCCTTGCATGTACTTCCAGAAAATGATTACAAATACATTTTGATAAATAATAACAACAGCCTTCTTTGTGTTTACAAGCTGCTGTTATTGTACTGTATAGCCTGCGTCATTTTCTTTTCCGCTTGTTAGAAACACAAAAATTTGAATTTGGTTAAGAATTAAATTATTCCCTGATGTTCCTGGTCTTGCAGCATTACTTCTTATGTTTGAATAAGGAGGTCAGCCCAGCTTTGCTAAGAAGATTTTTAATACCTTGCCATATTGTGCTATTTGTATGTCACATACATTTGAAATCAGAGTGGGTTATGCGAGTCTCATTTCTGTGCTGTGGACACACAAGCTGGGTTGTTGTTCCCTATATTCTGTCTGATTAGAGATTTTTCTCTCTGCTGCTTTGCCCCAATACACAGAAATCACCTTTTTTCTAGAAAAATTCAATACTTTCTGGTGCCTCATGCTGTCAGAGAGCCAACACTCTTCTGAGCACTGTCCCTTCAAAGATCAATCAAATTTTGGGCAGAGAACTCCCTTTCCCACTTGAGACTTTTTTTCAGCCTGAAAGACTTTCTGGCATCTGTTTTAGGCTCCTGTGAAACACCTGCTGCTGGTGACAATGCAGGTCTTTTTCTGCCTCCAGGGAAGAAAGGTGACTTTATAGAAAGGCCAACTTTATAAAAGACATTTGAATTACTTAAATATCCTGCCATAATGACAAAAAAAATTTTAGCCTTTTAAAAATTATGCATAGAAGTCAGTTTTGGTCTTTACTAGAGGGCAGGTTTGTGCAGTGGTAGCATTTCTACATCAGTGCAGCTTGTGAGGCTCCAACAGAGGACAGCTTTTCCACTGAAGGCTCTTTCATTCACGTTTGGAAAATTGCTTGGTAGTTTTATGGCTTCCTTTCTGTTTGGACACACATCTGTGGTCACTGGCTGTGCCTTCTCTGCTTGTTCCCTGACACCTTCTGCCTAGGATGGGGCAAAGAGGGGAATGTGGTTCTTAATTTACAGGGTCTGTTGGTTGCTATCACCTTCTCTGGGCTTTGAGGGAAGTCAGCTGGAAGAATGCTTCTCCTAGCACTGATGTTCCAGTGGAGACAGAGTTAAAAGGAAGAAAAGTAGTGACATTTCCCAGAGGGAAGTGGATGTGAGATGATCCATGTGGGACAGTTGGCCTTGCATTCAGACAGCAACTGTTCCATGCTGCCAGGGAAAAGGTCATTTTTCAGTGTAGATGCAAGTAGCACCATACATGGCCATCTCCACCTGGGAACCACCTGTACAGTCCAGATGTTGAGCTAAACACTGGGCTTTCCTCCGTGGCCATTGAGTTATTTTGTACATAAAACCAGAGTTTCATGTATGGGACTGTCCAGGAAACTCTCTGAAAAAGCACACTCTGTAAATGGGGTAGGGCAGGCTTGTTATTAAACCCTTCCAATCAGTGCCAACTAAAAAGGCAAATCTCTCCATAAATGGGGGACTTTTCCTTAATAGGAGCTGTAACCCTGACCTTTCCTACAAGATCTTAGGGATCTTGAAGTATTTTTCCAAAGAAGATCAAATGATACACCTTTATCAGACACATGAACTGAAGGCGGGAGAGACTGAGGGGATGGTCTTGTCTCACAGATTTCTGATGCAGTACCTGAGTCCCATTCTGTAGGTGGCAAATGCCCTCAGGAATGAGGGAAGGGAGGAGGACCTTGGTGCTTTACCCGATCCTTACAGCACTGGATTGGGATCAGGCCCCACTTCTCTGCTTCTCTGCATTGCAGTGGCATTTAATGCTTTACACTGGAAGCTTCCTCCACCAAAATCCAACCAGAAGTGTTACAGTGACTGAGAGACAAAAGATGAAAGAAGGAAACTGTGAGGCAACAAGGGTCACCAGGCATCTCATTTTCCCAATACTTCCACTGTTTTCTTTTCAAAGCACATGTTGAGTGAGGCTGAAGAAGCAATTGGCAGCACATTCACAGCATCATGGTCCTCTGTGTACGTGTCTCCTGCAAGGATCTCAGTCTGGTGTGTGTACTGAAATTGTGTCAAGAGCTACACAGTTACTGCCTGGGGATTTAGCATGCCTGGTCTGCCAGAAGATTTAATTTCCCCTATCAAGAGCTCTTGGGCACCTTGGATCAGCTGTAAGGAAGGGGATGAAATGCTTGCTGGTAAGGCTTAGCCCTGCAGGGCATCTCTCTGGACATGAGAGTGCAGAGAACAGCAGTGCTCCTACTTCCTCTGGTCCTTGCCTGCTCCAAGGCCAATGCACATCCCCAGAGCTGGGATTCCCATGGTGGTGTCTGAAACACATTTCCTCTTGTGAAAGGCTGGCAAGTCTACATGAAAGCATTTCATCAAGTTATCAAATAACATTTTGTTCTTGTCTCCACATAATGAGCATAGCTTGGCAGTCCAGGCTCTTACATACAGGATTATAGATGCAGGAGCTCTCAATGCATTGTTTTTCTTGCATTACCTTTTCTGTTTGCCCTTGTGCCCGTGTGAACTTCTGTCGTTCATGTCCTGTGGTAAGAAGCTGAGTTTAGCTAAGCTGTGTTAAAAAGAACGTATGCTTTGGGTCGGTTTGGACCTGTCATCTAGCTTTGCCTGCTGTCCCACATCCCAAAATATCCAGCACAGTCAACACCAGGGCCCTGGTAAGCAGAAAGGTACTGACAAATCTGGGAAGTTTTTGGAGGAGAGTGACAGAGTTGATCAGGAGAGGTGAAAGCACAGGTAGATGAGTTAAAATATAAACTGATGCAGAGCCCAGCTCAGGAATGACTAACAAATGTGTGGTTTGTGAGACATGTAGAGCTCTGATGAGCACGAACACCCTCCCACTCTCCTGAGCATGAGAGCAGAATTCTTGGTGTGACACGCAGAGATATAACAAGGGCTAATAGTGTGACAGTCAGACTGAAAGTAAGGTAAAATTTCCTGACAGTGAGATCTATTTTGCTGTGAAGCAGCCTCCCAAGGGAAAGGGCAGGAGCCCAACTGCTTTGTCTTTTTTTAAGCCAAAATGGACAAAACATTAGGAAAGGTAATTCAGGGAACAAGTGTAAATTGGCTGGAGTGGTGATCTAATAGATCCTTTCCATTTCTAGCTCCTAGGATATAATGCTCTCTGTAATGAATTTTTGACTGGTTTTTAGCTTAGGGGGTAACAGGGAGATAACACTGAGCAAAAATATTAACAATAAGAACTAAAAGAAAGAAATTGTAGAGTTTGTCTGATAGTCACGGAAAGTGCCAGATTGAGAGTTCCTTAGGTTAATGGCAATATTCAAAAATAGCTTTGCAAATGGGAAAGTGAAAATTGTTACATAGGTAATTATTGTGGCAATGACATATTTTTAAAGAGTCCTAGTAGTCCCAAGTATCCAAGAGCAGATCTCAGATTTGGGGGTGTTCCCATTCATGTAATGTGAAATTGCTGTAGCTGACACTGAAATGCAGCAACCACTGCACTGAAACAACCTGTTTTAATGGCAGCAGTTCAAGATGGGGTATAAAGTATAACTTCTGTAACTGAAACTGTAGAAGAATTGTCTTGGTTTGGCAGAATTTCATTAACTGATGAATTATCTAGGCAGGAGTTTCTTGTGCAACTTCCTTTCCCCATGTCTTTGCTCTTAAAGCAGCAGGATCTGGCAATATTGACCAGGCTTCCCTGGTTCCTTTTGGGTGGGCAGGGGGAAGTCTGCCAAACTAGCATGACCCTCAGCTGAGACATGCTGGACTGGCCTCCTTATGCAGTTTTTATCTCCCTCTTGAGAGTCCTGACTTCAGCTTCTAAATTCCTGGAGAACAAGGGAAATCTAGTTTCTTTTAGCAAAGACAAGAAGGGAGCCCTTTTGGAAAAATAGGAAAATGTGAAATATTATGTTTTTTGTATGGAACCACAACAGACAGATTGGAAAAGCTGAATATATAGCATTAACTGGTTTTAATATTGTAATTTTAAACTGAAGTGTGTGTGTTGTCATTCACATAGGGAACAACTATTTTTTCTTCTTTTTTTTTTTAATAAGCAATCAGAAATCTGAAAGATAGTGGCCAAAATGCAGATGTTCTTCATTGTTTATTGTTCATGAAATTAGACTTTCTTAGACAACAGCCTTGAGGAGTCAATTGAAAGAGGAAGGAAATGAGCCAGGCAAGAACTTGCATGTTGAACATGTCATCCTTCTGGAGCCACATGCTCACCGTGGAACTGACTCACATGGCATTAAAAATTGTTTGTTCTCATTTACATGATCTGCAAGACTGTGTTTAATGTAGTATGTGTTAGCTGTACGATTAATCAAATGCTATCCATTTGTTAATGAAGGGGGAAAACATTCCTGTATAAAATGCCATTGACTACTGAGTAGCTCGGGTACTGAACAGTTTGTCTACCTCTATATTTTATACAGGTTTAGCAATATTTAAGATTTTTTTTCGACAGTCACTACAGGTTTAGTTCTTTTGTCTGTTAGCTATTCATGCAAGAATCAGTAAAAAATTTCCTTTTAATGTTTATATTATTCATAGAGGTTGTTAGGAGCTAGAGTTGTCACTTTATCCATCAGAAATTTTAGTGTTTCATCAAAAAACCCCATAACTTCTGGCCTGAGATAAAATCCTATCACTCTCCTGCTTCCAAAACAACAGAGCCAAAAAAAATATTTATTTATAAACAACTGATGTGACAGTCTTCAGCTTACAGCTACTGTAAACCTTCATGATCTGGGTTTCCCAGGGCTTGCAGGTTCTTAGTGTTATGGCAGCTGAAAAAATTATAACACCAGCAGCTTCCACCATTTGAGCTGCCAAAATTGCAAGTGGCTTTTTTTTTTTTTAACCTTCTTATGTAATTTTTTTCTCTCTAAAACCTTTCAACTAGTCCCAGGTCTTAGACTGTAAATCAGTATTTGACTTTGAGTAGGATGTTTGTTTCTCAACTTCTTCATTTTATGAAAGAATGACTTTTATTCCTTTTCCATTTAGGCACCTTAGAAATCCTACCTTTCTTAGTGATGCCACAGAAAATCTCTCAAAGCGTGGGTGGTTCAGCTGCTGTTACCTGATGCAACCCTCAGCCTGGGTGCACTGTCTTGCTTTAGGGAAAGGATGGCTCCTGGCAAGAGGCTGTGGATCCCATCTCTCTGTTTGCTTGTTGGCTGCTGCTATGAGGAGGCTGGAAAAGGATGGAAAGGGACGTGATGCAAGGGATCTCGCAGAAAAGCCATGGCATGAATGAATCAGAGAACATTGCTTCCTACTTAAGTATTCCTATTAGATGCAGGAGGAATGTAATTCCAAAATCCAGGCACAGAACAGAGGACAGATGTTAATTGGTCAGGAAAGTATAAGTACCATAATAAATTGTGTGTTTGACTGAAAGGGGAGCTGGGAATCTCCTTTTTATTTCCTGCAGGGGCACTGACCAGAGAGACCATGAACAATTCACATCCCCTCAGTGCTCCAGCCTGAAAAGTGGGAATGATAATGCCAGCTTTCCTTCGCCATGTGCTTTGAGACTTCCAGAGGTAACACTGCACGGTCCACTGCATTAGTATGGATATTTAACTAGGTTTGTGCTGACATCAGGGCACACCCCAGGCGTGCAGGGACCACCCAGGGTACCTGATGTGGCACACTGAGAAGGGGCCACTCCGAAACCATCCCCAAACTCCAGCTGGTTGCCATGGCGGCAGAACCACTGAGTGCGGCAAGGCAAGGGGAGAGTGATAAATGCTGCTCAGGATAACTTACAGCATCAAGGCTGCACTTGGAAATAGCTCTGGTTTTCTGGGTCTGGGCTTGCAGGAGACATTGCTGAGCTTTGGGATTTCCTCTTCTCCAGCTCACCTACAATGAACAAATGGGCCAAAACGTGAAGAACTGTCACCCTGTTCTTCTAAGTTCTTCTAAGCCTTCTGATGTTTACATTTTTGTAATGGAGTTTCTCACGCATTTTTATGTAAATAAAGATTGGTTTGCATTCCTTTCAAGAAGGAGAGAAATTTGATGGACTGTTGGTTTAACCAGTGTAGCTGGAGAGGTGGCAATTGTATCCTCCAATCCATGGTCACTTTTGAAAGTCTATAAATCTTGGAGTCAGACATAAACTGAGCTTTGTAACCTTAGACATTTCAGCATGTGCGTGTCGTTCATTTCGTGTCCTATTGTGACAAGGAACCACTGTGGAGAGAGAAATTCAGCGTAGCTTTCCCTTGGCCTTTTGGTGATGGAGTGGGTGGGATAGGAATCTGTATCTCTGAAGCCCTTCTGCCAGGACTTGGTGTTGAAAACTGGTGAATACCATCTGCTGGCCTGCTTTATACTCATCATTTCATATGTGCTGCTCCCAGGTACTCCTTTCGTCCCTGGGTCAGCGACATTCCTAGCATAAGGGCTTTTCCTCCATCCAGCCCCAGAGGCATCAGTCCCCCTCAGAGCCTAGAGCAAGAGCAGGGAAGGATACCCTCATCATTCAGGTTGTGTGACTGGGATCTTGGGAGCACTGAATGGCCTGCTGGCAGCGAGAGAGCTGGTGGGAGGCAGATGCTAAAAATTGCCTCAAGGGAAATTGGAGGGTGTCAGAAGGGTCAATTTTGAAATGGGGAAAGGACCAAGGGGTTAGAGGGTGGCATGTTAAATGACATGAACTTCCTTGCTCTCTGCTGCTAGTATTTTAGAGTTTGGAGGAAAAACTGGCAAGAACTTTCCTGCTGATGAAGCAACATACAAATGGACATAGTTGCAGGTTAGGGATCATAGATTTTACAAAGGAAATCATGAAAAGTGCCTTGTGAGCCACACTTACTGGTGAAAATTTGACTGAGTTTCTGAAGATGAGAGGAAGCAGACAGGGGCCTAGAAAATATCTTTATAAGCTAGGGAAAGGATAGGGAAACCTAAAAGAAAAACAAGATAAAATGGCAATTGCATATAAGCCCACGCAGGCACTTACTCTCTTGCTTTCTCTCTTACACCCACACACTCAAGCACATATTTCTGTCCGAAACAGTAGAGAAAAGATATCATAGCCTTTATTATCAAGAGTAATTTCTCTTCACATGTTACTGACAACAAATTCTCAGAGCAAGGAGATAGATACTTCACAAAACTCATCTGCCTGCTCTTTTCCCTTTTCTAAACCTGAAAAAAAGCAAGGAAGAAAGCCCCTGTGAGCTGTGCAGTTGAAGAGCTGCACGTTGACAGCTCTTGGATGGCTGAAGGCCAAGCACAAGTATTTGTGTGCCAGTAACACCACGGGAGGCAGCCGGGTGATTGCGTGGGGAACCAGGGCTCGCTTTTCCTCACGGAAATGGCTTTGCTTTCGGGCTGTCAGGGAACATGGCTGCAGCTCCTCTGAGTTTCACTCCCAAAATGCTTGGCAAACTGGGGGGTTTCCCACACGTCATGTCCAGCTTTGCTGAAAAATCACCAGCTGGCTGCTCCTGCTCTGGAGTAGGATGCTACTCAAGAGGAAGCCCTTTTGGTTGCACAGGGGTTTATGCAGCAGGATGAAGATGGGTGGCTGCCAGCTGGGTTTAAACTCATGCCAGCCCTCTAGGCTGCTCAGAAGGGCTGAGCTCTGGATGTCTCTGGGGAGACAGGGCCATCATGTGCTCAGACAAGGTCAGCATCTTCTGCCTGAGTTACAGGAGCAAAAGCTTGAGCCCACCCTAAGCATGCTCGTACTCGCCCTTTCCAGGGATGATCTTTTAACAGGGATTCACACAGAGGAGACACTTGGAGATTCACTCAGAGGACTGAAAGCAATTAGGATCTTTGTCCTGTATTTAACAGACACTGTAAACTTTCCTTCTGAGTATTGGCATAGGCCCTCTTGGCTTAGACTGGTGCTTGTCTGACTCCGTGAGACTCTCCATCCCAGCACACACTGAGTGAAAGACTCCACCAGATCATTTAGAAATTTAGCTTGTTCATAAGAGTCATGTCCCATGCAGAGAGGGAAAAAATCCCTGGGCTGATGTGGATTCCTCTATTCTATGTATGCATTTGTGGTTGATGGTTGGGAAATTATAGTATGGGAGAGAAGATTATTATGGTTCCTAGCAAGGAATGGAATTTGTAAAAGCAGATTTAATTTTTTAAATAATTTTAAAAGGTTTTTTTTTCAAAATTGTATTGTTTTATTTTATTTTATTTTGCAAAAGGTAAATAATAATACCCAAGAATCCTTCAGCCCCTTTGCAGTGTTCTCTTCTTGCTACATGAAACTGCCAAATCTGAATTGGAAATACGCAAACAAAATGTAGGGCTTTTTTATGATGCTTGGAAGAAAATGGATTTGCAGAGCTTCTCTCTTTAAATGTGTCAACATAAATGACATCCTAGCAGGTCTTGCAGATTGCATGGCATAGGCAAATAACTGCTATTTATTGCATAGGCTGTGCAATTTTTTACCTAGCTATTTCTGCCACGTGCAGAATAGATGAAACAAATTTTCCTCGCACATTTATATATACATTTATACATTTATATAGTGCCTGTCAAGAGTTGCATGTCGTGGTCTCCACTAATGCTTATTTGTGCCATGATTCCTTATCCAGGATTTAACTCCTCCCAAAGGAAAACTACATCCCATCTGTGATACTTATTACAAAACAAGCCAGATTCTGTGCAGTGTTCTGTCAAACAGGTTACAAACGGCATTTTCCTTCCCTTTGGCCTCCCTAGTCTCCTCTGGAAAGGCAATCTAAGGCAAGTCTATCACAGAGTTACACAAGAGACACCTTGCAATTGACTCTTTCAGGTCTCACAGTCTTTCACCACCAGCTTTTTTCAAAGGGATGGCAACATAAAAGAGAAAAGCATTTAAAAAGAGAAGAAAAATAAGTCAAGGGAGGCTCAACAAGGAAAATCCAGTTCCTTCTGCATGGATATTGGTAAAAGCTATGTATGCAAGCATATCAGAGTTAATTTGTTTGAGGCTTTTGATATTAAGGAAAAAAAATTAAACCATTTCTCTATTACTTCCTTCTTGCTATGTGTATTTCCAAGCTGTTTGCCCCACTGGCTTTGGATGTTCTCTACTAATATGTTAGTTACCAAATGTATTATGCTCCAACAGTTCCTCTGGATGGGAATGTCACTTCTGTTCCTCACAGCTGTCATCAGAGGGACAACGCATGTGTCTGAAGGTACCCCTGTAATCTGCTGAATCAGACTCCAAGTTTCCTGCTACAGCAACATTTCACAATTCTCCTCTCCCTTGATGACCTAAATATCTCAGTTTTCTGAAACATACAAATTACATCGGTGGTGCAAACATTGCGCCTGCGTGTGTCTGTGCGGGATTTGCTCAGGCAGAGCTTTCACCACTCGCTTATTTTTCAGAGTAAGAAAAATAAAGGTCTCTGTACTTAGACTACGATGACAGTTTTGCAGCAGGAGAACACTGAACAAGAAAAATGAAGACTGCAGAAGTGGAAGGAGGAAATGAAAGTTGCTCTGCCGACAGGGCGACATGAATTCAGCAATGGGTGGATTAGTCTGAGTGTTATCAGTGATGATGAAACACAGCAGACTGTGGTAATGAAATATTTATGAATGGGGAAATGATACTGCATTCTGCAGTGCAGCACAGGGGAAAGTGAAATTTCAAGAATACTGTAATAGCAAAGCCCTCCATTAATTATCGAAAGCAAGCTGTAATGCCAGTTACTATGACAACAGGGTCCCCTATGTATTTTGCACTATCGGGCAGGCGGGGTGGGGAGAGGTGGGAGAAAGAGGGGGCTGCTTCTATTTACTGGAGTGCATTGTATTTCTTTTTCTGTTGTTGTTGTTGTTAATTAGGACTAGCCCAGCCTGTGACTGTGCAGTTAATTTCAATGATAAAATGATAAAGTGACTACTGTCTAAAATACAGGGAAAGTCTTTAATAAGTGGTACTGGTCTTTTTACTCTTTCCATATTAAGGGACATACTATCAGCATTATTAATATTCTTATATAATATTAATGCATGATAATGTAATAATAAAAAGCTAAATGATACCAGAATTATGATTATTAATAATAAGTTTGACTGTGTTAGGCTTCCACTCACAGAGTATTTTAGAAGCAGTGATTAATTACAGTGTCAATATTGGCATACTAAATCCACCACTGCATTTCCAGATGGGGCAAGGGAATGTACGACCTCTGCCCACTTATTTTTAATTACTACTTATTTGATTTCTTAAACCCATGACTGTCTTTGAGATTTCCACTTATCTTTAGCACAGACAAGGGTTTTTCCTTCCCCTACCTCTACTGGGTGGGAGGAAAACAAGGAATAGACCATGATGAGGAAGCAGGACACATCTGAGGTCCCTGTCAACGTGACCCGTCAGAGCAGCACATTTGTGAAAAATGTAACTATAAACACTTACTAAATGGAATAGGCAGAGGAGGGCCCTCCAACACCTCTGTTCTGATGACTGTGGGTGCTAGGAATGGTTGGGGATAATGGGCCATGGATGGTGGCCAGGCTGGCTCTCACTAGGCAGCACTTGCTGCTGTGGCTGTAAGAGGCAGAGCATCCCTGCATGGAGCATTGCTCCGGGTCAGTCAGACACTGCTTACATTTTTGTCTTCTCGGTTTAGGCTTTGCAGTGCATTTCATCAATGTTTCTAAGGGCTCTACAGATGATCTTAGTGTAGCCCCTTTCCAGTGGGCAAAGAGGGTTTCAGATCCATTAAATGCCTGGCCCAAAGTGATTCAGGTTACCAGAGCAGAGGGAAGAACACAAGACAAATCTCTTATTTTCAGCTTCAGGACCTTCCACAGCATGGAAGAAGGTCCTGATATTCAGCTCTTCTAGGAGGAAAAGCGTTGCAAAGGCGAGAAGGGAAAATGGTTGGAAACTTGCACCTTGAGTGCTGTCTTGCAAGTAGCTAGATGCAGTATTACCTGGTGCACATTTCCTGGTGCACATTTCCTGGTGCACATTTCCTAATCTTACTCTATGAAACAAGCTGGAGGCAGGTGTCTTAGCCCTAAGCACCTGATCAGGTGCAAATGTCACTGGATGAACAGCAAGTCAAACGTGGTTGCAGCAAGAGGATTTCTGCATCATCACTTAATATAGGAAGTGCCATGGAGGTTGTGATTTCTTATATGTGGGTGTATGCACATGCACATATGTGTGCATGCACTCATGCATCCATAAACATAGGTTTTATACTCATAGAATGCAATGGACTGTGCTCTGTGTGAAATACTGGCTCAGAGAGGAAGGATTTTGCCTGATTTTGCTCATGTTGAGCTTGCTATATGAATATGGAGGAGAAATCCATTTATTATTTGTTTATTACTGCAAACATTCCCATCTTCCTCTCCTTGCAGTTCAGAGCCCTCGGCTCCTCTTTGCTTTGGGTGCTTTATTGCCGTCCTGATTTCTGCTTGCAGAAATCACCTGCCTTGATATGGCTCAAGATTTGAGCTGGAAATACTCCATGCCCTGTAGTAGCCTGTATTCCCTTTTTAAAAAAAAAAAAACCAAACCCACAAACCAAAACACAGCACTGTGAGAGTGATGTGCACACTGTGAGCCATAAACAATGGAGTAACGTATTCCAGGCAATGAACGGCTTTGGGAAGCCAGCAGGGACAGCGAGGGCTCCGTTTTCACTGTGATGAGAACTGCCCCAGAGGACCAATACGGATGTGAGCTTTCCTCTCCTTGGCTCCAAGGCTAGAGGAATCCAATAAATTGCTCAGACTACAACTCACTTTCTTACAAACAGTGTGGGGAAGGACAAGCCTGTTAGGTGTGGGAAAGGAAAGCAGGTCGTATTGGTTTAACAGTTTCAGAAACTTGACAGATAAGAAAAGGTTCTGGTAACTCATTGCTTAGTGTGGAAAAGGCAACAAGTAGCCGTGGGCATGGGAAATGTAATAATATTCCTCAAACACAATATCTGCCAGAGACAGGTCTGATGTATTAATCCTGCCCCAGAATGCAGGAATGGCTGGGCATTCCCCGTAGCTCTCCCCGTATCGTGAGCTCTGTGTTTAGATGCAGTGCAAAAGGATGGCTGCTGGAAAGGGACATGGATGGGCTTCAGAGACACCCAGTGCCAGCATTCAGAGCCATGTCTTTTGGGATAGAGGATGGGGACGGCCTTGCATGGAGGTCTTTTGGGGAGGACCTTGCATGCTGCAGGAAAATCATTAGTCCCAAGAAGAACTTAGTGTAGAGGAAATGATGGCACAAATTATTCCTGCTGCAACCTAGAGGGCATTACCTCCATCTTTGTGCGTTTGATAATGTCTGTGGGCCCACAGTGGAGAAAGGCTGAGCTGAGATGTTCCCTTTTCCTCTTCTAAATGGTTATTGGTTGTCAATCTTGAGAGTGTGTATGCATGTGTGTGTAGACTTTAGTTCATTAGTTGTCACATGTAACTCAGGTTATCAGATCATCAGGGCATTTGCAGGGGTAATCTGGTGCCACATAAACTCTGTCTTCTCTGGGATGGAAGGTATCATTAGCAGATTTGTACATCTCTTTGTGGAAAAGACAAATTCTGTCCCTAAGATGCATCAGCCATCTGAGGTAAACCTTGCCTGACCCTTTGGGTTTGGTATCCAGCTGCTGCCAGCTACAGTATAAATTACCCCATCTACACAAGGATTAACCCATGAGCCAGTCTATGTCAAAAGCCATCCTTGTTGTCTCAAAGAGGACAGAGTTGAAAGCTACCATGCTACAAAGATTTGCACTAAACCTTGAGGTCAGGCTAAAATAAATGTCAAATGTCTATAACACAAACATTTAGAAAGAGCACAGACCAGTGTTTATGAACATTTTATCCTGTTGAAGTGAGAGCCCTGTCACCAAGCTTGGGAAAGCAACCCCAGAACAGCACTAGGAAAAGCAGGATATGAGCCTCAGTAAGTGAAGGAGCTGTGCCTGCGCCTGCCCAGTGTGTAGGAGGAGGGAGGCAAATCAGAAGGATTAGTTTCTGGTTTCTTCTGCTTCTGACAGCCCCTAAGGTGCTAGGGAGGAAAAAAAATAATAATCCTTGCATTAGATATGTTTACATCACTCCATAAATAATGAATATCAGCAGTCAGACGGAGCAGGGGCTTCTCTCAGAGGCGTGAATGCCGTAAGGGAGGAATTGTGGAGTGGGATGCCCTGAGTTGCCTGGGTGGCCTCTCTCTCCCGAACGCCAGGTCCTGGTTGCAATTCAGCACACGCAGGGCCCAGCCCTGCAGCAGGAGCCTGGTTTGTACTGAGGCAGCCAGGGGAGAAGCCCCCTCCATCACCTGACAGGTTTTATGTTCCAGCTTTGGCTGTTTATTCTTTCTAGTGCTATTCTGTTTGGTCACTGCAGGGACTGCTAAGAGACACAGGGGAACAGAGAGCGCTTAGTCAAGGGCAGAAATATTTGGATGCAGTCAACAATAAAAGGAATCCCTGAAAATTATAGACATTTTCCAGAGCAGCTATTTTCTCTGTCTGCAATGTTTCATTTGCTCCATTCTGAATTACCCTGAAGTGCAATTAAAATACTTTAATGTTTGAAATCTGGAAATCCTCAGTCCCACAGTCTTAATATCATTCCTGGCTGTGAAGGAGGAGGGGAGGAGGGAAGGATTTATTCTCACCAGGCTGCAGGGGGATTTACACTAACGGTTTGCATCCACTTCATTGCAAATCCTTTCTGATAAATCCTTCCCACTCAGTGCCTGTGGGTGAGAAGAGGGCAGAGGTGCTGGTGGAACTGGCATTTCCCCTGCTTCCAAATGAGCAGGGCAGCTGTGGCACCCTCCCTCCACAGCTCCAAGCCAACCAGGCACTCTGTGCCCTGCTTTCAGCAAACCTGGAATAATTTTATATCAACTCCTGTGGGAGGAGGTATAAAGCTAAGGCTGCAGTTCTACCTCTGAAAGTCTTTTTTTTTCCTTCTTCCATAAGCAGGTAAGACCTGACATCTGAATGCAGATTGAGGATGGAGCCAAGGCATGGGTTTTGGTGTAGTTCCACAAGTGACAACCAGAGGCAATATATCAGAGTGCTGTACTCCTCTGTCAAAAAATACTGTAAAGCTACAATGCATAAGGTGGCTTTGACCATGAAGGAAGGAAGGAAAGCCAGTTTGTTTTTCTCTTGGCTCATCCTTGGCCCTCTTGGACTTGAGCTGCTCCCTACAGCTGCCCATGGAGTGCGTGCTTGTGGGTGAGCATTACAGAGAGAGAAGCACTTGCTAAGCCGAGAGGACTCTGCATTGCTAAGCAAACATTTAGTTGAGTGATATCAGACTGTTCTTAAAGAGCATGAGCTTAATTTAAGGCTCAGCATCCAGGCTGAGCCAATTCACATGTGCTGAGAGAAGTCTGCTTGGATGAGTGATGGGAGCTGCTGGTACCTGGAGCGTAGCCTGCTAAGTGAGAGAGGCTACAAGTCATCATCTGAGTACTTTGGAGCAATGTCCTTTATAATCCTCTGATTCATGTGCAAGTAGCATCACATAACTCAGGGACACTTACAAAGCCCAGTGGTGCCATCCTTCAAAGTTTCACTACAGCAACTTTAGGACTGACTCCGGGCAACTCTAAGCAACTCTCTAACTCAGGGCCCAGCTGAACAAGGGCTCAGCTCCTTGCACTTCTGTTTAGGTAACACACTTACTGCTACAAGACAAAGAGTAGCTGAGGAGCAGTTTTCCTGCCTAGAAAATTCATAGTGACAGAAATGTAATCAACACTGAGCAGCAAAGAAGAGAGGGAAGAAGAAGAATCCTATGTTTGATGGGTTTGCCTCTAAAGCTACTCACAGTTTTCTACTGTTGCTGCCAGTTTTTCCTGGTGTAAGGGTCTGCCAAAGCCTTGCCTACCTGCCACTCTTGACTGTCAGATGCAGGTGAGGTAAAATGAGTAAGGGTGGCCTATTCAGTGTCTGGTAATTAGAGGAGGATCAGATAAGACACCTGGAATTTCTGGCAAAGCCTAGACCTTTGGGCTATTTCACAGCAGACATGGGTGTACCAGTGTAGGATCCCATACCAGCAGCTGTGTGTACCCAGGAGACCTCAAACCAGCAGCTTCCGTCCAGCAGCAGACTGTGAGCACTCTTAATGTGCCAGCAGTCTTATGAGATGTGTCTGATGGTGATTTAAAACACCTGAAAGGTTTGACACAAAAGTGGGCAATAAATTATCCTGTGATTCACCAACAGCAGAGTTTTGAGTGAGCTGCAGCACTTGGAGGATTAAAAAATGGTAGGTCCTCTAATGAACTATCAACTACCATTAGCACTGCATGTTTGTTTGTGGACATCTTATCAGTTAGAAAGTTTTGGAATTTCAATCCTTTCTCCCTTTTCTATGCCCTAGTAGAAGTCACTCATGCTTAATGGTGTATCTTTTAGGGAAAGATCGGCCAGACCAACCACACTGTGGGGGCAGCAGAGTTTGGTGCTGCTAGTACATCATCCCTTCAATCCACTGCTAAAACAGTCTTTACCCAGAGTGTGTGCTGAGATGTTGAGCATTTTCTTCAAAGAGCTATTTATTAGGCACAGGGAGCCTCGAGACAGAAGCAAGTGCCTACATTTTCTGGGAGGAAAAATAAAAATCTTTTTTGGTTAAAATTAGCTTTCAGGTTGAAGGATTGAAGCCACCTGAGGTTGGAGCCTTGCTACTCTTCAATAGGCAAATGAGATATTTTATGACGAATTTCCTTTCTGTGACTATGAAATGAGTGCATCTTCCAGCAGCACCTTCCGCAGCATCTCTGCTGTCTCTCTCCAGAGGAGGAACAAAGCAGGGAGCCAGGTGAGGTTGCTGGGCAGACAATGGATTCCCTCTGCTCTCTGGGATGCTTCACAATGGAGTGGGTATTGCCATTTATTGCAAGTGCCCTATCATTAACTGTTCATTATAATGCATTAAACAGAGGGATCTCCATAGGGCTCTCATGCCCTCCCTCTGAAGTGTGCCCTGGCTTCCCTGAAGAATTGTTTGAGCAGAGTGCGACAGCACTTGTCAATGGAGCACTTGTGGTGACATGTTTGAGAGTCCTAATGCACTTCCTAATTCTCCTCCATCAGTCTCCTGCATGTTCTTTCAAATTCAGATGTGGATTTTCCCCTATGTCCATCCCAGAGGATGAAAGCTGTATTTGCCATGGTCTTTGTTCTGTTTTTGCCTTCAGTGTGAGATTGCCTCTGACTGTGCACCAGTTCTTTATTAGAGTGTGTCCTAGCTCATTTTCCTCTCCATTTTCCTTTCCAAAGGACATGTCCTGGCTTCAGACACTGAGAACAAATCACAAGGATGATCAGAGATATGAACCAGCTTCCTCAATATCAGCAAATAAATAGATTGGTGGTCCTCAGCCTGTGAGGCTGGGAGGAGATGGAGGTTTGTTGGAGCCTGAGCGGAGGGAAAAGTTACAACCATTTCAGGCAGTTCCCCACTCGTTCCTTTATACTACAGACAGTACCCCATGAGCCAGCACGTGGTGGGCTTCTAGCCCACACAGAATCAGGCTGTGGGAAATCCTTGCCACAGGAAGGTAGAGGTGCTGAAAATTTCTGTGGGATCAAGGAATCATAATGAATGGCTATGCATACAATGCATACAAAGGCTTTGCCTTGGGTTCAAAAGGGTCCCAAGTGGACTCCAAGCTACTCCTCTGGACCAACTCCAACAGGCTGATGTCCCCTGTGCTGGGGACTCTGGACTTCAGAATGGATGTAGGTTCCAGGCGGGGTCTCACCAGAGCAGAGCAGAGGGGCAGAATCCCGTCCCTCAGCCTGCTGGCCACGGATCCAGCCCAGGACACGTCTGGCTTTCTGGGCTGTGAGTGCCCATGGCTGAGTCATGTCCAGCCTCTCCTCCCCCAGCACCCCCAAATCCTCAGCAGGCTGCTCCCAATCTGCTCATTGTCCAGCCTGTGTTGATACCAGGGGTTGCCCCAGCCCAGGTGCAGCACCTTGCACCTGGTCTTGTTAAACCACAGGAGCTCCCATGGTCCTGCTTTTCGGGCTTGTCCAGCTCCCTTCCAGCTTCCTCTGGATGGCATCCCATCCTTCAGGTGTGTGAGCCATACCATTCATCTTGGTGTCATCTGCAAACTTGCTGAGGGGGGCACTCAATCCCTTCATCTGTGTCATTAACGAAGGTACAACACTGGTCCCAGTGCAGAGCCCTGAGTGACACACTTGTCATTGATGTCCATCAGGACTCCGAGCATTGATCACTCCCCTGTGGAAGAGACCATCTCACTACTTCCTTATCCTCCTAACAGTCCATCCAGTGAATCCATCTCTCCCCAATTCAAAGAGAAGGATGTTGTGGGGGACTGTGTCACAGGATTTATGGAAGTCAAGATAAATGACATCTGTATCTCTTCCCTTGGCCACTGATGTGGTAGTTACCTCATCGGAGGAGTCCAGGAGGTTGGTCAGGCAGGACTTGCCCTTGCTGAGGCCATGCTGGCTGTCCCAAATCACCTCCCTGTCCTCCATGTGCCTTAGCAGAGCTTCTAGGAGGATCTGTTCCATGATTATATTGCTATTAAACTTTATAACAATGTTTATAGACTTTCTTCTTTTTCTGTAATGTTCAGTGACTTTCCTGAGATTGACTGACATCCATCAACAAAGTTACAGCAAAGTTTAATACCTCAAAACCTCATAGGACATGTTACCTTCCTGGGCTGGAGAGGAATGAATAAGTGAATATCCAGGTGTCAGAGATACCAGGATGTGATACCAAGTCCTGCCCAACCCCCTGAGTGCCTCAGTCCTTATGGGATTTCAGTGGTCCCTGGAAGACTTGAATTGCAATGGGGACAAGAGACACAGCTAATGAGGGAACCTCTCTGTGGCACCAGCTCCATTGTCATGAGCACTATCTCTGAAAGTGCTGATTTATTTTCTCTGCCGTATATGATGCATGAAGCAGGGGGCTGAAAATCTATTTTAATGCCAGTGAGTGGTGTCAGGTGAATACAAGCTCACATAGGAAACCAGAAAATTAGAGCAGTTTCCCTTGACCCAATATTAGCAAAGGGTTTTCTGCAAGCTGTGATAGATGTAGATCCTCAACCATTGATTTCTTTTGGTACCTGTCCACGAATATTATGATGAAGTGTTGGTTTTCTGAGGTTGTTTTTTTGTTTTTTTTAAAGGGAGTTGAGTTGCTGCAGCAATGTGAAATAATGGTGATGTTGTTTTCTACGAGATACTTAAGTACCATGACACACAGAGCATTAGAATTCATCATGCTTGTTATTGTCCTTTAACAAATGACTTTATGTCAAGCAGTCAAAGCTTGGGACTACAAATGCAGCTGCACAGAGGTAGCCACACATCATCTTCTGTGAAAAGGACCTGATTTGATCATAAAAGAGGTACTGTAAGGAACCACGTAAATGAAGTCTTCCATGAAGCAGATAGGGGATGTAGACTAAACACTGAATTCAGGAGAGGATTGCAAATACAAATATGACAGGAGATTAAGAGAAAATACTTGTCAGTGAAAGGTAATAAATGTGTGTCCAGAACACATGGAGCTAGGGAAAGCAGAGAGATGGATTTTTGTTTGGAGAGACTCCCTCATGTCCTCATGACACTCCTTCTGAGCTTGACTGAGCTTTAGACTCATGGATTCTGTGCAAATAGGTTCACCTGCACCTGAAGTCCTCTGTTTTCCTCTGACAGCAACACCTTTTCAAAAGACTCAGTTGGCTGACTTCCAAATATTTTTTCCCTTATTTCAGCCCTGATCATCAATTCTGTTCTCTGGGGTAAATGGCCCTGGATGTACCCTTTTTCTTCTCCCATCCATCTGAATTGTCTGCCCAGGAATTCTTTCAACTTCCAGCTTCATTTTCCTCTCTCACTCCTAGATGACTCAATCATTGAAACATCCAGCCATGAATACATGGTGTCCAGAGAATTGTCAGGGACTCCTTACACAGCCAATAAAATCCCCAGAAGCAGCAGAGTGAGGGGGAAAAGGCTTAAGGCACCCCAAGAACTGAAAATTTTGTGTTTGTGGCAGTCAAAATCAAAGTAGTTCATCTGAGAGGCAAGTCTTATCAGTTGAGGCTTGGGGTTGACATTGGTAAAGGAATCTCTGGACTGCGCCTTACTGCATAAATGAGGAGGTAAGGTGTTCAGATTTTCTGCATTGAACTATACAGGGTAAAAGACTTTGGTTCATAGCATGAAGCTGTGTCAGGGGAGGATTAGGTGGGTTTTAGAAGTTTCTTTCCCCAGAAGGCACTGGAATGGGCTCCCCAGGGAAGTGGTCACAGCACCAAGCCTGCCAGAGTACAAGAAGCATTTGGACAATGCTCTCAGGCACATGGTGTGAGTCTTGGGGATGGTCCTGTGCAGGGCCAGGAGTTAGACTTGGTGATCTTTGTGGATCACTTCCAACTCGAGGTGTTCTCAGGATGGCCTTCCAGCAATATAACTAGAATTTGGTCGTTCCTGTAAAACTAACTATGGTGCAGCCATATATGCCTGCTTTCATCATGGCTAAGTTTATTTTTTATATCCATGTGGGAGTTAAAGCAACGTAAAACTGTACACTTCAAGTGGAGAGTATATTGTAGCTGGTGGGTAGGAGATTGCTGAATAGTTTTGTTGAGTCCTTATCCCAGTAGTGGTGCCTGAGGAAGAAGAAATTTTATTGGAGAAAAAATTCTTAGTCCCTCAGGAGTGAAGTGGGTAACACCTAAACCTATTAGTTGAACTACTTTTTTTTTTTTTTTTAACTGCAGATAAATCAGGATGTATTTTAAGTCTCATCTTACCCCAGTTGTTCTTATCTTCCCCTGCAAAAAGGACTTTTTCAATCAGTCCCACTTTGTCAGACTTCTTTCTTGTGAAATGCCCCTCCAGTGTTTCACTCAAGTTGTTTTTCTGCTTTTCAGGGCAAAATCCTTTTCTGCCTTCGATACAGCAGTGAAAACTGCTCTCCATGCTTGTTTCCTGATCTAGCCTTGCTGCCACTTTCTCATTTCATCATACAACCAGTGGGGAATATTTGTCAAGGCATGTAATCATTTGGATTGCAGGTGGTGAAATGCACTGTCTTTAAGTCTTCTAAAATATGTCCATAAGCAGCAGATGCAATGAGATGTGTTTTCCTAAGGACCTGTCTAGAGATTGAACTCTCTGTTTAGTAAAGGCTGTATTGGCACTGCTGTTGTCCCCACAGTGAGGTGATCAATAATGCTTGTTTTCATTACTCAGTGACTTTTATCTGTTAATTATACAGGAACTTCAGATTTTCCAAATCTTTCCCACTCTTACAACTGTACATTAGCCTCAAGTGTGATGGTTGAAGTGACTGGTTGTGGCAGAACCACAGACATACTATCAGAAAGCTTAGTAGTGAACTTAGTTTCCTTAGGAAGGAAGTAAAAATTTACAGTAAAATTGTGCTTTTTGGCTTGCTCAGACAGGGTAGGTGGCAGGACTCACAAGGTGCTAATTATTAATGCACTGGGTAACAGTTTATATTCTTGTCTCATCCTGGCTTCAGAAGCAAACCTTCAGCTTTTCCTGGTGGTAAAGGTACCGAAGAAGAGCAAAGTGGAACAGATCTTGGTTTCCTCCATCCCTCCTTGGTCTGCCAATAAGCAACAAAAAAGGAACAGCAACACATTATGCAGAATCTTTGTGAACTCTATCAAACATCGCTAACAAAATATTTTAAATGCCTGTGCTCAAGAGACTATCTGGCATGTTCCTAGGAAGTGTTCCAATCCCAAAGAGATTTTGGTGAAAAATTGGGACCACCTGCATTGCAGATATTTCTGGGCAAGCTCCTGTATTTCCACAGGTATCACTTTCACAGAGCAGAATTGCAAAGCAAACTCTTGAGTCCCTGGTGATGTACATAACCACATTACCGGTATTGTGATCTGCCAGGAGCATCAGTGCCAGCCCCAACAACTGGACTTTATCTCTTGGTGGTATAGCTTGCAAGAAGAAATGGCTCTTTGAATCCTCTTATCATGGTAAGCACCACAGACTTGGATGAGCTGAGAGTGCTTCTTTTTAATGTTCACTGGATGTATCCACATTAAGAGCAAAAACTATTGCCTTCCAGGATTAAAAAAAAAGGGTATGTCTAGTCTGATATCCCATTCCTGAGAGGGCTTGCAGAGGATAATGTGAAAATAGTGGATGGGCAGGGAAAATGTACAAAGATGCAACAAAAAATTGCAGGTCAGATATTTCCTAGCTCAGATGTGTTGTCAGATGCGTATATTTAACACCCCTCAATGGATTTTGCTTTCAAGTAGCCATCCCCTCCTTCCTGAGCCATGTAAAAATTAACATCCACAGCCTCCTTAGGCACATGGTGAACACATTTCCATGTGTTTGTTTTGAACCTGCAAGCTTTGCTTTATGTTCTTTGCTTCTTATCCTGGGAGGAACTAATCAACCCCTACTCCTTACAAAGACATTTGTTTGTTCCCTTGTTGGTCTTCCAGGTTTTTCTGTTTTCCTACCAATCTCCTTGTATTCAGCATTGCTGATTTTAGATTAAAGGCAACAAGTCATCACAAGATGACTTGCCTTTTATCATGGATTCTCAACAGCAGAGCAGGATCCTCCAAATCCAAGTGTGCCCAGCAATGACACTTCTCCCATGTATCTTCTCAGCAGAAGGAGCTCTGCAAATCAGAGTTGCTCACACTTGGACTAAGACAACCCTCCTTAAAACATTGCTGTGGCACTTTGCAGAGGTGGTTCTAAATGCATCATTCCCTGCCTTGTGTGATGTTTGTGTGATTTCCAGGGATATGAGGGGAAATAATTTATACTGAGACTCTTCAATCAGCAATAAAAAGCTATTATACAGCTGGAATACTTGGCTGCTGTTCCTGGTGCAGATGACAAGTTAAGAACATCTGTGTTGCAATATGAGAAATATAATCAGACTGTCTGGTGTGGATGGTTGAGGGGCAGTCATTTACAGAAAGTAGGGCAGCCTCGTTTGCACAGGAGGCTGCTTGCTGCTTTCCATACCTCGGGATGCCAAGGAAAAGTCTCTGCTTCACAGAAGCACTGAACCATGGAGCAGCTTCACCAGACCCTCTGAAAGGGCACCAGACTCATGATGCTGTGACTTTGATTTAGTGAATTCTTAATTGTGTAGAAGAGCAGATTTGTTTCTACACAGAAGCTGCTAAGCTGTGAAACTGTTTTCAATTGCTTGTCTGAATAAAAAAAATAGGAAGGACCAGCAAGTGGGTGTAACAGCTGGGTACCTGGACTTTGGAAGTACTGGAAAAAACTGCCTGCTGCTTCCTTCTCTGCCTGTTGCTGCACAGATTGAATCTGAAGTCAGGATTTAAACAGTGAAATCCCTAGCTGGTGTCAAGTCTGACAGCCTGCTGCGCACAGTCTTGCTCTGATGCATCTGAACTCCTCTCACTAGCAGCTCCAGAGGCAGAAGAGCAGCCCTTGGGATGCCTCTTCTCTGTAATTCAGAGTGTGGCCTGGTAGTGGGAACACTGCTCACCCTCTGCATTCACCAGGGTGTGGGCAGGGAGAGGCATCCGTGGGCAGTGGAGCAGGGCTCCTGCTTGGAAGCTCCCCGTGTGACTGCGGCGCAGACTGGCAGCGGCTGAGGAATGCTTGGATGCTATTTCTGGGATATCTCCTCAGAGCAGGCTGTGTGTTTAACAGCTTTTCAGCAGTCAGAGCTCACATCCAGAGCTGGATGTGAGGGATGTGAGGGATGTCAGGGATGTAGGATGGACAGCAATTTTCCCTGCTAGCATCTTGTGGTCTCAGTCTGGACAGGGCTGGTTTTTGATCCCCGTGTTCAATCCCACTTGCGCTGCCTGGGCATTCCCTTAAGGGCAGCCACCTGGGGATGCAGGTTTAGGTGTGGATTTCTCACAGAACAGCCATCTGAGGTTGAGTGTTTGTAGCTGCTCCCGCTCTTTGTGATGTGAATATGTCACACAGATGTACAAAGTGCCTGCGTTACCCATCCCATAAACCTCTGCTTCCTCAGCCTTAGAGAGGTGGGTGTCTTTTCCATTTGTTTTGTGTAAATGAAGCTACATCTCATTGGTCATACAACTAAAAAGAAGAGATTGGAAACTCCTCAGGGCAGAGTCTATCTGTATTGGTGCCTATTATAACTCACACATATCCCTGAGAGGCAATGCCTCATAATTAATTGCTGAATAATTAATAATAAGAAGAAGCAGATACTAGTCAGGAAGTAATTAACCTGCTTATCCTTACAGGGAAGTCCTATGCAAGGAAAGAGTAATTAAAGGCTTTTTAAATGACACAGAAAAATCCCCACTGACCTCTGCCAGGACAAGTTTAGGAAGTGGGGCCAGTAGGATTTCCTTAGTTATCAAATAAAAATAACTTTGTTCCTGTAGGTAAAATTTCCTAATCTGGTATTTTTCCTAATCTGGTATACATTTGTCTGTACCAGTGTTCAGCCTGGGTGAATAATTTTACTTTTATTTAGTTTAATTTTTGACGGTATGAAATGGTTAGTTATAAGGTGTGCTGGAATTTTCCTTGGAAAGCAAGCAGGTGGCTAACTCACATCGAAATAGGGTTTTTCCCTATTTCATTCAGGCAGTATCATACAATTGACAAAAGTCCTGGATAGCAAAATTAGTTTGCAAGAGGGATGCAAACTTTAGGTGTCGTGATCCATCCACAAAGGCACAGACAGCACGTAGCATCTTTTTTTGTTCATAGCTGAGAGAGACTTATGCAGTCATTGCCATCTTCCTTCAGATGAATTCACACAGTCCTGTAGAGATGGGAATTTTCTGGGACTTTGGAGCTGTCATGGCTGAGAGAGCTGAAGGCACCAGCTGAGTGTATCAGAACACACAACTACTCAATATCACTGCATCAAGGTAAGCCTTGCAATTTTTGGTTCATAACTTCGTTGGTGTCTTCTTGCAAATCAAGACAAAATAAAAGACACAACCTTCTCAAACCCTAGCAAGGTATTTTTAAATTGGGGCGAGTTAGAGCTCTGAATTTCATCGTTCCCAGCAACGTTCATAACAGGCCTTCTCCAAAGATGCACATCTCAGGAGTGTCTTGATGCACTGATAACTGATAATGAACATCTCATGGCTTTCAGGATTCACAAATGTCCTTTACAAGCCCTTCAATTTTTCTTTATCTTCTCATTATACAGGCCATTGCTCTCTCCGGGTACCAGGTAAAGGGGGTTACATTATGCTGCTTTTGTCAAACACATGACAGAGAGTATGAGAAAATGTCAGTCATTTTGGTTCTGTCTTTAGGGCTCTGAGGAAGTTCTGTCTCTCCAGAAATTTCCTGTTTTGTTAGCTCAGATGTATTTGGCAAACTTAGAGCTTAATACTCTGTAGTGCAGTGGAAAATGAAATTACCTTTTATTCTCCTGAAGCCACTTTTGAAGGGATATTCTGCATGGCATGACTTCACCAGTTTAGATAATCTGCCTTACCTGTATTCCTGTCCTAGCACTTGGCCCCAGATAAATTGTGCTAGATGTCCTTGGGAAGGTGGGTGGTTCAGGGCTATGCTGTGTCCCTGGGGCAATTCTGGAGAAGCCCATTTGGGGCTGTGCTCCCTGTCCCCTTTCACCAGTGCAGCTCAACCAGCAGCTCGAGGCTTAGCCCTGACAGAACCCCTGGTCCCAGCCCAGTGCACTCAACCCCTGACCTGGCACAGGAAATCCCAGCCAGACTTGGTTTCTTCACATCTGGGAGACAAGGGGTCTCCCAGCCCTGGCTTTCCTTCCACCACAGTGCCTTCTCCTTTGAAGACCAGCTGCATGGAACCTCAGTAACTGTGAAGGCATGGCAGAAACTCCCAGGAGAATTAAGTTCTCCTTTTTGCTGGCATTCCTAATCTGGCCAAGTGGCTCACTGCTGTGGAAAGGACAGCTGTATCCTGCTCCTTCCCCTTGGGCCCACTGCTGCTTTTCTGCCAGCTCCCTTGCATTGATTGATCCATGATGCATCCACTCATAAGATGGAATGATTGCAAACACACCCCCATGCCCGTGGTGTTATCCCCCTGCAACTGCACAGTCTCTTCCATCACAGTGCAAGGAGATGGAAGAAACACAAGGGAGAGAATGGGACTCCAAAACAGCCCACAAAGGGTTGCTGGCCCTATTGAACACTAATTGGACATTTGCTCTCCTCTGATTTAGGCACGTAGGAAAGTCCTCACCTGGAGCCAGCTTTCCCCAAGGTCATCTCAGATAGGAAGGAGCTTCCCAGGGGAGTCTTGTTAGCTGAGCTAGGAGCTGCTCTTCACTGTTGTGGCTGGAAGCAGGGAGAGACCAATGCAGTCCCTCTGCAGTACAGGGGGAGCACACACAGCTATAGCATCTCCCACAGAGATGCTGCTCTCTGCCTAGACATCACTCCTGCTCCCATCCCAAGGACCACAGGCTGGTTAGTAAGGTGCATCTACTGACAGTACAGTATGGCTCAGTTAGTGTGACAAGTATAGAGCTTGTGTACTAAATATTAACACTATGTGTGGATTTGACCCATCTGGGTGGGTTAGGAGTCACAGAATTCCAAAAGAAGTCACTGGAATGTCCCTTGTCACTGGATGGCATCCAAAGGGCTGAAATGAGAGGCAGAAGAAGGTAAGATAAGGAAAAACAGACTCCAGTGGAGGATGTGAGAGCTCAGGTGGCAGTGACAAGATAGGTTTTCCCTTAGGGAAAAGCAGTTCAGGATATTTCCTTCCTGCTGGCACCTGTCCTGCAGTTCCCAGTGCCCCAGCACTTCCCTCCAGCCAGGCTGGAAACCCAGCCACTGAATGACCTGCATGACAAGAAAACAGAAAACCCTACAAACCTGCAATGCCACAGACACTGTTGCACAGCAGCAGAGTCCTTGGAGTGCTGACAAGCATCCATGGGCCGCTAACATCTCATGGACAAGCATCCATGGGCCGCTAACATCTCATGGACAAGCATCCATGGGCTGCTAACATCTCATGGCACCACATCCCTGGGTCCAGAGCCTGGGGTTAGGTCAGTTGCTTGGAGCATGATGCTGGTTGTGTGTTTGATCCTTGTAAAGGCCACTCACTAAACAGCTGGACTTGATGATCCTTGTGGGTCCCTTCCATCTCTGTTCTGTGAGTTATCTGCTGCCAGATCCTTCAGGGCCTTCCTGCTGAGTTTGGTGAACCCAAAGCTCCTCTTGTGTGCAAAGAATTTGCAGGATCTAGCACCCAGTTTGAACTCAGGTGCTGGATGAAGGATGAACATTATAAAATTTTGGCCTATAACTCTATGAAATCTCTTCAAAAATATCTTTCACCTGCAGGGCACTGATGCTTCAGTCCCTTGATGCTGAGGCCTGCCTGTTTTGGGATGTCAGGGACCTGTGTTCCCCCAGGCACACACCTGGTGACAGCAGCAGCCACTGCAATTGGTAGGAGAAAAACTTGGTTTGAGCCTCCAGTTCCCACCCCTAATATACAATTTAATGTTTTGTTATGACTTAAGACATTATTGCATAAATGCTCTACCTCTGCCCTAAGGGGGTGTTTTAGAGTGTTTTGATTCCTTTATGTTGTTTTCTTTTCATTCTGTATGTCAAACTGAGCAGCTGAGAGCCTAATGCAGATGCTAGGAAGATGGAATGGTCCCAGCATCACCATGACACAACTCTCCCTGCGGCAGCAAGTGGCTGAGAAGGTGAATTTTGCATGGAGAGAAGCAGAAGTATTCTCTATTTTCAGCAAGAAATCTCAAGCAGGACTGCACTGACAAGGGCCCGAGGCATATAGCAAAAACATCAGTGGTAAATCTCAATGAAAACAGGCATCAGCCCCATGCATTACTTGGGGAATCATTTTCCAGCCCCACTCAGAGTAAATTTTTCCCTTTTCTCTACCCCTCAACAATTATCCTAACCCTACTCTGGGCCTCCAAGTAACCAACTCAACCTCTCAACAATAAAAGGCTTAGAGAGCCTTGACTATGCTTGACTATTTTTGCCACCCTCAGGATGCTGTGGCAGTCCCTGTCCATCCCCACACCAAAGATAGCTCTCAGCTTTTTCCTTCTCTCCCTCAACCCCTGACTTCTCAATCCTGGCCAGTGACTTACTCCTAAGACAGTGTCCCCACTGCCCAGATACGCAGTATTCCTCAGAGATGGATTCTGCTATTAGCTTACAGTTTCCTTGGGCAGTTTCTTTCAGCCCCACTGAGACATGTCCAGTGGGCTGGAGGTTTCAGCTTTTCCTTTACATCAGCCCTCACCCTAGTTTGACCCCGAGCAGAAGGCGCTGTTTGCAGCTTCCATTCTCATTTAGTGTGCTCCTCCTAGCCCCTATCTAACCATGGGCTTTCAATTCTCCTGTCCTTTAGGGAGCATCCCTGCATTCCTGGAGACAGCATTCCAGGCGTGGCCTCACCAGTGCTAAGCAAGGAAGGGCCATGTCCCCTGACCCAATGGAAACTCTTCCTAACACAGCCCCCCCTACTCTTAGTTGCAGCTTCTGCCTTTCCTTTGGCAGATCCTTTCCAGCTCTCTTCCAGCTGTAGCTCTGCAGGGATGAGATTTATTCAGCCTCATCCAGAAAATGCAGAAGGAGAACTTCATTGCTGTTTGCAGCTGTCTGATGAGAGGGTGTAGAGAAGACGGAGCCAGGCTCTTCCCAGAGGCACAAAGTGACAGGACAAGAGGCCACAAGATGCCATCTGGGACTTGGAAAGCTCCAGATAGATCTTAAGGGAGCAAACATCACAACAAGGTTGGTCAAACACTGGAACAGGTGCCCAGGCATCCAGCAGGCTCTCCATCCTCAAAGATGCTAAAAATTCAGCTTGCTGAGCTCTGAGTAGCCTGACCTGATTTTAAAGCTGTCTGAGCTTGAGCAGGGAGGTTGGGCCAGAGAACACCCAGAGATCCCTTTCTACCTGAGTTACTGTCCAATTCTGCTCCTGTGAACCTCAGCCCATGTAAATTTGGAGCCCAATCTGATAACCTTGATGAGAGGAAGGTGTTATGTCTTTAGAAGCAGATTTAGCCTTTGTAAAGCCTAGTCTGCTTTGAGCAGCAGTTTCATGGGACCAACACACAGCTTCCCAGCACCTATGGACAGTAGGAAATAATTGTAGCTGACCCAAAATTTCCTTCACATAGACTTTCAGGATTAGGGCAGGTGTCCAAATTCATGCCTTGCCTATCCTGTGCAGTTTAAAGGAATTTGGGAACTCAGGCCCTTTAGAAAGACTCTGGAGTGGTAATGGCAAAGGGAAGGAATTTAATGCCTGGAGGTGAAAGTCGGGAAAGTCCCAAATAACTCAGTTTCTGCTGCCCTTTTCACTGAGTGAAGAGCAAAAGCCCTTCCTGTGTTCACCTCCTCTTCTCTCACCCATAAGCAAATTAAAATCTCCTCAATATTTGCCCATTTATTTTGAGTGAAAGCATTGCTTCCTCAAATTTTTCTACCTGCAACAGACTTGACATTCTTACTGACATTTTATCCCTTTTACACAAGCGGCTCCAGAGTGCCTCAGCATAGGGAGCTTTTCCTCCTTTTCTCCCCTTTCTTTCTCTTCCTCTTCCCTGCCTAAACACCTGTTGGAAAGAAAAGGAGGCATTAAAAGGAGAGATCCTCGCAGTGGGAGCAGGGAGGGGCTGCTGCCCCTGGCTCAGTGCAGTGTTAGATTAGGGCAGACTTGCTCTGGCATCGTGGTGAGTTCCAGCAGCTCGCTCAGATATTTCCCCAGAGGGGAAAGCCTTTGCTCTCCCTCTGAATCCATCCATCACCAGGCAGAGAACACTCATCAAAAATGTGGAATCTGGCATCACTGCAGGATCATTATAAGGGTTTAAAAGAGAACATTTCACCACCCTATATATCTTGTCAGACAACACCTGACAGGTCAGTTGGGGAAGTGACTGCACTTCCCAGCTGAAGCACTGGTTTGAGAAAGTGTCATCTACAGGCACAGGTCAGCTCAATCCAATCCCCCTAAGCTGGGAAACCCAGAAATTCAGAGCTAACATAGCTCTTACAGCAGCTGCCCAATTTTCTGTATTCTATGTCTCTCTCATAACAGTGGTGACCCTGTTTTATGTGCATGTGACTTTTTCCAGTCCTTATCTCAATCCACACATCCTGCTGGCACTAAAGGCAATGAGATCCACAGGTGAACCTTATGCCATGAAAATAGTTATTTATGATTAATAAAAATGAAAACTGTTCAAAACTGTTGAAGATACTGAAATTCATATGTTTAGTTAAGGCAGGGAAAATTCTGTATACTCCCATTTCATTTTTGAAAAAAAAAAAAAAAAAGAAAACAAAAACACAAATAGAAAATCGGGGATTGTCTCCTTTTCAGCAATAAAGTCCTAGAGAGTTAATGTTATCAAGCAAACTGGAAGTAAAACCAAACTCCACATTACTTATAATGCACTGTTTTTATCAATACACAGTGGAGATTAATTCAGGTGTGCCTGGTTTCAGTGTAGCCTGTACTTTGTTCTGCTGTCAGTGCTTTCTCAAAGTAGCAGGCCAAAGTTAAAAAATCAGATTGCGGGCTGTTTAAGTGTCTGTTGAAGCTAATTCATCACAGTAAAAAAAATGGTTATGAGATATTAGCAGCTTCCCTCACTTTCCCTTTCATTCTTTTATTGCCTGCATAAAGAAGACCAATTGCTGTCAATAGTCAAAAAAAAAAAATCTTGTTTTCTACGACATTAAGCAAATTCTCTCACTACCACAGCATATAAATGCCTTGAAGGTGAGAGTGAAAAAGAAGAAGAAAAAGAAGAAAGAAAAAAAACCTAAGAAGGAAAGCAACCTATAGGAAAGGTTTTACAGGGAGAGTGAAACCAGTAACAGAAAAGAGGGTTGTGAGGGATGGTGAGAAAGGCTGTTCCTGAGACCCATGCACTGACCTGGACACCTGCCCACACCACGGGTGGCACCAGAGCTTCCTTTAGCCATGTGTGATGTCACTCTCCTTTGCCTCAAGAACAACAGAGGGCCCTGGTATTGTGCTGTTTAATCATGAATTTCATTTCCAGCAGCACCAAGAAAACTCATACACAGGGATGTGGTGGAGCCAAAGTAGACATCAAAACTATTCTCTCTGAAGCTTTCAGAGTAGAGGATGGAAGCAGGTAATAGAGAAGCATCCTCTTTATTCCCCATGTCTTTAAATGTAAGAAGGAATGGTCTTGCTGAGGATTTTGTTATAGGGTACATGATAGAGAGGGGAGAGAGGAGGAGGTAGGAATTTTGGAAGAAGCAAGAGAGGAATATGCAAAGATTTTTGGAGCTTCCTGTCCAAAACTGGTTTAAAGCTGCTATTTAATCACTTTGAAAATCAGCAGTATTAGGCACGATGCATCCTCTGGAAGGATTTGTCATTGGGACATCCCCTGGAATGCAGACAACAAGCACAGTGGGACTGCAGCACTCTATGCACTTATACACAAGGGCCTAGCATGGCATGGTGCCACAGAAACTAATTATACCCAGTGTTCATAAAATGATGAGAAGAGGTAGAAGTATAATTATCAGTTTTCCACCATGGCTGCTGTATGCAGTAAGTATGGCAGAGTTGACATCTTAGTGGAGACAAATGAGTAAAATATCTTTTTATTTCACCAGTACACTTTTTAAACTTTTACTACTGTTTGAAATCCTGATGTTCTCAGCAGAAGTGATGACCTGGAAAATTTTTCTTCTGCCTGATTTTTCCCCTAATCATCTGTGGACAATTAACTGCCACCTATTAGCATCCCAGCCCTTGTTAAAATAAGCCCTTTTTTTTTAACCAGAGTTATAAAAAAAGATCATTTCAGCATAGCGTGGTGGACTTGTCATAAATATTTAAGATGTGCCAACAAGGTGTCATATTTTCTAGGCAGTAAAATAGTATTCCATTTATTGTTTCCCAAGGACTAAACTTGGAAATGAATGGCTTTATGAAGAAGATAGTCTTCTAGTGAAGTTGCTTGATTCCATTCGTCCACCATCAGGCTCCTCAGCAAAATAATTTCCCTTTAATTAAGCTATATGATGTAAATTTCATGGCAATTGATTTAATAAAAATATATGATGCAAAATAACATGAGGAAAAACACCTTAAAGAAAAGCAGAAGGATTCCCCGAGCAGAGCAAGTAATGGGAAAACTATTGGAAATGAGGTTAGAAAAACAATAAAAGGGAAGCTTTTATAGATTTTTTTCACCATTTCTCTTTTTGTAACAGTTGGATGGATGTATCCCTTGCTACCTTCCTCATTTTCTTCTGTAAAAGATCTTTGAGAAGCTGTCATTTTTTTTCTCTCTTCTACCCAATTATTAATCTATTTTTTAAATTAATAATACAATCATTTTTGATGTTAATGTATTCTGGAGTAAACACACATAATTTTCTGACCTACTTTTTAATCTATGTATGTTTTTGCCTTTCAAGTGAGAGATGTTTTCTGTTTCTTGTCCAAACCCTTGCGCTAATACTCTTGTGCCCTGCTGCACAATTGCTACTGCTTATGTTTATGTTCTAGAAAACCTGTGGGACAATGTAAAGGCAGGATATCTTCTGCCTGCACTCACTTCAAATCCTGTTTGTTTACAGTGTGGAGGTGGCAAGGACATCCAGTTGTGAACATTCATAACACAGTATGGTGTAATTTTGGAGACATCCTTAGGAAAATGTTTCTCTCTGTAGCGCATCTTTTCTCTCTGTCCCAGCCTCCTCAGGAGCCATGTAAAGGCAGCTTCCTGGCTGTCATTTACTATCATCCATCCCGTTATGGTGCAGATGATCTCCAGAAGTTACTGTTGCAGAAAGCAGGATTTCCATCCCTGCTGATCTCTGCCCAGGGATGTTCACAGGAGGAAAGCTGTTAAGTGGTCCATACAGACCAGCTGGACAGAGGAAATGGAGTCACAGCAAAATTATGAACTCCTGGAAATTACTGAAAAGTTGCAAGAACATGAGCAAGACTTCAAGGAAGGTACCCAGAGAGTGCTGTGAAAGGGCTGAGTGCAGCAAACATTGAGCAAACTTTGGCAGCCCAGATCCAGAAAAACGTGATTTTCACATGGATGCTTCACTCTTCTTGAGACCACTACTAGCTGGATAAGAGCTCTTATGGTTTCAAGGACTCAACATGTATCTGAGGTAGCATCAGGCAGTCTGATTTTAGTGTGATTAGTTGCAGCTCTCATGTCTGCAAAATTAGCCCAACAGCCTCATAAGAACAATTGTTTCAGAAAGAGATAGGATTTTTTCCCAAGTTTTCTTTAAGGCAAAAATCTTCGAATATCATTCTGTGGATATTGCTTGTTTTGACCTCAGCCAGCATCAGAAAAAAATAAGCTCAAATACAAAATGTTTTCTTTTGGTTTTAGAATTAAATTAAGGGTTTTTTTAGGACTCCTTTAGAAACAGAAATACATCTCAACTCAGACTGGGGCCAGAGCTTCAGATTCAGATCTTATTTTAGTTTAATTTTCTTTACTGAACCAAACCATCAGTCTTTCCTGGCAGGCAGTCTACCCCAACTAGAATATTTTCCATAGTGAGCTTCAGATAGCCAGAATACTAATGTCTGCCTTTAAAGAAAGAAGAAATACCCTGAGTCCTGATGCATTCAATCAAAACAGCAAACAGTGATTTCCAACCAGCCTTTTCCACATCAGACTAAAGCAAGGGGAGAAGCAATCATTGCTTTCTGAAATCAGCCATGTCAGCCCTTGACACAAAGGAGGTTGGTGAAGAAAGGTTAGCTCTGGTGTCATCGTGCCATTAGGTCTGAACGCCTCTGAGAGATCTCTAGTACAGCCTGCCATTCACAGACCCCCAAGGATTTCTTTTTTAAATGAAAGGTTGCAAAAATCTCATTCCCTATTCCAGCACTGCACACACAACATGTTCCCCTTCCCCCCATCCGTCACAAGCAGCTAATGGGAATCAGGTCCTTAATGGAGGACAATGGCAATTCTGCACAGGTGGGAAGGCATAAAATATTTGCCAGCCAACCAGTCTTGATTCATGGTCAATGAAATATTAATACATGACCTTCATAATTTTCGCTTTCCATTAAAAACCTCAGGACACTGGAACTAAAGTGTTTAAAAACACTTCTGCTTCCCAGTAATCAGTGTTTAAAAGATAAATAAAAATATATCTGTGCTCCTTGAATTTGTGATCAGAAAGCTTCCTCCAGAGTGAGTCCAGCCTTCTTTACCACTGTTCTTTTTAAAGGATTTTGAATGCAGCTGAATGTGAGAGATACATAACTGCATATCCAGCCAACACTTGCCCCTAAAGAGGAAGAAATAAAAGTTCTTGCTTCAGCCACACCATTGCTGGATTTTTACAGTGAGCCCTCCTGCCCAACAGTATTCAAGAAAGCTGTGTATGGTCTAAAAGACTGGAGTTACCCATAACACAAAGGTTGGTTGAATGAAAAACTCAGGAAATATTCTCTCTTCTCCTCAATGTTGCTGTATGTCGCAGGATGGAAAGATAGCTGGTTTAGCAGGAATGTTGATTTATTTTGTAGGGTGGAACGATAGCTCTTTAAATCAGGAATGTAAGCTTTGTCTCTTCTTCAACTGATGCTCACTATCAAGAATATTTGTATGCACAAAGCTACCTTAGTGTTCAAAGACAACTTCTCTTCACGACTGTCACCAATACCACAGATGACTGAACTGGCTTACAACCAGAATAAATCTTACCTCATGCATTCTTTTTCCATGTGGATGAAGGCAGCTATCTAGAAGAAGAAGGAAATACAGCTTGGGGGCTAGAAACACAAACCACAAATGCCAGAGGTGCATCACCAGTTGCGCCACAAGCTTCCTTGGTAAGCTTTGGTAAGTAACCTTATTTCTTTGTCTAAACAGACCCCAACCTCCTCTGTACCTGCTGGACTCAGAATTGCTTATTGCATCATGGCTTTGTGTCTGTGGTGTGTGGGGAAATCCTGAAGCAGCTACAGTTACCAGGAGATTCTGACTCTTGGCTGGAATTTTACCCCAAGCCATCTTTACTTTTCTGCTCACATGTGATTGTTTCTAAAGAGTTAGAAGACACCTATGCTCACCTGAGGATAGCATACAAATGCTTGACTGTAGTAGTAGTAGTAGTAGTAGTAGTCATGCAGTGTTAGAGATGAAGTGCTGTTAAGAGTTGATATTTGCTTCATATATGTTAAGCCTGCAGAAGATTTGAGGCAAAAAATTACCACAAAAATGGAGATTTTTTTTTTTCAGGGCACAAAAATGCTTTGAGTGGTTTTAATTTGAAATCTATTACAATTATATAGTCAAAATTTTAATCACTTTCTTTTCCTTCTTTTTGTTTGGGATAGTAATATTATTATTCTCTTTTCTGAAACAGGTTTTCCTGCTATTACATAGACTGCCCTATGGTTTTGTGTCACTGTGCAGTAAAACCAACCATGGACCAGAAAATAAAATCAGAAGTGTGTGAAGGAAGGAATTGTTGTGGGAAGAAAGAGATCTCTAACACCTGACTAAGCATCAAAATGTCATCTCAGTCGTCAATGCAAGGAGGACAACCTCTGGAGCTTCTTTTCCAAGCAGTTCAAATTCCTTTCTCACTGTGGTCTCTGCAAGGGGCACAGGACAGATGTGTCACTGCTTGGGACAACACAGCTGGTGCCTGCAGTGCTCAGGGCTGTGCCTCTGCCATGGAGTGGCCAGGACGTTCACTCCAAAGTCTTCTCACTGGGCAGCCCCAGTGACTCAGAGACATAAAGATCACTGTTATGTGTGGGGGTGGGGGTTAATCCAAAGTGCTTTAAGTGCCAGAGGTGGCTGTGTCATGTACACCTCAGTGGTGCCTGAGTGATGGGCATGAGATTGGTCCCCCAGGACAAGCAGAAGGCTTCAGGGCCTGCTAGGGACACTGCTTGGCTTGTCCTGGGAGAGAAGAGCTGAATATGATGACATCTGTGACCACAAAATCTGTGTGTGCTGCTCCCCCATCACTCATCTTCAGATTTCCTCTGGGAGGGAGATGATTGATTTACTCCAGAAGGAATGAACTACCACACATGCACTGCAGAAAGCAAGGGGAAAAGCTGAGGAGAGAGTAAAGATAATCCCAGCTCAAATCTTTACTTTAATTGTATCCTGGGCAGCAATCCCCACAATAAAACAGAGCATTGGTCTCCACACTTACTCTGACTCTGGACACACAGACAGCTCTTAAAAATATAAATTGTTGTTGTAATGCATTAAATAGCTTATTTAGTTGGTGTTTTTACCCTGGTGATGGGAAAATTTTGCTGGGTATGTCAGGTCATGTGGACCATTTATTCCCCCTTTCTCATCACATGGTTTGTCCCGATGCCCCCCTCCCTTAGTGGTCTGTCCCATGGGTGGTCCCTCCCCTCGCCCCTCCCCAATGCTATCCCATTGGCCGTGGTCCTCTTTCCCGCCCCCACCGCCTGGGGCATAAAACCCTACGGCAGGTGGGGTCTTGGCTCTTTGCTATCTGGGTGGTTGCTGCCACTGAAGTGTGCTATCTCAAGCTAATAAACTGGATACTCGTCTCCATGTGGCAAAGAGCACTTCTCGTCTTTTATCTTCCATCTATGCAATTCCATGTGGGCTTTAGTCCTGAGCAAGCCGGATCTGGATTTATATTAGCCCAGAGACCCACGGATTTAATTGCAAATTGTCTCCTCTGATTGCTAGTCCAAGTGATGGGTCCCTGCAGAAGGAGAGAGCCAAGCCTAAGGGCCCCGTCCACTCATGCCAATATGAATGTTTATTTCCCTCATCTCACCATGGGTGGGAACAGGCTTGTCTATTGGTGCTTTAGGCCTTACACCTTTTCCTACTCTGAAAGGGTATGGATCACTGCAGAAATCTGCTGCATTCTGCCTCTGGACTGTGGGGAATGGGATAATATGGGGCATGGGGGCTGATATTTGCACACCCTATCCCTACAGCTAAGTCTGATACCAGGGCACTAATACTCGCAGTAAAAGAGCATGTAAAGGAGGAAGGGCCCTTGCCAACCTTTCTCTTCTCTGTAGCTGTATAACTGCTGTAGCATTCAGTAGAATGCTGGGTTCATGAAGGTTTCCCAGACCTTCAAACCCTGATCACAGCTGTAAGTCAGGGAACCAATCTGTGTTGGAAAAGAGCTTGAAGAGAATTTTCTCTTCTCAACACAAATCCTCTCACTATGTCTTTAGGCTTTGCATATTGCAAGAAGGAGTTGTGCCTCTGGTATTTTATACTCTCCAAACTGTAACTATAATCCCAACACAAACCCTAATGTTATTTATATAGAGGAGATAACCTCCCTCCCTAAAGGACCACGTGATTTTACTTCTGCTCACACCAGCTGTCCTTACATTATTGAAAGCCCTACAATGATGAATTAAAGTAAAACTACAGGATCCAAGCCTACCCCATCCTCTATGCCTGCGAATAGCCAAGGTACCATTCCCTATGGGAAAAGAGAAACTATGGCCTTGATCACAGCACCACCAGTTCTTTCCCTGTGATTTTGTGTCCTATAGAATCAAACTGGCCCTTTGAAAGTGTTACTGGCCTCACCCTAATTCCAATTCCAACTGGCAGGAGTACCACAATAAAAATGAAAGTAAGGAATTGGTCCCCAATACCATCTCTCTACCTTTTTTTAGAGGCTCTGTAGAATCCTAAAGTTGAGCATTAGAACATATCTTTATCATAAACACAAATCCCACCTCTGTCCTCCTTGTACCTCAAGAGCTAATGACCTCAGTGAAAGAGAATGTGACACCTACAAACATCATTCTCCTTCCTAAAGCTGTGGGTTCTGATGGTCTCCACAGTAAATTGGCCTCTTACAGCTGTTGCTAGGCCTGCTCCTTGTGGATGGCACCAGGGTGAGATCCTGGGGCAAGCAGGTAATTCCTGATCACTCAAACCCATCAAACTCTACATTGACCCCAGAATCCCTTCATAGCAGCTGCAAAATTAAAAAAAAAAAAGATGCTCAGACACATGTGCATACATATGTACACATATGTGGTGTTTTTTCTGTTCAAAATGCATATATTAATGACACAGCTTTTTTTCCAGCCTTCAGAGAAGTGGTTTGGGTTCTTTTTGTAAAAGAAAAAGAAAATGTATGCCACTCCCTGTCCCTAAAAAGAAAGGTTTAGAGGGCAAAATCTGCTGAGTTAAGAGTTTAAGGAGTGTCTCTTTTGGAGGCAGCAAGAGATTTTTCTTTCAGAGTGCCCTCTCTTTGCAGACCAGGAAGATGCTGTTCCCTCGAGGTGCCTGAGTTTCCTCTTGGATGTTCACTCCCAAAGGGAGCTAACATGAATACAGGATGTGTAATCACTGGAGCTGGGTAAAAGAAGGAGTGACCCAATTTGCTGGTGCAGACACATTAGGCAGCTACTGCCTTAATTACCTACTGGGTGTCTCAGGTTAGATGATGTGACAATTTCCCAGCAATAACAATTATCCTTCTGGACTCTGATTCACTTTTTGGTGGGTTTGTAAAGGCCCCTTGGATAAAATATGCATGAGCACATCTTGCCCATCCTCCACACCCAGGCTTCTGCCACAGGTTAGCAGGCATCCTGGCACAGATGGCAGCACTGGGAGTGTTTTCCATCCCTGCTGCAGCAACACACAGGTGGAGAGCTCACTTGCAAGAGTCCATTAGGCTTGTTCTTGGTCCACTTTCTTGACCTGATTTCATCTATATTTTACTGTAAAATTGTACAAAACAAACACAGGGCTAAAGCACCACCTTTAAAAAAATGGAGAGATGCAGATAGACAAAATGATGAATGCTGTGGGTTTTTTGGTTTTTGTTTGTTTTGTTTTTTGGGTTTGTGGTTTTGGTTTTGTTGTTTTTTTTGGTGTTTTTTTTTTTTTTTTGCTTTGTCTAATTTCTGAAGCTGCCTTCAGCAACTTCTGTAAAAAACCAGTTATTAGTTTTAGTAGTATTACAGTAGCATTCAGCTAATTACTTTCAGGAAATAGTTACAGAGATACCCATTTGTGTATGTGTATGTACACATATATGCCATTTATATAAAACATTCTGTCCTTACCTGTAGCCAGTTAGTGTCAGAAGACTGTTTGGATTGTTTGTAAACTCACTTGTACTTGGTGCTAGCATTGATTCCTTGGCTGAATTATTTTGCAATAGGATAAACCCACTAATTGTGTATCTAAATAAAATTAAATTTTAACGACTTGAATGACTTTTATTTTACCTTGGATGATAATTTATTGACACAAATAGAACTCTTTAATTAAATTTGGCATAGCCAGGTCTGCTGAGGGCACATTAAGCCCTTTTGCCATGTGATTTTAGTGTTTTGTTGGGGTTTTTTTAATATATTTTAGACTGTCTTGATGTTCTTAGATTAAATTGTCTTTATTACAGCCATACAGTCAGTCAATTATTTTGACTATGCAGTCCTTAAGGATCCCACACAGATTTAGCATAGATCTTCCATGAAGAAGGCCTATTAATTTATAATTTCTCATTAAATACATCAGAGATTGAAATCCACTGTTGCTCTTCTGGAAATAGATATCCTAATTCAGGAGGACGAAGCCTGTGATTTGGAAAAATGGAAGGAAAGCAAGGAGGGCACACTGAACATTTATCACCATCTCTCAAGAGTTCAGATCTCAGTAAATATTGGAAAGTTTAGTAAGGAAAAAAAAGTGCAGCATCCCAGTGAGCATTCCCAGTGCTCTTAGGGAAGCTGAAGACTCGAGGTGTCACCTACAGCTCTACAGAGAGCACCTTACCCAGAGGAGAAGCCAAGGAGGTCCTGTCATCTGCCTCAGGCAGAGCAGAGGGATAATCCTTGTTTTTCCTGTGATGTGCTTCCTGATGGAGTTCCAATGGAGGCTTGAACCAGAAAGTAAAGAAAGGTCTGTAAGTTCACACCTCCAAGAATGAAGCTGACACAACTGATGGTTTGCTCTGCAGGGCAAAACTCAAGAAATCCCCACCAGCACCTCAGATCCCCACTGAGTGCTGCCAACCCACCACAACACTTGAAGTTCTGTCACTGTCACCAAACAAGAAGACAAAAGACTAAAATCCCTTCTACTGAAAGATTAGCATATGTCTCCTCGCTAGCCAACAGGCCTGCAAGATCAGGGATGGGGGAGAAAAAGCTTCCCAACTGACTCCTTCATTCTATGTTTGAGAGAAGAGGAGAGGGTTTGAATTCTGATGTTGTAGTCGCGCTTCACTCAAAATAATAACACAATTTTTGTTGATTCCTACATCTGCATTATGCTTAGGTCTTATGTTCTTGCATTAAACAAGTACACATTGGTATTACACCAAGATATTGACATTCAGAATATGCACACAGAGATAAATTGCAGCTAAGACCAACCAAGGAAAAAGATACATGCAATATCAGAGATGATTTCCCCCATTCTAAGATTTCCCCCATTCTAAGATTTCCCCCATTCTAATTTTGCAAACATATTGCTAAATCATTTCCAAAAAATAAGATACCTGGATTTGTCTATTTGGGTGGTGTTAGGGGGGAGAGATGAGGAGGGAGGGAAGGGGGAACAATAACAAAACTGCAAACAAACAACAAACAAACAAACAAAAATTCCCCCCAAAACCAAAGAAGGCTTTGCTTTATCTTGGCTCAGGGAATGGCCTCTTTGGTTTGAAGGATATTTTGAAGGATATTGCTCAAGTGGCTAGAAGGTTTGAAAACCTTCTCTGGGTTAAATTGGGCAGTATGATTTGGGACTGCTGAAATGTAGAGATTTATTCACAAGTAAATACCTTAGGGTCATTGAGGGTCACTGGTTACTGCCATCTTGTGCCAGGAGCAATCTCCTTTGTTTTCACCCAGTTTATTACTTTGTTTTGAAGCACTTCTTGTGCTGTTCACTGGACTTCCTTTAGTAATACAGCAGGCAGAAACCATCAAGCAGCTCAAAACAACCTCCTTAGGTTTTCAGAATGCATCTATTAGAGAAGGAAAAAGAACAACTTTCCTCCTTTATCCATCTGGTGCCTGCTCTGCAGGGGTGACAACTGTCAGTGCATAGGCTGACAGGGTACTAAGAGGGTGGCCTTCTTTATGAGGGAGGAATTCATATTCGAATGACTTCAAGAATTTTTATTCCCTGGTTTCTACTGTATTTTGAAAAGGGCTGTGTACCTGCATTTGGCAACAGAGACAAGGGAGGAGGCAGGGTGAGGAATGGAGCCATAAACAAGCCAGCTCAAGACAGCCCCTTGTTGTGAGCCTCCCTACTTTGACACATGCTCATATATTTTAGAGTACAGCACATTGAAGTTGATTGTTTTGGCTGCTCTGTTCCTGGTTTTTGGCTCCTGTCCTGTCTTCTGGAGAACTGGGAAGAGTCCACCTCCTGCCAAGCTCATGGGCACAATGCAGGGGAGCTCACCGACATTGTCTGCCCTCTGAAAATCTAGTCCTCTGCCAGGCACACAGGGGAACTTGGGTCCCAGCTGAGGTGGGAGGGCTGAATATTCCCAGGGGGTTGGGGGTCAAGGGAGGGGAATGGCACAAAATGGATTTGGAAAACAAGGCTGATGCCCAATCCATTGGTTTTCTTTAAAGGCACAATTTATGAACTCAGTATTAAGGGGGAGAAGCAGGGTGTAAGCCAAGCCAAGCACACTCTTTCTCAAAGAGGTGTAGCATAAAGTTCTGGAAAATTTCTGAAGATATCTCATCTATGACACCCAGAACAGAATTTTTTTAACCGTGTGCTGGCACTCAGTGGGTGGGTAGCACTTCTTGTTTGCTTTCTGGCCTTTCTTTCTTTTCCTCTCTTTCAGATCTGTCCTCTCACATGACTCTCCCTGTGGCCTGTTAACTCCAAACTCACTGCTGTCAGTCAGGTTCAGCCACTGAGCTGCATCCTGTGCAGAACACTGCACCTGGAGCAGAGCACAGACAGACTGAAGGAGGTCCAGAAGCCCACTATGAGATATCTCTTCTGAAGAAGTATTGAACTAACTTGGTATGAGGGGGGCATATGAAAATTACCTTCAAGAATGTAAAAAAGCTACTGTGGGAGAGGAAGGAAATACAGTCACAGAACCATGGAACTGATGAGATTGGCAGGGACCTCTGGAGATCATCTAAAAACACCTGTTGTGAGTACAGTCAGCTAAAGAAGGTTGTTCAGGGACATGTACTATTGTGTTTTGAATATGTCCAAGGACAGAGACAGCACAACCTCTCAGGGAAAGCTCTACCAGTCTTCAATCTCCCTTGGAAATGTTTTGTTCTTATTTTTAAATGGAATTCCTTGTATCTCAGTTCATTCACATTTCTTCTTGTCCTATCCTTGTGCATGACTGAGAAGAGTCTGGTTCTGTCTTCCCAGTTGTCTGCCATGCATAAATAACAATCAGGTGTTTATACACATGGAGAAGATCCCTCTGAGCTTTTGCTTCTCCAGGTTGAGTAGTTCCATTTCACTCAGCCTGTCCTCATACATCAGATGCTCCCATCCCTTAAACATCTTTGTGGCCCATCCCTGGACTGGCTCCGGTAAGCACACATCTCTTTTTACTGGGAAAGTCAGGTGAAGATGGAGTACTCCAGATATGACTCACCAGGTCTGGGCAGAGGTGAAAGATCATCTCCCTCAACCAGCTGCCACTGCTTTTCTGAATGCAGACCACAAGGCTTGTGTAAGTTTCCCTCACACAAAATCACATTACTGCCCCAAGGTGAAACTGGTATCCACCAGAACTCCCAGGTCCTTTCCTGCAAAGCTGTTTTCCAGCCAGAAATCCCCCAGCCTCTACTGGGGTATGGGGTTATTACTTGCCAGTGGCAGAATTAATACTCTTCCTTTTGCTGAATTCCATGAGATTCCCACCAGCCCATTTCTCAAGACTGTCACAGTCCCTCTGGATGCCTGTACAACCCTCTGGTGCATCAGCTGCTTTTTAAGTCTTTTGTCACCTGCAGGCTGGCTGAGGGCACTCTCTGTCCTGGCATGGAGGTGATTAATGAAGATGTTAGCGAGTACAGACCCTGGCACCACCCCTGGGGCTCACCCCTGCTGGCTGGTCCCCAGTTGCTCTCTGTGCCACCCACTGCAATCCTTCCAGCCTGGCAGTTCAGCCAGTATTCAGTTCATCTCATTGTCCACTTCTCTAGCCTATATTTTGCCAGTTGTTCTGCATATAATCTGTCAGCTCTGCAGTGGATTGGAAAAGAAATGAAATTGCAGCAAGAGACATTGATATCAGACAAAATAAAAGTGTTTTTCCAAAGTTTTACCATGCACTGGAATAGGTTTTGTGAGGAGATTGTAGCTGGAATAGATGGTCCATTAAGGTCATATCCAGAATTTTTTTCTTTCACCCTGAGCAACATTTTCAGAAATATCAACTGTGTGTATTTCTTCCTCAGAATGAGCTAAAGTGGAGCTTGATTAGCAGAATGCTCCCAGGAACTCCTCAGGAAATGGGAGAGGGGTAAAGAAGTGGAAGGACAGTGTGGGTTCAGTGCAGATATACAGCCTGAGATGGGAATTACCTCAGTCCACATTGACATCACTTGGGTGTCTGCAGCTTGGGCTTAGACCCCTTGCTCTACACAATTTTTTTTGTTGTTGTTCAGACATGAAATATTCCCATATGCTTTGAGCAGCTTGATTAGCTACTAGAGCATTTCAGCATCATGGTTGTTTATTTTCTACATTACATGAGTTTAAAAGAGATGAACACAGAAATAGCCATTGTGCTTATCCCCCTGTGAAGGGGAGAGAGGCAGGGGCTTGGAAGCAATATCCCTTTCTTTTTTCCCTCACATGGACATGGGAGTGCCCGTGCCTCTGGTTCAGGTGGAGAAGTGATTGTCAGCAGCGAGAGAAGCTGGAATGTTCAGACTGCCCTGCAGTGAAGGGAGGAACTGCTGGTGCCTATAAATGGAAAACCTGTCTCTCTGGGAGTGCTGCTGCAGCTGATGAGGTGGATATAAACAAAGATGGAGCACAGGGTATGTGATGAAGGCAAACATATCTTTACTCCAGTGCAAGTCCAGTAGATTTCCATCTCCACCTCCACACTCATCATTTACCTCCTCCCCACTCTGCAAGGCAGGAGTCCTTTCTTCAGATTTAATGTGTCTCCTAGATAATATGGAGTGGTTTCTGCACCAGCCCACTGGGAGATGGATCCACACAGCCATCTCTGCTCAGTTTGCAATGGTTTTCCTTGATGTGCAGGTTCCACACACCCCCTACAGCCTCACCACCCTCTTATTCCTTTAAACCTTTGTCTGGATCCAGGATTATGATAAGCAAAGAAAGTGCAGATCTGCCTTCCCCCTCTGATTCCTGTCTGAGGTAAATGGGCATCTGGGCAGCCTCTCAGGCCAATAGGTTGTGAAAAGAGAAGTAGGAGACACTGCCCAGTTAAAAACTGTAGTAAAAGACATTGTCCACTTTGCTTTGCAACTTCTTTTTGGAAGGGAAAGCACAGACTTAGATGTGCTGATTTGATACTGGTGGTGGTCCGCAGATCTCACAGGATAAGGTTTTCTTGGCTCTGATTCATTGTTGGTACAAGTTGGGACTTCTATGTTCAGAGCTTTGGTTCTGCGTGTGAGAGAAAGGGATGACAGACTTCATCAAGGGAGTCTGAATCAGAAGTGATTCATAGCTTGTGAAGTAGTCAGATACTTCATGTGAGTGCCATAAAATTACTTGAAAAGAAACAAATGTGAAATATGAGACTGGATGAAAGGGAAAGGACAACATAGTGATCACCCACTTTTAAAGGTCAGAAGAGACCATTATGGCAGATCAGTAAGACTTTGCCCATAGCACAGACCTCAGGACTTCACTGAACTAAATTCCTACTTCAGTGTAAGAGCTGTTATTGAACTAGAGTGCATATTTTGAGAGAAACTGACCAACTTGATCTTAGATGGAGAAGGGAATAGGAGAATCCACCACTGCCCTTGGTAAGTTGTTCCTTCTCTATTAAATATACATTACTTGTTCTTATTTATTTGTAACAGTCTGACTTATTTCAGGCTGGTGTGCTGGCTAGAGGGGCACTCTGTTTTCCTAACTCTGTTGCCTGGGCATGGGACTGAGCATGGCTAAAGGCACTGCTCTGATTTTTCACTTCTGAAGCTGACTCATTCTCTTGAGCCCTAAAGCCATGGGTTAGCCAGAAGACCTATAAGCACTCTCTGACTCCTGAGCCTGGGTGAGTGCCTGGGCTGTGACCTGTTTTTGCATGGAGGTGCACACTGCCTGCCCCTGCCAGCCCTCTTTGTGCTCTGCTTCTGCACCAGAAAAGCCCAGGTGAGCTGACTGGCCAGAAAGCCTCTCCATCTGTCTTCCCAGGGAAGATGGGAAGGAACAAGGACCCTGTGATGTACTGCAGGATGTGTACCTGGGGCAACTGGGTGGATGCACAGAATATTCCACCCTAACAAGTGCTCACCTACCTGTGAACATTTTTTCAGGCTCACCACTGAACCCTGTCTAGAATTTCAGCCTTCCCCCATGAGCCCCATCTTCAAGTGCATTGTCCCAAGGCTGGCCATGCTGGTGCTGAGCACAGCAGGAATGAAACTTTCTGAGGTGAAATGACAAGCAAAGGTTCTGCAGTTTTCCCTCCAGATTTGATTTTTATTTCATTTGAATGGTTCTATTCCTAATTGCTTGCCTATAGCGAAAACTTAATGTGTTGATTTTCCAAGGGCTACAGAGCAGCACTTGGAGAACAATCAGTCAGATGTTTTGTCACATCCCAGGCAGCCTTAACAGCATTTTCCTGAAATGAAATGTAACATCTCTACACTGCAGGCAATATTTTTGCTGATAACGCTTCTGTGTATCTTGCTAAATAAAAATAGATCCCTCCTTTTTTTTTTTTTTTTTTGTTTAGACATCAGTTAAAAGCAAACCCAAAGCCCCACTTGCATTAAGATGACACAGTACCAAACTGGAAGACAAAGTGATCCTCCACATTTGACTGAGGTCACATCAGGTCCCTGACTTGATCCTGAGCCATCTGCTAATTGCTGTGGTTTTGCAATCAAGTATTGCAAAGATAATTTTGCTGTGAACAAGCAGTTGGAACATGGATTCATCCCTGGAAATCACATAGCATCTCTGCTAATGGGTACTGCAGATTGCTTAGCTGCTGCAGCCTGCTTTGCCACTGGACAAACTAGGATAGAGCCCTGTCTTTCTAAGACTTCTGACACCCTGGGGTGTTGAGCAGCTTTGCAGGATGCTGCAAGCTAAGGAAAAGCCTGAGGCCATCTGTCCTTAATAGTAGACTCAAGGACTGCAGGGATCCAACTGGGTCAAGTGCCCCAAAGCACCTGGGATCCCATATCAGGGTACACCAGCAATTTGCCTGCCAGCATGTGGGAACTGCCATGCCAGGCAGTTGTGGGGCACATGGTACAGAGGATACAGGGCAGGCCATGCCCTGGGGGGCTCTGTTGGCTTCTCTGTCTTGCAGCTGCCAAAGCCCAAAATGCAGCATTGCTCTGCACCCTATGCCATTGCCAAGCACACTAAGAAAAGGCAGAAAAATTGAAAGCAGAGTGCATTCAGACCAATGTGGGATGCTTGCATTACTGTCATCCTCTGTGTGCCCCTTTGAATGCAGCAGTAGCAACAGCACAAAACATTCCTGGACCTGCTGTACCAGCCTCCTTAGGGGCCTTTGTCCTAGACGTTGGTCTGTCACGGGTATTAGAAACATCAGACTAAAAAAAACGTGATGGAAGGACAGGCACTGATGTGTCATCATCTTCTGCTGTCATAACCAGTGCTTTTATGATCTCCATTACTCTGATGTCCCATTTCACTCAGTCTTCTAAGGTACTTGTCCTCACAACACCCCAGTGAGGGACAGGAAATGCTGCAGATGGGCACAGACCATGTCTGTGCTAACAATAGTAACAAACATTCCTGGAGCTGTCTGGTGTCCCCCAGAGCAGAAGCTGTGGGCTGTGGTGGCTTACGGGGTCACTGTTGAATGAGACCACAATTTAGTGGGCACAGGCTGTGGCATGAACAGTGGGGGGGGGCCACCCACCTCTTGCACATCCCTCTGTCCCCTCTGCCCTCTCCCAGGCATGCTCAGGCTCTGAATCTGGGGTCTGCAGGCTTCACCTCCAAGGCTGGGGGTGCTGCTTCTGCTTTTGCAGCCTGTAAAAGATGATGTCTTTGATGCTTTTGCTGTTTCCCCAGGCTCAAGGGGAAGGGGACAGCTGCCTCCTTTGGGCTGGAGCCAGCAGAAGCACTGCTGGCCATGTCAGATTAATCCTGTCCCAGCAGAGAAGAGAGATGCCACTTCTAGAGACTAGCAGTCTCTGACCCAGGTCAGTTACAAGCAGCATGGGATCAGCAGGTAGCTTGGAGAGAGGTGAGGGGTTTAAGGCCCTTGGAAAAATTGTAGTTGTCTTCTCTAGTAAAAAAATGGCAAAAAGCATCTCCTACTAGTGAGGAGTTTTTTAACTGGATGATGCTGAATTCAGAGTGTTGTGAGGATTGGTGTGAGAGCAAAAGGGCTGCACGAGGAGGAATTCTGCTGGAGGACAGTGGAGGAGGACACACCAAAGTGACAAACTCTGTGTCACTTCCTAGGTTGCCTGGCTCATGTCACGCTCAGGCAGTTCTTAGGACTTGCTTGATTGAGCGCTGCCTGGCACGAGGTGAGAGCATAATGGGTGTAATTCAGCCGTGGAGATAAATGTGCTCCAGATCCTGGGCACATCTGCCCTCATCTTGTTTAGGTTTCTTGGGCAGAGGTATAACCAGAGAAGCTAAGTCTCATTTTCCAAGACATGTTGCTGTCCCACCCACTGATCTCAGATTCATCCAGACACTTCAGGTAACCACTCAAATATTTTTGTGGACCTTGTCTCAAATGTGTGGCCCACCATAGTTTGGGAACTCTGTGGCAGAAGGGGAGTCAGTCTGGCTGCTGAACTTGGGCTGCTCACATGGGTAAGGTGAAGTATCAGAAATAAGGTGGGAACTGTGTTCTTCATGCAGACCCCTCAGGGCAGGGATCTGTCTTTTCTTCATTTGTCTGCAAAGCACATAGCTGTGGCCTTGTGTAAATAATGCATAACATGCACAGTCATATTTTCTACACGTCCCTGCCCGCACAGATGGCTTCAATGGGAAAATGTCATCGCTGATCATTAAAAGACAACAAACTCCTCAACTACCAAAATAAATAAGTAGTATATTGTTGGCTTTTACAGTCAGTAGGATCCCACACGAGGGGATTTTCCCCCCCATGTATGCACCTTCAGCAAATTGATTTGATAAGACCCAGTTCCAGACATCACCTTATTTCAAGTTCAGTTACCTAGGAAACCGCAGTGTACTGCTGGGACGAGCTGCCCGCTCCTGCTTCTGTTGGAGCTATTACACACACCAGCTCTTCCTTCAGGAGGAGCAGAGTGCTGCCTAAGCCAGCTTCCAGCCTTTCCATGCAGATCTGGGGTGTGCATGCGTGCGAAGGGAGGCACGCAGTCACCGGTGCCCGTGGGAGGGAGACACGCACACCACCCACACCCACAACCTCCAGTCTGCCTACTGCAGGTTGTTCTTTTAGCTGTGAGGAGATATGGAGATGTGGGAGCTACCTACAGTGTGTGAGTGTGGAGATGACATGGGAACTAGCACTAGCTGTGTGTGTGAGCACACAGTCCCACGCAGAATGGCTGCTGTGCATGTGTGTGCTCACACACGTAGGTGCCGCTTCTTGTGAAACGACTCAAGCTATCAGGGCTGCTGCAAAATGGTAATTGAGTCTGAGCATCTGACATAGCATGGTCTGTTTTGGTCTTTTTTTCAGAGGACTCATTTGTTGAAAACGAGTTCACCTTCTGTGGTACAACAAAGCCTTTGCACTCTCTACTCTGCAGTTTCTGAGAAACGAGGAGCCCTTGAAGAGCAGCTCTAGCCCATTGCAGTGGTGCTTGACAAAGAGATGGTGCTAAGGAGCCTGAGAAGCACAGTTATTTTTCAAAGCACTTGATTTTCTACCAGATTGCCATAATGAGTCCACAGTGGCAGCTTGTCTCTCAGGTGTGAGATATGCAGCTGCACATGGCCTCAGGACACAGGAGGCTCAGGTGCTGGGCTGAAGGTGGAAGAAGGGTGTAAGTGAACAGCTGGAGTGGGGAATCCCATTTCCTTCCTTGCAGAACCCAGGAGCTGCACCACGGGGATGCAAACATGTGCACAGTCAACTCATCTACTCTTGTTTAGTACAAGTGAGCTGACTGGAGCTAGTTTCTTTTTAGTAGACAGCCCTGTCATGGAGAAACACCCTATTCCCCATGCTGTCGTTCAGCAATTTTCCAGGGACAGCAGATACTTTTAATGTTTTCTTTTACAGGAATGAGGAGCCCAATATGCATCTCACAAATGGGAAAATAAAATCTGCTCTGCATATCTCTCTGATTAGTTTATTCTGTGCCATAACTCATATAGCCATCTGCAGGTGTCAGCAGCCCTTTACACTATCTTTCACCAACTACAAATATTGTGGCTGCTCTGGTAGAAGAGAAAAATGTCTTGAGGCAGTGGGAATGATAAGAAGGGCTGCCATGGGGTGCCCTAGCAGATCTGTTGTCTGAGGAAAAGTCTATCCTGATGGACTTTGAGGCACTATACACATCTTGCGTTGTTTGCAAGAGATCACCATTTTCCCTTTTGCTATCCTCTCTGGGAACTCAGTGAATAACAGGGATAACAAACTCACATGAACAGGAGGTGCAATCCTTCTGTCCTTGTATTGTATTTTTGGGGTGCCCCAATGAAGGAAGGAGTGATGAATCTGACTCCATGTTCTCAGAAGGCTAATTTATTATTTTATGACACTATATTATATTAAAGAATGCTATACTATACTAAAGAATACAGAAAGGATACTTACACAATGCTAAAAAGATAATAATGAAAAACTCATGACTCCCTCCAGAGTCCCAACACAGCTTGGCACTGATTGGCCAATGAGTGACAACAACTCACAGCAGAAACCAATGAAACAAACACCTGTTGGATAAGCAATCTCCAAACACATTCCAGACAAGCAAAAACAGGAGAAGCAAATGAGATAATATTTGTTTTCCTTTTTCTCTGAGGCTTCTGAGCTTCCCTGGAGAAAAATCCTGGGCGAAGAGATTTTTCAGAGAATGTAAATGCCACACTGTCTCTCTCCCCATCTCTATAACCTGGATCTCTGGGATAAGGGGTAAGCAGAATAACTACTGTGTGGGCTAAAGCAGTGGCCTACCAACATCCACCTGCAGGGAGCTGGGCTGTTTCTGGCCTTTCCTCCAGGCCTCTACCTCACCTCCTGACCTGCCTGGCTAAAGACTCAGTTCACCACCAGAGATGTCAATGTAGCAAGCATCAAAACTCTTGAACAATGCTATATTGCTGGACAAAATATTACTTGTGATGTCTAACTGTCCAGAAGGAAGAACACAAACATTATGATTCATGCCCTGTGGAATACTTACATTTGATACATACATATGAGCACACCTTCTAATCCATTACAGTGTGTTCTCACCAACTGGCTACAAAACACGTGGTTTCAATCAAAAACTATCCTGACAGGCATTTGTCTGGTGCATGCTTGCCATGTCAGAGCTATTAGGGTTTGCAAGAAACTTATTGACCTATTTAATTTTTGTGTATCTAGACAGACAGCTAGATGGGCATTTAGGTAGATACTTGAAAGTCCAGCTCAGTGGCAGAGAAACATTTATTTTCATCAACCTGTCAGCACTGTCATTACTGACATTTATTTGGCATTACCCAGTCTCATACGGAGTCCTATAGTTCACAGAATCATTTCAGAGAGTCATAGACTGGTTTGGGTTGGAAGGGACCTTAAAGATCATCCAGTTCCACCCCCCCTGCCATGAGCAGGGACACCTTCCACTAGACCAGGTTTCTCAAAGCCCTGTCCAACCTGGCCTTGAACACTTCCAGGGATGGGGCATCTGCAGCGGCATCTGCATTTGCAGAGTGTCTCATGACTCTCTTTAATTGTTGCAAGTAATTATTATAACAAGCTTAGCCCATGTGTATAACACACACTCTCTATGTTCGTGTGTGTATACATACATGCATACAAAGACCTGTATATATATATATATGTGTATATATATATATATATATATGTGTGTGTATATGCATGTATACAACCATACACATACACTCAGAAGAACCTTTATATGTGTTTCAAACTTATAAACAACTAATGTGTGAAAGATAGACAGATATTTCCTTTCATCCACTACCTCCAGGATGCAGTAGGGCATTTTTAACAGCACTGAATGAAACCGAGGGAGTGAGCAACAGCCTATCCAGATCAAAATTTCTGCAATGCAGCTTTCACTTCCTGGGGCAATGATTCTTGCAGCTGGGGGCCTACTTTTATGAATAGGTGTTCAGAGAAGGAATTTGGCTGTAGCAATTCTATCTATGCCTGGGACTCTTTTCTGCAAACTTTTATATGTGCCAGACATTTCAACTGAGTTTTATGTGTTGTTCTGCATAACAGCATCTCCAGAAAGGTTTACTTTCCTGGCTGCTTATAAGTCACTGATCTTTGATTGTTGTGTACCTGTATCCCGGAGGATATTATGTTTATTTGTATGTATTTCTCACTTGAAATACCATAAATGATAGATAGAGAAGTTTTGGCAACAGCCAGTTTTGTGGTAATTGTCTGAGCTGTAAAAGCTTCTGGGGCCTCACAGAGATAGTGGCAGCAGATGCATCTGTGCCTGTGTTAACCTGGTTTCCCAACATCCCCAAAGCCTGACTGCCTTTTTTGACAACATTGCAAAAGCAGTGTAGAAAGGGAAAGAAACACAGAGAGAATAAAGCATTTACTTACTTAGAGAACTGACTCAAGATATGGAATGGGGCTAAAAGGACAGAAGGCTGACCCAAGAGCTGTAATGTCTAAGAACACTTTTTTCTCTCCAGATTATTATTTCATGTCCTGTGCCATCTTTGTCATCCTGCACATCTCCTCTGTCAGTAAACCTATGCAGGTAGCAGGAAAAGGCCCAAAATTGCAGCAGCTCCCTCACCCCAGATCCGTTGACTTTACTCAGAATAACCAAGACTGTAAAGGGGAGGTTTCCCCCCTTCCCCTCAGCTAGGGTCAGAGCTGGCTCCTTGAGCTGCTGGATGTCTCTGTGAACCTCCAGACAATGGTTCAGCCTCACCACAAGCAGAGTGTCAGGCTCTGTCCTTGCTCTGGAACTGATGGTGTTACCTCTGAAATTGGTCCTGCCGCCTCAAGGCTGCCTGACCCTTTCCATGCTAAACTTCTGTTTTAATTTCTTTATAACCTAGCCTAACCATAGTACTTTTTTTGGAAGATGACCATATGATCGGCTTAGGTCCAGACTTGGTTTCCTCATTTTAAGAACAATGCACATGAACTGAAGTAGGAGCAGGCCAGGGATACAGAGGGTGATTACTGGCTGTCTTCTGAATTTCTCTTGTTTGGCCTAGCAACAAAAAAAAGGCTGACAAAACGTAGAATTTTCATCTGAAAATATCCCAGAGAGGAAAAAATGTTGCTTTAAAAAGTCAGTTTAGCATGATAGCAAATGATTTTAAAATGTCTAGGAGTCAGTCTAGACTGGAAATGAGAAGCTCTTTCTGCTATCAGAGTGATGGGATCCTCGCAGAGGCTTTCACAGGATGCTGTGAATCCAAAATAACCCAATTAGCTTTGAGGTGAAGCTTGAGCAATTGATGAAAGGGACCCTACAAAGCCACTGCCTGCCAGTGCAGGACCCTGGATTCCATCATCTAGGACATCCCTTCTAGGACTGCATTTCTAAGATGGGAACTACAATTTGAATGTAATTACGTGAATACTGAAGTTGTAGGTAATGTGTTTGAGATCACTTAATTCACAAGCAAGGCTTTACTGCCTCTACCACTTTTCCTTCACAGTGCTGTGGAAATAAGTGTATCATTGCCTTATCTCTGCTCCAGCATTCAAGTCAGAATGTGTTAGAAACATCCAGGAGAAAATTAAATAAGATTCCATTTGGTGTTTTGTAATGTGTGCTGAACATTTTATTTTCTGTCAAAGAAATATTGAATAATGGTGCATTTGGACAACACTTTTTTTGAAAATACAGCATGCCATTGCATAAATGAAGCATATTTGTTAACATACAGATGCAGTTTCTAAGTTTTCCTCAACTTTTCAAACTTTTGAGTGCTTGGAAATTCAATCTTATCATTCTTTTAATTCAGAGAGGTATTTGACTGGAGTAATGCTGAGGTGGCTGCAAGAATGGTCAACTGAAACAGATTTTCATCAGTGGTGCTGTGCCATTAAGATTATAGGAAGCCTGTATAGTGGTAGATAATAAAAGCTGACAATAAAAACAAAGTTTGCATTCAAGTCAAATTACAATTGAAATGTTTTGAGCTGTGTTTTACTAAATCCAGTTGCAAGAGTAGGATCAGAAAAATAATTTCCTGTCTTGTAGGAAACATTTTCGAGAGAATGTGTTCTCTAAAAGAAGCCAGCAAATTTCAGCACTGATAACTTTCTTATTCCTAAAACCAATTATTTTCAAACATGTCATCTACATTAGCTCTCAGGGAGGATTAACTACATGACAGGCTTGAACTTTTAAAAGCAAGTGAGTTTTAAATTATGAAAAAGCAGGGGGAAAAGGTGAGACTAATTTTTACTGTACAGAAACATGTAAAGTTTTTCAGTGTATCATCATTCATAGTCTTCTTGCCGTAATTATAATGAAAATTATTCCCTTTCTCTTCTTCTTTTGACTCCCTAACAAGAAATGCTTTGTGATTGGATGATGTAGGCTAATTTTTAATGAATCATTTATCATATGAATAGCTTATTGCAAATTAAACTCCCCCATCTAGCACAGGAGTACTTTTTTGTTAATTGCCTTGCAAGCATTAAAGAATATTTCTAGCTCAAATTGCCTGGACCAGCACTACTGAATGCTACATTTGTGTTGTCTGACTGTATGGGATCAGCACCAGGAGCTGGGTGTCTTGTCTGGTATGGAATATTAATCCCAATATTTCCGGGTGGGACGTGCCTGGCCTCATCTGACCCTTGCTGCTGGACCAAAGGCAGCAGCTGTGGTGTTTCACCCCAGAGATACCTTTGGCTGGCTGGATGCTGCAGCTGGGCACTCGGAACAAATCCAGGCAAAGTAGGAACTCAGTTTACCTCTGGTGGAAAAGGTTCAGGCGATGGTGAAGAGAAAGGAGAGGATTCTATCGCAGAGTCTTAATCCAGAGTTTTATTGCAGGATAGTAGACCTCGGAAACAGCTCCCAACAGAATGCCGACCGCATGGTCTCGTCTCCTTTTAAGCCCCGGGGACAGGGGGAGGGAAGGGACAGCTGAGGGCCAACCAGGTGTGAGGAGGGGAAGGCTCAAGGGATAAAGACACTTGGACAGGCCAATGAGCCCGGACCTGAGGGGCATCTTTTGAACTTCTGCCAACCACACCACGACCCTGCTGGAATGTTAAGATTGATGGACAGCTCTCAGCAGGACGGCAAAAGGGGAAAGGAAAGGTTGGCACACCTGAGGGGTTGAGATAGGTGAAACAGGAAATGGCATCACACTGCAACAGTCTGGCTCTTTGTGACAGTCAATTCAAAGTCTGATTTCAGCAAATATTCATGGACATTATGTGAAAATATGCTTCACTGTACTCCTCCAGAAGTACATTCCTGTGTCTTTTCAGAGAATGAATCTTGTAATGCTCACACTTCCTAAACCCTCCTAGGTTAAGAGGCTTGCTGCTATTGCACTGTGGAGAGGCTTTCATGCTCAGAGCAGGCACAAATTGAACGCTTATAGAACATTAATCCCGATGTTTCTGGGTGTGTTGTGCCTGGCCTCGTCTAGCCCTCACTGCTGGACCAAAGGCTGCAGCTGTGGTGTTTCACCCCAGAGATACCTTTGGCTGGCTGGATGCTGCAGCTGGGCACTCGGAACAAATCCAGGCAAAGTAGGAACTCAGTTTACCTCTGGTGGAAAAGGTTCAGGCGATGGTGAAGAGAAAAGAGCGGATTCTATCGTAGAGTCTTAATCCAGAGTTTTATTTTAGGATGGTAGACCTCTGAAACAGCTCCCAATGGAATCCCAACTGCATGGTCCCGTCTCCTTTTAAGCCCCGGGGACAGGGGGAGGGGAAGGGACAGGTGAGGCACCAACCAGGTGTGAGGAGGGGAAGGCTCAAGGGATACAGATGCTTGGACAGGCCAATGAGCCTGGACCTGAGGGGCATCTTTTGAACTTCTGCCAACCACACCACGACCCTGCTGGAATGTTAAGATTGATGGACAGCTCTTAGCAGGAGGGCAAAAGGGGAGGGGGAAGGTTGGCACACCTGAGAGGTTGGATAGGTGAAACAGGAAATCACACTGCAACAAACACTGACACTGGATATTTGTTGGAATGTTCCTCTAGTTTTCTAACTACATGTGGGTTTGCTCCAAGTGCAAAATGCTTTAGCCCTAAAGCAAATACTTACAGGTGTGGGAAGCTGGTTGCTATTCAGGATTTGAGTTCTTCCCCAGCAAAATTTCACTGATGGGATCTGTGTTATCAGGACATCAATTTTCCCCCACAGGACACCAAAATGATAGACCTTCAAAGCTAGGATAATCAAAGGGGTCAATAAATGTCTTCACCCAAGACAGACAGGAAAACATCAGGGTTTCAGTGTGACTCAGGCTGGCAGAGTTTCTGTTCATAAGTGTTAATAACCTTTTTTAAATTTGTTTATTTTGGTCTAAACTCTGAGTTGAGACGTCAGTAAACCCCTGGGAATCCTGTGGAAAGCCAGCAGTGCCTAAACAGTGGCTTAGCTGGTGGCCAAGGACAGACAATCCACATTTCTCAGTGGTGTCACATATATATTCTCCTCTGCTTGGAGGTTTTAATGAGGAGACGTTTCCAGGATGAAAAGGAATAACGGGACTGAGAAAATTTAATCCTGAAAATGAAAGAGGAAGACTGAAAAGAGGATAATCACAAGTTTCAGCATTTAAACTCCCGTACATGGGATATGGTCTGTAGGAGACCACAGGAGTCTCTGTCGTGCCTAAGGGTTTTTCCTTTTCCCATAGAGGGGTCCAGTCTGGCCACTCTGGGCCAGATGATGTTGGACAATTACACAGGAAACACATTGGCTCCAGTGCAGCAGCTGGGGCTGCTCCCCAGGGCTCGAGGGCTCAGACACAGCATCCAATGGCAGCAACTCAGTGCCTATTACCAGGCATGAGGTGAGCAACGGGAGCTGATCCTCTGCATTAATCCACAGCAACTGTGAGATAAATTACATTGCTCTAAATGCCACTGAAGGAAATTTGGCTGACGTATGCAAACTCGTTAAGCTGCTTTAATTGCAGCACTCTGGGAGAAGGGGGTGATTTCAGCAGACTGAAATAGGATGGGGAGTCCTCACTGCATGAGACAGGAGAGAGAGCACCAAACACAGCTTCTCAGGCCAAGAGAAAAAAAGGGAAATCCTCCTCTCTCAGGTGGGAAAACAAGCTAGGCAGTCTTTTCCTTTCCATAGCACCTCTTCTCAGCCAAATCAATAAACAACAGATCGAGGCCTGAGGGACTAGAATGGCACAGGCAAAAAGGACTAGGCTGACACGCCTCATCCCCCAGCTTCACTCCTCACAGGAAAAGGCATTTTCAGGTAGATATGGCTGAAATAACTGCAGTCAAAAAAGGAGCAGGTGAGAGATGATTTTTCATTCATTAAAGACAGTCATAGAACTTTGTTGTCTCTCTTTGTTAAAGAAAATCAGAAACCTCCCACAAAGAGATTTTTCCTTTGCTGAAATCATGCTTAGCTTTTTTGTTTGGTTGGTTTTGTAAATGAGGTAGGGTACTTTGCATTGAGAATAATACCTTTTTTCATGAGAAAAGTAGAGGAAAAAATTCCTCTTCCTTGCAAAACTGATTTTTAACTGGGTTCAACCGTAGACATGGATTTGTTATTAAAAATAGTCAGAAAGATTTTAATCCTGCCAACAGTCAAGCATGCTGCCAATAAAAGTGTTTGAGCCTTATTCTTAATTTTTATCCTACCAAGAACTCTCCTAACCTTGTAGAGACAGCTCAAGTGTATGCTCACCATCCTTTTGGTGGCGAGCCCAGGTTTTCAGGGCTGTAGAAGTGAACTGACAGTTCAGAAAATAAAGCCTTTCTTCCCGGATTTCTTTTTCTTTCTTAACTGACAAGTGTACTGATGGCCAGTTTAATTTTATTTGACACAGATGGTCATTTCAGTTGGCAATCATCCACCAAAACACTTGTCACCCTTGGCTAATGACCTACCCGCATCGATAACCTTGTGACATCTTTTCCACATAGTATATGACAGGTGCCTGTGAACTTCCTGCAATGATCCCTTCGTGTTTTTAAATCCCAGCCTGCCAAATGCCTGGCTCCAAAATGTCATTTCTCCCTCACAAGGACACTCCAGCTGCTGAGGGAGCTCCCTGTGAGGCTCCCTCCATTTTGGCCCTAAGGCCTGGTAGGAAGGGACAAGGAAAATACCATGGGAGGACACATCTGCCCTTGGCTTCCCTCTGTCTCACCATGCCAGTCCACAGCATGAAGGGCTGGAACCAGGGCCTGTCATTCCCTCACCCTTTCCCTAGATCTGGAATGGATTGATGCTGCATTGCAGCACTGTAGATTGGGGAATGAGGCCTTTTATGCACCTGTGTGTTGTAAGGCATGTAGATAATAATTATTAATGACCCATAATAATTCTAGATTCTTATTTTCTCTGCATCTGTAATGATTAGAAATCCATAATTTTGTCCTCTGAGCTGCCTAGTCACTACAGAGGAGAAACTTCAGCCTTTTGCATGCACTTGAAGCCTGATCAGGAGTCCCCTGTAATCCAAGGCTGCCCAGTCAAACTCAGGGTTATGTGACAAGTGGGATGCCATCAGCTACTACAAAAGTAAGTAGTAAATAAGATTTTGTAAAGTAAAGTCTTGCATCTCCATGCAATATTTTTTAGCTCCTGTTCGAAAGACATTTTCCAGTCTGATCTTTCACTGGAATACTTCTACTCAGTTTACATTTGTTTGTGTCACAGGGCTATTTGTCCAATAAATTAAACAGTCAATAAATGCAGGGGCCATAAATCTTTTCTATCACTAATTACCTTAAAAATGAGGAGACTGCTATTCTACCTCCTTTATTTCATTTGATAGTTGTAGCAGCAGCAGCTGATCTGGCTCCTAATCCCTGCCTTCAACTCAGGAGCATTGCAGGGCCATGGGGAGGACAAATATGAAAATCAGGCATGTGCAGAGTAATTTTTCTCATGAGAAAACATATTAATATGAAACAATGAGAAGCCACGGGACTTTCTGACCTGGATGTAGCACACTTTTACCTTGGCTGAGGCTGTTCTGCCATGGTGAAGAAATGCCCTCTGGGAGATGCTGCTGTGTGACTGCTAACACTTGGCAGTCACTCCTCTATGTGAGCTGTGGGGAATCTCCATCACTGTGCAGCCATCTGACCCTTTTTTCTGTGAGGTCCCAAAGGCCTTCGCATGGTTTGTTTATTATTAACATCATTTTCCACTCTCATGACTTATTTTGAATATAAGGAAAATGGATCCTATTAAAAAATTGCCATCTAGGACACAATAACCCATATTTCATCATCTTACTATTAAATAACAAGTATTAATTTACTTTTCACCAATTAGCTAAGAACAGGCACACTAATTTTCCACATGTGACAGAGAGCTAGCTGCTGCTAGATTATAAATGTCATATGTGGATCCAGGATATTTTATGAAAAAGATTAGTGAGTTGTTTCTCACATCATAAATTTCCCGGTTGGTCTGCTAGGAAATATTTCCAGTTTGTGGTGCCCTTTCTGAACTCTTGACTCTAAGAGTGCAGCCCAGAGCAGTTGGATGCAGATGACCCAGAAGTTCTGCCAGGATTTCTGTGGTGTGTATGCCTGTGTGGGAGGCAGTGGCATTTGGAAAAGGAAGATAGCATCAAAGAGTATTTAGGGAATGAAGCTGTGGGCTCAGCTGTAAGCAAAGCCCCTGTGGTTAAAGCTGTGCCTGTTGAGATGTCCCATGTGACAGTACCAAACCCATTTCCATGCTTTGCTATGCATGCCCACCTCCTTGTCGAGCTGTTGCTGAAAAACTGTTTGTTACACAGTGCTGGGGTGTAAATGAAGGCAGTCACATCACCCTGCAAAGTCTGATCAGCCTAAAGGTCCTGTGCCCTCACCCCAGCACACAGGATCTGGCAATGGGAATGGACACCAGGACCTGGCAATGTGTGATGCTGGTGTTGTCACCCCTGCCTATCCCCAGTGTCCCACTCCCCACCATGCCCTGCTTTGCAGTGGTCACTTCCACTGACTTTCCGGAATACAAGAGTGAACAGTGGCAGAGATTTTCAGCCCCCTGTGCACACAGGGGTTTTTTTTAAAGATAATCATTACAAAAACAAAGGTCATTTAAGAACACACACAGGCACAGAAAATCCCATTTTAGACTAAAAAAGTGCAGTGGAGTTTGACCTTTGCTGTGTCTTCTGCCATGCCTTCTCTCTGGAGGTTTGTATGGTTCTCATGATCGTGCTGCTTTATTATTCCCACAGCTCTGTTTCTTCCTTCTAGGCATTAAATAAAGCAAAGCAAAGAACCACAAATTTTACTTAAAATGAGTTGACCTACCCTTGGAAAACGGCAAGTGCATTCTTAGGTAATTCACAAACAGGAAAATGAGACAAGGTCAATGATCAACTCATTTATTGTGCCTTGACCTATCTTACTGAGCCTATGGTTTGCTCCTGAGGTCTCAGGGCCACAGCCCTTGTGTGCACCAGTGTTTGGGATTTGCAGGCTGAGCACAGATCAAGGTCCTTTCCTTACAGGACCTTCCAGACTCACCTTGCACACTGGCAGACTGATTTTCAGTGGATCAATGAATGAGTTAGGACACTGAGTCTCACTCTGAGCACAAGGAGTAGAACTCTCCATTCGAATTTTCAGGCTACATCAGCAGGACAGAGATATCCAGAAGAGAAATCTGCTACAGCAAAAGGCCTTTTTGGAGTAGTGAGGAGAACCCCCCAGCCACAACAGCACAAGTGCATATGGACATTAGCTGTATAGGAGGATGGATTTTGCCATGTCGAGTCCCTACATGGGTCAGAAAATAGTCCAGATATGATTCAATTCTCAGAACCAGTCCAGCCATAAAAATGGACACTCATGGCTCAAAAAAAGCAAGAGTGGGAAATAATTCATCTTAACAACCATGAGGTTCCCTGTATCCTTTTACAAACAAAAGAAAGCACAAAGGGAATAACCCCTGTAAAATGCTGGTGAGTTTGTACTGTTCACCCAGCTCTGGAGCACTGAAGGGCAGGAAACCTTCCCCAGCCCACAGAACCCATGGGTTTTGTCCATCTGCACAAAGGGTCTCACCTCTGCAACACTGCAGCCCTCACAGGAATACCACAGGCTTCTCTGGCCTGTCTACATGGGGAAAAAATGATAAACAAACACCAGGCAATGCTGCCAGATGTCTGTAAAGGTACAAGGGTAAACAGTGTGCGTTATTTAGGGGGAAAAGGCCATGGAATCCTGGTTCTTGTAGATCTTCCCAGGGAGCCAAGTCACATGCACACACTCTCAATTAAGAGCTGCGTCTTTTCCCAGAAATGCCATTTTCCTCTGGGTGCTTATCAGTTACTGGACACACAAGAGGTTTGATCCAAGACAATTTACTTCTCATACATGAGTGAATATCTAACTGCCCATCTTCAGCCTGACTGATGAGAGCCCAGGTAACTTGGCAGGCTTCCTCCTCCTGTGTCTGAGGGATGGCTGCTATCCATGAGTGCTCCTGCCACAGATATGGATGCCACCAAAACAGATTGCCCTCTCCAGTGACAAACATTGGTGGGAGATAATCTGTATGAGAATGAAATAGTATTTTCCCCAATTTATTCTGCAAGAACAATGCAAACAGGGTATCCCATTGAAATGCTGGGTTGGTTTCCTTTGCTTTCTTACTTTCCTTTGTTCTTACTGATCAACTGAAGAAAAGAACCCCATTTCTCTTTTCCAAAATCTCCATGGTAAAATTCATTTCAGATCCCCTTCATGAAATGACTGGATAGAAGATTCTCCCTTGGGTCACTCAGCGTATTCATTACATTGCTCTCACTCCTCTAAGATAATGAATCATGTATCCCAGGACCTGTCCACACTTGCAAGTTATCAGTGATTAAGGTAAGGTGCAAATACAAAGTGCCATTGCTGTTTCTTAAGAGCAGCTCAAGGGTTGAGTTAAGCAGGAATAATGCACTGATTTCTCAAGAACAGCTTCCTCACAGGGTGTTAATCAGGAAGAGGTGACTGGAAACAACTCAGCCCTGAGATACGACATAGCTGAACCAGCCACACTTGCTCAAACCTCTCCCAGAGGGCTCTGGCTGCCCTTGCCAACAGTAGGAGAGTGTTTCAGGAAGCGCTGCTGAAGATCCTATGGATGATTTCAATCCATGCTGTGCATTATAAAGTCTGTACCACAGTTTGCCATAGGGAACCAGCATTAAACCATTAGTACTAGTTAGGTTATCTGCTTATGGTTAATAATATTGGCTGGTGTGTGCACCTGTTGAGCAGCCAAGCAAATGAAAAGGCATTTGACAAAATGTTCCAGATGCAAATAAAGCCCAGAGCTAGATGAGACTTTTCCACAGGAGCCTGTGTCAGGTCATGGTATTGCTGCTCAGCCAAGTTGTCAGACAACAAAGCTATGAAGAAACATTTAGTGGGTTGCAAATGCTCTCTTCTCATCTTTCAGTTTTGCAAATTTTATTGAGTGATGCTGTCCTTATTCTGTATTTGTCCCTTCTCCGTAGAAGCACTTGACAAGTCATCTGGGAACATCTATCATTGCATAACCTCACACTCGACAGACAAAGCTGTTCACCTCTTTTTGCCCCTTTTATGCAGCCAAGGGCTCCAGGCATTTCTCAGGCATCCTTCAGCAATGTGCTTCTGCAGAAATAAAAAGCCACAAAACTCAGAATTTGGCTTTCCTCTATGCTTTTTATTCTCCTAGCCTAACCCAAAGCACTTTAAAATACATAATTGCTATCATCTTAGGGAAAGTTGTGAGGTAATTAGGTCTCTGGTCTCTAATTTATAAGCAGAAGTGGAAAAACACCCTACCCTTCACAGGATTAAAGTACCTGTGGGTACAATTCACGCTTTCAGATCATCTCCAGCCACTTTATTCCTTTTAGGCCACTGCAGGTATGTGCAGAGATGATTATAGAGACTTCCTGGTCAATGCTCAGAGGAAAGCAGGTGCTTCCAGAAGGCACCAAATGCCAAGCTGGGTTCCAGGAACATGAAGGCTTGTGCCACCCAGACCTGTGTCAGCTGTTCGTGGGTCTGGGATTGCTCCCGTGCCCCACTCACCAGTGACTCTATTCCCACATCCTATGGAGTGAAATCCAGCACAGGAGCTGCTGCCAGGGCACAGCTGGCCAAAGGTAAGTGTGTGTGAGGGTCATTCCCATCCTGCAGCTCACAGGATCCCCGGCTGTATCTGTCACCTGGGCTCAGCCTGTCCTGGGGAGCCGAACATGCAAAAGCAGGCACAGAAATGGGGCTTCAGAGGCAGCTTGGCAGAACAGTTTTGGCATGTGGAGTGACAAGTGCAGGGGGAGTACAAACTTCTTGAGCAATAATTTGCTATTATGTGAATATATATTGTGCTACATGTGAAATTTACTTGGGGACTTGCTTTATCTAACATTGCTCCATCAGCTGATCTCAGGGGAGATTCAGGACAGGCCTCTCCACCTGCAGAGGAGCTGTGTCAGAACTGGCCTGGAGATACAAGTGCACAAACATTACCTAAGCCTGTGAACAAGAACTAGCTTCAGACAATACCAGTGCATACAACCAAGCCTGCCTTTGAGAGAGGACAGGTATAGGTGATGGGATATAGCATAAAACACTAAAAATGGCCTATATTCACACTTTTCTACACAACCATTAGTTTTTGTATTCTCTCAAAAATGACCTTCCTATCAATCCAACCCTGAGGCAGTTAACACATGGAGCTCAAAGCTGCAGCTAACCCATGTCTGTACACCAGGCTAAGAACAAAATATTTCATTATCATATTGAAATCCCTAATTCATGCTGAACTTAAACTTGAAGCAGCCACAGTTGTAATAACCCTGGGAACTTAGAGGATCTGAAACTTCTGAAAATCAAGTCCGGAAGCACTCAGGATTTCCACCAGTGCCACAAACCCAAGGAAACTTTCTGATGGTTTCATTTGTATTTGGAGTTTCACTGACCTAGCAAATAATACATGAAATATATTGTCTATTCCTCAGACAGGTTCTACATTACCAAATGCAATACTCCCAGCTGCAATCAGTGCATTCTTTTGCTCTAAACTCATTTTCCAGAGCTATATTTCTCAAAAAATATGAGACTTGAAACTCCACTTTTATGATCATAAAAGATTTGGTTTCTGCTATCCTCTTTAACAGGTGCATCCAGAGTCTAAGCCCATTTTAGGAATGCATCAGAGAAAAAAAGCTAAAATGACTTGCCAAAGCTGCTGTCTGACCTTTAAATACATATTTAAAGCTCTGTCTCAGGGCTCCACAGCCCCCAAGGATTTTCTTTCCTCAGTGCCAAATGCAGAGTTCATGCAGCCCCAGCTCCTCCAAACAAGGTGCTAAATTCACATGTTAAAACCAGGTGCTGTTTATGCAAAAAAAGTGGGACAAACATCTGCATGTCACCAGGCATCTTTCCTGTACACTGAATATAAATATCCAGGGTAAACCTTTACCTCTTGACTGTGTTTCCTCCTACACCTTTATCCTCTGAGGCAGCTTATGTAAGTAACCTGAGATAAAAAAATTTCCTTGTCATGGTGTAAAAACACTAAAGCTCGACTGCCTATAATCTGCTTCTTTTGCTGGGTGTCCACCAGCTCTTCAGGACACTAGAGACACAAGAGACACTATCCCTATTAGAGGGTTTGACATCTGAAGGTCTCGTGAATGGTTGGTGAGGGAATATGGTTGGTAAAGCTGCCGAGGAAAGGTGTGCTGCAGGAAAGCCCTGGAAGAGAAGAGCAGCCAGTTGAAGACACAATGGATCTGACTAAGAGGACTTATTTAGCAGCCCATGTGCAGATGTCCAACACAGCTTCATGTCTTGGAACTTCTTCTCTCACTCTGATCCCAAAGCAACATACACTGACCTTCCTGTGCCAGAGCAACCTCATGAGTTTGCTAGCAAGTCTTTGCCCTAGTAAGTCTTCAGAAAAGCTGGTCAGCAAAGATTTTCATTAATTCACTAGTGGTAGTGGTTGATGACCAAATAACATTGGTTATTTAACCAAAAGATCACATTCTGCAAAGAGCAAATATTTCAAAAGAACAAGTATTTCCTAACGATGTTCATTTATGACATAGAAAGCTGTGAAAAAGGCTTGGAGAGACCCACAAGAGATCATGATGTCCATGTGTGATCCATGTAATTTCTGGTGATGAACATCATCAGGAAATACTTGTAACCAACAAGGTTTTGTTCGGATATATTTGTTTTAAGGTCTGTAGGTCCTCCTTTAGATATCTCACCTTATTGTTAAGGTTGAGTTCTCCAGACACCTCAGCAAAAATTACCTTTTAATGTTGTTCTAGGCATTTTTTCCTAGAGATCACCTCTTCAGACCTCTTGGTCTTTGCTCCAAGGAAGGTGAAACATAAAAGTTTACTTAAATACCTGTACAAGCAGCAGTTTGCATAACACATATCTGCTGCCAATGGTACCTCATTGCCCACTGGGTGCCCAGCTCAGGCCCCACTGTTCTGACATGATCTGTAGAGCACACACATTTGCACCAAGTGGTGAATTTGGTCACTCACTTAAAGGGCTGGTTTCTGAAGATGAGTTAAACTCAAAAAACTGAGTAAAGTCAGTGCTTATTATCACATGGGTACTCAAGCCCAAAAGCAGCCTTGGTTGTGTCATAGGATGTAAAATCCTGCAGCACCACACACTTCTAGCGGCAGAGAGATAGCAGCTGTCTGGGAGGTAACTATTCCCTTCAGGTTAAATTAAATTTATGTTGGTTTAATTTAAGACAGTTGGGAACAGTTTTCAAGCTAAAATAATAAAAGCCATTCCTAAAGTGAAATAATGGATGGCAATAATATTGACATGTGGCAATAATAATAAAGATGTACTGCCCACTAAAGGATTTTTTTTTTTTTTAATGGAACCAAAAGAAGTTTCTATGTGGACTATAACCCAGAGGCCAATGAGTCTTAGGTATCCTTAAAAAGAGGGAACACTATCCTCAAACTCTCTGCTGGGATGCAGCAGGAATTCTGAAGCCCAGATTTTTTTTTTTTTTTTTTTTTTGCACTTTAACACAGAGGATGTTGAGGCAGGTTGACACTAAGCACGTGCTTTATTCACTGATTTTGTAGCTGGTGGCATACACCAAGTTCAAGGTTAACAGGAAAATTGTAGAAAGGATGCAGTTGGAGTCTTCAGGTGGCCATCCTCTCCTGGTGTCTGCTCCAGTGCAGCAGGGGATCACTGTCTGATCAACAACCACCCCCCAGTAAAATTATACCCTTTAGTAAAGCCTGCTCAAGTTGCCTTCCAGTGATCTTTGTCTGATGGCAATGCTGGCACTGGCTGGATTATGCTTGATTAAGTAGGATTAAGTACAATTTTGAATGTTGCGCGCTAATTGGTTGATACGCCTTGTATGAATTTTTAATCAGATATCACTTATCCTATATTAAAATTACTACTATAAACTCTTTATATGTAATATGTACTCATGGATCTAGAAGGCACCAAGTGGAAAGAGTGTGGGAACTTGAGTGCTGAATGATGTGAATTATAACTTGACAGCAACATGATGAAAAGGTAGAGGAGAAGAGCACAGGAGGATGGCTGAGGTATAGGAAGCCTTTTCCCAGGAAATATGGCATAAAAAGTTCACCCCTGGAAGGCTGTGAGGAAAAGAGCGCTGGTGAAAGGGCCATATGAAAGGGGCTGCCTCAGCAGTCCTGAAGTAATTTTAAGTGAAAGGTTACAAGCAAAAAAGCCCCCTAAAATTAGAAAACTTATAGGAGTAGGCCAGTACAAACAATTGCACTGTGCAATATTTGGATAACCAGACCCCCTCTAAGCCTCATAAAAATTACATAAAAATAGTCAGTGGGATTTTGAGTATATCCTGCACTCCATGAACACACAGGGCTCCAAACTATCCCATTCATCTGGCACACAGAAATTGATGGGAAGGTCTGAGCTTTTATTTCCAAGTTTCATTGTTTGTATGATCTACCATAGGCAGGGAAGATTAAAGAATAAGGGAACGCCTAAATTTAGAAAGAACAAAGGAGAGCTCAATAGATGAATGCAAGTAATTGCATCAGGTGCAAAACCACAATTAGCGACATTATAATTACTGAAATTAAATATCAATTTATGTGAGTATGCACTATAACACTTCTGACAGCCTCAAACAATGTATGATAGCAAATAGAAGTGGGATCACAGCTCCCTAATTTGTAAAGTAGAGCCATAGAACCCTTAAAGCTCACTTAAAGAATTTTATTCCGTAAGATACAAGGACAGGAAAGGTTTCAGTGCAAAGAGGATAAGTGACAATAAATGCCCAGTAAAACCATGCATACATCTGCAGCTATTAAGACACACAGCAGCTTTTCTAAAATACAAATGTAGTACATGAAGTAACAAACCCTGCAGCAGCACCATGGAAAACTTTGGTCTGAAGGAGAGAGTGGGAAGAAGAGAATTCCCTTTGGGATAGGACACACCTCGCTTTAGATGCTGCAGGCATACAGGTTGCATGCTAATTGTGTCTGTGTCTTCCTCTAGTCCACAGGGAGGAACAAGTGTCACCAGAGACAATCCTTACCATAGAGATATCCATTCAGCATGCCAGGTGGTGAGATAAATCCAGGTCATTTCTTTCCCTTACCAATTTTCATGAGAGAACTTTCCATCTCCTGGAGAATATTTTCTCCAGCATATCTCTCCAAGGCTGGCCCTTTAAGTGTGTGAGAGCTCTGCAGCCACAAGGCAGACATTTTTTTCCCTTCAAAACAGCTTCACTTTCCTCTCCCACCTCCCCTCTTTCCTCCTGGTGTTTAGGTCTTGTTTGCTAGCAGGATGGCTTTTTTTTTTTTCACCCCGTTGCTAGGTTGGTAGCCTAGTTTCCCAAGGAAAGGAAGCTTATGAGATCACACTGTCTGTGCAAGTGCCAGTCGATCCCTCCTAAATAATTTTTGAGCCTGTGAACTGAGTTTGATCAAACTTGACAGGGGATAGAAGTCTCAAAGGTTTGAGCTGCCTACAAGTGCTGTAGAAGTAGGCAGGCAGAGGAGAAGAAATGCTGGGAGTGCATCCACTGCAGAAATATTACTGCATTATTAGACACCAGAGAGTCCACATCGAAGACAGTCATTACCACCGAACTCCATGGGAGATACAATTTCACAGATTCAGCAGCTCACAAGATGACTTGATTAATATGAGCATGAGCAAAATGTTCTTCTCCCCTTCTTCTAGATCGCAAAGCTTCCAGTTGCAGAGCAGCAGGGGAGAGTGCAGAAATGACAGGCTGGTAGAGTGAATTCAGAGCTAATTGCTGCTCCTTCTCATGCCACTCCTCGTGTGGAACTCGACTTCCCTGTGACTCCGGTGCCCCTATTTGCGTGATCTGGTTCACACAAAGGATTAAATTGCACGGACTGAAGTCCTAAAGAGCAAGTCCTAAATTGCCGTGGGCTCTGCTGAGGAGGGTGAAGCTGCCTCATAATGGGCCATGGTTTCTAAGGGCAGCTCCATGATGAAGCATCCAGATCTGTGCTCCCGGCGCTGCTCGGCGTTGCAGTTGCTAACAGAGATCCATTTACCACGAGTGTGAGCTGGAACATGAGCTGAGGACCAGCAAAAGCTGTGAGCTGTGCCTGGTGCGTGGGCTGGCTCTCATTTGTTCCTGCTGTGGCTTTTCCTAGAAGTCAGGCGCCCCAGGACTGCCTGACTACTGAGCCTGAACAAAACCCTCGCAGTTCCTTGTTAACACTTGCTAGGGAGAAAAACAAGCTATTTGCACAGGTGGGATTCAAAGAGAAGTGGAAATCACTCGTCTTACAGAAAAAAAGAAATATGACCCACTAACCACAGCTGACATTAAAATAAAAACTGGGGAGTTGTGCAACTTTTTGTGTTCAGTGAAATATTGATGTTTTCTTCTTCTCCTAAGCCTTCTAAGTATTGATGTGCCAGATATCTGATTTAGGTGGAGAGAGTGCAAATCACCAGCACCTAAAGAAAATGGAGGGAAAGTAATTAAATGAACTTCTGATGCACAGCAAAACAGGGGGCTTGTGAGCAGTAAGTGACAATGCTGAAAACGGACTGGGATTTTGCAAGCAGGACAGATATTGCAACCTGCCCTGGACAGTCCAGCCAAGGGCACAGGCTGAAATTCACAGCCTTGAATGCTGCAGCACAGCACCTGCATGAGGCTGGGCTGCTACAACCTTCTGTAAGATGAGGCTTCTTCAGAGAGGGACGGGAGCCACAACTCTCCTGCACCCAGGGCTGAATGTTTTCTGTTACATAACAGACCTGTGAAGCGACACGGGAGCATCCTTTACCTATTATTTGTTGCTGTCATTTCAATCCAGGCATTTTTCTTCTGATGAAAGCTAAAAGGTAAAATATTTTTTTTGTAATTAATAAAGCCTATCTCCTCATGTAGCATTTTTCACAAATCTCAAAGATCTGAAAGTGCTGTTCCCATTTAATGGGCACTAGGAGTAAGGGTGAAGGAAATCAAGTGACATGTCTTGGCAACAGAAAAAAAAACAAGTATTGCATCATGGCTCTAGTAAAAAGGGACAAGGGCACCTATTAAGCCTCAATAAACAGCAAAGCTTAGGACAATTTTCTGACATACTGGATCCTTCAATGAGGCAGTGTGAAACTAATGTGACCAATGTTCCATGCTAACAAAACATGTTCTGTATTTTTCATCTGACAACATAATTTAAGGATTTGTTAAAATATGGGAAACAAAATGAGGCAGCGCCTTTACAGGAATCATTCCTTTGCAAAAGGCAGCTCGTGCCAGAGACTGGAAAATTGAAAGTGCCCCAGGAGAACAGAGGAAGGGATAAAACCTCTTACACTACCCAGTCAAAATAAAATACATTAAAAGAAGCATAAATACCAAACTGACCATTTACTGCAAGACTTCTTGCACTTAAGGTACTACAATTGTCAGAAGTGCTACTATTAGAAGTCCTGACAAAGAGAGACTATACTAGACACATGGTTTGACTCTTGAAGACGTGCATTTGGCAGAATTAGACCATGTGCATAGCTGTATCTGAAGGAAACTTACTGACAGCCACTGCAGCAAAATAGGTATTTTAAGGGGATAAATCTGATAAAACAACTCCTATCACTATCAGTGATTGTTTCTTTCTTATGGTTACTAATGGTTTTTTTGGTTGGTTACTTGGTTTTTACTTTGGTTGACTGAGGTTCTGAGGTTTTCATTTGCTGCCTTGGGGAGTATCAGTTTGAATATCCAGTAGTTTCCAAAGTGTTAAAGAAATTGGTGGTATTAAAGTGGTATTAAAGGATGCACTGCCCATCCACTCTTGAGGCTGCTTCCTGGCAAAAAAAAGGTGCTCTGCAGATTTGATCTCTGATGCTTGAGAAATCTGGTAAGTTTTTCACAGTACTTAATAAATTGATATCCTGGACAAGAAATGTGAAGGTGCAAAGCACAATGGACACACAAAGCTCTTTGTACTTTGGTGGCATGAACCTGGAGTTCATATTGGGATAACATAAGGTAAAACTGAGCATTCAAAATCCTTACCTAGGCAGAATCCACATTGACTTCAGGGGATACATTTCCCAGAGAATGGCTGTGTAAAGAAGGTCAGGACTATTTGTTGGTCCCCTGCAGCAATGTTGTTTCTCTGAAGAGACTTCCAGCACCTGTGATCAGGGATTTATTACTGCCAGTGAGTACCAGCAATCAGGTGTTGGTCAGTCTCACCTTGACCTTCAGGAGGCTGTTTCCATCTTTTCTTCATATCAGCTTTGGAGATAAGCAAACAAAGAAACAAAATAAAACAAACAGTACAGCCTAAAGAGCTAAGGCACAAGCCATAGGCTGGGTTTCTGAGAATTTGATCCATTTAAACCTATTTCTTCAGTACCTCCTGAAAGGCAAAGTCTGTGCCAGCACAGTCTGCCCATTTGTTAGCAAACCCATAGTTCAGGAACATGGGGTTTTGAGCAAAATCTTCAAACACAGACCCACCGTGGGGATTTGGGGGGAAAGGAACAGCCAGTAACTCACCAGTAATAGTGCTGTTGTCACTCTCCCACATCATCTCCAGTTTCTCTTCTCACTGGTAGAACTGGGCAGCAGAAGGTCCTTAGCCCAAAGCAAATGAAAGCCCTTTCCTGTACTACCATTGCAATGGGCCCTGGGTTGAAACTCTCCCTCAAGAGAAGCTCCAACCAGCTGGAAGCACATTTGCCAACAGTGCAATTGATCTTCAGCTGCCTTTAGCCTAAAGAAACTCTTTCAGACATCTAAAATCGCATCTGATTTCATAACAGACTCCTCTGCAATCCCCACCACTTTGCCTGCTCTCAACCCTTCCCAAAAAAACCCAAGACCTAAACCAAAAAAAGCCCACCCAAACCCACTTGTGATGAAGAATGAAGTGGCTCAGAAGAATAAGCTGATTTGACACCTCCTCCTGCAAGTCCTGCCAGCCAACTCCTGCAACAGCCTTGCTCTGCAGCACTCTGCAAGCAGGATCTGCAGCTAAGGCAGGGGAGAGGGAAGAGGTGGAGGAGGGAGGGGGGAAGGCACAGAGGCTGCTCACATAGAAAGCCAGGGCCATTCCTGCTACCCGCCCTGGAGGCACCACTTCTGCATCAGGCGGGAGTATCAGAGGGAGAATCTGGCTTTCTGGATTTAACAAGCTCACTTTTCCTTTAATTGGGGCCCTCAGGCACTACTGTAGTCCACCTAATGGCACTAATCATTAATGAATCTGCTTGGTGAATAGAAAGGCTGAACTGTTCTCTCTCTCCTTAGGTTGTCAGCCCTTCTTACAGAACTTAGTGGGTTTCACTGGGCAGGACAGCAACTGCACAGATTTTAAAAGGACCCTGGAGAGGAAAGGGCTGGAAGTGCCACTGATCCATTCATCCCTGGATTGTGCAAATGAGCCAAGGACCATCAGTAACTGGCTGCTTCCTCTGAGATGTAAATAGAGGCACGAAAAAGTCCTGTCAGAAATGGATACTGCACCTTATTTCATACCATGCCTCCCTGCTCCCTCCACAAGCACCAACCAGTTTGTGCTCACTACCACTCAGATTTTTCCTCAGTTTTGTGTGTCCTGGCTCAAGCTTTTGCTCCCAGCACAGGCCCACTCCATCTCCCTGTTACAGCCTTTGAACAGATGGGAAAAGGTCTCTTTTTTTTTTCTTTTTTTTTTCTTTTTTTTTTTTTTCTTTGCCCTTAAAGCAAAAATAATTGACCGCCACCAGCTCAGCCCAGTGCCGGCAGGGTCTCGCCTGCCGTGTCGGAGGGCAGCCCGAGCCGGGCCAAGGTGCAGCTCTCCCTGCAGGGCTCAGCCAGGCTGCTAAAAGGGAGAGGCAGGGAGGCAGCGGGAGAGCAGCCGCAGGCCAAGCACGGGTGCATCCAGCGCTGCCGGGGAAGAAGGAGCCAGCGCTCTGCAGCCCTCCGGGGACTGAGGGGCTGCGGTTGCTCAGTCGGAGCTGGGAATAGGAATTAGGGCAGGCAGAGCCGCAATGGCTGCAACTCTTCCTGATTATCCAGCCAGCTAGAAATACACTGGCTTGTCTTTTGTTTCAGCTGTGGGTTTTTCCCTGTTGATCTGCATTTATGTTTTGTTTTGTTGGGTGTTTTTTTTTTTTTCCTTTATGCATGCGTATGTGAGCATTTTCTTTTAAGCAGGAGAGATAATTTTACTGTGGTCACTGTCAAGGTTTAAACGCCCTTCTGTTGCGTTTTTTCCCTCTCCAGTTCACCAGCTCACGTTTGCCCGGGAGTTAAGAAGGGATGTTAGAGGCTTGAGCCTCTTCCAGCTCTTGCTACAGCAGCCGCTGCCTGGGGCAGCGGGACCAGCCTGGCAAGAGGCAGCCCAGCCTTTCCCGCAGCCTCTACAAACCCTACAGGTGCAAGGCGGCAGGAGGCAAGTCCAGTACACTCAGTCCTTTTCTGGGACTTGGCGGAGGGCTCGTGTTTCCTTGCCCACACAACATGGCAAGGCAGAGCAACCATCCATCCCTGCGGTGGAGAAAATTAAATACGTAAAATCAACCTTTGCGCTCAGGCTTCAGAAACGGCCCTTGAAAGGAGCAGAAAAGGGAACAACCAATGCCTGGCGCATTGGGGAGCTCTTATAAAATGAAAGGGTGGGAGGGAAGGGGGAGTTTGTTGGCTACTCGTGCTCCCCGAAAAAAGCCACGGAGCTGCCGGCGGGAAGAGCCTCGCTTGCCAGCGTGTCCGGGGGAGCTGAGCCGGCGGGACCGGGCTTTGCTGCCCTCCCTGCCGCCTGTGCGGGAAATCCCGGGCTGCAATGCAGGCCAGTGCATCCCGGCTAGCTCGGCAGGCCTGTGCCCCGGGGCTGAGCGCCCGACAATTATTAGCCCCAAACAGGAGGGTCCGGGAGGAGACAGAAGGGAGGAAAGGGGCCCGGGAGCGACCACCGGGCACCCTCCCCACCCGCTCCGCTGTTTTTCACTGGTTTGCCGCCGTTAATTATTCCCCTCAACGGAGGGTTAATTGGGGGATGTGCTAATTACGGAGAGATTATTCATTAGTAATTGAACTTCACACGAAGATAACGCGAGTCCGCTAATGAGCTGGAAATCGCCCCCTTATTCGGGCGTTTCAGCTTTCTTCTGTGGGGTGAGGGAAAGCTGGCAGGCTCCCTTCCGACGGACGGGCACCGTCCGGCAGCCGGGAAGGCGGGGGCGGCGGCGGGAGCGCCCCGAAGCCGAGCCGGGGACGCCGGCAGAGGCGGGACCGGCGCCCGGGCACCCCGGGGCGGAGCGGGGCGCGCTGCCGGCCGCCGGCGGGGTCCCCGGGGCCCAGCCGGGACTGACAGCAAGCTGCGGAGCCCCTGGCACCCCAGCAAGGGCTTCCTCTCCCCTCTCTCCTCGGCATCTGGCATTTCGTGCGACAGGAAACCATAACAGCAGCGCCTGACCTCATGAATACAGAGATGTGCACAGAAAAATCAATTTAGGTCTAGATCCTCTGTGGGGAGGGAAAATAACCCGAACCATTTAAACAAAGCTCTGCTCTCCAGGGTTTTCCTTTTTCTTTGGTGGTGGTGGGGATTGAATCTAGAGGGAGGCCAAAGTAAAACGAAATTGAAGCAGACCTGTGTCTGCCGAAGCGAGGCTGAGCTCTACAAAGCCCCCCCCAACACACGCATAATGTATTTTATCATTAAAAAATCAACATTGCTTCCAGTGGTAAAGGCGCCTGACTCCAGTTCCCGAGCACATTCGTTGCTGGGATTCAATCCGTTTGGGAAATGCAGATTGGCTTGCGACCCACTGTTTGATTTATGAACTGTTACATTTGTTATTGCTTACACATTACATTGCGGACCTTGGGAAAGGAGGGAGCAGGGAGAGGGGGCGAAGGAGAGACTCTGCCACCCTACACATTGGCAAAGGACAGCTATCGCACAGGCGACGGCTCCCCGGCGGAATAAATCACCTCGCACCAACTCGTGGTCCCTACCTCCCCATCGCCCACTCGCCCACCCACCCCCGATCGCCAGCTGGGCTCTCCTCTTAAAAGTAAAAAGGACGTGTTCACTATTTGATGTGTATTTCTTTATAAAGGCATCAGGCGTCTATAAATAGCCGAGGTTAGAGCAGCTTCTGCTGCGAAATCAATACCCCGTCCCCCCTTCCCCTTGCTCCTTCGGCTGAGCTGCCTTATTAATTATGAAAGGGCTCCTCTGCGCCCCGGCTCCGGCTCCGCAGCCTCCTCCCCCTTAATGGTGGTGCTGCCTTCCCTCCGTCCCTCCCTCCCTCGGCCGGGCTGGGCAGCGCTCCGCGCCCGCGGGAGATCCGCGCCGCCGCCCCCGGCCGGCCCGGAACGCGGGGGGGCTGCGCTTCCCGGCTTCGGGGGCAGGAGGAGGAGGAGGAGGGTGGGAGGATTTACAGCACATTTATAAGGAGCAAAAGAAGGGGGAAAATAAAAAGAGAGGAAAAAAAAAGGAAAAAAAAAGAGAGAGAGAGAAAGGCTTCGACTAAGCGATTGAGGCACCCTGTCCTTGTTTGAACTGAAATTGCCGTGTTCGTCAAGGGATGGGTTCAAGATTTAGACTTCCTTGCCTTAAAAGCCCGGTCCTTTCCAAGATACTCTAGGTATATTTTATAAAAAGGACGACACCCTCATTTCAAACAATAATTTTTATTTTATACTTCTGTCTATACTTTGTAGCAAATCTTTTTTTGTTATTTTTTGCTGAATTGACTTTATAATAAACTTTTGTTTAAATTACATTTTTCTTCTTTTTTAAAATCAAGGCTCTTTTTTTTTTTTTTCAAAATCATTTTGCTGTTGTTATATTTTTTTCCCTTTAGGTTTACATTTAAGCCCCCTTTTTGTGATCTCTACTGTTGGATATTCAGGTATTTTACTGTTATGTGTAACATCTAAAACAAAGAGGAGGAAAAAATTAAAGGCAGTGAATTCGGAAAGATGCCTTCGAACAGCAAGTAAAGATAAACTCTCAGAGATGTTAGCAGCATTCCTTCATTCCTCCGGGCATTTAGATACGTCTTTCTTTCTCTTGCTCCTTCTTTCCTTAGCTGTTCGTTTCCCTCTCTTTCTCTCCCTCTCTCGCTCTCTTTTCCCCTTGAGGAAAAATGTTCTTTTTTATAGATTTTTAAATTTTTTTTTCCAGTGGAATGACCAAAAAAAACAAGCGACTGTGGAGGAAAGATGAGAGATTGTGAATTATTCACCATATGCTTCACACGTGGACATCTACCTTGGATTTCTCGCCAGTGCCTTTTCCTGTCTGCGGTTTTTGTTCTCGCCTCGCACACTGCCACATTTTTAGCGGAGCCCGTGGCTCGCCGGGAGGTACCCGGCCGGTTACAGCCTTAGCAGTGGGTGGCCCAGAGCCGTTCCTGAGATTGCGTTTGCACAACGAGGGCTCGAGTTAGTTTCTTTATATTTTTTCTCTATTTTTGATTCGAAGCGATAGTAAAGCTGAGGTCCGATTTGGGCTGCGCGCCGCTGCCTGTTTGGTAAGATTTGGCAAATAAAACACAAAAAAAAAAAAAAAAAAAAAAAAAAAGAGGAAAAAAAAAAAAAGGGAGAACGCTTCCACAGTCCTACATGGGTGTTTCACCATCATCAGCCACCACCACTACCATCATCATCATCATCAACCACAGAAAAGCACAACGTCCCCAAAGCAACGGATGGACACTTCCTCTATAGATCCAGCACATGGAGAGGGTGTGGGTGTGAGTGTGCTCCTCGCCCCCCTAGAAAGGCAGCCAGGTCACTAGGGCGGCCCACAGAGCCGCCAGCAGCAGGGGCAAGGCCGGCGGCAGCAGGGACGGCGCCGCGCCGCTGCCGCCTCCGCACAGTTCAAATAAGCTGCCTTGGAAATCGAGGTTTTTGGATTCCCGTCTCAATTTCTCCCAGAGGTCTGTCGCTCCTTCCTGGCAATCGGTGAGCGCTGTGAGGGTGCAGGCGTGGAAATCATCCCAGTACCTGCAGGAAGGGAGAGCAGCCGGCGTCAGAACAGGCAGGCACCCACCTTCCCGGGGAGGGGGCCCGCCCCTCGGGCCCGCCGCCCCCTCCTCCCGCGGCGGAGCCAGCCGGGCACGCCTGGAAGGGAGGCTGGGCCGGCGGGGAGGAGCCGCTGGACGAGGATTCGGGGTCCCCCCCATCCCCAACCCCGCCTTCGGCACCAGCCCTGTCAGGGTGCTGCGAAATCGCTCTGCCGGGTCCCTGGCGGAGGGGTCTCTGCCTGACGGGAGGAGGGGACTTGTCCCCCCCGGCTGCCAGAGCCAGCCCAGGGGGCTCGTCCCGGGGCTTTCTCGTCACCGGTGGGAGCGGGCTGGGGAGATGGGGGTGGGAAAGGCACCCCCTCGGGTGCGGCGGGCAGAAACCCTCGGGGGGGATTCCCCGGGGCGGGGAAAGGCCCTTACTGCGGGAAAAGCTCAAGGAGGAAGAGAAGGAGAAGCAGGAAGGGTAGGAGAAGGAAGAAGGAGCATCTTCCGCTTCTGGGCGCCTCGCACCGACCCGCAGCAGGGCAGCGGGAGCGACCCCTGATCCGTGGCCAGGGATCTAAAGCCAGGGAAGAGATTCCATTTCCTAGGATAATTTCCAGCTATTCGCACAAATTTTCCTCTTTTTTTTTTTTTTTTTTCCTAATTACTTTCTTCACGGGGACTGGACCGGCGTTTGTCGCCGGGGCAGGCACCCGTCGTCCCATGGACCGCATAGGGAGGGTACTGGAGGATCTTTCCTCTCCATGTCTGAGTTACCGAAAATCACCCCGAATCTGCCTTCTATTTCCCCCATGCCTCAAGGCAGACGTCTGCGAAACTGGGTCTTGATTTTCTTTCTTCTCTTTTTTTTTTTTTTTTCCCAAAGTAGTCCTGCTGCCTCTAATTTATGAGCACTCTAAGCTGGTTGTAGACTCCCAATGTTTGCTACATTTGTAATAAATAATGAGATACTGAGAAGCCAGAGTCTGAGAGTGTGCCTCTCCTGCAGTATTTCTGCTGTAATTGCATCTCCCAAAGGAAAATTAAATCTTTCACCATCTTCTTTCAATACACATCCCAGCACAGGGTGAAGGCAATCGGATGGTGGGAGGTGGTCAGGAAAAGGGTCTTTCTTGGAAAAGAGTTATTTTTAGAGATCAGGATCACATCTGGTCTGGCACTCGAGGGTACAAGATACCAAATCAGAACGCTGCTGCCCACGGGTATTTATTTCTGTTGCAGGACACAAAGTAAACCGCAGCCCAGCATTTACAGAGAGGTGCCAGCCTTTTTAGGTGTTTGACTTAGAAATACCTAGGTAGAGAGAGAGGAGTGTTACAGAGTCTCTTCACACTTCTTTTTCCTTTCCTTTCCTTTCCTTTCCTTTCCTTTCCTTTCCTTTCCTTTCCTTTCCTTTCCTTTCCTTTCCTTTCCTTTCCTTTCCTTTCCTTTCCTTTCCTTTCCTTTCCTTTCCTTTCCTTTCCTTTCCTTTCCTTTCCTTTCCTTTCCTTTCCTCTTCCCATTTCATGTCTTTTGTTTCCTGATTTTTGCGGAGCAAAATAAAACCCCACAACTATTCCAAACTTATTTATGTCTCAAGATACTCTCTCGTTTCTAAAGATTACTCTTTTTTCTTTTTTTTTTTTTTTGTTTTCTTTTTTTTTTTTTTTAACGGGGGATTTTGCACCGAGAAACAGGCAAAACACCCTGTGTTGCAACCGCTCTTTTCCTCTTTCTTTTCTTTTCTTTTTTTTTTTTTTTTTTTTTTTTTTTTTAATATATGTGGTTTGGGTTTGGGGTTTTTTGTTTTGTTGTTTTGTGGCGGTTTTTTCCTTTTTCCTCCCAGACATTTCGAAAATGTTCGTGTTTTCCTCCCTGTGCGGGACACGATTTTGCGAGGCGAGCTCCTTTTCTCCTCTTAATATTTTTGTTGCTGTTGTTGTTGTTATTGCTTTTGTCATTATTATTACTATTATTACAATTATTATTTTACTCCCCTTTATCGTTGCCCTTTCCTTCTTGTGCCCTCTGTGCCAGGAGCAGGGCGAAACTGGGGGCAAATGGGTTTTCCCGGGGCCATGGAGGTGGCAGAAGAGAGCTGGCGCTGGAACGGCCGTCTCCCTGCCGCTGGGCGATTCATATCGTGACAGGGCTCTTCCCTTTTTAATTACGTTTTGTTTTCCGAGGAGCAGCCTCCCCAGCTCCGGCTGTGCCCGGCCAGGGTGGGCAGCCTCGCCTCGGCCTCGGGGGGAGCCCGGAGCCCGGCGGTGAGCGTGTCCCACAGGCAGCAACAGGGAAAGGGATAACGATGCCCGGGCAGCTAATGTCAGCACCCCAGAGCAGATCGGGGGAAGGGAAAGAATATGAAAGAGGAGCTAAGTAGGGAAAAGAAAAAAAAAAAAAAAAACAAACAACCAAGAAAACAAACCAGAAAATAAAACACCTCAGATTCACGGAGGCAAAAAAAAAAAAAAAAAAGAGAACAAAAAAAAAAAAAAAAAAAAAAAAAAGACGTTGTAAAAATTCCCGCCAGACTTCGCTGCTCCCCAAGCCCGGCCTGTCCCCGTGGCAGTGAGCTTGGAGGGACCCTGGAGCGGAGATCCCAACCCCAAAGCGTAACCCCCGCGTTGCTTGCGTTCCTTCCCTCCTTCCCGCCACCATCCAGCCTCGCCCGCCTCGCCCAGCCCCGGGTGACCCCCATTCTCCCCCGCGACCCGAAGAAGAGAGGAAAGACCTACGCGCAGATCGTTTGCAGATTTCTCTTGTCGTCCAGGTCCTGCGGGTAGTTGGCCATGTTATCGCCCAGCCGCAGCAAACAATCCGAGAAGCCCCTAAAGACCGCATCGCACCGCCCCGCCGCTCTCACCGCCTGCACCAGGTACGCTGCGGGGGCAGGGGCACAGGTCAGCGCCGCCGCCCCCGGCCCCGCTCGCCTCTGCCCTTCTCCTCCCCCGCCCGCCCCCAGCCCTTGCTAAAAGCGCGACCTGGGGCAGCAGAGGGGCGCTGGGACCGAGCCGGGCTCGCCATCGGCCGCTCGAGGAGGTGAGCCAGGGGCTCTTCGCCCTTTTCTTTTTTAGTACCGGAGGGTTCGGTGTCTGTGGATTAGCGACGTTGCTTTCATTAAATTTTTTTCCTTTTTTTTTCCCTCCATTTTTTTCTCTAAGGGGAGAGGAGGAGGGGAGGTGAAGATGCGCTGCCTGCTTCTCCCCGGACTTGATCCTTTGTTAGAAAATTCCTCCTGGAAGCAGCAGGAGCGTTTCTCCGTACGAACGCAGGCGCACGTACACGCACACGCTCCCTATTGCCCAGGTCGCTGGGCAAACACCGTGCAAGGCGCAGCGGGAAAAAAATTAAATTAAAAATAGTAATAATGAAAAAAAAAATCACTAGAAAGAGCTGCGTCTTGCGCCTATCGCCTCTATCTCTGCGATAGAGACACTCAAAGAAGGGACCGCGACATCACTTAGCCAGCGGCGGGGGTACCGACCCGGCCATGCCTGTGCTTGGGGCGGCAGGGCGGGACCGGGCCGGGGTGAGCCCCGCTCCCCCAAACCTGCCGGGCAGCCCAGGCATCCCCCGGGATGGCTCTGGTCAAGGGCATTCGCTTCAGCACAACAGGAACCAACACAAGAACAGCCGCCTGCAAACGCGGGAAGAAAATGAGTTACGGGCTCCTCCTGCGTGCCCCGAGAGGACACGGCACGGGATGGGACACGGGACCCGAGGCAGGCCTGTGCCCCCCCGCGGCATCCCGCACACGGGGTACCCGGGCACGGCGAGGCGCTGGCTGCCCGCCGCTCTCCTGCCCGTGGCGGGAGCTGGGGACGCTGCGGTGTCCCCGGGCCTGGGGAATGTCGCTGCGGCCAGCGGGGGCGGGAAGGGGCTTCCCCCGTCCCTTGAGGAGGAGCCCCTTGCCGCCCACACCGTCGGGCGTCGGGAGGGGACACCGCCCGCGCCGTGTCCCCAGGGAATGGCTGTGACACCCCACGGGGGGTGTGTGTGTGTTTCCTTGCCGGGTACGGGTTACAAGCTAAATGGCTGACTCCAAAAGAGACTGTTTCAACCCAAATCCTCCTCTTGCCGTTTGATTCATCACTAACATGACTTGGTGGCCACTCCCCTCTACACACACACATACACGCACACCAGCACCAGCCGCCACCTCAAACCCCCAGCAGGCTCCAGACATTGGCTACGATAGGGGAAAAAAAAAAAAAACCTAAAAAAAAAAACCAGGCAAACAAATAGAGAAGAACCGAAGACCATCCCGATGGTAAAACCATGTCCTATAAAACCCGCGCCATCTCTCTCCCAGCAGCTACAGCCGAGGGGGAGTTGCCACGAATTTCTGCAAAAAAAGTGTTGGGCTGAGCTAAAAATCCGGGGTTCGGAGAGGAGCCCTGCCCCAGGCTGGGGCCGGGGGCCGGGGGGTGGCGGGGGTCACCTTTGGGACCAGTGGTGAGCCGAGCATCCCTCGCCCCCGAGGGACAGCCTGGCCCTGTCTGCCCGTGCCGCTGCCTCCGCACGGGGTATCCCCGGTTCTAAGCTGCCCCAAACACCGCCGATAAATTAAAAAAAAAATATAAAAGGAAGGGGGGAAAAAAAGGAAAAAAGCAAAAGCGGATAGACACGGTTCCTGTCTGGTTCAAAGACAACACAACGGGATTTCTCATGAACTAGGTCGCCTTTGCCTTGCCGTTGCCACGACCTTCCAGAGCCCGCACCCATCCAAAGACAGCAGTGTGCAGCAATGTGCAATGCAGCAGGACCGCAGGAGCCCTCCGTGACGGACCGGGCCCCCTCCCGAAACACATTCCCCGTTCTCCCAGTCCTGAGACTGGTCTATCCCTCCTGTCCCTTCCGCAGAGACTTAGCCCACGCCAGCCCCCCGCTCGGTCATCTCCCAAAATGTCAGGGATTTCGGACAGCTCCAATCTCCTATGCTTAAATCCCAAATAAATAAATAAATAAATAAATAAATAAATAAATAAATCCCCCCGCCCGCGGCCCCCCCCCTTTTTTTTTTTTTTTTTTTTTTTTAAGTCCCGGTGCATAGACATTTTGGGAACGAGCCCAGCATCCATTTCACACGAGCCTTTACCGGGGACGGGGCAAAGCCAGTGGCCCTTCGCAAACCCCACACCGGCAAACAGAAGCTGATTCCGGGGGTGGGGAGGTGTGGAGGAGGTGGGGGGAAGGTTACCCTAAATACCGAAGGAGGAGCAGAGAGGAGAAGAGCCCTCCACGAGCTTCAAAGCTGTCCCCTTTCAGGGCACCGCAAAGCCACCGCACCGCCACCATCCCCACGGTGTGCAGCAGTATTTGGGGGTAACTTTCCAAACGACTGCTCATGCTCATGCCAGCCCGGGAACGGCATTTCCCAGCGACTCTAGCTGCCTTTTGAAATTTGAAATAAAATCCATCCTCGGCTGAACCAAATAAACACAACAGAAAGAAAATCTTCCTCCTCCTCCAAATGAATGAACGAACACACAAACAAAAATTGCAAGGATTGAAATTAAGGATAACATCCAAATAAAGCCTTCCCCCTTCTTTCTGTGACAGTACAAAAACTGGCCTTGTGAAGTGTTCAGCCTTATTTAAAATGGAATTGTAATACGAATGTAGGGGTTTGCATCATTTAACCACATTTCCCAGAGGTTAACATTTCGCTGCACTATTTCTTCTCTCCCCCCCCCCCCCATTAGATGAATAAATATTCAAGGGTTTTTTTGCCTCCCTTTCTAATTTTCCCCTCCTTTTAATTTTTTTCCCTCTTCTTTCTTTGTTGCTCATAAAATTCTGCAGAGGTTTTCTGGAGAGGAGTGTGACCGATCAAAAGGATCTCTAAATAGCAATGCCGAGCTTTTTTTTTAAATTGTATCAGAATTCCTTTGCAGGAAAATATTTTCAAAGGGCTCTTCACACCTGACAGTCTAGATAATAAAAGAAGTGCTTTAATCCCCCTTTCATTTAAACCTTATTTTGGATCATGCTCGGGAATCTACATATCCAGTAGTAATCTTTAAAATTTGCCTATATAGGACCAAGGTGGTCATTAACTTGGAGATTGTTTAATGTCCGTAACTAAAAAAAAATCTCATGAAAGAAACGTATAAAATGAACCCGAGAGCAAACCAACAAAAGCAACCAGCGAAACCCCAAGATATTGAAAAAAAACCGGCAACAAGCACACAAAATACACACCGGCATGGAAAGAAACCTGGTCTATTTTAAGTTACAGCATATATAGAATTTTTTTGGACCTGCTCGATTTTTGACAGGTCTTCTCCAAACACAAAATTAACGACTGGGTGGTGGGACTCCGCGATTTTTAAAAGTAATTTTTATTTGTTTAATCACTGCATTCGAGTTGATTATTTCCTTTAATTTAGTGATGGGTTTTCTTTGGTTTCAAGATGCTCTACAAATGGGAAAACGTTCTGGTTCCCAAAGGGAAACCTTCGCTTGTCCCCCTGATTTTCTGCAAAAAAACTTTCCAGCTAGATCTCTCGCAAGACATTTTGTGCCCGTTCTAATTTATCTGTCCCTCGGGGAGAGGAGGAAAATTTCTTAGCACCGGAGCCACCAAACTGTAAGTGGAAGGGAACGAAGGGAACATCCGAAACCCAGATACAAACGCAACCGTTCGTGGCGACCGAGAGAAAAGGAGGGAAAAGAAGGAAGAAGAGGCGGAGGGAAAATAAAAAGCGAAGTATGAGTGAGCATGCACCGCTTTAGGAAAACGAAAACCAAAAGTGGTTTACGAGAAATCAGAAAGCGTCTCGCTTTCCTGCGGGCTCCCCTGCCTTGACAGCGTGCCGGAACGCGAAGCTGCCGCCGCGAAGGGAGCGCGGGGAGCGGGGAGCGGGGTCCCGCACCGACCGCGCGGGTTATCCCGGCGCTCCGCTCCTGCATGCATCAGCCGGGCTGGGGCGCGCACAACTTGACACGGAATTTGGCAGTCCACTTACCTATCTGTACAGCAAGGATCAGAGAAATATAACTGCCGTTCAACTTAAGTCCCATCCTACATTTAGTAAAACCATTTGCGGCTGCAGATCTTTAAATAGTTACTTTGGAGAACGTGGGGGAAAGCTGAAAAATAGACATTGCCAACAAGTTCCGAGCAGCGGAGGACTTTGCAGACAAGGGGGGGAGACAAGAGGAGAAGGAGAGGAAGAGGGAGGCAGCGGGAGAGGGCGAGGAAGGCTGGCTGGGAATGGTTCGCTCCATTAGGAGGGGGCGGAGGAAGTACAGCCTCACGCCCACCACCGGCCCTGACGTGGGGGGATGACACCGGCCGGGTTTTTTTCCCCTATTCTTATTTTTTTTTTTCTTATAAATGTGCACCTTGGAAGAGGAGCGCCATTTATAAGCATCACAGGCTGGATTTACGCGCTCTCCCCGTGTCCCCCCGCCCCATAAATCGCCGAGAAACTCCCCCCCCCGCTCCCCGCGTTCCTCCGGCCCCGTGTGGCGGCGATGGGGGCGGCAGCCGGGACCGTCCCCCCGGGGCGGGAGCGCTGCGGGGGCGGGAGGGGACACACAGACACACAGGCACAGACACACAGACACGCACACGGAGGAGCCGCCCCCCGGGGGTGGGGATAGCACGGCAGAGCCCCCCCGCCCCCGGGGCCGCCCCGTCGGGGCTGGCCGGGCCGGCCCCCGCGCTGCGCAGCGTGCAGGGGACGGGGACGCGCGGGGGTCCCCTCCCCCTGCCCGCCCCTCCCCCACCATGACGTCACCCTCGGGCTGAGGTCTGGGGGGAGCGGGGAAGGAGGGGGGCTGGTCTCTCCCGGCCTTTTCGCTGGTGCTCGATCCCGGCCGCGGCGGCAGCCTGGCGGTGGCACCGCAGAGGGTGGCGTGGCCAACGGGGTCACGCGTGGGACAGCCCGGGGGATCGCGGTGGGGCTGCCCCGCGGCGGGGACCGTGGCACCCAGCCATGGCACCCCATCCTCTGGCGTGTGATGGGGCTGCGTGCAGGGTGTGGGGCCCTCGAGGCTCCGGTGAGCCCTGCCGGGGATAAGGCTCCTTCTGGGCTACTCCGTCACCCGGGCACCCTCCCGGGACCGTCCGCAAGGCCATCCCCTCCAGCAGCACGAGAGGAACCCCAAGGTGCCAGCACGGGCTTCTCCCAGCGCAAAGTAATCAGACAAAACCCCCTGCAGCCTTCTCCCGTGGCTCTCGCACTGCACAGTTTTCCCCCTGCCCAGCTCAGCCCTGACCCTCATCACCCATCGCCAGGAGCCAGAGGGGGGCTCGTAGGAGTGAAAGTTACTGTTGGCTCCCATTCCTCCCAGCTGCCCCCAGTTTGCAGTTCCAGCGTGCTGCCTGTGCTGCAGGGTCCCTCTCTTTTACAAACCACTCGTGCCAATATTCAGACCTGAATGACAGAGAGACAGCAGCTGCCAGGCCGGGTACCCACGGCTCCCATGGGCTGCAAATGCAGCCAGCCGGCAAGGAGAGGGATTGCAGGGGGTTAAATGACAGTGCAGCTAAGAGTAAAGAAACTGGAGGGCAAGAGGGAAAGCTTCCTTGCTGAGAGCTCCATTCACAAAATAGGGCTGGTGAATGCCACTGCCTCTTTAGGTCTCCCTAATGTGTGCAGTGGCAGCCTGCATGGGCATCCCCTCAAAGCCACCATGGGCCCCCAAGCTCTGTTTCTCCAGCTCAAAGGCAAGGGTAATTTTGGGTAACTATGCCAGCCATCAGCCTGGCCCTGCAGATGAAAAACGCTGGCTTGCCACCTCTGTGCCTTCCCATAATTTCCTTTAGATCCACCTTTTCTTCCTATTTATAGATTTCCACTATGGACAGAGAGAAGAAGAATTAGAGGACAGAGCTGGCTGAAAACTAATCTGAGGAATTAAAAAAAAAAAAAAAAAAGGGTTCATTTTCAGTCAGCTCTCAGAGCCAGCTCAGCACGTGGGCACATGGTAGTGAATGAATGAAGTGCAAGGCACAGGCCAGGGGCTGTGTCCCCAGGCAGCTTGCCCTTCCATTCACTCCACCATAAAGCTGTAGCCCACAGTAGGGTTGTCCTGTACACCCTCCTGAAGACATTGGCAATGTCAAGGAGGCAAAGGCTAAGCTCTGCAATATGCACAAAATTCTCCTTCAAAGTAGGAAAAGTTTTAAGATGAAGCTGAGGCAAAACACTTTTTCCCAGGTCTTTGCTGCTGTGGTGAAGAGGGATTTTATAACGCATAAGAGAGATTGAAGCAGTTATCAAAATGTGGAGCCCTGTCCTTTTACCCAGAGGGATGGGTTTGATAGCCCAAAAGACCTTTTATATCTCACAGTTGGTGCATTATCAGCATAAAAAAGGAAGAGGATGAAAGGAGCGTTTGTTGAGGTACATGGGCATAAACATTGGACTTTTCAGGTCTTGGCAGCTTGGCCATTTATGGCTGTGTTTGCTGCTTAGAAGGACAGGACACCTTTGCAGGAGCACCAGATTGTGGAGGCTGCAGCCAGAGGAATTTTTCATTTTACTTCTCTGCCCTACTGATAACTGTATTGGTTTATTGGTTTATTATTTCTTATAGATTTATAAACATATCTGCTAGGGTTTTGACTGTTCCTCTTTTTTCTCAAGGCAGACAAGCTATAGCTTCAGGTTAAAGGCTGGGCTGGCTCCAAGAAGCTTGGATTGAATATTACACTCTGCAAATCTGCTTTGGAATTAACTTTGGGGCAGTTTCCAATACACAATCAGGAAGAGTTTAATATCTGGCTTTTGATATGTCTATCACTGCCGAAATGACTGTAGCCTCTGGCAATCTGGCCACAAGTCTCATAAGAACAGGCATTTCTAGGGGATTTCTGGCCCAGCAACAACAAAAAGAGATCTCACAGCTTGAGGCATCAATTACAGAGGAGAAAAGGGTCTGGCCAAATTCCTCTAAATGTTCTTGACTTTTGTGGCAGTCCAGATCTGTCTGAAATTCAAGCCTGACTCCAGTCTTACCACCTTCCCTGCCCCAGGAAGGGGCCCACTGCACTATAGATTCTGAACAAAAGCCAGCAGTTTCTGCCCATCTCAAATAGCAGCACTCTCAGCTCTATTGGAGCCGGGCAGCAGGATGGAGTGGGGACAGTTGTTTATCAGACTGTCCTTTTTTTTCTTTGTTTTCCCCCCAACCTGGTATTGGAAGGTGTCATGTTTTAGAAGGTGCTTGAATATCAGCCAGCCTCCAAGAGACATCAGTCTGTGCTTAAGGAGAGGAACGTCTGACCATGCCCTGCTCAGTTCCTGTCAGGACACTTTGCTCATCAGCACGATTTTGCCCTTGTTTTTAAGAAAAAGCTCTCCACGCTGGCAGCAGCAGCAGCAGCAGCAGCAGCAGCAGCAGCAGCAGCAGCAGCAGCAGCAGCAGCAGCAGGAGCAGGCTCATGCTCCACTTGTGAGGGTTGGCTGCCATGTCCCGCCGTGGTGGAGGCAGAGGGACAGAGCCCAGGGCTGCTGGCCAGATAAAGCAGTGCCAGGGATAGCGATGGGCACGGCGTGGGCGGCTCCGTGCGCGCCGGGGGCTGCGGGGATGTTTGGGTGGGCAGCCCTGCCCTGCTGCTGCTGCCAGGCACGGAGCAGTGTGCTGGGCAGATGATTTAATTCCAGCCTAGCTCCACCGAAATTATCTACCACAAGGGGACCCACCACGTTTAGAGGATGTGTTTTCTCATTTAGTTTTTGGCTGGCTTACTGTCATGGCTGAAACTCAAAAGAGGCAGCCGGCTCAAGGTAACAGAGAGATGCTTTCCCCAGCAAAGCTGTCTGTATCCCCACAAATTCTTTTTCCCTTCATCCCCTTTTTAAAATGCAAAATATCTCTTCAAACAGCTCACACCATGGGCTTTTTATTTCATGTTTCCAGGCTAGTAATAGGGATAAAAATGAAATCTTTGGTGCTGTCAGTCAGAGAATGATTTATTCTAAGCGTCGTCTCAGGTTGAAGGGGAGGGTCCAGCGATCACGGTGATATTTAAAAAGTCCCTCCCATGGGTGTTGAGCAATGCATTCGCTGTTAGCTCATCCTGCAGTAACACTGCCTCTACCAGGAGGTGACCGCTTGCTTTCTCTCTCCCTCGCGGTCAGCCAGAGACCCGGCCCTGGAGAAGCTGATGAAACAGGAACCAGTGGCTTGTGCTCCGCACCCTCCTGCCTCGAGGGTCTCCTGAGAAGCAGGGATGGGCTGAGTGACAGCCTCACAGCCCTGCAGAGGTGGCTGTCCTTGCTCCTGCTGTGGGTCCCAGTCCTCAGCTGCTGCCTTCCCTAGAGCAAAGTGGCCAGAAAAACACATGCAAATATCAAACCCAGCTGATAAATGAATACCTGTTCAAAGTATGATCCTCCAAGATTATATTTAAGCAGAAAAATGACGAGAACACACTGAAAATGTGACAGGTAGGATTAAAGAAATACCTTTTGCTAACAGCTGGAATTCTAAAGGGTTTTTTTGGGTGATCTTGTTCATTAGACACCTGGCTTCATTACTGGCTGGACATGCCTGGCTTTAGCTAAGCATAAAAAATTAAAGTTACGCGCCAGAATCTGCCCCACATCGCTCTAGAAATTAGTACTTAAAAGGCACTTATCATTCACCAGGAAAATCATTGTCATTTCATGCTTGTGAAAATATATTTCTGAAATGTAAACTGTTGCTCTGGTTTCAAATAGAAAATCAGGAAAGAAAAAGTATATGGCTGAGTTGATGTAAAAGGACATTATTGTTTGATACCAAATCTTTTAAAAAATGAAAAATGCTGGTTAAGATATTTTTAACCTATTTGAAACATTAAAAAATGATCTGATATAAACTTAGAAAGTGATTAGAATCATGGAAACCTCAGGCCCAGCTTCTGTGATTTTCAAAGAGGAATACCAGAATGCCAGGCTCCTCTATGCTCATTTGAAAAGCTCAGTCTCTGTGTTCATTCTTCAGTACTTTCTTTCTTTTAAAAAGCAGCCTTCAAAAACCAAGGCATCACTTGACCATGATCAGCTTGTGCCAGCCAATCCAGTAAGGGAAGAGCTATCTGTTACAGAAAGAGCAGTGTTTGCATTTAGCTGCACTCCTCTGGGATGTATTTTTAGGAGGGTGCCTGTGCATGCACTCCAAGTGCTGCTCATGAGCGTGACCCCTTTCCATGGGATGGTGGCACTGGCTCTGCTGCCGAGCCCAGGCGAGCTGAGGGGAGGCATGCTGAGGAGCCAGATGGAGTTCACACCCACTACAATTATGTTTGCAACACATGATTTGCTTAAGGTGCCTGTGGATGTTTCAAAAGAGTGGGGTGGCTTCACTAAAGCAGTCTCAGAAGAAAAGCAGTATCAGCTCCTGGCATCTTTACCACTGAAATTTTCCTTCAAGAAGCAGAAGCCTAAAGCCAGTCTTTGGGGTTTTTTCACTTTGATGGCACATGTAGTGAACTTTTGATTATAGGCTACAGGGGAGTATATAGACTTGGAAAATGGCTGTGTAAAGCCTTGTATGGGTGGATTTCCTGGCATCCAGAATTCCTATTGTCACAGAACACAGAACCATAGGACAACTCAGGTTGGAAAGGACCTCCAGAGATCATCTGGTCCAACCTTGGATGGAAAAGGGAATCTAGATGGGATTATCTAGCACCTTGTCCAGTTGTGTCTTAGAAACCTCCAATGCTGGGGAGTCCATCCTATCCTTTTGGAGGTTGTTCCAGTGGCTGTTTCCTTATGGTGAAATCCACACCACGTGTGGAATCTGAAGGTTTGTGATGAGCTGTAGGTAATGTGCCAGAGCTGCTGCTCACTCTCTGACATCCTTAACAGATACCTTGGCCCAGATACTTGTCATCCTGAGTGCCTGGTAATAACCTTGAGTGTAGTCCCATGGCATTAAGATAATTCAGCTTCTCTGGTTGCAAATGCCAATAACCAAATTCTGGATCTTGGTTCAGAACCAAACTTCAATTCTGGAGTAAACAGTGCCATTGTCAGAACAAAATCTGGGAGCATAAAGCCTATATCCTCAGTATGTATCAATAACTAGTATTAAAATTTGCTGACATGTGAACATTTCCTGCTTCCATGGACATTGGCAGCACAACTTCTATTGACCACAGTGAGATGGGATGTGCCTCAGTGGGGTGATATTCTGATCCACGTGTTTCTGCCATTGATTTATAGAGTATCTACTGCCACAGCAGCTATTAACCTTCAGTTACAGTAGGACTTCAATAACTGAAATACCACTCTGAGTTTTCTTTGTAACAGTCAATATGATTTGTTCTAGAAAAAAAACCCATAAATACATATTTAAAGAACCAACCTTATCAGATTTCCAGCTTTCATAGGAAGATACTGCTTCAAGATTTTTCTTCATCAGTCCTTAGTCATGAAAACCAAAATTTCTGGGGAACTTGGGGCTTTAGGGAGCAGGAAACCAATGTGTTAATTAATTGTGGGCTGATGAGAACATTGCTAGGACAGATGTTCAGCCACTCACACGGGCATTGCAAGAACTCCAAGTGAGATCTCACTTTCCTAGGAAGGATGAAATCTGGGAAGAAGAACGTATACAAAGATGAAAAGGACTCTGTGACAAGGAAACACATTTTAGGTCTGTACATTCATCAGCAGTCTGATTTGCAAAGATGCTGAGAACAGGCAACATCACCCTTCTCTACTATTAGCTTCAGGAACCCATTTATGACACTGGAAACTGGGAAAGGTCAGAGATAAGTCCTGCGAATCTGAGTAGAAAGCTTCTTCCTGATGTGAACTGCAAAGTGATTTCACAAAGGCATGACTTGAGCAGAGAAGCACACATTCATTAAAGAACATCCTTCTTCAGCAGCTGCATTTGGGCCACATTTGTTTCATGCATGCCCCAGTTGTCACAATTAGCTCAAATATCACTGTCATGTGTCAGCGCCATGCAGGTGATTGCAGCTGGAAAAGTCAAGAGAAGTTCCAGGCTGCTGTTTGTAGCTGCTTAAGAGCACCAGACAGCCAGGAGCCTCCTTGAGGACTTGTCTTGCTCCTGAGCATGATCTAGCAGTGCAATAAAGAGGCTGGGAAGGGATGTGGGTGGCTGTGAATTAAGGTGTTTCATGCATCACTTATCCATTGCCATTAGCTTAAATGCACTCAGGACCTAAAACAGCCATGTTTGTTTGTGAGCACCAAAGACCTTTGCCTAGTAACATTAAGGAGTTACTTCTCTTTCTCATGTTGTTCTCTGCCTGTGCCATCCATGTTCATTCTCATCTTTAGGTTTTGTAACGAACAGTTTGCTCTGCTAGACCCTAGTGATTTGGGGACTGAAGCCCGAGGGCCCTGGACAAGCGCCTCCAGCTGAGGAGCAGGCAGTAGCCATTAAAGGCAGGCTGGGAAGAGGCAGGCTGCTGCAGTTTGTCTGTCCTGTCACTAGAGTGAGACATGCTCACAAGCATCCTGGTCTCCTCTTTTGGGAGGTGCTGAGCAGGCCTGTGGGGTGCCAGGGGTGCTGGCATTGAGGGGGCACCCTGCACCATGGTAGACCTTGGCATCCTCAGCGGGCTGGGGCATGGGATTAGAAACTCTCCAGGTTACCCATTCTTCTGCACAGACTTTTTTTTACAGTTGCCTCAGAACAGTGAAAGTGAGGGAGTGGGTGGGAGAGCCCCTAAAAATCCTTTGTCATGACCTCTTGATAGCCCCTGATTCCTGGGCTGATCTGAGCTGTAGTCCAACAGAGACCTCAGAATCTTTCTATTGACTTCCAAAAGTCTTTGAGCCAGACCATCACACTGCTTAGCCTGAGCCAGACCAAGCAGCACGATAGGTATTGCAGGTATTTCTCATCCAGGCAGCAAGGAGAGCAAACTTTTTACTGAAGGGTAAAAAGACAGCAGTACTTCTGACATCTAAATAAAATGACTCATTGAGAAAACTGCCCTCTCTGCCCCCTGTGAAATGCCCATCTGAAGACCCGTGATTCAGACAACACATTTCAGAGGTTTTTCTTCTTTCCCCCATTTTTTCTTTTTCTCAGAGTGTGATGCCCTGCCAGTGAGTGACTTGTGCAGTCCAGACGGAGAACACAAGCTGTTAAAAGGTAGTGATTGCAGCACTGATCTCTTGCAGGCTCTGCAGTGTGAGGAGGTGGTTCTGAATCACAATGAACTTAATTGAACAAGAAATGGCATTGATTTTTCCTTTTCAGCCCTCCCCATTGCTCACAGCAAAGGTGCATCGAACCCTCTGCCCATGCCAAGCAGCAGAATTGCACAGCACAGTAGAATGGAGATTTTTTACTTTTGTCCTATAATTAGCATGTATTTATTTTTAAATAGGGCAAAACCCAAACCTCTCTAGGCTTTGAATTGGCATCGGGGAAAAGCACTGCTGGTGCAGTATGAATTTCAGGAGCCCAAGGAAGCAGGTTATATGAGAAGCCATAGCTTGCTCCATACTCCCCTGGCCAGGAAATAATGTTGCTCTTGAGTCCATCTGATTGTTGAAAGAACTAAAATGACACAATTGTCAAGCTGCTGAAGGGCTCCTAAAAGGTCATTTTATTTATTTTATTTTTTTAAGCTGGACAAGTAAAGGTATATATGCTGCCTCCAATCTGCAGGGAAACAAGGAAGAAAAGCATCTCATACTCCACTTATTGAATCATTGCCCTGTTAAGCTTGTTAACACATAATTACATGTTTGAACAGCTAGTGACTTCCTACAGAAGCTGTTAAACTTATCAGTGAACATCCCCAGGTGTTTACACTTACTTAGAAGTGTATGAAGTGCTTGTGAATTTTCCAGTGTCTCCAGCTAATTTTCCCAAAATGTGAAAAGAAAAAAAACCAAAAAAACAACAACAACAACAAAAAACCAAACCCAAAACAAAACAAAACAAAAAAAACCCAAAAAACCAAAACCCCAACAAAACAAAACAAAACAAAAAAAACCCAAAAAACAAACAAACAAACAAACAAAAAAACCAAAAAGAAAAAGGTATTTGGGAAATTCACTAGCAAACTCATTCCAGCAGCCTTAGTGCCCAGATCTCAGCTCTGGTATCATAACTGGGTTCCTTGCAATGCACACACAGCTTGTTTTTTTTTTTGTTTTTTTTTTTTTTTTTTTTTTTTTTCCCTTGAGGGGAATTCTGCAGTTGATATTTCCAGGCTGAGCAGGGGAGGGAAGAATGGCTAAAGGAAATTTAGGTTCGCCATGTGTCACAGTGAGATCAGCTACTACTCTTGATAAACACATATCCCCAGCAGCAGGTACTGGACAGCAGATCAGTTTGACCCAATGCTGGAAGTGGGAGGGCAGGACAAACCCCACCATGCTGCTGATCCTGGCTGCCAGCACAGTGTTTTGGGGCTATGAGCAGCCTAAGTGCTGGGGCTGCTCCCAAGATCTGGCTGCTGCAGAGTCAGCACCACAGCCCTCTCCCACCTGCCTCCTGCCACTTGCTACTTTCATTGCCTTCTGAGGAGTGAGGTTAAATGGATAGTTAGCATGTATGGGTTTCATGGAGAAGCTCAGTCATCACCTGTAATAAGAGTAGGATCAGACTCTTCTAGAGTTGGTGCAATTCCTGAAAGTGATGAGCATTGTACAAGAATGGAAGCAGTGTGCTGTATTGCAGTAAGATACACATAATGAAGTTCTTGGCATCCAAGGACTCTAATGGGGAAAACACCACCAAGAATTGCTGTTACCAAAGGGAGGAATTACACAGAGTAGCCTAAGAAATGAAACTGAAGGAAATGCCAATATTTTGTGTTTGCATGCCTGTGAACTGCTTAGGCAAGCCTTCAACAGACCTTGTCTGCTCCTGCTAAGCACTCATGCTTTGCAAACTCACCTCCAAGCTTGGCAGAGAAGGCCATGGATTTCACCTCCTGCAAGCCTGCACCAATGTCACAAGAGGCTGTTTTTACCATCCTAAGGGAACAGGTGGTATTTCTGCTCTCCTGGTGAAGGGAAGTCTCTAACCAGCTGCAAAGGCTGAAGAAACCAGCCAAGACCAGAAGCACCAAGGCTATACAAAGTGTTGGGAAGAGCTGCATGGATTTTTTCCTCTGTGACAGCAAAAGCTGTTTGCTACAGCTCACAGCAGTGGTTGTGGCTGGGCATATATTTTTTCAGCATGAAATGGAGAAGGGAATCTCTTGAGGCCATCAGGTAAAGGCTATTGCAGGCCCTCCAGCCCATTCCCATTGCTTATGTCCTCATCTCCCTGTGATAAAGTTACTGAGACGTCTGAGGTTGGATGTGATCACCTGGGAAGTGTCTCACATTAGTCAGCACTGAGTGCACTTGAGGATAAAGCTGCACCATTCATCTCAAATGTGAGGCAGCTGCTCAACTCCTACAGCTGTATTGGGTTTGGATTCTAACATTTTCCAGCAAAAAGCCTTGAAACAGAAAAAAAGTATCAGGAAAAGATGATAGGAAGCCTAGTGGTCTGATAGACGCAATACAGTGAGACTGAGGTATAGAGTTTAAAACATAAAATATTTCATATATTAAAAATATTCCAGTGATTCCATTGGGAGGATTACACCTAGCTTTACACTTAGCTCAGCCTTCTTTTCCTAACTTTCTGAAAAAAAAGCTGCTTTCTACTCACATTTTTTCAATTATTTTCTCTAGCCAGAGAAGGATTTTTTTGTGTGTAAAGTCTGAAGTTAATCTGACAAGGATTCTTAGAGAGATGAGCCTCACACTGAGACTAGGCTTTCTGGTTGGTACAGCATTTTCAGTTTGGGGAATTTTTAAATTTTATTTTTAAACACTGTATCTCTAAACTTGAGGTATGGAAGCATTTATATGTGACTATTTAGCTTTCTTATCTGAAAAATTATTCTCCTATAAATATTTTAACAAGGATACTATTTAATTTGAAGAATTCTGCAGTGTTATTGTTTTAACACATGCCTCTGAGTTCAATCTGCTTCATGCCAGCAACAACCTATGCACTTATTTAAAGAAAAAGTCCACCTATCTGCCTAAGTTGCTGTGGCTTTACAAGCAAAGCAGACTGGGAAACCCTTTTCTCTCTATACCAGAATTTTATGAATGAGAAGACAACCTTAGGAAAACTAGAGAAAACTGGATAAGCAGCTTAAAACCTCCTAGAAGATCCATATTTGTTCCTTTCTCTCACTAATTTCTGCAGTTTGTTGCTGATTGAATAGGTTGTTATAGGCTCATGTGGCTGCTGCTGCTGCTGCTGCTGAATGTGGTGGTACAGGTAGGCTCTGCTGGCTGGTGTGTGTCCAGAGAAGAACTGTGTCAGATGAGAGGCACAGGGGAAGTGCTGGTGGTTTCAGGGCTGCTGATGATGGGATGGTGACGGCCAGCAAGGGCTGCTGGGGCTCTTATCATCAGCAGCTTGCTCTGAGGTCCTGTGGCAGATGCAGCCAGCCTCCTCCCTCCCACCCTGTGAAGAGACAAGAGAGGAAATGGCATTGTCTGCTCTCTGTGAATGACTAAGGAAACTCTCGGTCCCATCAATCTTGTGAGGAACATCAGGTGTGTCTTGGTGCTTCTGGGACATGGCTGAGAAGGGGAGTTGACCTTCCTGCTGCTTTGGACAATCAGCTTAATCTTCATGCTGGACTTCCTAGTTCACAAATAACATTTAATTACATATTTTATGTAATAAGTTACATAGTTTATCTATTACTTATCCAAATAATTTAGTTGTAAATTCTATTGATTAGCATGCCTTTTGCGAGAAGCCTTTGATGCAGGCACAGTCTGGGCGCTATTAGCACCAGCATCACCTTATGGCTGGTTTCACCTCAGTGTCTGCCCAGGTGACCATGCTCCTACCACTTCTGGTGAGACTCAGGTCTGGCATTGCAAGTATATTTGGGCTCAAGAGCTGTAAATTGTAGGAGGTTTTCAGGCTCTATCCAAGCAATGGAGTCCCAGGTAACATGAAAACCTAGCTGGCCTTACTCTTGGAGCTGAGTTGTTGTCTAACTGGCAGCAAATCACACCAGTATCTCCAGAGTGCTAAATTTATTCCTCACTGCTTATTTTGGTAGGTAGGAAAGATTTCTCTTTCACATCAGTGGGATTAAAGTGCAGCACAGTGAAGTGGAAGATAAATCTGAAGTGCCATCAGATTTCTCAAATCCTAGCCCATGCTCTGCTCACTGGGGACCTCCCTAGCTCTGCAGCTGACCTACATTTAACCTTGTCTTTCTTGCCCTTGCAGCTCCTGGGCTTTAAAGAACAGATCTCTCACAATGTAATCCTGGTTCTTTCTGGTATTTTCTTCATTCCCAATTCCTGATTGTTAGAAGAATGGTTAATGGAGCTCGTTGTTTCTTTCATGTGATCCAACAGATCTGCCCATTGTGGAAATACATCTTGTTTTCCCTGGTGTGGTAAGAATCCACCATCAGGAAATAATGTTTCTGTTTTATTGCTTTATGTCTTTTGTTTGTTTGTTTCCACTCAGAAATTTTCTTTAAAATAAAGATTTTCTTACTTGTGCCTCTTTGTCTCTTCCTCCTGTACCTTGCTTCCAACATTTATGATGTTCTCTTCCTTTTATCTTACGGTTTTCTTACTGCTTTCATTCACAGACATGTATTTCATCCAAACTCACTTTGTAAAGCACTGCCGGTCACACTGTATGACTTTTCACTGGCCAGAGTGTCCTGTCTGTATTTTGGGTGATAGTCCAGGTTGTTTCAGCTCTCTCTTTCCAAGACAGAGTTTAAACTCTGCTCTGCTAAGCCCAGTGTGGCTTTCAGGCCAAGAGATTCCAATCTCACACCAATCATAGCAACATTATTTAAATTTGTATGGTTGTTCAGCCTGGAGAAGGCCCAGTGAAGACCTTACAGCACCTTGCAGTACCTCAGGCACAAGTGGGTCTGTAAGAGAGCTGGAGAGGGACTTTTTACAAGATCAGGTAGTCACAGGACAAGAAACAAAGACTTAAAACTGAAAGAGGGTAGGCTTACGTGAGATATTAGGAAGAAATTCTTTACTGGGATGGTGGTGAGGCACTGGAACAGGTTGCCCAGAGAAGTTATGGCTGCCCCATACCCTGGAAATGTTCAAGCCTAGGATGGATGGGGCTTTGAGTAGCCTTCCTTAGCTACATAGTGGAAGGTGTCCCTGCCCATGGCAGGGGGGGGTTGTAGGAAGGTGATCTTTAAGGTCTCTTCCTGCCCAATCCATTCTATGAAATGATTCTATGATCCTCAGTTAGAAGGAACCCACAAGATACCCAAGTCCAACTTCTGGCCCTGATCAGGACAACCCAAGAGTCACACACTGTGCCTGAAAGTGTTGTCCAAACACTTTTTGAATTCTGTCAGGCTTGGGGCTGTGACCATTTCCCTGTGTGGCCTGTTTCAGTGCCCAACCACCCAAAGCTATTAAAGATTCTAATATCCCTACCTAAACTTTCCCTGACACAACTCCAGGCCATTCCCTTGAGTCCTGTCAGTGGTCACCAGAGAGCAGAGATCAGTGCCTGCCCCTCTTCCTCCCATCACACAGAAGCTGTAACTGCAATGAGGTCTCCCCTCAGTCTCCTCTTCTCCAGGCTGGACAGACCAAGTGACCTCAGTCACCTCTCATACAGCTTCCCCTCCAGGCCCTTCACCATCCTCATGGCCCTCCTTTGGATGGTCTCTAACAGGTTTACATCCTTCTTATACTGTGGCACCCAAAACTGCCCCCAGCACTGGAGGTGAGGCTGCCCCAGCTCAGAGCAGAGCAGGACAATCCCCTCCCTTGCCTGCCTGGCCATGCTGTGCCTGATGCCCCCCAGGACAGGGTTGGCCCTCCTGGCTGCCAGGGCACTGCTGGCTCATGTTCAGCTTGCCATCGACCAGGAGCCCCAGGTCCCTTTCCATGGGGCGGCTTTCCAGCCTCTCATTCCACAGTCTGTCTGTACAGCCAGGGCTGTCCTGTCTCAGGTGCAGAATCTGTAACCTTCCCTTGTTGAACTTCATACAGCTGGTGCTTGCCCATGTCTCTGATTTGTCAGGGCCTCTCTGAGGGGCCACTCTGCCTTCAGGGGAGTGAACAGCCCTTCTCAATTTAGTATCATCAGCAAACGTACTTAGTATACCTTTGATTCTAAGTCCAAATAATTTATGCAGGTGTTGAAGAGCACTGGCCCTAAACAGAGCTGCGCAGAACCCCACTAGTGACCAGTTGCCGGCCTGATATCACCCCATTCACTATAAACCTTTGTGCCCAACCTGTCAGCCAGTTTTTTGCCCAACAGAATCCTGCTATAGATCTGGAAGGATCACACAGAAAGGATAGTGGAGAGAGCAGCAGAATGTTCACTTCATTATAGGAAAGGTCAAACAATTAATGTAATGAGCTCCTCAAAGTGTATAAGGGTGCAGATCATCAGTGCACAGACTTAAAAGACAGCATTGTAGCAAACTCCAGAAGCAGTTTTACTAACTTAAGAAAATTCTGAGTCTATGATGGCACCTGTCACAAGAGGCAAAAAACCCCTCAACAAACCCAAAACAAACATCTCCCCTGTGAATCCTGTTCCAGGTCTTTGACTGCAGAGGAATGCTAGGCACAGAACTATTAGTATTATTAGCTTGAAATTGCATCTTGAGAAAGTGACTGAACTTGGAAAGCTGGAGAGAAGAATTCCACTGAGGAACCACAGAGCTGGTGGGGGACATAAAACCGTTCATTATTCTTCAGGTCTGGGGAAAATTACAGTAGAAGTAAAGAATTTACTTTGAAATACATTCTGGTTATTTCAGACACTAAGTGAAATTTGTACCAGCTGAATTGTTAGCATGCTTTTTTTTCTTAAAGGGAAGAAAATCATGTGAAGTCATGGCACACATGGGGTGCATTCTTTTTTTATTTTTGAAGTGAGATCTAAATTAGTGTGATCTGAATTAGTCTGATAAACTTAGGGTAAAGCTAGTCTGGACTTTTGTAACTGGGAGCTGTACCCTATACAATACAGCAGAAAACACACAAGCCATCCCTCAGGAGCTGTGATTAAGGATGTGGTTAGTGGCTCATTCCTGCCCCAGAGCTGAGCCCACCAGGAGCTCAGAGAGTTAGCAAGAAAATGCTCTTCCTTGATCCTGGGTTTCTATTAAGCTGATCACTCGAGCTGAGAATTGCTCCATCTTTGTCTCTAATGTCTTTGGAATATCTAAATGGCCTCAGGGGATAGAAAAATAATATTTACATGTAAGATCATAAAAAAAGAGCTATGCCAGGCTAAATTTTGCCTTTTGATGCATATGGCTTAATGATAAAGGAGTGTCTTGGGCTAAAGAAGGGATCAAATTTGCATCTCATGTAAAGTCTTGGATTTGCTGCTGCAAGATTAAACAATCAACTTTAAATCAGGGGTTTATAACAAGTGATTTTTTGCTTGTTTTTGTAGTAACAACCACCATTAAAGAATTTTTCTTTTTTTATTGAAGACACAAAAGGGGAGGGGCAAGTGGTTTAAAGCACTTCAAATACATAGTAAATTTTATTGCATGAGCACCTTTTTTTTAATGCTTCCTTACCAATTAGAGGGAAAATTTTACATTTTCTTATATTGTTGGTGAATTTAGGATTGGTTTTGCAGTGTCCTGCATTGTATGAAAGGAAGAGTTGGGAATCCTTCCTGACCTATGGCCATGGCCGTTCATTCTGGCTACTCTTTTAGAGAGACAACATGCAAACCACATGCAAAGTGAGAAAAATCCCACAGCAAATCCCATCACAAAGGTTACTGTCTTCTACGCTGATTTTTTTTTTAGCAAACTGTCTGGAGAAACCCAGATTCATCACAGCTGCTTCAGCAACTGGCAAGCTTCTAATTATGTTTCGCTGTTCTGAGTATTACTGCTAGGATATTTTTTGAATCACACATGATAAAAGGTGACTTTGACTTAGCTAGTTATTAGCTAACAAGCACAAAAAGAAGAGAAATCAGGCAGTGAATGAAAATTATGTAGGAGGGAGAGAGTGACTTCAGGAATCATCAAGCTGTGTTCTAGTCACTGCTGCAGGTGGTGTAGCCAACCTGAAGTAGTAATGGTTTGATGGCTGCTGGAAGGTGCAGCCAGGGTGGTGATGTTTGCATCTTGGAGAAGGCCACTGTACCTTCCAGTGACCTTGAAATAAGTTATGCCCATCCAAGAGGTATTGTGGCTTCATCTTGTTAGTGGAATCAATCCATACATTCAAAGTTTCTGACTCATGTCAAGCCCCGATTTTTGCAAACCCAGGAGCGTATTGTCTGATCTGTGGTTAGCAATATCACAAAGTAACTCAGAGGGAGAGAACACAGATCCATGGCAAGCTTTTCAATGTAAGTTTTGCCACAAAAAAAAGGCTTTGACACCTTGCGCACAAAATTTCCACATCTGTATGTGCAGCTGGCTTGAGCCTGTGTGGAAGCTCATGCAGCTGGCCCAACAGGAAATCCTCACAGTCCACATTTGCAAGTACAAATCAGCCCTCACTGACAAGACCAGCTGATGGCTATCCCAGCCATGGGTCCAGTAGGTCTCATGGTGGTGCTTTCAATAGCAGCTTGGCTAATACCTAATCCTCTGTTCCCTTAGGAGCCAAAGAGCTGCCTTCTTATGCTAACATCCATCAATCACTGCTTTCTTAGGTGAGAACATGGGGCAGGAAGACCTAGGGGAGCTCAAGTTACACAGCCCAGAGAATTTCTGAAGGAATAACAAAACTAAAAATTTCTTCATATAATCTTACAGCGGATTTGAATTTTTTAAGGAAACAATCCTTTAAAACAGCTCTACATATTCTGCTTCTCTATAGACTTCCACTTGGGGACCAGCTTTCTTGTTTATCTTACCGAAAATGTTTTCCAGTGCTTCAAATTTTCAAGGGATTTTGATAAGATGAGGAGGAATTTTGCTTGTACACAAGCTGTGGGAGAACTTTTGGCATTTCTCTTCACACTGGTGTGTTTCTGTCTCCATTTGGGAGCCATCTGAGTCCCTCCACTTGGCTGTTACCCTTCTGTCCGTCATGCATACGCAGCAAGACATCCATTTTCACTCTTTTCTCCAGTTCAAATAATCTTGTAATCTGATAAAAAAGGCCATTATGGGGACTGAAAAATCATGAAAAGTGACAAGTGTTGTCCCCTCCTGACTTTCCTGACATTATCTCTCACTCAAGCTGCCAGGAAGCAGCATCTGCTTCCCTTGTTATCCTGGCATTTCCTCTGCATGATGAAGAAAAATCCTCTTCCTCATTACCAGCCACGCAGTGCATCCTGCTTTGCACCTGCTTCTTGTTTTCCCCAATTATTTTCTTTACTTTAGTTTACAAGTCTTAATTTAGAAAGGAATGAGCAAATGCAATTCTTCCCAGATACATTTTTCCTTCTCCTTACCATCCCACTGAAATGCCATCCTTCCTTATTCCTTTCCTTCCTCTTCTCTTTCTGTCTGCTCAGATTCACTTCTCCCAGCCTTTGTTGTTTCACCTCTCCTTCCTCTTCTCCCACAGACTTATTGCTCCTGCTCTGTGGTCAGCAGTGAGATGATCAGCTCTGTTGTGTGGTACAAGGAAGGCTTGAAGCATCAGCTCTGCTTGGCACCAGGAGCCTGGGGTGCCAATCAGCCCCAGGGCATTGCACCCAGTGTCCCGTTTGGGACCAACTTCTCTGTATTCCCAAAGAAACCAGCAGGTGACAGCTCACAGGTTTGATGCTGGTAGTGGTGGTTGCTCAGGCCAGTGCAAATAACCTGCTCTACTTTTGATTCCTAAGGCCTGGAGGAATGGAGCATCACAGAAACTGCCTTTGAACCACTAGGAAAAAGCTGTAAATTCAGGGTGAGTCTCAAGCAATCTCATATATCTCCAACACCTCATTCCTTGTAACTCCTCAAAACACTCTGTTGACAGACACCTGTTGTGTGGCAGTGGTACACTCCCTGTGAAAGCTTTTCTAGGCACTAATAAAAGTGATCAAACTGTCTCAGAGCCCAAGGCAAAATGTTTGCTTCCACATATGCCGGCACAACTTAATACAGATAAGCTGCCTGTGAAAAACATAACCTCTAAAGGGTTCTATCTCAAAATTTCCCTTAATTTGATGGGAATAGCTAGTGACAAGCAGAGCTCACTGTGGCTCTTGGAGGGCCAGGCTCTGCAGTCCAACACAAGTGGAGGTGGTGGGGTTTGACCTCCAGCTTCTGTCAAGCACTCGGATTCCTCTCCAGCCCTTGGGCTCTAAGCAGAAAACGCCGTGGTGTGGCTGTGACTCAGACAAGCACGGAATGCAAATGTACCTTCCTATCAATTAAGCAGGAAGAAACAGTAATTTGGCTGCAAATATCCTGACTACTAAAGCAACCAGTTTAATTACTGAATCTTGCTGAAATTCAGCTTCATTGAGAAATGAAGTCTAATTCTCTTCCCATGGGGGTGGCTGCACTTCTGTTCCCTTAAGGAGCATGGTAATTTTTCTTATTGTGGTCCTCATGGTTGGTTAAAAATCAATTTTCTTTATCCTAATTCTATCTACAAAAAATCCTGCTGTGTGCTAACTGCAGCCACCCCTTTGAGCCCAAATACCTACTGTGATAACTTTTCTTAGGTGAACTTTACCTCATAAGTGTTGTGTCATTATTTAACATGATCAAAAGCTATTATAATGGGTTTGTATAATTAAAGTAATTAATTTAAATAATTACCTTTTTTCTTTTTTGTAAGGAAAAAAGATATATGTAATAAAGTAGTGCTCTTGTCTTAATCTTCCATCTTATTGCTACACAAATTGAGCCTCCCATATGTGGACCTTTTTCTCATTTCATAAATATAGAATAAATCAATTTAACAGGATCTAGAAATTCTCCAGGATGTGTAATTAAGGGCTTGGTCTATTTGTCTGCCTAGCTTTCATAATCTACCAAATATTACTGCTTCTGGTCTAAAAGCTGGGGTGTATGTTCAACTAAAAGGTCTGTACTAGATTGGGTTTCTTTCAGTCTAGCACATACCAAAATGTCTCATCTGTAAAAATTTGGGATTTTGACACTTAACATAAAAGAATAACTTTTAGAAGTTATAGAAGTGGAACTACTATTAAGAAAAAATATTCACTTGGTTTTCATTATTCACCCTGTTTCCTCAAATGGCCCAAATCCAAAATGTTTTGACACCCAAATCCTGACATCAGCCTGTGACTGTAAAGTTAGTGCATTTTTTCAACTTTTAAGGAACTGTATGTTGCCAGTTTGTCACATGCTGTAAACTGGCACATCTTTATTGAAGCCAGTTGTACTCTGTCGACTCCATGCAAAATAAATAGTTGATCCATTGTATTCTAAGTCTTTATCCAACTCTAATTAAAACCAAATAATTCTTTTGCCAGCTTCCTAGAGAGCTAGACCAGACTCCGGGAAACAATGGGAAAAACTGTAATTTGTGTGATTTTTTAATATCACAGCCAAGGAATTATATTTATGCAAATGTCCTTGGCTAAAATCCAGCAAGCAGAGCTGGGGACTTCAAACAACCTTCATCCCTCCAATTTAGGGCCTCAGAACCAATGCAAAGAAGCCCCAGAACCAAATTTTATAAAATATGTAAATTTGAGGTCTGAGGGCACCAATACTAAATGGCACTCCTCAGCTCAAAATGCCAACCAGCTGACCAGAGAGAAAAATTTAATGATGCTCATATAGGATAAGAATGATGTTCTTATACGATAAGCAAAATCTTAAAGTTTAAAATTTGTCCTTTCATCTTATCAACAAGCCATAATGGATGAAAGTAACTTGCTACACGATTCTAGTTCACTGAGAAGAAGGAAAAGAAGTGTGACAATGAGTCATCTGGTACAAAGCATAAGAATTCAGTAAATAAAGCTTTTTTTTTTTTTCCCCAGGCAAACTGACTTTTATCTGATAAGGTCTGCATGACAGCTGTGTATTTCCAAGAGTGCCATTCTCTAGAGGCAAGAGAACTAAAGAACACCAGTAAGTCGGGGGTAACCTACTTCTCTTGTGTATCACCTCACATGCTCCTTTTTTTTTTGGAGCTTCTATCTCAGCAAAGCAGGGGAATCACAGGCAGTGCACACACTTACAGAGCTGTTCCCACCAAGACCGACCCCCCAGACTCTAACTCAGGTCTTTGGATTGCTCACTTACAGGTTTACTGTGCCCTCAATCAGTCCTACAAATAAAAACAAGGCACTGGGACTGCTGTTAGAAGCTTTGAATCAGGGACCTTATGATTTGCTGCTGGCACAGACAGACAGGCACAACCTTGTCAGCCCTGCTAATAAACTTCAGTCACAGAGCAGACCTTCTGACAGACTCCACAAGCTGATGATATCTTGCAGCTCTTAGGCAAAGATTGTTTCACATGTCAATGCAAAAGGCTTCTCTATGATATTATTTTTAGATTTAGATTAAGATTTTTATTAGAGATCTAGAGTGAAAAGAGAACATGAGGAAGAGGGGAGGGCTGTGACAGCAATATTTTCAAATGCTTCTCCCTTGCCCCCTGCTCCTTAATCTATGCTGAGTTACCATTCAGTGATGGAGCTTTGCAATTCCACTCATCTCCCATCAAGAAGTCATGGACCACAATATGGCAGTGCTGGATATTGAACAAAACATGCTTCCTGGAAGGTGGCCCCAGCCCCAGCTGTTTCAATAGAGAATGGAAGATAATGCATGGCTGTTGGCAGGCAGGGAATGGTGAACTAAGTGACTTTAGGCTCAATGTAACATCCTGGCCCTGCTCTATACAGGGCTGCCCATGGACACAGATCTACTGAGTCCTAACCCCTTGTGAGCTGTCTGTCCCAAGGGCATCCACACTGCACATCACAGGATTCACCTGCTCAGGATGCACCTACCCTGTGCTGCTCCACCTCTGGAAAGATCAGAGAATCAGAATGATAGAATACCCTAAGCAGGCAGGGACCACCAAGATCATCAAAGTCCAACTCCTGTCCCTGCTTAGAACAGCCTCAAGGGTAACACCATGTGCTTGAGAGCATTGTCCAAGTATTCCTTGATCTCTGTCAGGCTTGGTGCTGTGATCACTTCCCTGGGGATCCTGTTCCAATGCACAATCACCCTCTGAGTGAAGAACCTTTTCCTGATATCCAATCTAAACCTCCCCTGACAGAACTTCAGGCCATTCCCTCGGGCCCTGTCACTGGCCACCATGGAGAAGAGATCAGTGTCTGCTCCTCAGGTGTCCCCTCAGTCTCCTCTTTTCCAGGCTGAACAGACTAAGTAACCTCAGCCCCTTCTCATATGGCTTCCCCTCAAGGGCCTTCACCATCTTTGTAGCCCTCCTTTGGATACCCTCTAATTGCTCTGTGTCTTTCTGATACTGTGTTGCCCAAAATTGCACACAGGGCTTGAGGTGAGGCTGTACCAGCATGGAGTACAACGGGACAATCCCCTCCTTTGGCCAAATGACAATAATAGAGACACGAGATCCCTCTGATACCCAGAGCACCTTGCATCTTTACAGGCATCTGTTCTGTCAGGGGCCCACTGATGTCTGGATGTGAAAAGTTCCCTTCAGAGGTACTTGTGGTCTCCACCTTGGGAAATAATTACGTGTATTTATGATGTCTTCCAGGTCCAAGGGCAGGTGAACTTTGCAGAGAGCTGCAGAGCCATGCACTGCTGCCGAAGCCACAGATTGAGGCTGTTTAAGGCATCTCAAGTGGCCACTACAGCATGCAGGAGGTATGACGTACCCCAGTTGTGCTGGGACCACAGTGGGACACACTATCCTCTCCAGGGGTATCCTGGCCCCTCCACTGCCCAGTGGGACACCACTGATGTGTGCAATGTGTGCAGGAAATTTATTCACACACCTTGGCCGTGCTGCTCATGCACAAGGTGCCCTTGGTGTATGTCAGCACTGCCAACCTTGATGGAAAACTTGACACTAGGTAGGAGAATCCAGTCCACCTGAGGTCATCCAGGTCCTTCACTCAAACTGTGCCAAGGCAGAAGGGACAACTCACTGTGATCCTCACAAGGGACAAGAAGCACACACTCTCTGTACGTGCATTAGCAAAATCCTCTGTACATATTACTCTGCACCATGACTAGCAATATCTTTGATACTGCCTACCCTTGAGATTCCTCTTTCTCTTTCCATCACTTCCAACTCCATCCCTTCTAATAGTTCTCATTTCTCTGTGCCCTCTCTTTTCTCATGGCAGACTCTTCTTTCCTTTCTCCACCTGGCTGGATTTGCCAACCCCTCTCACTGATATCCTCTCTCTGAGAAAAAAAAAGTTAATTCTCTTTTGAACTCATTACCTGAAGCAAGAGGTGTAGCTCCAAACTGTGAGGACCAGCTGACTGACTGGGACATCCAAAGATCTCTCTCCCCAGCCAACACTCCCAAAATGTAGGTTTTGTTCTCTTCATGTAGATACTCCAGCACAAGGGTGAGCAGGAAATGGGGCAATTTGGCCACTTTGTGCTGCCTCCATCACTGGTGGGTAGCTGATTAGATGATTGCATGAATTCATCTATATGTCTTAATACAGAATCTTCTGGAAACCTAGGTGGTTTTACATGTAATTGTCTCTTTCAGACCTTTGTTGAAACATTCATTTCTTTCCTACAAGCTCATGTCATGAGTGGAGTGTTTGAAGCATGTACCCCATGCTTCAGTGTAGAAGTTCCTCCTGAAAATGGACCCTTCATGGGCCATAATATTCTCCAGTCTTTGGAGAAACTTTTGGTGGATGAGTGCCTTTCTGCCACCAGCTGGTTCATGGCATGTCCAGAAAAGCTGAACACCTCTTGACTGGTGCTGCAATATCCTTTACATTAAAGGGCACGCTGTGGTCTCAGTCGAGGTGTGACCAATTAGTCTTTGAGCAGGAAATGGTGGCTTGAGGTGTTCAGCTGGAATTTGCCAGGCAAGGATGCAGCTCTGCAGATTCTCACAGGTGCAGTGAGATAAGTGCTGGTAATAGAAAGAGAAAGGCTCAAAAAAATATTTACCTGGCAATATCCCCTTAAACCCATGACTCATCATCACAAACACAGTTCCGATTCCTTTCCATTCATGTCTCAAGGACTAATACCTCAGTTCATGAAAATTTTAGGCAGTTGCTTTTCTGTGTGGTATTTCAGATTCTGGCTAATGGATGTGGGTAGCACAGATGACTTCGTTATGAATGAACAGTGCTCTGGTGAATAAGTCCATGCATTTCTCCAGCTCCTCACCAAAACACGTGAGGCTGTGAGTGGGTTTGACAGGGTCAGACTTTGACATCTGAAATGGAGCAATGATGGAGCAGCTGCTGCTTCATATGCTTGTCAAACATAGCCTCAGAATGCAAAACAACCTGGATTTTAGGGCTCTGCTTAGAGAGAAATCCTTTTGAGTCAAGGTGCAGGTCTAGGCATAATGCGAGGTCTTATCCCACATTATTGCATTGATTATTGTAATTATGTCCTTTCAGGACATTTTCAAGCTATACTCTATCCAATTAGAGCTGTTTTAAGTACCTCTGTACTGTACATCGTGTGGTGTTGGAGAAAGGAGGTCGTACATGTATTTTATTTAGTTTCTTGCTCTTACAGTAAGGCTTTTTATGGTAAGAGTTGGCATTATTTGTATTTGTATTCTTTATTTCACTAATGGCTATATATGAAGCTATCTTCCTGTGCACCATGCCAAAAATGCGTTTTTGCAGTGTACAGTGTCCAGTTTTATATACAGATGGAGAATAGACCCTCCTTGCCCTTGGCCCATTCTTTTGTGATGGGTTTTATACAGTGAATTTTCTTACACTTCATTTGCAACAGAACACATGAAATTGTGGCATCATCAAAGTTCACAGCAGAAGTGGGAAAAGGGTTTCTCCTTGAATATCTACATATGTTGATCAACAGTGTTTAGTGGAGCTAAGTCTCCTGGGCTTCTTATGCAGGGGAGTGACTCTACTAGATTTATCTCCTCCTCCTCCCTTTTTTTTCCTTCCTCCTTTATGATTTGGGCTTGGTTTTTTGTTTGGTTTTTGTTTGTTTGGTTGGTTGATTGGTACATATTGGGGTTTTTTTTGTTTGTTTGTTTGCTCAGTTTGAGTTTTTATTTGCCTAAACTTGAAGACAAACTTTCAGCACCAAGGCTTTAATTTGCCCCAAAATGGATCCTCCTTCCCTCTGTGCAGAGGGTGAGACCAGTACTGATGTGTATTTTATTTCTGCCACCTTTAATGGATTTAAGCCATGGTTTTCTTTTGACTCCTTCATGGAAAATTATATCAGACTGGGAGAACTTCCACAAAAGCCATTTACAGATGGAAGTCACACTGTTTCCAGTTCTTTAAACTGCTTTTCCACCCCACAGAACACTCTCCTCTCCTCTCCTCTCCTCTCCTCTCCTCTCCTCTCCTCTCCTCTCCTCTCCTCTCCTCTCCTCTCCTCTCCTCTCCTCTCCTCTCCTCTCCTCTCCTCTCCTCTCCTCTCCTCTCCTCTCCTCTCCTCATTATTGGAGATAATAAGTTTTCCCCCTAGGAGGCCTTGTTTTTTTCAACACTCCCATGTCAGGATGAATGTGCTCCATCATGTTTCTATGCGTGTGATTAGTTCATATGTAGACATCATCACATGCTCTGATGCTTTGCTGAGCCAGGTGTAGTTTTACAACTGAAGCCTCGAGTGTCCCTAAGAGATACTCTTTTACCTCTGCTAGAGTGCCAGTAAGCTCAGACTCTGGGTGCTGCAAATCACTCTTATCTGATCTGTTATTCCTCCTTCCCAAACTGAGACCCTCTGCCCCAGTCCTGCTGGTTTCCAGCAGCTCTGATGACCTCTCTGAATTGGGCCCATTGGTTGCAAAATCCTGAAAGCTCCCTTTGGAGCAGATTTGCCAGGCAGATCTCCCACCATGACACAGTTTGAGGTGTTGGTGGCTCCTGCTGGGGTGGAGAAAGAGGAGGAAAATCAGGCCTGTACTGTTTGGCAGCCTGCTGGGTAAAGCCTGCTGGTTTAACAAGGGAAAGAAAGGGTAAGATATTATTATCTTCTTTTTTTTCCCCCACAGTTTTCCCCTCTATGCTTTCATGGAGTGAAGGTCAAAATTGGATGCCAGCATTTACTGTGCATTTAAGTGTCATCAAGGAAAGGAACCCCAGGTGAGTCTGTGGATGTTTCATGCTCCCTGCTGGTCCCACTGGTCAACTCTCAGTGGAGCAAGCCCACCACAGCTGGTTTGTGTAATGAATTCCCCCAGCTGTCCCAGACTTCAAATTGTGTCTGGGAGCATCTGCCCCACACTTGTGTTGTTATGAGTTAATGTCTTCTGGTCTCTGAGTCATTGCTGATGAATATTCGGGTGTTTGGAGCCTCATCCCTTGCACACATGAAGACTCTCCAGCAATGTTAATGAGACTTGCAACCAATCCTTGTTGACTAGAGCACAGCCAGAGCCAAGCAGAGCAAACAAAGAAGAACAAATTGGCATGCTGCCATAATCCAATGTCCTGATAGCCAGATCCTGACCTGCTGACCATAATGCTTCTAGAGTCAAATACTTCAAAATTACCTTTGCTTTGTTCTTCATAAAAATACTTACTCCTAGTCAAAAATAGAAAAAAAAAAAGCCCTAAAATGTCTAAAAGCTATTCCTGGGACATGTCTGAAAAATACTGATTTCTTAAGTCAGCATGAATATAAGGTTTCAGTAATTCAGGAGGATGATATAGGATACTAACATGTTCTAAATCCCCCGAATGTGTGGGGTTTTTTCCCAAAAGCGATCATCATTGTGATAGATTTTTCTGTTTAAGCTCATGCAGACCTCCTAGTCTCTATCATTGCTGTTCTTATAGTAGCAGGCACCAAGATCCTGTATGTAAATCAAGTTGCAGACTCATTAGTGTTACTGCTGCTTGCTTGCTAGCTGAGACACCAGTTCTGATTTAGGGTATTTTGACACTTAGCAACAAACTAAGCTTTGTGAGCAGGTGGCTGAGCCAAAATAGTAGGAGAGTTCGCAGTTAGCTGAAATAATAACAAGGAATTGCTGGTCAGAATATGCTTTCTTTCTTGATTTATTAAAACAGCCTACAAAAACTCGTTGTGAAGGATCCACTCCCACGAGACACCTGTTCAAAGCCACCATAATACAGGTGTTTTTCTTTGCACACAGAGTTGCTACACCCAGAGTATCCAACAGTGGATTCATTCACCTGTGGTGGCCAAAGTCATCAATAGCCTGTGTTTCTTGCCTACCCAGGAGATTTTTAACTGCTCAGTTCTAAGCTCTCCCAACAGCTTCTTGCACCTGCAACTCTAAATTCACCCTCCTTTCCAGATCTTCATTGCTGTTCTCTCTGTCTGAAGAATTGGAAGTTGTCTCAGATGGTCTCTCCCAGCCCTTGTGTGGCAATTTCCTTTTCATCACTTCACTTATGTTGTACAGAGAGGGTAAGGAGATCCACTTGTCCTTTGAGGGTCTCAGTGATACTTTGGATCAAGGACCTCCTCTCACTGTTTTCCAGCCTGGCTGCCTTTCACAAGCAAAACAGCTTTCCAGGCACTGGAGATAGCATAAACCTGTCACTGTCTGCTGTGTCTGCAAACTTTCCCTTTCTGAGAGGAAAGGAGACCACTTCCCTTCACATGAGACCCTCTCACCATGCCAGATAGCCAGATTAAAAAAAAAGGAACAACAAAAAAATTGGAGGAGAGATCAGCTCTCCACTTTGGTCAATGTGCATTTGTACTCTCTGGTCACCTTTTGTTCCTTTTATGCTGCATGTTTGCAATCTAATGCAAGGATTTGAAACCTATGGCTGAAGGTCAGACATAGCCTGAAAATTAATCTCTCATGAGCTGTGGCCACTCAGTTTTTAAAGGCATGACTGCTGGCTTGCTTGACAGCCTGAGCTCCTGGGGTGGCCGGCCAGCAGTGATTGAAAGAGCAGCAGAGCTGTTGCCCAGAGGGCAGAGCCCACCCTGGCCTCAGGGCTGGAGGATGGCACTTGGGGAGGTCCCAGAACCCGTCTGCTTCTCGCAGCTCCGTGATTTCTCTGCGAGGCTGTGAGCAAGCCTCTTCCAGAGCTCTTGTGTTCTGCAAAATGGGGCTAGAAATAGAAATTTGTCTCATGCGCGAGACTTGCCATCTGTTTGGGAACCTTGGTAGCAGGTTCACCAGATGAAAGTGAAGTGTTGAAGGCTTTGTATGGGAGGATGAGAAGGTGTATGTGTGTCTGGGGGGGCAGGTTGGGGTGGTAGTCTTGCAAAGGTTCGTGCAGCAGTTGTGAAAGCAGCCGAGGGGACGGGGAGCACAGCCTTGGTTGAGATGCTGTGAGTGTTTCCAGTGTGCCGAGTTGGACATAAAGCTCCACACTCAGACTCATAGGCCAGTGAGTGGTAGGTACTTGGTAGCTTCATTATGGGCATGCAGCCTGAACCACTTTAGAGGGAAAAACTTATTTTCAGAAGGCGGAGGAATATTCACTAGGAAAATGAGCTTTCTTGCAGCATGAATTTGCAGAGATCGCTAGTCACTTTCTAAAATCCTGCTAGTTTACATTTACAGATAATTATGTATAAAGAACTAAGTTATATTAACAGTTGCAGAAGAAATCAATGAAGATATTGCAGAGAATTGTGATCCCAATGAGGAAATTAGCTGCAGAAGAGGAGGAATTGTTGACAAGCAAGAAGCTTTTCCCAGTAAAATACCACTGCCACTATTAGGAATGCATAAGGAAAAAAGATATATATAACTCAGGACGTGAGTGAGTTGTCTGGCTTAGGGGAAAAGGTAAAGGAGAATTGTTTTCTAAAAAGTTATTTTTAAGAGGTAAGCAGGTCTTTAAAGCACAGGCAAGAATTCTGCATATTATGTTTGCTAGCACAGGGAATTCAGCAAATGAGCAGCAAACCCAAAGGGCTCCATCCCAGATGATAATTCTCAAGCAAGGAGTACTTAAGTGTACCCCTGGGCCCACATGGAGAGATTGGGCAGGGACTTCTGCGACAAGTGCACTGCAGAGAAAGAGGAAGAATAATCAGCAAAGGCCATGGTATAGACTGGAGTTATCAGAAAAATATTAACCCTGTAGAAAGTGGTCAAATCCTGTTATTGCTTCTATGAACCCTTAGCCTGATTATTGCCATGTGACACATTAGGTCATTTCTTCACAGTAGCTCTTGGAAAGCCCTTTATACATTCATGAATAGGCATTGAAAAAAAAAAAAGTAAGCCTCTTTCTTAGCAACTTGATACATTCCAAAGGGCCAGGGCTCAACATCCTTGGGTAAGTGAGTGCTTTGAAGATGCCTGAAGGTGAGTATGTGTGTGCATGTGTGTAATGCATTTGTGGAGACCTTGAGGGCACTCTGGTTGATGGTGCCCAAGCATTTAAATGGAATGACTTGGAAGACCTTTTAAGATAAAACAACTGCAGGGAAAGAGTTTTTGAAATGAAGAGGTGGCAAGAGAGAAGCACTGGCTCTTGGGTTTATGGTGCTCTTGCCTTTAGACCTCGGTGCTGGTTTTTTGAGTTGTTTGGGATCTCAATAATGTACTCAAGGCTACTGAGTCAAACAGAGTTAGGCTCAGACCTCAAAACTATTACAGATCTTCCCATCAAACCTCCAAGGGATCAGTTTAACATTCAGGCTACAGGATATGTAATGTACTTTACCACAAAGTTGATTAATTTTCGTATCAACAACCTGTATACGTGCTAATATTTCAAAAATCAGTGGATCAGTTTAAAGGGAAAATTGTAGGCAATACTTTAGCATCATTATCAACTGAAGTGATGATTCAGAGGTAGTAGGAAACCATCAAGACTGTGGCAATAGAACGAAACAAGCTTTTAAGGAGGTAGAGCTGTGGCTAATTTTGAGTGAGAGTCATCAAAACATCACTATACATACTTCTAGGATGCCAAAAATTGTCTAACTGTGTTGTTCCACATCACTCGGAGCCATTCTGGATCAGCCTCCAGTGTAGTGAGATGCTTAAGATGACTTACAGAAGTGTTGAGAGAGGAAACAAGGTGAAAAGTGTTTTCAAGGCTGATGCAGTAGTAAAAATGCTGGTCTCTGATGAAATGAGAAAACCTGACTGGAGTATGGGGATGTTGATTTACTGTGCTTGACGCACAGAAACGCTAAATTGATGTTCTTCTCAAGAGAAATTTCTGAGTCAAAGATGACACAGCAATGGTGTGTTCAGCGTTTGCACTAGTATTAAAGTAAATTTATCAAAGACCCAGGATACAAGTATCCAGCTTGGGCTAATTAAAAGTAGATCTCGTTGTTGCAATCAAGTACTATGTTTTAGTCAATAAAGAGCACAAAGCCAAACCAAAACCTCATGTAAGCCAGTCCAACCCTGCAACAGCAGCTGCTTTAGATATTACTTTAACCTGCCTTTACAACACAACAAAACATAGTTAATATCGATTCCTTTAAAAGCTGGCACATTATCTATGGTCTTGTATGTGTTCTGATAAGACATGACTCGTCCTGGGAGGGACCATGTGCTTTCACTGAAGTCAGCAGGAGCCAAGCACTTTTTAGTCAGTACCTTTTAAAGACAGCCCTGTATCTCACTGTAAATCAACCCTCACTGGAAGCAACCATCTGGGATGATTGTTGCTGGAGACGTTACATATGGAATAACTTTAACTCCTCTGTCTAATTCTATGTTACCTACAGGATTTATAATAACCTGGAGTAATAATATCATGTTTCTGATTTATATATTTTTTGTTAATCCACAGTCCATGTCAAGTCTTTGGGAAAAAAATAACATTTGACTTTTTGATCATCGTACAGATTTTAATTTGAAGCTTGTTTATTCTTCCTATCCCAGCTGTAAAACAGGACAAAAAACAGAGAACAGACTTGCACAAAGATGTCAAAAAATCAGCTGCAGCGATACTTTAATCTGAATCACCATCCTGCTCTATCTGGTTGACATTATTGCCTCCCTCGGCAAATGACTGATCCTCAGAAATATTTCCCCCTTTCTCTGACTTCAGGAATGGGTTTAGTTAATTCCTATATTATGGAGCTATTGTCTTTCTTCAGGTTCTCTGATTTTATTCCCATTATTTTCCTTGATTTTTCAGTTAATTTTTGGAAATCTCCTGAAGTCAACATATGTGACAGCAAGAGAAGCAACAACCACATTTCTGAGGAAGATTTGCCTGCTCTTCTCTGTGTTATTTTTTATCTTTTCTGGTGTTCTCCTAGGAAGAGCTCCTGGAGCTGACTTCATTGCCCATGTCTTTTACCAGGAACCTATTAGGGTGGGTTGCAATAGTAAATGTAACCTAGCCAGACATCAACAATACAGCTCAAAACTAATGAAGCACAAAAAATAAAAAAGGAAGAGGAAAAACACTATTATCTTTCATTATTTGGTGTTTCCTCATGTGTATTATTTTCTTGTCAAGGGATGGAGAGGTGAAGAACAAAATCAAAACTCTCCCCTCACCAAGGACTGTGATGAGACCAAGCAAAGGGGAGCAGAAAGGATTTCTGGTATCTGCTGGTATAGGCAGTTACCAAACTTATCTCAGCTACCTCCCAGCCACATCAACCTTTAATTCCAGCATTCAATTCCATCACCCTGGGTTTATGGTTCACCAAAGCTCCAAGTTGGTAGGCTCAGTGTGGGGCTTATGATTTTCCTGAAAGCCCTGATCTGACTGGAAGATAGAAGTGTTCAGCTGCCCAGATAGGCAACATCAATTAATATAACAAATCATTAAAATAAAAAATTACAATAACTTAACAATTATGTCATTGTAAATTTGGTTACTGCAGTGGCCCATCACTTCAGCCACTCCAGTCCCACTGAAAGCAGAATGAGATACTCCCACTTCCAAGCTGCCAGCACAGCCAGCCTGCCTCAAGCTTCTGTTACCACAGATGTTTCAGAAGGGGGGATCCCACCACCAGTGCAATGACCACAGATACCCTGAATCTTGGCCACGAGTTTTGCCTTCTCCCCTTCAGCTCTCAGACATCCCCTGCTTTGTCCTTTTGTCGGCTCTGCAATGTGTCTCAGCTTTCTGCCCCAAGTTCAGCAAGGCCAAGGAAGCAAAGAAAGGACTGGGGTAAGGGGTCAAGGAGCACTTTCATCATCAGTTTAGTCTATGCTTTGTTTCTAAGCACCAATTTTCTAGGTACAGGTTTTGTGTAAAAGAGACCCATAGGCTGAACAAATTGTTGTGGATAAAAAGCACCCAAGAAGGTGTCTGAGCCATAAAGTCCCTTTTGTGCTGCAGGAAGAGACATATTTGTCTGCTGTTTGTTTGACCAGTGATATAAAGGAACCAAGATCCACTTGGTGACAGGAATTTCAGATTCAGAGAGTGGCATAATCAGTTTTCCTGCTGGCATGTCTGTGTTGTTCTAGATACAGCCTCTTATGCCTCTCTCCCTCAAAATTTTTCCTAGCTGGATTTGTTTCCTGCTATGTAAAATTCACAGGTAGAGGTTCTTTTACTTTACTAAATTCCTACACTCCCATCTAAAGTCTGCTTTTTTTTTTTTCCTTTTCCTCAAAATGGTAGCTTTTCCTGTTGCTTAATCTCACACTTTCATTTGTAACCACAGTTGGATGCAAGTTAATTTGCAGTTTGATGATGACACTTCGCCATTGCTGAGTCTCTGAACGCAAAGGTATTTTTTTTCCTGGGCACCAGTTATGCTGATGAGGTCAACAGAGCTTTGGGAATAGGTTTTATTACTTAAAAGCTCTTCCAGAACTAGCTGATTGGAGCACAAAGTATTGTTTTATATTGCAAAAGCTGTGGCTACCTAACTTAAACCAGTTGAAAGGCAGAAAATAATTTATCAGTATGTTGCAGTGGGGTTTATAATGGCCCTGTGCAAAGCTTATCTTAGTAAAGGAAAACGTCTTCCTACAAGCTAAACTGTTTAGGCAGCAGAGGCTTTGGAACATCATCTTTATAACAGTCCCTAAATTAGCTCAACTTGTTTGTTCTATAAAGGACAACAAACCCAACAAACTTTTAAGCAAACAGCAGGGCAAACTTTTCCAGCTGCAAAGGGGATTTGGAGGCAGTGTGCATCACTAGTGAAGTGCACAGCATTTGGTTAAAAGGAGACCAGTTCCCAAAGCATGCATCTTGGTACAAGCACAGATACAGCCAGATCAGCATAAAGATACTTCTAGGGATCACACAGCATTAGTGTGCCACTCTGGAGAGAGCACCATCCATTCCTGCTGATACAAAACCAGACCTGAGGGAGACTAGAGACTTTTTTAATTAAAGCTGGTCTACCAAATATTCCTACCATTACTTCTGAAGGTGCACTTTTTGTACCTCCTGTTGGAGTGAGCAGCGGTGATGCGAGAACTTTTGTACCAGTACAACTACACAGAGAAATAGTGAATGCTTCCATGCTCTCAGATTGCATTGCCCAGGCAGATCTTTGCCATGCAGCTGTCACAGATGTTGAGCTCTTGACCATCCCTCACATCTTCCAACCAGTAACATGTTTTTGAAAAAATTGTTTACAGTGTTTTAGTTCATGTCACAGTGATCTGAGAGCACACATTGGATCAGCTTTTTTTTTATCTGAGTTGACTGAAGAGTGAAGAGTGATTGAATTGAAGAGTGCAACAAAAGTCTCTCCAGGGGCTCACAGCCATTCAGACCAGAGATGGCAAGTCTAATATAAACCCTCCAAAATACAGTGTAGCTATTGGGAACTCAGTGCCAGCAGCTTCACTCTAAATACCTGTTCCTATAAAACTTACTAATGCAAATATAGCTGAAGAATGTTAAAACTGAGTTACAGCTCACTGGATTTACCCCTTAGTCTCTGAGGTTTTTTCTATGCAGATGTCTGAAGTTCACAGCAGCATTTCACTATTATTCTGCAGGTTATTTCCAAGCAGAGGAATTTTGTAATCAGATAAAACAACCTTTAGAGCACCATACAACCACAGAGATTCTGAGACATATTTACTTTGAAGAAGGGCAGCATGCAGATAACATTTAAGCACATCTCATAATCCTATGAATCTACATAGTGATGAAAGAGATCAGTTGGTTTTCAAATGTTAATGCCCTACTTACTGTTCATACACTGCTGTAGAAAGGTGACCTGTGGTCTTTTCAAGGGCAGTCACACTTCTCTGACAGAATAGAGGTATTTCATGAAACAATGCATGCACAAAATGTGTTCAACCTTTATGGTACAGATCTTGCAACAAGAGCTTGTTTTGAATCTGTTTAAACCACAGCTGAGTCCAGGTTTAACTTAATGAATCTGGGTGCCAAGAGATCCACATTCTCCCTGCAAAGGTAGGCCAGTCACTCATTAGCAGTGTCCTTTCAAAATGCAGATGCTTAAAACTGCTGTGTTTAAATGGTACTTAAAGTCACATAATGCTGGGAGAAGTTCAGAGGAGAGAAACAAGACTGGTTACAAGCTTGGAGGAGTTTACATGCACAAAATGACTGAGGTAGGACTCCTAAAGTGAAGAAGATGTGATGTGGGTGAAATGCAGTTCAGAAGTCTATGAAACTATAGGTTCCATGTTGGAGAGGGAAGAAGGTCTCTCTGATTCTCCCAGTACCAGAGATACAGGATGTCAAAGGAGGTCAGTGGGAGAATGAGGTTCAAAGTAAATACGAGATGTTTGATTATATCTGTTGATAGCACACTTGGGAATTGCCTTGGTAGATGCCAAAATCTAAGGAAGCTCTCAAAGACCAAAAAAAAAGAGCCACCAAAGCTACTGAACAGAGATTCTATGTTGCATTTGTGCCCAACCAGGATAGTCCTGTTGCATAAGCAAAATACTTGAATCTGCAACACCATTCATTGCTACTACAGTTTTCACTAGACCAGATGTTTCCCACTCCTTCCATTAGGGTTGTCATGATGCATTTTGATTGCTTGAAATTACAGGAAAATACATTAAAATTAATACCTAAATTAAACTCTATTCTGTGAACACACTAGGAAAGAAAACAGACACTTCAAACTTTGCACAAATCAGTCTAACATGCCGATTCACTGATTCATCACTTAATTCATGATGTTTCCAACTTGCAGTTCTCTTATTCATAACTCACAACTCACACAGCAATGAACATAGAAGTTACCAAGTAGACAGTGAGAGTGCTCATTCATTCTTCCTCCCCCATAACTTTGTGGGTGTCCCCTGTTTCACACCTGGAGGCAAAAATGTCTCATCAGTCTGCCTGCTGTTGGATCCACTTCAAAAGATTTTTGGGTAAGCTGATGTATTTATAACTTCCAGCTTGGAAGCTCGATCTACACCATTTCTATAAGTTAGTGGATTCTGAGGAAACGGTCACACAATCAATACAGCAGGATTATGGCTGCAGGGATGGCAAGCTGCAGGTGATGGCAGCTGCATAATGATCTCCTCCCCTCCCCTTCAATCATGTCCTGCCTGTGTGTTGCTGTGGCTTTGAGTGGTGCTTCCAGCATATGTTAGGGTCTTGTGCCCACTCTGTGGGAGCCAAAACCTGAGCAGGAGCTGCATGAGTGTTTGCAAGGGGTCCCTTTTATTCCCAGGCTAATCCTGCAGAGACCAGACAGGCACAACCCTGTTTGAGTTGGGCTGCAGGTGACTTACCGAAAAGGCTGAGCCCAGCTTGGATCCCTCATAGAGCACACTCATCTCTCCCTTTCTCATCCAGCTATCATGCCGGCTCCAATATACAAGACAATTCCTCTCCTTCCAGTGACACAGTGTACTTTAGACTTTCCTCTTTCATAACAGGGATAGCCATCCTGGTTTTCCCACCTTCTCTCATCTGGTTGTCTTCTGTTGTCTTCCTCTGTTGTCCCATCACTCAAATTCAGCAGTTAGTACCAGCAGCCACAGCCTTCTCCTTGGGAAAAACAAGGGTGAATATGAAAGCAATATGCTGAGAAAATGGCATAGCAGGAAGGAAAGTGCCCAGCAGCAGAAAGGGGTGGGGGACCAGGTGTTTCACTGATTTGGCATTGTTTATTGATTAGTTTCAGTTCAAACCAATTATCACTGGTAGTACCAGTCACTAGAAAAGTCAATGCTCAGTCACGTTCTCTCCTTTTGGTGCACAAATCAGATGTGCCATTGCTTGAGAAAGGTCACAGCTTGGTGATAACCTAGCAGCACAGGCACTGGGGCCTGTCAAGATTTTTACCTGTAAAAGCAATTATCTAATGCCCTGGTATCACTACTGGCTTTCTTTTAGTTTTTGCTGTGCTTTATCCAACTGCATGGCGAAATTCTTGTTGTTGTATGTCCTTTTTGTAACTAGTAGAACAGTAAGTACAGGTAGTTATTCCTTGTAGAAGGAACTATTTATGACCTCAAAATAAAATGCAGCATAAAGGTTCGGTAGGATGGGATGGTAACAGGGGCCTTGACACTGCAGGTGTAGGATGATATGAGAGGCCTCAGGCTACAAACAGCTCACCAGTAGTTAATAAGTGGTTGTCAAAGGGTGCAACATTAGGAGATAGGTAAGAAAAGTTCTAGATGTAACAAAGGAGACCAAACATTGAGTACCCAACACAAGTAAAATGCATCACGTAGCAAATTAGGATCTGCTGTGGAGCCGAATCAATAAAAAAAAAGAACAAGATGTAGTGTGTACAAGAAGTCTGTAAAAATGACCTCTGATGTATCATAGGGTGACAGGAAGAAATTTTCTGTTGTGCTTATCCCAGTGAAGAGGAAGATAAACTCTCCCCACTAATATCAGACTCTGCTTGGTGGAGGACTTGGGACACTGGTGACTTGCTGTTACACATGCCCCCATCCAGATTGGAGACATCACAGGGGCAGTGTAGAGGTCCATATAAAAGCAGAGAAAGTGGAGAATTCTATAAAGTTTATGTGTACCTAATATAATTTGGACTAATAAATGTTAGTATCATTGTATTAAAAATACAAGAATATAATACCATCCTAGTTATTCCAGCTACTAATAATTCTCTGATTAGATTATCTTTAACAAGACTAACAATATATTCTTCCCAGGTCTGCGTGTAAGACGTGTTTCCTTTTGATCATAGCAAGATTTAGAATGTGACAAGTTGATGGCTATTGGAGCAACCTGCCCCACAGCTTGGATGTAACAAGTTGGTAACAAATGATGTTTGCTTCAGGAGTGACTTGTTTGCATTTAGCATCTCGCAGCTGCTGGACTGTGAGAGCTGTGGAAATCTCAGCTCTGTCTCTTTGCTTTTGGACTGTTTCCTCCCCAGTGCATCTCTGAGCTGTGATGGTTGTGTTGAGGACCCAAGTTCAGCCCTCTCAAAAAAGACTCTCAGCTGAAAAACTTGAACTCTATAACTCTTTTCAGGTTCAGAGCTCCTCCTGATCTGAGGTCGCCAATCTGTCCTCATTATTTATTGATCACACCCTATAGGTACACAAAGTGCAATCACAGCACTCCCTTCTCCCCCAGTCAGGTTTTACCTGTTTGATGTGACAGCCCATGCACGGGCTGGCAAGTGGCTGAAATCCTAGAAGCCATCCGCATTTTTTCCTTAGATTTTTTGTGAGCATCTCGGTGCACAGTGAGAGGGTAGGTGGTGCCAAGGGCTGCTTACATCCCTGGTCTCTGTTCCCAGCCATCACTTCACTTCAATAGACCTCTCTATATACTATAAGTAAAACACTTCCTGTCTCCTGGCAAAGGTCATTCAGCTAAGTGCGTGTCAGTAAAATGACTTGAAATATTTCGCTGAGAGAAGCACTCCTTAAAAATGGGACATACGTAAGGTTTCATTAGGGGCAAACTTGTGCTTTAATGGTCTCTGACAAGTTAAAACAGGTTCCAGGGAACCTTTTTCCTGGCACTATTGATGTTCTCGGGAAATCATCACCTTCTCCAATTATTAGGTAGCCAGTTGTTGAAACAGAAGGAAAACCAAAGGAAAACAGTTAAAATTAGCCTGTAATATTATTTTTTCATTTAAATAAATATGAGTTTTTGTCCTTCGCACCAAAAAAGACACATGGCTCAGAAGTGAATTTTTTAATTTTTACAATGAAGATGCAGCAACTGGTGTCTACAGTGCTGCTATGTAGAAGTGATTAATCAAAATGCAGAACACAACACACAAGTGCAATCAGACACGCTTTATTTTGAATTCTTATTACACTGTATTTATAAAATGCCTGGAATAGAAAGCAGGTTTATATGCAAGAGCACAAAATGGATAATTTTATTAAAAGATGTAGAGCTTGGTAAGACTGCTTAATTATCTAGCAGAGATTGTCACCTTGCACTGACAATGCATTATTCAGTCTCTTCTACCCCACAGGACTTTGACATGGCAAAGTTTCTGATGTGATCACATAGGCTGTATAAAGTGAAGGTGTGTCCATTCCTGAAGTAAAAGCCCCCAAAAATCTGGTTTTCCTGGATTCTGGGGTACTCCCAGACTATATCAGGTGGTATGAATTTTTGCTTTGTTCCCCACACTTTAGTAAAAAGAGCAGCTGCATTTCTCTTCCCCCAAGACTTTCACAGCTAGTTACAGGTCTTGCAGAAGTACCATGGGCAATGTGCAGCAACAAGAGGAGCAGAAGGGAAGGAAGGCATCTCCCTTGCTTTTCACTGAGACCACCAAATGACATGGCCATCCAGTAAAGCCCCAGGGTTTAATGAGAAAGATGATCCTTTTAACTTTAGAAACTCAGCCAGCTCCCATGTGCTGTTAATACCTGATCTGCTCCTACATACACACTGTGGCCAGAGGGGAGGAGTTGAGGAGTTGCTGGGGCTTGTGTGAGTTTCTGATTCTCAGGATACATCTTTATTCCTTTCCCAGATGAGATTCTGTCCCTCTGTATTCCTGGGGTTACTCATGTAACAGGTCTTCATTCTGCTTTAGCCATGATTCTTGGGAACTTTCAGGCACTATTTAATCTAAACTCATACCCATATTTTTAGTTTAAAGTCACCCCCAGCTCCAGTGCAGGACACTGGCTAGGTTGTGGCACTGGCAGGAGAAGATTCTCAGGCTCCCTGCTCCACTCCTCTTTCCTTCACCCCATTTGCCAGCATGGACTGCTCTGGGACAGCAAACACTCCTGACACACTCATGTGGGAGAAGGGTCTACAGGGTGGGTTCAGGAGAGAAAAAAAGGCAGAGAAGAGTGAAGACAAAACATGTCTTACACAAGAGATATGACCAGCAAGTGCAGGTTTTGTGTGATAAACTCTGAGCAGAGGCAGAAAAACTCTGGATTTTCACCCAGCAAAGTAAAGGAACAGCACACCAACTGCATACAGGGTCTGATGAGGGTATGAAGTGAGTCTGTGTGAGTGCCTGCACACATGAGAGAGTAGGAGAAAAAGCACAGGGAAGCTGCGGGACAAAACAAGAGGCTGAGAATATTCTGGAGATAAAACATCCTGAGAGATGCTTCCAGCAAAGTGAGCTCACCACTAACCAGAACATTATTAATTTGTAGCATAAAGCAGACCCTTTTAGCTAGAAATACCTGTTTCTATTGCAGCCCGAATGATCTATGATAACATTGTGCAATTCAGTCTAAGAATTTATAACACTGGGTTCTTTATTTTTTTCTTTCCTTTTCAGTGAAATACCAGGCCTTAATTAAAACTAAAGTTCAGATTACTCTGGCGAATGGAGCTTTTCAAATTCCCTTGCAGCACTAATGCAAAAGACCATAAATACAAGTGAGCTACAGGAATAATATGACCTGGAATTGCCTTTAATTACATATAGCTAATTTTAAATCATTCAGCATCTAGGTGCTCTTTTATACTCTCCTCAGTCATACCAATTAGTTTGCTTTATCAATTTTTTTCAGCAGAAGGATTACCAAAATAACAATAAGCAGATTTATATCTCTCCATCAGCCACCCCTGATTGTGATATTTTTAAATATAGCTAATGAGAGAAGAAGGCAGCACCTTGGTTCATGGTTTCTGAATCTGGACATTCAGCTCACCATACACATGCCTCAAAGCATCAGAATTCAGGCTTGCAATCAGCTTCCGTAAACCTGCTCGCATTGGGGTAAATTTTACCTCCCAGGTCAATGTAGAGTTCATTTGGATTCTCCTGAATAAAAAAAAGAAAAGTTTCAATATTTCAGTCAGCCAGTGCTCTCAACCTAACACAAAACTAGAGAAACTGAAGGTAGATAAGTATAACATGTCTGAAATCTTTTATGTTTCACTCATTCTCATAAACGTCGTATAAATTACTCTCTCCATCTTCTATTCCTCTCAGAACTGACCCTGTTAAAGCCTTTTCTAGCCTTTCCTCCAGGCTAATTTTAAATTTCCAAAATGAATCCATTTTCATCTGCCTCCTGTCACTTCTTCTCATGATCACCTTCAGAATGACCTTCTTTATATCTAACATATATTTTTTCTACTTTATAATTCCATTTTTCCTGTTTATTATAGCCTATAGCCTGGTGGTGATTCCTTAAGTGGTTAGATAAGTCCAAGTGTTCAGGTCATTTCTCTGCAAACCCTATGAGATGTTCAACCCCTCAGCCACTCCTACCCTGAACCACCCTGCCATCAGCAGATGGCCTCAGTGGCCCCTTCAGATGACTTCTTCATGTCCAAAAAGCAAGTCAAAATATTCTTGGGAGTCCTGCTGTTGTTGGTTACTCTTTTACATTATGTATGACTCCTGATAACTCATATGTAAAACAATGGCACTCTGCCCTGTTCTTAATTTTTAATTTTTTTTTGCTAAAATTAAGATGCATGGACGGTCTCAGGTATTGGGTTTCCATGTTTTCTCAGTGGTTTCACACGGTTCTGTGTGCAGACTTTAAAGGCTGATATTTATTGATTGATTGATTGTGTTTGGTGGATGCTGGGATACAACTGCTCCAAAGGAAGCAATGGAAAAAGCAGTATAGTGGGGAGCTATTTATGAAAATGAATTATTTTTTCCTCAGCATTAAATAAGAGGGTTCTAAGTTCACTGCTCCTATCTCATATGGCTACAGTGTCCTGAAAACAAGAAACCTTAATTAGCTCTAAATGAGCTAGCCTGGAATCCTCCCACCTGAGTATTTGTTTCAGTGCAAGTCTGCCCCTGGTAAAATGAGGTATTCCAGCTCCTTTTTGCATACACAGATAGAGGTACCTTGGGGCATGTACCCACTTTTAGGAAAAATAAAGCAAGCAGAGAAAGATCATATTTTTGTAGTGAGCATGTGCAGACTACTTCCAGCAAGTGTTTTCCCTCTTTTTATCTTTGTTTTTAATGAGAGAAATTCTGTTCCCTATAGCTGGTGGGCTTGCATCTACCAGGTGCCCACTAAAATGGAATTATGATAAACCAATGAATTCAATTGCTGAAGAAAGTAAAATACATTTCAGAGTTTATGGGAATTATCTGTGAGGGATTATCTGAATGGAAAGTGAAGAAGTAATTACAGAAGTCTGCCATGCAGACTTCTTGAGCAGCTGGGGGTCCAGATTCCCTAAGGATGAAGGTTTTTGGGCCACAGCTTCACAGTGCTCCAGTGAGAGAGGGTAGCACTACCATCTTTGTTTTATAGTGCTATCATCTCACTGCATATATATATGTGTGTGTGTGTGCATGTACAGGAAGACAACAGCTGTGCTGGGAAACCAAACCTGCCTTTCCCTGTCTCTCTACTGTCCTGTTTCTAGAACAAGTTGCTTCTCACGACAGATGCTAATACTAGCTTAGCTCTGACATATAGAAACACCCAAAATTACTTACCTACTAGCGTGAAAGTATGCTTGGCTATTATTGTTTTAGCACTATCCATCACTGTCTGGTTAATTCTCATTTGTCATGCAAAGACTATGCCCTGAGTAAGAATTGCTGCTGCCAAAGGCTTTTCCATAACTCATGCTCCTCATCTGTCTGAGGCTAATAGCTAAATATCAATATCTTTATCTATATACAGACTTTATGAATGGTCAAGACTACAGCCCTGCAGCCACTACATTGCCAGAATAATGTTGTATCAGCTAGGTCACACACGATCAGTTTTTTGGAGCCACTCAAGTGATATAGAAAAATTACCTGAAAAGTACACAGAGGCCAAAAACCTTATCTCCACATAGAACTGTAACAGCTCCATCCCATATGTACCAGTCCCTGGCAAATAGGGAAGTGTTGAAAGGGTGGGGAAAGCCTAGAATGTGTTCAATTCTCTTTGCAAAAGGAGTAAGCCACCCTGATCTGATGTTCCTGGGAGAGAACTCAGTGATGAATGATTCTGCATAATATGCTGAGCCATCATCACACTGGAGCCATTTATCACTTTGAATGCATGGAGACAAATGTGATTATTATTTAAATAAACTACAACTGCCCCTCGCTCTGTCCTCCGTGTGTATCACCTGCATCCTACATTCATCTCAGAGAAGTTAAATCTTAAAATAACTAAGCTGATCCTTTTCCATTTACAATGTTGCCAAGGGCATTACTGAAAAGGGGAAAACATGGTGACTCTAAGGAAAATGACGTGTTCTGTGAGTAATTTTTCTCCCCTAACTCTTATGCCTTTGATGCACCTGATAATTTCTGCATCCTTGAAGGTGAGGGCAGTCCCCAGCAGCTTTTGGATTGAAAAGGATGCAGAACAACAGGGGAGGCCAGCACAGCTGGGCAGCAATGAGGGCTATTGCCACAACTTGTGCAACTCTTGTGGACCATGCTGAGTCATGCTCAGCAGCACCTGTGACATACCTTGTGCACAAAGCAAACACAGTATGTTGCCCTTTCATGGTTATTTTTCTATCAGCTCTACTCTGGAGATTGGTTTTGATCTTTTTATCCCTGTCCCAGGTGTAGTCAGGATCAGACCTCCCCTGCTGGCTGCAGAGGATGCTGACAATTTATGCAGCTGCTGAAGCACAGGCAATTTCTCAAACTTCTTTTACACACACCTGGGGACCATCAGCTCAGGCAATGATAGATACTAAGCCCAGATAGATAGATGCCCATAGCCTCAAAATTTTCCAAGTTTCTCTGTTATATACCCTTGGCTAATTCTAAGCTCATAACACCAAACTCAAATGGAAAGAGGATTTACAACTTGCTTAGCATAGGGGTATCATGGTATCAGTGTAAGGTGTGACTCTGAGAATAATGAAGGTGGCTTTCCTTTTCCTCAGATCTGGGAGTGGCCTGTGCTGGGAACATGCCTGTGTGCCAGGGCAGCCCTGTGCAGTGGAGCTACTGGGGGGAGCTGTGCGCTCACACAGACACTGCAGCTATGCCAGCAGGCTCCGCAAACAACACACATTTTGTGTCTTGACATGAGCTTGAAAAGATCATCTGAGGTACCTGAACATCTTGTATAATCATGATTAACATGGGCAGAGAAAAGCCCTTTCCGAGAAACAGCACAGGACTCGATTTGCACATGCTGAGTGAGCGGCAGTAAACACTTCAAGTGCAGGATAAATCTTCCTCTCTGCAATAGCAGCTTGTAGGTGCTATTGTCAAGTGCTAAAAGTAATGTAATACAGTGAAAAAGTAAACTTGGGCTGCACTAGCAACTGCTCACAAACGCTACCAATTTCTCCAGCCCTGGTACTGAGCAGATGAAATGCTCTCACAATCTCTCTGGATAGCCCAACTTCTACTGACTATTGAGACCTATAGCTCCCCTGTGTATTGGATTTTAAAGTACAGAGAGAGTGTTTGAATTAAATTACTCAGCACAGCATTAGTTAAGTGTCTCTTGTGAGCTTCCTACTGTGAGCAAGCAGGGGACAAGCTCCCAGCTGGGTGTGCTTTCTTCCCTACCCGAACTGCTTTTTTATTGTTCTCAGCATGCCAGGTCCCTCAAGGCGGAGCGTGACGTTCTCCAGGGTTTGTTTCAGAGGATTGGTGAATTCCACAATCACAGACATTTCTTTACCAGCTACCAGTTCACCTTTGGTCTGCAAGACAAGGAAAGGACAATGCACCAGAAACTGATAATAACAGATACACAGTACTAGCAAGGCAGAAGAACAGAGCACACAGCAAAATTGCAAGAGGCAAAGAAAGCTTAGTGAGAAGAAAATTGTTGGATGGCATATTTTTCCACCCATTGTAATTTTCCCTCAAACCACATGGCAGATCAAGAGGCTGGCCCTCATTTCCATAGAAAACTAGAAATCTGTATGTACAGTTCTGGAGCTGAGGACCCAGCTGAGGGTGAGTCCAGCTGATGGGGTCTCTCTCCCAGACTCTGCTCCCCTCCTCAGGCTCCCCACTAGCACTGAAGGGATCTGCTCAAGACATTAGCTCCAGAAGAGAAGGGCAGGTCGTACTACCCTAAATTAGAAATACCAGGCTATGTTGGTTATACCCTCAAAATTGTGATGCCCATCTTCCCCTTGCTTTTGCATTTTCTTCTCATGCCCTGAAGGGTTTTTAACCTTGCACATGGGCTCTATGGAGGCCTGAAGGCCAGTTTTCCTTCAAACCCTATGTAAGCAAAGGGACAGTATATTTTGCATTGGAAAATTGTAAACCTCCAAACAAATGTGGTTTTAAACAATGCATGGGGATTTGGGGTTCTTTAGCCTCCTGGAAATTCAGCATTTCTCACAGAAAATGTGTACTTATTTTGCTCAGGCAAGGGTTTTCAACTTATGGCTGGCAGATCTTCCAGCCCACTTCATGGTCCATCAACTGATTTAAAGAGCCTTGAGAAAGGTAACTAAGAAAATCAAGTATCTTGTCAATAAATTTAAAGTGGTGCTTTAAGGAAGTATGACATTTGCAAAAAGCTGCATAGATTCTCATCTAAGGGATTACTCTGTGCCAAAAACCAATAAAATAACTGGAGTAAAGGAGGAGATACAACTAAGCTCTCAATGGCATTTGGCCACCTGAATACACAAAAGGACATCAGTGGCATTTTCAGAAGTCTTGGCTCAATTAGAGATCCTATAACGTCTTAATTTCAATTGACCATTTAAGATCACTGGGTGTTAATCAAAATCATCCTGAAGTCCCAGACTTGCAGCTGAGACCATGATATGTATTTGCTGGTCTTATTTTTGTAATCCGATCTCAAGGTTAGAATTTCCTCAACTGTTGAGTCTGAAAATCTCCTTAGACCAACAGACAAAGACCAAAGGTTCATCTGAAGACATAAAGGGATATACATTTTTTCATTCTTCTCTCTCACTCTCACATCAAGAAATTTGGTCAGCCAATCACATCCACCAAGCAAACTTCACAAGAAAACTAAACAGACAAATTATCTCAAATTTCATTAAAAAGCAATAAATCAAAATTTCTTCTATCAATATCTGCTCACACACATGTGCACACACACGCCCCCTTAAAAATCCAGCTTTTAAAATTTCAGTGTATTTTCATGCATCACAAAGAAACAGAAAAGAGAAAAACTTAGTTTTACTCAGAAACATGGGTTTTGGACAACAGTCTACCTATATGCTAAAAATCCTTTCTTCAGAACAGCAGAGAGGATAAACTATTTTGAGGTTGAAAATCTGAGATGATGTAGAAGATGTTCTGTTTAAGTATTGAATTGAAATAATTCTTTACTTTTAAATTTTGGTTATCAAAGACAGGTATTTGAAGTAGAGTTTGCTTGTCTTGTTTACCTCCTCTCTGGAATGCTTAGTATCGAAAATGCAATTATCTGATCAGAACATCATGGTATTTCTAACCATAAAACAGAGTAGATTTTTTGGACAACTTTGATGTAGTCTTGATCCACATTTCTAAAAAAGCTCTTTTTGCAGTTGCTACATGAATTATTATATGGAAACCTGAGCACTAGTTCAAATAAATATATTGAGGGGAAAAGTTGGATTTCTTTCAAGGTCCTGAATTTTACAGAGCTGTATTCATACTTATATAAAGTTTCCTGAACAAGTCTTCTGATTTTTTTTCCCTAGTATTAGGAAAAAAGCATATCCAAATTCCATCATTCAAAGCAGATGAAGGCTTGGTGCTTTTGAAAACAATGCAATTTATTTGGATGCTCAGTTATGAATTGAGAAGTTTAAATCCCAGTTAAAGGGGCTTGTTAAATTAATCCCAGTTAAGTTAAAATGCCTTGTCTTTGCCATACAAGCATAGCTAGTATCACAGGCATTGCTCTTCTCCATTTTCATAGGTACCACACCACTGTCTGCAGAAACGCTCCAACTTTTGGAGAACACCACTGGCAGTACATTTAGAGTGGCGGCAAAGCACTGAGGTCCCAAGACATTGTCCTGAATCAGTGCTGCCCATTCAAGTTTGGAGAAACTTTCCACAATACCTGTGGAAGCTCTCCCAGCAAAATCACTTCAATAGCAGTGTTCTTCATTCTTCAGCAAGAGCCCCCTTGTTGTGCTGTGTTGCTTTAAACATAATAGACTTTTGAAGTAGTTAAAGAACTTGAATGACTTGAGTGAGAGATCTCTATAACCCTTTGAGTTTCTTCAGCTTTCTCAGATCTTTTCCCCTCTTTCCTCCACTGAGATTGTTTCAGCTCTTCACTACCAATGCAGCTGTCAGCCTCTCTCTTCAATGTAGGAACGCTCAATACACTATACAATAATGTACCTGTACACCCTCACACCCTCCAGCCAGCCACTGCTCTATAAGGTCCCTGTTAGATGCTCTAATGTGCATAAACACACACACTCCTCCATCCCACAATCAATGCAACACCCTTGTAGAGGACACATCCCTTCCACCACAACCTTGAGCTACCTTGATCTGCAGGGTGGGAATTTCCAGCATTACCGCCTTCTGCACGGCCAGAATCTTCCCCGTCTCATTGATCCGTGCGGTCACAAAGAAATGAAAGGAGGCTTGCTCCAGCAGGTCACGCATGTACTCGCTCGATTTGATCACAACGTCGAAAGAGCTGGCTGAGGGGAGACACAGCAAAGAAAAAAGGCATCTGAAGCCATCTGATCACTAACTGCTTCTCTCATCATGGCCAGTGCCAATTACATGAGTGTCTAGAAAAAAAGGTGGCTTTTGAGCTAAGGAATGGCTTTGATTTTTTTCCCTCAAACTAATTTAATTTCTTCACTACACCATTTCCCCTCTAATTTTTCCCTCTTTCCATTTAGGCTGTGAGCTTCCAGGGGCAAAGGCTGGGTTTGTGCACAGCCCCTGCCCAGTATCCTCAGCATGGGCCAGGTCACTCTTGAAGATTTCTAGGTGCTACCACAAAATAAATGAGCAGGAAAGCTGGAAATACGTATCTATTGGGCATAAAGGTCCAAACCAGCTTTTGAGTGTCATTCCTGTAAATGTTTGTTCTTTCAGTTTACTCCTGTTCTTCTTTTGCCTCTCTTCTTGGCACAGGGATGCCACCAGCAGAGTAACTGGGGGATGTGAACCCATGCAGGCTACCTGGGAGATCACCTGCTCTCCAGGACATGTCTGGTTATCTGCCTTTGCTCTACATTTGACTTGCCTGCAAAATTTAGCATGAAGGTCTTCCTGTCACCAGCATGCCCTCCAGAGAGCTTTCACATGCTCTCTGACAATAATTATCGAAGGGAACAAGTCCCTGTAGGCTAGACAGTTAAGAAGCAGGGAATCATTAATTTTAACTATATTGAACTGCAATTCCCAGGCCAACAATGGTGTGAGAATGTGATGCAGAGAATCAGACTTGCTAACTAACTGACCAGGCAAAATATATAGACCTCTAGCTCTTCTCTCTATAAACATTCATTATAACTCTAGTAAACACATCAAGATCTCCCAGCTATTTCCTGTGATGATTACTGTTATCTGTTATTTGTATTGTATTTCTGACATACACTGTAAACACTGGGATAATTGAACTCAGTTGGGTAAATGACATTCACCCCTTTTCACTCTTTTGATCCGCTCACATCAAAACCAGTTCCTTGATTTGGTTTCAAAGCTATTCCCTTGATGGCCACCTGACCTGGATTTACTAGGCCAGCCTTAAAATTACTTGATGTGCTCCTGCTCCCTCCCTCTCACTCTTTATCTTGTGTAAAAGAATTTCCCATAATACCCTTAACTGTAAATTATAAATCAGGCAAGGCATTTCTCATCTGAGAAGTAAATACATAAATAAATTAGTTACAAACCAGGAGAAATTTACTTTACAATGGAAGAAAAGGCAAACTCTTCTGTTTAAATTTAATCGCTGGAGGAAAAAAAGAAGAATATACTTCCATTGTCTTAGCACTGGTTGTGTGGATAATTTGTCAGTACCACTTATTGCATCTGGGAAAGCCAAGGGAGACACAGCACTGAGCTGCCTTATATTTTTTTTAAAAAATAGAGAAAACTAAATATAACTCAGTAGATCCGAGAGCACTTTTGAAGGCACTGGAAGGTTTAAGCTATTCAAATCCTCAAAGATGTTTTCAACCCACACAATTCCTTTAATCATTATTCTGAAAATAATTCATTCGTTTCCTGTTTGAAAACTGAGCTTGCCTCACACTTTCAGTATTTTGGGCTGGGAGAATGCCTTTAATAAATCTGTTTAGCATTGTAATTTTTTGTTACATATATATATATATATATATATATATATATATACACACACACACTTCTTGACCTGAACAAATCCTCTTTGGGTGCCTCAGAAGGTACTCTCCCATTACATCCTTGACAGATTGTTCTCACACACTTGCAGATAATCACACTACCTTCCTTCACACTGCCCACCTGCTCAGACATTATTCCTGATTTCATATTTTCCTTCTTTCCAAGGAAAAGGTGAAAGAATTCATGCTCAAATGTCATGTATCACCTTCAGAAATGGAGGAGTTTTTGTCCTGTTACGGAACAGGGTGCCCCACAAGTTGATGCCTGTAGGTCAGATATAAGCAAATCCCCACCCTGAAAAGTGGGAATAACTTTAAAAATGTCTCATTAGCCAGAAGCAGTGATGGGGACATACTCTTGATACACATACATAAAAATCCATGTTCTGGTCTTTCAGGTGCCTCTCCCCAGTCTGCATTCACTCACCATCGCTCAATTCAGAGTTTCCAGCACTATTTCAAGAAGCTTTTTTTTCTTAGCATTTACTTAAATTAGAAAAAATGAATTGTGATGCTCAGTGATGTTTAAAAATCTATTAATTTCATTTCTTGCAGAGAGGAGACAGGTGATCCTCAAAGCACTGCAGAAGCTGTATTTTAGGTAGTAATACCCTACACAGACCTTTGATACAAGAGCAGACATAAATAAGTGCTGAAACCATGCACAAATCACAGCCAGAAAATGTAGCAGACACTTCTCCTACAAGATGACCGAATTTTCCCTCATCAAAGAAGTGGCACAGAATTTAGACCAAGACTATTGAAACTGATTTTTTTTTGCTGCATCTATTCAAGTATCCAAAAGTTTTCCAGTATTTCAGATTAGATATTTAGTAACTGATGTAAGTCACTATAAGCCCTCACACTGTGTTTCGATAGCGTATATTGGAACAATCCAACGCCCATTTCCAGGCCCCCTGCAAATGATCCACAGAGGTAGAAAGAATCAGCAAGTAGCTCTCAGGGCTTTGTTACAGGCTGGAGGTAGAAGTTTTATTAATCTTCACAAGTAGATCCTTATCAGTGGACTTCTACTTTTTGCAGAATAATGAGCTCCAAATAAAATGTGCTGTTTCAGATGATGTTCAAAGTGAGGAAGAAAGCAGTGGATTTTTTTTGTGGCCTGATAGGAACTGTGGTTCCATGGAGACTTCTCACTGAGACAGAACTAATCCTCTTGGAAGAAAGAGGGCTCACAGTGTCTCTTGAGCTGGGATGAGGTAGAGAAGACAGAAAACTCAGAGGTCAGCCAGGATTGCTGTGATCCAGCAGCAGACCCAGTTCAGGCGGCCGATCCTTTGGGCTCCCAAAGTCCTGCCACTCCTCCTGCACTCAGAAAGATTGATTTGCCCAGTAGCAGTGTCTAGAAGGCAAAGTCATGGCTTGTTGACCCTCTCAGCAGGGAACTCAAGTGAAGGATCCTCTACTTCATCTCTGTAAGAGCATGTGGTCATCACTTTTGCTGACCAAGGACACAGGCCCGTCTGGAGAACAAGTGATTGGCAGTCACTTGTTGCTAGAGCCTGCTAGGTAGCACTTGGAAGTACAGCTGCTTTTAAACATGTGTTGTAATGGCTAACAGGAAATAGATTATGTCCAAGTTTAAAAAGGAGAACATCTCTCTTTCCTACTTTGAGCAGTACAAAAACCTGCCCACAGCCTCCTGAGCTGGTCTGCCAGGACCTTCTTCTCTCATGAAAAGTGGCAGGATCTCCCTACTGTATTCCAGAGGGCACTAGGAAAAATAAATGGTGCATCTGTAAAGATAACTCACCTTTGGGGCTACTGCACATCTGACAAGTGTCCCTGCTCTATCGTGGCACCTTCTCATTACATATAAACTTTTTAGATCACTGTAAATATGAAATCCTGAGCCACAGAGTCCTCCAAAGCCAGATATCCACTTGAATCTACTCAGAACTTGTCAGCTTCTACCAGTTAAGACAAAAAAATACACCCTCTTGTCTCTGTACATGACATCCCATGGAACCAGAACTTCCCCTTCACTTGCTAAAATGCTGCTAGGAAAATAAAGGAATTCAAAGGAAAAACAATACCTTGCAGCTTAACACCTGTGCTCCTTTGATTTCTTTTGTACAAAAGAACTAAAATTAACAATTCCCAGAGATGCAGCTTGGTGTAAAAGAGCATTTTGCAGGAAGAAACAGCCTGAAGGAAACAGCCTCAGCTTTAAATGACCCTGGTATCCAGCCCGGGGTAGGGAGAGGATCCTTCTGATACTCAATAGATATCCTACCCCTGGCTACTGGAACTGGCTCTACCCATGGGTGTAAACACTGGTGAAAGTTAATAACACAGAAAATAACTATGCAAGACTTACATGAAGAGGGTTCCAGTTTTGCACTGAAAGAGTGTTTCTTGAATTCACTTTTTGGGACTCCTGTATAAAACACTATGTTGCCTGAAAAGTAGGTAGTTGCAGTGTAGGAGTTGCGACTCTTGTTCCTGAAAGTTATAGTGACTTTAAAGTCATTGCCAAGGACTGCCTTTTGTGCTTGGAAGTCCATGTCAACATCTGTCTGTGGCTGGTACGTGGTGTCTTGGATACTTTGCTTTTTAACACCATACATCACAGCAGTCTCAAGAGCCAGCCTCTCCTCATCTGAGCCTAGGAATGAATGAAAACCAGATTAAGAAAAGAAACAGAAGTCCAGCATCAGCCCCCCTGATCATAAGGGTATGTCTTCCATAGTTTGTAGTACCTGAAATAAATAGATGAGGACAGTGAACCCTCCTGGGGTAACACCAGCAATGGGAGAACTTGACAGCTACCAAGGGAGTTGGTGTGGAAGCCATATCAGACAAACTGATGTAGCTGAACTCTTATCAATAGAGCTACACTGGTTTACTCTGTGTCAACATCTGGCCTGAATAAGAAATGTCTAAACATCTGTACGGAAAGCCTTGAATTGTTTTGAATGCTTTGAGTTGCTCCATGACTAGCCTTTATTTTCACTACGACTAAGTTAGTCTAAAGCATTTCAGAATAGTGAAGTTTGTGCTTTGCTTGTGCCTTATGATCAAGGCATCTACAGTGTTTCTGTGATAGAGTTACAAATAAAGAATTCCAGAGGGGACTTTTGCAGCTTTTCATGAAGCTCCCTCAGTGACAGAGGTTTCCAAGTCATCATCCAGGATTTGACTGTCTATGTCTTATATATAAATCTATGTCCATATGGTCCCAGCTCATTTCAGGTTACCTTCTCGGAACTTGTACTCCTCAGTAATGTCCATCATTCCATCACCTCCAACTTCCTTGGTCACAATCAACTGCCCAATACGGGTTGTGTCAATGTTTTCTACCACTTGGGTTCCATTTTTCTCCATTCTTGTGTAGAAAATGTCGCTATTCACCTATGAAATTAAATGAAAGAAGATTGAGATATATGAAAGTAGAGAGAAGGAGTCAGCCTATCCCCCCCAAAATAATGACATATTGACTTGAAGTCCTGCTAATGCCACATCTACATTTCAAGTTTAAAATTAGTCGTATGCTGAGATGCATTTTACTATTCACAGCTCCAGAATTACAGAGAGTGTAAACTTTACAAGGCTACAGAGAGGTCATTCAAAATTGAGGAGCACTACTACACATTTCTTGTACCAAAAAGCTTTAGAAATAGAGAGGAGAATGCTTAATAGCTAAAATGTCTTCATTCTTTTCTGTCCTAAGCCATTTACAATTCAATTAGAGAGAAATTTGTCTCACAGTGTTGCAATTCTGGGCATGCCTCCTCTGGTGATGCAAGAGGTTAAAGCTCCAGACCAGGTCTCTATCTCCTTATTGAGATATTTCCCTCTCAAATCTGTCAGCCAAATCACCCCTGTTAGATCTCCATGACCCACCGCAGCCAAAAGGAATTTGGTGAGCAAAGAGAATGAGCAGCTAGAGCTAGTGACCCATTCAGCACAGCTGAATCTTGGAAGGAAAAATGACCACAGCCTGAAGATTCAGTGAAGTCAGAGCAGCTTTTTCTTATTATTATATTGAGGAGCAGAGAGTAGAGAAATCTCTGTCATTCATTAGAGCCATATCATTCCTGCTGGCATGTCAAAACATAATGATGAGATTGTTCTGTGGCATGAAGTATACATGAAGTAACTTCTCAATCCATAAATTGGAGAGCTATCTTCTGTCTCACTGTGGTCTCTCTGATATCACTCACTCCAGTAAAAATTTTCACATAAAACAAAATTTCACTTTGTACCTCAGCATAGACAAAAGGAGCATCAAATTGGAAGCAAACGTGACCATGTTTAATGGCTTGAACTGAGGCTGGACCACACCTGTACATACCTATGGGGAGAGGAGAGACAAAGTGAGAGACCAGATAAATTAAAAACATGTAAAATGTTATATTTTCTCAAAGAAAAAGAATTCTTGGTGTTTGACAAAATCTTCTAATAGTTTACAGGAGCTCCTGACCAAGAAGCAAAAAGCTTAATTTTGTTACCAGCCTTGTAGATAACACAGACTCGGCTCTGGAGCAACCTGGTTATTCAGTACCTTTAATGGCACTGTAACATCCACTGTAAGTCTCAAGTACTTGAAATACGGTTACAGCTGGGTTTGGTTAAAACAGATCATTTTGGTAGGAGTCAGGTACACCACAGGCCAACAAAGACCTTGCTACAAATTTGAGAAGATTGCATTTTGAGGGCTGGGAAATTAAGGACTGGAAAGAAAGACCAGTGACTTTATTTCTCTCCTACCTACCACCTGCTCACGTAGTTCAGTTAGGGCTGCATAAAGTAAGGCTCCTATACAGGTACTCTAAAATGCAAAAAGCCATCTTTGGCAACAGGATCACATCTCTTCAGTACCAAGCAGGACCTTTCTCATGAAGGATTTTGTGTCCCAGGGCATCATGAGCAGTGTTATAATAAGTACAGACTTATTTTAGAGTTCAAAACAAATTAGAAGAGGGCCCTGAGGTGAGTGTGGTTATTTGGTCCAAGAAGTTGTCACTGGTCTTATGGTGCCACTGGCTCAGCTATCGTCAGCTCATTGTTTGAAACAGAGATCCCAAACATTAGAACGTGAACTAAGGAGGACTTCAAGCAACATTACCATCACTAGTTTCTTGAGGTGTCCCATCAACAACTTGCCATCCTCCGAAACCAACAGGAAGGTCAGGTCTGGTCATCCAAGCTTCATTCCAGCAATGATAATTCCTTAGAAAAGAGATGGGACCAGTATATTAAATTCTTGGAAACAAGCACACAGGCCAAAACAAATCCTGTGTATTTATATCCTGGCATTGCTTCAGTAACACTGTTTGCCAATTCAGGGATAAAAATGTTGACCCTTTAAAGAGAACAGATTTTTAGGTCTATAAGTTTGGTACCTAGCTGTTAAAATCTGAAAGCCACAATTTTTCCTTGTAGTTTCTTGACTGAAAGTTGAAGAGGGTTTTTTGATTCTTCTAATACGTTCTCAGTGTGTTTCAGAAGATATGCCAGTGTTTGGAGATTGTTGGAGTGTATGAAAAGCTACACAAACTAGAATCCCTTTCCAGGCAGACACCTCCACTTCAAGCAAACTTTGAATCTTCAAGCCAATGAAAGATGGTCTGCTTTATAATTATTCAGACTGAAGCTTTGGCATCTCTTATGAAAAGATTTGGAATCAACTCTGCAACGTACAGTGTGTAGTTTTGTTTTCATGGCTCAAAACAAGCATGCTTTGCTGGCTTCCATTTGGGTTGAGAAAAAGACCCTGCACAGCCTTTCTAAAACTATCTCCAATGTAGATTCCTCGTAAGTTTTTTCCCATGTGTCATGACAATGCATGATGTCAGAACTCCTAAAAAACACATCTCATAAAACCTACCTACAATCACTGTGGGCCAACTTGCATCTTTAAGGCCCAGGACAGTGACCTGAATTATAAAATTCTGAGAGTAGTTCATCTAGGTGCTCAGGGTTAAAATGCTCTCACCTGGCTGGATGCTCAGGAGAATTAAAAAAACAGCACAGTACCATCACAGTCTGCCCTGGGTGTTTCAAAGATAAGCAGAAAAGATGGACAGATGTTGTAACTTCCAGCAATGCTACCAATGCTCAAGGGAGAGAACAAGCAAGAAAAAAAGATAATCTGGAAAGAAGGTCTTTCAGTAAAGACAGCAAAGTGTTTGAATTTCATTACTGCAAAAAATAAAAGAAGGAAAGAATAGAGAAAGGGGCAATTTTGCTTGCAAATTATACATATCCTACAGCAGATCTGAATAAACTTACATCTGTGTAGCTGCTGATATAGCCTCTAGTACATGCAATGATATTAGCAACGAAAATGGGGATTGTTAAACTCTGACCATTTCATTAATAATAGGTGAAAACCAGTATGGAGCAGAGTCAGAAGGATCTGAAGCTTGTCTAACAAGACATTTCAAAGTGGAAATGAAAGCTTGGATCAGGGTAAAACTTGTCAGTTAGGAGAGTTAATGAAGCAGCACTACAGAAAAAGGAATTATTCAAAGAAAATGACACACACTCAGAGAATTTTTGATGCTGCTGAGTAGTCAGCACTGAATCATGCTCACAGAACTTTGCTGAGGGCTACCCGAGATTGGGGACACACTTCGTGGAAGGTGGGTATTTGCACACTGCTATGCCAACATAAGAGAAAGACAATCCCTGCCCTGAAACCTTCACTGGTTCACTTTGAATCAAAGTCAGATGTGTCACTGGCTTTGCATTCTGCGAAAGAAGAACCTGAAGAGCAGGCAAAAGGAAAGGATGATAAAAACAAGGCTGGGAGTGGGGTAACAGTGTGGAAAATGGCAGATCCACTTCAGTTATTTAATTAGGTAACATAGTTTTTCTATATTTTTTTCTGTATTTGTCTCAGGAACAGGACCTTGGTTTCTGGTTTCTATTGGTGTATACTGGACACAATAGGATGGCAGTTTTTTTAGGTATGCTGCCATGCAAATACCAAGTACACATAAAGATATTGAATCTGAATGGACAAAAAGACACTGCTTGTAGAGCAGTGAGCATTAAGAAAAGGAGGATGAGGGAAACATTTGCCTTTCCAAAGGTAGCAGAAACCTCCCTATAGAAGTGAGCATAGCTGAAGAGCTGATTCCATGGCCATAATTTGTTGAACTGATTCTATAATTCTTGTATTCTACAGCAAGCCTGAGACATTAAAGACAGCAAGAATGGCAATAGAGATCAATGTTGTGACCATTAAATATTTACAGAGATAATTACGGATAGACTAAACAAAGCAATGGGGAAATTAATAAAAGATGACTAGGCGGGTTTTATGCCTGGAAGACAATTCAAGAATGGTAGTTCGTATTGCTTATGGGACAGGCAGATGCTGGAAGCAGCTGCTGCCCTTTTATGAGCTAACAAGTTCAGGCATTGAGGTTGAAAGGGACTGCTAGGGTCAGGCACTGATAATATTATTGAGAAATTAGAGCAAAGTCATCTGGGACTAAATGGGAGAGCAGAGGTCTCAGAAGGGCTTTCTCCACAGGCCTGGATATGGACGAACTCCCATGGGGTTGGGTCACATCAAGAAAATTTCTGCTGAGATGCTGATGTTGATCTGCTTGGACCTCACAGTAGGAGTGAGTCTTGATTCCCATCCAAGAGAAATATTCTTTAAGTGTCTTTATATCATCATTAAGAAAGACAAGGAGAACAGACAGTACTGATGGCCCCAAATCCGGCCAGATTTATAAAAATAACTTTCTGCAAAGTCTGTGTAATTTTGTATATGTGTTTTGTTGGTGGTGGTGTTGTTTCCTATCCTGAGGGAGAAGACAATCTTTAATAAAAATAAATAAATGTCAGATAACATTCAGAGGGAGCCCCACACTCAGAGATTGATTGGACTAAAAATCCTGGCTCCAAGTATCCCTGAATTCTGAGAGTATTTAAGACCTGAAGACAGATCAGCTCCAGCAGTACAAGGCTAAAGTACAATAGAAATGATATATTAATAAAGAAAAAGAGCTTTGCTTCCAGTTTGCAAGAGATTATAAATAAAAGTGAGAAATGCATTTAAAAAATCATTATAAATACCTTGAGCTTGTCCTCTTAAAAAAAGAAATAAAAGAGGCATTAAAAATAAAATCAGGGTTAAGACACAAGTCATTTGGAGTCAGCATGTGGGCTACCAAGGAGTGTTACAGAATAATGAAAAGAAAGGACACAGAGGAGAAATGAAAAGAGGTGTATATATTAAGTCATGCCCAAAGGGTTATGTGCACCATGTACTAATAAATGCACTGGGAGGATAAAAGGATGAACAAGGCAGTTAAAAAAAGTTATCAAGCCAGGGAAAAGCAATGTAGGATGGAAGGATGAAATGTTAGTGTAAATTTGCATGTGGATTTCATTGGGACTAGGATGATTTTGGATGATCGTACCCTGTCCCAAAAGAATGCAGGAGAAAAGAGATTAAATTAAGAAGTCATGGGAAACAGCTGGGTGAAAGAAAGGGAAGTAAAAGGAAGTGTCAAAAGTTGGTGGGATGTATTTCATAGATCAGGTTAGGAGAAGGAAAGAAGGGATGAGAGTGAAAATTGTAAAGCATAACAATGATCCAGTGCTGGGTGTGTATGGATTGTGCACTGAGGCTCCCAGTCACTGGCTCTTGTTTCACATATCTTATAGGCAGAGGAGGCTTCAGAAGACTTCTCCTTTACAGATCTCTGAGCCATAAAAGGATCAGCCCCATGAGATATGCTGAGTCCTTCTGTCTCACAGACAGCAAGAAAAACTGCCCAAGGATACTAACCAGAGTCAACAAGGCAAATAGCAGGATCATGGCTCTGGATCACAGGAGAGTAGTCTTTAACATGTTTAAGGTCCTACTTGGAAGAATACCATGGGAGGCAGTTCTGGATGGATGCAGAAGATGGATGCACAAGAGGTAGATGTTACTCAAGAGTCACCTCCTCCAGACTTAAGTATGCTCCATCCTTGTGTGTAGGAAATCAACCAAAAGTGGCACAAGTCCACAGGGTAGTCCCAATTAAACTCCAATTAAACATAAAAAAAGTGGTGTTTAAGAAAGAGGGGGAGAGTGGGGACAGGTGACCAGGAGGAAAACAGAGCCACTGTCTGAGCATGCAGGCACAGGTATAGGAAAGCCAGAACAGGGCAAACAAAGTATGTCGAGGGACATGTAGAGCAGCAGGAAATGCAAGCAAATCAGTGTCAAAAGGAAGCCCATAGAATGTGGCTCTGCTGTTGAACACAGCAGGCAACCTGGTGACAAAGGATTAGGAGAAGGCATTCAATGTTTTCTCTACCTTGCTTTTTACTGCTAAGATTTGCCCTCAGGAATCACAGCCCATGAAACCAGTGTGGAGGTTTGGAACATTGAAAACTAGACAAGTAACAAGATAGAGAACAGTTAAACAAACTGAACACACACAAATCCAATGGATCTGATGGAAAATATGAGGTAATCTCATCAAAAATGCCGAGGGAGCTTGCCAATGTCACTGTAAAACCAATCATATCTATCTTCAAAAGACCATGGTAATTGGAGGAAGTTCCTGCAGACTGGAGGAAATTAAATACTGCTCTACTCTTCAAGAGAGAGGAGTATCCAGGGAGAGAGAGACTTGTCAGCTTCCCTTTGATGTCTAGGAAGGTTATAGAGCAAGTTCTTCTGGAAAACATTTCCAAACTTATTAAGGACTAGGTGATTGGCAGTAGTCAGCATGGATTTACAAGCAGCCAGCTGTGCCTGCCAAACCTCAGAGCCTTTTCTGATTAAACAAGCGACTGAAAGGACAAAGGGGAGACCTACATGGGGGTTGGTCCTTTTGACTTTAGTGTCATCTCCTAGAACATCCTCACGGACAAACCTTTGAAGTGTAGACTAGACAAATGGACAGCAAGATACATTGAAAACTGGCTGAATTGCTGGGATCAGAGGGTTGTGATCAGTAGTGATCACCCTAGCTGGAGCTCAGTCATTAGTTGTGTACTCCAGGGGTCAATACTGGGTCTGACACTGTTCAACAGCTTCATTATTACCTGGATTATGAGACTACCTGTACCCTCAGCAAGTTTGCTGATAAAGAAACTGGAAGGAATAGCTGATACAACGCAGACTGTACACAAGGAGAAGGAGAAACTAAGGCAGCTGGGACTGTTCAGTATGAAGATGGGAAGGCTGGGTAGGATCTTATCATGTGTATAAATTCCTGGTTAGGGAATTGAGGGAAAGAACACAGAGCCAGACTCTTCTCAGTAGCCCAAGGACAGGACAAGAAGCAATGGGCACATACTGAAACACAGAAAAATCTGTGTGAAGATCAGGAAACACTTTTCTTACTGTGAAAATGGTTGAGCACTGGCACAAGTTTCCTAGAGAAGTAGTGGGGTGCCCATCCTTGGAGATACTTGAAGCCCAACTGGACACAGACCTGAGCAACCTTCTCTAGCTGACGGTGCTCTGAGCAGGAGGGTTGGGTGACTTCCAAGGGTCCCTTCTAGTCTCAACTACTCTGTCTTGCTGTGACACAAGCATCACATGTAAATGAACCTGCTTTCCTTAGATTTCCTCTTGAATATGGAAATCACATAAAAGATGTCACAGCAACAGGTTCAGTCACTTCCTCCACCACATAGTGGGTTTATTGCAGTTTTAATACAAAGACTTCCAGAGACTAGGTTATTAATGAAACATGCTGATGAGCTGCTATGCTAATGAGTTGAAGATCTCATTGACACAAGTCAGGTATATTAACATTGAATAGGACAAGTATCTCCTGAATTTAGGAATGTAGAGGTCACATTCATTTTGGAGGAGAGGCTTGAGGGCCAATATCCCACACAGAGCATATAATCAATATATGCTACACTTCTCCTGTCAGGCAGAAGACAGTAGGAGTTTGAAGAGCCAGTTAGAGGACTGCCTTCTCAAAAAGAATGTGTAAACTCCTCTTGGCCCTAGGGAGTTTCCTTTTTATAAATCTGGTGATAGCATTTCAGTATCTTTTATGATACCTTGACTTGTTTCTTTTTCAGCTGAACAGGGTTTATTTTGGAAAGCACCTCTTTGCAACAATGACTGTGTGCACACAATGTAAAACAGTCTACAAATATGGAAACTGGGCACAAGCAGATCAAAAAGGGTGTTTTTCCACAGATATTGGGGTACCCCTTGGACCTTGGCTCCAGAAGAATGGAAGTGCTCATCCTACCTTCTTCCATTTTTAGAAAAACTGATCCCTAAGAAGCATAAGCCCATTCCAGCTCTCCAGGGTGCTTAAATGAGCACTGTATGGGAACATTAACAGCAGGATTCCCCAGGGGTTGCCTGTTTACACTGCAAGTCTTCATATTAGTCAGCCTACCAACAATCTATTCATTCTGTTTCACATAAGCCAGCAGTGTTCTTCCATGCACAGAGAAATAAACACAATACAAACATTGCCATGTTTTTTACGACTTTGATCATTGACACATTAAAGGCATTTTCCAGGAGGACTCACCACACAGAATCTTTTGTAAGTCTGGTGTCCACTTTTCCTTCGTCATCCAGAAAGAAGTCCATCCGTAAATTGGCATTGTTATCATGGGCAGAAGAATAGTTGGTAATGAGTCTTGCAGGTATCCCCAAGCATCTCAGAACTGTGGCAAAAACAGAAGAGTGATGAGAAGGACAAATATGGAGACTGCGTTCATGGATGACAGGGTGAGAGGACTGAAATAGTAATTACCAGAACAAAATGGGAAAACTCAGTCAAATCAACCCAAATAATTCCTTCTATCTGATTTATATTGCACATGCTAAATATTTGATTTGGTCCCAAAATTATGAGTGTTAAAGACAAATATTGGTACAAGGGTTATAACTGAAGCATCTGATTACTAATAGTTTCAAAGCAGCTTTGCATAGTAACCACATGGTGGAATTTCAGGTCAAATCTGGGTGCAATGGGTCAGCTGTATGACCAAATGTGATACAAAAGAAAAGAAGTTTGAGCTTGCAAGAGATGCACAATATATGAGGTCTCTTAGCATCAGTAACTTGGGAGAATTATGAGACTATGGTAAAAAGAAAATTAATAGAAAGTATCTCCTTTTAAGGAGATCTTATTTGGAGTTTTTCTGTTTGATGTCTGCTGTCAGACAGGATCTGGAGGACACAAAGAATAAAGTAGAAAATTACTGTTAACAATGGGGAAAAGCTGCATTATTTGCAACTGAAATGACAAGGTTTGAGAATCTGAATAAAATGCATTACATAATTCATATTGCCTGCCAAGTAACAGCATTTTATAGTCAATTGTCCCTTCTTTCATTAAGACCTTAAAAGAAGGATCAAAAAAATAGCCCCTAGCCCACACTCTCACACCATCACAAAATAGCACTGATGACCCTTCTTACCATTTGACAAGTGGTAAATTTAAGAGATGTGGAAAAACTCTGGAAATGCTACAGCTATGTCCATAATCTGAAACAGTGCACCAACAGGCTTCTGTGTTTGTTGTATAGTCTGGCAGATAAATAGGCATGGAGCACATCCCCGGGCTAGGGGAACGGGTCTGTGGGGTGACACATCATCTCAGCTACTCCAGATTACATCTTTGTCTCAGCCCGGAAAAGGTCCTGGCTTTCAATTTAGGGGCCAACATGGTTCTGCAAAAAACAGAGTGTGAGGGGTTTTTGGTGGTTGACAGGGTTTGTTTTGGTTTTTTTGGTTTTGGTGGGGTTTTTTTGGTTTTGGTTTTTTGGGGTTTTTTTTTTGTTTGTTTGGTTGGTTTTTTGTTGTTGTTGTTGTTGGTTTTGAGTTTTTAAAGATTTTTTTGTTGGGTTTTTTTTCAGTTTTTTGGTTGTTTTTTTGGTGGTCGTGGTGGCAGTGGTTTTTGGTTTGGGGTGGATTTTTGGGGCGTTGTTTGTGGGTTTTTTTAAGGGAAAAGATTTTTATTGAAAATTCTATTTAAAAATAGTTCCAATGCTGCAGAGTTGAACAGCCCTGCTGCTACTGCTGGGTTTTGTATATTCATTACTGTCACTACTGTGACTCCCAATAAAGTGTAACACTGCACATTCATTTCAAATTCCTGGATGAAAAATTACCTGGATGCATCCAATACCATATGTACCTATTGATTAAACTTAATTCAAGTGCCTTCCCAGGCTTCCAGCACATGAGCCATCAGGGCTCATTGGAAATAATTTGTCTGACAATTTCAAGATTAATGACCATTTTTTGGAATGTTTTAGCATTTTTAACAGATGAGTATCTGGAGTGTACAATATAGTGACCTTGGAAAGCTGGACTGGTCACAATGATAAAACATTGACAGATGAGAGAGACTCAAAACCACCTCAAAACAACCCTGAGAGTTGCACGTGATTGTTTGGACCTTCACTGTCCCCTGTGCAGTGGTCAGCAGCTGGATGTGTCAGTGGCCATCATCAGATCACCCAATACTGGACAATATTTGCGTTTCATAATGCTCAACAAACTTTATACTTGCAGTGCAAAGTGCCAGGTCTCTGACTTGACTAACTTAGTCAGCAAACCAAGGCAAGTTTTGCCCCAGATAAATACGCCTCTCCCTTTAACACAGCAGGCTCCAGGCTCTGCTGCATCGCCCCAGTTTCACAGTGGCCTGCAGGCAAATTACTGCATAGTGGTGATTCAGGGGAAGTGTGGGGGGAAGGTGGGAGAACTGGTGTGTGCGTCTGCCTGTGATCTAGGGAAATCCAGATAAGGCAATGGGCAGAGAAGACAAAGTGGCCCATGGAATCCACTGCAAGGAATTGCATCCATAAGAAACATTTGCATGAACTTTTTCAAACCCATTGTGTGAAGCTCAACATAACCAGGCAGTGTGCACTCACAGCCCAGAAAGCCAACAGCATCTTGGGCTGCATCTAAAGCAGTGTGGTCAGCAGGGAAAGGGAGGGGATTCTGTCCCTCTGCTCTGCTGAGACCCTACCCTGAGAGCTACCTCCAGCTCTGGGGTCCCCAGCATAGGAAGGACATGGACCTGTTTGAGCAACTCCATAGGAGGCCACAAAGTGTGTGCCTGTGCATTAGCAGATGATGTTGTTAGAAAGTGCTAGACAGTCAAAATAGGGGACTAATCCAAGGCTGCTTTCCCCAGTGGTTTTTATGACGTGCAACATTCTGCTTACTGCAACACTAGAACTCTAGTTTGACCAAATGTGTTTAGACTTAACCTTGTAGTGCTAGACAATTCATAAACTAGGCCGTTGTTTATTTTCTCCATTCTTCTGGTTCATGAACTCTACATAAAATGTTAACAGTGCTCAGTTAACAGATGCAGGGACAGTGCAGCTCAATTTTCCTAGGACCAATACTCAGTAGGTAAGTAAAGATTTGGCCTTTCTGGAGCAGAAACATGTCCCATACTGAGTATTTATTCAATGTTTTAGGTCTAGACAACAAGCAGTCTGTCTAAGAATTCATGACAGAAATGTGGACTGTGCTGAAGGACTCAACTTTCATACAACCTTACCCTCGTGAGTCACTGAGTACATTTCACTGAACCAATAAATAGTTGACAGATTTGTGTGGAAGAGCAGCTGACCTGAAGGACACACCAGAGGTTTATTTAAAGACCATCTATTTCAGCCATGTATTTTTAAGTACCTCTAGTATTTACTCCTGAACAGCACAGTGCAAGGAAGTATTTTAGTTAGTTTTACCTAAAAACTCTGTTAAGCAGGAGCCACATAGCAGCTTGGAGCTTTTCTCACTGATACCTACATGTGTTGAAGACACCAGCAAAAACCCAGCACTGGCCATATCGGACAGGTTGCTTAGAACTGTAGTACTCCAAGAGAATGTCCACACTTCCCGTCCAGGCTGAAGGTGCAACACCATAATCGTACGAATTGTTCCAGGATCCAGCAATCACACCGTCATCATCCCTGGAGTTAATCTAAAATCAAAGGAAATGAGCATTAGAGATGTCAGAGCCTGAATAACAAAAAGCTCTTTAACTCAGCAAACCAAAATATGAGAAAGAGTGAATATAGCCAAGTTTAGGCTAGAAAGTAAGAGAGAAGTGTTTCATTATGAAGGTAGGGGCATAAGTAGGACAATCTTGTTAAGGGCCATGGATTCTCCATCACTGAACAATTCTGAATGAAGGTCAAACACTTAAAAATAAATCTGAAATTAAATCACCACACTGAGTATCCATGTTGCCAGTTAATAACTTTTATTAACATTAAACATGCTTATGGTTGTGTATTTTTAATAAACACAATCAGTTTTATACTGGTAGGCAAGTCTCAGAAATATTAAGCTGTATGCTTTCCATCATCTGTTTTTCTGTCCAAATCAGCCCAGAGATTTTAATAAAATCACTCCTGATTTACAACAGATTGAGAGGAGAACCAGTCTACTGTTTTCAGAGTAGAAACTAATTTCTTTGGTCTGGCCCACATGAAAACAAGAAGGAATTTGCTGTGTAAGTTTTCCTCTGGTAAGATTATACAAAGCAAGGAATTTTGCTGACTAATGGCTATACTGATAGGCATTAACGAGCAATACATCTCCTAGCTGCAATTTGAACCAAACCAGTTGAGGCTGTGCAGAAAGCTCATTCATGCTGTACCTTTTAATTATGCTAATGTGGAGCAGCTACACGCAAGCCAAATAAATCACAATTCTCATTTAAAAGCTTTTGGCTGCATTAACTACTCTTTTATAATTAGAAAATCGACTTCCTGTGAACTCTAGGACTGAACTGAGATAAGTATTCAGAGTCATAACCAATGGGTTAAGAGGTTGTGCCCATCTCACCAGTGTAGGAAACACGCCAAGAAAAGAATCACTTCAAGGACAGGACAACATGATGATCTTCACTCTCTGCTCTGACTGTAATGAGTGGAAGAAGAGAGGGACTCTACCTGCTCTGCTGTGCCAGAAAGCCTCAGAAGGATTCCAGCATGGGGGGAGCATATCTTCAGACAAGCTCAACTCTACCACATTTCAACTTGATCAAGAATGAGGTTAAGTAACACAGGTGGGATTTCAGCATCTCTTGCCCACTTATTACTCAGGTCCAGATTTCAATGACCAAACCCTCTACCCAGTTATGGCCCAATTCTGCAGATCAGCCCTAAAGTCTATTGAGTCCTGGATTTCCAATGGTGAACTCCTCCATTTCTCTAAAATGTTGAGTGGCTCAAAACCCAACTAATATCCAAGCCCTATTTGGATTCATAAACTTTGTTCAATTCTGTCCTGAGGACTTTCACAGTCCTTACATGAGGGACTTTTGCATCTTCTAGTTCAGGGATGAGGAAACCACATTTGATTCTTTCTTCTATCCAAAGGTCCAAAGCTGTATTTCTAATTTCTCGGGTGAAAGAACTAACTAAAATGTTAAAAGACAAAGAGAAGCAGAGGTGTTCTCAATACTTCTTGCTGAAGCTATTCTATTTAGCATGCAAGATTGAGAGGCTGGAGATTCCACTTCAATGTCTTCTAAGACAAAGAGCTGCTTTTCTTAAAGCCTGGGCAAATTCTATAACAAATGGGTTAAAGGATCATCTATCTCCAGCAGCCACGTTTTGTGGACAGTCTATTTTAGTAGCTGGCTCAGGAGAACATCTAATTACTCCAGCTCAGTGACTAGAGTCTTATTCTGGGAAGCAGAAAGCACCAGTTCAGACCTCTAATAAGGCAAAAGAGAGGACTCAGCCTCTGACTTCCACAACCTGGATGAGTCTAGCATCTTGAATATTAGGGATGGGACTGTTCTTGCACCCATAGCATGATTCCTGGTGCCTGGCAACTGGAAAGAATGGAGGTCTGGATAGTCTCCTCAGTTATTTTAGGTACTTTCATTCTGACTGGGGTATGTTTTGTGGACCTCATGTTAAAGAGGACAGTTCCCACAGTGTTTCCCTCTGGGGTCAAAGCAGCCCACTTATATGACTGTTCTCAGCTGGATTAGGTCATTGGGGCTTGGATCAGACACAACAACAAACACCATTGCAGTGTTCTAAGACTCCATTGAGGTTAGTGCTGGAGTCCACATAAAGTCCCTCTGGTCCCCATCCAAAATTCCACCCATCATGCCACTTTATTATCCATAGCAGAAAAGGCTTTCTCAATTATATTAGCTACTGGAAAATGAGCACATTGTCACATAAGAATCACTTATGCCTGGAGTGAAATGTCTAAAAGTGGCTTTCCCACCAGTGAGGCACAATTCTCAGGAAAAGGCAATAAGCCAACAGCAGTTGCTTGAACCTTAGTGGAGAGAAATAAAATGTCAGACCCCAGAATGGACAATTGTCAGAATGGACAACTGATCTGTTGTGTGTTGTAGAGAGCATGTCAGGGCAAGAGGGACAGTTAAATCAGCACAGTTTTGATTTATGGGTCCTTTCTGACACATATTAGGCATCCATTACCTACCACTGCTGAGGCAACACGGCAGATTTTGATTGGGTTTCCACGACCAGAGAGCTCCAGTTCTGCCTTGTCCATCAGGAACAGGCAAGCATCCAGAACGTTTTCTTCAAACTTGATAAAAGAAAATAAAAAGGGACACAGGGGAAAAATTGACTCACTTTTTATTCTGGAAAGAACAGGCAAAGCTATTTTTCCCTGTTGTTGTAATTGCTGTTCAGTTTCAAAATTAGCTGGTCACATCAAAGCTCTGTGTTTAACAATAGAAATTTTCTTCTGGAATAATCACCCATGTGTGGGAAAAAAAATAAAAATGTGAGAGTCTGTGAGGGAAGAGAGTGTAATTTTCAATTCAATCTCAGTCCAGTTTCTAGAAGGTTGAAATGACAACATAGACTTTGTGACAGGACATGAAATTTTAAGTGCTAACAAGTATATAATAGGAGGGTATATAATAATAACTACAAGAAGCTTGTCTACTTGCAAAGGACTTTATGTCCTTCACAGATTCCAGACCTGCTAATTCCAGGGCTTCTCTGATACAGCCAGTGCATTGCTGAGAACTTGAACAATAAGTGGTTTGCCAGTGGTAATTTGAAGACACTTATATTTCAAAGTTATTTTTTAAATCTGTTTAAAATTGACAAACCAAAAGCTTATTATATAGATTAATCCTGGTCTAAAAAATTTAGACATCAAAAATACCAAGTGACCTAAAGCAGTCTTCTCCAAAAATAGAGTGAAAAGGTACATTTTTTTCAATCTAGCATGAACAAGTACAAGAATGAATTGAGGGCAGAGGTGTCTAAATAGACCAGAAACCATTTGTCACAGAACTTGCCCTGCTATGTATTTCATTTTCCTCAGAAGAAACTGCATAACAAAGGAAAATACCTCTCTCCTCTGGAAAATGGCAGCAGACAGGAAATGCACAATAATAAAACAAATACCTTCTAGATACACAAACTTATATTAACATTCAAGGCTGTGACAGAAACTTCATGGTGTTAGGTTTTATGTTCTATGCTTTCATCCTGAAAGATATGATTCATGCTAATAGGATTTTTGCTCTCAAGCTGCTACTAGAGCTGGATTGATTTCCTAACTCTCAACAGCCTGGTTTAGGGATCCTTGGCAGATAAGGCCGTCCTGAATTTCACCTCCTGAAGAAAGTGAGAAAGACCCCAGATCAAACTGCTGCTTTGGCAGTCTGGGGAGAGGAGAATGAAGAGTGAGGTCAGAGAGCTGAAAAGGAAGCCCCAAAGAGTAAAGACTGCTGCTGATACAGCAGGGAAGATGGGAGGGATAGAAGTGACATCCTAGACACTGAGCTCTGGCATAAACCAAGAAAGGGGAAGCACGATCGTGTTTCACCATCTTCAGCCATTTCCTGGCCAATCGAAGTCCTTTGCTTCTGCCTTGAGGATACCACTGCCATATGGATCCTTTTCAGCAAGCATCCTCCAAGGCAGCACATCTCTCTTATCATCACCCACACTTGCACTGAATTACTTTCTCTGGAGCAGATATTCACTAGTGATCACTTTACAGTCTGAGCAAAACCGAATTAATGGTGTTTGGGAATAGGGAAACAAGGATCAGTGTTTCTCAGAGACCTACTACTAGTATTTTGTCATTACTGGGAAGCTGAATAATTGCATATCCCAGTACTCTCTACTGGGATGTGATGCAAATAATGTCAGGTGAATAACTGTGCTGTGGAGAACCTTTTTCCCAAGGAAAATCCTTGCAACAGAAAATGTAAACTCTGGGCCCTTGCAGCTGTCATTCCGGGCTCAAATTCACTTTTCTTCTAGTCTGGCCCAACAATCTTTTACCAGGATCAAAATCTGCTATCTGCACTTCAATTAATCAGGCCTGGGTTAGATCACTAAGAGGTTTACCCTGCAAATTAAACTTTTCTTATCTACAGTTTATGAGACACTGTCAATCTTGCCAGTGTATACAGAAAGAATAAAGAGGAAATAAATAGCTATCAGGGTTGTTGCCTTCCACCTTAGCATTTACAAAGTGACATGAATGCTAGTGAAATAGCTGGATCAACAGGGAAGAGAGGACAAGCTGCAAGGGCTTACACTTTGGAGTAGTGTAGGATGCAGAGTAGCCTTAATGCTAAGGCCAGTTTTGCCCTTCTTGACTATTAAGGAATTTTAAAAATAATTAATCAAATTAAATCAGTTTTCTGCCCTCATTCTTGGCAAGAAAATCCTACCTAGAGGGAAGTGGAATAGAAAAATAGCAGTTATAAGGCTTAACATCTCTGAAATATCAGAGGAGCCAGAGAAATAGTAGGCAGGGCAGCTAGAACAGTTGGGTGAACCTGATTCAGACACAGTCCCTGTCTGTTCCATTGAAGCTGAAATGAAAATAAACCTTTTTCAGGAGGAAGGAACTGTGGTATAACCACCTGGGAAAAAATGCAGGTGGAAAATAAGGCACGAGAAAGCACCCAGGTGAAGTGCACAGAGACATGCCTTGTGTTACAGAGCAGCACATGTAGCTGTCCTGGGCATCCACCTGCATGCTAAACTGTTTCCAATAGATGACCTTCCATTTAAACCAAAGGAAAGAGGCTGTATCACTTTTTGCACTGGTTGACTTGAGGCTGTGTTTCTCACAGTCAGTTGCAGGCTGAGATGTGATCTCATGTTGCCTGTGGTCTGACCTGACCAAATGCATGTGCTGTAGAATTACATGGGCACAGTTTTTTGGGTTTCCAGGCTCAAGCAGATCAATGTGTGGACTTGAGAGAAGCCATGATGGCAACGGAACTCTATGTTCACTTGTTTTCATTTCTTCTTCGCACAAAACCAAAGTCAACATTAAATGATAGATATAGCATCCAACTTCTGACATTTTTCAGCTAGAGAATTCCTATGTGCCTAGATTTCTTCCAAAGCCAAATTTCCCCTGGATCCTCCATGGAATTTTCTGAGTGACTGCCTTTTGCACTTTCTTAGGAGGGATCACAGTCATGTTACAAGGAACACCTCCATCCTCATTCATTGCAGCCATGTTTCAACTGTTCTGGGTTTTTCTCTTCCTCTGTCCACATTTCTTGCCTTTTTTTCTCTCGTGCTGATGCTTCTCATTACAGACAACAGATTTGAAAACCATCTCCAACCAGTTTTGAACTCTATGCTCCTTTTTAATTCACAACATGGATTAAAGCTTCCAGCTGTCACTGTCCTAAGTAACTTTTTAGCTTAAGAACATTACCATGCACTAGTCTATCTGCATTTTTGTATATGAACATGTACCTTTCACCTCTTTGACTCTGTGTGGCCTTGTGCTTTTTACTTACATGTGGTAAAGGGCTATATATCATAAATATAAAAAGCATAATTGTATGATATATCATAATATAGGCCTTTCTGCTAGTGCTTTTACTCACAGAAATGATGCTGTTTTTAACATCTAGGATTGCCAAAAATGTGTCTTTAATGGTTGGAAATGGACAGGGTAAGATCAGGAGCACACTCTCCTCCCTTTCACTGAAAGCAAGGGAACCAGAAGAATATTTTTCTGTTCCTTTGAAGATTGGCATGTCTGTTAAACCCCTACAAAATAATTAATTCCATTAAAGCTCTTAGCTTGGGCCTGTTGAGATGCATCTGCCACACTCAGCTTTCACATGGGCAACCAATAGCAAAAGATGCACCACAGCACGGGGTGAAAATCAGGTCCTCTGATTTCAACCAACACAGGAATTTCCATTTCCAAAGTACATGACTAAGGACTGTGGAATGGCCCTAAGCTCCCAGGCAGAACTACCTCCTAGCAAAACCAAATAAATAATGCAGTTTCTCGAGGAAGGCTGGTATTTGTGTCAGGAAGATGCCAGAATCCCAGAACATAAACACCTCAGACCAAGCCACCATAGGCCATAAATTTAGCATCTTAGGACATAAATCCAGTATCTGGTTTAAGCAGCATCTTCCACCTCCAGCTGCTTATTCCCCTCTCTCCCTCCCCCTTACATCTGTCATGGAGTGAATCCCAAATCTAGGAACAGAGCAAACCCAAGAAATTACACAGGGAAAAAAAAATTAAAAAAATCAAGGAGATGCTTATTCAGCTAGATCAGCTCTCCAGTCTGAGTCACTGCATGGCTGCACAAGTGCTTGCAGGGGGAAAGAAGGGCCAGGAGGGGGCATTTTTGGTCAGCTTACATGCAAGCCCAGCTTTGGCCTCAGGAGCTGGTTCCACATCTCTTATATCAGAGGCACCAGCAGTTTATAGAATTTCTTCACCGCTCCTTATTTATGGGTTGTTTTTGTCACAGTCAGGAAACCAGTCAGACCCTGCAAACAACGGCACTGACACAACCAAAGGAATGGTGCAGAGGCAGGAACTCCCTAATGCAGTGCTGCCACAGGGAAAAAAAGATGAAATTGTACCCTTAAATTAGGAAAAAAGAGAGATGTGAGTTCAAAGAGCTCTCCAGGGCAAGCACACTGGCAATCCATCCTGCTCAAGCTTTGAGGTGGTATTTAGCTGAGGGAGAGAAAGCAAATTGTAAGGACCCTTCTGCTAGGCTGTGCTAGGGAGATACCACAAAAACTGAATGGTTCCATCACCACAGTAGTAAGGAAATACCTTCTTAATTGTGCTGTTGTAAAAATCAACAGATGAGATGAGACAAATTCACCATGTCCAATATCTATGTATTGGAGCCCCTCTGAGTGACAGCTAGGGTTATAGCTTTGCTACAATTTCAGTTGTGCTTGGCAATGCCTTTTTCCCATTCTAACACAATAAATTAATTCTTCCATCCCATGGGGATTTTTAGGCTGGGTAGCTCTTACGAGAAAGTTGAGGTAAAATAGGCAAGTAAAAAGTCTGAAACAAGGGGTAGTGGTTTTAAACTAAAAGAGGGTTGGTTTTGATTACATATAAAGGAGAAGTTTTTTTCAATGATGGTGGTAAATTTCTGGAACAGGCTACCCAGAGAAGCTGTGGGTGGTCCATCCCTGGAAGTGTTCCAGGCCAGGCTGAACAGGAATCTGAGCACCTGGTCTAATGGAAGGTGTTCGTGTCCATGGTGGGGTGGTGGAAACAGATGATCTTTAAAAATCCCTTCCAACTCAAATTATTCTATGATTCTGTGTTATTGAAGGCCCACCAATACCCCACTCCAGCCTGGTGAAGGGTGTCTTCCCCAGACTGCAAGAGACCACTGGAGACTGATGATATCAAGCCCAGGCAGAAAAGGGAGAGAGAATTTAAAACTTTGGAATTAAATACTACTTTGTCATGGGAACCTTGTGACTATCTGATCCCCAAGAAGAACAGAATTATTTCCACCAAGTTGCTAAAGCTAAAAAGAAAAATCAAAAAGCAATACAACCTGTTGTCAAAAAATGAAAAAAAGCCAAAAAAACAACTCTACCTTTCATAAATTGATTTGATCCTGAAGCAACAATAATGCAGCAGCAGAAATACCTCTGCCCTGTGGAAACCTCAGCTAATGATTATAACTTCCAACAGGCAGCTTCTTAGTATCTGAAATATGCCCCTGAAACAAGGTCTTTAAATATCAGCTATTATAGTATTGCTTTTCTGGATTAGGCATATACCCACTTCATGCAATTTTAAAATGATACCCCTTATCTTTCTGAAGGAGAAACCAATAATGCATTCCAGAGCCCACAGTCTCAGCCACAGTCTGGTGTCAATTAAAATCATTTGCTGTCCTACTGGGAGCATCCAGAGGAGATCTAAACAGCTCACCTGCCCATAACTCCAGCTTCTTGATTTTACATCTTCAACGTTTCCATGGAATACAATACCAACATCATTCAGGACATATTCTTCCCTTTCTTTCTCATCATCCAGGTACACAGCATCCACTGCATTAGTTTACCAAAAAAATATTAGTACAACTGCCTAATTTTCACATAGGACAGATAAAACATCTTAGCATATAATACATTAATCTTTGGTGAAAAGTACCCCTCTTGCATCAAACAAAACATTACTTGCTTCAACAGAGTACAAGGGTAAGGAGGTGGCCATCCTAGTTAGGAATATGATATACAAATTAAAAACATGCAAGATGGAAAAGTGCTGGCTGACAACTCCTGCCAGTTTTCTCAGGGCTCTGTAAAGTATGATTAAAATGTCACATCTCATCAAGAATTTTATGATTAGTGTGTGCAACTAATTTAAAAGTTGGAGCACCATGACGCAATTCTACATCTATACAAACAGATCAAAGAACAATTTCAAACCTACTAATGTTAATGGAAAACAGCTCAGGTCAAGAGATCTAAAGAAAAATCTGTAGTAGTGCATTAAAAAAATGGAATACAGTTTTTATAACTTATTGAGAGAAAGGTTTGATTGCCTTTTCTGTGCATTAGTTATTGACTGGAGTATCCCTTCCCCACATAGCTTGACTGACCAGGTAATACGAGGAGAAATTCATATTCACAAGTGTCTAAGTGAGAACTAGAAGTAATTGCATGAAGACTTTATCAAAACATATACAAAAGGTACATTCTAGACTGAACTTATATCAAAAATCAAGAGCATATGCATACACACTTGTCTTGCAAATATGATTTACATATGTAAATAACTCATTATTAACGTTCATAAGGAACCCTGAATGACAAGAAACCATTCAGACATTCACAGGTAAGTATGAAGCCAGCTGTGATGCTGAGATTCTAGAATAGTTGAAAATTTCTTTCCTGTGCCAATGCTTGTATTTTGAGACTAAAATATACACGTTAACATTTAATAGCATGGAAATTAATTAATTTGAGGAAATCAGTACTGTGGTTCCAGATAGCAAATTGAAGGAAATTTCCAACAGTTTGATATGAGCAAGTACAAAACTACACTCACTACTGTCATAGTAGATTTCTTCAGCACCCCATTACAAATTACTAGAGGATCATTTGACTTTTAAAAGCCTACTGATTTGTTCTGTTTTGTTGAAATGCAAATCAGATTTGCACTTTCATGTAAACCTCATCCTCAAAAGCTTCTTCATTTCTCCATGAATCTGCAATTTGGCCAAAAATAAGCTAAAACCTGAGCCCACAAAACAACAACAACAACAACAACAATTTAAAAAAAATTGTAAAAATTAATTAAAAATAAATAAAATAAAATAAATTAAAAATAAAATTAAAACAAAAACTAAAAATACATTTAAAAAATAAAAAAATAATTAAAAATATTAAGAAATTTTAAAATTTAAAAATAAAATAAAATAAATTAAAATTAAAAATTTTTAAAAATTGTAAAATAATTCTAAAAATTTAAAAATTGCAAAATAAAAATAATTACAAATATTTTTAAAAATTAAAAATATTACAAAATTTTAAAAAATAAAATTATTTAAAAAATAAAAAAAAATTAAAATTAAGAAACTTAAAAAAATTTAAAAAAAAAAAGATGCTAGAGAAGCAGGGGTTAAATACAAGGAGACTGTATTGCATTTGAGGAGATCAGTGCTTGCTGTTATGCTTTATGGCAGTTGCTGTCCAGGCCCTGATGACTAAGTACAACTTGGAGCAAGCAGAGGAACAGCAGGTTCCACGGAGTTTTATCTAAGGTAGACAGGTCTGAGACCAACTCTTGTTATTTGGCAGGGTGGTATTCACTGCCTTCTAAAGGCAGGGCCATTAAGAAGTTTGTAAGCTTTTCACTACCCATGACCTAAGGCAGTGAAAAGCTGCAGCTGTGTACAAAGTGGATGATCATGGGTTTGCTATATTCAGAGGCTATGAGGTGAAAGAGAGTGCTCAAACTTGAGAGTGAATGAAAAGGCTGCAGCCATTTCTGCAAGCAGGGACTCTCATACACTTATGAAACTGCATATTACGTGATTTTTTTTGTGGTCCAACAAGTTCTGTATAACATCCCACTAAAAATATGGCAGGTGTTATAGATCATATAGGCTCTGTTTCATTAGGCTGGATTTGCCTGATTTGCTCATTGAACGATTATCTGCATTCTTTCACTGAGCACTGGATTTTATTAAAGTCTGTTTATACAAATAGTACATAGAGTTCATTTAAAGAAGGAGAATTCACACCTTCTTCTGTGCAGTTACACATTCAGTGAAGTGTGTGCATATGCCTTCTTGACAGCTGTTGTTTTCTTTTGGGGATTAAAAATACCAACATTGATCTTGCTGGTATCAACTGAGATGCTTATGCTATTTTGAGACTGCATGATCTTTGCTAAATCAGATGAAAATTGATTAACTTCTCTGTCGATTATTTTAAATATTTGTGTTTTTGATAAGGTAAAAAGGTCTTTTGTGTTTTATGGGGAAGCCAGCTGCTTTGATTTTTGACAGCTTTCACTACCCTTGAGACTGTTTAGAAAAAAAATATGAGGCATTTGTGACTACTTTGATGCTAAGCATGCTCTACATAGTGCAAATCCTAATTATTTTCTGCAAGTAGAGGCTCACATCTGACAAACAGAAGAATTCCACAGAAATGTGCTGGGTTTGTTTGTTCTTTTTCTCTAGCAGTTCAGAGGTTTTTTTACTCACTTCTTTTATCCTGGGAATTTACTGAGACACCAGCAATGCTACAAAGAAGCAAATTAGCTTCCATGCTACTCTGTTTGAAGTTGGGGAAGGTGAAAATACACTTCACGTGAAGACAGCACTGCAGGTGAGGAATCCCTTGCTAAAGACATGAGGAGTGCAGAGTAACCCTTTATATTTGGGAAAGGGAATGAGTTTTACCCAGCATGGAGGGACGCTAACCCCAGCACAGCCACCCTGTGGTGCTGGAAAAGCCATTTCTTCATGCAGACAGTGACAGCTGAGCACAGCAGCACCAGCAGACAGGTGGAAGTGGAAGCACCAGGCTTGCCCTGAGCTCCCAGCCTCCCTTCAATGTGCTCCTGAGGGAATCCAGGAATGTGAGGCTGGGCCTCAACTGGAACCCACAGGGCTCATGTTGGGAAGAGGACAGTGCTGTGACAAACCCCAAGCTGCAAGAGGTAAATGCAGTTATCTACAAAAAACACTCTACCCAGGATCAAGGTCAGTATGTTGCCTCGAATAGTTCTAGTACTTGCCTACATTAATGTAGCAGAAGGATGAAGTTCTGTGTGAATTTTGCCCATGTGGAATCTATGGCACAAGCAATCAAATTTAAGATTTACCTATAAAAGTAATAAAATTATTAAAAGTAATAAAAGTTATTGGGCCAGATTTAGATGACTGGTAACATGTGAGATGAGTCCAGAGTCTCCTCAAACTGTATCAGAACATTTAAGCAGAAGAAATATGCAGCTGACCCAATAAAGCTGCAACATATTAAATGGTTTAAATGTAATCCACTTGCATGAGGCTTGGGTAAGTGAAATGCACACCTCAGCCCACAGGGTCTGCAACTTACTCAGCTATACTATTCACCTGCACCTGTGAGAGAGGCACAGAAGTCAGCACAAGGTCTTTTCCTGATAAGCACTTAATGTTCCCCAGCAGAAAGTTGCAGGGACTCAGCACCTGCTTGGAAAGAGCTCACAGCTCCTTGTAAAGCACTCACAGTATCCAGATCAAAGGAGTTCTTCTCTGCTTTCATGTAGTCTGATATTGCCAAGAGTTTAGTTAAATTCCAAGAAGTTATCCTTAACTACTTGCCATTTGTATCTTCTGTTCCAGAACTGAAGAGAGCTCTGCACGCTTAAAAGCACATCTGTTTTATCCAGCTATGTCATCTGGTTGTAGAAAGGATGCTGCCTCTCCTCACAGACTTTACCTTGCTTATTAAGTAATTAAAACTTCACCTGAGTAACTGAAATTTCAATCTACAAGTTAGGTGAATTCCCAGATGTTTGGGGCTGGTGTATATAATTTTGGAGAATCTGGCCTTGTGTCTTTAAAGCATTCTTTGTTATCAGCCTTAAATATAGCTAAAGGGATTGAAATACATAAAAGCATATGATGATTCTGGAAGCAAAGTACTCTGTAGCTTGACTGGTAAAGTATTCAAACTTCTTCTGAAGCAGCAGGACAAAAAAAACAAGCCTGCCTGGGAAAATATGTCAAAACTGAACTATAGTGACAAAAGGAGTAATAAGAAAGGGCACAAATGCCTCTGTCTTAAAGAAAAGCTCATACTGACATATTGATGCTCCTCTGAGATGATGAGTCGGAAAGCTGCACCAGGCTCTAGAGCCAACACTCTGCTCCCTGCTACAACAATCCCCATGCATTCCTGGCATCACTCTTCTCTCTTTTTAATGAGGCTTTTCACTCAGGCTTTTCTGCTTAGCTATTAAACCAGCAAACAAGCCTAGAAAATTTTCAAACTATTGTTTTCTCTGCACTTTAACTGCCTCAGTTTTTCTACCCTTTTGTCATTCCACAGAAAAATCTTTTCCAGCCAGGGGATAAAGCACGTGGAAACAGTCCTTGATTTTCTAACAAAAGGAGAGGAGGGAAAGACAGATATAGGAGCCAATTAGCCCAAACTACCTAGGAGTAAAAGAGGAACAAGAAATGAGGATATATCCAAATCCAAATGAAACAAGCAGGAAATGAAAACCACAGTAGTCAGCAAGGGACAGGACCTGAAGCCATTGAGACACACCTGAAAATGTAAGCTGCAGAGGGAAATGGGGTCCCCAAGTTGCCTGCCCTGGATCTAGGGTCACACAACATGTCTTTGCTGCTCAGAAAATCTTTTTTGCTTTCCTAAGGTAGACTTTTTCCATCAGCCTTGCCAATGCCTGCCACTGGTGGCAACTGCTGTATGTCTTGCTCCCTGTGGGTTTACTCCCATGTTGTGGTTTTTAATCTTGCTGGCTTTTGGACTCATTCAGCTGAGGTGTGAGGGAGGGTGGGCACAGGAGAGCAAAGTGTCTGTATACCATGAATATTGGTGGATCAGTCTGCACATAGAGTTACTGGGCAAGGAGGTGTGAAGTAGGGATTGATTTTCCCTTTTTTCCTCTGACTAACAACTCACATCAGCCTGTGTGGTCCCAGTCACACCACAGTAGGGTAGGCAACCCCCCCACATCACTTCTTGCCTCCACATTAGGACTGCATGCAGTCCTGGCTGGTTGTCTGCTAATCACAAGGCAAACTGAGGCAATTTAAAAAGATTTTCCCTTGGGTTTATACCTTTCCAAAGATGTGCTGAGCCACCGCAGCATCACTGTGCTGGCTGTTAGAACACCCAGGACTAAAACCAAGTAGTGTTCTAACTTTAGGTAGAGCTTTCTACCTTCCCTGACTGAAGCTGTGAGTCTGATGATGCCAAAACAAACCTTGAGAAGTTTTGTCTGCTCACAGTGGATCATAGCTTTGGCAATGTTTCCTCTCTTTCTGTTGCCCACCCTCCAGAACAAACTGTTCGCACACTGCTCTGAGGTACCTCACACTGCTTTCAGAAGTATCTCACAGTGTGGCAGGGCCTTCAGCCCTGCCCTTCCCTCCTATTCCCACTTAACTAACTCCTCTTTATTCAGCATTAATCTATATCTTCTTAAATAATGCATAAGCTAATCATTGCTTATATTCCCTTGGACTAGGGGCAAGTAATGAACCCAGCACAAATCATTCCATGTACTGACAGCAGTGCAGCTGAATAATGGGCTCTACTAATAATGCTAAACTTACTTGTCACTTGGTAGGAGGGCCCTTCTTTGGTACAGGATTATTTGATGCAAATACTGTGGTAAAAAAATGGAAAGATGAAGGAAGGGTAGCAGAAGAATATTGAAGCTAGCTGGTGACCTAAATGTACTGCAATACATGTGATTTGGAGCCTTGCATGTGGCGGAATCTAAGACAGTGCTACACCCTGTCAGAAGGCTGAGCCACTGATCCTCCTTGCCCTCTCCTGAAAGCCAGACACAGAGTTCATTGGGTAAAGTACAACCCTGACAGCATAAAGCCTGATTTCTTCCAAGGATCCTGAGAGATAAAAAAAAAAATTGTTCTTCAACCCACTGTATTATAAAAAAAAGGCTCATTTGCAAAATGTTTTGTTCCTCAGAGAGAGCACCGTTGCTAATTAGTCACCACTAAAAGGGAAGTTATAAGGGCAAATGTCATGTAGCAGCAGGAAGGCACCATCAGTGAACCCACAGCAAGCTGACTCCACCCAGCCTGTGCAGGAACAGCAGCTCCCATTGAATTCCTGCAATATTTTGACTTCAGGTGTTCAGTTCCCAAATGTGGCAATTAGCAATGTAAGACAACAGAGTATGTGAGGCCACCACATCCTGCTCCACACCAAATCCTGGAAAAAAATATGCTTATATTGACTTGTTTAAGGCACACACAGGCACACTGGAGACTCTCAGTGTTGCCTATTCAAGTCAGAGTAAAGCCTCAGAGTGTGTTTACTATGAGAAACGGAGCCTGAGCTGGCAAACACAGTCTTGGCCTCATAAAACTGCAGAATTTAGACAAAATGAAGTCATTGGTTTCCAGCCTGGAACCCTCCTCACACAGCGCTATTCCCCAGCCTGAAAGACTTGACTTTTGGCGGAGTTCCTGTAAATTTTCCAGACCCAAACTGACATGTCTCCAACCTCCTTGGTACCACGCCCCCATTCCTGGACCAACCCACCTAAAACCTGATGAGTCCAGCAGCACAAAGTGCAAGCCTTTGAGCAGGTACTTACGCTGGCACCAGGGATTGAACAAGATGTAGGTGTCGGTCGCTGAATTCCTGCGTGTCCGAAGGATGCCATAGGGAGTCAAGACAGCAACATACAAGCGAAACTTGCCGATGATGCAGGTGGCAGAGGACATGATGGACAGTCGAATGGAGTTGTTTTCCCTGTGGATAACCTTCGCTCCCCACTGACCAGGTTTTAGTGCACTGCCTACTGGGATTGGAATGTAGGTGCCCTTGTTTTGCTGTGGGTAGCGACCTGGAGTGAGAAGTGAAGACAGTTTTTTAATTTTCTAGCAGTCCTCTGTCCTTTTGTTTTATTTTCAATGGAGGTGACAGGTTTTAGTGGGCAAAAATAACCTACTCTCTCATTGCCCCTCACAGGGCCTGGTAACTTGACAGCACAGCCACACAAATACCTGCAATAGCTCCCTGCAGGCAGCCTGTCCCCTCACCCCCACCCACCTCTCTCCAGCAGGCTCCAGTCTCACTGGCTTGAGCACTGCTAGAGCATAGATAGCCCTGCCAGCATGAGAAGGGGCTGTCCAGGCTTTTCTTGCCCACCATTGTTTATCCTAGTGCAGCAAGCTGCACTCCAGCTTGCTCCTTGCCTTGGTGTCAACAACACCAGCTAGACTGTTGGTAAGTTTAGGAGTTTAGGTGAGAGCCCTTCCCCAGTTCAGATGCACCCACCACCCTTATTGCTAGCACACGAGTGCCCTCTGGGGCACAGACATCAGCTTTGGGGTTGTTTAGCAGAGCAGAACCCTGTTCTTCTCTGCACTACTGCACTGCCAAGCAGAGGCCAAGAGCTCTTTCATGAAGTCCACACAGATGGAGGAAACACAAATGAGTCCATATGCAGATACCCAGTGCTCGGTTCCCTCCGAGCATCCACTCCTCAGGTGGTTTAGATTCTGGATGCCCAGAATATAAACCACCACACTGGGACTGAATCACCAAACTTTCTCTCCCAGAAATGGGTCCCAAAGTATGACACACCTCCAAAGTACCTCACGTGAGAGTCTGCCTCATAGTAAGACAAATCACGCCCCGGAGGAGCTTATTTTACTCCGCCAACTCTAAAAGAAGCTAGACGGATAGGCTACATGTAAACATGTACAGTGCCAGGATTCAAAGTTGTGTGAGGCTCCACCCCATGAGACTGAGGTAGAGCCAAACTAAATCTGGAAGCCAACCAGAAGCATAGACAGAAGAGACATTTGTGAGAAGGATGAGTTCCTTATCTCATTCTCAAATCTACTCTTCATTTCATATTTTAGGCTGAAAGTTGGCCTCATTCAAAAATAGGGTAATGAAAAGCAATGATGGCAGACGGAGGGACAGACTTCTATATTTTTCATTCCTACTATTTAAGAACTTCAAAATTAAACTCATTTTCCTGCCCGCTTATTTTTATACTGCCAATGTAGAGATAATCGCAGATCTGAACGCTGCTACATTTTGGGAAAGGACAACTCCAGCTTTAAATCTGAAACTTGCAAGCTGCCACGACATTTGTGTTTCAGAGAAATCTGGGGCTACTGTGCTTCATCCAAGAGGTTATTCTGAGCACATGAATTTTCATTCTGTAGATATTCAATGGACATAAATAACCCACTTTGCCCTGCAGGCCAGGGATGCTGTAACCCATGAAACTCATTCAGATCAGTGAGGAACACAATGGAAGGAAAATACCTACAGAAGAATAAAGGAATAGAATAAGAGAGCAAAATCAATAGAAAACACTAGAAGATAGAGCACTGGACACTTCAAATATAAACCATCAAAAGAAAGCCAGTGTAGAGAGAAGAACCTATAGAGGTAACAGATCTGGGAGCTGAACACATTTTTGTCCTTTGTAGTGCAACTGTCCATGACCCAGCTTGCTTCTACAGTTGATATTTTTCTTCTAGTTTTGACATAATCTTTTTCTAAAAAAAGCAATCCAAACAAAGCAGCAGAGCAAACCAAGCAGTTGAACTGATATCCTTGAAAACTGTTAACAAGTGCTACTTTTAAAAATACCTCCCGTACCTCCTTCAGAAAGGTGGGAGGGGGAAGAGATTACTATTTTAACATGGTTAGGAACTGACATCCTTGTCTTTGCTGGAAGCTGCATGTCGGTGTAGGAGCCTATTGGGGAGAGGAGGAGCTGTGCTCTGGCAGTGACTTTGCACCACCATGTCTGTGTATGCCACGTGTACATGGGGAGACTGCAGAATCACTTCCTAGAAAATCTGCCTATAGGAATCTGATAGGATCTCAAAGAGGCCACAAAAACTTTTCAAGACATCCTTATGGGACCACTGCCACTGGCACCTCATAAGCAGGTTTGGCAAAAAACCATTCTCATTTGTTCTGAAAACTCAAAATCCCATTTTCCCTTCCAAACAAGCAAAGCCACAAGACACCCTAATATACCTTTTGCTTGACAGGACAGCAGCTGTAGTTGCTGTTGAAGGAGTATGCAAGGTTCTTTCAGCCCAGAGCCCCACATAGCTGGTCCCACAGAGTAAGAGGTCACTGCATTAGCTTGCTCTCTCATGAGGAGGTGCTCTGGGGCACCAGGGATGCTCTATATCCTTGCAGACATAGCAGATTTGCCAGGGATGGATATCCTAGAAGTCAGGGTACTTTGCAAGTGTAATAAATAGTAAATACAAGAGAACATTGTTTGCTCCTGAAAGACAATCATGATTTGGTGCTTGCTAATGGTTACATAAATCCTGAACCCACAAGGAAGTTTGGGAAGATGAGCAGAGCCTTCAAGAGCACTTGAGTGAGCAATTTCCAATGTTTTCTTTGAAGAGGGGACAGGTTCCCTAATATTCTGAAATAGAACCAAACTAAACCAAACCAAAAACCAAACAAAACAAAATGCAAATGGAAGAATAGGGGGTGTAAATGAAAGAGTAAGGGAATTGTTACTTCTGTCAGGAGCTTTTGGAGCTGAATTGTAAACACACATCTAGACACCTGACAGCATCAGCCACACTAGTCTCATATACACACATCTGTTGTCTTGATACTTGAGTGCTATAAAGCTGACTAACTTTGGCATTGCATGCTAAGGTTGCTGGCCAAATAATTTTTACATAGGCTCAGTACTATGTTTATCAACGCTGTAGGGAAGTTCTATCAGGATGGCTTGGCCTTTTCACCTTTATCTACATCTTGAGCACACATTTCTGGCTGCAGTGGAAAAGTAGAGCCAGCTTTGGCTCATAGTTGGGATATCTGCAATGTTGGCCCTTCCTCAGAAGGAGTAACATGCAGTGGTGATTTCATTCTCTGGCTGAGTCTCCAAGGAAGAAGATTCAATACTATCCAAAGAGTTATTACCAAAAGCCTGTGAATGCCAAGCAGAGCACTCTCTGAAGGGTCTCTGGTGCTAACCCAACCAATAGAGAGGCAGGAGGCAGTTTGAGTGCATGTCAGAACTGGGACATGTAGACAAGATAAACCCTTTTTATGCTGACAGGAGGGTGCTGACATTATGCCAGTAGCATTAGCTGGCTCAGGATCTCTCCAGCTCTGATTTGCACCATGAGTTGGCAGCCTGAACTATGCTCCACAGCCAGTTCTTTGTGGCTGCCTCACTCCACAGTGTTCACGTTTTCTTTGGGTGTAGGAGGCCCTGGCCTTCACATGAGGACATTTCACAGCCAATTGCTCTGTGGCAGACAAAGTCATTGCCTGACATCATGCTGTTGGGATGTCCCTGTCTGCTCACTCTAACAGCACATGGAAATGGGAAAATCCAGCCTGTGAACTCAGAAAGTCTGGGGGTTCCTGCACTGGGTGATTTTTTTTAATAGGCTCCTTCAAAGATATCATGTACTGAATAGAAGCTACTGACTGTCCTGCCTTTGAAGCAGGAGAGGAGAGAGAACTCACAGTGACCCCCTTTCTCAGGCCTCCAACACTCTGCATTTCAGTGCTAGGTGCTGAGGCACAATGCTGTCAGAAGACATTAATTTTTACAGAAACCTCCCTTGTACAGAACGTTTGATGGCACAAACAAATCTATTTCCCTGATGCACAGTGCACAGGTCTGCAATTCTTTGATAAATTCTTCTTTCTTATCCTTTCTTATTCTACCCTTGTTTCTGTAGCTAACTAAGCTGGGGTCCTAAGGCTCCTTCTCACTTCAGTTGCAACTCAGCTTGACTCTACACTTGAAGTTTCCAGGCACTCAGGAGAAGAGGAGTGAAGTAGCTGCTGTCGCTATTGAAGGAGTTCATAAGATAAATTAAAAATCATCAGTAAAGATCTACATGGCAAAAGGCACCATGACCGCAGCATGTGTGGATGTGGGTATGCATGGGATGTCCCCTGTCACACATAGACACTTTACAGGGACAAAGAGCAAAGTGCAGCATTTGATAAAGCTTGCCAAAATCTATTTATGTAGCAGCAAAATAATAAGCCATCTAAACCACAGAACTGTGGCCACACACATGCGTTCAAATTCAGTTGTTTTCAACATATGCCTTTCCTCCCTAGCATGTCAGCTCTGGGCCCATCAGGCAGGGAGGCAAGCTGTGTTAAATTCTGGGTAAAATTTCCACACCAGAGAGGGATTTACAGCAAGAGAGAGAGGGTGAGAGATAGGTACAGTGAGTTCAGCTGTCAAAACATGAGCAGTCCTCCTCCAGTTATCCAATTCTGCCACTGTACTTTGTAAGTGACTAACAGGAACCAGGGCTTGCTCGGTTCTATTCTCCTCCTTCTCCTTCTCTATCCTGTCCCTGGAAGCTCCTGACTACATGTAGTTTAGTTTTCCCCTTGATCCCCAGTGGACATGCACACTGCTCTGTGTGTGTTTGTGTATGTGCTCATTAAACAGCTCATAAATGCCAGGGCTGAATTAGTGCTGTGCTGTTGGCACAGACACTGGAGGGACCAGCAGGTGCTCTTGGATAGGTCCCACACAACTGAGCTTTAGTTACAGCAGGGAGGAAGGAAGGTTTGGTAGCACAGAGATTAGAGATCTAGTGAGCTTCACAGGGAATTTCCTTCCTGATGGAAGTGGGATACCTCAGAAGAGAAGGAGGTGAACAAAGCTGTATCTCAGTAGCCTTTGTCTTTTTAGGAACCCTCCTTGGAAGATTGGCTTTTCAAGGAGTCAAGTGATCTGTCTCCCTTTGGAGTTGTTGATTACACACAGTAATTAACAATTTTCCTATAAGTTCATTTGTTTTATCTAGATACACACTTTCATATAAAGGGTAACAAATCTATTTCAGCACCATCCATGGAAGTATAATAACTGTGATATATTGATAAATAAGTTTGAGCTGGAAGTCACCAGTACAGCAGAGTAAGCCTTTTGATAGCAAGCAGCCTTGGAGATAGGTGTCAGCATATGGGATTTATGACACGAAATGCAGAATAAAACAAATTAGAAAGAAACAGGAGAGGTGCTCCAAAAAAATTCCAAACAATCAAAAGAAGCAAGAAGAGGAAACATTCTTTTGTTAAAAGCATTACTCTCTAAATCTCTAACGTTTCATCTGAGTTCCTACCACCCTCAAATTCCATTGCCTTCAGAAGTGCTATATACAAACTTGGAAATGTCATAAACACAAATATCTTGAAAGAAGGTTTGCCCATGGCTCCAGTTATGAATCCTTAACATCTGGCCACTCTGTCCCAGCAGTGAATGTTTGTAGTTCTTTACAATTGTAAAACACACATCAGAGCCACACACTTTAGCTAGTAAAACAACTAAAAAATACAGCCAGATTTTATGTGCCACTTGATGCTGCTGAAGCAGTGCAAAAGTCAGACAAATAAAGACTAATTTGCATGAAATACTGCACCCATTGTCACCTCAAGGGACTGCCTCCTCTCTACTCCTCTGGGACCCAGCTGGGAATTCCAGAGGGGAGGAAAAGAATACCCCAATGCCTTTGTTCAGCAAGTGGAGGGGTTTGTTTTTTGCTAAGAGCTGGCAAACAGGTGTCTTGTCTGCTGGGAGGCAATCTCTAGGAAATATGTTCTGCTGCTAATAAATTATTTTTTCTGTGACAAAATGAGATTCCAAGTTTAGACCATCAGGTGTTTTTGTATCTCTGCTCAATTTTTTGTTCTTCTTTGTGAAACAAGGATCTAATAAACTCACAGTGCTAAGTTACCTACCAACACAGTGTGCCCTCTAGACCGGTTAGTTCTCTTGATAGTGCCAAAATCTCCTAAAACATGAAGATCCAAAGTTTTCCAAAGAGCAACTTTTACCCAGAATAAGAATTCAGCTTGACATCCCATCCCTAGTGCTGGGGGACATCTCATGTTGCAGCACCTCTGTTGGCTACAATTCACCCTGCCCCAAAGCTGCTGAGGAGAATAGGTGACAGCAGAGGTAGCAATACTTCCCACTAAAGCAGAATTACTGCTTGACAAAATCATCAAAACCTCAATAATCCTGGAATCTTTCCTGGCCCAACTCTGCTGTGAAAACAGGGAAAGGCAGTGGACACTGTAGAACAGTATGAAGAGCTCCAAAGATTCTGGTGTGCGTATCCTGAACTGGACCTCTGGTTATTTAGTTGAACTTAGATATCCCTCTGACTATAAGTGGGAATTTGGTATCACCTAAATAAGCCATATGGGATCAGCTCTAACATCTTTATGTTCTTAGCTTCTTTGATGTGTTTATAACTATCCCCCTGGAACTGGCTTGGGAAGACTGTGGAAAAAGGAGCAGTAAGTCTCTCCTCTGATCTCAGGTCAGAAGCCAATGATTTATAGAAGCCTGAGGAGAGCATATGGACGGGTGGGTGGGTATCCACACATGCACACGTGTGCAAAGGTGAGAGTAGCCTGGGGGACTGGAATTTACGGCCCTTCCAGAAGTGCGTCAATGAATAAAATGTTCATAATAACATTTAGGGCTAGACCAATATATATGGATTTATGAAGCCATTTAAGGAAAGCACAAATAGACAGCAATTTATGAGGATGTGGGGAAATACATCATTAGAGTCAGGATGCACCATATAAACTCATCAACCCCTCAAGGATTTACAGCCACGTACTGGAAACTACTACTAAAAGCAAGATTGAAGGCTGTATAAGCCCATCTCATCATTCATCTGCTTTTCAGAGAAATCCCTGCCAGTGCAGCAGTGCCAGTGGAAACTTTGCAGCACCCACACCAAACTGGCTGTCCCGGGCTAAGCCTTGCATTATGGAAAATTAAGAGGAACACAAAATATCCCCATCATCACAAAGGTAGGAGTCAGGATGGATCAAGATGGGTGAGGAAGTCCTTTGGCTCTTCTGGGTTCACTAAGGCTCCAAAAAACTGGAATTAATCCCACTGTGGGGAGCTAGATGTAAGTACAGCATCGGCACTTCTCTTGCGGCTTTTTCAACACAATCCCAGACCAATAAAACAAGTTTCACCCAAGTGGTGATGCTCACCTTTCCTCTTGTAAAAGCCAGAAAGTAGACAGAAATGAAGGAGATATGTGGTGACAGAGCAGCTCTCAAACCATAGGTACTGTGGCAGGGCTGACGTTCAGCACAAGAACTGGAATTACATCTAATTACTCTTTATAAGTGGATATTTTTCCATGTGGATTTTTTGGCACATTCATTGTGTTCCATACTTTGGCAGGCAACTATGGTCCTAATTTAATAAAGGACTATGTGCAAAACTGAATTACAATAATTCACATGTTAGCATTTCAGTCAATTTCACCAGGGATGACTCTACAGAAAACAGTCTGTTAAAGCAAGAACGACTTCAGTCATAAGGAACTATCATAGAAGAATGTCTGTAAAAGTGACTTCCAAGAGATTGGGGTGAACTATTTATATATTCCCATATATATACATACATATACACAAATATATATATATATTTACACACACACATATATATTTATTTATACAATTTAATCCCTGAATTCTGTGAAAATGGCATTTAAATGGATAAAGAAGGATTGTAATTAAAGATCATTCTCTGAGCGTTTCAGATCTTGTTTCACATGACAGAAGAAGTATTTGTTCCAGGTACCCTTGATTCATTATCAATTAGAAGGATTAAGCAGTCTCTACTTGCTTTACTTGCTTCATTAATCATCTTTTTAATGATGCAAAAAAAGAAAAAATAGGAGTGAAAAAAAAAGAGAAAGGAAAGAAAATTTTAAGGAATAACGGAAATAGAATAGTTCTGTGCACACCCACAGGACCAATCCATTACAATTGTCACATTTTTCAGGATCAAAATTAGTCTTTAATGGATAAAAATTCTGTGATGGATTAATGTCAACTTGGGGAACTTTCTCAGAGCTGGGAACTAATGACTTCTGAATAGCTTTGTAGACACGGTTGTACAAACTGCCTCCACTGCAGGCACAGCCCTGCAAAAGGAGACTTCAAGTTTTCCCAGCTCCAATTGAATTCCCTGGGAGTCAAGGCCAGCCATTCCTATAGAGTAACTTTGTACCTTACGAGAATAGAACCTTGAACCACTCAAAATATTCTGCAGTTCAGGGCAGCCTGGTCCACATTATTTGGGGAAACATCCACACTCTGGAGATACTCAAAACCTGCTCTTAGGGAAAGACCCAGAGATGCTGGAGAAGCTGGACCTGCTTTGACCTGCTAGAGATGAGACCTCCAGAGGCCCCTCCAATCGAGGCTATTCTATTCAACAGTTCTGCTGTACCATTTGAAATCTACTGTTCAGGCACACAGAGTGCTCCTTGCAAAGGTCATCTTACAACAGCCTGCCAATATTTCTGTGTGTCCATCACTTTAATCTCCTAAGCTCAGCACATTCCTAGGAAGTATAATCCTTTCAGAACAAAAAGTTTCTGTGAGCTCAAGCTGCCTCTGCTGCAAGGCTGTTTTCTGAGCCACTCCCTAGGGATAGCTTCTGCCTGACAGTACCAAAGGGCAGGATTCAGCTTCCCTGCCTTTGGTGCTCTTAAAGCCAGAGTCTGGTCTATGAGAGAGAGTCAAGAGAGGAAGAAAAAAAATCCAGAAGAGAGTTCATCCCACTTTAAGACAGCAGGGTTAAACTCTGCTTGGAGGTGCCTGCCTCTCTCCCTTGCTCACAGGCAGCCTGGGCAAGAGCTTTTTGTCTGGGTTCTGCTGTTCAGGCAGTATGAGAGGTGAGAGCGAGCTCTTCAGGAAGATAAACTGAAAAAAAATGGATGAAAATGGCCACAGTTCCCTCTGACAAAAGGTTTGAGAGCACAGCACTGAGACATTCAGCAGCCAGTTGTCTTTCCTAAGTAAGAGAAATTTCCTTTCTCTTCTCAGCATTAAACATTGGACTCGATACTAAAAGGAGAAGTGGCAAGAGTCAGGCATATAATTTCTGAATTTTCCTTCTCTGCTGTGGACTGTGTTTGTTTTGCTTCCTGTTGCTAGCCTCTGAGAACAAATATACTGCATTTTCACCACATGTTCACAAAGAGAAACATTTGCAGAGTGCTGAGTGTTGACTAGTTCCCAGAAGAGGAGCTTGAACACCTCCCAGTTGAATCTCTGTGAGTTTAAGTCCTCGCAACGTGAGGGCAGTGGTGCTCACAGAAGCAAAGAAAAAACAGGGGAGGGCAATAGCATTGAACCCTATCTTGTATCTGCAGCCAGTTGTAAGCCACCACGCATAGACGCCCATCCCATGTCACAGGAAGGACAGCAACAGTGAAGAAGAGGGAGGGGAATTCCACCACACACACAGGGCTAGCTCCAAAGGAATAATTCAGAGCTGTGTTTATTGCAGAGACTCCCCTGGCTCAGGCCGTATTAACCCCATTCCTACCATGGCTGTAGATGAGAGTATTTTTATCCATACTTAGAGATTCAAGCTACAAACCATGGATGGATGTGTTAGGAAAGAGCAAAAAAAAAGAAGTGAATGTGTTCTCTTAAGTGGATTGTGCAATGTCAAAAGAAGTGTTAATTTTCTTCTTCCAATATAGAATATCTGATTAAAACAAATGCAAACTGCACAGAGTGCAATAAAAACCAAATGTTCCATTTTCCACGTCTTCTTGATACAGCTGTTTGTTTTAAACATACAAAGATTAAGGGAACAATCTTGAATTTAATTAAATCCCAAAAGAACTAATGATATTTATGCATATTAAATTTTTAAAGGCACTTGTGGCTGTTCAGCCAATCATTCACTGGACTGTCATAACATGCCTCCCAACCCTAATTTAAATTAGAAAGAAGAGAGCCATGGAAAAAAAATGTGCAGCCAGTAACATTTTCACTGCACATATGTTTAAGAGATAAACGCCCATCTAGCTTTAGAAGGCAACAAATCTAATAAATGGCCATATCATCATAATTCAATGATGGAAAAGACTCAGCATTACAAGTTTCAGATCTGCATCTCACAGGAAAGTAAATTAAAACATCAATTATAACCTACTTTAAAGGCTTTATAAGGGAAACATTGATGTCTTAGCACAAAACCCCCCAGATTAACCTAGATGAAGCTGGGTATTTCCCAGAGTTGTGTTGTAGGGACCAGAATTTGGTGGGTCTATCTTTGGAGCACAGCAGGAAGCCCTTTAGCTTCTCTCCTTTTCTAGTGAGGTCATGCCTTTCTCTAGTTCCATGCCTTCAGTGAGTCAACAGATACCTTAGGACCTGGGTCTCTGATGAAGACTTCTTAGTGAGAGGAAAAAAGCTCTCTTTCTCTTTCAGCAATAAATCAAGAAAGTCTCTGATATCATCCTGAGTAAGTGTCTCAGCACTGGTGAAGCCACACCTCAAATCCTGTGCTCAGTTCTGGAACACTCACTGCAACAAAGACATTGAGGTGCTGGAGCGTGTCCAGCAGAAGAGCAACAGAGCTGGGGAAGGATCTGGAGCACAAGTCCAATGAGGAGTGGCTGAGGGAGCTGGGGGTGTTTAGCCTGCAGAAGAGGAGGATCAGAGGAGACCTTATCACTCTCTACACTGCCTGAAAGGAGGCTGTAGCAAGGAGGGGGCTGGTCCCTTCTCACAGGTGACAAGCAATAGAGCAGGAGGAAATAGTCTCAAGTTGTACCAGGGGAGGTTTAGATTGCATATTGGGAAAAATCTCTTCACTGAAAGGGTAGCCATGCATTGGAACAGGCTGCCCAGGGAAGTGGTGGAATAACCACCCCTGCTTAGGTATATAGTTTGGTGGTAAACATGGCAGTGCTAGGCTAACATGTAGACTCAATCGTCTTAGAGGTCTTTTATAACCTTAGTGATTCTATGATTCTGTTTCTGGTCCAAAATCACAGTCACTGAACTCTGTCTCTTGTTACTAAGTTACTTGTAAATGCAGGCTGAAAAGTTGCAAGATTCTTCCACCCAGTGTAACTTCCCCTCTTTATGCAATCAATATTTTGCTATCTCAGTTCATGCACTCACCTCTCCTGCCTCAAACAACAGACTCTCTTCCCCACGTCTCCTAAACACTAACAAAAGAGGTTTCCTGTTCCACCTACCTTTCAGCATTGCCATACAGCATTAACCAGATATAAGTTTGAAAGCTCAAAAAAGTACAGCTTCTTATGAAACAGAAACCCCCAGATTTTTCCCCTTCTTCTCTCACATGAAATTTTGCTGATTTTCTCAAGAAAGGATTCAAACCCTGTTTAGAAGAACACTTCCTTGCCTATGGCTAAGCCTGTTTTTATGGTTTATCAATCATAACAGGAAAACACCCAGCGATTAATTTCTGCTGTTTTCCTGTTTATGAGAGACTATTGCTTTGCTGATAGGACACAGCCTTTGCCAGGCACTTACCCATCAAAAACTCCAGCCAGAATTGGTCTGACTGTGGCTGGTAGGGTCGGTTGAAATCAATCTGGATTTGGAAAGCCTGTCCCCGACGCACTATCAGCTTGGGGTTGTAGTACTTATCAGTGTGGTGCTCCTGCTTGTTGATCTCCTGAGGCTCCTTGAACATATAAATATCCACAACACGCAGGTAATCTGCAGAGACACATAAATGAGCAGAGGGGGAAGGAGTCAGTGTGCTGAAACATCAATATTGGTATCAATGTTGTTAGAGGCCCCGTCCTCCCCTTCTCCAGGGAGGGAACACCATGCAACAGGAACATGCTGGATCTGTCTGGGTTTACATGCTCCTGGCTGAGAAGAGGCTTATAGGCAGACACTTCTCTGTCCACCTGCCATTTTCACAGAGGCCAAAAGGCTTATAGTGCATGGTGAGAGCAACCATAGGAAGAGCAGATTGCTAGCTGTTGGAAGCTGAATGGCCCCAAGGAGAGTCTGGACCCATCTTTCCATTGGCACTGGCTTTCTGCAAGTCTGGGCCTTGCTGTTTACCAGAGCAATCAGTGGGACTTCGATTACTGGGGCTTCGTGTCTCCCTTCTTGCAGCCCCTCATTTGTAAAATGCAAATTCACAGGGGCTTTGTGACACTTAAATACCTTGTTTGCAAAATGCTACCAGTGCTGAGAGCTGAAGAGCCTGAGAGGCAGTTAATGATCTTGTATTCAGCTGAGAGCTTGGATTGCCTGTATTAGATAAGGTTTGGGTGTACTGCATGTGTCTTGTCTCAGCTTCTCAGTACACCTCCACTGCTATTAGTGTCTTCTTATGAAAACTAAATATAACATTACAGCATATAATTACAGCATAGAGTTACAGGCAAGCAGCAGTAGGTATCTATAACACACACAGGCAAAGCTTTGCTCCCTTCAGATTCAGGCTGTATAAATGGTTATAGCAAGCTATAAGTAGTTTGTTCAGCAAATGACCAGTGTGGGGTGGCACTGGGATAGCCACAGGCACTCACACTCACCATAAGCTACATGACTGTACCACACCACAAATCTGCAACTGGAGTCTTCTCACACTATGAGAAACCACACGAAAATGAACTGGACATTGTTCTTTCGCCTGCATGCTAGGGACATAATCATGAAACCTCTGCCAGGAGGAGCAGGACCATTACTACTCACCACCAGGAGAGAGATAGCAGAGTAAAGCTAGATTTGCAGCTCTCAGCTTGTCTTTCCAGGTGCTGACAGTTAGAAACAAGCTAATTCCTTCATTTTATACTTAGAGTGGCAGAGCCAAACTCATGCTCTGGCAAAAAGAGCTGCACATTTACAGCAGCTGGTGGAGCTGTGTGTATTTATGATGGTGGCTAATTTGGCTTTCTACAAAGCACACTGTAGGCAAGAATGATGTGCTCAGTGAATGTGGCCCCTTTCACAGAAGCTCAGCACAATTGTTTAATTTGTCAGTTCTGGACAGGCAGCAGAGCTCTGCAGGCAGCACCCTCCCTGGATCAGAAGCATGGTGAGTGTGGTCCTTCTCCAGCTCCAGCCTGGGCTCTGGGCAACAGCTAATGAGAGACAGGGGAGTAATGGCAATGGGAGTAGGTCCCACTCCTGCTTGCATCATCCCTCAGATCCCTATCCATGTCCTATAGGAAACAGAAGGAAAATAATATGCCTGAGGACACAGCATGATAAGGAACCTTTCATGGAAAAGCCCTGCATAACTGAACCCAAAATCATCTGTGTCCTGCTAACCCTCATCTGCAAAAAGGCTAGAATACTCTGTTCAATCCTGAGTCAGGTTTAGAGTCCCATGACAATGTTATTGTTATTCTCTGCTCAATTCACCAGGCTTCTGGAGTAACTTCTGTAAAAATCCAGTGCTGATTTTAGCACTGGCTGAGGTTACAGAGATGTCTGTATAAAACATTTTTGCCCAGAAATCATTCCCATTGTCCCTATGTGAAGTAGGGCATGTCTTCACCTCCTTCCTTGCAAAACTTACCAATGCTCTTTCAAAAATGCTGACAAAACTCACAATTTAATTACATGAGGCAGGAATTTTTCTGTACAGGGGTAAAGCAGGGACAGGGGAGAATCTCTCCCCTTATATCTTTCAAACCCATTTGGGCCAAAAGCACTACATTTAAAAGCTGTGTATTTTGGGGTTCTGTGAATATCAACTGGCTCAGCTTCTCCCTCATTCCAAGGAGGCACAAAAACAGAGCTGAGGGTTTGTTTTGTTTTCATCTGCTGTTTTGCAATAAAACAGGAGATGGGGGCAATAGTGACCCCACCCTTCCTCTGCATGTTAGCCCCTTCAAGGAACTGCAAAGCTAAGCCACCCTGGGCTTTCAGTCCAGCATTTGCTTCATTTTATCACAGGACTTTACACAGCTCCTGTCAGAACACAGCCATCCACATCTGCAAAAAACACATTTCATTTTTAGGCTCAGTGTTAAAATGTACGAGTAGCTTGCCAGATGAAGATAACCTATGGCTGAGCCGCTGCTAATTACAGTAATGGTAATTATGAAGAGCAAAACATGAGCAGGGTAATGGGATGTGCTAAGACCAGCACCAGAGCGTGATCCAAAGGAAAGCTCCAGGCGATGCCAAGCTGTGAGGGACAGGTGGCAAGTCAAGACCTCCCTTGAAGTCAGGTCCACTGGAGGGTTTGCCTGTAGCCTGGTCTGTTGCTCAGTTTGCTGCATGAGAGGCAACAGTGTGATGCCTTCTTAAAGCCTGTGTAATGTTAAGCTTGCAGGGCAATAAATGAGCACAAAGTTGAGCAGTTTTTCAAATAAAAAGAATAGCCTCTAAACATCAGGTTTCCTCAGAAAACCAGAGAGGAAGGGCTTTGAATTACTACAAAAAATGGCGTGAATTTCCAAAGGAAGTGCCCATCACTCCGCTAGCGGGGGAAGCACAAATGCCTGGCGACTCACCGGGCTCTGCAAGGGTGAGCGGGATGACAGGGCTGTGTCCTCCCACCGAGCCCGCTCACGACACGTTGTGGTGAGATGAGCTGGCCGGGACGAGCCGGGGGGAGGACACGGCACAGAGATGTTCACGGAGCCATACGCTTCCCGCTGAAGAAGTGCTCCGTCCTCATCATGAGCATCTCCTGCCGCAGCTCCAGCAGCAGGCAGCGCACTGACCGCGCTGGGGACGCAGCCGGCGCCTCGCTCGCCCCGGCTGTGATTCAGCGCAGTCGAAGTGGGTGTCAGCAGAGAGCTAGGCAAGCACAGGGTCTTACCTCATCCGAGAGTAGTAGCTAAAATAGGTCAAGTGAATCACACCCTAAAAATGCCTGTTTCTCTCTGTTGGCTGTCAAGGGAAACGAGGGTGACTAGCTCAGCTGTAGACTCCTACACTGCACAGATCAAGGGCAGAATTCTGTTAAATTTAGGCATCTAAATGATGTGAGCCTGGTATGTAACAACTTATTATGGCCAGCTGATGGCTGGTTGCTGCAGCCAGTGGAGCTGAAAGAAGGATACAGATCACCATGGAACTGACATCCATTGACTCTCCGGACAGCCTGTGCCCTCACCTCCACTCACCGGATGGCTCTGTGTTGACTACAATCTGACACAGGTGAAGACACAGGTGTTTAGATGTTTATATCAGGTGTCCAAAGGCTAGAAAACACCTCCATTGTAACAGCACAGATAAAAGCATTTGCATGCTTTTTTCCAGTGTGTTATGGCAACGAAATCTGGAAACCACCACAGAAAAATCTGGACAGCCCAGAAGTGTAGGGGCGTGGAGGAGAAAGGGAAGGTGTCAGAAAATGTCTCTGCCAGGATGTGCTCGCAGCTCTAGGGCCTCACAGCACAGTGCTGCTCCTGCTCTGCCCATTTTATCTCCCAAGCACAACACTGAGAGTTCTCCGGGGCAAGCTCAGCTCCTGAATGTCAGGTCGAGCTCCATGGGGCAAGAAACCTTTAACATGCTCTGATAGGTGACTTAAGCACCCTGCCCCAAACAGTATGTCCAGAGACCATGCTTGTATCAGCTGGTGCCACAGGCTTAGATCACAGCTGATGTGCACCAAAACAGAAACACTGCTGCAGTCCCTTCAGGGACTCTTCAGGTCACCCCTTGCATATTTTGGCTACAAACATTGGAGAGAATTGCACAGCAGAGGTGATCCAGCTTTACAAAGAGTTCTGCTGCAACACACAGATTTATTTTTCAGCCATACCAGTCCCATAGCCAGGTTTACCCAATGGCCACAAACTCTTGCTTTGGACAAGAGATGGTCTTCTCAACAATAGCATCACCTTAAGGACATGTTGGGGTCCTCCCTCAACTCACTTGACCTGACATTCCTAAGTTTTCACTGCATTTCTGAAAAGCAGGAGGCTGCCACCCACATGCACCACTCTTCATTTAGAGCCTGATGTGAAGCACATCAAAAAGCAAATAGGAATCTTTCTCTTGGTACTGGTGGGCTTTAGCTACAGGCTCCATTCCTTCTACGGTATCCCACAGTAATACATCTCCAGTTTCTGTGAGAGTGTTGGGTTTGAAAGAGTGTCTAGCTGGGACCTGCACTGCATTGCATTTGACAATTTAAACACACACATTTGCCCCAGAGCTACAGTGTTGTCAGAATAGGTTCAAGCAAAATTTCTGCAGTCTTAACAAGCCAGTTGGTTTGCTCAGGCATTTTTTAAAAATAAATGCTTCGAAAAGAAATGTGTGTGTATTAAGATGGGGGTAGGGAGGGGTGTGTGGGGAGGGGAGTGTGGTTAAGGCACATGATTAGGATTACAGAAATAATGCTTTGCAACTTGTCACTTAAAATCTCTTTGCCTGTTTCCCAATGTGTGAAATTCAGTAATTAATTCTTGTCCACATTTATTAAGCACTCCTTCAACTCTGGATGAAAAGTCCCCTATGAGTATTAAGTAGTATTACATCCAGCTACCCTGAGCTGCCACATTCAACAACTTCTGCTGTTCAATTCAAATAGGCAAAAAATTTAACATAATTTCATTAATGAGACATTCAGAATTTAATCCTGTTTTCTTTTAAACCAGATCTTACATATTTTTTTATTTCTGGTTGACTCCAAAGAGCCGACACTGGGAACATACTTTGATTTGTCTATTCTATATCATGATATTGTTTTGTTTCCCCAGCCAAATGATTGAAACATTCTTCACAGGAGAATAAAAAATCATATGGGTATACCTTCTAGTCTCATGTTATTTTTTGTGAGTGACCTGAACATATATAGTAAAAGTTTTCCCTGCCAGACAACATTTTTCAGCAGCTTCACAGGCAGCTTAAGGCCATATAAATGGAACAGGCCGTTAAGAGAACAGACTCTTTCTGGCCCTACACTCCAATGCTGCCACAGCCATGCCTGAAGCCAGTAGGTTCTTAAGTGATTCTGTGATTGTGATCAAACTGGAAAAAACCCATTCTTGCCTTTTTTTAACCAGTCCCACAGTTCAAGCTGATAAGTGGTCACCCAGCTTCTTTACTCCTCACTTTCCATACCCATAACCCATGCTAACACTTCCATACACACAGGTGGTTTCAGTAAGTTTTCCCACGAACAGCAAGAAAAACTGTCTGAATTGGAAATATGTAAGGAAAAAGTAGTTTGGATTTAGTTCACAGACCTGTGCTAAGAGTATGGAAGATGTAAAAAAAGATTTACAGCTTAATTGTACACTGTACCTCTGGGATTAAATCCTCTAGGTACCAATCCAAAAGCTTCCATCTCAGGAACCTCATTTTCTTCACCATTGGAGTAGTTTGGTGGGATGGCTCTTCTCCCATTCAAAGGAAGTTTATTCTCCTCGTTGGTGCTCGTTGTTTCAGACATCCTGTGCTAAAAAAAGTTGTAATAGCATGAAAGAAAGAGCTCAAGGAAAAAGCAAACATGAGCTAGCATGGCACGTGCAAGATGGGAGAAGCCAAAAGCAATGTGGGGTGCCAGTGAGCTACACATTTTTAGACTTACATAAATAAAACCTGAGAGGCAGAAAACATCAGTCTAATGATAAGTACAGCTCTCTAAGGATTGGAAGGCATTTTATGTTCATCAAAACACATGAATAAGAGAAGAAGGAGGGGGCGGGAGAAGGAGAGGGAAGTCTAACACAGAAGTATTTGTCTAGGAGAAGCAGGGCACTAAAAACATTAGGAAGTTTCAGGTAAAAGAACTAGAAAATCTTTCACTCTCTCATTCCTCCATAAAAGCATTATTGAATCCAAAATAGCAAATTATATTTTCAGAAAGTGCATCACACAGTACCTCTCCCTAATAAAAATGACATTATAAGGCATACTGCAATCAAGCCAAATATTACAGCCTGCAACAGCCTGTGGATAAGGGGAGAACTGTATTTTTGTCCCTATGCACACAGACACCCAATATCTACAGGGCTAACTCCTGCACCCAAACAATCTACTTTTGAGAAAAAGATGAGGAGGGGGGAAGAGAGAGGGGGATAAAGGGGAAACAAGGAAAAGAAAAAAGCACTTAACCACTTATTTCTTTCCCACTAATGTCCTTAAGGGAAATCTTAGATGTAGGCTGATCAGAGACTTCTTTTTGAGCTACTGAAAACTGCTTTCACATCTATTTCAGTGTAAGCATGTAGCAGTGAAAAAGCCATGCAGCCCTTCTAAGAAAATATTAATGACTGAGAAGAAAACTTCTTCCCTAAGCCCCTGAAAACAGCAATTTAAAACGTAGCAAATATTTAATAGAAGTAAGCTCTAAAAAGAAGTTTTTTCAGTTATCAAGGGTACCTTCTTTTCGGATAGTCTTTTTTTCCCTTCTCCCTTGCAGAATTTCTGCAGTGCAATAGAAGCAGGGAAAATGTTGGGGGCTTTTAAGTAATCTCTGTATATCCTCCTCCTTCCTGTTGCAATAGGACAATGCTGAAAGGGTTGCCAAGCCCTCCCAGCACCACCTCGGAGGATCTGCCACCACAGCTGGCATGTCTTTTCTTTCTCCCTCCACTCCCTGCCTTTCTTACCCCAACTCTGCTCACCAGGAGCATTTCAGGGTGTTTGTGCTAAGGAAACAACATGGCCATTGAAGTTTCTGTTCTTTTTGAGATCAAATAGGAGTACTTATGGCACAAGAGCATATGAAATGGGAGACTGGAGGGGATTTTCTGAAGCACACAGTTCAAGAAGCCATGCTTACCATGTCACCAGTCTTTGGTGGTGTCTCTGCCTCAGGGAGCCTGTGATGCAGCACCTTCCAGGTGCTGGCTTTCAGGAGTCTTCCCAAGCAGACACAGTGATGGTTCCCCTGCTAGGTCCTCACAGCAGTCCTTTCAGAGGACTGCAGGACACATGAACTGGAGAGCTCATTGGCAGCCCAGCTTTTTCTAGAGACCTTGTGCTGTCCAGGACAATGAAGGTGTTTTGCACCACACAGCTATATTTGGGTCAAATGACCTTCAGCTCTTGTCTATGATGAAATGTGCATCACCTGACAGGTCTGGGGCTGCACCTTGTGGGAGCTTTTTAGCTTCATGTCAACTTTCTTCAGTTTCATCAAGCTTTAAGGCAACTGGAGACTCTGTGACACCTTCTGTCAGACATAACTCAACAGGCCAGCGGAGTTACATGGAGAAAAAGCAATGCACAGGGAAGAATTCAGGCCTTGTGTTCTGCTAGCTGCTCCTGTTTGGCAGTAGAGGTAGAAACCACCTACTGAGAACATGCATGGGCAGTGGAGAGCCCCTCTTGCACACATGGCACCCACCAAGGGCATTCACTTGCCTCTGCATCTGCTGGGCAGATGAAGAAACAAGGAGACACAGTGAAGACAACTCTACTGTCTTTCAGGCAGCTATGACTTCCAGCCCCACAGCACCAGAGAATTCTCAAACCTCCAATGGCTAAACACCACTGAAATCAAGCCAGGGAGCAGAAAAGGAGAGAATACCTCTCATGGGAAGCAGCAAGTAAATCATCTGGAAGACAGGACTCCTCTCCTACCTCCCTGGGGATTTCCCAGCCACAGCATGGTAGTTCCACAGAGGTCAGGTCACATGCAGAGTGTGGGTCAGAGATCCGAGCTGGGCACCTGGGAGCAGCATGACTGCACCAGTAGGTGGGATAAGGAGCTTGCTAGGGCTGGCTGCCAAGGCACAGCATGGGGCTGAAGCAGTTTTGGGGGCAGCCTGGTTACCTGCACACAAGTGTTGCACTGTGCTTTCTCACAGCTGAAGGGTAGAAGACTTCTGAACACTGTTTGGCTTGTAGCACAGAAAGCCACCTGGCTGGAGGACTCCCCTTCCCCTGTCCTGCTTCCCCAGGAGTGCAAGCACCCTGAGGGGACAGATCTGATCCTATCACACACATCCTGAGCTGTAATTGCCATTGACTTGCTTTTACACAGATGGGCCCCGTGGTAACCATCTGGAGGGCAAGCAGCACCCCTGGCACTGGGGAACACAATGAGCTTTCTGGGGGAGGAGGCTGGTTGCCAATTTTTTTTCTTGCCTTTTTTTTTCTTTTTTTTTCCCCCTTGCCTCCACATTTCTATGTGGTGTGTTGTGCTTTGTGCCTCTCTCTCCCACTTCCAGCCAGCACTTCAGTTCCCAAAATTACAGCTGCTGCGATGATGTTACAAAAACTGATATAAATATTGCCTCGGTGCCATGCCTGCTGGAGGCCTGCAACACAAACAAGAAACACCGTCTCCCGAGGAAGTCATGTGCTTCCCCAAGTGGCTGTGGTGCTGTCAGAGCCAGGAGGAAAACTTTCCGTCAGAGCCAGGGCTGGAGCAAGCGGCTGCAGCAGAGCGGCTCCCTGCACTCCAGCCACCGCGCCTGAGCAGGCAGCGCTTGCAGATGTCTCTCCCTGCCCAGGCATGTCACCCTGGGGCTTTCAGCAGAAGCCACCGACCACGCACAAAGTGGGGAGGCCAAAATTTTTGGTGGCAGCAGCAGGAGTGGGACTTTGCATCCAGGGAGAGTAATGCTTTGCAGGCTGTGATTTATTTATTTTGTGGGGAGAGATGTAAATTCGTGCTTATGACAGCTCCAGATGGCAGGTATTTTCTCATTACCTTGACTTCTTAGCATTTGCTATCCCTTGCCTACTAGACTGCACTGGCCTTAATTTCACTTCCGTGGTTCCGACCTACTGACGTCAGGGCTGATGCAGGAGGGGGTATGGAAAACACAAAGCCTTGATTTTCCTGTAGGGCTTTATGTTTAATGAATGATGCACTGGGATGACCGCTGGAAGAGTGCTCACTTCTGCACAGCACCCTGTGGGGAACTGTGAGCCCAAATCCATTTCTCAGAGCAGCCTTCAGATGTTACTGGCCTTTGCCAAAGACCTTTGCAGCCACAGGCACCCTTCCCACAGTAGTAGACTTTGCATGATGGACAGCCCTTCCTCTCCAACCCCACAGAAAAGCCCTTAAATGGCTGCAAAGCTTGCACCATAAAGGGTTATCTAAAATGTACTTTCCTGTTGTTGCCAGAGCCAGAGTTGTTCTGTTCCAAGTCCTCCCATGCCAGACAAGAGTTTGTGGGGGGAAAAAAACACACAAGTCAGTAAAGCTTTACAGCCAGAGGAGAGGGTGTGCCAAGATCTGTCACAGGCAAACTGATCAACCAGGTGCTCACATAAATGGGTTGCTGTGCTGTGTGCCAGTGACTAGATGGGAGGGATGTTTTGCCTGCTGTAGCTACACCAAGCACTCCTCGGGAGCAGCTGAGCATTGTAAAGCTTTCCAACAGGATGGTTTCATTTCTTCTTCTTTTTTCAAAACAGCACTCCCATGCCATTTGCAGCATAGATGGATGTACGGATGCACTGGAACATTATACTACAGCATGTGCACCAGAGTACTTGCCAGGACATCACCCTCAAGAAACCAGAGTCTCAACTCTGGCCTTCTATACATAATAACACAACTGTGCCTCTCTCTTGTCATCTCACAGCTTTACGTAGGAACCTGTGCTCTTCCTTAGATGATCAAGTCTTGTCTTCCCCCTCCTCTGCATCAGTACTTGTCTCCCAGGAATTCACATTCCTCTTCCTGTGATGCTCTGCCTCACTAAGGCTGCAGGCAGAGTAGAGCAGATCCTAGAAGAAAAAAACCCAAACTAATAAAAATGTTATTTTTAAACAGAAGGAAATCTCAGAAATCTTCATTTGGTATTTTTGTTTGCATATTTTGCTTTGGATTTTTTTAAAAAAACAAACCCAGTTATAATATCTGTCTGTGTGTAACAGCAGCCCTGGTTACCACACACAGAGGAATATATTTTAAGTTAATGCTGAAAACTCAGAAGGCCCAACTCTGAAACATGGTATGTGTACACATGTCTGTATGTGCAAAAAAGGGGCAGAGGCAGAGATAAAATGGCAGCTCTTCAGATGGTAGAACATTTGGAAGGGGATATAAGGCCAGTGTTCAAAAGATATTGTTGAAAATGTTTGTGTTGCAGGAAGAAAAATACCATAGATGTATATATTCATACACATATTCTGTTAGAAAAACACGGCTTAGGAAATTTTACTCTTTGGAAAATTGTTCCAAACTGAAAGCCTAAATTCAAACTGTAGATCTTTACAAGCATCTACATCTGTGCTGGCCATCTTAGGCTCCCTTTATCCTCCGCACAGATCTAGTCTAGGCAGTGATTCATCTCCTCCTACAGCAGACATGTAAATAGGTCAGATGAATCATGGCCTAGAAGTGCCTGCTCCCTGTATTGACTGCAAAGGGAGCTTGGGGTGATGGGTTTTGCCATATGTGTCTACACTGCTGATGTCTGCAGTGAGGGCAGATATATCCAATGCTAGGTACAGAAACAGAAAAACATTTTATTTTGGTTTTGAGGCCTGACTTTCAAGTGCTAAATTATTCTTTACTTTTATGGAAATATTGCTGCAAGTCACTATCAGTGATACATAGCGTATCATTCAATACATATTTTTTTCTATCAGAATATGTGTCTGCCACTGCCAATTATATATGTATTTCTTACAGTAAGTGTCAGATTACAGTAAAGCACATACAAGCTTGGGAAAACACATACATCTTTTTATACTCATTTGTGAAGCTGTTCTGTTTCTTCAAACAGAAATATAACCATACCATGTAGTAACTTCAGCAAAATATAATATAATATAATATAATATAATATAATATAATAATAATTATTATTATGAACATAGAATCCAGGTTCCCACTGCTATTCTTATTCACATCTAAATCCAAAGAATTCTGTTGTTTGATTGTAGAAACTGCCCTAGTTTCTTACAGGAAGAGTAAGAGAGGAGCCAAGCAAGGGCAGAGGGGGTTGTCATAAGTGTCAATATTCACAGTCTCCAACTAAATTTTTGTTTTGCTGTAGTTGAGGCCTTATAAGATGAAAGAACATCTCTCAAAAATGGGATTAGACAACCTCTCTGCTGGCCAGCTGACCCAGAAGCTGATAGGGACACAAAGACTGTGAACCTCAGATATTTATTTCAACCCCAAAAGAAAAGGGCAGGACATCCAAGCAAAGCCATAACTGTTGTGGTGTGTTTTATGCTTGTTCAGTTTTCCCCCCATTGTTCTCTCAGAAAGTCCTGCCCTGTTACCAGTTTGTGTCAATCCCCAAACCCCTCCCCAGTTGTCTTGGTTATCTTTCTTGTTCCCCACCCCTGGCAGCCTGCCTGTCACTCGACACCCCTGCCTCTTTTTCTAGAGAGTTCGGGCCAGGGTGTCGAGTGATTGGGTTAGGGGCCAGGGTCCCTCCCGCAACTGTGTTTGATGGGTTCTCCGATCATGCCAATCCTTAATGTATCCCTCTCTGATTTGCTATCTTTCACCCCTCCCACCCTCTGTAAAACCGAGGCTTTCCCTGCCTCGGGGCCCTCAGCTCCTTCTACCTGAACCTGCACGTTTCCCTACCAATAAAACCGCCCCCCCGAAGAAACTGAGGGTCGCCTCTTCATTTCATCCTGCGACTTCGGAGCTCTCTACTGCGGCCACACGTCCGCAAGGCTTGACATCGCCTTAGGCACAAGCCCCTGACTCCGGGTTGGGGAAGTGCCTGACTGGCTGGAGGTTGGCTGGACACTTATCTAGCCTGGGCGTTTCACTTTTCACCGGCCACTGCTCCACATAACTACCCAGAGACTTAAGCAGGAAAGGCCATTTTAGATGAAACATTCGTCTGAATAAAATTCACCACAGGTGCCATATGCCTTGACCACAGAAAGTTTTCTCTCTAAAGCAATTGTTTCAGTCTTCTTAAGCCCACTTATCCAAATAAGCCTTGGGCTTGGGGATCAACCTTACCTGATCTGTCAGGCAATGAGGCTGAGATAAGAGATTGTAACTTGAAGAGCAGGGGAAACAGAGAGGAACAGAATATGATTCCCATTCATAGCCTATTTCCAGATATCTACTACCTTTTGGACAGCCACTGTATCTAGACACAGGCAGAACAAGCAATATATTCAGTCTGGTAAGACTTTGTCTATCATTCTTGTTATATCCTCACAGAGCTGCTTGAATCTTTCCCAGAGTCTTCTTATACTGAAGGCTGATTCCACAAAACTGAAATTTTTTCAAGAAAATGACAACTGATTATGGCAATATAGTTAGCAAGAAGTTACCAAAACACGCTTAGCTATAATTTGCAAATTTTAGCTTTTAAGTTTAAAGCCAGGCTGCAGTCCTCAGCTAGTGGGATGTCCATGGCAGAACAGGCTTGGAGGTAACATTAAAGTTCCTGCAAAGACCCAGCTTGACTTTAGGTAGCTGCAGCTTAGTTCTGCACCCTGGCTGGCTGCTGCAGAGCTGCAGCCCTCAGCTCCAGAGAGGCTCGGTTATCATGTACAGCATCAGATGAAAATGATGGTGCTGTGCCCAAACTACCATGGCTCCTGGAAAGTATGAACTCACCTTGGATACATCAAAGGCAGAACCAACAAGCCAAGGAAAACCCAAACCACCTACAAGCAGAAGTAAAGGGTCTGTGCCCTGCATTTCTGAAGCACTTGCAGCAAAGACCTGGTAGAAGACACTTGAGATGTCCCTACCTAAATCCAGTTGGACTGAGTGGGGTTTAGTAGGTCCAGGTCTACTTTGTGCACAGATGAGCGTCCTTGTTTTACTGCTCAGCTGAGAAGCATTTTCACAGAACATTGCATCTCAGCCAAGAAGCTAGACCAGACCACAGCTCCTTTCCGTATCCAGGGGATGGTAATACACAGCCCAGGCAATCCCTGCATGCTTAGTTAACAGTTGCTTCTAATTAATTAAGTAACATATGTGGACATGCAATATTTCAATCTTAATGTCTCAAATAATTTCAACATTACTGACACACAATGTTTTAAGTACACTCAATTACAAGATTTCTGGAATTAAAGATCTCCTAAATTTCATTAAAAGATAAAACTTCCTGTTCCAGTTCAGAACAAAAATACATTTTTAAAAGGCCTGAATGTCTTGTAGAACAGCTTTTCTTCGTAATACAAACACAGATGTAGCATGTAGGCCAAACACAACAAAACACTTAAGCACATCTTAACTTCAGTCGTGTAATTCCATCTTCAGGCATGTGCCTAAACTCTGTAATGGGCTCCAGTCAACCAAACCAAGGCTGTACAATATCTGTTTGTACAGAAACACTTAAGCTGCCTGTTGATGTAGCATTTCTGCAACATGAAGTTACAGTTTAACGTGTTCCTACTGCAATTGCTTTTTGACTATTTCAAAGATGGTTGCCAGAGAGGGGTGTTGATTCATTTTTCAGTCCCAAGACTGACCTTATCTCTGTGCAAATGAGCTGAGTAATTGTTTATTCAAGGAAATGTACAATCTTTTGAGAAATGGGTTCAAATGTGGATTGTAAAACATTGCAACTAGTTGGTTTGTTAATGGCGGATGTTCTAGAGGGAAAAGGGAAATCGAAAGGATGAATCATTACCAGATGAAGTTCAAAAGCAATTCAAAATTCATTTCATAATCACAGATGTGTGCCAAATAAATCCATCCAGGACAAGCTGCAGGCTTTGATTTTTTGTGAAGTCTGCAAGTTCTTTCCTTTGCTATTCCCACTATGATGTTTGGAGTGTGGCTAAAAATAATAAATAAATAAAAAAGTTAGAAGAAATTATTGCCTTCTAAATGCTCCATATACCTGTCTCTTTCTACAGTGTTGTGCTGCATCCACAAAATTACTGTCAACGTGCACAGTGGAATACAAATACTTTTCCCTTTGGGCTTGTGGTGAGCTCATGGTTGGAATAAAGATAAAAGTCAGAGCAGCTGGGAGTGCATCACAACTGCAACTCCAGCATGCACCCACAGCAAGGTCCCTGGCCCCTCAGCTGAAGTGAAAACCCTATGTTACAAAGAACAGGCATGCACAGTTTTTCTGTTACGTGTCCAGACTCTCTATAAATCCTGTCAGGGCTGGTAAAGTCCGAGGTAAAAACTATGGTCAACAGGTGCTCTCTCCTTTTGTAGCTTATCCATCCTCTCACGCAATTCCACCTCTGGCGGTGTGCCCCTAACAGATCAACCCTTCAGAGTTTTAGTTGTGCTGTTTAGGCTGTGAGCCTGCAAGAAGGCATGTAAGGACAAAACTCTGCAGGCAGATATCTTGTCCTTGGTCTCTCTCTGGTCTCTGGACCATCCCTCTCTCAGCTGTAATCTTCACAGACTTTTACAGCTACCATAGGAATGGTATGATCTTTCACTCTTTTTCTTTCAAGCCCTTTTCTTCAACAGTCTTGTACTGCTTTTGATTTGCTTTCAAAACATCAATGGTTGGTTGCTGGGGGAGCATTTACTGCTTCACTAATAGATTGGAAACTCATCCAGAAAGCGGCAGTGCAAACAAAACAGGAATTGATGTATCTTTTATATTAAATGATCGTTTTTTCAGAAAGACCCTTGGAATTCAGAATCTTCAGACTTGTAAAATGTTATAGGTTGTTCAACTGATACAAAAAGAAAGGGCTCACTGGCTCTTGTTCAGATGTCTTCACCCAAGTGCATTGTTTGCCTGGGATTCCTCCTGAGGGTCTGTAGTTCCTGTAACTTGCACAAATAATTCCTTAGAGATGTGCATGAAACACAGCATAAAAAGCATGTGAGGAAACTATAAGAAAAGTGGTGTTAAAGTTAGGTTGACTAAGTAGCCAATAGATTTTCCAGTAAGAGCATAAACATACTACAAAGGCATCCATTGGAATACATAGGTGGAAATGAGTTCTTTTAGAGTCCTGTCACTTAAAATGGTCCTTGTCACCATCTTGCAGTCTGCTTTCCCACCCCTCCCTTGCAAGTCAGACAGATAATCAATGAACAGAAAGAAAATCATAACACCATAGGAGTTTCTAGTAAAGGATAACAAGAATCAAGTGACTTGAACAAATGGGTTTAGAATGACCAATAAGCTGAATTTCTTTGCATTATAACAATAAATTTTTACCAAGATCATGCATTCACTAAAAGCAAAGTTGATTTGTGGACTTCTGAAGGAAAAAGGTTGGGACAAGTAAGCAAATTTTTCAACTTTTCCCATTGGTAGGGACAATGTCTTACTAATACTTCTGTACCTGCTGACAGTCAGTCCTCAAATGTTGAACCTCTAGCTTACTGAAATTACATTTTCTGTTGCATTCAATGGCAAATATAATTTCTTGTGCCTGTTACTTGAAAAACCATTAAGATCTCTTTTAAAAATGTATCTCAAAATAAAAGACTTGATTTATGGGTTTAAAAATTACGAAAACCCTTGGAATGTGTAGAGAGGCCAGTGTTGCAAGTGTTATCTAACGAACATGACTCTAAGGTCATGTTTATTCTCACAAATACCACAGCTTTTCACAAAGGCAACAGAAATATGCATGTAAAGCTTCAGCAGTAACGCAAATTATGATCTAAACTCACTGTAGCCATGATATCTTTTAGAATGAACTCCTTTCAGAACTCCTCATCTTCACAGCTCTGAAGGCTGCAAACATTACACCTTTTCATGACTTTAACCATACCAAAAAAAGAAGTGCCATCTCACTGTAATAATGCTGTCTTAATTATGTACAATACTTAGCACTAGTTTTACACCAGATGAGTCATAGTAGAAGCTTGTACTTTACTGTTTGACTAAATCCCACAGCAGTTACAAGTCCCTGCAGTGAGTGCTTACCAGCTTGTGCTTAGCTCTTTGCTCAGACCATGTCTGCTGAATCCTTTGGGGAAGGTTGGTTTGAAGGGTGCTGCACTAGGATGAGCAGACACTGTGGTTGGAAATAGGTCTCGGAGTCAGTGAGAACATGCCAGAGAAATGTCTTCAAAGCTGCTCAGGTGTCTCTGCTTCTCCAGTCATGTCCATTTTAGTTAACTGGGATTCTAAAAATGATAGACCTAGGTTTCATTCCTTTCTTTTTAAAAGTAGTTTATCTTCTGAGTAGAAAGGTGTTAATTTTTGTCATTTTGTGCTGTTTGTTGTAACAATTAAGATGATGCCAAACAGACAATTGAAATGCAGTTATCTATGGAATCCCTCTTCACTTATCTTACACCATCTACTCTTTTACTGCTAAAAATAATCCCATAGAAGCAGATACCATTCATTTCATGAAAAATTGTTACCACTGGGGTTTTCAACAAGACAGCATGATCTGCTGGGCACTTCTTAATTTGTGCAGATTTTTCCTCCTTCCTGAGTTTTGGGGCTTGATGAGATCAGTGAAATTTCCTGGTAGGCACAGGATCTTTTCTCAGGTCCTCTTAAATGCTGATGCCTTGGAGAATACTGGCTACTCTCAAGTCAGATGTTACTTTGACAGTTCAGCTTTCTTCATCTGAAACATATGAATAATACTCCTTTTGAGCCTTCATAAATGGTGCTGGAAACTTCAAAGGAAAAATGCTCTTAGATAGATTTAAAACAAAAAAAAAAGTTAAAGAGCAGATGGACTTGTAGCTGAATATACTGCAGTCTTCATTCACAGTCAGCAGGAGAGGTAGGTTCCAGCCTCTTTGAATCTCTGTTTGGAAGACCATGTAGGAAATTTAATGTCAGACATTGTGAAAAATTGGTCCCATCTGCTTCCCCTCCTTCACCCAACAGATACACAGAGTGCCTAAGTACCTGGCTATCACAGATCACTGGGATCACTGCTGAAGCCTCTCTCTATGCAAATGACAAATATTCTACTCATTAAACATCCCTGTAATGAATTCCCTGCTATGGCAACTTCCAAGAGACTCTTGATTAATTGGAAGAAGCAAAATATTTCATGCTGAAGTAACAGCTGGTTATGGTACTCACCAGCATCAGCTGATAGTCTAAAGATATAACACTGTTCACCAGGAAGCTTTCACTCCTGCACATTATTTAAATAGAAGTTCTTTTTTGCAAACTCAGTACCTCTAAACTGAAGTCTATTACATTTGGCTAGTAGAGTCCTTCTAGTAAACAGTCAGTGTTTTTTCAAAGTCTTACCAAAAACTTTGCCCAGAAGAAACCCCAAGGAGTGGTGTGCATGCCACATTATTGTGTGATGCAAAAAGGATGCATCCAAGTGAAAGGACAAACAAATCTTTGTGCTAACAAAAATACTTCATTTCCATTTTAGCCAGGAATGCACTAAATAATGCATCATGGCTCAGCTACCCGAAAGGTCACCTTTTGGTCTGCAAGCAGCTGCAGCAGCTGTGTTCCTTTGAGACCCTGCTCTGAGCACAGAACAAAGCATGAGCTGACAACAAGCTTGGGCAATGCAGGTATGGGACAGGCTTCTGGAGGCCTCCCAGCAGCTACAATTGAGAACCACTGCCAAATTTTCTTTCTCTCATTTTTTATTTCAATCTCAAATAATCTCCTTCCTTTCCCTCCCTTCCTAAGTAAATTAGTCATATGCAAAATAAGAGAAAATTAACAGCCAACTCAGATTTTGACACCATGCAGAGACAAGTATCCATGGAGATTAGAGACTCCTGTTCATCACTGATTTCCCATCACATTTGACAGGAAGGTACAACAAACAGAATAAACCAGTCCCAAGAAAGGCACTCCATGAGGCCGAGTTCAGCTTAGAGGCCACCAAGCCTGTTATTCCCAAACTATAATGCAGGCAAGACCCACAGCTGCTTCAGATAAATCCCTCATATTTGAGGCTTTCATCCCATAAATCTGGATGGAAGAAATTTGTGTCTTCTAACATATTATCTCATTATCAGGAACTCCGATATGAGTTTTACAGCTTGGAATAATTTCAGCTTTCTAGATTGGAGTGTTGGTTATAACATACAGACCTTAGTTTGGAGACAGTACTTGTGAAGGGGAAAGAAAATCAGTGTCCACAATCATCCAGTTCAGAATCAGTCCTCCTAACAGGTAGATCAGGGTGGTACAGAATAGACATCCTGATCAGACCTGACTATGACAGGATGGTGGGGGAAGCAACGTGTTGTTCTGGCAGGACTTTTGCAGTTGTATTTTCTGTAGATCTAATCCTGTTCCATTTCCTGAATGCCTAGATCAAAATTGCCTACAGCCAGAATAGTTTTTGTTTCAAATTAAATCAAACTAGCAAGGAGAGAAATAACTTCTATGGGGGAAATGAACAAGAATGTAACTCACTATAAGGGCTATCTTGCATTGATGCATAGCATTCGCTTCTAGACCACAGCCTGGGGAACACTTTCTTTTTAATGGTTCCATACACAATAACAGAATCATACTGGACATACGTCAAACCATATGTACCACTCATCTTTCCTTACCCAGAAAAACAAGCAAATCTTAAAAAGAGATGCAGGGGAAAAAAACTTCCACCAACAAATCAAACCAAACCAACTAATTCACAAGCATTGAATTAAGTATTAGAATTCCAGTGCTTATGCATTTCTTAGCCCATCCAGATGTGCTTTCATCCCCTCCACTCACTCACATATCAAGATTACACCCGATCCCCATGAAATCCCTCTGAGCTCTGGGATTCCTGTCCTTTATCCTGGGTGATGTAGGATTCATTTTCTCCAGCTGTCTCTGTTAGCTTTTCCCCACTGCAATGGCTCAGTATCACCACCAACCAGCACAAAACCCATGCCATGTGGCAAGGCCCTGTGGTTAAGCAGGCTGCCAGCCCTGGAGCCACAGTGGGCACAGCAAGGTGGCAGACATCAAAAGACAGAAAAGAGAGCAAGGGCCCATTGGACTCTTCAAATGAGAATTTTAAAATTTGCACTCAAAAACCAAAAAAGCAGAATACTGCAGAGCAACCAAATTCACCATTAACGGATCTTTACAAGCTGGAGGTAACAACAGGAGTTGTTGTTACCTCCTGTTTTTCAACAACTACCTTTTCAGCCTGATCAAACTGAAAACTCCTGCTTGCTCATGTGCCTGTCTGGCACTGGCACATGAGGGCCCTGAACAGCATGTCCTACAAGTCAGGAGGGAGCCCCATATGCTTCTGACAGCAGCAGCCATTGGAACCCTTTTCCAGCCATGTTATCATCAGGTATGGGTCATTACTGGAATTCAGTCTGCATCAACAGACATAGATACAACATATACTGGACCCATCATTCAGTAGACACTTCAAATGGGGTCAGGATATCACTGGCATCACTTAGATCATCTGGCCAAGCCCAAGCTGCACTGGCCTACATAAAAAAAGAGTAAAGAAAAGCAAATCTCTTATCAATAGGTTTAAGTTTGTTCAGCAGGACCACACATCTCCTTTGCAAAACATCTGTGAATCTGGAAAGTAGAAAAGGCTAAAGACACAGACCAGTCAAGCACCATTTGTTTAAAATGTGTGATCCCAAAAATAATTGAGGATCCTTTCGAGCTAGAAATCCAAGCCAGAAAGTGATAGCAGCCCCCTGGACAGACAACAGTCCAGAGTTTAATTCTGGAGCTACAAACAGCTAAATAAGTGCTCATACTAATGGCAAGAGAATGGGAACACACAGCCTTTGCACTCTGCGCCTTTTCTTGCAGTGCTCAAAAGCCATGTGCTCTGGGCTTCCATAAGATGATTTTAGAGTCTTTAATGCAGTATGAATTCACCAAAGCACTTGACATCATTTCAACTGTTCTAAGTCACGTCCTTGGACTGCCTCTAAAAAAGCTGTCCTATCTTCACTGACAGTGTGGGCAGCCTGGTAAGAGGAGGTTTCCAGTGCAGACTCCTGCATAATGTGCTTCAATTCAAGCAGTGACAGTATTGCTTCTGCCCCCTCACCCTTCCACCCTTGTCCTTCCCCCCTTGGCTAATGACATGTTTTACTTTGGCAGAGCAAACTATGCCACATTAGTACAAACAGCTATGAGACTGGAGTAAGAGTGCATCTCTGGGAGCAAAGCAGCCCTTTCTCAGCTTCACGTTGGCCCAAGACCAAGTGAACATCAATGTGCTCCATCCCATCTCCAGGCCACCATGGGCAGGAAAGCCCAGCCCTGCAGCTGGACTGGAGTCCCCCACTGTTGCAGTGAGCTCTACCCTTCACATGGTATCTGCTGGACAATTAAGGTACAACCACACTAATTTTTTGTCTTTTGAGCATATTTTCAGAGTTGCCCCCTTTGACTTAAGTATTTAATGAATTGCAACCCAGTTAACACATTTGCGCACACTCCCAGACACAAAAACACACAGAGTTGCTTACATATGGCTTTCCTTACAGTTCTGATAATCTGGGTAATTTATTCAGTTTGGCAAAGTTTGAGTGTTTTTCCATTTCCTCTGCAGAAGGGGAGCAATGTGATTGTTGCTGTGGTGATCCTTCCCTTAATATTTTTAGCCATAATCTGACTTAAAGTCATGACTGGCAGTGGAAAGTGTCATTTTTTTAAGGCACAATACCAAAACATTTTTGAAGAGCCTTTTATTTTTCACACTGAATATTACATATAAATATATATATATATATATATATATATATATATATATGTGTGTGTGTGTGTGTGTGTGTATATATATATATATATATATATATATATATATATATATTCCTTGAAATTCACATTGATAAATGTAAACATGTAGATATTCCTTATTCCTTTACCATAAACAGGCCTGAGTCTGGCCTTTCTTTTATAATCCCTGTTCTCCACCCACTTGGGCTAAAGCTTCACAGTCAGAACCTCTGCTCATTATGTTGTTTTCAGAAAGGGACTAACTTACTCAGACATATCAATGCTGACATTAAGAGCAGTTGCTTGTCTTATCCCCCCAGGCATGTGGTTTAAAAATCTACCCCCTTCCCTGTTACTGAGGTTAATGACTTCTCTGCAGAAGAGGAGAAAAGCGATTTCATGTTTTTCCTTCTTTTAAGAGGTTGCAGAGCCAGCAATCCTCTCAGTTCTGAGAAGACAGCAAATTTCAGCTCCCTACCTTCATTTATGCCTTGATCAATGAAGCTGTTGGCAGAGAAAACCGTGACACACGGTGAGGAAAGGAGCACAAACCTGATGGAAATGGTGATGTTATTCCCACTTGGAGCACAGACTGTAGGCATATCCCTGCAGCCTTTACCAAAGCAAGGGTGGTAGCACCACCCCACGCAACCGAGAGCTCTGCTGCTGCATGGCAGTGGTGCAGAGCACACAAGGAGCTGAGGTGGAGGTCCAGCCCTCAAGTGTCCTATTCTTGTGTCCTTCCCCTCATTCCAAACAGGAAACTTGAAAGGCCTGGGAGTGGATGTGTTCTGAAAGTCACAAAACTTTCATTACATTGCTTTTCCATAACCTGTTTCACAGGGAGTGAAACGCTTAACATGGAATTATCCCATGGGACTAACCAGGGAAAAGGATGCCATGAAGTATAGATGAAAATAAGCTCAACTGGCCCAATGGAAAGCTGTCCCCCCATTTTGTTGTGGTTTCCTGAAAATTATCATTTGGGATGAATTTTTGTTTGTAATTTAAAATCCAGGATTAATCATTCAGGAAGGCTGACAATTCTGTTTTTATGTTTTGTACCTCTGGTGGGTGTTTTCCAGCATTTAAAGCAATTCCCAGATTATTTATTTTTTTGAGGTGGGGAAAAACAAGGGGCTGTTTATTTTCTATTCAGGCAAATAAAAAGTGACATTCTAAAATATTATATAACTTCCATCATTGTGACTAAATATGATTGGTGTATCTGAATAAACCAGATTCAGATAATTGTTCCTGAAATGCACCAAACAGAAACCACCACAATACTTTTCTTCTACAATGGGATTGCAAATATAGGTGATGTGAAACCAAATATTCTTTTAATTTTAATATTAAGAACTCCTAGAATCATAAGTAGAGAAACCATTTAACAAAGAGATGAATACATATTTACACACACACATTTACTATGAACTGCATTAAATATGACAGAATTCCCAGCATGATTATGCCCATGTCTTTTGTTTCTCACTGCTGCTCCTCTAGAAATTTCAAGACTTTTAGGATTTCATCTGAAAGTTTTCAGTGAGTGCTAGAGACTTGTGCCTTCCAAAAAGCAGCTCAATCCTCTGTGATCTCAACAATCCCTGGATAGACTCTGGTAGATTCAGCAGCCTGTTATGTAGCAGATTATATGAGAGGTGCAAAAAAACAACCAGTGCCACACTGGTGGAATTAGGACATGGCTTTCTACCACTGCTTCAGTATTTCTCCACCATCACCACCCTGAGCACTTGGACTCTGCCTTCCCACTGATTGTCCTGAGGCAATGCACTGGACACAGATAACACATCTGTGCCAGACTGCACCTGCACAATATTTTGGGGACACTGTGGATCCTCTGCAGTGGCTGAACAGTGACGCTGTGCTTGTGCTCATCCGGGCGATGCCAGGAGACCTCCCATAGGCGCAGCCAGCATGACACTGTTCCTCAACAATTCCTTCACCAGGACACACTACAACTTGGGATATTAACCATGGGCTGGCATGGGAAGGGCAGGAAGTGAGAGCTGATTTGCTTTCACCTTGGCCTGTTTAATGCCATCTCACACCGTGATGCCACCAGCACCTGAGTAATCTGCCGGCATGTGTGCCATGTACGTATGTATTCTTGCCCACACTGTGCCTTAGGAATGAAAGGATCCTGCAAAGAAAGGAAGGGACAGCTCTGGGAGCTGGGAATAAGCACACAGGGTCAGCTAAACCTCCTTTCTAGGTAATTTTAAGTTATTTCATTACACAGACCCACTGTTATTTAAACACAGTCCCACTGTAAGAGAAAAAGAACCAAAATAAAGCAGACTGTTGGATGGAGCTCACCCTGCTTAGAGCTACTTTGACACTTTTAATAAATATATAGCTATATATGCCAGGTCTTGCTGTCCATACTGACCCAAAGGTGCTGGATCCTGGCTCACTTTCCCTTAGCATGCACCACATCTGACCTAACTGCAGTTTCATGGGACCAGACTGAACCTCCAAAATCTTCCTCTGCCACACTCAAGTTCATTTTCTCACAAAGCCTTTGAATGAAGGCAACCTTCCACCACATCCTGTAAGCAATTAGAACATTTCCTACCTGCTGTAAGGCAGTCTTATTGTGAGTGTGCATCACAACATAGCTTTTTACAGGCTATTCCACACCAGGATTGCTGCCTTTTTTGCAGGGGACCGAAATACAGCCCCTGTGGAAGTGCTGAACGGTGTATTTGCAAGCAGAATGTAGGTTTCTGCGCTGTTTCTGAAGCTCTGCAATTCACTTCCTGCCTTGCACATAGACCAGGGTTTTGCTTAGATGCAAAGCTGAGATTGAGCTGTCAGTCACAATATACTTCTCTTTTTCCCCATTTTAGAAAAGGGATTCATATCTGTAAAGGATGCACTCAGTTCAAAACACTGCAGCCTTAACTACTTTGGCTCTGGAGCAAAATATCAGAGAGATGAAGGTATGTGCCAGAACTAAGTCTGTGCCACAAAACAAGCCTAACTAATGTCTAAATTCCAGCCTTGCTGAAAGTACAAACAGCAGCCTCCTTTGCTGTGCAGGTAAAACCAAGCTGATTTTTTAACAGAGTATTTCCTAGCAATTTCTATGATTCTTGCTGACAGTTTAGTTTTAAGGACCAAACTCTCAGACAATAACTCATGACCTAATTCTGAAGTCAAGACTTCAGTTCATAGACAATTTTCCCCATACATCCCTCAGCAATTTTAGAGAGAAAGGATTCTAAAAGAAGGCCACAGTAAGCACAAAAGAGACAAAAGCAGTTATCCAGACATTTAAACCAGATAAACCCAAGTAAGTACTAGATAAGGATTCTCAGCAGCAGTTTTTGCAAACCTATGTCAAGGCAGGTAAGAAGTTGGAGAGTCTTAACTGGTTACTTACTGCCTTTCCACCCACCACTGCTCACCTCCACCCCATATGAAATGAAAATAGAAAATAATTCTCAGTTAAAACCAAACAATGTGCTCCTCCCTACCAAAAGATATTAAGATATTTACGTATCTTTAGTCCAAACTGTATTATAAAAGGCAGAGAAAGCACTCAATTTTTAAATAAAGGGATAAAACCCATACAAACAAACTGAAAAAGGCAGCAAAACCAGGATATTTACTGTCTCACCTGTCTACAAAGCTTAATTTTGAATTACCTTTGTGGCTTTGCTACTTAGCCTACACACTCAGATATTTAAATTATGATTGATTTTTCCAGCTCCTTAGAATAGAAGCTTAATTCTAGTAATCACAGCTGCTCATTGCTATAGCTGGCTAAATCTTATTTAAATTTTGAGGCCCCAACTTCAAGCCTCCATCTCTGGGTATCTTTAAGGATGAGTTAGACACACATCTGTCAGGGATGATGTTGATAAATTTGCACTTGCCTTCAGAAGGAAATATGGTTTAATGATCTCTTAAGGTCATCTATGGGACTAATTTTCCATGACAGAGTCTGATCATAACATAATCTAATTGCACTAATTCAAGAGAAAGTTACCTCATCACAATGGCTCTCCCTCCAGCTTTCCCCTCCAGCTTCTATTCTGTTTCTATTTAATTAATCCTTTCTCTGTAGTGTAGTTTGGCTATAGGAAAAGGGGGAATCTTTGAGAAACTAACTACCTACTAACTAACTAACTAACTACATCTAGGCCAGATAGACAACTTTCTGATGACAGATGGAGAACCATCAGCTTTGTCTTTCTATTGTACCATCAGCTGTATGTGACATAAAAACTAGCAAATTCAATATTGTGAGGAGAGAGGTAACAGAGAGTCTCTCACCAGGGTTTCACTGTCACAGACTCCAGCTTTCTCCACCAGCAGACTGCTCAGCAGGACAAATTTGATCTGGGCAGAAGACTGCATTTCTGTCAAGTTAGTTGCAGTATCTGAGGTAAAAGTAACATTTGCTCCAGCACAAAATTTGTCATTGCTATTTCCAGCCTCAGAGAGTTTTTGGACATTTGAACCATTCCCAGAGACTATGTGTTGTTGATATCTGCGATATCAGGGTTCTGCATGGTGTGCCCACTTTATCTACAAAAGGCTCCTGGGGACCTTCCTGTTGTGTTGGCTTTACTGTCAGAGTCTGGCCTAAAGGAATGAGAGCCTTGGCTCCCTAACATTTCTGACAGACTTTTTGAGGCAGATCCCATAAAAATTATGGAGCAGTTCACAATCCACATGTGCATATTTTTGAAGCGTAAAATGTTCCAGAAATTCCTGGTGTATTCTCCACAATTCCTACCCTCTGTGCTGTTTTCCTCCTTTTTTTCCTTTTTTTTTTTTATTTCCATTCACTCACCACTTCAGTAAAGATCAAAAGTCAGTATATTGTTCTGTTTTATGGATCAAATCCCTCCAGACTAATCTCTGCAATGGCATACAGATCTGCAGATGTATTCTTGTGGAAAAAGTTAAAAAGCATTTGCATATTGTTCAGCATATTATAATATTTTGTCTGTTCATTTTTAATTGCCTCTAGAGTGAAGCTTTATGTTTTTATTTGAACAGAAAGATTTCTTTTATCCCTGAGATTTAAATTAGCAGTGGGCAAAGCAATTCCATAAAGAAGAAAGGAGAGGAGATGAACATTTCACCTTCCATCAGAAAATAATACATCCAAAGTGAGATACAGAGGGTGTGTGCCCTGAACTGGGACTCCCCCATCTTCCCACCGCTCAGTCCTGTGACTTGGTGCAGACCCAAACCCACCCACCCCACATAAGGCTCCCATTCAGCTGCTCCAGGGGAGACTTTGGAGACCAGCACAGAAGCTTTAAACCTCCCATGCTCAAACTGAGCATTCCTCTTTGCTTCTTTGCCAAAATCATCAGAGAGGACTTCAGTGGCACTCCTTTACACATCCTGTTACCTAAGCAGGGCTGGGCAGAGTGGCCAGCCCTGGTAGCAGGCAACTGAAGCCCTGCAAGTGCCAGTGCTTGTCCCCAGAAAAGTGTACAGGCATGAGAGCGGGAGGAGAGCACCCGGCCAGAGTGGAGCTACCAGAGTTTCAGCAAACACAGACTGCACTGGAAGGGGACTTTGGTTTGCAGCCTATTGGCCAGTAGTGGGAGAAGGAGCAGAAGAGTAAAGGAGTTCCTCAGTTACAGAGGAAGAAGACCATTAGGTCATCAACTCTACGAGAATGTCAGGGAGCCACCTGGACCTCTCTCTGCATTTTGGAGCTGATTTAGTGGAATTCTGCTCCCTGAGCAGCATCCTTATAGGGGAAACACTAGCACACAATTAGAAGTCTAATACATAATACTGTATTATTTACAAACACACTCACTTGAAAAGGATGAAAGTTGATTTTAAGTGCTGGTTTTAAGTGCTTTTGGTTTATATTTTAGTTCTCTAAAATTAACTCTGATAAACCTGACTGCTTCTGATGGTAAAATAAAACAGATTCAAAACCTTAATATCTGCCTTTAAAATAAACCAAAACAAAAATAGTCACCTGATTTCAATTCCCTCCTCTAAAATCCTCTGACTTTATTTGCCTTTACTCCTTAGATAAAATGAAGAATCTGAGCCCCCTCTTTGCCTGTACACAATCCAAGGGACAGTACTGAAGATATTTCTCCAAATGCATATGACCAATAACAAAATCTGATCAAATTACTTCAGAAAGAGTTTTTCCAGTGGTACATGTGTGCTGTAACCTGATAGGGAGAACAGCAAATTTCTCTGCACTCTTTTGGTACAGCACTTCTATTATACAGCCCGAGATAGATACATGTGATAGCACTGTGTCAAAACCATGAATAACAGACAAGGTGTCAGAGATAGAAGAGAGGTAGGGGAGAGTAACAATTTCCATTTTCTGATCCTCTAGCAGATGTACTGTCAACACTGAGCTTTCCTTTGTAAGAGGGGATTGACAAAATACTCTGCTGCTCTCCCACACACTTGTCCTTTGGAGCAGAGCATGGTGGGAGGCAGCCCATGACAAACTCTCCTGCCCTTCTCTGTCCAGAATAATTTTTGAAATTGGTATGGTCTTACTGTGCTTCATGCCCAGTCTCCCTTGCAAAGTCTCAGTGCTGTTCAAAAGAATAATTTTATCAAGGATTTGTCCATCTATGCTGAGAAAACAATTGCCACAGCCCCTCAGGGAGTTCAGTTTTGATCAGATGAGACATACCGATAATGCTGCACTAACACACAGTCCTCACAGTCTTTCATAACATCCCTGGTGTTGCCAACACCATTGCCTGGTTTACACTAAGCCAGTTCTTAGGTTCCACATCATTTCTCTGTTCGAAAATACTCTGTGATTTGTCTGGGTAGGCTTTTCATACAAGCATGTGCCCCTGTCTATTGGTTTTGTTACAGCACAAGGTGTTCATTTTTCCTAGCATAGCATTGGTCACTACAAAATAAACTCACATATCCCATCCTAAAGGCTGCAGTATTTTCAAGCTTTTTGAAGTCATTTTGTCTGTAATGCCATCCCTCCAAGGATCTGCTAATGGGTACTAGCTCATGAACCATTTTCTAAACTGTACACCACAGTTAGGGAAAAACCCCAGACACTACACATGAAGTGGCATTGTTATGAATTGGATTTATAACACCTAAAGAACCAAAAAGTGGACTGGCAACATGATGTACTTGGATTTGGATGCTAACTTCTCATGAGATGAAGTACTTTCATTGAGTGCTGAAAACTGGACCTGGTTATAGAAGAGCTCCTAACTGTATTCCAGTCTGACCAAGTATAAATATTTTTCAAACAATGAGTTACTGGTTTTGTCAAAGATATTAAGAAAGCCTGCCTTATCCTAGAAGCTGCAACAGGGAACCTAATGGAGAATGTCAGCCTAACACCGAATGGAGAATCCATATACTATAACAACAAGAGAATGCTATGGCCCCACCTTAGAGCCTGCCATTTAACAAAACAGTTCTGGGAACTGCAGTCCCATTCTCTGCCTTGGAATGCACAAATAGATTGGCTCTTGACTCCCTCTAAGTGTTCAGAAAATCTGGGGGATCTCAATTACAACCCTCTACAATGCAAAGAAAAAAAAAAGAGAAAGAAAAAGATTCATCAAGTACATTTGGATTGAGGTGAAATCTGTTTTGATAGGGAACAGAGTATAGTATGGAACAGCTGCAAATAAAACCTAACTGCTCTTAACAACATCCTGCAAAGTTGCTAAGGTCCTATACACAGACAGCAGGATCAATATAAGCTAAACTTGCATTTCACAGCTGAAATTAGAGCCACTTCATAGTGACAAAATAATAAAACAGCAAAAGAACAATGAGACACTCTGGCACATGTGTACATTTTCTAAAACCACACATAATGAAGCTTTAGCAATGCAGAACTCAACCTCCCAGCTCTAAGTTTTATTGGCCATTATCTCACTGGATTTGGAACAGCAGTTCTGAATGCAGTAAAAGACATTCATTTTTCACAATGTTTCCCCACATAACTGACAAATTTATTACTGTTATAAAAAAGGACACTATTTTGAAATCCTCAGGGTGCTTGACTTGTAATGGTGCCCAACATGTTTCTCTTTTCATTAGCATTCAGGGAACACTGAATATGCCCAAATCAACCTCATCTACTTTTCCCCCTCACGTCAATGCAACTGATGTTGGATCTCCAGCCATCTCTGTTGTAGTCCAAGGCAATAGCTTAGGACCAGCATAATCAGATATACTGAGAGGCTGTTTCCAGTCTATTTCCAGCCTAGCCTCACACTGGCCTGTTTCAACATGGTGTGAACTCTGAAAATCTTGTGGCTACCTCACAGAACAGGGAATGTTAGAAGAGACCACAGTGGGTCACCTGGTCCAAAGTTCTCCCTGCTTGAGAAATAAAAACACTTGTCTCAGTTTGTAGGATGGTTGGAAAAGTAGATATATTCAGAAAATTTGATTGATAAAAAAACCTTCACAGGTGTTATGTAAACCCCTGGAGTGCATGAATTCTTCAACAGGTTTGGCACATCTTCCACCTCCACAGGAAAAAAGTGAAAGAAATGGCATCAAGGTACTTGGTTAGTCAAATCAAATTTTGCTTCTCCCAGGGAGAACTTCTGTTCTCCCTTCATATTGCAACCTTTACAAGGAAAGCAGGAATTCACAGCCCAGAAACCTCCTGCTGTCTACCAAGGCTGCTCAGCTCTTTGGTCCTCAGCCTAATGATCCAGATCTGAACACCACAATCATTCTGAAATTATCTTTGATATCTTGTCTCCCTCATTCATGAAGCCACTTTTGGAGCCTTATACGATATAAACTCTGCTCCCCCCAGCTGGACATGCCTTAATTTCCCTACTGGAAAAGGCTTCTTCAGGCAGGCTGGACCCTTTTTGTTCCCTTACTTTCTCACTCTCTCATCTGTCCACCCTCTTGGTCAGCACAGGCTTCTGTCTCCTCTTTGCCCACAACACTCCTTTCTCTCAGAAAGCCATCCTGGAGGTCACCACATTCAATGATAGCAGGGTGGTGGCCTTTCACATAATTCTCTGCTATCCCCTTGCATCAGTTGGATCTCTGTGTCCTACAGGACAGCCAGGCTTCAGCAGTCAATGGTATCACAGCAAGTGCCACTAACTCAGTCACACCTGCAAATCCCATTTTACATTACAGACCCTGCAGTAAGGATTTGTCATCTTCATTTCCACTTGGCTTCCTCTCACCCACCTTCACTGTAGCCCTCACTCTGGTTTTGCTTTCTTTGACATGTGCAGACCTATCTGCAGTAGGCTTGGGTTAGATTCTTCTCCTCTCACCAAAGATAGTTAGGAGTTTGATATAACCTAAATCAGCTCAGTTGTTTGAGCTTTCTCTGCAGTAAATGGAGAGAGACAGCTCCAGAGGATGTTCATCCCACTGTATTCAGGTGCACCAGAGAGGGGGGAAATGCATCACCTCACACAGAGTAGATCCGACAGCAAGCTCAGGGTTCATATGACTACAATTCAGCACTGCTTAGAGCATAAATAATAGAGATCTGAAAACCAGACTGGCTGACTGGTTGAGAGCTTCACTCCCCTGGAAGCCCAGATGTCCTCTCTGTCCCATTATCACTTTCAAGCTGAGGGGTGGGGATGGTGTTTTCTGGTACTCCCAGGAGGTTGTGAAGATCTTAAGGGCATAGTCAACACTGTTCTATGGGCTTGACATCAGTTCTGTGCAGCACCATGCTCAGTGTTAGGTTATCATTTGGGTCAACAGCCACAAATGTTTCTTTCAAACTTCTTTTCAGACTCTGCATCAAGGTTAAGTCTAGCTCTCCAGGATCCACATCAACCTCCATTTAAGGCAAGGAAAACAAAGGGAACTGTTCCTTTGAAACTACTAATGATTGAAGTCTTTTAATTCTTTTCCTGTTTGCCATTAATTTCTGCTCCTGTGAGTCTCAGAGCTTGCTGCTTTATCTTCTAAGCCTTAGAAGCCTTGTTCTCCTCAAGGACACATTGGATTTATGAACATTTCTTTCTTTGTTCACCATGCCCTTCCTATTTGTTTTTTCAGAACAGGGAACTCATTACAGCACCAGTTCATTCTCTCTCCTTGCAAGTGAACCTTGAGTATGGAAAGTAAGTTTTCTATATGTGGGGATCCTTTTCTTGATAATTTTCCAAATAATACATAATGACTATTATAAGAAAGAAATATCAAAACATAACATTGATAAAAAGAGATAACTTTAGACTGATCCTCAATTTCCGTATCCCAATCTTCAAAATGACTAAAGAAAATCATACAGTACCTTCATTCAGTGAAAAAATAGTCTCCTTTGTAAATCAACAAATTCACTTTTTCTCAGGTCCACTTCTCCCTAGCAGTCTCACACATAGCTTCCTCCTTGCCTTGATTCTTCTCTCTCTGCTTATTATCATTGGGAGTCCTATTCTTACTGGGCATGAAATAGGAATCTCGAAGAGTTTACTGGCCACATCTCTGGTCTCATTTTTCCTTTATGACCTTCCTTCTGAGTCCAACATAAGCAGCACACAGTCAAGTCAGAGGCTGTGTATCATTGCTGACAGTGAGTTCTACTTGAACACAAAAAATTCAATCTCTTCTCTAGTTTCACAAATCTATCAAGATGGACATTTGTTCATTCTAGGATATATCCTTATAATAGAGTTACAAGTTATTTCAGGTCTCTTAATTCCCCTTGCCAATTTGCACAGGCAAACATTGTCCAAAATACTTTTAAAAAGAATAACAGCCCCCAAACAAATGAACAAGTGCCATCCCACTGGGCAAACATGAAAAATAGTCTGTATGGCAGAGCACCGAAATGTGTGGTCAAACTATCCATGATGGCAGGGAAAGTACTGAAATAATGAACCAAGGCCGGGCTGAGTTAGTATACACATTTGTTACCAAAAACACTCATAAAGTGAATAACAGAAAGGCACCTCGTCCACCTCACTAATGTGCTGTGGAAGGCAACAGCAAAGCAAAGGGCAGAGCCTGGCCACGTGCCCTGGAGTGATGGGATCCCACTTGACCTAGAAGATTGAGATATTTCCTACTGGAGTGCTTCCTGTGATCCACTGGGAGGGACAGACAAAGAAAGGGATTTCCAGTCAGCAACCCCTGTGTTTACTAGAAGACTCAAAAGAGGAGCAGCTCTTAGTGAGGTCCTGATGTTCCCAGAAGTGGGAGAGAGAGTCAATCCATGGAGGAAGAAAAACCCCCAAAACCCCCAAAAAACCAAACAAAAAATAAAAACAAACAAAAAAACCCCTAAGGAATTGATACATTTGCAATATATCTCTCCATCATAAGCTCAAATATGATGAGCTTATGATGGGGATAAAAACATCATGTAGTCAACCCAGGACACCTGTTTCAAGGGAAGTCAGTGACAATCAGGGATCATGGTCCATTACAGTTTACATCTTTTAAGGGGTATTTGAAATATCAGCAGATGTGTAGGTTTCCAGTTCCTTTCAGCACACAAACCCATGTGCTCTTTTACAATATTTTTAGAACTGTTAACTCCTGCATCTTGCTCTTACCTTTACAGTCCTCAGAAGCTATGATATAACAATTGTTACCCATACTTAGTTAATTTATTTAAAATCTCATCACCTTGTCTGCACAACAAGGGTTCTCATATGGTTGAAGCCATAGACATTCCCCAGGCATATTTAAGCTGTTCTTCAGAGCTTTAAGGAGAGCAAGGCACAACATGAGCAGCAGCCTACATCTGAGAGCTGTCCTCATCTTCCTGCTACACCAAGGTGCAGCCAAGCACACAATCCATATGAAAGATCCTCATATGACAAAGCCAGAAAAGGGAGATAAAAATCAGGAAGAGAAACAGAGTTCAAAAATTTCTTACTCTGTTTCCCTATTTGTGTCTCCTCCTGAGTATTCTTGGACATGATAAGGAGGTGCAGGAGGGTTACAGCTTTCCCAACAAGCAGGACTCATGCCTGAGTCGACATAATTCACAAGAGCTGAATACATTCCAAAAAAATCTGCAGAATGAACAAAGTCTGGACACCTAATCTTGCCCCCTCCTCTAGGAAGGAGCTCTCCTTCCAAGTCACAATATCAATATTAAATCAAAAGTTGTGAGAGAAAAATTTACAGGAGTGTAAAAGGCCTGTAGACAGAAAAGTTGTGGAGGAAGTTACCAACCCTGGAAAAGAAGCAGCCTATATTAAATTAAGTTTAAAAAAGAGGGCACAAAGTATTGATCTGATCTTGGCCAGAATAAAATATTAATTGTAAGACCCTTCCCTTACATCAACCACAACCATTATAATGATGAAAAACCCAGGAAGATAATAAAGTCATCTCACAAAAGAAGAAAGAAAATAACCCAGGGAGATACAGAACATCATTTGTACCAAACATGTTTTCTTAAAATATTTTGCCACAAATAAAAGCCCTAATAAAGCATTTTTTTTCCACTTACCAAAGTTTTGCTTTCTTTTCTTGGGCAAATGGTTGAAATCAGAGAGGAAAATGGCCAGTAACAATCCCTTGCAAATCTGCAGGAACCTTCTTGTTGCATATTGCAGACTCTAGCTACTGTGTGAAAGTCATGTCCAGTTGTATGGCTGGGGTCACCACACAGTAAATCATAGAGAATTTTACCAAATTAATCTCTCCTTCATCTTCCCCAGTGCCTAGTCATCTGTTTCTCTGCAAGTTACAGGATAACACATCCCAATTCTATGAGTAACTCCAATTAGCAGCAGGCCATAAATCAACCTCTTCTTGTTGGTCTGAGTGAGTTGCCTACCCTACAACCCAAGAGTCATGACTTTTTCATAGAATTCATCTCCCATCCTGCAAACATTGAAAAAAGAGCTCTCAGATAAAGGATATGGGGAATATTCCGTTTTTCTAGGAAGAAGAATGAACTTAGTGGAAGCTCTGGAAAGTCCTGAGGCTTGCATTTAGTGTCATGAGGTTATTTAAATTTTTGTGGGATTTTGGGGTTGCTTTATAATTCTGCCTTCTAATTCTAAGAACTTCTAACTAAAGCATTTGTCTTCATGAGCAAATGAAACCAGTCCCAATATATTTTCCAAATATGTTTAAAATAGTTCTCAATGACTTCTACTGAGTTCTGCCCTAGCAAAATCCACATAGCTTGTGAGTGGTACAAGTGGCACAGCCCAAATAACAAGTATGGTCCCACCCCAAGCACAGCCCATGTACTCCCTGAGTGACTGAGCTTGTTTGCATGCACACACAGCCACAGGACAAAAGTACTCCAGCACCAATACTCATCCCATGAGGATGACATAAAAATGCAAGGCTGGTCACTACACTCAGCAGCCATGTGCTAGCTTCTCTTTCAAGAACTCTCCCAAGAAATACCCATGTGATGGTGCTCAGGGTGCCTTTAGAGCTCTGGCAACTCTGAGCAGAGCACTCCAAGAGAGACAGACGCTTTCTTAACTTTATGGATACCACCTATTTCACAGGTCCATTCTGCACATGTGAAAAAAACCCAGCTGTTGCATACCTTAATTGGAGCTGTGGAGGAAAAAACACAGGATTCAGGAGTTACGAGGTCACAGATACTCTTCAGTGGCTTCTCACACAGCTGGCCCTTCAACAGGACTGTAATGCCCAGGAGAGACCTAAAAACACAGTAGTCAAAAGAGGATGGAAATGCTGCAGAGTATTTAGTGAGACTCAAGGTCAGTAATGTCAGCAGTTTTGAAGTAAAAAGGGCACTGAATGGGAGAACTTTCACCTTGCTACTCAGCCTATGAAGCAATTCAGGGAAGGATGGCAGAGTTTAAACAGTGAAAATGAAAAAAACCCTCAACATTTGCAGTTTGGATAAACCAGTGGTAGCACAGGCTACCACTGGACAACCAAGAGATGCAGTTTTCTATAGGGACAACCAAGAGATGCAGTTTTCTATAGCTCCTAAAGTAGATCAAATATTTTGGCTTACATTCTTCCTGAGCATTCATTTATACAAGTCCTCAGAGGCATTTCTGTGACTTTTTTCCTCCCAAAAGAAAGCTGAGTAAGAATTTGGCCCAGGTGAATTTGCAATAAAGGAACCATGAAACCACAGAAGGAGAAACTGCATTTGGAAGGATTGACAAGGATCATCGATAGTGTTGCCAAGGTAAGAAAGATCATCCAAATATACTTGATGAAAATTAAATATATTGCCAGCTGTTGCCATTTCAGCATGATGTGGTCCAACGCTCCCAGAAGAGAAAAGTCCATGTGTATTTTTTCAGATCTGATTATCATACTCCAAAGGTAGGAGTTGGGCTAAATCTGTCTCATAAGCAACACACTTTCCCTGACTATCTCTGCACTGGAAACATAAATCGCTTTATTTTTAAAAGAAGTTTAATAAATATGAGCCTGCCTTTAACTCTTAAACTAGAAGTCAGCTGTTTCTCAGACAGATAGATCTTTTTCTATACAGGGCTAAGGGAAACTTTATGACAAGAAGGGAATTTCCTTAGTGCCAAATTATTTAGGAGTTCTTGTGGCTTTTCCCTAGGTCCTCTGAGACACCATGACAACCCTAGTATGTCAGGGACAGGCAGAGATCAGTACCAGAGCTCAGTTCTTTCTTCTGGAAGGAGCTGAGTCATTTTGTTCAGAAAAATGACACTACTTCAGTAACACCAGACCAGTAACAATAGTATTGAAATAATAACTTCATTTGGATCATCAGTTTTTAAGGGCTGAATTTTGCCTCTAAGTTGCATGACTGCTTCTAGAGGAAAATTTTGCCTGGTGCTCTCTCCTTCTGCTGTGAAGAAATCTGTGCTTCCCTGACCACACAAAGTTCTTGGTGTATCAAATATGATGGAAGGAATCTCCTTCTCCATAGATGAGCATGTCTCAAATGAAGTTTTCTAGGTAGAAATTCCATTAGAAACCTTCTGCTTTCTGCTTCTTTCTACTGCAAGATTTATTGCTCAAGGGATCAACATAATCGAGTCAGCAGACCCACTCCAAACCTGGTTAGCCTCAGCAGTAACCACTACAAAGCAGCTGAAATTTTCTGTGGAAACTTCTATCTAATTTCCAAAACCTGTGGAAGAAGCCACTGGCACATATTTAAAATGTTCAGATTTGCCTCCAAATGATCTAGCTTCAGCTTTGTGAATTTTCTGCTTATGTCTTCAGATCTGGAGTTCTCACAGATCAACTTCATTAAAGTCAGGTAGCCAGCCTGCCAAAACCAGAATTGAGAGCAGGCTTCAATGATGACAGAACTCAACTGAATCTCAACCTCAGGTCACCAAATTTTTCTGGTGCAGTTTGAGATTTGTGAAATGCACAATTATGCAAGAGCTCTAGGATGTCAGGAGAGGTTACAGGAAAATCCCAGAAATTTATCAACCCTGTGCCCTTGCTGGGAGGCCGAAAAAGAATTTTGACATCAGATAATATCTTGTGCAGTTAGGCTAAAACTGCAATGTCTTCATCACCCAATGAGGGCTTTTGCATTTAGGATTTGGAGGAAGGAAATTGTGAGTAGATGTGAGTACACATTTCCGATGAAAGAGATGAGAAGACAGAGGGGATAATTTCCAAGAAAGTGAAATTGTTTTTCTTTACTCACATTAATTTTCTCTTCCAATAGCAACAGTTTTCCCTGCTTGTTTTCATTATAAGCAAGACTACTGGAATATCACCACTTTGGCATTGACATTCTCTTCACAATGGAGAGATGATGATGAACTATTGGCCATGATTTCAGTTCACCCTTTTGAATGGTTGTTATTCCAAGCTCCATTATCCATTTAGTTTTGAACATGTCTGCTTCCTGCATCTCCTCCTCACATGATTTTATAAATGCCTGCAAAAGTAGTACTCTCAGCTGTGTCTGAGACATGTCAAGAAAGTGATGCGTAAAGTACAGGAGGTTTCCTCAGGTCTTGGGGTATCTAAATATCAGCTAAAGATAATAACAAAACTGGAAGTCACCTTCAAGTCACCAAGCACCATGATTTTATGTCTTTGTCACAGCACACCATGACTGACAGAATGAGGAGTCCAACTCTATTCAGTTGCTGCTTTCATACCTTTGAACAGCTTGGTCTCCCTCTCTATACTTTTTCTATCCCTCTACAAGGACTCCCTCCCTGAACACTGCAATTTGTTGCATGAGTATTTCTCTCACCAGTTGCAGTGCTTTGCTGTAGTAGTTTCCTGAGTCCCCCATCAGCAGTGCCTAGCAAGCCCTAGGAGCTGCCATTCAGGCAAGGATACCTTTGAAGACTGTCTCCCTTCAATTACACAATTTCAGAGCAGGCAGAGACAGTGCCCGATCACAGATCCCCCACATGCAGTGTGGTAGGCTAACTGACCTGAGCTGGTCTTTTTCTTGGCTTCTAGTCAAACTCTGGCTTTTCTCATTTCAACTCTTTTGAGCTGCAACCACCTCAAAGGACATCTCGCTGGCAGCAAAGCTCTCTCCAGTTTACACCTGAAGTTGGGTTCTGTTTCCCATCACAGTCTGAGGGCCTTTGAATCACTCTGTCGCCTCTGGAGGGTTGCAGACACGCCTGTGATTTTCCAACCACAGGATGTTCTGCACAGCAAAATTTCAAAAGACACATAGAAATAAGAAAGTGCTGATTCACAGGTACTCTATGGCAGAAATAGTGGGAGTATTTCTTTAGCACACTACTGAAAAGTCTCTCATTCACTTCAGGATGAACATGTCATTTTAAATACCATGCTATGAGTCCATGTGTATGTCATAAATTCCTTACTGATCTCCAGGGATGTGGCTATCTGATTGCCACTCTGCTACAAGCCACAGATTTTTCCCAGGTGTCATTAGTCTGTGGAAGATCCTTTTTCTGTCCCTGATATCTGTGTGATCAAGTCCCAAACCAGGCTCTTTCAATAGACCCTCATCCTGCAGAGAAGTGCACCGGGGAAGTGGGCACACAGTTTTCATTTTAAAGAGCCTAATTCAGGACATTCCATTACCATACATCTAGTGTTATTGATATCTTGCTCTAATTTTGAAGTAAATGCATACAGAATGAATAAAAACACTGAAAAAGAAATGGGCATTTGGCACTATCATACCTAAGCACTCTCATTCCCTTTACTTAAAAAGCAATTTTTGTTTTTCCAATAAATAAACAATATTTGGCTTCTCTTTTGAAATTCAGTTAAATGCATTAGAAATAATGGAATCCCCCATGGAACTGATGCTTCAATTCCTAAGGAACATGGGGTTTGGTTTTCTGTTTTGCTTTGTTTTCTAATAAGATCAGGTACTACATGGATATGTTTTGGATAATGAGAATCTTTTTCCAAAATAAAAAGTTAATACAACAAACTTTGAGTAATTTATAATGATTGTGAAGCCTTCTGAAGGCAACTGTATTTTGTATGCTAATTTCTAAGCAAAGTAACAGCAAAAATCCAAAGATAACATAAAACCATTTTTATCCTTTCAACTGCTCAATTTCCCAGAAATATCACCAAATTAGTATAACCCAGTTCTTTAGAACTAGTGAAAACAAGCTTTTACAAAAATCTCAAGTTTATAAAAATATTTCCTTTCCCATTCTCACAAGCAGAACTTGAATTAATAAAGTGAAATAGTCCTTTTTAACATATTTTAATTAAGATCCTTTCAGTGTGCATCATTCTTTCAAATTGAAAAAAAAAGGTTATTTTTCTATTTCTCATTTTCAAATATATATGTATGTATAAAGAGGTGTGAGCGGGGAAAATACTCCAAGGGAAAATGAGATTTAAAAGAGTTTTTCAATTTTAATTTTTTTTTTTTAAGAGAGAGGCAATCTTTTAACTGATTCTGCATGCAAATACCTGAATATATTGAAAGGACAACACCTATAGTCCAACATGTTGTGTGAAAGAGCATGAAATATTTTCACTGTCAAATGCTTTTAAAAATTCTTTGTAAGATTCCCAATGTAGGCCATTACTGAAAATGGCTCTTTGATGTAAGGTGCACTATGCCAAGCAAGAGTTCTGCCCTGTATAAGCAAGAATATAAAAGGCTATGGCACACACACTGCTCGCTTCAGCTGCAGCAGAGAGGTAAAGAGGGCTCTGACACGTGGCACTTTAGAGCTTAGAGTATGGGTTGACATGAGGGAAAAGAGTGACATACTCCATTAAGGAAAGAATTTTAGGATAATGCCTGGAATGTGCCAAAACTAAGAGTATAAGTGAAGAAAACAGAGCCACCAGGAGAGATAGCTGGTCAGAAGCCAGCTAGTGTGAGAGGTTAAGCGGGGGCATGTGAGAAGGTACGAGAATTTTTCCCTGTGCTAGCTCCAGAAGCTCTCACACATGACCTGGCTGAGCTCAACCTTTAAGATAAGGTTTCCATCTGCTGTTGTAAGTACAGTGGCTTCTGAAAAAGGATCAGTGCACCTTTTGAATTGTGTCGTATTAAGGTATGAAGCATGCTGTGGCTTGGCTGCAGCTGTGGTTAGTGCTGCACAGTCACCACTCAAAACAGATTTGAAAAGTGCAAAGGTGCCTCTGTTCTGGGGGGGCCACAACACCACCACTAATATATTTATTGAGCCAGTAATGGATGCTGCCCAAGGACACCTGACAAATGCTGCTTAAAAATTAACACTTTAGACACGGGTGATTCCAAAGGATTCCAGAAAATCTAAGCCACCTCATTTCAAACACCCACTTGTTTTCTTTCAGCTTTTAGAGACAAACAACTTTTCTGCCTGTCTGAAGTTTTATAAAAATTACTGTTGATCGGAAGAGGTTGTCAAAAGTCTAGGTGACCTTTTCTTACTGTATTCCAGCAAACCACCACACTAATTTTTTCTCCAGCTGTGAAACAATGTAATATTAAGCAATGCATTCTCACACATTGTGATGGTTGAATTTTCTGCCTTGTCTTTGAAGCCTATTATTTTCTTCACTAACAGTCCAAGAGATGCAATTTCTTTAAAGGCAACTATTTCCATTAATACAGTATCACTTGGTCAGCCAGAGACCCTGCAAATGTAGCCTTAACAAGCACCCTTTATATGAATAATCTGTAGTCTCTTACTAACAGATGATAACAATAAATTTACCCAGTGACTATTGCTCTAATATGCTTTACAAATACAATTTGCTCTAATACGATTTACAAAAGATATGTGAAAGAGAACTCCAATTTGACTAATTACATAAACATATTTTCCTCATGTAGACCTCCAAATATGATTCTTATTGCCATTACATCCTGCACTGATCAAAAGAGACGTTTGAAGAAGTACCTCAGTGGTCAGCATTGGGTTTTCAGGCTGTTATTATCAAACTAATAATTGACCTAGCGATGCTTTCTAATCTAGTTACAACTTTTAGGAAAACTAATAAGTACTTGATACAAGAAGTGGAAATTGAATGGGATATGCTCAGACATTTCTGATGTAAAATTGAAAAACTGCAATAAATGTGTTCTTAAATTTGTCTCCTCAGAGAAAATATCTCTATTTTAAAACAGCTGCTCACAAAATGATTTATAACCTTCATCTTCAATGATACCAAGATCTTTAAAAGATTTGAAACTTGATGAATCATGGCCATTCCATGGGGTGATGCAGCATGATACTGCTTGAAGATGCACCCAGACCTTCCATGGTTTGCATTACTTGGACACACACTGCCATAGTGGAACAAGAGTTTGAGAAGGACAAAGATTGTTTTGCTTCAGCAGAGAGAAAAGGCTAGGATTGTGAAGGTATGCTTTGAAATGAGTAAAGGCTCATTTCAACTTTCAACTGCTTCTAACTCCTTGCAAAAGCATGGCAATCCATCTTTGCATCTCTCATCCCTTGGAACTGTACCTTGCATTCCAGTAATGGCTCAGACTCTTTACACAAGCTATTCACATCAGAGATTACCAAGAAGTTCTTCATCACAAATTATGTTGACCAAACTGGTCAACAAAAACTATTTCAGAGAAAAATGCCAATTCTGAAAAAAAACATCATCCTGATTTCACTCATAAGGCTTCTTGGCTGCTAGAGCAGCAGTTATTTGATGATTTTCCAAGATCTCATCCAAGACACAAGAGAACAGCAGAACAGGAACTTTATCATGTGTCTCCCTCATTAATACTTTAGTCCAACAAGCCATTCTTTACGTGGAGAGCATAAGGGATGTTGATTTCTCCTTTGCCAACATGAGAAGTATCACCATTGCAAGTGAACAGAAAAGTACCAATGGAATGAAAAATATTGTTTTTATCCTGACATAACATATTTAAATAGTCAGTCAGTATAATTATAGATATGCCTCAAATACAATCAGTTTCTTGTGTAAGGTTAAAGCAAAGACCTTGGAACACCTAACACATGCCTCAGGTTTCAAGAAAGTTTCAGACTGAGGAAATTTATATCTCTGACTCCTAGTTATTTGACACCTTGAGAATGAGACCTGGGTCTGTGACTGGTGTGAACGAAAGGACACCTGGAAACAAAAGAACAAGACCCTGATACACTGAAGGACAGAAATCCCTCTTTTTATGACCTCTGTCATTTAGGCTTAATTTTAATAGGCTCTTCTCAGGCCTTTAAGTTTTGGCTGAACTTCAGTCTAACCCATGAATGAGGCTGAAATTGACCCCTGAAAGTATTGACTCCACTAATTAGGAATGCTCACATTATTACTGCGCTAATAGTGTCCTCCATTATGACAGCTCTAAAATAATTTGCCTCCACTCAGCATTGTACCATTTTGGGAAAGAAGACTGGATAACCAAAATGGGAATTTGAACAGAGCTTGAGTTGAGGTTTACCATAACAGAGAGAATTAGAAGACAGTATATGTTCCATAAGAGAAAACACCTTTCTTCATGTATAGCATCTAGCATATCAACATATTCCTCAGCAAAACTACGGATCCACATCAAGACCCAAACCTTGTGTTTGTTTAGAAAGACAGGCAGCATGCCTTTTTCTTTTTTTTTAATTCGCCCTTTTACTGGCAAAAATAGTGTAAAGTGTTTCTTTACAGAGAGACTGTATTGCAGAGAGACTGCAATAGTCTCACTGCTGAAAACCCCAGCACAGCAGATTAAAAGGAAAGCTGTGCAGAGGCAGCAATGTGTTGTACCACCCAGGGAGAGCTTGGGTACACATCAAATGAGCCCGACCTTCAGCGTGTGGGTGTGCTGAGATTTTAAAGAGGTTCTCAGTTGAGGAGAAAGAGGAGTCTTCCTTTAAGCTAAGCACCACATTCCACACGCATTAAGCAAGATGAATTTCTGGATTTCAGGGAGCCTGCCTAAGATGCAGTTAAGGTATTCCAACAGATAAAATCCTCTCTGCATGCTGCACTAAAACACAGCTAGCTGGGAGACTGACCTCTGCTCTGCCCGTTGTTCTTGGTATCAGTGGAACACAGGACAGAAGGGAGACTACAAGGTGGAAAAAATAAGTAATGCAGGATACCAGGCACTGCTTGTTCACAGGGTAGCTGGGACAACAGTGCTGAAAGCAGTTTATTATATAGAATCATAGAATATCAACCAATTTTTGGAAAAGCATGGTCTAGGCAAGACATAGCCCAGCACCCTTTCCAGCTATTCAGCTTACTTAAAAGTGGCCAGTACTGGGAAATGCGCCACTTTCCTGTGAAAGATAATTCCAAGGACTGCTTGCTTTCATTGAGAAAAGTTTCCCTTTTTTGTCCAATTGGAATCTTCCTGAGAATAATTTGTACCCCTTGTGTTTTCCATGTGACTTCTTGCAAATGGGAATATCCATCTTCTTTGTAGCCACACTTGAAATACTGGAACATGGCGATGAGGTCTCCCTAAGCCTCTTTTCCCAAGGCTGAACAAATCCATTTCTCTCTCATGCATCAGCCTGTCCAGGCCTTTGATCACCTTTGTGGCCCTTCTCTGGACCCTCCCCAGCCTGTCCACACCTTTTTGCATTGTGGGGACCAAAGCTGAACGCAGCATTCCAGGTGCAGCCTGACAAGCAATGATTAGAGAGGGACAATGACTTCTCCATCTCTGCTGGTGATGCCCTTGTTGATGCAGCACAGCATCCTGCTGGCTTTCTTTGCTGCAGCAGCAGCAGCAGCAGCTCACTGCTCACTCACATTGAACTCTGTCCACCAGGACTGACCCCAAGTCCCTTTCCACAGAGCTGCTCCCCAGGTCTCATTCATTTATTAGCCTCACATGTAAATCATGATGCTCTGAGAAGTTTGACTTTTTAGCCAAACAGCCAGAGTCATGCCCACTTTCGTCCACAGCCTCCAGAGAGCCCCCACATATACTCACTGTGCAGCAGTTTGATCACAGTTTGCCTGCCTGTAAAATGAATGCACAGGCAGGGAAGGGAGGTGCACATGGATACTCTTAGACCTGGCTTGCTGCCCCATGACAACATGACACTGTGCCAGCTGAGACACCACACTACAGCAAGGCTGGGAAAATCACCCAGTGTGCATTCTCCCAGACCAAAGGGAAAATCAACCCTGCGCTGCCGAGGAGAAATTTGGCAAAGCATGGACCTCGGCCTACTCATTTATACACTCGTAGCTGCAATGGCTTTATAGTGTTATGTTGCAGTAAGAGAGTAAGAACATTATTGACCTTAGATCTGAGAGCCAGGAAGATGCTTGATGGAAATCTTCCCTTATCTCAGGACCGAGTGAAAGATAAGAGATGTAAATGCTTTCAAACCTTCATTGGCTCACAGGTAGGGATGTAAAAAGCCTATACATCTGTCAAAACTATCAATTTTTTCTTTGTAAAAGCAAACCAAATAATTTCTGAGGGCAAAATAAAGGTTAACTACTTCAGGAAGTTTTGCCAAATGAGACTGTTGTTTCAGGGCAGCACAGAGTGTACTTGTGTGACTTTAAAATAAAGCTGTTGATCTAAGGTAACAGTCTCAGGGTCATTTCCAATAAGTATATATATGATCCCCTAAGCAACATTTTCCAGGTCTCATTTAGGATTAAACCAATGCATCTGATCCAAAATAGCAGAGAGAAAATATTTGTAGCCAAAACTTATCTGACACCTTAACATCCCACTTGACAGACACTACAGGTCTGTTCAATGTCAGACTTTTTGCACTTATATGTCTTTGATCTCATTTTATCACACAGAATGTGATCTGCCAGCAGCCCTTCTCTTACCTGTGCCACTACATACACAACTTCTGGGCTTTTCTTTTCCTCAAAGGCTATAGACAGCAGCTGGTTTATTGGTAGGAAGATGTAGTTTGTCACAGGCAATCTTCAGATGTGAATCACACTAATGCTGAGCAACTTTATCATTCAGGCCTCCTCCAAGTCCCCATGGGGATGGCATGTCGATGGGGTCATGAAAATACAGAAGAGGGGAAAAATCCCACATCCCACTCCTGTAGCAACTCTGCGAACTCCTTAATTTCTCTGAGGGATTTTCCCCTCTAACCCAGCACTCTGGTGCCTTTATCTCCATGTGCATGGAAGTCCCTCCTCACACACCTCAGAGATGAGTGCTGTGCTAGCAAAAGGCTGTGTAGTGTTTTCTGAAACCACAAGCTGAGCATGGGTCAGCACCTGAAAACATCACCTCCTCCACCTGCAGCTCCACCAGGTGACTGACATCAGGACATACAACTGTGTCACAGCTTTTGCAAGCATGTGCAGAAAAACTGCCCACAGAGGAAAACCCTGAACTTGGGGCACATGAAAAAATTGTACTTCTACATGCTAATAACAATGCACTAAAATCCTCTGAACTGAAGCACCTTGATGAATGGTAAATCGTTGTATTTTAACAGCTGTAAAAAAGAAAAGCTATGAAAAACTTTAGTCTAAGTAGTTTTTAAGAGATGTAAAAATACAACACAGAAAAACCCCAACCCAATTCAAAATTACATTTGTTCCTTTATATCTTCATTTAATACTTACTTGGAAACTTCCAGAAGTTTAGACTGTAATATGAATTTAAGCACCTCTTAATGACTTGGCTCCAGCTGAATATATCTTTATTAGGCAAATGTGTCTTATTTTGTTCTGATTAAGCAACAGTCATTGTTCTCTGCCACTGTTATTTGAAACAATCCCTAGAATGGTCCCCAGTAAAGCAGTCATCCCAGCTAAAATATTCCCCTCAGAATGAACCCAGGAAGTTCAGACAGGGTTCCTTCTTTGATGTCCACTAAGTGTTTAATCTGATTCTATGATTATTTATAAAAAATCCCATACTGCCAACAATAACATCTCATACCCAAATTAATGGCCACAGATAAAGCAAAAGGAACTTCTTGAAACCTTTTATATTGTTCTCAGTAAAGACAATAATGTAGATCTTTTCGAGGCTGAGGAAGAGTTAATCCTCATAAGTCCCATTAAAACCAGTAGGCAAATCCCTAAGAGGAATATGAACATTTCAGCCCGGACTTGTTATCTTGTTGCTCTCACCTAAGACAAGCCACAGACCATGAGGGAAAGCTCACTGTCACAGACAGGCATTCTCACCAGCCAGGAGAAGGCTGTTGCTTGACACAATGATATTACTCAACATGCAAATTAAATATGGGTAATGTGCCACGGGATGAAGGCCCTGTAATAAACTGTCCAAGGAAGGAAACGCCTCCCGCTGTGTTTCCAGAGTACCATGTAATTTACAGTCACTGCTGTGAGTTCCACATGAGAATATTAATGACTACATTTCTCAGCCAGAAATATTAAAATCATTATTACCATCTGAGGCTGTAGACTACAGGCTGGAAAGAAAGGGGGTTCACTGAAAAGGACATTATTTTCTAGCTAGGAAAAAGAAATTATTATCTTAATCCAGAATCTGCTTTACTAGCATGCCCTAAAAGTAAGAACAAAAATAGCTGCTTAAGTAAGGCATAGATAAACATTAGTTGAGTCCTAGGACTACATTTTTTTCTTCTGTTCAGTAAGGTAACTCTTTCAGATCCCCACTGGCTTCTGGGAACCTTGGGCAACTTCATCAACTGATAAAAAGAGAGTTTGTGTTTCTGTTCAGACATTTCTCTCAGTAAGCAGACTATTACCTCACAATTCAGACCATCTTTACATGATCAGCTAGTGTGATAATGGGAATGAATTTGACAGTGTTTTCAACAATAAAGTTCTGTGCTTCTACAGTGTCACTGTTGTGAAAGGTGACAAAAAGATGTGCCTTCTGTGTGTCATGCAGCAACTCCATGCTGCTCATTAACTTGGCCACACACTCCAGTGAAATGAAGAAGGATAATTTACTTTAACATCTTAATTTCAGCTGTGACCACACAGTCATAAAATAGGAGAGCTAATCAGCCTGGCACAGCAGCAGACCTCCACTCTGAAGAAACTTTGCTATCTTGTTAAGTCAGCCACCAACTATACCATCAGAATTCAACATTCCCAACTACTTTAAAAAGAAAGGTGGTTTAATGAGGTCTCTGTATTTTATTATGGATGGCAACATACTCATGTGGTGACCTGGGAATCCAATAGGAAAAGGGAATTTTTAAGGTGATACAAACAAACAAAAACAAACAAACAAAATGTGGTAGTGTTCACAGGGGTTCTTGGATGAGGCAAGAGATGAGAATGTTGACTCCATGTTCAGAAGGCTTAATTTATTATTTTATTATATATATATATATATATATATATATATATATATTACATTATAAGTATACCAAAAAGAAATAGAAGAAGAGGTTTCCTCAGAAGGCTGGCTAAGAATAGAATAGAAAAGAATAATAACAAAAGGCAGCTCTCTCGGACTCTGTCCGAGATAACTTGGCCTTGATTGGCCATTAATTATAAACATCCAAGAGGGGCCAATCACAGATGGACCTGTTGCATTCCACAGCAGCAGATAACCATTGTTTACATCTTGTTGCTGAAATTTCTCAGCAGGAAAAATCCTAATGAAAGGATTTTAATGAAAAGATGTCTGTAACAACAAAACAGAAATAAATGTTGCAAGTAAGAACTGAAACGGGGAAGTTTTATGAACATTTTCAACTGATATATCTACAAAAATACACATCGGCCATACAAAATTGAAATGTGGGGACCATGCTATAGTCCCAAAGGTGTTTTACATTAGGTTGTTAATTTCTGTACTCTGTGTATACCAGTAACGGACCAGAATGAGCCAAAAAATGTGGGTCTCTCCTGTGACAAGACACTAACAACTAGTCAGAGAATTCTGACCCCAGAGTAATCAGACATGAAAACAGGCATTTCTAGGAAAAGCTAGAAGAAGAGTGAGCCTGGGGTCTTGTTTGACCAAGATAATAAGCTTTTCTTCTGAGGAAGAAACTGGTGGAAGCAGATGGCTGAGCAAAGCTCAGTGAACTGCCAAAGGCATGCCTGACCAAAGACAGTTTGTACAGAGTGATACAACATGTTCTACCCAAACTGTGATGGTCAAAACTGTCCCGCATGAAGATGATTTCCAGAATTTTCCTGGGATTTCCAGAATTGCAATAAGCCACAAGGAACAGAAGACACATATTCTGGACATCTAAAATCTTTGACAGAAGAATAGGTCACCCTGAGGGGCTGACAGCATCTTTGCAAGAGACACCCAAACCACAAGGGTAACTGGGAAAAGTTGAAGGGTACATGTACACAGGTTGGCACAGACTCAAACTTTTCACTGTCCATGCTCCATGTTGGCTGGATTTGGAGGAGTGGGGAATTTGTGTAAATGCCAGAGTGTGGGTAGAGAAGGTAAGGCCGTCAGCCCTAATGTATATAGGTGTGCCCTCAGACACTCTGCTTTTTTCAACAGTTTACTCTCTGACTGCAAAAAATGCATTAGAAAAACAGGAAATGCTGTGGTCATCTGTCTTTTAACTAGATATATGTTCATAAATCATTCAGCACTTGGAGATACTTGGTTCCTGATTCTTATGCTTGTCAAAGCCCATTGTAGCATTCTTGAAAGGGCAAAGGAACTTTTCTGTTGCTGATGGCACAAGGGCATAAAAAAGTGTGTGACTACCAATAATAACTGAGTCTATATCTTTTTAAAGTCAGACTTTCCTGACCTGTGGTGAAGCACTCATTTTTACTGTGGCAGTTAAAATATAGGAAAATGAATTCATACTAGGTGATGGTGGCTGTTCACAGCCATGCACTCAGAAGCTTGGGTAAAGCTTCCCCAGGCAGAAGTACAGGGCAGTTATTGTGAGTCTGTCACTTCCAGGAGGCAAGGGCACATCCAGGCAGAACTGTGAGCTGAGCTCTGCAGTGGGTCTGCACATGTGCAGAAGACATACACTGGGTTTCTACATGGTCTGCAGACTTGTTGAAAGTATTTTGGTTTGGTTTGTGGCTGCAATTGCTTTTGCTCCAATCAGGAATCCTTGAAGAAGTCTGAAGTGCTCAAATTCTTGAGGAGAGGGTGGGGACCAAAACAAAAGACACAACTGAAGAACCTGAAGGTAGAGTTCCATTAGCTAAGGAGTACATCCAAGCATTAGTCTAAAAAGCCAACAGCCCAGACTGAGGAAGGGCAGAGGAGGAAGTTGTTTGGTTTTTTTTTCTGAACTTAATAACAGAGTAGAAATCCTCAGTGACTTGCAGAAAGCCCATCTGCTTCAATGCTAAAATCGAGATTTCCACCACTGATAGTGGCTGAGGGCAGGAACAGGACATAATGAGCAAGAAATGAGAAAGTCTTTGAGAATTTTTACCTCAAGCTGGCAGCATTTTGAGGAGTTCTTTGTTGTTCTCATATGGCATAAGGTACTGAAAATCAAATATGTTTAAAAGGACTAAAATTCAGAAGAGCTCTACAGCTAAGGTTTATCACTCTTAATGTTCCTCTTTAAAGTGTCCCTGCAGTGCAGAAGGTGACTTTGTAAACACAGAGTTTCTGTGCAACATTCATTTTCCTTTTCACTTTCATGTCAGCTTTGCTGCATTTTACACAGCTACACTTCGAGGTAACCCTCAGCATGGCCATACCAGTGTGGCTTAAAACATCCAACCTGGAATTTATTTTTTTTTTTCTCAGAAGTATTTTTACCTTCTTTAGAGACCATTTCAACAGCCCAAGATAATTCATAATTCTATACCTAGCAATTCAACTTATTTATGTACAAAAGAGCAAGGATAGACTGCAAACAGTCAGCCAAGCAGAGCAGAAGGCTAAAGAAATTCATCTGGAATAAATGCTTCAGGAAAAAGAAGTCTCACGTGGTAATGACATTAACCTGAACAGCCAAAGGGATATTTTGGCTAAGCCTAAGGATGTGAAATTTCATTTAGTTTTCACTCACCACTCTCATCATCTGTTTTTAAAGTCACGTGTTTGAAGTGAGTTACCTAACTCCACATCTGGGCTCACAAATAGCTGCGATGAATGACAGAAGCACTTAACCCTGCCACATTTACAAAAGAACCCAGAGGATTAGATACAATAAAAACTGTAATGACAGAGTCTTAGCTGAAATATCCAAAAGCAAATTGAGGTCCTTAACGACCACCTTTATTTTCCACAAGTGCAGAGCATTTGCCTTAAGTAAAGCAGGCTCTTCAGAGAGCAGGAGTTGAGCAATTGATATCACAGATGGTTTTTAACATGTTGGTCCATAGCCTGAAAAATGTGGTTTATATTTTTAAAACATGGCCGTAGCTAATGAACTTGTTTAAATATTAGACAGAACAGCAAACATGGGTTGGAAGCCACAGAAGAGAATATGACAGGATGCAGACACAGGAGGCCATGCTGGGAATGTATTACAAGCCAACTCATACATTTTAGGACAAAAGTCAGTATTCCCCCAAACCAGAGCTTTCATTTAGCCCATTAAAAAGCTGTACAATGCTACAAAATTCACAGGTAGATGTAAAGCTGTGAGAAGGGGTGAACTTGCATCAGATTTAGGGGGTAACAGAATTTAGTTTTCAGTCCAGGTCTCTCACAAACAAATACATGTACAGTAAGTATATATGCACTGTTACATATTCACTTTTCACAACTTTGCCCTAAAGTAGGAGGATGCTTTAAAAAATGCATTAAGCTTGACAGCTGGAAAAAAATTAATAATAATAGGGCTGATCTAACATTTCAGAGTATAGAAGATTTTATTTCAACTTAAGAGAGATATCGAACTTCCACCATGGAAGATCAAGACCATCAGTGCCAAGAAATGAAAAAGCTGGTAGACAAAAGCAGAGTGTGTTTAAAATGTTGCTAGAGTATTAAAATGTTAACTATACATGCAAGGCTCAAATCTAGGAGTATGAGCTGTGTTGCAAGAACAGCATACTTTGTTTCAAACAAGGCTCGGTGTTATTGCCTTGTATGTGGACTGGCAAATTAGTCACATTCTTCCAGTATGAAAGAGGTTGACCAAAAAAAAAAAAAAAAAAGTTCTTGCAAAACTGAGGGGTTTTGTTTTGTCACTTATGAAATCAGAAGCTTGCTCTCCTACCACTGTGAACTATGCCAGCCACATCACTCCTCATGCTTCCATGGAGTTTTACCCTCCAGGTCACAGTGGGGTTTTGCTCTATTGTGGGGCAATGCAGCCAGGTTTTGCTAATGGACAGTTAAGGCCAGAACATAGAAATGTGCTGTGGCAGCACATCACAAAAGAATTACTCATTCTCTGGGTTAAGTAACAAAAAATCTTTATCTCAGGAGTTAGGCCTACTAGGACCTAAACAATGGCAGGCAGGTTATTGCCTTATTCCCCCGCAAAGCAGAGAATGTGTTTAGTAGATTTGTCTCATCCCTCATCTGCTTGTCACAAAAGCAGAGCACAGACTAGTACCCTTCAAATCTTCTGATGTTCAGACTGGAGATAAGAGGATCAGAAGCATGGCAGTCCAAATTCAGAGAGACAGAGACTGAAAATGCATGCACACAGCCTTTACCTTAGGTGCACTCATTTCCAAAGCAAAATTTTCAATACTGCAGACACCAAACTCAAAACACACTTTGGAAACAATTCTAAATAGCAACATTACATCACTGTAGCTATTCCTGTGCTGTGAGATGCAAAAAAAAGAAATGATTCAGAAATATCACTATCAAAGCTATTCATTAAAATGCCCTTTTTTTACCTCACCATGTTGTCCCACTTGGAACTCATAAGAAGAGTGAGGTTGACAGGATTAGGACACTGCCTTGGAACATGACTATTTTGTTTGAGCAAACACTATGCAGTGTTCCCTTTACCTCATGCACAGTTTCTTGGCATGTGTCTTAAGTACAAGTCAGCTGCTCCTCACATTAGTACAGAGCAGGGGCAGAAGCACTGAAATGCAGCCATCCCATTTTCAAATTTCTGATCCATACAAGACTATCAAGACACGGGTTTTATATTGCTACTGAACCCTGCTGATTTCATGTGTTACCACAGCTGCATGTGGCCCACAGGTGTTCTGAAACCGTCAGCCCATGTAAAGGGGGTGAGTTGTTCCTGTTTGCCTTCAGTTTTGGCACCAAAAGAAACCATGGGTAGATGCTAAAGGTATCCCACCTGACTTCTCAGAAGGGCATCCAAAACAGCATAAGTGACCAAGTCCCTAGTGAGCTTTCAGGATTTTCATCAGACTTGGGGCAGGTGGTATGACTAGTTAATGAAATTCCACGGGTAACAGCAAATTGCCACGATGTGAAAACAAAATTCTCTTCAGTCATTTAATCACAGCCTGACAGGGCCAGAGGAAGCAGTGCTGACTCCTGGGAATGGCCAAAGCTCTGAAACTTTGCTCCTGTGACCAGAGGTGATGGCTGTGGTTGTGCTTTGGGGAGCAGCATACAGGGATGGAGTCAGCATTCCCTAAGCTACTGATTCACTCCTCACTACCAGTCTGGATGGGGTCTGAATGGGTGAGGAAGCCATACCATTCACCAGAGAACTGTGTCTAATTGGAAAATTAGGTCTTGCGTGTTTATGACTAGGAATGTAGACATTTTCCCTAAAAACCACCTTCTGGTGGTGGGCAGACACCTTGCTGCAGTCACCTGCACGAACTGATTTAAAATAGTGCATGGGTTCCTTCCAGTGTCACTGTGATGCTTGGTCCCACAATTTTATCAGGTCTCCAAGACACGACTTCTCTGCATGTCTGTAACACGCACACTCCAGTTCCACATATCTATCTTCTTTCAGTTGCCATCAAACAGCCCTTCTCCACACCTCCAAAAAAGTAAAAATAACAAAGCCAACCCCACTTATCTTAAATGGCAACTTCATGCAAGGTTTCAACCCAAGGTTATTTTTTCCTACCAGTTGTTTCTTTGAGAACAGATGGCGTTTGCAATGGTTGAGGATATATCCTATTTTTAAGTGTCATATGTTTCTACTCTTCTGCAGTGGACTCAGCAATCAGAGGAAAATGCCACAAGAGATGGGCTCTTTGCGTGATATACAAACCATGCTGTCTCATGCCACTCAGGAAATTATCTCCTATTGCAAGTGCCCAGCAGCCAGCGTGCCTGTATCCACCCTTCTGGTGCAATGTTTCCTGCCAGTAATGGATAAGGAACAACCTGCATCCGGCAGTGCCAACTCAGCAGAGCACCCAAATATTAACACAACAAAACTGGCAGTGAGAAAGTTTCAAATTTCACACCATGCCATGATCTAGTACATGGTGTCCCAGGGAACAGACCCATCTTCCACCACAAAATTCAGTATGATGAGAATACCTCATTTGTTGCTTCATTTTCCTTTTGGTGTTTTCTTCTGCACACATCCTATTTTGACAAGGTAGCAGGTCTTCCAGAACAGGAGAAGCAATGAAAAATGGAGTCAAGATCTGGCATGTTATTTAGGTTTATTGTTTCTTATACTGCAAATTCCTAGGATAAAGTCAGCCTGACATTGCAAGTAACTGCAAGCTCAGACTCCCTCTATTTTGATCCATCTGCACAAGAACCCTCTCTTATAACAGAAAGCCACCTAAAAAAAATCTGACCTTGAGCTTTTAAAACCTGCCAGAGAGATTAGACCATGTTTTAAACTTTGCTAACATGGCTAAACAGCTTCAGGGTCAAACCTGGGTTCTCATCAATTTGCAAAGGCCTGTGTGTACCTGAAGTCAGTGTTTGAAAGTAGCCACACGAACAGGGAAAAAATGCTGTTGTGAATGCTTAAAAGGCATTTTAAGGATTTAAGCACAGCCACAGTAACTCATTCACCAAGGAAACACAAAAATTGACATCTATAAACCTCTCCCAAAGACCTCTGGGATGCCTCCCCTTTGGTTCATGCTCCCGAATAATTTCCATTTTGTTTCTGTCAGGCTGAGCACTGAAGCAGCAACAGCTCAAAGGCGGCGCTGCCTAAGGCAGCTCTGGCTGCCTCCCTCTCTCACTGCCACCCCCTCGGGGCTCAGCAAGCCCTGCAAGAACTTGGAGGCAAAGGCTGGCATCAGTGGCCTGAGGGAGTGATGGTTGATGGCACTGGGATGGATGCCCCTCGAAAAACCTGAAATCCAGGAGAAAGGAAAATAAAATCAATCTGGAATCAAGCTTCCCGTGTGAATGCAAGCAGAAAGAGAATGAGGAAGGGGAACTTTCACATGTATGCTTCACACCAAGTCAGAGGGACTCAGGGATGGAGAGTCTCTTACTGTTTTCCAATAGTTCCAGGTATTCAACTAGGACATTGGAGACCGGGGTTCTCCTTTCTGAGGAAACAGGAGCAGGATTTGATCTTAAGAGAATTTCTCACCCACCAAACTATTTTGAAGTCAGAAGCTAGAGGACTTTTGAGTCTCTCCTGGTTCCTCTTCTAACAAATTGTGGGTGTCTGTTTCTTGGCTGCTGTGATACCAAGTAATTCTCACTTTCTTTGGCCCCATGAACAGGCACTGTTTGCCAAAACCCCAAGCTGATCTTCTGCTCTGCTTTCCTGTCACATGGAACAATGAGAGATGTTTAGATGCCTACAAGATTTGGAAAAACAGAATGGGAACACTTCTGAGAAATTTACAGTTTGCTTACTTCTGCATAGTTTTAGACCAACAATTTGTACAGAGAAGTCTCAGAAGGAAACAAAATAAGATGTATTCCTAGAGAAAATGAAGCTGCTTTACCATAAATACCACAGGCAAAACTAATAAAACCTCTTGGGTACCCTTGCAGCCAGCTTACACCGTCCACTCCCTTAATGCTGTAGTTCAGTGTCTCTGCCATTAGGCTGGATCCTCAGAGTATGTCAAAAGTTTGAGTGAGGACATCTGAAACTTGCTAGTAGGATAAATGTCCTTTGGTCTCACATACACTTATTTTCTTGCTATTTTTCAACAGCACTTTGAAAGCCAGTCTTGCTAGATACTGGTCTCCATAATAGAGCTATTTTGTAGCACATTGCTTCAAACTTATGAGGCTACTTGTCAAAGAAGGTGCTCAATAAAGTCAGTCTTAAGAAATCACATAACCACAGAGATCAAAATCTGAAAAAATCCCCATTTCAGAGAAGCTGCAGAAGCTAGTTCCTTCCTTCTGAAAGGCCAAGAGTATGGTCCATAACCCTCAGTTCAAAGAAATAAAGTGTTGCGTATTCTATCCCCAAAAAAGTCAGGAGATGCCTGTAAAAACCCGAGTTCTTTCCCATGGATTGTATGCTCCAGGATCCAATGTTCAGTTATACAGTGTTTCCCCAGAGTTTCCAGCCTCCTTCAGAGAATGAATGAATTCAACCTTGGACAAAAAGAGGGCATGTTAAAGCAGGCTCTGATCTGATAGGGCTTACAATCACAGAAGTTGGGAGATGTGTGGTGCTTCTCTTTGACAATAAACCTAGAGATAAGGTACCTATCCAAATGAAATGTGTCATGGACTGCTTTCCTGCATACTCACACAGATCTGGAAGCTTCATAGAATAAAGCAAAAGGCCCTCTTGTTGCCCTAAATCCCTTCCTGTTAGGTCATTAGGAAAGTGTGGCAGCAGAAAGGAAAAAACACCTATGTGCCAAGTCCTGTATATGGGGACCTCTGGAGCTGTGACAGAAGTCCACAGGGAAGTTATGGAAATGCTTCAGGCTTTGTGGAGAAACTTCTCTTGTTCAGATCCAGAAGTCCTCACCCTAAAATTGAGCAGCGTAGAGAGGGGCTAATACCCAAAAGTGCCCATGGTCAACATCAAAGAAGGGCATAGCCAAAACACCTGACCTGGAGAAAAGCTTTAATTCCAACAATAAATTTTACTGATAGATGGAGCAGTTTCCCAAATTGCCTTTAAAAGGTAGACTTGTAGTAGTGGCAATTCTGTGCCACTCTGAAAAAAAAGATTTTACTCATCTCTGGGCACAGCTTTTCTGCATCACAGAGTTGCCTCAAACTCCTTCTAATCCAGCATCCTCAATATACTCGTGTTTCATTTTCCAGGTGTCCATTTTGGGACATTTGGTACATGGATAACATAGGTATTCCCACCTCCCACTGAAGGTCAGGGTGAGCTGTGCTTTTAATGTGAATGCAAAAAGAGAAAAAAAGTGTAAGTACCTTGATCCCCCATATCCCAGATACAGAATCAAAGATCAGTGGGCACATCAGGCTGTAACAGCTGTAACTTCTGCATCTCAGTGGCTCATGTACAAGGACACCTCACATCAGTGGAGAGCTAGCTGTGAGCAGAAATCCACTTGTGTCCAGGAACAGCTTACAAACTATGATCAGAGCACTTCCAGTCCCCTGAGCAAGGCCTGTATCCAGTGCAAGGCTCAGATGATGTGTATGAAGTAATGTGAAGGAGAATAAAAGGAGATGAAAAACCACAATCCACCTGGACCAAAGTGAGAAGTCCAGAGAGAGAAAATACAGTGTGACCACCTACATGAAGACTGGTTTAATGCAAACACACACACACTGCAGAGGAAAAGGATGGGGGGACAAATCAGGTGTAGGGACCCCTGAATTTAAACCAGGCACATCTAAACATTTAGCATTTGGTCTTAAGAAGACATATAAACACACACACCCCTATACTGAAAACTGATTCAGGCAACTCCTACCGCTATCAAATAAAAATATGTATTTGTATGTTCGCAAATTTTCAGCCAGTGTTACTCTAACCTAAGCTCCTTTCCCATGTGGACATAACTCATACATGATATACTTAAACGGCCCTAGGCAGTGAATTAAAAACTGTTTTATTTACAGTTCTGTAGCAAATGATTCACTGTAGATATACGTCAACTTTTCCATTAAATATTCATCATTTGGTGGTTTGCTCCTGCTGCCATAAGGAAATGCCATGGCAGGTCCAGGGCTTAGATAACAGCAACAACTGCCTTAGGATTACTTCTACAATAATGCAACCTATTTAGCAAGAACATACATTTTTAAAACTACTTGATTTTCCTCTCAAACTGCACTTTGACCTAAAATTCACCATCAGGCACTGAAGCCTCTTTGATGCTACAGTCATCTGGTCCACTCCTGGGATTGGTCAAGTTCAGTGGGTGGATGGGCAGAGGTCAGTTGTATGAGGTTCAACAAGGTGAAATGCCCACTCTGGCACAAGGGTCACAATCCCATGCCATGCTACAGGCTTGGGGGACAGTGACTGGAAAACTGCCCAATAGAAAAGGACTTGGGGGTGCTGCTTAACAGAAGAAGGTCAACAAGAAGGCCAATCCTGTCTTCCTGGCCTGTGTGGCCAGGAAAGGACCAGGATATGGTGTGGCCAGCAGGACCAGGGCAGTGATCATCCCTCTGTACTCAGCACTGGTGAGGCCTCACATCATATCCTGGGCTTATTTTGGGGCCCTCACTACAAGAAAGACATTGAGGTGCTGGAGCATGTCCAGAGATAAACCCAAAATGTTTGTAGATAATAACATATACTGCCTCACTCACTACTGAAATACCAGTAAATGCACACACATTTTATACAGTAACAATGGGATATACTGCTTTTGTCCTCAACGAGGAGCTAACAATGTAGCTGGAAAGCCTGGAAATACTTCTGCAAAATTTCAGATATTCTACATAGATATATTTTCCAAAGAGTCTTGCTTTTTTTTTTTTTCCCCTTTTGGTCTTGCTCAGTCACACACAAAAGTAGGGAGTTTTGTTTCAGTCAAAAACTGAGCAAGATCTTACTTCAGGCACTTAAATACAAGTGACTGGAAGAAGTTGCCTCTGAAATCTCACCACAAACAGCCACGGAGCTCCAGTGACCTGGATTCTTCTCTTAGCTGATGTTATACCACAAACATGGTTTATTACACAAAAGAAAATCAGGGAGCAATTTACACTGATGTGTCTTCCTGAGCTGTTGGGACAGGTTTCAAACAGGCATGTGTTCAGCAGCCACACATCAGGGGCTGACTGATGAGAGCTCTCTGGGTCAGCCACACTGAACTAGCAATTTCCGCCTCTACAGAAATATCTGTTAAAACAGATGCATAAGATGGATGAAGACCATGCTGGCTTTAATGCTGGCTTTTAGAAGAACAAAGGAGAAACTTTTACCTTTTATAACTACTAGAAGAAATTCACTTATTACTGTGTACTTGCCAGTCTCTGGTACCCTGCCACCACTTTCTGTCAGTGTTAGATCACTGCTACAACATTATTTAGTGGAATTTGGGTTAAAAATGGTCAACATATTCCCCCAGACAAATACCTCTATGAATATGTAACAAAGGGGAATTAAGTGATTAGAAATATCTCCACCTAACCAAGCACTGTTTGGGATGTTTGTTCCAATCCAGTCACACAGCCCTGTGCTGCTGCTTTCAGAACTAATGGTATCCATCCTATAGCCAACTGAAAAATGATTCCTGGCTTTCAAACTCTCAAAGGAAATACTTTCCATTCTGTTCCTGAAACCAGTCAATACTGCAGTACACACAATTGCTCCTAACACAACTTCATGAAGAGCATGTGTAGGCACTGGGTGGGGGTAGAAAATTATTCCTTTCCAGCTGGAATATAAATTTTTTTGCCCAGAAAACTGTTTAATTCTCTGCTGAGTACACTGCTGGGACTGTATTTCTGCTTCAGAAAGAATCCTTAGTGAAGAAAGAAGTCATGAAATGAAATTATGAAAGTTGAACCTATCTTTTAGAAAGCCAGTGAACTGATGTTTGTGTTATGCAGAGGGTCCTGTATCCCGAGGTTTCCCTAACTCTAGTTTGCTGTGCAGTTCCAGGATTGTGGAATGTCCTGGAAGACACAATCATCTTGTAAAGGGGAGCCAAATAGTTCATAATCAAGATTTATCTGCATGGACAAAGAGGGTCAAAGCAAAAAGGAGCCTGTCAGCCCCAAGCAACACTGACCCCAGAACACCAGGCTCTTGTCTCTGGGGGCCTGAACTTTTAATGAAGATTTTTTTTCTCATGACATAAACTCTATGTACAGTAATAAAATTTTCTTTACTTTTACTTTGAAATCTACCAAAAAAATGTTCAACAACATCCTCTTCTGGAAAATATAACCATCCTGTGTTCACTGCAGAGCTGTCAGAGCTCCAAACTCCATCATCACTTGCCATCATGGGAACACCAGGCACCCAATCAAAATCCAGCTGAGAGAACAGAGGAGGATGGGGAGGCAGGCTGCACCACAGACTGGTAGCAGGGGCATAGCGGAGACTCTACCCTTGCTCACACAGGGTACAAATCTTGCAGGATTTGAAAAAGCCACCACAGTTAGTGCATGTTCACCAGAGAAAAGCTTGCCCTTAAACCAGGATACAGCTCATGACAGGCAGCTCCTGCTGTCAGAAGGGAACTCTCCAGGCAGGGGCAGCAACCACTGAAAGCAGCTGGCCCCAGTCTGCACACACTCGCCCTGATCCCTGGCCTGGCACTGGCAGCAAACCTGATTTCATTTCCCCAGGCACTGGCAGAAGCAGAGCAAGCGATGAAGACACGACCATTCTGCAGTGCCCTTGGCAGGCTGCGGCTGCCCAAGGCAACAGCCCACATCACCCGTGCTCCCAGCTGGTCCTGTTTTAAAGTCAGTTTTCTGTTATGTCTTCAAATGACTCTATTAACACCTCAAAATAAGTCATTTGGGCCCCACCTAAGGTTTGGAGAGATTTTAACAGTTGCCTTGACTCATGGATCTGCAGACTAAACGCAAGTATCATCCAGGAACATTAAATCCCACACACAATTGTGACAACTTTGATATTATTGCTTAGAACAGTGCCCACTTGAGTCATGCTTTAATTCAGTCATTAGTATTTTCATGGAAAAAGGCATATTTCCCCCAACCCTGTTTCACAGAGTGGAAGGCGCACAGGAAGGATTTCTTGAACATAAAAATAAATTGCTATTTGCATGTCAGAAAATGGTTGTGGAAAACAGAAATACTTCATATTCAGAGCAGAAAATAAACAAAAGTGAATTTTTTTCCAATTTTTAAAAATAAATAGGTTATTTGCAAGTGATAGCTCCATTTCCCCCTAACAAAACAATTGGCTTATCCATTTCTGTATGGAGTATAACTATCAAGTCTGACACATTGGTTTGATTACTGTGAGAATCAGCAAAGCAATGAGCTTTTACAGCCAAAGAGCCTTGAATTCAATCTAACCTGTAGAGAAATACTCCATTGTGCCTTTGAAAACTTGCCCAAAAACTAAAATTAAAAAAAAAGAAAAGGTCTTTTGCACTTTGTTTTGAGAGAAAAAGAGATGTTTTCCCCTTTTAATTGGTGACCTGAAGATGTCAGCTCCTCTCTTACACATTACCATGCCATCAGAACACAAGTTCAGGGCAATTATCCTGGTAAATGTGACTAAATGCAATCTAAGACAACAAAGTGAGAAAAAAGCCCATAAATCTCACTGCTAAATTATTTACATAGCTGTTGCAGCCAGATGTGCCTGTTGGGTAGGGATGAGATCGCTGCTCTGCAGCCTGTGTGCTCAGTTTGGGAACATGGGTCAGTGTCTAGGCCTCTCTGTCTTCTTCACCACTTTTTCCCACATAAAGTGGGAGGAATAGTCCATCCTGCACCTACTGATGTTCCAGTGCAATTATTTCCCCCAGTGGATGAATAGGGTCCAGCCTTGACTTGGCCACCACTGGGAGGAGCAACAGTCTCCCCCACTTCCCAGACAGAATGACCTCACAGTGGATTTAGCTCATTCTTTCTTATTCTGGCAGATTTTAATGAGAATGGGAAAAAATTGTGAGCACAGTTAATGAAAATGGTGTTTTGTGCAGAAGGTTAGTTTGGTGTTAGTTTGATGGAGGGATAAAACAGTAGACTCTGGATGATGGGGTTTTCTGCTTCATCAGCTATTTTTCTTAAGATAACAAACAGCTAGCCAAGTGCTCATTAATGGGTAGTGACAAATAGTTACCTGTGGTCTTAAAACATCAGTTACAGAGACTGCTTTCAGTTCTAGAGGCCAAAACCCCTTCAATACCATTCACCTAGTAGCACATTTTTTGGGTGATGAGAAAATGAAGATATGGGAAAAAAACGGAAAAAAAAAGAAGAGAAACTGTGGTGCTTTCTTCACACCAGTGTGCTACAAAATAGCCTAGACATTCAGTGTCCCTGTAAAAAAAATGGCCCTTTGAAGAGCTGTAGCCTGATCTTCATCTGACCTGATCATCTTTGTTTGGCAGGTCAGTAAAGGCTCAGGTCCCATAGATCAAAGCATAGAGCAGCAAGAAGGCCAGGCCTTAGCTTTAATGGATACTGCCAAGAAGGTTCATTCTCAACACTTTTTCTTTCTATTTGAACCTTTCTGCACTGACAAGTCAAGACAGAGGAGATTTCAAACCAGTTACCAAAAAAAAAATCACTTATGAAAGGCAGGAATTCTCCTGCCACTAGAATGGCAGAGAACATCCCATATTCCTAAACCAGCCCATCTTTCCCTTCACTTGAAGTGATCGTAGTGAAAAAGCAGACACCGCTCTGGCAAATGTTACAATGCTGATTCCTCACTGTAATAGACAGAAAGAGGAACTGGTTTCAGCACTGGAACATGCAGAATAACAGCGACCTAAAACTGTATCCCAAAAGAGAACATTGGATATCTGGGGGCTATTAATCTGAAGAAAACCAAGAAATCTTCCTAGATGTCCTTGTCGGAAGTTTATAGGATCTCAAGTTAAACAGAGTTACTGTATTTCAAATGGTGAAAGAAACACGGTGTTGAGCTGTGGGCACAGAGTGGGTACCCACAGCCTGGCTTTACAAACACATCTACACTTTTCATTCAGTAGATGTGAGGTTTGGAAAACTTGGCTGTAAAAAGCACGAAGTCATACCCAAGCATGCCCTGCTATTACAAGCTCCATGAAGCATTTCCAGTGGAAGAACTACCTCTGATTTGCTTTTCACAAGCAGATAGCAGCACATTACAGAGATGTCTGAGAGGCCTCTGTGTTAGGCATTAGCTACAGTCACACAGCATGGCTGGTTTTGTGGATCTCTCCTGTTGCCAGCATTAGAGCACCCAAGACCCAGAGCTCTATAGCTCAATATGGGACTTGGACATTTCCAAAGTTCCATGGGGGTTCTATCCAAATATCCAGTTAAGGATCAATCTCTTGTCCCTCATCCTCTCCTTCACCAACAGAGACACACCTGTACAACCGGGGAGCAGTACAATTGTATCTAAACTAACATAAAGAGGGTTCAACACACACACAAAAAAAAACCCAGTATAAGCAAGAAAGCTTTTTCTGGGCAAGTGTAATGTAGACATATCCTTTTTAAACACTCTCCATCTAGGTCCAGCAGGACAAGGGCTGCCAGCCTCTTGCACCCACTGAGGGTGCTCAGAGACAAAAGCCCTGCCCTTGTTGCTCACAGCCAAGCACCAGACAGCAATTGTGGACTGCTGTGCCAGCTCAGAATAGTAAGTGCACACACAGCCACAGCTGCTGGGCTGAGTTGTGTGCAAGGCAGCTCATCATTCATGAAAGCTTTCTCTGTCTCTACAATGCAACAGCAGGGTCTGATTTTGTCTTTGCATGTGTACACTTGTTGAACTTACAGGGAATGTAAAAACAAGAAGCACAGCAAAAGGTGGCTTTCTGTAAGTGGAAAGCTCTCTCCAGAAACCTGACTTCTCATGACAACAGAGGCGATTGTTTGCTTGTGCTGTTGTATTCCCACTATATTCTCATATGATCCCAGCCCCCTCCATCCCAGCTGTGTGGTCATGCCATGACCAATAAAATAAGGCCTGTCACGCCATTTCAGGTTCAGACTATCCTTATTATTCGCCCCTGCGGATATTGTGCCTTTTAGATAGACGGGTGGTTTCACAGGAACTGCATGGGTTATCTTGCTACAGTGTAACCACAGTGCCAACCACAAAGAAAATATTTCCGCCCACATGAATATTTAATACGAGCATTTTCTTCATGTGGAAGGAAGGATAGCAGGGACCCCTGTGAGACTATCCTGAACCACACCAACTACAGCAGTACCACTTCACTCCAGTAAACGCTGTCCATAGCTGATATCTCTCAGAGGCAAGACTTATCAATGTAAGTTTTATAACCTCATTCAGGGTGAGTTTACTGAAGTCAGAAATTAAACATAAGGACTCCTATTAGTGTGACCTCTCCACATTTTGGGTCAGATACCAGTGGAAAAAAATGCTCTCCCTTTTCAGTCATAAATTATGTGCTTAATTATCCAAATGTCAAACTGTGTTCGCAAATAACTAGGAAGGTCAGATCAGAGTGAGAAAGACCTTTGAAAGCCAGTTTGAGGAGCCAGTCCTTTCCACAGCAGACGTGAGCACATTGCAGTTAGAACTCACTGACACTTCTTGCAAGTTGCTTCTACAAGGGCCATGAGCAAGGAAAGAACTTCTCTTCCCATCCGGAAATGTTAAGGAGCCTGGGATACCAGGGTCCGTTCTATGCACTTGCGGGTAGACAGGATTTCAGTTCCAGCAGTCTCCTATGTGAGCATGTAACATATGGAGCAGGAGGTAATCAACTGTCTCCGATTATGGAGAGCTGTTCTGACTCCTCATCACTAAATACCCTTCACACTCAGAACAATCTCAAGGGGAATAAACCCAACAGAGTGTGGAACCAAGGATGGGTTAAGGCACTGGGTATTTTGTTTGAAGTACTGGTCACAGTAGGAAACTAATAAATCAATATTGAACTGCAAAAGGCTCCACACAGGGACCATGGGCCAAATTATCATGGCTGTAAGAAGAGACATAAATAAAATTCTTAATGGGAGTAAGTATTAGAGCTCAAGGGAGACTCACTGAATTTTGCTCTTTGTTGGTTTTTTTTATTGACTGTAAACAGGCTGGGTCCATCTTCACAGACTCAAAAGAATGCTGCAGGTTCCAGCACAATTTGGATGGAGGCCAAAGTGTTTGTAGAAAACATGAACCTTCAACAGACAAACACACACATTCCCTACTTCTCCTTTCGGCATGATGTACCTGGAAGCAGCTCAGATGGAAACCACTGGCGAGACTCATTGGCCTTGGCAGCAGGCAGACAGCCATGGTCACCACCCTGCTGTAATCCTGGGGAATCAGGACTGCTCCATACACTGGCACCCAGCACAGCTGAACCAAGGAGCATCTGGGCAACCAGTGGGGCAGAGATCACGCACTGTCTGGCAGGGCTGCCAAAAAAGCCCCAGATCTTCCACACATCGATTGCACATTTGTTTTGCCAGGTATGCCAGACCTAAGCAAACACTGAAGCCCATCAGGTAGTAAGAGGAAGGCTACAATATAAAGCTTCCCAACCTTGATGTCACTGGAAGATGCCAGCTTCCTCGCCTGAGTAAAATCAAGCCAACAGGTCTAGCAGCAAACTGCTTTACATCTCCAGAAAACACAGATGCAATTGTTTTTCCACCCAATGCTGTTCTTGCTCTCTTTTCTCATCGTGGGGAGGCAGCATTCCTGGTTGTTATTCCATCTGCATGAGTTTTTTCTGCTCTCTCCCAAAGTAGGTCACTGCATAATGTTCTCTACATCTTGAATCATTCACTAATTTTCTGTATAACTCTCCTATTCTCTCCAGGCTGTTTTTTGCCACACTGAACTCAAAACCTGCCCTCTTTGATAGCAAGAGTAGCAGCAGGCCCCAGATGTGCCAGCCTCTCAGTATTCATAAAGAAGTAACCCTTGAGCTCTGCATGCCATTACACAGAGGTACAGAGGTTCCTTCTGCAGAGCAGAATTGGCACTCTGTACAGGACTGTGCCTGTGCCATCTTTCCTCCAGCATCAGCTCAACTTATACCCACATAGAAAGAGCAAATGAGGTCTCAGTGAACCCAGATCAAACATCCCATTTCCCAGGTACTTTAAGGGACCACATGATTGACTGAAGGGATTTAATTGTGGAAAGGAAGAATAACATCCCTTTGCCAAGGAAAGGGCACTACTTTCAACCACTTCATGTGTAAATAGTTGCTGCCTGTGCTTTCACTAAACCTCCAAGCTCATTAGAGCTTAAATGCTAACTCATGAGAAAAGCCCAGAACACAGAAACATGGCAAGGAGACATCACAGCTTTAATTCTTCATAGGATTAGGTTGTTTAAATTTGATGAGATAGAAGGAAAAATAAAGGATACACATGAAAAGACACCTGGTTATATCACCTCAGCAGTTCCATAAGTGTCTTTTCTTGTACTATTTTCTTCCCTTTTTTTTTTTTACATTTCTAGGGATCTCAAGTGAGTCAAAATGTCCTTTACTCTCACGCACAAGAGGAGCTGCAAAACATGTCACAGAAGTTGTATCTTTGAAGAGCCAGGCACAAAAACCAGATTCTGCTGTAGCATTAAACTTAAATTACACAGCACAAACCCTGAGCTTTCACCTAGTGCTGGCACCTTTCTTTTCTTGTTTCCAAACCTGCAAGCACTCTTGGATGTGTTTTGTGCACCTGTCATCCATTCTCTAGAGAAAGAAAAAAAACCATGGGGCACAAAGGTTCATTTAACAGCTGAACAGAAAGAAGGAACTGGGTGAGAAATGCTGGCGTCAGATGTGGGCAAATGAGAAGCCAAAAGGGAAGTATTTTGCAAAGTGTTTTGAGTGGCTGGGAGTGGTCAAAGAAAGTTGTGCAAGACTAAAAAGCAGGAAGAAACATGTGGTCTCTACACATCCATGTAGTGGGAGAGGAAACAGATGATTGCCAAACACACAAACATTTGTCAAATAGAACAACTTGAACTCCTCAATTTTTTTTTTATACATAACTTTTAGTTTCCCCTCCCCACCATGAGTTTCTCTATGTGCCTGACTATATCACTCAGTCCAAAACCAGAGTGCTTACACCTCACATTTATCTATGTGACCCTTTTCTCATGGATGTTGGGCATACAATTTTCCCTAAAGACAGGCAGTAGATATTCACTATTTGTAACCATTGCTTTTCCAACTAAACTGAATGTAAGCATTCATCTCTGAAAATTTAACTTAGAGGCTTTCATTCCACTCCCCACCAATAAAGTACATATAAGGAAGAGGTTCTTCAGGGATGAGTACAACAGTGAGCTAAAAAATAGCTGGATTTATCATATCCTTCTTCTCTTTTTAATTAGGGCATAATTAGAAGAAAGACACTGGAAGCAAAATCAATTTGCTGCTCTTGATTTGCCTTTGTTTAGTGACAATTTGACTCCTAGGACCAAATTATCCCTGGGGAAATAATTTCTCTTACTTGAAGGCAATTTTTCCAATAGACAAGATGCTTACCTTTCTTTCTTGTGTCTGTGTGATTCCTTCCTTTTTTCTCTGAAATATCTTTAATTTCAGGGCATTTCTCTATTGGCCCTTCAAATGAGATCTTCAAAGTAAGGAGTATTTGCGCTATACAACTAGGCTTCTCTTCATACCTATAATTTTAAAGCAAATTAGAAATTACTTTATCAGCAAAACACAAAGGAAAATACATTTTTTATTATGCAGCATTCCAATTAGAAGAAAGAGCAAGGGAGACACAGTGACTGATTTGAAGTCTATGTCACAGAAGAAGAATGACCTTCCATCAGACCCATAATTCATTGTTATAGTTCCCCCCCTCATCTGGAAGCCAGTCATATTGCTAGAAATACTGTACATCAGCACAACTCTTTAAATATTCTTAATCCAAATAATGATCAAAAAAATCATCATTTATTTCTGATTTTTTTCCTTTACCCTACAAGATCTTTAACTTTATTTGAAACTTATGTCAAAATAAATTTTGAAAATTGTGGGTTTAGTTGAATCCAAGCTGTTTGGAATTTATGTTCTGCTTCTCATTTTTAGCCCTGGTATTCCTCTATAAGATTTGCCACTGGGAACTAACCAAGAAACTATTTCTTGTTTGGGTTTTTTTTGTTTTGTTGGGTTTTTTTGGGGCGTGGGGGAGGGATGGAGGTGGGCGTTGAGGATCTTAAAAGTCATGTAAGAAAGAAGAAATGACCATCAATAGTTCCCAAGGGGAAGACTGGAAATAGATCTTAGTGCATCAGCTTTTCCCACACATTCAAAACCCACATGAAAATGGGAACCCACGCAGTAAAAGCCCTTATGAGCTTGTGCACCACTTAAAAATTTAAACAGTCCTCTAATGGAAAAAGATAACCTATTAAAGGCAAGAATGCCCATCCAACAACGTAATGTTCACACTGCTCAGACTGTTGCACCTCTCTATTTTCCTATTAAAGTCCTTCCTGCTTTTTTCTTTTTGTGTACCAGCAACTGAAAAGCCTAACAAAGGTGTTGTTTCCTAGGAGATACCTCAGTTTCCTTGCTTGCCTGTACCTAGGGAACTGGGAGGCACACAGATATGACTGCTAGGCCATGGAGATGAAGTGCTAGCAGCTTGGCAAAACTAATGGGATCTGATCCACTGGCATTGTATTTCGTAACTCTTCAGTCCTTTGTCATTTGCACATACTAATCCAGCTTTCCACTTCCAATGTGGGCAGCTCTCTTCTTCAAACTTTCCTCTGATTAGCATCACCTCAAGGTTAACCATGGACCAACCACTATAAAGAAACTTCTGGAAGGACAAAATCCACACCTCTTTTTATCCTGAGAATCCCCTGAAGGAATGCAGTCCACAGCAAGGGCATACACTGCTGCTAGAGAGTAGTTGCCCTCATTCTGGTGAAATGTGGCTTGAGAGACAGTGGGAACACTCATCCCAGCTGAATATTCAGGAGAGGATTTCTATGTGAGCACATCCACCTTTCATTCTGGAGGCAGGCTGAGAGGTCACAAATGGTGAGTTATTGTAGTTCAAGTGACGAGTGACTCCACCTTGGTGGAGAACCAGCACAGGACAATTGGGCCCATCCAACATTTCTCTGCCTCTGTTGAAACATGGGAGTCCCACAGTCCCTACATCACTCCTAGACACACTGTCTTGTGTACCTACCACCAGTTGTGATGCTTGTTAGGAGCTCCTGGGAATTTATACAATCCAGAAATCCAGCAGCAAATTATATCAGAAAAATCAATCTTGTTTTCTTCCAAGACAGTGACAAAGTTGCTTCAGTAAAAAGTTTTAGGAGCTGCAGACTCAGCATGAGACTGCACAGCTGAAAGCAGGAGCAGGAGTAGGGAGAACAAGGAGGAAGAGAATCTCTCCCATTCAATAGATATAAGTTGTTTGTAAGACTCAGACAAGACATGGAACTTCACCTTTGGCATCATAGATGTTTCCTCCCATCACTACAAAGGCATCCAAGCAGAGTGGTGATGAAGGAAGGGTAAAAATGCTTTGGAGTACTCTCACAGAAAAAGAGAAATGTGTATGAACAGAGTTGTCCAAACATTTTTGTGGAAGAAAATTGCAGGGTGAGTATTTTAGTAAAGAGGATATTTTAATCCTTTTCTCATTTTTTGGTCTTTTTTAAAAAATATCTGTTTACCATTAATCACAAACAAACATTTGGCGCAAAGAGTTGCCTTGTTAATGATTCAGTGCCTTGATTCTTCCAGTGATAGGAAGTACTGAAATTCAGTGTTTACAGTCTGGATAACAAGCTGTCGAACAGTAGCTGGGAAAACTCCTAACCTTTCAAGGGAGGAATAAAAAAGAGAAAGGAAAGGGGAGGGGGAAAAAGAAGAGAAATAAATAGATCATTATACAGCACAAAACCAGATCACAAACCTCATTCTTTTTTAGTTCTTTGCAGGTTCCTTTTCAAGTAAAAGACATGAGTTTTTAAAGGCCCGAAGCAGCACAGCTTTGCACTTCTGATAAAGACTTCTAAAAGACATTCAATTCCATGTGGCCCACAGCCTTTTCCTATGGGGAAGACATGAAATGGCTGTTGTGTTAGTGAACACTGCTCTCACAGCCAAAAATCTCCCCCTGTAACCAGGCACAGCTGGGTGTTTCCCCAGGAGCAGCGCCCCAGACCTCCTTTATACCAGTGCCATTGGTGAGGCATCGAAAACAAACAGCTGCTACCACCACAGCAGTGAAGTTCTCAGCCCTCCCATCTGGAAAACAGGCCTATGAGGGTAGAAATCACATCATTCAACAGTATACAGCTCCCCATACTCAGGAAAAAAAATCATCACGATAGCAGGTCAGAAACAGAGATGGGTAGCTAAAAGTTTCTTTCTGCGTACCTACTACATCATTGTATGATTTCCTCCTCTCATGGACCAAAGACGAGCTATGCAGCAGCACTCAAAGTGCCCAGAGTGGCCTGCAGGTATTTATTATTTACTGCAGTCTCAGGAGGTCCACACTAAAAGCAGCCTGGGGAAGCAGGCTATGTTTTATCCACCACATGACCCACTTTCCAGCAGCTCTGTCAAGCACTTCTGTCACCAGCGACAGGGATGACTAATGTTCAGTGAAGTAGGTGATGAGTTACGTGGAAGTAGCTTCCAGAGGAAATTAATTTCCACAGAGAGGCTCTGGCTACTTGAACTTTGTTTCAAAAAGGCCGTGCTTTATTGCAGTCTAAGTTAATGAAGAAAGGTAGCTGTCCGGCTGCTGCAGTCTGTGTTATCTCCCAGCCATCTTTCTTGCAGCAGCAGAAGCACTGGAATGTGAACAACCACTGAAATGAACTTCCATTTGCACTCATTTTAATGTTTATCTTCCTACTGCCACACCTACTGCACTACTATTACCATGGGAAATAATCAAACCTACTTTTAATACAATGCTGTGCATATGGCATCTCTGCCAAGACCATTCTTGAGCAGAGGAACAGATTGCAAAAAGTACCACATGCTCAGCCTTCTGCCTGGGAACTTAGGTAGGAGATAACATCTATATAATGCTCAGCACTCCTTAGGAGCACCCAATCTCAAAAAAACCCCTTCTTTTTTCCTGCTTTTTTTCTGCCAGACTACAATGAATCTCCCTCCAGGGTTTCCATGTCTCTTTGCTCTGTGCTTAACCTAGTCCTTGCATGCTGGAAGATTTTGGAGGCCCTCAGTTGAAACCTTGGTCCAGAGAGCAAGATAAAGATAGTATTAAGTGTATCAATCTGAAGAATGTGTTCTCCATACAACATCAATACCACAAAATGTATCCTAAAATTTAGGATAAATTACTTTGTGCACACCTGCGTACCTCAAGCTCTGCATTCACACCCAGGTAGGTTAGTGCTTCTAATAGGAATTACCTCAAACATGTCAATTACAACCTCTATTGGCTCTCAACATGTTCAAAAGTATGACTTTCTATATTTCAGTCATGTGGGATAATGTGGGAAAAATGCAAAAATAATCTTTTACTGTGCAGTGGCTGTTATTCCACACTGTTAATCTTGGCACAGAAAATCAGGCACACACAGCTCTGCTTGGGATCCTTTGCATGAACATTGCTGGAAAACACACTTTGGTGTGATCAGATCCTTCACAGTAGTTCTTCACCAAATGAGTTAAAGCACAGCACATGAGTTAAAGTAGACTTTGCAGGATGGAATTTTCTTATGGTATTTTACGTTGTTGTTTCAAAGGAAAAATGATGAAAATTTGAAGGTGCTTTAGTTTGCATTAGTTTACATTTAGTTTACATCCCTTTGAGGCCACATGTGTTCACAAAGAATCAGGTAAAAGCAGATACAAATTGTAAAAATAATTTTAAAAAGCAATGATCAAAAATACCAGAAATTGAGACATGTTTAGGCATATGCCTAGTCACAGGCCAGAACAAAAGGACAAAAATCTCCCACCTACCTTTTAGCTGGTCTAGGAAATGTTGGTACAAGACTAACAACTTCTCAGTCTTTATCTATCTTTACCTGCCTCTTTTACACAGTATTTTACATGTTTGGCTAGATACCATGGAGATGCACTTCATTACCTGAAAAGCTTCTCAAAAGTGCAATGGCAGGGGTTTCTGCAGTAAAAACCAAATGTGCAGCAGCTTTCCTTAACATTTCAAGATCCTCTTATCAGTATTAAACTCAGCCATGTCTGCTTCATTGAAGCACATACCCAGCCTTCTCACCAGTACTCCCTAGCTCTTAGCACTCAAAATTAATGACTCAGTTTCTCATCAGACTGCTGAAGAAATAAAGCAGGTTTTTTAAACAATTATGAATTCTTCAGATTTTTGATGTCGATGATTTTTGCTTCTCAAACGTTTCTTCGTGATCACCAGCACCATTATCTTACTTTTTAAAAACAGACACCTGAAGGTCACGTGAAATAATATTATTCTAGAAGTCCATGATATGTTATCAAAATATTTTTTTTATTTGTTAGCTTCACAAACTTTGTATGTAATCTAGAGCAAATAGACTGGACTAAGCAAAGGCAGTCCTTGTTTATTGTAGGGACAGGAGATAGTAGTGGGATGGCCTCAGGAGTAGGGAAAGCAGCAGGTAAGAGCAGAACTGTGACTTCACATGAGCAACCCATGGAGGTGCAGCGGATGAGCTGAACCTTTTGCAGCAGTGGCATGAGGTAAATAAACAATACACATGGTCCCCAGATTTCAACTGCAATGAAACTAAAAGCAACAGCCAGAAGCCACTAAGTGAAGGACAAAATTTTAATTGTCTTCTTTGAGTCTAAGTGGAGATGTAAACACAGACCTAGGTCTTGATGTCTCACAAAACACAGCAGATGCACACATAGTAAAACTCTGCTACAAAAAACTAACTTCAGACCTGGGGAAACCTCAGGGTAGTATTCTTCCAAGAATAAATTTATGACAAGTCATTTATTCCTGCTCTAAACTATTTTGGCTGCTAGAAAGCCAAAGGGCAGGGGAGAGCAGAACTTGTTTTATAAAACAAAGAGATGTTTTCCTTTTCCTTTCTACTTTTAACTAGAAACATTTGACCAGTGTCACTCAAAATAGGCTGTATTTAGTTCCAAGAAAAAGATCAAGTTAGATTTTCACTGGCAGCATAAATGATCTCAGAAAAATACATGAATGAAAAAAACAAATTAAAAACCTGAAAAGACACAGAGGACTAGAATCAAAATGCTGATGTCGCTTCAGCCTTCAAAGTTTTTTGCTTTCTTTCTGCGGGTGCATGTCAATTTTCTCACCATTTCACTGCAATTGTCATGAAGGTGGGATCTGTTTGTGGGAGAATGGTGTCATGGCAAAAATTATTTCTAAGAATTTTACATATGATGGGACAAGAGGTGCTATACTCCAGGTGTAATGGGCTGTAGTACTGCTGCCTGCCTTGTCCATCTACAGAACAGTGGTGGCAAGACAGCTCCAAAAAAACAGTGTGATTCCAGCTGGGAACTGTAACTAGGCAGGATGCTACAACAAAACAGCAGCCCAGAGTAGAGGAGGGAATGAAAACTGTACTCTTACCTAGGGTAGATCAGGGGGCCTTTTGTGTCAGAAGGAGGTGGAAGCCCACTGCATGCAGCAATGTGCATAGCCATCAGAAATGAACATATGTCCTAAAAATTAATCCCCTGTCATAATGAAACAAAGCAGAAGTTCTCGTGTGTTTCTCTGTGCTTATTTCCATAATCTTAACCACATTGCTGTCTTGTGCACCAACTCTCGTCTGCACAGTGGGAGCAGGTCACACAAATAAAATCCCTGACATTTTGCAGCTCCTTTTGAAAGTCTGCATCCATGCAGGGATTGTGACAGCTGCTGGACCAACAACCCTGAAGCAGCATGCTCCTGCAGGTTGGAGCAGCTGTGGCACAGTGGGCAGTGCTGTGTGTCCCCTCTGTGCCAGCCTGATGCAAAGGGACCACAGCAGGGGAGAGTCAGACTTAGAGCCAGTGCTTTAGCTTCTTTGCTGAAAGATGCCAAACTTACAGTCACCAATTAATTTTATTCAGGGTCTCTCACCTGGGGAGGGACAGGAGTCATCACCTCATGTCACCAGCTGGTGAGCAGGCACAGCAAATTTGTACCAGCAGTCAGGAAGTGCAAAGGCAGATTCTGCTCTCTGCTGCATGAGTAGAGGACAGCTCTGATCTGCAAAGCAGCCTCTGCCTGTCCCTCCAATTCAAGTAGTTCAGAGCCTTTTTTCCAAGGAGACAAATGTTTCATTTGCATTTCCCTTTCCCACGTCGGGAACTAGGAACAAATTGCTGACGGCAATCACACGGACTGTACATCATACAGCACTTCTGAAATCTACTTTTGTGTGTTTCACAATAAAAATACTATGAAAATCCACAGTGGCACAGGTCATCCTCTAAGTCACAGTATTCGCTAAGTGAAGAAAAACAGGCAAGGCCTATGGTTGTGTCATCTGACTGCATGCTGGAAGCTTCCTCAGTACTGTAATTGGTAACACTCGAGTTCTTTTACAAATTATTGAAACTGCTGAAATTAAACACATCTGCTAGCAAATATATAAGCTATTTTTGAAATCTCAGGGTATATTACACATGTAGAATATACCACCACTCTACTCCCGCCCTTCTTTGAAAGGTGGGTAAAGGAAAGGGTCAGACTTCCAGATGTAGCCATATAGTGAAGTCTTCACTTATCATGTACCAATCTCCTATTGCTTGATCTGCCTCCCTCAGCTAGGACCTCAAACATCTCCATGTATAAAACCCTGGATCAATCCCCAAACCTCTCTGCACCCAAGGGCCTGGAGGACCCCAGCCCTGCCACAGGTGTCACCCCAGGTGCTGCTTGCCCCTCTGAAAGCAGACAGCAGCCACACTTGGCTCTCCCCCACAGAAGACAGCTCCTGTCCTGGGCAGAAGAGCTACATATCAATGATTCGAATTCCCTGGAAGCCCAGAAGTAGCTTCTTGCCCACCTGGGGATTGGACAGCATTAACAATAGGCACAGACTGGTTTTTGTTTTGTTTTGTTTTTTTTATAAATGCACAGGTTTGAATCTTGCCGTCTTTTCATTTGCTTTCAACTCAAAAATTATCCCATTACTTTGAAAGCTAATGGAGAAACAGTGGAAAAGTGCAAATATCATACAACCCCTAACATCACCTGTGAGCAGTCAGTTGGAAAGGAATATGAGGAAAAGAGATGTTTTGGGCCTGAGAATTTGTGTCCAAGCAAGCTGTTTCCCAAAGGGCCCTTTGCATGCAAGTTTGAAAGGATAGGGCTGAAAATCAGCATAGGCAAAGGAATCTTTTTGTCAGAATAGTCCTTCATTCAGTTGTGGAAGACTAAAGATACACTTTTGTGACTTAATTTTCCTGAATACCATTTCACAGGAGGCCAAGCACCCTGCATTTTTAAGGAGATTTCATAGACTGTTGAGCTTAATATAATCTCCCACAAACGTTTATAGGGAGAGTTTTATTTAATACAGTCTGTGATCTGTCTAAACATCACCATGGTTTTAGGCTAACCAAACTCTGAGCTGATCTGGAAGTCGTGTGGGAGCTTTATTTGGTATACTAAAGTAGCACAGTTCAAAGTATGATTTTATTTGCAGTAGACTGCTGGGAATTAGAGATTAGTCATATGAGGATTTTAAGAGTCGTGTAGTTATTAGAGGTGGAATGAATGGCTTTTGTCTTGTAAAATGTCACCAAACTGTCTTGTTACTTCAAATTACAAGACTAAGTAGTTACATACTTAAATCTCCAAAGAAAGACTTGAATTTTTTGGGATGGGGATGGCAGAATAAAAGCACAGAAGGAGAAAAATCAAAAAGTATCTGCAAACAAAATTCCACACTATTCACTGTTCTTACAAGTAACTAGAAAAAATGGCACTATAGCTTCCAAATGTAATTTGCTCTCATGACCCTGTGTCAGGTTCATTCAGTTTACAAGTCTATTTCCTATTATTAATTGCCAGCCTTGAAAAATCCACTTGGGATCCACAAATCAAGTTGCATCTCTTTGTGCCTCCTAAATCACCAGTAATGAAGATTCTGCCCTTTGTAATTTACCTGTCAGTGCTTTGGAGATCCAGACTCAAATCCATCTTACTCCTGCAGTGCCTGCATGTGCTGGCTCTGGATCTTTTCTAAGGAAGCACTTTTGTTTCAACGTGGAGGAGACTAAGACAGACATTTCCCAGATTGCCTCACTTTTTTTCCTCTACTCTCTGCAAACAACCTCTGTGGGTTTTATGTATATTTCTGGGATGCTCAGAATATTTGCAAAAGATAGGTCTTAAAATATTGGAAAAGATAAACTAAGTGAAAAGTGAGGTGTGATTATCTCTTGCATTTCCCTGATGTATTTCTTGATGATTTCAGTAGAAATACAGGCAGAGGAGAAAAACAAAAAAGGATGGGGACAACTTGACCACTGTAGCAGAGTTTCAGTACACCCTGCATTCACTAGGTTTTATGTCATGGGCACACAGGAACACAGGTTTTTGAGACATCAAACTGCTGGACATTTTGCCACCAGTATCAACAGGGAGCACTTGTCCTATTTAGAAGTCCATCCTTCTTCACTTTCTAGACTTGGTATTGATTTAATTTGCCTGATCATGCAGTTTATTTAAGCTTGTACTTGTAGGAAAGTGATAGTCCTTTAGATTAGGAAGTGTCACTTGGTAGATTCACATATGGCAATTGCATGGTGAGTTGAAAAAGAAGCAATCAAGGGCTGTATGTGGGAGTTTCTGATTTGTGCCTTGGAGTTACTGCCTCTCTGCCAGGTATGAAGGCAGAGACAGAACAAACTCTTCTAGCAAAAATATCACTATTTTTGGCTTATCTCACATAACCAAGATCAGAGACCAATCATGATATCTTAAGCCAACTCTAGACCCAGCATATTTAGATCTGTGTTATTCTGCCTGCACTTCAGTTTCAGCAGGTAATCCTGCTGACCTAGAATAAATCTCCTGATGGGCAGAGGTAATCTGCATGCAGAAACTTTGTATTTACTCCCCCAAACATCAAACCAATTTGAAAGTCCATATAAACTTAAATTTTTTTGTCATACCACTTTGGGGGATGGAAAAATGCCAATGGTCCATGACTTCATTCCATTCATTGATCAAATTATTGGGATGGTGGAGCCAGGAGGAAGAAAATCACCTTGCAGACATTAAACAAATGTGACAGAAAGCTACAACCTGTTAAGAAAAGTTAGCTATATAAGACTTCAGCAAATATTAAATGTAGTTTATTCTCTACTGATGCAAGAGTCTCCTTGGAAAACTACCTTCTCCTTAGTATGTTGCTCGAAAGTGAACAGTATACAAGATATTTAAATAGTTGCAGGACTGAGGCCTCATATATACTCTTACCATCTTGGCTGTATTTAATTTTTTCCCAGCCCTTATTTCCAATTTACAGGGCTCTAAAATAGCCACTGTACTTGACTACGTAGAACAACACTTGTGTAACTTTAATCTCAGGAATTCCCAAAGCACCTGACTTAAAGAATGCAGGGGAAGTGTGTCAGGGCATCAACCTCTGACACACCATGGCAGTTTTCATTTTCTCAGTCTCTTCAAGCAGGTGGAGTTATGATCATACTCTTCCTCTGTGATAAAATACACCTCAACCAGTAGTGTTTTGGGTCTACACTGTGTAGAATTTGCAGCCACAAATAGAAACATCTTAGTACCTACAATATCCTTGTGGGTCGTCCAGCGATGCCACAAGCACTCCTAGAAGCACAAAGGATAATAATCTGTTATTCCTGCTTTGAATAACCCAGCCTTACTTTCTTGATTTCCCTTAATCATTGATGAACAAGCATCAAAGTAACCCATGTCCTTCTTTTAACTCTTTTTAAATATTTGGACTTGCCCATACACTGTGGCAGTGAGTTCCACAGCTTATCAGTCACTGAGACGAGACTTCTTCCTTGAAGACTTCCAAACCTATTCCTTCAGGGAATTGCACCACACCTTCTAACATTGTAGCAGCCCTTAGCAGTTCCTTACTCACCTTCTCCATGCAGACTGGAGACCTCCATGGCAGCCCTCCACCATCTCCCCACAGACTGGAGAATGTGACTTACTCTCATGCTATATAATCCACATCTATCATCCTTGCCCTTTCCTGCACATTTGCCAGTCCTACTGCATCCTATTTGAGATGGTGTGATCAGAACTGCGTAGATTTATGTAGGGACATAATAATGCTAGATCTCTATTCCTTCTCTGATCATGTCCTTCTATCATGAGGTCATGAGGGAACTGAAATGACAGGTTTTAAAATACAGAGGCAGTCTCTTCTGTACCCCAGCTGAAACAGCTTTTGGTTACAGGGGATCCAGGCTGTATTGGTGTATTGTATTTTATTGGTGGCTTCCTCTCAGATTACTGAGAGGAAGCCACCAATAAAAGCAAAAAAAAAACCCCAAATTAAATCAAATTAGGTATTCAGAGTAGAATTTATTTTGAAAGATAAGATACTGAGATTAAAAAAAAAAAAAGGAAAAGGTATGCAAGCTTTCCTAGCCCAGTGCTTTGGAGGAGTGAAAAAAAAAACGTAATTTATTTTCAAGCCATGTTTTGAAAAAGCGTCACTGAGGAAACCATAGCAGAAATTTAGGATATGTCTATGCTGCACAATGCTAATTTACCTAGCTGAGCTCTGTGCTAATGCAGCTATATTGCTTACTGTACTTACAGCTAAATAGTTTAGGACTCTCTCTGAAATCTGTTCATCAAATTGCACTATGCAATGGAGAAATACTTTTTTTAGCCTTCACCACTGCAGGGCACCTTGAAAAGCCAGGTGTTACACTACTGTGTCCTTTACACAAGTAGAAGAGTGTTTGTGCTACCCTTGCAGACTTAGCATATTAAACATACCTTGCAGAAAAACCACAGCCAAGACAACTCACATAGCTTAAAGGTGCCTAGACGAACCTGCTTACAAATTTCAACAGAGATGCTCTCAAGCACAAGGTTAAATCCAGGAATATGGGTCTTCTGCAGTAGTAGGGCCCAAGACCATTAACCCCCCCATTTCAATGAAAATCAGCCCTTCAGCAGAGCCTATAGAGGATGTTGTGCTATTGAGGTGACACTGCCACACACAAGTGGGTGTTTTACCTTGGATATAGCACCTGCCACACACTTAAATGCACCTTACTCTACACAGGCTCAAAACAGAACAGCTGGACTGTGTCTTGCTCAGTCAAAAACGTCCCTAGAACAGGGAGACCTATGGCTTTAACTCTGCTCTAGAGTTAAAGCTCTTTCTGTCCATAACAACACCAAGCTGTGCAGAGGTTGGTACTCACTGAGGGCCAAGGTCTTTTTCCAGAGAGGAGTCCCATGCTGTTACAGTCTTGTTGCTGCTTTTACCTACAGCCCTTAGCCACACACAAGCCCATAGGGGCAGCTCCACTGCCTTGTGTACAGATGTCTGGTGTTCCCCCAAGTCCACAGGGAACAAAAAATCCTCAGGGTGCCAAGCCCCCTCTGACAGCATGCAGCAACACTCAGCAGTGCTTGGAAGGGACAGACATAAACAATTCCAAGTAGCTCTTCACTGAAACAGGCACCAAGGAATCTCAGCTCCTGGACACCAGAGAAGCTATCTCCAAGTGCTGCTCTGGGAGAAATGCAGTACTAAATTAGCAGCTACCCATGAAACACGCAACTCACACGATGCCTGATGTATTTTTGGCCTGATGTCTGTCTGCCAGCACCCTTTAGTGAATTTTCTCCTTAGCTAATTTTAACCAGATTTGAAAGAAGGGCTGGACTATCACTGATAATTATATTTTATAAGTTTCAGGGATCTGACAGCTGAAGAGAGAGTTAAGACCAAAATTAGTTCTTTCTATCAAGGGAAAGCAGGCAAAATTCAGCCACTATATATTCTAGCAAGCCTGAGACAGCCAACGAACCCATACACATTTGATGGCAGAGTAGCATTGCTGGCATTTGCTCATGCCAGAACTGGTAGTTTTGCAGTAGTGTATGGTTTAGGACACAAACTCTTAAGTGTCCATGTTTAATTATATCTGATATTGTCATAATAGTTTCTATCATTTTGTTGAAGTATTTCTAATAGCAGAGCATCAACTGAAATTAGGCTCATTTGTGAGGGAGCAGTCAAAAATATCTATTTTATTGTAGGAAAAAAATGCAATTATAACACCTCAGAAATTACTTTTATTCCTCTTGAACAGCCTGTTGTTCAACTTTAATCTTGCAGTTACTAGAAAGTAAGATTGGACAGTGAAATTTGTATTTATTAGAAAAGAAACTCAAAGTATGTCAGCGCAATCTCCTGTTATATGTCAAATTAAGGGAAATTGTGTTTTGCCTCCAAATTAAAAAGAAAAACAATTCTTGGGGAATAAAAATGTCATTGTTCAAGGAAGAGCAATAAAGTATGAATGCTTTTCCTTCAGCTGGCTCTCTTTGTAAATGAGCAAGAACACAGAGGTCAATAAATTGTCATTACCCAAGCTTCATAAATCCTTAGTGGTTTGATTTTACCATGTAGTTTAGGTTACAAGACCTTATGAAGGGCCAAGAAAGATTCATTTGGAGTATTAATAGGCAAAGACGAGGTCTCCAAACTTTCGTGGTTGTTACTTGCAGTGTCAACACGGAAAAAGTTGCTTGTCTTGGAAACTGCTGGTTCTAAAACACAGCTCTCTGCACATGAAATCATTAACAGAAGCCTATGGCCACTGGGTAGAATTAGAGGGTTTACCTGTTCATTATCAAGCATAGCTTTGCCAGCAGATCAGTTGCAAAAGACAAACTAATTTCCTGTTCCTTTTTTGGTTAAAAGTAGGGCCAGGACAGATACAAATAGCAAACATCCCTGAAACCTGAAGCACAACACAGAAAAGAAAAAGCAGGAAAGTTGATTAGAACAGGAAGTAAAATATGACAACCTATGCACTAAGTTGCATGAATCTTACAGGGAGCTACCCAAAGACTGCAAATTGGTTCCTCTCGTAAGGATTCAGTCCCTATACCAAAGAACATGTTGAGCTGTAAAGGCTATATAGCAGCACAGTTTGAAAGGGGAAAACCAGAAAAAAAAAAAACCACAGAATGTCTAGTATGCACTACAAAATTAAAAGACTGCTGAAAAGCACTTTCTGCTTTGTGGAAACAAGTCTCAACTTATCTGAATTGTCTTGTAACTAAAGTGTGAAGGAAATGTGTCTGTTTGGGTACAACAACCTGAAAAAAATCTGGAAGTGTATATTCAATTAATTGTGAGTAAAATTTGGGCTTCTGCTTACCCTAACCTCCTTAAATTCGAAGCTTGTGTTACTTGCACACTTCAGATGATTTTTACTCCTTCACTCCCTTGGAGTGAAGTAAGCTCAGCATGTCAGGCCCTGTCTTACATGTTTCTTTCTGTACTGATCCCAAAACACAAGCCATATCTTGCTATCCTTGTCCAGCAGGACAAAGAGAGCCGCCTCTGTGGTAGTGTATAAATGTGAGAAAGCCACCATGACTGAGCTCTGAGCCAGACCAGGGTGACCATAGGAAAGCTGTTAATTAAGCACTGCATCTACCATGAATAGGCTGATGGAGGGCATCATTATCAAAAGGAAACATGCATCTCTTCAAACAAGCTGTTTCTTGTCCTTGCTTAGTTAACAAAGAAGCCATTTGAGTATGTCAGTTTAAGATTACTGTACACACTGCAAGTATGGGAAGTCCTTGAAAGCAGCAACAACTACAGACAGCATGTGATAGCATTCAGAGCACAGCTTTTACTGCTCCCATGCCTTTGTGAAGCTCTTGGTGACTTTGGATATTCTGAGCAGGGACACAGGAAGTCTATTAAGAAAGAATTATTAAATATTGATTTTTTTTTTTTTCCCTGGCATTGAGTATCAAGATAAATGCCAGAAATTCATCTGTCCTGTTGAAACTGACCCAGAAAAGGTGCTTCATCAAGTTCAAGTCCATGGAAAAGGAAACAGGGGCAATGATGCAAGAAACTTTTCTATCTTACCCTCATAGATCACTCATGAGAACCTATGAAAGTGGCCTGAATATTGAGATCACAACATCTGGCAGAAGGGACTTTGCAAGTGCTCAGGAATTTTGCTGATCCTACACCTTGCAGTTGTCTGTCTTCCCACAGAGTTCTGGCCATAATCTCTCAACCAGGAATTCCTCGGTCATACCCAGTAACCTGTACCATCTTTCCACTCATCTGCCATACACTGTCATTTACCCAAGTTGCAGCTGCTTCTACAAAGACTCAAAAGTAAAATATTTGCATCAGATCTCAGTCAGAAATCCTGAACTGTCTTCACTAACAGCTAATAAAGGAGTACCCTTCAGCAGTTTGTTTCATTCACACCAAATTAACAAAAACCCCCATGTTTCTTCCAGAGTTCAGCACTGGATTTTAAGGCCAGTGTGACTTTGTCCAGAACTGGAAGAGCTCCAGGGCTGAAGACAAGGAGGGTGCCAGCACTAGTGATGGCATTGAAGCTCAGCTGCAACTCGAACTAGGATACAGTCTTGCTGGCACCTCCAGTGCTACCAGATCCACTTTTCAGAGGGAAGGCTGGAGGAGATCTTAATGAGTTATTCAGGCCATAGTCTGGTTGTTCTCTGCTGACAGTGCAACACACTCCTTTGAGCTAGGGCTTCAGCTTACCGGTGTTTTTCCAGAAAATTGGGAACAACTGACCTCTTTGGAAGAGTAGCCCAAGGGGATTGTGAAGCTTTTGTCCTTGAGGATTTAAGGACCTGACGAAGTAAAACCCTTAGTAACCTGGTCTAACCTCACTCCCTATCCTATTTTCAGCTAGAGATGGGACTATAGATTTCCCAAATTCAATTCCAACCCGAATTGTCCTATAATTCTGGAAAAAACATAGAAAACTTGTGGATAAATAGTCTTCTGCAATTTTTTTCTCGCACAGAGTAAGAGATGATATTTTTTTCAAAGCTTAACTTATAGAAAAAATTCCTGTTTGCCTTGTGTCTTACTTAGAGTTGTTGTTATGGACTAAACAACATTTGGCTGATCCAAAGCATTGATCCTCATTTCAACCTCTTGAAACCTAAGCCAATTTCTCTGTTTTATTTTGAAGGTTGATATAGTGCTCATTGGCAGACTGTTTAGGCCTGGTGGCCTGAAACTTTAGAGGGGGGAAAAGAGGAGCTAGCTCATCAATTACATGATGAAAAGAGAAGAACCCTCTCTGACAAATTCCCCTTAGCAACATTTGCCAGAGGGAGAAGCTTTCCATGGGAATCTCTTGAGGAGCACAGGGAGATACCTGTAAAGCTCTTTGGCTGAGGTAAGCCTAATTTTTTGTGTGTTTTCATGTACATTTCAGTTTCTTCATTAAAGCAGATGTTTTCAGCTGGAGATGGGTCTTAAAGCCATTTTCACATACAGGAAGATAAAGGCAAAACCAAAGTTAATTGTGCATGGGATGAGGAGTGGAAGTTTGCACAGCTGTGGCAAATTGATCATGGTATGGACAATCTTGAGGGAGTTTTGTTTCTGAAAGGGATAAAAAGACACTTTCTTGGGAGAGTTTCTGATGCCCTACAAAAGCATAAGGATTGTGCAACACACTTGCTCAAACTCTTGAACAAAATCATGGAACCACAGAATAACAAGTACAAAAGAACTTCTGGAGGTCTTCTAGTCCCACTTCCAAAGATGAGATATCACAGTGTTTCTGAACAACTTCTTCCAGTGTTTGGCCATCTTATCTGTGAACATTTTCTTCTTTACATCCAGCTGTAATTTCACATGCTGTGACTTGTGTCTGTTGCCTCTTGTCCTTCCTCTGCTACACCAAAATCTAAACTATATTTGATGGTTCTCACAGTCCAAGTTTCCTTAAGAGATGGACATCAAGCAAAGACATCAGCTGGCAGAACATACAGTAACCATGTCTGGTGACAAAAGTGACTAATGGGTGACACAGAGAGGTGCAGCATCTACTTTTTAAGTAAAAAAGTGAAATCTGCTATATTTATTCTTTCATGCAAAGTCTGAACTTACTTAACTCATGGCTGAAGTACTGTAAAATCATAGTGTGAAATACTGGGAAATGTCAGCTATGCTGTGAGAAAACCTACCCTGAACCAAAATTTAGACACTACCTTAAATAGCAATTTCCATTGTAATTGTCCTCCCTTCACCAAGTTGCTCAAGGATGGCAAACATTCCTCTTTGTTCTCCTAGATCCTAATACAAGTTCATTAATTTGCTCTCCACTTTGGAAATTAACCAAATATTACTAAAAATGACCATTCAGGTACAATTTCTGTCACTTTCATTTGTAGCAAGTCATGTTTTGCCCTATGACTAGTCCTGTTTATTTCTGGGTTGACAGAAGTGGCAAATTCTGGCCCATAATATCTGTGTGCCTCAAAAATAGAGAATGGAAGAGAGACAGTGAGAAGAGATTAGAGTACCATGTATGCTCAGTAACCACCCACACATGCCCGCACCCCCACAGAAAAGAAGTCTCACTCTACAAAAAGTTATTAATTGTATTTTAAAGATCGACAGGGTAATTGAGCTGTTTTGGGGAAACTGACTACAGAATCAGTTTCATTCTGTCATTACATTTTGTCAAATTAAAAATCCAAGTATATATTTTTTTAAATCTATGAGGAAGCCCAATAACAACTATGATGGAGTCTAGGACACCCTCACATTCTTTTCCACACTGCCTGCTTTCATTGCATATCATGAATATTGGCATCAAGTTCCCATACATCTAACTTCCAGACATTATTCTCCTTTTACAAGCTGGCTTTCACTGAGCACTTTGTATTGTAGGGTATGAGCCTGAAAAAACATGAAGAGATAAGTCAAGTTTAAAGAGAATAAAACACAAACAAAAGCCTTCCAAAACATACTCATAAAAAGTAGAGATGAAGCACAGAGAGGTTTAAAGGGTTTAAAGATTTATTTTCCCAGACATATTAGTGAAGCGTCTGGCAGAATGGTGATTAAAGTTTGCAGTCACAAAATACATCTTGTCTAACTCTATTTTTTCAGCAAATGCCTTCACTGTGTTTGGGCCCTTTTGAGGGGACAAACCAAAGGACAGCTATGACATCGTACCTAGGAGAACTAGACCTCTCTGGGGGTTCTTCCAAAACATGCAATAATAGAAGACATACTGTACTTCTATACATACACAAGCAGATATGAATAGCAGAGTAGTGGGCTGTCCATACTCTACAGACTTCCAGTCTCTACAGACTTCACAAAATCTTAAAAAGAAAAGAACCCCAAAAAAACCCTACAGCAAAAAGCCTTCAGATCATTAAAATTAAAGCTAGTTCCAGGTAGTTTGGTGCTGTGGGCTAGTTTATATACTAAGAGTACACAGTAGACCTCTTTGAATAGCAGAGTCTAGACAGTGTCACTAGCACAAAACTCACTCAGTCTCAAAAATTTCCTACCTCTGTTCTGCACAGTGTATAGCAAGAGCTTCACACAAAGCAGAGCATTCAGGTTTGTAGGACCTGGCTGCTGCAGTGCAGCATCAGGTGGCCTGTTACATAGGCACAACACCGTGCCAGGCAAACTGCAATATTGACATATTAACATCAATATTGATATATTAAGATTGACAAGCTGAGATGAAAGAGTGAAAAGATGAGGAGTCTATCTCATTTTTCACTCAGAGGAATTGTGGAGCTTGGTTCCAAACTACCAGCTTTTCTCCTCTGCATATGTCAAGATGACCCCCTACTTCCCACACAGCTACCAAATTTTGTGTATTCACAACTTCCCTCCTTCACTCTAGCTCAGAAACAGCAGAAAATGATCCTGCATTAAATAAAGAGCAGGCAGATTTTGCAGCCGATCCCTCGGGTCTAGGCATCAGAGAGAGGTTTCTGAGTGTACAGAGATGGAGACAGCTTTCAGGTACACCCAGCCTTCTGTATCTGACATGGTCACAATAACCTTTGTTCCTTCAGGCTCCTTCAGACTCACCATCAACAGCACCAAAGGAGAGGGCTGAAGAAGCACGGATGGTTACAGGGCCCTGTTGGCTGGATTGTTTTTTAATTAGTGAAACACAGTGATCTACAGCCCTGGTTATTAGTGTGAGACTTCAACCACCATGAAATCCACACAATCCAGAAAATCCAGGAGTGCGATACTGTTTTACACTGGTGTAAACACAACCATTACAGAGGATGCCTTCCCACTGGCTTTTTGTCAGTCAGTAAGTGAGGAGGGAGACATTGCCATCAGCACATCTGCATCATGCAGCTGGGACATTCTGCTTGCAACTCCACCATCAACAGAGCAACATCCTCCCTCTCAGCTGCAGAGTAAACTACCTTTACACACCCCGCTGCCAACCTTGGTACTCTATCCCAGACTTTGATTTTTTCAGTTAGTTCAGCAATAAAACACCTAATGATGCTGGTGCCTGAATCATCATTGGTCTCTGAGACAAATAGCTTGGGTATCCCTCTGCAGAACGATTGCTCCAGGCTCTTTGCAGTCTCAAGCAGGCATTAACACAGGCATGTGTCCCCTGCACGCTGTGCCCTGCTTCCATTAGAATGTGTTCTAAAAAATTCCATTTTTTGCAGCAAGATAAACTAGTCTCGCCAGCTCCTCTGCTGCAAGTGCCTATTCTAAAGAGGGAGTCTCTGACTCCAGCAGAGCCTCCCTCCCAGAGGTGTGGCACTGCGGGAAGGAAAGGAAGACTGGGGATTGCACTTACAGTGAATGGGATTAGATGGCTGCTCTTGCTGTTTTATCGAAAGTGTCCCTTCTCCAAGCAACACTGATTAACATGGATATTTAAGTAGAATCAAGGTGAGATAAAGAGTATTGTATTAATACATATATGTATTCCTCCCTCTTCCAAACGTCAGCAGTCAGCATGCCTGATGAGAGATGCTGCAAAGAAATGATTTCAGGTTGAGTGCATCACATACTGACTCACTGCCATGAAGCTCTACACTTCAACAGAATTCCTGGTGAACAATGATGAAATATTCATCAGTTCATATTTGTAAATGGCCCAGCAACATACTGAGCAAATGACCTCCAACGAAGTGCCTCGCATTAAAATGGAACAGCAACCAGCTGAAATGAGGGAACTACAAACTATGCATGTGTTTTGTCAGCACAAACAAGCAGCAAACACAAACAGAAAGAAATCTAGTTGGACGCATCATCATCCTGACAGTGAGAAACAAATGAGAAGCCAGCCTGTTCGCTTCAGCAAGACCCACTGGTGGTGCTGCCTGTGGCAGGAGTGAATAGGGCAACCTGGGCTAAACATTACTTCCTGCCCTCTGTCACAAGCAGAAAGTGAACCAGGCAAGGCAGGAGGCTGCTTGTTCTCCCCACATGCTGGCCCTGATTGTTCACCACCTCAAGCACTGCTAGTCCTTAACAGCAGGTCTTGGTCCCTAAAGTGGAAAACACAAGCATATACCCTCCAGAGGAACTGGGAAGCCTGCCCCTCCCCAAGTTGATACGTGATGCTGGGCAGGAGCATCCCCACAGTTAGCATTTCTTGCCCTGCCTGCATGCTTTGATGGGAGCCCCTGTAGACAGCGAGCCAGGTTTGCAAGGGGGGCAGGCTGTGGGCATAGAGGTGCCACCCAGCACTGCTCTTTGTCTGGGGTGCTGGTAGCCAGTGCTGATTTAAGCAGCAGAAGGCTGGATTTTCTGTCCTGCTTTCAGCAGTCATCATTATTCAGGATGCGTGTTTTCCAGGGAGGTTGCCAGAGCTGCACTGCACCGCTTGTGATGGTTAATCCTTGTACGGGAAAGCTCCACAATGGAAACTGTGAGGAGAATGCAAAATAAATTAGGAAAACCTAGCAAGCCATCATCAGCCTTTACAAAACAGAGAGACACCCAGGCCTGGCCTCCCCCAGACCTTTTCCAAGGTACTTTCTTGAAACTGATCTTAAAAACCCATCTGGTGCTGCCCCAAGGTCTCACAGAGAGGTGAGCTCCCACCGCCAGAGCCAGGGGGGCGATGGAGCCCTTTTTTATCATTTATTTATTAATTAAATGCGCTGTGATAAGGCAGATCTACATGCAGGTCCACACACAGCTCCGCAGGCTCGCTGGGGCCTCGGCAGCCGGGAACTTGAACAAACAGCACCATCAGGTGGCTCTCCGGGAAATAGATGTGTGGAAGCACCCAGGGTATCTCCAGGCGGACCTGGCCATCCCTCCGCTCTCCTCTTCCAACCCTCCCAGGAGGGAGGGCCCACAGCCCCTCCTGGCAAAATCCAAGTCCAAAATTGTTAGAGAAAGCTCCAATGGCAGCAAGACACATCCATAAAAAGTGTTAAGGGAAAATTTTTTATCTGCTTCCTTTCCCCTGGCATGCAAGTCTTTTACGTAGTGTCCTTTCCATTGCTGTAGGCTGTGTGTATCCCAGCTCTAACTACATGGTTTAAATGACTCCTTTACAGGCCACCAGGCTTCCAGAGCACCTATCTGAGCATGGTACAAGGTTCAATTCCCTCCCTTAGCCTCTTCAATTTTTGAGGGCACTCTCAAATCAATGTTTTCACCTTGAAAATAGTTCCTGGTATACAACCCCCATTGGTGCACTGCTGGCATTCATCTCCCCCCAGCTGCACAGGGAAGGAGGAGGATGCCTCCTTCAGCCTCAGGCAGGTGCCCTTCCACCAGAGACTGCCTTTGAAATACTTGGCTCCTTCAGCCTGTTTGCTGCCTTCTCCTGTGGCTCACATATTTGGTCAGTGCAAAGTGGGAGCAAAGCCTTTCCCACTAACTTACCAGAGCAGCTTTGATCCCCTGAGTCACAGAGCAGATAGCACCCCAACACACATAAAGACAACAGATTCAGCTTCTAGAATCCAGACCTCAGCCATTTCACAAACTCTGCTCTCAGGCTCCAGCTTGTCACCTTTACCTATCCCCCTAAATAGAGAAGAGCAGTGGATAAGACAATCTGAAGGAAAGCAAAATGCTCTTGCACCCACAATGCTGCAGTGACTGCAGCCATACGTATTCTATTTCCATGATTACCGGAGGAGGGACCTATGCCATCAGTCTCAGCTGCTTTTCTCATACCTGGATTTTAGAAGATTTTTCTTTAGGTTGTTCTCTCTTCAGTGAATAATTAGATATTTCTAATGGTCTCCTAGCAGAACTAAGGTAGTTTAAATATTAATGCATATAAAGAATATGTTTAGTTGTTTGTATATTTATTTGTTTATGCATACATGTTCCTATAAGTAAATATATGTATGCCTTACATTTATATAAGACACAGAAATCAATAGGCACATAAGCACACACACAGTCACATTCACAAACCTAAAGGAAAATTATTCAAAAGTGTGGTTACTCAGTTCCTCTAGGAAACAGCTCAGTTCACAGTTTCAACCTTGAGTGCCCACAGTCTGAGCTTACAGCAACAGCTCTGAAAATCAGGACCTTCCATTGTTATGTTTGTGCTTATGCATACAGAAGGACCGATTTACATATCTAATTTCAGGCCTCTAATTTTCAAAACCTTGCGGCCTGAAGAGACAATCCAGTGTTTCCAGTTATACTGCCTCCAGGGGCACTTCTGCACAAAACACATCATCCAGTCACCTTGAAGGGATGTCAAAGCATTGCAAGTTGTTGACAGCCCATCTCAAAAAACCTCTGCTTTCTGTAATAAAGAGACCTCCCAATTCCCAAATATGCTCAATGCAATAAAATTTTTGAACATCCCATATAAAGTTGATAATAGAGCACCTATCACAAAAGACAAAAAAAGAAGAGGAAATGAGATTATATTTCCCATCATGACATCTGCATTAAGCTCAATAGCTGCTTATTTCTACTATAATTGTGCCAAAGTCATTTTGAATTTCATTTCGTTCATGCACCTTGCTCTGAAGCTGAGATATTTTGGGAAAAACAATGCACAAGACAGTACTTAAATTCAATGGCAACATCTCACCAGTTGCTACTAATGATGTCAGAGGAGGTCAGGTGGGCACAGAAGTAAGAATTGTCCCTACCTTTGTACACTTTTTGAGTGGCTAAATAGCACCCAGGAGAACTGAGGTCTTCCTAGGACAGCAGAAATACAGAACTAAGACAAAGGAATGTCTTTTTTCCTACCACCTTAATTCTCTTTACTTTCAGGCTCTCCCTCAGCCCTTGTCTTCTATTTTTCTGTAAAAGGAGAATGCAGTACTAGGGGAAGTCAGCTTGCAGCAGCACTGGATCATGGGAGAGCCTGCACAAGCCACCTCCAGGCACTTCTATAAGTACCTCTTTTCTACACTGGGCTGTCAGTTGTGCTGCTCTATTCTTGTAGAGCCATGGAGCAAGATGCTTGGGGTGGGTTTGTTGGCAGATCAGTAGGGAATCATAATATTCCTGCCAAATTCATTTTCTCATGTGACCTGAGCTTGACTTAGAACATGGATTTCCTACAGAGACAAGTTTGAGCAGTGCCAGGAATTTGAAAGCCAGGTGGTCTGCAAAGCTTCTCCCCAGGCTCTGAGATCCTATTTCCTCACGTCATTCTTTCCAGACAGCATGGAGTGCGGGCTGGGGTGCTCACAGCAAACTGAGTCCTCAAAACCAATGCAATTGCTCCTTCCACCACCATAATCCTCTGGAAGAGACTGTGACAGAAGTGGGAGGAAAGATAAGCACGTTTTCTGCTAGGAAACAGATTCAGACAGGCTTTGACCAAGAACGCTAGTGAAACTTTTCTCTGCCAGAGGAAACTCTAAAAAAAAAAAATCCCACTTTTTCATCTCAGCAACATCCAAATCTGGCTTAGCTAGTCCAAACTGTCATGTCCTTACTAAATCAGAAATCCTATATTTGCCTATTTGGAAGGGAAAGCTATCAGGCAAAGGCAGATAGCTTTCTTCAGAAAAGTCTATCCATAGGTTCACTGATCTTGTGGGACAAGAAGGTCCATATATTAATTTTAGATATCTGGCAATCTGCATACTAGAAATACCATATGGCTCCCATCCATACTGACTTCTATTAAGGAAACAAAAGCTAGAATGAGCTGGAAACTCTCCCAGATGATGATCTCTGAATATCCATTGAGAAAAAGCAGCCTACCTTAATATATTATTTACCCCATCCCTAAGAAACTCTCATTAAAAAAAATAATTTTGGCTCCCTGAAGAGGAACAATAGCAGTGTTACAATTGTAATGGGATGTCAGACCAGGACCTGGACCAAATATCACAGTCACAGAATGGTTAAGGCTGGAAGGCACCACTGGAGGTCATCTAGTCCAACCTTCCTGGTCAAGCATGACTCCCTACAGCACATTACTCAGGATTCTGTCCAGATGGCTTTTGAGTGTCTGCAGAGAGACTCCGCAGCTTTTCTGGGCAATTTGTTCTAGTAAAAAAAGTAAAGAAGTTCTTACTCATGTTCAGGTGAAACTTCCTGTATATCAGTTTCTGCCCATTGCCTCTGTCCTTGGCACCCCTGACGCTGCTTTTCTCACTGTTTTGTCTCAGCAGGAACCAGGAGTAATGCACGGATTACAGCTGTCTGCTTCTGGACTTCTTAATCTTGTACAGCTACAGAAGGATCCCTGACACAGAGCAGGGAGTCGCCGCATCATCCTAAAATGGCTCCTGTCATTCCCTCTAGAAACATTACAGAAGTGGCAATGGTCCACAACACATATAATCCCATATCTATAATTGCTGCCTTGTTGGCAAATTCCCGTCACAGATTGCACTCAGTTCTATCCCACCCTCACATCAGATGCAATCCACACCAGCCTGTGCCTGCTGGAGTGCCTGGCTGAGGGAGCAAGATGGAGAATAGCTCACTGCACTGGCACTCTTGGGAGACAGAGAACTCAGACTTTGGCAAGTCTGAACCCTGCACCTCAGCTGAAGCCACCCCTGTATCACCTCTGCTTCCTGTGGGCCAAGGAAGGGATGGATGTAGCGTGTCCTTCTCCTCCACTCTCCCACTCCCCCACTCCTTTCTATCCACCTTAGATGCAGTCGCAGCAGCCAAGCTCTCTACGCACAACGTGGAGGGAGTGATATCTCCCAAAGAAGCAGCATTTGAAAAAGCACAAGTCACTGAGAAAGCAACCTCCCTGTGGTCATTGTGCTGATGGGTAGGGGACACTCAGAAAATCTGTGTTTCTACAGTCAGAGAACAGCAGGATAAACTCAGGAATAGCTTTTCTGAGAGAAACTGCAAACTCCCTTAGCACATTTCTGGAAGAATGTAGCTGGGAGAGTGTCAGCAGAAGCTTTGAAATTCATTTGCATCAGACTCACAACTTTCTGGCAGTAGGCTGACCAGTCTGAAATTCACTCCTTAAATCCATGAGAATCCAGTTTAGTCTTTCTTCAGCTGTAGTTCCTCTGCCTCCTTTTTTAGTGTCCAAACAAATCCAACATCTCCACCCATCAGTCAGAAAGGAGAAGAGAAACACAGGTTAGGGAACATTCAGGTACCACAAGGGAACAAATGGCATAGTATGTCAATGAAATCCCAAATTATTGTCTAACTTAAGCCTTGCTTTCTTTCCTGGAAGGGCTGAGCTGCTTGTTCACAATGTCTGCTGCTGGTAAGATAATTCCACTTTCAATTGCTCTCCTTTTTACAGTTCTCTCTCTGAATTGGCACTTCTTTAGGTATCTCCCAGCACATGATTATGAGACCATTTTTAAAGATTGCACATCAGGCCTCTGTGGAAATCAATTAGATCATGTTAGGGAAGGAAGACTATCATTGCCAGGTGATCCAGAAGCACAAGAGTAGCTATTTTAGACATTTATCCCTGCTTGCAGATGGCTGTTCAATCCAAAACCCTGCTGAGTTGCCAAGTTCCCCAACATAATATTTGTGTGACTACGAAATTCCACCGCTGCACTGTGTGCATTGGCTGTAGATACCTGATACCCACAGATATCACTTCCTGCCCTGTTGGGTCACCTGCAAACAGAATTTGTCTGTAGAGCCAGGAACTCTGCTCCTTAGATCAAACATTAACTAGTCCTTGGCTGAGTCTGCTCTGTCACAAGGTCCCAGGGCGTATTATGAAAGGAGTGTCTGGACACCGCTGAGCATTTCCTAGGCAGGAAGCTGAGCTTATTCTACAGAGTCACTCCCCCATGAACACAGAGCAACCTGCCAAGATGGAGAAACATTTCTACCAGGAATGGAGAAACATTTCCACCAGAGTTGCAAAAATGGATGGATAGCACATGACTCAATGCAACTGTCCTGGTGTGCTGTTCCTTACTGCCTAACATGCACTGATCTGCATTGATCCAAAATTACGCTCCAGCACCTGAGTGTTGGCAAACAAATTCAGTCTGTCCAGGAGGGCCACTGGGTTTTGACAGAGGCCATTGATCCACTGTGATCCTGATTCAACACCAATTTAAACATATTGCCTGGCTGAAGACCCACTCACGAGCACTGTCATGAGGCAATGCATAAGAGACTGACTTCTGACATAATGACACCTGCCAAGTTCATGCTGAACCAAAGGCTGTTTCCATGTCTAATTGAAGATGCCTCACCAAAGCCATGCACTGAGAGGCAGTTCACAGAAGGGAGAACACACCAGTGTGAAACACCTTTTCTCACTCCTTTGAAGTTGAGGTTTCAAAGCTTCTCCCATTCTGAACTTTATCTGAACAGGACGTCACCTCTAAGGCAGATCAGAGCTCTTAGCCCAGGAGAAGTCCCCACGTTTTGAGCTCCAGCTCTCAAGAAGTAAAAAAGTCTGTTAACCTATACAGGCTATTCTGGATGTGGAGTGTTCTTCTAATTGCAGTGCTTGGTTCTGGTGCTGAGAAAATTCCTCTTCTGATAAGGCATATTTCCACAATATTGTAACAGCTCGTTCATAAGAAGCTTGGAATTCAGTGAAGTGGTATTTTCTAAGGAGAACAGTATCCACTAGAAAATTCCCACCCACCTCAAAACCTAACTCTGCAGCCATAATTCTGCACAGCTACAGAGACTGGTTGGTGGAACTGAGGAGAGGAGAGACAGAAATAAATGAATATTTTTTCCTTTGCACCAAAGCAGTTTTTGCCACTTTTATCCCGGCTATGATTTTGGAGCCCACATGATTCCAAGGCCAGAATTTCTTTTCAGCCTTAGACCACATACATTTGCATCATGAACATGCAATGTAAACCTCAAATAAATGTATATGTCATTGTCTCTGCTCTGCGTAACTAAGTCTGCTTTCTTCCTTCCCATTCCCTTATGTAAAGGTGCACACCGAGGACAAGTTGACAAAAATGACAATGCTAGTCCAAGAATAACATCCCAAACTTTCAGTCAATCCTACTTTTCATGGACATATATTCACCTTAGGCACATCACAAGCATGGCTGTCCTCTCCAGACAGCACCAGAACAAACTTATCCTACATTTTCTCCTTGCATGCAAACAAATGGCAGAGGGATAGTATAATAAAACTCGCCTTTCTGCTCTACGATCACAGAATGGTTTGGGGAAAGTTTGAAGTCATCCAGTGCAACCCCTTGCAATAGGCAGGTAGATTTTCAACAGAATCAGGTTGCTCAGAGCCAGATCTAACATGGCCTTGAATGTTTCCAGGCTCTTTGGGCAACCTGCTCCAGTGTTTAACCAACCTCATCATAAAAAACTTCTTCCTTATACTTAATCTAAATTTACTCTTACAGTTTCAAAGCAATAAATCTCATCTTATTCCTACAGACATTAATAAAAACCCTGCCCCCGTATTTCTTGTAAGCTCTCTTTAACTATTGAAAGTCTGCAATAAGATGTCCCTGGAACTTTTTCTTCTCCAGGCTGAATAAGCCCAACTCTGTCAGCCTTTCCTCACAGGAGAGGTATTCTATCCCACTAATAATTTCTGTGTCCCACCTCTGCAAATGAGGAACATAGCTGCTTCATGACAGCAGCCTAATTTCACCATGTTTCCATGACTGCCCACCAGTCCACTCCAGGAAAGACTAGTTTTTAACGAGAGGGAAAGGCTTTACACTGCATACCTCTATTACAGCTGCACAGCCTAAGGTGTGTATGTTGGTACAAGCACACTCCCTCTCCATTTGGCAGCAGATGAGCCAGGAAACTTTATCCTGTCGCACAGGCTGTAGAATCCAGATGGAGTCCTGAAAAGTTGTAACAACATGCAACTGAACATTTAATATAAATTATAAAGAGAAGAAAGTTCTTTCCTTTTCTCCATACTACTGACTACACCCTTTTCCTTAAAGCTTTAGTTCTAAAATGAGCTGTTAAAATTTAAAAAGTAGCTACCAGAGTAGTCTGCTACTACATAGTAGTAGTACTATAAAGTAGTATAAAGTAGTATAAAGTGAAATTTAAACCTGATGTGTATAAAACCATATAGACTTATCCTATATATTCCAAATAGCACCAGTGTTCCATGAAGAGCAGACAGTTCTGAAAAGCAGTTCAGTCCCAGGCAGCCACTAAGGGCTTGTACTGAGAGCATACCAGGACTCAGCAAAGCTCAGCTTTACGCTGGTTACAAAAATCAGAGAACATCAGCCCCATTTGCAAGTCCTGCTGGCATCAAATTTTGTCACTTTGCAACACTCTCAGCCCCTTGGTTTGGTCTTGGAGCACTTGAAAAGACCAGGGGTGACTGGAGTAGCTGGGTTCCCACCCCAGGTACTGGGTTGGCAGCTAAGGGCTGGTGGATCCCTGAAACTTTCATGCCCTACAGAAGGAAGAAGCCCTGAGGGCCTCAGGCTCCACTGTTCTCTGCTCCTGGCAGGGCTTACAAGGTGCATGAGTCTCATCAGGCACACTGCTGAGGGCATAGCACCTCAAACATCCCCAGCACGAGAAATCACAGAAAACAAAACTCAGGCACAGCTGGAAAGGGAGTGAGAGGGTAGCACATCAGCTTGTATTACATTTCTGGGTGCTGTTCTTTTTAAACTAAAATACTAAACACACTATTACAGGCACAGTAGGAAAATTTTACTTTTATTGAGAGAAAAGGTATCACCTTTGGAAAGTCTTGTCGCTTTGCTAAGAAATTTTCACTCATTGTCTTTGACTAGGAGGAGATCCATGCTGAGAAATATAATGCAGAAAGCTTTTGTTCAGAGTGAATTGCAAAAGAAAGGAAGATAAATCCGCGAAGCTTTTAATATGTAGTTTTCCCTCTGGCAACATTTCATTGTATGATACAGGCATGCAAAGATGCCAAAGGAAAGAAAGAAAGATTTTGGCTTGAAAGAAAGAACTTAAACTTTGGTTAGGACTCACCCGACACTGGACTTGCTCAATAGAGAAAAAAAAAATCCTTAAATAAAACAGGCTCTTAAGAGGAAACCCCACTGCTGAAGTGAAGCACTAGCCAGGTCTACATTTGAAAAAGTTTTGCAAACACAAGTACTTGGCTGGGAGGATAGGAAAAACAACATGCCTATAACTAACTTGGCAAAAGTCACAGTGTAGGTGCAGTTGTATGAGCGCAAGCAACAGGCCCCTTGACCACCAAGCCCCGTGACTAGCTAAGCCTCTGCAGGGAACCCAGAGAGTAATTAAACAATTCAAGAGCAAGGATGCTGTATGAGCACAAGTACGAGCACAATCCATTCAGGGATGGGGGGGGAGGGGTGATTGCTATATCAGCAATCTTTTTTTTAAGACAACCTAAGTTACAGACATTAATGCAACATTATCTGCTTACCAGTGGGCCTTGTATCTTTTTACTCTTCCCAATTACATTACAGATAAAATAATCTTCTTGATAGGGAACAAGAGATTTTTTTCACTCTTTAATATGTCAAAAACATCTGATCAAGGTCAAGAGTCCTCTAGGTATAAGAAGCCACCGCCCCTCAACATCCTTTGCAGACATTTTTGAGCTGTTTATCTCCATGGTCAAAACCTTCAGTCAGGCAGATAAAGAAACACACTTGTTGGCCAGATAAGCAATGTGCCAAAACAGAATTCCCTCTGCCAGAACTGATACCATTTCTTTTAGATGTAGTTTCTCATGCCACAGGCTTTGGCTGTCTGAAGGGAAAGTAGTTCTCAGAACATATGGAATTGGTAATAAAGCTCTTTCTAGGAGATACAAGGAATGAAATGGCGAAACAGTGTCTGCAGTACATGCTGTAAAACCTGAAGTAAAATTCCACTCCAAGTAAAATTCCCTTCCCACTGAGAAAGAACAACATGGTGGGACAAAGTGGAAGTGACAGCGTGGCTTTCCAAAACATTAGCTATATCATGGCTGTTTCCCCTCAGAACATTGGCTACCCAAAACCTGCTTGAGACACACATTCCAACCTCGCACTCACAAAAAAAAAAAATCTTGTGACTTGTCATTTTGAGTCAGTGTCAGGAGCACTGCCAAAAAACAAGGATGAAAAAGCTGTCTTGAAAGAGCAAGAGAGAGTCTATGCACCAGAAGGGGAAACAGTGCCTGTGTATATCAGAGTTCCCAAGCTCAGCTACAAAGTTGTATTTGGTTTCTGCTAGATCTACTCCAGGCATCCTAGTTCCAGTGAAGCTGGAAGACTTGTATCCCACAAGTCCAGTGTTGTTCCATGTTCCCAGGCTTAGACCAAAATCTCTACAAGGCAAAGCAAAGACACTTAGATGCAGAGAGGCTGCCTTCTGCCAAGAGGACTGCTTGGAGTCAGGCTTTGAAAGCCACAACCAATGGCAACACTGCTCCAACAGGATGGGCAGGCAGAAGGAAGGGTGGTAAAGAAAAGCCCATTGTCCAGGAAATCATTCTAGTCCAGATAAAAGTTTCATTTAACCCATTAACTTGTTCCCAGTAGTGTGGGCAAGTAGGCATGGAAAGAAGAATAAAAGTAGGCCAAGCCCATTTGCTTTCTCCCATGTATTTTTGCAACTTTCACTTGATTCTCATCTCAGGGGAGGTCCTGGTCCTGATTTGGTTTGTTTATTGAATGATCCCCAAGAGGTCTCTCTTTGAAGCATGTATCCTATCTTTTCATTCGCTTTGTTCATTGCTATTGAGCATTAGCCTAATATTTTAAGTGAAAGATCATGATGGTGTTTCCTAAAAAACAAAATAAATTTGGAAGTTACATTCTCAAGGTCCTGATCTGAAGTACTTTGTGTTTTGTAATATATCACTATATACAATTTTCACTATCTTTATAGACTTTTGTGGCAAAAGATTTTTATTTTATGTGATTTTAGTTTAAATGTATTACAGTAATCCTAGACATTGTCTCTCCCTACCATACCCTTTTCAATTGCTCTTGCTTTTGTCAACTATCTGCAGGGTACAACCTAAGTCCAGTCAAATCAGATCTGTAATTCAGATCTCATTATGTGACTCATATATGTTCCATGCCTAAGGACAGTTGCCTGGATTCTCACTCTGGCCCTGGACAGAAAATTTACCATTATGATAGCATCCAAAAATATGAAGCAAGCTTGAGCCTCATTATTTAAAGCAAGGTCTCTAGGATTGCACTGAATTGGCTTTTAAATTTAATACATCATGGTTGAAATCTTGGCTGTCTCTTTAATCTGTGGGATTACTTTTATTACCTTCATTGAGGCCAGAATTTTGCCTGAAGAATAGCCCTACCATTTAGCATTATTTCATAATTATCTTGTTAGGTGCTTTCCTGTTTACTAAACAACATAAGTTTTCCCCTGTTCAGCTTTACTTAGTGGCAGAGCAAATGATACTTACAGCCTTCAGAGCAAGAAAGACTGAAAAGGCCAAAGTGATCTTTTACCCAACTCTGTTATACTACAGAGCCAATTTCTCCTTGTCTTGAGCTCAGAGAAGACTATTGCAGACATTTGCTTTAGGGTTGAATTCAGCTTGTAGCATTTTTCCAGTTGGTGCTCTGTCCAGAAAAAGACCTTTCTGGCAACTGCAGTTTGAAATTCTATTCCAGCCCTGGATCTTAAAACTGAATCAGGGAATTTTACTGGAGATGAAGGAATTCTCCCTCCTTCCCTTACTCCTTCCCTGCCATCTGCACCAGCCACTAATTTCTGCATAAAGCACAGCTTTAAAAGAGCTAGTGCAAATAACAAATGTACATTTTCACTAGAGGGCCATTAAGTAACCAGACAGAGAGGAGGAAAAAATTAAGTTTAGGTTTATCCGATTGGGTACACTGCTAAATTGTATATTCCCAAAAAACCACTGAACAAAATCAATGTAAATGAAGGATTTAGCATAGTCAAGCAGAAAGAATTCATTCCCAAAAGTTTCAAGTCTTGCTTATGTGGTGTCAGCTTTATCAGACACACCTCCCTTCTCTCCAGACGACAGATTTGTTACTAGGAAAAACATAGAGACCAAAATGTTCATCTTCCAAAATTTGGGCTGACTTTGTGTGATTAAGATGGGGCAATTTGGATTGCAACTTTTTTTCAGCCAGAAGGCTGCAAAATAAGTCTGTTTGAAGTTTTGTCCCAAATGCTTTGACTTCAAGAGAAGAAACTGGCAGCAAGAGCAGAAATAAACACATTGCTGCATTGTTCCAGCAGGCACCAAGGCAGGACTATGCTGGGCAGTGAGTAGGTGTGATTAGCTCATTTGTCATTAGTTGAACACCAAGCAGAAAGCAGAAGTCGAAGTACACGGAAATAACACCCTCCAATTCTGATTAGCCTCTTATTTATACCGCATTGTGGGAAGCTGAGGCTGCACTGGCTCACTTAACCCTTTTGCAGGCACGGATGTTGTAAGTCCCGTGTCCCTTGGAGAAAGGAAGGAACACCTCCCTCCAGAGTGTTAGCAAGAGACAGAAGTGATCCTGCAAACTACCACCACCACCATGAAGACATCAAATGCTCTTCTTTTCATCTTAGTCCTGCTTTACATCAATGCCAGCACACAGTGGCCTACGCACACAGTCTGCAAAGAGGACAACCTGGAAATATATTACAAAAGCTGCGGTGAGATTTTTTTACATTTCCATTTTCCTTTCAGCTGCTCAGCAGAGTTGTTCCTATATGTAGTGAGAGATGCTTATAAAGCCAGGCAGTGAATGGAAGGGTTACACTCCCAAACTTCCACTGGGTTTCAGATCTAAAATATTTTTCATGTTTCAAGTACAGCTGGTTTTGGTTCACACACACACAAACCCAACTGTATTTAGAAGATAATAAAGAGGAAATAATGTAACTTAATTCAGAATAATAAACCGCTGTGAAAAACCCAGTTTAGCATGAAAGAGATGACTAAGATCTTTATCTTGAAGTTAGGTTAAAAATATATACAGGAAGACCCTAGGTCTTTACCTTTTTTACCCTTGGGATGAAACAGGCTCTTCAATGCACTGATCTGCTGCTTTCCTAATGTGCGATGAGGCTGTGGTGATGTGCTTTCTGTCCTCCCACTAGGAATGACAAGGGACCCAGTGTGACAGTGGGAAGGATTCATGTTCTCTGCCATTGCCACTGTGCTTAGTGAGACTTCAGCAGCAGCCCTTACCAGAGGCATTTCCCAGGGATCACAGGGTTTTGTTTGTTCTTTAAATCTGTAGAGAAGAAAAGGAGCAAGCAACACTGGAATTGACTGAAAATGAATTCACTGAATGGTGCCTGCTTTTCACCTCTTGCTTTGCTGGCCGTGTGCCTCGCCTATTGTGCTGATCTACTTTACAACTGGGACAAAGGGAATTAGATTCACAGACGCCTCATTCATTTTCCGCACGTGATTTGAAAAGCGATTCATGGCAAATGAGCACCCTAGAGTTTGTTTTTCCAATTCATCCAGTTACAAAGGGTTTTCCCGGGGGCTTTTCCTCGCCTGTAGCTTTCATGCGTTTTTGCACACCCATTAAAATAAAGCCAGTGAGGGACAAGAGAAGTAAATAAATATTTGTAATGCTATTCTTTACTGGCCTGCTCCCAGGGGACTAAAGTCAGGCTTCACTTCTATAAATGGGTGTAATGCATTAAGAAAATATTTAATTAGATATTGAATACAGACTTTGGTGTTGCCTTCATATTAGTAAAAATCTATTGCGCAAGTGAGTTCTGTTCCCTCAACAGGTCTCAGTCAGCATGAGATGCCTTGACACAGAGGCATAGGCTACACTCTGAGTGAATTCAAAGTATGATGAATTTGTCTGCTGGCATGTGCCAGTTCAATGTTGCTTCTTACTGTGCACATCACTGGCCTAGCTAACAATATGCATTTGTTTAGAGTCATTTGTCACTTCCTTTGGTTTGCCATGAACAGAAAGATAAGAGGTACATTCATTCAGGGAGAATTCACAGCTTGAGAAGCACGAGCCCGAGATCATAAAGGTCAGGTCCCACCACTTAGAGTGGTCTTCTGTTCTCCTGGGTACAGCTATGGGAGATGAAAAGATTACATAGATGTAGAAACAATGCAAGAATTAAATAAGATTCCTTGTTTGAAGTCAGGTTCTATTCTCCCTTACTGCTCTGTCAGATTAAAGTTCAGGCAACTCACAACTGCCATCACAATGTCCTGCCTTGCCTTTTTCCAGAGGCTATCACATGTGCAGCATCAGCCCAGGATACACCATCTGCATTGCTGCTGATGCAGTTCATAATCCAGCAGTTTGCATAAAGAAGAATTTAAGGTGCTTGGGGTCAAGCCCCACAATCTACAGGTCAGGAGGATCAATCCAAGTACACTAGCCCACATCTGCTTCAGAGAAGACCCTGTCCTTACTGAGCTCACTGGCAAGCTCACAGTGGTGCACAAGGTGCTGATCACCCTTTCAGGAGAAGGGGAGCTTTCTCCCTACTTCATTTCACTGTAAGCCATAACTAGATGGGCAGAACATAACTCCATTTTCCATGTGTCCTGCCAATTGTTCTCACCCAGGAGGACACAGACTTGTCAGTGTTTGACAAGACCCTTTCCCATCAAACCTTCCCATTACAAATTTATAATGGCAGCAACCACAGAGTTGATATTAGGCAACTTCCCACACTCTTTAGCTATTTCAGGGGAATACTGCCCCATATGTCCCTCCAGTCTGAGAAATCCCTTTGGTATTTCCTGCTCCACCAAAGGTATCAGAGGATGTCCCATTTGGGGGATAACAGGAGACACAGTGAAGTAACAAGTACAAAATCTTGGGTAAAGGATTGCCTGTTGGCTACAAGAGGGTGAGGATTTCACCTCTAATGTTGTTACTATAGACTCTAGGATGCTATTAGGGAATTAGGATTGAATCAAGTAAAATATAAAGATGTTAAAAGATTTTTTTATCAAGTACTTCACAATTTGTTTCTAGAGCATAATGTCCTCTCTCAACAAATTATTAGAATTCAGTTTGAGCATTTAAAGAGGAGCCAAGTACCCATTTTTGCTTTGCTGTTTATCAGATCCTCTCCTATAATGCAGTAAAAATCTGACTAAATTCAAAAATATGGGCTAATATAACTGTGATTAATGCAACAGAGAAATTTAGATGGATAACTGAGAAAGTGAAGCCATCTCCTGTACCCAGGAGTAAGTTGCAATTGCTGGTCACAAGCAATTGTTCTAGCTGCATCTTGCTCCAATAGCATGATGCATCTTGCTCCTATAGCAGACATGCATCAGGCCCCCAGCCTCAGCCCATGCTCTGGATCCTATAGAAAGCATCCCCATTCCCACTCAGCCACATCAGACTAAATGTTGTGTAACCAGGACTCCAAGTCATGCATCAAAAGAAGGGGCTAGACAAGATCCTAGTGATCCGTATAATGCAACCGTAAAGAAGAAATCAGACAAAAAAATCTCAGCAGCAAGTCCGTGGTAAGAAAATCAAGCTGAGGGGCAGGTGGTCTAAAAGTAGAGTAAATAGACTGTGTGCTGCCTCCTCTATGTAACCACAGGAGACATAACACTGAGACAACCTATAAATAGCAAGACATTTCCTATTAGGGCCACTCTTCCTCCCAGGAACAAGTGACAAAAATGAAGGAAGATCTCAAATGACCACAAATCTCTTTAGAAACCTGGGCAGAGATCCTGAGATAAAAGCAGCACAGGTTAACATCTCTGACTGAGAAAAGAGAACAGTAATTGGCAAGTCTATGCACAGACATGAAAAGAACCTGCTACATAAATGGCCAATTTCTACCCCTTTTAATTTCACTGTAATAATGCTTTTGATCTTTCTAGCTACATTATAAAAGGCAATTGTCTGGGAAGGGAAGGGCAGGTAGGCAATGGTAACAAATTGCCCTGGGCAGATTCCAGTGTTATTTGAGTAATAGGCATCCACTTGGAAGTGCAAAGTGCAATGCAGTCAGAGACAACAGAACATAACTCCCTAACACGTCTACCAGCACCTGCTTCTAGATCATTCATGTAAAGCCTAATTGTCTTAATTAGCCATGAAAACATTCTTAATATGTCATGTTCAAATGGGACTCCCTTCATAAGGGAAAGCAGGTGATTGCTCCTGCAGACATACAAAAAATATTTTCCAACTATTTTTACAGCTCTTTCTTGAAATGTTAGGTAGGCCTGTATTAACACTTTAGTGCTTCAGAATGCCTGCTTTTGTTTCGACCAGCAAGCTTGCTAATTATTTAATTAAATTATTTAGATTAGGACCTGGGAGATCTTAGAGCTGCCCACTGCCTAAAACTGTAGGTTTCTTTACAGTGCAGATAAGACACAAGGTTCTAAAAAAGGGTATGGACACCATCAACCATTAAGGACTCTGTTTTCTGTGCACTGGAATAAATAACAGGGAACTTCAGGGAGCTCTTCAGAAGAGCCAAAGCAGTAATATTCAAAGATGACATCTTCAGAAATATTCCCAAGACTATATAAAACACTGCTTAGACCACATGAGATTTTTAAATATAGACAAACATTTTTTCCCAATTCATATCTGATTTTTTTTTCTTTTTCTTCTGTTTTTCATCTGAAGCAAGGTTAATAGCCATTAAAGTTTCAGGAGAAGGAGCAAACAATCAGTATTCCTTTCAACCTTCTGAATTAAATATGAAATTTGCTGCACCCTTCATAAGATTTATATCTGTATATCTACAAATTTTAAAATAATAAAACTTATATAGGGATGTGGGTAAACATTTGCTATAATTCATGTCTTCTGCTAGACAAAGAGCCCGGGCAAGCTGGTCATCTAGGAAATTATTTTTACATGACAATGCCTCTTCCAAAACAGAGGAAGGTCATGCTGAACTTATGTCCAATGAGCTCCATGTATGCTTGCACAGTTCTATGTCACACTTGAAGCAGTGTCATTTATATAAACCTTTTCTCTGGCCTCCAGTGGCACAATAGGAGAGAGTAGCACTGCCCACTTCAGTACACACTTGCATAAATTGCATTCGTAGATAGAGGAACTCTCATTTGTATGGCTTTTCTTTAAATGTCTGAGCTCAGATTTGGATCTCTGTTAAAATGGCCCCTTCGAACTCAACAGGGTGTAGAACCCACTCTGGTCAGACAGTACATTACAGACATGCTCCTGTTAAACTCTGTATTGAGGGAACTTTTCAGTGCTTAAAATAAAACAAGTGGAGACAGAGATCAATTAGCTCACAATTTCCTGATGATTTGTCAGTCCTTCCTGAAGAGTTTCAGGCTTACTAGGGTTCCCCTCACACACTCATTATACTTTCTCCTTCATACTGAGAGACCAAAGATACTATTTTTCTTAAATTCCACTTGTTCCTTTTTTAAAAATACAACTGTAACATCAGGTGTATTTTTAAAAATACACCTGCTCATTCATCAATATCAACTTGTAAACAGTACTGTTAAATTGGCACTAATTTTACAGCATATCACCTTCTGTTCTCTATGTCAACCAATCTAACTAGTCCTTTTCCCTCCCTGACCACACGCTTATATTATTTACTTAAAGGATGTAAGTAATCTGATAGCTTCAGCTGGGAAAGTAAGGTCTGCAAAAAGTTCTCACTCATGACGCTTCAGGGCAAAAATTCTTCCAGACACTTGGTAAAAAGAGGTTCTTTTTCCATTATTCTTTGGATTTTTGGCAGACAGATTGAGCCAGATGCTTCTCTTGGACTTATTTATTTATTTCCCTCAAACAGTGTCCAGCAATTGCTTCTGCTTCTAAATTATTTAAAGTCACACGACACCAACTCCCCTCTGATTTTTTGTTGCATAGATTGCTAATGGGCAAACAATCAAAGAACTTAAGAATTCCACTTGAAAACAATTTTTGTGTGTTTACTCTGTCCAGGCCATCTTACTGTCATAGCTTTGCTGTTGAATTCATCTGGTATAACTTACTTATTCCAAGGGGAAGACCAGATGTGTACATGTATATTTCTGGCACCAGATCCTAACAAACTGAAACTATCATCAGAATCAAGGTAGCATAGTTATGAGTGTGCATGCAAATCTTTTTTTAAAATTTTTGTCCCTCCATGAATTAAAACTATCCCATCTATTTCATTCTCCACATCTCATTAGAGGATTTAAACTTTCTTTTTTCTATGTGAACTCTTGAGGTGATTCTGAACATCATTTTACCCTTCTTTCAGGTGAGGAGAGTACTTAGTAAGTTTTAAAATGTAAATGACATTGAGGAGCAGGAGACAATTTCATATCTCCAAGGTACTCTGGCAAAAAACATTAGATTCAGTACCTAGACTTTAAATCTTTCAGTAAAATCAATATTAATGCTTTCAGTGAGACTAGTAGTGGAGAGAATTAACCTCAGCTGAACTTCTCCCACCAGGATTTAAATTCTCCCAGTTAATTTAGTTCTCAGTGGTTTCCTCACGGAGCCAAATTCTTCACCAAATCAATTAAGGTCCTGCACCACGGACTGCAAGAGGGTTGTTTATGTTAAGCACAGACAGCCTCTCCTGCTTATCTCCAGCTGATAAATCTAAATTGGTTGGCATGTTTTTCACCTACTCACTTTTGCAAGGTCTTTGGTTGCTGTAGCCACTGAGTCACTCAGGTAAATGTAAGAATAGGTGGTAACAGTTCAGAAGGCAAGCCATAGACAATTATGTTCTATCCTTTGGAAAAATATAGGAGAGACATACCTAAAAAATGGTATATTACACAGCAGTCAAGAAATACTGTGGGTAAGGAAATATTGTCATTTGCTATTGGATACTGAATCTGAGCCTATGGAGGGAGCACGCTAATACACTGAACAGGTGAGTCACAGCCATTTTAACAATTTGGTAAAATTTGAGATTAGCTCCTGTATTACATAAAGCAGAAATTATCAAAAGGCTGCATAAAGTCAGGAGCAAAAACAAACCACAGCTGATGATGAGTGCTCCTATGCAAAGCTTTCTTTGTAAGCCTCCAAGCAATAAAGCATTGCTACGCTTTCTTGACATTGCCACATCATCTCATCGAAAGCTGTCATCAAGGCCTCAAAATATATCTGGACCCTACTATGCTTACAGTTTAGCAAAGAAAATAGAGACAGGAGATCAGACGCTCACAGCAATTTAATATCCATTGGGAAAAACATCCAAAGTATTCTAAGAAAAATTAACACCTCAAAATGAAAAAACTACATCAGCATTATTGTGTGTTGGTGTCACTGAACCAACTTTAAGGAGGCAACCTAAAACTAGGGAGAAGCAGTGGCCACCAGGGACAAGATGCCAAATGCCCTTTACAGATTCACCACATACCAAATCGAAACTCTTTGGTCTGTTCCAGATGCTGTTTTTAGGCTCAGGAGAGCTTCTAGTTGCCAAAAGCTAGCATTTTGAAAACTACCACAAATTATTTCAATGTTTCAGTTTCCTCTTCACCTGAAGATGGATGGCTCCTGTCACATGATCCAGCAGTGATCAGGCAGGTGGGAACCCAGCTAGTTTCCTCAGCAGAGGGAGCGTGCCATTCCAACTGTAGCTTACTGCCATGCTCCTGTAGTGGATTTAAACCCATCATGGGAAAATGGGAACATTTAGCCCATTTATGTACTGCTGATTACTGTTCTGTATAATCAGCGGTGTAGCTGCTCTCTCAGAGCATGGCATGTGTCTGACAGCAGGGCAGTTTCCAGCAATGTTTGGTTCTATTTCTGACACAACTCTGAAAGTCTGTTGTGAATCCCCAGTCATTCTGGCAAGCACTGATGTCCAGAGACCTCAGTCTCAAGTAGGGCACTATGAAAAAATTATTAAAAAAAAAGCCAACACATTGAAGAGGGAAGAGACAGCTCTGATTAGGAATACAGGCAGTTACTGTAAGCATTTTATTCATCCAGTGCACGGTGTTTTCTTACCAACAGAAGAACAAAGACTTTCTCTCTCTAATACAGTCCCTGCTGGGCCCAGATTAATGCAGTATTTTCTTGTTACACTGTTGTAGTTGAAGCCTGCCCTGCCTGCCTTTCTCTCTCAAGCTAACTAGGACAAATCAGGATTATCAAGTACAGATCTATATGTGCTATCTCTCAAAGCCTGCATCTTTCAGTTTTGTCCTCTTAAACAGGCTTGGATAAAGCTTTGTCATACCACACAAAGCACAGAAACTCCCCTTTCCCAAATACCACCTCTGGCAAAAGCAAGGAAAGAGCCTTCAGATACCGAGCCTCCCCTCAAGCCTCAGCCAACAGCTCTAACAAGCTTGCTCTCAGGAAAGGTGGTTCAGGCAGGAAAAGGCAGGGAAACTCAGGGCATGTCTTTGACAAGGCTGCTTGATGCATGCCAGTGACACCCCCATCCCCAAACACGGCCCTGCACAGGCAGAGAGCCCCTCATATCTTCTGTCTTCACAGGGGCTTCCCTCCACCTCATCGCATCAGCCTGCTGCCAGAAAATCTCTTCCTCTCCTCTCTACCTGACATTTGGAGAAGCCTTCTAAGTTACTGTTTCTTAATATTTGTACATTTGGACTTCATTTATACTTCCCAATGAGTTTTATTTGAAATATCAAAAGACAAAATCTTTGTCTTTTATTTAAACTGACTTTGTAAGGCACTGAAATCACCTTGCTCCGAAACTAAGGTCACAGGCATCAGCCAGTAATGCCTGTGCCTCAATCTAACCAAGAAATATATAAATGCTCTATGCATTACCAGTGTTCAGTATTCTTGGGAGAGGATTGGAAATTATTTAACTTGTATAAACCTTTTTTTTTTTTTTTTAAGTTACATTTTAAGTTGCTTTTGCTAGTGTCCTGGGCTTTTTTAGTTTATAGATATACTGAAACCAAATCTTCAGGCTTCCCTCTACAGCCATGTAGGTTTTATCAGAGAGGAAGCAGAGTTATTCACTCCATTGGACATCTCCAAAAACTTTGGAGGTTTGGGTTTAAGCAACCTCAGAAACCACAAGTTGATAGTACTGTTTGCAAAGGGGAACTCCCACAGTCTGTAACCCCAGGACATTAAGGATACACAAACTGTAATCTTCTCTATTCCTTCTCCTCTATGTTGCCTAAGCGAGCCAGAAAAGTTCAGGTGATGAAACATACAGTGACTTCTGCAAATGAGGCCAGAGTGACTGAACTGAACTGGGCCAGAGTTCCAGTCTGAGTTAGGCAAGAGCCTGGAGCTGGTCATGGCTAAGTCAAATGTCTTAGGATGAAGTATTCTGATGATAAAGTAGACACAGCCAGTGTGAGTCTCACAATTTATTCTGCTTTTCTCTGAAGAGAGGGTCACTCTGCCCTTCCCAGTCACATCTGGAGGTGGCAGTGGCATGCAGTGAAGGCAGGCCTAAATGGAAGTTCATTAAACGGAAGGTGCTCAGGGAAATGCAGATGCATAACCAGAGAGCTGCTAATTCACCTGATGCTTCTTCCTCAGTAGCCCATTCCAGTGTCAAATATAACCTTGAGCATTCAGGTTAATTTATTTAAATAGACATTAAAGGGAAATTGTTGAACGAATACATAAAGTCTGAAATCCCAAACAGTTCCTCATTCTTTCCCTCTCCTTTCATCATCTTGAATGTTGTAAAGACTAATGATTTAATTTTATTAGGAGCTTTGAAGGTAAGGAGTATTGGGTAATTGCTAAATGTTTCTTCCTTGTGCTAATTTCCATCTCCTCTAGCACCAGCTTGTCCTTACCTGACCCTCGCCAAGTGCAATTGTGCTCTTTCATTCCATTCTGTTGCTTATCTGCTCCTAAAAGTATTATTTTGAAACACCCAAAGCTAACCAGTTTGGAGGGTCTTCTTACCCCTCCAGGGCTTACAGATGTGGACTTTTACAAGCAAAGCTCCTCTGCTTGCTGCTGCTATTCACTCATATGACTGATTTTCATGCTCATATGGAAACAATGTGATTTTAGAGCAGATTCAGAAGAGAGGAAAATCAGTACAGGATCGTAAAAAATATTGGGGGGGGGGAAGGGGGAAGAGGGGGGAAGGGAGAGAGAAGAATAAAAGACAGAGGCTGTTGTACACCAGCACAGCAAAATTCCTAGAACAGGTGCTTCCCATCTGGCCATGCAGTTTCTGTAATGCCCAGTTAGTAATGTAGCAGCACAGGGTCTGAAGGACATTGCCACAGTGGGTTAGCATATTATCATTCCCAGCTGTCCACTTCATCCTGTGCTCTGGAGATCCCCTCCCAGGAGGCTGTAAAGGCAGCCCCAGCTCACAGCCCTGTGCCTTTGTGCACACCCATGTTCAGCAGGGGCAGGAGCCACTGGCCCCACAACTGCAGTAACCAGGGCACAAAAGGCACTTCCCACCTGTTGTCCTTGTCACTAAGGTTACACTGCTGTAAATATGTCCAAGCTAATCTACCTATGAACCTTCTACCAAGAACACAAGCAAGGGGGAAAAGCTCTAGAAAGAAAAGTTCAGGAACTCATCTGAGCTTCTAGGCTGTACTACACACACCTGCTCAGTCTCCTAAGAGAAACCCAGCCAAACCCATCACTGTGAGCCCCTCAAATAGTAAGTCAGGCTGAAATCTTGCACTGTGGTGCCAGTGCATGTGGAAAACCTCATCCCAAATCAATATAGGAACAAATCTTCACCAGGGTACTTGGGTAAGGGTGAAATAGGTGGTGGGATGCATGGGCTCAGCTGGCACTAAGCCGTGTCAGGGGTGTTTGGTAGCAAGATGCCAGGTACAACCCAAATTCACCTCTCACAAAGCAGGATTGTACTACAGAAGTCAGTCTTCAGCGAAAGCTGGACATTCAGTGCTAGATACAGTTGGGAGCTCAGCCTCAGGCACAGCATCAGGTTCAAATAACAGGTCTGGAAAATCTTGGAGTGCATGGACGGTTCACAAAGCCAAAGGCTTTCTCGTTCCCAGAGCAGTTGCCCAAAATTTAGTATTGCCTAGAGAGAAACTTGAGTCAAAATTCTCCTTCCAGACACTTTTCATGCTAGCTGTAAATATGTTGCAGCCTAAGTCCTTCTCACTAGATACACAAAAAATGTCCTTTTCCCCCTCAGTAAGCAGATTTTCACTGATAAACCTCAATATGTTTGCAAAATTTCCAACAACATTATGAGTGTTGGTGATTTATCAAAGCTGAACTGGAAAAGCAAAATTCTGCAACCAGTTAAAGAGTTTCTAGCTTTAATTATGGGAGAGGGAGCAGATTGAAGGGAGTAGGTGGAGGAAAGTCTGGGAACATACAGTACTGTGCACCATGAAATGTTGCAGGGAAGCGAAAGGCTGAAGGGCAGCCCCACGTATTTTAGAGATTTAACAGTAAATGTTATTGCTCTGCACATGTGAAAGACATAACATGTATTTTTTTCAGTCTAACCAGCTCACTTCAGATTGAAGCAAACACGGAAGAATAAGTATTAAACCTCCATAAGAGACACACAGTGACTCATAGTTGTACATCTAAGAAAAACAAAAACGGCAATTGCCTTGAGTTGCCTTGGCCACAGGAGGCACTCCTCACGATTTAAGGAAAGAGGGGGATGGCACAATCCCTTAGTGCATAAAGCCCAGCTGAATTTACAGTTTTCTCCACTTGTCATGCAGCTAAAACCCAGAAGTTTCATAAATTTTGTTATAGTAGCAACGTTTCTCCCTATTTGTTTGGGAATCCAGACTCCCTGGCACCATAGCTTTAGCAACACAGCCATTCTTTCAATTGATTTCAGCAGGAGGTCCCCATATATGCCACAGTATCTAAGATTGCAAAATTGGATTGCTAATTCTGAGCAGGAATTTCCACAGGGATGGTCAGAAAATTAATTTGGGTTCTTTTAGCAGTGGAAAATTTTACATTTGTCAGCAACAGAGTAACAACAGAAAATTCAAGAATTCAAGTGCTCCAATTCACAAATTTTTCTGGAATTCCTCATGTGAGTGCTTCCACACTCTCTTCTTTGAGGACCAAACAGCACCTCCTGGATATGCCAGGATCCTATGCTGCATCACAAGCAGGGCAGTAAAAGACATCCATGGCTACAATGCACTATGAAATGTATCATCTGTCAAAGGAGCTCAACCCATAGAAATAAGCAGACATCCAAACTAAAATTACCCTGAGATCAGGGTGATTGTAAGAAGCTTTCAAAAAAATCTTGGTTTCATGAACATACCCTTTCCACTCAATGCTGAGAAATTTTAAACTAAAAGTTCAAATTCTAGCCCTAACACCACAATTTAGTTTGTTCATTAAAGTACAGCCTAGTCTCTTTGAAAAGAAAAGGACATTATGTATGTTCTACTGCCATGTTAGACCGTAACTCCCTCTTGAAACTGCAGACCCAACAATTTTAGTAACTCGACAACCAGCACTATTTGTAGGCATCAATGCCCAAATTGCTCTGAATCTGAGCAGCTGCTTCCTGAACCTTATCATCACACCACACACAAAACAGAAACAAGAGGGGCTCTAGCAGAAGTCCAGAGGAATGCGGAAGCCAAGCCCTGAAAGATGGTAGAAACCAGAGGGGAAGCAGGAGTAACGGCCCTGGAGAAAAGAGAAGTTTGACATGCTTTCCAGCTGGAGCAGGAAACTGCTCTCCTAACCGATTCCAACAGCTTCTGAAGCTGCAAAAACAAAGCTGGAACTGACAGGAATAAGAAAAAAGAGGAAAGACAGCCCTCTGACTGTGGCCACACTTGATAAACAACTGCAGGCACTAATTTTTTGTCCCAAGCAGATTATGCAACTGCAGAGACTGCTTTAGTGGTGTGGAGGACAAAATCCAGCACAAGGACACAGAGCTTTAGAAATATCAGTTCTTTTAATCTCCCTCCTTTGAACAGTCATTTTAACTTACCCAAATTTAGGGCTCGGCTGTTAGCTCACACTGATAGTCTGTGGGCTCACAAAGCCTGGCTTAGTTAGAGCCCTCCAGGTCCTCTCAACACTTTCATTCATTCTGTGATCTCCTCTAAGCAATCAGGTTTTGGTCACACAGGCTTGCTGATTGCCAGCTGCTATAGCTGTGGGGCACTGCTGCTAAAACAGGGTTAGACTGTGGGGATGCTGGCTCAGCCTCACAGCGGACACTTGTGACTCAAGTTTCACCACAGCATCTAAGGAAAATTCTCCCAACCTGTTATTTTCAACTCAGTGAGAAGATTAGTTCAAGCAACAATAACTTAAAAAGAGAACTCAGTTCCCAAGTCTATATTTATCACTACCAGATCTGAGTAAACCAAGGAGCCTATGGCTGCTTCTGTACATGCCACAGTTGCTTCTCTTTTTTCCACAGAGAACTACGTTGGATGAACAGGCTGGCTGGAAAGCCATAATGAGGGACAAAACTATGCCTAAAGCAAGTTTGAGGCTCAAGGTATTTTTCCAAATTGGCCAAATCTTTCCCCTCCTGCCACAGCTTTGGAAAACAATTGCACATTCTATTGGTTGTGGCAGCTGAGCTGTCAGTGGTTGCTGCTGCCTGTCACCAGAGAGTGACATGTCAGCAAGCCTTCAGGCACAGCATCAAGTCTCATGGAGGCTAGCAAGGAAGAGGGTGGAAGTAGGAAAACAATTATGCTTTTACAAGAGTTTTAGAGCTTTTTGCAGAGAAAGGGATACTGCAGGAATTGGAAAGAATCACGTTCATGATAATTATCAGTCAAAGGGCTTCCTTTGGTCCCACAGCTCTGCTGAAATCTCACAGAAAAGGAGAAATGTAGAATATTTTCTGGCTTAGAAATATCACAGGATGATGGACCCAGAAAAAAAATTGCTGCAGTATCTCAGTTAACACAATTTCACTTTCAGTTTTGGACTTTTCATCCCACTGCAGAATTCAGTTTCCAAATCAGCTTCACCAAGCCATCTTGTAAAGCAAATTAATAAACATCTTCATAACCAATTGCTCCTCAGTGCTGAGGAACGAATGGCAATGTGCAGAGTCTGGGAAAAGCAGTTGTGCTGAGATTTCATCATTGAATAAGTATTGGCTATCCACCATTGTGGGGAACTTTCCTTCTTTGAGCTTGGTTAATTTTCCCACACAATGGATTCTAACCTCACACAGGTGAGCACCTGAGTGCACTTTAGACTGAAGGGGCAGGAAGGACTCAAGTAGCTATTGAATGCAGGGTATGGGAGCTCTAATCACTTCTTGGAGAACTTGTAAGAAATATGTAATTTGTTTTTTATAACATTTCTATATTTTATATATTATACATACAGTCTCAATAAAGTATCTCATTAAAGATACCACTTGTAACCCCCTACTTTGCATCTTCAAACAGATCCCCAGCAAGATTTTGCTCTCAGCATTGACCATTGTCCTGATATTGCAACCCACACCTTTAACATCAGAGCTGCAACAGTCCTAGGTAAGTGAATTGCTATTTTCTCATGCTGTACATAGGTAATTTATGTGTGAGTGATGGTATTAAGAAGTAAGCAAGGCTGACAATCTCCTATAAAATATGAATCGGCTTCATTTCGTAGAAATTTCAAAACCCGTGCAGGGTTACAAAAATGTCAGTTCTGTTATCAGCTTGGCCTCAGACTACATCTGTCACCCTAAAGAAGTCATATCAGCTTTCAGCCCCTATTCCGCTCCTTCTCTTCATTTGTACACATGGAGAGCCAAGGGGGGGCTGCTCTAGAGCTCATTATCCTCATAGCTAAGTCTTCTGGGGAGAGTCTTGCTGACTCTCACACACGTTCTTATGTCAGTACCTCACCAAATTTCCAAGGCTGTGACCCTTGCAGGTAGGGGTCTGAATGGACTCCCACAGAGCAACGTGGGGATACCCCTCTGTCCCTCCTGGGTGTACAGAGAAGTGTTCTGGGAAAGTGCTGGCCTGAGGCAGCAGTCACACCATCAGTTTGCCACCTGCACTAGCTGAAATTACATCCTTCAGCACTTGACTGATTAGCCATAAAAGGTAAAAACTGGGTGCACACTTTAATATTAGCCATTGCTTGCTTTGTGATTTTTTCACGGGAAAGCCACATCTAGCCGACCTGAGCCCCAAGCTCATCTAGATCCTGTACTACCAGAGCGTAAATATGAAAGAACTGCAGTATGCTCTTGGTGTTGAAAATAAATTTGTGTGCCAAGTGTCTTTTAGCTCCTGGGAATGCTTCCTTGCATGCAAAACGTCTCCCTTCCTGTCAGACATGCAGGCTATTTGTCCAGGGAGCATCAGTTTTCAGGGGGCTGAAAAGGTAAACAAGCCTGAAAAAAATCACACTACAGACATTTGCAAATAAGTCAGAGCACAGGACCTCCATCTAAATCCAGTAGCCTCATTGGCTCTGCCTGCATCAGCAAGCCAGGTACAAGGAGGTAACCTCCTAGAACTGCCAAGCTGCTGTGCTGGTCCCTGGCACAGGTTTGGCTCAGGCCAGTTACTGTTTTCCCAAGCAGCAGTTTGAGGTCACACGTTGTTCCCAGGGGCCCATTGGATGTGATCCCTCTGCTAAGAACACAAGAAAAGTTTAGATGTAAGGACAGGAGATTTGCTACACCACTTGACCTGAGAGTCAGAAAATGGTCATGAGCCTAGTTTATTTAACACTCAAGACAACTGCTATTATGTCCCCTGTCATATACCTTGAAGGGCCTAGAGACCTCTTCCTGAAGCACAGATTTCTATGTATCAGGAGTCCCCCGTGAAGAGAAAATGTCTAATGGCTCAAACAGCAGGGAGGAAAAAATAGAATATTTTTTAAAATAAAGTTAATCCTTGCACTTTCCCTGAGGTCTCGCTCTCTTTGTGTATAGGACACAGCATCAAGGAGCTCTACATCAAGCTGGACATGATCGTAAATGGAAAGACTGTCCTAACCTACAGAGAGACGCTTTGTGGGCCGGGTCATTCTAAGCTTATTTTCTGTGGAAAGAAGAAAGGAGGTAATTTAGGTGGCACTCTCAGTGTTTGAAGGCTACTGAATACTCCAAGCAGGATGTGCCTGCTGTGCTGTTGACTGCACTAATACATTGTAATGTTCTGTTTACTTCACCAGCATGTTAATGGTGACAGGAACGCAGTAGGACAGAGACATTTTAATTTAAGGGCCTGCTTTTCCCCCCAACCTGTTTGCTTGCTTTACTTTTAATCACAGAATATTGCACACCCATGGGAATTTAAGTCCATTAAAAGTAACTGTGGTTATGTGACCCCCATCCACCAGCAGGGAGGTTCATAAGCCCTATTTAGAGGCACGTGCTTGTCATGTGAGCAAGAAGTATGACAAAAATAAAGGCTAGCTCTGTAAAAGAAATGGCTGAGCAAATAAACAACTATTTCTGAACATGTTCTTCACTATTAAGCAAGTCACTCCTCCTGTCCTTAAAGGCAATTCTTAAATCACTTTATGAGGAAATAGGCTTGAATAAGGATATTTGGATTAAGATATTATTTGCTACCATCTATGGTTTGCATCTTTCAGTTCAACATGTGCCTGTGCAGCAGTCAGACGAATTCAGCTCATGCCAGTCACACTGCCAGCTGGCAAAGACTTGCTCTAGTTGGTTTAGAGTGCTATTGCTTGCCCCCAGAAAACCCCCCCAAGCATCTTTGGGCCCAGGCGAGCCTGGGCACCTAAAGGCCCTTCCTGCCACGACCCAGGCTAGGTAGTGCGAAGTTAGCTGTGCCATGTCTGGAAGAGTTGTGGTCATGCTTCTGGACTGCAGTAGGCATGTATCCATTAATTTTTAAATCCCCCTCACATCATGATCATCTATTTAGGTTGATTTTATAAAAAACCAAGTAGAGCCACAGAGCAGTTTGAATTGTCAGAGCACCAGCTAGTTACAGAAGCTCTGCTTTCCTTGAGTCACTGACATCTTCAAGCTGATAACACTGCAATAACTCATGTGCAAGGGCCATGAGTTTAAAGACCATGCACAGCACTACTGTGAAGACAGTTCCTGGAAAATTACTAAGACATTTCACACTGCACAAAACTATCACAAAGAATAATAGAGAAATGCTGCATGAGCAACCAATTATGTAAATCATGTAAGCCAGATAGACAAAAAAATTAAATTCAGAAGTTTCTTCAATTGTGTATTGAATTACAAGAGGAGAAAACCCACCCACAGACCTACTGAAAAACTATCTTATTCTGAGGAAGTACTTAATAACATCCTTTACTGAATACATTAAGGAGAAGTAGAGTCAGTCCTGAGCTGAGCACAAACTGCTATTCACTCATTAAGCTAGAAAGCCAAAACCTCCTGGGGTTTCCAAGTCTCTTAATCTTAAACTGATAGGCGATTGTTTCTGTTAATTGAAGTACATTATGACATAAACACATAGTTGGTTGTTTGAATAATACTATATATCTTCATTTAGAAGTACCCCTACTCCAATGCAAAGACGTCTGCCATGCACTTTTTAATATACACCCTCTCATCCAGTAGCTGTTTTTATTTAGTAATTAAGTCACAGTGGGAAAGTGAACTTTCTCAGGTTCAAACTGAAAATGGGGTATTTCTTTATTAGTTGACAGTTGAATCTACCCCATATTTTAGGACAGAGAATTGAGCTGAAGACAAATTTAAGGCAGTTCAGGCAAAATTTACCATATTAGCACAGCTGTAAATCTGACCTAATGCCTGTGCAGGAAGGACAACTTGTGAAAGGCCAAGTATGCAGACTACTAAGACACAGGAGAGCAGAGAGCCCTTTCAACTGAAGCTTTTCATGGAGAGCCCCTTTTTTCCTGTTGTATGGGCAACATTTCCAACATCTGGCCAGACCTGACCTGAGTTTAAATGTAGTTTCACACAGAATTTGCTTGCCTTTCATAAGGAGGCCAAAAATTGCCTGCCCCTCCCTCTCCCAAAATTAGACAGAACATCATCCTTCTACAGGTTTTGTTGATCCACTTACTTGTGGGGAAAAGCAGAGCAGAAGTTACAAGAAAAAGAGAGTTTTAAGAGCCGGATGTGGCAAAGTCTTAGTTATTTGAGGGAAGTTTACTTTTTTCTTTATTTATATTTGCTCTCCTATAATGCTACAGTTTTTTCATGACTAGAAATACTCTCTGTGCTGGAAAAACTTAAAATAGCTGGAGATTTCATGTTCATCATAATCATATAGTGTTTACTATTTTTGTTAACCAAAGGTCATGTCTGGCAGTGCTCACTCAGGCTCATGAATAGGATTCCAAGATCTTTTTCTTTGAGCTATGTGTCTGTTGTGAAGTTGCTAGCTCAAAGTTTGCAAGGAAATTTGCCGTTATCTATTTAGGAACAATTGCAACACAATTGCTAAATTCTTTGTGGCATAATGTGAACTCAGGCCTTCCTCTTTTTTAGTAGAATGTGCTGGTTATTCCCCATTTCCTCCAAAGAAAACAGTTATGTAAGATTTAACACATTTCCCAATGCAATCACTAAAATCAGTGTGGAAGATCTACCAGGCTAATATTAAGCAATGTGCCAACTACAGCTTGCAGGCTTAAGCAAAGCCACCTGACAAAAAGATAGCTGCCTCCTCTGCAAATTTTCTTTTGGGCTCAACTGACATAGGCACCATCAGAGCACCTGCACAATTCCTTATGCACACACCCCAGACCACAGAGAAACCCTCACCTTGCTTCAGACCTCCAGTCTTTTACATTATTGTCCCTTTCAGCAGGTGTTACAGTGAGCAAGTTTCTAAAACAGCATTTGTGAATAAAAGTAGGGAACATAACATGAATTAAAAGACTGGCTATCACATTAAGAATGTTGGTAGCTGTTTCTGAGAAAGCAGCTATACCACAAAACTAGGTTTTTGGGCTGACACACAATGCCATCTTGCTTAGCCCCTTCACCTCACCTTTTCCTCACCAGTAAGAGAGTGAATCTTTCTCACCTGGCCATGTATTTACATATGTTTTTTCCCACTCAACTAGACATCTATAGCTGGCAGTTATTCACATCATTCCTACATCCATAGCACCCACAGAAGCTTGTGTCAGTTGCATCAGTGCAAGATTGTGTCCTAGAAGAACTCCAACATGGAGCATTGAAGTTCTAAAAATATTTAAAACAGAAAAAGGAAGAGGTGGGTGCAGATGTACAGGGCCTTTATATAGTATAAGAGTGTGAGAATGCATAAAGATTTTCAGTGAAGGGAAGATTTGAGAAAGAGGAGTGAGAATTTCATTATAGGTGTTTAGTCAGGAAGGAGAGGCATCTTCATGACAAATGATAACTAGTAATTTGAAGTAATCCTCAGGAAGTTCTTACTTAGACATTTGAAAGCTCTGCCTCAGACTGGAAACTATTAAAGGCATGCTCACTAGCAATAAAAAGGACTAAGTTCCTTTTGGTAGAAAAAAGAGTGAAAAGCTGGTATAAAAATACAGTAGTATCACCTTGATTCAGTGGTACAATAGCAATATTTTCTAGGCAGTTCTACAGAAATCACTTTCAGATAAATCTATAAGAAAAAGGGCTGAAAGCAAATCACTGATGACAGCATCCTTGACAGGTACCATAAGTTACCAGCAGACAAAAAAAGAAAAAGGGGATTATTTAATTGGAAAAACGCACTCATGGTTTATGCTCTTCCAAATGTGTGAGCATTTTTTGCAACCATACTTTGGCTTTTCTCTAGGAAGACCATAGAATTCTTTCAATAAGATAGGCTCAGTGTTTGTGACAGTTATACTTACTGCAGCAGATGTGTTCATCCTCTTTGAATGGAGGAATGTAAAAATGTATGAATTGTGGAGAAAAAATGCATAATAAGGATGCTGTGATAAACTGCAGTCCTTCAAGCCTTGGAGGATGTTTACACTTCAGGAATTATAGTAGAAATCCCCATGCAACTGGAACACTGAATGGTCTTTGAAAAGCCTGATCCACTGAGGAGGTTGCCATGGTCCAAAGTGAATATGAATGATAAAATTCAGTAGATTTAGGAATCCATCGTATTTCCTGACAGGTCTCAACTAGCTGAAAATGAAAGCTGCCCTTGCTTTCCTATAAGGACATACTTTCAAAGCAGCATAGTTTCCCCCTCCCCACTGAAGCAAGGAAGGTTACAGGAGTTTTCTAAAGGACTGGTTACAGAATCACAGAATTGTTGAGGTTGGAAAGTCATTTGAAGGTCTTCTAATCCAGTTCCACATAGTTCAAACAGGGCCATCTGATAGCCAGTTGCCCAGGACCATGTCCAGGGTAAGGTTCTTAGATATATCTAAGGATGGATGTGCTACAACCTCTCTGGGCAACCTCTGCCAGTGCTCACTCACCCTCACAGTAAAAAAAGTTTTTCCTGATGTTCAGGTGAAGCCTCCTGTGTTTTAGTTTGTGTCCACTGCCTCTTTGCCCTGCCACTAGGCACCAGTAGAGACAGCCTGGCTCCATCCTCTTTTACAACCCCACTTCAGGTATTTGTACACATTGATGTGCTGTCCCCTAATGTTCTCTAGGCTGAACATTCCCAGCTCCTTCAGCCTCCTCATTGGAGAGATGTTCTAGTCCCTTAATTATATCAGTGGCCTTTCACTGGACTTTCTCCAGTACCTCCATATGATTCAGCTGAACCACTGCAAGACCTCTGGTTAAAAAGAGCTAAATAAAGGTAAAGCTGAAGCATAAAGCAGTACATGTGGACCTCAAACTGGACAAGCAGCACCTGCTGCTCTACATTTGAAGGCTCCCTAAAAGATAATACAGCCCATGACAGTGATTTCTTTGATAACAGAGCAAAGGCATAGCTACAACATATCAGAGCAATCAAGGAAAACTTCTCAGAGTGGGCTGAGGCAGAGCCCTGAGACTGCATTCATCTAGTTACTTTATCACAGTGAAGTGTGTGGGGAAAAATAGCTTCTACCTACACTAGATGAGAGATTAGCATTGCCATCATTTCAGAAGCAAATTTATGGCCTGATGACACCTACTTCATTTTAAAATACAGGCTTTGCAGATCCTGAATGCTGCATCTATGTTTTTAGATTCTGGATGGCTTTCTGAGAGCCTAGATGAGATCCTAACAAGCCATGTGATCCAAGAGAAGCTTCCATGTCCCCATGCAGAAGGGCTTTGGGTGATTGTTCACAGCCCAGTTTCCTCTCCGCCCTCCTCTGCTGTCACCCAAGATTTGCTAGGCTGTGAGTTGGCTGAAGAAAAGGCAGTCCTGCAAGGCTCTCTACTGAACAAAAGGACACGCAAAGCATGAGTCCCAGCACTGCATGGCCCACACCACCCTGAGGGGGCAGCTCCCAATGTGCCTTAGATCACATTGACACACACAGCTCCCAGGGTAGTCACTCATCATTATGCAGTCTTCAGTGCCTTTAATTCTCATTTAGAGTCTATTAAAGCTGTGAACCAAGAGGTGGGCTGTACTGTATTTTTAAAATTTTTGAGTCACTGCTCACTGCAGTGGAGATGTGTCAGACTCCTGGGCTCTGGCTTCATGCACAGAAGTGAGTGGTGATGGTGACGGCTCTCTGAAAACAACAAGACTTCTTGCTGTCCACACGAATTAGCCAGGGATGCAGAGGGGACTGAGTGCAGTACAATTGCTGTAGCATAGTTGATCAGTTTGAGATTGACAAACCAAGACATACTTATTCTGTTCTCTGTTTTGGGATTAGGTTTTTCAGGGCAACACTAAGTTGTTTTGCATCTTCTCCACGTCCCAGGATCATCAGGGCATTACATGAAACAAACTTCTCGCTAATGCAAAGGTGTAGAACACTGGTGATATCTCAAGTTTCTCCTTTTCCTAGTTTATCTTATTGTCATGATTGTTTCATATAATTTTGTTACAAGACTAACATTTCTCATTTGTGGGAAAAACTTTTGTGGACTGTTTTCCAAGTCCATGCATGGTGAGATGGACCATACAATCTAAAGATGTTACAGAGCTTTTATGCAGCCTTTCACAAGAAACAGTTTAAGCCAACAGTGAGACTAGACTAAAGCTCTCTAGAAGTGACAAGCATCAAAATGCCAGCACATACTCATATAAACATGATGAAACACTCCTCTGTCACTGTCAAAGTAAGGAATATTTCATGACACCTACAAAAAAGAATCCTTAAACAGTTCTTAGACTTTTCCATGACTTGTGTGGGGCTAGTTGTGCAAGAAATTCTGAAATACTGAAACATCTACAAGTTTTATTTTCAGTCAAGTCTGCACAGTTTGGCCCAGTAAGCTATGAAGAAGTAGGAGGAACTGCAGAACAGCTTGCTAATTCTCTCCATTAATGCCAAAGTTGCCCTTTCTTCAACAGCCAAGAGCAGGCATGCCTCGTACGAGGCTCTATTCCAGTCACCAACACAGTTGTGATGGCTTTAATACCTCACGTAACTTCTTGCTGAACGCTCCCTCAGCAGAGAGACAGACATGTTCTTATTACTTTAAAGTCATGTTCAGCTGGCAGTCAAGAGTCCACACCTACACAAATACTTAGCTCAGATTGGTTTTTCTAAAAGTTATCAAAACAGTACAATTCGACTGCTGCAGCTGCAGGTATTTAATAGTTCATGCTAAAGTGTCACAGACATGTTTTATGAAAAATCCTTTCCTTAGGACTTTTTCTCCTGAGAAGCTGAGAGGCCTCAGGAACAAAATGTAAACAATTATTATCTGCTGCGTAGAATGCAACAGCTGCATCTTTGATTAGTCTCATGTAGTTGTTTCTAATTAATAGCCAATCACATTCCAGCTGTCTTGGACTCTTGGTCAGACACAAGCTTTTGTTATCATTCTTCTTCTTGCTTGCTAGCCTTCTGATGAAATCCATTCTTCTATTATTTTATTATAGTTTTAATATAATATATATCATAAAATAATAAATCAAGCCTTCTGAAACATGGAGTCAGATCCTCATCTCTTCCCTCTTCCTGAGACCCCTGTGAACACCACCACACTAAAGGACTTGAGTCTGGCAGTCCCCCCCTCCCCTTTCATTTTCAGGATGTGTGATGACATAGATATTCCCACCTGGTTGTGCAAAGATGTGCCACCTTTTTCATTCACATAGGCTGCAGATGCTCCTTGAGCCCAAGCTCTGCCTTGCTTTCCCCATAAGGCAGTAGATATCCTGATATTTCCCCCGAGGGGGCTGTTGCAGGACGGGGTATGGAGCATTTTGCAGGTCCATAATACTTGTCACTGGAGGCTTTGAAATGCCATTGCCAAAAAAGCATCTATGATCAGCTTTTTCCTTCCTGTGCTGCATGTCTAACCATCCATCACCATTGTTGCTTTCCAGAACATCTCTATTATGAGGGGCCAGTCACACTGGGAATCAAAGAAATCCCTCAGGTAAGTTGGTTGCAGCTGAGTTCCCAAGCAGAAGGGCTTCCCAGATGAGGTATGGTCAGAGGACTACCAGCAATCACTCTAGCACATTCCAGGCTTCCCCAGCTGGCACACTGGATCTGACAGTGTTTTATATGAATAATCCTCTTCAATATGAAATTAAGTGACTTTGCTTATAAAGAGTTACAGGGGCACTACTATCCAGCAACAAAGGTTTTTTTCAGGATAGCAGGTGTCTGTACCAGCACTAAGTCAGACAGCCATAGAGTTCTTTAGTAGGCTCCCCCTCTCTTACTCTTAAAATAGCAAGAAAAGATGTTGTTCCAGGGGACTCCCAAGAGACCAAGGCTGCAATTTTGTTCAGCCTTTAGTGAACTGAACAATTTAGAGAAGCTCATTCATCCTCTCTGGCTATAAAGGCATTTTAGATAACTACTGCAATTTAAAGTGTTCTACTGTACATACATGGTGTCAGGCAGAGAGACCAAGGTCTTCTAGGTGGCAACTGAAGGTACAAGTTATTAGGCCAAGAATACTTTCTCTGAATTTATGGAGCCTTAAAATAAGAAAATGATTTCTTAGGAAGGTGAGAAAACTGGCAGTACTCTAGACACTGCTCTGAATTTCCTGGTCATCCATTACAGATGCTTTTTACTCCACACACAGCTAAGTCTCCTAGAAGCTCAACCAAATCACACTGCAAAAAAAGATAGATTCAAATGCTGAATGTAACAGTCTCTTAACTGGGCACAGCATGAAGATATATTTGATCAGTATATAACAAAGGATTTTTTAGAGACATACAATGAAGAGACTGGATTGAAGGGTAGAAGGCAAAGTCTTTGATTATCAAGGCATCTTGTTGAGAATGTAGCAAAGAAAGGATCACAGTCGCCACTGAAAAAGCATAGAGTTCAGGTGGTCAGTCAAATACCCCTTAGATTTACTTGGAGAAGCACAGCATGAGCTCTCAATTCTTCAGCAGCAGACATAAAATATATGTCAGAGGCTCAAAGATGAGGTCTGGGATCTGCTCAGTATTGGATTGCTCCAGGCAGGAAAAGAAAACAGGATCAGAACAGGGATACAGAACAAAGACATGAGTCCCAAAGAACTGAGCTTGCCAAGACCTGCAGAGGTGATAACAAGGGTAGCTGGCTTCTGGGAAGATCAAGCCTCCTTAAGTGCTACCATCTCATATGTCTCAATCTTCCTTTGGTGATAGCAGCAACCAGGACCTTCATTTTTCCAAAGCTTTCACACGGGGAGCTGGACCCCCGTTATGCAGGCTGTTGTCCCGCCCTAACCAGCCTGCTTCCCTAAAGGCTATACCTACAGAGGCTGTGTTGAGCACTGCCTTTTGATGTCTCACACAGGAGTGCCTGAGCTCACATCAATCATCATCCTGCTCCAGGAGCAGCTTTACTAACATACTTACGTAGTAAAGCCTCAAGAAAAACTGAAGAATAGGTTTTTAAACCAAGGAGAAGCCATAGAAACATGCACACAGACCAGTAAAACTCCAGTTCTGGGCAAATTAGCTGAATTTTCAGCTAGTTTCTGGAGCCAGAAACTCCAAGACTGATCACAAGCCTCTTTTAATAACATTTTTTCACCACAAGCAAAAATTATTCTGAAGGAGAAAAAAGAAATCTAACCACTAATAAGCAATGGAAATTAGTTATTATGAAGTCTCTTCCGTGATTTAAACTATAAGCTTTTAGAGAGTTAATAAACTTGTGAGAAAAGGAATAGGAAGCCTCTTTTGTTAATCAATCTTTTGTTAATCAATCAGGCAAATAACACCACAAAAAGGAATTATTCCATACAGCAATCATCTTCTGCTCATTGCAAAGAACAGCCTTATCCGAGAAGCCTGAGGGGTGTGTGCACACTCCACACAGGAATTACAACCAGGCTCTATTCTCAGGAGCATGTTGCCATTGGGCCTCTCTCTAAATTTAGATTTTACTCTTAACTTGAACCTCTCTATGAGGACACAAACCCAGGTATTGCTTTAAAAATCTCATTGTAAAAGGCAAATGCCAAGAAGCTTGACTCATTTCAGCCATGACTCCTACTCCACAACCAGAAAGGCTCTAAACAGGGCAAGAGCATTCTGTGGTTCAAAGCAAGGAGGTCACTGCTGCCAACCTCTCCTACTCTACATTTTGCTCCCCTCTGTGCTCCAGCAAAAAACCCCAGAAATAATTACTGCAGTGCCAGTAATATACAGTGAATAAATCTAGTTCACCTCTTCTTCCAAATCTGTTAAAGCCACCTTGGTCACCTCCCTGTACAGTGCTTCTCCAAGTGGCTGGAGAGAGCCATCTTGACCTATACAAGATAGCCATGGCTTCTTTAAGGTTCAGATTTTTTTTTTTTTGGTAATGATATAAGTTCTCCTCAAAGCCTGTATTCATACTTTCAACTACACAATTGGAAATCAGACTACTTCTTGTTTTATTATATAGGAATTCATTATAGATTGAGTCATCTATACACACACTTCCCCCTGAGCACTCTGTTATAAAAATTCATATCACTAACACTGAACAACAAGATCCATGTAAGAGAAGTGCCAGAAAACTGACCACCTCTTTTTCCAGTTACTAAACAGCTCAGGCCATATTGTGCTTGTTTATAAGAATCATGAGAATTTACAGATTTGAAGGGATTTTTTAATGCATCAAAACATTTCATTCAACTTGCACTGTTTAATTTTCAGTTTGTGCTGTCAGCATTGATATCCCTGAGGAGAGTATTTTGGCAGAAAATATGGGCACATCCTTTACCACCTCTGAAACATTTGGAGCAGGAAGGTTTTGGAGAAACTTGATGGGAAAAGAATTGTTCTGTTTCTAAAAAGAGGAGTCAGAAACTTAAGCAGTTATATAGTATGATGGGCTAATCTCTTGCTTTGCATTTTTCTCATACAGGGAGATTACACTATTTCAGCAAAGCTGACTAATCAAGATCACGTCATTGTCGCTTGTGCCGATTTTACAGTGAAAAATTATTTAGACTATTATTAGCAACAAACCGATTTCATGAAAGCTACAGACTACCAAAACTATTCAAGTCAAGTAGGCTGCTTGCATGCTACAATGATTCTGAAGAAAATAATCCTCACATGGTGATTCTCATGCTGTTCCCCTTTATAAATTTGCTATTTTCAAGAAGTTACTAGATCGTCTAGTGGTAATTTTATCTCTAAACGCACACTGTAGCCTACTTTTTTCTTCTAATATATACAGCTGTAAAAAGAAAGTATCCAATACCAACACTCATCTTAGGATGAAAATAGCATGAGGTAGAACAGGCGAGAGCCTAAACACTTTTTGCAGTAAGTTATGGAGGTATCCATTTCTCACACAGGCTAGAAGATGACTTTCACATATATCACATATTATGCAATTACAGAACTGAACATCTTAAATCTTCTCTGGAGCCTGTCTGGAGATTCCACTAGCACAGCTTTTGTTATAACTACAGAACAAAAGAAAATGGGATGAACATGCCTTTTTTCCAGTGATCGATGTCATGTCACTGGATTTGTATCATCCTAGTCTTCTGGAGTCTACCTGGAATTTTTTGTTCTGTAATGTCTTTTAAGTGATGCGTGAATCATTCTGTACTTAGGCTATGTGTTCTTCTTGCTTCTCAATAAATTCATAATGAAAGACTGTTTTTTCTCATTTTTGTCTTGATTCTCAGATCTCTCCAAACTTTAAGGGGGGAAAAGGATGATGAGGGAAACAAGTTCAAAGAGCACATTTTAAATATGAAGTATCAGTTATGTTTACACATATTTTATATTCACAGCGGAAAAACTGTTCCTTGCTTTGAAGCCCCATGAGAAGTAACACAAATTATATTCCAAGTGCAGCACATCCCCAAACCATCTCATTCCAGGAGCCTTCGTAGCTGACATAACTGATGGGTAGATAGATAACCAAGCACAGGGCAGCACATGGGATTAGGATCTTGGCTTGGAGAGTGTAGAGACCTGTTTGGGATCCTGCCATGGAGTAGGGTTGAGTTATGATTTGAAAAGGTATAGGCAGGAATCAGGGACACAGGAAGCTGCTGGAGCTGAGCACAAGTTTACAAAGGCTGGTCACAAGCATTGGGCTGCACTACTCATGTTGGAGAGATTCAGTATGTACAGCTAGGGCAGCTGCGGCTCTCATCTGGCCACCCACAAGCTCTGACATATGGCATCCATCCTACACACCCACATTCTGCAGCTCAAACAAATTCCTGAGCAGCCAAAGAATCCCTGGTGCACAGATGACCAACACCTCAGAGCGGCCAAGAGCTAGCAGCAAGGGAGAGTCTCTTGTTTTCTTCTTGTGCAGCAAAACCCTCAACTGCTATCCCAGCAACAGAGAGCAAGTCTGAGACCTGCTCACACAGGGAGGCTTACCACAGCTGAACGTGAACCAGCAAGCACACAAGAGGAGATAGAGCACATTAAATACACTGCTTTTCAGCCCATTTCTACTACACCCTGGTTTGGAGAGGGGAAAAAAGAAAAGAGGAAAGAGAGAAGGTCAACATGTTCATCACAGCTTTGACTGCCACTCCCCAAATCAGGTTTCAAATTATACTGTTTTGGAAACAATTCATCTAAGACACCATCATTGCTGCCTTTTAGGTGACATAAACAATAAAATAGTATCACTATACAGACACAGGAACTTTTTTTTCTCCTCATGCCCACAGCTCTTCAACTTCGTCCAACCCCCATGATTCCCATGAAATATCAGAAGAGCCATACCTTGAGGAGAAGCTAACAAAAGTCCACTTAGCAGCAGCATTCATGAAAGAGTCCGCTTGCTCAGCTCAGTTTCACTGCAATCACACAACAAAACCATGACTAAAACCCAAATTCCTGCCACCAAGCTTCTTGGTCTGTTATATGATGAAAGATTCAGCAGATTAAAAACCGACACAGTGCTAGTTCAAGCACTTGTATTTGAAACTGATCCCATAATAGCCAAGATCCTCTTAGTCAAATTCAACAAATTCTTCAGATGTGCCCTTATAGCTTTTGGCACATCTGAAGGAGCCCCCAGGCCCACAACAGCAAACAAGTGAGCTTTTGCCTCCACACAGTACAGAGGCTCCCCCAGAGCATCTGTAGCAGAATCTGCTGTAAGAGGTCTCAGCTGACTGAAAAATAGGAATTCAATCTCTAAAGCAACAAACTTCTGGCCCTTGTGATCTTCTGACCCTTCACTGCCCACCTCACACATGATCATTGCAGAACCTCACTCCCACCACCAGCTGAACAGCATTTGGCTTCCTATCAAAAACCTGTCTGCCCATTTCTATGGGAATTAAACTGAAAAACCAACACTACATCTTAAACTCAGCTCCAGTTTAAGTGGTGGAACGTTTCTCCATAGCAGGAGAAAGGTATGTTTGTCATACCAGAGAGACAGGGAGATGTGTTGTCTAAAGAAATTTCAGGGGTTGGAAGCTCAAGATCTCTGCTGTTCTCTAAAATTAAAAAAGGCCTTTACTCCTTCAGCCTAAGAATTGCCTTGGTTTCTTCCTTGAATTCCTGTTTCTAACCAGACCCTATTTTGGCATAGTCAAGCAACAAAACCAGAGTTCATCTTCACTGATCCCAGCACAGCAAAAGAATCCCTTGCTGTCCCAGAAGATCTATGGTATATTCATGCTAGCACTCCTGAATTCTAGTACATCTGGCAGCTACTGCAGTCATCTTTCTGAAAGAGCCTTAAAAAGCTTAAAAAGGGCTCTGTAGCAAGAACCAGGCTCTGAACACAGCTCAGCTGTGCACAGGTAAGAGCAATATTCTCCAGGGATGTGCAGCCTGAGCAAGAAGGTGGTGGGGTTTTGCTAAAACAAAAATCCGCACATTTCCACACAGATCTCCTTGAAGTGAGGGGTATGAGGCACAAGTGAAGTCAAATTCAGGGCCAGAATCTCAGACCTTGCTGGCAAGACTGCCTGAATTGGAAGTGTCTTTATGCTGTTACTTCTGTTATGTTGAAACACGTTACTCTTTCCATAAAAATCCATTGCTTAAATTTCTCATATATCATCTCCTATGCTCTCCAGTGCAGCTCTAAAATAATCCCAGTGTGGCTGCATTTTGTTATTTTGATGGTGTTCTGCAGCATGAGAAAAGAGAGTAGGGGAAGCAGGAACATCTAAATGATGCTATTGCAACTGAAATCAAGTTTTTGTCCCAAAAGACACAAGGGAAGGTAAAGTACCTTATCTTTAGCCTCAGCTCTTATGTAATGGACCATAATGAAGAATCCACCTTGAGCACAAACTCCAATCTCTTTCATGGATCATTCTGAAGTACCCTTCCCAGGACTGACAAATGCTTCAGTGAGACAGATGGGATGGAAGTCTGCTCCCCAGGAGCTCCCACAGGGCTCAGGCAAACACAATGATCAGTGTGCTACAAATACACTCACTGATTAGCTAAAGCTGAGGTAAAACAGCTACTACAATGTTTCCACCAAGTCACGCACACTCCAGTCACAGGGACTTCTCTGTCCCAGCAGGCAAAGTCCCAAACTGCCAGACACAAACAGATCTCCCCCCACTCCTTCATACCAGCACATCCCCAGCTCAGTGTGAAGGTCCACCCACAAAGCCAGTTCTCACCCAGCCTCCTTACAGGGCTCTAACTGCTGAGACCCTCATTTCTGTGCAGCAGTAGCATGGAGCATATGCTACAGGGATCAAGCAGCTGAGAACAGGAAAGCCCTCCCAAACCTCACATATGGATGCAGGGCCTTCCTCATGCAGTTCAAGAATGCAGACTTGTGGCAGATATGAGGGCAGAAAGTCACACATTTTACCCTGGGAGGGCAAGGGGGAAGTCTTACTTGAATTGCTCTGTCAGCCTTACAGATTGCTTCCGTTTCAGCTCAACACCCACACTGCCAGGAGGCCTCAGAAACAAGTACTCTGGCCTAGCATTGGCTGGATAATGTGGAGCCATTTAAAAATAAAATTGTAAAAAAAAAATATATTATGAAGCAATCCTTTGCAGTCTAACACCCACAGCATTAACTTCCTGCTGCCTGCTCTCTTCCCTTGCTGCTCAGCCCAGTCTCCCCTTGGAGGGGAGTCTCTCTGGTGCTTCAGCACTGCCCTGACCCAGGAAGGAAAGCTGTTCATATCACGAGAGCTACATGCAAGCCCAGCTTCACTCTTGCCTCTCTAGTGCAAACACATTATGAGTTGGCCTTAAAATGAATCTGAACTCAAGCACACAGATGTCTACAACAATCTCCCCAACAGAGTACAAAATAAATAAAAGAAATACAGAATGTACAAAATAGGTAAGGAGAAAAAGAAAAAAAATGGAAAGAAAGTCAGAAGTAAAGCTGCTTTTGTTCTGCCCTTAGCACAAAGTGAGATGCAAGATGTTTGCATAGAAAGATCCCAGCCCTGAGGACTTAAAAACCTTCTCCTCCCTCTGTTTCTCTCATGAGAATACTCTGTTTCTCACCCATGTACCTCCTCCTAGAAGCTCTTCAAGTATCTCACCAGCCAGGGAGACTGAACAAGAACACCACATTCAGCAAGTGAGCCCCCCCCCACCAGACATCAGCCATGGAGCCTGAAAGGATCAGAGAGATGTTTGTTTCAGCCAAGAGACTCATCGCCAAGAGGGATTCAAGCAGCTCTTGTTGGAGGAGAGCCGGGGAACCCCGACCAAAGAGATCAGTCAGAGAAGATGCTCCGGGAGGGAAGAGCCTGGGGCTCAAGGTGATTTCTGCCAGCAGGCTATTTTGTTGATAAGGATTACACAGCTACTCAGTCTGCCAGACATGAGCCTGCAAATGGTAAAGCGTTCCCTGTTGGCCCTGTGATAATACCTATACCATGTAGTTATACAATAAGCCTCAGGTTGTTTTCCTAAACCAGGCAGTTGCTGGCAAAGCTAAAATATAAGCTACTGTTGTCTCACACTGAAGCAGCCTCACAGAATTTCCCTCTCCCTCCTGATACTTTCTTCTATACAGCTGCACAGACGATACTGACGCCATCAATGCAAGATCAGGGCACTCCCAGTCCAAGCAGGGAACAACTTAAAAGAGGTTCAAACTCCAACCGCTTTGATCAGGGGAGTGGTTCCACCAGAGCCAAAATAAATGTTTGCTGATAATCCCATGCCCTGTTTGCTTGTGTGGCTCCCATTTTATTAGCCTTCCTATGGTAAATTTTACAGCTGGGGTTAGCAGAGTGATAAAATGCACAGATTATATTCTTCACTGTTGCTGGTCTGCTTCTCCCCAATTTAATGCAGCTTTACCTTGAAAAAACAAACACTTTGATCCAGGATGCTCTCTTGCCCCTTGCAAACTTTCATCTCCTTCTACTACCTGACAGTCATCAGTTTGGAGAACAACAGCCTGCTCCAGGGTGGGAGGAGAGCAAGTCACAATCAGATTTCCCTACTGAATGCTCTTTACAAGAGCACTCAAATCAGAGATCCTCCTCAATCACTGCACCACTGACAGTGATTTACCCCTCCCTTCCCACAATGTTATGCCTGGGCTCCAACAGGACCCCTCAGATGTTGAAGTACAAATAAATGTAGGATCCAGACCACAGAAACTTATTGGCATCCTATGATTCGATTTCTCACACCATCATCACTGAAGCAGAAACTTCGGCGTCTATGCAGTAAGTTTTGGCCCCACACAGAATACCGTAACTTTCATCTCCTCATTCTTGATTTATTCAAGTTATGCCCCAGCTATTTCTCATTCTGAAAGCCAAGAGAGAAGCCAGCAAAAGAAAGGGACTTGCTTGGCCTTTATTTTTCCAAATTCAAACTCCTTAGATCGAAAACTGTGCTAATCCGCATAATTTAGCTGGAGACACCTTTGTTTTATCTATATAAAAATCAAAGATGAACCAATTTATTAAACTGTGGCACAGCAAAAGCTGAAGAAGCTGTCAGCAGCTCTCTAGTCCCAACATGGAATTCCTATTGCTTTGTAGCAGACTAAGAAATTATTGTTCAGCCTTTAATGTTGAATTTTATGAATGGAAAATGGTTTGCCCCCAGAGTTTGTATTTATTATTCATAGCTTGGTCTGCTCCCTAAAAACAGGAAAGCAACATTAAATTCAAGGCCTCCCTGGATTCCTAGGGAACTACAGACCGACCCAGATCAGGAACACACAATATTTTTCCATTCCTAACTTTTGTCAGCATCTCCAAGGGTAAACAGATAACAAGAAGCATTAGAGTTCAGAAGAACATTGGTACCTTGTGGATGATGAATACAAACAGGCCTAGAGCCACTACTGTGATGAGCTTTGGTACTGTAATTGCAGAAGGTGGGAAGCAAATAATACTGCTGGATTCTTTCACCTCCAAGTCACGGCTGCTTGCTCACACAAGTGAGGGCTGTCTACAGCAATTCTTCTATAGTGCTATCTACAATAGCAAACTGCTCCCACTGGCCAACAAAAAAACAAAAAAAACCAAAAAAACCCCCAATATAAACAAAAACCCCAAGTACAGCCAAGCTAAGAAAAATACTCAAGTAGACTCTTGGGTATCTCTGGATTTAACCACATCAGAGTATTCTATAGGGAGAAAAGAAATTTTTTAAAGATCAGTCTTAGTCCAACTGTGATAACAATTCAGGGACATTTTTCTATGTTGGCTTGACTGAAATAAACTCTCTGTGCAGACTTTCATATAACTGATATCAGCCTCAGTATTGAGAAGTAGTTTCTCTGCTAATTTTCTGGGGTTTACTTTCCCCTTAGGATGAAACCCCAAACGCAGGTGAGACTGAGCTAACAGACAAGTATTAAATTTCAAAGATTTTCTGCTTGAAGTCAGGGGATGCAACCAGATCAAGCAAAGCACTTTTGTCTGGAAAGAGCAGTGGCTAAATAATGGATTAAATGGAGGAACCTCCTAGACACAGACTGGGACCACACAGCAGAGAGAACTGGTACAACAAAAACTCACCACAAGCTATTTGAAAGAAAGTCCAAAACTATAAAGTTGAAGCTTTACAATATGGGGACTTCAGCAGCAAAATTGGCTGAAGGAATTCCTGTTTGTGTCAAGACACTGGACTTGCACTGTAGTCTTATTTGCTTATTTTAGGCTCAAAAAATTCTCTGGACTGGCTCATACCACAAAACCTTCAGCTGGGCTGAAGGATCAAGGTGCCAGGGTACAGCATTGCTCACATCAAAATCACTGCTCAGGCTTCTGCATTGCCCGACTGCAGTGCTGCTCAGGAGGCACTATCACACTACCACAGCAATTTCAAGATGTTCCTGCCTCCTCTCCTTCTTCAATAGTTACTACACCAACAGGAAACACCACAGAATGAGATGAAAGAGAGGAGGATGGGGAACACTGTGAAATCAGATATAAATCCAAAGAACTTTCCAAAGTGGTACATCAGAGGGAAGATTAGAAAGCTAGTCTGCCGTATTGCATAAGTGATTACATTTTGTATCATCTAGAGAAAAAAAACCCCAACACTCATGCTGTTAGTGGAATGCCTGCAAAGCTAAATTTTTTCCTTAGAGAGGGAAAAGTGGCCTATACCTGTAAGGTCCTATACATCTCTAAGTGCTCTTGAGACCACGTTGAAGCAGCTGATGGGCCTCAGGAACCACACACTGCTGATGAAGGCCTGCCCCAGCTGCACTGGGGACCATCACAAACAGCATCCACAGCCGAGCAGAGCACTGAGGCCCCTGGAGCTGTGCTCATGCTCATGCCTCCTCAGCTGTGCACTCCCTTTCCTTCCCTTGCACCCACACGAGGTTCATTGTGCTCTGCTGCACACCTGCTCACAAACTACACCAGCAGAAAGCTGCTCACCTCTGCCTTGGCTTTCTTCTTGGACTGGCTCCGCAAGGGTCACATAAGTTCTGTAGCCACGAGTGGGGGAAAAAAGGTGGGAGGTTAAGAGATGGCTAAACTGCTGTGGGACTGCTGCTCACATGCGGGGCAGTCCTGAATCCTACTCAGCTTCATGGAAACTCAAGTGCAATAGCAAAAATAATTTTGTGAATCCAGTCCTCTAGGGAAACCAAGGTGCCCTCCAAAGCTGAGACTCTGTTCTACTGGCATCCCCAGGGGCAGCTTTTTCACAGTATCCCAAGCTACAGCTTCTTGGTCCCAGGCAAGTCCTAGCTCTCCAGCTGATCCCCTCCCCATCTTGAGGAGGAGCCAAGATGTCATCCTCATGTCATCTTGGCTCAGGAGGTATTTGCAGCAGGACCCAGTGCAGACCCAGCAGGGCTGCCTGCCTACATCCCTGCTGCCTTGTGCAACAGCCCAGGTCCTGTGCTAATCAGAAGCCAAGAGGATGGGACAATGGCTACCCCCTTAAACCAGGAAAATCTGGTTCTGTTCTAAGGAGAAATCTTTACAAGAGTGCCATAGAAAAGGTGATTTCATTTCAAAGTACCTTCTTTTTCTTTTTTTTTTTTTTTTTTTAATTAGCATGAAATTTAAATATCAGCATTTGGACAATAGATCTGACCTTACCAAAGAGAATCTCTCCTGTCATCCCCATCCCACTGTGAGTAAAAACATTTTATGTTCTGACGTCCCTCATCCCTGGGGAAGAAGGTGAGATCAGAGCTTCTTTTCATCCAATGCAACAAAAAACCTTTGAACAAACAAACAAACAAAAAGATGTCGGTGCTTGCATGAAGTGGAAAAATCCTGTTTGGGCCAGCCTATGCACACCAAAGTCCGTTCTGGGCTGCTGCACTGACCGGGCCTAAAGCTGCAGCTGATTTTCCCCTTTGTAGCCCTCAGCGTCCATCGCTTGGCGAGAAGTCCGTGCGTGGGGCTCCAGGGCTGCTGCTGGTAGCGAGTAGGTGTGGGACACGTCAGTGGGAAGTGGACACCCCTCCCTGCCCGGGCCAGCCAGGAGGTGGCACTCTTAAACTGCTGAGCCTTCCCATTACACTGGATTTTTGTCGGGTTTTTTTCCTCCGCTCCTACCTCCCCCCAGTAATCTATTTTCCTGCCTTGAGGATGGCGATACACCATAGCAAAGACTCGGCTAAAAAAAAAGCTCGTTAAACAGACGATGGCTTTGTGATTTCACGATTATTCCCCTCTCGCATAAGGGCTGACCGGCTGAGAGGAAGAGGTTTACTCGGTGTAAGGTGATGTTATACAACTTTCTCCCTCTAGCAAGTGCCGGAACTGCTCTGGTTTAACCCTCTGACACCTTGACCCAGCCCATTCAAAGTCCCTTTTTAAATTTCTTTTAAGCGGCCTACACCCTTAACGCCCAGCAATGCAGAACACCTACCGAGCCCTGACCCAGCAGGCAAACAACAAAAGCGCTTTATCTCGAGGGACGCGTTATCGCCCGGCTCCCGCTCCCTGAGCAAACAGCAGCGCTGGCCGGGGACAGCCAGGCTCCTCTGCCCACTGCCCGGGCTGCTGGACACTGGAACAGCACTGACCTACCCCCCTCGGCAGTTTGTGCCACCATTTGCTCAGCGGGGGGGACAGTCTTTCCACATAGGACTCAACAAGTCCCTAATCCCCGGGGAGGAGGCAGCGATGCCACAAGGTTTTCCAGAACGCACGTCGGCACTTTCATGTCCCAGCAAGGCCCCGCGGGAGCATGGCTTGTTCACTGAAGGGAGGTGACTGAACAAGCTGCTGCAGTTCACAGCAGTGCTTTGACTCACTGTGAATCTGTAATAAAGCTCCAAGTGGGCAAAACATTGTCAAAACTTCATGAAATTGTCTCCACTCACACTTTGATAAAGCAGACACCAATTTTCTTCATAGACACCCCTCCCCATCAGCAACACTCACTACAGTGCAAAGCCCCATCATGCAGGAATTATTAATATTTCTGCAACTTTTTCATAATCTGTTTTTAAGAGAAAGATGAGAATGAGAACATATATGCTGGATTTTTACTTCTCAAACTTGTTTAGCAGCCGTGGAGGCAACAGGTGGGAAGTAACTAGCCAGCCGTGACCTGCTGGCTCTCCCTGAGCTGCATCTGGCTGTGGTTGGAGGGAAATCAGTGGTCAGAGGTTCAGCATGGGAACTGCTCACCTACACCATTTCTACTTTCAGGGCTTCAGAGAGTTCACAAATGAGTGCTGCTCCCTTGAGTAAGGAGGTCCTCAACTGCTCAGCCTGCCTTTTTCAAGTAACAGCCCAGATGAGTCATAGCAAAGATTGCAGTGTCTGTGTCTTTTTTTAGTGAGTTAAAAGTTTTCATGGCCACTTTTTTCTTCCCTGAAACTTGGCCCTTTTTTACCCCAACTGCAGAAACTACCAGCAAATAGGGCTTTGTGAGCCAGGTACTCTGGGACAGCAGTGGCTAGACAGGCCACAGGCTCTTCTCACCACATGAGTACCGTACACCTCACCTTTCCTGAACATCACATGTCACACAGATGGAAGAGCCAACCTGTGTATGTGCAGACAGCTCAACACTTCTCAGGAACACTGCCTTTTTTGTAGGCACTCAGACAAGCCTGTGCCCACCCTGCTTTCCACTAAGGCCATCAGAATGGTACCACCAGCTCAGATGCTGAGCTGGTGGTAACAGAGAAAATAATTTTCCAGGAGCTCCTGGGATTCATTATAGAAACTACCCACGAGCACTGATTTTTCTGGAATCCAAGCCAATTGCCAGCTTTCCTGAGGGCCTGGCAGCCTCTCCTCTCCCACTGAGAGAGCTCACACCTGGCCTCCTGATACAGAAAAGACCATCATGAAACACAGATGAGGCTGTAGTGCCTTAGCTGCAAGAGCACTGCCAGGACACCATTTAAGAGTAGCCCACTGCCTGCTTTGAAGGGCTCTCTAAACAGGTGACAAGGACCAAGCCAGAAGCCTTAGAAATTGCACCACTGGGACCTTACTTGTCAGAGCAAATCTAGTGTCATACACCAACACAGTCCAAGTGCCTTGCAAATAGAAAGTTTCCAGTCAGACAATCATCTTGATTTTTATCAAAGCCACTTTTCTAGGACTTTACCACATGAGGAGATATTTATCACTGAAGTGTTAATAGCTTAAGTATCATTTGTGTCTATAGTAAGAGATGATTTCAGCCTACATTGACAGGAAAGAGCTGTCTTAGAACTAGAGCAACACTAACCCCAGCACTGTACAATTGTTACCCCTTCTGAACTCTGCAGCCAGCCAAAAATGCAGGGAGTGGTAAGTTTCCATTACAAGCAGATTTGGTAGCTGAATGGGGTGTTCCCTCCATTCCTTGCAAGAATGCACAAATTTCTTTTTTCTCACCCCCCCAAGGATGACACAGGAGAGATCAAACAAGCAATGTATTTGCTCACATTCTCATGTCACCTTTTGAAATTCATTTAAACTCTGTTTAAAAGCCTCTTCAGACTTTGACAATGGCCCTGGCTATTCCTGCTGCAGGACTCAAGGACACTGCCAGTTGTGGGCCACTAACCCTTTCTGTGCCAGAAATTACTGCCCTGCAGAGTGGATAACTGAGCACAGCATATATTGCTCCCAAGCCACCTCCAGTAGCAGGCTGGTGTGCTAACAAGCCTGATAATTATACCAGGCATTAATAGACCTGCTCAGCTCCTGCAGCAGGTACACAGCTCCTTCATTAACAGCTTCAGCTGCCAACACAAGAGTCACCAGATTTTGTTTCTCTGAGAATCACACTCAGATCACTGGCCCTTACATCCTCATAACCCTTGTTTGCAGCTGAGCTTCTCCCTCTGGCCAGCACAACCATCCCTGCCAACCCACAGCAAGCTGATGCTACTGAGGAAAAAAAAATACATATAAGGACGAGAAAAAGAAGGGAAAGACAGAAACAGGCAAAAGGGGGCAGGGAGGAAGAAAAAAGAGGGGAAAAGAGGTCAGAGGAGATGAAGAATACTGTGTTTGTGTCTCCTTAGGCAGCTCACTTCATAGTCAGGAAGGAGGAACAGAGGAAAGGGGAGAGTTGGAAAGTGTGTTCAGAAGCAATTAGCCATTAGGATATACTTCCTCAATCATTACAAGAACACCATTTTTCTTTCCTCAATCCTTTCATGCTTGAAAAGCCAATAGCCAGCTGAAGCCCCTGATGCTCATCATTTGTGAGGGAGGAGTTCTGGTATTTCTACCTTCAGGTAGCATTGGGGATCTTAACTCTTTCCTACTTCTGCCACTGAAGGGGAGCAGTGTGTGCAGATTCTCCTTCCACCACCAGTTTCAGTGAGGTTTGCAGTTTGAGCTCTGTTTGCAGTTTGACCTCAGTCTATTCATGTCTGCAGCAGCCCTTGCTGAAATCGATATAAAAGATCCCCAATTAAGGTGGGAATTAAATTCCTTCTCTTTCCAAGCAGCCTTGAAGTATTTCTTTCTGTTCTTTAACACTGCTGCATCCTTCATGAAAGGAGAGGCCTGAAATGGCCCCTTCTACTTCTATTCCATTTCACCAAAGTGAAAATAGAGGAGGATGAGCCTGATCTGAAAATTGTACTCCAATCTGTGGTGCCCCAAATAAGGCTAAGAGATGTTTTCAAGAGGTTTAATTCTACCTTCTTTTGTTGGGATTTTAAGGCTGCTCACAAAAGTATTATTATTAAATTGGGTTTCTGGTTTTTTACAGGGTAGACACTTGTGGCTTGAGAAATACTTGATCTTTTCCCATGAAAGGGAGAAATGAGGTGTGCTTCCGTCAGGTATGGGATGGGATTTCCCTCCCTGCCACCCCAACTCTAGGATACAAAATAAACATGGCCTTATCTGGTCTGGCAGAGATCAAGATGTTTTCAAGGCTGAGTATCACATGCTCTCATGACTTTTGTGAAAAAGAAGAATACTGAATGCTTAGGAAAGCAGTGCTTCTAAATACTCCTAAACACTTGGGCACTAAAATACTAACTGCATTAGTTTCTTTATCACCATGATGCCTTTTAGGCTGTTCAAAAGCTTTGTGTTAAGATATAATAATAAGAACTTGTTTACTGCATTCTAACAAAAGGGAACTCTCTCTTCTTTTTTTTCTATGTTACAGAACTTTTAAAAAAAAATCTTAATCATGCTTGCTCTCACACTTCACTAGCAGCTGACTCAGAAGACCCTGAACTATTTTGCCTCTTGTCTGGGCTAAGTAAATGAAAAAGCAAACAGCTACATTATGAAGAGTCTGTTAGATACCCATGTCATTGTCATTTTAAGTGCCAGTGTTCCTAATAAAAACACAAAAGTGATGGGCCCATGAATATTCCCTTATGTTCAATATTCCAGAGACTGAAATCCATGACAGAGTAATTATTATCTCTGTTTTGTTTCCCAGGGAAGCTGAGGCCAGTAGCACAGCTGGGAATCTCCTACACTTCCAGATTGCCAGCCCAGCATCCCCACTAGAAACTAACTGTCCCTTTCCTGTCTCTGACATGCCTCTGGATCCTCAAGCAAGAGGCTGCCCCAAGAGGAAGCAAGGAGCCAGCCCATGACTCACCTGCTCCCAGACTAGTTTCATCCATCTCTCTCCTCCAGCAGGGAGGGAGAGGGGCTGTGCCAGCTCCCCACCGGCACAGGCCAGGGCAGCACAAGACCTCAAAGCCTTGTGAGTGCCCAGGGCTGGTTCGGCTGCAGCCAGGGCCAGCCACAGGCACGGTGTCGGGGGCTGTGCCAGCACACACAGTGCCTTTCCCAGCCCTGCTGAAGCCGACAGCACCAGGTGTGCTGCTGAACCAGACCGGGCGCGGCTCTCACCCATTACAGCCGGTCCCGAGATCCTTCACCTTGAGTCAGCCGCTGGCAGGGCTCCCAGAGAGGCAGTCTGCTTTGCATCTTCCATCCCAGGGCAGCCCTGGCAGTGGGCAGAGGATGGGCACACAGTGCTGCACCTCTGTTCCAGGACAGCCTTACAAATCCTTTTGGCTAACGTACACTTCTGTAGGAGGGAATAAACAGTGTCTAGAAGGCATTGAATCAAAACAGGGTTAAACTGCTGGGATAAACATGCACCAACCCATATGAATGCACTGCTACGAGCTGACAACCGGTTTTTATCTGGTTAGCACTGTGCTCATCAATTAATTGCAGACCAGCATGTCCACACCATAGTTTTTCTGTGATTTAGTCAAGTCAATTTTCCAAAACACTTTTAACTAACCCAGTCACAACCAAATATGTGGAAACATATTTCATGATCAGGGACAGCAGAGAACAGTCAGGACTCTTAGTGCACATAAATGCAACCCTTCCAAATGCATTACAGAAACTCTCTGGGACTGCTTACACTACCCATGCCCACCCCAACCCTCTTGCAGGGCCTGCTGCTTTCCCCAGTGATGCTGGGGGAAAGGGGTGCATGCCTTCATCTTATTTGCCTTATGTTAGAAAGGGTAACACTAAGTCTAAACTGCTGAGGAAGGTTTGTGTTCAGCCCCCCGCCTGCAAAAGGAAGGTAACAAACAGCTGAGGAGCAGTAGCATCTTAAACAGCTGCAGCTGTTTCCCCAGTGAACGTGATTCAGAGCCACAGTGTTCAAGAGCTGAAGCTCAGAACATAGCAACGATTCTTGCAAAATATTTTGCTTCTTGTCTTTTTTTTTTTTTTTCCCTTCTTCTCCCCCACACAGCTTTTTAACCTCTTGGTGCCTATGCTGAGTTCCTCCCAAAAATAGGTTTCAGGGTGGAACATACTTGCCACTTGATCCATGGCTTGCTAAATTTAGCCAAACACAGACTGCCTGTATAAGATGGGTCTCTTGAAATGTCAGTAGCCACAAGTAAAGTTGCCAATGTCATCCAGGAAGTGGGACACCACGGCAGTTATATTTTTTACTTAAAATAATAATAAAAAGAAACTTTCTACTCTGTGGAGATGCAACCATAAATTTGATTCCAAAAAGCAGAGAGAGTAAAGAAAAGACAGACTTTAACAAAGCAGCACTTGAGCCAGAAGAAAGCCTTTGTTTTTACATATGTAGAAGAGAATAACTCTTCATATTTGACTAGAATCACTAAAAGCTGAAAAAGACAACAACCCATCTCAACTGGCTTTTGGTATTACAGGGTTAAAGTAGAAAACAGACTGATGGTCTAGAGGAAGGAAGGACTTGGAAGGAAAAAAATACACAACACACAATTCTACCTTCTAAAGTTCTTAAGTGTTTGATGTTGACCTCTAACTTTATAAGTACATGACTTCTGAAAAAATATCAAATGCCCAACTGGTTCTCCATTCAACAAGGTACCATGATTCACAAAACTAGTATTCCCAGGAGAGATATGGAAAACTTGGGAGGAGTGACACCACAGGTTGCTAAAGAGCCTTTCTTTTGCAGTCCCTAGGCAGTTTTTCTCCCTGTACTCCTTGCAGCATCTTAAAGAGCCAAGTTCTGACATTCAGCATCAGCCTTGCTGTAAGTATTCCCAAAGTAGCTTTAAAAATTTTATATATATATATATATATATATATGTGGACAGTTATCTATGAATTTAAGCCCATGTTTAAAGAATTAAAAATAAACAATATACTTCTTTAAAAATTATCTGGCAACAGTACCTTTAGAACCAGAGAAGCTCCTGTAGATGGAGTATCAGATCAGTTTATCTTTCCATAAAGGAGAAGACAGGAACCTGAACTAGGAATAATGCTTCCAGCCTGCTCTTCTCCCACTTCCATCCTTCCTAAAGGGAAAACGAGAGCTGCTAGTGAGGCTAACTCAGTCAGGGGCCAGTCCTTAAGGCAAGCAAGTTCTGAATAAATACCCTCAGCTCCACTTTGCAAATCCCCCCCTGCATCCACAGACAGCCCTGCCAGGCTCTGTCAGGTCTTACAGCTTGGAAATTACCCCAGTTGTTAATAAGCGCCTCTCTATCAGCATGTAAGACCAGGCACCTGCTACACATTCAGGAACATGAACCACTTGCTGGGAGCTCAGCTCAGGGGAGGAGGAATCTAAACATGAATGTAATTAAGGAATTGTTAGCGTGCAAAATCATCGTGGTTCGTACCCAAAGTATAGAGAAAAGCTAAGCAAAAGTAGAGCTCAGCTGGCCCAGAGCTGCTGAGGTTCCCATCACAGGATGTACAAACAAATGAGGACCTAAAAGCTGGAGAAGGTTAGGAAGCATGTCTGAATGCAGGGCTCTGAGACGAGGCTGGAGTATGGCTCAAGAACTGTCTTGTTGTGTTGGCAGAAGTGATGTCTCATATGTCAGCCAGTAAAATGTGACATTGCACTCTCCTGGCAAACAGAGACCCTAGCATTTAAGATGCCTTTGGGGAATAACCTGTTACATCTCAAATTTAGCTAACTGTCTGGGTAACACAGAGCTATTTTCAATATGAAGATGCCTGAACTTATCCTCCCAGAGACTAAGGCAAATGAATGAGAGATTAACTGTGAAAAATGTATGCATATGGAGAAATAGGGCTGTTATTCAATATCCTGCAACATTTTCCCACTTGAAGAGCTGCCTGCCTCTTCAGATAGATAAGCTTCTGGCTATGATGGGATGGTTGTGGGAAGGGATAATGCTTCCAGGATTCCAGGATTCCAGACAGCTGTGGGACAAGAAAGCGTTCACTATGCAACCAGTGGTAGAGATGCTGCAGTGTTTTGTCATCAGTATTTTGCAGAACCCTCCATAAACTGTTGACCGACTTGCCCAAAGTCACAGGTAATTATCTTCATATCCAATATAAATTTGTCCGATGTGGGTGTCACTGATACTGAGACACTGTAACTTGCATTCTTTATGGCATTCAGTGAACAGTAAAATAATCCTAACTATGTGCAGAGAATGATTATGGCAGGAAAAAGGGGAAGATGCATGATTAAAACTGGTGGGTGGAGCCAACAGCATCAAAATTGTGCTGATTCATCTTCCCCATATTTTATATTTTAAACTTAAGCTCTTTTCCTCCCTCTACTAAATATCTCTAGGGTCAACTGAAGGTCCAGCAGGTATATAGTTTCACAGTCCCCAAGGCAGCAACATAAAAACATTCACCTTTTTTTCAGCTTGCTTAGAACTTTTGGAGTCTTGATGGCTGCAGCACAAATCAGAACACTCAACAGAGGTCCTTGGAGATGTTCACCAGCGTAAAAGCTGCAAGCTAAAAAGGAAGTGGGGCCTTTGTTCTTAAATAATTCTTATTTAATTCTAATATCTAACAATCAGTTGGATGAAAATCTCTCTTTGTTTAACATTCAACATCTGCTGTTTTATTAATGCCTCCATAAGCTACTAATCGGGGTTCCCCAAGGAAGACCTCCAGCAAGAAAACTCTGAAAGAAATATCAGATCCTTAAAACTGTGGGCCTTTTTTCTGTAAGGGGTGGGAGGGAGGGATGGAGCAGAGGGTTCAGAAGTACTTTCCAAAGTTTTCAGAGGCTTTGCACAGTTGCACTCTCCAATTTCAGAGTTCCTGGCTGGCAGCTTCCACTTTTCACAGACAAGTGCAGCTATAAACTGTGCAGGTGCATAAACGCCCCAACCAGCATGAGGAGGGCAAGCCCAGCAGGGAAATGCAGGGCATAGCCTGAGCAGATACTGTCGGGTTTGTACACCTGCAAACTTCCAATCATAAGAAACAGACCTGAAGCATCATCCTGGGCCAGAGCTCCTCTGGGTGTTAATGGTTTCAGAACCTCAGGCAGAGCCTTTGACTGCAAAGGCTCTTCCTGTTTGTGTTGTAAATGTCACTGTCTGTTAAGAAGGGAGAGAACTGCCCAAGCCATGGCAGCATCACTCAGGTTACACTACTGTCTTGGCCAGCAGTGGGGTAAAACAACCATCATTTAGTCCAGTGCAAATGTTATTCTCATTAAGTTTGTGCCAAGTGATTTGCTAGTTCAGCTAATCTGAATTGGCTGTGGGTACCCAAATGCCAAATAAGCACTTTCCCCTCTTTAATTATAGTCTTTATGTTTCATGATTTAGGTTGCTCCTGTCATTGTTTGTAAGGAGGATGGGGTTGCATAACAGTGTGTAACACGATACAGCTGCAGACAGGGCTGCTCAACCAGCACAAGCTCAAATAGAGAACAGCTTCTTCTGTTAGCCAGCAGCTGAACAACAGCAGGGAAATCTCACCCATCCCTTTTCCACTGGTAGGGGAAAGGGAAGGCCTGTGGGCTGTCCCTTTAGTCTGTTTATGTCCAGCTCATTACAGGCACCAGCATAGCTGTGAGATTCAACAAAATTCTTTCTGGTGAGTTCTGCTTAGAAGAAGAACCCAAACTGCTTCTGTGTGGAGAGTTGATTTGGGTCAGAGTTTATTTGCAGAAAATGGGAAAGTCACCCCAACAATTTCACTTTTCACTCACCAAGTGTCAAAGCTAGTAGGTCTCCCTCAGGCAAAAATCCAACCTGTGTCAGCAGGATTGTTGGGTTTGTTTTGTTTTGTTTTGTTTTTTGTATTGTACAAGGCCTGTAGGATCCAGTCCAGCAACTCTTCAGCCATCGTGTTTGGGTCCAGGACTAGTCCTAACTTGGCTGGATCTTTGTGTTTCTGAGGGAAATTCTGTGGGAAGAAGGGACAGAATTACTTTACTGTGGATACAGGAGGATCTGAGATCAGAGCCTGGGACCAAATTTTTTCCTTGCATTCTTCAACGTAGTCCCTCTGAAGTCACTGTGACCAGATAAGCTATGGAGCATAGCACAGCCTTATGTGGATGCTTGGATGGAGTGACTTATTTTTAGCTCAAAGCTCTACCTTAAGGGTTGTCTGTCTGTTTTAACAATCCAGAATAGCCTTTGCTGGTACCTGAGAAAATAAATGAGTTTTAAATCATACAATCACTTTAGAGAGTTGCAGATGCATGTGGATGTTCATGTTAGTTTTTAAGGCATCTTGCATCCCAGTATTTTAACAAAGGAAGCTGCACAGATGTTGCCATTTTTAAAATCAGTGCAGTTTCTGAGGTAAAAAACTACACTGCAACTTAGTGGTTTCACTGTTCTATCCAAAATAGAAATTTTAGGTATGTTCATTGTGATTCTGGGACATGAGGTGTAGGATTTGTCAAATGAAATTAACAGCTGCACATGCTCTTTGCTGTACAGACACAGGCTGAGGCATTTAGAAGCTGATGAGTGCTACTAGATATAGAAGGACCACTTGAAAACCCCACTGGGGCAAATGCTCAGCAACAGAGATGCGACCTAGAAATCCTTTTCACACGTGGCTCCTAGTTCAGCGTGTTGCACTGACCTATAATGGCAGCTTAGGAGAAGCAACCCGTGTAACAGAGCAGTTTTTTAACTTGGTGCATGCCCAAACCTGATCCAACCACATCCCATAGCACTTTGGCTACCGAGTGCAGATTGCTATTAAACAGACTGCTGCCTACATTAGTCAGGAACATTGCTTACTAAGTATGTTCAGACTTCTGGTTGTCTTGCACCAGCCTATTATCTGATCTTAAAAAGCTACCCGGCATTCCCCTGCTGGTGAAGGCTTTGCAGATGGCTACGTGTCAGAACTGCGGCCATCTGCAGATCAGGTTGGTCTGCAGCTCATCATTCGCAGCTCAGGCAGCAAGGGAGGAGATGGAGAGCACAACAAAAGCATCCAAAACACGGCCAGCTAAACATGACTTCTATGCCAGTTCAATTTCCTTGGGACTTTCCCAGCATTCTTACCCCAACTGTTCGCAGCAGTAAGATTCAAGATTTCTTTTTCTGGCCCAGGCATCCTAAGAGTTTTTCAGCCTGGCTGCAAAACTATATAAACAAGGATGAAATTCTGGCCCATGTAAATCATGGCAAAACTCCCACTGATTTGAATGAAGCCAGGCTTTCTCCCCACCACCCCCCTCCACCTTCCAAAATGTATGAACCCAGATTTTAAATATATTTTTTAAATAGAGCACTGAAACTGTACTTTCTAGGCTGAATAGAAGAGGGAATATCAAGGACTGTAGCCTTGCTGTTTTCATTAAACTTTCACTGAGGCTGGTTAACTGTGGTGGAACTGCAGTTGTGATCCTGTGTTCTCATGGAGACTTTTATCAAAATTAGCAAAAGTAGTTAAGTCAAAAGAGAGAATATTGTGAACAAAGTCAGGCCCCAGCTCCTGGGACTTTCTTCCAAGTGTTCTCAGAGTGCTTGTCTGTGTGCTTAACTGCAATTCATCTTTCATTCTCCCCTGTTGCTTATGGGCTCCAGTCCTCAGTAGGATGCTGGATTCCTTGGCAAAGAGATGCAGGCTGTGTCGGTACCATTCTTCAAACTTCACTGATCATTAACTCATCTGCAAAATTCCTTCCAGATATCTTACTGCTTCCCCAGTGCTGCTCCAATACATCAGCGTACCTCCAGACTGTCTTAAAAATTTTGGTTCTGGGAAAAAATAAAACAGAACTGCACAACACTCAATGAGCACCAGGCTTTTCAGGGAGCCTGTGTTGATTCAGGGAATGCTCCCAAGGGAACAACATGCTGTACCTTGCCCGCTGATAAGCAGCAGCAAGCTATTCAGCGGGGAACTGCATGGTCCCACTTCCCAAGAAATGTAATCCCTCTAAGTCAACAAGGCAGGCAGGGCACCGATAATTTTCTCTGAACAGGGCAGACATTATTACAGGTCTGGTAGTGAGCAAGCAGAAGTTGACACTATGTGTCTTCGTTACTACAGAAAAACTTCTCACAAACAGCTGTCTGAACTCTCTCCAGCTGTTTGGGCAAGTCCACAGCAGTGTCTTTCTGACCAGGTCTCCTGTGCTCTGCAGAAAGTTGATGGAGTTCAAGGGCTACGCTGTTGCTATTCTTTGTGCACCGTCTAAATCACATCTAAAGCTGTTAGGAAAAGCAAGTACTTCCCTAACAGGAATCAAAGCAGGATGGGATGTGGCAGAAGCAAGGAGCAAATGATGGGGTTTGCAGCGAGTGCAGGGAAGAGGCACATTAAACCATGAAGAATAGTGAAGAGATCTCACCACACTTTCTCTCCAGAGATTTGTCCCATGCTATAAAAACACTGGGTAAAGTTCTGAGCTAAGCAGATTCCTTGCACTGAATGCACAAAACCCGTGCTGTCCCAAGGCTCGCAGGGACCGACAGCCATTAGAGGGCAGCAGGTATCTAACACATGCATTGATGGATCCCTTTCTGACACGGGATGTCCCAGCCTGCAGAACTCACTGAGCAAAACAAGACAAAAGGTATTTACTTTTAAAAAAAACCTCCTTAAAGAAGCACTGTCAGCCAAGCACTTTGCCACAGGCAGTAGAGCCACATGGCATCCTATGCCAGGAATAAAAGTGTTGTAATGTCTCATCCTGAATGAGCCATCCACCATCCTACCCAGCTATTATCCTGGAGATATAAGAAAGAATTGCATTTCTGGCAAACATCCTGACTTAACAGCTGAATGGAAGTCTGGAGTGAAATATTCATCCCATGGGCTGCTCTCAGCTTCCAGCAATGAAAATAGAGAGGGAAGGAGGGGGAAAGCCCCAAAATACTTGAGCTGGGATACTTGTGACTTTAGCTGAGATACTTGTGATTCTGACATTATTTGTTTTGCAAGGAGCAATAAAAGTTTCCCCTGACGCATAGGTACAATCCCTGTTGCCTTATGTCACCTGGTCCTCAGGTGAGTGCCCTGGCCACCAAAGGCAGGGTGTGCTCAGAAGACTACCAGCAGAGCATCCCAAGAGCAAGCAACAGCATCTGACTGGGGAGGAGGCAGGGCTCTGCCCCTTGCCGAGCACTCTTGAGCAGGAGTTTCACTGGCAGCTCCTCTCCATCCCACTGATCCAAAGATGAAGCCTCTCCGCAAGCATATGGTGTAGAGTGGAAATAAAACCAGCCTGGCAAGCCAGCAGCCACTCAGCTCCCATCACTGAGAAAAACTCACTCCTCTGCTCGCATTGCCAACACTGAGGCAGCAAGGGCCTAAGCCCAAGTCAGAGACTTGAAGCACAGCATGATGCCAGTGATTTCAAGTGGCAGACACACCCAGAGAGCTCCTCGCCTGTGGACTAACTCCAGCAGCCAGCCATGCACAGGCACAAAATGTCTGCAGGCCCCTGGGGAGGCCCCGAGCTGCTGCAGCACCGCCCTCAGTGGAGCTGACCACACTCCCGGGCCCCAGCCCCACGGCCAGCAGCCACCCAGGGAGCTGCCTCCTTACTTACCCTGAGATTACCCTGGTTTGAACAGGGGAAACTTCTCCTCCCCTGGCCACGAGACAAAATGGGTGCCCTGTCTCAGTGGTGCTTCCTTGCTCTCCAGGCAGGCAAACTGAGGCTGCTATGGCTGCTGTTACCTGCGGGCTGGTGAGAGCCCTGCGCAGAGATCAGGCCAGCCCTGCCAGCAGGGCTAACATGGCTGTGGGGGTCTGCCCCTGACAGCTGTGCCAGCCCCAGGCATCTCCCATGGGACAGGCAGGGCAGGCTGTGGGGAGATGGAGACGGGCACTGCTGCCACGTTGTTTGGGCCAGAGCTGACGGCTCTGGGGGCTGACAGCCCTGGGGGCTGACATGAGGGCCAGGCTGTGAGGGAGCCCTGGTCAGCCAGACAGGCCCTCAGGGCTGGCGCTGCCCTCAGGGTCCGAGCAGAGCTCTGGATCTGCTGGGCCTCCTGCCCAGCATGGCACAGAACAGGCTTGGACAGGTGTCTCCTCTGGGACCTGGCAAGCCCATGGCTGCTGTGCCCAGTCTGCTTGCACAGGCAGTGACAGCCATGCACCCTTCCCACTGCCCGAGCCCCCTGCCCTCAGCCTGCCAGCAGCAATGCCTGACAACGACCTCACTTCCCATCTCGGTTTCTGCATGCCAGGTTTATGATGGCCATTTGCTTTTGTGTCAGCATTGTCCTTTAACTGAAATAGCTCCTCTTCCTCCTTAGCATTAACCTCCAGGATGTATTTATAGAGAGCGATCATATCCCTCTCTCAGCCTTTGTGGTGCTGGACTAAATAAGCCAAGCTCTTTTAGTCTACTTTTATAACCTCAGCTCTCCAATACCCTAATCCTCCTGCTGCCTTTCTTTGCACCTGTTCCAGCATGAATCAATCTTTTTGAACATGAATGACCATAACTGCCCCTCATTGTGCACATGGCATGTCACACTGCTTTCTACAACAGAATTAGTATTTCCCTCTCTTGAGCACCAGAGCTCTCCATCAGGCAGTTGGGGACTTTCCTGCCTTCCTTCCTCATGGATGCAGAGTCATCCGGAATAACAAACTAAGTTCAAGAAGACCATGATATGCTGGGGCAAAATACCACTGGGTAACAATGATATGGAGAAGCACATGATATAAGCCCAGGAGCATCATATTTTAGCAACTAGAAAAAAATACTTTGGAGCAATGCTGTGGACAAGATTTTTTTATAAGTTCAGGAGATGGAAAAATCCAAAAATCTTTTTCTATGACAATCTCACACTTTAAGAACCTATCAAGTTTAATATGGAACAAAACATTGTGAAAGGGCTGCATGGAACAGGACTGTCATAAAAACCATTCACAGGTGGTAAAATTATCCTTATAACAGAAGAACTAACCAAGTAAAATGTGTCCTATATAGAGCAAATGATGGCCACTGTCCCACATGTCTTTTGCAGCATCTCTGAGTTCTGGTATTACTGTTCCTGTGCGGCTGCTGTGCTCCTTTATCTTCCAGCATCCCTTTTGACACCCATGACAATCAATCCCAGTATTTCTATCTTTAATCCTTCCACACTCTGACTGGTGACAGGAGACATTTTGATCCCTGTAAGTGCAGGATTCTGAAAATCCATTACCTAGAGCAACTCCAGGGCTTTTCTGTACTCCAGTCTCCTGTGGTGAGCAGCTAGGGATCCCAGTCACAGCCCAGATACACCACACTGGAGCCCATATCACATCTGACTACACAGCTCTGTTCCTTTCTGAGCCCCCCAAACACCAGATGCCTGTACTGATAAAGGAGGAGGACCATTCCATATGCTTTCAGCTGCTGTCTTTATGCTATCCATCAGGATGTTTTCAAAGTCATGCAACACATGGACTCTGTTCTCTAGCAGTGCTGGGGAGGAAATGGGGCAAGGGAACTTCTGCCCAGCCTCTGGGAGACCTCCCTGAACCAGGAAATGGTCTTAGTGCCTCCAACAGCATTTAAAGGTAAAGCAAAAAGCGACAAATCTTCAGGCTCTTCAATTGAATAATCAGCCCTTGTGTTTCACTTCTCCTATTTGTTTTCTATGCTACATGGGCCTCCTCCGTTTACAGAGGGTGACCCCAGGGAGCAGGCGCTGACCTCCCGAGGGGAAGCCAGTGTCCTGCCATGTGGCCATCCATGCCCAATGCACTCCGCTGCTGGGCACTAGGGGCCACTCTCAGAGCTGCTGAGCGCGGCCAGCAGCTGTGTCTTGTCACTGTCCTCCCCTCCCGCCCCTGCCTGCTGCCCTGCTCACTGGAGCTTAGCTGGGAACCGGAGGGGAGAACTAGGAGGGAGGCAGAGACAACTGGCAGGGATGAGGAGCCAGGCTGGTACTGGCTGGGAGCGGTGGGAGGGGGGAAAGGAGATGAGCTGAGCCTGGGAGAGGAAGAAGAAAAACATGCTGCTGCAAGTCGTTCCCCCGTGGAATCTGAAGACAGGAAAGCTGACTGCTGACAGAGATGATTAGGAAGCCCTCCCTTGCTCATGCCAGCCCATCCCTGTGAAAAGCTGCCACTTGGGTCCTGCCGTGGGACTTGGTGCTAGAGCACAGAGCTGGACCAGAGCATGGGAACAGAGGGACCTCCAGCGTGCTTGAAACAGATGGCACACAAGATTCATATGCCCAGGATTCATCAGCCCCAGAGTCCAGCTGGAGGTAGCACCCCTTGGGCATTGCATCACCCCACAGCTTCCTGGGTGAGGGAGGACCTGTAAGGGAGATAAGGTCAGAAGAGGAGGAGGTGCTGGGGAAGGCAGAAAGGCAGAGAGCAAGTGAGGCCAAGACGGACCCTTGGCCCTGGAGAATCCCAGCAGACAGTTCTGAGATGCTCTCCCCTTAATATAGCACCATCTGCCCAGCTATTTTCTCCCCTGGCTCGCTCACAGGGATCTCCACATTGCAATCAGTGTGTCTGGCATACTTGAGCTAGCTGCAGCCCAGGGGGGTCAGGCAGAGAGCGACCGCAGCAGGGGCGCAGCAGCCAGCCCTTCAGCCTGCTTTCACAAAGGCAGCCCGTTCTCCGGGTCCCTGGACTGGTTTTTGCTGAAGGCCATGCTGCTCCCTCTCCCCTGCTGTGACCTGTACTGACTGGATCAGCCAGCATGTGCTGCCTTGCAACAATTCCAGAGCAGCCTGGTCCCTGGGCAGCATGGTTCCATGCAGCAGGGAGTGGTATGCTGGATAAAGGAGGAGAAACTGGGCACTGGTCTGAAAAACACTTTGGCAGGTCTCATTATTTTGTCACAAGTCACGTTATTCCATATTTTTTCATCACACCTCAGAGACAAGAGTTTCATTCTTCAACAAAAACCTGACCTTGCATAAGAAGCCAGTAAGAATACCACTTTTGTACTCGCTGCTTATTTGCTTCTCTGAGCCTTGCAGTTTGGAAGGTAAATTCATTTTTCTCTGGTTAAGGATGGTGGTAGAAGGAATTTTAAGAGACAACACATTTGTTCTCAGAGGATGTGCATGCCTGTGTCTTTTTTCATCTTTTTGTGGTTTTTTATCTACACAGGCTTTGTGGTCTCTGATGCAGAACCAGGGCTTCACCTGACTCCATTTTTCACAAAGTTTGGGCTGCCATGCAAATAATAATGACAATCATTCGTATGGCTGAGCAAAAGCCTTATTTTTTTTTCTTTTCCCTGAAATGGGTGTGACACAGGGACAGACTGGGCAAAGTTTGCAAAACATTTTGTACTGTATGCTGATTGCTCCATCTTTTAGACCAAGTTAGGCTCCTGAGAAGAGATGGAATTTGCCAGGGAAGATCCAGCAAGGACCAATGACTCGCCTGGCACAGTAGAGGCCTGTGCTTTCCCTGCAAAGATAGCATGATGTCCATCTACGTACCCTGAAACCAAAGCCAATGATAAATTTCCTCCCCTATGAAGCAATCCTACAGCACAAATCAAGATTAATTGACATCCTCGTGCCTTCCACAGCTGCACAAATGGTTGGTACAGCACAAGTGGGGCCTGTTCACTAATCGTGAAGTAGCTAAGAGCAGACCTTGGATTACTGTGGTCTATAGTAATATATCACTTTCCATAAAAAGAAAAGAACATTGTGCTCTCTTTCCCAACACTCTTTCACCCCAGCTCATCAGTTGCCCAGCAATCACTCTCCTCTCCCAACACTTGCATAGCAGACAGAGTGGCTTTTAATCCCGGAGAAGTTCTGCTGTGCCGAGCTAGAGCAAAAAGAGCAGGGAGAAGCAGCTGGGTGCAGGGGAGGAGTTTTTTTGACAAGAGCAAAAAGAATGCAGTACTAGGGGAGTTTCCAGGTTAACAGAAGTCTAAAGGCCACTCTGTCTTTCCTAATGGCTCCAAAGTGCTTAACTGCCACAGGGAGAGGGAAAATATCTGACAGAGGGAGAAGACTTCGCTCTCTTCAGACTGACTCCATCTCTCACTGTACAATCAAAGGTGCTGTTGAGTTCTGCTCTGTTCCAGTTGCAGGAGCCTTCTAAGGCACATACATTATGTTGTCTGTTGTGAAACCTGTCATTTCGCAAACTGGCTGAAGTTTTCAGTCATTTTGCAAAATGCCAGGAGATGATAGGTATGCACATGAAATCCTCACCCTCTGGCTATTACTTACTCCCTAACTCAAAAAAAGATGCAAAACTATTCTTAAGTTCATTTCTACAACCAGGCAATCTTTTGTAATGACTTTTAAAGACAGTCAGCAACACCCATCCCCTGACAAAGCTAACTAGTATTTTCACAACTGAGCGTTGTAACATCATCCATATTTCAGTCTTGCCAGTAACATCTGCCTCTGACTCCCAGTGCTCTGGCCCATGACAACTCCATCACCCAAGCCAGCCTCCCTCAAATTAATATTGATCAATTTTCTGAGTTCAATAATAAAAGTTTATTTTCCAAATGAAAAATAAAGAAATGGTCACAGATATGTTTTCAAGTGGCACAGCACTATATGCTATAGGAAATACATCCATTCCCAGACCCAGAATGTTGGCACCACTGTCTCAGTACACATTCTGCAGAGGAAGATCAGGGTCATATGCAGAAAGTCAGTCAACAGTGAACACCATTAGGAAAAAGGCAAACAACATGCTGGATGTATAAACAGGAGAAAAACCCTCAGGATGAGTGAAGTAATCCTTCCATCCAGGACTATCCAAGCTGGAGCTGGACTGCTCTCTGGTTTTGGAGACAATCCTTCAACAACAACCAACTGGAAAAAGTCCAGAAGAGAGGTGTGAGATAGACAAGAGGCCTAGAAAACATTATCAGTGACAAAGGACCAGAGGAACTGTGTCTGTCTGAGAGCATCCCAGTCAATACAAAGTTCATGCAAGCACAGCTGCCCACAGACTAACCTATTTCTGATAGCTGTGATAGCTGTAGTGCACCAGGGTGCCCAGGATGCCAATTTTAGCAAAGCAGTGCAACAGCAGTGCCAGGAAGCTTGCATTTGGCATGTTGATGAAGAAGAGAAATAAGGCAGTGAGGTAAAATGTCTGCAATTCCTATTCCAAAAAGACTAAACTTTTAGTCATCTTGTGAATAAAACATGTTGCAAAATGAAAAAAAAAAACCTGCAATCATTTCATGAAATTATTTTGCAGGATGAGTAACTCACATATGAAAATATTTTTTTGAATCATTCTAACAAATTGGGCCACTGTCATAATACCTGGACAGCGTGCAGTTTCAGGGCCCTACATAGACTGCCAAGTGCTGCTCACTTCTTTTGAAAAAGGGCAGAAGGCTCCAAAACTCATTTACATTATTTTACCATAGAGACCACAGGAGTCTTTGGCTGAATCAGGATCCAAAACAAGATCTTATAAGTCCAAGGTCATAGCCCTGTCTGTGCCTTCTCCATTTTTCAGGCTGGTTTTCCTCTTGGTTACCCATTAGTACAAGTAGAGCTATCACTATATATTACCTAGCACAGCAAACTACTGAATCCTATGGGAAGTAACACAGCTCATTCACCCAAAATAGGGCTAAACCTAGTCACTTTTGATCTTGCAGGGAAATTCAGATTTAGAATGCAGGCTTGTGGCTGAAATCACCTCCTAACCTAGGCCCTGCAAGGCTGAAGTTTCCTCCAACCCCACACAGTCTGCATCAGATCAGGGAAAGCCTTTCCCCTCTGTTAACAGATAGGCAAAAACTGAGCATGGAAATATCAAGAAATAGCAAGAAAAAATACTGGTTATCACAGTCCTTGTTGTACAGGGCAGAGAAGGCCTGCCTGCATTCTGTTAAAATCCTTGTTTGGCTCAAGGCCGGTGTGTACACAACTTTCATTTCCTCTCCTCCATCTTTGTGTTCACCCAAGCTCACATTTCCCTGGAAAGGACTGCCTGGCACTCCTTGTAGTTGTTTTATGATTACCACAAGCAGCCTCTTCTATACAAGAGGGCAGGACTGGAGTAAGACTTTTCCTAGCAGTTCTCCTGTGGTGCCAGCTGGACCCTCTGATCAGAGCTGCTTCTCCATGGCTGCTGGCACTGCACTGTGATGCAGCAATACCCGGGTCGGGTGTGTGAGGTGTCAGGGAGGTGTAGCTGCAGTGGCACAGGGCAGCAAGAGCTGAAAAACCCTGTCTGGATAGTCAGGTGAATGCCCTGGCAGCAAGTCCTCACCCCAGTGCTGTGCTGCCCTGGCTGTGCTGGCAGGTGAGCCTGTTCTGGGGAGGATGAAGTTAACTCCCCTCCCTCGGCACAGCCTGCAGCATAGATTGATTGCAGTGCAAACACATCCCAAATTTCTAAGCCTGCTGGTCAGCCTCAGGACTCAGCACTGATGCATCCCCAGAGAAATCTGAAAAAATGACTGATTCCATAAAAGTAGCCTATCAGTGTTAACTTCTCAAAGGCTTTTTCCTGCAGTTTCCTCCATTTGCTGACTAATATGAAGATTTTTCCCCCTCAGCTGTTGCAACGGTCTTGTGCAGTCAGGACCCTCGGCTGCTGAGGTAGAGGTGTGGATTTATAGCGCTGGCTTTTGCATAGTATAACACTGAGCCTCAGGGATCAGGGGTTATGACATTTTTATGGCTTCTCTTCTCCTCCCTCATATGAATATGAAGCAACTGTAAGGAAAAACATCTGGTTTCACTTTTCTTTTCTCCACCACTGTTCCCATCTGACAAAACCTTAAAAACTTGCCAGTGTTCTAGCAAGCTGTGTGTGCCAGCAGCCTGCAAGGAGCCAAGGATTTTTTGGTGTCATCACAAGCGAGAGTACACTGGTCTGGAAGTACTGGCTCCATGGTTGCTAGAAGGCAAGACTACCCAGATCTTGTCCCACTGACAGATGCACTGGCAGCCCTCCTCCTTTGATAGAGCAGGCTGAAGGGTTGCTAAAAGACTGTCCTTCCATCTTGATCTCATTACAGGCAGCATCTCCAGGGGGAAATGTGGGCCACTGTGGAGAACACTGTGAGAGGAGCCAACCCCTGCTGAGGGGAGGGAAAACGAGATGCAAGGAGAAGTTCTGCCTCACCTCAGAGTCTTCAGAGGGATTCTTCCAGGGTAGAAAAACATTCTTGCTCTATTTCTGAACAGTGGTGAGCTGAGAAAGGCTTGTGTCTGACTCTATGCTCAGGGCCAGTGTGCACCAGAAAAGAAAGATGAGCCCAAAATATCCTAGAAGCTCCTTGGTCCAGGTGGGACCCACACTGTTGGTCAGGAGAAGAACAAAACACTACGAACTCCAAGGCCAGTCTGGCAAAGGTGGCCAATAGCTGGCCAATAGCCTGTTTCCACAGCTGGACGCTAAGAAATATAATCAGTTCCCTCATGTTATCTTATTTACCCAAGGAAAGATAAAATTAAACTATTTCCAGGAATCTGAAAGCATTTCTCCTTTATCTATAGGAAAGGAAGGCATCTCTGCAACATTCAGTGTTGCAGCTCTGGAGAACCTCCAAAAATAATCTCTTCTCAGGATCGCCCATCTTCAAACCCCCAAAGGAAACCAAGTGGACTGTTTGGACACATCTTACAAAAGAGGGGCAACTGCTGAGTGCTGGCCCTAGGGACATGCTGCTGAGTACTGCTGCCATGGGGACTGTGAGTTGTAAAGGTGCTTCACAGGGATAAAGTCGCAGGACTCTGTGGCAAACAGGGTCATATGTTAGGCATCCTAAGGGCAAAGCACCCAAATAAACAATACTGGCCTCCAAGACAGGTCTCTGACAGACAGGAACCAAAAGTAGTTGTGGCAAAGGATATTGAACATGAAGGAACACAAAGAAAATGTTCTCTGCTCTGGGCTGCAAGGGAAGACCCATGGTATTGTTTTCCAGTTTCTTTCTCTCTTTTTGACTGTCCTTGACTATGCCAATAAAAAAAAAACACCACTCCCTCATCTTATTCTTTTTCTTTGTTTACTTAACTTCTTTTCCTCATAGTAACTGCATAAAGCTGAAGCCATCTGATATTTCCAAGTAACCAAGACCATTATTCACTGAAGGCACTGGCCTGGATCCTAATTGCTGCTGGTTTCATACTCAACACAAGCCTTGCAAACAGCTGTAAATATCTCTATACAGTACTCCTCTCATGTCAAGCTGACCCTAATTCTTACAAGTCCCCTGGGATGCAAATAAAAGTGCTGCCAGAGAAAATAGGTGTGCTAGGTACACTTTGGAAGGACAAACAGCAGCAAAAGAGGAGACAATGTAGAAACGCTGTTTTACGCCCTTTTCCAAGGCATGCAAAGGGGAAGCAGGTGAAAGGAGCTGGTGGTGACCAGCATTTGCAGGCCATGTGACGGGATGAAGAGGCCTTTGCATCTGTGTGAAACTAGGACAATGAGGACTTTCTGGATCACATCCCAGCACCCACAGGATGTTTGAGAAGGAAGCTGGAGCATCCTCTTCCCACTTACTCTTCCAAGCCTTTGTTCCAGGCATGCTATTATTCTGGCATTACCCAATTTCTTCATCTTCTTTCCCTCTGTTCACACAAAAGGCCTGTGTTTCACGTGAACCTTTGTTTAAGGTTAAAGAGCATCATAACTGCCAGGTAGCAACATTGCATTACACGGGTGACAAGGTCAGGGTAAAACCCCTGCTAAGGAGAAGGAGGAGCAGCAGTCTGTGCTTTGCACCTCTCCTTGCCATAGTCACAGAAAGGAGAAAAGGACAGGAAAGCAAAGCATATGCCAAAGTGTAAAATAGGGTACTTTTGGGTTGGTTTTAGTCTGCTTCACTCCTATAACCAGAAGAATTCCAGAAGAAAAAAAAGTTTCAGTGCAACAACCTATTTCACTACCAAAAAAATTAGTCACTTAGATATCTTTTGGGTTTCTTTTCATTCCAAAATACAGTTCAACTCAGAGATGAGGGTGGGAGGGACATCCAGTCTTTTACAAGCTCCCCAAGAGTCAGGCACTCATAACACTCCCTCACCTTTTATTGCCCCTATTCCTCAAATCCTGCCCATCCCCTGTGTGATTTTATGCTGCCCTTCTGCTCTCCTTCCCATCTATCACACGGTATCTCCCTTTTCCACTCATTTCCTCCTCTTCTCTGAGCCACTCATGCATTCCAGCTTCCCTCACTCATTCCAAAGTTCGTTGGAGCACCAGCAGTCCTCCGATGCCTTCAGCCCCTCATCCCACATGGCTGGCTGCGCCCTGCCAAGGGGCTCCCCTCCTGACAGCAGGGCTGCAGGGGGCTAAATCCTCTGCTTCTCAAGGCCAACTAAGTTCCACCACAAAGAGCAGAAGCTGTGGGGAGAAAACTGGGGGAGGCAAAGAAGGCACAGTGTGAAAGTCCACAGCTACATACCAGGAGATGGAAATCAGTACAGCTGGTACTGTGTGTTCAGCTCACAGCCAAAGTCCTTTCTCTCAAGGTTGTGCTGACAGACTACAAAAACAACGACTGAAAGCACAGCATGAAAGCAAGCGATGGGGAACTTGCCCCAGTAGAAAGAATCTGTGAAGAGGAAGGTTTAACATGTTTGTTTAGATGGCAAGGCCTTGACAGGGGCTTGTCAGGAGAGGCAAGGAAAGGTGTCCATCCAATGCACACCTAGTGCTTCTTGTTGCACGTGTATTTCTCCCACCCTTTCCACCTAAGCACTCTCCTTAAGACTCAGCCCTTTCAGAGTGACATTTAAGAAGGACACGCAGACCACCCCCTATCTGCTCCAAGACATGAGATATGCTGCAAATGAACATGTGTGGCAAGCAATTTTTTACCAGGAGCAAATATTTGCCATCATTCTGCGTGGCTGCTTTGCCACACTACATTCTTCCTGGCACACTAGAGTGGACAAATATTCTCAGTAAATTAAGTAGATTTCTGCCATCAGAAAGGGCTGACAAACACTTCAGGCCACTGCACCCTGGGTCTTCATTTCTTGCCAAGTTGGGGGCCTATGCACACAGCTGGTTTCTCTTGTGTGCTGGCGAGATGAAAGAGCCAGAGGGTCAGGTAAATACTAATGTTAGAAAGATGTGGACACCCAGCACAGTGAAAACTGCTCTAAGGGTTGCAGATACATACCCATGTGAACCAGCCACCTCTTAAGATCTCTCAAGATTTCTACTGCCATTTCATTTATTCTCTTGCTCAAGTGCCACGTCTACCTGGCAAACGAATTCCCTCTATTCCCTTATGCCAAGTTTCACTCCAGCATGTCAAAACCACTGCCCTACACTGCAGCATTCCTTTCCAAGTGAACTATTCCCCCCCTCCCTCCCACAGGTCCTGCTGATGGCAGCTCAAGGTTGTATAACTGCACGCTCCCTCCTTGATAATAGTGAGAACCAGGATTTCCTGGTATGCCAGAAATGGTTTTGCCACTCCTGCCTGTGTGAAAGGGGTGGGACAGGAGGCGAAGCAGCCATCATGTGTTACAGCTCTGGGTCGTGTCTGTGCACCTTGACATCCCGCCAGGCAATAATAAGAGAGACCTGCAGGGAGCAACATATGTCAAAGTTGGTAATTTTCCTTCCTGCCTTCACTCCTCGAAACCGCCTCAACTGGATCAACGCCCGCCCAGTTCCTTCTTTGGACAGCCAACGAAGCATGCACACTGCAGGAGCAGCTGCCAGCTCTGCTGGAAAATGTACAGACCAAAAGATCACCTGTGAGCACGCAGTCTTGGCGTGAGCTGTTCTGCACGTCTGCAGCTCGACAATGCTGCTGCGGCTTTGGGAGGCAACAGCAGCCGACCGCAGCGCCCAGCTGGCCACTCGCAATCCACAGCCAGAGGCGCCTCTGAAAACATGCTCCCTGCAGCAGGAAGACTTTGCAGAAGCCTCACAAACCTCCCCTCATTTTTAAGCTGAACCAGGTTAATAATCCTCTCCCTCCCCCAGCAATTTTTCGCTTCCCTGGACAGCCACGGTGTCAGTCCACATCTGGAAAGGGCATCACTGGGCCATTTGCAGCTGGATTGGAGCCAGATGCAGAAAAGATTGGAAAGGTCCCTTCCTTCAGATTTCCTTAGTGCTGCAGTAACACCAAGACTGCTGGTGACTTCAAGTGGTGCCTACTCGTGCTCCCTGCCATGCCAGGCATTCGGCTGAGATGCAGCCCTGGCACTGGGCAGCCATTCTTGGAGAACCAAGTGGTCTTTGTGGCCCAAAAAGTTGGCCTCCCTCCCAAAAAGAATCATCAAAATTTGCACAAAAAAAGCCCCAGTTTGCAGAGGTTTTGATAACTTGTATAGCAGCCAGGTTTTTAACTGCTTCTGTGGACATAATTCAGATGCTGCATTGTTTGAGCTGTCCCATCCCTCATCAGGGCCAATCTGGCTTAAGATTCTTTCTGGAGAAATATTTAAACCCACCTGACCAGCCATCTTTGAGCTCCCAGAATTGCCAAAGTAGTCCTGTTTTGCCCTTCCTCCTTCCTCCTGCCTCTCTTCCCCCAGCTACTTCATAGATGCACATGGCCCACTTCACACTTTCTAAAGTTCTACCTGAATATGGGATTTGCAGGCTGTTTATTTTTTGTGACGTTCATTTCAGGGGAAATAGGAGCATCAGTGTCATCACATTACCAAGCTCACTGCATTTTCTGCATCGAATGCAGGCAGGCTGGCAGCACTGCTTGACACTGGGGCACTCCTTTGAGAGGAGCAGGAAAGACCATGTAGTCACACTGACTAATTCAGCTGATTTATTTTTAAATGCTGTAATAAGGCAGGCATGGAGTGAATGGAGAAGTGCAAACCCACTGAGATGTAGAAGGCTCTCAGAGCTCTGTGTTGCTTTATGCCTCTGCCTGCCTCTCAGTTGTCTCTGTGAGTGATTCAGAAAACCCTGTTTAATCAGATTCAGCTCCTGCCATCTGTTAAGTGAGACACTATAGGGACTGAGTATTGTAACAAAATGCATATCAGAATTGCCCTTGATTTAGCATACTCTGTGCAACATGTCCCATTGCCCTCATTCACAGCAATCAGAGCGAGGCTTTAAGGCTTCTTTTCTCTTTGGGGTCTGATGACTCACTGCAGTGGGTGAGCAGACCACACCGACCCTCTGCATCCCCCCAGCTCTGAGTCACAGGCTGGGATTAGAGGGACATTTTAGGATTACAGACAAGCACTCTCCCAGAAATCTCCTTCTCTTCCGCCTTTGCCTCGCTTAACAGAGGCTGTGTATGCTCTCTGATGTGGCAGAAAGGATGGAAATTCAGGGAATTCCCAGACAACTTGTGATTGTATAGCCAGGTGTGAGATCAAAGGTAAGTATCGATCAGCTTGGTCAGTGACACCCAGCACTCATAAAGATGGGATCGGTAAATCCATCCATCCTTGTGCCAGGAAATCTCGTAACAGTGAAACAAAAGAGTGTATTGGCAGTTGGCAGAGATGGGTGTTTTGCAGAACGCCTGGCTCCTCCAGACAGCATTGGAGCAGGGGCTTCATTTTACACAGCTTTGAGATGATGCGCTTTGTGCTTTTTCAAGCAGTCACAGGGCTGCTATGGTGGAACAACAACCTTTTTTCTTGAAGGCAACCCTGCAAGATGCATCACAATGCCATGGGAGCAGAGCTGATTATCTCCTCCTAGTAGGGTAGTTTAGCTCGCCTCTCACAAAATCCCTGGCCAGGCAGTACCTGCCATTTTGGAGAACATCTGCAGTGGCTGGAGGGGATGCATATCCCGCTGTGCTTGGGAAACACCTTCCCACATGCTTCAGTGTGTCACTCAGGCTACTGCTGCTGAAATACCTGACCTGGATTTACAGGGATGGATACAGACGTGAACATCAGTGCTTGGAGAGTGACTCAGAAAGTCAGGAACTTTAATGAAATGCACTTTAAAAAAAAGAAGAAGAAGGAAGAAAATGAAAGAGGGAGAGCTGACATCAAAGTGAGCAACAGAGGACACAGAAATTGATGGATTTCACACTCAGTCGATTGTTGCAATTAATTACATAAAAGGAGCTGTGACAGTGTGTACCAAACTGCTCCCCCCACACAGCTGGAAACTCCACAGTTAGTGAGGCCAAGGGAATCAGATGTTGCAGAGGATCCAGTTGCACCATATATTTCCACATCTTGCTCAAGCTCCCCAGGTAAGTGTCTGGATTTGGTTTCTGCAGTACCACACCATGTGCCCAAATTCGTCAGGACAGGCATGTTTATGCCTGCTACCAGCCTGCTGGGTTTGCCTCCCCGCGGGGGAAGCAGGGAGGAAGCACAGAAATTGTCGGGTTTGCATTTCACAACCGCCTGCATAATCCAGGTTGCTGTGCACATCCCGTGGCTCAGCCTTTCAGGCCCAGTGTGATGGGAAGCGGGAGGGAGTGTTTACACAGCCTGCTGGCCGCTCTGCAGTCACTATAGCAACCCCAAGGGTCAGTTTATAGTAGGAGAGGAAGTTCACTTTTGGGGAGTTCAGCTTTCCAACACCAGCACCAAGCATGGCTGAAAAACAAAAGGCCAGGCAGTGGGAGGAAACACATTTAAAGGAGCTTCCTATGTGCAAAACCACCGGAGCTTTCTCAGTCACAGGGAGATGCTGCATTCCTTTCCTCTTGGTCAAAGGCACGCTGCCATCCGGCTGATGCCTGAGCCAGAGGGGTACCTCCCCTCTCCCACAGATGCCTGTGTGTTTGAGAGCAGGGCAGCAGCGGAGGAGTGCAGCATGGTGCCCCACTTTCAGAAACAGCCCTGTGCTGGCAGCCCAAGCCGAGAGCCACAGGACCAGTGTTCCAAGTGTACTTGTTGCTGGCTCTGGCTCTGCAGAGGCTGCTTGGAGACCTTCACAATGTCTCCCATGGCAGGAAGAAATAACAGGTACTGTCCTTTCTGGCCTGGATGTAAACTAGCAAATGTCTGTGCATGCAGACTTGGGGTACTTTGACCTTATCATGCTGAGACTTAGTCTGTGTCAGTGTGGTATTGTGATTAAATCTGAAAAAAATTAGTAATCTCTGAGGTGATGCCTAGGGAAACAGCCTCTTTCCAAACACTTCCATCTACCCCGGAAAGTTTTCTTGACCTGTACACACCTCCTTGCTGTGTTGTACCTCATTACCAAAATGGCCTGAATACTGACCAAGAGCTAAAAGAGCATCTGTCAGCCACTGTTAAAACAGTGGGACAGTGTCAGAGCACAGTCACCCTGGGGAATTGTGTTTTCTCAGGGAAAGAGGTAATAAACGCAGCATCCTCTCAGCCACAAGAGAAAACATCCTGCAGCCTGAGTCCTTCTCTCTCCCAGCAGTTCCCATCACTGGATCTGAAGCAGCAGAAGAGAAAGAATCCATTGCAGCATGGGGGGCAGGAAGCTACTTTAAAGAAAGGTCCACCTCTAGCTGAACAAGTCCAACACTCGATGGAGAACAGGCCACAGACTTTCTGAGCTCCCAGCTGACCTCTCCACTGTGCATCACACTCCAAGGTTTCAGAGCTGGGTTTCAGTTTACCTGAATGCTATCCCTCTGTGGTAGACATAAAGTTATAAAAGGACCCCTGCACTCAGCAGCTGCTGGAGAAGGAGCCCTGAGTAGTCTTGTGCTTGGTCAACAATTGGGGACAGCCTTCCTGTGCCTGGTGTGGGCTGCCTGGTGTGGAGCTCAGAGAGAAAGACTGGTGAATCCCAGGGAGGTGAACTGACTGCAGAGTGTCAGAGCGAGCATTTTGAGGCCTGTTTTCCCTTCTAATATGACAATTTACATCAGTGAAGTATCATTCCAATAAAGCTCCTTCTGTCCATGAAGATCTGTCCACCAGTACTTGGCTGCTGAGGCAAACAAGGTAATGGCAAGGGAGGTAAACAAGGTAATGGCAATTGTTAATGGCTGTGCTGGAGCCTGCTGTGCAGGCAAAGTTTGGGGCAGCTCACATAGGTGTTTCCTAAAGAACAGGGTTGAACAAAGAGGCAGCAAGCCATTGCCCAGGGGAAGAGAGGGGCAAAGAGAGCATATGGAAAGGGGAGACAACACAAGTCTATGTGTAGGAAGATTGGGAATTGTGATACATTATGACAGAGAAAATATGCAGAAAGACACAGCATCATGGAGAAACACAGGTTCCAAGGAGATGAGAGTTATACCATGAGGCACTGTACAGGAGACAGGGATGGGAAGGAATGACCCATAGCTGAGGCCTTCAAAAGCAAAGTGATAAAAAGAGAGGAAAGGTGATGAAAATGAATGTGGGGGCTTCAGGGGTGGAATGGCAGTGAAGGCTACATAGATGAGAAAGTTGGCTGAGTGGGGGAAAGAATTCATCTGGCAATACCAAGATGTCAGATCCACTTGAGAAACAGACGTATTAAAGATACAATTTGTCCCAAAGAAGATGTCAAATACATCATACATCTACTTCTCTCTGGAATGGGGGAGCTACAGTAATGATTCCAGAAGACACCTACCCCAAGCAGGTCAGATTTTAATGAAAGAAACCTTCATGCCTAATAATCATCTGCTCTTGGGTGGCAAGCGGAAGGGCAGAGCTTTGGGATGAGGGCTGTATGTGCGTGTGTGTGTTTGAGGATGATCTCCTGGGAGATTTTCCCCAGGGCTGGGTGTTACCCAAGGAAAGATGAGTAGGTTTCAGTGCTGCTTCACTGCTGAACTCCTCAGCAGAAAGGACTTTCCCAAGGAACTCCACAGGTGGGTTTCACTTTTACTGGCAACACCCATCTTGCATGTTTAACCCCACAGGCTTTGTGTGGGGGATGCACATAGGGCCAGCAAGCAACAATATGTCCAGGAGCAATGAGCCAGCCTGCAGGACAAACTGCAAGAGATGATGGAACAGCTTGTGCACTGGCATGGCCCCTCACCCTGCCAGTGGCTATGGCACTGCAAGGACGCCCACAGCATTAGGCTTCTGTGTGTCCACAGCAAGCAGATTTTGGCATCTTTCAAACAGGCTGCAGTTCAGGCCCTAGCTTGGGAAGCCCTTTCTCCACTGCCCTCTCCTTCCTGCCCAGTGTGTGGATGAGTCAAAGCAACTCCTGATGTCTCAGGGTCACCCAAGTCCCACACAGCCTGCCGCTAGCCCTGGTTACAGGACAGACCTGCCTGATCTCCTTACAGTAATTAACAACAGCCCTTCAGATGGTTTAATGTCACCAGGAGTCTTTCTACAAGCTCAGCTCACATCCTAGAACAGTGCTTCCCACTCTTTTTTCCATGTCAGTGAGCAAAGAGTGCTCGCTCTGTCCTGGGTTCCATCCTGCAGCACGCCCAGCTCCCTGCATCTACCTCACTGTACAGCCCACGCACAGTGCCCAGGGATGCTGCAATATCAGCTGAGCTGGGCCACAGAGCATGGAAAAAGCAGGAGGGCACCCAGGTGACTGAGACACCAGCAGCATGCACAATAGTGGCTCAAAACCTTGGCATAGCTCTTTGGAAATATTACTTGTGGGCAGGGGGGACGGGGAGGTGGAGGAAGTGTTGTCAGCATTCTTTTATTCATACTGTATGAAGAAAAATACCCTGAAACAATGCAGTTGGGATTGGCAGCAGCTGTGAGTCACTTGCCATAGAGGCAGAGGTCTGTGTGAAGCCCCAAGCAAGGCAGGAATTTAATCCAGCTCCCCAGATGCTGCATAAAGGTGTAAAAATGTGAGCTTTGGTATTGGCTCACCATCTGCTTCAAGATACGTGTAAAAACACAGTAAATACCATTTGCATGTATTTGCAGATTTACTGGTCAGATAAGTGGTAAGGATGGTATGAAAAAGGCCTGCTTAGAAACAAGTAAGGTTAAAAAGAGGCGTCTTCATCTTTGTTGCTACCACTACTTTGTATGGAAATAATGCTTACATTCATTAAACTGTAAGTGGTCATCACAGAGGGTAAAAATAATTAGGGAGGAAATAATGGGAAGGATGTTATTTAACAGTGCAAATGTTTCTATATCCTCACCTGTGCCTGGATACTGCCACTGCACGCACCTCAAAGGGGGTTTATTCAAAGAGAAAAAAAAATTAGTGAGAGAGAAAACAAAAATTGTATTGAAAGATTGAGAAGTCAAGTGGAAAAATCCTGTACCCCATAAAATCCTCTGGCTTGTTAGAAAATGTTTATCCCCCTTAAGTCTAAAGGAAATGAAAACTTCCAGTTCCACAAAAAAAAAAAAAAAAGAAAAATATTTCTATTCGCTTACTCTCATGACTTCTGCCCCAGGGACAACCCCACCATTTTAAACTGATTTTCCAACCCTCCAGTGGTAACCTCCCCCAAAGCACACACATCTTGCAATCAGCTTTGAATCACAGTGGGACAAAAAACCCACTTCACTTTTCCCACATTGCTGTCCCACTCACTCTCCACTGAAGACAAAAGCCTGGGAGGGTTATTTCTGTTTTCTCTGAGATGCTGATCCTGGGGGGACAATGAAGCCAACTTTCCTCAAATATCTCAAGGCTAAGACAGTTTTTTAGAAAGGGGATCAGGCATCAACAATACACCTGAATGAGGGACCTGATCTTCTGAAAGGCTGGCAGGCAGGTCACCAGCATCCCAGTGGAACGTGACATAGGTGAATCCTTGTGAAAGTGTGGCATCCTCAGCTCCTTCAGCTTACTCTAAAAGGCAGAGCCTTGAAATGAGTCATGCTCGAGACTCCAAGTGGGAGATGGGGACAGTCATGTTTTAATGTCTTTGATGCAGGAGCCCAGACAGCACTTCCTTGTGATGATGAGGACTGGTACTTGGCTTTTTTCTTAACACACAGTCAAGAGAAATGGAGAGAGAGGTTTATCTGCACTAATAACTGCAGTAATTCCTGCTCATTTTGTCTTCTTTTGCAAAAATGCCCTGCATACATAAAGGCTTCCTAAGGCAATATGTCTGATAGATCCTACAATTTGAAAATGCACTTCTCTGCATCTAGACAAATCCTCAGAGAGGGCATTTTTTGTTCATCTTTTATATCACACTGGGGACTCTAACTGCTGCCTGGCTCCTCCTGCCCTTGAAGCAGTCACGTTTCCACTGAGAAGAATGGCAGTGAGACCAATCCCAGGTGCATCTCTTATGGCTGAAGTGCTCTAGAACAGAGCAGATGCTTTAACTTTTGCTTCTTTTTGCAGCTTTCTTATGACTGTTCTCTTTATGCTTGGCTTAGCCTGTTTCCCAAATAGGCAGGACCACTTCCCTTCCTGTTTGGGGACAGTGTCCCTTTCTCACTCTCAACTGCTGGCATGCTGTAGGTGTACCGAGGTGTCCAGGTCTCCCCAGGAAAGACAGTCAACAATCATAAGATGTCCCTGTGGAAAATGCACCACTTTTCAAGCATGTCAATAGTCACACAAGGCAGGAAAACCCTTACTAAAAGAGAAAAAATCACTACATTTTTGTTCATTCTTCTTGAGGGTGTCCCTTCAACAGCACTCAACAGCTGTTAAATGGGATAATCGCCTGCTAGCCTCACGTCACTAATTCAAATGCTAATGGCTCTCAGTGCATGAGAGGTTATTCAGCCATCAGGCACCCCAGGTACACTTTGCATGAGGAGAATGATGAAGGGATTAAGATCCCTTCTATGATTCTAAAGATATTGGAAAGAAATGCTTTCAGATTAATTTGGAGAGGAGATGATGTCCAAGACAGTGTATTTGGTTTCTATGGCAAGGTTTTTGTCGTGGGGTGCTCTAAGGGTGGCCTCTGTGAGAAGCTGCCAGAAGTTTCCCCCATGTCCAATGGAGCCATTGCCAGCCAGACCTAAATGGACCCGAAGCTGGCCAAAGCTGAGCCCATCGCTGATGGTGGTAGCACCTCTGAGATAATGTATTTAAGGAGAAAAAATTGTCACATGAGAGCAACTGCAGCTGGAGAGAGGAGTGAGAACATGTCAGAGAAACAGCCTTGCAGACACCAAGGTCAGTGAGGGAGGAGGGGGAGAAGGTGCTCCAGGTGCCAGAGCAGAGATTCCCCTGCAGCCCATGGTGCAGCCCATATGAGGGCAGGCTGTGCCTCTGGAGCCCATGGAGTGGAGCAGATACTCACTGTGGAGGACCCCACGCTGGAGCAGGTGGATGCCCAAAGGAGGCTGTGACCCCATGGGAAGCACATACTGCAGCAAGCTCCTGGGAAGATCTGTGGCCCTGTGGAGAGACAAGCCCACCCTGGACCAGGTTTGCTGGGAGGATTTGTAACCTTGTGGGAGAACCACGCTGGTGCAGGCTGTTCCTGAAGAATTGCACCCTGTGGAAGGGACCTACAGTAGGGAAATTCATAAAGAACTGCAGCCTGTGGGAAGGACTCACTTTGCAGAAATTCATGGAGGACTGTCTTCCATGGGAGGGACCCCTGGCTAGAGCAGGAAAAGAATGTGAGGAGTCCTCTCCCTGAGGAGGAAGGAGCAGCAGAGACAATGTGTGATGAACTGACCACAGCCCCACTTCCCTATTCCCTCTGCACTGTAGCCCCAGTTCCCCACCCCCCTGCCTGGTGGGAAGCAGGTAGAGAATTTGTGAGTGAAGTTGAGTCCAGGAAGAATGGAGGAGTAAGGGGAAAGTGTTTTAAAGATTTAATTTCTCATTATCATACTCTGATTTGATTGATAATAAATTAAACTAATTCCCTGAAGTTGAGTCTGTTTTGCCCATAGCTGTAATTGTTGAGTGATCTCTACCTGACCTTATCTCAATTAAGGAGCCTTTTCTCTCTCCTGTCCAGCTGAGGAGGGGAGTGATAGAGCAGGTTGGGTGGGGACCTCACATTCAGAGAGGGTCAAAGACAGGGAAACCAGGCAAGGAGGAGGCCAGCAAGAAGGATTTGCATGTTTTGATGCCTCAGAGGGACTCCAAACCAATGCTGAAAGATCCTGCGCCCCGCCCAGCCTTGGTGCCAGCCGACTGAGCCAGGGCTCTGATCTCAGAAAAGTACTGCTTGTGCAGTGGTAGTGCTCAGCAAGCACAGGTCATCATTCTGTTGTCATGGCTAAACCACTGTCCCAGCAGTGCAATACTGGCTACCTACACAGAAGAAGAGGTACCTCTTCCTAAGGCTCAGAGTCACTGCCACAACTCTGCTCTTGGCCAGGTAATGGCGGGCTCAGTGACCCTCCAGCCATGCAGTGCAAAGTGCCAAGCTGTCAGTGCCCCATGGGGCAAACCCTCTGGTGCTCTTTGCCTCTGTGACAGGAAAAAGGCTGCAAAAGGCGGCAGCAAAACCTTCAAAATCAACACCACTTTTATGGAGCAAACCTTGCAATTTGATCCATGCTTTTGTGTGTGTGCATGTGTGTGTGTGTGTACAAAAGGCTGTTCAATGCATTAATTTATATTTCACATGTGCAATTCCACAAAAATCTCCTGGTTGCCACAAAAGTATGTATTTTCTTTTATATAGAAATAACTACAGATTGTATAGTCACACTGTTAAACAGGTCACACCATTACCTGTCAGTGGTATCTACACAAAAGCAGAGCTGGATTTAAGCCTAAAACTACTCTGTTATGAAACTGCTGATAGTACACGACCCATGGGAGGTGGGCCATCAGTCTGTCCTTCTACACAGGATTATGGTGATGACAAAAGAAAGGAACAATGGTAACTTTGGCTTCCACTGCAGGGACTGTTTGATGTGCCTTACCTGTCCCTTCTGTTCTTCAAGAAGGGTACCCAGATCCATGGTGTCTTCTGTCTCAAAAGTGGCAAGTAGGAAGAGAAAAGGAGAATTAACAGATCAATATAATACCCTCGAGCAGGATATATAGAAGGTGATAAGGGTAAATAGCTGGAAAAAAGGATAATCTTCCACAATTCTCAGCAATGCTCCCCTGAAACATTTGTGACCACATTCTCCAAAGGGATCAATAATCAATGAACATGCACTTCTATCTGTTGGAAAAACTATTTTGACATGAAACCAATGATGTGTTTCATAACTGGTCTGAAGTCCATGGAGGATGGTATTATTTAAGGAATTTTACTGGCCAAAGCACTTTCTCAGCCTCACTATTCATTCTTGACTTCCTTTTTAATTTTGAATTTATCCTGTATTCAGTTCTACTGGCTTGATATCTCCAGTCCCCTCAGCAGGTTATTCCTAATTCTAGTTCCTCAGCATCTCCTCCTCTGAAGCTCTGAAGAGTTACTTATGCACCAGAAAAGGTGCTCTCATTTCATGTTCCAAAAAAAATGTGTATGTATCTGTTGCCATGGCAGTGGTGTGGGTTCCAACCAACCATTTTAGCCACTGTAACTTTAAAATGGTAACCAAGTTTGAAACTCTTTGGTTTCCTCCCAGAAAACACAGAACCAGCGCAGTTAGCCCAATAATGAGTGCTGGAACACATCTGCCCTTGTGGGCTTGCAGGTGACCACCAGGCAGCCATGACTGGTCCCCTCCAAGGGCTGACCCAGTTTCTCCTTGGAGCTGTCATGGCAACCTCCGCGGTCGTGTTTGTTGCTTTGCATGGAGAAACCTTCATTTTCTGGCTACGACAAATCAAGAACTCAACACCAGTGGCATTGCAAAGTGGGAGAGCAGCTCAGCCCTTCAGCCCAGGTCCTGATTCTGAACAAAACCCATGTCATATGGTATCAAAGAAGTTGGACACAGTAGCAAAGGCAACCTGTCTCTTACTCTTTTCCATTCTGATGCTGCTCTGTTCCTCATCAGGCAGCACATTCAGGCTGGCTTGATAAAGAAATGAGGCACATGGAGCCATTTCATGTGTGCACACCATGAGGCATAGCCTGCCCCTCTTAATTTCCAGTCCTCTCTGAAGTCAAGGTCATTGCCCACACAGACCTAACTCAGCAGAGGTTTAATATCCTCAGATCCACAAAATCCACAGGAAGAGTCCAAAAAGGGGAGAGTGATCATGACTCCACACAGAAGAAGGCAACAGCAGGAGCTCAGTCTGTACCAGAGAATTTGCATGAGCACGGCACAGGTTGAGGGGCACCTGCCTGGGCTGCTCCCAGGACCTCTGGTTGTGCATTTACCCATTCCCAACCATTCATTACTCCAAGAGGGAGCTGCCCATGGCAACAAAGAAATGTCAGCACTTTATACTAAAATCCTTGCCAGTAAAAGTAGAGAGAAAAATGTTCTGAACCATGGGGCAGACACCCAAAAATCCCTCCTGTGTGGTGGGGAGAAGGGAAAAGGAGAAATATTAAAAAAAAAATTTAAAAGAAGAAAGAACTAGAAAAAAAAAAAGAGAGAAAAATGCCTGGGAGGTTTGATTTATAAAGGGAAATGAGCTGTAAGATAATGTGCTTGGACTGGCCAAGCTGAGGCGGGTGCGAGAAAAGTGGGTGACAGCCAGCAAGCACCAGAAAGAGCCCAGGCAGTGGAGAGGGAAAAGCACAGCCTGCTCAGAGAGAGTGAGACACACAGAAAGTGCATGCTAAGTAGGAGTGCCAGGATGACATTTGAAAAGGGGAAAATTTAGGCTGAGTGTCAGGAAAAGCTTCCTGACAGTGAGATGCATGCACTGGAGCCATCCCGCAGGAGAAGCCCTGGAAGCCTCATCATTTGGCTTGCAAGGGTTGAGCTGGAGGAAAGCTGCAAGTCCTTGAAAGGCCTTGCAGAAATTCAGAGCTTGCAGAAAGTCAAAAGCAAGGCTTGCTTTAATTATGGGAGGCCTGGCTCAGAGGTGAACTCCGCAAGCAGGAAGATTGTCCAGGAAGAGGGGAACTCCCAGTAGGTGACTGGGAGGCAGCAGGTCCCAGGCACAAGCATCACTCTCCTCATGGGAGCCTAGAAACAAATGGGTGAGCAAGATAGCAAATCAGATAGGGAAATTTTAAAAATCCCTTTTCCTTTAAGGCAACATTATCTCTCAGCAAAGAGTTGCTCTGCTCTGGCCAAGGCACAGTTAGTCAGGGCTCAGGCTTCTGTTAGTCTGGGCCCCTGGGAAGGCCAGCTGCCAAAAAAGAGAGAAATTTTGCTTTAGTCAGGGGGTAGGGCATGGGTGGATTGGGAGGGAAATGAGGGAGAGAGTTAGGGAACTTGCACAGGAGAGATAGGGGGATGTATGTATTCACTGTGTCTCTGGATGTGTAGCAAGGCAGGAAGCCTAGCAGGATGGTTTGGGAGCGGGAAAAGGAGGTAATGGCTGCAGGCAGGCAGAGAAACTCCAGGAATGATGCTGTTTCTCTCCTATCAAGAGGAACCCTTGTCTGAAGAAATCTGTGTTAAAAACAGCCAGGGCATGGACTCTGTCCCCAGAGTTCCCTGAGCCACCAGCCTTCCCCATCACAGGAGGAGGAGGACGTGATTTCCCCTGTGAGGAGGCAAACAGAGTAACTTTTCATGCAGGGGACTATCCCTGTGCCCCAACCCTGGGCACACCCCTGGGCCAGCTGTGCCCAGCCTGGCCGGGGGCAGCCTCTCCATTGTGGCACATGAAGACCTACAGCACGCAGCCCCAGAGGTGTCAGCCAAGCTCACAAGCAGCCTGGTGTGAGCTGAACAACATCCCACCAATTCCAGTGGCCTTAATGGCAGCTGAGATCATAATGTCACTTCCTCAGTATGAAACCTAATTTGAAACTTTGACCCCTTATTGAGCTCCTCCTACCCCCAAGGAAAGCATCTCTGTGCCAAAGGTAGCCACACATTCATGCAGGAGATAGTCAGGCATGGACAGTTAAAGCAATAACTGAGCTGTGGTACAGCTGCCCTGGGAGTGCCATCCCTCTCCCATCCCAGCTTTTACTGCTGTGTTCCTTTATTCGGATACACCGCCCTCTCCATTTAAACAGCAAACCCAGCAGGGCAGGAAATGACAGCCCATGCTCTTGCCGAGCCAACAGAAATGGAGCTAAAGTGGAAAGCCTATTTTAAGAGTAAAGTACAATATAAAGAGGTTGCATTTATTTCCAGACCAGACATTACAAACCCAGGGAATTCAGAGTTAAAGTTATGCTTAAAATAAATTCAAACTTGTTGAAGTGTGGCAGTGTGCTACCAAGGAATACAAATAGCCTTAATTCTGCCCTGAAGTGACACAAAGCCGTATGACTGTGATTAAAATGTTTTAGTACTTGTGCTCCTAAACTAGATTACCCTGATAAATACAATTTTTTTCCATATTCCCTTGCTTTTCTCCTCCCCCAACATCCCTGTGCCCCAGATATAGCCACTAGCACAGATTTCACTGCCTACCAGGAAAAAAAAAAGATATATATCACAGTCCTTCACATCTGTAATGAGAGCCCCGGGCTAAGTGATGTCTTGGAAATACCCTCGCTCCCTCCCACCGTCAGTCAGATCTGCAGCCACCCCTGCCCAAGGCTCTGGAGAGCACAACTGAAGTGAGCACCAAGTGATCATTTAGCCCTGCTGAGGAGAATGGAAGGGCTTCCCTCACACCTTTGATACCACTGTAATCTACACTCATGTATTTATTTCACAAGCCCATTAAAACCTTGGATTTAAAGTGTAGAGAAAATAAAAGAGAGAGAAAGAAATATCATCTGGATAAACAATTATGGCTTTTTGTCAAGGATTCAGGAGCTAATCGAGTCCAGATCTGTTCCACATTTACATTTACATGTGAAATTGTACTTACTGAGCTAGAAAAAGTCAGATTAGCATCAAGAGTCAGCTCTGCCCCTCAGCTACATAGTGCAAACCCTGGAGTGAATAAGGGCTCCCGGGGTGTAACAGAAGGCAAAGTTTGGCCCCAAATACTTGAGGGGGATTTGACTGAGATGCACATGAAAGTGGCTGCTCTGCACTTCAGCCCAGTTTGAAATGATTCTCCAGGAGTTGTATTTACTTATGAGAGTGGGTGGCCTGAATTGTCATGATGTGTACAAATATTTGGCACTAAATCACAGCTGTCCACTTATTTGCACTTTTGTTGCAGGGCAGCAGGAACACCCCTGGAATTAGTCAGCATCAGACACATTAATGAGCTAACAGATATATTATGGTTCACAGTTTGGGCTGCTTTTGTCCACATAAATACACACCTCCTCTCTGCTTGCTTCCCAGAACGGCATAACTTCTTGAACATGTTGACTTTCCAAGCTTTATTTTATCTGGCCTTTATTAATGAGCTTGCAGAATTTTCTGTTAGACACAGAAAAGCACCTTGCCCCTAGCAGCCTTTTTGAGCGTTACCGGCAATCTTGGAGACACTCAGGAGTGTGAGGGGAATCGGTCCAGACTGGGAGAAGTTCCTCCCCACAAGCCAAAAGCCATCCTCTGCATGCAAAGATCCCAAGTAAATATGGAACCAATAACAAGCACGAGCAAAGATCTTTACCTAAGGAAAATATTTACAAAGTCTGTGTTACAAGTCATATGGTCTGGAGGAAAATGCTTGCACCTCTGCTCTGCAGAAAGCAAGGAATTTGTTGCACCAAAGGAAAGAAAATCTTGTTATCTGGGTTAACACTCCCATGATTGATTCATCCCACTTCTCCACTGCCAGAAACCTTTTATAAATCACTGATATAGCATAGGTTGTGATTTAATCACTTGCCAAGAAAATTTATCCTGTGCAAGAGGACTTCAGGACTGGTGTCAATTCTTTGCAACTTGTATGCCTAATGGATGCTAATTGTAAACCGTAGTCATTTTTATTAAACAAATCAACAGAGTTTTCACCAGGGTAATGCTCTAGCATGGAATCAGTGGGAGCCAGGTTTTTGTGTGTGTGAATAAAATCGTTTTTCAGAAAAAAAAAGCTTATTTGCTGACACTGAAGTTTCTTGTGGGAATACATCACTTTTATAATTAAATTTTCATCTGGAAGGTTTTTCAGGTCAAAAATGGAATTTTTGGTCAGAATCATAGCAGGGAGGAACACACAGGAAGCCAGGCTTTCAACTGAGCACAGCCAAGCCTCTTACATCCAGAGCACTTGGCTTAATTACGGAGCCAGCAGCTCACCTGCCATATGGCTGCTCCTTACCTGGTCTTGACCATTTTTGGCCATACTTTTCCAGCACCATTTCCTGGTTCTCCTTCCAGCCCCTCCCAGGAGCAGGAGGTGCAAAGCCATGGACAGAAAGCAATTGCTCACTGTACAATTGTATATTCCAGGAAGCATCCCCAAATGGGTGCTTGCCTCCAGGCCGGAGGAGCACAAAGGAGCAACCCCACTGCCAGCAGCAGCTCTCACCCACGCAACAGGATCTGGGAGAGGATGTCTGGCCATATCTGCCTTCCCCTCCATGTGCAGGAACACACCATATCAACAGAAAACACCTCTGGTAAGGGCACAAATGCACCTCCCTCCCCAGGAGGGTGTTATCTGCAGCACTGGAAGGAAGCAGGAGAGCCCAGCTGCTGGCAAGCCTTCCTACCCTCACAGCCTGATTCACCAGAACAGCCCGGCTGCTCTTTGCCACCACAGTGACTGTACACCAGAGCTGCAAGCCTGGCTTCACTGGCCAGTTTGTGACACTCTTGTGCCCACAGAGTGTTCACTAGTGAATAGCTGGAAGGGGCTGGTGGCCCCCTCCACAAGCTGCATACCTCAGCCAGGCTGCTGTAGCAGAGGATGTCACCCGCCCCACCACACAGCCTTGTCCTCTGTTCACCTTCAGGAGGGCAAATCAGAAGTGGCTCAGCTCAGCCAGCACAGTCTGAAACACTGTTAGGAGGGATTAAAATCACATGTGAGTGTGTGTGTATGTGTGGTTTCACAACACCTCCCTCTCCCCACCGCCAGCCACACCAGTTTCCTCAAAGAAAGGCAGAACAGTAGAGCATAGACCCAAAGTTATGCCGTGATGCATTAAAGCCTTGTTTTCCCACTGCTTAAAGAACTGACCCAGCCCCCTCAAATGTTCCCAGCATACTTGAATTGTGAGTCAGAGACCACAATGGAGATACTTGCCTAGCTTGACAAAGTTTAAGTATCTCCTGCCAAACAGCAATCACTGATTTTTTGCTCTGTCACTCATGAGTCCTGTTCCTGCTGCTCTAACCTCACAAAACACACTGCCTCATTGTGGAAGCCAGGATTAGTGTTTGGATGCTTACCTGTAGCATCTCCAACTTTTCATAATCCCCTTAATGAGGAGTGCTGCTAACAAACCAGATGGAAATTTGCAGGTATTGAAAGCTCATGTCTCTGTACCCACTGTGGAAGCAATAGAGCATGGAAAGAATAGTAATACTGAAAAGCAAGGCCAGGAAACACTTCATCTTTGCAGGCACAGTCTAACATTTAAAAGGAATAATAATTCAAGAACAAGATTTCCACAGACTGGTCTGGCACCTCACTTAGCAAAACACCCTAAGGCTTAGGAGTTAATATCTGATGGACCCTTCCTTGGGCTTCCTTTGGCATAGCTGAAGCGATTGCCTGCCATGAGTTAGCATCCAGAGTGGCAAAATAAGTTTTTACTCCTTCAGTTGCAGTGGCAAAAGGCCTGCAGCACTGAGCAGGGCTCCGTTTTCTTCCACGCCCCTGCTCCACCACGTGTCACCCAAACAGCTCATACAGCCCTGCTCAGGGCAAAAAGATTATTATTTTATTCACTGTAGGTCGTGCTCATTTCCTATTTGTTTATTTTCCTACACAATCCTGAGTGCAGTGCTAGAAACACATTTTCTTAATTAGCTTCCCCCCCACCCCTTTTTCTTCCATCAAAAGGCACAATTCTCACACAATCCAAGCACTTCTGGCAGAGAGGCACGAGGGCTGCAAGGAAACCCCCCAGTAACAGAGTGCAAGGCTTGATCTGCAGTGAGGAGAGCTGGCAGCCCTGCCCTGCACCTCAGCACACCAGCTGTTGCTCCAGTGGTGGAGCCACACTGGGAGGAGTTCAAGGACCAGCAGCTGAGAAAAAAAAAGTCAGACAGAACCAAACCCTCCAACGTTACATGAGGTTGAGGCTGTGTGTGTGCAAGGGTGTGCATTTGCTTTATTTTTCTTTTTTTCCCCACCACAACTAGACTTAGTATTTCTTCAGAGGATTCATGCTTGTACTTGTACCAAGAAATCATTCCCATTATCTCCCCCATCGCCTGTGCTGCAGCGCAGAGAGCAGCCTGCTGTTATCCATCCCTGCTGCCTGGGCTTTGGGACAGCTGGGCTGCAAGGCTGCAGAGATGGGGGAGTTTCCGGGCTCTGGGGTGCACAAGGATGGGAGAGATCATTTTGTGTGCTGCTAATCTCTCTCTGCAGGAGCGCTGGTTTTCGCCTCTGTAGCACCTGCCATGGGGCGCCTGGGGGTGGGACGCAGGAGCAGGAAGAAAAATAACTTCAAGCAAGATTTACTCCCTTCCTTATTAGTTAATGCTTGCCAAAAAAAAGTTATGCAGAGGCAGGGGGTTAAATAGGTCTGAGTGGACTTCACATAACTGATGTCAACATTACACTTTGACATCTCTCTCCTTTCAGGAAGGGGGAATCTTTGACTGAAGCTGTGTCCAAAGCCCTAGACAGAAACCCAGGAACTCTAGGATGTTCTTTTCCCAGTTCTGCCTCAGGCTTGACATTTCAAGACCCTGGTGTTTTGCTGACAAACCTGAGCCATGCTAAACTGAAGATAAAACACAGTGAGGGTTTCAAACCTCCCATTCCCCACCCCCTTCCCCAAGAACAGCACACATTGCTCCGAGCTGTGCACATGTACTGGCCTCTCCCAGCTTGGTCCTGGTGACAGGGTGATGCACGGCCCAGACCTGCACTCCCTGAACTCCCCACAGGCTCTCATCTAGCACAGAGAGACATTGGAGGTGTGTAACAGGGAACAAGGAAGAAAAAGAAGCTGTTTCACTGCGCAAGTAATACCGATCTTAATATGAATCTCTTCTGAGCTGAGAGAAAAACCCTGTTGTACGGTCACAGTAGGTTGGACCAGCTAGTGCAGGGGGAAGCAGAGCATATTTAGAGCACACTAGTCTGGACAATAAGCTTTGGAAACTGTTTCTGGAGGTTGGGCCAACCTCACAGTGCTGGCCCAGAAACATTTAACCCATGCTCGTCTCAAAAAAAGCATCTGGACTGCAATCTGAATGCAAGCAGCTTCTTCAGCTCTCCATCCTCAGAGGCAGTACAAGCAGATCAGGCAATTCAAGAGGCTCAAGCTGGCCCTGGTAAAGTCTCAGCACTCAGCTTGCTCCTTAAGCCAAAAATAAAGAATACATCATACATCAACCATTGCATATTCACCTGGTAAGTTTCTAATGCTGTTTGTCCGAGCAGTGGCTGCCACCAGTGGACACCACAGCCCTCTCCCTGGTTTCGTGCCACTGCCAAACCATCAGCTGGGCTGTGAGAGTGTCAGCTGCTGCTTGCATTACAAAATGTGGAACGGATGGACCCTGAAACCAGAGAAGCAGCAAACAAGGACTGCAGCAGAGCAGGACAGGCTGCTTACCAGAAGTACCTCCAGCACTTAGGAGATTACAGATTTTCTGGGCACTCAGAAAACCTACATAAGCACATGCATTTGCACAATGTGCAATGAACCACTGACTCTTTCTTTTGACAAGGGCATGTCGTGATGGGACAAGAGGTAATGCCTTTAAACTGAAAGTAGATTTAGATTAGATACTAGGAAGAAATTCTTTACTGTGAGCGTGGTGAGACACTGGAACAGGTTGTTCAGACAAGTTGTAGATGCTCCACTCCTGGAATTGGACAGGGTTTTGAGTAACCTGGTCTAGTGGAAGGTGTCCCTGCCCATGGCAGAGGGGCTTGGAACTTGATCTTTAAGGTCCTTCTAACCCAAGCCACTCTGTAATTCTATTACTGCACATGAGACTATAAGAGCACCATCTCCTCACATCTGACATTCAGACCTGAGGACTGCAGAGACCTAAAACAGGAGGTGCACCTCTCCCTTGCCCCTGCTAACTCACAGCAGTTGCAAGGGAGGCAGCAGCACATGTCCTCACTCCAACCTGCTGCTGGAATCACCAGCAATCCGCCAGGCTGTTACACTCTTACAAAAGGGCTTGGCAGAGCAGCTTCCCCAGCCAAGGCAAGGTTTGTATCAGGGGCTAAAGATCAAACTGTATCTATCTCTGAACACACCTTTGTTAGTTTTGGCTGCACCCTTTCAGGTATCACCTGCCTCCCCGGGCAAACACGTTCCTATCCCGGGCGCCACCGGCCTGCTGCACTCCTCCGAGGGCTGCATCCCCGCCAGGAACCTGTGTACCTACTGCATCCACAGCAGCAGCCAGGGAGGGAGAGCACCAGCACTAACGTGGCTGCAGCAAGGATGTTGCAGGGAGCAGAGGAAGGAGCTGGAAGCAGATTCATGGTCAGGCTGCTGCTTGGTTTTGCTGGAAACTGGAGTGGAAAACTGGCACCGGCATCCATCCACCCCAACAAACATTGCATTCATATGCAGAGCTACAGAGCAAACGATCTGTCAGTTGTTCATCTGGAGAACAGGTTTCACCAGCCTGGATTAAATGATTATGTTGCCACAGCATGTGCTTCTGGCTGCTCTTGGAGATAAAGGAAGTAAAGCACAAGGAGCCTTACAGGAGAGAGGCCTGACCCTGCAACCCAGCTCCCAACACCTTTATGCTTGAGGAAGGTTCAGACCAGCACAGAGCATGGGAGATGGGGAGCAAGTGTGTTCAAAAGGATGAATTTTGGTGCTGATGCGCTGAAATTACTAATGCAAGAAAACACCTCATTCAGTCAAGAACAGAAGGTGCACACTTTACCTCCAATTACTGCCTCCAGATGTGCACCAGACTGGCTGTATTTCTGAGCCTGCTGCTCCTCGTTCCCACAAAGCTGAAAGCAGAGGGAGTGCAGTTGGAGGTCTAACAGCACATGTGCAGCTCCACCAGAGCCTGCGTCCTGCCTCCACAAAACCCCCGTTGAGTGACTCCCTCAGGATGTAATTGCAGTCGACTTCATTCCAGGCCATGAGCATATGTCTGGCTACGGACATTACTGCAGGCACACAAGGAAAAAAAAAAAGAAACATAAAGCAGAAAGTGCAAGAAAACACTGGTAATCCCAGCCCAGTTAGGATAATGGGTGTTTTCCGCTGTAGAAAAAGGTTACTTTGCTACCTTTGGCGGCAGTCTGGCCAGCTTCCCTGCATTAGTCTCTTGCAAGGGACAAGAGAAAGGCTGGCACCAGCTTTGCAGACTCAAAACAAAAATATTGCACCAAACCCATGGGCCCCATAAACAACCCCTGAATCCCTATGGAGCCTACAACGGTAAAAAAGCAGAAGCCCAGAGAGCTAAAACAGCAATTTTAGGACTCTCACAGACTTCAGAGAGCCTTGAACCCTTGAACCAAGGAGCCCAAGGCATCTTTTTCCACTCTGTGGCCTTTGATAGGTTCACTCCCACCAAAGTTCACCCCATGCCCCATCTCTCAGGGGATGATGTGTCTGTGGTGGGTGCAGTGGGAGGTGCAGGGGAGCAGTCATAGCACAGTGTGGGCAGCAGGAGCTGGAGCCACCACCCTCTGCCCCCAGCATGTTTCACAAGATGAGCAGTAGCAGCACCACTTTTGCTTTCATATTTGCCTTTTTTTCACCCTCAGAGAGTGGATACCCATGCTCTGAGCATTGGGAGCTGTTACAAACACTGCTCCGGGGAGAAGTCCCTACAAATAGCCTGCAGCAAGCACCCAGCACCCAATGCTCCCAGCTCAAGCACCTGCAGGCTGGCAAACCCCTGAGCCATCCAAAGTAAGGTCTTATCAATGGGAAGTGCCAGCCAGGCCTAAGCAACCCTGAGCTGCCCTCCCCACCTCGAGTGGCCATGAAAACACACAGGATTTGTCCAGCTGGGATGGCTCCTGGTCAGGCATTTACGTTTATGGCTCATGGACAGGTTTTTAAAAATACATCCCAGTGCATGCACGGATGTGCTCCAAGATACACTTATATCCACAAGCACATGACCTAGGAGGTGGGTTAGAGCTGAAGTGACTCAGCCTCCCGGTTACAGGAACAAAATTAGCAACCACTCATAGACGTCTTATGTCTTAGATGGGGCTAGATGGCACTGTAAGTTAGTTAATGTCCCTTTGCCTCAGGAGATTTCACTTTGGCATTAAGGTCAGTGGAATACCAGGAAAGCTGGTGCTCCCTAGGGTATATTTTCCAGAGCTGGGCTAGTAATTCACACCAACAGCCTGATTCAACACATTTTCAAGGTACCTAGTTAGGAGCTGTGTCCAATATCTTAGTCATTCTCTGGAATTTACTTTTTTCTTTTTTTTTTTCTTTTTTTTTTTTTCAGAAATAATTCTTGGCTTGACAGCATTTAAACATATGTTTTCTCCAAATACTTGGCCTACATTTTCCCTTCTTTAATTTATCCCATTTCTCCTCATTAACCCCTGCCCCCCCACCCCCGTTGTTCCCATGCTGGATCCTTCTACCTCTCCCGGGAGAACAGTGATGAAATGACATTCGCCTCCCAGACCTCCTGGCACATCACCGTTTCTCTTCGGGATCAGCCCAGCGGGGCAAAGAGCCCTTTGGCCCGGAGCCCCTGAATCACTTAAAGATGCACAGCTGAAACGGAGCAGAGCAAAGAGGTGGAGGGAGGCGAGGACCGGCCTTGGAGGGACAGTGCCTGGCTGTATTCAGGTCACAGCATTCCGGTCCCACGGCCTCTGGCGTCTGCCTGAGCTGGTTGGGAGACGAACGAGTAAGGATCTGCCCTAATCTCACACCCAGACCTTCCAGAGCCTCTGCACTCCGGGAGCACGCTGTGGCTGATGGCACCGTGCCACCGCGAGGGAACGGCATCCACGTGGCTGGGGAGGAAGGGGGACGTGCAGTCCTGGCGCAGCACATCTGCCCCTGGGGCTGGGAAAGGGTGGCCACCTCTTTACCAGAGACCCTATCCGTGCATCTAGCACTCCGATGGGTATCTCTCTCCCATCAGTTAATAGAGGGAGCAACCCTTTAGGGGAAAGAAAAAAAAAAGGGCATACCAAACCCCCAAAATCCCCGAAACACACTCCCAGCACAGGATCCCATCAGCTCCCTGACCGCCTAGGTCATTCATGCCTGTGAATCGTTTCCTCAAGTAACAGATTAGTCACGTACATTTGCAAGGGCAGCGATTCTGCCAAATAGCTGAGGAGCAGGGCAGGAGAACAGCAGCCTGACAAAAACAGGCAGAGGAGGGGAGAGCAGAAACAAAACGTTTCTTCCTTTTCTCCCATGCCCCTTTGGTTTTCAACAGCCTTTGCATGCACAAGTTGCTGAACAGCTGCATCACGTGGCGGTGAAATCCGGGCGTTATCTGGCCAGAGACTTGGACAACTCTGTCTTTCCTTTTTCATCCCTGGGCTGGCAGAAGCATTGCCCAGCAGCCAGAGCACTGACAGCTTCTATAAGGTTGGAACCAAAAGTTTCCCATAGTAGGAGCAACGTTTGGCAGCTGGGAAAAGCTCTCAGTTGAGCTCCCATCTTGGGAGTGACTGACAAATGCCAGACCCCGGCAGGGCTGACATAGGCTCGGGGCTGCAAAGTGTCCCACTCAGAGGCAAGTCACTCAGAGAGGAAAACAAACAGGAAAAGGTCCCCAAAAGCTCCTGATTAGTGTTACTTAGGCTTACTGCAAACAGTTCCTTTCTTCTTCCAATAGCAGGCATGAAAAATCACCGCTGTCACTGGAGCAGCAGCGCGTGGAGCTGTGAGCAGGTCAGACTGCTCCTCTGTGCTGTGCATGCTCTGTCAAACTGCCCCTGCCCCAACAGCCTGCCAGCCACAAATGGCCTGGTAGGTAACAAAGAGGGAGATTCAAAGCAAGAACACCTGAGTGATCCAGTAACAGGGGGAAAAAAAAATGCAGGCTGTTTCGGGTCATATGAATTGTGTGTACATTCCCAGACACTCAGTGTCTGTCCCTTGTAGTTCATGCTAAATGGGCAGCCTGGCCTGGAGAAACTGTAAGGAGGGGAAAAGCAGACAAGTGCCTGGAGGAAAGCTGATGAGCTGGTTTTCAAGACAAGCGTTACTACTGCAATAAGAGATAGGGACACATGTAGGCGTTCCCTGTCTGGGTAATAAATAACAGCTACAAAACTCTTATTAACCTCTGTAAAACATGCTGATTCTGTCAGCCCATCCATCATGAACCTATCTGTTACTGTGGTACTCACTTCAGCCGTCCCAGAGAAAGACAGAAAACACAGTAGGCCGGCCACAGCATCCCACATTCCAAAGGGAGTCACAATTGCAAAGGATGCATCCTTGTTGTCATAAAAATGATGCTCCCTTCTTGTATCCTCTGCCTTAGGGGGCAGCACTGAAAAAGGAGACTAAAACACAAACATCACTTTTGAGACAGGAACTTCTCCATAACACAAAATAAAGGAACAAAAAAAAGATTACCTCAGGAATCTTCTACCTTTCCTTCCTAGGAGCAAGCAGCCCTGGGGCTTGGCCTGAGCATCTGGCCTGTTGAATTCACTTGCAGTCCAAAGAAAGCCTGGCCCCATTCATCAGCAGGGATGGGAAGCGCCAAGTCTCTTCTCCTCTCACCATCCCACTTCCTGGAGGGGAATTCAAGGAACAAGTGACCTGGTAGTGCTGAGAGGAGTTCTGTCCCATGTACTGCCGGGCTTCTCACACTGCCCCATCTCAGAAGTAGCATGGGGAGGAGGGGGAAATGCATAAATCAGAGCTCTGATACTTGCCACTACACCAGGACATAGATTAGACTACTCAATCATTTTAATTGCTATCCAACAATAATAATCTATTTAGGTGATTTACTCTAAAGCATAGCACTTTGGTATGTTTATAATGCTAATTGGGAAGGTCCTGAACCAAACAGCCACCCTGGGTAGCAAAGATGTGTATTTGGGGAGATTTATTTGTTTAGCTGTTTTCAGAACTTCACTAGAACACTGTGATTGATTCAACATATATATTTTTGTCTATTTACTTGTCAATCTCATGTATTTGGCAGACATAAAAAAATGCAGAGCAGTAACCAAAATTACACACACTTCCCAAGCAACACAGGGTTATTCTTCCATGACTTGTTTCTGCCCTGCATATTTAATTTTGTACTCCTGTGAGGACTTGGGTGCTCAGGAAGAATGCCACTTTTAGAATTACCAGACCTAAGCAGTTGCAGTAGTATGTCAAGACCTGAGGAGAGCCAATGGTTTTACTAGGTCATCAGTTAACCCACATGGCCAGGAGTGCAGGTGTGAAAGTGATAATCCACCTCCAAGACAGATCCCAGCATGCCTCCATGGGAGTTTTGTGCTTCACAGAGGCACTTTGCTCTCCCTTCAGAAAGATGGTACATCAGAAAAAGTTCCTCCTGCTTTACCTGCACTGTTAGCATCTGTGTTATTGCAGGTAGGCACTGGGAAGGATGTGTTGGGTATGCAGAAGCTGTTACCTACCCTATACTGAGCAAAACCACAGGGGAAAAGATGGTGCAGCCTCTGCTCTGGCTGTGTTTATCCTACATGTCAATAAACAATAAAAGCAGGGCACTGAAAAATAAACCTCACTGCTTCAAAAAGCCCCCAGAAGAGTTTCTTCATTGGTATCATATTTTTTGTTTCTTTCTGATTTTTTTTTTTACTGTTGAAGTTGACATCTCTTTCCTCTTGCTGAACCAGCATTTCCTGACAGCAAACCATGGTCAGAAATTTTCCATTCAGCCCTGAAGCATGTTTCAACATTTGGTGCTTGTGCATGCTTATGAAAAGAGGTTAATGTCAATCTCAGAAAATTATCTACAGGATGTTCAAAAGGGTACCAACAGTGAGGAGCAGCACCTGCATTTGGGGAAGTCCAGACACTCTCTCACTTCTTTGCCTCGGGGTTGGGGTCAGCTCTCCTCTGCTCTCTTACATTTGTAATGGTGATCCTCCTTTGCATGTTTACTGCCCAACTGACCTGTCACTTGGAAAAAATCCTTCCATGGGGAACACTCTTTTGTGACACAGCACATCCCCTTCCAAACACCCTGGGGACATTCTGATGGTATTAAAACCAAACATCTTGGAAAAGAGCAGTGCTCTCCCAATAAACAGCAGTGAAGTCAGGCCTCAGAAGGCAAACAAGCAAGGCAGGAGCTTGTGGGAGGAGATGGTAATAAATACAATAGTCAGCTTCTTAATCACCATCCCCAGTGCCTGATAACCATTACCTTGTTTCAGCTGCCCTCTGCATAACAGTGACAGGACAGCCCTCCACATTTGGAGGACTTTACCCAGCAAAATCTTCTCAGGGATGAACAAGCACTGAAGTGTAAACACACCCAAGAACTTTTAAAGGTTAGTAAAGGAAAATCTCTTATGCTGTGAGAGCCATCAGACATGGGGCAGCCTGGGTACAGCAGCCTCCAGTCTGCAGCAGTTGCACACAGCAACCCCATCAGTCAGGAGGCTTTTTTGGGAGCAGGGGTGGACACAGTGAAAACCAGCCTGTCCTTACTCAGAACTCTTGCCTGCAGGGCACTCAAGCCAAAGCTGTCTTAATGTGCTTTTAAAAGAAGGCAAATGACAAGCAAGGCATCATTTCCTTCAAAGCCCAGCACTTCTCCTCCACTGAGACATCCAGAGCTGCTATCGTCAGCTGAAGGGGCAATAACTTCACCAGGAGGCGAAGCTGGTTTATGAGGGGGAGGAGGAAGAGTTAAACCAAACTCATCAACCCACCCAGTGCCATCAGCCAGCAGCTCTGAGCTCTGAGACACAACATCCCAGCAGCACGCCCAAGAGAGGATGTGTCCTAAAGGACACAGTTGATTCATCATCCCGCTCAGGAATCTCGGGCAGTTTCAGCTGCAGAGGCCTGACCTGCTTGGCAGCCAGCCGGCCGGCATCAGCTGCCTCCTGGAAAAGGGAAAGAAAAAATAAAAAGCTTTGAAACGACAGAGTGGGCAGAGGAATGGGGAGTAGGGGAAAGGAGGGAGTGTGGGGGGAGAGGTGGCCTTGCAGGCTCTGGTTGAGTAAGAGGCTAATTCCCCCCCCCCACTCCCTGACCACGACTCCATCTAATTACCCTGTTTCCTCTGAGCTGATTGGAAAGTGGCCTTGTGTCTGGAAAAGGCAGTAAGCATCTTACATGCATCTGTTCCACCTAATCCCTAATAACTAGTGCCTGTGTGTTCCGGGAGAGGAGGAGGAGGAGGTGGGGGAGGACAGGCAGGGAAGGGCCAGGAAGGGTTTCCCATGTAGGCTGCCATGTGGCAGAGGGCAGGGCGGCTTTGTGGCCTGGGCTGGGGGCTTTCAGGGAACTAACATTGTTCCTCTTCCGCCTGTTTCACAATCTGGAGGCCCTTTCCTCCTTCCCCTTGCAATAATAACAAATTTTATTAAAAAAAAAAAAAAAAAAAAAAGAAAAAAAAAAGAAAAGAGAGAGGCCTGTAGCCTGGGAATAAGGACACATTTTGCTGAGCCTCGCTGCAGTTGGGATCTGTTTAAGCCACTCATTTTCCCCTTGCCCTAATCCTGCATTATCCTTTAGGCATGACGTTCAATTCCTGAAGGGGGGTGGGAAGTGCTCTCCAGGGCCCTGCCTGGTTTGCCCAGGAATTTGGATTGCACTTTTTATGTGCAGCTCCGGGAAGGGGCAGAGGGACAATTACGCAGCCCTTTAGTAGCCAGGCAGGCACATTTTCAGCGAGCTCTTCCTAGTGGGAGCTAATTCAACTCGAGAAGAGCACAGGGATAAACATCTCCATTTGCCAGTAAAAGGATTGTCACATCTGGAATTTACACAAGTTACGAGGAGCCAGGAGCCACTATTTCGTTTCACTTGCATGGCGTCATAAAGCATGTTAGCACTTTAAAAGTGTTGCGGTGCAGATGGATGCAGGACAAGGACAACAACTCCCACTGCCCTGCCATGCCCCCGCCCTCCCCTGCCACCATCGGGGGACACCAGACCCAGCCCTGCATCTTGCTCAATGCCCTCAACTTTGCTCCAGCCCCTGGGAAGGGAGGCTTTTGGCCTCCAACGCTGCCAGCTGCCTTCTCTTCTCCACGTTACAGTCCCAGGAGTCTGGGAGAGGGACCTGCTATGTCCCCTGCATACCTCACAGGGAGTGCCAGCCTTCCCCTCAGGCTCAGCCCACATGGGATCGCTTTAAACCAGTTTCAAAAGGGTTGGCTGTGCCTCTGTGGGCTGTTTATTTCCAAGAGCTTTCCACATTTATCCAGCCAGTTTTCCACTGTTTTGCTTTTGGATTTTTGCAGTTGCAAGATTTGAGCACTCCTCTTTGCAAGAGCCTCCTCGCTCATCCCTCAGCACACTAATGGTGCCAGAGGTGGTAACGGGCCCTGTGGGCTGACTTCCCATAGGGAGCCCCTGTCCTCACCCCAACAAAAACACTGGGAAGCATCCTGAAAAGAGCAATGGGTACAGGCATCCACAGACTGGACCCATCCCATCCAGTACCAGTGGACATAAAAATTAAGGGGAAGAAGATGAAGTCAATGGCCTTTTGACCTTTGGCACTTCTCATCTGCACACAGGCCTTAAGGATGAGCAAGGCAAAACCCAACAGTCCATAATTCCCAGTTTGTTTTTTCTGTCACTTTGTCGCGTGGAGCAGTGGTTACCCAAGAAATGTGCTCCCTGCTGATTTTCATGAGGGACCTAGCCAGACTGGGTGGGAAAACCAGAACAAGCACAAAAGTCATCTCATGGCCTGCCATGCTGTTTGTGAAACACCATGCAGAGGTAAAGGCCTTCAGGTTACCGTGTGGAAACCCAGCTGTGATTTACACGTCCTCCTCATCTTCCCTCCAAGGAACGAAGGTCTGCCTTGGGGAGGCTCACTTTACCCTGCGGAGGACTGGCAGCATCACTGCTCACTTCGCTGCTTTCTGGCAGGGCACAATCCCAGCTTTTGTGAGTCATCCACCCAGCCCATGCAGTATGGGATCCACAGCCTGGAGTCCCACCAGTGCTCACACAAGCCTGTTGGGGAGCAAACCTCATGCTAGGTTCGGCTGCCCTGCAGTGGAATACACAGCAGTAGCTGTGCAAGGGTGATGGGAGATGGGGAGAGTTGGCTGCCTCCTGCTTGAGCTCTCGTGACTGACCAGAAAAGTGAAGTGAAAGAGCACAGTGGGAAGCTGCAAGGTCACACTTTGCTTCTAGTGTTGTCCAGATCCTTCTGCAGAGCCTTCCTACCCTCCACATGCATAATTCATCCCAAGTCGCTCTAACTAAACCTAAAGCACCTTGAAGTAAGTTAGTGCAACTTTCCCATGAGTGCAGGCTCCTGACACTGTAAGATTAGCAGCTGAAAGAAAAAAAAACAACGCTTTAAAGTGTCTTCAAAACCTCCATCTTTAAGTAACAGATAAGTGGCATAAACACTCAAAGTAATGTGCCCACAACCACAGGCAGTTTTCTGTTAATTCAGACTGAAGTACTCTGAAAAGGGAGATCACCTTCCTCCCAAGCTGCAAAGATGACTTCAGGGAGGAGCTGTGACCACAGGTGTCCCTGTAGCACAGACTTGCCTGAATGTGTGAGGGTTGGCATGGAATATAAACAGTAGCAAGCAGATGGTGTTTTAGGAGGAGAAAATATCAAATTTATGGCCAGAGGTTGTGCTTACAGTTACAACTGCAGCCTCACCATGTCCTCCTCAATATTCCTGCCAGCCATGCCACAATGGCTCCAGGCCTCTAAACAACACCTTTTCCACAGCCTGGTCATTGCACCCTCGTGAAAAAAAAATCCAAACAGGCCAACCTGCTCCTCAGAAGACACACTGCCATGAACTCTGCTCCCCAGCTACATCTCCAAATGACAGGGGCTGCAGAGGGGGAAGAAGAAAGAAAATGTGGCTCAAACAGATTTCCTCTATTAAAGAGTCAGCACAGGAGGAGATTTACTTGCACCAGAGTGCAAAAGACTGCCAAAACTTACCTAGCTTTTATTTACAGAGCTGGGAGGAGAGCAGGGAGGTATGGCCACCTAGGCTTCCCTCAGTTAGTGCAGAGCAAGTTGAGGAGCTGTGTCTCACAGTTCTGTGCCGTACATAGAGAATGTCAATCAGTCCCCCAATATCTTGTATTCTTTGAGATCCCTTTCAAAGCCTATTTAAGGGTATCTAAAACAATATAGGTGTTTGCATGACAAATTCCACAAGCTGCATACACAGACATGGTGTATTTCAATAGTGCTAAAGAAATAAATTCACTCTATCCTGCTTCATGCTCTGCATATGGCACCATGCTCCCAGCCTAGAAGGAAATAATACAATCACTGTATTGTATGATATGGGTTAGAATGAAGTGGCTATTTTCTACTGTGCTTTCACTAATGTCCTGTCTTTCCAGGATAAAACCTTTGTTTTTGGGGATACTGAGCAGATTTATTCTGACACCCATTCTCTGGGGAAAGTCTGCAGCTTCTCAAAGATGGGTCATGGACACAGCATCTTCATGGTCACAACCCACTGCGCACTCATTGTCACCCAACCCAGCTGAGCTAATTAATCCTCAATAGTAATGGCTTGTTTTAATTGTCTGAACTCTGTTAAGGCAGGACCAAGTGTCCTTAACTCCTCTAATTCTAGGAGCTGGATTTTCAGCTCACTTCATGTCTTGGTTTTTTCTTTCACTCTTGCACTGTCTTTGCCCTTAATCACATACCACAGACCACACCTTGGGAAAACCCATATCTTCAGGCCCCTGTCCTGGCCCAGGAAAAGCTGATTTTAAATGGAAGATGACCCTACTTTGAAGGTGTCCCTTCCATCCAAAATGTCTCTGAGATAGAGGTATTATACTACTTGAGTGGGGATAAGCAGAGTTGAAGCTGTGTGAAGCTGGGTTGACCCAGAGCATGGCCAGGGCACTCAGCTCCCCTGGGAGGAGATGCCTGGCTGGGGACCAATGCCTGTCCAGAGATGGTCTCCTTTGGGGCTGTTGATACTCAGCAATGAGTATAAAATAATGTCACATGAATGGGCTTGGGGGCTGAGTGACCACTCCTGAAAATCTGAGCCAGGAGCACTCACCCAGGGATAAGTAGTGAGTGAACTGGCAGAAGCACAAGCCTTCATTCTCCTTCTTGCTGGATCTCTCCTTTAGCTACAGGCTCCATGGTAAAAACGTAGCTGCTGCAACTTTATTTAACAATTATGTCACCATTAGATTTCAGAAAGCACCTGCAGAATCCAGTTAACTTACCACACCAAAAAAAACCAAGAAAAAACAAGGTACTTCAGATGAAAAGATAAAATGATGACATTGTTTTCAAGGGTGAAGCCAGTTTGTAATTAAATATAACCCTCTATTTGTGCTATTAACCAAACTTTACTGGAAATCCTTGAGAACTTTACTTAATACACTTTAATGATAAAATGTAAATAAGGCATTTTTAAAGCAGGTAACAAACTTCTTTTGCAAACAATAGAAGGTCTTTTGCCCACACCACCAATGTTACAGGTGATCCAGCTGAGGGGCTGAGTGGACACAAATTGTACACTTTTCCCTTTTTATATGAACTTGTGTAAATCAGGACCAATTCAACTGGTCATTGAGCATAGGCAAAACACAGGGATTTGCTGTGGCTATAGCCTATTCAACTATGGGTTTGTATTTAAATATTTTTACAGTATCTTTTACATTGGTGCTTGGGGACTCCCAGGTAGTCAGAGATGCAATTAGATAAAAGAGCCTATTTGACTTTTCCTCCTTATTCCTTCCTGCCTTGCTTTTGTGGGTTTACAGCACAATCTTTCGACTAATTAAACACATTTGAATATTCTGTTGCGTGTGCAATGAATGTATAATTAGACTCAAGAGAAGGATTATGTGCTTTTGAGCTGACACTAACACTTCAGCATAAAGGTACCCCAGGCACCACTAAATGTAACCTATGAGCTCCTGCTAATAGCACGCTGCCTCTGATCTCCAGAGGATTATCTTACTCTGGAGCTCTTATAGGAGCTGTATACTGAAAGGGGCCTGAAACAGATACCCTGTAATTTGCATCCCTGCTTAGTCCCTCCGTGAGGAAAGGCGGCCTTTGCTCCAAATTGTAAGTGTTTCTTTCCTTCTCTGCTTTTCAGGTCTGAAGTTAAGGCACATGATCTTCAGGGTGCAGAAACCTGTAAGAAACTTCTGGGTGGTTTCAGGGAAGAAAGTGTATTTTTTTTTTTGCCTTTTTTTTTAAATTCAGGACTACTTTTTTCCCCTATAAACACAGAGAAACCTCTTAAATAAATTATACTAGGCAAAACCCCATCTCTCTGCTCCAAATTAAAGATATCTGCTGCTTTATCCTCACCAAGCACTACGTCCTAGTGCTATTATTTACTATACCTCATAAATATCAGTCCTTTTCCTTTCCTCTACTTGGCACTTTTCCCATCAATTTTACGCTGCTGTGCTTTGTTTTTGTTGTTGTTTTTTAACAGAGATTACCCTCCCAGCCACCACATGATAGTGATTTTTTTTCCCCATTTTGTGGTTGGACCAGCTCAGACAACTAGATAAATATTGTGGGGAGCTGACCCATAAATATCGGGTTTGCCTGTATTTTTTCAGAGAGATCTTTATTTTCTTAAGTTGTAGGTGGTCTCCTTAAGACAGCAGGGAGACAAACCTGGTGTAGTGAAAGGAGGGGAAAAAGAAGAAGCAGAAAAATCCCCTTAGGATGTTTCCTGTGGTAAAACAGAGTAAAGATTTTCAGAAACAGTAAGAAATATTTTAAGGCAGCTCCAGAAAAATTCAAATCCAAGTCTTCTGTGGGGTTCAGTGAACTCTGCACATTGTGCCTTTCCTCCAAAACCCGAAGCCAGACAACTTGAACCTGATTTTGGAGTGAGTAATGGGGACCCTGGCATTTCTGTACCCTTTGGCAGTTGTGAAGAGGGTTGTGTGGGTTTTTTTAAGATTTTTCCTCAGAGTAAAGGTTGCTTAAACAAACAGTGGGCTTGCTACTGAAAATCAGCCCCTATCAACTCTCATCAGCCACAGATCCAGATGAGGGGCAAAGCTCCTTGACCAGCAGTATGGCTTTAGAGTAAGCAATCTGCAAATTTCCTCTTATCTGAAAAAGAAAATGATACCTGGACAGGCCAGAGATAACAACAGGCGTGCAGCCTCGATGTCAGCAATACCTGTGACATTGCTGGATTACCCTCGGGTTAGCGTGGCAAATCACACCGAGCCACTGCAGTTCAGTCACTCTTCCGTAGGGCCAGCCCCCTTAAAAAACTTCCTCCAGCAGGAGGCTGGCTTACATTTGTTGTTGTTGTTTACACTGTCAATAGGACGTGTCCTCTGCCGGCACTGAGGAGAGCCGTACCAGAGAAGATGTAGGACCTGTGTCAGTGTATTTGATCCCTGGATTTCATCACATATAACTTCACTGCAACTGCTTTGCTTTGCCCCTTGCTCAACAACCAAGAGGTACCCTGACTTCAGAGCTTTGTATCTGTGCCCAAACTTCAAGGCTGACATACCTCAACATTGAGAATAAAGTGAAAATCTCCTTTACTGTTCCAAGAGCATGCAGTTTGGAAAGATCAGGGATGAAGCAGGTGCTCAGCATTGTGTGCTGGTCCCAGCTTATGGTGGCCGACTCCAAACAAAGCTGCTCCTCTCCCTGGGTAGTCAGGTTGGCCCCACTGATACCCACTGATACCCTTCTGCAGCCATGGTGGAGCTGCTCCATGCCACTCACTGTGCTCTGCTTGTGAGGCCTTCAGGGTTGCAGGTTCCTGACACAGGGCATCTCCTGGGACCTTTCTTCATTTCTCTCAAAGCCCTTTTCTATTGGGAAGGAAACCCCAAAGTGTCTGCCTATTCACATGGAAACATACCCCGTATCTCAGTTGGAGCTGCTGAGGCAGATTGCTAAATTTAATTACCAGTTCCAAGGGCTGAGACAGTGAATGACAGGTCAATTCATGCAGTGAGCTAGCAAAGATTGCTGATAAGTGCTTTCTAATTGAAAGGATGATAAAACAACTATTAGTCACTGAGGAGCTTGAAGAATGAGTTAGTCCTGGGGTTTTTTACACTATGAAGAGCAAGAAGTGCTAATCTCATCAGCACTCTGTTGTCATTTCCTACCAGCCTAGTCACTCAAAAGGTCCAGGAGGGATCATGAGTGACATTGCAGAGGGCTGACCAGTCACTGCTCACTCAGTCCTGTTAAGGAGATTGAATAGCATTAGCATTGAATAGCATTGAATCATTAGCAATGTGGATAAAGTCTATTGGACTCTGGAAAGCACCAGACATTTCTGTGAAGGGAAAAACCAAAGAACAAAAAATAACCTCTTGTAAACAGCTCCCTTGGGAAACCAGTTATGTTAACAACACGATGTAGCCTTCACAGAGCACCTTTCAGCCCAAAGTGTAAGATGGAGGCTGTGCCATCAGAGGTCCAGGTAGTCGAGGCCCCGCTCCAGCAGCAGCAATGATCTGCTGCATACAAGCGGTTTGAAACTTGGAGGCTGAACTTTGCCCTAGAAAAACCTCTACATGGGCACATGTACCTGTTTGTCACTCAGGCATCAGGACAGTCACTCTGGCACAGCAGGGCACAGCAGTCACGCAGGATGAGAAATGCTCTTAGGTTGTCAGTAGAGCTGTGCTGCAAAAGCCCTGGGCCTAGACATGACCCAAAAGTTACTTTCTGCTGCATTAAGTGACACAACACTGGGTGCTGAGAAGGCAGGCAAACAGCAACCACCCATTAGCAGGAACCTCTGCTGCCTTGTTTCCACACTGCAACCCTGGATGATTTTTTTTTCTGCTGCTTCTCTTTCCTTTCCTCCTCTTTTACCAGTCTTTCTAGACCAGGAGATGTTCAGAGTGAGACTGACAGTGTACTTGCTCTGTGCCTAACATGAAGGGCTACAGCCCTGGCTTAAGGCTCTGGGTACTGTTGTCACATGGATAATCACCCAGGACACTTGCACACACCATATTGCTGAAATGGTAGCCATGTTAGAGGTGAGCTTGGGACATGGCCAGGTGACACAGGCCACAGGACATGTATAAAGTGAGGTTTTGCCAAAGGCAAAAGGTCAAGGCATTTTTGCACCCTTAAAAAGCAGACCTCACTTCCTGTGTTAGGACATGCCTTACTTTCCCCTTTCTGCCCCACCAACATCCACACAGAGTTGTCACCACATGGTATTTAGTATCTGCAGTGGGAAGCCCAACATTTTCCAGGAGGTTGCAGCACTCCCAAAACTGTGTTTTCCATGTTTAACTAGTGACAGATTTGCTGTCTTTCCATCAAAAATTGTGTAAATTCTTTCTACAAAGAGGACCATTTTGCATGGAAAACAATGTGCCTGGCTGGTGGATCTGACTAGATATTGACATGAGGGTACAGAGACCATATTTACACTAACTAGTGTGTGAAAGTAGTCCAGTGATGGCATGATAACTGTGCTTCTATTTATGGATTCAATGAGTTTGTAAATAATTCCAGATCCCCAGACTCTTGGAAGTGCAGATCAGTCTTGATCAGCTCATTCTTGTTGTGCTCAGTATGCTTTGCCTCAAGTCAAAAGCCCCTGGCTATGGACAGACACCTTCTTCACAGTCAGATGTGCAGGTAGGTATTTTGACAGACCTGCATGAGACAAGTCAGATCACCAGCTCTGCCAGTAAAATATTAGAGATGTAACTTGCAAAGGAGGGACAGGGCAAAACATTCTTCCAGCAACTGTGTCCAAAAGGTATTTCAGCCAGGAGTATAGTGACTACAATATTATATTAACATTTAAACCAATGAAGGTCACCTTGGGCCACTCACTTTACACCACATCTCAGACTTGATCTCCATACACTCTCCATCTTATAATTATGTATCAAATATAGTTATGCATATATAAGTATGCTTCAAATATATATTGGTTTAGTTTATGTAGTCTCTAAGAGTGCTACCCCTGTTGCACAGGCACCTATATTGGTATAAAACTTTTCTTTACTAAGTAAAATATATTCCTATAATATATTTATTTATGGATTTTTTAAAAAAATATTTGTTTATACTTACATAAATATTTCTAACTTAGGGATAAGCTGTGCCACTCTACATCCATACAAATTACTATGTGTCCATTCTCACTGCAAGCTTTTCTACTGGTGTTTGGAAAAGTGCACCTGCTGAAGCAGCTCAGTCCATGGCTGTGGTGGCTATAAAGTTTCATATTCCTCCCAATAAAGGCTCCCCCACCATTTTCACACGTGCTGTGCAATAAAAGAAACATATCTCAATGCCACAGAAGCTTTTCTCCTTCACTCCATGTTCTCATCATCAGTGAACATCCTTTGGATCAAAGATTGTTGTTTGATCCCAGGAAAAGGTTAACAGTGTCGGCAGTGCTTAGGCAGCTGCTCCAAATGGCCCACCTAGGGGTGCACTACAAATCAGATCACACAACACATCCCCCTTTTTTTTAATAAAAACATATTTAATTTTTCAGGGTCTTTTTTTTCTTGAAACATTTTTTCAAGCCAGCTGCAGCTGCATCCTCCATCTCCTCAAGCCACAGCCTGAATTAGTATCCATTTAAATTACTAAGACAGATATCCCAAGTTTTATGTTTCATGCTTACAGCCAAGCTGAGCAGATGTGATGCATGTTTACAAATGCAGAGACATTTTGGGAGTTGCCCTGTTTGATGTCTGGACTTGTTTTGTACACACTCCTCATATTGCTGAGAGTTCTTGGAGGAGGATCCTTCCATGGTGACTTTACTAAATGAAATAAAATTAAGCCTCCTTCTGTTTAAGTCAAAGAGAACTTGGCTTAAAGCTTTTTTTCTTCCTTTTTTCCAGTTGCAAGATATCTCTTTAGCCTATATCTAACTGTGTCATCAGTAATTAGGCATGTGAAGGAAATCAATCTCAACAGGGATGTAAGATTCAAAACCTGCCAGTAAGCAGTAGATAACAACTCTTTTTAAGCACAAGCTCTTCAAAATTATGCTTATTAGTGGAATACAGTTTCTGAGTCAAACTCCCAGATAACCTAACAATAATTAATTTTGTTGGAAAGAATAAGCCTGAACTGTTGTGCTGACCATAGGAATACAAACCACTAAGATAAAGCCTGGACAGAGTTCCTCTAGGCTGGGAAGTATGAACAGCAGTGTGACAATTGTGAGGAGGGACAGCAATGTAAGAAGCAAACATACCAACAAAACCCAAAAAAACCCTCCTAACAGAAATTTAGGCCTTACTGTCAGCCAGAAAGGAACTCTGTTCCCATTAGCCTGGAGATTCACAGTGTCCTGACCAGGTACAAATCACAAGGACCACTTTGGGGGAATTTGTTTTCTCCAGCAATTGTTTGCATCAAAAAGTTTTCTCTGATAGTTACTGGAGCTAAGATTTCTCACCCAAGCAGACAGGAAAACAAGGGAAAGCATGGATATTTTGTGTACTATTTATACATGTACTTCCATATCTGTGTACACACACAAACATGCAAACGCTGAGAAGGTCAAATGTGGAGCTGAAAAGAGGCAGTGTCCCTTCTCTGGTTAAATGTCTGCACACATAACATCAGGTTCAAACACTGAGGTGATGTAAACTGGAAATGCTTTGTATAAGTCAATAGGGCTAGGCCATTTGATGTTCATCCAAAATATCTTCTCTAAGTATGTAGGCAGGCCATGCCCTAAATCTGAGCAGATCCCCTGGGTCAGAGGTAATTTACAAATAATCAATTTTACTCTTTTTTTCCTTCCACCTGGAGCTTATTAATCCATAAAATTCTGAAACAATGAAAACCCACTGCAGTGTATTATTAGATTTTGAAAAGTCCTGCATTCAACAGTTGGAGTTGGAGTTACTTCCAGGAGTTAGATCAACCAAGTTGCTCTAGCAACACAGTTCTTGAGATGCAGTCAGCAAACCAAAACTACAAAAACAAAGAACCCACAAATCAAGCCCACAAGGACAGGCAGCTAGTTCCATTGCTTCTGACAGCAAGGTAGTTTAAGCCCTGCTTTCATTTGGCCATGTGTGTCCTTAGTGATTTTGAAACTGGGAAGGACCTATTAGATATGTTGAATTGGGGTACTGCCAGTAGCTATTGCTTTCAAGACCTTTACACAGTGAGATGGGAAGAATGTGTCCATGAAATAGATACTGGACCCTGTGTGTTTGTGCATGTGTGCATCAACTTCAGAAGGAAAAAGGCCTGAATGAGTTAGATCTGTAAACTTAGCTCCCTTTGGGAAAACTCCTCCTCCAGAAACCTTCTACTTTTTCAGAAAACACACATTCTTATTATTCCAGCTCTCTCATATATTTTATAATTCTGACATGCAGTGAGATCAGTGTCTACATTGGCATGAAGGACTCCTGCAATTATGGCACAAATGAGGAATAAAATATCAAGACTGCTTCACAGATACACAAACTGATGTGTGGGAAGGTTTAACATGCTGCTTAACATTCACAAGTAAGAGTGCAGGTGTACCCAGATACATCTCTATTTGCTTTTATAGTTTTCACTTAAAGACTTCATTTAGTCAAAATTCTTCTATATCACTTGGAAGGAGGCACTTGGAAGACACTTGGAAGTTGAAAGGACGTGACAACACTTTGCCTGTCTGTTTCCATCTTGCATCCATACCCTGTGATTTCAATTCCACCTCCACATTGGGCTGAAGAGGAAGATAAACCAGCTGCCACTCCAGAGCATCACTCTGATAGGGAGGCGAAGACATTTGTGGATGAAGAGCAGCTCAGAGGACACAAAGCTGACCACTGGTCATGCTGCATTGCTTGCTGCACCCCTTGACTCTGTGCCACTTCCAGACGTGCCTTGTAGCAGGCTCCATGAGCCCTTTTATCAGCCCTGACCCCCAGGAATTGCCTGTCTTTGTGGTTTTAGAGCTCCCTACTCACTCCACAGCTGGTAATGGAAGCAGCCCAGCATCTGGAACAATTGACAAGTCCTTATTGCCTCCCACAGAGTGGGGTGTGCCTTCCCATCCATTTGCTCTCTGGACCAGGGGTGTGGGAGGGGACAGGGGTCCTTCTGCACATGGCAGCCGTGGCAGCCGAGCTCAGCTGGGAGGCGCCTGCAGCTCCCAGGTTCAACCCCTCCACGTCCAGCAACTGGAATTTCTCAGATGAATGCTCCTGCCCTGGAACTCACTCCCCTTGGCAGCTGCTCAGACCTTGAGTCTAATAACCTTCAGGGCACCATACAAACTTCATTCATTTTGTTTAACCTTTGATTAACTGGGTTTCTTCTACAATTTTCTCTGGGATTGAGGCCTCCATGGCAAACAGGAGTGAGAATCAAACTTCTTAAGTATTTCTGCTAAAGACAGCAGGGCAACAAGGTACCCCAGGCTATCTAAACCAAAAAACAGTACTGAAATGTGTACAAGAAAACAACCTTAACATTGATAAACCTAAAAACACTGTCTGTAAAGAGTTGACTGCCTCTGCTTGTCTCTTTGGCGAAGAAAACATTTCAGACACAGAGGAGGGATATAGCAAAGGGCCAAAATAAAATGCAGAATTAATCTCTTTTTTTCTTTAATTTGTAAAAACACCTGCTGTGCTAAGGATGCAAGAAAAAAAATTTCTTTCCTCTCTGAGCAAATGCTAGAGCTGCTGCAGAGCCATTTTGCAATTATGAATACAAAAGCAGGTGGTTTATCTGGTAGTCAAGCTGTGGGTATGATGAAAGTCGGAAGACTGTGGTGCTGGCATACGCATGATTGCCTGTGCTGTAGCTCACCCAGTCTCTCTTTATTTTCCATGTCATGATTTTGTCATGAAGATTCTGAACCCCTTGCCTGTGGTTTCAGATCATCTCCTGCCTCAAGTGAAGGGACTGCCTCAGGGAAAGACAGCCTAGCTAAAGGCTCACGGCCTAGTTGCCAGGATGAAGTAGGGGAGGGGAGAGGTTTAAAGGATTTTAAAGTGTTCCCTGTAATTTGACAATTATTAATCATGTTCCAGCTCTCTTAGTGCCTCCAGCTCCTTCATAACTTGGTATGTACCTGCAGAATTCCAAGGGCTTCTATGGAGCTGCATAAGGTGAAAAGAAAAAACCCTGAGTTGTTCCCAAAGCACTTCAGAAATTATTGGTGTGATTGTGGTGTTGAGGTTTGTTGAGCTTTTTCAAAAATCCTAACAATTTCTGTGGCCCAAAGCAGGGTAGAGCTGACTTTCAGAGTCAGCATGGTTGGAGCACGTTGCATTTCCTCAAAGATAAGAGAGAGAATCATTTCACACTTTGCCCGGATTTGCAGTAACACTGGAGGTACGTGAATCACAGCGATAAATGTTGCAATGCACAGTGGACTCCTGATTCAAAGTCTTCCCTTTATGAAGCTTTCCTATCTCTAAGAGAGGATGATGTAGCTCTTGGGTAGATCCCAGATGTGGGATCCCACTTCAGCACAAACCACACTGAGATGTTTGTGGCAGAGATGAGTCCTCTCTTCCTGGCCAGACAGTGCAAACACAGCTCAAACCTGCTCCTCACCTTTGGGTCAGACCTGGTGAGACCTGGAAAAAGGAAGAAATGAGCACTACAACTTTTTCTGCCTCAGCCATAGAAAAGGACAATCTGTGCATGGCTAACACCTGTTAACCCAGCCATTAATGGTCCATGCACTGGGCTTTCAACTCTGCATATTTTCAGTTTGATCCCCAGTAAGGCAAGGTAGCATCCACAGGCCAGGATGGCCTGCTGGCTGTGGCCAGCATCCACAGCCACAGATATGGCCTCAGTGTTTTGGGAGAACCAGGCAAAACCCTGTGACTTCAGAATCTAGATCTGCATCCATATTTTGTAGCTACTGCCCAGGCCTGCTTTACATTAATAGTTTTGGAAAACACCATCACAAGAAGGGAAAAACAAAAGTTTCCTACTCTGTGTGATGAAGATCCCACTTGGGAAATCACCTACCTCACTACTCCTGCAAACAAGATGCCAGGCATAAATATTTTACCCAGATGAAAGTAAATACAGATCCTTCTGCTAAACCTGCAGCTCCAGACAAACAGAAAAAGGCTTAAATGAAGGTGTGAGACCAAAAATGAACTTCAGCAGCATGAGTAGGCACAGTGTTAGGGAGCACAGGGAAGCAGAGGTGAAATCATTTAGCAAGAGTACATGGTGGGAACTTAAATGACTCACAGGAGCAGCAGCTTTCATTATTTCAAACCACTGAAAAACACCCTTGGTCCCCACACCAGGGTGTGGCTGCACATATTGAAGTTGTCTCAGGTTTCAAGTGGTGGAGGCATCAGTGGGGCATCTGGGTACCCCTGGGACTCCTCCCTGGCCCTTGATCCCCAGGCAGGGTGTCAGGATCTGCACGTGCTCTGGAGGGCTGCCCGCATTCCTGATGTTTCAGGCAAGCCATGTGGCGGGGGAAGGCAGCCCCCTGCCCGGGGTGCACCCCTACAGGGATCCACTGGCAAGGGGATCAGCCTGTGTGCTGCTGTGAAGACAAAACTTTGATCTTTCATCTTCTGAAAAAAGTAAAGTGCTGGGAAGAATAGAGAGGGGAGAGGAGGTCACAGAGCATGTAACCACCCAGAGATATTGCCCACCACCTGGGAATCCCCCGAGCATGGGAGAGGGCTTCCTTTGCCAGAAAGCTCAGCCAGCTGTTTTCCCAAAGGGCTTGTTGGGGTTACAAGTATCTACACATAACAAGGAGCATCTTTTAGCCTGCTCTGCTTTATATTAAGGGCTTAGTAAGCACTTTCTTAATTAATTTAGTGACATCTTTCCTTCATTTCCCAAAGCCAGTCACCCACTGAAATTACTGACCTTAGTAAACACCAAAAAAAGAGTACCATTCTTTTCACAGAAAAGCTTGGCATTAGTTCCCACTAACAACTGCAGAATCCTTATGGAAGAAGCCAATTAAGCAATAAAGCACAATAAAGTACAGCCTATTACACTAACATAATAATTCACACCTACAGTATTGCTACTAGAATCACACCTGTAGTGTTGCATAAAGCCAAAAGCCAGGAACTGTTAAAACAAGCTAGCCACTTTATTATTACAATATAATTTCTGCCTGGAGGTACACTGCAGAAAAGATAAAATATTGGTATGTGCTCTTATTAGAGTGTGAACAAAAATCTGGGGTTTAAAAGGGAAATGAACAGTGGTTTAATAGTAAAGTCCGATGGAGCTTGATTAATTTAAAACTACACAAAGCCAAATGCTGAAAATTAGCTAGTGGGGTGGGAGTCTGCAGCAGAACAGGAAAGGAGTGGATGAGGTGACACCATGGCATCTCACATCTGGTCTGTGGCCTGCTATCATGGGGCAGGTATTTAGCTGACCTTAACTGAAGGACCTCATTGAAGCCAACAGAGCTATTATGTACATAGAGCTAGCTGCTGGGCTGGAAGTAATTTGATAGAAAAAAAATTAAGTGCTTAGTCTAAGTATCTAGCATGCTTTCCCTTTGAAACATCCCCCAGTGATAACTATCATAATTATACTTCCTTGCTCAGGTTGGTTGCAGAGGAATTAGGCAGCCATCACCCGTTCTTGCTCTGTGAAGAGTTTCAGCTGTGTTAAAGGCATGGGACATGGCACTACCCAACCGTGTCAGCAGAAGGTCATTCCATCCTAAAGCACTCCTAAACAGGGAAGAACTAAATCTAAAAAGATCCAGACCCCTGTCTTATGGCACTCCCCAGATAGTCCAGAAAACAAAAGAAATGTGTTGTTTTCTTACAGCATGAATGGGGCTGGATGTTCCCATTTCCCTTGGTTATGACCCTAATTGGACCTGTTCCAGGATATAAATGCGGGAATGGTGCTCTGGTACTTGGGAAGTACCTTTTCCATTTAGAATTGCGGCCGGCCAGAGAGCAGATGTAGCCTGCTCCTGCTCCAACACCTGGCAGGTTCTGGGGGCTCCTGGGGGAGCTGAATGCTGGCACTCAGTGCACCTGTAACAGTGCCTGAAGCTGCCCCTGGCATTACAGGCAAAATAAAGGCATTGCCATTCCCATGCACTGGCTAAGAAACCTGCTCCTTACTGGGGGCTCCCTTGGCAGGCTGGGGCTCTCTGGGCTCCCTTGGCAGGCTGGGGCCCTGACTAACAAGCCCTGCAGATTTTGCATCTCCTCATGGCACTGACAGCCCGAGGTTGGTCACCTCATCCCTGCTGTCACATCCTCCTCCTGCCTGGCCTCCCTGGCCCCTGCTTTCCTGGCTGCCTGACAAGCTGCCACACAAGCAACCTTCCCTTCCCTTCCCAGTGCTCGGACCTTGTCCCCAGGTGGCCCTGGGCGGCGATGGTCACACCAGATCTGCTGTGTGGAGGCTGCAGCCTGTCCCTGGTAACACTTTAACTCTAAGCAGCCAGGCAGGCAGGTGAAAGGTCGGGGTGGTCCCTGCATTGCCCCTGCTGACAGAGTCCATTTCCCTGGTGGGGCACGCCAAGGTCCCATGTGCAGTCAGCCTCCTCAGACCGGGTGTCCATCCTGCCCACGTCCTAGGTGCATTCTGGATCCCAAGAGTACCTTTGGGACAACAGCTGGCATGATGCTTGCCCACCACCAGATGCAGAGCACTGGAGGGCACTTGACCTCAAGCCATGTCCCTGCACCCTAGCTGGCCTCTCAGATCTCCAGACCATGCCAGTCTCCAGGAGTTCATGTGTGCCAAAACCCAGGGATCCAGGCACTCCCTGAGGAGCTGAACATAGAACCTGGTGGAAGCCCCATAAATTACAGCCCACAGAGTTATTTGGGATTACCACTAATTAGTTAAAGAAACATTACCCTCTGTGATTTCCATGGAGACTCGGTGGCCCTAGCCTCCACTGCTTCTCTTTGGAGCTGAGAAGTTATCAGGGGCACTTCCCTCAAAACTGGGTTGAATTGCAACATTTTTCTGTGGCAGTGTTTGCTTTGGTCTGAGGATTTCTGTGTGCAAAACAAACAACAAAAAAAACCAAACCCAAAACACAACAAACAAGTAGATAATTTCTAGGAACAAATTAATGTGTTTAGGGACCAAGTTGGAAGAAGGGGGTGAGGGAAAAAAAAACAAAACAAAACAAAACAAAACAGTGAGGGACTTAAGAAATGCCTGGAACATGCCCAGAGCTTGTCCTAAAGTGAAATGGGGTGAAAAAGGGTCAGATCTTTTTCTTTCAAATTTGTATTCTACCTGTTTAAGTGGCTCCTTGAAAACTTGTAACAGCCAAAAGTGTGTTTCACTGCTCTGAAGTAAAAGCAATCTGGTCTTCCTCTGGTGTTTTTTTATGAAACATCTCTTTACAAAGGTATATGCTGTGCTCTATTCATCTCCCAAGCAGCACTACTGAGCTACCACACATACATACAATTATTTCTAAAACCTAGGAATACAGGGAATACAGGGGAAGGGGAGTGACATTCTGTACACTCTTTTTTTTTTTTTTTCCTTTAAAGAAGCCATTTCTAAAGATGTGGCAAGGGGGGAAAAAAGCGCAGAAAGACACATTTTATATTAAAACCAGATGTGGAAAAGGGGGAAAAAAATTAGGTTTGTGCCAACCAGCATCAAGGAGAATTTTTGCGTTTCAGCTTCGGAGCTGAATCTGCAGCACGCCGCGCCACATGCTGATATCCGTCAGTGTAATGACTACAGCATCTCAGCAGCATAACACACCTGCCAGCAGAGAGAAGGGAGTTGGTAAACTAAAATCAACTTCCTCTCTCTGTCTATTATGGTAGAACCTTTTGGACAGTTAGTGAAAACTGGTTCAAACTGTGCTGCCGTCCAAACTTCAGACCCATTGAAAAGCCTGCCTTGGCCCCAGGCCAAAGTCCAGTGTTTTATTACCAGTCTCATGTCTTTCTCTCCCTTGCCTTCCATTACCCACTTATTTTCTTTAGCTTTTTATTAAAAAAAAAAAAAAAAAAAAAAAAAGTATCCTTCTAGTACAAGTATCTTAACAAATTCTGGTACATGTCACAGACCTCGTTAATTGATTCCACATCCAAAACAGAAGACTTGGGCTATTTTTGTTGTTCAAAGCTGTACATTGGCCAACATCCTCTGCATATAATTAACCCCCTATTTCCATGGAATCTCTGCATTAACTTATTACAGACTCGGTTGGTAATGAACTCCTGGGAGAAGTCCACACACAAACATTGGCCATTGGCTTTGCTGCCCACGTGGACTAAACAAAAATTAATCTCATCTATTTGGTTATTCATTTGGTGTCTTTAAATTGGAGGCATTTTTCTGCTTCGTTTGATGCACACAAAGAAAGAAGGATCTGGCTACTGAACTTTATCCAGAAACATCCATGTGTGGAGCAGATTAATGGGAACTTTTCATACCCATAATAGCTTTACAGCAGCGAAGTAGAACACGCAGTTCTCCCTGGGTGAGTATAATGCTCTGGGAGACAGGGAAAACAAATGTGGCTAGAAGATAGTAATGTTTTGCTCATCAAGTGCTGGATAGTTTAGACATCATTAAAATGACATGTTTAGAACTGAACCTGGGAGGAAACTCACATTTTGTTAATGTGGGGGTTTTTTGTTTTGTTTTGGTTTGGTTTTTTTGTGGTGCACTCAAACTTTTGGACACTGAAATAAAAAGAAGGATGTGACAGATAGAGATGTCCCAAAGCAGCTGCTGGTATCAAGTGACCACATGTAAAATGGTAAAAGGGAATTGACAGGCAGACTAGTAAGGAAAAGAAGTGGAAGCAGCAGGGATTACTGACTCTACCCGCTTCTCACTGGAAATGGTGTTTTCTAAATAAAGAGAACAGAACAGACATTTTTATATGACTTATAACAACTGGTAGCAACCATCCAGCTGAAATCCCAGAGAGCACAATCCCTCCTTCTCCAGGCTTTGCACTGACCACAGCTCAGCCACCTTACTGCTGTGCTTTTCCCCATGGGATAAGGCAGGGTAAGAATAGCAGTGTCCTCTGGAAAATGCTCTGAGAGCAACTAGAGAAGAAGACCTTAAGTGGATAATTCTAAATAAACTGACTTCTCCTCTGCCTCCTATCTACCTCTCAAACTCTGTCTCAAAAAGAGGGTGGTTCCTGGGTTTTGGTTGCAGTCTTCAACAGCAATCATCACTATACCATGTGGGGATCTCTCTGCTCCCTTGGGCTCACATGGAGGTGTCCTGAAGAGGTGTCATTGGGACTAATGGTCTCTTCTCCCTGCCATGGACATAAAAACTGATTCTTGGCATTAACTGGCTTTGTCACGTCAAAAGCATCAAGGTCATTCCATCTGTGCTAAGGAGCTTCCTCAACCAGACCCTTACAAATTCATGCTCTAACTTTTGTGAACAGTACTAATCCCATTTCTTGCATGAGATCCAAATGTAGCAAACCTGCCTTTCCCGTAAATGCCCCTCCCTGCCTCTCATGTGATTTTGATTCTATTTAGAAAATACTCATTACTTGGAAAGGTATTTATGCAAATTTTCAGTTGAGGGTGTGCCATGTGCTGTGAAAAACCTCAGTACTGCCTAAGTCACCTCCTTGTACAATATTCCTGCTGTTGTAGGACATTGTGGAAGACAAGCAGAACTGGCCACATGCTTCAGAGCCCTCAGGATTTCCCCTGACAAGTGCTCCTCTTCCTGCAAGCCAGGGATGGAGCCCCTCCAAGACCAGCCCCTCAGAAGTGGCCTGAGCAGACTGAAGGACCACATGTAGCACAGCCCATTCCTCACAAGGGAGCTGCTAGCCAGGATCAGTGCTGGACAAAACCTCTGCCTTTCTCTGCAATGCCATCATTTTCAGACCGAGCTTTTCAGGCTCACCTAGCACTTGCTCAGGTGATAAAAGGTTGAGGTGGCAATTCCTTGTCTAACAGCACCCTAGCCAGCTGGATTAAACTTCCCTGGCACTTGTCTACGTGCATCAAAGCCTTGCAGATGAGCAAGGGCAGATGGGTTTGGAGGAAGGTGAGCATGGTGGCCCAGCTCCTTCTTGGAGGCATCTCTTCCCTTTCCCCCTGACCTTTCCAGCCAGCATCCCCCCAGGGAGCAGGGCTGAGGCAGCAGCCAGCTGTTCCCTGCCACATCCCCAGCAGCTGCTGTCCCCCTGCCACCTCAACATCCCACAGGCATGGTGAGCTACATCAGTGGGAGAGCAGCCAGGGGTCACTGGTCTACAGCAAGAAGCAAAAATGGTCAATGTGCCATCAAAAATGGTCAATGTGCCATCTCTGCAAACAGGCTGGAGCCCCACAGTGCAGGAAACACACATGGGTGAAGCCCCTCAGGGAGGAGGGGACTACCTGCCCTGCACCTCAGCCTTGCAGAGGGAGCAGCAGGAGCTGTGTACCTTGTAATACCCGTTTCAGATGCACCTGAACAGAAAGCATTCTAAATTGCTGAAGGGCCTGGGAAAAGAGAGAGCATTCACAGCCATGGCCTTAAGTGCTCTTCACCTGAAAACCACCTGCTGAGATGTTGCCATGACTCTCATGGCAGTGCCTCCAGGGTGGTGTGTCCTGGGGTGACATTGCTATTCATCTCCTGCAGTTTGAAAGATGAGCAGCAGGACTGTGACTGGGTGCCCCATGCTTTCTGTGTCGTTGTCAGGCTGGACAGGGAGTGGATAGGCTTTGTTCATCCAACAAAGGTCTCCAGTCACTTCTGACAGGCTGCCACAACCTACTGGCTGACATCTCCTGCCAAAAAAGAAGGAGAGCAGAAAGCAAAGGGTGTACAGAAAATAGAAATCAGGCTTGAGGACAAATACCAAAGCCAGTGAGGATGTGGCTGAGACCCACCCACTTCTGCAAAGCAGCTTTGCAAGTTCTTTTGCCACCAGTATTTAACCAGTCAACCAGTTCATCTAGTCAGCTACGTCAGCAAACACCTCTGCTCCAACCACACCACTCTGGTCCTCCAAGCAGTTGCTGCTCAGCCCTGCTCAGGCACACCACTGCCAGCTGGAAACACACTGGCTCAGGTGCTGAAGCTGTGCAAAAGAGCAGCAAGGCACAGGGGATCAGCAAGCTGCTGGAGGATGACACAAGTTCACCAACACAGCTGCCCAGCTCGCCTTCTTCCAGGCACAGGGTGCCTTTTCCCAGGAACAGGGTGTCTCTGGCTACATTACAGAAGGCAGAGCACAGCTAAGAAGAGGAAGCAAAGCAGAAGTGTCACGTATGCTCGCTGCATCAAACCCAGCATCTGAAGGACACTGATGTCATTGACTGTACATAGATAATTTATGCAGGCAAACACATCAGCTGGACGTGTCCAGGCCCATGTTCATTACCAGCTTGGAGATGAAGTTGGTGGGATTCCTGCAGTGCTGAATTACTTGGCTCATTGCTAGCACACATTCTCACATACGAGTTTTTGCACCAGAGTGCAAAAAACATTGTGTAAGAGTTGTGACTTTAAGATCAAGATTGCACCTAATCTAGCAGTCTTTATTTCACAGTTCCCATGAAAACAACAGTGTGATTGCCCTTTATTCAACATTTACTAATGCTTCTAAAATACTGGGAAGAATTTTGCTAATCATCCATTTCCTTACACTTCACAAAGGAGCTGAAATAAACCCTTAAAAATTAAAAGACGTGCAACAGCCAGTGGAGGTCTGTAAGCTGCACCAGTTAAGTAACCAGCCAGCAGATTACAGCACAAAAACCTTTTCAAAGGGAACTCGATAGCAGAGCATCGGTGAGAACTCCATGAATTGAAGATCGCTGAGTTGCCTCTGAGGGACAATTTTGCTGAAAGTCAGTGAGACCCTAGGGAAGAGATTTAGGGAATTCACTTCTCATTCAGCCTAAAGTATTCTCAAAGCAACTTGGATATCCACACCAATATCCAAAGCCTCCTGCTCAAGCACCCAAAATTCAGACCACCCACAGCTTTCGCACACATTCAGGCCCCCAAGGAGAAGCGAGCCTTGTCTAGTGGATCCAGAGTTTCCCACTTCTCTGCTTCTCATATTTCCTTACTCCATGGAAACTACCCTCAGCACAGGAGGGAGCTGCCTGTATTAGCAGGGAATGCAGCCTGGAGAGGAAGACAAGGAGAAAGCAACTCCTACTGCTCTTCAGCCAGCCCCAACCATCCTGCAAGCTTTGCAAGGCTCTGCAAGGAAGACCATGAACCTCGGGGAACCTGTGGTGCATGTGATTGCCAGGTGCCATCTTCCCAGGAATCTGGTGAAGGGCCAGCTGATGAAAACAGTGACCAGGCAGCACACTGGAAACTCTGGGATTTCAAAGGCTTCCTTGAAGTTTGAAACTTGATGGCCTCCATCACACGCTTCCCAGTCAGACTTCCCAAGATCACCATATATTGTTTTTCTTTACTCTTTATGATGCTCTGGACGAAAGATACCAATCCATCTGTAATCACAGAAAAATAATATTATAAAAAGTCCCAATAAGCTGTTGGGACCCAGTAATTTCTATGAATTACATTAAGTTCAGGAAAGAAAAAACAGGAAATTGACCTACAGTAAAAGCAGACAATGCTGTGTCAGGAAAGAATAGAACTTCCCTATTTATCAAGCTGGGAAATGTCAGCTGGGGTTTTAAAACCCAACCTTTATGTGTCAAAAATGTAAAACTCACAGCAGAGCCAGGCTTCCAAAAGTTTATCTACACAGTTGCAAGCCTTGTATAGACATGATGAAGTTCTAGCAGCTCAACAAATGCCACAATTTTTACAGTGAGTTATTCAGGCCAGCTCTGTGAATATGTATTTAATTTTCAGTTTATTTTGCTTTAGATTAAAATTGACTTTAAAATCAATTATTCTGGTTTCAAACCAAGTTGTCCACTTTGTAACAATTTTAAACTTTGCTCTCAGTCGTGGAAAATGACTTTCCCACAGAGCAGAGGACAAGACAAGTTTTATTTCACACTTTTGTTTATTTGTGAACTCCTGTGTGGAGCTAGTCTTATTTTAGAATAAAAGCACTCATGCAGGGACTCAAGTAACAGGAGATTTAAAGCTCATATAATTATTTCTGAACATTTTGTGTGTACACCAGCTCTGTATCACAACACCCATGCTGTATGCCAGCTCTGACGTCATGACATAACTCGTTGTAATAGATTATTTGGGGATTAAAACCAAAACAAACAGGTATTATAAGGAAAAAATATTGCCACATGAGGGCATGCTTCGTCTCTTTCAAAAGCTTGCCTTTTCAACTCAAATCTAAGTCAAGTAATATTTTAAGACCAAGTTTTAGAAAAAGGAAAACTCAGGTTTTATTTATGATTTGCTAGGTTTGTAACATACCAATTAAGTGCAAAATTAGCACAAACTTTGAAAAGAAGCATTCTTTGCTTCCATCCGTGGTCACACTATTTTCCTGTGGTGACAGCAGCATGCACTTTGGGCTTAGGGCAGAGGAGATGAGCTATCTCAATGCATAATACTCGTGTTCTGTACCACGCTGTACAAAATGAGCACAGCACAAAATCCAAACACAAAGTTATGAAAGACATAAATTTCACCTTTTGCCCAATGGGAACAGCTTCCCAGCCGACCAGGCACGTCAAGGCAGAGGGAGGCACCTCATACTGTTCTCTTGCAAAAGAAGGGCAGGGTTGCAGGGTTCCCCAGGGTTTCCCAGCTCCAACACACCACTGGATCAAACTCCTCCCAGAAAAGTCTGAGTCTGCAGCCCCTTGACCGTGAGATTGCTGCCAAACCTGCAGCAGACCTTCCTGGGGATTCCTCAAGTCACATGGTCACCCCAACAAAGTGGTCCCTGCTAAGTCCCTCTTTTAGGCAACACTACCATCATCAAGCTTTCAGAGCCTACCAGGTCATTTGTGCTAACAGCTCAGAAATTAATTAGGTCTGCAGACCGTACTGCAGACAGGCAGCAAGAGGTTAATATGTTCACCTAGACAGCTGCACCAGAGCAGGAATCCTCAAGGCCACAAACATTCTCTGGTCCTGAAAGAAGGATTTTGGACACATGGTGGAGCACAGTGATTAATTAGGAATCCACAGCATCCAAGTGTTTGAGTCACTACAAGTAATTTTTCTTCTAGTGAGTCAGAGTATCTGCATATTCTTTCTTCCTGGAGACTTGAGTACTTAAACATGCAGCATCCCACTCCGGTATCACATCTGTGTCATGGAAATGATTTCACAAAACATTAGGATTCTCCCAGCTAATTCTGTTCTCTAGTCTATATCCACTGATGCTCAACATGCTACAGGATCTGGCTTGAGGTGATTTGTTGAAATCAAATGGGAGGGTGTTTTCCCACATTCCAGAGGAGCAGGGTCACACACAGAGTTCCAAAGCCTGCCACTCACCTGGCCTGGGCTCAGCCATTCCTGCCAGAGGAACACCAGCTCCTGGAGCCTTTATCCTTGGCTGATTCAGGGAAGCAGGAAGCTGCAGAGGCTGTAGCTCTCACAGCACACGGCTGCACAGTTTTAGAAGTCTGAGCTGGTGCTGACTAAGATGTTCACACTGACGATAAAAGCCAGCTCACAGGGGAAATCTTTCTTCAGTTTCTCCCTTTATCCAAGAGATGTAAATTCACTGTGTGTGTCTTTCACCACCGCACCCATGCTCCAAGCTGACTTCATCTGGCCACAAAATGACAGATGAAACACGAATGCTCCCATGCTTGTGAAGACAGGTGCAGTAAAAGCCTTTAGGTGGAGCAGTAAGTAAGTTGAGAGACGGGCTTTTAATCCGATGATGTGGAAAATACTGAATTCCCACATATTTTTGTTGTTGTAAACATCTTTCAATCATAAAACTGAAAGATGCCAGGCTTTATGTTCTCACTATAAAATATCACAGGAAAACGCACCGTGTATTAGATGGGAGCATCACAGGTATTCTGTGCTACTGGTGACTACAGTTTTGCTCTTTCTTCTGTGATTGTACCAAAAGTAGTTTTGAATTTATGCCAGAGCACATACATACCTGGACATTTGCATTTGCACTATGCTCCTGGAGGGGCAGACCTGAAGGAACAAGAACCTTGGTTGTTTAGGCAGGGATCAAGTTTCTCCTTATCTCCTTTGCCAGGCCATGAACTGCTTTTTCATGCACCTCCTGGCTTCTCCACTAGCTTTTGCACTGCAGCCTGAACCCACCCCTCCTCCCAGGCCACCCCTGCTCCAGTCCTGCAGCTCCTGGTGGAGCTGTAGCCAGCCACCCCTGCCAGCTGGCTTTGGCTGCTGCCCCTTCCTCAAGGGCTTTGCATGGCCAGGCAGTCAGCAGGACCCAGAAGGGCTGCACTGCGATTTGCTAACGGGTTGGAAAGAGAAACTGGATCCCCCAGAAATAAAAGCAAGGGCAGGGATATGATCAGGCTGTCCTGCTGAGTGCTAAGGGAGAAGAGAGGTTTCCTGCTCCCTTGCCCAGCCCCTGGTACACACAGCAGCAATGTTATCTGCACCTCTGAGCATCCCAGGCTTGCCTGGCATTGGGAGATAAAGGAATTCTATCATATCTTTAAAGAGGGACAGACTGCATGAGAGGTGGCCTGTGGCCCCATCTCAGAACTGGCAGGAAAAGGTCAGCGAGTGTGTGGGAGCAGGAGTGAGGGACACCTGAGTCACACATGGTAAGAGCAGCCTGGCACAGGCAGTCACCCAGCTGGGGCAGCAGGATGGCCCTCCCACAGCTTCCTCTGCTGAGCAGAGTTCTGCACACAGGAATGAACTCCAGCACCTGAGGAACAACCTTCCCATCAGGCAGGGAGGGAGGTGCAGAGAGCAGGATGAAAGGGACTGTCAGCCTGAAGAGCACACAGGGGAGACAAGTAAAAATGATGGAGCTGAGCCAAGTAAATAAAAAAAAAGAACAAAGTGAAAATAAATACAGCAAAGTAAAAAAATAAATCCATAAAAATAAAGGGGAAGGAGAAGTAGCCACTTTTCTTACTGGCTCCTGCCTCAGCAGCACAGTCCTCTCCTAGCTCATGGAAGGACAAGATGGGTCTCACAAGGCCTTTTCCCTGGAGGAACATCACCCAGTGGACAGATCCCACAGCAGGAGCCTTTTGTGGACAGCAGAGGAGCTGACCTCCACCCAGAGTGGCCAAGGAGGCTGCCCCACGACCAGGTGGGTGACAAAGGGGCCGCCACTCTCCCTGGGTTCCTTGGACCCATCTCAGCCTGACCCATACCACCATTTCAGAGGTGGCTTGGCTGGGAGTCAACAGGAAATCAACACCCCTGTCAAAGGCTGGAGCAGCTCAGAGGCCACAGCAAGCTCATTGGCAGAGCTACTGCCACTACTACTCCCAGGAAAACACACAAGGGGAAAATACTTCTTTTTTCAGTTCACGCCCTCCTGAATTAGGCAGGACAAGGACATTTGACATTCACTTGCCCATCCAGGTGGCCTGTGCACATCCTTGTGGAGGAACAGTATAAAATCTTCAGGGAACATAAGAGGGCACTGGAGATGTCCTTTTTCCTATGTCCACGGCATTGGCTGGCTCACCAGCTTCCCCAAAACACACTGGTAGGATACATGTAGCAAGAGAAGGATGCAAAATCTCCAAGTCCTTGATTTCATCGGAGCTTTGGTGTTGTTTCTGACCAGCCACCACTTCAGCAGGTGGCATTCTAGCCTGTATGCCAGCATGCATACTTGGAGGTCTCTCTGCCAAAACCTGCCCTTTCTTCACATCACTGCAAGCGTGGTCTGCCTGGGGGGGTTCCCTGAAAAGGACTGAAGAGAAAGGGAAACAGCAACATTAAGCTTAAAAGGCAAAACACAGCAGGATTCAGGCACTGAACTTCCTTTTGTGCCACTGAAATTCCCATCCAAAGTCCCAGCAAAGGCAGGTTATACAAGTCAAACCTGCCCACACACAGGCACTACTGTCCCAGGGACTTTTGCCCCACTCACAACAATAAATCTGTTTGCAAAGCACCAGCTTCCTGCTCCAGCTTCATCACTTGTTGCAGCATCAACAAGCCCCCCCCCAGCTCCAAGGCTGCCCCTTGCCACTCATTCCCTCTCCTGACTGGAGCCAGCAGGACAAAATCCTGTCCATCCAAAGCATCCCCTGCTGCTCCACCGACCGTTCTCCTGCAGTGGTTGTGGCACCGGTGGCCCTTGGGAAGCCGCCAGGCTCCACGTGGCCATGGCCAAGGTGCGAGCACATTTTGCCTGCAAAAACCTGCGGCAGAGTGGCAGCCAACAGCTGGGCTGAGAAAGCTGCTGCTGCTTGCCAAGTCTACATGGTCGCCATAAAAAAAAAATATTGCCAGGCTTTTCATGGAGTAAGAGCTAAGCACGAGCTCCCACTTCAGCCCAGAGACAGCCGCGCCTGCTTCTCTCTCTGCAAAGGAGAATTCCTCTTAGACTGCACAACAGGCATAAGGGAAAGCGCACACGGCAGCAATCATGGGAGAGTGGCAAGCAGCCATCCGAACTGCTGGTCACAAAGCTGTCCAGCAGCTGCAGAGAGAGGAGGAGGGAAATGAGCCAGAGGGGGATGGAGTGGAGGAGGAGGGGAAGAAGCTTCAAAGATAGGCAGATTAAGGGCAGCCCCTCAAATGAGTCAAAACTCACTGAGACGTGGTTACAACTCCCTGTTTAGCAGGAGGCATCCACAAATTAATAAAAAGGAATAAAACCTGGACAGCTAGGAAGTCGTAGTTAATCAGATTCATACATATTTAACAGGGACATTCATCTGAATAGAGGCCTGCCTGTAGCGTGCTAGAAACAAGTCACAGTGCCTGGGAGGCTTACACAGAAAGCTTTGCTCCAGGCCAGCATGAGACAGAAAGGCAGGGGATTGTTTGCTGTGCTCAGGGAGAAAGCAGCCCTGATGTGAACAGAGAAGATGCACACGCTGGTGAGGTGCAGGGGAAAGGTTATCTCCCATGCTGGTGAGGTGCAGGGAAAGGGCATGCTCTCTGGACCCTGACCCAGGAAGGACAGGATAGACCATGCTCTGTTTCACAGCTGAAACCCGCCTCCTGGCACACACTGCGGGGACAAGCAGGGCTGCTGCCTCTGGAGCCAGGGCAGCTGAGCTGCAGCCCAGGAGACAGCACAGCTGCTCAGGGGCAGCCCCAGGAAAAAGCTTTAGCTCTTGTTTTCTGGTCCAGAGCTCTCTCTGTCAGTGCAGGAGCACAGATTTGACAAGAAGCACCAGAAAGCTTCTTGAAACATGTGCTGGGATCATGACTGACGTTACGAGGATGAGGGATGGAGGGATCACATCTCCTTTAGTCTCTCTTGCAATGGCCTGGATCTAGGCATGGACTTGGGCTATTAAACCTATTGCCACACATCCTGGTGGGTCCTTTGTGAATTCAAGCCTAAGAGAACCACGCTGCATCAAACCACATAATATCTACTGCACCTCTGTCTGGGCACTGGCTGAACCAATGCCCTTGCACAGGGCTCTACAATGGCATGTCACGTATCAGAGTTGTTCCATGGGCAGCCCTCAGCAACCTTGGTATTTGGTGTGAATCCATTAGTATAAAAACGGAAAACCCAAACTGGGTACCACTGGCTTGGGAAGTGTCATCAAACAGGGTTCCCCCTGCCTGCTGTCCTCCATTTTGCAACCATATGGAACACAAAAGCAATTGTTACTAAGGTGAGATCCCTCTCTGTCTGGCACAGCCTGTCGCAGGAGTTCTGCAACCCAGGCTGTGTCCTCACTGACACCTGCTCAACCTCAGAAACCCTCCAGGGGTTTGCATAAGCACAACTGGCTGAACTTTCCAGTGAGACACGGGAACACAGACACTCTCATCCCACAGGAATTGCTGCAGCCCTGCTGACATGAAGGCTTGTAGGTGGTGTTTCCAGAGCAGATTTCCCTCCCTCCTCAATGTGGAGGCTCTCCCTTGGGGCAGGAGCAATGGCTTTGGTCCACCCTGTGATCTGTGGCAAAAAGGCATCAGCCAGACAAGGAGAGGCTCTTATCGAACAGATGGGAGGCAGGACATAGCTGAAGAAAAAGTGGGGTGCACACCTACAGCACATGACAGTAGTACGTGATATGTTCCAGAGATACGGGGAAATTACGGTTATGAAAGAGACAGGAGGAGAAGGGAATGAAAAAAAAAGCCTTTTGGCCCAAGTCCAGGGGGGAAGGTTCATTTCTGTCATCAGACTTAATGGTTCAGCCTGGGGAGAAATGCAAAAGGCAACAGGTCCTCCCTTTCCAGAGAGGGAGAGCAGGGTCAAATGCAGCAGCACCTTTCCTCTCCCTGTGCACACCACCTGAGGCAGGAGCTGTCCTGAGCTGCCATCAGAGCTGGGTTTACAGAGAACAGCAGTGGCCTGGTGATCCCTGCATCGTGTAGGGAATCAGAAGTACTTTTGCCCCAGGCCATACAGTAAGCTCAGTAGGAACCAGTCTTCATGCATCAGATATATTACATGGATGCCACATATCCCATTTGGCAACTCCCTCACAGATTGCAAGCTTCTGGACAAAGGGACTCCAAACTCTCTGGATCTGGCACAGCACTCACTGGGCTTGAATTTAGACATACATTCTTGGCCAGCAGCCCCGAGCTCTGGGAAGGAAGCATCCTTTTTCTCCCTCTCCTCCCTCCTTCCCACTCCTGCCCCCGGACGGAAGGCACATTGGATCACTCCTCTTTGTGAGTAAGGGAGTGCTCTTCTTCTGAAATAACACCCTCTGCATGGGCAGCTCTGCTGGTCCTGCTTGTCTCAACCCACCAGGAAAAGAAACCTCTGCTGCAATACTGTTGTGCTGGAATCAAAACACATCACAAAATCCAGCTGATTTGGTCAGGATTTTCCTTAAGGAGCAAATCAGGAAAACAAGGAGTTCCTGGTAGAGTGCATTGAAACATTATAGAACATGTTTAAATGCAGCATAGCTGCTTTATTATTCCTATTTCAAAGCTACTTTACTTGTAATTTTTTCTCCTTGTATTGCATTAGGTAAGCTGCAGAACTCAAACTAAAGCTTCCAGTTATTAAAAGAAGAAGTTGGAAGTAAGAAAACTGAAGATTTTAAAATTTGCCAAATCAAATCTGAACAGTAAAAATCCTTAATAAAACCAAACCTAAATATCAATCTTCACCCTTGTATAAATATTAAACATTATTTGAATGCAGTTCTCAGCCTGTGAAATCCCCTGGTGTAGCCTTTAGTACTAGGTAGGATGACAAAACTGCTGTACAGTGTAAGAAGCTGCTATTGAATTATTGTAACTCCAGGAGGGGGTTCTACAGCAAGTACAACATTTAAATTTTTGAAAACATACATATATTCTACCACCAATAAAAGTAGGCAGCTAGGAGAGAAGCTATCTATACATCATTATTTACAGGTTTAGGAGTTATATAATCTTAAGTGACATTTCTCAGCATTCATCCTCCACACAACTTTTCAAAACAGTCAAACAACTTCAGCATCCTGTTACCTGTATTCTCATGTGCATGTCTTCAGTCCCATTGGTCTCACAGGTGTAAATTAGGGCAGGATTTGGCCCATGATATCCATAGCCCAAAAGAGTGACTGCAAACCCTTAAAGGAACAGGGGGGAAAAAAGAGACAACAGCCCTAAAATAATTAATGAGATTAGAGACAAAAGAAAAAAAATTATGTTGACTAAAGCAATGCTATATGTTAGCTTGACCCTAAATAAAACCTTAGATACTGGCTGGTATGTTCTCTGTTGAAATCACTGAACTGAACACTAAAATAAAAGCCAGTTTGGAGGGGGCAGCAGCTTCAAACCTACAGAAAGCAGCTTTACATACCAACCACAGGCAGCAAGTAAAGATCACTGTGTTTGAGCAGAAATTGCAGGAAGTGTGTGGGTGGCAATAGCCATCCTCCACACTAGAGTTTAGTGGAGGACACTGTGACCATTCCTGTGGCTGGTCCAGGAAAATATCCATGCCGTGGTGAGATACACTGCCAAGATGCATCCCTGCTTTCCAAGGGCTCAGCAGCTGGACTTGGGATGAGCCTCTCAGATTTGCCAGGGCCTGAAACAAAATTAGACGAGCCAGAAATGAAAGGTGAGATCTTGGACCAAGTACAATAGATCTTGGATCCTGTACAAAAGTCACAGAGATCAGATGTCACCCAGTGATTAGGGGAAGTTGGGATAATATCAAAGAGAAGGTAGGCCAGCTATGTCAAGAGGAAGAAAACTCCTTCAATTATAGCCCAGATTCACAAGTCAGAAGATGCAGTTTATGCTCTTGACAAAGCTGAAAACTTCCTGTGACATCTTAAGCAAACTAGTTTGCTCCTCAATCCAACAGGATAATAATTTACACAGTCCAGAGCTTTCCAGTAACTGAAGTACACAGACTTCTTGCAGCTCCCAAGGAGAAAAGTGCTCTTACCTTAAAACACACAACAAAACCCTCCCATCATCCATCTGCTGAGCACAGTGGGAATGCTCTCAGTGGGGTACCACACACAGCCAGCTCCCACGGATGTAAACCATATTTTAGTGCTTGCTCCTTAGTCCCAGCTTCCTATCCCTTATAACCATCTCTACCCACCACATTCTTCATGAATGGAAACTATTCCTATCACTATACTAGAAATAGCCAAGTAAACAGGAAAAATCCCAGAAGATTTGCCAGCAGGTGCTATGGGAGGGGAGAAGGCGCCGGTGACCAGCGGCTTTGGCAGCCGTGTAAATGGTACCAAGCACATCAATTTAGCCACCTCTCTGTCGAGAAAGTCAGAACCACAGGGATTCCTATTCAGAGAAGGCTTTCCAACACACTGTTGGCTCTTATCTCAACCCAGCATTGTTCATGCTATTCATCACAGGCCACGACAGAAATTATATCAGCATCAGCAGCAACCAGGGTAGCGGAATATTCTGCAAGGAAAAAAACAACCAAGAAAACCACCAGTGTTTACCATGAATAATGTCAGTTGTTCTACAGTTTCCAGCTTCCAGTTAGGGTTATTTGGCTCTGAGTTAATGAAAGCACTTTGGGAATATCGGCTGGAAGGAGGGCAGCATCCAGATGTATTTGACAGGAGTAAAAACCTATGTAAGCCCTACGTTTCTTGTCTAAAAGTCACCACCCCAGAATAGCTTGTGATCTAGTTATTTTTATTCAGAGAAGAGCCTGTGCCTTGAGTTTGGATCAGAGTCCAAATTCCGCTAGAGTTTCAGGCTGTTGTTAAGGTAGGATGCTCCAATCTGGCCCAGTTGGAAACAGGATGACCAGTAAATTTGGGATCTCATTTAGAGTCAGGCTCAGACATTAGAGGTGGTCCATTTTTACAGGTTTGTGTCATACAATAAATGAGCAGTTGTACATGAAAAGCAGGGTTTTTTCCTCAAGAAAGGAAGTAATTTAGGAACCATGTCCCTGTCTCCACATTTCAGGAAGGCTGCAGGTTGTTTCATGGATGCTGGGATGACTCCTAGTCTCACCAGTTGTCAGAGGTTACCATTTGATAAAGGAGAGCACGTTTCCCTAGCTGAAAATCGTAGTGGTGAGTACTGGCAGGTCTCTCTGTGTCAAAGCACTGTCAGCACACAGACACATTTACCATTAGGCCACACACAGTATTATAGCTTGCTCTGTTTTGTCTGTGCATGCACCAAGGATTCTTTGACAGTTTTCTGTGTTTTGGGATGCGGGAAGCCTGTAGGAACTACAGGATCTCTTAAAAGTCACCTGCCCATTTTCTTCCTCCTTCCTCCCACTTATCAATGATCCCTTGAGTACAGGACCTTTCTTCATTGCCCCAACTGGATATTCTTGAAGATGTTATTATAACTCACAGGTTCAGCTTTAACCACAGAAGTAATAACGTAATAATTAATATCAATTTATTGTAAATGCTTTGTTAGTAAATCTGAAAAATAATGATCTCTTAGTTACCTGGGCTTCTACCCCACTGTGTACCATCCTAGAGCCTTTGCTTACACAGGAGGCTGACACAGTTCCCAATGCACCATTTTAGTTGCTCTTGTAACAAATAAATACTTCACACATATTTTATACACATGCTTGGCACAAAATGTGGAGGTGCACATGCACATGAAACAGGATCAATATAGTCTATTCCAGTAGATGCATCCAGTCCCACACGTCTCCAGACCTGTAGGAGGCAATGCAGGAACTGTTTGTATTCTGTGGGAAAGAATTGAGCCACTTTCTCTCCTCTCCTTCTTTTCTAAAACTCAGGGTAAAGCAGTGTTAGTAAAAGTGCTCTCTCTTAAACATAAGGAATGTCAGCTGGCTTAACAAGCACCACCCTTGCCTGCACTTAGAACTATCTGAAAGGCTTCACCTGACAGACAGGAAGACCTTGGACAACCTTTTCTAAGAACAGAGCAAGGGATAAAGATGCCAACAGCAGAGGATTGGTAGCAAGCATCTGGAATGGCTGTAAAATTTCCAACCAGCTCAGCTGTTTGAAAATAAATGCCATCCACAGCCTTATGGAACTGAGCTGGTACATCTTCAGACATCCCTTACATAAATCTCTTGTACACTCAAAGAGATTTATGATAAACACTTGCTCTTTCCTTAACCTCCAAAACCTTTTCCACCTGCTGAATAACTCAAGAGTCTTTCCTCTCAGCCAGCCTGTTCAATATCTATATAAAGCCTCTGGAGAAGATTCGGTGGCACCATAGACTGACTTGTCAGCAGTACACATATGACACCCATCTCCACATTATCTTCTTCACCTCCCATGCAAATAACACCATTACTCAGCTCTTCAAGGGCTTGACTAAGATCAGCAAATGAATGAAGTTGGCAGAAGCAGAATTGTTGCAAGAGCCTGGGCTGACGATGATACAGGAAAGTATTTTACACTTTGATAATGTCCATTGCTGGCATTAAGACTAACTGAAGATTTAATCTGAATTCCATCATCCTGAAAACCCCATAAGTGTTTCTACAAAAGCTTCAATCCTTCAGCACAATTTCCAATCAAATAACTGAAAAGATTGGATTTGGCCCTTATGCTTGATTTCTACAACCTAATGGACTTAGAACAACCCATGCAAGAGTGCTTCTGGCCATTTACTCAGCAGCACAAGACCACCAAACAAGCTTAAGCTCTGTTCTTTGCTCTGTTGACTACTCAGTCCCAGCTTAAATTCAAGGGTTTGCTCTTATTTTCAAAGCCTTCATGACTTTAGCAAAAATTGCTTTAAGGGCATTCACACCTCTGGAACATGACACCGTTGAAACCTGACAGTAACACTGCTCTGTCACAAAATAAATGCCCGCTTTGGAGGGTGTGTGCACCAGGGACAGAGGTCCCCTGCTGCCTAGGACACAACCTGCAAGAGACACCCATAAATCTCAGAAGTGCAAGAACAAGAGAGAAACTCCAGCGTTTTTTTTTCCTTTCTCTGGTGCAACTATACCAAAACCATCAACATGAACAAGGAGCCCATGAGTGAGAGACTGGAGGAAGTCTGACTTCCAGGGGCCTCCACTGGAAGTTCCCTGGTGTCTGATGAGAAGGTGAGCTGGGCTGGTAGCATGTTGATGCTTCAGCACAAACAAGCTCTTTCATGTACACATCTGCCCCTCTCTCTCAAACTCACAGAAGCTTCACTTTCAGGTCTGTATTCTTCTGTCAACAGGTTCAAACTTTTGGGGAGATAAGAAGGGAAGGCACATGGAATCACATATACAGACAGACACACATAGCATGAATTCATTAATTCAGAGGCTTTGTTTTACCAGGAAAGAGTTATTGGCAAAAGCACCGTATGTAAAAAATAGGAGAGGAAATGAGAAAGAAGGATGTCAAAGATTTCTTGTGTTCATTCTCATGAGCTCATAAAATGATTGCAGGCAGATAGATAAAGGTATACAGGAACATCTGAGGAGTCATTGCTTTCCAACACACCAGTAACAGCCAGCAACTCAGAACCTGGAGAGAATCCTACAAACATTTCCAAATGACAAATGAGTCACTAATGATAATTAGATCTGACAGAAATTTATTTCCTCCTAGAACAAATCCAAAGATTGCTTTTCAATTATATGAGATGCAAAACAAGGCAAAAAGTTGAGATACCACCGAAATACACCTGAATTTATGTCCATAACTCACTGCTGCACAGGGAGAGGATGTTGTTTTCAAGTTGCACTTCCATGTTACTTTTTCATTTCCTGACCACTGCTCACTTGCAATGCATCTAGCTATGTTTAAATTCCCTGCCAAGGAAAGTAAAGCAGAGGTGCCCCAATAGGGGAACCAACCCCACATGTATCTATGCACTGTTCAGAATAAATGCCCTGACAGTGCAGAATTTTCACGATGCATCTAGAATTCCATGAATCCTCCAGCTGGTCTTGCCTGGGAGGAAAAATGTGCATGTATGAGCAGGGATACTGTTCAGAGACACCAAAACACGTTCATAATAAGACATCCTGTTTTCTCCAGCACAAAAATAAACCCATATCAGGCTTTTTTTTTTTTTTCTGACAACAACTGGCAGTAACTTTGTGCATTTCAAATGCAAGGTAGACAACTTTTCAAATGGTTAAAAGGTGTGTGAAGGTTGAAAAACTTGGAAGTCTTGCCAAAGTTGATAAAACTTTGCTGAAATTTTAAACAAAAATTTCCATGAAATTTTCACTGCAACCACCATTCAACTTGAAATCTGCCTAAATTTGTTCAGACCTTTGGGCTCATCTGACAAGAAGTAAGTGGCCAGACAAACCATCACAGCTGAAACTTGGAATCACCAAAGAGGCCCATGCCAAGCCTCTGCCTTGGTGGGGTTATATCTCGTCAGGCTCTTCCAGTGCTTGATTCCAGCAGCAACATTTGGGCTGGCACATCGTGCCAGAGAAACAGCATTTTTGTGTTACAACTGAGAAGAAAAGCAAAATAATAAAAACAAAAATTATGTCAGTTTAATCATTTGGTAAGGCAGCTAGCATCGTCATGGAAGTGTCCAAATTTTAGTGCAAACCATCCTCCTCCCTGTTCTCTCTCAGAATTCTTATCTTCTTTTCTTAAACCGACAATTCAGAAAGCAGCCAGAGTGCTGCTTCTGTTTTCCTTGTATCCTCTGCCACGCTTGCACATGTGCTTATCCAGTAACAGGCATCACTAGTGAAATGGGATTACGTTCCCCTGGTTAAGCGCATGAGCACAGCTCTGGGTGGGGCTGCTGGAGGATCAGCTCTTAATAAGGTGTCCAATTTATAATCTAGCAGGGCGAAGAGCAACTGGCTCTCAGAATGAATAGCTCTTCTGTCTCACCATCTCCTGAGGCTGGCTGCTGGGCTGGCCCGCCTCATCCTTTTTTTTTTTTTTTCTTCCTCTCTGTGTTTCTCTGATGCTGTTATTCTTTTCACCAAGTTTTTGCTGGAAATATAAAGAGGAAGGAAGACAACAAGTACCCACCCGTATCTGGTTACACACTGCAAACTGCAGCAGGATGAACAAACGCCCTGCTGGAGTAACAGGCTACAAACCCTTGCTATTTACTTATTCCAAGAAAGTTTCGTTTCAGCCTAGGATCCTGCTCTCGGGGACCGCCTTTGTGCCCAGCGATGTCTTTAAAAGGGATGCTCGGCGCAGGACGGGACAGCGGGCACGCCCAGGGCCCAGGGCGTGCAGCCGAGGGCCGGGCGGGATGCGGTGCCGGGCCGATGCTGTCCCCGCCGCTGTCCCCGCCGCTGTCCCCGCCGCTGTCCCCGCCGCTGTCCCCGGCCCTGCCGCCGCTCGGTGCCCGCGGGCCGGGGGCGGCCCGGGCGCGGCCCCGCCGGCGCGGCGGCGCGCACGGCGCAGCGCAGCGCCCTCTGGCGGCGCGCGGGGGCGGCGCGGGCAGCACCTGCCGGGAGCGCCCGGCCCGCCCCGGCTGCCGATCCCTGCCCCGCTCCCAGGGACAATCCCGCACTTACCGACCGGCCGGCGGGACACCGCCCCCGCTGCAGAAACACCCCGCGGGAAGGCCTGGCGCAACGCGTCTTCAAAGGCTGGTGGTGGCACACCCGAGCATCTCTTTTCTCCAAAGCGGTTCTCTGGCCAAAGATTCCCCCTGTCCCGGAAGGCTTGTCGCAGAGCCTCCCATACCTCCAGGAGGCACGTTTAATAGATTTCCTTTCCATGGCGATGAACTTTTGCAGCCTCTGACAAAGCACGCATCTGAAGCGTGCTGCAGTCAGGAAGGGCTGCTCCTCAGGAGTGACTGCTCCTTGCTACCCACCGTCCTCCTCCCTTTCTGTCTTTGTGCTTGCACTGTGTGGAGTAGAATGACCTGATTTCCTGTTTGCAGCACTTAAACAAAGCACAACAACAACAACAACAACCCTTAAATACTTTCTGAAAGTACCACCTGAAAACTTTCCATCATTCCGTGCTTCCCCCCTTGCCAAAGCAAAGTGAAAGGTGATACCACCAGCCACTTGATCAATCTCTGTCAGGGTCGGGGGCATCTGGCTCCCGTAAGATTTTTTATAGTAGGAGTCTGTTTCTAGGACCACTGGCTCTTCTGCAGCAGGATGCTGTTTTCCAGATCTGATTTAAGCTGAACTCCAAAAGACCACAGAGAAAGAAGAAGCGGGGAGTGTGCACCCAGCTTCCTGGAAAAGACACCCGAGCTGTTCCTGTAGCCTCCTGCAAGCACAGTGCATCCTCCCCAGCCCCTACAGCTGGTCCCAGCAAATGCCGGCCCTGTGCTCTGCAGGCACGGGAAGTGGCCCGCAGCTGGCCTGGGGAGCCTGCCTGGTTTCAGCAGTGTTTTCAATTACTAGCCTGCTCAGCAGCCACATCGTGTTCTGTGAGAAATGCTAAGTGTCACTAGCAGTCTCTCGGTCCAAAATGTTTGGGAGAGCCACTGTTCTGTCCCCAACCTCACAGGGACTTTGCATCTGGGAGGAATGCCTGGGATGGAGAACACAAAAGGACAAGCTGGACTGGAGCACCCATTATGCCATTGAAAAAAATGAAAATAAGATGTCAACAACTTCTATGGGCCTAATTGTTTCTTCTCAAACAGATTGTTAGCTTATGTGAATCAGGGTAGCTCTACTGAGTAAACCAAAGAATGGAAGGGGGGAGGGGGATAGCCTTGGGATCAGAAAGGCACAATATGGGTCTTTATCCCCATTGCTTGCTGGCTACTGAGTAACATTAACTTCTTGCCACCCCACCCACACACCCCCCAAGAGATAGTGGCAAGAGAGATGAAGACACAGAGGGCAGTACAACTGCCTCAGTTTCTGCAAACACCACCACACAAGGACACCTGAAGGACTGGGGCTTGACTCCCTCTCTCTCTCTGCACCTGCCCTTGCTGCTCAGCTCTACCATCCAACTGAACCACACAAAACTAAACTGACTGAAAAACAGAGACTGTCGTTTTCTGAGCCAGATTTCTCCCCTGAACTGGTCTGCCTTACAGCCACATGCACTTTGGACCAGGTGTAAAGATAATACAACTACTTTTTTCAGTATTTGAAGAGTACATCCGACTGCAGCCTGGTGAAACACTGGGAAATCCCACAGTGAGCCACAGACTAGGAAGCTTCATTTTAATTTCAGCAAAACAAAGATCAGGCAGTGAGTGAGTGATGCAAAAGCACCTAGTCAGATTTCTCCACTGGACCTTCAAGAGAAAAGAGGTAAAACATCAAGCACAAAGGGCAGCCTGACTTCTCCAAACACAAAATCAGGACAAGCCAAATCCTGTCCAATTGCACAACATTAAAGAGTGATTCTGTGCTCTCTTACCTTATGCTAAGGGAACAGCAATGTTCTGACCTGCAGTGATTTATGTGTAGCAAATTCGTGCCATAAACAAGTGAGAGAAACCAAAATCTCATGCCCTAATCCCTGAAAGCAAAACAAAATTCTTTATGGTCAGTAAGCCTGCTGATGAAGGAGGTTATGCTTATTCTTATTTGAATCCAATAAAAATATCCAAACAAGAGAAACAATGCTCCAAGAACATTTCTCTGTTACATTTGCAAATAATGTTTAAAAAGTAATTAATCATTCCGCATGCTTTATAAAAATTAATTTATCTTGATGTCTCCCCAGCTGGACAGGTGTTACTTACTACCTCCAGTGAACGTAGGAGCATGCTGAGTAAGACAGACCTGGCCCTGTTTTCTGAAGTAACATCTAATTTTCAGTGCACTTCTATGTACAGGCAGCTTCTGCTCATTTTGGCTAGAGCTGTAAGTGATTAATACACATGTAAGAGAGATTCTGGATATCTCAAGCTACAGGGCTAAAATTAAAGCCCGTGCTCGAAAATGTGATCTTAAATGACTTGCCTTTGGCTGGGCAAGGCAGGGAATCTGTTGCAGGATCAGGAAAATAAGCCAAGTCTTTGGATTCCTTGGGGCTTGTCTCCACAAGAAACGTAGGGAAGCAACACAAAGTTGCAGCACGCCAGGAACATTCTCCCCAGGTGGACCCTTCGGTGTTCACTGCTTTCAAAGAGCAAATTTTAACCCCTCCAAAAATTCATCCCTTCCCCCACAAGCACAGAGAGACCCACTTCTCAGTGCTTAGCAGCGTCACTTGTTGCCGCTTTCTAAACGATGAGGTGCTCATGGCAAAAGAAGGATGTGGTGACTCCAGAGGTAGCAATAAGAAAGCTAAGGGTAAGTTTCACTTTGGTTTCAGCAGAAAGCTTCCCCATGAAGAAGATGTTTTGCTTGGCAACCAGCACTGAAGCAGCTTACCTGTGTTTCAAAGATGGGTGAGCTACCTCCCACTCAGCACACTCAAGGTCTTGTGCACCCATTTTAAGCAGACATATGGAGGATCTGAATAGCTGCCCACACTAGCTGGAGGACAATGCCAACCCAAAGGAGGAGCTGTGTGGTTTCATGCTAGCACCAAGCAACATTTGTCTCTGCAATAAACACTCTCAAGATAATTAAACAATGTCTGCACAGGGGACTGGGCTGCAGATGTACATCCTCCCAAGCTGAGGTGCTGCTGGAGAAGTGCATCAACCCAGCCTGTGACTACCATCCCTTCAGGCCTGCTCTGCTCAACTGTGCTTGAATGCTTTTCACAATTTTTCAGGCTGAATGAGGTAGGTTAGAGGGGGCCTAGTATTTCAACATTACAAGCTGCCACCAAATGACAGGAAGTGGTCAACCCAGAGCTTACTCCCTGGATCTGAAGCAGCAGGAACCTCTGGCACCAGGGGAGAGCTGGAGACAGAAACTTCTGTCACAGCCTATGTGAATGTCTGTGGCCTAAGTGCAGGGTAACTGTCCAGAAGTTTATCCTCTGGCTTGTCACATGGAGATGAGCCTGGTGCTAATGCATTAAGTCCTGGCTAACATTTAAAGTGGTGTGGGCATAGCACTGCCATTATTTAGATTTTGGAATCAGTATGATGTAGCTTAACTGGCAAAGATCAGTGCAGACTAGGTCTGCCAAAAGTGGTGGGTGCAAAGGAAGTGCCACAGTACCCTGTGGTGAGCATGGCAGCCAGCCACAGAGTGGCCACCCAGTGGGTGCATGCACCACACAGGCAAGCCTGGGGTCACTTCATGGTCTTGGTGGACTTGAGAAGAAGAGGAACACTTCAGGTTACAGACACACAACTGTTTGGACTGTAGCAGAGCCCTTTGGTGTAGCTCCTCCTCATTCCTCACAAACCCACAGAGAGACTTACACCTGCTGTCCCATGCCATCAAGTCAACTGTTTGTGTAGCTGAGCTCCAAAGACTTTTTTTAAGGACCTTTGGGTTAAAAAAACCCCCACCGTGCATTCTCCCTGAAATGCATGTCTTTTCTTTGAAATGGATCATTTCACAGGACTGGCTTAAAGGACAGCTAGACAAACAGCTGCATCAGCACGGCTGCTGAAGCAGTAACCTGGGGCAGTGGAGAAGGAGCCGGCCAGAGCAGCCACCTCCCTCAGCTGTGAGCTAAAGCTGGACACCTGTCTGTGACCCAGCTCTACCTATACTTTCCAAAGTGTCTGTTTTGGTTTGGATTGCTCTTCTGGTGGGTATTTTTCCCCTTGCATTTCCTAGATAAATTAGACTTATGTAATTGTTCTTTCTGTCAGTTTTCCTGTAATCTCTTTCAAGTCTGTTGTCCCATTCTCAGTCAAATCTGTGAGAGTTTCAAACATAGCACGACCCTCTAAATCTGTCAGTGTGTGGGTAGAGGACCAAACTTGTTTCCTCTGCAAGGGGAAAAGCAGGCAAAACTCACCTGCTACCCAATGCTGCTCTTTAGCTGACACACGGCTCTGGCCTGTGGCTTCAGAGGGACAGGGAGGGAGCTAAAGTGGTGAATTTGGTGCTCATCATACAAGGCTAGGCTTTGTCACTGTAATTGCTCATGCACAGCCTGCCTTTATCCAGACTTAGTACCTTATGGCATGTAGACTTCAGTGTATACTTGTGTTTTAAAAGAAAGCATCCTGTCAGAAGTTCCTTCTGGGAGTCATTAAAATGTAGTTAGTACTTTTAAATCCATTCAGTGACTTCTGCATTGGGCTATTGTAAGATAACAACAAAAGTACCACAGATATCCTTAGTGAAAAAGGGTGATATTTACTTCTGTGCAGTGGCTTATGTGTACCATTTGTAAATTTGATGACTGATGCTGTATTTATACTGCTAAAATGCATTTTCTGGAGGGGGCTCAACACAGAGATGAATTTCATCTAACATGAGAGGAAAAAGGTAACTTGTCAGCCAGATAGGTTATTCTCTGACCTATAAATCAGAGAGAATAACAATGCATACTGTATTCCCGCCTGTTCCCACACACTCCTGCTTGTCATCACAAGAGCTCTTTAGTGCCCTGAAATACAGCTTGACAATAAAAATTAATTGAAAGTGCACTACAATCATTAACTTTTGGAGCTTCACAGTTTGCCCATCCTTAAATAATGCTGGTTATAAAATCCTGTTTGCACTACAATTCCTTGGCTCTGTGCCATGTAGCATGTAGAGAAATCAGCAATATGTGCAGCAGGGACTTCACTGGCTATAATATGAATGCAGAGAATAGACTTCTTCTTTAGCTCAGCAGCAGAACACTGACTCAGATCTAGAGACCAGTTATAGTCCCAGTGGTGTTTACTCCGTGTAATTAGCAGTATCAAGTGTGTTGTCTTTTGGGTAGCCTGATTGTTTCCATATGCATGAGCACCTTCTGTGAACGAAGACAGGGCAGGAGGCAGCACTCCACGGCGTTACGGGAAGCACATATGTTTTAAATACCTTATCTCTACAATTAAGAAGAGTTTAGAAATTGGTCATATAAATCTTGGGAAATGGGACCAGGAGAGAGAGGAAAAGACCTTCTTTGCAAGCAAGAACTTTGCCTGGGTAACTACTCAAACCCAGGTGCTGGAGACGGTGCAGACATCTCCCTGCTTACTGATGGGAGAGCAGCATGAATCAGAGCCTCATGCATTGCTCCGGGAGGGAGAAGGCTGTTGATGCTGTGTTGGGGCCCGGAGGAAGACAGGGCTGGCATTCGAGGTGGGGCGTGCCTGGGAATGCTGCATAGCATTCATCTTAGGGGCAGGTACTTGCTGAAATTCCAATTACTGAGAGAGATGGCTGAGGAAGAGGGAGGCCTTGCTTTGCCTTGCAAGGCGATGCTTTTTTTTTTTTTTACCTCAAGCTAGTGTTTCTGGCCTGTCCCAAGGTAAAAAAGCAACTTCAGCCTCACTGCAAGGCAAACCAGGCAAGGTCAAGTGGGGGCTGCTGCTGGACTCGCCTACATCAGCAGCAGTTACAGCAGGGTTTAAAAAAAAAAAAAAAAAAACCATAAAAAAATCCTTGAGCACAGGAAAGACTGGTCCTAAGGTCTGTTTTGAAAAAAAGAGTATGAAAAAGGGGTTGTTTGGGCATATTTATCCCTTGTTCTCCCTCTCCCTTCCACGGCCCCAACATTGCCACATGGTTCAGGCTCTCTTATCCCAAACCTGAGGCCTTTGCCCCGTGGCTGGCAGCATGGCTGGAAGCTGCAGGGAAGTGGGGAGGGACAAGGAGAGCCATTTCCATTGCAGCCTGGCTCCTCCTGCTCCGTGCTGTCCTCAGGATCCTCCACACGCCTCTCCTTACAGCAGGGCCCCTCTGCACCCCACCCTTAATGACGCTGTGCCTCGAGGCATGCCTTGCTGATTGGGAAAGGCTCTCCCAAGATATTCCCTCGCACACCTCTTTTTATGGCTGCAGTAGATGCCTGAATAAAAGCCACCTTAACTAACTGTCTTGGGCTGCGTGCTCCCATGTGCCATTGCCAGCATCCCAGGACAGCCTCCCCTGCATGCTCTTTTATGCCTCCCAAAGCCTCCTACGTGTGTGTCCCCTTTACCCCTTTGCTAACAGGATTTCAGTGTCCATTCTGTAGCAAACCATTCAAACTAACCTGGACTCGCCACAAGAGAATGTGTGGCCAGGATATTAGGACTACTTCGGTGTCATTTGTGTTGCAGCAGATGTAGTAAAGATTTAACCTCAAAACTCACCCTTGCAGCACAGAAAATACATCCTTGCAGAGCACCTTTAAATTTGAGCAAGTGCAGCTAGGCTTACTGGCTGTACCAACTTGCATCACCTCATTTCGCCTGCCCTCTCTGCTACCTCCAGGAACTATCACAAAAGCTCCCCAAGCAAGCTCTTTAATTATTAAATCTTCACTATAAAATACTACAAAGCAATATTATATGCAACAAATCCAGAAAAAACATTCTTCTCTACATGTCTTCTTGAAAATATCTTGTAGTTTGTGATTTGGATAGAATTATGGAAGCCTAATAAGAATAAAAATCTTTTATTGAAAAAGGCATGTGCTGTTCATGGCCGATCATTCATTAAACAGCCTAGCAGTTTGTTCCAATCATGTCTTCTGACATTAGGAATGAGGATGCTACTATTTTAATAATAACCTATCAAACTGTTTTGCAAATAGTCACTGCATTTTAATTTCTTGAAAAGCTCTGAAAAGGTGAAAAATGCATTTGCAGCATAGCTACTGCTGCCTATTCAGAAGGGTATATTATTTCAGCCTCAAGATTTGTTTATCGTGGTGAAAAATACTGCACTAAAAATTAGTTTTGTAGTTTTTATATCTATCACTGTTGACATTCTGCATTTATTATTTTCTCATTGGTTCCTGCCAGGTTTTTTTTCTATTTTTTCTTTTCTCATTTCCAGTTAAATGTCTGCCACTGACAAAAGCACTTCACAGCACACAGTCACTGTCATTCGTGGTCACAACAGATGCAGGGAAGCCCAGTGTAATCACTCAAACTAAAAAACATTTTCAAGCAGTGAAATAATCTGTGTGCAATCTTGTGCCCTTACAAACCTCCCTGCAGGTGTGTAACTCTTCCTTAGTGCAGAGGAAAGTTTAAAGATGCTTGAGCTACTGCTACCAGCTTAGTACTCACAGCACACAGGACAGTGCACACTATTTTAAAGCTTATTTAAATAATAAATATGTTTTGTGGCCCTTTTGTGTGTAAAATGTTAGTTGAGAAGTTAGTTCAAATTTAGTAAGTAAAAACACAAATGTACTTCATACTGAGTACCTAGACCTCTTCTACAAGCACATTTACATAGAGAGAAAGAGAGACTATCTGGAAAACCACTGTTTCCGCTGTGATGGAAATAATATACTGTTTATGTGTCATGTTATTTTGAGTCATTATTAATCTATTAGTCAGCCAGGTTTGTAAATGTGGTACAGCACTAAACATTTAGGGTGACATTGAAGATTCCAGCCCTGGACTCTGCAGATGTAAGCATATGTGTAACATGTGCTGAAGTGCTTACAGGAATGGAGCAGAAATATGTATCAAGCCCAAACTTGAAAACAGGTGGGTTTAAGTTATACAAGGACAAAGAACAGTGAACTAATTTTTAAGCAGATGCTTCTAGCGTTCAGAAATTAAATGGCTCTTTTTATTCCAATCTCCACCACCCAAAAAAAGAGCCCCAAAAAAGGGTTGAGAAAGAAACACATGAAATCTAAGCCATAATTTAAAAACTGAGGCTCCTTTTCACCATAGAGGAGGTGGGATTTTTTTTTTTTTTTCCTTTTAATTCACCAAGGGCTGCCTGCCTCATAGCATGAGCCCAGGTCCCCAGGCCGGTAGGTGTCTAAAACTGCAGGACTGGAGCACTTCCTTGGCACAAACCAGGGCACTCCTGCAGGCTGGGCTTCACAGCAAGGAGCTGGTCATAGCTGGTATTTTGCAATAACAGAACTGAAAAATAAAAAAGGGAGAGGAGAGGAGAGGAGAGGAGAGGAGAGGAGAGGAGAGGAGAGGAGAGGAGAGGAGAGGAGAGGAGAGGAGAGGAGAGGAGAGGAGAGGAGAGGAGAGGAGAGGAGAGGAGAGGAGAGGAGAGAGGATTCTATTAGCACGTCTCATGGCCACCGCGGTGGGCTGGTGCGTGTCCCAGCTGCTGGGCTCCCCTGATCCCCGGCACTGTTCCCGCCACCGTGCCCTCAGGCCCGGCACATCTGCATCCTCGGGGAGCTGCCCCTTCCAGGTCCCGCTGTGTAGGGAGCTCCCACACCCAGCACCTGCTCAGGGATCCGGCCGTACCGGGGCCACCCTCCTCTCTCCTTGCCTCGGGCACGGCTCTGTTCCCCGAAGGGAGCCAGGAAAGGCGGAGCCGGGCTGGCAGCCCCCATCCCGGACCTCGTGAGCCCCAGCCCCATTCCAAACGCCGGCACCCTCAGGGTGGCACCTGCCCCCGGCTTGTCCACACCTCCTTCCCAAACATCAGGGCCCTCCCACGGCCTGGAGAGGCCTCGGCTGCCCAGAGTACAAGGCCGGGGATAAGCGGGCTGGGGGAGGCGGGTGCGATGTGGGGCGAAATCCCTCTCAGCTGCCCTCAGGAAAAGGGAGTGTCCGTCCCAGGGGAGCTGACGGAGCGCCCTACTCTTACTCACCTACCTGCCTGCCCGCCACTCCGGGAGGCGGGGGGAGGTGTTGCAATTATCTGGGGAAAGGGACGGGCGCCAGGAGCCCGAGAGAGGGACAGGAATGGCAGGGTTACATAAAGGAGGTGGTGGGCGCGAAGGGGAGCAGGGCAGTCAGGTGTGCGCATCCAGGCTGATCCGGGGGCCAGGGGATGGTGGAAGGGGCGCTGGCAGAGAAAGCTCAACACCCGTCCAGGAGTGGCTGGGAAAGCAGAGGGAAGGGGCACAGCCTCACGCTGCAGCTGGTGAGGGTGCAGGCATGGATGCGGGTGGAAAGGGCCGGGCAAAGGGCAGGAGCAGCACCGCTGCACAGACAGGCTAGCGAGAGGGAATTCCCTCCTCTCCCGGAGGTCCGCAGTCCCCCCTCCCGCTCCCCGCCTGCTGCTAGGGAAACCTGCGCTGCCGCTGCCTGCCAGGAGACAGCTCGGGGGCTGCGGGTGTGCGAGGCTTGCTAAATGGAGGCTCTGCTGCCCTGCTGGTTGCTGCTGTGCTCGGGGAGGGAAGAGGAGAGGGAGGAGGAGGAGGAGGGAGGGATGTGAAAGTGGGTCAGGAATGTAACTAGACTCTGCCCCCCTTGTTGCAGGCGCAGGCGGCGCTGCCTTAGCGATGGAAAGCAGGCATTTCAGTGTTGATGTTCCCCAGCCCTGGCGGCTGACGGTTACTAGGGGATCCTGAAGGATGTTTCCCTGTGACCCTTCGAGAAGAAAAACTTAGTTGCCGCAGTAACCAAGTTTGGCTTGGATGCAATGATGCAGTAAATAGCATAGGTGAGCCTTGCTAAATGGAGGAGGAGGAGGAGGAAGCTGGAACTGTACAGGCTGGACAGCTCTTGCAGTCGGCTCGGGAAATGTTTAAAAAATATCCCAACGAACTGTATTAGTTAAGTACACGACTTTTACATTTTCTCATGCAATAAAACTCTCCGAATTTATCACCTATTTGTTGTAAACTATTAAGAAAACAGAGATAAAAGTAAACTGCCTTAGTCATGTAGCATCAGGTACAGACCTCATCCACAACTTCAGTAGCCCTGACAGCCCTTTTCAATGCAAAAAATTTTTGTTTGATGGTCTGAATTTTTGAAAGTAAAGGGGTGTGAAAGAAGGTGAAGGCTGGCTCAACACCTTAAGTTTTCATCCATCTTCTTTTAAATATTCTTACTTTAGACTAACAATTTTCAATTTTGTTACTTAGATTAAAAGAGAACTGATCAACCCTGCTTCTAAAGGAAATCCACAAACTACTTGCAAAGTGGAAAGCAAACTAAAATAACAAGCAAATAACTTGAGGGCCCATTATGCCTAATTTCTCCCTATTCCCTACAGTTGTTATCATCTGATTTCTATCTTCCTCTAATAAGAAACACTTTCATTCACAAGAGTGGGAAATCATTTCTCAGAGTTGGAATGAAGAACTGAAAGGAATCACAGAACACATATACTGTGATATATCAATTTCTTTAGTTTTCTTCCAGAGTTGTGTCTTTTCTAAAACACTGGTATTCTAAAGAAAGAATGGGTTGCTGTATCATGACTCATTCTGCTCCAGCCTGAGGACCCACAGAGAACTGACCTGTCAAGCTTACAGATGCAGGAGGAGCGAAGGGACACACGGACTGTCAGTGCAGGCCACACAGCAGATAGGGGTGCATCCAGTCTATGGATGAGGGTATTTGTGTGCATTTCATTAAGGGAACAAAAGTCACTGGAGCAAACTGTGCAGCTATTCCTTTTACTCCCTTGAATATTTGTCAAGGCAGTATTGCTGTGGATAAACATCCCTTTAGCTTATTCCACCTCTGAAAGTTACTCAGTGTTTAAAAGCAGACATGCCCTTTAATTCAAGGACATTCAAGGATGCATAATGAATGTTACTCTTTCTACTTTTTCCATGAGATAATTTTCCCAGTTGATTTCCCCTATCATTTTCTACTAAAAGATGAGTTTAATAAAAAAAGAAACATGGATATAAGCAAATTGTGGTGAAATATAACTAATATATTGTACCATCACTCCTGTTTTATTAAAAAAAAAAAGAAAAAAAAGTAGAAACTAATAATGGTTTAAGTATTATGGGCCACAAAGCTTTTCTTTAACAGAACTCAGTGGAGGGCCTGGGTGATACCTTATAGATGAATGTAGCCTATTGACTCCATAAAGGAAAATATTTAGACAGTCTTCATCCACAGTTTTAAAATCCATAATGGCTTAGGTATGTCATACTTATTTTTTTGGTGGAACATTACTTGGTTTTGTCAACTTTCCTGGCAATGCTGAGCAGTCAGTGAGGGGACAGTCTTTCTTGCACCTGATTGCCAGGGCCTCTGCCCTTGAGCTGCCTTGCAGATTGGGGCAGGGGGATCCCACAAGTCTCTGTCATTGTCAGTGAAAATGCCAGGTTAGAAACTTTCTCTTTGTGGACTCCCACAGAAAATTTTGATGGTCCCACCTGTTGCCAGCAAATTTTCCCTGTGTGTTGAGGCAACCCAGTGAGCTGGGAAAATTAAACATTATAGAATAAGTGCTTGTGCTACCAACCATTCTTTTCCTTACTGGCAGGGAGGATCTGGTTTTGTTGTTAGTCTGGGGCCCTGTTTATGCCCCTGTGGCCAAGCAAAGGGCACACTAAGGCTTATGGAAATGCAAAATCCTCCTGTGCTCTGTGCAGGAGCATGGTGTTTCCTATCTATTACCCCCGCCCCTTTCTGTAGGGATGATGTGAGGAAGGAGGTGGGGCCAGAAAGTTGCTGCTTTCTAGTTTTTCTTGGCTGTGGCAAAGGCCTTTTTATTCAAGGGTAAATGACAGGGACCTTGACACCACTCTAAATCTGCAGGGATGTCTTAGAGGTCCCCAGAAGGACCAGATAATGTGGCAAAGCATGAAGCACAGCTTAGGTATAACAGAGAATTTGACCTTAACCTGTGGCTGCTTTAAACAGCATCTCAGACAAGACCTCTATTTCCAAGATTTGGGCATGGGCCTGGTCTGCAGTGAGAGGCTGGTGGTTAATGCACAAGTGTGGAAAAAGAAGCATGGGAAAGTTCCAGGTTTGATAGCTATGTCCATCTGCCAAAGTATTTTTCCTTTGTTTTTGCTTTAACTTGCTTTGTACACTGGAAAATCAGGAGGGGGGGAAACCCCACTATTTAAATGGGCTTTTTCTAACTGTGTTCAGCTGAGTCCCATGGCTATTACACAGGAAAAAAAAAATATTAATTTTTACCAAATCATGTTATAGCAAGCTAGTCTGCATACTTTAGTAAAATACTTATTTTCCGAGTAATTTTAGCATGTCCTGGCTTTTAAAAGTATCATTTCCAAAATAGATAATAATAATATTAAAAAATATATTAACTCATTTTGCTTCTACCTAGCAGAGGAACCATTTTGCATCCTACTGAAGTGACTATGTGGCTTCAAGGGGAGGAGAGACAGGACCTTATTAAGATAGACTCAAAGATTTGGCCACATGCTATTTCTGAGCTTTAGTTCCTTGGTTAGCATCTTGCTGTTACCAGACTGAATTGCAGAAACTTTTGTGTGAACAGGATGAAACAATAGCAGCAAAGGTAGGATGCCATACCAAGCTGAATAAGGACCTCAAAGCCCATTACCATTTTAATGATGGCATTGTTAAGCAAAGTAGCTTCAAGATTAAATCGTTTACTTAATTAAGAAAAACTAACTACTTATCGAGTGTTTTACCTCTAGCAACCAAAATACAGCAGTGTTTTCTTTTGGAACTCAGCTCATGTAGTTTCAAAGATGTTTGCAGCTGAAGACTGTCAGTCACTGGCTGCACTTACGAAACAGGTTTAAAAGCAGACACGGGTAACAGGATGTGACACAGGCGCTCCTCAGCACAGAATCTGACACATCCCTGTGCTTTTCTAGTAACTTTGAAAGAGGCTGCTTAAGTCTGGAATGCAACAGGTCTCCCTAAAGTTTGAATCCAATAAGAGAGCCTTAAGAAAGGTGTATCCCCACATGTATCTTATTGGGAATTATTTCAGTGAACTTTTGCTTATCAGTATTGAAAAGATGTGTTAAAACCAGTCTGACAACTTTTTTTTCGTAACACCATGTGCTGGAGGGCCTTGAGAAAACAGTTTTGAAACAATATCAGAGCTGAGCCACCGAAATGCTTTGAACAAGAAGAATGTTCATTAAACATATTTCCCTGGTTTTTGTACTGTCCCAAACAACAAAAGTAAAATATTTTACAATTTATAGCCCCTTTTCCAGTGAGATGCTACAGCAAGAACTAAGAAGATTTGCATCTTGCAAGAAAGAACACAATGGACTTAAAATGCTTAACCTACTCTGCTTTTTTTCAAAATTTTAGCAGTGAATTTACTGGATCCTGTTTCAAAACATGCATGTAAAAGCCTTAATTACCCACCCAGCTCCCCTTATCTTAATTCACTGTAAGTCAGCCAACACCCACGGGAGAGGCTCTGCAGTGACTGGACCATGAGAGATGCAGACATTTCGTACTTCACTGGAAACAGTCACTGTGTATAATGCTGCTTTCTCCGAGTTCCTATTAACTAGCACTCCTTGAAGTGAAATTAGGTTTCATTGCCCAAGGCTGTACTCTTTTCTCTCCCGCAGAAGGGCTGTGCTTCAGGTCACAGGTCTGAGCACGGGTCCTCCCACCCAAGCCCAGGGCACAGTGAGAGCGCCTGCCTGACAGATCAGCTCCTCTGCAGGCACCTGGCAGTGCCTGTTCTGCACTGAAGCTCTGAGGAGGGAAGACATGAATATGGAATTTGCAAAGCACACCAACTTCCTGACTCCCCCTTTTCCATCCTCAGATTTCTCAGTACTTCTCAGCACCCCATTTTTGGGTGTGCAGCAAAGTGTTTCAGGTTAGGATGGGTTATTCAGCACCTCTGAAAAGTATATAGCTTGCTCTGAAAACTCTGAAAAATCGGATCTGAGTGCCACAAAAAAAAAAAAAAAAAAAAAAAAAAAAAAAAAAAGTTTAGAGGAAATTGTAGATGTCTTTTTGCAGGAGATGTTTCCTGACACAAAAGCTGATGCAAACAAATAGTAGCCTCCTGCTAGAGTGAGAGGGACTGGGTTTGAAGCATACCAGCTAAGACTAAACATGAAATTCACCTAGAGGGTAAGAGCTTTCTAGTACAGCTGGTCAGCAGCAGAACAATTTAAGAAAAATCAGGATATTGAGAGAAATGTATTACAAAAATGTAGGGCCCAACTCTAGAAATGTTCACAAGAGATGCTACCCAGCAGGGAATGATAAAGGAAGAGTCTCCTTTACATCTAGGGCTGTTTTGAAGAGCTGCTGTTGATGGAGGTTCCTCATAGGCATTCCTGGGAGCTGTGTCTGTGTCTGTTTTAGTAACTAGGAAATAGATGGTGGAGCTTGCTATTGGCAGGACCTTTTAGACATCCATCTTGATATTTTCTTTGAAGTCTTGGGTGATGGCAAACAAGAGTCTCTGTAGAGATGATTTCTGCAACACAGGAAACACCTGTACACTCTCCTCAAATTATTTCTCCATGTGACAAACGCACACCAGCTCTGCTGTGTCACAAGGTCTTTTCACCCTAAAAGTTAAGGTCAGAAGTGAACCACACAAAAAAAGCACTGGATAAGGCAAAATCCTTCCCCTAAACCTTTCTTCCTTTTGCCTCCTACTCTGTCTTCCCTGGTTTTTCCCCCTGTATTATTCAACCCACAGCTTGCCTTCCCAGAAGCATCAATCCATCATTCCCTATATTTATTTTTGTGTCTGTTCCTGAGCTATCAAGGACCAGCAGATTCTTTTTCTTCTACCAATGTGTGTAGAGCAGAGGTCCAGCCACAGGCTGGTTTGCATTCAGAAGCTGTAAAAGTAGGAGTGTACGAGTCAGTGATGTGATTTCTACAATTTCTAAACATTTTTCTTTAAACATGGTTATACAGCTCACACGTCTCCTCCTCAATTAAGTGAAGCCTACTCTATTTCATGCACTGAAATGCACATTTTGATACAAGCAGGCCCAGAGTTAGGAGAGGGGGCTCCTGTTCTTGGCCTTTCTACATCTAGCTGCCCTCTCACTGCCTCAGTTACTTCAGCTGTGCAATGGTGCTCCCAGAATTGTCTGTTTTATTATAAAGTGAGTTAAGATTCTTGATGAAGAATATGGGATTAAATTAGACAGCCAGAGCTGTTGCAGAAGTATTACATACGAGTATTGCTCCATGGAGAGTTCTCCAACACCTTATTGCTACACACAAGGCAGCAAGAGTTTATTCAAGGTTAGCATCTTCTACTCTTAAGCTTGGCTATGGTAGAATAGCATCTTAGATAAGAAAATACCTGTGCAGCGTGATATCATTAGTGTGGTCTGCTTCAGATCTTTCAAGATCCTGGCAGAAATATTTGCAATAAGGAAAAAAAAGGTATTTCTCTCTTAAACAGTTATTAACCTCAAGACAGTCTGTACTTACAAGGAGGTAATAAATGTTGTACAAAGAGCATCTCTTCCTTTGTTCTCTGAAATCAGGATGGTTTCTAGTAATTTAAGTGTTCCTACTTTATTACTAAGTGCTACTCTATATCTCTTAATATTGTACAGAAAACTGATAGTAGGTGAATTACAGTTTTAGAATTCCCTACAGTTATTTCTGTAACTTTATCTTTTCTTGGAGCAGGCATCAGAAATTTGTCTTGTAGGATGTAGCAAATGTTGGATAATTCAGAAACAGTTTTATAAGCACTTAGACCTGTTAGTTACACTGCCTTATTTTCTTGCTGTTGAATATGCCCAGCAAGACACTGAAGGTTTTTTTTATGAGAAGCACAAAGTAACTTGGAATTAAAATCCTCCCAATTAAAAAAAAAATAGTAATTCATTGCACTGAATCATGTAAACAACTTTGATACCAGAGGCACTGCTCCTTAATCTGATATCTGAATTTATTAATGGATATTTTCAGTTTTGTTTTTAAAAGCAACTGAAACGCAGATGCAGATTTAGAGTTCTGTATAGGGGAGGAAAGTAATTACATTGCATCTTCACTCTTCTCCAACTCATCCCCTAAAATATAATTTTCCACCAAAGCAGCAGTGCAAGGTGCACAACAGTTGTATGTGTTTTACATTTTAGTAATCCAAAGCTGAGCCTCTTCATCCTTACACCATTTTACCTCTAGGTCCTGATGGGGTCAGACACACGTTTTCCAAATAAGGTCCCAGAAACCAGAGTGCAGGTGATATTATAATTCTGTATATTCCTACAATGGACCAGTGTGTCTGTGTCATGGGATCAAGAATTTTGCTTTGGAGAGTTAATGGTAATGCCAAATGATAAATAAAATGCTGAAATGAAAAGTAGGCCCCAAAGAATGGAAAGCACTGTAATAAGTCATCATTTATATTTCTATTTAATATAATTTTTTCAAATTATCTATATAAACACCTCTTTACTTACGTCACTCTTCTTTAAAGTTCAATGTATTTCTTCATTATATTATTTTTATTCCTGAAAGTCATTTCTTTTGTGTTCACAGCAGTCTTCCTATCTCCCCTTAATCACAGTGGTCTCCACCACTTTTCCCAACTATTTAGAATTCATTGGAAAGAATCTAACTTGTCTCCTTAGTAATAGTTTTCCAAGTGCTTCAACATGCTGCAGCATATTTTACAAACTGTAGAGGCTTCTGAATGAATATTTCTCATCAAGTTTCACTTTTAAACGAATCCCAAGATGCAGGAAAATATTTCCATTCATTTCTATCCTATTTTCATCAGAGATCACACAACTAGTTATATTCATCATGCTATTAATTTTTAAAATGGGATGACTGTAGTTTGGCATCTAATTTGTACTCACATGCTTAAGTTTCAGAGTTGCTCTGCAGCCACAGAAGCAATGAATGTGCTCAACACCTCTGAAAATCAGGCTATGTTGGTGCCTAGAAAATACAGCATCAAATATTTGACTAGGGGCATCCTAATTAGAAGAAAAAAAAATAATCTTTTTTAAAAAAAATTATTGAATATGGGTGAAGTATTGGTTCCTAGCAGAAACAGAGCATATGACTTAATGGATCTCATGCTCATTCAGAAGTGGCAGATCTGATATGCATATTTATAATGTTTGGCAAATATATTGATTTTTCTATTAAAAACTATGATGTAATTACTAATCCTACAGTCTGATTTTACATGTTTGTTTCACTTTTTAAATTCTAAAAATTGTAGTATTATGTTCTGTAAAATTTGGGGAGAAACAGCTGGCATTGGGAAATGTGACATCACGTATTCTACTGGTCCTCAAAGCTTAGTTTAGGCCCTCCTAATTACATGAAATTCCCTCTTCTCACATAGCCCTGGGATAATTGGATGGTATGGCATTCCGAAGCCTTTGGGATGCTAAAATAATCATGCATTAACCCTATAAACATACTTGTGCTTTGATGTTCTCACCACTTAGCTGCTAGCTGAATAATTACAATTCACTTGTGATCAACTTTCATGTGATAAGAGTGATAGCAATGATAAAGAGGGTGAAAAAGTTGCAAGACACTTGACACGTGTTTTTAGTTCATATGAAGAGAAGACATCAATTTATAGGAATTGATATGGAGAACACCATGCAATTAAAGCTTTTGGTCCCCATTTCATTGCTGGAGGGAAGTGGAGTTTGTGCTCAGTGGTGGGGAGCAGCCACAGGAACTGGTTGTGGCTCTCTGGCTGAGATAAGTTTATGCTGTTCCCTTTGGCAAATCATTGTCTTATAAATTCTTCAATGCTTTGTTCAAAGTACAGCTGTGTTTCAATAATAACTTATTTCTGTATAATTCCAGTTTAGAGGTTTTTATTACATATGCTGCTAACATTTTCACACGAGTATCCCAGCTGTACAGCAGCCCTCTTGCAGTCAGCACTAGCCCAAAATCATGCCAGGAACTGTCTGTATTAATTTCCATGCTACCAAACTTTTGTATACTGAACTATGATACACCACTCCCATCTTACTTTCTCTTCATTCCATTGCTGTCCTAGCTCTCCAAAACTCACCACTTTTATGCCAATTTAACCTCAATTTACTACCACAAGATTTTGCTGTTGTTCCTATTTACATGCAACATACACATTGTTTCTATTTTATCCATGTACCAAGTTTTGCAACAGCTCTCAGTTTCCAGATAGGAAATCTGAGCCTGTTCATTCTTTTCCAGTGTGGTTGGGTAATGAATGTGGTGTTCATCATAGCACAGAACGAATGATACCAGCTCTACTGAATCACCACACTCAAGCTAGTGCAGGGAATATTCCCTCTCTTTTGCTGTGTCAGTAAACTGGAGTCTAGACCAGGAACATCATCAGTGGATCTGTCTTTGAGATTATCCCAAAAAAACTGTATGGACTGTGGTGAATTCTGTCCATTGGCTGGTGGACCAGGCAGCAATGGAAAAAAATCAGGCTGGAGTTTACTGATTAAGTCTGTGCCTGGAGAACAACAGACCAGCTCTTCTGAGGTGAATCACTCCCATTTACAGCAGAAACCACAGCTCTGAATCTCAAGTCACATAGGAGAATATCGACTACACAGTTCTTTATTGCATAAAACCATAGCAAAACTCTCTAAATACCAGATAAAACTAAACAGGAAACAAAAGCAATCTTACTTTTCAGTCAGAACACCCATGCAGCTTTTTACCCTTATTTAGCACATGTGTATGTGTGTGTAGGGGGATAAGCAACTGTGGAGGGAATTAGTGTCCTTCACCAGAAGGTCCTCATTTTTACACGAGGACCACTGCTCTGAAGACTCTAAGATGAATTAATCACATTCATTTTAATGTGTTTTTAAATCAGGTTTTTCATCCAAATCACAAGAGGTAAGAATGCAGTGCTCCCATCCACTGTGCCACTGGTCACCTGAGCAGTGTTCTCCTCAGCCTCCTCTTGGATTATCTGCCGTATAACTCTTATTCTAGTGACATTAGGCTCTACCCCCAGGACTCTTCTTCAGGGTTTTTTTTTGTGGGTTTTTTTAATTGGTTTTTTTGCATTTAATAATTTTTAAATCATTTTGCTGAATTATTCAGGCTGCTCATTTGCACTCTAAGAATTACCTTCAACCACTTCTGAAAGGGAAAGGACATGGAGGAAAACAGCCTAATGAAACAAGCTCAGAAGGTATATATGAAATGAGTACATAAGATTGTTCAGGAAATGATTAGAGAAAATCTTATTTGCAGTTGCCATTTCATCCCAATTTATAGCTCAGAAGATTATTTCTCTGCTGAGTTTAGAGAGCCACAGCAGTCTATTACCAGTTCACAAGAGGCTGCAGGAAAAATTTTGCATGACTGTTAGGATTTCAGGATATTTTCATAGACATTAATCCCAAGAGTTTTAATCCTTTCTGTAAAAATTGATTGCAAGCTGAAAAGTGGGAGTTTAAATGTCCTCTGCCCTTTCTAGTTACTTGCAGTTCTTTTGAGGAAGAGGCTGATGTCTATGCCCTGTTCTTAGAAATCATTTATTTCAAGAGTTGAGATTTCCATACAGTGAATCATTTCAGGTAACAGCTCTCTTGCACTCATTCTGATAATAGGGGTTTAGGGTTTTTTTTCATTTTCAAGTTTCAGTTCAGTTACAGCAAAGCAATTGAAAACAAAAACAAAAACAAAACCCAAACCAAAACAAAAAGTTTATCTATCTACCAAACCTTTCCTCTCTGCATGCTCATTAAGAGAAGTTTCACCTTCTTTGCATTGCACAGAGGGAAAGAAGATTATGGAGCATATTATCTGTTATTCAAGTTGAAGGCAGGAATGCAGAAATATATATTGAGAATACTTTCTTGTCAAGAAACCTATATTTACAAACAAGTGAATGTTGAATGATAAATAAAGGTAAAAGGATTTAAATGCTCTTATCCACATTGCCCTAAATTCATACACTTGGCAATTATTGAGTTTTCTTTTAGTAGAAGCAAATACTTTCCTGTATGAAAGCTTCAGAAGTTATCTAAAATATGTCTGTATCTTACACCCCTCTGGTCTAAACAGCTATCTTCCTCTGCCAGGAAAAACCTTGTGCTGACAGTTTATGCTGTGGTTGTGGAAGGCACGTCAGTAGAAGAATTCCTTTTACCTCTCTTAATCATGCATCCATTATGGACAATCTGTTAACAGAGCATGGCTGTTTTGACAAGCACAGAGCTCTCCTGGTGTAGTTACAGCCTTGTGCACTGCAGCAGAGGTATAACTACCCCCAGTACCATTTACAACAGCAAGACTCTGCTTTTGCCAGCATGGCTTATCTTATCATTGTCTGTATGACACAAGTTGTGCTGGTGAAAGTATGGTTCTGACTACCTAACTCTGCACATTCACTGCTTTTGGTAGCACAGCTGGGTTCTAAGCTCAGTTGCAAACCATATCCCTTTGCACATCTGCCTGCAGAACTTTATGGCATAGACTTGACTCAGTGCAATTTTGCTTCTGATTTAAGGAGGCACAGAGCACAATTTAATAGGTACAAAAGCATAATGACTCTTTTCACACTCATTTACCTGAGCCCCACCATTTTCTTCTGCCTCCTCCTTGATTCTTTGCCTACTGCATCCATTGGCTATTTTTCCCTGGTAATTTGGTTCCTCTCTTCCCCAAATCCTGTCATTGCAGCCTCCCCCAAGTTGTATTAATCTCTGACCTTCAAAGATGTCTTGCTTTTTCCTTCCCTGCAGGGTAACTGCTTCCTTGCCTACTTTCTTCATGACTGCTGCCTCACTTCCTATTTCTTCACTTCTCTGCTGCTTGCTGGCCCTCTCTGCTGCTTTTTGGGTGCATCTCAAAGCACTGCCTACCATCTTCTCCCTGGAACGGGGGTTTCCTTCTTCTCCATCCCCTTTTCTATTTGCACTCTGTAAGCTATAATTAGCTGTGGCCCAAAGTTAAGAAAATAAAAATGCAGGCTAGAAAAATCAAGAGAAACATCCTAACAGCAAAGTCAGCAAGGGTACAGCCCAAGCTCCCAACTCTTGAATCCTCCATAACTGAGAATACTTAAGGCTAAGCCAAGACAGTACTGAAAAGTGTACTGTGCAGAGAATTGCTGTGGCAGCCTCGGAGAATGGATAGTAAGAGTTTCTCACCTCTAATCTATGATACCAAAAGATAATAAATGATGCTTCAACTGGATATTGCCACCTTCCTTTAGCTGCCACTGTCTCCTCCATTTGAACAACTGAGCATGATGTCACTGTTAACATAAGCATTTATTTTGTTTAAGCATAAATGCTTAAACATGCATTTATTTTGATTGTGAGAGGCTTCAGAATCCACTCTCCCTAGCAAATGAGACATAAGGAAACACACAGGCTTACTACTTGCCTTCAGGAGGGAAAATAATCACATTTAAGCTAACAATCAATTAGGTGTGAGAGGCTGGGTGGTCAGTAAGAATGAAACATGTTAGTACCAAATCACAAGCTGGGCATTAAATACTGACTTCTTTTTGCACACCTGTGGTTTTTGGTTTTTTTTTTTTTTTGCATTGCCAGGCAACAAAAGTTTCTGGGCAACAATGCAGAGTTTTAAAACAAACAAAAGTATTGCAGTGGGTGGTTTTGCTTATTGTTCTTTTACCTGCTCCGTCTCTACACTGACACACTTGCACATGGGTTATACAAGCTGTTTCTGAGGCTCTACATTAGTGATCACAGAATTACTTGAGAATGTAAATGTCAAACATCTACTCACTAGTTTTTTCATGCTATGTTTTCAAACAGTCTGTTGAGGAAGCAGTAGGCTGTGCTGCTCCAAAATTTGCTAAATAATTCAATATGCAGGAGGGAATCTTAGTTTCATTCATTTAAAATGTGCTATTTTTAATACTCCTCTTTAAAGAATTTTTGTTATTAAAACTGTAATAACACTCTTGTGCCTCTGTTGTTTGTTTTGGTTATAAGGCTGAAAGATATGCCAGCTGATTATCCTTTTAGCCATTCTCTATAGTTACGACTGTATATCCTGAAAAAATAGGTTTAGGCTGGTGAACTTCCCCTGAAAGGGTTTAGAAACACTGGTTATTGTTACAATAGTTTAGGTGAATAGTTTATGCTACTTTTTACCTCCTGAAAATTAGAGCTGGGGAAAGGGACTAGTTCATCAAGCTGGTCCAGTCCCAGCAGCAGGGCTGCTCTGCATTGCATCCATCTGCAGGAGACTCCCACAGTGAAAAGAGAGAAAGAGATGGGACGAGCAATTATTGCAGCCAGAAACTCCAAGCAGTCCTGCAATATGTCCTACAGGCTGTGATCTATGGGGGGAAAGAAGTGGTGTGGGTTTCAGAAACACTATCTTCATATTTCCATATGAATCCTTAGCCAAGAGGTAGTCTTGGCTGACTAGGTGAGCCAGCACAAGGACTGCTTTGCGCTGTTGAAATGTCTCAGAGCAGAGAGGCAGCGAACACTTACACATGATCTTTTGCTGTTTGTTATCACTAACACACTGTCTGCTGAGAAGAGACACCCAGCAGAGTGGATGGCTTCGTGCCTGGAGAACTACATGGGGATTTTGGGGGAAATACTAGTTTTAACTCCAGCCCTGCCACTGCCAGCCTGTTGGGATGTGAGGGAAAGTGCTTAAGCAGGCTGGGATACATCAGCTTTTCTTTCACTCTGTAAAGTCTAATGTTAAGATAAGTTTGGACTAAAGCTTTGGCCTAGCTCATCCAAAGCTTCCCTTGAATATAGTGAGTGGGGTTGTTGCAGGAGCAAGTTCCACCACTCCCCTGTTCCCCAGTTTCCCAGTTTCCAGAGGCCAGGGTAGCTGAGCATGGTGGTGCATCACATTTCCCTGCATGTGGAAAATGGGAATGCTTTAGGATAGTCTGTGTCTTCAGACAAATGCTCTGAGAGAGTTTGCAGCTCATGGATTATGCTCTTCTGTGTGGTTTTCCAGTGCACAAATTCATCAGATTTTCCAAGCAATTTATAGGATATATATTTAATTGAACTTTCCCCATTTTGTTTTGTATAATTACCCTGCCTCTATGGTGGTCACATTTGTCAGTCCTGCATTAAGTTTTTAAGGGGTTTTTGACCCAAGAAACCTGTGTCTTGGAGGAAAAAAACCCTCTAAGCAAACAAAACCCTCAACCCATGAGAAGAATCAGCAATGGCATGTTTGTTCATTTAAAGAAATAACTGGTTGAAACATAAAGGAAATTCAAACATTTCTTTTGGTCTTAGGTTTTATAAAGATTTATTTCTCAAAGCCCTCAGGGCTGTGTTCTCTGATCCTCCAAGCAGGCTTTCCCCTGTGTTAATATGTCAGCTGAGTTCTCCCTCTTGGCACCAGTGAGGACGTCAGGAAAAGGATGGCAGCAAGCGGACTCCGGATGCTGAGCAGCACAAGCTCAGGCAGGACACGGGGCCTCAAATGCTTCTGACATCCTCTGTGGCTGGGCAGCCACATCAGGGTGAGGGAGCTGGGGCTTGGCAGCTGCCCTCACCCAGCAGTTGTAAGGTGTTGTAAAGTCAGGGCTCAGTCCTGCCTCTTAGCATATAAAATGTGTCTGGTTAGCCAGAGAAATGCCTTACTCCGAGCTGCTTTGGCTGAAAGTGACGTGTAAATTTGCAATAAATTACAGTAACTTCTGAAGATCAAGATTTAAACCACAGAATGTTGATAATGTCTCATAAGATGGGGGAAAAGTATTTTCCAACTAACCTTTAACTTCTCTCTTAACGCTAATGTTAGCTTTAGTTTCTGTGCTTTAAGACATCCTCAGGTTGTGGCCTTCATATAAGTTATACATCCTGTTTTTCTTCTCTCCTTGAATACCTTTAATCAGCATCTCTGATATTTAAATTGTGGGTAAGGGCGGAGTTGTCCTTTTCTTGGGACCACAGCAGGTGGCTTTTGTCACCAATATTGCTGTGTCACCCAGTGGTGTCAATGAATCTGGCAACACTCTAAACATCTTCACAAAACTATTGTTTTTGTTTCTACTATTTTTCATTGTATTTAACCTCATTGTGAAGGATCAGAAAGGTGTGTGAGGGTTACACAGAAGCTAGAGAAAGTCTTCTTGCCCCTGAGTGTGTTTACAGTCATGTGGGTATTCATGTCCCAATATCCAGAAAGTATAGCAAATATGAATAGTCCTAGGGAAAAAAAAACCCCAAACTTTTACTTATCTTGTCATAGAGTGGTCAGAGGAGATGGGATAAACCACAGTAATGCAAATGGTGAAACGTGCAGAATGAAGAGGATAGCTGTATCATATAAGTCATGTAGTACCATTTTGGGAGAGTCATTCATAAAAGTGGGGTTTATTAGACAGAAATTACCTCTACCTTCTCTTTCACTAAAATAAGTAATAGAAAAAAGGAACCATTTGCTCAAAACTTCACATTCAGTACTAGACCACAGTGGTGTTGTACCTCTCTGATGCATTATAAAAGTTCAAATGACAGAAGGCTGAAAGAGTTACTTAATTTCTCTTGCCCACTAATAACCCAGAATTATCATTAATTCCTTAACTGTTAAAAGACATATCACTTTTTATTATTTTATAAACCCTAGTAGTTAATGGGGCTTTAAAGTTATTACATAACTTTTTTTCATCACTGGGTTTTTTGTTGGGGTTTTTTTTTTAAATTTTCAGTATTAATGTAACACAGTATATACTGGTTCATGCTTCATTCCATCTTACAAAAGGAATAGGGGTAAGTGCTATAAAAAACTACCTGCATATTTTCTCCAAAGACTAAAATCATGATTTTTTTCCAATGTGAGTTTTACATGTCCACCTTTTCAGAGCAGATTTCAAATGCTGTGAGAAACACTTGTTCTTCTATTCCATCTATTCCATATATCTGCTTGCTAAACTCCCCACATCAAAGGGCTCTAAGCACCTCCAAGGTTAAAAAATACATCAAGGATGGGAATCTTCATGTTGAGATAGTCCAAAATGCCTCCAAGACTATTCTAGAAATGTTAGGCAGAGGTCAATGAGACATGCATTTCTAACCTCCAAATAGGATTAGCCATACCGGAATTTTCACCAGTTTCAGCTGCAGCCATTTGTGTAAATAAATGGCTGTGCAAACCAGGCCCAGTCTCTGTGAGTTTGTATGTGTGTGCCATGAAGGCTTAAATCACAGCAGTCTTCCAATGTGAATAGAATGTTTCAAGGGCTGAGCCTGAGATGGATAAACTGCTCAGGTTTTTGATTAATTGGATGCCTGACAGCAAATGATATGAAGATGCAAGCTGGCTGTAAAGCTGCTGAACTTACCAGCAGTTCTGCCACTGCAAGTTGGCAGGTACAAGGGGACAGAGATGAAAAGGTTAAGGACACTTTGCTATCAGTTTATTTTTAATGGCTTTCCTCTCTCTTTTTTTTTTTTTTTTTGGTTAAAATAAGAACCTTAGAACAATGAGAATGTGCTTTCTCTCATGTCTGTTGCTAATATTGTGGGGTAAACTATGATATTGCTCCTCTGTCAGTCAGCAAGTCCACTTGGGAAGTACTGCACAGAGCTCAGTAGAGAGCACAAGTGGCAAAAATTGAGCCCGCAGAAACCACCACATCATACACAAGCTAAAGCTGCAGTTTCACGTTCTGAATATACGTGTGCTACCTTTCGGTTTTGCAGTTGTGGCATCTTAAACTCCCAGTTCACCAGACCTGCATGTGTTTTACTTGCAAGTCCAGAAGGGATGAGGTTTATACTGATATGAATCACAGCTCGTGGCTTAGAGACAGGACCTGTGTATTCCTGACTTGCATGCCTTTATCCAGTATTTGAAAAAATGGTGCAAATGAAGTTAATCATGACATTTTACATGCAATAGTCTGTGAAAATTGTTGAGGGCTCACTGCCACATACCTGGAATTTCACCTTGTTTTCCAGGTGAATCCCTTTTCAATCAGGAGATAGAATACCATGTAAGCTGGCACAAGCCTTTTGCTGAGAGGCCATGACTTGATTTCTTTAAAAACCAGGCAGAGACTCCAGGTTGCGCCTCACCAGTAACAGCTTTAAAAGGCCTAGTTTTAGTAGGTCTAGATGTAGTGTAAATAACCATTTCCTTAAAGGTAAACTGGTTCCTCCTATACTCATTAGGCACTCCTCAGAAGCAGTGTTGGTTTACTTTTCTTTTTTTCCCATCGAGCTTTCAGGATGGAGTATTGCCAGGTATTTTGTTTTTATGTACTGTTATTATTTGTCACACAACTCTAAACTGGTACCGGCTTTACAGTGAAATCCTCACCACTCTGAACACTTCTCCATCACTTGTTAAGTCTCCTACACCTTTGAACTTCCACTGCAGGGAAAGTGACGGGAAGGATGGTGCGTGCAGAGCCGCGCAGCGTAAGTACCTGTACGTGCGAGCGGCCGCATCTTGCCTTTGATTTGCACCTCCTGTTCCTGTGCTGATGTTCGCGGTTCTGTTACATTTAACGTGTCCTTTAGGTCTGGATGGATGACTGAGCCCTGCGGGGACCCAAATCGCGCAAGGACGAAAAGTTTCTGAGGAACCAAAGACACCCAGAAGGTGACTGCTGCCCGCGGAGCACGGGCTGTGCTGCCTGCGGCCGCTGTACCTGGTGAGGCACCGGGCTGGGAGGCGCAGGAGGATGCACAGACATTTCCACGGCAGCGGAGAGCCCCGGTGAATTCCTTAGAGCCGGCGGCGCGGCACCGCCACCGGCGGCTCCGGATGCGCTCCAGCCCCGATCCGGGAGAGCGGCCGGGCGCCGGGGGACACGCACGCCGGGCCGGGAGCGCGGCCGGCCGGGCCTGCCCGGGAGAGCCCCGCGGGCGCGGCCGGCGGAGCAGCGGGAGGGCGCGGGGCGCCGCGTGGCACCTGGCCGCCCCCCCGCTCCCCCCGCGCCTGCCCCGGGCATCCCGCTGCTGCTGCGCTGCCGGGCGGAGAAGGGAGGGACGGAGGAAGGGTGGGGGGGGAAAGTTGTGCTCACTCCTCTCCTTGGAGGCGCCCCTCCCTCCCCGCGACGAGGGCGAGTTAGAGATGCTATTTGCAACAGGCTGCTGCTGCTGCCGCGGTAGCGCGTCCCCGGGAGAGGAGCCGGAGCGACACGTGATGTGTCTCCTTATCAGGGTGCGCGGGGCAGCGCGGGGGCGGGCAGGGGGCGGGGGCGCCCGCGGAGCGCGGCGCGGCGGGGTCCCTAACCGTGCCCATCTCTCCCCTCCAGGGAGGCGCGGAGGACGGGAAGTTAGCGCGGAGTTGATGAACTTTGCACATCCACAGAAACGCCATTTTGATTCCTTTTTCCGGAACAAGTTTGCGGCTCCCTCCCGTGCGCGCTCCCCCCGGCGCGCCCCCGCGCCCCCCCGGCGGCCCATCCTCCCGGCATGTCGCGGCGCAAGCAGCCCAGCCCCAGCAAAGTCCGGCGTAAGTACCGCGGCGCTGCCCGGCCGCGGAGCTCCCTCACAAAGGGCAGGAGCGTGCCTTAACTCTGGAGTGATATCTATTTCTTTTTTTTTTTTTTTTTCCTACTTCTTTTCTTTTTCTTAAGGGAGGGCAGGAAGAAAGATGAGGAAAAATAAACTTCTGGGAGGGGGCAGGCGCGGGCGTGAGGACGTTGCAGCGTGTCGGCTGGTCGTGCGACTTATTTAAAAAAATGAAATGCTTCTTAGAGGGGGGGAAAAGTTTCCTTTAAAAAAAAAAAAGGAGGAAAAAAGTTTGGCTGGCAGCGGTGGAGATGATGATGAGTTCGTGCAGCCTCCCTCTTCCCTTCCCCCGCTCCTCCCTCTCCTCTCCTCCCTCCGCGGCTCCTGTTTTTTTTTTTTTTTTTTTTTTTTTTTTTTCCCCTTCCCTGTTGCAGACTTTCTACCAACCAGCGGCACCAGCCGCGGCGTTTTGCCTTCAGGACCTGATGCTCATCCATATTAAACCGTCTGAGCTCAGGAATCCGGCCAGATCATCCCCCCCCTCCTGCTGCAAAGTTTATTTTTAACCAGCCACCGCCACAATTTGGATGGGGCTGCGAGGAAGCAACATCTTCTAGCCCGGCTCGCCCCCGTCTCCCGAGCTTGCCTTTTAACTTTTCCTTCAGGCTTATTTTCCTGCCGGCGGTGGCGGCGGGTCCCGCGGCGGCCCCTGCCCGCTGTTCCCGGCTGGGAGGGCCGCGCCGGAGCTGGAAAGTTGGGATGAAGGCGCCCCTTCTCCGCAGGTAGAGCCGGCTTGCGCCGCGCATCTCTCCGCTCACTTTCCGCTCCCCCGGCAGGGCCGGACGGCCGCGCCTGCCTTTCCTCGGCACCCTGGTACCTCTCCCCTCTCTCCTGTGCTCCTCTTCCTTACTTTATTTGATTTTTTTCGCCTTTCCTCCACTTTCTTCACCCGCCCCCCCCCCCCCACCCCCCTCGTCTTCCTCCCCCCCGTCCCGGTAGGGACGTGCGTGTCCTTTCCCCTCTCGGCCTGCGCGGCGGGGGCGCGGGGGAGCCGTGCCCGGGGAGGGCGGGGGGTGCTGCCCCCCGTGGGTCCCCCCCGTCCCGCTGCCTTTGTGCGGTGCCAGGAACACATCCCTGCGCGGCGGGGCCAGGGACGCCTGGGCGGCGTCACCACTACAGGAAGGAGCCGGGCAGCATCTGAAGCTGAGCACAGGGGTGTCCGGGCCCTCGCCCCCTTCAGCCCCATCTTGGTGGAGGGGGGGAGCGGCGAGGCAGAGGTGACCCCCCTCCCGCAGTGGCGGTGTTTGAGGTGAAAACAAAGTTTGGGGCGGCGCGGCTGGCGCCCCCCCGGCGCGGTGCCCGGTGCGGATGGGAGCCGGCCGAGCCCCGTCTCTGGGCGACTGCGCTCCCTCCCCGTCGCCGTTGCTACGGGCCGGACACCCCCGGCGGCGCCGCGGGGGCCGCGCTGAGGATGCGAGGCAGCTCCTCCTGCCCAGTTCGTACCACACGGGCTCGGCATCCCCCCCGCCCCATCCGCCCGGGGTGAGGGGGCGCGGGGGTCGCGGGCCGGGCCGGGCCGGGAGCGGGGCGCGCCGGGATGCTGCAACTTTTTTTTTCAGCAGAGGAGGGAGGGCGGTGGATTGAACTTTGTCATGTCGCAGATAAGTTTCCTTTGGCTTCTTCTCCCTGCACTTCTTCCCCGCCTCCCTCCGCACGCACGCTTGGGTTTTTTTCTTTTTTTTTTTTTCTTCTTTCGTTTTTTAATAATTTTCCCCGTTTCACTTCTCGGCTGCGATATCTTCTCCTCCTCGGCATCCTCGCGGGGTTGCGCAGAAGGAGGAGAGCGCTTCTCCTGGCTCAGCACATTTCCCTGTCCGGGCCGCTGTGCTCGGCTGCGCACCCCGCGGAGGCCCGGGCGCCTCCGTGCCCCGCCGCCCTCCCACGGCCGCGCCGCGGTGTCCGGCCCGCAGCTGATGCTCTGGTCCTGCTCGCCGAGGAACCAGCATCCTGCCCGGGAGCCACCGGGCTGATTGCTGCAGGGAAGGCGGGGGGCATACCAACCATTCAGTTTTAATCCCAGCTCCCTCTTTCGCCTGTTTTCTCTTGGAGATAAGATCAAGTGTATTTACTTATTTGAGAAAGTAAACATCTAGTTCAGTGTGATTTGGGGGCAATGGTCTAAGAGAGACAGCCAATGCAGTGGATGTTTCCTACCATTCCAACATCCAGCCCCATGGCTTGAAAAATAAATTGCTTATTAACAACAGGAGCAGTTGCTAAATAACGCCGTGTTGTCACCCCTACAGTGCACAGTAGACAGCTGTTATGATGGCTGAAGTTTTTTCGTTGAGGTCGGTCGTTTTGACACCAGCACTGAGTTTTGTTACCGCAGTTCCTGTTTTCCACAGGGTCAGCGTGCGTGAAAGGGATGCAGTGACTCAGGGTCAGGCCAGCCATATTTGTTTTAGGTTTTAATTTTCTCTTTGAAGACTTAAGGGTATATAGTCTTTTCTTGGTGGGCCTGCATAATGCCGATTAGCCTTAACCGGAGTTGGGTACATCCAGGAAAGAATAGGCCCTTTTGTTTGTTAGAATCCCAGGAACAGCATGAATCCATCATCCAATCAATCAGAGTACCAGGGCTCTCCCTCACCTGCCGGCAGGGACGCATCCACCCTCTCATGCTGCAGGGCAGCTGTTCCCGACCGAGTGTGGCCTCTTTTGCTCCCTCACCTTCCTCCTCCTGGCATCTGTATTTGGAACTGAATTCGTATTGTGTCGTTGGAAAAATATCATCCTTTAAGTGCAATCAAGTAAAGTTCTATTCTCCTTTCATTTCACAGACAGCTTCTAGTTGTCAAATTTTCATTTGCTCATTAGAACTGACTATTTATGTAGCCACTCTTACACATTTCTTTTGAGAACTAACAATGCTAGAGAAGATATATATATTTGGCTTATATGGCAGAGTGTTGACTGTTTTTCTGGGGTTTGGGGTTTTTTTTGTTGGTTTTTTTTTCCATCTGGACCTGGGCGTTTGAAGCTTCACTTGTAGATTTCAGTATAATGAAGCATCTTATTCTGACTTAGCTCACCCAGCTTGTGATCCCACTCTTAACTCTTTACAGTATTCAGTGACCCTCTGACAAAATGGCTTTTCTTTTTGATTGAGGATTGAGAAGTAACTTCAGGTTTCAAAATTGGGAAAACTGAATCTCTTCATTACCTCTCAGTAGTATGTGTGATCTCTTTTGGTACCAAAGATAAGTGCAGTGTTTCCCAAAGTGTACAAACACTGACCTGTGCAGTGCTTTTCTCGCTCCTTAAGGATATTACTACTTTGCCTATGCTGAAGTAATGCTACAGTCATAACAGTAGCTTGACTTTAGTCTGTGAAACTTTCTTCTTAAACAGAAATAGTTTGAATTGCTCTCAGTTGGATTGGATTTCTCATTTAAATAAAAACTGGTGATGCACTTACACTGTATAGATTAAAAACATATAGATAAATCCCTTTGGTTATATTCATTATCCCTTGTAAAAGTAGGTGGTGCTTAGAAGGTCATAGGATAAGTGTTGCTAAGCAGCTAAACAGAAGGATGCTAAAATTAACCTGAGTGTTTTTGAAAAGGATTCACTTTTTAAGTTGCAATAATTTTTTAATTTACTTAAAATACACCTTTTGCTAGTAACACATAAAATATATATATATACGTAGATGCATAAGTAAAGCTTTCCAGGGGACTGTGTCAAATGTTCAAATTATCTACGTACAGGCGTAATTCTACCCTCCCCCAGTACACTGAAATTTTACTAACATCAGGCCCTTGATCTGTGCCCTTTGCAAATGTCCCTCCAGAGTTATCTGTTGCTCCAGGAGCATCTGATGTATGTTGGATAGCAGCCTGTAGGGACAGTCTTGGGAAAAAAGAAACTGCAGAAGTTCCCCAGGAACAGGCAGAAAACAAGTAAATCCTGTTAGTCTGAAATCTATGCATGTGTGGAAAAAGCCCCTTTTAACTTTTTGATGAATGATGCCTAAGTTTGGAAATCTCTGTTTTAGGTGTACACTCTTAAAACATGTGAAATCATGTCTTCCTCTTTCAGCATGATAAAGGTTGTTTTGAAATGAGTGTATTATTGGACTGTGTTACTAGACCAGTTTGTGACTGCTGCCTTGTTGATGTGGTAGCTTCTTGCTTGGGAGTTAATTGTCTGTAGAGGAGGATGGTAGTGCTGCTTTCTGTTCTCCTGATGGTAGTGAGAATAGTTCTTGCTCTCTGTCTTCTATCTCCTTTCTGAATTCAAGCAAGATGGACAGTCATAGGGTTACAGCTTTAAAATATGCCTTTTCAACAGCATTCTACAACTTGGAAAAGGGCCAGAAACTGCTTCGTGTTCTTTTGAGAGCAGCTTGATCATGGATGGGGTGCTCAGGTACCCTGCAGCTTTGCTGGAAAGTCTTTTATGGAGCAGATGTAAACTTTGAGGGTGAGAAGGAATTGCCTTCTGAGACAATGCAACAGCTTTTTTTTCTTGCTTTGGGGTGGGAGGTTTGACTTGACTAGATGTTGCTCAGCAGTTAAAGCAGATTTTCTTTGGGGAGGCATATGAGGAATCCTTTCTCTGTGTGCATTGTTTTATTTTGTTTGCTTGTTTGTAGCTTTTCTTTTTAACGTCCTACATAAACCAGCACCTGTGGGAGCTGTGGTTTCCCCCTCTCCCCCACGCACATTTAGAAGAATCTTTACAGGCAGTGATTTCAAAGGCAGGACTTGGGTATTTCTGGGAATGTCACTCTCTGGTGATACACTGAAAAGTCAAGGTATTTGTGTGGAGCCAGGATGGGCTTGAAACTGGCAGAGCTTTGCCAGGCCAGGTTTGGTTATCAGCGTTTGATTACAAATGAACATAGGTGAGGTTGGCTGAGGGGGGAAGTGCTGGCTGTGTTCTGGGGTACTTCTGAACAGGAATTTCAGGAGCATTGACTCTTTGTTCTTCTTTGGTGCAAGAAATCTGATGATGGCTTATCTTTGATGTCTGCCAGTGATGTTTTTCCCACCTGAAGGTGTTCCCTCCACTTCACCCTATACCACTCTGTTTTGAATAGCAACATTTGAGGGCCAGTGACTTAAAAGAGTACAAACTCCTGAGCCAGCAGTACCGCAGCATCTCACGCTCCTTCCTGCAGCATTTTACTTGGAGCAGGGTGACAGGACTTATTTGGAGCTTGTGCTAATGCTTTATTATGAAATGTTGAAAGTAGAAATAATTGCCAGCTGGGGCATATGCTCTGGGCTCCTGTTGGGCGGCTCGTTCATGTTGTGGTGGAAAAGGGTCAGAACAAGGAAAAGGGCCTGGACAAAAGGGAGAAGAGTCAGTGGGATACTTGGCTTGTGGCTGTGCTGGTATGAAACCTGTTAGAGCAGCCTCCTGCAGGCAGAGAGGAATCGTCCTGATGTCACTGAGCAACGCCTGGACCTGTGCTTCCTTTAGAAACAACACAGGCCTTCAAGTGTATCCTGCCCTTTTTTTTTTTTTTCCCTAATAATAACATTTCAGCCTTCAGGTTGGCCAGCCTAGCAATCAATAAAGGTGGTTGCCTTTGACTAGGTGCTTTACAAAAATACATAGTTGATGGGTGGTGACTGTTTATTCAGAATGATTCAACTAAGTAAGGCTAAGGGAATCTGAATACCTCTTTAAAGATGTAGAGAGAGGTAGCTGTTTGAACAGCAGGATTCATCTGTGGAGTCCCAGCCATCCACAGAGGTGTTACAGCCAGGGAAAAGAAAAACTGTCAAAATCCCCCAGGGCATTGTTAGGCTTCTGAGGTAAAACAGGTATTCCAAGGACCATTAGAGAGGGAGGCCTTTCAGGCCTTGATGACCTCTCCTGTCTCCTTTGCAGTTTTCCTGTAGAAGCATGTGGAATGCAACTTTCAAATTCGTTTTCCTGCATCTAACCTTCCTCAGTAAAAATGTTTTTTGTTTAATCTTATTTACTTATATAATCTCAGGATTTTGAGAGATCATTTTCCTTTTGGAGAAGACATCCCTACATCCTGCTTTCTGAAATTTCTTTGAAGATCCATTTGCACAAGGGATGTTATTTGTGTAATGCTCTGAAAAAGTGTGGGAAAGGTCCTTGCATGCAATGGCCAAGCGACTTCCCAGTGTCAGCTTTGAAAAATGAAATTTATACTTTCAAGTCACTCTGGATAAAAAATGTATTAAGCTTCTTGGAAATTTTCTGTGCTAATGTGCCTAAGTGACTTGTTAATTTGGTTCTAAAAGAGAAAGATATTTTGTGATTAATAGTGGAATTTCCAGCCTCTCATACATGTAGAACTTCTCCACGTAGCATCTCCTGGTAGATACTTTAACAGGTGTTAGCATGTGCTTTCCTGAAACAGCACAAATGTACCCGTAGGTGTTTTAAGAACGGGGGCTTGCATCATCTGTCTTTGAAAATGGAGGATGGTCAGCAGTTGACAAACTTTTTTTAGTTAAGTTAGGTATCTGCTTCCTGTCTGAGGATGAGAGAAACAAAATGTTCATGCTGAAGTGTAGCTGGCCTTTGCTTTTATTGTGTGTGATTAGCTGGCTTTAACTGGAGCCCTTGTTAGTCCTGTTTCATACAGCAGGTGATGTCAGTGTTCAGGTGTATCAGTACCTGGGAGTGCTTTGTTCAGAGCTCTTGCATCACAGCAATAAATTCCACTGCTGTGTTCAGGCTGGACTCCTTCACACTGGTAACATCAGGGCTTGAACAAGAGAGAGCTGCTTTGGATTTTGCACCAATATGCAGCACTACTTCCTTGTTAATTTGGACCACTCACAGTTTTGGGTAGGGGAAAGACCCTAGTTTAAGTTCCTCTTTTTGTTACACAAACTGTATTTTCTTCATTAAATTAAGTTCATCACATCTTATTGCTCTTTGTGTTTTGAGAACATGAGAAGCAACCAGGTCATGAATACCTGTGTGCTGTTCCTCATCCTAGTGTGCATTTCTTTTCTGATGTTGATGCAGTTGCCATTGTATTGCGGAAACACACAAGGTGTCTGTGGTGTCTTGTGCATGTGCTTACCTGCTTCATCCCCTCCTTCTTCCCAAAAGCATTAAGGTATCCTGAAATGGTCTTCAGCTGGATAACTTGCAGCACAGCTCACACTCTTAGCTGTGTGTACATCCTTATGCTTTTGGGTGGGAGGAAGGAGGGCTGCAGAAGGAGGTTTGCTTTCTAAGTGAGACACTGAAGGTTCAGGAAGTGGAAGCACACACCAGAGAAGCCAGCTGTAGAAGAGCTGTAGCTGGATTACTAAGGGATTCCATTTGTGAGGTTTGACTGTATTTTCCAGGGGAAGAACTGTGAGTGCAGTAACAAGTGCTTCTCTACAGCGATGTAACTTACATCTTGTATTTAGCTGTTGAGTATATTTCTTTTGGTCTGTTCTTCCAACCACTGCATTATTTGTTTTTCTACCTTATCAGATGGCCCAGCCAGGTGTTGCTAAGTACATCCTACTGTATTTCCAAGTAAGTTTCAAGACTGTAGGCATTGGCAACTTCTGGAAGAAGTCTTGGAGCAATGTCTCAGCCTTTACAGTAGATAGGTGTCTTTTCTGCCTGGTAAAATCTCCTGTCACTCTCTGGACTGTCAGGAGCCCAGTCCAGAGACTGGACTGTGGTAAAAGTGTAAAGAGAGCTGTATCACAGCGCCCCTGTTTCCCTGGTGTAAACTTGCTTTGTTGTTGGAAACTGGTTTTGTTCTAAAAGTGAAGATTTTTTTCATATCAATGCTGCCTGCACTTTATGGGAGAAGTATTCTCCATCCTCTTTCTCCATTCCTCCTTTTTGCAAAATGGCAGTGTTTTTTTGCTGAGTGCAGTGAATCCTGTGTGCAGCCAAAGCAGGGGGTGAATTTCTAGGGGTGAGGGAAATGATCCGCACCTCAGAGTGGATGCTGGTTACCTTGGGAGGAAGCCATGCAGATTATAAACTCTGCAGGAAGGATCTGATGGATTCTGTAAACTCTGTGGCCTCAGTAACTGCAGTTTCAAGCAGTTCCCAATCTCTACGTGCAAAGCTTTTTGGAACTTGTAAGCTCTTTAAATCTAGTGACTGAGGATTTTCCATGCTTCCCTTTTCCCTTGAGGGGAAAAAAAAAAAGTTAGAAATAAATAGTAAGGTTACTCATTGTAAATGCTCAAAAGCCAACAAACGAAAGTTGAGGTGTTCACAGAACAAGTAAGTAGATAAGGTGAACACAGATCATGCCCCGTTACAGTTGCTGTTCCATGTTTAAAAAATCAATAGATACGTAAATAGCAGGTAGAAGTGGAAAACGTGTCTTCATTGGAATCAACAGCAAAATTCTTTCAGGCTTCTCTGGACTAAGATTTTATGTGGGGTATATACAGCTGAAAGCTCTTGAGAATTCATAGCATGAAAGATGCCAGGAAACTTTAAAAAACTGAAATACTAATAGTGTCTTTGTATTTTTTTGGTGTTTGAAATTCCTACGGGTGTAGTTACAAAGTCAGTGCATCTGTTTTAGGAGCTTGTTTGATAAACAGCAAATGGAATTTGCAGCATAATAGTCTATTTTGACTAAATTCTTCCATCCAGGTTTTGGGGCATCATTGCAACTCTGGCCACTGCTGTGTCCTTTTTTTAAATCCTAGAGGTTGTGCTTTTACTTTCTTGAGCATATTCAGTCTGGTGAGTAGGACTTGTCTTTCCCAGGCTGCGCTTCCCTGCAGGAAAAGGGGAATGTAGAGAATTCTCCCCGAGGATGGATTTGGGACAGAGATGGCCCCTGTGTGTTTGGGGCCAGAGTTTTTATTTGCACCATTGCGTAACTGAGTCTCCATAGAAAGAGATGTGAGTTAGTGGCTTTGCAACGCCACATAGGCCACAGGCTTGCGCGTGGCCATGGTCTGCCCCGAGCCGACGTGTGCTAGCACTGCATTGTGGATGTACTGATGCCTCCCTGGGGTTGTCCTGGAGATTCAGGACAGAAGGATCTGCTGTTGCCTGACTTTGGACCTCGTGCATTGGCAGCCTCTCTTGCGCTTGCAGGGCCTGAATCGACTGACTTGCAGTAAATGTTTCCGTTTGTGTGCTCGCTGTCTTTTCAAAATGATTGCTAAAAAGTATTTGGGCCAAAAATAATCTACACTGGACAAGAAGATGCCAGCAGCATGTGCAAATTGCATGCTGGAGTTACTGTCCCAGCTACTAATTCAAACAGAGCTGCACAGATGTGGATTAGGAAAGTCCAGACTGCTGATTTTAAAATTTCCAGTATTTCTGGTAATGGATGTTTATGTGAGCTGCCTAGTCCAAAGACCCAGGAAATGAACTGGTGGTGGTCTTTGTTTAATTCCTGGTATACAGATGCCAAGTGTTATGCTTTGATTTCCTACTCTGTAAACTCTTCGGGGCAGGGATCAGCATTCAATTACTGAGTTTTGAAAAGCCACCTAACACACTGTGGAACCGACCTGCACAGCACTACCTCAGTATAAATGTTTAATTATAACTATCTTCTTACCCCATAGTGGAGCCTTTCCAGATACCAAGGTAGAGGCATGCTGGGAACCTGCACTGCTCCTGCTGAGGTGTCTCCTTATAAATAGACAGCTTTGGTTGCAAAGCAGCATTTGGGCAGCTCTCATAAACGCCTGCTTTGCACGTGAGGGACAGATTATTTACTGATTTCTTTTCTAGGTGGTATAGGTGCAAGTATATACACATGTTCAGGAGTCTGCCTCTGGTTGTTTGGTTCAGAAGCAAATGCATTCCTAGCTTTAATATGTGTTTTAAAGCACCAGTCAAATCACATCCTTCTCTCTCCTTTTTGCTTTAGGTCTGTACATAAAAGGGACAAATACCAGGGTTCTGAAATTAGGAAATTAGAAGGAGAAACTGGGAATAGAAAGATGTTACCCCTTCAGTGTGTCACCTTCCCAAGACTGAAATGAAGAGCAATTGCTGGCTCTTACCATTCACAAAGTAATTTAATTCTGTTGCCTTGAATGACTTCTGTTGTAGTTTTAAACTGAATTCTTAAATCATCCCAAAAGTGATGTATGTATCATTCGTTATGTTTATATAGCATAAAAGTATATGGAGTAATGGAAACATCTATAAATTAGACCTCCAGAGAAGACTCCCATTTTAATCAGGTTACTTACTTGGATTAATCCAACCCAAATTTAAAACACATGGGCTCATGTACTAAACTAGTTGCACTTTCAGCACTCCAGGGGTCTGTCTGGGAGTTTATCGGTGCATTGCTGTAGTCTGTTCCAGCCAGCTTTGCAGAAGCACTTTGGTGTTACTAAGGTTGGAATAAGCTGATGTCAGATTTTTGTCCACAGTGCATAGCAAGTAGAGGTCAAACACTTGTACAGCCGGTGATACTATGACTTGTTAAGAATGTACGCAGCAGGTCGCTTTTCAAAACATCTTTTGAAAAGCAGCCTGTGAGAGCAGTGCCATGTAGGAGAGACACGCATCTTCCTCTGGCATCAGCAAATGGATGCATCCTATCACATTGGACTGCTGAGCATGTTTAGTCATGTTACTGTAATAAGCTCTGGAAACAGGAATGGGTTCTGCCCTGTTGTGCTTCGGGAAGATTTGAATGAATTTGACTGGTTTGTTCCAGGGAAACTTGTGTTTCTATGTGCTGCTTTTGTGCTCGGTACAGAGAAGTAAGGAATCGAGTTTGTTTTCATGGCTGAAGGAGTGTTTCTTTGCATTACAGGATTGCTAACATTACAGTACCTAAATTCTTATTCTTTAGAAGAGATAAAACTAAAAGCATAAGTCCCAGAATTATCAGTGTTTCTGGTGCTGGTAGTGTACAAACCTGTTTGCTTTTGGGACTCCCCTTTGCCCAGATAAACTTGAGTATTAGGGACCTTTCTTGTGCTTCCAGCCATAGCCGTCAGGCATCTCTATTTTTTCTGCCCTGGTGAATCATCCTCCAACATACACACATGTAAATTTTAAACACGCCTTGGTGGGGGTTACCATCTTCATCCTTATTTTTTTTTGTCTTATCCTGTTAGCTCTCAAGGTATTTTTCTGAATTTGCTGGGGGGTTTGTGTGTGTGTGTGCATATGTCAGCAGCAAGTCTAGATTGAGCCAAGCACTGATCCTGCAGACACTTTAAACACAGATACAATTCTACTTAAGCAGATTGTTCCTTTAAAGTCAAAATACTGGCATGGGCAAAAGTTAGGGGAAGTGTTTCAGGATTGGGGCCTGCCTTAAACTTTAAGAAAAAGTATTGGTGACACAAGCCAGAATCTTTAACCCCTGTGAGCCACATCTCCAAACTCACCTCACCAACTTCTTCAGGAAGCATTGCTCAGCCCAAGGAATTGCCACAGCTCTTGCAGCCTGAGAAGAGCCAGTTTTGAAGAGAAGTGGCCAAAAACGTGGCCATGAACCCAAACTTCTTCAATACATGGTGTGTGCAAGAGTTAAATGAAAGTACTCCAGCAGCTCATGTGCTCTCTGTGTGCGCATACTTTCCTAATCTTGACATGGGGTCTGAGCTGCAGGCTCTGAGGGTGTATGTGAAGTTGGCTTGGCTGTCACCTTTTCACTCCCTGGATCTGGCTGTGGCTCAGCACAGGGACGCACCCCGCCGCTGGGATTACTGGCTGCAGAGAGCCTGCTACCCAATACTCCCTGCATGGGACAGGCTGGGCTGAGAGGTGCCCTGGCACACCTCTCCTGCCCTCGTGGGGAGCAGCAGAGGGAAGAAAAAGTGCTCCTTTTCTGCACCTGGAAGATCTCTTGCACCCGTCTTGTGTACATGGGTCGACCTGGATGAGCTTTCTGCTCCTCTGCTATCATCATTTGGCCGGAGAATTTCTGCCTCCATGGATGGGTCGGCTTTAAAAGGGGAACAGCTGTACAGAGTGGTTTTCATGATGTTGGGCTGCCCCTGCACGTGGGGAGAGGAAAGGCAGAGCACGTGTTTTTCTCCTCTAGATGACAAAGTCCTAAGGGCAACTTGGTCTTTGGCTCTCCAGGAAGGGAAGCTGCAATTCTTTGAATCCACAGTACGCTGTCAAAAATCACTGAGCATTTCTGACTATAGGCTGGAAATGAAAGCTGCCAGTCTTTTTTTCCACTTGAGTTTCTTCAGAGAGGCTGCCAGTGGCCACCTTGCCCCACCCTGCAGACGTGTGGGCAGGAGTGGGGGTAGCCGGCAGGAGGGAACATCACCAAAAAGGCAGAGTGATTTGGCTCGTGGCCACACACAGGAGCAGGAACAGCTGCCTAGATGGCCCCCGGAGCCTCACTGATGTCAGCAATAACCAGTGCTCCTTAAAATGCAGCACCGTGTGTGGGGGGTGACAGGGAGCAAGGCTGGGAGCAGCTTGAGAGGGTTAAGCAGTACATAAAACCACTTCCACAGTTCTTTTTTTCACCTCCCCCCTCTTCTAAACAGACTTCTACTTTCTATAGGAATGGGAAGGGTTTGGGTGAGTTCACAAAACTAAAACAAGTTATCAAAAGCAAAGAACAGAAGGAATATGCATTGTAAGACTTGCATGTGGCTGCAGTCTGTTTGCTTGGGTTTTTTCCTTTTAAGAGAAGTGTGGCTAGGAACAGTTTGTCACTGTTGGATAAATCTGTCAGTGCTGTTCCCTCCTTTGTCCCCTATGTTGTCTCTGGGAATCTCTCACACTGTGACAGATCATACTGTCAAAGATCATACTGTGTTTGAAAAGTATCTATCTGGCTTGCCTTGGGATGCTGTATGAAATACGGCAGGATGTGGCATCCTGCAGGGAGCATGTCATGTGCGCTTGCTTGGCCTCCTGCGCGTGCTTGAGCAGAGGAAGGGAATGCACATCAGAAGAGCACAGTTGTTCACAGCTTCCTTTCACTCCCCTTGCTTGTTCCAGAGAGGCAGCACTCCATGAATGGAGTCAGAGAGGTGTCACCCATGAGGTTTGCCAAAGCTGTGTGCTTTTCTGGTGTGCTAATAACCAAATTCCCTGATGGAGATGCCTCTGCATTGTTAAGGGTGGGAGGGGGCTCTCTCATGACTTCCATGATGTGGGATGCACAGTGCAAAATTACCCCTGTCATAGGTACTGAACTGGATGAATGGGAGTTCCTCTCAGACCAAAGATGGCTTTTTCCAGTTTAGTAGCTAACATAGCAGTTTCCAGAAGTCACAAGAGAATCTGATGTGTAGCTGGAAGTGCTGAGGGAAGAGGATACCAGCTTTTCCAGAACTGTGCAGCTCAGTCACAGAACGAAGTTGGACTGGACATGAAACTGGATTCCAGGGTGACGTGGTGATTGCAGTCTCTGCCGGCTTTGCCTCTTCCCACAGCTGGGGAGTTGATTCTCCCAGTAGGCCCGTGCCAGCATAGTCCTGCTGCTAGTCTTGTGGTGTTACCCCAACACAGAAGTTGTGCTTTGAATAGCTTGCAAAGTGGTAAGCAGCACGTAAATCTAGGCGACAGGGGTGAGCCAGCCTACCCGGGCTTTTTGCAAAGCTGAATTTGCAAAATGCTGTCTCCATCAAGGGCAATGTAATAATAAGTTGCAGAGATTCTGTCTTGAAAAACAAATAGTGAAACACAGGCATTGGGGGAGGAGGGTGTTGTGCTCTTTTATAAGGCTCTTGCTTTTTGTTAACTCAGGTTAACTTTATCAGCTGGATTAACTTTTCCGTATCATTCCAGAATTATTGTAGTAATTAGGAAAAATTACATAAGGTCATGGCCTCATACGTGGCCAAGTAAGCATCTAGTCACATTCTTTTCAACTGGGACAGTGGCATGAAGAATTTCTTTACTGAAGGTCACAGAAGGAGACAGTAAGAGGTGCAGAAAAAGAGCCCAAATTCTGTGAATCCAGTCCTGTGTCTCCACCATTAGTTCATGCTTCCTGTCTAGGCAGATGAACCCACATAAAAACCTCGGTTCACAAACAGATGACATTCAAGTACTACCAGCATTGTAAAATACGGCTAGGACTAATATATTTGCTCTGACTTTCATCTTGAGTGCCTAGTGGAACACCTGTAAGTATTTACATTTTAACATGAGCTTTTGTGCTTGTGAAAGCAGACAGTTTGACAGCAATGACCTCTCACACAAAAGCCTGAATAAGTGATGAACTTCCAACAAATCCATGACCTGAACTCTGCTGGATGCATATTGAAGGCGACAAGTTAATATGGCCTGTGGCAGTACCAACAAGAGGCCTGGCTCTGTGCTGGGCTCTTCTGGTAGAGGTGGTCCACAAATGAGCTGCTAACGACTGTCCCTCTCCAGAGGCCTGGAACTAAGCATGCCCGGTTCACTGCCTGGGTGAGAACCTCAGGCAGATGTTTGATGCAGAAAAAAATTAATTTTTTTCCAAAGGTTTCTTGTCCTGTTGGTCTGACCCTGGATGAAGGACTTGGGTTTATGTTGCAGAGGAGGCAGAAGGGTGGATGTGTCTCCTCCCAAGCAGAGCACTTCAGAGTTTGCTGTGTTTGAATTGAATTGAGTGGTAGGTAGTTAAAACTTCAATTATGGGCATCTCTGGAGTTGTACGTGTCTCTGCTGCAAGCACAGTAACCACTGGCCGTCAGACAGGGATGACAGCCCTGGTACAGTAACCTCTGAAATCACCCTGACCTGAATCACGTTGAAGCTTTGGCTCTGGTGACATTTCCTCAGGACTGCCCTGTCCTGGAATGAGCAGTTCCTGGTACCTGCTTCTCCAGTGAAGCTTGGATTCAGAGCAGAGGATGCTTCCTCAAGCTGACAGAAATGCCTCTGGATCTGTTGCAGGAGGTGCTTCAGTTCTGTGCTAAATTCTGTAGAGTAGGTCATGCTGTGTTTTTTGGTTTTTTGCCTACAAAACTGAAAATCAGTGGGAATCCTGATTGTGTCTTAATACCAAGTCAGACCCAAAGCTTGCCATGCCCAAGATGATGGTCAATATGGATTTATCAAAAGAGAGTGTGGCAAGAGGGCACCTATTAGTGATGCTTTCCTAATGTAGCCTACCAGCAACATGCTTCTGGAATCCCTTGAGCCAAGGGGTATTTGTGTAGTTAGAGTATTTAGTTTCAAGAATCCTTTTTTTGTGAGCTTGTCCAGTGGCTTTTTGACCCTGTACTGACTCTTGGTATGTTGTGATGGTGAGTTTTGCAGTTTAACTGCATGCTCTGTTGGAGAGGAGCTGAAAAATTGATTTTCTGAACCTCTCATTTTATGCTTTCACTTAATACCATTTAAGACTTGTACTAAGGGAAGTAGCAGGTATTCATTTGCTACCAACTTTCTCCACACCTTTCAGGATTTTCTGGACCTCTGCTGTATCACCTCTGTGGCTTTCCTCCCAGGTTGGAGTCCTAATCTGAGTATCCATTATTATGCAGAAATTGTTCCATACTTCTGATTACAGTGTTCATCAATGCTTTTAAAAGCTTTGGTTTGCCTTGTTAACATCTATCACAGGCACATGCCAAAAATACTTTATTTGCCTAGATATTTATTGCTGTAAGACATATACTTGGACAGACTTTAAAGATTTCCAGGTGCTGCCATGATTCTGCAGCAGCTTTTTTGTGAAACTTTCTCCATGTTGGCAAGTCACAGTCAGAAGATGATGATTGGTGAGGTTGTTTGTAGGTCTGGCTCAGTTACTTCCATCCTGATTGCTTGAGGACTGCCTGTTTAAATGGTGCTTTTCTTCCTGTTTTCCTTCCCAGATATACTGCTGGTTTCCATGAGCAATGTCCCTGTATCCCCCCACTTAATATGCCCCCCTGCTTCCTCCCTACAAATGGCAGCCTGAAGCATGCCCTGTATATTTAAAACCTTGGTGAATACAACTTACCAGAGACAAGGGACATTTGTCCTTGCTCCCTCTGCATGTTTCTTTAGGTTCCACTTAAACGGAGAGATATTACCCACATTAAAGTTTGCCCACTTCCTATGCTTGCCTGATGATTTGGGATGATGACTAGGACTCATCCATGAGTTTATTCTTGGCCAGTATCAGAGGAATTGTTTTGAGTTGACTGAAGTAAAATTAGCAATTCTGAAGTAATATTCTGCAATTCTACTGTTTCTCCATCCCCTTTTTTGTATTTGCTAGTTGTGAACCCACTTGTCCACCTGTAGGACTAACTGGTCCATGTTGGTGGACTTTGAGATTTTATTTTTTGCAAAGGAAACGATTTTGCTTAATTGCTAGGCATAGTGCTAGTATTTACTTAGTTAGATTGCTTTACAAATCAGTGCTTACAAGGCTGCCGGAATGCAGCTGCTTGTGGAGAGTGAGGAAGGAGAGGTTTGGATCAGGTCATGCTAACCCCTTTCTTCCTCTGTGTGCTGCACATTCTTCACTGCTGACATGGCCTAAAAAGGAACCTTGCTTTTTAAAGCTCTACCTTAACCTGCCCATCAAATGATGTGTACTGCTTGATTTGTGTTCAGCTGTTGAAAACTTTATTCCAAGGTGCCTGAATTGGGAACTTGGTTGCAAGGGTGACACTAGTGATTTGAAACCTTCTGGGAGGGAAGGCCTTCCATAGTGGGAACTCACTGGTTCCCACTGTGTTACTTACTCTATGTACTAAGCCTCTCAGGACTGATGAAATGTAGTGGTCTTAGGAGAAACAAGCCCTGTTCATCAGGTAGTTCTGATTTATGATGAAAATCTTTGAAGGTTTCTGTGTGTAAAACCATTCAAAATAAGCTGTTCAGCACTTAATACTGAGCTCTGTAGGCTTTGTGAATTATATAGTATTTGAAAGTAGCAAGCATATGTGTTTGGAGAAAGGGGGCAGGGGCTATTCTTTTAAACTATCAAGCTGTGGTTGTAGGTCTGATTGTTGGATTCAAAGTTCCTCTTGTATTGTTCTGCTGCTGCTCTATGCATTTAGTGGCTTAAATTTAAATTTCATATCATAAAGGTCATATGAGGAGCAAGGAATGAAGCCCTAGCATGGTTTATGCTTTGCAGGTGTCTCTCTGCTCTTGGGTGTTAGATCAGGAAAACCTAAAAATAAACATAAAATAAAGTCATTGTATATGTGTAAGCAGGAGGGCATGTTTATGTTCCTTTAATTAGAAGTGTTTTCTTGACTGCTTGTTTTCTTGGGGTATGTATTCAAAATAATAAATATTTTAAATACCTTAAAGGTATGCCCTAAAGTGCTTGGCCAGAAAGCTGATAAGAACTTTTTGTATTTGTCCCTCTGTCTTTTCAAAGTTCAGTTTTGGCTCAGTCAGTTCTCTTAGCAGACTTACTGTGCCGGTGATGTAGTTGTGCTGGAAGAAGGAGGTGGGAGAAGAACAGAGGATGACAGGACTTCTGATTGCAGTACAGGTAGAACAGATTTTAAAAGCCCAGGCAACCATTATTAAAAAGACCATTGCTCAAACCATCAGAACCATCATGTCTTCCTAGTCAAGCAAGAGCCAGGATGAAAAGTGGAAGAATCAAGTGGAATGCCTTTTTGCCAGTTTATCTTTGCAAGGTCCTTGAGTCAAACGTGGATGCAACAAGATGCATTGCCTGGTAGGATGGATCCTTGATCCTGGAATCCGTGCTGCTAGGCTAATGAATTCCTGCAGACAGAGCCTAATTCAAGTTTGCTCCATCGGTGGGGGGTGATGAGCAATGTTTGTTCTATCTGTCCTTGTCTATAGGAACTGCATCTGCTGTGTATGTTGGACTTAGTATCTTTGCTGTCTCAGAGTTGTGGTGTTGAAAAACCAGCACAGTCGTTTTGCATTTTTTTAAAGATGCTTCATTTTTAACATGTAGGCTCTTAGCTGCCCTCAGCCTACTTGAAGGTGAGAATGAGCATCCCCTCCATGGCTACTATCAGTTCATGGGTGTCTCTGCTGTGATTCCAGTAACTGTTAAGAGTGCCAGGCTTATGTTAATAGAGCCACTTTCCCCCTCCTCTTTTCCTTTTCCCACTTGCCTCCGTCTTTCAGGTACATTGTGGTGTTTGCTTTTAAAGGTTGTGTTTGACACCACTTGTATTCAAGCATCTTCCCTCTACCACTTCAAGGCAAGTATTCTTCCAGGTATGTGACTGCAAACAATGCAAAGGGAAACATCTCAATGGAGATCTGTTCTTGATGTTTTTTATCTCTTTGAAGATGCATTTTTTAAGAGTCTTTTGATATTTAGGTATTTCCTCCCAGCTTTCCCTGTTCTGGTGTGTCTTTGCCTTGGTAACTAAAAAAAATTCATAATAACATTGAATTAGTGACTTCAGAATGGATTCTTTGGCAACTTAAATGGGCATTTGACATCATAGGATGGAGAAGTGGTAAAACCAGCTTGAAGAGGTTTGGTTGTTAGGTTTTTTTTTGTAATTTGTTTATGCCTCACCTCTAGCAGTTCACTCCTGCTGTTGTAATCTTCTGAGATGCTGATACAAGTGTTTGTGGGGTTTCACTGTAAGCTTTAGCTCCAAAACATTTTGAGTAGCCAGTCTTCTTTAATTTTTTGTGACTTTGAACAATCATACCTCACCAACTTTTGTTTGGATCAATAAAGGGGAGGCAATCATAGGCTTTCCCTGGCATGGAAATGAGCAGCTGAAGGAAGGGAAGAGCTTCTGGAGAGATGTTGACCCTCAGTGCAAGCAGCACAAAACTATGTGCTGTTTTTATCAAGAGGTTTGAGAGTTTTGGCTGCAGAGATAGCCTCATCTTCCCACCTTATCACACATTCTTTGTTTTTTCTCTTGATGGAAATCTTGTTACTGCTTTAGCTGTGTAAAAAATTCTGTAAATCAGGTCTCTTTTAGCTGTTCTTTCTGTTTTCAAATTAATTTCCATCTTGAGAGAGTATCTTTCTTAATCATGCTTGATATTGTGTAAGGAAATCATGTTTCATCATGTAAGATTGTGGTCCAGGTTTTGTTCTGACTGGACTGGTACAAATCTGGTGCAGCTTTGGCAGTGTTGGTGTCTCTTTTGTGAAAGAAGTCAGTTTGAGTTGCCAGGGACAGAGTATCAATCACAGCCCAGAAATACCAGCTTAAGGAAAATAAGAGTGAAGACTGATGTAGGTTTTATTGGAATGCCCAGGCTTCTATTATAAGATGTGAAACTAAACATATGCTAAAAGCCAAGTAAGTACAAAGACTGCAACACCACATTTCCAAGAAAATTGTCTTGTTGCAGAGGAACATGGACTGTGAAAGGGTCTTATGGCATCTGCACATTTAATACAGGCTCTATCAGTAGCTATCTTCGGTTACAATAGTCCCACTTGTTTTTAGATTTCTGCAGGTTTGTTTTGTTTTGGTTTTTTTTGTAACTATTTGGGGGAGTAGCATATAAAACAGGGCAGCATGTAGAAATCTAAAACTCCAGCCAAAAGACACCTCCTTTTTGTGTCTATGTGTTGCAGCTGTCTATCTCTTGGCAGCAGGCAGCCTGTGTAGAATGTGAGGTTTTAGCACTAAAACGTGGAAGAGAGAATTAAGGAGTTCTGAACTTCAGTCATTCTGTTCTAGTGAATTTCAGCCCTCAACATTGCTTAGTTATTTGGAGACTGTAGGGTTGGTTTTTTTCCTTTCGGTAACTCATGTTCACAGTAACAGGAGTGTCTCATATAAACTGAGACAGGTTGCTAACTCTTCACTTTCCTTAGTTCTGCAGTTTAGTAATCAAATTAATTGGAGCCAGTTGCATGGATACCCAGCTGGGAGGAAAGGCAAAAAAGAATGCATGCATGTATTTTGTTATAGGTAGGAGAGGAGTAAAGGAGAGACTTCGCTTTTTCTGCCATGGAACACTTTTGTATAAGCCAAATAAATGCTTTGTTACAGGGATGTCAGTATGGGACATTTTGTTTCTGCATAAATTATGGATTACATCATAACACCTAGGGCATAGTTACACCTTTTAATCTCTCCTTGTTCCACCTGGAAAAGCAGAGGATTTTGTGAGATGAGCCAGTGTAGGAGCTTCCCTCAACACTGAGTTTTTGCATTTTGGAGGAAGCAGATGCATGCTTTTATACCAGGCAAGCAAACTGAAAAGGGGAAAGTATAATAAGACACTGTGAGACTTTCCATTAAAACCTATTTTTTTAAAATTAGTTTGTGCCTTCAGTTTTGCAGATGTTGTCAGAATAGAGAATGGAAACTGTGTACTCAATGCTCTGAGAAACACGGTTTGGGTGCTGATCTCCACCTTCCTTGTAGACTAAATCCATGCCTTTTGCCCAGGGTTTTCATTATTCCAGCCTGGCCTGAGATGCGGTTTTCCTTTTAGCTGAGACATTTGTATTGCTGTGGTTGTTACATCTGCCCTGGGCAAGCAGAGAAGGCCAGCACAGGCAGTTCCATGCGCTGGTGGCACTGCTGCCTCGCTGGCACCGGCTGGGCTGCTGCTCTGACTGAGAAAAGTACGGGTAAAGTTGTTCAGCTTTTTAGTGCACGGATGAAACCAGACTTTTCTCTTCGTAGACAGTGTTCAACCTTTCTGAATCATGTAAGTTCTGGTGTGCAAAGGCCGGGTGGTGGTGCTTGACCAGGTTTCAGCTTTGTTTTTTGTTGTTGCTGCTGTTGTTCACAACTTTAACACGCAGCTTTAAAGGCCTTGCTCTTGGGGAGGCTGGTATTGAAAGGAGTGGAAATCATCCTGGGGAGAGGAAAAGGACAGGCTAACCTTGGCACCTGGGGCCTGGCTATTATGTTGCACTTCCTCTGCGGGGCGGCGCGGGGCGCGGGGCCGCCGGAGTGATGTTCTCACAGCAAATGGAGGAAGTTCCTCCAGCAGTAGCAGCACAGCGCTTCTGGATCTCCTCTCGCCTGGGGGATGGGGCAGGGTGGTGAAAGAGGGCTATACAAAGCACCGAGGGGAGGGGGTGGGAAAAAAAAAAGAAGCCAAACAACAACCCGGATCCTTCAGCTTACGTGCAAAGCTCGACAAACTTTTCGGAAATGTGAATACTTCGCGTATTCACCGTTTTGGGGAGGGCTTGGGGAGCACGAGAATGTTTCTTTCCCCGGCGCTGCTGGCGGCGGGGAAGGTACCACGGGAAGGAGCCGGGAAGGATGGAGGGGGGCGGCCGCTCCTCTCTCCCTGGTTGCTGACTAAACAGTTCTGTCAGCTGGCAGTCGGCGCGGCCTGGGGATTTGCGATAGAGCTCCTGGAGGGTGGGGGCGGCTGCGCGGGGGAAGGGAGGGAAGGGCCGGCCCTGCTCCAGCCGCTGCTGCTCCCTCGCCCTCGTGGCAGGGAGGCCTGGCTCCCCTGGGTACGGCCACGGGGAGTTTTGGCGGTGATGCCCGCCAAAAGCGAAGGGGATGTGCCTGCATCCCTGTTTTTCTGGGCAGCGGTGCGGTGCCTTGAGTAGCAGCCCCAGCCCACTGGAAGCCTGTCCTGTGCAGGAGCGTGTTCCTGTCCCGCTGGTACCCGCACCTCCCTTGCCAGCTGTGCCAGAGCTCTCTGGAGTACGTGCCTCTGCCAGAATTGCCAGAGCCGGCTGCTGAGGTGTGGGGAACACGCTCCCATCCCAGCTCAGAGCAGGTTGTGGATGCTGGGGCAGAGGGCAGCCCTGTGGGGTAGAGCTGTGTTTGCCCCTTGGCCAGGCTCTGGCTGGCACTTGCAGGGACAGTGCCAAGCACAAAGCAGGAACAAGGCTTGGGCAGTGCCCTCCCTGTGCTCTGCCACAGGTAGAGACTGCCCTATCTAAGCGTGTTAGGAAGCAGACAGTGAATCCTGGCTGCTGTTCAAGTTTAATGTTTCCTTTCTCGGCCTTGAAGGCAGATGGAGCCCAGGGTAGCCCTTGCACAGAGCAGGAGGTATTTACAATGATTCTTTTAGGTCAGTAATGTTCAAATCCTATTTTTCTGCTCCTCTTGTTTTGTTTTCCATAAATCGTGTGCTGTAAAGTTGGAACAGCCTTGGAACAGCTGCGGCTTTTCACCCATATGCTTCCCTCCCCTCCACCCCCTATTAGGAGTAAGTGAAGGATGGGTTGTATGTGAATCACCTCCATACATATTTCACTTCTCTTGTCCCAGCAGTGCAAGACAGAGAAGGACCCTGTCCTGACAGGCAAAAAGGGTGTGTGTCTCAATTGTTTGAGGTCAACTGAGTTAGCCGAACACAATTAAAAAAAAAAAAAAGCTCTCTTGATGCTCCTTAAGGTACAGCCTACCATGTCCAAAGCTGTGTTTGTGGCTGTGCAAGACCAGTTAATGTGCTAACCTGCATCTTAATGAACATTTAGGTAGGTTTTTAGTAATGTTAGTCTGACTCAATGGAGCTACCATAGTTGTAGTTGAGAGTGAACCTGTCCAGCCCAGATGGACAAGCTTGCTGGAGGCTTCAGTTTGCAGGACAGCACCAGACACTGTTTTTGATGGTCTAAAGGTGATCTGCCTTTTTTTTTTTTCCCTTTTTATTTTGCCAGAGCAGAGCGTGCTGTGAAAGATGAGTGGAAGGCTATAGAAAAGTGTTTATATTGTGATGTGGAAATCTACAGATCTCGCCCAAGAGCTGCTTTGTTGTACCTTTGTACAGCTCTCATCACCTCAGTGCAGTTCTCAGCAGGGTGTGTTGTGCCTGGCACTCCTTCACAGCACACCTGGATGCCCTTTTATGCACGAGTCAAGCAGCAGCGTGGTTTTGTAGGGCCTTGCAATCCTTTGCCAAGTGGCCATACGGACGAGCTGGGCAGCTGGACTGCTGTCAGTTTGCTCTCAGCAATGTAGGTGTCTGTGAGCCGGTGTGGGAAGGTTGTAAAGCACTGAAGTATCTGAGTGACACTTCAGTCTCCATTCTGCTTTAAACACCCTGCTTGTGACAGGCCACAAGAGCAAACTCCTTTGTGAGAATGTGTTTAAACTGATAAAACTTGAATCCTTAAATATTTAGCTTTCCACTGTGGTTACTGTAGGTAAAAAACGCTTCTTTGGTGCTGAGGATTTTTTTTTGAGCAGAGAAAAAAGTCTCCAGGAGACAGGAAGACACTGAGAGGTTAGTGTAGAGCCAGATGTACATCATCTGTATTTTAAAGCAGGCAGACTGTCTTCTGAAAATGGAATTATTTTGAGAAGAGAGGAGTGCTTAGGCATACGGTCTGAAACGCTGAATAACCACAATCCTCGCTAGCTTCACAAGGAACGCTTCTGGAAACGGCTCTTGATGCATTGGGTACAAAGCACTACAAGTGAGGGTAAACAGTTCTTTAAAATATTTTGGCACACTGAGAAAACTTCAGAGAGTGCTACTTGGAAGCTGAACACTTGACTTTTCGTGGATAAGATCAGTTTAAATAGGTGTGTTTTTCTTCCTTCTGTGTGTATGAGAGAGGGGAACAGGAGGGCAAGTAAAAAAATCAGAGAAAAAGACCTCGTTGCTGACTGGGGAGACTTGTTTGACCTTCTGAGCCCTGTGCACTTGTCTGTGGTTTGCAGCCAAAGGTTCTCACTTTGAGAGCGCCTTGCTCCTCGTGCTGAACTATTTTTTGACGCAGTGAATGAATGCAATATGTTAACACTCCTGTAAGTCCCAGAATTGCTTGGCTGCCCCTTGCCCTGCCTGCCTTGCGCTGGCTGAAAAGGTACCATTGTTTGTTCTGCAAACAGTGGGTGATGGTTGTTTCCAAGGTGACAGCAGCACTGTTGCTGCCCTCTAGTACAAAAAAAAAAAAAAAAAAATTGTCATTAAACACCTGAGAGCATCCCACTGTCACCAGACAATGGGAGGGAGGCAGGAGCTGTCTGTAAGAGCTCTCTGGGCTGGATGTTACGATACAGATGGAGAAAATGCCAGTAAGCTAAGAAGGGGCGATGCACACATTTAGTCTATGCTACAAAATATTGCTCCTAAATAGTGCACGGATACAGCTGTTGAAACTGCTGATTGTTTCTAAGTCTGTCTCTGCTGGGAAGAAATGATGATAAATTTAAAGTCTCTGAATAATACTGATCAACTGGTAGTTGTAGTTTGAGTTTACAGTAGTAATATTCTGCTTTTTCACTTAATTGATAGGATGTTTTGAAGACTGTTCAAGCCAAGGGTGTGTGGACTTCTAGAGCAAAATCTAAAAGAAAACACTCAACAGTTCTGCCAGACTTGGAGGTTTTTAGACTGTTTTGAAAAACAATTATTTGGGGGTAAAGTATCCATCCCCCAGAAAGAGAACCCCAGTAGTTATTTCATTCCTTTTGTATATCCTTGAAAGGCCTGTGGTACTCAGAACAGGGACTTATTTTGAAGTGTCTAGGTGGATGGATTTGAAGAATTTTTTCAGTCTTCTCCCTGAGCTGCATGCCCATCTACTCATGCAGCTGTTTAGTGGGAGGGGGATGAGTTTAAAGAGAAAAACAAGCTAAGGCTTCTTTTTAATTGGTCATGGATGCTGCTAGCAGAACTTTGCCTCCCCCTGCATCAGGTTTAGTACAGTTCATACGCAGGTTTCAGTAAACATTAACCACTTTTATCAGGGCTCGCAGCATGCTGAATGGTTAGCAAAGAGCATGTACTGAGAGAAACAGAGAAAATGAACAAGTCCAAGGTCAAAAGGATGGTAGATTTTCTTTTATTAAAATAAGGGGTGGAGAAGGTTGACAACACTTCATAGAAAAAATAGGCCTGTGAGAAAACATGATTCTTGTCCTTAAGCTTTCATCTGGGTGAGAATATGTGGGGGTACTGCAAGGAGGATGTGCATCTTGAATTTTTCTTCTGCTCCAGTGAGATGACCAGAACAATCAGCCCTCCTTGCACTCTTGCTGACTGACAGCTTAGCTCCTCGTGACTGAGATCAATCCAGAGCAGAGTATAAGCTTTGCTATTGCTTGTTGCATATTTTTAGGGGCCTGTTCCCACCCAGCATCCACAAAGATCCCACTGACTTCTGCAGTGCACAGCCAAACAGAGATCACAGTTCCCTCCCTTCTGTGCCTGCAACAATACAAAGCCATCCTGGTTAGGAAGGGTGGTTAAGGAACTGTGGTTTAGCATTTTGCCTCACCTTTCTTTCTCTTGGATGTTTCTTTATTGCATTTGAGGGCTACAGTGCTACTAACTTTCCTGCAGAATGAATTGCTGTAGTGATTAAAAAATAGTTGATCAGCTTAGCAGTGAAAATGAGGTAATTGTGGCTAAATTAATGAAATGATTTTACATTGCGGTCTGGAAAAAAGGCATTTTGAAAAGAGCATGTAATCTGCCCTAATGAAATTTGTTGAAGCATCTGATGCCACAGTTCAAATTGTAAGTTATTTTTAATTGTGCAAATCAGCATATCCTGTCCCTCCTAGCTCCATTCAAATAATACTTTGCAACAGAAGCAGCAGCATTCACCTGCGTATTTCCTAGAAAACAGCATCACTGAGAGGTTGTACCTCGTTGGAAAAACACAGATTTAGTTAAATGATACATCAAACACAGAAGAAATCCAAACCGTGTGTGGCTAGTCTGACAGTAGTTTGAGAAACACCCTACACTGCATGCCCCTCAAATCAGAAACGTGTGCGCACAGTTAAAAATCTCATCTTTGTGGTGACACAGATGATTCAGTGCAGGAAACGAGAGGAATTTCTTTCAGCAGTTAAGCATTTGTGGGGCGGGGGTGTGAGGAGGTCATGATGTTCAACACACCCGGTTAGAAACCTTCAGGCTCCTTTCCCTACTGCGTTTTATTGATTCAAATCAGGGCTGATACTGGAAGCATCAGCACGAGAGGCAAATTCCATCCTGTTTGTCCCACCTGGATCAGATGGGAAGTAAAAGAAAGAAAGGAAGAGACTTTTTTGTTGTTTTTAAATTTTACCTACAGACATTAGCCATCCTACTCAAAACCATCCCTTGTCATGGGAGGTGCAAGGACTCACTCTCGCATCCTGCTGGAGCTGAGCTGTGGGGTGGCTGGGCCAGCACATGGAGGAGGGTCACCAGCAGGGCTGCAGTGGTGGCCCATGTCCTTCCTTCTGCAATGGCTGCATGGTCCCAAGGCAGGCACTGGGACAGCTTTACATGCAGGCTTGCCATTACAGCTTCTTGAAAGATGCCATAGTTCATCTAAATATAAAATACGGACTGTGGTTTCGGTCTGAAATATCTGTGGGATTTTACAAAACCACTACAAACAAACAGTGTAAACAGTAGCAAAAAAGTGACACATTTCAGGCAGGATTTATTTTTCCTTTTTCTTTTGCAAGGTGATGCGGAGACTTGTATTTTGTGATTCAGTGTTCAAAGGAAGGACATTTCTCAAATGAATTACATCTTTGTTCATCCCTTATTCAGAGACTTCCTAAAGAGCTTTATATTAAAGTTTTTCAGGAGGCTGGGATGTAATTTTCTTTTCAGCTCTGTTGATGTTCTCCCACAGTTTCCCAGTTTGTTGCCTTCTCCAAATGAAAAACTAACAATTTCCTAGTAAATTGATCATGTGTTGTATTAGAAGCTTTTGTAAAGCCTATGGAGGAAAACCAAATCATGTGTGCCACTTTAATTCTAGAATGCCGAGGGCAGCTTTCATGGGAGCATGTACAAAACATTACATGTATGTGTAGACTTTTGTGTTGCCTGGAAACTGACCGAGTAAAGTCAGACAGTTTTTAGATTGCTTTGATGCATCTGTAAAAACTTTTGCAGTTTTGTATTTGCTGTAGGTCTCCAGCTGATAACTGGCATTAATGAAGTGGCTTTTTCTACAGTTTTATTGAAATTATTTATGCAACTACAGTGCAAACTTTCTTGCAAAAGCAGTCATTTGCAGTGCACAGCTGGTAAGCAGAAGCATTACTGTTCATTCTCCAGTACCTTAATAGCTGCGGCTCAGTTCACAGCACTGTAGCTTGCTGTGCATGCTCCCAGTGTTTATTCCTCAACTCCAGTGGACCTGCAGGATTTGGCTGCTTTGGCACAGAGGTGCAGGAATGGCTGTCTCTCTCTTGAAGAACCACTCATCCTGTTTTGCGTTTTTTTGGTTGGTTGCTTGCTTTCTTGCTTGGGTTTTTTTAAACCTCAGTGGAAAAATACTTTTACTGTCAGTCTGTGGGACCACAGTCCTGTTCACCTCTGAAATGGTTTCATAATAGGCTCTCAGAAGACCATTAGGTGCACTGGGGATAGGAAGAGTTACGTGCATCCCCTTTTTAGATACCCTTGCAAAGGCTTCAGTGCCAGAGGACTCTATTAATAATGTCTTAAAACACACACTCTCTTGATAATACAATGGAGGGACTCATTCTGTCAGACACAAAATTTTTGTCATCTCTCCTTCAGCTGGGTTTGCCTTGGCTGTGGAAGTGTCAGTTCTCCCAAACTGTTGAGATAAATTTTTAGGAGAAAACTTCTACTGGGCGAGATATGAGACCTCTATGCTACATGGGTGCCATGAGGAAATAAGGTGCACAGCCTCAGGGCAGCCAGGAGTGGTTGGGGAGAGTTGTTTCTTATTTCCTGTCAATGTGCGGGTGGGACGTAATTCTTTTGGTGTCTTACAGGAACTGCCACTGACTCTCCCACTGAACTTCAGTTATGGTGTATGATGTGGGTTTTTTTTGCTTTATTGCTTAGCTCAGTAGAAGGGAGCAGGTGACAGGTATTCATTAATAAGCCATGCTGCTTAGCTGCTTATCTCCAAAGGGAGCACTTTTGCATAGACTTGCATGGGTGTCTCGTGCATCTTAGGGACAGGTCAGAGTTGCTTTCAGAGATGTCAGGTGTGTTTGGGGCTGATTGCAGTGTCTGGCATTTCAGCTTCAGGAGCCAGAGCTCCCTCAGCCAAGGGCAGACTGGACAGCATGTTCTCATTCTGCAGCAAGACCTGGACATCCGTAGATCTGTTCGGGCTTCCCAGCACAGGGTGCTGTCCAGCTGAACTGTCCAGATGGGCTACACATGGGTCAGAAGCTGTGAATTGAACATCCCCAGAGTGAGGTGGCAAGGGGCCTGGAGAAGGGGCTTAGTGCACACCAAAGTCACTGCTCTGGGCAGCTTAAAAGCCAGGATTTTTTCCAGTCTTGAAGCACTTGCATAGGGTCTTACATTCAAAGCACTAATGATTTCCTTGTTGGGATTCAGACTCTTTAAATTTTTATTAAAGGGATTGTCTGTGGTGACATTTAGCTAGCACCAGATGTTGGCTTTTAGTTACCAGTGTGGAGGTGGCATAGCTAATAAAGGCAAGGGTAAGAAACTTGTGAGAAACTGCCTGTCACATGCAGCTTTGTGTAGTGCAGCCTGCATGATGGCTGTCGCTTCTTCATGGGCCAGCATTCTACAAGAAAGCTTTTTCTTTTCTTCTTTTTCTTCTATACTCTTGACTGGCCAAGTGTTTTCTAACCACATGTCTTTTCAGGTGGCCTTGCTCTTTTGTTAGAGACTAGCTAATGGAGGGAGACTGCAAAGGGAGCTCAGTGGTAGATTTGGGTTTTCTTCCCTTACATTTTGGTATTTCATCTGAACATAACTTTCCTGTAGATCATACTTCTCCCCCTCAACCTCTTTTGGCCATATCCTCCCTCAGAAATGTCAGCAAGCGATTGTTTCCTTTGCAGAGCTGCGATCCCCTAGACAGAGGCTTTTCCAGTTTTATGAATGCACCATTTGTTGCTGAGGGCACAACTGTTCGATATAACTGGCTGCATCCCACTCTGCTTGGGCCCAGCATGCACTACAGCCAGGCTATGCATAAACCAGATTTTTGTATTAAATGGCACCATTTTGTCCACAGCAGCAGTCTGTCTGTCTTTTGTGTGTGCGTGTGTGAGACTTGCAGTTTTCAGATGCAAAATATATAAAGAACAGGAGTTTTGCAGAAATACGTGTTACTCAGCAAGTGTATCATGCTATTTTAAGGCTTATTTTTCTTACGGAGCTCTTGATGAGTGATATTTCTTCATTATTTTGTGTAGGCAGGCCAAGGCAAAAGCATATTTTAAAATATTTTATAAAATGGATGCATGGTATAATATTACAAATGTAGTTGTTTTGTTGAGGACATAATTATAACTAAACAGAAATTACATGTGGCACTTTGAAAGAGGATGTGCTCATTCATGTTTTATTGTTTGTCATCAACCCGCTGTTTATCTCCCCCACCACTACCTTTTCTTGTTCAGTGTCACAGGGCTAGTGACTGTATAGGTGGAACCACTTAAAGATGCGCTGCGCTTTATATTTTTAATTATGTCTAGGAAATGTCATCTTATGCCAAACCTGGCTCTCTTTCTCACCACCTGCCCTGCTTACCCCCCTTCTGAGGTCAGCAGAATTTACTGTTTTCAGCTGAAATGCTGTGCAGGAGGGGCTGCTCTGCAGGGGAGGGGGAGGCCGGAGGGGGCTGCGCATACGCCAGGCACAGCTTCCATCCCAACCGGGGTTTCTGAGCTCAGTTTTCTACAGCGTGCACACACCTGTGATGTTTGGTTCACAGCTAAAATAGTGCCACAGCAGCCCTCTGGCAGTCTGAGACGTGCATGAGTTGGGGGTTAGTTGTAGTTGGGTACTGTGCTGATTGAATGCTCTTTCTCTGTCATTTCCCTCTCGGTCCTGGAAAGCAGCTTTTGGAAAGTGCCATCTCCATTCTTAGTTATGTGAGTGCAAGCTGTAAGGAAGGGAGGTTCCATGAGACTCTGGTCCCAACAGCTGAATCACAGCTTAGGGTTTTAGTCAACACTGCCTGCCTCATTTGTCCCAATGCCAAGAGTTTCTCTTTAGAAGCACAGTACTCTCTTTTTCCCATCTCTCTTCTCTCATACCTGTTGAATCCCCTCCAACAAATAAGAACACCTCAAAAGCAAGCCCACCAGTTGAGAAATTACTCATTTGTGCTTTAGTAAAAATATTTTCCATGCTCCATCATCATGGTGTTTAAGAAATGGGGAAAATTGGAAACACCTATGATTTTCCCTCTTGAATGAAGGCACCACTGAGTAGAGATTAGGATTCCCCACTTCACTCTCCTTTGGGTACCCAAACGTGTCTGGGCATCAGTCAGGCTTGCCTGTAATGTCCATAATTTGTCCACCAAAAAGAAATATTAAAATGCACATCTATGAAACCTCCTTTCTGTGGAGGCTTCTACATATACCCCCCAGCCTCACCATGTTCCTTCATATATTTACTGCCCACATAATGTTACCCGTGGGATGAGGGTGGGAGGGGGAAGCTTGTTCTCTTTCATGTGACTGCAGCACAGTTAATAATTGTACCAGACTTCAGGCGCTCGCGTGACCAAAGGGGTTGATCAGGCTCATAGTCGAACAGTTTTTTCAAGCCCATCTTCATGCCTCAGCATCCCAGTAGATTCAGAGAAGGAGCCAGATCTGCTTACTCTGTGATTGTTCATTTGTTATGAGCTGGCTGGCATATAGCACAGAGACAAAAGCCTCCCTGGCCTGAAAAGCCCCCAAAGAAAAGCAGGATAGTAAATACATCTGTAAAACGGTGTTCAGGTTTCAGATTGCACATGTCTCACATGCTCTTGCTTGTTTGCTCCATCTCCCTGCCCCCCACCTTGCTGTCTTAAAAAAGGGATGGCAAAATATTTTGATAAATGCATCAACTGCTAAATGGTTGATGTGTTTTTTTTAAAAAAAGAGGAATCTTTGCTCAAGCATATGTTTCCAACATTTTAATCTTTTATGGACTGCATACTTGCTGTGGGAGTGGAAGGGGATGTTTCAGGCTTGCTTTCAGTGTACTTGGGAATCTTTCCCACAGCATGCAAACTCCCCAGAAAACATGTGAAACAACGGCCTGGAAACCAGGAAGTTTCTGATGCCTAGCACTCATTGCTCTGAGGGATTTGCTGTGCTCTGGAGGTCATGGAATAATCTTTCTTCTTTGCTGGCTTCTCTAAGTTTATTTAGCACATGACAGAGGAGTATGTGTGTGCTGCTGAGCTTTTAGGGGGTCCTCCTTTCTGAAGCATGCTTTTGCTCCTGATTCTTTTGTTACTGCATTCCCATGATTAATGTATCTGCTGCTTAAAATGAACTACTGAACCACCACCAAATTCTTGTCACTTGTTACTGATCCTGTCAGAAACCACCCAGCACTGCTTGGACTTGATGCTTTTGTTGATCAGCAGGTTTATTTCTCATCTTTGGGCTGCTCATTAACCCTGTGAATACTGTACACAGTGAAGGCATCAATCTGCTGTGGTGGTGATGGTATGTCCTGGTGCTGTGATCACCGCTGCTGCTCCCACACTGCACTTTGCTTAGATTTGTGTGGCACGCAGTCTTCCAGGTGTGTGTTTTGAGGTTTGGGACTTTTTTGCCCTTTGTTTTTCCACCCCCTTACCACTTTGTGTAGTTAAAAGTTTTTTTGATGAGTTGCTAATGTCAAAAAGCAGTGATGAAGGTGAGAAATCTGGCACCTGAGGGCTGATGGTCCTGGTGAGTAGACAAGGAAGATCCAGTTCCCTCCAGTGAAGAAACTCTGCATCTAGTTTCAGTCTATGATGAACTCAGCATTTTGTTTTCTGGCATCTACGTTCTGTGTGCCCATGTTTGTACTGGAGTGTGATGGAGCGTGAAAGGAGTCAGAGGAGAGAAGGGGCTGCAGCTTGGCTTTGGATGCCAAAAGAAAAACAACGAACAACCTCGACCAAAAGGAGAGTTAACCGGAACATGCCACAAAACAGGTTAGGCAGGACGCAGAAGCCAGATACGAACCTTCTTCTGCGCTTTAAGGCATCTTCAGTACACCCTCCTCCCTCTACCCTTTCAGGATTTTCCCCCCTCCTCCCCCTTATGAAATAGTCCTGTGCCAGCTGGGTTTGGACGTGGGGCAGGCGGATGGATGGTTGCAGTGCTCGCTCGCCTGCTGCCAGCTGTTTCTTAAGAAAGAGAGGGTGCACTTGTCCGTGCCCGTCATCCTGTGGCAGAGGCAGCGCTCAGTGCGGCATGTGCCTGTGAGTGCCTTCATCCCCTCCACTGGCTCCGCTTCCCCTGCAAACAGTCCCAGCTGAAAAGCAGTGGGGGAGGAAGAGCAGCAAGGAGACAGGGAATGCTGGCGGGTGGAGCTTAGAGGGCTGATCCTCCACATAGTTAATCATTACTTGCCACATAACCTGTTCCTGTTTTCTAGAGGTTTCACTGGCGCTCTCAGCCAGAAGCAGATGAGGAATATGTGAGACTGCTTTCTGAGCAGGATGGCTTGCCTTGCAGCAGGAAGCCCAGCATCTAATACAAGACATCATTTCTTCTGTAACATGTTTATGCCTAATCATTCAGTAAACATACCATATATAGTCTGTTTTGTGCTTGCTCTAACACCCTGCTGCAAGGCAAATTTGCTGGTACCACACAGATTCCTTAGCTCCTGGTAACTGCCTGACAAATAGGATGTTGCCATATGTAACATAAATATTCCACACAACTCGGTTTTTTTACTCTCCTGCTCATGGCATGCTTTTCTGACTGTGGCAGTCTTAAGTCTGGCACTTAAAAATGGAGAGGATTACACAAAAACAAGGTAACGTATCAGAGAATGGACCAGATCCCACATGTGCATTTTTTTGCACAATAAAGGTTCCACGCTTCCCCTAAACATCAGATGTTTGTGTTTACCAATCAGTTTTTTGGGGACATGGGGTTTTTTTTCTTTTTTCTCCTCTCTCAACTTTAAATGCCTGCTTCATCCTAGGTTATGGATCCCAAGTTAAAGCTTTGGTTAACTGAGAACTCTCTCTTTTCATTCTAGCATCTTTTGTAGAATTTCTCCCCTTAACTCTTTCTCTTGGCCTTCTTTCTGTTTACCCTGTGCTAGCAGGGTACTAAGCATGGCAGAGGGCACGAAGAGCAGCACTGTGGCTGGATTCACAGCTAATCAGGTCTTACATACAGTTTGCCTTCAGGTTTTTTTGTTTGTTTGTTTTTAACGTTGTAAAATTACTTCAATAACATCTGGCTATTTCTGTGCTAGGCAGAAGTAGCTCAGGAAAATGATATTGAATCCTTCCTACCTACACCAGGGTGGGGTTTTTCTTTTTTGTGCCTTCTACATCTTGTTGTTTGTTGATGTGTGAGAAGACAGCGCAGTGGTGTGGACCCCAGGTAACCTTGCACAGAGCCTTCTGGCTGTCTGCTTAGTGATGCCTGTTAGTGCCTGAGTTCAGCAGTGTGGTGACTAGCAATGCCTCCTGTACCACTGAGATGGTTGCTTAATCAGGTGGATTTGGATGCTCATTATGGATGCTCATACAGGTGGATTTTCTTATAGAGGCTTGCTCCTTATTTAGGCAGTGCTTCCAGAAGGGAAGCCTTTGCAGGGGGGAATGTTTGGGTGTTACATAAATGAACAGGACATGCATTTCTGGGACTCGTCTCTCATTGGCCTGGTCAGAGTGAATTATGTCTGACTGCTTGGCAGTTAATTGGACCATCCTTCCCATTTCCTAAGCTGATAAGCCCCTCACTGTCTGCCTCAATCAGGCTTCTTTGTTTGAGAAGTTACTAATGCTGCAGAAGAACAGAATAACTACTTTCCTGTACCAAGTGAGGGGCTCTCATAGATAAATCGATGAAGATTCACTCTCTTTCTTCAGCAAAATCCTTTCACGAGGCTTACTTGTACACCAGTAGCAGTTGACAGGTACTGAAAAGTAGGTATAGCCAATGTATTTCATACGTACCTTGTCCCTTTTTGAAAGATTGATATTTGTGATTAAGCGTTCCTGCCAGCACCTTTATTCTGGCAGATCCAGTAGCTGTGCTGAGTACCAGGGGGGTCTGTAAATATCTCTGCATCAGCATCGGGGCTCGGAAATGGCTTTCTTTTACCACAAAGCCTTCAGACTGGGACTGTCTGTCTTAATGTGTCTGGATGGTGCCTAGCTTAGAGTGGGTGTTGCCAGAAGGTGAGTAATAAATGGTGATTAATCGTCTCTGAGCTGTGGATGTTTGTATGAAAAAGCACTTGGCTAAAGGCTGTGCTTCAACAAGCTCATCAAAATTAGCCACACTGAAGGCAGTAGTATAGCATCCCAAAGGCCTGATTCTCCTGTCTCTTGACTTGTTTTGTTTTTACTTTTGTGGATTTATTAAATCTGGTTGAGGGAGAAACATGGTCCCTTTGTCTTCAAATATCAGTAAATATCAGTTGAGTGATATCAGTGTTACAGATTGCAAATGGGCTGAGTGATACAGAATCAGGGTGCACTAAAAGTAAACACCCTTTTGTTAGACTGCTCAGTAATCTTTTTAATGCAGAGGTGTGGTTATGAACCTTACAGGTAGGCATCCTTGTGTTTGTGCCATAGAGTCTATGATACAAATACATAGGAAAGATGTAAAGCTACCAATTCTGGTGTTAATTATATATTGAAGTTGAAAAGTATTTTTCTATTACAGGAGACCATTTATCCTTTGCAGTCAAGCCAGTAAATTACTATAAAACCTAAAGCCATAGTGATTTTTAAAATAGTTCCTGTTCTGAGTTTTCATCCTTATTTGAGGAATGCATTGCATCTGCGTGATTGTACAGTTATTTCTAAAACTTCCTGAAAAGAGAATTCATCACAAAAATCTTCCTTCTCCCTCCATCCTTCAGCTGTTTCTGGCAGCTTTCAGGGCCTGAAGCACACAAGGCAAGTATTGCAGGGTTTGTTCCTTGCACAAAAATTAGGACTATGACTTTTTCTTCTTAAAAACCTTTCCAAAACGGGGTTTGTTTTGACGTAGTCAGAGAGGATGTACTTCCGAGTTGGTAGTGTTGAGCCCCAGGATGTCTGTGGCATCGCGGCAGGGTGATACGAGGACATGGTCACTGTTGAGTTGGGGTGGCTCTTACTGGTGTTCTGCCATTACTGTTTGTTATGCCTGAGAAATGTAGGAACCCAGGAGAGCTGAACACAGGGCCTGGTCTGTAGGGCAGGACCTGCTGGAGGATCTGAAGGAAGCAACCACCAGTGGTGGCTGGATCACATCCTTTCCTCTCAAGGCAGTCATCAGACCCCAGGCAGGTAGCCAGAGACTTCTCCTACTGGGACTTCTTTTATTAGTGTTTTTACTGCCTGGCAGCATTCAAGGTGATGGGTGGAGCCATTTGCATTTTGGATATTAAAGTTTCTGGAAGAGAGTTTGTGATGTGTGCCGTGTCTGAACATTACCTAACAGACACTCATTCAAAGGCCTTGCCGTCTACTGTGGGATCAGTGAGCCTCCAGCTTTCTGAGCAGAGGTGATGAGGAAATGAGGGTGAGGAGGTGTCTTTGTCCTAAAAAAGAAAAAAGAGTTGAAAAGGAAAAACTGGAAAGCAGGCAGTTTGTCACTGAATTTCTCGTGAAGAAGGGATCTGTGTACGCAGCGGGGGCTGTGATGGCCCCCGTGTGCGCAGGGACACAGCGGCGTGGTTAGGGCACAGCAGCACGGATAGGCCGCGCTGCAGTCCTGCCCTGCCAGCAGGGAATGCAGAGGAAGCAGGAGGCAGCCTGCCTTCCCTCAGACAGCCGTCAGGGATGCACAAGTTTAGGAAGTGTTCAGCCTCAAAATTAGGGCGACTTGAAGGTGATTTAACTGCTGGGCCTGTAAATGAGCTGTGTGTTCATGTGTGTATAGGACCTTAAGCACAGAAAGGTTTGGGGTGAGTCTGGAAAGGGTCCATGTTTGAGGAATGTAGTTATTCTGGCTTCTGAGGTACTTTTTTTGTGTAGACAGCATGGAAAACGATTACAAAAACAAGTATTGCAAGACACTTACTGAGATGGGAAACTGGTGGTGTTAAGGTTGTGGCTCTTGGGCTTATGTGACTGTGAGAGAATTTAAGCTTTTTTCTGCTTCCTTTCTCCAAACATTTTCTGAGTTGTGAACAATCTCAAGTGGAGTTTATCCTGTGGGCTTAAAGTCAGCAAGCCCAAAAACACATTGAAAATCTCTCTTGACTTTTAGAATGAGGGTCCATGACAGCAACTGAACTCGAGAAAAGAAGGTACCTTTAATGTTTGCTGCCAAATCCACCAGTTTAGTCTCAGACCTCATCTGCTGAGATATCACACTGTCTGCTTTCACCATTTTGGAGCAGGGGTGACTGGGGCTAACCAGACCAGTTTTCAGGGAGCTTAGTCAGCTTTCAAATTTCCAGGTGTAGTGAGAGAGTCATCAGGGAGAGGAATGGAGAGAGAATGTCAGTAAGTTCAGTCAGAATCTGGGCTGCCAGGAGGATTTCCAATTGGAGATCACCAGGCAGCTTTATTACTGCCCCTGTTTTCTCTTGCATGTGGCTCTACAGAGCTTTAACCATTTGTGCTTAAACACTGCATGTCAGGTGTTTAGCTTCAGGCCACATTTGCTTTTGAAAGAAAAGTAAGTAGTAAAAAAAATTTCTTCAGCCATTTCTGAGAATAAAGATGAGAGAAAAGTGACTTCAGGCTTTGAATTACTTTCATGTTCCCCTTTTTCATAGAAAATAGAAAAAAAACAACAGCAAACTTTGAATCCCTAACAAAGGGGAAAAACATTGACCTGTTCTTCAAGTTCTCAAAGCTATAATGCTGGGGCATTGAGATTTGAGAAAGACAAAGTGGGTGGGAGATTGGAATTGTAGCCATCAATTGAATAAGTTTTTTGTTATCATCGCTGATAACAGCAATGGTGATTTCTCCAGTGTGGTCTGGTCCTAATGTCTTTTGTAATTCGGAAGTAAAAGGGGCTGTGCATGATCCAGTGGAAACCAAGCATCCCCATGTTTGTCTTGCGTGCAGAGTAGGTAATTTCAGCTCTGTAAAGACTGAACTTGGTAACCTAGTCCCACATGTTGAGTAAGCACTTTAATGATGTTGTACATATATCTCTGTATTTGTCCACTCTTTCAGGTGCAAAACATATGTGGGGAATGTGTGATTGTTTCTCTTGCACTGTGATGTACAGGTACAGGTATAGAATTCCTGGTAGAGGGATTAGTGTAAGATGAAAACACTGTTCTTGTGAAAGTGCTTTACTCTGTAGGCACTTCTGCTCCATGTGGAGTAAGGGTAGCTTGAAAGTTGTTGGACAAGATTTGCACTCCTTGCCAAACACCACTGGTCTCCTAAATAAAAACAAGGGCCCAGAAGATTGTAAATACTTGTGCGTGTGATGTAAACAAATTTCCTGATTTAGGGACCACTACTGAAGCTAATGGTTCTCCTCCACAGAATGAACCTATTAGTATCAGTTCATTAGCAAGACTGAGGCCTTGATTTGTAATGAGCCCTTAAATGTAATTTGCAGTAGCCTGTTGACTGTATCTTACTAACCTGCTATGGGTGCAAGAGGGAAACAGATTGAGGCTGGAGTGATACTTACCTTTGCTTCCAGTCAGAAGTATTTAGAGCAAAAAAGAAATGTGCCACACCTCTAGGATCTCCAGTCAGCTTTCCTGCAAACCTTGACCAGAGAGAATGAAATACCCCTGGTGGTCAATACACAGGGCAAAGGCTGCTGCTATATTTAAAAATACGTGTATGAAAATGGAACTGGAAGTTACTGCAAAGCTGCATTTGCAGGTATCATGGCAAGAAAATTTTTAGAAACCAGACATGAAAGAATTTACAACAGAAAGTTTCTCAGTATACTCCCTGTCATTTCTCATTTGCTTTGCTAAAGTGTTAAAAGAACCCCTGCTTTCTGTAGTTATGGCTAGGAATAAATTACTTTATGGGTTTGTTTTGATTATATATCAGGTATATGTAAAATATATATTTTTTTGCTTGATTATGGAAGGGGGGACTGTGGAAAGAGAATTTTAAGTTCTTTAACGAGACACTTGATTGAAGTTATTTATTCATGTTAAGCACCCCAGAGCAATATTGAATAGTTCTATCCTCTTCTGTTTTAAAGAACTCCTCAAGATGAAAGAAAATCCCTTTTTTGTTTGTTTTCCAAGAGGGAAAAACTGAATTGAAAAATGGTTTAAACAGTTCAGTGATTCTTATTCCATTTCTTGCAAACTTCTCCCTTGCCCCTGAGCCTGACCTCTCTGCCCCTCTCCACTAGCCCACAGAATTACCATGCAACTAATTTTAGAGGTGGGTTTACACGTTTGTTTAAAAAATGCTGCAGTCTCCATCTCTGGTAATCCACCAGGTGGAAGCAGATGTGTAGAATATCTGTGCGTGTATTTGTAAATCTGGGTTTGAGCAGATTTGGCGTTTGTGAGAGGGCAGTGTGTGTGCAAAGACAAGGGAACCCTTGGCAGTGTAATGCCGTCAGTAAAGCAAAAATTTGCAGTAAACCACTAGCAGGGTTCAATGGTGGTTTTGGTTCATGCTGGGTGACAATGTATTAGCCAGTTCTTCTGGTGCATGGTTAGACATCACTTGCCTTGCTGTTCTGAGTTACAGTAGGGAGAAGGGTATCAGGGAGGGGATGGGGAGAGTAAGAGAAAGTAGTTTCTTAGAGATGGGTGCTCTTCTTGTGCTAACAGAGCTTTTGGTCTCTTAACCTCAAGTGGCCTTTTCTGACCTACAGACTTGTTCATCACTTACTGATGTCTTCCTGGTGTCCATCTCCCCATTGACCACCTGGCATCCCAATACCTCTCTGCTCTTGCAAAAAATAGCGCCTTAGAAGTTCGGGCAATATCCCTGTAGTGTTTGGCCCTCACAGTGATTTTGCTTTGAGTGCATCTTGGTTGGGAAATACACTAATAGTGCTAAGATTTTTATTTTATTTGGTTGAGGGATAGGTGGGAGGGCAGGGTGAGTCCACATGGTGTCAAACAGGAAGCTTGATGTAGCTGAAGGTGGCCTCCTTGAAAGCATCCCTCCAGTCTGCAAATCTTCTAAAGGCAGTCACTTGGAAAGGGCTGTGCTACCCAGATTTGCAGTGTCTGCTGTGTTTTGTGTAACAGAAATGCTGCAGTTGTGTACTGCTGTAGGCTTTTGTTGTCCTTCTACAGGTTTGTTAAAGGCTTCTCCATTACCTGTTGCACTAAACTTCATGTCACTGCCTGACAAAACTGGGCTCTTAATAATTTAAAGTTTACTTACAGAGCAAAGTCTGGACAGTACAATGTATTGAATGTATATTGGATAAAATAATTTCCTTACTGACTTGTACTCTTTGAGCTTTGCTTAATTGTGAGCTTGTTATAGAAACAATCAGATTTCCTGAAAGCGAAGATACTTGCATTTTAAGTCTAGAGTTGCAAAACTGAGTCCTGTGCATGTTGGGACAAAAATAAAATGGAGGAGAATCTGAAAGAAGCCTTTTGCATCACTTGAGGCCCAGTGGGAGCTGAGGGTCAGGATCACTCTGAGAATTAATCAGTTCACTAGAGAATATGATAATACAAGGAAATGATGGTATTGCAATAATTTTTTTATTAGTAACAGAAACTTTAAAAATAAAAAGAGAGTGAGAGAAAGCCTGGGAGCAGGAGTAGCCTGAAGGGGAAATGACCAAGATCAGCTGAGAAATGCAGAGAACCGTGATTCAGGAGTTGCTGCTTCACTGCATCTGTGAGAAACTTCTGGCTGTCTTATGAAGGGGGGTGAGGGAGATCACAGTTCTGTACAATCTCACTTCTTAATGCAGTTTTGAATAACATGAAACAGTTCTGGGCCTTCCACTTCTCTTGCAGACTGAGGATTTTAAACAGGGAATGCCAGTCCTGCAGAAAAGTGACTGTAATCACAAATCTGAAAGCAGCATGTGACCTTTCTTGTCATTTCTAACAAGCCAGAACTTTGCAGAAATCTGCCCAGGCAAACTTTGGGTCCTACTGTGCCCCAGTGCAATAATTATAATGCAGAAACAGCTGATGGGTCACGTCTCCAGGCCTGCACAGCGTTATGACTTGCTACCTACATTCCATGTTTAGCTTTGAGAGATCAGATGGTGCCAGCAATGTGAGCTAGCAGTGCCTGAGGACATGCTCAGGGGCAACACGTCCTGTCCCTCTGCAGCTTTGGTTTCTTTTCTCTACTTCTGTCCCATCCTATCCCCTTAAGGTGATGCATTTTACAATAAACACCAATCTCTCTAGGAGGTGAGCTGCCCCTGTGGAAGCATGTGTACCATTCCCACTGTGCTGTATGTTAAATCCAAGGGCCCAAGGTTTGTAAATATTGTTTCTAAAGTATCTGGGGACTCCAGGTGAGCTGCTTGCCCTACTTGCTGGTGGCTCTGGAGCTGTGGTTGGTACATGTGGCACACGGTGGCAGGCTGTTTCAGCATTGTTGCTGATGTGATTTAATGAAGCATGAGTGGTATTGGAGGGGGTAAATTTTGTCTTTGTGCATGGGGAAAGGGCCATTGACAAAAGTTTACAAACAAACAAACGAGTTTAAAATTAGGCTTAGTTCAGCCATGTGCGGGAAGGGAGGTGGATATTTTCGAGTTGTGTTTGTTTTGTGCTTAGCACTGTGCAAAAGTTACACCCAGTTCTTGATGTAGGAAAAATTGGATAGGTAAGCAGAAAAGTACTAGCTCATTGCCCAAGACTGCTCTTGCTCTGTTACTCTCCTCATCCAGGGATGCCATGGGAGAGGTGCGGTAGAGACATTTTAATGTGGTAGTTTATTTTATTGTGAACTTATTTTCACTGGGATTAATCAGAAAACTGAACTTCAGGTATATTTTTAGATGTTTTTATGGCAGAGATGCTGCAAGTGAGCTCTGAGTTGGAGACGAGGGAGGGAGGGGGGAGCGGGAGGAGGGAGTCTGGAGATGGAGCCGGTTGTGGGTTCGTTCCACTACATCTTTTCATCTTTCCCTGGTACTGCAGCACTGCAGGAGTAGAGTTACCGACAACATTCTTGCTCAGGTCTCTCATCTCTCACTCAAATAGAGGGTGTAATTTGACTATGTCTCAGCTCCCATGTGTGAAGGCTGTTGATGAAACTGTATGTATGTGCATTTTTAAGTACAAACAAAAACCAAACACAGACAAACACAAATCTCAATTCAGATCTGTTCCATGATCCTGGATCACCATGTGGTTGTTCAAACTCTAGAACTGGCATGAGGCCGGAGGGAGAACACGTGGCCAGAGCTGTGGGGTAAAGTAAGGACTGGCAGTCTGTCCTTCTGAATGACAGCTGTGGCTTACATCAGGTTAAATCAGTCTGTACGCTGCAGGCTGAGGCAAAGCAGAACGGACTAAAAGCAGGTTTTCGCTTCTAGCCTTGAGTTTCCTGCAATTCTGCATCAGCTTGTGGGGGTGCATGTATTTCTGCATCCCAGCTGCCATGGAAAATGAGAGACATCTTCTTACAGGACAGTTCTCACAGTATTTACTGAAGTTTTCCTGATTCGAATGGCTGTGTCCACAGCTCTCATGGATAGATTGTGAATCTGGATTTTTACCTCCTGCTTCTCCATTCCTATCAGCTGTTTCTGGCTGCTCACAGGTTAACAGTGAGGCCTGCTGGGCTGCTTAATGGGTGGCCTGGTGCTGCCTTTGGGCTGATGCAAATAATTTCTATTGGCCAAGGTTATCTCCTCCTGACCTTGTAGCCAGACTTCAGCCTCCCGTTGGCACGGTAATTGTGAAAAGGAGGGCTTCTGAAAGAATTCCTATAGGCTGGAATATCCTTTCTGGTTTTGTGAAAACCATGGGGTTTTTTCATCACTGCTCTGGATGGCAAAGGAAAGCGCCTTAATGTTAAGTTTGCAAATTCAGAGAAGGTTGTTATACACAACCTTTAGAAAAAAGATTCTTTTTTTTCTAAAATCCCCAGTGGAGACTATAAATTTAGTATGGCAGGAGGCTGCTGTACTCAATCCACTTTTGCTGCTGTACTTTCTTGGTTGCTTGCTCACTGCACGCTGGTAGCTTGCTGTACAGGACACATGGCATCTGATTTCTTCCTAGCTGTAGCCTTTTGTACCAAAATGTCTTTTACCTTGGTTGCAGTTGGTTCAGTTTACAGGACTAATGTGTTTGCATGCTTTTGGGATGAACGTGGACTTCTGTTACCTACGTAATGGAGTGAGGCAGAGGGATTAGTGGGGAAAATGGGGAGAGAGGGAGGAGTTGAATGGGGTTTCTTTTCTTTTCTGGAGTCAGGAGACTCCTCCCGTAGCAGAGAGGGAGCATAGTACATGGAACCTGAAGACCTTTAAAGTACATGCTGAAATGGATGCTGGGAAGATACAGTACAGTGCTTGGGCACAACTCCAAGGCTCCCAAGGCAAGTAATATTTAAACAAGCTGAACAGCCCCTTTCGGCAAGCAGCAGGAAATCCAGCACTGAGCTTTGTGTTGTTGCATGGTCAGCAGAAGATAAAAGCTCAGGCTATGCAGCTGGGGTTCCCTCCTATCACTGGATGGCAAACTGTTAAAAAAAGATAAAAGAGCAGAAAAGGACAGGGGGTCGCCTAATTGAAAAGCATTCCTTCATATTTTAAGCCATCGAAGTACTTTGAAATACATTGAGCCTGATGTAAGTCAGGAACAGCCATATTGGGGTGTGTTGGAGCTTTTACATCAGTTGGCAAAAGATGAATTTGTCCCTCTGCTTCATCAGAGATAAAGATTTAACATGGGTAGGACTGTGATATGCGTAGGTGCCTCACCACAAGCCCCACAGCAGGCAGGAGCTTCCCAGACATTTTTTTTGGGAGCAAGGCATGTAATGGTGGGTCTGCTGCTGACTTGGGGTCTCATTCTAAAATTCAATCAGCATTCAGCCATGTATAGCCTTTCCAGGACCCACTTTCTGCAGCTCATCCTTGGTTAGGAACTATTTTAACAATGAGGAAGAGAATTTAATTGAATGAGATTGCTAGTTCAAATCTTCTAATCAGTATTTACTGTATTCCTCCCCTCCGTCCCTCCTCCTTTTTTCCTGCATCACAGCACTAGTGTCTTGGGAAAGAACTAGCTTCAGAGCATTTGTTACCAATTTAGCATCAAGTACGTGCTCAAATTTGGGATTTCTGAGATCTGTGTGTGCCATATGTAGGCAAAATGTAGTACTTGCAAGTTCCAGTAGAAGGGAATAAACACAAATTTGCAGTTCTGCAGATAGTGTTTCTTTAATCTAATGAGACTTACATTTGTGCAGCCTTTTTGTTTTGGTAAGACGGTTAACCGTCCTCCCTGGGGTGCCTAATTGCTTATCATGAACTAATCAGTCCCCTGGGTATATGAGGGGATGAAACACTGCCAAGATAGAGCCTGTGACTTCCCCAGAGGTGTGATAACCCTCCCAATTACCCCACCCTTCAGGGAGCTTGCTTACTGCTGTTTTAAAGACCTTGTTACATCAGAAATTGTCCATGTTTGGAGATTTTAGGAAGTTTAAAGGGGTGTATTTACTGAGACTCTTTTGAACCTGTAAGCTCTCATATTTTTTTATGTCAAATTTATATTGAATATTGTTTCAAGTTTGGTGTGAAAACACTGAACATGTTTCTGCTTATGAAAGTGCCTACCTTCATAGCCCCCATGGCATGCCAGACCCTAAGAGATAAGGAAAGGGCCAGTTTCTGTCTTCAGCTCTTACTAGATAGGGATGGCAAAATCTTCCAGCTTCAGAAACCCCATTTTGAAGTTCACACGAAGAAATGAATGAAACAAATCTGGTGGTAACTCTTTTCTAATTTTTGGTAGAATGATAGTTGCATGTTACTATGTGTGAAATGAGTGGGTAGATTCGGAAAAGTTTTTACCTTACTGTAAAAAAATAATTCATTTAACTAGTGGTTTTGCTTGCATTCTCCTTTCAGTTTCCTGTTTTAACTCATTCATAATATATAATACATGCTTGTCTGCTGTACAGGTTGAGGTAGCTGCTGATTGCCTGAATTCTTCTCTTGTGTCTTTTTGTATTGAATGGTTGAGTTCCATGAGACATATAAAACTTACTGCAAAGAAGTGGAAGTGGAAAACAGCTCCTGCTATTTAGCATCTGAGTGAAAATATGAGTTCTCGTGTTGAGGTTTCTTTGTCCTTTACTTTTGCTCTGAATGAACACGATTTTTGTGTGAAATTTGGAGGATTGAATCTCTCAGTTGGGTAGAAATAACAGTTTGTTCCTTGAAAGAGTTATAACATAATCAATTAATAATACATCAGGGTTTTTTTTAATTTTGCGGTTCTTTTAAAATACTTAAGGTTTTTTTCACTTCTGGTTGTATATTCTAAGTGACCTTAGCAAGATCGATGTAAATAAAAATATTGTTATAGTGTATATTGGCTTAAAATTTTAAAGGAAGGCAGTTTCATACTTAGAATTAAAAGAAGGTGGCTGTGTGGGGGTGTATGTTTATATGCCTGAGAAAATGTAAATGTGGAAGCATCACTCCTCAAAAGAAGTGTGATTTTCAGTATCATAGGTCTGATGATGATATTTCAATGTTGCTTTGCTATATGTGCATATTTGAAAGTGATTAGTCAAGTTTCCACTGGCAGACTCTTGCTGTCCTCCTGCAGAAATTGGGGTAGGTGCACAGGCCACTTGATCATTCTTGTTGCTGTTTGTTCATTTTTCTCTGTTTGCAACTACTACTTTATCCAGAATTGGATTGAACCTGTACATAGTTCATACGAGTTTGTTTCAGGCTAATGCTTTTGTTAAATATTTATCAATGGAGTCAGAAGAAGGAAATTAATTTTCCTTTTCATATGTGAATTGTTTCAAGAATTGTCTGTATCATCTGTTTCATGGAAAAGTGTGAAGCACTAGCAGTAGAATTGGATTTTTGGAAGGAGAGGGTGGTTTTGTACTAGCAGCAGACGTTTTTGGTTCGAGGAATAGCAACTTGAAACTTGACTTACTGAAGAAACCTGTTCACAATTTTGTCTGTTCTTTTTTTTTTTTTCCCCAGCGTTCCTGAAATAAACTTCCTGCAATTCTTTGCAGTGTGCAGGTGTCCAGACTCCCCTTTACTCATGGTCGCCTGTGAAACCCGTCAGGCAACTGAAGGCTGTACCTAAAATTCTGCTGGCAGTGCAGCACACTGCAGGGGCCTTGATATAGTTACGGTGGACACCTTGTGCAGCAGCCACAGCTGTAGCATCCCCTCGTAGTCCGAACAACTGAGTATTGCTGTCCAGGAGTCTGCACGTGTGGAGGACTGCCTGGAGTAGAAAAAGGAAAGCTGCAGAGATTGTAAGCTGCTGCTTGATCCGTGTGGCTGTTGTGCCGAGGAACATCAAAACTTTGCTGGATGGATCCGACAGCTCGTTGCAAAGTAGAGGGTCAGTCCTGCTGCTTATTTGCAGTTATTAACCTTAGTGGATTTTAATTTTTTTTTTTATTTCCTTTGGTTTTATGTTTTTCTCTGTATGCCTAAGAGGATTGTGGCCTTGCAACCAGAATGCTCATGTTCAGGAAACTTAAGGCTGTTCCTACTGAAGGGCTTTGAAGATCAGCAGGCATTTCCTCCAGGGTTTACAGCATTGTTGGAGGAAACATTCCTTGCAGAAGTCTTCAGGCCTATCCGCCCGACTTTGGTCATTTCTTACCTCACCAGCACGTGGATTATGCTGTTTGCAGACTGTCTAAGCTGCACGATGACCTTCATGGATTCCTCATGAGCTTTTACAAGGCCAGGCCAGTGTACTTTGTGAAATCCTTTAGAAATGCCTGCTAGGCTTTTAAAGTCCCAGAGCATAGACTATAGTACAAGGAACTCAGAAGGTCAGCAGCTGGATATGGTTGTGGATGAAGGGGGATTTGTGTGTGTATGCAGTTCTTGTTTTGAAAACACATATTTTTTCAGGTCAGATAGAGATATATTGTTCCTGAGAAGGCTTCTTGTACTCTCTGATAAAGCTGGGTGACTTCTGAATTCCATGAGAAATTGATGAACAAGATCCCTGTGCCCTTTCTTTGCATGTGTGTTGCACATTCATTTTGATGAACAGATGCTGTTTCATTTTGTCAGTGTGCTGGAAGCACCTCCCACAGGTTACTTGCACTGCATCTACTTCAAAATAGAAAGAAAACTCATACTGAAGAGTACCACTGGCAAGTAGCTCTGCTGTTTAAAATTTTTTAAGTGGCTTTCCTGTGTGAATCCCAGCTTGGAGAGTCTTGCCAGCACTATCTATTGTTGTAATTAATTTACCTAACTAAACCAAGAAAGAAACCTTTTATTTCAGAATTTAGAGCTCTGTAAACAAGCCCAAAGGCTACTGGCCAGTGGGTGTAAGCCAGTGGGTGTGCTCACAAAACCTGTGGCACCTTGTTCATAGGTGGTGGGAGAGAGCTATTTTTCTGAAGGCTGGATTTCTCCCTCACCTGGACGAAGCAATAAACCTCAGTCTGAGTGATCTTTGGTGCTTTAGCATCTGTGGCAAATACATATCTAGAATAACCCCCTGTAAAATTAAAACCGCTAGTTTGTATCTTTTAATTCTGGCTCACAGTATCAGGACAATGTCAGCTGATGGTTGTCTGTGCTTAATATCACATGGAGATTATGTAGCTGGTTTATATCTGTTCCTGGTCCTTAGCACACTGTAGGAGTTCGTTGGCTTGAGATCTGCTTGTGCCTCTTATGGTGGGGGGCAGATGTTGGCTTTGGCTTGTGGGCCTGCAGAGTCTGCTTGGCGTGAAGATACAATCTCAGAAGGAGTGCTACCAGTTATCTTGCTCATGAAAAGCTGGGTAGGCCCTTGGGATATTGCAGCTGGAGGCTGACATTACAAGTGCCTCCTAGCATGGGTGGGAGAGGGAGGGCTGTACAGCATGCTTCTGAGTCTATTTGCTCCAGCATCTCTCTCTCTCCTCCCTGTGGGCTGTGCTTTCCCTCTGAAAAGCTCAAGCTAAAACTCCCTAATTTAAAAATGTATTTCAGGGGAAGAGGGTAGGGATATGATTTGTGTTTCTGAACTTTTAAAATTACCTTGGTTATAGATTGTTGTTCTTGTTGTTTGGAGGATGTGATAGGAGGAATAGTTTCTGTGCTGACCAGAAACAGAATACAGGAAGATATGATGTTAACAAGGTGGGGGAGAGAAGGAGGTGTTTGTTTAGAAAAAGCCTAGTCACTAAAGCCTGTGGGGCAGAGGAACCCTGCTGATAACACAGATGAAACGGTCTGCCTCTTTCCTAACTTTAGAGGAGTGGAGCTTTGTAATAAATGGCTGCCATGTGGCAGCTGTCTGCCAGCTTCGTGAGCCTGGCAGTAGTTAATCCTGTCAGCAAGTCATGCTCCCTGGAAAAGAGCAGTGAGAAGAGCTTCAAACTCTTGAATCATTCTATCTTCAAAATATTTGCATGTTAAGTCTGCTTAAAACAAGTTTGGTAATTTGATGTAGGTTTCCATATTTAAGTAACATTAAAGTGCAGCTGTGTTGGCTTTTAAATAAAATGTTAGAAACATGCTGAGATATTGCAATTTTTTTCTCTCTTTAAAAAAGTCATTTTAGTTTTAGAAGGTATATTTTCTGGAGTACAAAATGTACTACGTAGAGAAGGGACACTGTGTTGCTATCCCTGTATGTTAAAAAATTACAGGTTGAGCATTTGAGATCATGGTTATCCTGAAAAGCTTGAGGCTTTAAAATTAATCTGTTCATTTCAGTTTGCTTTTTGTATTTTGCTGAGCATGTAATGTTTTTGTCCTTTTTCCAAAAATCAAAAAACTAGAACTTTGGCTTTAAAAATTTGAGATTTTGTGCAGTAATGTAGCACCATCAGATTTTACAGGCTCATGATAAAATCTTAGTGGTTGACAACACTACCACCAGGAAATGGGTTTAAATCCCTGTAATTTCTACTTTTTCTTTTCTCATTTTGCCGCGTTATCTTGTGAAGCACAAACTGTTTTGGCAAGCTACCTGGTACAGTGCTCCAAGCAGAGCGTGCGCTGGCATCTCCTGCAAAGACAGTGTGGCTGGGCTGCAAAGGATGAGTTGGGAGCTCTGCAATAAGCAAACTGATGCTCTCCCCCTTGGGCTTGCCTGTGTTTGCTAGCATATGGATGCAGTTAGAGTGGTGAAACACCATGTGGGACATAGCTACTCCAAGAGGAGTTTTTTCCTGGTCTCTAGCTTATCCTATTTTCAGAATGATTTTTGTAAAGTTGCCTGTGCATTCAGTTCCTCTGTGAAACTCTTCACATACTCATCTTGGAGGAAGAGAATTGCAACCAGAGCAGCGCACAAGAAGCAGGGCACTAGCACAGAAGATTTTCTGTGTCTTCCTCAGTGTGATTCATCCTGCCTCTGTAATCCCTGCTGAACCCGTCCTGCACACACACGCAGCTCTGGCTACATGTGAAGAGCGAGTGTGAGGGGGTGAAATGTTTGCTTGTTTCTCCCTCCCGAGATTTGCTTTAAACCTTCACCTTGAGTGCTGGCTCCGAAGCTGCCCTTGGCTGAGCTGCTGGCCATCAGGGTGAGGGACAGAGATGGGGACAGGGACAGGCCCTCCCTCCCTCCCTCCCGGCCTCCCTCCCTCCCGGCCTCCCCAACAGCTGCAGGCACCAATTGCCAGGGAGCAGCCCGGCCGCATGGTTTCGTGGCTGTCTTCCTCTTGTTACTAATGTGCCTGCTTGTTTCCGTGATGCTGTGCAGAGGAACAACCAGACGGATTGTCTCCTCTCGGGGTGTGTGCCCAGGCATCTGCACAGCCAGTTGGTATGGCACAGGAGCCCCTGTTTTTTCAGTGACACCAGGGGCTATTGATGGCAGGCTGGGGCTGTGCTGCTGCTGCTGCACAGATGCTTGCTCTTGGCCCACCTTAAAAGGACAAGATATCCCGTGGTTTAGACTGGCCATATATTGTTGGGGATGTCAGCATCTCCGTCACAGCTACCCAGCTGAGCCCAGTCCCTCCTCGCCCGCCGTGCGTGCCTGCAGCCTCTCCTCAGTCAAAGAGAGGGGTGCTGTAACTCGGAGTAATTGAAGGGGGGGGTGGGGGGGGGGGGTCCTCTTTTCTTCTCTGTTACTCAGAAGTGTTTTCCATCTGACTCTCCCTAGTGCAGTGCATCTAGCTCACCCATTGGGCTCTCCGACAAGTATCTCATTTCCTCAGCACAGTCTTGCTTAGGCACACAGGTGATGGGACATTAACCTATAGCTCCCCCTACATCCCCTCCAGGATTTTAGGTCAAGTGGGTTTGTCAAGGTAGCGTGAAAAGGAAGAAATCCCCCAAGCAACAAACATAAAAAGCTACATAAAAATTTTGATTGTTTCCTCATTTTGCAATCCCCTCTTCCTTGTCTGAGATGGCAGCAGCAGCAGGCGATGAGGTTTTGTCTCCCAGGGCTATGCTTCCCTAGGATTGCTCCCCTCAGACAGGTGCATCTCTCTTTCCTCGGCCTGTTGGGCATGGACACAGGCATGGTGGGGTTGCCCACTCATCCTTGCTTCAGCTTCCCCATGCCCTTCTGCTCTCTTGCCTCGCCCTGGGCTCCTTCAGGATGTGTGGGCAGTGGTTTTGGCAGGCAGTGTGATGCCACTTGCCTGACCTGTCCTGCCTTTGCAAGATACTTCCATCCCGCCTTCAGGGCCTTGCTCCAGTCTCTGGCTCTGCTCTGGAGTCCCACCCTCTTCCACACCATCTTCCAAGGCTGTCCCCTTGGCTAGTGGGATGTAAGCCAGCCCTGGCCCAAGTGAAAGATGCAGCAGCCGGACTAGGGAAGACTGGTAGTGTGGGGAGAGACCGCAGGCCGTGTCCCAAGGAGTGTTGCCCTGCTACAGCCAGTGCCAGCTCAGGGGAGACTCAAAGGGACTTTCTCGTGTCGCCACTTCAGCTAAGGCAAATAAACTGGAGTTAAAGCCAAGAAACACATTGACTTCCTGGAACTCTGCGAGCCGTCCGCACAGCTGTCCCCACTCCCTGAACACATGCAAAGCAGAGCTTATAAGGACAGACAGTATTGCTTTTGTGTCCTTCCTCAGCCAGTGGGGAGGGTGCAGGGGAGGGGATGTGCTGGGTAAAGCCCAAGGCCTGTCTTGTTCCGTGTTCCCCCTACATTGCCGTGATTCCCAGTGCTTGGGGGAAGCCAGACTCCCTTCCCACTGGCCTCCTCACAGCTGTGCAGGCAGGCAAGGATGAGGATGGAGGAGTGTTTGCAGTTGTCAACATGGGAAGGAATGGATGGATGTCTGCTTAGAGCCACTTGTTTTACTCTCCTGTTGCCCTGACTTTTTTTGTTGCCTAAATGTGGGGTTCATGGTCCCAGGTTTGTTAAGCTGTCTTCAAATCTCAGTATCCTTTTTGCTTGAGCAAACTCTTCAAAACTAGCTGCAGTTTTGTGACAAAGGCTTCCTGGAGGGTCAGGTACTCACCAACAAGCTGATACAAACAGCAGAAATGAGGAGCAGCTCACAGATACGTCTTTGGTCAGGGGAAGGAGCGCTAAGATATTAGAAAAGTCTCAAAATTCATCAGCAGCTGCTGATCCTAAGTGCAGCCGTAGGTTATTGCAGTTCTTGCAGTGCTGTGTGTTCTGTGTGGCACTCTTGTCCCCAAAGAGAGCAGTGCTGGTCAGGAACTCAGTGCAAGCTCAGATCAGACTCTATGAGGTGATTACCAAGTGTGCTGGGCTTTCCTTTTGGGAGCCAGGGGGCCTTCAGGTTTCGCTTTCGCTTCATTCTTGGTGCAGGAGCAACTTTTGCCTGAGTTCTCTTTTCTAGCCTAGCACGACCACAGGCTCCTGTGTGAGGGCTGTTCCCACAGCACACAGCACTTGCAAAAGGTGCAGACGTGGCTCCCCTCTTCAAGTTAGCAAATGGAGCACAGGGCCAAGAGGATGGGCATGAATTCATTTTGTATTAAAGCTGCCCAGTAGCTGTGTGCATTGCTGTAAACCAGTTGGACCGTAAAGGTGAATTTTACCCAGGAAACCCCTGCTTTGCTAGTATAGTGTCTCATTGTTATATTAGTACAACTTCCTTGTTTCCAGTGTATTGCACCGATGTAATGCCAGAGTATCGTGGTGATTCAGTGCTGTTCACTAAAGGCATTACCTAAGTTCAAAATCTGCTAGGATTTTGGAGAGAAGCTTCTGGTCATCTGAGCCAAAGTCCTGAGGAGCATTACTAGTCCATAAGTCACCAAAAAGGGATTTTCAAAAGCTACATAAAAACTGAACGCACACATATATCCCATTGTGCTTGCAAGGAAATAAAGCAGGAGGAGTAAATATGTTTGAATATTTAAAATTTAGCCTAACTGTTAGGTGTTATAGCAACAGCATGCAAAATAGTCTGGAAATAGTCTGGGATCATCTTGTTCTTGTTTAGGGCTTCTTCCCCTGTCCCGCTCCCACCAGAAGATTGTCCAGAACTCAGTTTTAAGGCATGTCCATGAGCATGTGGTTCACTTGTTTATTCCATGTCTGAGTGTATCTGTCTGTATACAAGTTAGACATATGGATGTTGTAGACTCCCATGGTTATTTCAAGAGGCAAAGTATTGTACCTGCACTAACACAGGTAGAATGATTGTTTCACTAATAGCTCAGAGTTTATAGAAAGAGTCTGTCTTCTTTGATGCTCAGAGAGTACCCTTCAATAGATGTTTCTCCTTTTGGTTGTTGGTTTTGTGTTTAGTTTTGTTTTTTTTTTTTTGTAGAGGAAAATGTTACTTACAGGAGCAAGTTCAAAAGCTTTGGGGTAGCATTCTTAGTTTTTACTGTTAAGTGAAAGAGCAGCCCCCAGATATTCTGGTGCTACTCTCTTTCTTTCTGTGCTTGTCTTCCTTTTCCCATGGGCTGCCCTGTAGTGGTGCTCCAGCAGTGGTGACGGTGAGGTGACGCTCCCAGTGTAATTTTCTAGTGCTGGGGTGCAGAGTCAGCACCAGCACTTCAGTAGCAAGGGCAGAGTTGGTATTAAAAAAGGTCAGTTGGGAAAACTTTGTTCATTTGGTTTTCCTTTGCCTTGAGGCAGTGCTTTGAATAGTGTTAGCTCTTTTTTCTTCCCACACGATGCCTTTTCACCCTTTTTCCTTCCTGCCAGCTTTGACAGAAAGTTATGTTCAAAAGGTAGTGCGGGTGATAGCGCGCATCACTTTTGGGGTGGGAGTGACCATTTGTGCTTGGGAGCGTTTGTGCTCTGGGAGTAAAATCCTCTCCTCTGTGTAGAAGCTTAGTAGGAGACCAGTGCATCAGAAGCAGTTTGGAGTGCAGTGTAGCGATTCTTAGGTATTATAATCTCAAGGGTAAACAGTAAACTTTGTTTATTCAAATGCGATATCTCTCTTTGAAGTTCTGTTCTTGTCCAAATTTGTATACTAGCAGGTCTGGCCTTCATTTAAATGATCCTTGGGGTTTTTTCATGCCACTTAGAACAAAAAACAGTGGGAAAGCCTTGACTAAGCTAATAGTGTTGCTAAGATGGAAATGATGAAGAAGGCTCAGGATTCCTGTTTGGACCTCATGGGAAAAAGTAGTTTGAAGTGCATGGTGGGGGGGGCTGCACGTTGCTAAACCTGTCATTTCTTTTCCCTGTTTCTTCTCCCCCACTGTGTTCTTTACTAAATACTACAGTATGTTTAATGAAACCAATAAAACTTATTGGCCAAGAGTGTTAATCTTTCCCTGGCCCAATTAGTGTATGGCTTCTACTTTTAACATTAATGTGGATTTTTTTCGGAAGGCAGAACAATAAGCAGCTTTGTGCTGTGTGTACCAGGTTTTCCCCCTTCTTGCCTGTATTGTGCGTTTCTTCCTATCTATTCCAAAGGGAGAGCTCATGTGCAAAGACAGTGGAGCAATCTGGAACAGAGACTTGTACCAGCTCCCTGGGGCCAGGACGTGCTGCTCTGCTTGTGTAGCTGCCTCTCAGCTGCAAGTCAAGTGACTGTGACTCTGAAGACTCATCATTTTTTCTCCTTTCTTCTTCCTTCTCCTGTGGCCTGTGTTCTCCTTTTGGCTTCATCCATGATGCTCTTCACCAGAAGGCGAGACAGCTGTAGCTATTTAGAGTTGTCTTAAAACAAACAAACAAACAAAAAACCCCAAATAAATAGACATAAGCAAAGTGGGGGGAGTAACTGTTGATCGGTTCAGCTTTAACATACAGTGGAGTCACACTTTATCCCAAAGGAGGAAATAGGTCTAGCAAGTGTCTTCCTGTACAGACTGAATGGGAAGCAACAAGGTGGTGGATTTTTTTTTTTGTAAGCTCTGCTTTTGCAGTTTCTCTGCCATTAGCTGGCTATGTGGGGCATCAGGGGCGAACCACTGTCAGAAGCAGGAGCTATAGGCCCCTCAGAGCTCTCTGTGGGATGGAAGTTGCCCCAGTTTCAAGTTGTCAGCAACCTCATCAAGTGGAAGGAACACATTTCTGCAGAAAAGACAGAGGTCTCTTGGTGTGGCCATGCAGAGAGGGCTGCATTGTCTTGTTTGGTCCTGTCCCCCCTACCATTTGTCAGCACTCTTGCTTAGTCACTTGCTCTCTGCTTTTCCTCCTTTTCACACAGGATGAATGTGACACTGGGGGGTTTCTTCAAAGTAGAAGATGACTTGAATGCTTGTGACCACTTCCCTGTTTCCTAGAGGCTTTGGTCCGATGTTGAATGTAACCTGAGGCTGCACTGTTTCTCAGCTTATTTCCTGTTTATCCTTTTTCCTGGAGGTCTTTGTTTTCTTTTGGGGAGAGGGAGGAAGGAGGCTCTGTCAGCACAACCTCTACGCCGGGGCATTTGGTGTGAGCTGGGAGGGTTTACAGTCCTGAAGGCAGTATGGCAACAGCATCTGTGCTGGTTGCTGCCTGTCTGATTCCCTGAGCTTCATAGGTGCTGTAGAAGAAAATCCCAACACTTCCCCATCCTCAGTGATGCAGTTTTTTAAAGAGGAAAAAAAAAACAAAACAAAAAACCAACCAGCCCAAAGAAAAAAAAAAAAAAACCAACAACAAACAACAAAAACCAACCAAAAAACAACCAAAAACAAGGCTGCAAGAGAAATCTCTCAGTATGTTCCTGCCTGAAGGCACTCTGCCACGGGTTTTCCCACAGGAAGGAGTGATTTGGCCCAGCGTTCTTATTGTTTCTATATCCTATTGCAAATAGAAAGTTATGCTTCTGAAATTGGTGTGTGCTGCTCATGCAGTTGTCTTTGTTTTGGTGGTGCATTTTTTGTTTCATGCAAGAGAATGGAAAATACATAGGTAAATAAAAGCATGCAGCAGCAGTTCAGTTGTGATCTCTAGACTGCTTTCAAAATTGGAAATTTTTAATATGCAGAAAATGGTTTTAAGGACAAGATCTCTGACTAAATATATTCCTTGCCTTTGGAGGAAAATATTTGGATTCAGAAAAGAAAAATAACTGTTGGCTCATGGAAACTATAAAAGGCTGTAATAGTATAATACATAGTTTTCCTTGTGAAAAAAAACAGAGAGCAAGGTAGCAGGTTTGTATGAAACAGTAGGTAGGGTTTTTTACTGTGCATATATGCCTGCCTGTTCCACAGGCTCTCTCTGGAAAGTGCATTTCCCATTTTCCATGTTGCTAAAAGCAACACTAGGAATTCTGGCTGTAGTTCTCTGGGAAGCAACTAAGCTGTCTTTAAGTTACCTTGGCAAACACAGGAGTCTTCACAGTTACACAATAGATTTTCTTCCAGGATGTATCAGTGGTGACATGAATGTGCTTAGGTATTGAATGAAAGAGGAATGAATATGTGTATTTTGGAAGGAATTGTGTATTTTGTTTATTTAGGGGTTTTGTAAGGACTAAAGCACTTACTTTTTGTAACAGAAATACTTCAAAATAGTTCAAACTGGTCTTTATTTTTGGTAGTGCTAAGTAGAGGGAGCAAACAGTTTTAGATTTAGGCCAGTCTTGAAAATAATTCTGTTGCTTATTTTATTCAAAAGTAAGTCAGCTACCACATAAGTGATTGAAATAAGACGGGGGCAGGGGGGAAAGAAATAATTATGTTGCTCTTGAATGAGATGGACCTTTTCTAAAAACAAACAAAATAACAGTAAAGTTACAACAGTTAAAGCAAAGCCAAACAAATAAATGGCTCCCATAATTACTAGAGGAAACACAGAAGGATGGGTGCTTGGCCTCACTTTGGAGCAAGAAATCCCTGTGTCACAGGGATCACTAGTATTTTCTTAACAGAAAAGTACAAAAATAATTAGGGAGAAGTTATTTTGAGTTGTTCAGATTAGTCTGTTTTTCTGGTTTTGAAAGTGCAGATGGAAGGCAGTGTTCGTTAAGAGGTTGATGTTTTCCTGAGCCTTGCACTACCTGGGCTTAGTCAGGTCCCAGGTTTTGTCTCTAGGCTGCATCTGTGTGCTGCTCCTTAGAAGGTTGGCAGCTAAATGTAGGAAGGTTGAATCCACTGCTGTGTCTGGCATGGTGTGAAATGAGGAACCACTTGGCACAAGGTGGGCCCTTTCTTTTTGCCTGCCTGTTCTTGGGCACTCCAAATTGTTGACAGTTGGGGTAACACAGTCATTGATTGTTTTCAAATGCTGTTCAAACAGCATTTGAAAATGTGTTGCATGGCTGATTTTCATGTTATCCTTGAGAATGTAATTTTTTTTAAAAGGAAGAAACCCTCTTAACTGTGGTTTGAAGGCAATTGTCTCTGTTCCCTTGATAAAAGGAAAACCTGTATTGAGCTTACTGGTTGTGATTTGTAAATCTGAGATGATGAAATGTCCACGGTGTGTTTGTTTTCATAATGAAATAAACATTTTGCTTTTAAGGTTATAAAGGTGTATTTCTCTGTTAAAAACCTATCAGTAGTTTTCCATTTTACAAATAACCTTTTCCAGAGGCTATAGCCATGAGTGCTGTGGGCAGACAACTGTTTCTCATGTGTTGATCATTCCCCATCACTTCTAAAAATGATGTTTAACGGCCCTGTCATTCTCCAGAGAGAACAGGCACCCTTCCTTAAACCCCAATGATAGCATGATAAGTTTGTGGTTTCAGAAAGGGGTGTGGAAGAATTCTCTTGGTACATACAATGGTTACTTACATCTTCAACTTGTGTGGGAACCTTGGACAGTGGATGTGAGGAATGTGCCAAATGGTCCCAGAAACCTCTGTAGTAATTTTACCACTGCTAGAAGGAAGAAGGTGGCCACCATGAATTCATGTACTGGAGTAAATGGTAGTCATCCAAGGAGAGAGAAGGGGAGCAGTGCATGTATGAAATTGAATCACCTAAATTCTCTAGGTGCAGAATAATCTTCCAGCTTCTCAATCAAATGTCACAACTGTCAGTGACATGCTAGCTTGCTCCCTCTTCCTCCATTTTTTGCTGCCTTAATGCTGCAGACTAAGCTGGTGGGGGTTTCTTTATTTGCCCAGGTTTTGCCCCTGGTGGAAGCAGCAGCATCTCCCAGCTCAGTGCCAGGGCACTCATGAGAGTGGGTGCTTGGCTGCACTGGTACTGCTGGAGTGCTTCTGTCATCAGACCTATCTGATAGTCAGGGGAGCCCTCAAAACAAAGGGCAGTAGTCTTACTTTCCTAAAATGGCTTCCATAAAAGCTTACTCTCTTTCTCTTCTTTTCTTCTCCCTCATGTAGTGCTAGAGGGTGCTGCTGAAGAAGAGGCTGAAGAGCCAGACGCAACTGTACATACTACACTAAGTGAGGAGACCAGCAACCCTGAAGAGAGCCACAGTCAATCAGGGGAGAAAGATGAAGGTAATTGGTTCAACTAGCTCTGTGACTCTATAAATTAGAGCATTGATTGAGAATGTGGAAACATTTCTCACCCATCCATACACCTTGTTGTGTGAAGAGTATAAGATATATTGAGCAGAAGCACTGGTGCATACATTTCTTTTCCCATCCCTAACTTTTATCTGTCTGAAAAGTATAAAATAGGTTGAACAGAAGCATGGGCACATAAATTCTCAGCTACCACTGCAGGCTTCCAAACAAAGATTTTCTTGGCTCACAGTAACTTGGCACCACATAACTTAGCCTCAAAAAACCACCTGTTTATAATCCTCAAACTTATGTTCCAAAGACAGTATTATGCAGAGATCAAGTGTTCACAGACAAACGTGTTCCTCCTTGTTCACCCTCACATACTCTTCTGTTGCAGTGCCTTTCTCACAACACATATTAAGATTCTGTGCTTTCCACCAGCAGTGACAGAGCAGTAGACTTACAGGGTCTTCCTGTTTCTTAGGGAAACTTCTTGTAGGGAAAAGGAGTGTTTAATTTGAAAGCCTCTTCCATTTCAAACCTGTAAAGAAGAAAATAGAAGGCCTTTCCTGTATGTTTGACATGTCTGTTTGTTAAGAAACCAGAGATTCGATTTTAGGTGTATTAGAGATAGAAGCATCCCTGCTGCTTACAGCATGTGATGGAGAAGTTTGAACCTCGACAGCTTTAGCTGTGACATTAGTCATGTATGTAACACATATTCTCCATGGACTACTATGGCTTGGCATACCAAAATCACATATGTGCCATCTGTGGCAGTAAAGAGGCAATATGGGGGATACAGGGTTTTGTTTTGGTTGGTTTTTTGCTACTTTAGCTTATTCTGTATACAGAGCTGGTTTAAACCATGCTTAAAAGGGAACCCAGTACCCTACACTGTGTTACTAATGCCTTAATTGTGCAGTCCTGTTTAAAACACATACCTGCTTGAATGATTGCTGCTTGCCAGAGTGTGCATTCATCAGTACTGCTCTACTAGTTCATGGTGATCACAAGGTACCACAAATAATACCATTTCACAGCAAGAGAGTATAAAGTAAATCACTCTATAAGCTCCATATTGAATTAAGGTTGAAAACGAAGAAAATGGGAATGTCCTTTGAGAAAAATGTACACTTTGTCCTATGCATTCCAATATGAGAATCTTGTCCTGCTACAAGAACTCCACTTACTATGGCCTGTTGCCTGTGCTCCATGATGATCCAGCAGAGTGTGATGTGAGTTACAGGCAGCTGAAAATACTGTGGGTTGTTTGGGTTTTTTTTAAGATAGCCTAGGAACTCCTATGTGTGTTTTTGTTTTTAATTCCAGAGAAGCAGCTGGAAAGCTTAAACAGCTATAAGGTATCACCAAGTTCCCCAAACAGTTTGGACGGAGCAGACTTGTCCTCCATTGACGCCATGATGTCAGCAGTGATGAATGTGGGGAAGATTGCTGAAAACGGTGGGAATTCTCAAAATGTCAAATCCCCCTCAAAGTCTCCTGCACCAAATCGGATTGGCAGGAGGAACCAGGTACATAAACCCAAATGCAGGGAGGGCAAAGGGGAGACAAGCAGCTGCCTGGAAAGTGATAAGATGTAATTTATGTTTCTTTGACTGTTTGTCTTTTTCCCCCTCAGCAGTTGTTTCTTGCCCCTGCCATTGTTCCTCTCTGTATGTTTTCTGGTATCTCTCCAGACCATAACTTAGAAAACTGGGAATGAGAAGGGTCCACATGCTTGGACTGACACATAAAAAATATTTGAGCATAAGCTCCAATGCCATGCAATGTTGAGCTGGTCTAGCAGATGCCCCTAGCAGCAACAAAGTCACCTAAGAATTGCCATTTTGTCCTGCTGCATCCTTTCTTCAGGTTTCAAGTAATTTATGGTTAAAGATGGTTCTGAAACAAAATATTCATCAGGATGCTCAGTTCATATGTGTAGTGTAAGGTGCCCTTAACTTCCTTGTTAATAAAAGCCTGAAGAGCTAGTGCAGAATGCCTTGTATGAATTTTGCAGAGTAAATATATGTAGCTTTTATCGGGTTTATTCCATTTACCCGTTGATGGCACCAGGTGGTAGCAATATTGATCTAAATAGTGAAAGGAGAGAGTCGTATCAGTTAAGCTGTAGTTATTTATATCCATGTTTTTCTCCTGCTGAGCCAAGCTCCACCAAAGAAGGTGCTGTAGAATATAAAAAAAAACCCCAAATCTCTATGGGGATTTGACTTTAGAGCTTGAGGTGAAGCACACAGACTTTGTAAACGAATCAAGATGTAACAGGGACCAGAAAGGTTGAGAGGCGTGACTCATGTGATGTTCCTATAGTAGTTTATTAATAGCTTGCTGAGTAGCTGCCCAGTTGACAGACTTATGACTTGTCTTGGATTTTTTAGCATGAAAGGAGTTAAAAGCCATTAGCTGTAGATGCACATCCTTGAATGAGGAATGGGCAGTATACAGACAGCTGTGTTTGTGGGATTCTATTGATTAGCACCTGGCTCTGAGGTGTATTTACAATGTTCTCACTTAGGGGCTGCTCTGGTTCCTTGATTTCATCATGTGAAGTGAGGCACTGGAGTCCAGACCAGTCTCAGGGCAGTGCTGTTACACAGCTGTCCACCAGTACACCATGTGGTCTGGCTTCAGGGAAGTTTATTAGTGTTGGTGACCTTTATTCCACCTGGTATTTCGGTGGGCATCGAATCAAAGGAAGCTCTAGAGTAAATGTGACAGGATTAAGAGGGATTTTTACAGCATAAAAATAAACAAATACATCGAAAACATAGTAAATTGCCTATTTGTCTTTAGGCTGAAAGATTGTTAAAGCCAGAGGGGCAAATGGCTACATTACTGAGAAAATAGAAGTGAGATGTGAAATACTAAGCGGGTATCAATCTTGTTAGCAGGCTCTAATACAGCAAATTTCCACTTCCAGCTAGCAGAATGAAAGCACTGAATTGTTTTAGTATGTAGCAATGCAGGGACCTCAGATTCTGGTCAGAATATGCCCCTTATTATAATTTCAAGGATAATAACAGCTGATTTTCTGGGTCTGACTGCTGTTTCCCACGAGTTGGCAGTGAAACATTTTGCCCTGAACCTTTGTCCCAAAGTCTATGGTTCTCTTTATAATGCTGACTTTATCTTGGCTGCCGTCTACCCATAGTCTAAAAAGCATGTTCTCACATCAACCTGCATATATGTTAACTTCTCATTTGCTTTGCTCTTGATGAAAATAAAAAACGTAACAGAGGTGTTTTTTGGGCTGGAGAAAAACAGACAGACTTAAAGCACAGCTCCAAAAGCATTTGCCATCAGTTGAATGCAGAGCAGTTGTGCCAGATTGACTTACTAAAGGGAGAGTAGCTGACAAATGAGCTGCTAATTTTATCTTTCAGTTCAAGAACTGTGTTTTCACCAACTTGGCTCTGGTGGGGTAGCTGAATGCTGTGTTTTAAATTGGTGAATGGGGGTACTCTTACAGTAGGGATGCTAATGTTTTTTGGCCTGGATTGGGTTAGTCAACGGATTTGCTTGAGCTGTGTTACGGTATGCAGCTTGTAGCCTGTCTGACCACTGGAGAAAGTTTGGATTTTGGTTAATAATAAACCCCAGATTCAATACTAATCAGCTCTGGCTGAGCTATAGTGTGTTTCTGATCTTTGCTTCAAGGTGAACTAGTAATTACTCTGTCTTCTGTTAATTTGCTGATTTGAAGAGAAGGCAGTCTGGAAAGTAGGCTTTGAAATCATCAAGTGCATCATGTAGAACTGCAGCACTCGTTTAAAGAGGAGGGGGACAAAAAACCAGAAGGGGGTTGATAATTTTTCAGAAATAGCCTGGGGATTAAGCATCATCTAAACTGTCAGCACGTATGCAGGGATTTTCCTCACGGCACAGTGTGTTTGTGCTCTGTCTTGAGCCAGCTTTTAACAGGATGCAGTATAATTGGAGCTGAACATTACTCCACGGTCGGGTTGCATGTAGTAAAATTAAAGTTGTATTAGTAGGATGGAATGAATGTTTGTCAATGACACGTTTGTATATAAAAAATTGGGGGAGGGGCACTGAGATAATGCATTTTAATTTTCTTTAAGTGTTCAGACTTCATAATGGCAGCCTTTCTTGCTTTCTTCATAATGTTTTGCAAGTGCTAGTACATTAGACCTTGGCCTGTATGTGTGGCCTACAGTGATTACCTTTGGGATGTAGAGGTTGGAAAAACATGTACAAGCAAAAGAATGGGGAGGAGTGGGAGAACCTAATCCTTTCATTTTAGAAACAAAGTCTCAAGACTTGTTTTCTTCAGAACAAATGGTAACAGCTCTTCATCCATGTCCACAGGTCACAGAAGTTATTGCAAAATTATTATGGACCTGTTTTTGAAAACAAAACATAATAGGGGTACTCTCTAGAATGGTTCCCCAAATCATGCAGGAGGGAATATTGCTCTTAATGAGACATAAAAAAGAACTTTCTCTAACTCTGTGTCAGCATCTCACCGTCCTAATGTGGCAGTGAATTTGTCACAGAGACTTGGGTTAGTCATTCACAATGTTCTTTGTGAGTGCTTGTGTCTGACAGCCTGGAAATGGTTGCTTCTGAGTTGATGACTTTGGAATATCACTGGGGAAAGAGAATTGTGTGGAGAGAGGAAATGCATAGACACACTCATATCCATCAGCTTGCAGCTAAAGAAGGGCTGAGAATGGGTTCTGTTTTTTGCTTGTTTTCAAGCTTTTACTAATGATACTTAAGACAACTGCAAAGAACTTCAATGAAAATGTCACTTGGCATAAAAATTATGCTTTCCCACTGGTCATGCAGAGATGGTTTTTGTACTGTCTTGTCACTAGAGGTGTGCATCATTCTAATTGAAAACTGAGGTTTAATTTTGAGTGCCAAATCATCTTCCTTTTAATATACAGGCGTTGGTGCATAAGCCATGCCTGGCTTCTGGTGAGGTTGTGAAAATGCCCTTTACATCATCCAGTAGCCATCCTTGTGGACAAATTGAGGCAAACAGCTTTGGTTCCTGCAAGTGTGTCATTTCATCCTTGGCTGGAAGAGTGGTGGCTTTGCTCCGTGTCTCAAGGGCATACTTAAATCAGGTTTAGCTCTCCGGGTCGGCTTCATTGTTTGTACTGTGGCTTGACCATCAACTCCTGATTCTCACCTGGGCAGAGAATGATGGGGTTCATAATGGGTTTTTTTGGAGTCACGTACACTCCTGCATTGTCACCTCTTTCTTGCTATGATCTCATCAGATCTTGCGAGCTTCAGAAGGGTGGGGCCTGGCTGGTGTGCCTGGATGGGATGCTTCCAGCAGAAACACAGGATGCTGAAGGAAATGGTGCTGATGATTCAGTAAATGCCACTCTTCCTTCTGAGTCAGCCATGGAGAACATGCAGCTCCTACAAAAGGGCACCAAGATAGTGCTTTGCCATCAAGATGAGGTGGAAAATCTGAAGTTCTGACAACTTGTGCTATTAAAAATCTTCGGGAAAAATAATGATGTTTGCCCATGTATTCTGATGATGTTCCAGGAATTATTTTCTAGTCAGCTAAATTCCTTCTGGCAGTTCGAGCTCCTTGCAATTGCCTTCACTTCCTGTCCTAAATTACTACTGCTGAGTATCTGTGTGCTGTTAAAACAGCTGCTGTACTTCTGTGATAGTTAAAATGGCCCCTGTTTATAAATTCAGAAGTTTCTGAAACTTGCTTGAGGGATCTATCACTTGATAAATGTATAAATGTGAGTTATTCTTTTAGCAGTGGCCTTTTGCACTTGGGATGGATTATGTTTTTCCATCTTCATCACTGGCAGGTTTCTAGTCCTTTTACATTGATATTCCTTTTGATTGTTTTGTTCTCTTTTGTCAACAGGAAACAAAAGAAGAGAAGTCTTCCTATACCTGTCCTCTGTGTGAAAAGATTTGCACTACACAGCACCAGCTAACTATGCACATTCGTCAGGTATGCAGATACCAGCTCTTGGTTTCTTACTTTTATTAAGAGTGTTTCCTTTGCCAGGTTGCATTTTGCAGTGGTGTAAAACAGTTCCATATGCAAACCAATGAAATGCTTCCATTGTTTCACTTTTATTTTAGCCTTCTCTTGCATTTTCTTCAAAAAGCACACCCCACAAACCTAACCCTGAGGTGGGTAATTTTCCTCCCTTCCTTGCCTGGCATTCCACCCCCCCTCCCCCCAGTGGCTCAAACAAGGATGTGTGTCCTGTTCTGCATTGCTTAAGGTGTCCCAAGGATCCGGAAAACCACTTCCATCATGAGGCCTAAGTCCTGTTTTATTATCCTGTTTGAGTACAGATCTTTTTACTGGTCATGCAAATGAAGAAGCAGGAAGACATAATTTTTAAATCAACTCAGTGTAGAAGAGACTCTCAGTCTTGAGAGGCTTTTTTTTTTCTTTTTTTTTTACTGGATAGTGCACTTTTTTGTCATCTACAGGCCTGTTCTTGCTCCTCCTGAAATATATGCATACTTAATAAGGAGGTTTGCCCTTTTCTCTAGCAGAAGGTTCTGCTTTGGATGCTAAGGTGTGGTTGATGACTGGCTTCACTAGATACTTATTACTTCAGTTTTTCCTCCTGTACTGCAACTGTTACTTAATTATTTTTTTTCTTAACTCTCCTGGTGTTTTTTGGGGATTTTTTTGTATGTGAAGAAATCTTCAAGTCTCTGAATGCAAGTGAGAAAGAGTGGTACATACAGCACTGTAGCTATGGCCATAACTTGACCTTGTAATGCATTCTCATGACCATAGAAGTCTGCATGTACACTCAGAAGCAGTTTAGTTTTGTTGTCTTGCTATGCAGTAAGTTAAAAATTAATATCTTTAAAGAGAATTTATTTTTAAGTGTCTGTCTTCTGCTGTGAAGTTCATAATTCCATCCTCTTTCCTTACCACTCATATGGCTCCAAACCACTGCACAGCTTAAAGTATCCCAAGGTACCATTTGTCTGATGGGTTGTTGCTGAGTTCCTCTGTATCTTCTTCTGCTGCAGACCCAGCAGAAATGCTGCATTGCAGGCTGTATGAAACAGCTACTTGTGCTGGTGCATTAAGGGGTTAAAGATGAGGGGGGAGGAGGGGGGCTGTAGTTGAGGGAGGAGGGCTGGGGAGGAGAGGTATCTACAGGGCACACCCTCATTTAAGGTGTTGTGCCAAGTAGCTCTTTAGAGCTGCTTAATTTAAGATGTTTATAGTTCTTGCTGATATTTTACTGGCACTTCAGAAGGGGCATTCAATGAAAAAAAAAATCATTGCTTTCTCCAGCATAACACTGACACTGGAGGGACAGACCATTCCTGCAGCATCTGTGGAAAGTCTCTGAGCTCAGCGAGCTCCCTTGATCGCCACATGCTGGTGCACTCAGGTGAAAGGCCTTATAAATGTTCAGTATGTGGACAGTCCTTCACCACCAATGGAAACATGCACAGGTGAGTGCTGATCGCGTCCCAGGAGTTTGGAAAGGATTACAGCACAGGGGGCTGTTTTGTTTCCTTGGAGGGACTAGCAAAGACACTTGGGCAGGAAACGTGGAGTATCTGTGACCTACAAATGTGGTATAACACACACTACAGCTACTAGGATGCTTAAGTAGTGGGAGGAAATCAGAATTGAGTAGTGGGAGGAAATCAGACTCGAGAAAAATGTTCTAGCTTTCTTTAAGTATTATCAAGAGTTGTTACAGCTTTTTTTTTTTTTTTAGTAATAGTAGTAGTATGACAAATGGATAGTATGACAAATGGATTTTTCTCAGGGGATAAAAATATATAGCCCAGCTATATAGTAACTTCTAATTCCGTAGCTTCAGAGTCATGGATTCAAGTGGTTGTAGTGGAACATCTGCGGTTTTGTTGGCGTTATGTACTTAAGTATCCAAGTGCCACCAGGAAGATGCCTCTTTGGTATTTTTATCTTGTTTCTAAGTACATACATCAATATTTGTTTGCACTACATACAACTTATTTCACTATAGATCTGGCAAATTCTCTGCAGTCCAAATTTCCAAATGTAGTTTCCTTTGTAGGGACGTAGCAATATGTACAGTTGTCAACTGGGGAAACAAAATGTTAAAGTACATGGATTTTCCTTCCCCTCCCTCATCCCTTGATTCAGTATTCATTTATTTGCATGGGTGGAACATCTCAGAACTGATTAAGACTTCATGTATTCCCACATAGCTTTAGTCCCCATTTCAAAGAGTTTACAACCTATAAAGAAACAGTAAGACAGGTGGGGGAAAAGAATATTGCTTACAAGCAAAAGGGCAGGAGTGATGGTTACAGACTGTTTCTGTGTGGAAAGGAAGTCTTGTTTTCCTGGTTATTACTAATAATTTTCCAAGCAGTGTGTTATAGGTAGAATGAAAAGGTGATTTTGATGACAGTAGGAAAGATAACATAGTCCTGCACAATAGGAGCAATACCTACTTGCAGCATTACCTTCTCTGTATCGTTTTACTCCTGTTAAACACTTGTGAAAAGAGAGGGAATGCAGTTTTGTGATTCCATATTTATTTAACTTACAGTTGATTGGAACTGGGGAGAGTTAGCAAGATAGATAAAAAATGAGAAGGGGAGAAGACAAAGAGATACTGGCCTTGGGCACTGAATAAATCACACATCTGACTCATCTGACCAGAGGAGTTGTGAGCCATGTTTGCCAGGTCGGGTCATTACTCTGCATGACGTGGGGGGAGGCAGGGCCATGCTGAGTTGCAACTGATGCCACTGTCAGTATCCAAGGGTGACTTCCAGTGGTGGAACTCTGGGATGGTCAGTCATTTGTGTCTGGGTGGCTTGCTGAAGGACTGCTTGTGTGGTTTATTTGAGTTTTTGCTCACTAGGCATCTCTTATGCTCTTCTAGAAGCAGGAAAGGGAGGCTTCACCTGAAACTTGACTCCAGGCCTATAAGAAATTGATGTAGTCACCTTTGCTTATACAGGTTTCCCCATATAGAAATTCTTAGCATGCTTTTGTAGCAAATTTATAGCCAGAATTGCCAGACTCAGTGACTTGCCCAAAAGAAGTAGAAATCAGTACCTTCTGATGAGAAAATAGTTTGGTTTTCATTTTTTCTCTTAATGCCTGAAGTTAGCAGCATGGCGTGTTGTATTTACTGACCCCACTAAGAAGGGCCTAAGTTCATGAAAGGAAAATCTTGATATGAAAAGTCTTTTTTTCTGATGGGTACCCGTTGGTTCTGTTAAGCTCCTTCTTGTGCAGGGCTGCCCTGCAGCAGCAGAATGCTGTTCCTGAGCTTGGTATCTCTGCAACGAGTGACCCCCGACCCATGACAAGCAAAATCCTGAGCACACTGAAACGTGCTGGTTCTGCTGAAGGAGAGTAGTGTTTGGCAGACTGTGCCTTCTGGTCTTTTTCAGTGAATAACCTTTTCTTGTTGCTGTAACTGACTGTAATACTGGATCTTGTTGCTGAAGGAAGGCATGAATGTGCAAGTAGGCAGATGAGGATAAATGCAAAGTGAAATCGTGAAATCAAATTTTTTTATCTGATGCCATGACATACTCACAAGGAAGACATTCATTTTGCCCACCAGTACCTCCTTCTGAAACAGGTATTTCTGGTCTAAGATGGTGTGAAGTAAATTTCTTTTTCAGGCATCTCAAACTTAGCTGTAGCATCATGACCAGTAGACTGTCAGGGCTGTGGCTGAATCCATCTCACATCTCATTCAAAACTGCTTCTGCCTCAGGGTTCTAGAGCAAGGACCTGTTTGCCAGGTCCTGCCTCGTGTAACTCCTGCAGGCCACCTCTGTGGTGGTGACATGTCTGTTCTTCTGTACCAGCTAGATGATACTACAACTCCATCTTTCTCCTCTTTTGTGTGCAGTTCTTTTATTGTTCTCTATTTTTGTGCTACAGTATCTAAGTAGTGACAGATGTATATGTCCAAACCAGCAAAAAAAAAACAAGAAAAAAATTTCTCATGTCCCCCTGGTAGCCAGCAAGGTGGTATCCCTGGACCATTGCACAGCATGGGGTCAGAGAGAGGAGTTACAGGTTCAGCAGAAACTTGTGATGTGCTGGTAAAGAATCAGTGTAACTTGTGAAGGTCCTGCAGGAGTTTCCCAGGATTTACTGCACTTACAGCAAATACGCTTATTTTATAGGAGATGAGCAAGGGAGAAGTTGGTCCGTTGGTATCTGAATGGTGAGAAAAATGTGTAGGCTTATGCCATGTCCATCCTCTCTTTTCTTTTTCCCCCTGCCATGTGCTGGCTCTTATTTAGTTGCCCATACTATTTTAAAATCCAGACTTTTAAAAGACCTTTTAGGGGAAAACGTTCAATGGAATGGTTTTGTCCAGGGAAATTCTGTGCCATGGGAGTACTTACTGCTGCTGTTCCATCACAGAATGAAATTTCTGATCTGTCTTTCAACCTCAAAGCAGCCACATCATTAGGCATTCAGCTCAGTAGAGGAGGGAAGGAGACAAGTTTTGGTTGCTTTTTTGGGTTAGAAAATTATTACCAATGCTGTTACACTCTCAAGTGTTGACCATCTCCATCAAAAGTATTTTTTCACCACCTTCACTTTACCAAGGGAGAAAAAAAACTCCAGAGCTCTTACTTGATGCTCTTTTGCATTACAGTAAAACTACTGTGCAACAGATGAACTTCTGTGGTGTGAGTGAGAATGCTGTTTCCTGCACATCTCTTCCTTGAGTTACTGTAGCTGTGCTAGGGTGTTGCATGTACTCTTCACTTGTGAAATCGATGCTGGCCTTCCTGACTCCCACAATATGTGCAACACTTCATTTGTAAATGAGTCATAGCCTCTCATATGAAGTCCAATTTCTTTTTGTTGTACTCTTTGGCTCCTCATCAACAAGTTAAGTTGAATGGGCACAGCAGACTGGGGTGGAGTGGGAAGGTTCTCTTGTGCAATACTAATAAGAAAAAGAGGTTAAAACCTGCTTCCCTTTCTGACCAGTGTGACTCTTGGCCAGGATTTTCAACAGGGAACCTTGAGCCCAGGGTATCTCAGAAAACTCTCTTACTGGCTGCCAGGATGTTCAAGAGTGACCTGAGCCTCCTATGGGGACAGTCACATTTGGAGAGAGCAAAGGTCTCTGAAGAATGCTCAATGTCCAGAACAAAAAACTGTTCATTCTTCCTGATGTGCTGTCAGACTGTCTGCTGCCATATCAGTGCTGCTCCTACCGTTTGTGGAGGGTTGGTGCCATCTGATACAACAGCTGGAAGATCTGTTAGTGCCTGGTATCAGCATCAGGAATTGCTCTGGAGAAGAAGACTTGGAGATGATGCTGAGTTTTTTAGAGTTTTGTTTTTGGCCAGTATTGGAAAGAGCAAATCTTCTTGGAAATAGCAAGCCTCGTAGAATCAGGAGCTGATTAGAGATTTGGGAGCATTGTTTTCTTGGGACTTTTTAAGAATCTGGAGGAAAGAGTTAGATCATGGTAGTTTTGAGTTCATCATTCCTGTAACTGGCACTGTAATGATCAGTACATAAGAAAATCTGCAATTTAGGATATGCCTTATCCTCACCCTTTTTTGCTAGAGAGACAGACCCTGTGGCTTTCTCTCAGTCACAGTGAGTTAAAGTTGAATACTCATATCTCCATCAGGAACAAAGACTATATGGGAGGGGAAGGGGGTGTATAAAGAGTTTCTGTAGCTGTAGAAGAGCTGGGGATTTCCAGTGTACTGTCTCCACTCAAAAGATTGCAACTACTAAAGATTTTCCAAAGGTTTTCCATCTGTACTGTCATAGTAACTCCCTAGGGAGTTTATCTGTGAATATTGCCAACTCTGAGGAGCCCTTTTGCGTCTAGATTCTGACACCAAATAGGAGATTTCAGTCTGTTACTCCATCTCAACCACTGCTTCTCCCCAAAATGCAGACAGAGGAGTTAGGCTGCTGCTGTGGTTGTAGTGGTGGTGTGTGAGCATAAGGAAAGGACCTTGAAGTAGAGAAAAAAATTTTCCTTGACTTACTGTGTTGCATTCAAATAGAATGTGCATCAGCCTTCAGTGGGAAGGGTGATGCCTCCACTTTGCTCCAAAAGTGTTTCCTTTGGAGGTAGGATACTTTGCCAGCAGTTCCTTTTCCATTTCTGTGACTAAGGATAGTCCGTGCCTATCACTTTAAAGTCACATTTTCCTCCCTGCCAAAGACATGCTCTCCATGCAAGTAGAAAATGTTAATGGGGTATAAATGCCAAAAGGGAGGCGAGAAATGACCTTCCTGCCAGTTTCCAGTGGGAAGCTATTAAAGGCTCTGTGGCAAGTCTGACAAGAGTAAAGGGATAACACATGTGTTTGAGCCACAGCTTCCCCAGTTTGGTAAATGAAGGAGCATTGTCCATGGCTGGTTTTCTCCAGACTGTCCGTATAAGTCTAGTAATGCAAACTAACTGAAGTGTCTCATTTGAAACTAAAATGTAGAAAGTATCTACTACCTTCTTTCTCGTCTTCCATTCCTTGCCCCATATGTGACAAAAATATTTAGTATGGCTTTTTATTTACATCCTGCTTAGGTACTTGTGGGCTGTTTATGTACCATCTCTCAGGAGCAGGTCTCAAAGTTTGGGGATTTTTTTTTTTGGCACATGTGAAACACCACATGCAACAACCACATGCAGAAGTCTTTGAAACTCAGATTGGAAGATCTGGATCGCAGAAGCTATGCTTTGAAGCATTCTTACAAAGGGTCCTATCAAAGAAGGTATTTCTTCTTTTAATTAAGAAGGCACTTTCATTTCTCAATCTTACTTTCAGTACTAGATAGTTTTCCCAAACTTCTGATTTTAATACGCTGTGGAGAGATAAACAGCTGTCTTTTTAATCAAGATATGGTAATATTCTGATGTTCAAGTCTTTCTGAAACAACACTTTATATGTGCACCTGTGTGTTGCTGACTGAGTTTCTTGAGAAAGACAGAAAATGCACATGCTGGAGGGTAATCTGTGAATTTTGACATATTAACCAGCCGTCTTTGCTGGCACATGATGAGCGTGCAAGTCTGGAAGATTGTAATGCACTGCTCAGAAAATGAGTGTTGGATCCTGATAAAGGCATAGGGATTGGGATGCATACACTTCAAAGGTTTCCCTGCTGCCTTTAACAACAGTCTGTATGTCATGGGCAGGCATGCACACAGGCCACCTATGACTCTGCAAATGTCCAATGGGCAAAGTGTCCTCAAGATCTGGCTGAATCCATCCTCTCCCTGCATTCCACCTGTGAATCGCTCCCATGTTATTTATGGCATTGGCCTGCTTCCAGTTCGCTGTGTTTGCTTTGTGGGGTGTAGCACAGTAACAATGCCCAGCCTCCAAGTACAAATAGGATCTCTGTAGTCCAGCACGTGCAGGCTGGCATTTGCTTAAGATGGAAGTTTTGGAGGCAGAACAACATAGCCAAATGTGATGAAGACCTTTTTTTCTTTCCCAGAAGAGGAGAGGAACTGCCTTATTACAACATGGTTGGCTTTCTGATGGTTTGCAAGTGGAAATTTGCTGTAGCTTTGAAAAACTCAACAAGATATTAGATATTGAAGCTAAAAACAAATACAAGATATTGAAGCTAAAAACAAATAGCCAAGGAGCTTGCCACACAGAAAATGATTGACACTTCAACATATGAAAAGGCTGTCTCTCATTGTCTTGCACAATAGAAATGTCTCTTTGGTCATCTCCTAAGGAGCTTTTATTTCAATGTAGTAATTGGTAAGCAGTGCTCTTAAATATTAAGAACAAGGCTGTACTACAGGCTTTTAAATCCATTCCTTATATGTGGGGGAATGATTTAACCACTGTCAGCATACTTGTGAAAGATAAGCTTCAGCAAATGCAAGTGCCCTAATTCTTCATCAGGGATAATGAACACAAAGGACTAACTTCTGCTTCTAGTAACTGATGACTGTAGTTGTGGGATGCAGGTGAGATGGGATAGCTGTTTTGGCTTTCTTTGCAGTTAAGAATATTTATTACATTTTTTGCTAGTACATTTTGTAAATAAGGATGGAGAAACAGGTGGAAGGAAGCTTTTTGGCCTCTCCTGTCAACAGATAATACCCAGAATATGTGTTTGGTACTCTGCTGGGACCCCCATGTTTTGAAGAAGGTTAAATTAGAAAGAGAGAAAGAAAGCCTTTTCAACAACAATAAGGCAGTAAGAGAGAAGTATGTTTCTCTGTGTCTTTGATTCGAATTAGAAGTCTACAGTATTTTTAATTGTTCCAGGAAGAAACTTTTGTCTGTCTCACTGTTGCAGATTTACTTCTGGAAAGACTGTATATAGACTTTTATTTAATTAACATGGCTCACAAATAGGGTGCTCAAAAAAAACCCCTCCACCAGTATCTTCAGCAGTAAAAGACACTGGATGACCTCCTGTGCCACAGAACCTCTGTGAGCCCTCAGAGCTGAAAGGAGATGCCACGATTTCAGATGTGTTACATGCTGCTTTTAGGCTCGGACAGTATCCCGCTTCAGTTATCATTAAAGAACAGCAAAGGAAGTTAGCACAAAAACATGAATGCTGAGATCTGATTAGAATCAAGCGAAGCAAGGAAGTGCAGAGTTAAGATTTATATGCAGACCTTAATTAGCTCCATTGTTCTTGAGAACCTAAGTGTACACAATGAGGAACATTATTCTTGCATCTCCAGAGCTCCTCAGTACCTAAACATGAGACTTCAGTGCATTTTTCAGTCATAGATTTTCTCTGTGTGTTGCCTCTCTCTGTGTATGCCTCTACACAAGTCTAATCTTGTGCACTGTAAGGCTGTGGGTTCTTATGTTTTGGTTTTCTGCAAGGCAAAAAAAGGGGACAGTCTTAATGAGTTCAGGTTTCTGGTGGGATTTGTGTTGAGGAGAAGGTGGTCTGACGTGGCAGGGTGATGCCGCCCTGCTCAGGGGCAGTAACATGAATCTCCTGCAGAACAGAGCGTATTCAGCGTGGCTTAGTGCTGCTTTGTTACCCGTGTCACAGTTCAAATAAGCACAAGCCACTTGACAGATTAGACTCTGGTCTCAGAGCACATGGCAGTGCAAGACCTTGATCTTTCCACATAAGTACCCTTTCAGGAATATCACCTCCTCTGAAGGTCTAGTATTCTCAGGGATGTTTCCTCCCCTTCTCACCTTGAAGAGCTACAAAATAAATACAAGCCTTAACTTAGCAAGCACTAGAAAATCCAGGTGATCTTTGTGAGGAGTTGAGGTGCTTTTAGTCCTCTGCCATAAACCTGACATGTGATTCTTGTGGACACGTTAGCTCTCAAGGTTAACAAATAACGTGTTGTTTTGTTCGCTTTTCGGTTGGTGGTTTGTCTTGTAGCTTGTACTTTGGTTGGCTGATTCTCTGTAGAAAATGCTGGTGGTGAGAAAGTTTGCTGAGAGAGTAAGAAGGTAATCTTTGTTCAGCCTGTTGTGCATGCATATCAGAAATACTTGCATCACTTCTCTTATGAGCATGTATTCCCTGTCCTCCTATCCCCTGAAAAGATTCCTGGGCAAAGTACCCACGAGAATGAGGAAAAAGTCTATCACAAACTGCATTTGTGGTTGCTGTCATTCCACCTTTAATGTATGTCTTCCAGCTTTACGTTTTTCCCCCCAGTATCTAACCTGCTCAACCTGTTCTAGTTCAGCATGCTGGAACCAGCAAACAGCAGAACATACCCCCTCTCAGGGTCAGCAAGTTTTTTCCTTTTTCTTTCCTCCCCTCTTTTAAAAATAGGCTATTCCATAACAGTACATTGACAGCATTGGGGGAAGCTTCTGTAGCTGTTAAAAAAAAAAATTAAAAAAGCAAGGGGAATCTGTCTTGTCATTTGGACTTAGCCAGCTCTTTTCACTCAGGTTGTTGAGCCTTGATGCTCATATGCACGCTGTACACAGCTTAGGCAAAGACACGGTCTTTAAAGTGGTAGTGCCATGATACAACTGCTAAATAGCACATAATATGCAAATACTGTTTTCTGTTTCTTGAGGGTATCTATAGATATGCCAAGTTCTTCAGACTGGTCTCTTAGTTGAAGTTTGCTAAACACTCGAAGTGATTTTTTTTGTAAATCCTCTGAGTCAGCTTTCCAGTGCTGACTCATGTGGAAAGATATCTTGAAATAGAGAAGGTGCCCAACTTCTGTGTGGCTCATTTTTTACACCAAGACACTTTAGTGGTATCTTTTTTGACAGTTTCAGACAGAGAGGCGAGTAAGGTGACAATTTTTCATGGACTGTATGAATTCCACTTGAGGGCTAAAGTTCTCAAACTCCTGTAGCCCAGTCATGTGGGGACTTTTATTTCCAGTTTGACTAAACAGACACGTAACAAGATGTGAAACTTCTTCCTAGTGCTTCTCTCCTCAGCAAGGGAACACTAAGGAAGGAGGACCACATGTTCAGGAACAGGAGAGGAAATGGGCTGAGCATGTGAAACCGCTTTTGCTAGGATGCCATCCTCAGCGCTGGGAAGTTTGCAGTTTGTGTGTGTGCAGTGATAACCTTTTACTTCCTTGCCCCTTGAGATACTTGGTGGCTGCTGATAGCGGGGTAATGTGGAGAACCTGCTTTTAAGGAAGATGTGCTTCCCTTATCTCGTGCAGCTTCCTTGCGTGTGTGCGTCTGTTGTGTGTGCGTTCGTGTGTGTGTGTGTGTGTGTCGGGGAGAGATACCCCGCTCCATCTGCACAGCGTCCCCAGCAGTGCTGGGGCCCTCTGTTTTCCTCCTTGAGCTGTGTGACGCAGCAAGTTGTTCTGTGCTGTGCCATCAGGATTGCTCAACAGTGGAGTGTGAGAGGGAACCAACAGCAAGAGGGCTTGCCTGGTTCTGGGAAGTAGATGAGGCTTTTGTTTGCTTGGTTAAGAAAAGGGTGTGGTTCTTGAGGGGAGGCAGGACATACCTAGGACTTTTTTGACTGTATTTGCTCTTTAGGATAAATCTTTTCCCTGTTGTGATATACTTTCTCTGATTTTCTCTTTCCCTCTCTCTCCTTCTTAGTAACAGTTCCCTGTTACTAAGATTTAAAATGGCCTTAATTATCCTTACCTCTTAATAACACTTGTTTTCTTGAAACATAAAGTTTCCTGAAAAATCAGCAGTGAAGTAACCGAATAAGGTTATATAGTCTGGTAACTAAAGGACATGCCTGAAAACCACAAATCTCCAAAAAGATTGAAGGAAACAGTCAGAATGGCCCAGACCAGATTTTTTGTACATTTAAAAAATATTACTTCTGCTTGATTTTACTGTTGTTAATACACTTTTTTCTCCAAGCTTAAGGAAGTATGGTGGCCTGAGAAGGGTCTTGTTTAATAAAGGAGGATCTTGGCCCATATAAAAGTTTCTTACAGCTTGGAAGTCTCCTTGCAGTATTTGGCACTGTTAATTTAGGTCTGCTCTGAACGTAATGCAAACTGTGTGTGACAGCTTGGTGAAGAGGTACTGGGAAGCTCACACTGCATTTCCTCCTCTTTTGCCCTCCCTTATGCCAGGGTTGATGCAAACTGCTTTCTTCTGCAGTCGTTTGGGAAGCTTTGCTTTGGAGGCATGGTTTGAATCACTTCCCTGTCACAGCATCATCAGGCAAATATTTGTCTCCCTTTTTTTCCTTTGAGGTGTTCTGACAATGTCGCTGTTAGGGAATAGGAGTAACTTCGAGCCAAGCTGGGAATGCAGTTGTATCAATTTCAGCCTGTTTGAACTTGCTGAGTCTGTGTAGCAAGTAGTTGCTTAAATGTGAATACAGAATAATTATTCAAAAGTGGTACCCCCCCTCACTGGATTTGTAGATCATTATCTTTCCTCTCATGCTTACAACTTGCCTTTATTCACAGCAAAGCAAATTTTTTTCTCTAGGATAAAAATATAGAATGCTCTGTGTGCATGTGTGGGTATCATATATCCTTAGGTATCATGTATTGGCAGCTGTGTGGCACTGGCTAACTTTGCAGACTGTCCCAGCAGCACTGAAAAGAGATTTGAAATCTGTCATTTGAATTCAATCACCGGTGGCTTTTTCAGCACACCCAGCCAGCCTTGGTGGATCTGAATAACAGCACTTCTGTCATCCCAGCGATGCGTTCTGTGGGAGAACCTCACTGCACTGGGAGCCAGGTGGTGCAGCAGCTGGTGTGAGCTGGGGAGGATGCTGAGGCCACGTCCGTGTGGCACCTGGGGGATGCTGAGGGGGTGGCTACACCCACGTGCCACCACATGCTGCTGTGTGGAGAGGCTCTCTGGGCCACCTTAGCCTTGGTACACAGCGTGACAAGCGCTGGAGACTCCATGAGGATGATGAGGTGTGCCGCCATGCCGGCAGGATTGCACTGCCTGGCTGCCGTGGGGAGCGCTGGCAGGAGCATCTCCTGCTGGGCTTGCTTGCACACATGTGGCTGAAATGAGTCAGGACATCCCAATCTGATCCTTCCTGGGACCTGTTTGCCCCACCCTACCCTTTCCCTGCAGGCTCTGCAATGACTTTCCTACCAGCATAGCCATAGAGGCCTCCACTGCTCAGCTTCCTTTGGTTTGTCCCATGCTAGGGTTCAGCTCTAGCATGGGACATTTGGGGCTCTAAGGACTTGCAGGGTCCTAGTTGCTGGCAGCTTTAGTTTTGGAGAAATCCAGCAAAGTTTGCAAATTTCTTGCTTGGCACCACACGGTCTGCCAGTGCGAGTAGCTGCAAGTGGAGGCCGTTTTCCATGGGAAAAAGAAGTCATTTCCCCAGGGTCTGGGTATCAGATTAAAGGTGGAGTTTGGGGCTCTAAGGTAACCTCTAGAGTATATGGGGGTCCTTGGAGTTTGTTTTGAAATTGCTCTGCAGTTGTAAGAGGGAGTTTCCCATGTGATTGGGATTTTGGTATTTGTCTCGTGACTTGCTGTGAAGTGTGTGTGTGTCTGAGGGCTTTTTGGGCCATTTTTGGATTTTTTTGAGGATACAAATATTAAGTCAAAAAGAGAAGACAAACAGAAACTTGTCCTAGTACAGATCATGTCTGATTTGCAAAATTACCTGCATCTTTTTGGTTCCTGTAATCACAACTGGCAAGGGCTGAGTAGATTGCTCTCTTAAGTGGGTGATGTTGGTAATTAACACTGGAAATACGTTGTCAATACAGATTCTCTACATGTTTTAACAAACAAACAACTGACTAAAGTCTTTAACCCAAGGGCATAATGTTACTGCACTTTTGACTTAGGTTTCAGTCATATTCACGAGACTCTTAAGGAGGGACTTAGCAGCAGGGTATTAAATGATTGTTCCTAAAAATACTGCTGCTTCACTTTCTCTTTGTTTAGGATTTGCTTCCTGTATGCATCAAATGGCACGAGCTTTGAAGAGAAGTTCCCTGTGTTTTCCTACATTTCCAGACAACTTGGGCTAAAGTATCATTTTTTTAAGAAGAATGAAACAAAAACAGTGACAAAGATAATGTGACAAAGATAACGTGACTGAAAGGAGTGTAATTTTAAAGGCTGTCTTCTCTTTCTTTGAGACATTTTCCATTTCATGGGGCATGAAGTGCCCCATGGTCCATCATGGTCCAAATTTCAACCTGTCTTGGACGCATCCTGCACTCCTGTTCGTTCTGATACCATGGCCCTATGTCAAAGCTTTAACAAAACAGACTATTTTTTTCTAAACAGAGATATTTGGTCATATTCTGAAGGATAGACTTTTTTTTTCTTTTAATATTGAAAAGGGGTTTTATGATTCTTTAGTTTGTTTACTGTTACTTGGGAGGAATAGTGTAAGTGAAAGATCTTGAGACGCAAAGCAGTGAAAGATATAAAGCAATTGAATCAGCTGAATTGTACTGACCAGCACAGTCCTTCCCAGACCAGCTTGAGAACTTGAGTAATTTTTTTTGTTGTAAGGGGAAAAACAAATTGTATTGTAAATAAGGTGGAGGATGGAAAGCACTGATTTTTATTCTTTGCCTTTGATTTGAATTATTGCCTTTGATTTGAATGTGTGGCTTCCTTGTCTTCAGGTAAGCATCAGATGTATCAGTGGATTTTCCACTTGGTTTTGGTACTAAACTGCCTAGAAATCACGAGGGAGATGAGGAATAATCATGTGCAATACAGTAGAGTATAGGGTACATCTAGTGGTAAAATGGAGAAACTTATAATGATATGTGGGATATGAAGCCAGAACCTGAACTTGACACTGTCAGATGATCTCTCTGGACTGATAATGCCCGGATTCATTGGCCTCCCCACTGCATTTCCACAGACGTGAGGGAGGAGGAGGGTGTTTATACATACACTGGATTCTGTGCTCAAGAATTAATCTTGATTTAGATGCTGGGACTTTCCCAACCAAGCCTCAGTAAAATTGCTTGCTGCTCCCCCTCTGGACATGCTGCTCCTTCTAATCAGACCTACCTGGCATAAACCTCTCTTGACTGAAAGCCAGCAGTGCTTGTGCTGCCACAGTTCTAAGGGAGAAGCTTAACCCTAAGCCCTGCTCAGGGGCTGCAAATGCACCCGTTTGTTCCATACCTTCCTTTAGGCTGGGCCTCCAAGCCAGACAGGCCTTTTTACTTTGGGACCTAAAGCACATCAGGAGGCATGGAAACTCAAGGTGCAAGGTGCAGCTAGAGTGTACTTTTTTTCTCCCCAGAATTAAGAGGTGAGGGATTCCCACACATGCTGAGGGATGATTTCTATCCAAGAGCCAAAGTGATGCTGATCAGGTTATCTGCATGCAAAGCAGAAGCTTCTGGTTTTGTTCATAATTCAGTGGGACCCAGAGCCAGGAGCAGCTGCATCTTGTATTTGCCTCCTTCAGGATGCTTTGGCTGCTCATTCTAGCCTTGAGCCAGCCAGTCAAAACCTGCCCACGTTCTGGTTTTGGCATTGAAACTGTAGGCTGCCCTGTTTTGAGACCTCCAGAAAGCTTATACTATCAATATGCAAATCCCCTTGGCATTATGAAAATACATCAGCCTTTTTTAGAGATCTGGTAAAAACTGGGATGTGACCCGCAGGAGCTGCATGTCCCTTCAGGAGACCACATGCTCCCCGCCCTCCCCATGAGTCACCTCCCACAGACACTGTTCCAACACCATCACAAGAGAAAAAGGAAAAAGGCACTTGTGTTCTGCATTTTACTATTACTACAGAAGTCTCTTCTTCAATGTAAAGTAGCAAAATATTCACTTGCTGCTGTACTAGTGGAATAGTTGCTCTCCTGAAATCATGCTCTGCATTACAGTGTGGGGCTGGAAACTTTTTCTGCCCATTTGTCTTAATCAAAAAAAAAAAAGAAAAAAAAGCCAGGGGAATTCTTGTGCACTGTCATCTTAGTCATCCTGTTCATGTGACACTGAGAGGGGAGAGGAGATCTGTGGCAGAAGAGGGGAAGCAGAAGGTGATCCTCAGTGGGAGGATGGAATGAAAGGCAGTCAAGAATTTGAAAAAATGTGATTTTGTTGGGAGGAGTGACTGGCACACAGTCCTAGCACAATTGGATCCTCTTGGCTCACCTGTGGAATTCTTTATGTGAGGGGGTAGGAAGAGATTATGAGGAGAGCTTTTTCTCATACAGCTGTGCTGCATAAAGCATATCATATAGCAAGGTATTTCACGTTTTTTGCATAGCAGTTCTTAAACATTAAGGGTTTAGTTCAGAGGTGGATCAGACCATGTTTAGAAAAGACTTAGTTTCCTCTTTTCATTTTGTATTTATTTTTTGCAAATTTTTCTGGTTCTTTCTCTGGTCTAATTTCAAATAGAGTTCCAGCACTTTCTTTGAGAGGTTAATCAAGGCTAGCTAGCACTTAGTGCAAATGAGTCCTCCCTAATATTTAGCTCAAGTGTTTATCTCCTTCCTGTCATCCTGTGTATCATGGCTGGATTTTAGTGTTCTACCCTCAGCACTTTCCCAAGTGCATGTGTACTTGCATGCATGCTGGGAAGTCTGTGAGGTGCAGATTTCAGGGCTCTGTACCTTCCTGAACTTGTCTGCTGTACTTTGGTTGCTCTGTAGAATGGCTCAGAGCCACAATTCATTGATTTAATTTAGGAAAAGAAATCCAAGTTTCATCTGCTGTGATTCTGGATGTCTTCTGAGCTGCAGTAGTGGTCACTTAAAAGCTGCTGGCACTTGTATCTGCAACTGAATATAAGCATTTCTGTACATGTGCTTACTTTGCCCTTCTTTTTTTCTGAACTACATTCTCACTTAAAGTGTTGAGTGTTTATCTTTATTTTTTGGAACTGATGAATGTCATATCCTTTTTCTCTATCACTGTAAGATGCTGAAAGCGAGCCTGACTTATGAGCCTGTCTTTTACATTCTAAGTATGCCAGTGTTGTCAGGCCAAAATATGTTGTTATAGTCACAAAGGGAAAATAACTTCTAAACACAGCTTTGTTCCTGTTCGTCTTGTATCTTGGCAGGCTAAACAGTGAGGTTGAATATTTTCAGTGTTACATGTAAGATCTAATCAAGGCAAACTCCTCTAAAGGAGTAAAGCAACACAAATACTTCCCCCCCCCCCCCTTAATTATGGTTAGGAAATTTTTTAAGTAGAAGAAGCCTCAGTGAAGGGAGTGTTTGAAAGAAAGGTTGTGGATGTGGATGTGACTTGGCATCTGCTGAAGTTCAGCCCATGTTGGGTGATAAATGTTGTCTGGAGGCAGAATGACATCCATGTTGCAAAGTAAAAGAGAGAGATGAAGATTGTGTCTATCCCTTTGTACTTCTTGGCTTTATCTTCCCGCTTATCTTGGGCTGTAGCTCTAGTAATCTTTTTCCTCTCCACCCTTAACTTGATGCAGTGAAACTTGCTTAACCTGCCAAAGGAACAACCTGCTGTCTGTAACATGGGCAGGTTGTGACTCTCCTTGAGAACTCTGGAACCTGCTGCTTTGATTTCAGAATTTTTCTTTTCTTCCTTGATGATCATATGCATAGAGCTATCACAGCAGCTGTGATGTTTGACCTACACAGTAAAAGTCAAAGGTGCAGTGAGGGTATCTTCCTGTTTATAGCTCAATAGCTTAGGCTGCTTCCTTTCAAATGTGCAAAACTAAATCATGAAGGGGGTCACCACATTCCTTGCTGTGGTATGGATTTCTGCTGTGGCTTTTAGGACATGGCAAAAGCACACACGTTGCAGGAATGAGAACTGCAAGCAGTTGGAGCAGCCGCTGGCTGACACCAGACATAGCAAAGCCCCCATCACTGTGGTTCTGTACCCATGTTAGCAAGCCCTGCCTTATTGGCAAACTTCACACTTCAAGCATAGCTAGACTGCTTTTGGGACTTGCAGAAGCCAGTGTGTTTGCATGCAACAGGTCATGCCAGGCATAGGTGCTACGTTGGGCTGGCACTAATCTGGAGGTCCCAAGGGTTTTTCCTGTTGGTGTACTGTGGATGTGCCATTGCTTCCCTCTCAAGTAGGAGCCAGCTCCATCAAAACAAGCAGAGTTCAGCAGGTGGACAAACAGCAGGAGGAAAGAACTTAGCCCTAAGGAAGCTGTTTTGCATAGGTAGCTGCTAAACAGGAGTTGTGCATACTTGTTAATGGTTGGAAAGAGACTTTAAAATAAAATGAGAAGAAAAAGTCCCATGCTCAATGCATAGCAGTTTTCTTATTTGTTTTCAGGATGAATGTGATTTATCTTGACTGATTTTGCTCTCTAGCTATCTGAAAAGTAACTGGCCAAGTAGAGTTAGCTGTGCTTCAGCTGAGCTGCCAGAGGGTTAAGCAGTCAGGCTGTGTGTGAGTGCCTGGGGTGCAGGCACAGACAGGCACAGCAAAAGCCTCTGTCCTTACTATCAAGTAAGGACATAGGAAACTGGAAAGCAGTCTTTACCAAAAAGAAGTAATAAAAACATAGACAAACAATCCAAATTTCCAGGTTTTGCTTTGCTGTGCAGTTGAATATTCTGACTTTTTGTTCCAAGATGCTTTCTGAATTTTATCTTCTATCATTGTGGACAGGAACCCCTTGAACAAATAACTGGTTTCTTCTCCTTTATTCTTGTGTGAATACAGACAACTGCAGCTCAGGCTGCTGCTGTTTTATCACCCATGAAAGAAGCTCTAACTAGCATGAGAAGTTAAATCAGTGTCACAGGGAAAAAAAAAAAAAAACGAGTGAAGAAAACAAGGCAGTAGAGTATCTATAGATGCCTTCCCGCAGATTTTGTGAGACAAGGTAGCACTGTGTGGATGAATCAGTTGCTTTGGTGCCTGTGGTGCCAGAGCTACCAGAGGGTCAAGGCCAGGGGAGTGCACAGCACTCTGTATGCTGTGTCAGCACTCTGGGTTTTCTCTGGCTTCTGTCAAACCTGGAGAGAGCCAAATGCTCAAACCTTCAGCATTCCTTCTCCTCTCAAATGGGTGATCAACAGGGAAAGAGGTCAGACAATTTCAGCATCACTTCCATGATTCCATGTCTAACCTGCTGGGCACATCTGCACATAGATGTGACTGACAGGTGTCACCAGCGTCTGTCCACCAGTTGTGCAACCAGTGAGAGTTACTGGGGATCTGGGGAAACAACAGGATTTTTCTTCATGGACCTGATCCTCCAAGCAGCCCCAGCCTTGATGGATGCTGAAAGCAGGCAGTAGCTGAACAGGCATTTTAATCTTACATTGGTTCTGGTACCTGTGGTGCTTTTGGCTTGAGGCTGTTCCTCCACAACACCCTGCAGTTTGAGACAGGCTATACTTTGAGACAGGGATTTAGATGCCTTATTTTTTTTTAAAGCTTCTGAGCTTAAAAAAAAGCATGATGTGATGAGACAGTCTTCCCAGCAGCTCCAGTGGGGTCTGCTGTGGGTCAGTTTGGTCCAATGTGTTATTTCAAAGCATCATGCCCTTGGCATCCAAAACTAAAACAGATTTTATATCATAGCACCAAAGCAGTTATGAGGACGTGCAAGACTTGTCTGGGTTACAACATTCTCTCATGTTAGAACAGGATATTGTGCAGTCATGTTTAATGGCACTGTCCTGAGCTGAGTTGTGGATGTGACTTCTGAAAGATTTGCCCAAGTGCCATTAACATTGTCTCCATTGTGTTTCTTTGAAGTCAGTCATGGACAAATGGCAGCTCCCTCCTGCACTAACATATCTAGCTATTAGGAGCAAAAAATTTCCATTGTATCTAGTAGCATACATTTGATTTTTTTTTTTTTTCAATAGCAATATAAATTTGAAGTGAAGTTAAAGGCCATATCTTTAAAAAAAAATTGAAATTTGAGCTTTGAGTTGTCAGAAAAAAAAGCATGGCAGCAATACCTTCCATCTAACTGAAGGGAACTAGACAACAGTGGCTTCCTCAGGTTGCAAATACAGAAAACCAAGAGGCAAGTGGGTCAGGTAAACAGATATTAATGATACTGCTTCCTGAGTAATTCTGTTCCTTTCCCTTTTCCTGTGTCTTTGTGACAAGAAATAGTTGTTTTCCTGGGAAAGCAGGTTTGTGAACATGCCTTGGCAGTACAGAGTTTTGCAAGCTGTACCTAGTGCACTCTAACAGTGGGACCAGATAATCCTGACTTCAAAGCTGCACTTGAAATTTGATACTGGGGTCCAACACTGTGTTAAGGATGAGAAGGAAACAAATATATTTAAGAAATGTTGCTCTGGCGTTGGCATATACAGATCTCTTTGAGGTACAGTCTCAAACTCTAGACAGAGAGCCGGTTGAAGATGAGGTGCTTTTTTTGCACTGAGAGAAGTGGATGCTAAGCTGCAGGCTTTTGCTTACTAGACTGCCACAAGACAGGGAGGCTGGGTATGTGGATTGCTGAGCAGGTTTAGGCAGAACCAGGACCTCATGGATGATGGAGAATGGGCACGGTGCTCATGGAAATAGATGTTAGCAGGGCAAGTGTCGTGCTGGGAGTTGGGACATGGGGGAGAGCTTGTGGGCTCCCTGCTGCAGCCCCTCACAGGCCCAGGCACTGCAAAGGGCCTGTGCTGGATCATGCCCCAGCTGTTTTTTAGAAGTTCAGGCCAATTTATGGGATCTCTGATGGTGTCCTTTAAAGGCAAATCTTAGAAGTGGTGTTGGCATTAAAATTTACATTGGACTTCCTGCCCCAGATTTGCCTGCTGATGGTGTCTTCTTCCTCCTCCTGCTCAGGCACATGAAGATTCATGAGAAGGATCCAAACAGCACAGCAAGCACCACTCCCCCCTCACCGCTGAAGCGCAGGCGATTGTCTTCGAAACGGAAGTTCAGTCACGATGCTGAGCTGGACAGAGAGGAGAGGACACCTGCAAAAAAGGTTCTTTATGGGGCATGAAGCAAAAGATGTTCCTGGTTACCTCCTAAATTGTCAGCTGTTTGGTTTGTGCAGTCAGCACAGACTTGTTGCAGCTCTGTATATGAGTTGCCTTGCTTATCCTGTTGTAGCCAACATAGTTGTCTGGGATTGAATATTATTTTCTAATTTCAGAGATTGAAATAATTCAGTTTTTAAAATTCTTTATTGCTTAAATTGTTGAATTTGCTTCTGATTCATAAATAATAATTGTTGGATGACAACAGGATGTACTATTCTTTGGCTGCTGCTTTCGCCTAGCTTTTTTTTTCCTCCCAAATATTATGTAGTATTTGTGGAGGATGGTGATTTAAACTTAAAAAAACCAATTTTACTTCAAAAGCAGCAGCAGCTTATGTCTGCTTTTGCCTAGATCTGGAGGGGAAAAAAATCTACAGTACATTTCCCTTTCACAGTAGCATAATCCTACCTTACTGGAGTTGCAAGAGTGACCAGAAAATATTTATTTGAGGGCTAGACGTTTCCATTAGGGCTTTGTTTATAAAATATTTTAACACATCTCAGTCATTTGTACAAAATGTATGGTGTCTGCCAAACTTAACTCTCCACTTACTATCTCTAAATAGCAAGCTAGTAGCAGTTCCATTTTGCACAGTATCCCTCGCTCTGTGCATGCTTTTCTCCCTCTAATCAGAAGAGAAGTATAGAAAACATGCAGAAGTTCATTGCTTCTCCCTAAACCACTTGACTTAGCAGTTGGCAGTATCTCAGTGGCATAAATAATTTAGGCTGACAGCTCCCCTGGCTTTCTGAAGGGGGAGGAATGCTAGTTCAGTGGTATATGAACACATGGGTTTATAAGTTCTTCAAATCACAGTTCCTCATTAGAACTGATATATCTGTGACTCAGCTGCACACTTTCTCTTCTACCAAGCCTCTTTTCTATCATGCATGTTCTTACACATGTGCCAAGGCTCTGGCACTTACCATCTCTCTTAAGGAATGCTTTTGTGTTTGCTTGCAGCAAGGTTACACATGAAGCCTGCAACTTTTTGTAAAAGACTTTGAATGGATTGCAAGTTTGGTTTTTGCTTATGAGTTGGTCTAGTGAGGTTTTTTTGTTTTCTTTTTCTGAAGGTTCTTGAGGATGGCCATTCCGGTGAAGGGGATAAGAGGGCTGACGATGAAGTTTATCATTGTCCAGTGTGTTTCAAAGACTTTTTTTGCAAGTATGGGCTGGAGTCCCACATGGAAACACATCCAGATAATTCATTGAGGTAAGAGATAGTGCCCAGAGTGTGTCTGGTCACCAGACAGCTTGAAGAAGCCTGCTGTGGAGGGGCAGGAGCCCCTCAGCCCCCTGCACTCTTAGCTGCCCTCCTTTGTGATTTTGAGTAGGTTTTTAAATGGTTTGCCTCATCTTGTGTCACCAGGGTGCTGTAGGGCTTAATTTTATTATTTTTTGCAAATACAGGAATCTTGCCAGTTAATAGCTGGAAATGTTTTTAGAAAAAATTAAAGCCCTTCTTCATCCCATTGAAACACATCACTGTTACATAAAACTGTAAAATGCCAACACTGCAAAATTTTAACAAGATAAACTGAAGATGCTTAAAACTTGATAAAAAAACTTGATAAAAGTATTGAGGTGTCATCCTATGAGATGATTCTGTGTGGAGAAGGCAGCAGCTGGACAAAAAGGGTTTTTCAGTCATTGGAGTGAGTGAAGGTAGATGAGTTTCTGGTTTCAGACTTTCAACAAAATGTTTTATGCTTTTCGGCCTTTTGAGGTTATGGAATGATGTGGATTTTGGCTTAAATGAGCTTTTCCTAACAAGGAAAAATTATTTATTAATTGTTCAGGAAGGTGCTTGAATGTTGTGTTTTGATTCAAGTAATTGCCTCTGGGACTCCTGAAACTGTTTTATTTCCTTTTTTTTACCACAGAAAAATGTAGAGCCAGATACATCAAGATATAAAAGAAATTTTTCATGTCTAGTTGAAACATGTAGAAAGGAGATTGTCTGTTTTCAGAAGCTTGTCAATATTTTAAACTTATTTTGGGACATTTGACTCTAATGATCTTTTTGAATGGGTGAAGAATTCAGCATCTTGAAATATCAACACTCACTTCTGGATACAGGTTCTTAATAGAATGACATGGAGCAGAGGCATCCCATTCTATTAAATTGGATTAATTTTATTAAATTTTCCCTCTCCTAAATTTTTGTTTAGAAAACCTTTGTAAATACATGTAAAATACTTTTTAAAGGCATTGTTAATGTTGCAGTTACTGGGGAAAAGAGTTGAAAGCTTGGCCCATTCAATAGTAGTTAATTAAACATACTTTGCTGTTTCTGAAGTAAATTAGGTAAATTTTCATTATAGATCAAAGCTGAAGCAGTTGTTCTCCAGTAAAAGCTCTGTAACACCTACAAAATGGAGTCTTGAACAATTTTGCCTTACACTTCATGCTTTAGAGAAAGCAGCTGACATATTAGGTCATTACCCTCATTTTGAAACTTCTCTGAAGATAGGACCTCTTTGCAAAGTTATACTCCATGGACCTGAGTGGAGAGGTGGATTTTCTTGCTTTGATAAGATAATGGAATAGATATCCTTCTAGCTTGACAGCTTTGCAGTCTGCTGTGGCAAGGCAGAAAGACACAGTGGCTGTGCAGACATGCTGTTCCTCTTTATGCAGCTCTTGCTCTGGCATTAGACTTGCTTTGGGATAATATTCTCCTGAAATGGATTTTGCTACCCTTGATTCTGCTGAGCAGCAAAGACTAGAACATGTCCCTAAATCAAAGTCACAGTTGTCAAGCTCTATGGGTATGGTTTAAGAGTAGTGCTGGGATGCCTATCTTTATAGAATTGTCTAGGTGATAGTAAGGGGATTTTGTCAGGTATTTGCCTTAGCCATTTAAGACGTGTCAGTGAAGACAGGACAAGGAAGTTGTGGTCCTTTCTGGGCAGCTAATACATTAAGGTGCAACTTAGGCTGCCCATCTGGTTTAAACCACACCTTTTGTCCTAGTCTAGACAAGTCAAATGACACTTTCTGCCTGGCCCAGCCTGACAGAAAATCCTCTAGTAAGCAGAGCAGTTTGGACTGCTGTTAAGGTGACTCTTTCATCACAAACAAAATGGGTTAAAATCCTTGGCCAGCAGGGGCTGTAATCCCCTGGTTCCCAGGGTTCTGCAATACTGTTTATAGGATTCAGCAAGACACAGAGAAAGTAGCATGCCTTTCTCAGTCCTGAGTACAAGTGATTGAAGTCCTTTTGGTGAGGCTTAAGGGTGTTTTTTTGAGTGAAAGAGCCGAAGAAATGAGAATATTTTGCTAGAGTAGTAGACCAGGAGACCTGTGTATACGGGTGTACTTGTGTCAGGGAAGCAAACTGCTGAATGTTAGAAGGCTTTCATCAAATCCTGTTGTTGCCTTATTATAGAAGACAAGGGGAAGTAACTCTTGTTAAAAGTTCAAACAAGTGAAAAAGCACAGTAACTGTGTTGTGAGCAAAGGGCAGGGAGTCTAACACCCCCAGTCTCCTTTTATTGCCCATATTGTAAAAGCAGAGTCACTTGATGAGGACCTGTGAGGAAGGATGTGTATGCCAGAGCCAGATACTCTGGGTCTGGTGGTTTGTTTGGAGCTACTGCAGTAGGCAGTAGCCCAGGACAGACTATTTGTCATGATCAAAAATAAGTGATGCTCAATCTGCCTAGCCAATGGCTTTCGTTGTAAAGGCACAGGTCAAACATCCCATTCCTTTTTGCTCCCCCAGCTCCTATAGAAAGGATTGCAAACTGGCTCTGAGGCAGTGCACCAGTGTGCACTGTCTTGATGGTGGCACCAGCCTCCCTGCAGAGATGCATCCGTGGCCGAGGCAAGGTGCCAGGATGGGCAGGAACTTCTGCCTGGCTTCTCTGTGGTGCTTTAATCCCACTATTTCAGTGGTGCTGTGCAAATACAGCCTCTTGCCCCCAGAGCTGTCTGAGTCTGTCTGTCCCCACCACCGTCTGCTAAGCAGCAGAAAAGGTAAGGCTGTCTAGCAGCCCTGGGATTAGTATGTGAGCAGCTAATTTACAGGGTGGGCCATCACCCTTCCAGATACTGTCAAATGAACAACTTTAAATCACAGGGTTAGCTGTTCAAAGTCAGATGAAAAGACACTCCCCATTGTCTTGCCCAAAAATGCTTTTTCATGTAAAACCCAGAGCAGTGAGCACCTCATTGTTTACTTGCAGCAGAATAAACAATTCTTAATCCACTGATTGTGTGAGAGGGGCTCCTGCTTGGGAGGGTATCTCTTGATTATGTAAAATCCTAAATCGTGCATCTTTGTCTCCTAATTACGGTAGGAACTGCCCTGGTCTTGAGAGTAATAATAGGGCCCTTTGTCCCATTGACAATGGGCTGTGGCACTGCATCTCCTTCATGGCATTACACCCCCTGGCCAGTCTCTGTCCCTTTGAAGCCCCGTGCCCTGCACCCTAATTAAAGACATGAGCTGGCCCCCGGCAAGGTTGTCTGCAATGCGCATTAGCAGTGGGAGGTGGCCCAGGAGTGCTTTCTGACCCCCTTGGCCTCTCTACCTGTATTATTTAAAGAAGTCTGCTTCCCTGCAGCTGGGGCCGCAGGACACTGTCTATTTTGGTGAGTTTGTGTCTGAGTGTTGATATAATTAGCAGAGAGCTGAAACGCTGCACAGCCGATAGGGAAAATGAGAAACCTCACAGAGCAGGGGAGTTTCTCTGGAAACTTTAGTGGCTCAGAGTTGCTGTCAGACGTGAAACTGTGCTTGTAAAGGTCACCTGACAGCTCTGAGCAACGTCAGCAGTGTAAGCAGAGATGTGAGGATTTCCCGGGGAGAAACCTCTCCAGATGCTATGCTGGGTTTCTCCTCTTTCTTTTGGCAAATACAATGGAACAAGCTTAAAGTAAAATATGTGGCTTTTTTAAAAAAGTACATGAACTATAAATTCCTCTCTTGGATTTCACTGTAGCCAGAGCATACCCTTTTTATTTCCTCTCCTTCTCCTCCAGGAGGTTTAGTGCAGTATGCTGTACCAAGAGCTAAAGTATTTTTAATTTTTCCTTCCTCACAGCAGCAAAGAGACAATTATACTGCTCTCATGCCTAGGTATCTTCCTGAGGAGAGGAGGAGGGAGTGGTTATGGTGTTGCAGTTACCTCCTTTCTTAGACTCATTCCAATATCATTTCTCAGCCAGGATAGTTTTGCAGTTTGAATGTGGTAAAAGGTTGCTTCTTAATGAATATCATGAGGCTTTCTGATCACAGCTGGTTCAGTATGGCATTGCCTCCAGTTACAAGATTTGGTTTTGCTATATTTTTGTAAGATACAAGAAATAAGACATTGCAGTGTGAAAGTTACTCTCTGCCTGTGTCACACAGCTGACCTGGTGACCAGAACCAGTTATCATGAATGGATTCAGGGGAGATTAAGTTTTTGACCTTCTACAGAGCCTGTCCAAACAGTGACTTAATATATTAAGCTTTGTAACTTGAAAATCCTGGCCATATTTTCCCAAGGACAACAAAAGCAGTTCTCTTCCCCCAGGGTTATATGCTTCTGTAAAACCTCCATCAAAGGACACCAAAAGCTGTTTACAGCCTACCTTGTTCTTCAAAACAGCCTGCCCAGGTTTTGCTGAAATTGTATAGAGGTTGAACACTGCCATGGAAAGCTATTGTTTTGAACATCTCCCAGGTCTGTAACAGGCACAGCAACAGAAGAACTCAGGCCCTGGAAAGAAAAGTGTTAGGAGTCTGACCATTAGGATCTGTGGTCATCTGCCTCTAGTTTTGCCAGGGTAACCACTGTGAGGTCTTGTTTTTGGAAACACCTATGGGTGAAAAATGCTGTTGTTGTTTCTTGGTGTTACCTGGCTTCACCAATATGGAGTAGACAAATGCCATAGGAATGGTCTTCTGGACTCTGTGGGTAAATGGAAGATATCTGTTATGTGCAGTTTGCAATTCAGGCAGGCAGGTCACCAGGTTTCCCCCTTTGCCAGCACATCCACATTCTTCAGAGTGTGGTGGGATGCTGCCAGGCACCTGGACCTATGTCTTTATTCATTTTAGACAATGTGCATGAGCACCTCCATTTAAGTCAAGGCAAGAGGAAGTGGGTTTTGGGTGAAAAAGATACTAGCTACTTAGAATATGGCATGTTTATTTCCCAGTTACCATTCTTCAAGCCAGTACCTTGGCTTTAGGGAGATAAAATAGGAAAGAAATGAATGGATATTTAAAGTATGGAGATTATTTCAGTCATTAGCACCAGTAGAAAAGACTAGTACAATATTAGATTTTTGAAGCAGTAGTCTGACCATGTAAAAGTACATTAAACTGAATGTTAAAAGGAAAAAAAAGAAAACAGCCAGAAAAAGACCCTAGTGCCATTCGTGTTTTTGCAAATGCCTATCTAAGCAAGTTTAGGAATTCACTTTCTATCTGTTCTCTCCTTATATAGTAGGGATAATCCTTCTGACTTCCTTATTCTGAAGCACACTGCTCTCTACATGTGGCAAGCCTTTTGTGGGAAGAGAGTGTTAGTGATGCTACAAACGTGCAGGAGTGAAGGTGTTTGAAAACTAGATGTTGTTTGCAATTAATTTTACTGTGAGACAGAACTATGGGTTCATTGTGGGAAGAGGAAGCTTCTTCCTGCTAGTTGACACTGCTGTTATTGGAAGCAACTTGAAGGATCAATGACAACTCATCTTCATTCAGCATTGTGAGGTTATATACTACTTTTCTCTCTGTCACAACTGTTGATGTGCACATAGCCTCATTCCTTGTTAGCATTTCAAAATAAGAAACAGTATGCTGTTTTTATGAAGATGGATAATTCTGAGGTTGTTGTATCCTACACGTTTGTTGAGAGGGATGGAGGGCACTCCAGCATAGACATGTTCATGGACCTCCTTGAGCTCTGCTTTTGCCATACTATATTTTGGGCCCAGCACTCCTTTTTTAGTCACTGAGATTCTACCAGCAAGGACAGTTTAGGCAGAAATTGCTGTGGAGTTATTGAGAACTAATACAGTTAATGCTACAAAACTTGTTACAGCCAAAGATGGAGGTGACAAGGGGCAGTGATGTGACACTGCCAATTCAGCTCTCAAGCTGTTTGCTCAATGTCTTTCTGATAGAAACTAGGAACCAACTCCTAATCTCTTGCTGGCAGCATTTTCAGTGCAGGAGCAATTCCACGAGACAGCTGATGACAATGAAGTCCAGCTCTGGTAAATTCTGTGACCAGAAATATGCTGCAGTACAATGCAGTTCTTGGTGAGGCAGAGGAGAGGGTATGCAAGCAAGCTGGTGAATGCATCCTTTTACTGAGCAAATGGAGAAGTAGAATCAGTGGGTTGTCTTGCAAAAGCAGAACAGAACTGCATGTTACATGCCTTCTGAAGTTCCTGTTCAGAAAAGAGAGCTGGGAAACATCTGAAGAGCAGTGCGAGGCCAGCGCTGGCCTAGAAGTGGTCAGCTCACATCAGGGAGCTCATTGTGTGAGGAAACTGGGAATCCAGAGCAGCTGGATAAAAATATTGGCTGGTGAATGGACACAGGGAGTGATGCTCTCATGTGAAACTGTGTGCTATGTCACATGCTGTTAAACATCTTAGCTTGGCTGCCAGAATAGAAAGTGGGTAAATGCAAAGCTGACTGTAGAGGAAAGCTGCTTGTAGAAGGGCATGCAAGAGGGAAAAAGGGCTGAGCCAAAATAGGTTATTAGCACGCCTGCCTCATCCTAAGGAGCAGGATTTGTTTATTTGCAGGCTCTCTCAGAGTGCTGGGTGCTGCTCAGCGTGTTGTCAGTCATGTCTGCATGCTGAGCATATCTTAACGTGCAAATGTAGATAAGGGCAAGGGGCTGCAATCCAGATTCAGCTTCACCTATTTGTGAGCCCTGTTCTGATCAGGTGGTTACAGGATAGAGAAACCCCTAGAGATGTATTTCTCCTTATGTTACTCATGAAAAGCGGTGGCCTTTTTTTAACATGGTGGACACATAGAATTCTTTTTTAACTCTTGCTGTTAATTTAAAAATTACGGAAGCACTTGGATTTCATATTTGAAAGATGTGTTAGAAGATAGGAAGAGATTTTCATTTTCTTACCTTGAAAGAATACCAGAAGATTCACATGAGTTGGTGTGCACAAATAACTGTTACTCTGCATGTTGTGCAGCTTCTAATTTTGGTACCTGTAGAGGACTATTCTGGTCAGGTTTTTTTGCCCTCCAGATATTTTTGCCCTAACTATTAAACCCTTCATTGTTTAAGTTGATCTTCATCTCTTTCTCTGTGATTCTGTCCAGCCAAAGTGTTGATACTTCTGTTTTTTAAAACTTTGACCTTTATTAAGTAAAAAAAGTCATTATGAGAAAATGACTACTTCGTGTGAGTGTCTGCAGGCCATCTGCCATTTTCCCATTATTTTGTCTTAGTTGCATGCTAATTGTGTTGAAGTAAATGGTAGAGTAAGCTACTGTTTCACCAGGGCAGAGGTGTTTAAATCTGGCACTGTTGAAGTGTTGTTGGTAAGTGCAATTCATTCCAGTGTTAGGAAGAAGTTTTTACTCATTTTTCTTTGCTCTCACACAAAGGAAGTTTAAACATGACACAGCATGGCTTGCGCCTTTTTATTAAACCTTACAGCAGTTAATTTCACTGGAGTTACCCTCATGGGGGAGTCACTGGTGCGGACACTGGCTCTGCTGCATGCTGACAAATTTCTAAAGCACAACATCACCCTGGTTTATATTGGGTCTGCCCTGGCTCCTACATGATACTTTTCTTGCCTGGACCACAGTGCAGCTGTAGGAATGTACATAACGCTGTGCATCCCTCTATTAATAGAAGGGTTGGTACAGGGGGTTCAGCCTTGGCTGCACCCAAGGGTGGCTTCTTTGAGGGAGAGGATTAAAGAGAGCGACAGAACATTGGTAACAAAATCAGACGGCCAGTGGGGCAGTGGAAGGGGGGAAAAGTTAAAAAAGTGCCTCTTTTGCCGAGGCTGTGAAGCAGCTTGCACTGAACATCTAGAGGGCTGTGTCCGTCCCCTTAGGCAAGGAGGGAAGGGGAGGGGAGCCTCTGCAGCTGGCAGGGAGTTGGCTCCTGGTGCTGCCTGCGGTTCCAGCACATCCCCACAGCGGTGGGCGAGGTCGAGATGGCAGAGCAGCCGGTCCTCCGGGGTCAGACACGCTGGGGAGCTGCGGGGGAGGGAGGCAGGAGCGGGCATTGCAGGACAGCAGGAGGACCCGGAGGGAAGCAGGAACGGGGCTCTCAGCACTGCTGCTTTTCCATCACTCATTAGTGATGGCTGTTGGATGTTATTTCCCAAGGCCCTGGGTGTGGAGGGCAGGAAAGGTTGTTTTTGGGTTTTTTTAATCCAAAAGGAGATGAGTATCTGGACCTGGGTGGGGTTGCACAGGAGCAGAAACCAGTTGGCTCTTTTTCATCTCTCTCACTGCCTTGTCCCTGAAGAAGTGAAAGAGAAGCAAAGGAATCATTTCCTGAAGGGGAATATGTCTGTAACCTGCTAGCTTTTCTTTCAGAGATGGTGAAAGCCCTTGTATTTAAAACCATCCCTTCTCCATCTCCCCGTCCTTGCCAGGCTGCAGGGGACATTGCCAGTGTGGAGGCTGGGAGCCTGCTCCCACTGCCGGTGTGGACATGAGTCATCAGCAGGGAATCACCCATCTTTCTCTGCTACCCAGTTGTGTTATTTTTAGGTCAGCATAGGAATTTCTTTGCTCATGAGAGCCACATTAATTCTGCAAATAACTTTAAGAGAGAAAGGAGAATAATAACAACAGAGATAGAAAAATACACGGTACTGACTGGGAATTTCAGTGGGAGGAGTTAGACAACTTCATAACTTAATTGTGTATTAATGACTTCTGTCTCAGGATATGTTTCATTCTTTTTGTTTGTTTTCCTTGCTTCTGTTTGTGGAAGTTGCTAAAGAGCACAGACAGGAAAGGAACAAAGTGGTACCAAGCTTTTTATTTTTGATAAGGCCTAGAAATTTAAGACTGTTTTTATTTGTTAACATCCACAATATGGGCAACTTTGTATTAGTGAGCTACATGGGTGAAAACTTCAGGTTTTAGTCTGTGTGGTTTCAGAAGTACAAGCAGAACAATGGTAAATGTCACTTGCTCACCAGCAGTCTCGGGTAATGCAGAGAGCATAGTGTTTTGTTTAATTTCTTGGTAACATAACAGTAAATACAAATATTTGGCATTTTCGTCTTGACTACTGAAATATAAAATCTAGAAGGATTTAGTGGTTGTCTGCCTTACTCTTAATCAAAATCAAGACTGATTAATTTTGCTAAAAATTTGGCTCTGTGTTTCCTTTCTAAAATGTCTTTCCATTTCTTAAAGAAGGACAGCTATTTCCTCTGCAGACAAATTGGAGTTGTCTCAAAGGAGAGTGTAATGCAAGGTAACAGGCACTGCTTATGTAAACTTTCCTTGCAGAGGTGCCACTTACGAAGTGTAGCAAATCCTGCCTTGCCCCCTTGAATAAACAAGTTTTGCAAAGCACTGACTATTTCTTAAAGCCTGTTAAAATGATTTTATATCCTAATTAGCATTACAGATTTCAAGAATATGAAATTATTTTAGAAGAAAGCTTTTTAATGGTGTGTTTTTACACAAAGATGCATACACTTGTGTGCATTAAGAAAATTTTAAAAAGAAAGAAAAGGTGCACTGGTGTAGTAATAATTAATCAGACCTGCCTGGTGTGATACATGGCCCAAACACCAGGGGCAGCCTGGTTGTTGCGTTGTTATATTTGGAGTTCTGTTTCCTTACCTGCTTGTTTTTTATACCTCTGCCAGTGAGCCAGAGCCTTAGTATTATATTTGCATGTTACAGATATGAGCAAGTCCAAAACATAAAGGCAATTGAGAATTAAAGTAATTTTAAAGGGGCCTTAGCTGCTAAAAACATTTTTTTCCTTTCTACCTAAAATTTAATCTCTATACTTGGAACTGAACAGCTTTTTTCTCCTTACTCTGTAATCATATTCATAGAAAAATTGAAGACTGTGGCCAAGGCTAGCAATCACACGATAACACAGCAGCTTTTATTAGATACATCTGGAAACTTACCTTGCAAGTAGAGTGCTTTAATTTCTGCACAGGTGTTGAGCCACTGCTTGGCCTGTGGTGCTGACAACCTCAGAACCTGTTCCCATCACTGTTCTCTGCAGCCATGCCATCCATGTTTGACTTGGAACTAACTGTACATGAGCAGACTTGGGAAATTTTAAGGAGAGGGAGGCCTCTCTGTTGGTTTTTTTTGTTTTGTTTTGTTTTGGTGGGGTTTTTTTGTATGTTTGGGGTTTTTTTTGTTGTAGTTTGGTTTGTTTGGTTTTGTTGGTTTTTTTTTTTTTTTTTTATGTTCATCTTGAGCAAACTATTACCATATGTTTCAGATGCTTTATTTGATGTGCTGGTCTTTTCAGACTTCCCACAATTACTAATTTTTTTTAAAGCAGTTTAAGCAAGATGAAAAAATGTTCATATCACCTAGGATTCCTTTCTCTTTTCCTTCTTAAACTGTGGATCTAGGTTTAAAAGTACTGTAGACAGTGACACTACTCAAAGATAGAAAATAGTACTGATGACAAAACAGAGAAATTAATAGTTCCACTTCCTTAAAAAAACCCTAATGCTTCCAGTTAATGCACTGTTAGGCATGGCAGCTTACTCCATTTTAAATTAACCTAAGACTTAGTCAGTGCAGTGATGCTTGCCTTAACTAGTTAGGTTTTGACACTTATTAGCTATAAGCTTTTCTTGGAGGTGCTAGGACTCCATACCTGGATCACAGAGGAAGGCAGGGCATCCACAGCTCCTTCCCATGTGGTTCTGTAAGCTGTGCCACCAGGGCAAGGTGCAGTGCATTTATATGCCCTGAAGAGCCTGCAGCTTGAGGTGACAGGCAGGATTTATGAGGATGTTTCTTTTTTCAGCCAGGTGCTTCTTTCTGACCTAATGAAAAAAGAGCTTAATCTTTGTCCCACATTCTTTTTTTGTTTGCTGCTTCTTCACTCACAGCAAGGAAAATAAAAGATAAGGAAGAAAGAGAAAAAAAACACGCTCAAAAAAAGGGAAAGCTTATATTCCTTTTATAAGATATATTACTTAGGTTTGGGGGAGGGGTGGTGGTTCCCTTTGCATGGAAAACACCATTTTTAACTTGCAAAATTTTACTGTCCTGAGGCTAGCAGTTGATACAGGTGTACTGTGAAGGACTTTCACATGGGTGTTTGCTCTGAAAGATTAACTCTCAAGTGCAGCTTTTGATGGGACACCCAAATAAAGTAGCGCTGAAAATCAGCGTGTTGCAAGAGGGAGGCGAGGAGGAGTGCAAGATGAATAAGGCGCACCTCCCTGCTCTGTGGGATGTGTGGCTGCTTGACAAGGATCACTGGCTCCTGCTCAGCCCAGATCCTGGGGGTACAGTGCCAGGTGTCAGTGCTCCCAGTAGCTCTGTGGTGCCATCACTGGTAGCTGCACCTGCCCTGTCACACACAAGGGGATACAGCTGCTGCACTGGGTTCCTGGGCCCAGGACAGGCCAGGCACATTGGGACCCCAGAGATGCTTCAGGACGCCCTGAGGTCAGGGTCTGTGTCCCTGCAATGCTTCCAGTGGTGCAGGAGAATTGTTTCCAAACCCTCCTTGTTTGTATATTGACATACCAGGAGGAACATGTCAGAAGCACTGCTTGTTTTCATGCAAGGTATTTTCATCACCTCTAAAAGCAATTAATTTCAGTAGCCTGCAAGTTCTTCAGGTGACTACTCATAATTTTTTAATGCTCTTTGGCCCCCAGTGGTTTTGGTGGTTGTGTTTTTGTCTTCACTGAAGATGAAAGCTTTGCATCACAGAATAGGTGCTGCCAAGTGAGCTGGTGGAGAGCCGTGGATACTGATGCTGAAGAAGTACTATGTGTTGGCCATCCCACCCCACCCCCCGAGATTGTTGTCACACTTGGCATACCTCTTTAAGTAAACATTTGCTTTGTAAATGGCATTGGTTTGGTATTTAATGGAATGCAGGAACTATGTCAGCAGTAATTATACAGGTAGGATGCAAGTGAATTGACAGGAGAGTTAAAACAGTTTAAACCTTCAGTGCATATTTATGTCCAAGCTTTCTGGGTACTGTGATAACAATGGCCATGTTATATACACTTCACACTTGCTTCTTTCACCACTCAGGGACTATGAGGCCAGTTGCTTTGTGGGTGACTTAGTTATCTTTTCGTTTTCAGAGAATAAAAAAATGGCTGTGGGAGTTTATGTAGTGATAAAATGCACAACAATGGGAGTTTGTTAGGGACAGGGCAGGGAGGGGGTGGTTTCAGGATTTTGTCAGAAGCCATTTCTAATTGCAGGATGTTTTTTTAATGACTAGGCACATGTCCTTTTCCTTGATGTAGAGAGCAAAGGCAGTATGGGGAAAACCAAGGCCACAGGCAGATGTGAAAAACTCCTAGTGCATATAACATTCTCAGTGACAAAATCTGACTGCCTCATACCCACTGGTGTTTTGCTTCTGGGAAACCCATGTTTTGGCTGGGAGCTGGACCTATAACCACAAGGAACTTGAGGTTGAGTGAAACTGTGTGTCACTTACTGAATGCAGACTGGACATGACCTGTCATGCTGCAGAGCTCACATACCAAATATTTAAAAGGCAATAGGCTTTGTTGACATGTTGACCAAATGTTGCTGCATAGCCCTTCCTGCCTGCAGCATAGCTTTGATTGTTTAATGCAGTGTTTTATGTGAGAAGCCCTTGTTTAGCTGAATTTGGGATTTGAGAACTTAAGAAAAACAAGAAATCACAGCAATAAAGTGTGGGTAGGAAAAGACAGTACTTCTGCATTTTTCTTCAGGGCAAACTGGCTGTGAAGGGGGTCCAAAAGTGTCAGAAGTGTTGAACTTGTTTCAGGTCTTCCTCCTCTGAACGTTTCTCCCATTCAAGGAGCACTAGTTTTCCTTTTCAAACAGTCTATTTCTCATAACAGCTTTAAAAAATACCAGTGAAAGTTTTAAGGAAAAGCAATGTGATGATGACTGACACACAGATATTAGAGTAGATGCAGCAGTAAGTTTTAAGTAGTGGATATGAAAGGTGCTGCTTTTACATTTGCTTTCTATTTAGGTCAGATTTAGCCTCTCCTTGTCACTGATTTTTTTAAAATGTTGTTTATTTTAACAGGATTTTTCAGTAAAAATAAAATGGTGTAAGGCCATTGAAATATTTTTTGTTGGACAATGTAAATATTTTCAGAATGTGTTATCTCAGCTGCCATTCTCTGGTCTGCCCATGTGAGATTGTCAGTTCTCGCATTCTTTAAACTTCCAGTGGACTTACTAGCCAGAAACTGGTAGAAAGTGACTGTGACCAAAATGGCCTTTTGTGGTGATACACTGTGGCTTTATTTTGCATTTAACAAGTTCTTGGTATCATGGGGTGAGAGGAAAGAGGATGTCCCAGTGCAAGAAGAATGCTAGTTCTTAAGCTTGCAGCAGTCAGTAGGTAATTTCTGTTTCATTCCTCTCCTTTCCAGGTGTGACATCTGTTGTATCACCTTTCGTACTCATCGGGGCCTACTGCGCCACAATGCAGTTATCCACAAGCAGCTTCCCAGAGATCCCATGGGAAAGCCTTTCATTCAGAACAACCCTTCAATTCCAGCAGGCTTCCACGACTTGGGATTCACGGACTTCTCCTGTAGGAAGTTCCCCCGCATTTCTCAGGTACTCTCTGTTCTCGGTAGATTTAGGTGCCAGCTGCTACAGTGCTTATCTGATGAGGTCATTGAAAGATTCATCCTGCATGTAGAATATTTTATGGAAGGTACATCACCACTGTTCATGTAGGCTTTAAACACTTCATGCCTCTCCCTTTTCTTTTTTCATCTAAAGAATATTGACACTGGGTAATGTGCCAGTAACATTACAGTTATCCACTGTAATGGCTTTTTCACCCTTACAGTGGATAGCTACCAGTGTGAAGATGTATAAAAAATTCTGAAGGAAAACTTTGATCATATTAGATCCTTACCCGTTTGAGCATACCCAAAAAATCCTACATCTGAAATCAACAGGGAGTACACATGGTAAGGAAGACATTATTTATTTTAGTTTACTCTGACAAGGATGTAGTTGGGATATGAAAGTTTTTAATACAAAAAACTTTGAGCAGTCGCCTTACTAACTAAAGAGTGACATCTTCAGTGATTCCTTCACAAAACACTCCACAATGTTGGTCATGTAAAGTTTGAAGGACAGTGGATGGGGAAAGTCAGGGAGGTAGTCTGTAAATATTTTTCTGAGAGCCATAAACATTTCTGTTGGATGATATGATTCCTCCTGCGGTCAAATCTTGCCTATCCTAGTTTGGGTCTGGATGAAGCTGCATTATCTATTAGAAAATCAACAGCACAATCCACCAGGACCATGCTTAGTTTCTGCACTTTTCTTACTCTTCCGGGGTTAAAATATTGATTTCCAACTCTTCTGACTGCAAAGTGGTAGACTTGAAATTTGCTGCTGGACCAGGGGAGCATGTAGGTCTTTCTGTCAGTCTGTTACAGTTTTTGTATAAAACTTAAAATATCAAAAGAAAGAACTTTTTAAACAAAATTTATTTCTTTTGTAATTAATGACAGACATTTAAAGTTATTAAGGGATTTGAATGTTGGTATTTTCCTTTTGTAATAATTTTGCTTGCACTGTGAGAGAAGTTTTATAAAGTATTTAAAGTCTGTAAAGATCTTGCCAGCCCTCTACTAGTATTTTTCTTGGGAGAATAAATGTAATCAGACTTCCCTAACCAAAAACCACTCTGCTTTAAGCTCTGAGTTTCATTGATCTGCTTTTGGGGGATTTTATTTTGATTGGTTTACATTGGTTTAGCTTCTTGGATGCCTTTTTTTTTTTCTTTTTTTTTTCTTTTTTTTTTCTTTTTTTTTTCTTTTTTCTTTTCTTTTCTTTGCTCCTGGTTTCTTTGTAGTAGAGCTAAATGAGATAGTCTACTGCCTGGTTCCTTGCTGTATAGTATGCTGAGGCTCCTGTCCTGTCAATGACACAAGAGAAGTTTCTAATAGGGAAATTTAGGATGGAAAAGAATTTGAGAGCCTGAATAGCCTTCTGAAGGAGGTTACTTTTGTAGAAGGGAACTTGTGGAGAATCAGCTCCTAATTCAGATACACCCCTTAGGAGACTAAAGGCTGTGAAGTGGGAATATCTTCATGCCGGGTAGGGGAGGGCTGCTCTAAACCTCTTAACTTAGTCAGTGGAAGAGAGAGTGAACTGTTTGTGTTTTGCAGCAGCTTGTGATGCCTTTGCAGTTTGAGATTCCTACTCTAAATATTTTTGCATGTCTTGCAGGTCTGGTGTGAAACAAATTTGCGAAGGTGCATCAGTGACTTCCATCGATTCATTTGCGAGATGTGTAACAAGGCATTCCCCATGCTTTCGGCACTCAAACTGCACACAGAAACTCACGTGGTGGATCAGGGAAAAGACAAGCACAAGCCACAGTCCACAACCCCACCCGGTGAGAGCCCAGACCAGAAAGTCTTCATGGCATCCTTGGGCCTACAGTACACCAAAGACATCAAGCCTGTCAAGCAGGAGGACAATACACAAGACGAGGTCCAAGAAATGCGGCTCAGAGCTCTGAAGAGTAACCTACCTCAGGAACCTGGCAGCACCAGTCTGCTCAGCCTCTCTCCTCTGGAAGCTGCCTCCATGGGAGGGTCATTTTCAGTCCTTCCCCCTACAAAAGAAAACATAAAGCTTCTCTCGCTGCAGCCTTTCCAGAAGGGTTTTATTATCCAGCCTGACAGCAGTATTGTGGTGAAACCCATCTCCAATGAGTCTGCCATTGAGCTGGCAGATATTCAGCAGATCTTGAAGATGGCTTCTTCTGCTCCTCCTCAAATCAGTCTTCCTCCACTTTCTAAGGCACCTTCTGTCCCCGTGCAGTCTATTTTCAAGCATATGCCACCACTGAAGCCAAAGCCTTTGGTAACACCCCGAACAGTTGTCGCAACCTCTACACCTCCTCCTCTTATCAGTGCCCAGCAAGCCTCCCCTGGCTGCATCAGCCCAAGCCTCCCACCTCCCCCTCTGAGGCTGATCAAGAACTCAGTGGAATCTCCCTCTAATTCTCATCTACCCCAGCCAGGAGCCAAATCAAGTCCTTCCTCACAGTTGCTCCTCCAACCCAAAGTAGAGCCATTAACTCAGCACGAAATGAAGACACAGCTGGAGCAGGACAGCATCATTGAAGCTCTCCTGCCTCTAAGTATGGAAGCCAAGATCAAACAAGAAGTCACAGAAGGAGAACTCAAAGCCATCATTGCAGGGGCAGCAAACAAGAAGACCCCAACCATGAGGAAAGTTTTGTACCCCTGCCGTTTCTGTGACCAGGTGTTTGCCTTCTCTGGTGTCCTGAGAGCTCACATCCGTTCTCACTTAGGTATTTCCCCATATCAGTGCAACATCTGTGACTACATCGCGGCTGACAAGGCAGCGCTGATCCGGCACCTGCGGACGCACAGCGGCGAGCGGCCTTACATCTGTAAAATCTGCCACTACCCCTTCACAGTGAAAGCCAATTGTGAGAGGCACCTGCGAAAGAAGCACCTCAAAACAACCAGGAAAGATATCGAGAAGAACATTGAATATGTCACCAGCAATGCTGCAGAGATGGTGGATGCCTTCTGCTCACCAGACACGGTGTGCAAGCTGTGTGGAGAGGACCTGAAGCACTACCGGGCCCTCCGCATTCACATGAGGACGCACAGCGGCTGCCAGAAGAAGAAGCCATTCGAGTGCAAGGAGTGTGGCACGGCCTTTTCGGCCAAGAGGAATTGCATTCACCACATCCTCAAGCAGCACTTGCATGTGCAGGAAAAGGAGATCGAGAATTACATCTTAATGGTGGACTGCAGTGCCCAGGAAAGCCAGACAGACCCTTCTTTATTGGAGGACAGCACTTACATGGACCACAAGCCCATGACGCCTTTCCTGGAGCCACAGAACGGCTTCTTGCTGGGAACATCATCTCACGTTTCCATCAAACGTGAACCTGTGGGCAACTTCCCCATGGATTTTGATGAGCCATTGGATTTCTCTCAGAAGAGCAAAAGCCTGAGTGCTGTGCAGGTGAAGCAGGAGAACCTGTTTGGTTCATCTCTGTCCCTTTATGACTGTTCCATGGAGCCTATTGACCTGTCCATCCCCAAAATCCTGAAGAAGGATAAAGATGATGTCCCCTGCGAAGCCAGGAATCAAGAGCTGGCTGCCTCTGGGAACAGTGATAAAGCCTATAACTGTCTCCAGTGTCCTTTGGTTTTTGGTGCCAATGGGAACTCAGAAACAAACCGGGGTGTCAGACATCCCCAGCCACTGAAAGGTTCGTTGCATTTGACTGTCCCGATCATTTCCCCAGCTCTCCCTGGCAATGCTGCCTTGCTGAGACCCCTGAGGCCTAAACCACCACCACCTCTCTTGCCAAAGCCTTCAGTAACTAAAGAGCTGCCACCATTGGCTTCCATTGCACAGATCATTTCATCTGTGTCTTCTGCTCCCACTTTGCTGAAAACGGAGGCTGCAGACGCCAGTCCCAAGGCAGTGAGCAGCTCCGCTGGGTGTGACAAATCAGGGAATGCCAAAGCTAAAGTGACAATCGTGAGCACCATTCAGAAAGACTCCAGCCTGCCCAGTGACCTGTCTCAGGCTTGTGATCCAGAGCAGTCTCCCGTTGCTGATGCTGGGTTGACTAAGAAAAGAGGTAGAAAGAAAGGAACAAAAAATAAGCCCAAACTTATCAGTAGTGTGGATCTGGAGTCAAGTGGGGAATTTGCTAGCATAGAGAAGATGCTGGCTACCACAGACACTAACAAATTTAGCCCATTTCTGCAGTCCACTGACAATTTCAAGGAAGAAAGTGGCAGAAATGGAACAAGTGAGGATGAGAAGGAAACTGCCAAGGATAAGCTGCTGAGAGGGAAGAGGAACACTTACTCAGACTGCCTGCAAAATATCCCCTGTCCTTACTGTCCTCAAGTCTTTCCATGGGCGAGTGCCCTGCAGCGGCACATGCTCAGTCACACAGGTAAGAGTGCTCTGTGCTCACAGTAGGTTGTAGCTCCTGAGGTTGTTCCCCATGGAAGGGCCTCTCTGTGGAGGAATCTTCCTTTCTCTGATGTCTGAATTGTATTTTCCTTTATTATTTTGCTAATCCCTAGCTGATGCTGTTGCACAGTGGTGGTGGTAGATTTTTCAGAAATGGAATAATCTCCGTGTCTTTGAGTATCAGAGGGTAAATAAAACCATTAATAAGCATTTGATTTCAGTGGCATAATTTAGTGTAGCTGGAAAGAGGCTCAGGTTTCAGTTGTTTTGTTATTATTTTCTTGTCTTGAAGGGGAGTATGTTGAGTATTTAATTGTGCCTTACGTGGTTTATTTTTCTGCTTCTGATGGCTGTTTGTTGGCATCAGTAATGATAAAAAAGATCTCTAAAAATGAGAGACAATAGGTGTAGAACTGTGGCAGGAAAATAAAATAATATAGTGCTTAGCATTTTTTTTTTCCTTGTGGTGGCTTTTATTTAACAGATCAAAGGAAGATGTGAGAAACTGCTCATCCTGAGCATTACATAATAGCCTGCCTCTAGGAAAAGTTTCTCCTCAGAGATAGACAACTAAAGGTGGGCACATGCCCTAAGGTGTGGAGATGTGTATGGAATCTCTAGCATTGTGCTGCTGTGTAAGTAACCTCAGACCTGGTGTAAACAAAAGGAGGAATTGGGTAGGGAGATTTATTCTAGGTCTGGGGTTATTTTTTGTTCTTCACTATAAAGGAAATACTGCATTGAATGCTGTGCTGATTTGAAGTTCCCTCATTCTTCCACCCACACTGCAATAAAGTAATTAGTAGATTCTCATCCTGCTCTGGAGGGAGAGGGCAAAGCTCTACTTGCTGTTGTGCCCTTCAAAGTCAGTCACAGTTGTTGATACTATTTACTTCATTATGCATCTCAGCTCCTGGCATAAAGAATAAAAATTAGGGATGTTTATAAGAAACATAGAGGATTTGAGTATGGCCTTATAAAAGTTAGCACTTTTTTTGCTGCTTTTTTTTTTAAGAAAATGAGGTTTCCTGAAATGACTGTGGTAAAGAGGGAAACCTGAAGAGGTAAAAGAGGTTAGCTAAGGGGTTTAAAGGGAATCTGAGCTGTGGAGCAGTCCCTATTACAGTTTGCTTTGGGTGACACAAGGACATTACTTGAAAGATATCAGTGCAACAGTGAGGCTATTGTTTTCTGGTCCACAGAGACCAAATTATTTCATCTTATTAAGCATACAGTTTACTTTGTGGTGAAGGAGAACGCTTTACTCATATCTCAATTGTTTTCCAACACCCTGGTCTCCAAAAAAAATACATAGTTACTGAAGAACTGTCCATGAGACAGAAGACAATGGAGAGGCTTTTCCCAGACTAAGAGGTTTGACCTGCTTATTGATGGCAGACTTCCAAGGTAGCAGCACTGGTGTAAACCCTTAATGAAGACAGGAAAATTCACTCAGCCATGAATTATACTGGTAAAACTTGTCTCCCTTACGACCACCAGGCTTGGAAGGGGGCACTGTCCTTTTAGAAAGCCTGTGCTGCAATCCCCACGAGGAGAGCAAGCAACTGTGGCCATAACAGGACTAAATCCTCACCACAGATACAGAATTTTGGTGATACTACAGCAGTGGCAGTAATCCACATTCCAGCAGTGATCTGGACTATCTGGCACTGATAATACTGAGCTCTTTTCTAATCATCATCTTGGTGTTGAGAGAGACTTATTGCTGGAGGACCACCCCACACCAAGTTTTGGCTGGCCTTGGGGCATCTGCCTTCAGATGGCATGAGTGTTTTCCTTCTAAACTGGTAGTTTCCAGCAGCTCCCCTGTGGCAGCAGTGTCCATGGGGCCTGCTGGAGGGGAGGGGCAAAGCTAAGCTGGGAAGGTGGAGGAAATTTTGGCCAGGGAGGTGGTGCCAAAGCAGGCCTCAGGATTGCATTCAGGTGGAGCAAGCCCTGTGTTTTTGTGGTGGGTGTCAGGTGTTGGTGGCATGCAGGGAGTTTGGCAGCTCTGTGATAGATGCAGCAGTTTGTTGGCTTTATTTCTAGATGGGCAAACTGGTTTTCTTGTGGAGAAATTGACAGTGTTGTAGTACTGCACAGTGTTCCTATCCCCACGTATTGCACAGGCAGATAACTTGTGACTTGTCAGATAGCTCTGTTTTTTAAAATTAGTTAAGAAAAAAATCTATTAGCTAATCTTTGTAAAGAGAAAAAGAGAACTTTATTATTGTCTGTGTTTGATGGCTGCTCCCTGACCTGGGTAGAGAAAGGATGAACAAGCTAACCTGAATGGAATAGATGAAATTCCCAGTGATCTGCTTCCAAACTGCATATGTTGGATATGTGATCCATAGGCAATCACAGCAGGCAAGCTGACTGTTTAACACTGCTACAAAAAAAAACCCTAACCCCAAAGCAGTTGTTTGATCTAAAAAGCAGGACCTAGCTCTTCTGTGTCAGTTTGGAGAAAAGTTGTTATGGAGGTAATTCATGTAAGTGGTCTAAGTTAGGATGAGGAAAAGGTGTATCATTCTGAGCATTTAAGTGCAATCTGTATATTATGAGTTTTGAACTGCTGTATCCATACAGATGTAAGAAGGTTTTTGCAAGTCTGTCATTCATGTTCAATAAAATTTCAACACAGAGGCCACCTTCCATGTGGTGTCAAGATCCTATTTCTCCTTTGTGAAAGTACAAAAATGCACATGCTACCAGTGACCCACATCCCTCATGCAACCAGAGGTGTCTCTCAGGGAAGCTTTTGTCCTGCTGAACCTTGCCTCAACACAACTGTGTGTTTGGTGGGTTTTTTTTTTTTTTTTAATTCATAAACATTTCCATGAAGAAGCATACACCTTCCTCAGTGGCTTTTTATTTTAATGGTGAGCTCACAAGTGGGACACTGGGAATTTGGCATAGCTTGGTTTTATACAGTGCCTAATGCAGTAGCTGTGTTTTGTTTGAACATGCTCGAGCACTTGGTTTTAATACTTTCTTTCTTTTGATGTCTTTAATGTATAATTTACTTTCCTATGTTCGACACAGTTTGCTGCTTTTTTTTTTTTTTTAATTCTCAGAATTGTGACTAAGATGTGCCCTGCAGGTGATGCAGTTGGTTTTGCTCCTTTTTATAGGATGCAGATCAGACTAGGTACGGTATAAAATTACAGTAATGGTTGTTTTTAACCACCAGTTTGTTATAGATAACCTAATCTGTTTGCAAAGAATCACTTGAGAATATTTTCTGAGGGTTACTGGCAGGTCTTATTGGCCCAAGATTAAATTTTGTAAAAAGCGAGATTTAATGGCAGAGGGGGTTTTTTGATTTTGTTTTGTTTTGCTGCAACAACAGGAACAAACCATACAAAGAAATATCTATAAACAAAATAAAGGAATAAATAAATAGAAAACTCTTACATCTAGCCCATGAACTTCAGTGTTTCCTATTGATTGGAGGTCACAAGTCACCAAAAAAAAAGGACTTTGAGGCAGTTTTAGTCTTTGCTTTTATGATTTAAATCAAAGTAAAATTGTAAACATCTTTATTTTGCAACATTTGTAATTACCATGGTGAATAACATGTTTCTGCTAGCAGTGGCAGGAGATACCTTGAGGACTGATCTTACATGCTTTGATTATTCAGGTGACCCTTTATACTGAAAAAGACATTCTTCAAAGAGCTGGCTACCATGAAATGTAGGCAGACTAGGCTAGTCCTGCTGTGCTGCTAAACAAAATTTACAGTCAGTCCCAAGTCAATATTTAGGCACAGATGTATTTTATTACAGGCCATGACTATTCGTATGGAAAAACTTAATAAAAAAATCAAATCACATTGACTTTTTAGGTTACCTTCCAGTGAGTGAATGTATTTTATCAGAAGAGCAGTTGCCTTTAAGGGACAAATACAGAAGGCAGAGAAAACTGCTTTTCCTGAAAATTCTGGTTTTGTGCCTTTAAAGGTGACATTTTTGGAAAGCACTGCAACTTCAGGTGGGAGGATTGGAGTTTGCACAGTAAGTGGAATTTTTGTTTGGGTTTTGAGACCCCCAGCTAGGACATCTGTGTGGAAAGAAGTATATTTTATCTGTTGCAAATATTGGTTTGTATGACAAATATTTGATTGATACAAAGATTTTAAGCGCTGAAAATATGAGAAAATTGTGACCTGAGATGCAGGTTGAGTTTCAAGTAATTAATCCTTAGCTAATCCTGTCATTGCATGCTTGAAAAGAAATGTGGAAAGGAATTGGGCTACCGTGAAGCAAAAGGATTTCTCCTTGACTTTGAAGTTTTGTATTTGCATTGTGAATGAAGCCAGATAGAAGTGCAAAAAACAGTGATATTTGTAGCCATAAATTTATGGGTGAATTAGCAGGCATCTAAAAGGAAAGAGTGACTTGAAAGCCTACAAAAAAGCAGTACCGTGATGCATCTAAAAAGTTGTGTTGACACTGGAAGAAAATGAAGAGAAAGAAGCAGCTCCTGAGATGTCTGTGAGATGCAGGGAGTCCCTGGTACGGGTTGAGATGTTAACTAGAACAGAGCCAACTTTCAGAAGATGAAAGTGAAAGAGATACCCACAATGTTGTATCAAAGAGGCTGCTGGCTGTGGCAGGGGGTGGGTGGTGTGCCTGTGTTTTCAGGGGTTTTGGGTGTGAGGTGGAAGGTGTGACAGGAGCTGATCTCCTTTTACAAGTAACTATCCTCTCAATCTCTTTCTTCATCACAAAGATGTCTTGCAGGATTGCCGTCCTCATTGCACTGCATGATCCTGGCTTTTCTTTCAACTTTTCCTGTGCTTAGTCCCTCCCCTGTTCTAGTCATTTAAATGAATTATAGACATAAAAAATTTCTCCTAAGGGAAAATAATTTACTGCTTATTCAACGTATGGGCCTTGATTCCACTGAAGTCAGTGGAGAGATGCCCTGTGGCTTTGATGGAAATTGTGTCCAATTCACATAGGTGATAGGCATTTCCAGAGAGAGCCTGCTGTTGAGGAGCTTGCAGTCAGGATATTGTGGTTGATCACCAAGCAATAAGAGGCAAAGGAAGAAAACCAAGGAAGTTTCTTATAACAGAGCAGGATAAATTCATACATTTTATCTTGCGTCAGGCCAGAAGCCCCTTCCCCTGTCAGAAAGGTGGTGTCATTTCTACCAAATCTAGCAGAATTTCCACAAACCTGGAGTTGCCAGCTGCTACCTGTGGAGAAATGTGCTTATCCCCCAGCCTAAGGAAGAGGATGTTGGATCTTACAGTGGTACACGCAATTTTTCCCAGCTGTTCAGAACACCAAGGCCAAGTTTTACTTGGTTGGGCTGAACACTGCAGGCAAGCAAAGCATAAGAATGTGAGAAGTGCCCTTCCACATTGGAGCAGTGGTACTCTGGTCTCCACTGGTAGGAGGAGGATGTATTCTTTAGTGTGAGCATGTGGACACAGCCACTTTCTCTGGTCTGTTGCTCTTAAAGCTCTGTCAGCATCCACAACTGCTTCCTTAGGGTTGCGTGTTTGGAGATGCATCCCTGCCCACTGCCCTTACAACCTGTTTATGGAGCTGCTGTCTGCAGGTCCTTCCAGTTGTTTTCTGAGCCTGCTGATGCAGTCTGATTTTAATTTGGCTGCTGCTGCAGGCCATGTCAGTGATCCTGGAGAGACATCAGCAATGGCTTTGAGTCCTCCTGCCTGGATGTACCTGCCAGTACTGTAGTCAGCATCACAAAGGTACAGTTTAGATTGTTTTACCTTGTGTTAATCTGCACTGAAGCTCACCTGCCATCATACTGCCCCCTCTGTCTTGTCAGTAGTGAAAGAGGTTGGCTGTCAGATCATGCTAGGCTCCGTTGTAGGCAGGTGAGTGGCATTCAGCCAGAATGGAGGAGCTGACACAAAACCGAGGGTGAGCACAGTCACTCTGTGCTGACCAAATGGGATGGGTGCAAGAAGGAAGCTCAGCAGATGGTGGTACATGTCCCTTGCCTGAAAACTGCTTGCACAAGGGAGCTGTTGCTCTAAGTTATTCACACCTCCAGTACAGACAGCGTCACTTTGTGTCACTTTGAGCTGGTTTCATGGGAAAATTGTTGGAAGTAACAAACTTGAAAGCAACAAGAAGTTGGCTCTGCACGTCAGGGTAGTTAAAATTACAAATGAGTTATTACTCTCAACCTCAGGGTAGCTGCTGATCAGATTGCACAGAGTGTGCACAGGATTTTTCTCTTACATCCCCATGCACCAGTTTGTTTGGGAAAGTCTGCTGTCTTGCCAGCCTCTCTCATCCTTTCTGCTTCTTTTAATACAGCAGGTTGCCTTGCAGTGATCCAAATGTGGTAATACAGGTCTCAGTACTAGTCTGGCTTTGCAATCTGCCGTGCTGGGGACCTGTTATGACATGGTTTGATCTTGCCTATCATGAAGAGACTAAGTTGCTTCGTTACCATGCTAACAGCCTGTAACTTCAGAGGGCTGTAGCATGGTGTCTGCAGTGTCACGTGGGCCCATCCTGCCTATGCAGACAACAGATGGCTACAGCCTGAGAGAGAAAGACTCGTGTTATGACATGATCCCCTCCAAGAACAAAAGTCTGCAGGAAGGGCTCTGAAAGTGCTCACCTCTGACAATTTTCCTGGCAGAATAAAACTGAAATGTTCTACTTGAGTCGACTGAAGACTTTCTTTATAGTCAGAGGGGTCCTAAAGCAGCTCAGCTCTTTGGTGGTGTGGGGAGGCAAGCATTTCTAAAGCTGCTAGACGAGCACTGGTGCAGCACGTAGGGTGGGTAGGACTTGGGTGCAAGGTAGATGTTCTCAGCAGCCAGTGCTGGGCTGGTCAGAGTGGTTCGACCTGCCCCCGGCAGACAGGGCCTTGGGCCATGGTTGGATAACACAAAGCACTTATTGGCAGTACTGGCTCGACCTGTTCCCAACTGTTCATCCCTGCAGCTGTAGCTGACCCAGCTGCCCAAAAAAATTTAAAGGGCAAGGGGAGGGACTGGTAGTCATGAGATCAGTTCCCGGATCTGGCTGGCAGAACAGCCCTAAAGGAGCAAGCACATGGATGGAGCTGAGGTGTGGAGCTAGCATCATCTTCTGGGAGGCACTGGGGATAGATGCTGTTGAAATTGGCTTTGTTGTCAGTGCTTTGTGTCTTCAAATAGCAGCTTTAGGCATCGAGGAGGGAGCCCAGTTCTGATAGTGCACACAGTTATAGTTACCACATGCACTTTATAGCACAGCTTAGCGTTTATAACTGGCTTCACCAGGCAGTGGTTAATCTCAGTTCAGAATCATTCAACAGCTTTGGACTTGTGGTCTCCCTCCATTGTCCAAGAAAAAGGAATTTCCAAATCTGTGGAAGTAAACTAAGAATTTGAAACCATGCTAAGTTTAAAATGAGGTGGTTTCTTTGGGTGGGTAAGCAGCATGCTCAGGGCTCACATGCAGAGTCCTTGTGAAGGCTGTCCTTGGAAGTGAGTGGTCATCTGGATTTCACTGTATGCCAGAAGGAAAGGGAATGAAGGGAGATGCTTGGATGGTGTTTGGTCAGCCATAAATGAAGCAAAACTTTAGGATGAGGTGTAAGACAGGAAGTGCAATTCAATAGAGTGTCAATGGGAACAAGTTTATAGAGGGTTTCTTTTGGTCTTGTTTTAAACCAAAACAAAAACAGGATGGTGGTTTAGAGCAGGATTTAGAGATGAGGAGGCTGTGTAAGTGATGGGGCTTGCTCATACCTTTGCTACATGGGGAGGAAGAGAATGGCCTAAAGTGCCTGAAGCAAACTGAGGGCATTTCCCCCAGCTCACAGCAGTCAGACCAGCAGAGAGCTGTCCCGGCAGAGAGGCATACAAGGAAAATGTGGAGCAGCTTAATTAACTGCCCACTTTCGTCATGTTAAAGCAGCCCTGCCTTAGTCTCCTTAGGGCTGTCTTAATGCTCCCCTCTTGCAATAAAATACAGTTGACAGAGATGTAGGATAGGAATGGGGTAAGGGATTATCTCTTACATAATGGAGAAAGAGAACTTAATAAGGAAAGATCCCTTTCGTAAAGAGACTTGCCCCTGATGTGAGAGGGTTGAACACAACTGCTCTGTGTTAACTAGACAAATATTTACAAAGTATACTCAACAGTGAATTTTCTGATTAGCATTTAGCAGAATTCATCTTTGCTCTAGATATCTGCACACTGTGATCCCTCCAGAAATCATGTGAGCCCTGGGTATAGTGGGGGACTTTTTCCAAACTGTTCTAGCTGTCTGTACCTCTGAACTACATTTGTGGGTATTTCTTAGAGGACAAAGGGCTTGAAATCGTGTTTTTAGTGTCAGGCAAAGTTTAACAGCTGCTCTAGAGCCAGAGCTCAGGGTAAAGCAAGAGTCATTTGCTGCTGGGGTTAGCCTGAGTGCTAGAGCTGTTGTATGAGGGTACTGAGGAGACGATGTATAGCCTGCTGGCTGTATTGGCAGCTCTACATCAGACTGCCTTTCTGCTGAATGGTGCAATCCATCATAAGCTCATAGTGTGGGCTTTGCCCCTGCTACCTTAAATGCAGATATCCCCATGGTAGGTGCAGTCAGAGCTAATCCTGAAAACTTTTCATCATGACTTCAGCTGCTCTGTTAAAGGTACTGGGGAATCATAGTGTGTGTTAAAGACAGAAAGTGTTTTTTCCCAGAATTGTTTTTCTTTTTCCCTAGACATATTCAGTTCCATTTACTGTAAATAGTCCTTTTCTAGCTTGAATATTTTCATTTCACAAGGCATGAAGACACAGTCGAAGCTCTCTCAACCGTGTGAGGGATGATTAAATATTTAACTTGAGTGTTTGCAGGTGATGTAATGAAGGTGGCTGAATTTTATTATTTAGAATGTTTACAATAAAAATGGATGAAGATAACACCCAAAATTTTTCAAGTGGGTTCTCTGGGTTTAAAAGATGTTCTCCAGTTCATGAGTGGAAGTAGAAGCAGCATTGTGTGTGTGAGTCCAAAAAATCCCAAATTTACTAGAACTGCTACCACCTAGTGGTGGCTGCCTCTATTGTAAAATATAAAACAAGCTGGGGTTATTTCAGTTAATGTAGGGAAGATAGTAAATCATCAGCTCATCTGACTGATAATGCCAACTGCTTGTACAATATCCATTTCCAGTGGTCTGTTTACTCTAATTTTGAGGATTATTTATCGAATGGGTTTTCTAACTCTTCTCTTGGGATGTTAGGAATGTTTGTCAATAAACACTTGCTTTAGCACCAAAATGTTTTTCATTACCTCCTGTTTTGTCTACTAACTTTGAAGTGTCTCAAGCTCTACACTCTATTCCACCATAGTTCCAGGAAAAAATAAAACCATGTACAAAAAGAATCATGCCAGCAAGCTCCCCACATTGATCTGTATCTCCTCTTTCATCTGAAATTTTTCACATTTGGTGTCCCTCTTCATAATTTGTTTGCATATGTAGGGAAGCAGTTCCCTCCTCTTTCTTGCCACCAATAAAAGATGAAGTGGATTCTTCTCACTGGGCTGACAAAAGACAGCTACTTGATTTGTAAATAGACTTCAGCAAAGCAGTCTTGTCTTTCCACAGTTTGAAGGAAAAATTATTTTGGCTACATCTATATAGTGGTTTCTTTCATGCAAGCGGAATAGTTTTTGGATTCTCAGATGGCGTCCTTGAGGTTTAGCTTATGGAGAAGTTTTTTTTTTCCCAGGAGCTGACGAGGCAGCAGCTGAGTTACCAGTGGTTTTTTTGTCACCTTCCTCCCTATGTCCGTACATCCCTGCTCTTCTCCTCTTTCTTCCTTATTCTGCACATCTTTTTTGACTCTGGTGTCAGAATTGAGATCTTCAGATAGTGTCACCTTCTTCTCTTCATTTTGGGGGAGTGACACACTGGTTGCACACGACAAGGTGTAACGTGTGCTGCTCCCATGGTTGCTGAAGAAGTGGCAGTGGGTGGAAGCCTTGAGAAGTGGATTTCGCTGCTCTTGTCCTCTTGATTCACCAAGTGTAAATTCTGTGGGATAACAAGTGGACTGGAAAGCATTTTACAGCCTCAGTAAGTGAAAAATGGGAAAGGGGCAAAAGAAACAGCAGGCCTTTCCTGTGCATCCTGTTTCTTTCCCTGCCTGGAATCGAGTGACTGCTCTGCAACATAAATCAGCCAAATTCTGGAGATGGGAATTATCCATGTGAGAGGAGCTCTGTCTTGTTGGAGGGATGTTTGCCCAGATTTGAAGGCTCAGTCAAAATCCTCCTCCTTGTGTAAGATAGAAGCCTGCTGGAGCTGTGTGGCCAGCAGGGTTTCTGTTGCTACAGTGGGCATGTAAGAAGGCAGAAAACAGTAGTGCAGGCCAGGCCTAACCTCTGCTGGAGTGGATGAAGCAGCTGCCAGCACAAGACTACCCTTGCAGCCATTTCTCGCACTGCAGGAGAAGTCTCACACTGGACCTGGCCAATTGTCTTCACAACCATTGTGTTTACCACACACCTTCACAGCTTCCCTGCTGCTATTCCAGTTCATCAGAGGCAGAACTGGGCTGATTCTCGCCCATCCCCAATAACCAGGATTTGTGCAAAGCAGCTCACTTTTTTACCAGCTGCAGAACCAACTGCACAGGTTGGAGATAACCACAGAGCAGCTCAGCTAGTCAGGAACTGCTGCTTTATGTGAGGTACATGCATGAAGTTTCCTAAGGGGCCTGTGAAACTTCTTCTTGACAAGGAAAAGGGCAGGTGTGGTTTGTGCAGGGGAGAAGGAAGAGCGCTCCCCCAAGCATGTACATGTGTCAGCATATCTCTGGCTATGTCACCACCTGAGCTTTGAATGTTCCTTCAGGGCTGCCCGGCCCAGAGGAGCTTCAGAAGAGAAAGCCTCTGTACATTTGTGTTCCTAGGATCTGGAGTGGGCTTTGCCCTTTGTGAAGGCACATTGTTTAAACTTAAGGGTTTGTTTTTCTTTATGTAGACCTCATCTGTTTGCCTATGCCAGTACATCACTTACCTGTGGACCACCTATCCCTTGAAGTGTTTTTCTCTTGTGCACCAGAAAATGTAGTTGTAGGCCACACGTGCAAGAACAGAATAACAGCTTGGAAGAGGCCCAGGGCACAGAGGAGAGGAAAGAAGGAGATAGAATTCAAGTACAATTTACTGAAGAATGAGTATACTGAGAATATACTGAAGAATGAGTAAGAAAAATGATCTATTTTTCCAAATACTAGAAGCAGAAGAAGAAAAAGTTATGGAAAAATTGGAAAATCATGAATGATGTATGTCATTGAATGTTGAAGTTGGAACTTCTGTATTAAGAGACATAATGGTTTTGGCTTGCTCTTACCTTGAGTGCCACCCATGCACATTCTCCTCACTCACCTTGCTTCTGATGTTTCATGTTGAAAAACAGGAAAGAAATCTCCCTCTGCATCCACTGTTTTCTGTTTGGTCAATAAAGAGTTACAGAACATCGCTCTGGGTACGATTAAGAGGAGCTTTTTCCCATCTTGGTTTCCTTGTGCTCTTCACTCATCTCCATCCTAACAGAGCTCACATGGTTTCCTGCCCCTCTCCCTAATGAACCCCCGCTGTGCTGTGCTGTGCTGTGCTGTGCTGTGCTGTGCTGTGCTGTGCTGTGCTGTGCTGTGCTGGCAGCCTTTCTTCAGCCCAACACACATCCATCCCATCAGGGGAGCATTTCCTGACCTCACAGGGGATGAGACAGGGCAGCCCACGTCTGCTTTCAGATGTCCCCATCCTCACATTCTGTGGCCTTACACACAGATTAGGGCTTGCTTGCGTGTTCTAACGGGCAGATAATTAGATGAGCAATGAACTTTGTGTAATCCACTGTCTGTGTAAACAGATCTGTTCTGATTAAAAGGTGAGATTACTTTTTGTGATAGGTCACTTCTCCCCCTTAAACTCCCCCAAGAAAAAGCATACCAAGAATTGCACACTATTAAGTGATCATTCACTATCACCAGAAACACTGCTTCACTTTGACATTTGTTTAGTGGCCATTTATTATCACTAGCGAGAGGAGATGGGCCCAGTGCAAATCATGTTGCAAGACTACATTCAAACTAATATGTGCCTGAGAACCATCTTCTTATCTTCTGTTTTTACTCATTGCTTAGGGAAAAAGCCTGTAATAGAAAATCTGGGCAGTTTGGAGACAAGCACATGTTGTACTGTGTCAAACAGAGTGCTTGCACTGCTCTCCTAGAGTTTCTAAATCCCTGGAGTTACTCAGCAGCTATCGTTCTTGCAGATGAATGTTGAAATGCTGGCTGGGTTGTGGGCTCCTTTTGCTGCTTGCTGTCAATAGGCAGGAGGCGGGGTGCAGGACTTAAAGGAAAGTTTCAGCTTTCAGAAAGCACCACTTGCGAACTTCGTGTCCTGGAACAATTCCTGGGAAGTGGCACTGGGGATGCAGTTACATCAGCAGCAGCTTTGGCCTCCAGAGCCTGACCAGCTTATTTCCTATTTACTAATGCACTATTTGTGTGGAGCTTGGAAGGAGAACAGCTCCAGCCCTCTGTTCTCCTTAAGCACCTTACCTGTTTCAGTTTTTTGGACATTTGTTACATCTTTAGCAACATTAATGCTGCAGACAGGTAAGTAAGCAGAGGACACCATTAAGGACCACATCTTAGGTAATTTTTGTCTTCTTGTGAGGTAACTGTGAAACAGCAAAGCCTGTTACGTTTTGATTCCAAGTGGCATATCAAAGACTCAGGTGTGGACAAACTTACACATCTTCCACTTTCATGGTGTATACCCAATTTTTTAAGCTAACTTTTGTGTTACTGTCTGCACTAAGTATTCACATTTAGTTGTACCAGGTGGTTGCGTGAGGCCTTTACATTTCCTTGGAAAAACATTTCTTGCTACACAAAAATTAGTTTGATAAATATGCAGGTTGCATATTATTTCAGTCTGTGTTCATGTTTTTCATACACAAGTTTATTAGTAATACATCCATGTGCCTCTGGAATGGTCTATTTTTAATAGTGACCTCAGCTCTTCTTCGGTGTCTTGTGTTCTCTGGTTAAAAGTGATTATATTAAAAATTATTGCAGGAAGCTGCTGAGTTTGTGAGTCTGTTTTGGAAAAGAAAGCATTTTGTGAAAGAGTTTGTATCATCTTGTTAATTGGGTTCTGTGGTATTTTCATCTCTTTTCAGCTGTAAGTTGCTGGCCTAGGTCATAGACAAGAGAAATAGATGTTGGGATGCTTGATCAGAAACGATGCTCCTGGGTCCCTGTGCAGACTCACTGCTGGTAGTTGGGAATCCCACTGAAAGTTTCTCTGTGTTTCCTTGCAGAGAGCCAGGCGGATGCAGAGGCACTAGCTACAGGAAACAAAGCCTTGAACCTGAGCTGTGGGGAGAAGGAGCAGTCAGAGGAAATGACAGAGCTGCCAGAGAGTGAGCACGGCCCCAAGGAGGAGCAGAAGGCCGATTCCCTTCTGGCAGAAGAGGATGCTGAAGAAAAAGTGGATGGATATGAAGAGGGCCCTGAGGAAGATTCTGTAAGTAACAAAAGTCTTGACCTCAATTTTGCCAGCAAATTAATGGACTTCAAGCTGGCAGAGAGTGACCAGAGTGCAGGCAGCAGTTCTCAGACTGAAAGGAAACATGCCTGTGACATTTGTGGCAAAACCTTCAAGTTTGCTGGCACTCTTAGCCGTCACAAAAAGGCCCACATTCGTGAGGACAGAAAGGATGAAAGGAGCAGTGAGGATGAAAGCAAAAGCATTCAGGATGATGCAGGAGCTCCCTCGATGCATGACTCTGGTCTTGAGCAGGAAGAGTCTCCGTTGGACTTGAAGGTAGTGGAGTCTCCTGTGGACTTTGAGGCAACAGGAAAGGAGAATGAAGAGAGCGAAAGCATCTCTGAGGGGGAAGGCACAGAGAGAAAGTCCACTGAGAAGAGCAGTGATGACAAACCAAAGACTGATGGGGCTAAGAGTACTGCAAAAGCAGACAAAAGAAAGAAAGTCTGTACTGTGTGCAACAAGCGTTTCTGGTCTCTGCAAGATCTGACGCGACATATGCGGTCTCATACAGGTAAGAGGAGGCTTGAGGGCAGAACAGACCATGAGGTGTCCCACCAGACTGAGGTGTCTGCTCTGGAGGTGCACGGTTGCTGCCGGCACTTGAGGTTGGAGACACTGCTTTTAGTCCTAAAGGTATCTGCAAGGTGTCTTCTCTGCCCCAGTCCCCCATGCTGCATAAAAAGCCTATGGAGGGAGCAAGAATTGCAGCCACTGCTTTATTTTCAACTCCCAAACTCTTTTCCCCATGATTGCTTGAGAGTTCAGAGGTTAGGGCAAGTGTGGAGATCCCTGGGCATCTTCTGACTCCTTTCTTGCCATGCGTGTGTGGCTTTACTTCTTCCCAATATTTGACCAGCAGTGGAGAAACTGTATCAATGAGACCTCACCTCTGAGTCAAAGTTTAGAGAGAGAGAGAGAGAGAGAAAGAGTTTGGTTTTGTCTGATCATCTGAGCCTAATATGGGTAACATGCTGATGATGTGTGCGACCTGCTGCTTGGGTGCAAGGCAGAGATCCAGTGGTCACTTGGCAGGGAAGGTGGAACACTGGTAGTGAAACACTTGCCCAGTGACTTGACTGGGCAGTGGGATTGCTTTATGTGATAGGCAGATTGCAGCAGTGCCTTGCAAATGAGATGAAGCCATGAACCAGCTCAAAGGTGAATTAATCATTCATCCTTATTAATTATGTATTTTACCTGCCAGCAAGCTGCTCTGACATGGGAAACCTGGTCCATTTTGACATTTTGTGTCTTTTGAAGGTTCTCTCTGCTGAAGACAAGATCTTTGCCATTGACAAAATATTTGTGTTGTAATTTACAGTGATTTTTAGAAAACTACACCAGAGAGTAATGCCTGAATAGCTTCAACCCTTCTAAAACATAAATATTCACCTATTGAGCGCAAAACTGACCTGTTTTCTTCTGCCACTGAGCCACAAGTGAAACATGACAGGTCCCTTTCTAGAGCCTATTTTCATTCAAGTGCAGAAGCTTCAGGAAAATGCTGATATCCAAAGTACTGAGCTTTACCTCCATGGACCATGTGTGCCCATGGACATTTCCATACTCTCTGTTTTAATTGTTTTCATTGCCTGCTGGGTTATTGTGGGCTTTGTCAGTATGTTTTTTTCCTGTTTGTTTCTCTTTCTTATTTGACACTTGAAGGATGTTTTAACATAGAATAGGTGTGGAACAGGAACCTGGCACAGTGCTTTCTTCAAATTCATAAATGTAACTATGGCCTACCCCTACTGTCAGATACACATATTTTCAGCTGAGGAATTTGCACCAATGCTGTGGGTTGACTCTTCTCCTTGTCTCCTTCCCACTTGTTCAACTATATTGACAAAATACTGTCAGGTTGCACATTCCTTATATTTCAGTTTTAATGTGTGAGGTTTAGTAAAGATACCTGTAGGATTTTGGGATTTGTTTACTCAGAAGAGGAACATTTGGGACACACTGAAGTGTGCAAGAAACCTCTGCCTGCCTACTGCATGTCTCAGTCTGATGCTCATTGGCACAAGATGGTGTCTTGATGGAACTGCAGCACTGAAAAGTCTTTAAGAGGCACACTTGGAAAAGGAGGACAGGTTGGGGTGGGACTTTTGTTTCTTCAGGGCAGACAGCACCTTGGGGCAGTGTGCGTGGTTTGTATTTTGGGAGAATTTTGTCTGTGGGGTTGTGGTTGCTTTGTTTTCCAATGAGTTCTTGCTGAGGAAAGTATTCTCTCTCTCCACATGTGTCTGGGGCTGACCTGCATCAGGGAGTCCACGTAGTGGACTGATTTCATAAAGGTTTTTGAGTTCCAGAGATCGACTGTAAACTTTTTCCAGAAAAGTTGCTGACTAAATTAGGCAGGATGCTGGTGAGCACCTGGTGCTTACGGCCTTCCTCCCTCCTCAGTGCGGGCCTCGCCAAGCTCGTAGATACTTAGTTCAATGCTCCATTTGTGCCGTGGGCATTTACCTGTATTCCTGCTTGCACTCCATCAGCTAGTTTGCTAGTACAGAAGCAAATAATCTGCATAAATGTGATGTTCAATTTGTGAATTTCCAAAGTGCAAAGTGTTTCATGCTGCTTGAAACAAGAGGGAGGCGCATGTGTGACCTCACAGCTGACTTTGTGTTGTCATTCTCTTCCAGGTGAGCGACCTTACAAGTGTCAAACCTGCGAACGGACCTTCACTCTGAAGCACAGCCTGGTCCGTCACCAGCGCATCCACCAGAAAGTCAAAAATGCCCGAAACCATGGGAAGGAGAGCGACAAGGAGGAGACGCAGTCGCGGTGCGGAGAAGACAGCGAGAACGAGTCCAGCCACAGTGGCACCAACCCCATCTCCGAAAGCGAGTGCGACTCCGCGGGGGGCGTCGGTAGCCACTCGTCCCTGGCGGGGAGCCGGAGCGAGCCCCTGGCCGGCACGGTCACGGACTCCCCCTGCGGAGAGGAGAGGAGCGGCGCCTGCCTCGCCGAGCCCGCCAAGAGCGTGCAGAAACACGCGGCAAAGGACCAGGAACCGCGGGGCAGCTCCGAGCACGAGAGGCCCTCGGGTTTCATCCAAGACTTACTGGAGATGCACAACGCTCCGTCTCCCATGAATCACATCCTGGCCTCTGCCGACAGCGCGCCTCAGCTCCTGGGGGTGGAATGACTTGCTTGGAGGTTGGACCCGTCTCAGCAGGCAAACTGAAGCCAGCAGAGCAAGGTTTCTGGAGTCTGGTTTTGGAAGAGCGACCTTACAGCTATGGGGAAGAGTATGGCAGACTGGACATGGTGCCATATGCCTTTCAGTATAATAATGCAAGAGACTACAGTATATACTGATTTGAGTGCCTTACTACTTTATTAGATCTTTTGGTATTATAGATTTTTTTTCAAAAATGATTTTAATATTTTAAAGAATTATTTGGAGAGGACCCTTTTTCATTTAAGCATTAATGTTACCTTTTGTATTGGTGTGCGTGAGCTTGTTCTTGTATATCTGTGATAGTCGCTGTGTTTGTTCTCTGAGCTGGAAATGGGGCAGTGGGGTGGGAGGCCCTTGGATACCATAGCCAATAACTGGAAGAAAAATGATGTGAATTTCATATGAAATAGTCAGAGGAGATGCCGAGGAGATGTTGATTTATTGTTTTTTTTCTCAGTAGATGTTCTTGCATTTGCCACATGGTGGAGCATTAAGCCTGTTCCAGGCACGAACAACGTGGCAGTTGAAGGTGTTCAAAGTGGTTCAAGCCAAAAGCAGGAAACACAAATTAATTTCAACCTCATGCTTGTTTCCACTTTTCAGCATTAGAAGTGTCTTCTAAATCCTAGGGGTTTTTTCTGGCCCTCACGGACTGAGCGTGTATACAGAGAAGAGTTACATAGCAACGTAACCTATGGAAATTATGCACCCGCTGTTACATATGTTTGATTTGCTTCAGTATATTATTATTATTATTATTTTATTATTATTTTATAAATCCATCAGTTCGCTTGTCTCTGCAGTCAGCAGAAGCCAATGGGCAATATTTGCCCACGGAGATGCGTAGCGCAGCTTGGATCCCGTCTCGGAGTGTTCTTGACTCATCAGCTTTCACCAGCTCCTCCTCCTCCTCCTCCTGTTGTTGCAGCTCTTCTACTGTACTTTACATGAACCCCTTCCTCCGACCGGAGCGTCCCGTGGAGGCCAGCGAGGTACCGTGCCTGTGCGGGGCACATCTCCTTCCTTCCCTCCTTCCCTCCCTCCCTCCCTCCCTCGCGGTGGGCACGGGCGGCAGCGGAGCCCCGGCTGCGGGAGAGGGGCACCGGGAGAGGGGCACCGCCAGTGCCGCAGTGACCTCGCTGCCCTCACCTCGGTGACGGGCACTCACTCACAGAGCAAAGTTATCCCGTCTTCCAGTGGAAAGCAAGAGAGAAATGCGAGCCTTACCCTCGTCTTGCTTCTGTCGTGTTCTAAGAGCAAGAAAATACTACTGGTGATAAAACTACAGATATACGACATGTTAAAAATAAATAAAATTAATTTAAAATAAAAAAAAGAAATAAATTCTTCCTGAGATTTTGGGGTTGATGCTTGAAGACTTGAGGTGTGTGTCTAAATTTCATATCAGTAATTTAACCCCTTTAATGCTGGCAGCTGGAATTTCTCCATATGGCTCCTGTTGCCGGCAACAGGTGACAGACACTCCAGCCTCCAATATTGAAGGGGTTAAACGAAATGTATCCTACTGTAGCTGCGCATTTTTAGGAGTGCCCAGCATTTTTGTTGTTCTTGTCGTTGTTGTCGTTATTGTTGTTTGTTAATTGTCCTTCAGTCATGACCTCTGGGACAGACAGAGCCATAATAGCATTGCCGGAGCCTCACTGTGCTATTCCACCACTGCAGCCCCCCAGCCCAGCCCAGCCCGCACTGTGACCCTCCCTCCTTCCCACCACAGAATCGCTTTTCCTGCTCTCACCAGACATGGAGGAAGTGGGCCTCGGACCCAGGTCTATATTATATAATATATATATCTATATATATCTATATATTAAAAATTCTCTGAAAATTTTCTGGAGACTGAAATCTCACTGTCCAGAATTCAAAGGAAGAGAAACATTCTTGAGTAATATTCTTACAAATAGAATAAGAAAAAATGGTTGAGGTATATGTGATTTCTATTTTTTTTTTTTGTGTTTTGTGGTTTTTTTTTTTTTAATTTTTAAATAGGGATGTTTGAACCAGTTCAGAAACGAAGCTAACGCCAGATATAGATAAATCAATCACAACCAATGATTCATTTGAAACTCTACCCAGGTGCATTCTACTTAATTAAAACCAGTTCACACATCCCTTAAATTGTTATTGCTATTATAATTATAATAATAATTATTATTATTATTTTGGGTATTTTTTTGTTTTTGTAATTTTTTTTGTTTGTTTATTTTGGGGTTGTTGTTTTGTTGTTTTATTTTGGTTTGTTTTTTTTTTTTTGCAACTCTCCACACTAAACTGCGCAATACTGTGGGGGAGAAGCCATTACTAAACTATATGCTGCAGAACAATGTAGCAAGTAATTAATTCCCAGCAGCCTGCCGGGACATCTGCTAGCAATAATCACTATTGATTTAAAGCTTTATTTAGCATTTATCTATATCCTAGTAGAGTATAAGGTCTTGCCACATTTTATTGACATTTTTATTAGTTGAGTTTGACTGAGAACTGTTGCTGTTGTTGGGGTTTTTTTTTGTTTCCCTTCCTCCCCCAATATTAAACTGTGAAATTTATAATGTGTTTAAACTATGGGTGAATCTTAGGCTTTAGTTTGCATGTTCAGCTAATTTGTCTCTATACGATTTTCGTTTGAATCTTTTTATTTTTTTTCCTCTCTCAGGGCTTTTACAAAAAACAAAAAAACAAAAACAAAACAAAAAGAAAACAAAAAAAAAATCTTCTAAAATTCTTTTGCCTGAGTTGCAATGGACTTAACATGGAGATAATTCAATCACTACATTAAGCACTTGACTGTGAAAGCGCAAAAAAAATAAAGGAAAAAGAAAAAAAAAGAGAGAACCTTGTTTGAGGCTGTTGTGAAATAACTTTAGGGGGCTATGTGACAGTCTGATTCCATTTTCAGAATGATTCATCTTCTCTTTACTCTCTGTGTGTCTCCTTTCTCTCTCTTCTCTCTCCACGAAGGAAGTTTAATCCTAGTGATTTCATCCCATGCAGGAAACAGTAATAAATGTGTAGAATTCATATTTTTCTAAAGGGAACTTAAACTGCTGCTACGAATTGTGTACAAGACTGGTTTATGCCACATGAACAGAGAATCACACATAGTTTTGGTACTTTTATTCCTCTTTTTTTCAGTTGTACAGTACTTCCAAATTCAAAATAAAAAGTAAAACTTGTTCTGTATCAAACCATCTAAGCAATAAAATGTTATATTTAAAAATTATAGGTTATTAAATGGGCGTGGCTCTTCTTGTGGGTTTGTGATGATGCTCTCTGCCTTAGCTCTGCTGGAGGACGACGTGCAAGCTGGAGTTTGTCTGTGCCAATGGATCACTGTTTCTCTTCCTTTGGTTGATCTGAATTTGGGCTGGAGATGATTGCAGCACTCTGAAAACTCGTGTTCATTTTGACCACCATCTTCTGGTAGCCAGGCCCCTTTGAAATGCTGCTTGTCTCCCAGTGCAATTCCTCAATGCAGCAACTGAAGACAGCAGAAAATGATGATTTTCCTGCATAGACAGGGTCAGGATCCTTTTTCAATTAATGGTAGCCCCATGGTCACATAGGTGAGCATCCTCTCAGCATGTAGTATACCAGTCACTATTTTATAAATTAAGTAGGTTTCTGCTACAATAGTTTCCTTCTTGCATAAATGGCCGCAAACTCTTCAGGATGTATTCAAAAGCCACATGCATGTGTCATAAACAGAGACAAATCCTTTGTTTTAGCTTGTCAGAGCTGCCTTAGCTGCATTTTATATGCCTTCCTATAAATAAACCCCATTTCACAGGACAGTGAGCCAAAGAATATCTGAGTTGTGCATCCAGCTCTCGAGGCCAGAGAATTGCAGTGAAGCAGAGCATCCACATCTTCCTAAGTCCTGCTGCGGTGGTGCTTTCTGGCAGAGAAGTGAACCAGGTTCAGAATGAGAGACAGACTGGGGGGCTGCACTGCTGCTGCTTTCCTCCCTCAAGCCTCCTGCACCTTCCCCAGGGAAGTTCAAAATGCCTCACAGCACTTGGTCTGCTAAAGACCTTGGTCCCTCACCCCCAGGGAGGGACAGGTTAAAACAGAAGCATTCAGCCAGCTCAGCCCCAAACCAAGGATATCTGATGAAGTGGAGCTCTGAAGGCTCTCTGGGTGAGCTCATTGGGTGGAAACATCATTTCTGAGGGAGGAAACCTGCAGAAAATAATTTTCCCTCTCCCACCCACTGACCTGAATCGCCTCTCCTCTCGTGAGACTGATGGGAAGCTCGCATCCAAGTGGCCTGGGGACCTGTCAGGAGGTGTAAAATCAAATGGAATGAGTTTATGTGGCTAGGAAGTGATGGTGACTAATAACTTACAAAACAGATGACTTAGAAAGCACTTGGTTCTTGGTTCTTGGCCATGGAAGAGTATAATTGCAGCCCTTTTCTGCTTCTACCTCAGTTTGACAGCAACTGTTGCTGAGTTGGGAATTCCCCTGCTCTTTCTGCCTTGGACAGGGTAACACCCTGCAGACCAGCTGAACTGTGCTCCTTGCTGGCATTTCCCTTTCCCTCTTCCTGCCTCCACTCCTTCCCACACTAGCACCCATGGCAGTGATAGCTGGAGCTGGCCTGAAACACCAGGTTAGCAGAGGTGGGGAGGTGTCTCCGTGTGCCTCCTGCAACTTGCTGCTTCCTCACCTCATTCCCTAAAGTTTTTTTTTTCCCACCTTGGCAAGGGTGAAGCTGAACTTAATTCCTGACATTGATAGGGAGAATGGCACAGCCCCTCTTTGAGGCACTGCTGTGCTTCAGGCGTGGAGGCCACATGCTGGCCCAGAGCATTAAAATTTGGGGAAGACCCAAGTCCTCTGCTACCAGAGGGATCCTTGGCAGCAAGGGGCACCAGGAAAGTGGGTTTTTTTCCTGCAGTGTGGAGTGTGAAGCTGTGGGGATGGGCAGGAGATAGCGGGATTGGGTGAAAACTTCCCCAAAACAGAATGTGGAGCCTGGTTGGAGCATCTTTTCTTTTTTTTGTTTTCTGCTACTGAAATGCAAACAAGTAACAAGAAAGGAATAAAGTTCCTTGCTTTTCATTATGCAGCTGTCTCAAAGTAGCCAGCATTTGTGAGATGGGAGGGCTGTACACCTACACCAAGATCTTCAGAAAGTGAGTGCAATGAGACGTGATTTGCTGTTGACACTTAACAGTGTTTTGGCCTGTTCTGTTGGAGAAAGCCTTTCTCAAAATTAGTCACAATTCAACTAGCAAAGGCAGCAAGGGGCAAAAGTTTACTTGATATCTTTCCTTCTTCACAAGTCTCCAGTTTGGGGACTCACACATGCCATTTTCTTTCAGCATTTCTGTAGTTATGATTGAAAATGTCACTTTTGGAAACCCTGAAGTTCAGGATTACATGCAAAGGGAGACTCAAGACCTCAGCACAGAATAACCAGCACTTTCTGTACGTCAAAGAGGCACCATTTTTCATCGCCCACTCTGGCAAAGCAAAAAAAAAAAAAAAAAAAAAGATGGAGAAATTGGATTGTTCAATTGGAACATCTCTTAACTGCTGGACTGTGGAAAAAAGGGCCACACTAGGACTTCCCAAAACCTGAGTACTGGAGTAGCCAGTATCAGGAAGGGAAGGGAGTAAAACCTGAACAAGGCACCAGCATCTTTGGGTGTCGTGGGTCAGCTGAGCCCTGCAGCTGAGGAGGAGCTGCACTGAAGTACTTTCCCCCTTTCATCCCCTTCCTTGGCAGTAATTAATGTGCAAGGGAGAGGCTGCATCCACTCTGCAACAGCCAAAGAAGCTGTGAGGGAGATACTGGGATTTGGGCTCCAATCTGCTTGGAAATAAAGGAATTGACTTCGATTTTGAAAACCTCCTCCATGTCAGGGAAGAGCTGAATGTTCCATGAAAAATGGTCTGAGGTTGGGAAGGGGGAAGAGTGTGTATGAGGAAAGGTCTCACCTGCTAGTGGGATGGCTTGATCTGCATACACATCTGCACCCAAGGCTGGGTGGCGTCTGAGCTGGGGACATGATGGGTCACCTGGCTGTGTGTGCTCCGCAGGTTGGAAGCACCCCAATCACTACAGTGATCCCTGGATTCCAGGCTGTGCTCTGGAGTTCCTGGCTTTGGCCACCAGCCCCACACTGGACCTGCTCTCCTTGCCCATGTCCTCATGTGCACGCCCAAGGAATGAGGGAAACCAACATCCAGGAGCAAACTGTTGTCCCTGTCTGGAAACTGGTGATGCCAGTACCTGCAGATTTGCTGGCGGATCAGAGGATTTCCCTAGCCTTGGGCAATTAGTGCCATGCTGGATCACAGGATTAGAAAAACTGGAAACAACCCTAAAATGACAGGAAGTACAGCACAGCTGGGGTTCCTGAGCCAAGGCTCTGCTGAGAGTTTGTATGGTCAGTCTGTTCCTCTGGTTTTGAAATAAGAACATTAACAGGAATAATGGCTTGTTCATGGAGCCCCTGCCAGAGCCTAAAGCATCGCCTGCAGGTCCAGGGTCTTGCACTCAGCAAATTCAGACCTCTTGGCCTTTCTCAACACAGCCTCCATAGTGTCCTTCCTTGTCCCCTCAGCTGAGGATTGTGTTTTTGCAATGCAGTTTCAGGGAATGCATTTTTAGGTGATTTAAACTTTTCTCACCAGTCCTGAAAGGATGATTTATGCCAAGTAAGCCCAAGGTGTTTCTCCCACAGGATGAATTGGTGTCAGACACAGATGGTGTGTCCTTGGTCCTGTGACAAGTTAGGGACTCACTTGTCCAGAGGTGTGCATGTATTTCTCAGGAAATATCAGAGGACAGGAGGGGAAGGGGCAGGGGGAGAATAGCACAGGGAGGAGATCTTTGGCACAGAATTATTTGGTGTTTTTAGGATTTGTCACCAGCTGCACCACTACAAAAGGTGCAGAAGCTGCAAGAGCACCATCCCTGCGGGCTGCCAGGCCTCATCAGTGGCTTCACCTGGGCAGGGAGGCCTATTTAAAACAAGGGGAGGGGTGAAGGTTGGGCTGTGGGCAAGGGGAGAGTTGTTTGTGAGCAACATCAAGTTCTGTATTGTAAAAAGATGTTTATGAGGCTGTTTTTCCAGAAGTATCTTTTTTAAAAAAAGGAGTCAATTAGTACCTGGGAGAAAAAGGGGGGAGAGGCAGCTTGCCTGCTCAAAGGCAGCAGTGAAGACACAGACTGCTGCATTCTGTGCTGTCACTGCACAGAATGGATCCCAAAAGATACAGGAGCATCTGCCTTGCTGTTGTTGTATGCAAGTGTCACCTCAGGTAAGTGATGTGTAACCCACACATGTGTGCCAGGAGGCTGCCTGACAGATGACAAGCTTGACTGAACTCTCTGGGGAGATGTAAACCTCCAGAGTATTGCCAGGTAAGGGGCTCTGATGCCTTCATTTCAAGATGTGTCTGAAATCACCCTGAAGAAGTGAAACTAAATGGAGTTGAGAAGCATTCTTGAGGCTTTTCAAAAATTCTAGTATTGCCTACTTTCATTTCTCAAGACCCCTCCCAGAATACTAAAAAAAATCCTTACAAAAAGGAAGCAGGAGTTTTTAATATATTAAACAGTAGTAAAATGGCAAGACTTCTCTGGCTCACCCAACCTCACTGCGTAATGCAGTAGAAAATGTTGTAGCAATCCTCCCAACTAGTAAGAACTGAAAATAGCTTTCTCCTTTGCTGTGCTTGTTTATTTCTCCTGTGCCAGATCTGTCTCTTGTTTGGCAGGGAAAACTGCCAGGAGTGTATGAGGAAACTCTGGGCGATGGTGTTTGGAATACGCTGTTGTGAAAGCACTTGAACTTCTCTAGAGCCTTTCAGCAGAGGGTTGTGAAGCAGTTTACGAACATCAGTTAATGGGAGGCTGTAAATAAGAGAAATCTGCTGGAGAAAAGGCTTTTCATCACCAAAGGCCTGATCTGTTTTTACAATCTCGGAGGCAGAGGTTACTGCGGTGGAGGCCAGCGCCACTGCGGGCTGACTTTCCGTCAGTCATTTTTAGCTGTAACCACACACGGAGCACGGCCCTGCTGCTCATGAAAATGTGCCAAGGTTGGGACAGAATGTCAGCCAGAGGGGTCGGTGGCTCTAGGACAGGGCCTGCCCTGAGCACTAGGGTAGGAGGAATGGCAGAAATAAATGCTCCTGTGAACGTGAGCACACAGGTCCATGGGCCCTTGCCCTCAGACATGGAGCTGTATTTGGGTAACAAAAGCAATTGGTGTGTTAGCCTTTCCTCCCATCTCCTGTTACCTGATCCTGCAGAGAATGACAGCCTAGGTTTGTTGTTTGCAACGAGCAGCATCTGAATTCCAAGGAATCTGCACCCAAAATAAGTATTTCTACTTTATTTGGGGTGATGGCAGTGCTAGCTGTGAGATGCAGGCCTGCTTTGACCAATATTCCTCCCAAGTTTTTGCAACTCAAGCTTTACTGCATGACCTGTGCTTGGGAAGGGCAAAACCTGGCTGTAAACAGACTGTAACCTTTGTCATTGCTGTTTAGTTCTACCAAAGCCCAGCCCTGCTCGATGCATGGGGCTCCTGGGCAGCAGCTGGGGAGGAGGCAGCACATGTACCGCCCATGTCCTGCTGCATGCACTGGTGCTGAATGGGATCCAGCACTCCCAATTTGTACACTTTGCCAGAAAAGTCCCTTTTTGGTGGCAGGATATTTAACACCATTTAATCTGCTGCCTTCAAGATGCCTGTATGACTGAAGCTTTACAGGCTCCAAGGTTACATGCACCAGGTCCACAATATTCCACAGTCAGAGAAAATCAATGCATCAACCTGTCTGCATACACACAGCAGTCAGTGTAAGTCTGCACCACAACACAGTGAGCCTGACCTTTGATCTTGTGTCTACATCACTTTGGCAGCATCTTGGAGTTTAAACCACAGAGGCTGCCTAGCACAGCTACTCAAGACCCAGAACTCACTAGAAAATGAGCTGGGGCTGTAGGTGATGGAAAGGGAGGGATCTGAACAAGTGAGCAACCTGGGCACCCTGTGGTAATCCATTTTGGAACAGGATGCAGAGCCACATGCTGCCTTTAATACATTTGATTATTACTTTTTATGAATGCAATTACTTTTTTTATCAAACCTCTTTGACAGTTTTTAACTTTTTCTGAACCTTAAGATTCTCTTTAGCAGCTGCAAAACACCTGCTTAAAAATTAAGGTACTTAATTTGAAAAATACTCAATTGAAAGTGATAGCAGCTTCTCCACCAGTTCCTTCAGGCAGTGTTTTACTGAACTGCAGCTGAGGGATGCTTTGCAGTTTGTCAGCAGGTCCTTGGTGGCCTGTACTTATTCCCACTGCACTGCATCAGTGACATCTGGCTCCATTCAATTCCCTAAGTTCGGCAGAATGGGAATGACAGGGTGATGGTCCTGGGGACTGCCAGTGAAAGGAAAGCAGTAACCACAAGGAGAGCTGCAGCTCACTGGAGGAACAGTCAATGACACCCAGCGAGATGCTTTGCACAGGAGCAGGAGTTCAGCCTCAGGAGGACCTTGAGGGAATGTCTTGCCCTGCAGGAGCACAGAGAAAAGCTACTGAGTGATTGTTCTGGCTGCATGACTGTGACTGGTGCCTCATACATCACCCTTGGTGTACTTTTAGCTGGGGTCATGGTAATTGAATGCTGCAGAACTGTAATCTGCCAGGCCAATAAGGTGGTGGAAAGGAGATGGTCCCTGAGTAGTGTATTTCTAAAATATTTCTTCAGTTTTTTTCTTTGCTGTGGTGCCTAACAGCAAGATGTACTTCCTGGTTTCCAACTTGCTTTATAGCAGCAACAAGTTAGGATTAGTTGGGCAAAATGTCATTTCCAGCTGTGAGAAGTAATTCCATGCTCTATGAATGAACCACTATTACAAACAACCAAGCCTTAACCAAGCCTTAAATACAGGCTCTGAGGAAAATATGACACACTTCCAAATCAAATGTTTTAGGGTATTTGAACTTGCTTCTAAATATAACCTGTTATTTTGGTGGCAATGTTTGCCATACTGTGCTCAACAGTCATCAGATGCTATTTAAATTCTAGCTTTTCCTTTCCAATGGAAACCTGCAACAGGGCATTTTAACTGCCCTCCTTGCTCTGTAGACTTCTCTGAAAGAAAACAGGGTGTTTGTTCATTCTTTCTCTTACTCTTGAAAACTTACGGGTGGAAAACTTGCCACCTGATACTGGATCAAATCCCCTCTCAGGGCAAGGTCCTGTCCCCTGCTTGCTTCTGCAGGGCTGTGGATCCAGGCTCTGCCAAGGGAGTTCCTTCAGTGTTCTGAACAGTCTGGGCTCTTGGATTCAGCCTGCATGAAAAAGCTGAATGGGAACCTATCTGTGTCTGCATGTGGTCAAGGTACACATGGGGTTAAAAGATCTAATTTAATTTAGCTTTTAAGGAAAACTGGCTGTGGGGCCAAATACCAGGTGGCAGAGGCAGTGTGTCACTATAAGCTCCACCTCTGCAATTTGGCTGACCCTATAGGTGGCCACAGCCCTGAATTTTTTTGGAAGTAATACCAGACACCAGCATTCACAGTTTTTCTGAGTTCAAGCTTCACATTTGTCTGTTATTTTCTGAACAGCACAGAAAAGTGCAGTGCCCAGACTTACTTCAGTGGCCAAGATAAAGCATGGAATGATTTAGAAAGTCCAGACACAGTTGCTCTGACTCCTCCCTTTAGAACCTGCCCTTTGAGAAGGGGCTAAATCTCTCTTTGTGCTTGTCTGCTGTGAGAAGCAGCTGTCACAGGCTTGGGAGATCCCTCAGCTGGCAGATCTGGGAATTGCTGGCTGTAGTAATTTCCATCTAGTGAACCTAGTACTGCATTTTATCTCCAGGGTTAATGCTCCACCGCTGCAGCCTCATCTCTATGGAAAATACACGGTGTAGCTTCATCCAGGCCCAGCAGGGCAGGACTGAACCTCCTTTACTAGAACATAGATGGTGGGGTCCTCTTGAAAATCGGCTCAGACCCTTGTGAGACCAAGTGCATCAACTCAAGTGTTCTCTTTGCTGTGTGAAAGAGAGCTCTCAAGTGACAGATTCATTATGTGAACTTAGGTGGCAGAGGGAAAACAGTTGTGATTTCCATGCAGGCTGAACAGATTGATAATGATGAGGAAAGGCAGGTTAAATTTCAGCTTTGCCTTACCAGCTAAGGGCCTGCAATGTTGTCATGCTGAAATTTTACTGCATCATGGTTAATATAAATTTATAGCCAAGACTATTTACACGAGCGGACAGAAGAGACAGCCAGACAGATTTTTAAGACCTCATCTTGGTCTTGGTCTCTGTTCTTTCTGAGCCAGCTATTGCAATCTATCTATCTTGATCTTTTCAGTGAAAGATGAGGTAGGCTTCAAATTCTAGTAGTTTTTATGTGTTCTGGGACCTAAAAATACATCAACACATCTGCTTCTAGTTTTCCCCCTCTTTTACCCACAGATATAGCTCACAAATACAGGGGTCCCAGCATTCTTTATTCTTAAACCTTGTCTTGTTTTTTGTTGGCTTTTTTCCCCAACAAGCCTTACCTTCTTCTGTTTGGATGCAGAACACCTGCTGGAACTGCTATTTTCAGAGTAACTGCATGGAATGTGAGCATTTGCTTGGTCACACAACAGCATGCACATAAAAACAGGAAGGATTTGGCCTTGTGCTTCAGCAATCTTTAAGCATCTTAACAGATCCTTTTTATGCTGCCTATGGTTTAACAGGAGGTTATTCCTTCTAGAAATGTAGGGCACTATGGCTCACTTTCAACCCATCAGAATTCAGGAATTTACTGAACATTTCCCCAGGGCCCTCCCTTAAAAGAATTCTAATCTTAATTATTAGTCCATTGTCCAAAACATCACAGAAACTTGCTCAATATTATTTCCATTCCAATTACACATGTAGAAAGGCAGATTTTTAAGAGTGGCATGTTTTTACACTCTGCATATTTGCTACTACCGATTGCTTATCAAGGAAAAGGCCTTTTTTGGTGCCATACTCATGCTTTATTTAAAAAAAAAAAAAGCTACACAATGCTAAGAAAAAAAAAAATCAAGTATACTTTACAAAAAACCTGCAGCTGTTTTCAAGAGATCTGATCTCACTTATAAATGCAAGTCAGGAGGTAAGAAATTAAATGATAATTTAACACTTCAGTTGCAATACATCACCTGAACTTAATCATCCAAAACAATCAGTCATTCTTAAGTTGACTGTTGATTGTAGCTACATAAACAATCATCTGTATCAACTGATTAGAAAAAATCCCTGGGAAAATTTAGAGATAAATGGAAAAATATCAGAATAATGTTACTTAGCCCACCTATAAATTTTTGCAGAAACTAAGAAATCTTTCTGGCTTTGCTCTCCTCTGTATGTTAACTGCAACTCCTCTGCGTATTTTAGAAATGGTCAAAGTGTAAAGCTGCTAAATTCTGGTCAGTGAGGGGATTAAATTAGTACAGTATGATCTATGTGTACAGTTGCCAACCATTTACACTAGTGCTGTGTCTTACTATCTCCATGGAAGTGTATTGTGCAAGTCCCAAATAACTTCAAACACTCTTGAAACAGCCCTTATGTCACTCCTATGAGGTAGGTACTGTCCTTCCTTTGGAGAAGAAAAGAGAACAGACTCTCTACTGCTCAGTACATCAAGCACACTGAGAAACAGCACAACCAGCCTACTTTAGCATTTGAATGAATTCAGAGCTCTCACCTGCAACATTTTGTGTAGCACCATGCATTCTAGGAATAACCAGTAAACGATACTTTTGATTACACCTTTTCCAAGCTAAGGAAGACGTTGAGCATAAATGTTTTAGAGCAAGCAGAAGCACTGCCACCTCTACTCTGTTCCATCCAGCTCCACAGCCTACACCTTAATAATTTTGTACATGGAGAATGAACTTCAATCCTTGAGTCTGAGAGCAGCCACTCTTCTTTCTCTGATTGAAGGATACTGGAGAAAAAATGAACTGCTGCCAGAAAGCAGACAGCAAACAGAGGGCTACAGGTGTCACATGCAGTTCAAGGGTAGCCTGAATTAATGCTTTGCTGCCTCTGTAGATGTGAACTCTAAAGCTGTTTTTCCTACCCCATATGTAGAATTGTTAGGTCTTCACAATTTTTTAAGTTAAGGAGCTGTGAGAAAGGAATTCACAGAGGTCCTTCACTCTAAGCCCATAGTTCATTCGCTCTCTAAAACCATTTTATGATCTTTTACTAATAAAGAGACCCTAGCCCACAGCTTCTTTCACAGTTGTCACTCCTCTCAGCACCCCCCAGGAGCAGTTGTGTGGCAGTGTAGTAAGCTGGCTGAGAACTGGTAAGAATGCTGGATTATACAGATGCTTGTGCTGCCAAATGGAAATGGGTGGCATAGACAGGCAGAATTGCTGCTGTCTCATCTTTAAGAAGCAAAACTACATTCTACTCAGCTGAGAATAATAATTATATCCAGCAACATACCTGTGACACTAAGCTATCCCTGTTTAAAAATTGGGTATAAAATTCAAGTACCAAAATAAAAGTTTATAACCAATACGATAAAGCAACAACTCTGTGTCCCCAATTTAAGAAAACTGAGTGTAATAGACTGGCTTATTCACTAGAAATAATACTAGAGATGCCAAAGTTCAGTTACCACACTGCATGCTGGAATGTTACTGCTAAATTTCAACTACAACAAATTAATGAGAAACAAGTAATTAAAAAATGTTATGACATTCATCATGAGCAGCAGTGGTCTACTGGCCCCTGCTCTTATGAACTGCTTCTGGCTAAGAAAGTCACTATGAACCATCTACAGTGAATGCCATGTTGTATCATCAGAAAAACAGCCTTGGTACACCTGGACTTTCCCACTGCTGGTTCCAGTGCAAGCTGCCTTCTCTCTTCTTTCATGCTTAAGCATTTGGAAATCAGCCACTGACTACAGAGAAGAGAGCTCAGCCTTCAAATACTTCTTACTTGTAGAAATAAAACTAGGATATTACAAATTAATATCCTCTGTTCTGATCCTTTGTCTTTTTTTCCTGGCATACCACTGTATCATCACCACCCCCTCAAAGAGTACCTTTAAATCTCAGGAAGAATTAAGAATATACAGTTCAAGATGACCTATTCCAAGAAGGTGAAAAAAGCCCCTCTTGACGCCAGGTCAGAAACACAATCCAAGAGAGGGAACCTCCAAGTTCAGTGCATCAGGTGCTGCAATCACTATGGGGCTTTAGCATAGGAAGCATTTAATCCATAAACACTCTGTTGAATCAATGCAAGCTGGAATACAACCCTGCAAATCTACCACAGAACCAGTCAGATTATATTACTAAAGGCAAATAAAGCTGTTCCACACAATTTGAGTGGAGACACCCCTTATGAGGGCAGCATTCAACTGTTTCCTAAATTATCCAAACGACAATTAAGCAACCTTAACTGCAAAAAATATTCTGCCTGGACTAGCTGTATTTTCAGGAAGTTGAACAAAGCATCTTCTCCATAGCAATGTGAGTCAATAACACAGTTCGTTCTGGCCAAGTGTGTTACAAAATAGTGCCAGCACAGGTAGATTCAGAGCCTAGATGCTTCAAACACACTGTGGAGGGATTTGGAAGGATCACTCAGCATTCACTGGCTCAGATGTTCAGTCCCTGAAGACCAAGTGTGGAACTAAAAGGGCATTTTCACAGGTGGGGATGACAAAAGGGAGGAAAAGACAACAGAGGCCTCAAATCTGTGCCTCTACCTGAACTCAACAAGCCTTCAGATAACATTCAGAGATAGGAAGAGAGGCAGCTGAGATGCAAACAGTTCAAGCCTTGCCCAAGCAAACTGATGTTCTGCAAACTGGCTCTTTTCCTTGTCAGTTAATTCCTAAACACAGTGGATGTGGATCAATACCTCAGTACCTGGTAATCATGTAAGCCACAAAAGGAAATCTTGCTTTGATTTTGCACACAGCTTTTCTGTTCGACTACTGAACCAACAGGCAGCTACTGATGAGTACACATCTGTGTTACTAATTAAGAAAGACTAGGTGAAAAAAACCTCAGACCAATGTACTGACCAGTGTAAAGATGTCTCAGATTTAAAAACTGTAAATGGTGAATTAAATAGTTCGCCAATAAAAAGAAGTATTTGAATCCAACTGTTTTTCAAATTCAGTTTCAAGTGTGTACAGCAAATCCTTGTAAAGCTTTAAAAAAAAAAAATTGGCCTTTTGATACATATGACATTCTAGTTCTTAAGAGAGAGAACCAAGAACTCAGTGAAAAGTTGTTCTGGCTTATTCAACAGTTTCTTGAGTAAACATTGCAGAACTACCACTATAATCTGAATACCTAAGATGCTGGCACAATTCAATAACTAACCATTTAACAAATTGGGTAAAAAAAAAAGAAATTTATGTAGTAATACCAATTCAGCACACAAATTCCATGCTTCACAAGTTCTGCTGCTGTGCAAGAGTCTTCCTAAGATCTATGCAGCTAAGTTCAGAATTTTAGGTCACTGCATGCCCAGATCAAAACAGCAGCAAAATATCTACCACTACAAGCAGCTATACCCAATTGTGCCTTTAGAATGAAGACTATGCAGCAGTTGAGATGATCAGTGCCTGGCCACTGAGACAGGACCCCACACACAAACTTCTGTGCGCGCACCTTGTAAAGAGTAACGTTACTGACTGAATAAGAACAATTGCATTCAGGTTCTGATACAGATATGATACAATCAAGACAGATTAAAGTCACCAGACATTCAGATTAGGGAGAGGAGAGAAATCCTTCAATGACAATGTACAGATGACAAGCCAGCATTACAAAGAACTCTAAAGGCACATTTCAGGTAACACGTTTCTGTTAAGACCAACCGCTTACACACGCAGGCACAAATCTTAATGGCTACCTCCCCCGACCCCCAACAATTTAAAAAAAAAAAATTAAAAGAGAAGTGCATTTTCAGTAATATTAACACCATTCAGTTAATCTGTTCAGTCCAAATGTTTAGCAGTATTTTCCTTATGGTGGTATGGGTTCTCTGCACTACTCCAATCCAAAAAAACCAAACAGGCAGAATTAGTAAAGGTTCAACTGTTGCACTAGTTAACATTACTCATCAGAGCCCACTGGTCTCTTCTGTGCCCTCTTGTAGGGCAACCTCCTCGGTGAAGCTTTATCTAGATTAAAAAAACAAACAAACAAAAAAAAAAGAGATAGTTGCATCAATTGCAATTGTTACATGAGCATGTATTTTTCTCCTCCCAAACACAAGACAAGCTGTCCTTTTAGTGCAATGCATCACCACAGAGAAGTCAGTTCAAACAACTTGTTAAGGCTTTTTAACTATCAGCACCGTAAATAGAAGGTAACAAAAAATACTGTAACATGCAACAACAGGGTAAAGTTTGTCTTATTTGTCAGTTACTAAAATGCAAAAAAACCCAAAACAAAACAAAAAAAACCCAACAACAACAAAAAACAAAACAAAACAAAAAAAAACCCTGTCATCCCTATGTGAAACTCCAGGCTATGCTGCTTAGAAAATTTTCATGTTCAGTAATTACACTTTTAGAAAGTTAAATGAATTATTTGGGTGGCCACTGCCTTGAGTTTACATGGCTGAAGAATGTAAGATTGACTCTTCTTTAGACAGCTATGTCTTGCATGTACTATTTCCACATTCAGACAACTAACAGCAGAAGAAAACTGTTGTGGAAAACTGCACTTTTCTAGGAAGCATCCACATGTGACTGAATGACCTTTAAGGCCCCTTCCCAACCAAAGCATTCTATGGTTCTATGATTATTGCAGAGAATACTTTCAATAACCTTCAATACTCTACATGAAATGCTGAAGTGATTGCTATGTGCATCTGGTGACTAATTTTCTCAAACAGAACAATCTCCAATAGACTCCCTGGTTAAAGTTTGTGCAAACACAAGGAGCAGCCATCATGCCCTTACAGGCCAATCAGTACAGTATGAAGTGTCAATAATAAAAAAAGTCAAAAATATCTGATATCTTAAAGGCCATTATTTTAAAGAATTCTAGTGTAGAGTTCTATCTGAAACTAACCTGGAGCTGAGAAAACCGCAATTAAGAACAACTTAACCATTCATTTTTTCCTAAACTTCAAGTGTTCAGATATGAATACTTATTTGGCTTAAGAAAAGGATGGTGGTAGGGCCCAAACATTACCAGAATTTGAACCTTTTTAAAGTCAGCTTGCTCTTTAGCAAAAAATAGTATTTAGACCTTCAGTTTTTCTTGCTAGAGGGAGGCTTTTCCAATTCCTGTGTCTGGATTTTATACTATTCTAGTGCATAACAGAAGAAAGTGTACAAGAAAGCTTTTATCTTCACAAGTAAAGCACTAGTCTTTAAACCTATGGGGTGCAAGTACTCTTAAAAAAGGTAAAGGAATTTAAAAAGCCCAAAGTCATTAACTCCTGGCACAAGTTCATACCACAGCTAAGGCCTCTAGCCTTCTGCACCAAATGAAGGTCAGAATATGCTTATTTGATCAAAACAGCAGTCCCTGCCTAGTAAGGGTAGCTCCTGCAAAGGGTTTTTGAACTCTCTGCATCTCGTGTAGATTGCACTTCACTGAGGCTTTCTCAGCTCACAGCAGTGACTGCTACTGATGGCAGGAGTTTATCAGCCTGATACACCAAGGTGAGCAGGGAAGGCAAAATGAACATCTGCCTTTTAGAAAAAGGATTCCAGGAACCGTGAGAGAAGACAACAATACTTCATCAACATTCTACTGAAACTATGTTCCTACAATATAACCAGAAATAGATCCAGAAAATACATTAAAACATTAATTTAGAAGTATATAAAATGTATGCCATTGCGTGCATCTGTTCTGCATCTTTCACTGCTCAGGCTACAGCACCAGTCACAGCATGCAGGAAGTTGTACTTCTATCCATGCTTAATTATTACATGGACAACACACCAAGCACTTTTCAGCTCACAAAGAGTCTGCCTCACCTCTTCTACTTTGCACTGAAGCCATGGGAAAGCAAAAGAGAAGAAAGAGTAAGAGAAGTTAGAAATATCCACAGTCTAAAGAAATCAGATATTGGGTTTAGTGATGGCACTTCAGGTATCAAGTAGAACTTTTGGATTTGTGAAGGACATTAATAATAAGTATTTATGTGTCTTTAGTTAAAACACACTTCTAATGCTTACTTAAGACTTTGGTCTATAGGTAAACTTCCAAACAACTTTCAGAAACTCTGAGATGACATCTACTTTCTCCTACTTAAACCATCTTTGTAATCCAGGTTTTGGGTAGAGATCTTACACTGTTGAAAAATACTCTACAGAACAAATCATAAAAGTCACCAGTAGTCATTATCTTATCAACCAATAAAGTTGTTTATACAAGGAATGGGCTGGTAAAGTAATAATCTCATCCTTAAGTACAGTGCTTGAGACAATTTGTAATTCCCTAGAAGATACATGCTACTCTAAGAAATTGGTATCAGCTACTTACTCACTTACAATTAAGTAGTAAAGTTAGGTTTGTTATGGTCTAGTCTGTGAAAGGCAGACTACTTACTTATTTGATTTAAAGTTTCTTGGGGAATCCAGCTCATATCAACATCGTTCTGATTTGATGTTCCCATCTCTACTTTCTGTACTGGTCTTTTCCTCTGAAAATTCAAGAAAGAAGAAAGATTTTTTTCTTTTAAGTAAGACTTGGATAGCACAAGTATTAGAAATTACTAAAAAAGCAATATTTAGTGAATTACAATTATTTCACTAAGGTGCAAACTTAAGGCTAGTCAATACACAGAGCTGTCTTTCCCAGTAGCAATTTATTCCCCTAAGCTTTGTATTACCACTTCTAACACCTTACAACATTTATTCCACATAAAGGCACCAATATTTCATGCACACCTGGGCAAATTCATTACACCTTTTGCTGATGATCAGTCAAACTTCGTGATGACAAGTTTTATTTTGCTTTCTCAGATTAGCACAATATTGTCACATGTGATCTGACCTTGCAAAATAATCAACATTATGGCAAAGCTTTGCTAAGAACTAAATAAGGGACTGACAGCTGTTTTCCCCTGAAGTCTGACCTGGATTAGACTAATAGGCAGAAATAGAGAGCATGGGGAAAGTAAGTACTGGATCAGCAGACACAGACACCCAGTGATTACAAGGTATTCCAATTCAACCACTTCAGTGTGGAGCCAAAGGGCAGACCCAAAGGGCACAAGGCTCAGCAACCAAAGCATCTTCCATTAGGAACATTTTTAAAGAACACTCTAGCTTTCCCAGTAACCTCTAAGGTTCTAAAAATAAATCTCGCACCTTTACCATCATATGCCAGAAGCAATCACGGAATTGTTCTCTTCTCACATCAGAAAGGTTTTGTATTAACAAGTACACAGACAAACATGCTACCCACCTTCCTAGACTCTAGCAACTGATGTAGGCCAACAATGACCAGCAGACCAAGTCCAGCAAGGAACATGTACATGAAGATCCTTTAAAAAAGTTTAAGAAACAATGCATTAACTAAAAATGACAAGTTTTGAAGACAGCTTATGAAGAGGCATAGAAATGAAGCCTAACTTTGGGTGCACATCCACTGAAACTTTCTCAAGAACTTCTGTAGGGGGTAAGAGGGGAAAATACCCAAGGAATCTGAAACTAAAGTTCTAACAACTATAATGCAATTATTCTGACTTGGATTTTAGAAACTGTAATCATAAGTATAATTCTGAACAACAGAATGTTTGAAAAATGCTGTACAAATTAGGAAAATGTTATAATAAATAAATACTGAAATTCACTAACTTTAACAATTCTTTTGCACTATCACGAAGTTTCAAGATATTGGGTCACAGGCAATATTTAGGTCTGTGACAGCTTTCATCACTTAAAACCCTTCAAAGTCTCTTATATGCTTTTAGCATGCTATTGCAAAACAAGTACTGCTAAGACACTAATAATTTGCAACAGAGCTTTGAATGACTTTGCTTATCTTGCTCTGTGTTCCACTGTTAGAATTCTATCTACAATATCAATTTTCTTAATCTGTGCATTCTGGTTTGGTTTGAAGAATTTTATCTTAAGTACCTGCTGATACTTAGCAAGAAGTAAAGCTAAGTTATAGCTAAAATTGATTTGGGGATTAAGGAATTTACAAGTAAAAAGCTTATTCCAAGCTGAACATCTGAACTCTCATTTATGATAAAGGAAATTAGGGAGTTAAACTGAAGAAGATACTTAATTTCAATACCTGCTATAGGGCAATTATCTGTTCACAGGACATTCACACAAACTGATTCTAGTATCTGAATTGTTTTGAGAGCTCCTTTTTCTGACCATCACACATTTTCATGTGACCAACTGTTCTTTCATTTATACCATTGTATTTGAGAATTACAAACGAACACAACAGCTATTTCTTTTGGATCACCTTTTTTAAAAGGAAGCTTGCTCAACAGGCAATTTCTACCTGTGCCAGGACAATTCACATATTCAGTATTGTCTGCAAATATTTCTGAACATGAACTTTTCTAACTCACAGCTTCACTTAAAATTCCATTCCAGTGCTACAATATTTAATAGCATTTTAGCACAGCATATGCTTGAAAGATATTTGGTGTGTCAGATCTACCTAAGTCTGAAAAAAATCACTCCTGGAAGATACCTACTACAAACAGGGTTTGGAGGAAGTCAGTCATTCTTTGCTGCGCTCTCTGGTACTCCAAATACGTTTTTTAGTTTATGTAAACTTAGATTACACTGCAGTGTTTCAGAAGAAAGTTATTCCAGTCCTGACAGCAGGACCCACAGCCTGATACTATGGACTCCCTGCATCTTTTAGCTCTTAGGAAAAAGCACAGTAGCATAACAGAAGCTTAACAGCTTTGAATTTCTATGTAGCTGAATAACACCGGGCTTAAGCCCTCTGAGCTAAAGCACATCTGTCAACTTCTCACTGACACAGTACCAGTCCTGAAGATTCCCACTAACAATAGAGATCTTAATTTTGGGAAAAGTTTGTATTTTCAGTCTGTCAAATGCTGCTACAACATACACAAAACACAGCAGACCTAACACTCAATAAAATGACAATATAAGAACTATTTTCAATGGCACCACCAATAACCTGTTCTACCAGTGCACCAACTAAACCAGGATCTCCAGTCTCCTTACGTTTCTCCATCCAGCCCATCTTCTTTTTCAATAATTGTAACAGTTTGATTGAAGACAGCATCTTGAAAAACGTTGCCCTAGAACAAAGTTTGCACATGACATTTTAAACTGATTTCTTCAACACATACACAAACGTTTACCTTTTTTCATGTTCTTAGAGAAATTCTAGAAAGCAGTAACTCCTGCACAAGACCTTCTTAAGGTTGCAAGTTATGCTACTTTCACTCAACACATAAAAGCACAAATGTTCTGTTGTCCTCTACAGTTCTAAGACACCCCAGCTTCCACTGCTGATACAACTTTAGGTGCATGTAGGCAATCACTTGCTGTGCTTATGTACCCACTGATTTGCTTAAATACTACAGAGGCATTCACTCTCTGGAGAGGTACTTGACTAATCAGTTCCTTCCTGACACCTCCAGATGAACTAGCATCGGGCTTACACTGGCATCTCTGTAGTTGAGATTGATAACCAGACCGAAAGGACGACCACCCATAGGCTCAGCAGGGATGAAGGAGTACTCAAACGTGGCTTGTCTCTGTGGTGGAACTACTGTGTTCAGAGAAAGAGCTGTGAAGTTCTGGATGTAAAACTGGTAGTCTTGAGGGTACCGGAAAGAAGCATCAAGAGACTCGACAATGAAATCCTCTGTACCCTTATTGGTGAAGCCCACCAGAAATTTTACAATGTTGTTCGCTGGAAAGTCTGAAACACACACAAAAAAAAATTCAACCATGAGAAATCTCATGCACCACACACAGTCAAACAGAGTATCTAGAACTAGATATCTAGACTCTGTGGTTTCACTGTTTCAGGAAACACTGGTGTAGTCTAAGCAACAGTAAAGAGAATGGTGGATTAGCAGAGGACTCTTACCTTCACCTTTCACAAATAAGATGGTTGTATCAGCACTGGGTGAGGCTTTAGGTTCTCCTGACAAGTCTTCTTCCTCTTTTTCTTCTGTCTAAGACAAGAGACTTTTTTGAAAAACTCTATAATGAACAGTGAAGCTAAAACCATGCTTGGTTCGTGAGAATCCCATATGTCAAAGCAAGGAACAGTGGCAAGTATTTGTACCAAATCCTGCTCTTGCAGGATTAGCACCACAGTCTGTTCTCCCTCTAGATTTGCTGAGCATCCCTTTCAGCATTTATCTTTCTACTTGTTATATTTTACACAGTGACTAACCTGAACCACATTTAGCTCTATTGAAGGGTTTGGAATCAAAAAGCATCAGTAATGCTTCTGTTTGGGGGTGGAAAGAATAGAATCTAAACATTAAGTGTTCACATTTAAGCTATTTCCAGTTAGAAAACAAGCATTTCAAAATAAAGACAGCCATAAAACAAATGAGTTCTTTTCGCTACAGGGAGTGTTTACATTTTCTATTCAGCTTTAATTAGTTAAGTGTTATGTATGCCTGGAAATAGTTAGGCTATTAGAACTATGTAAGTCCACGGACTCGTTCAAGCTCACCTTGTGATGAATCACTTTTTGACAAATGCAAGCATTAAGAGCTTATTTTCCATTTGGGGATCATGGGCTCATCACCATCCCCACCAAACAAAAACAAGGCTGACCCAGTATTGAACAGTCTCAGCCAAGTGCTGAGAAGTCAGTTGGAACATTTGATTTCAGTGCTAAAACAACCTCCTGAAGCAGTGGAAGTCCTACTGGATCAGTCATACACATACTATGAACTAGGGAACCAGAGGTGAGCATGCAGCATCTTGATTCCAAGACACTATGAAAAACCCTTTTATTTGAGTGACAAATAAAAGAAACTGCCTAAAAAGCACCATGTTTTGTACCTGAGCCAAAAATAATTAAAAGGAAATTACATCCAAAAGTTTGTTTAATAATATTCTGTCAATGTTGACATAGTATACCTTCTACAACTTAGCAAAGCTGGTGAACCATAAGCTCACCAACTTAATAACAGCAGTAAAATCTCATAGAATCAAGCAACACTTTACAAAATCTTCATTTTTGTTATGCATGTTTTCTCCTACTAATGTCCATCAGAGATTTGAAAAAATTTTGCACCACTCTAAGCACACTGCCTACCAAGCCTAACATGCCACTGCTATAAGCAGATCAGAAAACTATGTAAAACATTTCACTTTTCTGTTTTTGATTTTCTGGGCAATTTTTTGAGTTTGTGTTGTAAACTAAGCTGTTTTTTTTTTTTAACAAGGGTTTTAGAATTCATTCTGAGCTTAACTAAGAACTCGGTCACACTTAGAAATCAGTATCAAAGAATTCAGAATGAAGTCATTCTATCCCCCAATGTTCTTCTCAGTTTACCAAGGTGAAGCTTCAGATAGAAAAGGACTACAGAGGGCTCCTACGAGAATGTGGTTCTCTCACTTGGTGGTTTGGGTTTTTTTGTTTGGGATTTTTTTGTTGGTTTTATTTTTTTTGTGGCCTACAGTTTTGATAGTCAGAAATCAGGTTGCCCCCACGTGGCTTTTCAACTGGTAATTCAGAAACAAAAGATAAATCCTTCTGACACTTCAAACTGAACACAAGCTTAATCAGATACATGGAAATAGCCACCTGAAAAAAGCAATGTAAGTAAATTCAATTATTTAAGTTACCCAGCTTCAAGCATTTCTGGTCTAATTCATACTTTTGAAGTAACATTCATGCACAATTACCAAGTCTGTTGGCTCATCTTCTTCAACTTCAGCTTCATCATCCTCATCTTCAACTATAGTATCTTCCACAGCTTCCTCATCTTCTGTAGCATCTTGGGCTGCAACTAATAAACCTGCCAAAACAAAATGCAAATACAATAAAGTCTTTTAAAGGTCTAGTTAATCAATAAAAAAACTGATGTTTAAGTACAACTCTCAAACTAATATTTGAGGAACCTAAAAACCTGCCCAATACAGTGTTTTGAAGCCTCAGTTGCAAAATACTCCTATTCAAATGATACTTGTGTTGATCTTTCAGCCTTTTTCCTTTGCTAAAAACTTTCTCATTTACTAATTTATCCGCCACTAAGTTCAAAACCAAAAATTTACAGCTAGATGACAAAAGGTTCAGCATTCACACAGCAACGCCTAAATTTGCAGAAGGCAACCAAGTTACATTAAATATGTGAAAATAATTCAAGGTTGCAATTACAAAAGTGAATATAAGGCATTCCTATTGACAGGAAATTAATTTGTAACTACTGTTTCTTTTAAGACTAGCATGTCTAACAAGTTTTTAGCACACTGGTAACAGAACACTTTGAAAGGTACCTAAAAAGTTACTTTATGGGGTTTTTTTGGGTACTTATTTTGATCCAAGTTTTGAAACCTAAAGAAATCTTTCTGACTACAATCTCCTCAAAATCACGTATAGCCATATATCCAATAGAACCACACCACCAGTCAGAAAAGAAACGTGACCTAGCGCAAGGCTCCAAGACAAGTGCAATCTGATAGTCCACTGCCTCTTTGCTTTCGTGGAGCCAAGCCTCATACATTCAAACACTGGGCAAATATGATTAATAAAAATACTGGCCATGGGACAAAGTTCTGTCTGTTTGCAGTTCAGAGCACATGCAAGCAAGGCTGAGATCTAAAACATGTGCACAAAATGACAGGTTTGTTTTTTTTTTAAACAAATGTAGTGTTTTCTGAATATGAAAGAGTAGAAATGAATGGATGACTGATTTACATAGGTCTGAAAAAAAGACCTAGCTGCTATAAATACAAAATTTAAAAGAAATATTTTAAAATTCTCATGGGAAATAGGAATCCTTGAGCAGGACAAGTATATCCAAGGACTTAAGAATTGCCAGTTAGTGCTAGAGAGAGCAAACCCAACCTCTCCTCTCAAGTGTCTTTAGAAGGCACACTCAAAGACTTTTGCTCGACCATGTGCAATACTTTACCTAAGCCTTAACTACAGTGATTTTATTTGATGTTTTAAACTTGTAAGAGTGGAAAAAAAATTAATTTCTACAAAAATTCTTACAAATAAAGGCGGGGGATTTTAAATTAAAAATGAACAACATACAGATAGGCTGTAGGCGCTCTTTGCCATCTGCTGCCCAGCACACCCTCAGACCCCTCACGGTGTTTCCGATGGATGTCAGAGGGGCTGATGATGTGGCAATAGCGGGAGAGCTCTGGGAAAGGACTCGCACACGGCGTGAGCTGCAGCCCACTGCAGGAGCTGGGCGAAAAGCCTTCCCAAACTTAGTAGTAGGGAGGCAATTTCCAGATCGTGAATCAGATAACGCCACAGCGTAAACAGAGATTAGCGCTCCTCGGTGTCGCCAAGGACACTCGGGGGGTGGCGGCAGACGAGGTGGGAAGGCAGGGTGGCAGCCAGCGCATCTGCTAGGGAACGTGCAACCAGCACCGCGGGCGAGCGGGGAGAAGGACAAACCCGCTGCCGCCGCCTCAGGAGGGGTTCTCCGGCTCTCCCGGGCCGCTGTCACGGCCGGGCCCGAGGCCGGTGCCCGCGGGGCCCTGCCCGACACCGCGGGTGGCTGCGCCGGAGGGGCCGGAGCGCGGCCCTGCACCCTCCAGGAGCCTCGAACGAGCCCGGGCCCCGCGGGCACCGCAGCCCCGGCAGCGGCGGCCGCCACGTGCGCGGGCGGCCGGGGCGATGAATGAGCGGAGCCGCCACCTCTCGGCGGAGCTTCCGCAGGCCCGGCCGGAGCGGCTCCCCCCCTCGCGGCGCCGCGGAGATCTCCCCACACACCCGCACACACCCACCGGCCCCGCTCCCCGGCAGTGACGGCCGCCCGCCCGCCCTCACCTGGGCCGCCGCGGGCGTCCCCGAGCAGCAGCGCGGCGGGGAAGACGAGCAGGGCGAGCAGCAGCAGCTGCGACAGGCGGCTCATGGCGGCGATGAGGACGGCGGCGACCCAAGCCCTCCCGCGCACCCTGTCCCGGCGCTGGCTGCCGCGGCGGGATGTCTAAATGGCGGCGGCGGCGGGCGCTGGGGCTGGAGCGGCAGCTGGAGCCGCCTCCCCGCGCTGCTCCATCCGGGGCCGTGCCCGCCCCGCTCCGCCTCCGCGGACGTGGCTCGGCCGGGCAGGAGGCGCGGCGGCCACGTGAGCGCCTGGCGGGGGCGGCGCTTCCTGCGCTCCCGGGAAGGGCCGGCGGCACCGAGCCTGCCGGGAGCCTTCGGACAGCGCCCTGTGAAATACAAAGCTGTGTTTTGTGACAGGTACATACAGGCAACATGTGTATTTGCGATTGTGGTACGTGTGGAAACCGACCATGGGACAGTTATAAAGACGAATTCTAGTAATAACCGAGGAAAGTAAAGCATGGAAGAAGGCCTTTGAACCTATCTTTCGTTCGCAATTAACGTTTATAAGTCTTAAGTTGATTTAGGAGCATTTGAATTAAAGCGTTAAGGATGTTGCTCTTTGGCAGGAACTTTCTGCTTGTAGTTAAGCCTTAAAGAGTTTTGCAATAATAACCTTTTGAAGTATAATTTTAGAATATAGCTGGTATCCTTGAAACTTTAGAAAATAGCTTTAGAAAATATAAAAAGGAAACATGCTTATCTCACGCCTTAACAAAACAGTGAAAAGCAGCTTGAGAAAGGAAGATGAACATCAACTCAAGGATTAATAGTTTCAACCAAGGGAAGCTGGACATCACTGTTACGAGATTTATAGTCCTTGCAATTAAAAGGTGGACCCACATCTGGAGAGCTGGACTTCACCAGATGGGTTGCTTCTTCCTTCTTTTGGAAACCAAACCACCACCATCTGGGAATACTGCTTTCTGGGATACATCCTGAGAAAAACTAAATCACAATAGTGTATAGAATTGTGACGTAAAAATTGGGAATAGAAACTGCTGAGAAAGCTTATGAGTACCCCTGTAAATACCTGTAAGCCTCAACTATCGGTGTGTAGTTGGAGGGAAAACTTCCCTCACTGTACCCAGCGCTGTATTGCTCATACTTTACCATATTAAATAATAAATTGATTGCTGCTTGAATATTGGCCTAGTCAAGCTTCTCATTTATAACAGCTCCCAGAGCGGGGTCCCGCTCCCAGGAAGGGCCAGCAGCACCGAGCTTTTGACAGCACTCCCGGCACGTCGGGTGGTCTGCGGTCCTGTGCGGCGGTTGGACTTCGACAGTCCTGGTGGCGCTGCAGAATGTGGGATTTGAGGATGTAATCTGTCAAACAGCAGCCAACAAGCAAGCTCTGTGTGATGTCTAAAGACAAATTAGTTGTCGATAGAAGTGCCTTGTTGAGGTTTAGGCCTTGACATGCTACAGTGATCTCAGACCTGGGCAGAGCCTGGGAAGAAGGATGTAGCAATAATAGTGAACACTAAGAATGCAGGATTTACAGGCCACAAGGACATTTGGCAGAATTCTCAAGATAAGGACGATAAATGCAGTAACTGTGCTGAATTACCTCTGTGTGGATAAAAGGCAATTCTGGCACATGGAGATCACAGCCACTGACTCACAGGCCACCGACCCCAGAAACCCCCTGACTCCTAAGCAGAGAACGACTGAGCATGTGGATTAATTAGCATGAGAAGTGAAAGATTCATTAACCAATAAAAGATCGAATACGACTTAATAAGAGAAATATGTAACTTGTAGATAATGAACATTAATGCCTCTGTTTGCTAAATGTATAAATAATGAAAAGTTGTGATAGGTGGTGTGCTTGACTTGTGGAATACCACTGAGCAGCCAGGCTAGTGCAACTCTGGAAAAAATTATCAATGTCTCTCTTGAGTGTGAAATTATTGGCTTATCGCACACCAGGTAACAAGTCCAGTTTTTTCTGGACAACACTGGATCCCTTCCAACTCAGAATATTCTGTGATTCTATGGGCCAACATACCTCTGGACAGACCAAGGATAAAGCATAGTACTGAAATAAAGGTGCTATGGAAATCTCAAAATTCCATGTTGCTCTAGAATAGCTGGTTTTGAGTCATATATTTGCTGGTTTAATTGAAAGTTTCCCAAAGCATGATAGGCAATGAATATGATACTGATACATTGCCTTTATCTCAGTAGACCTTTTGTTAAGTGCAATGCAAGGGATGTTAAAAGGGAGAGCTTTCCCAAACCCTACAATCAAAACATTCAGTGAAAATAAAAATGCCAAGGCCCAAACCAGCCTCCCTCCATGCTTTCTCTTTTCTCCCACAGTTTATCCAGCAATTTGCATACAAGGTAAAATGAAACAAGAGTAGTGTTAAGATACATTCTATATTTTGAGGTAACTTTAATTTGTCATTTGGGCATATGCAGCTTGCTGTCATGACAATGGTAAATGTAGTCTTGAGGCATTCATTTTTCAATTTCCCTCATTTGATTTTGAACCTGCAAATTACACTAAAAAAATTTATCAGAAGTAACCATTCTAGCTCAGCTTAATCTTTTTTTAACATGCTGACAATGTTACTGAAATGCTGTTAAGTATTGACTGAAAGTGACATGTAAGTATGAACACTGGAAAACATTCATTGCTACTGGTAAAAGTATTTCTAGTCAGGTAATATCCACCCAAAGGTATAATGTTACTTTTTCTGTAAAGATCTTTCACCAGGTGGTGATGCCTTTATCCTAGTCGTGGTTTGGTTGTTTTGGAGGACTTTTTTTTTGGGGGGGGGGGAAAGCAGCTAGTTATTTTTTCTTCAGGAAAGTAAAAGAATACTGGCATGCTGTAGGAGGTTTCCTATATAGCACTGCCAGATCTGAAGCACTTTGTGTCTTCTACACAGTGACTATGTACTTTAAGTGCTGCTTTTCCATCTGAGTTAACTGTTCTTGGTGTTACTAATTAATTAACCTGTGTGGTGCTCTTACTGGGTTTGTATGTTGTGGAGGCACAGAAAGATGTTAATTAAAATTTTATCTGAAAATAATTGCGGTGCCTTGACCAGCTTCAGCAACCAAGCCAAGACTGACTCCGATGTTACAGCTGTACCTGGAAGCCATTTAGGCTGCATTCTCTTGTGCTAAGCATTCTACCCACATTAAACAAGTTATAATTCGAAAGAAAAGTCTCTAGGAAAACCTGAAACCAGCTGCAGAGATTTTTTTTCTTTTTGCATGGACTGCTCTGTGTGCTTATTCCCAGGCATAATAAAGTAAGTGTTGACAATATTTGCCACTATTGTGGCATTGAGCTTTGACATCTGTTATGTTGGATGCTAATTCTAAGACTGATGTTCACTCAGAGTTCATGTTGCCCCTGGGAATGCGATTGCAGTCATGTACAAGAATTGTATCCTGCATTTAAAAAAGGGTTTTCCGTTAAAAATTACACGTAAAACTGTTAGGAGGAAATGTGCCTTCAATTTCATAACAAGTGTTACAAAAAGAGTGAGCATTCCTAGTGTGTGATCTATAAGTAATATTTACCTTACATTTCCATTTTGAATTTCTTAAATGAATCTCCCAGATGTGTTGTTTCCCCTTTGAAGATATCAGCAAAAGGCAAATAACTTTATATAGAGACTTATTACTTTTGCAAAAATAATTACAAAAGCAAGTAATTGCTTTTTGCATGGCCAAGGGTTCAATAATCAGCTGGACTACCTCTTCATTATTTACTCAGAACCTTCTATGAGAGATAAATTCAGCAAAGCACTTTAAGGAGCAGTGTCACATGTACAGTCCTAACCTGTTTTCTGCTTCCAGTTTCTCACTTTTGGATGGCACTTCTTGTGTCAGGAAAAAGCTGGCTGAAATATAATCTGACTAGGATAGAGAGCTTGCTTGTATTGTAGAAGGAAATTTTGTTGGGACAATCAGGAGGATCCCTTGCTCCCTGAGTTTTCATGGAATTTTACATGTTAGCAAAATGTTTAGAGAGTTTATTTTTTTCTCAGCTATTTTTCTGTGGACATTGCTGTAGGTGTTAATACCTTGCAGTTGCTATCATGTGCCAAGAACTGCATCCTTCTCAGTTCTCTTCAGGTTCAGCTTGATGCAGTAGTTTTGATAAGTAACCCACTATTCCAGTGCACCCCAAAAATGTAACTTATTATTTTTGCTTGCTATTTTCTTCTGAAACTTTTCTGGGGCTCACAGATAAGTCAATTTTTTTGCTTTCAGAAACTGTCAAAAGCTCTAAAATCTTCTTCTAATAGTTGGTGATTTTGTACCCTTCCATATTTTGTCATGCCTGTTGAAATCAGAAGAGATAACATTAGTTTTTCAAAAATAATCGTACTAAGATTTATCTCTTCATTACTTTCTGTAGTTCAGAGAAAAAAATATATGAATATTGAATTCTCAGGCTTTTTTCCCCCTTAATTTCTATAGTACTTTTCAAAACACAAACAGTTATTGTATGTGGTAGTTATTAATAATTCCAGTGAGAATCTCCCACTTAGACCTGTCAAGCTGACATTATTCTTTCTCACCACTGATTTTAATTGTGGGGAATCAACATATCTGAAATTGATGCAGGCAGAAGGAGGTCATGCAGCAACCCCCATCCCTGGAAATCCTGTCAGCTTCTTCTGACTGGGTGGTAGTACAGGAGACAAACCAGTGTTCACAGGAGCTCTTAATGAGATCTGCTCAATTTTTGCCTGAATTGTGGTGGTTCTTTGAAGGCTGGTGCTTTCCCAAGTTTTTTTGCTGGAAGGAATTTTAGCTACCCTATTGCAGAAAATTGTCTCAACCACACACAGATTCTGTATTTTATATGAGAAAAAAAAAAAAAAGGAGAAGGATACCTCTCTGGAGATCTCGGAGAAATACATGGGAAATTGTGTTCCACAAACTTGACTGAATAATTCGATTTTTTTTTGAGAATTGGAAAACATCAAATGAAAACTGTAATAGTGTAGATAAATTTGTAATTGTTAACTATGATTGCTTAATCAGATTTATGGATTCTGTATGCTCCATATGATGGTAACAGGAAAGGAACTTCAGAGGTCCCTTTGGCCTTGTCCAAGGTTGCCCATCTTAAGATTCTGTGCAACACTTGGGTTGGGGTGATGGTTTTGTAATATATACAGCTTAAAGCACATGGAGTATTTTTAGCCACCAGATTTTTTATCTTCCCTCTGCGTGAAAAGTAGAAACAAAGTTGTTGACATGAAAAGATAAAAAGCTATTTTTATTCTACACTGCAAGTTAATTATTGCTACTAATTCAGTGATAGGATGGCTATTTGGTGGATTTGTGCACATGAATTTCACAAGTCCAGTGTTTCTCACCTAGGGAGTGCACTACATATACTGCAGCAGTATTTGCTAGCAGCATTGAGTATATCCAAGCAACCCCCAATCTCTTGGTTTTATCATTGTGAGTATATTGTCACATATGGTGAAAGCAAAATTCTATTTTAAGCCTAAAGTACAATAGGGAAACAAAATATAAGAGTAAGAGAACGTGTACATGTAATTGCATTTGGAGTAATTAGTAAGTAAGAAAGCCACCATGGCTAAGATAGAGTTGTCAATGTTAAAGGAAAAAAAACAAAGGAAAATTGAAGATTTATTTCTAGATGTTACACTTCATGCCATGGAAAATGAACAAAGCAGATCTGTTTTCTTTGTGAGTGACTTCTACATCTCTATTGGATTGCATCTAGAATATTGCGTCCAGTTTTGAATGTTTCCCAACCCATGCAAGACACATATAAAACCATCTGCAAGCTTCTGCAAACTTGAAGAAAGAGAGAAGCTAATATACTATGCAACATTTGCATTCTGATCCTTTCATTCCTTTTCCCCTTGAAGAAGTAAAATAAAGTTCATTATCTTTTCATTCCCTCATTTACTTGAAATAATAAATTACAAAGAGTTTCATCAGTGCTTGGAATTAGATTATTGCATAAATATCTGTGTTATACAGAATTCCACACTTGGATTCAAATCCAGTAAAGGACTTCAGGAGCACTATCTTACCTTTAAAGCTCTTAAAGTAGCTTTTTTAACAGAGCCCTCAGCTGGAATCTGTGGAAGTTTGTCCCTAGAAGGGAAGGGGAACTGCTGCACCTGGCAAGTGGGAACTGCTGCACATGGCAACTAGGATTGTACATTATAGATACTTTCAGTGCTTACAACATCAGACTGAATTATGCTGTAGCTGTCTGTCGTTCTCTGACTATATCATATCTCTTTCCATTGGTTTTGAGCTGCAGGATGTGGTTTTCCTTGGTCTTTCACCCTCTGTTGCTGCAGATTTTGGTTCTTCCTTCTGAACTCACAAATCTGTTGTTGTGTTTTCTTCATCTCAGCTTGCTCATTTTCAAGTTCAGCTTGCAGGATTTTAAGCCAAGGAGCCAGCTTGTTATATTTAGATAGTGGCTGTTGACTTTCTGCCAGCTTGTCATCCCTTTCTCCCTGGAATTTTGTTTCCAAGGACAGGAGCCATTTCTGTGTGCATCCTCCTTTTCCTCCCTCAGTGCTGCAGGATGCTGGCCAAGGAGCCAGGCCAGGGCTAAGGTTTACTATCTGTGGATACACTGTGCGCATTCCCTGTTATCTCTGCAGATGGAGATTGTGTAGCTGACACTGAGAAAGGCTGACTTGGCCAAAGGAGGAGACCTGTAGAGATGGGAAGCTCCTGTTTTGGCTCAGAGGAGTGAAACAAAGTTGTATCACTGAAACTTCGAAGGACACAATGGTCAGAAGGTAACTTTTGTTGAATTAGGGGTGGTTTAAAGATTAAAGCATCATCCCTGCATGTGCTAACAAGCTTAATGAAGAACATCTATATGACCATCACTGCATGTGCTAACATCTTAATGAAGAACATATATATGAGTATCACTCCACCCAAATCATGCTGTACATAAAGAGGAAGAAGGACAACAAGATTGGGCTGTGTACAATGAGCTGCAAGTAGCTCCCTGTTCTGTAAGTGGAGAAACTCCCTTCAGCGGGATCATCTTTATCCCTTCATTTTATCTCCCTGTTTTCATTCTTCCTTGGCAGCAAGTAATGCCCCAAAATGCTGGAGTAAAAAGTCCTTACCAACTTTCAGCATTTCCTGGGGGAACAACATTTTCTATCACCAACTAATTAGAAGAAGGAGAGGTCACATGACAGCATTCTATTCAGAGAAAGTGGAAAAGCAAATGAGGAAAAATGTGAGTAAACTTCACCCATACTGTTACTGTAGTAGTGGAGTTGTGTCATTCTGCTATTGCAAAAGAAGAGGTTGCATTCAGTTTATGCAAACTAATTTTTTACCAACTTCAGTGGAAATTTTCCATCTGTGAAGATAAGTCAGTGTAGGCAAAATTATAAAATGATGAAAATTAAGAAGTTCACCCTTATACAGTGCCTACAACCCTTGCACCTGCATCAAGTTCCAGTGGGGTGAAAAGTCTAAAGAGTGTAATTTTCAGATTTTGCCCTAACATACAGTAATCCCAGATTTTAAAGCAAGAATTTTAAAAAAGGAAACAAAACCCACCAATAAATCAAAATTCAGCTGTTGGCTGACCCCTTTGATTGTAGAAAATCCAGAAAATAAATGTTAACATTAAAGAAAGAAGAAATTAAATAGTCTTCCATGCTCTAAGAATTGTTCTCTTTACTGAATTTTGAGGAGGTCGATTAAAGGGAGATTTTACTTGCTGAAGACAAAGAAAGAAGGCAAAAACCATGTTTGAAATGCTACTGAGGTAGTCTGTTGGAAGAAGGCTATACATTTTTTTACTGAATTTCCTAGATATGTAATAAATTTAGCAATGAACAGAAGTCACATTTGATCCACCATGTTTAAATTATTTACTTTTTTTCTTACACCACCTGTAACTGAAAAAAAACACCAAACCTGTAAAAAATAAAAAGCATTTTAGATTCTGGTGGAAACCCTCTGAGAGTATTTCCTCTTTTGTTGTTGTGTATTACACTATTCTTTATACCTATTTTCACTTCTCCGTTTTACTGTATCAGGCCTGGTATGTGCACTGTGTTCTCATGGAAAGAATCAGATATACTTGTGTTAGTCTCTCTCCAATTGTTTGGAGGCTGTATTTGTTGTCCAGTGGCTACCTACCAAAAGCATGTAATTTGTAACTTCTTTAATTTTAAATTTTAATTTGATATTTTAAATTTGTAATAACTGTAATTAAACATAATTTAATTTAAATATTAATTAAATTTTAAATTATTTGTAATCAGAATGGGAACTGCAATGCAAATGCATTACTCCCTACATTCATTACTCAGTTAATTCAAGGGACAACTCCAGGACCTCTGTCTTAGCACTTCTCTTTTATGTCATACATCTGTAAGGCTTGGCACTTACTTATAAAATTTTGCAATATAACTACAAAAAAACACTTCTACTAATTTTATAGAGAAGGGTTTTTTCATCATTCAAGCCTCCATGGAATCTTACCATGGCTTCTTCTGGAAAGGGAGTATAGCTAGCTGGTTCAAATTATCTTCTCCAGTAAACTGTTCCTCAGTATCAAAACCTAAGTATGTAGAATAGAGAGACAGGGTGAGAGTTTGAGTGAGAAAATAAGACATGTCTGTTATGGAGGATACTTTATTAATGCAATCCAGCAGTGACTCCATATTTCTGCAGATGGCCCTTATGAGGACCTACAACAGGCTTAACTGATAATTATTCTGGCAATGAAACATCTCCCAGGCTCCTGCACTCTTTTTTAGTATTGTCTTATTTTTGCCAACCCAACACTCTCCTTTGATGTGGTTGTTCTTCCTTGCCTAGGGATTCCTTCTCTGGGAAAAATGTATCCACACCCAAAGACTGCTTCCATAGTCCATTGACTATGCAGAAAGGTATGTTGGTTCTACAGTGAGTGTTTCTATGGCTTAGAGACTCTTGTTTTCTGAGAGGTATCCCAAAATTTATATGGACTTAAAAGAAGAATTAAGTTTTTTAGAGTGTTTTCAGAGGATATTCATGGAGATAATACAGCTGAGGAAAACAGGTATTTTGCTTGGAATTTAATGAATGTATCACTTGGCCTCCTCAGTGTGTATCCTTCTTCATCAGGAGTCCTCTATCAAAAATATGATGGAACTACATGAACATTCACAGCAGTTTTCAAGTTAGCTAATTTTTCTTTCATATATATATATAAGCCTGTTCCATTTAAACCAATGTCTTGTACAAAGTGGAAATATAACTTAGAATATTGGAATATCAATCATACTGCATGAGATAGAGAAGATCCTGGTCACTTGCTGTGTTGCTGTAATAATTGCTCAGGATATAGATGCCATTTTCTATTTTCAGATAGGTTTTCATGTCGATCATCTCACAGTCCCTTGACCATGCTTTGTTCCTCCCTCTCAAGTCTTCCCTGCTTTGTGCAGTCCTTATTGTTCATTGCTTCACTCATGCCATGGCAGTAAGAGCTGACCTCAAAATCTAACAAAGTCTGTTGATTTAAATGGGCTTTGCACCAGCTACAGATCTGTTAGCACTGTGAACTACCAAGTACTGCCTGGCATACTTTGGCAGGGGAGGGGAGTGTGACAGATAAATGTCATTATAACTTGCTCATTTAGCACATGGCACTTGAATTCCCTCTCATGTTTAGCCTCACCAACAAGAACATACTGCATGTCAGATTTTCCAAGATGGGCTCAGAAGCACAGGTTGCTTCACAAAGCTGGCAGGCAGCGTCTTTTCCTGCCACTGAGTTGTACATTTCATCCTGCAAATATGAAAAGGAAGCTCTTGGTGGTCCTCTCAAGTCAGTCTTCTTCCAGGAAGGAGCAGCACTGCAGTTCTCCTAGGGTCTCTGTACCCAGCTTCCCAGCTTCAGCATGAACAGAATGTATGTCTGTCCTACATAATTCCTGCCACTGAGTTGTACATTTCATCCTGCAAATATGAAAAGGAAGCTCTTGGTGGTCCTCTCAAGTCAGTCTTCTTCCAGGAAGGAGCAGCACTGCAGTTCTCCTAGGGTCTCTGTACCCAGCTTCCCAGCTTCAGCATGAACAGAATGTATGTCTGTCCTACATAATTCTGTCATGTTAAGTACAGAATTAATGCATCTTGGAGTGTTAGCAAACATTTTTACTCCTAATCTTCAGGAAATACAATAATGTAGCCATATGAAGAGTAAGGGAGGTAGTATTTCCTGAGGAGTCTCATGGGACAGGGAACATGGAGCTACAGTGGTCCAAGCTAAATACATAGTCTGATAGATGTCTGTTCTGTCATGGATTAGGGGTGATAACTGCTGGGTCTCAGACACCTTTTTTCCCATTCTCCTTCTGAAAGTATCACCATTGCCTAGTGGATTAACCCTGTTGCAGCTGAATTGCTTGTAGAACAGTTTGTGCCTGCTTCCAAAGGAGCTCTTAAAGCCTGGGACAAAAAAAGTGGGCTGCACTCCAAGGCTGTCAAAAAAGTTACGCAGAAGCCTGAAGCATAGAATGAATAAAAACGAATGTGGAAACCCTCTGGCAGTGTTATGTTTCAAACAGTCCCTTGTCATTACAATAAATGGGTATGTTTACTTAAGAGCACTCAATAATTTATTAGAGTGTGAAATAATCCTGTAGAACAGCACCTTCTCTACACACATGGATTAACCCACATGGATTAGGAGTCCTCCAACACCTGGTTCTAGGAAAAAGATCAGTAAACAGGTGATCTTAATCTGATTTCTGCTGAGGTGGCTGTGTATTGGGGAAAATGAGCACAGAAACTCTCAAAGAGCTGACTTTATGGAAGTGTTGCAGATGCAAATGACACCTATCGTATCAAATCTATTTTAAAGGTATCTCTGCACAAGCATTCATGTTTTCTGCACAATCACAGGTTTTTTATAGCTTTTATACATACCACTCGGATTATGTAAAAACATTTACAAAAATAAAAAGAGAATGCATTTTAAAATTTTGCCCTTATGTACCAGATAGCAAAAGCCCAGCACTCATTTTTATTTTCTTCATTCTACATTATAATATTATTATATACTGTTTATATACCTATATAATCTGTTTATAGATTAAGCTAAGATGCTTCTAGCCAGGCTTGCAAATTTGGAATTCCTTTGGCTTCAACTAGAGCTTTATTTTAATAAAGATTGGAATTTAATATTTTAGAGTACACTAAATAAAATTTCTCAGTATCTACTACAGAGGACACAGATCATCATCTGTTTCAGGGAAAACAACCATGAATCTGTGGCAGGAATGGTCATTTCCAGTCAAGAATTAAGGGCTTGAAAATGCACTATTTCTAAGGCTAAATTGTTTAATATTATACAGATGTACCACAGTTCAGTATTGATGTATTGGCAGCTGCTGGGGATTCATAGAATCACAGAATGGTTTGGGTTGGAAGGGACATTAACGATCACTCAGTTCCATCCCAACTAATTAATCTTAAATTTTCCTTCCGACCCAAACCATTCTGTGATTCTGGGCAGGGACACCTTTCACTAGGCCAGGTTGCTCCGAGCCCCGTCCAGCTTGGCCTGGAACACTTCCAGGGATGGGGCATCCACAGCTTCTCTGGGAAACCTGTTCCAGTGCCTCAGCACCGTCACAGTAAAGAATTTCTTACTAATATCGAATCTAACCCTACTCTCGTTCAGTGCAAAGCCATTCCCCGCTACAAGCCCTTGTAAGAACCCCCTCCGTCTGCCGGCTCAAGGCCCTCCCGGCGCAGGAGTCTGGGAAGCGGGGAGGAGCCCGGGAAGCGGGGAGGGCCCGTCCCAGCCACGCTCGCCCGCGCTGCTTTTGGTCCCTCTGGCGGCGCCGTAGATGCCGGGCTGGGCTGGCGCCTGCGTGTTGTGGGCATCCCGGGTGCCGGTGATTCCTGCCTCCCGGTGATTCCTGCTTCCTGCCGCCGCCGCCGCCATGGATTACCGGGCGTTGGTGATGAGCCAGGTCGTGCCGGGGCAGTTCGACGATGCGGACTGCTCGGACAGGTGAGGGCGCACCGCGGGGCCGGGGCTGAGGGCGCTGGGGGAGCCGGGCCGGGCGGACACGCGGAGCGAGAGCGGGAGCAGCCCTGGGACTTGCCCGGCAGCGGGGAAGGGAGAGCGGGCGGTACTGCCCCGCTACGGGAGGAGATGAGAGGAAAGGCTGCGTGTGTCTCTCAGCTTCCCTTTTCCATGATGTGTGCTGCTTTGGGACGTACTTGTCCTGGCAGAAAGCCGCGACATGTAATTGACATGACAGAATGGTAGCATCAGTTAGGTTGGAAAAGACTTCTGGAATCATCGAGGCAAGCTGTGACCCAGCACCACCTTGCCAACTAGAACGTGGCACTGAGTAACAACTCCAGTCTTCCTTAAACACCTCCAGGAACGGTGACTCCACCACCTCCCTGAGCAATCCATTCCAATGTCTAACCACCCTTGCTGTGAAGAAATTCTTCCAAATTCTCCTGGTGCAACTTTGCAACTTTAGGCCGTGTCCTCTTTTCCTGTCGCTTGCTGCCTGGGGGTAGAGGCCGACCCCCACGTGGCTGCAGCCTCCTTTCAGGGAATTGTAGAAAATGGTAAGGTCCCCTCTGAGCCTCTTTCCTCTGGGCTAAACACCCCCAGCTCCCACAGCTGCTCCTCACAGGATTGATGCTCCAGATCCTTCACCGGCTTCATTTCTAGACCTGATCCAGCACCTCAATATCCTTCCTGAATAGAGGGCCTCAGAACTGGACTCAGTGAATTAAAACACGGGTGAAAATGTAAAGTCATTTATGGGGATAAGTGTATGGAATTTTTGGTGACTGACAATAATTTTTAGTTATAGAGACATCTGTGGTTCTTTTCAGTGAATCTGTGGAAGACACAGAAGCATGTAAAGAGGGTGAGGTCCCTGAGAGCTGCCAGTTATGCGCATGTGAAGAAGTTAATCCTGAGGAAGGAGATGGTGATGATGACAACGATGCTGAAGAGGAAGATGAAGACTGGGACTGGGATGATGAGGTGGGAAGACTCACGAAGCGCCACAATGCTGCTGGTGGATGCAATCCACAGGTATGTTGAAGGTTATTCTGTGGGCTTTGAGGGTGCCCAAGGGCTAATGGGGCCAGCCCGGAGGCTTTGTTTGTTGTTAATGTTATGTTGGGGACAAATGCAAGCAGAAATTTTTCTTTGAGAGAATCCCCTTCCTTTGCATCTGTTCCTGTGACCTGCTGTATGCGTATGTACATTGTAGCCCAACCTCCATTTGATTTTCTTGTCTCAAACCCTGTTGCTGGATTCTCTGTGTCACTGCAGTTTTCTTCTCTTCCTTACCTTTCTCAACTTTTCTTTCTTTGCTCACCCTTAGGATGTTCCTTACTTTTTGGTATTTGTTCTCTGTGTTTCTGAGCCTCTTCCCCAGCCTTTCTGTTTATTTTTAGACTATCTGCTAGTCCTATCCGGGGTGAAACCAGTTCTATTTTTGACTTCATAGTGAAGAAGACAAAGAAAAATACAAGCATGGGAAATGGAGGGGGGTGCTTGAAGTGAATTAATTTAGAGTGTATGGTGTTGGCATAGAAACTCTGGTGTTGTGCATAATGGAGAGCACTCATGAAGGTAAGAAGGGTGCTAGTTCTCACATCAGCTTGGACACTAGAGGTTCAAAACCTCATTTTTCCTAGTGATACCAACTTAGCAGAATAGTTGAGATAAATCAGAGTGGTGCTGATCATAGCATAGCATAGCATGTCTGGCAGCATTTGTCCTAGGTGATATATTCTTGCCTTTATTTAGAGGTTTATGCTGTTCAATGATGGTGAAATCATGTTCAGGTATTAGTTGTGTTTGGGGAGGACTACATGTAAGGAAAGACAGAATCTTGGGAAGTTTTCTCAGTTCATTGCCTCTGCATTTTTTCCCTCTTGTTTTATTCCTTGTTTCTGTCTTCTATTCTCTTCCTTTTACAGACAGAAAAAGTGCTGTGTGAGAGACTTGTAGCTTCCTAGACTAAAAAATAACTCTGGTTTGGAGCACTTTTAGAATTTTAACTGGCGTATTACCTGTATTTTCTTTTCTTGATTTAAGTAAAATCTGGTGTTAATCCATATCTGTTTCCTTATATTCCATGTGGTTTTTATCTTACAGCTTTAGGCATAGGCATTTGAGATGACTTTTCCAATGAAATGGTTTGAATTTCAAAGGGCTGTGTACAGAACGTGACTTATGTTAACAAATCCTTTATTTCAGGCAAATAGACAGACCCCTAATTGCTCTTCAGCAAAACTGTCAACCCCTGCAGGCAAGGTTTTAAGAAAATTTGAACACAAAATCAATTTAGGTGAGTATAATTGCACTGCTGTCTGTTATTTTAAACAGTTGCCACTCTGTGACATTCTCAGACTAATTCCGCCTATGTTAAGCCAGAACTCCCTGGAATGGATGAGTTACCCTTTGCCAGAGAGATTAAAAATGGCTTTTTTGTATTTGAAGTTGCCTTTAGTCTCCAAGAACTGGCTGTCATACTGCCCTCTCTCTCCACCTTCAGAACCATATGGCTGTTTTGTTGGGGCCTTTTATTTCTCCTTGATTTCTCCAGGCAACATGAAGTCTTTCTTCCCTGGATTGTCTTTAGGAAAAAGCTGCTTGAGTGGGGGGAGGGAATTAACTCTCTGTTGTGATGTTGGTGATTCCCACAGCTGCTACCAAAGCTGCATTTTCTAGACAAATGCAGTAGTCCCCTGTAGTATTAGAGGGGGTACATTATGCAGCAGTTCTCTCCCAGGAGCAGAGATCCTGTGCTGAGTGAAGAGGCTGCTGTCCCAGCTGGTGTGGTTTGACTTTTGCCCTGAGATGGAAATGGCTGCTCAGCACAGCCTGTCAGGAGTAGGGGTAGCTGTGATTGGCACCTTCTGACACGGTAGAGATCAGAGGTTGGGTTTTCCTTTATAACAAAGTGGTGCTAGGGTGAAGGCTGCTGGTATTTGTAGCCAAATACAGCAGTTTTTATACATTTAGCATTTCATCAAACACTATTTAAATGCATTGTTGAAGAGAATCTGGGAGGCTATTATTTATTGTGTTAAGAAAAATGGCATTTGATTGTTGAAAAGAAAAGAACAGACAAATTTATTGGTGAGATGTTATCCAAAAGGGATTACTGGTATCACATTTCCAAGTCTCTGGAATTGTCTCACTCATCTGTGTTGTTACCTTATAGTCCTGCCCTGAAATGTAAACAGAGTGAAGTGTTAGGTTAACCCTGGTGTGTAGAAAACTTCTTTGGGTTTGGGGTTTTGTTTTTTTTTTCATCACTTCTTATGTGTTTTTCAGATAAGTTAAATTTTGATGATTCTGTTATAAACAGAGTCACAGAAAAGTCTAGGCAGAAGGAAGCAGACATGTGAGTATTACTTATGCTTCTATTTTCACTTAAATACTTTAAACCCAGAAGTATAGTGCATATTTCCTTGTTTAAATAAGTTTGTTAAGAAAAATGAAGTTAGTTGTCTACATGCAGTTTGCCCTTTGGTCTTCAATTTTTTGGTTTCCAAATCAGTTTTTGGAATCATCCAAGGTTTTGAATCTTTTGTCACTGGTAGCACAAATGATTGTGTTGGTGTGGTATAGTAAGACAGAAGTGATGGATGTCATTCCCCTACTACAGACGTTGTTGATGTTTTCCTTTCCATCCCTCTGTCTGCAGGAGAAACCTTTGGTTTTGTATGACCTGAAAGCCTTACTTCTTAAGGCTGTCATCTTAACCTTTGGCACAGGATGGCTCAGTTTGCTCTGTCAAAGTACCCAGCCCATATATGAGATTGTAACATTTTATTTTCACTTCTGCTAGGTACCGAGTCAAAGACAAGTCAGACAGAGCAACAGTTGAACAGGTAAGGCCTTTGTTCATCAAAATTCCCTTTTGACCAGAGCAAATAGTGTAGAATTTTGGAATCAATGAAAAAACAGTTAAAGCAAGAACAGAGTTTTGGAATTCTGTTTCTCTTGTTATGCTGAAGAGACCTGTTGTTTCTTTCTTTCTTTGTTTCACATATGAAAGTTAACTTTGGTTCCATAAACATTTTAGAGCTCATTTTTGTGTTTAACATTGTGATTTGTTTATATGTGTAATGCCGAATTCCATCTTAAGCTTTTATTGAATTCCAAAGAACAAGAAAAAATGCTGAGTTTGCATTTTTCTTTTTTTCTTCTTTAGCAAGACCGAATTATTACTGGGCTGAGCCCACATGGCTGTCCTATCTCAGTTATGTTATCTGTATCCCAAGATATATCTTACTTTAAAACATTTAATGCAGCTATGGGTGGGACATTATTTCTTTGTCTCTTCTAGAGTTAGATTGAGGACATATGCTTAATTTAAAAAGAGAAAAAATTTTTTGAAGAAAAAGTGAAATATCTTCCTAGATTCATGGTAAAATTCTGAGTGATTATTATTATTATATATTCAGATTATTATTCGATCCTTGAGAACATTCTGATGCCCAGGCTTCTTTAATATGATAGTAGGACTGGGCATTATTATTTGTTTTTTTTTTCTCTGCTGACTTTTCTGTATTAAATTTGAGGTGTTGGACCCAAGGACCCGAATCATTCTGTTCAAGATGCTCTCTAGAGGTATCATATCAGAAATCAATGGCTGCATCAGCACAGGGAAGGAAGTAAGTTTTATTGCAAATAATGTAGTAGGCTTTTTTTTTTAGCCAGCTGGGTGGAAGTTTATGATGCTCAGAAAATGTAGTGAAATACTTGGGCTTAGTTCTACATATTTTGTGCTTCTTGATTGGTAAGAAGTTATCTTAAGAAAAAAAATATTTCTGTTAAAGGAAACCAATTTTCCTAAGTATGAAAGATTTCTAAGAATGCTTTAATATTATCTTAAATTTGTGGATGTTGTTAATTGCATCTTTCAACAAAAGGTTTTAGCAAAGTTATGTATACCCATAGTATTAAATAGTGCCTAAAAACCATACAAACCCAGATAATTCCAATTCAAGACGTACTTCTGTCCTGTGTAGACGTGAAAACATGAGACATTAGGGCCATGCTTTAGGGCCTGAACAGTGCACAGACTCAAGTTTACCCTTCACACAAGGGCTTGCTTCAGTCTCCCAAGTGTGCATGAGGCAGAGTTTTCTTGTGCAATGTTGATTTTATTCTGAGGGCATTGTTGCACCCCTGCCCCATCTTATGTACTTCCTGCAAGCTGCCCTTCATGGAAAAAGGATTGCCCTGGTGTGCAGTCTCCTTCAGCTGGGTGCCACACAGGGGCTGGGGTGGGATCAGCCCTTTTTCAGGTGTCAGAATGAGAAGAAGAGAGAAGACTATGTTGTTTTAAAGAGCTTTTCTTTAATGTTATCTCTTCCCTTTTTAATCTAATAGGCCAATGTATATCATGCCAGTACTGCAAATGGGGAGAACAGAGCAATAAAGATTTACAAAACCTCTATTCTGATGTTTAAAGATCGGGATAAGTATGTCAGTGGTGAATTCAGGTGAGTTTGACTTCTGCCTGATTTTACTGGGGAAGAGGGATTGTCTTGAAAGATATTAAAATCACTGGTGCTCATGCTGTGTTGATAGACTAAGAGTCCCTGTTGTCTTTTATTTTTTTATTTAAAGATTTCGTCATGGATACTGCAAAGGCAACCCAAGAAAAATGGTGAAGACATGGGCCGAAAAAGAAATGAGGAATTTAATAAGGTGATTCTTCCTGTTTTTATTTCATCATGCAGAGGTTACAAAAACTTTTAAGTTTAGAGGAGATGCTCTCTCTTTGGCTACCACTACCCTATTGGGTCTCTGGAGTGTTCAGGAAAGTGTCTTAAGCTTCATTATGGGAGAGAAACAAAAGGGGAGGGAAGAATAAAGATCTTTTGTTTTCCTGCTAATGCTTGAAGCTCTTCAGTGTCTGAACTCTGTCTGACATGACTGAACAGCAAGGAGAAGCTAGAAATAGCTGCTGCTGAGCAGCAACACACTGTGTGATATGGGTTAATCTAGGATTAACTTGAACTGTCTAAAAGATTCTTTGACACAGGAATGCTTAGAAAAAAGGGTCAGAATGGTTGTGGCTTTTTGTGTGCATTTCCTAGTTCTTCACAAGGGAGACTTTCTTGAGCTCTCACTGTGTTATGTTCTAAGCTGCAGAGCTCCTTGCACTGGTGCAAAGCAAATAGAGTTTGGTTTTATTTTTTTTTTTTTGGCTTTGTTCCTGTATTTCAGGTTGAATACAGCCCAGATACCTTGCCCAGAGCCAATTATGCTAAGGAGTCATGTGCTTGTCATGGGCTTTATTGGTAAAGGTGATAGGTAAGTATCCTTAGAAAAGAAATTTTTTTTGTTTATTTGTTTGTTTGTTTGTTTGTTTTTTTAATTTAGTAATAGCTTTTCCCAAAGGTTTATTAAAACCAGCCAAACCAACCATCTGAATTTACCTACAGTTACTCTAGGGCTGTAAAGTTAACATGTGCATGTGATCTGTGGAATGGTCCCAGACATTTGTCAGCTACTACTGCAGGCAATCTGTGTGATTCTGAAGCCTTGGTTGTGTGCAAAATGATTTCATAAAGTGGCTTAACCAGAGATTAATGCTGGAAAGGCTTGCTAATCATGAAGATAGTTTATTGTTTTGTAGTTGCTGACATTAATGTAGCACGGTCGGAATTCGCTCCTGTTGAAAATAGAGCTTCAGAATCTTTGGCAAGCATGTAGCAAGGTTTTGCTCCCCTTCGTGCTGGCTCCTTGCACTTGGTTGCTCATCCTGACTTGCTTGAAAGTCAGGGAGTGAAAGATTCACTCAGGGAGTGAAAGATTCAGGCACAGCAATTAAAGCGTTTGCAGCTGGTGTGAAAAAGGAAAAAGTATTTCGTCTCTATTTAGTTTTAGCTGTATTTTTAGTTTCTGTTGTTGTTTTGGTTTTTTTTTTTTTGTAATTTCAAGACCTGCTCCTCTGCTGAAGAATGCTCAGTTGTCTGACTCCAAAGTCCGGGAGCTGTACCTGCAGATCATCCAGTACATGAGAAGAATGTACCAAGATGCCAGACTTGTTCACGCAGATCTCAGTGAATTTAATATGCTGTATGTTTTTAATCCTTGCTCTGAATTGTGACATCTAAAATGTATGCATTGGCAGCCTCTATGTGAGAATACTGATGTACCTTTCAGCGAGGGTGGGGTCCTTGTCGTTACTGAGTTTTGTAACTTTTCTAATTAATTATGTAGCTTTTAGCCCAGATCTGAGCTTTCTCTGTTAAAAAACACCAACAGGCAAACAAACGAAACCATAAAATAAGAAAGAAAAAAAATTTAAAAAACACAACAAATCACCTCACAAAACCCCCTCACGACTAGAAAAAAACCCGTCAACTCCAGCAAAAATTAGTAAGGTAGCATTTTTATGTAAGGTATTTTATATTAGTTAGGTATCATTTCACTGCTATATTTTTATAACTTGTTTCTTGTTTTATTTCTTTTTCATGCACCTCTCTGCTTTTTTTTGTTCATGAGCAGACTACTTTTAAAAAAAGTTTAATTATACAGCTTGTATAGAGGAGGGAAAGGATTGACTAAAAAAAGCCACCCTGGCCCTCACATACAAGGCATATACTGAAGAAACAAGTTAAGATTTTTTTTTTGCTGCTTCTTAAGTTTGAGGCATGCTTTGTTCCCTGCCCCTCAGTATCTGGTGGAGTTGGTGCAGCTCTGTGTGGGTTTTCCTTGCAGGTACCACGGAGGGGACGTGTACATCATTGACGTGTCTCAGTCCGTGGAGCACGACCACCCGCACGCGCTGGAGTTCCTGCGCAAGGATTGTGCCAACGTTAACGGTGAGGGGGCTGCCCTCCAGCCCTTGTTCTGACACCTGGTTTGTTTAGCAGGATGGACTTAGTTCACCTTATGTTCTTTCAGGTGTAACTGACTGTAGAAGCTGTCAAGATTGCTTTAAAATATTTCCTCTCCTGTGTTCTTGTGACTTCCTCAGGGAGGAGTGTACTGTGCTGAGTTCAGAGTAGTGCAGCTTATTTTGCTAGAAGTCATCTCTCTTAAATGAGTGCCATGACTGAATCTCAGAGTCTGCAGCAGTGCTCACTCCAATCTTAACTTCCCTTACTTAAAATACTGTGCAGGCATACTGATGTGTTGCCTTCTGTGAGCTGGACCCACATCTGGGATTCCTCAACTGGCAAGATGTTTCTGTGTGTTATAAAGTTCCCTGCACTAAGGGCAGCTGAGAGGATTGAGGCACAGAGTAATTAATTAGAGATGTTATCACTTGTCATAGTATTTTGATAAGTAAAGTTTAATGGTGTTTTTCTCTTGAGAATTTGGTCTTCATGTGTGAATATACATGTTGTGTAACAGATACACACCTCCTGGTAGGGTGTGTCTGTGAGGACAAAAAAAACCTCTCTTTATAGGCTGCTTTTGTCTCCCCTTTCTTTTCACATTGACTTTTTTCTTATTTTACAGAGACTCTTGAAAGTCTGGCACATAATTAGGAAAGAACTGTGTGCATGCTGTATGTTGTTGATGTCCTGTATGCTACGTTTTCCTTATTCCTTTTCAGTTCATGCATTTCTAGTAACTGCCTTCTGTCTTAGCTAGCCGCACCCTTGCTCTTTATTCGTGTCATTTGAGCTCCTCTACCTAGATACTCTAGTGTCTCAGTGAGTTGCAGTTGTTTTGGTGTTGTTTTGTTTGTTTTCTGTCACTGCATCTTTCTCTGTCTAAGCCTTCTACAGAGACTGTAAGAAACACCTGGTTCTGCCTTAGGTGTGATCTTTGCAGAGATTTGTGGTTCAGTGAGCACGGAGAGCTGCCGCCAAACTAAGTGCTTTTCTAATCCTTCCATGATTAATTTCTCACAGTGAGAGATCCTCTGGGAATTTTAAGTACAAAATACTTGTTAAACAGTCCTCATTGTCACTTGCTGCTGTTTTTCAGAACAGAAGTGCAGCCTATGAATTTGGTCATAACTGATTTAAGAAAGCAATTCTGAGTGTAGTAGCGAGGAAGATTCTAGGACATCAATGTGTCTTCCCTTTTGGGTGGATCATAATGTACTGTATTTCAGTGGCCACTTGTTTCTCTCTGGCAAAAGTTTGAGGTCCCCATTCCTTATTTGAAATATTTTTTTTATCTTAGTCATTGCAAATACTACACCTGTCTTGAATTCTTTACTTCTTAGCCCATACTCCATTAAGTCAGGATCCTGCTGAAATTGATTTGGCTTTTATATTTGTGCAGTTTTTCTCTTTTTCTCCTTTTAGTGTTTGTTGCATGTGGGAGATGAACAGTTTTATTTCAGATGACCAAGAATCATCTGTTAACTAAACTCCATATGATGTAGAATGTGCTGCTTAGACTTCCCCAAGTCATCAGAGTTGCTGGCTTGCTGGAATTGTCACTTTAACATCCAAGCTGTGTATGTTAGATGGAATTACTAATGGGTTTTGTCTCTCCCTTGTTTCCTGACAGACTTTTTCCAGAAGCACAATGTTGCCGTGATGACAGTGAGGGAGCTGTTTGAATTTATTACTGATCCTTCTATCACAAGTGAAAACATTGATGACTACCTGTCTAAGGTAAGACCTCGTGGCCTTGTTACTGAGTAAGAGGACAGCAAAATCAGATCTAGTTCAAGCTCCATCATCTCATTTATTCTACATCCTAAGGAAGCCAGCACATGACATTGTTGTGCTAGTGCTTCAAAAATGCATATAGGTCTTTTCCATTTATACCATTGTAGAGTGACACTGCTTTCATTGCATGTTGTCTCAGAAAGTGTCTTGGACATATTTTATGAAAAATCCTTTTGCTAGGATCTTTTCTCCCGAGAAGCTGAGAGGCCTCAGAAATGAAATGTAAACAATAATTATCTGCTGCTGTGGAATGCAACAGGTGCATCTTTGATTGGTCTCATGTGGTTGTTTTTACTTAATGGCCAATCACAGTCCAGCTGTCTTGGACTCTCTGGTCAGTCACAAGATTTTATTATCATTCCATTCCATTTCTTTCCTTGCTAGCCTTCTGATGAAATCCTTTCTTCTATTCTTTTAGTATAGTTTTAATATATCATTTTCTTTTACTATAATATATATCATAAAATAATAAATCTGCCTTCTGAAACATGGAGTCGAGATTCTCATCTCTCCCCTCGTCCTGGGACCCCTGCGAACACCACTACAAGAAAGTCTGTCTAATCATGAAGACTCAAATGTCTGTTTGAGGTGCTGTAAGAATCAGGATGCTTTAAGCTAGCTCTTCCTTTCTGGCAAGGAGGAGCTCTGCAGAAATTCAACCGTGCTTATATGGAGACTGGTGTTGTATGTCGTATAGCCGTGCTGGGCCTGCCGCAGTTTGGTCTGGGGGGGAGGAGTTGCACGTGTGGTTTTTTTGCTGGTACGGCCCTGATCTGCAGCTGTCAGGTGCTTCGCAGCAGGGCTGGTCACCATTAGGTGTCGCTGAAGGCATTCCCACAGGGACAGCTGGAGTGCGTGTGAGTGATGGTGGAGCACAGGGAGAAACACAGATGGGAATAGTTGGATGTGATTCTAAAGGCTTAGTGGTGCGATTCTAAAGAATGATAATTTTTTTGTAATATTTTGTGTTTCTTTAGGCAATGGAAATAGCATCGAAAAGAACAGAAGAGGAAAGATCCAGTCAAGATAAAGTGGATGAGGAAGTGAGGATTTCTGTTCCTGCTATGAAATTAATGTTAACCTTACCTCTTCTAAACAATGAAATATGTTGTGTTTCCTTTGAAAAATGTACAGTTGATGATAAACAAAACATTGTTTCTGATGCTGAGATATCTTGACCTAGCTGAGATGTGAAGTATTAAGGGATGCCATGTGTAAAAGCTGACAGCAATATGCTGTTAGAAGGCAAATACTCTATTTCCTAAACCAGTTGTTTGCTGACATCTATGTCTCTTGATGTATCTTCCAGTTCAGGTTTAGTTAATAAAAAACCTGAGTAGAGAGATCTGATTGTGCTAGTGGTTTTGGAGCAGTGATACAGAAGCAGGCTATTTGGATAAGTGCATTGGCCAAATTGCCTATCTAGCTCCACTCCCAGTCTAATTCAGTTCTTCCACTGCTTTTACATTCAGTGAAGCCATCTCAAATCCATTACAGAAAGCTGTTAATGTTCTGGAAATACTTAATGTAAAGATAGAACCATTTCTATCTTAGTCTTAACTGTCTGTTCCAGAAGAGTCTAAAAACAAAACCAACAACCAACAAAAGCCTCTTATCTTGTGGGTCAGTACAACTTGATTTATTCAAGACTTTTTTGTCTTGGAGCTCAGCAGGTTTCACTAACTGCTTCAGGTTTTGCCAAGGAAAGATGTTTTTTGTTTCCCAGTATAACCTCAGCATAAAACTACTCAGGTGTAGAGTCAGATTCAAGTGTTTGGTAGCAAGCCCATCTTCTGCAAGCAAGTTACTCCTTTGTTTATATGAGGTACTGACCTCTAAGAGAGGTGGTTTCGTAGCATCTAAGTTCAGTTCATTTGTCTTAGACTTTTACATGTGACCATGGCTAATTTGTGCCACTTCCCATGCTAAAGAGCAGAGCTGAGTAAGGGCAGCTCTGTGGAAGTGGGGAACTGTGCTTTGTGCACAGCTCTCAGATGAGCAATCATCATGAAGGGTACTGAATCTGTACTGGGATTGAACTGATACCATGAAACAGAGAAGCAAAACACATTTCTCTGATCTCGTAGGATCATAAGCTTGCTGAAAGACTGTTCCAAATGTGACAAACTTTGAGTATGTTATTGATACTGCAGTTAGTTTTTATTGCACTGTACTGCTGCAAGAACCTTTTTAGAGTTGTACTGTAGGTTGAAGCGGGTATTGTTACATAAAGAGATTAAGTTCTAGCAGTGCATTGCAATGGAGTTGCCTCCTGAGGGCATTATAATTATTACAATAAAAGCATTAGAAAAAATTTTAGGATACAAAACCTTAGGACTCAAATGGGCTAAGAGATAGTTGGAGAATTTTGTAAGTGGGCTGGTGTGAGTCAGGTTAAGGAAGGAGCTTTCTTAGTTGTGATCTATCAATAATGTCTAGGTTGCACATTAAGTCTGCCCCTACAAAAAAATAACCAAACAAAAAACAACTCTGTAATTCAAATGGTAAGGGATGATTGCTATGTTCATTTGTTGTTTCTTTGTGATTATTCTCCTAAGGATGCATAATTAGGAGAGAAGAACATCATGACACTATATGTAAATTAGTAACTCTGTGTTTCCCTTCACTGTGCTAGGTATTTAAGAAGGCCTACATACCTCGAACTCTGACTGAAGTTAAAAACTATGAGAGGGATGTGGACATAATGATGAAATTGAAAGAAGAGGATATGGCATTGAATGTTCAGCAAGATAATGTGAGTAGACATGCTGAGGCCCTGCAAAAGAGAGAGAGGGAATATGAATTCTTCCTACTGGAAACTGTTAGCAACAAACAAAAAAAGAAGCATTGCTACCAAGATGTGGAGTACTAAATCTATATCGTACTTTAAAAGTGTCTGGTTCGTGCTTAATGCTAACATTGTGGATTTTATCCTGGTCTTTATTTCTTTAAATTTATTTTTAGATAGTAATTTTCTCTGGGCACAAAGAATTAAGATATAATTGGATAATGCAATTTCTTCCTCTCTTCCTTGGAGCAGATTCTCTACCAGACTGTGACAGGACTGAAGAAGGATTTGTCTGGTGTTCAGAAGGTGAGAGGTTCTTTTTAAAATCCTTCATTTTATCCATTTTCAGAAAAGTGCTTACAGGTAGTTCAGAGAATGCCTGGTCCTGCAGCTGACACCATGAAAGAAGCCTTTGTATGCAGAGTGACCATTTGTGTCAGGATGGGTCTGGCATGGCAGTGTCTGCACAGCACAGAAGTTGCTTCCCTGCACTGTGGCTGATGCTGGGTTGCTTGAGAATGAAATTAAAATCCTTGTTGTGGCCATGATCTCTAAAGTTAAGGTGACGATGAGGGAAAGTGTTTTCTGATTTTGGAAAATGTAATTGATTTAAACTGTTGCATGACTGCAAGTTTTGATATGTTTCTGTTATCAGATATAATATCAGATATGTTGATATGATAGGGTATCTGTTGTAATATTGCATAAAGAACAGTCCTCCAGTATAAGCCATAAAATATTATGTCTTACTGTGTTTGAAGTACTTGACAGTGACACTTCTGTAAAGTAGATTGGATGAGAAGTTGGATACAGATCACTTGGAGCCATGTCATTCAAGGCAGAAGCCCTGTGTGGGTTCCCCCTCCTTACTTTGTGAATATTCTCTAGCAGTGGTGTAGACTCTTGATTTAAAATGGAAATATAAATATGGATGGGATCAGGCTGTAACACAGTCTCCAGGCTTGTTTAAGAATAAGTGAGTGTTCAGTGCAGATATTTGTGTTTGCAATATAGAATACATACTGTGCCCCCAAGGTAGATGTGGGCATGATCCAAGGATAATTAAAAATAGGCTTCCACATATGTTAGCAAATTGCTGTTTAACTTAGGGAAATTAGTTTGGGAGTGCAAATAACAGCTGTGCTTTGAGCCCTGACCTAAAAGAATCTGTGGTGTACATTCTAGATTCCTTTTTCTTAGTTTGGCTTAACCTACTTCTCATTCTTTATCTTGAAACTCAGTGAGGGCTGTGGTAAGGGAGATAGCATCAGATTGCTCAAGGGCTTCATTGCAGCAGATTCTGTTTTCTTTTCTGTGAATATATATATACATTGTGCATCTGTATGTGTATTGTGCTGCCATTAAGTTTCTTGGTTTTGATTTGATGTAATTCTTGATGTATCTTGCAGATTCCTGCACTCCTTGAAGAGGCAGACAATTCAGAAACAGACTCTGATGATGATGATGGTGGTGGTGGCAGCTCAGAGGACTCTGATTCGGGCTGTAAAGAATCTGTACATCCCAAAGATAAACCTGCTGAAGTTAGCATGGACAAAAAGGTCAGCTGCCTGGGAATTGTTTATTTTTTCCCACCTTTGCTTATATGATACAAAAACATCCAAACTTAATGATTCTTGCTTTTTCTTGAAACAAGCTGTGGACCTTTCCTGTTGTGGAGAACAAGAGCAGAGGCAGTGAATTTCATTGGGGGTGCTTTATTAAAGGTGGTTTTATGTAGAGCAGTGTGCAACACAGCTCTCTGTAGCTTAGGCAAAGCTAGAAGAGAGATCTCTACAGGAAATTATAGGGCTACACAAAGTAGAATTCAGTGAAGCCTGGACAGCTTTTCACTTCCTCTGATTACTTTTCTGGGCTTTGGTGCTCAGGTTTGTGGCTGTGGTCGCTGATGAACCTCCTTATGCCCAGACAGCTGAGACCACTTGATCTGTAGAGCTGGAGATTTGGTGACAGTGTTTGTACCACAGTGGTTTTTGCAGTACCATTAGTACAGGCTGGCTAGCTTTGCTGTGGGCAAGAGATGTAATGCAGTCCAGCAAAAGGATTATGGTTAGGGTTTGGGATTTGGGTTTTCTTTGAGGTTTAATTTTCTAAACTGTGGAACAATATGCTCAGTTTTGGTGAGGCTTTCCTGCAGTGTATCATTCATGAGTGAGAGCCTTTTGGCAGCCTTTTAGGTGCTGTGCAAAAAACAAAAAAAGAAAAAAGCAGGGTGAAACTTGCAGGCTTAAGAGGTTCAAGATTTGGGACATGGCATTTTAGGTTTTTCTTCCTAGAAAAGGTAAGATAATATATTTCATATCTGTTAAATAAAAATGCAGCACTCCACTACACACTACCAGTCTAGAGCTGCTGCCTTTTAGATCTGAAACAGGGAAGTCTTGGCCACTTCTCATCTGATAGGTTTTCATTTGGACTTCTTTTTGTGTGAGATGAGGGTATTTTGTAACTTGTGTTCAGCTAGCTGTAGGTTGAACAACTGATTAGCAGCATTACTTCTACCTGCCCCTTCCACTTTGCTGACCTTTTGTTTTCTAGTTGAGTCTCGTCCCTTCCGTCTGGCACAGATTTACGGTGTGTTGCAGTAGCATGGCATTCTTTTCTGCCAGTCCTGCTGGTGAGCAGCTTGCTCTATCAGCACTTACTGGATCAATATTTTGATACATGACACATAGAAACAGATACTATAGTAGCTCTGTGGGTAGCAGAAAATGTAGACCAGACAACCTGTTGTAATCTTAGGTGTAAATAGCATGAGTTAAGAGTGCCTCTTGTTCACTTTCTTCAAAGGTTGCATGAAACTCCGGTTCTGACTAGTTTGTCATTAGCAGTGTGCAGGTCTAGGCTCCACCCCAACCTGTATCTCCTTTTTCCTATCCCCTCACCATTTCTATTGATTTTTAAAATTCCTTTATCTTGATAACCTTGTTTTTATGTAATGTGTTAATTAACTTGTTAATGTAACAATTGATTGACTTGCTTAAAAATCTTCATTCCCTTCTGGCTTTAAATGAATGGTGTTTGATTCCTTATAGGAAAGGAAAAAGTTGGTTAAAGAAGCCCAAAGAGAAAAGAGAAAAACCAAAATCCCAAAGCATGTGAAGAAGAGGAAAGAAAAAACTGCAAAAATGAAGAAAGGCAAATAAAGTCATCTTTGGCTCAGAGAAAGGGATGATTTGTTGTGGATTAGTCAGCCATCATCTTTTTTTCTTTATTAAAAAATTAAAATTCCTTTATTTATATACATACAGTGTAAACTGTGAGGGTGTTTTTTGTTAATAACATGGTGTAGTTGTTTGAACAGAGTGTATGACACAGGTTTCTCGATGGGAAAGAATGAGTCTAATATTTGTGCCTGCTAAAATTCTTTACCTGTGCAGGTTTGACATTTTGCTAAACTCACACTGATTTGTTCCTCCATAAGTCCCCATGCCTTCTTCACAGTATGGAAGCAAACTGAGCTCTGCAGGCTCTCACAGTCCCCTGGGATACCCCTGCAGGCATTGTGGCTCTGCTGCCTCCCTGTGCTTGCATCTCCATTGATGGCCAAGTGCACACGTGGCTGCAATCCCCAGTTCGACCTTCACAGCCTCTCTGGTGCCTTTGGCTACAATTTTGTAAGAGAGGAACCCATCAGGGCTTCCAGATCTCTCTTTCTCTCTCTCTGCTCCCTTTGTCCATCCACACAGGGGTTGATAGCACTCTCACATACAGTACTCATGTAAGTGTAGACAGCATTACTGGAACAAGCAGGACTGGTATTTTCTCTGCAAATGGGGATGTTTGTTGGGACACTGAAATGAAATACATGCATTTTGGAAATGGCATTACATCAGGCACAAGAGAGGGGCTAACCTCCAACTTGGAAGTGAAGGAAGGAGGACTTGCAGGATCCATATCCAGAGGTGAGGGAGTACTGGTGATTCTCATGACACCAAGGGCTTAGATGCTGCCAGAAGCATGGACACCTTATTTCCTGCCTGTGTACAGATGTGTTCAGGCAGAGGTGGCCTCAGTGATGGCTGTCCTGAGCCTGGCTGGTTGTGTCATCGGTGCAGTGCTGAAGGTGACTGAAGCAGTAACAGCTTTGTACACTTTGTCCTTGAAGTCCCATTGGACTGGGGATTCTCCCTGCTGACTAGCAGGGCTGTGGTGTGCCCATCTGCCTTGATTCATGAAGACAGTGCACCAGGAAGTGGGTGTAGGGCCTAAAGGTTTTGGATGGAGAGGGGAATTGTGTCCGAGTTGTTGCCTTTCCCCGGGAGCAAGTTGTGCACTGGGCAGACCTTGGAGTTTTCAGTGAAGTGGGCTAAGCCTAAGTGACTGTGAAGCTGTGTGTGCTTTATTTTGTGTAGCTCAGCAGTGCATGACTCCAGAGGAAACTGGTCTGTGGCTGATCACTGTGAGTGGGGGTTGTCAGACACAAGAGACAGCCACCTACCTTCTCTTTGGGTCTGGCTCCTCTGAAGGCAGGGATGGGTGCTGGTCCTTGGCAAAGAGCCTGGAAGCCCCAGAGACAGGGCATGTCCCACGGGGTGGTGTTTACCTCCTTTACCTGAGGAGACACTTCAGAGAAAGGAGGTTGCTCTCATCTGTGCTTGAGGGAAGAGGAAATGTCCCAGCCCACGTAACCTTGTCTTCCCTCCAGGCCATGCACCGCAGCCTTATCAAGTTTGCCTGGCTCTAGCTGTCCTGTAGCAGGATCCTGGATCTGTCATTTTGGATTGGAACCTTGCTCGCAGTGATGTGCAGCAGGACTGTCTGTGCAGGCTGTTCAAAGCATGAGCTGCCTGCCTCAGGTGTTTGCTGGAGGACAGGTGTACCCGGTCGGGGTGCTGGCAGGGGACCTGGGGTAAAGCGCAGCCAGAAAAGCCATGTGCAGTGCAGATGGCCTGGGAGGGCTGTTGCAGTGGGTATGTGCTCGTCACAGGTGGGCTGTGAGAGCAGTTGGTGTGTCCTGGCCACTGTAGGCCTGACAGGTACTAACTAAAGTGAGGCAGTCCACAGGAATGGGTTGATGGTAAGCTTCTTGGGCCAGAGCCATGAGATGAAGCATCTTCCTGGTGATCCCCAAAGCAAGAGAATGGTTGAAGAGTGCTACACATAACTACCAAAAGGTAGTCTGATTGGTGTGGGGAGGATGAGGATGGGATGGCATGACTTTATATCCTGTGCTAAAGAAAAATCTTCAGAGTAGCACAGAGACTCAGTTAACCCCATTTCCCCCCCAGAGATGAGGATCCTACAAGGCCCACTCTGTTTGCCATGGCAGCATGTTTTTGCTGTGCCCTGCTGCTGGCACCTGTGCAGACAGAGTAGCATTACCATATATACCAGTTCTATGTATAAAAATAATGGGGACAAAACCAGCTCCAAGCTAGTGCTTCCCCTTTATCTTCCATAATTTTCCTCCTACCCCCTCTTCCTCCACTCCCCAAGACTATACTTGCTGGTAGGGTTCTTGGGTCTCTTGTGGGCCATTGCAAGAATCTCCATGGTGGAGCTCACCGCATGTCAAAGCACCAGCAAAAGAGCCTGGAGAGGGGGGCTGTGGGGTGCTGGTGGGCTGTGGAGCCAGGAGATGACCCTGAGATGTCCCAGCAGCAGTGAGACTGAACTGTGCAGGTGTGATACCTGCCCCTAAGACTGAGAATTCTCTTCTGCTGACTGCAAACATGTTCCTCCTCTGCTCACTGGGTGTTCCAGTGTCAAAGTGGAGCACTTAGATTAACATTTCTTTCCCTTTTGAATGAGAACATCTTTACTGAGGCCATGCCATAAACTCTCTTGCTTTGTTGCTGAGGCTTTGGGAATGTTTCTGCAAGCAGGGCTTTTGGTAACTGTCTGGTGTGTTTTTCAAAGCACAACTGTTTTGTTTTCTGTCTTCTCTGAAAATGGATTGGAGTCCAGTTCTGTCGGGCATTCAGAAGGAATTTTTACAGCTGCAAAAGCAGAACTTTCAACTACTTTGATATTCCTTTCTGGCTTAAAGTAGTGGAGGAGGATTGGCTTTAAAAAAGCTTTATGCAGAGGGCAGGCTGTGGGTGGGTTTTGGCAGAATGCTGCCTGCAGGCTTTGCAATAGTGTGGGTGAGAATGGGCTTGAAATTAGCTGTCTAATCTGAGATGCTGTTAATTTTTACTACTACTACTACTATTATTATTATTACTATTATTATTATTATACTTCTTTAAAACAGGCTGAGCATGTGAAAGACATCAAATTCTCAAGCACAGGTCAGATGCTTGGAAAAATGCATTTCTGGGAGTTTGAGGCCAGAAGATTTAGTGACATTAGAAAGCTTAAGTATGTAGAGTGGAAATACTTACAACTCTTTTATCAGAGATAAAAATGTCCAAAAGCAATTTATCTCATCTTCCAGGGCCTTTCCAAGTAGTCCTTCTTTGTAGTCATTCACTGGGATTCAGGGGGAGAGGACTGGAAGGAGTAACTGCTAAATAAAACATGTAAAATTCCAAAAAAGTTCATTAGTGAGGTGGTGGAGTTATTTGGGAGGATTCAGCGCCCCACTCCTCTGAAGTTCTGCAGTTCTGTAAGGCTGGTTTGCACTCTGAGCAGTTGGTACCAGGCCTCCTCTCAGGTCCGAGGTCTGTACCGGGCTGATATTAATTTGTTGCTTTTTCCACATGATGCATTTTATTGTATGTAGCTGTAGAAGCATTGGAAGGTGGAGTTTTGTACATTTGGTTTCCCTGTGACGAAGCCAGTAAAATCAGCTTTGTAAGGATACGTCTGCTCAGAGGGATTTGATTTCCATGCTGAAATATTTTGATTAAACAATGCAACAGTGCACAACCAGCTGTGGCAGGCTGCACACTTGCTTTTGGCCTGTGTACTGAGGCAAGGCTCTCACCTGTGGTGCTTGGAGACACAAAAGAAGCGGGGCTGACATTTTCTGGGGATCAATGTGTCCTGCAGGTTTTGGTCACAGGTAGTGATGGAGGTGATGATGAAGAGCTGTGAGGGCTGGATTTCAGGATACCAGGTTAACTCAGAAAGTTCACTCAGAATTTATTTCGAACTTTCCAGGGCATTGCTGGAAAAATAAACACATAACTTAATGACTCGGTGTTTTTACAGTTGTAATTTTTGTCCTTCTGAACTGCTTGTAAACTTTCAAAGCAAAAATGCCGACCCTTTGCCTTAGCATCTCGTTACTTTTCTGGTCTTGACATAACCTTATGTTCCTTGTGCTAATCTCCGTGTCCTCTAGAGGGAGAAGTAAGTTCATGCTCAGACTGTTGGAAAGTGCCAAAGCTCCTTTAATATGTCAAAAGTGCTAATTATGTTTCAATCATCTACATAACTTTCTATAAAATTTGATGGAGTTGTACGTGCACCCGGATGTTATTTGGGTTTTTTTCCTCCTGAATTTGTAGCTCTTGGACAAAGTTTTATATCTTGAGGACATAGGGGCATAATTTGTTCTGGGCCAGGCCAGGCCTGCAACAATGGTATTAATGCTGGGTTTAGGAAGAGGTTCTAGATGGCAAACACCACGGAGAATTCTTTCCCCCTGTACAAAAGATGAAGGCTCGTGGTAAGAATCTAAAAAATATTAAGGATATAATTCTTCAGCTGCCCAAATTCACAGGCATAAACATCCATCTTTTGTGTAATGCAACAGGTAGCAATCATTTTGCCACAACCACTAGCCCTAAACACAGTCTGAGTTGTTGACAGATGCTGGTATGGTTTTTTTTCCCTTCCCCACCTCCCCTCCATAGCTGTTTATTTTCTAAGGACTGACATAAGAACAAACTTGGCTTTTCTTCCTGACTTGCAACAACTTGCCTCCTCCTCTGCAGCCAGCCTGGAACTGCAGGCTCTCCTAAGCAGAATGTGAATGTTAGACCTAGCCTGCAGCAGTAGGTTTAAGGCTATCTCTCTGATCTAGCCCAGAGATCCATGTCTGCAGCAAAGGCCGCAAGGCTGGGCCTCGCAGCTGGCAGGGATTGCTTGGGGGTTTTGGGTGTTGTTTCCTTTTTTCCTCTCTTTTCTTGCCCCCCCAAGCCAGCAGGCTATGGTTGCAGCAGGCTGCTGCAGAACAGGGTGAAGGATGGCCAGTGACCCTTCTCCTGGCATTAGGACTGGGTTAAGGGCTGGCATGAAGCCTGGCAATGGGAGCATGAGGACAGGAAGCCTAATAAATAGTTATCTACTGGAGATTCAGAGCATTTACTTGGCATTCCTGCTCTCAAGCATTCTTTTCATCCCTTTGCCTAATCTGAGCCTCACCCCTGAAGCTGAACATGAGCCCTGTGCTCTGTGCTGTCACTTCCCCCCCAGACTCAGTCAGGGCTGATTCTCTGTAGCTGACTGCAGCCCCCTACCCATCTGGTTTTTTAGTGCCTCCAGCCCTGAGTGTTAACCCCAGTTCCAACTGTAGCCTTGCCCTGAAACTGGAAAGTCCAGTGTTCCCCAGACATCATTCTGGGAGGTATGATCAGCACCAGCTGGCACCTAAACAAGAAAGATACAAAGCTGGTTCTGCAGCCCCTTCACCCCATAATCTACACCCATGATCAGAGGGAGACAGCAGCTTGCCAAGCTGGAGATGTCTGGAATCTGCCTAGTTTGCTGGTACTTCCAGGGTCCAGAAATTAAATTCACTGTTCATTCCTTTCTGTCTTTAGCCCTGGCTGTGGGTTGCCTGAAAGATGGATGAGACTCAGGATGGGCAGCTCTGTGAAGTCTTGATGGATTTTTGGTGCTGAATTCTGAGCAGGGAGATATTGCAGGTTTTCCACCAGTGCTTTGGTTAGGGATGTGGACAGCAAGTCTGAAAAGGTGTAGTATCTTTCTGGATTCTTCACTGTGCAGACTGATACTTTTGTGATATGTAAATTAAGGTTGCCATATTCATAAGGTTGCTGTTGACCTATAAAGAGTCAAAGCAGTTTGGAGTCAAGGTTTGGACAGGGAGGGCTGGGTAAGCAGGCCTCTCATTAGATCTAGTAAGGATTGAGTGCTCAGGAGATGCTTGGAGTGTAGAGTTTGGGGTAAGGTTTGCTCTGAGGTGGTAAGAGGACCAGTTTTGGTCTGCATGCCAGGGTTTGCATTTGGGATGCACAGAGAGCTGCAAGTTGGCAGGATGAGATAGAAGGCTAATACTGACTAGAACTAGAGAGCAGAGGGTTTGCTGCTTGTTACTGTTTGAAAGAATAAGTCTAATTTATGTGCTTGACATAAGATGTCGCTTCTAATGCTTTTGCTTCTTGGTAGAAAAGAAACTTAAGGAATTGTTTGTTCTCTCCTCTTGCCAGGTTTCTCATTCTGTGCTCCTCAGTCAGGAATGAGCTTGTGGAGTGTGAAGTGGACACATGTGGCAGAGCAGTGTGTCTCTCTGGGCTATGAAGAGGCCTTTATGTGGACTTGAGAGCTACCACTGTGCACTGTGGACCTCAGGTGTGACAGATACCTGGACCCTGGAGGAAATGTAAGGAGGTGTTACCATTTTGTGTGAAACACACAGTTTGTACAACTTGTTGTGCTCTAATAATGGTGAATGTGGGGAACACTCATTCTTTCAGTGGTAGCTCAAGTGATGGAGCAGTGGTCTGGAGAGACGAAAGTAGAGGGGAAAGAGCAATTAAAGAGGAGAGAAGGGGTTGTCACTTTGTGGTTCTTCAGCCTCTTTTGCACCACAGCTTGCTCTGGATGCTGTGACCAATTGGTACTTTCCCTCTGCCTTAATGATCCGGCCTTGTCTCAGCTCCTCACTACAGGCTACATGCCAGCTACAGATGGGGAAGAACAAAGGAACAGCAGGGAGAGTTGGAGACTCTTCTCAGGACAGTTTTGACTAGTTTGAAAAGCCACTCCCTGTGGGAGTACATGGCTGAGGTGGCAGATTTGCAGTGACTTGACTCCCTGACATCAGGTACATCAATGCAGCACAGGGTGCGAGTCATTACTGGGGATGGGAAGGGACCCGACCAAGGGCTCAGTCCTGCTGAAGGCTCAAATCCAGGTTCAACTGAAGGAAATGGAACTTTGAGCCTGACTTAAAATGGGGCTGAAGAGCTTGCAGCTGAAAAAGGGGTTTCTTGATCGTGTCACATTTTTGGTGTTCTGGCGCATTAGTGTTGGTGGAATAGAAGAAACTGAATGGTTCCTTCAAAGTTGTTTTAAAAGCATTTAAAAGAAGAGATCAGAAGAATCCATTGTGTGCTTTTTTTTTTTCTTTTCCCTGAGCTTCTAAGGATTACTGCTTATAGCCCTGAAAAATTAGAAAATACCCTATTTGTGAAGATCTCTTTTCAGCCACCCAAAGTGATTGCATTAAGATGTCATTCAGCATTATACACATGCTGGAGAGAAAAGCCAGTCCTGGTCTTTCCTCAAAGTTGAACAGGCTCCAGCCTGTAATGGAACTGTTTATTTATTTGAGAGTGAAGAAAAGACAGACAAAATTTGTTATTGCGTAAAGGAATCAAAAACCAATTTCAAATTGCCTCCAGTGTTGGCTTTCCAAGTATTTAAATATAAAACTTTCCCAAGATCCTGGCAAATCCCTGTCAAACTTATTTTGTGGACTATTTCCTTTCCCATAGGTGAACCAGGAACACTCTCATCATTTTTTTTCATGTGGGGAAATGAGTAGCAATGACCACAGATGCTACTACAAAGTGATTTCAACTTCAATAAATAGAAATGAGATGTTGGCCTTCTGTGACCAGCCAGGCCCTTTTATAGGAAGCCCATCAATTACATTAAGTGCCCTGTGGCTGCCTATGGGTTGTGCTGTGCAGAATTAAAGGATTACAATTGTATGCAATTAGCAACCTGAGATTATCTCAGTTGGTCAGACCAAGGTTTTGGGATCAATCCCTGTATGGAACCATTCACTTCAGAGTTTGACTCAATGATCCTTGTGAGTCCCTTCTAACTCAGAATATTCTGTGACCTGGAAATAAATTAACTATTTCAACAATGTTGGTTCTGTTGCCATTGCTCTGTGCATTGCTCTGGGAGATGTTTAACGAGTACAATTTTTTGACAATATGTGAGGCTGGGTGATGTGATGTTCTCTTGCTTTGTACTGGCTGGGATGGTGAAGTGTAAGAGATGGGAGCTGAGAGAAATTAAATCAGTTTGGTGGCAAGGCTTAAGTGAAAGTGAAGTGCATTTTGATAAAATCCTGAAGGTAGTTAGTACAGGAGAACCTATGGTTTTGTACCAAAAAGAAGAGGGCCAAGTGAGGGAGAAAAATAAGATAACACAATTTAAATCCTTAAATGTGAAAGCTCAGAGTGCATGGAGTCATTGATCAGTGTGTGCTCTCAGCCATGCCTGCCTTCAGGGTGCCAGTGCACTATAACAGCGCCTTCAGACTTGGGCCACTCTTTGCTGATGCTTTTTGCCACCTCACAGTTATGTTAGCCAGGGCCATGAAGAGATGTAAGCTCTCAGACCAACATAGCAGCTCCTACAAAAGCCTCCAGTGGGTGATTCCTTCTGGGAGTTTGCTTTGGATTTGATGGGTGATACAGGCAGAAGACACAGAGATTCATGTGGGAAGGCAGCTAGGAGCAGGCATGTCAAAACTGAAGCTTGTTAGGAGTGGTTTTACTCCCAGGGTGGCCATATCCTCCCATCACCGAGTGGCTCACAGGGTACTGGATCTGGCAGGGTTCATCAGGCTGCAGCAGACAGGGAGATTGAACTGCTTGTGCTTGGATGATGCCCACTGCCTTGTGGTTGTACATTTTGGGGCAGTTTGACTGTGATGCCTTGTCTGAGAGAAAAAGCTGCAGAGCCTTTCCAGGCTTTGTCGGTGGCAAGACCCACAAGCTGAATGAAGGAAATGGCTCCATGGGCATGGCTGTAGGAGCAGCTTCATAGTGCAGGGCCAGGAGGGAGTTTTGGTACAGACTATTTACAGGCTGCTTTGGTAGCTGTCAGCATTTGTGGGAGAGGTGAGTGTGAAGGAGTGGTTTAAAAGAGGATGGATGTATAGAGTGACACCTGGAATTCCTCTCATTTGTAAGAGGAGGATGAGCAACTCTTGTGGGCAGGAGATGGACAGCAGGGGATGTAGTGTTTCCATTTCAAAAGGAGGATTCCTCCCCATCCCTCTTGCAAGTTACAATGAAACCCTTCCCAATGCTACGGGCCAAATTTTATTCGCAGTTACACCCATGCAACCTTACTGAAGTCAGCAATTGTCTGTTTTGCAACCCTGGCCTGATGCAATAACTCGAGGGTTACGTATCTTAGGGGTTCAAGATGTGCCTGCATTCCCAGCATGGTGACAGGGAACAGCACTGGACATGAAATTGCTGCTGCCCAAGTAATTGCTAAAGAATAACTGAGGTCAGGAGCATTGCATGGATGTAACTGACTGCATGGGGCTGGGAATACTCATGCAGCATCTGGGAGTTCACTACGACCCAGGAGAGACCAACCCATCTCTCCTTCCAGCTGGAATGCCACTTTCCCACATCAGACACTCCCTTCAGTAATTATGCCCTTTTTAGACTCACCCTTTAGCAATTACTTGTCTAAGCCCTGCCTTGAACTGACATCATTGGAAAGTCCAATAAAAACATGACAAGCTTTTGAACCATCCCAGGAAAGCAGAATGCTGTATTATTAGCATCATTTCAATGCAGCTGTTTGATTATGATTTTCTTAGTCTTATCTCTTAACAGGAAGAGTTTGAGGTCCCTCCCAGTGAAGAGCCTGAAGGGTCAGCAGAGGCCCTGCCTCATCCTCAGTGACGTAGTGCCTGAAAGGGCTCCCTGGCAGTTCCTTTCTTTTTCTTCTTTTTAACTCATCTTCACAGTACTGAACACATTCTTCTCAAAGATCCAATCTTAAGCTTCTCAGACTGCAAAATATTGTCCATCACCAAGTCAGTAGCTGTCTCGATTCTTCTTTTTCAAAATATTTCTATGTTCTTTCTTTCAATTTTTAAAGTTTTATTTTCAAATTGACCACTTCTTTGAAAACATAAAGGTATATTCAGAACTTGCACTTGCTCTGGGAGAGAGGAAACAACAGTAACTTGCTTTTCCTTTTTAATTAATTTTTTGGAGGGAGAGAGTGATGAAACTTAAAATTATTCCATTAATTGGGCCCTCTATAAAGACACAGGAAGTTATCACTATTTCTGTTACAGCTGAAGCTGAAAAGTTGAACCTGAATCAGAGCAAAGAGTTGGGAGTTTTGGGTTTTTTCTATTATGATCCTGTCTGAACTGGCATACGGCTCATCCTAATGACATCAGGGTTTTTTGGGATTTGTATTTTAATTCTTGGTTTGCATGGGAATAGTAGTCTAGAAAAGAATTTTCCAAACAAATAATAAGAAAGGAAACTACACCCTTAAAAAAGTCAAGGAAGCTAATTGGAAAATTTAGCAGGAAACAATTCCTGCTCTGTAACACCTGATGATGGAAGCATGAGGCTTTGCAATTGTAAACAGATTTTCTTTCCACCCTGCTTGGCAATCATCTTCATTTTTTGGGTGTAACCCTTTCATGTACGCAGCTGCGCTCCCCATTCCCACAGCGAGGCATGCCGGGTAAACCCTTTGATCTCTCCTTCCAGCCTTTGCTTGCTTGCATTGTGTTTATTACAACTTTTTCAACTCCTCCAGAGCAGGGCGTGATGGATGATCCTTGAGGATCTGCCCTCTAGATCTCTGTGATTGTACTGAGTGGATGGTTTCTCCCTGACAGGTGCAGGCATGTTGATTTAAAACCAAAACAAAACAAAAATCTTTTCAGTAAAGCGAAACCTACGTGGTGTTAACTCCTTCCTCTGCTGTTGTGCTCAGGGCGGGAGACAGAGGCTTTGCTGGGCTTCCATTTCTGCCTCTGGCACCATCACCCCTTTGAATCACAAATGCCTCACCCAGTACTGGCTCTTGTCATTTGGTACCAGCTGTGGCTGTTCCTCCAGAAGTGGGATGCACCAACCCCTGTTCCAGCTCTCTATCTCTTGGCAATGTGGTTTTGCTTTTACTTTGTTCTCTGCAGGTTGTTTTGCCTTGTCTTTGCTGTGGTACTGACCCACGGGCCCTGCAGTCAAGGGGCTTCTCCTGCAGCTCACAGCAGGCTTGAGGGAGGGCTTAGATCAAGCCCTGAACTCATGGCACAGTGAAGCCCCTGTTAACATAAATCTCCTTACTCTGCCCTGACAGATGCCTCAGACTGCTCAAAAAGGTACTGCTTGTCTTTCCAGCAGCTCCCCTGCCCCTGAACTGAATACGACTGAATACATTGGTAATTGCAATTGTTCATCATGTTTGCAAAACACCAGAAGTTAAAACAGTTGTCCAATTTTTTTTTCCCCCTCTGATTTATATACTTTAAAAACTAGTTGCAGACCTCAGGCTCTTCGCAAATCATTTGTGTTTCTTCTTGATGGTTTGGAGGTTGTAGCATGACTGTGCTCAGCCAGAGCAGGAGCTTCTGAAAGATGTGAAATATCTCCATTCCCTATTTTTGATATTAAAGATTTTTTTTTTAATTTATGAGGTGCGACACATGTACTCTTATCATGTCCAGGGAAATTCAAGAGGCACACAGGATATTTTGATACCAGGGAGACCTACGCACCTTTCCCATTAGCTCTGTGCAGGTGTATTGGCAGAACTGTAGCTGTCTGTTGTAAGAGAACATGGAGCCATTTTCTGCATATGCAATTTGTGAAGCAATATCAAAAAGCACATTTAAAAAAAATAAGTGTTATCCTGAATGTTTATGGAATTTGGAGTGAGGTGCTTTTGGGTGGGCATTCATCACTTCAAGCTGATCCTTTCAAAAACCATATTGTGGATTTTTCTTATATAATGCAGGAAAAAATAAGTCACATCCCCAGTTCACCATTTGATGCCTGAGGAGTTTGGATTGAATCGTACATTGAAAGAAGATGATATACAAAGAACATGCGTCAGCTCAGCTACTTTTTAATCTGTTCCATGATTTGTCCACACTCAGCAGCTTTTTTTTTGGCTGCAACAGAAAGCCAGGGCAGTGCTTCAGGCAAAGGCGTCACCCAAGCTACCTTAGTTGATGAAACTAAAGTTGCTTCCTGAGCATTACTGTCCTGTACATTGCTGGATGAGTTGGCTCTGCATCTGTGGCCAATTTGGATATCTGCAAGTGATTTACTGTGCTCTGAAATGCAACTGCTTCATGTACAGCATCTGATCTGGGACCACCGCTGGGAGTCGTCCTTGCTGAAAGTCAGGGAGAGATTAAAGCCAGCTGAAGAAAAAAGAAATTATTTTTATGGTCGTTCTGGATAGTGTTTTCCCATTAATTCTTTTCATAAAAGATGGAAACTCTAATCCTCCAAAACATCTGAGCTCCATTTTTTTCCTGGTGTTTTCCTTTTGGTAGTGAATTATTGGGAGATGGCAGGAAGAAATGCAGAGGGCTGCCTCTTCTGAAGCCTGTGCAAAAGATTTCAAAATAGGAATAAAAAAACCCAACATTTTTGTAAATACTCAGGCCTGAATTAGCAGGACAAATTCATTTGGGTGCATTTGATCTTAATGATATGAAGGCAACAATCCTTCAAGGCCTTGCAAATGGGGAAACCCCACAGGGACAGGCTGAGGAACAGCAGGAATCCCATCTCCCTTTTCTCTTATTTTCTCATAGTTATCTGAGATACACTGACAACCCCTCAGGAAGGTTTAGTTATCATGTTTGTTGGCAGCAGAGTGTGTATCATGTAGGTACATGTGAAAGCATTTGGCATGAATATTACCAATATTCCCTGAAGTGTTACTTAACTAATACTTGGATAGAAATACTAGATACAGTCCACAACCAGTGTCACAAAAAAAGTATGGCCTGTCAAGTGTGAGTGTGGTATTAATGCAGGGATTAATACAAATTTTTGTTATGCAGAGAGGTACTGACCTTGTCTGTGCTGATTTGAAATTAAGTATAAAATGACAATGATCAAAGAGGTTCATCAGAAAAAAGTCAATACAGAACAAGGTCAGAAAATATCATGTTTCTTAATTTTAATGAAAACAGATGGTATTTTTCCAACTTTTGAGTCTGTAAGAAAAAACTCCAACAACTATTTTTCATCTCTTTCAGTGAAAATTGTTGTGTGTAAAAATGTGCCATAAATGTCCTTCTTCCAACCACAATTCATTAATGTAAACCTCATGAGTCTACTATGTAGGACATATCCAGCTTTGGCTATTTAGACCATTGACAAAAAAATCCCTTTTGATATTTTTTCTGGCTGAGAAGTGAAGATAATACAAATAATGTTAACGTATTTACAAAATCCAGCAGTGCTGGCACAAATATGGAAATGTCCTAAAAGAGAAGAACACATGCAAATGTGTAGTACTTAGCGTGAGAGTGTTAACATTTTGGAAAGAAAGTAACAGACTTATTTCTTAGTTATTTCCACTCTAAGTTAGAGCACAGGGTGCTGTCCCACGATGATATTTCTGACCTGATTATGACTCTTTGTGGGCATGCACTTAACACTCAGATGTGTGTTTGCAAACTCCAATTAGCAGGGAGGGGACTGCATGAAATAGATTAATGTCTCCTGCATATTTTTTGGGTATGAATGTGTATCTGACCTTTGCTAAATCTGATTTTGTCAGAAAAGCCTGAATTCCACACATGGGCACTGTGCAGCCACTGAGAAAACGAGCATTCCTCAAGCAAGTGTGGAGGCAAATGTCATCTGCTCTTCTGTGTCTGATAGAAAAGTCAGGTTTCTTCCAGAAGAGGCTGTGCTGCAGGATGCCTGGTACCCCTCTGCTTGGCTGGTTGGTTGTTCACTCTCTGGGGAAGGGATGGGGTGGGCAAATCAGTTAATAACGATGATGATGATAATTGATTGGACTGGACTTCATTTCAGTCACAGGGAAGCAGTGCTCACCAGCATCCAATGCAACACCAGCAAATGTGTCAGGCATTCCAACCACTGCTCTGCTGGGAAAATGGAGCCTCCAGGAGCAACACAAGGATGACTGTGGGAAGCCTCACTGAAACGGGAGATGATGTACATATGTGCTTACTGAAATCAGCGTTTGGGTGGAGTACAAATCCTAATTTTTATAGGTACTCTGGTGGATCTGTTGTTCTGTGTGTCCATTACACCCATAAATACCCATACAGTGTAATTACTGGAAAAGCAAAGCCAGTTATTGGAAGATTACTGCCATGGTAATTAAAGAGTTATAGAAAAACAAGGAGCTTTCGCTATTTACTAGGAAAGATGTCGCCCCTGGGGGAAGGCAAAGTGAATGCAGAAGCATGGCCACAGAGGGATGTCATCAGTGGGGTGAGAAAATCTGCAGGTAATTCTGATGGATGGATGGATGGACGGACGGACAGACAGACGGACGGATGGATGGATAGATGATAGATGGCTGCTAGAGGCTTCCACCAACACCTGTGACATAAAGGAGAGAGGGAGGCACCATAGCTCACTCCTGCCTGTGCTCTTTCATGAGGCCCAGTGTAGCCACAGCAGCCCTTTTAAGCTCCATATCAATGCAAGAGAAAAGCAGATAGGAAGAGCAAGGCATTGCAGGACTTGCTCCTCCTCCATTCACAAATTTTATAGTACTATTTCCTGCATTGTAGAAAGGTTTAAGCAAGTTTGGGGTGCCCTTCATGCTGTAGGAGCCTCTTCCTAGAAGAGGACAGATAGTAGGTGTGTGATAAGCAAAACTTGGTGGGGGGAAGAAACACCATCACTATCCCATGTTGCTATGTGAGATCTCACTGTGGTTCATCTGGCCTTGGTGGGAGCTGGACACGGAGAGAGAGATTGCTCAGTATCTTCCCCAGCCAGATAAAAAGATTTTCAAATAAGGAAATGGATGAAATAAATAATAAAATCCAGCAGACACAAGCATATGCTGGAAAATGTCCCTTGCCTTTTTGTTCCATTTGGGAAAAAGGGGGTAAGAATAGGATGGGACTCATAGAAGTAACATCCTGGAGGATTGGTTTTACACACAGAAGTGGGGGTGAGTCACAATCTGGGGCGTTGTAGCAAAAAGGACTGGACTCTCCTGACATTACCTGGAAACACTATTCTTCCCCATCCATTCCCAAAATGGAAGATACTGCTGCTTTTATGGGCCAGCCAAGAGTGTAGCAGGTCAGGACTAGTTGTAAAAGAATGTGTTCATCCATACCAAAATGTAACATACTAGTGAAAATATTCTTGTAGCAGAAACTTACCTGGCCAGCTTAACTGGGAAAATCTTACTGGACATTGCAGTGATGATGTGGATTTTCCCTCCTTCCCTCTTTTATCTGTTGTGTCACTTGTATTCTTTGCAGGCAAGGGACAATGTCTAGCTTGGCTGAGATCCTTCTGTGGTATAAAAGATATTATTCAGTGCTCATTATTGGTATTGTTTGCTTGGATTTTATTGTCTTTTCAGATTGAATACACAGTACATTAAAAAGCACACAGTAATAAAAAGTAACAAATAGTGGAACTGTTGGCCCACTCTTCAGCTGCTGTAAATTATTCTGTATGCACTGAAACGTCCTGATAAAGTGCTGCCTTTTTACATGGCATAGTAAAATGTATGTTTAAGGAGGTTTAGGAAGAGACATTAATAAAGCTAAAACCATGTGACAGGCAGTTCGATAAAGTGGCTTCAAATAAAAAGCTTTTGACAGAGGTATTCAGCAGGATGGGTTTATGAGCTCTCTTTCTGTGCTGATTATTGCATATGCTTTTTGAGTCAGAAAGAAGGCAGGATTAAAACCAGAGCTTGCCTGAAAACCATGTTGAAGGATGACATTTGGTATTGGCAGGAGGCAGCAACATTTAATGTGATTAAACGCTACACACCAACTGTGTTGCTTCGCCTAGAACTCCTTGGCACGGGTTACAAGGCATGAATTGGGCACTGAGTCCTTCCCTGAGCTTCTTACCTTTTTTTCCTTGGCCTGGTATGCTAATGAAAGCCCTGGCCCCACTCTTTCATCTTGTCCCACATTTTCCTTTGTTGATGTGGAAAAGGAGCGAGGGAGGGGGCCTGGACTGGAGAAGGAGAGATAAAGCAAGTTTGTTTTTGGCTGAGTCAGAGGACAGTCAGATGAAGATTTTTCTTTGTAACTGACTAGCTGCATTAATCACTGGGACTGCAGCTACTCCCACTGATGGCCAGAGAAGGGCTTCAATTTCTCACAGCTTAGCTCATACCAAATTTGCAGAGAGCTCTCTGCAAAAGCACTCTCCTAGCAGGTACAATTACAGCATTTTAATAGGCATGCAGGACATGTGGAAAGATTTTTAATTGTATTAAATACAGCACAACCTCGCAGTAGGAATGATCTCTCTATGTCATTCCAAATTAAGTGAAATTATTTTGTATAGTAGTGATGTAATAAGAGCATCCCTGGGCAACTGGCTAAGAGTGGCTGTTTTTTAAAAGGAAATAAGGTCTGGATTTGGCAGTGCTAGGCTCATGGTTGCACTTCATGATCTAAGAGGTCTTTTACAACCTAAATGAGTCTGTCATTCCATGATAGTGATAATACTTTATCACACTGCATGTGCTGACAAGGGGCTTAGTGAGAAGCAATCAGTTTGGTTTAGACTGAGTGAAATCATGGGTTGAACTTGCAGAAGTTTTTGACTGTGTTTAGACACACTTATGTTGGGATAATGTAAATTTCTCCCCTTGTTTTCCTTTACGAAGAAAAGAAGGGAGAGGTAAGATTTCTTTGGTGAACAGTTTATCTCAGTGGAAGGAAGTTCAGCACTTTAACCCACTGGGCTTTGGCAAATGCCTGTCTGGAGATTTTTGGGCTCCTAACTTGCATCTGGATCCGTATCCCTGCTTTCCAAGCAAAGCTTTTCTAAAATAGCTGCCTGAGTAACTATATAACCTGGAGAAAACAAATGGGACTCACTAATGCCTCACTAAAGCATCTCTGAAAAGTTTCCTTTTAAACAGAGGAACACTTTTCTGGAGGAGCAAAAATGACAGATTTTTCATTTTTCTGAATGAAAATAGCATAAGGATGAGGGGAGGTGGAGTAAAAGATCACAACCCCCTGAATTACCCTGGAGTCCTACTCTTCTTGTCAATGCTGCCAGCATAAGATCCCCAAGTGCTGAATTCCAGTTTCTTTTTGTTTGGATGTGCTCAGCCTCTGCTGTGGGCAGGGATAAGTTCAGAGCCACCAGAATCAGCTCCTTTACTTTCTCCCTGTTGGATCTCCTGCCAGTGCTCGCACAGGGGGCCAGGTTGCAGCAGCAGAGTCTTCCCAGGCTGACCTTCCCTCACCTCTTTGTCTGGAGCTTACCCTCTACCCCCTGGCACTGCTGACAGCTCCAACCTAAAAAAACCCAAAGGCTTTGCTTTCTGCCTGCCCTGTGTTTGCTGGAGCCAATGCAATGTCTGAATGTGCACAGCACACAGGTTCCAGTTTCTATGTCCCTGATTGCCCAGAGCATGTGGGGTTTTACATCACCCTGTAAAAGTTATATCTTCTCCATCTCCCTAAGTCCCACAGATGAATACAGGCAATCCCACCCGCTCCCAGCACCACTGGCAGTGCAGGCATTGCTCCAATCCAGCCCCATTGCTGCAGGGTCTGTTTTATACCACCACAGGCTTTTTTGGGTTTTCCACCCCTCTCTCTCTCTCCTTTTTGTTGTTGGCAGTGTGATTGCTAACCTGAGCAGTGATTTTCAGTATGGAAGGCAAGTGAATGTGTGGGAGGAGCTGGAGGATGTGCAATAAAGAGTGGCATATGTTCCTGGCTCGCTGGTACAACACTGTGGCAGAACAGATCCGTAGCTGCCAAAGGAAGTGGGCATTTCCTCGAGTTTGGAAAATTGAAAGCTGACTGGATCCATACTGCAAAGCACTCCCTGTCCACTGGTGTTTGTCCATGTGGGTTTATTTTCAACCTTTATTGTGGTCCCTTCTATAATCACAGCTTGCCAGACCTGTAAAAACAACGCCTTGCTCTCTCTGCAGGGCTGACGGATAATTACTCGCAGCCACCAGTGGCAGAACCAAGGCAGGCAGGCAGCCAGGGGGCATGTTCCCACCTGCAGCTCATCCAGGGGCATGTTCCCACCTGCAACTCCGCGTGAGAGATGGTTTATTGATAGTGAGGGGACGGGAGTGGAAGCTACCTGCCTCCCACACCCACTGCTCCATGCTAGGGCAGCTCCATGGCAGCTGTGTCAGGGATGCATGGGAGAGGCAAATTCTCCCCTCCTGGCCCAGGAAAAGGGCCTGGCCTTTGAAAAGGTCAGATGCAGTGTGACTTTGGAAAGAGTCAGTAGGAAACAGTGGGAAATAACTCCTGGGGGAGTGTGGCTGGCATGTTGATGTGGTTTCTTGTAAAGGTGGCTGTACTCTGAGACAAAACTCTTGGCTGGTGAGTTGAAAGTTCTTCACAACTAAATGTGTGATGGAAATACCTGTGGACAGCCTGTGCTTTAAGGTAGAAGCTTGGAATACATGAAAACCTGTATGTGCAAGTGCACAATACATATGTGCTTTTCTATTCTTTGCAAGCTTACTCTGTAGGTTCTCATATATCACCTACCAGAGGATCTGCAGGATTCTTTTCAAAAGATAGATTTCTTGACCATTGATGGCTTCAGATCACTTCTCATTAATACAGGGGAGAAAAGGAAAGTGACCCCTTCTGTTTTCTCGAAAAACAGATGATCCGTACCACTGTTACAATCATATTCATCAGAGCATTATCCAAGCTTATTCTTTATAAGCAATGTTTCTTTCTGAAGACCACTGCTGGAGGGAGAGTGCTGGAGCTAGATGAACAGAAAGTCTGGGCAAAATTTGAAGCCTCTATGCTCCTTTCCCCATGGAATGTGTTCACCCAAGGTTTCTAGTTTCCACACTGCTGTACTTTCCTAGCCTCGCTATTCCACATGGGGATGATGTTCAATAGCATCACTCCAGCAATCACATGAAGAAGAGAGGTGGGCCAAGGCCAGCAGGGCCAGGACAATATAGACATAAAGGAAATAAACCCACGCAATATTTGAAAACAGCAATTTCTGAATTCCAGTGTTAGCTGCAGTGCAGCAAATCCATCCCTTGTGCACAGCTACCAATATCAATGGATTTAAATGCAAGATGTACTTGGTTCAGTGGGTGGAATCGAATGTTTCTCTAATCTGGTGATTTTCAGATTAGCATCCAGGATCACAAGTTGCAGAGAGAGACCACCATCCTCCTTGGACCTCCCAAGCAAGTTGCAGGAGCCTGGGGAGCAGGGCAGGGGCCTCAGCTCTCCCAGATAAAAAGATCCAGATCCTCACCCTCTTCTCATGTCTTTTAATTAGCTGGAACTCAAACAAGCTTATTGATAACTGGGATAATTTCATTTCATATACTGGGGGGTGGAGGCCTGCCTGTATTTCCCAGTTCTTCTGGACATGTGTGAAGACATGAAAGAAGGGACCATGAATGGAACATGCTGTGAAAAGAAGGTAATTGTCTTGATGAGATTGCAGTTTATAAATATAGCAACTCTATAATCCAAAAAGGAGTTTCTTTGCCAAATCCTTCTATGTTAGAAATAAACCTATTTCATCATAAATAAAATATTTCTCCTGGCAGCATGCTTATACAAACTGTGTTTATTTGCCAGTCACTAAAATTACTCTGCAGTTCTTTTGCACCTCAGGAGACCTTGGTTGTACTGTGCATAAGTGGAAGAACTAAAAATTCTGCCTGTAATGTGGATGGACACTTACATTTCTGAGTTTAAGTCAGGAGATTTATATATAAGAATACATAGCTGGTGTCAGGCAACACTTGATCTTCTGCTAAGTTCTGCAAGGTTCCATAAGCATGGAGTGCTACTTCACAGGATGAAATTAATTTCCTTGCCTTGTACCAATACTGCTTGTTTTAGTCAGAGCTCCTGGAGGCAAAGGGATCATGCTGCAAGAGGACCACCATGAGGACTTCTTGGTTTTGGCCATGCCCCAAGTTACCCCTCCTCTTTTCAGAAGGTAAGTTTGGCAGGAACCATTTTTCCTTTGTGCCAGGTTTCCCTCAGGATATGCTGCCTGGCAGGGCTGTGAGGGGAGGGGAAAGGCACAGCAGCTCTCTGTTGAGGCAGCACCACTTGAATGAAGCATGCCTGAAAAATTCCTAACCACAGACAGGCTGTTAGCTGCAGCAAGATAAAAGGCATATTTTATGAAAGTAACACATTCCAGTGTTGCACGTGTGAGTCAGGAGATGAACGGCATGCGCATGAGTGCTTGCTCTGTTTGAGTCCATCATTTTGCATCTGTAGGACCAAATGTTTATTAATTTCTGCTTAATAACAGATCTTTAGACCATCCTACCTGGCTGTGAGCCACACATTGGGGGTGTAATATGCTTAGTAATTTTACCATGGTTTTCTCTTTTGTTGAAAGACATTTTTTTGAGTATGCTGTTTTCTGAGATCAAATGTAAGATGCAAGATATGGTAGCTGGGATGATTTAAGAGTAAAAGAGAAAAAAGGTTTGTTTGTTTGTTTGTTTGACTAAAAATCTTTTGTCAGACCAAGTAATGTGGCTGGAAAGATAGACAAGCTTTCCACCTCAGTATCCCTTTTGCATGTCTCTTTTTTTCCCACCTAAGCTTTCCTAGCTGGTCCCATACAAGGTGCCAATTCTCCCATAGCAGGGCAGGGCTCAAGTGCTCTCGTACTATTTGCTAATCCAGGGATAAGGGGAAGTCAAACTGCCAGCTTCATAGACCTGTGATCCAAAATGATCCTTTGAAGACAAATTTTCCTTCTTGAAGCCCTTAACCACCCAACATAGAGTCATCTGAATTAAAAGCGGAATTGCCTATCTTTCCAAAAGTTATGCTTTAACTCAGCCACAAAATGTAGGTTTGATAAAAGATTAGATTTACAAGGTGAGATAGCATAGTTTACCCTGTGCCAGGGACCAATTATATTATCAAACCAGTTCCTTCTGGTTTAAAAATTTCATCTCTCTGAAAGGTAGCCCACTGTTTTAAGCCATGGCTGTAGGCAGGATAGAGCGTACTTAGAAAATGGTCTCTGTTACATCTCCTTCAGCCATCTCGTGCTGGCATGTCCACCTGTTTATTGTGTTTGCTGTTTTCCTGCAAGGTAGTGGTTTTCTGACCTTCTGACAGTGTCTGAGAGCATTCACAGATGAGAAGAAGGTGTGGAAAAAGTACCCTTTACCTGAAGCAAACTGAGATTCCTGCAGTTTCAGGGCTGGCAGTCCACAGCTGGATGAATTTCCCCGCTCTCTTGTGCTGGAGGAAAAAGCTGCATTTTTGCAGGCTGTGGGAGCCAAGGGATCCTGGGTCTCTGTAAACCTGCTGGCTTTCAAGCAGCAATAAAGTCCACTTTGAGCCCTGTGCCTACCATGCCTGCATTGTTCCTGAACCTCCACGTTACCTTACAAGGTTTTGCTGCCAAGGCCCACGCTGTACCACAATTTTACTGAAGTAAATCCTTAATTCAGGGCCAAGCTGCCCTCTGCTAAAAAAATTATAACATTCATAGAAAACATGTACATTGTATGCAAAAATATGTTGTGTTGCTCTTTTCTGCAAGAAGTGACCAGCCTTCCTCTTGGAGTATTAAAGAGAAAGATAATGTCAGTACATCTGGAGAGGTAAGATCTGCAATTCATACACAGAAATTTTTTCTTGAATCCCTTAAAAAATGACAAAATGTATTCTTTCAACAGGGATCATCGGTATTTGAAACTTGCTGGAAAAAACAAAAATTCTATTTTTGTAAGTCCTTGCTTCACATAATGGATTTTCCTAAATGCATCTATTGCCGAAGTTAACCTTCCTTCCTGCCACGCTGCCCCCTCACACCTCCTCTCTCCAGGTTTTCCTGTCTCTCTGCACTGAGTTTGGAGCCTCTTGCTTTCACAAGTGATGCCCTTCCTGACCCCTGTCTCTGTATCTGCTCACACATTCCTCCCTTATCTTGCTCTCAGGCTGCTCCAGATTCCCTCCAGACTATAGCCCATAGTCGACCACATGTGTTTACAGAGCCCAGCTTGGTGCCTTCTGACAGAACTGGCTTTCATCCTGACACTGAGTCATATGACCTTCCTCTCTTTTTTCCAAAACCTTCTGTATATGCATGAACACTTTAAACGGCGGCATCCGAAATGTTTCTCCATCCACCTCCACATTTGTAAGTCTGCATATATGATCAATGTTTATATTAGGTAGCTGTTATGCTATTCTGAGCCTGTTCTAGCTGTATTTTACTTAGACTTTGGTGACCTCTGGGCAAAGGCTCTGCTGTATGAATGCTGGAACATTCTGTTTATAAATCATTAAATACGCCATTGATGCTCAAAAATAAGAACATTATTCATCTTTGAAAGGACTTTGAAATTAATTTTATGTTTGAAGCAGCTTAAGAAAAATCTGTGGGGTGAGAATTTAATCAATGAGGTCAATGGGAATTCTGCCACAGGGTGTTTTTGAGTACACAATAATTGTTGTCCTTTTGCAGGTTTAGGTTATTAGTTTGCTTTGACTTTATTTTTATATAGATAAATATAGTCTACATTAAGCTCCCTTTCTCTCTTAAATGTTACAGATTCAAATGTCTTCTGGCATTTGTAAATTTGTAAAGTTGGCTACATTTTGCTTGTTAAAATAATGTGACTTCAGTGAAGCATATTTTTTTTCCCCAAATGGGTCACATGGGGCAACACCTCCTCTTTTAGAGCAATACCCAGCTCCAGCGAGAGAAGACTCTAAAATACACCAAATACATGTTGGTATAACATGCCTGTGCCTAAATACGTGGTGCTGTTACAAACTTTAGCCCTGTAGAAACCCTATTGTTTATCATTGTGAGAGGCTCCACCCCAAACAGCAATTAGAGCGAAGCTCCTGTCATAAATCCGCTGGCATTCCAAGTGAAGCCGGTGTTCTCTGGAAACAAAGGTTATCTCCTCCTTTTGCTGCTGGTCCTTTGAACTTCCTGTGGTCAGGGAATCCTCCTGGTTTCAGCTAGAATAGCAATTATGAAACTATCCCTGCTCTCCTGGCTGGTGTTCGTGTCTAATTAACTTTAACAGGACTCATAATTTTAAGAGCGATTTCTCAAAAGCATTATAACTCAAGACAATTAAGGCTTGAGAGAGAGCGCGCGAGACAGGGAAGGGAGGAAAACAGAGGCACTCCTTGGGGCAGGGCCCTTCATGCGTATTAAAGAGCTGTGACTCATTCCTGCCTCTAGTCCCAGCACAAGTAATACCTTCTGAATAAGTTCTGCGTGCTAGATAAAAACTTGTTTGCTGGTGCAAAAATCATATCACGCGTGTCAGAACAAGCACCCCAATGGGTTATTCCCATCAAAAACAAGGGCACACAGCAGTGGATTTTTCAGTGTGTTGGTGTAAATTTTGCAGTGTTTTCAGCTGTGGAAACTCATCAAAGTCTGCAGAAAAAAGGGATTAAGGGGAAGGAAATGCAGACCAATGAATGAATGAATTAATGATTGCAGTCGATCTTCTGGAGCAGGATGTTTTTTTTTTTATTCTTGTTATGCATGACATATGTGGTAGTGTATATAGAATATACCCATCAGTCAATTTGATAGGCAAAACCTGATTTTCTTGAGGACATGTGAAGCTAGAAGGGAGATGATAGCAATGTAGAACATGAAAATCCTTGGAAAGCCCTAGGTCTGACTTTTTGTGTGTTTATTTAAAAGTAGCTCTGCATGCAATACTGTATATATAATAGGTATTATCTTAAGCCAGAGCATCCCATAGACCTCTCATAGACATGGCAGGACAACATCTCCATGCATGAAGGATCCAGCCTTCAGCAAACATACAGGAAATCAGGTTTTGTGACAGAAATCTGAAATGCTTGTTTGCAATCTGAAACAGTTTTAAGGAAAACTCCTGCTGCTACTACAGGGGTGATTCCTCTCATTACTAGTAGCATGAGGATTCTAGAGGAAACAGGGTGTTTTTTTAATCACAAAATTGGCTCAGAGCAAGTTTAACTGAACAGAGCCAGCGTACACAAAATCCTAACTGATGTTCCTGGGGATCTGTTGCTAAACCCACAGTGGACTATTTCACTGAAGGACTGTATCCACAGTTTGCCCTGGAGCAGCCTTCCAGTAGCCCTGCAGAAAGCTGCTCATCTGCTCCAGATGAAGCAAAAGAGCAAAATGAGTGTGTCAGTATGACAAGAGACTATGAGCGAGCCTACACCACCTGTGGTCTGCTCGGGAAGGAAACCCTGACCGCCTCGGGAAGAAAAGTCTGACCTGGGCAGTGGAGCATCTTGTGTCCTTGGAGCTGGGATCTGTGAATTTTGTGCCCTCTGGGAGGGAGAAAATTGATTTTCTCAGTGTAGAAGCCTGGGGGCAAACCAGCATATAAGTGGTATGGACAATCAGGGGCCCAGGAGTGAAGGAGGGAGCAAACCGCAATGACAGTGTGGATGTGTCCTAAGGATGATGTCTAATGGTTTTACAATATATTGTTCTAAGCAATGAACATTAATCTTCAACTGCAAATCAGCTTGTTTGCCATTTACTCATAAGAATTTTGCATTGTTTTCTGCTTGTTACATTTCTAATGTTAGCATAGCTGTTATGTTGTCTCATCTCATTAGTTTTTGGCTCATTTGGCATCTCTCAGAGATGCCAAAATACAGGGGAGATTTTTGGAAAGTATTTCTTCACTATTGTTACTGGCAAAATTATGACCAGCTCTAATGTTTTAGCATGCTTGAATGTGAATATCACTAACACTTGGACACATCTATGTCCTTTATTCTACCATTATAACAACAATGCTGACAACTCCATCTTCTCCTAATTGCTATCATCCAGCAACAAGAAATAAATTTTAAAAAAACATGCCCTAGGAAAAGCCTTGTCTTTGTCCACCCAAAAGGCAGAAGTATCAGGGTCTCTACTGAATTTGTCAGAATTTGTGTGTATGCTACTGAATAATAAAGAAGGTGATTTATGTCTTTTGGAACGAGGACATTCCAGGGTAGGTGTGGTGGGATCATGCTGCTAGCAAACCTTTTTGAGGGACAGTGGTAAATGCAAAAGCTTTGTTATGTGAATGAGAAGGTGTTGATTGGGAATAGTCAACATGGATTTACCAAGGCTGGATCATCAGATCACACAGGCTTTGCAGGACCTCTAGAGGTCTCTCATCCCACCCCTCCACAAAGCAATTCCAGTTAGAGCAGGTTGCTCAGGGTCTTGCCCAGCTGGATTTTGAGTATCTCCAGGGTGGAGACTCCCCAGCCTCCCTGGGCACCTGCTCCAGTGTTTACCCTCATGGTAAACTTATTTTCCCTAATACTGACTGGGATTTTCCCCTGCTTGACAAAACTGATTGCTCTGTGTGATAAGGGAAGAAGAGTGGTAGTTATCTGCTCTGAGTTTAACTTAGTTAGGCTTGATTTCCTAGAGCACCTTTTTATCTAGGCTGGAACATTCTGGTCTGAACAGGTGGATTAGTAGGTGGGTGAAAAACTGCCTTACTTTTTGAGCTTAAAGGGTTCATATTCTACCTGGAGGCTTTTATAAGCAGAATTCCTCTGGGATCCATTCAGGCAATTTAATATCTTTGTCAGTGATGTGAAAGTGGAGACAGTGTGCACCCTCATCAAGCCTTCAGCTGCCACCAAACTCACCAGAGGAGAGTGACTGACATGTGCCAGGGCAGAGCTGCCAGAGCAGCTGGAGGAAGGGACCAACAGGTCTAAACCCCATGACATTTGACAGGGACAAATGTGAGGTCCTGCAACTGGGGTGAAGCAGCTCCTTGCAGCAGCACAGGCCACTGCTGAGCTCTGCAGGCAAAACTCCTCAGCCAGATATGTCCAATACACCATGAGAGCCCCTTCCTCTTCCTGCCCAGCACCTCTGCATAGCAGCTCTCCTTGGGCACAGTGTCTCTCTCATTTCCTGTGTGCCATTTCTCATGCGCCCTTTGCCCAGCTCACAGAAAAGATGGAGCAAGCCCCAAGTGCTCCCACCTCTCCCAGAAGAGCCAGGTTGTGCTTCCTCTTGTTCTTGTCTGCATCAACAAGGTGCATTAGCTACAAAAGCACAAGAAAGCGCAGTGCTCTACACAGCAGTCCAGTTCATAATCATTATTTTATTGTTTTCTTGCAGACAAGACTTTTTTCAAGGATGTGGCTAGAGTCTGTCTTGGAGGTGAGGCCATTCCAGTCATGCAACAAGCAGGACTGGACTTGTTCTTAATTTAAACTCATACTACATTTAGCACAGTGGCATGGGCAAGTGAAATTTCTGCTTATATTTCTGCTTATATTGAAGGAAATAATGTATACAGTGTGTTACATATGTACATACATACAACTTTCATATTTAGTGGTTTTACAGTGTCTGTTCACAGGTGTTTTAAACCCTACTTGAGCACACTTAGGTCACTCAAAGCTATGCACAAAGCATAGGAGGCGTTTGTACAGTGAACTGATCTGGATTCCTACAATGCCATTTGGAGGTAATTTTCTAGGAATCCATGCAGGAAAAATAAAACTGTTGACCCTTCAGTGCCAGCACGGGAGCTCAGAGCTATGCCAAGAAAGTTAACACAAAGTAATAATTTTTCTTCCTTGCTTCCCATCAAAGTCATTTTGTATGTAGAGAGTTGACTCTGGCTGGATGCCAGGCACCCACCAAAGCCATTCTATCACTCCCCTCCACAAGTGGACAGGGGAGAGAAAACAGAACAAAGGGTTCGTGAGTTGAGATAAGGACCAGGAGAGAGATGACTCACCAAATACCATCACAGGCAAAACAGACTCAATTTGGGGATATTAATTTAATTTATTACCAATAAAATCAAAGTAGGATGATGAGAAGTAAAATAAATCTTTAAAACACATTCCCAGCATCTCTCCCTCCTTCCCATTTCTGCCTCCTCTGCTGTGGTGGCACAGGAAGACACAGAATGTGGGTTATGGTCAGGCCATCACAGGATGTTCCTGCTGCTGTTCAGAGCTTGGGGTCCCTCCTACAGGAAACAGTTCTCCATTAACTTCTCCAGTGTGACTCCATCCCATGGTAACAGTTCTCCACAAAGTGTTCCAACATGGGTCACCTTTCCACAGGGTGCAGTCCTTCAGGCACAGCCTGCTCCAGCAAGGGTCACTTACAGGGTCACAAGTCCTGCCAGGAGACCTGCTCTGGTGTGGGCTCCTCTTTCCACTGGCCTACAGGTGGAAAGAGGAATCTGCTCCAGTGAGCTTCCCACAGATTCACAGACATCCACCTGCTCTGGCGTGGGTCTCCTCCATGGGCTGCAGGAATACAGCTGCCTCCCTGTGGTCTTCACCCCAGGCTCCAGGGGAATTTCAGCTCCTGGAACACCTCCTCCTGCTCCTTCTCCACTGACCTTAGTGTCTTTCAGGCTGTTCCTCTCACATATTCTAACTCTGCTCTTCTCTGGCTGCAAATTATTTCTGCAATAACCTTTTTTTCCTTCTTAAATATGTTGTCACAGAAGTGGTACTATCACTCCTGATTAACTCAGCCTTGGCCAGTTATGGGTCTGTCCTGGAGCTGTCTGGCACTGGTTCTGGGGAAACTTCTGGCAGCTTCTCACAGGAGCCACCCCTACAGCCCCTCTGTTACCTCAGACCATGCAAACTCAACATTGATGCCAGCCTTGCTGGTTCTCATGCTGCTAACCATGCAAAAAATTAGCATTTTTATGGAAACAGCTGATGTTTCATAAAGGGAGCTAAATCACCCTTGCAGAAAAGTGGATCTAAACAGAAAAAGAAGAAATAAAACAATAACTTTATTTCCTACATATCTTACTCAGACCTACTTACATAGAGAAGATATCGTAGATACCCACACATCCAAATCAGACGGAGAGCTGGGAAGAAAACATTGATGCAAAGTAGCTTCTTTAGCATCTCATCATATTAGGACTTTAATTCTCTGGTCTCTTTATCAGACTTTTATAATTACACAGAGCAGAGAATGAGAAGGCAGGAAACTAAATGCAATTGATTCTGCTATTTGAACTACAAGGCTTGTGTAGGTGTTTGGGGGCAAGAAGCAAAGCATTCAGCAGCTCCTGAATGCTGAGCAGCAGAACTACAGCAATAAGTGAGGAGGAGGAGAAGGAGGAGAATATTGCAAGTCTGAGAAAAACTTAGGCAGCACTGGAATTTGGTCTAGACTGGAGAACACTTCCACATTTACATTGCCACATCTTGAAAGCTGTGGAAATCACAGATGTTTCATGATCCCCAGTGACTGCCTTGCAGTATTCTGGTCCCTCTGATGAGAACTGCTCAAGGTTTAAATGAGTTCTAGTAATGGTTGTGCTTTTATAATGGAGGAAAATACAGCTGGAATAAAAGAGCTCCCATTTCTGATCAACATGACTCAGCTGGAGGGAGGAGAGAGGTTGACTTCAACTTCTCACTTCTGAATTTATCATTAGAGAGTTAAGGGGGGTGTGTGAGAGAGAAGACTGCCTCTTTTTCCTTTCTTTTCTCATTGTACTGCAAACTTGATAGTAACAAAATCCCCTGTTGAATGATGAGAATAAAAAGGACTCTTAGGAAACTTTCTGAAGTCAATTTCAGAAGTTATTTATTTGAAAAGGCTTTTTTGCACCCATCAATTCTTAAAGCTGCTTTTGCCAAATAGCGCAAGGTCCCTTTGGTGTGGTGAGCTCTTGCTGGCTGGGTGTACAAGCATGCACAGCTGGAGCACACAACACTCTGATAACATCTGGAATTTGTACAGAAGGTATCTTGGTAAAGAGGTTTCCAATTCTACCAGAACATAAATTGCCCTCTGTAGCCTCAGGGCTTTGGAGAACAAAATATTCCTTTAAGGATGACACCTCCACTCCTCAGCTGTGAGAAGCAGAGCTTCTGGCACAGTAAAGAAATTAATCTTTACTTTCCCTGGTTGTTATCAAAGTAGTTGTGGTATGACCCACAAATTCAACATGAAATGACAGGTCTGCTTGCAAAAACTAGTGCAAAGTGAGTTAATTTGAATTCCTTTACATATATTAGATCCAATTCTCCATTATCCTCCACAGTCTTGTATATATCATAAAAGTTCAGCATAGGGGAGATATGCATGAAAATCTTTTTATAAACTTCTATCCTTCCCTTCTCCATTAAGTTGGTAAAGATGCTTGGAACCTTTATAACTGCTCTGATCTGGCATTCTCTCCTACAAAGTATTTTAAATTATGGTGGTAACATTTTAATAAGGCTATCAGTGCCTCAGGACAGTGCCATAACCCAGTTATTTGAGATGTTGGGATGACAAACATCTGTTACGATGTGCAACCTTGCTGATGGAAGATTTGCTTTAATGAGGGGGAACCCTGGAAGTCTACAAGGCAACTGTAGAGGCTCCCATTTGATCCTTCACTTTCATTTCAAAGAATGCACAAGCAGAAGAAAGGGATGGGTGTCAATAAAATCATGGTGCTCCTTATCCCCTTGGGCTTGGAGAGACCTGAGTGTTAATTAGAGCAGCCCCAGAGTGAAGCAAGTGTAAAGATCCCTTGAGAGCTTGAGAAATGTCCTACATCTCACCTTGTGCTGTGTGGTTGAACAAATCTGTAGTATCTAACACCAATTATCAAACTGTATGAATAATGAGGGGCAGATGCACCTTGCCAAAAGTTCATATTTTATTAAAATAATTCATAAATGAATGCATTTTGCATGCAAGGGGTGTGGCTTGATCCAGGATTTTTATCCAACTACTAAAGAATAATTAGTCAGAAATAGGCTTGTACTGCTCTCAGCACTTTTAAGTATCTTGAGATATGTTAACTTTTCAAGCTCTAGCAAACATCACCAGGTGTTGGTGAAAGAAACAGAATGGTGAATTGAGACTTTAAAGGAACCATAATCATGTAACATAAAATATTTTGCCTTATACAGTCACTGTTTGAATGCTCTACTTGCAGCAACATGAAATGAGGAGCTGTGTATAAATACTGCCTGCATGCTCTGTGGGTCACGGTAGGACCATGCTGGCAAAACAATGTCCCATGCTGGCAAAACAATGTCCCATGCTGGTCTCCTCCACCTGAAGCTGAAGAGGGAGGCATCCTGAAACTTTTTGTCTGAGTAGTCAGTCAGGTTTGACAGGGCTGACACATCCCTTACCACACCCTCCACTTTTGCATGGTATAGAAGGAATTGTGCAGTCCTAAGCTTCATTCCTCTTGATGAATTCAAAGGCATTTTTTTTTAACCCTGCCAGAGACTGAGGTGGTAATATTCCAGAGATTGTTTGAAAGGAGCACAGTGGCTGTTCAGGAACCTGGAAATGACAGCTCTTGGCAGGCAGTCCTGGACTGGACTGGACACAGGCTCACAGCGAGCACCTTGTATCAATCATACCCTGCCCTCCAAAAACTCTCCAAACATTCACTGGGGCATATCTACATTTTAAAGTGCATTTTGCTGCAGGGCCCTGTAAATCTGCCCATAATTAGACATCATCTGAGTGCATTTAAGGTATATCTTCCCCATGGCAGGGATACAGCTGAATAAGTTGTCTGAGCCCTCTCAGTTTGTTATAAATGACATTTTGGACCATGCCTGCTGTTGCTCAGAGGTCTTCCTAGTGGCGCCAGCCTCTCTTCATGTGCATAGAACAGCTCAGACTGTGGAGTGTTAACTGTGAGTTTTCTGGAGAGAATTCTGCCTGAGCAAAGGGAGGAAGTGGAAATGCCCAAGACTGACTCTCACATCATCACAAACATGGACTTAGTGGATGCTGCCACTCAGCCCAAGCTGCCTCTTCCTGGGCAGCCCCTGCACAGCAGGGGTGGTGCATATTGAGCACCTGACAAAGGCAAATCACCAGATTAGTGGCTTGCACGTGCAAACTTGTCCTTACGGCCCAAAACTGTAGGAGTTAGGAACACAAGCGTCACATACTGGTTTACCTGGATGATTTCATGTGTTTGGAAGGCCAGAGCTGTTTTTATTGCAAGCTACCATAATGGAAATCAGTTACCAAGTCAAATTCAGATTTGTACTTTGAATGTCAGATGTCACTGGTTATCAATGTGTTTCAGCTACTTTAAATTTATTTGGTTTCTGTCCAGGCAAGAAGGGCATTAAAGAGAGGATGCCATTAAATAAGCTCAGAAGAAGCCACGTGAAATAGGAGGGGCTGGCAACTACTGCCAACAGCAATGAATTAACAAGCCATTGAGGGGAATTTCAGTGTGCCCCTGGGAATTCAGTTCTTAAGATAAAATACAGAGGTTTCCCTGGTATAGACAGGGACCAACGCAGCATGTTAAGTTCAGTTCAGGTAGTGTCCTGAGTAAAGACCCATTATCAGCAGCCTAAGCCTAAAATAGGGCTTTGGGGTCTGCCATTTGGAGTTGGAAAGGAGCTTTTTATTAAAACTAAAGAGATAGGCCTAGAACTAATATTATGTATAAAGGAGACTCCCTCTGTTTACTGAAGCAGTCATCAGCTGCTGACATTTTGCCTCTTTGGGACTGCTGTCTCCTGATATCCTCGCGGTGTCTGCAATTGTAAGGGAGGCACATTAGGAAACAGGGCTGCAGCATGGACTCTAGCTCTAGCTTGGGTTCAGGTGCCTGTGGGGAATACTGTACCTCCTTTAGACTAACTTGCTTAAAGAGGGGCTCCTAAGATCTGCACAATTTTAACAGATCCTTACCTTAGGAGACAGAACTCTGCTAAAGGAGATGAAATATAAACTCCAAATTATTGCATTTTATCCACTCCTGCATGTAGTTTTCCTTGGAGGGAAAATCATACAGTCATGGTTTGGTTTGAGTGGGAAGGGACTCTAAAGGTCAGCTACTTCCAATCCCACTGCCATGGGGAGGGACACCATGAGGGAGGGACACCATGAGACTGCAGTTTGCAGTTTATTGGCCATTTGCACTCAAAAACTCTCTGATACCAAAGAAAGTCAAGGAACTTAGGATGTGGCCTTAGGTATGTCAGGACTGGGCCTTTCCAGGAATAGTGGAGCAAGATTTAAGTGGGATCATCCAGCTATTAGACTGATATTTTCATGCATTTAGATGAATTCCAAGCAATATTTATGTGACTTGATCCTGCCTCAAGATAACTGAGTCCATCTAGGGTAAACACCCAAGAAACATTGACTACTGCAGCAAATTTAATTATTTGTATTTATTTATTTCATTTCTCTCTCTATTAAAACATCTAAGATAGGACAACTGTGCTGCTCACAGTATCATCTCAGTCTTATCCTCTCGTTCTCATTTCAGTGGGGCTAATTGTGCAAGTAGGACCACCAGAACCCAGTCATTATTTATGTATTTAAGGATTTTTCTGCGTGTCCAGGTAGCAGTGACTCATCCAGGCCTCTGGGTGTATCACACACACGCTGTCTCCATCACAGATAATGGTGTGTCTCACTGAGCTGGCACACCAGTCCAGGCTGAAGGGTGGGGCTGATTGGAGGTGGTGCTAAAACTCAGCAAGAACCTCAAATCAGTGTAATATTTTTGCATCTCTAAATGTGCATAAATATAAATGGACAGCTTTCAAAGGGACTTGCTGGGAAAAAAGAAAGCTTCATGTTTGTATGTCTGAATAAAAATGCCTGGCTTGATACACCACCATGCAAAAATTTGACTTTTATGTGTATTGGTAGTACTAATTCAGAGATCTGTATTTACGTTTCAAAAAGTTTGGACTGGAGTGTCAAAGCACAAAGTTCAAGTTTCCCTCATTTGGCATTTCCTGCCTATTCTACATCTGTTTTCTACTTTTTTCCTTCCTTCTTTACAGCATTAAGCCTGTATATTTGTTTTTCTTACTCATCCTTGTTTTGTATTCTGCTCCCTTACGGCTTTGAAATGTAATGTCAAACCATCCAATCGTGCAGATGTAATCTGTATTCAAAACAGCATCCCAAATCCACATATATATAGCCAAATATATATGTATGTCTGTATACATATATATATATTCACTCATATGCAATGATTCACGTTACATATAATACAGCATATATATTACAATATAAAAGTCCCTGCATGACTTCACATATAAAAAGCCACCTTGCATTCTGCCCCTTCGTAGCGCTCTTTACAGCTCCGGGCGGTGCCACCAGGATGCTCCTCAGGACCAAGCAACCCCACGTTTGCTTAGAGGAGCTCTTATGGCTCCTCTACACCACACTTTGCCCATCACCTCCAGCAGCAGGGCAGGTTCTCATGTGCCCTGTGCCATGGTGCTCCCACAGAGCTCCAGCAGTTTCAGTGGCACTCGGGAAAACTGCACAAGTTCAATTTTCTCTTGAATAGTTTCAGAAATCTTGTCCTTTGATATGTTTATCTAGTTCTTACCCACTGTCCCATGACCTATCACTTGGGTTTAAAATACTAGGAAAATGAGGAGTGCAGAAAAGACAGAAACAGGTTCAAGAATTTATGCATGGTGTGGGCTGCTGGTAATCTCACACAAATTTAAAAACCTTCCAGCAGGTGTGTTGTCACAGAGCATCAGGTGGCTGACATGGCTGGCTCATGTACTGCACACAGGATGAAAGCCTCAGGAGTACTTCAGAAAAGCCTGGCACGGTTATTCACGAGTGACTGCTGCTTCTTAAAAACTGACCATCTTCGTTTTCCAACACCATGGACAAGTGGCCAGGCCAGCTGAGGCAGTGCCACTGAAACTAGCTAAGAATTGGTGCTCAGTTGACACTTGAGACTAATCCGATGGTCACTGGCTGGCAACAAAGGCCCCTCTGGGCATCTGACAGTAAATGCCTTTGCCAACACCCTGTACAGGCATGGATGTGTTAAAATGACTTTGTCTCTTAACAAACAGCCTATTTGAAAGTTAAACACAACTTTCACAGCACCAGAAGGCAGGAATCAAGAAAATCTGAGGAGAAAAGACAAGTTTAAAGTCCTGTTTCTGCATATCTTCTTTCTCAGGCACAAATGCAGTCAGAGCAGGGCACCAGTCCAACATTTCATGCACCAGGGCAGAAATTTCAGCCCATTTTCAGAAATGCACTGGGCTTGGAGCACCCAAAGCCCTCCTGAATGTGGCACCCTGTGTATTTTGGAATTGATGAAACACACACATCATTTTCCCGACGTGTATCAACACCCTGTGATGCGCAGGGCAGAGGGCAGCTGCCAGTGGAACAGACCCATCCTCGACGGAATGGTGCCGATTTACCCAGTGCTGCCTTGCTCAGGCGCCGGGTTCTTTCCGAAGAGGCGCGGAGGTGTTTGGCGTCCAGGGCACCGTGGCCCGGTCCATCCTCCCCGCCGCGCTCCCAGCGCTCGGACGAGCCGCTCCGTGCTCCGCGGCTTCGGAGCGCCAGCCCGCAGACACGGGCATCTCAGGGCAGACACCGGTCGGGAGGGAGTTTCCAGTGGACTCCAACCTCCGCTGGCGACTCCTGAGGGCAGCACACGCACCGGGAAAGGTGCTGCATACACCGGTGCGGCGGTGACAGAGGCCGTGCCGTGCCCGGGCGGCCACCGGGGAGCGACAGCGCGGCGGGGCGGGGGCCGGGGCCGCGGAGGAACCCGGGGCGGCCGCCGGGGAGGCGCGGAGCACGCAGGCGAGGCGCGGCTCCACGCCCAGGAGCGCCGCTTAAAACCACCGCGGAAAGGTGTGGCCTCGCCTTTCCTCTGCCGGCGGGGAGGGGACGGGACGGGACCTCTGCTCTTGCCGCCGCCGCCGCCAGCAGCCCTCGCCGCCCGCCCGGCTCCGCTCCGCGCTCCTGCCCTGCCTCACCTGCGGGCCGCCCCACCGCCGGCTCCCGGCCCTTCCCCGGCCCCCGGCGCACTGCGAGGGAGCGGCGGCACGGCGGCGGGCGCTGCCGGCCGTGAATGCTTTTCCTGCCGTCGGCTCCGGCTCGGTGTCCCCGTCGCTTTGCCGCTCGCCCCGCGCGGCCCCGGGCGGCTCCCCCGCTGCCATGAGCATCAACGGCGGGTCCCACCCGCGCATCAACACCCTGGGCCGCATGGCCAGGGCAGAGTCGGGCACCGACCTGCGCTACGAGATGAGCTCCCATGTCGGGGGCGGCGGCGGCGGCGGCGGCGGCACCCACACGCACACCTCCCACAAGACCTACTACTACCAGAAGACCTACGGGGGGGACTACGCCTCCGATGGATACGGGTAGGTGCGGGTCCAGCCGGCCCCCGGCCCCGCTCCCTCGGGGCCGCCTTGGACAGCTGCCGTGAGCCCGCTCGCGGTGGGATTCCCTAGATGTGCGAGCTTGCAAGTTTCCTTTTGCTGTTCCTCCCTGAGGCGTCTTAACTTCTCTAAAAGGCTTTTAAATGCAAGCGAAGAACTCACTTGTAAAAAAACACTTTTAGTGGTGACTCTCCTCGAAGAGAGTAGCAGGACTAAAAGCGATGTCTCCCGTTTGCGCTGAGGGCTGTAAATGGGTCGGTGCTGGCTCTATTGACCCAACAGTTCTGTGCTGATAAACCCCTGCTTTGCTCAGTGACGCAAAACAAGCTGAACTGAAGTGAATTGCTTTATACCCCATACACCCAGGCTCTGCCTTCCCCAACTAGTTGCATAACTAGGGCTATAAAACCATTTTAAGTAGTGGGAAATGTCCTCTTGTTAATTTTTGAGTTTGTTTCTAGCTTGTGTGAGGCCTGGGAATTTAAGTCATGATCTTTTATAGAGTCATCCCTAACATTTGGTGTCAGGAGGGCAGAGAGACATGAGAAGTAACATCCTCACCTCTTACCATTTTAACCTTCTGCTTGCCCCTGGTGCTGTGAGCACAGTCAAGATCTTGTAGGCAGGGTGCCAGCTGTGAATCCTGGCTTGGGGAATGCCTCTTCTCATGGATGCAGCAATCTGAGCACATCAAGTCTGAGAAGGACTTTCTGCAGAGTGCAGTTATCATGAAGACTTCTCCATTTGTCTCCTTGTCTGGGAGTTCACAGGACTGAAAAGCAGGCAGCAGTTAGAGTCACTGGAGGAAGCAGTGCTGATGTATGGTACAGCACCATCACAGCTGGTGATGACTGGTCTCTGTGTGTGGAATGGCTGTATTAAGTCTGCTGATCTCATTATGGATGCCAGTGACTTAGGAATTGATGCAGAAGCCCTGTCATGTATGTTGTATTAGAATTTAAGCCCTAATTTTTTGGATAGTACATAATTAAATTGCAGAAGGGTGGGAATTAAACATGCATAGTAAATAAACAGCAGATGAGAAAAGGCAGGCTTTTTAAAATCAAGCAGATCTATAAGTGGCCATAGAGAATTAGGGTTATTCTAGAGAGCACAGAGAACACTCTACGTCAGCTACGTAAGTCAAACCAGTTGCTAGAGGACCATGGAATGAATGAAATACTTGCATTCAATGGATTTTTTGTTTATTACTTTGCCCAGTTCTTAGTTTTAGTTCTTTGTTTGACTTTCGGTTTGTTGTGTGCATAGGTAAGTTAGTTACAACGAGTTGCAGCTAGAACGCATCCACTTACCAATACAGTAGTATGATAATATCTATTTATTGCTATAGAATAAGAACAATTCAGTACTGTAGCATTGGTGAGTGCACACACTAGGACTCCAAAATGCCATTGCTGCATTGCCTGTGTGAGGATTTGTTTTGCTGGTCATGCTTCATTGCAAATACCTTTACAAGATTTACCTTTACTTACCTTTACCTATTAACAAGAGACAGCCATGAAAAATGAATGGCAGCGCATGTTACATCCCAGGAGTTCTCTTTTCCCTCACTTTTCACTGGTGCAACTCTATTTGGATTCAGCAGGCTGATTTCCATATCACTCCCAACTTTCACTAGAGGAGAAGTGCTTTCCTTTAATTTAGCATTCTTTGGCTACAGTTACATATTTTAAGCCAGTCTGTAGTTAGGCTCTTCTTTCTGTAGCATTCAGTGGTGGTGTAGCAAGGGTGGAAAGGACAGTCCTGATTGAGAGGTTAACAACCTTGTATCAGCATTCTTTCATTTGCTTTTTATAACATAATATTCATATATTCATATCTCCTTTCTGGGATGGTATGTCTGGCAAGGGGGTTGCAATGAAAGTTCCTGTTCACTTTATTGTGAGATTTCTGAGTGGAACTAAAACCAGTTATTATTGAGATGACAAAAAAAAAAAGCATTTATGTATTGTTTTATGTGCAAAAATCTGACCATCCCAAATACTTTAAATATTTTTTGCAACAGAGTATGTGTGTTTGCCACCTTACTGAGTTGCATAGGTTTATTTTTAAGCAGTGCTGATACACGTTAAAATGTGTCTCAAAACAAGTGGTTTATTGTCAGTTAATGAAAAAAGCAGTTTTGCCAGATTTTGTACGTGTTTATGTGCAGAAAATCCACTAAATGCTCTGCATATTGTGCTATTGGGACCAGGGCCATCATCTATGGAACTGGTTTTATTAATTACATTTAGCCTGACATATTCAGTGTCAAAGTTTAGTGGCATCTACTGAACTCAGAAAATGAAGGCTTCTTTTTTCTATGGGGAAGATCACTCTACCCTAATTTTTAAATGCAGCAGGATTCAAGTTAGGGTCTAGTCTTGTAAGTTTTGGGGCGTATTCTGCCAAACAAGTCTGTGCTGAGCATTACATTACTCACAGAGCAATATGGGACGCTCCCTAGCCTTAGGGCTCAGCAAGGTGCTTTTACAACATTCCCTGTTTCTTCTGGCTTGGGAACTCAGGATGAGCTTGGCCCGGAGTACAGATACTCAGCTTGACAGTGACTCACACGCTGCTAAACTGCCAATTCATCAGTCAAATATTTATCAATGTCTTTGCTATGGAGATAGAAAATCTGATAAACCATGAGAGAAAAGAAAAAAATGCAAAGTTGTGCAGTTTTCTTTGTCATTGCTGGGATTAGGGGAAAAAATAGCCTAGGATTCACGGTCACTGAGTGACATGAAAATAAATTAATTTACACAGTTCTACTTAAGGATTAATGTAACTTCTGTGCTTAGAAAAGGAGTCAGACAATTACCTGCCCTACCCTGGCGTTACTTTGAGGAGCCAAGAAACAAAGTAAACGTGGAGAAAACCGACTCATAGCCACACTTTTGCCTTTCCCATAAGTCTCGCAAGGATCCGTAGAGTCCTGGCTAAGCTGAGTGGTGGTAGATCTGGCGTGGTAACTTCCCCTCCGAGCTGCTCATACGGCGCGGCAGGGAGGGAGGGAGGGAGGAATGTGTCTGAATATTGCTGTGGAATACCTGCCCTGCCGGCGGAGCCTGCGCCGCGCTCTGGCTGGCAGGGAAATGCTGCCACGCCGTGAGAAGAGACTCAGGCTGAGCCTTTCCAGGTCTCTGTTCCGTAGGGACGTGCAGGTGTGAGAGCCTCTCGTCAGGAGAAGGGGCTTTGCTGCCTTTGGAGCGGCTGCTCTGCAGCAGAGGTGTATTTCCATGGTCCGGGCTGGAGCCGGCGTTTGGCACCTCCCTCTCCCAGAGGCGGAGGTGGGAGAGGCAGCGTGTGAGCAGCCTGCTCCATTGGGCAGGTACGGCCCTTGGGAACCGTTCTGTCGCTCCTGGTGATTCATACCGCTGGGAAAAAGCAAGAGGACTTTCTGTGAACAGGTGTGGCACGATCCCTTGTGAAACCCTGCATGCTGTGAAGGCACTAAGCCTCGGGGGTCCTAACAATTCAATAATTCACTAGTGACTACTAGATTTTTGCACATTTAAAATGGTATTTAGAGCCTGATTGTGCCAGATGCAGAGGTCTTTTGAGGTTTCCAGCCATCATGGAAGCCCTAGTCTATGTGCATACTTGGCAGATGAGACTAGTTTGGTGAGGCTGTGGTGTGCCAAAACTGGTTCTAGTTAGAGCAGAGACATATGGGGAGAACTCTTGATGATTTGACAGTTTGTATTCACCTCCTTTGAGGCAGGAGGGGGAAAGCTGGACTGTGGCATTTCAACTCCTGGTTATTTTCTTATGGATGTCGTGATTCACCACCTTTATGCCGTTGCATTTTCCAGCATACACACACCCAGCTGGCAGGTGGTGGCGGATGGGCGGTGGTATGCGCAGGCTCTGTGCTGGGAATGCAGATTCCAGGTCAGGTTTTTCTTCTGACTTGCCTACCCTGGGCATACCAGGTAATCCCTTTATGAATCTTTTGCTTGTTCAAACAGGTTTGTGTGGAGGGGGATGGGAAGTGTGAAGAAAAAGAAGCGCTATTTTTTTGCTCTTGTTGAATTATGGGAATCGTTCAGTATTCTGGATCTGCTAGAAGACTTTCTCCTAAGGCTTCCTCCATTTTTTGGATGAATAAAAAAAAATAAAAAGCTTTGAATTTTTGAAAGGCTGGAAGTTTTGTGGAGGGCTTGGAAAATTTAACAAAGAGTATTCTAATTAATTTTAAATAGTATCTTCAGGACAAGAGTAGTCTCTTTGTACAACCTCCCAAAGCTTAGCAAGTTGTGAAGCTGTGGGAAGGCTCCTCAGAATTGCTGGATGTGTTTCTGTGTCTCCTTTGCCATGCCTCTCTGGGCACTGATCATACTCTGGATAGCCAGCAGCCTCTGGATGTGCAGTAGCAAAGGCAGACACTGGAGCAGCCCCCACGGTGGAGGTGTTTGTGCTGGGGTGTGCAGGTCTTGCAGCAGCAGGAGGCAAGTGAGAAAGCAGAAGGTAGCTGGCTTCCTTGCCCCTTGGGTTCTGCAGCAATATCAACTCCCACAGAGGGCTGTGAGGGTGCAATCTGAGTGTTTAGAGAAGGTATTTGGGGTATTCAAAACACATCCTTTAGGATAATTTTTTGACTGCTTGAATAAATTGGTGTTAGCAGTACCCAGCCCTGCTGTGTTCTGGGGAGGTGGGCACTGCTAACGTGTCTGTCTCTGTGCTCATAACTCATCATATGGCCTTGAACATGTTTCTCAGTCCCTTTTAAAGTAAAAGCAGGAGTAGTTCTTTCTTGTTTCAGTAGAGCTGGGGGTCTTGTAAGGATCACGGGTACTGCTCATCAGTTAAACACAATTCCTAGTTCAGACACTGGGGATTCAACAGTAATGGGTGGATTTAGCTCAGTTGGGATATATTCCAGCAGGGAGGTGTTGCCTGAACTGCTATCCTGCCCAAATCCCAGTGGCAGCAGGGGTTGGGCTGTCCTCTAATTTCTCAGGGAGAGCAGGAGGGTAGAACAGAAAGGGAGCAATGTGTTCTGCCTTGACATGCACTGAAAAGGGTGGATCCTGTACAGAATGATGACAGGGAGATGCTATGCCTTTCCTAGGGCTCTCCTGACAGTGGAGAGCAACAGGCCATTTCAACATCCCAAGTAAAAGCAATTCATCTGTGTTTTGAAGTGTTTTCATAATTTTAAAACAAAGGCACTATCCCCTTTTCTTTTCCTTTGTTCCTTTAATAGTTAATGACTATTAAAATTATTTTAATGAAGAACTCTGCTTAATAGGACCTTTTTGAAATTCATGAGTTGCCTTCCAAATAAGTGCCATGGTCTAAAATGAGTTGTAGGGACAAATACGTAGCTAAGGTCAGAAGCAGTCCAGTCTGTTTCCCTCAGCACTGTTCTGCAGGGTTTACAAAACCAAAGCAGCACAGCAAATAGTCAGGCTATTGCAAATGTATATATTTATTAGTGATAGACCCTGCACTCTTTTGTTATGAGTCCTTCTAAAAGACCAGCTTCCAGTTCTTGCCAGTTCTGCTGGAATGGTTGATAACATATGCTGCATTGGCAGGGGTGCAGTAAAACAAATGAAAAATCTGCCCATATTTTCACTGCATGGTGTGCCCACAGTGTTGTATACAACAGGATCCTATTCATAGGTGCGAGGTTTAGATGCTGCCAGAGTTAAATCAAATTGTCATAGCAGCAGTAGGTGTTAAAATGGCCAAACATTACTCTAAACTCATTCAGTTTTATGTAAACAAAATCAGACAAAACAAGAGAGACATTGACAAAATACTATGTAATGTAACCCACTTAATCTGTGTTTTCTGAGGATTGTTGGTATCCTACATTTTTCTAAGGGACATAAATATATTTTTATGTAACATGTAGGTTACATGTTTTTACTTAAAAAATCCAGCTTTGTTCTTGCCTGTCCAGCATGTTCTGGGCTTGCCTCAGTTTCTTTGGTCCAGTATTTTCTGTGTTGGGTATGGTTTTACTTTGGCTGTCTGTTTCCTACTGCCTCAAGGTTGGTTGTATTATTACTCTGAACTGGAGCTTCTTCTTTGATCTGTTCATCCCCATTAAAGGCCTGTTGGTTTCATTAAGAGGTAGATTACACTGAAGGACTTTGAAACTGCTAATGGAGTACCTTCCAGTCACAAGGGTGAAAAGTATTGAAGATGTGTCCCTGTGAGACTGTGCTAGTGCCATCTGATGTATCAACATCAGTATATGTCTGTTAAGGTGTTGTCTCACCAAGTATTTTTATTTTTAAAGTTCAGAGATTGATTTATGCCCTTGGGCATGTTTGTACAGCTAAATCCCCTTCAGATTTGAAATTCTTGATTTCTGTTGGTTTGGTGGAGCTATGGCATCAAACATCAGCTTCTATGCTTCTGATTACCCCATGTAGCTCTGGTCTTCTGACAGATTTAAAAGCAAGTGCCTCTAACAGGCCATGACCTTTTTATCGTTATCATGGGATTTACCTCTGTTTTTTCACTGGCAAAACTGGTTAGATTTTTAACAACAAGAAAGGATTAATAAAATAGTGTGCTCTTTTCTGTTTTCAATTTGTATGGCTCCAGCTTCTGCCATTATTTTGGTTATATCTTTATCTGCTGGATTGGAGAGCCTTAAATATGTACTGCTTTCTTCTTGTGAAGGTCCCTATGAACTGTAAACAAGTAACTTGTTGTTACTCTATTTGAAGACCTAGATAGGGTGTACTTAAGTCTCTCATTTCAAGGCTTCTGCTCCTGCCTTTGTAGCAGTTTTGTGCATTTATATTTAGCTATCTTCAGGTTTTCAATTTTTTTAATTATTTGGGCAATAATTACGGATGTGGCATTCAAACATCATTAGAATGAACACAAAATGTATTTCTACTTCTTTGTATTTTAATTTAATAGTTTGATTTATTTGAAAATAGCTTTTCTTCACAATTTCTTACCATGTTAACTATAATAGCTATTGTTTAGACCTCTTGTCATGGTGGAGTAATGTCTTTGAGTTCAGTGAAGTTATCCTGAAGCCAGTGGAGATAAACTGACTGGTTACAGTATAAATCTGGTCACCTTCTATACTTTATTTGGCTTTAATGGATATCCAGCATTTGTAGCTGCCAGAACATGATGGAAAAAGTGATTCAAGAAAAAAGCTCTTCCAGTGTTCTAAAAAGAGAAAATTGCTTGGAATGTTCCTCTCTCTATTATGTTTCATTCATGAGAATAATTGTGGGTGTAATTAAATGTAAATTTCAGATGCAGATATTTCTATATCTAAACACAGCAGTGATGCCTAAGGAGAAGGAATGATTTAGAAAAGGAAGCTGACACAAAGCCTGGCACAAAATCAGACCCGTATGTTATTTTCCATAATTGTTTTCTTTAAGCAGCTTCCAAGACACACAGGGGTGCATAGCACAGTAGGGCGTAGCGTTTGTGCAGCCAAGGGGTCACAGCACCAACTGGGGGCTGCATGTGTTCAGCTTGTTTTATGTCACCCAGTGACTCTGCAGTTTTGTCTCTGCACCTCTGAGGGTCTGTTCTCTGGTATGGGGGAAGCTGCTGAAAAGTTGCTCCAGCCTTTTCTGTTTCTTCCAGATGACCTGATAGGAGAATGGCAATGCTGCTGGTGTATCAAAAGCACACGCTGCAGAAGAGCTCTTAAAAATATTACATGTTTCTCACCACTCCAGTGATTTTGCCAAGGACAGTTGTGCTATTTCATTGTCACAATTCCTTTTATGAAGAATTGTCAGAGTCTGTTCAAGTCAGTGGGAAGATTTTCATTGAATCCAGATTGCTTGCTGGCTCCGATTTGGACAGGTTCACACTGGTGCTCTTGTTGGCATTAGTGTTGTAAGGAGTGTTTGTCTCTTCAGTGATTTGTAATGGAAAGGGTTACCTACTGTGAGCACAGGAGTTAGAAAACTAGGCAAAGCTTGGGAACACCTTAGCTCTTACTGTCTGTTAGTTAGGTTTGTTTTAGTTTCACTGGCAAGTGTTTGGGTTTAAGAGCTGCCTGGACTTGCTTGGGAGGTCTGATCCCATCACCAAGGAATGGTTCCTCACTTGAAGCACCTCACCCCCTTACAACTACAGTGGCTCACTTTGATGGCTGAACCCTAAATGCTGGAAAAGCCACATTCTGGCAGTATGGATGCAGTAGGTTATGTGCAAGACAACAATAAGGACCCTGTTACCTGGCTTGGTTTTTTCCCCCACTAGTGTTTTTTACTTGGAGACTGCAAATTCACACTTTATGTATTTGTAAGAAAGCATGTCCTCTGACTCCAGGCTCTACATCTATTTTTGTAGTAGCTTGTGTGTCTTGCAATTTATTCCTTAGAGACTGCACTAGCTTTGTGCATTTCTGCTGATAAAAGGGCCCTTCTTACACTTGTGTGGACTTGTGTGCTCCTGTGCTTGCCTAGCTGAGGATCCTGCTTTCCTTGTGTGCCCTGACATTTGATGGCTGGTGTGATAACATGAACAATTACATCACACAAAGGCTATGCTCTAATGTATTGACTTTAACAAAGATTGTGAATAATTCATTCTCACTGTAAACCTGCCAAAGTTTTGTCTATCAAAGCAGCAAATACCTCTGCTGGAAGAAAAAACTTTCTCCTTTATGGCAAGCCAGTTTCCACGTTCTATTCTGTCCTGTGGCAAAGTCAGTGCATGCCTGCTGTTGCAGGACTATAAAGTGGCTCTGCCATCGTGGAATTGTCATTAAAATTTCCCAGTGCAGTTGAAGCGTGTGTGTGTCTGTGAACCTATATGAGGTGGATTATTCCGTGTAACTTCTCTTAAGTGTTCTGAATTTCTGTTTCTTGTATTTCTTTAAAACCTGCAATTGCTCTGTATTTACTTCATCATCTTTTTCTCCCCCACAACAGCCAGAATGGGACCTGTACCATGTCCAGACGCCAGAACACCATCCAGGAGCTTTTGCAAAACTGTTCGGATTGCCTGACGCGAGCTGAGCTCATAGTACAGCCCGTGAGTGTTTCTTGTTCTCCTTATCCAAACTGATTATGAATATTACATACATATTCTGTGTTGTTATCTGGACTCACAGGCTCTGCTTCTTCATCTCCTTTCTCCCCTGTCAGCTGTTTGTGTGAGGCAACTGGGAGTGGGATGATGTACCTCCTTCTTAGGTCTCTTTCTTCCCTCTGTACACTGTTCAGTAAAACCAATTGAAATGCATCTGGTTAATGAAAGGGGTCTTCTTGATTAAAAAAGAATTGTTTAAAAATTGTTTGATTAAACAAACCCACCCTCAAACAGGTTCTACTGCATCTTATTTTTCAGTTTTAGATCAGGACCACTGTCAGTGTTCACATCTGTTACTAATGACTACTTACACTCTCTTAGTGTGTTCTCTAGAATATTGTCATCGTTTTCAGGGCCATAAGGAACCTGAGCCACCTTAGGAAATACCTTCATTACCTTTATTTTATTCTTCCAGTTAATTCCCAAAGAAGTAAATGAAACAAGACTAAGGTTTTCCTGGCTGTTTCAGCTCAAATGCATACACATAATCTCTGCAGGATGCTACTCTGGTACAAACCCCAAGTGCCTGGGGGCGGGTTACTCACTGATGGTAAATTCATTCCTGGCAAACATGGGGTGTCCTCTGTTCCTGCTGAAGCAGAGGAGGTGCAGGGTGGTGAGTGCACCCTGCTGCTGAGGCCACTGAGATGTGAAACACTTCAACAGTCCTGGCAGTAGATATGATTTAATGCACACTTTTGGACCCTCTGTGGACAGAAAATTCTTTCAGAAATGAACTCTGTGGTTAGGAGTTCATTTCCTTTTCACAGATACAGGACGTGTGAGCATGTTTATACAAAAATCAATGCCAGAGTAAATACTGCCTTTTGTTCAGGGTTAATATTATTCCAGTGAACTTGAAAGAAAGAGATGTTTACTTCCAGCTTGGTGCCACAACATGCATTGCCTGCTTTGTTTCTTTCTTTTCTTTCTAAGGGACAGAGCAATGAGGTCCATAATATTTTATTTGGAAAATCAGGTCACAGCTGCATTGTGTTTTGCTCAGCATGGCTGTGTCAGTGTGCAGTGAGGTCAATGAGCCACGTCTTCCTGGTTGAAGCACCATGGCCATGCTGATCCAACTGCACTGAGAGGGTGCATGGAGAATTTGCCTAGACTTTGGGTGATAAGATGGGATGCAAATGTGATGGGGCATGGAGCTGGACCCAGGCAGATAGTCCTGCTTGTGTTTTTGCAGGAGGAGGAGGTCTTAGAACCTCAGGGAACCTTGTGGAAAATCAGGAGCAATATCTACTATCTCCTATTAGGACAGTGTTTCATTCGCATCTTCTGAACACAGAAGCACAATGTCTTAAGAAGTTAGCACACCATGTGAAGCCTTGGCTCCACTGAAATAAACATCAAGATGTGTTGCTCTTTATGGAAAGTTTTGTTTGATGGCTACATTTTAATAATTTTCTTCCATATTTTATTTTAATAAGCACTTTCTAGTGACTGTGGATCATCAACCTTCTGCCAGTTAAAACTGGCAGTCAGAGACCTGGCAGTTGAAACTTATCATGCTTCCTAAAAAACCCCCAGTCCTCACAACACCTTTTTTAAGACAACTAAAGGAAGCTTAGATGATGAATATTTAAATTTATCTCCCATCTGTTTTTTTTCATTAGGAATTGAAATATGGGGATGGTGTCCCACTTAGAGGGAACAGGGATCTGGAAGACTGTTTTGCGCAGGCAAATGACCAAATGGACATCCTGGATGGACTGATCAGAGAGATGAGGCAGATGGGCCAGCCCTGTGACATGTATCAGAAAAGGTATTGCCAGGGAAGGGTTGGGGTGGGGAATGTGACTGATGAAAGTTTGTGGTACCTCAAGTGTTCACCTTCCTTGGTGTTGCAGGACATAATAGAAATCAGTAAGGTGGAACTAAATCTCTTTGGTCACACTAACATGGAGAAGGGTCTTGCAGGAATGTATTTCTGATAGAAATTGACCCCTTAGTTGTCTCCATGAAATCTTAATCTGTATATTTTTTCCACAGTCTTTGCTTTCAACACTTTGTTTTGAATAGTTGGTGGTCCAGTAGGAGAGACAAATTGCATTGTTTGTGTGTTTTCTGGGTGTTTTGCTCTCAGACACGAAGTGTTTCCTTCCCTTTCAGGCTGCTTCAGCTCCAGGAGCAGATGCGTGCCCTGTACAAAGCCATCAGCGTTCCCCGCGCCAGGAGGGCCAGCTCCAAAGGTGGTGGCTGCTTCTCTTCTCAGAGTGGCTCGGGCTGGGATGAGTACACAAAACGTGTCACAAGTGAATGCTTAAACTGGATGAGGCAGCAGAAGGTAAATCTGTGCAAAACCCAGGGACAATGCTAAAATTTGGTGTTGTTTATGAATGTTGCCTCATATGTAGTAATGTTTTGGGTGCCAGTAGAAAAGTAAAGGTACACGTGAATGCTCGCATGTTATTTCAAGTTCCTTTTTTTACCCTCCCAGTATTATACATATAGTGAATTCCCATTGAAATCCAAACATGGACTGGGGTCTTTTGCAGAGGAAAAGATGTAGAAGTTAGATTTGAAAGCTAAATGAAACACTGGTGTTAACATTACAAAAACATTGACATTTTTGTGTTAGAGATTATTACGCTCAGTATTTCCCTCCTTCCTTCCTTGCACAGATTTCCTTTGATTCATATTTATTTTAACCTTTTACACAGACAGGACCATCTTCACAGATTTAACCATTGTCCAGTGTTTTACAGTTGCTCTCCCCCTCTAGTCTGTCTTTATCTCAGAGAGGTAGGGCTGATTGCCACAGGACTAGGCTCTCAGAAGTCAGTGCTAAAATCCACACAGAAGTGCTGAAGCTACTGTTTGTTGCAGTCTGAGAACAAATTTGCCAATTCACAGCTGTTGCTGATGTGACCTGGAGTGGAAAACACACACTGTTTTTTGTGCTGCTGAGGTGAAAGTTGTGTGTTGAAGTGAGAGTTGTGAGTTTGTGGCTGGACAGCCCTTTCTGAGAGACAGGTAGGGAGGATGGAACAAGGTGGCTGAAGTCACACGTGCAGACTCCTTGTAAATTGAAATTGCATTCTTTTTATCTCTCTTTATTAGGTTGTTGCTTTGTGATTCTGTCATTATTATCTGCGTATGGCATTTGTCAGGTGGCTCCTATGCAAACCAAATGGGGAGGGTAGAACTCTGTAGAGTTGCAGTATTTTTAAGTGAGTGCTAGTTACAGTCCAGTCTTTCTGTGTGGCACGTTTTAGAGGAGGAAGGGGAAGTGGAGATGCACTCCTTGAGCAGTAATGTGTATAAGCATTGTGCCTGGATAGCCACAGCCCACATCATTGCTCTTCACATGCTGTGGGAGAGGAGGCTGATTGTCATACCTGCCATGGCTTGAGGAGTGATGTTGGACAGACTCTGGGCATGCTTCCAGCGATGAAAGATGGGGAACAGGCTGCACCTCCCAAAGACACCACGTGACGCCCTGCTCAGACACTCCTTGCTGAACACAGGGAGCATAAGCAATTGCTTAATAGCTGTGTTCCCACACTAAACCTCCTGTGAAAGTAAAAGGCTCTCTCTCTCTCTTCCCCTTCATCCCTACAGAAAGCTGAGGTGGGGCCAGTAAGCACTTACCTCACTGGGAAAATTTATTTTGAACTTGCCACGATGCTGCTTCTTTCTGTCGTGCCATGCTGTGTCCCATTACTTGCTCACATCAAGACTAGGATAATGTTTCCCTTTGTAATGTGGTGAGATGTGGGAAAAAGTTCTGAGCAGCTGATGTTTTTTGCTGTTTTTCTGGTTTTTGTCTGCATGGTTTGCTGGTAGGAGAATCAGATGGTAGGGAGGGTTAGTCAAATTTCCAGTGCAGAGCTGGGGAAACTGCAGGGAAATCCAGACAGCCTTTGTTCGCATATGGCAGCCAGCCATGACTGCCACTGTTGCTACAGTCTCTTTGGACTGTTTAAATATAACAAGAAGGGTCAAAGTCCTCTAACTTTCAAATGTCTGAATGAAAAATGGTTTTGTTTCTTGGATTGTTTTCAGCACTGCCTTTGAACCCCTACGCTTGAGTTCTGGCTTTATTGTTATCTGTTGACTCATAGAGATTTGACTCCAGGCTGGTAATTACCAAATTCAGTTCCAACCCAAGATTAGGATACCTCTTTCTTTACTGGGCATGTGCATAGACAGGTATTCAGATAGAGCTGCAGTGTGTCTTTGCAGCATAGAAGAGAATTTGGAGTTTGAGGACCTGAACTTGAAGTGAGGTGGCTTTTAATATTTGGAAAAAAATGAAACAAGGAATGCAGTCAGTTTTTGGGTTAGTAATTAGCAGGTGTATTACTGTTTTTCAAGGCTGTTTCTAGACATTTTCTTTTGTCATCCTACAATAAATGTTGCTAAAATGCAAGACAAACAAGACATTTTCTAATAATTTCAGTTTATATTCTGTGGAGCTTTTTAGAATGACTGCATTTAACTGAGGTTGTTGAAGTTTACATGAGCAAAATTAAAATGGAAATCTGGTGTACTGGGCTATAGAACTTAATTGGGCATTTTCACATGAATTGCATGAATAACATTGTTTGATAAAGTCATGGTTTGTTTTCAGAGTGATAAGAATGTAATTTTACTGTAGAACATAAAATAACAGTTTGGTCCAAAGACAACTGTTATGAAGATGAAAGTACACTACTGAGTGTGCTTCATCTAGTGTAACTTTAAACAACTGAAATATTTTTCCTATTTTGTTTCTTTTCCTTTGGGAGCTTGTCACACAGTTTAATTGATGGCAATTTAAAGAAACTGTAAAACCCTATCCTGAACTTCTCTTTATTTCAGTTTTACTCTCTACCACATAGTCAGTTGCCTTCAGTTCAATTCCTTTATGCTCCAATTTAGGCAGTAATATTGGAAATGAAAGTACCAATCCTGTTTCTTGTTCCTAGGTTGAAATGGAGCAAGTGAAGTGGGGGTTTGAAGCAGCATCCATTGAGCAACAAATTTGTGAGCACAGGAGAACCCACAATGCCATCGGAGACTATCGTTGGCACCTGGACAAAGTCAAAACAGATCTGGTAATTGCTGTCCTCCCGTACACTTTGCTTGGTCTAGGTATATAGCATTGGCTCACTGGTGTTCCACTACAAAAAAAGGAATGTTGGAAAGTTCATCCTCTCTTGAAAAAGCACTGGTGTCATGATAGCAACCACTTCCAATTCTTAATTCCTCGATAGTTCCTCAGAATTTTAAAATAAAAATTTAGTAGCTATTTAGCTTTTTGTTGTTGTGCACCAAGGCTGGCAAATAAATATTGCCATATTATTTGTGAGACAGATGACTAAGAGTGATTTTTCTCACTTGCTGTCTCAGTATATTAAACAAGAAAGTGAAAGAATAAGGTGGGTGTTCAGATGCAGCCTTGAGTCATCAGGTTTTTTCTGTGAAAAATGCCTGAATTCTTGGCTAAAATAAGATGAAAGCTTTTCTTATGTGTTGATATTATTTTTTTCTTTTTTTCCTCTGAGACTTCTGTTACCCTCTGGATTTTGTGATTGGAATAAAGAAGTGACTGAAAATACTGTGTTAACTTCCTCTCCTATCAGCCCAGCAGTTAGGTATAGGAGAGAGGAGGCTTATTTAATTTCCATTCATCTTTTCTCTTATTTGGCAGGAGAGTGTTCAATCTAAAGAAAAGGTAGTCTGTTCTGTAGCCCTAATCTCTCAACCAAGCTGAAGAGTGGAAAAGATTTTGCTCCATTTCCCCTTCTGTTTCAAACAGGAAAGGTGATAGTCTGCCCTGTGGAATACCAGTTCCAAGGCTGGGCAGGTTCCCAGCCATAGAAATGGGGATAAAGACCGGAGCTGTCTGCTCACATTGTAATTTATACTAGTTCACAATCTCCAAAGCTTGCTCTAGGACTAGCTGGTGCAGGAGTTTGGTGGAGAAAGAAATCCAGTTTCGAGTGTTGTTTTGGTGTTACAGATTATGTGCAGGCTTGGATATATATACCGAGCATCCATGAGAATAGTAAGTTTGTCCAAGCCTCGGTTTTGTACTTCCTGAGTCATCCAGCGGAGCAAATCTGCTATTGACAGATGTCTCTTGCAGGCATTTGCATGTTACCACCTGCAATTATTATGATATTGACTCTGTAAATGAAATAGCAGCAAATAGGAAACTTGTAAAAGGCTCACTAAGTGTTTGCTGTCTCTGTTCCAGCGGGAGAAGGCTGCAGTTCATCAGCTGGAGGAAGAATATGAAGGCCTACTGGTAAGCAAGGGATGTGGTCATTTCTGAGACCCTGTTTGCTTTATTAACACCTATGTGATTGTCAAGGCACACTTCAGGTTTTGACAGAGTGATAGATGCACATTTAAACAATTCTATTCAGCAGTAAACTGAAAGTGCTCTGTAGTTTCTGAAAGATTCATTTTGAGTTATGGACTTGAGATTAATGCATTGCCTGCTGTATAACTGACTTGTTCTCACAAGGAAGTTTCTAGTTTGCACCTGGTGGAGGGAGTTGGTCACCAAGCAGGTGAAGAGTAGACCTCTACCTCCTTAATGGGAGTAAGCGTAGTGATGAAATTAGGCTGTATATGAAGCTTAAAAAGTTACTCAAAGGTGGGACTGGAACCAACCAAATTCTGTGTAGGGCTGTGCATCTTCCCTGCTGTGGATCTTCATGCAAAACACAGTGAGAATCTCGTGCAAATGGTTTATTTAACACTTGGGATCAGAATCTGATTCCTGGCAACCTGATTTCAAGTAACAGGATGTATATTATGATCTGAAGACAAAGAATTTTTTCTTGAAGTGTCAACTGTGCAAAAGATGCTGCTATAACATCAAGGATGTACTATGAGCAGCAAATGCAACAAAAGGATGTTAAGTGTTCAGGCATTTCTTGTTCTTCCCCCCATGCCTTTTTGCTTGCCTTTCTACATGTCTTCTAACACGTGTGTTAGAAATAATTTTGAGAAGGTGCTGACATCATGTTCCTATTCTATAAATCCTGACACGGTGTGCACTGTCTATTACTAACAGGTTTCATGATTTAATAAACCCAGTCACATCTGCTGTCCATTGCCAACAGGTTTTACAGACATGTGGGTTTTATTGTTATTTTACGTAAAAAAACCCCAAAACAAAAAAACAACCAACCAAACAAAAACCCCAAAAAACCAAAAAAACCCATCAAAACCCAAAACCAACCAAACAAAAAAAAAAAGGAAAAAGCCATGCTGTGCTCTTAGCTTCCCTTTCTCCACACAGCTCAGGCATTTATATGTTTATGGCTTCTTGTATCTGTACTTCCTTGCAGAAATATTCCTTTGAGAGAATGGATCAACTTCGCCAATTCCAGAACCTCATCCAGGCCACCAGCAGAGAGATCATGTGGATCAATGACTGTGAGGAAGAGGAGCTCCTCTATGACTGGAGTGACAGGAACACTGATATTGCCAGGAAGCAGGAATCCTTCTCTGTAAGATAGCTCAACCTCCCTATGTTTTCCATCAGCCCTCTCTTGGAATAGTCAGGGAGAAACAGCCTCTCTTGGGAGAGGCTCATCACAGGGTGTTTCTTCACTCTTTTGGAGTGGAGAAGAGTGGAGTGGAGGAACTCTTTTGGAGTGGAGGAACTCTTTTGGAGTTCCTGGGTTTTTTTATCAACAGTTTTCAGTGAAGTACTATGTAATAACCTTTCGAGTCAGGACAGGATATTTTTTGGAGGATTTTGCTCCCATTCAGGGAGTTCTCATTGTTTATTTTGATCTTGGAATGTGGCCTTCTTTGTGCAGTCCACTACAGACCAGTGATGACCTACTGCTTGTGCACACAGCACAGCACAGTCATTGTGCTGGCGTGCCAACCTAAGGGACTTGAATCAAGCAGTTTTAATTCTCCCTGTTGGGACTGTGCAGGGGTCAGAGGTCCATGTATTTGGCCCTGATTATCTGTCACCAGGAAGTAGAGCTGTGCTCTCTTCCTCTGATGGTTCTGCCAGCAGCACACTGCGTGCACAGTCAGATGTAGTTTGCCCTGCTCCTTGTGGTCTGTAGGTGTGTAAGGAAATTGAGCATGTGTATTTGTTTAACCAGTATTGGTGCTGATCACTAAACTGAAAAAAGAATGGAAGTTCACACTGTTATGGAAGTGCCTTTTTTTTAGTTCAGCTGTTCTGGATGTTGCAAGATGCAGTCATTTTTGCTTCCATCATTCTTAAGAAAGGAAGAACTTAATGTTCTTTGCTCTCTGAAACAGCAAGCCCAGAGACTAGAATTGAGATGATTGCACCTTCTTTGATTCTAATGTCTTCATAATTAACTTCAGTACACCTCATGGAAACACTTTATAGTGTTAGAGGGGATAATTTTATATCATCACAACTATCTGGGAAATTTTAAACAAATGGAAACACTGTTCTGCCTGTGCAGTATACCTTTGGAGTTAGTTTAATGCTGTGTTTTGGTTATTTAGAAACGTATGAGTGAACTGGAGGTTAAAGAAAAAGAACTCAACAAGCTAAAGCAAGAAAGTGACCAGCTAGTGCTCAATCAGCATCCTGCTTCAGACAAAATCGAGGTGAGTTAGACTTTGTGTGATTTCACTTGCTTCTTTAGTTGCTACATGGAAAAAGTTCTCAGTGAAAGTTCACATACGAAGTGCTGCATTTGGGCTCAAGAAGGTTTTGCCTGCCCAAAATCATGCCCATTTTACCCAGCTTTAGGGGCTGCTCTAATAAATGTTACTATCTTCCTCTACAAACCTGGCCATTAACAACTGCATGGTGATAGATGCAAGTAAAAATGAAATCTAAGCTTAGGGTGCTATCTGAGTGTGTTGAAATTGCTGTATCTTGATTGTGCTGACTACAGTGCAACAGGATTTATGATAGGAAGCCATGTCATTGCTGTTCTGTTGTCTTAGTAGGCATGTTTTGAAAAATGCCACACCCTTTTTTGAGGGTTTATGTTTAATCCAAGTGCAAATACTTTCTGCAGCTGAAATTCATAGTGTCTTTCTATGGCTTAGCCAAGACGCTTTTGCTTTCACAGCTTGGTGTACACTTACTTTTTAATTAAAAAGGCTGCAACAATTTGGACATTTTATTAGGAGATGCTGTAGTTGTTGCAGTTTCAAGAGTGCATAAGAACTCTGCAACTGAAGAAGCTAAAAGGAAAAAAAAAAATCTTTTCTGCCTTTCAATATGTTTACTTGGTTAACTATTATCATATTGTGTAAAATCCTATTTCTCCTGTAGTCAGTTTCTCTCTAAAAGAAAAGATTCTTTTAAGCTCCAGCAGTGAACTGAAATTTGAGCGTCATTTTTTAAAGAATATACATGGCTGCTTAAGTGTTTTGAATCTAAAAACAACCATCATAAAATATCGTGTTTGGAGGTGTTCCCTGAAAGAATGAGAACATGGCTATTTGCAGCTGAAATACTTTATTTGCACTATTCTTTGTGCATTTCACCCCTTTTTGTTAACGCACCTGGGGCTTTTTGTTGATCAAACAAATTCAGGTCATGAACAGATTTCTCTTTGTGTCTCACAAGCAGGTATTTAACTCATTTCAGTTAGGTGGATCCTAGAAGTTGCGAAACCATTTGCATGAATTACATAGTTCTGGTGTCCGTGAATTTGTTTTAGCAGATTTTTCATTTGCATTTGTGTGGAGCACAGATAATTTTGCTTGAGTCTAGGTGTGGGAGAGAGATCAGTGTGGTGGCCTGACTTGTGTGTATTACTGTTTTTCTTAGGCTTACATGGATACATTGCAAACTCAGTGGAGCTGGATTCTTCAGATCACCAAATGTATTGATGTTCATCTGAAGGAGAATGCAGCTTACTTTCAGGTGAGTTGTGATGTGGAGAATTCACACTTTTTTTAAAAAAGCATGAACCCCATCAAAGATATATTTATTGTGCACACATATATTTACTATAGTACACTGTTGCACAATGCTATAAATGCTACCATTGTGCCAGAGGTGAACTGGGATTTCTCATTAAAGGAGTCCATCAATTTTTAGCAGGCATTTTTAAGAGCTACACACAGCCAAATTCACAACTTTTCTCCTGTAGTTCTTTGAAGAGGCCCAAGCCACGGAGTGCTACCTGAAAAACTTACAAGACTCTATCAGAAAGAAGTTCATCTGTGATAAGAGCATGTCACTGCAGACTCTGCTGGAGCAGATCAAAGAGCTGGAGGTACTGTCATACTCACCTGACAGGTTATGTTCTGCTTTTCTGGGAAACCAGCTGCCCTCTTTAGATAACAAATGTAAACCCAAGTGCACTGCAATATTTGAATACAGTACTGTATGAACTTGACACCACTATATTTTTAAGTCTGGAATGAGTCCAACAAATCCCCAATTTTCTGACATGCTAACAAATGAAAAAAAAAAAAAAAAGAAATACTTTTATTCTTATGTGGTAGAATAGATTTTGCCTCAAAGGATAAAGACATTTGATAAATGATTCATCATGTCGCTCTATCACTGCAGTCTCCTTGAAAGAAGTCAGCTTTTTTAGCTCTTATCATGAGTTAAGCACTACAGTCCCAAATTGGAGAAAAAATGGTCAGTGGTGTAAAAGGCCAATTGATGAAGTCAGGTTTGAAAGTGTAATTGTTGCCTTTTTTTGTTAGCATTCATTTTGTTAGATTCTTTCAATTTATGCCTGTGTTTCTTAAACACCACTTTAACCACTTTGAAGATCTGTATGAAAAACCTGCTATGCAAATTTTGCAAACTTTGCATCTTGCCAGAGCTGCAAAGATACTTAGATGTTTCTCAGCTCTTTTTAAAACTGCAGTTTTACACTGTAGGCCAAAGACTCATCCCATTGGAGCTAAAGTAAGTTTTGCCTACTGTAAGTTCCAGATGTATCCCTCTCTTAAAGAGAACAGCGGGAACTAGATGCCTTTTCTTTTTAGAATAAATTTGTAACATATGATTAATCTTTGCAGAATGAACGAGAGAGAATTCTTGAATACAAGAGGCAAGTGCAGAGTTTGGTGAATAAATCCAGGAAGATTGTGCAGCTGAAGCCACGTAACCCAGACTATCGAAGTAACAAACCCATTATCCTCAAGGCTCTGTGTGACTACAAACAGGATCTGGTATTGTATTCCTTTTTGGCTGTGAATGAACACTGTGTAAGCTAGAACATTGCAAATTACTTAGTAAGCAGACCATTGAGCTGATAGGTGTAACCCTTTTATATGCTTTTGGTCAGCTTGAATTTCTTTGACAGAAGAAGCTCTGCATTTCTTGCCACTATGAATAAACAAGTAGGTTTTTATTGGTTAATAGAGCTAGTCAAAATTACTATTATAAATCTATTAAATAGCATTAATAGTCATATTTGAAATTAGAACATAAAAGTCTTATTGCTGATAAGACTGAAATTGTTGTACGGATGCCTCTGTGCATCCACACCTTTCTTTTTGGTGATTGCTCACTTTTCCAGTGCCTCTCTGGATTCTTAGGTGAATAATTCATCTAACAAAAGTGAGGAATATGCAGTTATTCATTATTATTCCCATTTTTTTTTCTGGATAGGCTATGAAATTAATTACGGTTTTTCTTCCTCCTCAGTACTGAGGCTGCTTGGATTTATTTCTTTTTTTTTTTTCTTAATAATAAATGTAGATGTGCTTTCTGCTTATGTGCTTCTTCCTGCACCATGGCCACACCTGTGGCTGCCCGGTGTCAGGATTTCTGGCAGTTGGAGCTGGTGAATCTGGCTCTGCCACACTCACTCCCAGTCCCTTTGCAAATATGGATGCAGCACTAAATGTCCTCATGCCTTCAACTCACTGGCTGAAAGCCACACATGGTTGTGTAGCTTACCAGGCCATGTGTCCACATTCAGTCTTTGTCAGGGCAAGCCCCAGATCTGATGATCTGGCAGACTTGGGTTCTCTGGCTCACTCTTGGGCTTTTTTGGGTTTTCTTCACGTGGAAACCAGATTCAGGGAGAAGGGGTTGATCTGTACTAATCTATTGCTCCAATATGAATCTGAGATACAAACCCAGACCTGGCAGCTGGGAAGCGCTCCTGCTTCTGTCATCCAGGTGCACCTCCCTTGTCTGTCTCTCCTGGAAGCCCCACCTTAGTTAGCTAATGAGAAACCCTCTTCTGCATCCCTTGCAGAAAACGGTGCGCAAAGGAGATGAGTGCATCCTGAAGGACAACAATGAGCGCAGCAAGTGGCTGGTGACCGGCCCCGGAGGAGTGGACATGCTGGTGCCATCTGTTAGCCTTATCATCCCACCCCCCAATCCATTGGCAGTGGATCTGGCTACCAAGTGAGTTGCTGCCTCAGTTTGGATGCTTGCCTCTGGGGTTAGTGTTCACTCGAAATAGCAACCAGTCACAAAATATGTTCTGTGGCTTGCTCAGAGTGCACTGCCCCTGCCCCTAAAGGTGGGGGGATTAAGGCCTCGACCCTTGACTTGAGGAAACTCACTGCAGTGAAACTTGCTGAGATCTAGGTTGGGGCCTAGAAACTTTTAAAAGTTAACGTCTACACGGTTTTTCTCATATGTACTAATGAAAGTCATGTATAATTAATTTCCAAGATTTTTTTCAAGTAGAGAAAGAGCCTTAACATGCTCCACATCTGGTCGTTGTTTCTTGAGATATTTTGTATCTGTGCTACAAGGACAGATGCATTTTGATCATGCGTTTTTTTTTTCTTCATGCCAGAATTGAGCAATACTATGAAGCTATTTTAGCTTTGTGGAACCAGCTGTATATCAACATGAAGAGCCTGGTGTCCTGGCATTACTGCATGATTGACATTGAGAAAATCAGAGCCATGACTATTGCCAAGGTAAGACACCAGCTGGCCTTGCCTGCAGACCAGAGACATCCATGACCTGATGTCTGCTGTCCCAAGCAGACCCTGCAGTATCCTGTACAGATGTATATTCTACAAAACCACCTTCCTTTTCTGGTTCTACAAAACCACAGGCCTTCCTTTTGCTAGGTTGCACAAAAACTCTCACATATGGGAGTTGTAATTTTATTAAAGGAGAAACAGATAAGCAGGAAGATTAGCTAAGGGAATTTATTACATACTTGCTGTATTAGCTCCCACTGTACAGGGGCATGGATAAACAGAATAAGAGGTAGAATTTCAAACTGCTGTTAAGGTGTGAAATGATGGTAAGAAGGATAGGTTCACTCAGCTGGTACTCTTAGCACCATACTTTTAGAGGTAGCTTAGTGAGGATTTATTCTAAAGTGTGATTACTTTGTTTTTTTTATAGATTTATTAGTTTGTTCCTTAATGATTAACTAGTCATAAAACTTCCCCAATTGCTTTTTTTTCCCTTTTATTTCAAAATTCCCTTCTTCCTTATTTCAGCTGAAAACAATGCGTAAGGAAGATTACCAAAAAATAATAACTGATCTGGAGATCCATTATCAAGAATTCCTCAGAAACAGCCAAGGCTCAGAGATGTTTGGTGATGAAGACAAACGAAAGATCCAGACTCAGTTCACTGATGCTCAGAAGCACTACCAAACCTTGATCATACAACTGCCTAATCAAGCACGACCACCACAAACAGGTTTGTTGTCGTCCTGACTTTTGTGGAGTTTCGATTGCGGGGCTTTCTTTGTTCCAGAGATGGCCAGTTCTGCATTCTTTTATGTGAAAATGTTCTTTTCAATATACGAATAGGAATATGTTCAAGAACTGTTCTGCTGTCTCCCAACATAACAAAACTGGCCATGTACAGGTGAGTGCATGGCTCCTTCCTTTGATGGGAGTCTGGGAATAGTGCTCTAAAATTCATGGAACCTGCTGGGAGAATGAGAGAAATTTAGTCCATCTGATACATTTTCTATTATTAGGAAGCTAAATCTGACTGCTGCATTTTAGGAAGCAAATTTATATTTTTGTGAAGGAGAGATTTCATTCTCTGAAACAGCTGCCTAAGGCCCGGATCTTCCACCTGTTCTCAGTTCTACAGGTCAACTCAGTGCTTGGGTCACTTGGGCACTGCCTTGGCTTTCTACATGTTCCTGCTCAGCTCTCTGGCAGTTGATGCTTACCCAATTCATTTTACCATTTCAGTGGTCCCAACTGAGTGCTGTCCCGTGGGGTCCTCAAACACCATAATCGTTAATGAGAGAAACCGAGAGTATGAGAAGCAGGAGGCCTGGCTGCTGATGGAGCTTCAGAAACTTCGGCGTCAGATTGAAGCTGCTGAGATTCAGATGGTTCAAAGAGCTCCTCTTGGAGTGGATCAAGGGGCTATGCACGATTTTTCAGCCAGAATAAAGGACTTAGAGGTAACCATGGATGTTTGTCTTTATGCATCTCAAGCTCTGTATGACTCTACACTGCAATTCTGTTTATGATCAGCATAAGATCACACATCCTGTGCAGAATAATCTCAGATGGAGGCTAACCAAAATGATTTGGATTAGAATTTACCTTCCAAGTAGAAAAAGTTGACCCTTGAGTTTTAGAAATCAAGTTCTGCCAGGCAAGGAATACAGAAAGACTGATGTCAGGTCACTGTGAGTTCATGTTAAGCCTGATACAAAGTAAAGCACCATTAAAATCCTTTACCAAGGACTTCATGTAGCCACCTACCTGTAAAGTGCTGTCTGTGGGATACAGACTGGATACACGAGACTTACTATCCCTCTCCTCGCTCTTTAGATTTGTAGGAAACCATGGAGGGAAGATTGGTACAAAAAGGTAACAGGTTTGGCATATGAGAAATTCCCATGGGGCAATGAGGTTGCAAAGGTCTCAAGAGCAGAAGGACCTTGGCATGTCAGAGCTGAGTTTTGGAGTGTAGATTCTCAAAAAGACATATGACCTGTTGTGGACAAAAAAGAAACTGCTCAGTAGTGCTTGCCTTGAAGAAAGCAAGCTCAGCCACTTCTTCAGTCCTCAGTCAAGCTGGTTATATATAAAGAGCAGGCTGCTTGGATAAGGAGACCAATTCCATGTGAATATAGAATAGAATGAACATTCAGCCAACCAAAAACGTGTAAACCAGGCATTCTCTTTTTCTTTAGGGTGTGCAGAACGACTCTCAAATAATGGCTGAAACCCTCAATAAGCATAAGGACTTGCTGCCTAACTTCAGAGGCTGTGAGAAGTATGTGTACTTGCAATCAGAGATAAATGCCCTCTTTCAAAAACTGGAAAATATTAATGGTGTTTCTGCTGGCTACTTAGACAGGTAAGTAAATTGGGGGTTTTGCAATAAATATGCACTCTCTCCCATAATTCATAGTCCAGAAAAAAGTTGCCTTTTGTAACCACCAGTGTAAAATTACACCTTTTTCTCTGCAAATTGTGTACATGTTGATAGAAACAGACACATGAATTTCTTCTCTTTTCTGGAGCATTTTAAAAAAGAAGGTGAGAAGCATGGGTATCACAGAAATTTCTTGTTTACCTATTCTTTTTAGCCAATCATCTGCAATTAATTAAAAATATCACTGTTCCTTCCTTAGTCCTAATATAATGGATTAGTCCTTAGTCCTTCCTTAGTCTTCCTTATAATGGATTTGCCTTGTATCATTTATTTTAGCTTGAATGCACTGAGGTGTCTGCTCCAGGTTATTCTGCAAACAGAAGATGTGATCAGAGTTTTTGAAGTCAGGCTGTCTGAAGAGGAGACTGTTCCTTTGGATCTTGATAAAGTGGAGGCTTATCGGGCTTGTCTGAAGGTGAGGGGCCAAAACCCAATGACACACCAAAACAAAATTTGTACCTGCCAGCACTGATCTATTGATCAAAACCACAGGAGATAGAAATGCTGATCCTATTGTATTTTATGTATAGACACAAAATGTTTTGTAAATCAGGCACATTCTTGCTAGCTGGTCCAGGGAGGGGATTTTCCTGCTCTGGGGCTCTGCACTGGTGCAGCCTCCCCTTGAGTCCTGTGGTCAGTTTTGGGTGCCACAAGATAAAAAATATATAAAGTTATTAGATAGCATCCAAAGGAGGGTTGTGAGACTGGTGAAGGGCTTTGAGGAAGCTGTATGAGGAGTGGATGAGGTCACTTGGTCAGTTCAGCCTGGAAAAGAAAAGACTGAGAGGAGAGCTCATTGCAGTTACAGCTCCTTCAAAAGGGGAAGAGGAGGAGCAGACTTTGATCTCTTCTCTGTAGTGACCAGTGGCAGGACCCAAGGGAACAGGAAGGAGCTGTGTCAGGGGAAGTTTAGGTTGGATATCAGGAAAAGGTTTTTCATCCAGAAGTGGGCTGGGCACTGGAACAGGCTCCCCAGGGAAGTGGGCACAGCACCAAGCCTGAGAGAGTTAAAGAAGCGTTTGGACAACACTCTCAGGCATGTAGTGTGACTCTTGGGGTGTCCTGTGCAAGGCCAGGAGTTAGATTCAATGATCTTTGTGGGTCATCTCCAACTCAGGAAACTGTGATTCTATGAAATTATTGGAAGTAACATACAGGTTGTTACTTCTTTCACCCCCTGGTTGTTGCTGCCCCCAGAGCAAGGGCAGCTGCTTGGAAGGTTTCTGTAGCTCTCATTTGACATGACAAAAAGGTTGTGCTCCATTTGCACCACCTACACACTTTTTTCCCTACTAAAGGTAAGAACAGAAAATAATGAAAGAGTTCTTCTTCTCCCAAATGCATTCAGCGCACAAAAGGACCAGCAGATAAAGGCGGATAAAAGACTGGATCTGCAAGACAACTTTGTGCTCAGCAAAGCAGTTATTTCCCTTTTCCCCTCGTACAGGCTGAATACTTTTCACTCTAAGATTTGACATAGACTCTGTAGCAAAACCAGGACACTCAATAACACTCAAATTTACTTGCTGCTACACCTAGAGGACAACAAGGGCAATTAACAAGCCTATATGCAAGAAAGGAGATCCTGCCTTCAAATCTACATTCACTAGTGATAACCATAGATAATAGTGTACAGAAATGGGTTACAGAGACCTTCCACGCAGCTGGGAGTTGTTCTTAGCCGGAGTAAATTTGAGCTACACAAAAAAAAAAAAACAACCAAAAAAGCTTGAGCATATCACTGAAGACTGTAGCCATCCCTGTGATTGGGGGCTGCAAGGCAGACAACTGCCTGTGCTGTATATTCCATTTGGTGATGCCCACGGTATGCCCACACAGCAGATATGTGTACCCAAACGAGTGTGTGTGTGTGTGTGTGTGTGTGTGTGTGTGTGTGAAGAAACATCTCCATGGAAGATGTTTATAAAATAAAACAACAACAAAAAAATGTGCAGATTTTTAGGTGTTTAAAAACTGGATATGTCACTCCTGAGACTTGATTCCACAGCTGTTGCAAGTGCAGGAATCTTTTATACTTCAGTGAAATTTTCTAGTCAGTTGTTTCTAGGAACAAGCAAGGCTCTTGTTCTGCTCTGGTAACTGCTCTGCAGAGTTCTGAGAAACTGAAATGTTGTCTTCAGAATATAATAGCAGAGGGCTTTGGTTTAGCAAATTATTTAGTCTAACTTTAAACACATTTTTAAGCCGAGCTGTTTACCAAAATATGTGTTTCACTTTAAATAGTTTAAGTCCAGCTGACCTCACTATAATTTCCTTACTGACTTAAAAACCGTATCTTTAAATCCCAACATACTGTGCATGCTGTTAAATTGGTTAAGTATTAGTATCTTCTCAAGAATAAATTAAATGACAATATTTTGGTTTTTTCTCCAGAAAATGAAAGCAGACCTAAATATGAAGAAGTCATTACTGAACACCTTGGAAAATGAGCTGCAGAGAACACTTCAGATTCACTCACAGTCTTGCCAGTCCTACACCCTGTATGACATGGACATTGGAAAGTACTGTGACAAAGTTACCCAGCTAATAGACCGCTGGCAGAGGGCTGATAAGCAGATAGATAACAGGTTTGTTCATGTTTTCAGAGTGTTTTCCTTATTGCTGTTGCTACCAAGATCATCTTAGCAGTGAATTCTAAAAGACCTGATGTGCACTAATCTTTGCTTTCAAAGGACAAATGGTGACTTCAGGGCAATAAGACTTGAGCTATTGTGAATAGGTTGAACATACTTCAAAAGGAATTGTGTAAGACCAAGCAGAAAAATGTAGTTAGCCATACAAATGTCTAACCTATATGCTAAAGAGTTGTTCCAATTTTTTTTTTTTTTAATTCTTGCTAATATTTTTGGATTAAGTACTTCCAGTCAACATTTTCCCCCTCAAAAAAGCAACCATGCTTATTCCTCAACACCCTATACTTTAGGGTTAAAAAAGTAACACTAAGAATTAAGTAACAAAATTGAACGTTGAATCTGAATCATGAACAGAAGGCATATTCTGATTGTTTGAGGGGGAGAGGTGGAAGTTGAGGTATGGCTTGTTGTATTTTATTTTATTTTGTTTTTATCTGAGGACAAAATGTAGTCCTAACTGGTTGCTGGTTCTTCAGTGAAAATTGAGAACAAGAGAACCGAAGTGAGCAAACTTGATTTTTATCACTGCAAGTTTTATTTATTCCTCACTTTGACAGGAAGGCCGAACCTCTGTGTATGACAGAGTTACTCAAAAGTGAGGTATTAAAACCCCATATAGGGTGACTAATAACCAGTACAATTCTCATTTATTTAAAATTTTTGTTCAGAATCTCCTTTTCAGAGCTTCCCACAGTTTTATGTAAGTTTATTTGTGTCTTATTTCTGAAAACTGTGTAAAGAGAGAGAAAGAGAATGCACTTTCCATTTTGACAGGTTTTTCCCTTTTTTTCCCTAGGTCATGGGATTTAGAAAGGCAGATCAAACAGCTGAAAACCTACCGAGATCTCTACCAGGCTCTTAGCAAGTGGATCTGTGATGCCAAGCGCCGTCAGGATGCTATTGAGTCCATGAAGCTGTGTGATTCCAACACTATCATGAGATACCTACATGATCAGAAGGTATGCAGCACCTGAATGAGTTGTCTTCAGCTATTTGGATTTAAATTGTTTTGCTATACAGAAAATATCAGTATCAACACAGTCTGCAATACAGTGGCCTGTTTTGAATTATAAAGTATGCAAGCTACCAAAAAACACCACATATGTAGAAGGCAAGAGGGAGGAAATATTATTGTCCTCATTACTTTCTGTCAGCACTGCAACAGATTATGAACAAGACTGCGTTTGGCTCCTACACATTCACTGACACTTTTACACATCAGCTTTGAATTAATTCAAGGGACCATAAGATGGTGCAACTTATGGGACAAATTACAGCACAAAAATAAAAATCAAGTAAATACATCTAAGCTAAAGTCAAGGAACTCTGCCTTCCCAACTCTGGGGGTTTTTCAGTTGCTGAGTGTTCTCTCTGAGAAAAACCTTCTCATGCCCAAAGAGCTTGCTGTTGTAAAAACTGCCCAGGTACAGGTCATTTCAGGCCTCAGCCTCCAGGGCTGCAGTAGTCTCCTGCTGCAGGTGCTTTCTGATGGAGGCAGCGTGTACAGGAGGAAATACTGGTAAATCTTGCAGGAGTGTTTCATGGCTCACTTTTCTCTTGGCAGAACTTGCACAGTGAAATCTGTGGGAAGCGAGACAAAGTTGAGGAGCTTCTCAAGCATGCAGATCAGTGCTCAGCTGCAATTAAGGTACTTGGATCTCAGCATTTTTGTGGGGTGTGGTTTTTCATGGTCAGGCACATCCCATTGTCTCTGCTCTGCTGACGGGTGAAAAGTCAACTCCCTGATGTGTGTGTACAGAAATTGCTGGGGTGAAGTACTTCTGAGTACAAAACACAATGAAAGCAATTTGTGTACTTGCCACCTGAAGACTATGGGATCATGCAGTAGATACCAGTGAGAGCTTCTCTTCAGGTGAATCAAAGCCTCCTTCTAGCCAGACCAAACCTTCCAGTTCACATGTTAAAAAACATAAAGAAGTCAAGAACAGATTGGTGCTTAACAAATTTGGTCTGATTAGGATCTGATCTAGGAGGCAAGACAAATGCAGATTAGCAGGAGGAATGGTGTGCAATAGCCATGAAAATCAATAACATACAGCGGGAATGGTTTTGTGGTTCTTGCATTTTTATGTCATCCTTATATCTGTGCTTTCTCCAGCTCAATCTTACTCTCTGTGACAAAGGTTTTGCTATATATGTGACATGGCATATGTGATACAAAAGAGATTGTTATTTCTGATGACGTTTTCGTGGATAACAGTACTTAGACCAGTTACTCCTGTGAATCTTTTTCAATTCTGTGTAGCCCTCAACTTACAGAAACACTTGTCTTCTTGTTTTTGCAAAATGTTTTTCCTCTTTTTCCCTTCTCTTTCTCCTCCATGCATCTCCACAGGGGTACTTGAACTGATGAGCTTCTGTTTATGACAGAGGATCATCTCTACATGGTCAGAAATATAAACAAGGGGGAATGTAGCTTTTCATTAAGGAAACAAAAGCAAAAATCCCCAAAAACTTGCATTTTCTGAAATAGTTTCACAGATAATTCTTTGGCAGTTTCTAAATGGGTCTTGCTTTTTGTCTTGTTTTTCAGGATTATGAACTACAGGTTGCTTCCTATAGTTCGGGATTAGAAACATTGCTCAACATACCTATCAAGAAGAGTGTGGTTCAGTCTCCTGCAGTCCTAATCCTACAAGAGGTACCTTTCTTTCCTCCCTTTTAATCTTCTGAATGCATTTGTTTGTCTGTGTGAGCCCTTATGAGTCATACCCAGCTGTGTTCTAACACTTAGCACTGTCACTGGTAATGTGCGCTAAGCACGTAAGCAAAAAGAATTAGTGCAGAATAGTCATTGTGCTGTAAAATCAGACCTGGGCTTGTTCAGACATTAGATTAGCCCTCAGGAATTTATCTCATTCCTATGCACTGTCCACTGCATACATACTGTGAGAAAGGTAGATTCTTGCCCCAAGTGGTTTAGTCACTTTCAGCCAGGGAATTAACTGCTATTAAAAATTTATCTTGGATTACTTGTGACTGTCAGACAGGAAGAGCGGGATGAACCAGGGAATGAAGGCTTGAATTTAATATCACATCAGCAGTGGGGGGCAAACAATCCTGGAAAAACCAAAAAAGATGTGGATTTTTTGTAAGGAAGAATTCACACTTTTTGGGTCCTCAGAATGCTGTGTGAATTTGTGAGGAGGAGAATCTGCTTTTTACTTTGTCGAGTGATGTGTTTGCTCAAGTAGATTGGAATCCTTTAAATGGTCTGGACATAAGTATTTTCATGTCTAACTCTAGTACAAACTACTAACAATTCTGTTTCTTTTCAAGGCTAATGAGGCTCAGTCCCGCTATATAGAGCTTCTTACAAGATCAGGAGATTATTACAGATTCTTGAGTGAAATGTTAAAGAGCATGGAGGATCTGAAGGTATTCTAAGTCTTTTATTTTCTCTAGCTTTCATTTTTACCACAGTTTAGAAAACTATCACTGATCAGAGGCAGAAAGTACAGTATAAAACAGCTCACAAAACTGTATCCAGAACTCAGAGGTGTCCTACAAAGGAGTCATACCAGCAGAGTCATGCATCTTTTGTGAAAGAGTACAGTGTTTTACAAGGGGACCTCCAAGGTGATGTGTGAAGTGAGGTAGAGAACTGGTCTCCTTGGTAAAGAAGGAGGTGCTCATCAAGGCACATGAGCAATCCTTCTCTGCCCATCCCAGCCTTGACTTCAGTGACAGCACAGATACCTCAGTGCTGAAAACTTGCTCCTTATGGTTGAGGGCACCTCATTTTAGACCATATTCTAAAGTGTTTTGAAAGAAGCAACTTCTGATTTGATACTTCAGTGAAACAGAGATGCCCATTAAAGAAGGTGCATATATGGAATGTGATTTTCACCTGTTTGAAAAGTGGGGAGGTTCTAAGGGTGACTGTTCCATACTTTCCTGGCGAACTTCTGCTAGACCACATTTTACTATCAGTAAAATCACCTCCCTCTCCCTATCAAGTATCTTTGCCCCTCTGAAAGTCATTATATGCTGATTTCTGAGTAAGGTTTCTGTATAAATAAAGATTCCAGAATCTGTCCTGATGACATTAAATAAGAAAAGGGGGTTAAAATGTCATTGAGGCAGCAAAAAAATTAATTTTTAAGTTGTCAGTGTTACAATATATATTTTATTGCATGTGATGATTTTGAAACAGTTATCAGAATATTTATGGGAGTTTTTCAGTTTGTTTTTCTGCTATCATGTTGCAGATGAAAAACACCAAAATTGAACTCCTGGAAGAGGAACTCAGACTTGCTAGGGATTCAAATTCAGAGACAAGCAACAAACATAAATTCCTGGAGCAAAATCTGCAGAAGTACCAGATGGACATTTCTCAGCTCAAGGCAAAGCTGATGAGTTTGGAGGAAATGAAAAGACAAGCTGAAATGGATGGAAATTCTGCTAAGCAAAACCTAGACAAATGCTATGCCCAAATAAAGGATCTAAATGACAGAATAACCAGGTTGACTTATGAGACTGAAGATGAGAAAAGGAAAAGGAAGTTGCTGGAGGATAGATATGAGCAGCAGAAGAATGACTATGACCAACTGCAAAAAACAAGGCAAAATGAGAAAGACAGCCTTGGTTGGCAGAAGTTAGAGTCTGAGAAGGTCATCAAGGAGAAGGAGTACGAGATAGAAAGATTAAGGGTTCTTCTTCAGGACGAAGGCACACGGAAGAGGGAGTATGAAAATGAGCTGGCTAAGGTAAGAAACCAGTTTAGCGAGGAGATGAGTAATTTAAAGAACAAGTATGAAACAGAAATTAATATTAAGAAGACAACAATCCAGCAGATAGCTGCACAAAAAGATGATGATGCAAAAGGCCTCAGAGCCCAGGTTGACAGACTGACAAGAGAGAACAGAGACCTTAAGGATGAGATCGTGAGGCTGAACGATGCCATTCTGCAAACAACAGACCAGCGGCGGAGGGCAGAGGAAGATGCTCTCCAGCAGAAGGCTTGCAGTTCTGAGGTGTCACAGCAGAAGCACCAGTTAGAGCTGGAGCTGAAACAGATCATTCAGCTTCGTGGGGAAGACAACTCAAGGTACAAGCAGGCTCTTGAGGAGGCTGCCTCAACTATTCAGGATAAAACTAAGGAGCTGGAAAGGCTAAAGCTTCAGCTTCAGGAAGAGGCTAAAAGCCGATGGGAACTTGAAAATGAATTGGCTAAGGTAAGAAACAGTTATGATGAGGAAATTATTAGTTTAAAGAACAAATATGAAACTGAGATTAATATCACAAAGAACACAATTCACCAGGTCACCATGCAAAAAGAAGAGGAGACAAATAATTATAGAACACAGCTTGATAATGCCATGAGAGAAAATAGGAATTTGTGTGAGGAAATTAGGAGACTGAAGAATACGATAAGTCAGACAACAGATAATCTACGGAAAATAGAAGAGAATGCTCAGCAGCAGAAGGCAGCTGGCTCAGAGCTTTCTCAGAAGAAACAGCAGCTGGAGATTGAACTAAAACAAGTTATTCAGAGACACTCTGATGAAAGCATGAGGTACAAACAGTCACTTGATGATGCTTCTAAAACCATTAAGGAAAGAAACAAGGAGATTGAAAGGCTGAGAAAGTTGTTGGATGTAGAAACAAGTCAGAGGAAAGAAGTGGAGGATGAGAACAATCAGTTGAAAAGAGTCCAGTTCGACCTGCAGAAAGCAAACACGAGTGCGACTGAGACAATTAACAAGCTGAGGATCCAAGAGCAGGAGCTGGCCAGACTGAAAATTGACTATGAAAGAGTTTCACAAGAGAAAAAAGGCAGGGATCAAGAAAGTGCAAAGTTCCAGAGCACTGTAAAAGACTTGCAGATCCAGAAACATAAGCTGGAGGAGGAGCTTTGCAGACAGAACAAAAATTTAATGGAGGAAACGTCCAGGAGGAAAAAACTGGAGGAGGAAATAGAAGGCATGAGGAGATCTCTGAGAGACCAATCAGTTAAAATAACTAATCTCACGCAGCAGATAGAGGAAGTATCTATTGTAAAGAAGAGGAATGAAGATGACCTTAGACACCAAAGAGAAGTATTAGATGGTCATGTGAGAGAGAAGCAAAGATACATGGAGGAGTTAAGAAAATACACATCTGATATTGAGACTCTACGTCGTCAGTTGGTCCAAGAACAGGAGCAATTAAAACAGGCTCACCTACGATATGAGCACTTACAGAAAACCTCTGAGGAAAAAAGCAAAGCCTTGAATGAGTGCAAAATAGAGATCGAAAGGCTTCAGTCTCTCACCGAGAACCTTACCAAGGAACACTTGTTACTGGAAGAGGAGCTGCGAAATGTTAGATTGGAGTACGATGACCTCAGAATGGTCAGAAATGAAGTTGATGAGAAAAATACCACCATTGCTGAACTAAAGAATCAGCTTCAGATGAGCAGCAAGCAAACCCTGGAACTTCAGGGGTTGCTTAATGATTTACAGAAAGAAAGGGAAAAATTGAGACAGGAAATTGAAAAATTCCAAAAGCAAGCTCTAGAGGTATTCACACATATTTTGATCCCAGCTTTACTGTTTCTCAAATATATAGTTAATTGCAGTGTCAATTTGAACAAATTAATTCACTCTTTGCTGTTTGAAGTCACTGTACTTGTGACTAACATTCCCTTTATGACCCTTCCTCTTGGTTAAGTTTTAAAGAAAAATGGCAGGATTTGGCCACTTCCTTAACCTCTTTACTCCCTGGGAACTGTTCTAGGGAGCCATAAGCTCTCATCACCTAGGAGAGCTTTGTTCTCAGACCTTGCCTCAGAAGAAATCTGTGTTCTGCGCCAGTGTCCAGCAAAATATCCTAGGGAAAAATGGGAGCATGTGGAGTACCACTGTGCTTTACCAGTTTCCTACTGCCTGTGTGCTTCACAGGCTGTTTCAGCCAGGATGGGTTAGAGCCGTTCTTTGAGGCTGACCTGAGTGCTGTCACAAACTAAACTGGCTAAAAACCCCAGAACCAACAAGCTGTCAAGGTGCTGATTAGCTGGGTAAGATGTTGACTCCAAGTGAGGATTAAGAGTCATGTTGTCAGCTGTGCTTAAGGTACTAAAAGCCTATCTTTCTTGGACTGCTTTGGGGACTTATGTTCCTAAGTCATTTGGGGACTTATGTTCCTAAGTGCATTTGCAAATTTTACTATTGGCCCTTACTTCTTAAACTTTAGATGACAACATAAACAAGTTAAAGAAAACATTTTAAAATATTTTGTTATTCTGCCTGTTTTTTTGTAAAAAGAGCTACTCTTTAAATATATAGAAGTGAGCACTTGTGAAAATTTATTTTTTCCTAGACTTGTCCTTATATTTCTTCCCTCATATCCTTTATTCAGTTTTTGTTTCCTTTATTCTAAAAATCCTAATACTGATATTAAAAAAATACTAACATTTAGGATTATATAACACCCATGAAAAAAAAATATATATACATATATATATATGTACACATATATATGCATGTATTACAAGTAGATAAACTTGAATTCAGTTTAATATGCATGCAAACATGCATGCTTGTGGGTGTTTGTGCATATGAACACATACATGAAGACACTGCATGAATTAAAATGGAAGGCAATGCAGGTAAAATTGTTTGGAGTGACATGTGAAACTAACAGGAAAGCAAAAATTGAGTCATATGTTTCCTTTTATCCATGTATGACCAGTCCTTAGCTGATGCAAATTCCCCTAGATTAGTAGGACTGCCAGGACATCTGCTGAGCATCAGGCTATTTATGAGTCTCAAATGCTCTGTGTATTTGTCAGTGTACTGTAAGAAGTATCAAAAAGTTACAGAGAACTAAATCAGCTGAAGGTTGAGGCTGTGGGTAACAGAATGAAGTCTCTTGAGTGTCTGGCAGTACTGAAGATACCATAAGGGAAGGGATAATGTACCTTCTCTGGTTTATGTGTGTCTGTAATCTTGGGTAAGGCACTGCTGTGACTGGAATGTTTTCCAGTTGGGGTTTGCTGCAGGTTAAATGACAGGCTGGAGAGCATTGTAGGCAGAGGGCATAACTCTGACTAGCACAAACTCTAACCATCCTTTCTTGCTTTATTTCTCCTCCACAATTGTAGGCATCCAGTAGGATTCAAGAATCCAAAAATCAGTGTAGTCAGATTATGCAAGAAAGAGAAACCCTGCTGATTAAAATGAGTGCTTTGGAGCAAGACAAAGCCAGACTGCAGAGATTAGAAGAGGAACTGAACCGTTTGAAAGTTACCCTGGAGTCAGAATCACGTTTGAAGCAACGCCTGGAAAGTGAGAAGCAACAAATTCTGAATGATCTCAATCAGTGGAAGAGCCAGCACTCCCGAACAGAGGAATCCGTAAGAAAGATTCAGTGTGAGAGGGAGAAGAGCGAGAGGGAGAAGAACAGCCTGAGGAGTGAGATTGAAAGGCTGCAGATGGAAATCAAACGAATTGAGGAGAGATACCGGTGCAGACTGGAAGAGACCGCTGTCAAAAACCAGTCGGAGTTGGAGTCGGAGCGTCTCAGGCTGCAAAGAGAGATCGAGAAGCTCAAACAGCGCCCATATGGGGCTCACAGATCTACACAGACTGAGGAAGACTTCTGTATCGATGCCTCCAAGCTGGTGTTCAGTGGGCTGCGGAAGAAGATCACAGCCATGCAGCTGTACGAGTGCCAGCTGATAGACAAACTCACACTGGATAAACTGCTGAAGGGGCAGAGGTCGGTGGAAGAGGTTGCGGCTGACATTGAACCCTACCTCAAAGGGGCAGGTGCTATTGCAGGGGTGTCCCTTTCGCCCAGACAGAAGTATTCTTTTGTTGAGGCCAAACGGAACCAGCTGCTAACAGCAGAAAATGCAGTCCTGCTCCTAGAAGCCCAGGCAGCAACAGGAGGTGTGATAGACCCACACCGAAATGAGATATTAACAGTGGACAGTGCTATCGCCAGGGATCTGATTGACTTCGATGACAGAGAGCAGATCTATACAGCAGAAAAGGCTATTACAGGATTTAAGGATCCTTTCTCAGGAAAAACTGTGCCGGTATCTGAAGCCATCAAGAAAAACTTGGTTGACAGAGAAACTGGAATTCGTCTGCTTGAAGCCCAGCTGGCTGTAGGAGGGATAGTTGATCCTGTCAACAGTGTTTTCCTACCCAAAGAGATAGCTTTATCTCGTGGGTTGATTGACAAAGAACTGTACAGGATGCTAAACAACTGCCAAGGCAGTACAAAGAACTTCATTGATCCCACCACCAAAAAGGCAGTCACTTACATGCAGCTGAAGGAAAAATGCAGGATTGAACCACACACTGGTCTGCTGCTCCTTCCAGTGCAGAAGAGGAGTATGTCATTCCAAGGGATCCGGCAGCCTGTCTCAGCAGATGCACTGCTTGAGGCTGGAATCATTAAGGAATCAACAAGGAATGACTTGGAAAGAGGTGCAATTACAGTGGAAGAAGTGAGTGAGAGAATTATTGATTTCCTCCAAGGCTCTAGCTGTATTGCTGGTATCTACAATGAGGCTACTAAAGAGAAACTCGGCATTTACCAAGCTATGAAAATAGGTTTGGTTAGGCCGGGAACAGCCCTTGAACTCCTAGAAGCCCAGGCAGCCACAGGGTTCATAGTGGATCCTGTCAGCAACGTGAGGCTGCCTGTTGAGGAAGCCTACAAAAGAGGCCTTGTTGGAATTGAATTTAAAGAGAAACTTCTCTCTGCTGAAAGAGCTGTCACTGGGTACAAAGACCCAGAAACAGGAAACATAATTTCTCTGTTCCAAGCAATGAACAAAGAGCTCATAGAGAGAGGCCACGGCATTCGTCTGCTGGAGGCACAGATCGCTACTGGAGGGATCATCGACCCCAAAGAGAGCTACCGCTTGCCAGTAGAGACGGCCTACAAGCGTGGCTACTTCAATGAGGAGCTCAACCAGATCCTCAGTGATCCAAGTGATGACACCAAAGGCTTCTTTGATCCCAACACTGAGGAAAACTTGACCTACCTACAGCTGAAAGAAAGATGCATAAAGGATGATGCAACAGGGCTCTGCCTTCTGCCCCTGAGAGAGAAGAAAAAGGTGGTGCACACCTCACAGAAGAACACCCTTAGGAAGCGCAGGGTGGTCATTGTGGATCCAGAAACAAACCGGGAGATGTCCGTTCAGGAGGCGTACAGCAAAGGCCTCATAGATTATGACACCTACACAGAACTAGCTGAACAGGAGTGTGAGTGGGAAGAAATAACTATCACAGGATCAGATGGCAGCAGTAGAGTCGTCCTTGTGGACAGAAAAACAGGTAGCCAGTATGACATCCAAGACGCCATTGATAAAGGCCTGGTGGAGAGGAAGTTTTTTGACCAGTACCGTTCTGGCAGCTTGAGCCTGACCCAGTTTGCAGACATGATTTCCTGCCGTAATGGCACTGACGAGGTGTTCCGGCACGAGTCAGTGACTCGGTCTCCCACTGTGCTGAGTGTCAGGAGCTCTTCTTCAGTGATCAGGAGCGGTTCTTTCTCAGAGACCCCAGATGAGTGCAGTCCTATTGCAGCCATTTTTGACACGGAAAACTTGGAGAAAATCTCTATTTCAGAAGCTATACAGCGGGGCATCGTGGATAGCATCACTGGGCAGCGCTTACTTGAAGCCCAGGCCTGCACCGGTGGCATAATCTGCCCTACCACTGGCCAGAGGCTTTCGCTCCAGGAAGCCACTAGCCAAGGCATCATCGATCAGGATATGGCCACACGTCTGAAACCAGCCCAGAAGGCCTTCATAGGGTTCGAAGGCATAAAGGGTGGACGCAAGAGGATGTCAGCAGCTGAAGCAGTGAAGGAGAAGTGGCTGCCTTATGAGGCTGGGCAGCGGTTCCTTGAATTCCAGTACCTCACTGGAGGTCTTGTGGACCCGGAAGTGCGTGGAAGAATAACTACTGAAGAAGCCATTAGGAATGGATTGATTGATGGCCGCGCTTCCCAGAAATTACAAGACACCAACAGCTATCCCAAAATTCTGACCTGCCCCAAGACCAAGCTGAAAATATCCTACAAAGATGCAATGAACCGGTCAATGGTGGAAGACATCACCGGGCTTAAACTGTTGGAAGCAGCCTCTGTTTCCTCTAAAGGCATATCCAGTCCTTACAATGTCTCCTCGGCACCTGGCTCTCGCTCTGGCTCTCGCTCTGGCTCGCGTTCAGGCTCACGCAGTGGGTCTAGAAGAGGAAGCTTTGATGCCTCAGCAAGCTCTTCTTATTCTTACTCATACTCAGCCTTCAGCAGTGGGTCTATTGGGCGCTAATAATAAGTGAGGGAATGTGTCTGCATTTTATTATCGTTTAGATTATCCTATATTCCATTTACTAAAAGAAAAAAAAAAACAACAAAGTAACTCAAACCAAAGCCTTGAAGTCTTTTCTGGGTGTGTTACACTTTTCTTCTGAAAAAGCTGTAAAATGTTCGGATGCAAACTTATAGAATATAGATTAGGGAATGCAAAATTACTATTTGTGAATTTTGAGTTTCGGTTTCCATTTCCTCTTAGTCTTAGGATTTTAATAGGTCTCTGTATATTTTAAATACTGTGTCATGTGCCTTCTCACATTATCCGTTACTATCAACCCATAAGTTGATAACTGAGGTTTGAAAATCTTGCAGTAGTTAACTTTTTATCCACATAGACCTTTTTCAATTTGCTATTATGAAAAAAAAAAGATATTAACAATATGGGCAGAAAATGCCCTTAGTACTGGTTTAGAATCTATGCTGTAAACATGAAACTGTCTTTCAGATGCTCTACTTCTTTATGTTTGGCTACTGATTTTCTGAAGTACAACTTGGTGGAGTAAAGGGCTATTATTAGGCTGGGCTTTTGTTTTACTGTTAACCCATATACAATTTTCTACTGTTTTGCTTTATTTCCCTGTAACAAAGAAAAAAGAATCTAACTGTACCATGTCAGCTATTCTGGAAAATAAACTTCTGAAGTTTTAAAGTGTTTGGTGTGTACTTAATAATTTTATCTGTGGACATTCTTGGAAGTGCAAATTAGAGAAAGAACCATTTTTAAAAGAAGCAGATAGTAGCTTTGTTGTAAAAAGTGCACAGGCAAGTTACATTTCATGACGCTGAGCCATCACTTTTATGAATGAGGACTTCTGATACTGGTTTTTCAGTAAGAAAATTCAGGTAGCACCAATAATGGAAGCTATGCCCCAGAAGCAGAATGCCTGTTTGCACACTTGTTTATAGACCTGATGATGATAATAGGAAGCATATTTTTTCTGCTTGTGATCCAGCTCATTGTCTCTGCATCTACAAGGGACTGAGTCAGATTCTCCCTTACACATCCATGCAAGTTTGAGCAGTGAGCAGAACAAAAAACTGGCTGGCTTAGCTGGCCAACTGTGGCACAGGAATATCTTTCAAAACCTGAACAATTGCCTCTTGTGATATCCTTTTACCTCTTCTGTTGGCTCCTGAAAGCCTAGCTTGAGAGAACTGCAGTAGGGTATCAGTGCTTGCGTGATACCTTGCTGTCATCAGTTTTATGCAGGCTGCTGGCATCCTGCTGACTCCTTTTATCTGAGCTGAGGAGCCAGAGCAGAACTAAATGACCACAGTATTAGGGGACACAGGAGTGATTTGAAGCCACTTCAACCAGTGCAGAAAATTACTTGTATACATGGGGACTGTCCTGTCCGCTCCCCTGTGATGCACAGTGCAGATACAATGATTGATCAGTTACAAGAATTTAGTATGGTTTTATACAACTGCTTCAGTAACATGCTATGCTTTTATACAGTGCTTTAGTGACAAAACTGTTAGTATAATTTTCCAGTAGCTGAAATAATTTCTTCCCTTAAGTTCTTCCCATACTTCCTTTTAGCCATGAACCATGTAGGAACCCTGCTGCTCTATGAATTTTAGTTCCTGTATAGAAAGAAGATGATGGGCATAAATGTTAGTCACTGTTAATTATGCTGCCTAATTTTTTTGTAGAATGTTTCTTTTGTGCAGTAAGGAATAGCACGTGTACTGATCCTGCTGTCTCTGGATGAAATTTACCCTCTAGTCTGAGAAGCATTTCCAGTGTTTCCTGAAGATGATGACTGTGTATAAAATCTCTGCCATATATAAAGTATCTTCAGTTACTGGACTTAGAATTGGAATTCTTACAGATCAGTGTTGGAGACTTCCACAGAAAGTAGGTGAGAAAGTGCGTCCTGTCTTCTAGGGAATCTTCACAGCTTTGGAGATTTCTCTCCACAGCTGAGTTTATTAGCTGTGCCACAGAGGAGGAGTCAATGTCTGAAAGGTTTTCTGACTGCTAGGGAGAAACAACTCTGAAAAAAAACCTAAAAATAATCACTGCTTAATAGAATCCCAGACTGATTCTGCAGCTTTAAAAGACTGTAGGGTTCCTAGGGTCTACAGTAAGAGTAAAGCTGGTCATTACCAAAGGAATGTTCACTCTTGGATGCACACACCAGTTTGCATGGGCTGAGAAATCCTACACACTCCACAGCAGACTGGGCTTAGGTGTTTTATTCATGGCATTCCTGGCATCTCTGTTACATTGTTTAAAGTTCCATCTTTGCATTCTACCTTTTATACTGCTCAGTCAACGTTTTGCCCTCTCAGAGTGACCAAAATAGGAGATGATATCACAGAAATTATGGTGACAGTGCTTTCTCCTTGCACACATTCCAGCAGCACCTGCCAGTGTGGTATTAGTGGTGGCTTTATGTGCCAGAGCTATGTGGGACCCAGGTGCCCAGGGTCAGAGTAGCAGCTGAACCACAGTAGGCAGCAGATGGGGCAGGGCACTGCTAATGGGGGACGCTAAAGAGATAAGTGGAGAGTTTTCCTCCACCATCAAAAGATGCTGAGGAAGGAATTTTGGAAGAATCTCTTTTTTTCTTTTGCAGCCCTGTGGGAAGTCAGCTGGCAGAGAGAGACATGACAGCTGAGCACACCCAGCAGGGCAGTGTGGAGACTGTGTTTTGCAGCAGTGCTCAGCATTTCTGGGCTAGGAGAGCCTTGCCTGGGGCTTGAAGAGTAGAAAGGCTGTGGTTTGTTATGGTGGGGTGTAGCAGGAGCACGGGCATGAGTTGAGGGCTGCTGCTGTGCATTTGGGGCAGGATGTTCATAAGATCTGTAGCTCTTTTGCACCAAAGGTGGAATGAACTGCTGGCAACTTTGGATGATCTCTGCTGCTGAGACAGTAACTCCGTGTTGTTGAAAAGCCTGAGTGTACCTGTTGGTTCAGCCTGGAGGTGTAAGCACTTCCCTGTTCAGGAGGAGTGCTGAGCTGGCTGTACTCATTGGCAGCCTCATATTTCCAGCCACTGCTCTGAGTTTGCTGCCTCTTGCTTCCTCCTTGTGCCTCGGGGTAGGTGATTCTCACCCTGTTCAATGGCAAATGTGTGCCCAGTGTGCTGACTCGGCTGGGGAGGGTTCTCATTAGCAGGCTCAACTCTTTAGAGAATTGGTCTTGGCTTTGAGCAGGATAGCAATTCATTCATGAGGGTTTTACTGACTGATTTAATGGCCTTGATGTTGTGAATTTGCTGTCCTTCATTTTTAAGCTGGGAAATGACTGCTGGTTAGGGCCCAAGTGTGCACCATGAGGTTTTCCCAGCACAGCAGTACTCAAGACATAGTTTTGTTTGTCTTAGGCTGTTTGGAAATGTGCACTGCCATGGTTAATTAAGAGTCAAGCCCTATCAATATGGAAGAGAGGTGGGGAGATTTACAGAATAGCAGCAATATGACTTGGTATAACCATGTTTAAATTACTAGCAAATTGTGTTTAGGCAGAAGGTGGGTTTCAGTCAGTTTTTGGATTGAGTTAGTTGCAATTTTTATACATTTTTTTGTAATATAAATCTGTAAGAGTAATTTACTTTGCTAATGTTTCTGTGATCCTCAGCTGTTCTGAGATGAGCAGAATTTATAGGCTGTGTAATGCTCTCAGAATAATGCTACTCTCAAAAATACTTTTTTCACATGGCCAAAAAATATGAGACCAATTCCTGCTGCTTTGATCAGGAGTGACCCTGTGAGACAGGGTGAAACTGTACTAGTGTAAAATTTGAGGAGGATCCAAGTGTAGCACATACACATGAGAGATACCAGTGAGGATTGGGAGGTCAGTGGAAACTGAGCAGCAAAACACTGGGTAGGGGCATGCCTTCTCTTAGATTCTCCAGTATGTGCAGCACCCTCCTCATGCAAGTCATAGAATCACTGAGGATAGTAAAGACCTCTAAGATCTTTGACTCTTAACCTAACACTGTCAAGTCCACTACCAAACCATGTCTCTAAGTGTCCCATTTCGGGCTTTGGGGTCATTATCACTTAATCACCACAGGGCAGGTGCTTAAGGGGGAGTGGCAGGGTTCCCTGGCACTGAAAAGGCTGCTGGAACACAAGGCATCTTTCTCTCCCTTTCCTTCAACATGTGTGCTTGTGCCATTTCTCTCACCAAGGGAAATGACTAGGGACACATCCCATTATCTGCCTGCTTGGTGGGAGCTGTGGGGTAAACTCAGTTTCTTAAGATGTTAAATAAGCACTGGTATCGCAGCACAGGTACAACAGTAAATGCATGGAAGCTGCTGCTGCTGAGTACTGTTATTGGATTACAAATAAGCCCCATACTGTATACAATGCTGTCCACGCCTAAAACATTTCATTTAATGGTTGAATTGATGGCAAATAGAGGATGAAAGTATTCCATAAGAGGTGGCTCTCATTCAGTGTGAACATTACCTCCAAGACCATGGCATCTGTCTATGCCAGAGAGACCTCTACCCAAACTGCCCTTTTACCTCTTACAGCGTTTGTCTCTTGCAGGACACAAAATAATAGAAGCACATCTGGCCACAACTCTTCTTTGTGAACCAGCCCTAGGGGCTTTTGGATTCCTACCTGCATTCCCAGCTGTTTCTTTCACTTAAAAAAATCCCTTAGGTCCTCTGGGGCCAGGCTCGCCATTAAGCTCAGGCAGCTTAGATTTATCTTTTTTAAAATGTTGCAGATTTTATTTATTTATTTTTTAATTGGGCCAAGAGTAATGTGGTTGCTCTTTTTTTTTCTCCTATGAAAGCAAAGTACTGGAAAGATTTTTAAAAGCAGCCAAGGGTAGAACTGGGATAGTGCTTGGTTTCTTGGCTGAGCTAAAGAGTTTAAAAACATAATCCAACATTTCTTTTTCTTATTGTTTTATTTTTAGAACTTTATTATTAAATTCAGTTCAATTTTAAAATGTTGCTATAAATATTTACATTTAGGAAATAGCAGGAAAATCTTTAAACCTCTCTAACTCTTTTTTCATCTGTGTATCTGTTCCACAGCATTTAGCACGTGTTTCAAAATAGCTATAATTGATCTAGCAATGTCAGTTTTTCTGGAAAATTATTAGAGGGGTGTGTATGGAGGAGAGTAGGAGGAATGCATTTATCTATAGCCTGGAAATATTACAGCCTCCATTTCTTTCAGGTTGCTATTAGAGATTATAATCTAATGTTGCCCAATGTATTCTTGTCTGTGGACCCTCTGCTGTGCAAGTTGGAGGAGGAAGGGGATGAGTCCCAGCATTGTTAGACACATTTGATATAACTGGCCTTTGCAGATGACTTTCTATTAAGATAATCTTGGGATGGAATGCAATGGGCATAACTGACCTTTGCAGATGACTTTCTATTAAGAAAATCTTGGGATGGAATGCAAATTTTTTTTCCAGAAATTTTATAGGTCCCTTATGATTTGATACCTCAAAACACAGGAGAAGTGCCACATCCAGCCTGCAAAGGACCCCTATGTGAATAGTGGCTGTCTGGTGTAGGCAATAAATGGCACATCCCTCAATATGATTGATCCAGATCATTCGAGAAAAATACCTTGGTATGCCTATATATGGACCCATGGGCTGGAATATCTAAGCTGCCTCTACTGGGAAAACTGAATAGGTTGTAAAAGCAGGGTGAGCAGGCTCTGTTGAAGCCATTTGACACAATAAGCATCCTGAACTACTATCCCATGACTGATGTACTTAGCAGGCCAAGTTAATGGGAAAGCCAGGTACCTACAAATCTTTGCTTTGGCAATTTGAGGGATCCAGAGTTGGTTACTTTTATCTACCTGTGATGTCATCCTCTATTCCAGCATTTGGGATGGATGTCTGGGTACTGCCACACCTTCTGGAGTGGTTCCTAGTGTTCAGGTCCAGAGTCTGCACCAAATTGCCCAGTTGTCAGATGACATCACAGGATTGGTCATCTGGTAGGTATAGATAAAGTTTGAACAACTATGATCTGTGGCAGGTAGTGATTAAGAGAAAATTCCTTCCATTTTGAACCCCAGATCGTTCATGGTGATCTCAGAATTGTGGGTGGTGAGGAACTAGTCTTGGGAGATGGGAAATATTCTTGCCAAAGCTCATTTTTCCTAGGCCTTAAGACTAGCAAATGTAGGAATGTTTGAATGGGACCAAGTTGCTTGTATTGCACACATGTGGGGCTGTGTGATTGAGAGCTTTGGAAAGGATAAAATTAGTGAAGCTGGATTGAGCATCATTGGGGCACTTGTCTCAGAAAGCTCATTGCTGTGCTGCAATTAAGCTATGCCATATTTCTGGCAAGGGGTAGGGAGGACACTCAAGAACTGTTGGTGCTCTTGAGCAGAGGGTGAGACTTGCTTGCATATTAGTGGGTATTGCCCTTCCATTCAAGATGGAAGGGTGAAGAGGCACAACCAGTTATGAGAACGATTGGCAGCGGAAGCTAAAAAATGGCTAATATTTCAGGAGTCACTTTTAAAAGACCATAAAAATTAATTCTATAAACACAACCTGCCAAGGCAGATCAGGCTTTCTGGTGGATATAACTGTTAGATATGAGAGTAAACCATCACCACTTGTTGATGCAGTGATGAATGGCTGAGAATTCTACACCTGAGGAGCAAGTTCAGGAGGTCACAAATGTCAGTAATATAAAACTCATTTGATTTCTTATAGGTACATGTGGGAAGTGTTATGAGGGCAATTACAGGCTACTAGCTGAATTAGTACTCTCAAGTTCCCAGCAAGCAAAGATTTCCTACTGTTGTTTGAATTAGGCTCTTTTTACATCTGTGGGCATTTTACTTATATTCACAAGTCAAGTAAGAACTATTTTCAGTTCTCTGTTCACCTGTTCCAGAGGATGTAAAATAGCAGGCAGTGCCTTGAGCTCTGCACTAATGTGCAGAGGCTGCATAAAAGTTCAGTTATATCTTGCTTGACATCGACAGTGCATCAACTTTCTTTAGTTATTTTTATATATACTTAGTGAGAGGTTTGTAAGTTTGCTTTCCACCCCTACCCCCTATTCACCCACGTATGACACTCTTGGCTTATTCCTCTTCTTAAGGTCATTTTTGTAACAGGTTTTCCGACATCTGCCTGCTTTACTGTCCTTTAATTTTAGTATTTGAAATATCTTTATCTTAAAGTCAAACTCAGACTTGGATCTTGAACTCTCTCAACGTTTTGGTGAGTTTTAGTTTTATATTTCTGGTCTCCAGAAATATATATGAAGATCTTTCTTTCCTCTACTCCGTGTCTGGAAACAAAAAGTGACTCCTAGAAACAAGGCTTTCCCTTTCTGCTGGAAACTTTGGAAACACCTTCTGTTAGCAACTCTCATCACACCTCGTTGAGCTCTGAGTGTTGCACAGTGCCATGTGCATCTGCTCCAGGGGTAAGAAGGACTCTGCTTGTAGCAGGGACATGACGCTTCCCTTTGTCCTAGCCACATCCCAGATATCCACGTAATTCACAGGAAGACTGTAGTTATGTATTTCCCTCAGAAGCTGCTATTAGGCCTTAGCATCAGGGTATCTGCCTGCCAGCTTTCCTCCAGACATGAATGTCCTGCTGGGCTTTGCAGCAAACTGGAGATAGTATTTGAAGAAGTAAAAAAAAAATTTAAATGCTGCTTCTTACTATGTTGGCACATGACAGGTGCACTGTCACGTGTATTGGTACCACACTGGGACCTAAAACTGGTACCCAAGTTCCACTATTGATGATGCAGGCTGTGTGTGCTGTGTATTACAATAAAGCTCAGTCTTCTTGAGGAGCCTCCTTGGCCCTGCTCACCCTTATCTCCTGCCAAGGCACTTGAAAACATCTGAGATCATTCACTTCCAGAAAAGGGCAGTTAATGACAACAGACTTTGATACAAGTTTAATATGCAGTTAAGATGAATCTTTGGAGAGTTTTTAAAGCCACAATTATCAAGAATTATGAAACTTTTATTTATTTTTTAGTTCTGGAGGAATAATAAAAAAATCTATTTCTAGTTCATTTTTACAACAACCCTGACTAGCAGGAAGGGAGAAGCTTAGAAAGTAGTAGCCAAGGATATTACTGGATTGTATGGCAAGCCTCTTTTTGTAATCATAGTAAAAAAAATAGGCTGTGAAATCATCTGGAGTTCTTTAGCCACTATCAGATTTTTGGCAAGGCCTTTTGCAGTAAAGTCAGTTGCATAGTATTGGAAGATAAAGTTTTGGAAGACATTACTTTCTGCTATAATTTTATTTCTATTTGTTCTTCATCCCAGTTATTTTGAGTACTGAAACTGATTTGTTGCGCCAGCCACACTCTATTGTCTTTGGGACCAAGAAATCCTTTCTTACCTCCTAGTCTCTGGGGGACCCTGAGCAAACAATGAAATCTTTGCCAGGATAAGCCTTTTTGCTTGAAAACTGATTTATGTAGAATTTTGAAGCAAACCTTAACTCACCTCCCTGAACTGCCATCCACTCCTGAGATCCCACATTCCGTTCATCACTGTGAAACTGACAAAGCACTCCAAATAAAGCCCCTCATTTTGCTCAATATTTCTTGGTTTGTCAGAGGATTGTTTTGCTATTGTGTTTTGCTATTTGATAATCTTGATTCATACCACTTAATAGTTATTTCCAACACAAATCAGGAACTGCTTCAAAGCTGGAGATTTGCCCATAGTGTTCCACTTGCATGCTTTTAGTTAGACATCTTCAGGATCAAGAGTATAACTTTGATTACAGGCCACCTGAACAATGTATCAAACAGTTTTTTGCTTCTCCAGTTCATGGTCACCCAAGAAAAGATCCTGACAGTCTTTTAGGGAAAGGCATTTTCTGCATGCCATCATGCAGTGGACTCCAAGTATTGCAGTTCCAGGAGTAAGAATAAGGTGCTGTTTCACAGCAAGGATGTTGGCTATTTCCAAAAAGGGGAAAAATAGGGTAAAAATGTTTTCATTGTGGATCCCTAAAAATCGCTTTAAAAAATTGTTTGCTTTACAGAAATTTCCGGCACCATTGATATCAGTGATGTAGGCCCAAACTCAAAATGACCTTGTTTAATAGCATATGCTCACCTTCTCAGTCTCTCCTGTACCTCCTATATAATCTTGACTAAAGCAGAATTAAAGAATTTCTTTAATAATTAATATTAAAGAAATTAAAGGACTGGCGCTGCAAATGAGTTGCCTGAAACTGCATGTGGTACAGAGTATATGACATCAGGAAGATTGTGGTCCTCTGAATAACAAACATTAGAAAATGTTTTGCAAAGACCACAGTCAGGGCTAGTAATAGTAATAATAATTCCCTTAATTTTTAGAATAATGAGTAAAATAATCTCAACACTGCAGTGTTTCTGCCTATCATGTGGGTGTATATTTGAATCCTGTCCTTTGGCTGATACAGTGAGATTGCCCAAGTGCTTTGTGTCCTTCCTAAGTTATCTGTGCAGAAACAGCAACCTTAGGAGTAGGCAGTTTTTGGTAGTCCTAGTCATTCATGTAATGCTGCTGAAAATCACTGAATATTCCTTAAGCCTGGATTTTGCGGTCTTCTCAGTGCTTGAATACTCAGTCCTGCTGGAACCAGGAAGACTCATTTTTGGGAAAGGTGTTTCCATGAGTGAGCAGGTATAGGAATTTTTAAAGGCATTTATGTTACAGTGGTGAGGTCTAGAAGGTATTGAGCCTGTTGGCATCCCTTGGGAGCACCAGCACTGGGATAAATCCTGCATTAATCCCACTTTTACTGACTTTTCTTATACAGCCTGAACAGAGAAGAGATGCAGCTGGAAACCAATGCATTAACAACTCTCCCCCCACCCAAAACAAACCCAAACCAACAGCAACAACTGGAACAAAAACACACAAAAAAAGAGGCATAGAAAATGTGTATCTGCTCAGGAATGGTGTGGATTTAGGACTGGCTGCTGCTGACTGTAAACCACACCTGTAATCCATCCCAGCCTCCTGTCCCAGTGGCTGGTACAGATACTTAATGAGCAATGATGTGTCTCAATGCATTAAATTAGTGGAAGGTGGTAAAAGAGATTTTCAGTTGCATAGAGGTGGTGTTTGGACTGAAATTTATCCTAAAAATAACATTTTCAAAAGGTAAAGTAATTGTCTACTTGTATTGAAATGTCACTATTGAGAATACTCATTTGCAAGTGAACAAGACATTTGAACAAGGGTGAGATGGTTATGTACTAATTAAATAACTGATATTTAGTATTAAAGTTGAGATATGAGGCAATGGAAAATATTGGCTTTTCCACCTTGAGGACAAACTTTACCTTTTCCTTCATGTAGACAGTTATTTATGTGGACTTTTTAATGCAAGTAAGAACTTTCAAACATGTGTTAAAAGTCTTTCTCTTTTGGAGCCACACAAACCCAAAACTGTTGAAGACCAACTAACTGGTCTGCCTAATCCCTGGTAACTGGTATCTGATAAAGAAAAAGGATAATATTTAATGAAGGGAACAAAAGAACATGGCAACTGCTATATGCTGTGTAATTATGTGTGTTGTTCAAGGATTCTGATTATTTGCCGCATGTCTGAGCAGCCAGAGGATCTTTCAGAGTCTGCTGGGTCTGAGACGACCTGTGAACTATAAAGTGAGTACTGATTGGTAACTCTGGAGCAGGGACATCACTGATGAGATGAAATAAGTTTCAAGCTGATATTCTGGTACCTGAAAGATGGGAAAAAAGATAAGAAGGGCTTCTGTGAAAGGCAGTTCTACAGCAGTGGTTGCCCAGTGGTAGTACGCTTTGCAATAACTCCTACATGCCTTATGATTTTATGTATCACAAGTACTAGGCTGGCCTAAAAGCAGGTTGATGGGGAGGGAAATAAATAGAAAAAGAAAGCACTTTTATATATAAACCATAATAACCTTCTAATGTTTCAGAGAGAGGCTGTCTAAGAAACATTAATGGGCCATATCACTTTCAGTTAGATGCAGTTCAAATGCAAGATACTGTCTTCTGTATCTGGAATAAATTTAGAGCATAAAAAAATGATTTCATTTCTAAACATCTGACAGATAAGTATTATTTGCTATTCCTAGGTGTGACTACATGGTTGTCCTCCTGACAATTGTAGAATTGCAGAATAATAAATAAAATATGAACATTTTTCTGTCTTTGATATTTATTAATTCTTCTCCCAACCCAGTAGGAGAAGAACCCTTTTCCCTGGCAAACAAAACTCACCATTCCAGGTTCCTGATGGCATATTGCAGGAGCCACTTGGCACTGTCAAACCAGCCCAAGTTGGCACTGGTGCCAGCTTGGCTCTGTGAGGCATCCTGTGCAATATGGAATTTCAGCAGCCAGCCAGAAATTTAGGCTCAGGTAGGTTCTAAGGAAAAAGCTGTGGTGGAAGCCACGTTGTGGCAGTTTTGTGTTGCCCTTGGGATGCTTTTTGCAGCTGCACTGTACCTGGAGCTCTGGGCTTTGTGGTTTCAAAACCCTACCCTAGGCTTAACCCTAACCCTAGGCAGTAAATACAGCCTTGGGCTAAGGCAGGTTCCAAGGAAAAAGCTGGAACCACTTGGTTCACTCTTGGTAAAAACTAATGTGCCCATGAAGAGTTAAGAAAAATATTCAGAGACTAGGCAAAGCCTATCTTCTGAAAATTTAAATTTGCAGTGGCTCTAGAACTGAAATTTATACTTGGATTCAAATACAGATCCCAATTAGGGTAACCATACTTCTTTGTAGTTGTAGGTAAATTAAGGGAAATGAGAAGGACTTTCATTTGCAGCTATAGAGAGAGAGGCTTTGCCTCTTAGAGATCTAGGATGAAGTTCTGGCTCTACAGAAAGAGCAGGGAACAGACTGATTCCAGTGGGACGAGTTTTCCACCTTAGTCCTTTAATATTTTCAAACAAACACAATTTTTAAAGCAAATGAGTAATACTGTCTTGCAACCCCCTAATGTTTCATGTATTGTTAGATGCTTGCTCTGCTTTATAATGTAAATGCATGCCCTTCTTACCAGGCGAACTGGCATGACCTGGCCCTTTGAAAAGCACTGCTCCAGTCTTCAGGGAGTTTCCATATATCCCAAACTAGCACACTCTCCCATTCTTTTCTAGTGGTAAAGGGAGGAAACATGCAACAAGGAAAGCAAACAACTAAAGAACTGATAGGCTAAACTTGGTTCATTTAAGCATTACTTGATATACACTTCCCTTGCGTGTACCAAGTTGTAAAAAATAAATGTATACCTAATTTCCATATTTACAAATTGATAAAGTAAGAAAGTTGCCTGCTTATCTTCCTGTAAGGAAGACATGAAGGAAAAAGCAACAGTGAAAACTAGGCAAATTAGTTTAAATTAATTTAGGGAAAAGGGAAAAGAAACCACAAAGATGTTTTATTTGCTGTCAGTCAGCTTGCCACTCCAGGAACTTCACAGCAGGTTTCCTCTGCTGCCATGTTATGATCTAGAAGAAGTTCAGGCAGCAGCACATTAATCTACAGGGTAAGTGAACTGGAAGATAAGTGTTAAACTTTCTGAACAGCTACAGCCTAGGTCCCGTCTGTCTCCTTACCCATACACACACCTTCTCCAGTTTGCCTATCCACACAGACGCCTTCACTAGCATAGCGAGCATTTCCAAATATAGGACAAAACTAATTCCCAGTTTGTGGGAGAAGGACTTTGGTCATTTTGTGAATTTGTCTGCATGGCATAGAGAGGATTTCTGGTGTGGTGGTGCTTTCATTGTAAGAACTAATTGTGGAAAAATTAAACATCAAGGAAATATCTTGTGCATTTAGTTTGGAGTGAGGTATGATCTTAAGTAATCTCAGCAGGAAGTGAGTTTCTAGAATTTTTTTGTGTATGAAATCCTATGTTGCTTTTCCCAGGTTGGATCACCCTGTGTTGTTTCAGTGGTGACTTTTTATAGTAAGTCAGGGCCACACAGGGAAGTTAAATGCTATGACTTTAGTTTCAGTCTCCAGAGTTATTTTGACTATGGAAGAGAGACTTGTTCTGTATTTTGGAGGAACCAAAGCAAAAGGCAGAACACACTCATCAGTCTCTTGATAAATGAAATCTTTAAAGACTTTTGAGCCAGTCACTTCTAGTTACAGCGAACGCATCCTTTGCACCTGGAGTAAAACAAAAACTGTTCTCAGACCACTAGCTACAGCTCTGTTTCTATCACAGTAATAATCGTAGTAATAACAAGGGTGATGAAGTGATAAATTCCTGCTATTGCAGCACATAACCAAAGTCATGCATGGGCTAACTCTTGGCAGCTGAGATCCAGTGGAGATCTCCATACACAATAAGGTCCCCAAGATCACCCAGGGAACAGCATTGTCCTGGGCTTACCTTGCCAGGGCACCATCTCCATCTGCCCTGCTTGCTCTGTAGGGACTGACAGGGCTGACACACACACAGTTAGCAGGCTTTCCCTTGAAAGTTTGTGCCAGGCTCCATCCAAAACCTTTCCCATGTTCTCAAAGATGGATCTCTCTCTGCCAGACCCTTCTTCAGCTGTATTGTAGATACTAATTGCCTTGCTCTCCCCATGAAGAAGTAGCTTGAGCTGGTCAGCCCCATCTCTGTCCTTTATCTCCCATGTAATCTTAGAAGGGGTCCCTTTCCTTCTGAAAGGCAAAGACAATGGAGTATTCCTCAGGAAGAACAAGTCTAGAAACAAACTACAGGACAATTTAAAAAGTATTTCTTTGTTATCACTGCAACATTATGAAGTCCTCTTGAGATTAATTTTATCCCATTAATGATAGCAGGGAATTATGCCTGTCAGTGGAAGGGCAATAAATGTACCAAAGAGGACTTTAAATATATTGTAACACTTTTAAGGAAGAATAAATATATAGGTAAACAAGTAAAATGAAGTAATTCTTATACAATATTTTAGATCTGTGAAATCTACTGAAAATATCAATAAACTAACTGGAAAAAATAAAAATAGACGTACTAGTTACTTTTGCCTTTTGTCAAACTAAGTTAATTGCTTTAATATCATGTAACTGAACAGTGTCCAGACAGCTCTTCTCCTTTGCTGTGGAATAGCTTCACAGCAAGGCAAACTAGAGTCCAGGCCCCCACTGTTATCCATGTCACAGGGACAGCCAAAGACCATCAGGGCCTGTGTAATCACAGAAAGATAAACCTTTTCAGCTCATGGCAGATGTACAATGTCTTTGTGAACTCTTCAGGATTTCTAGAGTTCTGAGCTCATACTGTTGCCTTGCATTTGATGAGTGAGTTGGACTAGATGACCACTCCAACCAGAACTATCCAATGGTGCTGTGATGATACATTAAGCCAAGGCAACATAATAATTTGCAGGGAAGAGCAGTTACCCTTCTGGGAGACTTAGCACCTTCATTAATGCATACTGATTGTCATTTTTTGGTAGGTAAAATACTGCAGCATTTTTGGTATACAGAGGTAAGAAAATGCTGCAATGCCTCTGGTACCAGGAGTTGCAGCCCTCAGGAGGAGCTTAAAATGATCACCTACAGTATAAGAATATGTTCATCTCAGAGAAGGAAATCTTTTTATCATCTTAGTTATAATATCTGGAATATGCAAAGCTTGAGTCCATGCCAATGGGAAGTACTAGGCTTAGGCATTTACTTAAATTGTAATTATTTTTAAAATCAGTAGTAAGACCTCAGTATTGTTTACAAGAAGAATAACAGTTCAGTAAACCACTGTGTGTTTAGAAAAAGCAAATCTCAGAGACACAAGGATTTTTGTGGCTGAATAAGCTTAGGAAGAAACTCCCAATGTTACCCCTATACAGTCTTTTATTTTTTTAAACTATATAATAATAAAGTTTTGTGGATTTTTGTTTGGTGGGGTTTTTTTGTTTGTTTTATGTTTTTTCAAAATAAGATTAACTTGAAAATATACGATGTCAAAACACAGCATGATTTTCTTCATTGCCAGCACCCACAGCTAGGGGCTGGTTCCATGTCTGCAAACACTGCAACAGTGCTAGGGGCAGGTGTAGGTCACAGAGGGTCCCTTTGTGACACCCCACCAGAGCACATCGGGTCAGTACAGCTGCCGTGTCCACCAGGATGATGGGATAGGATGAGATCCTAGAGCTCGAGGTAAGGAGCTTGCAAGCATAGCCCAACTTCCCCTGCTGTCTCAGCAGTCCCTGTCATGCTGAGGTCTTTCTGCAAAGCTTCTCACTTGTCCCTTTCCCATGTTTCATTTTTCCTCCTGCAGAATGGAGGAGGCAGGCCCTACCCTGCTCAGGATGGCCTGGGTGGAGGATGGTGCTCCCCAGAGAAACTGCTCTCCAGCAGAGCCCTGCCAGATGATTGTGGTGGATCCACTGCAGACAGGTGAGTGAGTGAGTGAGCAAGTGAGTGAGTGAGAGAGCCCTGTTGGACTGGGCATGGCTGGGGCTGCCAGCACATCCTGCACAATGCCAGGATCATGTTTCCCTGGCATGCTGGCAGCGAGGGTCCTGGAGGATGGGTGTGATGCCTGAGTGCTGGGGCTGCTCAGGGCTGTCCCAGCACAGCCTCTCCCAAGGAGGGGCCCCAGCTCCTGCTCCATAGTGTGGGCAGTGAAGGGCAGCTGGCTGGTGGGAGGCAGCAATGCTGTGGAGCGTTGAACTTTTCCATCTGTCTGCCAGCACATTCCTCAGCCTCGGGCACTGGCACTTTGCTGCACTCCAGCATGGCAGCTCCTCTGCTGGGAACCCTTCAGCTGGGAGCTACATGGGAAGGCCATGCCAGGGGAACTCGTGGGGGACTGGGCAGAGAGCAGATCTTCCTCTGCTCTCTCCTGTTGCCAGACCTTCAGTAGCCCTCCCTGCTCTACCCCTCTTTTAGATGCCAGCTGGCTACAAATGTCCAGAGAGGAAGAGGAAGTTCTGGACTCCATCCAGATCCTTGCCAGTGACCTTGGTCAGGTAACAGTGGCCAGCTGGATAGTGACTGTTCCAGCACCTTCTGGCAGAGGCTGGGCTGCTGGAGGTGTCCTGGCTGGACAGGGCTGCTGCTTCACATGGTACACATGCTTCACATGCAGCACATGGTGCTGCCCCTCAGAACTCCAGTCCTGTTGGCCATTCATCCCCCCTTCTCATGCTCTCTCTTTGTCTATCAAACAAACCTGGCTGCCAGGATGTGAGAAGCAAGATCACCTTTCTTTACAAAATCATGGATCTGTGCATGAACACCGCATTCTTTGGCTCATCACGGCGCCTGATTGACTTCTGCCGCAGATACAACCTGGTAGAGAGGATCCAGGTGAGGGGACACACAGTGCTCAGGGGAAGAGGGAAAGGCCCCCAGCACTGGCACCCTGTGAGAGCTCTGTTGTGCTCTGCAGGTGCTGCTGGAAGATGAGCCCTGGTACCAGCTGAGCACAGAGTTGCGGCAGGTGGCCATGCTCACCATTGAAATGTTGAGGTACCTGCCCATCCCTCCCAAGGACCCTTCCCCAGAGGACAGCATCCCTCTGCACAAGGCCCCAAGGCACTGCTCCCTGTGTCTAGATAGGCTTTTTCTTTCAGCAAGACAGTGGAAGTGGTGCTGGTAGACAAAAAGAGAAGCCTCCTAGAGACATGCTTCAGAACTGTCTTCTGGCTTCCTCCACGCGCTCATTTAAACAGACATCAAAAACGCCTCTTAAAGAATGTAAGTTCTGGTTGAGCTGTGGAAGCTCCCAGTCCCTCTGGGCTGCTTCTTGGCCACCCTGTGTTGCCCCATGACCGGAGATCCAAGGCAGGGTAGGGTCTCAGCTTTGCTTTCCTGCCCTAGTCCTGCCATCCCCTTCTCAGGGCCCAGCCATGTCCATTGCTGCAGGCTGCTCTGTCTGCAGCAGACTGCCAGCTCCTAGGTCTCTCCCGGGCAGCATGGGCATCCTCCTCTGACACTGGCAACAAAGATCAGTCTCAAATCAGGTCAAGAATCACTGCCACCACTCTCTGACCTCCTTGCAGACCCTGAGAAGCATGGACTCCATGCTGAGGGCAATAGTGCTCAGCTCTTCTCCCTCCAAAATCAGCGAGGAGCTGCAGAACATCTTGCAGGTATGGCCTGTGCAAAAGGTGGGGGTCCCAGAGCTGCTCCTCACCCTGAGAGGGAGGTGTTGCCCACTCATGGGTGAGTGCTCCTCCAGACCAGTGCCTCGCAGGACAATGCCCACCTTCCATGGGGGAACAGGGGCTGTCCCCAGGCTGTCACCAGGCTCCTTCAGGAGCACAGAAGGTGGCACCTGTCTTCCTGCATGGTCAATTGGTTGGCCCAGGGCCTTTGCCCCAGACTCGCAAGGGAGCTCAGGGGCAGGCACCTTCCTGTAGGCTTTGCTCGAGGTCAGAGGAAGCCTTGAGGGATTGTGCAAAACCTGTGCAGGGCTGGAGCTGCCCTGCTGCTGCTGAAGCGGGTGTTTGCTCCAGGGCTTACTGGCAGCTTCTCTCTGCCCAGGTGCTGCTGGACTTCACCAGTTCTGAGATACAGGAAGTGTGGTCAAGAGCCTTGGGGAGGATTGAAATGCTGAGCCATTTCCTGTACCACTATTCCACACAGAAGGTAAGGCCATGGCACCCTCTTGCTGGGGCTGCTGCCCAGCTGACTGCTCTGGGATGATAGCTCTGTAAATCCTGCACTCATCAGGCATCCAGCCCTGGACACACTCGGGTGTGGGGCCTCAGCACCAGCTGCCTACTGTCAGCCCTGCTGCTCTTCTGCCTCCCTCACACAGGACTGGGACCTCTTTATTAGAAAGGACTGCACTATCTGCTATGAAGACATCCAGATCTCAATCCTTGGACAGCTGCTGGGACGTCTTCTCCTTTTACAAACTTCCTCCAGAGAAAAGGAAATGGCTTTGAGCACTCTTCATTACCTCAGTGAATTCATCTGTGAGCAAAATGATAAGGGACATTGTGGTGGACTTCATTCCCCTCCACACAGACATCTCCTCAAAGCTCTGCCTCTCTGCTTGACCATTTTTGCTCCTCTGGATGCTTCCTGTATCATCCAGCAGTCATTTGCTACTGAAACCAAGTGCTCTCCTCATATCCAAGATCTTTCCTCTGCTGCTCTCCTTCCTCCCTCCTTTCACTATCTTCAACCCTGCTGACCTGTGAACCCCAGCATGACACCCTCCAGAATGCTGGCAAAGCTGCTCTGTCTTACTGACTTCTGTCCTGCTGTTTAGGCAGGTCCAGGCTCAAGGATAACACACAGCTCCATGGAGAAGGTGACACCACCTCCTTGCTGCGTTATGTCAACCTGCGCAATATCAAGGTAATGAGCTCCTCCTTTGCTGGCACTCTTGTCTGTGCCATGGGCAGGGCACTTGTGAGAGCAAAGGGACCCAGAATCACAGGTGCTGATGAGGCCTCACTGATGAGAAAGCTCCTGCTGTCCCCCAAGCAGGGACTAGCTGAGGGTGGCACTCTGGTGTGCCAGCAGCAGCTCCAGCCCTCCTGTCCACCAGTGAGCCCTGGTTCTCTGTAGGGCCAGCAACCTGTGACAGCTCACTCTACCCAGCTAAGCAGCACCATCAGGGTGCTTGGTATGACATGTCTCTGCTCCCTTCCTTCCTGGCATAGCCCTTTGAAAGGTACCTCACACCTTGTGAGAGGACACACATCATCCTTGCGGCCATGGAGGTAATGACAGAAACCTCAGTCTTTGACAAGACAGTGGCAAAACACATTCTGAAAGTAGCCATGGGAGACCCGGACTTCTGGCTGACGGATGTAAGTGGCCTGTGGTTGGATTGCCCTGCCCTTCAGCCCTGTCAAGCCTTGTTCCTCTCTCCATCCCTCCCTCCCATCCCAGGTGTCTCAGGCGCCTGAAGCCACCATGAGGCAGCAGAGAAGGATGGAAAGGGAAGCTGAGGATGTAGCTGCACTTCAGTGGCAGCACCAATTTCACCTGTGTTCCCTCCAGGTGCAAAAGATTGTGAGCTGCATCTATGACAGCCTGAAGGACATCCAGAAACTAGCAATTCGGCACTGCTTCAACTCCCTGCTTATGAAGATGGCTGACAAGAACCCTGAGGCGGTAGTCACAACACTGCTGAACATTGCTCCACAAGGAGACAGGTACTGGCCCTGACAATCCCAGGGCTTGTTTGCTGTGGGGAGAGAGACTTTGAGACTCTCTGACTTCCAGACCGAAGGAATGCTGCAGGGAGCAGGGTTCTCCATCCCACCAAGATTTCCAGCCCTGATATGTTGTCAGGGCTTGCAGCAGCCAAAGCTGGCTGAGCCAGCCCAGAGCCACCATGCTGTTCCTGGGGAGCACCACCTCAATCCCCTCCTGCCTGCTTGGCAGGGCCCCTGGCCTGCCAAGCCCCATGGGGCTGGCCCAGACCATGCTGTGGCCAAGGCAGCCCTGCTGACAGAGTGCTCTGCCTTGCAGTTCTGCCCTGCAGCTGTGGGGTCAGATGTTCCACAAGCCCCAGATTCAAGAGAAGATATTAATGGCATTTGTTAGCTTGCTCCAGCACCTCTGCATGACCAACATTCCCAGCTCTACTGCAGAGGGCACCTGCATCCCTGACATGGCTGTGAGTTACCAGAAAAGGCCTTGATCCCCTGCCAGAAGCCTGCAGGCTCTGCCAGTGTATCTCACTCCTGTGGTTACTTCTGCAGCCATCCTCCAGACAGTTTCCATCCAAGGACTTGGGTGACAAGCCCGACACTGAGAGCAATCAGAGGCATCCTAGAATGGTGACAGCCTCCCTGCTAGTCGGAGGCCTCCACATGCTGTCAGAAATGCGTGACATGGTGAGCAGGGTGGTGTTGGGGACAGCCACGTTGGCAGCTGGACTCTGGGGCTGTGGCAATGTGATGGCTTGGCCTGGCTTGGCTTGCTTGGCTTGGCTTGGCTTGGCTTGGCTTGGGTGTCAGGCAGGGAGGTGACTCCTCCAAACACCCTCCCTGCCATGGTGGGGCTTAGTGACTGCCTGAGGAGTTTTCCAGGTGGGAATCTTCTCACAAAAAATAAACTGTCTTTCATACAGGCAAGAAAAATGCATGTCCTCCTGCCAGATATGATGGGGGTCCTGCAGGTTGGAAGTGCAGACCTCAAGATAAAGAGCCTGATGTTCTTTAAAAATGTGATGGGCAAACCCACCACGTTTCAAAACCTAGAGGAGGCTGTTGGCAGCCCCATCACCGGGCAGCTGCTGGAAAGCCTCCCACTCCTCTTTGACTCGGTAAGGCTGATGTGGGGCCCTGAGCCCTGAGGCAGGCTCTGGGCAGTGACAGCTGCCCTGCAGCCCAGCTGTGTGAGCAGTACTCGGAGCAGGCTCTGCTCCTGAGGGCTCTTATGGCTTCTGGGCCTTGCAGCCTGGCACTACTTCTCCCCACTGTGGAATCGGACCCTAGATCATATCCCCTCACCTCAGCCACGATCAGAGTGGGCAGGGAGCTGCTGTTTCCAAAGCTTATCTATCTTCCTTCCTACCAGGAGTGCAGCCAGCTGCGAGAGCTCTCCATCTGCATCTTCAGAGACCAGCTAGAGGCAGTGGTGGGGAGCAGCAAGAGGAACAACAGCTACCTAAGGAGTGTACTGATCCCACTCTTCTTTCACATGAATGACCAGAGCCCTGGTGTGGCCAAGGTACAGGTTTCAAAGCTGAGCAGTGACACAGACAGGGGTGGGCTGCTGGCAGTGAGCAGTGCTCCCCCAGCACAGCCTGTGGGAAAGGTCCCTGCAGAACCAGTGTGAGCAGGGGTGGAGAAGCTGGCATGGCCATTTCCAGCACCTGCCCTACCTGCTCCAGCAGTGCTTGGCAGCAACCCATGGCCACCAAAGTTGGAATAGGTGTGTTCCCACACGTTTCTTTGCTGTCCCTGGCATGTGTCCGAGGCCAGGGCTTTGAGACTCCATCCCTGTACCTCAGGGCTGTCCTCAAGGGACCCCTAGATGCTTTGGTGAGGGCATATCCCAGCTTCCTAAAGGCAGGATCACCTCAGGAACAAAGCCAAGAGGTCTCCTTTGCCAGCCATGGTGCTATCTCACAGCTTCTGCTGTTGTGCAGGCCTCTGGGGAAGCTCTCCTTGCTGCTGCCAAGCTCCTCAAGAGGAAGAAGCTCAAGCACCTGCTGGAGACCCAGCAGACACGTAGGATCAGCAAGTGCTTGGTAAGGACAAGCCCCAGGGTGCAGGCTGGGTGAGAGTTGCCCTGCACCCAAAGCCCCCTCCAGCCCTGCTGCAGCCCTGAGCCCACAGCCTGGAGCTGCACTCTTGTTCCTGTCTCCAAGAACAGAGCCCCAAGGGGTCTTTCCCTTCCCTGCACCCATTGAGAGGGAGGGCTCTCGGTAATGATCAGTGCTGGCAGGAGGGACTGTCCCAGCCAACTGGGGGGGCTGTGTGACATGCCCATCCCCTCGTCCTCTCTCCAGCTGGTGAAGGACAAGAGCAGGGCTGAGGAATACCTGCATCAGAGCCTGCCATACCTCAAGGACCCTCAGGCCACTGTACGAGAGGTGGCTGTCAGGTTCATTGGTGAGTCTCAGCTCCTGGAGACCCCCTTTGGGCAGCCTGGCCCCTGCTTCTGCTGCTGCACTGCCCTGTCCCTCCTGTGTGCAGGGTCTCTGCCCTCCCTGTGCCACCATTGTAGCTGGGCTTGGTGGCCACGTGGCTCAGTTGCACTCCCCTGGACTGCTGGTAGTTCCTGGGGCCATCCCTGTTCAGGGAGAAGGCAGGGCCAGGGGCCAGGCATGCTAGGGAGCAGGAGCTGATGAAACTTTGTGCCTAGGGCTGGCTGCATGGCACCTCCGAAGCATGGAGAAGCTGGATGAGATCTGCAGTGGTGAGTGGGGAGTGTGGATGGGAGGGGATGTCTGGGGATCTCTGAAAACACAGGAGTTCATCTTGGTTCTGTTCCTTTTGGTCCCAGCCCTTCAGCCCCTGCAGACAGACAGCGATCCCTCTGTCTCTAGCCTGGCAGTTCAGATGAGCTGCATCCTGAGGAGTCGAAAGGTTCAGCGAAAACAAGGATTCATCCTGCGAGCATTCTGCTGCTGGTGCCTGGAACCAGGAGGGTAGCTGTGATTTCATAAAGTCAGAACAATTGGCCTCAAACCAATGGTGTCCTTCAGATGTGCAGCACCCTGAGCAGACTGTCCTGCTTGGCCTGTCCCACTGCCTGGGGGATGACTTTCCCTTCAGCATCTGTTGGCACCAGGTTTATTTGAGAAACTGACCCTGTCACTGAGGCTTCTCCTAGGAGAAGCTGCATTTGTCCCCACCTGGAAAAAGTCCCCCTACCACACAATGAAGATAGGGCACAGAAAGAATGGCCCCACCTCCTGTGTTCCCATGGGTCTCCAGGCATTCAGTGCAGTGTCTGCTGTTGCTGTTCTGTCACCTTTCTTCACCATGATGAATTTGGAAGTGTTTCCAAGCAGAGTTCCATGGTGTTAAGGGGATCAGAGGGAAACCTCGGGGTCCTAGAGGGACTGGATGACAGAGAATCTGTCACTGGCACCACAACACACCAATATTCTCTGGTCACAGAGTGGAATATGATAGCTGTGCTTTGCCTGGTCAAAGCAAGGGAAGAAAACAAATATCACCAGTCCTTAGGTCCCAGTGGCTGGTCTTGTCATATGGATGGTCAGGAGCTGGGGCTGCAAGACAATAAGAAAGCGAGGAGAGCGAGAGGGCTCAATCCACTCCCTTTCATACTTGGTGCCTACCTCTAATGGTTTTTTTGCACAGCCCTCCGCCAGGAGATGCATTGGGGGGTGGAGTGAGCACGAGCCTCAAGGCAGAGCGACAATTTGGCTCAGAGGAGTGCTGGCCCACCTCTGAGGGCCTCCTCTCCTCTGATCACACATTTCCTGTAGCAATACTCAGAATGTTTGAAGCAAAACATGCTGATGTCTGGACCTCGGCCACACATGCTCCCTACAGAGGCAGGGAACAGCTCCCACTGGGAAGCCATAACCACCAGGGATGGCATGGGGCAGCCACTGCCCCCAGTGCTGCCACTGACCACCTGGGCAGCTGTGTTGCTTGTCCCCCCAGAGAGGGAAATCTTTCTGCTATTTCAGTTTTAATACCTGGAACAAGCAGGGCTTGGGTGCATGCCAATGGGAAGTACCAGGCTTAGACATTCACCTGAATGACAATTATTTTTAAAATCGGTGGTGAGACCTGAAGATCATTTACAAAAAGTGTAATAGTTCAGTAAAGTACTGTGAGAGAAAAAAATCATTTAAAAAACAACTCTCAGAAACCAAATGGTTTATGTAAGTGAATAAGCTTAAGAAAAAATATTACCCCCTCATACATTCCTTTATTGTTTTAACAATGTGCCTAATAATAAGGATTTGTCTTGTTTTCTTTCTTTTTTTTTTTTAATTTAATAAGATAAGCTTGAAAATATATTATGTAAAAACATATTAGTGACATTTATTAAATGAATTATTTTTGTGCTTGCCTATCTAATTTCTGATCATTTACTAAAAATAACATTGTTGAAGACACTCCTTAAATTGTAAGTTGAAAGAAGGAATTGAGTTACAATTTTTCCCAGTGTTTAGGAAACACTGAATAATATAAATCTGGCCAGGAATGTGATTCAACTGGCAGCAAGACTAGACATTCCTGTCCACAGGAGAAAGTTACACAGAACCTTTTATGAACACAGAGGCAGAGTGTCTGATTTTGAAAGGTGCTGAGATATATGATTTCTTTCTTTGAGTTTGTGAAAAACAACAGGAAAGTTCAAAATCTTAGTTTTGCTTTTGATCCAATACCTTTACTGAACAGTGGTTTTACCTATATACAGAGATAGAGTTGAAGATTGAATTTGACAAAATGTCAACATCTAGAAGATGCAAAATATAATAGAAAATGGTTTCAGGTAAAATGTGATTTCAGGATTCCTGGTCTGTGACTTGGTAATTTTCAGTGCCTGCTTTTTCTGTCTAGTGGTTTGTCATTTGGCAAATGCATTCAGAAGTCTCAATGCAAATCTTTTTGTTACAGTATATACAAACAAGTTCAGGTTAAACTCAATCACTACAATTCATTTAATTATCTAAATAGCAGAATAATTGAGGTTGGAAGGGATCTCTGGACATCATCTGGTCCAACACCCCAAATCTGTCAGGTTTGTCTACAGGAACCTGCCTGGGACCATGATTAGGTTTTTGAGTACCTCCAAGGGTGGAGGCTCCACAACCTCTCTGGGAAACCTGTGACAGGGCCTGGTCACCCTCACAGTGCAAACTGTTTCCGGATGTTTAGAGGGAACCTGCCAAGTTTCACTTTGTGCCCATTGGCCCTGCTTCTGTCATTGGGTACCACTGGAAAGGGCCTGGCTCTGTCTTCTTTCCACCCTCCCTTCAGGTATTTAAATACATCAGTAAGATCCTACCTTGAGTGTTCTCCACTCCTGTTTGAGTGGTCCCAACTCTCCCATCGTCTCCTCATCTGTGAGGTGCTCCACACCCTCCATCATCTTGGCTTTTTATGGAACTCTTTCTAGAGCATCCACATCTCACTTGGTTTGAGGAGCACAGGACTGGACACTGGAGAGGCTAGACATGGTAACTTTCAATGACTTATGAGATAAAATGTGAAAATATTTGATAATACATTTTTAAAAGAAATTTCAATAGTCCCAGTGTCAGTGGAAACTGGACTCATGTGAACAACCAGCTCTTCTTCTAGATGCCTATAGGAACCCAGAAATTCCTGCATGTTATTTCTCCAGATATGCCTTATCTCACATTTTGGCAACACTGGTTTATGGTAGATCTGGTGTTTCCTTATCTCTTAAAATAACCCCTGAAATGTCAAAAAAAATCTCTAATTCTTACTGCTCTAAATAATCTTGTGTCGTGGACAATTTGCCTCATCACTTATGATCCCTGTTTTCTGCAAAATCAGTCTTCCTTTATGGACTTCAGGATTCTTTTCTGCTGTTTCATTAAGTTGCAAGTGACTTTCTCTTTGCTTGGCAGGTTTCTTAACTGAAGCTCTTTTTGACTCTTATTTGATTGTCACTTTAATGTCCTTCTGAATTTTAAGAGGAGTGGCTTTGTTTTCTTCTTGAAAGGTTGGGAGGAAAAAAGGAGTTGTCTCTTGTTGGAAGCACTGATTCATTGAACCACTTCCAGTTTTAATTTTGAATTAAGATACTGGGGATCTTAGAGACATGTTTTAAATTATGTACACATTTGAGTGCTTTGCTGCCTTTGGGCATGAATGAATACAGATCAACACAGTGATGAAAACAGGCAACTTTAATGATACAGTGGTTCTCTGAAATAATTTTCTTTATAAATGCAACAAAACTGACTTTAACAAATTATTTCAGGCACAGTTGCGTAAAATTCTGAAATGGCAGCAACTTAATCAACTTCCCCGTTACCTTCATATGTCAGAAAGACACAGGGTTCGTTACAACTTCAAGCAGTGACTTTCTGTCTCCTATTTTTTTTCCAGGCTGGTAACATTTTTGACCCTGTAACTATTTGGTAACAGGTTACTCTTTTGGGCTAGAGGTACAAAAAGCCAACAGTTTACAGCTGTCTGGAGCAGATACTTGATTTGTACAATCTCTTCTTAAGATATATTATTTTTTTTCTTTTGCCATGTATGTCCTAACAAGAGATACATACATGAATATCTACATTTTCTGTATGTACATGTGTGTATATATATGTGTGTATGTTTATATGTATGTGCTTTTGTAATACATGAGGAACATATGCTTACCCAAGTAGGCCACCAAAGTTAGCAGTGCATAGTAATCTGTGCTATGTCTCAGGTGTGTGTGTCACAGTGATAATTTTCAAGGTACAGATTTGCCTTGCAGATTATCAATCTGTCTGGGAACTCTCCCTTGGGACATGAAAATATTTCCATTTCATTTCCATTAATTTTAAATGGGGTATTTGGTAAAAGGCTATTTAAATCAGACTGTATAACTCGGCACTTTGCATTGGTGTGGGAACTGCTGAAATGAAGGTTGAAGGAGCCAGTCTCAGGTGAGCAGAAGGGGGTCCAGTGCAGGGGCTCCAGTGGAAAGTGTGTGAATTAAATTCTAGTTTATTTATTACTTGCCTAGAGAGTGGAGAGTTAAACAGAAAATCAATGCTGAGGTAGAAGTACAAATAATTTCTTGGAGTAGACAAGGCTTTGTTGCAGCAGTTTTGTTTCATGGATCATTTGCAGTCCCTGACCATGGTTCCAAGTGAAAGCAGTTCTTGAATAGTCCCACCAACTTCTACTGGATTGATCAAAACTGACCTGAATATTCCCAGGTGCAAATCTCAGCAGGTCTGCTTACATGCTGACAGTTCATCAGTTATTCTATGTGTTGTCATACCTTTGCCAGTGACTAGAAAACTTATCACTGTATCCAGCTTCCACTGCAGGGGAAGGACAAGAGTCTGTCCCACACAGGTGACTGTGCAGTCAGGTCCACCCTTAATTTGAGGTGATTACAGAACAGCAGGATGAGTTATTTGCATCCCTTTTTTCTCCTCTAGTTTTCTTCTTCTAGCTGGAAGTTAGAAGAATAAACACATTTGCCCATCTCTTCACATGCAAAATATGTGATACTTTTGTTCTTTTCATTCACATAAGGTGTCTAATTTACTGTCACACTATAAACATTAACTTAATAAATGAATATGACTAGCTTGTCATATGACATGGAAATAGATGCTCATAAGAATGAAAGATCAGTCAAAAATTATAAAGCCTAAATACACTTCAGGAAGTCCTTTTTGTAAGATTCTGTCACTGGGATAAATTATGTCAAAGCCACACTCTCTTCTATATAGAATCTATCTCTATCTATATAGAATTTTGTGGATAATATTCAGAATGGAGATATAAACAGGCTTATAATTAGTAAATTATATTAAAAGGGAAAACAGAAGTTTTATTATTCCTTTTTAATTACTCAAGTCAGAGGTAATATCACAGTTACTGAACCCTAAAGGGACTGGTCAGATATGCTTCAGTAATTCCACATATGGTGATGATTCTTCTTTTAACACTTGCCATTCATAGCTGCACTTCTGTATATATTTTCTGTTTTCCTTGGTTGTCCTTTCTCTGGTATAATAGTTTTTCATGGGAGTTTTGGCAGCTGCTGTTAAGCCTATGGCAAGTCTCAAAATGGTGAAAGATACATGTTTCCAAAATGCAAATATACCTGATCATCTTAGCTCCTCTGCTCAGACCTTGCCCCTTCAGCCATACTTCACCTCAGCATGGTCGGGGATTTAACTGGTATATATGATTTCTGTGTTTTTTCGTTACTATTTCTTGTAAGAAGAAAAACCCCTATCAGACGAACATTGCCTGGATCCCACTGAATAGCTGAAATGACGAAGGACTTTTAAGATTCCTAGAATGCTTTTAATCCAGCCTTATTTCAAGTATAAAATATTTTGTTTGCCTTTCTGACACGTTTTGCTAATATATATGTGTATATATGCCCATACATATGTAGAGAAACAAAAAGTTCTCGGTTCCCAGCGGGGCGGGGGCGGCGGGGGCGCTGTCGCTGTCCCTGGTGCTGATCCCGGGAGCCGACCGAGGAGCTGCGGTCCCCCAAAGGGCGCGAGGCGACTCCTGCAATCCTTCCTCCATGGGATCTGACACTGCTGTCCCCACGGCTGATAGCAGTCTGACGTACTGCACATGCCAGAGCTGCTGTGAGAAGTCCTCGCCCTTGCTTGTGTGTTGTTTACTTGACAATTTTTCTCTTGGAGTGGATGTGGTAATTCCTTTTGTAGTGTGTGAAATGAATAAAGAGAGATATCCAGAGAAGGAACAGGAGATATGCTGGAACATGCAAGCCACATCTTTAGAGCTTTGTGTCCTCTAATAACCTGATGATATAAACAAAATTTGAACCAAAGTAGCTTGTTCCTTAGCAGATAAAACCTAGTTTCCCTGAATTTGCTTTTTGTTTCTCACTCAGACTCTGCTTAGTCAGACTGTGAGTCATAGCTATTCATGCTAAGATAATAATCTTTCATCTACAATTAAGCGATTTTGCACACCAAAGCATTTTCTGTGAGACATGCTAGTCATACCCTTTATGTAGTGGTATTTCTTAATAGTAGTTTGTTCAAACTCTGTGCTTGAATAAGCAGAACATTTCAGTACCTAGGGTACTGATTTGGAGAGAACAATTTCAGAGCAATTCAGAAATTTCCAGCCATTCAGTCTGGAAAGCATTTTTTAACTTGACCTCTTATACTACTGTCTAACTGATATGTGAGTTATTTCTTTTAAAAAAAAAAACCCAAACAAAAAATCTACAAGCAAACAAGCCTATTTTTACTCTTCCAGAGGAAAAGACCCCTAAAACTTGATTCTTTTTGTCATTTTATTTGATCTTTTAATTCTACCTATAGGAATCATATGACAGGAGAAAGAAACAATGTGAAGTGGTGAGATGACTCAAGGGCACCAGCTCATTCTGTGTTCAAAGATTCCTCTCCTCAGGTTTCCTTTACACATAGGGACAGTCAGGACAGTTGATACAAATTAATGACAAATATGAATTTGAAGTACAGAACACTGAATTAGAGTCCTAATTCTGCACATGTAGAACATAGTTTAACTAAAAACTAAGACTTTAGAAGCCACAAAAGACCAACTGTCTCAAGGTGCAGGACATACCTAGAAAATCCTGAAACAATGGTTCTCTTTTATGCATAAATTAGAGGAGTATTTACCCTGAGAAATCCAGGGAAGGATACAAATAAATGTAAAGCCAGAGTAATTGAGATTGAAGAAGCCTAGTGTTGGAGACTCAGATTAGGAGTCATTTGTAGGATTGTAGGAGGGAGCTTGAATGGAGAAGTTAGGGAACAGGAAAATCAAGCAAAGTTCAGGCAAAGAAACTTGGGGCAATGAAACAAGGATCCAATATAAAAACTCAAAAGCACTCTTAGTAGCTGAGGAATCTAGAACTACAGAAAATAAGGCAAAGAGAAATAAGGACAACAGTGTAATACAGACTGGTGAACGAAATTGGTTCTTTTTGAATAGGTAAAGGACTCTGTATCTTAACCCAAAGGTCACTTCAGAGGATTGCTGTTTTACAGACAAAGAATCATGCTGCAGTTCCCTTTAGGGCTGATTCACAAAGAAAATACCAGCCTTCCTGTGACAATTTTACTGTTGAGGCTGTGTAATGAAGATGTGATTTTATGTCTGCATTTCTCTCTTTTGTCACACATATGCACGTTAGGAAATCAGGCAAAGGGTTGGAAAAGGAGAAAAGACATTAGATTATTATGTGTATAATTCTCCATTGAAATTGTTTGCTTCTTCTAGTCTTGATGCTAATGAGTCACTCAGAACCCATGAAAAAAAAAAAGGGTTGTATTTCATTTACTCCATGAATACCAGGAGAGTTCTGCCTGACCATGTAAACTGACCTATAATGGTAAATATGCAAAAATCATGTTGTAGAAATTTTGGCTAAGCAGCCAAATGGAATGTTTCTAACCTCTGCTTCATAACCAATCTGTAAGATCTCTTGTCTTACTAACCCTCTATTTCAACAGATCTTATGAAAATAAATGATTTATGAAACCCCTAGCTATTTAAAACACAAATACTTCAAAAAGTTTGGTGAGTCAATTCTTAGAAGGATTAATATAATGTGCAACAAGTAAGGACCATAACAGCAAATGACAGCAGACAAAATATATATTGATGACAAGATAACATGATATTCTGTTATATATTCTCAATAAAAAACTGTTGTCATGGAAATAAATACCACCACCCTATTATAATGAAATTAAAGACTACCAGAAATGTAGACTCAAAGGAACTAAATTTACGGTCCATAGGTAGTCTTAATTCTGGTATTTCTTGATGCTGACTTGTTCAACTTTGCACCTGAAGAGGTTCTTTTAGTAATTTTTTTTTGTTTGTATGTGTGACATATATATTTTCATAAAACCTATCTTTCCACATGTTTGAACAATGCAAATACTCTGGAAGACACTCAAAATGCTTCCTTGCTAACAAAAATTTCCAATCCTTGCAGATTGAGCAGACTGGCATGGTTAATAAGATTTCTGCATGCCATCCAAAAAGCTAGCTCAGTGGAACAAAGCTTTGCCTGGTTCACAAACACAGCTGTCGTCTTTTCCTTTTCTTCACCATCATGTCTGAACTATGGGAACTTTTGCCTCCAAGTTTTATGCTTCCAGTATCTCAAACAACAAAATACATACTGTACTACAGATACGGCCATGGATGATCCATTTTACTCCATCTGCAGAAAATGCTTCAAGACTTGAGGTAACACAGCTTTTATAACAGCAGTCTTTCTAGTGACATGAAAACAAAACCATTCAGAGCTATTAAGCCCCAGTCAATTCCATGTATTTTGTGTCCAGAGTTCTAAAAATTAACAAGATTCAAGGACTGAAAGTGTCTGCTGACAGATTGTTTGTAGACAGGATTAGGCAATGAGTAAAAGTAAAACTAGAAAATTTCAGTCCATGGCATTGAATTCTGAATAGCAGTGCACAAGCTACCAATTTATTTTTGTCTGGTACTGCAAGGTTATTGTAGGTTATCTTATCCTCTTATAAAGAGGCTAAGCAGGTGGTGACCCTCTGTTGCAATCATAAGTTTCCATCTTTTCTACCCTGGAGTAAAAGAATTAGTCATTAAACTTCTAATAGTAATTAGCAACATCTTGGGCAGCTCTATGATGAAATCATTTTTTATAAAATCATCTGCAGGAAAGTTTTGAGACCTCACTGAATGTGCACTGTCATGGTGCTGAGAGCTAGAGAAACATAAAGAGGAAGACAGCCCTGCCCTGAAGAGCTTATTGCCTGAAAGAGGTTTTTTCATTTTCTGTTTTTTAAAACTGGGCTCCTTCATCCACTTCCTCTAGAATGGATGCCTGAGAAGGGATAAAAGAGCAAAGAGGCATACAAAATATACTCAAAATACAATGGATTTTCTAGTCTCACAGCTGGAAAATCTGGGCTCTTGTAGTTTCTAGATAAGGAGACTGCTGCTTCTGCTATACTATGTACCTTTTCTGTTGTGAATTTTTGTTGCTTCTCCCCCTACAGATGTAAGGGCTGTCATAATAAGTATGCCCACAGTTATATACTGATGGCCTTGCACTCCAGAGAGGATGATGGCATGCGGAAAAGGAGGAGAAACTCCACACTTTGTGAAAAAGTAGGTCTGCTTGTTCTACCTTTTGAATATGTCTGTTGCTAAGGGCAATCACTGTAAGTTTCAGAGGGCAGCATTTATTGTTTAGCAAATAGATAAAATAAATCTGAAAGTTTACACATTGGAATTCAGACCCAGAAGAGTAACTAGCTGGACAGAAAGTGCAAAATCATGTTTTGAAAGTGCCATCTAGTGGCTCCATACGAGGGGTTTTTTTTTTGTTTGTTTGTTTGGGGGTTTTTTTTGGTTTGTTTTTTTTTTTTGTATGTCAGAAAGTGAAGTTCATCTCCCTGAAATTTGGGATCAGACCAATGCTGACTTCAGAATCAGGGTGGTGAGTGGTGGAACCTTGGTAGCTATTTGCAGCTTCAATGAGAAGTGCAAATGCTGTAACCTGACTCAGCTAGAGGCTGTGATGGAAACCTGTGCAGATGTCCAAGGATGGGGATGTGAATCTCTCTGCTGCACCTGGATGGGAAAATAGATGTATATATACAAATAAAAGGCACATAGAAAAACTGAGGTTTATTTTACTGTTGGCAGGCCACCAGTTTTTCTCCAGGGAGACTACAACTCCTAAATCCCCAAATTAAGGTGATTAGTCATAGAAATGCTTTTCTGAATTACTGTTCTTAAATACCTCAAAATATGACTGCAGACCTATAAGGGTCTCCAGAGACAGAGTGAAAATCACTGGTGCACATTATTTCCTTAGAAATATAGGGGCAAAACAACTGAGTCAAACTGGATGGAACAGACTTTTAGCAAACCAGTGGCAGTTTTGTTTGGATGGAGTGCATGGCTTTGTAACTAGAAAACTGCAGAAAGGAAACTAATCTTTGTTTTCAACCAGATTTTGCTGCTGCAAAGCCAAAAGCTTCGTAGCTATGTGTAACAACTTCAAACTGAACTAACTGGTTCCCAAGACCACTGAATTCTATATGGGCTCTCAGTAGCTCTATTACAGTGTAGTTTGGAGATCTTAGTTTGGTATTAGTTCCTTGCAGAAATCATCTCTTTGATTACTGATCCTTTTCTTCAACTGATAAGGGCATTGTAAGCCAATATAAATCAATGTATGATTTCATCTTTAACAGTTTCAGAAGACCAGAAACCATCCTCAGAAATTATAATTATAATTCACTTGCTACTAATTTAAACCTCAAATTCTCTTCTCAAATTTGCTCCTGTGGCTGGGATAAGTGGATAATTTATTCCTAGCTCCACTTACACACATCTATCAGAATGAGTGACACTGGAGAAAGATAAAACCTCTGCAAGAAGTTGTTAAATCAGCAGAAAATTTATATTAATGTATAATTTAAAGGCAAAGTATAACTGTCTTAAAACTGGTCCTGAATTATATTTCATTCAATACCAAGAGTGTTTTTCTGCAGTGCTATTTTCATGTGGCACTGATGGCTGAATATATGATTAAATATATTGTTCACAGGAATACCTTTAGCTCCAGTTGTGCTCTGAAACTTGCCACTTTGATGTACTTAACACAAATATTAGTTAGACATATGTTGTTTGGGTTTTTTTCAGACTATACATATTTTTCTGAATTAGGATCAGAGTAGTAATGATTGCACTATACATAAAAATAGATGTTCATGTTGTTGCTATATCTGTTTTTAATAACTTAGGAGACACTCAGGCACCGGGTGTTGAGGCCTAGACATACTTCTTAATCTTCTAAGATCCAAATAAATGATATAACATATGATAAAAATCCAAAAAGAAAGGAAGAGAACCCACAAAGAACCATCCTGACAGGAATCTCAAAGACCCATGGAAATAAGTCTGTTAATTTAATTCAAGATTACACTTTCCCAATCTTTAGAGTTTAAATTAGTTACATCTGAAACATTAGGAGGGAACATCAATTTCTTAGTTTTGATACATATCTTGATATTAAACCAAATTATGTCCTCTGAAATGAAGAATATGTAAGTGATAAGGAGCCATAAAGCTAGGGAGAATGGCTGTGTTTTTCCTAATTCTACTGATGCATAAAATTATGCTAAAAAATTGATGTTTTCCTGCCTCTCCCACACAAATATTTTGGATATTCATTCTCTAATCAAAAGCATTATCAAATGAAAGAAACTCTTCCCAGAAAACATTTTCAAGAAGAGAAGTTTTTTTCTGTAAAGCTTGAAAAAAATAATTCTTTACCTCACCACAGAACACTTGCAAAAGCAAACTGCAGATGCTTCCTCAAGTTCTAGTCATACGACCCATAATTTCAAATGTGTTTCTTTTTAAAACATGGCCTATAAACATGCTTGGGGGAGCTTGACAGTCGTTTAGGAAAAAGAAACTTGAGACATGTGGTTGAAATATGGTGAGGAGAAAAATAGAATGCATTGCATTAAGGACATTGAGAGTAGTTTCAAATATTATTTTCTAACGATTTTCTCTTCTAATGGGATCCTGGAGAGAAAAGGGACAAAGGCAACAAGGTACATGGCCAGCAAGCTATTAGGCCTTGAAGTTTGTCATTTATTGTTTGTACTTAGCCTTTAAGTTTGTAAAACAAACTCTTCTGAGGTAAAGCACTCAACCAAACAACTGTCAAACTCTTTGTCTGCTGCTCTGATACTCAAGATGACAAAGGAAATGGTGTTTTGCCCGTATAGATTCTTCTGCTTATAGGTGATCTATTAATGAACTGATAGAGTTTGTTATCTTAGTGTATTTGACAAAGGAAAAAAAGTAGTCAGAACAAAATCTTATGCTGAGCTATTGCAATATGTTAATTGTTAATTAGCCCGTTAATTGTTGCATCAATTGTCAGTCTCAGCAGAGGGAGGACTAGAGGAGTGATTAGGGGAAACATCAGAGTTTAATCTCTTGTTGCCAAATAACTTCTGTTTAGGCCTCTGCCACTGCCTCTGCAGTCTGGACCCTGCTCTTTACTACTGGCATACCCTCAGTGACAAATAAGAGAAGGAAACTGCTGTACTGAAAAATTGTAAAATTATTGCATCTTTAGGTTTCTGCATGGTTCGTACTTTTAGTCTGGTAGAGTAAGAGAAGTCTTAGATCAAGCTGATATTAAAAACTCGAATAAGGCCCAGGCATGGCTTCTTCCTTTGCTACAGCTGTAGTATGTTTTTGCCTTCTGTCTGGTAAGAGATGTATACAGCTTCAACTGGAGCTGCCAAAACTTCTCCTTAGCCATGGTGTGGTGTGAGGACAGATTGCTTCAAGAGGGAGAATATCCCTTGCTGGGCTGTTTCATAATGGGGTGACTCACAGGTCTTGCCAGGAGATGTAAAGTACCCCAGGCACTACCTGCCTGCTCTGCATCCACAGAGTGGGAGAGGGACCTCTGGGAAAATTCACACCTTTTCCCAACTCACCTATTCCCAAAGAGAAGGTACCTGAGAAGCAGACTCCAAGTTCCTCCAAGCTGAGGAACAAGGAAAACATATCCCCTTCAGGTTCCTTCTGTAGCCACATTAGCCAGCCACAGCCTTGCTCTGGGGAGCCTTAACTAATGGATTTTTCCCTCATGATGCCACAGAATGAGGGGCAATCACACACAATCACACAACACTCTGCAGTACACCATACATTGGACTGTCATTGAAAAACAGCAGCATTAGTAATCCTGAACAAAAGTCTGAGCTTCTGTCTCCCTAATTTTTTTTAGAAAAAGTTGTTTTCAGAATTTCTATTTCAGAAATTGCTCACAGTCTTTTAAAATACCACAGGACTGTAGACATCTTTCTTAAACCACTTCCAGAAAGCCCAGGTATTAGCCCAAGTTAGGTATGCAGCTGCCTTCTTGCTTTCAGAGCTCTGCTCTGGGTCATAGCCAAGCCTCTTGCAAATAAATTGTTGGAGGTTTTCTACAGGCAGTAAAGAGAGGCTACTGTAACCACCTCTGTTACTCATCAGCTAATTTACTGGAAACCTGGAGACATGTGTGACTGGCCAAATATTCTTTCTGGAGAGAGCACAACGTTTCCTTACAGAAAATAATTTTAAAGGCATTGCAGTTTGCCAAATGATGTATCCAGATTGATAACTGTGTGAAGAACAGTCTTTTTGTTGACTGCCTTTCTAGAGGACTATAAATTCTGCCAAAAAGCTAAAGGGAGAGGTATATATGGAAATGGCACCAACTATTCAGCCATTCTGAAGCTTAGTACTCGGGATGAAATTCTGGTTCGTGAAATAAAGACTATCTTTCCTTCTTTCATCCTCTTGTTTTGTTTATAGGAGAAGGTAGAATCAATAGAAGTTCAAGAATAATTCAATAAAACTTTAGGAGGTGAAAATAAATCTAACAAATTGGATACAGTGAGTTCTAGAGGATTCCTCATACGTTGGCAGAGTAGAAAGGCACAGACTGATTGCAAAAGTATTTGCTGCATTAAGAACTAAAAACGTATTTGTGTTAAAAATAAGAAAAGCATGTGTTTTACAGCAGATATAAGGATGGTACCTGGAAGTGGTGTTTCAAATTAAGTCCAGACTTGCTGCAGAGTGCTTATGGATTGCAGACTTTATAAGGAAGAACATTCTCTGAAAAAGCAAACAGGAAACCACATTTTGAAAATGATAACTGAACATATGGAAATTTTCACATGCATGATGTGAAGCAAGGAGTGTGTGTTACTAGGAGGCAGTGCTATAGCTGATTCTGAGTCCCAACAGGCCTGTGTCAGACTCTAAAGCACTGCTCTACCATAAACTGGAGTAAAGAGCTCATGTCTCAGACCAGAGCTGGGTTACAAGACCTGGGGAGCCACTTTATAAAGGTGTTCAGATATGTGTGTTTTGACCTACAATGTTTATTTTATTCTGGAAGTGTTTCTTTTATCTAGTAAGAAGCTATGGAGAAAAAGCAAACAGGAATACTCCCAAACAACCAGAAGAAGACCATCAACCAGCAAAAGCTTGAGATTTCATAAAGGAAAATGCTCAAAACACTAACTTTGAAAACTTCTGCAAGTTGGCTTTGCTCATTGAACTGAAACTAGCAGCATCCAAAAGTAAAGAGGATGTTTTTGGAGTGAAAAGGACAGGGTCTCTCAACAGGGTCTCTCTTAGGAAGGAGAGGAATTTGGAAAAATCAAGCTAGGAATATCTGTAGAAGGCATAAAAGTTCCCCTTGCAGAGACATGCTATTATGAGATGTCTGCAGCTGTGGATACACTCCTGCTGGGCTGGCTGAGTCGTAGGTTATCTGCCTAGGCAGTAAGGCAGGACCATAAAAGCACTAAACCCCAAGCAGCAGGATCCTGTGCAGACACCTCAGCCTCCAGGTTATCCAAATGGATAATTCAGCCCCAGCACTACCTCTGTGCTGCAGCACGAGTTCAGCATGAGGTAGCCCAAGATGTTTCCAAAGGGCTGCACCTTTGTGCTTGCTGAACCCATTGTCCCTGGGTTAGTGGATATAGCAGCTCCAGCTACTCTGAGGGAATGCACAGGCTGCCTACTATGTATATTTGATAGAAATTTTAGAAAAAAGCCAAAACAGCTGTCTCGACTGCTATTGGGGATTGTTGCCAGTGCTGTCTGTGTATGAGACTGGGCTGCTGTGCTATTCAGTCACTGAGGTGCTGTTATGAAGAGTTGTCCCTGCTCAATTTTTCATATTTCATAAGCTGTGCATGTGGATCAGTTCGATGACAAACTGTGCTGCCTTAGCCTAGAGGGTACCACCATAACACAGAATCACAGAATCAACTTGGTTGGAAAAGTCCTCTGAGATCATCAAGTCCACCTGTGACCCAACACCACCTTGTCAACTAGACCATGGCACTGAGTGCTACATCCAGCCTTTCCGTATACATCTTCAGGGATGGTGACTCCACCATCTTCCTGGGCAGCCCATTTCAATGTCTAACCACCATTTCTTTCTGTGAAGAAACTCTTCCTAATGTCCAACCTAAACGTCCCCCTGTGCAGGTTAGACTGCGTCCTGTCACTGGTTACTTGGAAGAAGAGGCCAATCCCCACCTGACTATACCCTCCTTTCACGCAGCTGGAGAGAGGATAAGGTCACCTTTGAGCCTCCTTTTCTACAGATTGAACAACTCCAGCTCCTTCAGCCACTCCTCACAAAACTTGTGCTTCAGACCCTTCACCAGCTTCGTTTCCCAGTGACATTTTATTATCTACTCCATTACATAATCTGTTATAGCTGTTGCTCCACCCTGCATGTGTCGCGACATGTCTTGAGGATTGGGATTTCCCTGATGGTGTGATGGGAGTGATGTGTATGTGTCTCTGTCTGTCTCTAAGTTAATATTTGAATTGTTATTATAATATCAGCTGCTTATTGGAGCACCTCTGTCAGTCAGGGACGCCAGCAGCTGCCCTGCCGCCAGTGCCGCCGGTGCGGAGATGCCAGGGGCAGGCAGAGGCATCGCGGGCCGTGCACGGATCCCTGTCCCGGGCCGGTCCCGGCCGCGGCCCCGCCGTGTCGGCGGCTCCGGGCGCCCGGCAGAGAGCGCTGATGCCGCTGATGCGGCGACGGCCGGCACCTGCTCCACACAGTGTGTTTGCACACGCCTTACACAGCTTTTTCCTGCTAGGCTGCTGGGTTTTGCTCTGTTTAACGGGGTACAGCGGTAGTGAGAATTCCTCCCGCTTCGCCCAGGGCTGGGCGGGAGGACAAGAGCGCACTGGGACCTGGTGCGGGGTGTTCACGGCCGCCCCCATCCTCCCGCAGGGAAAAGCTCTACAGTTCCTCCCACCTGGCAGCTGTCTCCAAAGAACTAAAACGAATACGTCCGTTTTAATTTTTTAAAAGGAATTTTCTACCGAGCATCTGATTAGTAAGTAATTAAGGCGATTGTCGCCATCCCATACCCTCTGGACCCCCTTTTTTGTGATGGCTGCTGTCCCGCGTGGAAGCATTTGGTGGGGTAGAGGCGGTGCAAAGGTTTTGTGCCGATCCACACTCCCTGGGTTTTGTACGGCACTCCCTCTACTCCCCCTGAAGTTTTCCAGATCGCTGCCCACAGTGTATAGGCATAAAATACACCCTCCGTGCCGTTTGGGGTTGCTGTAGGCTGTCACAAGTGTGCTTTATAGAGGCTGATTTTAATTTTGCCACCCAGGAGAGTAATAGTCCCAAGGAAATGAAGCGTCTTTCTGCTATTGTTATGTATCTGAAGGAAAAATCCTGGCACATAATTGGCTAAAAAATAGTAGTGTGATGAGTCAATAAATTTCTATTGTGTAGCTTTCTCTGAGTGAACAATGCTATGTTCTGGGCTAGTGTTAAACAATTAGTTCACATATCATGCAAATAAGCACATCCTAGATGGATACATCTGGGGGTAGTAGAAATTATTCATGCCTGGCCAATCAGACAGCAGTTTTTATTTATTTCAGTGTTTAACAGAATACCTCTCTGAGCTCTGGGAGACCTTGTGAGCAATTGAAAATACAATAACTTTACAAGGAGAGCCAGCAGTTTTTCCTCACTCTCCATCCAGAATAATATATGACAAAATACCCTGTTCCCACAAGGATTATCCTTTCCATCCCCAAGTGTTCAAATAGATAGTTGGGCAGGATTGACAGGCCTCTTCACTGTCCTGCCATTTGGGCTCCCTACCCTTTCTTTAGTGAAAAAGTTTTTGGCATTAACATTTGTACCAGTACAAGGCAGAAAAAGAGACGAGTTTGTCCAGGAATCCACCAGAAATGGGCAATAGGGACCAGACCTTAGTTAGTGTCAATGCAACTGACTGTGTTGAGGAAAGTAGGACAAAACAGAATGCAAATCAGCCATCCTGTTTCTTCTGAATTTCAACCATCATCTCCCTCTGTGGTTATATATAAAGTCAAAATATTTTATTTTTGATTGTACACCGTGAAAACATTTGCAAGAAATGTACCTTCATCTTTGGTACTTGCCATTATGCTTGAGTTGTTTGGAGTAGTTCTGTGTAAATTCCTGCAGCTATTTTTATTGTTTTGTGTTACAATAGTGCCTAGAAATCTGAACTGTGTTTGCTAGATGCTGCTCAAATATGTACTACAGGACAATCCTTCCCCAGAAGGTTTTCAGGCTGGCTCTTTACTGAGAATAGAATTTAATTCCTGGATTTCATTTCTTGGTACATTTGAGTTCTTGAATCTCAAGAAAATTTAATTTTTCTCTGTTCTCATTTAATCCCAGTTATTGCCTAATTAGAAGTTAATGTTTTTTGAAGGGGGACTACCAAGAGAGTTTTCAAGCAATGTGAAGCATGCAGAGTTTTGAACTAAGTCTCTGCAGATGGTGCATGCCTACAGACCCCACTAGATCTCTCTAAGGCATTAAAGAAAAGTTTAGTATTTTTCATTTTGTGCAGGGAGATTAGTGGTCCCCAGCTGTGCCTGAGACCATCCATTCTTCACAGCTGGCCCTTCTTATTAATCCCCAGGAAACAGCCTATGCTCTAATTTGGTGATTTTTAAATACAAACTGAGCAAAATTCATTGAAACACAATAGTGGAAAAATTGAAATAATATTTTGTGGTGGATCGCATTCTTGAAGAAGTAACTTTTGTGGGGGGGTAAAGAAGTAATATCCCAGGTTCACCTCTGGTGTTTATTTTGAAGTGTTGTGGTAAATGTAATGAGACAACATAAGCATCCCAGGTACACTTCTTCATAAGCCTAAATGTATTTTTTTTCTGGCTGATGTTTTTTGACTTTACATGGGAAGAGAGATGTCAGCACAGAAAAGCACTGAGTGTTATGACTATTGAATTAGCAGTCCAGAAGACTTTTAATGTTAATGGTGTCAAAACTCAGGAAACTAATGCTTTGTTTTTGACTCATGCTCAAAACTTTGAAGTGGATTGCTCTATGTGTGTTTCCTGAAAATGTGAAGTTTCTTAGGACTGTCAACTCTGACAATGAATGATCAGCAGTTAATTACAATGGAGAGCTCATTAGAGCCCTGTGTGCTTCCTAGCCAGGTAGGTCTGGCTAAAAACCAGTTCCAGTTTCTCTGTTGCTCCAGTGCATAGTCTCCAGCTGCAGGGACTGTGCCTGGCTGTCAGTGCAGCGATGGGGGTCCTCCTAGTTTGCGTGTCTGAGGCCTTGAAGCAGACACTAATTTTCTCCTAGTTCATTCCCAGCTGCTGCTTGGCTTTTTCCAAAATTCCAATTACTTGAGCACTCTAATTTATCATCCTGCTGGTCAAGAACAAATCACAGTTAAAGCAGAAAGTGCAATGCTTTGCAAAAGAACTTGCTAAAAAACACAGGCTTTTCTCTTAAGCCATGTAAAAGAGTTAAAGAGTGAGTTTCAGGAGAATATAGTCTTGCAGCCTTCACCTTACAACTCCTAAAGCTTCTGAGGGCTTTCATCACTGCGAGGAAAATCATCACTGAGAAAAATATGCCAGGTTATTCTTGTTCCTGCATCCCCAGATTGTTGATTTCTGTCCAGCCCCCGTCTAGTTCTTATCCTTAGGTTGCACCTCACTTAAAGGTGTTTATTTGTGAATGCCACTTCTTTTTCTTACTTTCTGTTGTGGAGTTTTTACTGAATCAGTTATTCCTCAGGGGTAGCTGGGCAGAGAGTTGGGTTCTAACAGTGCTGAATCCTTGCCTTCCACCTCGGCAGAGCCATTCATCTGGCAATTGCCAGCAGTGGTTTGGTTTTACTTTAATACTGTTAGCTGTCAAGGGGAGGCTTTAACACACAGTGAATGGTATTTCTCCAGGAACAACAACAAAAAAATTAAAGAAACACTGTGAGACTAATTTTTTCCTCTTTTTTTTTTTTGTTTTGTTTTTGTTTTTGTTTTTTTTTGTTTTTTTTTTTTGTTCCTAAGGCAATTGAAATTTGGATTTTCCAGTATTAAAAACCAAAACTACAAAACAACCCTCTGATCCCCTCATCACTGAAGATGCTAAAATGGCTGTGCACTAGGAAATAAAAGTGCCCAAATGAGGGGTTTTCTTACACTTGTTTGGTCTCCTTGCCCTTCCTAAAATGTGACTGCATAAATGAGTAATCAAATGTAGTTTGAATCTACTTGAGGCAAAAAAACCTCTCAATCCTGTATGTTTTCAACAACTGGATGAAAATGGTCATGTGAAAATCTTAGGTTGTGAAATACTCACCTTTTTTTTTAGAAGTCCAATTAAATATTGAAAATTACATGTTAAAGTTGAAGTTATGTGAAACACTTTTAAATGCCATACTGGTTTTCTTTGGTGTTTGCAGCAAAATGCACCTTTTATTTCTTTTGAACTAGTAAGTCTTATTTTTGTTCTCTTTAAACACGTAGAGTAGCACATTAATCAGAAAATTCAGTATCTGAGCCTCAACCATTGTAAAACAGTGTGGTTTCCTGCATTGTCTCCCACAAGGAATCTAATCTGGAAATTCTTTTATTTACAGTGATTGGGGAACTGTTTGACTTCTGAGAGTGTTCTTTGTCCTTGCATGGAGCATGCCTCATGGGACATGGCAGAAAACTCTTGTGATGACTTCTTTTTCACACTTTGCTCACATTTATGAGTATGAAACACAGGTTGCACCTCAAATAGCAAATTACTTTTGCAGCAGGGGTGTGTTTCTGAAGCCCGGGTCCTGAATGCCCTCTCTCACTGGGTTTACTTTCATGTCTACAACTTACAAGGTTGCTTCCACACCACACAGAACTGAAGATGCTCTCCAGTGGCTGTGCTCCACCTGCTAACCAGTGCTCCATCCATGGGAGCACATGAGAACTAAAGGCAAGTAACTGGCCTTGAAAGGTGCTTAGCACAGACATCTCGTGCTCAGCCCCAAAAATTTTGGGCTGCTCCACTTGTTAGTGCAGCCATGACCTGGGGCTCATGAAATACAAAAGCCAAAATAGGGGAAGAATGAGCATGTTATTTAATGTGTACCTCTTTTTCATAATATATTCGTTATCTCAAAAATCTAGGAGAATAGTGGACAGGGGATACATAAACCCTAGGTCTGGAAACTGCAGCCTTGCACCCCATTTCAGAGACTATATCAAAGAGCTTTTTGTGTTTTGTCAAGTAAAGACGGCAATTCAGGGAGGGATATTATTAATTGCTAATTAGAACTAAGTGCCCTGACATCATTTGGGTAGGAGATATTTCTATCTATTGTTCATCATTAAAGTATTAAGAATGATTAACAAAGTCCCTGCAATGTTAGTTCAAAAATAATTATTTACATTTGCAGGTTAAAATCTTAGTAATGACACTTTGCATGAACCAGCACTTACAACTAATTGCCCTTATTATTATATTAACTTCTTTTTTTTTTTTACATGTATGCTCTTGTCCTCTGGTTTACCTTAGTAAGTAGCCTCAGAGCTGATTATATCACTGCTGTAAATGCACAGAGAATAAATTGAAGGCATACTGTGCCCCAAAATTAACTAAGTTAGTGTTTGAATTTAATTTTTGTAATTTAAAATACTATGAAAGAAATGGATAAGTATATACTCATAAGATCTGCACTTTAGAGTATTAAACAGTGATTATTAGCCTTTGAAATATGAATAAAAATGGATGAATTCATGAATTTTATATGGTAAATTTTCAACAGACTGTAAACATACAAATTGAATGAGTGGAACTCAGTGTTTCTGAACAGTAAAAGTCTAAACCCAATCTTCATGTCAGTTTTGAAAGAAAACAGATCTGCTTCAGGAAAGTAGCAGATCAAACACCCAACCTAGCATTACAGTTCTAAGTTTGGAGATGGCCAGGTTTTTGCAAATCAGTACTCTGCAGTGAAGTTCATTTTGCTAAATTTAGTGAATCAAATAAAAAAGAAAATGAAAACTTGAATCTGTCTTTGGTTTATACTGAAAAGTAATGTAGCCAACTGTGTAATAGCTTATTACCTGGTAACTGCAGATTGATATACCTTGCTGGTTTCAGCCTGCTGGGATTTTAGCTTTTCTAGGATTTTTATTTGAATTGAAGTCATATATGTGGCAGTATAGCAATTAACAAGGGACACATTTGTGATGTAAGTATTGAATCATTGAATAATATAATATATTTAGTGGGAAGGTACCCATCAGGATCATTGAGTCCAACTCCTGGCTCTGCACAGGACACCCCAAGGGGCATACCATGTACCTGAGAGGATTCTCCAAACACTTCTTGAACTCTGTCAGGCCTGGTGCTGTGATTACTCACCTGGGGAGCCTGTTCTAGTGCCCAACCACCCTCTGGGTGAAGAACCTTTCCCTGATAACCAACCTATATCTATCCTGACTCAGCTTCATGCTGTTTTCTGGAATCCTGTCACTGGTCATAAGAGTTAAGAGATTGGTATCTGCCCCTCCTCTTCCCCTTGGGAAGTTGTAGACTGCAACAAGGCATCCCCTCAGCCTCCTCTTCTCCAGGCTGAACAAACCTCATACAGCTTCCCTTCAAGGTCCTTCCTCTCCTCCTTTGGATGGTCTCTAATAGCTCCATGTCTTTTTTGTATTGTGGCACACAAAACTGCCCCCAGCACTGGAGGTGAGGCTGCCCCAGCTCAGAGCAGAGCAGGGCAATCCCCTCCCTTGCCTGCCTGGCCATGCTGTGCCTGATGCCCCCCAGGACAGGGTTGGCCCTCCTGGCTGCCAGGGCACTGCTGGCTCATGTTCAGCTTGCCATCGACCAGGAGCCCCAGGTCCCTTTCAGCAGCACTTCTTTCCAGCATCTCATTCCCCAGTCTTTATATATAACCAGGGCTGTCCCAGCCCAGGTGTGGAATCTATTACCTTCCCTCATTGAATTTCATGCAGTTGGGGATTGCCCATGTCTCTGATTTGTCACAGTCTCCTCTGCTGGGCCTCTCTGCCTTTGAGGGAGTCAACAACTCCTCTCAGTTTTGTATCATCTGTGAACTTGCCCAGTGTCCCTTCCAGTCCTGCATCCAAGTAATTTATGGAGATTTTGAAGAGCACAGGGCTGAGGATGGGGCCCTGTGGAACCCCACTAGTGACAGGTCACCAGTCTGATGTCACCCCCTTCACTGTAACCCTTTGTGCCTGACCTGTGATCCATTTGTTCGCCCATCACATGATGTGTTGTTTATCCAGCTGTGTGCTGGATATTTTGTCCAGAAGGATCCTGTGGAAGACAGTGTCAAAATCTTTGCTGAAGTCCAAAAAGATTACACCAACTGGCTTTCCCATATTGGCCAGGTGGGTTATTCACTATGTTACCCTTCTTCTCAAAGACACACAAAAATGTAAGTGCACCAGTCTTTGGGTTTGTCATCACATGAGTGTCAGGAGGAGTGTGGAGCTTCAGGAAGAACAGCTCCCTTATAGCTCCCCTTACTTCAAGAAAATTATGATGGGCCAAATATCTGTAGACAGTATCTTCATTTACCTCCATAGAGTAAGACACTGTGAATTTAGCTGTTGTCCTTTTCCCTCATGTCTCATGGTTCCTGTGGCATTCACAATATCTTTTTTTTTTGTTTCCTGAAAAGCTAGCTGACCCCAAAACCTCAAAAAACACAGATATTCCTGTAATTTAGAATGACTTCATATTAATTGCAAAAATATATGTATTCCTGATGTTGCCACCTTAAAAAGATAAGTTACAAGATTGTTTGCATTTTGTTTTGTGGGAAACTTTTTCTTAGGTTTTGGATGCTGATGGCATTCTAAAACAGTCTGATGTCAACAAATGCCAAATTGCTCTGCTTCTGCTTTGGACTAGTCTGTCATTGTGACCTTTTGGCTCAGGCAGAGCTTCTGTTTGTGTGCAGTTGCTGTCATCCTTGGAGTGAGGTAGAGAAAGCCTTTAACTCTTTGCAGTGTCTGGATGAGTGTGGCCTGAGATACCTTGCAGATACACATGTAATGCGAAGGAGTATTGACCACCTAACTAGAAAAAAACAAAAATCTTTCTAACACACCTCAAAATCAAAAACCTTTCTAAAACCACCTCAACTCGAGCATTCTGAAACAAAAACACTGGGAATGTCACATAGTTTTTGAGTATTTCCTCCTGAGCTAAACTATTCACTTTTTTCCTCATTTTCCAGGCTGTTGCTTATTCTACCTTATAATACTTCTGACACAATCACAATACTAATGTGCTTATTCAAAACCATGCCACTTTTTATCCAGAAGGAAAAAGGATAAAAGAAAGGAATTGGAAAATACTGGTATGGCAAGTCCTAAAATCAATGTAATTTAGTGTAAAAACTTTAGAAAAAAAGGTGGAAAAAGAGGAACTTGTGTGTGATTTGCAGCTTATTTTCTTGGGGCATATATATGAATTATATATAGCACAGAAATTATCTAAAATGAGAACATTATAGCATTGAATTTTGCAGACCTCTACAATGATTCTGTCTGTTACACTGTGCAAGTAAATTCCTGCTTTCCATGTATGTTTTGGAGAATTTGTGATGTCATACAATCTGGTACTAAAGTATATTGTGTGTTCTGATTTCCATCACTGTGGTTTAATCAGCAGCTGAGTTTTCTAGCAGAACCTAAAAATAATGATGCCTTAGTCACCCAAAAATGAATTTAGTCTTCTGTCTGGCCTGGTTGCATAGACAGAGGATATACATCCCCAGTGATGAGGAAATATGGCTGCAGATTAGGAGGGGGTATAATTCTGGTTTACCCTGTCAAAAGACTCTTGGAAATGTATTCAGTTTTCATTCTGTGTATCCATCCTTAAAATGCAGGGAACATGTCTGCTCCCTGTCTGCAGTCTTTCTTTATATTTTGTGGTATATGGACAGCCTTGAGGAGTGCATACCATCCTCCCTTGTGGTCCAGAATGCTCAGATTACACATTTGCCTCACGTCCCTTTGGGTGCCCCTTCATCTTGGCACGAGTCATTGCAAGGCTTGCTTTGGCTCCGTGCTTGTTCTCTTTTCAACATCTTTGTGGAATGCAGCATCTCTTCAGGGCATAATCAGTCAGGGTGCAAGGAAAGAACATGGGACAGATTAACAAAAAAATCACTGCAATGCTGATAACTTGCTGATAGGCAAGAATCTCCCCCATCAGCAGAGCAAGCAACTTATTAAATTAGTATATTTGCTTTTTGGGAAGCAATATCTTAATCACTGTGAGCGCATGCTATACCCCTCTAGTCTTGTCACAGCACTGGCCACTGAAGCACTGAGACTTTTGGCAACTTCTGGGCCTTTCAGGGATTTTTGTATGGATGCTCCACAGTGGCAATCATGTCTTCCCACTGCTTCCTTAGCAGGAATTTCTGGCAGAGCAGACTGTAATTCATGTGTTCCATACGATCGACACGGACCCCTTGGGTCTTAGAGAACCTGCTCTGTGGGTTTATCCAGGACATAAACTGGGAGTTAAAAGTTTGGCCAGTATATCCCTGGTTCCACAGACATCCTGGAAAGTTAGAGCTTCATAATTCTTCTAACCCTGTTACTGCTGTTGTTCTGAAGCAGAGAAAAAGTGCCCTTTTTCATGTCACTCTTGAATGGGAATTTGCTCTTCCTGGAGTTCTGCATATACAAACATCCATGAACAAAGAATGTGGGCCTAACTCCGTGTCCTTAGACACAACCCACAGTTTTTTGGGTAGATATAAGGGAAACAGCCCTATAATATGATTAAACTAAACTATGAATTTTTTCATGTTAAACGTAGATCTAAACTCTTAAAAACAGAGGTAAAGAGTACACTACAGAAAACTGCCTTTGCCTTTCATTTATAAAGTATGTTGTCTTGGATGACCTCTAAGTTTGTTGGCCAAAACACTTTAGACCTCCTTTGGTACATTATATTGTTCTTCCCATTTCAGACAACTGGGTTTAATTTTCAACACATAATTATTCTACACTTCTTTGTGCATTCCCTCTTCATCTCCCCAAAGTAAATGCATTTTGACAGCTACCACCAAGAAATAAAAAATGTTATATTTCATGGTTCATTGGATGCAGTACTGGAAAGTGAATCATTCCCTTCCTGTGTGTTACCATACACTGTATTTTGTTACATGGATAGAAAAAAAAAAAAAAATATATATGTGTATCTAAAACTGTGTGGTTTTTGCCTGATCCTGTATGTCCCTAGGAATCTTCTACGTTTAAAGGCTCTGTCTAGGACATACAGTTGAACATTACTAGATCTGGTCCACAGTGAGTGGTTTTATAGCCCAAGAGCCTCCTTCAGACACAGTCATTTTAAAAACCTGCTTATCCAGGTTTTTATTTGAACACTGTTGTGGCATTTTCAAAGTAACAGATTTGATATTCTTGAACAGTAATTCTTGGGGGCTCAGTCAGAATATGCCCTATTTCTTCTTTTTTACCCCATTTCCTTCCTTTTTTAAATTTTCTATATCCCTTATGTTCTTTACCTCATTCCTGCTGTAAATGGGAATAAAAACTTAATTTTATATCAGCATCTCTTTGACATTCAGGGGTGGAAAAAAACAACTTGGTTATCTATAAATCTGTTCTCAATTTGGAATGCAAGTAGATGTTTAGGTTTATACAGCTGTTGCTGACTCTCAGCATCATGTTAATGAAGTGCTCCCTTTTAATGTCTTCCAAAGTTCCATGAGAGATTTGCATATGCATTTATTGATCTGACACAGCACTGGAATGAACTTGTGTGCTGAGATATTTTTCTGTTCTCTTGAGGATGTTTTTAAACTCTGTTCTGATCTTCTCAAGGATAAAGAATCAGGACAACATGTTTATGTGTGGTTTTCCACTTTCAATATAAGTGCCTTTTCCTCTGTAAGGGCCTTATTTCAATATGAGGGCTCAGGGGAATATATCCTCATCTTTCCCAACATGCCCAAGAATAGTTCACAAGAGAGCCCAAAGGTGTGAATTTATTCTTAACCTATTGGCAGGAAGACCAGTTCACTGACAATCCACAAACTGTGTTTCCAGGAAAATTCCTGTCCTGGAGCAGAACATCCCTCACTGTTCATTAAGGAGCAACATGGCTTTGCATTGGTCATGGTGCAGGGAAGCAAAATCTCTTCCATTTTCTCTTCTTGGTGTTATACTTAGAATGATAATGCTTCAGCTCAATATACACAGTTAAAAAAAATTATTTTAAACGACTGAATCAGTTGTTTCTATCTATGTTTGTAACCTGACTTTAGATGGCTGTAAGATAGTAGCCCATGTGAGCTTCTTTCTTTCATCTTTCCTTTATGCATCCATATCTGGAAAGGATTTTTTCTTCCCTGGGGGAAGATGAAGTACTCACTCTCTTCTCTCACTTTTATCCCATAGGAGAAGTAGCCAAGCAATAGGTATCCCAGCAAAGAGGAAGAACACCATTTATCTGTGAATGAAGTTTGGATGGGTTTACATTACCCTGGAGAGATGTGTTTTTTTCCATTCATCTTGTGTTGTTGAGATCATGGATTCTGACTTGTCTGCTTGCAAAGCAATGGGTCAGATTTAGTCTTGGTCTGCCTTGTCCCATCCCTGTGGAGGGGGTGTTCTGGCTGCTGCCAGGGCAGAGCCTCATACAAGCACTGGAGTTAGCTCCATGCACAGAGCTGCTTGCTTGGGGTGAAGGCAGTGCTGTTAATTTAGAAGTTTAGAAGTGATGATTCATGACTCCTGTAACAAATGCTGAGGCATATGCTTGTCCAACCAAAAAGGCCCTCAGGTGGTGAAGAACATCTGGCAAATCCACAATAAGGAAGAGCCTTGTCCCCCTCATTGCTGCCTTGGGTTAGAGAGCACTGAAATAAAGACTGGAAAGAGGAACTATTGGGCTATGAGAATGAGGAATTAAGGCTGCCTGTGCAGCTTTCTCCTCTGCCCTCTTGTATATGCATTAGTGCTTAGAGCTTGCTTCATTACCTCTTACTAGTTTTCCAACTGGCTATTTAATAGAGGTAAAAAAACCCTTACACAAATATTTAATATATTACAGTCTTGAGGAAATGGATGTTATTGAGCATGCCACGCTGTTAGTGAGAAGTGGAGTAATGTAGCAAGCTGCTCAAAATATTCTATGACTTTTCCCTGCAGTCTTTAGATATAACATAGCTTTATAAGGAACTTTGTGTTTCCATGGTGGTGTAAATACTTCTTAGTGTAAGTAAGAATGGAGTACTTTTACTTCTCCTGCTTACACTGCATACAGCTGACAGAATGAGCCATATTAAGAGTGTTACTTCCTATTTAATACCTCTACTTTATGAGTCAGATTTCCAGAGAGTTTGAGTTAGTGTAATCTCAATGATATGTCAAAGAAACTACTCCAATCTACTGGCCCTATATCTCTAAATATGACTTATTTATACAGCCCAAAGCCCCGTGGAATTTTGCAATTCAAATAATTTCTAAATTAAACTAAAGCACTTGAAAGGAAGATACATGATTAGGATACACTTAAGAACATGTTTCTAGCTGTTAACATTTCCTACTATGTTTTAACAGCTCTATCAAACATTATAATTCATTATGAAATGCTGTAGTCTGACCTAAAATCAGTTTCAAAGTCAGGAAGCTGCTTCTGCAGAGAAGCAAACAAACACTTGGAGAATCAGCCCTAGAGCCTGAGCAAGGCTCAGCTGAGGAAGATGGACAGTGACCATGCTGAGGCTTTGACTGCCCTGGATCTGAAACCATGGGAGTATCAACCTGGCATCCCCCAGAGCTAAGGCTGGTCCTGTTGAGGCACAGCTGCATCTCTGGCTAATGTATCTGCAGATGTTTAAGACTGGGACAATTTGACTTGCTATGAATTAAACTGTAGCTTTATTATAGACAATAGACATCATTGCACTTTTTTATTAATTTGTTTTGAAAAGAATGCCTTTCTAGCTCTGTGCTGAATACAGTGAATGGGTTGGAAAAAAGTGATGATTGTCTAAGATTTATATGCAATGTTTTCTAATCCAAATCTGTTCCTTTAAATGTTCATACTTAATTTTTTCCTCCCCCAAATTCTGAATTAGGCAATCAGAGCGCATAAATTTCCAAATGAAAGCGAACACTGTCCTTTCAGCCTCCTCCAAAACAGTTCTTGGACAAACTCTGAAGGGAAAATGTTATCAATGCTTAAAGCTGCATTGACTCTAAAATGAAGCTTTCCCAGATTTGCTGCTGCAGTCTCACTTTTCTGCAGTGTTTTGTAGGAGGTAATTTCTGTGCTGGTTATGATTTGAAAGGCCTGGCCTGCAACTCAACCTCAATCAAATTGGAACAACATGTCACCAAAGGTCCTGGTCCCATGGTATGTGCTTGGAAATACAACTCCCCAGTGCAGAGAGCTTTCTGGCAAGTCAGTGAAACTAAACTCAATTTCCATGGCTAGAAATTGCTGCAGGAGCATTTCATTGTGCTGCAGTTGCTGTGCTCTGTGTGTTTGTGTGGGGGTGTGGGGGACTTGCTTGTGGGTGTGTGTGTGTCACTGAGATAGGGCAACTCTGAAAGCTGGATTTGTGGACAGAAATGACAAATTTCTGTTAAATTATTGACACAGAAGGAAAAATACTTTTGTCCTTTGAAGTTAACTAAAACCAAATGGGATTGTTTCCTCAAGGGAAAAGTAGGAGTTTAGTTATGATGCATCCCCTCCCAGAAATCTTTCAAATTATACATACTGTACCCTCTGTTTATATAAATATGAATTACATGATTGTGTGTACAGGGTCATTTGTAGTTCAAATGGAAATGCAATGCTGCTAGGCAGAGGCTATGGAGAGATGGAGGGGATTCTCAGATCTGCCATTTAACCCTTTTCAAATATTCGATGGCTTTGAATAGATCTGCAGGAAAGCTTTGGCCTGGCATTACAAGGAGCCATCCTAGTTTTGCTGGTAAATCCAGATTTCTATGCAGCTTTAAATGGAGAGGGGCTGATTGTCTCTCATTTATGTAGGGTGCTCTGATTGTACATTGTTGTGGATGGTGACAACCAACTGTTCATGCTCTGCATTAAATTTGCTTATGTGTTCTCATCCAGCTGTGAAGTTCAAATTTTGTAAGGGATGTTTTCCCACACACAGGATAACAAATTTGTCATATTGACCTAAGGGTTGTTCTTTTCCAATTTGCCAGTGATTTCTTTTTCATTTCAGCTAACTTAATAATAGTTGGTTTAATTGTTGTTAGGCCATAAATAAATTGCCTTCTGAAATACTTGAGTTTTTTCTCTCTCATAAAATTGTATTTCTGTATGTCAGCAGAAAGACATATTTCTGACTGGGTGTCCTTCTATCTTTTAAGCTGAGAGTTTCTCAAATTTAATTTCACCACAGGGCATTCAGTTACATTTTTGCTCTTTTTGATTACATCCTTGGACTTTACTTTCTGCTGTCTTATGTCTTCTTGCAAATTCTCTGAGGAAACTTAGACAAAATCCCAAACTTAGTAGCTCTGGGCAGTCCAAATACGATGCTTATAATGTAGGAACATCATGACTATTGCCTTGTAGACAAAAAGTTTTGCTCCTAATCTGTCGTTTTGTTCCCAATCTGTGTCACGCCATCTGTGTCATGTCCTGTGTCATGTGTTTGTCTACCCTCCTCTCCCCAATTTCATTAGTTTTCCCAGAAGCTTTACAAGCTTTGGGTAGTCTGTGTCTTATCTCAGCTCTAAGAAGGCTTCCTCTGCACAAATCTTTCCATTTAGATGAACTTTTCCACTGCAAATGTGAAGTAATTACCACTGCCCATGTGCGGTGTCACCTAAAGATTTTAAGGATGTATATGCCCTGTCTTTCTGGGACTGAGAGTTAGACTGAAGCCAGAAAAATGCTTGACATTGATCTTAGCAAAGGCAAGGAAGACAAAGCATGCAGCAAGAGCTCCTGAGCCAATTCTTCTGATGACATTTTTGGGGTTTTTTGCAATGTTGGTGGCAAGCAAGGGTAAGACACAATTCACTCTTTTGCTCTGATGGGTGGAGTACCTTCCACTGTGGCTCCTTCAAAGATGTCAGGAGAGCTGTCTATGCCGCCTCACAGTGGAATAAAGGCTGATTGAAGAGCCAAATGCTCCTAAAAACAGTGGCCTGTGCTTTCAGACCTGACATTGGAAAGACTCCTATTTTACCAAAGAAGTTTGGGACAAACCAGCCTGTTACTGACAGGGAATGTTGGGCAAGTGATTTTTACACTGCTTCTGACCTCTTCATTGGTCTAAGTCTCATTATCCATTCTTTATAAATCATTTTGGACAGTATCAAGGGACATGCCTACATTTCCATCAGCAGTGAATTTGCCAGAGGCACATTCATAATGGGCTGTTAATAAAAAGCAATGCAGGTGGATACAGTTTCAGAAAGCAAACTCTTGAATTAGATACACAGGTATCAGTATTGGATTCACAGGTATCAGTATCTATTGACCCAACACTGTATCTCTTCTGGTCTCACCTCAGGTAATGTTAGAGCCAGCCAGGTCAGTAGGCTTTTCCAGTTGAAATGGAAACAGGGCAGTTGTATCATCTGAAATTTGTAGCAGCTCTTCTCATTTGGAGATCACTCTTGGTTTTTGACAGACAAAGCTATGTAACTAATACAGAGGATTTGCTTCTTCAAAGTTAGTTTTCCAGATGCTTTATTCATGTTATCCTAAGAGTTCTAGCCTCAACATACTTCCACTGAGCAAAGTACCTGTGCTGTTTAAAGGTGTGCATGGATCATTGCAATGTCACACTTCTGTTTCTTCCCTCTTAAAAAATATAATTATTAATTTTTCAAGTATTTAGCTGTATGAATGAACAGAGTGTTAGAAATGAGGATAGGAGAAGTGTAAAACTCAGTGGGCTGGCCATGGGGTACAATCATATGGGTTATTTCTCTATTAAATGATCAGTGATTCTTGGTGCTCAACACTGTACATTTATGTCTTATTATTGCAGGGATATTGCAATGTGAAATTGGAGCATAACAGGAGAAATCAAGCCAAGCTGTTAAGTGAGATGATTTCTATCAGTTATTTTTGTCTTTCGTTATGGTAGCAACAGGATTATGGGGCTGGGATATGCAGCCAAAACCATAATGCAGAATAATGCCTAATTATGTGAATACAGTCTGTGCCACCCAGCAGTTTTATATTGTCACCCTATTCTAGCCCTCCTACTTTATATAATGGCACTGAGGTCTTTCTGCAGCTCAATATCCACCCCCCTCTAACACTCCCAGCTCAAGTCCATTGTCTCCACATATTCTTGCTCTCTGAGCTCAGCTGGACTAGACATGGTGGTGCTCAGCTTAAGTCCTCTGAAATCCATTTCTCCCTCTCCCTTTACCATCTCCCTGCAACTCCCTTGTAGCCACCTGATTCCTTCCAGCTGCAGACAGGCAAAACTGGCAAGATTCATTTAATCAGCGAGGAGATATAAGGGAAAACTAAGGTGGGTTGGAAACAGGGTGAAAAATTATGCCTTTTAAAAGTACAATCTGAGCATTTTACAAGCATTTTCACATTTGCACACTAGCTCCCCTAACCTTAACTCTCTCATCTACTTCATTATTTAACTCTTCTTTAATGGAACAGTTTCTTAATGAACCACAGTAGAATAAGTAATTACTTTTGGCTGGGCATTTATCAATGGTAATTTAAATGTTGTTTTGTCCTTTCTCAGATTTGTGCATTAATTAAAAGCTCAGTTTGGTTCTGAAGAGTGAATCAATAGAAAAAGCAGTAAGAAAATCTTCACTTTCTTTCTCAGTTTGCAAGTAAATTTTTTTTTTCTTACTGCTAGTCCATTATACCTTAAACTGGGCTGTGAACAGTTAGAGAGGGTTCTCTCTGCTTACTATATGACAAGCAGTAACAGTCCCTATTTTCCCATTGAGTTACTTTTTCTCCCATACAGGTCTAATTAAATGGGACTGCTGAGTTTTAGTGCATTGGTAGTTGTTTGGGACGTGTCACAGTGCAGCAGCCTCCAATAAGCTAATCAAACTCTACTGATAAAAATGGAAACTGGTCAAACAAAACCCAGGATCAGCATGCAGATTAGTTGCAAACAGAATTGTTGCAAAGGTCAAGTTTGCTGCAAATACTTCAGGTCAGGCACAGGTCTGAGGTCTCAGATGAAATCTTTGCGTCCTCCATTCCATTTTATTTATCCACTGAATTGTGTTTCTGTAAAATTAGATATTTCTTGTGTACTATACCAAAATAGTATATAAATGTATATATATGTATGGGGGTTTAGAACATTCCAATGGCATTCTTCCTCATTAAAAGTTTCCTAAGCATGGGGCTGTTGAAAGAGGCACGTGTGCAGTGCTGGTGGACTGGAAGTATGTTTTCTTCCTGACTGATATGTTTTGGAAAAAAAGAACACTTTGGAGTCCTCTGTGTCATCTCAGTGCACTTTTGAGAAAGTTTCTCTAGAAAAGGCACATGCTAAGTATCTGAAAATGCTCTTAGGCTCACAGCCACTTCTATGTACAAATGCACATACACAGATTTTACATTGGTAAAACCTCTATCTTGCTGTAAATCCCATTCTTAAACTTATCAGTGTCTGGTTTGGACGTAATCTAGGTTTGCAAAACTTAAGATTGCAAACCCATTTGAGAATAAGACCTAAGCCCTCATGATTTGCTATCCTTACTGTTTTTTTTTTTTTTTTTTTTTTTGGTCACCTTTTTAAATTGTCATTTTCTTAAGGTAAGCTTGAAAATTAAGAAACCTTACAATGACTTCTGTTAGTACACTGAAAAGTGCAAAGAGGCTGAATTTGAGTGGACCTTGAGCATGTGCTGGCAATGCTCACAAGGGATTTTGTTGGTATATAGTAATCCAAAATGACTTCTAATCAGTCAGAGCCATCAATAGGGAAACAAAAAAAGAAATAATTTTCAAATGCTGTTATGCTGAATTTGGGAAGGGATGTGAGAAAGGTCTACCATTAGGTCCACTCTGCAGTGGCCAAGATGATCCTGAAAAGGACAAACACATTAAAAGTGACACAAATGAAAATTGGTTATTAAGTGAGTTAAACTCAATTACTTTGAATATAATGCTGAAAGTATCTTTAAGCTTGTAGTTTGAACATCTCAATTTTGAGATAAGAAGTGATTTCAGTAGCTCAATTTCCTGAACTATGGTTTTGGTGGTTTTTTTGGTTTTGTTTTTTTTGGTTGTTGTTGAACTCCAGTGCATCTCTGGTGATACCCACACTCAATTTTCCCTCCTGATCCAGTCCTTCCAGGTCTTGCACTCCTTATGTCTCATTATTCTTCTGCAATTCTTCCCATTTTCTCTACCCTGGAAAAAAATCAAAAGTAAATAATTTACCACAGTGTTACCAAGGCTTGGGAAGGTTCATTGGTGCAGTTGCTGTTAATTTAAATTGATCAACTGTTAATTCAAATTCCTTTAAAGACATGCCTAGCAATTGTAGCCACAACTAAAAAATGTCCTGGAACTAAAACTCTGTCAAGTTTTTTTCTCAGTTGGGCACAGACAATGAAAATAGAAATAAAAATTGTTATATGTGTTTGATGAAAGGTAAGGCACAAAGGATTATGATAGTTTATTCACAAGAGAAATTAAAGGTCATTTGCCATTTTAATATTCCAGCAAAGCAAACCCCTAGTCCCAGTGTTTTCCTTACCACATCCTTGAAGGACAGAGATATGTGGGAAATCCTGTGGAAGCAGAGTGCATGAAAACATATTATTGATGTATTTTTTTTCATTGTCTTTGTGGGAAATTTGGTATGGAAGGTTTGGAGTTTTAAGATTGTGGAATCTCAGGTAGGAATTGCAGAAGCAAAGGCAAGTTTGAGGAACAGGGTGCTGGGAAGAGGCGGGACCCAAGGAGGGGGCAGAAAGTTTCGGTCTCGCAGACTTGTGCAGCAATACTCAGTTCTCTTATTTTGAGCAGTAAAGCCCATGTCATTTTTGGAAGAAATTTGGGATGAGAAATAATTAGCTGTACAACAACTGCTGGAAATTATTTGGGATCTGGGAATTGATGAATCTCTGTCTTTTAATTTCCTGGCTCTCTTCTTTGGAGAGTGGCATTTTCACAGCTCATTGTATATCCTTGAGTTTCCCACTGGGTCACACATCCAGAGCTCACATTGTCTCCCATGGAACCACACTTGCCAGCAAATGGACAGCACTACCTACTAATCGTCAGAGGAGTTCAGAGCTTCTTACCGAACCTGTGTTTATTTGTACCTCAATGATCATTTACCAGGAAATTTCATAGAGTCTACACCATGCTGAGATGCCTTAAGAAAGCAAAAAAAAAAAAATTGCCTGAGAGCAAGAAGGGGAGAACTGTAGTCTGTCTCCTATGGAAATTGCTCCCTTGACATTTGGGAAGTCCTTTGGTGGCTGGGGAAGTTTACCTTAGTTGTTACTATTGTTTGCTTAGTATATCTTAGCTGACTTTTCTTAAATTCACATATGATTTGAACAAAAAAAACCCCACATTTTCTGGTGCTGGATTGCTCTAACTGTACTTCATAGAACAGAGTGTTGTAGGCTCTGCCTTACACAGCCAAAGATTTTAATGATGACAGTGTAATATAATAACCACACAGGCCTCTGTGTAAAGGAAGTAGTTGATCAAGGAGGTATTTAATTATTCAATTGTTGGCAGTCTAGTCTGTTCTAATACTTTCTTGGATCTGAGTTATGGTCAGATATTGAAGATGATGATGACTGTAGGATGCCTGGGAATACAAAGCACTTTCACCACACTGGCTTCAATGTTGTCATGTTATAATGATTACAGTTTATTAATTGTCACTAACCTGCTCAAATATTTGAGAACAAAGTGGTGTGGTTATATAAAACTTTGTGCAAGAAAATGCAACTCTCAAGATCACTTTTAAGCACTGCTGTTGTCATCTGCAGTTCCCTTTGATCCCAACCACATATCTGCGTAGTAGCTCTGAGGATCTGTGAGCCATTTCTCTTTCTCCCTGCTTGGGTTGCAGCTGCTCATCAGAACACTTCAGGACATCTCTTTGAAGAAACATGGTGGTGACAGTGGCTGATCAAACCCCAAATGCTCAAAAATCTTTGGCGGCAGGAGGAAATCCATATGTCAGAATCCTGTAACATCTTGAATCTGTTATTGGAGGAAAAAGAGGCTAATGTTTAGGGAACTGTTTGGAAACCAGAAAACCAGGATTCAGCTCTCATTTTCCCATCTAACCATAGAATAGATGTTTCATTCTTCTTGTTCCTTAGTTCTCTGGGTGAAAATAGATCTCTTTTTTTCCTGCAGAGACCCGTAAGAATGACTTCATTAAGTGCTGGAACATCTGAGTGCTCTGACAATGGTTGGAGTTCAGATGGGTGCAGTTGAAGGCCTAAAGGGGTTATCCTCTGGTGTGGGAGTGATTCATCACCAAATGATATTATGCTGGACAGAGGTGTAGCTGTGTGCTTACTGTTTGCAGCTCCTGGGAACTTTGATGTCAGAGCAAAGATCACAGTCATTTAGCAAATCACAGAGTAGCTGTATGGAACATCATGTTGGCCCTTTGGAATAATTCCCAACAACACCATCATCTCATCTAATTCTCATACAGCTCCAACCTGGACAGTTTTTTGTGGAAAGGCAAGTCTTACTGCATGGATTACAGAGACTTATAGCAGGTCTCTGTATTTTCCTTCTGACAGTTTCACAGAGCCAGCAGTTTGGAGAGGATGTGAGCTGGAAACTCCCAGTCTATAGCACTGATCCCATATTTTACTAATTTACAGCTTCTGTAAAATTTTGTTGATGGCATCAAGTCTACAAAAGATATATTGCAGGGCATAATATAGATCAATGATAAATACTTGTGAAAGTCTGTGAAGGGCTTTGTCTGAGTTTAGAAATCCAGTCTTAGTTCATACGACAGACAAATTACATGGAAATGAGTATCAGATATCACTGGTGGGAGTAAAACACAGAGGTCAACGCTGCTTTTCAGAGTTATTTCTATAACGTGAGCCTGCAATTGACATTATACATAGCTTTTTGCCTCTTCAAATGTAAAACTGAAGGGCAAATACTAAAAAAGCTTCCTAATGATAGTGCTCAATTGAGCAGAGCATTTCTGACAGTAATGTAATTCCAAGAAAATGTCTGTAGTATATGTATGCATTTGTTCTTGGAAAGGGCTCCTCCAATTGCTGGTGGCACTGTCTGACTGCCCAAATGAAGTGATCCCCCAGGAGCTTTGGATCTCAGTCCAGGCAGCCAGCCTGGAGTCAGCACCTTGCCAAGCACTGCTCCACACAGCCAGGCTCACTGCTGGATGACCTGCATGGGGAAATAAATGGGTTTCATGTGAACATTTTGACAATGCCACCTTTAAGGATGCTCTAGGCTATGCAAAAACATTGATATACATGATAAAAATAACTTGCCATTTCTATTTTTAGGGAGAGTGTGCTGGTTTTGTGTGTGATAAAGATTTTTTCACAGTAATTAGCATGGAGCTGTGTTTTGAGTATGTGCAGGAAACAGTGTCAGTAAGACAGAGATGTTTCTCATTATTGCTGAGTTGTGCTTGTACAAAGACAAGACCTTTTCTGCTTTTCAACCCCACCCTGTCAAGAAGTAGGCTGGGGATGCACAAGAAGTTTTGGAGTAACAGATCTAGGACAACTGACCCCAGCTGACCAAAGGGGTCTCCTGGACCACGTGGCATTGTGCTCAGCATATAGAAGCCCAGGGAAGGAGAATGAAGGGGGAATATTTGGAGTTACAGAATTTGTCTTCCCAAGTGACTGTTACCCATGATGAAGCCATGCTTTTTTGGAGATGACTGAACACCCACCTGAAAACAAGAAGTAGCTGATAATTCCTTGTTTTTCTTTGCTTGTTAAATTGTGTTCATCTCAACCCACAAGTTTTCTCACTTTTACCCTCCCGATTCTCTTCCCCATCCTACCAGGGCAGTGTGAGTGAGTGGCTGTGGGGCTGGGTTTCTGGCTGGGGATAAACCATGAGAAAGGGATTGCATTCTTGTCTGCAGAGCCCAGCCTCAGAGGGCCCTGAATCCAAAAGTGAGGCCTCTTGGCCCTTTTGTCATGCAAACAGTAATTTATACATCTGGCACACTGCAAAGAGAGAACATCCAACATCTGTCACATTCCATTATCTTGCTTTGATGCTATTAGGCTATTATTAGTATTTAAACTAAATATATCTTCCCACAGGCTGCTGACCATAATACCTCATTCGAATACCCATTCCTTTTATTGCCAGAAACTGTTCTGAACATCACATAAATGAAACTGGAACATCACTTGGTGGACTGTTATCATATTTTATTGCTTCATTTTATTTTACATGGGAGGAAACAAAACTCACCGAGTGTTGTCGTATGGTTTGAAGAAGATTAAATGGGTTTCCCTATCATTTTGGGTGAGGGAAGTGAACAGAGGCTTCTCTAATGGAGATCAGATGCAGGCATTTGGTTCCACACTAACAAGGGCCCATATGCTGTCACTGGTGTATCAGTTTTGTCTTGGGGCTTCAAGACTCTGGAATGACTGGTTATTTTTTTTTTAAACTGTCGTTTATAATTAATTATCTGACTCCTCTATCTCTTCAAAGCCGAGTGAAATAAAGACGTCGTAAGAGAATAGAATTACTCTAAGCCAGAAGTTAGCTTAGAAATGTTTCCTTCCCAAGCCAAATGCTGCATTTCTACTGGGAGCTCTGCTCAGCAGTTTGCAAATAACTGCCCCAAACCTCAGGTAGCATTTTGAAATGAATAGTGTTTTTAATTCACATCAGCACAAAATGTCGCTGCTTGCCCAGGGCCAAGAGCAGTGCACTTCCCAGGGCTGCCATGAAGGATGCTCAGGAAGCATCCAGCCTGCATCCCAGGCAACTCACACTACATCTGTTCCCATACATTAAGCAGCGACTGCTTATGCTGCTGGGTCCTGGCACAGGTTTGTCCTTGTGGTCTCGGGCGTTATTCCAGCTTGGGCCAGGCAGTGCCATCTCAAGTGGCTCCCATGGAGGGCAGGTGTTGGGCCTGACCAGAGGCAGTCCTGGGAAGTAAGGGAGGAGTGCTGTGGTCATGAGCCTCCCCTCTCTGGTGGGAGGGCAGCCTCAGAGAGCAGTCCCAACAACATTTAATTTCAGAACAGAGTGAGAGTCCTGCAGGCATTGGTGTGCTTTCAGAGGCTGTCCCACCACCCCTGCTCAGTGAGATAGGGGCTGGTCACAGTGCTCCATCCATCTAGAAAGTCTGAGCAGAGCACCACGTCAATACAACCCTGCAGCTTCTGGTGTCTGACCTCTGGCATCCTAAACACTGGAGGTACTGAGTTTTAAGCTAATCATATCTTCTCATTGACATTATTTATTCATTGTTTTACATTATTTATTATAGTACTGTACTTGTCAAATATGAAAACAGCAACAATACATTAGGGGCTACTCTTTCCACCCAGTGTGAGTCATCCTCTTACATAGGAACAAAGACCTGTGTGGACCTGGAACAGATCAGCTGCCCAAGTCCCTTCTGTATGGCTTGCAGGGGCTGAGTCTGGCAAGGGAAGGTTTTGCCTGCTTTTCAGTGCCCGTGAGCCTGTGCCCACAGCCACGCTGACCTGTGTGGATGTGCTGGCTCCAGGGAGCATCCATGCTGCCCAATGACACCAGGTGGCCATGTCCCAACTGGTTTTTCCTACCCTGAGAAGCAGCCATGGCTTCTCAGCCTGCATCCCTTGGGGACCCAGCAAGGTCTGGGCTGCTGACATCCTGCAGCAGGGATAGAGACTCCAGAGCTTGTGTGCAAGCTGGCTGAGACAGAAAATTTGAGCTCTTCTTTGGGCCAACAGTGCAACAAAGACAAGCCCTGCATTACAGGCGTGCTGTTGCTCTGGAAACTTGAAGCCTCTCAAAAGCAATGCAATTACTAGCTGCTTATCACTTCTGCCTCACCAAGGAGGAAATTTATTAATTTAGAGAACATTAAGGACACAGAAAAATTGGTTTTTTGTTCTCTTTTACAAGGCTTCCTTCGAATATTGTCCAAAGAAACCACATCTCCTTCTCTGTGGTTTCTGCCTACCTCCAGAAGGCACATGTACAAAATCTCTTTTATCAGCCTCTAAACATTTTCTGTAGAAAGAAAAAAGATGATTCTTTTTTCTGAGTTACCTCATCTTGAGCTGGCATGGAAACTTGTTTAGTGCACAATGGCAGCTGCATCTTTTAAGCTAAAATTGCTATATGGCTGCTGCTTACCTCAGCTCTTTGCCTGACTTGTTAACAAAACGATTATTGCAATGTGCATCTCTTAAATTTAAATGTTAAATTGTGTTTGGGAAGAATTCATTCTCTCTTTCTTCTCAGCTGAAGCAGTTCCCTTAAGGAACTAATCCATAAGGCTATTACCTGTCACAGTAAGTACAGGTAATGAAAAATATTCTCTTTGGGGTATGAGGGAGTACTTAAAAGAAAAGTGTATGAAACAAAAGGCTCAGCTATAAGACAACAGGGGTTTAAAAGTTTTTTTTAAGCTGCTACAGTTCTTGATGTCTAAAAATGCCTTTGTAGACTTGCTGCCCTGTGCAGTGTCTTCTGGGACCCTGCTTTTTCCTAAAATACCATGTTTGATTTGGCAGTGTATGAGGTGCCTTTTAAAGCAAAAGTGAATGAAAGCTAGTGGTGTCTACTGAATGTTAGTAAGTGGCAAAGAACTGTAGGAAATGTGCTTTATTCCCCAGAGCTTGAGGAGACCACAAGGCAGAAAAGCCCTTGGTGGCAGCTCTGTTGCAAGAAGGGGTAATGGTGGCAGTGGGGAAGCCTTGGAGATGGCTGAGGATGGGAAAAGGCACCAAGCTGCCTGTCAGGCTTCCTGCAGCTGCCCCACCCAGGAAGGAGATGTCCAGGGTGGGATGGCTTTCTGGTACAAAACAGCGACTGAGCCCAAAGTAGTTGGGAACAGTCTCTACATTTATTTTTGGAGGACCTTTAGGACCCTTTGTCTTTGAAAACTTGCCCCTGTGTGCAAATAGATAAGGGAAAGGCAGTCTGAGTACAGTGGACTTTACAATAGGATACTGCTGGGAATGGCATTTGTATTTTCAAACTTTAATAATCTGGCAGTCCCCACTGTGGCCCCATGCTACTTGGGTCTATCCCAATTTTATTGAAAAGTGTCGTTGAAAAGACATATTTTGAACACTGTAAGAGCGGACCTCATTGGAGTTACTTTAAATAAGATTTCAGAACCTTTCTTTTTTTTCTCTCCAGGATATTTTCCAGCCCCATTCTGTAGTGTTTGGGAGCAATTTTAACAGCTGTTCCTTCCTTAACCATTGTCATTGGTCTTGGTTTTCTGTTTGTTTTTTTTTTTTTTCTTTTTTGACCCAAGGCAGAAGGTGATGGCCAGGCCCTTACATCTCCAATATTTTTTCTGTTGTCTGTATAGAAATGTGCACCTCTGCAGGTGAGACAGCTCAGGTGTTCAGCCCTAGAAAGCAATTGTAGGTGCCTCTCTGCAACACCAGCCACAGAGGGATGTGTGTGCTCAAAGCTGGCAGCAGGACAAGGCAGAGGTGGAAGGGAATTGTTCCAGCAAAGTACACTGCCCTATCCTCCTCTGTTGACAGGGAGCTGGATAGCCAGGGGGATGAACAGCGAGTACCTAAGCACCATGATGTGGGAAATACATCTGGATCCTTTCCTTACCACCTTGAGGTAGAGATTATGCACTGATTCTAGTAACTGGCTAATGCAGAGTGCTGCAAAGTGCCACTTGCTGAAACCAGAGTCTTACAGCTCATTCTCCTGTTATGAGCTAACACCACTGGTGTTCATTTTTTCTAATCAGTATGCCAGAGAACGCTCATGGAGGGACACTGGCTGATAGCTCACCATCTGACACCAGCAGAGGATGGAGTGAGGGCCTCTCCTCCTCTTGTCACCTCTTTTTGCAGCATTCAGGTTCTTGCAGCCAGGTACCTCTCTAGTTTTCATTGTTCATAAGAAATGCAGTTTTCTCTGACATACCACTAATGAAAAATGAAAATAAATGCAAATACCATGAAAATACCCAGAAAAATTATATCAATAATGCAATATATTAATATCTACTTAATTGCTGCAATTTCAGGTCAGATTCCCTTGATACTGTTAACTTCAAGTAAAATTTAAGGCACAATTGTTCATACACAAGTACATCCTTGGTAGGGTGAAGATGGAGGCCAGTATTGGAACAGAGTTGGAATTGTTTGTGAACCCCACACTGGGACTTATTTCACTTTTAACTGTTTGCTTTTGCAGGGATAGCAGTCCAGTTGTGTTATTGAATTGATATTAATAACCATTTTTTAAAGCGTTCTGATCTGGGAAATTACCATTGCATATTTTTAGATCAGATTTCTGAGTAAAGAGAGTAGTGGTTTGCTATGTGCAAATAAGATGATGTTACTATTTTTCAACTGCCTCTACTTGCAGTGGAGAAAGTTCGTTCAGCAAGCAAAAAGAAAAAATTGAGCCTTCATAGCAAATGCTGTTTTTAGCCTGCTCCAATCTTTGAACTAAGGTTATACTCAACCACTCTTTCTCATTGCACAAGCAGACTTTGGAAACCGACACACTAAAATTAGGAGGCATGTTTGCATTTTCAACCTCTCCAAGTGCAGTGCTGCAAATAGTTCATTCCAGCTATGTCATTACTGTACAACATAGGGTTTGGGGTTTTTTTTTAGAAAGCAAATGTCATTACTTACATCTCTTCCACATTACTTAAAAAAACCCACCCACTTTGTTTGGCAAAATGAGTGTGGGGACCGAAGTTGCCCTTACTGCAGTGTCCTTGCTGACCCCATGAGCATAGGAGCCTGTGCTTGTCACAGGCACTTGGTAGCCAGAGGTTCATCTGGGGCAAAGTTGTGTCTTTTCTCTGCTCAGGAGATGGAGAAGGGATGACTAGAATAGTAAGTTCTCCACTCTATTCAACAGTATTTTATTAATCCTGAAAAAAATTTAACTTAATGTGTATCATTCTGCTCGTGTTGTGTAATCCCAGTAGCTGGGACAATTGATGAAGATTTTGCATAGTTCTCCTCATGAGTACAGATGAGGTAGTGTATTTTAAGGCATTGTTATGAAAACTCTATTTTTTTGTTAGTTTGTTCTAGGTTTTTTGTTTGTTTGTTTTGTTGTTTGGTTCTTTTCATTCTGAAGGATTCCAACTAAAGTGAATTACCTCTTTACTCCTTCAGTGCTTCATGTGCCTTGAACTGCTCCTCACAACTTTTGCATAAAACAATGAGGAAACTTAAATAAGTTAAGGAAAGATTTGATAAAAGTAGACAACTGAAAATCCAGTAAATCCTCTCTGACTAGAAACAGGTAGCCCAGCTTTTAATTGCATATAATCTAAACACTGTCACTATCAGAAGAAACTAACAGCTGTAGCTAATCCATGCTGGCCCCATGCCACACCTTGGGATGGGTATTCTGTGGAGTACAGGCTCTGTTCATGGTCACGTATAAACGACTTTCTTCATGAAGCACTGACCATGTGTGGGACTGAATATAGACTAAAGTTTGGCTTAAGGACAGAAAATTACATAAGGATTTGTCTGGGGGAGGGAGGAGACCTTTTTGTATTATATAGAGGGGGTGTTGCTTGTTTTGGTTGGGGGTAGTTGGTTTCTTTTGTTGGTTTCGTTTATTTTGGTTTGATTTTGGTTTTATTTGTTTGTTTGAGAGACAAAGAAATGTTTTATTGCTGACTTGCCAACGAGGGAAACTTCGAGGAACAGACCCGAGTTTCTCCACTTTGCCGCCAGATGTCCGTCATGAGCAGGGAAAGCTGGTGACTTGCACGATACCAAAAAACCTGGACTCGCAGCATTTTTGAAGATCTGACAGCGAAAACTCGAATGAAATTATGTGTTACCATACAGTTTTGGACGGCAGGTATGCTGCAAAGGCTTTTTGGCTGCGAAAAATCCAAAGTCCTGCCGGTAACTCTAAAATCTATGTTTAACTCTTAAAACGTGTGTGTCTCAGCCTGCAGCAGTTGTAGAATACGGAGCCTGTGCTCTCCTTCGGAGAATTAGGTATGCAGCTCTCATCCAAAGTCCTAAAATCCTTTTGGGAAGCTTGCCCTTTCAGATGGCAAAAAATCTGAGAGAGTCACTGCATGTGACCTCTGGAAGGAGACCTAGTCCTTTTCAGCGTCATTGAGCTGCTGAGTGATGCTGTAGCTTTCATAGGTCTGATAGCATTAACTGAATCCCTCAGTAAAGCATTCACATCCACAAGCAGAGGCATTTCCAGGCATAAGCAGTGCACAACTCTAGAAAGCACTACTGGAAAAAAAGTTGGAACACTTAAACTTAATAAGGTACAATAATTTCTTAAGGAGGGCATTACCTCTCCTTAAGCACACGAGGGAAGTACCTCGTGTACTTCCCACCTACACGAGGGAATTTACCTCCAGTAACTTAAAAGGGAAGGTTTGCTGTGTGTCCCTGTCCTCAGACTTCTTTAAACTCAGGTGCCCAAATGCTTCCAACTGTTATAACAGCTGCTGTTTATTGCAGTAACCACTATTTCAGATTAAAACCATAAAGGTTTGATACATGTTTGAGAATCAGAAGAGCAGAAACACCCAAGAGCTGCTCCAGAATTTGGCACTGTCTGTTGCTAAATGTGCACCATCTCTTCCTATCTTTGAGAGAAGCAGGGGACACTTCGGATGGAAGGGTTCATTCTTCAGCAATAACCGTGTAATGGGACATTTCCCTCTCTCATTGTCAAAACAGGAAGCCGAGGCTACAAAGCTCTTCTGGACACCGCGACAGGAGCTACGCCCAAACGAGCTCAGGGACTGGGAAGTGAATGTCTGTGGGAAATGGCTGTTCTCCTCCCCCACCACCTGCGGGAAAAGTACCTGCCTAGGAAACGTCCCTCACTCACCTAAGGGCTCCTGCACTTCCTCCCAACCTCCAGACACCCTTCCTAAGGGGTTGCAAAATGTCCTGCATCCCTCTCAGTTCACGAAGGAGACAGCTTGTGCACCGAGCTCTCTCCTGGGAACCTGGGTTTTCCCAGCAGGATCCCACACTGCCTTACAGGAAGGAAAGGTGTGTTGCTCACCACCTCTCTGGGAGTGAGCCCTAGTCTCATCTAATTAAAAAAAAAAAAAAAAAAAAAAAGCAGCCCCACTGCTCTATGTTGAGAAAAGTGAATAAATGAACCAGCAGTACAAAAATTTCCCTGGGCATTGCCTTCTTGAGTCCTTCCTGGGAAACACAGACCTCTTTCATGAAGGTAGTGGGATCCACTACACCAAAAGGAACCTGTTGGGTCTGTGCTGTCCCATGCAACCCCATTTTCAAATTCTGAGTATCTTCACAATCTGGGAAAAAAAAAAAAAGACAGTTGCAAAAGCAACTTGTACTCCTCCCTCCCACCCCCACGACTGTATGCTCAAATCTCCTAATTAATACCCTTTTTCCTATCAAAACAAGTTTTTAAATATCCAGCATTACAGTATTCCTTGACTGGTGCAGTTAAAGCACACATCTGTAACCTTGCTTTCAGAGACGTGAAGGCTCAGTGTAACCTCCACTTCTGAAAATACTGTATTCTGCCTTGAATATTCTCAGCTGTGTCTCTGGGAAGCTGAATATGAGCTTATTGCCAGATTCTGATTCTAATGAAGTTAATGGAAATTTTGCCAGTGACTTCAAATGGTCCAGATATTATTCTCAGGCCAACTCCTATGAAATTATCCCAGTTCAAACCTAGAGCAATTGCACTGATTTCAGTGAGACTAGACTGGCTTTACTCATCCAGTCTGAGGAAGATCCATGAAGTCAGAAATCAGGGTATGGAAGAGCTGCCTCTCACTCAACCAAACTGCTGTTATTGGAGTGTTGGATGGTGTTTGGGTTTTGGTGTTTTTTGGTTTTTTTCACTCTTTGATGAAAGTGATGAAATCAGAGCTGCAGCATTACTGTAGGAGGGGGTATGTTAATTTCTGGTAGCATAGCCTGCTCCACAGGATGCAGACTGATACTCCATCAATCAGGGCTGGCGTGGGGTACCTGGGTAGTCTCAGCCATGTACCACAGTTTCACGTTCAGTTCTCCAAGATACTCCAGGGGAAAAAAAAAAAAAAAAAATCTGTGGAGTATGTCGTAACCTGCTAAAATAAACCGTAACGCTTATTCACATTTAGAAAACTCCACCTATTTTCAGGACAAATAGCCAACACCCGCTGGGGGCAGGAAGGGTGGCCGAAACCCTTCCTTTAACAAGAAACAAGCCGGCAGAGTCTAGCGGCAGAGGCGGCAGGAGCCGCAGCTCGGCGGAGCGCCGCTCCAGCGCAGCGAGCCCGCGACACCCGACGGGGCCGGCGCTTCTCAACCTGCTGCTGCTGCTGCTGCTCCGCCGCCCCCGCCCCGCCCGTCCGCCCCCGCGGGGCCGCGCTACCTGGGCCCGCTCCCCGCCCCGGAGGAGCGGCCGCCCGCCCCGCCGAGAGGCGGGCGCGCTGCTGATTTGCCTTCGCTGGCAGCAGCCGCGCTCCGGCCAGCCCGCGGGGACCGGGGCTGCAGCCGCAGGAGCCGCTCGCTCGCCCTCTGCCTCCCTTGCTCCCTAGCAGCGAGAAAAGTTTTGCGGCTCTTCACCCTGCTCCTTCTCCCTCCGTCCGCAGCCCCCGCGGCCCGGCGCGGATCCCCCGGGCAGGGGCATGGCGCGCTGAGCGGCCGCAGCGGGCCGGGGGCGGCCCCGCCGCACCTGAGCGGCGTTGGGCGCGGGGGGCTCCGCAGCGCGCTGCCCCGCGGGCGGCCATGCGCGGCGGCGAGCGCTGAGCCCCCCCGGCCTGGCCGCCCCCCGCCGGCCCGGGCCGAACCCGCCGCGGGGGGGCAGGGCTGGAGGGCGGCGGGCAGCCCGCGGGGACAGCGCGGAGCGGGGACGTCGCCTGCCTGCGCCCGGCCGAGCGCCATGCCGCGCCGGCTGGCCTGGCTGTGCTGCTGCTGGGCGCTGCTGAGCGGCGCCTGCCGCCCCGCCGAGCCCGCGCTGCCCGCCGAGGGTGGGGAGCCGCCGCCGCCCGCCGCCGCCGGCTCGGGCTTCCTCTACCGGCGGCTGAAGTCGCACGAGAAGCGGGAGATGCAGCGGGAGATCCTTTCGGTGCTGGGGCTGCCCCACCGGCCCCGGCCGCTGCCGCGGGAGCCGCCGGCCCCGCCGCCGGGACGGCTGAGAGCGGCACCGCGCTTCATGCTGGACCTCTACCACTCCCTGGCCGAGGGCGCGGAGGGCAGCGCGGGCGCGGAGAGCGGGGGCCGCCCGCCGACCCCTGCCCCGCCGCTGCCCAGCCCGCAGGACAGCGCCTTCCTCAACGACGCCGACATGGTCATGAGCTTCGTCAACCTGGGTGAGTGAGGGAAGGAGGGAGTCCTGGGATGCGCGGAGCCCACCCAGCCACTCGCCCGTCCGTCTGTCCGCCCCGCGGACATCCCTGGTCCGGGCAGGGGGGACGCGCGGCCGCTCCCCGGTGGGGTGCCACGGGGTCGGGGCTTTCCCGGCTGGGACCCACCAGGGGACTGCGCGGGTTTCGGCCAGGAGGGCAGCTCACTTTGGGGAAGGGCAAAACCTCTCGCAAGCAGTCAAAAAAGAATGTACCCCAGCATGCAAAACCTTGGGGGGAGGGACTGAGAGGAAGGAAGAAAAAAAAGAATAATTTTTTGTTTTAGTAGTCCTTGTTCTGATGGTAGCCTGTAGTAGTTCAGAATTAAGCACACCTTCTGCTGCTTCTTGGGTAGCAGAGCTGGAGTCATGCCGGAGTACAGGTTGCACTTACTCTATGCAAGGTCCAGCAGCACAGACATGCCGGACTGAAGACTCTGGGCTTGAACAAAGCATAGCCACACTACTTCATAGTGTCCTCATCTTCTCATTTTTAAATATTTTTTGTTTGTTTTTATTTTTAGGGGTCAGAGCTAGTGTGGTGGTGAATATGTGTACTACTCTGTGTAGGTTATTCTGGTGATTGAGCACAGGAACGCAAAAAAAGTCTGTGTCATGTGGAAATCTTAAATTAAGTTTTGTTAGACGTCAACCTGCTCTTCAAACAAATCATCCTGTCAGCGATGTGAAGGGCTCTGAGGCAGGCATTGCAGTGGGAAAATCATTAAGTTTTTTACTTAGAGGAGCTCTTAGTACTATGCAATTGTAAGGAAACAGTGTAATTAGATTCAGCCTAATGTGGAGAATGAAAATATTTCAGTTGGCAAATAACAGTTCCTTTTTTTAGGGAATTCCTGTGAAGCTCAAGTGTCTTAGCCAGTCAGCTGAAGACTTTGCCTTTTTACTTGTGCTGCCAGAGCTGTGTGCCAGAACTACAACAGCTTGTCTTGTTTAAAAAAAAAAACAAAAACAAACCAAACTGAATTTGTTGTATGTTTACTCGTTTAGAGCAGTGCTATGTCACTGCAGCAGGAAATTTCTCGGAGCTCTCAGTGCTGGTACAGGTGTTCAATAGCTTTGTGCCATGTTCTGTTCATCTAGAACAAGAGCTGATTAATTTTTGTACCTGATGGAAATCACGTGGTAAGTCAGAAGAGTTGCAAATAGTTGTTAAAGGATTTGTTTGCATTGAAACTGAGGCAGCCACAACTCGTAAGGGTACAGTTGAGCTGCCGTAGGTGCTCAGACCTTCCAGGAGCCTGGAGCCCTGGTGTCTCCTTGTACTGCAGGTGTGTAGCTGTCAGGGTCTCATCTGCCTTGTTTTAAGTCAGCTCAGGGAGGTTTAGGTGGTGTTGCCATCTCAGAGCTCAGATATATTGAGACATCCTGAAATTGTCCATCGATGAAACTGGCATGGTCTGTGGTCTCAGCTCAGAAGCTGAGATCTGGGAAATACTGTACAGGCTTTAAATCCAAAGGGCACCTGTTTTTCTTCCCTCCCAGCCTCCCCAAACCTCTCTGTCCTTTGAATACACAGAGCTGCTGTCCCTGTTATTTGCCTTGTGGACTTTCAGGACCTATACTTAGAGCTGTGAGTTTAAGAAGTGTGGTGCTGACTGTAGTTGTCTATAAGCAACCCCCATGTCACATTGCACTTGAGGGATGGGAAACAAGGTGCCTGCGAGGGGCCAGGTAGTTTCCTAAAGACCTGAATTCAGGGATAAGTGTGAGCATGTGGTGTTTAAGAAGGTAATTAGCTGTTTGTAAAGCACCAGGACAATATTATTAGATGGTATAATCTGAAAGTATGTGTTTCTTTTGAAATCAACCCCTTCCACTCATATGATTCAAATCAGTTCTGAGAATTTGGATCTAGACCCTTCTGTAACAACAACGAAAATTATTCATGTAATGTAGTAAAATAGTGCAATTGAAATGCTAGTTATGTGTCTCAGGAAGCATGAATCAACTGTAGAAATTTCTCATCAACTTCCAAATCCCAAGTCATAAACCATAATGTCATTTAACGTGATTGTTTGTTACCAGAGTGCTGACAAATCGATGGGCTGGGACTGAACAGCTGTTTGGCTGTTTTCTGTGGCTTCTCTGACATACCAGGGATTTTTTGGGGTCTTTCACCTGTGTATTGACATTTTCTTTTCCATTTAACGGTAATTCAGATCGCAAAACTAGAGGAAGCCTAAGGTTATATTCCAATATAGAAACAAAAGATTTGATGGGAGAAAGCCACCTTGTAATCTGTCAAAGCAGCTTATTAGATGAAGCATTAAATGCAGCAAAAGATGGTGGGTTCACAGCAGAAAGGGAAGAATTCTTGATTTCAAGCACACTGACTAATCCAATGAAGTACATGTCAAACAACCCTGAAAACTCACAGCTGGAGTCTGCTTATAAGTGGACACTGCCAGAATTATTTTAGTTGGGGCTTTCTGCATGTGGCCATATATACAGTTACTTCTGTTCAGTTAAAACTGACTTCTGAAGAACTTTATGTTCAATCTTAAAGACTTCCCATTCCATTATTGAAGAGGCAACTACTAAAGAGATGTGAGGGGCCCTTGCTGTTCTCTCAGGGTGAGGAGTGTATGGTATCACCTGGATATGCAGGTGAATGTGGCTGTGTGAGTGTCAAGTCAGTGTGGGTGACCTGCCTGCAGGTGCTGATGCTGCTTCTGCTGCAGCTCAGAGCCAGACAAAAGTTTGATGCATCTTGTTGTGCTGGAAAGCCATCATCTAGGTCAGCTGTGCAGAGGAGCTCTACTTTGTCATGAAAGTTTGCAGGTGTTGATGTGCTTATAAAAGTGCATTTAATTTTTCCAGCCCTGTAGCCCAAAAAGAGTCACTAGCTTGTAGTCATTGCTGATTTTAAACATGCAGGGCTCCAGCCCTTCCTGACCAACCTACATCCTTCAGTCTGGGGACACAGCAGATGTGTTTTCTCTCTGAGGAAGGCTGTGTTTCCATATGTGCTTGGGGTGTGAGTCCTCTGTGCAAAGGTCTTGCAAAGCTGAGGGACTTTGGTGAGGTCTTGGATTATTCAGGCAGTGCAGGCTTGTCCCAGCCTCAAAGGTGATAGTGTTCTTGGAGATAGTTTCTATTTTGTTTTGGTTTTTTTTTTTTTTAAAGTGAAACAGGAAGGTCACAGAAGTGTGGAGGTTCTTCACACACTGGGAGTTGCTGTCTTACAGGGAGGACAAGAAATATCAGTCTTTGAAATGGGGAATCTGGGATTTATCTTGCTTACCTGGTGGTGTCTGTATTGTGGTGTGGGCAATGATTCCCAGAGTGACTGATTATAGGGGAGCTTAGTATGTCCAGGGTTTCTAGGAGACGCTTAGCACTTAGTTTTATGAAAAAAACTGCACCTGGACAGCCGTATCAGGGAGGAGAAATATTTTTTTGTTCCCATTATAAGCAAAATCACATGAAATATAAACCAGTTCAGATAATTCAGATAATAAATTTAATCTATCAGGTTACATACCAAAACATAATTTGACAGAAAACATAACCTGACCTTGGTAAATCTAGTCCTTTTTCGGCAAGATGATCCTAGAAGTGTCTGTTTTGGGTGTTTTCATTAGGATGAAGCATCTGACAAGTGCCTGTTTCTTTTCATTTCACACATAGGAAGTCTGGATAGCCAGCACAGATGGAAATATCTGCATGGATTCACTGAAGAAGCAGGGTACCAAATTCCTGTGCTGTGGAAATGGCTGTAGAGCAGGGCTGTGGGGCTGGGGTGGGGGAATGCATTGTGGGCCAGCAGTTGTCTTTGTGAAACTGTTCAGCTCTTCTTGTAGGAACAGCCTTGATATAAATATGTGGCATGTCTTGACACGGTAGTGTTGGGAGAATAACATCTATTAATGTTTCCTATCTGGAAAATGTACCTTCCTCATGGCACGAGATAAGGTTATCTCCTCTTGGCAGAACAGCCCAGGCTTGGTATGGAGATACTTCTTGAGGCAGTGATGCTGGATTGACAGCTTGACCCCAGTGTTCTCAGGCACATCAGTGCTGATGTGAAGGAGATCTGTGCTGCATCCTCTGTTTCACCAGCTGGTGTCTTCAGAGTAGTGCATGCTGTGTGAAGCAGCAGAAAACAAGGCTCTCAAAGACTTTGCTACTTTAATGACATCCAGAATTATTTGTGTATCATGAAGAGTGCTGTGAAGCAATCCTGTGTTAGAACATGGTCTTCACCCATGTCTTCCTATCCTGGCATCCACACTGAGAGGAAAAAAGCCATGCACTTCCTACAATCAAACCTAAGGAATTCAGTGGCAGTCTGAGTTTCTGCTGTGACCCAAATCTGGGGCTGTTGATAGATGTGCAGGAAAAGTCTGAACCCATCAAACCTGCCAGAGATAAGGATCATAAAAAGTGTGCTTTGGGGTGTGGTACCTGGTTATTCAGCATTGTGGCTTTTTTTTTGTAGCAGACTAGCAGCACTGATTCACTGTGTGACTACTTTTGGAGAGAGATTTTCCCTTTTATCATAAGACCCACAGATCCCTTGGGAGGGCTTCATGCAAAAGGTTGAGGGGAAGCTCACCTTTTGCCAGCCAGTCCTGCAGTCAGCCCTGAAGCTTCAACACTATTTGAATTGGGGTTGGGGTGGAAAGACTCTTCTTCTATTTTTGAATCTCCAAACTCCAGGCAGTCCCCATCTTCCCTGCAAGACTTCAAGTGTCAGCTGGGGCAAGGGTGCTCCCTTTCAGTGCAAGGAAGTTGCTTGGAGGTAGATATAAGACTTGTTGTACAAATGCACTCTCTTTCTCCTTGCCTATAAAGCAGCACCTTATGGATGTGATGTCTTACAAACAGGCTTTTCATCTTTTTGGCAGTGGTTACCTACCAGATTTCCTTCTAGGAACGGTCTTGCCCAAATCCATAGCACCTCAGGTGCAAGCAATATGCCTTTGTTCTGCACAGCTTTTCACGAGAGGGAAGCAGTGCTCCAACATCCTTACATGTGTTTCTAAAGCAGGTGAGTTTTTTCATCTGAAGGATTTGATCAGCCCACCTGCCTTTTTCCCAGCACCGTGCTTGCTGTTGGGAGATACAAAATTAGGCAACCAAGATGTCTCAGGGATGTTGCGTGATTGGATTGATGGGACCATACCATTCATACTGTCATCCCATCTGTTTGTACTCTTGGCCACGTGTTGTAAAGGTCAAGACATCAACTCAGAGGGAATAACTGGAGTGTGTGATGCTGCAGATCTGGCTGTGCTGCCAGCTGGCTGTGTACAGCCTCACTTGCTCGGCATGTGAGCAGTGTCCTCCACGTGTGTCCAGAGCAGGCCAATACTAGAAATCATTAAGCTGATGATGGGAATGAGTTTACTGACTTCTGCCAAGCCTTGTATAGTGGGCTTTGATGCCAAGACAGATTCCCAAGTGCTGAAGAACAGCCTTATATTTGCTGTTCAACTGATGCAGCTCGAGATCCCCATTTATGTAATCTCCTTGGAGTAGCTGCTGCTTGCAAGCTGCCTGCTAGTGCGGAACTGCCTGACAACACTGTTAAAGAAAGGGCAAATGGTCTTTTAGAAGTCCTCAGCTCCTCTGGACTTGGAATTTGAGGGACCGTAGTCATCCTTCTGCCTTAGGCTAGGAGCCCTGGAAGATGTGTGGCTCCTGGAAATGCTGCTCTTCAAAACCTGTACTGTTGAAATGAGTGGAGAGTCATGTTCATGTAAGCAATTTATCCAAGTCTGATTGTCATCTGGACTAAGCTACTGGGAGCAGACAGTGTGACATTAGTGGGATTATTCTCTGTCTTGTGAAAGCTTTTCAGAGCTTCAAAATTTACAGTCTTAGACTTCAACATTTCACACAAATTTTTCTTCCAGCAACAACAATAACAACAGCAATTTATTGTAATTTAAAAAGCTAGTATTGCCAAACCAGTCTTGATTACTTCAAGCCAAATTTTTTATCTGTATATAAATGAAAAGTTGCATTTTGAATTAGAAACCCAGGTGTGGGTCTGGTGAGGTTTTTTTGTGGTTATTTTTAATTTTTTTTTTTTAAATAAAAGCAGAACTTCCTAGTTCTTTCCCTCAGAAAAAAAAAAAAATTGAAGCTAAACCACTTTTTATAAAAAGGTTTTCTCTTGGCAATTTTTTTCCAGCTCAACATGGCTTTAGCAGAAAATCACTTGGGCAGCTGTCATGGATGTCTTGTGCTGAGCTCCTGCTGGGACTGCTTGCTGCAGGCTTGTACCTCTGCCAAGGAGCTGTGGATCCTTGCTGGGTCTAGCCCGGTGCATTGCAGTGGTTACACTCTCTTTTGTAGTTTTAAATATAAACTTCTAAGCAGTGTTTGTGATTTAGGAGGAAGGAAGGTGGTGTTTAGACTTTCCATGCCATGGAGCCACGATTCTTTTTAGGTCATCTTGCCTCATTGCTAACTTGTAGGGGGTTAGAGGAAGGTATGATTTACTTGGGACATAAACAGTCCCATTGTGTGTTTCTGCTGTATCCCAGCAGATGCACAGCTATGCTGTAAGGTACAGCCCACCTCCTAATAATTTAACATTTCCACTTGACCATTTATATAGAAGTGTGAAGCAAAGAGCAAGCACTATTGCCCAAAAGGAAAAATGGCTCATGGGTGAGAGATTCCCATTTGTTACAGCAAGTATCAGACCTCAGAGCCTGGGAGATGGAGGTTAAGGACTGGGAAACTGTCTGCTGCCCACCTGATTCTTGGAGACTAGTTTTGGGTCATACCTAGATTCCCTGTTTGAAGCAGCAGTTTTAAACTCAAAGAGGGTAGGTTTAGATTGGACAGAAGGCAGAAGTTTTTCCAACAGCAGTAGTGGGACACTGAAACATGTTCCCCAGAAGAGCTGTGGATGCCCCATCCATGGAGCTGTTCAAAGTCAGGTTGGATGGGGCTTTGAGCAATCTGTTTTACTGAACAATGTTCCTGCCCATGGCAGGGGTTGATCTGGATGACTTCTGAAGATCCATTCTAGCCCAAATTGCCTGGAATTCTAAGTGGGAATTGGGAAGGCCTTTCAGACTGGGATTCTGTAGCTATGGTATGCAGAGGGTGAGGAGACATGCCTGAAAACATTCAGTGAGTTGTTTCTTTCCACCTTTTTTTCAGTCGTGGCTGGCAGGGGATGAGGAGTGGTGCCTTCTGCAGCCCTTGCAGCAGGGGTGGCTGGCAGCAGCATCTAAAGGGCCTGGTGCTTTGCACCCAGAGCAGCTCCCACACAGGGGCTCTGGGAAGGGCATGTGGCTGCAGCTGCTGCAGGGCTGCTGCAGGAGAAAAAAGCTTAATTAAAGAAGCTGAGTCCCTGTGGGATTGCAGGAGTGTTTAATACCTCGTAATGGACTTTGATTCCTAAAAACTGCTGTGGATTGGGGTTGGCATTTCCTGAACTTTCAGTTACTTAAGAAACAGTCTTGTAGTGTTGGGTAGAGTTTTGGAATGGATTTTTTTGTTTGTTTGCGTTTTGGGTTGGTTGGTTTTTTTTGGTGATGTAATGAGATTTTTTTTTTTTTGTTTTGTTTTTAAGGGCACAAAGATTTTGACAGCGCTGCTTTCAGCTCTTTTTATTTTACGTAGCAGTGTTCATCATAGCACAATGACAGAATTGAATCAGTGGTAGCAACAGTGGGAACTTTTGGCAAAAAAGGATAATGTAGACAGAGCCGAAGTGTTCTGCTAACTAAAACAGTAGCTGTATTTTTCAGAGAGCTAGACATGACTGTTTTGATCCAATGTGGTGTTAATCACAAGAATACATAACTGCTTTCCTGTGAACTTTCCCCTTAAAAATATCCAATGATATCACCTGATGTTTTGCACTAATGCTCAGTATAACCAGAATTTAGAACAGCTGGCTCCATATAAACTTGGAACATTCTTAGGTCAAATATTAGTGTATAAATAAAAACATTTTGAAAATGAAAACAGAAGCACAGTATTGGAAATATACTGAATGTGCAGATGTACTTCATGGCTTGAATAGCTTTACAAATTAAACAAGACAGTGTTAACACTTGTTCTGAAGAGTCAAATTTCCTGATAGTAAATGAGGGAGTGTTTTCAAACAGTATTCCAAAGATGTGTTATTCCATGTATGTTAATGGTTGTCTGCAGTGTGAGAAATGTATGAATTGGCTGTTTGAAACACTGTTCTAACGAATTTATATTTGTTCAACCCAAAATCTTGTCAAATGGAGATCTGCAGTTTCTTTTATCAAGTGCAGGCTATAAAATGTGCCATGTTTAAAGCATGCACAGGGATGTTTACGTTGAAGTGTACTGCTGCAGCTTTCTTATCTTGTCGCTCACCTCATCACGTTCACGTGGCATGTATGGTCAAGGTATTAGACACTCTGTTTGTACAAGGGCTGAAGGGTGACATAATGTCTATTGAAGCACAAGTGTTAGGCTCCACACCAGGCAACAAAGAGCACTTAAAATATGAGAACAGATTAGAACTCATGAGCAGGGTCTGATAATTTCACACACAAGCCAAGAGGTGTTGGAGGGAGGAAAGGGTCAACAGCTATGGTGTGAAACAGATGTGCCTCCTTGCATCCTTGTCTCTCCTGGGCTTTCCAGACCACTTGAGAGAGAAAACCAGAAGAGTAAAGCTCTTAGCAGTCAATTCCAGTCTTTTTATGGGGAATAAAATTATCCAAATAAGTTGGAAAATGAGGTTTAACTGTAACTAATGCGTACAACATGCAAAAGACTTGTCTGCCTCTGTCTTTGTAAACTCTGTAATAATACAAAGCTGTTTGAACATGAACACTTGCTGCAGCCTAACTTCCATATTTTTCAAACTGCTTTAAAATATCTGGATAAAGGTATTCTGTATCAGGGATTAAAGAAGTGGTCACAGCTTTAATTCCTCATGGCACAGAGGTGCAAGCTCCCTCTTTCAGTCCAAATTCAGATGAGCAGAGGTAGAGGCAGCAGTCTTTAATTGCCAGATGCTCTGCAGGAAAACAGGAGGAAGCATTTCCTATGTCACTTACCATGGGCTTCCCATTCATGTTTCTTCGCTGCTTTTGGCCACGTTGGTGGTGTGCTGCAGGAAGAGGCCTTACACACTTTTAATGTACCTGAGTCTTCATAATGATGCCAGGCTTGGTTCTTCAAAACTTTTGTATGCAAACAGGGAGAGGCTTCTCTGCAAGTCTTGACATGTGTGTGCAATTTTGATGCAAAAAAGTAGGAGGATAGTTCTAAAATTTAAGCCTGGTTTGAAATTCATGTTTTAATATCTACACAAAGATTTGATTCACAAGTACAGAATCCAGGTGCTCAACTTAAATGATGAAGGTTGGCAAAGAAGCCCTTCATTTTAGAAAAGCAGCAGCCTCTCTTGCCCACAAACCGTCATCTTGAGACATCATTTCAAGCATGCAGACCTTTTTGCTTAATTATTGTAACATCAAACATCTTTGACATGAAAGGGACCAAGCAGTGGCTGTGCAAGATAATGACTTGTTTATAAAAATAATTTAAACAACATATGAAAAGGATAAACATGCACGTTCTGCCAAAATTCACTGTATGTTCTGCAGGCTTTGGCGATTGTGAATCTCTTGGCTTGCTCTTTCAATTTTTTTTTTTATTTTTTAGATTTTTTTTTTAACCCACAAAAAAAAGGCAGAGGGGGAATGGAATGAAGAGAAATGAAGGGAGACTTTAAAAAAAAAAGAGTTCTTATATTTAAGGAAGTTCCAACTTATTATGCTATGGAAGATAGCTGGAGAGAAAATACATTTGTTTAACATACTACAGTAGATTTTCTCTTTGAGATGTCTGTGTCTTGTCTCTTGCATGTGATAGTTTTTACACTTTAATGATTGTAGCAGCTGTCCTGTCCAAAAATGTTCCATTCTGCAGGATATGTAATGCTCGTTACTTGCTAGACAACATCAAGATACTACTCTGTCTCTTACTCAGAACCTCAAAACACTTCATAAGCATTTAACTCTCACAGTGTGCTCTGACAAATGCAAGTCACTCTATACTGATTTTCCAAATAACTAAGCTGAGGCCCAGGGGGTTATGACTGGACCAGGGCTTTGATGAGATCCCTGAAATTCTTGCTTCTGGTCCTGCAGTCTCACCTGTTTTACTGACCTGGCCAGTCCTCCAGTGGCTCATGGAGCCAGCGGAACAAGAGGGTCTTATCTGGTGAAACCTGGCTTTTCTCAGGTGGCAGCATGAATCTGCTGGAGCCTACAGGTTCTCACTTGGCTTAGGCTTTAATTCTTCCTGCTTGTGAACCTTGCTCATCAGAGTTGCACAGTCTGTGCCTTCTGCAGCTATGCTCCATTAGGGACATGGCTCTTCAGACATGCTTGCCAACAGCTGAACATAGGAGAGATGAAAGAGGTCACAGGCTAGCACGTTTCATTTGAAACTATTGGGGTGCCTAATAAAGGTTTGGTTGACTTTTGATAAAGCCCATGCTGCAGGAAAGCTAATAGTAGATGTTCTTCCGAGTTAACTGGCAGTTTTGTTGAGAAACTCCCCATAAAAATGCAGTGTAACAGCTGAAGTTGGTATAATGACTCCTTTATGTTTCAGAAGCTATTGGGATTGGGTCTGCCTGATACTGTTGCTATCTCTAGCCTCGGTAAAAGCAATTTTATGGGGTCCCAAAACAGTCTGTTGCTTCTGGCAGCCGGAGAGCTGGCAGCTCTGATTCACTGAGGCTTGAAGAGATAGTTCATTAATTCATGGCACTTTCCAGAATAAACATGGCAAACCTCCTCTGAAATAACAGATGGTAAATCCTCCTTGTCACTCAAGACTGCACATTTGTCTTCAGAAGGGGGCTGTGAAAGAAGCTGTCCATATCCTAATGAATGAAAAATAAATAGAAGAAGAACTGTGCATTGTGTTCTACTTGACATGGTGAAGCTCCGGGGTGGAATAACAACAAACCTTTCCTCCCATCTTAGCCCTGTTAATTGTGCACTGAAACCAGTCAATGCCCACTGGGCAGGCTCTCAGATGGCATAAACTATCATAGCTCTCTGCCAGGGATCCCTGGTGGGAAGGACAGCACTTCTTGCTCCTTCTTTGACTCTTTTTGGAAAGGTAGGTGTCACCATCTCTCAGATCCAGGTCCTCAGGGATGGGACCTCTGGTCTCTCTGTGCCAGGAGACTTGTGAAGGTTGCTGCAAGCCGGGGCTGCTTGGAGCGCACAGATGTTTTGTGCAGCTTGTTATTTTCTATGTTGGAGGTTATGAGTCAGAATACTGTTACCAAAATGTTTATGTGAAATCATTTCTGAGTCATATATTTGCATCATATACAACCTGTCTGACAATCAAAACATTCAGCACTCGGCTAATGATTATACTAAGTTTTCCAACACTCTGCTCCAACATAACATAATTACACAGCAGAGTGCAATATATTACTTTGACAAGGTTCTTCATGCATCTTATGATGTCAGAACATCATCATTGCTATTATTTTAAATTATCAGAGTTTGTTGCATGAAACAAAGTTAAAAATAGTGAGAGGCAGTTCCTCAGAAATAAAATGCCATGCAAATATTCCTGGCATTTTCAGTCCCCGAAAAAACATATTTCAAGAACTTGCATAGTACTTTTAACTTTATTCTCTCCAGAGAGGTGCTCGATCAGGACTTATTGGTTTAATTGAAAGATTAGCTGTGGATATTTGCCTAAAGAAATTGTTTGGTGCCTGTGGGACTGTTTGGTAGTTTCTCTAAAATACTTTTTTAAAGATAGAACCAGAGTATTTTTAGCAGCATTAAGTCTCCAAACTACAGTTTAATGCACTTTATGTTTGTCTCTTGTGTGAGTTCTAACATAAATAAGAATTGCTTACAAACGTATTCTGAATAACTAGGGCGAACATTTGAAATTACACTTCAGGTGTGTGAGAACTCGGCAGGTGTGTTTGCCACAATGTTCCAGTGATTTCAGTAACTCCTCTTGAACAGTTTTTTCTAGAGCAGGATGGGAAAAACTGAAGTCCCCCCACCTCTGTGCTAAGGTAATGGTCAAGGAGGGAAGAGAAAAGGGCATAGGGGCAAAGGGCTGCTCTTTTGTTCATTTTGAAATACATGTTCATGAAAAAGCACATGAATGTTCAAATGGAAAATGATGTTAGGGCTGACTTATCTGAATCTGGTTTACAGTCTTTTGGAGTTGGCTTTGGGAGCTCGATTATAAGTGTGAAGGGCACAGGCAGGTCCCTTTAAATATAAAATATTTTTCCATTTCATCGCTCTTACTGAGCTAGCAAAGTGCAGGATGGATTATGATGAAATTCTTTATGTTCCTAGTGAAAAAAAAGTATGGACAATACAGTAGTGGACTTTCCTGGCTACAAGTGACTGGGCTGTGCTTAGTAATTAGGGAGCCCACATTTGGCGCAATAAAAGCATCCCTGTGTAGTATTAGTGAGCACCATCCTTGCTTATGCACTCTCCTTGGCCAGCGTCAGTGGCAAATACATAATTGGTCTATGAGGACCAATATATTGTGAAGTGTAGTGGAAAATGCCAAAATAAAATTTCAGTTGGATGAAGTCCATTTGTCCTGTGCTAATTTCTAGCCCTGTAAACAAACACAGCTGCTGAACGTAGAATCAGTGCTCAGAGTGGTTAAAAACAGTGATGCATTGCTAGTGAGATCACAGCAGAAAAAAATATGTAACACATGAGGCTGCAGTAAGGATCAAGACTATCCTCAGCTCTGAATAATTGTTTCTGTTCATCTATTTATGATGCTTAGAATGTAAAGATTACTGTTGATTGTCAGACCATTCAGCTGGGCCAGAGTATTAAGTATTGATGAGCCAGTTGTCATGAACTTTTGCAAAAGAGTGAATTGGCCACCAGAGGCTTGATGAATTTATATGTATTTATTTTATATTTCTTTCTTTTATATAAATATATCACCCCTTGGGTTATCTGGGCTTTGTTGTTATTTGTTTATATATATGAAGGATCCATGCAGGTAGCTTTGCCTGTCACTTCATCTTAATTAAAATGTCTTTAGAAGTACTGCAATACTGAACAAGGAACGTGAGACTTCAAACATTAGAAATCTCAGGGTCAAGCCTGCTAGGTCATTGGCAAAGTAGCAGCACTTACACTGTAATTTGTCTCATGGCCCAGTTATATGTTTTGACATCTCTGAGCTGACTAATTGCTCTGGGGGAAAAAAAAAAAAAGACTTTTGGTTACTGTAGTAGAGAAGTTTCCAACCTCTTCTGTCCATCAAATCCATTATCTAGGGACTGCTGCATGGTCATCCCCAGAGCTAGCAGAGTAGGGCAGTTTTGAACAGCAGTTTTAAAGTTTTGGACGTTTAATAGCCATTTTGGGGCTTTGACTTGTGGTTGGTGTGTCATTCCATGCTCCTGCACAGAACAGGTTGGTGCCACCCTCTTCAGAAGCCTCCTGGGGCTTGAGGAATAATTGGGTGTTCGCGTTTCTGTGTGCTGGACTTGTGCCGTCATGGATTTTGTCATGTCTGCAGAACACCACTGGGGTCCATCGGTGGCCTGGGTTCTGGAAACTCTCCTAGCCCCTACCCCAGCTCAACTGCAGGCTGGCATGGAGCATTTAAATCTCAAACTGTCAGTCTGGCACGTTCCATAAACACTAAATTGACTCAGAGTGGCTAGGTCTAGTGCTATAAAACATACCGTTCAGGTATTATTGCCAAGGAAAAAAAATTACCTGTAAATAGCAGACTTATAGCATAGGGGCTTATTTCTGTGCTTATGCTTTTTACATTTCCATTTTTGCACCAGCTTGGCAAGAAGTTAACTTAAATGTCAAAACTATTTTTATGTAAATATATGCATTATTGAATCTCTTACTCATAAAGCAAATAGTACTTTAAAACCACACAAAACAGTTGAAGCTATATATATTTTCTCACTACTGAATTTGGCTTTTAATAACTTGGAGTGAACTGTCCAAAATAAAGTTAGGAATCAAGGGCACTTTATTTTCCAGCTAGCAACATATGTATTCTTGGCTTTGCACTGTACCAATTTGAGATGGAAGAAAACCTGGATTTGTACTACAGATCCTCTCAGCAATCAAGAGAGAAATATCATAGTTAAATAAACTCATTATTTTAAAATTAAAATTTTCTAAAACTGTATGAAGCTACAAAAAATATGAAGGACTATTAAGAGACTGTGGAGGCTTTGATATAAGACAGTGGTTTTCTAATGTGTTTCTCCTGCTGGAAGTGCAGCCTTTTGCCAGACTCAGAGGCAGCAGTTACCCAGAGAAGAGATTTCACTGCTCCTATTTGAGGAGTAAGGACAGCAAAATTTGCCCTCAGCACGTACAGACAAAACCTCAGCTGAGGTTAGGGATTGTGTCGTAAGCCTAGGTCGTAGTGGCCTGGAAGGAGACGCTGCTGTCCTTTGTGGGTTTCATGGTTTGTCTCCATGTCATGGATTTTCTTGCCCCACTACCCTCTTGCCTGTGGGAAGCTACTCAAGATTGGTTCTGGATGCCAAAGATAAGGTGGGAAAACCAGATCAGGAAGTCATGCAGACAAGAGCTTGGTGCTGAAGAATACATGGCTGGTGCTCTGCCGCAGTGTCCTGGTGGGATCCACCTTGTTGCTGTCTTACTGCTCCCTGCCACAAGCTCAGTGTCAGAGCCACTGTAGCAGAGGTCTCCACTGGTTTTGCCTTGCCCTCTGCTGCAGCAGGAATTCTTGAGCATGTGGGTGTGTTCAGGCGAACTGGGATGCGAAGAAGCAAGAGAGAATAAGAGGGGCATCCTCAGCAGAATTGCATGTCATCTGCCATCCTAGATTTCAATTCAAGCTTTTAGGTTAATTATCCAGCAATTCAGATGATTTCTGGCTGGGTTGCAGGGTATTTGCCTGCCACTGTGTGTGGCATGAAGGGCACACATTGCTACTTATGCCCTTTCTTGTTTAATAAACCCAAGCTGTACTCGAGGAGGAAAAAAAATGTTGGAGTGCTTTCTGGGGCAGCTGAGCTGTGAAAACTGCTTTGGTTATCTGAGGCTGAAGTACATGTGAAGTACAACTGGGGAAGACCCCTGAAAAAAGCCAGCCCCTGGGATGTTGGGTACAATCACAAACAAAATATGGAAGACGCCACCAGAGCTGTAGTAAATGCAGCAGCTGGTCATGGGTGGGTCATGTCCAGCAGATCATGTGGGCTGGCCATGCATGCCTGATTTCAGGGGCATGAAGGAGAGGAGAAACTCTGGAGAAGGAGGAATGAACTGGACGAGAGAGAGGGTCATGGCTCTTGCCTGTGCAGGCAAGTGAATTTGAAGGATGGTGAGTAAGAGATTCTGGTTTTCTAAAAATAATGCTTTCCACTGACTGAAACTACAGCTCTTGCTGATGCATCTTTTGATTATTTTACCTCTTATTCTATCTTTCCTAGTTTGCATGATTCAGACTTATGTAAACAGTAGTAATGGTGCCTCACTGCGGTGAGAGCAGTGCTGTGTGACACAGACAAGGCTCACAGGGCAGGACATCTGTCCTGAATGCCTTTTTGTCCAAGAGATCCCCTGTGCATCCTCAAGCAGCTGCTGGAGTGAGGGGTCAGATATCTCTGTTTGGTGGTGCCCAGAAGAGAAGTCTAGGGAAAATGATGCTGCTTTCTTTTCTTGCAATATCCTCTCCTACAAAATTTCATCATAATGAGTTTTGTTCTTTCTCGTTAAATGCAGTGTTGTGTGAAAAGGCTGCTGAGATGCTTTGGGTTGCCTTTAAACACAAGCCTTAAGGAAAAATTGAGACAACAGATGAGTAAAGTGGTAGTGGTTTAACTTGAGCTGTAAATACTATTTTCCTTTTAAAATATGTTTTTGGAAGGTGAGAGGAAACCAATTATGATCGAGTTTAAAGCAAGTAGACTGTTCCTTTATTTGACTGAGATGTGTGGTTCATCTTGAGTGGCTTTTTCTTAGTTTTTAAGTCATTCTGCTTGTGTTGCATTAATTCCCTGAGCTTATTTTGTTAACCTTGCCACCTGAATAAATTAAGCACGTGTCTTCATGTGGTGTTTCCTTAATTAAGTACCTGCTGGTCACAGTTGGGACACCTGTATTTGCATCTGCTTCTTTGTGTGGCCAGAGGACAATTAATGCTGCAGGTTTTTTTCCCAGCCTTCGAAAACTTTTTTTGTGTATTGTGCAAATTATGTTAAATCATTCAATGTCCTGTTTTTCCATCACTCCAGCATTTCTTTATGTGCTTGGAGTGCAGAGGTAGTAAGCTAGAGTACAACAGTTAGTACTTTCATTAGCAGTGGTGGTGTACACAAAAAGCCCAAGTCTTAACTAGGAATGTAAATTCATGTTAGGACTAGCAAGGATCCTCAGAGCTATTGAAGACAAAGATGTTGTAGGCATTTTGTCCAGCAAGCTCCACAGAAATCCATTCCAGTTTTCCTCCATGTCTCGCAGGTCACAGAACTCCTGCCAGCTGCCCTGGAAAAAAAAAAAAAGTAGGAGTGAAAAAGTGAAAAGCAGCACCTGCAGCTGTAAGCTGCTGGGGAAGATGTGCTGGGAGCAGGAGAGCTCTGCAGTGTCACTGGTGTCCTGCATGCTCACACCAGTGCAGCAGCTGTTAGATGGTGTTCCCAGGTGGATATGAACGTTCTCAGTGTTACAGAGGGAAGAGAAAATACCTAACATGCAAACTCCTCATGCTGCTTTGATTTGAGGAAAATTTCATCACTGGTGCTAGCCTGAGCATGTGAGAGATTGTCAGTAAGTCAGTGATGGGGTCTGAGCAGGCTCTTGGCCCTTTTCCTGTGGTCCTGTGAAGAAGCATCAGGTATTGATTGACCCAAAGTAGAGGCACTGAGGCTCTTCAGCTTGGGTCAATCAGTACCTGATACTTCTTCACAGGACCACAGGAAAAGGCTCAGATTGTTGATGTAAGTCAGGAAATGTGGGACTGATACAGTGTAACTATGGGCCAGATGAGCATGGGAAAAAGAATGATCTCCTCCCACTTCATTGGGCTCTAGCAGTACTGACAAATTTGACACCTCTGTCCTCATTTCCCAAGTTTCAAGTTCCTGTTTCAGAAGCTGCAGGAGCAGTGGTTAAGTAGGACAAAGCACACCCCATCTCTTCTCCCAGTTTTTCATGTGGATGTGTGCATGCTGTGCTCACATGCTCTTCTCCTCCTCTCAGCTTTCTATGTAAAAGAAAATCTAAAGTTTGCAGTGCAAAGGTGTTGGATGTGGCTTGTGAGAGATGTGAAACAAAGGTACTGTGTATTGTCTGCAGGGGGAAGGATCTGCTAGTTGAAATTTGGCTTTTTGTTCTGACTTGTGACATCTATATTTGTGAAACAATACAGGCATTACTATTGGTAGGAGCAATAGTATATAATAATGTTCAGTGAATGCCCAAGACATGAGTGTTGGTTTAGATAAAGCTTGACTTTATATGCTTCTTGGGTATTTGATGGAGAACAGCCTCAAAGATCTCCAACTCTATGCAAAATTATTTTGAGTGGTATGTGGCCAGTAGGTACCCTGCGTGAGAGTAACTGGTGTGTCAGGAAAATGACACAGCTTCATGCTAGTGGTGGGAACAGCCCTGGAGTTTAACTGAACAGCATTTTTACAGATTGTCTCTTGGAATGCAATCAGCAAGCAGTAAGGATTGTTAAATAGATACAAAATTCAAGTGACTTTACTCTTAATAAAGAAACAGTTAAATAAATATTTCAAAAAAACAGTGAAGTCAAATTGCAATAAATGTTATTATTTAGTGCACTTTTAAGGCCCCAGAGCAGGAATATATCTGCATTCAGGAAAGCACTTAAGCACATGCTTTCCTGAATAGAGACAGTCTAAGGCTTATACTTAAGTGCTTTCCTGAATGTGGGCCAAAGCCTCCTAAGAGTTTATTTTAAAGACACTCTGCCCTTAATTAAAACACTTGGTCAAATGTAACAATTAGGTGTCAGCTTGCTTATTGTCACACAGCAACTTTCTGTAACAGCAGGCGGTAGCGCTCTGCAATGACTGTGGCCAGGAAGCAAAGACTACTTCATCAGTTGACACTGTGAGATGAAACTCAATTTTTATGGGCCTCCCAATAGTTCCCTCTGGCAAGTGCTGGAAATCTAAAATAAATTGAAGAGCTCTGCCAAGAAGTGGCCCAAAACTGTTTACAGGGTCTCCAGTGGAACCAGGCTGAGCTCAAGGCTTCTCCCCACCACAGCACTGCTGAGCATCACTGGAGCTCTTGCTGGAGCCACCAGTACTTGTGGCTAGACCTCAGTCGTTCTGCCAGGTGTTCTGTTCTGTTTATTCAGACATTAAATTTTTATTTGATCATTCCTCACAAGCATCCAGTTGTTCTTTTTTCTCACTCAGGTGGCTGGGAGCCAGTTGTGCTAATGGCACTATCAGATGTGCTGGAAAGTGGAGTCATTGCAATGCTGCTCCTCCCCTGATCCAGGGTCCTGGCTGGCTCTGAAATGTAGATGAAGCACTGTTGGCTCCTCCTGCCCTTCCCTGCATTGCTTCCCACCTGGAGGAGCAAGAGTTGCCAAAGTAGTTAAGAAGCTGCCTTGCTGGGAGGGACAGGTGTGACCTGGTCACACTAGTAATTGTGAAAATGAAGTTGTTCTGGAAGAGGTTGTCAAGGAGTCCTTGTTCCCCAAGGAGGTGCCCTTCAAGCATCTCCTGAGGTGTCAGGAAACACGAAAAAGTAAGGATTTATTCTAGTACCTTGGAGGCAGATAAGTAACTTGGATTTCCATGCGGAGCTCACCTCAGGTCCCATACTTGGGACATCCCTTTCCAGAAGCCATTTTGGTGAAGTGCTGGAAGTGGTGTTGGATTCCTGCCTTGTAGCAGCCTCAGCTGTCCTATGAATGAGGAAATTCACCCTTTGGTTTTCCTGAGGAGTTGGACTTTATGTTTAAAGTGTGTATGGTTTGAAAGCCTGTTGCATTTTCTTTCCCTCATTTTAGGCTTAGTATGCCTGCCCTTTAGCTCATAACCAAAGCAGTTCAGTGTCTTCCCCACTTCTGCTGTCCTTTTAAGTTGACTCTTGTTACAATGGTTGCCCTGTCTCTCTTATTTTTATATTCTTTGCTACAAATTTGTGATCTGTAATTGTGGGATAGCTCACAGCAATCCAAGCTGTTGCCTTTTTGTCTATGGTTCTTCTGAAGAAAAAAACCTGCATAGAATTTTCATCAGGTTGCAGTAACCTTGATTTTTACATCAGCATTTAATTTCTGATGTCTAGGGATGTTAGATGTGGGAAGGATTTAAAAGGTGAGGTGGAAGCAAGTCTATGCCACATTCAAAACTGCTCCTGAAAGATTTTCCCACGCTAAACGTCACACATAGTTGTCCCTTTCTCGTCCTTTTGGATGTGGTTTCAACTTGAGCTTAGGAGGACCTAAAGCTTGCTCCTGGCTCTTCCTGGAAAAGAGGCAAAGAGCAAAGGAGAAAATATTTTTTTTTGGAAAAAGGTGAAGAAGGAGGTAAGATTTGGTAAACAAAGACTGAAAAATGCATCCCCGATAGGTTGAATTTTCCACTTGATGGAGAATGTGCCAGAGTTCTACAATGAAATACATAATGTGTTTCCTCTGCCTCTTCCCATTGTAAAACTTGAGAGTCATGGCATATTAACCAAAACCAGATACATCCATTGAGTTTCCATACTCTGAAGCAGTATAGGGTGGAGTGAAGCTAGTATTAATAGGTCTATTCATCACAATAAATGTTCCTGGTAGATGTGGGTGGTTCAGACTCAGTGAAGAAATGGCTCAGAAGTGATCAGTCTCCACCCAGAGAAGCAGGAATTTTTAGCAGGGAGTGTCCCACATACCGGTAATAAAAAATGATGCCTAACTGAAAAGTCTTTGCTTGAAGAGTTTTATTTTAAATTCAGGTGACCTGAGGTTTCATTACCACCAAGAGTCATTCTGGTTCCCCTGCTGTTTCCTAACGCAACTTGCTAATACTTGGTCCGTGCTCCATAGGTAAATCTGCATTTGATTAAGAGCTGGCTTTGGGCTGTCGTCTTCTCACTTCTGTCCCAACATGCCATAAAAAGCCCTATAAAATATGGAGGTTCTCAAGGGATTTGGCGTCTGCAGCGCTGACTGACACGAAACCAGCATTTTTGTGAATTTGTGTCATTATGTAAGTTGTACATTCTCTTCAGAAATTTATCTATTTATTCATGGGTTTAATTGCTATTTCTTTTACAGCAAGACTTGGAGTTTGTAATGAGAAGTCTGTGCTGGGCGTTGTACCAATACATAACAGAGAAGGCAGCTCTGCCCTTGACTGCTAAGAGGACATGATGGATGACAGGAATAACAAAAGGGGTGGAGGACAGAGTAGCAAAATGCTCAGAGATGAACAGAAAAGTACGTGTTTACCCACATTAAATAAATTATTTGAAATACAGTTGTTATGTATCAATATGCAGGAATATGCATTTTACAGTATTTCATATCACATTTAGAGATTTACATGGTTTTTTAATCTTTAAGGAAAACTAAGGATTGTACAAAGTTTATTTCTATACAGGCAGAGTAGTCTTCTGTACCTAATCTTGCTTCCATGTCCCTGGGAGGCATGTGTACATGGAAATCATTTTTAGGCTGGTGCAGCTGAAACGGAAAATGAGACATCAGTGGTGCCTGGGTTTTTAACTTGGATATCTGCTCATAAATGGATGTTTTGAACTCTCTGCTTGATGGAGAGCAGAGGGATCATTTCTGATGTTGAGTGATGGACCTGTATTGATGGTTGGTCTCAGCAGAATATTCAGAATCACTTTTGGAGAACAGCATGTAGGGGATTGAGTCAGGTAACTGAACAGGAGAAAAGCAAGCAAATTTCTATTTCAGTGCAAAGCCCAAAGATGGACAGAAAGGAATCTTTCCCCTTGAAGGTATTTTTTTTGGAGGATAGCAAGAGTTTGTATAGGGTTTGTGACACAAAGCAGTCTCTGAGGTAAATGTAACCTGTCATTTTCTGCCCACATTGTTTGCTGTGGCTTTCAGAGATTTGGAGGCATGGCTTTGCATTTCATGGTATATTCTACAGGAGAGCTTGTGGACTCCCTGGAGCTGAGAGGAGAACATTTTCCTGTGTCTGCTAAATGGGCTTTCTGGCGATTTTGATGTCCATAATGTGAAAACACAGAGACCAAGTGGGTTGAACATGGACAAAAGTTGCCTGAGAAGTCGGGAAATGCAAATGCATTCCCATTTCTTACAGTAATGTGGATATTGGTCTCAGCTCTGAGTTTGTTTGCTGTGGGCTTTCTGCAGCAATTGAAGACAGCCCATGCCTCAGTGGAGGAACATTATCTGTTCAGCTATGCAAGGGCTCATAATTTGATCAAGTAATTCTGAGGTGCTTGCATTTTTGTGGATGAATGTGGGAAGCTATGTGCCACGTTGCACCCTTGCTGTCTTGGGTTTTTCCATTTAAGCCTCCTTTTCGCTGATTACACACACATGCTGAGGTTTCAGTCTTAGGGATTAATTTCTGGATCTTCCTGTTCTTAACTTTGAAGAAAGCAGCAATGTCCACCACAATCCAGCCAAGGTTCACAATGTGACTTTTGGGTTGGCACTGATGATCGGGGAGCCCTCATGGGTGAGAGGTGGCTGGTGCCAGAGTAAGTTTGGACACTTGTGGACTCCTCTGAAATACATGGCAGTGAAGAATTCAGATGGTAAATCATGTTCCTGGTTGGTGGTGGTGAGAACAGATGAGTACTAAGTCAGGCTGAAGTGGAAAAAGTGGCCAGAGGCTGGGGCCACGACTCTGCATTGGTCACTGTTGGAGGGGAGGGAAATGTGGGACTGGTGAAATAGATGAGTCAGGCAGGAATGTTTCTGCACAGATTCCTGGGTGGAGGAGTGAGTGAGGTGGATTACTGATGCACTGTGTGAGCAAGTTGGGATGTAAGGCTGCTGCTGAGTTTCTGGTTGTAGCTGGCACAGTGCTGCAGAAATGCAGTGCTGTTTGTGAAACCAGCATTAAACAAATTGAAAGAGTGTTCTTGAGAGTTTGAGATACTGAATTACCCTACAAGTGATATTTTGAGGGAGTGGACAAGTTTGCAAAGGAAGTTGGAGTAATTTTGCTACTGTTGACTTTCAGTGATGTTCTAACCTAATCTCAACTACGTTTGCAAGAAGGAGGAAAAGGCTCCTGAGCACTTAGTGCCAGAGTTCCTGCTCCAAGTTGTCTTTTGTCCTGTCTGTGGCCAGTCCTCCTTGGGGATGAACCGGGTGCCAGCATGATCCCCTTCACTTCCTGGGACCAGCCTGAACATCCCTGCCACAGATATAACATTATTCCAAACCTGGTTGCAGCATATGTGATTGAGGGGGAGGGCTGGGCATTACCTTCCTTGCCTCTTCTTCTGGAAGTGCTGGGGGCCACCAGCTTGCAGTGATTTTGGAGTCTTAGTTAGCTCACAGGTGCCGACAGTGAGCAGATGCAATTTGGCTTGAAAGTAACCCTTCTCCTGTATTTTTGATTAGTTCTAGTAAATAACAATTTTGGTATTATGTAAGTATGACTTGTCATGAGTTGCATTGCTGGGTTTCAGCATTATTGTCGGTCAGTCTTTTTTAAAGAATTAACATTTTAGCTTTTTTAACAAAAGAGCTAAAGTGTTATGGTTTGGACTTTTTAAGGACATTATTCTTCTTTCTATTGAAATAGAAATGAAAACGGGAAGAAAAAAAAAGTGTCTTTTCCATTAAGAAAGATTCTTTTTTCCATCCTCTTACTGGCATATGTGGTGCTTATTTGCAAAAGTTTCTTTCATATTTTTTTAAGAGCTCCCAGCCTTTTTTCTTGAAGGAAATGTTTTAAATATGGAAAACATCATTTTTCATTAACTTGATTTTTCATTTACTTAATTTTGAGGGTTTTTCTTGCTGTGAGCTCAGTTTACCAACTGGAGATACCTAGTTGGTCTCTTGAATCTGTTTTTGTCAGTGGATCTCTGCATAACAGTTTTCCTCTTCTTTTTTGGCCAGAGTAGGATTAGAATGAAAGAATCAGCCAAAAGATAGAGAGTGCACATAGATTGAACCGTTAGTCCAGATGAATTATGCAGAAAACATGCATATCATGCATTGTTAAAAACACCAGGGGTGGAAAGTATCATCTTCTGAAGGTTAGCTTGTGGAGTGCAAATAAAATGACCAGATTGCAGCACTTTGGAGCAAATTTTTTGCTTCCCTTTTGAAATAATTGAAAAATCAGTTATTTTCATACAGTCACGCATAAGTATTTTAGGCTTGACCTTGCCTTTTCATTACTTTTTCTTGCACAGCTCTTCAAAAATTCCTTTACTGTTTTTCTCTGATTTTATCTCAGAACATGTGTTTTTGTCATTAATTTCATTCTTATACCTTCATTGTTTTACCAATTTTTTGTTGGCTGATAGTCTATCTGCTAGTGTCTTAGGATCAGTTCCAGTTCGGTTTGTCCTATAAGTGTGATTTCTTCTCCTTCCTCCCTCGCTTTCTCCTCCAAGACTCCCTTTGTGGTGCTAAGCTTTTTGATGGCTGGAAGAGTGTAATGGGGTGCTGATCCTCCTGTGTTGTCTTGCCTTTGTCCCTGAGCATTTCTTACCAGCCACCTTTGGAAACAAGGCTCTGGGCTTCCTGAGTTCCTGGTCTGGTCTATTACAGCTCTTTCTGTGATCTCATCAATCTGACTCTGTCTGGTTAGGACTGTAAATAAGTGTGACTTGCTGAGTGCCACATCACAGACAGAAGGATCAGCCTCACTCCTCCATCAGCCTTTGTTGTTATTTTGGTTGAGCAAATCGAAAGTAGGAAGATCCTTCAGTTTTTGAGCTTGTCATGGAGCAGTATCAAGAGACTTTATCGGAAATTCTCCCTTTTGCTTGCGTATTGCTGGTTTTCTTTTCTGAGAAGCTTTGCTCACCTATTGCCTTACAGCACCTGCCTCCAGGGCACGAGCCTGTGGGCAGTCCACCAGGGACCCACAACCACTTCTGTGATTTTTGCCCCAATCAGCCTTTTCCCACATGAAAACTGTAGGGAGTGGATTTCCAGCCTTTCATTTTTGTTTATTTCTAGAGCAGAAATGAGCAACAAAGATCAAGCTGCTCATGTTGTTGTCTTGACTGAAAAGAAGAAGCTGGTTATTATCTTTGTTCTTTGCTTTTCAGTCTTTAGTTCTGAATTCTCCTGTAGAAGTCTAGAAAGATACCTTTATATGTGTCATTTAATACCAGAAGGAGGTGTGTTTAGTTTAGCGGCTGACTCAAGGGTTTTGAATATATGACATCAAATGTTAATGTATAATATAAGACTCATGATAAAACTTCTCAATATGGGAATGGGATGAAGTGCAATGTTGATGGTACAAGGGCATCAGTTGTACTGTGGCTGCAGGAAACCCCTTCCTGTTGGTCTGTTGGACAGATTGTGCACCAGGCAAGCTGTGTTACACTGATGAGAAAAAGTAGGTGCCAGTAACAGCTATTTCAGTCCTAGACCTGTTCATTAGGGGTCCTTGAGCAGATACCCAAGTGGTGAACTACAGACCTAGGCAAAAAGTAGACCTGTTATCAATATGAACTTCGAGTTATGAGAGCACAAACAGGGCTTTTGAGGCAAGATTGTTTGGTTTGGACATACCTACAATTAGAAAAACAAAAATGTGCAAACAGATGTTTTGAGGTTTTGTTTTGTTTTGAATTAAAGTATCCAGTCCTAGCTCAGGGTTTTTTTAGGCCAAGTTCTGGTTCAAGGCAAGTGGGAGATCTTGCAACTGACTTAGAAAGCCCTGAAATGACCCAAAAAGTGAGCACCAGCATAAATTGCAGTGATACCTATGGACATCACTGACCTACAGATTCAGAATGGACAGGGAAGCTGAGCCTCTGCCAAGTATTAGTCCTGCAGTGGGGCTGCTTTCACTGATCCTGGTCTATGTGCTGTTCATTATGTGCTGGGAGGCAATGCTGTGTTTCTGTGTGCTTTTTGGATCCTGCAAGGATTTTGTTGTTTTGGTTTGGGGCTTTTTTGCAGTCAAGTGAGTGGAAAAATTAGAAATCTATTTGCTGGCATAAGATTTTAGTAGGGTTGTATATGTGAATGAAAAGGAGCTGCAGATTTAGTGTTCATGGAACAAGTCAATGGGATGGCAGTGAATGGCCTGTTTGCAGCTGACAGGCCTTGGAAATTAGTTGTAAAAAAGAGTGGAATGAATTATTCTGACTAACAGATCTGGGTTGTTCGCAAGCTTCTCATTGACAACTGAAAAATAGAATAAGATCTTTTGGCTGGTTAAACCCTTGAAGGATTGTTAACCTTGAGAACAGTAGTGCTTGATGGGTGGGACGACTGCTTCAAATAAATAAAGAAACTAGTTCAAGAGTTTTTGTAGCTTTTTTCCCTTTCGTAAGTTGAAATTTGGAAAGATACCTTTCACAGCAACTGTCAGGAAAAGTGAGTGTCATATGAATTGCCCTCATCCCCTTGAGAATCCTCAAAGAGCTGGCTGCTGTGAATCTCAAAATGTCTCTTGGTGATTTTGCGAGGTCATGTCCTGATTTTAAAGGGCAAGAAAGAGTATGCTGGAAATTACAGGTCTGTCAGTCTCACTTCAGTGCCTGGTAAAGTTATGGAGAAGATTATTCTGGGAGGTATGTAAAAACACCTGAAAGACAATGCAGTCAATCAGTCACAGCCAGCACGGCTTTATGAGAGGAGAGTCCTGCTTATCAAACCTGATTTCCTTGTATGGCAAGGTAACCCACCCTGCTGATCAAGGGGAGCCAGCTGATGTAACCTCTCTAGATTTAAGTAAAGATTTTGATAGTGTCTCTTACAGACTCCTTCTGGACAAGCAACACATCATATGATGGGTGAACAAATGGATCACAGGTCAGGCACAAATGTTACAGTGAATGGGGTGACAGCAGACTGGTGACCTGTCACTAGTGGGGTTCCACAGGGCCCCATCCTCGGCCCTGTGCTCTTCAAAATCTCCATAAATTACTTGGATGCAGGACTGGGATGCTGAGCAAGTTCACAGATGATACAAAACTGAGAGGAGTTGTTGACTCCCTCAAAGACAGAGAGGGCCTGCAGAGAGACAACTTAGAGACGGGCAATCCCCAACTGCATGAAATTCAATGAGGGAAGGTAATAGATTCCACACCTGGGCTGGGACAGCCCTGGTTATATATAAAGACTGGGGAATGAGATGCTGGAAAGAAGTGCTGCTGAAAGGGACCTGGGGGTCCTGGTCAATGGCAAGCTGAACATGAGCCGGCAGTGCCCTGGCAGCCAGGAGGGCCAACCCTGTCCTGGGGGGCATCAGGCTCAGCATGGCCAGGCAGGCAAGGGAGGGGATTGTCCTGCTCTGCTCTGAGCTGGGGCAGCCTCACCTCCAGTGCTGGGGGCAGTTTTGGGTGCCATGATATAAGAAGGATATTAAGCTACTAGAGACCATCCAAAGGAGGGCTACAAAGATGGTGAAGGGTCTGGAGGGAAAGCTTTATGAGGTGTGACTGAGGTCACTTGGTCTGTTCAGCCTGGAGAAGAGGAGGCTGAGTGGAGACCTCATTGCAGTCTACAGCTTCCTTGTGAGGAGAAGAAGAGGGGAAGATGCTGATCTCTTTCCTATGGTGACCAGTGACAGGACCCAAAGGAATGGCCTGAAGCTGTGTCAGGAGAGGTTTAAGTTGGATATTTTTACCCAGAGGGTGATTGGGCGCTCGAACAGGCTCCCCAAGGAAGTGGTCACAGCACCAAGCCTGACAGAGTTCAAGAAGCATTTGGGCCGTTCTTTTGGGCACATGGTGTGGTTCTTGCAGACGATGCTGTGCAGAGCCAGATGTAGGACTCAAGGATCCTGATGAGTCCCATCCAATTCAGCATATTCTGTGATTCTCTGTTTCACCTGTGAGCCATCTGAAATGTATCATTCCTCTTTACTCACTGGGCTGACGGGTTTCCAAGATGGAGCATTTACTTCTTCCATACCCACTTCTCTGAGATGTTCTGACATTTTATCTCAGGCACTGAGTTTTGTTTTGACTGTCCATTACTTCTGTGAGTTCAGAATATAGATGATACAAGTTTGGATTGCAGTTTGGGGGATGTGAAAGGCACTTTGGAGAACTCAGCAGAGCCCTCTGGTCTACTCAGGACAGCAGGGCTTTGCACAGGGATAACTTCTCTGTGGATCAGGTGTATTACCTCGAAGAAATACTTGCAAGGATTAAGGAGGACATACCAGTAGCTGGCCCTACATTGTTTCACTTGAAATACCTTGGGCCGCTGAGCTGCTGCTGAATCTAGAGTCCAGGAGAAATGTGTTGCATGTGTCAGCCTCCCCCTGTGGCAGGAGGTGCTGGGAGTATTGGGGTCCCCAATTCCAGCACAAGTATTACAGGAGGATCTCAACCATGATTCCAAGCTGCAGAAAAAGTACATCAAATTTAGCCCAAAACCATATTCAAAAGAAATGAAAATTTCCTGACAACTGGAAATGCGGTTTTTCTGCCAGCTCTATACCTGGCTCCAATTTCATCTCCTAATGGAAACAACCTGCAAGATCCTAATTACTGGCTGACAGCTTGGGACAGAAGAGGTAATGGCGCTGCTAAATGCAGGAAGGAGATTTCATCAGGACTTTGTCAACTGCCCTGCCTAGTCATTGATGTGAGGCAATGACTCCACTGTGGATCTGTGGTCTGGCCCCAGGTCCCTGTCTCAGACTGGATCACTCTGCAGTATGGATGTGATCTGGATCAGCTGTGAACAGATGACATGGGATATAATGCTGCCTCGGTGCTTTTATGTTGGCCTTATGTTGCCTGTGGGAGGCACAGACTGACAGATGACTTGGCCAGGAGCCTGCCAATACAAATTCAAATAGGTAGCAAGGAGTGGAGCAGGCTTCAACCACCAAAAGAAAGTTTTCCTGTATCTTGGTTTTTTATCGCTTTTTAGAAAATTCAGTAGTAGGAGTTTTAAAACTGGATTCACCATAGCAGTAAACCACAGCATCAGCATTAATACTGGTTTTCATCCCATTTCCTTCTGCTTTGTTTAGTTAGATTGTTTTGCAGATCTGACCTGGAGCTTGGATTTACACACACTTCACTCAGCGCAACAAGGGGCCAACAAGAGCCATTGAGGATGTGATATCTAGAATGGCATCCTGGAAGTGGAAAGGCAGAGAGAAATCCCTAAACTGTCTCTGCCACCAAGGGATGTAGGCTGTGGGACTCCCCTCTCGGAGTGAGAATCTGCCTTTCCAGCTGGCTTCAGAGGTGCTTCTTTTGTGGTGAATGTTATTCCTTTCAAAATACATTTTGTCTTTCCTCTTCTTCTGTTCATTTTGGGATTTTTGTTTGCTTTTGGGTTTTGTTTTTTTTTTTTTTCTTTTCTGGTGCTTAAAACCAGTTTTGCATATTTTTTTTCTTCCTGGAATTCTTGACAGTTTATCCTTAGAATCACAAATTATATATTTGTTTAGAAGCCCTGTCTACAGATCCTTTTTTGTTCTAATGAACCTGAAGGAGTTAATATAAACAATTTTGTAGTATGAGGTAAGAACCTTCAAGTGTTTTTTGTAGGCTCTTAGATGTGTTCATAAACAGTTACCCCAAATGTTCTCTATTAAATCTGTGCCTCAGAAAATGGTGGGGTGGATTGGCCTTGGTCTTTCCAGAATTCTTCATTCCTGCTTGTAGGCACACATGTGTACAGATATACTGATGTGCCTAGCTTGTCTGGCAGCTAAATGTTTACATGGTTTCATTGCAGCTCTTGTAAAAAGACTGTGTCTCTTGCTTCTGCATTGCCAGAAAACCTTGTTGCTTTTGTAATCTTCAGGTTAAATATAGGTAGACCTAATATAGATATTGCCCATATCAATCCATGTAAATGCATGTAGATGTAGAAAAAGAAATGAAGTACATCTGAGCAGAAGGCAGAACCTTGGGTTTTTTTTCTGTATCAGTATTGATACATTAAAAACAAAGGAGAAAAAAGAAAAAATAAATCCCAAACAAAAAACTCAAATCCCCTCCATGTTCCCTCTACATTCTGTGGTATGAAGACCCTCTGGGCTTTGCTCAAATCTCTTCTCCAGGTCTGAGTGAGAACAGGCTCAGAGATTTGTTGTCTCTTAACTTCTTTTAAGAGGGTTTCCTTTAAAAATCTGTTTATGGTTGGGGAGGACATGCCTGAAAAAATATTTGCACATAAAACAGCTGTTAAGTGAATCTCCACACACTGAGATCAAGAGAACGTGAAGAAATATGTACTTCCAAAGACCTCTCTGCCAACTTGGAGCCTCCTTCAGAAAGTAAATACAATCGCCCTACAAGTCTCTGGTAACTTAGTTACTGAAAAATAAATTGAGCTACTTAGACCCTTGAACCTTCTTATTTTTTTTCTCCCCCTCCTGCTGGGTCTGAAGCAAATGCATAAAATTGTGCTGGAATGATATGCACCAAAGCCAAATAGATTGATTTTAATGTTTCTTTGGTATGTTGTCAGCTAGTGAAATGCAGGCAGCGATGGAGTTCATCTGTGTGTGAACTAACCACTTCCAGTGCTGCCGCTGCCAGCCTTCCAGCAATAAACTAAAACGTCACAAAGCCCTTTTTAAATCTCCCCTTGCCACTCTCTATAAAGATCATCACCTGTCAGGGGCTGTGGGAGGTGAAATACAGTGTTATTAAGGACTTTTTCTTGTTTATGATTTTAACTTGTCTTTCCTTCTTTGGCCTGGCCCCAAAAGCAGAGGGTTCACTGCGGTGGCATGACTCTGTTTTGCTCTGTTTTTGTTTTTTTGGGGGTGCCATTTGGTCCTGGTGTCCTTCTAGTCAGGGTGCTTAGGTTCCAGTTCTCTGCTGGAACTTCATGGCCCTTTAAAGCTCTCTGTGGCCACAGCCAGAAGCGGTTGGTGGTGCACTACAGATGTTTTTACAGTTCGTTTCCGAACAGCTGCTTTTTCCTTCTTTCGTCTGTTTTTCCTTTATTTATCAACTCCCTGAGGAAAGCTGACTGCTCACAACCCTGGCAGGGGTCCCTCTGTAAGAGCCATAGCACGGAGCCCGGGGGCAGACCCCCAGCAGCACCTGCTACTGCTGGGGGGGTCCCTTCAGCAGGTTGCAGTGAGCCCAGGGATGGGGCTCTGCAGGCTCAGCTGTGGCCAGACAGGCTAATGTACCTGCAGCTTCTCCTAAAATGGTTTGGGAAAAAGATGGAAAAGCACTTGAGACAAGGGTCACTCGTGCCAGGGCCCCTCTACGGTGGCTGGAGCTGTCCTCTGCCTTGAGGGAGTGACATCTGAATAGCTTTTGTCCAACTGCAGGTCCTTAAATGAGCTCCCTGGCTTAAAACATCAAGGCACGTACCCTATCTATCATCCTGGAGAGGAGTGCATGCTTGCTCACCTGCTCCTGTCATCCACCCACAGTGTTCCCTCATGTACCTTCAACAGAGATTTGTCCTCTACTGAAACAAAAAGTTTTGATTGCAGGTAGTGGACAATCAAAACTTCCTTTAGAAGGAAGAATGAAAACAAGCCAGAGGGTCCAATTTGGCCAGCTGACAAAAATCCCCAGGCGTTCACAACCAGTCCTTGGCTCATGAGACAGATTTTTCCCATTTGTATTCCCTTTCAGCAGGCAGATTTCTGTGGATCATTTTGGGGGAAGAAGTCCAAACATGAATCCTTTCTGCGCTTGCCTTCAAACAAAGATGTTTGTTTCTTAACTTCTTTGCAAAATCATGGATATATTTCATCTGCTGCTTTTTCTTTTAATTTTTTTTTTTTTGGTGGTTCCTTTCTTCATTGGAGTGCAGGAAAAGTGAATGCTGTTGGAAGGCTCCAGGGTTGTTACTGCCATGTTTGCTTCTGTTGTGTGGGCCAATAAATCTGGGGCTGCTTTTTCCCAACAAGGTTTCAAGTTTTATAACAGCAGGTTTCAGATGTCTCATGACTGGAGGATGCTGATAGAATTGGTTGGTTGAGGGTCCGGTGCAGCTTTGTTAACTTGAAGGCCTGTCAGCTCTTTTGTCATTGTTTTGTCAAGTCTGGACTGGGCAGATAATTAGTTGTGACATCTTCACAACTCTGAGAAATAAGGTTGATTTTTTTTTCAGATCAGACTTTCAGAGCAGCAGCTGGAAGGTTGGATGCCAAACCAAAGAGTTTGCTGGATAAAGAGACAAGTGGTAAAATGATTTTGCATTTTGTGATTCTTTTGTAAAAGAGCTCAGCTGGCCACCCCTAATGACGAGTTAAATTGGCTGTGTGGTCTTGCAAAAGGAAGTGCAAGACACTGCCATTCTCTTTTAATAAATGGCCATCGTGCTCTGGCTTCTTGCAGAGCACAGGGAGTGGAGGCAGCTCTGGCATGGAAGGAAGAAGCACTGAGAAATCAAATCTGAATAGAGTAGATTTTTATGCAGGCTGGCAGGAAGCTTTGTGCTCTGGAGAGGAATGATGGGGCCTGAAGGATAGTCATCTGCTTGAGCTGATTTCTGGGGATCCTCAGCAGAGAGTCAAGTGGAGGTTGCCTGTGGCAGAGGAGCAGCAGGGTCAGAGGGCACCACCACTGCTTGGGGTCCTTCCTGTCCAGGAGCAGCGGGGAAGTACGTGAGCTTGGGTGAACTGGGTTGGGCTCATATTCAGTATGTGCTCATGCATCAGGGAAGCCAGAAGGTTGCAGTGATACCTGAGAAGAGGATTGAGGCAGGAATCTGGTGGCACTCACCCTCTGGGCTGGAGTCAGAGTGCCCATGAAAGAGAATGACATGCAAGTAATCATTATGGAAACATCACCATGTCTGTCCTTCATGCCTGTTGCCCAGTTTCCTCCCACAGCTGGATCAGAGATGGACCCTTCCCTCTTTTTCACTTGAGCAGACTACTGTTCTGCAAGTGGTTGGAGGTGATTTCTCACTTGGAACACCTTCCAGCTTAGCTTTTGAAAGAGAAAATTGCTTTTTGTTGGCATTTGAGTTGTGTCACTCCTTTCAATACTGCCCTTTCTACATCACTGTTACTGATCTGCATCTCCCATGCCAGATTAAGTGGGTTAAAGCTGAACAGGCCAGACTTGTGTGGTGTCATGCAAAAATTAAATGCCATTTCTTTGCCTGCTGAGTCAGGAGGACCAAGAACAGGGATGACATTTGCTAGTTAACTCATTTCCATACTTTGGGTATTTGGCAGATTTGAGCTCTTTTCTCTTTCTGTTGTAGCAGTTGATTTGTTTCAGAGCTTATCTGCTACTGAAGTAAACTCTATAGAGTTAGCACGGTGAGATGCAGTTTGGTATCAGCAAAAAAGTCATGCAGCAAGTTCTTCCTATGATTTTATCATTATTACAGCATTTGCAGTATTAGGGAATGTGCTATGAAAAATATTATAAGGCTAGAAAGTGTATTTGGCTTTCATATTTTTGAAGGTGTTCTTTAGGACAAAACCACTTTTTAAGGTTTTTGAAACAGTAAGAGTTGGGATTTTTTTATATCCTGAAGCGAGGCATGTTTTTTCCTAATAAATAAGAAGTCTGATTTCTTTTTTCAGTTAGTAGGTTTACCAGTCCTGCCCAGATGCTAGCTTAGATAGACAGCTTCCCTTTAAAATCTACTTGCTTCTGATTTAGGTTTGAGCACTACAAAAGCTTAAGCTGATACTTAAAACTGTGTACTCAGAAAAGACTCATTAAAATTTGAGTGGAATGCAGACAACTTGAAAAGCTGTGCATGTGAATACCATTTTGGAGGGCTGATGAAGCATTTGAGTCCAAGTGAATGAGAACACTGCTTTTTTCTGTGGAGTTTGAGAAGCATAACCATGCATCTTCCTGAGAGGCTCTTTCTGCAACCCCCTCCTGTTACAGAGTGGTTACCAACTGTCTTCAGTGAAAGATCCACGCTGAGAAGCTTTGTCACCCATGATCGTTGTGTTTCAATGACTATTTAAAAACACTGTGTAGAAGTTCACCTTTTAGAGAAGATTATGGGAAAGTGCGTTAAATTTCACTTCAGTTTAGGATTATTTTTGGCCAAGTTTTTTTACCAAAAAGGGCTTAGTTTCAGAATACTAAACGTGAAAATCTGTACTGCATGACTTCATTTATTAACAACAGAAAAACTGTCCCATATGCTTCACTGGCAGGGATAACATATTTTTACATAATAGAATTAGAGTAGAAAATATTGTTCCCTCTTGGAAACATTATAGCATATTAAATATGAACTTGGGAGCTACATATCCAAACTGTTTGATTGTAAAAGCTTATTACAGCTTGATGTATGCTCTAGTATCTTTCAGTTATGCTGGTAGCAGGCATATTAATTAGCTAAGAAAATGTCAATAGATGGCTGCAAAATTTTGAATATGTATCTTTGCCATTCCTTAGTGTTCAAGCAATTCTCAGGGACTACCTTTGCTTTTGTGAGGCTTAAAACTGGAAAGGCAGTTTTCCTGGTGAAATAAGTGAATGTATGACTGGCCTTTTATGCCTTAAGAGCTACTCCAAGCATTGAAATTTATGAACATTCTGTTTTGTTTGGTTTATGCTGACATCTGGAAGCCTTGATCTGAACTGGCGTTCTCCTGTTGTGCAAGGCACTGTACATAAGGATCAATCCTTGTCTAGGAGAGTTCACAGTCTAATTAAAACTAGATTCAGTGAGTAGCTTTGCCAAAAATTCAAAAGGGAATGGGGAGAGGGAAATGGTAAAGCACGGTGGTATTGTTGTGTCTGGAGTCACATTTAAAAGCCCCCACATTCATAGGAAATTGTGAAAGCAGTATTTTAAGTTATGAAACTCATTGTTTTGCTGGTATACTTTGCATTTTTTCACAGTTGGATTTCTACAGCTGTGTTCAGATGAAGGTTTGAAGGTTGCAGTGGTAGAAAGATCTCCTGATGGGAGCCTAGACAAGTGCAAAGCTCATGGAGGCACATCTGTTGGAGTCTTGAACCTAAGTGCTGCAGCCTCAACTGTCAGCAGCTCAGTCTGCAAAGAAACACAGCCAGAAAACTAATAGAAGTCTCTGCATTATTACACTGCCATTGGGCATCCTTGACCAGACATTTAGTACATGCCTTGACCTGTTCATGATTCCAGGTTGCTCCTAGTCCTCTCTCTGCCTCTGATTACAAGCAAGTTGCAACCCATGTTGCTGGTAGGAGTGAGCCCTGCTGGAAAAATGTAGGTGTTGCCTTGTAAAACAGGAGGGTTAAACCACTACCTGGTCCTCCTTAGGAATCCTGCAGAGAGGTTTGGAATGAGCAGCAACAATACACACTGCCATGCTGTTCCACTGGTGTCCTCTCTCCTCCACCTGGGGACATGGTGGCTGCATCCCTCTTGTCTATTAAGGAGCCTTTCCACAGGGGTTGGCAAGGAGGACTCCTTCTGAGATGGCTTCCGGTTGACATTTCTTCTAGAACCTCAACTGGGAGAAATCACTGCCCTTCCCATCCCTGTCCCTCTCTAGAAAGGCTGCAAATGTTTCATCAAGAGTTTATTCATTCAGGACATGCTTCAGCACAGCAGAGCCAGTAAGGAGAAATCTTTGTGGAAACACCTGCATCATAACAAACCTACTGTCACTAAGAAAAGTAAGAAGTTTCTTGTAACTCTGGATGTATGAACTAAATCTTAGATTCAGTTTTTATAGTTAACCCTCCACTATTTTTAATATAGAGAATTACTGGAGATGGGGAGGAAAGAACTCTCTTTGGAGAGATGCCTTCAGGCAGTAAATGGAGATCAGAAAAAGTATTTGAAGACTGGCCTAAGCACGTTTTAACAATAGCAAAAGAAACCAAAGGCAAAATTCATGGTGTTTTTTGTTAGCATATTAAGTGAGCTTTTGTTATCATCCTGACTGTCTGGTCAGAGAACATTTTATTCATTAGGCAGAGCAAGTTGGAGTATAACTTTTTTTACTCTGTCTTTGTGTTGCATTGTGTGTTAAATGTTCACATGTGCTTTCATGAACAATGAGAACAGTATCTTGGGTCCCAAGTAAGGTAGGATTTGAATTAAGATTTTTGATGTGGAACAATCACAGATGAGAACTAATGAATGCCTCTGTCAACTGGGGAACTCCTTGTAGGGAGTTCCTTGTAGGGAGTTCTCCTTGTAGGGAACTCCTTGAAAAGGCTTCAGGTGTTCTTAAAATCCCACCCATAAAATATCCTCCAAAATATCCTACCTCTTCCCTCTGTCTGTCACAGAAATCTAGGAAGTGGTGCAATTTGTCATGAAGCTGTTTCAGTCCCAGGCTCTCTGTGACAGCAGCAGCTTGCAGGCAGATGGTTGCTCCTCTGATTTGCTTCACTTGCCCAGACTTCAAATGAGAGTCTCTGTAGAGTGAGATTTAAGAGCGCCAGAATCTGAGCCCACATGGATTGACTTAAGGAGGTACTGGGTTCCTGTGGCCATCCTTGGTGGCAGTGGGACTTGCAAGTGGCACTGCTGCCCCAGGTTTGTGTAACGAAGCCCTTGCTAAGGCTGCCATTGGCATCTTTGTCCAGAAAAGCTCCTGTTCATTTTGTTGGCCTTTGGGTTAGACCCTGTGTTTGGCAGGCTGTACTTAATCCTGCTGTCACTGCAGGACAGCCTATTTGTTCTTCACAGTCTTCCCATTACCCATGTTTATGGACTGTCAGCAAGTGCCGTAGGCTGTTAGCCGCCTCTCCGTGCCCACGCTGTCTTCATAACCAGATGTTTCCACAACAGAAAAGGGGATTAGTCACAGGAGGAAGCAGGTGTGTCATATGTAGGAAAGGGCATGATTGAACAGTGGTATTTTCTGCTTAGGCTTCTCCAGTGAACTGGAGGAGTCATCCTCAGCACAGCATCCCCTGTGGTTCAGCTGTGAGGCTCAGGGACAGGAGTACCCCCAGGCTAACACCTGCATTTTGTACAGAACCATGCTGCCTTTAACTGGCCCATGGGAAATTTTCTCCTTTCTGCTTGTAAGCCTTTGGAGGAGGAGGAAGAAAAAAAGAGTTCTTGAATTCACAGTAAATATAGTTATGTTATAATTCTTTTGTCCTTTTTTAGCTAAAGGCTTTCCATGTCTTTCTTCTTGAAATTGTTGGTTTTTTCCCGCTGAGTTTTACCACCCCCATGGTGGCTGGGAATCTGAGCACCCTTGTCTGAGGAAGGTGGTGTGAAGAGAGGAGAAGTTTTGCTTGCTGCTGTTGGTACCACTCAGAGCAGGTGGGAAGGTCTTCTCCTCCCGTTGCTCTGTTGTACCTGTGCTTGTCATGCTATGTTTGTTCCTGACTCTACTGGTGGGCCAGCAGCCAAACGTGGGTTTCCAGAGTGATGCTGTAGTTACTGGGGGTCATTTTTACTTTGTCTTGACCAAAACGGGCCCTTGTTTTAGCAGCAGCAGTTTTTCTCACATGTCAGACTGCCCCGCTTGCAGAGGGAAGGTATGTACCTTGATTAGGGCTGCACCTTGGCATCCTTCTTACTTTTCCCTACATCAAAATGGCCACATACTTCTGCTTTTCAAACTTAGGCTGCAGTTGCTGTGGAAGGCTTTGTTTCTGTTTTATTTAAAAGCTTCATTTTTGATTGTTATCTATCAACTAGTTTATGATTTTGATTTTTATCAATCAGCTATTGGCTAGGCCGAAGCTGAGCTCTTTGTCATTGTCTTTTGAGCTGTTGAAACGTGTTAGAGAGAAACCTGTGAGAATTTGCACTGTGAAGCTGTTTTTTGCCTGGTTGGGTGTGAGTGCTTCTTAAAGAGAAGCAAATCTAGATGAAGGGAAAATGGTTTCCTCTTTACCATGTTTTAGGAATAAATTTCACCTTCAGCTGCACCTGTGTTGCAATTACTTCCATGGCAGAAGGGGACAGAATTTAGGCTTTGATGCTGATCTACTAGGAGACAAGGTTCAAATGGATTTTTCCCAGTCACATGTTGCGTGCGTATTTATTTTTTCTAATATACTCATCAATAGTTTTAAGAAATGGCTGAAAAGGCCCAGAATGTAAGTTTATTGTTTTTTTACTGTTGTTCAGGCAATTCAGAGTAAAACACTATATGAATTTTGAAAGAGACAAAATAAGTAGTAGGACTTTGTACCTCACTACCCTTCCACAGTTGCTCTGTATATTGACTGCAGTAATGAAGTAAAAACACATAGTCACCTCCCTGGAGTGGTTTCTAATTTGCAAGCAGAATTTATGGGGGGTGCATTGTTCAGGAAACTTATTTTCTCTATGGCAGATACTGCAAGCACGTTTATGAAATGATGTGTTGCTGAGAATAATCCCTTGTATTTTGACAGCGGCTTCTGAAACCCCCTACCTAGTTCAAGGATTATCTTAATCTGGATCAAGAGATGCAGAGATTTTGTAGGAGACAAATGTATTTAGGGGTGTTTTACGTACTTCATGCAGCTAAAGAGCCATCATGGACAAATTTTGCTGGTATCCTAATTACAGTGAGTACCCAAAACGAGTAAGGGTAGATGCTGTGATTGGACTGTGTATTTAATCGTCTGATATGAATGAATATTGCTAACAGGGTCTCTCTTCTGTCTATGACCATCCTGGCAGCACTTTGCCATGCATGTGGGGAAATAAATCCGTGACAGAAAAAACAGGGAAGCAGCACCTGGGCATGCTGTTATGTTATGTTATGTTATGTTATGTGGTGTTCTTGTTCAGAGTAGGCATGGGAAGGTAGTGGGATCTGTTCAGAGACCTCTCTGTTGCTGCTTTCTCTAACCTCCACAGTTCAGAGTTCCTATCCTGAGGATGTGGCCAAAATATTAGGTCACTAGTACATGAAAGATGATTATGGGGAGCATGGCAAGACACAAATGATATGGGGAGGTTTGAATGCAAGTAGCCTTTCACATTAGCTAGTATGAACTGGGGGGTTTTGCTCATAAAGCATAGCCAGTCAGCAGGTGGGATGGATGGCATTCAAAGATGCTCTCTAAGTAGTTTTGTATTCTTTCTGTCAGGGCAGGAAGCAGACCTTTTCTGTCAGTAAAATTTTATTGAAGAAAGAGCCTTGTTCCAGCTGGTGACAGGGCCAGCATCATCCCTCAAGTAATTGTATCCACCACAAAAGGGATTTTGTGTCAAAGGAGCCTGACCCGATTCATCAGGTGGGTTAGGGGCTCCTTTAATTGGTCTGAAATTATGATTTTGATGATAGACATGGAGAGCAATGAAGTTAGGCCTGGCTAATTGCAGCCTTTCTGAGCAGCAATTAACATGTCAGAAATGTAGTTATGCTTGAGGGAAATGCTGATACTTTCCTTGCCTCCTATTTAAAAAAAAAAAAACAAAAACAAAACAACAAAACCACAAATGAAAGTCTCCTGTAAACTAATGCAAACAATCTGGTAATGCTTGGGAACCTGTTTGTCAGCGGTGTGACCCGATGGCTATAAAATGGGCTGCCAGCAGCTCTAGCTTTGCTCTTACTGAAAGCAGAGGGGATCACGCTGTGTGTATGAGCCTTGCTAATGCCCTGGCAGCTGTAAGAATTGCCAAGTCTATAAAAGCAGCTTATCTCCTGAGGAGGAGAGCCTTTCACCAGCCCCCTCCAAAATCAGACAGATTAACTTCCTAAGAAATGGAGAGTTATTCTGCCCCAAACCTACTCTGCTCATTCAAGCTAATCTCTGGAGGGCTGAAAGGCCTCTTGTCTGTGATTGGAATCATATGATAAAGCCTTGCTTGCTTTCTCTTTTATTGTGCCAAAAAGTTTTTCTTGCTTTTGATCTAGCTGAGAGCTGAAGTAGCTTTTAGTCTGTTTATGTGTCATGCGGAGCATTTTGAGACAAGAATTTTGGGTCTTGTCTCTGGGTTTCTGGCATGGTATGTCCTCATACCCCATGTGGTGCTCTCAGGCATCAGCTGTACCTTCCCCTGCCTCGTGATGGTTAAGAGCACCTCCCAGGGAGCTTTTCCACTGACACCCTGGGGCAGAATGCAGACTAAACAGGGGTAAAGTTATCTCCATTTGCAGATTGTATTTTGTAGGCTGAGAAGGAGAGAATGTCACAAGAAATTGTGATCACTCCTCTCCTGTGCCCTGGCCCCATGCTGGGGAATGACACTTGTGTCTTCTGCTGTGCTCAGGCATGACCTGTAAAAATACTGTTAGTAAACACTGAACTGCACTAGCTGCATAGTAATCAAGAGATGTAATGAAGAATCTTTGCCCCACTCTTCTCTGTGATCTCCTAATCCTTGCCTGATGAACACCAAGTTTACTTCTGAAGAGGCCTAACTTTGGCATAGATGTGTGAAGGCTATAAATGTTGTGAGGTTTTTTTCCCAAAAAAAGACTAACTTTCCACTTTATTAAATGCTTGAGAGTCTTTTACATCAAAAATCTGTTACAGATTTTTTCCTAAGAACAAGCACTCTTTCCTCCTCCCACACAAAAAAAAAGTCCCAAGGAAAAAAAGAAATCTTTCCAATGTTCAATACATCAGGGCTGTAAAAAGGCAACAAGCCCTGAGAGCATGGGTGACTTCTCTGCTCCCCAGAACTGGATCCTCATTGCTCTGCAGAGCCACAGTACATAGTCTTTGCTTGGACATGCTGAGATTACATTTCAGAAGGGCAGGAGAACTTCCTCCACTCTCTGTTTTTAGTGCTGATGCAGAGGATGCTGAGGTGTCGCCCGTGCTGCTGCAGCCGTGGGTGTCTGTTGTTGCAACCTTCCCCTCTTGGCATGAAGAGCTGCATTGGGAGGTTTGTGGCAGGGCCAGAGTGTGCTAATGCTTGGCTGGTGCTGGGGGAAGCTGAGGGCCATGATGTGGGCTACAGACTACCCCCAACAGCTGGTTGCTCTGTGCTTTCCTGGGGTGCAGGAGATTGGTACCACTCCTGCTTTGTTTACTGCCAGGGTCCTGGGAGGGTCCTGGGAAATACTTGTCCCTGAAAGTCCTGACGGGAGAAAGAAAAGAGGAATTGCAGGACATGTGGTTAGTTGAGCACTTAATAATTTGGGAATATCAAGGCAGACTCACAGACTCTCTTCTGATAAGATGAAACACTCTAAACTGTGTCAAAAATGAAGCTTCCAAAAACATCTGAATTTGGATCATGGCTCAGACCTTGGCTCCCTCCTGACCTTGTGTAAATCATGTAATTTCCCCTAAGAAACATAAGGGACCTTGCCCTTTGAACCTGTGGTTCTTGGCTCATCCCTTTTCTGGCTTTCCTGTTCAACTCCTGGAAGCCATTCTTGTTTGCTGTCAGGTTGGGGAACTGACTGCTCCATCTCCTTGAAGAGCAATGAGAGAAGAGTCATTCATTAGTCTAGAAGCTGGTTTCTGTCGCAACAAAGTTTTTGCCTTCCTCATTTTTTTGGCTTGCTTTGCTGATCCAAAGTCTGAATGACAGTTAAAAGCCTGCCTAGCTAATGTCACATGAGGAACAGAACATTTTGGAGTAATGGAGGGAGGGTTGATATGGTTTTCCTGAATCCTGGAGACATGTGATGTTTTGGGCAGGGGAGCCTCTTATCACTCACTGAGCATCCTGAAACTCCTCTCTATATCAGGAGAAGAGCAGAGCAGCTGCCTCGCTCACTTTGTTTGAAAGAAACAAAAATATTTTTTGCACATAGTCTGTACTATGCTGCATGCACATATTTGTACCATTCAAAAGCATTGTTTTATTTAAAAACCTTTGTTATTTCCCATTAATTGATCAGAAATACAGTAACCAGCATCACTTCAACTGTGCTTTGCTCCTTCATTGTTTCTATGAAGGATGCTTTGGTGGTTGTGTTGGTGGAAACTGTCACTGAGGGCTTTCCTTTATTTTTTTCTTTCTGTGATGATTATAAAACCTTGATGTTTCTTAAACCACCTGTGATATTTAGTGCCCTATTGTTTTCCTGCTTTGCAAGAGGAAGGGAGAGATGTATATTTTCCTTTACAACAAACTGGCTTTTGCCAGATGTTGACTCACTTGTTGAGTTGGACTGCCACACATGGGCTCATTGTAAATGTCCAACAATGTGTAGCTCATGCCTCATGTTTTTTGAATTTTGAAATCATATACTGATATACAGGCATGAGAAAGGCTCTGGATCCATTCAGTACAGGTGAGATTGTTATCTAGACAGTGATTAGCTTGAATAGGAGACTGGACTTAAATGTTTCCCTATGATAACTTTACAGAGTTCAGACATTAAGATGCTGATGTTGGGGTTTGTTTTTTTTTTTTTTTTTTGCATCACCCAGGTTGCTTTTCTTCTCACAGCTTATCTCTGTTTTAAATAGTTCAAAATAGATGGCATTTTAATTATACAGATGGATCAGATACTTTGGAATGAAGCCAGCTCTTTCCCAGTGAGGGTCATGCTGAAATTTTCATGTAAAGAGAAGGACTATGAATCAATTACTTAGGACTTCATTATGACGAAAGAAAACAAACATGGCATCAACAGTGAGTTTAGCAGCCTTTGTTTCAAAAAGGAACTTGCAGAACCATTTAAGGCAAAATAGAATCCCAGAGAGAAGTATCAAAGGGTTCAAATGAGAGCATAAAATACTGTACAATGAAAAATGTCACAAGAGCTTCAATGCCTTAGATATGTATGTGAAAAATTTCAGGCTGAGCCTTCCCACACTACGGGAGGTCATCAAATAAAGCAGAGCTAGCTCTGTTTATCTCCAGTCAAAGCGACACATGACTTCATTTGGGTTTTAGTCTCATTACTGCTGAAGTGTGAGGTGTCAGGTTAAAAAGACTACACGCTTTTCACCCCTAGGGATTGCTCTGTTTTAATGGGTCAGGTCAACACTATGGCTCATAACATTTCAAACGATTAATGTTTAATACATTTTAAACTGAAGTCCTTGAGAATACAAAATTAACCCTGTGGACGTCTGTGTTTGGGACTTGGTATTCAACTGTTTCAAGGAATATAGTGTGCTATTACTGCTGGCAGTAGAGGGCTGAAACAAAGCCAGAAGAACATATTTTTTTCAAACCCTATTGTTCTTCACAGAGTGGTCCTGGCAGTCTCTGTTCTCTTGCATCCTCAAAGGTTGCCAGGATGAATTACATTACACAAACATGTCAGTCTTGAGCTATGAGAGGAGAGTAAGTGTCCAACCTAAGTCAAGCAAGAAAGTGCTGTTACTTCTCAACTGGGAGTTTCCCATTTCTGACTTTACCTTCTACATTCCTTCTGTCATATACTGAAACTGAAAAAAAACCTCAAAAAAACCCCCAATTGAACAAAACCAAACCAGACAAAACAAAACAAACAAACAAACAATCCCAACAAAAACAGAAAAAAACCAACAACATCCCCCAAACAAACAAAACCAAAGCCCCCAAAAGCCCTTACCCAGAAGGGTGAAGGTTGCCGTTTCTATTGCCATCTTAGTGGCAAAAAAATAGGTGATGATGGAGTGCCCTCCTAATGCCCACAGTTTAAAAACCTTCCATGAACTTTTCCAAAATACCACACAGTATCTCTGGTGACTTCTGGCATTGTTACTGTAGTAGATAAATGTAGATGTCTAAAATGAGTAGCTAAAAAAACTGATGTCTTCTTCTACCTTGTCAGGAATATCACTTTTGGTGATGGTTTATCATTCCTTGTTAAGCCTAAATAATTCAGGAAAGACTGGCTAAGAAACTGCTTAATATACTGCCTTTTTTGGAGTGGCATGTGGACAATTTGCCTTAGTCATAACTTTAAAGGAATGCAATAGTCTCTACAGTATAAAATCTTAAGAGGAACACATTTTTGTGGTGGTAACATTCTTCATTCAGACCTTTCCTTTAACCTAGACTACTGGCACATTTATTTCAGAAAGGCATGGATTATGTCAGTGTTGATTTTGTGGCTATGTAAAACAGTGGGAAGATGAGTTAAATTAGTGTATATTGCTTTGTGGCTTATTTTTAGTATGATTTAGTAAAAGGAATCACAATCAATTAAATGTTTCAAAATTTAAGGTCAATGTTCTTCTAGGTGTATAATCTCTCAAGGTCCTCTCACAGCTTCTGTTGTTGAATGTCAAAGGAAATATTCTGATCAGCAAGGCCTGATGGAAGGATGTTTCTAAAACAGGATTATGAATCTTGTAAATCTTTCTTTAGGAGCCTTTTTCACAGTCTTGAACATTAAGCTGGTGTGTCACAATCTGTTACTCTGGACTCAGTGGAACAAATAGCTCAGTTGAGATCCTGGTTTTGAATTTTATTTTTTTTAATTTGAACATTTGTTCTTAGGAAATAGAAAGGCTTAGAAAGATGTTGATATTTCCCCCTCCCTGCCAACACTGGAGTTGTCTATTTTTATTTACTTTGAGAGGCAGGGGAAATTGGACAATTGGCTGAACCACAGTAACCAGCATCACCCGCTTCTCATTATTTCTGATGCTTCCTTAAACTTCTGAAATCTTGAGACTGTAAGGAAAGCATAGAGTCATCTTCTTCTTCTTTAATTTGAAAACCACATATAATCTGGCAAAAATTCCAGTGCTTTCAAGCAATGACAGGATATACACTCTTTTCTTTGATCCATACATTGGGAAGGGCCTCACCCCCTACCCCATCCCCACCCTCCTCCTCTTTGCAGTTTAACTTGGACTGTCAGAAGTGGTTTCAGTGTATAATCCTTTGCAGACAGAAATAGATCTACATCCCTACAAGAGCTAATTTGGCTGGCAATCCCCAAAAAATAAAGCTTGTGGTCCTGGTTTTTGCATCCCAGCTTACCTTGCTGAGATGCAGCACTTTTTAGCAAATGAGCTGTCCCAAGGAAAAGTGGAGGAGCAGCTGTCAAGCTGGGAAAAGAATGCACTGTGTGGATGCTGTTTTTTCTTTGTGGTTGGGTGCAGGCAGAAAAGGATGAAAATGTGGTTCAGAAATCAAACACAGACAACCTCTGTTCTCCTTTGAGGACTGCAGAGAAAGTGTGTGTGTGCAGGAGACATTGCTGACTGCTGACCACATCCCATTCACCACCCATTAGGGATTTTCAGAGTCCACAAGCAAGCCAATGGCAAGAGACATGTTTAGTTTTTCTTCTTTTTTTTTTTTTTTTTTTTTTTTTTTAATGAGGGGCAGTTTATTGTGAGTATCTATTCTAAGCTTTTGCAGCTGGTGAATTGGGTTTATATCTGAACTTGAGGCTGTATCTGAGCTGGGATGGAGTGGGAAAGGTTCCATAGACAAAGAATAGGGAGTTTATTCTGGGCATTTGCAAGTTCTTCCTGGGGATTTAAACTATTTGTAGATCTAAACCTCAGATTCAGCTGCCCTATGGAAGGGGATTTGTCTTCTCTGTTTTCACTCCATCCCCAGCATTTTGAGTACAGTAGCATAAAGCTTTCAAAATACTGCACTGAATAGTCTCAGTCTTAAAAGGCTTTATTTCAAAGAGTGGTTGGCTAAGTCTAGACAAGTGGCTTAATCCCATTCAACTCCAACGCATCATATGTTTCTAACTCACTTAAAACTTGCAGTTAGAAGTTAAGCTGTATCCTCCTGGGATCTGGGCTGGTGCTTCCAGCCCATGTCCTGGCACTCGAGCATGCCAGGGGCTTGCACCGAGTTGGCAGAGCACTGGCACCTCCCAATCACCCTGAGTTTGCATGAACACTGCTGTGGCCAGTCAAACTTCTGGAAACAGGCTCTAGCATCAATCCTCTTATTAGCCTTGATCGCATGTAAAAGAGGCTAAAATTCACGTTTTCACACTCAGAGGCTTTTGTCAGCTTTAGAAATTCTATTTTATGTGCTTTCCAACTGGGTTTGTATATATCATAAAAGCCTTTTCTCCCTTGTTCCATTAATCAAAGCTAAATCTAACATGCAGAGGAAGTTCATGTTTCCAAAATTCTTAATCCCTTGATAAACCTCTGTGCTTGGTAAGAAAAAGCTAGGTCCTTGCCACTGCTCTCCTGGTCAATGTGCTGGGGACTGCTGAGGAACCAGTAGCTTGTTTCCCTCTCTGACTTTTCAGGTTCTTGAGAGAGAAGCACACATCCTCTCCTTCCAGTGTCTCACCAGTGGTCTCTGACAATGCAGTATGCAAACATCCTGGTCCATGTAGCTAGAACATAGGGAGGACTTAACATGATGTAAATTTAGTTTCCTAACAGTTGTCTTGACCTCTTATTTGAGAGGCAAGAGAAGTGGATGGGGTGTATGTGCCACAGAGGTCCTTCTCCCTTCCTGATGTAGGCAAATGTCTGTTGCTGGAGCTAATGTAGCACTTTGTGTGGATACAAAGCCATGGCCCTCCCTAGATGATAACTGGTGGAATGGAGGACCTGAGGCCTTCATGATGTGGGTGCAAACTCAACAGACAAGAAAATAGTGAATTTGAACATCTGTGTAGACCTACCTACTGCCAGTCTCTCATCACCCAAATGAAGGCAAGCATTTATACCCCATCCCACTACTGCTGGTACTGAGTGTTTGTGAGAGAGGAAGGGATCACACGCTTGGAAGGAAGCAACTTGGTTGGAGGGTGGAAAACCCGCATGCCAACAATGTTTTGTGAGTTATGGCAAAGGTGCAGCCAGTGGGCAGGAGAAAGAAGCATAAGAGCTGCAGTTTATCCATGATTATCCTATTACATATGTTGATCAAATAAGAAGGAGAGTTTAATTCCTTTATTAATGCACCTACCATGGTACTTGGCGATGCCATCTGCCTCAGAGCCCTTTCGCGGCTATAAAACACAGTTATATCTACAGGAAAATTTAGGAAATGGCCTGAAAACACATTTTTTACACTGTAACATTTGCAACCTGATGAAAGTTTACCAAGTGCCTGCATGTATACTAAATGAGCAGTGGAGAGTAGATTTTTAGGAGTTAAAATAGCTATTGAGCAAGGTAGATTATGCAGTGTTTGATCATGTATTTTCTAGTCTTTCTGAATGTCTGCTCCTGTACCTTGTGATGTGGATGCTATTTTCTGCAAATGCAAACTTTTTTTACAGTTTTCTGCTATCTATAGGAATGCGAAATGAGCTCCAAATATATGGAAACTTTCTATTACCTACATAGACCAAAAAGCAGATGTTAGTCTTGAGTTGGTGGAGGTGAACAGCCAAATAAAGTTCAGCCAATTTTATTGGGAAATGAGGAAAATCAAGTAGCATATTTTCCACCATTAAAGTGCCTTGCTTCTCCATCATGCTACTGGTATTAAAATATAGATTTGCTATGGGTGCCAGCAAAATATTTCATCTTGTAGAAAGAAGAGCATTGTAAGGAAAGCTGCAAAATAATTTACATTCTGGTTTTCCAGGTTTTTCCAAGGTCTTTATTGGAGGGAAAAAAGGCAAAAAAAAAGCAAAGTGCAGTTGGTAAAATAACTTGGAGAGAAGTGTTTTTTGTGGGAAGGGGTTTTCACAAGTCTCTTAACAATGGCTTAAGAATGGAAAAAGGTTTTCATGAGTCTTTACCTACCCCTTGCAGTTTTGTGAAAGGTGTGGCTATTCCAGCACTTGAATAACTTGTCCTAAAGAGCTTTTAATTGGGGCACTGTTTTGATTGCAGTTCTTCAGATAACTCAGGAGTGTCAGGCATGGTTTTGGTTGAGCCTTCTAGCTCAAACCAGAAGGGCCAAGGCTGTCTGTGTTTCTGATAATTTCTTCAGCTCAGCTGAGTTCTTTGTGAATTACCAGGAATGGCTTAAGTGTACTTTTGGATTCTACCTGATAAAGCAGCAACTTCTATGAAACTGGGTCAGTTTTCCTTGACCTCTTTCTCTTAGTTTGCTCTGCCCTCTATTGAGGTGAAATTAGGCCATTTGTATATTTCCATCTAGCGATTTGTATTTTCTTACGAGTTTTTACGTACTGTTAGCATGAAACCTTTTGCTTCAGTGAAACATGATTTCAGTGGTTTTGGTTCACTTTGGGATGTTTTGGTTCCAGTCTGACATTAAAGAGCATCCATTTGGAAGCGTTGAGGTTTTGGAAATGGAAGCTCCATTTCTAGCCCTATGATAACTCCAGGATCCCAAGACCCCTGGGTGTGTTCCTATGACATTCATCATTTAATGCTTCCCTGTAAGGCATCTGAGCTGTGATGGTAGCCATAAAGTTTGTAAAGTGTTTCAAATTGGAATATAAATAAGAAATATTTGCTCCTCATTCAGTAACATTCCCTGTTGATTGTTGAAAGCTCTGTTTTTCAGTTATGTGGAATTCAAGCAAGACCATAAATTTCCTTGCAAATGTGGCTGGATTTGAAAGGGGTTCTGAGGGGCAGTTTCTTGCTGTTGCTTAATGCATGAACTTGTAGTATTTGAACTTGTAAGCTGTATCTCCTTGGACAAGGTATGAAAGGTAGGGATAGAAGGAATATTTGTTGTATTCTGAATATGACATAACAGTCCAAAAGACTTTTGATTCAGCCCATGCTGGTTATGTAAGAGTATACAGCCTTTCAGAAACTTCTAGTTTTAAGAAGAAAACTATTCCATGTCAGAAAATAAAAGATTAAAACTGCATATAGAAGAAATGCAAGTCTTTGAAGAAGAATATAGTGAAAATACATCCCAAAGCTTTACCTGAGCTGTACAGAAGTGCAGCTTTAGCCTCTACTGCTGTTCTGCATGCAGGACATCATGAATATGGAGCACAGAATGTTAACTGGAACATTGGCTATTTGTATCTAACAGAAGGTTGTAAATGTTAAGGCATTGAACTATTGCATTCATGGTTCTCTTTATTTTAAAAAAGCAAAACTTTTTTTTTTATTCAAAGGGAATTGGCATGTACTGGATTCCACACTTATACATGTACTAGTAGGGGAAGTTTATCAGTGCACATTTTGCTGTTAGCAATGTAACCAAAACTAAAAACCGTAGCAAATCCAGCTAAACTCACATTTATTTATGGATAGACTAGATAATATTTCTCCCTTCGATCCATTCTGAAAGCAGAATTCACATTTGACTGTCTCTTCAAAGCCTTTCAATCACTCTTTCTTCTGTGTGCAGAGTACAGTTGACTCCTTTATGAAATATTACATAGTCTTACTGTTCAGATACCTGACTAAAGACCTTGATGTTTGTGCTTTGTAACCCCATGGTACCCAAGCAGGACTGGTCTGTGACAGACTGAGCCAAACCAAACATCTGAGTGTAGCAAATCACAGGGGGTAATAACCTTATCTCAATGTTAGTTATCAGGTCAGTGCCCATGCTCTGAGCCGTTTTGGGTGAGATGCAGCTTGGGCTGGTCCTATGACAAACAATGCATTGGATGCAGGGCAGCTATCCCAGCTGCTGCTGCTCTGCTGAAGAAACAGCAAAAAGGCAGTGGCAGAGGAAAGAAACTTTTCATAAAATTGAGCTAGACGTATGAGGCTAAAATAGTTACTCAAAAAGGTTTGTATTATTTTTGCTGTTGTTGAGTATCAAGGCATTTTTGTATAGAGAATAAAATCTTGCCTTTAAAAAACATTTCTTCCTGCTGAAAAAACTTACTGTGCTTTCTGTTTTGGTTTTCCCTAGTAGAAAAAAAAAAATATTTCAGATTCCAAAATATTAAAAGCATAATTATGAGAAAAGCATTTATTATGGAAATACTTATTAGAAAATATTTTGTCTTTGCCAGGATTTTTTTAGATCCCCAGCCTTATCTCAGTGCCTACAGTAGAAGCTGAGAGCTCTGTTTAACGCAGCCTCTTTCTGGCTTAGCGTAAAGCAGAGTTGCTCAAGCTATTGATATTTTCCACATGGTAAAGGCAGAAACTTTTCTTTTCATCCCATAGAAAAAGTTTTCTAATACTGGTTGGAAAGACCTTCTAATACTTTGAATGGATGCTATCCTCAGTAAGATAAACCTTCTATCTAAAATATTTTCCATCTCAGATTTTCCTCTGATGGAAAGATATTGAGTGATTCTTTCCATGCATTTGAGTATCAGAGAGAAAAAGAATGTTGCTACAAGCTCTTCAGGATCTTGAAATACAAAGGCGACATTGTTCAGGTTAAGGTTGTTTTTTTTTGATTTTTTTATAATGTCTTCAGATGAAAAGTGTGGGTCAGAAAGAATCTGGAAGGTTATATACATCAACACCTCACCAAGACATCAAGCATGTGGAATTCAATATTGCAGTGATTATGCTTAAAATAATGCTCAAAAGAATTCTCTTCAGCTACCCAAACAAGTGCACATATATGAGGTAGTCACAGGTCTTCAGAAAGCAAACAAAAAAGTCCACCAAATAATCCCTTCTTGAGTTGGTCTATTTCCTGTAATTTTCTAACTAGCATACAGTAGCCAGATTCTGTGGTCTAGACTGCTTTGTTCTGCAGTTTTTTTTCTCAGGGATTTACAAACCACAGAGAGTTGGAATGATCAGAATAAATATTTGCTTATGCACCTACTGATTGGAGCTTTCAAAGTCCCCAATCTTGTTACACCACACGTGTGAGCATTAGCATTCATATAGGTTTGGCAAATATAAGGGGTTTCCTCTCTACCCACTTCTCCCCTCCCCAATTTCAGTTTCATGGAGACAACACTTTAAATGTGGTGTGTTTTTCTGTTGGTATCTCACAGTGTTTTCTGCCTGGCAATTATCTGAGACTGTTACTGTACAAGAGACCACATTTTTTAGAATCCTTTTTGTCCCCCTCCCTTAATATCAAGCATATTATTACTCATCTTGGAGCACTTCATCACTGCTGTTTCTGAGTTGGAGATTTCTCCAAGTATGATAGCAGCTGCAGCTAATAACATCAATTATATAACACTGAGGTTCCTGTTCCCCTATTTTGACTGGAGGAAGTTCTTCACTAGGACATGCCATATAATTAATTGCCTTTTTCTCTGCATGCAAACATTATAAAAGCTTTAGTCTTGCTGTGTCTAAGAGAGAATGGCCCTAAAAAGATTCACTTGCTGAAGCCACAACCTCACTTGTAAGGGTGGCTTAGTGTGCAGGAGAGAAACAGATTCAGTAAATTTGCATTTAAAAAGTCTGGTGCTTTTCAACTCTCCCCACTGTCTATGTGTTTGTAAAAAGTGTGCTTTGATGTGCTAACCTGATCCAAACTTTCTTATGGCTGATGGTTTTCTTATTAAAACACAAATAAAAACTGAGTAGGTATGGCAGCTGTCTCCATGGAGTCTTGTTAATACTGTCAGATACATAGCATTACCCTCCTGCTATAACTTAAAAAATTCTTTAAAGGACTTAAGGAAAAAAAAAGTAATTTTTTAACCAATGTGCCTAAAGTCATAAACTAAAATAAATAGTCACAAACTAAATCATAAACTGAGTCATAAACAGGAATCTGTGTCTGGGTAATTTAGTTGTTGACAACATTAAAAACACTTCAGGCACAACAAAAGATAAAAGATGTATTTTAAGAAGACATTTGTTGTAGGCATTTATTTAAATTGATTTCTCTATATATATTTATGTATACTCAAGTTTGAAAGAGTTTTGATGTTTTTCTCCAAGGTTGGCATGCGACCAGTCAAGGCAAGAGAGGAGGGCATTACTAAGAGAGAAGAGCGGAAAAATAAAATCAGTGATGACAAGGCTGGATTGGGTGGGGCAGAGAAATGCTGGGATAGCCAAACAGCCAGGACATGATTGCAAGCAGTGAAGATATAGAAGCCAAATGTCTAAAAATTAATTTGTGGGCAAGCAGCTCTGCTGAAAATTTTAACACATTCTCTTTTATTTAATTTTAAATTCTGTCTCCAGGAACCTGATAACTTACAGAAAAAGGGCAAGATAAACTGAAAGCCAGAAATGCCAACATACCAGGTTGTTTTTTTAAACCACTGAAGTTTATTAATTTCCTATTTGTTAACTTGAGACCTTTTGGAGTCAATTTATGAGCTATTACTTTAAGAACATTTATAGACAACTTTTGATTTTTAAATGCCTAGAGCCCAAGGATTGCTTTGGGTATTTGGTGAAAGTGAAGGGGGGGGGGGGAGAAAGGGGAGGAAAAAAAAAGTAGTACTTGGCAAAGTCTGTCCCTTTTCCTGCTGGATGTTTTTCAGGTGAACTACCCAGCTATGCTACTGTATGTAAGTCAGGCCAACTATGTGGAACTAAGGATTATTCCACAAATACCCTTTTAATAGTTCTTTTAATGGTGCTTTTCCCCAAGTCTTCCTTTTTTCCTAGGATTCCCTACCCTGCCTGGGAGTCTCCCATCATTCCCAAAGCATTGCATCTCCCTGGCCTTTCCCCCGGGCTGGGTACTGTGCTCTGCAGCTGGGAATAGGAGCTGTGTCCCCCGCAGGCCCAGCGCAGGGCTGCCGCCACTGATGGCTTTATCAGATGGACAGAGACATTCCAAGTATGCTTCTGGTCACTGTGGGATATGGGAATATAAAAAAATAATGAAAAGGAAGGCTTAGACCAAAGCTGTTAGTCAACCAGCCGTTTTTGTCAAGGCTTTTTTTTTTTTTTTTCTTAATTTCTGTTCTTAAGGAGTGAAATTCTTTACTCGTAAGCAGATTGCTAAAGCTGTGTGATGTCATTTTCTTTTCTTTTTAAGGCTGTGTTTTGAGCAGCTGAAAGCTGCAGGTTAGGTAAAACTATTAATGACCATTTTTTGACCTCTGCTCCAACCGCCCACAGCGGCTGCAAATTTTTAAACGTCTGACGGCTGCTTGGCTCTCCGCAGCATCATTATGTTGGTTGACAGCAGATGAGGTTTCAGAGGTAAAAAATTCACTTCCCAAATTGCACCCTGCTGGCATGGCCAGTAGACAGATTAAAAAATGGGAGTTCAGTGGCATGGTAGGGCAGGAGATCTCGATTTTTATGAGCAAGGCATGGCAAGAGTTCCCTCCGGTTCTCTCTGGCTGCGTGCATGGTGGGGGCAAATCATGACACAGGGGTAGTGTAGGGAGAGTGCTTTGCAAGATGTTATTGCCTCAGAAAGAGGAACACTTCACATTGCTGTAAGGGCTGTAAAATATTCTAGGATTTCTGGGGGGCTTTTTCAGTTTTCATGGTTGCTGCTCTTGAGCACTTCCCAGATGTGTTAGGATTGCACAGTGAGCAGCTTCATGGCCCTCCTGCCTTTGCTGGAGAAGGCTGTGGAAGTGGTGAGACTTTCCTTTGCCTTCCTCCATTCTTCTTTGCCCATCCTCTCTCTTTGCCAGCTTCCTGGGCCTGAGAGAGTCTTGCCTGAACCTTCAGGGAACCTGTCAGGATGACCAGGACAGAAGGATAGGGAGGAAGGCATGATAAGTAAGAAGGGTGGCAAGAGAAATATTGGGTTTAGCAAAGGTACTCTGGTATTTCTGCGTAGATCAATGTCATACAAGGCGCTGTTTCTTCCACTTGGCACAGGGAGTTGTCCTAATGCTGTGGTGGTGTTCAACACCAGTGGTGGTTGAGAATCTCCCATCCCAGGGACATGTTGGAACCCCTTTCTCTGGATCAGTGTGCCAAGCTAGCACATAGTGAATGGATGCGTTGAAGGGAGGTTCACTTACAAACTGTGCTGTTCCTTGGACAAATATACATAGCCAGGAGTAATAGTCTTTAAAACACTTCATTGTTTCTTCAGGCACTTCAGGCATTCGCTCTCTTCAGTCTTCAGAGCTGTAGCATCTTCTTGCCTTGACTGTCACAAAGGGTGTTTGCTTTGTAGTCATGTTAAAGGTTGGGAATTTCTGGGGTCTCCAGACCATGATTTTACTCTTTTTGTCCCTGCGACCACTTTCTGCCCTTCTTAGGGGCAGTGCTTCCTGCTTTCTTGTATCTTCTGTTCTCTGGCTCATGCCAAGTCTGGTGTCCCTCATGCTGTCTCACAGAGTGCCCTGCCCATTCCCCAAAGCCCATGCTCTTTGGTGGTCTTTTGGCTGGATGCTGCTTAATTCAGTCATTTGAAATTAGAGCCCCATGTAAAATACTAAATACTGAACAATAAGTGAGGCAACAGCATTTCGTGGTATCAGCTGGAGTCACAAGCGTGTCAGCAATGGCCATGTCCTTACAGTGGTGGTGTAGTCTCCAGGACAGCCTGACAACCTCTGGAGCAGGGCTGAATTCTTCTGTGTAGCTGAGTCTTGAGTGCTGGATTAATCTTTTCCAAAAATTAATAAATGCTCTGGACAGTATTTTTATGGGGAGTGATTGCATTGTGCTCTGGAGATATCTTTCTCAGCTGGGCTATTAAATGAAAAGCTGAAACCTGCCTGTGATGCCAAGAGATGAGTGCTCAACAAAATGAAAACTTGCATCTTAGATTGCAAACATTCATCTGTTGCCTGCTTTCCTACTTGCTGCTGGTTGATTCACAGTCATACCAACAAACATAAAACTTCACCTGCAAGAAAAGCAGAGAGGGTAATGCCCATAAATTAAAAAAACTTCCCCACTTTGCACAACCTGTATTTTGAAATTTAGCTCAAACTTGCAACTGAATTGGTCTGTCTTGCCTTAAATTCCTGCAGAAGGACAGATAATTCTGAGAGATGGTGTGAGATGACTATGCCACTTAAAAAATTCTGAAAATATTTCCAGACCTAGTCTGTGCACCCAGGGCAGCTGTGCTTCCAGGGAGCTGCGTGCCAGTGGCTGTGCCAGCAGGAAATGCAGCGTGACCTGTGGCAAACCTGGAGGGTGGGAAACGCTGTGAGAAGATTTCTGCGGGCAGCTCTGAGTGTCCCAGGCAGTTGCTGTGTGGGTATGGACACAGGAGACAATGCTGAGCCAAGGAAGCAAGCAGGAGCAGTAGGAGAATTCCCTTCCCATCATGTGCACAGCTGCAGAGCACTTCTGATCGTGTCTCTGTGCTGATGGGCTGGCAGCATCAGCCTCTCCCCTCCTGCAACCTGGCAGTGCACGCATGAAGCCTGGCTGTGAAATAGAAATGCTTTTGAAAACCATAATATTATTTTAATCACAAATTATTTGGAAATGAAATACAGAAATAGCTTCAGATCACTCCTTCCAGAGGAGTGTTTTTGCAGTCAGAGTCTTTATCAGCTTCTCAGTGGGAACTGCATTAATATTGCCACAAAAATGCAAACAGTAGTGCCTTTGATAAAGCAGTTTGGCATCTCTTAAGCAAAAAGATGTTTTGTTTTCCTAAGATACAGCACTGTTTGCAGTGCAGGGACCTGCCATATGTGCCAGCATATGGAAAGAAAACACCAGCTTTGTTAACATTTGTGTTGGGAAGCTGTGGGGAAGGAACGAAGGGGGCGGCGGGCGGCTGTGGAAGCAGTTGCAAAGCAATCTCTGTTATTTCAAGGGGGACAGCCCAGGAAGCCCAAAAGTGAGTGCTGGTGGCAGAGGTGCTGGTGGCCTGCAGTCAGCCTCCTGGCTTAGCTGCCCCCTGAGCAGTTTGCCAAGAGCTCTCCTTCACCTCAGTTTTGCTTTAGCTTTTCCCATCATGTGCTAGAGCAAGGTCCCCACTGCTGCCTCTTCCCATTGCAGAATGGAAAAGCTTTACTGGCCATACAGTAGGCATCTTTGTGAAAATGTGAAAATGCCTTTTTAGTACTTTCTGGTGTCCCATGGGTATTGTGGATTTGATTAGGGCATTATTTTGATTTTTAGACTGCCTTTGGTTCAAGAATCCTGAAAGGAAGTTGTTGTGCAACTATTTTAATCTGATTTTACAAGCTGATTCCAGCTTGATTCCCAGCACAAAGAAACAAAGAAGAGCTCAGTTGCATTTTTCATCCCAAAGTAAAAACCCCTCCTCCTTTGAAGATCTTCTGCAGAGTGTTATGTTTAGAGAGAGATTTGGTATTGTTTAAATTTAATCTCCATAATTACATTGGGATTGGATTAATGATGGGTTATTTTCTGAGTCATTATTTTCTGGCACACTCAGCTCTTGAGCATAAAGCCAGGTCTTCTTTGACTGTAAACTGGCATCACTCCACCAAAGCCAGTGGAATAATTCCACTTTATATTGTGTCAGCCCAGATGTGATATTAGAGCTGTTTTGAAGAAAGCATCCTTTTAGAGTTTGTTGGCCTTGAATCTTCATATAATTGTAAAGGTGTCTGGGCATTAACTTAAAACTGCGTTAGATTTATGGTTGCACAGCTGGTTGTTGTGTCTAACCCACCTCAGCTGGACCCAGAGGGATCAGCAAATGGTGGAATGCCAAACTGAACTGTAGGAATCTTGACCTTTTTTTATGTTTAAAAACTGCCTTTTATCCCTGTGGATGTAGGACAAGTTCATCAGGGAGTTCCGGCAAACTTTTACATGCTCTTATTCATTAGATCAAACCTTGGTCAGTTTGTTTGGGATACTGTACTGAAAATCCAGGGGAGATGTCTGAGAAGCAGAGGGACTGCTTCTTTTTGGAATTAGTTATTTTTGCTCTTTCTGCTTTTCAGAAATGGGTGAATGGGGAGGGGGCAGTTTGGGAAGATCTGTCATGTACAAAAGCAGCAGCAGGAGCAATAAGCAGTGGGCATGATGTGGGTGATGAATCCCTCATCATAACTGGGGTAAACAAAAGAAACAGTCATTTTTAGGAGATTCTAGGAGGCTGTGTAGAGTTGCTGTGTTTGCAGAAGGTAGTTGAAGCTGCTGGGCTGAGACCAAGTTGGGAAGAAATTATCTCTCCACCTCTTGTGCATGTTGGGCAGGGAAGGGTTTGCTTTCAGACCTTGTATTTTAATGTCTCATCTGAGTTTCTTATCTTTTAAAGAATTGTCCTACTCACCACCTGTGAAATGGCTTGTTAATAAATCATAGTTTTGAAAAGGGGAAGGTTTTGCTTTATTTTGGCTCTTTACAGTAAAGAGAGAGTGATCAGTCCTGTCCATAAGCTGTAGTGAATTTAGGATGTCACTGCAGTGGGATGGACCACTTATCTCTTTATCTTGGTGCCCAAATGACAGTGGCACACGTTGTATACATGGAAGTGTGAAAAACAGGCAGCAGTGATCCTTTTCTGAGGCATCCTCACTACTTTCTAGAGACATCTGCTTTTGCTGGTGACCTGCTCTTGAACCTGCAGGTACACCTAGAGCAATGTAACTTCTGTTTCCTTGTTAAACAGCAGAAAGTACCTGTAAAGCCTCTTAGTCTTCTCTCCTTCCTATCTGAAGATATTAAAGTGGTACATTGTGCTCTTTGGGTTGTACTCTGCAGTTTTTAGAACAGTGTTTAGGAAATGCTGCTTATTTTAAGAAGAAATGTCAGCTTTAATCTTTAACAGTAACAATGCTTCTGCAGTTGTGATCATCTGTCAGAGATTTGGGACTGTTTGGGAGACTTGGTATCTTTTTTTAGATTGACCTGATGGATTTGGAAAACACAAACAAGCCTTCAGGCACATTGTGGGCATCCCTTCAGAGTAAAAAGAATGCACTGCAGACCCCATCCATGTAGATCCACTGTGAAACAGAAGGCGAATTGTAAGACCCAAATGAAGACTGAGTCTTGCTCTAAAGCTGGACATCCCTCAGTTTGGGTGTACAAACCTCCATTCTTACTCTCTTTTTCTTCAAAAGAAGCAACTTGCAACTGTGGGCCAAGATCAAGGAGGGGGGATTTAAGCTTACATAAGTTTTGTTCTGTGCAAGCTATTGTCTGCCAATATTAAAGAAATTCTGGTGATGCCACTGTAGGTTCACAGCAGTAGATCAGTCACATATGTACATGGTCCATTTATTAGAGGGGACTGTTGGAGCTTTAGTAATGCTTAAAGCATTTGAAGCATAATACACTGCTTCATTGCTCCAGATGTGATAAATGCTGTTGACTTAGAGCAGAAATTGGTGATGTAATACAGAAGAATTGCCTTTGTGCTGATTATGTAGATGTGGTGGTGAATCTCCTGTTAGCAATTCCAGTCTTCAGATGTTTTCTCATTTTATTTGGGAGTGGGTCACATGTAAAGGCTGAGAAGAAATAAATAGGAACTACTTATATTTGTTCTCAAACTGAATTCAGGAACACTTATGCACAACTCACTTTGCATAAGCAGGCTGTGAATCCTGGCTACTTTTCCTAGAGCATGTGGCCCTGCAAACCAAGTCACCATTAAAGATCTTGATGTGCAAAAGATTCTTCGGTAGTTTCAGCTTTGCTGAGGTCAGGACAGATGCAGAATGTCCTAAATAGTCCTATCTTATTAATTTGCAGCCCCACTCCTTCCCTGTGCCCTCCAAGGCACATTGTCGTGGAAATAATAATTGTTTATATAGGAAATTTATTTTTAAGAAATTACTTTTAGAGCTCTAGGTTAGTATTTTTGGCTTTGTTTTATTAGAGTTGGAACTGGAAACTTTCTTAAGCCAGTATTTTAATTCTCACCTGAACACTTGACCTAACACTTTTCTCAGCAGCTGAGAACTGGAGAAAATCACCAGATATGATACTTGGTGCTGCTGTTCTAAGTGAAAATTGTGTTTCCTCAGGAAAGGCTCTTGACCTGTTATTTCTGCATACTGGTTTGATTTAGATCCAAAAAGAAATACTTAAAATTCCAATGCAGAAGGAGAATTTATTTCCATGTCTGACATTAGACTTATGCTTCCTTTGGTCCAAGGTGCGCCCTACACAGTCAAATGGAAGTAGGATGGTATAGTTGCCAAAATAGATGTGTTAATTTCTCAATTAATTTTTTTTTTCTGTGCAGTGTTTTTAAAGTAACAAGTATGGTAAGCAGCACGCTATTTTTAAACCAGGGACATTTTGTGCTGAAATTGGCTATTGCAACACTGGGTTAGAATTAGAATACACAAAATTCAAAACCACAGTAACCCTAATTTTGCCATTCTTGCCTTTTTAACTGCTCAACAATAGTGCTGTGTTTGTATAGTATTTAAAAATATTTGTTAAGGGGAATGTAAAGAGCTACTGGCAGGCTCCTCTGTTAACTCTTTCTGCACGCTCTGGCAGTCTGCTCCGAAATGGGCTCTAGTGAAAACTCAGGCATGAGTCCCATGTCCAGAGCTCACACCTTCCTTTGCATTGCAAGCAAAGGAGCAGCCACCAGCCAGGATGGGGGCAGATCCCCATGGTGGAGTGGGCAGTCCCTCTGGCTCGTGATGGGCTAAAATCTGTTTGCCATCTCCTTTTCCAACTTGCCCTGATATGTGCAGGCCTGGATTTGTAACCTCCAAGGACTTACTCCAGCAAAAGAATAGTAATGTTTGGGATAATACCGTCTAACCATGAAGATGAGTTTTATAGGCTGTAGTTCATGCCATGAACTCACAAAGACTGGTTCTGCCTGGCTTGGTCCTAACGTTCCAGCCAGCACTCTGGGAAAAGGTTATGGGGGCCCAACACCACTCAGGGCTTCTACCTTCCAACCTGACCCAGCTGTGAGCTGCCTGATTTTCCCTGCAAGAGCTTTGCACAGTTGGGACATTCTTATGTCCATCACCAGACGGAAATTAGCTTTGGATTTCACATCACCGGTCAGACTGACCCGAATGTATTCATGTGGAAAAAATAATAACGGGAAAGCAGCTTGAGAAATGATTTCTGCTTTTTGCTGTTGCCTTGCATTTTGGTGTGTGCTGTCTGTATTTTGAATACAAGCTCATCCGATGCATTGTAACGCAATAGCAATCCTGACTGGGTAATCCTGGGAACCAGCAGCTTGAATCTTGCCTTTCCAAATTTTACTGTTCTAAAACTTGACTTCTTTGTTAAAAATGAAGAGTTTCCAGGGGGTAAAAAGCCCCCAGAGAAAGACTGTTGGCATTTTATATTTTTAAGCTGTCTTGCTGAATGAAAACAGTTGATTATTAGCTTGATGGGGTGACAATGAGTATATAGAACTTAAATATCCCACCACTCCCACAAAGAAAAAAAAATCCACCCTCCATTGTATCATGGGAAGATACACAGCCAGAAAAACTTTCCAACTCATTAAACTTTTATACTTGCTTCATACAAGCTTAATGTAGGCTTTTTTCCATCCTGTGATGTTGTTGGGCTGCTTCTGAACTGATCCCAGTGGAGGAGGACACCATCATCTTAGCAGTATTTCTTCCTTATAACAGAAACCTGCCTTTCTTTTAACAGAATGAGCTGAATTGCTTAATCTGAAGGATTAAAAAAAGATTTCCTTGTTTGTGTGTTTCGGGTTGTTTATTCTGCCAAACCTGATAACGAAATCAGTCTGAATGTTTCCCCCTGTAATCAGTTGAGTCAGCTTCTCTGATTGTGTGGCGTATTTGGGTAAGAACAGGGATAAAGGAAGAAAGTTTGAAAAAAACAGGAAAATACTATTGTGAATATATCAGGCAAGTAAAAACTGAGAAAGGGTAATTGGAGTCAAGCATCACACCTGCTGCTACTTGTCATGCTCTGTGGTAGTTGTTTTGGTGGGCTTTTCTTCCTCTTGTGACTTGTGTTTGATGTTTTAGGAGAGGAATGTGGGAAAATACTGATTTAAAAGACTAGAGTTTGGTTATATCACTTTTAAACTGCATATTTTGTAGTGATGAGTGGAGGTCAGGCCACTGTAGCCAGCTTGAGGTCAGAGAGGAACAACAAAAAGTGATGTTTGGGCTCATTTTGAGCTCTGTGCTGTGTGGGACAGCTCCAGGCTCTCTCGTGCACAAGGAGAGACCATATCACATCTGGATGTAGGACAAGAGCTGGCAGGAAGCGTCAGTGACTCCTTTGCTGTCTCTGGTGTAATTTTAGCTTTCTGGCACCCTGATGGAGTTCTGTTGCTTATCCTGGTTGTGTCCTTCCCCTTGCTCTTCCTGCTTCTTCTTTATCATCCTCAGCCACGAGCCTGGGGAAAAGCCGTCTCGCTGCACCTTGCCCGTAGGTCAGCTCATCCCTGTGACAGCACGGAAGGGGGTGTGGGTTTCAGCTGGTCACTGCACCCATGAGCGAGGATGTAGTGAGTTCTAATTTGAGAGCTCTTGCTTCATATGTGTGCCTCTCCAAACCCTTGGATTTAGACATTCCCTCACCATTAATTACATCCTCTTGTCTTTTAGCAGCGAGTGAATGGGCCAAGCTGGGCACATCCTGCTGCAAGCAGCCTAACACCGTTTCTCACTGGTTGGCTAATTACAATGTTCTCATAGTACATGATTCCTCTCTTTTGGGAGGTGCATCCTGTGGGACTCTCCTCGGGATGGGGAGGGATTAGGCAGCTCAGGTCCCATCTCAGAGGGTGTACATGCAAGTGACACCAACCAGGCCAGTATTGCTGGAATCAATCCCCATCCCCCTACAGGGGCAAAGGGAAGCCAGATCACCCATAACCAACAGCCAGAGAGGTAATACCTGGTGGCACTGGGATTGAGTATGTTACCATCCTTGGCTTTGGTGCAGTCTCTGATGGAGATGCTGGGTGTCACAACCTCATTTCTGGAAGCCATAGAGCCCAGTCACCCTCATTTGTCTGTTGTTTGACATATGAACTGCTCAGACAGATGCAATGCAAGACTAACAAAATTGGCAGCAGTATCTGACAGCAGTTTGAGAATTTGCCTGTTTGCCTTGTGGCAGCCCTTAACATGGCATTCCCCAGTGTGGTGTCCCACAGAATGCTTGGCAGCAGTCATGCAGAGGTGAAAAGATTTCCAGGTGAGCTTCAAAGAGAAGGATGTGACTAACTGTCTCACAGGGAGCCAGGACGTGGACCCAGCCAGATGAGGCAGCTCACATGGAAGGGCTGCCAAAAGAAAGGGAGAGGATATATGAAACTGTGACTGGAGAATGAGGAGGAACAGGCAATTGGGCAAGGTGGAGGGGAAAGTCTCCATGGGCTGTTTCCAGCAGCTGGGAGATGTCTGTTCTTCAGGGAGGTAACCTGTGGGTAAAGTGCCGAACCTCAGGCACGCTGGCTGTCATTCCTGGCTCTGCCACAAGCCTCCACTGCCTGTCCTTGGACAAGTCACTCTCCTGGTGACTCAGTATCCCAGCTGGAGAACAGGCATTGCTGCTTACCTCATGGGGATGTTGTGAGAGTAGGCTCGTGGACGCCTTTGCAGTCTGATGTATTAAATGGGGGCAGAGGGGAACAACAAAAAGTGACCACAAAGACAAACATTAAAAGGGATCTGTTGTTCCTTTGCTGCCTGTGCACGTAATCATGTCCCTAATGATAATGTAATGGTGACTTATTCATCACTGACATCCACTCCTTCAGTTCCACTGGTGGGAACGGCTTTTTGTTTTTACTTTTTGTCCCCTCAGGCTTGTAAAGATGTAATTTTGTATGTTTATATAATATGTTAATGTTTTAAGCCATTTCTAGTAGAAAATTAGAAAAAATAACAAACAATTAATCAAAGTCAGACTAAACTGAGATGTAATCAAGTAATACAAGAGTGGGACTGGAAGCAGAGTTTGCAAAGAGAGCCTCAAACAGAGAAAATGCAAATCCTGACTCCTAAAGAAGGAGGAATTCTGCTTTGTGTCTGTCTTAAATCCTGTGCCTGAGAGTGTACCCAAGGAGGTCCAAGACCAGAAACTAAAAGTGGTCACTCTTCAGCTCTCTCCTTCTAAAATAAGCTTCTGCAAAGGAGGGGGAGCTCTGGTTGACTTTAACCTCAAAATAAATATCATATTCATTGTATTCACTCACGAGGTGGTCCAATGGCTAGTGTACAAACCTGGGAACCAGAAAACAGGACGTGTTAGGGCACTTAGGGAATTGGTTGACCTGGTGCTATCACTTGGTTCTGCCTGTGCCTGCGTGTGCTAAAGCAAAATGGGACTGTGTGTCTCCCTGCTTGGAAGAGAGCTATGAGACTTAGGGAAATGCTGTAAAGAACCTGGAGAGCCACAGGTGGAAAATGCTGGGAGTGATCACAAGCTTCAGAGTTTTACACAGGAGCAAAATGCATGGTCATATTTCACCTGTCAAAGCTGGCTTTTCTTTAAAAAATAGGAAATTCAAAAGGAATTGGCTAGAGAGGAGGAACATTCATCTTCACTTAGTACTGTATTTGAAAAGCTTTAATTGCATAAGTTTTCCTGACACTCACCAGGGCTATCTTTGGAGAAAAAAACAAGATTCCTTGTTTTTTTGAAGGAACAGGTGGCAGCATGTAGAAACCTTTTGTTGTTAAATTTTAGTCATGGTTCCTTTTTTTTTTTCCTTTTCTTTCCTTTTCCCATCTGCAGTTGAGTATGACAAGGAGTTCACGCCTCACCAGCGGCACCACAAGGAATTCAAATTTAATTTGTCTCAGATTCCTGAGGGCGAGGCCGTCACAGCTGCTGAGTTTCGGATCTACAAGGACTGCGTTTTGGGAAGCTTTAAAAACCAAACCTTCCTTATCAGCATCTACCAGGTGCTGCAGGAACATCAGAACAGGTATGCAAGAGGGGGCTTGCTCTGTGCCACCAGCTGCTGTCCTGGAGAAGGCTGAGCTTATGCAATAGTATTGATAATACTGAAAATAAATATAGGTTTGTTCATGTTAACAGGGTTATATTATTGCATGGCCCTTTCCTTATGGGAAATGGGCATGGTAGGGTGTGAATGAGGGTGTGACTTAGCTGCAAGCTTTGTCTTTAAATAAAGAAAGAATCTGCTGAGAAGCAGTAGATTTTTAAAGCACTGCTGGCATTGCTGTTGTGTACTGAAATACACATATCCCCTTTCAACTTTCAACTTAATACTAGCAGCCTGTTTGAAAAGTACTGGTAATTAGCTCAGACTTGATCCGCTCTCAGCTGGACTTAAAGTAAATAAAGCAGAAGAAAATTCAACATGCTGACCACAGGTACAAAATAATTTCTGTTCTTTCAGTGGCAATGAGAGAGAAAAAGTGAGAGAGGCAGGGTAGAAACTGTGACACAAAAATCCAAACAAGTGTAAATGGAATGATTAATTTTAAAAGAGTAATGTTTCAGATGGAGGAATCATGTAAGGCTAAAAGATGGAAATACATGGTCAATTAAATGTCAGAGTAATGCTGTGGTACAAAAGTGTTTCATTACTTCTACCGAAACTTGTCAGGACTGTAACTGTTCCTCTGCTGCAGGCATTAAAAAAAAAAAAAAAATTCAAAACCAACAGTGTTTGAAAAAAGCGCAATTTGTTTTCTCTTTGAAGCCTTCATGGGCGTTTTCCTTTCTGCTCCTTCTTTCTCCAGCCTTTCCACTGGTACCATTTGGAGGGATCAGCCTTTCATGATTGGCAGTTCTTAGGGCAACATCAAATAGCTCGTGGTTGTTCTGTGGGGAGTGTGGCTTCTGGGGAGAAGAGAGAAATACTTGGGTACATAGGTGATGGGGAAGAAGGTGTGGATTTTGGGAGATCAGTGTTCCCTTTGTGCTTCAACTTGCAGATTGCTGGAGTGCCTCCTGGGATGTTGTCTATGCTGGTTAGGATGTTACATCAGTGCCCACTTGATGAACAGACAGTCCTGCAGATTTCATAGATGTTAGATATATTGTTCATTTGGAGACACATTGCAGAAATAATGGCGAGTGTCGGTCTGCTTCAGATTGCAGAAGTAGAGATCCCACCCCCGGAGCAGGAAGGAAACCTCTGCCAAGCGTCTGTGGAAGAAATTGATATGCTGCTCTATGACAGTCACTGAAGCAGGGCACAGAGTAGGAGAACTGTCAAATTTTATATGGATATAACATTTGTTTGGAGATATAACATTTATGTGGATATAACATTTTTAAACTGAGCAAGCAAGGCAACGTGGGAAAGAGAATAAAGTACTGGATAAAGTACAGGATATGGCCCCTAGTATGCCCTATTCCTAACAAATCTAGTAACTCTCTGTTCTGAAAGCGGCTGTGTGCAGCAATGATGCTGGGACCTTGCATTGCGGTTTCACACACCATATCAGCAGCATGCCAAAATGGGATTGCACTGAAAAGTTGGGACATTTCCTTTGGCATCTGTGTGTCCTGGGCATCCCTATGTGCTAGGGGCCTCCCTACAGACAGAGCAGAGGCAGGAACACCTGGTGGGGATCCCCAGGGTGGTCTCTGCCCAGGAGCTGGCAAGTACTTTGGGTCTTTCCATTCCTTTCTGCCGCGTTCCTTCTGCCGTTGCTGGCGGCCATGCGGAGGGGATCCCGCCGCTGGGACTGGGAATCCTAACTCGGCTTCCTCCAGGCCCGGGCTGCTGCCAGCAATTCCCTGTCCCTCCTGACAGGGGCTGGGCGTGAACCGCTGACCCAGGGATGAGTGTCTGTAGTTCATTACTAACCCCTGACTCATCCAGTCCCTCAAGGCTCCCTTTTTGTTTCTTTTCCTGCTTTATTTATTTACTTTTACTGGTGGGAAGGAGGGAGACGTTTGGCTGAAGCATTTTGTACTTCAGATGAGTCTGTGGGACTTGTCACATCATCCTCACAGAGGTGGACAAGATGTGGCTCAGAGATTCCTGCAGCTGTAGAAAGGACATGCCCTTTTCCATTCTTTTTTCCTTTCAGTTTAAAAGACTTTTACATGTATGTGTAAAATATAAAATCATAATTGAATTGTGCTTCTCTAATAATACATGGATAGGCTTCTATTTTCTGTATATTATCTGTAAATAAAAGTGCATATATATTTATTAATTGTCCTCTTTATATTAAAAATATGCAGATATTAAAAGAGTTAAGATAGTAGAAGCTGCATATTGTATATTCAGTGTTGCATTCAGATGAGGTCTGACTCCATTGGCTACAAACATTCACCCTCACTGGTGACCTGGGTGGAATATGACCTCTAAATATTCTTGAAAACAAATACTAAAAAACTGTATTTAGCTGTTTGCTAATATCTCTGCATGGAGGGGGAAAATGCCTCAGATTATTCTGGTATGCCTGAAGAAACTGTATTATTTGAGAGGTTATGGGTTTTGATCATCCATTCACTTACTTGCTTTTACTGGTGGGGGGAAAAGTCCAAATTTTTTTTTTTCTCCCCTCTTATCTCAGTGGATTAATTTGGAATACCGTGTTCTCTTTTCCAGATCAGAACACTGGCAGGTTAAATTATAAGAAAAAGAAAGCACTGGGTTTTGAAGGAACTTGCTAAATATTTGTAAGGCTTCTATTGAATTTTAGAAAACATCTTATGAGCCAAAAAATAACAGCTGCCTTTGACTTAAAAAACCAAAAAGTACTAAAAAAAGTTGGGTCACACTTCCTTTAGATTAATGGTTTTGAATGACAGCCTGATATTTCCTGACATTTTATGACATTTTATTGTATGAGGAGGAGTCTGTTCAGATCTTGAAGTCTAGCTAGTGAACAAGCAGGTGAGAGAGAAGAGTTGATGTCACATCTTTTTTCATCTTTTTGGGCTGACATATATTCCTTCTGGTCAGGACAATTCATCTCTAAGGGCTGCAGAAGGTGCCTGTTCAGTTAAGATTTCCTGTCTGCAGAGAAAGTTCAAAGACACCATGTTAATCATGGTGTTTATGAGGTTAACAGTTGTCTGGGGCAAATATTGGTAGCTCCTAAAATACTTTTGGGCACAAATGATTCTTAAGAGGGTAGCTGGCATGTATGGATTTAAACCAGGAATCTACCAGGGAAAGGCAGCATGAACCTCTGGGGGAGGAATATAAAGAAAAAGGATCCTGCCTGCTTCTGTCAAAGAAACAAGTTTGGCAGGGCAGGAGATAAGAGAAATGTTCAGTAAATACAAGTCTTCACCAAAGCTCAGCCTGGAAGTATCCCTTGGCTCCGATTAAGTGTAATGAAGTGGCTTAATTCAGTATTACTTGAGCAAAGGGAAAAAAAAGCTCATCTGGACAGTAACAGCGTGAGCGTGTGACTCCAGCCCAGATGTGCGCTGCTGCACGGATTCGTGAGGCATTGCTGGCTGCTCCCTGATGGCTAAAAATGGAATCAAGCCTGAGGCTAAAACTTCTGCCAGTTACTGAATTACCAAACTGATTTTTGCCACTGTAGACAAGGCTGATATCAGGAACTACATGGGCCCATTTGAGGCTGTCTTCTAGGCAGACCTGTATGGAAAGAGAGCATGAATGATCAGAGATCAATGCTGATTGAAATAGCATAAAACCTCTGGGCAGAAATGTGACTTTGTCCCATCAGAAATATGAAAAGTATACTTGTGGGGGTTCCAGGCAGTGAAACTCACATTGAGGACAGTGTGGTCTATGTACATTCTCTCTCAAAAAAGAAAACATTTTTAATACTGACTCACTTGTGTCAGTAATATTTTCATCTCCCCATTCCTTCCACCCTTTCGTAAGGTAAGAAAAATAGTGCCTAGAAACGAAGCTTTTGTTTTTTAACCAAACCGTGGTTAACGGCCACATTTTGTCATAACACAAACTGCTGGAGCTGTCAGTGGGATGCTTCGAGGAGATTAATTAAATCCTCAGGATGGATGGGTCAAGCCTGTGGCCAGCCATCAGTGGCATGCATTTTGGATTGTGTGGAGAAGAGGCTTCACCAGGCAGGGCTGAGGTGATATCTGGTTTGCTTTGAGAGGGATGGCTGGGTTTTGGAACAGGCTGTGGGCTGTAGGGGCTGATGCTGGGAGAGGGAATGGGTGACACATCTGGCGGATGTTGCTGCCCTTCAGCTTCTGACCCCCCAGAGTTTTAAGAGACTGGGCTGTTTGAACACTAGGGTGGGATCTTTTTCTTCTTTTTTTTTTCCCCCTCCTTTGGAACATGGAGGAAACAGGAACCTTTGCCAAAGCATTAGTTTAGGAAGGCAAGTGGTGTCAGCTTCCAGATGCTTGTCCCACCTTGCTGTATCTGACAGACTGTTTAATTTCAGCAGCTACACAGCCTCAACTCTCCTCCCTTGTGTGGTACCAACACACAGCTAAACCTGGCACCTGGACTTGAGTCTAAAGTGCAGGACTGATTTTGTGGAAGAATCAGCAAAGCCCTCTGTGATTTCTGGTACCTCTTGGGAGTGGAATGCCATGTAAACAAGACCTTTACAGAGGAAGGGAAGAAATTAGTTTGACCCTGAAAACCGATCATTATTTAAACAGTTTCTTTCTCGAAACTTCCATGCCCTCACCCAGAGAGGTGTCAGGTCAGGACTAGGGAAGGCAGTTTATGGTTGATCAAAGATGTTAGTCCTTGGTATGGATCATCAGTATGTTTTCAAGTGTAAATATCCTGCTAATGCAGACCTCAAAACACTCCCACACTGTCCAAACAACTGATCTATGAAAAACACAGTGGCCTGTGTTAGTGATCAAAGGAAGATACGGTACGTTAATGGTCAGTTTATAAAACAGTTTTGTTTGCACCCAGAATGAAATATGGGAACATGATGGTCAGGAAGATTCCTCCTACATGAAAAGACACATGTGGACATAAATGTGCCCTGCAGAGCAACTGCCTGGGGACCATGTTCCTGTTCTATGGAACACAATTCCTTAAGGGTTAAGTGCTTGTTGGTTTTAGCTGCCAGTTATAGTGGTAATAAAGTCTTCCTCTTTGCAACAGGATATTTATACAAATGTGATCCGAGCTTCTAATCTAAAGGGCAAATTGATTCAACGGCAGTGTTTATAGCTTAGAAAATAAATAACCCTCCTCAACTGGGTTTTGGAATGGGTTGTGTAATACAAATGACAAAGCTAGCATCAATCTGTTTCAAGTTGGGGTCAGATTTGTATATAGTGTGCATATATTTGTATATGATGAAGCTGTTTCCATGATGCTATAGAGAGGCATCTGTCCGCATCTCAGTTCAGCTCCCACTGTGGGTATGTGATTTGTTGTGTTTTAGGCTGGTTGGTTTAGAGTAGTTTGAAAGTCAGAGTTATTCTGGGTGAAACATACTGGTTCCATAACCAGCTGGCATTTTCTATCTAAACTAAAGAATGCCATATCAGTGCCTTATTTCTTTACTTAATGGACAAAGATAAATACTACCCCTTTGTCCTCTCCCCCATCTTTGTGCCTCAAGCTGCATTTTAATTCTGAAGTCTAGTACTATAGCTGTCACTACAGCTGGAATGCCCCTTTTCCCTAAAGAATTGTAGTAAAAAGTAAAAAAAAAAGGTAAATACATATCTTATTCCTATGATTTGGGATGATTTTTTTCTTTTCTTTAAACTGTTCCAGTTGGTAAAATATTCTTTCCTCATATCTGTAAAGCTCAAGACCCTAAGCTAAATGGGTTGGCACACCTTTGCACCCAGGTATTTGTGTTGACTTTACTGGGCATTATCATGGACCTGTAGGTTGAACTTCCCATAGTCTTGGCGTCTTCTAGTTCTATGCTCTGATTTTCTACCCTTTGCCAGAGGGAGCTCTGAAACTTGGGTTTCACCCTGCTGCTCTCTGGTGAGTCTGAAAGACAACCCTCTGCCCTAGGAGACTTTGGTGCCAGAGGCAATGGACACAGTGTTACAGAACAGCCTTTTCAGCACAGGATTACTCTTTACACAGAGTGGTGGAGGTGCGAGGCTGATCTTATCCATTCCTTCTTGCTCTTTTCCATGTCTGGATGCATCCAGGATGGCTTTCCCCTCCCTATGCTGAATTGCAGATTTCTTCCAGAATGTCCCAACATCTCCATTCTGTGCTTTTTTTCCTTTGCTGGTTCTCAGTCCTTGCAAATCAGTGCCCAGCTGCTGGTCTTATCTTCCACCATGGAAGCAACTTGATTTTTAGGTTGGCAGTTCTTCATATTTCCTTCCTTGTTTCTAAGAAACTCTTACAGGCTATGTACCTCTCTCCTGGCCTTCTGGCATTGCTTCTTCAGGACAGCTAAACTGACTCTCACTTTTCATGAAACAATAGAGACTGCCTTTGCTTTCCATGGCAGCTCACTCCAGGTGCTGGCATTCCCCTGCCTGAGGCTCTCTGTACAGGGGAGCACTGATAGATTAAATTTCCTATGCTGCTGTTAAGTCTTTGGAGTGCTGGTCATTTAGACACACAAAGTTGTTAAGGTTTTGTGTTGCATCTCTTGGCAGTACTTTGTGCCATGGGAGCTCCACATAAGGTCCATTCTATAAGTAATAAACACTTCTAAATTTGAAGCAGTGCTTACATCTACTGCAAGATGGGGGATCTACAGGTCTGAAGAGGCTGCAGTTTCAAAGTTTTATCTGTGTGGAGCTCCATCCAACTCTGCAAGACCAAGTCAGTTGTGGGTAAGAGTGATTTGCCCATTGAAAGTAGATAAGAGCAAATAATCTTGCTAGTTTGCTATATACAGAATAGAATACAATTTTTACAGAAAGTTGATGTGACCACAAACTAAAGATCCTGAGGTATGCAGAAGAGTATTTAGAAAGTGTATTAATTAAAATGTAGATTCCACACACTTCTGTGCAAAATTCCCTTTTGAGAAACTGCTGCTAGGCAGTCTAGACTATTATGTCAACTTGTCTTTGAAGAAAAGTAAACAAAAAGGTTGAGCTGAGGAAAGTTTTAGAGACTTATAGTAATTAATGTTTTGGTAAATGGCTGTTGATGCGTAACAATCCTTTAAACACCTGGGTAATTGCAAGCTTTGAAGTTGGGCCAAAAATGTTGTTCTAAGACATGTAATTAAAATACGAGACCTTTAACTTGGTCATTTTGAAGGTGAGATTTCTGTTTGTTCTCACTGTCTCCCTGGTAAAACTTCTGTCTGCTCAGGGAAAAAAGGCCAGGGAGGGTGGGAAAGTAAAAAAATAAGTTCAACAGATGCTTCTTTAAATTTAGCTTTTTATAGCTTTGGTGTTTTTCCTGAAGCAAAGTTCCATGTTGTAATGTGTATCCAGAACAGAGAAATTATTTTAATGTGAACATTTCACTAAGTATAGTAACTAAGAGAAATCACTTGACCTGGTTACTAATTTGACTGCATTCTAATTTAATTAGTGTTCAATTAAAAAGAATTAACACCTAGAGACATTCTGTTGAAAGGTTTACACAGAGGTTTCAGTTAACAAAATATTTATCTTAGAGGGAGAAAGCACTGAAGCTAAATGCAAGCTGTTTCTCCTATAAATGCCCTGAGCACATGGTTGGGATGCCGGCATTAAGAATAGTAGCTATATTTGATATTTATATCTGACAAATCTGCTCTCTGAAGGCACTGGAGCTAAATCCTGCCTTCTGAATTACACAGGCCATATTTCCTTCAGTAAACTGTGTACTCCATTCTGTTTATTGCAGCCACTTGTGATTGCTCTGTGACCTTTGCTTCTCTGTCCTTCTCCAAAGTCTTCTGAAGGCCATGGAAACACTACCATCTGTTTCTTGAGACTTGAGCCGTACTTCAGGGCCTTGATGCAGAACAAAGACCTCCTGTTTTGAGCTGGGAGTCTCTAATTTGCATCTTCCTATTTAATATCCTCTCTTGTATCAGGAAAGTTGTTTCAGCTCATCAACTCAGTTTCTCTCATTCACTTGCTTCTCTTTCATAATAAAAGGTTAATACATAATATGCCTGCAGCAGCCTTCCTATGGAAATCAGTAACTGGACTCATCCAGATGAGACTGTTGGGCTCGTTAGTGACAATGAGGTGGCAGTGGCTGTGTAAAAACCCAGAGGCAGGTTTAGACAGAGAGTATGAAGAAGCTGCTTGTTTTGGTGATGAAATTTATCTTCTGTATGCTGAATTTTAAAGGAGGTGCCAGAGGTCCTTTGATGTCCTTGACATCTGGGGTTGCTTGGGCATGAAACCTTTGGACTGACTCTGCTTTCTTCAGCCTATGTTAAGAGCAGATACTTCTTCCTCTCTCTTCAGTGATGCTGGCTCAAAAATTTCTTCCAGCCTTTATTTTTCTAGTTTTTCTTGTTCCTCACACTCTCTTCCTGTTTCCCTTAGGTTCCATCTTACCTCTGTGGTTCTCAAAGCTGAAGCTTTCAGACATCCTTCCATGAATGTGACCACATACACAGTTGCTGCTTCCTCTTGGAAGGCCACTGCCTGCCTCACTGCACAGGATCAATGTTGTCACTTAATGGCTAGAAATTCAATACCGTGTTTTGTGTGACTTGTTCAGTATATTTCCAACTGTCTTGTTCACTCTTTAATTTTGCTTCGACTGTGGGCTTGCAACTACTTATGTGTAGTGCTCTTCAGCATGGTGTTTCACTGCTTCCTAGACTATTTCTCTTTTGGACATTGCTATAGGGCCTCATTCTTCTTGTGCAGATGAAAATCTTTGTAATCCCTTTTTCTCTGCAGACTTTTTATCCAAGGTCTCTTCATTTAGTCCTTGCATGTCTCCATGTCCCTCGCGACTGCAAAAGCTCCTCTACCTTTCCCTGTCTAATGAGATATTCTTTCTCTTTGACCAGGGGCTGAGATGACTTGTTCTTTCCCTTTAACCTCCCTTCCTATTTCTCTTTGACCAGAGGCTAGTCTGGGAGATTTCCCAGTGTCCATTTCAAGATCAGACATCACATGGCTTTTTTTTTTTTTTTGAAGGAGTAGCAGGGGTATCTCTTAGCCACACAGCTCTAGAAAGAGCAGATTCTCCTCAGGTGATTCATGGTATCTGTGGGGAAGGAGGGGAAAGTATGTTCCCTGCATGCAAAAAGTCCAGAGAGTTTTGTTGCTAAGAGCTGAATCTCTGTTGAGCCTTTGTGGGCAGCAATTTTCAAGTACTTACTGCTTGGCCAAATTTGAGGTGATTTTGTTAAGGAGTGGGGAGGACATGCAAGATTTCTGTTCTGAAAAATATAAAGGAGTGGTTAAAGACACAGTTAAATTGTTGGGAGGTTTTTATATGTGAGTAAATTTTTACCCCCTTCTTCCTCCTTAGTTTTGTCTTTGGAAATAGCTGACTGAATATTTTTTTAAAACCTTCATGCCAAAATGGAAACTAGTAATGATACACAGTTCTGCACAGCCTGCCAAGGCTTGGGCGACAAATGTTGATTGAAAAGAGTCTTAAAGAAAAGGTATTCAGAAGTGTTGCCTACACATCCACTATGCCCTAAAATACTTGTGGGGTGAACCTTCATCCAGTTGAACAATGCAAAAGTCATCTGAATAGCAGAGCTGATTGAAAACCAGTTCTGTATGGGACTTTTTCAGAGACTTAACTGGACTGGAAAGCCGATGATCCATTTTTGTTCATTTTACAGAGGAATCAAAATCTTTCCAAAGGGAGAGTGACAGACTGGGATAAAGTGGCTCGTTCTTGTTTGGTAGAATTGTTCTTTGATCAGGCAGTTTTCTTACTATATTTGTGGAGGATACTAAAATGAAGGATACCCATTGGAAGGCAAGTCTGTATTTTAAGTAATCTGATAATTGTGGAGGTTCAGTCTGAGGTGGTGTGGGGGGCAATTTGATTTGGTGGAAAGGACAATTGCATTTGGACATGAAAAATCATTGAAATTTGACTGACTAGGGAATTAATGTGTCCTTTGCGGTTCAGCAGAATGAATCCAAGGATTATAGTAGATCACAAGGTGAACATGAGTTAACAGTGTGAGTTTTGTGAAGAAGCCAAAATAATATTCTGAGGTGTATGAGTAGAGGCGCAGTCTGTGAGATGTATCAAGATTATCCTTCCACTGTGCTCAGAATCAGTGAGATCTTGATCTGAGCTGGGTCAATAAAAAGCAATGAGAGAAGTCAGTCTATAAAACAGGGCTTGTTAAGGAGAGACTGAAGATATTGTTGTAATAAGAAGGGGACATTGTAGTGACATTTAAGTTAGATAAAAAAAGGGGGAGAAAGGTCGCATGAAGCCCATTCAATTTCCTGGAAAGATGAGAGAGTTCCTGAAGCTGGAGATATTCAAGATCAGGTCAGGCAAACATCTCTCAGGAACAACATGGGTAGTAGGTGATCCTTCCTGGAGTTCATGGAGTGGGCTACGTGATGCCATGTGGACCATTTTGGCTTTACAGCTCTCTGATGTCCAGGTGCCTTTCCAAATGTCAAGGCAGTGGGAATGTAAACTTTTGACCTCCTCTTCATGTTGTTTTTAGACCTGACTACTCCTGTGTGTGTGTTTCAATGTTCAGGTTTGCTCTTAGAGAGTTCCTTGTGTAGAGGAGTTACAGAGCTCAGGAAGCAACTGGTGTGAGGAGGAAGGTCAGAACAGGTGCTAGGAAAACCTCTTTTCAGATATAGTTTACTTCAGGCATTGGAGAGGCCCAATGTTTAAGTCATATTCAGAGGTGGGAATGATCTAGAAGTTCATTCCTCTCTTAAAACTGGAGAGGGAAAGAGTGGTCATAGCTGCAGCTGCTGTTTGCAGTTGCCTTTAAGCAACATTTCAGTTTAAATATCTTGCCTGGGAAAGCCCAAATCTCTCAACCTTAGGGTTTCCAAAGCATGGAGCAGCTGACTGGCCATAGCTGCTTGCTGCTGTTGGAGGTGAAGGTCAGAATTGATCCTGAGCCCTCTTGCCACTGGAGGAACGGTGGCAAAGACTCCTGTGGGAAAGGCTGCTGAGTCAACCACAGTGTGCAGCTACCAGTGAGGTGGAGGAAAGCCTCCATGCTGTAAAAATAGGAGCTCTAGTACACTTAAGTGCTTTTTTTTCCATGTGTGATCTCATGCAAACCAAGCTGCTGGGCAGTATGACATAGCAGTCGGCCAAAAATAAAATGTAACTTAATCAAAATCTTTTCCTGAACTTAACCTTTGGTGTGTAGGAGAGACAGGTACCCTGTTTCCTCATTTACAAATGTTAGGGAAAAAATATCCAGGGGGGAAAAGATGAGAAGATGGGATTGACACCTGGTATCCATTTGTGGTGATGGCCACAGGTAAAGGATAGGAATTGTAGCTTTCTTGCACAGGAAAGTTACATCTCTAATACAGTAAGAAAATATATGTGGGATTTCTCTGAGTGCTTCTGCAGCTGATTTCATTGAGTAGAGTTTGGGTGAGTACTTGGTGCTGCAAAAAAGTTATTAACTTAAAAGCATTTGAAGCTGAAGCCCATGAAGGTGGTACAAGATCAGCAGCCTTGAAGCAAGGCGTCCAATTGTTGTTGATAAGCCTCAGAAAAATGTCTTTAGAGGCCTTTAGAAGTCCATTTTCCTTCACTGTTTGATGCTTGGCCAGTTGTTTTTTTTGTGCTTTATTTTGGTCAGTTAAGATAAGCCTGTGTTTATGTGTGGGGAGCTTAAATCATGACACCCCTATGGCAAAAGCCATAGAATGCCTGGTCATGCTGATGGTTCCACTGGCTATTAATGTAGTAAATGTATGAATGAAGTAATGTCAGGGCTAGCAGTACACTCTTCAGGAAGAAGAGTGCCTTACTCATCCCTTGCTGGTGGAGAAATGGACAGCCCTGAGGAGTAGGATTGCTTTCCTCCATCTTAGAAAATGGTGAAAACCTTTATAATCCTGAATTTCATGTGTGGAAGTATGTGCATCTCATGGCAAAACTCTGGATACAAACAGGAAGATTTGAGACATTGTTTTGTTTTGGACATTAACATAATTTAGAACTATTTCAGATTTTGTTTCTGTAACAGCAAAAGCCAAGAGAGAAAATCCCCAACCTCACAGTCTTGTCATTCCCCTTCTCTGCAGGGCCTCTGACCTGTTTCTGCTGGACACACGGGCAGTGTGGGCATCGCAGGAGGGCTGGCTGGAGTTTGACGTCACTGCCACCAGCAACATGTGGGTGATGAACCCCCAGCACAACATGGGGCTGCAGCTGAGCGTGGTGACCCAGGATGGTAGGTCATGGGCCAGGTAGCATGAGTCTCCCCTCAGTCTCTTGGATGCTGTCTGGAAGTGGTGCTGACAGAACTCTGCTGGGATGAGGCAGGGTAGGCACTCTGCATTCCTAAGGCAGCTGCAGCCAACACCACGAGCAAGAATGTCTGAGAGCACAGGTGGTGGGCTGTGCCCTCAGACATTGGTTCCTGGCTGTCCCATGATGGACATGTCTTTCCTCTTTCCCTATAAATGAGGTCAACTGTCCCTAGGCAGTACCAGGCCAGCTGGTGGAGATGGCTTTGGGTAGGGCCTCAGTTTCTGGGTTGGAGGTGGAAGGGGGCAAGGAACTGGGATGCCATGTAGGGTGAGGTTTGGGGATGAGAAGAAGAGAAAAGGCAGAGGTATGTACCTCCCCATGTGGGTTTATGTCAGCTGTCCTGGCTGCTGTGGCTGCTGTTGATCTCATCAAAGCTGACGTGGGAGCACTGCTGGAGAAACTATGTGGTTGCTGTGTGGGGCAGCTGTAATAGCAGCATTTCGCAGCCTACAGAAACTTTGAAAGGTGGAAAAGAAAATAAAATAAGAGACTGCAAAAGTGCATGAAATTGGAAGATAAGCAATGGAGAGGATCTAGATGAGCAGAAGGTGACTGACGTCTGTCTTCTATAGGAACCAATCTCCAACCTTGTTTTTTTCTATTGCTTCATTCTGCAGTTTAGTACACCTGTGATGTCAAGTAAGACTAGAGGGGCTGTCCACTTCTCCCTGAGGAAATGTTAGTGCCAAACTCTACCTTCCCAGCTGGGCTGAGAGCCCATCATTGTGCTCCTGGCAAAAGCACACCATCTCTTTGCCCTCTGCTGTCCCTAGACATCTCCTAATCTCATGTCTGCTGCTTCTGTTTCACAGGCAGCAGGACTGATGTCATGACACATCAAGTTCAGTTCAGTGTTTTACATATCTATCTATATAGCTTCACTGCCAAAATGGGACCAGAGATGCCAAAGGGGAACCAAGGAACCAGATGTTGCAGTGAAGTCTTGTCCAGCATGGGTGGAGAGCTGTCATAAAAATGTCCATATGTTGTGGTTGCAGGAAAGGAATGTTCAGTGTTTAAAGAGGAGTATAAGCAAGAAGAGAGGAGACACTGGTTGCTCAAAGGAGCAATGCAACTGCACCATTTCTCTTAACTTTTCTCCCTTTTCTGTTTGGCTTGAAGGTTTCAGTGTAAACCCTAGAGAAGCAGGGCTGGTAGGGCGAGATGGCCCTTACGACAAGCAGCCTTTCATGGTTGCCTTCTTCAAAGTGAGCGAGGTTCACCTGCGCACCACGAGGTCAGCGACCAGCAGGCGCAGGCAGCAGAGCCGGAACCGCTCCACCCAGACTCAGGACGTTTCCAGGGTGTCCAGTGTCACAGGTAACCATGGAACACGGGAAATCAATCATGCAGCACAAGCTGGGATGATGTCTTGTAATGGTTTTGGATGCTTTGGAGGGCAGAAGCAAGAAGGGGGTCGTGAGGTGGGATGCTCTCCCTTGGGATAATAGGTTACATCTGCAAGGTTGTAGGAGAGGAGGTCTCACGTAATGAAACTTACAGGAGTCCTCTTGAATCCTGCATGGAGTCCAGACCCCCATGTGAACTTGCATCCACTGAATTCAAGGTGGTGAGGTATTTTAACCACAACTCTTGTGCTTGTAGTTTTCTTGCTATACAGTGTGTCTAGGATTATGCCCTGTGAAATGCAGTATTTCAAAGACTCTATCTCTGTATGCACTGAGATTTATGGTGTTGCATGTATGCATTCCCAGCAGAGTCCTCTTTCAGTTTTCTTTGGAAAAAACATGGAAGAACAGCATGAGATGCTTTATATTTTTAATCTTGTGAGAACATCAGTGTACACATGGTGGAGTACCTTTCCAGGCAGGCAAAGAAGTTTTGCTGTGGAGAGGTTGCATGTTGCAGGTTTTGTACAGAAGCCTTGTGAGTGCTGTTGTGGGCCGGTGGGGCAATAGAGTAACAATGACATTTTGGCAAAAATTGTGAGTTTTCTGTCTTCTAAGTCTTGTCTGTTTTCCATTACCACAAGCCCATCATTCGCTGAGCACCTTCTTTCCTCTCAAACATTTCAGCCTATTCCAAGTTGCTTGATTAATTTGCTTATGGTGCCCCCTTTGTTTCCTGTAGTATCCCTGCTTTTCTCATGTTTAGAAATGACTATGCCCCAACGAAGAGAGGCAGTTGTATTTTTTATTCTATGTCCAAACACAGCAGAGCGAGATGAACCAGCATTGGTGATGCTTAGCTGGTGAAAATATGTAGGCCGTTCCCTGCTCTTGCATGCTTGGGTTGTGGGTGAGCCATGCTTGATCCCAAGGTGGCTCCATGCTGCAGGGAGCAGAGCCAGGCTGGGAGCCCTTCCAGGGCTGGCAGCCAGAGTTGTGCATGGCCGTGTGTTGACTCAGCTCAATTGCTCCAGCCCATTGTGGTGATGGCCTTGCCCTCTGAGCTAGTGTGTGCCAGCAGCAGTGGCCTTTGCACGTCCTTGTGGTGCACACTGCAGCGTGGCTGTGGGTTCCCATGCCATGCAATGCAAGTGCCAGACTCGGCTGGGTGTGAGATGTCCTCTGTGGATTTTAAGGACAGGAGGAGCAACTCAGTTCTGCAGCCCAACCTCCCTGGGGGAGGCTGGCCAGTGCCAGCGTGACATTTCTGGAGGAGTTATCACCTAATCTGCCATTGGAACACCTTATGTGGATCTAAGTTGCTGAGACCTGCTTTGGTCCCCCTTCAGGTTTCCGCGCTGCAGTTTTACAGCTGGGCATCGTAGCTGCTTGCTGAGTTATTTTCCTGCATGATGAGTTTGCCAAGGGCACAGGTAGTTTATTCAGCTGGGTGTCATAAGCCCAGCTGATATGCAGGCAGTTCTCCCACCTAGGTAGGCTCAGCTTCTGTGCTCCCTTCACAAGAGCCAATTTTTAAATGCATTCACGGTGCTTTGGGAAAGTTACGTGCTGCACTGCTGTTTTGTGGTGCTAGTGGCACTTGGAGTCAGGATAAGCTCCAGCTTTCTCTCCCTGGCTCTACAAACTTCACAGTGCTGAAACAAAATTTTCACACTATGAAATCAGGTGATGTGACTCAAAGCCCCAGAGGGAGCAGATATGTTGGGCAAAAAGGGCTATTTGTACTTTGCTGCTTTCTTGACTACACCACACATCAGGTCATAAAATTCTAAAATGACAAAAAGGGAAAATAGCTGGCATTCTGTGGTCTCGAGGGCTTTTTTTGGGCCAGCTTTAATTTAAAACCTGGAATTTGGCAGCACAGTGGTCAACAAGGTATAGTTGAGACTGTAGATTTAAGGCAGGGGAAAGGAGGGGAATTTGAAGTTAAGTTGTATGTTTGGTTGATTTCTGTGTTTAGAAAAGAGAAACTACATCATCTTGTTTTCCTTTCTAAGTGTGACACTCTCAGACTCTGTTCTCTTTAAGAAGTGGTTGATTTATTGGCCCAAGAGGCACCAATGACCAAAAAGTGTTTTTAGTGTTAGAGATCACAGGGCTTTTTTCTTTTTTTTTTAACCTGGGAAGATAAAAAATCCTGATGGATGGTGGGGCTGAGGAAGCATTTGCCCCAAGATGAAGCAGAAGGCAAGCCCAGGGATTATCCTGAAGGCTGCCTAGCTCTTCTGAGGGTGCCCTGATGCATCTGGACCCAAAGTGGGTGCAAAACTGAGATGCTGCAGTTCCCTTCTGTGCCTCTCCTCACCCGCGCATCTTCTTCTCTTGCTGTATCTCACATCTTGTCAGATTTTTGGTTGGTGCTCTTCCCCAAGGTAGGATTGCTGCTCCCTACCACGGCTTGAGAGCAGTTTCTCTTCTGCAGAGCAAGGCACTTTTTAGTTTTGATGTTTTGTTTTTTTTTGTAGACTGCAACTTCCTTCCTCCGTGTTAATCAATACACAGGGTTTTCTTATTTCAGCCCAAAAAGGAACCCCTTTCCCAAAAGATGCTGTGAGTTGTTTTGGGGCAGTATGTTTTAAAAAGCCCCAATTACTGTCTGGATATGGGAGGTGTTTCAATTAGTTTGGAGTACATGAAGTGTGCTGCAGGGCTGGTATTGGACCTGGGGAGGCAAGGAGTTAGGTGAGGGCATGCTGCTGTGTGTGGGAAAGGGACCCAAAGAGAGCCCACTCTGCTCCCTTTGATGTGCAGTTGTCCTGCAGTCAGTACCAAGAGCTCAGATGCTAAGGCTGTGTCTGTGGCACAAGGTTCTCAATGGTCTGTATTTTTTTGCCAAGAATGCTTATTTCCATGTATTATAAACACTTAATTATCACTGGCTTATATAAAGCAGAACTGAGCAAACCCCATGGTTACAAACTGCTTTGACATAGAGTCCTGTGTCAATGCATTCCTGGAGCCTCAATTCTTCTGCAGAAGGAGGATGAGCAGGAAGAAAAAGGAGTATTTTCATCTGCTGAGGCAGGAAGTCACATGCCAGGTCTGGCCCCAGCCATGGAGAGACAGGGTGGGTGGAAGGAGCCTGCAGGTGTTTCTCTGCTGTTGTCTGCAGGGCCTGGAGGGCCCTGGCTCAGCTGAATCTTGCAGTGGCTTGAACTTGTGCTCTCAGACTCATACTGACCCTCCAGCTGAACAAAGAGATGGGACTGTCCAGCATAACAGGCGGTGAACCTCTGCCCTTCAGCCACCTCCATGATTTATGGGTTTCACACAGGGCTATCTCTTTCTCCAGTGGCGATAATCCTTCTCTTCTGCAAGTCAGCTTCCAGGCACATCCGTTCCTATCAGCCCCTCCTCGTGGAGAGAATTTAAATGCCTGACTTTGGGCTGCACTTGCTGCTCTGAATGAAACTCAAGCCGAGTCCCTTTTCAGGCCCTTCTCTGTAATGCCCCCTGGAGTGATGTGAGGTGCTCTATGAAAAATGGAGAGGTCCTTCAAGTGGTCTTTCCTTCCAGCAGATGCGCACTCAACCAGACAGATTTCCGCATGTGTACGGGAACCAGATATTGCAAAGGGCAGCATTCACAAACACTGGAGGCAAATAAGGCCAAATGCTTTTGTGATGGCAAGGGCCTTGTTAATAAACTTTGTTATCTGGCAGCCAATCCTCCCTCCAGAATAGTTTTCCCTTCAGTGCAGTGTTTGGATGCAGACTGGAGCAGCGTGGCCAGCATTTCTGTGTGTGCCTTCACATGCAGGTTCACGTCAGCCCGACATCTCCCCTTCTTCCCACCCAGGCAGATCACTTTCATGTGAAGTGGGCTGTTATTAACTGTGTGATCAGTTTACACCAGCTTTATCCGGACAAATCACCAAAGTCAAACACCAAGAAGAAGGGGCTGGCCTTGGAGACCTCTGTCAAAGCTATTTTGGATCGCAGAAGCAATTAATTACTGTGTGGAATTTTGTAAACTGGCACCTTGGGAGCAGCGAGGGTGTACTCAGATAGATCAACCCAGTAAATATTTATATGTTCTTTGCCAGCACTTAACGTGGGAGAGGCTATAGGAAATCTAAGGTGGGTGCATAAGTATCTATCTGTAGGAGGAAGACCATTAGGGTCAGGCTGTTCTCTCACCCTTTTCAGCAACACACATGCCAGTGTCCAGCCTTAAGAGAAACATCTGTGCTTGCAGAAAGTCAGACCTGGGTCCTGTGAAGGCAGACAACATTCAGTGCAAACACACCACAGAGACAAGCCGTCTTAGCTGTGACGTTTTAACTGTGCTGCTCTGGGAGTTATTTTTAAGTGCAGAACTAGGGGTTTGAGCTTTTTTTGAATCTCTTTTAGAAAAAATTGTTTGCAGCATGATTAAATGCAGTGCCTTCTAAGTGCCAAGTTAGCATTTCTGAATTGGTATGTTCAGGGCAAAAAATAGAGACAATTTTGCTAAACCCACAATGAGCCTATAGGAGCTCCCAGAGCAGCTCCCTAAACTCTCAGAGATGCTGAAGGCCTCTGGTGAGCAATCCCTGCCAATTGTGCCATGGCAGTGTGGGCCAGCCCTGTGGCAGCTGTTTGCAGCACCTCCCCTCTGCAGGCTGCCTGCCTTTGGCCCTCCTGGCTCCCTGCTGCAAAGCTGGTGGGAAGGGACACAATCCCTGTCACCTCTTGACAGTTGGATCTTGCACTGCAAACCACCCTGAGTGGCAATTTGGGCTAAAACAGCTGAGCACGCTGGCCTGGGGTGGCTGATGCTGCTTTCCAGCTTTGCAGAAAATGTGTTGTGGAAGCCAACTTCAGTAGCTCAGTGAGCTTTAGCTCACTGCCAAAAACTCTGTGACTGTGTATTCGTCTTCTTTTCAGACCCATAACTGATGGGATTTCAGGATGTAGGCCCAATGTAGGACATATGCTGAGCCCCTAACTGTAGGGAATGGGTCATGATTATGTGCATCTGTACTGCTGCAATTTCCCCAATTCAGAAAGCCACTGCTAAAGGTTGCTTAAAGGTTTGTGACTTACCTAAAGCCGGGCTAAAATAGCTTCCATAAAGCAAGCATAGTAGGCAAACACATAATAAGAAAGGAGGGCAGGGGATCTTGGGTGAGGGTTAAACAGGGAAGAATGTAAAGCTAGGGAGAGGGGATGTTTAATGTGTTGACATTTAGAAAAGCAAAGGCTGAGGCTGGGCAAGTGAGGAGGTAGAGCAGTCTGCATCTGCCCTGGATGGAGAGCAGCCAGGGCTCCATGCAGAGTGTGAATCAGGTGACTGACCAGTGAGCTGAGGCGAGGTTTTGGGGATAGTGTGAGAGAGGACACGTTCATAACATGTTCTGCTTGGTGTACCTTGTTAAGCAGCTCTTTTTTTCCACCCCTGTGTTTTCTTAAACTTGTGATTGCTTGCAGCCTTCCTTCCCACTCCTGTTTTCTCTGCCTCCCTTGCCTTCTCCCCTTTCCTGTAGCAGATCTGGGTAAATTGTAGCTGGATTTGGAACATAGCACAATTTTACCCACTCAATTGTGAATAGATCAACTCCACTGTCAAATACAGATGGTTTTCCTCTAAACAATCTATATATCCCATTGAAGAACAATGAGGTTGTGTTCCAGGTGTTTTAATGAAGGCCTTTGATCACTAAAAGCATCTTCTCATATTTTTTTTCCCTCATTATGACCAAATAATTTCAAAACATCTCATGCTAGAAATTTGCTCCTGGGCTGAGCCAGGGACTGGGAAGCTTCATCCGAAATAAACCACCACACCCTGGTTTCTACTGGGTATGTCTGGTTTGAAAAAGGAAAGCTTGAATAGAGAGACTTGCCTCCGTTCTCGCTGCCGCGTGCTGCTGGAAGAGCGAATGTTTATGCTGCAGCAGGCTGTTAACCAGCTCTGCTCACCTGATTAAATCCGTGATTGAAGTGAAGCTATTCAAAGGCTGAAATGCAATCCTCAGAGTTTAAAACCCAACTGCTTCTAAAAACAACTCCCTAATCTTTGGTGGTTGGGAAGCTGGGTTTGAGGTGTAGGGTTTTTTCGGCCCTCAGTGTTAACTGTACCCAGCTGTACTGCTGTGCTGCCCTTAATGTCAGTTGGATGTGCTTTTAGTATTATAGTTTTTCTTCTGAATAAATATTTGCATTTGTAGTTCCCAAACTTCAGGGGGGGCGGGGGGAATGATGCTGGAGGGAAGAAAAAGAAAGGCTTATTCAGAGCCAAGGAAAAAATCACTAAAAATATTTTTCTATCCCAGCTGCCGCATCTGGGGAAAGCTGCACTGGGAGGGTGCCCTTTCAAGCCATGTTAGGGGCACCAGGGGGCTGGTAAACTGAAAGATCTAGGGCAGCAGGGGGCAGGGGCATCAGCCTGAGGTATCTGCCTGCTGACAGGAGTGCCTTTACTCGCAAATGGGAGCTGTGAGGGAGGAGAAGGGCCCTGTGGAAAGGCATGGGAGGAAAACATGGATGGTGACTTTGGCTCCCAAGCTGCTTGGCTGAATTTGTTGCCATCTCTTTCTCTCGTGCCTACCATCGGGTGCAGAGCACAGGATCAGCAGCTGTAGCTGGTGGCCAAGTCACCTCGCTGCAAGGGTGGTTTCTGTGGCTGCTCTGCTGAGGTCCAGCAGCCACCTGAGGTGTGACAAAATCAGCAACCACCCATCAGGGTGGATCTGCGCAGCCACCTGGAGGTGAAAGGCCCCTCTGTCACAGCTCAGCTCCTCTGCTCACTGTGGTTTCAGGTGTTCACATGCCGAGCTGCCTCTCTTTCCAAATATAAATGGGAAATTCCACTTGCTATCAATAGCTGTACTTTGTGGGATCATCAGGAGCAGCTCCTGCATGGTTGAAACATCCCCATACATTGTGCCATGGCAAGGGAGAAGGTCTTTGTCAGGGCTTTGCATCCGGTGTCCTCACTTTATTGACAATAAGGAGCAAGTGAATGGTGAGAGCATGTCAAGTGCTGTATCATCTGCAAATAAGCAGTTTATGGAAAGGAGAAATGTGTTTTTCAGGGCATGGTTTGTAAAGGTCCAAGGGCAGAGGTGGTGCCATGGGTCACATAAGATGTGTGGGGCAAGCTGGGGTAAAGTACAGAGAGGAACAAGGACATGGCTTCCCTGCCTATGGGACACCTTAGCTGTTGGAGGACTTCTGCAGACTGGTGCAGGGGCACAAGGTGATGATTAACCTTCCTGGGGCTGTAGTTCTCTCTCTCAGTGAGTGTGTGCAGCTTGAGTTCCCCACCTGGGGCAGCACATGCCAGAAAGGGGAGCTGAGGAAGTGGGGTGAGGGTGAGCACTCGGTGGGGATGCAGCCTATGCAGGGTTGAAGCAGATTTATTTTTAAGAAGTAGTTTTACTGGAGATGTTTTCCAAGCACTTTAAAGACAGCTGAGTTACTATAACTGAGTCACTGTTACTTGGGTTCCTCCATTCCCACAGGCATCTTAAAAGCTTCAGCCCTGCTTTGGATGTCCCTCAACACCCTTATCCTTTTAGCTGCTGAGGGAGCTCGTCACTTCTCGCTGCTGAGCCCGCAGCATGCACACATCTGGCCAGATGTGCCCTCCAGCAATGCTCGGCCTGTTTTACTTTCTAAATTCTTGTTTTGCTCTTTTTCTTTTAACAGATTACAACAGCAGTGACTTAAAAACAGCGTGCAGAAAGCATGAGCTTTACGTTAGCTTCCAAGACTTGGGATGGCAGGTGTGTGATGTTTCTCTCTGGGTAAACCAGACATTTTGTTATGAAATGTTATCTAAACAGTGTCACAGTAATTCCACTCAACTCTGCCATTATGCTTTAAAATGTTCCTTGTGCCTCCTCACTAAAACCAGTCACAGAGAAGGGCAAATAAATATTGATAGTTGTGACATTTGATAAGACCCAGAGAAAGCTTGATACTTTATGGGATTCAAGTATACAGTCATTCTCTGTCACTCATGGGAGTCATGGTACGGGCAAGGGCTTATATCTGTGTACCTCCAATGATAAGGAAAACAATCTGATGTTAAGCAGTGATTTTAACTAAATTTTTTTTCTAGTGATCACCCTGATTTTAACCTTGGCCATTGTTTGAAATCCTCCACAATCCCTGCCCCACAATTATCATTGCCTGCGGTAGGTAGACTGAAGACTGAGCTTAGTTGCAACACCATGAGGCCAGAAAGTCATTATAAAGTTAAGTTATTTAGAACCAGGCTATAGTGCAAACAAACATCATATTTCAAAGAATGCCCTTCTCTTTTTATTTTATTTCTTTTAAATTACTTCATTCAACACTTCTGAGGGAGGTCCCATTTCTATCAGGTAATATTTTTACCAGGTTATAATTCAGGATGCCAGAGCTGTCCTTGCTGCATCTGTAATACTCAACACATGCAAGTCCTCTCTCAGCTAATGAGATAGCAGCATTTTTTGTAGCTCATGTGTCAACTCCAGCCCAGTAGCTGCAATTGTGGTTGTGTAGTGACTCCATTCCCCATTACTTACGGGTGACTTTTCACTTGAGCAGAGACATTCCACCTCTTCCTTAATCTTACTTGCCCTACTTTTGGGCAGGAAGTGGATTCCAGTTGGGAAGTTCATGATCTTGAAGGTACTACCTTCACCATTCTAGTTGCAGAAAGGTAAGATGCTGCCAAAGGAAGGCCACAGACCAGCAGGGCTCATTCTAAGAGCTGGAATCCAGTCCTACTTTTTGTAGGAAAATGATCAAGGCAAGGTAGAGCCCCCTGCAGTTGGGCACTGCTATTTCCTTCAGAACAAACTTGGTTAGCAAAGCTACAGCAACAGTGTGTGGCTGCTTAGCCCTGCTGAAGCAAAATTCAGGGAAACTCAGGGGGTTGTCAGGTAGAGTGGAAATTGCCTAAGAGATACATGCACATGAAACATGCTGGTATGTCCTTCTGCAGGGTGACCTGCAGAGCCCAACACCAAGGGAGGCCAAGTGTCTCTTGTTCCATGGTGCTGCTTTTAGTTTCCCTTTGGCTCTTTTGTGTCAGCAGCAGACAAGCTTCCTTTGGTGGAGTCCCCTTTTTGCCTAGCATGGCACTCAGATTGCCACTGGGGCCACCTCAGCTCAGGCTGGCTGTCATGCCCCTCCTTTAGGAGTCTGACACAGGTGGAGAAGCTGTTAGCCAGCCAAGATTTCCCACAGGGTCTGTAGCAGAGTAGTATCCCTCTATAAGAGTGTATAAGCTAGGCTCCTTCTGAGGACACCAGCTGTGCCTGTGACTCAACCTAGGAAAGGTATTTCAGCCAGAGGGCCTGCAGGAAATGTTGGAAATAAAGGCCTCCAAACCACAATCTCCACAATGCAACCCAATGAGTTTTAGGGGTAAAGCCCTCTTAGTTAATGGTAGTTGAGCTGTACATAGATGTGCATCATTCTTTGGACATTAAAATCAGTGTGTCCATGGAAAAGTGACACACAAAAAGTGGTGCACAAAAAGAAATTAAAAAACCCAACTAAAACCCAAGCAGTTTCAGTGAAAACACATTTTCACCCTCAAGGAAGAAGTTAGTGGAAAATTTTCAGCTGCTCTTAATTGTGTGCAGTTGTCTGTTGAACCACATTCTGTTTGTTTCCCTAAAAAGGACTGGATAATCGCTCCAAAAGGCTACGCAGCCAACTACTGTGATGGGGAGTGCTCGTTCCCACTCAACGCCCATATGAACGCAACCAATCATGCCATTGTACAAACTCTGGTAAGTCTCCAGGCAGCTCAGTGCCAAAGCACCAGGTGAATTTGTAAACAATATACCAGTGTCTCAGTTGTGTTTTCTTTCTTGGCAACAGGTTCATCTAATGAATCCTGATTACGTTCCCAAACCATGCTGTGCACCTACCAAACTAAATGCCATATCTGTCCTTTACTTCGATGATAATTCTAATGTAATCTTGAAGAAATACAGGAATATGGTAGTAAGAGCTTGTGGATGTCACTGACAAACAGTCTTCACACGGACTCTGTGATGCTGCCATGAACTTGGATCCACCCCTCCCTGTTTTCATGACCTTGGGGGAAAAAAACCCCACGTGATTAACCACCCTTCAGAACACCATGTATGTGCCTTGTGGGAGGAAGGGGTGTGGGGACCACCCCCTAGGGTGGGAGTAAACTGCTGGACTTCTTACAGACTGACCCTACACCACAGTGGCTGCCCAGCTCAGCAGCAGCAGCAGCAAAATGGCCCCACACTTTATTTGGCTGGGATGGTCCTAATCTCACAGAGAAGCTTGACCTGTAGCAGGTGCTTGGATATGTGCTGCAGTTTTACCAGATGAGCACTCAACACCCAAAACAACTGAGGGTCTTTCTCTGGGGGCAGGGAGGGAAGATGAGGGGGAGAGGCAGAGAAGCTAAAGAAAGTGGTGTTAGTACTTCAAACGTAGTGTGTACATCTCGTGCAAGATCCTTTTGGCCAGAAGGACCAATTACTGGACCTAGACTGTCTTCTCCTGACATCTGTCGTGACAGTAAGCATCTAAAATTGTGCCAAAGCAGATGTTTCAGTTCTCTTATGCTCCCAGCACCGTTTAACTCTTATCTTGCAAGTGTAAGATGGCATGGCTGCACCCTGTGTTAGAAACACTACCATGAACTCAGACCTAGGCTGGTCTTCCCAGTTCACTATCTGACTGAGCAATACAAATTTATACACTTGTTCTTATGCAACTTCCTTCCACTCCCCACGTGGAGCTGCCTCATCTACTACCACTTGCCCAGGAAGGAAGTCAGGACACTTCTTCAGCTGTAATTCAGACGTAAAAGCTTAGGGGCCATTCATTCTCTAGCTGGACAGTTTGTTTACAGGAAGACAGAATGTCAACAACATTTGCAATCTTTCCCTTTCAACTCATGCAACTAACAAACTGGTATAAAGGAAATGCAGCATAGAGCCATGGTTTGTCTAGCAGAAGCTAATAGCAAATGGTTTTGATCAATATTAAACTTGTATTAAATGCACTTACCTCTACTTGCATTTAAAAGGCTTATTGTAAATACAAGCTATAATTTATTGCACTTGTCACTGTATATTCATTGTGCTGTATCATTTATAGAAAGACTGCTTTTTTAAAAAGTTTTTATTTAGAAAAAATCTCAGTGTAAACAATTGTACCACTTTGATTTTATACAAGAAACTCATGAGATTGTGCTTCACTAGAAAGTTGTTAAAAACATAATAAAGGCTTCCTGAAAGGCAGAAGTACACAAGTTGATCCAATACATCTGCCAGTACAACACTTAGCTTTCACTGTGGCTTTTTCACCTTCACACATTTTCAGACTGAACAGAATCAAAAGTTCTGGACAGACAGTGAAGTGAAGAACCAGAAATTCACTGTTTTAAAAGTTCATTGATGTTTTGCTTTTTTTTTAATAAAAAAGAAAAGCAACCCAACTTACTCCATATGATGGACAAAACCCAGCATCTTGACAGATAAGTCAAATTAGCCTGTAGCAATCCTCATTCCTCATGAGTTTCTGTGCACGAGACAGCAGAATTCAATCCTTGGTTTGCTGTTGCCTTTGTATCATGACAGTCTCTGCAATGTAATTCTTTGGCTTTCAGTTAAGTCTAACATGGAACATCTTATGCACCAAAGAATAGATTCATATTATAATCCAAGACACCACAAAGTGTGTGGTCCTAGCATTCAAACTTATCAATGCTTACAGCTTGGAGAAACATTAAGGCTCGAGAAGAGGGGTAGGGGGGAACTATTTTACACTACTGCAGAAGAGCTGAATGGAAAAAAAAATATTAAACATTGTATTACTTGTTGTTCTCTAGGTACTCTGACTAAGGAGCAGGTCAGCACAATGTCTGGATTGAGGCCGGGATAGGAAACACGTCCTTAGCTCTGGAGTCTGACTGATCATTTACCATTAACGGGGCAGTTGTAACAGCACCTATTTTTCACTCTGGCTCTAGAGAAGTAGAGCATAGTTGTGCCTCTGGAGCTGGATGGCAGCAGCCTATGGAAATGCACCTGACACATGTACACTATGGCATCAGTAACGTTCAGGCACATGTTACAGTACCATCACTTTCATTATGGCTAGACCTCCCATGCTGAGAGGATTAACAGGAAACAACCAGCTCATGGTGGCCTGGTATCTTCCAAAGGTGTGTGTGTTTTCAACCTTTCAGCAGCTAGATTAAGACAAATAAAGATTAAGTACAATTCTAGAGGCAAAAGTGACTCAACACAGCTGTAGCTTTTGCCTTTCTAGTAATGGTAAGCAGTTTGTAAGGATTACTTTTTAACCAGATCTGACCTGAAGACAAAAATATTCTACTGCTGCCGTTCAGTTGGTTTTCTTAACGTATTTTGGTCTCAAAGGAAACCATTTACACTTCATTGCAGGAATGCAGAAATGCAGTGCAACTACCAATGCTGAAAATACTCTTGATTTGCACAGTAACTATTTGTTAGCTTTCCTTCACACATACAGAGACATGTCTCTAACACACACACAAGGGGAAGATACCAAAGTTTAGTACATTCAATTTCCTAGAAACAAAGAAACAAAAAAAGCCCCATCCCCCCCAAATACACTATTTAAAAATTAGCAAAGATAGAAATCCCTCAGCTACTGTACAGAGACAGCCAGGGACAGAGCATCCAGACTTTTATTACAGTTCATCCCTTGCCTGACGCAAGACAAAGTTATGCAGTGATTCAAGGTCTCTCGTTCCGTTGTGTTCACTGATTTTCTTTCCACCTCGGAAAAGCAGAAGTGTAGGATAACCACGGACCTTCAAAAGACACACACAAAAAAAGAAACTTGCTATTAACATTCAAACTTGCATCCATCACTCATATTTACCTGATTCTGAAAAGCCATCTAAAACAGTAAGCCAATTTAATTTAAAAAAACAAATCCACAGCAGAACTTTCAATGCCGACCTGCAATTTCTGAACATTTTTAAGAGAATGGGGTAATACATGTTCCTCTAGGGTCTTGGAATGACAGCCCCAGCTCTGTCTTCAATTGTCTGCCTAACAGCTCTGAAAGACTTTTTTTTTCTAGGAACAAAATTCAGCATTGGATACCACAAGACAGCTTTAGTGCTTTCAGAGAGGTTTCCTAAAGTAGGGACTTCTTCAGCTTTGTCCAATAATGAAAATGACCAAGCCCAAACAAACAGTTCAGGAACAAAATGATGTCACCAGGTGCCTCTTTTTGGCTAATAGAGACCACAGCTGTACTGTCAGCAGGCACCTGGAGTGCAGCAGCCAGTTGGGCTGCACACTGGAGCCTCCAACATCTGGTACACAATACTGTCCCCTTCATTTCAGAACTTTCACACTTACAGAAAATCTGTTGCAGACGTTACGTTCCACAGTGCAGTCCACTTCTGCTATTTTGACATCAGTCAAACCTGGAAATTGCTCTTTGGCAAGGTTCTCCCAGGTTGGAGCCAAGTTCTTACAGTGACCACACCTAGAAACAAGGGAGGGAGATTTGTTTAACAGACACGCTTTCTACTTTATCTCTACTGTCTTGCTTCAATTGATGTAAGTTTAACTAGCAGCCTTTCCTATCCCTAATGATTTGGCCCTCCAACTCCCTTGCACTATTATGTCAGTAAATGAGCTAAGAAAAGAAGTGATTTTATTTAAGTTAAGCACTGAAGTACTTTCTGGTCATTTTAGTCTTGTCTAGAATGGTATTCTAGATCTCGGTACATTAACATTTTACCCCACAGAGGAATATGAAGCCAAATAAAGACAAGACCAGAGAATATTTAAATGGAAAAAAAAAAATCTCTTGGAAACAAAAATGCTTTTAGGAAGACACAGAATGTCTGTAGAATTAATTTTTCAGGTAGCCTATGCCAATCATGCTAAAGCTACATAAGCCGAGTTTTAATTAGTTAAATGAGATTTTAATTTCCCTATTAAATTTCTTCAAGTTCCTAATGGCCTCCTTGACCATTAGCATTCATTTTGTTTATATTTTGAACTTGGCTTAGTCAAGTTCCTAATGTGAACTTCTTACTGCCTTTAAGAAGAATTCCCAAAGCACTTTAGACTTTAAATCTGCATTGCTCATACTATTCTAACCCAGCTGCACCTTAATTGGGTTTTTAAAACAGACCCATAATTGCCTCAAGGCTGGATCAGGGCATTTACAAAAATAATAAAAGATGTCTCGGCAGAAGTTTTCTTAATGCAAGCCAGTGTATATTTAAACTACCTTGTTAATACACAGTGACAGTATAAAAGCATTTCTGACCATGCACAAAAACTACTAGAACAGGATGATTTTGTGCTTACGATGCAAGTTAACATTTATATTTATCCAAAACTAACTGAAGGGCAGAACTAGAAAGCAACATAATAGTGTTTGCTGAGCCGTACATAAGTTAATCCACTTGGAAGAGAATATGGTCATTTATATGCAGAGCACTAGAGGCAGTCACAAGCCTGACTTTCAGAGCCAAAACTAGGATACGAGTTATATAAATATAGGAAGCATTTTCCTAAATGGTGGCTTTCTGAGCATTGCAGCCAGGCAGCACACACTGGTGACTCTACATCCTGAAACCACTGTTTCTCACCCTGCCATCCAGCACTGATCCTATCTGTGAGATCCAGCAGCATCCCAGGATAATCTCATGAGATGAGGATATGGTATTGTTAACAAGAGATAATCAAAAGGGGTGAATTTCTTGATCTCAAACTCTCCCAGAAAAAGTTGCTCCAGGAAATGAACTAGTAGATATGCCAACAAGCCCTGGGTTCAGAAATCAGACTGGAAGCTGCTCTTGAGCACAGGTGTGAACTGAATTTCCCAGCCAGTTCTGCAGGTGGGGCAGAAGCAGCACAGGCACAGACTCAATCTAAATCCCTCCCAGAGTACAGAGGGGATAAAGGCAGTGAGGAAAGAGCAGTAAAAGATGAGGGGTGTGCATGCTATGGGCAGGACATTTCTTAACCCAGTGGTGGCAGATACTTGCTCACATCCAAAAGCAGATCTTACAGATGGAAGAGAGCATAGCAGTGGTTCTCAAGCAGCAAAGGGTGACAACACTGGAAAAGCCTGCAGCCTGAGCTTAAGTGAAATGAAATGTTCCCAGGTAATTCTTGCCTACACTAAGAAACACATGCATGCCTACTGGTGAAGTTAAATGGCAATATTTTGAGATGCCTGAGCACATCTAAATATGGGTGGTGTTAGCTTGTGTTGCTTTGTAATGGGGCCTTTTGTAACATAAACAAAATATCTTTTTATATTTTATACACTGTGTTAATGGAATGCTAGTGATTAAATCAGAGATGTGTTATCTTTCACCCAGTGAAATACAGCTTAATTTTAATCTCTCCCACTACACTAGGCTTCCTTCTGTTTGCTAAAAGACCAGCAATGGAGCAATGGATGAGCAAGATGGCATGCAAGTTTCATTAAATTCAGTAGAGGCACAAATTAGATGAATTCTATAAACCAGAGAGAGAAGCGTGAAACTTTCTTTTTGTCTCAGAAAGGGAATAGTTAGGAAAAGGGGGAAATATTTCGTCTACAAGTTTGTAATACTGAGGTCTTAACCCATCTGGGGTCCCAGGTTCTGCTGGATATAGCAGGAATGGCAGATGCCAGAGATGACTTTCATTTCACCCTCCAACGCATTCCATTGGGTATCTACACCTACACCATCTGCTCTGGGTCCCTCTAAGAACATACTGCATGAACATACACTCTTAAGAACATCTTAAAATTGCCACTTGAGCAAATTAGTTTTTGGACAGTTATTTGGAGAGTAACAGGCAGTTAATTATCCATAGCTCAACAATCTGTATCAAAACTCAGGTGCTCCAATGAGGCTTCCAAGGAGGCTGGAGAGTGCCCTAAGGCCAGCATCCTCTCCTTTCTCAGCACTGAGATATGGTGATATACTCCCCTCATCTCACCCTAACCCAGGGATAGGAACATGCTGCACCTGCAAAGAAAGCTTCACTCTCCCTGTTACCCCAGCAGTACGTGGAGGCTGACACGGTAAAGCTTCTGTGTCAGCCTTTCCACAGAGAGGCAGCTCAAGGGAGCTAAACAAGGCTAAGCTTTTTTTTTGCTGTGACTCTTGCCAACACACACATTCTTCAGCTAATTCACAGTTTAGATCAAGACAACAAATCCACTACTACAGCTTAAAGATCTACAGCAACTAGTGCACTCACATCTTAGCCAGCAATAATCCTGAACAGCAACAGCTGCAAACTTCTTACCATGGAGCGTAGAATTTAATAAAGGTGATCCCTCTAGCAATGGTTGCATCAAAGTCTTTTTCAGAGAGAGAGAGCACTGCAGCCTGCCCCTGAAAAACAGAAAAAGAGAAAAAAATGTCAAAACATTTTGTATATACAACATCAGTCTACTGAGCTTTTACATTCCTAAAAGGGAAATTGGAATTGGAAAAGATAATATTGTTGGCAATATAAACAAGAGTAGCAGCAGCAGACCTGCCTTTTACTTCACAGCAACTCTCCTTCCCCAGAGAGATGCAGAGAAAAGCATATTTTACACTGAATCTCATCCATAACTGAGGAAACAAAGCTTTCCTATTTTCAAAGGATTTGCCTGTATCCAGATTTTCAGTAACTGTAAAAAATCACCTTAATTTTAATACACTATGTTTCAAGGAGCAGCCCTTAGAGGAGTTGGCTTCAAGCAGGTAATGGCCATCTGAGATTTTAATGAGGTATTCAAGGCACACAAGTGATGTCTCAAGAGCTGCTCTCTTCTTTCTTCCCCTGCATTGCATTCACAAAAAAAGCTGTTACCAGAAACACGGATTTGCCTGTCAAAAGGACATCACAACACCACACTTGCATGGGTGCCAGGAAATGTTTCTACTCCTGATAATATCAGGAGCAAGGGAATGATGGGAGGAAAGCACATTGCTTACAGTCTCACATGAGAGCATAGAGCTGAATCTTCATTTTTTGTGTGAGACCTTTAAGGGTGGGAGGGATTAAAAACAAATAAATGTACCCCATGCCTATAAAAGCTTCAAAATCAAATGAAAGCAAAAGAAAAATAAGATCACAGCTGACAGTATTATCAATTCTATTTTAACCCCAGTAAGTTTTGTGAAGCCAAAAATAAATTTGAAAATCCAAATTATCCAGTACCTTTAAACATTTCTGTAAATAACCTTTAGTTCGTGGACTTATTTCACTATGCTGAAGTGCTTTTACCTCTAAATAATTATTTAGAAATTAGAAATTATATTTTTATACTTTGTAATTATTAAATAATCAGAAATAATTACATGAAGCAAAAAGTAAGCACTATGCTTCTACTCTGATATTCCTAAATGGCTATCTAAAACTGATGTTCCAAACATAATATACAATCTAAGATACAATATGTGAAAACCTGATTAGTAACAACTTCTCCATGATTTGCACAGTAAAATGAATTTTAAAGACCTGTAGATACTATAAGAATAGTAATGTGAACTATGTAACCACAAAAATAAATTTAATATGAGATATCCCAATTTTAGCTTTGTGTCTCAAAAAAGACATCTAATGCAATCACATAATCTGAGCATCTGCTGGTCATGCTGCCTTAATCCACCAGGATAATTTTTTGTATGATTTTAGCCATGTCTGGCAGTAGAGAAGTGTCATGGATGTGAAAGTGCAGTTTCTGTAAAAGGGCTGGCAAGTACTTGGGCTATATAAGACATGGGGGAATCCAAGTAGGGGCTCAACACTGGGACACAAATTTGGAGTGGGAACTCATTGCCTTGGCTGTCTGTGGTCAACTGATAGCAAATGCAGTCAGTGTTTGCTGGCTACAGGGGCTGGCTCCTTGTTTCAAAATTCATGAAAACAAAGAGTCAGGGGGTCTGAAGATAAAAGTTGTAAGGACAAGCTGAGTCCAGAACCATATCTACTAATATTTAGCAAAAAATACCCCAACAATCTTTTCTTCCTTGTGTGTGTGCCTGGTGAATGCAAGGCAGAAGTGGGAATTTGTGTCACATGTGGTTTGTGTTATTTCTATAAAAATAGAAAGACAACTAATTACTTTCGGCATTGTACTAACACCAGCTCATTGGGATCTTCCAAATATGAGGTCAATTAAGAAAATAAAAATTGAAGAGCATGACAATTGCAAATCTATGTGGTCTGTAATGTTTGGTAAGCCACTTTATGCAAGATGGGTAATGCTGCTGGAAAAGTCAGCTAGGAAAGGTAATATTTTCCTATAAGAAGATACATAGAAACTATGTTTATATTAATAACATTGTTACCTAATTATTTAAGTTCATTCTATAGCACAAGGGGGTGTAAATCCCTGTCCCTTATTTTATAGGCAGAAAGTATGTTTTGTACTTTCATGAAAAATTATGTTTGATATCCATCCCTAATTTCTCAGCCTCACCAATTTTTCATTCATCTCCAAGAAAAATGGCAGATGAAATGCCAAAGGGATTAGAAAAGACATAAAATTATATGACATGAACTACAATTGTACAAAGGTTATTTCTGCCAATTTCTTCACAACATAAGCCTGTAGTTCCAACAACCAAGATAAAAATAGTCTCCAAAAGCCAAGGAGTTTTCTTGTCACAGGGCACATTACCTTACCATATTGGTACTGGTCTTCATAATCTTTGTTCATTGCTTCTGCAGATAGATTTCTAAGTATAGAACCTTGGCTTTTTTTAGGGGCTTAGCAGTGTGCACCATCCTCCTGGATTCAAGTGATAATCTTGCAAGAAATGTTCATCTCTATAGTGGTAAAATATGCTGTCATACAGATCCAGATGCCAGCAGTTCCACGGGCCAAAAAGACACATTTATGCCTGTATCTAAATAACTTACTGCAACCATAAAATAGGAATCAGATTTTTTTCCCTTCTTCAATTTATAAGATTAGTAAAAGTATCTCTAGGATTTGTGATCTGATTCCACTCATTAGTTACTCAAAAAAATAACCAGGGAAGCATTTGGTACAGTTTACCTCCAGAAATTGTCAAGCTATCAGAGAGAGAGAAATACATGGAAGACTCAGGCAGCTAAAACAGTCTCAACACCTTACACTGCTGCAGAGTGCAGGAGCACTTACCTCAACAGGGGTGGGCTCTGCAGGTGGCTGTGGGGCTTCAACAGGTTTATCTGCTGGTGGCTCTTTCCCAGAGCTCTGCAGCTGGGAATCCACGTATTCTTTCAAGGAATCAAAGTCCCTCTTCCCTTTGTACTGGTCACCCTACAATTAGCAAATAGTTTGTGCAACCTTCTATATGCAGTTGACAAAGCAAATAAATAATTACTAGTAAAACAAGATTGCCAAGTGTAAGCAAATAAATAATAAATATGATTATCTAGTTCTTAAACTTCTCTATGACATTCCATTCACTCCATATCTTCAGCTTTTGCCATAGATTCTTTGGTCCCCGAAGGGAACAATCTAACATTCCCTTGAAATGAAAGGTATTTTAGAAACATAGAAACAAAATTTTGAAACATTTCCACTTTGACCTTCTGGTCTCACCCTAGTCAGCTTTTTAAAAGTTTTATTTTTTTGCACCTAACTCTACTACAAGGAACAATAAAATATCCACTGTGGTTTGGGTGTGGTCTCTGTTACCCTGTGAGCTCAACGCAGTGCTTTGACTGAAAGCACAACGCAGGGCTGAAAACTTTAACTTGCCTGTCTCTGGACTACACAGTCATTCCTCTGGCCTACACACTTGCCACAAGTCCTTGGAAAACCCAAATAGTAAGCCATTGCACTCTGGGCACCTAGGTTCACGTGGGAGCAAGAGACAACAGCAGCCTGCTGCAGGGCAGACATTTCCAATGGCACCACTCTCCCAAAAGTCTAATCCTATTTTTTAACCTGCACATGAAGCAGTCAGCCAGCCAGATCTTTGGGAGGCCACAGTTTACTTTGGATGCTTCCCCATATTTCTGGTACTTTCCAAATCCAGAGAACAAGACAATCAGGAGATTGTCAGAACAAGAAATCAGAGCACTTGTGAGCATCTTTTAGTCTCAAACTCACTGTTGGCCCTCTCCAATTTGGCTCTTGCATGAATGCCCTCAGGGCTGTCTGTGAAAATTAGTATTAATTTTCCTGTTCAGAAGAGAGATCATATCTTTGAGGCATTACAAATCCATTTTGGATAGAATTCTTGAGATGTGGTCCTATGTGGTGTGGGCTGCAAGATATATTTCCTCTTGCAGACGAGGAAGACTCTTTAAGAAACAACACAAAATCTTCCATAGATTAGAGGGAAGAACAGACATCTCTTCAACTTTCCTTTGTCATTGGAACTCGTACACATTTTCCTTCCTTTGTAATTGATAATGTTTCCTGTAACTACTGCCCCTTTCCTGGCACTGGGTGTCAGTCAATCCCTAAGGAGCAAGAGGCCTGTACCTGTTTGTTTGTACCCATGTCAGCAGGGCAGGGTCAGGGCTCCTCCCAGAGTATCTGCTGCATCTCACCAACAGCAGTGGTGTGATGCCAGACTTCAGTTATGGCAAAGGGCATGAAGGTATTACAGATAAGGCTGGATGACTGAATCAGTTCTCCTCCTTCCCCTTACTGACCAGTATTATGGCTGCCAGAGAGAGTTTCAGGAATTTCTGGGCCAGATTATTGGAAAATTGTTGAGGTCGTTCTGTGTTTTTTCAAATATGTTGTATCAGCCCATTGAGGAACATGTGATTTTGGTGGCAGTATTCTACCAAGGAATTCCACACTGCCAGTGGGGAAAGAGTTTGATGTCAACTGAAATACATTGTTCAGATTAATGGCCGAGATTCAGCTTTACCAAATACAACAGCAGTGATTTTTTTTTTCTGTCACTGCACTCTTGATTGAAATAACTCCAAGGAACTCCAATTATTACAATGTTTAAACTAAAGTTTAATTAACTAAAAACCTCCAGCCTTGGACATGCCACCATTCTTGATTTGAGCACTCCCTCAGCTTCCAGCTGTGTTGCTTGAGAGGTCACAAAGCTGCACACTTATGTGAATCTGGTTTGAATTCAAAAACACCGGGGCTGCTTCATTTAAATTCCCTAGTGTCTCATCTTATAGGGGTGTTTATCCCAAACCTCATATGGTGTGTACTTGCAGCCAGTTTCTCTTCAGAGTGCCAGAAAACAGCCACAAGTAGTGGCCACTAAACTGTTTCAAGTAACAGAACCTAATGTTGCTGATACTATAAATGTTCAAAAAGGAATTCAAGATGAATGGCAGAAAACCTCCTCAACCTTCCCCCTGCTAAGAACTTAGTAGTTAAGAGCTAGAAGTGTAGTCCTGGGTTCTCTTGCAGGCCTGTTTTGAATATCCATTGAATATATTAAACTAATCTTGAAATTGTAAAATGTAGTATAAATAATGCTATATAATATGTTTATTTATTGCTGTTCAGGTATGTGGTATTTATAAATATTTTATCTCCCCATAATTTCAGAATATTTTAGTTCTCTGAATTGCTGCAAGGAAAAAATGTCAACTGGGCCCACAGGATTCTCACTCGCGTCATGTGAAATGTTTGGGTTTATATAAAAAAGAAAATTTGCATCTCCAGACATCACTCAGCAGATGGGCACCACTTAGAAATCAGAACCTTCTGATACACATTGTGAAAATTACATATTTTATTACTATTTCTGTTTCAGTTATATTATTGTGTTTCATATGAAGTAAAATACTATGATAAAGTAAACCCAGAATTCTCTCACACAGCAGCATAACTGGAGATCCTGCTTACAGATTTATGAACATTATATCAGTTGTTTGCAAAACAGAGAACAGAAACCTTTATCTGTGGACAAAGTTTACCTCTTCTAGCACCCAAATTAACATCCAACATCTCTTCTCTCACAAGCAGATTTTTTTTTTCCAGAATGTAAGCATAGTCCAAATACTATTCAGAGAAAAATTGTGTGAGTTTTTGCTGAACTTGCAGACTCACCTTTTCACCATTCCTAAACCAGAGGAGTGTGGGATAACCACGAACTTGGGCTTCAGAGCAGACTTCGTAATGCTGGGTACAGTCGACCTACATTTTGGGAATAAAATCCAAAACTACTCAGTGCCTAAAATAAACATACAACAAGCATCACAGCCTCCCTTGTTTAAAAGCTCAGAAAAATAGAGGAAGAAGCAATACAAGGCTTGTCAAAACTCAGTACCAAGTACTATCTTGAGAATGATTATGTCTGCCTTCCAAACAGTGGTTTGGTTGTATAATTGGGAGACCCTGTGTGTATTTGATTTATTTATTTTATTTAAGGAGGATCAGGGAGGGAGGTATGGCTAGAAGGAAGTAGTAGCAGTTACAAAGAACAATGAAGACATAATTAAATATTTCAATTAAAAAGTACTTGGTATTCTCAGCTAATAAAATCAGTACATGGACAATGAGACACAAAACACTAATGTGAGAGAGCTTTAAAATGAAGACATACTGGCTCACCCATTTATTAAAAAACTACTCTTTAAAGGCTTCAGAAGGCATGTCAACAGTTAGCAAGTGAACTGTATTTCAAGGGAAGCTCCAAGTGCATAGCAACATTCAATTCTAATATAGTCTGTAAAGTTACTTGTTTATAAACTTTTCACTGAAGATCAATTCTAAAGATTAAACAGTGTTAAGACACTATTCCCCCAGATTAGATGAAGGTCATGGTTCAACCTTCTTAGAAACAGTTGTGTTTCCTGTTTACTTACAGACTTAAAATCTTAGCCAAGACATGCTTCAAGATATATTTCACAAGCTATACAGTTACATAAAATTGTCTAGGCATCAAGACAAATCTTAGTGGAAGTATTAAACAGCAACTCTCTCAGTAATACAAACTGCAAACACCACAGACAACTGATTAAAACAGAAATTTTGGAAATTTATTGTTTCTTTTTCTCTGGGTACCAGAAAATGGTAACTTCATAAAGATACTTAAGCAACTATTTCATCAGACAGCAAACAAGGGTATCAAAAAGTACAGAAAGATTCAAAGGAGAAAAAGCTTCTGACATTTCATTTTCAGAAGGAATCTAACTTTATAACCACCAGGTCTGAACATTACATATATATATATATGTCTCATCTAAACTCCTCTAAAGTTCAACTCTGCTGGCCTGTGCTGTACATGTACAGCATACCTGAATCAACAGATTTTCAAAAGCATTTAAAAAAAACAGTCAAGCTCATCCCTCCCGTGCAGCTGAAAGTGCTGTGAGGGCAGAGGCAGGGGAGACAGCAGAGGGAGAGTCCCTCTGCAGGACTGACAATAGCGCCATGCAGTATTTCAGGTCAGTGGAACCACTGTGAAAGTTTAGGGACGTGGAAGTTGAGCCTGGTCCAGTTTCCATGGTTGGCAGATACAGAGGGATTCCCATCATGAGCCACCTGGACTTAGGTATGGGTCAGCAAATAAAGCCAGTAACTGCAATTGCCAGACCACCTCCATACCTCTGCACAGTAGTCACTCCACGTACAAGTAACAAGCTCCCATGGTAAATACACCACAGAACCTGGTTATCAACCCTAAGGGAAATAGTAAAGCAGGACAATATATCAATTTTTAAGGTGTAAGACCCCCCTGAAACCTTTTAAAAGTTTTATGGGGAAAAAGAGGGAAAAAACCAAAACCAACAAAGAAATAACTCATCATAAATACCCAGTAGGGCTAAAGCTTGCTAAGGAATCCAATGCTGCAAAGAACAAATTCAAAGTCACTTTCCCACTCAAAATAAATACTGAAGTCTATCAAGTTCTGCAAAGCAAATGAATAATAAAAAACAAATCTCAAAAATATTATTCCCTGCATCTGAAGTATCAGTCTTATTCCCAGCTCTCTGAAATGCAGAGAGGCAGCTCTGTTTGTAACAAGGCTTTGCTTAAAATAGGGGAGGTCCTGTTAACTGTGGATGTGTAAGAAAAAAACCATGACCGTCTCAAAACAAAAATACAAACTGTGACTATAAAAGGATTTAAGAGGTGACAAACAAAACAATTGTGATTTGCAAATCATAGCACAAAAGGCATGATTCTTGGCTGAAACATATGTTGACACAAACCATATTTTCAAACTAAGAGTGTTTCACCTACCTTACCAATTTTGACAGTTTCCGAATGCTCAAAGACTTGAGCCAGCTGTTCCCAGGTTGGGGCCAAAGCCTTGCAGTGACCACACCAAGGGGCAAAGAACTTGATGAAGTGATTACCTTTTAAGTTAAAAAAAAAAAAAAGAAAAAAAATATTTAGCTAATTTGGAATGAACTTGGCTGCAATTAAAGCCGAGGTACTAATCTCAGGCTACAAATTTATCATGGTATTTCCTGAGTTAAAGATAGGAAACACTGTGAATCAAAGGCCAGGACAAAATACTTCAGCAATTAGGTTTTCAATACTGTATGCATTCCCACAGTGTTGCCAAATTTCCTGAAAATTCAAACAGCTTCACAATCTTAAGCCAACAAGTGAGGTATTAAAACTGATACTTTTAACCTAACCATTTACCTTAATGTTTAATTCTACCAGTTGTCCTCTTACAGAGTAGAAAGAACTACCAAGGAATATATGTTGATAACAGCATAAATTGAAGTATTAAACTTCAACTTCATGCAATGGTGTTTCCTAAGAAATGCTTAAGTCCATTAATTACCTGAAAAATGTTGTTCAGTTTTCCATTTTTCTTTTTCTGCCCTGCTCTTTGAATTTTCATGTCAACTACTCAGAAATTTCTGCCTTTAGTAGATGTTTGTGGCATTTTAAGCAGAGTCCCTGTGCTATCTCCTACTAAGGTTTAGTTTAAAAGTATATATTATTGATTGCAGAGTACTAGAATATGCAATTTCTTTCAATTAAGATTAATTAATTCAAATTGCTGCACATTTTTTGCATACACTGAGGCAAGGCTCTGTTAAATGAAATAAAAATGAACTTAATTAAAATAAGGGAAAAAAATTAATTTGCAGGAAACACCAGCAATTGGAGAAAAGCTCTTTTTAGCAGAATTATTCATAATCATTTGAAGACTGCTTTGGGGCTGATATTACTTGAATTAATTTCTAGTTTGAAGGCTTGTTCACAAAGGAAGGTCAGAGGAAAGGCAATAAAAAACAACTGCAGTACTAGTGTACTCTAACTGGACTGGTCTGCATGTGGAAGACTTTCATGACTCTGCATGTGGAAGACATAGAGTGATTGACACTCTATGTATTGGTCAAGTAAACTGCAAAATCAAATTTCCCATGAATTAATAAGAACACTAGTCAAAATCAGCTATTCTTTACCATGTACTCTGACATACTCTCCTCAATAGAAAACAATATAATTTATTTTTGTCCCAGAGCAGCAAAAAGGTAAAAGGAGGCTATTTAAGAACAGAATTCAACTTTGCTGGTGTAACTGCTAAGATTCACATTGTATTTAAGCACTGAACTTCTTGTAACTGAAGTCAAGAAAGGACAGCACATTTGCAGATGATCATAAACCTGTTTAACCATCAGATATGACCATCAGAATGTCTCCTCTATGAAGGCCAATGGATACATAATAAAAACACTTAAAACATTTACAATGCACTGAACTTTACAGTCTGAGAAGGCAGTTAAGCTGACAAATGCTTAGCATATCACTGATGGCTTAGAGGAAAATTAATGGAGAATTTTGATTGAATTCCACATTAAGCCAGACATGCTGGGAAATTTTAAGTTAGCTGCACAAAATGCTGTTTTACACATGAAAATATTTCTAATGAGGTAATGGTTACTTTAAGAAGTTCTAGTTTGACCTCCCTAATGATTTCAAATGGGGAAACATTTAATTTTACCCAGCCTTTCTTTTTCAGATAACAGATGGAGAAAGTAGAATCCTCTGTTGTCATGCCAGCCCAAAGTTTGTATTCTAAGATTTTGCTCATTGTCTAAAAAAAATCATCTGAGTGGTGAAATTTCCATTATTAGGTATCCCTCCTGGCATTAATTTTAAAGCTTCCAGACAAAGTATTTTTTAAAATAGCCAAACAGACGAAGTGTTTTGCCCACATTAATTCTGGAGGAAGGAAGCGAAACAATATCAAATAAAGCGTCAGACTGGAGTGGGATGGGGGCTGGAAGGAGGAAGCGGGTGGATTACACTTATCCAGAATAACAACCTGGGAGGAAGAACAAACCAGCACCTAGGGAAGGAGGAAATGGGACTTGCAAAAACACAAAGTGGCAAGGCTGTGACTGAGCAAGGAGCTCAGGAAAAGAGACAGTTTAGTTGAGCAAGCCCCACTAGCTTCTTCCCTGGGATTAGGAACCATAATTTTTCTGCCTTCTGACTGCTGTACTTCAACTTTCCTATAGTCCGCAGTAAATAATTTAAACAGTGCATTTTTACATAGTTTGCTATGTAGTTACCTCTTTCACTAGGTATTACTGGAAAATAAAAGTGAGATGGAGGTGTCCTCAGAATGAACATTTCTGGTGTAACCTTCCCTCTACTAATGTCTCTGTAACCAAGTTTCTCTTGTTTGGAAAAAACAGTTACCTTCTGCTATGTGCATCTTGAAATTGTCTGCTGAAAGTTCATACATTCCCTGCTTAGGTTCAGGGGCTTTTGGTGGTTCCACATCAGATTCAGGGTCCTATTCATGAGAAAAATTACCTTATTTTTGTTCTACAGTAAATACACAACATTTTTTTTCTTGTATCACATCATTGTGTGATAGTGCCATAGACTCTGAAATTTTGAATTCCTAAAGCAAGGTCCTTACTTAGGTTGATTTAAGTACCTAATGTTTTCTAAAAAACAACTACATGAAAGCAAAAGGTGAAAAGGACTGCCACATAAAAGAGAGTTACCAGAGTCTGTGGAATACCAGTCTTTCACTGTGCTCTAGTACAGTCTCAGGGCACAGTAATTGCTGTAGCATTCATTGCATCACCATATATTAACACACTTTAATTATATAACAGTGCCTCCAGAGCATCACACATCAGCCACAGCTGCCATTACACTCATTTCAGTGGTCTCTGGGCTATTTAAAAATAGTGCAAAAGCTATTTTCTGCTCCCCTAGTGCCAGAAGGAATGCTGTCTACCTAATGGTGCCAGGAAAACAGCAACAATGGAAATGGAGCAAACACTTAATACATTTAACTTGCAAGAAACTCATGAGCATTTCAGCAAAAGCAGGTGAATACTTTCTAGACTCTAACTCTAGAGCTGAAAAGAATTTTTTAGAAACCACAATGTGTATTTCTTAAAATAATTTAGCATTTAATGTTCAATTATTAAAAATACCATGTTTGTTGAAATGTAATCACATTCTAACTGTGGTTCAGCAATCACTAAAGCTTTCTCTTGATGAGAAACAGCAATCAAAAATTTAATTTTAGGCAAGGCTTGGCTCCCGTATGTGAATGATACCCCTAAACTTAAGGATTTTCCTAATGATATTAGCATATCTTACTTAACTGATCATTTTAAACCTTTTCTTTAGGCACAATATTATCAGAAGGTAACTCAGCTAAAGATGGCATCCATGTTTTAAGAGGTAATAAAGCTCAACACAAATGCAATTTATAATGTATTAGAGCTAAATTGCTTTTCTCACTCTAGAAACATTATGGCCTACACGTGTCAAGTGAATTGACAGCAAGGACTGTATCTTGAAATGTCAAATGTATAAGCATTAAAACTGCATTATGTACTGTAATTTTAAAAGCAGGAAACAGAGAGCAGGTCACAGGATGACAGTTTTAATTACTACTCTGGCTTACATGTAAGCTGTTTCAGATTGATACTGCAATCTGACTTTTATTCTCAGGAGCAGATTTCCTCCTGGAAATTGAAACCTAACTTAGAGAAATGATAGATAAGTAAGCCTGCAGAAAATATTATTTCCTTTTCACTTACAGATGGTTCCTCATTTAGTTTCTCCAACATCCAGTTTTCCAGTGCCTGGAAGTCCCTAGGGCCTTGGTATTTCAGAGGTTCTTGTCCCGGTTTAAGCAACTTTAGCCTAAAGGGTCAAAATGTAGAGAAGAGTGAGGCAAAATTTTTCACACAGGAAACATGCTCAGAAACATAATGTGCTTTGCTAATCCATGGCAATGCATCTCAGGCAGTACCAGAGTACCAGATCTCTTGACGATTAACATCAGCATCAGGCACCCCTTTCAGATTAAAGTGTCATGGCTAGAACTTAGGACCCCTTTTCTTTCCCATGTAAGCTTTAAGGAGATTTTTAAAAGAGAAAATAAACCATACTAAGTTAAAAATCAGCATAGTGTAATAGTGTACAATAGTGTAAAAATAATAGTGCACAATAGTGTAAAAATCAGCATAGTGTAATATCCCTTTGATCAATAAGAAAAAATAATTTAAAAATTGCAGAATTCAGTTCTATTAATCCTATTTCAGTTTCTCAAAGAGCATCAATTTTGTTTTGTTCACCAAAGGAAAAATATCTAGCACTTATTTTCCCGGAAATTTCTTTCTCACCTTTTGTTCCCTGACTGCTCTTGTAGTGTAGGGCTTGTCATGTGGTATTAAACTGATTAAAAACACACTGAGACAAGTCAATAGGACAAGAGGATAAGTGACTTCTTGTAGGCATCTAGACTTCATGATTGCAACATTCATTAATCGCCATCAAAACATTTTCATAGACTACGTAAAGCTTCTATGCAAATTTTAAGTTAAAATTGGAAGTCTATTTAACAAAGGTGTGATACTGCATTCTGACCTAGTCTTATTTTTTAAAGCAAATCAGACTTTCAATTACTACTGTCACCTAGCCCTCACTTCCCCTTGACAAGCTGTCATTTTGTACTGCTTCTTTAATTTCTTGGAATGTTTTTCTCTCTCTTCTTGTTCCACAGTTGGAAGAAATGAACATATGAAAAGTGTTTAAAAACCACATAATGCAAATACATTCAAAAGAGATAGGAGCTCCCACTGTTTTTTCTTTTCAAGGTACTCTTGAATGTTCCTTGTGATGACAGAAAATCAGAATAATAAGGAAGGGAAAAAAAATTTAAAAGAAGAATATCTAAAACACACATCCTGGCAATATTTTTTGAAAAGTAACAAAACAAATTCAGGTAACATCTTAAAAAAAGCTAGCTGCACCTTTATTTTCTGCAAACAAGGGTACATTTTCTCTAGTTCAGTTGAGAGAATATTTATTTTGCACCACCAGGTAGTCCTGAGACAACTGTGATAGAAAGTGCAGGGACCTGCTCAGCCACTTTTTCTCTGAGGGGATGGAAAGGGGATGCAGCCTTTCCTTTGACAGGTGTTTAGGAAAGCAGTGTAGGGATAAGCATAACTTGGACTTGCAGCAATACCTCTGCCTGAGGAAACTGTGAAACTTCCCTTGCTGGAGGTTTTTAGAAACAAGCTAGTTCAAACCTTACTCAAAGAGAAAGAGAACTGTTACCATGAATTGCCCTTCATTGCTATATTTCTATACCTAGCAGATGACTGCCTTATTATTTTTAACTTTTCAAATAGATAAAAGCAAGCACTAACAAACCTGTATATTCAATGACCTTATAGAGGAGGGAGGGGAAAAAACCCTCCAGCAATTACACATCCATTGATTTTTTCCTATTCAAAAATCTCTGCCATTCTGTTTCAAGAGGAACAGCACCATAATATAATCTATGCAAACAGGCAATGACAACCAATGTTCACTTCTGGAGATATGAAAACAGAACTGTAGCATTCATTCTTTCTTGGTATTTGTAGTGGAAGCAAGACATACACTGCCCTTAAGGACAACTCCTATCTCAACAAGGATTGTGCTATTTATAACTCTCAACTTCTACTCAGTCACACTCATCTGCGTCCAAGTGGGTGCAGCCAGGAGCGAATGAAAAGTTCCGGCTGTTGCTGGCGTTAGCAAAAACACCAGACAAAGTGAGCAAAGGGAAGGAAATTGAAAAATACAGGCTGTGGAAGGGCTACAGATAATCATTGATACAATCTCCACTTATCCCCACTAAGCTGAATAATTAATAAACCAGTTGAAAGGATCCCATCCATAATTGCAAGAAGCTTTAAAGAAGACACAAGTGAAAAATAAATCCTTTTGCTCCTTTTCTGTCATTTTAAAAGGGAACACACATCTAACCCAAAGGCACTGACCTCTCATAGATACTCTAGACCATGCTCTGCATACCAAAGCTGAGGTAGTAAGACATACATCCTTGATAACAGCATAAACATAGCAACCTTAAAATACTAGACCAATATAACCAAATTTAGCTCAAAAAAAATCCACACAATATCACCACTGCTATGCTAAGTGATACTATTCATTTATTGCTTTGTGAGCACTTAATTCACTAAAAATCTAAGAGACCACTTATAATGCAATTATGAAGGTGCAGTGTAGTGAAAAACTTGTGGCAAGTTACTTTCAAAAGCACTCTTAGTAGAAACCAGCTCTGTCATGCATATCACAGCTGCACAATGTACTGTTGCTTCAGAAAGAGGTACTCCCACACAAAAGAACAGGAAAATTCTGGACTTCAGTTAAACACAGCCACCTTCCAAGACATAAAACAGCTTCTTGAAAGAAAAAAAAAAAGAAAAAGCCTAAGAGTACTATGTATCACATGATACTTGGCAACATTGCAAAAAGGCTTAAAATGAATATATCAGGTCCAAAGGGCTACAAAGAAACCCAGCTAAAATACAGCTTAGAAGTTAGCTTCAAGAAATTGGCAAGGGATCATGGAAAACTAAAAAAGAAACATAGGAGCAGACTTCTTTCTATACTTACGTAGGGTATCCTCGCACGCCAAATTCAGAGCACAGTGGAACATCTACAGTGCAATCCACTTTAACAACATAGACCTGTGGGTTTTCCATGTTGTTGTATTTATCTCCCAGATCATTCCAAGTTGGCTGGAGGCGCTGACAATGTCCACACCTGTGACAGAAGGGACAAGATACTGTTTAATAGCTGCTTCCACTTAGAGAGGAATGAGCCCATGGAAAAGTCATATGCAGAGTGGTGATTTTGATAAATTTAAACAAGTTTTTAAATCAAAACTTATATCAGTTACATCAGAAATCCTCCATACTCAAGCCCTGTTCCACTAAGCAACAGCAAATGCTATTAAGAACTGCAGCAGGCTGCAAACACATCTAATTTAAAAATCATCAAGATTTGAGAACCTCTTGCTACTCTTCTTTTATAGTACAAATCCTATGAATACCCCCCAAATTTAGTAAGGCTATTAATCAAAGCACTCTCCATCTTCCAGCTTTTTAGAAAAATCCTGCAAGGTTGCCCAGCTTTCTTTACATTCTAATATTTCAAAATTCCTTTTTTTCTAGCAGTAGCTAAGAAGAGAATAGTTTCTAGCCTCTTTGTAATGCCACTTGCACCTCCATGCTTCAGAGGAATTGTAACACACAAGTCAAGAAAGATCACAACCAATTTCGCAATACAGTTTCCCAAAATTTTGATGACTCTTGTGGGTCACTTCCACCTCAGAATATTCTGTGAAAATCCTCCCATGCTATGCTCTGCCCCAGCAGGACACCATCAACTCTTTATATCTGCATACACACAGAAAACTGGCCTCATACAGTTCCTACAACAGCACCTCCCCAAAGGCAAAAAATAGCTATTATTCTTCTCACTGTTTTCCTAATCTTTCAAATCATTATAGCAATACTCTATTCCTCAAAGTATGATGGAAAATTTTAAGGAATGGATTTTCATTTCTCCTTAATGGCTGCTTTTGCCAACCCTCCAAGACATCAAAGAAATACAAAGCTGGAGTAACAGAAAGCATTCTCAGACTGACAGTGTGACAGCAGTTATTGCTTGGCATGACCTACAACATCTATTTTGTAAGTAACAATTAAATCACCACTAGGACTTTGGAGAACTTTGCTTGGACTTAAAATAATTACACTCATACAAATGATTTTGAGTACACTTGTAGAAAAGTTGCATGGATTCACACCTTTCTATCCTGAGATCATTGAGAGAAAAACACTAACCAACCAAACAAAAAAACCCCTGAGATTTACTTTAAGATAAAGATTTTTTTCTGATGTTAATAAGGTCCTGTAACAGTCAGGCACAATGGGTCACAAATGCTCCCATGATGTGGCCAAATACAATCTCCTATGTGATCTTATTCTGAATTGTCCTGGTGAAGGGACACAATGTGTTGCTATTAAAATCAAGTATTCCTTAAATATTTAACTCCTGACTGAAGTCCCTCCATAGTCAACTCCTTCACAGAGCTTGAATTAAGAGGAGGATTTTAGATACTCTGATCCCTTCCCCTAGCAGATGCAGTGATTCAAAACACCAAATGAACACTGGCTGGTGTTAGAGAACAGAGCATGGAAAACTAAGTAAGGGAATCCCAATTAATTAACCTCCTGTTTTTTAAGCACAACAGAGCTGCCTTGTCCCTACTTAACACTGTGATCTCTCTTATACACACCCCTTTCCTTCCTTCTTTGGATTATGGAAGCTAAAACTGAAAATAAAGCAGGAAAAATGTTCCTATCTGAATCAGTAATCGACTAGTTAGTCATTCCCAGTTTGATAAAAACCAAAACAGTATTATATAGAAGGAAATACATGATGGTCCCAAAAACACTTTTTCTGATGTTTCTGAGGAAATATATATAAAATCAAGGAGAGCAAAATCAAAGAGCAAGACCATGCAATATCACAGGCTTCCCTCAACCCTATGCACCTACACAGTCCTTCACTGCTGCTACTCTACAACACATCAGTGGGGCTGGAGGAGCTGCTGGGGACAGTGGGGACCTGGGTGTCAATGATGAGTTCTGCTCTTTTATCCCTACATGGGCTAGAAAGTTGTAAGCATCCACAACCTCCACTGGCAAGTAAAATGAAGATCCAAAAGAGACTAACACAAACATTTCTGGGGGCCACTAGTAGAACTTGAGCTCAGCAGCCAGCAAGGGCAGCTCCACAGTAAGGTACAGCTCAAATCCTTATCCAGTTAAAAACACAGACATGGTATAAGCAGACCAGGACCATTCTTGCTCTGCACAGAAGAATTCAACTGAAGTAAAATCCAGCCAACAGAGTTCTATTCAACAACAACAAACTCTGGTGATCAATTCTGCTGCAGCTCAGTGGACTTGCCAGATTTACCAAGTAAGAACATATGTTGAAAAGACCTGTAAGAGTCAAAATAATGAAGTAAAACTACTCAGTTGAGATGATTTCCTGCTAAAGAACCAGGGGAACCTCCCTCCTCTGTAGAAATGGAACTGGCATGGCAAACAACTTAAGAATACTTTGTGCCACCAAGAGAGTAACCTGTTTTGTCCCAAGTGTACCTACCAAGTGGGACAGCCTTCTGAACAAAAATCTTATGACATCTGATGGCAAGTGACTTGGAATGCTCTCTAATTGGAGTATGCTGCCATCTTTAAACAAATGTAGAACCCCACCCTGTACCACCACTATTTCTGAGTGAGGCCCAGAGCTACATTTGTTTCAAGAATCTGGAAGAGAAGGGTGGTGCTGGCTCTAACCCAACTCTTACTGGTAGCATTGATGATGCAACATTAGCAGCACCCACACAGATCTGAAAGACAATCCCAGCTGAACATTGGGCTGTTTGCTGTTTGCCTTAGAACTACAGACAACAGCCTGTGGGAAGCATTGGGAGATTAGCACATCACCTCAGAACAGGGCAAGAGGCTCTAACACAGACTCCAGGACTGTCAGGCAGCCCACCCTGATCCCACTGACAGTTAGAACTACTGGTGTAAGTGGTATAAGCAACTCTCTCAGGTACTTGGATGTTCCTTTTGTTCTGCTCTTCCCTTGGACCTGAAACCTGGCCCTACTGCTGCCTGTCAGGAGCCAGACATCCAGACCAAGGGCCCTGAGGCCAAGACCAGAGATCTGGAGATTTGCTAAGGATGAGGAGAACACCCAGAGAAGCTGCCACAAATCTGGTAAACAACACCGTTCCCTCACACTTAAGTTGAGCAGAGATCCTCAGCTCTCGCAAGGGCACAGTGTGATCCAAGCAGGCAAGGCCAGCACTCCCTTTGATCTGTGCTGAGGATGTGCAAAATCCACTGGATTCTGCAACAGCCCTTTTGGCAGAGAGTCTCCTACAAGAAGTGTCTTGGGATAAGAGAAAGCTCATGTGGTTTTAGGGATGCCTGTGAAAGAGTCAGTCAAGGTGTGGACAGACACAGATATCATCACTTGAGTACAGAAGAGAGCAGAAGTACTCCTGCTCTGCACGAGCATTTCTCAGGCCTTACTGCACTCTCAGGCAAAAGTCCTTCACCAGCAAGTCAGGCGTCATCCACTTTTGTGATCTTCAGAGAACAAAGGCATCTGCTCTTTCAAGCTTTTACTTAACATTTTCACATGGCATAAATAAGTCAATGTTAATAACAAAAAAAGTTTTCAAAAGAAATGCTTTCCTGCTAAGGATTTCAAAGACTCTCATACGCCTAAATGGCACCATGTAGCAATGGATAACTTTGGATCAAAACACAACTTTTGCACATTGTTCCCTTAACTTTATTTTATCTAGATTAAAGAAAACTTCGGAGGAAAAATAAAAAATTAAAAAAGAAACCTTACAACCCCAACAATAGAACTCCCAAAAACATCTACTGGATATCAGTAAGATAAAAAAGGGTAGGGGAAGAGGCAAAGAAAAGAGAAGAATATGAACAACCATGAGAAAGACCCAGGCATGAAAAGTACTGTGCTGTTGACTAGGAATATCCAGTAAAGCACTGCTCCCTCATTCATCTCAACCATTTTCGAGCCAAAAGTACCAGTCCAGGAGAAAAGCCCAGTGGGTCTCTCACAAACCTAATAACTCTCCAGCTCTCCTACGGATACCTGTGGCCTCGGGGACACAGCATGATAGTTAACACAGCAAATTTACCCTTAAATTTTGTGCATGCAAAGAGAACATCGATTCTGCAACGAAAGCATCTGCGAGCTCGGGCTGGGGGGCCCAGGGTGAGTAAGTGTCGGTGGCCAAGCTGCGACTGCTCTCGGTCTCTTTGAGGCGCGCCGGAGCGGCTCCCCCGCAGCCCCAGCCGGGGGCGGCTTCGGGCGCCGATAGGTTGGACCTGATGATCTCAGAGGTCTTTTCCAACCTAGCCGAGCCCGTGGCTCCGTGACGGCGGCGGCCGCCGCGGCCAGGGCCAGCACACGCGGGGGTCCCGCTCCCCGTCCCAGCCCCTCCCGGCCCCGGGGCTGCCCTTCCCCGCCAGTCCCCCCGCCGGGCTCGGGGCAGCGCGACCCCGCGGCCTCCCCGCCGGCCCGGCCCGGCCCTGCCCGCCGCCTCCCCCGCCACGTCAACGGGGAGGAGGCGGGCGGAAGGCGCGGGCCGGGCCGGGCCGCGCCGCGCTCGGTACCCACCACGGGGCGAAGAACATGACGAAGTGGGGGGCGGCAGCGGCGCCGTGCCGCAGCATCTCCGCGCTGTAGAGGTGCCGCCCGTGCGGATCCCCCGCCGGCCCCGGCTCCGGCTCGGCCCGCGCCGGGCGGCCGCAGAACGCGGGGCCGAGCACGGCCAGGGACAGGAGGCGCCACCACGCCGGGCCGGAGCGGAACGGAGCCATGGCAGCGCCGGAGAGAGAGCGGGCAAAGCCCCGGGCGGCCGCTGCCGCCTCCGCCCCGCCCCGCCCGCGGCCCCCGCCCCCGCCCGCCTCCCTCCCTCCGCCTCCCCGGGCGCCCCCGCACGCACAGCCGGACCCTCCTGCCTGGAAATAGAGCATTCTGTAAAAGTGCTCGCTGTACAGCACCCGACACCTATTTTTTTATGTCCCTTATTAATTAAGTTGCTCTATACATCCATATTGAAGTCTAAAATAATTGCAGATTTTATATTTTTTAATATTGAAATAGGGTCATTTCTGGAAATCCTTCATTCTATGAAATTATTTATATACCATATAATATATATTATATTTTGATTATATTGATCCATAAATCTATATTAGAATTTAAAACAATAGCAATTTTAACGTATTATTTATAAATATATATTTATTATTATTATTATATTATAACCATGATATTATAATATTATAATATTATATAATTATAATACTATAATATAATATTATAATAACTTTACATTATATCTATTTTATATTATTTTTATAACACATAATATCTGTTTTATAATATATATTAATTATATACATATAATTATATTATATTATATATAACTATATCTAGTATTTCTAATAATTATTAATTATTATAGTATGTCTATTGGTAATGATATTAATGATATTAATTATAATAATATTGATTTATATTAAAATTTCAAATAATAATTTTTGAGTATATATATTTACACATGCACACATACTGCAATGAAGCTTTTTGTGCAATAAATGAGTGATGAGAAGGCAGGGGTGGTGGTACTAGCCAGGTCAGTAATGGTGCTTGCCTGGCCCCTGAGGCTCTTAATCCCAGCTCCCTGCCCAACTGGAAAGAGGTCTCCATTCCCTTGGCTTGGTTTCCTTACTTCTGAGGGAAGGGAATAAATGGGTGCTCACACTACCTGAGGGTTTTTGAGCTGCAACAGAGTAATGATAATCAGTGAATAGTAATAATAGTAGCAGCAAATAATACAAGAAGATCAGTCTGAGGTAGCTGCAAACTGATTTAACATGGGAGAGGGGGGTTGTATTTCATGGATTCACAGAATGATTTGGAGTTGAAGGGACCTTAAAGATCATCCAGTTCCAACCACCCTGCCACAGTCAGGGACACCTCTCAATAGAAAAGTCCCATCCAACCTGGCCTTGAACACTTCCAGGGATGGAGCATCCACAGTTTCTCTGGGCAACGTGCTCCAAGGCCTCCACACTCTCACAGCAAAGAATTTCTTTCCAATATCTAATCTAATCTAAACCTACCCTCCTTCACCTTAAAGCCATTACCCTTGTCTTATCATTCCACACCCCTGTAACAAGTCCCTCTCCAGGTTCTCTTGAAGGCCCCCTTTGGGTACTGGAATGCTGTTCCAAGTTGTCTCCAGAGCCTTCTCTTCTCCAGGATGAACAGCCTCAGTTCAACCATAGGAGAGGTGCTCCAGCCCTCTCAGCACCTTTGTGGCCCTGCTGTGGGCATATTCCAGCAGGTCCATAACTTTCTTGTGTTGGAGGTCCCAGAGCATTTCTATATGCTCTTCAATTTTGATTATTTTTAGTTTAGATTTGAACTTCAAGTCCTTGAGCTTGTGATAGTGAAGTGGGTAATAATCAGGGACTCCCCTTGTCCATTTTTATGAAAAACTAAATAATTCATCATGAAAATGTGCATGCAGACACATATCTGACCTTTGTACCTGCAGTGGTCTGCACTGGTGTAATGTCAGGACTCAAAACCAGCAAGACAGGCTCCTCCTGGCACTGCTCTGCTCACTGACAAGCTCCTGCTTGCAGTCAAGTGCCCAGACAGGCAGAGCTTGCCTCAAATTTTGTCTCCACACTCCTTCTTCCCCACATCATCCCATCACTGAATGCTTCACTCCAACATCACCCCTTCCACAGGATTAACACAAGGAAGGACCTGGCTGTGCTGCCCATGTACTTGTGTAACATCCTTCTCATTTCCTGGGCTAGTTTTTGCTTAGAGCCTGTGCTTACTGGTTGCTCAGCTCACTTTCATGCTACAAAAGCCAGCAGGAATCGCTTCTTAACCCCTCCCCACCCCCCCCCCACGCGCAAAAAAAATAAATCAAAATTGGAGATGTCTTTTCATTGAAAATTTTTAATTGTTTTCTAAAGCTATCATCTGCCTCAAAATTACTCTTCAAAAATTCTTTATTATGTATACATGAAACAACTAGGAAAGGATCAAACTACACTTATTGCCAAGCTAGAAGAAAGGACAAACCTAAAGTCTCCAGAAAAGTAGCTAATCACCTGCATCAAAATTTAATTTCAAATCACTAAGATCAAATACAAAGCAGGAGCCCTTTTTTAAAGTTTCTTTCTGTGGTGTTCAAATTAAGTGACTGACTAATTATGCATTAAAAAAAGAAAAAAAAAAGACAAGTGCAGATTACTTCCCTCTTCATCATATGAAAAAAGTCAACAAACCCCCTAAAGGAAAAGGCAGTATCAGAAAGGGTGAGAATGACTAATTTTCAGACCTTTTTGAATACAAGTGTTGATACAACCAGATGAGTTCTCTAACCACAGAAAGTACCTCCTGTTGTTAAGAGAGCTGTTTCTTTTCCCCAAGAGTGTATTTTTGATCTGCTTTTTCTCTGTACTTTTACCACACTTAAAAATAGACATTTAAATTACAGATCTTCTTACCTTAATTAAAAATGGACTAATTAAAAGCTATTTTAGAATATTTTTTTAATGAACGTGTGGAAATAAGGCTTCTATCTATTGTACATACCACAGAGAAAGGGACAGCAATACATGACCACTTTCAGTAGAAATGTGTAATATGTAATAACATTCCCTAGAGGAACAGGTACAGATTATAGTTAAACTCTTGTGAATTAACCAGAACTACTGCTAGGTTAGAACTGCCAATAAGAATAATTCTTTCTCTGAGAATACCTCTTTGCTCTCCATAAAATGCTTATAAGTTTAATATTGCTTATATAAGTTAGTGTTTCCTGCTTGCTGATTTGCTTTTTGATTAAAACTTAATTACTTTCTCCAACGCCTCACTCCAGCTCCCTGCTCCCTCTGCCTGTCCCAGAGTAAATGTTATGGAACAGCTGAGAAGGCAAGACTTAGGGCAAATAGCCCCAAGGATGAAGAGCCACCAACATCTACCACTTATGCCTGCTCCAATTGCTACTCACTGGTCAGCAGCTCACAGCAACTCCTTTTGGGTGAGAACATGCATCAGGAGGTAAAAAACATTAGGAAAGACAAAGCTACAGATGGTAGCTGATGGTTGCAAAGACTGATCTAAATTACTTTCCTAATGGAGCTGAAAATGCCCTACACGACAATTAACCCACAATGTTTGTAAACATGAGGGCCCATCCTTGGATGTCACAGTCATTGCTAATTCTGACTCCCAGTGAATCCTACAGCCCCTGTGCACATATGCCATCTCCCAGTGTCCTCCCAACATTCTCTTGATCTCAGTTCTGGAAGCACAATCTCAAAATCTTTGCAGAGAAATAATCCTGATACCTCCTGGCCCACTGCCTCTTAACTCCCCATGCAGCCAGCTCCCTCTGGCTAAGAGGCATCACCTTATTTCTGGTGGAAGCTTTGACCTGCAGAGGTCAAACAGGAAAAAACCAAATTATTTATCCACATGTGCTTGGCCAAAGAAAGCCTTCGGTGGGTAGCATGTGCTCAGGGAGGCTATGCAATGCATAGGTCTGATGTAAATGCTTTGTAGAACCAAGGAACCTAGGACTGAAAAAGACCTCAGAGTGGGTGAATTTTAGTCCTCATTCTGCCAGATAAATAGCATCATACAATCCTATCTGTAAACTGTCTCAGCTCTTCTTTAAAACAAGCAAAACTCAGAGGTTTTTTTTGCCAACCACTCTCTAAAATTTAGTTCCTTGCCTAGGATTATGAACTTTTTCATAGTCAGCCTATATTTACTTATAGCTCATTCATACCAGGGCATTTCTCTGCCAGCATTGTCTTTTCAATGAAATACTCTTTTCCCCTCTGACAGTATTTAGAGGTAGCAATGACCTTTCTCTCTTTTGTTCTGCTATTACTAAACAAGCCAACAGTTCCCATTCCATTCATGCCTGAGTACCATCCCACAAATCTCCTGCACAAATCAGACTGGCAAAAAAAAAAAACCAATCATTCATCCTCTCATTCATTCCCACACAGCTGAGCAGCAAATATGTGTTCTAACACTTGCACATCTCAGTCATCTTAGGCCTAGTGTTAAATGCATTTCAGAAATGGGACTAACATTGAATCTGAGAGTTCGACTATTTTGCAGATGTTTCCCTTTCCATTCATGTCACAGACAACTATTTCCTCTCAGTGACTCAGACCTGAAAAGGTGATACTATGTATGCATTCAGTTTGTTTCGGGGTTTTTGAAATGTCTTGCTGCCAGCTAAAGCAATATACAGCAAGAGACTGCCCTGCTTGACAGAGCCCAGAAATAGGCACTCTGACACACACCCCCACCTCTGCGTGGGCTGCAATGACCATGACATAGTGGGGTTCCTTAGAGCACCAAGGAGGGCGTACAGCAAGCTCACTACTCTGGACTTCAGCAGAGCAGACTTTGGCCTCTTCGGGGATCTGCTTGGTAGTATATCATGAGATAAAACCCTGCAAGGAGCCCAAGAAAGTTGGTTAACATTCAAGGATCCCCTCCTCCAAGTTCAGTGATGATGCATCGCAACAAAGAGGAAGTCGGGCAAATATTCCAGGAGGACTGCATGATGAACAAGGAGCTCTTGGACAAACTAAAACACAAACAAAACACCTACAAAGAGTGGAAACAGGAACAGGTAGTCTGGGAGAAGTACAGAGAAGTTCTCCAAGCAAGCGGGGATCAGGTTAGGAAAACTAAAGTTCTGAGAGAATTAAACCTGTCCAGGGACATCAAGGGCAACAAAAAGAAAAAAAGCTTCTATAGGTATGTTGGTGATAAAAGGAAGAGTAGGAAAAATGTGTGATTTCTTCAGAAGGAAACAAAAGACCTTGTTACCACAAAGATGGAGAAGGCTGAGGGAGTAGAAGACATTTTTGCCTTGGTCCTCACCTGCAAGGGGTCCAGTCACACTGTCCAAAGGCGAGGATTGGGGGAATGTAGAACTGCCCACTGTAGGAAGCTGAGTTCAATCAGCTGAGCCCAACTGACCAGAGGAACATGACCCACCACAGGATGCTGCACTCATCAATAAAAGCTGGGAGAAAGAAGGAGAAAAAGGGAAGTCTAGAATTATATAATTTTCCTTCCTAAGTCACTGTTATGGAAGATGGAACCCAACGCTTTTAGAGACAACTGAATATTTTCCTGCCAGTTGCAAAGTGTGAATGAATCCCATATTTTGCATTGCTTGTGAACACATCTTTTGCTTCACATACTAAACTGCCTTTATCTCAATCCATGAGTTTTCACACCTTGAGCCTTCTGATTTTCTCTCCCATCCCACTCACAGGGAGTGGCCATGAAGCTGTTTAGGGGCAGTTCCCCACTGGAGCTAAACCACAACATTTATCAAGCTACTTTTTGTAGATACTTTTTCCAAAAGTATCTACAAAAGCCCAAAAGCCAAACCAAGATATTTTTTCAAATCTTTTACTTTTTTTTTTTTTCTCCCCTTCTTGTTTGGGGAAATTTTGGAGAAGTTTTCTAAAACTACCCAAGCTGAAGCTTCCAGTCACAGTCAAAGGCTGTACTGAGAAACTTCAACTTAATGCTTGTTCACAGTAATTTGCAATATGCAAACACTCAGTGTACAGCAGTAAATGCTATTAGAGCACAGCTGACTTCAAAACACCGGACAAAACCTGGAAAATCAGAGCAAATTTTACTACATATTGTATGATGTGATAGAATACCAAGCAAAGGGAAAAGTCACTGGTCGTAGTGCTGCCATTTGCATAAGCCAATGATTTACAGCAAACACTAGTTATTTTAATGTGTCATTTGTATCTTGTGTGTATCATTTAACTTACCATGTAAGTGTAGTTTTTTCATTAATTTTCCATTGTTAACTGTGCCTCTAACTCACACACACACAAAAAGATAAACTCTTATATGCAGCCCGCTAAGAGACTTTTAAAGCTCAAAATAGAGCAACTTGTATTTTGACAGCTGTCCTTTGAATCCCAAACTATAGCCCCTCAGGGGACACAGCATTATGTAATTTTAGTGACAGCCCAATTGTCATTCAGCTAGAAAGAAGGATGTTGTGATCTCAATGGAAAAGAAAAGCGATACTGCCATCTGTAAGCTTACAGACCTTTTTCTTTGGTAATTTGTACCTCTCATGAAGGGTTAGGAGTGGAAATTACTACAAGCTGTTGAGTAAAATGACATCACTTTGCCACCCACAAAATGTTACGACTTTGTCAGCCTTGCAAATGGCACAGCAGCAAGGAAAGAGCAGTCTCATGGCAAGTGAGGGCTCTTCTCTCTGGAGGAAACATATTCTCATTGTGCTGGCCAGCCACTGTCTCTGTGGGACTCTGACCACCGCGGCCACAAACCCCAGATTCAGTGCTTGCTCTCTTCATTGTCTGCAGGAAAATAATATATATAATTGCTGGGAATGCTACTCACTCCATGGTCCTCTGATTTTTATGGTTCAGTCAAATGAAACTGAATTTTGTTTTCAGGCAATTTAGTCTCAATTGTAAGTCAGTATGTGGCAAAATTAATAAAGGGGGAAATTCACGTTTGCAATTAGAAGTTGTTAGGAAGAATAGGATAATGTAGATTGAAAATTTCATGGATCATAAAGAAGGAATTTCCTGCTATTAATTCTGCAGCTGCTTTAATGTATTCCTCTTAATGACGGAATACTGGAGGCTATTTTTTTTCCATGGTTGAATTCTCTTCCATTACACTGCACACACCCTCTTAAGTAACCTGCAGCTGCTTTTATCTGCCAGTACAAATGCTGATCCATTGTGATATTTGACACATTACAGAGCCCTTGTGATTTCTCCACATACCCTAAATAAAACCAACCAGAAGCTCAAGAAGTGGTGGCTGCAGGCATGAGAAGAATTTTAAAATGCTCTGACATATTGAGAAGGTGAGTGAAGATTAGGGGGAAAAAAGCACATCGGTAGACAAGACTTACTCACTCATAGTTTTTGGCCAGCTCCACATGCTGTAAAGCAAGAAAACTGGTTTTAATTATTTTTTAATCAGCAGTTTCTCCCTGATCTGCCCTGCACTCTTCTGGTGGCTCATAACCAGCATACTCCAATATCCACCCAAAGAAAATTTGGACTCTGATGTTACCCCTTGAAAGCCAGCTGCAATTAAGGGGACCAATAAGAGCAATTTTTTTCCCTTCGTTTTTCTCATTTGAACATTGACACCACCTCTCTTTAGTAAAGAAGTCTTAAAACTGTAAGGACTGGACTGGGAAGGACTGTAATTCTAACTGACAAGGCTGCCATTACTTAATGTTTGTTTTATACTTGCAGTATGTCACATAATCTAATTTGGAAGTTTTGGAGCACTAATGAACTTCTTTTCCCTGCAACAGCTGATGTCAAATGCAGTCCTCACAGCTTCAGAGAAGCAAAGAGGGATGTACAGACATTAGAAAAATGAAACAAACACCCAGCCTTTTAAATGGGAGCTAGCTGATTTGGATCTAAACACAAATGCCTTCATTACGTGCACTTCACTCACTTCCAAGCTGGCTGCTCTGAAGAGCACGAGAGCAGCTGTAACCTGCTCTGGCTGGCAGATCCCACCTGAGCCTGCTGAGTGAATCAGGGACCACAGAGCACACACCACACTCAGCACTGCAAAATGTTTGAACAATTTAGATTTTATAGAAACTCTTATGCAACTAACCACACTAGGTCAACTGCATAGTTAACTATTCTTTCTCTTCCCACTTAGATTCTGAAAATGAAGGGAAGATATTCAGTTATTTATACATAATGCTGAAGTTGTCATTGAGGCACATGGACTCCAATGTGCTATCCTACAGGAAAACAGCAGTAGCTTGCAAAAAGGCTGGAGCAACAGAAGTTACTGATGACTTAGAACATCCTACCACCAACCTTTGAACAACTTAATCTACTTTTTTCTTCCATCTCAAGCAGAACAACATTCCATTTGATCAGAAACAAGGAGGTACCAAGAATTGTCAGGGTACATACAACCAGTGGCATAAACCCACCAAAATTCCTGTTTCTTTGAAGCCACCATAACTGAAAACCCTTCACCAGGGAGTACTGCCAGTTCCTCATGCTCTGTTGCAAGTCATGATACTCCTCTCAAACACAGTAGGTCACCAGCAAAAGCCTCTCTACAGTTTCATTCTCTACAAGCCTTCCAGGTAAATAAAGTGCCTTTCCCCCTACCTCTTCAGCTACTCAACTTTCTGTTTGAAAAAGAGAGAGGGGAGAATCTCGCTCTGTTTTACAACATTAAAAAATAATGTATCCTCACATATCACTTACTGAACCTGTGTTCTATACGCTGATCAATGATTTCATGTGCTCAAAACCAGCAATTGCCTCAGGGTCTGATTTTCTGTCACACTAAAGGACTCTCAACCTCTTCAAACAGCAGGAAAAAAAAGAAGCCATAACTGCTTGCTTTTCATGTGTACAAAGCACTACGTGGAGTCCCTGATGGCAAACAGATCATATCACTAAGTCAACATCACAATATAGGCATTTAACAGCCATTCCTGCTGGCATGAGGCACAGGAGGCAACAACAAACCAAGTGCCCTTCTCACACTGGAAAGAAAGGAAAGCACCTTTTCTCTCATACCAGCAAGACACCCTACACAGTGGATATATTTTTTATTCAAATTACTAAGTTAAATTCAATGAATATTAAATTCTTCAGGAATATTGACTCAACTTTGAATCACTATCTCAGTTTTGCACTGTGCTCTACAAACATTAGGAAAATAACAGGCAAGGGCTAAGCATGTTTTGCATGATAGGGCCAGGAGAGAGAGGAAACCCAGGGTTAACATAAAACACTTGTCCACTTGACAGACTCTTCATTCAGATCCATTCTACATAAGTTTAAATTAATTCTATTGTAAATCTGAAATTACTCAAGCAAAGAACAGGGCTGTGTGTCCTGCCTACAGAGTACCCCTGCTTCAAGGTATTGCAGTGAAAGCAACCATGAAGAAATTTTTAACATTCACCATTAAGGCTTATGTGCCAAGGAATATTTCTACTTAGAGATTCATGTGATGGGCTTCCTTTGATTGGAAATATTTACCTGGTTCTAGGACCTGAAGAAGCTTTCAGCAAAAAAAGGAATCTCAGACTTTGAATTAACCACCTTAAAATGACAGGGCATAAAAAAATTCATGAAACCACCCTTTTCTTCCATGTGTGAATGAGATGGATCTGCATGAGCGCTGCCTGGAAAAAACATTTTGACCATAGCATGAGAAGAGAAAGACATTTTGGCTGTGCCTCAAGGCATGCAGGAGCTATCCCGGGGTTTACAGGCTCTGGATCCTGTTTGATACAGAGCAGATCCTCCTTGAGCAGGCAGCACCTATGACACAGGCGCTCATTTCATCCACTGAGATGTGTCCTGGCTAAGGTTTCTTTCTCTGTTATCTCAGAGCGGAGGCAATCTAGGGTTCTCTAGATAAGGCTGTGTACATAAGGCTTGTTTGGACACAGAAGTTATTTTTTAATGGCAGATCCTGCTTTTAAAGTTGATCTTTTATCGGCAGCATATGACTGACAGGCAGCTGGCTCGAGCTTCCAGCACTCCTGGCAGACAGGCACTGTCTGTGCAAAGCTACCTCAGTGGCCATCGGCCAAAGGATCCAAACCAAAGACTCCAGAGCTACCAGGTCTGGAGTGGCACAATAAGCTCAATATCTTCCTATTGAGCCACTGTATAGCGACAAGTCTGTACTTTTGCTTGGTTGAAAATAAATTTATACTCAATCCACAAGAGTATTGTAAGGACTGATTTATGAATACTTGCAAATTACTTTGGAAAAAAGATATAAATGGCAAATAAGCTTTATTGAGCAGTCCAGCTAGCAAATGCAGGAAAAACTTCTAGCATATGGTTAACTTTTGCTTCATTCTTCCTTTAAGTTTGTTGTTTCCTGTTCTTTATAGTTAATGAAATTAGGGTGAGGTTACACCTCTTAAACAACTCCACTTGGACATTCCTACTGTGTAGTAAAATATGAAAACATGAATTTCACAATGTGATTATGAGAAATCATGCTAAGAAATAAGCTTTGTAATATCTGCTGTCACTCTTAACATCTCTTGCCACAGAGACACCTGGCTTGGGGCCTCTGTTTGCAGATAAAGTTCAGGCAGCAGAAGGAAGTGCAGTTCCTTGACAGAACCCCATAAGTCAAGAACAACATAAGCCGGTGTCACTGGCTTTATTGCAGTGAGTCACCCCTCCAAGCCTCTGTGTGCTCAGCACCTGCCAGTGAAAGGGCACTTCACCATTTCAGGTACCTTAGCACAGCAACTACTGCTCTTGGACTACAATTATGACAATTACTGCTTGTTGGAATCTTAGTCATAAATTTGAGATACATACCCAAGTTCTCACAAGGTTGGAGGGCACATTGACACCCAGGGCTTTGCCTCACTCTCATCTTCAGTGGCTCCTCACTGCCTCCAGATGCTTAAATCTTCAGCAGTTGTAGAAAATGAGACACTGTGGAGAAGGAAGTGGGGGTTTACATGCCACATTTCTCATATGGACATGACTGAAGTCTCACTGAAACAAATTGACCTGGCTGTAGTGTGTAAACTATTAATTTCATGTGGCAATATTGTGCAACATTGCATGTTTATAGCCATTCTTACAAGGCACTTCTGTGACATGCCTGGTACCTTAAGACATTGCATTTTCTAACTTTTTCAAAGAAATAGAGAGGGAAATGGGAAAGGAGTCAGTTCATAAAATATACTAAAATTCTGAAAAAGGCTTTGACAGCAGCTTCCAGATACCACCTTCTGAACTGAAACTTCCAAACCAAGCTGTCACCCCACACATGCCTTTCTTTTGGTGGGGGCTGTCCCAGTGCTGTGCATGCACCATGTCTCAAACTCTGGGAAAGCCCTTGGTGTCCTCTTATTGAAGACAGGAAATTGCTTTTCCATGAGTGTATTTAATTATTAGTAGGAAGGAATTGTCCAGCTCAGAAGTATCTGTTGAAAAGTTAAGCAATCTTTTGGATCTCTAGGTTTCTGATCTGTTTGGATCCTTCCAGGGGACAGATTCTGCAAAACTTATAGATCTGCATTAAATTAGAATAGTTCTCACCTTGACCTGTAGCTGCAGGAAGGGTTATTTGCCTTTGCCACTTTCAAGTGCTATTTTGGAGCAACATCACGTGCTCCTTCTCAGCCAGTACAGTGAGCGCGTTTGGTGCTGTTTGTTCCTCAGTCCCAGAAACCCCTACCAGGTGCATTTGCCAGGTGCTAACAAAATAACGCTCCAGGGAGGGGGGAAAACCACAAACAGATGTGTCTGCCCATGTAGAATGTGAGATAGCAGTTGTAGGTGTTACTCAGCTTCTAGAGTCCTTTACTCTGTCAACAAATAGAAGGCTACTACCTGGTGCAGGTACCAGCTACACATTTTGGGTGTTGTCTTTAAGTTTGTTAACAATTGTGTTAAGAAAGGCCATGAAGAAGGACAAGATGCCTGCTTAGAGTCCTCTGAGCTGATATTACTGCTGTGTGTGAATAAGAAACTCTAAAAGAAAAAGCTGAGGGTCCCAACACAATGCTCCCTTCTGATCTCATGAGAAGGTGTTCAGCTTCCTCTCTTCCTACATTCTCTTGGGAATCAAGTGTAGTTCATGCTCCTCATCCATATTTTGCTACTGATAAGACAAGAAATCTACAACACTTTATAGAATTACATAACATCCATTCAAGATGGAGAACTACATTCCAGCTTCCTCAAATTCTTGTGAAAAGCCTTAGAATTCAAATGAAAAGCAGAAATGAATCTTCAGCAAAGTTAAGATGATGCCACAAAAAGGAAACTTAAGGAGATATTAGATGGGAAGGAAAGGGGAACAGTGAAAACACAACAGGGAAATGGAATCAATAAAACATCATTCAAAAATGTAGGTAAAAAAAAAGTACATCAAATAACAAACAGATTGCAGCATTCCTAATACTTGTATGGCTGATTGCTTAGAAACACTTGAGATAAGATAACGGAGTGAACATCCCAATACCTTCAGGGGAATGAATATAAAAGGGTTTTTAAAGCCATGGTTGACCTGTTGACTCTGGGGTAACGCTGGGAACAAAGAGCCACTCAGCCCCCACTCACCTGGCTGATGTAAGTAGAAAGTTGTGATGGCATCAGCAGCTCCTGGCCCCTCCACTCCTTCTCCCTGCTCATCCCTTCCCTCTTGTGCTGGCACAGCTGTGCACACCTTCACCTGATGGAGCCCATTGGGGCACCAATCCTGCTCCAAGCACCTGGCACAAGGGAAGGGCACCAAGGCCACAAGGTAGGGAGCACTGCTGAGCCCCATCAGGGATTCAGGCAGCTCATGGAGCATCTCTGGCCTTGGCTCTGCAGCCACTGCCTGACAGTGGCTTGCAAGGGGGCTCTCGGTGACCAGCCCATAGTGCTGGTCTGCCTGGTCATTTAGGTGTCCCAAATGTCCTTGCATGGCATGGCAGTGTCTTTAGTCAGGAGCAGGGGTGCTACAATGAAGAGGTGAATTTCATTCATAACACTGGCTGTGTTGATTTGTCCCAAGAGCAATTGCATTTTGAAAGGAAAATATTTATATTTGTCAATTTCTTATTTTGCCTTGTGATCTAATGTACGTGTTTTCTTCTTTCCTTCCTCGGCACCACACTAGTTATTAGTTATTTATAGAGCAAGCAAAAATGGGATAAGCTCTTAAAAAAATATAAGTGGAAAAGGCATGGTCTCTGGTGCTAAAAATCTGACTTTATGGGGTAAAGTGGGAGTGAGAAGGGTGGAGGTTGAGATGGGCTCATAAACAAAGATTACAGCCTAAGTACATTTTGGATGTTCAGTTTTTATAATAATATTGGTGATTCAGAGGAAATCATTATTTTGCCATCCTGAACTCATACCTCAGAAATCAGTAACTTTCTCATCTCTTGGTCTAGTGGTTATGAAAAATTTCATTGCAAACCATCTTCATGATATTTTTTTACCTCTGTTGTTTCTGCTGTGAAACAAAAATAATGTTAATAGTTCAGTAAAGCCTAACTTTAGAATTCAAAATACCAGGAAATTTAAAGTTTAAAAATTGATAGCAATTTCTCTGTCCTGTGTAGAAGGAACTAGAGTCCTAAATTAGATACGATGCTTCATGGAAGCCAAATCTGAGATCCGAAGTGAGAAGTAGCATGATCAAACAAATATAAGTGGAGATGGAATTGAATACTTGTTTTGGGGGGGAAAGCATGTGTCTCTGTGACCCTTGCAAAAAGCATGTTGCAGGCTGAAGACTAACACATGGTACAATAAAAGCTCAAATGAGAAAGCTGGATGAAGTTGCAGAAAAAACCACTCCTCAGAAAAAAAAGTGGAAGGATCTCAATACAATCTAGCTGTATTGACAGGGAAGAGGGAAAAATAACAAAAAATAATCTCTACCAAACCAGATTGGAAAGACAGTTTCTGACATTGAGTCATATCAAGAAGTAAATTTGTCTTAAGGCATATAAGAGATGTAGAAAAAATTGCATGCTCCAGTTTCTCCTTAACTGAAGTGGGTTTAGCAGTATGAAGGCCAGCTGTCAACGTACCACCACAACATACCATCCACAACATACCGTTTCCCACTTCTGCCCACTCTAAACCCCCAGATTTTCTATATTCTTTTGTTAAACTAAACACATTGAGTTGTATTTCATTAATCATTATGAGATTTGTGTAACAGAACTTTTATCTCCATCAGTGCTCTGCTTACATTCAACATGCTGTTTGGTAAGATGAGTCTTCTGTCCAAAAAGACATGCAAATATCAGCTGCAAAGCTTAATTTAGAGTTATCATTTTGGTGAAGCCTGAGTTTCTCTGATTAGCTAGCAGATGGATCTCCTCTCAGAGAGAACTGTAATGCAGTAACAAGCTCAAATTCTGATATAGTTTTTGTAAGAGAATTTGCCTCAGGTGTTGCTATAATTTTACCCTTGAGCAAAAGAGTCAGCCAGATCAAACACAGAAGCATTGATATGAACAGATGATCACTATTTTGTAGAATAACACTGGAAAGAAACAGTTTGAAATGTCAAATGTGAACTGCTGTGAGCTCGTTTCACATCACCCTTACTACAGGACCTGACTGCTGCTCACATGTGAAAAACCCAGCACTTCACCTGAGAAGACCTCAACCATCTCAAGGATGTGTGTGCATTTGTGGACAACACTTACCTCAGGACCTAATTATCTCAGGGTTTTGTCAGTGTGGCTTTGGCACCTGAAGAAAAGCCTGCTGCATTAGGCTGGTACTAAGTGGTAGACCACTTAAAATAACCGGCTGGCTCTCCCAGAGTGTTCCAGCAACTGCTGGGTGCCTCTGCCTCCTCCTCCTCCTCCACCAGGTAAAGCCTGCAAAGCATGTTGGCTCTGGGCTGCAGCCTGCTGTTTATCTGTGGCAGGCAAGCATCAGCCCCTCTGCTTCCAGAGCTTCTGCCTCTCCCTGTGCTGGTGATAAATTACTCCTCAAGTCCTTTCTGTCAATTGTTCTTGGCAAAGGGACCAGGGAAGACTTTTGTTGTTACTGGCTGTTATCTCTGCCTCTGACTCCACTTGGCAGAGGTGCAAATCCATCTCTCTGGTGTGGAAACAAGCTGCTGGACTTTGGATGAGTCAACTCATTAATAAACAAAGAGTTACAAAGGAAGCAGGGATCAGTCTTAACAAAATAAATGCTTTGAAAGTTTGGATGCTAAGGTATTTGTCCTCCCCAGCATGACACTGTTTTATCTTGGGCCCCAGCCTTCCTATCAGAAAATGGGGAAGTTAGTAGTTTATCAAATTTTAATCAGCTTAAAGTTGATGTATTACTTACATAGCATGGAAAGTATTTTCTCTGTTGTTGGTGGTGAAAGTGGGTTATTTTTAATTATTAATTTATATCTGTTTCTATACCTTCCCTGCTTTGTGGAATATGCCAGTGCTAACTGGAAAACCTTCCATCACCTACTGCTTACCCTATCTCTGTGAAGGAACCCAAGCCAGCTGCTCTGTGGGAAGCTCAGAACTGAAGTATTAAGTTCTCATGGAATTCTCCTCTTTGCTGAAGCAGAAGTATGTGATCAGATTCAGGAACATGGGACCTGGAGGATGGGGGATTGCAGCTTTTTGGTGGATGGGGTTGATGGGGTTTACTTCGTGTTAGTTTATTTTTTTCCAAGGAGAGGATATTTGGATTTTCTCCTTGTCTATAGCCCACTGTTGACCAGGAAAAATTTCATTTGGATGAGGCCTTAGTTTTTGTCCAGCAGCATCATTTTAGTGTAAAAGGAAAGCCTGGCTCAGCTTTCTTGATGCTCCTTATGCCACCCTTAAGGATAGCAACCCTACTTTCCTTGTGCCAGCACTGGGAAAACCTCACAGTTTCCTCATCTGCAAGATGCCCTTCTCTCACCTTCAGAAGTCAGTCTTGCTCTCCAGCAGGCACTGGAGTCAGCCTCCACTGAAGTGCACAACTATTCCAGTGGTATTAAAACAGAGAAAGATAGGTATGTTACACTTCAGAAAAGCTGGAAGCAAAAGGAGCTGTAGGCAAACATGCTGCTGGACTATTAATTCCACATAAAGCAAATAGGGACACACAGATAGAAACCTTATTTACAGCAAACTCTTAATAAGCAAGAGCAACAAAGTATTACAACAAAGTATAAAGTTTGGCACGGACTGCATCCACTTTGCCTTTCAACACCTTTGCATGGTTAAAATCATTTGAAAGCCCAGAAATTAATTCTAATGGCATGGATGTATTTGCTTTATAGGGAAAAACATAAATGGGATTCTTTGTATTTTCCTAGCAGAAGCAAGTCCTCTCTCTCCCCCAGCCAATGTGCTATTTAGTTTCCTCCCAGGGGACCTATCAAAGCCATGCAGGATCCAATGTCACCCCAGCTCCAACAAGGTATTTCCAACCAACTGCACTGCTCATTCTTCCTGCCCAAAATTCACTGACAAGTTTAACACTGAAAATAAACCAGATATGACCAGATATGTACATTCTCCTCTTCAAGAATTTTGTGAAATGCACATGAATGTTTATCTACCCAGGAAAACAGCAAGGTGCAATAGGATGTGGGAATCTTAAAGGAAAAAGGATACATCATACTTCCAGTAAAATGTGAATTCATTCCTAGAGTTCCCTAAGAGTTAGATAGCAACTGTTACACAATATACATTGTGAAATAAATTGTTTGAAGAACTAAAATACATAGATAACACATACCTTAAGAGAGGTGTCTGATGCGATGCCTTCATCTGTATTAAAAAGTGTTGTGCAAAGAATAGTGTTCAAGAGCGAGGAAAGGTCACAATGAAATTAGGCCAAGAAAGCCAATGGAAAGTTTCCTAAGCAGAGTCCTTCGATGAAGTGTGGACCATTTTCCCAGAAAGTTCACCAACAAAGCAGTTGGCCAATGACAACCTATAGTGTGGACAACAAGTCAATTGCTGTTATATAAAATCAATTGTGTTATATAAAAAACTCAATTTCTCTAATCAGTTGTAACAGTCAAATAGATTTAATCCATTTTCTCTCTACTCTTGGATAATAAAGGAATTTGAATAGATCTATGATTTACTTTGTGCTGTTTACTGTATTAAAAACTTCAGACTCCACACCATGCCTCTAAAACTTTCTCCCTACATACACACCTCTCAAAACTTCATTAGATTTTTCCTGTCCTTTTCAATCATATTTCTTCTGAGGTGGACCAGACTGTATTTAGTAGTCCAAGTACATACTATATATCAAGGTTTTACATTATTTTAGTACTGTTCTTTATTCTTCTCTTAATAGTACCTCATTTCCCATATATCTCTTTGCTTTTCAGCCAACGTGGCATGATGGAAAGATCCTTTCTCTCAGTTCTTCACAGCCACAGCTGTGTCTTTTTCCCAGATGGTTTCAGTGAATTAAAATCCAGTATCTACAAATAGTCAACATTGTTCTCTAAATCACATTACACTGCAATAGCAGCTTCACCATCATGTCAGATTGCCTGATATTTGTTACATCCTTCCACATTTCCTTCTCCTCCTCTCTAAATGTGACTGAGTAATTTCTTTGGGGCACGTGTTGATTTTACGATCCCACTGCTTGCGCCTTCCTCCAAATCAAACATTAGAGAGCACCAGCACAAACTTTGGGGGAACTCCACTTAACCTTAATTAAACTCTATGAAAACAACTTGCATCCACCTTTTCCGCTGTAGAGCCTCATACTTTCTACCATAAAGTAAACCAAACTGACCTTTTCATGTTAAAGAAAGAGGAAAAAAAAAGGAAGAAAAACCCCAGAACTGTGCAATAGGCTTGTTGAGGAGAAAAGTGGGCAAAAGATGGAAGTTAGAGCTCAGAGGGCATCATTGCTCACTTGGAAGCCAAGCACAAAATAGAAAGGAGAGGAGAGAAATCACAGGAGTGAACCTTTGGGACCCTTGAGGGCGAGTCCCACACCACTCAAGGAGGCCGTACAAACGATGGCCACTCTCTTGGTCAGACCAGCAACACCTGGCATGGTCAAAGAAGGGACTGGTCATTGCTGAAACATGCATGTCCTCGAGGACCTCATCTCCTGAAAGTCGAAAGGCAGCTGTTGTACCCATTGCCAAGGGTTTATGGGATGCAAAACCAAGTCATAAAAAAGGAAAAAAAAAAAAAAGAGAGGGAAGAAACGTGCTAAAACTCTCCAGTCCTCCCAGGTATAATTACAGAAAATAACAACAGAAATAAGGTGGCTTTTGGCACTTTTGGTGTTCTGAGGTGTTTACTGTTTTGAGTCTCGACTGCGGTAACGTGTAGGATGCATAAACTGTGGAGTTGGCCAAGCAGAACGGGCACGCGACCTGCTAATTGGGGAAACTCTGCCCGGGCATCCGGCCACTGGCATCTGGCAACACAGCAGCCCCCAGAAAGTCCATTTTCAATTTTTAATAATTAACTTAAACACTGGCCCAACCACCAGTCTAAAAATTAAATGAATATCCATTTAATACAAAAAATCAATGGGTTTTGTTCTGAATATGCATTAGCTTTGATCCCTTCTCTCTTTGTAGCATTTAATAGTAAGAAATACATAAAAATAACATAACTGCCTATGTCTTATCTATGTAGTATTTCTGTCTCTACAGTCTGGGTTTTCTCCTTTTCCTTAGTTACACAGAAGTTACACAGATCCCAGGAGCAAGATATTAAACTTAGCACAAAACACAGCAATTCCACCAGCACATTCAGGAACCACCCCCCACAACAAAAACCCCCAAAAAAGCCCTACAACTCTCCCTGCTACTATGCTTGGATGCACAGTAAAGTTACCTGTTAGAAAGAAACACAATTTGAGACCTTTTCTTTCTCTTTCAATTTCATAGAAAATAAATTTGGAGCCTTCATGGCTCAATTATGTGCACACTAGGAAAAGGTGACAATCCTGTTTTCTACAGACATTAAAATAAAAATAATAAATTCCACCCCTCTCTAATAAATTCCACATTTTTAAAAAAATATATATAATAGATTGTCTAAGGTTTCTAGACAACATATTCTAAAACATATTTTGTTCCCAAGCAAGCTGACACTTGAGTCTTCTTATCTAATCTTTAGCTGTTTATTGCTCAGTTCAATTTCTTCTGATCAAAGGGCTTCACAAAATATCAGAATAGATATTATAGAATACCAAGACATAATGACTCTTCGCTTGCTTCACTCAATTCTCTGGGACTGTTTTTTCTTGCCTCCTTTTTCTTCCTTATGATCCCATAATGGAGTGAGGATCTGATTCTCAGCAGTTAGGTTTTAGCTAACTGCATGGGGCCACAAACACTTTGAGTATTAGGTACGTCAAGTACATACTTCTAATTGTGAAAGGTGGCAACCAAAATAATGTTTCACATTGTAAATTATCTGACCTTTCAGTTAAACATCTGTTACTGGCTTAATGGCCACTAACCGTGTTGCAGGAGCAGAAATAATTTACTGCCTTTTACTCCTTTTGTGTTACACTGCCAACTCAGCAGTGAGCTGAAGTGAAGCCAAAGGGACAGCACTGGTGGAAAGCAGAGCATCAGGTCCTGTGGCAGTCACAGCTACAAGGCCATGTGAAAAAGGACAGAAGGTGAAGCCTGTAGGGCTCTACCAAAACAATTGTGGAAACTATTAGCTTATCACCTCTTTACTATGAGCAAGAGTAGAGAAGGCAAAATGGAAATATGAGGTTCACCTTCATACGTGCCTGTTTATGCATCCAGGGCTATCAGGTAGGAAAAGAAAGGTCTACTTAACAATAAACTAAATTTAGCCTCTATTCTTTTTTGGTTCATGTAAAAGCCACTGTGACATTTTGGCTAAAAGACAAAGTACTCTTATTACCTACCCTTCACAGCCTACTATTCATAAAACATGGCATGAGCCATGAAACATGCTAAAGTTCTTTGACCTCATTACTCATGAGATGACTTCCAACTTTAAATGCGTGGAAAAGGTAGTTTTGAGTTGTGGTGAACAAATTAAATCTTGATACAGCAAATGGGATCCCATCTTCACTATTTCATAAAACAGAAATAAATAAATAAATTGAAAACCTCCAACAGTAGATTCATTTGACAAAGATCTAAATAGCACAGGCATGAAAGTTCAGTGGCATGAGAATAGTGATTACATTAATCAGATTTCCTCACCAGAGTTCAGGGTCATTATTTGAAAAGGGGACTACTTGCTTCTGTGCCCAAGAACTCATGCCTGATTACAAAACCCCCAGATAAATTCTAGCTGCTGTGACATTCATGTGAATTTTGCTAAAGGTTTCAGCAGGAGCAGGATTTTGTCCTGTTTTCCCTGGCACAAACACAACACAATGTGGAGACATGCAAAGCCCTCTGCTGAGTCCAGGTCTTTCTGGCCAAGTGATCCCTTGTAAATGCCGAATGTGCTTCCAGATGCTGAGTCCAGACAGACTCTGCAGCCTCTGCTGCCGTGCTACAAGTGATCTCACGCAGCCCTGGAGCTGGTAGAACTCTGTCAAATCCTCTCAAAGAAATAAGAAAATGAAAACAACTCTAAGGAAGGTTTTATGATATCTATATATTCTCATTAAATCAGAAATATATCCCTTAATTAAATGGAATTGATACCTTCACCTTTTAAGAATATTTTCTTCATGCTCCATCCAGATGCAAGAATGAGAGTAAATTCAGTTAAGGGCTTCTGGTATAATACTACTTGATTTTTGATGTGCATTGACTTGCAGTTTCCTTGTTATCACTTCACAAATTTAATAGTGCAAGGTTCCCTGTGCTGCCGCCTTGCTAAGATTCTTCAATTTGGATCCAAATATACACTCCTCAGAAGTATTTTCCATTTCCTTGATTATTAAACATGTAAAAGGAGCTCATCAAAGATCAAGGGCATCAACTCTTTTCCCAGGAGCAGCGTTTCATTTTTTTATATGCCAATATAACCTCTATCGTACAGTCCAAATTGCAATCCCCTCTAAGACCTACTCAAACACAAATTAATGAGTAAGCTGAAGATTAACCTGCAAAAGCAATTATTATTATTAAAATCATTAATAAAACAAAACAAAAAGAAGAGGCATAAAATGAACACAGAAAGCGGATGCAGTCACTTCTGAGTGACAGAAACTGGACAAAGATAATGCTGGTAAAAATGACACTGAGTTGAAAGAGCTAAAAATGCTTTGTCACCACTCATTTTTTCCCATATGTTTTCCTGGAAGAGCACATTTCTGAGACCATGTCACTGGCTTTACTTCACAGAGATAAAATGGGAGAAACAATGTCTTTATTGTACTTTCCTATCTCTAAATAAATTTGGTTTGATAAATGTACTTGGCCATCAGGTTCCTGTTCCTTCTATGTGTAATTAATGTGACTGCTAATGAAAGCTCATTAAGAAAGAAGCCTTTGCCTGTCACTGGATAAAGGAGGATGTAAAAGCACTTCATTGTTCCTGCTCTGAAGGAAAACAATTTGCCACAGCCAGACCCCCCTCCCAGCAGTGCCAAGCCCATGGTAATTTATTACCTCTGGATGTCTGATTCCAAGCAAAGGGAACTGAAATGTCATACCTTCATTCACAACACCATCTCATGGAATTATTTTTTCCGGATTCCTGGGAAGTTGAAATATTTGAGAAGAATATCAGGAACTGTTGTTTTAGCCTGTTTGGTGAGTAGATAATTGCCTTCCAACTCTATTCTTTCAGGAAATGATGTGAGTGTTGCATTGTTCCTAGACGGGGGCAGCAATGTTTTTTAACAAGACACACACATACATATTTTTAAAAGAAACAAAACACAATAAAAACTTGCAGTCTAAGCCACTGTACTGAACCAGACTTTTTGAATCTGGCAGAGATAAGGGGTTGGCCCAGACAGCATGTCCACATTTCTCATAACTCAGAGCATTCTTTAGAAGAGATGTAAGCAACACTTTTTGTTGAAGTACAAAAAAAAGAGAAATTTCAAACAAAACCTTTTATGATGTGAGAGTAAAAAGTTCATTATGTTAAGTGATATCAAGCATGACCAGAAAAGACCCTAGGGAGAAATTACACTTTCTTTATTGGGTTCTGTGGGACAAACCAGCCTGGGAACTTGAAAGCAGAAGGAAGGTGCACGTGGAAATCACATCATATATGAAGAATAATTCCTTACCGTGTGAAAATTATTTGAAAATAGTTTTCAGCTAAAGTTTCTCTTTCTGGCAGCATTTTCAAAGGGAGCACAGTGAGGCAATGACCTACAGTAGCACTGATACAATGGCTGCTGGATAACCTCCTCACAGAGGTATGTGGTCTTGGTCCAGTTACGTGTCAACAGGGAAAATATAACGAGGACTGAAACTTTTAAGAACAAGGGCTCAGTTTGAGCCTCTTTCTTTATTTTGACTAAAGATAATGGTGAAAATTTAACAGAGTTAAACTTCAAATGAAAAAAAGAAAAAGTGACACAGTTAAATTTTCATAATTTTTCAATTCAATTTAATTTTTGATTGAAGTAAAAATCGGGCCTAGAAAGGGTGTACTATTCCTTCTAAGGGAGAGGGGTTTAAGAATTAAGGGACAGCATACAGGAACTCTGCTATGGCTTTCCATGCTCCAGGTTGACCACCGTGCATTTCTCGAGGACTTGCATCTTCTAAAAACAAACTGAAGGAAGATTTTTGCATTTAGTGACCATGTGCTGATGGTGACCACCTCAGTGGTAAATACAAACTGTACAACAACCTGATGAAGGGGGCTGCATCGTCCATTTCCTTCCTATCCTCATCATCTGGCTAAGAAAAAAAAGTCAATAATAAGACAGTTTTATTACATAATATTCTATCTGTGGATGTTTTAAAGGAAGTTGCATTTGCTGTACCATCTGTAAGTCACAGCTGCAAGAAAGTTTCAAAATACAATGCATTCTGGTCACCCCAAATATATTATTTTTTAGTACATGTGTATATATTTTGAGATTTGGTGTTTTGGTTTTTGAGTCTTTTTACAACCAGAGATGGTAGCCAGTGAGGCCTACTTGTCCTGGATACATGAGTACACAACAATTTTTAAACAAAATGAGAGAAAAGTGCTGTGCTACACTAGGTATCTGTGCAGTATTTGTATTCTGTACAAGGTGCCCCAGACAACAAATTCATCACATTGGCTGATAAAATGAGCATCCCTAAAGTTGCTCAAGACACAAATATCACAATCCTGTTAGCTTCAAGTACCTAGTGATTCCAGAAAATTTTTCCACTCTGGCAATGTATTGCAGGCTGCTTATTCTAAAAAAAATGGAATCCTTAGGACTTTGAGAGCTTGATAGTTAACTCCTCCTTAGGATTCCAAAAGCTAATTTGTCGTTTGAAACTAAGCTGCCACCTAGGCCTACTGCTGTAATTCTACTTTGCAATGTTGAACATTCAGTGTTTAGTAAATAAACTATGCTCAATTTTCTTTCAAATCAGTGCATTGGAAGGATGCACAGTGTTTCCTATTTATGTAATTCAGCTTAGAAGGTTTCTGGTTGACATAGTAAATATTGGAACATATTTAGAGCCATCTGGAGAGGGGATTTTCAGGAACCGGAATTTATTTAATGAGGGCTAAAAACATCTGGAAAGGACAAACTTGTGTCCACTCATAAAGGACTTCCTATGACCTCAAGCAATCCTGAACTAAATTTCCCAGGGCTAAAGCTACTGAAAAGTGCTGTGCATATTCTAGAGCATGTAGTAGCAAGAGGCATTTTTGCATATCCTGGTTTGGGAAAGCACTGGCTAGCGACCACCCCAAAAGCCTTCCAAATCAAGATGGCAAATTTATTTCACAATTAATTTAAAGACAAGTAAAAATGCTTATCCAGTTCCTGCAACATTTCCTGCAGCAAGAATAAAGGTTTGGGTTTTTTTTCCAGATTAAAGAATATTGGGACCATATGTCATGAAATGCTGGATAAATTTATGGAATATGTCCATGTCAAAATGTTGGTAATGAGTTCCAAGCAAAAGCCATAAATAGTGCTTTGGTTCCCACTAAATTCCATTACATCACATTTAATGCAATGTCTGATAAAAAACAAAAGTAATAATAATAATAATAATAATAATAATAATAATAAATATATATATATATATACTCAATTGCAGGTCTCCTTGTATCCACCCAGTGAGTCATTAGTGGGGAAGACTGAGGAAATACAAGGTTTTAGTTTAAATTACAGTTTTAATATACAGTATTGTTCACCCTTCAGTACAGTTGTCTCAAAAGCTCATCTTGAAAGGGTTGTCTTTTTCTTCACCATCTAAGAAATGATAGTAAATAAAAATCTGAACCTCTATGTTCTGATTTGGCCCAGACTAAGCATAGAAGGTGGCAGACTGAAAGTTAGCTGGATAGCTCGACATGATTTCTAGTTAGGAAGTATAAGCCTGAGCCCAGATTTCCAAAGCTACAGCTTTACACCTTAGCAGGACTTCTGCAAGCTTTTCTTCTTTCTAATGCTCACAATTATCTTGAGTAAATTTGTTCCTACTTTGCTCATTGCTTATATATGAAAGCACCAAGATACTGCACGCAAAACTGCACACTCTGCAGAACTGGAAGGAACATGGATATGGAGTAATGTATTTTTACAGGATTTCTTTTGACCCCTAGAAAACTCCCTTTGTTAATTGCTCCAAAATAGACTCTGATGCTTTTGACTTCTGCCTTCTCTTTTAAGTGTCTACATGATCTGGATTTTTTGAGCAATCTTTAGCTATTAAACTATTTATGAAAGTTGCGGTAATCAGTAATATCCTACTACAGCTGCTGCAATTCCATCTTCCTGCAAATTCTGCTGCACCTTGACACATAGATCAGAAACTTGGCCAAGAGCACTGGGCATACTGCATCTTTAATACTTTGAGAAGTCCATTTCATTATAAGCAATTAAAACAACTGGTCTGTTTTAAAAATGTGTGGAACGGTGATTTGGTTAAAAAATTTTATTTGCAGAAGATCCCATTTCCTTTTTATGGCATAATCTCCTTCAGTAAGCTTAATTTTTGGCATCAAATCTTCAGAAAACCTGATCCACTAAAACCAACAGTAGTGTTGGAATGCAGGTCTTCAAAGTTTTAATTTCCAACATTTGAGTCTGAGATTATAATACATTTTAATTAGAATGCAAAAGAACTGCAGACACCATTGTTCACATCAGCAGCACATGTTACATAAATAACTTTAAGAGTGTCCTGTTCTAATGGGGCAAATGCCACTGGTAAGTAGTGTCACTCTACATTATAAAGTATGCGGCTTCGTCCATCAAATGTCTTTTACTTTCACAGAACACTGTGTAAGTTACTGTGTTACAACCGAACATTGTAAAGCATTTCTGTTTCATACCTCGTATAAACCAGGCTTCCTCGTGCTCCTTCTCCAGACTACACTGACACCTGCTGGGGAACTTCTGTCAACCTCAGAATCCACACCCTTGAGACTATAATCAGCATTTTTCAACTCGGCAGTGAACTGATTCAATTTACTGCCTGATTATGCCATGTATCTGCTGTATAGTTTGGCTTCTGAAAAAAAAAAAACCCACAATTTTTGAGGAAAGATCTAACAAGCCATAAATTATCAGAAAAGATGTGATGTTCCAGTTGTAACTATCTACCTTTTCTTTAAAATGCATTACCTAGTGTCACCATGGAAAGAAGCAGAGGAAGAACATACAAATCAGCACCCTCCCTCATTCCTAGGAATAAAACAATGCGGTAGGCCTTAGACATAAAACACTCCAAGAGCAGTACTTAGGTTCGTTGTTAACATAAGGCAGTTAAAAAAAACTCCAAACCCTTAAATACCTCTTCATTTCCTCAATTTGTTATTGCTCCTAAGCAGGGGTAGATTTCATGCAGCAGTTCCAAAGAAGACACCAGCTTCTTGCTATGTGTTCGTTAGAACAGAAAGACTAAGAAAATATTCCAGTGGTTACATGACACCCAACCCCACTTTCAGTTCCAAAGAACTTTTCAACAAAATAAGCAGCACTAACAGTTAAACAAAAAGTTATACACATAGTCTGGTATGAAAAGGATTGCAAAACTCACCTTTCATACTGGAAGTTAACTTAATATTGAGGACCTTTTTCAACTCCTTCATTGGAATCCAATGCAAACTTCTATCAGGCTTAAGAGGGACTAAATAAATCCTCAAGATTTTTAAAGCTATGGAATTTAGTGATGTAAAATTGCAAGTATAAGGTGAAACACTTCCTTCATGCACCAATGGCATAAAACCAACTACTAAAGCATGGATTTTTCTATCTCCCAAATAGCCGAGACTGTGAATAACAAAGTCTGGAATTTTGCAAAGAAAGTTGCACTGTGGAGAACTATTGTATTCAGACAGACCACAGTCCCACTTTGATAAAAAAATTCTGAAGACAGAAATCTTTATCAGTCGGACATACTGAGATAGTATTGGACACATCAGGTATTGGTTGAGATTTTTTTAAGCATTTGGACAGAAAAAAAGGTTTTCCTATAAATGTTGACAAGCTGCTTCAAAGATGATTAAGCTTTTCCAAGCACCTACAGCGCATCATGCAAAAAAAAAGGTGAAAGTTACTAAATGAAATTATTTCAGGAACAGATATTTTTCATTAAGTCCCCACAATGAATAACATTGGCCAAGAGGTAGACAGATTTTCAAGAAGTGTGTTTTCAAATGATCTCCAGCATAAAAGATTCTTCAGCATAAAACATCCTGAAAGAGCAAGACATTTTCAGTGCTAGTACTTATTAAGCTTTCAAAAAAATCAGGAGCACACATCCCAGGTTTTGGAAATACCATTTTATTTTCCAGTGAATATTCAAATGTAACACTTGCATCATTGTTTATCAACCATCAAATTGATGAAATACTAAAACCTACTGCTCCAGTGCACAGTTAATTAGATATCTAAATCTTAATAAAAATTATCAGTGCAAAAATAAAAATTAATTCAATATGCAGTTAAATGCATTTTGTTAGAAAGATATTTGGGCTTTGAGCACGTATACATCAAATAATCTGGTAAGAGAAACCACTTCCAGTCTGTGCTCCAAACAAAACTATTCCACACCCAGTTCTAAAGACAGGCAAGAACTAATTTTTTCTTTTTAAATGAAAAGTCTGAGCTTAGTTACAACATTCACCACGGGTTCACAAGCTGAGAAATATTACAGAAGTCACTCTCTATTCAGATAGGAGTTGTTCAAAAAAGAGGCTTTCCTATTTTTTATGTGTGGGATCCTTTTGAGACATCGATGTTTTTTCCATTCAGAACAGAGAATTAACAACATTCCAGTGTGCCCCAGTGTTGGCAAATCCTCTTTTCAGTCCAGATACACAATGATGATTGATGAAGCTGTTGGGCCCACGGTAGCAGGCAGAACAGCTTGGCAGGAATTCAGTGTTATTGAAAGAAATCTCAAATACTCCTCTACCAACTTTAATCACACTATCAACATGCTGCCAGGAATGGAGCCTTGAAACCAAGCCATAAACCTACACAAGCAACCCTTGTTGGTGTATTACTGCTGCAATACAGGTAAAGTGTAAATTCTGTTTATTTTTACCTGTTTCCATTCTACATTGGACACCAGCTAAATTATGGAAAGATATTTCCTGCACTAACGGTTAGCTTGCAGCAAATTTCATTAAGGTACTACGTCTCATTTTCCTTGGTTAATGAACTGATTGAGTTAACTTCTTCAGTTACACTGATGGTAACTGCAAGTTTGGGATAAAGGAAAGCAGTGCAGGAGAGTATTTCACATATGCTGTAAAAGTTGGTAAGAAAGAAGATCAGTACTACAGGCATTTAACCACTAATCTGCTCATTTGTTATGCTGATAAAGAAACAAAAATCTTCCCTCAATTGCTTCATAAAGTTCTGACAAGCTTATCCTAAGTAAACCAACAACATGCCAAATATTTAAGGTAAAACTGTACTAGCTACAAAGCTAATACAAAGACTGATATGCTTCTCATGATCACTTTTTTAGCTTGTTTTGGCTTTGCTTAGACCAGTAAAAGAGATGCCTGAGACATTTACAGGGAGAAAAAAGGAATCGTTGACCAAGCTTACCTTACAATTTTTTTGTTAACAGAAACCATTCAAATTGCAACTCTCCTTCATAATACTGAACATTCAACCCAAAAGTTTAAATTACAATTGGATTTAAAACTCTGTTGAGCTCTTTCACTGGTTAATCTTCAAAGTAAAATATTCCATAAGACAAGTTTATTTTCTTGAAATCTACAAGCAGAATATAGAGTTTTCCCAGTGAATTCTCAGCTAACTATGGCTGGAATCTATTAACCTACTTTTTGGGAAAGGGCTGTGGCTGCATACCAGGATAGCTGATATTACATTAGTCTCTGTTTTCCCAAATGATATGATACTCTGCCGATGGGAGAGAACTCCAGTTGGCAACTCCCTGAGCTTGATGTAGTCACACAATTTTCAGCTCCAGCTTCCAACAAACAAAGAAATACTGGCATTCCACCTGCCCTGAACCAAAAAAGCATAGATAGGCACTTAAGTTGAAAGTATACAAAACTTTTCTTCCCGTACCAAGACTGTAGAGGAAATCCTCCTTTTTTCTATCAGCTTCAGCTTTCCAAAAGAACCTCAATTCAAGTCAGAAGCAACTGAGCATGGCACAAATCCAGCATTATTGAAAAAGGTGTTAAAAAGAAGCGTATTTGGCCAGTTCCTTCTCCATCTCAGAATACTGCTCTTTGAGGCGCTCCATGGCCTTTCTGTGCTCTTCGTCCACCTCTGCACGTTTGTTCTGCTGCTCTCTCATGAACTCCTCCCAGTGAGCAATGCACTTCTCCTCACGAGCCATCATCTTGTCTGCCTGAAGCTGACAGGAGGAAAATAGGAAGCTTTTAACCATCATTTCCATAGTAAAACAGGGAGGTTAATGAGAGTTACACAATGTTAAACTATCTGGAAACTAGCACGAAGACGTATAGAAAGGAGAAACTAAAAAGAAAACATTTATTTTTGTATAGCCAATCCAAAACAACTGGTAAAATGTCTGCAATACTATCAACGTGATTGTATTAGCAATGAGCTATTTATATAAAATATTATAACAGAGATAGTAAATGTTTTGAAACTGGCAGCTAGTGTTCCTGCTTTAGCCAGCTAGCTCTCACTGTGATTAATATCTTCCTTTATAAATAAGCTATTTTTCCCCTCATATTTTCCTACTGCTTGGCTTCTGCTAAGTTTAATTCCATTCAGTATCTTATCTTGAAAAAAAAAAAGTCTAGATATCTAGAAAAAGAGATCACAGACACATCCAATGCACATGACAAAACACAGTGTAATTCTGTGGATTGCTTGGGAGCTGTATTGACGGTCTGGCCCCCTTATATTACAAGTGCAGAAGCCAAAATAAACCCAGGCAGTTGTTCTTCCATTTGCTCCATGTCCCAGCAAAACAGAGTATTAATCCTTCTTTTTCTCTCTCCTTTTCAGTGTATCAGCAATAACTGTTTCTTATGTGTGGCACTTTTGTCAACTAAAGGCACTGGGAACCCATTTATGTATTTTTATATCTCTGCTGTTCTTCAAGATCACACAGCAGGGGCTAAATACATGACTTTTTTCAGTGCAGCTTTTGATACACCTTAACAACATTGTGTCAAGATCCATTTTGTTTGCACCCAATACAGTGACATCTCCTGACAAGATACACAAGTGTACACCAACAGTTTGACAGGTACACTACTTTGTATTCAACAGGTTTTGAAACATTGAACTTTTGAAACATTTGAAACTTTTTGACACAATTACACATCACCTACCCAAACCTAGCAATGCTTTCTGTCAAAATCTCATTATTTTTTCAGAACACTTAATTTCAGAAAAGTAAGAAAAAGGTATTTCTCCTCAAGTGGCTGCACTACAATGACAACTTTTACCTATATTTTTAAAAAAGCTACCTACAAGTTACTACTCCCATTTGGAAAGTTTCAAGCCAGCAAGTTGTACTATGCAAACTTTAAGAAATGCTATGAATCCTGGATACTTATAACTACTCTTCCACTACATATTAAAAGAAAAAAAAAGAGTGGAAACATCCAGCTAATATTTTTAAAAAAGAACAGTCACCATTCTTACTAAGACTGTTCATTTTCTAAGTTATAAATTTCTTATTAAAGTTTTACTTCAAACAAACAGTAGCAGAACTGTAAGAATTTCCTCCCTCTCTATGAGTATCTACTCTAGTGTCAGACACAAGCAAACTCTGTCAGTGCTCAGACGTGTGCTGTTTGCCCAGTACCAGTGCTCAATTGCAACTGGACTGCCCATCTTCATCAGTTGCAAAAAAGGAAAGAAAAACATGACTATCAGCTTACATCCATGAATGCACAGCCTGTTTTGCTTGATAGCCATGGAAATGTCTTTGGTTTTTCCTGAACTAAATTATAATCAACAGCATTTTGCAAGTAAAGAGATAACATAGGAATACAATAAAGAAGTAGGACTGGGAATACATGAAACTAATTTAATGTATAATTTTCCAGGTTTTAGATTCAGAGCACATGTATTTCAAATAAGCAAAGTGTGTAGCCAACTGAAAAGGTTCCAATGATTCGCATGTTCCTATAATATACCTCTTCATTAAATAACCCATCCACAAGTGAAAAAAAACACTTCCTTTTCAACAAGCAATATATATAATATGGTCAATGTTCTCAGCTAACTAGGAAAGATTTACATTTCCATTCTGGTAGGTTAGTAGATGTTTTTTGTTCCACAGAAAATAAGCTTTTTTTTATATTTAAGCTTTCCCTGTATGTGACCAATGTTATAGTCTGAGCTAGGAGGAAAAATAAAGCAAAGGAAATAAAAAAATAAAATAGTTTCCATATATCAGGAGATTGTAGAAAGAGTTAGCTAGATCATTAACTTTGCAGTAAGCATTTTATAAGTGCAGAAATCACCCAAAGAGAAGGTTTACTGCCAGTATATAAGGTACAGAAAAATGTTTTTAAGTTTTGCCATACTGAAGGCAGACAAACTTGCTGTGAAGCACAAAACTCTTAGATCACAAAATAAAAATCCATCCATCTATCCTTTACCTTTCTCGCTTCACACTCCCTCTCTTGGAGTCTATGGATCATAGCATTGGCAGCTTGCACTGAAACAAGAAAATGCAGTAGATCAGTCTGCTGTTGGAAATCAAAGAAACTTGCCTGAAAGGGATTTAGAAGACGCAAGGCTGTTGCAAGGTGAAGATTATATTCCACTGTGTCACTTAACTCTGCCAAGAGTCACCTGTACTTGCAGAAAATGCTTCACACTTACAACTTTAACACTTATAAAAGTAAGCAGGCTTATTGCAGAGTTCAACCTTTGTGTGTTCTAGAAGCCAAAAGCAGGAAGGCAGTGAGGTCCTCTTCTGCCCACACTCTTAGTGTTGCTGATGAGCGCGAGTGCACTACTCAGCACTTCAGAAGACATCAAAAACTACTCTCAAGTCAGCAAGTAGAAACAGTTGATCAAACTCTAACTCTTGAGTTAGTTGAGGGGTTTTTTAATTTTTTTTCCCCATCAGCTGTGTATAGACTCCACAGGTACAACATCTTTATGCTCTTTAACATCTTTATGAGTCCATCTCTTTTCTCCCTGAGACTAAGCCTGGGAAAACTTGTCAATGGAAATAGGAACTGCATTCCTATGCACTTCCCCTCCCCCCAACACAAGAATTAAATACACTAATTTCCCAAGCAGCAACTGGATGCAGTCCTGGACAACTGGCTCAAGCTGCTGCTGCTCCAGAGGTCCCTTCCCACTTCAACCATTTTGAGACTCCATTACTGAAGATGTAGGGAGTAGCATTGAAGGTTCACCCCAGTTAGATGGTATTAGGATGCCTTGTCTGCATGACTAAATTTTAAGTTTCAATGTTTTCCTGCAATCCTTTTGGTGTGGAAAGTACCATCTACCATTTGCTATTCTGCATATGCCAGATGCCATATAAATAGGAAATTAAATGCTTATACAGGAAATTATATACTTATAGGAAATTAAATGCTTATACAACATGCCGCACAAATTGTAACAAAATCCACAGTGGCATGTTTCAACTGCATAAATTCGGCAGCTAAAGCTGTGTACCCACACTCTCTTAGAATCTCTAAGAGAAGAATCTCTCTTTTGAAAAAGCCATCCTGCTAAACGAGTAAGGGAAAAAAAAGCACATTTAAAAACTAGTATAAATTTCAAACATTATTCTAAAATCTGAGCAGTAAAGAAATATATTAATAAGGATGGAACTAAAATTAGCATGCAATTACTAATACTCCCCAATTTATGACTGAATAATAGTAATAATAATAATAATAAATTTCATAGCTATACAGCAGAAAGTTTTATTTTAAAGGATTTAAGGGAGACAGTATTATGCACTCCTGTGGGAAAATTAAGAAACTTGAAGTTCACATCACAGCATGGTTGCAACAAACCAGGAAACTGAAACTTTTGTCCATGGCTTTAGTCAATGTAGAACACTGTTTCCAAGTGAACAGGAAAAGAATGAGCTGAAATAGCTTCTACTTAAACCAACAAAAAACTCTAATGTAATCTTAACAAGAGCTGATTAGCTGGACTACCAAGTATCACAAAACGTCCCTGTTGTTTCCTTTTCAAAGTTGCACAGAAGTGAGAACAAAGCACATAAAGAATAGAAAATTACACAAGAGTGGCAATTTTTTAACAGATTATATTTTGAATCCAAATTACTTAAATTACTCCTCAAAATGATGCATCAAGAGCAATAAGAAGCAACCTGCTTACATCTCTTGAAGGTTTCACTCAAATTGTCCTGCATTGCCTGCTCACACTTTGGAAGAACACGTTCATTTGCATCAAAGATCGTATTTTTGAGATTTTCAAGTACTCGCAGCTCTCGGAGGCCACGTTTTTCCTGCCACAAAAATGAAAGAAAGTGAGTGGCTAGCAAGGAATTCCACTTCACAAATTAGAGATGGTTTCCCAGTTGATAAACTAATAGCTTTATCTCAAAGACTAGACCATTGTCTATGGAAGTGTTACTCTACTTATTTAACGACAAAGATAAAATTGCCAAAAAAAGACAGCAATGCTCCATTCTTCACATTAAAATACAAAAAGTCCTCTGAATGACTCCTCTGGCCCTTGTGAGAAAAGACAGTATCAACTATTTATACACTGTGGGGAAAAATGTCCTGTTTTGTATAGATAATTTACAGATCTCTAAAACAACAGAGAGCAACAGAGCTTGAAAGCATTTCATTTTTATAACTCAGTTGGTTACTGAGAAATAACATAATAGTGATTCTGCTTGCTTGATGTCTGACCTTCCATATTTAGTATGGCAGGAGGTGAAAACAACGCAAGTGAAATTGTTTTAACTGAAATAAAGCAATGAAATTGACTAAAAAATAATATAACGCAGCTCTTCTAGATCACTACTCATCATGATTAATTACAAGTACAGCTAGATCTTGTTTTATTGTCTAAATTTACAAAATAATCTATTTTTCTGAAGCCACGGCACTATTCCCACTCTGAATTTCATCAGCATTTTACTTTAGATAAAAACTCTACATAAACAAAAAATACTCTATCACATGAAGTGGGACAGGGATCACCACGTCTGTTTTAAAACTTCGGAAACAGAGCACAAGCAAGCAAAAGTCCTTAATTATACAGGCTCCAGATTTCCTGAATGCAAATCTCCATTCCTTGCACACTAGGTGCCAATCATTGAAAAAATAAACACATATCTCAAAGTTAGAAACAAGTGGAATTTTTGGGTGCCAGTGGTCCTAACCCCACTTAAAAGAAATTCTAGATTGCAAAAATTTAAATAATCCTCTACTTTGCTATTTTCCCCCCATAAAAGTATAAAGCAGTAACTAAATTAAAAAAAAAAAAGATCTAAGAGTTAAGAAGTTTTATTATATTAAGTTTGTCTAAGAAACAGAACAAGACTTCAGGTGAAACGAGACAAATACATGAATTATCAACCTATATATACAAGTTCTAATTTTGTCCATGAGTTTAATATTTTCCTTCCTATGGAATGACATTTAAAACTACTTACTGTATCCTATAGCTTAGTTAGGGAAAGCAGAGAAAAGAAATAACTTCTGACTCTCAAGCCCATATGATAAAGACCTGATGAGAGTTTATTTCATATCCACATTTTGCTAAACCAGCAGAGACAAAATAGACCTGCTTGAAATATAAGCTACAATCTAGGTTGTGGGGGGTGAGGGGGAAGGACACTTTAATGTCATTCAAATCAGGTCTGCATACTGGAATTTTGAGGTGTAGCTGCATTTTCAGTTACATTTTTAAATTCCACATTCTGTAAGAAAGAAAATCTATAGAGAAACAGCCTTTTGCTGGCAGAAGATTCCAATTCTCTAAACTTTTGCTGCCATCTTGTGGAAACCAAATTATACTTTCCAGGCAAAACAGGTAATCAATTTGTAATGATTTTATTGCTTTGCACAAAGTGTTCCTCTTCTCTTCCAGCAGCATAAGTTTCTCTTGTGTAATGAAAAAAAAAAAAAAAAAAGTATATATATATATATATATATAACTGTGCTAATTGAACCCAGCTAAGGCATAAAGTAGCTTCTCAAAGAGATGTAAATCCACACTGGCCAACAATACTTTCCTTGAACCAACCGGATTTCTCTAAGATGTTAGGACTACATTATTCTCTAACATGAATATTATTGACAGTCTTCTGCAGGGGAAAAAAAAAAATACAACCAAAAAAGCATATGTTCTTTTCAAAAGTTTTAAAAGAAAAAGACCTAAATTACTGCCTTGTTTGCTAAAGATGCAGACATATACTACAGGTTTGTTATTTTTGGAAAAAAAATCCATGTCAAGCCTTTTTGAAGAAAGTTATGTATCTACTATGATATCTAAAAAGATGCTAAAGCTGTTCAAAGTTTCAGACCCTGCCAGCATCCAATAAGATACAAATACTTACTTCAAATTCTTTAACAAAGTAACGTATTTCTCCCTGAATTACTGGTCGGTGATCCAGCAGTCTTGAATAGACTTCCCCAACATCTAGAAGATTAATGAAAGAGAGAATTTTAGTTTTTCTCTCACTCTCACACCAGGCAACACAACACATGCAGCACACTGTACCTTAGTGTGAGGAAAGACTATTGTTCACCAAGTACATACAAAACCAATAGAGCACCAGAACAGAATTTTCAGGGTAACCTATGTATCCAGCAAACTGCCAGCTTAGATAAAACACAACAAACCAGATTCCAAAGACACCTTTCACTATTCCCAGATGCCAAAGACACCTTTCTGGAAGGTGAATGCTCTCCTCTGCAGCTCAGCACCCTTTGTCTCAATTCCCTTTCTCCTCAGTACAGCTTCCATATCTGATTTTTACTACTGGTAAAAGACCAGAGCTAAACACTGCAGCTTAACAGAGATCCACAGACTAAGTGTGGGAGTCTTCTGCAGCAAGAGACAGGAGGAATCCTGACTACAAAGGAAAATTGTCAGCATTTTCTTGTATTCTAGGGCCAGACTTGAAATTGAGTCTTAGAAAAGAGTATTTACTATTTAAATATATGTGAAGAAACAGGCTCGCCTGTTACAAAGAAAAAGCCTGCTAAATTGAAAAGCACTCTGAGAGCATAGCAAATACTGTTTCAAGAAATATACAATGTAGTCCCAAAAAAAGACTTTAAGATGGCACTGCCATCTAAAGGATGCGTCCTCCTGCCCTATCTGATGGACCTGCCCTGTGGCTCTACTGTATCCACCCGTGTTTGTTCAACACCCTGAATCCCAGCACGTTCAAAACGGTGCAGAACGATAATTTAGAAATTCGGGAAAATCATGACTGCAGTAAATAACGCATGGGCTGAGTACGAACGGTTCAGAGCGCGGATTAACCACGACAAAACTTGGGTAAACAAGACCAAAAGTAAGAACTTCCCAGGAAACTCCATGCCCGTGGCAAGAGCCTCGGTGGCCGACTCGTCTCCCCGAAAAAAACCCACAGAGACACCCAGGTTTCCAGTTCGGAGAGACGAGAGCCAGCTAAGCCTGCCAGGTGTCGAGCTTTAAACCCCAGCACACGCCCCGCACCTCGGAGGGCTAGCGGGCGCTGGAATCCCGGAGAGAGCGGGACCGGTCCTGGGGGGTCCCGGCACACTGCGGCCGCTCCCGGGGCCCTGGGCTGTCTCTCCGCCGCTGCCGCGGGGTTACACAGCGGGCTCGGCGCCTCCGCGGGCCCGCACCGCTCCCTCCTTACCCTTGATGATGGGCTGGATCGGGGACCCGGCGGCCGGAGAGTCCCGTCTCCTATCGGCGGGCGGCGGGGCCGCCGCGCTGCCGCGGCCGGGGGACGCGGGGCCGGCCCCGCTCATGGCTCTCGGCGGCCCCGGGCAGCGCAGCCCGGGCCGCCCCGGCCCTGGCCCGGCCTCCGTCCCTTGCCGCAGCGCTTCCGCCGAGCCCGCTGCCGCGCCGTGAGCTCATCGCGGCGCGCCGGCCGCGGCGGCGGAACCGCCCCCAAGGAGCTCCGAGCGCTCCCGAACCTGCGGGCCCGGGGGCGGCTCCTGTGGGGGAAGAGACGCGCACGGGTCCGGAGAGGGGCTGGAGGGCATGGCCTGAGGAGGGCTTGAGAGAGCTGGGGGTGTTAGCGTGAGGCAGAGGAGGCTCAGGAGAGACCTTACCGCTCTCCACAAACGCCAGAAAGGAGGGTGTAACCAAGTGGAGTCAGTCGCTTCTCCCGGGTAATCAGTGACAGGACAGGAGGACATGGCCTCAGGGTGTGTCTGGGGATGTTCAGGTTGGACATCAGGAGGAATTTCCCCACAGAAAAGGTGATTAGACACTGCAATGGGCTGCCCCGAGAGGTGGTAGAGTCACCATTCCTGGAGGTGTTTGAGGAAAGATTGGACGCCAGTGGCGCTTGGTCTAGTTGGCATGGTGGTGTTTAGTCATAGGTAGAATTCGATGATCTCAGAGGTTTTTTCCAATCTAATTGATTCTCTGATTCAGTAATTATAGTACGAGACATACATTAGCCCTGTTTGCTCCTAGGTGCAGCAAACGTGAATAACAACTGCTGGACACATGGGCTACAAATAAACAAAAAACAAATGAACAAATAGAAAAGAGCAGCAGACTCTTTTTACAACTATTAAAAAAAGCAAAAAATGATGTAAAATCCCTGTACATTTCTTTTAAAATATTTTCAGAGTACAAGAGACACTCTCAGTATGAGAAAGACTTGTAGCTCTTCAGTGGAGAGCCACAAAACTGATAGGGGACTGGAGCATTTTTTACAATGAAAGGCTGAGGGAACTGGACTTGTTCAGCCCTGAGAAGAAACACCTGAGAGGGAACCTTAGCAATGTCTATCAGTATCTGAAGGGAGGGTAACAAGAGGATGGAGCCAGGCTCTTCTTGGTGCCTATTGCCAAGCAATAGGACAAGAGGCAATGGGCAGAAACTGATGCACAGGAAATTCCACCTGAATATGAGGAAGAAGTTTTTTACTGTGCAGGTGACTGAGCACTAGAACAGATTGTCCAGAGAGGTTTTGGAGTCTCCCTCCCTGGAGATACTTTAATACCTTCTGGATGCAATGGTGTACCAAGTGCTCTGGGATGACCCTGAGTGGGGAGGTTGGACCAGATGAGCCACCGTGGTCCCTTCCAACCCGACCCATCCTGTGATTCTGTGAGACCATTAGGATATTTTCAATATACTTCCCCTCCTTCTTGGTCACTTATAAATTACGGTATATTAACTTCTGTTTGTGACATTTTTCTTCCTGCTACTCAATAAACTCAATAATTTCTAGAACAGGTTGATTCTATTTAGGCCACTGCATCTAAGTTTGTTTCTTCTTTTACACATTTTTTTTTTAATCTGCAATACATACCACACTTCTCAGTATCATTGTATGGTCAATAAAGAATAAATTAGACCACAAATTCTGCTACAGCTACTGCAGCCTTCACTGTCCCGAAGGCTTCCTTCCTACCTGGAATACCAGAAAGGTGCCAGTTTAGCTGGAACAATTACTAGTTTATTAGCAGAAAACAGGACTAGTATGTATTCTTTGTTAGAAATTAGTTCTGCCCATGTTCTACTCTGCATAGCTTTTATAAATGGGAGCAATTGTGTGGCTCAGGAAAAGGGAGACTTTTTAAAAGCTATCAGAATTGACACAAAATGATTCTATTATTAAATCCTGTGCCACATCATAAAAGCTTGGAAACTGCTCATGGAAATTACTATATGGGGTTTTTTGACAATGTCTATAATCTTCTAAACTCAGGCTTAAAAATGAGTTAATTGGTTTTGTTGTAACAATCTCCCCCAAAATCAGGCCAAATATAGCTGGAACCTGTCTAAATAATAAAATGACTTCTTACATTGGGAAGTAAGTTCAATACTTCAACTAACATTATTATTAAATTTAGGATAAGTATATAATGTAAATAGTTTTTCACTCCTTCACTGTTACATAGTCTGTAAGTATTACATTAATTAGGCAATTAGTAAATATAAGAATTACTTCAAAAATAGTTCATTTGTACATTATTTATTTCCTAAAAGTGACCAGCTATTGCAACCTGTAAATTAGTATTTTTCACTTGAATCCAAAACATGTAAGCATTTGACAATCACCAGTAAATGCTAGTCATGCTCATATATTAATAATATCTGCAGGATATTCCAGCTGGCTTAATCATCACTACTAGTTTAGGCTAGAATTGGTCGGATCTTAATTTTACCCATTCCAGCTTAGCTGCCATTCTTTCATAGCCTCTCAGACAAGTTATTTGCCCCTCTAAACCCTATGCTCCAGCTTTTTATTTGTTAAGGAAATCCTGTAGTTAAGCAGCATTGTAACTACTGCATTTCTAGGAAAGAGTTTTTACATCATGACTAATGTCAGGTTCAGAATTATGGGACTGCAACAAGGGCAAATCCTGTGATAGATAGTTCCATTGGTTTCTAGGACAACTGTTCTGAAACCATTCCTCCTTTGTTTGAATAATATTATTTTTTGCTTTTTTTTTTTCTTTTTGCCTTTTTTTTTTAAAGAATATGCTATTTGTTGTATTTATGCCTGGTTTTGTTTTTTGTTCCCCTGCTTACTCTCATAGCCCAGTCGAGTTTATTTTCAAAACATATTTTAAAGAAATTAAGGAGGACTTAAAGAGGTGATGGCTATAAAAAGACAATACTTGTGGAGCCCCTAACCTGTCAGTTTGTAGAAAGTAGCCATCAAGTCACAAAAATATGGAAATAGCTATGGCTTGCAGCATGAAAATCAACATATGTAGTCATCATGTATTTTTTTGGAAGATAGGCTAAACAACCTCTGTCATTTTTGCCGTGCAATGGAACCCGCTTTCTCTTTTAGGGATCACCCTGCCACTTCCCATTAGCATTAGCAGCACTCTGAATTGCAGAATCTTCAGCTGAATGTGCCGAGTCCTGTCATTTCCCCCACAGGCTGTCTGGCGATGATAATCCACGAAAGGATTATTTCATCCAAGTGGCGGTGTCCTAGTCAAATGCCGGCAACAGGCAGGAAAACCCAAACCTGTTGAGGCAGACATCTGCCCAGATGGGAGGAATCGGAGCGACGGCCCTTAAGAGGGCGAGGCGGGGGACATACTTTGTGCCAGCAGAATAAGTCCATGGGCTGCACCCGTGATGGGAGAGCAAGACCATGATGGTGATGGCTGGAAGTTTGCGGGCTGCGATGCCGATGCTGGCCAAAGCAGGCCCCGGGCTGCGCTCTTTGGAGCAGTGCCTTGTCACATTAGCCGGGCGGCCCCTGCGTTTGATGCTCAACCTAGACAGACAGGCCTGCCAGGCAGAAACTGCTCAGGCAGATGATGCTGGGGAGGACAAAAATTATCCAGCGCAAGACTGAGAAGACAGATGACACCCAGCAGGAACAGCAAGCCAAATCTGCAGAATCCACAATGCAGCTGGCTAGCCTGGGGCCACCTGCCTCTTTGAAGAGGAATAGACATCACCTACGAGCTGTCAAATTAGATCACCAGCCTGAAAATGCTGAAAGAGATTTAGTTCTTCCAACAGAGAAGGGAAAGTTTAATGGATGAAAATCTTCCTAAAGGGGCCAAGGTAGTGTGGGAGGGGAAAGGGGAATCCTTCAGATGCAGCAACAATGAAAAATTAATCACCTCCTGCCTGCCTGCAGAGTGAGATGGGATGTGTGGTGTTCTGTGGCAGCCACGCTGGCTGTAGTCACTACCAGCGTGGAAAATAAAGGCTACGCCTGCAGGAACGTGCACAGAGCAGCAACAAGTAATGCTTGCTACAAAATCGATCCCCCTTTCCAAATCTGTGATATGTTTATGTTGCCTGGAGCTGGGCTCTGAGGTATGATACATCTCACATTCAAGACATGAAGCAGTGGGATACAAAGGCCCAGTCTGAATCTGAAAACTCTGCAAAGCAAGAGGTGCATGGTGGCATTTCCCCTTTAATTTCCTTTGCAATACAATTCCAGCACAAAGAAAATGTGTGTAATCAAAGTCAATTTTGATAAATAAATAGAAAAAAAAAATTAAGATTAGCAAGTGAGTAAGCATGTGCTCAGGTGTATGGTGAATATGAAACCTGGCATCTGCATCAGGGACAGCAGTAGCATGATCCAATTATAGATGCAAAGAAGAAATACTGCTCTTAGGGGGAAAATATTAAATGTAGCAATCCATTAAGCAGCTGCATCACTGCAATTACACTTTGAAGTTAAAGACTGTGAAACGCACCAAAGATTAAAAGAGGTGATAATATTAAAAACCAAAAGGGGAAAAAATCAAATAGGCCTACTGATCTCTCTTTCTAGCCAAAAAAAAAAAAAAAAAAAAAATCAAAGAGATAGAAAAAAATTACTTACTAGGTTCTGTATATACATACAATTGTAAAATCAATTTGTGGCCATACCAAGCAAATCTACTTGAAAAATCTACTCCCAATTTCAACATTCATGTAGCAGACAAACCATAAATCACCTGCAGAGATGCAAACAAGATGCTAGCAGATCAGAAAGAATGTGAACCCTGACTTCTGAATAGAAGAGCTTACACTGGATTTCTTAATAATGATTTTATAGTTCTATCTATTCTTTTATTTTCATCTCTCTCAGCTAATCACTTTTTAAGTACTTTGTCCTCTTCCAAATCAACATCTGTGTTTTGATCATCTATTGTTTTTTTAACCAAGCAGAAAATAAAAGATAGCTAAGTTCTACTACTCTTTCATCTGTAATGTTATTAGGGTGTATTTCACAAAGCCACTTCTAAGACACATTTTCACATAAAATAATGAATATAAAATAATGTCTTATTTGCATTGCAAAGTACATCTACATTAAACCTTACTTAAAGTGTCTCAGCTCCCTGCAAGTAACCCAGGATCCACACCCACATTGAAGGGTCCAGATTAATCTTCCATCAGCTATAATTGAAATTAATGTGTGTGTATGCGTGTGAGAGTGAAACAAAGTGAAGTTATAGAATTATCTTATCCAGATATTCCAAAGCTGTAGCACCTATTGGGAAGTCTAAGGTGCACCTCACCTTAAAAATCAGTTCCCCATTTCGAGGCCCATGTGCTTCCAAAGATTCAGCCAGTAGCACGAAATTCTTGAGAGAAGGTCTACTTTAATTTACAAATGTTTTGAAGAGGGCTGGATAGACCATAGAGAAGGAATACAAGATGGAAAAGATTAAAAATATGTGAAAATATCAGTTCTTGCAGGCAAACAGCTAAGGTGTTTGCTAGGAGATTTCATTGGTAAAAGTTACACTTTCTACACAAAGAATCTTGGGAAATTCAATAGGTGCAAACCTATTCACAGAAAGTACTTACTGTGAGTGGGCGGAATAAAGGTAACAAAAGTGGCTGGATTGGACTCTTTCCAGTGTGAACCAGAAGTGATATCTTCTAACTCATTTTCTGTGTGAAACACTGGGATACCAGCCTGAAAGGTAAAGCACTCATGACCAGGAACAGGACAGAAAGCATGTTACACATTTAAGCTATCATAAATAATTTCTTTAGTTTTGCTGCTCAAAAGCCTTCACTTTGGTTCCATTTGAATGGTCAGATCTTCTTAGTCCCCAGGTCTAAACTGGAACTATTTTTTGTTTGTTCAGTGTAATCTTTCCAAAATTCTCATTTCTGCTCAGTCTTTCCTAATCCTGTATTAAACCTGGACTTTTCTATAAATTACTCTTGCCCAGTTACAAGTCTTAGAGCAAGAAACACCCCTAGAGACTTCAGAAGTCAAACTGAACCCTAACTTAAAAGTGAAGCTACACACACAAAGACAACTAAAAATTATCAGCACATTTCTAACATATCTCATGCTATACTTGAACAGCTGTTTCAACCTGGTTGGTCTACAAGCAGTCATCTTGGCATCAAGGGGAAAAAGACAAAGTGCTAAGTGCAGGATTTCACTGAACACTTACAATTATCATATTTATTTCACTGTTGAATTCTTCTGTTGCTGAAAGGTTGTCATGCAGCACTATCTCACCATATGGCAACACACTCAAGTCCCAGGGGCACATACTTATAAGACCATAACATGTCAGGCCCCTTGAATAAATTAGAACAATTATGCAAAATAATAATACTGCAATGATGAGATACATTAACAAATGAAAGTAGTGCTGTTCATGAAATGCTGTGAAAATAAATTCCACACATCACTGTGGTCATCATCATCATCAAAATGCAAAGCAACAGAAGTAAAACATCACAGTGCCCTTCAGCAACTGGAGTTATAAGAATGGAGAAAGGGGTTGCAAGGGAGCAAAGTCTCTTTTACTAATGTTCAGTGAAAGTATAATAAAATATTACAGAAAGAGGAAGTAGCTTTAAAAGCAGCTGAACATTTACCCATGCAAACCCTTTACATAGACCATCAATGTTAATTTGAGAGCTCCCACTACACATCTCTTTTAAAATTATGAAGCATAGTTGTAGTATATGTACCTCATACAGTCTCAGACCGACTCAAATAGAATTGTGTGCTTTTCAGAAGTTTTCTTACAGATTTATTTGTCCTTGATCAAAAGGCATTAGATAGAAAGGGGGAGAGGCGACAAAAATCAATACCATCTGGTTTTTCCCAGTCATCTCTCTAAAGGCAAAGTCTCAATTCATCCTTCTTTGCTTTTAACCCTCTATCCCCTAAAGTTTCTCCAAGCAGGGGAAAGAAAATTGAATTATGCTCAAGTTACTATATGATAATTAACAAATGCCTTTTAGATAGTAGGGAGTTAAATGCTACTATTCCACTTCTAAACATTTCATCTTTCTACTAGGTGAACTTTTTTTTTCCAACATTTCAGCAGCAAGTAACACTTTTGTTCTACACCAGAGAAAATAAAACTGGCACAAGAGGCTAGGGGATACTGCAGCAGTAGCATGTAGCCAGCCTGAGAAATCCCAATACTTGCAAAACAGCAGCTGTTTGGGATTTAAAAAAATATGACATTTTGTAGCATCATCTGTACAACAACCTAACTGAAAAGATGACAGTATTGTTCCCAGCAACATTTAGCTCTGGGTCAATTTCAGCATTCTCAGCTGTAATGTAAGCTATTTTCATGGTTGAAGGCTTGCACATTCACTTTAAAGAACTTAAATCATTCTCACTTGCAAAAGCATTGATAAAAACAATAAATCTGTAAGATGAATGCAAAACTTCCCTAAACCCTGACTAAATGCACTGATGATTCACATCCATACACCCCCTCTGAAAAAGAAAATGGTTCATTATAGCAGAATTTAGTAGAAATGCAGGTATTTTTATAAGTATTACCATCACTTGCTGCCACACACGAGGGAAACAGCAAACTCACTTGAATAAATGCTATTAGGTAACAAATTTTTGAATAAATTGGATATTAAGGGTACAAGTAATAACAGTAAACACCTGAAGCGCTCAGGCAGTTGAATATGAAAAGCTTTGAGAAAGAAGTTTCTCACATACATTTGTACTAAAGCCCACTCCACAACTCTTGAACAGATGAGAAGATTTCAGAGAGGTTTTCGTAAGTACATAAGGTGAGCTTCTAAATAGCAAGGAACAAGAGTAGCGAGAAGCAGAGAATTAAGTCCCCAGGAAATGGTGAGAAATTGCTGAAAGTTTTGCTCTTAAAGTAACTTGGTGTGCCTGTAAACCTTCAGTAAAAGAATAAAGAATAAAATTATGTATATCTACAGAAAACACCTATTAGAGCCTGGAATTGTCCAGGCTATGCTTATCCTTCCAAGTTTCTTCTGTCCATTTATGTGTCAGGATATATTTTAATTACCTCATCTCATTATATTTTTTTTAAGGCCTTTTAACATTTAAAATGCTCAAACATCTATCCAAGATAGCTTTTCTTATATTTACTGGGTGAGAGGCTTCTAAGTAGCACATAAAACAAAAGAATGTACAAGTGAAGCCATCTGCTAAGCACTGCTGAAGAAACCAACGTAGAAGTTCATTTGTCAATTAAAATATCAAAGTATTTTTGTATTTCTTTTGTGTCTTAAAAGAAATGTTATCTGAATCATGCAGAAGGTAATTAACCAATTTAAGTTAGCACTTTTATACTTTTTACAAATAAAAATCAAGGACCACATTCTACAGTAAAATGACCTATCCAAATGTGTGACTCAACAACAGTGTAGTTGGTTTTAAAGCCCATTTTAAACATTGGTAATAAACTTGATAGAGCAGCAAATTATCTTGAGGGTTTTGGTTGGTTTTGTTTCAGGGTGAGAAAAGTGCACTTGTGTAAAAAAATGAAGCGAGGCACATGCAAAATCTTTACGGACACTAACCTTGCTACCCAGTTTGAAAGAAAATGCTTCCACAGTCAAAACAGTACACCACAAAATGAAGCAGGAAGTGAACTAACCTTTTGAAATCTTCTTCACTGAAGAAAAACTAAAAAGTTCCACAGCCAAATTAAGACTACAGTTTTAAAATAATTTATTCGGTCACATAAATACTTTGTAACATTTGCATGTTCCCTTTTTCACATCCTTGGCACACAATATAGCTCTTAACTTGTACAAAACTAGTGTAAACATCCATGGAAATGAAAGGAAAGCTGGTTGACATACATAAACATTCAATAAATAGCAAAAGGAGTGAATAATTGATGGTAAAGATCATGTAATTTCACTTGAATGTTTAATTAAAAGAACCTTAAATTTTTTTAAAAATAGTGAATTAAAACTCCATTTTTCCACCTTTTTACCATTTTTGCATTTAATCAGATACACAATAACAATTCTTTAGTTCAAATTCTTGAATGAACAACAGCAATTCAATGCAGTTGTATTACTTGAGGCATTGACAGTTTCGGTTCACATACAGAAGGTTACAAAACAGTATTTGCAGGTTAGTGGCTTTGGACAGCACGACTTCTGAACTCTCACACCTCATTCCAACATGACATTAAGATTTGCCTTAATGAGCATTAGTGTATAATCTGTTCTTGATAAAGACGACATCAGACAGATGCTGTCGGACACCTGGGTAATGCTGGATGTGGTTGAACCAACGAGACACGTTAAGGTATTTCTCCTTTTCTTGCACTGTGAGGTCCGCCTGCATGGGGAATAAATACAAAGCACCAGTAACACCAGGCACTGCATCATTAGAGTCATAACATGTGGTAAGGCAGAATAAAAGTGGATCATTTTACAAATGATTTAAACTCAAGTAACTTGTTACAAGTCCAGCAGTGTTCTATCCTAATTTCACACAGTAAAACTCAAACCCATAATACGTATGGAAATTTAATCTACTCAAAGGAACAGACTTGGAGGTGGAATACAGTTGCGTGACAGAGAGGGGGGAAAAGCTTGCATGAATTTAAAGCATCTCTCTATTCATGGGGTCAGGATACAGTACAGGGCAGTGCAGGGAAGAGTTCCACAACATGCACAATCCTTTCATGTTCATTTAGCAGACAGTCTCACAGGCAAAGTGACTACTTCATGTTTCAGGGTGTATTTTAACTACAGGAGTAAGCTTTTTCCAGGCAATTTCAGACTGGATAGGATAACTGGAAGTTGTTTTGTATGACTATTGCTCAAAATGGAATAGTCACTAAGAATCAGCATAACTTAATTGCTCAGATCTGCTAGCTTTCATTATTAAGTTAGCAATGGCATTATTCAAATTACAACAGTAAAACAAACTGGAAACCTGCCCATACTTCATAAAAATATTTAAAGTACTATCACACAGAATAGCTTCAAGATCAATCAGGAAGAAGTCTCTATCACACTATTGCAACAGCTCCTTGTCACAGGTTATATGGTTAAGGTTAATGCAGAGCTTCAAGCCTATCCTTAATCAGAAGACTGGCTTAGGTAAAGTTATCTACAGTTTCAGATCCAAATTCTACCTTTAAAAGTCTTTCAAATTTAGGTCAGCGGAACCCTCAAAGCTTTACTACAAAATCTGTTATTACTTTGGAGTCTTTCAAGCCAGCTGTAGAACTATTCCCACCTTGTATCACCTGTATTACTATTCTTGATTAGCAATTTTATGTCTTCTTATTTCTCTGTAATCAAGGTAGCTTATCAGTTTAGACCATAATCTCTTTTCTCACATTAACATACTACAACTGAATTACAAATGGGGCAGTCCTCAAAACAGACTATAAAAGCTGCCTCAGGAACAAAATGTGATGCTCACATCAGCTCCCCTATCCAATACTGAAGCTCCCCTATCCATACAGCTCCCCTATCTCACCAATACTGAAACCAATCAGTGCAGGATTCACCTCACTTCATTTTCAGTTAGCCAATTAACCATCAAGCTTAATTTAAATCTTGACAATGCTGGCAGTCAACAAAAAAGGGCACATCTGCACAGGACAGTTTTACCAGAAAAATAATGATCTAGACATGCCTAATATTTTTCATGTTTAGATTTCTAAAACTAATCAAGGTTAATCTCCTCAAAAGCTAAACAGATGGTGTATTCCTTACGCTTTGTTCTACAAACACTAGATTTTATGGATGCTGCAGGTTCACTGAAAATTTGGTTTTGGGCATAAGACAGCTGGAAACAAATCTGTTTTAACAAACTTTGGCTCACAAAGAGCTAAACATACTCATTTACAGATATTCAGGTATATGAGTAAAAAAACTGATCTTTAAACCCTCATCTTGTCTTATATTTCACCTTGTGATATGCTGCACTTTTGATTTCAGGAGTTTCCTATCAGATTTGCTGCTTGTCCTTGCTGTTCTCTCACTCAGCCCAGCACTTGGTTTAGAACTGGGAAGCTTTAAACATGTAGCAGCAAAAATAATGTAAGGATATATACTAGAAGATGAACCAATGGGAAAATACTGAGGGAGAAGAATTTCAAGTATTTGCAGAAGGAAATTCTAAACCACTGGAACAATAGCATTAAAGCTCAATTAATGGGGAATTAGGAGCATAGTAACTGTGGCAGTAGCCAAAAGGCAGGGATCTTGCAGCTGCTCCTAAACCCAAGTAGCTTTTCTTCCTAAGGAATGTACCTGCCAGAATACAAGCACAGCACTACAGATGTATTTCCTTCTGCAATTTTGTACTGTTATGAACCCCAGCTCAGGCATATGAGAAAATCTGCTCTTCCTGCTGCTGGCATGGAAATGCAAACATTGTTCCCACAGTTGTATAGTCTGATAGAAATGCACAGAAAAACCATAAAAATCAGCCACATATTTTTGCAGATCTAGAAATATAAGAGAGTTATTGGCAATTAACCAAGTAAACAGCACTAACCAGAACAGCACTAACAAAGGGGGGAAAAAAAGTATAGAATTTTTAAAGACATTACAAATCAAAAGTGGAAGCTATGGTAATATAACACTGTTTCACAAACTGCCTGAGTTTCTCCAAGTGCAGTATATTCAGGGCCAAAAAAAAGCAGTACCGTTTGGGGAAAGATGCTTTTGATCACCTGCAGTGTATTATAATTAATGGTAGCTGGATGCTGATGCTCAATATGAAGCTGGGGGACCATTTACAAAGTAACAGTGTGTGAAAAGAACAATGTGTGTGCTCTAAGGCAATCTAAAACTACTGGAAGAAAGGTATTTAAGTATGGGCAAATACTAAAATACTAAAACTTTAAGTTCCTTGAGTTCAAGTAACCTTTTTTGAAGCCTTTACTGGATGAGCACCTGGTTATGGAAAGGCTGAGCTAAATTTTATATTTTGCAGGAGATACAGTATTTCCTTCCCATCATCTTTTATTGGTAATTCTTGATCTTCACATTTCTCCAATGTAAAGCAAAAATAGAAGTCTGAAAAACTAGTCCTCTTCCATTCTGTTAGTGTAGTGAAAAAACATCTGAAGGGCAAAACAGACAGCTATGCTAATAATAAGACCCCTTTTTGTACTCTAGGCACAACAAGTGAGATATTTTTACTTATTTACATAATGTACTCTATCAGTGAAATATATTAAAAAGCACTTTGTGGCATGCTCTACTTTTTACTCTGAACATAACTCTTAGGTTAATTGTTTAGAGATCACTTCCATGGCATTTTTTACAACATTTTGTTAGATGGGTATTTTCTGTTCTTCCTCATTAAATTAGATAATTCCCCCAAGTTAAGAAAGGCTGCTGTTCTGCTGTTAAAATAATTATTTGCTGTTAAAGCAATTATTTTAATAGCAAAGAACAGACACTTAATTTGACAGACCTTTTTTTCTTTCGTGTCATGAAAAAAAAGCCTTTTTGTTCCACCACAAAGCTCACTGAGGGGCACCAAGGTGGTTATCATACAATGCAACTTTAAGAGTTTCTGAAAGGGCTAAAAAAACACAAGCTTTAATTATATTTTCTTTCTGTAGCATTGGGGATGCAGGCATAAAGCCTCATTCCCACAACCTGCAGGTCACGGAAAAATCTAAAAATACGTGCCTACATATGAACCTCTTCAGCATCAAGAAAAGGATAGATACTATCTGACTTTTTAAACTTAGCCTTTAGACAGGGGAGAAAGACAAAATAACCCAACATCTGGATGGTATATTTCATGACATACATGTACTTTCGCATAGTTCTGCCTAAATTTCTGCTGTTAAAGGAATAAGCTCAAAATCACATTTTTTTTAAAGTTAAAACTACTTCTTTTGCAATTCAGTTGAAGAACCATTTTTAGCATCATTGCTTAGAAGAAAAGCCTGTTACCTCAGTACTAAAATAAGTAGCATATCAGTGAATCTTAACAAAAAGTCATGGCAGTTTGTTTATTACAGGAAATGTTCCTTATGGAAAAAATAACTCCAAAATAAACTACTATTGTAGTTTACTATAGTTATTTATAACTCCTTGAAATTCTTCTCCCTCAGTCTCATTACAGTTCAATATTATTGGTTCTGACTCACGGACAACTACTTAGTTTGTTCTGTACTTGATCATATTTGGTTTGACACCAACATTTTGACCGAGGCATCTTCCATTTGCAGATATAAACTTCACCCATAAGTAATCTTCCAGACCTTTTTAAAGAAATTTTCAAGTCAGACATATAGATTCGAGACCACTTCCTTGGTTCTGACAACATTTTTGAAGTATAAAAGCAGATCAGTCATCATATTGATTATTTCTCTTAAAATAAAACTGGACTTGTGCTGGTCAAAAACATTTAAGAATGCAGACATCTGGAAACTTTAAAAAAAATAATTTGAAAAATCTGCCAGATTAGAAAACAAGTTCATTACCACAGGAGGAATTTAATGCTTACTGATTGCCTAAGCTAACCTCAAGCAATGCTTCTAAATTCAAGTTTTCGCTGCAATCTATGCTTTAACCTAGCAGAATTTTATTGTCCACATATATCCACATATGTATTTCTGGAACTGAAGTGTCTATAAGACAACAATATTAATCTTACATACACAGAGACATCAATTATATATGACAATGTAGATTATATTGATTGAAAAGGCAGTATCAAGCATTACATTTTTTTGTTTGTGACCTATATTATGATGCAGAACAGCGTGTACGATTTAATTCCTGCCTTATTACTATGAGTGTGTATTTTTAATTAAAAGACCCAAAACAGATTCTGTGTGCAAGAACCCTGAAACACTACCTGTGAATCTGATTCTCACTGATTGAAATAACAATTTTTTTCCCACAATATGGATTTTTAAACACATTGCACTATTATGTTTATTAGCATAACTAGAAGGGACAGGGAGAATGAAAGGCACACAACAGCAGAATTAAGGGCTGCTGCTGTTCAGTAAATAAACTGTCAGGTCAAATGCATGAGCCTGGACAGTGAAGAACCAGACTCCTGAACCTCTCCTGGATAATGGGAAGAGGAAAATTAAAATGGGAGAGGGGAATGAATTCTATGATACATGATCTATACTCAGGGAAACCAAGACACCACAGGTGAAGAACTGAGCTATAGGAGTGGCTGGTCTTAAAAACTTTTCCAACAAAACGTGCATCAGAGGGTTTATAGTTTTACTACTGGCTTATTCAGGATGACCATGGTATGTCAGTAGTATTTACAGTATCCTATCACTAATGTCTGTGTTAGCATGTAGTTTTTAGCCTATCAAAAGCAGAGATTAACCTTTAAGGCACTACCAGGTACTACTGTTTTCAAATTTCTAGGTAAGTTGATGGACAGCAAGATCTGTGGGTTTGCCCTATGACCCATGTCTCCCATTTCTACCTCCTTTCTTAAAGCATCATAGGAAATACATATTGATATTTTGCACAAGGCTTAGCTGAAAGAGTGGTGGATTTGACAAACTCTTTCTCTGAACCACTTCAAATGAGGAGATACAGCAGCTTTCCCTGCCTCCCCCATAAAGCTTAGGGCAGAGCAGCTCTGGACATATTCCCTTCTGATTACAAGAATAATAAAAATAATTAAAAGACATTAAAAAAAACAACACAAGATTCCACAGGTCAAGATCCTGCCTCTATATGTTTATCAACTCTGAAACCTTCAAATGACATGTAATTGCTAGTTAGTAGCTTCTAGATTTTCATATTCATTTAGAACAGTCACCCCATTGCTTGCCCTTTATACCTTTCTGATTCAGAAAATTACCTTCGATGAAATCAAACATTTCAGAAACAGATGCTGTACTATAAACTTGGGACAAGTAGTGTCTGGATGGTTGCAGGCACACAGGAGCACCAAGTCATTTGTTTTTACCATCTGTTCTATTTCCCAAAGCAATAACTTGTATCTTTTCATCTTGATTAGGTGGTCTACTCTAGAGCAAACTCTAAATTTAAAATACGCTTGGATTTTCCCCTGCCAAGTTTTTTTTTTAAAGTCTCATTTGAACTTGTACTCTCTAACAGAATATACAATCATCTTTTTAGAAAATACTTACAGTCTTTTTTATGTCTGCATATCATATGTGAAAGGTAACCCATTCTGACACTATAATCAACACATCTATCCTACTGCTTAAGATATTTTACAAGGTAAATATGATTTAACAGAATTCATTCTATGTGACTTACTCTAGCAGGTTTTCAAAAACCTTTTGAAACGAAACTTTCGTCTCCTCTGCTTGACACTTATTCGAACTTTTACTCCTGGACAGTCAAGATACAGATACATATTCTTTCATTTCTGGTAGAATTTCACTACTTGATTGCCCCTCCCCTCTGCTTCCATTTTGAAATGTATTCTTCTACACTTCTCCCAGAGCTCTGGTTTTAATTGTATAAAAGTAACCATTCACCCAGTTGATTGAATTCAATTCTCAGACACACATGCATTTGTCAGAGGCATCTTCTTCTAATTATCCTCACTCCCCCCTTCAATTTTCTAATGTAAAACTGACTGATTTCATCTTTTCCCAAGAATTAAGAAGACCTTTTTATGTGAGTCCTTGGGTTTCTTCCCACTCCAGAGAATGACAATGGCTCATTTACAAACACATTCTAGCTACCAAAATGCAAATAGCTTCTACTGCTTTATCTTTAAATTAGCACTTGGGGGTCAGAACTGAAGGTGCACCAGTTTTTAAGCACTTCATAGTAGCCTAAGTGGACTACAAATAATCTCAACATCTTCCCCACTTAGAACAAATTTATTGTTGGCATGGGTATTTTTTTTCCTTTTCCTCCTAAGCACCAGCTCCCCATGTTATTTTCATATTATGTACCTTATCAAGTCTTATCATTTAAGTCTGGAAACACAAATGACAATTTGTTATGGCTCAAACTTTTTAATATGCATTAAGGAGCTTAATTTACAAGCATTTGTATTTCTCTAATGCTAACGAAATTAATACTTTTAGTTCTGGCACATCCTTTCAGCTTCATTTATCTATTTGCCCATGTACTTCTGTGACTGTAGTTCAGTGATGTTTCAGACTTGAAAAGGCAAGAGTCCTCAATGATAGAAACACAGGGATAGGTATCATCCTTGCTATATTTTGCAGAGGAACTAAAGCATTCTGACACTACAGGTCTTTTGACAGATACACAGCTAAAGATTAAAGAATAAAACAACTTTTATCTCCCTCTGTTCTGTTCCATTCAGTAAATTAAATTCTATAACAATAAAATGCCCTTTAGATAAATAACAATTATGATAGTTGGACATATAAAAATGATGCAAGTAATGCTTACCATGATATGATGCAATCCATAGTACATCAAAATGTCTGCTAAGGTAAAAATGTTTCCTGCAAGGTAAACTTTATCTTCAAGGTGCATGTTAAGATCCTAAAAAGGAAAAAGTCATTACACTGCTGTAGTATTTACTTTGTGAAATGATATATTAAGGCAGCTGTTAAAAAGAATAGAAATTTCATCTGGAGACCATGCATATAAAATAAACGTCAGTTTTAAGTTATCCTAACTCAGCAAACAAAACAAATAATAAAAGAAAAAAATTCTAGAAAGTAAGTGATAAGATAATAAAATAAAATATCAATCTTTGACAGTGAGAATTAGGTAAAATTTAAATGCTGGTCTCTAAACAAAGTAGTTTATACATAGCAAAATTTTTTAAAATACAAATGCAATTTATTTTAAGCTGACTCCACTGAAATACTTTCAAGTCTGACTTTTCTTGGCTTTAAATTACTGCAATTCAAAAATCAGGAGAATTGTGTATTTATTATGAGTGCAAATTCAAATGTTTAACATTTGATTAATAGAAAATGCAGTCCTATGACAAAAGGACAGCATACTATTCTCCCAGCAGCAGCAATGCCTGTCCTCCAGGACTCCATGCAGCTGGTCAGCAAGGTTCTGGAACACCAAATGTCTAAGAACCAGGGAAGCACACAGGAATAGTGGGGTGGGAGACAAGTTGTTTCAAGCTTGATGCTGGTAACTTCATACGTATCAACTGCTATCACTTGACACCAGCTTTTATTAATGTTGAAATTACTGCTAGCAATTCTTTGTGACTGATATTGTCAATTCAGCTGCTGTCTAAGTCTCTAAGAAGAGAGAATTTCAGCATTTTAAGACCATCTCTCAGGTATTCCAGATCAGAGTCTATCAGGGTGAGTAGTAGGTTTCTGTTCAGGTTCAGTAAATAATTATTTAAAATGCCTATTAACAGAAAGACTCATTTTCATGGCTTTTTGAATGCAGCCATTCTCTACCAAAAACCAAGAGGCTGACAGGCTCACTGTTGCTCAAGTTTATCATTCTGAGGACACAGGCAGCACACAGCAGCTCTACCTCTTTTACCTGTCCTTCCTCTTCTCCAAATCTTACCTACTTGTCATCCGATTTATACACCTTTTGCCCCCCCACCCTTTTCTCTAAAGAACTGTAACAATAAAATGATCTACTTTAACCTGGATCCCTGCATAAGCCAGCTTTAGTTTTACAATATTATTTTCAGACATCTACAAAAACAGTTTCCCAGCTTTCCCTTGGATTTGGAAACTCCCCTCATGTGAAGAAAAAAAAAAGAAGCACACAACATCTGCTTAAGCCACTCCCTCTCCCTGCCCTAGAAACAGAGGTAAGCAGCTTAAACACAACTAACATTTTCAAAAATTTTAATTTTTCAGTCGCAATTACAGCAAATTCCATTTTCAGACATTTTATTGAAAAAACAAATCTTCGGCAAGGAGAAAGGGGTTAATATTTAGTGAACAATTAAAAAAATATATTTGGCCTTTAGCATGTTTTTGCGGTTACATAATTTTACTGATAGAGGGATTTCCTACAATGCATTTATAGAAAATAAACCAAGAGCAAAACACAAAACTAGAATGTTGAGACTTTAAGACATCTAACCTTGCATTTGCTTTTGACAAGTTCGACTCCATTTAAGCCACCTTACTATTCTTTGATAACCTCTTCACGACAGGACTCCTGTACTTCTGTAATATTTGAACATCCCCATGTCTGCTTTGATTTCTTTTATTAGAGCAAATCAGGGAAACATATTAACCCCTGCATAGTTAAAATTCTGTAAGGTCGACTGCCCCTGGCTATGTAGCTTCTTTTCTTTAGACTGGTTTACTGCTTTGTTCATGTTAGTGGGTGCTCAAATTACCTCAAACATGTAACTACAGTCCTGTGGCATTTCCTACAATGCAATACAAAGGAAAATCCAGTGTTAAGAAGAAAAAACTTGCAGGAAGGAAAAAAATCCCCAAACTAAAGATCTGCTTTACTAGGAAAAAAACCCAAAAAACACAAACTTGTCTGTTTTGAAACAAATTCTCTGACCAGCATTTTTCATTTCAATTAACCAGAAATTCCACATGCATTATAATGAAAACTAACACAGATGAAATTATATCTTCTCCTCCTCCTCCCTCCATTCTTATTAGCTTAGGCTATGGAATCAGGATTTCGTAAAGGAAATAGCTCATTATCTTTGAAGGTATCATAACCACAGTTATATACCTGCTGAAAATTTTGGATTTCTGCATCAAAGAAATTACAGCATGCTAATTCTGAGTTTTATATTGCATATGTACACTCAAAATAGTCATCAATAAAAAAATCCTAAAACTTTAAAGGCAAGATAAGCCATTATAGCGTGAACAATTATTTATTCTGGTTAATCAAATTTTATGAAGTCAGTTAACTGAGCAAATTAAATTTGACAAAAATGGTTTAGTCTTGTATAAATTAGCATTAGTTTACAATTCTGTTTTTGAACATGTACTTGTCTCCCCTAAAATATAGACAGATATTTTCATTTCATTCTGCAAGTCACACTAATTCAGAAACACCGTATTTTTTTCATGAGCATTAGGCACATTTAGTTAATCTTGCTGCATGGGTTGTGCTTCCCATGGATGATTATATTACTGGCTAATAGCCAGATGTGTTAAAATTCCTGAAAGTCAACTTTGCTTAAGTGACCACTGTATTAAAGTGAAATAAGTGTTCCAGTCCTGGAGAGATTAATGAAAATATGAACACAAAAATCTATACAACTTCTATCACATGCAGGAAATTCAGGTCTGCTGGCTGCCATCTGAATAATTTGTCTTTCATGTACTGAACGCCACTACTTAAGTGAATTGCATATATACAAACCCAGGATTAGAAGACTAAAATAGTCCTGGAAGTTGCTTGTAACTATATAAACTTACTGTTGCATTCCCTCAGGAAACTCTCAAATTTCAGACAGATAGTTAAGGCATAGCTGCATTACAATGCATTAACATACACTGAACAACTGCAGCAATTCAAACACCATTTTGAGGGGGAGAAAAGCAACAGAAAGAGTTGTTGCATTATTTATGGACTAACTGATGTATTTCCATTTGCTTGTTCTATGGGAAAAAAAATCCAATTTGCAGCCTGTATCTAGCAACAGCTCAATGCATCCCATCCAGAGCACACTTCTGAGCACCCCCAGCATTGCTTACTGCCTGTTAAATATGCAATCCAATGGCCCCTAATCCATTTAATCTGCTCAAGCTGCTGAAACCCCGCTAGTCACTGCCAGTTGTGACAGCAGCTTGGATAAGGAACAGTTGCCTCTTAGGACAACTCAGGAGCTTCCAATGGACCTAACCACACTCTGATTTTGTTCTGGATATTTTGCCCACAACACCCTGCTGGTGTACGTGCTTCTTGTACACACAGGCATCCTGTCCTTTCAGTCAGCAAGATTCCCGAGGTCATTTATGCCCTAAATGCTTTTATGTCTCTCACACCATGCAAAGACAAAAAGCTGAGCACTCCCAAATGTTTCAGGAAAGCCCCTGACAATGCAGAACCCAAGAAAGGGTTTCTGCAGCCACATCCAAGAAAAGCAGAACTACACTTTTGATACATAGACATATTTTTAATTCTCATGCAAGACTCTTCTCTCTAACTGGCAAACTATGAGCTAAACCTGATCTGGAAAAATATTATATTACTGAGTTTCCTGTGAAAGAAGAAAAATAATCAACAAATGTTGCTGCAATAATAAAAATCCAATCTTTAAACCTGTAAGTGTGCAAAAAAACAGTGTACAGAGCTGTGGATTAATGGCATGAATAGAGCATGGATTAACCTGCTTTTGCACTGGTGGAAACAGTAATTTTTCAAGCAAGTACATTAAACAGAAATTACAGCTCTCTTATTCAGATTTCTATTTGGATTTCATTATTACAGCCAGGCAGCACAGGAGACTGGGGTAAAGCTAATTGAAATCACGGAACATTGTTCTGTATGAGACACTGGAAGTAGTACACAAAGACTCTTAGTTATTATCCTTCACAGAGCAGAGGTTTCTACATTTATGTGAATGCTTTTATATGAATTTAACAAGCTACCAGTTATTTGTCAGAGGTTTCTGAAGATGGAGTATGAGGGGGGAAGAATCCTCAGGTATAAAATACCTAAAATTGATAAAGCAGAGACATTAAAATCTTCTGAACAGAATTCACTAACACCTAAGTAGACATCTGATGGCACAGAGAAACAGATAAAACACTAGTTATCCTGCATGACAACTCAGAAATGTTCAGATTATTTTTTCCTATGCAGCTTAATTTACCACTTACTAAACATCAAAGAAACAAAAGATTATACTCTTCACCCTGTGGAAAAGAAAGTTAATATAATGCACTGTGTATTATGCTATCACTGCTATTGACATTCATCATTCCTACTGATCTGCTGAGGAACAGATTTGGAGCAAAAGTACTGCTCCCAGTTATTTCCCAACAGAAATAACAGAAGCACAAATCAAAATTAGACAAAACTCAACAAGCCCTTTATTGGTCCATTCTGAACACTGTGGCATTTGCTCTGGATGAATATAAAAACCCTGGTTGAGATGGTCTGTTTCACCATAATTTTCCTGCCAAGTAACAGCTTTAGGCAACACATTAGTAAGAACAATTTAACAACCTATTTTCGCAAAGCAAACAGAAAATCCTTCCCGTTCAAATTGACAAACATGAAACCAGTTATTTACTGACATTTTGTAGAACCACATCAGTTAAGGGTTAAATAGAGGCAGCCTAAAGTTTATAGCAGAAGTTACTGAACTGTTTTTGGCGCAGCTTATTATAAATTGTGGCTCTAGGCTGCAACCGTCCCAAGACTGCCATTGTGTATTCCAGACACGTTGTAAAACTACAGCCTCAGACTTCCCTCCCTATTTTAGGTCTTCTTTTTTTTCCACCCGTACTCCCTTTTGGCACAGTATACTTTAATGGTAGGCTGCCACTTTTCTGATTAATCATGGTGGCAAGAGAACAAATTACCAAAAAAAAAGCTCTTAATTGCTATACTGTGAAATTATTAGTGCTGAAACAATTCCACAGCAGACTTGTGTTAAAATAAATTCTGATTACTCAACACTTGCTTAAAAAAATCCACAGAAAAACTTGTAAAGCACTTAAAGGGAGAGATTCTCTCTAAAGTAACACTGATTGTTTCTCAGTAAGGAAATTTTGCTTTGCTTGGAAACACTTGATATATCTACATATTTGTATTCAGCATATTGTCTTTTTTACACAATCAGTGTCACTAAGGCCAAAGATGGAAAGAGATCCCAGCTCCAGCAGGAAACTGCCATATCTCTGCATCTGGTTTTAATGCTTCAATGCAGTTCTGCAAATACTCTTGCATGTGTTGACACTGCAAATATCGTCCCTAAAACGATCCTGAGCAGATAAATTTTGTTATAACAAGACAGAAAATTTGCTTTTGGTTTTTATAAAAGGCAAGAGAGACAAACGGAAATTAGTTATTTATTCTCATATGGTTTTCTCACAGTTTGGGAGAACATATAGCATCACAAGTTTCAAGTTTGTTCAAAGAATGACTGAAACTCTGTGACACTTGTCATAAAAGTTTAGACAACAGGGACCTCCATGAGCCACCTCGTCATACCACAGCTAAACCTGAAGTTAAACCCTGATTAGTCAGTGCCTCCTTCAATGAAGTTCTAAAAATCCTACAGGGTAGACAGTTTTCATGCTGTATCTGTAAAGTAACCATGAATGTGAAGGTTTTGATAGCATTTGCACATAGAAAGTAAGAGCAGGTATGTTACAAAAAGAGAAGCAATGTAAACAAACTCACGATTAACCAATGGAAGATATTCCCCAGATACAATGAAACCAAGATAACTCAGATTATATGGGGCTCAAGTGAGAGAAATGGTTTGTCAGGGTTTTCACCAAGTTGGTAGGTAATGCAGGCAGACCAGCCTCAAGATCAAGAGGGCTATCAGCTCAAAGAGTAACAAAGAGTTATTTTGTATCACTTTAAGATGCATTTTCCTTTATTTTAAGTTAAAATGTTAATACTTCTTCAGTTTATCTTCGGTTTCTGCACACCTTGCCAGAGCCAGAAGTTATTAGGACTCTGCCAGCTTCAAGTAGAGTCAACCTTGCAGCTCACAAATTTCTAAACTCTGACTCACTGGCAGCACTGACCAATGTAACTCTCAATCTAAAGCAAACTTTTAAAACTAGAAAAAAATCAATCAAATTTTACCGCCCTTTTATACAAATTTTGAAAACAGTGCTTAACACCGTAAAGCAAAATTTGTCTTCAAGTTGTTCCCACAAGATTGCAAAAATACTTATTACCAGTTGCAAGGAGTAAGGAAAATAGAGTAAGTTTTGCTATCTGCTCCTTGTCACCTGGCTGCTCAAACAACAAGGGGGACTCTCAAGATTTTCTTTTCTGCTTCCACGTGTTTAAGAGGAAGTAAGCTTCAGCCTACAATAACAGTTTAATAACAGCAGACAAAGGACTCCACACAAAGTAGCTCAGTGTTAAGGACAGTTTTGTAGTGGTTCCTTTCTGATTTCAGTTTTCACACACAATTCTGTCTAGTACCTCCTTTTAGCATCAATACCAATTACCACAGCATCAAGTACGGCTTGTATCCCATAATTGCCACATCATTAAGAATAGCTCTTAAAGCAATCAGAGAAGTGTTATCCTGGAATACAACACCAACTTGCTTATAACCAAGGGTTTATGAAGATAGTAAGAAACTGGTGCCTCACACAGGCAGCTGAACAGTCTCTAAACTGTGTGGAACACCGTTCACCATTTAGAGCCATTGAACACTGCAAGAACTGTGCTTCATATATGTTACAGTTTTAGCTGTTTTCCTGTTTCGGGTTGCTGGGTTATTTTTGTCAATAAAAGTGAAAAGCAGCAAGAGGAATAAAAGCCAGTACTTACTGATACTGTCAAGCCCTTAGCTTAAATTTTAGCTGTAAAATTTTATTAATTGGGTGCTCATACACACATTAGCACTGTAATCTTTAAGGTCTAGTTGCTCCAAAATTCAGTGGCAAGGTAATTAGGCACTCCTCACCTTCAGAATTGTTCTGGTATCCTCCTTGCTGGAGCCTCCATTGACCCGGGTCACTCTGTATTCCAGCCACTGCTGCACCACAGCCTTCTCCTCGGCAGTGCTTCCCAGCAGTTGGTCCTTCCTGGCCTGCCTGACCAGGTGGGCAGCGATGGTCATCAATCCCCTCAGCCCAGGGCCATTGTTGGTTTGCAGAACAGGAACCTGGAAGTGGAAACACAAGTGGAGGACTAAACAAATAATTGAAGAAAGGAATCTTTATATGAATTGCTATTGGTTTGTTTTTTTTTTAATGCTTCCTCAGAACTTAGAAACATTCCTGGTAAAGGCAATGCCATCAAAACCAAGTCTGTGCTGTCCACTTTTTCCTCTTTGGGGTGTTTTATTTTCAATTCTTACAGAAGAACATGAACAAACCAGGACACCCTTGGCTCCAATTAAGCAAATTCTGCCAATATTAGGCAGAAATCGCATTGTGTGCTCTAACACTGTCAGAAATCTTATTAACTGACTTCTAACTAATTTCCAAATTCAGGACTCTGACTTCAGACTGTGAAGTCAGTAGCATCCAACTTCTCTCTGAGCAGGCAGGCTGCAGTAACCACACGTCCTGAAAAGCTTATTCCTACACACTGCACCATTCCAAAAGGCCCTGAACAGCAGCCAGGAGCTCACTGGTACCAGCAGGAGAGCACAGCACACCTCCAGCTCTAGCCATGATGTCTCTGTGAGTGACAGCAGCATGTGTTCAACTGTGGGATAGGAAACTGGACCGCCACCTCACTTCAGAAATGAAGTGAGGGAACTGGAACCCACTGCAATGGGCTGAAGCCCATTCAGGCATTTATGACATAAAATGAAAGAAACTGATTAAAATGCAACACTCTTTCTTTTAAAGTATTTGACCACACAGAGGAGTCTGTTTATGTCCAGATTTATTTAATCTAAGCTGAAAGCATAACATTATTTTTGTACTTGTATCAAGAGTCTTCCACTACTATTAAGTTTTTTTTTCCACTGAGCATCCAGCCAGAAAAACTACACACAGACCTAGTTACTTGAATTTTTCAGCATTATGCTTTATGGTAATAGCACTAAAATACCAGCTGGGCTGGAAAATAATTAAGGCAGTTTTTGCAACTGAAGAACACACAGAGATGTTCAAGACCCCAATCATAAACAGTCAATTAAAAAAATACAAAACAAGACAACTGCAGAGTTTCATTTGATCCTCCAGGAGGGAGGATCAAACAAAGGGCTCATAAATTTGTGACACTCCCAGCTCTAAATTGCATTTTTCATGCCTCGGCTGCCTCTTAAACAATGGAAGCTAATGTTTCCATACAAACTTTGAAACATGAGGACATCTAGAACTATAGAATCATGAAAGTTGGAAAGTACCTTTAAGATCATACAGAAAAGCATCCACCCAGCACTGCAACCCTAAATCACTGAATCACCACTCAGTGCCACATCCACACAGCTCTTAAACATGTCCAGAAATGGATACTCCACCACCTCCCTGGGCAACGTATTCCAATGCCTGATCACCACAAGAGGGAAAAACATTTTCTAATATCTAATCTGAATCTCCCCTGTCTCAGTTTAGGCCATTTCCTCTGGCCCTCTCAATGCAGGCACAAGAGACAAATCAACTCCCACCCCACTACAACCTCGTGTCAGGTAGGAGTACTCTAAAGAATAAGATATTTAAGAGCAACACGTCCTCAGTACAGATATCTTCCTATTATTAAAATACCACCTTTTTCTTCCCACGTCATTCAATCAAGATAGCACAGGCATAGGGAAAGGAAAGTGCTGAAAGAAAAAGTATAAATCAAGCCGAAATCTCTTCCATGACACATGATGATCCTTCCAACAAACAGAGGGAAGGAGTTTCCAGAACCTACAGGCTCGCAGGCAGCGAGGCCCTACAACATCCACAACACAACATATGGTGAGGGAAGGACTGGAGGGAGCACAGGTGAGACCCCACTCAAAGAGACGTCGGCTGGACTGGTATCTGGGGGGCCGCAGCCACGTTCACATCGGTGTCTGAGGGGAATTGCCAGGGGGGCAGGAAGGGAAGCTCGGAGGGAAGCAGCCATTGGGGAAAGGAGACCAGATGACGCCCACCCTCCCACGCGCGTCGCCACCGCCACCCGCTCCAGGCCCCTCCTCGCTCCCTTCACCTTCCGCTCCCCCTGGACGCCGTACTTGTTCCCGCCCGGCAGCCCCAGCAGCCGCTCCAGCAGCTCCAGCTCCTCCGCGCCCCGCACCGCTGCCGCCATCTTGCGCGGCGGGACACGCGGGACAGGGAAGGAGGGCGGCAACAACCGCTCGCCCCATTGGCGGACAGCGCCACGGCGCCGCCGGAGGAAGCGCCACTGCCATTGGCCCGAAAGGGCCGGCCAGCCAATGAGAAGCCAAGAGAAGCTTCGCGTTCAGCCTTTCTGAGGGGGAGGGAGGGACAGCAGGGTCACGGATAGCGCATGCGCAGTCGTGCCTGCACGTCCCCGGCCGCACGGTGGGCCGGGCGCGCGCGCTCCAAACCGCGCCTCCGGGGCGGGGCCTTGCGGGGGGTGGGGCAGCCGTGAGGGGCGGAGTGGGGGGAGCCGCCCCTTTGCCCATGCCCGGCGGGGCGGAGGCGGCGCGGGAAGTGTCCGGGGAGGTGTCCCGGCGCTGGGGTTTCACTGGATCAGTTTGGTCGGAAAAGACCTCCGCGATCATGGAGTCCCATCTATGACCCAGCACCACTGTGTCAGTTGGACCATGGCACTGACTGCCACGTCCAGTCTGTCCTTCAACACCTCCAGAGATGGTGACTCCACCACCCCCCCCGGGCAGCCCATTCCAATGCCAGTTCCACCTTTTCTGTGGAAAAATCCCTCCTGATGTCCATCCTGAACATCCCCTGGCGCAGCTTTAGGCCATTTCCTCTTACTCTGTTGCTGGTTGCCTGGGAGAAGAGTACAGCTACAGCCTCCTTTCAGGCAGCTGTAGAGAGTGATAAGGTCCCCCGTGAGCCTCCCTCTTGTCCAGGCTCAACATCCCCAGCTCCCTCAGCTGCTCCCTGTAGGACCTGTGCTCCAGACCTTCCCCAGCTTTGCTGCCCTTCTCTGGACAGTTCCAGCTCTGTCTCCGTGTCCCCACACCCCCGGTGTCCCGGCCTGCTGGCCCCTTGCTGTTCAGTTCCATGGATGGCTCAGTGCTACACAAGGGGCTGCCCTGATGTGTCCCTGGGGGATGCCCTCCACACAGACCATCCCTCCCTTCTCCTCGGCTTCTCAAGAACCATTCTCAGGCACCACTTCTATCCATCCATTGGCCTGTCCTGTCTTCCGCCATTTGGCAAATATTGAACTCATTGTCCAAGTGCAGCCAAATTTAGTAGGGGAGCTGACGTTTTGTGCATAGCTACATCAATAGGGATCTTGTGAAAAGATCAGCCAGAACCAAGGTGCTACCCAAGGGCATCAAAGGAGGAGGAGGAGAGATAAAAATAGGGTTAAGAAAATCATCCTAATCCCCACTGTTAATAGAAGTAGTGGAGTTAAGAGATAAACCTCACAAAATCTCAGCTGGCCATGAAATAACCTTATTTAACTGCATTTTAGTGTATTTGAGATTTGATGAAGACATGATTTAGTCACCTTTCTAATGCAAGATACTCTGCTGCAGATGTCATACTTTTACATCTGATCATAAATGTTACAAATTAAAAGAGTTTTAGACTTCCAGGTTTATTTGTGCAGAGTATCAAAGTGCAATTCTTGATAGAAGACCATTAAACACCAAATTAACATTTTCTTTTTACTAGAAAGAATGAGCTAGTCTTGTCCTACTACTGACATGTTCATAATACAGACTCAGGGCTATCACTGTGTTAGTCATCTCAGATAAGATGATACTGACAAATGTCCTGTTTCTCCAGTGAAACACTTTATCTTGATACAAGGTGACATTTAGATTTGTACCTTCTGTTATAGAAAAAGTCTGAAAGTGGACACTGAGCCTCTTGCTGGGAAGCAAATCTGAAATTATGAGTGGATTTTTAAGGTCTATAGGATCTTTTATATTAACATCTGCACAGCACTTAATTAAAAAAAAAAAACCAAAACTTGAAAATGGCCTTGCTCTTTGCAGAGCTTTTTAAAATTAATCACCTCCTTTCTTTAAGCAATATTTTGAAATTATATTGTTCCTGTAGTGTTCTAGTAGTGTTCCAGCTCTGTGATATCAATGAATGGTCTAAAATTGTACAGAAGGCTTCCTTTTCAGTAGAAAAATTGAAAGAAATGCTTTCCTACCTTTTTGAAAGCTAGTTGATAGTTTCATTATTAAGCAATTTTACTTTTGTTAATGAACCATCTATCAGTAAATATATGCCTACACTTACAGGTTATTTTATATATTTATAATTTTTAGATGTTTTGGAACCTAGAAGATGTGATTCACCAGTGTAAAATTTAGTATTGATGTGTTGAAGTATCTATCAGCTAAAATAAAAAGGTCACAATTTCAGTCAGATGAAACCTGGGGGTTGTTGGGTGGTTGCTTGCTTTGTTTTTTGGTTTTTTTTTTTTTTTTTTTGTTATGACTTTCTACCCTCAAACCTCAAAGTTTTAAAGACCTTGGAAAAAGAGACTTTATAAATTAGATGGAGGAGATAGGAGATTAACTGCTCACGGTTGTGTAGTAGTTTTCCCTTGATAGCAGTGTTTAGCCAAGTCTCTCTTTTCCTGGGCACAGTTCTCCCTTCATTCCATTAGGTGGAGCTTTGTGATTAAGGCTTCAGAAGAAGCTTGCATCTGAGTGCAAAATAATTCACCACGAAATGGCTGGGGGAGGAGGTGAACGAAGCCTTCTTTGCTTAGAGGTATCGTTGTCCTGTACGCAAGCTCGAGACACAAAAATCTGAATCAAGACCCTCACATACAGGGAAAATAAATTGAAAAATCGATTCTTTCAAACAGGGCCCTGCTCTAATCTGCTGTTGTCATAGTCAAGTTCCGAGTCTAAAATACCTTAGGTTATAAATTAAATGTCAAATATAATTAATTTGCCACTTGAAACATGAAGTGGATGACTGTCCTTTGGAGAAAGCCTGACAGCTTTATGTATGTCACATTGGTATCTGTTAAAACAAGCTTCACATGCCAGACGATCCTTGTGTGAATCATATTGCTGTTAGCTGTACCAGAATTTTGTCGATGGAATAAGTCTCAGAACAGTTTTCTCCTTAATTGTCTGAAGCTTTTGCAAGACAATATAAATCAAGTGTCATCTGCATCATCTGTGCAGAATAGTGGTTTTATCATACATCAAATAAGCAATTTATTTCTTATTCATTACTACAGAAGCTATTGTTGAATATTTACATACAAATCTATATTTTATACAAATGGAGAATCTTTTCTGCCCTGTGCCTTGAACCCACTGCAGTTACAATTTGAATCCAGTTTTCCTTCCATCTTCTTAACTTCAGCAACAGCGGTTGTAGCCCTGCCATCCTCTTCCACAGGGAGGCCAAGGTTATAATTGAGTACCACTCCTTCCTCAGCCACTTCCCCAGGGCATGGAGATCCCATTTGCATGGCCTCCTACCCTTGCCCCAAACCAGAAGCAAAGAGGTCTTTTTCACATTTTGTGTTTTGTGTCCTTACTTTGCACAATGAACTACGCTCACCTTAAGGCTTGTTTATTCACAGGTACACCCCAGGAAGTGGAGGAGGCAGGTTTGCCCAATGGACACTTTTACACAGTTTTTGAGATAAAAATGTCAGTATATCGTGTTATTTCCCACTAACAGGACCAGTAGGACCTTCCTAATCCAAACCTCATAAAAATTTCCCAAACAGGGTACTGCAGCAAGGTTTCACCATTAATTTTAAAATGTGGGTAACAAACTGGCTAAATGTTTGTGGGTGATACCCTTTACACTGCCTGTGTGATCAGGATATTAATTTAGCTTAAGAGGAAAAAAAAACAGACTGAGACCATGCTGCTCAGTGAAATGAGGGGAACTTGTGCAGACAAACGGAAAGATCCAGACTTGTTCCTGGTTCCTGCGGTGGCTGGATAAAGCAAAGATGAAATTGACTTTTTTTTTTCCAAGTGCTCTTGGAAAATCGAACACATGAAAAGAATAGTGCTTGTAGCAGCCGACTCTCCTCTGCTTCACCTTCTTTCTTCCTGCTCAACCCCATGGTCTATAAGAGAAACATGAGCCCTAGGTCTGTGTTAAAATTTAGCCATTCTTGTATGTGTCAGGCAGAAAACAACTCCAAAACAATATTTTAAACCTAAGAGGCACAAAAATTTTTTCTTTTTGTCTCATTTCCACTAGGTTACACTGACAAAAGGACTGCTACTTAGAAGCTTTTCTGCAGGCAGGCACTCAGAGAGGTTACTGTCCCAGCAGCTGGTTTTAGCCTAAGTGCATATTGAAGGAAACAGGGAAGGGACCATTGCTGTGTGATTACTGCTGTGGTAGTGCACCACCAAAAGCAGGGAAAGGGACACTTGTCATACTTCTGAGAATACTGACCTCATGCACATGTATACCTAATTTAGCGAGATGCCTATGTTTATATTCATTTCAGTCAGAGCAATGACAGGATTCATCACTGACCTTTATTAAACTGACTGATTTCTTTTTCACTTCTGTTCCATGGAAGACAATTGCAAGTCATGGTGCTGCCCAGGCACTGCAGTGAGTTAAGATCATCATCTTAGCTGCAAGACAGGGCCAGATTCACAGGCAGAATAGCTGCATTACTGCATGCTGCATGAAAGCTAATCAACCCGGGTAAGAGAAAATCAGCTCCACACCACCATGCCTAAAATGTTCCCAGACCTGACTCACTTGTACATAGCTCGGAGATCCCTGAACTTTGTCTCTTATAGGCATATCTGCATTTGGGTCTCAAAAAGCTTGTAACTCAATTTTGAAGTTAAACAACTTTTGAACATAGGTGACAGTTTGGGTTTGATAATTCCAAAATAACTTTGACTGTTTTCCATGGATTTGGAGACCAATCAACAGAGTGTGTATGTATTCATAAACACATATATTCATCTATAAAAATTGTCTCATTGATATTCCTTTTGAGTATTTTTTAAACAGAAAGTCCAGGAAACTTTATTCTTCAAGAAGGAAAGAGTCAACTCTTAAGGAGTGATTGTTACGAAGTTTATTTCTCTGAGACAGGGAAATATGGACCTACACAGAAAATTTACTGAGAGTTCTGTAGATACATATTTTGCTCTCAGCTTCATCCTTTTAAGTCAAATTTACTATCCTTTATTTCTCAGTTGCCTTCCAAATTCGAAGATATCGTTAAAGAAAAGCAACCATTATTTCTGGATGTATGGAAATTCAGGCTTACAAAAACTGGCACAGAGGAGAACAAACTGGTGTCTGACAAACCAGCCTGAATGCTAAGGTTTGGTTCAGCAGGGGACCACTGTTTCTTTCAGCAGTTGTGTGTATCTGGCAGAAACAGTTCTGCCCCTGACAGCTAAATAGATGAAGCAGATAACAGATTTTAAAAGTGCTTTACCTAGAAAGCTACACCTGGTTTATCATGTGTAAATGTGGTACATTTGGTTGATGAAATATAATCTGCGGCTTCTTTTACAGGTAAGTAAGTGCTGGGTTTAGTCTATTGTGTTTTTGAGAACATGATCATTGTAAGAAGAAGCTGTTTTAGGGGAGTTTGCCCTAATTACATAATGCAGAGTCCTGAGATGAAAAGGTTAAGCTATTTCAGTGTATCCTATCAGTAACGTGCCATGTTTGTCCAGACTAATTCTGTTCTTTGTTCTCCAGCTATGGCTGTGCTGAGCTGGAAATATGTCCTGAACATACACTAGATGGCAGGCGGGTCAGGAGGCTGGAAGCGAGCCTTGCCCATTCATCACACAGTCTCTCTCCTGTCTCCAAAAGATCAATTGGCCTTCCCCAGGCCTCTGCAAAGCACATTTGGCTGGCTGTACTAGATATGAGTATGCAGTCAGCGGACTAGAAGCTGATGTAGCCCTCTGCCCACAGGACGCTAGGCCATGTTGTTTCTGACAGATTTGCTTTTGCCTTTTAGCCGACAAAGAGAAGATGCCTGATCAGTAACAGCTCGATCAGTAGCAGCTGTTGTTGAGAATAAGGCTTGTGTTAGAGAAGTGGATGTGTTAAAGAAGTGCTGTCAGCACCTGAGGCAGGCTCTGATGGCTTGTCTTCAACAGTAGACTCCTGTATTTGCCCTGCAGGAAGTGATGGCAGCTTGTCGCAAATTTTTTGTAGCAGAACATCTTTCCAATGCTCTGTGATGCCCCAGGATGAAAGATGCCCTCAACGTTGCCCTTAAAGTGGTGATCTCATTGCAATGCCAGTATGTACAGCCTTGAATACATTATTGCTTACTTGAGGATCCTTCGGGAGCTGTCGAGACACAAGGTCAAATTCAGCCCTCATGTAAACTTGTGGTGCTCGCTTGACCCACAGCTCTGTCAGTGTAACAGAAATGCTGTCAGCTTTCACCTCTCCTGATGTCCTTGAGGAAAGGGTGGATTTGAAAGGAGATGTCACATCACTATGAGATTATGCTAATGTCATAGGTGAGTCTCACAGGGCTCTAAGAATGAACCACATTTTAAAATAGTCTTTCCTGTAGTTCTGTGTTTTTTCATTAGTGGTAGTTGCAGGAGAGCCATGAGTGGCCATCAATTGCTTTTCCGGTCCCAGACAAAAAGTTTCCTCAATGTTGAGTTGCAGTCAGATGCATTTAGGATTCCTGCTCTGGTGTGAGAATTTCTGAACTGGTGCACCTCTTCTAATTTTAATGATCAAGTATTCTTCTGATTTTAAGGACAAAGCTACTCTACAGACAGACTAATGATAATGTAGTTATTGGTACAGATAAAACAAGTCTCTACTGAGAATCTTAGGTAGTTTCTTGTATCTGTTTCAGGGCTCAAGTACTTCCATAGAAGCGAGGCAGTTTTTATGGCCAGTTCATCTAAACATAATCAGCACATCTCTGGATAACAAATGGTGGAAAACATGGGTTTTTTTCTACACTCCTCTAAACTACTGCTACTTGTGGCTCTTATCAGTTGAGAATTCTGAAAAAAGCAAATGCTTATGTAGTTTCAATTGCCTTACTGAGTAGTGAAATAGTTGGGGCTCTTGAGAGTAGCAATGGGAAAATCTCACTGAAAAGAGCAATAGAGACTTGGCAGAGTGAATAGGCAGGTGTGTTTATCCAGACATGAACACCGAGAGGCTCCTTCCCTGAGCAGCAGCCAGCTCCAAAGGAAAGCTAAGAAACCCTTCCTCCTACAAGTGTGGTTTGAGACAAGTTGCATGAAGACAGCCGGAGAAAACATCGGGCCACAACCGGACAAATGAAAATACAGAGCTGATGACTGACCATAGTTTGAGATCTCTTTCATATACATGCAGTTGCTGGGTTCATTTGCAGTAAAGCCCCCTGAAGCTGATATTGCTAGTGAAAGTAAATGTGAAGTAAAAATGAAGGTTCCTGCATTTGTTCTTTGCTTCTCTTTGCTTGGTCTCTTTTAACTTTTAATTGCTGGAGACACAGATCTACAAAGTAAGATAACAAATTAAAAATATAGAATTTGAATTAGGCAGTACATTATAGAACTTTTTAATGCTTATTTTTCCAGGAAAGCAACTTTTTAAAGGTAAAATGTGTTTGGAATATAATTTAGAGACCCAGGCCAGCACCAACTCTGTCTGTGGGTGGCTGCCTTTGTGAGAGGAAATTTACATTTAGCTTTTAGCAAGTTTGTTTGACATTAGCACATACATCTCCTAAAGGGAAATCTGTATGGGTATGGAGATGTCAGATGAAGCTCTGCTACTGTGATTCATGGCACTTTACCCAGGATTGCAGGAAGGAATTACACACCAACCTCATGAGTTTAAGAATTTCAGGTGATGTTGACCATAACCCATGAGTTTGATAATGGGCCTACCAGAAGAAAGCAGGGTCACGAATAGAAGATTATCTTGTTTTTCAGTGCCTCTGCAAAATCACACAATTCTTCCTTTTACTAGGTGTTAGGGTGGTTTTAGTTTTGTTTTGGTCTTCTTTTCTAAATTTCAATTTTTGTACTGATCTCCCCTCCTTTTCCCTGTTCCTTCCTGCAGTGATCTTCAGTCTTGTTTCTACTCTCCATTCCAAAACTTGTCAAAACCATATATGGTGAAACAGACATTTTTTTAAATCAAGTGTTTATTTACTGCTGTTTTGGAAAGCATTTTATGGAGGTGAGGAGCAAGGATTTTGTGATGATGAGTATTTGAACTGATTACAGCAAGGAACTTTAATGCAAAGGAAGCAGGTTATGGTTATAAGCTGCTGGGTTTTGTTCAGCAGATCAATGATGTTTTGAAATATCTGGTTTAGAATTATTTGAGCCTATAGTCTGGGTGCCTGTAATTTTACTTCTTGGGAGCTCACAGAGGTTCAGACAGTGGCTTACAAAATATACATAGAGATCAAGTGGTTTGAAATTCAGATTGATTTTCTATCTTCTTTTTTTTTTTTTTTTTGGTGTGGCAAAAAGGAATAAACCCTCAAAACACTTTCATCCAAGGCCAGTTCCTGCCAGCAAGGGAAATTTAATCCACGCAAGCCACCAAATCATTGAGTACATTTATTCATTAAAGTAATCAATCAGTGGAAATAGGTTTTTCTTTTTATATATTAAATGGCAAAAATGATGAGTTCATAAAAATGTCAAGAAATTTTCATCTCTGCTATCTCTTTTCTAAGGTCAGCTGTCTTCAAACATATTATCCCATTTGTGGGAATCTTACTTATTCTGTCTTTCTTGTAGAAAGCTGAGCATTGAGTATTACACAGAGATTAAAATTGAGTAGAAACTATAGAAAATGTCAAACATAGCAGAAATCATGACACTTGCTCTTTTGACTAGGCACAAAAGCATCAACAGCTGTTAATTTTTGAAGCTAGTACTCTGGCAGTGTTACATTAATACATCAGTCACAGCAACTTCTTGTTTCCATTTTTGCTAGCATCTACAAGTTTGTCAAGATCCATCGTCTCTTTGCTTTATGCAGTTGCCTTCTCTTATTTTGACAAATGGATCCTTGCCAAGAAGTTATGCATGTGCCTTGCACATCATCATTTAGGAGCAGGAGACAGCGTTGGGATTATCATTTTTCTCTACCATTTATAATGCAGTCTGCTTCTTTGAGATCTTTCTGTGGAAAAGACTGGATGAATAAAATAATCAACTGTCCATTTGCCATGGGAAATAAAATTAGATGCATTGTTTGCCTGACTCACTCTAAATCTAGAAATTAAGCTCCTTTTATTTTGGAAAAGATGAAGTTTCTCCCAGGTTTGTCTTTGAGCTCTTGTTCATTTAGGAAAGGAGGAATATAAAGCAACCAACTGAATCATGAAATCAGTGTCTTACATCTGTAGACAGTCCTTTAAAACAGACTAACCCAAATTTATGAAACACTCTTTAAGACCTCTGAGTCAGAGACCTTACAATTGTTATAATGATTCTAAACCTAAAAAATGTTGCTACAGGTAAGGAAGAGATGAAATAAAAGCCATTGCCAATATTTTGGGTGAAGTAGCAATTTCTTATGTGGCATTTCCAGATCTTCCCAGGAAGATACAGGACTGTGAGCCATGCCCTAATCTCCAGAGGAGGAAGCATATTCCCAGGTGATTTCCTGAAGTAAAATTCTGTCCAGAAATGTGTTGTTACCAAACCATTAGCTTGTTACTATTAAATCTGGTGATGGGTTTAACGGTGTGCGTGTGAAAAAGACATGCTGATCTTCCTCAGTAGTGCCAGGAATATCCACTACCTCCCCCAGCAACGCAGCTCCATCTGTGGCCAATTGACAGAGGAAATTGATTGACAGCAGCCCTGAAGTATGGACTAATTAAATATATCATAAGTAGGTTGCAGTGAACACAAATCAGCTTGACCCAAAAAATTTTGGTTCCCAGATGTCAGCAAGATTTTCTGTTTAGCTTTGTAATATGGTCAGGGTCCAGAAGCAGTCTTTAAATGACAGGGGCATCTTTGATGCCAATTTTTACTCCTTACAGTTTTAAAGTTGACTAACAAATATCCGTGGAGCAAGCAGACTCTAAAGGGCAGCCAAAGGCCTGTTTGTGTGGAGAAATCAGCATGGGGTAAGGTAAGATGAAAACTGAGGGTACAGAAGCTGTCTGCACTCATTCTTCACAGGGAGAGTCGGGAGCCCTCAGGGTGTGCTCAGATGGCCCCTGCCAGTGCTTGCTGAGGTAGTTTAAGGGGTCACTGTCCCTGGGTGTCTGCTTTGTCCTTTTGCTGGAGGTTATGGCCCTTATTCCAGTGGAGGTGGAAAGAAGATCATGGCCACCCTTCCACTGTCCTCTTTCAAAGCCTGCTGTGTTAATTGAAATTAGCCATGGAGACTGATTGGTGTTTATAAGCTGAGCTGCTATTGATGGAGGCTGAAGAACTAAACCATGCTTGGGTTTGCTGCCCCAGGTAATGGAAGAGAACTGCTCTCAGAAGCATGGGGCATGTGCCATAATAACATAAAAGTTTTAAGAGCAACCCTTTGTGAATGTAGATATAATGCATTTAATGATTAAAAGGCAGAATAGCTGGTGGCTTGTATATTTTCAGATTATGGTCTTGTACTACTTGGGCATATCAAAACATAACTGCAAATTTCAGTTATTCAAAGACACAATAAACCTCTTTCTTTTGGGGCAGAGCAAGACCATATTATTTAGTTATTTCACCAGAATTTTTCAGTCCTCCTATGCTGGATGACATTAAACAGAGAAGAACTTTGCCTGAGTAAGGAAGTGCAGCTACAATGCAACAGCTATCATTATCCCTGTGAAAGAAAAAACCTGTTCAGATCCTGCTGAGCATTTCCTTATATGTCTACTGCATGCACTGCAAATCAATTTTTCTTGAGATTTCTTGTCTAGTATGACTCTTAATTCATATCCTAGGCCTTGGGACTGGGCTGTATCAGCTCTCTACAGAGATGCAGTGTTAAAGTAAAGAGAGCAAAGAGGCTGAGATGCAATCTTAGAGAGAGTGTATGCAACCTGGACATCAGTTGTCAGTGTGTAATAGTTCCTTGAACACTCAGCAGAGAGCTAACAGAATATCTTTAATAGCTTTGCATTTTTGAAGGAATTCAGGTATGCAGAAAACACAGTTACGTGTTAAGCTACTGCAGTTTGGGCTCACAGCCTTAGCATCTTAGCCTATGAGCTAGAAATAACCAATCTTTACTACTCATCAGAAATATCTATGGATGAATGATCATTAAAAATATTGTGAATACCACTTCATGCTTGCAAACTAAGCTTATCTTCTGCTCCTTGGCAAAATGACCAATTTGGGATAAATGGGCTATACACTGAAAAGATTGATATTTATGCCACATGATTTAGCTCAGTTGGAACATGGTGCTGATAATGCTAATGTTCTATCTTTGTATAGCCCAATCAGTTAAGAGCTGGATTTGATGATTCTTCCGTGTTTTTTCCAGCTCAGAATATTCTGTGGTATTCTGGCTGTAACACATCTTTCTCTTCTGTATCCAATCTTTTGCTATGTGTAAATGAACATACCCAGTAGCAGGAACAATTCACAAAGTACAATCTAACAATACACCATGCAACAAATACTAAGGTGGTCTGCTGTAGCAAGCCCACCAGCACTGAAACTTTCCTGACAAAATTTCATCTGCACTTGGCTGGGTCTAGTCAAGGGAGAAGAGTTCAGGAAGTTCACGCAGATCTTTTGTAACAGATTTCCTTATGATAAAAAAATACCATGTCCTCGTACAAATGGTTTTATGGACACCATGAAAGGCAGCTGGGTCAATATTGATGTCTAGGAGGAGGAGGAGCAACTTGGAGATCTGCAGCTCTTCCATGCACCATTGCTCCCACCGAAGAGCAGGTGTTTGCTATTTGGCACGTACAGTTACTTTGCTGTAACGGAGGTACCCTGCTCTGCTCTATTTCACTCTATTCTATTTCACAGCTTGTCTTCCTTCTGCTGCACTTATATCATCTGGATTCTGTATGGGCAATGGAGCATGTGTTGGTTCTGTCCTATGCTCTCTGCTGCTGGTCAAAAGGCTCTTATTTTGTGATTCTACCAAAGCTGGAATGCAAGTGGAAAACAGGTGGAAGAAAATTATCAGTGCTACTCGAAAAGGTTCCTGTCCTATTCCAATACTTGGACTTGAGTTTTCTTCTTGAAACTGCCATATCAACTGAAAATGCTTAGTGATTCATTCAGAATCCTAAGGAGAGGGAAATCCAATAAAACACACCATTCCAGGCCCAAATAGACTTCTACTCTTTACAAGGGGAGTTCTGCCACCAGTTCAAATGAGACTGCTTGGGGTAAGCCTTCTGCAGCCACTGATCCTTCCTTTGTTCATTCATATGATAATGAAACCACACTAAAACAGAAAGGAAGAGGTACTTAGAGCTCTGAGGAAGCACAGGGCCAATCCTTGAGTAATTAAATTAGCCCAGTTCCACTGTAGCCAGTGATATATACTGTATTCACTGAAGTTACCCCAGTTATTCCTGTCCAAGGCTCAGGCTGACAGTGTTTGAGCATATCATTGTTCCATAGGCTTCTGCTCTCTCCGTACATCTGGGTGGGGTAGAAATAAGAGGGCAAATGCAGTCTTTGGGCAACACTTTGGAAGTGTTACATTTTGTATTAAAAAATGTTAAGTTATTTTCAGACTGACTTTAGTTAATTTCTCACAGGCTAGTTTTACAGACATGTGTAACTGCAGCTGGACACTGCTTGTAGGAGTTAAATTTTATGGTTGTTGTGAGGGTCCAGTCACTTGGAGGGGTTGCAAGTGCAGCTGCTTGGTCCTTGCAACCACACCTGAGTCATGCTGGCTTTCACTCACCTGCTTAACCTCACAGAGGACAGGCAGAAACTTTTCACCTGGCCTGATCTCTCACATAGGTACAAATATGCTTATGTAATTATGGCTGCAAATAATTAGAATATTTTAAAAACAAACACAATAGAAGCAAACATGAAATGGAGACATAGGATGTGAAGCACATAAGCATGCTGGGGGTAAGGCCCAGTTTCCAGAGGCTGCTGACAATTGCCTTGTGCCACAGGGAGAGCTGCTGCTTTCCATAATGCATGGAGCCAATTATACCAGTGTCTTGGCAGAGGGGAAGGGGGAGAAATATTTCCACTAACCCTGACAGACAACAAACTTCTACCCTGAAGCCTGATGTCTGGTGAGTTTTTCAGTTTTTTTCTGAAAGGCTGTTAAGTAATAAAATAGTTTTTTCCTAAGACCAATACTATTCCATTTACCAATATACAATTTGATGTATTCCTCTTAGTTTTTTTCTGACATCAACTTAAATACCTGTTCTTCCTCTCCTGAAGATGTGGAATTGATAACTGACAAGTCCAGTTAGTGGGATCTGAGTCAGTAATACCTCCAGAGATTAGGGGGGCAGAATATTTATAAGCCATTTAGTGTTTTAGAGTACTTTTAATATAGAAAAAACCTAACAATTAGGTACTAATATAAAATGAACCAAATAGTACACTACTAAAAGGTCAGGTTTATGTATGTTTTGTACTTTAACCACACAAAGAAGAAAAGTTAAGTATTTGATTTCATTCTGAACTTTGATAAATTTAAGATTATTATTGTTTTTAAGCCATTTTATGTCCTCAGTGGGAGTTAAGGCACTCAGCACTTGCAGAATTGAAGTAAGGATGTGAGCAGTAATTTGACCACTCTTGAATTGTATTGTCTAACATCTGAGAAGGATCAGGAAGACAATCCTTAGCCCTGAGCATTATATACAAATGAAATAGGGGTTATCTGGGGGCAGCATAATTCATTAAATGTTCCTTCTAAATGTAAAACACCAAATTCCCTCGACACAGTCAGCCTTTCTATCTGCAGTCTAGTTGTGACATAAAAAAGACATTACAGTAAGAGTAAACTGAAATTCAGAAAGGCCCAGAAGTTCACTGTTAAAGCTCGTTCTATTTTCTCATTACATCTTTTAACAAACAGACAGAAAAACATTACAGGAATCACAGTCCTCTGCAAAAAAAGTCTGATTTTAGAAGATGGGACTGGATTCTTAAGTGGTATCAATCAAGAGATTTACATTAATTGTAATCCAATTACCCTGTAGCTCTATCAGCTGAGAATCTGATCCAGGAACTGTAACAGAAAAGCATCCATATGTAGCTTCATCTTTCCCTCATAGATCTCTCTCTTTTACTTCAGGACAGTCTGGGAAAAATTTCAAACAAATACTCTGATCAGATTTTTATGAAGACTGTATAGACTTACACTGGGGCAAAAAACCCAGTTTAATTCAAGGGAAGATGTAAGGTGACCAGACCAAAGTTCAAAAAAAATCTCATAACTGTAATTGCACTATAAGACATTACATCACCCCGTTACACAGACTGTGTGCTCTTAGCTTTGATATAGTTATTCTTATAGCAAAACCTCTTGTGGAATGAGGAAGGGTGAGTTGTCCAGTTTGGCCAAACAGGACACAACAGGGTAAGTAAGTGGTTTGCTCAAGGCTACCCAGGAAGACCTATCAGAAGAGCATGAGTCTTTCTCATGCTGGGCTAATGCCACGGCCCCCAGACCACTTCTGCCTGCTGAGGTCTCGGTGTGTTATTTAATTAATACAGAGGCTATTGATAATCTTTGGAAAGTCAGTTATTTATGCTCCAGCTTAACCAACACAGAAAAGTGGAAACGTCTGTCTTGTGAGCTGACAAATGGAGAGTGCTATATAAAGGCAATTGATTTTAAATTTGCTGTTGCCACATTGTAAACAGGAGAGCAGCCCAAGGACTGGGATGATTCAAAGGCACTCCCCTTGGCTCCACCAGCACTTCCCAGTGTCCAGTTCGTACTCATGGATGTCAGGGGAGAGAGAGGCAGACAAGTAACCTGGCTGGTCTCCCTGCATTGTACAGCTCCATCTGTGCTCACAAAGCTGGCACGAAGTCTCAGGGTCTGAACGAAGGTACTGCTGACCCCAGTGGACATTCAGTTATGCCAAGTGACACACACTTTCAGTTTAAATTGCCAGCAAATAGGAAGGAAAGATCAAGAAGTCTTGGACAACAGTTTTGTAGGGTTTATCCTAAATTAGACTATAAAAATATACAAAATTTGTGGAGAGAAAGGAATGGAAAAACTTTAAAAAGAAGAATTCATGTTTCCTTTTCCAGAATTATGTTTTAAAATTTCCTCATGGAAATGCTGCTGATTTATGTATTTTAAAAATACTCTCTTCCTAGTCAGCCTTTCCCGCAGTAAGCCAGTCCTGATTCACTGTCCACTGAAGTAGATATTTGTGTTTCCTCATGTTTGCATTAATCTTAATACATCTAGGGTCCCTCTAAAACTTTAGAATAGTTTTTAACTACAGATATTTTTAAGTCCTTTAAGAGAGTATATACTAAAAATGATGTTACAAGTGGGTAGTAGAAAGATTTTGTTCCTTATTATCTGTGACCATGCAGAATTGCAAAGGAGACAGTGAAAGAAATAAGTGAATCTGGCAGCTTGCTGGTTTTTTATTACCTTAATACAGTGAGATAGGGAACAGGCAAAAGCATGCTTTTCTCTGAGTGATTCCTGTTTTATTCAAAATCCATGAGGGCTTACCTTAAAAATATATGATGCTATCGAGTTCAGCAAGCTGCATGATTTATTCAACTGGGCTCACCATTTCTTCCTGTCAGTTATATGTGATCAGTTATTGAAAGTGTCTATCACTCATTATATATTTATTTTTTTGAGTTTAGAGACAGTCTTTTAAAAGATTTCACACAGAGGTATTAGGGCCCAATACTCAAGAGCTGACTATTAGCTAGTCAGTGAAATAAGTGTTTTGGGACACATTATCAATTGATACAAGTCCTTGTAAACTTCATGCTTCCAATTAACCTCAGCCCTGAAAATCTGTCCTGTTATCACTGACCTTGTACCTGGCCATTTTTGGTGTAGTTTTGCTTTGGCACAGTGCAGCATGGCTGAGACATTTTCCCAGAAAAATTGCAAAATGTTATACACTGTCGGGTCCGGCTGTCTGTCTCTGCCCCGACACGGGTAGGGTGGTTCTTGGGTGGCACGCGTTTCAAAGGACGAGTCTGGACTCTTCAGCTTTCGGTCTTCAGGTTGTTTATTATTTCTTATCTACAAAATTTTCTGTCTGCCCAACAGAGGTCTGATCTGCAAGCAGTCACAGGCACTCTCTGACCACCCATGGGGCGGTCATGTCTTTTTATACTAAAATCTACGTACACAATATTTACCTTTATTTCCCAATGCTTTTCACCCATGTTAGCAAGTGCACCTTCACCATAAACCAATCCCCAAGTGCCAACATCATCACAGGAGATGGAGGACAAGAAGAAGAAAGAAGAAGGACGAGACACGCCCTGATCCCTCCATCTTGTCTCCATAACCCCCCTGTACCAAAAACCTTAAAGTTTATATTTCACCCTCTAAATGTGTCCCTTTTACACCTTTTACTCTAAAGTGATTCTCTTGTCCTCAGACTCTTGTTACTTCTGTGGATGGATCAAAATCAAGCCACCAAACACTCTTGGCAACATTCCAGGATTTTTGAGACCCCCCAAGGGTTCTCCTGGCATCTCTGGACATCGGGAACGATGTGCTGAGATCCCACAATACACCATCTCATGTCAGGTATTCCGTACCTCAAATTGGTGGAACAAAGCATGTTATTTCCACTTAGTGGGAAGAAACCAACATTGTTATTTCTACTGCTCTAGTGTCAGGGCTTTTTATTTCCAGCACAGTGATTGTACAGGCTCTCATAACAATAAGCCAACATCCACCCTGCCAAAAAAAAAACAACAAAAAAACCTTTGGTTGGTCAGAAGCACATTAGAGCACACAAAAGAAAACTGACTTAGGCTGCAGCTAGAAAGGAAATGTCTATTCTCCTGATAGTAGGGTGGAATTTGACTAAAAAATTACATTTTTCTGACAGATGGACAACCACTGAATCATTTCCAGTTCTCCTGATGATGCAAGTAGAAAAACCAAAACAACAAGCGAAGGGCATGTATAGATTCCTACATTCAAAAAGGGGAAAGGAAGCATGCACTACTTGCTTGTGATTGTGTAAAATAAATGCAGTTCAGGTTTAAAGCTTCTGGACACAAGTGATGAGATCTAAAGGGCCCAGATACACTATATCAGACAAAAAAAAGCCATATCAATATAGAGCAGTGTAAGATCTTAGAGAATTTCCTCTGAATAGGGGACACACAATCACTTCTCAAAATTTTCTGCAATGAGAAACAGCTTCAGGGTGAAACTGTGGCTCCCTGGAAACTTTGTCACAGAGTTGCTAGTTCACTGTGAACACTGGCTTTCCCCCATTCCCAGATTGCTCTTCCCACTTTTCAACCTCAACTGCCCTCAGTTTTCAGCCCTCTGAATGACCTTTTCTTATAGCACAGCATGGTGCTCTGACCTACTCCAGCTCCCAACAACAGGCTTTCTGTTGAACAGCATGTGAACCTGGGCCAGGAAAAGATGGCTCAGATTTTATGAGGATTGTGGACTACAGAGACATTGCCCCTGAACACACAGGAAGCTTGATTCTTGGATTGGTAGAAATCTACAATAGCTCACGAATGTAAATAGAACAAGATGCATTTGTCTTTAGCTGAGTGTACAATCTGTACATTCTGGGTCTACTAGCAGTTTGTTCGTTGTGTTGAGAAATAAAATATCTTGGTTTTATTCCTTATCAGTAGAAAAAATATGTTTCTATTATTCACAAAACTAAGACTGACTCACATTTATATGGCTTCAGTAATATGATGTATTTTTAAATGACGGAAACTTCACGAGTGAAACTAAAAGATGCTTTTAAGTGTAAACAATGATTCTGTTATTTGCAAACATAATGATCTCAGTTAAAAATTAGCACAAAATGTGTGCAGAAATATGAAAATGAGTGCTTGGACAGAAATAATCACCGTTCACCTTGGAATGTATATGTTAGTGCTCTTAACAGCATTGTTTTTTTCATGAAGATGTACTGAATAATTATGGACTATGACTTGAGAATTCACAATATAAGAATATCAGATATAATAATTTTGTAAAGTGTAGAAATTTTTACGAAATTTATTTACTTCATAGAGAATTTTACTGAGAATTATTTTTTTCATGTCACCACAGCCCTTGAATTTGAGGCTAATATCAGCATATGTGCTGTTTATTACTATATGTTTCAAAATAGTAATAGTAATAGTTTATTACTATATGTTTCAAAAAGTTGCTACAAGTGCCTGCAAAAAATTAGTAAATAATAATATTAATTTTAGCCCATAATAAACTATTCTCACAGGTACCAGCCAACATCTGCAGAGTTACTGCTATACATCCTTAGCTAGCGACATTGGAGGTGCGGCCATCCTGAACCCTGTTTCTCAGAGGCTCTGAGGATGGGGAGTTGGAGAAGATTTCAGCCCAGTCCGAGATCTCAGATCCCGCACCTGGATCTTTATCCGGGAGCAAGAGCAGTAGCAGGGGGCGGGAGAATGCTGGGCACGCTCCCGCTGGAAGCGCGGCACGGCAGAGCTGTGGATGCGGTCCCGCCGGGGCGCCGGTGCCGCACGGTCCCTGCAGCGCCGGCTGAGGTCACTGTGGCTCCGCACCTCCCGCTGCTTTTGGAGCAGCTTTTTGCTGCTGGAAGAAAGGATACGGCAACAGATTTTTCTTTTTTTTCTTTTTTTTTTTCTCCCAGCACATATAGTTTCTAAAAATGGGGACTTACTGATGGTTGTAATTTTGATGGAGATTTACCTGTAGGCAAGATGGCAATCAAACCCACACTATTAACAGAAGGCTGATTGAGTTAATGAATATGATTGTCAACTCTGCAAACGGATTCAGTCTGTCTAACAATCTATCAGTTTGTCTTTCCTCTTGGAGTTGTCCCCATTTATATCTTGCTCTATGGTGGCTGTAGGTGAATACCTAAAATCCCCATAAATATAATACTGTTTGAGGGAGAACTGATGGATGCTTGGGAAAGAAAAGGGGATCTGCTATACTGGGTAGCTGAATTTATCACTGTTCAATTAAACACAATAAATTTGGACTAGGCAGCAGAAATAGTAGATAATATTAACTTTTTATTTTTCATACAGCTGGTCTGCATGAAATTCAGGTCCTTTACTCATTAGACTAAGTCTGCAAAGGACATCCTTAACTTAAATTACTTATGGTCTGATGAATGAAACCGTGTACAGGAAACATTGCATATAGATATCAGAGACTGATGCTCTGAAGTAAGAACGAAATGTTCTGTGGAGCAAGGAAGAAATAAGGAGATGTGAGAAAACATAAAAAATGCCTCCTGTGAGTCTGAATTTCAGGCTTGGCAAGCCTGCAGCCCACCAGGCTAAAATGAACCACAAAGCCCACTACTGGATCTGCAGGAGTTTTCCTTCCATACCGGGAACCCCATGGGCCTGTAAAGTAAGGCTTTCCATCCCTCCCATGAGTTCAGAGAGAAAAGAGTGATATATTAGAAGATGAAGACTAAACTACTGAATAGTCAGAAAAGCTTAATTCACAGCTCAAGCCAGGGACAAATCCAGTTCAGGAGAGCCCTGTACAGATCACACAGCCTTTCTAGAAGCTGTTCCTATAAATGACCTTTTTCAGATGTATCAGAAGAAGTGTACATTCAGCTTCTGATAGAGGAAGCATACTCTGCTTCCTCTGAGCTGCCATCGTTGAAGAGGTGAGGGCCAAACTACAACAAGAGAGTTGCCTGCCTTTCCCCTGGGGTCACTCATTAGAGGACAACAAAAGTGAGATGACACTCCACATCTCTGATGAACATTGTAAAGCAGTGTGACATTGGAATAATAACACATACATTTTACAGTGGAAAAAACCAGCTGTATTTGCAGAGAAGCCACTTTTGAACTCTACTAGTGAAAGTAAGGAGAAAGAACCCACAGGGAGTGATCAGAATTACTCCCCAAGGCCAGAACCTCTCTCTTTGGAGCAAAATAAAAGATATCCTTCATGTGCTCCAAGGGAAAGGTCAGGTGGAATCAGATTGCCCCAGGTCTATTTGTCTGTAAGTGAGGCTTTTGTGCTTCTAATGGCAGCAGCAGAGTCAGGCCTAGGTTGTCCATAGCTGTGTTTTATTAGAGGGCACAAGGCTGTGGCATAGGCCTGATCTAGCTTAATTCATGGAAAGAAAGACAAATTGCCTAAGTGAGGGGCAAATGGCCACATATTTATGTGATTTTTAAAAAAGAAGTTGTCAGACTTAGGTAAGTCTCCTAATAAAGAGGTGATTAACTTTTCTGAAATCCATCTCATATGCCTGTGTGTAGGTAATGCTGTGTTTTGCAGTCTTCCTTTCATCTGCAAGACTTTTTCTACACAAACATAATAGTACAATATCTGTCTTCTGACATGAATCTGTGTTCTTAAAGCCTTGCATGTAGCAGATGGAATAAGATTTATAACCCATTTGCCCATTTGTCAGTGATTCCTTCACTAGCTCTCACATATTACTAATTTTATTTAATAGAAGAGTATTTTGCATGTCTGTCATGCAAAATTTCAAGCCTCTTTCCAACATAAAGAATCCTTCCCCTCCCAAATGTTCTTATGCTGTATCACTCTCTGTGTCACAACTAACAGCTTCTGAATACACATCATCTCTATAACTGTGAGTTTATCCTCAAGTTAGTTGGATTAGACAGTAGGTTCCAGAGACTACACTGCCATTGAATACACTTACTTCAAATTTAACATGAAGTTTAATCAATAAAAATAAAAATAACAACAATAAATTTTTCTCATTCTGCTTTCCTTATGCTATAGAAATGCCTGAGTATAGATGGCTTTCAGCTGTTCCTCAAGAGATACCTTTGTCATTTATTGAGCATTTTGTGCTTCACAAGAATTCCTATTACAATGTCACAACTTAAATTTGCCTTGCCTCAATGCTCTTGAAATGCCTCGCCAGCTGATGGAAAAGGGAGTATCATTTGGTGCTTGCATGTAGGTGCCATCTAAATCAACAATGTCTGTGATCTATATGCATAGGCAAACACTAAAATCCCCTGAAAATAGAAAGAAATATGATTTAAGAAAAGTGAAAAACCTCTATTTCAAATAATAGAGTAGAACTGCTGGTTAGGAACCTCAGTGAATGAGTCAAGATCTCTTGCTCAAAAATGAAACGTTAGCTAAAAGTTGAATTAACTGAATAAGCCAACTAATTGAAGTCTTAATCGTGACCCATAAAAATAATAGATTTTTTTGCTTTTTAAAATGTATTTTTATGCATATAAAGACTGTCTGATAGGCATTTTTCAAAAGGAGGAAAGAAGAAAGCAAGGATTTTGTGTTCACTGTTCAAGTCCTGTCTTGCCTGCCTGCCTGCCTGTAAGAACTGAAAAAGTGTTTAAATTATAACGTCGGAAGAGTCAGGAGCAAAAAATGTCAAGTCTTTAGAGGAAAAAGGGTTTTTTAGGTATGACTGTTTTGATTTTTCATTTTGTTTAATTTTAGTGTCTAAAAAGCATTTGGAAAGAGGATGTTTTTATTTAAAATTCAACATCCACAATACTTACATTATGGTGTGAAAGCTGCACTAGATGACTGATATCTTGGCAAATCTCCCAGGGGCTTAAGCTGTGTAGGATTTTACCCATTATTTTAAAAGCAAACAAGTATAGGGGAAAAAATAAACAGAATGAAAAATATTCACCATTTCATTGTAATAAAGAAATAATAATAATAATAATAATAATAATAATAATAATAATAATAATAATAATAATAATAAAAATCTTTGGCACATACGGCTTTCAGAGAAGGGGTTTTGATTGACCACTGGGTCAGGTTTTTTACCTGAAAATATCTGCCCTAAATATAATTCAGAAATAAGAGGAGGTTTTGTGTGGTTGTGGTAATTTTTTTTTACTTGGTACTTTGACAGAGACTTACCCTCCATTTTACCTGAAGGACTTACTAAAATTCATAATCTGAAATACCAGCTCAGATTCAGACACATGGATGAACACATGGCAGAGTGTTTCTCATTGGAAATGGCAAGAAACCTTTCCACTTACTTTTAATACTTATTTATTGATTTTTATGCAGCACCAGTAACACCATTATCTCAGCACTGAAATAATGATATAAACTGTAAAATATCTTCTTTGAGACATTTAAACCTTTGCTGGATAAAATGCTAGTAAATGTGATATTAATTAAGAAATAATCCTGCACAATAGTAAAAGACGTTAGATCCTTATGAGTAAAAGGAGTTTCTCAATTTTTAATATTTTTAAATCTGTGGTAGGCATAAGATAATGTTCTTAATTTGTTACTTTTTAGTAGAAGATCAAAGCGCATTATAAATTTAACCTTGATTCAAACAAAACATTTCCTTCATATTCTCTAGGCCTGCGGTTTTTTGAAATCATCAACTTTTGGGTGGGTGTGTAAGGCAGTATGTTCCCCCTCTGTGCCCAAAAAGTAATGTAAGTAAATTTCCACGGTTGAAAACTGAAGTGTAAATATTTTTAATCTTAGAATCTAGTGTAAAATGGTTGCCTTAACTTTCCAAATGTGCTCAGGTACTATGGTGATGGGCAAAGCATGACAACTAAACTCATGAGGTTGTGTTAGAGAGAAGATTGTTCGGTACACGGGTGGCTGCTTTAATTTGCAGTCCCCCACTGTTCAGCAGCTCTGGGATCAGCTTTACGAAGAAGACTTCCCATTCCTCAGCCATGCTAAGGCATGTATTCAGGGAGCTTTATATTCACATACTTATTTCATGTCCCTGGAGTTGAGCTTATTGATTACTCACATACTTAAACAGTCTTAACTTAAACAGCTTTGTTAAAATGGGGACTAATTCACTTACAGTCAGTCCCCATTTTGTGCAACAGGGATATACATTTTTAAGAGGGAAAAAAGGAACAAGCCAAAAAGTATATATGAGCTTAAAACAGGCTTTAGACAGATTTTAGGGGTTCCAGTACATGACTGAATGTAGCCCATAATGTTAAAACTGCTTTTCTTCCAAAACATGGGCAAACTCATTAATCACTAAGGGCAATAGTAACAGTGGCAGCATGTGGCAGACATTGGTAGTGAGAGAAAAATAATCTGAGTAAATGCAATATTTTCTTCAACACTGCACACTACTTTAGGATAACTTATTTTGAAAGGTTAAAAGATGCAATTTTGAAATAGCTAGTAAGTATAGTTTAGAATGACTTCTGATGCATATCATGTCATTTTCTCTCTGTTTTAAAAAAATTTTAAAATAAATAATTTGGCTGAACAAAGGTGAATTTCGTCATACTATTCCCACACATCTACTTTTTTAACTTTATAATGGTTCACAGGCTAATATTAGATGAAATCACCTAATACCCTTCACAGAACTATTTCAATCTGGTAATGAAGAGAAGAACCCATTTGAAAATAAAAAAAGAACAGATGGATAAAACTGCAAATATTATTTCAGTTTAATCTAATAATTACAGAAGCAGAAAGATTCTTTCAGTGTTAGAATTTGCCAATGCTGAGGCTGATTTCTGTGCTCCAGATTACAGCCCTCAGTAAAGGGCTCTTTTGGACTAACTGCATCAAGTGGATGGACAGATAGACAATTTATTTCTCTGAGAGTTGTTTTCTGGGTAAAAATAAGGCCCATTATTTTTGGAGACAGCCTTCAACTAACCTTTTAAAACACAACTGTTCTCCATTCTGACTTCTCTCACTTTTTCTTTTTTTTTTTTTTTAATTTTATGATTACTATTTCTTTGCAAACACTCATTCTAACTAAGCAGAATTTACTTACATCCTGCAGTGGGACAGTAAGCCCCCAAGAGATATGGGTTTACAGGAACCTCTTATGTCCCATTTTCCAGGTGTGGGAAAACGATTTTCAGGAAAGGGAAAATGACTTGTCTAAAATCACACAGTGAGATTAATGATACAGCCGAGCGTTGAACATTTAGGCTGTGGTCAGATGACCACTAAGATTGGAATTATGCATTACTGGATCACCTGGCCATACAAATTTGGTGCAGGCAGGCATGCACTCCTGTTGATTATTCACAGCCCATCAGATAGTGCTTATGTCAGCTGGAGCCCTGAGATAGCCCAGAGTACAGAGTATCCCATATGCCATTTCTTCTCATCTCTCAGGTGTAGTTTGGGATGATGGCATGTTGCACTGAGGTAGGAAAGTTAGCTTCTGCTTATCAGGCTGTTATTACTACAGGAAAAACCCTAGAAAGTGACCATGTCACAAGCAAGGCACTGCTTTAATATCACAACATGTCAGGGCATCACAGTCCCAGGCTGCCATAGGTGGCAACATGGATCTGTTGTTGGCTCTGTCCCTGGAAGTGCCCATTTCCTGCCACAAGCTGGTGATGGAAGGAGTGCAGATGTGATCCCCAGAGTATGGTGTTTCACACTGGGCTGTATGAACAGAGAACAGAGGACAGAACTAAGTGTTTTGCCAAACCTTTTCTCATTGCTGATTCAATGGAGCACAGTAAGGCCAAGAAATGAGAGATTCCTGTTTCCTGAGGCATCTGGGTTGTGAGAAGAGCTATAACCACAACAGAAGGTTACACTTAAAATTTGGGGAGATCCAGAGTATGAGGAGAGCTTCTGGAAGGAAGTGTTCTCAAACATCACCTCTTAGACATTTCTCAGGAAGGTGCCCACCCAACCAGTGATATTTTCTGAACACTGAGGAGAAAGGGAGTTAAAGTTTCTGAGACATGGCAGCCCTTGGCTCTTAGCATTTTGGATCTGAATCAATTTGGGCAAGATTGATTGCAACTTCAGCAAGACAATGCTGAAGTTGAGAATGTTCTTGGAAGGGTCCCAGCTCACGGTCTGAATGAGCCCTGCAGGAATTCAGAATGAAAGTTGTTCAACTGAGAATGTATCCTCTCTCTCTGTCCTGTGACCTGTCCTGATTGTTTATCAACATCTTGGGTCACTGCAATATTGTGCTGGGGTCATCTTCAGCTGGTTTCAGACCTCATGAAGCTTGTGTTTTCTGTATTTTCCAGCTGATGCCCTGGAGACAGGACAGTCTGCTGTCATAGTCATGTTATTTTGTGCTTCCAAAAATATCCCGTGTCACACTTACTTCATTTCATCTAGCTTAAGCTAAACCAGAGATAAGACAGTAGAATTATAGACTAGTTTGGGTTAGAAGGGTCCATTAAAAGTGATATAGCCCAACCCCCCTCCAATAACCAGCAGCATCTTTAACTAGATCAGGTTGCTCAGAGTCCTATCCAGCTTGGCCTTCAATATTTCCAGAGATGGGGCATCCACCATCTCTCTGGGCAAACTGCTCCAGGACTTCACCAACCACATCATAAAAGAGTTCTTCCTTATATCTAATCTAAATTGACCCTCTTTTAATTTAAAACCATTGGTCCTTGTACTGTTGGAACAGGCCCTACTGAAAAGTCTGTCTCCATGTTTCTCATAGGCTGCCTTTGAATAGTCCAGAAGTCCAGAATAAGGTCTCCCTGGAACCTTCTTTCCTCCAGGCAGAACAAACTCAACTCCCTCAGCTTTTCCTCATAAGAGATGAAGGTGACTTGAGAAGACCTGTCTGATTAGGCTTTGAATCTTTAGGATTTACATAATCTGTTCTGGTGGCTCAACTGTGAGCTGGTAACCACCAGCTGAAAGATGGTAAATGACAACTGGGGACAGTAATGAATAGTTAAGGGTTGTAATATCTTGAAGGCTCCAATTACTGCCATTGCTACTCTGTGACTGTGCCTGAAGACAGAGCGTGGGAGTGACTCGACTCAGCCAGTGACTAAGCAATTAGCCCCAAAGGCAACATGGCACACTTCTCTGGGCCTCCATTTCCCATCTGTGGAAGCAGAGCAGTGCTGTGCATTCACTTTCACTTAGCACATTCTGCTTTGACACTAAGTGTGAGGATTCAACTTTAAACTGGGATTTCTGAAATGCATCATGAGGGAACTAGGCATCTACTCAAATATAACTAAAACAGTAGTTTGAAATTACTGGAAATGAGCCCATGTCCTTGCAGTAACAACAGTTACACTTCATCTCCTTCATATTCTCTTTTTCATATAGAGAGATCAGAAAGACCTTATTTCCCCATATTAAGATCACATGGTAAACGTTTTCTTGGAGCAAAATGCCTGCTAAAACATTTTGGTTTATGTAAAGGCACAAAGTGGTATTACCTATGGGGCTTCGGGCTGCAGGGGCCTCCAGGCAAAATACTCTACATGCTGAAGAGGAAATGCAGTTACTGAAGTCAAGTCTATGTTTTTTAACCTATTTTTCTTGAGATAACTTTGTCAGATTGTCAAACAAACTCTCCAAAGGGATTTGAGTCACAACCACATTAAACTGGAATCCAATCTTGTTATGCTGGCCTCAGCGAGTGGATATTCCCTCTGAGCAAGCCTGCACTGTATTAAGCTGCCTTCTGTTTCTTCAACCTAAGCTGTGAATGTATAATCATATTTCCTTTTGAAAATGACTTGTTTTTCTTCATTACAGAAACAGGATTGATTTTCCTACAGAGTGTTACACTTGTCAAAGCAGCTATAATCAAATTTCACTGTAATGTCCCTACACAAGTAATTCCCACAATTAAAACTGTAACCGTTCTGGATACCTGTTGGGTTAGATTCTAACCTTCATGTGTATCTGGAATTGGTCCACTGAGAACATGGGCCAAATCCACAGCTTTGCAAATCAAAGACACTGGAGCTGTATCTGTGGGCACCAATTGTGGCTATAACTGACTACCTTCAATGAAGTAAACAGAATCACTTATTAATACTGATATGACAAGAGGAAAAATATAGGACCAATAAGCCAAAATAAATTACCTTTTACATCAATGAATGATAGAAGCTGCATAGTTTTTTGTAATTTTCCAATATTCCAAACCTTCCCTCACGGAATCTTTGAATAAAATTAAGTAGAGCTGGATACAAGGATAGTAATGTTTCAAAAGTTGGCTCAGGATAGGCTTCAGTGGCCCAAGAACTCCCTTGACAAGCCATCTTAAGAGTTCACTACCTCAATAGACTATATTTTGGGTGATCAATCTTTAATTCAATTTAAGATAAATTCAATGAAGATATTTATGTCAGCCTTGAAGAAAGCATGGGCTAAAACTGCATCCCTTTATATGCGTGACACTCAAGTGCTGCCTCTGCTGTGATATTACTAAAATGATCCTGCAGGTCATTCTCCAGAATTTCACTTATCATTTATAGCTCTAGTCAGGGTGGGCCAATCTGTTCAAATTCACCTTTCACCTTCTAAGAGAAGGCAAATGTGGCTACCTTCCCAAGCACACTATGCCTTTCCTGTGCACTGATCACCAAGGAGGAAGCCATAGCCCTTGTTAAATGGGCTGATGCTCAGCCACACTTCAAGTCTTCCTCTTTTCCCACACACACACACACACACACACACACACACACACACACACACACACACACAATCACGTGCACATCCACATATTCCTGCAAAATGCTGACAACCTAAGTTAACAGCAAATAATTAAGACAAAAATGCATTTTAAATATAAAGCTGAATCACAGCTCCCACTGCCTAGCAGCAGCCAGGTGATATAAACTATAAACTTGCCCTAAGGGTCAGCACTGGAATTCCTCTGTTACGGAAGAATTAATGCTCAAGGCAGTGCAAACAATTGTGCTGCTGAATTTGCAGCTCCACCTATTTTCTGAAGGTCAAGCAGCCTGAACTCCCTACAGACACACACTGCTGCATGTGTGCAAACACACACAGAAGTAAATAAAAATAAACAAACTATTTACCAGCATGCCTTTCACTTACATCCACTTAGTATTATCTATGGTAGTCATTCCATTGGAGAACAACATGTTATTAAGGGAGGCCAGCTCTGCCAAGTGTTAGTCCCCCAGAGGGGACTCACCCATGTGTTAAACATTTTAGCTCTCATAATGGAAGGCTATGCTGTATATTTCAATGACAATTCACTTAGTACTTACAGATGAGATACTTGGGAGTGCATCCCAGCAAGCAGTGTTTACTTTTGATACTGAGAGAGTGAGCATTAAAATCACATAGTGCATACTGTTTTTGAGGCAGATGCTCTTGTGGCAGCCAGCAAACCAGATACTCAAGTTCATCTCGGGTGCTCAGTGTGTGCATCAGACTTGCTCTGAACAAGGAAAGCCCTGAACACACTCAGCTTCCAGAGACAGGAAACAGGGAAACAAGGAGAGCCCTGAACACACTCAGCATCCAGAGGCAGGAAACAATTAGGAGAGTGGAGTGGCTGAAGAGCTTAAGAAGTGTATCATTCCTTTATAATCAGACAAACAGAGACTCCTTCTTTCTACACAGCAGTCATTCTTAAGACATCTCATAACAAGGAAGATGAAGGTATCTCAGGCTTCTTTGTCTGCTTTAGAAGGGAGATGAGATATCACAAAACTTTGCTGCTATAAGCAGAGACTTATTTAACATGAAGGAAGAAAAAAGCAGGAGTTACAGGAAGTTACTAGAGAGTCTTCATATTGAAGAGTTCTTCAATACTCTTCTCAGACTGTCTGGCTTCCTAAAGCGGCTTGCACTACAGAAGAATGTTCCAGTCCTGGTTTCCTTTAAGTAGATTTGACTTTGTCTTATTTAAAGCAAATGTGTTGCTTTGTTGATGTGAAAGTTTTGACGACACACCATCCTAATTGCTGCTCTTGAGAAACACAAACCTGCAGCCAATGCTCTATGACATGTTTTTGTGCTTCTCGTTGTTATAGATTTCCACCAACTGATCATCACAGCAAGTCAACCTGCAAATAAGTACTCCTGAGCACTTTAATGAGACCCTTATCTCTGGCCAACTTAGGAATACTCATTGGGCTTTCCCCTGTTGAACAGCAGCAACTCCAAATAACCCTCCCATTAAAACAAATGCACTGCTGTCAGAGATGTCAGGTTGAAGGGCCCAGCAGCCTTCTGAAGCCGCTGTTGCATCATCCTTTTGTTGGGCCTAGGTACAATGCCTACTGGAGTGATTAGAGCAATTACTCAGCACTGTTTGTCACAGTCAATCAGATCTGACCAGCATGAATGTAGCCGTGACCTAGACCTGCCTCTCTAGCAAAGCATTATTATTGGTTGTCATCTCCGGCTTCGGTAGCTCCATGCATGTGTCTAAGTTGGAAATGCACTAAGAAAACTTCCTAGCAATTATTTCTCTTTCATTTCTCTCCTTGATGGGCCTCTCCAATCATCTGATGCATGCTTTCTTCCCTTTTGTCTTACTGCCTGTGTTCCTGCTGATATCTACTGTGACTTTCTGCCAACGAGTTAAGTAGCAAAATCCACTTGAGAAGTGGCTTTTAAAGTCATCCCTTCTCTGGTTTTCGTTTAGCATGAACCAGAAGAAGCTGCTAGATGGGAGCTAATGGAAGAGAGGAGAGAGAACTCAGTAAGTCCAGTCCTCTGTGCATCTCCTTTACATTTTTTATGGCAAATGAAACCTAGTATGTGTATTTTGCAGGAAAGTGCTTAACAAGATTAAAAAACACAGATTAAAAAATGTGTTGCTCAAATTAATATAAACAAGTTCTGCGATTTATTTTTTTTTATGGCTGGAATTAGGATATTGAAGAAGAATAACACTTGAACCTGGTGACTGAAGTGTCCTGTCCCCTCTATACTGCTACTCATTCTTACTCTTGCTTTCATCTTAAGCTTTGCTTGAGATCTGCAGGAAAGCAAGGACAAGCACATCTCTGCTCTCTGCCTTCCCTACAAGGACAAAAGTATCCAACTGGACTGCACCTTCAAACTGCCACATTCTCTCCTCTTTTTCATTTTTTATTCCAACACACATACAAGAAAGATACTTTGTCAGCATTATCAAAGAAAGAAGCAAAAGGCATAGAGACATATGTTTCAGGAGGCTGAGATGTCACATTGATGCAGCTTCAGACAGATGAATGGATGGAGAGCTGCCTAGCACCATTCTGCAGCACACTGAAATGTCCTGCGTGCAGGTGTGTAAGGGAGATTAAAGAACTAATTTCATGCAGGCCATGTCAACAGAGGTTCTTACACTGATCCTGACTGTAGTTAGTGAGGAAAGGAAGAGCTTGTGACAAGATTTGTGTGTGAAGAAGACTTCAAATTTCAATAAGGGGAAGATGTTAAATATATGTTATTGTGATTATCATTAATAGGAAAAATACTTGTGTTGCTACTTGCAGCTGTTGCCAGTAATGGAGGAATGAAGGGCCCTCTGATCACAAAAAATCCCAGCAGAAACTTTGTCATTAGTACAGTAGAACAATAATTTCAGTATTGCTTTTAAAACTGTTCAAAGCAATCAGTAAACAATTGATTATTAAACACAAAATGCTTTGTAATTGTTTTTCCAGGAAGTAGCTACATACTACTGAAATTATAACATATACTGTGATCTGTGATGGTATAAGGACCCTGAAGTTTAGACAGTTTACAAAAATCTTTGAGAGAATGAGGAAACATTTACCATACACAGGTCACTAGTGAGGTTTCTTTCACTCAATAGAAAACTATTGTTTCTCAGCTAGGCAAAATTAGAGGTTCAGCACTGATACTCTTTGGAAAATATGGATAAAGGTATTGAGAAATAGGGCACAACAAAGAGTATTTCAGCTGTCTGACATCAGGGATAAAGAACTGGCATGCTTTGTAGTTTGTCAGATCCTTAAATCCTTTGAAAAGGTTTAAGGATAAAAAATCTACAGTTAGCTAGGAAATAATGCACATTAGAAATAACAGAATAAAATTACAAACAGATAAAGTAAGGAAAAGTATTACAAAGATTATACTTAATAAGTATCTTCTTAGCTGATTTAACATTTCAGCTTCCTGTCAGACTGGCTGATTAGCCTTTACAATGTACCCCAAGGCTGGTATACCCTGCCAAAATCCAAAAGGTATATATTTTTCTCACTGGTAAAGGTGGTTGCCAGAGCCATCCAGTGCAGCTGCTGTGCACAATCTGTTTCTCTGGTAGCTCAGGAAAGAGTAATTGTCTCTTCCTGTTCACTTGTCTTTATTGTCAGTAAGGAGGTGATGCAGGGGATCAATCGTTTTACCTTTCCTTTAAGGTTACCAATTGTTTATCTTAATTGGAAAATTCCTGTCTTCAGCTCTAATCTGTTTATTATTTCAATGTAGGACACAATAACAAAGCTTTATAAATCTTACAGCAATTCAGTAGATGCAAATCATTACATTTTTATTTAATCAGACTTGTAACACTAACCTATGTATTCTAATTAAAAACGAGGGATGGAACTCTGCTTTGGATTGGATTGGTTTGGTAACATCCACATATTGGCTCTTAAATAAGGTAGGGTCATTTCATACTTAGCTTAGAAGGTAAAGCTGAATAATGTGGTAAAACCAGAACCACTCCAAAACTCTGTCATTGACTCAGTCTTATGTTGACTATTTGCACCAACTCTTTTGACATTTCTTTAGTCTGAGTAAGGGAGAAAGAGAATGCTGGTACACTTTTACTTAAATATTCTCATAATTTATTACTAGGAAATGCATGGTTGTGAACCCAATGTGGCATGCAAAACAAGTAATTCAAAACTTCAAAGGCTTGAAGATATGTTTTCTTCATTCTAAGAAATGAGTTTACTTACATCGTTGCAAAATGTGTTTTAATCAACAAATTTTTTCTCTGCTAAATAGCTGACAGGTTGTGATAGAAGCATTGCCAGTTCTGCTGCAACTTTTCCTCTTGCTCAAAATGGTTTCAGAGCATGTGCTGATATCCGTAGAAAACACACTGGATTCATTGATTCTCCATGTGAGTGAGTGCACTGCAGAACCAGAGCCTTAATGGGGCTTAAGAACAGGAAAATTCTGTTTCTTACTGTTTAACTACTCTCAAGTTGGAAACTGTAGAGGTGGACATGCTTCTCTTGTTGGTGAAAGACTTCATGGTGTAGACACTACTGGTGAAACTCAGGGGAACAGTAGAGACTGGTGAAGTTTGGGAAAGGGTTAAGTGTCCATGGAATGGCACAGCCATGCCATTTTCTTGGTAGATTTTTCAAAATTGTGAACTCTACAAGCTTCACTTATCCATATAAACTAGCAACTAAACAGTAATCCCTCACGTGTTCAAATATTTCCCGTAAATATTCTGTATTCCTACATGATTTGCATCTCACACTGGCAGTTCTCCTGCTATGAGATGGCTATCAAGTTCAATAAAAGATGACTTTTGCAAATGAAATTCCCTAAGGAAATAAGGGTAATACCCCTTAAACTAAACAATTTTCCTAGTGCTACGTGTTTATTATTTCACCGAACTAATGATATAGTTCTGGTCTTAAATTAATTGTTAGTAAAGCTATGGCTAATTTAAACTTTGCCCACATTGGGCTGGGGAAGATGGCAGATATTAGTGTCTCTGAAAAGTTAGGCTAATGGTGAGGACAAGGCAAAGAAAAAGAAAAGTCAGGTTGTTGGGTCTGATTCCCCTGCAGCTGATTGCATCTGGCAGTCTGTCTCCATCTGACTTGCTAGCTGAGTACAGTGCAGGGCTGCATCTTTTTGCATCCAGTAAATCTGAGTGGATTTAACAAATCCAAATATTATCAGCTTTCTTATCCCTACTTTCCTGACTTTTCTCTGGTAGGAACAGACTTTTCTCCATGGTGTTGAATCATTATTATTCTTATCACCTGCTATTTAATCACAGACAATACACCTGGTGTTGTACAAGACTAAATCTCCTTTATAATGAATTTATGATCAAAAATAGAGAGGTTTTATCTACAGCATAATCACTCTTGGGAGAGTGGCTATACTTCAGCCATCTGGAAGAAAGATTTTCAAAAACAGATCACTAGCAGCTGCATGATGAACTTTTGCCAAGCCTTGTGGAAAGCTTTGCTTTCTAACTGGGCTTTTGGAAAACCTTGGGGAACTTTAGTGCTAGAGACAAGTGCATGGGTTTACTGAGGTTAGTTTTAAATGTTCTAAGGGGTTAGCTGTTAGCTTAATCAGGTGCCCTACCTGAATTAGTCACACCTGAGATTCAGCAAAACCCTCTGATAAGCTGAGACAAATTAAAGGCTCCTTTCAAAACACAAAAACAAAAACCCATAAGAATCACAGGTTGCCTTAGAGTAGGCACTTCAATGTGTGTAGATGTGCTGAGGTGGTGGTCGCCCTCCAGCTCTACATTGAGCCAGCAGCCCAGAGAAGAAAAGATATTAGCTGAATAAATTTGTGGCCACAGTAAATCTAACAATAGGCACTAATTCCACATCAAAAACTTTTTGGCTATAGGATTTAAAGCACTGAGCTGGGATAATCTCACTCCAGCAATTTAAGTGAGGTAAAAGTATTTGGATTTATTAATTTCATACTGCTGGGGTTTCTGCCAAATTGCAGACTGTCTGCCTGCTTCATTCAAACTTTTGCTCTAAACCAGCAGCTGATCTCCCTCAGCCTAATACAATATTCACAAGAAATAAAGCTTGCATAAACTCTGTATAATGTAGCCAGACTAATTCAACAGAAAAGCAGTCATGTATGTGTGTATATCTAGATAGGACCTGCAGCACTCTGTGCTCCAGAGGGCAGAATGTCGGATGTGAGGAGTGTAGAGCCTTCCATTTAGCATGGGAAATAAATGCAAGGAAATGTTTCCCCTTGGCCAGAAATCAGCCTCATGAATTCTCATCTTGATCTAAGCTACATATAATATTAATTGCATAGGAATAGTCTGTTTCCATGGTGGTGGGAAGTGAGTTCCTTTGCCTCTGCTGGGTTCTTATTCCCCAGTTCACCTGTGGTAATGTAGCTGTAGCCAATCCAGATCTGTGAAGTCTGCTCCTGTTATTGTCCTTGCTGTTAAATTAAGCTTTTAAACCCATGTGTGTATCAAATAGCCTTAAATAAAACTAGGAAATTGATAAAGTTTTGGTATGGTATTTATACCAAGAAAATAATTCTGGTTTCTCTTAAAATAATTTTTTCTTTATGTTGGATGGAGAAGATTTTCCCTTTTTGCTTTACTTAAAGTGCTTTGGATAGAACAAGACAGGGAAAAAACCAAAGAACAATATAATCAAGTGCAGCAAGGAACTAGATCAAGCTGGATTGCAATATGTAACTCAAGATTTTTACAGCACATATTTACTTCCTTTGTAACTTTTCTCTTTGAATTTTCTCAGTTGACTATTTGTACTTATATGTGCAAAACCTGTCAAAGTTGTAGATAGATAAGTGAATATTGTTAGTTAAGGTTTTGTGTTTTAGGCTGGGCTATATGTTTTAAGTATTTCCTTCTGCATTCATGTTGTATTTCTGGCACGTAATTTTGCTGTTCCTTACTACAAAAATTGAGATGTTTGCTTTGGGTGCTTCAGGTCTTTCAGAAAGGTGTTATTTGCCCAATAGCTTAATTACACTCTTCCATGGAGTGAGTATATAGCAGGCACTCTGCATTTATAATTTAACTCTTCAAAGACAAGAAATAGGAAATGACATGACACACACAGTTTGCACAAAATCTTAAAGCCAGTTATTCTGTCCCTATATAAATGAAAAATTCAAATCTGGCTATGGCAATAAGCTCTATACAGATTTCCTGTCTTAATTTTTTCATTAATTCCAAAAAGTTTTTTTAGTCAGGCCAGTCCTGAATTCCTTTTTCAACACAGCATTTTTGGGACCATTAAGTCTCTGTCTTAATCCCTTGTTCTAAGTAAACTTGCTCTGCATTAGCTGCTGCCTGATTTTAAAAGTCTTTCCTTGTTACAAGGATATATTCCTCTCATCCTCTTACTTGGCATGGGCTTCCAGTCTTGCTACATGAGTTTCACACCCAATACTTGTGTTTCCTACAAGAAATTTTGTAGTCTATAGTTCTTCCCCTCATAGAAAAATAGGATGGATTATGCTCCTCACTTCAACCAGTTGTTGTTACACTGAGTGTACATTTCAAGAGGAGATGACTGATATTCAAAAGGCCATATTTTTGAAGGCAGATCAATATATGATACAGCACAGATAGTGTATGGTAGATCCCACTTACACTGATATGTTTGATGATAGAGTAATTTCACAGTAAAATTAGAATTCATAAGATGCAGATAGACAGATTTCCCATCGTGTCACAATTTTGTTTTACAATGGGAAGACTTGCTTGAGAGGCAATGCTCATGGGTTCTAATACATTTAACATCATCTTAGTGATGAAGCTAAACATCAATTTGAATTAATAATGTGAAGATGGTAAGAAAGAAGGAAAAGGGCTTATGTGACTTGCCTGAAGTCACCAAGACAGAGTACAAAAATGCTGGGGTGGAATCGCCTTCTGAGCCCCATTCTTCTGTCTCAGCTACTGTGGCTGACTTATCTGCTACTCCTTGAGCAGTTTAGCAAATTTAGGTCAGGCTGTTTTTCAGTTAAACACAGTCACCCATTAGTGGAATTAGTATGTCATTCCAGCTTGCATTTTAACAAGATTTCTGTTGGAAACATGGAGCTCGTTGAACACAATAAAGTTACTGCACCAGTGGATGTGACTGAGTGATTTTTAAAATAATACTTTACAATTTGCTCCTTTATTTCAAGGAAGGTATAACAAAAAGAGCTGCTCGTGTCTTATGCAAGAGCAAGATATATGCAGAAAGTATTTGCTTGCATCACTGTAAAAATAAAAGACTGAAAGCTAAAAATGAATAAAAGACTGAAAATAGTGGATAATAAGCTTTTCAAAAAAATGACAAGAAGAAAATTGTACCAAAGTGAATACACTGAAAATCTGCCCCTTAAAAATGACTCTGTCATTATAATTTACCTGTTGACTTGTGCGGGACCTGAAGGGCACTTGCTATACAATGTTAAATAGGTTTTCAAGTAACTTCTTTGTTGTTTTACCAGAGGCTGTTCAAAAAATTAGGTGGTTTTGCTCAGGATTTTATTTCAGAGCCTTCTAAAATGAAGAGGGGCATGCAAAACCACTGAAGATTCAGACCTTTGATGATGGTTTAAAACTCTCACTTTAGCTGGTGATTACTTGCTTTTCAGCTCAGTTGGTTCTGTGGCAAAGTCTAAGAGCCATCTTTCCAGACAAAATGGAGTTCTCTCTAATATATTTATTTTTGCACCTGAGGTGACAGGTAGAAGATTCCTTGCTAATGTTTAACTTAGAGCTGTGCTTAGTATCCGTTATTTCTTCTCACCAATTTCTTCATGAAATTATTGATACAATTTTACCAGAGTTAGAAGTCCCTTATCTTATAGGTCACATCGACAGTGTGTTTACCATCCAGAGGACAAAGGCTTGTGGCAAGGCAGTGTGTTCAAATTCTGATAGAGTCTGCTCTCTCTTCCTTGCCTGGGTTTCCCAAAGCTTGGGTGTGATCTATTGTGTGTGCAGTTCTCACAGTCAGGAGATGAAGGCCTTGGTGACAAAAACAGAGCCAACCACTTGACAGTACACTGTCTTTATAGATATTTTTGGCTTTGACTCCATGGCAGCTTGGATGGCTGGGGAAAGAGAATTCTCCATTTCCACTTAAGGCACAGTTAATTAAAATACTGGCTTTTTTTTTGGCATAGAGTGTTGCCTATGAGCAATTCACTCATATTTCTTCCTGGCAAGCAAATCCTTCTTCTTTTACCTGTCTTGTTGCTGTTACCATTCTTACCATCATCATTAGGCCTCTGCTTTTGAAATGATGCTTATATGGATTAATGGATCATTTATAACTAAATTATGGAAGCCTTGTCTGTGTGATGGTTCATTCAGTGACTGAAAAAGGCTATGGAGTCTAATTATCTGAACTTGACAGTATTTTACCTGTCAGTACAGAGTAAGCTTCTATTACCAAGACGTTATTATGCTGTTATTATGCTGTTGTCGCTGTTTTAACTTCAACCATTATTAAGGGTCAGTGTGAAGCATAGACAAACACATGGCCTCTGAGTAGAAAATCAGCATTGCATCTAAAAAACTTTGCTTGACAGAAATTTAAATCAAATTTCCATAGGAGCTTCACCTTCATGTTTTTAAATGCATAGAGGCTTAAAATATCTCAGTGCATGAAGTTTCATAGCATCCCAGTCAGAGAGCTCCTCCAAAATGTGTGACCAAAAATACCTACATCTACAAATGGAAATATTCCTGTTTTACAGGACAAATATGCATTCAAACAGTGACTCACTCAAATATGGTGACCGAAGATATCTGCAGCAAAGGTACTAACAGAATTCAGATCTCCTGCATTCAGTTCTGTATTTTATCTCTCTAAAGATTTCCTAATTTCTGTAGAGGCAGCATTATGGAAATATTTACTATTGTATTGTCCTGTTTTGATAACATAGAATACCATGACACTTGTTAGCCTCCATAAGGCCATAAGAGGTTTTATTCAGTACTTGTCATCAAGTAGGTAACAAACATGTTTACATGGGGAAAGGAGAATGAAAATACTTGACCTTGATGAATTTGGTGCTCTTTTCCCAGTTCTACAAATATGTAGTCACACAGTAATAACAGTGACAGCACTGGGGCAGGGCATTAGTTGAAGATGAGAAAATACAGTTAGTGTTACTCTCAGTAGGTGAGAGAGTTTGGGATGTACTTTTTGTAGAAGATGACTGAGCACTGGGAGTAACTTATGTGCTCCTGTGGTGCTACAGCTGATTATCAGAACATTCGGAACATGCATGATGTGCTTGAAACAAACATGTAATTAGATGACCTTTATTTCATTACAATATGCTCACATGGTGCAAATCCATAAAACAAATTATAGACAATGTTTTAAGGGACATATGCTGACAGGAAAAGCTATAGATATTAATTTATTTTAAAATAGATAAATAAGGTCTCCAACATGTTAGTGTGGCTTATTTAGCTCAGCACTTCAACTGGTTGTTTGCTATGTCATGCTGATCTAGGACTGTTCTCTTATCAATTTTAAAGCTTTTGACATCCTGCATTCAAGATCACTTCAGATTAGTAGGAATTCCAGACCGTAAACTTTTGATTACTTGTGACATCTTTGTTCATTTGGTCCAAAAGCAGGACCAATGGATCATTTTATTTAAATTTAAAAAATCACTGCTTCTCCATAATCTTAAGATTTATTTTTCATCTCCCATTCTCGTGCTAGAAATACACCCATAAGCACACACGTAGCCGATAGGACTTACAGACACACATCCACAGTAACACGATCCGATATCGCAAACTGTAACAGGAGCAGAGCAGTAACGCTCAGGTCCCTAAGTGGATGTGGCATTGTTTAAGCCTCAGGCATACAAATTAAAGCACCTACTAGCTGGCATAATTTGCTTGGTCAAATATCAAGAAAATTCTTCCACTAGCTCCATCCTAAGGAAAAAAAAATCAAAACTTTAAAACCTGCCTCTGCTTTCTTCTATTCCACATATCCTGGAACAGATTTGAGTACTGAGGGATATGTGTTGTTGCTGGAAATAAGATGGAACTGGAAAATAAACAAAGTGTAACACTAACAAGTTGCAGAGACCGTGGCAAAACTGAGGCAGTGGGCTTCTCCTCCATTGCTCAGAAAAGGTCCTTGGGGATAAAAAGGGGAAAAAAAAGAAAACCCAAGTAAACTTTGTCAAAAGTTACTGGTATAAAAAAATGCTGTAGGGCCTTTAAAGCAGCTTTCTTATTGCAGTACAATTAGATAACTAACATGGCAGTTGAAATTCAATGAGATTTGGTACTTAACTCCCTTAGCTTGCCATTTCCTCAAGCATCTGCTATTTCCACTACCCAGGAATTACAGTCTTTCTAATCACAAACCTAATTTATCACAGCATGATTATTCTGGTTTCCCCTTATTTGGTTATTTTATCAAACTGCAAAACATGGAGCTATTGCTGGCCAGAATCATCCACTGGTGTGATAAAAATATTTACTCATGTTGGCTTACATACTTGTTACTTGGCTACATTGCTTATCCTTTCAGCTACAGACAGAACTAGTGACCCTGGCAAATATCCCCTCATATTTGTAAGAGTAAGGATCCTGTCTTCACTAACCTCTAATTCCCATCATGCCAATATTATTGGTATTTGACCTCTCAGACAAGAGGAGCATGATCAGTTGTGCTGCTGTGCTCCTTGTTCCAGCTGATGGGCCTTCATGTACAGTTAATGACATCCATGATAGGACCCTTCAAACATCTCTTTGTAATATTGGGTAAGACATCTATTTTCCCTATCAGGTAAAGGCTGGGAGGACACTCCAGAAAGACACCAGTTTTATGACTGGTTGTTTCTCAGGGAAGAAATGCATTAAAATGAAGAGGAGCTGAATCCTAAGTTGCTTAGTTGTTTTCCCGTTAAGTTGTGATTGAACTCCATAGGAGTTTTCTTTGTAAACACCCAAGGCTGGACTTTTAAATGTATTTTAAATAACCATAACAGAAGTCAGACTACAGACACACAGAGCATAAATAATCTAGAAAAACTGACAGAAAAGCTTCTGAAATGACTCAGCAGTTGTGCTGCTATGGGCAATGCCTTTTTTTGTTGTTTTGTGCGTGCCGATAGTTTTGTTCTTAGGCATATTTTTTTCCAATGTGACCACAGCTGAGCTACTGAGACACTTGGCAAAGTTTTCTTTTACTTTTGTTGCAATGTGTTCTTTATCAGATGATGGGGAGGTTGTTTTGCTGCATTTAAAATTAAAAGGTATATTCTAGAAAAATTCAGGTGATGTAACAAGGGCTGAAACCAGGTGAAGGGATTTTCTCAGCCCATCTGGCAGGTAAGGAGTAGAAATAGGAATTGGACTCTTGGTCTCTGGCCCTATCCACAAGCAAGTTTGTCATCCCATTCCATCACCCAGCACACAGACTAGAAAGAAGGGAATGAAGACTTCATGAGGAGCCTGAGAGACACAAGACCAGTCAGTGGGAACTGTTTGCAGTTTGCTGGCTCTCAAAACCCAAGGCCTCTGGATTTTGTGTCTTCTCATGTGGCCTCTGAGCATTCTGAGGGAAGGTCTGTTTCCCAGATCAGACACTTTTCCCTGATACTGGAACAATGTCATCTCTCAGTAATAAAAGTTTTGTCCTCTCCCACACAGAAGTCAGCAAAGTGCCCTTCTGTGGGATGTGCCTAAATGTCCACTGGGAAACTACGAAGAGTACATCCATTTCAAGCGTGCTCAGCCAGACTGGCATCAATTCAGACCAACTTTCACCTCCAGTCTCCTCACAGACATATACCAAAATAAATAGACATTATGTGTAGCATCCTAAACTCACTTCACTGTGATCTGACTATGAAATTAACTGGAAAAAAAAGGCATATGGCTCTGGTCTCCTTACAATAACAATTTTAGAGGCTCATCTTGAACTAATTTTTCAAAATTAATTTCAGAGACACCTGACACACAGAGCTGTAAGCCAATAAGAGCAGCTTTTCAATGAAATGATGTCCTTCAGTTTGTGAAGAGGTGATCTGGAAGCTCTGAGTCACAGAGGGGCCACTTTGCAAGTCAATGTTTCAAGCTTTGAAAAGACATCAGAAATGTTTGTGTTGTAATGATGTTTCTTGTGAAAGTAGAGAAATTATGTTCAAAATGCTAATACATTTCTAAAATAGGTACAGGGAAAAAAGAGTTAAATTTATGTAATACAGTTAACATGAAAAAACGTTACATTTCATGGAAACAGAACAGGATAAAATATAAATTCCAGCATATGATTCTTCTATTGCATTACTGCTACTATTCCTCTCATATATAAACAAAAGGTTCATAATACTGTACAGAAATGATGACCCAAGATTCAAATATGTTTGAAATTCTGTCATCAAGGCCAAGACAGATTGAAATACATTGTTAAAATTTCACTGCACCACTTTGAGGTGTTGAGTCAACTGATGCTATTTATCAAACTATTTCTAAGTAATGTATCCTCTAAAAGACAAACTGTGATATATAGGAGCAGAGCTTGCCTTCTTTTTCTCTTCTTTATGTAGAGATTAGCACAATATACCACTCATTCTCCAAAACTGTATGTTTGGAAGTTTTGCTAATATAAAAGTTCTAATACATATAACTTTTAGCATTAAAACACACTGTATATTGATGGTAACTCTTTTGCCTTCTCCCTAAACAACAGTATTTAGTCCTGAAATGTGAAAAAATTCTAAGCAATCTAACCTAAAACAGTTCACTTCCTGATTCTCTTGAAATTCAAAAGTATCTGAAATGCATCTTGGAGTCCAAATAATCTCTCTTTGTGACCAACTTGTCATTAATTTTTTATCTTTTTTTCTCTTTTCTAACTTTGCTGGTTTGCAAACATATTGTTGACATAACATTATGGAGGGAAGATGCATTGGATAAATTAATCAATATTTAATCTGTCTCTATTCTTTTGAGTTTATCTTCATTAAAGTGATATCTCTTTTTATGTGTGGTCATGGAATTCTTTAATGAAAGCCTATTTGATAAGCCAAGTTTTCCCAAACAAACCTCAGCTGAATTCACCTTTCTCTTTGAAAGCAGATTTTATTCCTTGACATGAAATCCAACATGGAAATGTTGATAAAGATTCCCAGGGAAATCTTCAAAACATTCTTCATAATATCATGTGTGATATAGTGACAAGCTATATGTTTCCCTAGCACCAAGATTGAAAATGGAAATGTTAAGTATAAATCTTTGTGGAAGTTTCAGTAATTTTTAATAATTTGTTCTTTTGTGGCATTCATATGTGAATGATATATTTGTCCTAGAGCAATGCAAATTCATTTCCCCACATCTATAATATCTGCAGTAAGCTAAATTAAAAATACATTTGTACTTGTACAGTTAAATGATCATATTTAATGAAATGTCGGAGATGAATCTCAGCAAATAGTCAGGAAATTATTTCAGAAAGAGCAGCATTTCATTACTGGAAGTCAGGGAAAAGCAAAGAGATTAAAAAAATGGTTTACTACTCCAAGATATTGGAGGAGGTGGGGGTAGTTTTGTGCAGGGGGATGAATATGAGCCCTCAGCAGGGATTTTTACCTGTGAGTGCAGAAGCATTTGCACAGCATGGGGCTGGTGGGGCTGATGCTGGGGGTGAGAAGGAGCTGGTGGTACCTGGGCCTGAAAAAGCTGAGGGTGTTGCATGGGTGCTGTGTTTGGCTGCTGGGAAGCTTGGAGCCCGCACAGCATTCAGCATTTCCCGACAGCTGCCACCATGGTGCCACTCCAAGGGAGCCCAGAGGGCTCTCTGCCCAGTCCCTGAGCAATCCTGGAGATGAACCCCTGGGCTGGGTGAGAACGGATAGGGATCTATGAGACCAGTGGAGTTAAAGCAGGTCTGACAAGGTCAGCAGGAATGGGGAGTGGGAGAGGGACTGCTCAGGGGCAAAAGAAGACCAGGAAATTGTTTTTGCTGCAAACATTATGGCAATCAGAAATGGTTGAAAGGTGGAGTGTGGGACCGATTTGTAAACCCATCTAGAAACTTTATTTCCATGAGACTTAGGACTGTGCTGAACCCTTGGAGCCATCAGCATCTTTCACCAATCATGTAGCTTTAAAGGATTACAGCCCATCAAGGAAACCTCTGTGGCTGGGAGCACAGTTGCCTTTGGCTCCCTGTTAGTCCATGGGAAGGCACTCGTAGCAGAGATTCAGATCTCAGCCAGGCAGACCTGGCTTTTCTGGGTTTCCTTTCTGTTTGCTGCCTGAAAGGAGCACTCAGCAGTGAGGCACCTGTGCTTAATCTTGCTATGCTGTGAATCCAGCACTCCGCCCACTCTGCTCCTGTACCTGTCTTTGTAAACTGGGACACTTCCCATGCTGCTCTCCCACCTTCCATTTCTCTTGATTATTTAAATTACAAGATCTTCAGGCTACAGACCGTCACAGGTCAAATCAAATCTGTGCGGAGGATCCAGTCTAACAAATCTCTCTATGGTACTGTAAAGTGACTGCTGCTAATGCATGACACAAAAAAAATCAACATCTATCAATAGGAACAACATTTTAACTAATTGATATTCTGAAGTTCCGTTAGAAATCCTGTGGGAGGATTGAACTAATCTGACTATCAAAATTAAACTTGAAACCAAATACAAAAATTTAAAGAGAGTATAGAAATGACAGAAAATATACTAATTTTCTGGATTTCACAGACAACAGAGGTGAAAGAAGATGTAGGCATGAAAACTCTTTGTTGGCAAAAATTCTAATACTAAAAGAAACATTTTCAGGGCCATGACATAAATTAAATATCTGAAGTGCATAATTTAATTATTTACAGATATTAATATATGCACATACACATACATATGTACATACAGAAGACAGTGGAAATGTGATAAGAATGTGGAGACATGGGCAATTTTGAATCTCACCCATCCAAGCATCCATACATTTAGGCTGGCCCTTGTTCCTTTCTGATTTCTACTCTGTTTTGGGCACCTGAACCACACTATTCTTCCTTTGTTTTATTTTCCTTGCTTTTATATCAACAACAAATTAAGAAAGCAGACAATTTAAGTTTAGTCTTACCTCTCCACTCATAATATATTTGAAATAAACATCTGAATGCAGCAGCCTGCATAGAGGAATTTACTTGAGGTTCTGATTTGCATAGTGGAAAAAACCCAGGATTAGTTAAGTAATTAATCAGGTGTGCAAATCCATATGAATTCTTGGAACGACACATTGTAGAAGAACTCAGATCATGCATACAAAATTGAATTATGGAAAAATGGTTGAGGCACATCAGGTCTGAATGAGGAGAGTGTCAATCACTTCTGTTTGTCAAGGTTCTTTGAGATGTGAGTTATCAGCCTTAAGGAGAGACAAAGGATCCGTGTAGGGATCAGCATAATTCTTATGTCTGATCTGATTACCTTCAGGGACATACATATAGACTTGCCACATATTTCTAAAAGGGTGCTTACTTTTGGGATCATCTCTTTTCTCCTTTGGATTTTTCTTTGTTGTTTTCCTTGTTGCTGGTCTTCAGGGAACTGTTTTAGGCAGGAAAATTCTGTCTAGTGGCCATTCTTGTGAAGTGCCCACAATACCACTTGGAAGGCTGTGGGAAGTGGGAGAAAAGGACTTGATACAGGTTCAAAACACAGCTGCAAAATTTGTTCAACCATAACCTGTCTCCATTCCTCATTATAGAGACTGAAGTCTGAGGGATTTTTGTAGCAGGAGACAAGGGAGGGCTTTCTAGACAGGAATGCTAAAAATATTCTTTTGGTCCTTATGGTATGGGGCTGAGAACCTGCACAGTAAATTCTTCAATAAGCCTTTTTTTCTCCTAATCACTGCAAAATAGATATTCACCCGCTAATCACTGCAATACAGAGTGTTACTATTAAAACAGACACTATCAGATGGTCACCTTTCAATTCCATTGAATTTTGTTTGGATAAAATACTTAACTCTCTACTTTTTGCATATTCAATTTTCTCAGCTTTTGTTTGTTTTGATTTCTTAATCAGGAAAACATAGAGACCCTTGAAGTACCAGGAGCAGCATTTTACATCTTAAGCAGTAGTTGCTGTGAAAATCTAGGGCAGGAGCAAACCTTTCTTAAAGTATGCTACATTAGGAGCACTGCAAAAAGCAATGAAGAATAACTACTCAGGACACACAAATTCCAACTGGAAGACAGCAGCAACAGCAGCAGCCAGAGTTCTGCTTCCCTGGGAGAAAAATGATCTTGTGCATTGGATAAAGCACAACAACATCTTAAGATTTCATCCTAGCTGCACTAGAACAGCAGGAACCAAAATACTTGTTAATATTGTAATATGTTTTCTTTCAATCAGACAATAGAAGAATTCATTCCATTTGCTCAGTATTTTGCCCTCCTGAACTCCATCCCTGCAACAGCTTTGCAAACACGTCCTAGCAATTCCACAGTGGGTTTTACATCCATGGTAAGTCATGTCTGCTGGGCCTATATGCAGGATTTGTGTTTTACAGAGACTACAATGAATGATTTTCCCCAAAATTTGATTCTGTAAAAAGCTACCTGACTGCTCCAAGTAATCTTTTTTATTCTTCATCTTAGTTTACTCTTAAGGGTTTTTCGTTTCATCTTTTTCTGCTGTCCTAATGTACACAAATCACATTTAGAGATAGTGTCATGTGTATGAAGGGAGCAATTTATCAACACAGACACCTCTTTGATGAGGGATGGTTTGTCTTTACAAGGCTGGACAGCCCAAACTGAATTTCAATTTGCTATGGCATGCAAGGGATTTAGGGATTAAGGTTGGCGAGAGGCTTTAAGCATCAACCACCTTATTATTGCTGAAGGAATATGTGATTTGAAAACCTTGCCTGTCTTGATTTTTTTTTTCTTTAGTATGTGGGGGTGAGGTGGGGAGGGATGAGTAAGAAAAGCAATAAACTACTTGATGATTTTGCAGTTTTTACTTTTCTTCTGCTTTTCAGTCACTCACTGACTATTTTTTAACAGGACAGATAGAACTTAGAGAGTAGATCCAGGTGACAGCACCTAAATATCTACTTGAAAGTGTTTTATGACTAATAGCAAATATAAAAGCTTGTAATAAAAATAAAGCTATTGGGGAGCAAGAGATGGAGAATGCAAGAAATACAAGTCATAAGTATTTATATAAATGAAGAGGTCATGAACTGCTACAAATAAATATTGTTCTGACAATATCATATAACCTGTTCTTTAATGCAGGCAAATTGATAAGGAATAATATTTCCTGGTTTAAAAACACATCATATGTCATTCACCTGTTTTTCTTAGAATGGAAGAAGAGGAAGTCCAAAGGGCTTAAGATTTGTGCACTATGATATTAACTAATTTCTAATAAATAAAAAATACTGTGAATCAAAAGCAAGCATTACTATTATTTTTTGATTTTTGATTCTTTTAAGTAACTAAACCACTACAGGACTCATTTATCTGTTATGCTAACAAAGGGCCATTGTGGTTGGTGTCACACTGCTGTGAAACTGAGTGCAAAGGAGAATTGCAGCTGTGAAATCCTTCCCAGGGCAAAAATCTGAGATCTGCCATGTATTCACTTCTGAGGATCTGCCCTAGCTCACAACAAAAATATTATCTCTTTTCTTCAGAAGGTTTTTGGACAGATTCATGCTTTGATAGAAAGAAATGTGTGAAATAGCCTGCATCATCCCTGCCTGCATCTTCAGAGTAGCACAGGACAGCAGAGAGGACATGAATTGCATCTATCTATCTATCTATCTATCTATCTATCTATCTATCTATCTATCTAATCTATCTACCTATGTATCTATCACAATTAATTCAGTTTCTTGCAAGGGATTCCTGGAGAGCAGCTATCAGGTTGTTCTCATACTCTCCCTAATGTGCTCTAATGAGGATTTAAAACTTTCCCAAATAGTGGAAGCATTTCATCAGGACATAAAAAATCCTCTGGATACTCAGAGGAATATTCTGAGCCCTTCCCAGCAGACCTGAGATTTGCACTGAGATCTTTTCTAGTCCAGTCACTCTATGGTGCTCAGGAGAAGCAGAATAAAATAGGAGGAATCCCAATTGTGAGTATCTACACCTTTCTCAGGGAAAATTGGTACTTGTTATTAGAATAAAATCTTCAAATGGAAATAAGATGTGTCCTCATCCTCTCCCAACATTTTAAAGTATATTAAAAGTACATATATTTTACAACATTTTAGCATTAATTAAATTGCTGTCCATCTATACAGTACTTTATATAGACTTCCCCATGTCCCCTCATTGCCATAATGCTCCTTCCCTCTACTCCATGGACCATAACAAAGGAGAATAAAACAGATCTCGTGGCTGTGATGTCATATGTCTTTGACAAGGTTGCTAATAATTAATGTCAAATATCTGTTATTAATCGGATATCTTCTGCTTTGTGCATAATGGTTGTCTCTGTGCTTTGCTAGGGATTTTGTGTCTGAATTTTTTTTCTGTAGACCTCTTCTTTTTTCTTTGTTTTGTTTTACTTTGTTTGTTTGTTTTGTTTTGTTTTCAATACAACCTCTTTAAGGCTTGGCATAGCTTGGATATGGAATTAGACATCTCCTAGAAATCCCAGCACATTATGAGAGAAAGATGGTAAAAATGGGCTGTGATTAGAGAGTTGACAACTCATGGCAGCAAGAAAGGTCCTTCTGCATACAGACAGAAAAAAAGTTTTCATGAACACAGGAAAAATTCAGAGGCATGCAAGACCCAAGTTTTCTTTCTTCCTACATGAAATGTTCTTCTGCCTCCATATGCTATCCAGCCCCTCCCATCAATGCTTGTTTCCCCTGGAGAGGAAAGACATTGCAGGTTGCATTGGTAGTTCTCTGTTAAACCATCCCCAAGTTCCTGTCCTATTCACAGGACTGGTTAATTGCAAAGTATACCACTGGCTGTAGCCTCCACAATTTGACACACTTTTGTAGGGGTGATCATGCATGTCTTGCTGTTTCATTTCCCCATGTTGACTTTCATGTACACCTGCACAGATGTATTGTTCTAAAACTGTCACTTGGTAAAATATCACCACAACATCCCACGATCAATATATCAGCTTGGGAAAAATACATACACTTATATGTCTAGCAGCATAAATGAAATCTCTACCTTCTATTTCAGGCCAGGCAAAGGAGACAAATGGGAAAAAAAAGACAACCAAGAAAAATCAGATTTTCTATAATTATATAAATTACAGCTAGAATGACTGTAATCACCTAAAATGCCTCTGGGGAGTTTGATTAGCAGAAGACAATTTCTCAGATTCACACTCCAGGGTTTAAACCTACAGCTGATATTTAGAATTAGACTACCAAGCTGAAATAATTAACCCTTGGGAAGCTAAAATATGTAACTCAGAGGTGTACTATCTAACTGAAAGGGAGGAATATGCAATTGATGCTATTTTAAATTTCCTATGGATCTTAATATTTGCCAGGCCAGTCAGATCATATACTTTAGTCCAAACTGTGAGTATATTTAAATTACAAAAATCTTTCCAGTCTTCCTCCTTTTAATATGCAATGAAAAAGCAACAAGCACTCAAACAAATATCCCTTAAAACCAACAACAGACTTCCTTCAGTAATGTATGTCTATTGTGAAGTGGATGATGAAAATACAGATTAAAAAAGATACAGGACTAAAGCTGATTTGTAAGAAAAAACCCTAAAATATTGTAAAGGAAAATAAAAAGCTGCCTAGACATGTAAATAGTGTGGGGGGTTAGGATACTAAAGTGGATATAAAGATAGAGAAATAAACAAGAATGCTCTCTTTTACTTTGTTTTCTTCAGACGAGTGAGACATTAAAACTTCTTTTCTGGCATATGGAGAATGTCCCTATTGTAAGAAGTAAAAATGCTCCAAGGAGGTTCCCTCCACACTTTCTAGTTTTGAGGTGAGATCATGGATGGGGCAGTGGAGAAGGGCAGAGTGAGCAGATCAGTGGTTACTCTTTCTCTACCTGAATGTTTCCCTGGGTGCTAACAGCATTCCTCTGTGCCTCAGCTTGGCTACCATACCAGCAGTGTCAAGGGATTGTCCTTAAACAGAGCTGTGAAGGCATGAAGTTGTACTGCTGTTATCCAAATCTCCTGCTTCTCTGTGCTGCAAGTTTTGCCTGGAGTCTCACCTCATGCTTTGAATCCATTATGCTGCCACAAATATCTAAAACTTGAAGCTGCTGAATCTGCTACTATTGGTGAATCCTAGTTGAGATGTTACTGTCTAAAAATGAAAACATCAATAATTTCCTTAATCATGGCAAAGTGTTTTTTCCATGTAGATATTGCTTTGAGAATAGAAGTTTGTATGAACAACATCAATCAAGGAGCTCACTCAAATGAATAACTTACAGCCCCGCTGGCAGCCACTATTGAAGATTAATGCTGATAAACACCACATTCAACATAAGACGAGATTTCTGAAAACAAACCAATTTATTGGATTCCCAGACATATGTATTTTGTAGTCAACCATTGATTACTGACTCAGCTGATTCTGCTGGTCATTCATCACATATGCTTATATAAAAGCTGAGCTATTCTCTTCCAGGACTTCATTTAATATACAGCACAATTACTTGTGAAGCAGTACCGTTCCAGCTGAAAGAAATTACCTTTGAAAGCTGCACGCTGAAGTTGCCCCGTTTACATAGCCCAAGCATGACAGACATACAGATACATTTTGTGGGGATAAATATTGCGAGTCAGAGAGGAACTGAAAGTTTTGTGCTGGATACCAGGGATGACTCTTCACTGTCTGAAGAGGGGGTGTAGTGTTTATGACTGTATTTTTTTTTTAATGAAACAATGGCAACAAATGTTAACAAATAAGAAGGGAAAGATCTTGTCTTCAATCTCCTGCCATATACATACAGCATACTTTCATTCTATCTACTCTTACCTACACCTCAATAATCCTGCGGCGTTGACATAAACATCAGGCCTGTAAGCAAATTATTGCAAAAGAATGGATGCTAAATGGGTGAAATATTTGGGTGAGATTTGATTGTAGGAATGGCAGGATAACTTCCAAAACCATTGTCAAGCATTTCTTCATTTTGCTTAAACAGATAAGCTTTTGTAAGCATGTCCTGATTTTACAAAGGTACTTGAAAAGGTGAGGGGCTCTATAAATTTCACACTTGGTGTTAGGCACACACTTAAGGCACGGAAGAATTAAACACCATTCCTGTTACATAAAAAAGATTGGCTTGAGAATATACTTTATTATTACAAGAGCTAGGGAAGTGTCAATTGTCATTACATAGGTTATTTTCCCACATAAGTTTGTGCTGTTGATGTGATAAGGCTTTCTTGGTTTTGTTTTGTTTTTAACCAAACCCCATTGCTGCTAGCTTTTTAAAAATAAAGTCTGCTTCTTAATGCAGTGAGGTTTTTCTTGATAATGACACTGCACATAATCCTGAAACCTGGATGTAAAGTTTAACTATTTGAAAAAATGCCCCTCAGTACTATTATGATAACTAGCAGGCTTTGGTGCCCGAATTTTGTTCCTTTCATATCATAGAAAGCAATTCAGAACTTGTTGCTCAGTGTGCTAGTTTTGGCTGGGGTGAGGTTAATTTTCTTTAGTGACTAGCATGGGACTGTGTTTTGGATTTGTGTTGAAAATGGTATAATAGAGGAGTGTTTTTCTTATTGCTCAGCAGTGTTTGAGGAATCAAGGACTTTTCTGCTTCTTGTACTGCCATGCTGGTAAGGGGGCTGAAGGGTATGTCCCCTCTTTAGCTGGGATAAAGTCAATTTCTTCTCAGTGGCTGGTTCAATGCTGTGTTTTGGATACAGAATGAGAATATACTAATGTTTTGGGTTTTGCTAAGATGTGTTTATCTTAAATCTAGAACTTTTTTTTTTTGCGTCTCATGCTGTGTCAGTGAGAAGGTACATAAAAGAAACTGGGAGGGAGCATAGCAGGGACACTTGTTCAGAGTCCCTTGAGAAGCAGCCCTTAAAAGCAAAGGGGCTGTAGCTAGAATCACAGAAAACACTTGTATGATCAGCACTTCTGTATTATGGGTGGAAGATTGGTTGTGCCATCTTTTTTATAAAACGTGATGACAAGGATAAAAGGAATCCAGGCAATGAAATGTTCTTCAGGAGTTGGTACAGCTGAAAATGATAGTTTAGATTCAGCAACTACAGTTTTACAGTGTTACCAAAGATGAAGAAAATTTTCCTTTCTTATTTCTTATCTGGCAACTTGTTTATTATTGGATAAATATTTTTTGGTTTTGTTTAATTGATCAAATCCTGGAGATTCTTTGATTCTGAAAAACTTCTGAGTCTTTAATAGGAAAAATATTAACCTAAATGATCCAGAAGCAGCAGGTAATCTAATTTTGTGCACAAAACAACATTTTTTTTTGTGCTTTCTATAACCCTCTAATCTTCTTCTCACTCCTAATTCTCAGCAGATATATATCAATTTGGTGTCCATCACTGGGGTTTTCTCCACAGATCTTGCTCTTCTCTGTGGAGTCAGTTGTGCTACCACCTTTAAGGGTGAATAAAAAATTCCTTGTGTCTGATTTGGATCTGTTTTCAGATTCACCAACGCTTGCTGATGATTAACTTCATTGTTAATATACTTTAAATTCATTGTGCTAAGGCTCCTCCTCTAAGCTGATCCTTGCTGTGCTCATTAGAAGTAAGATATGGTTGTCATGAAAGAACAGTTAGCAAAGCCCACTACTCTGCTGGGAGACACCTGCACTGTGCAATGCCAATTCAATATGGGCATTATTATTTTCCACACCAAGTGTCTCATGGCTCTTTATGAAAACGGGAGTACAATCAGCATGTTGAGTCTACAGACTCAAGGAACAACACATTGAAAAAGAGCTTTCAGTTATACTTTGAAAGTAACTAAATGCTGTAGCTTTATAATATTTTATGAATAAAAGGAAGACAATCCTCTGAGTGCCATGCAAAGGAAGTCAAAGCCCAGCAACCAAAGAGTTTTAACAAGGCACTAATTAAGCACCTTTGATCATTCTGAATGTTCATAAAAGAGAATGTAAAATAAGTAGATATAAGAACACAGTCATATGTGCTTTTGTGATTGACATAAATTTGTTTTAAAATCATAAGTAAAAGTTGAAATTAATGGAAAATGATTGCTAGTTTGTTTAGAAGCATCATGATGAGAAAATATGCTGTTCTGAGAACATCAAGTAAAGAAATATGTGTAACCTTTATTCTGGAATAGAAGGAAAGATATTGCTAATATTAACAGCTGCAAAACTGTTCTGTAGGAAGCAGGGTGAAGCACAAATCAAGAAAGAGAGAAATAAATAGATGAGCATTATGCAAAATAAATGGGATTTCATTCTGAAAAAGTTCTGAGAACAGTAGAAATAATGATACCCATGTCCACTGTTAATTAAGCCATAACAAAGAAATGGAGAATGGGAAAATGATTTTGTTAAGGTCTACTAGAATTCTCACAAGAACAGTAGGACCCTTGTCAGGATGAAGACCCTGTACAAGCTGTATTCCTTAAAAATACAATCTGAGTCTATTGTGAGTCTGGTTATAATAACAGGGCTGGCAGCATATTGGAGGCCATCACTGCTTGCACTGAATTTTTTCTTCACAAGAGAGTGGACTTCCAGTTAAATTAACATTTGATTACATATTAACATATAAATGTTTATCAATGGAGGACTCAATGTTTATCAATGGAGGACTCAAAGGCAATAGGAACTGCCAGTATTGCACTTGATTCTGTATGGCAAGTGGAACAAGTGCCACTATTTTGGCAACATCACAAGTGTTAATCAAGTGCTCAATTCACTGTTGTCTTTCCATGTACAACTGGTCATTCTAGTGCAGAGTGCAAAGAACTGGGATTTAGGTTCCTACAAAATGACAATGTTGCTATTTTCAGAGTCAACACTAGTGTAATATCTACATGTGAAGGAAGCCATCATAACTGAGTTGGAAATTTCTAATACCCAGATGGTCTAAAATACTACATTAACTACAGTGGTGATGTTATTCCATTTACAATTGCAGAGAATTTGTACAACGATCTTTGGTTTAAAATGTAGATTCTTCTCAGAGTATATGACAGAATTTTCTATTCTATTTTACTCTTTCCTTGGTAATTGTGTAATATGTAGTAAACCTTGTTATTTCTTTGGAAGTCTCTGCTTTCAGTTGTATTATGAAAAATTAATAATTGCTTCACTGAACTGCAGTCATACTGTCATGATGATAACACAACTGCCATTGATTACTGTCATTTTTTACATAGTCTTACTCTCACTCCTCTGTACAATCCAGGTTTCTGTTGATTTAAACTAAGCCAATTGCAGTACTGACATGGTCTTCAAAGACAGCTCCATCAGTCTCCAACTATAAAAACAATAACATCTTTAAATTAGACTGAAGTTTTGCTTTCAAAATGGCTTTTACAGTGAAAGCATCTCTCTGTACTTCACTGCTTGTATGTTTATGACAATCTGTCTGTAATTGTGAGAGAAATAATTTAGGTTTAAAAGCTATTAGTCCCAGATGTACAATTGAATTCTAGTCTTCATTACAGAAAACACAGCAGACTAAAGAAAAGCAGACAAGGTCGGAGCCGTCCAAGGAGCAGTGAGAGGAAAAGGTGATTATCCTGGCAAAAGCCCACAGGTACATTGCCTTGTTGAGTCATCTGATTGGGGAAAAGCTGCATCTTTAAGGAATGCTGCTGTCCTTTTAGAGGTATTGTGTAGAGGCAAATGCCAGGGAGATTTATGTGCTTCATTCCCTGACCTGTGATAATGCATCATTAGAGCCCTCCGTGTTTTCCACCTTTGTGAACAAAGACTCATAACGGGGACAATTATGAAAAAAGAAGAGCAGTGGCAGCAGGGGAAGCGTGGCTCAGGCACACAGAACTTCACTCAGAAGTTGAATAGAGATATCCTTTTTTTTGCATTGCACCTTCATTTCACTTTATTCTAAGGACAACATCTCTCCTTGCCTATCTGTCCAAAGCTCAGACTCCTTGACAGAATTGGAACATAGCACAAAGACAAAACACACATCCCCCATTCCCCCAGTTGTCCTCCTTATTTAACCCTTCACCTTCTTAGTGGACATTAAAATAAATTTAGAGGCATAAGAAACTTATAAGGAGAGTTGAGGTCACTTGTGATCCCTAGTGAGAGCTCTATTGGTCCTCTGAAGTGCAGTGATAACAGTGAAAACTGTTTCATGGCCCTGCATACCTTTGCTTTTATCCTGACCCCAGGCAATCTTTTTATTTCTCTTGCTGAAATACAGAGCTGCTGCTCTATCTGACTGACTGGGGAATAAGTTTATATGTATTTAACCAAACCAGACTAGCATCCCCTCTTCTCTGGCCATGGATGAATATAGATTCAAGCAGTTGTAATGCTTTTCTGAGAACATTACCAAGACATTTTAATCACGGCTTACTGCACTGGTAGATTAGTACCCAAATGCAATGACCTTCTTTTTGCTGTGGACATGAACATGCCAGAAAACCAAACTGTACTATTCTTTGTCTTGATCCAATAAATTAGGATTAAATAAACAAGAGAGACAAGTGCGATGTACTTTGAAAATCTGAGTGCACCTGTTCTGTAGTGGAAAATTGGATATTCTTTTTTCCCCCCTCACATAAAAATGCTGCTGCCTGTGTTTGTCTCTTACGGGATGACACTATAACCTGAATTTATGCGTGGCTTCCTACATATTTTGCTATTGGAGGTTATTAAGAAACAAAACAACAAAGAAAAATTGGTGTGCATTAGGAGGTATTAGAATTACATTGGTCTGACTGTCTGTTCCTCTGCTGCAGTGAGGTCTGATTCCACAAATATGCACAAGAATGTGTCTTCTAGGGGGCAGAAGCATGGAGGAAAGAGCTACCTGAAAGCCTTGTAACCATATTTAAAAGCAAGCATTATCCTGAAGTGCTATGATCAAATGATGTGTTCTCATGCATTGTGGTTTTGGCACTTCTATTAGGAAACGTAAAGATCAGATACTTCCACATCAAACTACCTGAGATCTGTAAACACTTTGTATTAGTCTGTGTGGATGCACAGAAAGGAAGGAGGGTCTGATCCTGTAATAGAGTATCAGCTTCTCAAGCCAAGCATATCCAGCCCAGTTCTTTTCTCAATTTCACTTTCTCGTGGAATCAGAATGAGATGTTTTACACCATGTTGGAGTTTATGGCTTCATATATCAACAGATATAAAAGTAAGCATGCCTCTAGGCATCTCTGCCTTCTTCCATATCTTGGAAATGGTCAGAGCAGCATCCTTCATCTTTGTGGAAAGGTGCAAGTGCATCAGTTATCCTTCTCTGCTGAGCTGGGAAAAGGTGCTGAGTTGGGTATGTTTTGTCACATTCCAACTGTTAGTAGCTGGTTTCCATCAGCAGTACTGCATTAAAAATTGAGAACCTCTGTCATCATTATTTGAGAGCTGCAACACAATACTTACTTTCCATGTTGAGGGGAGTCTATTTCCACATGTGCAAGTAACCAGCTGGTGTCAGAGAGAGTGGCGTGCTCTGCACACACTCACAGTCAGAATTCAAATAGGGATCACTGTGATCCAAAAAGAAATAACTTTGCATGGTAAGCAAAGGAGGAAGCCCCTATCTCTTTGAGCTTTTCTGAGTATTTCCTATGATAATTTCACCTGTTGATTACTCTTTGAGTGCTTGTGGTGGTGTGGAAAAGAAATATTTCAAAGCAAACAAGAAAAACAACCAAGAAACATAAAAAGTGAGGCAGAACAGATGTTTCGTTAAAGCATGGTTGTATAATATTGGCATAAAAAAGAAAGTGTTTTATTTCTTTTGTGTCCTGAGAGGCATGTAATAAAATTAATTTTATTACTACCTGGTGTGTTCATCAGGTGGCTGGGTAAAAAAGTAAATATATTTTTATAATGGTTATAAACTGTTTTATGATATCTTAATCATGTATTGTCAAAATTGAGATTGTTCAGAAGGTTTTGATGCACAAGACCAGTGCGAAGCAAGAAAGATTGCAGTTTGTGCAGTTTCGTTATGTTATTAAACTCCATAAAAGCAGCTCTGCAGGTAGAAAGCTGTAGCTGAGTACAAAAGTATATATTTTATATGATTCATTTTATGAAATGGCAACTGTAATTCCAGCACTTCATTATTACATCCTTGATTCATCTAAGTGCTTAAGCGTCAGGCCAGGTTTAAGTCCCACTGAGTTAACTTGCTGCGGAAAGTTAGTCACAGTTAAATCTGCAGCTCAGTTGAGCTCTGCTCCAGTGAATTCCCTAATACTCCTGGCATGTGGGTGTCTGCTAAAGCTCTGCCTATGCAGCCAGATGCTCCTGTGGAGAGGGTGCCACAAGTCAGTGAGGTTTTAGAGAGCTGGCCAGGCAGAGCTCTAATAATATTACATGCTACAGCACTAAATATGCCCAGGGCTTTGATTGCTTTTTATCTTCCACTGATAGATCTGCTGTCCAGGTAGCAATGAGGGAAAATATCTTAGATGAGATGCTAACTAAGCATGCTGAATTATTGGGAAAGCAGAAGCATTTAAATTATCTGAAGCACCTGATGTCCAGTGTTGCCAGTCAAAGTTCTAGATAATTTGAGCCTTAGATAAACCTTCCTAACATGTCAAGTGATTTGGAGTCTGTTCTCATGTCTCTTGAGGACTTCACAATTTCAAAACCTTTGATAGATGGTTATTTTCCTTCTCTCCCAAAACATCTGCCTTCAGACAATAAGCCATTTAAGCAGAGGGTGACAAAGAAAAATGAAATCTTGCATTCATTAGAAGTTAAATAAGTAGTAATCTCTGGTGTCCTTGACCTTCACAATTAGTAAGAATGACAATAATAAATGATAATTATTAGTAAAGAGGGATTATCAATAAATAATATAAAAATGCTTTCTTAAACTGCGTTTCAGCTGTATACTTAGCAGCCCTCTGGAGGTGCAACAGTCTTTTTCATTTTATAAGTGTGAAAGCCAAAGTAAGATTACAGCTTTGCAATAACATTTTACTGATATGTTTCTAGATAGAATTACATTACACAATGAAACCAAGAAAAGACACTTATGACCAGATGACTTATGAAGGATATCACAGGAAAAAAAACTAAGACATTTGTGAAAACAGAAGACTGTCCTGAGTTTTACAGTCAGTAGGTGCATCCTCTTGTAGCAATGCCTTATTTATCTGTAAATATTGCTGTGGTGCAAACAGCCAGAAATGTGTGGCAAACTGGCTATTGTTCCTAGCAAAGCACTTCGATGACTGAAGCTTCTATGACAGACTTTTTTTTTTTATTAAAGTCCTTGGTTTTGATCGGTTTCTTGAAATATGCATTCTTTGGGTACACACATATATTTTTTCTGTCATTTAAACTGCTATTATTACTGCATTACCTCTTTATGCAGCACAGGAAAAAGATGGCAGGAACAAAATAACACAGGAAAAAAGTGCGAGCACCACAGCGTGCTAGTGATACAGGTGACAGGTGGGAAGCAGAAATGAAGCTTTTCATCTGTCAGCTTCAGGGGTATGCAACTGTTTTAGGAAGAAGGTTCAAGAAATACATGGCAAAAGTAAGTGGAACATTACCTGGAGAAGAAAATTTGAATATCACTAAGCCAAAGGAAGTGAATGTATTATTTCTGAGGAGAGATGGAGTAAATGGAGACAAGGCAGATTAATGAGAACATGACCATTGTGCCAGAAGAACAAAAGAGATACAGATGCAGAGGGCTTGCATCACACACCGATAATCAATTTCTGTGTTTGTAGTGTCAAATACAAAATATTGCTACTTTATAGATGTGGATGCTCAGGGTATCCTCTACTGGTGAAACTTTATGTAAGGTAGCTTTAACATGTACACAAATCTCAGACCACTCAGGGCCCTGTGAACCTGACTGGAACCAGTAAACCCTTTTACTAACAATGGGAGGTGTGGGATACAGGGTCAGGAGTAAATTACACTCACCCCTTAGAAGCACAGTTGTTGATTGCATGCATGGGTAAACCTTGGTGCTCTTTCAAACCCTGATGCTGATGTGTCCACATTTCAGAGCTTTTTAATGTGGAAACAACTTGGAAAAATAGGCAAGGATCTTTACCTAGTTACTTCATTAAATAATAATGGAGTGTAGCTGGTGTCCCAGTAATTTGCCATTCGGTTGCAAAATGTCCTCCCATACGACATAACTTCTCATGCACAGAGGTCAAATGAGTTTTCCAACATCATACACTAGGATGACAGTGGATTCTGCATTCACTGCTCCAATGGAAATAAAACTTTGTCCTTGTGCAGTGCTGGAAAGCCTTGCAAAAGTGAGATACATGTTTAAACTCCTTTAAGTGGTGTGAAGTTCTCCTCCTTGTTCATGCAGTTCTAGAATTAAAAAATCATATCCATGTAGCCAAACTTTAGAAAATAGTGCTCCACAAGCTCCTCCTGTAAATCTTGACATTAAACCAGTCTCAGCATTGTCTCGCCACTTGAATCATTTATTTAAGCGGTGATAATAAAAGGTGTCAGCAATTCAGTTGTAAGCTCTTGAAGATTTCTGTGCGCATTGACCTTTAAGTGTTTGCATCTTGACAGGTGAGCCGTTCCTAACATCTCCTGTGAGATATGGCCGGGGCAAGGGGTCAGGCACGCTAATGATAAAATTACCATTTACCTTTTACCTCACCAGCCTCAGTGCCTGACATTATAAATGTAGGTAACCTTTCACCTGAAGGCCCTCTTTCTTCTGCAGTGCTAGGGATTATGAAGAAATGAATGTGCTCACAGCTGCAGAAGAGGTATAAGTCATGAAAAAAATGGTGGTTTTGGTGATTCTTTTCCTTTAATTTTCTTCCCTTTTTTTTAAACCAAAATCATGTTTTTGGAAAAAGTATGAAAAGTTTTACCCTGTTTTATCTCTTAAAGATGGTTATTTGGCTATTTCTATTTTCTATATCTATATATTCTATATCTAGTAAAGATTATTCTGTTCTTTCTTATTAAGATCAAAGCAATATTTATTAATTGATTAATGCAAACGATATCACAGCAGTCAATAAGGTTTCTTTCAGGGATAAGTGACCACATTAATGAGACTGTGTCATGACCTTCATAACCCAAAAGAGTCAACTCGTTCACCTTTATATCCTGATCCAGGTTTTCTTGAGCTTTGGCAATTTTCTGATTTGAGTCAAAATTCCTCTCCCAAAGGCAACACCATTCAATCAGTGGTAATGGGTACACAATGAGAGCTTTGGAGGTGTCAGTGTGACTCTGAAGATTTGCCAAGGACTGCTGATCTCCCACCCACCTATGATATGCCTGATTGCTCACAAGTAAGCACTTAGACAATTGTATGTACTGTGGCAATTAACAAGAGTGGTGTGTATTTACTTCTCCACATATAAAATATTTCTGATATTCTGTAAAATCCATGCATGTTGGGGATAAGACAACTATCATGCCTAGAAGAAATATTAAAGATGGTGCTAGGCCCAGAGCCTGCATTTTTTGGCTGAGTCATGGGCAGGTGATTAATATCCTGATTTGAAATACATGTTCTTCTTCTTGCCAGAGCTAAAGCATATGAGGGTGGCAAATGTATGAAGAGACAGACACAGAAAATAAGATTCAGTTCATTGCACTGATCAAGAGCCAAATGATCACAAGCATTAGTAGAATTACCTCCCAGAAAAACAGCCCTTTTCTGATAAATGCAGCCATGTAACCGCTAGGGTATAAATCGTGCAAATTGAAGACTATAGTTCAAATATATATCTTTATATTAAGTTTAGTGAAATTTTGTATTGTGTGAACATTATTCATGTCTATGAATCTTCAGCACAAATCTTGTTGCATTTTATTTGTGTTATAAAGAGATACATTTTGCAAAAGTTTCATTCAGTGAATATCAACCTTTATGAAATTGTGCTCTAGTAAGTCTATAAAAATTGTTGCATCTCCCACACAAAACCTGAGCAGACCTTATTCTAGTTTTATCTATACATATACACACAGAGTTCAAGCATCTTATAAATGAAAGGTACAACTTCATTTCTGTTTGAAGCTGGCAGAGTAAGTAAAAGGATTGGCTAGCACATATTGAAAGGACAGTCAGGTTGCAGGCTGGAAAAGAAAAAGCCCACAGAAGAATTATTTTCCCTTCTAGAAAAGTACATAGCTCTCCTCTCACATTAGCCTGCACTGCTTTGGCCATCAGGGAGTTTGTGAAGTGGTGAAGCAGGATGGAAAGCACAGGAAAAGCCTCCTCTGGGAAGCTTGTACTCAAATCAAATGTGTTGAAAGGACACAGACAGGGATGTCATTCGGGCTGGATAGCCTGACAGAGTTATTTCCAGGCTTATCAGATCATGTTCCACTTGTCTGAATACTCTTGTTTTACTTCTGTGCATCAACACAAACTCAGCCCCCAGCACCAAAAGCAGATTCATTTCCACAGTACAAAGGGCTTAACTGTGCTTTTCAGCAGGTTTCCTCCTCCTACCCCTCTGCCCCTCTTTCTCCTGGGATGGATTGCTGCTCCTACATTCAAATTCTGCATTTACCATGGAGTAACTATTTCCTAATTACAGCTTAGACCATGGAGTACACGCCGTGCTATACAGAGATGTAGGAATTTTCATAACAGCATGAAAGGTTGCAGAGACTCCATAGGTGTAATAGAAGTTGCTGGTAACACTTATAAATGGGTTTTATAGGATATTACATAGTCCCATCCACCGATCCATGTCTCTGGGACTGGGATTAGTATTCCATGCTTCTGCAAAGTTCCAAGCGCGTGGTATTAAATCTGTTGAGGAATAAAAAGAATCCTGCCAGTAAATATTTCTTTCCCCTTCTCTACACTCCAGCACTTCGAAGGATCAGTACAGGCCAGGCTCATGTAGTTGAGTTGCTGCCAGTCAGTTGCTGATTCTGAGTTAGGAAACAGGAGTGTGACCACTTATAGGGCAGATTCCTGCATTGACAGAGAACACATATTTAGCCCTCACAAAACCTGCAGTGTTTCTCAGCATGGGCTAACATGATCTTTGCAATATCATGCCAGTAAAATCCCTCAAATACTGGATTATGCTCTGTCTCATCCCTTTTGTATTCATTGAATATATATGATGCTAGCTGGCTTGAAGGAATCTCTCTTTTGATTTCCCAGGGGATATCCACTGAAGGTTTGATCCTGCAATACATTGAATAGGCTGAGCATTTAAGGAAGCCAGAGGAATTTGAGAATGTAAAGCTATCTGCTGAATGAAGACATGAAGAGATGTGTTGCACTAGTTATGTTGTGCTCAATGTCATGAAAAATATTTCAAGGCAGGAAGAAATAGGAGCACTTAAAATATAAACAAACAAACAAAAAAATCTAATAAGAAAAATACTTCCTGGAGACCAGGAGGGAGAAGAAAATTGTACCAGATACACCACATTCCTGAATCTGCAAGGAAGATCTGGTTTCATGGCAAGGACAAGGTCAGAGCAGAAGACTTTCTACGTTACCACTACCTGCACCACTAACACCTATTAAGTCCAACAGGAAACATATTTTGCAGATTGGCTGGAAAACTAAGATGAAAGGACACATTTAAAATACAGATGTTTCCATCTGAGAATATGTGTATTGATTCTTGAATCTTTCAAAGCCACATTAATCATGTGACAAAAAGGCAAAATGTGACATACCAGTTTAGGAATGAAAGAAAAGGGAAGTGACTTTTTACCGGAAAGATCTGTGGCAAAATATTTCTGAAAATCAATCAACAGTCAAATAAGTCTAGTGAAGAATTGAGCACTCTTCAGGGACTACAGGATGTAATACTTTTTCTTTTACATTTTTATTATAGAAAATATAGTTTGCTAACATAAAGAATAAGTGGATATGTCTTTTCATATTTCAAAAAGGAATTCTGTTTTTCTGGTAAAATAAAAGTGGTTGCAGTGCTGATAGGAAACTTACTTATAATTTAGCAACTTATAATTTAGCAACCCTTTGAAATATATTCTGTTTGAAAAACAAAGAAAGTTAAAGTAGTTTGTCCCCAGTATTCAAAACTTTTTACCCAGTATTCTGGGTAAAGATTGGAATTAGCTTCAGAGAATGACTTTAGTGGGTTTTGGATCTAGTCCTTACACTTAAAGCTACTGCATGACCTTTTGCTGTGCTTAATACACCACCAAAAAAAAATTGTTTATTGTTTAAAAATTAACACATGGATTTTTGTTTTTATAAGTGTCTGTAGCAGAAAGGATTTGTTCAAATGAAAAATGCATATTTCATGTGTTCACTTTCTAGAGTCCTCATAATGGAAAACATTTAATCAGGGGATGGGTTAAATATGGTATGTGTTACAAATATTTGCCCAATGCAAAATAACTGTGTGCGTATATGTCTGTGTACACAATCACACAGATACATAAATAGAAATGCAGGTATAATGTACATACACGTGAGCATGTGGGAGTGCACATCCTTAGAAGCAACAAAGAACCAATGCATATTGCAACTAAATGTGGTATGTAATTTCCCAGTTAAGATCAAGACCTGGGAAAGAAACGCTGTGTGCAGGGCTGGCAATCCTCTGGGGAAAAAGCCAGAAGACTTGATACTTAAAAGGTTCATGCATTGCTTCTTTCTGCTCTGAAAATGCTGAATAGGAAACTCAGGTGCAGCATCTCCAAAAGCCTGCACTGAGAGCACTACTGCCTGCCAAGGTGGAATGTGAAGGGAAGAAACCTTCAGCTTTCATGAAGATCTTGCTCCTTCAACCAGTCTTTCTGCAACTGCTGGGAAGAAAGATGTGGAGATTCTTGGCTGTGATATCTGGGGGCAGAATTCTTTTACTAGCCCGGTGCAACTCCTTTTCTTCTAATGAGAAAACATTCTTGTAATGTAGAACAGCTGAAATCCCACAGGTTTTTAGTCTTCATAGTTTTATCTTATGCACTTCCACTGAAGAATGCAGTGGGGGCCAGAGCTATATGTGAGGACATAGTGCTGCTACCTCTTATTAGACATTTCCATTTCTTCCAGCCTGAAAGCTTTCCCATACCTTATTAGATTCATTAATGTGTGTTTATAATACTGCAGTTGTACTTTGATGATTTTAGGATGTCTGAGGCTGGAAGGGAATGGGATGACATTTCTAGTATAATTTGTTCTGCATAAAACCTGTTCCCATTAATACTGAAGTTCATTCTCTATTTGTGAAGCTACTGGACCAAATCAGCTCATGCCAACAGGCACGCTTTGCTGACAGCTCAAGAAGCTTTGCCAGTTGACACCAGCTAAGAATTTGGCTCCACAGTTTGAGGGAGGGAGGCACAAAGTTTAAATAAGTGTTAGTGTAAGTGTCAGATTGCATTTCCATTTCCATCAGATCAAGTCCACAGTAAATTCATTTAAAGCAAGGGATTTTTTTCTTTTCTATTTTCTTTGGTGTAACAGAAGAGAGTTTGTCCCTGAGAATTTATGTCTTCAAAAATCTCAGTGAGGCAGAAAAAAACACTTTTTAGCCAATCTCTGAGATGCTGATGAAACCCAGAGCAACCCACTGATATGTAAAGTACCTCATTTAATGAATTTATACACACATGTGTGTATGTGTATATGTGTATGTATACACACAAATACACAATTTGACTGAAAAAAACCCCTAACCCTAAGCAAAAGAAAAATCCTCAGGACTAGATACAGTACCCTTTAAGTACAGAGCTGTTTAAAATATCAATCTCCTTCTTGTAATTTGATGTGTGAAATTCAGGCACACATTTACAATTCAGATCCTATTCCTTAGGGATTCCCATTTAGGGCCTGTTTGTATGATTTATTTAGTGCCTTTCTTCACTCACTTACGCTTGAGATCGTTAGGTATAATGCACATATATGCACAGGGATAAAATGTTTATCATCATTACTTCAATGAAGTCATTTGCCATCCTTGACACCCTCTAATGTCCCAAGTGCTTCAACCCACTAGCTCATTTGCCCAGCTTTGCTCTCTCTTCACTTTTTCATCTCAAATTCTCAATGTGTTCCCCTCATCAATCACATATGTTTAGCGGGTAGCAAGAGGAAAGGCAGCAGAATAATTATCCAAATATAACAAAAGAAGGTCCCCTTTGTGATTCAGAAGGGACATGGATGGGGGAGGGGGAACAGAGGAATCAGGAGTGTGGATTTCATGCTTCTTTGAAAACACTAATGTTTAATGGAAACCAAAGGATCCACTGGAAGTTATCATGGCCTCAAGTCTGTGTCCCACATAGCTAACCTGAGGGCTTGGTCCCACCCAAGTGTCCTCTTTCTGCTCTGCCTCTCATTGCCTCAGGTTGCCAGCATTTCACCACCTCTGATGGTTGCACTCAGGAACCACTTTGAATGTATGCTTTTGGATCTATTTTTCAAAAAACCAGGATCCAAATCACTGTGCCCTGACTACATTCAGCTAATTGGCCCTTGCTTTCGATGACATCCGTGGTGTGGGGATGAGCAAATTGAAGATGAAAGGGTGGGCTGGAGTGGGGGCAGGGGGAAGTTAGCATGGCCTGGGGCACAGTGTCTGCACAACTGGGGAGAGGCGAGAGAGTGTGGGGTCCCCAGGTGGTTGTGTGCAAGGTGACTTTTTCACTTTGAAAGAAGATTGGTCTCAGATTTCTCTGCCTTCCTGGTACAGGCATCAGCTGCAACATGGTGTTTCTCCATGATGTGAAGGAAGGAATATACACAAAGCCTTGCAGAGTCTAGTGCTGGGGAGACAGATCCTCGGGATGTTCATGCTCAGGAAAATGAATGTTTTTAGTGGTGCTTCAGAGCTCAGTCAAATTGTGGTTGCCAATGTGTGCTAGAGTTCACACAAATTAAAACAGAAATTTCTTGTGTAGACCAGAAAACCAACACAGAGTTTGAAACAAGCAAACAATTCAAGATGGAAATGAACAAGTATTTATCTGCTTATTTTTCCTAGTAATTCCATGCTGGGCTTTGATCATTTACTCAAGCTCAAAATTCAATCAGAATGACAATTACCAGAAGGAAAAGTCAGGGTTTCTGAATGCTACCTGACACTTTAAAGCAATAAACAAATAGCTAGTCGTAGCAAAAACTTTATTTTCCCCTCAGTTCACCCTTCTCCCTTTCCCTAAATATGAAGGACTTTGCCATGCACTTGGGTGGTGGATCTGACATAATCATGGAAACACTTCAGAGAGATTGCATGTGGTCTTCATAGGAAACACAGCAGCAGTGGTTATCTCTGATTACAAAAGGAAATTCTGCCCTTGGACATATCTACTGCACCAGCTGGTAGAGGCAAATGTTCTACCAGGGAATTCCCAATCCCTTTTTTTCACAGCAATAGGGAAAGAAACAGAATATGAACTACTGGTACTGAAAAAAGGGGTTAAAAACTAAACCTCTACCGAAAACTAAAGGTTCTTGACTTGCTTTTTTTTTAAGGGCCTGTATATAACCTGGGATACTTATAATCTAGTCCAGTTTAAAGTATGTGAGCTAGAGGTCATATCTGCTCATTAGAGTCCCCATGGACTTCTCCAATCTTTTTGTCTCCACAACATTCAATGGCAATAAGTTCTACTGTTTAAAGAGGCAGTGTATGAAAAGAAAATAATGGACTTTTCTGGATCTTTGATAGAGATTTGTCATTTTTGCTACCTGAAAGTGCAAAGCGTGCAGTTTTTCTTAGCCATTTTTCATGCCATATCTTAGCACATCAAAACCAAAGTAGAAGAGCAAGTCTTTCACAGCTCCTTCTCAGAATTATATGTTGGGAACTTTTTCAGCTTTTCAGAAATGGTCACTTCCAGGTTAACAAATATTCAACATTCACTCACTCACTTTTCCTGCTAAGTGGTTTGGTCTATTTTCTTCTCCTTTCAGGGCCTTCAGGAGGAGATTAGAAAGACTGTGCTTGAAGATTATGAAAGAGATAACAGAGTTTATCACAGCTGTTTTGACCCTTGCAGAGTCTGAAACACAGTTTGAGCCAAAACCTTAGCAAGTGTTTTTTAAATTTTTTTTCTGATCTGTAGTATAAAAACAGTGCACTCTGGCACAAAAATGTTTTATAAACATTTATGGAGAAAAAGGCGGAAAATAAATTCCTCCAAAGGGGGAAGAATCAACATTCTTTCCAGGAGAATGGAGAGAAATGTAAAATCATAGAGGCAGAGTACTAATCTATGGCATTTATTTTTTGTCAATACTTTTTAAAGAATACTTGGAGTGATTTAAGCACTTATCTTTATGTTCATCATGAAATTTGCTATCTTGGATTACCTGTCAGAACTGGTAAACACCAAATAAATAAAGAAAACCAATTAAAAAAACATTCAGAATGCTACTCATGTCGTAGAAATAAAAGGAATTTACAAATGTTGGTCTGTTTTGGTTTTTACCTAATGCAAAATTCCCATCCCAAAGCATTTCTGTATATTCAAACTGGGACTTTCAGTTCATGGCACCTAAACTGTATTTTCTACTCTCCTGAATGCTTTTCCAAAACCAGGTAGCGTGTGTCCAATGTATTGAGATCATACAAGACCCTGACTCACACTTCCTCCATGTCAGACCCAGCTCTTCAGGGTGGAATGTGCTAATGTGTAAATAAGTGTATTGTGCTAAAGTGTAAATAAGAGGTAGAGAAGCAGTAACAGCTTCTTGTTTAAAGGCTAGGATGCTCCATTTACTTTTCCGGACTGGCTTGATTCTATCCTATTGGTGTAAAGCTGATACAATCTCCCTGAATACAGAGCTGTTCTGTACGGTATACATAGCATTACCTTTAATTATTGGCTTTGCCAGCAAGTGTGGCTTTCATTTATCTACCTAATTTGTGTAACCAGGGCCAACTTTAGATACAGGCACAACAAATGTTTGAGGAGGCTGCTAAAACATCAGGAGCAGGTTCCTCCTTGCAATGGTGGTTACCGGGCAGGGCCAGAGCCTGGACAATCTTGGCTTGGGCTCCAGCTGAGCCATGGGAGAGCTGGCAGAGCACAGAGAAGTGCTGATGGAGGTGGTGGCATTGCTGGTGCCATCACTGTGTCTCTGCAGAGCAGCAGGCAAGGCTTCCTTTGTACTTGAGGTCCTGGCTGGACTTTGCTCCCTGGACCTTTCCTTCCCAGGGCAGAAATTTTATGCCCTAGACCCTTGTCTCTTGAAGAAACATAATTTATTTCCACCAGTGCTGCTGGGGGGACATCTTGAATGAGCTCTGCTTCCTCAATTTCAGGCAAGATGCTCCACACCTCAGAAATTTTGCAGTCCAAACACAGGAAGTTAAATAGTCAGAAACTCCAGACATGCCACTGTAGAACAGTTTTCCCCGCTCCACATTGTTATAGTATCTTTGCACTGTCTTAACATCACATTTAGAAAGTGACAGGATATATTCCTTCCAAAAATGTCCCTCCCCTATGGTCAGTGAAACCTGGCTCTGTGGTATTCAGAAGTTACAGCAATAAAATTCCTCTTTTCTGACATGTCAAAAGAAAAAATTCAGCCTGGCAGGGCTCCTGGCTGAATCAGGATGTTAATGAGTAGGGAAACAGCAGTGAAGATGATGGCTAACCAATCAATAATGACTGAATTACAGTTTAAAAACTGGATGTGCTAGATAGTTATTAACAGTGTAATTATTCATAAATGTGCCTAATTATTCATAATTATTCAGAAACCTTATTACTTCCCTGATTGCCATAAGTGATCTCCGAGGCCAATTATTATTTGATTATGGCCACAGGACTCTATGTTGGTATTACTCCTTTTGTCCTAGAAAAGTACGGAGAAAGCTGGTGAAGTAAAACTCATGGAGGACTATCTGCATTGAATAGTCCTTTAAGAACAAGAAGCCTGTGATTTGAAAGCCTCTGTTGTGTTTCCTCTTAGCTCTTTCTTCAGATTTCCTTAATTCCTTTATTACAGAAGCTGGTGCTGCCTAATTAGGGTTTTCTTGTTGTAATTGCTGCATTTGATATCTTAATAGTGTTACAGTGAGTGTGAGGGAGGAAGGGGGAAAGGGGCAGAGGGACTATCAATGCATGTGTTTGTGGAGAAACTGAAAGCTCCCCAGACTGTATGACTGAACCAGAAAGGCCCAGGAGCCAAATCCCAGCTAGCTCAGGTATCCTGTAACTCAGCAGGGAGCTCTGTCATATGCAGCTGGGGTAGTTTCTAGCCCCTGACAATAAGAATGACAGTGCCTTTCCCTTTAAACAAACAGCTATGCTTGATTAGTCATTTCCACAAAAACAGGTGAGAAAATTGTATTTTACATTTGCTTACACTTGACTCACAGGAATGTAAACTCAAACCTAACTGCAAGCTTGGTTAAGTGCTGAACCAGATGTATCCAGGGTGTTAATGCAATGAGACCTCATCATCAGAAAATCTGGGATTTTTGTCAGAAGACACTTCGCTAATCAAACAGGACCGTCAGCTCCTTTCCACTCTCTTTCCTCCCCTGAAAACATTAGAGCCATTATATTGTGGGGCGGCATTAGTCATGTTAAATTAGCATATAGATGAGTTCTGGGGGTAGGAAGGAGGGGGAGATAGGTTATGATAACCTGATGTTGTAATGCGGAAATCTTTTGGCTTATACACCAGGCCCCACAGTGCCCTGAGCTTGTTGCACAGGGGAAATGCGGTTTCCCAACTGGGTTGCAAGGAGCTTCTATTGTGCGATTTAACTGACAGTGTTTAATAAGAAAACACACACCCAAGCACTGAAGAATCATGAACCAAGCTCCACAGAATCATCCAATTGCCTTAAAAATTATGAGATTCAAAACCCAATAAGTTGGATTTTTTGTTGTTTGGGGTATTTTTTTTTTTTTGTCTTTTGTTTTCTATCATCTCTTACTGGATAAGAAGGACTGGAAGTCTCTTTGCACTGACAGCCAAGATTGTCCTTCTAATAACTTCAAGGGGCAATGAAGAAAAGCATTAGACACTGCAAGTGCTGTTAAGATCCATTAGTAGCTTACAACCACTATGGTGTGAAAAGAAGGGCTGCCCAGCTGAGTGGCCATTTTAGCATCTTTGATCCAAAATGTTCGTGTCATAGCAGGGGATTCAGTGGGAATAATTATGGTTCCTCTAAGTCTTCCCCATCCCATTATCACAAAGTCTGTGCCCAGGTACTGTCATGCAGGTATATTTGAGTACTGTCCTCACTTCAGAAGATAAGGCCAGATTGTGGTTGTGGTTACAGCTCTGTACCCCTGGAGCTGTTTCACAGATGGCAGTGGAATCTGGGAATGAGATCCCTGTTGTCTGATTATATTCTCACAGTTAAATATATGGTGGAAAATATTTTCATGCTGAGAGAGTGCTACCAAATGTAAGAAATGTAATAGTTCAGCAGTGGCTGAAATGTATATATACAGACTTCTGGGTTTCTTAAAATCCCCTGGAAATTTAACAGTGGCATTTCTTCCTTTTGACAGACTATATGGTATAAACAGTCAAATACTAGTAACCCTCTTGTTCTGCAGCATTCTCTAGAATTTCTGTGATAGGGAATAAAACCATTAAACAACTAGAACCCTTTGGTCTTTTGTGAAGGCTTCAATACACGACAGGACTCAAATAACACAAGTTGCTGTGCTCGACAATAACTTGAAAGGAATATACTTGATTTTTCAAACTATCTCTGTGTAGGAATAAGAGTTCTGTGAGATGCATGCTTGCAGTCTGCATTTTTGCAAAAAATACAGAACAGAAGGTTTTTATTTTCTTTAGAACATATAACCAAAGAAAAGGAAAATACTACTTTGTCAGACAAAGACTGAAGACAACTTCCTTCTTCAGAATTCTTTATTTCACACAAAAGTGAAATTTCTTTAGTCATATTTGCATACCTTTGGTCTTTCCTTATCAAAATTGTGATGGAAATTCAATTTCTACAAGTGCTATGGGGAAGCCAGTGTTCAATTTGCCCATTGGGGATACTTACAGCACAACCTGACACAGTAGGACAGAATGCTTACCAAACCCTTTGACAAGATCTGTCAGAATGGAAGTCAGGAATCTTATTTTGCCACAGTTCGGGCTCTATCATATTACAGCATCCAAGTCTCAGTGAGTCAGAATAGGATGTAACTTCAGATTTTTCAAATATGATGGTGTATATAGTCATTTTGTAATATGGACATAAATTGAACTCTTCTCCTGTTCACCTAATATTACTACAGCTGAGATCTGCTGCAGGTATCCTTGGAATGACAACTCAGTCTTGGCCCAGAAATGCAAGGTTAAACTAACTGCTAAAACCACTAGGCATATCTGATCTGAGATTAAAAATGGAGTTCACATATGTCAACACTCTCTCTGAACTTTTTTGACTACTGAGTATGTGTTACTTATTTCTTATCAAAGCAGAGAAGGGGAAGAAAGAGGGAAAAACTTTCACATTTAATACTTCAGCATAATTGCTAAGGCAGGGCAGAATATCTCATATATACTTTTTCTATCATGGCTGCAGCTTTCTGACTTGTAACACAAGCTATAGCTACCACGCTGTCTTCTGCCTGTCTTATTCTCAGTGAAATATATTTCACTGTATGCTAAAGGATAAAGCTTTGATTGTTCTTAACTTATATAGGATGACAGTTTAATTTTGCTAAATCCTGAGCCTGAAAAATTAAGAAGATGCTTTCTTTCCATGAATCTGAAAACCCGAGACTACTTTGCCACAAAGCACAGTAAACAACCACGATGTATTCTATTAAGTAAAGTTAAACAAAAGCTCTAAGGAAACCCTTACAGGCACTGTGAGCTACAACCCTACTTCAGAGAAAAACCAACCCAAAAGCCACAAGAGAAAATGGTTGCAAGTGTGTGTGTTATTTGTTCCCCCTCCCTTTGTGGCTTCAAAGGGTGAAAATGGAAGAATGTGACTGCAGAGCATAATGGGTCAACACTGCAGCTCTGATCGCTGGAGCATACACTCTAAATTTCACGCTACATTAGGTAGATTTTTAAACCTAATCTGCTGCTACGACTGTTTTATTGGTAATTCTATGAAGGTACAGATTTCTTGACAACAAGGGAGATGTAAGAAAGGTACTTGGTAATCCACAACTTTGTGACACCCCAGTGACCCAGCAGTCCAGCACATTCGGTGCACCTTGGCTCAAGGGGGAGTCCCATAACAAGCCTCCTTTCAGCTCTCATTTCCCTCTGTTATGACAGTGAAGGGCATTCATTTAACCAATTACAATTTTTTCCTTGGTGTCTCCATAACTCTGATGTATTGATCTAGTAAGGGTGTATTCTGCACTGAAAGCTTTACAGATTGGCATAGTTTAAAAACCAGCGCCTGTATTCAAGCAAACATCATTTGAGAGATGGAGAAGGCTTTGCTTTACTCTGCCTCAGAGCTTTTAAAATGCTGTGCAACAGCACCACTCACTTTTTTGTTTTTCCAATTTAAATTTCTCCAGTTTAAAATAAACCTTGGCCAGAGTGATGAAATTGCTGAGCAAGAGAGTCATGGTTACTCTTCCTGTGCCTGGCTCCAGTGGTGTTTCAAAATTCCACTAAAAGCAGAGCAGCAGGAACAAAAGCAACTGGAGCTGCAGAAATGGCTTTAATATGAGCTTTCCATCTCTGCCACGATAGAAGCGCTTCTGGCCACCTGTTGGTGGTGAGTAAGCTTTACTGCTGAAAACTACGGGATTGGAGATTTTGGGTGCCCCAACAGTCAGCTGGAAGTTTGGCAGGTGGCTTCAGGGTCAAACGTGACATTAGACATCTAAAAGGAGGAGATTATAATCTTCATAACTATCTCTTCAACTAGATCAAAGCTCAAAACTACCTGCAGAATTTAATTTATCTTTGAGAAGTCAACCAGTGATCCTTTCTAAGAGAACTGGTAATGGCTAGATTGAACCTTCCTTCAGGATAGTTCCATGATTGCTTCCATGCAATCTTTAATATGTTTTGAAAACCTTCTCTTTCTGTTCTGCCCTCGTTGTAACCCCAGCTGTCCTATAATAGCATAATTCTTATGGACAAACTTTAATTTACAGTGCTTTTTCTTTCTCTTTTTTTATTGTAATAATTGTTTTACAGATGTATTACAAAAAATCAGGGTCTTGTAAACTGCAAACAGTGGCGCAAAGGCCCAGATTGAATAGTCAGGTTGTAATTCAGTCTCCAGGCTGAGAGGTTTGCTACCATACCCAAACCCTTAAGCAATATTCTTCAGTGTGGGACATTAGCAGGATCCCTCAATTGAATTACAGCATTGTATTCCATCTGGGACTCGGTATTGTAGTGTACTTAACATTGTACTACATAGGGAGGCATGAGAGTAATGGAATTTTACAGTAATAAGATTTTTTTTATTAAATGAGAAGTAGGCATATAAGATCCCCAACTATGTAGCATTAGTGGAGTTAGAAATAAAGACCCTGTAAAACATACCTAAAAAATAAGCTTTTAAAAAAATTTATAAATATTGTAATGTGCTGTTAATATACAATAAACACCTTAGAACACTAAGACTTTCTCAAAATGTCAAACTTGCTATGCAGTTTTAAGTGGATTTTCATCATGATAATTGCAATATATTGGTAAGTGATTTTTGAAATGAAGTGTGTGTCATCCCCCCAGTTCAGTAAAGTATTTTGGCAAAGATTTCAATCCATCCTTATAAGCTCAAGTACATGTGCATGTTGCAGATAATTTATATGAGATATGAAGTAGACATAGTAAATATGAAATATACACACACATATATATATATAATTATAAGACACTGTAAAAGTTTTTCTGAAGTCAGTGCTGAAAGTTATTTTTTATTTTTCATTCTGCTTAAAAATACATATAGCAGAATAGCATTAACAAGCAAGCAAAGCAAGTGCTAACATCAGTTCAAAGTCTGCTGTTTCACTGCACTGACTTGGGTAATATCATATCAAGTAGTTAGTAAGAAACAAACTAGAAGACCTCCAATTTTTAAAGGAAGAAAGAAGACGTAAAAACCAGGCAGACACAACAGAAATTACTCTCTACCATATATTTTTCTTTTAAATTCATATTTCATTATCAGTTAACCAGCAGTCTGTTACCTTCCTAATAAAGTAAAGGTATTATAACCAATAAAAAAATATTTATTGCCACATTTTATGTTTTAATCAAGGGCAAACCCCTCAACATATTCTTTTTTAATTCCTTGACATGGTGAATGATTAAGTAGAAAAAATAACTTTTTATGTTAAAGAGAAAATGCTGTGTGCTGATTAGTTAATTAACACAGCATCATTCAGAAATGCAATAAATCTGAAGAATCAGAAAGAGATAGAGATAAGAATCTGCAAGATCTAGTGTGCTACTCAAATTCTGAATTCACTGTGCTAATATCAGTTTTGTCATTGGCTTCAGGGGCCAGAGCTTTCCCCGTAGTCTTCACTGCAGAGATAGGGAATGTTATGGGAACTCAGAAATCCCCAGAGAAGTGCTCAGACTTGAGGTTTCCAAAAAACGCAAACTGATGAATTTGAAAATGCAAGCAAAATAGGCTATATTGATCAAAATAAAATCTTAATGAGCCCCTGATGTGTACTGGGAGAAATTTCCAAGTACTGGTGGGTAATTATTAGGCAAAATGAAGTAAGCAGGCAAGTCAAGTTCAGACTTGAATTTGGATCCTTCTCTAAGCAAAAATAAGTCATGTGTCTTAACTAGTTGTTATTTAATTTTCCCTGTTCATTGTTGCCATCTTCCTGGCTACTGTTTGACTAACCAGTTTTTAATGGTTTCTCAAAACCCAGGAATTTTAACCTTGAGGCATATACAAGGTTTATTTATTTTATTACTATGTTGCTGTTCCTACTGGTGCTGCTACTGATACTACTCTTGTTGCTGTTAATCAATATATGAATATGTATTTCTAAAAGCAATAAGTCCACTTTTCTAAAAGCAGTAAGTCCACTTTGACTAAAGTTTTGGCAAAAGTATTTGGAATGTCTTGGCCCCAGAAATACACTGGACAGGGTTCCTGATCTTCTGGGAAGGACTGAATTGAGAAGGAATTAGATATTGCTCTCAGCTTACACCTTTTCATGGGACTAAGATCTAAAATACCATGACAGCCTAAAGGATAAGACAAAGTTAAGTATCAGGTAACAAGAGAAAATATAAGGGATGTGATATCGGAAACTTTCTGTTTTCCTGAGTAAGATGAACAAAAAGAGTTTGCAAATCTTGCTGTCCAAAAATGTTATGCTTCCTCCTTCCATGCAATGCCCTAGCTAGTCACCCTGTTGCACAGCCAAGGGAATAAAAGGAATCTGCAGCTCAGGGTTAACCATGGATCACTGAAGGGTGGTGATGATACAGAGCCTTATGCGTTCTGTTTTGCAGCTGCAGACATGGGGCAGACACTTCTGGAGGAAGGATGGCACGTGTGGCAAAAGGCAGTGATGTTGTATACTCCAGTATTTATCAGCTGGTCTGTCAGAGTCCCCAGGTAGAGCACAGTGAAGAGCCAGTTCTGGTAGAGCCAGTTCAAGTAGAAAGATTTTATCCACTATTAGCTTGGATAAGGCAGAGTGGGTATTTTTGGCTGGTACAGAGAGGTATATCCCCTTTTATTTGCTACTACCTTCTTAGAGTCTTCGCTCAGTATATATATCCTTATATATCCTTATATATATACCCTATATATTCCAAAAACCAAACCCAAAAGACCACCTCAGGTTTGGTCCTATCAAAAATGGGCAGAAAATATGCACCTGATCCTGCATCAAAATTTTTGTATGATCCAGTTTCCCAGTTAGTGATGCAGTGGGAAAGTGACAAGATGTATTGTACCACAAATCTATCTTATACACATCTGCATTTACAATATGCAAGTTTAATTAAGAATTCTTATCAAATGTTAATCTCTTCTGTTGTTTCAGGGCTTTGTTGCTCGACCACAATACAGATTTTAAATCTCATGGATTAGTATCTCATTTAATAGATTCTAGAGTTAAAATAACAATGATAAAACTGAATAATGTGTTAGGACCAGCTCAAAGTCAAATTAAACTGACTTGTACTGCTGACAAAGTGGAAGAATTTTCTTCCTTTTTTGGTCACACTTCATGTTATCCTTCCAGATATAAGAAGTGTAGAGAGAGTTACTAAATTATTTGCAGCTGTTTTAATAAATGGACTAAAGCAGCCCAATACCACATAACCAACTACAATTGCAAGTACTGATATGCATCTATTGCATATACTGATCATATCTGAAATGTGCTTATAACATCCATTAATTATTTATTAACCTTTATAAACCACTTAACAGTGGAATGCTAATATTGAGTGCAATCTTGTGGGAACCAGGGATAATTTTTCCCAGCAGATAAATGGTATTTTCAGCCTGATCATGTGATAATATTGTATGTCATGAACAAAAGTATAGAGAGAATCCATGTAATTTTGAATATTCCAGGGTAAAAATTCCCAGCTTATTGCATGCCTTAGTCATAGCTTCATTGAAGGCTATAGCTCGGGGAGAGTGGCCATTTTGTACTTAGATGAGCTGCAGTAGAATTCAAAATCTTATTCATATGAGTCCTTTTATAAAAACAATACTTCTTTTCCAACATGTTATCATGTTTCTAGGACCCTGAATATTCAATACAGAACTCCATTTTCTCTGAAAAAGCTGTCATTGACAAAAGTTTTCCTCTTTTTTATTTCTCTGTCTGGGGATTTTTGAACTGCTTTGCTCTGACATCTGAAGTACAGAGGTGTTAACAGATATCACTATTTGTGAGGAAGTAGGAAGTGAACCAGTAGAAAACTGAATTTCATTAATTTCTTCGTAAAGGTACATCTTGCTTTTTTCCTATCTGCAGTAGCAGGGGTGAAAGTCAAAAAGAGTTTTTCCAACAGCTTCTATTTCCCTCTCCTCTCCTCTCCTCTCCTCTCCTCTCCTCTCCTCTCCTCTCCTCTCCTCTCCTCTCCTCTCCTCTCCTCTCCTCTCCTCTCCTCTCCTCTCCTCTCCTCTCCTCTCCTCTCCTCTCCTCTCCTCTCCTCTCCTCTCCTCTCCTCTCCTCTCCTCTCCTCTCCTCTCTTTCCTCCATTTTTGTGATCAGACCCATAGTTTAGATGCTCCTTCTTGGGAGGAGCATTAATTTTTAAGGTGTCATCCATAACTGGTTTTTAAATGCTACCTACAGTGAAATTAATTCAATCAGAAATTCATTCTGAAGCAGAAAGAGCATGTATGATATACTCAGTACTTGCTTTTGCATTCAAGCTTGGTGCAGGCTATCTGTGCAGGACTGACAGCATCCTTGTTATCATCTAAAGGACAGTCCTCAGCAGTCAATCAAAAGCCCAAGGTTGAAAGAAGCTGACATAATGCCCATCAAAGTCTTCTCATTAAAACTGATTTCAGATTGTGGGCTGACTCTCCTTGACCAGAATGACTCTGTGGATACTCATGTAGTGTGTAAGGCATTGCTCAGACAGTTGGCAGCCCCAGCAGCAAATTGTGCAACATTCTTATGGCCAGGGGGTCAGATGAATACTGGGATCTTCTTTGCATGTCCACTGAGGCCAAAGTGTTTGGTCCCCAGTTGTTTCCCTTTTATTAATGAGGGGGATATTTAAGTACCTCTGAGATTTCTACAATATCTGACTGCCTCTCAGGTTACAAATTTTCTCTGCTACAACCTCTACACTACACATATTTTTCTTCTTCCAATATTTTTTTCCTGATGTCATTCTCACCTCTTTCAAAAACAATCCTACATGCTTGATGTTAGGGCGTCTTGCCACGGAGGCTTTCTCTATCTAGACTGTACTACAGAGCAAAGCAAAAGATAATTTTTTTAATACATCATATTTACTTCCATGGTTATTTTTGTACAGTTAATCTCTCAATTCTTTCTGGTCATGCATTTTTTGTTTTCAATATAAGAAGCATTGCATTGGTATATTTTTTTCTTCTTATTTTGCAGAATTGCTTTTCCTGAGATTGAGTCAATGATCATTTTGAGAAAAAAAGCAGCTTTGTTTTGGGTTTTTTTGGAGGGAGGAGACAATAATAGCAGAACTACACTAATCCTACAATGTACAGGAAGGACCAAAAGTACCCCAAGATCCTGAACATCAGTGTATTTCCCTTGATGGTTGCATTACAAGGTTGTGTTTATAAAGCTGCAGTTCATCACTTGAAGTGACATTTTCCTATCTCAAACCAGAGACTTTGCTTAAATTAGGCAACTTTTGTGCCACCTAGTGGCCCCTCCTCTCTGAGAAATGAGTCTGGCATTCCTTTGCCTAAAATTCTGCAGGCCTCTGGCCTTTAAGTGTTGTAGAAACCCTTCAGTAGTAGTAAATTGTGAACCAAAGAGCCAAAATCACATACTTTAACTATGAATATTATCCTTTGATATTTTTTCTTGCAATTTTTATTTGGCTGTTTACCCTTTATCTCTGCAGTCATCCATGCCTGGCCTGTGCTATGCAGAGAGAATTATCACAAATGTGAATCTTTATTACTGGAGTTTTTTTCTGACATAAGGTCTTGTAATTTCCAGTCTCTTAAGACTTCTCTATTTTGATACTCTCAACAGATGAGCCCTCAATTCACCCTTACTCTTGGGGGTGTTGAAAATGGAACAAATTGCCACATCTTTGTCACTCAGTGGATCTAAGTCAGTATAGAGCAGGAAAGATATTGAACCTTTTCAAATAAATATGCTGTTAGCTGTACTAGCCACAGCTTTTTGAGCCTTGCTGTTTGAAGTCAGTCACCTCCATCTATATTTGGGGAGTAAAAGAGCAGTAGAGCTAACAGGTTCCCAGAGGCTGCAAAGATGGACAGATCCCATTGGCTTCAGGAGGAATTTGAGATGTGACAATGCCAGCCCACCCCACATCTGATCTCAAGATAACTATTGTGAGGGTCCTAAGGATGCATCTTGTTTCTGTGTTTCCAGTTTCCACTTCAGACACTAAACCCCAGCGTTCAGCTCAGCCAGGCTGGCTCCTATTCAGCAAACTCTTTGGGTTTTAACTCTTTATGTTAAATACAAGCCTAAGTGCAGAATGCTTTCACAGGCAGCAATGGGCAATGAACAGGGGCTGCCAAGCATTGAGAAAATCTGCCCTGAGAAAACCTGCCTGTGTTTGAAAGATTTTTACTGCAGTTACATAATGACATAGAGTTTCACAGACCCATGAAGGACCAGCATATATGAGGCATCTACTGCTGGACATAGGCAGTCTGACACGTGGCTTTTTACACTGCTAGCCAGATCTTCTCCTGAAGTCTGTGTCACAGTGCCATCTGGATACAACTCAAAAATTCAGCATCTAAACACTGATGTAGTCAGGAAGAACCAGGTCATGGTTCTTCCTGAACCTTCCTATCTTTTTGTAGCTTTTTGTCCTTCTGGCATTCACCTGACAGAGTCTGACAAGTGGCACTGCAATGTTTATTTCAGTCAGAAGATCTAAACCCCTTCTTCCCCAAATCTTTACTGTACCAGGGATACTCTATTGAAAAATGACTTAATTATGATGATATTCATTTACAAAGACCACTGATTTGAGAAATGGCCCAAATAATAAGTGCTGTCAGAATAATTACAAGACTATGAGGCTAGCAGTAGTGATATTTACTCTGTTAATTGTACTTAATTTACTGTGAAGTTTTTCAGTGGCTCCTGTAGCTTTGAGTGCACTGAGTTGTGGTGTTGCTGTAAACACCAGGGGGAGAAGATTATCAGTGAGGTAGCCCAGTGAGAACCATTTCTGAAATGATCCCAAGTGGCTTTAGATTCTCCAGTGCTTTCATTACAGACAGCCAGTGCTGTGGGTGACACTCTCCCTGGAGCTCTTGGGAACACAGTGGCTACTCACAAGGTGCAATGGGGCAGCCAGCAAGCTCCAATCTGCCACTGTGTGGGTGTGTGAAGGCTTTATTCTATTTCCTTCCTTGTTTAAGGCCTTGAACTGGCATTTCTCATCATGGAAAATTACATGAATGTGTTAGGGTCAGAAGTAGATGTCTGTTTTCAGTGGATGCTGACAGACAGCAGTGCTGGGACAGTCACATACCTACATATATTCTCCATTTGTAACCCATTTGTAAGGGTCATGTTATGTCTTAGGGGACCTCACGGGAGTTCTTCAAAAGGGAAAACTGCATCTTGAGAGAAAGGAAAAAAAAAACATTTGGGAAGTTATTTTTGTTTGTTTGGTTTGGTTTGGTTTTTGGTTTTTTTTAATAGAAAAAGTAGAAGGATAATAGAAAAATGGGCAACGCATTGCTTGCCTGATGGCTGATTTTCAGGCTACTTGACAAGGAACAAGCTCATGGAATAATTAGTTTCCCTCTTCTTGTGCAAGTGTATATATCTCTCTCTCCTTGGTAAATTTTTAATATTTTACCAATATCAGCAGAATTTAATAGAAAAGTAGAGATCTCTGAGATATTAAACAACTTTTATAAGAGCAGGTTGGAGGAAAAAGATCCTACCAATGTTTCAGTCCAGGCAAAATGCTTAAATCAGAGCTTAGACCTTCTCAGACAGCAAAGCTAAAGTATACAAATCTGTAAACAGTGAAATGCTTATAGCCTTATTAAAAAAAACCATAAAATTAAGGGCTATCCTTTTGTCCTTTAAAAGCAAGGTAGGACTATAGTAAATGTGACCAGACTAAGTTCCCTGAAATCACTATTTTGATTTAGATTAGCAGAGCTGACAGTGGCTGAACTCTATTTACCTTCCTGCTTCTTCTCCCAGTAGAACAATGGACCCAAGCTATGCAGGAGGTCAGCAATGTTAAAAGCTTTTAATGGATGGACTCATGACCATCAAGCTCATCTGACATCTGAGTGTGGGCTGGAAAGAATCCAGTGTTATGACATATGCCAAGCTCCTCTCAAATCTCATGGCAGGTGACAGGAGCTATTGGACAGTTTAAACCTTCTCCTTTTGTCTTTTCTGCCTGTTACCTGTTTTGCATTAGTGAGGCTGACAAGACCCATAATAAGATCACCTGCCTGTTGCTTTTGCCCCTCCTCCCCACACTAGATAGAGATCAGTGCAGGCAAGGGGAAGAAAGAGGATTGATTTAGATGGACCTAAGAAAAGTGTTCTCATCTGAAACCAGGTGTTCCTAATGCCTGCCATAAGATTTATTGCAGTCTGCATCAGGCAGCCCACACTGAGCATTCCTGAGTAATTGGGATTCTGTATCCTACCATCTGATGGGCACTGACCTCTCCTTGCGATCTCTCTTAAGTGTGTGAGCCTCTTTATTCCATCTTCCATCCCCCAGCCCACCTCTTCTGTCATATCCCAGCAGATACTTTATGACATGCTGCCATGCCAAGAAGCCAGCATGAGCAATATTACTCCGCACCCAGCCTGGGGCTACTGTGAGAAATGGTGAAGTATCTGAAGTTTAAGCTAAATAATATGATCTTAATGAGCTCATGTGGGCTACAGATCAAAAGCATAACCAAAAGGTAAAAAGTTCAATCAGTTTTTTTCTGTGTGCAATAAGAATGACCATAGTAACTTTGCACTGAGTCCTTTTGCAAGATTACTGGAGAAAAAGTGTCTCAAAGGGAATGGGTAGAAGGAAATATTTCTCTTGAGCAGTTTTTACCTCAAATTAATGCAGAGAAACTGTTACCCACTGCTATACAAAATGAAGCTGACATACCTGTGCAGGTACTGACTATCCTTTTGTCTAGACTCAGAGTCCAATATAGATTCACTGTAGTTTACATTAGGAAATTCACTTTTGTTTCAGATCTCTTTTTGGAAATTTTGGGCACTGGTTGATTTTTTTAAGCTGCTGTTGCCAATGAAACTATGTCCCCCATGTGTTAAAAGTACTTGTTGCTGACTTGTGCCAATAACAGCATAACTCAATTCAACTATTCCTCTTGTAAAGAGTCCTAATGATCACTGGCTCTCATTGATTATCTTTTCTAGAATTTATTTTCCAATCCTGCAGGTCAAAGAACATTCCAGTAGCATCTGTGAATGCACAAGATTGGTTTGACCAAGTAGGAAAATTGAAGGGAACTCGCCTGTGATACTCTCTGGGTTTCAGACTTTCACCACCATGGTAAATTAACACCTGCAGAGCCAAATAACTGGCACTACCTAGTAGGAGTTTGCCACTGAGACAAAAAAGGGAACTCTGGAAGTTGCTGGAGCTGAAATCTGGGCATAGCATAGCTACAGCTCATGGTCTCATTTATTACCATTTAAAGGCATAATCACCTATGTTTTGACATATTTATGGCATAGGTTTACGCAGGTCTTTCTCTCTCCATGCCAGAAATTTACTTGGGCTCTATATTAGAAGTCACATTTTGCTGAGTGGTGTATAAAAGATCCACCTACACTAGTAAAGGTGTGGTTTGGCTAAGAATTTCACACAGGACAGCTAGAGGAAGGAAGCAGCAGGAAGGCTGTGCTTTCTATTTGACTACATTTACACTGATACTCTTACCCCCTGACTGTGTCACTTCCATAGTGTTACCATTGAAACTCATGCTTTCACAGAACTTTTATATGTAGGCCAGGTTTTAATTCATCAAAAGTCTTTGGTGATCTTTGGTGTTAATGAATACCAAGAGCAGGTAACTTTGAAGGTTAATAGATATTTAATACCCTATCTTGCTGTAGAGACAGAGCCTGCCATGCTGATTTAGCTGCTACAAATGATTAACATTTTGATGTTCAGGAAGATATCAGAAGGCTAAACTCAATTAGCCAAAAGATATTGTACTAAAGCTGATCTTTTGTTCATGGCAAGCATCCTGCTGATGTTATTTAAAATCAACAAGTAAGATCAAACAACAACTGTGCAAATCGCTGGGTTCCCTGCACACAACTATTAAATATTGTCAAACTAAAGGCATCGCTAGACACTGTGTGTGCAGACATTTAAATTTTTATGCAAGTGGAGCTTGTTTTAGGACACTACTGGTAATGTCCATGACATCCAAGATCACAATTTCTAAATGGATTTTTTCTAGTTAAATGCATTTACCTCCTCAAATGTATTGTGTAGACAAAATGCTCCAGCTTCATGAGATAGGAAAAGGCTAATGTTTGTTCACTATGTACAGTTCTCATGTGATACAGAGCCTTCTCCAATATCTGTAACCCTAGTGATAACTCTATTTTGGATGTTAGTATGCGAGTGTGAGGACCATACTAGGGCATTCAAATTCCTCTTTTGGGTACCAAGATCAGAAAGCAGTACTGAGGTGCCCATTTTATCTGCTGCTCCAGACAATGACTGAGTGTAGGTATTTTGATCATTTTATTAGAAACATAACTGAAGGGAAAGAGAGGGCATTGTATTAATAGCGTGAGAGCTTGCTGAAGCATCCCTGCCTAGAATGTGTTCTTAAAATCCTGCTATATTCTGGAGAATTTGCAACCACAGCAGTTTTTCTGCCATTTTATAGCTGTGTATCATTGCCCCTTTCTCCTAACATTTAAACACCACTAATTGGGAAAATGCAAACCAAGTCAAAAAGGTAAGCAGTGCAAAAGGCTAAAAGCAGAATTACAACCCTGGCTTTCAGGAGAGCAGATTTTGGGATCTTCAGGGATCTGCTTGAAAAAAATCCCATATGAAATGGCTCTGGAGAGAAGATGAGTTTAAGAAAACTCCATTCTTGAAACTCAAAAATTATTTCTCTCTATGGACAGGAAATGAAGAAAAGGTGGCAGGAGGCCTGCACAGATGAGCAAGGAGCTCCTGTGAAAATCCAAATGTAAAAAGTGTTTAGGAGGTGGAAGTAGGGGCAGGTGACCTAGGAGGAATATCAGGACACTGTCTGGGTATGCAAAAGCCAGGTAAGAAAAAACAAGGCCCATTGATTTGAATCTGATGAGGGACGGGAAGGGCAATAAGATCTTCTGCTAGGACATCACCAGCAAAAGGAAGACTACAGAGAATATGCAAACATTCTGATGAATGGAACAGTTATCTGGTATCAGGGAACAGCAAATAGGTCAAAGTACTCAATGCCTTCTTCTCCTCGGTCATAAAGGCATGACTGAGCTTAAGGAATCCCAGCTGCCTCAGACCAGTGTGAAAATTCCAGAGCAAGAAAGACCTACCCTCAGTAGAAGAGGGCTGAGTTAGGGATTACATAAATAAATGGATGTATGTGAATGCCTGGGACTGATGGATGCTCTCACATGGTGAATTGAGGTCAGCTTCATCTTGATCCTGGGGAAGGTCAAGTAGTGAATCCTCCTGCAAACCATTTCTGATAACATGGAGGAAGAGGAGAATGCATTTAGAGAGAGGGAACCACACTTCACCAACCTGATTGCTTTTGTGATGAGAGGACTAGCTTGGTAGTTGAGAGGAGACTAGTGGTTGTTGTTTATATAGGCTATAGTAAAGCTTTTGACACTTTTGACACTCTAACATCTTCATAGACAAATTGCAGAAGTATAAATTAGATGAATGAACAGTGGGTGGGATCTGACAGCCCTGATTTCATCAATTTAGAGTGTTGGATGCAGTTTAGGTCTTCTAAGGACAAGAAACATTGGAACAAGGCCAGCATAGGACCATGAGGATGAGTAATGGTGTAGAGCTTTGTATGAGAAGAGGTTAGGAGAGTTGGGACTGTTCCACCTCAAGAACAGAAGATGCAAGGGAACCTTATGCAGGGAGATTGGACTAGCCTATCTCCAGAGGCTCCTTCCATCCTCAATGATGGATTGATTGAAAATATGATTCTGTGAAAATCTTCCATACAAATACTTCTGTTGCCATGCAGCAACATTGAGAAAATATTTAAACATTCAAGGGAAGGTCTAGGCTATTTTAAGTAAAACTGTAAATGGAAAAAATTCAAAACCTCTCCTTTTTGTGGCCCATATTTAACATTAGATTTAACCATAACTGATTTGTAAGAAGGAAGTATCGGCTTTTATTTTACATAAACACTTTGTTCACTGAAAACCATGTAGTTATTTATACTAGATCTGATAAAATAGAAGCCTCCCAACTCAAATTTAGGTTAGGAAAGGATTAGTGTGAAGACAAAGTGAAATTTATGGTGCCATTTGTCATTTTTAGTGATGACTATTTGGGAATAGAATACAGATTTTATAACTCTGGCAATAAGATTCCTCTTTAGGAGAAACCGGCAGTGAACATTTGGCTACCCTTGTGTACAAAGATTTTGTTTTGTGGCAGAGAAGCACTCTTGTTACATGGCCTTTATTGAAGTTTAAAAGAAGTGTTGACTTTTCCCTGTATTTCATGCTGTGGAGGGAAGAAACAAACTGCACTCTGAGCTGACCTTTAGGAGATGTTGTGTTGCCTAAAGCCCCGTCATTAAACATAGCAGTGAGCACTAATGTTTATGATAGAATGCTAGAATAGAATCTAGACAATAGGAACCCCTCTTTACTTTTTTGCTGCATCCTGCTGTCCAAAAAATAGATGTATATTGTCCAGAGTCACTTAGTTATTTGTAGGTATGGATATATTTTATGCATATAAAATAATAATGTGAGCTATCTGTAAACATCTATGGATGTTCTAAAAATCAAAAGCATTTCTTCAGGACTGGTACTGAGCAGGAACATATGCCTGTGGTTTCAGTACTATCTTGCTGTTTATTTATACCAGCAAAACTTCAGACCCTGGTTTCCCTTTTGCCCTCTAAGCATTACAATCAACAGCACAGGGTAAAATAACAATTGAAAAAAATTTTCTTTTGTCAAATATCTGCTGCCTTCATAAGATCACATCTTCTGATTTTTTCTTAACTTTTTTTTTTGGTGCATTTAAGGCCTGAAAGCAGTGACCTTGTTGCTAAGCAACTGAGATGCTTAGGCCTTAGCCCTGGTGGTTGAGATGAAAAAGGTCAATTAATGTGGCAGGCCTGTCCTTATCAATATGCTACTGTGGCACCAACTTTTATTTCTTTACAGCAATATATCATAATAAGTTTTGTAGGTCTTTATACTGCAGATCTCCTTTTGAATAAAAGCATAACTAAGACTTGAGGGTATGTCTGATATAACAGAAAATGTAACCATAAAAAAAAGAAACCCAGAATAGAAATCATCTGACTGCTGACTATCCTGCTGTGCTGCCTGAGGCAGTTACACATTTCCATTGAGTTATTTTATGATCAGGCCAGTATGTTATTGAAATATTATCTCTTTAGCCTTTCTCATTCTGATAAGAAATGACAGGCTCTCAGAACACTAATACACATGGAGAACAAAATATGGAGCTGTGGAGAAAATTCAGTTGGGGCAAGGAACAGCAGCTCAAGTATATTCCTGTTAAAACTTCCTCACCAACCTTGTGTTGGATTTTCAATAACTGTCCCTATTTTATTCCAAAGTGAGCATCAGAAACCTTTACTCCTAGTACTAGTACTATTACTACTACTGCTGCTACTACTACTACTATCACTAGCAAAAAAATACATCTAATAATTTAGCAGTATTAAATACTTGCCATATGGAAAGTCACCCTAATTGGGAAACATTTAAAAGGCTGGATTTTTAAAGCATTTTGAGAACCTAAAATCCACGGGCAGTTCCTGTTGTCCTTCTCTGCCCATTGATTAGACTCCTGGCTGAGAACATCCCTCCCCTTCAGGAAACTTTCAAAGGTGAACACCTACAGGGGTGTCTATAGAGGGGGTTGCTGGCAGCTGCTGTGGTCGCTTTGGGATCAGTGGGTGACAAAGGAGTCACCTTCCTCTCTTCCAGAGTGCATGGTGTTTGGGTTAGTGTGAGCAGGTTCCTCTTCCTTTCCCACATGTACAGGGTGGGATGGAAGAAGCACTCTGGGTGCCCCAGGAATTTGGAAGCACCCTGTGCACAATCAGGCACAGCCGGCAGCGGAAAGTGTGTGGCATCATGCATTAGTTGGTACTGGGATGAGCAGTGCCCGGACAAACTACCTTAAGGAGAAAACGGTTTTCACATGATGATTTGAAAGCACAAAAAATTATTTGTCTGCATTACTGATCATTATTTTTGCCCAAATGCTCTTAGGGTCACAGGAAAACTTAGTTTTCCATATTTTTGAGTCTTCCCTGCTCAAATGCTGCACTATCAAGAGTGATGCTCAGTGCAGTTGTTGATGGACTGGGAGTGCCATTTTTTGCCTGCTTTTTTGCCCTTCCTTCAAGCTAATCCTCTTGTGCAAGGTAGGAAAAAACCAATCTGAGCAAGGTCTGACTACTTAATTATGTATTCAATTCCAGCAGTAATCAAGGATTGCATCTAGCTAGTGGTTATGGTTTCCAAGAGTGATCTTTTTATGGGTAAGATAGCATGGAAGAAGCTTGCTGAGGATCTTTCTAATGCCTACTAGCATCTCATGAACCTGTCCTATTCTGCACAAAATAAGAGTTAAAAGCCAGAAAGGCATCCTGGTTTTAATCCTATACCTGCAGCAGACAGAAATTCTCCAGAAGACCATTTTGTTACTGTCAGATGAAAGAAATTCAAACTGTAACCTTTTGCATCTTATTTGCAGTCACTTCATGATTTCAGGTACATAAATGTTACCTGGTTAATTACTGTTTATAGATAAGAATAAAAAGAAAGGTCTCACTCCCTGTTCTGAAAGCACGACTATCCCTTCTCTTCCCCACAGCTCCTATCCAAGTTAAATAACTTTCTTTCATGAAATTCCTCCTTTACATTAATGTGAGACTAAATACAAGGCCTACAGTTGTCATCCTGCTTCAGAGAGTGGGATATCATATTCCCTCAGTTCCTGCACCCCATGGGCAGTATGGCATAAACTGACCTCCAACTAATTTGGAGTGAGGATTCTCAGCTGCTCAGCCCAGTTTCCCTGCAGTTACAGTGCTCATGTGTGTTTTACTTCCTTGTTTTATAGCATTAATGGAGAAGCAGATGTTGCCTTTCTCCCTGTGAATGCTATATACAGTGAATCATCTTAGCCTCTCCGTAAAATTTCAACTTAATGAAGTCCTGGCATTTGTGATGAGCTGAGGAACTTAATTTTATAGAACAACCTATTGAACAAGCTGTTCTTGGACATTCCCATCTCAACTAAATGTTAAAAGTATTAAAATTCACATTAGCACAAAAGGAAATTTTGCATGGGTAATCCTTTAATACAGTGTTTTATGGCTCTATTAGCTGCACAGCAGCTGGTGACATGATGAATTTAATCCATTAAAAAATTCAGTAAGAGGTTTAAAAGTCAGATTTTAAAAACATAATCTTGCTGCAAGGAAAGAGAACTTCTCCTCAGGGCCAGAGACATGGTGAGTTCACAGTGTGGCAGGTATACAAAAATACACCTGCATGACAGTCTTTCATATGCTTATGGTTTCACACCTAGCAGAGAGCTTATGGTGATGAAAAACAACTCAGGAGCACACAGGAGTTCTTAAAGGAGCATGTTTAAGTATTGCATCTGTCCAGCTTTCTCTCCATCTCTGTTTATATTTTTTCTATTAAGGGGTTTAACACAGTAGAGTTATAAGGTTGCCTTTCTGCTTCTTATATGTGTATTCCATACAAAGATCATAGCACAGGAAATATTTACTTCTCTTTTGAAATTTACTCTCTGCCAAAGCTTGGTAGAAAATTTACTATGTGAAGAAAAATTACAGATTCCTGAAAAGCCCCTTGTTTTTCTTTTTTTTTCCATACAAAGACAGAGGTTAGCATGTTTGTGTGTCACCTGTGTTTTATAAATGTGTATGAATATACAGTCTTGCCAAGTTCTTATTTTACCATGGTATTTATTAGCCTTGTTGAGCAAACTCCTACAGTCACATAGACTTAATGAAAATTTGAGCTTCCATTCACTAGTTTTTCTTAGAAGTTTCTTTGCAGATGCAAAGAACCACATGAAAACATGAATTAAATTCCTAAAGACTTGTAACCTAAAAAGTTAATAAAAAGTACCTCAAAATTAATTATTATTATTTTAAGCTGCATTATTTTTAGAACATTTTAATTATTTTTGGAGCCCTCTCCCAACACTGCTGGCAGTGTTATTATCATATATCCTTTTTCCTTGCCAGCCTTCTGGAATCAGCCCTTTACAAAGTTAGACTGACTAAAATTAATTTTTCTTGTCTGTGCAGTTTCGATCATGATTTCCCCACACAAATATTTCACCAATATTGACATTCTTCTGGATGACTTATTTTGCCAGGAATAAATACATTCTAGCTTCCCTTCCCAAACCTTCACCTTTGCTAGGTTTCCCTGGAGAAACACTACATGGGCTTTAAAATCAGGGTAAGCACACCTCTTTATGTGAGCCCATTGATAATTTTTCTTTCTTTTACATCTGGTTATGATTTATTATATACTGTTGCAGATAATAAAACAATAAAGGACACTTGAAATAAATAATAAATCAGTTCTTTTGCCAATCTAACTACTTTAAGGAAGATTCCACAGTACTTTAGTAACATTGCCCTTTAAATCCTTCATCAAGGGTAAGAAAAGTCCAACAGCATAAAATGATTTTCTTTTGTCCATCCTACTTCTTCTTCCTTCTACCTTTGGAAACAGTTGAAGTGTAGGTGAGAAAGTACTGTACAGAGAAAATGTACTCAGACTGATTGAAAACAAAACCAAGGGAAACACCTTTTTTCTTCATTGTATGTGAAACTGTGTGATATAATTTTATTTACTTTTCCCCTAATTGACATTGTGCTTCTTACTCTTCAGCTGGGTGCATATGAAAGTAGACTTCATTACAAAGTGAAGTCAATAAAAAGAAATTGCTGAAGAAATTGCATTTAGTAAAAAAAAAAAAAAAAAAATATATATATATATATACAAATTCCAAAAGCTAACAGGAATGTGTGCTCCAATTTGAGCTAGTTAAAGGCAAATCTACATGCTCAGTTGCCTGATGTTGTGCAGTAGCTGTGCCCCTACTCAGAATGAATTCATGACTTGGAGTCTAGGAACATCCAGAGATGAATTGTTAACTGCTATATAAGATATGCAGAGAGATTTGTTCATAGAAAGCCATTATAGTATTCAACATCCTCTTGCCTTACTTATGGGGGGATCTCTCATCATTTGCTTTCTGATCACTCGGAGACTGTATTTCACTAAACAAAGCTCATGTAGGTGCTCTCTTTTGCATCTGCTGCACACATCCACTGTACTAGTATGGGCACCATGACAGTGCCATTCTCATATTTTGGGAGAGCCTTTGGACATGAAGGAGTGTAGAATGCTGCACTGCAGAGTTCTACCTCCCTGTAGCCTCACGATGGGGGATGTGGTGTATGTGTGCATGGGGCGATTATGGGTGTCTTAGAGTCCATCCTGGCTCTACACTTGCTTTACATATACTTTTATGGCCATGCCTGACATTATTTCTCCATTGACATTGATTCTGTTCTGACGTGCTGTCACACCATTTGAACAGCTGCCCTCAGTGCAGTGAGTAGGGTGGGTCATTATGGAAGTGTGTCTTTATTGATCTAACCTCCAGAGTGTGGAGGTTATTAAGGCGGCATATTTAATAATCGTGAAACTTGTACTTGGCTGTCCTTAAAAAAATCCTGAGATTTTGCAAAGAACAAAGATATTATCTAAAAAAAGGGGAAAAAAAAAAAAGAGAGACATCAAAATAGCAAGCAAAAATCATACATGCTCCTAAAGATCTCTGCCATGCTTTTCTTAAAACCTATTTCTAGATAAACTGGTGTGAAGGTTACAGCACTAGCTAAAAGAATACATTGTCCTTTGTCCCCGAAAGTGCTCTGGTTGTGTAAGATATATCAATTTGCATGGCTTTTTTGGTTTCTTGATTACAGTGGTGTACAATGCAATTAACATCTCAAAAAGTGCAGAATGAACTTCCTTGAGATGCATGTAATTACCATTGAAGTAAAAATCTAAATCCAAACTACTCTTAATCACCACATACAGTGCAATTCGTAAAGAGAGAAATAACTTTTTTGCCTGTTTGGAGTCATGGAACGTGTTATATACATCCTTAGTCATAATTTATACTTAAAATTAGATTTATCAGAGTAGTATTTACTGGCAAACTTGATTCCTTTTTTTGTTGTTACAGTGTGTATCACAGATGGCTGATTTATAGACATTCAAATATCTGACTGTTTTTCACACTTACAGTACCAATGATTTTTAAAATAAGGTCTTCATGCAGGGAGCAAAAACTGAAGAAAGATTTAGAACACAAAGAATAATACATTCACAGAATGATTTGCATATATATGTAATATATACATGCAGACACGTACAACATAAATGCTTTGCATTTTAGAACTGTGAAAACTTGGATAAAACATCAATTAATAAATGTCCACATCATATCTCTGAAGAAGACATTGTTATTTCACTCTCATAAATATCAGAAAAGAGCTTATCAAATGTAAATGGGTGGTTCTTAATGTTTTTATTATTGAGACACACAATTTAAAGTGTTTACTGTGTAGCATAAAAGTGTGTGCCTATAGGCAATTTGTGAAAGCATGCATTCTATCTACAATAATAAAATATTACATCTTTTATTTTGTTACTGGAAACTGCCTGATATGGAGAAGAGCATTTTAAAGACTTCTAATACCTCTTATTTGATAATGTCAGTTAACTTTGTTCTAAGTTTAGATTGTGGATTCTTTTGAATCTTTTCATTTGAATCATGTTTGAATTGGGCAAGACAGATTTGTCTGTTTGGCAACTCCATTTTGTGTAAAAACTACAATAACGTTGTGATATAAATTAACACCACAATTTCATCAACCACTTGTTTGTCATTTAGCCAGTTACTGAAAAAACATTTCTAACTTTAAGAACACACATTGTCTCTATAAAACTTACATAAAAACAAGGTAATGGATTTGATTTGACAGAGGTCATTGACTGAGCAATCTCAGTGCACTACATTAAAAGAGCTCTGAAAGATGCAACAAACATGACTATTCATACTACTTTGTGCTAGCAGCTTCTCAAGTGGGACAGAAACAAACAAACAAACAAACAAACAAAAATGACTAAAGAATAAAATAGTGTAATAAAAATCCCAAACTGTCTAGAAAAGACAATATTTTTAGTACGCAGTCCAAGGTAGTCTAGTCTTATACAAGAGGACATCTCAGCAATGGGATGCCTTCATTATCTGCTTCTAATTTGTGATGTCATTTTGATATAAAATCAATATAAACCATATTTTAAAAAGTGGAGAACTGCAAAAAAGTCACATAAGGAAGGAGAAACAGGGCTTAGGAGTTATTTAAATGACCATATTTCTCTCAATTTCATCATTCAGATAAGTAATTAAGTATGTGCAGCCATCACATGCAATTTGAACAGTACCTGCACATTGCCTCAGCTCTTATTGAATTCTTTACTGCAGATGTCCAAGCATGTGACTAATGGGACCAGGAATATGAGTTATTTCAACCTTCATGACCCCTTGGAAGGCAACAGATATGTCTTGTAATTTTTGGTTGTCTACCTCAGAACCACCAACTTCAAAGACCACTGAGCAGCTACGAGGGGGACAGGCAGATGCTCCCTGCAGTTATGAACGATAGACTGGCAAGAATATGTTTCCATAATCTCAGATTCCTGCTCTTTCACTTCCAGATGAGAGCAGAAGTGGTGATCAGTGATTTGAATAGCCTTTTTTGTCCATACCCCATCACAAATAACCCTACTTGGAGTCCTGCAGTCTAAGCAGGAGTGTATGGGAGGTCTGTGTTAGTTTTTGCCATCTGTAAAATGAGGATGTTCATATTTCACAATAACCCCATTTTATAATGATGAAACAAGCAGTTCTTGAAATGTTTTTAAAGGGAATGAAGAGGCTATAAAAGCATTCGTTGCTGTTACTAAACAAGCACTCTGAGGTGAGGAACTTCCGTATGCATTATGTCAAAAACATTTAGCAACAACTTCTCTATGGGAGCTGGGAGAATATAATTAATAAAAAAGCTGTGGAAATACTACAGCTAACTAAGAGAGATTCTAAAAAGCTGTTTTACTTGGTGAAGAACTGCAAACCATCAGTGACAAAAAGGATCTTTTAAGTTGTCAAGTAAGGCCAGAAAGGTATTGCAGGGAAATAAGAGCCATACTGGTTCAAAAAAGAGAATGTGGAATCTCCCACCTGTGAAGGGACAAACAAAGCAAGTAGTGGAAAAATGAGAGCTGACATGTGTGTCATATGTGAAGAAGACAGAGTGGATAACAAGAACTGACATGTAGGAAGATGCCTTTGTCAAATTGCCAGAAGTTCCAGAGCTGTGACACCCTGCTGAAGGCAGATGAGGTTGGGAAAGATGAATGCACCATGCCACCTTTCAAAGGTCAAGACTTTGCAACGGCATTGATGAAACACTGCCACAGCTGCCACACAATCTAGGTAGTGAAAAAAAAAGCGTTCATTCCTTCCTGCAACACAAAAATTGAAGGGAAATCTAATAATTAGCCTATTACAGGATAGTCAATCATTTAACTACTGAAAATCAGGGGAGACATATTCTAATCTCATTTCACTTGAGAAATCCTGCTGCCTTTATTGGCAGAATTTGTGCCACTGATGGGAAATCTCTCATTCTGACTTCAAGAGCAGTTGTTCTCTGGCGGCCTGATTCATTAAGTTAATGGGACACTTTCTCTTGAGTCCTCTGAGAATAAGATCAGTGCACTGATAAATCTCAGTAGTTTCAAAAGTTCATCTAATCAAAGGTGATCTGAATGTCTTCCATCCAATTACTGCACCAAAGACAATCAGTTTCATAATACTTCCAGATACTGCTCTTTCAACTGGGCCCATCAAGCCAGGAAAACCAGTTCCTTGCACTTTACTGTACACCTGTATCCTTGCCTGTAGCTCCTGACAACCCAGAGAGAAAAAGGGTAGGATGGGGGGAAGGGGAAGAGTGGAACAGTCTCTCTTATGCCAGCACAAAGAAGTGGGCTTAAGAGTTTAGGAAAGATTCAGAATCGGATGTCATTTTGTTTAAACCACTACAATCATTCCTGGATATTGAATCACAAAATGTATAATCCCTTTCTGTGAAAATTCCATGTTTTCTTCTCTTCCATGGCATCTTTGTCCCAGTGCTTCCTTGTCCCTCTTTCCTCACATTTTTTACCTTCCTATCCTTCATGTCCACTTGTTTTTCCTAAATAACTAATATATGGAGTTTATTCCAAACAGTTTCTTCTGTTTGTTGATTTTCTTCTATTATCAGGGATACTGTCTCTTTTGTGCACTTACACTACCCACGACTGCCACATTTAGACAGCTACATGTCTGAGCCACCCTCTCCTGATTGCCAAAATGTCAAAGTGATCTTTGCTTCTAATACACCATAATTCATTGTCCTTACATTCCAAACTATGACCAAGACACTATGTTTTGGTATGACCTTTATGATGTGTGATGTACCCACATGATATTCAGGAAAGGTCTTGCAATAAAAGCAGTAATCCTCATTTCACCAATGGAAATTAAATCAGGAAAACCCACCTGCTTTGTACTTCCCTAGCATTGGTTATTAGATAATGTTAATGGCAGTGTAGGGGAGAATAGGTTAGCTGAAACTGATATATAAGCAGTCTCACTGTTTGTAGGAACCCAGTGCAGACTTCATGGTTCCTTGTCATGCTGCTTTGGATTGCTTGTCTGTCTGTGGCACTGGGCAGCTCTGATTTCCTCGAGAGGCGCTGGAAACCAGGCAGTGTACACTGGAAACTAGTGCTGCACAAAAACAAAGGGAAGTGCTTGGCTAGTCAAATTTGGCTGTTCTGATTGCTAAATGTTGGTGGGCATGAAGAAGACTGTACAAAAGATGGGATAAAAAGCCATCCTACTGCACTGGTCTCCTTCAGCACTGACTGACTGCTAAGCTTCCCCATTTCAGTGCACCTGATGGAGATGAGAGATGGAACAGCTAAACTGCTCTCAGTTACAATGGGTGACCTCACTGGGGTCATGTGTTTGGTCTGAGTAATTGTCTATGTGTTAACAAGACCTTCATTTAAAGGAACAGAGAACAAATGGGGTAAATTGCCAACATTTATCTGCCTATACTATCCATTCTTACTAGGGACTGACTAGAGCAAATGTTCCTAATTCCATCAAGGGCATTTCTTCCATTTAATGAGCACATAGGAAAGAGAGGCATTGTTCAAGTATGAGGGTTCAGTTTGCAGCAAGCCACAAATCACATTTCATTTATCAGGCCTACAGATGACAGGATATCATCAAATCCCCTGAGAGTCATATTCATTAAAAAGAAATCTTAAGTAATTACAACAATTAATTGACTTGAAACAGTTTCGGGTGGAGAAGGTTTACATAATTCATTTGCCAGACAAAACAAGCCTTATGAAGTCAGGGCAACATATTATTTAGAGGCATCCTCCCCTTCCTGTCGTCTTGAAAAGCACAGGATAACACCAAACACCTGGAGACAACTGAAATGGGCAAACGAACAAACAAAAGATAGGAAAAGAAGAGCCTGAACTTTTATAACTTTATCAAAGGGATAATATTTCACTGACCTGCTCTGATCATTACTTAGAAACTGGAGAATGAACAATCTCCCATTTCTCCTTGTTTATTCTAAATAGGCAGAGAATTTCTAAGGATTAATTATGTAAAAATAAAATTTGAAAACTGGACAAACTAAATCACTTCACACAGCCTCTGTACAATGCAAACATAATGTGTGTGTCTAGTTGAAAATTTATCCTGAAGCTTCCTCCTGGTTGTGAAATATGCTGACTTATTTTGCTCCTTCCTGTTGACTGATGCTGAATTTCTAGATATCAGAATGCCATTTGCATTCCCATATTATGAATAAAAAGAAATATTCCTCAGATGAAACCTATTATGCCATCCAGTATTTTCTTGTGTCCCCTAACCTGCCTGTTTCCACTTTTATTTCTTGCTTTATATTTGTTTTACACAGAGGTTTTTCCTGTTCCATGTGTGTTTAATCTCTAATACAGTATGGTATTATTCCATGAGTAGGACTTCTAGGTATTACAGCAAACAGGCATAGCACTGAGATTTCCACAGTAACTCCAACTTCTTGAGCTGAGAGAAGCTCTTGAAGTGCTCAGACTGGTTTAAATGTGTTACTATTGTTATTGGTGGCCCCAGTTGGTCTCCACTTCTCTGCATATACATATCAATAGTTTTGGAAAAATAAAGGAAAAGAATAGTCATGGTTCACAAAAAGTATTTGCCAGAATAACAGTCACAGAAAAGCAAATGCCAGAAATACCCTGGGATGTTTGTGAAAGCATTTAGATTCAATATGTAGGTATACAATTCATTTATCATATAGCTTCACTTGAAGAATAAGGCAAATATTGTTAAAATACTTTAAAAATACTTTCCTACATAATTAACTAAGAATCTGCAACTCTACCTAAAAATAAAGAAATACTCAATTCAAATGATTAGTGCTACACAGTGTCAGTGAGGAGGTTGACAAAAATCAGTGCCAGTATTTGACAAGACACAATGCCATCTTTATGAAATTGACAGTCAAAGATAGTTTCTCTTCATGAGTTTCTGGCCTCTACTCTCTGCCTGCTATTTCCTGTCACTAACAAAGATCCTTGTCTCATTTCAAAGCTCACCCCATGATGTCTCCAGGAATGAAAAATAAATTGATCCTTCCTTCTAGTAATGCCATACAGTGGGAGAATAAACCATGAATTCCCTGTATTTTCTGGCTATCTAAAATTTCAAAAGATTAATTTCAGATATATTCTGTCTAATTTCCTGATACTCTGATTATTTCTCAAGTCATCATTGCCTTTCTTTGAAGAGTTTGAGCTGCCTGCCACGGTGGAAAAGCCCACACATCCATGAGTTTTAATGTAGCATCTTTTCCAAATGTACAAACGTATAACCCTAAAACCGCTGTCTTATGTGAATTCCATCACTCTGGTAAAATGCAAGAAGGGCAAGTCATTTTCTTTTTCTTAATTTGTTAAGCAGTCTACATCCATTAAAATAAGGTAACATAGAAAGGTTACATTTGCCTCAAATTTCTATATGCTTTGGAGGTTTAATTTGCAATTTACAAAGACCAAGTATGACTTTGGTTTTACTGATACAACCAAAGGAAGGTTTTCTACACAAGCATTGTGTTTTCCTCTGATTCTGACCATAGCAGGCAGTGTGAGAAAAGAACAGAACATATAAAAGCACTGTGCATGTTATTTCATAAGAGACTGAGGCAACCAACCCATCACAAATAAGACATTGTGACTGCAGCAATGATTAATGAGATGCTAAGTGTAAGTAGAAAAAAGTATTTTCTGCCTCAGCATAGAATCAGAACATTCTGCAAATCTTTTCAGTAATGCACATGTGCTGGAGCCTACATGGCAGAAGAGATGCACTTAAGTAGCACAGATAATCCACACACTAAATTTGAGAACATTACAAATGTAGACAACCTAAAAACAAATGCGACTAAAATGTCGATTTGTCAAGCAAGCAAAGTAAAAACCTTACCAACACAAGAAAACTGGAGCTTGATCAATGATTGCAGATCATGACCAGAGCTGGGGCTGACTCCTGCCACAGCTCCCACCGAGGTAGGTCCCCCTGAGACCATCAAGGTGCATCTCAGCATAGGCCATGTCCCGGCAGATCCCAAGCTTTTGCCTTCCAGAATCTACTTTAAAAAAGAAATTCTGCCCTGTGCCCTTAAACTATCTCATCTTGGGAGTCTAAATCCAGATACCCCTTGGAGGGGAGAAAAGGCTCAGTACTCATGAGTCCCACTGACTGCCAGACCTGGGGCTGTGCCCCCACTGTGACTCCCAGAGACACTCCCAAGATGGACACTCACCTAAGGGGGCTGCTACATTCCTCACAGCCCCCTGGGAGCCACCTCTCCCTTGGGCACCCATGGCAGCAGGATTGTGGCTCAGGGAGATGTGACTGCCCCTGGAAATACCCCAGTATATCCTAATATTTCCCCTTGCAGGTTTATTTCCCAAGGGCAGCCTCAGCACCCATGGCATTGCCCTGCACAGCATGCCTGGGCCCACCAAGCTGTGCCCCCACAGCTCTGAGGGGGCTGTGATGGCATCGAGTCCCGCTTGCACTGATGCCAAAAGCAGAGAACCATAGGACTGCACAACCCTCCTTCCATAATTTTCTTTTTCTTGTTTAGAAGCAATTTAGCAAGGTGGATTTAAGCCCTGAGCCCCCAGATACTTTGACCCCTCCCCTGTCCTTACTCCTCAGACAGCCACCTCTCGCAGCTGCTGGTTCCCCTGCAGGCCTCCCCACTGGTACAGCCAGGATCCATGGCAGCAGCCAGGATTTGGGATGGCTTAGGTGGTGGGACAGGACTCTTCCTCACAGCCACCACCATGCTCTGCCCCTCACAAATAGGTATGGGGACCTGATCAGGCTCTCTGATGAAGGGAGCTTCTTTCCACCACCTCCTTGCAGCTCCCACCATCATAGCCACACAAGCCTGTTGTTATACTTTTCCTTGTGTTCCTGAGAAAAATTTGTGAGCATGGCTGTGAGGAAAGGAATGGACTAACTGTCCCTTTATTGCAGCCTTAGTTTATTCAAATTTCTGAGGGTTTTTTTCCCCTCTCAAATTTCTCTCCAAAGCTCATGAGGTAGAAGGATCATTGTTAAAGGACTATACTGATTTTTTAATATGCACTTTGCTTTTTTTTACCAAATAAGGAGGCAGTGTCCTAACTGGTGTGATCCAGCCTCTTCAGTCACACAGGTGCAGATCAAATGAAATCCAGAGCAGCGAAGGCCTTTGCTTTGTCTAATTGGTTATTGCTGGGCAATGCTGCTGGTAAGTGTTCATCTACACTGCCTGTGAAAGGAATAAAATCCATTTTGTGTCTGTATAATTGTGTTCATCAGGTACTGTTTGACCTCAGGAGACAGTCCCTCCATATCCTTCCATACTTTTTTTCTTCTCAGTTCTTTTAAGTCATTCACAAATTAAAATTAAGAAAACCAGAACAGCACTTCTTTGGAGGCTTCAGTTTTAAAACAGAACAAAAGAGAAAAAAGGCCTGGAAAAGAAAATATCTTTATTTTTGCAAAGAAAACTCAAGGTCAGCAGCCATTCCAGAAGGTTTATGGAAAAACAGAGCAATTCTACACTGTGAGTTCAGAAGTAGTTTAACTCCCTTTGAAAGGGTGTGGGACAAATTCCCCCCTTGTTGAGAAGACAAAGAGGTTTAAGAAATGTATGTAAGTCAAAGAACACAGAAAATCAAAGTAATACAAAAAGAGAAAAAGGACTGCTTGGTGTAATTCACTTTTGTCAAGTATAACCCTGACAAAAGGGGCAGCTTTTCAAGTGATGTAAACCATTGTCACTCTGCTGACCTCAGTAAACTTGCTCTGTCAGGGGATATGACCTTCTTGGCAGTTCTCAAGGCACAACAATAATAACTAAAAATGTAGGAAATTACCTACAGCTATTCACATTTTTAATATTGCGCTTCATAAATCCAAAATCCATGGAACTCTATAGGAGATTTTAATTTAATCTATCGGTTTTGGTTTGCCATGTTCAAACTAAGCATGAGTCTACAGTCATGTTACAAACCCTAAAAAACCAGTGTTTGCAATGGAATTGCTGACAGATCCTTAACCATAGTGGTGCTAGGGAGTCACTATAATATTGTAAATAAGGTGAATAGGCTCTTCTTATCTCATTTCACAGCTGAGCAGTGTATTGCCAGATAAATCAAATCAGGGTAAACGGTTTCATCTAATAAACTGGGTCAACATATAATGTATTTTTCAGGTTTGCACTTTCATTGATTCTCATTTGATTTAAGCAGGGATATTTCAGTTTGTGTTTACAACATTTTAAAATATCTCTTTTGCCCCTTCTCTAGAGAACAAGCAAACAAGAGAGAGACTATGCAAGCTGGTAGCATCACAATAATGTAAAGTTTTCTGTAAGTTCTGCTTTCCATTTTTATGCATCTGGGAGAGAGTGTGGGTAGGGAATGAGGGAGTTACTATCTCATATCTGCATTTTCTCAATAATGTTTTAGTGATGTTTGCTAATGTATCATTCATTAACCATCAGCCACTATAAAAAACATAATCTATCTCACAAAGTGGACATTATTATCGCATTAAATCATTTCACAATATACCTGAACGGTTCCACATGAGGGGCCTGGCCTGACTGAGCTCAAATGCCTTGGGGGCAAACTCTTCAGTAGTAATGAGATACGAGGTCTGTCTGTGATGAATATGATATTACTCGTGTCAGTGGCTGTGGACTGCACCCAGAATATTTCTTCTTACAGAGTTCTTTTTTTTTTCCCTATTGCAAAGGAACTCAGGCAAAGCACTATTAACCCAGTAAATGAAGCTCTAAAGATCACAGAGTGTGCCCATTAGTCGACAAGATTGTGACTAATCCAATTTTTCTTGCAGGGAGCAATTCTAATGCTTCTGTAACATCTGGGGATGGCAGGGCCTGCATTACTGATGAAGCTGGATATTTTTTCTTCTACCTTTTTCTTCATAGAAGAACAATTATTGCACTTACTTATTTCACTGCTTCTCCCCCCTCCCCCACATTTTCCCTCGGACTACTTCTGCCCTGATGACCTCTTTGAAGATGGTTAAAATAATATTCCAGGCTGACAGAAGAACCAGAAAGGGTGACTGTGAATGAGGCTAAAAAAGATACCCCTTGTGTTTATTGGACTGTGGACAGAAACTGTGCTTGTTCAATGAATAAAAAAAAAAGAATTAGGTTCCCTCAAAACAAGAAGAAAAAGGACCTAGAACACTGTTATCATTCACCACTAATGGCATGATATCTTAAATTGCAGAAGTGAAAGAGAATGTCATCTTGCTTCTACTTACTCTGGTAAAAGCATTGACTATTACTCTGTGTGACAGCATTAAACATCAGGAAGAGTAAAATCCTGCTTTTCTGATTTATTTATTGCCAGTTATGGAATTTCTTTCTAATATGCAGTGCCACTGAGGATAGACTGGGGCAATTTTGTTTAGATATAACTTCAAAAATGTTTTAAAATAATTAACAAAAAATCAATTTCTGATGGCTAACATATATAGATTTTAGAGGTTGATTTTTCTGTGTTCAGAAATCTTCACCTGATCAAAGATGGAAAATATGCTAAATACTCAAAGAGTCCTGTTCTTATGGGCAGGATGGAAGAGGAAGGATGGATTAAGGCCAGTTTGCTGTAGCTTCATTTGCAGAGTTGCAACATGGGGAAGAAGTTCGGGGATAGAAAATAAGTCAGGGAATTCTGCACCTAACTGTTTAGATCTTTGATTGAACAAAGGTATTGTTCTGTGATTGTAAAGATCAGCTGCAAGCTTGTGAATTTTAGTAGTGGTTATATTCAGTGTTTCATGCTGAATACCTCTTGTGTATTTCCTCTGTAAAACTATTTTGTTGGGTTCCACACTGAGAATTAAAGTTTTTCCAACACTCAGAGCAGCTGAGCTAGAGCTCTACTTCTCTCATCAGCTGTTATTCCATTTTTATTATTTTATTACAGTGTCTCACAGTGTGGCTGTATCTCTGCAGGAAATATTGTCTCTTCAACATATCACAAGTATTCCAGATTTTGGAAGCAGAAATACATTTTTCAGAACAAATTTCTTCTTCTAACTGAAACCAGAATCCAGAGTTGTACATGAACAAGAAAGAAAGATAAAAGGTTTCAGACTATGGCTTTTCTTCTCTTTTCTAGAGTCACAGGGTGTGATGAGGACTCTGTCAACTGTCAGTAACAACTCTGCTGTGGCTCACAGCAGAAATATATGGAGAATATCACCAAATGATTTGAGCAAGAGTCCTCGAAGAGCTGGTGCTAATGAACATGAGGAGATTCATAAAGGAAGTGAGAGACTAAGATCAGCATTTGCTAATATTTGTAACAGTGTAAATGTAGCAAATAGAAAAGGGTAGAAGATTTTAAGGTAAGCTAACCACCTAGATGTCTGGGCAATTAAATAGAACAGCATGTTAATTCAGAGAAATAGAATAAAGTTAGAGATGCAAAGAATCACAGAAAAAGTCAAAGAATCAGATGTGGGAGTATTTTGTATATAGAACAGTCAAGACAAAGGAAAGGTTCAGGGCATGAAATATCTTTGATGCTATCAGTCCAGCTGAAATACTAAAACCTGGCAATGCAGACAGTGGCTTTCATCAAGAGGAAATGGAGAGAAAAGAAACACAAAAAGGAAATGCTATTACTGTCTTTAGGAAGCTGTAGTTTAGTTTCACAGAGAACAATCATGTTTAATTTGAGGCACTATTTATCAATCAACAAGAAAGCAAACCATGAAGTCTGCAGTGTTTTGTTATGCAGTTAAGAAAGAATGTAGCAAAAATATGCATTTTGTTACAAATCCCTCTGTCAGGGCTTAGCCTAAGTAAATTACATATATTTTGAACTTTTCTTTAATTACCTGAGTAGTCTGGAAAATCTCTTTCTCTGGTTTGAGATTACAGAGGAGGTTTAAGGTAGCTATTATTGAGATGCATATATTATGTATGACCAATACCAGCAGCTGAAGTTAGAGTGAAGTCCTCCAAGTCCACTCCAAGCCAGCAACAAAACTGCTCTTGGACCCACTTAGCCAAGATTTGACAGGCAGATTCATTTTGGCACTTACCAATGTGTCCATCTAATTCTGTTGGTCTTGGGTGTTCTCTGAAACAACCAAAACAGTACTCACCCAGTGACATGACAGGATGATACGCAGAATGAGGATATTACCATGCCACTTTCCAGAACAGATTAGCCAGGAACTTGGCCAAATGTTTCTTACATGCCTTTCCTGACAGATGCATGCATTTACTGAAAAGGAGTCTGCAAGACAGGGAACACTTGTGCTTGTGACTGAAGTGATTAAGTATGCAGGTGTTTCTTGGATTAGGCCTTTAAAGCAGATCTTGCCTAACAGCCGTAACTGTTATGGATGTAACTCATGAATCAAATGGAATTAGTTGATGTATGATAATGTTACAACACTGGCAGAAGAGAGGTACTTATTTTTGCCTTTGAAGCAATAACAAACACCATAGATTTTAATGTCAACTTTAGCCATTATTATCTCAGCAATTTAATTTTATTTAAATTGTTTCATCTTTTTTCTTTTTGGTTAGTTATTTGTCAAAAGCTACCTTTGACTTTCTTTGGAATAGCCGAATATTCAATGGTTGACTTCAATGGTATCAGGTTTTCACTCACAGCTTCCAGCATGGTTTGAACTGACATGCAAATCCAAATTCAGCTGTAAGATTACAGAAATAGGATTTTTTTAGCCTACAGATTGCTAAACTGCCCAAAGCATGCTACTTTCTTACGTATATGCCTATAAGAACATTTTGAGAGCCTTTATTGTGCCTGGGTAATTCCAGCAGTGATAGAATCAGAGAATAGTCCTTGCAGACAGTGTTTATTACAATATATGTAATTGAAAATCAAAGCCCTAAAAGCTGTTTTGCTGGTGGCTCATCAAAACTTGACCAATGGTACAATTCAATAATTCTGAAATTTATTTTTTCCGCTGGTGTTTATCATCACACTTTATAATTGATACCTGGTACACTTTTGCTGTATCAAAACCTATTGAGTTTTCTTTCTTAAATTCCAAGAGAACTGTTGCAATTCACTTTAATATTAGACTCCAAAGCAATTTTACATTTTTCATGTCCAAGTCTTGAAATAGTTTCTTGATAGTTAAATTGGGAGTAACTGCAGCCACTGCAAGGTTCTGAACAGATCCTAAGGGGTCACTGCACTACTAACTACGCTTAGACATCAAACTAGTAGTTACTGAATTGTACTGGTAGCAATTTTATCACTGCAGAATTTTAATGCTTCTAAAAAACCCACAAGTATCTGGGGATAAACTGTGCCACAGCTATTGAGGTACAAGAGTATTCCTAAGGATGGTTCTTAGGCAAACTTGGTAGCATGGAGCTGGGAATAAAAGCTGGGCTGCACTAAGGCAGCTCCATCTGCCACCTTGTTTCTCAACTAACATTTTTCAGGTGACCCTGTCAGGGCACCCATCCTAGAAATAAAGTGCTGCATAGGCAATAGGAACTTTTCAGGTTTTTTTGAATTGGCCTGGTAATAGTATAGCTACACTTATTGCTACAGGTAAGTGGGTGTGGGGAATTGCTGTGCTTTAGCCTCAGTAGCATGATCTATTTCAGAAACTATGATTAAGAATAAGCACAAAACTAGGATATTTTCTACCTGACTTTAGTGGGAATATTTTTCTTCTTCCCCTGAAAAAAAAAAAGACACACTGTATTTTGTTACCTAATATTGAAGAAGGTTCTTCTCCTCTGCTCAAGGCATTGGAATTTGGAACAGGAGCCACAAGACAGCAGGTGGAAGGGAATATTTAGGATCAGTGTTATCCAGAGTTACAGGCAAATGCCTTCTCAGATGTTATGGCCATCTGTGTAAAGCAGAAACCCACTTGAAAATGACCATAAAGGAATGATCACAACAGGTATGTAAGAGGAAAGCAGTCAAACTTACGAGATGCAGTTCTGCTAAACTAATGGGAGCTTTATCCCTTTGTTCAGGAATAACTACAGTTCTCTCAGTGTTATCTCAAAAAATGATTGAGTGAAGTTTGTACCTCATTCTGACAGGGCTAATGGGAAAAGAGGCAAGCAACATATTTTTAAATGATAGTGCAGTAAATGGAAGTGGATCTGCTCGTGTAGTAATGCTCTATTAATTAAGATCATCAGGAGGCATGAGGAAGGAGAAGTAGAAGAGACGGAAATGTTTAAAAAAATTATTCAAGGTATTATTTATGAGCTCTATTTCTAGGAGTGCTGCTAGTGTGGTACCTCTCTCAAAAATAAATGATGGAGACTGGTGCTGCATAATGGAACAATTTACAAATAGAAATGAAAGAAATGTTTATAATTTTGACCTCAGCGACTCCAGTAAGATCAGTCCTTTGCTGCTTTAATATTGTTTCACAGTTTGTGCTGTTAAATCAAAAGGTTATCTATAATACATCTGGCACTATTAATGCAAAGGATCAGGGGTATTCAACAGACATTTATTCATTATTAATATAGATAATAAAGGATCATTTATGAGGTTACAGATGAGATTTTTATCATCAAAAGCTTAAAAAGGGAAATGTATTTTTGCTCTAGGACAGAGATGAAAAGAGTCAGTAATGGGAAATGTAAAAGTCAACATGAAACTGTCAAATTCATTCTTTTCCTGAAGACAGCTAGGACTTGATGGCACTGAATGAAAAACAAAATAAAATTAAATGTTTTTGCTGTAAAACTGCTTTATTGACAGGGAGGGGCTTTCAGTGGCAGTGATGTTTTTCCCTCATACAGCTGAGCTTTCCAATGCTTTTTAAGAAGACCTAGAGTGGGAAAACATATCTGTGTCTCAAGAACTTCTGGAAGCTGTTTGAAATTGAACTTGACAGAGTGGAAGTCACACCTATAAGGCCCCTTCATTTTTAGGTATGGACATCCCACTCATATGTCTTGTGTTGTAGGTGTGTAAATCTGTGCCTTAAGGTGGTACAATTGCAGTTAGTAGCAGAAGGGTATGCATACGTGAAACAGAAGTAACAACAAGAGAAAAATATTGAATTTTTTGCTGTCTTGTAGTTGCTGATACTAAGGAGGTAGAACAATCCCCCAGTGTTACTGAGGTAGCTTATGAAGTGACTGAACTTGATCCATTGAGCCAGTGGACATTTCTTAATATCACAGGACTCATAACATTAGTGCAGACTGCCCCCTGCATTCCCAAGGCTGTAGTTGCCTAGTGAAGTATTGCCTGCTTGAATGGTGAATGCAGGGATATTCAGAGTTATGGCTAAAATTCTCTCCTCGTTTCACCTATCAGGCTTATCTAGGGCAGTTGCTTGAATCAGCTTCTAGGGTTCTCAGAACATTCAATTATCTTGTTTCCCATATGATCTGCAATACCCAAGGGTGGATTTGGAATCTGATGAAGTTGTTTCTGATCTGAGGATATGGACTGACCAGTCTGCTTGATATAACCTCAAATCCTCACTAGGAATAGTGGTGGTAGTAAAATAGAAATAGTTGCATTGGAAAATTAATTTCATTACTTAGATACTTTGTGTTGTCTAGAGTTTGGGTACAATTCTGAAAATCCTCATTTGCAATCCCCTTTTCCCTTGTTTGCTTAGGCCTTTTTCATCCCAGAAAAAAAAGAGTCTGTATTCACCTTGCTATTTGTGAGATCTTACAGAAATTGTGTAGCCTTTTCTCAATCTTGGCAGGCATTATAGAAATGAACAAATATGAGTTATGTGAACCAAACTGGTTTGTTTGTTTGTTTTTAGATTTCTGCTTTTTGCTCACAATTTCATTGAAAAAAATGTTTGAAGGATGTGGAAAACCAGCCCTTTTTGAAACTTGATGCAATAGAGAAAAAACAGCATCATTATCTGATGTGAAAACTGGATCCACTTTCTCCTTCCTCCAAACCAAATAAGGTTTGAATGTTTTACATTTGAAACTGTGAATAACACTTGAATATAAAATAAATATTTTATAAGCAAACAAATTAATTTTCCCTGAAGGTGAAGAAGGGAGAATAATTCCTGGATGAGCTTGAGAACTCAGATTCTTCATCACTTGTCAGAATTTGTTGCAATATGATGTATCACAGGGGGTCAATGAGAAATGGACCAGAACACAGTGGGAATTTCCTTGTCAAACTTACTTTCTTTTAGTCCGCATTCCAGCCTCTAACTCAAACATGATGACAGGTAAGCCCTGACTAATCCAACAGAGCCTTACAAGTTAGCTCCCCAGCTTCATTTCAGCCTTCTATAGATATTACTGTTACCACAATGAGCTAGCAGGATTTAATTTGCACAGGTTTCATTTAGCTGCTGTCCTGCAAAGTCCACTGAACTGAGTTACTTATCTGAGTTACTGGAAAAGCAGCTGTAAGGTGACCACTCTTCAGGTTCTGATGTGGGATTTTTAATCCTTCCACAACTTGTAAAATCTTGTAAGATTGGTCTTCCTTGAATATATGACACAGAACAAAAATGTTTGTAAGCAAACATTTGGGTGCAGGACATCCCTGGTATTGCTGATGAGTTTTAACTTTTGATTATCCATCAGTTTATGTAGAAAATGGAACATTTTGAACAAAAAGTCAATTTAGACAGTTCATCGAGTTTTATAAGTTCCTTCTCCTTTCTCACCTCAAGTCTCTAACAGGAATAGATTAATATATTACAGAAAGTCATTGTTAGTCCCAGGTGCAGCACATTTTGCCAATGAACAGCTACTTATCTAATTAAAGAAATCACCTTAGCAACATCTGTAGTCACTCCTGGATGCTGATGGAGACCTGTGAATATGCACAGATGACCTTCAAGCTGCAGAAGCCATGAGAGGGCATCAGAAAGACAAAGAAGCAAAACAGCTGACAAGTTTGAGAACAACGTGGGCTAAAGTTTTATCTGGGCAGTGCCCTGTATTTCAGTCATAAAACATTAAATCCTACATGATATGCCATCCTATCTGGCAGTACAGATGCCAACGTCTTTTCTAGCAAAGGAGCTTCTTAAAATTCATGAGAAGCAATCAGAAAGACTTTAAAGTGAGAAGAAAGTGATTGATACACTAGGCAAATACATACCTGCCCAAGTCATTAACATTAGGGAGGGAGAAAGGATACCATGGTTCACAGAGAACATGCAGTTTATAGAAATATCTCTGAAAGCATTCAGCTAATTAAAGGCCTGACACAGGAAAGTATTACTCACATGAGTAGTCAAAATGGTAATCAAACCACCACTGTAAGGACAACTCATGAGTAAAGGTCTGCTGTCAAGACCTGAATGAAGCAAATGCGTGAAAAGCCTGCACTGATGATTAAATCCTGTGCTTGTTAAAATGTAATAATTCCAGTGACAGGGAAGAGATTTGATTAGTGTGCTTGGACAGGAAGGCATTATTATGGAGGAGTGATTTATAGTATAGAGAGGCACAAAATTTGCAGATTTTTTTTGTACATATTTAAACACAATCTAAGGGTATTCTTTTTTACAAAGTAAGGCCTTGTACAATTGAAAGCATTCTTTGATTTTACTGAAGTGGATAGAAATTTCTACAGGTTTCTAGTAAAAAAAAATATATCTTTCTTGTTCGTAAATGTTGGCTTGGTGGTTTGATCTATTTATTTTCCATATTAAATGAAGTTCATAAGGACTTTGCTTTTGAATAATTGAGACTGTGCAGATAGGTGGCATAAGATCTGTGCCAGAGTGACTTCTTGTGCTGTGGATTATGAGGAATAATAGTACCTGATAATTGAGTGTAAATTTCATGAAAAAGTCAAATGTAGTCCACTTAAATCTCTGGGAATCTTTCTGCTGCTGTGGTAGACTTTTTTCCAAGTCAGCTGATCTACTAGATCTTCAGACAGTATTTTCTTCTACATTTAAATGTAAATTAATAAGCATTTACTCTGTTATGTATCTCCAATACAACAGCTGTTGGGATATTAAAGGAATAGGAACAAATTCAAAGCAAAGGAAAGAGGAATAGGAATTCCTTCTGTACTATGGAAGCTTGAGGTTCACGTGGAGTCCCGGACTGGACAGGCTCATTGAGGAGAAATCTGGTGATGATTTCATAAACAGAAACTACCTCTGACTCCAGAAGTCCTAGAGTTGCAAATTTTCAGAAAACTGAAGTATATTCAAGACTAGTATTGTTTCATACTTACTTTATTCTTGTACTTTTCCTTATGCATCTACTATTTATCGCCTTCAGAAAAAAGGTATTGGATTAGATGATCTTTTGATCTGACTTAATATAGCTGTTCTTTTGGTCTTTTCTCCTTTTCTGGTGTGTTGAGATAATTTTTTTCTTCTCCCCTGGAGCTCTTGGCTAAAGAATGCCCAGCCCTCTGGGAGCAGTGCACGTGCACCTTGCTCATTGCATGGGGCTGCTTAATGCAGTCAGGCTCTTCAGAGACTTCAGCTGTCAAAATCTTTCCAATTCTTGACAGCAGACTTCACAGAGGGTTTATAGAGATTTGAGAATTGATCAAATTTGTGCTAAAGGCATATATCTAGTATGTTTTTCCCACTTTCCAACTTTTGCACTAGAGCATAAAATGTGGGGCATATAATCAGCGAATAACTGCAAGATTCTTTTATTAGAACCAGAAAACCACATTTTCTCTCAAAAATATTTAGCCCTTTTTGCTTTAAAACTATTAGTGAGGCAGATTCTTGCCCTGAAAAATCATTTCATTACAATTACTTAATTAATTAAATAAAAAGGTGATGCAAAAATGAAAAATATGGTCTCATACTGGAAGGTGTTGGACAGATTTAATAACATATGTCACAGGTACCCCCTATACTTTGAGTTATGCTGGTTTCTAAACCATACAAGTTAGTCTGGACTTCCAGGGCTCACAGTCTGTAGAACAGTGCAGTTTAAATTGCTTTTAGTTTAGTTAACAAGATACAGAACTGGGGTGAAGAAACTACAGACTGAAAACAAAATAAAATAAGCAGAACAGGCTAAGCTTGTGCTGTTCATGACCATCCAATACCTTGAATCACGCTCAGCTTCAGATTCATAAGGTAGGATTACAGAGAGGTACTCCTATGGTAGTTCTACATATTAATTTCTGTGAGGCTGGGTTGAGGGAAGAAGAGGAATGAACCCTCTGAAGCCATTTTTGGGGACTACATGCTCGTGAGAGATTGGACATTTTGCAGGCTACCCAGAGCCAGCAAACACAAACCAATTTTGCCGTGCAGAATCCCTGGTCTGGCCAGCCAGCCCACAATACACAGATTCACAGCCCCAGGCAACAGGAGGATATGATGCAGGTATGAAAGTCACACTATATGACATGGTGCCATAGAAAGCCAGGCCTTTTCACAGCTGCAGATTGTGAAACTTCTGGCTGCTCACACACCTCAATGGAGTCCTGTAGTCTAGGGTCAAGTCTCTGTCTCTTTGAGAGGGATTCTGAGTTTGTAGCCTGTAAGAAGGCTAGTAATAAATTTCTCCTAGTCCTTCTCTTTGTAGTGGCAGCCTGGTTTTGGTGGGAACTATTCCTTAATGGGTGTTAATGTAGCGTAGGTCCCATTATGATTATGATTTTATGTGAGGCCAGAAATACAAGTAAACTAGTGACTACATGATGGTAGTAATATTTTCTGGGTAGTTAAGAAGAAGACAAATAAAATATCCAGATCTGATATAATTTATTCAAATGGTTTTCACTGGAAAAATATCTCTTGATGTGCAGTTGCTGTGGCCTAATCTAACCTTTTTCTTGTGAAATGCTGTTAAAACAAACAATGGTTCAATCAGCTTTGTGTAGACAAATAGGTGGCAGAACCCAGAGAAGTTATAAACTCTTTATAACAGAAAAGAAAATCACCTGTGTGGAGAAAAAAAAATTGTTTGTTTGTTTGTTTGTTGATTTTTTTATTCTGATAACAGATAAAACAAGAACTTGTTTTGTAAAATACTGTAGTGCCCTACTGAGGTATATGCAAAATTAGGAGAAAAGCAGTCATTCAGTTAGTTCAGTTCTCTTTTCATTCTAAGTCAGGATCTCAGTTTTCAATTTCAAAGGAACTCATTTTGGTCCACAAACCAAACAGAATTTGGACAGTATATCGCACTGGAATAAGCCTCTGTGACAAAGAGGTATTCAAAGCTCAGTGAAGTGAGAAGTATATTAAAACAGGTATATCCAACATATCCATGTGCATTCTTGAGATATATATCTATATATTTTTTATTACTAATACTAATAAAGGCAGGGCACGGGTGCAGCAGGCCTTAGTTTCTGTCTTTGGGGACTTTCATCTTTAATATAGTCTCTTAAAAATACATGCATTGCTACATTTTTCATTACCCTTAATTTTTTCATCAATCACGTTAATTTATACAGGGGGCACTTAATAATAGCTAATTAACACTTATGACTTTTTAAATTAAAAGACCTTTGGAGAGATTACTGCTGATTGCGAAAAGGTTTTTGTTCCTCCCATTAAAAAGAGAAAGAAAGAAAGACTGAAGATCTGGCTCGGGTGTATGAGGGGAACTTCTCTCTTGCTTCATTGATCATACAACAAATGAAAACAGCAAAGGCCTGTGCAAAGGCAATACTGCTATTAGCCTACACTCCTGAAAGGTGCCTTTATTTTAAATGATTATTAAGAAGCATATATATTATTCAGAGTGACCTTTAAATAGCTGAAAATTAAATTATAATTTATTGGGGAGATAGCTAAACCCATGTAGCTATTATTATAAAAAAATCCCCATGATGTCATGTAATGTCCTGAAAATATATTTTTATTATTACCAAATGAAATGAAGAGAGAAAAAGCGTTGAATTTTGACAGTGGATTATTGCAATCTCATGGATTGCAATAATATTTTTAACAACTCCCCTGTTATTACAGTGAGAAATAGACCATGTTTAGTTTTTGACTGCAATCACTTTTGTATATATCAGAGAGCTGTTGGGATTCACACCGCTTTCCTTCTCTAATAATGACAGTATGATTCCTTCCTTTTAATAAACAAATGTGTCCCTCGAAATTGAGCATACGTGCTAAACACTTCCAGTGTTCTCTAAATATCAATGATCTGGCCAGAAAACTTTGAAAGCATCAAGTGAGGACTTTTTTTTCTTTTTTTTTGGTGGTTGCTAGTGTCATTGTTATAATAACTATTACTATAATAACAGCAATATTTTATTATGATGATGATGATGATTTTATCCCACCAATTGGGATAAAATCCAATCTCCATTGGATTTTATCCCACCAATTGGGATAAAATCCAATCTCCATTCCCTGACAGAGCCCACAAAAATACTCAGTGTCTGGAACACCTCTAAGATTCTACCTCAATCTGGTGATGACAGGAGGGAATCCAGTCTAGAAGGACAATATTCCATCTGTGAGGTAACCTCTGACCACCTCCCTTGCAATGGCCTCCCTCCAGCTGCCCAGGGCCCGAGGGAAGGCTGTCAAACACACACAGTGCTTCCTCCCAAGTTCACCCTTGGTCATGATGTACTCTTTACAGGTGAGCATATCTGGCTGCCAGTAGCAACGACTGTTTTATGAATATCTTTTCTAGGTAAGATGAAAGCAGACTCTTACAGTATAAAAAGACCAACATCACCCCTGTTTGGGAGTTTCACTCCTTTTTTTAGGCACACAGCAAAAGGTGCCACCCTGGTGGCAGCAGCATTCTGTAGGCCACATCTCACAGTAAGGCCTGTGTTTCACACAGTCTGCCTATCATGAATTCAAATCACATGGGGTGGTTTGCTGCTGTACCTCAGACTCAATAAAAATTGAAGCTAATTGAAATGACATCAATTGCTCCTTGTAAGGTTTTCCCTCCATATCCTTCACCCTTTGCAGCCCTCCATCGGACTCTCTCTAATACCTTTATATTCTTTTATATTGTAGCACCCAAAACTGCCCCCAGCACTGGAGGTGAGGCTGCCCCAGCTCAGAGCAGAGCAGGGCAATCCCCTCCCTTGCCTGCCTGGCCATGCTGTGCCTGATGCCCCCCAGGACAGGGTTGGCCCTCCTGGCTGCCAGGGCACTGCTGGCTCATGTTCAGCTTGCCACTGACCAGGAGCCCCAGGTCCCTTTCCATGGGGCGGCTTTCCAGCCTCTCATTCCCCAGTCTGTCTGTACATCCAGGGTTGCTCTGCCCCAGGTGCAGAATTTGTCACCTTCTGCAGTGTGATGCCATTTCCTGTTTCACCTATCCCAACCCCCCAGGTGTGCCAATCTCTCCTTTCCCCTCCCCCTTTGCCGTCCTGCTAAGAGCTGTCCATCAATCTTAACATTCCAGGAGGGTCGTGGTGTGGTTGGCAGAAGTTCAAAAGATGCCCCTCAGGTCCGGGCTCATTGGCCTGTCCAAGTGTCTTTATCCCTTGAGCCTTCCCCTCCTCACACCTGGTTGGCCCTCAGCTGTCCCTTCCCCTCCCCCTGTCCCCGGGGCTTAAAAGGAGACGGGACCATGCGGTTGGCATTCTGTTGGGAGCTGTTACAAGATTCAGAGGTCTATCATCCTGGAATAAAACTCTGGGTTAAAACTCTACGATAGAATCCTCTCCTGTTTCTCTTCACCATCGCCTGAACCTTTTCCACCAGAGGTAAACTGAGTTTCTACTTTGCCTGGATTTGTTCCAAGTGCCCAGCTGCAGCATCCAGCCAGCCAAAGGTATCTCTGAGGTGAAAACACCACAGCTGCAGCCTTTGGTCCAGCAGCAAGGGTCAGACGAGGCCAGGCACGTCCCACCCGGAAATATTGGGATTAATGTTCCATAACCTTCCCTTGTGGAATCTCATACAGCTGGTGCTTGCCAATTCCTCTAATTTGTTAAGGTATCTTTGCAGGACCTCTCTGCCCTTGAGGAAGTTGACAGCTCCTCCAATTTAGTGTTATCTGCAAAATTAGTTAGTATTTCTTTAAGTCCCACATCCAAGTTGTTTATAAAGATATCAAGGAGCACAGGGCCAAGGATGGAGCCCTGCAGAGCCCCACTAGGGACTGTGCTACACAAGGTGATGTCTCAGCTCTCTCACAGCTGCAAAGTGGAGGAAGGAGACAGCCAACAGGGGTGCCAGTTCAGAGCACTGAATGCCTGTTTTCCCTTTTCAATCAAGATTTTCTGCAGTAAAGGAGTACCAAGTCACCAAAAAAAAAGATGGGAAAATTATTCTCACATGCCAAGACAGTCTTAGATGTGGAGCAGCAGGAGTCAGCAGTAGTGTTAACAGAGGCAACATGTACCAGCCCAGCTGAGCAATGGGACTTGAAGTGTGGTGGGGGCATTTGCTCAGTTCTCATTCAAGGAAGGAGGCCAGCCTGTATCAGGCATCAAAGCAGTGTAACAGAAGAAACTCCTGTGAGAAGGTAGTAAGGCAGTGCAGCATGGCTCTGAAATTGCCTCACATCTCGATGAACTGGAGCAGGATTTACATATAAATGATGTCAAACAAACATATTCCCCATAATGCTTTGCCAGGAACCACCTCAACATTATTCATTTTGATATCACTCCACGCTGTGAAAACATGCATGAGCCAGAAGAGCTTTACTGTGTTCTACAGGGTAGAAAAAACAATTATAAATAAAACCAAAAAGCAAATAGTCATAATTATATATTGGCAATTTACTTCATAATGGCCCACATAGTTGCAACCAACATTCCTTATGTCAGAATTTCATGCTACAAGTGCCCTCACAGTTTAAAATAAAACTGCTCTGGTATGCTCTGTTGAATTACCAAATAACTGAATAATAATAATTTAAAAGGAATTTGAAAAAACTAAGCTTTAATTTACAATGATTTGCAATTGAACACTGAAATTTTTATATCTCTTAGGTTCTTTAATCCACATTTCTCAAAGGTTCCTGATTTTTTCTCTCCCTACAAACAGACAAATATTTTTGCATCATTATCAGTAGCAGCACCAGTGATTCATACTTACTTTACTCTCTCAGAAAGCCTTACATGCTCTGCAGATTGAAGTGTATGAAATTCTGACCCTGCATATAACAACAGGCACTGGATACATCATCTGTTACAGATCAGGAAGAAGGACATATGTTTAATCTCAATTTTCTGCAGAGAGAAAGGTTATAGCAATACTTAACACAACTTGTGACAACAAATATTCAAGGGAAGATGGAATTCATGGTTATTGGTAGTGTGTTCTTGAGAATGGATTTTTTCCCCATACTATCTTCATAAGTAAAGAGCAAAGACACTTTGCCAACTAATTCATCTCTCTACTTACCTTTTCAACAATTTAAAATCATCATCCCTTGTTTTTTATATGAAACTAATAGACATGGTGAAACCCCTGTTGAATTTCATATAGTCTTTGGCAAATCTTCCCTTTCTGGGATTAAATCTCTTCTTTGTCTCTTTTTGGGAAGCATATGGACATTTAAGGTTTAGAGTGAGTAGACAGTTAAGCTTCAGAGGCTTAAACCACATGTTTGACTCAAAGTGGAGTTTCTCCGAAGGCTTGGCTGTTTTCCCCGGAGACTGAACATCTGTTTGATCTCTACTGGAAGACTATGCGCTGTGAGATCCCCTTAACTGAAGATGTCCAGAGCATCTATATGCTGCTTCTGGGGCTGTGTGAACTGCCTTGTCCCCAGGAAGCACTGCTATCATGGCAGTGCATAAATCAGAACTGGAACTTTGATGTAAATGGGGCTGAATCCATTAATTGCTTTAAAAGTCTTTGTGATTTGCATTGTCCCAGAGGACATGCAGTTATAGTGATTCAAAGATCATACCATGCTTTGATGTTGCCAGGGCTGGATTCATTATTGCCTGAAATTGTAAGAACAAAGCTTTACATGGACACTGGAAATTAGCTGGGAGCCAGTGCCAGGATGGGAACCATGGTATTTCCTTCTCCAGGCTTAATGAGCCTTGGAAGACCCTGGCACTTTTTGGGTACACAGGAATTTAGTTTCTTTTCTGGATTGCTGTCAACCTGGTTTGTGAAGTATCAGGTTAACAGTCTGTGCACGAGTCTGCCTTATTGCACACATGAGGCAGTCTCTCTGAACATCTTTTAGCTGTAAATCACCTTTCAGCTCTGTGCTTAGAGTCTCCAAAAGCTACAAAGATATCTTTGCTCACAGATAGATCCTTAAACTTCAGAGTTCAAGTCCAATTGTTCAGAAATTGTACTCAGACTTCAGAGTCCAAAGCTGAACAGTATGTGCAAATTTTAGTTTAGCTCTGTGGACCAGAAAAACAAGTCTATTACTTTCCCAGGATTCAGTTATTCATTATACTGTGTAGAAAGCTAACACACATGTAAGAAAGAAATTTTAGTTTCTTTCTTACAAGAATTTTATTTCAGATTAATTTTGTAGCCTGTACAGAAATAATTTTAAAATATACACATAGAATGGAAAAATGGGCAACAAAGTAACAATAATGAAATCAATAATAATAATTGTAATTAGCAATTCCTTTCAGTTTTCCAGACTCGGCAAGGGAGGGTTAAAACAGTTTGTACCAATTATTGACTACAAGATCAGCAAATGACTGCATAAAATTTCCAAAATATGCCTTCAAGCTTCTATTATTGATGTTGTGCCCCAGGACATGCACATATGGATTTAATTGTCTAAAGTGTTTTATTAATTAAATTGCTATGATTTACCTCTCCCATGTTAGCATTTACAGTTTATGAAACAGCTCGTAATTAGGAAATAACTATACTGATGTTGCTTGTTTACTTTGCAAGCAATACATAATAGTGCCACATTCCTCTTTTTAAACCCACCCTCCCAGGCTACCATTTTTTCTAGCCCGATTAACAGGCATCTGCTGCTGGTGCGTTAAATTGCTTTTTGGATATGTTTAGGGGCAAAGATAACTGCCAGGGCTACTGCCGCTGTTGGAGTGCACAGCAGCATCCTTCTTCCTAGTCTGGAAGCTTCATCCAGAACTCAGTGAAGTTAACAGACCTCTTATATTGGTGTGTTTTGGATCTGTCCCAACAAGATTAGTCTTTTTTTCCCCTAAATACAGTATCATGTTGATTGTGGAACATCCTGAATACTCTAACCAGATACATACTGCTTTATTCTCAGAAACAAGGTTTTGTGTTTTCTTTACTGGCTCTCAGAAAGATTTTCTAAGATATTCATGAATAAATGCCCTGAAGTTGCACAATTGAATTTATCCAAATGAAAGAGAGGCTATAAGTTTAATGTGTAAGAATATTTGCAAATGAATAGATCAAAGGTGCATCAAAAGGTTACTTAGCTGATGGAATGGATAATCCATCTCTGTCTGAAAGTTAGTATCATTGAATTTACAATTAAATTCTATAGTCTCAAAATTTTGCACATTTGACCAGAATGGAAGAGAATGATCTCTTGAGTAAAATTTGCTATAAAATGTCACTTGCTAGCATATATAAATATTCCTACTCTTTTTCCATTCTCCTACTCTTCACTCTGGGGTATGATCTTACATAGGCATGGCCTCTTGTGCTTCCATAAATTCCAAAAGCCTTTAGAATCCTTGCTGATGCCAAATAACTCAGTACTCTGCTCTTACCAGCTTCCTGCTGAGTTCAGGGAGAGTAGGGATGGGCACAATGCAATTGATGGCATTAATTCAACTTAAATGTGTGCAGGCTTGTTTGTCATGCAGGCTAAAACCCACATGCATCTTTGGTTGAAAGTTGCATTTAAAAAAAGATATTCTGCAAAGGAAAGAAGATATGAGGGATGGGAAACAGGACTTGAGATGTTCATATGGAAACTGGGGCTTTCCTCTGAAAGTGAATTTAACTCTTCAAATGAAACAAAATTCTTGCCCTGCTTAAAGTTTCATTTAATTGGTCTAGCAGTGCAGTAGATACCTGGGTAGTGTCACATTTTGGATTCCCTTGCCAATGTAATGTTTAATAGAATTCTTTCACCAGACATCAGAATATAAAGCGATCTTTCAACTACCATCATTGTTCTTAGCACCTTGGACTGTTTTAGTGATTTTGGTAAAACATGAGGTTCTCTTAGAAATTTTTGCTGCCCTTGTGGCTTATTGAGCCTTTGGTGTGCACTGAATTATATTTCAAAGTGGTACATTAATAAAGGGGCTTTTGTGAGAGATCATTAAATGGGATTTCCTGACTCTGTTGTTTCAGCTTTGGTTCTGTTTGATGAATTAGTGAGGTCATGTTCATCTTCAGTTGGGCTGATAAGTTAGTTTCTTCTGTCTTCTTTGCTATCTCAGGAATGGAAAATTTCTGTGATCAAGCAAAGCACTAGAAGAGAGTTGAAACCAGATAAATAGGGAGTTTTCAGGTGGAGCCTTATTTAATGTCTCAAAATGTTCATCAAAATATGATGTTCTGCTAAGTCCTATGAAGCCTGCTAGGTAGGAAACATCTTTGAAAACCAGATGCTCATTGTAGGTGCAAAAACCCTGAGAATCCTGACCAAAATACCACTGTTCCCTCAGAGGCAGACTCCCATGTGACACAAATATTCCTTATTGGAGGCCAAGTTTTTCAAACGTTAAGAAATTAGTCTCATGATGGTTTACTCTTGTAAGTACACTAGTACTCTTATTGGTACAATCACAGTTATGGAAATAGCGATTTCATATGGGTCAGGATAGATCCTCCTGCATAAAACTGCTGGCAGAAAAACAGAGTCTAATCTTTTTCTGCCATTTCCAAAGTTGCAGTGGACTAAGAATATGGACATACCCTAGACTTATCTATCTTTAGGAAATGTAAAATGGTGGTTATTAGTCTACACTTGCAGGAGTACTCAAGCCATACCAATTTAGTGTTATCTGTTCAGGCCCTTATTCCTCTTTGATTGATGGAGAGTGACAGGAAGGTGATTTGGGTCTAGGTTATTGCTGTAGAGCCTGGGAAAACTCTCCTGTGTACAGAGCTGGGTACAGCCATGTTCTGTGTCAGCTTTTCATTCCATCTGAAAATCAGCCGTGCACACCTACTTGGTGCTCTGGTTTTCCTAAGTGTAAACATGAATGACAGCCAAAGAGTCCCATCGCATCTCACAGGGGTCCTTACCTGTAGCCACTGCTGCCTCTTGGAGGAATCCCTCTTTTTCCACCCACTGCTGACAAAGCCTAGAAAGATATACTGGAAAGCACAGCTTCCTGCTCTTGAAGTGGCAAAGTTTGCTTTCCCCCCATCTGGGAAGCTTTGAGTAGACTGTTCCTAAACCATGTCACAGGCTGTTCTCTTTGTGAATGCTAATGCACAGAGTCACCTCCTTCACCATCACGTACATGCTTCAGGCATCTCACACCTTCACAAGGTGATTTCATTAGGATTCCAATTAAAAGCCTGCGAAGAAATATCTCTGTTGCTCTTTTCCCTGTAAATATTGTAACTTCGGTTTGCTGCTGGAATTTCAAAGCCTGTATCTGTGCAATTAAAGTACCAATTAACTGCTTTTCAGTTTCATTTTCTCATTCACTTCTGGGTAAACTCCCTTACTATAGCTAATAATAATAAAAAAAGAACTAATCAGAAAAAGAGAAAAAAAAAAGAAGAAATGCATGAAATCCTCACAGATATGATCTAACCTTTATGGGACTCAGAAAACCACTTAGTACCAGCACTTGTTATAATGTTGAGCTCCATGAGGGCAGCAGCGGTAAACCTACTACTGCAATGTTTTTGCCTCTTTAGAATATTAATTGATTGAATTTAAAATGGCAACATCAGTGTCAGCATGACATCTGAAATCCCTACCATGATTTTCAGCATGTGTACAGAGCATTTCTGGCTGGAGCAGCATGTGGACAGCCTCTGGCTGGTGCAGATCTCTGCTTGATCTCTCTGCTTGGCTGCTGGAAGCCCTAAAGTGTTTTCTTCCCCTTATGGAACAACCCACCTTTGCTGTAATGGACAATGGAGCAAGCAACAAGCACTAGATATAGGTAATGCTGCTGTGCACTCCTGCACCCTGTTGAAGCTGTTTGCTTCTCAACTAAAAATGACAGGGAAAAATTAATCTAGTATGTTTTAACAGGAGACTGTTTTTAAAGGCATGCATACATATCTTGCCACCAAACAATTTTTTCAACAATAAAATGTAATTCCTAACTGAAGGCTTGATACAAAGCCCAAGAAAATCAAGGAGAGTGATTTCTCTTCACTTTGGGCTATGGATGAAACCCTTCAAGCAAAGATTTTTTTTTTTCTCTCATCCACAGCTCATGTAAGTGACTTGTAGAAACTCTGATCCAAAAAAGTGTTCCATAAATTGTCCTTTGTAAGAAATGAGGAGCAGAAGTTTTTTCCATGCCTTGTCACATCTAAAATATACCTGAAGCTGTGAAGTACTGTATATTACTGTTGCCATAAATGTAAAAAGATCTCACCTGTTTATATGCAGGACCACATGTTCAGAAATGCTTATCCTGCACAGGAGGACCAAATTAGATAGCCAAAGCTGTGAGACCAGTCCTTGGATGACATCAGTTGTAGTCCTCTGGTGGCCTTAGGGCAGGATATGATGGCTGTGGATCCATCCCATGGCTTCTAGTGTCCATCACCACATTAGTCCATATTTACAGTGGTCTCTTTTCTAAGCCACAGATAAAGGTTGTCATTTCAGGTGCCCAGAAACAGAAGTTAAACCCTTTTTTTGAGCCTTTACTTGAAAATTTAGCCTTCTATATGCCTCTGCCAGGAAACCATGAATAAATGCTATAGTAACAAGGAGGTTCCAGCACAAGTGGAAGCTACACTTGACACCCAAGAAAAGATAAATCCATGTCATTTTCCTCTTCCGTTTTATCTCTTGCGATAATATTCATTGGCCCCAAGTGACATATTGTATGACTGCCTTATTTTATTAAGCACTAAGCAAAACCTGTATTTCTCCAGAGCACTGAGGGGCCACCAGTGTGAATGTCATTAACATGCTAAAGAGTTCTGCTTCAAGAATAGTGTGACCTGTTCGTTTGTATGTTAATAGAGCTTAAGTCTAGAAAGATTGGAAGGCAGTCCTCCACCAGGCATAGGCTCCTCCTGAGAACAATGGACAGGGCTCCTGTGAAATAACAACAGCAATGATAATAAAGTTGGTACTTTTTATCCCCCTTCTATGGCACCTTTCATTCAAACAACTCCAAGCATCCTGAAAATTAATTAGGCCTGACAGCAATTCTGGTACATTGCATTCCCAACAATCTGTTGTGGGATCTGAGAGAATGTAGATGGGAAAAGAGTGAGATTTGCCCTAAACTCCAAGGGAAGTCAATGGGAGAGCTGTGGATAGAAGCTGTAGTCCCAATTCATACTTCCCTGAAGTCAGACTATAAGGCAACTTCATCTATACAGTGCAAAGAACACGGGGAGTTTAAAAGATGGAGAAAGAAATTTCTCATAAATAGAGTATCCATATCAGTTATTAACTTTAAGTCTGGGTTCCTGAAATCAGCTTCTGTATAAATACATAAAACTGCCCTGCTTTTCAGTGACACTGATCACACACAGCTAGATCTCAGTTTAAGTCTAGGCACCTCAGTATGAATTTAAACTTTTGTTGAAAGGATCTGGGATTCAAATTGGAGGCAATTCAGCATCATAGCTAATGGAATCTGGTTATTTTCTTGATGTACAACTGATCTGTCTGTGTTGTAGTTTAGGGTGCAACATGTCTGTATTATACTAATAGAACCATAGGTCTATAATAGATCTGTTTTACTCATAGGACCAGGTTATGCTGCAAAGACATTTGGCTGACAGGCGGAACCACTGCTGAGAGCTCCAAGTCCTGTGTGGCTTCAGTGGCATCACCTGAGTGCAGGAGTGACAAAAGTCTGTGGAACTTTTCTTCATACTGATCCAGGAACCTGAATCCTTCTATAGGCACAAATTTGTCCCCATTTTGTGGTTACATCTCTCCTGTAGCTTATCCCCTATTTAAATGGATATATAAGTGCACTCCTCTCAGCAATATTAAATACTTTTGAAATAAACTCAAAAGACTCACTGCAGAGAATGGAAAAGGTTATCTCTGCTTCTTACCCCAATTTCTTTGTCACATACATAGAATTAAGGGGAAGGACCAAATCAATTTGTCTTCCTCACTGGGTCCAGATTTAAAAATACACCTCCCCAGGAAAGCTGTGAATTGCACATTCCCAGCTCAGTACTTGCTCTAGACAGCTTTTTGTATCACACAAACAGTGTAAATGGGCTGACTGAAATTTAGTAGGGCAGGGCAGCAAAGTCTAAGTTTTGCTCTGTCCCCAGATTTGCATGTTTTGCAACTCAAGACATCCTTGATTTTCCTTATTGGTCTTTCATAGGGACTGATAAACCAAACAAAGCAGGTGCTTCTGTGTAGCAGCAAAAGTTACATCTTTAATCAGAAGGAGATTATGTGGCTCAGCTCTGTACCTGTGCATTTGCTGTTGTGCTGTAGTGGATGCAGAGCAGACCATGAAACCAACAGCATCTTTGCCCTGAAGAGCTTTTAATCTGAGGGACAAGGAGAAACAACCAGTCATACATATAATTACTTTGCCATAGGAATAAGGCAGTTTCATCTGGCCGATTACAAGGATAAGTATTTAAATGAAGAATTCAGGGAAAGAAAGTAATTGCTTTATTGAAATAATGGCAGGTACCTGGGAGGAGATGCATAAAAAAGACTACAAATGATTCATTAGGCAGGAATCAGAAGAGACCTCAAACGCACATCAAGGAGTTTTTCGCTGCATTCAGATGAAGCCAAAAGTTGTCACTTTATAATTACAATTTTTTTTTTTTTTAATTCAGATGGAAAGTGTGTAAAACTGCTGCATAATCTGCACTTTTGGCTCTCATCCATGCCATGGTCTAGCCACATTGTGTAGAAATTCTTCCTGTTTTTCTTCAAGGATTTCCTATTTTCTGCTAAGGATTAATGTCGTCTGTCACTCAACAATATATCAAATGACCTAATTTACCCAGTAAGGTAAATATTAGACAATGACCAGAAATACCACTTGGTAAAGTAACAGTAGAGTCTAATAACAAGGGGTTTTATCAAAACAAAAAACCAAAAAAACTAAAACAAAAACAAAAACAAAAAAAAAAAAGAACACTGGGTAGTTTCCATTTGATTCCTTTTAAGGTTGGAATGGGTTGAAGTTTACTTGAATTCAAAGAGATAAAATCAACTAAATCATACTCTGTCTGTGGGAATTAAAGTCCATGTTGTCTAATAAATAATAAAGGGAAAGTTTTGAAAACCCAAGAGATGTGAAAGAAAAAAAGAAGCATAATGATTAAAAAAGAAAGAAGAAAGAAGAAAACAAGCAGAATGGAGGAGACCTAAAATAGGGAAACTGTGAGAGAACACAACATTTTGGAGAGGGCCTTCTGTAAATGATATTTTTTGGGTGCATCTTCCATATATGTTCACATCTTGCAGAGTTCATTCAGGCTAATTGAACCTAGAATGTTTTTAGAGGTTATTTTGCTAATTACTATATTCAGAGCTTCCCATCAACCATGCAAGGCTGTGCCACTTCAGGCCATTTGATATATCTCAGCCTACTGGTAAAACTAGCAATAAAATTTACTTAACTGATAGAGTCAGATCAAAACTAGCAATACACTGCTAATTGCAACAATCCAATTTAGAAGTGACAAACCAGCCAAGGAAAAGTTAAGCATCAGCACATGATAGCATTTTTGACCTTCTTCTGAAGGGCAACACAGCATTTTGGTAAAAGTATTAATGTGAGTTAGATTAGGGTTACAAGTTGCTCTGGGAATTGCCTGTCAGCTAGAAGTAGAAGAAATGATGTCTATTTTACTGAAGTCCAGAGATATAAATTTTGTTGCAGGTTGTGTGAAACAGTTTCCCTAGAGAAACAAACATTTTTACATTTTTACATTATTTAAAAATGTAGCCAGGTTTCCATCTTGTTAAAGAGGGCAAAACCCCTCCAAAAGCTCCTGCATGAGTTCCGTTCTCAAAGGGTGACATAGGAGCATAGTATGTGGTGGTGGAAAAAAAAAAAAGGAAAAAACAGAGAATGTTTAACATTCAGAATTTGTCCACAGCTGATAATTTATTGGAACTCATCTGTAACAAGGTCTGGCACTGATTTATAAGTTGATTTGAAAAATAAATAAAAGTGATAGAAACCTGCATTTGGTTTTAATGATAGACTGTTGCAGCATGAAAAGTAAGGATATGAAACATTGCAAGGAAATTAGATATTATGCCCTGAAGACAACTGCAGCTACCAGCCCATTAATTGTTAGATATTTATTATTAAAAATTTCTTTTCATGAGTGACTGCAGAATATTTGCACTCTTAAAGTTGTTGAGTTCTGACATGAATGAAGCATATGAAGCTCATTTTTTCTCCCCTCTCTGTGTGTCCGTGTGTTTGTGTTTGTTAAGCTGACAAGGTAGCTGACCCAAGAATGTGATGAATCTTTCCTGCACAAACCAAACACACAAGTCCTGCTTCTGAATTGAGACTGAATAGAATAATGAATACTGGGAAGTTTGCTACTGTTCTGAATTTCAATAGCAAGGGGCTTGGCAGTGCTTGGAAAATAGTCTTTCTGAAAGTAGAGAGGGCCCAGCTCTGTTTCCAGTGAGATGAACAGCATCCCCCAAAAGCTTTGACAATCAGAAGGATAGTGTATCATCTCCTGTGTGTTCCCAGAGCTGAAGCAATTATACACCAAGTGCTGCAGAAAAGGAGAGACAGGTAATGAGTCAAAACCAGCAGTGTATATTTAAAGAGTAAAAAAGAAGGGAAATAAAATATCTCTTCAAAAAGTCCTCAAAAGTTCTTGGCAAACTGAGGCATTATATCATGCCTTAAAAATACAGAGGAAATCCAATGAAATGAGCTCTGAAACAAACCAAGTTCATGGAAAGGCAAGACTTTCTAACACATCCTCCTGCTTCTCCACTCCCACCTTAGAAAACTGCCAGCAGTGATGGCCTTGTGACAAAGCAGTATCTAAAGAAAAGAGCACACACAGGAGGCACAGGGAGGTGTGTGAGTGTTGATTGCCACATTGACCTGCTGAGTGCTGACTGTGGGTGTTGACCTACCTGTAGGAATACAGATACTCACATGCCCTTTCTTTTAAAAGTATTTTGAGGAGAGCTAAGGAAAATGGGAAAGGCACAGGGAGAGAAAAAACATAATGTTTTATTATTACGTGGTTGTTAGATTGTGTTAATATCTAGACTCCCAAAATATTGCCTACATACATAAAGAGAAATTGTCCCCATTTCAATCTGCCTATGATTTACCTCAGAATTTCCTATGAATTATTAATAGCAGTTATAATAATTAAGTATGCTAATAATGTGACTACAGAGGCTTAGTAGACGAAGATAGGATTTAAAATCCTTGCTACTTAGATTGTCTGAGGCAAACCATGATGAGCCTGAACAGCATTTGGATCATGAGAGGCAGCTATTGACTCTCACCAGGAAGCAGTACATGCCTCCTTGTTCCTCTTTTCCCTTCAAGGTTGTATTAACAGTTTATCAGCATTTCTCCATCCTCATTTCACTTGGAAAACACTCTGTGAGGTTTCTACACAACAGGACTTCTGAAAGCAGGGATGTGTTCAGCTCCTGCTAAAAGGTCTCTGGTACTTCATCCTTGGGATGTGAACATTTCTCTCTCTATAATGAAATATAACTTACATTCTACATTACTGTTCTTTCCTTGCTGATATTTCTGAGTGGTTTCTAATGAAGATAAAATCAGGGAGGCCAAGACTTCCTCTTCAGAACATGGATTTAAAAAGAGAGGAACATTTTATGCAGTGCAGAAAAAGGCAGCTATTAAAGAAGATTCACAGTTATAGGCAAATATATTAATAGTGGGGTTAGCTCTTGAAATGAGAATTTATAACATGCTTTAACCTAATCCCTCATTAAGATAATTTATTCCCACCCTCAAGGTCTCACATCACAGCTAGCACTACGCAAATAATTAGTAACAAACAATTAATTTGATCAATTTCAACTCCTCTTTTAAAATGAATTGCTAGCCAGTGCAGTACAATTTTCTCATATATATTTATAATTTAACATTATTTTCCATTTTTTGTGACGTATTTGTAGCCTGTTGTTTATCCAGGAATAGTTGGGTGCTTGACAGTAGCCAGTCGAGGCATTTTGAATTTTACTTGCTGAACACCCATGCTTTGAGGATTCAAATATTATTTCCCCTAAATTGAGTACAAGAACCTTTTAATCCAAAACTCACAGATGACAATGGTAGCTCTTTGCTCTGAGGTCACATTGCCCAAGAGACTCACAGCTTCCTTTGTAGTAAGATGAGAGGGAGACCTGTTTTTATCCTGCTGCTGAGAGAGCATTCCTGCATAGTGAAGGTTGCAAGCCTAGGTGCTAATTAAGGAAGCCTTAGGAAGTTACTGCACCAGAAGCATTTCCTGATGAAACTCTATCAAGCATCCAACACTTGCTGAAGTACTGACTATGCTTTTTGCTCATCTGCCCTTCTGCCTGCTGTGGAGAAACCTGTGGGAGTCTAGTTAGTAAACGTGGCATCCAGAGGACTGAAAGGCTGTGAAATGAATTGGGGTCTCTGACACAGCCCTATCTGGGCCACCACAACAGCCCTGGAAGGTATTTTCAAACTACTTTTTTTCATGTTATATCAGTCAGAATGAGAGCAGTTATCAAGCTAATGAAATTAATAAAATAAATAATTAATAAGACAAAGGAAGAGCAATACAGAGGTTATGGTACAAAGGCACTGGGCTGGGATCCAGCAGGTCCACATTAGAGTCACTCTGTTTTCTTTTCCTCTGAAGTGGGGAAAAATATATTGTCATTTTTCACATGAGGCTGACTGCCTGTTGGTTTGGTTTGCTTCCCATGACAAAGGTGACTTTGCACCACAGGGCTGTTTGCAAGGCAGAGCTGGGTATGTGTTACCCCAACACAAACAACCAGAGCTACGTGGTTCAAATAACCTCCCTAAGACAAGCACTGTAAATCCAGAAAATTCAATTGAAGTTCCACTTATGAAACTATGGGGAACAAAGCAGAGAAGGTATGTAAAGCCCTCAGTCTCACCTCAGAATGCAGAGACGTGAAGCTGTAACTATTCAGTGACAGACAGGCATTTTAGATCTTCAAATTAAAGACTTTTAAAACACCACTATGCATTTTTCCTTCAGCGTTTTATCCTTTGCATGCTTCGATGCAAAGCAGGGAAAAGGTGTGGGCTGTTTGGGATAGGAGGGCAAAGTGATAAACTGGGCTGTTCTGGTTGGGGATACTTATAACCTTCCCACAAAATTTATATTCTGTACATTTACATTATCAAAATGTGAACTCAAATTTAATTTAGCTCAAGACTCCTTAGGATAAACTATTAAAATCCTGTTACATTAATGCCAATTAAGAAACTCTACTAAGTACTAGCACTTAATATTCCTAATGAAGGCACCATTAAAATTTAAAAATCCTGAACACTCATGCAGACTTTTACTCCAAAAAAAAAAAAAAATGGCTAGAGCAAAATCAGAGGAAAACAAGTATGCATTTTGACAATTTTTTCTCCCATTTACTTGCTGTTTTAGAGGACTTTCAGAGTGGCAAGATCTTAAAAGGACAGGTAAAACAAAATCCTGGTATTTCTCTGGATTGAGAATGCTCTCTGGAACCCCTGCTAAACAGCCATGCCAGCCTTATTCTGGAGGAGTAACAGAAATGTGAAGATCAGATTCCCAGGTGCTGATGCTCCAACTATAATGCTAGTAAAATATAAAGAATAAAATTGGAAAGAATATTTTGTGCTGATTCTATTTTGTCCTGTAAAACTGGTAAGATACAATGCACCTTTAATATAGGACCTACATAGAGACCTAATTCTTTTATTTCAGTTCTCTCCTAGCTATGAAACTGCCCAAGTAAATTATGTTCCACAATGTGGTGGGAAAGTGCCCATCTTCTCATCCTCTTATTTAAACCTCCTCTATGAACTTGTAACATTACAGCCTTCTCAAGGAAAGGGACTCCAGGAGTCAGGATGACTGGTGTGGTAACTGGATCACTGGATAAAGATCTATTCCAGCACTTAACTAAAAATGTAACATCTTGTCTCAGATCAAACAGTATTTCCAGTAAGACTGAATTGTTTTTTCCCAGCTTTTGTTGTTCCTACCTTTTCTATCACCAAAATATTCCCTACACTTTCCCTAAGGATGAAATTTGTCCTCAGCCCAAGCCAAATCATACACACAATTACTCCAGTTTGGCTGTTGAGTTTGAAGGAATTTAAATTGCTGAAACTCAGCCCCAGGGAGGAGGTGGTTGATCTCATTTTGTGGTAAATTGTATGTTTTTGCTTTTCTTCAAGAATTTCTTCTAGTCTCAATTTGTATACACAGTTTCTTTAATTGTTGTCCATGCTGCAAAAACACACTAATTTCATGCATATTAAACATATGAACTCATACAAGTGTGCTGTTCTCCATTGGCAAGGCAAGGTCTCAAATACTTTCTTTTTCTTCAGGAAAGATGTTATTTTTTGGCAGAACAGAACTAACTCTGTTTCAACAGGAGATCCCAAAGATATGAGATTCTGTTCTCTTCTGAAATGTAAGTAGCAGTTACAGTCTTCTTGCAGTGAAATAACAATACATCTGCAGTCCATGCAGCTCATATGTGTCAACAGGCTTCATGGTACACTGTGCAATGCACTACATTCAATAGGATTTGGACAAATTTGTAGTTAATACACTTCTTGCAAACTAAAAATACAGATTTTCACAGATAGCTGTGGAGAAACAGGGCGTTGTGTCTGAACAGAACTTTATTAATACATTGTTTAAAAAATAAGATGCAGTAGTGCCAGACACAGACTTCTGAGCAACAAATACAAGTAAATCACTTGGTTTGCTTTTGGATACTAGAATTCCAGAGGCAAAGAGATGAAATTAAGTTAGACTCATAAGTGTCAGTTATTTCACTGTCAAAATAAATCTGCAATTGACTATATGGTAGTTAAGAGAGCCAGAATGTAGCTCACACTTTTAACAGAAATGAAATTATACCTGATAGAAAAATGTGTTGGTTTTGTTTATTGGTAGGATATTATAACAAGTACAAATTCAGACTTAATATTAACTGGTTTAGCAGAGAGGGGAAATGTTCATCCCTACAGCAGTGGGCAACTCACAGGCTACTGGTACTGCAGTTTTGATAGCTGGATATTAAAAGACCACAAGCAGGGGGGCTTTGCTGTGATTTTTTCACCATTTTTTTCTGCTAAAGAGACTGCTGAGGTTATGAGGCTACACATGTATTTAAGGAAGTATTGGCTGCATCCCTCTGCTCACTCCCAGATATTCTCCAGCTCTTTGCAAAATGTAACAGTACAGGTCACAGACACATCAAAGCTGCTGCAAAGTATGGAAGAATGTGATTTTATAATGTCAGCTATTCCACAGTGACATCCCATGTGCTCAAAACATATGAGATAATTTATGGGTTTTTCCAGTGAGAAGTGTGCACAGATGGGCAGTTCCTACTGTGTGGAATTTTTCTGAGTCTCACATCACAGGAATTTGTGGACACAAACTCTTTGCTGTCTATCATCCATTTTAAGGAGCAAAACATTTACATATTTTTGGGGATCTGGTCCTTATTTTTAATAATTCAAGAACTTTGCACAAAGAAACATAGTCCATCTTTGCACAAAGATACATAGTCCATGTATCTTCTGCTCAAAAGGAGAACAAAATGAACATTCAATAAGGGCATAGTTGCCATGGTGAAAGGAATACAAAACAACAAAAAAAATCCCGCACAGTACAAAATTAGTAACTAGGATGCGAGGTTTTTAAATGTATTCTCCAGTTATGAGAAACTGAAAAGGGTAAGGGGAGAGGAGCAAATATGGAGATAAAGCCACAAGCAATTTAATGTGGGTTGCACCTCTGACTAAAATAAAACAACTTTCTCCCAAAGGCTCACATCCCCATGTAGCTACCTCAGCTCTTTTTCTGTTGCTGCCTTAAAACATCAAAGAGCAGAAAAATCAAGCTTTTTGCAAGAAATTACAGAGGTAATGGATGTACTGCCAGGCCTCCCTGCTGTGGCAGTTTGGAAAGGATGATGCACTATGCACCATCTTATTTGCTGTTGTGATGAGTTTCAGACATGTACCATTATTTACTACATGATGTTGAGAAAATAATGCAGGTTAGCAATTCTCTTGAAGAGAGATTGCAATAATAGAAATGAAGATGGACAAGAAGACATGCAGTTTTTACTGTGAGTCTCAATAAATAAACTAAACAGAGGATAAAAGCCTAATATTGAAAACTACTTATAAATAATCCCCTGCACTATAAAATTCTAATTAGGAAAAATAAAACAAATTAAAAAGAATCAATCTGAACTCCCTAAACTGTGCAAAACACAAGTATCTGCATTTTCTAAAAAACACACTTTAACACTCTAAGTCATTAGCAGAAAGAGAACAGTTAATCTGATCAAAAAACCACGGCCCCAGAGGAAGAAATCTAGCATATTGAGGAAATTGCACACTAAATTATAAAAGGCTCCCTTTAGCCACTTGTGTACCTACCAAACACTTTTCAGTAATTTTCAGTTTTGCACAGATGTTCTCAGATTTGGAGGACCTGCACTGAAGATGACTGACAGAAGCCATCCTTTTTCCAGTCACAAAGTCTCAGCATACCCACATCAAGCAACATACATATTTAAGATTAATCTGTCTTCACTGTGGATCTCCATAGACAGGAAGAGAAGCTTTCCACAGAGAGAGGCAGCCTTATGCTCTTCAGTAGTTGTTGAATTTGATATTTTCAGAACAGTAGAGTAGTAAAGGCTCAATAGTATTTAAATTGTCTTCAATTCCTTTGAAAAATCCCTGTCCTGAGCCTTAGTTTGATTACTGAAAACTGCTTTGTATCTGTCACATTCAACGTTATGCAATGTAAAAGTAGGATGGCCAAGAATTAATACTTGATTTTCATTCCTTTCTTTATCCTACCCCAGTGCAGAGTGCAGAAATATAATCTGGTAAAAGATGTCACATTGCACCTTTCCAATACACAGCTACACCTGTTCTCCACGCAAATTTAGCTCTCAGTAGGAAGAAAGCTAGCTCTCTTCAATAGTGATATTTTTACTGAGATGCCAAACTATGTATCATTTGTACACAGCCTATGCGCTTCAACTTCCTGGAAAAAAACCTGAATTCTCATCAAAGATTAGATTCTATTCAAGCTGTGATTTGATGCAAAATTTACCAAGTCTAAGAGGGTCGATTATTCAAGCAGCCTTTACCTATGTGCCTGGGGATCCAAAAGCTTCAGGCAATAAGTGGTCTCAGACCTGGCAAGCATGCAAGCATGATAGCTTAATCTCAGGCTGTTTTAATCCCAGGAAAGATGAAGTCTGCAAGCCAAGCTTGTACAGCCAGGCATGAGCTATTTATTAAGAATAAGGAGTCCAGGGAAATTGGGTGTGACTCAAAGTAAGGATTAGCTACCTTTAAACCAGTTCTTATCTACAAAGTTACACAGAATTTATTTTCTTTTATATATTTCCTAACAGTCTTCATTTGAAGAGGCCAAGCACTCACTCAATTATTTGTCTATAAACTGCACTGCACAGGACAGTGCAAACTAGGTATACAGCACTACCAGCTGTCAGCTTGAACTGCTTATTAAGGGCAACTTTTAGTGTATTTCTCACTAAAAAGATTTTCCAGTACCAAAATTTGGATAGTACATAAAATGAATAATCCTAACTTAAGGCTAAATCAACAAAAGATTAAAGGCATGTTAAAGCCTAAAGAGCTTAAATTCTGCTTGTTGCTGCCTGAAGCCTATACAATCTCTTCTTTATGCATTAAAGCCTTCCAGGGGCCTCAAATCGCCTTTGAGAACATAGACTAGTTTGGTTTAGAAGAGACCTCTAAAGGTCACTTGGTCTAACCCTCTGCAATGAGCAGGAACACCTTCAATTAGATCAGGTGGCTCAGAGTCCTGTCCAACAGAACCCTGAATGTTTCCCGGGATGGGGCATCTACCACCTCTCTGGGCAATTGTTCCACTGGTTTGCCACTCTCATTGTAAACAGTTTCTTCCATATATCTAATCTATATCTACCCTATTTTAGTTTAAAACCAGTACCCCAGCACAACAGTCCCCAATAAAGGGTTTGTGCATGTTCCTTGCAGACCCCATTATGTACTGGACTTTTGCACAGATCTGCTCCCATGAATGCCTGTTACTACAGAGTTGTACTTAAGTGGAGTTCAGACTCAGGTTCTGAACAAGTGAGAGGGCATCTACTACAGCTGTCCAGGTTCATGCATAATGCTGACAAGAAGGCAGCAAGCAGCATAGCAGCACTTCCAGTGTACCTGCAAATCAGGTGCTGCACTAGAGCAGCAGAGAGCTTTGCAACCTCTAAATGTAGAAAATAAAAAGCAACTTTGAACTCCTTCTATAATGACGATATCAATTTCATCTACAAGTGTCTTGCATTTGCTCAGTCGCATACTCTTGTTTTGCACTGAGCAGCAGTTACCAAAGGAAGGTGTCTCTCTCCCCACGGGATTCTGCTCTGGAGGTACTCCCTGTGTAGCCAGAACCACACTATCAGGCGTTTCCAGAATGGCGCTGCCAGCTCCAGCAGTTACTGCAGCCAACTCAGAGATACTCGTTTTAATCATATTTATTAACAATTTGCAAACATGAGAAAAAGTGGAAGATAGACAAAGACAGCAAGGTTAAAGATCAGAGTGACGGAGGTTGGAAGGTGCCTTTGCCCCTGCTCAAAGCAAAGCCACCCACAGCCAGCTGCCCAAGACCATACCCAGTTTTTGAATATATCCAATGATGGAGCCTTCTCAACTTCTCTGGGCAATCCATGCCAGTGCTCAATCACCTGCACAGTAAGAAAGTATTTCCTCTATTCAGAGGGAACTCCCTGTGTTTCAGTGTGTGCCCACTGCCTCAGTGCTGTCATTCCTGGCTCCCCCATCTTTGTGTCCTCCCTTCAGTGTTTGTACACATTGATGGAATTCCCCCCAGCCTTCTCTTCTCCAGGATGAAAAATCCCAGCTCTCTCAGCCTTTCCTCACAGGTGAGATGGTTGAGTCCATCATCTTCTTGTCACTTTGCTGGACTCTCTCCTGTAGCCCCATTTCCCTCTTGTGCTGGTGAGCCCAGAACTGGTCACAGCACTACAGATGTAATGAAAATTACAATGTGAAATTTTACACTTAAACGTAAGTAATAAAAAAAAAGGAAGCATAAAACTGAGAAATCTAACAAAGAAAACATCTAAAAAGTAGAGACAAGCATTACTAACACATCTCAAAAAAACTAGCATAACAACACAATCCAGGTGTAGAGAAGTGTTAAGTCAGCATTGTATTCTAAGCCGACTATTTGTGCATGAATATTCTTTATTGAAATAGTCTTTGCTTCTCTACAAGAGAATGGCAAAGTGATACAGACCCCACAATGCATCATTATGCTTAATTCCTCATGTGATGACAATTCCTCATAGTTTTCCCATGGCAGCAGCTTTTGACTAGTAGCAAGGTGAACCAGTCACCTTAAAGTGAAGGATATTATGCTTCTCCTAAAACTGCTACTGTCCAGCTTGCTTCCACAGAGGTGCTCACAGAAAACAACAAATCAACAAAAAATGACAATGCAAAAAACTTCAAATAAAATGCAGAAAAAGCTATTTTATGGCTGCCTTATTTTCCCTTTAAATTGTACTTGTACAGAACAAGGAAAAGAAACAATTTAACATCTCTAATGCTGGGGGTAACAGAAAACTGACCTTACATTGGTACCATTTCATTTAAAGTACAGACGGGCTCTGCTGGACTTGGGGCACATTGGACTTAGGGTATTAACATCTATTCCTTGCTCATCAGACTTACCAAGGCAACTTTGGGCAAGATACCATTTATGCTACATCTCTGAAATGGAGATAGGGCTTTCCTGCCTCATAGGCAAGACTGAAATTATTCTCTAAAAGCTGAAACATCAGGAGTTTTATATTAAATATTAAAATTAATATAAAGACTTTAAAACAGGTAAAATGTAAAAGAAAACCCCTTCCACTAAAAAATTCTGAGCTGTTAACTAAACCATATAAAAAACCCCTCCAGAAAAAAAGTATTAATCCATTTAATTACTTCCTTAACTTGTGAAGTTTACTTATTATTTCCTGCCCTCCAGAGTATACATGCAATTTTATACCTCTTTTCAGAACAGTAAACAACTCAAAAAGTTTCCATGATTGAACAAGCAGCAGTCAAACATGAGAGAGGGGCTTGTTTGTGCCTGGGAGCATGGGAGGCAGAAATATAAGAAACAATTAAGACATACCAGGTTAGTGAGGAAGGCACTTATTAAAGGGAAAAAAAGAGCACTTGAAATAATTTATTTCCTCTTCCTCTAGTTCTCGCAGGCAGGCAAGGGAGAAGAGAGATTTTCTTGGAAGATGGAATGAGGTCAAGGAGTTAACTCATATGTGCACTCATCAAGACCTTTCCAAAAATAATGAGAAGTATGAAAGATTTTTTCATGGAGAATAAAGGATTTAAAGTAATCACCCAGATGGTTATAAATGTTATCAAACAGAAAATCTGGAATGTGACCAACCTACAACAGTGTGATGTAAGCCCTTAAATACAGGAATACAATCCTGAAACAATCCACAGAGCATAAACAGAACATGTTAAAAAAGAATTTCACATGCAAAAGCAAGAAATACAATTAAGGAAGTCAAGTAGGAAAGATATAAAGCCCAGGCTTTAGCTTAAAAAGTTTGGTAAGTTCAAAGCACAGGAGTGGTAAAACAAGATGAAGACAAACAGTTTAATGCAAGATCAGGAAACACTGTAGGTTTGGAGGGCAGGGCATTAGTTCTTCCACACTTGTATTCCCACACAGGTAACTGTGTAATCAGCAGTTCGGCTGATACTGAAGTACTGAAACACTGAAGAAATCCACTGCTCAGTCAATTACTTCATTACTGAAGTGTGCCCAAAAAATTCAAAAATGTAATATGAAAGCAACTGCAAATGCATGCTGATTTAGAAAAACAGAGCTCCCTCAGCTATCCAAAGGAGGCAGAAGCAGGTATCACAGAAGTAGATTCCTGACATCAGAGGAGATACTGGTCAGACTTAAATTTTACTCAGAATTTCAATGCTGTTATAACTAATTCCTACATCATAGACTTTTTTTATAGAGAGGAAAAAGTTGTGTAGCACAAGAATAAAAAGCAACTAATTCACATTATATTTAGATAACAAATTTTCTGGTGAGAGAATTGATTGGCTTTTTCCTATAGTTTCACCATGCCTACTGCAGAGCCCAGGAAACAGTAAGTATAAAATGCAACAGTTACTATGACCAGCCTTCAACACTGGGAAGGGTTAACCAATACCCCAATATAAGTGCTCTTACACAAAAAATAAATAATTTACAGGTACTTTGTGGACAAGCCCTTATTCATATTTCATAGACGACACAAAACCAACATACATACACAGTACAGAAGACTCAACCCCAAAATTTTGTAGTAAGAATACTTGCAGGTTTGGAAGGTTTTCTAGCTTGCGTGCACTACGAAGCTTATTAAAAAAAACCCCCACAAACAGTAATTCACTGAAATGAAGGTTTTCTTAAAGAAGGCATCAAACTGCACAGACCATGATGTGTGGAAAATTATAAACTACTCTCATTTGTGTGTGCATTTTCTTTAACACACATATTGTTGATTGGCAAGTACTAGACTCATACCTATGAAAATAAAGGGTTAACTCTTAAATCTATGCTATTAACAGTAAACCTACAATATCCATTTGTATATAAAAATAATTTTGAAGTACACCAGTAAAACAAAACATACACTTCTACAGTTAAGAAAATGATAAAAAAATAAATCAAAACTTCCCCTAACGATAGCTCATTAACTCAGCCCTGTATACAATAGAAAATAAATTAAAAGGTGAATTATTCTGATTACTATTCTCTTCAAAGAGAGACAATAGAGACAAAACTGGATTATATTAGCTATCCAGAAACATACATACTATATTTGAATTCTAGTCAGAAACTTTGTGAGTGACTTCTCATCTATTTAAATAAAACAGATGCCAAATGAATTATATTTACTCTGACTTTCTGCATATGTTGTAGCTTTCACAAAATTTGTTTTTCTAAAGGTTAATAAAGTTTAGCAACAGGCAGAGATTACGGCTGGCAGAATGAGGACTGTAAAATTATCTTAACCTCACTGGAAAGACCAACTTCATTTACTGAAAAGAATGCAAGGGAATGTAAGAGTTGATAAGTATTACAGGGAAAGAAGTGTATCAATCCCCTCGATTTGGTCAAATGCACTCTTACACTTGAAATTGGAATGCTTTATTATACCTTACCATAAAACTTGGGCTGCAACATGAAAATGGACAGTCATGGCAGGCCATCTGTCTCCTTCAAGGTGTCTCTGTTCATCAAATTCTTACCTCTCTACCTCATCCAGGACACAATCATGCAGGAGCTGGGAATTTAAAACCCGAAACTCTTCCATGCAATAAATTCTCCTGATTTGGCAACAGTGTGCGTTGAGAAGCTTTGCTGACACCCCAGAGAAGTGTCAGCACTGGAACAGTGCAGTTATGTCAGCACTGAATACTTCTCTTGTTCATCCATTTGTGCTCAGCTGGCTGTTACTCCATGCTCTATTCCATAACATATTTAACATGGCAGATGCAAGCTACCAAATAAATAAGAAAAATTTAAGGCACATTTTGTGTCTGTGCTTTGATTACAAGCTCCTTTGAACAGCAATTCTTCTTAAGTGTCTGAAAAACATTTTGTATATCTCTAATACTTTCATCAACTAGTATTTTTGACAGAAGGCCATCCTGTGAGATTTTTTAATTCTCAGTATGTTCTTTCTGACTATATATTTCTATTATCTAATTAATTTGTGCCTAAGTTGAAAGAACACACACCAAGATGCATCTAAGGGACACAATAACAAAAAAACCATGACCATGTAAGAACAATGATTTGTAAGGTGATTAGTATTTTTAAAGTGCTGTTGTTAAATATATAAAATGAAAGGATGGCAAGTGATTCAAAAGCAAGTTGACTATAAAAGAAAGAGCGATAAATGGACTTAGTCTTCCTAAATTCATGATGAAAAAGACAGACTGGTAGCACATTGTCTCCTCCTGTCACTGAAGAAAGAAAACTGTAATCTGTACCCTAATCCTCTTAACATCATCAGAAGACCACACAGACTGACATAATACATATTCCAATCACATTAGCTGATGCTGTTATTATTTACCCCCATACTGAAATTGAAGAATTTTGATTTGATGATATAAATTTAAGAACTTCCATGTCTCTTTATACCACTATCATAGAGAGGGCCACAGGCCACTAAAAATGATGTATCTGACCACAGATTAAGCAAATAACAGTTTCTTACATCAATGTTTCCATCTCACCCCATTCAAGCTTAAAAGCCCATTTCCTCCTAGCAAAAGCATGAGTGTTGACAGCACAAACTCAATCTCAGTTTTGTGACTTGCAAGCAATACTCAAAAAGAGGAGCACTAGGATTTCAATAAAAATTTCAATTATTAAAATAAATATCAAGTTCTGTGATGATCTAAACAATAACTTAAACAAACCCCAACATTTTTATTTAAAATGTAAAAGAGTGACAACATAATGTATTCTAAACCTTCCACCTTTGAATTCACGATTTGGTCAACCAGTTGGTGATTAGTACAGTATTACATTTAAATTACCCCACCTAGACAATTAACAAAGAACCACTAATTTCAGATCAGCCACATGGCCAATATTATTAAAATGCCCAAACCAGTCTTCTACTGTGTCTCACTTGAGTGCAGCTTCTCAGCAGTTTGCCAGGAGCTGCTGTCCTTCATTGCTGATAAAACCATCTGGCAATGGCCTACAACACCATTTGTGATGAATTCAAGTGCTCTGAAGAAAGGGCTCATGGAAGTGTGCACTTATAGCAATCTGCAAGCAGACAATATGCCTTCAGCTCCTTTGGTTTTAATAACATTCCCTTTGGAAAGTGAATCAGTTGAAGACTGTTCTAATAAAATAGTAAGTCAAAGTCTAGACAAGGCATGAACCACTGTCTATACAGTTTGTGACAACGTCCTTGATTTTCTTTCTTCCACACTTTTTTTCCAAAGACCAAGCAGTGAAGGCAGTTTGATTTTGTCCATATTCTTACTGTAAACATTAAGAAATATACCAAGGACAACCAGTAAGCCTGACCACACGTACCTAAAGGGAAGGCAGAGGAGAGGGAAAAAGTTAGCATTAGCACTTCATCTTTAGCAATTACATACCAATATTTATGGATTAAGCAAACCTCACATTAAGAAGAGAAGAGTTAAAGAAAATTCCCCCAAAAATCAGTGGGGTCTGAGATAGAACTTCCCAGAATCTTTATTATTACTATCCTTCCACCTTTCTTTATTCCTGTCCTGGCTGGAGAACTTATTGAAATGCACTTATAAGTTAAATAATAACTAAATAGTATCTGTTCTTTCTCATATGAATAAAATAATCCTGAGGGGTTTTAGTATGTTTTTCCTTCCTATGATTATGAGAGCTATACTGGTCCAAAATGTTTTCTCACTCCGTGCCTTATATCCATTCTTCCCAATGTAGGCACATTTTTTTTCAGCTCTCCATTCTTTTAAGCCTCAATATTTTTAGCTGTAGCAAATTCCATTTGGGATTTGCATGTAAGCTTTTTCTTAAAGCAATTTGTATATAGAAATAAAATAGAATTTTATGTTGTTTCAAACCTGGAGCAATTAAAATCAAAGTAGCAACTTAGCTGCATTTACTCAAACATTTGGCACTATAATACATCAAGATAATACAGTTATTTAAAAGGGCTAGCTAAAAATTCAAATTTGAGCTTATAAAAGCAGGAACAATATCATAATGGAGAAAATCCCTTCCTTTACACAAGTTTTCCAACACAGAGGAAGTACCCAAACAATTTATAATGTATCATAAGCACTAGATATTAATTTTCTTTGTTGTCTTCCAGACCTTTAGAAAAATGTAAACTCTTTTCTCTAGCATGATTAGAATCAACAAGCCAGTCAAAATTTACAATAGATTGCCAACATTTGTAGAAGATATAAAAAGACAAGCATTAAACCCCGAATATGATTAGTAAGTGTTGGTATATTTTGATGATGAACATAATTTTTTATAAAATACTTTATAAACCACTAAAAACTGTAAGTACTTACTGTAACGTGAATGGCTTTGCAAAGAACAAAAAAGAAAGCACAATGGACATTGCTTTTCTTCCTGTTGTTACTACAGAGGAAAACAAGTATTAACCTCTTTAAGAATTCAGTTACAACAAAAGAACATAACAAAGGCTTAGCAGGTAACCTCATAAAATAATTGTCTCACTAAAATGATGATCACACCCTTGGTGCAAACGCAGATTGCAGTGCAATGCAAAACAGCACTGGAACCATGTGATTTTTGGAAACAAGTACACTGTGTCAGTAGTGCCATTTCAAGTCACACTATTCACAGCAAGGAAATTTCCAGAACAAGACTTGCTATTTAATAACTTCATGGTAATCAATCCACAGTCTCTGAGAGACAGACAGACATGCAAATAACTGATGATATAAACTCATCTGTTAAAGCTTGGATGTAGACCAAAGGTCAAATATCTTGCTGTTTCCGCCTCATGTTATTACAGCTCCATGGTGTTTTGGGCTCTATTTTTGAGTGGAATGGGATTATCCTCTCACCATTCTTTTGAAGTTACTGAAAATTTCCATAACAGTGGAATTACAATTTTGCTTAGAAGCTTAAGAGACCAAGAATGTCTGACTTCAGTGACTGCATTAGGAAGTTTCCCTCAAAACCACTAAGAGACATTCTTCTACACCTAATCCGTTCACTAAAAAGAATCAAATAGTAAGAAGAGTGGAGAACACAATCTGTTTTTAAAATAGAGATAAACTCTTTGGTTGCTCTGAAATTAATTATAGCCCCAACAATTTTTTGAACAATTTCAATGCTACCTGCAATGAACAAGGATAAAGCATTACTAATGAACTGTGTACCAGGAAACCTATATAATTTATCACTGAAACAAAATCAATAAATCACTCAAAGTTGTAGAAAATGTTTAAAAACAAAGTAAGAAAGCACACAAGTTTAGCTATGGAGGCTAAGGGGCTGAGAAGGTGTTATTTTATGTAATGGCACAGAGTTCTCACTTGAGAAAGACCCTTGCACAGGGTGCAGTACGTCTGCACCTAAAGAATATTATTATTTTATTATCAGAAAATATTTTGCTTACCATGAAGTTCCTTTAACTATACCAGACTGGAAAGTCCTATTTGTGTAACTACATCCAAATTAGTCTTACTGCAACACACTGGCAAAAGGAACCAATGACTACTGATGTATTTCCACAGTGCTTTGGCTAGAAAAGCAAGTTTCATTCTTCCCAGCTCTACCCCACAAACAAATATTCACTTAAGAGTGTTTTATAGTAGAAGAAACAGCCTTCAGTACTGCTACATCTGCCCCAACTTCAACTTTTTAGTAATAATTTTCTTTTTACATTTTAAGAAATTTATGCACATCAAATAAAATGATTTTCTATTACATGAAAAATTAAAGAAGAATGAAAAAGGAAATTGAGTTTTAATTAGAAAACAGTTTACAAATGAATAATTTAAAAAAATGGTTAAATTACTTCAGTTTTTCTAATTACAATTATTTCTGTTCTTTCAAATCAGTTATTAATTAAAATATTTATGTAACCATTTCCTTCTAAATTAAGTGCCTTTTCTTCTTTTTCCCAATTAAGTCTGATAATTTCTCATTCTGCTAATAGAAATACAATTTTCATTAAACTCTTTCACCCCACTCCCCTCAAGAAGAGGGAGGGTGGATGGGGGAGCTGGGAGGGACAGTAATGAATGTGGTGTTCTTCCAAGGAACAATAAACATTTTCATATTGCTACAGGCAAGACAGAAAGGGCTCAAGTGGTAGAATTGTCAAGGTCAGGCATAAGAAAACTGGGGAAAGGTTTACTATTCTACAGCATTTTTAAAGTTTTTTTTAGTACAGTCAGACTTTTTTTTTTTTAAGAGGTATTTTAATACATGAAACAAGCCTCTCCTCTGGGTCAATTTCCAGTCAGGAGAGCTACTGAACTTGGTTAAAAGCAAATACAGAACAGATATGCTGCATAGGAAATAACTGATAGGAAATCAGAGCATGTAACCCTCAGGTCAGAGAACAATGATGTATTTTCCCTTCCACTACTGTGAATGAAGTAGAGCATCACCTGACAGAAACCAGGGTGTCTTTTAGGAGAAGAAGAAAGGCAAGTAGCTACATGACATCTTGCTACACCTTTCCCCCCACCAGGTCCTTGTGACTAATGTTTGTAGTTTCACATGCTTAGAAACAATGTTACTGCCTACTATGCCCTTATAGAACATCCTTACTTTTTCTTTTATATTTTAATTGATACATGTCTTTTCCTTTCTGTATTTTCCTATGAAAGCAGGCTGAGAGACTTGGGATTGTTCAGCCTGGAGAAGAGAAGGCTCTGGGGAGACCCTATTGCACCTCACAGTACCTAAAAGGGGCCTGCATGAGAGCTGGAAAGGGACTCTTTACAAGGGCATGTAGTGACAGGACAAGGGGGAGTGCCTTTAAACTGAAAGAGGGCTGCTTTAGATGAGATATTAGGAAGAAACTCTTTACTGGCAGAGTGGTGAGACACAGATTGTCCAGAGAAGATGTGTCTGCCTTATTCCTGGAACTACTCAAGGCCAAGCTGGATGGTGCTTTTGAGCAAACTCGTCTAGTGGAAAGTGTCCCGGTCCATTGTAGGGGAGTTCGAACTAGATGGTCATTGAAGTTCCTTCCAACCCAAATAATTCTGTGATTCAATTTCAACCCCTCCACTTAGAACAGTGCTTGCTTCTGCACTAAAACATGGCATGGACTATATGCACAGGTTTACTTAACAGGCTCTTCATGGTTGAAACTGTGGCACAAAAAGAATCAGGAAGATCTCAAACACATTCTACCATGTGAAGATCCATGCTACACAAATCAGTCAGCACAAAGAACAGAAAAAAAGCCAGTGTAAGAACTATTCTCAAAAGCTCTGTCCTACATAATAGAATAGGATTACTTTGTTTTTATACAAAGGCAGTAAAAATATCATTTGTTCATACCTGTTACAGCGAGAAGGGCACCAAAGATTTTAATCAAAGCTAGAACAAAGGATATGCCAAAATACCCAGTCAGGGAGAAAAGGAATGCATAACCATAAGTCTGAACTGGATGCTGCAACAATAAAAAAGCTGGTTAGGAAAATGTAAAACAAACCCTGAGGTATTGCAAAATGACATAAAACTACAGACTTTAATCAACTGCTTGAGCAATAATAAGCTGTTCAACAATGCATTCATGCAAAAATCCTTATTTAATTTTAGTTAAATAATGGAAAAATAATAATGAAATTATAAGCTCATAAGTCTGGTCCTGTGATTTTGTTGCTTTTAAAACATTACCCTATCTAACACATCAAAGACTGAAAAGCTTGCTTACTGTATGAATTATACAAGTTAACCTGTTTACATGATGAAAATAGAACTTTAGAGAGAGAAGTGGTAAGATTTTCTGAATCATACAGAGCAAGGTTTTCCAATGAGGTTCTTCATAGAAAAAGGGAAATCTTTACACCTACCTTTGAGCAAAATGTTACTGCAGGGCTTAATCCACTAGTGCATGTTAATCCAAATAAAATATACACAAAACCTATTGAATAGGAATACAAAACCTAGAATAGTGTAAGAGAAAATAATTACTAGGTGATACTTTACAAAAGGACAAAATTAAATGCTTTCAGATGCTTGGCCTTATTAATATGCTCAGCAACTCAGAGCTGAATTTGAAGGGTTTGATGATATTTTTACTAGCATTTATATAATAGTTGATGTACAGTGAAAAGCCAACATTAAGTGTTAGACACATTCTTCCTACCCACAACAACATAAAAAGATTGGAAAGCTAGCCAGTTAATAATATCCTGAGGTCAGTGTCAACTGTGGTAAATCCTTCAGGTTCAGGATTTCACAGCCTAAATAAAACTTCCCACAACTATGCCATTTAATAGTCTGAAGAACATGTTACACATATTTCATTTTCTGCTATTTATCCAGCAGAGTAAACACCTGCATTACATTAAATGTGCAAAGGGTAGCACAGAACCGCCAGAAGTGTCATGTAAGTTTCGTCTGTGTCACTTCACTTCACATGCATGGCACACATGCATGGTTATAACATGCAGGATTTTTAAATATGACCAGTTTTGGCCTAGTTGAGTGCTCAGAACACTCAGGAAGCAGGTAAGCTCTTTATTTGTCTGCACCCTTACTCAATTAATAGGTGCACTGAGCAACAAAACAATCTTCATCTAGCCTTTCCCAAACTAAGCCAGAAGTAGAAACTGGAACTGTCCATCCATCCATCCATCCATCCATCCATCCATCCATCCATCCATCCATCCATCCATCCTCCCATGCAGCAGGAGGCATTCAGCTGTTTGGGCAACATTTAGTAGTCTTTTCTTGTCAACAGAACTATTCTACACAATACTGGCTAGAACATGCTGATCTACTATGCTTTCAAAACTCAGTGTCTTGTTATATCTCAGTTATTGAGAAAAAACTATTAAAAATTGTTAGCAACTCCATGAGACAACAGACCACTTATCACTGCTCTATAATAAAGAAGGATGCATACATGCATACATCTTTTCTGTTTTCACAATTGCTTAAATCCAGGGCAATTTCCAAATGTGACAAAGTAAGAGAGACCCTGTGGATGACAGGTTCCTTTATTGTTCAATTTTATTTCCAGATCACTGTCCATTAAATATGATCTCCAATTCAGATTCAATTTTTACCCACAGTCTCAAGTATAGAAAATTATTTCCAAAATTCTGCTTGTACTTCTGCGCTGAATTCTCTGAACTAAATCCTGAAGTGGAATGTCTAAACCACGAAAAAAACCTTTAGATCCTAAACCATTACACTCATTCCCTATAAAGTAGTATGAGTATACAGTATGAGGACCAGCATTGTCAGACTAATGCAGAATAAAAAGCAAAGTCCTGGAGACAGCAGGAGTTTTGTAGGTAAGGCAGCAACGACTGTCAAATGCAAAATGGGCAAGAAACAAGCTACAGATAGCACTTTGGTTTTGGATTTTGGAAATGACAGCCAAAGAAGGCTCCATCAGGTCACATAGCCAAATCTCTGCCCCCAGCAGACCTCTGCAGTGAACACTTAAGAAAAAGTACAAGAATAAAAACAAGAATACAGTGGCACTTTTAGGTATATATTCTTCCACTTTCCAGAAACTTGTAGCTCAAACTTCTCAAGCCATCCTAAATCACTTCTGGCCTTAAATGAAGATGCCTTCTAAATTCTTCTCCATTTCTGAAGCTATTCTCATGAGAAATTAGATTTTTCTAGTTAAATATCAAATACATGCCAAATATAGAAAACAAATTTCAGTAACTTTTTACCTGTGACATATTCATATCATGCCTTTTATAGGAAAAGATTTACTTATATTTACTCAATTTCAGAGAAAAAATATGCCAAATTCAAACAAGTCTTGTCTAAAAAGAAAAATAACCTCAGACCATATGAATAGATAATCTGCATTCCAAGTAAGTATATTAAAAAATGGAGCAAGACGTTATCAAAATTGTATTTCAGTGAATCAGGAACAAAAATATTCACCCAGAGTTTTACAGATCTCAAAAGATTTTAAAAAACCCGCCTCCCAGGTGCTAGCACACTCTAGAATATAAAGTATCGCAAGTAAAGTAAAGCAACATGCTCCATGTAACACATGCCCAACTACACCAGAGGAACAGTGTGTATTTTTCAGAGATTAAGTGCATGATCATACAAAAAGCACTACATTGATCTCAAGCCTGCAGGGTAGACAAAGGAATTGTTGATAGAAATGAGTGTTTCTGTAGCTATATTGTATTTGTATTTGAAGTTGCACTCAGAAAGCAGCACCCTTGAAAAATTGAAAATGAAACAGAAAAATCAGCAGAACTCCTCAGACAAACAGAAAACCCAAGAATAGTACACCAAGAGCTTTTCCCTCCATAAGCAAGAGAAAAGCACATTAAGTCCCATGCTTTGTCAATGGAGGCCTTGCCTATGATAAAACATGTTCTTTTAAAATTACAAATGTGGTATTTACCATTTCTGAATTAGAACCATTGTGCAACTTCATAGCTTTTTCCTGTACGTTTCCTATAACTGCATCTGCGCAGAGGGCAAGGGATATTAGGATCACACCTATTAAAACAAACAAACAAACAAACAACATTCTTCAGAATATTCATTGCAGAATGGTGGCAAAAAGGAACAGAGAAGGAATAGAGAAATAATAACCAGCCCTTCCCTATAAAAGTCAGCAAAAATATTTCATTACATCAGTACAAAGAAGTGCCCACCTCCACTCTCCCTCCACCAATTAACCCCTGAGCACTGTGTGTCTCTAAGCTTGATGGGAACATCTGGACATTGCTATAAAGAAGCCAGCTGTAGTTTTTGTAGTAACAAGAGTGACAGAATATCATTTGCAGTTAGTTAATGAAGATAAATAACCAGAGAAAATACTCTTTTTCAGTACTTAATCCCACTTTTTTTTTTTTTTTCCTGACAAAGGCAAATAGAAATGTTAGATGTGATGATAAAACAAATGCAAGAGGATTGAAAAGTAGAGATCTTTAATTACTGAAACATTAATTTAAAAGAAAAACTACTGTTCAGGTACAAACTCCATGGTTTTAGGTTACCATTTATGCTGACAAGGAAGTCACTATATAGTCACTACTGTAATGAGCTTTCCAATAGCAAAAAACCTGATAACTCTAGTCATGTCAGTCACAGCTAATTTCCCAACCTACAAACTTTCATGACTATTGTATTTAACGATGAACACAGGTTGAAATAAACTTTTCCTAAGTATACAACATTACAGAATAGACTAATCATCAAAATGCAAATCAAAACCCGCTCTAGTCTTGGTTCCTTAAAAGATCATGTCAGGGAAGAAACTAGAAGACTAGAAACAAGCAGTGTTTTATTTTCTTAATCCTATGTTCTTACAGTCAGAGGTGGAAGATTTTAACATTTTTAAGGCCCAGGAAGTTTAAGGTGGTGTTTTCTTGGAAAGAACTTTAAACCAAGGTTTTTAGTTTGGGAAGCATTTCCTTTCCAAGGCCAGACTTTCCAGGTCTCTTCATCCTTCAAGATTATCAGGCACTGGACAAGGTATAACTCAATGGAAAAGACATGATAACATGAATAATATTGGTAACACTAAAAATATAGGTATCTCATCTGCATGGATTCAGCTCTAGTCCAAAGATTAACAGCTCCAGTTCAGCAATTCCACTCTGTAAAGTGAGGGATGAATGTCTCCATGGGCATTCTCCATCATGATTCATGTTCTGGCCATGCTTAATGGCCCAGGCACACCAGTGGACAAATGCATGGATTAGCACTGGATTGAGATGAAAAGGTTACCTGGAACCTGAAGCACCAGTGCACATGGAGAGGAGAAACGTGGAGAACAAGAAAAATGTTAATCTTATGCCCATTACACATTTTGGAGTGTGAGGAGAATTGCTCCAGTCATTGTGGCAGTGCTGAGCAGAAGCAGCAGCAGCAGTGTCATGGATAAGACCAACAGTGTTTTATTGGATGTAAAGCATGAGTAAAAACAATTGGAAAAACTGGACCCAAATTAGTTCTAAAAGAAATCTGCATAGAAACAGTTCCATACAAATCAATGGAATGAACTCAGGAATTCAATTACCCTTTGTCATTTGACAAAGAAATTAAGTTTTTCATTCCAAGCAGTTTAAAATCCTTGCTTTGCTTCTGACTTAGATAGTATTAAAAGGTTAAAATGTGAGAACTCCACCTAAAAACTACAGCAAATCTGACTGTGATCATCCGTTAATATAACGTAAATGGTTGTGAAATGGAAAAATACTTAAAAATTTAACTAGAAAAGACAACTTATCTTTTTAAGTTTTAAAATATTCCAACCAAATTTATCATATTTATTTTAATATATATGTACTAGGGTAAGTCTTTCTTGAGAATATATGAGACATTTCAACCAAGAGGGTGTAGTTCCTGGAAGTTTTAGGAACACAGGAATTTAAACTTCTGCCACAGACAGAGTTCTGCTAGAGCAAAGCTACAATGAAACTGTTTTCAGTAGGATACCTGAAGGCACTCCAGCAAGAACTCAGAACTTCAATGGAATGCTTATGGTAGGAAAAACCAAACATTTTTTTAAACTCTAAATTATGTTTTTACCTGTCAAGTTGAAGTTTGGTGCAACTGTGCTGTCAGCTAAAGTAAACCATATTAATCCAAGGCTCATACACAGGGCAGCAGACACGTCTACAATATTGTAACGTTTTCCTACAAAATACAAACAGCAAGAACAGACTGTTAGTACTCAGAATTTCATGTTTATCCTGTTTAACTGACTAGAAGATTACAGAAACATTGTTCCAATGTCATTCTTCTATTTAAACAGAAGACTCAATGCTCTGGTCTTTCACAACCAGACTTAGTTTCTTCCACAACAGAAATTCCTACCACAGGGGAATTACCTGATTTTTGTGATCAGCTTTGGTTTGAGTTCACAGTTACAGCACTGACACAAAGCACATCCTCCCTGACAAGGCATTCCCTTAGCAACTTCAGGACAGCTTAGATGTTTCTTAACACTTTTGCCTCACACAAGACATTTCAGCTGCCTTTACTGATCAGAAAGAAGTCAATTCCAAACACTGACAGACAACTTTGGTACTCTGAGAACTCTACATTGTCTTATAGTTTGGGAGAAACAGCTTGTGGAGGGGAATGGAAAAAGAAAGTAAGGGCATGAAAAAGCAGGAGTCAGTATATCTTGTTTAAAATAATGTATTCTTTGCTCAGAAGCTGAGCTTTGAACATAAGCTTCCAAGGGAAGTTTGTTGAACTGAATTTTTGTAACAATAATATTAAAAAGAAATAGCTTCTGAGACTACAACACTACTACAACACAATAAAAAGTTTCATAAAGCTTTAGGGAAATACCAGTCACTTTGCATTAAAATGATAAAATTACTTCTAATAAAAGGTAAATACTGTGTAGGCATGTACATATGTAAAGTTGAAAACTCCTCTGAAAATTCAGTTGTTTTTCAACCAGAAGGCCAGAATTACCTACAGAAACAGAAATACAGCATTCTAGATTTTCTTTCATTATACTTGTCCATGTAGAGTGTTACTGACTAAATTTTTGTGTATTGAACACAAACTTTTATAATATGCTTAACCCTTCTAAATCCAGAAACACTGAAGTATATTTATTCACATAACTACAAACTTTTTCTGTTTTTCTCCATATTCCATTTTCTCTTATTGGAATATGCACTATGACTTTAGGACTAGCCAAGGACATGCAAAATCAGGTGTATTTCTGATTAAACATTTAATCAAAATTTAGGAATTAATCTTTTCAAACAAGAGTAAAGATTTTCTTCACAACTCATGGTTACATTCTTTTTTCCACTTCAAGTTTTCCATTTCAATATTGAAATTGTTTCATTTATGAAGTGATTTAGATTAGAAAACAAACTTAGACTTCTTAAAAATTAAGAAAGCTTGTGTTAAAATGAAGTTTTGCAAGTGACCAGTAGAATGTTTTTCCCCATATTTTCTGTTGATCTAAATATATTTGTACATTTTCCCAGAAGATGCTTCAGAAATTCTCATTTTTCCTCCTATAGAAAAATTCTACCAGCGGAATTTTAAAAAGTACAGGATTCCACCTATGATTGCCTCCCAAAGAAAGAATTTTTAAAAAAATCATCTAATAGCAAGATTAACACTTACCTTGTATAAAAACCCCACCTATCATAACTGGAATCAGTTTACAGCATTTGAAGATGACTTGAGTAGGGTAATTCAGATATCCTAAAGAGGTATTTGACAAACCCATAGTTCCCACTGTCAAAAATGCTATTATCATGTACGTTTTGCCAGGAATTCTACAAAACATAAACATACAAATCTTGGCATTACAGACTCATCTAGAGGAGATTTAGCTTGGAAAATTCAGTTAAAGAAATACTTTTGTAATACAACCTCAACATCTTCCTCACTGAATTTCATTCAATAGAAACTTAAAAATGCACAAAAATCTCTGATTTCATATTTAATTTCTTTCAATTACTGCAAATAAAAAGCGAATACAAGACAATAAAAACTTCATGGCTCATGAAGTATTCAAGAAGTAATTCTTTAACCTCCTTCTGAGAAGGTATGCTATTTACACAAGAATCAAGACAAATGTTTCAAAGGAAATGTGGAAGATTGGTATACTGAAATAACCTGGATCTTTGTTCTCTCACAGGTCACTGTGACAACTTCTTTGGTGAAGTTTTCATATGAACCTTGAAATTTTTAAAATGAAGAAAGTTGAAAAAAGTACCATTTTTTAATGAAACTCAATGAAACTAAGAGAGCAGTGATTCAGACACCAGGAACAGAGGGGCTTGTTGGACATTTTCAGATGTTTTGCTCACAATCTGATGAAATTACCACCTGACAACAGATGATCCAACAGTCACTTTTGTGCTCACTTTGTGATTTTTTTACAGTTACTGCTGTGCATATGTTCAGCTATTTTTCATGCATACTCAGAACCACGCTAAGAACATAAGGAGCTGTCTTGCTGCAATCTTGTCTTATCTGTAACTCATTATGTGATCTACACATACTCTGAGGCATGCAAGAAAAATTAAAAATTTAAGAAATATAGATTTCTGCATGCCTACAAGAAGATGCCTAGGTTATAGAAAATAAAATGTAAAATATATTTCAGATCTACATTTCCAAAACAACTTACTCGAAGGGAAATGCTCTGTAAGCATTTCCAACTGGTAATAAAATCCCATATATACAAGTAACCCAAAAGGTAACTGTGCAATATTATCTGATTCATCTCAAAAAGTCAGGTAACTTGAAATACAAGCTGTCAGTGTTTAAAGTAAAAGGAATAATTTATCGAAGTTATGCTGTTTGGCTAAAAAAGAATTTTATAATCTGAAACCAGTATATGCAAAATCATCCAAGGCTGACTCCAGGTAAGGAAAACTAGTTCTGTTGAACTACAATATGAGGCAACTTTAAAATTCATGTACACCATGACAGCCTGTATTCAAGTTTCCAGAGTGCCTCAATAAACACTTTGCAGAGACTATAGATGGGTAGGAGGCTGCAGAATGGCTACACTGAGTCAGAAAATATCCCATTTCCAGTGGAATTTAGAAATCAAAAATTTCTTTGGTCCACTGCAGTGAAAACACAGAACAGTTTTGTGGCAGAGTGGTATGAGTGCTGTCTTAAATGAAAACCATGACACTTCAGCACATCCTTTGTAGCAAACCCACTCAGCTACATGGTAAGCAGAGAGCAGACCTCTGACATTCTCCAAGACGCACAGCATGTAAGAGGAATCTCTTGGTGAGGAGGTGCCAATATTTGAGGAAAACATATTCACTGACAGATGGCTTCAAGTGCTGTGAAGTGTATTGGCTCTATTCTAAATGTGATAATCCCAAGCAACACATACGTGACTCAGTCTCTATCAGCCATATTAAGGACACCATATGTTCTGTAAGTGGGACAGTGACAGCAGAGTCAACAGAACTACTTACAGGTCCAAAATCCAAGTGGGTGCTTCTAAAATATTCTCTAACATCATCCAGCAAATTCACTTCCTTTTATCTACATAACTGCTAGCAATGCCTCACAGTACTCACATTCAAAAAACAGAAGTTAAATTTATGGTAAGTATCAAATACTTCTAATTTCATGGACAGTGCAAAATGCTTGGAAAAACACATACCTTCTTCTTTTGTCCTGAATCAACTGCAATTCTATTAGTCCAAAAATGGAATAAAATCCAAATTGCACTAAAGTGAGGTACCAACCAAAAGGTTTAAAACCTTCCACTGAAAATATCAATTCCTATAAAAACAAAAACCCACCACAGTCATGTACACACACCAAAATATTAAATGGACAAAAAAGAATTAACAGACCTTTTCCCTTGATGTACATGCAAATCTAGCCTTTGCAGTTGCTGGTTATTAACTAGATTTATCTGCCATATGTAACTTGTGAAAATATTGAAAAAGAAAAGACCATTTAGGTTCTCCAAAATGAAAGAAGAAAATTTACTGTTGTTGTAAATACAATAAAATTAATGGATCAATTCATTAGGGGAATACATTTGATGCATTACTAATTATCTCATATTACAGATGGCTTCCTGCCTGCCTTTTTGCTGCTCTTCCGTTCATTTGCTTCAGTAGACCATTTTTATTCAGATTTTATAAGTATCTCCAGATAAATTTAATACAAATTTTCTCTAACAAACATGCTTACTGATAATTTTCAGCTGTTAGGAATGCACACCTAATACTGTGAGTGCCAACATCAAACAGCACATGTGAGTTCATAAAAATTTGTAGGCTGTAGGAATATTTCAAACCAGAGCAATTTGTTCTGGAAAAATACATACACGTCATAAAGACTTATGTAGGTGTATCAGTTATAGAAACAAAAGGCTACCTAATATCTGCCTTTTTGAGATTCTGCTTTTAATTACTGATCATGTTCTCCCAACTCTTTTGAAGTAACTTTATGTTTACAAACTTCTCAGCTGCTTTTGAAAACTGCATTAGAAACATGATTTTTAATGATCAAGTTTTTTAATCACTGCTTTATTGAGAATACTCAATGAATTTAAAAATAATTTTAAAAAGGGAACAGAAATGTAGCTGCTCAAGATAAGAGAGAAAAGATTAGCAGAATGGTGAATGTTTAACTAAAATGGCATAACCATTATCCTTCGGCTTAAAAAATTACCATAGCACATGTTTCAGCTCTGTCCTGAGAGCAGAGAGAAAAATAACGTGACTGTAACTGTACAGTACTCATGGAACTTAAGGAGATCTACAGGTTTCAGCATCAATGAAGACTTTGATGTATCTTGCACACAGAAGTAAAAGATCAAGTTATGAAAGTCCAAGTGATCTAAACTTTACAGGCACATGAACCATAATGGCAACTAAGATTATATATTACTTTCTGCTCTTGAATACTGAAAGGCTGACTTTGTAATAAATATTTAGTTTAAAACATCTACATATATTAAAATACATACTATATTATTATGCTATTGAAAAAGACAAGGGGTAGGAGGAATTGGCCTAAGACACAAGTTCATAATATTTACCTGTAAATATCCATAGATTAGATAAAACATAAAAACTCCAGAAACACAGATGAAAAATTGGGTAGGTTTGCTAAATTTGCTGAGATTCATGCCAAGAACTACAACATCATCTACTGATTTGATATGGGGAGACATAGCTTGAGATTTGGAAGGTACACTGATGGAAATGTATTTTCTCGATGAAGTGAATTTCAGATCCATGGTTCCTGGCTCGCTGCATTCGGGGCTATTGTTGTCTTCTGCCTGCTTTTCTCCTTCTGTGTGTTTTCTGTCTGAAAGCTGAAAGAAACACTGAAGTCAGATGGGACACAACATACAGCCTTCCAACAACAACAGTAAATGAATGTGACATTTACAGGGGAAATATAAAGGTTTTAGAGTTTTGTCAAATTGTTTTTACTCACAAATTTTACTTATCTTTTCTGATGTCCAAAGTTAACATCAGTTAACTTTATTAACACCAGAGGCAAACAACACTTCATGAAAGCAGTTTTGCTTCATTCCTACACTCGACATAGCAAACAAATCAGACAATCAACCCCAAAACACCAGCAACAGAAAACCAGCTTGAGTTTCCCAACATCTCTAACTCACAGGAGTTACTGCTTGGGAGAGAAGTGATCTTCATGAGCAACAGTGAATGAACTGGGATTGAAGCACTGTGGTTCTGCTGACCTTCCTTCATCTCCTCAGCAAAACACACCAGACTAGCTCACAACATGGGAAGCCTTGCTAAAAACTACAGATCTGAGCCTATGACCAGTTAAAAGCACGGAAGCCTAAGAAGTTATCCCCTCATCCTCATGTTTATTCACTATTTCCCGCACTGTTCTTCAGAAAAGAACATGGAGACTGAAACAAGCAGATTGAGATGCCAGTCTCAAAAATCAGTCTGTTTATCTGATGAGGTCTATGATATGGCAATCTCTTTAAAATTTATCACATGCAGCTATTTCCACATGTAATAGAAAACAAAACTGGATGACTGAAGCCTACAGAAGGAATGTAGCAGCTTAGTATACTGAGATGCAAATAATTCTGTTCTCCCTCACAGCAGACAGTAAATATTTGATGTTTTTTTTTAAAGATAAAACACACTGGTCAGCCAATTGTCCCAAGATTTTTAAGTGTAGGTCAGCATCAAGTTCCGTGAGCAGTCAGTAATTACGCTGTGTTTGTCCCAACCGTTTAGTGATTTGTTTTTCCCAGCTCAAGAATAATTCTCCTCATCACACATACATAAAAAAATGCTTTCCCCATTGTTTTCAAATTTAAAATGTCCCAGTACATTAACACTAGATCATGCAAACACTGTAGTCTGCAAGAACACTGGTAAATAGAATATATCCTACAATATTAGAAATTTTAAGGTTAGCTGAAAAATTAAGTATTAGTATGAAGCTTGCAAGGTGCTTATGTTTTCTTTTTCATATGAGCTACTATCAGGTTGGAACAAGACTCCTACTAGAGTTCTGAAAGAACATCTTGGGGAGTATAACAGGTGTTCAGGGACCATAATAATAATTTGGGCTTATATTCAAGATCCAAAGTGAGAGATAGAAAGTTTACCTCTGCAGATTTTTAGCTAATCCCAACACGAAGTGACCATAAAACAAAGAAAAAGTTTTAGACTAATTTTAGTAAAACCAGAAAAGCACTAATGTCAGATAATGAGGCATGAGTGAGCCTTCACATACAATATAACAGAGTTCTGATCACCCTCAGAGAAAGATTGGAAGAACAATGGCAAACAAGGGTTATCAGGATGGAGGAGCAGGTTGCTCATGTTAGGAACTGAAAAAAGATGAAAGCATAACTTGTCTAGCCTAACAAAACCGCAATGAAAATGAAATAGACCTGCTTTCAAGACAAGTATGGAGTACCACTAAGGAGAAAAAACAGCTTTAAGGACAGGAGAATGAGAACAAGTGGGTAAGAAGTGATCATGAACAAATTTACACTTTCCAGACTATCTGGTTAGCTCAGGAACTGGCTGGACATTGATTTAAGAGTGATCATTTTTACATCACCACTTATGGTTTGCTTCTCTTTTCCCATATTTTTCTCCACTTCTTAAAAAATATTTACCTCAACCCATAATTTTTTCTACTCTTCCTTTCCTCTCACCCCACCCTTCTGAGGGTAGTGAGGAAAGAAAGCAAGTGGCTGTGTAATGCTGAGCTGCCTAAGAGCATTAAATCACACAATTAACATAACCTTCAATTTTCAACTATTTCTATTAAAAATATTTCCTCAGGAACACCATCAGATTTTAAAGTCTCTCCACTTAATTTTTTGCAGATTACTGAGTCTGTCATGAAAGTGGTAAACTGTGGAAAGTGGAAACTGATCACTCCAAACACACTCACAACCATCCATAAAACTATGATACATGGTAATTGTTTTTCTCTGCATCCTTCAAAGAAAATTACTTAACAGCTGAAGAAACTGTAAATGTATGTATTAGAAACAGTCTCCACCAAGTAATTTCATTAGCAGTAGTGACAGAACTCTTCTGAAATTCAGTGACTTGTCAAACTGCCATTTTTCTAAGCATGAAAACTGTTATTCCTACTCCTCTCATCAAAATTCCTCAAGCACCTAATTCACGTCTTGAAAAAACATATACCAAAAATCGGTTTTATGAAGAGTTAAGAGCTGTCCTGATTTGTGTAAAATACCAATTTCCCTCTCTTCTTTCTCCTCCCTTGTGTAAAAGTGTAAACAACATATTCTTTAGATCAAAGACTTCCTGCTTCTTCCCCTTCAAAAGAAAAGTCCCTAGCAGGTCAGTACTTCAACCTACCACACAAAATAGTGATTATTACATGAAGGAGAAACAAATGAACGAGTAGAAAAGCAAAATTTCCTCTGCCTCCAAAAAGTTACCAACTTGTACTAAGCATGGAAAAAACATCATGAAGGAGCTCGAGCCTTGGTTGGCCAAGATTTTTTAACACTGAAGAACATCTGTTAAACCCATCATCTTGGCAGAAACCAGGGTCTTAGTCCGCTCAGAAGAACTGCTCGCCTGAGACACACCAGGCGAGCTCCACGTTGGCTTTGGCCATGACCCTCCGGAGACCGTGCCAGAAATGCCTGGTGGCAGGACAGCAGCTGGCACCGCAGCAGGGATGCGCCAGGTGACAGGGAAGCCAAATTCCATCTGCGGGAAACCTGAGCAGACACTTCGCTTGACGCTACCTGCGTCCTGCTCCGGAGGCAGAACAGGGAAGGGAACAGGGTCTAGCAGGAGCCCTGAGCCTTCCTTCCTGCTCGCTCGCCTGCGCCAGGTGTGCCCTTCCCGAGCGCCTGGCAGCTGTCCCGGGCAGGGCTGGCACAGCCTCTCCAGCCGCCACGGGCCGCCATTCCCCGCCCTTGCCCCGCGAAAGGGAACCCGCAGGCCGGCCCAAACCCTCCCGACACTCAGTGCCGGCCTCCTCCCGCTCCACATCTCGTCCCCGGCGCCCCTCACCGTCGCGCCCATGGCCCCCTGATGCCGGGCGACGCTTCGCGGGAAGCGACCCCGCCTCCTTCCCGCTCGCCCCCCGGCCCTGAGGGAGGAGGAGGGAGGGAGGGAGGGAAGGAGCGGGGAGCGGCCCCGCCCCCGTACCTGTCCGGCGGGCGAGGAGGGGCACGGCGGCTCCGGCCGGCCGCTCCCCGCCAGCGCGTCCCGCCCGCCCGCCGGGATCGCCGCCTCCGCGGGCCCGCGCCGCCGGAAGTGGCGGCCGCCCGGCGCCAGGGGTCGGCACGAGCAGCGAGCGCATCGACACAGCGTCCCTCGCTCGGCGCTCCGCTACCCGGCCTGAGGAGGGCGGGGACGGCGCTCTCGAGCCCGCGCGCGGTAGAGACCGCCTACCGCGCCTGAGGGGCGGGGCCGGGCTGGAGCTCGACTCAGCGTTCCCGACTTTCCTACAAAAAAACCCAAACGGTTCCCGGCTCTCGGCTGCCGGAGGCGGCTGTTGAAGGGCTTCCCCACGTGTCTTTGGGGGAGATCACAGAATCACAGAATCGTTAGGGTTGGAAGGGACCTCTGGACATCCAGTCCAACCCCCTTGACAAGGCCGGGTGACCTAGAGCAGGTGGCACGGGAACACATCCAGGTGTGTTTTGAATGTCTCCAGAGAGGGAGACTCCACAACTTTCCTGGGCAGCCTCTTCCAGTGCTTTGCCACCCTCAATGCGGAGAAGTTCTTCCTCGTGTTGAGGTGGAACTTCTGTTTCAGTTTATGGCCATTGCTCCTCGTCCTCTTTCCGGGCGCCAGTGAAAAGAGTCTGGCACCAATCTCTTGGCACCTGCCTCTGAGATATTCGTATGCATTAATGAGATGCCCTCTCAGTCTTCTTTTCTCCAGACTAAGGCCCAGCTCCCTCACTCTCTCCTCATAAGAGATGCTCCAGACCCCAAATCATCTTTGCGTCCTTTCACTGAAACCTCTCCAGGAGCTGCTGGTCTCTCCTGTACTGAGTAGCCCAGAACTGGGCACAGCGCTCCCGATGTGGCCTCACTAGGGCCGAGCAGAGAGGGGGAATCGCCTCCTTCCACCTGCTGCGCACCCCTTCTCGGTGTCCCCCAGGGCACCGCTGGTGCTGCTGGCAGGGCAATAACCCCGCTGTGCCCTGCCCCGCCAGAGAGCAGCCGGGAGGTGGGGAAGGAGCCCAGCATGGCAGGAGCACCGGGAGAGGCTGAGGAGTTCCGTGCCTGCCCGGGCTCCCTGCAGCTGCCAGGAGGAGTGACAGGGTGGTGTCCCCTCGCCTCCCACGTGTGCTGCGGTCAGGCGCTGCTGTGGGTCCGCAGAGACTGGGACTGCCTCAGTACTCTGGAAAAGCCTCCCGGAGCAGGAGATCGTATTTCGCACCACGGTGACATCAAGATTGTTTGGAGTCCTGAAAAAGTTTTTTTTTTTTCCGAGGTTTGGTTGATGCTCTGCTGTTCTGATGTGAGCAATGAATTACCCACGCAAAGCTGCTGCTTTCATTAAAAAAAAAAATAAAAAAAAGAGAAAAAATGCGTTTAGAGAGAGGTATTCTTGTGATCATTCCGCATGAGGCTGCACGAAGGAAATAATAAAAATATTTTATAATGACAAGTGAAAAGGTAAATGAGAGCAATAACAGCAGAATGCATAGAGCCTAATGGCCAAACGAATCAGGTAAAGAATTTAGAAAAAAGGTAGCTAAAGGCATTTTGGACAAAATGTGCAAATTAGATATAGCTTGAAAATACATAAAATCCAGTTATTATTCATATCAGTCTATAAAATGGCAGTGCTGTGTTTTCTGTAATTATGTGCAGAGGTATTTAACATTATACATAATCACTACAGGACAAGAGATACATATTTAGAAAATTCAAGCTTTTATGTTTACAGTGTTTTAGAAGTTTTTTTTTTACCTTTTCCAACGTTAGTGTAGTAAATCAGTGTGTATTATAGATAGTAGCAACTTTTAACATCATATTTTTAAGGGTATTTATTAACTGACAAACACCAAAAAGAAAATGTGCAATGGTTACTTAAAATAAATAAACAAAAAATTGAACCCCTAAAACCTTTTAGCAACTAGCTACTTCTGAGAAATGGGATTAGTGATTATTGAGAAAAATACTTGCAGCCACCCTGGGAAGTTCCAGTGCTTCTTGGTTCAAGTTTCCTTTACGTGATTGAGGGATATCACATTTAGCAAACACTTGTGCTTTTTTGCAACAATATGGATGGTGCTTCTCACCATCTCTGTGACAGAAGTAACTTCCCCAGTAACTCGAGTAAATAAATTCAAGCTTGCATGTGATCAGCTGGGATTTTCAAGTTTCGTGTAAATAAATTCTCTAGATATGTCAGCTGTAATAAACTTTACTGTTACAGATGTAAGTGGAGTGATTACACAGGAAGTTCCACCTGAACGTGAGGAAGAAGTTCTTTTCTGTGTGCATGCCTGAGCACTGAACAGATTGCCCAGAGAGGCTGTGGATTCTCCTTCACTGGAGAGATTCAGGATTCTCCTTCACTGGAGATATTCAAAAGCCGTCTGGACCTAATCCTGTGTAATGTGCTCAAGGGGACCCTGCTTGAACAGTGTACTTGGACTAGATGACCTCCAGTGGTCCTTTCTAACTTTACCTGTTCTGTGTTTCTCTGAGTGGAGGCAGGCAGATAGCAGGAAAAATCTGATTTAAACTGCACCACTGAGTGTGATTGACTAAATAACCTGTAGCTGAGTGGAAGGAACCTGAGTATGTGAGGCTTCTTGATTAGGAAGAGTATTGAGGAGAAACGCACTGGCAGATGTGATCTGATATTCCCTCATATCTGAGACTTGTTGATACCCTATTGTATTCTTTGTTTTTTTAATTCAGAAATGTAGAAATTAGGCTGCTTGATTTTGGGAGGTCTCCTGCCTGTTGCTAAACAGCATATATCTTGCTGTTTGCAATGTATTTTTATATTTCTGTTATCTGGATTCCATCATTCCAACTGGAAAGTGGCAGGTATGCTGGAGAATGTTCTCTTTAAATAAAGCAGAAGAGTAAACGATGAGTAGAATGTTTATTATTGATCTCACAGATGCTTTTGCAGTCTGCAATATGAACACGTATGGATTACTGGTAAAGCTGGAAAGCAAATTACATTTTCTTTTATCGTTTGTAAAAATGAAGTTAGGGCTTATGAAAGGCACTGGATTCAGGCTCTGGGGACCTAACTTCTCTGTTTATCCAGGAAATAGATGTTGTACATCACAAGCAGAGGCAGTGGAAGTATTAAAGATCTCAAAGTTCTCCCACTCTCTGTCTGTACTTCTCCATCCTGACCTACTCAAGGTACCAATAGGAAAGCTTAGTCTGTGCACAAACTTACTCCTAATTTTTTTTTCTTCTGGAAGTTACACAGTAATGCTGTTGACTGTAGTTTTATTAACAAAAGCTTTTGTTCACTACATTGAACACTACAGTCTAATTTAGAAATGTTAGGTCCATAATAGGCTTTGTTGCCTTTGTTGTCTAGTCTAGATTCTTTTCATGCCCATTCAATATGAGCAATTCTAATTTTTCTGCAGTGAAATGGTACCCCTGTACCCACTTCCCATACACCAGATTGGGAATTAATCAGAACAAAGGTGTTAGGCACTTCTTATTTTTGAAGAGAACATAAATATGAAATATTTATAATAGGTACACATCTTGCATTTTGTCAATGGGCTTTGGACAGTAATATCTTTGTGGCATAATGTGTGTTGCTATTAAGAAATTAAAGGAGTAAAAAATATTTCCTATGTGTGACAAAATTACCCAATACAGTGTGCAGGTATATCATGAGTGACACAAAGATCCATGAACGTTTTCACTAGGGTTATAAATAAAATGAAGCTAATGAAGTAGAACAATGAGGGGCATTTCCTATATTTCAGCATGAAAGGCAAATTAACACCCCTTTCAAATGCTTGAACCCACCTCTCAGAGATGTGTGTTATTTGGATAATTTTTTTAGAATCTTCTGTTGACTAAATCAGAGCATAAGTCAATCAGGATGCAGTTTGTGAGTCTTGATACAGCTAAAGCTGATATAATTTATTTTTTTATCATCTTTATCAAAAATGGTGGGGAATTACATGCAAAGTGACCAATTTTTCTGTGAATTTTGTTTTAGGGTTTACATTTGAGACAAGTATTACACAAAAGTAAGTATTTTGGTTAGATGAAAATGTGTTTGGCTGTCATAACTGGTCCTCTGCTGACTTACTGGGAGTTAGGTAAACCTAGAAGCTTGACTGGCAGAAAAAAGAGCAGCTGTTTACCTCTGTAGCATGGGGAAAAGGGGTAAAACAATAATTTTCCTCTCCTGTTGACAGACATAATGATATTTCTGGTAATTTAATACATTAAAATTTTTCTGCCAGCCTTGTACAGGTTTTGATTGCTGTTACTCTGAGATGCAGTAGAATATGAACAAAACAAATAAGACACACACACAAGAAAGACTTGATAGGCTTTTTGCTTGGAATATTTTTAAAATTAGAAATAAGTGCCCATGAAAACTGAGGATGGCTAGCTAAGTATCACAATAGCAATGCAATTAAAAATCCATATGTTTTAATATATATGTTATCAAAATGTGTATGTTGTTTAGACTTCTGTAATAAATGTTTTCTGAGTACTTTCCTATAATTTTCTCTACTTAAATTCCAGCTGCAATGATTTTTCTTAGCCTAATTTTAAAAACCGTTTCTAATGTATTCCTTATACTACTGCATTTTACTGCCTCAGAACCTAAATTGTGGCTTTAACAGTAACAAAAAGCTCTATGATTATAGAATACAAAGCTTGGAATGTGTGATACATCACTTCATATTCAAGGGAAAGCTATTGTATCTAGAATTATAAAGTTAAATTAAAGTTCTGCCTTCTGACATTACAAAGTACTGTAATACTGATTTTTAAATTTTTAAATTGCACTTAAAACATAGAATGTAGGGCCAGACAGATAATCTATCAAGTGTTGATAGCAGTCTAGATACAACTTCATTATTTCTGTCTCGTCACTGATGCATATAAATGCTAGAACTTAGAAATGCATACAGTAACTAATTTGCTCAGAGAGAGTGGGTGTCCAGATGTATATTCTACAACTTATTTGGAATAACAGTGTAGGAAATTTTGCAGTCATAACTGGTTGATATCAGAAAAATCATGCTTAAATAGTTTTGTACATCGTGATTGGAGGTGGTTGAAGCAACTTTAACTGCTCCGTTGAGGTCACAAGCAGCCTTCTTTGAAATAACTTCTTTTTATTCATACACAGTTGTGAATGGGCTTATGACTTGGTATTGACAGCATTACACTGATGACACTCCAGATCATGGGAGTAAAAGTGGTCTCACTTGTGCCTGCAGGTCTTGTGTTATGCTGGCAGAGTATGCGCTAGTGAGACAGGTCAATTGACAGAAAGTTTCCTGTAAAAAAAAAATTCTCACTGTCCTATTGCATTGTTTTTGAAATAATTTTGGGCCTTCAAGACTATTCTATAATAATAGAGTATGTTGTGGCTGTGCAAGATTTGAATTCAAGCCCTGCTTCTGAGAAGGGAAGGTGTGATGGGTGTTTTTTCTTGTGAACATTTCTTGAAGTATAAGATGTGGAAGGTTTGCTGAGTAAGGATGAAGCTGTTTATATGTCCTGGGGATATGTGATGTGTGTTTTGATAAAGGTTGAGGGATATCTGAGTAGGAACCTAAGAACAAGTATTAGGTCAGACCAAAGGTTTGTTTAGTCATTCCCTGTGATGGAGTCTAGGGAGCTGAGGATAGGTCAAGTAATCCCTCTCTTAGCATAGGCCCAACTTGGGCTAGTAACTTTTGTGGAGGCTGTGTGTAGATTGTTTAACGGCATCTAGTAGACATTTCCTCCTACACTTGGTCTATTGCTTTGAAGTCATTCAAGTTTTTGGCCTCTCTAATGTTCAGTTAGGCAGCTGTAATGGATTATCAGTCTTGATCAATCTAGGACTGAAAAGTACAGTGGAGGTAATGGAATTTATAAGTGAAGTTACCACAGAATGGTTTGGGTTGGAAGAGACTTTAAAGATAATCTAGTTCCAATCATCCTGTCATGTCAGCAACACCCTTCCATTGACCAGGTTGCTGAAAGCCCCATCCAGTTTGGCCTTGAATGCTTCCAGGGATGGGCATCCACAACTTCTCTGTTGTGTGTTCCAGTACCTCATCATAATCACACGAAAGAATTTCTGCCTTATATCTGATGTAAACCTACCTTCCTTCAGTTTAGAGCCATTCCCCCTTGTCCTGTCACTATATGCCTTTGTAAAAACTCCCTCTTCAGCTTTCCTGCAAGGCCTCCTTTAGGCACTGGAAGGCTCCCCTAAGGCCTTTCCTTAGGCCTTCTCTTCTCCAGGCTGGACAACCCCAACTCTCTCAGCCTGTCTTCATAGGAGAGATGCTCATGATAGTCTTCATGACCCTCCTCTGGACTTGCTCCAACAGATCAATGTCCTGCTTATGTTGTGGACTCCAGAGCCTGGACACAGAACTCCAGATGGGGTTATACTGCACTTCTACTGGAGTAGAAGTGCAGAATCACCTCCCTTGACCTGCTGGTCACACGGCTTTTGATGTAGCCCGGGTTATGATTGACTTTCTGGTCAACTTGTTGAGGGTGTGCTCAATTCCCACTGTCCATGTCATGTACGAAAATGTTAAATAGTGACAGTCTCAACATTGACCCTTGAGGAGTGCTCCTTGTCACTGGTCTCCACTTGGACAGGAGCCATTGATTGCAATTGTTTGAGTGTAACCATTCTTTATCCATCAAATCAGTCTCTCTCCATTTTAGAGACAATGGCATAGTGTGGCACAACAGCAAATGCTTTGCACAAACCAGGCAATGGATTCAATTTCTGCAAAATTCAAGTGATCAAAGCTGTCAAAGCCAGACATTTCTGTAAGTGCCAACTTCACCCTTTGGCTTATTCTTTGCTAAAAGGTTCCATGTTGGGTTGGTTTGTATAATTTAGTGTCACCAGGAATGTTTTCTGTTACAGATGTCCTAGAAGGCCTCTAACTATTTTATTTACATCATATTTTACTTTAGAGCAATGCTTTAAAAAATTGTTACATAATAAGTGTCTTGTTTGTCCATGCTTAAATTGTTGTTATTGCTATGATAACATCTAGATTCTTTCAGCAGACAAAGCTTGAATTGTAGCCAAATTTGCATCAATTTACAGCAAATAAGCCTCTCTAACCAGGGGAGATTATAATATGGGATAATTTAGGAAAAAAGTAGAAATATATACTAATTCATATGATGCACATTCCCTTTGGTGTAGTGCGCCCTCTGCATGGTCACGGTTTTTTGTGTGTCTCCTGCTGTGTGTGAAGAGAATGCAAGGATAGCTGGAACTCCTTTGTCTTCTCAAAGCTTGAGGTTTTCCTGCATTGTTGGTGTTTTGTTGGCTTCTTTTTATTAGGATTGAGTATATTGGTAAATTTTCTTTTTGCTTTCTAAAGCATTGGATTTTCAAAATAGGGTAAGTTATTTTGTATCCAAAGTCTATCTAAAATGTTTGAATGAAATAATATTTTGTGGCATAATAATTGCAACTGACAAAGATAAATTGATATCTAGAAAGTTGTGTACAATACCTTAAGTCTTGTCCTGTGTCTTATGTGACTTCATGGCTTTCTTAAAAAATCCTCATGGATGCATCCAGCATCTAACTACACAGGGATCATGCCCAAATGTGTTCTCAGCTCATTACACAAACAGTCATGAGAGGACAGTGTAAAAAGTGTTTTAAATACTAGATAATAGCAAGAAATTGGAAAAAAATAGTAGAGTCCAAAATATTTTGGATGTAATTTTTTTATTAAATTTTGAATTTTATTGAATTTTGAGTTCTGTTTTATAATTTTTTTTTCATATTTTAATAGCCACTGAATTACTCCTGTAGGCATTAGGTAATTATAAAGCACTACAATTCTTTGGGTATTTATTGAGTTACCATAGGTACTTCATTTTTATTTCATTTTTGTTAACAATTCATGCACTAAATGGAAGGGAAAAGTTTACTGATTTTGCATGAAATTGCTAATTCCACAGTCTGTGAGTACCCATTACACCATGAAGCAAAGAATATATATTTTTTTTAATCTTCTACAAAAATAATACATTATATTTTTTTTGAAAAGCAGCACTATTTTTTGCCTTTTTTTTTTGGAAATAGTAATTGCAATAAAATGGCATACCATCTCCAAATATGCTGAAATGTCAGACTATTTACTGCCATAGTAGAGATGTAAAAATAAACTAGTTTTGCTTTACTGAGTAAACAACCAAAAATATGTTGTATATGAATATGTAAGTGTCATTTATATGTGGGGTGGCTGACTTTTTCCCATCTGTCAAATCTACACAGATTAAGAGTCTGATGTAAATGTCAATATGAATCCAAGTATGACAGCTCTATTTATTTCTAAACATGATGTACACTGTGGTGCCTGTTTCTGTAATGAAGTGTGCCTGAAAATTAAGTGTGTCATAAGCATTCATTTAAAGAAACAGCCTACAGTCTGCTAAAGACATCATATAAAGAAAAATATCCTTTTCAAGAGGGGAATTTGTTACTTGACTATTTTAACGTGAATTGTTTCTTTGCAGCATGTCTATGTCTTTGGTAGCCAACCTGATTACCCCATATCATAAAAATTTAGTACCTTTCTACTGCAGTAGTTACTGGGTTATTGTTCATTTTGAAGGTATAATCAAGTCCATAAATTGCTAACTCTGCTGCTGAACTTAGGCCAATAATCTAAAGTCTTTTTTTCCCTATGGTCTATCTTACAAGCTTTTTTCCTTTGCTAAGCAGTTTAAACTGATACTTACAAATAAGTGAAGCAGCATTATAACATGCATATTATTCTCAGTTTAATACAGTTATATTCTGATTGCTTGGATATGTTGAAGGTAGTGTATTTCTGCTTTTTTTTTTCTTTTCCTGAACCTACACAGCATTATTATTTGGGTTAATCTGGCCAATTCATCCAAAGCCTTCAGCATGTTCTTTATAGATCCAAATCACATTGCAACATGGCGAGGTTGCAGTGTTCTTGGGCTCCATTAATTATATTGTTTAGTGATACCTGGAGCAGTAGCATTATTAATGGTGTGTGAGAAAGATGAAAATTACTTGAGGCACAAAAAGTAGTGGCAGAAATTCCTTCTACAAGCAAGAATCAGCCGAGTTCACTGTAAAGCAGTAAAGATAGTGTTAAACATTTTTTTTTTAGGCAAAAACTAGTGGCCTTTAGTTCCTGTGCACCCACTGCATTTAATTTTGAAGATTAATCAATTCTTTTAAAGAAACAGAAAAATAAATTTTGTAGGTTCATTAACATAAAGCAGTGTTCTTTTAATGGTAATGGCTGTGGCAAATACTTTGACTGGTAAAATTGGTTAGAAGTATTCTGTTTGTGTGAGCAATAATCTCAATTGGCCATTCTTAAAACATGTTATACTACAGTTGTATTAGAAGAGAACCTGGTTGTACAGAAAAATAATTTCATGGTCCTTTGCTTGTAAGATATTACACTTCAGCTATCTTAAAGGCCATTTATTATAAGAAGTATCTAGAACTGTGTTAGTTTGCTCCCTATTAGAAGCTCTTTGATAGTTCAATCACCAGAACAATTTTCCCTAACCAGGATCATTGTTCTTGGCTGAGATGTCTGGACATTTTTCAGTGACTCTTCCAAAACAAAAATATATTTTTTATTTGTACTGAAGCAAAGTTCCTTTGTGTAATTTTCCATGGGATTCTTTAGTCTCTTAATATTCAGTGTTTTCCATGCTGGAGTGTCCACTTAGGTCTTTAAGTTGCTCGACTACAAAACTGAGCGTCTACTCAGGTCAGTTCAAAGGGAGTGTAGGGGTAGGCATGACCTTAAGGGGTGAACACTGATGTTTCATGACTCACACCATTCATTTTTAGCATTTTCTATTATGAAAGAGTGAAAACCATTTTGTTTACTCATTTCCTGAAGTGAAAAGTCATCTGCATAGAAATGTGGCCTTTTAGTCTAAGCATTTATCTGTAATACTTTAATCTAGTACAGTGTCTGATAATTTCTGAAGCTGATGTAAGGTCTCACAAGTAGTCTTTCAACACCATGCTGTTTTTATTCCAGCTCCTGTTTATAGGTGAGAAAACTGAAGAAGTGAGTGAAGCATTTATAACACAGTGGGCAGTAGTACTTGTACTGTTGTAGCTCATTAATTCCTTTCACAGCCCAGTGATCATTGTCCCAGAATGCTCCAGCTTTAAGGATGGTTTGACTTTACTTTGCCAGTTAAAATGTAGGCTGATTCTTATCATATTATTTTTTAATTTGTTGCCAAAGACAGGCATATTTGTCTTTGTTCTCAAAATTTTGCTAGCTTGATGCATTTATCACCTTTTGTTTAAAATTTACTCATATAAGTATGTTTCTGTTCTGTGATTTATTTTATTTTAGAAATATTTGCGCATGTAGCATAGTCATGGGAAAAGTTTAATTCAACCTGATTTTCATTGGATGACATTCAAGAGTTAGTCAGGATCATTAAGGCTTCTCTGATTGTGAATGTGAATAGTACTACTGTATAAGTAAATTTTCCTCCTAATAGTTTGTGCCCATTTCATTACCAGAACATGAAGCTTGTAGATTAAGTAATGAATTTTTAGGAATTAAAATGCAACTGAAGATTGAAGATTTCAATTTCTGTAAGGTTTGTTGAGGGGTAAAATGTCTGTTTCCCACCAATCTGGAGGAGTCTGAAACATTTATCTACATTTGTGGCCATGTGCTTGAACACTATTAGACTCAGCAAATGTTGCCTGAATTTAATATTCTTTGGCAAAAATATTTTTCATTTCAAGCAATTGGATTATCAGTGTGAGGTCACTAAAAATAATGAGGTGTTTTCACCTACTACTGAACTGAAAGTCTGGTAGGAGGATGCATAGTTTTCCCTGCTGCACACAATACTTGTCAGTCTGTACCTGGACTTCTGCTAGATTTAATTTTCCTGTGCTTGAGCCTTGTTTGATGCTTTCTGCTGCTCTGCAGACCTAGAAAAAGACTTTCATTCATCTGTTTTGTTGCAAAAATGCTTGGGTTTGGTTTTTTTTAAGTGAAAGTGCTTTTTAATCTGCTCAGCAAGGCACATCTTGATTCCATATTTTCCTGGGCAATGGATTTGGGTACATCACTTGTTGTTCTTCAGAGTTGAAAGTGACTAACCTAATTTCAGCTATGAATGTATTCTCCAGTATTTTTTGCTCACTTAGTTGTTTTGGATATTTGGCTGCTTGAACAGAAGGGAAAGGGAGATTAGGGATGCTCTTTTCCATGCCCTGGAGAGATGTGCCTAGAGGCAGCTTTTGCATAGTTTCTGGTGATAAGTGAATATAAAGCTGACAGACAGCAAGGTATTTTGCTGTATGTTTGTCATGAACATAAAAGAGTCTGGACAGTCTTGATGGAGCAGAGAAGAGTAACTCAATGGTTATATTCCTAATGTAATTTGTTACATAGGCATGTCCAAAGCTTTCCAAACTCATTCAAGTTCTGTTATTGTTGACCACTAAATAGAATTTGAGGAAGATAATGCATTCACAATGAGTGGAAAATGCTTAGTTGATTATTATTATTTTTATTTTATATCCCTTTCTTATGTTAATAAATCCTCTGCAAAAATATAAGCACCGTTTCACAAAAGCTTGTCTAAGAAGTGGTATTTTCAGAAATGTCAGTTGCAATCTTTGTTTTCTTCATGTCAGTTTGATAAAGGAAAGGATAATCTGCACTAGTATTTACTCTAGGCCCCCTGAAATTTAAATACAAGAGTAACTCTTAATAAATGACCTTTGTTAAACTAAAACTGTGTTCACATGCTGAGAGTCAGAAGTGCTGGGGCCTGGACTGGGGGGATTTGCCAGTGGAGAACAACCACCAGCAGTACCATCTCAGGATGGTGACTGAACACGAGCTATTAAGGGGACATGGCTTACCCCACAAGTCCTGTGCCTTTCCTCTCATGGCAGTGGCTGACTAGGAAACATACTCTTTTTGGCAAATTCTGTTGGCAGGAACAAGGAGAATTTGCATTCTTGCATTTCTCAACATGATTTTGATTGCTAGACGAACTGCAGTATGCAGGAATGGATGATAATTGAAATTTCCTCACAAAGTAAGAATTCTTGGAAAACCATATTACATTTTGAAATATTTGTTAAAATTGCATATTGATTTTGTAATTCTGTATACTTCTAATAGAATAAAAATTTGGGAGACCTTCCCCAGAGGATGCTTTTCTAGTGCTTGCTTTATATAGTAATGCTGCAACTAGATGGTCTTAGGTCTCAATGCACAGTTATATGTTCTGCTTTGAGGTAATGGTTAGCAATTCTTTTATGAGGAAGGCAGCCTTAAGAATAAAAGGATACTTTTAAACATCAGGTGTGAGCCCACTCTTCATGTCCTTTATCTAGACTTGTGGGTCATATTTATGCATGTCCATCCAAGATTCTTATACTAGACTTCGTTGGTGTCACATCTCATTGCAAGTTTTATCTATGCAAGAGGTTTGGACTGAGTAGGCATCATCTACTTCCAGACTCTCTATTTCCATAATGAGTGGCTCAAGGAAGATTTTTGTCTTGTGTAAGAAGAAGAAAAATCTTTCCACGCTCCTACAGAGCAGAAATGTACTGTATGATTTTCACAGCCTCTTTCTTGACTAGCATGTTACTAAAGACAAAAGCAACCTTGTTAAACTTGGTATGGATTATTTCCTTCTTGGTGGAGTCCTTTCATATGGTTGCCTCAATTCCAACAGTGCAAATTTCTGTAGCTTTTTATTCACGGGAAATGCCAGCATAGCTTCATAGGGAATTGACACCAAGGAAACCAGATTAAACTGTATGGTGTTATATAGACATATGTATAAATGTAACAAGGTATATAAGTCTTTCATGCCTTTTTGAGTATTAATTGCCCCAGAAGACTGTCCCTGCTCTATCACAAGGCTAGAAACAAAAAACATTTTAGAAATTAATGCCATGTAGTTAGCCAGCACCAGGACCCTAAGAACTTTGAAAGTATGAATAAATGTATTCCAATTACTGACTAATGCAGGTAATGGGTTTATGGTACTTAGAGGGCTGGATCTGTTCCCTGACAGCCTGCAGACATTAGGGGCCCCTCATGACCAGCCTGCAATGTAGGCATTATGGAGTGATTTTTACTTTACTGCCTTTTCCATCAGATCATCCCCTCTCTTTCACACACAAGGTTAATTCACTTCTTGATCACATTATTTCCTCGCTGCTCTTTGACAATATAAAAATTCTGAGTGGACAGCTCAATCCCTCTTCCATCTCAGATTTGATTGTTATGGTATTGCCTGGCGTCCCTCAGAGGCCTCCAGCAGCCTTTGCTGCACTTTATGACACTTAAATGGCTGGGCTACAATTTCTCCATCTATTCAAGAAATGCTGTTAATAACTCATTTTCAAAGAGGCCCTTCTTTATGTCTTGGCATTAAAGGATTTTTTATTAGGTGCCAGGATAGGTGACACACAGCCCCAGTAACCAAAGAGTTAATTAATCTGTTGAAATTTATTGCCTTTTATACTGCACTCAGTGTGACAGTCCCTAAGAGAAACAGATACTATATTTACAACTGAGCTGAAATATTCAGTAATATAGTCTGCATACTGACCCACTCCATCAGTGTATGCCTTTTGCTGGAGTACTCATTAATCAACTAAGATGGATTTGTGTAATCTGTCTTCTTTCTTATTCTGAGATTCCAATAAATATTGAAATAATAATTTATTGATTACTCTGCAATATAAATGTGTAGTAAAGCCACCCAAGATATTTGCATACTAATGCATTTCAAAGCTCTTGGCATTCTGTAGGTATGAGGAAAAGAGAGATTGTAACAGGGGTTAGGATAGAATTCCTCTGGAATGTAGAACACTAAATTCTGTGTTAGCAGGATGTGGTGGTCCTCTAGGGTAATTTTTGAGATTTTATATTGAGAGAAAACATAACTTGTATTGCTGGTCTTTCTTTTGGGTGACAATAAGCACAAGAGTGTGTGTTTTGTTTTTGCAAACAAAAATTTTTCAATTCCTTTTAAGTGAAGTGTTTATCAGAAGATTCTGGCTTTGTTCTTTCTAAAAATAACAGTCTGGGCTGCCCACTATATTGAAGTCCTGCTGTAAAGGATGTGTGTGTCTGTAATATGCATGACTCAGTGCAGCAGATTATTTGATGCAACTCTCCTGGGAGTTGAAATAAAGAAGGTTCTGTCAAGGGAGGGATTATGACAGCTTCTGGCATAAATTAGAGAATTTATGTGGAGTGCTGTAATTCATTGCAGCCTTTCTTCAGCAGTGGCATGCAATATACTATGTATCTGCCATAGCACTGAGATCCAAGGTTTTCATACACCTAATCCTGCTCTGTACTAGGGACTGGCATGGATTATAAAGCGGTTTTGTTTACTCTGTGTTGCCTTCCTGTGGTAATTTCTTCCTACCTCCTTCTGATTTACTCATTTTGCTTGTTTATCACATTAGTAGTGGTTAATCCAAGCAGCTCTGCTTAACTACTAAAATGTTCTGTCCAAGTAGAGCAGTTTGCATTCATTTCCAGAACTAATCTCTTTGTTTATGACCTTGTGCAGTACATAACACAAAATAGGATTCAAACTATGATAAATTTTAATTGTTTTCAAAAAACTGCTGCACCAAAAAGTTAAGGCTGGACAATCCACTTGGAGTATCACCTGAGGAATATTGAACGACTCTTGTGAGGTAGTAACAATGTTCCTCTTTATGCTTTGTTTTCTCTTCCTCATTTCTTTATGACTATGACAGCTGGAAGCTGCCTTACAGTAGAAAGTGGGACTCTGGTATTTTTGCCAGAGAAAGCTGAAAGAGAAAAGCTTAGCAAGGTTTTTCCATTTCTTGGAGATGTATTCTTTTATCAACTTCGGTTAGAATGTTTGCCTTTACTTCATAAAGGCTTCTCCCTTTGCCAATAATGGAGAAATTATTCGGTAACATTTTCCTCGCTGCCATTTAGAAAAAGCAGGTCACTGTGCTTTCTTTGAGTATGCCTACAAGTAAAAAAGTCTGCTCTGGCAAATCTTTTTCCCAGAGGAAGTAGGAGAACCAGTCAGTATGCCTTATGATTTCCACTTCACTTTCTAGCATGGTCTAAATTTGTTCTAAAGTTTCAGTGGCCTCTTTAGAAGACTCTACTGTCTCAAACACTGAGAAAGACCAATTTTCCAGAATTAACACAGAAATACATCCTTTAGAAAGTAGGTTTCTTAATAAGAGATTACTTATGATCATCAGCATGACTGTCATGTGGTATATGAGATATTTAGTTCTGCTTAGCACTTATGCTATAAATTTAAGAGTTTTCTCTCTCATGTGTATATGGATAACAGCTGTGTGAGACTTTCAATGTAACTGTTGATCTGTAGGATAAACATGTCCATTTTGTCCTGAAGAATCAAATGCAAAATTTAATAGCTGCTTATATTTTCCAAATTCCAAAAACGTTACTGAGATGGGAATGTTTTGTGGTTTTTTGCATGTGAAGAACTTAATCTGCTTCCAAGTCCTCTGCTTTCTTAGTACTTTGGTACCAATCAGTATTACCTGTTTGTCTAGTATTGAACATAGCATATTCTTACTCATGAAAACCATGATCATGAGTGGAGTTTTGCGGGATAATATTTTTCCTTGAATAGTTCAGGAGCCCTTAGTTCAATTCAATCACAAGTGGTTTATGCAGCACATTTCAAGTCTCCATAACAATTTTTCATAGTTTTGGGTAACTGCTTCTGATCGGAATAACTGAAGTATAGATAAAATTGTACTGCACAGGATTTGTTTTCTAGTGTCTTGCTGATAAGGTTAACCAGATGGTGAAGTATAATCATCTAGGCAGTACCATAGATCATCACACACACTCACAAATAGACAAAACCAGAGAATGATAAATTTTCTGTTACTTTTATTTGTACATGAATCAAAAAAGGCTCAAAACCTACAGAAAGCCAACCTTTTGAAACTAAAGAAAACCAATGCCATTAGTTTCTATATTTCTGTCTATAGTTCAACATTCTATAATTAATACTCTAAACTTGTTGGTTGCCCTTTTTTCTTGAATGAAATTTCACCTATTGTGAATTTTATATCAATTTTCATGAATGTGTATTCTCTTTCATAATTCATGACATTAAGTATCTTAATAGCAAAAGAAAAGCAGTTAAAAATAAATTACTTAGTATGGAATTTTTTGTGCCATAAAAATCTGAAGTCAGCTATTTAGGAAGGTCACAGGATTAAGCTGCTTTGCACCATGATTTGGCTAACCTCAAAATTGGGTTAACAATAATAATAATAATAATAATGCTGAAAATATACAAATTTAGTTTTGGTTTTGAGGGTTTTTCCCCCTATTTGATCGTTGTTCTCAGGAGCAGCAACTTCTAGTGATGGCAAAAATACCAGCAATGGTCTTAGGGTATCTGGTGAGATTGTGCATTTTGAATGTTAAGTTATCAGTTGTTTCTTTAGTCAGCAGCATTCCCCAGGGTGGTCTGGTGATTACACAGGCTTGATATAAAAATGATTGCAGCACAGAGCATTGCAAGATGCACATCAGTCAGTAACTGTGCTTCTTCAGCCACAAATTAAGTTGTATTGAGATTGACTGTACTGATTGGATATGAAAGACTTGGGGTGTCATGAGATGTGTTGCTGCTCTGCTCAGCGTCGTAGGAATTTTGGTTCAATGAAACCCTTTTTGGAATGCAAGATCAGGTCTGGTATCACATATATTTAATTATGTTAAATATTGTGGGACTGGGCTTTGCAAGCTTTTCAAGGGTGTAGAAATTTGGGTTTTGTGGTGAGTTTGTGTGTGAATTATAACACAGTGACTGCTGTTTCAGTGCAAAGGATGAACAAAATGAATGAAAACAAATTATAGCAAAGTATTGCTTGTGGGAGAAGTTATGTGAGGTGGCTGTTAGGAATGTGCTGGGATTTGACTGGAAGAGAGGAGCTGGAAAGAAGACTGCTGTAAGGGTAAATGTGAAAATCATGTGGCTATTTATTGTATTCCATGGGATGTATAGATTGATATACTACTGTTTCATGATGGTTTGTAGGAGGAGACCAATTACTTCAATTTCACAGGTACTTCTGGGAATACTTCTCTGTAGGCAGAGTTTGTGGTAATTGGGAGTGGGGCTGCAATGGAACATTATCCCTAATGGGCTACAGCTGTGCAGGACAGGTGACCAGCATTGAAGGTAACGAGACAGGGACTGCCTAGGTGCAATCACCAAAGGGAACAGAGGGCACACAGGTGTGAGGCATGTGACATCAAGGGTATAAAAGGTTGGACTGAAGAGCAATACAGAGTAGATGCCTGGAGCCTTCTGCTGTGGTGGTACTCTGTATGGATTGATGCTTCCTGATATTGTTTGGGGAAGCTCTGTGCATTGTGGCTGCCTCAACTGTGACATAGGGTGCCATGATTCAGGATTGGGCTGTAGGGCAAAGTACAGCCAGAGATGGGGCCCAGCGTGGTGCTGAGCAGTAGGGAGATGCTGCCTGGTCTGGACTAGGCTGACTTTGGTAACTGGAGTACAGGTGAGATGCTGGGGACATAATAGGCAATAACTTATTAAGTGAAGAACAATTTGTATTTATCTACTTGGAAAGACTTCTTGACAAGCGAAGGCATTGAGACTACTGATTATGCCCTTTGTAGTGCTTCACTATGGCAAGAAATTAGAGTTAATGGGGAACAAGAGAAAAATGAAGTTCAGCCTGAGGAATTGCCTTTCCCTGAAGTAGAGCCTGCTGGAGCTGCTTCTGCGGAGGTTTCTCCAGAGTCTACTGCTGTGGGAAACAGATGACAAACTGATAATGCCTCTTGGTATCAGCTCCCATAAGACTTTGTTAAGCATGTGTATCCCTCTGAACTACATGAACAAATGAAATCGTTAATAGTTGTTTAATATTGTGTTGTTTAATAGTGATTAGAAAGCCTGAACTGGTCATGGACCTCTTTGTAGCAAACCCTGTAACAGATCCAAACCTGCTACTCCTTGGACTTTACCCTCTTGTCAAGTGACTGTGACTGCTTGACAGCCTTTACAAGGCTTTAACATGCACTTTTGGGAGCATGTTAAAAAGAAAGCAGCTGAAGTGGGGGATTGGGGGTTTATTAGAAAAGATAGGTCTACCAAAAATTTCAGATATGCAGATTGTTGATGTGAGTGTTGCTTGTAATGAACCTATGGCTTTTCTTGTGTTCAAAGCAGTTCCTAATTCAGGATGAAATGATAGTCATCACATTTTTGCATGGAAGAATGTGCAAGACTTCTAAGCAAAGGTGGCTAAGTATGGTCTTAATTCTCCAGAAATGCAATTAATTTTTGTTATTAATGCTGATGTGCTTCCTCCTTATGATGTCATGCATCTTGCTACAGTTTTGTTTCAGCCAGTACAATATGGTGTATTATAAAATACCTGCAGACAAAAGAATTTACTAAAGCAGCAGTGGGAGCTAGAGAGAGTAATTATATTTTTTAATACAATGTATATATTTGCTGGTGAAACATTTGTGTTGTGATTGTGAATTGCAGAATATTAATCTTTGTTAATATTCTATAGGCATAGATATGAAAGTTGATTCAATAAGCATAGGTATAAAGGCTTTGATGGTGCTTGAGACTATTCCATAAGTAAAAAACTTTGATATGTAATGTAGTTTGGGGAAGGAATTAAGGTCAGTACATAGATGCATTCTGTGGAATTAGTGGAGCAAGGGATACTTGTACCATGTTTGCTGTTTCTTCTGCAAGTGCCCTGTGGAGGGGTGGTAGACATAGCATGAATTTAAAAGAAAAAAGAGGAACTTGTAGGCACAGAGTTTGTGGTAATTGGGAGTGAGGCTGTGATGGAGCCTCATCTCTAATGGGCTACAGCTGTGCAGGACAGGTGACCAGTATTGAAGGTAACAAGACAGGGAGTGCTGAGGTGCACTGACCAATCACCAAAGAGAACAGAGGGCACACAGGTGTAAGGCATATGAGAGGAAGAATATAAAAAGTTGGACTGAAGAGTGATAAAGAGCAAATGCTTGATGTCTTCTGAAATTGTGCAGTGATACTCAGTGTATCATGGCTCTCTCAACTGTGATGTAAACTGTCGCAGATGCTGTGACCCTTCTCTAGTTTTATGCAGAACTTTTTTTAACTTTGTTCATACTCAAATTAAAAATGTTATCCTTTATAAGTTCAGGACTTTATATGTTTTCTATTATTTTCAGCTGTTATATATTATTCAAATTAGGTGTGAAGAATCATTTTCTAACCAACTATTTTTGTGGAAAACTTATTTATATTTCCAGATGTGTCTCTATATGGGACTTTTTAATTTACTTTTAGAGATATTACAGTGTATTAAGAATTGTTGTAGGTGAGTGTACCCATCATTTAGGCACTGAAACAGCGTATATGTTTTAAAATGAGACTACTCAGGAAAAAGCTTGAAAGTGATTTCAATGGCTTGAAGGTGATTTCTGTTCACTATGCTTCTTATGATTTCATAATAAGCCTGAAAGAAATGAAGTTTATATATATGTCTGTCTTTACTGTTATGCCTGTGATTAACACAGATTGTGATATTTCTTTAAATTGGAAGTCACTTGAGACCATGTGCAGCTGTGGTGTGAGGAAGTGTCACACTATCCAAAGTCAATGGTAGTTATGCCCTTATATGCCAGGCTTGCCTATGGCCTCCGTCTCCTTACCCATACTGTATTAATATCATTTGGATATTCCCAGAGGTTATTTTTTCTTATAAGCTATGTATTATGGTTGGCAACTTGTGACAGGTGAGTTCTGGTTCCCATATGTTGTATGCGAGACTGCAGGAAAATATATCCATGTTCTTCACATCAAACTGCCAAAATGTCAGCAGTCACATCTCAGCTTAAAGACCCTCAGAAATACAAAATAAAAATGCTTGGCATCGTCCCTGGTAGATGCAGGCCTGTCTGAGAAGCTGTCTGCAGAGTTTGATCTCTCAGTCACTGTGGAGTCTGGTGTGTGAGGAGCACAGCACAACGCTGTGGTGGCTTGAGCACTGCACTTTCCTCCCATGGAGTGATGCATCTGGCACCAAGGCCAGCTGACCACAAAACTGTGTGACACTCAAGGTGACTCTGTCATTGGCTGCTGGCTGTTATTAAGCCACCTTCTAAAGGAGTAAAATTAAAGCTGACCAAGTTGTAATGAATCCCAGAACCATTGAAAATTCTGATTTGGAAGGGAACCATGTGGATTGTTGACTCCAACTCTTTAATTTCTCCACAGTTCTTCACCTTCTTTAGGTTTGCCTCTTTAAAATTTTTTAAAGTTTTGATGTATGCATCTAAGCTGTTTTTGTGGTTGTCATTTGAGACAAAAATCTTGCAAGTTTGTGTTAAGTAGAGTTATATTAGAGCATTTTTAAAAAAAACCCTTAAGCTGTGTGGTAGTTGATGTCTTTATCTTACCCAACTCTGAGCTTTTTTTTATGTTTCTCCATGGTTGCTACCAATTAAGAATACTTTGCATAGCATTAAGTTTAGAAAGCCAAACTGAAAGGCAATAATACAGGTAATATTTAAATCTGATTTGAAAGAAATTAAAATAACGGAATGAAATTGCAGTCTATGTTCATACCACCAAGAATGAAAAGTTAAGTTATACCAAACTCTAACATCCATAACCTGGATGGAAAGACCTGTCATTTAAAAGTCACCAAAAACTAATGTTATCTGGAGGCCTGATTTTTAGGAGTTATGGTTTTTAGGTTTTTGTTTCTTTGATTGTTTTTCTTAATATGTAACTTAATTTTTTTTCTCAAAAGTTTTGAGAAACTGACATATGTAACATGCATTTTGAGATTTCTACTGTTGATCTGCTTCAAACAATGCTAAAATTGTTGCATACTGAAAACTGGCAGTTATTTTGTTGAAAAAGAAAACAAACCTGGAAATACTGCTTGAGGGTGGCATATGAGAATTTCAACATGTATGAACTTTTATAGTTTGGGTTTGTTGGTCCTATTTCAGTTACATTCATAAAATTCCATGTTTATTTGGGCAAAAATAGTATCAAATTTAAAGTATTCTTGTTGACTATTTTTCCTTCCAAAGAGAAAATCCTGGAACCAAGGTACAGAAGACTATAAAGCACATGATACTTTATGTAATGTTCCTTATATATTTAGAAAGTTGGGGTTTAGTTTGCCCATGATTGCTCTTGCTGTTTATCACTTTCTTGACTTTATTTTTTTTTCAAATAAATGCTTTATTTAATGCTTGTCATCACTGAAGCTGGCAAAAATTTTCTCAAATTCTTCTTTGTTCAGCTGGGCTTCATGTGAGGAGAAAGACTGTATGTCATCTACCAATGTTAGCATTGCTAATGTGAGTGTTGTTGGAGTATTCAAGATTCAGTAAGCAAATCATCCGAGACAAAAGAAATTTGCAAAAGCTTGTTTTTAATACTCAAAACATTCTGTTGTTCTGTGCTCTATAAAAAGTTTCTCTGTCATTCTCTTACGCAACAATAAGCGAGGAAGTCAACCTTGCAGAAAAAGTAAACTAGCATTTTATTTATGAAGTTTTTCTAAAAAGTTGTATTTTCAAGATCTTGCCATTATGAGAAAATTTTGGTGCTGTATCAAAGCATATGTTGAAGGAAAACCTTTTAATATCAAAACCTTTTAATACCATTAAAATTGTAATTCAATACAAAAGAAACATAAAAAATAATTTAAGTCCCATTTTGGCCTACAAGATTAATTTCACCAGCAAAATATTTTTGTTTCTAATGTTTTGGAATATTTCACAACTTTTTCAATGAAAATTAATTTTGTTTTTAGCAAAGTAGTGATTGACTTGAACTTTCAGGACAATACTTTTAGAGCAAGCAAAGTGGTTTTTATTTTTTCCTCCAAGGGAAAAAAAAATAGTGATGTATAAATTATTGTTCATATAGGGTACTTTAATATTCCAGAACCAGTTCTAACTAAGCTAACTTTTATGTAATTTACTGATATAAAACTGCTTTTATTTGCCAATAAGTTGGAAAAAATCCCCTTCTCTTGACCTTGAAAGCGTGACCATCCTCTTAGGCATTAACTTCCTCCAAGGTTCAGCATTGATCAGGCAGTGTAACATCTTAGACTCTAGAGAAAATCTGAGTTGTAAGAAAGTACCTGAACAAAATTTGCACCAGACAGGGAAAGTAAAATGGCAGATGAGGTAAGATAGATGAACTGGGCTTAGATAAGTTTTCAGGGATTCAAGAGGAAAACTGGTAACTTGGAAAAATAGAAAAAAAATGTTTGGCAGATAGGATATCAATAACATCAGAGTAACAGAGACCAACCTTTCCCCACCAGGCTGATGCCTGCCTAGCTGGGAAATACTCTTTATTACTGAGGTGTATTATTAAGAATGGTGACCATATTAATGCTTAGTTTAGTAACTCATTTATCCTTGCTGTCTTTTTCTGTGTGTTAGCCAATAAATGTAATTTGCACTCCTGAGTTGCATGTGAAATATACCTTAGCAAAGTGATGCAGAGAAGGCAGAAATACAAAGGCAAATTAGTAATTTCTGTCCTTAAAGCTAAATTCATTCTTACCCCTGCTCCCAGAATAGGCTGCCCTTATCCATGTTGTGCGTTGAGAAGAAGCCCTGTGCTGTGTTGTGCCACAGATGAAGTCTGGGAATGGTCTTGGAGATTGCTTCTTGATGTGGCATGAAGCCATAGTGGACAATACACAGCAGTTATGTATTAATAGATGGTTATAGGTTAGTATTCAAACCTGTGCCTTGGCTGTACTCTGTGTTCTGCTGTAGATGCAGCTCTTCATTCTAAATGGGACTTGGATTGGATTTTTTTTAAATCCAATGTTTTATTGAAGTCTTTGAATGATAACTTGATGTTTTTTTCATCTTGTGTGCACACAAGATTGCACCTTGTTCAAAATCTTCCTTTTCTCTGCTGTGACCTTTCTTCCTGGTTCTCTGTGTGATGCTGCAGAGCCAAAATTGTATGTTTTGTTTGCTTTTACCTGTGTTGTTTTTGTTGCTGTTTTAACACTAAGCTTTGATTACCTTGCTATGAGTTTCCCTGAACAAAAAAAAAGTAGGGTACAAACCAGAGGTAATAGTCTCAGTGTCTGAATAATAAAAGCAAGGCAAGTTAAAGGAAAATGAATGTTATTAAAATGATTCAGAATTATCTGGCCACATCAACTTGGCGGAGGGAGAAAGGATCTTTTTATGAAGAAATTTAGTGCTGTGAGTTCCTACCAAAAGAGTAGAAGGTTTACAGTACAAGAGAAGAGAACAAATATTTCTTCATGTCCTCCCCTCTTTGTCATCATTAACCAGGTAACTCTGTTGGCTTGAGTGACACGTGCTGCACAGTGAAACCTCAGTAGAACTTAGTCAGCTTTTAACAAACTAACATGGAGCAGCCAATATACTGTTCTATGACAACCCTTACCTCCATGTGCATTTCAATAGAAAAATTTCTGTTTGCATCATCCCCAAATTCTGCATTATTTGTTAGAGCTTTAGAATCAGAATAAAACTTCAAGGCCTATGGAAGTCTTGTCCTTTCCATTTTCTCTTCTTTTCACAGGAGTTAACTAGGAAGTCTTTGTTGCTGCTTTTCAGACATTTCTTCTTTTTGTCTACTCTTCAGCTGGACTTTTATAGATGTACTTTTGTCTTGCAGATGAGGTAAAAAATGGCTTCTGAACATGAGACTGGACAATTATGCATTGAACTCTGAAATTATGTGCTCAATGACAATTTTCACTAATTTCCCAAGGAGTTGCTCTTTCAGTTTAGTGTGGTACTGCTTGTCTTTTTGGTATGGATTTTTTTTTTTAATTTGCCTGAGGGTGAAAACATGCTATATGCTCTTGCATGAGCATTGGTACTGTTAGTGGTGTGGTTTGCTTCTTGGCTACGCTATGTAGAAAAGAGATATTCTGGTTTGGGGCGTTTGTTTAAAAAAAAAATGTCCTTTTAAACCTTCCATTGCTATAAATACCAACAGGTATTTGGATTGCAGCATTGTTGGAAATTAAAAGATTAGCCAGGGCCAAATGAGGAATGTCTTTTGGTGGGATTTTTACTGTTTTTCTTTTCCAGAATGCATATTCATTATGTGATAAGTGAGTTGGATGCATGTTTCTGAGATCTGTGCTAGTATTGGTTTATCAGTAATCTAGACACAAAGCTCCAGAAAGCAGATATAATACAACCTTTCCTAAAGCATTTTCTGAAAATTTGTTGTCTCAAAACTAATTTCTGAAAATATATTATAAAAATATGTAAATAAATTTTTTGTAAAGTTAGACTGATATTTAAATTTTAAATTCTAGAAATTATGTGACTTCAATTAAAGTAAAATCAGAGTTTATTTTCCTCCAGTTTTGGCCAGAAGAGGGAACCATCTCACTGTATCAACCACTTCTGTGAGGGCACTTAAAAACTTTTTTTGCTTTTGTTTTTATTTCTGCATTGCAACTAAATGTAAATCTAAGACTACTGAACTATCTCAGGACTCTTTCAGAATCATAAAGATATTTCTTTAGCTTAGGATTTATTAACTCTTTAGCATCATGGTGTGCATATTGTGTTCTGCATTTACAACTGGGGGGAAAGAAGTTGCTTGATACAAACTTGTTAGCTTGATTGCTTTACATGTGAAGAGCTTACATCCTTGTTGTTTATGCACCATTAAAGAAATATAATTTTCAATAGTAGTGTCTTTGAGAAGTACAGAAAATTGAAGAAAAAAAAGGTGGCTATGAGAATTTGAGTAATCTGTGGGGTCTATTAGTGCAGTTTTTGTTACACAGCTAGTCCAAGCACCCAGAGGATTTCTAGATTGCATAGAATTTAAACTACTTAGGACTGACTGATGGAGTTAGGGGCTTTAACCCTGGGAATGTTGCTGCCAGAAACATGTAATTCTTCCTTATGCATAGAAACCTCCCTGTAGGTAATTGCAGACACTGTGTCTCATTGACTGGAAAGGGGCAAGAATTGTGTTTTCCCTCATCACACAAACATTATTTTAAAAATATATTGGAATCTCATTTACTTTGCTTGGGTTTTGGCACTGGGGACCTCTGTCCAGTTCCTGCAGTTGTTTTGAGATTGGCAGGCAGAACAACACCAGGTGTTATTCTCAGGCACCCTTCAGCTATCTGACACTCTTACAGCTCCTTTTCTGCAAGTAGATGAATGGAGGGAAAATGAATTTACCTGTCAGTTTTTCCTCAGTTGGGGAAGGATGTAACTTTCAGGTAGGCAGAGGAATAAGATATTGCTTCCTTACTCTTTTTCTCAATAGCCCAAGACTCTGTGCAAAATGGTTTTGGCATCTGGGAAATGAAACATGCCATGGTAGAATATTTTGCAAGCTTTCTTGCCTTAATCCACAATATAAGTAATTGCTAGTGCTTAAATAGCAAGGTAAGTCTGTTAAAAAGAATATCAGTCAGCTTGGAACTGGTCTTGACTTGTTGAGTCTCATTGTGTTGCTGAGATTATTCACTTGTCAGGATGCCACTTTGGTCTGAGATGAGTTGCAGAAGCCCTTGTACCTTGTGCCCTGAGGACAGCAAGGCTTTGAGTATTGGATGACACTGGAATGCATTAGTGTGTTATGTCAAGGAAACTCTTGTTTTTAGTTTTGTTTTTGGGCTTCTGTTTACTAGTTTGGCTCAACTAATTTAAAATTGCTGATAATAAGAGGTGATCAACACTCAAATACATAATTTGACCGATCTTCTCTTTTTTAGGATCCATGGCTCTGAACTGAAAGCAACTAGAGCAGATTTTTGGCTGATGAAATTTTGCCATTGCATTCATTGCATCAAAAGATCTCAAATTCTGTGAATAATTAGTCTTTGGACTGAGGTTTTATCAAATGTTGTTCATAGTATGTAAAAATTATCAACCTTATTTTTAGAGAAATTTCATTTTCTGTTTGTAGTGACTAGATCTCCCATGTATATTTACTGAAGTCAGCTGGAGCTGTAATACCTCGCATTCAGGGCAATAAAATGACTCTGAGGCTCTTAAGCATGAGTGTAGAAGTATTGCTTCAAGCACCTAGTCGTAAAAATGTAAAACATACTGATAGACATAACATTAAAATGAGACACAGAAACACTCTTAGGAGGACCATCCACTTTAAGAAAATGGAGTCAAGAAAAGGTTATGACCAATCGAAAATGCTGTACTGAGCATAAGTGGGAGAAAATTTAATTGTCCAAGATGTACGTTTCCTAGGGCACACGATTAATTGTAGTGGAAATGTTCAATTGCTTGTAATTTTGCAGAAAATTCCCTCCTGGGCTCTGAAACTTTACATGCTTAGTCATAGCCTAACAGAGCATTTTCTTAGAAAGTTCAGCTAATTGTTTTTAGTTATATGTATGGGAATAAAAACAATTTTGGGGGACTTAAGCTAAAAATGGTTCAAGCTGACAATAAAAACTTTAGACTTACATGAGACTAGTAGAGATCAAAATTAAGTTTATTTTGTTTGGGTAATTTTTTGTTTTATTGATTTTGGTTGAAATTGTTGTCTTTTAATGTAAGTTTGGGGAGAAAGAAGCATAATAAATACATCTGCATAAATAAACACATAATCTGTGCTGTAACAGTTTGTAGCTCCGATGACTTCTCACAGCATTAATATGGCATATGTTTAACTGTGCACTGAAGTATACACTCACTGCCTCATAAAACATCTTAAAATATTTAGAATGTCCTTATTTAAGCAGTATAAGCATGTAGCATTCACAAGATGTTCCTCACATTAAGAAAATCTTGGGAAGTTTTGCTTGGAAAAACTTAGAGGCTAGACCAGCACATGGAATAGGTAGATTTTTGGAATGTTGAAATGATTGTATTTGTTTATGAGACTACCCTGACGGTGACCTTGCATTGAAGTATGGTCTCCGTCTGTCCCTTCACTGACCTATGCTCCATTTTCAGTTTATAACAGACTGGAATTAAGGTTGTGGTTATTTCATGATCAATCTTATTTTGTTGTTATCTTTTTAGTTGGAAGCCAGCATATTCAACAAACATTCCTTTCTAGAATTTCTTTGTCACAGAACTACTCAATCTTCTAAAATGTATTAAGATAATATGAGTGATTTTGAGAAAACGGATCAAGCTCTAGATGCATGTTAGCATATTATATTTGGATTTTGCAGGATATTTTCAGCATCTAAATTGAAATGTTTATCATCTTTTAATGCTGTGTTTAATAAATATTTTTACTCTTCAATTAGATTTATAATGCTTTGCAGTGCTTTGTTGTGAATTGAAGTTGAGATTTAAATAAGTTGAGTACTTTTAATGCTGAACTAATCTTTTTGAAGTAGGATATTATGAAACTAAAGAGCATGATCATATGTAGAAGTCCCTCTATTTGTGGTGTGTTATATCGGAGTTTATTATTTGGTATTATATAATTCTTCCTCAGAGAGAATGCCCTTGTGGAATAATTTTTATTATCTACTTTGGAAGTTTTCACAATAATTTTGCTGCAACTTAGTTAAAAATGACCTTGGATGAGGCTAGTTTTTTTGGTCCTCCTGTGGTTACCTAAGGCAAGTTTCATTGTGTATCCTGCATGAAATCTTGGTGACAAATCTCTAGTTAATGGGAGTGAGAATTTTGCTCTAAATGCTGGTAATTATACTTGTTAAATACACAAATGATAATATATAGTTCATTCTGTATTTCGCCTCCATGGTTGTAGAACTCTAGTTGCAAAAATTTTATTGGGCATTTTTGCAAGTTTAGGTAATGGAGGGTTTAGAGTCAGAGTTGTCAGTATTTACTGTTGGAGTTAAAAGTGGCTGGATTTGCACAGAGTTTAGGGATGGCGAGAGTAACTGTGCTCCCGGTGGGGTTATTTTACCTCTCTTCTCAAGCTGTATTTTTTTCCCAAGTGGGGAGCTGTAGAATAAATTTTGAGGCCATGAGATGTCATGATTCATGAAGCCTCTGTAACCATCACCTCCCTTCAACATCTTGTTTGAGCCTCTGCAGCACATTTAGCCATAAATACTCAGTACCACACTGACTTGAAATAATATTTGCTTAGGTTCTGAAAATGCAGGAAATATTCTTCACCTGCAGCTACCATTTGTGCAAGCAAGATATTATACAGTTTGGATTAATTTGTTTCTAAACTTTGCAAAAGTGGGTTTGCTGGTTAAAAAGAAGACTCAACACCTATATGTATATAAAGCTGTCTACGCTCTACTTCATCTGGTTTTAAATGGCTATTAAAAGTGTCATTAGCACAAAACAAACTTCTTCCCTCATAGAATGCTTGTTAGATGCTAACCACTGTTGACAGTGGAATAAATACAGAAGGAAAAAAAAGCTAGTAAACCAGAGTATTTATGGTGGTGTATGTATTGCTTTTCTATTTAAAATAAGAAGCAGTGACTAATAATGAAACTGGAAACTAACATGCATAAGTAGTTGTGCAATTGCAGATGAATGATTTACATGCTCAAGCATAGTGTTTGCTTCCCTTTCTGTTCTGTTAATTAATGTTAGAGTGGATATAATTTTTTTTTTATTATTTCAAGCCAGTAATTCGGCAAAACATGTTCAGAAAGGCCCAGTATTTTGTGTGCTCTGCTTCTTGTGTGCCTGCTTTGAAAGGTCTTCAGTGTGATTTTTTTTTTTTTTTTTTGCAGGAGGTGAATGATCTCAGCTGCTGTTGAGCTCAAAGCAGTGGGTACTGATTACCTTTAAAAGTTATGCTTTGGGAGTCCCAAAATGAGAATCCAGATACTGAATTACTCAAATTTAGCAAATGGTTTTAAATGCATAGCCTGTGATATCTATCTTCCTGTTCTTCATTTACAAGGAGGCAGAACAGCAATTCCCCTGTCTCATTAGGGTGTTAAAAGGTTTAGTTGAAAGTCTCTAGGATACTTTGAAAATGTAGAACATCATCAAAGACCAATTTAATATAAACCAGAATCAATTGTAACCTGCTTGCTGGCGACAGAGAAACGAGGGTCTTCTTCCTCTTCTTTGTAAGGGGTAGCAGTTTTGCAAGCTCTGAGGAGAATGGGAGTGTGTAATAATGTGCCTCAATCTGGATGCCCAGTATAGCCACTGAATGAGGGCAAAATACTGCAAAGAGGTCTGGATTGCTTCCCCTCTTCCTTGCAGACACCATTAACTCCAATTATTCTATATAATAAACTCATCATATAGCTTGTATATTCTTTATTAATTTACATTAAGATTGAGTGAAAGAAAATATTGACCGCAGTATAAGACCTTTGAGGGGGAATTCAACTTGTCTTTAGAATACAAAGTAGAATGCTGAACCTGATCCTGTAGTGACTGCTCTTAGTCAGCGTAAAGAAATGGGCATCTAGGTTATGATTCATTTTGACCATCTTAGGTAAGCAATAGGTTAAAAGTAGAACTACAACTCCTGGGGTCATGAGCAGGCATCTCCCTTCTGCATGTCTGAAGTCGGAAAAAATGCATCCTGTCAGTGCTTTCTGGAAATCCCCTGAGGCTGACCACTGCAGAGCTGCCAGATTCACACACCTCAGCTGGGCTCAGGTGCCACGTGAGTTGCCATGTTCAGACTGAGCCATCTATCTGCAAGAGGAGAACTACACTTGTCCAGGGAGCTTCAAAGCCAAACCTAGAGTGGTTTAATGGGAAATGGTTGACTGAGAAGTTATTTCAACCTAGGTTTTTTTACCAGAGCACCATTGTTCTGTTTACTTTTTCTGCTAGCTGCCTGCAACTTGCACTGGCTTTAGACCACTCTGCTTTTCCTTCATGTTTATAAGCCACTAGTTGCATATCAAAATCTAGAGTCCTGATGAAGTTGACATGGCCATAACACACAAAGAAACACTATACAATTTCAGGAGGCTTTAAGCATCATCCATGCTTTTTTGCTCCTCAGTGCAGCATTTTATACTCTTCATCTTAATGCATTGCACCTGTTTGCCCTCTGTACCCTTTGTGATAGGTCAGTGCACCTTGGCACTCCCTGTCTTGTTACCTTAAATATTAGTCACCTGTCTTGCACAGCTGTAGCCCATTAGGGATGAGGCTCCATTGCAGCCCCACTCCCAATTATCACAAACTGTGTGCCTGCAGAGTCTCTTGAAAACTTTCAACTTTCAGTGTGGGGTCTGAGCTCTCTCATGGCTTGAGACTATCAAAGAAGAACAGGATTCAATCTACGGCAATCTTGGTAAGAGACACACTAAGAAAAATGCATTAATTTTTTGCCTACTAAGTGTATTTGAATGCCATTTAATTTTTTTTATTGGTTGACTTAAGAAAACCTTCTCACTTGAACAGCTAAACAATCAGCTTAGAAGAAAGTAAAAATGAAAAAGAGAAAACCATAGGAAAAATTGTTCATTGTCAGATTCTAATGTGAGTTTTTTTCCAAGGGTAGGTTCCTAATCAGAATTTCTGTGAAAATATCTTTATAAAGTGATAGTTGCCTGAAAGGGCTTTTTAAAGATCTTTTGTTTAATACTGAATAAAGAACAAACAGTCAAACTGTGAGGTCTTCTGAAAAAAATATACGTGAACATGTGGGTTCCATGGGTGCTGCTCCAGCATGTATTTGAAAGGATGCCTGTCATTGAACTAATGGTACAAGTCCTTAAATATGTGAGGCTAAGGTTTTGTTTTTCCCATTGTCTTTTAGAAGTAGGCCAGTTAATATCAATCAATAGTGCGAGTCACGGTGCAATATTGTATCCTGCTTGTCTACTTAAGGTCTGGATCCTCCTCCCTTTGTATGCCCTGCCAAGAGTCTGCAGCTGATGGAAGCTGCTGCTCGCCATAAGGGGATAGTGGTATTTTCTAAATCAGCAGATATCTGTTCCTGTAAGAGGCACCATGTCCCACACAAAGCCCTTTTTATTTTAATGCAAATATCTTTGAATATGTTATTTAGTGTCACAGAGAAAATCTGGCACATTTTAACTTGAAGGGTGAAATAAAAACAATTTTGATAAATCAGATGAGAGTTGATGACAGTGAGCTGTGAAAGGCAAAGATAACAGGTAAATATTTAAATTAAAAGAGAGGAGTAAAAAGTTTGAAATCATAAAGAATTTTTTTTTCATTCCTCTGATACCTTATGTTGAATAGCCAGATCATTTTATTATTGAAAATACTGTGGCAGTAATCTTTTATTGCTTGCAGTATAGGCCTACAGCATTAAGTTAGTATAAAATTACATATAGTTTAATATATCTGTACAACACCTTTAAACAAGCTTCTCTAGGCAGGAAGGTTATCTGTCTTATAAATCTATTATTTCATTGTACATCTCGATAGCTTAGCATTGCTTCTAGCCATGTTTAAGCATTAAATAGTGCATTATTATTTCACATAAATCAACCAGAGATGTGTGAATTCATAAATTTTGCATTTGCACAGACAGTATTTTAAACGTTTTATGGCTTCGTGGGAACTTGGTATAAAAGCCTGTACACAAATCAGTGCTCAAGAAATTTAAGCAAAATTTAATATTGCAATTACTGCTTTTCAAAGTCATTACTTGCATATTTTAGAAATGTTTTAACAGAGTCTAAAAATAAAAATACCCAAACCCTGGAAACAAGGTGTTCAGTCAGATTTTGCTGGATAGCTCCTTTGCTGCAGTGGAGTTGACGATTGTTTTTTCTGATATTTGCTCTGGTATCATTTGTATTGTTTTTTCTGCTTTATTTGTACTTTGTTTAATGCTCTTTTTTCTGCTTCTTGTCTTTCATCTCAAATCTTCTAGGCCCCTAAACTGTAAAGAATCATGCATAAGCCAAATGTTTTAAAGAAACTTCATTGATGGAAACCAAATATATTTGTGAGGTTTCTCAAGTTTAGGTTATTTTGAACAAAACCTTGAAAATACTTTTTCAAAAGATTTTATTTTCAGACAATATGTAAATATTCTGCTGCTAGAAAGTATGATGTCAAGAAAGGAAAAAAGTACTTATCAGGTATTGCACCATTCTATCACATGATAAGTTAGCTTTATTTTTACAGAGAATAAACAAGAACACTGGGACAAGATGTCAGCAAAAAAGCTGAATTTTTGTTGCTTCTGGAGTCCACTATGTTTTCCATGTCAAGTTTTCAAAATTGGACAATTGCTTTATTTATCTGTAGTTAAATTTTGTGAATTCTCTACTGCTGTACAATTGCAAGACCTGTTCCCTTTTCAGCTGGGAATCAGAGGCAGGGATGCAAGAAGCTGTGCGTTCCCATGCCCATTCTGCCCCAGGAATTACCTTTACTTCTTTTGGACAACCCAAAGAGCACCAGGAACTACTTTGTAAGGAATGAAGCCCAGCTGTGTTGGATTTCCAAATGAATGGAGACAGGAGGAACATGGGAAATTATCCATAGTACTTTTGCACTTCGTGGAGAAATAGGGAACTCTTTCTCCTGCCATTCAGCCTCTTTCTCTCACCCTTGTATGTGCATGAAGAGACCTCAGTTTCAGATAGCTAGAACACCAGTGGGCTGAACCAGGCTTTGAGTATTTTACTTGCAGGACGCATAGGTAATTTGTTACAGGAACAGCAATGGAATCTGTGTTTATAAGGACTGAATTCTGTTGTTTCTTCCTTTTTCTTCCCTAACACTGTCTCCCATGTCAAATGAATGGGAATTTTGCTGTGAAATTTAATGGTGATAGAATAAGATCCCATTATTATCTTTTGTGTTTATGCAAAAGTTACCTTTATTTAACTAAAAACCTAGAACAGTCTTGAGTTTTTTTGTTTTGCTTGTTTTTCTTTTGCACTTTATTCTTCCTTATGGCTTAGAATTCTTTGGTTTGCAAATTTTAATTGAGGTAGAAATGCCTATGCATATTTAAATCATACTCTCATGCATTTAGTTTAAACATTCTCTGCTTCCATCTTTTTAGCTATGGTTAAAAATCTGGGTAGATTTTCTTTTACCAGACTGGAATGCTTTTTATTTTACCTTCCCACAAATAAGGGTTTGAAAGGAATTTAATAAAATATTAAAATATTTCAACATTGGGTGAAGACCTAGGATGGAAAATTTTACCCCAAAAATCAGATGATTAGAGAGCACATTTTTTGGATTTGGGTTTGTTTGTTTGTTTTTTGGCTAGGGCAGCTGTAACTGATTATTCTGTTCTATACCAGCCATAGCTGGTAGAATAATTGGTTTCTCTTGGGGCTACACATACAGTACAGAATTAGCTTTTTACAGGATGGAGGCCATGGGGCAAATTTGGTACAGCTTCTGCTTCTTGGATAACTCTGGACAACTTTTCTGTGTTTTACTGATTAAATGGGCAGTAAGAGTGACAAAGAGAAGACCTTGCTCCAAGATTTTATCTGGTCTGCATAATTTGGGAAGCAGAAGTTTTCATTTGTGATACTGACAAAAATATCAGGTGTGACTTCTATAAGTACTTTCACTTGAGCATGTTGCTCTTTTCTTTTCACTTTTTCCCAGGAGCTGTGGAGTTGGTGAGGAGAGAAGGAAAAAATCACCTGTATACATGTATTTGAATAGCATTGACTTTACTCATAAGAAAGAGTGGAATATCTGTGTGGGTGGCACTCTGTGAGAATTTACCTGAATGTGAAAGAGTAGATCTAACCAGGAAATTATATACTGGTTTGGAAGACAGATTGTGAAAGGTGTTCTGAAACTGACAGGTGAAAATGGTAACACTTCTCACAAACACAGGTCTTGAAAGTTTTGTTTGCTCCATTTTTTTTTGCAATCTTTGTTTGCTGCATTATTTTTATAACCTTTTTCTTTTTATTTTTAAAATGCTGTGTTTTATTAAATGTACTGAAGAGAATCTGTGCCTGTGTGACATACATATTATTAAATTGATTTCTCCAATGCTTGGAACTCTAAAATGCCAAGATAAGCTGAATAGAAGAAGGCAGTTTTGTCATGAATAACCTTAAATAAATTAGCACTGTTTCACCAGCAGCTCTGGTGAGAATGCTACACTAGCTCATACAAAAAGCTTAGACTTGGAAGTCATATAGCTGGCTTTTATCTGAGTGAGTAGTCCCCTGTTAGACATGGGTTAACTGGTGTAAAACAGCATTGCTGTCATGAGAGCTGGATTTTCCAGTGAATTTGGTGTTAATGGAAAATGTTCTGTATGAAAGAAGATGGAAAAATGGAAAAGTAAACTTTTCAATTTTTAGCATGTTTAAATTTCTGCTAAGAATAAGTTTTTTTTCCTGGAAGATGCAGATGAAAATTACTTGTCAATGTTTCTGGAGCAAGGAATATTTTTTTTCTTATTTCTAAAAAATATTATTTTAAAGCTGGGGAAATGAAAGTGTATAAGTGACAAGTTTCATAGAGAGGTGACTTCTGGAGTTTTTGAGAGCAAAATATGTGAGAGCTGAACATTTGAGTAGTGATTCTAGAAAAACTTATTACCCCTTGCCAAAGAAAGATTCTCTGCCTTTCTCTAATACAAAGAAGAGGAATATGCTTGTGGTACAGTGCTGGACTGCAGAGCCATCTGTGTCATGGAGTGCATGTGAAAAACCCTGGCACTGTTTTCTGCTCTGGTAGCAGGTATAATTATATTAACATAAGCAGATTTGGCTTGGTACAAAAATGGGGCAGTGATGTAGAGAACAAGGATGTCTCACCTATGTTGCCATCTTACATTGATACTGTGCTGCAATGAAAAATTACTCCAAGTGCAGAGTCCCAACAAATCAAGTCCCTGTTGTTTTTGAAGGAAAGGCATTTTTTGTGTTACTGTTCATTGCTGAGCAAGAACAACAAAGAAGTTCAAGACTAAGATTAATGATATCAGCAGATCATTGTCTAAAGATTAATCTTTTTAAAATGATGAGAAGGGGATAGACACAGTGAGCCTCTAGCTGCCTACAGCTACAAAGAGTAATAATAAACATTACTATGGCAGGGCTGGCTCTGGAATACTAACAGAAGCATATCTAGTTATCATCAGTAAACACTAATGGTAGCTTTGTGTTGTTTTTTGGCTACTGATGATTGTTGAAAATGGTGTGGCATTTCCCCTCTCCTTCCTAAAGCAACAATTGTGTACTTTCTTTTGATGTCTAGCCATTTAATATTCATTTGTTTAGAATCAATTCTCTCCTTTGTGCTATTGTCAGTGTACTACTTTCTCTTACAAAAACTTCTACCTTATTGCCTGGGTCTAAAACTATCAGAAATTTTTTAAATAAAGGTTCATTATAGAAATTACATTTGTCCTGTAAACCCAGAAGGCATTGTCTTTCTGTTAGCTCCCCTGTAACTAATCCTTAGTGCATGTGTATTTTTGTGCATGCCTGCTGTTTTTATATTTAGCAGAGTATCTATTTATACCACACAGGAGGTCTGTGTAGCAATTGCATAAATCTGTTTATTTTTCAAGGGCTCCATGTTAGCAACTGATGGTGTAGGTATAGTCTGTCTAAGCTAAAATATACTCATATTCTTTCTTTCTAATCTCATCACTATTTATGCATCTCTTGCTAATATTACAAACATTTTAGTTTGAAAAGGAGTTGCAGGCTTGTATTCAGAGTGGTCTGAGCTGAGAAGTGTTCAAATTTTGACATTTGTTTATGCCAAGCAGTTTTCTTTTTTCTCATAAGCTTAAAAAGACAAACAGTGATAGAAGCAGCCCATTTTCATACCTGACAATGGCAACAGCAGTGATGATCTAAACATCCATGAGAATCAGATTCTGTCAGTCTCACCATTAGGCAGAGCAGGATTTAACAGCACGAACAGCTCCACTGACTTTGACCAAGCTCCTGAGGAAGTAAAATGTTAGTATGACTTGGGTGTTGGTTACACTTGGGATCTTTAAAAGGCTGTGACATCACCATAGAGGTTGTTTTCAGAAGTTGCTTCCATGAAAGAAGCCTTCTGTTCTTGTGTTGAGACACAATTTTGATTCAGGTTTAAAGTGAGATGCTTATGTATTATGAAGTTTGAATTTTACCTACATTAATGTCCTGAGGGCTGAGTAGTGCTCACTATCCTTCAGATTTAGGTATACTGTTAGACTACATGAAGTTTTATCATGATGATCAACTTCAAGCCAGGTATGGGAATAAGTGAATAGGTATGGTTGGGGGATGTAATTAGTGTGGTACCTGTGAATGTATAATCATAGAATTGTCTTTGAAAAGGCCTCTAAGATCATTTGGTCCACCCATTACCCCAGGACTGCCATGTGCACTGCTAAGCCATGTTCTCATGTGCCACATGCAAACATGTTTTGAATGATCTAGGGATGGTGATTCCACCACTTGATTTAGCAGGTGTTGTAATGACTGACAACCCTTTCAGTGAAAAAAAATTCTGAATATTCAGTTTAAACTTCTCCTGGCACAACTTGAGGCTATTGCCTCTCATCCTGCCACTTGTTATGTGGGGGACTGACCTCCATCTCATTACAACCTCTTTTCAGGTAGTTATAGGGAGGGACAAGATCTCCTGAGGACCCTTTTTCCAGGCTAAACAAACCCAGCTCCCTCAGCTGCTCTTCATCACACTTCTGTTCTTGTCCTTTCACCAGCTCCACTGCCCTTTTTTGGACACACTCCAGCACCTCAATATCCTTCTTGTAGTGAGGGGCCCCTGTGTCATTGTCATTTGTCAGAACTTGCAGTGTTTGCCAAACATGGGAGTACTGCTGATAAGCATGACAAAGTTGGAAAACTTAAATATTTGGTTTTACAACTCTCTTCCTCTGAACCATCTCCTTTCTTCAGGGCTGGATGAGGGCTGTTGCTCCCTATGAAATAACCTGAAGGCTAATTGCTCTATCTTTGAACAAGGAAAGCTTAAATTTGAATTGTTACAGCATGGTGAATTCTTAGCAATGCATGATTAAGTCAAAGGAGTACCTATATGAAAGTTTATTTCATTTTAAAAGTCTGTAAACTTATTTATGATGGACTTTATGCAGTGCATTTCTCTTGTGGCTAAAATTTGATTCAGCATTTCATTGTTGGTATGTGTGACTGTGAATTCAATATAGGAAATTGCTTCAATAAGGAACGAATAAATTATACCTCAGGGTCTTATCTAGCTTTATTGTAGGTAGTCTTAAAACTGAAATCCATGATGCATTTTGTTGTATGCAGAGTTAGGCAAAATAGGTATGCAGCTTATGTCCTGAGATCTAGATTTGTTTTAAAAATCATCATGGTAGAGATACCAGCTGGAATGAAAGTAATATTAGGAAGGCATATCCAGATAATTCCAAAGGTACTGTAGTGGTCCCCTTGATTAGTGGGTCTTTAAAAATTCAAATTTACTCTCTTTCAGTGATTTCAGTGATTTTTCCATGATATAAAAAGTTGAAAGATGGAGTGCTTGGACAGATCGTTTGTTTAAAAAATGTTTTCTATGTAGAAGAAAAAGCCCAAAACAGTTTACCAGAAGCATAAAAAAGTGCTTGTAGAGCTCATACCAGTTTTGCTTGCTATCTGTCATGCTTGGTTTATAACATCTGACTTGGTCACCCTCATTCAAATTCCTGGGTATGCCACTATAGCTCAGTGAAAAGCTCTTTTAAATATGTCATTGGCTTCATGGCAACACTGTAACATTTTTGTCCTGTGAGGAGAACTGGACAAGATTGAGCTGGACAATCCTTAATTGTCAAAAAATCTTGTTGTGGTAAAATTTAGTCAAAATTTGGGATTAGGAGTGAGTCTTTGGGTTAGAAGTTCTTTGGATGATCCCACTATCAACTGTAAGAGTCACTTCAGTGTGTAAGTTTGCATTGCCCAAGACATTGTGCATCACTTTTAAAATATACTGAGCATTTATATTTGGAAAATATCTCCCTAATTGTATATATTGTTCTGGGTCATTATTTTCTCATTGTTTAAATTGCAGCTCATTTATTTAAAAGAATACTTGTCAAAGGAAAGCTTTAAGTACTGATTTAAGAAAGCAGTGTTAAATAATTGAAATGACTGTGATAAAATTGCCTTAGTTTAAACAGACCAGTTTTATCAGTCTGTTTAATGAATTGTGCTTTTATAGGGTGGGATAAATCTAATGTGAATTCAAGTGGTTACACTAGAAATACAGCTCTAGGTATGATCTCTAGTGGGCTTAGGTGGCAGAATTAGAGGAAAAAAATAGTAGCTCTGCTTCTGCATTTCCTTTCAAAACCACTTCATGTACAATAAGCAATGTTGATATCATGCAGAGCTTTTTAGTATCTATGTAACTGTAATGTCTGAGCGTTTACATTTGGATTGTGTATTGATGACAAAGTGTCTTGGTCATTACTTCGAAAATATTTGTGCCTCTTGATGTAGAAATAAACTTAGACTTTCATCCAGTCCTGGAAACATTAATTTTGAGACACTGGATTAGTGATACAATCAGTTTCTTTGTAGACTGAGGGGACTTGGCAGGTAGGTCTTGCTACTTACTGATAGTTTAGAAGGACATTTCTTGCACAGAAACCATCCTATCTGCTTTGCAACTAGGCTGAAGTCAGCCCTTCATCACTGGTTGACACAGGAGGGAGAATCCTGGGATATTTTGCATTGTTGTTTATGCTTCTGTACATGGGAGAACATATCTTGCACACAAGAAGAGAATTGATCATTAACAATAAGTCATAAGTCCTTTATACATCATCAGCTCGTCTTTGTGCTAATCCATTTAAATAACCTTCAAAGCAGGAATGGTACCTAATTTGGGGACATAAGTGAGTGTTTCTGGTAGGACAGAGTCACTTTGCACTTGTATGCCTTCCCATACTGGACTAGCATGCATGGTGCCACAAGTTTCCATAGAAGTTCTGGGAAGGTAGCATACAATGTGTGAGACAATGCCATGTCCTGGTCCCAAAACAATGGTGAAATTCTTGTCCAGTAGGACAAGGAATATGTAGTTGTTGTTGTGTAACTCAAAGGAGACCCCTGCACCAGTTACTAGCAGTTTTTATAGCTGGACTTACCCACATTGTTTCTTAAATGCTGTTAAGCTGATTTGGGGCACAGTTTGCCCTATCAGCAATCATTGTGGGTCTAAGGGTAACTCAGGAGCCAAGGGCATCCTCTGAGTGGGGCATATACATGTGCCTTCAACAGCTTCCTTGGTAGTCTGTCTAATGAAAGGAATACAAACTTGCAGTGTCAGCAGGATTTGTCAGACAGTATGTGACTGACTTCCCAGGAAATTTTACACCAGCAGCAGTTGAATGCATTCAGGTGTTTCTTATTCTCAACAAGGCCTTCATCATTAGTCTTGTGTGATCAGTCTGTACTGTCAAGTCTGCAACCTCCCTTGTAGCACTGGAAGTTATAATCATTACTTTGGAAAAAAAAAAGAAAAAAAGAGGTTGGATTTTTGTACCTCCTTGATGTTTCTTGTAGGCAGTTCCTCTAAGCACTGACTGTTCCTGGTCCTTGCAGTAGTCATCTGACTCTCTGACTCCAATTCCCACCAATCCATTCTTTTATACCACTTGTTCTTATTGGCTACAGGTGTGGTTTGTTCAGATCAGGCCTGATCCTAATCTTTAGTAATTGGTCCAGCTGCAACTCATTGGGGGATAAGTTTATATTCTATATCACCTTCATTTACCCATACCGTATCCCCCTACAGTTGTGAAGCAGGATATTTCATAATTTGAGCTGGCTATTACTTGTCCTCTTCTTCCGCCCCAAAACAATCTATTTTCAAGGTGTGTGCTTTCCTATTCTGTGTCTGCTAATGGCAGAAAATGGTCTTGGAGTTTTTATTACAGACTATCAGCTTGTCCATCTGTAGAAAACCAGACAGAATTCTTGTATCACTTAGCAGCTGTCTAGGGAATTCAGCTTAAGTTTTAAGATTGTTGAAATCAAGTGCTTTGAAGAACAGCTTGATTCTGATGTATTCTAATAAGGGAAAGAGGTCTACATAGGTGTCTTTCATACTGGTTTTATGATATGAGAATTAATCAGAAAACAAGAAAAAGTGAGTGTATAAAATGAGGGAGGTATTTGAAGTACAAGAGGTTAACATTTTTACAGTTCAGAAAGTACTTATATATTTATTAGACTTTTCTGTCTTTGTTTTCTAGCCATTTCATATTTCTACTACAAAATTTTAAATAGTGGAAGGATATATTAAATACCAAGGAAAATTATTTTTAAAAGCTGTTTTAAAAATTAATTTAAATGTAGACAGATATACTATTATGGCATTAAAACACCCCAGGGTCTTTTTCATTGGTCCATTAATACTTGCCTCGAGTGGAAGAACACACCTGAGGCAAGATTTAATGAACCAATAAAACATGCCCTAGAGTGCCCTAATGCTATATTGCTAACCATTCCTATTACATAAATGCACTATTTGCATACTTCCTTCAATCATTTCAGAAAAATCTTCAATTAAGTGAAGATCATATGACAATTCTTATCCAGAGTTTCCTTTAGCATATTTTGAAGTGATTAAACGATTATTTGATGTATTTGCAATCAACCAAAGTAATATTTTGTGCCTAGGACTTTATGGACAATCCAGTTGGCAAATCCTTTAAGTGTGGTTATGTTTTAGGCCAGTGTGTTTTCTGTCAGTTGCTGAGAATTTTCTAAAGTCTTCCTAAAGAATTTGAATGGAATGCTGTTCTATTTATTTTTTATCTTGAAACTACTCTACTTGTTTGTCTAGAATTCACCCCAAAGCAGAAATCTGGCAGAAGGACTGGTCATATGTCTAGTCCCATTAAAATCCTTAAGGATTTTACTGAAATGATGTTGTTCAAAACCTCTGACATTGTTTAGTCAGAGTCATTTTAGTCCTTCTTAAGGAGGAAGATTTTTAGTGTTGTAAATCAACTTTAATGGCATTAAGATGATTTACATCAGCTGATAGTCCAGCTCTTTGCTTTCCAGCACGTTCAGTTCGATTAGAAATGTTATATTCATATTAAATCTGACAGCTGAGATGGAAGAAAGTACAACAGATGCTTATTGTATCTTGCAATTGTTAGTTGAAAGTCTTTGACTGAAGTTAGCTTTTGCCCTAATGATTTAGAATTCATAACCATGAGCAAAAATTGATAAACATACCTAAGTGTATGTGTACTTAGTAATAGGAAAAAGAATGAGAAGATTGGTTTTGAATGTCATTGCATGAAGAATAATAACCCTTCATCAGAGAACGGAAGTTTTTGTGCATTATTAGTTTTGCTTTCCAGCATTGTTTTGAGGCAGAATGATATTATCTTAATGAAAGAAAACTGAAATTTATAGACTTAGATGGTAAAAATGGCTTATGACTTTTACATAACTGGCAATCTAACATGAAATAATTTTTGCCTTAATGTGACTTCATAATAGTCAGAGCCAAATTAGATATGACTCAAGAGGTATGCATTTAGCAGAATCCTTATTTGAAGGCTTAGGAGGAGAGAAAGAGAATCCCATGTTTTTAAATGGGTATATAAAAATGGAAGAAATTACCACTTAGGTGTTTTCAAGGGTGGGGAAGCTTTGCAGGCCAGGCTTGATCTTTGTAAGACTATATGGCAAGTTGAGCATACGTGAGGATATGAGCTACATATACTTGTTAGGGCAAAAGTAACTTCACTTGTGAGTCTAGATCCTCAGCTATTGTGAGCTGGCATGGTTCCATGTAAGGCAATGAAATTATACCAGCTTATACCAGAGGATTAAATGGCCCCTAATCTTTCAAGTAACATGCTCATTAAATGCTTAGGACCAAATACTTTCCTGGCATGACTCCATTGCATTTAATGGAATTAGGCCAGGAGAGCATTTGGCCATTATTTGAAACAGATCATAATCTAAGGCGGACCAGGTTTCTCTCTTTTACTTTTGATATGTAACATTAGCAAACTGTATGTGATTTTTATAAGACATAATAAATGAAATACTGACGAAAAGAGTCTGCACAGAGATCTCACAGGTACACCCCCAGATGTTCTTGATGTGCTACCTCCTTTGGAACAAATTATATTGACTTGATCACAGGTTTAAACTCTTTACTCTCTTCTGGAAATGTGGCGTCCAGACTATCATCTCTTGTCCCTATTTCTTCTTTTCTCATCATTTCATTGTACAGTCATCTCAGAAATTTAAGCAGGGTTAAGCTCATTGTGGAAGTTAAGGCTATCAGAAAAATGATACTGTTTTAATTCTAGGACCAAATAACTGATGTACATTTTCCAGAGTCATTACTAGCATAATGTTCTTCCTTTCAAAAGCATAGTGACACATTCTGTTTAATTTTTTTTGCTGCATCATCTAGCAGCTAAAAGGCTTGAATGGGTTAAGTATAGCATTCTGTTATCAGAAATTGTTTCCTAGAGACAATTTCATTATTTTTAGAGCTTGAGATTTGTCTAAGTTTTACCTTCATATTTTTTCAGCAGCCTAGTTATGGTTAGCTAGGCCTTATTCTTTTGGCTCAGTGTGTGGATTACCTAAGCTTATTAATGCTGGACATAAAATGTGTCTGAGAATCAGTCATGAATGTTTAAATATAGTTTTTTTTGGTTTTCCCCCTTTTTTCTGTACATCCACCCCCAACCCAGTTACCTCAAACATCACTTAACTCTTTTTGCCTTCTTTACTACTGTGACATCTCTTTTTTATGAGTTGCTCTGTTATGTACTACTCTCAGCAGCAGTTAGGTCTAGACCTTTGTGGGGGAAAAAAACTCTTCTATTTTTGGAGGACAATTTTGGAAAGGTGAATGTTACTACCCACCCTAACTCATAATTAATATTTATTGAAGAAGAAAACAATTTTTTACCATTACACTTACCATTACTTTTTACTGTTATATTTATACCATAAATACTTACCATTGAAGGGCTTGAGGCCTTGATACAGTGCTTTGCAGCTGAGTTCAGGCATAGCAGGAATCCTATCTCAGGGAAGATGGACTTCCCATATAAAGGTTATAAATCCACTTCAGTGGTTGCTTTGTGACCCACATGCAGTTTTCTGGAAACATGAGTAACCCAAATACTAAAATCCAAAACAGAATCCCCAGCCCTTTCCACAGCATTCTTATTAAAGCTGGGCCAAGAGAGATCACTGCAAACTATTTGCAGTTGCGAGTGATGTAACACAGCTCAAGGGCATTCAGTACCTGGCAAGCAGAACTGTCTTTGAATGGGCTTAGATAAAGGACCACCACGAAAACACACAATGAAAAACAGTGGAAGGGAAATCCTTTGCCAATTAGTACCCAAAACATTCAGATGAACAAGAAGAGCTCCTTAAGCAAACCAAGTTGGGGGATGAAGTGTCTGGAAACCAGGTGGTAGGATGAAATGACTCATTTGAAGTTATGAATGAAAACATAATTGAATGTCAAGGAGTCAGTAAAACTTCTGGCTTGCATAAGCAGGGCTAATGTTTTCACATAGCCTTCATGTTTTGGACGTGACCTAGGGCATGTAAAAGAAGCAGATATCTTTCCACAGAAGAGGAAGGGCACTATTACAAATAATACCCTAACGGCCTTCTTTAATGGAATCCCCTGCCTTCTCTCTTTGCTCACCAACCTGTTTTGAATTATTCTAAATCAAAATCTAGCCAAATATTTTATGACAAGTAAATGTGATAGAGGGAGAAGGAGTTCTGTGACTTTCCTGATAATGCCAGTCTGCAGAGTTGTTTGCTTGTAGAAATGAGTGTTTCTCAAATCTCTGATGAAGTGATACAGTGGAAGAAACAGAGCACAATAGCACCACAAGTTCTTGTTGGGGCTGGTGAGTGGCTTAACGGCACAGTCTGAATCTGTTTATTTATTTTTTCTTTTGTTTCAATGAGGGCATCTGCACGTGAGCATGTTTTCAGTTCTACTGAACAGTGGAGTAGTAATCTTGCAATAACAGTCAATGTATGTGCAGGACTGGGTGTTAACAACAAATATATTTATTTTTTCCTGGAAAATCAAATATAGAGATGTATACCAAGTTTAAATTAATGGCTCTGCTATAAAACTGGTGGTTTATTTCCCTCAATGCATGCTTGAGTTGATGGTTATTTTTTCTATTCCTAAACACAACTTGTGGACAAAATATTTGTGTGAGATAGCCCAAGTAATTAGCTGGTTTACTCATGCAAATATTTTTTTATTCAACTTGGAACATCTTTTTGGCAGCATTGCCTTTAATTACAGAAACATTTAAAGGATGACAAGGATGTAGTGCATACTAAAAACGTTTCTGTGCATATAGTGAGAGGATTTAGGTGAGAAACAGCAGCTCTGTAATTACCTTGCAGCCAGAAAGACCCTCACATTGTTCGAAGGCTGTTAAAAATAAGGAAAGAAATAATTTTTTTCTCATGGGAAAGGAATTAACAATGTGCTGAGGGCCTTGGGATTGGTTCTCATCCAAAGTAGACAAATAAACCAAGCATTATTTCAGACTACTCAACATGAGCAAATGTTACACTGGGAGAGCACCTTTGTAGGGCTGAACAGCAAATCTGGCCCACGAGGGAAATGGTTAAGGGAATTTTAAAGCACCTTTGCACCTTTCCAGCGTGGCTTATTCCAGAGGTCACTGAGATGCTCTGCTTAGTAGAGGCAGCCTGAAGACCTGTCTAAGTAACTCCATCCCTTTGGCTGACCTGTAAACTGACCTGCTCCTCTTTTTTAAGCTGTATTCTGTCAGTTTGGGCTTGCACTGAGGTCTGCAGAAGGCAGCTTCAAAAAAGTTTGTGAGACATCAGCACTGAAGGAGACAATTCTCAGCCACATCATTAGATCTGGAGTTTGATTGTGTTCCAGTGCTTTCAGCTGACCTCAGAGGTCTAGGATCATAGACCTATCCCTAAATACCAGTGTAAGTAAATCTTTGTAAATTATCTGATATTTATTAATGAGCAAAAACTCAAAAACCTTTGCCTACTATAGCTTAGCATGGCCTCAGAAGGAAATAGGACCTATCCCAGTAAACATCTGTTTTCCAGGGCTAAATTTCTAACTATTTGCCAGGCTTCAGCCATGCAATTTGACAAAACCTAGAGGTTTTTATCAAAGATGATAATTTTGTGGACATTTCTCACAAAGCATCTGGATAGAGAAGAAAACAATCATTAATGCCTCTGCAGGAAAGAAATGATGTTGGAAATATGTTTATTACCAAAAGTGAATCCGTGCAGGAAGGAGAAATTATAAATGTCCTGACTGTTAGAATTGCAATTGGAAGTCACATCGCACTAGAAAATCTCAGTTATAAAACAGACTCCTAGGAGGTATTCTTAGGTATTCTTGATTCTGCTGCTCACAAACTTAAATATTTTTATATATTTATAGGTTTTTCTCCTCTCCATATACATAGCCTTGCCTCTGTTAAAGTAAAGGGTATTCATCAGTATCTCCTTACATTTTTTTCTAGCAAGTTGCTTTATCTGGTGTTGGAGTTCTCAGGGGATTGCACCACAGATAAAATTTCATACCTAAGCAGTGATAGGTGTTCCCCTAAAATTTATAGTGTTTGCCATGTCTTGTCATTGACTATTATTCAATTCTGATATTGAAATAGCTGCAAGTAGAGACAATTGAAGTCCCACTATACAAGATCCTGTGAAAACACAACACAGGTGTGTCAGATGTTTTGTCTTTAAGCACACAACTGATCTGACAGGCTTGTTTTTTGTTGATTAGCTTCTGTATCATAATTTACTACCAAATATCTAACAGTCTCTTTTAACATTAGGATTTTTAAGGTGGGAATTTGGGCAAAGCCTTGTACTTGTCATAGCTCTTTATTTATCAAGTTAAGAATTTGAAAAATTCTTAGTTCTACAGAAACAAGAAGAGGAAGGTGTTGACAAGGTTTCGGATTTATAAGAGAGAAGTGTCAAAGGCTATTAGTTTAAAATGAAGAGCCAATTTACAAAACTGTTTTTGATTACTTTCTTTTCAGTATTGGCTGCATTTTTGGAAACTTCAATGTAGTTTTGTGCTGCTTTCTTAGCTGTCTAACTTGTGTAAATCGAGTTCACTTTGTATTTTGTTTAGTACAAGAAAAGCATGCTGCAAAGAGGGACTAGTTTTCAATGCCAGTTCAAATGAGAGGAGCATGTAGAATTCTTGAAAAGACTTAGTGTAAAATATTAACTAAATATTAATGAAATATTCATGCTAATATACTGATCTACTGATACTTTGCTTCTTGTCAATACTGAGTCTCTATAATGTGTATTTCTTAGGGGTTTTTGCCACTAGAACTAGAAGATCCATTTGGTATTTCTGCTATGAAATATGTTTAAAAATACTTTGGAAAATGAATGAATTCTTAACTTTGCTTATTAATAATTTTCTCCTGTGTTTGTTAAAATTTCTTGTATGTAGAAATTTGAGTATCTGATGTCTATGTCTAGTCAAGATTCAAGCTTACGTTTTACTTGAGAAAACATCAAGACAAAAGGGAAATAATATTTTGAGGATAACGTGCCTTTTTGTGGAGAAACAATAGGATAATTTCATAATTTTTGAAAAATGAAAAAAATAGCTATTTCTGCATAAATATATGAAAATGTAAAGATAATAGGTGTGAAGAAGAGATTAAAAAGTTCAATAAGCATTTTAGCAGAAGATATATGTAGAAATGCACTATGATGGATTTTTAAGGATGTTTTAGCCATTAGGGCAATTTAAGGTTTTGAGTGGAAAGGACAAGAAGCTTACTAATTTCTTTGTAGAATTTACAAACCTAAGAACAGGGATGAGTTACTTAGCCCAAGAGAGCTTGGTTTTGGTGACAAAAGGTGTCTCTCTCATTCATTTATTCCTAATAAATTCTGGTTAACAAACAATATTTAGAACAGTGTTTTGGTCAAATAGGTGATTGCAAATATTTGTCCAATGCTTTTTACTTGGTTAACTCTCATTATAACAATTTTCAAGTACTTTGATTCTTGTGAAGCTGCTTAGTGTCTTAAGAGAGTTTAGAACAGAATAAACTCCAAATGTCCTAGTTATTTTGTTGTGGCCAGGTTTTTCAGTATGATAGATTTTTTTCTTTCATGAGCTATTTGCTGAATGTTTTAAAATTAAAATTATTTTTATTTGTTCATGAACACATTCCTAGCCAACCTGATCCAAAATCCACTGATACCAGGATTTCTATTTAATTTTTGGACAGGATCAAAAAAAAGAATTTTTTTTTTCTGTCTTTGCAGGGGAAAGATTAAATTCAGGTAAAAGAGCCATCTCTCTTGTCTAAACTTGTACTGTCCTGTTCTTCCCTTTGTTCATATATATTCCTGCTGCTATAAACTAAATGCTTGTTTGAAACAAAAATTCAGAGCCCCTCTTACTAACTTGCATTGTTTATTGTACCTTCAGGCTATAACTAGCATGTACACCAGAATTGATGCAGAACTATGAATCCAGAAGATCTATCACAGTGATATGATTTCAGGAGCATCTTTGCACCAAATTACTTGGTATACATTTTCAGAGGCCCAGAAACCTAATATTCTCTCAGACTTCAGCCTAATGGGTAAAGCTTCAACACATAAGAATGAAAGATATTTACTGTATGAGTGCACATATGTAAATACTTAAATCTCGCTTCATTGAAGACAATGGTGTTTTACCACTGACTGCAGTGGGACCAAGCTTTTGTTCATATGCTTATACTGTGTGGCAGCAAAAAATACCCTCAGACAAATGTCTCTAAATATATAAATAGAGAATGTCTTTCAGTTATTCATTACATTCACCATATTAAACAACGATTGCAAATCCATATGCCCATGACCATATATTTTCTGTAGCTGTGAGTTTGTGGCATGTAGTATAATTACTAAATCTTTGCAAGCTTCCTTTCTTTGTCTAAACGGAAAAGCAGGAACCTGTTAAATATTTTTAAATTGTTTCTTCAATTGATATTAGTAACATCTTGCATTTTTAAGGCTTTTGTTTTTGCAGGACTTAAATTTTTAACACAGTATTGCTCACAGCATTTTCTTTGCTTTGGAGATGACATTAAAAATGGTTTTTCTTTGTCTCTGCTTTCCTAAGATGCATGCAGTTCTAATTTCACTGAAAACTAATTTTTTAACCTTAAGTAAAAAACTTATTGGACGATGGCTGGGGGGCTTCAGCAATAACACACAGCTCCTTTTGCCACTGAGATGATTCCAGGCTGAGGAATGTAGCATTTATTAGTAGCAGGAATTGTGATGAGATTAGATGGACAAGGCAGGCTTAGGTAAGTGTCATGTGGAAGATATTGACGCACCTTAAAATGACCATGTTATGTGCAGCCCAGCTAAAGGCAGAATTCTTCCTGGTTGACACAAATGGGAAGGAACATCCATTGTCTACATTTTGCATACTGGTGAGACAGATCCTTTTTTAGTACTTTAAATGAGATCTAACTGTACGTTTCTGCACTGTCAGCCTATTGGTGGAATATTTGCCCTCTCTGCTTTTCAAAGTGCATTCTTACCACTGGTGGGCATTTGGAGGGGATATATGTGGATTCTGGAAGAACAGTGAAAACAGTTTCAGAATTTCTGCCAAGCCCTCTGGAGCCTCCTGGCTTTCACGTGGAAAGGAAGTGTTCTCGTCTTTGTCCTTTGGTGAGGACAATTGTCAGAGTTGGTGTTTCTAGTGTGCATGATGCTTATGTGCAGGTCTACTGACAAAGAATGGTCCCTGCCACTCTGAGGAATCTGCACTGACATTGACAGTGAACTTGGACTCTAGAATGACAGATCTGCACTTGAGATACTGGAAATGCCAGTGGTGGCAAACTGAATTGGGTCTCCCATTGTTTAGAAGGTGAAAAGAAGATAAGGGGAACAAAAGAGCACCTTAAAAAGATATTGTTGGATTGGAAAATCAACGTGGGAGATTTGCTTATATTGGTTAAATTTGGGTATTTTAAATACATCTGTAATTCAGATTCTGCTCTCTCTTGTAATATAGTAACTAAATTACTAGGCGTTTCACCTGGAAAATCTCATATCTAAAACCATCTAGGATTTATCAATTTAATTCTTGTATCTTTTTTGAATTAGTGTCTTGCACAGCACCATTTCCGAATGTGGCTCACAATGTGATTTCATTTCTCCTTGTTGATTCTTTCCAGGACTGACTTACAATCAGGAACTTATGAACTTGCATTATTTTTTCTGGAATCCTTTTAAACATAGAGTTTCTGTAATGCCTTCAGGGTTTAACCATCTCCTTTTCCTTTCAAGGCTTGCTCTTCTGACATTCAGGTTATGGCTCTCTCCTCCGATCCAAAGAAAAAGTCTTCATTTTTTTTCCTCTCTGGTCTTTCTGGGTAGTCTTTTCTACAGAGAGACATGGACAGATTAACTTAGTGCAAGGTGTACTCCTTTTCCCAAGAAAGAGTTATTTGATTCTTGCTGTAGTTCTGGTTCTCCACTGCTCCTGGGGCAGGTGCTTAATAGAGCCAGGACAAGTCTCTCCATGCTGTGGCTGAGCCAGGAGTTGGGGTTGATTACAGGGTAAGCACAGCAGTGTCCTCAGTATCTGGTGCAGTTCCACAGCATGTAGTGTAGAGGAGGAAGGTGATGGCAAGTGGGATCATCTAACAGTGCACTGATAATCAGACACATCCTGATGTCCACGTAAGCAGAACTGGAACTGAATAGTCTTCCCCTTGAATCAAAGCAGTGCACTAAAAAACAAATCCCTTTTGGACCTCTGTCTGCCGGGGTCTGGAGAGAACTCACAACCCACACTCAAGGGCTTTGGTTGTCTGTGATTAAGGTGTGCCTCGATGTGATATAGCCCTACAACCTTGTGTCAGACCTGTGAGGAGCCTCCTGGGAATCCCTCACCCTGAGGCTTGAGAGCCTTGTGCCTTGCTGTCCCAGTCTGCTGGCTTGTTTTCCCAGCTCGGCTTCAGCCCCAGCTCTTAAGTGTTGGGTCTGCTAATTTACAGCCAGAACTTAGCTTTATTTAATGCAAAGTTTAATTCTAAGATTAGCAGAGATGTAAATGATTCACTGTTCTTGCTCCATTGCTGAAGTTTGCGGCACCCAAACCTTGGCTTGTGTCATAGTTTTATTTTAGATAGCCACGCAGCTGAGGTTCAGTGAAGGTTAGGTTATGTATCAAATCATCAGAAGGTCTTGCCAGAGCTTTAAGAGTGAGAGCTGTGCCATTCGCTTGTCTCTGTCACAGTCCTGGAGAGCTAAGATATTTGTATATACCCGAATAGATTGCCAGAATCAATCCACTTTCCAGAGATGAACGTGGACATGTCCTCTTTTCCACAGTAATGTGAATACTCAAATCTTTCCACATAAGAAACTCAAATATATGAGTTTCACAGCACTCCCTAATAAGGTTTTATAGCCATTAGTGTCAGTGCCATATATCACTGAGGCATTGAAAAAGTGGAGTTTCTTTCCCAAACCACCTTTCTAAGCATCCAAGATGAAGTGATTTTATAGCTTACATTTCCACAGATCTTTCAAATCCCACAGCACAACTTGTTTCACCTGAGCCTCAAAGATTTTTGTAAATGATTTCCCAGAAGCTCTTGAGGGGGTCTTTTCTCTCTTTATTTAAATTTATGCTTAAAATATGATTAGATTCTGTTCAACACAAAATTGTTCTAGAATACATTGCAAGAAATGTGTGCATAAAAGGTAATCTACACTATCTAATAAATAAAATCGTGTAACAGTTTGAAATTTCAAATGTGATCATTTGCTTTAATATTGTGAAGTGTTTGTTGAACCTTTAAGCTTGTGACATTTTTCCACACTGACAACTAAATAATGAATTAATGGCTTTAAAGTCCATTGCAGCCTGAGGGTTTCAAATACATGTTTAGTCAAAATAATTGGTGCTTTAATCATTTGTTATGAACCAAAATTGTTCCTTAGTTATACAGGAGCAATGTTAAAGCAAATATCTATGCTGTGAATGTTCTTTTGTATTTCTAAAATTATCTGCTAAGTTGGAAAATGGTTTCTGGATGCATTTTCTTCTCTGGAGTTTGAGGGGTTTTTTACCTCCCTTAATGACCACCTACATGGCTACAGGTTTTACTGTCCCTTCACTGACAGTGAACAGCTTATTTTAGGTTTTGTATGTGTGTACAGAGACAACCAAGTTTTGAGAGCAAATTGGAGGGTGTATGTGGTGGGTGGTGAGGGGAGTCCTGAGCCTGTCAGATACAGTGATTAGGACATAGGTAACTAAATTAGGGGATCTGTTTGCAGCAAACTAAATCTCATCCAAACTATGTGAGAAACTATCAAACTATCATCAACTATGACACAGTTAAAAGCCTCATCCAGAATATCTTCTGGTAACAATGGGAATAAAAATCTTAGGTTAAACAAGGGAACAAACTCTGTCTTAATTTTATTATTGGCATCATATTAGTAGACTACTGTGCCTGCACAATGTTCTGTTGAGATGCTTATTTTGACTTCAGTGATGTATCTGTGCCATATGAGGAGGAGATGCTAGCCTGGTTAAGGCAGATGAAAATTTTTTGCAAGGCCAAAAGGGGTCTAAAAAGGTTTCCATTCCTGGTACATTTGTGACTTAGTACCTCTTTTATAGCATGAAGACAACTTATCTGTCTTAGGAAAGCTTGTAAAAGCACAGATAACTATGATATGTAAGGTATGCTAGAAAAAAATGTTAGTCTAGGTTTGCTATTTCTTTCACAGAACATACATTAGGGATGTATGTTTGATCAGATACAGGCCCAGATGAGCTGTAGATGTGACCCCGTTCCTGTGTTACATGATTAACTTCTGTAAAGCATTGCTTATCAAGTAACTAAAATGCTTTTATTGGAAATTTTGTGGTGCTTTTTAAATAACAATAGTGAAGGCAGATCACAAATGGAAATTAATTCTCTTCTCTTCAGGACATGCCTCAGAGTATGATAGTATTTAGAACAAACTTAGAGTGTACCCTTTGAGAATTCCTGCCACCTTATATGGTTTTGAAAACAATATGTTTTAGAAATTGCTTTCTGAGTATTAAAGATACTTCTGGTAGCAGTTCTTCAGCCATTGTCTACAAGCAGTGAATTCCCACAACACGTTGTCTTCTGTTGTGACAGCTCTGTGTGGGTTTGCAACAGCCTTTCTCTAACAGCCACATTGGGCTTTTTCTCTGAACTCCTCATGGGGTTTGGTAACAGCCTAAGCACAAAGCACTTTGATAGAGGAATGAGGAGCTGGCTGCTTCTGTCTTCTCCCCAGTGCTTGTTAGGATTGAACTGGTATACTGTAGTTGGAGGGTAAGTCTTTGAGACAGGTCTGCAACCTGGCAAAAACCCAAAACCAATAGTGTGAATGGCTGCAAAATGCAATTATTCTTCTCTTACTGTTAACACAGGAGGAAAATGGCTAATTTATAGCAAATTTCTTCCTATTTGGATAGCTTGACTGTATCCAATTAAAATTGAATACTTTACAGAAGTTTTATTTCCTGCCTTTTAGCTCAGTCCAAGTTGGTACATCAGCTTGTTTCCTTTCTGCATGTAGAAGAGGAAGCATGACCATGATGTTGGGGGTAAATCTGTCAATGTTGAGGAGTAAAGTCTCTTGGAAGGGGAGAAAAATATCCTAGCAAGATACAGCTGGCTCTTGTAAATGTTAGATGGTTTTGACAGACTGAAAAAATGTTTCTGCATTTCTTTGAAACTTTTATTTAGTTTAGTCTGTGACAATTAAAGTGTAGAATTTCATCTGTACCTATTTTTTGTCCAGCTATATCCGTGTTAAGGCAAATCCTGTATTTCCCCTTGTTTTTTTCACTCCTCCATTCTTGTCACAGCTTCAAAATGATATTTTCCTACCTATAGAAATTACATATTGACATAAGTTATAGCTAATGATAGAATTAAAACACTGAGTAATCCTCTCTACTGTAGGTGTAATCATTTCAAAATTGGAGTGCTTCATCTGTAGATGAAACTAAGGTAGTAACAATTTTTTTGATATACAGGTCTGAGACATTGGACAAATTCTGGTCTCAGTTTGTTGCAACAGCAACAAGTAAATGATTCTATCAAGGTACAGATAGCTTTCCTAAATACAGTGTCTGGATTCAGAGTTGGAATATAACATAATTGAAAACAAGGACAGTACTGAAAAAACCCCAAAAAAGTGGGTGAAAATGTATTCTTTGAGATGTAGGAAGTTACTGTGGCCAAATGAAGCAAAGAAAATGAAAAATGGCATTGCAGGATTTCTGCTAAAAGAAAGAAACATGCATTCTCAAACTATTAAGCTTTGGAAATGGATGTCACCTTTCAGGTGCCTTTCCAAATATACATTGAGCTTTCATTCATTCTCCAGTGTTGGCTCAGTTTTCTCATCTTTTGCTCTTTGAAGTTAAAAACCCACATGTTCTTCCACAAGAACTCCTTGAAAAAATTAGGCTTCTTAAGCTTTTCAGCCTTGAGTCAGTCATGATCAGAGGCTGTGCAAGCTGTTAAAAGCAGCTATTGTTGTATAACTAGGTGTGTTCCAGTTACTATTTGAACAAACAACCATGAAAATGTGAAGTAGGGTAAAACCAGTGAACTTGCTCCATTTCCTGAGAAGGCAATGCTGCAGTTTACTATATTAATTTCAAAGCATAAAAATAAGTGTTTTAATTTCTACTGTAGTTAAGTCTTTCAATATTTTATCTAATGACTTAGAACAATATATATTTTAACTGCTTATGATTGTGCATGACTTCTTCGCCTGATATCATGATATATTTTCTTTCTTTGTTCTTTGACTGCTAACTGTCTCTTTTGATCCTAAGTGTGTTTAAATATAGCCAAACTATCTCATTATGGTTACTTTATTACTTTTTTGCTGTATCTGCTACTTGATTTCTTTTTTTTTTTCCAAATTACCTTTTGCATTGTTGAAACTATTTACAAGTTACCAGTAGTACCCTGAAAATATTTACATCTTGATTTTTTTTTTTTGTTTTTTGAGCTAAGAATGTAACCATCTAAGCATATTCTCCAGAATTTCATCAACAGAATTTAAATATCTGTGGTTGTGATTTTTTTTCTGTAATGGAAATCTATTTCTAATGTAACCTATACATTACAGCTACTGAAGCCCTTAAAAAAAAAAAGTGTATTTTAATACATGACATAAATATGAGACTTAGCAAAACTAAGTCTTCCATTTTTTATCTGGAAATATGGTGAAGTTTGAGTCCACTTTGACAGCAGGCATACGAAATACAGGAATATTACAACTTGTCATTGAATGCACATAAAACTCGTAAAAATGCTGTCTGTTTTGATTGTGTCTTCAGCCTCAATATGTGAAGTCTACTTAAACATAAAACTCACAATGGAACATAACTGAAAAGGTGATGTGTAGATTGAAATGAGAGAAAATATGTATACTGAAATTTCTTAAGCTTCACCATTGTGTATTCCTTAAAAAAAAAGTGTATTGCATCTTTTGAGAACGTTACTGTGAGTGTCCTAATGGAATCTGACTCCTTTGTCATAATCTCTTCATCTAATAATTCCTGTGTAGCCTTTTTTTCCCTTATCATTCACTGTGTGTTAATTTACATTTTGATTTCTGTGTCCTTGACCCAAAACTGTCAGGCCAGGATGATACCATCATATACAACAAATTGTTAACTATTAATTCTCTCTTCCTCTATGAGCAGTAGTGTGCCATATGCTCATAGGGCATATGCAACCACATGGGGCTCCTCCCCAGAATTTGTGCTTTTCTGGTCTTTGAGGGTCCTCAAGTCTTCCACAGATGTTCTGATTTGAAGCAGGATCTCAGAATGGGGTGGGTTTGTCTGCAGCTTCAGTCTCAGGAACATGAGGTGTCTCCATGTTGTGTCTCACCCATGAAATATCTAGCCTTGTATCTCCCTTTCAAGAGTGACCATTACCACACATTCCAGAGGAAAATGTAAGTGGTTTCAAGTGCTTCCCTGGAAATGATGTATTCATGGAGGAGTTTTCTTTTTAGTAACCATAATTTTCCAGGCTAGTTGCAGAATAACACATCTTTCTAGGTGTGTGTGAGACCGTGGTCACAAGGGTTTTCAGGATGAAGAAGAGACGAGAATGTTGACTTTATGATCAGAAGGCTTGATTTATTATTTTATTATATATGTTACATTAAGACTATACTAAAAAGAAATAGAAAGTAAAAGGTTTTTTCAGAAGCTAGCTAAGCTAAGAATAGAAAAGAATGAATAACAAAAATCTGTCTCAGACAGAGAGCAAGAGCTAGCTCTGCCATGAGTGGTCAGTAAATCTAAACATTTACAGGAGACCAATCACGGGTCTACCTGTTGCATTCTACAGCAGCAGATAACTATTGTTTACTTTTGGTTGCTGAAACAGCAGCTTCTCACAAGGAAAAATCTTAAGAAAGGATTATTCATGAAACATGTCTGCGACCTGTGTGTATTCATGTCTGGATTTGTATGTAAATGTTTATGTATATATTTTGTGCCCATGACTACATACACACACAAAGTAATTTACAGTCTGAATGACAGAAACTCAAATATGTGGGTGGGGGAAAGGAAGGAGTTGAATTTTGAATTTCAGTGGAAACCTAGTTCTAATTTATAACTCCAGTGATTTTTTTCCTCTCCCTTAGCAATGAAAACATTTTTGAAAGAGCATATTAAGACACAATAACACTTAACAGGAATATAAGATGGTGTAAAAGAGCAGACAGGTCAGAAGAATACTTTTACATGGGGTCTGTACATGTTTGTTGAGTTGCCTTTATTGTGATATCTTCCCACTCAGTCAGCCAAGGCTGCATCTGTTTCTGGAGAGTGTTGGGGAATTTTAAAGGGAGAATTAAAGTGAGCACATACGTATGACATGGACATTGGTAGCTGTCTAGCTGGAAAGGCTTGGTGTCTTTCCCATCCTCTGCTTGGACTAGAGCCATCCATGGGGCTCTCAGCATTGTCCTAGTTCCTATGAGGCTGCTTTCACTCACCTGCCGAGTCTCTTTATCCTCCAGCAGTTCCAAACACATGGTTGCTTCACTAAGTAGCTCTGAGTAATAGGTACCATCTCACCTTTTGAAAATGGCTTGTTCAAATCTCTCACCATTGTGGCCTCAAGAGGATCTACTTCAGCAATGCTACCTAACATTTGATAATGTAAACCCAGAAAGCATTATTGTGTAGCCCTGCTGCTTGAAAACATGCATTATTAATAGCAAATGGCAGATAGATTAACTGGTCATACTGTTGTACAACAATATGGGTCTTTCTTCTCTTTTTTCCAGTTAAAGGGTAGGATAGTTAAGTAGAGAGCAAGGATAACTTAAGTGGTGCCATTAGAGATTGTTGCTGCATTAGAAAAGTAACCCCTTTTCTACTAATTTGATAGAAGAGAAACTACTCACTTCAAAATTCAGTACTGAGAGCACTGTTTTTATGAGCTGGAAAACCACGCAGTTTCTCCATTTTTGGGTAGCTGTTTTCTTTCCCCTGATTTCAGTTCTGTTGTTGCTCAAGTCCTAAAATGAAATGAAATGAAAATACATCTGTGTGTATGAGTGGTTTCTGTACAACACGGGTTGTAGTTACTGATAGATGGGGATCGAAACTGGTGTCAGAGGTCAGATTCTTAATGCAATTTAGGAATCCAATTTCTCTACAGCATCATAATTTCTGGAACATTTTTTGATATCCTGAATGAGGAGATGATGGCAACTCTGACCAGTTGCAGTTAGCCACTTTTGGTGAAGTATTTTTCTCATTGACCCTACGAATATTCAGTTTGCAGCTGACTGGATGTTTGTGCTGCCTATAACTATTCAGAGCAGCCAATGTTTTGACTGAGATGGCAGATAATGGATTTTTGCTACACTTCTAATATGGTGGCCATGACAGAGATAACGCAAGAGCATCAACAGCTTCTGAAAACAAAATTGACCCTATCTGTCATGAGAATGCAGCCTTTCTGCTATTTGAGAAAATCACATTCCTCTAACCCATAAGATATTCAGTGATATTGATGATCTCTTGAATAAGAAAGCATACCATGTACAGACTGTTTATTGCTGTAGAAAAGAAACCAAACCCTCTTTTATAGTATAATGTATGTGTTATTTCCTGTGTCCTGTTTATGTAGAAGTGGAAACATTTCTGCAGTTGATCTGTGTATCAGAAAAGTATTATTGGTCACATTCATTTGTTGCTGGAAACTCATTTCTTATAGGAAAAATAGAAGGAGGCACAAAACTTGATGATAGCTTTTCACTGGTTACCTTAGAGTTTAAATATGTATATAGAAGTAGTTTTGTACACGGTTTGTGAAATCAACCATATTTTTTCTTCCATGCTTCAGTGATAAAATTCAGCTTTACTAGAAGAAAGTCTTATAATCATCTTCACATTTGCTATGCATTACTCTCTTTTTCTCTCCCCCTCTTTCCTTTTCTTAAATAAATAGTACTTTGCAACAAATTGATTTTGCTAGATAGTGCATTGATCATGCACCTTGCCTGGGGACAGAATATAGCTTCAAAAACAATAATAACTAAGACAATCATCTAATTTTACTGAAATAAAACTGAAAATGTACACCCAATGAAATAATCTCTGAGACTACTTTAGGTGCATTTGTGCTTGTACTTTATCCTCAGTGACACAGTAATCTACTAAAGTTCTTCTCTCGATTTTTCTCTTTGCAATCTGGAAGAACAGATTCACCAGTGATTGTGCTCATTTATAAAAGCATCCAAAACAAAATTGAACCCCAAGGCTGATAAACTATAAAGATGCTGATCAGATCTGAGCAGAATGGACGGGATGCTTTGGGGCTTGCTCAGCTAAAGATGGCTCTGCAAGACTGATGGCTTTATATACACAATTACAAACACCATAGCTTTGTCGAACGAATGGGAAATCATAAAATATGTTGCTTGCCTGTTATTAAGTAAAGAATGGTATTTTGTAAAATACTTGCAAAGATTTACTAAATTTCTGTAATTTAATTTCTGCTGCTGTGTTTTCTTTTCTTTGTGGAAAACTTAAGCATTTGTTTGGAAAGGATAATCTGATAGACTAAATCTCCTAGTCCTGAAGAGAAAGGGGCTAATTGAACTTGCTTACCAGTACGTTGCAGTGTGAAGCAATACCAGTACATAGCAAGTGGTGCATACTGTCTGCCTCATATCAAACTCATTCATTTTTATTAGCAGTGTCATAACCAAAAATGGTCTAAAATTTCATTCATTCTCACAAAATTCTTCTCTGAAGGAGACACTAAATGTAAGGGTTCTCTAAAAATTGGGTATTTATTGGAAATCATAAGATGACAAATGCAACAGGACAAAGATTAAAAACTTCGGTGGTTCTTCTTAGTGATATTTCCTGTTACTATAAAAAGCTTTGTCTTTATGATGACATGAAAAAAAACTCTGATGTAGTTATTCATAGAAGACCTGTAGTGGCTTTTGAAATAAAATAATGTAAGGCAGAATGACACTTTAGCAATAGTTAGCAATAGTCTTTTAAAGCTCATTGATTTCCTAAGGACAGTTATATTTTCTTGCATTTTACTAGTCAATGGATATTTTAGTCTCTTGACAGTCTCTGTCATTTAGGGAAGAACCACATGTATAGAAATATATACGGCAGGCTGGAGGAGTGGAAGGCAGAGATAAAAAGAAAAGAAAATAGGAAGAAGTTATTAAAAATTATCAATGTAGACTTTAAAAAGGAAGAGCATCTCCTGGGTTCACAGACATGGTAAAGTCAGAACTATTTATCAATGCAATGAATGAATTAAAGAGTAGAATGAATATTGTGTTACTTGACTTTTTGTGATTCTAATTACTTGTGATTTTAAAATTAAAATGTATAGGTGTCAGAAGTCACACATATAAGTCTCTTACCTTGCAGAAAGTAGTTTAAATGAAGTCAGACCAAATAGTTTTTAATTTTTTAACAGGCCTTCCTAGGGTCATGTTGATTTGCTATAAACTCTAGATTGTTCATACCCATCTTATACTCAAACTATCCCGGAATCACAGAATGCATCATCTGGTTCAACTTCTCTGCCCAAGCAGTGTTGTCCTAGAGCACATTGCACAGGATTGCATTCAGATCATTCCTGAATATCTCCAGTGAGGGAGAATGCAACTTTTCTGAGCAATCTGCTCCAGTGTGAGTTATCCACACAGTAAAGAAGTTCTTCCTACTGTTCAGGTGGAACTTCCTGTGTATCAGCTTCTGCCTGCTGCCTCTTGTGCTATTGCCTGACACCACTGAGAAGAGCCTGGAACTGTTCTCTTGGCACCCTCCCTTCAGATACTGATAGACATTGATGAGGCTGCCTCTTCTTGATACTGAATGGGACCAGCTCCCTCAACCTTTCATCAGAAGAGAGATTTTCCAGACTCTTGACCAACTTGGTAGCTCTCCACTGGACCCACTCCAAGAGCTCCATGTCTCTCTTGCCCTGTGTAGACCAGAGCTGGGCACAGCAGTCCAGGTATGGCCTCACCAGGGCTGAGTAGAGGGGCAGATCACCTCCCCTCACCTGCTGGCAATGCTTTTCCAAATGAACTCCAGGATTCCATTGACGCTCTTGGCCACAAGGATACACTGCTGGCTCATGGACAGCTTGTTGTCCACCAGGCCTCTGAGGTTCTTCTCTGCAGAGATGCTTTCCAGCAGATCACCTGGTGCATGGGGTTGTTCCTCTCCAGGTGTGGGACACTTAATTTGCTTTTGCTGAATTTCAGAGGGTTCTTCTCTGCCCATCTCTCCAACCTGCTGAGGTCAGCACAATCCTCTGAGGTATCAGCCTGTGCTTTGTATCATCATGAAGTTTCTGAGGAGGCATCTGCTCCCTCATCCAAGTCACTGAGGGATAAGTACAATATATGCCTGTGTCAGGTTTAGACAATAGAGAAAGAAAAGCGCTCAGGTGATTCAGAGCAAGGAGCCTGGTTGGAATTATATCCTGGGAAAGCTAAGCATTTTCCATCGAGTATGCAAGGAGATTCACCTTATAATTTGTGCACTGGAACTAGATTTTATGAATCTTCCCCTCTTTCACCTCCATGCTTTGGATAAACTTTTAAATTGTGCTTTACATCTTTTTTGTCTGTGACAGTCAAGGGATTATTTCTGCTAGTGAAATCCAACTAACAAATCTGTCCAAGGAGTGATTTTGTGTGTGTGTTTTTGTAGAAATATTGCCTGGTGGGATTAAAAAAAGGATCTCTTTAGATGGGTTTCATTTAAACTTTGTTTATAAAATTTTGTCCTCTTTATTTTCTTCCATGAAACACCATTTTAATTGCACTCTTAGTGACTTCTTGTAGGATAAGTGATTTGAAAATTTTGAGGCGTAAGCTAAAAACAGTTTCTATAATATGTACGTGAGGTAAAGCAGAGTTTATAAGTTGTTTTTTGTTTGATGGCAGACACAATTTTATCCTTCAGATTGGCATGCATTTTTCTTGCATTTTAATGACAATACACTGAGTAAAAGGAATAACAGACTGGCCAAGAGTATACTTAATGAAGTGAAGCAGATTATTTGGCTCTAATTGTTTTCCACCTTTTCCAGGTCTGTGATGTCTTGTTTAGGAGTAGTAGCATACTTGCTATACAAAGCTAATTTTCTATTAAAGTAGTAAGCAGTGGTATTTTTTTTTCACTGTCTGCTATGAAATTCTGTTGATCTAAAACTGAGTTACTTTTTTTTTAACATGAGCTAAAAAAAAGCAGGTGGCCATTAGTGATTTTTCTCAAATATTTTTTCTGAATCTGATAAGAGAAATCCATTCCCTTCTGCTCCATTTTGTAAATGAAGAGAACTAATTTTAAATGGTATGAGCTAAAGAATATCTTTATAATGTGTTTGTAATTTTTTTTTACTGTTCTAGCTTTAATTCATAATTACAAGCTTATTCCAATCTCTGCATTATGGAACCACATTTTAGACCAACAGCTGTTATCTACTTTCACTTGTAGCCTTGGGGTATGCATATTTTAATATTCATTTACTATGTGCCGATAAACTAAATACTTCCTACTGGAAGTCTATGAAATTAATCACAGTATCTTAGTTGCTGTTCTGTCTTCCATGTAGCTCATATTTTTTAAACTTACTATGTTATATAAATTCCTCTCCTTCTCCTCCCCTGAATAAAAGGGGAAGAGGAAAGGTTATTACAAAATATACAAACAGAACAAGTTGATTAAATCTGTGATAATTAGAAAATAGAGAGGAATGCAGTGCAGTCATTCAAATGACACAACCTTCTCTCCTGTTCCTGTATCTTGCATAAAACTAGAATAAAACCTTGCCACATTGCCTCCAGCAATATTTTAATAGCTGGCTTTGCATTTGAAGGTTGTGGTTTTAACTGTTATTTAAATAGTATTAGGTCCTCATATGCATATAATATAGCCTAAAGCCAGATATTTTCCAATCTTCCAGGCACAAACACAACTCCAAGTGTCTTTGTGTTAAAAATATAAAATATGTGGCAACTTTGGAGACGAAATGTAATGAACAGGGAGGAAATAAAAGTCATGCAGGCCATTAAAGTTTAAGGCTGTTTGTTGTGCAGCAATGGATAAAGGATTGGTGAAAAGCTGTAGAAGGGCATGAAAATAGATTATTTCAAGGATGGGTTTGGTGATACAAAGTAATAATGTCAAGGCTGGAAATGTTTAGATGGATTTCTCATATATTTATATTTCTGGAGCAATGTCCTCTTCACACAAATTACAGCTCAACGGCAGCTCTTAAAAACAACAGACAAGATGTACCTGCTCTGCTCACACTGCAATGAAGAGTTTGGCTACAGGATTTGGTGGGAGCAGTGTTATCCAAAATCCCTTCAAGACATAACATTCACTACTGCATTGTGAATAATTAAGCTCTGGGCTGTGCTATTTCCCATTCTTGTACCTGAGTATTCCCCAAGAGTGGCCACAAGTACATGTCAGGCTAGATTCAGTAACCGAGAAGCATGAATAAGACACAGACATCTCAACCCAAAAACTGTGTCCCAGGAAGTTCCTGTTCAGCTGTTGGTTAGGGCTGCAGATGTCAACTTCATGAGGTACCACCCCATGACTGTTCTGGAGCCCTAAGTGCACTAAGAGCTACCCTCCACAATTCAGAACACAGGACATTTTGATGTTGTCAGTGTATATTCCTTAAAAGCTCATTTGGGATGCAGAAACTGGTTCTTCCTTCATGTAAATCCCTGGAAGAAAAATTCCAGTAACCATATAACAAGCTGGCTGGATGCTCTGGTGCTTTGCATTGAACTCTGCTTGAGAAAATTCCTGGAATTCATGTCCTCTCACTTAGATCCTCTAGCCAGTTATTCTCTCTGATCCACTGAATTTGGGTTTCTACCATTCCAGTTTCATAGCCTCAAAGGGAAATCATGAGAAAATTTCTTATTCCAGAACAGGACATATTTTGGTGTAGACAGTGATCTCTGGAGATGGGGGTTTGAACTCTGTAAAGTTGTTGAAAGTGCTTTTGGAATAGACTTTTCCATTTCCCAAAGGACTCCACTAATCACAAGGCTACTAATCAAAACTGGATGACAGCCTTACCACACTCTACTTCACCAAGAATGGTGAGGTAGAGGAGGTTCCTGTCTTCAGGGTACCCATGCTGGGGGGGCCAGGTGGACAGAGGTACCCATGCTTTGAAAAGTAGCTGAAAAAGAATCCATTACTATCCATTTCCTTATTGAGCGTGAAAGTTCTCTTCAGTTTAATTCTCAATTACTTTAACATGAATTTCTTATTATTGTTCTGGTCCTTGAAACCTTCTGAGGTATAAGGTTGGCTTCTTTTAGTTTTCTGTGATGAGAAAAATCAAATGAATGAAAAAATGTGCTATATTATGTTGATATTAAATATATTGAGGAGGAGCAGACAATTTTATTTGTAATCATATTAAGGTATAAAATTATATCTAATCTGAAATTTCTATCTCTCTTTAATTAATCTCATAAAATGTATAATGGCCTACAAACTGCAGTTCACCTTGACAAGCTTACTGATGCCCTTCATACCTCTTATGAAATGCCTAGTGCACTTCTGAAGACTAAAAAACTGTAAAGAAAATTGAATATCGGTTTATCAGTTGCATCTTTTTTGGTGCAACTGATAAACTGTGAAAAAAATGAAAAAAATTTCAGTGAACTTGAAATGAAAAAATCAGTGAAAAAAATTTCCCTGAGTCATTAAAACACACACACACAAAAACAAACAAATAAAACCCAACAAAAAAACCCAATAAAAAAATAGAGTACTAAATGTAAATAGAATACAATCAATATAAGAAAAGTAAACTAAGTCAAAACCTGTATCAAACTATCAAACTTCACTCAAGCTTAAGGAAATCAGGAAACTGGACTGATGGCAGGTCATTGAAGCTTTGTCTCAGCACAATCATGAAGAAAGCACAAACATAAATCACAAATTAACTGGAAGCTGATTTTTTTTTTTCCCTTGCACAAATCTATGAAAAGCACTCTTTTGAGCTAAAATATATTAAAGCACTCTTTTTAGCCCCATGTGAAGTTAAACAGTGGCACACCAGTCCTGTGGGATGTTACATTTTGTTTAGAAGTAGCTCAAAATTTGCAGAATACATGTAAGTAGGAAGATGCATATTTTGTTTAATGGTACACTACACCTGCCCAAAATTCTCTACTGCTGCATGAGGGCTGTCATGTGGCTGCTGTGTTCTGTATCTGCTTTTGCCCACCAGTGCTGTTGGGTTTCCAACAATGGCTCACGTTGTGTGATCAAAGCATAGGCCACTCTCTGATGGGAGGTACAGTCCCCGCTGAGGCAGCAGCCTGTGTGTTTCACTGTGGGCTTCTGCAGGTGCAGAATGGTAACAAACTAAAGCAAAATGTTTTGGTTTGCAATAAAACTAACTTGAAACAGAGTGCTTTGTTTTGCTTTCAGCATTGAAAATACCTGTGACAAAATTAAGATGCTTCTAGAGCAAAGAGCAACCTCTTAAGAAAATCCTGCTTGCAAACAAATGTCTGATGCAAGCAAGGAGCTTTCCTTTGTATGTCTTGCTCACAGAAATTCTGTGAAGCTTAGGGGCTACTTAAGTGAATATTGGCATAGTTCTTATATGATTTAAGACAGAAATCAGGTCAATAATTAAGTGAAATTTGCATCAGAGCCTGATGTCATTGTCATCTGTGCAACATTATATAGTCCTCAAAGAGGAGACTTTCATCTGCTTTAAGTAATTGTGATATTGCTGCATAGTTGCTTTTGAAGTTCCTTGATTTTCAGATCTCTAAACATTTCCAAGTGAATGTCCAAACCCTTTTGTAATTAATTTATTATGGATGCTAAACTCTTGTCATGGTTACCTTAGAACTTGCTTATGGATCATGTGTAAAAACTATTGAATTGAACTGTTTCATTTCAGTTAATGGAAAAAAAGAAATTGGTGGACTTTTTAGGAGAAGCTGTAGTGGAATATAAGAAACTCATTATGTGTTTTGCTCTTTTCAAAAAATACATTAAACACCATTTATAGTTAAATCAAAAAGGCTTTTTTCCCCTCCCCAGCTGGCACCCCTGTTTTTCTATCTGTTTTTCAGCATCTTATCCTTCAACTCCATGCCAGAAAAGCTAGATAATTCTGAAAGTCAATGTAAGATTATTCTAAGATTGATGTTCATGTGAAGTCTTTAATTTATTTAGGTAATTATTTGTGTCATCAAACCTTAACCATATTGATTGCTGGACAAATGGAATTTGTCATTTGGTTTTTGTGATTTTTCTCAGGAACTGCTTCATCTGTTATAGTCTGTTTTGGCTTTTTTTGGGTAGATGACACAGAGTTATACAAAAGAAGACTGTTTTTTAGTCTTTGCAAGCTTTTAGAAATATTTTAGTCATACCTTCCAGTGTATATATTATTATTATTATTATTATTATTATTATTATTATTATCTAATTAACAACATCAACGCAACAGCAACAATAATAATATCAATAAATAATAATAATTTGGGTACGCCTTTGCTATTCTTAAGCTGTCTGGAAACATTTATGTGAATGAAATGTTGGTCAGCTGAATTAGGGTAACTGAGAAAATTACAAAAATATAAGCAATTAAATGGACCAGAAAGCTTTGTTTATGGGGTTGTTTGCTGTTTTGAGGTTTGTAATAGGATAATTTTTGTGCTCATAATATGCACCTTTCTGATTTACAACTTGTTTTTTCCTGATTTTTTTCCCCAGCTTCCCCCCCCCCCCCCCCTTCCGGCTCTGGGAATAAAAAAAAAAGGAAGGCAAAGAAAACAAAGGAGGAGGAATAAATTTCCCTCAATGAAATCTATTACATTGAGGTCATATTTCAGGATAATGGGGAGGGACATGAGGAATGATGTTTTCCAGTTTCACAAAGATGAAGCATCCTTATTATATGTTAACTATATCCAGTTCTCATTTCTGATGAAGGACAAAGGAATTTAGGAGCGTAATCTTTTGAATTACAAGGTCCTGCAGGAAAGTTAGGGAAATTCACACATCTGTGCTCTTTCTGAAGAGTGATGATTTCAGAGAGTAAAATCAACAGTAGTCTTTGTCTGGAAGTTGTGAATTCTAGCACTTCTTGAACTTGGCAGCTAGAGATCCTCTCAGTAATCTTAATTCTCTGGTGCATATTCTGTTTTTCTGAGATTTTTTTTCTTTAACTGAAAAGCTTTCCTGCAGAAAAGCAACATGAGTGGCATGTTATTGAAAAAAAAGGTATAGAATCTTTTGTCTATCTGAAATCATGTGGTTCGGAACTTTCTGTCTAGATTTCATTAGCAGTAGTGTAAAGATCCAGAAAACTATGTGCAGAAAACTAACAATTGAATTTACATGGAATTATCATAGAAATGGAAAATTGGAGTGAATAAGTGTATGAAGAATAACATAAATGAAATAATCACATCAAGTGGGTTTACGAGCTCACACAGATGACCTTCGTGTTATTATAGATTTTTGAAAGGAAAAATGAGTAGATAAGTAAGCATTCAAAACTGCTGTTATTGTCATTGTGGATATGGCCAGAATAGATTCCAGCAGCATTTGTAGAAAGCGCATGCAAAAACAGCAAACAGAAAAAGTAAAATCATTTAAAAGTCCGGTTCTCTTCCAGAACATCAGAACAGGACTCTAGTTCAAGTGCTGTGAGAATTCTCTTGAGTCTCTAGAAAGTGCCTTCTGGAGGAATCTGCTGTCTTTCATGTATACAGGAAACATGAGAAGATAAACTTCTAAGAAGGGTGCTATGACTGTCTCCCTACTCTCATTCTTACACCTAATATATATTTCAAAGGAACAGCACTCCTGACTCTGGGATACTAGTTTCTATCCATATTTAAATTCTTAAATCTACCCAGTTAGTATAGATTTATTGTTATAGATCTATTACTTAGTATAGATCTATTTTTATTTTCTGACTAAATACAGGAAGAGGTAGTAAGCTTATAGTCAGAAACCTCCATGCACCCAATGTGTTCTTCATGCACACAACGACATTTCAACAGCTTGAAATTGCAAATATACGCAATCTTCTTTCTGATTCCAAATTCAACATTAGCAAAGTTTTCACAGCAATCTTCTTTATTTTTTTGTCAATTTTCAGTTAGGGATATTTGTACTTTACTAGGTTAGAATATTGTTTTTTTCCACAAAGGCATAAATTTCTGTTTGTGAGATGGCTATAATTTCCATGGCAACAATCATAGTATTAGGAAGGTAAGAAAATCCAGCTACAGAAGGCTGCCAATGGTGTGGATGAAAGCTTGAGGAAAAATCTTAAACTAAGTGAAAAGTGTTTTATTAAAATTCTGTCTTTATGTTTGCTCGAGGATAAAAATGTTGTTAAGAGGGGTGCTACAGAGTTATCTGAATTGACTTTGCACAGATTTGGACTGGCTCCTGACAGAACTCTGGTAACACTAATTTCTCCATATCTCTGGCAGGTTCTGAATACCTTGCTCAGGCAACATCTTTACTGAATTCTCTGGGAGCTTTCCAATTATACGGATTCCTATGTCATAGGTTAGTACAGTTACAAAATTTTAACCTATAATTTAAGTGTATAACTTGTACAAATATACCAAATGCTTGCTCAAGATTTCCAGAACATTTTATCAAGCGTATCTTATACCCACAACTGGTGTTCATGATCTTTTTGGTGATGTTTTAAAAAAGTTTTGCAGTAAGTGTTTGAGGTATATTAATGAAGTGCTTCGTCTGTACAATGGGACCTTATACAAATTAAATTCCAAAGAAACAAATTTTTTATGGTATTTTAAAGATTATTAGATCTGCATTGAGTACTGCAGCAGTTTATTTTTTTCCATATTGATTTTTAATTATGCTGACTCTGTACATTATTTAAGAGAGGGAAGAGGAAGTTAAGTCCTAATCTTATTAGTACTGGTATAAAATGCATCAAGTTCAATGGGATTTCAGCTTGTCCTGGGTCTGATGTGACTGGGAACAGATGTGAGCCCTCTCAGATTAGTTTTTTGTTCCTATGACATAGTCATTTTGTTCTGGATTAGATTTTTCATTCATATGACATGGATTTGGCACATGTTGAATTGATCAAAGAGTAGACAAGGCCAAGCCTATCTGATTATATAATTGCTTCATCTGTTGTATTGTAGTTGCACAAGGCCAAAACCTGAGATCTCCAGTCATTTTGAATCAGTCTTTTTTAAAACAGTCCTCAGCTGTCTTCTAGGTTTGTTAATGCAATGGCACTGAAAACTGCAAATTTGCCTAATAAATAAGAGTGGTTTAAATAGAGAGGTGTAAATCTGTTAGTTCCCTTTAGCTGGTAGATTTGTACCCAGGTAATTAAAACCAAAGGCTGATCATGACCAGAAGAGGGAGATTTCAGCTGTTTGGCCAATGTTCAGCTTTTCTGTGTAACCTTACTCAAGGTATGTTGTTACTCTGTGCCAATTTTCCACATTAATGTCTTTAGTTTCCAGCTTTGCCGTAACCAGAACCCAAAACAACCTCAAATGTTTTTTACTGCCATTAGGAAGTGCTCAATAGAGCAGGAACACAGTCTTACAGGATACTGTGGGATTTAACCTCAGTTCAACTGCAATAGCCTAATAGTTGTGTATGGCAGGGGTTTTCAGTGTATGTATGGATGTACAGGGACTTAAGGGGAAAAAGTCATACTGTGGCTTCTAGGAATGGAATGTAATCAGGTTGCCTTGTACATGAGGGTTATGTGACCTTTAGATAGTACAAAACTATCTGTTAAAGTCAAAAGTCTCCTTGTATTAAAAGCAAAACGTTTGGCTCAGTTGCCAGTTTTCTAATACTTTCTGAAATTGTTCTTGTGGACTAGCTCCTTTCTTGTTGCATAAAATAACTACAGTCACAACAGATACTATTGTGCATATTGCTTGAGAAAATGTCTTTCATTCTTCATTTGTTCTGAAAAAAGCAACAGCACTAGAGAGCCCTCATCCCTGTCTGTAATAATCACATCATTTCACTCACTTGTAGCTAGTGACTTTTCTAAATATTTTTGATCAATATAAAGAAATGTAAAAAATCAGTAGATTGCAGCTTGTAGCTGGAATTGATAGATAGTTTAGGTGGCAGGCTTTGAACTCCCTTGGCAATCAGTAGTTGAAAGAAATTACCTTACTTCCATAGCTAGGATCTTCTGCCAAATTTACCCTGTACATGTCTAAATCTCTTACATATTTTAAAGGATTAAAGATGAGATTAAAAACTTTCCTCTTGGCTTCAAAAGGAGAAGCGAATTCTCTATACAAGCATAACTGACAACCTCCCATGAGAAAAGCAAGTAAAACACTAAAGATGTTTCCCCGTCTCCTTAACCATTTATTTTCCTTTTTTTTTAAACTAGATATCTCACTGAGATGCCTCTTTACAATATGATGTTGTTAGACCTTATGCAAAGGTTATACTTTATGATTTGACATACAGTATTTTTCTTCCTTTGAACTCTTCTTTGAATCCTTAATTCTTAACAGTGTAGTTAATTCTGCATGTTGTGGCAGAATTAATTGTGTTGCCATAACATCACTTTCCCCTAATAAATTTTCCACTGTGGGGATTTCAGCACTTCAAAGACGATACAACATACCTTTTGCTAACCAGATGATAAGGTTTCGTCTATGCAATGGAGCCAATGATTATTTTTGAACCAACATATAATTATGAAGACACAGTGAGAGAACTTTCAACATGCTCACAAGTGGCAGAACTAAATGCAAGTAGAAATGTCATGTTGGGGTGGAGGTTCAAAGTTAGCATCCCGTCTTCAACTCTGCAGCTGCTATAATTACACAACTCTGTAAATTGGAATAATTTATCCTCTGCCAACTGCAGTAATTAATTTTCTCTTCAGTCAGTGGAGGGGGGATTGATCTTTCCTTTGTGAAAGCCTTTCTCACGCAAATACCACTTTGCTCTTCTATGTTTCCAGTTCTGGAAATTTGTCCTTCTATGCAACAGCTATTAAAGACTGGGGCTGCAGCTTCCTTGCCTGTGTGCTCTTGTCTGTGTAGCAGTGATGAAAATGAAGATCCAAAATTCAGGGTTTCATCATAATACTTAATCGCTGCCTGATTGTGGAATTAGGCTGGTTTTGCTGGTAACAAATGTGCCAACCTTTAGCTGATTCTAATAGCGACTAGAAGACAGATATTTCTTCAGTCTAAAGGCCTCTTGAAAATCTTATGAAAATTATGAATGATTTACATCACATTCATAATGTGTTTCTCCATTCTCACACTGCCCTTATTATCTAAATAAGTGGCAATTCAGAAGGAAATCTTGCATAAAAAAAGTCATAATCTGAAATTCAGGGATTCATACTTAGAGATCAATTTTCATCTGGGCTTTAGCCTCTTTATAATTTTTGGTAGCTGCAAAAAACCTATTGCCAAAAAATTACCTCATAGATATTTTGCAGGAGAGAAGTCTTCACTGTGATAGGCTTTGTGTTGTCTAATTGATCTGGAATTAAGCACAGAGACTGTATGTAGTTGTGAGTGGCAACATGGTGTGCCTGTGCAGGATGGTGAGTGTTCCTGATGGCCTGGAAGCACCTCCAGACAGTGACAGTGAATATATGATGGAGGTTTCTGCTGGTTGTAATTAACTTGATCCCTCACAGACTACAGAAATAAATCAGCAAGAATGGAGTCACAGTTACTTTCCAAATGGCTGCTGTTCTAAATATATGACTGGGCAGGAGTTAGGACTTATAGCAAGGGAGGACAGGGTCTGACTTTTCCAGAGCCTGCACTGTTGTCCTTCCAGTTCAGGAAGAGGCATTTCAACAATGCAGTGTGGGAGACCCCTTTGTTGTCATTACCCACACTCTGCTTGTCCACAAAGAATATGGAAGACTTCTGTCTCATGACTGTGCACAGAACCCTTCTCCTAAACAAGAACTTCCTCAGGTTTTGTTTGGCCTTAAATACTGTATTCATTTGGCCTTTTCACATATTATGTCTTGCACCTTTGGGGCCAGATCTTCCACAGCAGTAAAGCTGTTGGCATTTTTCTGGTGCTTACTGGGTTCTGATGAATTCCGAGGTGTAAGCTGCTCTTAACTACTTTGAAGCTACATCGTCGTCCCTGGTGACTTATGCTACTGGACTATACCAATCTCCAGCTGCCATAGATTGCCTACCTGAGAAGGCAGGTGAAAACCCAAGGGAAGTGTTTCATCCCTCCTTATGGCTAAGGTTGTATTTTATTTAGGCTGGCAACCCCCCCAGACCTCTAGGACCTGACTTGCAGTTTAGTGTGATTCTGAGTGAAGATACAGTGCAGGAAGGATTAGAGCCAAGGCAGAATTCTTCACTGTGTTATCAGTATGAGGATGGGTCTTTTGAAAGGTTTGTTTTTCTTCCTTTGCTGGTGCATGGTTGAACCCTTTCTAGAATCCTCTGCAAATTATCTGGTGCTCCTGAAGGATTTTTTTGTGACAACTAAGAGAAAATAAAACTATAGGAGTTAGAGTGCTTGTAATGTAAGAAATAAAAGAAACATTCTTTTTGGTTTTTTTTTTCTTTCAGCCTCTATATATCAGATACTTATATGTGAGTAAAACTACTGTAAATACAGTAAAAAAAAAAGATGGCAATTTGAGTAGAAATAAAATGCTTACCTTTTGATCATAAGGGAGAAATGGGGGATTTCTTTCCAAAAAGAAAATCACTATATTCCAGTTTGAGATACTTGATAATCCTTCTTTGTATCAGAGTTTACTACACAGTTAAAACACATCAAACATGATCAAGCTACATTTATCAGCAGAAAACAGCTCAAGTAAAATTATTAAAAATCCTTTGAATTTCAAAGGTAAGAATACAGCATGCTCCTTTGGTGTCTAACTTCATATGGTGATGCAGAATAATCTGCTTCCAGGCCTTGATCTTTGCATATTTTTACTTCCTTTATTGGTGTTGGGGGTTTTGTTTGTATTTAATAATAATGCAGCTCACAGCGGCTGTTGAATGCATTTCTGAAAGTTTTGTAGAAATCAGTATCAGTTTGGACAGGCAAAGCCTGCATATTTTGACAATAGACATGCATTTGAAATCAATACATGACTTGGATTTGGGAAGCCTGGAGCAAAATCCTCAGGTGGAGTAAATCACCACAACTCCTTTGACTTCCATGAGATAAAGCTGATTTTCACCTGCTGGGAATCTAGACTTTGTTTTGGTTTCTCATTTGACTAAACTGAGACAAAAAGCAAAGGAAATGGTTTTTAGACACTTAGTTTTCCTGAAAAAGAAATTAAAAGGGGAAAAAATATCTGAGTGGGGATCACAGTAAATGAGCATCTCTGAGTGGAACAAAGGAATAGAAGAGAGGGGCTAATTGTTTAATTAGTAAATGTCTGCTTGGTTAATGACATATTAATGAGTTTTTAAGACAGTCATATCATTTACCATAAAAGACCCATGTGCGTATCCCTGGATGTACTGTATAATTAAGTAATGTGACCCTTAGGAGTTCATCATTTAAAAACCTGTCAGCTGTCTCATGTTTGGTAGCAGATGAGTAAGCTCAGGAGGGGCTCACCAGGAGGACTCAGTTAGGTGTCCAAAATGTCTCACTGTAAAACAATCTGTTAATCTGTCAGCAGCATGGTACCTGTGCATAAAGACAACATAGATTAGGATTTGCCTGTCAGTTTTTGAATTTTTTTAACTGAGAAGTTGTTTCTGGAAGGTGGTGGGTCCCACCAGAGAGGCTTCCTCTCAGCTTAATTTCACCATCTGGAGGAACTGAGCAAATTAGGTGCTTCTTCAAGGTGCTGGGCCTGGGTTGAGATGTGAATTTTACCCAGTATTGATGCAGTTCATTTTATTCTCTAGCTATTTTATCTCTGCTAGCAAGAACTTCCCTTTGTATGTAAATCTGATAAAAAACATGTACTGTACTCCTAAAATATTCTTCGGGCTATGACAACAATGCATACCCATCTAAAAATTTCCTCCCTCCTTCTCCTGCACCCCACTATAGGGCCACAGAAGGCATAGGAGTGTTTTAATAATGAAATGTATTCTTCACCCTTTTCATATCTGAAAACTGCTTTGTGGAGTGTTGCAGTAAACTCCTTGCTGCTCACGTTCTTTTAGCTTTTAAGATGAAGGTGTACATTAGGAAAGGTGTCTCAACGTGTGCATATATAATATTTCATACACCAATACATTTCATACATGGGGTCCAGATCTGAAGGTTATCAAAATTTAGGGTGAACTTCAGGTGCAGGGCATGTGGGCCTAATGTGTGTGCTTTCTGTCAAAACTGTCTTAAGCTCCAATTAATTATGCAGCAATGTGGTAAATCTGATACAGATGATATTATAGACACAGGCAATGAAAGTCCTTCTAAAGCTCCAGTTTTTGGGTTTGGCTTGGCTTGTGGGGGTATGATATGCTGGAATAACGCTCCTGTTATTTTTATTTCCTTTCCTCAAAAGTGTTTGGAGGGATTACAAGAGCTCACTGTTTCCAGACTTCCAGGTTTAAATGCAGAGAATACAAATAGAGCCTGAAAAGAGATGGGTAGGTCTAACTCTGCTGTGCTCTTCTATTAGTAATTTGGAGTCTGGCCTAAAGGGAATATGGGCACATTGAAAAAGGTCTTTGGCTGCCATAGTACATGCTGAGTAAGTTAAAAAAGTATCTATGTACAGAAAAACATTGAGGAAAATTGAAACAGTTTTTAATTTCTTTGTGTTAAATTTGCATGACTTTTTCCAATTTTTTTTTAATTGACACCTATGACAAAATATTGTAGTAATAGCTGTCTAAGAAAATATTGTAGTTCTAGAAGCAGTTTTCATTCAAAATAACTAGAGGCTTTTTTCTTATTTTCCATAAAAATAAATACACACATATGTGACAGAAAAAATAATTCCAGGAGTTGTAGAATGAAAATCGTGGCTTGTTGCGAGTTGTGGTATCTGGGAACTGGGTATGTTTTGAGGTTCTATTTCTAGGGGACCCCTTCCAGTCTTTTCAGCTTTGGTAATGAAATAGAAGTAGACAAAGGAGCTAAGCTTCTTTATCATACATGTAAACAAAACCAAAAATGGTGCTACCTTAGCAGTAGGGAGGAGAAGACAGCAGAAGCAGCTAAATGGATCATTATAGCTATGCACACGCAGAAATAGGAGAGCACTCAGTAAAATACCTGTCCCTAATACATGGTGTAGAGGTCACAGAGAGAAATCATCTAGACCTTATAAATTTTTAATTTTTTTTTCCAATTTGTTTTTTTGGCAATGGTAAGTGAAGTACCATTGCTCCTGACAGACGAAGTTTGAGAGCAAATATTACACACAGACTAAGGGCTTCATTCTGATCTCCCCTCTGCGGGTGTGTATCATTAATGATTCATTGCATATTTTGAATAATAAGCTGTCTGCATAGCAGAGGGCAGAACGTGGTCCTAGGAGACTATCACATGTGTGATGCATTAAGAATGATATTGAGAATGTGTAGCTTATTAAAGTAGTTGTCTTAGGTTAAGTCACTTTTGGGGTGTATGTATGTCTATTTATCTGAAAATTAGAGAAAATTAAAAAGCCATCTCAGAAAACATTCTACAGAATGAGACTGTAGAAATACAATTTTAAAGGAAAGCTATTTTTTTAAAGGACATGAAGCATGACCTTCACCTCCTGAGTTAATAACATTCAAGCAAAACTAACAATATGTATTTGCCAGTTCTAGTTCATTTAGATTCTTTTTATCTGTTTAAAGTGTAATCTCCATCTTGTAAAATGAATGTGAAAATTAAGTGACTTTGGCAACATTCTGCTTTCCTGAAATGATAACTATAATGCAAAATGAGTAATATTTTATTTGTCTATAAAATACATTCCTGTATAAGAGAACAAGGAGAACCTTGGGTAGTTGCTATGTGTATGATCTGTACAGAAATATGCATGGACTCAGTTTTCCACGTGTGTGTGTTTAATGTGCACACACATATGACTGTTAACATGTTTGTCCTCTTATTGTCAAGTAAGTATGGTTACAGAAAAATAAAATTAAATTCCCCAAACTCCTTTTTTTCCTTTTTCTTTTCCTCTTTTTTCCTTTTTTTCTTAATTTTTGGTTTTTTTTTCTTTTTCCCCTCTTTCAACAAAATTGAGTATAGCTGGCTTAACTTTGGGTTGACTTACAAGAGTCTGCCCCAGCTGAGGATCTGCCTCATGGTAAGTGTGGCATGGCCTGTTAAAAAGAGCATGTTAATGCAGTTTTATTCCACATTCTATTGTACCTTTAATGTATTTCATCACACTATGATTATGCATATTATGTTATGACTATGGTACGTATTATGACTATGCAATACAAATTTTCAGAAATGCAATCCTAGCATGACTGAGGCCAATTCACACTCCCAGGTCAGGAAAATAAAACATTACATCTCTAAAAACAGTATTAATTTCATGTACTTATGAGAAAATACTCTTTCTAAGAAGTATCTTCCATTTTTCAGCTCTTTCCATAAGAAAACCTTGTCAGCCTACTTTAGGAATGCAGCAGGACTGTTGTGTCCAGACTGGAAGGTGAAGGTTTTTCTGCTTGCTCTTCTGTTGGCTGACACTGAGAATGAAGGAAAACAGAAGGGCGAAACAAATACAATTGCTAAGTACAGTGGCTGTTACCCTTTTCCCCATGCTTCCCATTCCCTAACCTCTCTTCAAGCACAGTAAGGAGTGTGTTATTTATAAACAAAACTTAGGCATGTGGGAAATTGGGTTTGATCCAACGATGCACATGTACCTTGAAGACCGTGGCTAGCCAGGGGTAGTGGTATTGTAGTTACATTGTGCAATTCTAGTAGTTGCTTGAAGAATACATGTGAGGAAATGTTTTGCTTGAAGAAAGTCATGGACCCAGGCTTTGGCACTCTTCCTGACAGGATGAAACCATGAAAGAAATAGTTTGTCTGTAGTAGAGCAGGGATATTTGGTTTATTGATGCTACTATTTTCTAGTTCAGTTTCCGTACTGGGAATATTTGGGGGTAAATAGTAGCTACACACTGGTATATGGGGATTTATTATATTTACTCCTAGCGTATCTTATTGTCTGTTATGTGTACAATATGCACAGATAATAGAGTAGAAAGTAATGCAATTGTGTGTATACTGGAGTAGATAGTGCTGTCTGTGCTGGGAGGAAGGAAGGAGAGTTGTTTGATCTGTGTTTTAAGAGAGAGTGATACTGTGAAGTTTTTTTAAATTGTAAGCTTTCCCTTTGAGGGAGATATGTGTGCAATCTGCATGCCTGGCTAGCTCTTTGATGATAAATTTGGACTCAGTTTTTAGTCAACTACAAGAAGGTGCCAAAAGCATTGGCATATGTTTTAGAAAATTGGCAGACTTTCCTTGGCTGCAAATTTCTTTATCCCGCCTCATTACTTTGCTCCTATCAGCTTTTACCTGCATGAAGAAAGACCAAAAGAAAAAGGCAAGAAAACCCTTTAAAACTTAAGTAGCTATTACAACAACAGAGCCTAAACCACTCAGGGTGAAGATTCTATAATTTCCACTTTTTACACATACTAGGTGCAATCAAACAACTTGAAGCAATAACACAGGGGGAAATATGTTTTACATAACTTGACTTCCAAATAGCGATTATCCCTTCAAGGCTATTTGTTTTTCCAAGAATCCTGCTGATTATAGGCTCTATGTTAAACCTGTTCCAGATGATAACCTAGCTAAACCCTGGCATCCATTACACTAACTGAATTGTGGTTGCTATGAATGAGCAGGAATTATGGGTTTCTTCTGCATGCAGAAATGTTGTCTTGGGCAGACTAGTGTGGCACTGATTCCAGGAGATTACAAAAGATGAGGTGAAACCTCAGTAGCTGAAGACCAGTAGCAGAAACCTTGTTGACTTCAGTGCAGCCAAGCCATTGCCTCTAGTATTTACAAGTGATTCTTCTAGTTGTCTGCATGTGACTTTAGGTCCTAAGAAGGTAACTGGTTTTGTTTTATGGTGAATAGGTTCATGGCTTAGTTGGTCTTCTTATGCTTCGCTTTTTTTTAAAATATATTTTTTGTTGCTTTTTCCCCCCAAGATTTCCTATGATTATTTTGAAAATAAGAGGCAGGGTCATGTTCTCATCAGAATTAGGTGACAAAATAAATGGGAGGTACTGTTCCTAATCTCTAATTCATCATATAAGGAGTTCTAAAATCATCTAATCAGATCTGAAGTTAAGAGATCCTAAAAAGTTGTCAAGAATCTAGCCTCTGTCTTTTGTAATAATATGTAGTCCCAAGGGAAATCACATTCACATTTCATGCTCCTTGCTTCTGTCTGGAGCTGGCAGAGACTGGATGTTTCTAGGAGACAAAATATCCCAGCTTTACTTGTAAACTGTTAGTTTTTCTTGTAGGGCTGTCAGTGCAGAGCAACTTAGGCATGTAGTGCAAATACCAACCCTTACTGATGGTCCTTGTCTGGCTCTCATTTAGTTCACTGCCCAAATCTCTTTTTACCTGGGTTTCTGAAGCCTGTCTTGCATTGAATTTATGATGTTTGAAGGAAGTAATTTTGGAAAGAAACTCATAGTGCATTTTAGTTCCTGGAAGCTGCAAATCTCTCCAGCAGCAATTTCTTAGGTATGAAGGTTTTTTCCTAGTCATTCTTCATTCCTTCCTCTTGCTATTTCTATGATGGAAATTGATTCTACCCTGTCTCCAGAACAAGTTGCATCTGTAAAATAGATGAAACCACAGATGGATAATGTTAAATTTGTGGTAGAGAGTAAAGGGCATGTGAATCAACACAACACAATTAACAAATATTTTAATTTTTACTTTGAATATTTCAAGAAATATTTTATTTGAATTTTTTTTCTGCAATTATTTGAAAACTCACAAGGGTAACAATTATATGTAAAGAAATTGATATTTCATAAGCACATTTTTAATTTTAGCAAGGGCTTCATTTACATTAACATGCTGTGTCAGTACTAAGATGTCTCTGTAGCTTTCACCTTCAATATTGCCAATTTAGGTCTTTTTGTTAAATTAATTGTGTTTTATAATAGGAAAGCTGAAAAAAAAAAGAATCATGTTAGATATTTTTTTCCTCATGCTTTAAAACACTAGAAGTATTTCTTGCACTCATTTAAGAATCACTATTACATTCACCCCCCCACTGCAAATGCTCTAAAACATCCATCTTGTGGCAGTGCCCAAGATATAAGTCATTGGAGCAGCTCTGCAGTAAGGAAGAAAACATAACGAGTCAAAGAATCATAATTCACACCCTCTGCAGTACAAATGCCCTGCCAGGTGATTTAAGAACTTACAGCTCTATAGTTTGGTCTGGGTACTAAGGTAAAACCCAGACTTCTGTACATTTGCTGGCATTTGCAGCCACTGACTTTGTAAGTGGTATTAGATATCCTTAATATTATGTGGTAGTTTGTGTATACATCTCTATTGCATCAAAATATCATTGGCCTTTCCAAGAGGATGGCTTGATCAAGGATTAAATAAATTGATCTCCTATATCTTTTGCCTGTTACTAAAGCTGGTAGACTATTAGTGTTGTTCGTGGGTATATTCATGAATTTGTAAGTTAAACATTTAAACAGTTTGAAATACACATGTGGGAAATACTAATGCCTAAATGTAATTGCTATTCACTTAGATGGCTCATCCAGCACCATAAGAAGTAGAGCTGAGGGACCAGAATAAGAAAATAAAGATGTTTATAGATGTACCTATATAGTGGTTAAAAGCTGAATTCTACTTACTGAATTTTATTTCTTGGTTGAAATTTCTTTATGTTTAGATGGTATAGCAATTACTAATAGTCTGATACTAGGTAGTTATTAGCATTGCATTCATAAAAAGGATAAAATCATTAAGAGGTTGTGTCCTACTGTGCATGTATTCATCCACTTGTAAGTGAAACATTGGGAAGGGTGCCCCTTAGATGAGCATAAGAATCCTTGACTTGCATATTTTTATAAATATCTGGAAGAGTGGGGAGGAAAATCTTTTGATGCCTGAGTTCATGGGGCTTTGCTAGTATGTCAGTCTATTTATTTTTTGTGGTTTTGTTTGTTACTTGGTTTTCTGCAAATATAATGTCTTTCCATAACCCTTTTGAACATTACTGAAAGTTCCTCAATGGGTTTACTGAGATTAAGATCTCTGCAGATTTGTTCAGAGAGATTTTATACAGTCTTTTGAAAGCCACAGGTACATGAACAACTCTGGATTGTAAAACAAACTCATAGTATGTGGTGGGGTTTTTTGGTGGCTGTTTTTTGGTGGGTTTTTTTGTGTGGCAGGGAGAGGAAAGCACGGGAGGATTTCTTTGTTTCTGGGAGTGTTTCTGGTTTTTGTTTGTTTATTTAGGGAAGCACACATGAGTACATTGAGTACTGCCTTTCCCGACAGTATTGGCAGGCAGCACACAAGTACTGAGTGATTAAAAAAGTGGTATATGCTCATTTTTTTTCATTCTAGCTGCAATGTAGTCTTGAGGAAAGAAGTGGAAACTTTACACTCTTTTCCCAGATTCAATAAAGTGACATTTGATGCTTAGTGTGCAATTCCCTCCCGCTTCTTTTTTGCCTGGTCTCTTTCATCTGTGTGTCTCTTAAGACAGAATTACTAGGAAGAGAGTTTTGTGTCAGGAAGGTCAAAGTGTTGAACTTTAAGGGATATCAATTGCAATTGGATGGCAGTCCAGTAGGAGGATGTCTTAATGGGGTGGAATTAAAAACTTACTTTTTGGTCTGCTAAAAGTTAATACTTCAAAATACTTCAAGGAAACAGTCTTTGATTTAGCATATTTTGCATCCTGCTTTTCAGAACATGCAGGCCTTAGATCTTTGGATGATTAAACTGTTTTTAGTAGATTAGAATTCCTCTGAATTTGATTACAGTTTCTTTTGCATTTAACCGCACCTGAAGAGGGGTGCAGCTGGGAATTTTTCTTCTGTCAGTTTTTTGGTGTGTTTGCTGGAACTGTGTCACTTTCTCATTTGTTCATCTTAATTTCTAGCTAGTCATACTAATTTCTACCTATCAGTAAGTATGACATAATCTCTGAAAGCCAGAAACATGGAAATGGTCTTTGTTCACTTGATTAGCCAGGCTGGGTAGCTGATGAAGCAGGAACTCCTCAGTCACAGCTGAACTGAGCAATAGAAAAGTGAGATTCTTCATACTTTGTAAGAAACAAAACAAACAAGTTTTCTTATGAAAATTTTCCCCTTTGCTTTCTTCTCTCATAGAGAAATTTCTGTTAGTTTCATTCTTAAATGTTCTGTGATCACATGGACACTAATATTTTCTTGAGAGAAATTCATCTGTTGTTGCCCCTAAAACTGCCAAAAGTGGCAAAATAAAAATAATGTGAAGCTAGTAAGTTTTAAAGGAATATAGCCAATATAAAATGCAGCATCTTTAGACAAGGACTGATTTGTATTTTGTGTATAACAAAGTTGGCTTATTGAAGCTGGCACATCTCCACCCAAAGGAAAGATGAACAGCTCAGCAGTGGATGTGTTTTCTGCTGCTCAACTCTAGACTTTACTGCACAATCACCCTTTTATGCCTAAAGCTCTGGGGGGGAGATATCATTGCTGTCTTTATATGTCAGGAAATAAAAGCCAGGAAGGAAGAATGAGCAACACTGGCACAAGAATAAATGGATATGAAACAGCCATAAATTCATTAGAATGGAAATTAGAAAGATGTTTCTGTTCTATTTGAGAACTTAGGTTCTGGAACATCTCTCTGATAGGAAAAGTGGGAGTGAAAAAAAAAAATCAACACAAATACCACGCCAAACAAACCTAAAACCTTCTAACTCCTTTAAAAGTTAGAATGAAAAGAAATTGATGGTGGTAATATGCTTGGGCTTATCTTGTCTGACTTAGCAGCTGGGATAGTCTTGGTGGCCTGGAAAATGTCACCCAATCCAGTGCTCCTACAGCTCATTCCAGTGAAATCACTGACAATGTTGACATTCACTGGATCTCCACCAGTTGCTGTCAGTGAGAGGTGAGCACCATACAGCATCTAGAAGCTGGCTTCTTGAAAATCATTATGTAGATTGAATGAGAAAATTTCTTTAGTTTGTTTTTCTCATTTCAAGGCTTACAAATCACAACATGCTTTGTTCACTTTTCTCTCCAGAGCTCGGAACAGTCAAGGGTGAGCAGAGGTGGGGAACACAAGCCCTGAAGCTGTGACCAGCATATATGTGTGACTTAAAACAATACTTAGATATCAGTCATGAAATAGTGATTATCTCCTCAACATCTATTCATTTAAAGGAATACAAAATGCTGTAATTTGAGTGGCAGCTCTTATCCATAAAGCATTATTCTCTCTCTTAAGCTTTGATTAGATATGTCATGTGCCATTAGATTCCACTACATTACGTTTAATTTCTCTTCCACAAAGTAATAATGCCATATATTAAAGTTAAACCTTAAAAACATTAAAGAGAAGATACTTTAACCAGCATTCAGAGATATTTAGTTATCCATAAAGCTTTTCTCTCCCCTAAAGATAAATTCCCAGACACTTAAATAGGCACAATACTTATGCTAAAACAAATAGATTCCTATAATGGACACTTTTTTTTTTTTTTTTTTTTTTTTTCCCGAGTGCCAGGCTTGATACAATTATACTGTGAAGAAAGTCTGTTGCTATAGGAAAACCTGTCATCTGACAATTCCCAGGAACCCCTCTGCTGCTCAAAAGTCTTTTCTCTTTGGACAACTGCCAAAATCCACTTTAATCCAAAATACTTTAAAGATTTACCGGTTTGATCCAAAGTCCATTGAAGTCAGTGGAGATTTTCAGTGCCTTCAATGGGTTGAACAGGCTGTTGAAACAAGCTGAAGGCTGACATCTCATTCACTTTGGGGATACTGTTATCTTATTTATGTAGGTTAAGAGTAATTAAGTAATTATAGGTAACATGGTGGGACAAACCCTGCAATCCTTAGATAATTCCTATTTAAACTCAACTGCTGTTTAAATCATGGATACAGATGAAAATATTCTACTTTGTTCTTTAATTAGCAACAATAACCAAAGGCACATATCTTTAATTTCTCATTAACTATCAGTATATTGGGCCAGGTAAAAAGCAGATATGGAAAAAAATGTGTTTTGGTTTTAAATGTTTGTCCCCAAGAAGCAGTGTTCAGAGGATTATGGCAGTCATTTTCTTGCCTAATAAGGTTTTATGCCACACCCTTAAGCACATTTCTGAAGTATCTTTAGGAACAGTTCATAGCAACAATAGACTAATTTTCCTTTCCTCCCTGAGGCAGTTGGTGCTCCTGGTTTTGTTGTTTGTTTTCTTGCCTACTTTTCTCTTTTGCCTGTGACTTGGCACACTGAAGCTGGTACCAAGTGTGTTGTAGCCCTCACTACACTTTTGACAACAGGGAAGGTAAAAAGAGAATGTTCAAGTGTCCTGGGCCAGGATGGATAGGAACGGAAGCTTGTGTTTTGGCAGTTTAATTTTTGAAAAGAAGTTTTATTTAAAAAAAAAAGGTACTGGAAAACTTCTGGTCTGATTCTAGCTGAAATCCTAATGTCTTCTTAAACATTTTTAGCTGCTCTACTAATTACACTGTTCACCTTAACAGTTTTGGGTTGATAATCTGTCCAAACTATTGTGTCAATCTGCTGTAGCTTGTCAGCAAGTGCTGTCAGGTTTATGTGATTTTGTTTTATTAAGAAACATACACATTTGAACCTGTCCTAACAGCAGCTTTGTATCTTTCCAAAATCTGTCAGAGTCTTGACTATTCTTGACTGATTCTATTCTTCCATTTAAACCCAGTACCCTTTAATTGCCCAGAAGTGTTCCTCAATTTAATTCTGATTTTCTGGTTATGGCATACAAGAATGAATCTTCAACAGTTTTTCATAATTTAAAATGTAATATTTTATTTGGTCTTTGCTGTAGATGCAACATCAATACTACTTTTTTTTTGTCACTAAAATCAATATCAAAGACATAAATTGTGAAGATAAAACTGAAGGCAGCTTTCCTTCTGGGATTCCTAGCTGTGTTTATTTCTGAAACAGTTGCATCATCATTGATACATGTATATACACAATTAGAAGAACAAAAAAGTATGCCATTTTTTAAACTTTAGTTCTTCATATTTTCTGGCCATGGTTAAAATGAAATTTTCTGATACTTACCAGTCAATGTTATTTACAGATTAGCCAGGATAAAAAGGGCAAAGAAAAGGACAATCCCTGCATTCATAACCATCAAGTATTTTTCAAATAAGGCCCTTGTCAAAACGGTGCAGATTCTTGATGGGCAGAAGCATTTAACCTTTTGTGAATAACTTTGCATTGTGTTTGCTGGTGACTTTGTGATTGTTTGGTTTATTTAGGCAAATGTTAGCTCTCTAATGGTTGCCATAGTTGCAGTAATGTTAATAGGAGAGAATTACTTTATCAAAGCCAGTGTCAATAGGAGATGGAAAAATATTGCTTTGACAGATAATGCACATTGATAGTACATGACAGATACATCAGCTCTGCTGCATCATGGCTACTCAACACCTTGTGCAGTGCAGCACTAGGGATGATTTGCAATTTGATTACTTTAGCCATGGTTTGATGCCATCAGTAGGAAAAATATTGAAAAATGTTGAAGAGATACTCTGACCAAAAATGGTATCTATCTTCCTCAAAGGGAGATAGCCCCCAAGAATTAGCCACTCTTAGTACTGATTTGGTGGACACCCCAGATCAAATACATAGTCTTGATCATAATTTTTTAGGGCAATCAAGTTTCCTGAGAGAACACCTCCATACAGTGTGGATCTCTGTAGCTCCATAGGCAACTGTATTCTGAAGAGACTTATTGGCTAAAAGTTTGAGATAACCAAGGTGTTTTAGAAATTACTTTTAACGTTCATATGGGTTGATCAAACGCTTAACACTAATGTGATGAAGGAAGGACATCTATATTATTTCTTAGTTCACTGTAAAATGGATTAACATTAAGCATGATGTCGGCAATATGTGGTGTTGTTGGCTGTACAGAAATGTTTTATCATCTATAGAAATGTTGGTCTCTCAAGGTACCCAGTGCCTTGTATGTAGTTTAGGATTTTGGCCAACCTTAGACCTCTTCCTGAGCAGGTTAAACTAAACCATAAAAGGTGATACTTGTGCTCGAACTAAGTGTGTTAGACCACTCTGGGGTGAGACTAAGATATTTACTTAGTTTTAAATCAGTGCTCTGGCTTTTTATGCAGGAGAGGTATCAGGAGCAAGCAGTGGCAAAATTTACCAGAGTAGGCCTGCCAATAGCAGCCAGTTGATAGAGCATTGAGGTGGAGTGGTGAATGAAGGAAACGTGTTTTGTCTTTCTTCTAGTATACTGAAGAAAGACAATTGCACAAATACATATTTGGTGAAGTTTGTTCAGCAGATGTTCCTCAATAGGATATATGTCTCCAGAGATCTCATTAGAATATTTTATTACAGTACATGTTACAAAACTTTAGAAAATAAAATCCATTATGTTGGTTTATTACTACAGTGTGCATCAAAGTGTTGCTGCTATAGTTGTAGGAAGTTATTTAATTGTCTAACAATTATGGGGATGACTGTAACTTTCTGGGAGTGGAACTGTAGAGAGGAAGCTACTATTATCTAATCTAACCTTACTCAGAGAATTTTCTGTGATAATCTCTGTCTGCGTGCTGCTGGCAGATACCAGGATGAGGAAAATTTATCCATAGCAGTCAAGTCATGGAATGCTTTTTAGAGAAGGAAGACTAGATACTAGTCTCCACCAACTGGACTGGTGGACACAAAAATGGAGGAAAAAAAAACCCCAACAAAACAAAACTAAAAAACCAACACAAACCGCCCTACTCTTGAAATATACTCTTTCCTCTGGCTAGTGCAATTTTATCTTGAGGAATGACAAAAAGAATTGCAAACCTAACTGCAAAGTATACAGAGATTACTTCACACATCATTGAAGTATATCCTGTCTCTGGGGCAAAAGCTAGCAGTGGTTTAAGAGCATACGGTGATGCTGTACAGGAATTTCTTTTTGATACAGTTCCAGCTCCTAGATGTAATTTCCCACTATCAAGTTCAGTGCTGGTGATGAAGCTAATGTTGCTGTTCTTATTTTAAATGTGCCAGAAGGCTCTTTGATAATCCAAAATATTCTGGGCATCTTGACTGTATCTTAAACTTGAAAGAATCTCTCTTCAGTGAGAATAATTTCTTTAGAGTTCAGTAGGGCTAGGTGGATATAGATAAACCATATTGGCCTGTGACATCTGTACCAGTACTTTAGGATATTGCTTTCCCTCTGTTGCTGGCCAGATAATTCAAATCACCCAGTGCTTAATTAATGATATGGTCTTTGCAATAAAGCCATGTTCCAGAGATGACCAAGTACTGATTCACTTCAGATGTGAGAGAAATAAATCAGCACAAAGTAATATGGTTGAGGTTTCAGTGGGTTTATAGGTGTTGAACTGGGGTAAGTTGTAATAGTAGTTTAGGAAGAGGGGTTAGAGCTCTCCAGGACCAGTCTACACTTGGTGTACAGTGATCTGGATAGTAAAAGACAAAAAGCTGTAAGAGAGAAAATAAAAAATCCTCTCAGGACCTGCAATAAAAAATGAATCCCACAAGAATTTTGGAGTGTTCACTTAATACATTCCATGTGTTGTAACTATGGCAGAACTTTTTGAGTCATGAGGTAACATTCCCAAGTAATTCCCCAAATTGGACTAACTGACAGGGATAATTTTTTTCAGTCAACATAACTGCATTTATAAAGTTTGACAAATCAACTGTAGTTTACTTCAGGCTGTTGTATCTGGTTTCTTCTGATATGTTTCACCAGTTTACTTGATAGCTCTGTTGCACAGAACTAGGCAAATCTAATTTACATACTGGAGGCTCTGTGGTCAACTGGAGTAATGTCTTCCCCTTCTAATTCTGTGAACCTGGATTCACATGTGATGGGAGTTCAATAGAATAATGTGTTTTGTGGTCTCATTTACCAGCACGTCACCAGGAGAAATTTGTCCATATTAGACAAACTACTCAGATTTGATGGAGCCCAAGGCAATTTGCATCCTCTGATCCAGAGAAGTCAAGTAGTGGAAGAAAATGGCAGAGTTCAGAATGGATTAGCTCTGATCAGGGTATCTGATGGCCACAACTTGTACAGTAGACATGCAAGCTTTGCTGATGAGACAATACTGTGAGGTGAATATTTTTATAAGAAAGGACAGTTTTTGAAATTCTTTAACATGCACACCATAGATTATTTTTTCATCTTCTAGATTTAGTGAATGTCCATCTCTGTACCTGCTGTGATTGCATTTTCTAAGATACAGAGCAATATCCTTTCCAAGGCCAAAGTAGTTTTCTTCTGGTTCTGCATCAGGACATAATTACTGTACAACAGACAGTAGAAATCATTTGTTCTATGGGGGTCTGTCATTTGGCAGATTTTCTTCAATTTTTTCAATGGCAGTAGACAGTGTGTACCAGTGACAGTACCCACTAACTTTTGTATCAGTGACTGTAGAGCCTGTGACCATATACTCCTACTATCACCCTTCCTCTGAGACTGTGTAAACATGGAATAGAAGAATCATAGAAAAATTTAGATTGGAAGGAATTTATGGAGGTCATTTAGTCTTTCCTGCTCAAGGTTGTTCAGCTTGCGCTGTTCAATTTTGGATAAGCGTGTTCAGACACTTAGACAAGGATCTGGAAATCCTCAAGATGTATAGTTCTCTGCCTCTCTGAGCAACTGTTTCAGTGTTTAGACATGCTTATTGTGAGGAGTTTTATATATTTATAGATGCAATTGGAATTTGTATTGGAATTTGTTGCTGTTTGTAACTGTTGCTTTTTGTCCTTTCTTTGAAGGACTTTGCTTCTGTCCACCAGCGCACTTCTCGAAAGTCATCATTAGTCTCTTCTTCATCTCCTCACTCCTCCTTTCCTCTGGAGTGCTTAGCAAGTCTTATAAGTTTGGCCTCAGACTTTTCTACTGTCTAATTTTCTTCCGGAGGGGGAAAAATAGCAGACTCAAAATTATCTTCTGTCCAATCCCCTCCCCCCTGCCAGCTCCCCCTGCCATCATGGAATGTCTTTACATAAAGGATGCAAAATTCCTTATATTTTGCCTGCCCCTTGTCAAAATTTCTCAAGAGATGGAGAAGTGCGCTAGGCAAGTGTTTTTAGGAAATCTTCAAAAGCAAATGAAACTGAGTCAAATCCATGCTACTCAGCAGCTCAAGGTTGTAGAGGCAGCTGCATAGTTTTGAGGTAAGAATCTCACTTTGGTAGCAGTGCAAACCTCACAATAAAGTTTGTGAAATTCTACCATTTAAGAAAAAATTTTGAAGTAACACAGAGACTGCTTGGATATTTTTCTATATATTCATGGTAAGTCTTGATTTGTAATGCAATTAAAGTGCTTTTGTATGTAAGTGTAATCATACAAAACTGTAGAAAGTTATGTTTTTACATACTCATCTGTATGCTGAATGAGAATCTTTTATTTATGTGATTGTTAATACACCCAGACACAGAACCATATTATGAGATCAGCAGGAGATTATCATGTGCAGAGATCCCATTAAATGCCCTGGAAGGAATGCTCTCTTCTGGCAAGGTGTCATGGTTTATGTCCAAATGACAGTATAAAGGCTAAGTGGATTTTGTTCACAGATGCATCTTCTATTGGTAGTGCTCGTAGTCTACCTGTTCCAGGCAACTCCAGACACTTTTGTACTTCTTGATGATTAACAGGTTATTTGTATGGTTTGGCCATCTAGTTCCCTGAACACAGCAAAATGGATTGTTTGGGACAAGTGTGGGGTAGTTTTTCATTTATGCCTGTCCTAGCAAAAGGTAGGTTAAAATTCACAGATTTATGCTAGGAGCCATGCTAGCTGCATGACTGGTGCTAGCTGCTGCATGAAATCACCAGGTTCATTAGCTGACCCTGTCCATGTGCAGTGACACTTGTCCTAGTAATATTTTTTGTATTAGAATTTCTACATAAAATATAGTTGGCAAAGGTTTCTGCCTCGTGTTGGATAAAACTGATTCCTGTTTTGATGAAAATGAGTGGCCATTAGGTGTTCACAAAATGCACGTTATCTGGACCAGGTCTCGTCTTAAGAATATATATACCAAGAGGGCAAATAATGAAAATTCTAACTGAAGTTATATGGAAAAATTAGTTAAAAGGAAGCAAACAGAAAAAAAACCCAACAGAAACCACACAAACCCCCCGAATGCCCCTAAAAAACACCAACAGAAAACACCCAAAAAAGCAAACCCATTTGAAGGCCAAACTGGAAACACTGAAAATTATAGGAGTCCCCAAATAGAGATTGGAGCCCTGCAGTTGTGGCCTCACTATGGTAAACTAAATCATCTGTACAAGCTGGTTCCAATAAACCATTCAACGTGATAAAGGGATGCTATTATATTGCAAAGCCCAGAAGGCTCTGGTACTTCCACTGTCATGAATTGAATAGGTTAAAAGTATTTTAATGCAACTGGCATAGCTTTCTTCAGTAAAACAGAGCTATAGACAGACAAAATACCCCTTTATTAATATATACGGTAGGTCACTAGGACAAATTAGAGGGAAGTAATCTGGTTTGTTCCAATCATTCAGTACTTTGAAAACAGTTTAAGAAACTATGTAAAAGCAGCTGCAAAGCAAATTATTTTTATGAGAAGTCTTGTAATAAAAAGTTTCCCTTGAAAAATGAATTCCATGTTGTAGTAGGAAGGCCCCTGTCAAATGCAGTAATGGTTTTTACTGGAGAAAAAGTTAGCCCAGAATCAGTCACTGGAAGGAAGACTGTGCCCTGCCACCCTGCAGTTATTTTATTCTTTCCTTGGTTTCAGTACTAGTGGTGTGACAGAGGAGAGGGACTGTTCCTGTGAATGATAATTCCTATTCTGAAACATCCGCTCTTCTTGGAGTTCTGTATTGCCTCCATGGTCATCTGACATTCAGCAAAATAGGATAAAGACAAGACTAAGCCTGTGAGCCAAATGCCAGAATCCTTACTCACACTCCATTCCCTGCTTTTTGATGAAAAACCTGTGAGAACAGGCTGCGAGGGAAACAAAATCACTGTGAATATCAGTTCCCTCTTGAATTCTCTTGTCAGAGTGGGTTTTAAATCCCAGAAACTTCTGCCCTTAAATTGTGAAATGTGTATCTTAGGTGATCTGAAGGTGTCAAACAATCAAATATGAATGCTAGAGCATTTGATGACAGCTCCGTGGCAGCACGGTTCTACCGAATTTGTCTGATGGTGTTTGTTCACGGTGTAGGCATCAAGGGACTGCTGGGCCAGGCAAGTTCCTTGGGTGTGGGGATCATGTGGATGGGGTGACACAGGTTCTTTGGACAAGGACCAACATGGCGTGATCTGTACCCCAGTCTGCCGGAGCAGAAGTCCCAGTGTTCCAAAAACTCTTGAACTTTTAAATTTTTTTCTGTTGAGAGTCGTTTTTGCGAACCACATGGACTCTGGGAAGGAAGGAGTTACATAGCCAGGATGCCTTAGGTGATCTGGGGTGACAAGTTCCGCTTACCGGTAAAGCCTTTGGAATTTTTGTTGTGAAAGTTGTTGAAGCTACAGGACACTTGGAGGGAAAGGCTGTAAAGACAAAGGAGGGAAAACACTGCTAGGCCAATGTTTTCTGTGCAAGGGGGGAGCCCTGAATTTCTGAAGCTCTTCTGTAGCTGTCAGTGCAGCTTCTTAATGAAGGTCTAGGGTCTCTGCAGATATAAAAAGACACAACTCCTCCAAAAGCCCACCCAGCTTTGCCTGGCTACCTTGGTTGAAGATCAAGCCTTTAAACACCATGAGGCTTTGTAGAGTACTATGATTTGGGTCAGGTGTTCACGAGGTACAGTCACTGTAACTCAACACATTTCCAGGAAGTTGCTCCAACAGACATAGTCTGCACAGTTAGTTCTTGGATTTTACTCTAATTCACAGAATCAGAGCCAAAAATACAGCCCTAAAGGTGTATCATTGTGTCAGTTATATATGCTTAGACATCATTGGCCTTCACCACAAATCTGTCAGTGCACAATTGTAGCAATTAGTATCGTTTGCTTTCTCATGTTAATAATGAATTGAGACCTATCACCTCTCCTTCACCACACCTCCTTCCCATAAACCCTTGATTCTGCAGTCTTTGAGAAAGAAAAGCAAATTCAAATATTAGAGCAAAACTTCTTGTCACAAAAAATACGGAATAAAAAAAAAAAAAAGACATGAAATGCTCTGTATCATTTACGATGTAATCTCCTGGCAATAGAAAGCTGGCAATGTGCTACAGTCATGCTTTCAATTACATTACTAAGTAATCACACATTAAAGTCTAATGGCAAATGATTCTTTATTCCCAGGCTGCCCTGTCCAATTGTTTTCTAAATTGGTTTCAGGAATAAGGATGCAAGTATGACTGCAAAAATATTATTTATAGTTTGGAAGTCATCTTTTGTATCTTTTTTTTTTCCCTGTGTGCTTTTGGTAGACAGTTCAGAATGTAGTTTGTTATTTCAAGGGACATGTTATAGTTTGACAGTTAAGAAATGCTTAAACCTCATGATAAACTTGGTTGGATTGATAGATAGAGTTGTCATATTTTCACTGCCACCAAATATGTTGTCTGTCCTGTAGGAAATTATAGCTTCTCAGGAAAGACCTGGATTGGAATTTGGTATTTTTTGCCTTTCTCATGCTCTTCCATTGCTCCTTCTCAGTGCCTGCAGCCACTGATATACAGTGAAAAAGATGTACAGGCTCTGTGTCTTAACAATACTAGAGTCTTCAAATATGACAAAATGTAAGACTTATGGTGCTTTTCTTAATAATTAATACTAACAATAATAATAATGATAATAATAATTCCCTGAGGAATTGAGAACATCAAAGTAAAAATTAATTTTCAAAGCTTTAAGAAGGAAAAACCTCAAATTGTAGTGGATATTGATGCTAAATGTTTGAAGCTTGCCTTTCATATTGCACTTTGTAAAAGTATATTTATACAGCTGACATTTTCTTTTCTCAATATCATTGTGTTTAAACATTTTGGAAGTATTAATCTCACAATAGCTCTTAATGAACAGGTTTTTACATTCAAACATTTTCGCATAGAGCAGAAAAATATAACACTTCATAAAGTCTAACTGATTGAGCCACCACACATTAAGGTCATAGAAAGAATTCTGTGTCCCTGATGGTTACTTGAGTACTACTTGGTAACTTGCCACTTGGGTACAAAGAAGGAAGAAATGCAAAGCAGGCTTGTGTGAAGACTGTGTAGTATGAGATCACAAAGAGAAAAGAGGTTATAAAGAGATCTAGCTCCAAAGGTCTGTTCCAGACCCACTTGAAGCAGCCAAGACCATGGGCAGCAACTGTCTGTCCATTAGTATTCGATGCTCTGAGCATAGAACTTTGGTCTTGAAAAATTTAGATGTTTTGGATAGACCAAATAGGAGTCTGTTTCTCTTTTTACATCACTCCCAATTTTGGGAAACCTTTTCATCATCTATGGGACCATCAGAGAAACAAACCTTTATGCTGCTTTTAATATCAATGTGCATACATAGAGAAACAAAAATGCATTCAGGATTTGTATTGCACAGAAAGGTATTTAAAAGACACAACTGTTGTTGGGTTACAGTTTATGGAGCAAATATATAAAGGCAATGTGAGTGTCTCTTAGTTCCTGCTGCTCTTAACTATTTCTGCCTCCTGTTCTCCCTGTGCTGTGTGGTGCATTGTATGATGTGGAGATACTGTGAAACTGATTTTTTTTTTTTTTTAGTTTCATTCTTCCTGTGCTTTAACACCAAGTGTGTCATCTGATGGAAAAATGCTGCTACCAGAGACATAGACCCAGCAGGAGCCCAATGTGAGCACTGCCAAGCTGCCCCAGAGCCCAGTATGAGCCCTGCAAGGTTTGATGAATTCTAAATGTTAATTAAGTCAGATGGCTAGTTTTAGTTAAGACCATAAGTGGGTCTGATCCCTGTGAGATTTTGCTATAGTGAAAATGCAAGTACTAGAAATTACATTGCCGTAATGATTTTACACTGGGTCTGTACACTGAGCCCAGGATCTAAGCTTGGGCTGGCTTGCTGTGTGGGAGGTGCATTATGAAGGCAACATTAGACCACAATAAAGATGACGTTTAATAGAGAAGTAGAATTGAAACAAGTGTTGTGGTAGATGGATCTGATTGTTTGATTTGGCTGCCTCAGTCTTTGCTTTGAGCTGCAGCACCTTATGTAATTGTGGCTGCCAGGGCAGACAGGCTCTGAATTTTAGGACGGAAGCCACCACAACCAATCAAGTTGTGGAAGAAGAGTTTATCTTTGTGGTGTTTTTCTTAATGAAATACCTGACAATTAGATGAAGAAAATTTTCAGAAAGGACCTGGTGCTGCCCCTTAACTCTCAAATCAGGAAATAAAGTGGGTCATTTGAGAAAACTGTTGTGTTTGGGACCCACAGCAGGACAACCCTGACCTTACTGCCTGCAGCACTGTGAAAAGGAGATGTCTTGCCAAAATGTTGTGAGCTATGCAACGTGGACTTTGAATGAGACTCTTTCACCCAGTTCCTGAATTAAACTTGACAGACCTAAGTAGGGTTGTGACTCAGTGCAAGTAGATAGTCTGAAATAGTTCTGCATTATTTATTTGATTGGCTTGCTTTTGATGTAACATTTTATAGGTACAGTGGATTTTATGTGGTGAAGTGATCACTTTAAGGGTAATGCTATAAATACTAATGTAAACAAGTGTATGAAGAATTCCTTTAAGTGTTTCTCTGTCTCATAAGTGCTCTTTAGAGACTTTACTATTAACATGCTTTATATTGAACTATACTTAAGCAGGAAGTCTAGAGTATCTGCTTCTTGCATTTATTGGGTCACTTCTTGACCTGAAACAAGATCAGCTGAGGACAAACCCTAAGCATAAAAGAATAAGATTTATAAAAATGGTAATTGCTGCAAGTGTTCTGAAAATAAATATTTTTGTTGTGTGATTTTGACCGTATCTAACTCTTCTAGTGAAAGAAGAGGGACAAGAGAAGAAAATGAGGTTGGACGTGTTCCAAATACTCTAAGCATAATTTACTGATGCTTAGTTTGTGCTACAAATGTTCAGAAATTAATTAGAAAACTGTCCAAATTCCCTGAGAGTACACTGACATGTTGTCTTTCACCAAAGGTTGTTGCTAACAGTGAGAAATTGTTCTGGTAGAGACTATATTGAGAGTGTGCTAAGTACTTACTGGTATATCACTTTATTTAAAGGTCCCCAGGCTTTATAATAATCCTGAGGTTTTGTGCTTGGTAATGTACAAAGAAAACAGGGACAAGGGAATCAGTAAGGGCCCTTGAAATGTGGAAAATACAAAGAGGAAAATGTGTATGCAGGATGCCTTTATTCCCATTTTATGCTGTAGTATTGGAGACAGAGTAAGGTTTGCACTGACTTTTTAAGCATCTGCCTCCCATAAGCATCTAATTTATCTCTTGTAAAATATGTATGTCAGTATCTGAATGAACTAAGATTATGGAAGGTCAGGTCATCTAAAATCACATCATGTATCTATGACACAGGCAGCAACAAAACCCAGACCTGAATTCCAATCCTGTGGAATTTAGCAGCAGTGTCAACCTAACTTTAAATATGAATCCATTGCCATTTGTTGGAGCTCCTGTATCTCCCTGTCTCACCTACCTTGCAAATTCTGGAGAGTTCAACAAGTATTAACTTTCTTTTTTGTTAATATGAGTTTGGGGTTTTTTTATCCTTTTTATTTTCAGTTATTGTGGTATTCACAAGTTATTGTCTGTGATGGTGTGAGCAACGTTCCAGTCCAAAAGCAGTGTGATTAGGGTCAGACTGCACAGATGCATATGTTTTGCAACTCAGTTCAGGTTAATAATTTAATCTCATTGCTGTAGAAATACACTGACTCACAGAACTTTGAGTCAGTTTGAGCTACAGGGATGTTTTCATGGGTGTCCAAGAGGAACAAGCTTACAAGTTTTGTATTAAAATGCTTACCTACATTTTAGTTAACATTTGTTCTTCCAGACTAAGCAGGTCTTAATTCCTCTTTTGGTATTAAAAGTGTAAAGGTTTCACTTATGATTGCATTCAGAGACATTAAAACATTGACTTGGGCTTCATTATATATGGGGAATTTAATTTATTTTGCATTATTATGACTTCTAAAGAAATATTACACATGAAGATGTGTTTGAGATCTAATGATCTTCTTGTTATGGAATGTATTTTTTTTCCTTCTAAGAAGGAATTTTGAGAGGTGATTCATTATGGAACATTAATCCCAATATTTCCGGGTGGGACCTGCCTGGCCTCGTCTGACCCTTGCTGCTGGACCAAAGGCTGCAGCTGTGGTGTTTCACCCCAGAGATACCTTTGGGTGGTTGGATGCTGCAGCTGGGCACTCGGAACAAATCCAGGCAAAGTAGGAACTCAGTTTACCTCTGGTGGAAAAGGTTCAGGCGATGGTGAAGAGAAACAGGAGAGGATTCTGCCGTAGAGTTTTAATCCAGAGTTTTATTCCAGGATGACAGACCTCTGAATCTTGTAACAGCTCCCAACAGAATCCAGACTGCATGGTCCTGTCTCCTTTTAAGCCCGGGGACATGGGGAGGGGAAAGGAGTGGTTGGCACACCTGGGGGTTGGGATAGGTGAAACAGAAATGGCATCACACTGCAACAATTCATAGCAAAGAAATAAACTCATGATCTTGGAATAACAAAACTTAAGATGGACTTTGACCTCAATAGACTGGGGAATAATCTCTATATGCATCTTGTATTTTGGATTATGGGGTTCTTGTAATTACCATGTACTGTACTTGAAGTGAGAGATACTTTGTGTTCAGTAATTTTGGATTTCACTTCATAAAGATTAAAATCTATGACACTGAGAAATGGTAAAAGCCTCCAGGGATATTTCAGATATAAGAAAGTGCAGTGAGCCTGTCTATATAACTGATCGCACCTTGACCTAGAAGCTTATTCTGAAATCAATGCCACACAGCTACACACAACATCAGGGAAAGTCTTCAGATGAAAATATGGAGTTAAGCAGTGCTCAAAATTATAAATGCATGATGCTTTCTTCAGATGAAAAGCCAGTTATAGAATAATAAAATTTTTTGTTTCTTTTAATTTAAAGAACATGACCAAAGATAACTAGAAATTGATTCAGTTGAATTGTTTTCAAGGAATCAAATAACTTATTTCCATGGACTTGCAATTTAAGCCTGTGGATAGGGGAGCTTAGCTGGTGAACACACACTCCCATATAAAACATAAGCTGTTATCAAAAGGGGGTTTATGCCCTCAAAATTCCCATTAATAACTTCCTTTTAAAATTAATTTCAATATATCTTTTTGTTTTGTTTTCTTTTATTTTTTTTCCAGATTGCAAGTCGAAACATTAATAAATATATGTAAAGAATGAGAGAATTAAAAATAAAGGCTTCCAAGCTAAGTTTTCTTAAACTTTATACAGCTGCAGACTACAATAAATTTATTTGTATAATGTGCATATATATACATATATGCATAAACATTCTGGTGAAGAAGTAACAAAGGCTTGCATACTGGACATGCAAAGGATGCCAAACAATAGTAATACATGAAATGGTTCCTCAGAGCATCTGAAAGTTCTACCCTTTCAGAAATAGTAGTTAATTAGTCCTGAAAATGCACTTTATGATAAAGCTCATTTTAAAAAAGAGTATTAAGACATCAAAAATTTTTGTGACCATTTTAACTTATTCTTAAATTCAGAATTTGAATTTGTTTCTTATTCTCAAATGCATTCAAGGTAATGGCTAATTGTAAGCATGTGCTAAAGTTCCATGGGCATGACTACATAATTAATTTTTAAGGGCTCTTGCTGAATAGGTTTGCTTTTCTGATTCAGCTCTGACTGTGGAAGGTCATGATGCATTTCTATTCCACAATGAATATCAAAATCTCTTAAAAACAATTAGAAACAATTACTTTTCTTTTTAAAAAAATATTATTAATATGGATTAGCTCTTTAATTTTGATTGTCTGCTTATGTATTGCTGTAAATCTGAAGTATCTTGAGTGAGTTACAACATTAGATCATTCATAAAACTATACAAAAGAATTATGCTGACTTCATCCTATATACTCGATTTTTTACTTGACGTATGTGATCTACATTAATTGATTAATTACTGTATGTTTATAGCTAGGGATTGAAGTAGTTATCATGCTTTTGTAGTAATCAGTTCCTCTTCTTGCTGATTCTTTTACTCTAGACAATAAAAGAAATTCAAAGTAAAAGCCAATGACTGTATATCCTGTGCATTAAGGTTGCCATTTGGTGGTCTAATTAAAAAATTCTGCCAGTTACTCACATAATTTCAAACAAAGTTTGATGGAGACCACTAAAAAGGCATTGTCCTATAGCCTGAAGGCAGAGATCATGTTCAGAAACAATCCCTTTTGGCTGTGAGTGAGTACATTGTTCATTCTTTGGAAATCTGACAAAGATATTTGTTGCTGACATTTACATTTCTGTTGAGCTGTATGAAAATATTCAACATAATTGCACCCCACACGGGCAGACCTCTCGGTGTCCTGGAGTCCCAATATGTGCAACAGCTTTTCCTGCATCATTTCCTGCATCATGTGGAGGGAGGAAAAGAGTGCAGACATCTAGTCCCAGGGTGAGCACAGGTCTGTGCGATGGTGTGACAAGGGGGAGATCCTTCTCTTGGATGCACCCAGGTGATAGGACAGAGCTGTGCTGGTGCTGGGTGGGAATTTTGGGGGTCCAGGACTGCTGTTGAGAGCAAGCCTCTGCTATAAGGCGCAGGTAACCTTCCTGTTCTTGGCATGTCTCTCTTGCACTCTGGGCAGATGGAGAAGGTGACTGGCAGAGGATTCCTGATGCATCATATCTGGGGAGAGATGCAATGCTGTCCTACCAACAATGTGAGATACTCTCATTTGGGTTTTTCCTCCATATCCTCTACTGTGGGCTCTGCAGCCCTGGATCTTTAGTGTCTGCTTGAGCTATGACTGTGTCTTCCCCCAGTTCAGCCACAGTTGTGTCTGTGCCTGGCCAAGGGCCCCATTGATCTGAACTGAGACCCATGGACTGATTTCTTGGTTTGACCTCGGACCTCACTTGTCACCATGGACCTTTCCCAGAGACCACAGGGCTTTGTCTAGCCCTGGCTACTCCACAGGACTTGATCTGACTTCCCAGCTTGACCTCAGACCTGCCTCATCACCTCAAAATTGCCACGTGCTCTTTTTTTTAAACCTGGCCACCATCCCTGGCCCTTGCTTTACCTGAGGACAATGGCACATGCCAGCTGCCTGGTGAAACCCTATCTTGGCAACTGTGTTATCAGCCCCAGCTCCTGGCCCATTGTGCCTAAAGGTCAGAACCTTGCAGCTTCCTGACACAGTGATGGCTTCTGCTCATCATGGAATTTCCTTTGTGCGAATACAATTATCTGGAAAGGTGCTATGTAACACCAAACTGAAGTTTACTTGCTGCCTTACAATGTACTTTTGTTATGTTGTAGGATTTTAATCAAGAGAAGTAGGAAAAGACAAAGTACTGGGGTGTAAAATTCCAGCTATTCATTTGTGCTTATTGAAGTACAATTTTGCCTTTTATTGGAAGCAACATATGCAACTATTGCTCATTTCTATCACAGCAAGAACTTCTGCTGTTTTGTTTTTACACCTTGTCTCTAAATTGGCATGTGGAGTTGCATGAGTCCCTTCAGTGACCTTTAAGAAAGGGAAGGTGCCTAAGTGCAGTGCCCCGAGTTAGACAAGTCTGAGTTTGAGCACTTCGTGTCATCACCCATTGCACTTTTGAAACAGCTCATAAAGTGGATAGGCAGATTTCAAAAAATCTATTTTTTACTCATTTCAGTTCAGCCCATATGTTTTTTGTGCACAAAAATGCCCAACTGTATTTAAGAGTTGGCTGAAAACCTGGCATAAATGTGTTGGCTTACAGTGACGGCTGCTCTCATTTTGTACTTTGAGAGGATGTTTGCAACACAAGGAAATCAGGCTGCAGATGTCTGGGTTCCTGTGAGTGCTCATGACAGAGGAAACTAGATGTTTAAAGTGTTTCCAGTGGAATAAAAAGTTACTGCAAGATGAAGACACAAGGGAGTTTTTAACTGCTGGTTAAAAGCCTTGCCTAGAGTTGTTCACAGTTGTGAAATAGTGACAAATCCCTGGTAATGGCTTTTCATCTGTGCATCCTGTAAAATACTGTAATGCCACTTCACATAATTGAACTGGAAGGTTATCTAAAATTCAACTTCATGCTGTCCTTACAAGAGTATAGATTTAAATTTTATCTCCTCAGTGTTCAAATTGCATAGGGCATGTTTGGAAGTGCTCTCTAAAATAATGTATTATTATCTGTTCATATTGTAAAAATCATACTTTATCTGCAAAAATCATACTTATCTGCAAAAATCATTCTTTAAGGTATTTAGTCCATAGTGATATTCTGTGTCACTCCAAAAGAAATAACCATACTAAAGATAGTTACTTTTTCATTGGAAGTCTGCAGAAGTAGAACAATGTATTGGACATTGCATTTACTAGAGTTAATTAGTGTACAATGGTTATTTAATATGTTAATCAAGATTTAATCATGATAAAATAGACTAATCTTGCCATTATTCTGCCATTGTAAAAGTGTAATTGAAATATGTTGGAAAAAAATACAGTACATTCTTGTTAGTCTCTTAAAAACTCTGAGCTCAGAAGCACCGCACTGCTCCAACACACATTTCAAAATTAGTTGTATTTAATCAAAGTAGGTTTAATTCAGTTAGTATTTTACATCAAAACTGGGAGCCACCCACTTGACAGAAACAAGCTCAGCACATAATTCTGCAGACAAGTTTTCTCTTTTAGCTTGGTTTCCTAGGGAGGAGGCTGAGGCGGTCATTGTGTCTGTCTCTGCCTTTGTTTATTCTTCTTTCTGACCATCCTTATGATGTCCAAACTCTTGGAAATCTTCAGCCAGATTTGTCAGGAGAAGAGCAGTTCTGGAGGAATGAAGTGTCCATGAGCTTCAGAAATGTATGGAAGAAGTGGGAGTTGATACTAGCAGCTATGCTGACAAAAAGACTGCAAGTTGAGCTCACCTCTTGGACTCTTGGGTACCTGCACAAGAGAAAGGCCTTACAAATGCACTATGGAGTTCTTTGGGGTTTCATTAGATGATCCAGCAAGTACAAATTCATAGGAATCCAGACCCCGTAAGCTTCACTGAGTTACTTACAGAAAAAGTTGTCTAAACTTTGCAGCAGGGACGGTTGTTGGTGGGACTTTTATCTTGGTAGATACATTGATTATGCAGGCCAGCATATTTACCACAGCTTGCAATGATTTGTCTTCAGCTACCACTTGGGCTGGTTTCTAAGGGAAATCCAAGCAAGGATGCCTCACACTTGAGTTAAAGTACACTAAGGATGCACACTTCTGACCCAGACCATGGTGAAGAAAGGGAGAGGACCTGCAGTTTAGTCACAGATGCAGGGCAGCATATTTCACTAGGAAGGGAGAGGATGCTGTCTCACTTAGGCGTGAAGTAGCCCAATTGTACCAGCAGCCACAGTCTATAAGTAATAGTACCAATTATAAATTTGTGATTAAAATCTATTATTTTCATTTCCCTACAGCTTTTGGGGCAGTCTTCAGAGGTCATAGTTTTGGTCTATCATCTGTAACTGAAGGGTTATCAATATTTTAACAATCACTTAAAATAATTAAGTCTGATGCATTCATGACTTCAGGGTTAAGTCTCTAAGAAATCTGTTAAACAAGTACCTGAACTTGTGATACTCCAGATAACATTATCTGTGCTTACAAATTTTATAATATTATTGATTTCAGATTTTTCACTGGTTTAAATGAATAAATCAGACTGGTATAAATGAGTAAATCAGACCGCTTGCAAGTATTTAGAGGTCTGACTTAGTGCATAAGCCAAAGTCTTTTTGAATTCCAAGTGGACCCATGCTTTTATATAGCTATGAATCCTATTAATATCTGTGTATTGTGAATTTGGGTTCTAATTATGTCTGCAGAAATACTGTTCTTCCAAGATCATGATGAAACTTATATTTCCTAGCTGTGGGGTTGGTTTTTCTTTTTTTGGGGGGTTTTTATGTTTGTTTGTTTGTTTTTGGTTTTTTTGGTTTGGTGTTTTTTTTTTTTTTGTTTTTTGATACTGCTGAAACTCCTGATATCCACTGCAGCGTGGATAACAGGTTTTGGCCTTGAAAAGTAACTAACATGGAATGTCCCCTTTATACTAATAATTTTGAACCTGCTGCCTACAAATATTAATGGTTACTTCTGAGGAACCTCATTTCCTATCTATGCAAGAGTGAGCACGGCCCCTGTAATATTTTTGTGTTGTGTGACTTAAAAATGTTTGTTTTCTGATTTCTGCAGTGCAAAGAATTTGGTGAAATTTTCAGTGGGCAGCGTAGAAACTCAAATGGCCCAAACATGTAATCGAATCTTAAGCACAAACATTTTGTTCAGTCAACTGAAATATGAGGTTCTTTCAGATGATTGGGGAAATCAACAGGATATAGGGGTGTTCCATTAAATGTTGGCAATATAGTTGCCAACTGCAACTGGCAACTATGACAGTTGCCATTTCCTGTTCTATAATTTTTCTTCCACTGAAGTTGTTGGGAAAAAAAATCCCAACTAATTGGTAAACATAATTGATAAACTCATTGTTCCCCTTTATTTTTTGGGAGAAAGCTATTTTGGTTATCCAGGTTCAAAAATGACCCATATTCTTTTCCTCATTAAAATGCTCACTGATTATTTTCACTGAAATTTTAAGAATTCATAATTAAGAATGAATGTAGATCAATTGCTAAATAGTCCAAATTTTTTCCAATAGTCTAAATTTTCCAAAATGTTCTGGTCTTGGAAAGGACAGAATAGCTCTGGTAAATTTAAAATATTGCTAGCCTTTTCTTCATTTAAAACATATAGAATGGAAATTGAACTTTTACTTTCAAATACTTGTGACAGTTTTAGAGAAAAAAAAAAGATGCTTTGAACAGTTTGTGAAAATCTCATAGGGAAAAAAACGAATCCATGTTGTTTTACCATTGTTCAGCCACCTCAAGGATAATTTTTGATATCATGTAACCAAAATGGATTTGAGATTCAGAGCCAAGGGTTCATCTACCATTTATTAGGTATTATCATTTCTTACATTGTGATCTTCCAGAGATCTCTGTATTTATGTTCTATTTGTACACCAACTTGCTTTCAGATGGTGAAACTCCCAGAATATTGCTATTTTAAATACATGGAATTAGTTCTGTATGCTAGTTATTTCTATCGGTAGTTCAGAATCACAGATGTTAGCTCATGAAATTGAAGAGTAGCATGTTAAAAGCTAATAAGAAATATTGATTACCCCCATGGGATTTAACTAGCAGTAGTTATGGTGTGAATTTTTGAAGAGAGAGTTTGTTTTTGAGCAATTATGGTGGTGTTGAATAGTGGTGTTTTTTCAGTTGTGGGTTTTTTTTTTTTTTTTTTTTTTTTTTGTTTTTGTTTTTTTTTTGTTGCGTTGCAGGGATTTCAGTTCATGTGATTACAGTAAGAAGACATTTCATCAGGTCTGCTTGCTTGCCTCCAGAGTATGTAATGGCTGTGAGGGCAATAAATGTTACTGCAATAACTGTGAGCCCTTTAGTCCATGTGTGAGCAGTCAGATGAGCTGCTGTAGCCAAGGCTGCTGCTTTGATGTGACTGCACAGGACTTCCAAAACTTGAGAGAGCAGAGAGAACCTCTGTGGATAACTGCCTTACTACTCAGCAAGTAGGACAGGTAAAAAAGGCATTGGTGGGGGTTTTTTGTGTGTTTGTTTTGTTTTGGTTTGGTTTGTTTCTGTTTTTCTTTCTTTTTTGTTTTTAATTATAACTTATTGAACTGCTGGTCTAGGTGGACTGCTGTAGAGAGTCTAATAGAATTACAGGGATCTCCAGAATGAGTTGGAAGTAGAATTCCTCGACCTTTCTACCCTCAAAGTCCAGTTCTGGAGGTGCTGAATGCAGGATAGAGTGTAAAGAACCTGGAGTTGACGCAGAAAGGGCAATCTGTTTTGTGTATGGCCAGTTCTGGTGTCCATGTGACTAGAGATGATAGGCTGAGGTCAGTGAGCACTTTACTGATGGAAGTGTTTCACCTCAACTGGAATCAGTTGAAGAACCACTAGCATTGCTTTCTGACGTAGGAACAGCCACAAAAGTCATAATTAAAGCTGGTTGAAGAATGTTTAGAATGTTTTTCCTGCAATTTTTTTTTTCTGGGAAGATTTTTGTGGAGGGTTATTTTATCTAGTTTATCTTTCTTCTTTTATTTTTCTATTGTGCTGCTTTAACTATAAACATAAGGCACATTTTAGCCTGTAAATCATTATCTGATTTGTCCCTGTTGTCATCCTGTGAAATGTTAAGATACTTTGGCTGCATGACTAGTCACCTGAATTACATGGTATTGATGCTATTTTTGCATCTGACAGCTTAAATGTAATGAGTTGTATATTTTGTAAGCCTTGAAGGTCTACTGGTTCTGTCAGAATAATTAGATGTATGTTTTTTCACTGGTTTCTTTGTTAAGATTTTTTGGCCAGAAATGTAGTATTAGTCTATAGTATTTGTCCCAAAAGGAAGGTAGACTTTTCCTTACAAAAAGAATTTAACTCACTGTGGCATACCATTCTGTTTTTTCATCTGCCAGCTGGAGTAGTGGGCCTCAAATTTGTTTACTGTAAACACTTGCGTGGAGGAAACTTTCCTCACAAAAATGCTCACAAAAAGCAAGATCATTTAACACGTTTAAAATTAAATAGTTTTTACAAACCATGGCCGTTTCTTTCAGTAACAATTCAAGTGATCAGTGTAAATTATTGTTCTTCCATTCTGTGCACAAGTCTTGAATGTGACTGTGGCAAAGAGATGGTGAGAGATCTTCTGTTTTTTTGTTTTTGTTTGGGTTTTTAATTTTTTTTTGTTTTTGGTTTGGCTCATGGGTTGGCTCATTGCTATTCCAAGATCTAGAGCTAAAGTACACTTACTTCTGGACATCTGGCTTCTGAGAAGGCACCACTACTTCAGCACAGAGCTAGGATCCAGAAGGTTCTGCAGGAGTATCACTAAGTCTTGGCATGGGAAGGGCAGTGGAGGAGTTAGAGGAGTTAAAGTAACTCATGTGGAACTGGCAATTGCCCAAATGATCTAATTCCATTTAACTGGGAACTTGTGACACAGCCCTTAGTGATGAAGGGGATAAATGAAATGGATGGCCACCGTGCAACTGCAGATCAATAATTGTCTTTACAAAGCAAATACGGTCTCCAAGCATGCTTGACAACAACTGGAAATGACTCTTTGGCAGCCGTCTATTTGCTAAAGCCAGTGTGACCTGTGGGAGCTCCTTAGGGCTGGCTACAGGCGGGGCGCTAGACCGGCTCCACTGCACGCACTCAGCAAGTTGGGCTATCCTCACCGTTCAGAAAAAAAACAACTCCCGGCAGCTGAGCAGGGACAGCTGTCTCTTTTCGGGATACGACTACGAAACTTTCCACCTTTCAAGGGTAACTTCACTTTCCCTTTTTTAATTTTTTTTTGTTTGTTTTTTTGGCTGCCCGTGTGCCGGGCGGAGCGGGACATGCCCGGCCGGTGCCGGCAGGTGGCAGTGTGGGCGTGCGGATGGCGCCGCGCCGGAAACGAGCCCCAAAAAAATGGATTTTTGCCTCAGAAGCATTTATTAAGCGAGCCCTTCGCCGTGGGAGTGTCAGCCCTCCAGGTCTCCTGAAAGAAGCCAGCAAAACGCAGGTGCTGCTCGGCAAGTGCACGTTCTGAAGCAGGGCCGAAAACCTCTCGGAGGAGAGGGGGGAAAAGGAAAAAAGGAAAAAAAAAAAAAAGAACATATGTGTGCTATTCATTTATTCAGAGCCACGCACTCTGCCAATCATCCTTTACATCACTCGGTGCCTCGGGAAAAGCTGCTCAGAAACAATCTTTGTTACTCGAGAGAACCAGGCTTGTGCTTTTGCGCCACTTGGAGAAAGCATAAAACATTTTGTCCCTTATGGAACTCGGCACGCACAAATCGATTAGGAGGAGATCTGAAACCTCTGACCCTTGCAGATTCAGACCAATCACGGCTAAATCATCCCTTTACTTATTCTTTCTTGCACGCACAAATAAAGTAAACATAAAACAAAACCATGAGGAGGGAAAGAAGAAGGAAGGAAAGCAGTCTGAACTGACAGCCCAAGCTCTGGAGAAGGCTTTGTCTCAGCTCTGTGGTTGTGCTGCTTGGCTGTAAAGGTGCTGTGTGTGTGTTACAGACCTTGAACAAAGCTAGTGCAGGAAAAGCAGTTGTTGTTTTTTTTTAAATATTTCATTTGTAGCTAAGAAAAGCTGGTCTTTAGCAGAAATTCCACTGTCAGTGTTAACAAAAGTGATGCAAGATCTTCTTTCCTGAGGGGAGATCACAGAACCCCATGGAAGAGGCTGTCTCATGGAACACCTGAGTGTACCTGGATTTGCAGCAAGAGCCACACCTTGGCAGGACAGGAGGGTTCCAAGTGCCACTCTGGCAGAGTGAATCATGAACACCAGTCAATTCACTTTTCTTTTTCCTTTAGTGGGGCTAGGTGGAGGTTGTTAAAGGATGATGTAGCAACCCATACAAAGGAAGCAATTTAGAATGCCACTAAAAGGAGATGTACTGATCCCACAAAATCCAAGAGCGGTGCTGCATAGTTTTGATTATCATATATTGACATCTTATAGTTAGTTGACCTAAAAAATTTCATTACTTATAATTAGGGTGGGACATATTCTCATTCAATTACTCAAGTAACTAGGTTCATAGCTAGTCTTATGCTATACCTTTTGTGCTTCAGTGATCTTTTTTCTCCAGTTCAATACATCTTGAGCTGGGACAACTGCCTTTCAAGTTGGTTTGCCTAAAAGCCACATTAGCTCTTAACTCCAGGTTATCTAATATTGAGATAAATAAAACAGAAGTTTTAGTTGTGATGTAGGATTTTCTCTCTATAAGTTTCTGAAAGAGACAAGATCTGGCACCTTTGCTAACAGGCATCCATGCAGTACATTGCACTCCCTCTATTTCCTGTTAATTGCCATCTTCACTTTCCATGGGGAAAGTGTTTGTGGAGGTATAAACCAGTAGCATTATTTGTGCAAGTATAAAACCCTCAGTGACACTAGATCTTTTCTCTGGACCAGCCTGGGATCATATACCAAAAGCACTCACAGCACAGAACTGTTTCTTGGGCCTCTTAATGCTTTTATCAGCCCCTGCCCAGAGGAAGGAATTTGCCCCTTGGGGGAGGATTCTCTCTGCCACGCCTGTGTTGAGGATTTGGGGATTTTTTTTGTGAAGCCTGTCAGTGAAACTCACCTCTTAGTGAGCTCATGATGTGAGAGTGGGGTGGGATGGAAGATATCCTATTATACTTTGCAGACAAGCCCATAATAAACTCCTTCTCTCTTGTTTGTTGCTTGCTTTGTTTTGCTTTTTTTTTTCTTTGTTCTTTTGTTTGGGTTTTTTTAGTTTTATCTATTATAGATCTTCCCAGTTTATAGTTTTTGAAATGTCAGGTTTTCACGGAGTAGGTTTTGCAGGAATCAGAAGTTTAAAATGTCTTTTGCTGTATTCTGAGTCACATGCATGATCTGGGAGTATTTGAGAGTTATCTAGAAAGTCTAGTGCATTGTGGAAAAATAATCCTGGGCTTCAATCTTTGCATCATTCTCCATTTAAGGCTAGTGGGGATGGGGAGCTGTGCTAGAGGAAAACCAATTACTTTAAATACTGAATATCCCTAAAATCAATATTGTTCATTGCCTGTGTGTACTTGGAGAATTAGTCAGTTAATAAGTTTTGCATGTATGCTTCTGAGGGTCACTCTTTTTTTGTCTGGAGTATCTTACCTCTGCCCTTGACAGGAATAGACTGCACAGGAGGCTCTTAACCAGCAGACAGAATAGGGACTCAGATGTTTTTGTAAGGTTAGTTATACATCTGTTTTGGGTAAAATTGTTGCAGGAATGGAATTTGACCTATAGCATTGGACTCTTTGTGTGACTTGTTTGGGCTGCACTGATAATTTGGTCTTGTTTATGTTAATCTGTAAATTCTAATAAGAAAGCTTACCTGAATCATACAGTGTGCTTGCCTCTTTTTTCTGTCTGCTGGATGAAATCTGAAAATAAGAGGAAAAAACACCTGTATTTGATCATGGCCGTGAAGGAGACAAAAGCTCTTGGATTCTGGGTATGGAAAGCTTTTCTTATTCCTTTTAGTGATGGGCCAGTCTCCAAAAACCTGTGAAGTGTTCAGTTTGCATAAACAATCAAAGATCTGGATGTTTATCTGAGGCTTTTCTGTGGCTCTTTGGGGGTGGAAATGGCTTTGGGAGACTTAAGAAAATGAGCTCTTTGTGCTCTTTGCATTTACTGTGGTCAGGAGAACCACAAGAACAGGTTTTTTTCCAGTCATTTGGCATTTCAGCTTCCTGTTCTAGTTCCACCTCAAGGTGACTGATACTGAAGCAAACAAAAGGGTCTTAAAGCAACATTGTGAAGAGAGAAACTAGAAATAATTTAAAAATTAAATTTCTGTCTTGGCTTCCCTTAAATGAAAAAGTCCATCTCCCAGATTTTGTCTGTGAAGGGATTCCTTATGCGCACGGGGATTTTTTTTCCTATATTGGAGTTCCTGGGCAGTTGCTCTGGCTAGCCAGGGGACAGGCTAGGGGGAGGCTGAGGGTTGAGTCTTGAGTCTTTAAAAAATCCCAAGAAACTCAAACCCAAACGACAGTGGGAGGTCAGTTTCAAGCTGGACTGGCTGTGTGGCAAGATTATTGTTTTACCCCACTGGATTTGCAGACTCTTAGTTTTGTTTGCTCATTTTAAACTAAAATAAAAACTCTTTAAAAAAATCGCTTACAAATCCCCGTTTCCTGGTGGGTTGGATCACCTTAACTGCAGGGCATTGTAGGGGTATCCTTACACTGCCTGGCTTTTGGTTGGGTTACTCAAAAGCTGTGCTGCTGCTCTGAATCTCCAGGCTCCAGCTCTGAGCCAGTCTGGGGAGCTTGTCAGGCTGGCTGTGGAAAGCTGGATGATGTAAGTCAGCTTTTGCTCACAGGTGGAAAGCACCTTCCAGGTGCACAGGAAGGACTATTGGTGAGGCAATGCTGAAGGGCTGCAGAGATTACCTGAGCAGGGTGAGATCTGACAGGGCGGGTCAGAAGCCCTGAGCTGCAGAAAACTTTGGGGGAGCTCTCTCTAAACAACCCCTGTGGATACAAGGCTCTGTAAATTGCATCTCTTTAAAGGATTCTTAGGCATATATAGATATAAAGTAGGCTAGATATGTTTCCCACAAAGAGCAGCTTCTAGGCATTAGGAGATGGTCCATAAATTAGGTATACAGCAGTGAACACCAACCAGTCTACCACTGCAGGCCAGAGTGCAGCCAGCCTGTTTCAAATCAGTCTGTATTATCAGTGAAAATCTTTTTGGCACTTGTTCATTACCCTCTTTAAGCCAAAGGAGATTATCCACTGTTTCCTTTAATGTCATCTGTTTGGTTTATGAGGAATGACTCAAGAAAGTTTTTTTCTAATTGAAAACAAACAGTCTGCTTACACATGGATTTGTCTGTCTTGGGGAGCCTGCACACATCAGGTGTTACAAGAGTGGAAATGATTTTCAGAGTCAAGCAGAAGAAAGAGAAACAAAGAAAAAGAAGAAAGAAAATGTCTTCTAGGAAGCTACAGCTGTTGATAACTTTTCATCTCTAACCTGTTGTAAAGATCTGAATGAAAATTAGACCCATTATATGGTGTACTGAGGTAGGAAACCATTAGTTAATTAGCCCTGGGTTCCTCTCAAATTGGTAGAAAAAGATGTATTACCTCAGAGGACAGTTCAAAGCACCTTGGACAGGAACTGCTTTGTGGTCCTATGAAGTGAATGATTTCTCTCTGTTGACAACTGGTCTGACTGTGCTGCTGTGCATGGCTGTGCATGCTTCCTTCACATCTCCCTGTTTTATACAGTAAACAACAGTTGAATATTGTTTGTACTGAACTGACTCCTCTCTTCATCACAAATTTCATTTGTATGTAGAGTGTACTTCCAAAATGCAACTTGAGAGTTTTCTGCCTCTTACTGTTGTGTAAAAATTTCAGATAAAGGAATAACTGGTAAGAAGACACATAGCTTAGTGGTGAGCAGGGTAGGAACAGGTTTTGCAATAATGATAGCTACCAGCTGGGGTTCACACTGGCTCAGTTGGGCTGTTAAGATGCTTCTTCCACATCGTGTTTGTTTGCTCACATGAAGGGGGCTTGAATAGAACTGGTAAGGATTGTTGAGGTTTAGTTGATGCTCCATAAGATACAAAATGTACCTAATCCCTCTACAGTTAACAAAAGGAGACACCATGCTCTAGGAATCTCATGAAAAAAAAAATAAAATGGGTTATAGAATATTGTTATTGCAAAACCTTAGTCATTTTCAGAAGCACTGGCAACTGGTGTAATAAACACCCAAGGGACCTAGATAAGTGTTTATTGGGGTGCTTGTTTAAATAAGAGGTCTTTGAAAGCTGGGAATAAAGAGCACACATCTAGTTGGAAGTGAACATTTATAAATCTTCTTAAGGACATTACCTTATGTGGACCAATGTTTAAAGCATATTTTAAAAGTAAATTAATAGACAAATGAACAACATAAGTGTATACTTACATGCTGAATGCAGTATGATGGATTGAAAGAATCAAGGAAATATGAGGCAAGCTTTTATAAAGACTGGACAGGTCAGGGAGAGGACAGTTCCTGATGTTAGGTATAAGTGAGGTGGGTGGATAGTAATTTCTACAGTGTTGTTACTGTGTGTTTTCTGTCCATGTTTACAACGTATATCTCTATAAATAGATAAATAAATAAAGGCAAAACATAGCTCACATGCTCTTTTAAAATCTTCTGTCAGTGACGAGATCAAACTCACACAGCAGCATATCTGTCCTTCACTGCTAGGAGTGTCGCAGACCTCTTAATATAAAAAAGTCTTGGTCTTTGTATTGGACCTGTGGTATCATGACACCATAAGTTGTCTGCTTCACAACAGACAGGTTAGAGCTTTCTGCTTTTCATTGTTACATAGTTAATCAATAAGGGTACTACTTCTCGTGTGGTCTTAGAGGCAATTAAAAATATGAAAAATAAAATTAGTGAAATCCAAGTTGTTTTCATTCTGCAGCATTAGAGTTTTCATATGTTATTTTAAATGTAAAATACAATTCTAATGGTGATTTTAAAAAAGCGGTTTGCAAATGTTTCATAGAATAATGGGAAATAAGTCTAAAAATATCAAGAAGTAGAACCAAGTTTATCTGTATTGGTTTTGACAGATATTTGTCTAACATTCCAATGAAAACCTCCAACTGCAGATTCCACAATCACTCTAAGCAGTCTATTTCAAGGCTTAACTGTTTCTATTAGAAAGTTTTCACTGGTTTCTAAATCTCACCTGCTGAAAGATAAGTATCTTACTACTTACCCTGCCAAAGTGCACAAGCAGAATGGATTATTTCCCTCCTCTTTCTTTCTCCCTTAATGTATAAAATACTTTTCTTTTTGTTTAAATAAATTCTAGACATTTGATGTAGGTGTTTCTGTTGAACATGTTTGCTACAAAAGCTGCAGTGCCTTTGGTTTAGTCATGTTATCCTAAACATTATGTCTCCTGTATATTTCCTGTGGTGCTGCTTTTCCCACTCTCCACACAGACTATCCACAGTTCCTGCAGTGATTTTGCTCACGGTTCCTTTCTAAACTGCCGTAATACCGCATTCCCAAGGCATCAATAAATCTGATGTATTTTGACTATTTATCTTGCAGGCAATAAATATCTGTTTACAAAGTGCGTTTCGTGAATTCGCTCAAATTACATTTGGGCTGCTGCAATCTTGAGAAAAAAAGAAGAGGCGTTAAAGGTTTGATGTGGGAGAACATTGCATTTAACTTCAGGGGAGAGCTAAACTTGTGATTCTGTCATCAGAGGTGAAACAGCAGAGCCCTATTTCTTGCTAACGTTAAACCATTTATTCTTATTTACCTGTCATTTTTATTACAGGCATTCAGTCTGATGCTCGTGACAAAAAAGTTCAGACATGCTTCAAAATGAATTCGTTGCATACCGAGTGTAGAAAACTATACTTTATGGATGGTAGCTGGAGGTGACTTGTGGTTTACCACTGATTATAAATTATTTAAAGGGAAATATATATAATTGATTTTCAGAGCTGATAGCATCAATATTTATTGGAACATACTCTCATCTCTGTTTTTTTTTGTGGCTATAAGCATGTGGATTAACCCAGGCAGGTGGCACTTTGTACCTTGATGGGCCCAACAGCTCTTCGTTTACACTTGATCTGTCAATTATGCAAATATTTTTAGAAACAGTGTGAAGTTATAATTGGGAGTATACATTTTATAATATTGAGATGGCATGATGAAAAATAAATTCTTACTTTCTAATGACATATGATTTCCTCTAAGGAAAAAGGTAAGTAAATAAATATAAATAGGACTTAGTCAAGTGAATGACACACAAATATATAAGAAGCCAAATTTCTGAACCTATATGTAGTCTCAGCATAAATTCATCCCTCTCTTGCACTTATCTGTAGCAGACAACATTGGTATTCACAAGTATTCCTAAATCTAACCTGCTTTGATCCTTTTGTATCTACACCCTAAGATTCTTCTGGAAGATACCACAATTACCTTTTTTATTGTCTGCCCATCCTCAGCTAAGCAAGTGCAGCAGCTCGCTGTGGTGTACCTTGCCAAAGCTGTGAAAAGAAAAGTCAGTATTTGCAATGTGGGCCTGAGCTATGGCCCTTGTTCATACTCTGAAGGACCACTGCAGAATGTTCCATTTTCTGTTTTCCCCTGTTTTTTCTGTGGTCATGAGAAGAGATTTTTGTGTTTGTTTGTTTTGGTTTTGCAGAGTACAAATTGCATTACTGCCTAATGTTAGATGTCTACTTTCCCTTAGACTTCATGGCAATAAGTGAATAAAAGCAAGTAGTTTTACTGCATAGCAACAAAATGAGTGTCCAGTGGCCTTTCCAGTGTCCAGTGACGAAGCTCCCATGCAGCTCTGCCCACCAGGGCTAATGAGATGTTCAGCTACTGAGATCAAAATGGAAAAACGGGCTTAACCACTGTTCACAATGTCTCTGTTATCTCAGAATTAAGAGAAGAGTCGATATTTTCAGCCTGAAAAGTTTTTATATTTAGAAGATTAAGGGAATGATATGTGATCAAAGACTGGGTAGTGTTGAAGTTATAGAAATTTGTGTTTAATATATCAGACAACATGATATAATGAAGTCTGTACTTCAAGCAGAAACTAAAGCAGAACTCTGAGAAGGTGCTGAATAGTTTATGTAGGGTGGTGCATGGTCCAGCTTGTGAACTTCTCTCCTGAGGCTACCTGGGTTAGGCAAATGTTTCCTTCCCTGCTGGATATTTCAGTTCTATGCTGCTGCCTGCATGCTGGAGAGATAAGACTAAGTGGGTCTGGAGGATGAGTGACGCACCTCAGGTTACACAGCAGAAGAGTAGTGTTGAGAAGAGTACAACGCCAAACACATACTCGAGATACTACTTAACAAATAATATCGTTATGATTCCTTGTTTCTGCCAGAAAACACATAGGATATTTTATCTGCAGCTTGGTTGGTTTTTGTGTCTAGTTAATGTCCTAACAAAGCAGGAGAAACATTCAGTGTGTAGTGATCCTTTTGCTTACAGTGCTGATTTTAAGTACTTTAGGTTTTGGCACTCCAGTGTGACACACTTAGACATCATCTGGCCTTTATAATGTGATTATCGGGGTCACTGGAAGTGATTTTAATGAACCACTGAGTGTCACTAGCCACTGTGGAATGTTTTGAGAACATATGTGCTAGACAGGGATCTGGACAAATATTTTTGGAAGAAATTACCTGTAACCTCTAAATCCACTTAAGTGTTGAAATGGAATAAGCAACTGCTAAGTTGGTTGCTGCATTTCTGGAGCTGACCTTAGGAAGTTTAATATGTAACTACATTTAGGTTATAATAAATTAGTCTGTTCTGTGTTTTCCAAGTTCCAGCACAATAATGGGATCCCATCATTTCAGAAGTTCTAATGCAGCAGCAATAAAAAGTAGTCAATACCATAAGGGAATCTGCTAATTAAATAAAACATAGAACATCTGTGAATATCCAGATAGTGTTTTGGCCATATATATTTTCAAAAACAGACTATAACTGTTGAGGAAAATACGTGACAAAGAAAAAAAGGAAGGGAAGTAGTTTACAGAAAATGAGCATAATACTGAGAGCTGTTTGTATCTCTCCTGTGTGTTAGGTTCAAAACATATCTGATGAGATATGTTATTCCCTAGTCAGGTAACTCAGCAGTAACAGGCCACAGAACACCCTCTTGGGCATATTTCTGACAAATAAATGGACCCTTCTAAACCGGTGCTTCAAGTATTCAGAAATGAGATTTTGGCACTTTTTCCCCATCATCAGACCTTCCTGCTTTGTCAGGTCTACGTGCCTTCCCATGAGATGCAGATGTAACCAGGTATCACTTGTATCAGAGTGATACCGAGTATTATACCTTGCCCAGATTGACTGATATGTCACTGTCACAGAGAATGCTGTGATACATCATGCCAAGACAGGCATGTGCTACATGTGCTACATATCATGAAATCCATGAAAACCTGGCATTCAGTCAATATAGTGTCAATGTTGCCTTGCCTCCTGGTGTGATTTTTTTTTGTTTTTTTTTTTTTTTTTTGTTTGTTTTTTTTTTTAATTTTTTTTTTTTTTTTTATTTTTTTGAGCAAGAGGAAGAAGGGTGAAAGTAATACAAAATTTGAACAGTCTCCTGTTATTTGGGTGAAGGAGAAATAAGATACTGTCTGAGGGTCTCTGTAAGCTGCCTCTGTTTGGGGGCCTTTCACTGAGGGCATATTCAGGAAAAACTGCCTCATAAAACTCTTAGGCAAATCATAGCTATAAATCATAGGCAGCAAAACAATTTCCCCCAAGCCAATGGCAAATCGTTGCTATATCTTGAGTGTAAATTACTAACAATCAGCAACACACCTAGGAAATGGAGCAAGTCTACAGTATATTTACGATTTATCAGAGCTGAATATACTTTTGACAGAATTTAAGATCTCCAGAAAAACATAAAGAAATAGGTTTGTCCCTTAGGTTGTACTTACCTACCTTTCCTGGGGACCTTCCTGCTAGTGCAGGAGCTGCTCAGTGCTACCTTTTTTATTGCTCATTCCCAAGTCTGAGGCAGTTTGGTTAGTTTTTTTCTTTCATCAAGAGATATAATCTGTTAGACAAGATAATTAAATGTGTATGGGCTAAATTCTGTTCTTATTTACAGAGTCCGCAGTAAATCTGAACTCACTCCAATGACTGCAAGGGAGTCATTCCAGATTTATGTTATTATAAATGAGATCAGAATTTGACTTGTATAAATGAATATTAAAGAGGGAAAGGAACTGTTCATGTTCACACTCCTAGCCTCTGGCAAAGGCTAACTTAACTTCCTTAGCCTTCTTCATTGAGTGTGGAGAGGTTCAGTCACCACTACTCTTTAGGAAGGATTGAACCTGATTTTAGAGCTTCCAGAGAACCAATCATAATTATTAATTAATATTAGTATTTGTTATAAATGTGTTGCTGCCAAAAAAGTCTAAAGTAATTCTGACTTTATCTCTGGTACTGCATTCAACTTTGGTAAAACTAAGGATCACTTCTGTGCCTCAAACAATTTTTCTCCCTCTTAAATTATACTTTCCTGTTAATATTGCTGTGAGAGGCACACTGGCAACCAGGTGATGGAGGTACAATTTATTATGCAACAGGTCTGTAATTTTTTACAAATTAGACCAGGAGGCTGCTTAAGGTTTCATGCCACTCTCTTGCCTTGTTGTTTCCAAAAAAGTCCTGACTTAATTCTTAAACATGAGGCTTTCACTGGGATTGGGCAATTTTTGGATATACAACATGGCAGAATGCTGAATTATTTAATACTTAATGTTATGTCTTCCCCATTTTTTTTTCTTTACTGTAGTGGAGAGCAAGAAAATGAGTTTAACATGCATTTTTGGTAAACATTTTTCTGAAAAGTAATTTTTTTTTTTAATACTGTGGTAAATCAGTCTCCACTCAACTATAACCAGCAAATGATTCATTTTGAGAACTGGGGATTGTGGTTGAAGACTTTTTTTCCTCCATTCTGTGATTGCAGGTACATAAATCACACTCATTTTCTCTCCCGCACATCCCCTTCCAGGAAACAAAACCCAGCTATTAGAAAGCAGGGAAGCCAGATTCATCTCAGTTAGCTCTAAGTTTCGGAGAAAGATGGGTGTTTTTATAGAACTCAGATATAAGTGGCTTCATTATTCTTGAAGAACTTTTTTTCTCACCTGAAAAAGAAGGGATACAGTAGATACAGTCAGTGCCTTATTTCTTAGTTGTTATGTGCAGTTACTCCAAAGTCAAATATTCCACCCCTTTCCAATTTGCAAATATAAAATAAGAAAGTAGGTAATACTGGATATTTTTGTTTTGGTGTTTCCCATTATTTTTCTCAGAAGACTGCAGTCTTATTTTGTGATAGTATGTGAAGATATAAATTAGGCGCCTTCCAAGTAAAATCATATTCTATACAGTGAATCAGTAGCTGATTTGTTCAAAGGAAAAAAGTCCTGAGATGCAACACGAGGATAAAGGAGGTTCAGGTGTCTGATCCTGGCATTGTTTCAGGTAGGGAGAGGTGAGAACTTACCTTTCTAAGAGGTACTTCCTCCCTTGAGTTTTCCTCTATGACTTCCTTACTTTGCGACTTAATGTACCCATGATCCTTTTCTAGCACCTGCCCACCTCCCAGTTTTCTTCTTCAGCTGTAGATTTCCACAGTTTTGCTGTAGCAATAGACTTTTACCACTTAAGTGTGAGTAGCCTAAAAATTAAACGATTTATCTGAACATTTACAAACTCCATTTGATCTTGAATAAAATGGACTTGTGTCAGTAGAAAGCCAAATTAGGGTGGTTTTTTTTTTGTTTGTTTGTTTTTTTTTTTTTTTTATGAAGAACAAGCATGGTTTCTGTCTTGGTTTTTCTCTCTTCAAATAGTTTGATTAGTGCATTTTTAATATGGAAGTTTCTGAGAATGGCACAAACCAAACCATGAATAAAACCTGTAGGCTGACAGAATAACTTTCAAAATTAAATGTATTAATTTGTGGAGGAACATGTCCCTATCACATTGGAAGTGTCCTTGCTCACAGCCAAAAATATGTTCTGACATATTTTTCCGGTAAGAGTAAGAAAGTAATCCCCTTTTTAAATCAAACCAAGACTGGCACTTTGTTGAAAGCTGTTAAGTGATTTAAAATATAAATTCCCCTATCCAAAAAAATACCTTATCAGGGTTCAAATTCCAATGTTTATTCTACGTGTCATTATCCATTAATGTATTCCCTTCTAGAAGCAGAACAGTGAACCCCTGATGTCACATAAGGCAGGAATGTAGCCAGTAGTCATCTCAGAGCTTTAATGTGCTGTGTGAACACTGGAGAAGGTTTAGTGTCTTTTTTAACATCACCTAATCATTTTTTAGCCAAGTAATAGACAAGGTGTGGTTTATCTTATATATTTTATATGAGCAAATAAATCTAGAAATTGGCAGGCGGGAAAATAATCTGTCAGGTCCAATGTACTTCTAAAATATACCATTTAATTCTTATCTTTACTTGATTCCTCACTCTCATTGGTAGCAATGTGATTTTTGGGTAACCAATGCTAGAGCATCATTTTCAGTTTATCAGTGCACACAAGAGATGATACTAGATATATTCAATTCTGAAGCTGTTGAATTGAGTCAGTCTGGTGCTATAGTCAGGTACCTCTGTGTTTGTTCTTTATTAATCTCGTTTTCAGTTTGATACAGAGCTTTTTTGGTGTTTCACACATGTGTTGTCAGAGTAGCAGGTATTTCTTTTAAAGCTCCATTTATGTAAAGTGCAACTAATGTAGTTTTCTTCAGATAAAAACTTGGAGTCCTGAAAGTGTGATTCTCTGTCATCTCAGACCATGAAATCAGTGCATCTTTGTGTGTTAGTCTTTTAAGATTTTAAGTCTTGGATATTTCCCATGCTTTAGGTTGATTGAAATTCTATTTACATAAATGTGGAACACCAGCAAATCTAAGTAGTGATGTACTAAACATTTGCATGGCAGATTATATTTGGTGACACCAGATCATTTTCAGAAAAATAAATACTAAAATCATCTATAGCTCCTCAGAAGTCCAGATATTTGCAAAACCCATTACACAGTGCTCAGTGATACTGTACTTGTTTCTTCATAGCAAGAACATTTGGTGCAATAGCATTTAATTTGTTCCCTTTCCTCTCCTCCTCTCCAAAACAAGGCTGCTCTCCTTGAGGATGGCAGGCCCTTGAGAGGTGATGAAAGTTGCCTGTTGTGACTGCAGCTCAGGAGGCCCTCAACAAAACAGCAGTTTGGAAGTTACCTTCACAATGCAAACTGTTCATTCGTGAAAAGTCAGGCACAGGTTACAAAATCAAATCGCTCTATAGTCTTCCAGAAATTCCTCAGTATCTAAATCCTGAATATCTGTTGCTGAGATGAGAGTTGAACAACTTTTTTCAGATGCAAAAGCAGGGGCAACAAATGCCTCTCTCAAAGGCAAGGTTATTTGAGGAGGTTGTTGGGAAGGATGCACTCTGACCTCTAACAAACATTTTCCCATCAGAAGTTCTAATGTGTTCCCTGGGATGTTCAGAGCAGACAGAAGGAATATTATGCTGAATCAAATGGTTCACGTTATCCATCTACTCTAATATATTTACTCCAAGGCTATGCAGATAGCAAGGCCATTTCTATGGACCTTACAGGAATTTTTCTGATTTCTTTTTTATCAGGTGCCCATAACCAAGGATAAAATGTGATGATTCCAAAAGACAGTTTGAATTTGCAGCTTTTGGAAAGGAATCAAGTACTAGGAAACCTCCCTAATTTATCCCTGCTCACTCCCATTTTAAAAAATTGGTTGTTTTTCCTTGGCTTTTTTTGGTTGCTTGGGTTGTTTTGCTGATGGCTTATGGCTTATTGTTGGTTTTAGTTTTTGGTGGTTTGTTGCTTTTTTTTGGTGGTGGTGGTGGTTCTTGTTTTTGTTGTTGTTTTGGGTTTTTTTGGTGAGTGTTATTTGGAGTTGCCAGTGGGGTTAATTCCTTAGCTGTTCTGTCAAATGCTAGCTTCTAGTACAGATATTTGTATATATATGAACAACTGTTTTTTAATAACCTGCCAAGAAGCTATAATCTTCCATTGCAATCCCTCGGGATTTAATTAGAATGGTTTTCCACAGTCTGACATGTTTATGGGGCATAGGTAAAGAGACAGTTCATAAAGCTGTCAATTTTCTGAGAAATTAAAGAAAAATTGGGCTGCTTAGTGCCTTGGCAATTCCATGCTGCTGATACTAGCATTGCAAACAATGAAATCAAAGGCAATGTAACAAGATACTGATGCATTAGAGATGGGGAGGGTTTAAAATTATATACAAAGGCATTTGTCAATTTGAATTTGAATGCATAAGAGGAGAAATATGGAAAACAAAATATGAACTCCAGTAGCTGCACAGGTTTAAACAGTGCAAAGTTGAACAATGGCATCTTCATTGCTTTAACAGTAGCTGTAACTTTCCTGGGGCAAGAAATGAAAACTGTGAATGGAAGTAAGTCTGGACTGTGAAAACCCTTCCTACAGATTTCTGTGTTCTTTGCTGACTGGAGTCTCAGGATGCTTGTTCATATAACAAAAGGGTCTGAGCAGTTCTTAGGGGTACAGTTCACAGTATGTTCTCATAGCTGATGTAATCCAGGTCTCTTTGAGATTCTGTTATGCACTGGCCATTGAAAACAACCTAACTGCCAAATTCTGTCCTTTTTAGAAACTTTTCAATCAAACTATTAGGATGTATCTGCATCCAGCCACCCTCTTTAATGTAAAATAGCAACTATTCCCCCTTCTTCATGGTTCTCGTGTGAGATTGTTTGTTAAAAAGGAATTACAGGTGCCATCTCTGCCTATCCTGTGAGTTCCCTGTAACTTCACTATAGAGTTAAATTGGTATTAAGAGCAGTGAGCAATCAGAGTTTGGAATGCAGGGTGAGGTGTTGTTGAGGAAGCTCTGTAGTTGAGTTGGCATTTAAACAGAATTTAATTAGGATAGTTCATATCTGTGTTTAGTATCAAGCATGAACTTCTATAAGACACTTTAATATGACTGAATATAAGGTCAGATACCTGTTTCATCTTTGCTGTTCGATTGGAATAGCTTTGGCTAAGTTCTGGGAATTACATTTTAGGAATAAATATGGACAGGCTGTGGAGTGTTCAAAAGAAGTGCACAAAATAAAAGGATCATGGTGTAGAACTCACCAAGTAAAACCTTTTTAAAATGGTATTTCTCTTGCTTTCCATAAAAAGAACTTTGCAGTGACACAAAGCAGTTTTCTGATGTATCAAGGACGTATCTACAGGTCCAGCAAAGTCATGACAGGAAACAGTTTGTTCATTTATCAACAAAAATGACTCACATTAGGAAGGACTTCTAGCTGTAACTAAGCTAATCCCTGGAATGACAGGTTATGCAGTCTTTGCCAGTGGAGACTTTCAAGGAGGTTGGACAAATTCTTGTTTGTATCTTCTACCTGCTGTAGTGCAAAAAAGAGAACTGTTCCAGTTCTGGTGTTTTGCATTGCACTTTCTGCGGTTTGGTGCATGGGCAATGTCCCAAACCAATAAATTGTCACATCTTCAGTAAATCAAGAATCACTGCATAGCAGTTACTGTGCTCTGCTACCACAGATGAAGCACTTGAAAACCCAGGTGTTGCAAAAGAGGTGTTTAAGGGCCAGTAAGGGAATGAAATTCATTTGTTTTCTCCAGATCTTGGACTTTGTTTGAAAATGCTCAGGTATAAAGAGTGCAAAGCTCAATAGTAGTTCTCTTCAGGTCGTATGGACTAGGCTCCATATTTCTCCTCAAAGTAAGCAGAAGAGAGTGACATTTCAGACTCATGGTGCCTTGGCCTACTGTTACCTTGTGTCCTCTCTCTTTATCTCTGTGCACATTTTCATCTATTACACCACGGCAAGACAGGTGAGTGTCTTTCATGTCTGGAGTTTGTTCATACAATGCAATGCAGTGTGTAATGCAACGAGACCCTGCACTGCATTCTCCGGGCACCATTTCAGTAGCAACCACCATCGAGGATGTCAGTATTTACTGTGGATTCATGTTTAATTTTACTATGCTATTTCTCAAGCCATGTTGTTTCCTTTTAATTTTGTCCTACTCTGTGTCTCTATGGTTTTGCTCTCATTTACTTCTCTTCATTAATATTCCTATTACTTTTAAAAATTTATTTTCCTTCCTGCCCATGTTTCTTCTCTGTCCAGCTTTTTAAGTTATAGTCATTACTCCTATAAAATATATTGTAGGAGCCAGCAGACACAGAGTTTGTGTGATGTGCCTCTTATAACCATAAAACACCTTAGGGAGAATACTTTCTCAGCCCAAAACATCATATTTTTCCTTCTTCCAAGATTATTTAACTTCCTGTCTTTTTCTCATTTCTTTTTAGATTCCTACCATACTTACTAGGCTGGTGGTTTTTTTTCAAGCAACTATAAAATAAAAGTCACTAAGCCATTGGATCTAGGGTCTTTTTTATAGATATTTCTACAGGTACATGATAAAAAAGGGAAAATAAAAGTTTATGAGCAGAGACACTGAAAAAGAAAGGAATGGAAGTCAAGGAGAGTCTGTGCTATAGGTCAGCAAAGAACACAGAGATTGAGTGCAGATCAAAGAAAGTTAAAAATTATTTGACAGCATTTGATTTAGAACAGCCATGCTGAGAAGTCTCCTGTAATAATTTATCCTACCTTTCAGTTGTAGATTGCTGAGCTGTCTTGAAAGAATTCAGAGACTGTGGAATGCAGCCACTCTTTTCATTTATGATTTGAGAAGATGGGAAGCAATGTAATGTGTCAATGTGAGATCAAGATGTCACCTTCCATCAGGGTGGCTCTCAATGATTTTCTGTAAAAGGCTGTGAACTGAATATTCATGAAAAAGAAGGAGTTTATCCTATGATTTATGAGGCTGGTTGAAGAAAGCTTAGAATAAAACATCAGCACGTAGAATTTTACCTCCTCCTGAGTTTATTTCATTTTGTAGAAACTCTCTCACATTATGAGTGCTTTTGCTGTGGTGGAGAGGTACAATAAAAATGGAGTGCAACAGGCTGTACTTAAGGTTAGTGTGATTCAGGACCTGGTGTGTTCTATGCCTTAGAGACTTGCTTCTCATCTCAAGTGTATGTTAGAACTCTGACATTCCATTGAGTACAACCCTGTTCCTCCTGGATTGGGCCCCATAATTCATTGCAGAGGCAAAGAATATAAATCATAAATGAATGCATAGAGGAAGACAAGCTAAAATGGCACTCATCAAGATTGAACTCTGCTGTCTCAACTACAAAAATGTTTTAGGAAAATTTTACTGGGATCCTAAAAAATTCTAATGGGAACTTCTGCTTTTAGTTCTGGAGGGCTGCCTTGACATCTGTAGCATCTGCTGCAGTGCAATGACCCTACTCCTGCTGAATTCATGTGTCAGACCATATCCTCTAAACTCATGAGGCTGGTTTAAAACTGAGAAAAGTTCATTCAGTGTTCTGAGATTTGGGGCTTTCAGCCCAAATTACACCCAATGGTACATGTTTATGAGGCAAAGCAATATCAAGGTGTGTCATCAAAAAGAGTAAAGCAGAGTACCCAAACATGCTGGAGCTGTTCCTACTCTCACCACACTTGGTGGTGGCCACCAGCCAAACAACAATAACTACACAGAGAGTGAACTTGGGGAGTGTATTTTTCTGCCAGTAAACGCCTAATAATAATAATAATAATAATAATAATAATAATAATAAATGCTCTGAATTGTTCTATGACAATTCCCCTTTGGTTTAGACAGCAGTCAAATTAGGGTTTCTGTTTTCACTGATGGACCTGATTGGCAGTAGAACATAATTCAAATATAGAGGGTTTCTGCTGCTTATCACAGGAAATCATATAAAATATGCCATGACAGAACTTTAGCATTTTCTTCTATTTCTATAATGTTCCTTTATAAGGAAAATTACCTCTAGGAATTTAATTCATGAGCACAAATTAGATGCCAATAATATATTTTAAGGGATGTAATTTAGTTTTTAGCTAGAACTCACAGAAGCTTCATCTAGAAAAAAAAAACATGCATTTAAAACAAATAAGTAAACAAACACAATGATGCTAACTACTCATGCCTGACCAATACATTTCTTCTGGGAGAAGGAAGTCTGAGTTAGAAGTTTCCAGAAAAGGTTGATTAATGTCAGCTTCTGGTCTTACATTTTTTTCAGTGTGGATAGTGTTTAGCACAACTTCAAGCAGATAAATGAAGGTATGAAAGCAACTTTTGGGTACACACAGTTTGCTGGCACTTCTAGTATATTGTAAAAGGAAAATAAATTATAGTAAGAACCATGGCATGATGTGTTTTCTGTAATTGTGCTGCTATTTCATGACTAGATGACCACTATCTGTATAAGAGACTCCTTGAACAGTGAGCTCAAATATACAGGTCTGCATCATCCACATCTATTTTTATTCAGCTGTATCCGATCCTCAGTCTCTGGTTTGTCTTTAAGCTTTCATATGACTTCATTAGCAAGTTTCTAATACTTATTCCATTCCATTTTAAGACTATATGTAATTTATTATTACCACATACCACTTCTAATTCTGTCTTGCTTTTTATTAGAGTTTTTTGTCTATTTACTGCCTACAACATCCTGTGTCTTACTTTTGGGTCTTTTTCCCTTGAAAGTGCCTGTCTGCATGGTTTCAATGAGCTCCCACTTTAAAGCTTTACTAAATTTTGTGAAATTTAAGCAATAAATATGTCAGAGCTGCTCACTCTTTTACTATGTGTATGATCCACTCTCACTTACTCTAACTGGATGCCTACTGCACTGGTGAGTTTAATTTCTTACTGCAACAAGAAATCTGGAATGATTGGGCAGCCTATGACCAGTCATGGTGGTTTTCACTAAGGCCAGCTGATAAATAACTTTATTTAAAGAACTTTCTCATGGCAACCAGCAATAAGGGTCTAAACTATATGGTTTTAATCATTCTTTGGAGGGAGTGGTAATCTTTAATGATGTCAGACCATGAAAACTGAGATTCCTGTCAGGAAAATGAAGAAACTAAAGCTTATTTTTTAATCTAGGAGGTCCAAATTTCAGTGGGACTGAACAAAATATGTTAGTTTAAGCAGAAATACAAGATTTTCAATAGGCTTGTATAAGCCTGTCTGAGCTATCCCCAATTTTGTTTCTTTGAATTAAGACTACTTTGATTAAAATGTTCATATTAAATTCAGCACCTCACTGAATTTTTTCTAGCTTTGTGGAAAAGTCTTTTAAGGCTTTTAATATAGGATGTTTCCACTATTTCTATTTGAAATCAGAGTACTTGTAAAATGTGTATATTATTAGAGTAAATGCTGTAACACTGCAGCACTAGATCAAAGGATTCACCAGTTACAATGTAAATTTTACCATCTTCACTTTAAATGTGACTTCAAATGCAATATCCATCACTGATGCTTGTGGCTTTGTGTTTTCTAAATTGCTGTCTTGAAAGATCTACTTAACATCTAATTACCAACAGTTTGCATTAAGGTTTGTAACAAGGAAACAAGGCCTGTTAATGTGGGGTTCACTTCAGTTCACTGTCTTCTGTAGACCTGATGTAAGCTGATATTCCTTTGACACCTTTAGTTGTACAGTGAAGAATGTGGATGCTTCTTTCTTTTATTCAGAGATACATTCAAGCAGCACTTCAGGGAAGTTGTTTAAGTTCCTTATGGATATATGTAAATTGTGATTATTTTGGTATGGGTTCAGTCTATGCAGTAAAGACAGAGTTCTGTGTCTCAGTCCAATTTTTCAAATACTGCATTTTGAAGTGTGACTTATGATCCCTGGTTTATGTATTTTTTCCCCCACAGATTCTGTGTCTATAGCACAGGCAGCTAGTGAAGTGGGAATTCCAGTTTCCCAGATAACCAAAAATCTTAGAATCATAGAATTACAAAATGTTTTGGATTGGAAAGGACCTTAAAGATCATCTAGTTATGATCCTCCCTGCCATGACCTTTTACTAGACCAGGGAGGAGCTCAGAGCCCTGTTCTCCTGCTTTGATGGGTCCTGAAATATTAGGATATGACTGTATTTGTATTTATATTTGTATTTAGACACCTGTCTCTAAATTCAGAAAGAAGTTATCCTCTTGAATGATGCAGATAATTAACTCCCTATAATCTGTATTACTTGTCCTTCTGGAATTGCTAGAACTGCAAGTGGATATCTGTGTTTTTTGCATTATCTGAGTTGAGCTCTACTCTGCGTTTTAGAGAGTATTTTCCTAATGGAAGGATTTTAAGTTACTGATTATTTGCTCATTATTTTTGGTTGCATTTTTGCAAGCCATGGTTGCCTTGACTTTACCAATTGGTGTTTCTGTGATTTTGCCTCCCCCAAAAATCTGATTGTGATCTAACTGAAGTGATCTGCAAGTGTGTTTTCTTATGTCAGACAATATGTGCAAAGTCCAGTAGGCATGAAATTCAGAGATCCGCTGTGGTCACTGTCACTGTGGTGTGCTGTCTTGCACAGAATGTTGGCCTGTTGGGCTGTTCCCATAAATCCCAATAAGAAGGAGAAATTGAAGGAGAAGTCGTAACCCCAGTGGCAATTACCTATGTACTCTGAGTGGGCCGTAGGAAGCCAGCCCTGGTTGTCACCCTCCCCTTCCTTTGACACCTTTTTCAACTGGGGACTTGACACTGTGACTTCACGCAGCATTGATGCTCACCTTTGCTGTGCACCTTCCAATTCCATCACCGTTTAAATAATTTTTGTCACAAAATCTTTCTAATGATGTCATTGCTTCCAGCAAGATACAAATTACCTTACCATTGTTTTGACTCACACTGTCATTGTGGAACCAGTGGAATCTCAGGTTCTAGCCCTGTGTGTGCTTCTAAAGTTGTCTTTTGGTAGTTTTGGACCAATACATCTGTCAGTCTCAGATGCAAAATACAGGCATTTTCCCTGTGATTTTTTCCTCAGGGTTACCTGCACAATACATAGTTCACACATTCAGCACTTTTAGGGAAAAGCTGGTACTAAGAAAGGCCAGAAGTGGGAGAATTTCTGTTTTCCTAAAAACTGGATCATATTTCCTGTGCAGAAGATTGCTTAGTGAAAGCAGCCACCCAAGGCTCAGAAACTGAGATAATTTGGTGATTTTTAAATGTCCTGTCCAGCTGCATGCAGCAGGAAGGCACCATTTTACCTGCTGCACATACCTGTAGCTACCAGGGGCTCAAAGGAGAGAGGGCAATTTTATGCTCAGCACTTGGCTGCGGCTTAAATTCTGGTGGCATGTCAACAGCCACAGCAGGCCATGGGACTCTCAGATGAGGAAAGGATTTTAAGATCTACAGCTGAAAGTTAGGTGTATTTGTGAAGGGGAATGCAATCAAAGGGTACATTTTTTTCAGTGCATCAGAGGAAGGGGCTCTAAACACCCTCTCCCGAGGAATTCAGCTGCATATCAGTGAAGGTAAAGTGGATATAAGAAAAATGCCATGTGTATGGAGAGCATTAGGAAAGGTCATATATTTCGAGAAAGAATATTGTTTACAAGGAGTGTTAATAGGTTTCAAGGGAAATGTTAATTTTTTTTCCTGGCTGAAATAGCTACTGTAAGTTTTTAATGGTTAATCATTCATTCTTGAATTTTTATATTAAGCATTTCATATTACTTTATTGACTTAACTTTTATGCTCTTCTTCATTTTGACAGTAAAGAATGACCAGGCAATACTCTTTGAAAATTGGAGACCATTTGCAGCTGCTCTCTGCTGAGGAAAGTGAATAATAGGGTGCCCTCAAGGAATTTCAAAGGTATCACTCAACAGAAACTTTTGTGTCTGAAGAAAACTAGATCATTTTATCATGGTAGGCATACTGATATGTTTGCTTTAATAAAATGCCATATTTCTGCCTTTAATCTCTTGTCAACCAGCTATTAAAACCCCAAAGTGTATGCGTGCAGCACATGTAAACACTTGTAGTTTCGAGTTTGTCACACAACATGCAAACAAAGCCTGTAATTTTTGTTTAGTGAGCAATCTGTAATAAACTTACTGAGTAATGGCAATAAGGCTCTTTTTCTCACCCCTTTCTCAAGCCAACAAATCAATTTGGTTTAATTCAATAATCCACGCAATTTTTAAAAAGCATTATCTAAATCCTGCGGAGTCCTCCGAAGTGGCCGGATGATGAAATAATGACAGCTGTTTTCCATGTAAATAGTGAGGAGCACCTGAAATAATAGCAGTGTTGGAAGATGATTACTTATGAGAACTGACATTATGTGCCTCGAGCCTCCGGAATTTTGCACCTGCACTGAACAGTTCCCCTTGTCTTTCAGCATGGCAATTCTGTGCTGTTAACTCACTCATCATTTCTTGCCTGTTAAGGCAAAGCTTGAATTGGTGCCCACAGTAATAGAAGCTTGCTTTGGGAGCAAAGGCGTTGTTTGTGACCCAGGTCTTGTGGTCCTTGCATCATGTTAATTCAGAAATTCCTCAGCATTTTTGTGGATAAGGATACCTTAGCAAGTTTGGGAATCATTTCAAATCATAGTAGAAGACTAAAAGATAGTATTTTCTGAACAATAACCAATAAATATCTTGATAACAGTTATACTGTTTGTGAAATAGATTAAAAAAATAATTACATTAACAGATATCCATATCCTTTCTGTCAATCCTTGTGTACTCAAGTATTTCAGAAGGTGGTATACATGAAAGAAGCCTGTTTATTGATAAAACACTGACTCAAAAATGCAATTATAAGGATTGATAAAAAACGATGCGTTTCAGATTGTCAGCAGTCATGTATCACATCAGTGAACCACAAGTATTGGGAAGTGTTGGTGGTTGAGAGGGAAGAACAGAGCCTCACACGCTGTGGCTGCACGTGCTTGTGTCTGAGGGACAGACCCCAGCACCTGTATGGGAACAAATTGGGAGTGAAGATTGCATTTCCCTGAGCTCACTGGAAAGGGAGCTATAGTTTCTCTAAGCCAGTAGCAACACTGTCAACTGCCTGTTTGTACCCATCCTTTTCCCCATTACATTAACTCTTGTCAGTGTTTCTTTCAATAGAATAGTGCTCAACTTTCTTATTTCTACTTCTGGGTAAGTTTTTCAGTACCACTGCTAAGTTTTGTGCCCTTTCTTTATCTCCTGTGTTTTATTTAAGATGGAGTTTATCATAATGAAGTTGGTGTTAGAAGTAAAGAAATGTAATAAATTTCAAAAGTTACTATTTCATTGTTGGTATTCCATAAATGGAACTTGTAGTAAGTTTTCATGTAGGCAGGTGGTCAAGAGAAATACACCTTCAAACAGCTGTGCAAATTGCTTTCCTTTTATTGTTACAGTGTCCTAGGTTTTCCCTTAGTTTTCACTGCAGTAGCTACTTATACATGTGTGAAACTAAGAATTTTTTTTTCCTTTCAGAGAAAGTTAATATTCCTTTTCTGTGTTGAATTTCAAATACATGGTGTCCTGGGTTTTTTGTGTCCTTTTAAGTCTCCTATTAATCTTCTTTATTTTTGGCTAGCTCATATAATTTAGCACATTTTCCCACCTCTCTATTGCCTTATTTTATCCTGTCATGTATTTTCTTTTTTTAGTTTGTTTGACCCATGTTCTACTTCTTCCTAAACTGTAAACTGGTAACTAGTTTCTAAATCATAGGAAGATGTTCCTGTTATCTATTGTTTACATTTAACTTTTTCTTTAGGTGTGCTACTTCTCCAAACATTTTTCTATTTAATAAAAAAATGGTAATTTTTGACCCTGCTGACCAATCCTGATGCTTTGAAAACTCATAGGCTTACATCATGGAATTTATGTTCAACTGCCTCTTTTATAGATCTTCCTGGGATTTTTTTGTCAGCCTCTTAACTGAGTTATTCTCATATTCAGGATTGCCACTAGCACTTTTTCATTCACATTTCATATTAAAAAAATATTGATAAAATGATTAGTATAAGTTAACCATTGCCCAATAAGAACTAATAAATTATTAAACAGGTCGATGCTGTGTATAATCATAGCTTGGTACCTTGCTTATTTTTACTATGCTAACTGCTAAGTATTTTTTAATCTTTTCTAAGGTATTAGTATCCTCTACCACATTCTTGCTAGTTACTTGAACAATTGTAATTCACTTAAGAGCTTTTGCTTTGATTTAGAGCTGGGTGTGTGGACATCTTGAGACCAATCCTGAAGTTGGAATCTCTCTCTCAACATTTGGTTCCATGTTGGCAATCTCTGACTTATGATGTAAATGATTTTTTTCTCCCATTGTTTCCTGTTGTGGCATAACCTTTGACAACACTTCCATATTGATAAATTGTGGATCACCCATTCCTGTGACATGTCTGCAAGGGACCTGGCTCTTGTAGTCTGGTACATCTTTTTAGTCCCTGATTCCTGTGGTCTCCAGCATTAAATATTTTTGCCTGAGTCTGATGGTGTCTGATGGGAATTTTATCAAGACTATGTCTGTAGGGTTTGCAGTGTTCTTCAGCTCCCCCAGGAAGTTATAGGATATTCTTTTCACTAGGATGTTTGCTGGAAAAGGCTTTTTTTGTAGTAATAGAAGGCTCTTACAGTGTCAAAACAAAGAAATGCTACTATTAAATGTTGGAACAGGGTGGGCTGTTTGATCAAGGTGTCCCCTTGCTTTCTTGTGTTGTCTTATGCTTAGTATTTATGCTAGTTATTTATCTTAACCAGTACACCTGGTGGCGTTTCTGGGTCCTGAGACAAGATGTGTGTTTCAGACAATGCTCTGTATCTTTTCAAAGTCTAAAAACGATTCAGTGTGCAGTTCTTAGGTTTCTTTCACTGATATGCCATGGGTGTGAATAGATGGGATTACTGCTTAATGCTGAAAAGTGAAAAAGGGAAGCTGCGGTGTACAAGTATGAATTAATCAGGAAATTATTATTGTGTTGTAACACAAGTGTAGTCTGTTACAACCATTAAGTTTCTCTACTGAATTTATTGCTGACAAATTTCTTTGCGTAGTCTGGATTTACTACTTACAAAATATGATTGCAGGAAGAAGCTGTGCTTCTTTTCTGCATTTTGTAATGGGATTTTTTGTCAATTCATTTGAGTGTGACAGGAGGTCTGACAGACAACTGATGAACCATAGCAGTTCTTGGGAAAGAGTGCAGGATGCTGCCTTTAAAAACGGACTGTTAAACATGTGAACATAATTTTTCAACATTCTAAAAGCATGCATCAAATATGTCTTGAATTACATATTTTTTGCTGCATGGAGTCAGACTACAAGCAGGCAAGCAGTAATTAGGATGGAGCTGCAATAAAAATTCGTTTCATGGTTATTCTTAGGCTTAGACTTCTTTTTTCATTACTGGTAACAAAAAGTAGATTATTTAAAGCCTTCTTGTGTGCATGTATCTGGTTTAGAGTACAGTAGCTCAGCCAAGATCAGGCAAAATAGAAAATGGAAATGTGGCTTTGCAGGAAGTTCTGACCATGATAACACTGGGCATTTGTTAGCAGTAGTTTGAGTCTTGGTTTTCACTGCAGTCCTTGAGAGTATTCAGGGATGTGCAATATCCTCTCCCTCACATGTGTTTGTCTTGGGGATGTTAAGCTAGACAGGCATCATGCACACTTCCTGGGACATGTGAAAGGCCAGTCTCCTATTTCTGCACAAGAGAACTCAGTTCTAGTACAGTACTAGAGTTGTGTGGGAGTCTTTTTGTTTGAGTTCTTTTTTATCATAATCTTTGGCAAGGCAAATGTGGTTCTTTTATCAAGAGGTGCTCTTCCACTAAAAAAAGCACAGTTTGTGTCCTTTGCTTGCTTTGGGTCACCTCAACAGGGCAGGCAAAATTTTATGCAAGTAAAAATGCACAAAGTGTTCTGTGCTAATCTGTATGGCACACTGGAAGAACAGGATCAGCTCCTCAGTCTGCCATCATCTTTTCATGCATATTTGGGAAAAATGCGTGTCTGCTTCCTCTACAATCTGTAAACACTTTAGGACATATCTTTATCTATGGGACAGAGTGCAACGAAGCCCAGATTTTAGCTTTGTCTTCTGGAAACTATTTTCAAAATGGCTTTGTGGCATCTCTCTAGACCCACATTTCAGTGCCAAGAATTAAAGATAAAAATGAATGTTGTGGTCTCATTTCAGTCCTGTTTCTATCCAGGCTCATCTAACACATGCCTGTATTTGGAAAGCAAGGACTTCTGTGGTCAGAATAGAGCTGGACTGTTTTTGGGAAGTATGTACAGAATTACAAAAGCTAAACCTGTTATTTTCCTCTTGCTCAAACTGAAAACATAAACATTAAAGACTCAAGCTACTTGTGAGGCACCATGGTCATGCTTTTTGATGGAGAATAAAAGATGTCCTTCAATCTGATTAGATAAGGTAGTCTTTGTTCCTCTTGATGAAATAGGAGTGGAATGCAGGAGTCCAGGAAGGGACTGAAATCTTATGGTGTTAGAAGTTGCACAATCTCTAATTAAGTTGGGGTTTGTATATGTCAGGTGCCTGCAAACCTGGTGCTCATGGGGTAACAATGAAGCTGATCTGTTTGGCAGCAAAAGCAGCAATCATGGCAAATCAACAGTATAAACACTCTTACACCCCATAGCAGGATTTCCATTTTCCCCCAGATATAGGACGAAACAGTTCAGAGACCTCCTTCTGTAAATACCTTCCTGGTATTCCTGCAGGGCAGAGATTTAACATGCAGGGTGAAGTAGGGCAGAGAGACAGAGCTGTGTGTCATCGGTGCACTGAAACTCCTCTCTGTGCACACATGCAATTGTCCCAAGGAGCCCTCAGCACTGTGGTCTTCCTGTTCTGCTGAGAGCTGGTTTTTACAGGATCACCTTGAAGCTGCCATTGAAAAGTAGAGTAATTCTCTCTGCTATTGGTGGTTTGCATGTCAAGTAACCAAGAGTAAATTCTTGTGTAGGTGGAAGTATTCTTGACAAGAGTAAGGCTTTGGAAATCTCTAAAGGAAAAACCAAACCATGGGAGGTTTCTGTCTGATGTGAAGTGTTCTGAATGTTCTAATATGCTCAATGCTTTCAAAGATTCATGAAATCAACAGCCAGACAAAAAAATCCACTCTCAGAATGAAATTTCTAAGTATGGTAGATGCAAGATGGTTCTGATAGGATCTACCTCCAACTCATATTTCACTTGGGCTTTTTCTTTTTGTTTGCAGAGAATGGCAGGATGAGTTGACTGTTTTTTTGTTTCTGATGGCCCTGTTAATACTTTTCACTAACAAGGAAAGGGGAAGGGAATAATTCTCTGCAATAATATTGACTTCTTATCTTGGGTGATCTTGGGTAAGTCACTGGACTATTGTGTGCTCAGCTTCCTCAAGAAGAGAACAATACTATTTCTGTAGCTTGCACAGGTGTTATGACTGTTGCTGTGAATAAAGGATATTTTGTTTTTCATGGCTTGAACCAGCACAGAATGTTTTCATTTCTCTCTAAAAAAAAAGGAAGAATGTTTCTAATCAGTCAAAGTGCTTTGGCCAGCATATATTGAATTGTTCCATCAGGCTGTATAAATGTGATGTTTGAGGTTTTTGATTTTTTTCTTTTTTTGTTTTTAAATATTGAATTTTTTTAAGTCATAGGTGAATTTTTAAATGCAAACTGTCCTTCTGGGAAAACCAATTCTCTCTAGAAAATATTGAAGCAGAATGTTTTTTACATTTCAGACAGTGAAGTCCTTAGCATTTCTGAAATAGCTCTGTCAGAAAAAAACCTCCAGCTACTCTTTGACATGTTCAATTACTTCCTGTTCCAACTCCCATATTTTTTTCAGCCAAACTATGTGTGAGTTTATTGTAACAGTAAAATTCTTTGAAAGATGAACTTGCAGACCAAGGTGCATAAAAGAAAACTGAAGTGATTTTAAAGAATTCTTGCAGCCTTTGGACTCCAGTCTGATTTACAGATATTTGTATTTGTGTGTCTTCTCTCCTGGGGCTTCCCAAGGAATTAAAAGAGTGACAAAATTTCTTCCATGTTAAATTCCAGTACTGAAATATTTTTCTAGAGTTCTGGCATTGGCGAATGTTATTATTCCAATGTTTATTTAGGGCACCTAAGAAGGCAACTGTTGAGCCCTTTTCTGTAATGTTTGACTGTGGCTTTGCAGAGACTGCCTGTTCTGTCCCTTAGTGAAGGTCACCACCTGGGCACAGCCCCATTCCCCAGCAGTGTCTGTGCCACCAGCTCTTCTAAATGCTTTGATTTGGAGTCACAGTTTGACTGTAGTCAGCTATTTAAACAAAAATTCCCATCTTCTTGATCAAAGCATGGGTGCTAATAACAGCTGGTAGTTTGCTTGATAAGAATTTCTTAGTGCTTGCATGATTTTCTGGATGCCTTGAAGACACCTTTTCCAAATTTCAAGCTCAAATTTTTATGTAGAAGTAAGCACGCTTACTTCATCAGGTCCTACAAAAGCCAAACACCAGAACCTCATTCAGAAATTCATGGCTTGTCTACCCTCTTTCTTCCTGTAAAGGGACTGAAGAAATATTTCTTTTATGTTAACTAGCTATCTGCTGAAACTTGTTATAACAAGACAGAAAGCAAACTTCCCTTTTTGGTCAGCAGTCCTGTGATTGCACATTTATTACCAAACTATAGTTTGTAAATAGGAAAAAAAATCCCAGACTGCTTAAAACATAATTATTAATGTAACAAAGCAAGGCAAGAACAGCATCCAAAGAATTCATGTTTGAAGTCACAGATAATCCTGTAATTGCTACTTCTTGGTAAAATTCTGAGTATGTGAGAGGGAGCCTTTATTTTCAAAATGGCACATTCACATCAAAGACATTTTCCTTGTCTTTCATACAGCTTTCCTTCAAGTAAAGAAACACCCACACAGAAAAGGAAAAAAAGTTGTGTTGTGCTCGCAAGTCCGTTCATTTCTGCTCAAAGTAAATGCTGGTTTTTGGCAGCCTACAGATGGAAATGTGTTTAACCCTATGAAGGTGAATTGCTGCCACAGTAAGAACTGGAAGTGGATGTCAGCACAAGGGAATTATTATCTGCTTTTTTGTGACTGGCTCTTTCCTGAAGGGTTTTGGACTAGCCATCGCCAAGCTTAGAGCAATGTTTGTTTCCTCAGTTGCTGATCTTCATAAAAGCATCATGCAAGGAAAATTTGCCTTTGTGGGGATGAAAACATATTGTAGGTTTCAGTATTAAAACTGGAATCCTGACTCCCACTTGCATGGAGGCTGCTAGCAGAGCTGTCTGGTCAGCTTTCCTGAGAGTAGTGACCTCACTATTTTGAGGTAGAAGATGTTAAGAATCTGCTGTTAGGATTTTTCTCCCACTGTGATTAGCTAGGACTTGAACATCACTTGTACCAAAATTAGTGTCTTAGAAATTAAGCACCCCCATTTTAATAGAAATCCATGTACCAACACTCACACATAATAATAGAGGATATATCTGGGGAAATATATTTGATTTATTTTTTATCCTCCTATAGTCCTATAGTCCTGTATACTGCAGGGTATGCAACTGCATTTTCATCTCCACAAAATTTTACAAAACATTTATAAGTGTTCGGTTTATCAGAATTTCCCTGGGACTTTTCTTGAAGTGATTGGCAGGAGATGGAGGAAATTTGGTGTGTCCTGAGTCATAATTGTGCCCACTTGTACCTTATGTTAACTCTTATATGGTGGGCTAACCCAGGTGCCCACCAGAGCTTCACTATCACTCTGCTCCTCAGCTGGACAGGGAGAGAAAATATATCAAAAGGCTCCTGGACTGAGATAAGGGCAGGGAGAGAGCACTCACCAATTAGCATCACAGGAAAAATAAACTTGATCTAGGAAAAATTAGTTTTATTTATTGCCAATCAAGGGGAAAATTAGTTTAATTTATTGCCAAACAAGTCAGAGTAGGATAATGAGAATTAAACACTAAATCTTAAAAACACCTTCCCCTACCCTTCCCTGCTTTCCAGGTTCAGCTTCACTCCAAAATTCTCTACCTCCTCCCCACAGTGGTGTAGGGGGATGTGGAACTGAGGCTATGATCAGTTCATCACATGTCTCTACCATTCCTTCCTCCACAGAGAGAGGGCTCCTCACATTCCTCCCTGGCTCTGGTGTGGGGTCATTTCCATTGGACACAGTTCTCCATGAATTTCTGCAAGGTGAGCCCTTCTCACAGGCTGCAGTTCTTCATCTGCTACCCCTTCTGTGGGATGCAATCCTTCATGAACAGCCTGATCCAGTGTGGGTCTCCACGAGGTCACAAGTCCTGCCAGCAAACTGCTCCAGGGTGGAGCAGCAGACCCACTCCCCTCTCCACAGGGCTGAGGATCCTGCCAGGAGCCTTCTCCAGCATGTGCTTCCCACAGGGTCACAGCCCCCTTTGTGCACATCCAACTGGTCCTCTATGGGCTGCAGGTGGATCTCTGCTCCACTGTGAATCTCTTGGGGCAGCAGCAGTGGAATCTCTACTCTGGCACCTGGAGCACCTCCTCCCTCTCCTCCTTCACTGACCTTGGTGTCTGCAAGCCTGTTTCTCTCACATATTCTCACTCCTCTCTCCAGCTGCAGTTGCTGTTATGTGATAACTTTTTCTTCTCAAACATACTATGCCAAAATTGCTACCACTATTGCTCAGCCTTGGTCAGTGATGGGTCTGTCTTGGATCTGGCTGGCAATGGCTTTGTCAGACATGCGGGAAGCTCCTGGCAGCTTCTCTCAGAAACCACCCCTGGAGCTCTGCTGCTACCAAAACCTGGCCCCAAAAATCCAAAGCAACAAGTCATTGCTGTCTCTGCTAAAAAGCCTTTTCTGAATTCCTGACAAAGGTCCATCAGAACCATGCTAGTGACCTCTCTTCTTGCAGTTCATGTTGAATATAAATATTTTGTATACTGATATTTTTTTCTTCTACTGCCCACCTTCTTTTGTCTTGAAACTGTAAGATTGTTTCAGTGTGGATTACCTCTTGTTTGGTGTGTGTCTTCACATAACTGGCTTGGTGTCCCTACTACTAAAGTACAGGTGGCAGTAAATGACATGTTTTAATCCCAAAGGTAGTGCCCATTTAACTTTGAAAGGCATCTGGGTTTTTTGCCTGTGCTGAGCACAGATACCAGCATTTTGTGGCCTTGAAGGAGTTATTCTCTTGTTTTCCAACAGGTGCTAAAAACCACAGAGCTGTTATGGAGCATTGGGATATAGGTGAAGTGTTTGGTCAGTTGTTTCCCTGACTGGCTAAAACATGTTGCCAGACTATTATTTTCATTAATCATTTCTAGAGAAAAGGGAAAAATAAGTTCCCTATGGGCAGGTTTGGAGAAGCCCCTTCTGGTTCTCCTGCAGCACCATCAAGTGATTGGAAGCAAGAGCTGCTCAGACACGATGGAGACAATGAAGCTGAACCTCTCCTAGAAAAATCACAGGCCACAGGGAGCTGCAAAACCTTCAAGGACAGTAAGTAACTAAATAAACCCAGCTGATTTTGTATATCTGATCTGGGTATAAGGACACTATGTTAGGTTACTTAAAAGCAAGCAATATAACTGGCATAACTCATCCTGTTAAAATCAAGAGGCATTTTATCGTGGGTTTCTAATGGCAGTGGCACTTAGCCAGAGCTGGGGGCTACAGAACAGGATCCTACTAAGCAGTGTATCAGAAGACCAACATTTATTAGTAGTGCTTTTCTTGTGGTTATAAACCTTGTTGCCAACAACAAGGTTTGTTGCCTTGTTCCCAAACAAGGGAACAAGGAGTTCTTTGCACAGCATTTCTGCAACTCTTTCTTCCCAAGCTTTTCAGGCTGTCATGTGTGCCATCAGAGTGCACTGCTGGGTAGACAGCAAAAACCTCTTCCAAGGACAAATGTATGCTTGTGAAAAATTGAGTGTGACCCTGTGCTTCAAACACACAGTCCTGTTGTCATAGATATCATCATGAGGAAAATGCAGGGATTTAGAAAGGGAACAGAGGGAAATATTTATTTTGCTGTAAAAAGTGACCTTGGAAATGTGCATATCAATTAAGCAGCATCTGCCAAGAAGTTTTTCTACAAATAGAAAACTAAAGAGCTTGCATAAAAGTACTTTTGTCTTTCTGAAAGAAATGGCTGGATGCCCACATGAATACTGTATCTTCACCAAAAATGTGTATTTTTAAAAATCTCTTATCAGATATACTGGGATGAAATTAGTCTTGAGAAAAAATGCTACTGAGAGCCAAAGGAAATTGGAAATAAGAAACTCCACAGTTGCAAATGCCAGTTTAGTTCTTTTCACATGAGCCTGCTGAGAAAGAACAGAACTCTTGTGCCTCTTAAATGTTTTAGTAACTCTTCCAATATCCAGCTCTGAGAGGAACGGGGCTGTGGGCATTCACTGGATGTCAAGTGCAAGAGAGAGACAAAGGGTCTGAAGGATCACAGCTCATTCTGGATAAACTAAGCCAGAGCTTAGGCAACCATAGCCCTGCCTCTTGACAGAATGAGCTTATATGTACTGAATAATTAGGTGTACTTACCTGCAGTGGTTTGGTTTTGCATGCTTTTTTGTTACACCTCTGTTAAGCTTTCTGATAGAAATAAATTTCAGAAATTTTGTTCTGGAGAGTTAAAAAAGTGGGGGAATGGGACAGATAGTCTTGAGACTGGTGGCTGACCCTGGGAAATGGAAAAGGGAGGGAGAGAGATTAAAGTGAATCGTGATGTTTCAGTTGGGTTACATGATTTTTGGTCTATCCATTTTAAGCAAAGCAAATGATTACTAAAGGCCAAACTGTATTGTAAATTACACAACCAGAAAGTCCTAGCTTTACGTACATACCTTCTTTTTTAACCTTTTTTTTCCCCTTCGAATGCATTGCTCTTAAATTGTTTCTCAGGAAAGGAGGAAGAAATAGGCTGCTTTTATTAAACCTCTACTTGGGTTAACATTGTCTCAATTCTGACAGATGCTAACTACTTATCCTTGAACCTGTGATTGCTGAGCACAGGTTGATGGCTTGTGACCACAGCACACAATTTGATAGATTAAACTCTGTCAATCACCCCAGTAACTAGGCCAAAAAATTCCACCTTATTTTCACACACATAGCTTTGCCTAATTTCTTTTTATGTGAAGGACCAGTGAAAGCTGGAAGACATGTTGGATGGACTCTGTTGATTTTCCTAGTATTTCAGTTTTAGCCTCAATATCCTGGAAAAAAACAACTCTATGTCAATAGTTTCAGTTTGTTCCTATTTTTAAAACTGAAATCATCTTTACCAAGCAGAATTAATCATAAGCTGCCTTCTGCTTGTAGTTGATAACTGTTCCTGTAACATTCTCCTAATATGTACCTGATCAGATTAAAGATCTGGCAAAAAATTAGTTCTGCATCTAAATGGTTTTTTGAATGCTTCCAGGGATGGTGATTCCACCACTTCCTTTGGCAATATGTCCCAATGTCTGACAACCCTTCCAATGAAGAAATTTTTTCCTAATATTCAATCTAAACCCCTGCTGATTCAACTTCAGGCCATTTCCTCTCATCCTATCACTTGTAACTTGGGAGAAGACTCTGACTCTCACCTGGCTACACCCTCCTTTCAGGTTGTTGTAGAGATCAATAAATTTCCCCCTGAGCCTCCTTTTCTCCAGGCTAAACATCCCCAGCTTCTTCAGCCACTCTTCATTGGACTTGTTCTCCAAACCCTTTACCAGCTTTATTGCTCTTCTCTGGATGTGCTCCAGCACTTCAATGTCTTTGTCGTAGAGAGGGGCCCAAAACTGAGCATAAGATTTGAAATGCAGCCTCACCCATGCCAAGTGCAGAGGGAAAATCCCTGCCCTGGTCCTTCTGGCCACACTGCTCCTGATGGTGGATGGCAGTTTGACTCTCTCCAGGCATACACTGTTAGAGCCATAGGTAATTCCCTGATTCCCTGGAATGAAGAATCCATTTGCAAACTCTGGTCTCTTCTCACAGCCTGAAGGAGTCTTTGTTGGTGCAAGCAGTTCTTTGTTGGAGCTGGCAGCAATATGATGGCATTATAAACCAATGATCAGCAAAGAAAATTTTTATTTGCCTCATTTCCCAAGAGGAAAATCCACAGTTAAAGGCTAAAAACGTGTCAATACTTTATGATGCCTAAATCTGCATCATTTTACAAATAACTTATTGCAAAAGGAAAAATGTTTCTTTGCTGTAACAGAAAACTAGTGGAATGAGATTAAGTTTTCTTTGAATATAACTGAGCCATGAAAGTTAGAGCATTTCCATGGCAATGGCTTACATACAGTGCAGGTACTGTTGTGCACCAAAAATTGGTGCTACCTGGCTTTGTCTGCCAAGTCCAGCAACTTCCTGGTTTGCAAGTTGCACTGTTGAAGTCTGCAAATTGAAGTACCTAGTTTGCTTTCTACCTGCTTGCTTTTTCAAGTGGAGCTTCAGGTTTGCAAGCAAACAAAAAAACCCTTTTCTTTTTTGCTCCTTTTCTTTATGCTGGGCATTTTTCTGTCAAGGTGTCCTAGCTGGGTGATAAGAAAGGCAGTAGGAATACTATGCATTTAATTGCATTTAATCAGGCATGAGAGAGCATGCAGGAAGAGCTTTAGCTGACCTTTGTGTGTAGGACATAGTTAAATATGGATGTCACCTTCTCAAAAACAAAGGAAGCCAAGACAAAATACTTCTGGCCCTGAGTCCTGGTCATTAGCTCAAAACATGAGAGTTTGGCTGAGAAAACTAAGAGGGGCTTGTGGAGATTTTAGATGGATGTCAATGGCCTTTTTGAGGAGTGGAAAAAGATCTTTGTGACATTGACACTCATTCCTATCTCACAGGTCTTGTTATGATTAGGCAATTCATTTAACACAAATAAGCTGTGGAATGGTTTATGGAGTAAATTTGACTTGAGTTCCTAAATTCATTGGAAACCTGGTAGCATGAGTTACTTTTCTAACCTCACGTTGTAAATTTTCAGCAAATTTTGTTCAAGCAACTAATTTACTAATAAAACTAGAAAAATGCTTGATTCTGTAAACAGAATTCAGTTTTTGCCTGCAGAACTGCTTTTATTTCAAAATCCATGTTCTTTCAAGCCCCTCTTCCTCGCTCCTCATTTTAGAATTGTTTGGAAGTGTTTCCATGTGTGGTATGATAGCGTGTGTTTGCCAGAAAACTTGATAGCTAAATTCCTGGCAATTCTGTCTATTCGTCTTCCAAGACAGGATGATTTCTCACCACAGAATGCTGCTGTGTCTTCTCATGTTTTAGAAAATGACCCATATGATAGCATGAATATCTCCAGTCTAGCTCAACTGACTGGTGCAAGTCCTATTAAAAATTTGATTACACCAACATAGACTACCTGGTGAGCAGTGCATGTTTACCACTTTCCTGGGATATTTTTCTGCTGGTATTGTTGTACCACAATCCCTCTACAGATATTTAGGTACATTTCCATCATGGTGCTGCAGTCAAAACAGTAACCACAACTTAGTTCAGTGCTTAAATCTGTCTCTGTCTCCTGTCTTCCTGTTTCTGTTTCGATGTGCTTTAATATGTGAGGTTAAAATAAAAATCTTTCTGGAATAGATGGCAAATAATTGGCTTCAGCTTTTCTCCTCTTCCCTTTCCCCATTCAACCCACCTGGGCCTATGTTTATTGAACTCCATACATTGTCAAGACAGTATTTGTAAATGGAATTTAACTGTAGGTGAGCAGTACAAATGTAATAATATTACACAACTCTTGTTTAATTTTGAAAGCTCCATCCTCTGCAACAGCGCTTATAATGGACGGTTCAAGCTGAATTATCCATTATTGCTCCCAAAGTTTACAATTAAACTATCGATCAAAGCTGGCAGAAAATTCTCAAGCAGTCTGGGTGTGTACCAGGCTTGTTTTAGATGCAGGCTGAGGGAGAGAAAGCCAGAAGCAGCCTTCAGCTAATCCTCTTAGTGCTAACTGTCCTGGATGCAGCAGTGATTATGTATCGTGCTTATACAGTTTTAATAGTGCAGGTCCTATGCAATTTGCAACCTCTATTTCTGCCTGGAAAGATTGGAGCTTAACAGGTTTGGATCCACAGGGAACCAGCTTCGGCTTTTAGGCTTCTTCAGACACTGCAGAATGCATCTTTTCTGGGGAATTCCACAATAAAATGACTGTTATTTATCATTACAAACCTCTTTATCATTTAGTCAATAAAAGGCCTCTCTCTCTCACTTTTTTTTTTCCATGGTGTGCTCAGAGTCAGAAATCTGTATTAGTCTCCCCTGGCCTGAAGGCAAGAGATGTCAAATGCTAAATCATGATCTGCCCTGGCTTTCTGGCTAAATTGTGTATGAAGGCCTGAGGCAAAAAGGTGCACATGCTCATTATTTGAAACAGAATGATTTTTTCCCCTTTCTTTCCTTTTTTTTAAAAAACATATTGAGACATATATGGTAACACACATACAGTAAGCTTCTGAAAAGTATCAAACCTGAAACAAACGAGCCAGAGCTAAATATCTCAAATATATATGCTTGCAGATTGGGAAATAGGAAAGGGATTGTCAGGAAAAATCAGATGATCTTCCCCTTTTGAACTTTTTGTTAGTGGTGAAGAAAAAAGTGTTAGGAGTTGACAGCAAGGTGACAGATGTGGTATATAATACATCTGGTGAATTCACCCTTCTTTTTTTGGAGGGGGGAGAAGAAGTTTGAAATGAATCTTAGTTTGATATTGGTCAGGAAACCCTTATGGAAACATATTTTAAAGCCTATGATTGTTTTGCAAACTGTTTTGTGTGTTTTTTCATCTACTTATTTGTTTGCAGTTTGTGATAGATTATCTTCCTTACAGGGCATTTTTACTACCCCAGGTTGACAAAGAGACTTTTGTGAAGAGCTTTTAGGACAGTCATCCCTTGGGCAAATTTTTGTGTGAACATATTTGCATATATTTGCCAAAGTCCTTCAATTCTGTAAGTAGTCTCTGAGGGATTTATATGCATACCAAAATGTAGTTGGAAAACTTATTTAAAGGGTCATGCTTATCTGTGAAGCAAATTTAAATTTGTTATTTATTTATTTATTTTGACACTAGGGAAATGTTCAAAATTGTTGTTTTCCAGTATTTGTTCAGCAGAAGGTGACAAGGAGCTTCTATAAAAGCATATAAATTTCACTATTTCCACACTGTGGACTGGAGTTTCAAAAGCTGCAATGAAATCTGGGGAGCTCCTCCGGAGAATCTAAACAATGTATGTATTATTTTTAGTGCTCAATATTTTCTGTGTTCAACAAAACATTCCACATAGTTATGCTGACCACCTGCTCTCAGTGTGAGCATGAAAGTAACCACAACTTGGAGAAGAAAAAAGGCTCATGTGTAACAGGGATATTCTGTTCAGCCAGCAAAATTTTTGACATTGCAATTTCAATTTACATTCTAAAAGACAGTTTATTCAAGTGCTTCATTGCTAGTCACAAATGACGGGAAAGAGCTGAGGCCACTTGAATTCAGATATTCTATTTCTGAAGGGTTCAGGGAAATTATGTGATTGGATCAAAGTTTTCAGGGAAGACTCCTCAATGGGATGACATGTCACTAGCTGACACCTCCACCTCAAAAGCAAACTCTGTGAGCTCAATGTCTTTTGAGCCATTCAATTTCCAGTTCTCAGTAGAGGGCTTTAGTTTTAGATATATCTTAAATGCAAATTGGTTTGGTTTAAAATGTCACTGATTTATTAGAACTGTTCTAATATGCAATTTTTTAGTTATCACTGAAATGGTCTGCATTGTCAGTGTGATTTTTCCCAATTTAAAATAATGCATTTTGAGAGCCCTTATATCCTGGTCTTTGTAGTCAGATAAAAAATGAGGCTGCTCTGTACACATCACTGGTTCTGTATTTCTTCCAGAGAAAATGATGTCCTCTTGAAATTACTTGAGCTCTTCCCCAGCTGTCACAAATATGAGAGTGAAATTAAGAAGAAGACTAACATAGTTCCTGCTAGTTTGTAAAGTTCAATTAAAACCATCTTTAGGAATTTAACATGCAGAAATCATGCCTGATATTGATCAGAACATAAGCAAGTGAAATTAGTTGATGTTTTCATGTTTGTCATATTAAAAACAAAACCAAAAACAACAGACCAATATAAAACAGACATTCCACACATGAACTTTTCAGCAATTTCACTTTTTCCTTCAGGTTATAGTAGAGCTTACTAGAAAAGAAAAGTCCTTATTAAGCACAACACTTCAAAAACAATAAGGGTCTCATACAAGTTTTAACAGAATCTGCTTGCTTCTTCTATTTAAGCATGAAACAGTTCTGTGTTCCTTCCTTCTGCATGTAATCTTCCACGTTTTGCAAAATTTGCCTTCTCTGCTGCCTTTTTGTTTCCAAGATATCATATGCTTCTTTTCTACGTACATCCCAAGTTCTTCAGTAGAATTCTTCAGGAACATCATGGAAATGCAGAATTTAAGAATTATATTTGTCTCCTAAATTTTATTGCAGAATTCTCGTGGTTGTCCACTTTGCTTGATTTTTTTTACTTCTATTTTTTTTTTCTGTTATTTCTCTTTAAAACTGAATCCAGTGGGACCATATATAAGTGCAACATGTCCTAATTTCTTTTGCACTGTGGTTGTCTCCCAAAATAACTCCACTGAAAGCATAACAGTTTTACCAAAATGAAGTGGTGAATTAGACCCATAAGTTCTTTATTCATTACACAGGAGCAGAAAATACTTGGGACTGACAGACTTTTAATTGTTGCCTCCTTTCAACTTAATCACCATGCCTAACTTTCTTTAAAAGCATTTTAAAATTTACTAACAGAGGAAAAAAATAGTAGTGCACTTCCAAGATGAGACCTTATATTGACGCCCTTTGTCATACTGTGGGATTTTATGCCTAGTTAGAAATCATAAAAATTAGATTTGCAATGTAAAACCTAAACAGCACAGACTGTATCTGTAAGAAGTGAGAATCACAATTATATAGTCTGAACTCCCTATGTGATTCTGAAGTCATATATTTCATTAGAAAGTACAATTATAACTGTTTTCTCCTTTTATTTTCCTTCACCTTGGCAATGTGCAGGAAGCTAATCTCACTGCCTGTGTCCTCCAAACTGACGATGCTTTCAAGAAAAGGCATACTTCAATGAATGAGACTGTTTACATACTTTTAATGATGTGTTTGTTTTAATTTAGTTGTAAGTTCATCCTTCTCTAGGATCCATCTGAATCCTATCCTCCAGTTATATTCAGGCTTCCTGTTTTAAGGTCATTCCTTATACAGAAAATTGTCATTATATTGGATATAAATACAAGGAGGGATTTTAAAATGTTCCTGACCTTAGTATAGGTTTTCTTATTTCAAAAGTCAGCTTCTGTGTACTTCCCATGTGGGATCCCCGGATAAAATTTTTGTTAATATCCTTCTACAACTCAGAGCAATAGCTGGAGTAAAACACAATATGTCAACCTATTTTCTCATGGATTTTCTTTGTTCATCTGAAAAATAGATTTATTCTAGCTTCTTAATTTATAGTTCCATAGCATGTGCATGTTAAAGTCCCATATATGAAATGAATAAAGAAACTTCACCCTGTCTTTTATCTCAGCAAAACTCCATCAGTTGCAAATAGAAGCAGCATTTCTGTGGGAACATTTTGAGATTTAATTTTTTTAACCATAGTCTCTGCAGCATTTGATACCACCCTGTCAGTTCCATGAGTGGGATACTCAGGACTTGAATCAGTCAAGTGCTAAATGTCCATCACTGTTGTCCTGTCAGACATGGCTGTGTTTGCATGGCTGATCACACTCCAGACGCTCTGTATTCTTGATTTGTGGGAGCATGCTGGAATCTAGTTGTAAGCAGAGCTTTAGAGCAGTGTGAGCTTGGGAAATGGGACAGACCTGGGTGCTCAGCACAATGCAACACGTTGCACAGATGACAGCCTGAGAACTGTGTTCATCACCTGGGAAAATGTCAGTGATCAGTCTGGGGTTGCTTATGCTCTAACTGTTATTTAAGGCCACTTGCTCTGGTGCAGTTCTGCTTGCCTCTACTTGTGCCATCTACTCTAAAACAGGAATCAAGATAACAAAGCCTTAGCTTGTTGTAAGGACAGCAGAAGCCTTGGAGGGTGGGAATCTGGCCTTTCTTGTGAAGGGCTGTTGAAACTTTGTCTCAGCCTGAGGAGAGGCCTGACAGGTGGAAGAAGGGAGAAGGAAAAGATGGTAAGCTGGTTTGGTACCAGGACAGGAGGCAGCAGGAAGGCATTTTTTAAAACCATCTGTGGCACATTTTTTTTTTGGTAGTGTGGGTGTAGTTTGTCCTTTAAACTCTTCATGTTCCGTCTTTTATTTTCATAATCCTAAATTATATGTTGTCTGAGACTACTAAATTATATGTTGACTGAGACTGTCTCTTTCCTTTATTTCTAAGGCACATAGCAAGCGTGGCCATTCTCTCTGTTGTAGCCTGCCAGGTACTGCTGGAGGATTACAAAGAGTGAGCAGCAAAAAGAAAAATGGACAGTTATTGACACTGTGTTTACAGGGCCACTGGCAGACTTGCATCCTGCCACCTGGGTGCTTGAATTGGATTTTAAAATCAAACATTATTTTCTGCAAGGAAGCATTTATTTTCAGAGTCCTTGGCACACAGTGGCCTGAATACTGCAGTCATAATTCTGGCAAAACTCCCAACAGACATCTAAGTTACTTTTACCTTGATTCAGGTCTGCAGGACTCTGCTTTTCAGTACAAACATGTCATATGTCTGTGGTCTAATTCCCAGAAGTTCTGAGCAGACCCATTGTATGTTGCCAACAAAGGGAATGGAGAGAGACAGCTTGAAATGTAGTTAATGAAATTATTCATGTTGCTTTTATAATTACATTTATAACTGCATCATCATAATGTGATGTGTTGATTAGTATCCGGAGCAGTTAATATAATTAAACTGAGCATAGGGAATTCGCAAAGTTAGAGAAACACCATGGTGCTCTTTCTGGCACAGTTCTGTTCACAGCTGTTTGATGGATTGAGAGGTGACCACAGTGTGAGAACTGATGGAGAGGCAGTGGCTCCCTTCCTTTGCATGCCTCTTGTGTCTGTAAAGGGAGTTTGCCACTCCAGCATCGGTGTGGTGGGTGTTTGGGACTGGCATTACCTGGGTGCCTGATCTCGCAGCCAGAAACCCCAACATCTGCTCCTTTTCCATACATGTCTGCAAAGTTTGCCATGAGCTGCTGCCAGAGATCTGCATTCAGCAGAACACTGCATCTGCAATGCACTGTAATACTTGGTCTATCAAAGTTTTACACGTGAGCAAAAACCCCACATCACTCAAAAAGGGAAACCAGTGCATTGTTTCTGGTCTAGACTTCAGCTGTTTGACCATGAGCAAATGCATTAAGTTTCCTTTTGTCAAGTGCCAAGTTACAGTTGAGTTGGGAAATGTTAGCAGGGCTATATAGCATGTGTAAAGGACTTTGAATGTGGAGCTTAAATAGTTACGGTCATTATAGAGTATTGACAAGTATTGGGTGTGAACAATATTTATGTTCAATGCAGTTCCATGACAAAGACAAGAATCACATGAGTCTCTGCTAGTCCAGCCAAAAAACCAGTTTCTGCTAGGGAAAAGAAGTGGAAATATATCTTTAGGCTGGAGATTAAAAGAGGAGATCTGGTTTTGGAGATTTTCTTGTTTGTATATTCTAAGACCATTGACTCAGTAACTTATCCACTAATGGGTAGTACCAGATGATTCAGAGCCATAAGATCCAATGGCATGTTGTTTAGCAAAGAACAACAAGGAAAAAGACACAATCTAAAGGCTTAGTTTTACTTTCTAATGCTTTCCGTCTTGCCATATTATTTACAATCTCTTTTCAGATGTATTGTAAGGTAGTTGCAGTGTACAAAATGTTTTTATGGTTCTGGAGAGAGTTCAAGGAAATGGGGCAAACTAATCAAGCATCTAATCTGCATTTTATGTGAGTGCTTGAAAATACTTCACAAATATAATAACTGTCTTGTAATAATCCTCATAGATTTTGATAAAAAAATATGTTTGAAGGCACTTTGTATATGCATGTTAGCTGTTTCCTGGCTGTATTCTGAACCACATTAAGATTGCAGTGTCAAAGTCTTGACACCTCCATGATTTAGCTTCAAGTTTTTGAACTCATGGCTGTTTCAATTTTCTGATGTTCATGGTAAATTTGCATTCTTTTTCTGGAATATTCCTTCATATTCTCATTCGGAAAATGTCTGCTATGTAATATTTATAACACAAGCAGAGACAGTTGTGCTAGTCTGCCAGCTTTATTACACTGACTTGACCCTCTCATTGCTAGATGTCAGTATAAAAGTATACTTACTATTACACTTTATTGCATCAACAAAGACAAAGATAATAAATTAATATTTTGACTGAGTTGTCTCTACATTTATGGGAAGATCTACTCTACAGTCTGTATACTTCACTTCAAAAATGCATCTGTATTAATCTGTGGTAATGGCACAGAATAAAATTTATTCTACAATTTTGAGAAGCTATGGTTTAATTAAATTGATCTACTGAGTGCTTGAAGGTAGCATGTATGAAATTTATATATAGAGTACACTGTAAGATTCAGTTGTTATCATTAAAAGAATATTATTGCATAAGATAAATGTGATCCACTTATGTCTTTGATTTCTTCTAGTATCATTTTTCTTTCAAAAATGAAATCTGTTATTTTGAGGGAATCTTTCCTACTGTTTAGCAGATTAATGATCGTTCATGACATTATCGGTTCTGCATGCAGTATATAACTTTTGTATGGATTCCTGTACTAATATTGTACATCACTGGTGACTGACAGTAACAACTCATCCACCTAAATTTGCAGCCTGATTCCAGATATCGCACCTGACAGCATTCTAATTTCTAAGTGCTCATTTTTCATCTAAATTACTTTTTCTCCATACAAATCTTTGCAAAAGACTATGAACAACACAATCCCTGCCACTTACAGGATATCATCTTCTCATATTTTAACCTTTTTTTTTTCCTGGGCTACTTGCAACATTGACAGTTTTTCACATTTAGCTGGGATGCTTTCAAAGAGGATGGTATACACCATATCAAAAATATGTTTTTGTTTGGATGTTCTTTTGGGTGGGTTAGGATGGGGATTTTTGGGGTTTTTTTAGTGGGTGGTGGTGAAACTAGATCAGAAGTTTCTTGAAAAGTTTTAAAATAAAGTTTTAAAAAAGTTTTAAAATAAAGTTATGATAAAAGTTTTTTAGGTGATTTTCCTATAGACTTTAAGAAAAATAAATTGTGTTTAGTACTATAAAAAGCACATAGTGCTCCAGTAGGCAAGAAAAGGTTGTGAGGAAATTAAATATTTTTGAACTTTTATGAGAGATCTCCAGAGTGAAAGCAAATCTTGCATAGTTTGCTTCATCTGTCTGTAGAAGTTACTTCCAATGTGTCAAATGTGAGATCTGTAGTGGCCCTGCTCACTGAAGTGAATGGAAAGTTTAGTTCAAAGCCTCCCTGGACAATTTTCAGGCTTTCCTGGTTTTGCTGAGTTCAAAGACAGCAAGTACCATGTAGGGCTGTGGTCCAACAGGGTGGGCTGTGCCTGTCTTCTCAGTTATACTGGCAAATAACAATAATTTGAAATGTTCATATGGAAATTCCAAGTAACTAATTATTACAAATAATTTTAAAAAATCAGGAGGCTGAATCAAATTGGCTGAATCAAATTGGCTTTTTTCAAATTGGAATAATAAAAAACATTTTAAGTATGGGACTTTTATGGAGTGTCATGGTAACTATGAGTATGTTTCTTCTTTGTGGTTTTATCTCCAGATATCCAGATTTCTTCCAGTCTTATCGTTTTTTGCTGCTAACATCCACTCATCAGCCACTTCATTAACATGTTTAATCTCTGCCTGTTTTAAAAATCCCTTTATTTTATGTGTTAATTTGTGTATTTTTTCCTGTGTCTTCTGAATTTATTTTCCTCCTCTTGTCCTAAACTGGTCCCTTTTTTTCTGTGCAGTTATCTTCCATCTTAATTCTGCTTTGTTACAGTATTCCAGCTTCAGTATTCAGTTCAGCTTTCTTTTTTTTTTCCCTCTGTCATTGCTCTGCATCTGTAAAAGTTGGCAGGTATTCCAGGGTTCATTGCTAGAAAATTCTTAGTTATCTTTCTCTAATTTAAGTCATAAGATCAGTCAGCTTTTACTGCTTATGCCTTGTTTTCCTGTGTGGCTGTTGCTCATATGTGTCTCTAACTGAGTTTTTTCTTATGTCTTGCCTGCAAATCTTCAGGGATTATTTTCTTTTCCTGATTCTATTCTATTTAGATAGACAGTGTACTATATAGTAGCAAATAAGAAAGAAAAAGGGGGAAAAGAAAAGGTATTTATATTCTTCTCCTGTTATCAGAGGTAAATGGAACCAAATCTTAAATCTTAAGGCTTTTGCTGTCCAGCCTGCAGTGTCTTGCATACTTTTTATACATTTCTACGTTTTCTTCATGCCTAGGAAGGGATTAAATATGTAGTTTCTGCAATTTTCCCACTGTCCCATGTAGCTGAGAGCTATATTGCTAAGCTTTCTTCATGACTGCTATTTCAGAATTTAAATTTGGATACTGTAACTGTAGCAGTATTTTGTGGCTTTGCCATTAGCTTCTCGTTTTTATAGATGGGAATCCTAAATGCTATGTGTGATGCAAAAAGGTATGATTTGCCATTATGGTTCCTCTCTTAAATCCATTTAGCTTCTAAGTCTTTGTGAACAGCTTCATGGAGGTAAAGATTGGGATTATGAGTCATAAAAATGCCATTTTATTTTCTGTATATATATTGTGGGCAAGGAAGAACCAAAGTAATGTTTATAAAAGAACACCCTGGGAAAAGTTATATTGATTTTATCTAGCCTACCCATGCTTTTTCATTTTTAATCTTAGTACTTTCTCTGCAAGACATGAATTTTTCCTCTTTTAGTGTTTTCAGTAGCTTAAATTTACTCACCTTTGGTCACATCAATGATGGTTGCCACAACTGCTCTCTTAGGTTCCTGGAGCTCCATGAAGATACTCACTGTCACACTTATGAAGGAGAAGAATAGAAAAATCAATTTTACTTAGATGGCAATTGGAAAAAATACATTTCTGTTCTGCATTCTACTTTCAGGATGTTTTATTCAGCCTGCTTTTCTAGAGGTAGTGCTGTTTGAGTTTTGTGATTCTCTTTAAAGTCCAATTCATGCTTGCAATATTACCATTAAGGGTTTTTTTTTTCCTTTTAATACTTTATGAAAAAAGAACTAGAATCAATGTTGGGTATGTGCCGTGACAGTGAACACTTTCTGAGGTGTGGATGTATTTATTTAAAAGGTTACTTAGAAATTTCATTTAAACTTCTACAGGACTAAGCTGTACACTCGATCATAAGGATTCTGGATTTCCATGGCTTCAGGTTTTAAGATTGTTTAAGACTGAAATGTGAAATGGAGTAAATCCATTCCCAATATGCAAGAGCTATATCTTGCTTTCCTCTCCTGGTGGGTTCACAGAACAATTATATTCAGGAAAAGTAAAATACAATAGTGCAAAGGTGGATGAAGCACATGAAGTTAGTCCATCAGTTTCTCCAGTGAGAGGCTTAGTCACTGACAAAAGTCAGGCTTCAGGAGGACTTCTTCAGCTGAGATAAGAAACTCTTCCTTTCCCCCCTTATAACCTACTTCCCTTATCTATGTGCAATGTGTGAGTGAGAGAAATAAGAAGGGAGAAGAAAGATTTTTCTAAATGTCAGCTACCAGGAAAGGAAATGAAGCATGAGTATCTATATGTTTTTGGGAAAAGGAATTTTACTGTATATAATGTGTATATATATATTTATATAACTATATTAAAAAGTTAGATGCTAGCAATAATTGATGAGCACATCTTAGACTGTGATTTTTCAACATCAGATCAGTCATGACTGAAACTATCCTTCTGCTTTTTCTGAAAATATAAAAAACCTGGAAAATGGAAAAGATTATGCAGTTATAATACATTGCATTCAAAGATATTTTGATTTCTGAACACAATTTCTCTAAATTCTTTTTTTGCCTAGTGTTCAAGGGTGCATGATTATCTAAGGAAAGCATAAGCATCATCTAAGCTGTTGATTTGAGTATTAAACACATTTTTTGTGCTAAGATGTGGATGGGTGTTTTTCAATTATTTTTCTTACGCAAAGGAGTTGCTACTCTTAAGCACTGGGATTCTACTTGTAGCAACTCTCCACTTTCAAATTTTGGCTAGTGGGTCCTCCAAAAATATGTGTACATAATGATGTGCATGAGAAAAAAGGCCAGGGCATTATGGTTTTAGCTGAATGTGCTGTATAAAACAACTTTACCCTAGCAGTCATACATGATCTGATCCACCAGAATATTACATTTAGAATATTTATTTATGGGGTTGAAGCTCAAATCTCTAATTAGTAGAAAGAGATTTTTGCAGAAAATATTTTTTGTAACTTAAATATAGGCTCTCAAGCTCTTTTTGGCATTACAAGATTCCAGCCCAACAGTGTTGTGTGGCATTACCCTGGAACATTAAACAAAAGCTGGAGCTAACTAGCACAGCTCCTCAATCTATAGTTGATGTTGTTTTGCTGTTTATACAGATCACCAGGTCTCTGGATAATGAGGATGATGGACAGATGATAGCTTGATTATCCTGCTGCTGTGCTTTTGCCGGGAACTGATGAATCCTTCACACTTTTTACTATCTCAGGCCAATGGTACTGGGGAGGATGAGAAAAAATCATAAAGATGACATGTTTGCTGTCCTGTTCCCTGATGGGGCTCCAATGTATTACCTGGATCTAATTATCTCATCTCCAGTTGACAGAGAGGCTTCCATGGCATGCTTTCCATCACTGGGAGCCTCCGCCAAGCTTCCAGTGGGCTGTCTAATAGCTTGATATATTTTTGGACCTCCTGCTCATTGGATGAACAAGCTGAAGTAAATCATGTGTTGACCTCAAAGCATTTATAAACTGTAGAACATTATATTCTCATCAGAGCCATAGGGGCAGTAAACTATAGTTTCTCTGCTGTGAAACATGGTTTTGGTTATGCACTGTGTTACTAGGGTTGTACTTAAACAATAATATATCATTTGTGGCACATGTCGCCTTCTTTATTGAAAGGCAAAACAAAGAGTTGAGGACAAAAATCATTACTACTTTAGCAATTTTTCACAAAATGCTTTTGTTTTGTACTTGACACACAGATGGGACATTGTACTGCAGTGTAAATGATGTACAGCAGCATGACAAATTTCATTTCCTTTATAAAATGAGAATAAGAATAGTGGATGAATTTGGGGAAATGGTGTTAACTTTTTTTTTTGTTAGTGTTAAAAAATAAATTAAATAGGGGAATAAATTAAAAAAAATAATAAAAAAAAAAGAGATCGATTTCCAAGGGAAAATTCCTCTTGGAAACTATTTGAGCCCTTTAATTGTCTTGGCAGATATTGATCAAAGAGCTTAAATGAAAATATTGAAAACAATAAACTCACTTGTTTTGAATCACTGTGATAGTGATAATCCATGAGCAAGGAAGAAATTCACACAAGGTGTTAATGCTATGCCACAGCTGGACTAAGCAAACAACAGAAGATGAGTTCTGAGGAAAGTAAACTGTATTCTCAGTACTGCTTTCAATCATGGACTCTTTGGTGCTTCAACCATGTTAAAGAAATATAAATGCTGCTTCTCAATCTTCTTGCTTCAATTTAAGTCTGCATCACCAGGGTGTATTACTGTGTGATACATCACACTGTGAAAGGGGTCTAGTTCTGGTGAAGAGTTTTGAATTTGTTTTTGTTCACATGGCATAGCTTTGCCTTTTCCTTTTATGGTGGATTTCAGGGAAACATGACCAAAGTCTTTACTATGTTTCCAACTAGCAAATTTTACTTAACATTTCCTTGTTATTAATCTTCAATAAGAAAACAAGAATTGAATGGCTGTAACATGAGAATGTTCCAACCCATGCACAAGCACCAGGATCCTGTATTGTGAAGTGTTGTGCACACATGAAATGGAGAACAAATTAATGAGAAAATTTCCATTCCTTTCCCAAAACTTTGTGTGAAAGTGTTTTACCTCAGTCCTGTTTCAGGCACAGTTGGAAACCAGTCCCATGGTTCTGAAATACAACACAATTATTTTTCTCTGTTTCAGCAGGAGCTAAGTTTTGCCATTTTCACAATAGCCAAAGCTAAGGAAATTTTTAGCTATTTGGCTTTGTGACTGCCAAAATCCTCAGTCTGGACTGCCATATCTAGATTGTAAACAATTAAAAGTTGGAGGTTTTTCACATCTACTAGTCTGGGGATGGTGTCTTAGAAAGATAATGTCTGTCTGCTAAGTATGGGTCTGAACACGAGCTGTCCTTTGAAGTCCTCTTTCCTTTCTGCTACCAAAGCTTAGAAATATTACAAATTTCTTTGAAGCAGGTGAGGAAAAGATATCCATAGTAGATAAGTGAAAAAAAAGAAAAGACTAGGAAATTTTTCTATGAGCAATGAGCTTATGAAATCTGTAGTTAGGTCCTGTGTGGACTCTCTCATAGTGAATAGTGAGGTTTGCTAATGATGCCATCTTTATCTTAGTCAAGGCATGTTTTTTGTCTTTTTCCTGACAGATTTGTTTTGGAATTAACATGCAGTATTCAAAGTCTTAGAGACTCAGACACACACACACAAAGGAAGAATTATATATGTGTGATTTCCCCACTCTAAAAGAATGTATTTTGTTTGAACAACTAGAACCAGAGACTACAGAGATTTGCTTTATCTTTTCCCCAATGTTACTGTGTTAGAAACTATGGGCACAAAGCTGGAATAAAATCATGGTGACTATCTACTTTCCCTGTAAATTCCCATCACAAGTCCAGTATGATGCCATTTATTTTGTCTACAATTTTAGGTATGAGCTGTAATGATTTGCACTATTTTTCTTGTTTTGTGGTTAAGAGTATTTCTTTCTTTTATTCCCTCCTGTCTGTCTCTGCTTATGTCATAAGAACTTCAGCCCTATCCTCAGCTGGTCTAAGTTGACACAGGTTTGCCTACATTTGCATTAACAATGCTGCAGTTATTTACATAAACTAAGGATATTGTCATGTGTATGGGATCAGCATGAGTCTAGGAAAACAGAGCCAACTTGCCAGGAAGTATCCAGGACAGAGGACTTGTCTTGAAGCAAATAATTGGCCCTGATAATAGAATTGTTTTTCTCCAAATGGTCTCCTTTAGAGAGTATGTTTAATAAAGTTGCTGGATTTATTTTTACCAAGGTTTATTGAGGTATTTTGCCAGCATGTGGTCTGCAGGTTCTCCCAGGGCAGCAAGGTATGTATCATCCCTGCAGCCTGACCTTGGCCTGTTTTTGGTCCCTCAAAGCCTAGGAAAAAGTGGGATATATGAAAGAGGAACACAACAGTCATCACACACCTGGAATTTAGTCACAGTCTAGGCAGACCATATTCACAACCCTAGTCATAGCTGGATCTGATATTTTAATAGCCCTTGTCTAGGGTATACACTTAGAAATCCTTCCTTACATACTGGGCAATGCTACCTTGAATATAGAAGATTGGTTCAGTTGGATTGTAGGAAACATGATTTTTCAGCATTTGTCCAGCTGAACACTGCTTAATATATCCTTTGTCAAAAGCAGCTTCCTGGGTGTCTTATGTGTGTATCCACAGCACCTTCTTCTCTGGCAAGATGGAAGATGTCTGCCAAAAAGAAATCTCAGAAAGATGAACTTACCTCTCTGCTGTTGTTGGCAGAAGCTGTGAAAAGACATCCTGAAAATCTAGAGAGACTTTTGGGTTAATTGTTCTCTCTTGTGCTAACTTTCTGTGGGTATAGCCTTTTGGCCAACTTATGTGAACATCTAAACTAAATGGGGGATCAGTCTTTTCATTAACTTCAGAATTTCTCGCCAGAACTGCGATTTTCTCTTATTAATGTGCTGTGTGATTTTGGGTTTTTTTGGTGGTATTCATCCTTTTCTGACGAGAACTTCAGTAATGGAAATCTGAGACAAAGAAAAATTATATTTTTTTTTACTGTATAGTTGACAGTGGTTGGAGTGGCTCTAACCACCTACATTAGCTGCTAAAATGCCTATTGAGGGTTTCATTTAGAAAGGGAATTCTGACAATAGTGCTGAGAAGGTGAGATCCCAAGGAGCCCAAAGGATAGTGAAGAAGTTAGTAGTAATTATATTTTGGACTTGGAGAAAGAGAAGGCATCAGGTAAAAGAATCTATTTCACATAAGCCATATTGCTGTAGAGAGACGGAACACACTGAGACCAAGCCCTGTGATAGCCATAAACTGCCAGCTGTGGCCAAATCCCTTTGAATTACAACTTGCCATGGCTTGTTGCATGGTGATGCTTGGATAATAATTTAAAGAGAACAAGACTTAATTTGTTTTCTTTTTGACATACAGCTGCAAGTCTAGGACAGGCTCAACTGCATAGGACATGGTAATAATATTCAACCATGCTCTAGACATGACGACAGAGCAGTGAACTTCAAGCTGGCCTAGCTTCAAAATGAGCAGTGTGTCAAGAGTGAGGTACATCTTTGCTTTCAATGACAGGAAAATGTGTCTGGGAATTTCATACTCTGGGCCTCTGTGCCATGCCCTACCCCTCTTCCCCACTGATCAATCACCTCAGGCCAGCCATCTGCTACATCTTGACCTGGTGGGTAAAGATGAAAATCAGGTATGAGCTGCTATCATTCTGCAATGAAAAGATGGAGATAACTTGAAAATCAGGTGAACTGAGATTTAGATTTTAAAGGTCAAAGGATTATGAATGTCTTTTCATTCCATGTGCAGTATTGCAAATACTCTTGATTAGAGAGGCAAATAATATGTAAAGCTGGGGCTGTGCTCCCTGCTTTCCTATAAAAGCAATAGGTACATTTACAAATTCAGTAATTTAACCTCTGGATTACTTCATCTGTGTTTGTTCATTGCTCTATGAGTGCTGATCTTGTTAAAGATAAAGATGTTGCTAAGGAAAGAATCCTTTGTCACTACTTGCTGTTCACAGTACAAATGTGATGCAGAGGGAAAAGCATATCAGGTTGCACTGTAGAAAGGTTGGGAGGAGTGCCACTCCTTTGCAGGTGGGAGAATCAGATCATGGACATCTTAAAACCAGTAGCAATTTTACTAAGTTATGTTCTAGGATTGGGGCTGAAGTGACGTGTTCCTCTAGTTCCTGTGAAGCCTGTAACAATGAACAGTCTGCACAACACTAATCTATTATGGGAGCTTATTTCAAAAATTAAAGCATAATGAAACATACCCTTACATTTTCCACCTGCACCTCAGGTAAAATTAATTTTATTTTAAGTCAAAGTGAACAGATGTGTTTCACAATGTCATGAAAATCATTATGCAATAACTTTTTTTTAACTGCTATTAAGGTTTCTCACATGTGTGAGCTTTTTTCCCTCTGCTCCTTGACTTCCATTTGCAATGTCTCTTTAGGCTACCAGCATTTGGAACAATTTATGTCTTATGTAGATATAAAAGGCAGACTGTTATACACCATAGGTACAACTGTATCTAGAAATGCCTGCTGAGGCGATGACTGGTGAGAATTAGGGTTCATTTAAGTTAAAGACAGCCAGCCTCTGCCCTATGGAGCTGGAATTGATGAATCCAGAAGGGAAGGAAGGTGATAAGAAGAAGGAAGCAGTAGCAGGAGAGTGTCAGTTTGTGCCATGGAGTGAAGCAGTTGCTCCAGTCCAGCCACATGGATGCATGGGACTGAACAGCCATGTGTGCCTGCGCCTCATATCTCAGCCCTCAGGGTAGACAGCAGGAGGATTCTGGTCAATCTTAACTGCCTAGTCACAGTCCATCAAGTTAGCTGTAAAAACTTCTGTTTCAATTAAATATAAGCTCATTGTATTTTCACACAACAGTTAGTAAAATAAAACTCATTAGGAATATAGCATTTAGACTCGAGCAAGTGATATTTTTTTGAATATCACAGTGAAAACCACATTTCCTGTAGTCAGCATCTGCTGTGTGTTAGGCTGCCTATAAAATGTGGTACATTGTTGACAATAGGGAAAGATGAAAACAAACAGGAAAACTACAAAAGACATGGTATTAACATCAAAGTGCATTAATCCCTCCCTTTCCTTGGCATATGAAAAATTATTTTTTCCTTGACCCTAAACAATTTAACTTTCTTTCCATCAATTTCAATTTTGTACAACAAGGGTGAACAAGTAATGGAAACTAAGTAGGGGATTTCATGTAAAGTGAAAAATGAAATGAGACAAAAACAGGAGAAGATAACACCAGTCTGAATAAATTATTTTTTTTTAATGAAATCAGCTCCATTATTTTGGAATTGATTATACAAAAAAAAGTTTACAGAGACAGGAGTACTGACATTTCCATGTAGTTTATGCTTGTGCAAATATTAGTGTTTCTGTAGTAACTTAAGGATTTCATGTGAAGAAATGTATGAGAAAGCTGTGAGAGCACAGTGTGAAAAAAAGGAAATAACAGGCACTGTGTGGGGTTTTTTCCTATCTAAATATGTAACTATTGTTTATTATTCAGTAAATATTAAATATAGAGATGAAACTTGTGTAGATGACTGATTTCAACAATGGACTAAATGCAAATGACCGTGAGTCTATTGTATTTAGTCAGTAAGCTGCTGAATACCTGGGGTGAATGAAGGGAGGTGACTTCCTTAATCATTAAACTAGTCCTTGAATATGGAGGACAATCACATCATCTCTAATCCCATTCATAAACACATCATGGTCCAAAGTTAAAATCATTGTGATTTTGTTCCCTTCTATTACCATTAGGAAATATTTCACTGCTCTGATGGTTAGAAATCCTCCTGTAATTTCCAGCATAATTGTGGCTGGTTTATACCTATTTGTTTTTGTCAGCGCTGTCCTTCAATGTGAATAGCTTTCTTCCTCCCTGCTGCTTACCCCCTGATACATTTATAGACAGCAATCACGGCACCTCTTAGCCTTTGTTCTGCTCTGTTAAACATGCAGCGCACTGTTGGGCTCCTCTAATAAAATAGGTGTTCCTTTCCTTCAATTGTTTCTGTTCAGTACCTACTCTTTAAACTAATCGATCTTAAACGTGTTTGACCCCAATGGGGCTTCATGGTCTGTCTGAGTCCCCATGCACAAATCCTTAAACAGGGGCCATTGATTTTTTTTTTCTGCTTCTGGAATGACTGAACCTGATGCAGCACTGGGATAATACCCACAGTTTTCAAGGACCCAGTGCTGACCAGTGGTCATCCTGGTTGCTGCAACTGTTTCTTTCTACTCCTTCATGTCCTCCACCTGATGATCCCCTAGTTTATGGGAAGAATCATCATCAGTATTTCTTGAAGGAGGGCAAGCTTGTAAGTTCAACATCGAAGTAACAGGCCCAGCCTGGTGCCCAGGTTCCTCTCTTAGGATGGGGTGACTTGACTCTGGAGATTCCCTTCTGTGTTGGCTGAGCAGCCAGACTTTGAGATCTCTGCCAGTAAGGTGGGGCTGCCATTTGAGATGGTATCACCTTTATAATCATCACCAGTACCAGAGAGGCTTCTTCTGTCTCTTGTGTGGCTGCCTCTTCTGTGACAAGCCCTGTCTCTGGACTGTGTTATCAGCAGGTTCATTGACACTTTCCTAATTGCTTATTCCTAGAGCTGTTCCACCTGTTGAAAGTTCTGCATGAAATACAGATGTACAATTTCCACCCTAAAGCCTATGGAGTTGAAAAAGAGTCCCAAGTGATAAAAGAAGCACCGAGAAACAATGGACTTTACTAAAAAGAGCTTTCTATTGGTAAGTCTTTATTTTGTCGATGCCTCTGCTAAGGTTTTAACAAGAAAATCCTGCAAAAATCTCACACATACCACAGGTAAAAATCCTTTTTGAAAATAAGAATTAGGAACTAGTGCATTTTATTTTATTTTTCCTATTTTAAATCAAAATGGACTATATCAGACTTTTTGGACTATACCTATAGGAACAGCAGAGGCCACAGGATGTGGAAAACCAGTCTACTATATTTAGTACATTTTTTTAAAATGTTTATTAGGGTTTTTTGTAAAGTAAATGTTGTCTATTAAAACTAAGGTATTCAAATTGTATAATGTAAAGTAAGAGACAAGAATAAAAAGTTTCAAGCAGGCTGTAGGAGAAAAAACCCCCTTAATTTACCATTGCTTTATTCTATTGTATTTATTACAAACTGTTTAAATTATAATTAATTATTGCTGTAATTAAATATTGTACATATTTTCAGGGGATAAAAATCAGGTAGAAGAGGATGTTTCTTAATTTTTGCATGACCATTTGTGGCAGTGTTTGCCAGAGGACTGTGTCTATGTTAGGACCCTGCTTCTTCCCACTACATTTCCTGTCTGGGTAGTAATGCTACTTTGATGAGACATTTTATTTTATTTACTATAAGGAACACAGGAAAGTGTTTGGGAGCTCCTAAGAGCAGTCTCCAAAGTGGTTGCAAATGCTGTGTGAATGCTCACCTGCATAGTTCACACCTCCCTGTGTGTATGAGGAGTAGGAATGCTCCCAGGCCTGCCCATAACTCTTGTTCTGATATGCCTGGTGGCATGTGAGGACTCGTCCCCTTGTCACATCTCAGGCCCTGCCCTACCTGCATGTTCTCTGTACAAACAGCAAATCTGACCTGAAAGAGGGCATTGCTTTGAGTGGAGCTTGGGTCAGATGCCCTCCAGAAGTCCCTCATTGACCAAATTATATAAATCTATATAACTGATTATTGCTGGATTTCTTCTACCTTTCTATGAAGCACCTTGGTGCTGTTTACTAAGGCAGAATATTGGACTAAATGGGTTTGAAATATCATCCATCCTGGCAAGTCTTGTATTTCCATGTGCAAACAGGATTTATTAGAAACTCAATACATATCGAATGTAGGTCTTCAGGGATCTCTTATTTACTTTGGGCAGGTAAATATTGAATTCTTGTGAATGGTATTTGACTCCATTTTGGAACATAAAGCAGAGGAGGTTAATAGAACAAAGAGAAGAAATCAACACCAGCAGTAAATGGTAACACACATTACTGTATATCCCCTTTGGACATTTCATGTTTTGCATAGCTGTACAGAGCAAACTTCATAGTATCACAGGCCTCAGAGAGGTAGCAGGACTGGGAGGGTGCTCTTGTAGTCTTGTCAGACTTGTTTGTGAGTTCCTTTCCCATGACAGTTATTTCAGCTATGTTTCTTGTCTTTTTGGAAAAAGTCAGCTAATATGGACTTTTTTTTTTTTTTTAATCAGTTACAGGCCAGATGAAATCCTGGTGGTTGCAACTTTTCATGGCCAATGTAGAATGTCACTGGGAAGCTGAGGCACTTTGCAGGGTTTCCCACATCCACTCCAACATAAGGAGCAGGGAGGAATGGGAATGTAAGAGGTCTTAAGGATTGCAGGTGCCCCACACCATGGCTGGAGCCAGGGGACCCAAGGATTTAACCTGGTGCTGCAATGAGTTGTCTTTTTCACCCACTGGAGATACATTAATGACACTCTCATGGGAATATCAGTGACTCTGTGTGGGAATGGTTGGCTGAAGCAGCATCCGTAAGATAGCTGTTCTCAAAATGCTATCATTTCTTGATGGTAGTTTTTCTTTCCCTTTGGGGATTTCCCAAAGGGAAAAGAAGGTTGAAGTTTCACTCCCCCTTGCACAAGTTTTAATAAGTTTCCTAGTGTCCCATGTGATATAAATATCTTTTTGAGATTGCCTATTACTGTTGGTAATATCATTAAAGGACTAAAACAGTTTCCTGCAAACATTTTTCCATTAATTCTTCCTTTTTATTTCAATATAATGCATGCTTCAGTTGCTGAAGATTTCAAGTTTTTGTTGCATCTAAAGTAGAGAAAATGGAAATATTTGGACTCAGTGAGAAGTGTTCTTTCTACAAGTCTGTAAATCAGTAGAAATTGGTATAGGAAGAATTTCAACTCACACTGTTCTTTCAGACCTAGAGACTTGCAAACAAGTCCATACAAATATTACCATCCCATGTAATAAGTAAGATTATTTAAGGCAGGAACTATTGCTGACAAGATAAATAATGCTCTAAATGAAACTGTACATATCAGTTGACCTGCAAGATTTTTTATCTACCTTTTTTTTTTTTTCCTAGTGAACACTACTACATTTAAAAATGTCCACAGGAAAGAAATGTTTGTTTTTACTGATTAAAATGTGCAGGCTGTCTTTTTAGCCTCCCTGTCAGTGTCATTCTTTGCTCTCTCATCACAACACAAAGAGACTCTGTTATTTACCCTGGGAAACAGGTGACTGAACTTATAAAAATCACTACAGGACAAGATGTATTGAGGCCTGGCACAGAATGACAAATTCTGGCGGGGTTTGCCAAGAAGAGACATATTGATTTTTAAATGATTAATAAGGAGAATATAATTGTATTTCATTAAGATGGATGGGATTTCATTTAGTCTGTCTTCTCCTTTTCCACTTCAGATGCGAAAGGAAATCAAGTCATCATCAGTGGCACCTTGTGTTAGCCTGCCATGGAAACGAGGTCATTGATTGAGTAAAAGAAGTTTCTGAGAGGCTAGCCTGGTCTTTAATGGAGTTACTCACATAGATAATGTGGCAAAGATAACAACACTTTGTTTCTCTCGTTATTTTGAGAACAACCAAGACGATATTGATAACATCTCTGTTATGGATTCTGATGCTTTTCAAGTTGCATATTGTCTCAAGTAAATAGATTTGGATGCACAAATACCCAGGAATTATATTTTTTTTCTTTTGAATTCATTTGAAGACATTCTACTGTCTAAGACTGTGAAATTTATAGGCTGAAAAAGGGAGGCAATCAAAATCCTATAATCTGTATGTCTTGTAATTCTTATCAAGACAATCGTGCTCTAAATCATAAGTATACAATTAACTTTTCAGTAGATTTTAATGTATTTTAGGACTGTGTTAAAATCAAACTTTTTCTTCCACTTCCACCTGAAATTGAGGGTTTTGTGAAATTTTTAAGCATTAGCTTAACAAATAGAAGGGAATTTCCTCTTCTGTTATCCAGTACATGTGCCCAGGATGCTAACTCACGTTACTTCTGACTGGCTGTTGGTTTTACTTTTCCAGAAGTTTTTATTCTAGTTGTTGATATTATCCAGCTGCTCACATGGCAGTGTCCAAACTGCCTCTGAGGATGGTGTGTTAAGTAAAGTGGTTTTCATTGCATGGGCAGTTTCTGTGTCTGAGCATATCAGTCGTTTTTGGATCATCAATTACATTGATTACATTGCAGTTTTCATCAGAAGCTCCAGATAAAATACTGAAAATAGTTTAGTGATGGGTGAGACCGAATCAGAGGTATTAGGTATTAATTAATGAAAGATGAAAGAGTATAGCAGTTAAGGAATTAAGAGGGGATGGAAGGAAGAACACATAAAGGTGATAATCATGTTCATACAAAGAATGCCTGCTCTTTTTAAATTACAAATATATTACAGTGCAACACAAAAATTACATATTATTTTGGATGCAATTGAAGACATGAAAGACGTCAGTCTACTACTGCAGTTAGAGGAAGCTGGATTTACAGTTCAACAACATGAAAGTAGGTGAAGATGGAGGGGTGAAAACATGTATGATTAATTAAGAACTGATAAACCAAAAAGCTAATTTTGTATTGAACAGGTGGAGAACAGATTTTCATGTATCATAGATGAATTAATTATAGTGAAGTCAGAGTGACTACTCATGCATTCAGACACTGTAAACTGTAGTTTAAAACTACAGTTGACAATATACAGCATGTTATCAAGCCCATTTTCCAGGGAAGAATGCTGAGAAAAATGAAGTGGAGTGGATTATATTCTGAGGCAGGTTATGAAGGATCCATGAGTTTGTTCCTTGAGCTAGATATTAATTTACTGTAAGAATTTAAACAAAATGCTTAGAAGTCATGCTAAGATGGTGATGTTGGTATTTAGTTACATGTTTCTTGTGAGAATTAAACAAGGTTTTCCATGCAGTTTCCTGTAAGAGTCAGTTACTCCCTGTAATGTGGAGGCACAAAAATATGTATGTATACATAGCTGATAATGGAGCTGGAGGGACATTTCTTTTTTGTATAAGCTAGAATTCTTGCTTCAATGGAGGCTGAGGAGACCAATTCTTGGGATATGCAAATAAGGGGAAAAAGTAGGAAAGTGGGGTGGAAAAGGCAGACCACAAGTGCTTTCTATATCTACATTGATATTGGTTTCAAAACAATGTAGGAAAACTGTTTTAATGGAGTTCTTTGCTACCGTTGGGAGAGATTCTATAGTCATCTTGTTCTACCACTTCAAATATTTACTGTCTGTGAAGCCACAGTTTCAAAGCTTGGCAAAATTACCTTACCCATCTGAGCTTGTGTAGATTCCTCCAGAATGCTTGGTGGGGCTGTGCAGCCCAGGCCTATGCAACAGAAACTGTCTTGGATATGTGCAGCTGTAAAATGACCTCTATTGCATTTTGGAGCACAGCCTCCCAACCCCATACTGCTACCAAAGTACCCAGGAAATCACTTTGCCGATACACAATGCACTATGATTCTCTGATAGGAATTTGCTAACTGATATCCTGCTGGATAAGAGGAGATACATATACATTTTTAGAGTAGTACAGAATATCCTAATTCACTAAGGCATGACTTATCCTGACAGGTTCCTAATGAAACACCAAAAAAGGAACAAATCATGGTAACCAGGAAAAGGAATGAGAATGTGGTTTTGATTCTGGAGATGGACTGTGGTGATTACAGCAGAAATTTTCTAACAAGAATGTCCTCCAAAAGTAAAATGTGGGTTAAAAACCCCTTAAATTTGGGGTTATATTTGAAAGGGTCTCATTTAAAGCAGAAATACTACTATCAAAGTGGTGTCTATGATATGCTGAGGTTTGTATCTGGTTACTGTATCAATCAGGAAAAGTCCTGGAATCTGTGACTTCTGTCTTTGGGATTAATAGCTATGATGAGGCAGTAAGGGTAATTTCTCATTTCTCATTGCATAAATTTGTTGTAGATTTGAAAGACTTTAAATTCAAAGAAAGGATGGAATAATTTTGAAGACTGAAACCTTTCAGTGGTATGGGAAAAAACATGTAAGTTTGGCTTTGCTAAGGACATGTTCTCTGGTTTTGTCTCAGTTTTTTGGGATGTTCAGCATTTCATTTTTGACGATATTAATCTTTTTCTCAGAAAGATCTTATACTCTTCTATCTTAAATGTATGGACCCTCTCTGTATAAAAATTGTTTGACTGTGTTTTGAATCCAGAGCAGTGTTAATCATCACTTAATCTTTTTTCTTATTTGGTTAAATTATTTTGTTCTAGCTTTTCTTCCTTTTCCTTTCTTCTTATGAAGTCTATAAATATGCATTCAGGTCTTCTCTGTTTTGTTTTGAGAGGCTTTGGAAATGTCTGAGATGATTTCTCATCGGCTCTAACATCAAAACCAAAGGGATGAAGAAATTAGATATTTAACAAAGTCTTCATTTGTTCTGTAAAGTTAATTAGTCACTCTTGACCGTCAGATTAGATTAAAATTAAATATGGGTCAATTAACACTTGTTACTTTTGTTAGCTTCATTTCTGTCCAGTCACGCTGAAATTATCACTGAAAACCACAAGTTTATTTAAGTGGAAATTAGGATGCAGGATTAGCTTTCTCATTTTTACTAAAATACTACTGGTTTTTTGTTTTGTTTTGTTTGGTTTTCTTCAGAGCTTAAATCTGGTAATCTTTTTTATTTTGGTCCAGTGATATATTTAAATATGAGGCAGAAGTTTAATGTCAGAGAAGACTCACACCTTTTTATTATGTATGAATAGATTGTTTCCCAAGAACTTCTTAACTTTAATGGTTAATAAACTCCCCTGACCAAACTTCATTGTTTACACGAATCACATACATTAGCTCTTAAGATTGTACTCCAACAATTTTCAAGTTTTGGAACTAAATCTTGCTCTTGGTCCTTTACCCTGAGTCAACCTTGTGCTACATCTTAACAGAAGAAGATTGTATCCTTGATTTTTGCTTGTAACCAACAAGTTAGAGCCTTACCTTCTTTCTGGGTGTCCACTAGATCTGCTCACTTACTGGACAGTGCCTTTACACCAAGCAGACTTCTCAGGACTGCAGTTTTCCTCCCTCATATTTCTGACAAGCTAAAAGTCAGGGTAAGGTGTCCTTTCACTTTATCAGGAAAACTGTGGCAAAATCAAACATTTGCCAATTTGATTACCACTTTCTCTGTTTTTACCTTCTGAGCTTGTGGCATGTTGCCATTATTGCCCTGGTTATTATGGATCCCCACTAATTAAAACATGCTTTTGACTTGTTAATATAATTTAAAACCAAACAAACTGAAGACAAACCAAACAAACCCACTGTTTCAGGTTAGAAATTATTTTCAATTACCTTTTTTTCTTTGAATGTTGCTCTGCTTTCCCCACCATTTTTTCCATTCCTTCCTTTCAGTCCATAATTTATTTTTATTGGTTACAGTAAGACTGCAGGCTTTTCTGCAGCTGAGCACAGCTGCTAATGTTTTGCTATTGATTCCACATGTTAGCTCAAAAGTGTATAATAATCTGTTTTAATCGCTGCCTTTGGCTTTTCCTCTTCTCACTCTGAGAAGTGCCCTCTGCCTCTGGCCTGGCATGGCCATAACCAGAAACTGATCCTAATTACATCAAACCGCTCTCTGCCAAAATGCCCAAATATCCGTAACGTGTTTGAATAACAACTGTTGGGAGACATAACTCCATCCGGCTCCCTGAAAAATGCTTCAAATTATCAACTGTACATGTGCTGACAGAAAGAAAATCTTGTGGGCATGGTAGGAGGCTAAGCTACCTCTGGCCCAAAAGGGAATACCTCGGCAGTACAAATGTAATGCTATTTAAGTCCCCCCCTGCTTCAAATCCCTGCAGCTCTGAGGAAGCTCCAAATTATAACAGGGCTCCTAAGGGAACGGCACATAATCAGCCCTACTGAAAACATGTTGAATAGCGCTAAATAAATCCCAGGTCTAATTATGTTACTGAGGCTGCACGGGGACTGCGCATCTGGAAGTGCCCCCACCAAGTCCAGTGGTAGCTGCACAGTGAGGCACAGCCAGCTCCTCCAGTGTCTGTGCTAGCTCAGCAGCCATCTCCAGGAAGGAGCTGTGGGAGTCCCCTCACAGTGCAGGAGTAGCCCACATTAAATCACTGCTTATTTAACCTGTCAAACTCCTCTTCTTCGGTCTAGGGGTGGCTGCTGGGGCTGGTGTGAGGAGCAGAGCTGTGGCATTGGCTGGGAATGGCTCACCTGCTTTCTGCTCTTTGCTCCCCAAAACAAAGCCAGTCCTCTGCCAAGCACTTGGTACACAGAAATAATAGAATCAACTTGGGGTTTTGTCTGCAAATAAAGAGGGGGGTGTTTTGTTGGTGCAAGCAAGAGCTTTGCCACTGGTTTCTCTGGGGCTGTGTTTCAACTGCATTGGATCATGCACCAGTAAGCACTGGGAGAATTTGCTTAAAAGGCTCAGCACCTTGCACAGTCTTTTCTGTAGGAAATGAAAGGGTTTTTCTTAACCTCAGGAAGTGTGATTCCTTATCCTAATAGGAGTGGCACCTTTCTCAGAAGCCCTTGCAGCTACTGTCATGACTTTAAGTTGCAAACACATACTACCTGGAGTAGACCTTGCTGTTGGTAGCTGACTCAGACTACATGGCAGGTGTGAAAATAAAGCCTCTTGTTTAGGATCCTGGATTTTCTTATGCTACTCTGTTTTTCATCAGTGATTCTGAAGAAAAATATCAGTGTACATGTATCAACAAGAGGTAGAAAAAGCTATTTACAACTATTTGCATTACTCTCTCTATATTTTTCTTATGTTCTGCTTCTGTTAGTTGGCTGTCAGAAAAGAAGATGACATGCTAATTACTTTTGTAATTGTTATACCAGTATAGTGCTGGTAGTCAATATTACTGTGGTCTGCAGTCAGATTTCTGCATTGCTACATATTATTATGCATCAGTGATTCTTGATGATATATGAAGTGAATATTACTAGGCTTTCCAACTTCCTAAAGAGGCCTGGAAGCACCCTGAGAATCTGAGTGCTAATTATAGAGACCACAGAGACAAATTCTTTCCTCTTTGCTGCATTAGAAAACACTAGAAACCAGGAAATTTTGGATGGTCAATAGTCGCTCTGTTTAGTGTTTAGAAGAACTTGTAGAGAATATTTTGTATTGCTAAAATATATGGGGAAAAAAAAGACATTTAAATTTCTCTGTTCTATGGGATACATATAGCTATTCTTTGATAAAATACTCCTTTAATGTTGTGCATATGAAATCAGGTCTTTCTTTGAAGTCAGAAGGAAAAAGTAAGGAATTAAATTTCCTGTTCTTTGATTCTCCCCAAATTTAGATCATTTATCTTAGAACTTTATTAAAAAGAGGAATTTATTTTCTCAGGTTTTCCCTCTCCACGTGCATGTTTTTTCTTGTGGCTCATTGCATATAAATATATTCCTTTTTCTTTTCTCCAATCTGCAATTCTACCCCCAGTATTAAGAGTAATTTAATTTTTGTTTCAAAATATTTTGTTTCAGACCTTAGCAAGACTTCATAGGCAAATTTCTATTAAAAAATAACTCAGATGCCTTCCCTACTTCTCTTGAAGTGACCACAGATTGACAAAAGCTGCCACATTTGCATTCTGTACTCTCAAAAAAATGTTGCAGTGCAGAAAATGCAGATTTTCTTTCATCTATGGAGGGCTGGTACCACATAATGTTTTTCTCTCCGTGCAGCAGTTTTTGGGCACAAATGGAAAAGTCAAGCTAGACCTTTTGAGTCTCACCTCTCTTGAACTTCACTCTAGTCCAGTGATACCTGCAGCACCTCGTGCCACCAATATTTTCTGCAGTGCTGTTTGAACTGTGTGCCTGATTAAACAAAAAAACTGCTGAGTTCCCAGAAATGAAATTTCCAAGTGGAAGTCTCTGAGGCCTTCAGGCTTTCTCCCATGGCTGCTTTTACTGATGAAAGCTCTGGTGATGACTGTGGCACAGTGGTGCACTGAGACCCCCAAGAAATTCAGAGTTGCTCTGGAATAGTCACTGCTTAAATACCCAGTGAGAAGGAGTAGCAGGGGTAACATCCAAATCTTTCACCAGGGGCAGTCACAGTACAAGCAGGTGTTGCAATGCTCTTAAGCCTTTCAAACAAGGGGTGAGAAGTGTTTGGGAGCTGTAAGTGCTGCCCTTTCCTGCTCCTTGCTGATGCCCTGTGTCACAGCCAAACACAACCAAGGGAAAACCACAGAACTGCATTTCCAGGTTGGCCCCTCAGCAACCCTGACTGAGACACTGGAACTGCTCTCCTCCTTCAGCTCAGTGCTGCATGGGCTCTTTGTCTCCCCAGGCTTCTACAGAGCTGGTGTGTTGGCATGATGTACTGTCTCTCTCCTGACATTTAAAAAGAGTAAGGGGATGCTGACAAGGGGATGGAGCTACTTCTGCCCAAGGAACCCTGAGGTAAACCAAGGCACTTCAGCCCAGCATGGAGAGGGGAGAAATGTGGGTGAATCCAGATCTGCCTAACCTGTGGAAGAGTTAGGAGGTATCAGATGAAGCCAGAGTAGCCATTTCAGAAAAAAAAATAAATCAGTGTTCACAAAGGACACCGCAATGCACTGAAACTACCTGCTACAGGGTGATTGGAATCAAATGGTAGCACAGGTTCAATAACTGGATAACTTTATGGATAAAAAAGTATGGTGGTTATGGCAGACACATTTGTTGAATTAAACATCTCCCAGTTAAAAGCTGGTAAAGCATTTTGGAAAAGTACCTTTATATACAGCTTTTCCTGTTGCTTGGTCCTTTCATCCCCTTTTGGCATTGTCAGACACAGGACACTGGGCTAAACAGACCCATGGCCTGATCCAGTCTGGATGCTCTCAGGTGTTACTATGCTTTCCTACAAATATGTCACATCACAGAAGGTCCACAGGGTACCTGTGGAGTTGCTTAGAGGAGAAACCAACATTGTTTATTTTCAAAACTGATCTGCTTAGAGTGTGGCTTGTGCCACAAAGTAGTTTCTTTCCCAGGCTAACAACTTCTCATCATTTGCAATGCTCTTGCCAGGACCCAGGCTTTCAGGAAGGGCCTCATGCTGCTATCCACTTTGTTAAACAGAAGTTGATTTTATATTTAGTGGTGCATGGAGTGTACAGATGAAACAAATCACTCCTATAGACTCAGCAAGATGAATAGGTCCTGTTGAAAACTAGCAAGGAAGGCTGAATGCAAGATTAATATGTAGTCCCAAGTTATGCTTCCCACAACTTTTATTGATTATTTGGTAAGTAAAAAAATCACACAATCCCTTATATAATTTAAACTAAAATTCTTGTGTAATCATTCTTAGAAGAAAATAATTTGTCTGTGAGGAGAGCTTTTTTGACTGGTTCCTCTTTGAGGGGTAAGAGGTTTAAAAGCATCCTGTCATCATTTTAGTATTGTTTGTCAACAAATTCTCAAAATAAGCACAGAATTCACAATTAGAAGAATTGGTCTGCCTAGAAGCTTCTCCATCCTGGAAGGTTGTCCCAGGCAATAGGAAAGGGCATGTGATCTATTGGTTTTTCCCACTTCTAACTTTGATTTGTAACTATGAGCTGGTGACTCTTACTGTGAGACAGTAAACATCCCAGTTCTGAGAATGTGATGGAGAACTGGCATCAAGAAGTGTTCCAAAGTTCAGGGGCTGGACAAGGTATAGACTGCAAGCATGTACTGTGTTGTGTGAAGCTTTGATGTTTGAATGCTGTCCTGTGTTTTTTCCTCAGCTGCTTTGTAAATTACCTTGTTGAAGAGATGTACTTTCTGGGTTAGGGAAGATTCTTTCTCTTAGAAATCTTGTAGTAGCATGTAAATTGTCAAATGCACACAGAACAGAGAATTGCAATGTCTTCTCTTCTTTCCCAGTCAATAAGTAGTGCAATTATCATTCATTTGCTGTCTTAATTATATTTTTTAAAATTAATATGAGTGCTTTCAAAATCATCAATGCCTGGCTGCAGAGGGGAAATTCTGACCAAAATATGAATCTATAGCACGTCATCTAGAGGATGTGAAAAATTATATCCTGTAAGGTCCAATGCTTTGTATTGATCTTACAGAAGAGACAAATCTCATGGGTCAAAGTTGAAGTGATATGGACAAGAAAAATCAATAATAATTTTAAAAAGAGACATTTTTTTCCTTTTCTTTTACTAATTCATGAAAAAAAAAAGAACACCATAAGACTTGCACATTATTGATGTTTTACAGATTAATACTTTTTTTAAAAAAATAATTATGTTTTGGAAAATATTTTGTGCCAGCATCTTGTTGGCAAAAATTATTTTCAAAGCTGAAATCAAATATTCCTACCCTAATAGATCTGGCTTCTGTTGTGGCATGGCTAGTACAAGGGTTTTTGGTACCTTGAACACATAAAAAATTACAGCTTTCCTTCTTTCTTCAGTAACAGTCAGAATTGCCTGTGACAGGATAAAAGGACCTCTGACATTCTGTGATGAATCTCACTGGCTGATTTCCGACTCTGATATTCCTGTCTCCCCAGGCCTTTTCCCATGTCCTCTGAAGGCAAAACCAGAAGGTAACAGGTACCTGTGCTCCAGCTGACTAATTTTCAGTCTGGTGTAAAAATGCAGTCCCATCTGCACTGCCATGGTAAGTAAAATTAGCTGAACAAACTGCCCAAATATTTCCTTTTCTACTGCTGCTCCTGAGACTGTAAGCACTAGTGGGCCAGGTAGGCTGTTGGAGATGCTAGCCCTTTAAGCAGTAGCCTCCAGAACTTCTCTGAAATTATGTCTGTGCAAAATTATTTTTTGTGCCACAGTCCTCTCTATATTTACTGACTGCTTGTGCTAACTCATATTTGACAAATCTTAGTCTTTTTAGATGCAGAAAAATCTAGATTTTCCTTTGTTTTGTGCAAATAAAAGCAGATCCTCTGGGCTTGAATTTTTTGAAAGCTTTCTGTCACTGAACCAATGGTAGCAGATTTAGAGTAAAGCTGATTGCTTGTGAAACCTTGCAGTCACTGAGGCCCTTGATCAGGGCTCTGGCCACAGGGGATGGGAGATGAGGCATACTGTCCTATCTGCTCTTAAACAGAGTCAAAATCTAGGAGAAATCTCCTTGGTTGAAAGTATTCCAGAGCTTCACTGACTCCTGGAGGCTGGTTTGGATTTAATCTAGCATTATTTCAGGTTTCAACAGGAAAATTTCATGCAGCTTTACCCTCTTACCCACTCTTTGCCAGCACACAGAAATTTACCTGAAAGCTGCTTAGCTTTATTCTTTCTCTCTTAGGAAAATCAAGCTATTGTGGAGTTTTTCCATGTACAAATACTCCACCTCTACCAATAAAGATGTCCCTCTGTAGTGTTTTCCATGATACCCACTGTCCACCTTCTTGAATGTCTGTGTGCTGGCTTGATCACATTAGTGTTTTTGTTGAAGACTAAAACGGAGGCTAGTGTTCTGCAGCATATGCCAGAAACAAATTTCTCTTGGCTGGCACCCTGGTGACAGCTTATCCATATAAAAAATAAAATAAAGTTAGAAACCAAATTTGAATTATTTTGTGGAAGGGTTCGGAAAAATGCTTCATATCCATGTTCCTTCTTTCAGTAAATACTCCCAGTATTTTGCTCCTTCCTATGTCTTGTGTTGTGGCTTCTTTGTTGAAGAGAATGAAAATCCACCTTAAATAATAACAACATTTAACAGCAGTTTAGTTAAAATCCTCAAAATACTGTACTGAATAGACCACTGTGGAAGGTGTCAGTCATCAGGAGTGGTTTTGGCTCCTCCTAAGAGATTATTGAAAAAAGTGTGCCTCGTACCTTTGCACTGGAAAACTCAACAACTAGAGACCGTGTGCGTGGGGGCTGGGAACAGGGTAGGAGAATCTCACACACCTAATCATAGTCTTTAATATTGCATAATGCATATTAACCATTAAAAAACCAATTGTTTAATTTCTAGACTCTTCTAATTGAACATTAGTCACACATTCTCCCTTGCCCTTGACTTGCTGTGTTAAAAATCATGACCCTAAAAGTGCTTATTTGAATATTCCATAATTAAGGAGACACTTGGTCCAGGAGTGTCCTTTCAGCAGCAGACATCCCTTTAAGTGAAGGGATACACCAGTGTAGCCAGTGGCAGAATCCAGCTAAGAGTATATAGAATCATAGAATTCTTCAGTTTGGAAAAGAAATTTGAGTCCAACCACTAGCCCAGCATTACCAAGTCCACCACTGGACTGTGTTCCTGAGTGCCACATCTACTAATTTTTTTAACACTTCCAGGAATGATGATTACACCACTTCCCTGAGAAGCCTGTTCCAATAACTGACAACCCTTTCAGTGAAGAAATTTTTCCTAAAATCCAATATAAATCCCTCCTCCCCCTCCACCCCCAGTTCAACTTGAGGCCATTTCCTCTTGTTCTATCACTTGTAACTTGGGAGAAGAGACCAACCTGACAACACCCTCCTTTCAGGCAGTTTTAGAGAAGAATAAGGTCCCTCTTGAGCCTCCTTTTTTCCAGGCTAAACATCCCCAGCTCCCTCAGCTGCTCCTCATAGGACTTGTGCTCCAGACCCTTCGCCAGCTTTGTTCCCTTCTCTGGACATGATCCTCAATGCATGTCTTGCTGTGAGGGGCTCAGAACTGAACAGAGGATTCGAGGTGTGGCCTCACCAGTGCCAAGTACAGGGGTAAAATCCCTGCCCTGGTCCTGCTGGCCACACTGCTGCTCATACAGGCCAGGATGTCCCTGGCCATTGCCCTGGGCACCCACTGGCTCATGCCCATCCACTGTCAACCTGCACCCCAGGTCTTTTTCTGCTGGGCATTTGCCAGCTGCTCTTCCCCAAGCCTGTAGCATTTAAAAAGTGCAGTGGGAGGTGGATGGAAGGAGTGTAACGGAGCAGATTGAAATGGAGAAAGAAAAACAATAGGTACAAATTTCTACCAGTTTCCTCAGGCATCCATAGCAGCTGCTTAATGATACATGTATCATTATATCTTGGAGTAGTTGGAGGGCAGAAGCAGACTTGATTACACTACAGACAATTGTTTCACAATAATTCTGGACCATTTTTCATTAGCTGTCTCCCCTCACAGCGAAACAAGGGATAATTTTTTTCCTAAAAAATCTTATACCTCTAGAAGGTTGTCCAACAGTTAAAGATTTTTAATAATTCATCATGCGAAACATCTTGGACTAAATACTAAATTTCCCAGCAATAACAACAAAAGATGAATGAAAGGAGCTGAGGTTAACTTGCTCTGATAGAAACAAAAGGGTAAATAAAAAGAACGATGCTATCACTTTTCCATGATTTATCAGTACACTTTTATTACGCCCTCTGCTTTGACAAGTTTTGTCACTCAGTCTGTTGAGCCAAACCAGTTCATTCCAAGGAAGCTGATTAAGTAACTGATTAAAACAAAGAAGCAGATTTGTCTGCCTATAATCATTTACCATGACACAGGCATTAGGTGGCAGCCCATATTTGTGAGTGCAGCTGCTGACATTACCTTTCACAAAAGCTAAGGGCTTTTGGTTTTGATCACCTGTCCTAGACCAGCAAGCCCCAAGGTGATATGATGTAGTAATGTGACCGACAACTTTTATGCCAATTACTTTGTTCTCTTCCTTTTGAAACACCTTTAAAAATAAATGTTTCATTCATAGTAACATTTATGTGTGGTACTCTTGACTTCATTAGATGGACTGAATGTATCCAGCTAGGAGGAAGGAGCAATTTGTTGGAAGAGAAGCCTTGGTAATTCTTTTAGGTCTGCTTCCCAAGACACACACTCTGATTGCTCCACCTTGGCTTTCCATGGATAAAGCAGGTGATGGTGGCAGTATGCATAATTTTCAATTTGCTCCTAAAACTTGTTTTGGGAGCCTGAGGATGCAGCTGGATCCCTAGGATTTACCAAAGCATATTGAAGAAGTGAAACTAAAGAAACTGAGAGTGAGAGACTCAAAACAACATCTGTGGTTTTCAGTATGAGATAAGGGGTCTATCAGGCTATCTAGCCACCTGCCATGGAGTGTGATTAGCCACAACAGGGTCTTCCAGTGAGATATTTTGAGTATGGCTGTGATTGGTTTAGTACTAGCTGCCTGCCTTTTTAAAATGCCTCAGCTCTGGAAGTCAAAGCAAGAGGCCATTGCTGTTCAGGATCTCAGTGATCCTGGACACAGGCAACGTGTCCAGGAATTCTATTTCCAAAATCTGGTCTTGTGAGCAAAATGATGTGAAGCAGCTACTGCAAATGGCAAAAATTATAAATTTTGATTCTCTGTCTGCAAGAAGAAAATACATTTTTCTTTCCTCAAAGCATCACAAATTTTCAAATTACAGGAAAAAATCTTCTCGTCTTTAGATACTGAGTCCTCAAAATACTTAAACGAGAATATATGTACAAAATGTACTCACATTCCCTACTTCATCTTGGTAATCAACAAAATGAAAACTACTTCTGAATATAAAGCCACTGGAATTTGGAAGCGCTTCTTAAAACTGTTGGCTTAGCAACTGATTCTGAGATCAAATGTGTTCTGAAATGGTGGATCCTGCACTGGTCACTGCTTTGCAACCCAGACACTTCTCTAATCTTACTCAATTCATCATTGCCTTGTTTGAAGATTGCAATTTTGGTAGGTTTTCAGAGGAAAAGAGGATAGCAACTAACTACAGAACACAGCAAACTGTAAAACATCCTGCTGTGTTCACTTTTACATTGCCCTAGCAATTGATGCGGTTTCTTCTCTTGCCCTGTGAGGTACAGCTTCAGTAAAGCGTTGCCAGATTCAAGTCAGGAGGCCTCTGCTGGCACTGCAGAATGACAATTCTTATCTGTTTTCTATAGCCTGACATTTTCAGTAAGGCCTGGAAGGTTTGGTTAATAGGGTTTGTCAAAAGGGAGCTACAATATAAAATGTTGAAATATGGAAGGAGAGCATAGCAGAGAACCCGTGTCACGTTAAATGTTACCAAAGCAATTTTTAGGAGACTAATTATTCACAATAGGTAACTAAACTGTAAATCTCTATTACAAGTGGGGAATTGAATGTGAGTTTCCTTGGAAAGCAGTTCTGAAGTCTGCTCCTTTAATAGCTAATGCATAAGGGAAAGGGTAGATATGCCAGAGGCTCTGGAAGATGAGAGGTCAAAGGATGAATGGACAATAACTCCTGGATTCATTCCCTCTGCAAGTCCTAAAAAGACATATTTGCATTATAAAATGCCTGATAGACTTTTTTTTAATTGTCTGATATTGAAAGAATTCTGATGTAATAATTCTTCATGACTATTGATAACTAGAAAAGGATAAAGGGACAGACATCTAAAGAGGAGCTTCTATATATGCTTAGGCATTGCTAAGCTGTATTTTCAAAGAACAGTGATAATCAGGTACTTCCTAAAATTTCATGTCCTGCCTTTTGGGTGCAAAGTCCCTTCTAGGATGGCAATTGCACTTGCTAATGTCCCTGTGAAATGCTGTGCCCTATTACCTGAAATAGCACATAGTGGGTAATCTGTGTCCTGAGGCAGTATTTGTTCTTGTCCTTTCTCTTATGAGGCATTTTGTGGGAGGAGTGGAAAGGTAGTGGACAGTGCCTGTGACAAGAGGCTTTCTGACATATTCTTCTGTGGTGGTTCATACAACATTTCTGATTTCTCTTCTCTAGATGCTACTCAGCCTTACAGATCCCTTTGGATGTTTTTATTTATTACTAAGTAGTTTTTAATAAGTAGACAGTGCATTGTGACTGAAACTGCAGGTCTGACTATAGTTTCCCGTATTACCTCTGCTCTGCCTCTTTATTATTGCTTCTGCAATAAATTACATTTGCCCTGTAAATATGTGGAGACTTGCCAACACAAGACAACTGCTGTGCAACTGAAAGTGTATTCTTGAGTAATAGAGATGTAACTATACTACAGGTTGTGTGAACTCCACTTTCTGATTTAAAGGGTATCATCCAGCTCATTAGTAAAGCATACTTAAAGAAGCTCTTGCTTCTTTATGGAAAAGTTAAAAAGCAAAACTGCTCAGGAAGATAATTTCCTTCTTGGTGTCTATCTACAGCTGTAACAGTTAAGAAATGAAGTAAGGTTGTCTCTGGCAAAGCATATGCTCATAAGTGGGGCTCCAAATCTTGGAGTTGTTGGGTATTAATGAGGAATGTTGATGTCTCAAGTAATTGCATTAGACATGATTTAAATGTAGATAGGATAAAGGAGAGATGTATTTCTTTTTTCTTCTGCTTACAAACAAATTTGTAATTTTTTTAAGATCTTACCATATTGCAGAAAGTTTGCAAATTCCATTATTCCTTGCCATAAACATGAAAATGTTCTTTTTGCTTTTTTCTATTGATAGCCAGCAGTGATCTGTATGACTGGTAAAAAACAAACCCAGAACTTTTGACTAGGCAGTGACCATGGTGACACTCTGTATTATGATGGTGGAAGGTCCTGCTACCTACAAATGTATTTGTCTAGTTGATGAATTCTGTGGACTTCAAGCAATAGACCAATTCCTGTTGCCTGGCCGTGGGTTTAATCTGTGCTTCAGGACTTCATAGGTTTGGAGTATTTTCAAGTACTGTGCTCTGACAGGCAGGATGATTCTCTCTGTTCTACTGCTATTTTGGACATAACTGCAGCAGGCTGGTTATAGCTAATGTGCAGTAACTCTGTGTGGAGAAGCCTTTTTCCCTGTCTTAGAAAGCACAGAGTGATGAACTGCATGCATCAGACAGTCACTGCAGATCCACACAAAGTGGATATTTCTGGAGCTGACTTGTTTATTATGCACCTCTTGTTATGACTTGTGAATCTTAACATATCAAATTTATTTGCTTCACTGTACATCTAAACTAGGACTATTCATGTCTACAGAGTCATGAACAGAAATACAATAGCTCTTGTCCAGGGCAGTCTGTCTTGTATCTGTATTTAGAGAGCAGCAAGTGGATTGTTACATCAAGGAATGAACTATCAAGGAGCTGCAGATAGGAAGTGTGGACTGCTTTACTAGTGAAGTAACTCTGTGCGCAGAAATGTTCCTAGTTGTTAAGCTGTTTGCACTCTCATACTGTAGATGATTGTCAGATTTATTCTAGGAAATCTCTGATCTGGTGAGCCTTTAGATCAGCCTCATAACTTCAATATCTTTTTTTAGTAAGGTTGCTTATTTTTTACCTGCAGCAAAACTACTATTAGTATCTGTCATATATTAACAGTAATTATGCATAAGTGTGTGTTTAATTCTTTCTGTGCACTTAATTTTCATTTATTAGAGTGGCATAATTTTATGTGTATTAATTCTAATTTAAAAGATTGGCAGTCAAATTGTACAGGACAGTATAGCAATAAGGAGTACAACAAAATAAGTACAAAAGCAGAAACAAAATTTCTTGAATTTGAGTAAGATGTGATTTGCTATGCAATGGAGCAGTTCCATCAGAGTTGCAGGACAAGGGAGTGCTTCATAGGTAGTCTGCAATAGGTGGTTGCTACAGCAATAAAATATGAAGAGAGGCGTGTAATAGAGAAAAGATAAGCTTAGAGTCTGATAAATGGAGAGTGAAACAGGGGATTAAAGGTCTGACCTTCTCATGATAGTCTCCAGTGTTTTCGTCTGAGTAAAGTGTAGAGATTCTCTTCCATCCTGGTGTAGCTCGGGTCTCTGAAATTTCAGAGATGTTGGGACTTCACAGAATATGTGGAGTTGGAAGGGACGCACAAGGATCATCACGTCCAACTCCAGGCCCTGCACAGAATACCCTAAGATTCACACCATGTCCCATAGAGAGCTGTCTATACATTTCCTGAACTCTGCTAGGCTGGTGCTGTGACCACCTCCTTGGGGAGCCTATTCCAGTGCCCAAACACTCTCTGGGTGCAGAACCTTTTCCGGATACCCAGCCTAAACCTCCCCTGACACAACCTGGGCTGTTCCCTTGGGTCCTGTCACTGGGCACTATGGAGAAGAGATCAGTGTCTGCCCTTCTGCTTCCCCCCTTCTGTCAGTGCAGGGGCCAGAGGCACAAGAGGGCATATTTGCAGAGCCTTCAGTTGTAAGAAGCGCCTTTCCAAGTGCCTTTCCAGCAGAGGACACAGAGAAGAGGTGAGGATCTCATTGCTGAGTGCTTGGGAAATCTGTCTGATGCTCTTACACAGCCATTGATACCTTGATCTGTGTTAGTTCTCAGACCTGTGTTGCACCATTTGGGAGTCAAATTCAATTTCACTATTAAAGGATTCATACATATTATTATACAGTGAGGAACTGGTAATTGATGGGGAGGATGAAAATGGGGATTCCTGGCTAATCCTTTTTCTAATATTTTAAGGCTTTGAGGCCGGACAAAAGGGGTCCTTTACACTGGATTTTAGCCTATAAATGTGAATGCAGTAAGAATTCTGGACATACTATGGGCTATGTTATCTGAAAAAAAAATTAAAAAATAAATTATAAATATGAAAATTTCTAGGAATTTATGGATGTAAGGGCTATTTCTTTTGCTTTATTTTTTTAGAGCTTTGAATTTATAACTGAGTTTAGGCAGCTCTCTTGCACAAGTGATTTTCAAGTGAATACTCTTTTGTTTGAGAGCTTTGGACCAGCTCAATTCTTGAACGTTAATATAAAATATTAATATGGTTTCTTATTTTCCTCACTTGACTTGATTCTATAAGAACTGCTGCAGTTTGATTATCATGTAACTCTTACTAAGTGTTCAAGAAACATCTTGGTGCATCTTCTTTGTAAGAAAGCGTATTTTCTGGAAGATTCTTTCAAAAGCAAAGATGCCTGGTGGTGCAACTTTTTTTATTTGTTTGTTTTATTTGTGGCAATTTTACATTGACTAATGCTTGCATAAGCTCCATCTGTACCATCTTTTTTTTTGGTGAGGAGCCCTGTCAGGCACCAGGTCCCAGCAGTGATAAGGTGTTAAATAGGCTGTGGATGAAAAAAACCCAAAATGTTTCCAGTGATTTTCCTTGCTTTCATTCTAGACACTCATTCAAAAGTTTCTTAGTAATTTGCTCAGCAGTCTAAATGTATGCAAGGATAGGAAAATTAAATTTTCTCAGAGCTCTTTGGATTAAAAGTGACTTCCGTCCCTGTAAAAAATGTCACAGAACAGTGAAATAAAATTTCTGAAAAAACTGTCACTAGTCATAGAGTTGTGGTGGAGTCAGCTCACTCCAGAAATATCACAGAACATGCATGGGGGAGGTGGAGCCACTGGGGTGCTGCTGAATACTTTCTGGTATAAAGTACCAACATTAATATGAGATTTTCATAAACAGGTGCTTCCTCTTCTTCCTCCAGAAGAGGTTGTAAACCACACTTCTGTCTTTTGAGACCAGCACCTACTAACATGTTTTGGATATGTCCTTTTATTATAGGGAGTTATTAAAATGTAGGATTATCAATTGCTTTGCTAGACATTACTATCTATATTAAATGATTTCTATATACTTTAGAGAGAAAATTTAGGCACAATTGCCACTGCTATCTCTGGTGCAAACCATCAGCTACAGCAAATAACTGTTTTACTACAGAATTATGTATTTCAGTGGATGGTTAAAGTTCATTCATTGTAGCATCATATAAACATACAGAATGACTGAAATGGAGGGAAGAGTGTTCTGGGTTACATGGTTTCTCTTTCTTTATTTAGGCTCATACTATATTTTTTAGTATATTAAGTTGCAGAAACAGTAACCTAGTTTTTAAAATAAACTTTGCCTGGCACTAGAAGCAAAGGGCAGAAGATTTTTACAAGCCATTTACATTTCTTTTCCAAAAATGACTCAGTAGTTTGCATTCTCTAGGAAGAAATTGCTTTTTCCCCTAAATAAGCCATCACATTCAAAGTTGATTTGTTCCAAGGAAAGGAGCTGAAATTAGTTACTGACATGCAATAACTCATTTCTTATTTTACCAACAGTAATTAAATTGCCTGGAACTGTTGTCATTTAACAGCTTATTAATTGACTAATGTGCATTACTTGCACGCAGGCTATAGGTAAAATCCAAGGATTAGGAAAGGAAGAAAGAGAAAAATAACCTCACTGCTTTTTGTGGCCATCATAGATGAATGATTAATTTATTTCTTAACAGAGTGTCATTTCTGCAAACACTAATAGGTTAGATTTTAAAGATACAATTTTGTCAGCAATAGTCCTAGAGAAGGAAATGGTAGTCAACTAGTAATTCTTTGGAGAGGAGAAAAATGAATAATTTGTTCTGCTTTCTTTTAGCCATATGAAGGTTGTATAACATTTTCTTCCTTATAAACCAATGATTTCTGCTTGGATCAGTATTTACATTATAAAATTCCTTCCTCTAATCCTATGATTGGCCAAATATTCTGAAATTTTCCTTCTTTTGTTCCACCAACATGCAAAGAAACTTTGTCATATGCATCAGGGAGTTTCAGCCTAATAGAACTACACACAAAAGTGGTTTTAGGCAAGTTCAGCAGCTTTGATTGTGTCCAGTCAAATATGATACATTCCAGAGCTGCATTAGTGGCCTATGTGGGGGGAAAAAAATCAATGAGGTCAACATCTAGGTCCCAGCTGAGAATAATCCATTTCATAAAAATAAACTGAAAAGTTCTCAGTCATCCCAGTAAACTCTAATTTATAGTGTTGGGGGCTCCTAACAGGGTCTATGACTGTGTGAATAGACAGGGAAACATGGGTCAAGTTTTTAAAGGAAGAAATGTGAGATGGGCTTTTCTGAATTTCCCAACCATCAAGAGACTTATAACAATAGTGTCATTCTAGGAAACTGGAAATAATCAATTAGAAGATGTGGGGAGGGAAGTGAATTAGTTATGTGACCTGCCTAAATGAGAGAGCAGCATGGAAATTCAGTCCAATGAGGTAGCAGTTGAGACACTGATGAAAAAAACCAAATAATATGGAAGTCATTGTATAGGGCTACTCAGAGGATGAAGGCAAATGGAATAGCTCCAGGACACAAAGCTGAAGAGACCATCCATATTGCTCAGTTTATAAACCATTGCTGGGAGTTGTTTGTCCAAATGCAGGAATCAATAGTGCCCGTATCTCCATCTGCTTGGCTTTGCAGGTCTGTGATAAAAATCAGGCAATTCTTAGTACTGCTTTTCCTCTTTCAAGGCACAACAGGTGAACTGTAAGCACTCTGCAAGTGCTTCCTTTTCTGCATTGAACAGGAAGGGAGTCTGTACCAGCAGATGGGATGTAGGGACTTCCACTGTGGATCTGTGAAGTGGGAGAAGATTAATCCCATGTGGAAGTACTTGCCTGTCATATCTGGGGACTTGGCCACATGCTTGGTTCTTAATTGTCACTGAACCTGCACCAGGCCCAAAATATGGTGGTGGTTTTAGGGTCACCATCATTCCTGTTGTTCAAAAGCAGGCCAGGGGTAAAGTGAAGGCTTTGCATTTTTGTGATCATGGTGCAGAGAGAAGGAAAAAACACTGAGCGTGCAGTCAGACTCCCTGGAATTCACTAGGCTGTCTTTCAAAGCGCAACTTCATGTAAGTCCATAACGTGCTTGTTTTTATTTCAATAAAACAGTAATTTTGACAATAACTAAGTATGTCTGGCAGAATAGATGGGAAGGCTATGAAACTATTAATAACATTTGGACACCTCCTGCACTGTTTTAATGCATCACAAGTTAGCACAGTATTGATTCAGTATCAAAGTTCTGAGAAACAAGCCTCTTACCAATATCTAGGATCCGATGTTGTAATTGAACTAGAAAATGTTAGATTTCCAGCATTACTGCTGAGAATTCTTCCCAATAAATGTGTGTTTTCCACTGGGGCTGAAATCACTGCAAGTGTTAGTTTTAATTTTTTTCCTTTTTGTATTTTTTCTCATCATACAGCTTCCCTTTCTCCCCCCTGTGTGTAAAATAAACATAATGGGGCCAACTCTTGCATTTTACTACCTTGACTTGTGGGAACATCCTTTCACATACTTGGGCTAGGTAATTAAATCTTTTGTGGAAGAATTAAACTTTGTAGAAAGGAAAATGGGTGGTATTAGAAAATACTATGTAGGGAAAGAGACCCAGTAGGAATCATGGGCAGAAGAAACCTTGTCAGTGTGTGAGGAAAGAGGAGGAAAGAAAAAGAGAGCCATTGTTATGACACTGAAGCACAAGGAAGAATCAAGACTTATTACTTAAATGAGAAATGAAATAGTTTGAAGGAGGGAAGCCTGAAGAATGGATGTGTATGTAATGGCTGTAATGAGTGGGTGCTGGTATATCAAAAACAGATTGTACACTGGTTTCCATTTATGTGCCTCCTTATTTCAGCATGTCCCCCAGATTTGCATATTGCTTTTATTCAGCATCTTACATCTACCTCCAGAGTTTGTCAGTAAAACTGAACAAATGCCGAATACACCTTTTTTATTTCCAAAGCTCATTTTGATTTTTCTTCTTAGGTCTAGGATCACATTAGTCTGGTTTCTTTCAGGATCATAAAAGTAAGACAAAATGTTGATTTTTTTTTTTTTTTTTTTTGTTTAGTATCCTTGTCTTTGTTAGATGGCAGTGGTTGTTAATTCATGCAGTGCACCTGCATCTACAGAAGAGTGTCATTATTTCTTTCCTGGTAAGTGGCCTCAAGTACAACATCCTGCAAGGTAAAAAGCCTACTTTTGTTGGACAGCAGAAGACAGAGCTATGTAGAAGGGGTTAGAGGAAGGAAATAGAGCGTTAGGAATGTCACTGCCACTGCAGTAACACCTCTTGTCAAGTTACATCAGTTAATTTATCCAAAGTATCTCAAAACTACATTTTTTCTTCTAGTCTGTGAACTACCAATGCTGGCATGGTATAGAGGCATTTCCCTCCCTGGTGGCTTTTCAAAGTGCCTGGATTTTCCTTTTCAGAAGTTATGCTGCTTTTGTTGAGAGTATATGTTGTGTGAAAAGATATGCTGAGTGCAGAAAATCTTATTTCTGGTAGGAAGCCAACAGTTCTTCTTCTTATCCCTATGTGTTCATGACATAGTTAATGCCAAGTGGCTGAAAAGCCACAGCTATAAATAACTGGCTGGTTACATGTATTTTGTTCTTTGATTGTTTTTCCATAGCTAATTATGTATAACAAAAATAACATGTCAAGTGTAGATGACCTAGAAGTTATTTATCCTTTTTCTTATTCATCCTAGATGGCTTCTAACCAAGAATAAAATATACCAGCAAACCACAAGTGGCAAAATCTGAACCTGTAAGTACCTGTGATCTACTTTAGATACATGTTTAGCATTTAAAACGGAAGTGACACTGGCTTCACATCATTGTACACATCAAAATTTCAAAATCTGAAGAATTTTTGAACCTCCTATGATTTCTAAACAAGTACGGTTCAAAAAACATTCAATCTTTCTGACTGATTGGGCTATAGAAAAAAAAGGAATGTCAGTGGTCAGTGGTAAAATTTTGTTCTGTACCAAATGTATCAAAAAGATACAGAAATTATGAATTGTCTGGATCAAAAGTAGTTCCCAAGGCCATCTGGCATATCATCAGGCTCTGTGGTTCTCCATAATGCTGTAGAGTTAATCTACTGTCTCATTAGAGTAGCTGACAAATCTCATTGAAAAGTACTGCAAATCTGTATATCTCTCAGCTGTAGGAGCACAAGGGCAAGTAGAGACAAATATTTCAAGAAGTTACCTTAGTAAGGATGCCAACCTCCTGACAAAAATACTAAAATAAGATTTATGTTTTGGTGGTTATGGTTAATGTCACAGAAATTTATGCTAAAACTAACTTCTCATACTGGTGTATGCACTTTTGGACTACCACACCAGTCAGCTTGAGCATTCCATTCCACATTGAAACAGGTTTTAGATAAATGGAGAAACATAACTTGAAATTTTCTAGTCACAGATCTGAATGCCTTGCTCTTTCAACTGCAGAAAAGCTATTCTAAAATACTTTTGAAATTTTCCATTAAATTTGGGCATATAAAAGTAATTACTTGACTCTGCCTTTACTTGCTTCTCATTTCTCATCTATTTACGAGACAGAATGCCATTCCAGTTGCAATGTCCTGGTAGAAGTACCTGTGCATGAGAATTTGTACTTGTAGCTGCTGATCCTGTGGTGACATAGTTCTATGTGTCCATAACATCATTATTATCCTAGACGATGCCAGACATTTGTTTGCATGTGCCGTTGTTGCTGGGACAGGGGTCTTGTCATTTCAGGAATGGTCTGATGTGTTGTTGTTCCAATTCAAAATGAGGGGCTGTATATTATTTAGTGCACAAGTTTTAGTTGCTAGTGTGTGAAACTCACATGTTCACAAACCAACAAAGGGAAGAAAAGAGAGCACATAACATGGGATTCAGAAATAATTCATGATGATTTAGTTTGAGTTACTATAACCCTAAAGCTCCGTTAAAACCTAAAATGAATGCTATTTCCTCATGAGAGCAGAAAACAATCTGCTAACTTTTGCCAAGATGAGAGCTATTATGGTGTACAGCATGAATGCCTATAAATTACAAGGTTTATATTTGCTGTTTTTCCTAATGTTAACTTTGACTGGCACGTCAAATTAAAAGCAAGAGGGAAAGAAAAGGAAAAACTTGGATCAGATTAAGAAACATGTAAAGAAGTGTAATTTCTAGCTACAAAACACAAGACCTTCACACTTCAAACAACCCAAACAGGTTTTCTTTTAATGATTAGGTTTCACTTTTTTCCCCTTTTTACTAAGGATGCATAGAGAACTACAGTAGTATTTGGAAACAATTCAGTAAGCTGGGTATCTCCCTTTTTCACAATTCTAGTAACACTGGGGAAGTTTCAGGTTTCCTACTGTTATTGTTTGGTGCAAGGAATACAGGAAAATTAAAAGTAGGTTGAAAATTACTGATTGAGACCAATGTACAACATTAAAGAAAATTTTAAATCTCAGGACATGGCACTGAAACTGTCCTGAACACTCTTTTAATGGCACTTGCAGCCTTGCAGGTAAACAAATAGGAAGTTGCTTTCCATTAAGGAAGACAGATGCTGCAGAGAGTCTGCATCTCCCCAGAGCAGCTGCTCTATCTAAGATCCAAATAGGTCATTTAAGCCCTGATCCCAGAATGAGAGCTATTGGGTCAAAATGTGCCTATCCAGGGACTAAGTCATGACCTGATAAAAGTAAAAAACTGGGATTTTTATATATACTTAAAGCATGTTTTCAGAACATGAATATTTCAGAAGAATATTTTTCCTGCCTCACTCTTTATATTTGATACAAAGAGCTTCAACTTTTGCTCATTTTAACTCAGCTGATTTTTGCTCCCATAGTTCAGTTCTTTTTTCATTCAGATAGTTTAATTTACCCACTCTTTTATACACAGAGCTACTGTGTTTATGGATAGCAAAATGTTTTTCTATATGTCAAATGAGCTTTTAAAAAGTATTATACTCTGCAGGCATGCAGGGGATGATGTTTAAACATAGCTTTCTCTTGCCTAGGCTTCCAGACGATTGAATTTTGAATCTCCTATGCGGTCAAAAAATTGATTATGGACCATTTTGGATAGGGTTTGGAACATAACTCTATCGCTATCTATTGATGTGCATTACCAGAAGCATCATAAAGCAACTGGATCCAGGATGTCTTTTTAAGGAGATTATTGGATAGAGAATGGCCTAAAATTTCTAGCTTCCTGTTGAATATTTTGAGCAGGGAAGGATATTGCAGCACAAGTCGTCTGGAATATTGGAATATTACCTTTTCCCTCTTACAGAAGCTAAGCCACTCACCAACATGCAGTAGTCTTGGGATCTTTTGGTGGTCGCTGTGACCCTGAGAAATGTTAAAAGTCTCTTTTCCCAGCCCGAGCGCTTGAAGAATGAGTTGGAGCTCTTCAGTTCTCAGTCTCAAGGTTGTTTATTGTATCTTATCTATAACAAATTTTCTCCTGTCCTGCCGAGTTCCATCCAGCAGGACAGTTCCAGGCACTCTGCTTGCCCCCGGGACAGTGTTATGTCTTTATAGTGAAAACTACATTTACAATTACTTTCCAATATTTATCACCTATGTTAGACAGTGAGCTTCTACTCTAAACCAATCTAAAAGTGCCACCATCACAGCAGAAGATGGAGGCCAAGAAGAAGAAGGAGAAAGGCTGGACATGCCCAGACCCCTCCATCTTGCTTCCTGAACCCCCATTCTAGAAACCCCAAAATTTACTTTTCCACCCCGTGATAATTCACAATTATTCTACTTAAACTGTTGTGGCTTGCTGATCTTCATATAAGGTTGGTAATTTGCTCCACGGGTCATAATCAAAACCACAGGTGTTTTGGGCTCTGTGCCATTGCTTCTGAGCCCCCTGGCAGGGGTCATGGCCATCCTAGACAGCCAGAGGGATGTCCTGGGTTCCCACACAGTAGGAAAAGCAACAACTGCCCAAGAAGCAAGGGGCAGTCAGGGACGGATGGCAGGGACAGGCTGAAGGATCACCTCCCTGTGCTGGCAGGGAGCTGGGACAGCTGATGTATGTGGTAAGGAGGATGGAGAGACTGCCCATCCCACTGCTCTGCATTGCCCCATCCCACATGCCTTCTCTGCCACTGAGACTTGCACCAAAGCTTTTGGCTTCAGTGGCCAACCCACAGTTAATGGCATCTCAGATGCCAGCAGGAGTGAAAATATGCTTTCTCCACACAATGAGCTTTTTAAGATGTCTCAGTGTTGTTCAGTAGTGGAATTAAGAAAAGGCTAGGTCAAAGTGGTAATTTTCCCTGTTTTCCTTCTCTTGAATTGTCTCTTGTATTTTAACCCTTTTCTTACTGAAGAAAATGTGAATTTATAGTTCTTACATCTTTGGTCTTTCCCTTTTCATACTTAAAAGAATCAACTTCTAATGTTCCCTGCAAGTCTAAAACATTTCCCAAGTCTGTTAATTTCCTTACTGTATTATTTACAATTACAAAATCATCAGTCTCAATTCTATCACTGTTTTTGGCCTTCTCACTTTTTTTTTTCCATTGTAGTTTCAAGTTCACTCTTTTATTGCTGAAAAACCTAGTATTTTTATTCCTGTTCTAAATCTCACTGCTTCCAAATCCCTAGGGTTCCAAGCCAATATGTTTGGTAATGACTTCATATAAAGGAAAAGGAAACAAAGCCAATTTGTGTTTTCCATTGTTGTGATAAATGCACATCTGAACTTTCAGCTGGTCTTGGCTTCTAAAAATGAAGTAACCAACTTTACTGGGTGACGCTATCGTCTGAAGAACAAACATAGTTTTCTTTATTTATTTTTTTTGTGCTCAGGTGACTTATCCTCCACTAGTCAATTTGAAAGCAAAAGTAAGAGATGCAGCCATAAAATTGAAACAGAGGATTACTATAATCATGAAATTAGAATAAGGTCCAGGCATTTGAACATAAGATTAATGTCATCTTATAGTAGGCACTGCATAAAATCCCACAAAGAAAAGCTATGCCCCTAAAGAGAGCGCAGAGGTACAGATGACTAAAAAGCCTTTGAAAATAACCATCACAAATTCAGGTTTTGAGGAAATCAACATTTTCTCTGGAAGACACCAAATATTATCAGGGTTTTCTGTCAAGGGATATTTTGTTCACATGCATGAGGGTAAACCCTCAGTAAAAGCTACCAATATCCCTGAATTTTTGTGGGATATTTTTTTTTTCCAGCTGTCTCTTGAAGTGACTGTATGCTTCATAAGAGGGGTGATTGCAAAGCCTTTACCAGCTTCCCCTTTCTTCTTATCTTACCTTGGAGTTTAAAAAATGAGATCAGGTTTTGTTTTCTTAAGAGTTCTTGTATATTCATACCCGTGCTAAGGCAAACTGAACAGAACACACATGTGTAACCATGAAACTGAAAAAACCCTCAAGCAAAACAGCTAAACTTCAGCACCACCACCACCCTTACAGCACCTGCTCATGGCCAAGTTTTCTGTACTAGGAGCCTCCCAACCCACTGTGAGTAAAACCCCTTATCTGGACACGTTGGTTTTGGGGCAGAGCTCCCAGTGACCCCTTTAAAATCAGGACAAATTTAGTGGTGAGTGTGTGCTGCTGTAGCTCCATAAGTAGTAGGAAATCTGGCTGATACGGACCAGGGTTCTGTATCTCTGCCTTGCCATGCAGCCACACAAAAGTGACATTAATACAGATGTGCTTAAGTAATAGTATAATACAAGTGTCCTCAGAGGATGAATTGTACTGAGAACCAGTTCACTGATCCTAAATTGTGCACTAAATTGGAGGCTTAAAAATGAGGAAGCTAGTAAAAAAGATGTTAAGGTGAAAAGTGAGGAAATTAAAGTGTTGCAGCTCAGCATGGGGGCTACTTAAACATCCCATAAAATGAGTAATAAATTACTACCCCTAGGAGGGAAAAAAAAAAAAAAAAGAGCAACTCAAAGAGTAGGATTTCAAATTAATAGGTATCGGTAAAGGAAAAATTCTGGAAAATCAGAGTGTGTCTTTGTACCGGAAGGGAAGATCTCAGCTTATGAAGAGGATAATAATTAATGGCAGGTAAATATGAGACAGAAATGTGGGAATACTAAAAGGCATTTTGCAAAGCAAACAGCCAAAAGCATATAAGCAAATAACAAAGAATTTGTTTAAATCTACAAAGAGCAGGAAGCCATCTAAAGCAGACAGAGCCAGAGTCAGCTAAAGGACAAAGCTCTGGGAGAGGGGGAAGAGGAGGAAGCAGCTGTGTGGTAACACTCCTGGCTGCTTCTCCTGGCCATGCTCTCTCCTGACCTGGTGTCCCCTGCTCTCAATAGTTCCTTTTCTTGCCACAGGCCTTCTCAAGTCGTTTTGAATGTCTTTCTTTCCTATTTTTCTTTGGTCTGTGGACTTTGCTCTATCACTGGGCACAGTCTATGTCTTGTGTTTCCAACTGTGCCCTGGAGAAAGGGATATTTCCCCAGGATTATTTAAGTCTAGAAGCATTTTGAAAATGAAATGCCTGTAAAATCCCAGACCCAAAAGATCCTTAGGGAATTTAATCTCTATAAATGTTTTGTCAACAGTTTCTTTTACCTCTTTTGTGGCTTATATCGCAATGATTGAAATGTGGGACCATATGGTATAACATAAGATATTAAAATGATAAAGAATACACAAAGCATCCTTGCAACAGCTTTGTGCATCTGTTTCAGCATCTTGGCTAAATTCCAACATGGGTTATTAGATTCCTAAATTCCCTACTCTTTAATTGTCTCTGTGATGATGTTGAATTGTTTCTATTCTAGTGTCCTGTGCATCTGTGCCTCAGTTTCCCAGCTGTACTGGCCTCTGATTAAAGAGCTGATTTAGGATTAACCCTTGAGCCCAACTGCTAAATCTTGCTGTACCAAAACAGTCCTTGAAAACAAATTAATGTTTTCAGCTACTTTTCTGGGTTGCTTGTATTCTGCTGGTGTCTTCGGAGGGCTGAAGTGGGTATTTCTCTCACCTTTTTGAAGTGTCCTGAACAGGGCACTTGAAGAGTAAGACACTTTGACAGAGCCCATGTCTTAAGTAATGTGCTACTAGTACCTCATTCCTCACTAAGCACCCTTTTATACGGTGAGCATCCACCAAATTCTAGTATTGGGAATAATCTGTGAAATGTAGAGGGGAAACAATTTTAAAATAATTTAAATTTATAGCATGCAGCCTAATACTGTTCTAGTTTGTTCTCTGAATATTTTGGGAGTGTTTTGTATTTAATAAGTAGAATGCTGTCTTTAAGTACTTTCTTTGCCTTAAGCTCTTAAGATATTATTCAGGCACTGAGAGTAATGGTAAACCACTAGTTAACAAAGAAACCTGATTTTTAGATGAGGTAACCACTTTATTTGGTAGGGTCTTATTCTATATTACACTATATTTAACAATAGACATAGATCTGGGGATGAATGAAGGGAAGTAGTTGGTTAGTAAAAATGATGATAGATTTCCTTGTGTAGTCATGAAAATGACATAAAAAACCTTTTCCTTTGTAGAGGAGAAAAAATAAGCTGTGGTTTTGAAATGTAGCTTAAGGGAATGGCTGGTTAAAAAAGTGCTGAAAAAAGTTAGGAACATGTGCCAACAGTAACTGCCTGTGTTTGTTTTGCTTTTGGTTAAAAAGTCAGTTTAAATTGGAAAAGTGTAATTGAGGATTTTGATAGTGAATGAAACAGAACCTTCAGAATTTCCACAGGTTTTGAGAAAACTGGACTTTTAAAATTATAAATCATGTGTTTTAATGGTTTGAAATAATATGTCTAATAATGCCTATGTATATATATGTGTGTGTCTGTATACATGGTATCCAGAGAAGGTGTGAGTAGGAGGAAAAGAACTTCCAATAACTTGGTAGTCATATAAAAACAAACATTAATCAGAGTAGGTCAAAATTTCATAACAGGAGATGTAGAGAGCCAAATTATACTCCCTGTGCACCATTCAAATCCATAACCACACTGTGCTGTGGGGAGACCTGGGGGCAAAGGATCTTCCCACCCAGATGTTCCACAGCTGCAGCAGGGCAGGCAGAGTAGGCTGCTTCACTGAGGAAAGCACAGTCATGTGGGGAAAGTGTTTGGCTGAGATCTGCAAAACTGTGGAAGGAAAACACTCAGGTTTGTTAACCAGCCTTCAAACCAAGGTGACCTGGAAATTTCCAGGCTTTTTATTTTTATTATTATTTTATTATAGTAATGTTTTTTGCTGTCTTATGGGGAAAAGAAATCAGAGCTGTAAGAGAGGCTAGTCAGGAGATCAGGTCACTAAGCAGTATTTCAGCTCATTCATTTTTCAGAGTTGGTAATATTGTCCCAAATATTTTTTTTTGTTTTCCTAAAGAGACATGACTTACTATAGAACTAGAGGCCAGACATCACATTTTTATTTGTATCTCACCCACCCCTGAATCAGGAGTGCTTGGAATTAGGTCACTGTTCCATCAGACAATCATATCAGAGAAAACATTTAATTGTGGATGTGCTAGGCACTTTTAATGGAAATGTTTACCTAATGCACATGATGTTGTGCTACTGAATAGTTGTCTTTCCTCTTCTTTTATCTCCTGTGTTACTTCTAATGTAGACCAGACACCAAACACCCACATTGCAAACGTATCTTCTTTATACAAACCACATTGGTGTAACAAAGCTTAAAATAACTGCTGTTAAAGAAAAAAAAATGGGACACATTTTATTTCCTTGGCTTCTATTTCTCATGCATTAATGATTATGACTGTTAAAAATCCACTGCAGAATTTTTTCTGTTTATTAAATTTATGGGCTTGAAGTTCCTCATAGAGCTGTTCAGCTCTGAGCTCTAGGAAACCTTGATGGAGGAGAGAAAAATAATAGCGAAAATATGGGTGACAGAGGAAATAGGTGTCAGAAGAATATCATAGAGAAGAAAACAAATTCTATCAGAGTTATGTTTCTGATGGTAATATGACTTCATGTTTCATCTCTTGTGCTCCTTTTTTGACATCTGTCTTGCCCACGTAGACGCAAATTTGTTGTCTCCTACACCATGTGGACCACAGGGTGCTCAGCCTTGTGAGCAGCCTTGGGAGCAGCTCAGCCAGCAATACTTTCTGCTCCAACAGAAATTGTCAAATTGCCTCTCTGTTCACAGCCTGACTACATCCCATGCTCAGTGATGCCAGACTCTGGGAAAACAGTGTCTTGTCTTGGGCAGCCTGCAAGTCTGTGATGAATCAGTGAGGTTTCAGAAACCTTCAGCTCTCTAAATTAGGGTTGGATTCCCTAAAATAGAAACCATCCTGCAGGTCATCATCCAATGGCTGTTATCCATCCTCAGTCCTGTTGGGCCACAGATCCTCAGTGCCTTGAAAACTCACACTGCTTCCATTCAAGCCAAGAGGGTTGGCTGTGAAGCAAATGAAACACTTAAATCATATTTCATGCTTCTTATCACCTGCTCACTTTGTTTACTAGCTCTTTCACACCATAGCAGCCAGTGAACTTTTTTCCAAATAATGACCTTCCTTCCTCTTTTCTGCCCCCTCCCCCTGTTATGCTTTTCATGATATGCTATGGCTAAGAACAGCCAGGCCTGTGTGAGGAAGAAGGACGTGAATGAAACCCTGCAGAAGGAGATCCAGGTGATTGTGCACCTTGTGAGAAACAACCATCACTTTTGACACTTTTTGCTGACATATTACATGATCCATATGGAACACACCAAAAATTGCAAGTTTATGATATTTACCTGCTCTTTCCAACCTCACAATCTATGGGCACTGTAACTCTGAGGATCTTTGTGGGAAGCCAGAGTCAAATGGTCAAATATTCATAAATAAATGGTTTTCCCAATACAGCTAATGCTTTTCTGCTGATCTCAAAACCATTTTTCAGCCTTATACTAAAAAAAAAGAAGTTCTGATAATTTATGTTACCCAGATGTTTTAAAATTCAACAGCTTTCTCTACCCATAAATTTAATAGCATTAAACACCTGCTGGCTCAGAGAAGCAGTTCTTGCCAAAAAGAAAAGCAGGAGCAGAGAGATACACTGCTAATGTGCTCTCTTTCTTACTGTCAGAACTAAGGCTCTGAGCTGGAGCCCAACACAGCATTACCCCATGCGGAGAAAGTTTTTCTGCCTCTGTGCTTCAGAGTAGAGGACTCATAACATTTCTAGCCTGCCAAATAATTAAAAAAATAGGGGAAAAGAAAAGTAAGTTTGGAAAGTTTTGTAAGGAGAGTTGTCTTAGATACTGGTTGAAACTCAAAAAAAAGGCTGATTATTGAAAACTGTGGAGAAATCTATAATGAAACATCAAAGTCTGGAGGCTCTTGGGACTGGGAAAGGAGCACAGGTCTGTGACAGTCAATGGCACTTCCATCAGTCTGGGACCCACACCTGGAATGTCAGAGGAATGTGATGGGTCAGACTGCAACAGGCATTGTGGTGGTGGATAAACTTCAAAGGACAGGTTTTAAAATCTGTGGAGAAACTCATGAAGGGAAGGCTGAAAAGGAAAGGGAAATGCTTGAACAATTGAATGAGGTGGGAAGTCATTTAGGAGTACAGTTTTGGAAGGAATGCCAATGCACTAAAAGCATAGGAAAACAATGAGGAGAGAGAGCTTTAACAGGCTTGGCTGAATGTAGCACACAGAAGTTGTCAGTAATGTTCTTGCAAATATAATCTTTAACATAGTATCACCAGGTTAACAAGCCTTCTATTTCTTTATTAACAAGCATTTGAATGGATTCTTTATTTATAAAATAGTTGCTGAAAGGGAAGAGCATAAACAATGTTTCAGAGAGAAGCGAGTGTTACCAGATTGCTGTGGGTGAGTTGCTAATAAAGACGTGGAGGAGAAGGACTCTGCTCTCCGTGATGGACTTTGGATGCTGGCAGCAGGGAAGTGGAGCATGTCTTTGGAAAAAAACTTTCTAGGTGTTCCTGTGGGATTTTGGAGGAATTGGCTAGGAATCAGGCCATGTTTGCAAGATGGCATTAGTGAATAAATGGAATGGAAACGTTCAAAGTTGAAGCTCTGACAGAACAAGGAACTGTGTCCTGTTTGACTTCCATGAGACTGTACCAGTGAAAAACCTATGTGTTTCAGACACTGTGAGCAGCTTGGAGTGTGGACTAGGAGCACTACCTTCTCCCAGCAGAGGGTAGTGTACAGAGCCAAGTGACTGCTGGCTCCCACCTCAGTCCTTGCAGAAGGACTGAACTGAAGCAGTGCTGCTTTTAGGAGCAGCTGATTGACAAATCAGTGAGAACTACACACTTCAAAACAAGTAATTTGTGTGAATTAATTTTTCCAGTGTAGCTTATGATGGACCTGTGCTTGTATGTGGTATCATAGTTTGATTTGTGAGGAGGAATAGACTTGAGGCTTTTGTTAAGAAACATCTCCAGGTAGAAGCTACAATAATAATTTTTCACAAATAGGAGGCAGTTTATGTTTCACTTTTGGAGCAAACCAATAATGTACCTCTGACTCCAAAGGGAAATATGCTGTTAATGGAAAAATTGTCTTCATCCTCTCTTTCTATTTAAGGCAGTCTTTGTTGCCAGTTTATCATGACCACATAAAGGTCTAATGCAGTACGGATTAGACTGAATAAAACTGAGAGAGCAGCAAGAACTCCAGATGTTCATTAGTGGAGTGGCTATTGTAAAAAGCCACTGAGGAACTTCATCTATTCTGTTCTCTCAAAGATTTCCAGCCATTAAATAATTTTCAAGGGACTCATATCAGCAAATTCTGTTGTGTTTTATAAAACCTTTCCTTTTGAACACTGCATGCTTAGTTCACCACTGGCATCAGATAAAGGGTTCCATTGCAGGTGCCCCTACTTATGTTAGTGCTGAATTCAGCCCTCTGCACTTGTGCACACCTACTGCAAAGGGCACTCAGGTGCAATGACAGATGGGGTCTTAAAACTTTATTACCCTGTGTCTAGAAGAATAAGTAATAGTCAGTTTTGCATTGCTCTAACATTTTTTTAAAGTAAATTGGATTTTTTGATTGTATTTCATTCTTGCTTTTTTAATAAAGTGTAGCAGGCATACTTACAGGGTTAGATTTTCAACTTATATAAAGAAAAGCATTTTTTTTCCTCCAATCAAGATTTATTTCTGCTATTGCAGTGAGCTGCCTCCTACCATACACTGTGGTGCCCTATGCTGCAGAGAAATGCCTTATCTACTAAGAGGAAAACCCAGTGTTGATCTTGTTCTGAATTTCAGAATAGCTTTAGACATAGCTAAATAAGAGGCTGGACACTTATTTATTTTGTTTCCATTTTGTTTTTTTTAATTTATGTGTGAATGGTGGGATGTTTAGAATGTTTTTACCCCCTTAAAAAGAGGAATGGTCCTCTGGGTCACCCAGAGACCCCTACTTGTTCCATTTTTCCAAGTCTGTTGCACTTTTTCTCCTCCTGCACCACTATCTTTTCTTTGCTTTAAAGTAATAACCTTGCCCTTATTTTTTGCATAATTTCTTATGTTTTATTTGTAGAAAGAAAAGGTCTTTTTTTTTTTTTTTACTGTAAGAAACTTAGACACAGTTTCTTACAGAGAACCCCAAGATGTGCTCTGTCGTATTGATCATCAGAGCATTTAACTTTAAGGATAAAAATAATAACATTAACCTTAGTACCAAGCATATGAAAGTGGATTAGCTACTATGAAAGTTCAGTCACTTTGGTTGTCATTTCCTTTCGATTTTCAAAATTGCTATTTTCTGTTTAAAGTCAGTGAAGCTGTTAGTTGTAAAGCATGACACAAAAAACGTTTGTCTTGCTAGTTGAATATACAGTCCTCAAATAGGGTCTCTTCTAAAAATGGAAAGAACTTGCATTTTATTCTCATTCCTTTAATGCAATAGTTTCTGAAAACAGCCTCAAATATATACCTCTATGTGTATATATATATACATATATATATATATATACACACACATATAGGTAGAGAGAAAAATCCCTAGAAAAAATACATTTTCATAGCTTTCCATATCCAAATGAAATAATGCTACATATTGTTAGAGCTGTTCCTAAATACTCTTTTCTAAAAAAAAGATTAGTCAGCTAGTGAGAGGACAGAATGCTATTTTTGACTTTTATGCCTTCATGAATCTATTGCCTCTTATTGGCTTAAAATTGATCTAAATACCACAAAACCATCCTGCCTTTCCTTTTTAATCAAAAGGCCCACAGTTTCTTGCAAGACCAGTTTTTAGAAACTATGCATGATGCTTTCTAATGTTTGATTCAGAAGGGTTTTGAACACAGTCTAAAACTTGATCTTCTGTTACAAAAACCCCAACTGTTACTTTTTTTGTTCATTGTGTTAAAAATATGTGGTACAGGGGGCACACACCTTTGTTGTCACAGGTGATGACAACAAATTATGATTTGGCCGTTTGAGGCCAAATTCAGTCCTTGATTACAATGAGAGATGGGAGAATGTACCTGTAGGGAGAAAAGTGTTCTGGATTTCTCAAAAGTTTTTGATTAGGCTTCTCTTTCATTGGGTGTATTAAAACCCAAGACTTTTCAGCTAAAATAGGAAGCCAGACAAAATACATTGAGCCATATCCTTACATGATTTCACTCAAAACAATTGTACAGAAGCATATTTGTGATGGTGGAAGACTGAGATATATAAGTGCCATTCCTGACAAGTTCCTGGATCTGTCAGGGCAGATCAATTCCATACTTCCCACAGTATAGTGAAATTAGAGTCCTCACAACAAAATATATACTTATGAATGTACAGACATGAAGCTTAATCAATAACTGCATTATTGTAAATAATTTCCTAATTAGGTATATATATTTAGGGCCAAAAGTAGGTGAGAACTTAATGGAACTGATCCCTGGTTTCAAGACTTGTGGCACCATAACATAATTTAATGCCAAGTAGAATTCTCAAATTAGTTGTTATTTTTATACTTTCACTTCCCTTGTTTTGCAACCTGAAAACCACAGATTATTTGCACTTAACCCAATACTAAGCCCATTTAGTTCAAGGCCCATTGTTAAGCTTTTGGGCAGCACCAGCTCCAAGTGGAATCCAAAGCCTCAGGTTAACTATTTTCTCTGTACAGTTCCTGGCAAAAGGAGGGCTCATACAAAGGGCAGAATAATTGCAAAAGGAGGGAGAACTGCAGCTAGCCAGGGCAAAATTCTCAATGAAGAAGTGGCTTTAACTCCTATTACTTCTCAGAGCTGAGTTTTCAGTGCTGTCTCCACAGGACCCATGGACTGGCACTCTTTCCTTAGGGCAGGGGCCCAAAAGAGTTTCTTTTAAAGGGCTAGCCAGGTTAACTTTCATAAAGCATTTCCAGCAGGTGAAATGAACCTTTTGTAAATTAGCCTTGTGATTAATGTTCTCATCCAGGTGCAAAGGCTCTTTAATCTGCTATTCTCAAAGGAGGTCTGAAAGCACATCTCCCATGTGGAAACCTTAAATCCCAGGCTGTGAGGTAAAAACAGCTTGGCCATTCAGGTGGAGGAGTGGCACACTGCAACTGGACAAAAATCAGGGGTCTGGTTCATGGATAATATGTTATGAGACACATGCTCATTTATCTTGCATGCTTTCTTTGACAGAATGTAGATATCTGCTCTCAGATATCTGTAGATATCTGCTTGATATCTGCTCTCAGAGCTGCTTACATGTATTACATTAAACTATAACAAAATAAATAGCAAAAATAATTTTGAGAGTGACATATACCTTGTTTCAGTGGCTTCATGGGGGAAAATCTAGTAGGTCTTTTCAGAGTTTGAGGACACTGATAATCATGACTGAATTTAGAGGAAACTGTGGGCACATTACACTTTCAGAACCAGAAAACTGTGTTTCATGTTGCCAGAGTAAAGGTACAATACTGGCATATTTGCAAAAATACTTGATCCAAGGAGCTGATGTGTCCTTCTTGGTAGAAGGCAGGGTCTCCAAATAAAAGGATTTGGAATTAAAAAGAGAAAGAGAATTTCCAGGCTTGGTATCCCTAAGTAAAGGTTCTTGCCTTTTGAGCTAAAGCCAAAATTTTAATGACAGAAATCTGGAGAAATCACACGCACTTTTGTCCAGTCCACAGGATTTGTGAAGCTGACTAAGTGATTATTTAGAAAAGATTATTTTTCCCTTTTTTTTGATCATCTTGTTTGTCTGGTTGATTTATCCTCCTGTCCTCCTTACACTGTCTACACTTTAATCTGTTTCTGGTTTATGGGAACTATAAAAAGTCTTTTACACTGAGAGATTTACTTTATTTGAATGCAAATTAAAACTATTATCTTTCAGTTACAGGCCAAAGATTGCAAAATAATGCTTGTTTATATCTTGAAAAACTAATCTCCCCCCTGTAATGCCATGTAAATTGTTCAGTTAAAGTCGAAATGTACAGTTAATTTTTGCCAATCATTTATATGTTTTATGCTAATTTACTGAAGTAGATAACAAGATGTAGAGGAGTTAGATTAGAATGATATGAAACTACAATATACTTTGCTGCTGCTGCTGACTTTCTATAAATGCAGTCTTAGGCTCAACCTGCTCATGGAGATTCCACTGAAACTAAAGAAACCATGACAGTCTATGTCTGGTTCATATTTTTAAATTACTGGTTATGAAAATGTGAAATGGAATTCACAGAAGGTCTGCAAAGAGAGGGAGAAGAGGAAGAACATATTACCTTTACACAAATGTGATAGCACAAATGATATTTTGAGGTTAGATAAAGAAATAAATGCATTTCCCACACACTGACCTGTTCTCTCTGTCTATGAGAAACTATGGGTAGCACAATCAGGTCCTTTTGTATGGCAGAGAATCAAATGACCCAGAAGCTGAGTGTGCAGTGTGCTCGTGTAAGGGGAGTGTTTCCTCATTCACACATTCAGAAATTAATGCAGGCTCAAGGCCATGCCAGTAACTCCGGCTTGATTTAATTCTTAAAGGCTGATCAGACCAATCAGTGATGGAAGAAAAGACATTCTTAAAGGTCAGACACCTCCAAATCACATCCCTTTTCTGTTTTACCAGTATTGTTATTAGCTGACATGGAACATTTTTGAAGCTGTGAGAGCAGCTCTCTTTAAGCAGTGAAAGCCACTTTTGATTGCCAGCATTCTGGTTGTGGCTTTGGTGTTGTCTGCTTGCCAAGAGAGCAGTTGGGTCAGCTGAGGAAGAAAGAATTGTCACACTGATAACTGATAACACAGCCAATATCCACTGCCTTCTGCCTAAGAGATTTTGCTTCAGCTGCAATTCTTAATTTCTATTAAAGAATTAAAGTGTGATATTTCATAATCGTGAAATCCTTCTAGAAACCAGAGTAAAAACCACTACTGGTTTTCTTTTCAAAAGCTCTCAGTGGGTTGTCACAATATGAAGCCTGGGATCTTCAGTTAGCACAGAACGTGCCAGTTTCTGCAATATAAAATCAGTTCACAGTTTTGTCTGCATTTGGTAAATATATTTGTGGGATATTAGGTTGTTGCTGAAGAACACAAATCACAATCTTTGGAATGAAAAGTGAAATTACAGTCTCTGTTTTTCTTTTCTCTTGGTCCCAACTGTTTTCCTTAAGTCAATCAAAATTCTTAATTTGAAAGTATGTGTGATTTTCCTCTGTAGAAAAAAAGCAATGAAAACATAATGCTGTTGTAGTTTCTCAATGCCAATTGCAAGACAGGGAAATCTCATTCAGGTAGTTATTTTTTTCTAGTTGGAAGTTTTTTGTTTAAAAATAAGGTTTTCATAACCAAAATTTACAAGAAAAGAAAAGTCAGTCTCCCTGAGAGTTTTAGAAAATTCTAGCAAGAAATTCAAACTTTCATTTGGAAATAACGTGTGTAGATTTGAAGTGTTTCTTAACTAAATTATTTGAACTTTAAAATACCTGTATTTATGTTCTGCAGAGATGTTGATTCTGGATTAATAAAAAATATTACAACTTGGAAGGAATCTTCTGCATGTGAACTGATTGACTCTCTGGAAAAAAAAATCTAGGACGTATCCAGTAAAATTTCTCTTAAAAAACTGTGGTTTGTAGACTGTTTCTGCTGGAGCTTTTCTTGATCATTGCTTTATATAAACTGACTTATTCCTAAATAACTTGAATAGATAAGAAGGGGACCAGGGAATACAGATACAATCTTTAAATACTGTTTCTGCTAGTGTTATAAGAAGTGGCTTGGTTAATTTTGACTGATATACTTTTATGCTCTGTTTTGAAATACTTTAATTTGAAGCTTGAACTGTGAAATAACAGGGCCAGAGGAATTTCCCTTTTGGTTTTTACTGCTTCCAAAATTAAATCATATGGGTAAGGATCTTAAAACCTGGCGCCAATATGTGGCTTTACTAATAGTGTCTATGTGATCATGTCATTCCTGAGAAAGCCATATTTCCAATAAAAAGGAAATGTCAACCTTGAGTATGTTTTATTAAATCTCTTTTCGTCTTCTCTTCAAGTTCAGCTTAAGCTGGCCACTTCCTTTGTCTGGTTTATTTTTATTAGAAATGGGCAGATTCATTAACTGTGCAACTTGGTGGTCAGGCAGCGACTGGATATGTCCAATAATGGGTAATAGCTGTATTTTTCATTGGGAGACCAATGTTTGCTTTGGAGATCGCCTGGGGAACAGATGTAATCTGAGACGGCACCATGTTTACCTCTTGTTGCACTGATATGCCGAGCATGTTTGAAACCAGTGAGAAAGAAAAACAAACATTTGAAGAGAAGGAACCTGCAAGCACTCTCTGCACCCCAGCTGGTGTCCCTAGACTCCAGTCAGAAACTGCAGCAGCAGAGCTGCACACGTGCATGTGAAACGCAAGCACACGCATGCACATGTACATTTGTATGTCATGGCACAGTCACGTCCTGAGCCCGCCTCTCCAGCTGATCCCATCAGTCACTTTTGTGCTGTGAGGGTGACGAAGCACTGGCACAGGTTGCCTAGGGAGGCTCCATGCTTGGAGGTATTCAAAAGCAATTTGGACATGGTCCTGAGGAACCAGCTCCAGATGGCTCTGCTTGAGCAGGTGGCTTGGACTGTGTGACCTCTAGAGGTCCCTTCCTACCTCAGCCAGTCTGTGATTCTGTGATTTTATGTGTATCTGAGCCATTTGATGAACTGCTTGTCAACTGATGCAAGTCAGCACCAAAGCTACTGATCAAAGTCTTTCTGCTCATCAGAAAATTTTCTTGATTTACAAACTTTCATGCAATGGGTTTAATTTTATTTCTTTTTGCTCCTGCCATATCTCTTGTCTTTCCAGCAGTTTCTGTTTCTACGTGGATATTACAGGTAATCAAGGCCATTTTAAGAAGTAGTTGTATAGTTAACTCGGGAAACAATCTGAGGAACATAAACAGAAGTATTCGAGTACTACACACAGTAATAATATTAATATTAAAATAATAAGGTTCTTGTCTCCTCATGGTGTTTTCAGCATTATTTTCCTTGTCAAAATGACGTATCTCATGCTGCAGTTTGCATGTATGCAATAAGGTAAACGAGGAAGTGGAACCAACAACATTTCATATTGCCTATTTCCCAAAGCTGTCTCATTACTCTTTGTTTCTTTTGCCAAGCAATCTTCCCATGGCAGCAGAATAAAACATTTATCCAAGATTTACACAGTTGCCATATGTACTCCAGTTCAGTCTTACTTGGTAGAAATTGCTGTGGATGTGGACTCTGGGAGGCATTGCCCTCTTCTGTGGGTTACTCTTTGGTTCCCAAGGAATATTCAGTGGCCAGTGTGTTTCTTTGATGTGGTTCTAGCAGGCACTGGTCTTATTTAACATGTCATGGCTGGACAGGGAAGGAGTGACTTGTCACAAGGGCTGTTCAAAGTCTACAGTGTTGGTTTGTGTAAATGAAATGTGTTTCAGTAATTGGTAAAAAGACACATTTTCCAGGAGGTGAACTCTTCCCAACAGTTACCAGTTTCTACTTCTGCAGAGTGGGGAGAAAGGGGAAAGGCCAGGTCTAAGGACAGACTGAATGATCCTCAGTTACAGATAGGTAAAGAAAACTCTGTGAAGGACCAGCCTGTCACTGATTCCCCTGTGGCACTCTGTATGTGTTTTCAGATTGCTCCCCAGGAACAGAGATCCCCAGCTGGGCAGGAGATAGCTGAAGGCTTTCCTGAACAAACAGAAGCTTTTACTGAATAAACACCATGTCACTTGTCACAATAGTTGGCAGATTTTGAGGCTGCTCTGCAATAAATTGAATGTGTACTGTATTCAGGCAGAGAGCAGGTCACAAGCTTTTGAGCTTTTAAACTAGCATTGCCTGCAAGTGGGATCTGGGTTTGCTATAGGAATTGTGCTCTACTGGATGCTGGAGTGGCTGTCTTGTGGCAAAATCTCTGCCACTAAGGAACTGGATACACCTGTATTGTTTCCCAGTGGGAAGCCCCCTCCTTTCCTGACAGCTTTTTACAGCTAAAAAAAAAAAGCTGCAATTGGGTGGAAAAGGGATATTGTGACTCATGCTGCTTCTTAGGAACTTTTTCAGAGCTGATGCTTTTAGATTGGCCAATTTCCAGAAACAACACGAGGATTCAGGCTGGACCACAAGACAGAGGAAAGAGGTGGGAGAGGAAAGATGGTTCTGTAGTGGGGACATTATTTTCACTATAGGAAACAAAGATATGATCTAGTTACAACACAGCATGTTTGTATGGCTGTTCCTACCCTTCCTGCCTAAAGTGGGAGAAACACTTCTCTGCTTTAAAGGCAAGGAAGCAGAGCTCCTCCTGTCATATTCTGTGACAGAGCTGATGTCAAGTGCCATGGTTCTCACTAGCTGGGTCTATTCTATTCTGTTACAGACTCTGGGGATGTGCTCCTGAGTGATCCATTTTCTAGCTAGTAATATTGCATTGCTGTAATATCCTGGTCTTTTGGCTGGAAGTCAGGAGCTGGCAGGTAGGGCTCCTACCTGACTTCCCAGCTGGTGACTCCACTATTGCCTGCAGTTTTGTCAGTGGGGAGAGGTTCTGGACTGTCAATGAACAGGGAGAGTTGTTTAAAAGGAGAAAGGGAGATGGTCAAAAGCAAGGGCCTGGCAGAGGCATTGGTGTTACCAGTCATGCTGTTTTCAGGAAGGCTTTGCCCATTTTGGCACAGCTAGCTTTACTCATGGAATCTGTCACATAAAGAGGTGCCTCACCATCATGGCAGCAAATCAGCACACTCCATATTATCATGGCAAACAATGGGAAAGCATGGAGAGCTTTGGGAGTGTGTCTGCTAGACTAGGAGTGAACAAGCAACTCCTAGACAATATGATGTATTATGCATATGCTTGTCTTGTCACAATCTTCTGGTGCTGGAATTACCTGGGAAAAGTTTTACAGGAAGGATGTGGTGGATTGCTTTCATGTGTCACAGTACTTGCCCTTTCACGCCCCAATCTGTGGGACTGCAGACTGTTAAGTAATGGGATTCCTCTTCTCATTTCTTTAAAGATGAATGTTAAAGGCAATGTTCAGTTAAAGACTTTATTCTGAAGTCACCTGAATATCTGAATCCCTCTGTCCACTCTGTTGCTCTTGGGAGCACACTATAGGCTCTTGAGACTTGCTGGTATCTAGATACTGTTTAATAATTTTGTAGCTTGTCTTTTCTAAGGACAGTCTCTTGACAAGGAATGAATCACTTCATGTTGAATGAAGTGATTCATGTTGAATGTTGAATCACTTCATGTTGTTCAAAATGAAATCATTGTCATATTTAGGTTTGGAAACAACAGATGAAATAATTTCAGAAAAAAAAAAGACTGAGGTGGAGCAAAGCAGGTGATGATTGTAATAATTGTGGTATTTGAATAAATGCACAGTACATCACACTATTAAAAAGCAAATGTGCTTTTTTATAGCTAAATTTTTGTCAGTTTCAAATTAAAACCAAGGTCAGATTTCTGGCCTGACTTACACCCCATGTGAATTCATTAAATGTGGAATGATTCCATGGCATGTAACTTGGCACTGAAGTTAGTTTTCAGTGTGTGGTTTTATAGTTCAGGTGCAAAATACTGCTCTGGCTCGCTTGTATCTAAAGGTTATTACACCTTGGACTGTACTTCTTTTCTTTGTTCCAAAATTTAGCAGATCAGCTGAACTCTTGATTTTCTCAATTCCCCTCTGCTCTCTCCCCTTTATTGAAAACAGGTTTATTAAAAAATTACTGATTGTTCATCCAGAATGTGGGCTAAGGTCAGTTGAAAATTTCAGAATATTAAATCAGACAAATGAATCATATTTGAAAATTGGCTCTTTGACCATATTTGACCAGCCTTCTTTTTCCAATGTGCAGATCAATAATCACAATGTAGTAGCTACCATTTGTGCAATGACAGTGGGAGGGCAAGAGAAAGGAAATAGTTTTTTTGTTTTGTTGTTCTTTCTCTGTGCAAAACACAGTGACAAAATACTCTAAGTAAAACTGATAAATTTTCTGGCTCTGCAGGTATCCTATAATTAGGAAATGTAATTTCTTAGTGAATTTCTTGGTGTCTAACAAAACACACTTAGCAGTGAATTCTTACACATGAGAATGTTTTGTTGAAAAGCACTATCACTGCGCTTCATACATACATTGAATCAAGTACTGCTAGACCTGCAGTGTATCTCAGTGTAACAGGTTATTTTCTGGTATTATAGTATTCCTTATTAAGATTGTTCTTGCCTCTGAGGTTTGAAGTCAGGAGAACCTTCAAAGGCTCCTACAGTGCTAAGAATGATTCTCTGTTTGCATTCCTCTTGTGTTTCTCTAAAAGGTTGCTGACACATTACTAGAAGACATGCCCACCTTGTACATCTCTTGTGATACATGAATGCTTAGCAGTCAGTTTTGAGATGTACAGTTAAAGTAATAAAGCAGTTGCCTGTTTACAAATAATTTTTAAATATCAGGTGACCTCAACCAGCTTTCTGGCCTAACAATCTGCCAAATATAATTTTAAGCTTAACTAAACAATTAAGGTTTTTTACAGGACTGTATGCAAAATTGGCACCTATTGGATTTCAAAGTTCTGTCTGAGGAGAAAGGATGAACAGGTGAATACAGCAGTGCAGATTGTGACCTGACTGTTGTGTTGTACTCTTCAAACCAGTATATAAACATGGCAGAAATACCTTCAAAAAATGGTCAATCACTTGCCCATGAAATTATTTCAATGCTTCTTTCCAGAACTTGGTCTCTCTACAGCTGAAGTCTTTGGCAATGTTTCTTAGTTTTCACAGGGAGAAAATCAGGATGATGAAATAAAGCTTTGGGATAAGCAGCCTTCTTTAACCTCTAAGAAGGTCTAGAAGTGCTAGATTCACTTGTAACTTATTACACAGAAAGAAAGAAAATCTGAAGGCCTGAGATGGTCCTCAAATAGATGGCCTCATTGACACCACCTCAAATTGTCTACCTATCCTACAGATGGCAGAAAATTCCCTTTCTTATGAGATTTCCATTACTTGGACTTCTAGTTACATTGGAAGTGTTAAGTGCTTGCCCCTTCTGAGCCTGCCATTCTGTTTTCCAGCTGCGTCTAGGTAAGAGATGGGTTATCTAAAAGGGAGCAATATGAGGCCTGCTTTTTAATGTTTTCAAGTTTGACATTTAGTCAATTCTGGCTCTACTAAGGTAAAATTTTTGTTTGAAGCTTTTTCTATAGTTGAGCTACTCATAAAACCACTGCTCCTCTCTGTCTGTAAGCCTTCACACCTCTAAACCTTCTGCTAACAGGGATGGAGTGGGCCAACACCTGGCAGTAACTATGAGGAGTGTGATAAGATTAATTTCCCTAAAAAGCCAGGATTCAGTTGTAAAACTTTTTAATACCTATAATTTATATCTTTTATTTCATATATATTTGTTATTTTAGCTGAACTAGTTTATGTATATGCTGTCACAAAAGAATGAATGAAGTTGACCCAGCTTTGAGCAGGAGGTTGAATTCGGTCTCCTCTGACCTGACCTGAACTGACCTATGATCCTATGGTCTAACAGCTTTTTTCTGTCCCTATATCCTGCTGCCCTACTTTTCTCCCCATGCAGAGGGATGTGAACTGGCAAATAACAGGATATTTGACTGGGATGCCTCTCTGAGCTGTGAAAATGTCTCTCTATCTCATGCACTTGGAAGTTGCTCTCACTGTAATAGTAATGCTTCCTTGTCACTTAATTGTATCTGCCTTTCCACTAGAGCTACATGCTGTGGATGACACCTGTCCCCTAGGTGCCCTCAGCTCAGTGTTTATATGACTTGTATTATGAAAATTGCATTTCTGATTATGTTAATGACAAAAACCTGCCTTTGAGATATGATGTGTAATACACTGAGGGAACAGCTAAGCATAAAAAGTATAAAATTAAGTCACTTGCAATATTTTGTTTTCTTTTTTCTCATTTGGCTGAATTCATGCTGAAGTCCATGTGTTTGTTTCAGCCCTTTTGGGACATAGTTCAGCACGTTATTTGTACAAAGTTACTTCAGTGGCTGATTGTTATTAATTACCACCCTGAGTTCTTTGCAAGTCAAGCTGGACTCCAAACGAAGTTTGCTTTCCAAAGTAATTAGGAGTTAATGTTGCAAAGTGTGTTACTTATTGTATTGTACTCTTGTAATAGCACATTTACAAAATTGTTTATTTGCTTCAGAACCCTCTAATCTTTCTCTGAAATGTAGAAAGTACTTTGAAAAATATTAGAAAAGGCAGGTTTTCTTCAACTCTATGCATGTTTGACTGGGTGCAAAGAGTTCACGCATTCCTGTTATTCTGTCACTTTTTGGGTTTAAGACCCCTCACTGAAGGTGGGACGCAAGTTTGAACAGAACTTATATTGCACTAGGTAGTTTAGACCATAGAGTCACTGTCTATACACTCACAGCATAGATTCCTTTTAGACCACCTTACAGAGGTGCTCTCTGATTTACTACTGATCTGAAAGTTTGGTTTCAGCATCTCAAAATATAACCGCTTAGTTTCTTGGTTTTTTAGCCAGCATCTTTCAATCTTATTTCTATGTATAAGGAAAACTGATGAGTTGAAAACAAAAAAAAAAAGATGATTTTTTGGGCTAAAAAATAAGAAAGGGAATAACTGCATAATAATAGATTTTCATGATATAAAGTTTTCTGAAAAATTATGATATTCCAAGTTTATTTTTTTTTTAATTAGATAAACCTAAAAATTGTATCCATGGTTAGGGACTGCATGCCAGCATGGGGATTTTTCATGGGAAGAACAAGAGTCGTGATGTAGAGTGTGTTTTTATCAAAATACCAGGTTTTCCTAAACTATTCTGTTGTTGTATTTTATACACTCAGATACAAAGCCATCATATATTTTCTTTGCCCATTTACAGCTTAATTTTACATTTTTCTTCTCACTAGAGAATACAGGAATTTCTGGCCTACTCTTTTTCATGTTTTTATAAATCCTACTAGAAATGGTGACTGGCAAAGAAATTTTAATGTTTGTAACATAAACTTCTTGATGGTTTTGCTTATTTACATGCTTGGCTACGACTTTGCAATTGAGTACTGGGTCAAAGGTTGAAGAAAAAAATGCAGTGACCTTCTGGCCCTTCCTTACCTATTTCCTGTAAGAGAGAGACATTTCAGCCAGCCATGAGGCTCTTCAGAAATTTCATTGTGATGCGATGGCTGATATTCAACTATCATGGTCTTTAGATGAGCAAATTTTGAGGTGGCAAGTCTGCTTAGAATGTTTCAGAAGACATTTATGATTCTCTGAAGATCTCACTTTAAATGGGTGCTCTTCATCAACTCTCACAGTTCTTGGTTTCCCAAAGTGTAAGGCAACTTGTGCATATTGTTGAAAAAATTAAAGTGCAGAGGGCACTTTATTTAGAGGGCAGAAAGCACAGACCTTTGCAGAAATCCAAGCTATCAGAGAGTGATCCACTTTGGTAAGAACATACTTGTAGTGACTGTGAGCACATCACACACACCCTTGAATATTATTTGTTTCATGCAGCAGTTGTTAAAGGTGCTGCCAAATATTCAGGGAGCAGAACCTGATTTTTTTTTGTTGTTGTTTTCTTTCACCCTGAGATCTTTTTGCAGTCACCTGAAGCCAGCAGCTCTCTGCAGGTACTTTTCCAGACTGGCTTCCCTGTTCCCACTGCTAATAATGTGGTGATTCTTGAGGTGAGGGCAAGTGGCGATAGAGGCGATGGAAAGAGGAACCTGACAGGCATTTAACACGTAATCTATTCCTTACACCACGGGGCTCCGAGCTCTGCACACCAGGAGAGTTTATTCCTGGTGTCCCTGTTGTGTTATTTACCTCTGCTCTGAGCAGTTAAGTCCACCACAGCTATTTAGTAAATTATCAGTTTTCTTATTGGCCCTAAATTGCGCCTAATTAAAAATCTGACCTCCACAAAATAGTCGTCTTCCTAAAGACACAGAACATAAACAGGAAAAATCAGCTAATTGCTGCAAAAACTGTTTTTGTGGCAATGTAATTGGACCTCAGTGAAATAAATGAACCCACTGGGGATTCCCTAATGAATGTTTAACTGCAAACAGTAGTTGGGCACTTAAGCAGCAAGGCTGACGGTCCCTAATGAAATCAAATGAAATCAAATAAAATCAAATAAAAGAATCTGGTACTTTACTAACCAGATTTCTTGGCATCAAGATATAAAAATAATATAATTCTGGATAAATAAAATGTAAAGAGAAGTTATTTATAAAGCAGTGAAAACTTAGCCAGTCTGGCTTGGATTTTCTTTCTTTTTCTAGTGAAAAAACCCACCACAGAAAACTCTATATAATGTCTCTAAGCTTCCTAAAGAGCTTTTATTTATTTTTCTCTTTTCCTAAAAACACTAAAACTTTTTGTGTTTCCTGTTAATCACATTCTGTGACTTGATTTTGCAATGTTTTCCAGAGGCTAGCTGTGGAACTGCATGATGTTGGCAATTGATTAAGATCTTTTTTATTTTTCCAAACCTTAACAAGGAGAGAAAGTCTGATGACCTCAGCAATGTGAGCTGTGCTTTGCTTCCAAATATCTCTTTAACATGATGTGTAAGAATCTGGCCTTGGTGTTTCAAGTGACATAGGACCTCAAGACTGCATTAATGCATGAAGCAAGCTTAAAGAATCTGGGCTGTGGCACCACTACATAACTTTGTGTTTAATTTTTTTTTTTTATTAGTAGTAGTAGCATATTTTAACCTGTGTTGCAGAATGATGGGACCTTGTAAATTATTGACAGTGTGGGTTACATCAGTCAACAACTTGCATAAAAGATCTTGAGTGTTTGGTTTGTTTTTTTTTCAAATACAATTAAAAATGCTTCTTGATATTCCACTATTGAGTTGCAGCATTGATGACATAAAAACCTGGTCAACTGCATTTTCTTTTGTGTCTCACATGTTTTAAATCTTTGCTGAAATTTGCTGAGGCTATATGTTATTTTGCAAGTATTGCAATTTATCCAAGTAAGAACTGGAGAAAATTCAATTTAATAATGTACTGCTAGATTTATTTAAATGTAGAAAAAGTGCTACTTATCAATGTGTCTAGTATTCAAATACATATAGTTTGTTTACATATTATAAATAAAAAGTCTGTTGCAATATGTTTTCAGAATTATGAGTTAGAATATCTGCTGGCTGCTTCTTGATATGTGTGATAAATGCACATTCAACCTTCTTATTAACAACAGGTAGCATTGCAATTACTTATTGTTGCCAGGGAAAATATTTTTCACAAATAATTAACACAAAGAGAGTGAAGTTTGCACTATGATTTAGCTTCTAAACAGCACAGTTAGAGCAGAGTTTTCCTCCATTCTGAAGGGCTTGTGAAAAAAAGTGAAGTATAAAATTATTAATATATATATATTTATATATACATGGCAGAGGGGCAGGGGGTTTGAATGACAGCTTTGCATACTGAATGATGAGTTGTGGTATAGACAGGAACCAGCAGTAAATCTCATTATGGCATCAGTTGCAAAGTAGCTGTTCTCAGAAGAATCACGGAATATTCTGGGTTGGAAGGGACCCACAAGGATCATCAAGTCCAACTCCTAAGTGAACGGCCCATATGGAGTCCAAACCCACACCTTTGGCATTGTTGGCCTTGTTTCAGATACTGTAATGAAGGAAAAAAGGGATTGAGCATTGGTAGCATCAATTATTACCAACCACCTCCTGGTTGTTACCCAGTCTGGTTAGCATGGCTAACAAACAGTCCCGTCTTAAGCTCCATTCCACTTGCACTGGTGAATGCAGACACAAAAAAATCCATCCCTTAGTAATCTCTGAGTGAAGAAATAGTTACCAACCCGACTTGTAAAAGCAGAAAGTACTCTCACTTTCAGAAGGCAGTCAAGATGATGTTTTAAAATAAATCAAAGATCACCAGCTCTTATCCATTCAGGGTTTATTGAAATATAAAAATGAGTGGTAAATGCTGACTAAAGTAGGAGTTTTCTTGAAAAATTGGGTCAAGAAACCTTAGGGATACATATTTCATGATGGGCTAAATCACAGCTATGAAAGAAATCCCTCATTCTTCAAGGAGAATCTCTCTTTTGAAGACTGTAAAAGCTGAGATGTGCTATGCTGGAGCCAGCACTGAGGAAAATTCATAGTTCTTGTACAGGAAATGCACCCACTGTATTGGCTAATTTGCCATGTAAATACTTCTGAGTGTTTGGAAGCGATGGTGGGGAGAAAGAGCATGTCTGTATCTACGTCTGAGATCCTTGTTCAGTACACTGGTGCTGAGTTCAAAGGACCTCCTATATGGACTTCACACATTGGCACAACTGTTTGGTCCATTACAGTCAGATGCAGAATGACAGTATTTGAACTGAGTATAGAAGAATTGAAGAACATTCAGCATGGAAGAACATGTCTCAAATTGCAGCTCTTGGCAACCACTGCAGGGACAAGTGGCATTATCTTTCTATGTCTGGTTTTTAGTTGCCAGATCACAGTTAGAAAATGCACAGTTTGACAGTATTATTATTATTTGCAGTGTCACATAGCATTTCACATTTACCCAAATAGCTTCTTGCAAATTTTTGTCATAGGTAAAGAGACTTTAAAATTTTTTCTGATAATTTGTGAAAGATTTTGGAGAACACAAGTTTGCAATTTTATTCAAATACTTGTATCATGAGGACACAGATACTGGAGGAACACCTAACCCATTGCTATTAGTTATGCTTTGAGGCTTCATGAATAGATGGGTACTTTCTTAATTGAAAATTTCAGCTCCTTTTTGGTGAGCATAGATTTTTAGAATTAAAGTAGTGTTATTAAAGAAAAGTTGGTGGGTATTAACTGACAAAAAATTTAATTTCCTTTGAGAATAGACAGCAAGACCAAAGGATGGTAAAAAAAAAATTAGCGGTATAATGGGATGAGAGACTATCAGTGACATTTTGAATAAGGACATTCAGATGTTGTCACTGTATCAATGTCCATTTCAGGATGGCAGCCCAGCAGGTGATTGTGCAGAGTCACCAGAACTTCCCCATCAGGGCTGTGTTTATTTCTCATGAATGAATCAGGATCTTCAAAGGTAAATCTGCAGGTTTTCGATATTCAAATGTAAAAATGTATAATATAAATATTCAAAACTTTCCAGGAACATTTCTCTAAACATAAAACTTTAAATGATTACTGAAGATTTATTAGCCAGATTAAGAAATTTATTAAATGAGAATCATGAAGACTCACAAGTTCATATGGATAAAATAAAATTAATTCTTTTATTCAGGGCTCAAGATGAAAAATTTGAGCATATCTCCCTAGTGTGCTACACTGCTTCCAGTTACCTCTCTGCACTTTGCCATTTGCACAACTTTCCAGTTCACTTCCTCCAATGAATAACAATACATTCTTCATGCACAAATTAAAATTTTGAGGTTTTAGTTTTATTATAATTTTGTGTGTCACCAGTTGTAATTTTAATCCTCTAATCCAGTGTCAGAAGATGAATCTGTCCATAATTACAACCCATGGCAGAACCAATGGCCACTGAGGGCACCACACTGGGTCTTTCACAGAGCTTCCACCTTCCCTGCCATAGCCAAGGCCCTTGGCTGTCCCAGGCCAGTGCCAGCAGGACCCTGTCTCCTCAAGATTATAGTGCTTATAAAAAAACCAGAAGACATTTTCATTTTGCAAAGTAAGTTTAATTTTATTGAGATTGTCAGCTGATATTTTTGTATTTACTAATTGTTAGAGTGTGAAAATTCCTGATTTTCTACATACAAAAGCAGTGAGAAAAGGTGAACTTTATTCTTCTGTGTAAATACATGTATCAGATATGAACGTGCATCAAACAAAAAAAATCCCCTTTATTGTGAATACAAATGCCAATACTTCTTACCTAGAGTGGAAAAAAATTACTGCTTCATTTAATAATCTTGTATTCCTTCTCCTCTCCCCTTTCTCCAGTTTTCAAATAATAGCATTCTTTTAAGCCATGTCAGTTAAGAATCACAGAATATTCTGAGTTGGAAGGGACCCACAAGAACCATCAATTTGATGACCAGTAAGCATTTTTTTCCATGTATTTATTTTAAAGAAAGGGATTTGCATTAGTTACTTGCAAATAGGCAAATTCAAGAATGCTGGAGAAGCACATCAGGCACAGAAGTTTTCCTGCCAGAATTAATAACTCTTTATTAGTCTTTGATTTCTGAAAGTTTAGACTCACATGTCATTCTGTGCCAAATGGTTTCTTTGTGTCACCATAAATCCTTTGTGTGTTCCACTTTTTCACTCTGTTTTTCAGGAAAAAGGATTAATTTTTTTGAAAATTGGCTGCTACAGGTTAGAGTTATTTCTCCAAAATTACATCTGCTTAAGAAAATACCTATTTATAAAATTGATCTATGATTAATCTGCCTCTGTGTCTGCCCCCAGGAAAGTCCACAACAAAGCTACTGCTTATGCCAGTGGAAGCAGTATCAGTCTTCATATGGAAGGTATTTTACATAAGAAAAATAGGAAACAAAAATGTTTTCCTACTACTGGAAAATAAGAGGAACATACTGTTAACAGTAGTCTCTCTCCTTCTTTTAGCTTGTACAAAAATGGCCCTCATTTTTTAACCTTCAGTTCTTCTGCATTTGCAATAAAGCCGAAATATTTCATCGTCTCCCACTCCAGTTAAGGAAAAAAGACTGATTTTTTTTTTCTTTAAAGATCCTTAATAGGTATAAAGGTATAATAGATATAAAGACATATGATAAAAACAATATTTTTAAAATCACTTCACAGCAGTAGGCATAATTTAATAGTTTTCTATTAATAATTTTATATTTATAGACATGTAGTTATCTACAAAGATATATTTGTCTGAATGATGTACCATCAACTGGTCTGACACCTGGTGTGTGGGTATCCTTTTTTGGACTGTGACCCTCTGCTCTGGGTGGTGCTTGGAGATACCCATGTGTGACCTGTTCACCAGGGAAGTTGGACATTATGCTCCTGTGTATGCATGGCATGAAAGACCTCTGGAAAAAAAAGGCTTACAGGGGTGGGAATCTCAAACTGATATTCTCTGAGGGGGTTGGAAGAGGAGAGCAGGTGTGTGGTAATGGCAAGACCAGTGTGTTTGATGTGGGCTGTGGAGTAAGGTGGGAGTTGAACTGGTGGCACTCAGCCTTGGGGGCTGAAGCATGGCTCTGCTGCTCGAACATTTGCTGTTCTCAGCCCTGATCATGAGCAGAAGGGAAAAGTAATTTTCCCCAATAATACGTTACACGTTTCATTGACCGAAATGATGCATTTCTCAGGCAGGTCTTTATTACAATTCCAGCTGTGAATCACTGCTCTAGATTTCCTCTAGCACAACTGAGATCAGAGTCCCTTCCACTCAATGTGTCACTATCAGAATGCTGAAAATCAATCAATGATTACAATTTGTGATTATTTGTGTATCTACAGGAGTAGCATGTATTGATTCCCAATCTCTACATTGCCCTTTATGCTGACAGCCATATAATGAAGAAAAACAATAAGGAAAAAAAAATAAGAGATCAAATAAAACAACTCTTATGTAGTCTACGTTGTTGCAACTGGATTAAAGCAGTTGCAAGCATGTTCAACTCCAGTCTTACCAGTTTTATATTTGTTTTATATAGAACCAGAAAATTTAAAAAATATATAAAATATGAAATAATCATGCATTAATGCATCACCTGGAAATTAAAAACAAAAAAGTGAATTTCTTGGTCTGACACCATTGTAAGTGCAATGGGAGTGAATTATTCAAGAAAGAATAAAAACTACTTGCAATGTGGGGAGACAACACAAGGGAGCTGAAAAGCATATGCCCATAAACAACAAAGGAAAAAAATACTTTTTTTTCTTCTTCTTCATTTTAGGCTTCTGGGATTAATAAGCAAAGGGGAACTTGAATGCTAAATTTTTTTATGTTAAAAGGCTCATTTACAAAAAGACAAAGTAAATGGAAGAAAAATAATTTATGCAGTGAACTGCTAATCCAGCTGTTTTGCTTCTGGGCTTAATTGGATTTACCTAGAATTGATATTTGGTGTCAGCATGTGTTATATCTTCAGCACAAGCAATAGTTACCAAACATAAAGAATCCTATCCAAGGCAAAATATTAATTTATTTGGCTCATACTTATTGCAATCACTTGTTTATTCACGTATGTTACTACTTAGTATTCCTGCTTGATGCCATTTCATATACGTGATCCAGTCTTAGTTATTCTATCTTAATATCTGAAGCAGTTCAGCAATGTAAAGACTCACAGCTGAACAAAATGGGCTAGGAAATGGTTATTCATATCTTGTTCTGCCTTGGAGGCAGCTGTGCTGGCTATAAAAGTGTGCATTGTACCCAATGGCAGGTGGGTGACATCTGAATTCTTGAGTAAGACGTATCCTGTCGTGTACAGTACCTTCAGCAGCAAGAACCTTACTGGTTCATTCTGGCAACGTGGAGTTACCTTCAGTGACTGAGCGAGATTTGTCAGCCAAGAAACTTCGCTCACATATAAATGCAAACCTGAATCTGTGCAGCGAAGCAGGGAGATTGGAGTCTTTCTGCAGGACAGGGGAAATAGTCTGTGGGAAGGATGTATTTCATTCAAAGCATGCATCTCAGACTCTTCAGAATGTCCAAATTATCTTTCACCTGCATTAGATGATAAATATGGCATTTTTCTCTATGGTGAGATGATAGCAATTCACGATTCACTCTATACAGGGATTCAACAAATATTTGGATGTTGTCTCCCAGCCTGAAAGGTTTTGGTGATCTGTTCACTTTGCCTCATTTGTGGTGATTGGTTTCCTCAGCAGCAGTTTGTCCTGACCCCTCTTGTGTCAGAAAATATTGAAAAAGCCAAATAATTAATGTGACAAGTGACAAATAGACATGAATTGTGCATGTTGTTCATGAATGGATATCCCTATTTTCTGGTGAGTGCAATGTTCCCCTTTCCCCAGGACCCGCTCCCAATATTATTTAAACAAATTATCAGTGGTGATGCTCCGTTTCAGGGCCGTGAGTGTTTCTGCACCTACGTGGCAATATATGGTGGGCAAATGGTCAACGCTCCTCAGCACAGGGGATTGATTTTTAACAGTGGAGAATAATGGAACAGGTGACCACATCTGAGTGTTCACAATCAGAGTCTTGGCTGCATTTGATCAGCTTATGAACCCAGCCCTAAACCTGAACTGCTGCTACACCTCAGCAAAGGAGACCACTGCCTCACTTCCCATCTTCTTCTAGTGCTTGCAACCCATCCTGTCCACCTGTTTGCTGTTATTTCTGCATGAGGAAGATGGGAGAGCAATTGGAGACTGTCTCATTTGTTGTGGCCCTCAGTCCAATGGCCACTAAGCCCCAGGGATTGTGGTTCTTCCTCAAAGCACATTGAGAGCCTGGCAGCTCTGCCTTCTGTCCTCGTGCCATGGCCATAGCCTGGCATGCTGGCATTGCCTCTGCACTGGGGTGCAGTGAGAAAGAAGTTCTTTCAGTGATGTGCAACAAACTGGGGCCCTTCCAAGCCTCCTGATAAAACACCAACTGCTACACAGGCAGCATTATCTGAGGCAGCGTCACTCAGATGGGTTTGAATTAAATGCAAACAAGATCATTCCAAAAGCAGTAAGTGGTTATTATCACACCTTTTATTTGTTGTGGGCTGGCAAATATTCTCACACCTCGTATGACCTTGGTGAGCTGGCAAATAGGAAACCCAGAAAGACCATCTTAGAATTTCTGTCACCAAGAGCCGGACAAGTAGAGCTGCCACACCTTTTTAAGTACCTTAGGTAGATCTGGCTGCCTCACCAGCTGTGCAAGGAAGGAAGAATTTAGAAGCTTAGTGTGGCTGTGGCTGCTGCTAATGGACATTTGGCTACTGCCTCCTCTCTAAAGCACAGGGATAGGGTATGTGTTTGGGAGCTGGAAGTCAAACGGGGGAGGATGAACTTCTTAAAACAATCTCTTCCTCTGGGAGTTCTCTAGGAGTGTCTCATCTTTGATCTCTGCAGGGTTTTCTCTAGGAGGTAAAATAACTTCATTTAGAGTCTTATTTTGCTTATAAAACAATTAATTGTTAATAAAGCTCCACTGATTCCAACATTTTCCTATTGAATAACCTGTAGAGAGAGAGAGGTTTAGTAACTTGGTCTACTGATACTTATGCTCAGGAGGTGATTAATCCATCACAGTTTGCTAGACAAGTTCCACCCTCAAAGTCAATACAGTGTGTAAAAATAGTAAACACTTGAAAAAGAAACTGTGAGGAGTCAAAGTGGAAGAGGCAACCTTTTGCCTGCAGATAGCTAAACTCATTGTCAGGATAATAAAGATTTGCTGGCACTGAGCAATTTGGATAAAGTAAGAGAATGTGAAAGTAAGTATTTTGCTAGGTATTTTGTCAGGGAATGTAGGGCTGATATTATTTTTCATTCCACTCATGTTCTTCTCTTTGATATGGCTGACCCCCAAACAGATGAGAGCTGAACTGTAGCTGTTTTCAGAGCAGGCATGAATGAGGGTTATTCCTACCATACCTTTCCAGCCATGGGAAATATCTCTGCTGGTGACATTTCACAACGTCAGCAGCAGAGATATTTCCCATGGCTGGAAAGGTATGGTAGGAATAACCCTCACCCAGGGAGTGGGTGGCAAGGGAAGACTGTGGTAAGCAAGAGACAATTTACAGATTTTAGGAGGAATTCCTTCACAGGAGGCATAGTTAGACATTGGAATGGGCTGCCCAGGGAGGTGGTGGAGTCACTGGCCCTGGAGGTGTTTAAGGAAAGACCGGATGTGGCATTTTTGCCATGATCTAGTTGGTATGGTGGTGTTTGGGCTTGACGATCTCATAGGTTGGGCTTGATGATCTCAGAGGTCTTTCCAAACTAATTTGATTCTATGATTCTGTGATTCTGTAAAACAGGCCTGAGCAGCACTGTCTCAAAGAGGCATCTTCCAGAATTCCTGTGTACTATTTTTTCTCCATCTTTACACCACAGCCTCTGAACACAAGATAGCTTTGGGGATCCAGATTTTCATCAGCCCTAGAATTACTGCTGTGCATGCTTATGCCTACCTTAATGATTAATGTCACTTAATCACAATTTAAGCAAGCAAAATGACCCTTACATTTCATTTGTACCTAGTCCTCTGGTGACTATGATAAAGAGTATTCAGATCTTTGCAGTACTGAATGAGGACCATTTTTTCCTGAAGATCTGAGTAGTTTCCAAATTGGAACTTTTGATATGGTTATTATTTGTTATAGCTGAAAAATAGTCCTAATACTTCTATCTCTTCAAAGTTATCATCTTTGTGTCTGTTTTTCTTACCCACAGGTGCAGCTGCTGCCATATCATTAGCAGAAGTGCTAAGGAAAAAGGAGTGATGTGTGTGCTTTTAAAGTGTCAAACGCCTTAATTTTTAGGTATAATAGAGATAATGTGAGAAAATTATAATTATAAAAATTATAATTAGCTGCTTATTTACTTGGCCATTTTGAGAATGCAGGCAATATTATGCTTGGGGATATGTACATGGGGAACAACAGGAAAGAGTTCTGCTTGTATGCCTTTAAATTTGGGAAACCAGTTTAAATAAAAACTGGACAACACTATGTGGTGATATTAATACATGCCCCCAACAAATCACAGGAAAATCTTGCAGTAGATAACTAAAAATGCTGCTTATACATTCAAGAAATAGTTGTGGTAGAAACTACTGCCAACTTAGTGTTATAGCCAAAGCTATAATTTATACTATTGTTTGTTGATTAAAAAACTGTGTCATTTACTGGACTAACCACGTTGTGAGGCAACCTGTCTGTGGTTTTCCTTGACATCTCCACAGAAAGCAGTGTCGACTGGAACTCTATAGATGGCAGCATTTCACAAAGAACTCGAACTCCTTCTTTCTTCCTTTCCTTATTTTCATTCTTTTCCTTTCCCCCTTTTTTTTTTCTTTTCATTCTCTCTTCTCTTCTCTTCTCTTCTCTTCTCTTCTCTTCTCTTCTCTTCTCTTCTCTTCTCTTCTCTTCTCTTCTCTTCTCTTCTCTTCCTCTTCCTCTTCCTCTTCCTCTTCCCCGGCCATTTCCCTGATCCATCCAGGACTAAGAATTTCTGTTGTTTTACAGGAACTATATAAATACTTTTAGTATTTTGAAAACATCTAAACTATATCAGAGTAGTTAGAAAATATTTTAGTATGGAAAAGATATCAAATGGATATTTATAGCATTTAAATCATTGCCTAGGATTGGTGTGAATGGGATTCTGAGAGCGCACTGTTTGCAGTACCCACTTTTGAATTATTTTGTCAGATCCTAGTGTGATGGGACTAAGGTTCCAAGAGAACAATTCTGAATGCTTGTGTGTTGAGGTTTTGGTTTTGAGGGTTTTTTTTGAGGACTGAGCAAGTGCCAGGGTAGAAAGTATCTCAAAATAAAGTAGAAAAATATTAAAAGGGCAAAGTCACCACTTAAGTATGAGAGTGAATGACTCCAAGTTCTGTAATATTCCTGATTTATTATTATGTCATCTAAAACCTGCACTGCTTCAAGACAAAACTCTTGAAATTTGTTTTGCATTTCAGAAAGAACTTTCTTTCTGCAAAGATTTATTTTGAGGGAGTTCTAAGTTTTCTCCCAAATTAGCTTTTAGACTGGTGTAAATCTCCTTATCCTCAGTGGTTTTTGCATCTCTGTGAACCTGAAAAGAGAGCAATGAACTTAATTTTGAGTTACACATGCAAAAAAAGGATGATATATAAGAAGCAATAATGTTGTTGAGCCATAAATGAATACTGGAATTACAAATTGAACCATTTTATCACATAATTAGGTCTCTGAGAGGACAACATATTTTGATCAAATGGGAAAAATAACTGAGAAGTAAAATTAAGAAATGTAGAAAATACAATATATGCAGCTGGTGTAAAATATATAATTCCTCTGTGACACAAGCATTTGATAAATAGAACTATTCAGTTATTTTTACAGAGGATTCAGGCTTATGTGAACAAATCTGGCCATTTGCCCACAATCCAGTTGGGTTTAGAGTCTGTATGATTGTATTTATACTAATCCCTGCAGCTTCTACTGAATACTTCAAACTGTAGGAATTAAGTCTAAGCATGTCAGACAAATGTGTCCATCTTTCCATTTGGTCTGGGCAATATTTTGCATCTTCCATTGGCCAGAAATGTGAGAAATCTGGGTGGAGTATTAAATATATGTGAAGAGGTTCCTTCTGAAGTAGTACCTGGATATTGCTGAGCTTGTTTAATCTGAAAAGGCAGTGTTTAGGTGGGAAGACTTTTTTGATTACCAAGAACTCCGGCATGTTCCATGTGATTCTTCCCTAACAATTTGCTATCACTGTTTCTATGAATGTTGATGTAACTGTCTCCTTCCATCTTAATAAATAGCAAATTATTGTAACTCTTTTGCAGAATTCTCAGAAGATCCCTGAGAATCTGTGTGGTTAGGGCACTTATTGGGAAGGTGGCAGACCACAGGTAAAAATTCTCATTGGCTATTTTAGACACTTAAAATAGGTGTTTCATATGCTAAGGTGTGTGAGAGTTTGGTGACTAATCACCAATTTATTAGGCTTTTCAATGTGTGTGTGTGTGTGTCTTGTCTAACAACCTATTGTGGACACACAAAACCTTTGTAACACAAGCACTGGATTTGACTGAATGATTCGTTACCAGCTCTATGTGGAACACGTGGGTTCAAACCCTGGTTCTGCTACAGATTTCTCATGTAACCTCAGGCAAGAAAATTTATCTGCCTAAAAATTAGGCACCTAATCTCAGCTAGTCATCTAGGCTCCCACTATAGTCAACCTCAGAGATAGGCACCTCCAGAAGGCAGCTGTAAGCCCTGGTTCAGACCCCTATCTTTGAAGAAGATGAATCACCCCCTGCAGGTGCCTGGATCTGCACCCATTGATACTGAGGGAGCCTGGGTGTCTGGCCTAAACAAGTTGCTTAAGTATTAAGTAGCTAAATAAAAGTAAAAAGCATTTCACTGTGGGTATCCCTGTGCCTCATTTGCCTGTGTGCACTGAGAGAAATTCAGGCTGTTTGTGAGGGATGATAAAACAGACACATATGGGCATGAGGGCTGTGGGTGGTTTGCAAAACTTGGTTTGTCGACATCACAAGCCTTACAGTCTCAACATGCAGGAACCAAGGGGATGATTTTGTCTACAGATATCAAAGTATATTCCATGTTTGCAAGTGGAGGCACTCTCACTTTCTGTTAGCCCTATAGACAGAGATATAGAGCAGAAGGAAACAGACACTCATTTAATCTAAAAGTCTTCTTTTTAGCTGTGAATGTTTTTAAGGAAATCTGTGATCTACACAGATTTTGTATCTTTGACCTAGATGTCAAGTGACAATAAATGTGAACATAGCCATTTGTGTTCAACTGCTTTCTGCTAATGAACCAACCCTGAATCATTTGATCATCCTTATGCAAGAATGATAAGAATTTAAACAGAAAGGAAGGTCTGTGTTAGTCTGTGAATTTTTTACTTCATCCTCCAGTTTTATATTTATTGCTAGCTATTTCAGGAATGTTTGCTCCTCTTCTCTCTATTAGTCAGCCCTTTTAGAGTCTTTTCATTTGTAAGGGAGCTGTTCCCAGTGGAAGGGACATGTTTGTAAAAGCAAGACCATGTGCTATATAGCCTTGTGCTACAGTCTGGTACCATCATCTGAGGCTATCCTATATAAAAGTCAGAAAGACAATGTTAACCACATGGCCAAGGATGACTGCAGGAAGAGGAACAAGCTTTTATTCTTCTCTTTGTCCAAATGCATGAGATAGATAGAGTATTTTGGATAGGGGAGCTGGAATCAAAATAGAACAATGGAAGGAATGTTTTTCTCTTTTCATTTTTCCTTGGGGCTGCTGTGTTTCCATCCTGCTGTGGTTAAATCTCTCTTATGAAGTACAGAGGGTTGGGGAAGTGGGTACTTATATGTGCATAGAAAAATGCAAAAATGCAAAAATGCAAGCAGTATTGACGTAGAAAAACATATTAATAGGTCAAATTTGGATTAGATATGTTTGAAAATGCCTTTTGAAAAAATAAATGCAATATCACTTTAATCTGCAATATGATTTAAGAACAAAGTGTATGGAAGCATAGAGAACTTTTATGTATTCATACATTTCATTAATCTCTGAAATGGACAGTTAAAAAGGAAAGACACACAGGGTTACATGCTGAAATATATATTTCTTTTCAAAAAGAAAGATGTAGCTGAATCTCATATACTTTGAAATCAGGCCTAGGGTGTCTAATAAAAACTTGTGGCTTCTCAACTTTTAGGCAGGGAACTTTGATCACATACTTGACAAAGAAGATGGTTCTATGGAGGTAAAGAGCAACTTGCTGATTTAAGCATATTCATTTTTCTCACACTATTAAGTGAAAGCTTATGATCATAAAGAGTGAATTTCTAGGTGTCCTTTTGTCTGTTCTGCTCTTCTTTTTCATCTGCAGTAAAACGATATGAAAAAAAAAAGAGAGAAAATACTAAGAAAAGGCAGTATATGGACTGAACTAAAGAAAAACAATTTTTTTTATTTCCCTAGAAAACAAGGCTGCTGCTTCAGATGACATTTTTGGTTTTGACAAAATTGTCAAAAGAGATTTAACTCCTCTCTTTCCAAATCATAAGATTTCTGTAAAAGCAAGAGTGCCAAGCAAAGGATTTCCTCTGTCTATTATTGAAGACAGACTGGATTTAGCAAACTCTGTGTTATTTTATAAGAAAATTGCACAGAAATAAACAACTTGACATTTTACTTCCTCTTTACACTCTGCCAGAGGTGGAAACCACATGAGTGTAGGCATACTGGCTCAGAAATTTGAAACATGACAAATCTTTGTTTTGCTTTGTTTTCAAACTCTAAGCTGAAGAAATTGCAAGCTTCCCTGTGAATTACATTAAGGTTTCCCTGGGTAACCTATGATTCTTCAGAACCTTTTCTTGTATTTTTGAAAACTGTTAAGCCAAGCTAGTAATTGTTTATTAGTCCTCAGTGTACAGTTCAAGCCAAATAATTGCAAACATACCCATTCTTATATCATCTTAAAACTACTGATACTGAAGGGAAGCTGTTTCCTCTTAGAGGAAAAGGTATATTTTCTTATTAAATGGGACTGTGGGTCATATGATGTGTGGCCCTGCTGCAGTTAGTGGAAGGCTTGCCCTTGAGTTAGTGGGACACAGTTCCATGCACCTGGTGTTACATCCCTTTTTGTGCAGTGCCAGTGCACCGTGGTGCTTGTTGGAAGCAGAACATCAGAGCTACATACACTGACTGTCCCTTTTGAAGTTAGATTGTGAAGGATGACAGGGAGGAAATTATGATGGAAAGACTAAAAAAATCTTACTATTGAAGTGCACATGTTTTTTATGATTTAGCAATTGTGTACCCTCCATAAGCTGATTTTTGCCAAGTTAAATCAAGATATTCCATTGGCATGATTTTCTACCAGGGAAAAACACTTCTGGAAACTAATCAGTAGATTAGATATTAATTTGTCATGTGATGTTTATCTGGAAAAAATAGGTGTACATTTTATTTTGAGAAAGTTCCTAACCTTTCTTTAATTTGTGATTGTTTGATGTGCTGCTCAATTATTGTAAGAAGTTATGAAGGATTTTGTATGCTTGTGTTACCAAGTACTCTGCTTATTTCCAAGAGGAGTTAAATAGTCTCTGAAGGACTATGAGAGAGTTTGAATGAGCTGGACTGAAGACCTGAAAATGCAGTAGATAAGCCAGGTCTATAGGAGAAAATACATATGTCATACTGACTGCCATGAGATAGTTTTAGTGGCAGAGCTGACCACTGGTAGATAAGTCAGACTTGGGTTGTACTGCCACTGTGGGTAAAACTCAGGGACTTGTACTAAAAGGTCCAAAACTTGAGCTTTGGAGTCACTTTTAAGTTTACATAACCTGTGTTCTTTATCTAATTCATTACACCAAGCCCCTGTGAATTTAATTTAGCATTCCCCATTTATGATATTAGTCCTTTTGTATTTTTTCCACATATGAAAAACTGAGATAAGGCAAATTAATTCCCAGCCAGAGGATGGATTAGTTATTATTCAGATTGCATTTCCAAATACTATATATAATACCATAGAAAACTATGGATAAATATAATTCAAGGTTCTGAAAACAATCTCCAAGATATGGAGAACTATTCTTTTTAAAAACAGGCCTGTTGATACTCTGGGGAGACACAGAGTACTAACAAGATGTATAGGAAAAAACTCAACTAAAGCCACTATATTTTGTGTAAGGTAAAATTTAACTTTATGAATGACTTAAGACAATAATTCTAAGGCTAGAAAAATCAGTGTCTTGGATGAAGAGGGAGGAATTAGTGCTTGTAGAGGATGTTACCAGCCATAATATTGGTGGAAAGAATGTGGCTTGTGAAATCCCAGAGACATTGATGGAAAAAAGCTTTCAGGTAAACCAGTCATTTTGAGATATATGAAAATGAAATTATTTTGGCTATTGTAATTTTAAAATATATTCACTATTTTTACAATCGTTATTATCCATATTGCAAAGAATCTTCACCTTCTGTGCCAGCCAATCATTATTGTATAAAGGGAAGAGGAAAGAACATTCCTTGTACTAAAAGCTTGCCTAGAAATGCCAAACAATGTGCTTTTCTGATGGACAGTCTACTGTCTTGCATACTTGAAGTTTCATTTAGGAAACATTGACAAAACTTTTCCTTATGGTAGAATATTTTTAATTGTAACATTTGACCTGAATTAATTTAAGTCACAAGGTAAATTAAGCCATGATCTTGTTAGAAATCTTAACTCAGGTCTGCAGTTTGTGCTGTCTTGGAGATTTCCCTACTCTTCCTGTGCCTCAGAGATGATTCTTCTTGTCTTAATCCAGTCATTATGTTATGACTGTCACAAATCTCTGAATGCCATAAGGAATATATGGTCTGGCCAAGAAGCCAGGTCTATAGGAGAAAATACGTATGTCATATGTTTATTTCTGACTGCCATGAGATAGTATTAGTGACAGAGCTGACCACCAGTGAAGCAATTCTGACCGAATTATTGAAGAACATGAAACATTTAGGTAGGAGAAAGCCCAAATTTTTGCTCTAAATTAAAGAGAGTTGTTAAAAGGAATGGTAGTCTTCTTTCCAAATAGTTGTCTTGATTTACAGTCTTTGGTTTGTATTTCTTAATTTTTGACAGTTTGGCACTCCCTCCTAAAATTAGAAGAGTGATACAGAAATGGCAGTTTCTTCATGCTGGAAATGCTGTATTCTGTACATTTCTCCTAAGGGAACATATTTAGTCCTCTGGATACTGCTTTACTTATGCAAACAGCCCTCAGTGATCCCTGTGACAATGGACTGGGTGATAAATACTCTGTCCGCAATCCAGCCAGGCCTCCAGGTCAGTGAGTGATAATGTTCAACTTTGGCATTCACCTATGTGAATTCCTAGAGTGGACTGGAAGCTGCATATAGTTGAGAAGAGTGGTCTTTTATGGTCTTTTCTGATTGATATCAAACTTTGTTCTTTTGTTGCAGGCTGCCACTAGAGAAGGGGCTGGGCTGCAACTCTCAGCTATCCCAAGTGAACACTTTCCTCACTTGTGTACCTTTTGTAGATGTACCTTTTGTAGATGGCCTTCACTTGTCCCTTCATCTGCTACAGGGGATAGTAATGCTTTCTTTCTCATTGCTCCGAAGGTACATCTAGAGTCCTGGTGTTTGACATCATGCTTTGTGGATCACAGTGCAGAACAACAACAACATAACAATCTGGTTTTTGTAATCAAGGCATCTCATGCAGGTGTTGTGCTGTGTAAAGGAAATGATGACTGTGTTAGTAAACCCAGACCTCTGAGCAGGCATGAGCTGTCTGCTGTAATATGCACAACAGACACAGGACCCAACTCTATATTCTGATTAAGAAATGAATTTTGACATTTACTGTAATGCAAACAGAGTGTTTCTTCCTGGTTCTGTGGGAAGGGTGGAAAATGTCTTCTAGTGGTAATGGACCAAGACACAATGAATTATCTATAGTAAGCAATCACTGCTGGTCTAGTTGGTATCTCCTGCATCCTAATCATGTGCTCAAGAGAAAAAAAAAGAGACAAGCTCACATGCTGATCATTTATTGTGTCTGATGGTAAAAACAAGTGGAAAGTAATGGCAGTACTGTTCTTTGTTTCTTTCAGATTTGTATTTTATTTATATTGCTTTAAATTTTTAATGTATGATGTTCTGCCTTGTTTCCCTCAGTTTTTGTCCTCATTTAATAATTCAGGAGAAGAAAATTGACCCTTTTAAAAACTCTCTGAAGCTGACCAATTTTTGTTTGGTAAAAATACATAGTGCAACTTATATTATTCTGGAAGTCTGGTTTTTCCCATGCATTCCAATGGTGATCTCCATTTCCTCTGCTCTAATCAACACCATCAGCACAAGAAAAAAAAATCTGCTTCCTATTTGATTTTAAAGTCCCCTACATTTTTATATATCTAAGACACTTTGAAAAAGTTTTTAGATGCCTAACCATCAAAAAACCCCATTGGTTCAGTGGATGATCCTTTCCACAGAAATAGCTCTATTGCCTTCAGTTTTACTCTGAGACAGGAATAAGTGTGGTGGGGGGAAGGCTGTTCCACAAGAAAGAGTGGGATTGGATCCAAGAGTAAAGGTTGCTGAGCTGGTGCAGCATGTCAGGATTAAGGCTGCCCTGTTTCAGACAGGTTTTAGAGTATCTTTCCAGCTTCTCCTGATTAGCAGCCTTCTCAGCATTTATTTTCATGAGACTGAATCTCTAGACCTGGCATCCTGAATCTGAGTCCTTTTTATCTGGGGAGGTTGTCCTCTATAGTCCCTGACCCCAAGCGCCTGATTAAAGCATGACTGGCAACTCTCATGAATTGTGGCTTTTCTGAGTACCCTAAATTAGGGTAATATTCCACGAGAAATACACACATAAATAAGGATTACTTATGTGAGTAGCGTGAACTTGTCCTTCCTTATTCTTTTGTCATGAATTGATCTTATTCAATTGCTTAGTGTACTGTGGTAGAACTGAAATAGAATAGAGTGTCATATTGCAGAACCATAGCGAGTTATTATGGTCACGGTCTCTGACTATTTGCAAATTTGCATTTTACTAACAGGAGAAGCATGTGCTAGATTAAAACAAGGAGGCTCGCTTTTCTTTCTTTCTTTCTTTCTTTCTTTCTTTCTTTCTTTCTTTCTTTCTTTCTTTCTTTCTTTCTTTCTTCAAAAATTATGCTCTCAAGTTTTTTGTGAAGTAACTCTCATTTTCAGGGAAATATGTTTTCTAGATGGATTGCCACCTGCAGAGTATACTATATATCTTTGTTAAATCATTTTCTGTCTCTGCAGAAATAGCAGTTTAGTTTTGCAGTATTTTTTAAACAAAATGACTGAGCATTTAGCACAATTATGTTCAGCACTATAATCTTTTTTTTTCTTCTTTTGTTGAGCCATCCTTTAACAGGGAATAAAAAATGACACACACTGTAAGCTATTTTGCATAAATGAATAATTATGATTGCCACATATTGCCAATTGTAATTAGAGATAATAATGCTAGGGTTTTGGAGCTTTTACTCATGCATTGCTTTTCCAAGCAAAACAGAACTTTTGTAACATTCATCCAGTTAAGTGAACAGATTGGGTGTTCTACACACACACACACACACACACACACACACACACGCGCACAAGAAAAGCGTGTGCTTTTCTTTTACACTGCATTTTTTTTTAATGATAGCTTTAATTAGTTGAAGGTAAATAAGTAAATAAATGGCACACTATAAATAGTAAGCTCTTAGCAAAATTAGAGGCACATTAAAGATAACACACTTTTGGGACTTGCAGATCAGTTAGCAAGTCGTCTGAGCATTAGAGGGAAATTGGCAGCTGCTTACAGTTAGCAACCAAAAATGCTGTAGGTAGTGTGTGCATGTGCAGATCATTTAAGGGCTCAGTTTCCCTTATTTACATTCCATCACCTCTGGGATTTGAGAAAGGGTTGTTGGGTCTTTTCTTGTTGGGGATTTTTTGTTTTGTTTTGTTTTATTTTTTTGTTTTTTTGGTTTTTTTTTTGTGTGTATTTGGAGAGGGGTTTGATTCCTGAAAACTGCTGAGTTTAGAGACAGTGTTAGGCATACCTGCTTGCAGAGCAAGTTGCTCACTGCTGCTGTGGTGAAAGCTTCACTTTAAGCAGCTCTCGGATACTGTGCATCCACATTGACACGAGAATTTGGCATGGTGCTAGACTAAAAACAATGCTGTTTAATCAGGTGTGGAGTGCTGGCTTATTACTTTTGCCAGTAGCTTTGTTTTACTTGGACTGCATAGCCTTCTAAGAATTCAAAGCCATTGCAATATTGCTGAAGAAGCTTTCTGAGATGTGTAACTAACCATAATGCTGTATCTCCAGGGTACTGAATGAATGCGGCAAACAAACTGTACTTTGCAACTGTCTCATTTTCCAAGGAAAAATGGACCAACTTTGGGAATTGTTCAGCTCCCAGTCTCAGTGGGAGTTCTGTCTGAGCACAGACAGACTACAGCCTAAACAATGAGCATTAAATTTGGGCCCTTCATCTCAGGATCTCACAATTCTTTTGGAAATGTTAGCAAATTAAGGTTCACATTCCCCCACCCTGTAAAATAACCCTGTTCCTCTTTCTCAGATGGGTAAAGAGCATCATGAATCAGGGACAACAAGAGCTACAGATCAGAAATCTGACTCTAGAGTAGGCTGTTTTATTGTCATTGTTCATTATTTTCCATAGCCGTGTTGATCCCCAACTCTCATTATGCTTCTCAAGAGTTTTCACAACTGGAGTTGAGGGCGTTTGGATGTGATTTTCCACACGGATTATTTGATGCATTTTCCTCATTCTGCATATCCTGACTTGACTTTGTCACTTAAACCCTATTTGGAAGGGTGCTGTAGCCATTTCAGGTTACAAATCCTGCTGTTTTGCCTACCACAGAATGATTAAAATGCTAACATAATCTCTGTTTCTTGCCCTGCAGAAGCTTTCATGTGCCAGCACATCTCACAATTAGGCCACACCTAGCTGAAATCTCCCAAAGGAGTGCTCTAGAAACTATTATCCTCTTTAGGGATTGGTAACCTGGCATAGATAAAAATAGGGGGAAAAGAAGACCCAATACTCTCTTAAAATATATTTTTTTAATGGAATTTGAAAATGATTTGACTATTACTGCTTTCTTTCTTGGACAAGGGATGTATCAAAATGCTTTCCAAGTAGTTTGTGCTTATCAAATAGGATAATTTTCTTCTCTCAGAGCAGAATCTATATGATATATTTGTATCTTAGACAGAATTTTAACAGAGTTTTACTAACAGAGCCTTACAGGTTTACCTTCTCACCATTCAAGATCTCTCAGCAAGGTTGTGGTAACAGACACAGTTTTTGAAAAGAGCATTATTGGAAAAATACATTCTGTATTTAACTTGCTTTAATATAGTGCATTTACTACTTAGATGAATTCCTAGTTGCTCTTTCTATTTTCCTCTTATCTGCTGTTCTCTATTCCCTACTTCCTTATCCTCTTCTTCTTCTTCCCTGGGTACACACTTCCTGAAACTTTGTTCCCTTCTTTTTATCTTAGGTGAATATTCTGTATCATTCCTTTCTTCTGCTTACTCCTTTGTAAGCAGATTCACAAATGGTCACCTCTTTCACTTGATCTTTTCTCTACAGTGACCTTCTCAAGGTTGTAAGTTTGCCGCTGATTTTCTCAGAGTAACAGCTCAAAGTCATGTGCTTATTCTCTATTTGAAAAGCTGTTTACTCTTGTCTGGGCTTTTATCATGTGGTGGTTCAGTATTTTCTTCTCTCTTATTTTGTTTATCTAGACAAATACAGTTCTGTGCTGTTACAGGTAATACTGCAGATACAAATTTTCTATTATTTTAATTAAGCCCTAGCACCCCTTTTATTTGCATTGCTTCGACAGGTATGCTAGCTTTTAAGGATTTCTTAGTTTATGTTTCACTGCTTTTAGGTCAATTTTCAAACTATTCCTTTGATTTCTTTTACTCTGCCCTTTATTTATAGGAGAAATTCAACAGAAAGTTTCAGGGCCACTCCATTGCCTACCTTTCAAAGCCTCCTTTGAAATTCTCCTTGCCTTCCTACATTTCTCCAAATGTCAAAAACTCAGTCTATTGTCCACTGCTTACCCTTCTTATCAATATGTTTTCCATGTATTTTTTACTTCCTGGATATCCATTTGTTAAGCATTAATAACTTTCTTTATATTGCAGTTGTAATCTCTTGCAGCTCTAATCATCATATCAGCTCTAATCATCACATATCATCAATCTTTGTAGGATGCTGATTGCCATAGAGATATCAAAGACTGGATCTCTTAAGAATTGTGGAAACACAAGTAAAAAGTTACTGCCACTTCAGTCTCTTGTCCTGTGTTACACTAATCATCATCTGGAATAATCAAACACCTGCAAATGCACCTATCCTGCAACCTCATCATAGAGTTTGCTCAACAACTTGTTTGTTCTCACATGTTGTGTGACAAAATCCTGCAAAGTTGTCCAAATAAACTTCAGTTTTAACTAGTCAAAACCACTTTTTTTTTCTTTTTTTTTTTGTTTTGTTTTGTTTTGTTTGTTTGGTTTTTTGTGTGTGTACTATTACACACAGAGATCCCTGGCTAGTGATTCCTAATGACCTTGAGGACTATACAGTGCAAGGAGCACAGGGATCGCTGGTTCCTCTTGTTCATTTTAGGCCACTCTGTGCTGCCACATTCACGTATATTCAAGCTGAGCATACAAGCTCAGGTAAATTAATTTTCTTCAGTATACACTCAAGGCCAAAGACATGGAAGTACAGGCAAAAAGGAGGAGAATGGGTCTAATGGGAGGGTTTTCTAGTGCCAATTATTTTAGGGAATCTTTTTGAGATGAAAACTGAGTAAGGAATCACACCAGATTCCAATGATGATGAGAGAAGGGCCAGTTTAATCTTTCAATTTGTTGGATAAATGGAGGAGAGAGGGTAAAATAATTTCACAGTATCACAGAATATGCTGAGTTGGAATTTTTCTGCTGACACCCACCTTGGAGCCATGCATTGACCTGATGGATCTGCCTATTCCTATCAACATTATTCCTTGTTACCAGAAGAATTGAGGAAATTACTACCTGTGCTCCTGATCCCTTCTGCCAATCATCCCAGGGCCCTGCAGACTCTTTTGATTGCCCTTGGACTTCTCTTTTTTATTTTGTCACTGCCAGTTTGAACAACCAGTAGTGGATAGTGATCAGAGAACCTTACTAGACTGCAGAGTTTTCCAGTAGTGTCCCTTATCTCCCCTGGGAGACAGCAGACTTCCCTGTGAGTTGTGTCTGGTCTGCACATTGGGCCCTCTGTTCCCCTTAGGAGGGAGTGTCCTATTTAAACTCTCCTTCTTTTCCCCTTAACAGAGGAGGTTGTGATGAAGGGTACAGGAAGTGTTGTTTTAGGACACTCTACTATCCCTGTATGACCTTTGCCCACCCCATCAGTTGTCTGGCCATCTGATTCTGGAGCCTCATACCTGTTACAGAAAGTACCATTCCTATTATGCAAATTCTGAGAAGGAGGAGGAACCTTCCTCCTTGCATGTGCTGTGACCTGCTTCCAGCCTTCATCTTCATCAGACCCTTGACTAACAGTCCTTTAATTCCCCTGTAGGGTTCTGAGTCCACCTGTTTCTTTGCAAAAATGGAGGCCTCAGACTCCCAGAGTCTTGAGGCTGCAGCATCTCTGAAAGTAACTGGTCAATGTCTCACTCATTTGTTTGAGTTCTGGGCAGCCTCAACACTTCTTCCTGTAGCTCCTTCACCTGGCGATGCATCTCCTCAACCACAGCAGTTTCTGCAAAAGAACTTTTGTCAACCCAAACTTGCTAGGAGGCCTCAGGCACTCTGGGCAACCTCTGGCCTGGAGAGCTACACCTCCCATCAGCAGGTCTGTCTGTCTGTCTGTCTGGAGGCCTCTGACACAGCTGTGGCAGTGACCCTCACAGCTACACATCTACAGGGGATTGAACTTTACGGTGTGTCAGCACCATAACTGAAGAAGCTTAAACCAGTTCGCTAAGACTGGGGCTAAAAGGATCTCTTTGTTCTTCCTGACCACTTTCCTCACCCAAATAAAAAAAACTCATTTTAGTTGAATGACATCTTTCAGAAACAAACCAAAAAAACCCCAAAAAACCCAAACCAAAAAACCAATCAAAAATTCCAAACAAAAAAACCTCAAAAAACCCCCCAAATAACAAACAAACAAAAAAAAGAATAGAAAAACTTGAGATTATCTTGGTTAGAGCATGGTGCTGACAACCCCAAGGTTGTGGGTTGAGTTCCCATATGGAGCATTCACTAAAGAGCTGGACTTGATGATCCTTGTGAGTCCCTTCCAACTCTGAATATTCTGTGATACTGTGAAATGATGAATCACAGAATCACAGGCTGGTTGGGGTTGGAAGGGACCTCCGAAGGTCATCTCATCCAGCCCCTCTGCTTAAACAAGGTCCTTTAGAACAAGCTGCCCAGGACCATTTCTAGACAGCTTTTGAATGTTTTCAAGGGTGGAGAAACCTCCACCTCTCTGGGCAACCTGTGCCAGTGCTCAGTCATCCTCACTTTTTCCTCAGTGAAAAAGTGATTCCTGATGTTCAGAGAGAACCTCCTGTGTTTCAGTTTATACTTTTGTCTTTTGTACAGTTACTGGGCACTACTGGAAAGAAACTGGGTTGTCCTTCTTGACAAAACCTCCCTTCAGGTATATACATAAGTTAATAAGACTCCCCTGAGTCTGCCCTCTCAGAGGACAGTCCTGTCTGTCTCAGCCTTTCCAGCCTTTCCTCATGGGAGAGATGCTCCTGTCCCTTCATCATCTTAGCGGCCCTTTGCTGAACTGTCTCTTGTGGCTCCATATTTTTGTTGTCTTGCAGCTGTTGTGAAACACTTAGCCCTTCCCTTTTAAAAAATGCATTTTCAGATGAAAACATCCAACTACTTAATCACAAATGTGTGAATAGCTTTTATCAACCCAAATAATTTTCCAAATGACAAAATATAAAAACTTTTTTCTTCAGATCAACTTAAGTCAGTGGATTTCTTGTGTGTTTTTTTAACAAACTACATTTTTCACAGGTCAGCCTTTCTGTGCTATATTGGTATAATCGCTAGATAACTTCAATAAATTAATACAATCACGTCTGGTTTACAGAGTGCAACTCTACTGAGATTTTGAAATTTATTATAATATTGTGCAAATAGATTGTGTCTCTCCTTTTCACAAACTGAATCTAAGCATTCATACTAATTTGTTTTCCTTGGTGTTGTTAATGAATTTGAGACTGTTAGTATTTATAACATTAGCAATTATTCTTAATGATTATCATTGTTCAGGGAATTTTCAAAGTATGAAAAATGCAAGTAAGCACTCAAGTGAGAGAAAAAAAACATTTGCCTAATAGTGTTAGTGGATCCTTTATTTAAAATATATAATCCATCCTCATTTTCTGGCTGTCTTGATAAACATATGAGTAAGAGATAGTGTTTGACTGGGAGCTCATGTTTGCCTTGTCTTTTTAAATTAAATTTTAAAATCTCTCCAAAAAATAATGATTCAGTAGCCCCCTTTTTTCTTATTTTTTGGTTAGCTGTATTTTTTTGCCTGCAATAACAAAGCCATGGAAAAAGACAGCAATCCCCTTGCTCATGTGATATAATTCCACACTCTGAGTGTGAATACTGGCAGATCAGCAGAATGAGCCATCTGCAAGCTATAAGCTGTGTCTTTGCATGAGTAGATTTAGGATAAAAAAAAATTGTCTGACCTGGAAGCCAAACATTACTTGGCATCTTTACCAGAGATCCCTGCAAGGCCAGCCACTGCTTGAGCTGAATTTGTGTCCTTTCTAAAATATACATCCTCCCTCTTGCCATCATATTTTATAGTACACGTACATAAGTGCACACACAGAAATGCACACACACAGGGCTGCACCATGGGCCACCTCAGAGATGCTGTACTGCAGTTTAATGAATATCAGACTTCATAGTCAGTCTCTGTTGGATTGCCATGCTGGTGAATAATGAATATCATACTGCAAGGTTAATCCCAGGTGGCCAGTTTCCTGATTTTAACAGGCTGGGTGTTAGTCTGAAATGCTTGTAAACGTCTACAGTTCATGCATTGTGCTGTGTAGGAACATGCACCTCTAAATCCTCACCTTACGCCGGCCAGTAACTCTTGCTGAAGTCAAAGGAATTAGTCAAGGACGTAGCACAAGATGGATTTGTTCCTGCAGTCTTCCCTCTCCACCTCTCATCCCAGTTATTATCTCCCAAGCTGCTGAAGTCCACCTCAAACAGAAGGGTTAAGCATTCTGCCCGTTTTTCCTTTTCATGTGTTGCTGTCACCCTTCTAAACTTGTTCTGCTGGCTCTGACATCCTGGTCCTCTGAATTATAGCTTGTGCCTTCAACTAATGAAGTTGTTGGCAAAATTCCCACTGACTTCATTCAGAGAATGATCCAGCTGAAATGGTGCTGACTCCTGAGAGCTCCTGAGCCCTTGTGGCATAAATGTGAGCTGCAGAGCCACAGGATTTGTAAAGATTTGTCCCTAGATTATAGAACATTTGGGACAGGAATTTTCAAATTGTTTGCAAAGTTTCAAGTGGAAATTTCAAGTTGTTTGCAAAGTGCTATTTTCACCTAATGCATTCTAGAAATTATTAAGTTACAGTAACCCTGGTCAAATGACACAAAATCTCAAATTCACGGTAGGAAGAAGGAGCAGGAAGCCATTTTCTTTTATTGCCCTTGTGGAGATGCATGTGGGAAGGAACTAGAACTACACCTTCAAAAAGAAATCCTTTTTTCCCCCTCTAGTTTGTCTTTTTGGCCTCCTTCTCTATTCACCCCATTGGGAGAACTAGAATCTGATCAAACCTTCCCAGCTGTTCTAGCTAAAAGTTATTGCCAGCATAGGGTAGGTTTTTTGATCTCCTGTGCCTGCTTCAAAAAAGACCTGCTTTGAATTGCATTAAAATTTTTTCCCTCCCGTTGAATTCAACATCAGCAAAACCAGATTAAAACAAAAACAAATGAAAAAAAAAATCCTTTCTCTTGCATTAAAAGACATGGAGGTTTATTTAACATGAAATAATATATTGCATGATCCTTCTTCTGCAATTACAGAGATCATCAGTGCTGCTTAACTGCTCTTTTAATATAAACTATAACAACCTAGAGACATTCTCAGGTCCTGAGACTGTAGGTGGTGACAACCTTGCACTACAAAGAGAAAAAGCAAGTGGCTGTCATGCTATCAAGGAGTGATATAGGCATGACAGGCACTGAGAGGGAAATATTTGGTATATAAATATATGAACATATTGGCTGTGGAGAACAGGCCTACCAAAGGAGGTTTCAGCATCCCAAAGCAGGGGGTAACAGTGACTCTGTGATGGGGAAAGAGCTCTTTGAAGGCTGTTACTGCTCTGCTTGGCACCTGCTTGTGTGAGCCTGGGAAACACGCAGTGTTTTGGAGGGAAAAGTTGGCCTTCTTTATGCTTTTCACCTCCATACATCATAGTGACTTGGAGCACTTCCCCTTAAACTGTGTGCACTGCTGGCCACCAATAGAAAGGGGCCTTTGTCCTGCCCACGCTGATATTTATGCAACATCCATCTTTGTGCTTCATGACATTTAAACGACAGAGTGCTGGGCTGTGGCTCACTGTGTAATAACATGGTCTCTCTTCTACCTGCCCTCTAGAGACTGAGGCCATGTTGTGAGCAAACTGGCCAATTATTCTATTTAGGGAGCCACAGCAGAAATGCTACAACAGAAGCAGGAATGACTTTATAAAGCATGTGTTGGTACAAATACAGTTCTAATACTGAGCAAGCTGACAGCTTCATATTAGCACCTTGCTTCCACTCTGGAGTACCTCGCTCAGTTTTTCCCTTCCATGAGAAGTTAAGGATGCAGAACAACATTTAATGCCAGCAATAACCACATCCTGCCTTACAGCAGAGGGAACAGCAGGCAAGTTCTCAGAAACAGGAGCTAGAAATTGGATATCCAAGTGGGTACTTAACTATATGTCTACTGTGCTAATTTCCTAAAGAGCTTAATGCCAGTCCTGGAGTTAGGTCAGGCACGACAGCAGGAGAGGCAGCCACGTTAAGGGTCAAGGGCCCCAGGAGGCAGAAACTTCTGCCCATTCCCTGACTCATTTAGGTCAGACAGAGCTTACCAAGAGTTGAGAAAGCTCATTAAGATGAGGAATAAAAGGAGAGCTGTTGGCTTTAGAGCAAGGAGAGCTGCAGCATGGGGAAATGGCCCCTGCAGCTCATGTTTTGTGAGAGATGGTTTCTTTTTCTTTTCTTCTTCTTTTTTTCCTCCTGAATTAATAAAGTCAGCCTGAGGGAAAAGCCTGAAAAAGATTTTGGCAGGATGTTAGTCCTTCCTGGGTTAGGGAAACAAGCCAATAGCCTTACAGGCAGCTGACTCTTTAATCACATATTTAGTATCTGGGAGAAAAATATTCTGAGGTAGCTAAGTGACCTCTAGAACCACAGCCTATTTTAAGTGTTACTCAGAGATTTAGGAACCAGGGCACCCTATGACACCCACCTATCATCTTAGCCCTTCTAAGGGCTCAGAATTTTATCATCCCTAAAGTTTGAATTTTTTTGTTCCATTGTTTTGTTTTGTTTTGTTTATTTGTTTGTTAAAGTTTTTTTTGTTCTGGTGGGGTTTTTTTGTTTGCTTGCGGGGTTTTTTAGGTTTTTTTTTTATTTATGCTCCTGTGACATTTTGTAACTGAGGCTTTGGATTCTGTATGACATTGTCATGTTTGAGAACATTAACTTTGATTTTCTGTTCCCAAAGCTCCAGCTGGGATCAGTTGGTTTCATGTGTATTCAGACCCTTAAACAACCTTTCAAAGCATGGAACCATGGATATAAGTAGTTGAACACTGACTTCTCTCTCCAAGCATAGGTCAAAGTATGAACATAATGTATGAAAACAAAATGTAGTATTTCTCTATCCAGTGAACTGTCTTGAAGCATAAACCCAGACTGGGTCCACAGAAAGCACCATGTTCCCTTCTCCCTTATTGCAACATTGCTGAGAAAATCTTTCTCAGATTGACAGGGATTACCCAATCATCCATACATCTCTGAAAACCCTTCAGAGGGCTTCAGGAACATGGGCTATGTGATCACTAGAAAAAGAGGAAAAGTTGGGAACCAAATGGTGGGTGGGAATACATGGAACTGAGTGCTGTAGTTCCTAACTGGATGCCCCCTGCTACCTGCAATCACTCTGCTTTTGCAAAGCGTGCTCTCACAAGAAAATGAGAAATCACTGAGCGTTGTTATCCAGCTTAGCCCAGAAGGATGTTTGAATCCCGCAAGAGAAAGTTGGCTCAGACTGTACCTCGGAAGTTTGTTCTCCCTCTAGCTCTAGAAGCAGGGCCGTTTTGAGGTTGTGGGGTGGTGGCTGCAATTGGCTGTTTAATTTGATGAAAACATGGCCATATTTTGACTTTTTTCTTTGTTCAGATGGATTTAAAAGTTTGAAAAACTCAAAAAGTTAATAGCTTTCATATATGCAGATGGGACTTAAAATGGTGATGTTAATGTAGCCATGTGTACCACTTCAAAACAGGTAAAGGGCCCTGTGGTCAAAAACCAGCTAAGGTATAGAAAATGTAAAAGGAAACCCTTTGTAGTCTTATTAAATCTGGGGTCCAGCAGTTTAAGTTCTGACCTAAAAGAGAAATACTCATTTGTTGCTTTTGGTTCCTAATTTAAAAACTTTCCCAATTACCAGAAAGTGCTGGAAATTAAAAATCACTTTTTTTTTTAATTAATAAAAACACTGGGAAAATGGAAAATTATGTGAAATCTCTTACTAGAGACCTTGTTGGAGACTTTCCTTTCAGCAAAAGTAATAAAGCAATCTGCTGGAGGAATTCTCTGATGAGACAAAAGGAAACTGAAATGACAGAGCATGTAGTAGCACCATAGAAATTTGGAGCACATATTTTAAAAAGGGAATTTTTCTGGACTTCATTTATGCCTTGGAAGCCAGAGATCCATTTAATCACAGGAGCAGAAAATCTAATGTACCGGTAGCTGTTTTTCAGATTTCTCTATTTTCCTTACGCATCTGAAACTGTTGGAAAGTGGGAAACAGAAAATCCCTCTTCAAAAACCATGTCTTTGGTGACTGGTACCCCTGAGAAAATTAGGCAAGTTCTGACCACAGCTCCAAGCTGCTAATGCATGTGTGGCAAAAAAGAGGGGAGGAGGAAGAAGACAGTCAGCTACTGATTCAAACAGAGCACAGAATTGCAGCGCAATTAAACATGAACAGGAGTGGTGGCAGAGAAGAAAGCTGACTGCACCATGTGAGCTGAGATGGGGCAATATCAGGTTATCACATCCTAGTTAAGCCAGGAGCAGCTGCTGCCAGCAAAACCAAACCTACTTTGCTCCTTGGCTGAAAACTTAAATATCAACACCCTTTAATTATGCATAAAAAGATAAACAAAGCTAGCAGCTTTAAAGTACTGTTATTAATTGCACCAAATGTTAGTGAAAGGTTGAATTATTCATAATTATAGTTCTCAGGGGTTTCTTGATTAGGGGAAATAAGGAGAATTTGTTGTGAGTATCTCATTCCACACAGCTTTCTCAGTTTGCCTAATCCAAGAAACAGGGATATATTTTACATGTCAGTTCTGCAAAAAATGCATATATCTGCTAGTTCCTTAGCAACCTTCTGGGATATGCCTGCATCTACTCCCATAAACCCTGCATATTGGAAATTGTCTCCAGTGGGCTTCCAGGGATCAGTGGATTTTGCCACAATAATAGTACCATTCAAGTGCAGTTAGAGTAAATAATTTTATTTACTTATAGTATCATTGCTGTGTTTTGGAGCTTATTGAAATGTTTCTCTAGGAAAATAATATGTAAACACACTTCATTGAAAGCCCTCTGTATGAATGAAGAAGGCTGTAAGCTGTACTATCTGTATACAATTTTTTAATAACTGAAAATAAATACTGCTCCTTCAGAAGCCAAGTTCTTCTTGTCATAGCCCTGGCCCACTTTTCTCTCTGCATTTTAGCTAGAGGTAGTGGCCAAATTATTATAAACTTCTGGAAAGGAAGATTTTAAAAGAACAATACATCTCTATAGTTTGTGCAATTTCCTCTTCAAAAAGTTATCAGCATAGCATACATGCCTTAAATTTATCATTCTGGTATAATTTATGGGTGATCTAAACCTTAGCAAACGACCTCATACTTTGGTAACTTGTATATGGTAACAGACTGAGGGATAGTTCAGCTGAGTAATTTTTAGTCATGTGAGTAGCGGGATCTAGCTGAAGACAGTGTTTTCTGGATTCAAATTTAAAATGTTCTCTGCAATCAGGAGTGTGTGGGTCTCCTCCAGCAGCTTATTCAGTGCATGTCAAAGCCTTCACCAAGAGCAGCTGAAGAGCTTCTGTTTAGCTGCTCATGCATCTGCCTTTAGTCGGTGGTGCTTTGACATGAATGCATGCAGGTATTGTTACTCAATGTATCCAACACTCTTCCACAAAGAGGAGCTTCAAGACTGCACCTCCTTACTTCTGGTGAAATTGATGGAATTTAGCTTAAGTCCCTGGGGGAGGTTTTACAAGGATAATAGTGACAGGACAAGGGACAATGGCTTTAAATTGACAGGGGGTAGGTTTAGACTAGGAAGAAATTCTTTACTTTGAGGGTGATGAGGCACTTGGACAGGTTGGCCACAGGAGCAGTGGATGCCTCATCCCTGGAAGAGTTCAAGGCCAAAGGCCCTGGGCAACCTGATCTCATTCAGGATATTTTTGTGCAAAGTCTCTGCCAACCCAAACCATTCTATGATTCTATTTGTGGCATGTGAATATGTAATGTTTGATGATGAATGTAATGTCTATTAATTACATTCATTGATGATGAATGTAATGTCTACTAATGTTAATAAATAGCTGGAAAAATCCTGTCTTTTAAAAAAAGTCACTGAAGGTTTTGTTGTTTTCTTCATGGAGTCAAATTCACACTAAGTTTATTTTATTTTTTAATTTAGGATGAGAGGCTCATATTTCTTTACAACTTTTTCTTACAAGCAAATGGCAAGTCATAGTAATTTAAGTCATATTTGAGTATGTTAGGGCCTAGAAAGACTGAGCAAAAATCACATAGGTCAGATATACAAATAGCTGTTTAAGTAAATATGGAGACTATCTGTAAACATAGATATAATGTATCTATGAAAATATATATTCAAGATCCAGAAGGCATATATAGTCACATAGGTTTGCACATTCATTTAAATAACTTTTACATGGAAATACATGAGACTTATTTTTGGTGTGATGAATGCTCTAGCTGTCCTTTCACACATTTATGTAATAAGGGTGAAATTGTATTCACACTTGCCTTATCCAAATTAATAATGTGTTTGACAGCATGTGAATATGATCTTTAAGTAGCTTTTAAATATAATAAAAATTACAGTTTACAGTTTATGTGTCAGTTTCCATACAAAACAAAGAAGGATTTAGTCCAGGGTTGCCTACTTTCTCCACCCATTAGATGGCATTTCTGTGGCTACGATCACAAGACATGTGCTTGAGAGATGAGAAATCTCCTGATGTGGTTTATAAGAAAGAGATAACAAATTTCCAGTAGTTACCATTTCCTCCAATGATGGTGCTGGGCTGGGCATGAAACTGAGTCCCCAGGCAACCTAATCATTGCAGCTTCTGATAGCTCAGTTTAACCAGATCTGTAATCCTGTTGATCCTATTCCCCGCCTGAGCGGTTGTTTGGTCACCTTGCTTTAGCAGCTGGTTCAGAGGATGAGTCTTTTTAAAATAAATGAAATCCCAAATAACTGCTATAGATAGGTTGGGCAGAGAAGGCTAAATAGGAGGCATGTAAGAGTTTTCATGTGATTTGATATTGAGTTTGATTGTGCTGGTGGTGGGGCCCAATGTCCCTTGTGTCATCATTTTCCCTTACACTGCCTCTGAGGGCTTGTCAGCCAGGTAAGAGTGTCTGTGCCAGCTGCCTTGCCAGCTGGCCCCATGTTGACTTCTTTGGCAGGTCCGTGCTGTGCAATGATGTGGTGCAGAGGTGTTGGGATTAAACTTGCCCTGAGCTGTTCTGTCCACACTGTGTGTTGCAGCATCGTGCAGAGATGTTGGCTTGAGTCCCATCGATGGCGTATTGCAATAGTATTGTTCCACCAGCTCTGAGAACTCTTCCCTACATTTCCTGTGGTAGGTTCAATCATTGTTACTCACACGTTTCTCATTTTTGATCATTTCAGCACATTATTCCATTTTAGTTGTGACACAGTCAGACAAAGACAAACTCAAGCCACCAAATAGTTACTGAGACAATCACTGTCAAAACCTGAGCTCCACACCAGTACTCAGAAAAGCATAAAAGTTACTATGTGGTTGGCAAACCTAATACTATTAAGTTTGTTGTGTGGATTAGTTTCTCCTGACTGCATCTTTTCTCATTTTGTAATGTTGCATCCAGACCAGAAAAACACCTTATTATGGAATTACCCTTTCTAGCAAGTCACTGGAGCTCATTGCCTCCAAGGATCATGTGGTTTCAGGATAGATATGCTCAGAAGTGAGTTTCAGCTAACTGGAGACATCCCATGTGCTCTCTGGGAAGTCAACCACAATCTTGTGCTGCTGCTTTCGAGGGAATTGATAAAGGATTGATTGACCAGCTTTGCCCTGAGTAGGGATAACCATTTTCTTCTTAAACTTCTACCCAGTGTTTTGGCAAGCAGAAAGCCTGTAGCAGTGCCAAATGTGTAATTACTTTACTAACAGTGATGACATGTATGCCTGTTCTGCATGATCCTATTTTGTTGCTTCTTCTGTTGGCTATGAACGACTCAGATAATAGCAACCTCTTCCCTGCATCTGTCTCTCAGCAAGGGGAGCTTTAACCTAAGCTTTGAGCAGGTTTTAAAGAGGAAGAGAAAATGTACATCAAAATAACAAAAACCAAAAGTACATGAACAGGTACTGACTTGGTAAAAAAAGAACAGCATGTGCTGTCTCAAGGGCAATAAAAGCCACATTGCTGTACTGGGCTTTGCTCATACATGGGAACCATTGCAAGGTGGAGACCACTTTACTGCAAAAAACTGCCACAGTGTCTTAGGACATTCTCAAAATATATGGATTGTGCCACATGGTATAGTACTCATCAGTCCACAAGGGTCTGGCTTCTGCCACTCCATTTTTTAGTCCATTCTCTTCTAATCTTCACCAAAGGAATGTTTAGTAAATAGCTAAAATAAATAACATTTAGCAACAGATTATTCTTTCTTGCTGTCTCATAGAGAGATAATCATGCATGCAATATGTAATTTTATTTTAAGCAGCTTTTATCTATTTCTTTTGTGACCTCAATTTATAAATGTGCATGGAATTAATTCATCATCTCCAGACAGGCTCCTCAGATGAGGACTTCTACCTTTTTTAATATATTTGAATATAATGTTACTGCAATTAACAGAACTCTTTCATAATCCAGTTCAGCTCACTGCTTTATTCTAATTTCTTGACAGGTTTTCTTCACTGCTTGTGCCTGTGTGTATACATGTACACAGACACACACAAATGCATAATGTATCAAGCTAGCAAAATTATTCATTGTCATGCAGAAAAGGGATCAGTGTCCTGTAGGTGCCATGTGCAGGTTACTTAAAATTCACTCTCTCTTTATCTCCAATGTTTTCTCACCTGCTTTGTTCAGTAGAATACACATTTTTAAATGACCAAGCAGGAAATATATGTCCTTTTTACTAAAACTTTTTTTCCCTTCTGTGCTGCAGCAGCTGCCTGCCATGTTATTGTTTTTTGTCGCTAGCAGGCTTTTTGGGTGTGTGCCAAGGATTTCGTGTGGGGAGCAGGACAATTTGCATCTGAATGGTGAATGGCAAGGCTGGGCTTGGGTACACTCAGCCACACCAGGTGAGGTAGAACAGCCGCTTCCAGCTCACCTGGAGTAATTAATTCAATAAAAAGTTAATTACAACGAAAGGGAAAAACAAACTTCCATATAACAGATGGTAAATTTTTAGTGTGATGAAAACTAAAAAGATTTTCTTTTTAAACACCAGTATGGTGTGCCCTAAGTGGTATACAAAATTCTCTTGGTATATACTCAAGTAATTGCAGATGTTATTTCTGTATACTGGCTCTGCTGTGCTTTTTGGTATGTATTTCCTTCTGTTTCAGATATGTGTGAGCTCTTCTTCATAAAACTTTTCATCAACACATAGTATGCCTGGCAGAGTATGTTTGTGGCTTGGTTGCTGGAGGAGTTGCCAGACTTCCATATCAATCAGTCACTCCTCTTCTAGAAACTTTTGAACCTGAGAGTCGGGACATCACCCAATTGCAGAGAGGAACAGATGCCTTATAAAAACTGAGGCTGGGTCACAAAGAAAAGCTTCGTCCACTCATTTATCCAGAAAGAGCCATGGTGTACAGTTTAGCCCTTTCCCAAAGCATTTGGCTGACCCAGCAGCTGAGGAACTGGCTGGCCAGGCAAGTATATTGCTGGGCAATTGACACAGAGGGCAATCCACATGTATCCTCTCCTTAGCTGACAAAATTGAGTGAAAATATGGAAGGAAAGAAAGAAAAATATGCTGAGACGGGCACAAAACCATTCCTTACTAGAAATGGGCACACAAGTTGATGGTAGGGGTCATAAAACTTAAGGAGGCAGAGCTGGACTTTTAGTTGAAATAACCTTGAGAAACTGTGTTTAATTAATGTCAGTGCTCGTAGAAAAAACTCTTTTTTGACAAAGAGAAACTTAGTGTACAGAACAGAATTTAATTGTGCTAGAACATTGTTGAAAAGACTGAACACAAAGCTCCTTGCTGTTTTGCAAGCTAGCAACATGTTTATAATGATTACTGGCTCAAACTTTCAGAAATGAGAGATACATATGAATGCATATGAATTTTGGAAGAATCCTGATTTTTAAAAAATACTGAGCCTCCACATGAGAAAGCTGAGGCATTGACCTCAGTTCCTTCTAAGGTTGTCCTTCAGTATCAATTGCTACCACTGACCCTTGTATTTAAAGTATTATAAATGAGAATATTGTGCAGGCTTAATTTTTTTTTGAAAACTTACCTAGTCCTTCCCAGTGCATTTTGCATTTCTTCCCTTGCACTGACTCCAGTAGGAGGTTTGCTTCTTTTCAAAAAGCCTGACGGCATCAGACAAAAATATGTCATTGAGCAGGCAGAAGAAGAAAACCATTGCTGTTCTCAATGATGGGTCTGATCCTACACCAGTTTAATGCTTTCCATTGAGCCAATACATACAGAGCATTTATCAAAATTGAAGGCTTCCAGCTGGAAGAGATCTATTCAAAATACTGCCAAAATTTTCCATCATTTTCAGAACTAGATCCCCAAAAGTAGGCTTAGGAAATCCTGGTCCTATTGCTGTCAGTAGGCAGACTCAGTGTTCTCTATTGCATAAGGGATAAAGGAAGGGAGGCGATGATTTATTTTACAAGATAGCAATTTCCCCACATGCTCCCACCCCATCTGCAGGTAATTAAAAGTTGCTGGTGTAGTTAATCACACTGATAGTGTAGACAGACTTCAACCACAGACCTGGGTGGCACTGCTGGCAGTACTGATGCACAGCCCAGGTGTATTTAGCACCCTCCTGGGGATCCTTCTTGCCCTTGCCTTGCTGTGGCTCCAGGCACCTCTGACAGCATGGGGACTCTGCACCAGCTATCAGATGAGATGCTCTGCTGTCTAAGAAATAGTAAATGTAGGGACATGCTATAGCAAAAACACACATTGTGGTTTTGCTGCAAACTACATGCTGAAAGATTTTGACATGAATGTTTTGCTGGTACATACAAAAAATGAGAATACTGGTGACACTCTGTGTCTGCTCTCTCTGATGCAGATCTTCTCCACAGAAGATGGCCAACAAGGAAACTTCACACTCAGCTGAAACCTCCAGCTGAGGCTTGATGTGTGCTCTGTAGCAGTCCTACTGTTTGCTACTATCACACCCTAAATTTATTGAATGTTGTTTGGTTTTTCAACTGGAACAAATAAATCTGTCAGTATTTTAACTAAAGCTTGTTCTGCATGCAGCAGTTAACATTCCTTAAGCCTTCATGTTTGATATTGTATTTGGAAGCTCACTTCATAATTGTAGGTGGGGCTGTTGGGCTCCTTGTTGTTCAGGCTGTTCTGGACCTGAACCAAGGTTTTGCAATGAAGGAGACAGTTGTCTCAGGGACCCTTGCTTGATTGTTTGTCTGATAGACCTACAAGATGTAGGTGCACAGGGCAGGGGTTCGCATGGGAAAGAGATTACTTTCATAGTAATGACCCTTAAGAATCACCCACATCAGTAGGATTTCTTTTCTGCCCTTTCCACCAGGTTCTCACAGTTGTTTTCAGGGAAAATTTCTGATTGTGGTATCTTACTTCTTTTGTCTAACCAAGATGAGAGGTTAGAACAAGGTCATCATGCTTAGAGATGTAAATGGTAGCAGTCTGCACTTGAAAAGATCTATAAAACCAGTGGCATCTCAGATCGGGTACCCACAATGTGGTTTCACATAAGATCTCAACCTTTCTGTGTCCCATTTCCTGATTGTAAAACACAGATAATCATTTGTTACTTCGGGAGGGTAATTCTTTGCTAAAAAAGAAAAAAGGCAAACCAAGCACTGATACCCATAGAGCACAATAATGGTGGAGGCACAGAAAAGATTGTGAAAAAATTATTTTAAGATCTAAATGGAGTTCCAGCTGCAGAGCTGGGGACCTCACACTGAGAAGAAGGATAAAGTGTTATTGCAAAGTCACTCAGTAAATGTGCCCCATCCAGTCTGCTCTGGATAAGGTGAAATTCACTTGATAATAATAGACTTTAATTACTCACATGCTGTTGTAACATACATAGTGTGGCTGAATTAGATATGTAGATAAAATCTGAACTTCCAAACTTTCGGATGCCTGATTTTGCAACCCAAGTAATACTATTCTGGCACAGGAAGATGGAGGGAGTTAGGGTTTTTTGTAAACTGTAGATTCTTATAATTACGTGTATGATTTCTAGTCCCTCTTTGTTCCCCCTGCAACAGCCATAAGCTGAAACAGGGAGAAAAAAGGCCTTTTGGTCATCTAAAATGCTGTGGAAGGTAATGATACTGAGACCTTGTATTTTTAATATGATTTAAAAAAACATTTTAGAAACACCCCCAGGAAGTCTTGAACATAAGGCATTTGATGTGAGATATATTAATTTTCTTACGAAAATTATTTGGGTTACAGGATTACCATGAGGCATTGATCAGAAGCCTGTCTCTGTTCAACAGGCCACCATGGCAGGTATTTAGCAGAGGAAAATCCCTGCTCCAAAGGACCTTCAAACTAAATTATACCTATTCTGAGTTGGTAAAAAGGCTCAAATGGCTGACACAGGCCTGTGCTGGGCAGACAATGAGATTATTAACTCAGGGCATATAGCTATACAGCACAGTATGTGCAGCCCTTTTGGGTAATCCTGAAGTCTAGAACAATCACATTCAGCCAATATCTTCAGCTTTTTTTATCCAGCTCAGCTGTGTTGGCAAAACTGAGCAGGAGGCAACAGAGATGGGAAAGGGAAAGTAGGAGAGCCAGGATGGAGAAGCCTAGTGAACCAGGCTTGCTGCTTCTATATCAGCCTATGGGATGTGGGATAGGTTGAAAAGAGTGAAGAAAATACAGTTACTACTGGAATGTTGGTTTTGGTGTCCTGGACATCCCATGCATCCTGACTATGTCTTCACTGGTGGTGGCAGCTGCAGACATTTGAGTTTCCAGGGGCTGGGAAAACAGGCAAAATAGGCAGGTACTGTGCTGGCTACAGCAGCCTGCTACCTTAGGCAGTGATAGGGTTTGCTGTTGCAGCAGGGCCAGGAGGAAGCAGCCCAAGCAGAGAGCTGGTTGTTCATACTTGTGGTGAGCTCCTCAGCACTTTCTCTCTAAGTGGCCCTGCAGAGCTGTGCTTTGTGCCACAGCTGAGAAAGAAACACCTCTAGTCCAACTCCTTTGTACGGCTCAAAGATCTGCCCACAAAAACATGCCTTTTGGCCCTTTTCACTCAAAAAGAGCAGTTCTTGGTTGAGTTTTTCTTACAGTGTGGATTTTGTAAACTGAAGTTGCCTCCCATCCCTGACTGAGGTATATGGCCCTTTGTTTCTGTTTTGTTTTTACTAAGCTGCTTTACTCTGCAATCTTATCAGTGTTCATGAAACTTTAACTGTAATGCATTTGTTTCTGCTTAAATGCTTTTTTGCAAAATGGTATTTTGTTTCTGCTGCTTGAAATTATATTTAACAGTATCCAAGCTAAATTTATGCATGCACATTTAAAGAAGGAGCCTAGATATAATGCATTTTTAACCATGTGAAATATATTAGTAATGGTACTTACAGAAAGAAAAGAAAAATTATTTTGGCTTGCATTAGTTCCATCTTTGCAGTATGCAGATAAGTACCATACCTTTGACAGTGTAACTATATTAGGTTTGCCTCAAAGCTAGCAGTCAGCAAGCCTTGTGCACGACAGCCATAACAGGTGTCTGGTGTAAGGGGTGCCGAGGTAGCAGGAGCTCCCCACTCTTTTCAGTGTGTTGTTTCCCACAGCTCATAATGGTCCACATAAAAGTAGGAAAGACAGAGCATGATAAGTGAACACTTATCATGCTGAGTGAACACTTGAGGAGTGAGGTATTCTTACAATTAGCAGAAATCACAAGGGAAGAGAGGAATATTAAAATACAGACTTGACCTTGCCCTGTTACACCTTCCTCCAGAAGGGGGAACAACCAAGGAAAGGAGAAATATCTAAGGAAAGGAGAAGTGTCCTCATTTGTTCTTTTTTTTTCCCCTTAACATGTGTTTTCTGTGTTAGAATGGAATCAGCTAAAGGCAGAAATCCATCTAAAGGTGGCTGAAAAAAAGGTTAAGGAAACAAAGACTTCTTACACTGTCATAACTCATAACTGTAATGAGAAAGGATGTGGTAACATCTCAAACAGAAGACTATTATTTAGTGAAAACCAACCAGCAATCAGATGTGGGGCTGACAGACTTCTTTACTTAGCTAAAAATAAGCATGCTGTTGTTTTTAGTTTTTCCAACTGCGTTCAAACAGTTTGGTAGCACAGATCAGAACATGAAGCATTGTTCTGGCAGAATGGATGATGCTCTGCACAGCACTTGACTGCTGGTGTTCAGGATGCCTGGCTGCCAGGCTGGTTGTCAGCCTGGGAATGATCCAGCCAAGCAGGGCCCTTTCCAGCTGCTGTATCCTTGTATCTCACCAGCATGTGCAGCCCTTCCAGTGCTCATCTGCTTTTGCTGTTCAGGAGAGACTGGGGAAGGCTAGAGTGACAGCAGAGGGTTTTGGGGGCTGTGGGGGAAGTTGGGGACTGTTGTCTGCTTCTCTGGAGGCCTCAAGCACATTGCCCTAGGCCTGGCCAAAGTCTGAGCTCTCTGCTCATACAGCCTCCAGCCTCCAAAGGTGCTTTGCCTTATCCTGTCTCCAGTTACTGACAGATCACACTTTATTCATGGATAGAAATGCCTCAGCCTTCCTGGCAAAGCCTTCCTACCTAACCCCACTGGGAAGTCAGGAATTACACATTTTGCGGGTGAAAACCCCTCAGGGGCCAGCCCAGTAGCTGTCTGTGAAACAGGTACAGGATGTGATGCTGTGAGCAGGCTCAGCAGCTGAGAGCAGTTCTTCCCCAGCCAAGGCCCTGTGAAATTGTCATTGTCCCAAGGGTCCTTAAGAATATTTCTGTGGAACAATATGTGCTTGGAAGGAGGGAGGCAAGTCCCTTTGTTTTCCCGTGCCTACCATCATTGCCATCAGCCTGCTGACTTGGACTTCCAAGATTAGGGTGTGCAAGCTTGCATTCCATCAGGCAGCAGGAGGAAATGGAGCAAGCTCTTCTGCATCCTGGATGAGTGTTTTAAGGACTGTATGAATGCAATAAGCCTCCACGAGGGCAACTGCACACCACAAAAAGAAAACTTGGATCCTGCACTCAGAAAGAGTGAAGTGTGAGCTGTGCGTGGCTCAGCAGGAAGAGCCACATGCTGGGAGAAGGAAGCCAGAGGAGAGGGGACACTGCTGTGGAGGGCCAGAGAAAGAGGAAAGATTTAAATCCCACCTCTCACCACCTTTTGCTGGACAGTTTCTTGAGTGCAGACATCTCCCCTTCCATGGGTTCTTGTTTTCAGTGCCATTCTGGGGCACCTGGAGTAAGGGAAAAGGTGGAAGGGTGGTTTGCACTGTCTAATTGCAGGCATTGCAGGTAGGTCTGAATGGCACAATGAGACCTGCTAGATACCTGAACCTACCTGAGAAAACTCTCCTCAGCACTACCCAGCACCTCATAGGCGGCACAGTGGCTCATGAGGACTGGACTTGCTCCTGGGTTCTGCCTTTCACACATTAATAGCAGATAGACCACACCTTTGTGCATCTTGGGTCTTTTTCTTTGCTCTGTTTTTTCTTAAAGCTATTTCAGTTCACAGTTTATACAATGTGGGTAGCTGTGTCTGTTGCTGTCCCAGGACAGATCTTAGTAAAATAAGTACAATTAGGGTTGTGAGGCACATGAGTCCTGTGAAAAGAGGAGGCAGAATGCAGAGATATTACAGACAGAGGCACACATTTCTGGCTTTTTCTCTGCCAAGATACTACTTTCACTTATTATCACACAATATAGTTCACCAGGCAGATACTTTCCCCATTAGAAAATGTAAAGCTATAAAAATAGCTGTCAAAAATATAAGGTCCAGGTTGAGGCAAAACACTTGCCAGTGTCAGACAGGAGCAACTTTGCATGCCTGTAGATTGAGCTGGGATCCAGACCTTACTATGAAATATTTCTTGTATGGGAGAGCATTTTTAAAATGCTCTCCCATACAAGAATCCACTGAGTCCATTTCATCACTGTTTCAAAGAGAAGAAGCTGGATTCCAGCACATTTTATCTATAAAAGATCATATGTAGTCAGCAGTGTGATTTTTTTTTTTATTGCTTTACATCATCTCTGGGGAAAGTATTTACCTCAAGAACTATTTTGCCAGATGATGAGTAGTACTTGTACTTCTTTTCATTGTGTCCAAGCCATAACTTTGCCTCATTTGCATCTACTGACTAAATGGCTTAATTAATTTTGCGTTGTGCTTACTGACTAGTTTTAATTAGCAGTTAAATCAGTTCAGTTAACGAAAAAATGTAGGTGTTTACATGAATGCAAATCATGATGGGCTTTCAGGGCTTGATTTGAAAAACGGTTCTACACCATTGGTGATGAATTCCTGCAGGCTTTATACAGGAACTTCACACTCCTCCTCCAACAACAACAAAGAGTAGGGCTCTATGATTCATTAACTGGCCAGGCTTTCTTCTTCTCTTTCTTTCCTTGCTGATGTGGAGAATGAGGAATCAAGGCAGATCAGCTAGGGTTCCAATGGATCAATCTTAGGGCACGCACTCAGTAGTCGTGCAAGAAAGGACAAGAGTGTCTTTGGGTTAGTCTATGCAACTGTGTCTCCCTCCAGTGTCCAATTCCAGCCATTATGGCTGCTGGCACTATTTTTAGCCACTTATTTTTCTCCTGGCTGGGTGTTTGCCTACATCTAGCCAGAGTGGGAGCTGTGAAAAATGGATTTTATGACAAGAAACTTCTGTATTCTGCTGTAAGCTAGACTCTGATAACACAAGCATGCTATAAGGTCTTATTTCCATTATCACCGGTCTTTTATCTGCTCAAAGGAATTTCTCTTGGAGAAGCCCTCCTTCTGGGCATGTTGGAACAAGCACCAATGGGTACTTTATTGATTTATTTTGAATTAGAGATGCAGAACAATTCAGAATCAGTATGATGGTATTCCACACCAAACTCACACATAATTTGAAAGAAAATCTCCTGATCGTTAGTATAAGATTTACCTGTAGGTAAATAGCTGTGTCTTCCCTGTCTCCTGTCTGTCATTATGTTGAGCTCTTCCCCATAGAGTGTAATAAAGTCTGTGCTGCATCAACTCTTAAAGGCAAGATATACAACAGAGGAGGAAAAATTGGTCTTGAGACTACAGTTACCTTACTCAGCTTTCCCAATAACCTTACCCAAAAGGGAAGATCAGAGACAAGAAGATAATTAGTGAGATCATCAAGAAATGACTTCATAAATCCAGGCCTTTCATTTGGAGAAAGCTGGCAACCTGCCCCCCTAGAAGAAGGTGTTATTTCACTAGAAACTGTAGATCAAAGTGATCAGGGATAATTATTTGAGGAGTTAAGTAGGTAATCAGTTTAGGAAACAAAAAAGAAAACCAAAAAACCCAACCCCTCAGTCCTTGGAGCCTGAAGAAAATTAACTGGAATTCATGCTGTCTGTAGTTTTGTTCTAAAATTAAATTTAATTTCATAAATGTAATTTCATAAGCTATTCATAAGATGTCTTGTTGAGGGACCCTGTGCCAAACTCATGTGACACAACACTCTTCCCAAGCCTCAAAAGGAGAATAACTCTTTCCTGGTTTTCCCTGTGCTTTACCTATCCTATGGAAACAGAGCCAAGTCCCATCCTCATTCATAGGCACTCTGCCTGTAAATACCAAAACAAAATTAAACTCCTTTTGTTAGCAATTTCAGTCTCCAGTGCTGCCTGCCTGACACTGTTTAGTGGTGCTTACACCCACCATGAAGAGAAAATGAGGTCATAGAAAAGAAACCTCTTTCTCTGCAATTTTGAGAGAACATGTCCTGCTCGTCCCATAAATTTGACAATATAGTTGTGTTTGGGATGCAGGTGAGTGCTCCACAAGCCAGTGGGCTCACCTTCTGGTATGTCCTCCCATGGTAACTTCTTCATTTAATGCCATCCTGCCGTGTGTTCTCCCACATCAGGCATTTACTTTAATCAACAAGGGTCGGGAGGCAGCAGCGCCTACTCAGCGCAGAGCACACTTCTCTCTCAGACCCCTTCACAATGGTCTCGAAATGTCAGGAGTGTTGAGCCATTAAAAAAGCAAATTCATCTTTCAGCCAAAAATTACCGACCAGTACTTAGTGGACCTAATTCTGGTCTTTGTTGTCTTCAGTAGTGTGAGAGAAGAAATATCATCCGCTGACTCTTGGCCTTTAATTGATTTTCTATTTTTTTATCAAATTATTGATTCAGAAGTCATGTGGATATATGAGGGAAGTGTTGTTTCTTTATCTCCCCAGAATATAAATGGGTGCTTTTTGGAGCTGCTGCTTTTTAAATTTGTGATGTCATACAGAGATTTGTGAAGAGTCTTGTTCCATATAGTTGCATCTCCAATCAGAAATGCATCACCTGGTACTTGGATTCTTTTGGCGTTACAAAGCAAACTTGTTGTCTAGAATAGATCACATGAGGGCACTGCATAGCATCATTTACAACAGTGCAGGAAGTTGAAAAGAAAGGCTCAATCAACTTCCAAAGCTAGCAGAGCTTAATAGGCCAGCCTTTCATTAAGTGAATTCCTAAATGTTGAGCAAATTCTTTCAGATGTAGGCAGCTAATGGTTCAGGGTGCATGTGATGCGCTAGTCATTACACAGACGCTGCTAAAAATCCTTGAAGCTACTTTTTTTCTCAGAGAGTTCACATGAGTAGAAGGGAAGAAAAAAAAAGAGACTTCTCTTCAGTGGTTTCTTTCATGTCACAAGAAGGAGGGTCATGTGTTTTAGTTTAACTGATACATTCCAATAAAATGATTTTCAAAGGGACAGGACAAATAGTCACCATGTTACACATGCTGACTGGCGCACATCAGATGGAGCTACTTTTCCCATATACAATATACTTGTTATTTTGAAAGCTGGTTATAATTCATTTAAAGTATCTCTTTGTTTAATTTTATCTAATAAACTAATATAATGACCCAGTGAAGCCTTTATGGCTGCTAAAATTGTGATGAATTATTTTGGTCTCCACTTTCATTAAAAAATCAAAAATGCATGTCATTCTCACACACAGTTCCTATTAAATTAAAAAAAAAATCATGAAAACAAGTCTTTTAATCTAGGTCACATCATTTTTTTGTAAATCTAGATGCCAGGATATGACCTAGAAGAGACTTGTAACTCATGCATTTTATGGATGACACTTAAACTTGCTTACATAGTTACTTGCAAATGACTCCCTATAACGCCTAATCTTTTGTTCCTGACAGAAAAATATGCTCCTCCATTAAACCAGTGTACTTTAGACTTGACATTTGCTTAGGCTGAAAAAGTTTTCTTCTTTTACAGTCTCTTAAAATGAGGTTTTCCTTGCTGTCTAGTCACTAGAGATTTTCATTAGCGTCCTGACTTTGCCTCTCAAGTTAATGTATTTATCATCTTCCTTGTCTTTTGGAAGGTGATATGATGTTTTTGCCCCTCAACAAAATGACAAACGAAGCATTCAACTGGCCTTTGTATAGAAGGGAATTGGGGAGGAGGAGGAGGAGGAGGAGGAGGAGGAAGAAGGATGTAAAAATAACTACCCCAAAACAACAGCAACAAAAAAGAGTTTGGCATTCTGCTGTTTAATTACCAGACAGAGCAGAGAAGCTTAATAGTCTAGCAATGGGTGGAAGGAGCTTCACAGCATCACAGGAAACAGTGTGCAATTAGTCAGGGTCAGGATGCCCAAGATCAGATTTGCTTAAGGCTAAAGAGAGACAGGACAAGGCTATGGCAGTGTCACAATCTGCAGCCTGGTTGTCTCCCTGAGGCAGGATGCTTTTTGCTTCAGTTTCTAATTAAACAACCAGGCAACCAAGCGTGTCCACTCCTGGCTTACTTGTGTATAGCTTGTTTTGCATTCAAAGACCTGGAGTGCTTGGGAGGGTATTTACTAAAGCAGAGAATTAAACTACAAATATAATTATTGAAAGTGGTGAATGCAATAAATATATGCCAATACAATGAGAAATCTCAAGTTGATCTCCTAAAAAAAAAAATCCAGCATTTTAGTTTCACTTTAGAATGATTCTAAATTCCTCAGGGGCACGTTAATGCAGACTTTCCCCTTTGTTGCAATATAAGCCCAAGGGTCTCTGACTGTGGTCGGTAAGAGGAGCCTGGGGAGCAAGGGTGTCAGCAGGGCAAACACAGAGTGATGCTGCTTCTGGCAAGGCCTTCCATGCCTGAAAACCTGACCTTCCTGAGCTGGGTGTTGTGTTTCTGTCTTTGTGTTTGAGATGTCCCAGTGGACCTTTCCTTCATGAGTGTGTCTAAGGATGTTTTGAACTCATTTATACGTTTGACATCCCAAGCATCCCATTGATAAAACTTTGTCTCTGGAGAGCAAGAACTTTCATTTGTTCTGAGCCTTATTCCTGTTGCTACCAGTTGTGATCCCTTGGTTGTGGAAAATAATATGCGCACACATATATAAACATAACTTGACAGGAAAATAATCTATGATAATTTTCTTCATGAAATTCATGATTTTATGACCTTTAACATTTTAGGTGTCTCTTTCACATGTCACAGATTATTCAGTCTCTACTCATAAGGAAGCAACCTCATACCTCTGATCATCTGTATTGCTTTTGTCCCTGCTGTTCCAGCTCTCCCACATTCTTCCTGAGATATTGGTTATCCAGAAGCAGATGCAGTATTGGACACAGCACAGTTACATACAGTGGCATATGTTTTTCCCATATGCGTTATTTGGGACTTATCAACAAAGCATTCCATCTGCCATTTTTCTACCCAGGCACCCAATGCTGTGGTATCCTTCTCCAGCTGTTCACAGTCAGTTTGATGACCACAGATCACTTTGTATCAACCCCAATTTTAGTCACCTCATTGTTGACCCTGTCTTCCAAATCATCCATGAGTAGGTTGAACAACAGATGTTGCAGAATGGATTCAGTGGAATCCCAGTGTGTCCCACTCCTGCTTGTCCTACATAATGTGTCCATACTACTGAAATCCAATGCCTTTTGTCTATCAATAAAGCAAAATTAAATAATTCACTATAGAATATATGAATTCCTCATCATTGCTATAATTTTCAAGTTGCTAGCCTTTGAATGATTCTGCTGTTGAGCTATTTAGCAATATTTCTTGTGGCCAGTTTCTTCCATGTCAAAGCCCAGTGTGCTATTTTTTATTCATGCAGAAAAAAAACCAGAATCAGAAGACTTTGGGCTTCAGATTAATTCAAGACAAATTCCACAGACATGTCACAACATGAAGCAAAACTGAATGAAAATTAGTTGATTTGGAGCAGGAGGTGATGAAAGAATTGGAAAGAAACTAATTGAAAGACCTTACTATTTTACATTAAAGGAAATAACAGCATTCAGGAGTATCCTATGGCTTCAGTAGAAAAATGCTATGCTATCTGGATATTTCCTGAAGACCAGTTTGTGGCACAGATACTCAAGTGTATTGCCCTTCCATTAGATCTACAGATAGTTAATAGGTGGAAAAGCAAACCTGGATTTCCTGAATACAAGCAGAGGAGACAAAATCTCTTTAGGTCATAGGTAGACACTACTGTGTCTAAGCCTTTGAGCTGGTTTGTGCTTCTATTCACCCCTGATACATTGCTCTGGTGTTTAGAATATATTTGGTTATCTGGTAATATTTTCCTCTGTACAAAAACAGTGATCATCTTCCTAATGGGCAGCATAATAATTTAAGCATATTTATATTTGTACTAAAAGACCACAGTCTCAAAGTATAATCTAAAAGATGGCTATGTGACAGATTATCCCTGACAGGATTTAGGAAAATGTCACGTATCAGACATACAGGCCAACAGTATGTAACGGGACTGCTGCCTCTGGCAGCTTAGTTCTAGCAGATTTCTAATCACATGTATTTCAGGATGATAAGAGGCTTGCACAAATTATTTATAGCTTTTGAGGGCTCCTCTAGACTTGAATGAAAGGCACAGTTTCTTGTATTCCTTATTTGAGGAAGTTTTTGTACCAGCAATCCTAAAACTGGCTGTGTTGCCCTTTTAATCTCTGGAGATTACAAGGCAGATGTAACAGAACTGTTTCCAAAGCAAGATTCTCACAGATTTAACAAATTAGGTGACACTGTGTCTTTATTCTTCTCCCCCCAACCCCCTGCCCTGTTAACACACTGGTTTGTGACCACATTTAACCAACCAGCTCATTTGTTCTCCTCATGTTTATTATTCTTGCTTTCATATCATATTGGCAGAAAACACGGTTCTTGGGATACATTGGAGTTTTAATTGCCTTCCCTTCAAGATATTGTTAGGAAAAACAAATATATGAGAAAAACTTCCCTTCTTAAAACTGATGCTTCATGCTGGTGTTTCTTCTAATTTTCTTTGCTTTGTCTTTTGGCATCAAACACTGACTAGACACCTGAAAAAAGGGTTTGATGAAGAAATCCCTTTCTACCTCACCTCTTAAAGACAATGGTACAACTCAACAGCTCCTTGCCCTGCCAACATTACAAATGCTTCCAAAACCCTGGCAGGAGAGTGCTAACTTATCTTTCTTTTCTTCTTCTTCTTCTTCTTCCTCTTCTTCTTCTTCTTTTTTTTTTTTTTTTTTTTTTTTTTTTTTTTTTTTTTTTTTTTGGTTTTTGTTTTTTGGTTTTTGTTTTGTTTTTTAATTTTAATGCAGCTTCTAGACAAGCTTGGGGTTGCAGAACTGTTTGTAAGCTCTTAGGTCTTGGCCTGTGAGCAATCTCTTTGCCCAAACTTGCTAGTAAGCTGAATGGCTTAGGTCTCAAAGAAAAAGATACAAGCCCTTGTTGGAGCTCAGTGTGATTATTTGTTGGAAAACCTTTAGCCTGGATTCCTTCCATTTTGTGGCTTTCTGATCTGTTGTAGATATGCTTGATCTTGTCCTTGTAGAAACAGAGGTCAAACTCTTCTGCTCTGCTTGCTGGCATGTGTTGCTTAGGTTAGTGAAAGCCATATCTGCAATTTGCTCAGAACACAGGATCCACCAGCTAAAACTACTGGTTGACCATGGTCATTATCACATTTCTGACAGTAACTGCTAGCAGATGCTTCAGAAACAGAGAATGCAAACAAGATAATGCATCTGGCCAAACAGAAAGTAGCACCCAATAGGAAGAAAAATTATTTTCTAGCTTTTATTTTGATCAATGTGTGCCTTGAAACAGCAAATGCATTTGTCTTGTGCATAAGAATAGTTAAAATTTATGATTTTTGTTGAGGATCTTGATATGTTTTCTTGGAAGATAAAAATTGCCAGATAATCAGAAAGACAAATAATTCAGATATGGAGCACAGTACATGCCGAATTCTTTAAAATTACTGATAATGATTCAGTGGGGAAAAAATATGTATTTTGAATTAAAAAAGAATACAGTTTTGTTTTTTAATGGGAAAAATTCAGAGATGTTTTTCATTTTGTCGCTGTAGGTTGTGATCAGGAGTTGAGTTCCATCATATGTTGCCACGTGCTGTTTTGCAGACACATCCATAAGTTCCAGGCGAGCATGTGATTTCTTCTATTGACCTGCATGTCACAGTGCATGAATGGCTGCTCTGTTTGCCATGAGCCTTCAGATCTGGCTTGGATGCATTGCCTAACTGACTGTCTGCTTGTGCCCTTCTCTTTGGGCCTGCTGTACTTGTAGTCTCTCTCGCCCACCAGTCCATACCCTTTCCTCAGATCTTTGTTTAGCAGGGAATGAATACGAAGCTGCTCTTTGTCTCATTAACCAAACTGTCTGAGTTTCTTGGCTGGCTTCTTGTTATGTGACAGTTTTGATTAGACCATAGGCATTTGGGGACTATAAATACACTCAGTCCTCTGTGGGGCAAATGGGCAACATTTTTGGCTGCAATTTAATTGGTGGGTCCAAGGAACTGGGACTGGCGTTTTGCTTAATTGAACTGGCTTTGAAAATGCGTGACCCTTGTTCTAGTCACAGAATAGTTTTCACATGCTCAAAAGTACAGGCTTCAGCATCTTCATCACTCATTTTTCTCAGTCTCAATAGGGCAGGACCACTTGGAAGGGTACAGGATATAATTAATCCTTCATGTTCAGACCTCTTTTGCTGAATCTGCTTCTTTGGTATTTTTCTTAAGATGTTAGAGCCTGTCTGGCTGCTACAGTTTATCCACCTTGTCCTTTACACGGGCCTGTAAAGAGCAGGCATGTGGTAACAAATTTCAACCCTGTTACAGACCTGGGTTTGATTGGAGGAAATGACCTGGGACAGAGAGGTTCTTCATCTTTTGTTGGGCATAAAGTCATTATTTCAGTGGCCAAACAAGTCTTTAGAGAAGGAAAAATAACAGAGAATGTGATAGCATTTTTTAGACCTTTATACTTAACTGGTAAAATGAAACACCCTTTTACTCATGGCTTTACGCATAAATAAAAGTTTTATGGAAGGATTATACATTTGATTTGGTCAATATTTTCTAAAATATTGCACTTGTCTATGCTGTTTTAAATAAAAATTATATATCAATTATATATATATATGTATATATGTATATATATATATATGTTACTCATGTTCTTAGGCTTTATGGCTACAAAAAAGTTACTACCCATATGTAATGTAACACCAGGATACATCTTCTGATAAATCAGAAGGCAGTAGCCCCATACAACTGAGGTACTAGGCCTGCTCTGTTGGTGAAGAGGAGACTTCAGCAGGTGTTCAGGGACAATTGCTCTATGTAGGAATCTCCATTTACACAACCAGTGTAGGCACCTGCAATGCCAACATCCCTAAGGGTCTCTCCACCTGAAAGCACAAGGGAAATAATCTTTCCTGGGAGGAAAGGCACTAAACCCAAAGTTATTCTGTAGTTCAAGTTGTTTGTAGGCACAATTGAGAAACTCATAATGGTTATTAAAGCCCAGTTTTGGCATTTTCTCCTTAAAAAATTATGTATCTGAAATTGTTGTCATTACTCTGCCTGTTCTGTGTAGAGGGGATGCTGTATCAACAGGAAGAACACAGTAAGCCATTGCAATAGGACTTAGCAGGCAGAAACATGTTTTAGTGAGTCCAATTCACCCACACAGACAAGGGTGCCTCCCTTCTCTAAAAAATACCTAGCCAATATCTCAGACAACAACAATAACAAACTACTTAAAAAATAAAAGGAAAACAGAGGAAGCTATATTAGCAGAAAGTTAGGGTTTTTTAAAAATTTATTTATTTCCCTTTGACTCAAGAACTTAAAAATGAGGAAACTCTTCCAGAACACAAAAATTTGGAGCAGACTTGATTCTCCTCTCACCCTTTTCACACTGAGAGGATGTATGTACAACTTTTTTGAGGGAAGATTGCATATTCTTTGCCACTACAGCATTGTAAACATTGTAAAATGAAAACAATTTAAGAGCAAGGCTTGCTCATGCTAAACTCCTGAATCCTATGATGTTTGTGACAAAGTTTCCACCCATGCTGAATGTCTCAGGATTTTGCCCTGAGTTTTTACTCAAACAGAATCATCATTGAAACTAAAGACTTGCCAGAGGATAAACTTAGCATGAATCAAATGTTGTACCTGGTCTAGGAAGGTTGCTACCCCAAGTATGTAGTTTTCTGTAGCTCTCCTGTGACTATTTTGCACATATGGATGAAATATAACTTAGAATACACACATCTGTTTATTTCTTACTTACCTGTGAACCCTGTGGGTCAAACATTAAGCACTATACAAACTATAGCTATAAATAGAATGGAAAGTGTCCTTAAGAGAAATGCTCTTTTTTTCCTCCCTTATTCCCAGCTGAGTGATTCTAGGATTTGTGGTTTGTTTTTTGTTGCTTTTTTTTTTTTCCCTGAATAGCTGATGGCTTTCTTGATTGGAGTGGAAGGGAACAGCCATTTCACTCCTTCGACCTTGTTCTGTGCTGTGTTCCACTCAATGTGCTCACGCTGAGTTCACTGAAATGGTATGGACATTTCAGCACCCAGCCACCATTTACAGGGAGACTTCTCCATGGATCAGTTCCAACATAACATGATGTTGGTAGGACTGAGAGTTCAGATCACAAGCACTCATCTCTTTTCCTGTGATATCCCCACCCCCACCTCTCAGCTTTCTCTGTTCATAAAAGCAGGGTTTATGAATTTGCCTTTAAAAATACAGTCTGCTTTTCCAATGCACCAACTCTACTTTCTGATTCATATAGAAAATGTGCTGTGACAGTGCAATATGTATTCAAGGTTATTCTTACTGGTAGTAAAAAGCAGATTATCTCTGAAAACATATGGAGTCCTGCACTTTTGCACATCTCCTGCCAAACCAAAGGAAGCAACTGGAAACAAATGCAAACTTCAGGAAGAGTGGATACAAGTTGTTTCTAAACCATGAACAGCAAAAAAGAATATTGTTAGTCTAAAACAGAAAAAAGTTGTAAGGAAAGAGAAGAAAAAAGATATCAAAGATATCTTATCACAATGTGCGTCATCTTATAGGTGCTGATACCTTTTCCTAGTCTTGAAAAATTAAGAGCTAGACACGGCTAAGGGATAAGGGGTTTTACCTCAGTATTTTAATAAGGGTCCTTATTGGTACACCAATTTGCCAAGGTGTATTGTGGTGTATTCCAAGGTAAATACCAAGGTAAAACCTCTTATCCTTTGGCTGTGTCTGGCTCTCAATTTTTTAAGACCAGGAAAAGACATCAGGGGTATCCTCTCTCAATTCCAAACAACTTCATCATATGCTGAGAGATTCCAGAATGTGTGGAAGGAATGGGCACGGAGGAACCCATGTCATACCCAGGAACAAAATGATGAATGAAGAAATGGGAAAAGAGCCAAAGAGCTAAACTTAGTTCAGGGAATACACATACAAGTTAAAACTTCAGCCTAGCCAATAGAATAAGGTAGGAAACCAACCACAGATCTTTTATTCTCTTTTTTTTTTTTTTTACCCTGTAACATAACTGTGGTTTTACTGACTCCAAGGTGGGGGAAGATGCCTTATGTGGAGTGGCATTGCACAGATACCCCATAGCTCTTTCTAGAATTTTTCTGGGATGAATGTAATTTCATTCCTTTTTGCTTTATAGATAGAATATGAGATGGCAAACCATTTCAGAGGAGTGGAGAAGAGCTGTCAGTTACACTGAAAATTCAGTGGTCCTGAGAATCAGAAGAGAGAAGATAAAAATGGTGGTGCTAAGAGTCTGGGGGAACCCCCACAAAAGAAAAGAGTCATTTGATGAACTATCTCTTCCCTTTCAGCAAAAATATCAGAGAACTCTCTTTGATAGAGAGTACAAGGCACATGATCATGCTGCAACTGGGTTGTTACCAAATGAATATAAAAAAACACCTAAATGCAAGAGGTACTGCATGAAGTGAGAGTCTTTGAGTCTCTGCTGATGCTTTTAACACCTTTACAACTTGCAGATGAGTATGACACCAGCAATGCTTTTACTTTCTCTGTTATCCTTACAGTTTTAAGTGAGAACTAGCGTACTGGAGTGGACTCAGAGTTATTTGCAAAGCTGCAGGACAGAAAATTTCTATCACTGCACCAGATGGGATCTAGATTACCAGTACCTGTACCAGGTATTCCTACAGATTTTTCACGTGACTAGCATGAAGCCAATTGGTGTGCCCTCTCCAATGGCCTCTGGGTCAGGATAGGTCCTTTTGTGTCTGAACACCCTCTGCAAGAGGACACGAGTTTCCAGGAAAGACACCAGAGCCCCAGAGTGCTGGGGCCATAACTTTCATGTCTGTGGAGGTTTTGTAACAAAGCTTGAGGGTACCCTTGCTAAACTCTCAAGACAGTGGCCCCAAGGCCAAGCTGCCCTACTGAGCCTTTCTTGAAACAAGGCCAATGTTACTCTTCTATCCGCAGGGACATGAGGACATATCCATTAAAGTGTGTGTGGTGCTCTGCTTCTGAGACATGGGGAACAACAGAGAAGTTAATAAATAAACACAATTAAACAAATCAGGTCTCTCATGAATGCATTGTCTTCTGTCTTTTCTCAAATTCTTTACATTCCAAAACCATATTGGAAAATGTGAGGCAAATGCACAATAAATGCTGTGAGCTGCTTTTTGGGCCATGCTGTTTCCATTTCTATGGCTATTTGAAAAGTGCATGAATGCAAAGCACTTTTAAACACTCTAAAAATTAATACAGAAGAAACAATAGAAACACATTTATTCTTGTTTTATTCAATGTCAGTGTTGCTGAGTTTTGCCTGACCAGATGTTGCTGAGTTTCAAATCAGTTCAACCATAGCTGTTAACAAAATGTCCTTCTTTCACCAAAATAAAAAAATTATACACATTTATTTCAGAAGATCTCTTTGGGTTTTTAATACAAATGAAACAAAGATGCAATTTATCCTTTACTAGTGCTAGTAGTCATGATTGCTGGAAGTACTGATCACAAGGTTTTTTGTGTGTGTTGTTTGCACACTATTCACACAATTATTTCACAATTCCGAATGCAGTTTTAACTCAGTGATACCAGTCCTGCAATTTCAGGCTATGTTTTTTCCATGGTGGTTTTTGTTTGTTTGTTTTTCTTTTTTGTCTTTTTTTTTTTTTTTTTTTTTGTCTTTAAAGGACACGTTCAAGATAAGAAACGATTTTTAAGATAAGGGCTGGAAAAGCTTAAGCCTTTCCTCTCTGTGTGGTAGTTTCCCTTCTCTTTCTTTTCCTGGACAGAACTGACAAGCAGGCATTGTCCCTCCAGTGAGCTCTGCAGTATTACTTTGACCCTAACCCATCAATCTGCCTCAATTGGATAATGATCTGTAATCACTTTCTTTCAGGGGAGTCTATAAATTTGCCAAGGCCCCATTCTTCTCTGAAGGCCTCCTTATGTTCACTCCCGTTTGTGCAAATGCTCTCTCTTTTACAGCACTAAATAGCCATGCACATGGCCCTTTCTGTTCAGAGGCACCAGCCTGCTCACTGTTGATTTTCCATGGCTCTGCTCTCTAAAAGGAGGCAAAGCTCTGCATGCCAGGACTCGGCAGGGTGCAGGACGAAGCCACACCACTTCAAAAGCAGCTGCTTTTCTCATTAAGACTGACCCATCATTAGGCTGCTTTGTGTTGGCTCTTGTAATCGATGAGAGGACTGTGTAGTGTGAAAAAGCTAATAAAGATGAGCATGAGGTGGTAGAGAAGGGTGTGGGAGAGTAAAGACACTAACCCCTGTTAACAGAGAAGCCCTCCTTCCCCAAAGCTTAGCTACATGAGTGAGGGCAAAGCTCAGGATAGCACGCAGGGTGCAGAATCCTTTCAGTCATTTCTTTGATTGTCTTGCACTTAATACCCTGAGCATCCTTGTTCAGTCCTCTTTATTGGACCTAAGAATTAGAACAAGCATGAAAGAGAGCTCATATTCTCCTTCCTCACCCTCCTTCCTTCTTCTGATTAAAGAAGATCAAAGGCTGAAGAACATCTAACTGAACTTGAGTGCAACAAGGGAAAGCCCACATATGTGCACAGAGCACTGGAGGGTTTTTCCCCCACATTGTCATGAGACCTTCTGAGTTCTGAAAACATAATGGAAAAGGTCAGAGAAGATGAAAGATACTAAATCTGTTAATATGTCTTGGGGAAGCACCAAGTGTATCCTTACTCTGTGACATCTTGGATACACTCTGCAGAGAGCAGAGGGAGCAAGTAAATAAGTAATCTCCAAAAAATGTGCAGTGTGGAGTTAGCATTGGTCATGGGAGAGGGCAAAGACAACAACACATCTCTAGAAGTGCTGTGCATATGGACATCACACCAGAAATGAGCAGCAGGAATCTGCAGCCATGACAATGTGCCTGAGTGAAATGAAAAGATCTGTTTGGGGGAGGAGGAACAGTGCCTGTAACACTGTGTACACTAGCGAGAAAACATATGTAGAGTGAGGCTGCAAAAGTGTAGTGTCTTATGTTGCACAAATGTGGGAGAGCTCAGGGAGGGACAGTTTCTCCCTTCAGAACATGTGGCCTGCAGAGCTCAGACCACTTTTCTGAGCAGTGCTTTGCCTTCACACAGGCTCTGTTTAGCTTGGTGTGCCTCATGGGCAGGAAACATAGCCCACACCTCACCTTCTCTCCACTGCGTGCCTCCTTCCCCACTTCTCCCAAGGGCAAAGAAAGCAGAGAAAAAGCGAAGCATGTTACTCTCCCCATCTCATGCCTGAGAGTACATTTGTGGGTAGCTTTTAGGTGAGAAATGGTACATGGAGTTGACTAGCTGCATTCTCCCTCATACCTGTTGCTCAAGTGAGCCTTTGGTGAAGGGCTCAGAAGTTTTCAATATTAAGTTTAGGTTTCCTTTTCTTGGATTCATGCAAAATTACACAGGCAAGATCTTAAGCTTGTAAATTAATGTTTTTATATTATGAGAGTTCTGTCCATGGTCTCATCTTCCTTCTGACTACAGAAAGTGTCAGAAAGGCTCAGGCTTAAAGTGAGTTGGTAAAGTTGCTCATGTGCCTAATTAGTACATTGTTGATATTAGTGAATTCCGCCTCTATTTTCTGTTTATGAGCATCATTCTTGTTGAGAGAGCCGAAGCCTCTCTCTTCCACTAAACACCTTCATCCCAGCCATCATGAACTGTTTGGTCCTTTACTCCAGCTGAATGCTACAAATATAGTCTGTGCCAATGCCAGAATTTTGGAACTGCTGTGAATAGACTGTGTCCAAGTGGAGAAATATCAACCAAGTTGAGAAATGTATGGGATTTGTGGTTTTTGTTTGCTGAGGCTTTTTTTTTTGTCTTTCATTCTTTGAAAGAAGCAAATTCTAAGAGGATTGCATAACAGAAGTACCCACTTCAAAACAAAAGCTGCTTGGCGCAGTATCTTCTGCTAACATTCTGCCTCAGCTGTGCCATTCAATGCATTGCACAAGGGATTTTGTGTTGCTGTCAAAGAGAAGCTGCACAGATTTACTTGATTTGAAACAGGGATGCCTGGCAAGTTGTTATGGGCAATCTGGATGAATATGTGTTGGCATTTGCCTTATTTTCATTCTCTTCAAGGTTCCAAATGATAACCATCTTGAAGGTAATTTGTTTTCATTGCATTAAAAATTCCATTGGAAAGTTGCTTTTTATTGTAACTTGTTAAATGCTTAATTGATATCACGTAATAAAAAGAATCAAAAAACCCCTCTGGTCCCTCTCAGGAGCTCAAGTTAGCTGCAGTGGAGCCAGCTCCGTTGCCATTTCCAAGTTGTTCTGTAGTGATCTAGCAATTCATCAGTGTCAATGACACATGGGAACTCTCATGTTTGTAAAAGCCTGCAAGGGATCCATGTCCTACATTTCAACAAAAATCACAAAATCACATTTCAAGGTGGTCAAGGTTAGGGAAACATCAGACACATAATTGCTAGCCCCTTTCTGAAGTGGATGGTAAAACATGGATAAACAGGCAGAAGCAAGAGGTCAGCAGCTGCAACAGAAAGGTGAATGCTCTTTTGAAGGACCTAGAAAATTGGAAGTGAAACATAATTGTCAGGATGCCAGAAGCATTTGGCTTCTGCAGGAGGAGGAGTGGTACGAGAACCTAAACAGGCAAATATGTTGGTACACGCGTGTCACAGAAATCACAGCAGAGCAGTCACAGAGGGACCAATGAAGATCATCTGTGGTTCATTCCTTTATCTTCACTGGCCTGTGTCATGACAGAGACTCCTCTTCACTCTCTCTCTCCATGATGCTACCTTATTGTTTATCTTCTGAGAAGCTGCAACAAGGCCACATGTGTGTGAGTTTGAGTCTGCCTCACACCTCACCATCTATGTGTAAGAACAGACAAAATCTTGCCTGTGAAGGACTGCATCATAAAGTGTGAGATTCTTGGCTGCCATGTATTATATTTTATGGAGAATTTCCTTGGTAGACGAGGCAGCATGAGAGCAAGCACACATATCCATTGGTATTCTCATTTAGATTTACTGAGATTATGATATGCTGTGGTAGGTGGTCTGATATTTATGTACATCAAAGCTTCTAAGATGTTTTCTACAATTCTTCTTGTTTCTTATTTCACAGGAGATAGTCTACATTCTCTCAGGCTGATCAGGCAGTTTTGGGTAAAATGTCCAGATTCACATTGCTGTGGTATTTTCTAACTTACTGGTAAAATTGGATTGGTTTTCCAGGGGGAAGGTTAAAGGCACTTGGTTCAAGGATGAGAAGTTTTGAGCATTTAGAAAAGATCTGGGACAGCACTTGTCAACTTGGAGTTATTTTATGTATTGCCACATCCTTAATAATTAAAAACATGGCAGAGATGTCATTTGGTATCACAGCTACACATGTTGTCTTCTTTCAGGACACATCCCATAGAATGTACCCAATACCAATACTCCCATATTCAAAGTAAAGACAGTAATGAGGAAATTCTTCCTTCTGATCCATCAATATGATCTATTCACTGAGATTGCACTGATTCCTAACTGAAATTTTAGTTGGTAATTTGCTGATTAGCTCACTGGAACATTGAATCTTTATGGTTTACCTACTGCTTCCTTTATGTCTCAAAAATGAAAACACTGAGAATGTGCTAAGCACTCAAGTGCTAAGATGTATTTTAAATGTCCATCAATCGAGTAAGTAGAATAGTTTCTAGTGTATTATGTCTAAATCAATGTCATAGAGTTAAAACAGCAAACAGTTGGATTGTGAAAAATGATGTTCAGAATTACTTCATAGGAAATGGCCTTCATAGAAAATGGTGTAATCTTGGCATCCATTGATATTAACTGCAATCTTCCTGAAATTCTGAAGTCCTTTATTGCAAACCTGTTTTCTGTCTGCAGCAGTTTGTGTTTCTGCATTTTGCCTGTTCTTCAAGTGGGTGCATGTGTCATGTACTCCTCTTGCTCGGGATTTCTACTTGTGGTGGTTGCTGAAGACAAATTTCTCCCTGAAGATGTCAGGCTTCATGGTACTGCATGGGAGCTCTCATAAATCTAATCTTGTAGTGTTGCCTAGCCAGAAACTCCTGTAATAATGCAATTTTCTCCTTGTGTTTGAGGAATATAACATTATAATAATGTCATCTGCTTGCCATTAGATGATTTTTTTAATACTTATAATTTTAATATGGTTCCTATACTAATACAAGTGCTTAGGCTTGTATTCTAACACATATATTAATACCAAAATCTTAGAAACTCATCAGTGGCATGCTTACTTGAATCTGGCATCATTGGTTACAAAGGGTAGAACACGTCCAAAGTCTAGGAATGGTGTCTTGTACTCATGTTTCAGAATAAATTACTGAAGGTGGTTTTTTTCCTTCCAAAGTTGTCTTCTCCTGGTCTGAAAATCTCAGTTAATAAAATGCTGTGTTCTGAAATCTACCTAATTCCCGCCAGGAGTTGCATGATGCTGTTTTATTTTTAGCTGACTAATTATTATTATTGTAGACATGTTATTTACTCCAAAGTGGTTTGGGGATAATTGATTAGGTTGCACCATGTCATGAAAGAACAGATGGCAGGCTAGTCTGTCAGTTCATCCACAGCCTATAAGAATGCTAAGAAAATTAAAATTGAGGGGGGAAAAAAAGAAAAAACAAGAAGAAAAGAAAAAAGAAGGTGACTAGAAGGGAATGAACTAAGCTGTGCTTGCAACACAAAAAACTTCTTGTTGTGGGTGGTCCTTTGGGAAGGTAATCGGAGATCTGCAATATGTCCACTACAATCAACAAAAGGGTACAATACTTCTCAGCAGGGAATTGGGTAGGGAAGAATTTGTTTAAATAAAATTGCAGGGTTGTAAGAATGTTAAACTAATTCTCTAATGTTCTGTGCATTGTCTGGGGAATTTTGGCTTTGCATCATTTGCTGTAGTGAAGTACTGAAAAAATATTCTATTAGAAGTGTTTTGGAATGTGTTAACATGTATTTTAGCTTTGGAAACCCTGACTGTGTTTAATGACAACAAAAATGCCTTTAGAAAACTAGACTCTCTTGTGTTTTCTCCCTGAAACCTTTCCCAAATTCTTAGTAGAATTCTTTATCTTTATGTTGCAAAGGGAGTTCAGTTTGCTGTAATTCTGGTTGGTCAGCATCTGCATTTTAGTGTGTGTGTCCATGTTAACTATTGGTAATAAAATATCGTGGATAAAACTGTAGGTGGGTTACTTGCATAGAGGAATGTAAAGTCTTGAACTGATTTCCCTTTAGGATTTGTATTTATGTGTGTGAAAATGGGGGAAACTGTAAGAAAATGGCAGGGAGAGAAATATTCCCTGTCCTTCCCAGAGTGCACCAAAAATACCAACTATACCTCCAAAATCCAAAGATTCCAAAAGAAGAGGTCCAGAAGAAAGTAAGTAATTTCCATGAAAGCCTTACTCTTTCTAGACCAGCTTCTCCTTTATGTATTAGGTGGTATTTTACTTTGCAAAGTATCGTTTAGTATCAGCAAACTGAAAAGGCAAGACTTCAGCCCCACTCTCCTTGCGAGGTGGGAAACAGGGAGTGTCTCATTCCCAGTGAACTGTCTCTGATAAGATCACTCCCAGCAGGACTCTCATCTCCCCCAGTTTAGCCCATTTTTTTCCCCTCAGCCTCCTCTCAGTCTGGAAAAGATCTGCTGTGCCACTCCCAGAGAGCAGCAGGGAGGAAGACTTACCTCACTATCCTCTTTCTCTTGTCTCTAAGTAATCCTGTGTGAAGAAAGGAGAAAATTGCATTATTACATGAGTATTTTGCTAGGCAGCACTACAATGTTAGATTTATAAGAGCCCCCATCCTATATCATGAGCCCAGTTTTTTAGGGGCTGGACAAATAAGTTTCTTGCTCCTAAAATCTTATAAGTCCTAAAAGAGAAGGAGGTCACAGGGATTTGTCATTAAACACAGACAGGGACATAATTAAATCTTCTCAATCTGAGAATTTCAGCTTGTATTCAGAATTAACAGAAGTATCAGAATTTCGCAGTGTATTATCTCTCAGCCCAATGACCTTACCTCTCTCAAATGTATAATTGTGCTTTCAATTAAGTAATTCCAGTAGAAGCAACTTATATTTTACTTCCATAAGGTAATTTTCTCTTGTAACTGTGCACTGGCAAAGTTCTGCTTCTTATTTTTCTATGCATGTTGGGATTTTCACACATCTGGAACTGCTGTTAACCCAGCAAATGGCTTTTTTGCTGCCTGCATGCCTTCCCCAGGGCTGAGCAGCTCCAAAAAGATCTGTCCTCATCACCTTCACATGCCTTTTGTGTTTAAATAAAGAAGACAACCAGGGTCTGATCACTGCATAAGTATTTGGGGCCTTGTCTTTATCAAAAATTGTCAGTGAGGATTAGTTTTCATTGGATTGCGAGTCAAGGATTAATTACACTGACCACAGATGGGCACGGTGCAAAGAATGTCGGTAAAGTCCCCACACAGCTCCCAGAAAGTACTTTAATTATGGCCTGCATAAATTTCTATTCCAGTTTTCGGACTCCCTTAAGCAGAGACTACCAACTGTCCTAAATTGCTTGGTGGTTTGCTGAGGTGGAAATGTATCCTCTGTGGACTAAACTCATTACTGGGAGGTTTATTAGCAAGAAGGTAGTCTAAGTCCATTAATAAATGAGGAGTGAGGCAAAATCAATTATGATTTTAATATGACTGAACCACTAAGCTGCTTTTTTTGAATCTATCATTTAAAGGGAAATAAAAGAGTATGGGCAATTAAGAAGCAAAGAAGATCATGGCTGGTGTGGTTATTGATAAATGCAGGTGAGTAAATACCTGGGAAAATTAAATGCACAGATCAGCAGTACTTACTTCACCTTAAGGAAATTTGTGAACTTTGTACTGAACCACTAAGAGGTAATTTTCAAAGCCAGACCACTGGTCCCTGCAATAAAATAGAGTATGTTTATATTGTAAAGTGCAGAGGGAGTGAGCATGGGGAAAGAGAAATATGGTCATTTTGCATCTAGCAAATGTGATTTGCCTGTTCAGTAAAATGATGGAGCTATTAAGACAGAAAATCTGAAAACTGATAGCAAAAAATACTACATAAGTAGAAAGTATCTATTTCAAACTGTCTCACAGCAGCTTGTGTACTGTGGGTATTCTCAGCTGAGACAAAAGGAAGAGGACAGAGGCCACATTTCTGAATGTTAAGAAAACATTAGGATATGTGCTTCACAAAATTGCCTTTGGAAAACAGTGCCAAGTGGTGGGGATGGGAACACTGTTACATGGGCTGAAAGTGGTTAAAGATTTCTAAAGTGAAAGTAGGAATGAATGACAACAGGGTTTTGACATGGGCAGTTTGAATTTTTGTGGGAATTGTCATATTGCCTACTTTTCTACAGCATCTTTTTTAACAGTTTGGAAGATTCAATAAATAATATGTGAAGTACATATTCCCAGTACCAAGCAGAAAACTACAATGAAATCTGGTTTATCTGTGCTGCGGTTGGATTCCTGGGTTGTTTTGGATAACACACTTGATTAAAGTGAGGTTTTGATCCATTGTTCACAGATACCAAGGAGAACGCTCCAATTATTTTCACTCAATAGGGGTCAGTCTTGGAAAATTTTGCAAGATTTGAAGAATAGTCACGTAGGGAAATTTTTTTTTATTTCAGAAAAAACATTTTCAATGAATCTTAAAAAGGTAATGTGTCTTTAATTGTCATCACTTCTTGTTGCTTTATTAGAAAGGCCTTATTGAACTTTAGGGTAAGATTTTCCTTTTAGGTCTTTGAAATTATGGAATTTGGACTGCTGACATTCGTGATGGGTTTATAAGGAAATATGAACACCTGTAATTGATGGAATGACATGCTATATTAATTTTCTCTACCTAAATATTAGAAGAACAGTTTCTTTGTCCTGGTTGAATGGTCTAGTTACACTGGCTGAAATGTTTATGTTCTTACTGTAGTCTTTTGCTAAATATTTTATTTAAAAGATTACTTCCTGGAACAATTTCTACTAAAAAAAGCCTGGTAACATGAAAACTTTATAAAAGTATATGTAACATTTATGGCTAAAGAGAATCTATGAAAAAAGTTCTGTCGCTGGTTTAGCAATAAGGGTCAAATTCTTCTGGCTTGAGTTTTGTAATCTCAGTATTTTCACATGACAGGACTTTTTACAACAATCAGCTGATTGCTCTTCATGACCATAAACTTAGTTCTCTATGGAGAAATCAAAACATCTGTGAATTTTATGCTGAATTTGCCATCAACCAATTGGATTCTGGAAAACATAAAACTGAATTAATTTCTATGATAAGAAGCTTCTCTGAATACCAAGTTAAAGCCAGTGGGGATCTGTCCCTGAAAGTGTTGAAATAAACTAACAATAAATCAAAAGCCATGCAAAGCAAAACTGGAAAATTTTATTAAGCTTTAAAAAAAAATGTATTGGTGTCAACAGTCTTGAAGAGGATGACTGAAGAGGGACATTTTAATTAAACAGGTCTGAATAGGCCAAACCTCTTGAAAGCCTGGGAGTCTGAAATGTGGTTTAGAGCATTCACATATTTTTGAGATTTCAATGCAAACTTGCCTTCCAGCAAAAAGATCCTCACGCACAGTTACACTGAGCAATTGTCAGCCTAGGAAAATAGTGGAACGTAGTGAAGTCACATCTCCTTCTCTGATCAAAGTTCATGAATCAGGTACCTCAACACAGCACTCAGAGTGCAAATATGAAAATATGGAATGACCTCTGATTTTGGTCTCCATCTTTTTAAATTATGTTTGCCATTTTTAGATAGGCTTTGGTGTAGCATCTGCTTTTTTCACATGTACGGTTTTCTTTGATGTAATCTCTCCCCAGCCATTAAAACTTACATATTTTGACTTATTTCTGAGTTAATTTTAATCACCCTTGGAAATGACACATGACATTAACTTGACCACTCCCATCACTGTGTACTATCAGCAGGACAATAAAATAGAGTTACAGAATCACAGAATAGTTTGGGCTGGAAGGCACCTTTAAAGGTTATCCAGTCCAACCTCCCTGCAATAAGCAGGGGCATTCTCAACTAGACCAGGTTGCTCAGAGCCCTTGAATATTTCCAGACATGGGCCATCCACAATTTCTCTGACCAACATGTTCCAGTTCCATGTTCCAGAAAAAAATTTTTCTTTATATCTAATCTAAACCAACTCTCCTTTAGTTTTAAACCATTGTCCTCATTCTATTGCAACATATCCTACTAAAAGGTTTGTTGTCATCTTTCTTATAGGTCCCCTTTAGGTACCAGGAAGTTGCTCTGAGGTCTCCCTGGAGCCTTCTCTTCTTCACACTGAACAGTCCCAAATCTCTCAGTCTGTCTTCATAGGAGAGGTGCTCCAGCCCTCTGATTACCTTTGTGGCCTCCTCTGGACTCATTCCAACAGGTCCATGGACTCACGACTCCAGGTGGGTTTCATGATGATGAGGTAACTGCTTGCTTTCCAGCCTGAAGCTGCCGTCCCTCTGGTGGAGGCATTTCCAGGCCCCAGCATCATTTCCCTGTCTAATATTTTCACACCAGCCCACTACTGTGTATCAGTTCAAAGTGATTTCTGGTGGTGTGAGCTCGTACATGGGCTCCTGCTTCTCATGTTCTTTAAAGGAGTTTCCATGTAACTTCCACAGAGATGTGACATTACTGCAGGAAAAGGGTTAGGGGGTTGGAATCTTGTTAAAATACGACTGCACAAGCTTCTCCAAAACGAAACATGCTCTTTTTTCCTTTTCAGATGAAGGGTAGAAACTTGACTAACTATATCATTAAACAAACAAAGCAAAATGCATTTTTGCCTGAAATCTTGGTACTTGCTTTTTGATTTTTGTGGGCGTTTTTCTTTTTTTTTTTTTTTTTTGTTCTGTAATGAAGTACATTTGAAAGCTTGAAAGTTTGTGCTCTTTGTTTCTCAACTGTCAATTACAGTGTTAGCTTTACAGGCAAATGATGATGCCGCTGCTTACAAAGTAGTGCAGGAGCTGATGGTGGTGAAAGAAGTGGAAGATAGAAGGGACAATAAAAGATGTTGTGAGGTCAACCTTGAATAATCTTCCTGCTGCCTCCTCAGAAATCCCATGTACATTAGCAGATGAGTAGGGAGACCTTTCCATCTTAACCACAAGTCAAGAGCAATCTGAGCACACTGTGTAGGCTTTCTGTATAGAGTATAAGATGAAGGACTCATGACCTAACACCAGCCAGCCATGAGACATGAAGAATGAATCTTCATTTGAGTTAGAACCTGTATGAGCTGGAGAAGAGGGATCTTAATTTTAAAGGTTGGGGCTGTCAACAATAGAAAGATTAATTGATTGTTTTTTTAATTTTAATTTTTGAAAGAAATTTTTTTTAATTTAAGGAAGTGAGTGTTGTATCTTAAACAACATATACATAAACTTGAAAGTATTAAGTGAAGCTGTTTATAATTTTCATATGTATATTTTTGGATCATATATATTTTTGGATCTTGTATATTTTTTTATATGGAAATTTTTGGATCACCATTAGGATTTATTACCAGTGTTTCTCCTGCACTCTTGTCATGGTTTATTCCCAGCCAACAAGCAAGTCCCACTCAGTCACACATTTATTTCCACACCAGTGGGATCGGAGACATAATTGGAAGGGTAAAAACAGGAAAGCTTTTGCATTGACATAAAGACAGGAAAAGCAAAAGCCGTGGACACAGACAAAGCAAAGCAAGGAATTCATTCACTGCTTCCCATGGGCAGGCAGGTGTTCAGCCATCTCCAGGAGAGCAGGGCCCCTTCACAAGTAACAGGTACTTGGGAAGACAAATGTCCTCACTACAAACATCCCTCCTTCTTCCTTCTTCCCCTCAGCTTTATATACCGAGCATGATGCCATACATCTGGAATATCCCTTTGGTCACCTGGGGTCACCTGCCTTGGCTGAGTCTCCTCCCAGCCTCCTATGAACCCCTAAATCCCTTGCCAGCATGGCAGTGCAAAAAGCAGAAAAGGCCTTGGCTCTGCGCAAGCCCTGCTCAGCAATAACCCAAGCATCTCTGTATTACCAGCCCTGTGTTCAGCACAAATCCAGAACGTACTCCTTTGTTGGCCAGAGTGAAAAAAATTAATTCTACTTCAGCCAACATCAGCACAACTCTGTACCAATTTATCCTGAAATTGGTATGCAGTCTAGGACAATTTCCTAAAGGGACAGGGGACATGATCCCATAGGATGAAATATATTAGAGCTTCCTGATATACAGATAAAGTGTTTACCTATTTACAATTTGGTCGTTCCTTAGCCCTTCATTTAAATTTTACCTCTTTCTCTTTCAGTAGATGAGTTTTGGGCTGTTGTGAGAACTATGACACAAGAAGCATTCAGCTTGTTTGCTACCATACTGTCCAAAAGTACCTTATATATATTGATTTATACACCACATAACATGCATATATGAATACATATATGTACATATATATGCATCTATACATATATCAGACACCTCCATATTTTTTATGAAAGAGCAAATCCTATGTTTGGTTAAAAGAAATTAAAATCCTAAGACATAGTAATACCAGGAGGTACAGGAAGTCTTGTTGCATGAAAAAGGAGAAGCATCGTGTGCAGTGTTTTAGCCAGTTGCCTTTGCAAAGGCACATGCCCAACTCAGGTGCATAATGAATATGTCAGAAATCTGATTTTTGCATTTATTTTGGAGATAGTTGCATGTGCAGTCATTTCAATGTTCAGCTTTCTGCTTTGACTCTACAAATGAGATGACAGAGATTTCACTCCTTGTGCTGTCTAGACATCTTCTGAAATTCGGTCTTAAATTTGGTATATATCTTTCCTGAATGAAGGGTCTTTGACAACCCATTGACGTCTGTACTTATTATTAATAGAGTGATTGTCTCTTCTCTTGTTTGGCTACACACACACACACACACACACACACACACATACACACACACACAGACTCCCCCCAGCCCCCATTCTGTTCAATTAAATGTATTCTAGAAACTTAGTAGAGGAAAAATATAAATTAGTATTATTCAGACTGACAGGTTATTTTAGACAATATTGTCCTATAATTCAAGCTGTGCAGATGCTACCTAGAATGTCAGAATAGCCTCTGCAATCAAAAACTTGATGATTCATGATCTCTGTGTCTTTTAGAGACACTTTGTAACACAGGACCAGACTGGGAGTTTAAGTTTAGAAGGAGCATTGTTAATCTCAGGATAATTCTTTATTTATATCCTTTCTTTTATGGAGGTTTTCTACTAGGGTGATTAAAGCATCAAAACCTGCTCTGAGGCCACCTCTATTTCAGGGCTCTAAAGGAACCCAGCACTGAATGAAAATCATTTCAGGAACAATTAGAGAGAAGGTCCGCATAAATTCTTCCTGTATCCAGGGCATTAGCATCACCCAAGTGTCTCTTGCTTACAGTACGTTGTGACAAAGTAAAAGCTATTTCAGCTGTTATTCTGTGATGGCTGTTATTTATGGAACATAAAAGGATACTGAAATACAAAAGGGTTTGAAAAGACCAGTGTAAGATCAGATAAAAAAAAAAATGAGCAAGAAACAGGCATCATGGGATGGTAACAACCCTGCCATGTACTGACAGGGAGGTTGTATATTTTTAGAATATACTGAAAGGAATGGTGCTTTTACTTAGGTTTTTATGGTTTACCATGAGATGCAATTTTCTGGCCTTATATGCAGTTGTAACAAAAGTCAGAGAGATTTTATGATAGCTGCCAGAGTTCATAAATGATGGCATACACTAAAATATTTATAGAACTGTAAAATCTTGATTTCTCTCTGGTTTAGCAGATGGGGTCCTAAAACTGGTTCCCAGATTGTCACATTTCTTTACCCTTTGATGACAATGAAGCCTGTTATCACTTTTTTTCCCCCTCTGGAAAGCAAGTTCACTAGTGTAATCAAGTTCATACTTCTATCCAATTATACACACCAGGATCTCATGAATTAAGATGTGTCAGCCATATAAGATTTGTAATTATTCAAGGCAAAGGGCCTATTGTTAAACACCAGGATGTGAGGAGCCTTGCCATGTCTCTGACCAATGACCATCGACTCATGTCAGTATAATTGCTGGTGAAAATCTGCTTCCTGGCAATTAGGCTGCATCCACACAAAACAGAGAAATGCTACTTATACACCAGAAGTGGTGAACTTAGGTGCCTGTTTGGTGCAAAGCAGCAATATAGCACAGCTATTTGCTTCTCTTCAGGATGCTTTTTTGTCCTCAGAGAGAATGTCTGTAGCACTGCCAAACTCAGCTGTACTTCAGAATGAATACTGATGCTTGGGGTAGCAGAAGCAGAATAAATAATCTCTGTAGCAGAACTTTTCCATTGCTGATCAGGATTTACTCTGCATTAGAAGACTTTTCACTAAAATTGAAGATGCTGAAGAGAAAACATCAAGTAATGTCCCTTGTTTATTGTATTTTCATGTGATAGTTTCTAGGCTTTTGCAGATAATCAGTGAATGAACATGCAGTACCTGCATATATAAACATTTTGTTGCAATAATTGTCTGAATATTTACAAGATAGAAAAGCAGAACAGGACCTGGGGTCCCATCTTTCTAGAAAAACTGGAAACATTTTCACTGCTGAACTTAGTGCATCAGGCAAAATATAAATTAGCAAAACAGGGGATCAAGAAGGGAGGATCAAGAGAAGTAAAAATGGTGTGAAAAATATGTTTTTAAAACCCAAAGCCATCTTAATCCAGTGTCATTTCTCTGTATTTAAATAAATGCAAAAATCTGAGCACCAAAATAATTATGAATCTAAATGCGTTTCTGTTTTGGCATGCTATTAGTAGTATCTACTGGCATTATGCCTATAGAGGAGGAAGAGCTGACCACTGGGCACCCATACCTGAATGCCATGGATGATTGTAGCATGTCTGAATACCTAAGTTCAGAGTTTGGTCTTCTAAAAGATCCCACCTAAAAGCACAGCTTCATGAACAAAGCAAACCCATTTGAAATGGCTGAGAATGTGGACAAGGTAATGGGTTGGATTATTCTGGGATTTTGAATGATTTGTTTGGTTTTTTTGTTTTTTGTTTGGTTTTTTTTAAACACAAAAAGCTTTATTTCTTAGCTTACATTTCCTAGCTTCCTGACTCCTCACCTTTTGGGTTTTCTTTTCCTTTCTCTGTTTCTATCAGGAGAACAGAAGAATAAATAAATGATAAATAAAAAGAAAGTAGGTTAAACGCAGGAGTTAGAGAAATATCTCTTATTCAGATTCTGTAGGCAGAGCTTTTATGCAAACTGCAGTGAGTAGTATTTTCATTTTTGTAGGAAATGTTTATTTCTTCAATAAAGTGATTCTTATTTCCAAAAATGCAGTATTTTTTCTCTCTCTCCCTCTCTCCTCCCCTCTTTTTATGTGTCTCCTAGCACGTTTTTCTCTGAGGGTATCCCAAGATTTTTTTAAATAGGTAGAATCACAATAAATAGCAATGTCTCTTTTTATTTAATGGCATTTATGAGAATTATCTTATTGAGCATTTATAGGGTTTGGTCTATTTGTGTGGATATGAGAATTACTTTAACCAGATGGCTTTATTTAGATATTGTTTTGCTTTAACTCCTGCATATGTTACCTCACCCGCTTGATTTGAAGTTAGATATTAAGTATGAAGTATTAGGTATTGAGAAAGGAGCTGGAAATTCATTGATGGCTGCACAGTCAATGGAAACCTTTCTTTGATATGCTGGTCAGTTTGGTTTGGTAGGGAAACCTGAGGATCTTAATTTAATTTAATTTCTGTTGTCTTTTGGAGGTAGAAGTAGAATGTTAGATGAAAGGCATAATTACATCTGTTGCACAGAATGTGTGCAGTTGTGTCTTTCCTACAAAGGACATGTATGACCACATGAGAACCAAAAATGCCTGACCATTGGCTCTAAATTTGCTTGTCAGAACTTTCAAACATCTACCAAATGGCACTGATGGTTTTGTTTTCTTGGTTTTATTTCTTATTAGAAAACAGAGTGTGAACTCTGGATTAGAGCTCTGGTGCTGTAAGTACGTAATATCTCTTTATCCAGTGGTGGACTGGGGACATTCTCATCATCAACAGTAGGAGAACTGCAGGAAAAGTAGGAAATGCATTTTTCTTTGAGAAAAGGTGAGTTGAGATTGGTGCTAGTCATCCAGGTTTCTTTGATGTGGTAGGAGTGAAGACCTATGCAACTAGTTTCCATTTCTTCAACTGTGCTTAATTAATTCGTAGACATGGATTCTGAGATCATGAACATGTATATCTGGCATACCTTTTTTATCAGTTATGTTCAGTTTGGGTATATGAACCTGTGAACCCCAAGCTGTATAGAGTTTCTCTATCTTTAGCAGGCTCTCAAAAAAAAACCCAACCCAATCAAAACCAAGCTCTTTTTTGTGTGCTTGGCTGCATCTCTAGTAAACAACAAGGTAGCTTCTGTAGAACTCTTTATTTTTTGCCCCCAAATGCATTCTTCCTGCATCCTAGCTGCTTGTCTGAAGTTGGTTGAAATTAATTTCTAGCCAAAACAAGCTGTGGGGTTTCTCTGAAGAGAAAGTCAGCACTGCCAGATAATGACTTGTCCCATCCTGAAATGCATCTTATATAATTTGCTTAGATCATTTGATATGAATTCAAGTAATTTATGTCAAGTAAAAAGAATATTTTTAGGTCTGAGATCTGTTGGAAAGTCTAAGGTTTAACGTGAAATACTACATGATCTTTTTATCATTCTGGATACCCTGATTGCTGTGCAATATACTGTGTGATATTGTCCAGTTGAGGCATTAGAATAAAGGGTGCTACACATTTGAGCTACTTTGGCACTATTGTCATTGTAAAAATAGATTGTGATATTTGTCTTTGTTTCCTTTTTGCCTTGCTTTGTTTGACCTTTAGAGATTTTCTTCACAGTAAGATACTGTTCAATCATTATATATATATATATATATATAATTGTATACAGTATATTGTAGATTTATATACTATATATATATAGTATATAAATCTACAATATACTGTATACAATACATCGTATATAAATATACAATTGTTAATATATTATATAAACTATATAATAATTGTATATAACAATACTGTACAATGTAGAAAACGAAGTATATAAGAATAAAATAGCACATAATATACACTATTCTGTGTATATAACTGTGGAAAATTTGTTACCAAGCATAATACCTGCTATCACAGATTTTGTTTAACATAGTTTTGGTAAAAATCTTATGATTTTTGTATAATTTTAAATTTTGATCTGAACATTACTACCTTCAGCCATGCACACACTCAAAAATGATGAAGTGTCGAGATCTTTCACAATAGCAGAGCTATGTACATGGAAAAAATACTGGAACCTAAGAAAATCTGCAAAAATATCTGTCATACACATATAGGTTAAACCAGAAAAAAATACTTTTAAGGTATTCAGACTAATGCTATGGCACTGATTGGGAATACAATCTGCTAAATCACAGGTGGTAAATATAGCTATATTTTTCAAACTTAGGTCGAGGTGCCTTAGAAGAAAATTTTGTATCACATGATTTTTCATACATTTCTGCTTGTGCTTTGAGGTGTGAATTCAGCCTCTGGAGCACAGTGTGACAAAAAAGATTTTCAGCTTCAGCAGTACAACTGGAACAGATAATATGATGGAATGTACTAGACTGTGTGTGTTTGGGTGGTTGTGTGTTCAAAAAGTACAGGTGCAGAACACAGTGAATTTTGAGAGAAAAACAGTATTATGAAATGTCATTGTATATCTTAATAGGAATTGTTAGCATTATGTAACTGTCAAGCAAGAAAAGCAGTTTGTCAGTCTCCCATAAAAATCCTGAAACATTAGTAAAATTGGTTTACATAGTTTATTGTGGTCCACACAGTGTGGAAAATTAAACAAAGTGCTCTGGCTGGAAGCTAATGAGAAAGTAGAATTGACTAGTGGGCATTTCATCCCATTGGTGTAGCTTTAGGTTGATGCTAGAGCTACTGTGTGCTAGATTTACCATGTTCTTTTCATAATACCTTTGTAGGTGATGAGATACTAAACATTATAGTGAGCTTGTCTTAAGTAAAACTTTGAGAGGAAAAACCATACAAAATCCTGCAAAGTCAGTCATAGGATTCACAGTTATGGTCAAAAAGTGATTTTAGATTTGGTGGGGTAAAACCTTGGTCCCAGTGAAATTTTTAACTGAGATTGAATGCACAGGGAATGCATGCAGCCAGTAGTCTCCACAACCCCACACAGGACAGGAAAAAAATTGCCCATATATGCTCACCATGTAACTGATTAAATAACATCTCTGGACACTTTTATTTTTAACATGACACTTTTATTTTTAACATGACTAGAGGTGAAGTAATTACATTTCAACCAGCAATGAGGTGAAGCCCTCATGCTCAGTCTAACAGGAAACAAGTTTCCTAGACAGAATCATCTGATTATTCCAACCATTTTTATATAGTTCAGCAAATCTGTTCTTTTGCTGGAAGTACAGCCCTTTCTTTGCCAATATTTCCCATCCATCCCTGGGAAGAGTGCATGGCTGGTAAATCAACACAATTATTTTTCTATTCCATAGGACATACAGTGATTTACATTTATATGCCAACATTTTCTTCCTGGTTGCCCCAGCAAGAGCTGGGAAATGATTTATAAGGATGCAGAAGTGCTGGCACAGATGTTATACAGCCTCAGCATGTTTGCAGTGCACAGCATGGCAGACTGTTCTGGAAGAGCTGATGCACAGGTAGGGCAGGAGGCAGCCTGTGTGCCAGCGGTGCCCTCCCAGCTACTGTGAGGGGCAAACCCTGGCCCTGCTGCTGGCAAACGTATTTGGCATCCATCTTCCTAACAGGTCATTTCTGCATGCTGCACTTTGGGGAGGAGGATTGTTTGGTTCTTGTAATTAGATGCTTCTGTTGAATTTCTAATGGACCTGTGGGCCACAAAAACCTTTCTGTTTTGGAACAGTTGGCAGCTCCATTTCACGTGTTTGCTTTTTTTTCCCTCTCTTCCCTGCCCACCACCCCCATAGAGAAGGCTTGGAGGCTGAGTGGATACACAGAATAAAAATGTACTTTGCTATGGAAACTGTCTTCCTCCTTCTTCAGGAAGCTTGGCATGATTGATAAGTTTTGTTTTTCTTTGTAAGTATTATCAGAGCAAATGAAGACTATCAAATCATTAAAGTCCTCATTTCAAATGTTAGCATTCAGGAAAAATAAGACATAGGAAAGCCAGATTGTGAAGACTATATTTCCTCTAAAAAAGTCAACTTAAGTAGCTTAAAGACATTTCATATTTCATGATGTAGTGAAGTGTGGGAGTCTACCCAGTCTAACTGCTGCAGTGCTGATCCAAATACCTCCTTTTCCTAAGCACTGGCATTCATAAGCCTTGAAGGTCTGAGGCTAAGAAGGGGTAGGAGTTGGGGAAAAATATGAATCCTGATACTTTTCCACATTGCTCAGCTTGGAGCCACCTGCAAATCTACTGAGGGGGCACTTGATCTCTTCATCTACATCATTAATGAAGATATGAAATAACACTGGTCCCAGTATGGACCCCGAGAAACACCACTTGGCATAGAAGTCCTTTGGGGCTCTAAGCCCTTGACCTCTACCCTCTGGACATGACCATCCAACCACTTTCTTCACCTTCTAACAGTCCACTCATCAAACCCATCTGTCTCCAGTTTAGAGGGAAGGATGTCATGGGGAACCATGTCACAGGCTTTAGAGAAGTCCACATGAATGATATCTGTAGCCCTTCCCTTGTCCTCTGTAATCACCCCACAACAGAAGGTCAAAAGGTTGATAAGACTGGACTTGCCCTTGGTGAAGCCATGCTGGCTGTCGTGAATAATTTCCCTGTCCTCCATGTGCCTTAACATAGCTTCTTAGGAGGATTTGTTCCATGATCTTCCTAGGCACAGAGGTGAGGCTGACAGGTCAGCAGTTCCCAGAGTCTTCCTTTCTACCCTTTTTCAAAATGGGTACAATGCTTTTCCTTTTCCAGTCATCTGGGACTTCACCTGAAAGTACTGGAATGGTCTGCCCAGGGATGTAGTGGAGTCACCATCCCTGGATGTATTTAAAAAGAGATTGGATCCTGCACTTGGTACCATGGTTTACTTGCAGTGTTAGGGCAGGGGTTGGACTCAGTGATCTTAAAGGTCTCTTCCAACCTAGTAGATTCTGTGATTCTGTGGTTCTGTAGTTCTGTGATTGTCGTGACTTTTCAATGACTCTGTGATTCTGTAGTTGCTACAACTTTTCAAACATCATGGAGAGTGGCTTGGGAACTATGTCAGCCAGCTCCCACAGGTCTCTGGGATGGATCTCATCAGGTCCCATAGACTTATGTACATTGGGATTTTAGGAGGTCATGAACCTGATCTTCACTTGCAGTGGGAGGCACTTTGCTCCTCCAGACCCCATCCTGCTGTCTCTCCACTTGAGAGGTGTGGGAAGAGAGGTTGACAGTAAAGACTGAGGAGGAAACTTGATGAGTACCTCAGGCTTCTCTTCGTCCATTGCTATGAGATTTTCAGCCCCGTTTATCAGGTGGGGTACACATTCTTTGACCTTCCTTTTCTGGTTAACATACCTGTAAAAGCCTTTCCTATTATTCTTTGCACCCCTTGCCAGGTTCAATTCCAGTTTTGCCTTGGCCTTCCTCACCCCATCTCTGCACAGCTGTATTTCATCTCTACACTCTTCCCAGGCCACTTGTCCTAGCTTAAACTGTCTATGCATTTACTTCTTTCCTTGTAATTTGACCAGCAGTTTCCCACTCAACCATGCTGGTCTCTTGCCTTCTTTGCCTGATTCTTGCCCCGGGGGATTGCCAGCTTTTGCAATCTATGAAAGACTTCCTAAAAGATCTTCCAGCTCTGTTCTCTTCCTTGTCCCTAAGGGTAGACTTGCAGGGGATTCAGCTGACTATCTTCCAGAAGAGCTGGAAATCTTCTATCCTAAAGTTTAGGGGCCTAACTTTACTCTTTACCTGACACATATTCCTCAGGAGTGCAAACTCCACCAGTGCATGATGTGTTGGTGACCAACATATTTGGGTAACACTCTCCGGCACATAACGTGATTCTTGTGGGGGTCCTGTGGAGGGTCAGGACCTGGACTTCAATGATTGTTTCTGAGTCCTTTCAGCATATTGTGTGATTCTCATCTCTGATTCTATGAACATCTAGCTCTATCTCCACTGCCATGGTCAGGGATACCTTCCACCAAACCAGGTTGCATGAAGACCCATCCAGCCTGGCCTTCAATGCTTCCAAGAATGGGGCACCCACAATTTCTCTGGGCAACCTCTTCCAGTGTCTAACTACTGAGATTATTGCTATTAAATTGATAGAAAAAAAAAGTTCCTATGTAGGATATAAGTCGAGGCAAAATGTTACATTCCTCTCATCAGGAGAATAAATAGATACATAAAACTGAAGCACAAAAGCAAAGTAATTTTTGGGGAACGCTGATATAAACTTGAAGAGATTAGTTCTCTATGAGTTCCAAAAACAAGGGCCTAGATTTTGGGGGCATTATTGCTAGGGATGTTGCTGCTTTAATGCAATGCATCCATTTTAGGTTTGGTAGAGTAGGCTACAAGACCTAAGCACTCAGGGCTTAAGCAATTTGGTAGAGGAGCAGTGATGATGATGATGAAGAAAACAAAGTGGGAGAATTCTACCTGAGGCATGGAAATTATGCTCTACCCTGCCCAGAGTCAAACTCCTGCAATAGCTTTGTGGTTATAACTTAGGGAAGAACTTTACCCCAGATGAGGATGAAATTGACTAATGCAACAAGGATGGGCTCATATTTGGGGCAAATGCCCTCCCTCTCGACTATGTACAATCCCATCACAGGTGGTTCATCGTACGCACTTATATTAGGACTAATATTTTTTTTCTGATGGATGGGTATAGTGAGCAAAACAGGCTTTAGTGACTCCCCATAGTAGTAAATAATCTCCTGTGGGTCCTCTAAAATACCCCAACTCCTTCATTCAGCCCTGAGAGATCTCCAAACACTTAGTTCATAAACAACCCAAGCATTTTAACGCACTTTCCTCTTCTCCCAGGGGATGTTCTTGGCTTGTGTTCTCTCCCTTTATTACAGCTTTAATCTTACGATGTGAACTGGGACTTGTTTACATTTTTATTTTTAAAGGGTTTTTTGTGAACGTGTATGTGTAAATGCATGCACTAAAGATCTAAATTGACAGATGCCTTTTTGTAGGACTGAAATGACATATCTAAGTTTTACTGCTCTCTTCCCTGTATTTGCATTTTTAATTACTTGCATCATATTTTATTAGTGTGTTACCTGATGAAGAATTCCAACTAATTAATTTCACCTGGAATTATATGTAGGTATATGAAAAATTATTCTCGGCCATTTGTGGAGACCAGCTGTGTGTTAAGAATATCTGGTCCCCATCTGAAAGATTAAAGAAAAAAAAGTAATCAAGAGCAAACAGCTGACTGTAAAAGCTAGTCCCTTTTCTTCTCAAGCCCTAAAGATATTATTATTGGCAGATATCCTTTATTACTCACCCTATATACTACACATTAACTCGGAAGTTTGTTCCAACTGAACATCATTCAGTCAGATGTCTTTTACTTCAATCATTTCAGCCCTAATTTGTAGTAAAGCTATTGTTGTTCTACCCATATGCAAAGACTGGTTTCTTTCCATTCCAGCATTGCTCATAGAGGTATAACTTCCCTCTGACCAGTTTCTATTTTTTCCACTGTAAATTTCTTTTTCTAGGTGGAATTAGGAGGAGGGAAAAGAATTATTAGGAATGTAGGCATTTTATGAAGAACTACCTATAAAGGAAAAGGAAAGAAGAAAAGAGAATATGAAATATGGTCTGATCCTGCAACACAGCTGAACATACACTCACACATGTGCACATGCCCACTCTCTCTCCGTGGATATTTCTGGTTTGATTCTTTGTCTGTACTGACAACAGATGGTGTTTTAATAAAGTCCAGTAGGAATATTACTGTGAGTAAACAATCCAACACATGCCAATTTCATAATTGCTGGGTACTGATACAGCCTCTTACCTGATGAATCCAAATTGGGAGGAAACCAACTGTGCACACACCTACTGGCAGCAGCCAAATCCACAGCTGTGGTATGCTCCAGCATTGAGCTTCACCACGGAAGGTAAATTGCAGCTCCAATCATCTTTCTTGGCACCGGGCTTGGGGAACAGCTGCCATCTGGCTTGTCATCAAAGTATGGTCACCGAGTTTCTGGGAGATGAAATAGCTTGCTTTTTTACCTTGACATGCACAAAGATTGCAATCTTCATCTTTACAGGTACCTCTTAAAATAACATTCTTGGCTTCCTAAGCCAAAGATTTACCAAGTGGGATTTTCTTCTTTAAGTGATTCCCACGCCTATAGGGACTTGAAGTCTAAACCTGTTATATGCTAATTAAAGATTCACACCCACATGACTTGTCAAAGAGATAAATCTTACTCATTTGTTTTCATCATTAACAGGGAAAAAAAATGTTAGTAATACCATGCCCTACATTAGCAGGTTTATGTGGAAACGTTTGTTTTTAATAGAAGTGGAGATGCAGTTAGAAACATTATTCCCACCACTGTTGATATAACCCAGTATGGAAATTGCAACTTGGCAGAAAAGAAGGAGGTGAAAGGCAAAAGAGGGAATTCAAATATTCAGGACCAGCATTCCAGCTTGAAGTAACTGTGCAGACAGCCCTCAGCAAGTGACTGCTTATTAAGTGTATTACATGATCATTATTTATATATTCAGTCCTTTAAAGATACTCTTCAAGTAATGGCAGATTAGATCACAGAAAAAGGAAGTGAGCCTACTTATCTACAGCAGTATTTAAGTGCTTCATTTCTGTTAGTTTCTAGCAAGCCCTAATGCTGTACAGCTACACATCAGAATAAAAAACCTATTTCCATCAGTAATTCTTAGTATTGAGAATTTAGTCTTCAAATTCCATGCAAGACACAAATATTTTGAAATTTTATTTCAGCTTAGATGGGTATACTGATTGAAATCCCAGATAAATCTTAAATAAATAAAAACAGTTGTTTAAAATATCCAGTAAATGTAATTTCAGGTAATTATGTGACTTTATCAAATTGCTTCTTATTGGTGAGAGCTAAGCATGCTTTTTTACATTATTGCCTTCATATATTGTATCATTGTCTTTCAAGATATTTTTACATCAGTGAATCTGTTTTCAGATGGATAATTAATATCACTGGAAAATTTTCCGCTGTGATACTATTCACAGCCCTTTCAGGGATCAAGGTTTTTGTGCAGTGAAGATTACCAGGCTCTTAGCATGAGAGAAGAACTCCTTTGCTCTGGCTTTAGAAATTCTATTGAATTCTGAACTTGCAATTTTGGTTCAATTTTTCTTCAGTAAAGGTTTTGTGCAAGAATTTGAGTAATACAGGCAGAGAAGGCTGCTCCTCCTACTTAATGCCTGCTTTGGAGTTACAAGGTTCTGCTCCTGTCTGGGAGCTGGCAGTCATAGTTTCCTGTCTAACCAGAGGAAGATCAGTGAACGTGGATACACAAAGAAGGAGTCGTGCTGCTGCATCTGAGCTTTTTCTTACCAGGCCACAGAAGGTCTTCAGGAATACAACTTCTGTAGCACACAAGGTCAAAAAAGTGTGCATAGATGGTTTGTGGACCCATCTACTGAAAGACATCTGTTCTGGATACCTTTATGATTAGTCCAGCTGTCAGTGCTGGGCTGGGTTAGTTTTGCATATGCCTCCTATTTCATGGTGTTCTCTCTACAGATAGGCTAAACAACACTTTTTGCCTTTTTAATTCCCTACTGACATTATATTTCTAAAAAAAAAAAAAAAAGGTAGGGGAATAGGAGTGGATCCATGCTAGAGGAATAGCTATTTCATACATGCTAAATAAATATACAAGGAAGCGTTTTGGCAAGAGCTACAGTGCTGTTCAGTACCTCCAGCAGAACTGAACAAAATCTCTATGGGAAAAAGGCTTGGTGAAGCTCCAAGACACATGCTCATGGTAGCTGCCTGACACAGCAGTCTGCCTGCACAGTGCTGCTGATGGACAGAAAATGAAGCTGTCGTATGGAAATGCTCAGCAGCTTTCTTCTGGAAAAAAACTGTTCCCAAAAGAAGTTTATGTAGAAGATGAAAAATTGTTCCCTGTGGGTTTCTCTAGCTTTGAGATTGGCAGACCTGGAGATGTTGGAAAATGCTGACCTGACACAGTTTGGCCACACCCATGCCTGGGTGGCATTTCAACACAGTAGCTGCCTGCTGGATTGGAATCTCATCAGCCCATGAAATTTCAGGTTTTCTGTGGAAGGACAACACTACAATTCTTCCAAAAAATATTGAGAGCTGTGAGATGTGGTGGTTTCAGCTGTGAAGCTAAACTGAATGCCTGTGACAGAACTGCTCATCCTGTCCCTTTATTCTTTCTGTTCCCAAAAGTTGAGATCAGAAGAATTAGGAATTACAAATCAGGTCATGTCACCTCCAGAAAATATTTCAGTCAGGGTTATATGTTGCAGTGCCCCATTTTTTGAAAGCCCTGAGACAGGAAGTGGACATGCGAAGGCAATACGTGCTGTACACTGACAAACCCTGATTCACAAAAATTGTATTTTCTTTTAATTGAGAGCAGAGGTTGTGAAATCACTTTTTACTCCAGGACCTGGGGCTCTAAACATTGACTTATAGTAGAACAACTTAATTTGGCCATGAGCCAAAGCAGAAACAATGACAGAATCTGAAGATGGATGGGAGAAGCAGTCATAAATCTAGCACTTAAGTAAGGATTGATCCAGCATAGTGATGAAAGGTGTTTATCTCATCCATTAGCCAACCTGACCTGCAATGCATTCAATCCTGTACAAGAGCTCTTGTCCATGCCTTTTCAATATCTGATAAGAGTTTTAGGCTTATATTTAGGATGCAATATTCAAAGTAAGCCTTGCTGGGATATTCTGAAAGAACTGCTTATTGTGTAGGCAATTCTGTGTTCCTATCTCCTCCTACCTTCATGGAAATTTGTAGCAGATTCCTGCCATCAGTAGCTGCTGGAAGAGGGTTAAAATTTTTAACATCAGAAAGTCAGCCTTAGTTTTCCATAAGTCAATGCAATGCTGTCAAATCTGATGACCTTTTTTGTTGGAATGCCATTTACAAGTATGACTAAATTATTCTCCAAAGCTGAATTGATACCTAAAGCAGCTATATATTCCTCTGAAAGAAATAGAAGATATATTACCTTACCCTTCAATGCTCTAACCAATACTCAGGCTTCAGAGGGAATGGAGGGTGCCCACTTTCACTGCTCTTTAGAACAACCCTCTGAAAAAACATTACAGCCTGAGTAATTTTTTTTTTTTTTTGGGGGGGGGGTTACAAGTATCCTGTTTCTTTTGTTATAGGTGCATTTTCACAGAATCACAATATCATCAAGGCTCCAGCACATTTCTAGCCTACTTGACTCATGCTGCACAGCTCCAGAAGAAATGTCATTGAACTTAACAAAAAAAAAAAAAAAATCTGATGCTTATTTGTGGCTCAACTATAATATTTAGAGCTTATTCCCAAGACACTTGCAGAGTTACACAGCCACAGACACTGAGATAAGCTTGCTTTACTGTGACTGGTCCCCATTCAGTCTCACCTCCTCCATACATGTGGCCTGTTGCTAAAGACAGTGTACATTTCACAGTTAAACAGGGAAGTATGAAAAAAAAATTTTCAATCTCCAGCCCAACAAAGGCCATGCTTAGTTTCAAGTACATCAATATTGCTTAAAGGCAACTGGACTGTTTGGATGGATGAACTGAAATATGTGCTTAGAAGCAAAAACCTCCACAAAACCAGTAAACAACTTTATGACATGCAAGACCAGTCCTCTTTTACAAACAACAGAAAAAATCTCTAAACAAAACAAGACCAAAAAAACCCCCACAAAACAAAAAACAATCCCCCTACCAGAACAGCCTCAGACCAAGACTTTTTTTTCCAGCCAGCTCAACACTCAGCATGGAGGTGAGATTTTTTCCAAACCTCCAATTTTAAGAGCATAAATAATTTCCAGATTATTTATGCTCTTAAATACAGGCCAGATTTTTATAAATGCTTACAATCTAGTGTTTAGAGCTCTTTGGACATCTGGCCACTTATTTCTATGCCAGAGCTAAAACCTTCTAGAAATCTGGTCCCAATTGTGTACGCTTGGCACTTTTGAAAATCTCACCCCATGGAAACTACTTTTATAATGGCATTTCTTTTCCCCAAAAGGAAAAGCCATGAGATGTAATTATTTTATGTACAATGTCCACACTTCAAATACAATTGCTGTCACTTTTTCTTGTGCCTGTTAAAAGTCCCAGACAAAATAATATTTTCTGCTGTTCCTCCAAGCATTTGGGACCTATATGCACACAGAAAGATTAAATAAAGTTTTATTCTATTATTACATGATATTCCTTCAAGATTTAAACTAAAGGAGGAGTCAGAAGCAGAAAAAGGCAAGGAAAAGCTACACAAAATGAATGGATATCATAGGAAGACCTGAGTTTGTTATGCTGTGTGTATTGAAGAGTCAAGTGTCCTAGAAGTGATCATAGAAAAAAAAAATTATCTGAGATGGCCCTTAGACTAATCAAACTACAGAATCTTCTTCTCCCTTGCAAATGTAACTGGCCCTTTAATATTCATATTTACCATCCAGAGTCTATGTTTATAATTGCTATCCTGCTCTGAACAAAGACTAGCCAAGATGCCCTGACAGAAGCATCTTTACTGCTCTCTGCAGTACTGCCTATCCCATTGGGGCTGCTGCTGTCTCTGCACAAGCAGAATCCAAGTGCCTAACTATTAGATATAACAGCACCATTTAACAGCCACTCGCACAAAGGGTGAATAAGCAGTGTCTAAACAGCCTCATTTTTACAGAATCCACAGTGCAGATTCTAGCAGGGAGCTTGCTAGAAGGGTTATAAGGTCTCATTTTCCATCTGAAGAGACACATAATGAAAATTAAGTAGCATCCTCATCCATCAACTGCTGTGTCTTTCTCTACCTCATTCCTTACCAATAATCATGGAAATATAAATACTGGAGGTGGAGAATGCCTATTAGATCATGCAAGTCATCTCCTTGCCAAGGCACAGCCATTCTGTCCAGTGACCCTTGGGACAACTCCCAAAGCTTTTTTAGCCATCACAGATGGTAGTGATTTCATTGCACCTTGTCAGAGACCATGTCCACAACAGAAATATTTCCTTTTCCTCTGGAGTCAGACAGATGATGCTCTGACAACATTCTTCATACAGGATTGCCATCTCCCCATCCAGTGGTGCAGCACTAGAGCACACAGCTGTGATGTCAGCTTCTACCAGTCCCAAATCCCAGAGGAGCAGTGCTGGCAGCCAACAGCTGGTTCCTGGAAATTCCTGCCTGCAAGCTTTTATCTCTCCAGCAGCTGTTGTAGAAATGCAGGTGGGACACAGTGCACCATGATTGCTCCTGGAATTGAGCTGGAACATGGCCACCACACCCCTCTGTGCATGTTAATGGGTAAGGAAAAAATAGGTAGATGTCCCCCTCTTAACTTCCTTTCCATCAACCCTCTCCACTTATGCCATGAATGAGAGAATTTCACCTGTACCTTGTAAATCCCAGATTTTAAACTGTGGGCCACTGTCCAGCATGAGGAACTCACCTTTTCCTGAATTTCAAGACTCACTTCTATGAGGAAGTACTTAGCCAGGATCCAAAGTAATAGTTTGGTAATTAAAATGCACCCTAGGGTGCATATATGTAACTAAATCAAAGGGAACAATTAAAAAACAAATAACAATTACATTACCTAACTATTAAGGGTAGGACAGCCTATCCAGGAACCTCTGTTTACACCACAAAGCTTATTTATAGCTTTGAAGTGATGTTACCACATGCATGCAGGGTTGCCCTTATTGTAGTTGGAAAGAGCACCGTGGAGCCAAAGCCCTGTAGAGCTTTGCAGCCTTACCATTCCTACACCTGAACCTCAGATGTGTTGGGCCTGGGGAGGTAGGAGTGCACCCAGCAGCACTGTCATTACCCCAGTGCACAGTCACTGTCAGTCAGAGACATGGTGTGAAGCCTGAGGGGGAAGAGGTGTGGTGCAGTCAAAAAGGAAAGTCTGCCTTTTAGAAAACGGGAGATGATTAGTAGGTTGGAGTTTTTGCACAGGACTGGGAAACCTGAGCCATGCACCCAGTATGAAAGTGTTTGAACTTACTTCCCAGGAGGAATGATATTTCTGCCAGCTCATCTTCCCATCATGAGGAATGAGACAGTCATCTACATTCAAGAGACTGTTTCATACTTTAAAGTACCAGATACCATACCTTGGCTTAAAGTAAGAGTTTTCAAAAACCTGCTTGACTCAATGCTGTGGGTTGTCAGTTTTGTATGGCAGTGGAGAGGGTGTTCTTGTGTTCCACTCAACAGCATTTGGTAGGAGCTCATTTTGATAACCCCTCTGCTACTCCTCTCAGTGTTGGGACTGTTGAGACATACTTACTCTTTTTTTGTATGTAGACCTTGGCTTTGGGAATTCTGCTCACTGAAATGAATACTTTCCAAGTCCCTTTTAAGCTCCAGTTCTTAGGTTTGCTCTCTGTTTCTCTCTCTGTGCTCTACCACCCAGCTCTTTTTCTGTTTTCTACCAAGATAACTTTGTATTAGCAAAAAAAAAAAAAAAAAATCCCAATAATGCCTTCCTCAAAAGCAAGCTTTTTGGCTTATTTTTCCTTTTGATGTGCTTGGTCCACCTTTCTCAAAGCCAGTAATTTCCAATGTAAAATAAAAACAAAGAAGTTCCAGTGATGGAACATACAATACTTGGGAGACTCTTAAATGGAGTAGGAGCGTAAATTGATTATTTAGCTGCATAAAAATTGATAGGCTTGGTTGAATTAGGGTTTATTTGCAAGTTTCTTTTTAAATAAGCTTTCGTATAATAGCAACATGGCTGATGTGTTGCTAAGAAATTGTTCCAGAAGATATATACCATCCTTCTTGCACATTTCCGTGGAGTCTGACACAAGATGTTTCGTCCATATCTATATGTAACCCAAAAGGTGCTGTCCCTGCAGCACTGCTGCATGCTATTTATTGGAGAACTCCATAATGAGAATTAATAAACAGGGGTATATTTCTACCGTAACCAGTATGTACAGAAACTGAGGTGGTTAGAGTAAAAAGCTAATCAGCAATTCCTCTGTGATCAAGGTGACCCATGTAAAGTGATTTTGAAAAATTTTTGTAAAATTAGCTTGATCTTAAAATGAAATAGCTGTTTAATGCCGGAGCGATTGTTTAAGATCACTATAGTGAAACTAGTGATAGTGCAGTGTTGGGATGGCCAACATTTCACTGAGTGGAGCACTTAGCCAAAATATATAAAAAATTCTTGCTAGAACTCTTACCTGGAACTGACTTGAGAAAGAGATAATTTACTCTCATTGTCCATCCAGTTTCACTAGGAGCTGTATTACTGGCAGATGACGAGGACAGGACTGACTTGCTTTCTTTTATGGGCTTCACCAGTTCCTGTGGCTGTCTCATGTGGAAGGACTGCTAATAAGAACAAGGTACAGAGATCTGAGGGTCGTCACTGCCAAAAGAGTAGAGAAAGCTATATCCTTAAAAGTCAAAATCTCTGCTAAGTGTGATGTTTTAATGAGTGATTACTGGGTTTATTTCCTTGGAAGTTTTCTGAAAACATTTTTAAGATCTGAGTAAACTTTATGGGGCTTTTTCAGAGACTGGTTTGCATTCTGAGAGGAAATGCCACTAGGACAAGCTGCCTCAAGATGTTTTGTTGCTGAGGATGAGTGGCATAGGGTAGGATTGGTGTGAAAAGCTGCTAGCAAAAGCAGTGGCTGTTGGCTCTGAACATGGAGGGACTGCAGGAGGAGACCTTCAAATTTGCATTGCGGCACTCATCAGGGAGTAGTGGATGGGTCTTTCCGAAACAGCATTTGTCCCAAGCAGAGCAGCACCCCAAGAGGGGGCACTCCAGTCCTGTCCTCAGATAGACCCTAGTCAGAGCTTTACAGAAGGACAGAAAACTTAGGCAAAATTCATGACTGGATATCATTTGTTTGCCATTGCAATCAAATAGAAAAACAAAACATACCAAATATGGTACTTGTGCCTGCCTATGCAGCAAACACCTTACTGCGTCTTCATTTACAAAATCATTTGGCTTCGTCAGCTGTGGGAAGCCTGGCTTCCTTCACTGCATTTCTTCTCAGAGAAACCAGCCCCTGAATACTGCAGTGACACAGTATGCATTCAGCAGGGCATTGGTCCCATCACATTAGGCTCCGTCACATCACATCAGTTGATGTGACTGACAGAACCTGACGTCTCGTGTCACAGCAGGGCACTTCACCCAGCACCGGGAGTTACAAAGACGCACTTTCTAGTAAAGTAAAATAAAGATGAATTGAAATGATGTTGAGTGGGGGAACGTTCTCCAGGTCTTCCTGGTCAGAGCAATCTAAAAGCAAGTTGTATTGCAGTTTTTTATTGGCGCCAAGATGGGTGAGATTTATGAGATACAGAGAGGCTCTAATTAGCTTCTTCAGAAAGGCTGATTTTATTGAAATGCAAAAGGAGATTAAGAGGCAGTAGCTCCCTCAATAAATACCTTGTAAACATGTGTGTATTTAAGTTCAGCAGGCATTAAGCTAGCTATTATATGTGTTTGTATGTTATATGTGGTTATATCCCTGTACACAGGTAGACAACTGGATGAAATGCTTATGGGCACAAGGAAAATGGCTAACAACACTGCATTGCATTTTACATTTTGAGGTGTCTCAACAGCTCACACTCCTGCATGTGAAAAAGCTGCTAATACCATATCCAGTTGTACTGACAGGTGAAATGACTGCCTGGTCCCCAGACTGGGTAACTTTTTTAAGCTAGTGGTGTCTTCTTTTCTTGTTAATCTGCAAGGTCCTCAGAACTGCCTTCAATTTCCATTTGTGTTAGAGACAGACATACTTTCTTAATCTCACTGTTGGTCCATTCTTTTAAAAGTTGTTTTTGTCTTCTGACTCTTTAAAGAGTGAAGTTTATTTTCTTCTTGTTCAGTGTGCATTGGAGGAAACATGTACCAGCTCTACTGCACTGAAACACCCCGTACTGCTGAAACCCTGAAAATCATAATACATTTATATACAAAAATAGATATATAGTGCATATGTATTACCTACTAATATTGCAATGATAAATTTATTTTTCAAGAATGCATACATACGTACATATCAGCAATTCATTTACATTAGCACTTCATGTTCATCAGAGGTTTTGAAGTGCGATTATTTTTAGAGGCTTAGCACTGCAAAAATTTTCTATGTACAGATTGCATCCTGTATTCTACCTAAAGACCCCACACTCTCTTTTAGCCTACATTTACCTGGTGCTGTCTGTTTTCTGACATCCTTTCTCCGTGTTTCATGTTCATGCACCCTTCTCTCACAGTCCCTTCAGACCCATCCCTTCAGTCCTCTTCAACCACTCTCAAAGTACTTTCCCCTTGGCACTCCAGAATGTCTTCTGCTTCCCCCATTCATTTATTGCTTACTACTGCAATCCCTGTCTGTGGGAATCAGGAGGGGGCCTCCTTCCCTGAGTCAAGCTGAATTTCCTCACTGCAAGCAATTGAATTGGCAGCTATCATCACAAGGGTGGTCAGCCTACCTTTCCCTGGGAAAGCCTTCTAGAGAGGAGAGCCAGCCCCACTGAGATGGGCTTGACACGTGCCCTGCAGGAAATAACAGACAGTGGCTGCTCTTCAGAAAAGGGGGAAAACAACCTGAACTCTGAAACAGCATATTTGACCTCAGCCTTTCAAAACAACAGTCACACCAAGCCTGTGTGAGAAAACTGGTAAAAGAAAGCATCAGGAGTGTGAAAAGGCTCTTTCCCCACACCTGTTTATGTGTATTTAGAGCAACTCAGCCTGTTCGCCTTGATACCTGGTGGATAGTTGAAATCACTACACATCATTTTTTTAATTTAATCAGAAACACTGCTGTGTGAGTTTCCCTCCTTTACTTTCTATTTTGATGGTATTTAGAGCTATGTGTTACCCTTCCATCAGTAAATGCTAATTTCCACCACATTAACTGACTAAATATTCATATAGAAATAAACCCAAACTTGCCTAGAAGTGGCAGCTTTTAATTAAACACTCATTTATTCTGAGACTAAACTGTGAAGTTTGGTTTGAGATTTGCCACAGAAACACTGGGCTGTCTAAAATGTGAGTGAAATATACTGTGTCTGGAAAAAATATTCAAGATAGTCCGTCTATTACCATTAAACACTGAAACAGTTTTTCATCTTATCTGAATGCTTTCCTCTGGTTTTACTCTCCTGTGGCTGCTGAAAAAAAGATTTGTCTCTAATACTTTATTGATAGGAAAGTAAATGTGGTTTCTGCAGCCAGACTCATGCTGCTCTACTGAAACCTGCCAGGGAATATTCCTTAGATTGGACACTTACACTCTGTGCTACTGAATTGTTAGTCTGGGCTCTTCCATTGCTTTGGACTTGCTAGCACCACCAGCCAATATCACCCTGAGCAATTCCTAGGCATGTTTCAGGAGATTTGAAGGGGCACAGATAATTTCCAGTGCCCTGTCGGTGTGCAACTGTCCTGTTTTAGCAAGTAAGAGCACTTCATTCTTATTTCAGGTAATCCAGGACATTTTGTGCTAGTGGTATCATCACCAGAGCATGGTCCCCTCTCTGCCCAAATTGCTGGTGTTGTGCCCATGTTGTACCTGAGCTGACTCCAAAGCTGTGTCGATAATTCAGCTGCCGCTGCTGCTGCCAGCAGTGGGAGCTGCCAGGTGCTCAGGACTGCTGTCGTCAGGCCAGGTATGCACGGCTGTATTTAAGAAGCTGAGATTTGTAAAGTCATGATTTATGTGCATCTGGTTCCATGAAGATATATACAGAGGAATACAGAAGGCAGGTTTTAGATTCAACAGCAGAAAACAGATACGGAGCAGTGATTTGTGAAACACTATCAAGTTGCACACTGAGAAGAGAAAATCACCTCCCTTGCTCAGTTGCCCCAGTGTGTTAATCTGACAACTCTGGTAGTCAGCACTGACTGCAGTAGGTCTCTGTTTGTAGTGAGATGGATAAAACAGCAGCTGTTTTGATTTGTATTATCATGTACACTGGGATTTTCCAAGATAATCTATAGGGAATGCATAACCAAATTCAGTAAAATATAGTGATTGTATCTTCCTAATGATCCTTTGAAAAGCCTTTTAGAATATTATTTGCTGCAGTATATACATGTTCCAGAAAAATATTTATCGTCAAATGTTGCCTGATTTCTTTTTAAAGCTACCCTATTAGCATCGCAGGACAAAACATTGTGAAGTTGAAATTGCACTCCACCTTCATGCATATGCATTTTTATTCAGTAATCCATGATGTACACCTACAATATTTCAAAAGATGGGGTGTTTTTTTCCTAAATAAGCATGAGTATGGAAAATTGTATAATGGTTAATTTTTTTCCTGATATCTTCCCCCCAGTTTCATCATGATGATATCATAATTATAAGCTCGGTCCTGGTTTTGGGTTTGTCTTTTTTTTTTTAAATTCAGCATTTTAATGAAGGTTTTTTATTTCCAAAACACGTATTACTTAGATGGCAGTTATAGTCAAATTTTCTGCATTTATTTTTATAAGAATGCTATTAGGTCTGCTATAACTTCTCAGGCATTATTTTCCCCTTTTTTGACATTTACATTATATTTCAGATGAGCCTTTTTAGACATATTAGAAGGTAAAAGATAATTTCAATTTAACTTAATTTCAGAGAATTTGTTATAGTTGTAATCCTTGTATTTCAAAGACTAAGGATATATTTTCTGAAAATTTTCTTTTTTACGACTAGTGATTTATGCCTAACTGATTAAAAAGGGATAATTAAAGATGTAGAAGTTTTTTTATAGAAAGTAGCCCTTTTTTATTTTCCTTTAATGATTTCAGTGTCAGAAAATGACATGTTTAACAGTTAATCAGGTTACGAGTCTCATAAATCTTATTCTATGTATTTATCAGATTCACCTGAATCTGTGTTCTGCTACATGTCAGGGTGTTTTAAAAATTTCCGGGCATTTTTTATCATTAGTTATTAGAACTAAATATTCCTCTTTTCTTGCCTGTTTGTGGATCTTTTCTATGTAATGAAATTATTTCAGAAACAATCTTCCTTCAAAACTTCTTTCAATCTCTGATCATTTGAAAAATACTTTTTTAATTTTTTTAAAATTTAGATAGACTAACATTAAGTCAACTGATCCTAGAAAATATGAGGAAAACCCCACAAATCATTCATGATTAGTTGTCCCCGTAGATTTTTTTAAAGTATCATTAATATCAGCATCAGATTAGGTGACTTAAAAAACCTATTTTTAAGCCAAACTAAAAAAGACAAATTTAATATTTCTGATGCTCCTAAAACCTAAAACAAAACAAAACAAAGGCTTAAGTTTTCTAAGAAAGATCCAACTGAAAAAGGTCTTTAAGAGAGAGAGGAAAGATTAAAATATATTTAGAGATACATTTTTAAAAGTGAGAGTTATGCACAGGAATTTTTAAAGCTCTACAAAGCCCTCTTGCTCTTTCTCTCTGAAAATAAATGTGATTAATCTGTCTATCTGAAAAAAAATCATTAAAAATATTCCTAAATAATTTTGTGCTAGTAGAAGACAGAGAAATACTAGATAGAAAGAAAATATCTAAACTCATTTACTGATTTGCATCACAAAAAAAGAGAGGGAAATTAAGTTTATTCTTGGTATTCTTGTGGGACACTCTCTTCCCCACTACAATTAATTTGGCTAATAATCAGGCTAAACTAATTTTGTCACCGACAATAACAGGTGAAAATCAAAAGCATACTACAGTATGAGAGAGGTTTATGTTACTTCATTACACATTATAAATACACATCACCCAAATAAAAATGAATGAGATGGTAAAGGATTTTTTCAGTATATATTTGGGTTGAATGTGTAACTCATGAATGAATTATGGGGGTCACTCCAAATATGTGCTGACAATATGTGTTGCAGAATAAGAGCATTGATGCTGCCAATATCCAGCTTTCAGAAATCTTGAGTTGGGTGACATTACAACCCCAGAAGTTTACTGAAGAAAAAAAAACACCAAAGTTTTATTTTCTTGTCTTTTCAATTGTGGACCTTGAAGAGTCAAATCCTTAAATTTTTCTCTACAGCTGTATGATCAATAAGTGCACAATATTTAAATGAAAGATGTGACAATCTTTTAACCACTTAATTGTAAGAATGTGTTTTTAGGAAAAAAAGTACCCAAGCACCTGATCTTTATAAAAATGGTAATAAAACTGTAACAGCTAGAAATGATCTGATGTAAATGTTAGAGATTTCCACTTTAGTGTGTTGCATCTTGTAGTTTTTAGCAATTTTATTAAGATAATTGATTTCCTTTCTCCACTTGTAAAGTGTGAACCTTAATTAGTGAATGCCTTGTTTCATTAATTCAGGCGAATTCAGTGAAGTCCAAGGGTATGTCTAGATTTGGTACAGACAAACGGAACCGTGTCTCTATATAAAATATCTAGCCCAGATTTATCACCCTACTGGTCAAAGAGGTTTTGTCTCAGCAGCACCCGTGCATGTACTCGCTCTGTGTGGGTCTATGTGAGAAGTGTTGATGGATTGCCAGCACCAACACCTCCTGCATGTCAGGGAAGAAAATCATTGCTGATGGAAAAAATTTCTCTGGAAGGTTCCATTTAAACACATCCAGTGACCATAAAGCTGGGACCATGCTGGTGGCACCTTGCTGGCTGGAGTAGCCTCACCTACACTATGGCATCCCCACAAAGGGCAGCCTGAGCACGCTTCCCCTGATCCCATCTCCCTGCCAACGCTCTCCTGTTCTCCTGCATGTTGTTCTGCACACCTCATTCCCTGTACTGAGGGCATTCCTCCTTGGCTACCTGACCACAAAGGAGAGAATGTCCCCCAGTAGGGGAAGGTATGTCTTTTACAGGAAGCAGCTTGACTTTAAAAAGAGTAAATCTCTTCTCCTGGATGTTGTGAACCAGGATGGAGAACTGATGTCTGCAGAGGTGACACGGCAGGGTAAGACACTCACAAATTATGAGGGCAGATGTCAGTTCCAAGTGACATGTTTTCCATAACCTACTGCCTCTCTTTGTTTATCCATCAAATACAATCTATGTAGCAACTGCTCATCTATTTAGTTCTGGGTAGAGCATAGAAATGCAAGTCAGATCTTAAATTTAGTTTGTCATTTGCCTTCTCAAAAGGAGATGTGATTTATGTTTATAATAAAGTATTTGAAATGTCATTTAATAGGAAAACAAATGGCAGCTGGATTCCCATGAGCAAGGAGAGGGGATTGTGAAACTTTGAATTAAGTGGTTCTATCTTATCACACTTTAAGTTACATATTTTTATTCTAATTGTAAAAATTATCTGCCTTGACATATCTTTTCCATTATTTTTGTTAAAGGGTATTCATCAGCGGTGTTAATGATGACACAAAATTTTAATATATGCATTAAACATTTAAGTTTTAATATGTTAACATGACACAGGATGTGAATAATAACAATGTTTTATATATGAAGTGAAAACATATTTTATGTTGGAAATAGTTAGAATGCCTGGCAAGTGACTTATATCCATAACAATTTCATTTAAATATTGCTTTTGCACCCCATCTATCTTTGATGCAATTTTATAGTCCTTTTTAAAAATTCATTTCTGCATGACCTCTTTGAGGCTGCAACTTAGTGCCTCTAGCCTACATATTCAATTGCACTTGTACTTGTTCCCATTCAATTACCTTTCAAAGCGGAGAAACCAGCAAGTGCCCAGATCTGAACAGCATTTACCATTCTGGGACTTTTCAGGAATTACAACTTCTGTGCCGTTACACAGTAATAAGGGTAAAAGGCAAGAGAAAATCCATCAAATTGCTAAAATATGATGGTCTACCAGGTTTGATTTAGATCTTCATAATTTGAGACCTCTTGGAACAGCCAGGTAGTTCCTAATATAAGATTATATTCCCTTGAAAATCAGAAGATTATGATGCATATATACAACAGCTTTCCTTTTATTTCCTCCTATCCTACCTTCTGACTTGTGGCTTAAAAATTACTCTCCCAATAGCATCAGGGAAAGGGATATCTTTGAAAGGATATATTGTAAAAGGAAAGGAAATGTTTTGGTGTTTTAATGTGCCTAAGTGGGAAAGTAATTTGCAAAAATCTCTGCAGAATTTCCATCCTCTACAGGCCTGTTATCATATGACCAAATTGTGCTGATGGAATGAAATCTCTGCTCTCTGACTTTATGCACAGCATAAATTCAGGAGTAGTTTCCATTCATGACAGTGTATAAGCTTAAACAGACCTTGTACCCCAAAAGTTCACACTTTCAGTCTGTTATGGCTGTGATGTGTGTTAAAAAATATGTATAAATCACAAAGCAGGCATTCTGGAGCTCCAAACAGGCTTCCCTGTACGGTGCCCATTCTTTCAATCTGGCTGAGAATTTACAACTCATTTCTAAGCACGTTTCTCTCAGACAGCAGCAGACACTGCGGTCCAGCAGCAGGCTGCCTCTACCCCACCACCTCCAGCAGATGCAGGATGTCAAGGAAACAGATCAGGAAAAACACCAGGGAAGGACAGCAGATACTGTAAATCCCGCCTGGAAAAACTCGCTGCAAAAAGGCAGAGATTTTTTCTCTGCATCGAATTCCAGGTGAATGTGGTAGTGTGATATAATAAGCAACAGAGAGATAATAGGAAAATCGTCATTTCAGAAATATAGCTACAAAGCTCATACTGAATATGCAAATATTAACATGCAGATGGTAAATATTTTTATCTTTAGAAATACTAGCTATAATTTGCTTCTCTGTTTATTTGTGTCTGGTATGTAATGTCAAGCATTTAAAATATTTATGGTCATGTTGGTTCTAGTCCAGAGCTTTGATTTGTATCTTTTAAATTAAGTTCCTTGTTAATAACCTAGAGTTAATGTATTTTAAAAGGTGTTTTTCTTTTCTCCATGCTATATGTATATATGCACACACATTTTTAAGAGCACAAATGGATGGATCAATATTTATTTTGAAGAAAATGTTTTTTCTCCTTATTTAATTTTTTTATTGCTGTCTTGTTTTAAAAAAGGGTCTGAATAAGTTTATGAGGGTCAGAAGAATTGTTCTGCCTCTGCAGGCAATTCACCTGCAGAGGTTCAGCCACAGATGGAAATTGCAAAATGGAACTACTACTTTTTTCCTGTAGTGAATAATTTATGCTTGGGAATGGTTTCATCACCGAACACTCTTCAAGTCATTAAACCGAACTGAAGAAAATGGGGTGAAGTCATCATCAAGAAGGTCAATTTATGGAAATACTGTTATCTCTTTCACAGTATTATTAATACCTACTGACACCTTCATGTTCGGCAGGGTAAAGCCAATCATTAGCCTATAAGGTATAAGTAAGGTCTCAAGCACATGCTCACAAGGAGAACATCATTATTGTAAAAGTGATCTGAATGCAGCAGATATGAGAAGGGAAAGACAGTGAGACAGGAGGAAGAGGCAGCTGTTGATCTTAGAAGGCCATAAACATAAAACCTAATTTTGAGCAGGCTGCTGTATTTTTTGCTGTGAATCTGCATGGTGCTGCTGTTACTAACTGCATATTGGTTATCTATATGGCAGATCGCTTCAATGTCTGAAGCGATCTGCCATATAGATAATCTGTAATTTTAGGAAGAATTAAACTTGGCAGAGGGTTAAAGGGAAAGGCTATTTGACTCCATTTGAAATGTGTGTAATTGTAATATTAACAACATTACCTACTAACATCTAGTTAAAGTACATTGGCACCTGGGAAAAGTTTCCTTCTGCAAGTCCTACTGTTTTCAAATCAAATGACTTGCATGTAGTTTACAGACATGTTAATCTTTGCAATCTGACTGTCATGACTTTAGGTTCAGATAAGGCTACTTTCTTAGCAGGATTTTTGGCACTGGCAATCACAAAGAGCACAGGTTTAAGAGTCTTATTGGCTAAAAATGCTATTCCACTGCTTGAGTTTAAGAGGATATAACACTTTAGTGACAAGGTTATACACAGTACCTTTAGAAAAACCTCTGAAAATTCTACATTCCCAAAACCCAAAAAAATTATAGCATTACACCTGTGTATCATAATATTTTAAATAAACATGCAATTGATGTAGACACCCCATGTTTATGAACTTAATAAGAAGCCTATTAAATTTGACTTGCAATTTTTGCAAATCTGCTGATCCAAGTGCACTTCTCCAGGAAGAAGCATAACAAATCCCAATCCTGAACACAGTATTCTCTCTTGTAACCAATACAAAGCATGCCTTTTATTTCAAAGAGATATAAACTCTCCCTGCATTTTCTGAGACAAGTAAAAAGAGTTTATCCAGATTTTGTTTGCTTGTTTCAATGAAGCCTTCCACACTGGAATGTAAATCCCAAAGGGACTATCTGCAATTGACATGATCAATATGAACTTCTGAATGCATTGAATAGTTTCTATAAATGTTACTTTAAAAGTTACTTAAAAAAGTAAATCTGGATTTTGGGTAATTTAAGATTATTTTCTAGGGGCTTTAGCAGTAGCATCATAGAAATGCAAGAATGAAAATCATCTTTAAAACTAAGCTCTCCCTGCTTTAAGAGATTGTCAAATATTCTCAGACCATCTGATTTTTCTCTAATCTGTTTACAGAGGTCTTCAATTATGAAGTAAAGAAGCTCCATAGGCAGCCTCTTTCAGTCCTTAAAAGCCTTTGCAGATGGAAAGGGTTTTTTTGATGACAAATTTAATCTAATCTTTAATCTAACCTTTTTCTCCCTTTAGAAAAATTAAGGCTATGATTTCTTTTCTACATTGGGTGAACATGGAGGGTAACTGATGACCATGCTCATTATAAAACCTTTTTACACATTTGACGATTACTGAATTGCTCCTCACTCTTTTCAAAACTAAACAAACCCATTTCTTTCAACTTTCTGTCACATTTTAAAAAGTCTTAGCAGTATTTATGCTCTTGGCCCACACTCTACTTAGACTGCATCATTTCTTAAAATGCCATGCTCAAAACCTGACCACATATTTTAGCTGAAGTCCTGTTACTGCTGCATAGGTCAGAATAAAGACCTCTGTCTCTAACTTATGGCATGCCACCTAGCACACTCCAGAATGACACTGGTCTTTTTACTTGATATAATGTTCAAACATATTAAGATATTTAACTCATCATTGCTGCTAGGTATTTCTCTGTTCAGCCTTTTCACATTTTCTGTTGGTTTTCTTCCTTCCCAAACATAGTATTCCTTAGAATCTCATATTGTTGGTTTTGGAGTATTTCAGCAACATTTTTAGGATTGCTGTGAGTACTGATCTTGTCCTCCCAAGTGCTTGGAATCCCTCCTAGAAAGATGCCATCTGCCAGTTTTATGCATACTCCATAATTCATTGTCCAACTCAGTAATGTGACTGTTGAATAGATTAGACCCAAAACAAATTTGTTATGTGAGTTTTATAGCAAACTGCTAAAACTGACAAATTTAAGGTTTATTTTGTTTGGAATCCTCCACTCCATTTATTCAAAACAACCAATACACCTCAACATATGAAAGTTTACATCCTTATCCTTTACAAAGATCAGTTTCTGTAAGTAGGTGCATCAGAAGCAATGTCTTTCATAAATTGCACATAGAAACAATAGTGCCATTGCTTTTTTTTTTTGTTGTTTTTGTTTTGTTTTGTTTTTCTTCATTTCCTTACAGGAGAAAAATGCTAACTATGTAAGTTGTTTTTCATTTTCTCTTTGACCAGATTTATGACACACCTTTGCAGTGACTTGGAAATAACTTTTGGGTTTACCACTGAAATTATAGCTCATGATCTATAATTTCCTACAGCATTTCAATATGAACAGGTAAAACTGTCACTAGCAGAGTTTCTATATACTGGGCAAAATGTTCTTTTCTTACATACAGCATACAGTAATTTAAAAAAAAAATGAGTGTCGATGTATGCATGACACTTGTTTTGCACTTGGGATTTGTATTCAGAGAAACACATAAGATTGCTGACTCCTAAAGTAGATTAATTTGGAGGACCACTAGTCACTAATTTCCCCCACTAATTTTCCCACATTGCCACTAGTAAAACTGTACAGAAATAATGCACCTCATTCACTGAGGTATTTTTTGTAAAGCTGACTGGCTGTCTCTCTGGGTGCTCAAATGCCTTTTCATATCTGGCCCCTAATAAATAATGAAATGTAGATGTTGCCCTCAGCTTACCAGTTTTGCTTTAGCATTGCCTGCATCCTGCCTGTCAACTGGATTTAGCATATTTGCATAATTATGTTTCATTCATTCACTACTGGATTTTTTTAAACAAGAAAGGGAAAACCAAACCAAACAAGGAAGCAGGGAACAGCCTATCTGCATGAGGCATTTAAATGCCTCCTGCTAGGCATGTTTGAGCAGTTCCTATTTATGCATTTAGTTTGAAATAAAGTAAAACATTTAAGGTAATTGAAATAATTCTGAATTCAATTTTAAATCCTGCTGGCATTATTGAGTATTCTATGAGAATTGTTGTAAAAAAAAAAAAAAAAAAAAAAAAAAAAAAAGGAGGGTAAATAATCTCTTCCCAGTACAATGAGGTAGTCCTACTGCTACTGAAATGTGTAACAAAACTTCTGGGCCCTTTTGCCCTTTTGGAAGAACAGCAAGTAACTTTTGTATAGGCCTGGTTCTTAAAAAAATCTCACAGCAGTTTAGTGACTAAGAATTCTTTTTCACTGTCAAGTTCATGGTGACCAAAGCTGTGTATAATAAAAGTTTTTCTTCTGCTTACTTGAGAATCAGAAGTTGGGAACAAATCACAAATCTTGATATTTTCTGCAGGAGTAGGATTATTTCTGTTATAGAAAACTGGGTGATTCCAATGTGCAATCAAGCAAGGATATAACTTTGCAGGGATGTACTCTGGAAACACACAAGAAAAAGAGAGTAGTTTTTGCACTGATGTGGAAGAAAGATTACAGAGGGTTAGTCTAGCAATGAGACAAAAACCATTCCCTTTTCAATGGATCTAGAAGGAACAAACAAAAAGGGGAAGAAGGAAAATGTGAGAAAAGTAAGATTTTTTTCTTTTGTTTCCAACATCTTCAGGTCTAAAGCTGTTTCGTTTACTCCCAGACCATAGAAAAAATAGCCATAACAGAAGCAAAGAAAATAGACTTCTTCATAGGATCCTGTGTTTCAGAACATCTGGTCTGTCCTTCCACCTTTCTGATGGGAATAACAATCCATACATGAAAGCAACCTCTCAATACATTTTTAAAAATCTTGACTGACACTTGAAATTCAACAGCTTCTCTTGGCAATGTATTCTGGTGTTTCATGACTTGTATCACTAGAAATTTTTTTACCTGAAATCTAAACCTACATCTTTCTTACTTGAAATAAAATTTTCCTTTATCTTCAGTGGATATGAAAAGATGTTTGTCACTTCTTTGTAAGTAGCCAGACTCTTACCATTTTTCTCCTGCTTAGTTTCCTTTAACAGTTGCTTTCGACCACCACTGGCTGACTACCAGTGTTTTCTGACATCCCATGGGCTCTGAGTTCCTTGCAATTCTCATTGCTTCTTCCTGGCCTCCCTCCATCTGATCAGAATCTTTCCCTACCTCTGAGGCTGGAGTATGTTACTATATCCTGTGGCCTCTAGATGGAAAAGGAAACATATGGCTTCTCACACATTGATTTAAACCTGAAAAATCAGAGTGATTTCTTTAAAAGTGATAATTTCTGTCCTCACAAGAAGATGATGTTATGCACTGTTTCATTGACATAAGGTATGCTTTTCTTTGACTGCTTGTTTGCTATATATATCTATCATTGATTAGCTAAAAATTTCAATTAATATTGAAGAAGTGGCCCTGACATTTTCAGCAATGACAAAATTCAAAATCCAGCTACTCACCACTCTCCATATTAAATGCAGCAATAAATTAATACTTTTATATGCTCCAAATAAACCAGTAAGAAAAAATGCTGAAACTGAGATCAAATCCCTTTGGAGAAATTCATATTTGGTGCTTTAGGATTTCTGGGACTGTCATGTCTCATTTTGAGCTATTTCTAAAACTAAGTATTAAAGCAAATTTATCTTCTGAAACATGATGGGCAAAAGAAATGGTTTTGTAGGATTTCATGGGCATTGTGTCTTTGTTAATCAACACAAAATACATTGCATTTACTAGTAAGAAGTAAGAAATTAATTTATGCATATTTCTTTTTTTAATTGCCACTCTTGGAAGCTCATTATATTTATGAAACTCGAGCAGTTCTTTCTAGCTCACAAACATCACTACTCATTACCCAGAGCAAGCAAGAATAGGTGCAAAATAGGTTCAAATGAGGTTCATCACATAATGGAGGTAAAGATTCTCCTGCCATAAATTAGCTAATAATGTATTTGACAATACAGAGAGCTAAATTAATGTCTCATGTCTAACAGCTGTATTTGCACTCCTACAGATAATCGGTGAGCACTCAACCACAACGAATTTATTGAAGGAGGCTGATAGTTCTTCACCGTAAGACTAAGTCAGAGCATATTAATGTAACACACAGTCATACATGTGCCCCCAAAAATGTGGGACACATGTGCCAACCATCCAGCCATGCTGATCTTTGGTACTCTGTCACCTTGCTTACAGTGGATTACTGCTGACAAGTTGTAAGTCCAGATTGGCTGGATTCTGCTCTGGGATCTGATCCTTTGTGATGCTGTATATTGCTCTAAGTGATACAGACTGCAGACTGCAAGTCAGCACTTCATGGAAAATGTTCAGGAAATTGCAGAAATAGTCCAGGAGCTGCCACCCCCTGAGACAAGGCAGGGAAAGCAAGAAGTTACTCAGAATGATCCCCAACTCTCTGTTCTGATTTTCTCTAGTTGCTCTTGTCATCAAAAAATACAACCAAAGCGATGCAAAAATTGTAATTAATGGCCAAGCTATGTCTGGACCTCCTTCTGTGGTTCTAGGCATGAGGTTATTGTGGCAAAATTTAAGAAGACGGCCTTTTTTGGGGTTGTTTTTTTGTTTTCTCTTTGTACGAACTGGACCCAAGCTCTGCAGGCTCCAGGGTTCTATTGTTCACTTTATTAGTCTTTCCCAAGAAATGTCGTTTTAACCATTGAGGAGAAAGAAGCAAATAGTTCTGTTTCTCCAGAGAAACCAACAACATTATGATTATGAAAAAAACTATGAGGTCTGGAAAGCTTTTCTTGTTTAACTCTTCCTTTTTACCAGCTAGGTCTACAACTCTCAAGCTCACATTTCTGTAGGCAGGCATGCACCGACATCACACAGCTGACTGTGCACAAAACTCTTGTGCATGGTTGGCAAAATAGCTTATTTCTATCAGCTTGTTTTTTGGAAATCACTTTTTCATGTATGCAGAACAGTTAAGAGTCTCCAGGGCAAGACTGGAGTCCCAGTTACTTTTTATCTGGATGTGGGAAGAGGGATAAAATGCCAGGCTCTTGGGCTTGTGCCCACTTGTCCCAAAAGACCAAGGCTTAAGCTCAGGAATTCAAATATGAAGCAACCAGAATCCTTCACATATGGATGCTTGATGTGGGAACATTTTTGCCAAGTTCAAGAGCAGGTTAAATAGTCCATTTTATGGACTATAGGCATATGCATTTTTTCAATACAAAGGTAAGGTAGCTGTCTTTTCTCTTCCAGCCTAGTCGTAAACTAGTATTTCTGTTGGTCCTTCATGTTTTCACTACATTTCATCAACTGGAGGCAATTTACACAGCTTTCCTCATGTTCAGGTAAGGTAAGAAAATGGCCATTAAAGTCATAAAAATCTGGGAATGAATGAACAGACACCAGTAGCAATTGTAGCTGGGAATATTTTATTTACTTGTGAATCAGCAACATTGTAAGATGGGAGTGCAGGAAGAGAAGCAAAGAGAACTTATTTGCTATGATTAAGCAAGTTCACAAAAAAAAGATATATTTTCTAAGGGATACCAATGGGAAAGGCATAGCAAAAGTATTATGTGGTTTACATTCAGGGAATTTGGTCATGAAAAGTGTTTTCATAGGTCACTTGTCCAGCTTGTCTGAATAGAATTTTTTTGCAAATTATCTAGTGTTGTGCATCTAAATTGAGTCTGTGGACAAGCTGGCTCTTCATGTCTGCACAAAAAAAAGCACTTTGAGTTCCAAACTGGGCTTTCTGAAACTCTTTAGACTTTATTTGCTGCCTTTAATAATGACTATATGAGACACAAAACAGAGGCAGACAATTGCTAGGAAAGCAATGATCAATATTGCCATTTTGTTTGGCAAATCCAAGCAGGGTGAATTAGAGATGGACTGGACAGTAATATGGGAAGTAATAGAATGTTGTTAGATAAATCACCAGCAATGCCTGATATTACCTGTGGTGTAGGGTCCTATACTTCAAAAGGATTAAAGAATATTTAAGAAAGAGGATCAGGATAAACGGGCTTCAGGTAATTCAAACGTCTAATGAGGAAATAAATTTTCTGCTTTAAAATTAGACTGGGGAGCGTAGTGTATATTCATAAGAAAGGAGTTAACCTGTCTCACAGTGCAAGGAGAAGGAAGGCCCTTGTTGAACTGCAAGATAAAAAATGCACCTTGGATTGAAATGTGCCTAGGCAATGAGGCCCAGAAGACATGGAATGTGAAGAGGAAATTTCTCTGAACAGAAATAAAAATATGCAAAACTATTCCACTTTTCTTCTGAAAGGCAGATTAAACCACACAAAGCTGGGTGTGAACATTTAATTCTTCTAACTTAGAGATCAAGATGAGAGCTACTTCCATGCCAGAGAGCAGGTGTTACAGTAGTTGAGCCATAGGCCTAGTCTGATCTTGTCTGGCACTTCATCCTTTTCCAAAAAACACTCTCACCGAGGACAGAGATTTAGTCTTGCATCAGAACATTATTGCCAGCACCAAGGAATGAAAGGGACCTGGCTAGCATCAGTGTTGGAGAGTGATGAGGCCACTGAATATTCAGCAGTGGCAGTGATTCAGGATGTAGACTCACAACCATCAGAAATCTCCAAAAAAAATAGCCAGGTTTTGGTTTTATGCAATATCTGGAGAGTCTAATAGCCCTTCAAGCTGAGGCTCTGATTCTGGAAAGAACTGTGCAATGTGGTAGCCTGTGATGGCACAAACATAATGATTTCCAGAGTCCTGGATGCAGCCATTTCCATTTGTTCCTGCATTCATATGCCCACACATAATAGTTTGTTCCTGACTGCTACAGCTCCGAACAAAGCCCAAATTAATATTCAAGCATGATGTCAAAACTGCCCAACTCCTCTGAAGAGGCAACCATTGAAAGGCTGCTGTTATTTCAATGTTAATGGAGCATAAGAATTCTAGTACAAACCATTGTTTTCAGTATGGTTAGTTACAAATACATAGTGAGATGTCATGCCTTAAAACTCAAAGCTTTTGTTTAAGTAGAACAGAAAAACTAGGGTAGAAGGAAAAACTGATGCAGAGACCACAATTACATACTGGGGCACTGGCTCAGCCAAAAATACACCTGTCTCAACATTCAGTCCAATCTCCCTGCACTGGGCTGCCTACCAACTATTCATAGCAAGTCAAATTTTAGCCAGAAAAAGACTGTGAGAGGACTTGTGTGTATGTGTGTTAGTGGAATATTACTACAAACAGCATTTACACAAATAAACAATAAAAAAGTATTTTGAGCTACTGTAGTTGATTTTTTTCAGGGTCAGAAAAAAAGAAGTCCCTGTGCTGATTGCTAAAAAGGAGGGCATATGCCCCCTAATACCTTTAAATCTTATTTCTTGTGAAAAGGAGCTCTTACTATTTTTGTTTCTAATCTAGGGCAAGTTCTGAAATCCTTATAAAAACCAAGGGCTTAATAATGAAACAAAAAATAACTGGTAGCTTTATTTTTATATCAAAAGGAGATAAGGATTAAAAATACTAACGGTGTCTAACTGAGTATATTCCAGTGTGTTTCCCCACGGAAAAAAAAAAAAAAAAAAAAGGAGTTTGTAAAGATTAGGAACAAGATTCTATTGCCTGGCACATGAGGACCTATGACCTTGACCACGGTCATGACATCCTGGCTGAGCTCCAGCTGTCCTCAGAGGGTGCCTGGCTTCAGCAGAACATGCAGAATAGGATTGGTCATTGACACAATTTAACCAGTCACTTCTTATTAGCAATTGTCTTTCATTAGAACCATATTAAACACAAAGAGATGCTTTCATCACTATGTCCTGAATTTACATTCTATCTATATATCTATTTTTCTCCAGGTTATTTTTCCCATTGCTACTACTTCTACACTAAAGGAGAAACTCAAAGTTGCCCTAAATTTTGTAGACTCTATTTTTAATTTTTTTTCCAAAAATAGGCTTTCAGTTCTGTATAAAAATTTGCTAAGATACTGAATATTTGGCAGATAAGACTTTTTTGCATTTTGAAAATTATTGGTCATTCCCATGGAGATGTCACGTGGAGTGACATACGGGTGATGCTATTTGCCGGCATCATTTAAGAGGTACCTTTCATTTACTCTGAAAAACGGCATTGTACTCAAAATCCCTACAGATCCCTACAAATAAACTCTAGAAACTTAAAAAAAAATAACATTCAAAGCAGCTCTTTGCTATATACTGATTTTTCTGTAAAATATGCACATTACATAATTCCATTAAGAAATCATATGCACAAAATTGCTTCTAGTGCATTAAAAAAAAAAAAAGTTTAGAATCTCTATTTGTGATAACCACTTGAGATTTTTTGTCTCGATACCATATTGAATTATTTCATCATCTTGGAAAGCCCATTCAGCATATCCTTCTTGAAGAATACTTTACTTAAATACATGGACACAGAGACACATGCACACATATGTCTTGTTGTTAAATTTCATTCATATGAATGGAAGTGGCACTTTAAAAAAAAGCACCAAAAAATATGTTCACCTTCACTGCATCCCTTGTATATATTCCCCATCATTAAAAGGTGTGAGATGGATCATAAAATAGATTTTCAAATCTATTATTTCCCCTCAATATTGTAGCCTCAGAGCCCATTATCAGTTTCAGAAGATGAGCTAGGCTGAAGACAGATATTTTCTAATGGTCAAGAGTCAATGGCCCATTTGAGAGAAAACCATGAAGGCCACAGACATACTTTCCAGCACATAACACTCTCTAGTCTTTCTACCATCTCTGAACTTGAAGCAAGCTTAACCACCAATATTTGTATAGTTTGCTATAGTTTACCTTCTGTTACTTGCATCCATAATGCTGGGAACTATTTCTGAGTACCTTCTGCTCATCTGTCTTTCAAAAGATGATGTCACATATATCAGCTATTAATGAGATATTTGTTAGCCTCTTGCCTGTTTGTGTCGTTCATCTACTATGTTCGTGCATCAGTCCTACTGGGTGTCAGCAGATGAGGCCAGAGATGAATATTTTCATGAATGTCTCCTGCTTCTTACTGCTGACACTTCATTACCCTCCACAGAGCCATTGCAGAACTTCCATCAATGCTGCACTTGAGGTTGTGACATTATGGGACAGAGCACATACCAAGGAAAATGCAAACCAATTTGCTTCTAGTGGGGTCCAGAAAAGCCTCTCATGAGAGCTGGGCTGCCTGCAGTGAAGTGATGCCAAGCCCTCTGCCCGGCCAGCTTTATGTGTACCTGAATACTGTGAAAAACTATCCTCAGAGAAGAATAAAGCGAGTCTGACCCGCTCCAGAAGGAAGGCTTTGATACCACAGACTCTTCCAGAGGTGATTTGAATTACTGCTTACGTTCATGATCAGCTCCAGGAAGAAAGTTTGTTCCCTCTTTTGCAAGCACTTCTGTATTTACATGCCAGAGAACATTTAAGCCCAAAAGCTTTGACTTGGCACCATTGATGCAATGCACTATAAATTTCAGATATACTCCCATTTAGACTCCTCTGAAATGCCCAGGGATTTTTCTCCATTTGCCATCAAGATAACTGGCCTGGTCTCTGCAACTTTCTCAAGTACTCTTGGAAGAGAGGAATGGCCAAAACAATCTCCCACTGGGTGGTTTGGGGGAAAATTTGTGGATACTAGGATAGTAGAAGGTGAAGTGGGTAAACCTCTGTGGAACGGATTCCAAGCTCTGCTCATTTGACAGCTATTTTCACTGGCATATCCTCTAACACTGAGTCAGAAGAAATGTTCCTGAAAAGGCCATAATTCCAAATAGTTTTACACACCATCCCTCATTCATTCTGATGATGGAATGGAAAAGTCAGGGGCTGTGTTAATTAGTTTTTTTTCTGAAATGGACTATAAATATAGTTAGAAGATGTAGAGCAGAAGAGTAAACTGTGGCCTTCTGTGGTGGTACATTAATTTTGCTGGATTAAGATTTCCAGTAGAAACAGAAAAAAATCTGGTTATCCACATTCACTCTGTTTTCCAGGATCAATGGCTTATTTTACTGAAGTTTTACATGGAGTGTTACACAATGGAGGTATTTATGATGTAATAAACTACAAGATGGGAAACACAAAAAAGTTAACTAATGTGGTCTCCAATGCTTAAATATTCCTCCTGTATCCAGACACACTGCATTAGAGTGATAACGTTGAAAGAATCAGAACTGCATATGTTTCTGGATTTAAAATTTTAAGAAGTTTGGCAACAGTCAGCTTTTAAAATTGGAAGTTTTTTGGATTTGGGGGAAGGTTATTTTGATCCTGGCCTAGGTCTAGTATCAGACAAAATTCAAAACTTGAAGACTTGAGACTTTACACTTTGATCCATCCATTGCATAAACAGCCTAACACTTTTCCCTGAAGTGGCATTTGGAAAAGGTCCTACTATTCAGTGGAAAACATTCAGGTCCAAACATCCCAATGAAATTTGGAAAAGTATGATATAACTTTAGGCAAGTACACTTTTCTATTCTTTACCATCTCACTGTTCACTAGCAGCACTTTCTCAAATCTGTAGTGCATTTGCTAGGCACATGCATTACATAAAAGCATATTAAGATGATTAAAAAACAACTATGAAATAACATATGTCTGACTTTGTTGACTTAGTTGACCTACTTTGTGATACTAGCTAGTTAGCTGCTTTAAAAAACAACACACAAAAAAACCACTTGTTCAAGTAACTACAGAATATATTAGGATACTCTTTCATATTAAGGATGACTCTTCTTGCTTCCTGCTTCCCCACAGAAGGATGACTTTTCCTCCTAGTAAAGGCAGTTGCGAAACCCTCACTAGGATGACTATGATTTACAGTAAGTCCTAAATGTTGAGTAGAAGCTCTTTGATCCCTTTTTGCAACTTTTGGTCAAAGCTGCCAGGCAGTGACATACCTGTTTGTGGGATTCTGATGTTTTTGATGTTCATAGTCTGTGCATTGTACTTTGATTTATGGAAGCTTAACTAAACCAGTCACAGTCTGCCAGGAACTGCAAATTTCTGGTTAAAATATGTATCTCATGACATAAATGCTTTCTGCAAAAAACCCTTTGATTCCTTTGCATTTTCTGATGTGTCATCAACAGGTCTGAAAATGTGGCTGAAGTTCAGGGACTGTAATGAAAACTTCATCACAGCACCAACTGTCACACAAGCTGAGACAGCATTTTGGACAAATTAGCAAAGGATCCTTAACCTCCATCTCTTCTGCTCATGCACATATGTTGAAGTGCCTCACACTAATTGTGGGAAAACCAAAGAGGTTTGGAATAGGAAAGAGTTTACCTGAAACCTGAATAGACTTTAGAGGGGGTCGTTTAAGGAAAGTTACTTGCTCCTGGCAGCATTGCGATCCAATGCTGAGCAGTTAAACCAGCCAGGTGGTCACCCTGGGTTCCCTCTATAGTCAGCAGGCCAGTGGAAGAGTGACTCTTCCCCATGCAAAAGAAGAAGGCAAATTTTGGCATTAGCATCACATTGTTATGTGCCACAATCGTATTAGCTCATTGCACAATACTAGCACATTGGCATTAGAATTATATCAATGGCACAGCCTCTTTTTCACTCTGACCACAGAGGGTACCAGGGGTAACTTGACCCTCATGAAATACCCATATTTGGGATATAAGAATAACCAAGTGTGGTAAATGCTAAAAATGGTGTCCTGGCAACTGGATGGCCCTTTTCCTGGCAACTGGATGGTCCTGGTAGGTCTGAGGCAAGTGGCAAGGGTAGCTTAGAGTATATTCTGAGCTATTTTCCAATGGAGATTAAATGATCAGAATGAATGGCTGTGTGAACCTGGCATTTCTATGGATTTCAAGGCTAGATAGTTGGTTCCCAGATCCCTAGAGATGCTGAGTGTTAAAAGCATTTCTCCAGTGGAAACAACCCGCTCAGGGTCACGGCAGCCCTGCCATGTACAGGGACAGGCTGGGAGCTGGGCTGCGCTCACTTCTTTCCAGGACAATAGCACTGTTTTCCTTCCTTCCATGCTGCAAAACAGATTCAGCCTGGTTGCATTAAATTCTTACGTTAATGTTCCATTAACTAGCCTCCCTTTCTTTATATTTGCTCTTGTTCATTATTCTGCTTTGATTATTGCTCTTGTTCATTGTTCTGCTTTGACTTTGTTTCCCTCCCCGTATAATTAAAATGTTTAACACTGTTCCTTCCTGTGGTCGTGACACATTCGCTTACGTCCGTGTCGCGCCCACCCCTGGCTGAGGCCAAATGGAAGCAATTAAAGCCGGGGTCCGCGTTGTCCGTGTGCCGCCCCCCCCTCCGCCGCCGCCCAGCCCCTAACGCGGCGGCGCCTCCGACCTTTGCCGGGCCCCGCGGCCAGGCAGAAGGGCTCGGGGGGGTCTTTCTGGTGGAATAAAGGGGCGATGTATTTATTTGTTTTGGGTAATGTCCGTGCGTGCGGGCAGGGCTGTGCACCCAGAGCCCCACCCCCGCCCCGCTGAGGGGGCCGCTGCCGCCGACACCGCCCGGTAGGTGGCGCCTCGACACCGCCCACCTGCGTGGGCCTGGCCTGGCTCGGCCGGGCCTGCTCGGGAGGACGGAATAAAATAAAATATTAAAATAATAAAGCGGATGAGCAAAGCTGCCGACCGCTCTCCCTGCGCGATGTCTTCTGAAAAGCGGAACGGCAGGATGGGCCTGCGTCCCGCTGCCGGCGTGAGGACACCAGCGCCACGGCCCGGCTTGCCCGGCTGTCCGCCCCAATGAGCTTTTGGCTTACGGAAGAGCTATAGAAGAATGCGAATTAAAACCACTTTAGTCTCGGGAGAGCGGGGCCTGAGAGAGCCTGCCCGGCTGCAGCACCGGTCACTGCCGCAGTCGGTTCCCGGGCATGAGAGGCTTTCACATCCCCTGGGATCACACGGCGGATGCAGCGGGGCTGTGGTGGCACATAACTGGTTCAATGGAAAGCTGAAGCACTCCCTTTTGGGAATGAGAAGCTGCTGTAACAGGGGAGGGTGCTGGGCTATGAGTCGCCACCTGAAACAGGGGAGAGTTAGGCAGCAGGTCACGTTAAGGCGAGCCCCTTGCACCCTCTCCCCAGAGCTGCCAGCTCAGCTTCCCGAATAGCTGGTCCCACGCCCCACAGTGCCTGCCCTTCACACAGGCTCTGTCAGCCCCTCCGAGTGCAAATCAGGGCTGCAGCCTCCAGTCGAGGAGCCAGGACCTCGTCTCTCCTACTGTTTTTTGTTCCCTGGCTATATAAAGGAGCCACTGAGGTTTTGTCTACCCCTAAGTCAAACCCATTAAATAGTGTAGACAGCCTCCTATCATGGTGATGAGAAAAGTAAGGGAAGGAAACTATAGATTTTTTAAAAGCTCATTTTGTTCTTTGGGTGTGTTTGTTTTTAATTAAACACAGAAGTTCATTAAAATGCACTGATAAAAATCAAGAGATTTATTTAGGGGTTTCTTTGTTAGCACATATTAGTTTATAGTGTACCTGCACGGTGAGGTAGTCAGCTGCAAGTTGTGTGAGGGATTTAAACACTGAATATCCATATTTGGGAAGCAGGCAGGAAGGAAGTGAAACAGTCAAGGTGTTCTGGTGATTTTTAAATTACATTTGACAAGACTCACTATGCTCTTCAAAGAACTCGCAGCTCAGTGTCAAGAACTGTTTTGGGTAACTTCTCCTTGAAAATCCTCTCCTGCAAGCAGTGCAAGTAGTTGTCCCAAAATGATAGAATATTTCTGGAAAGAGAAAAGTGTTTCTGTTGCGGCATCTATGCTTCCACTTTTGTATATTTTAGCTATAAACAGCTGGGATGTTGGGAGGAGAGGATGTTGGTATCACATCTTTGTTACCAGAATATTGACATCTCTTGCTTCATTGATTTTTTATTACAGTCCCAAGGTTGGAAATAATGATTGTCAGCGACAGCTTCTTTGCTGCTTGCTTCAGCTTCAAGTGGTAATTTCAAGCATATTTTATTTTAGATTATTTCTCCCCATCTATATAAACTCCTTGCCTTTCTGTCTGCAACAGGAATAAGTAGTTTGTGAAAAGCCACCTCTTGAAAAGTTCAGGGCTGCAACATGCCAGCATAAAAGATAACACCAAACCAAGCTGCCTTTGTCACTACTACCACTGCTGTCTTGGCATCTGTCGACAAAGCGCCGCTCTGATCTGGGGATCCCTGCTGGGGTGAGATATGGCCACGTCTCCAGCAACGGACCGGGTGACACCAGTGCCAGAACGCTGTGACCATCTGATGCAAGTCGCTCCTAATGAAAGTCCAGCATGGGGCTAAATGAGTTTCCTCCTCTGCTGGGTGAGGGGCTAATGATAAAAGCCCTCCCTGGGCTCGCCACTGCTGTCAGTAGCTTTGTCAGGGCATATGGCAGTTGGCTAACTACAGCTTGTGCGAGGTTCCCTCTCACCGTGTTACCTCTGGATTTGGCTGGCAGGCTGGGCTGAGGCTCCTCTGCCTGCTGCCCGAGCGGTGTGCGGGTGCGTGGGTGCTTGCCACAGCTAAAGGGAGGGGACTTGTGGGGCGCTATCAGTTTGGCACCCGGTGATTGTTGCTATTGCTGCTGGAGAAGCACAGCTCACATGAAATCTGTACTGGTTTGCTGTAGAAAAGGCTAAAATTTGCTAGTCAGTGCAGTTAGCTGTGCTCCCTCACATACAGACACCTCTGCTGCCCCAGTTGTGTGGGCTCAGGCAACCTGCATTTTCAGTCACAGCATTCGCAGAATTGTAGTAGTAGTAGTAGCAGTAGTAGTAGTAGTAGTAGTAGTAGTAGTAATAAAGAAAAATAACAATAATAACAATAAAGAAAAAAGGAAGAAGAAGAAGGCGAAGTAAATAGGACAGTTGTGGCCACAAAGTCCCTAGGCAGCTCACAAAATGTAATTTAAAATAATAAGAGGAAGAAAGTAGATTTTTGTCTTCTAGAAGTAGACCTTTCATTAGAGAAACCAGTGAGAAATTTTGGGAAGTAGATTAAAAAACCCAAAAGACAAATGCGCGCGCACACACACACACAGACACAGACACAGACACAGATCCTGCATCGAAAGTGCGATGAGTTAAAAAAAAAAAACACCACCAAACCAGTGCAGGGACAGGAGCTTGCTGGCTCACATTCTTATAGCAGTTTCTTCCACCTGAACTTTTTGTAGTTGATGTTAAATGTGAGACCTGTAATTTATTTTTTTTTTTCAAACACAGCAGCAGCAGCATGTTCTCTGCACCTGTTGGTTTTATGATTTGCTTCTCACAACAGTTCCTTTGCTGTTGAGACATGATTTGAATGACAGGCACTGCTGAATCAGCTTGTAAATAGAAATGGAGGTGGGTTTGATGCATTTTCCAAAATAACCTCCTTCTTCATGCCTTGTGTGACTTGCCCTTTGCAAGGCATTTTTTATTCCTCTTCATCTCTTGCCATTTGATTTCTCTGTTCTGTTTTAATATTTTTTCTATCTCTCACCATTACTTCCACATCCTTGTGTTGTTCTCTTTGCTCTACACTCCTCTGGGTTCACTCCTCAACAAGATATCAGCTGCTTAGATAATAGCAGAGGCATTCATAAGTGAAATGTTTAGGTAAAGCATAATAACCCTGCCCTTGAGATGCATTCATGGCAAGTCAGAACCATATAAGGTTTTTCTTAGAAACCTTCAATTACAGGATAGTCACTGCTCCTGACTGACCACACTAACTCCATGGTGCCTTGGGATTAATAATTCCCCAATACTGAGTTAGACTGGCTTTTTGCCTCTAAGGATACAAAGCAGCTCAAAGGAAGGCCATAATCTGAAGCATTATGAGAAACAAAAAAACCCCACAGCTGTACTACTGTGATCATTGTCCATTTTCTGTGAGTTAGAAACTCTACTCAGTACAGTCCTAAGTCAGAATTTTTGAATGCTTTTGGGATTTGTCAAGGATGTACTGTTTGAACACATATGACACACGCTGTCTGTGGATCTCAAAGCACCTTAGGCCTGTTTATCATTTGGACTCTTAAGACCCCTGGCAGGGTAGGTAATGTCAAAGACTGGAAAACTTCGGCATTGAGGCTGTGGTCTTTAGGAAGTTTATTACTGCTAAGATGCCTTCCAAGATCTGTGCCTAAATGCTTGAGGCACTATTGAAGAAGGGGTTTACGTGCCTTAGCAGATTTGCCCTATTTCATAAGCTTCTCGCTGGCATTACTGTCAATCTTGAAAGCCAGTGGGAGTTCTGGATAGGTCAGGGAGGTCACACGAAGGTCCATTTAATTGTATCAGATCGAAGCAGAGTACAGATGGAAGCCTGCTGCATTTTTCTGGCACACGTTCCATATGCCTTTTAAAACTAAATCTTCGGATTTAGCCAACACATTCATTAGCAAGTGCTTCATGTGGGCTTCAGGTGATTCTTCTATGGTGGAATTATCCAAATTAATCATTTTTTTAAAGGAATTATTATTACTTAAAATATATTGTTGTGAATCATGTGGGAAGCTCCATCAAGTACCAAAAGCATTATGTCCCACTTGTCATATTGTTGTGATAAGTTATTCAAGAAATTAAATTTGCAATTTAACTGAAATAAAAAGGAATTTTATTTGAAAACATTTTTTTTCTGTTGTTTTGCTGTTGATCGATCCACATGTATCCAGTACAAACTTAAGATATGCTGTGAGTGGCTTTCACTATCTCTTGGAAGCTATGGGACGAACAGCTGAGGGGCTATGCATCCTATGAGAGAGTCTCAGAGCAGGCAGGCCCAACAAGTCTGCCTTGCTGAGGGCAACTTTGACCACTTCTGAAATGTGTGCAAGCCCAGCTGATGTTCTAGGGGTTCCCAGGATGTCTGCTGCAAGCTCCTCTCGCTCCAGTCCTGTGTTTGCTGCGCTTATCACACAGCACTGCCTCACTGCAGGCTTCCAAGGAGTTAAGGTCTGTCCCCAGCTCCTGCTCAGGAAAGGCTGTTTCCAGGCAGCCTGAACCATCTGACAAAACACACTGCTTACACAAAACTGTGTATTTGAAAGACACTTGCAGAAAAGGGAGGGAAGCTTTTCAAGTGAGCTTGGCCTGTTAGAGCAAGTTTATATAAAGACTATAGGGCAATTAACTTCTTGACAACTGTTTTTTCTTGATAGGCCCTACGTAAACAAAGTTACCTGAATACAGAAAAATGAGAGTGATTTTTATAAATTTATTATTTATTAATAAAGATGCCCTAAAAGGTATTGAGTAGTTTGCCCCATTCATCTAAAATCTCAGGTTTCTTTATGGAAAAGGCTTCCAAAAATACTCTTTACCTTTTCCATTCAAAAAAGTTTCAGGGGAAATTTTAAATATAGACCCCACCCAGTCCTCCCCCAACAATTTAAAAATACTAATTTCAAATGTACTTGCAGGAAAATTTTTTGTTATAAGTCAGTTTACCTCAAAGCCTTCAATTTATGAAGCATCAGCTTTTTGTCTTCTCTCCAGCTTTTCACTTTTTTACCATTTTCTCAATACTTCAGGATGTGTGGTAGCTTATTCACACTATTCCACTTTTCCCTTCTGCCTTCCAAAGTCAAGGAAGTTTTTAAAATTGAACACAGATACACATAAAAGGAAGGGGGAGGGGCACACACAGGTGAAGATAAGAGTAACAGAAATAAATCCACAACTTATCCTGTTTATTGCAGCCATAACAAAGATTATAAGAATGAAGAGTGGGGAAAATTATAATTTAATGTATTAATATTGTTCTTTTAAATCTGTAAGTAAACATTTAAGTCAGAAAACAGAAATTTAATCTGATTTCAAAATTTTCAGTCTAAAATATTTGGAAATATATTCTTAAATTAATTTTATTTCAATAACTGTTTTCAATGAAATGACATTTTAGCTTTGAAAAGAGCTCTTTGGTTTGACTTACAGGTTGATTTACATTATTACAAAGGCTCCAACAAAGGTGTGGAGCCATCATTTGTGGTCTCTGTGAGTGTGGATCTTGGACACTTTAGTGGTGGTCACATTTTCAGTATCCACAGGCACTTTTTATTCCTGACAGGAAGACTAACTTGTCTATAAGATAATGAAGCCTTTTAAACAAAAGAGTAAAAAATCAGTTAGTTTGAAGAAACAAGATGACAGAAATAGAAATACCAGTACTTTATATGGAATAATGCTTGGCAGAAAATGTTTTTTATCTGGGCAGAAAGAGGAAGGAGCAAAAAGGTAGACTATGGATAAAGTGTGTGAAATTTTATAATTGTCCTGTGCTCTGGTATGTTACCAGCCACAGGAATGGGCTGGAACAAGTTCTTATTCCACTACTTATACTGTTTCCTGTGGCCTCAGTAAATCACTTAACCTTTGTCCCTAAGTTCCCTTATTCAACAATTTGGAACCTTAAAACTTAATTTTCTGCCTCAGAGAAGTGTTGTGAAATTTAACTAGTTAGTGTCTGAAAAAGTCTTTGAACCTCACCAAATAACTACATTGGATTTTTTTTGTGGAGTATCACAAATGCAGGCAAAAATATATAAATAATATAAATATACGAAAAATTCTTTTATTTCTGCCCTTCAGAAACAAGACCAAACAAGTTGAATGTGAAATCAGTGTTGCTGTAGAGTATAAAGAAGCAATGACTGAATAAATCTGCTTTGGAACACACCCTGGTAATGCACAATTCTATCAAACAATCTTCAATCTCCCCATTTTGCATTACAAGCATTTATGATGACTCTACCATGCATTTTTCCTTCCGATTTTGACTCCCCTTTTAACAACACAAGTTTGAGTTTGCCCAGACAAGTAAGAACATTTTCAGTACAGGATATGGAATGAATTAACTGTTCGGTGGGTTTCTTTTTTTCCATAAAAGGTTTTTCCTTCCCAGTAATATCTTCTGTAGTTTTCTTCCAGTGTGCTGTCAGCCCTACATTTATCAGGTGTCATTTCTTCTTATTCAATAATTATGCTATTTTCAGTAGTGCCGGATAAATGCTTCAGAAAGCTGTCTACAAATACTCATTTGAGCACTTAAATAAACTCATTTCAATTATGTTCATGCATATTTCATGTACACTTTATCTGATCATTCTAGTGAATGATTTATTGGCAGGAATGTTTGTCCAAATGAAAGATTTTAAGGTCCTGGTAACTCAACCAAAAAAAAAAAAAAAAAAAAAAAAAAAAAAAAAAAAAAAAAGAAACTCCATTTCTCATAATAAAAATCTCTTCTATAAACCATAGTAAACTCAAGTTTACATGTTACATAAACGTGAAAAATTAGCCATAGTCTGATAAAATTCAATCTACTTTAATTCATTTGCAGTCAACTAATCCTGAGTAAATGGCAAACTAAGAGTGAACATTCCAGTAGTTGACAATTCACAGCTGCAATTCATGGAATAAATCAGCTGCAATTCATGGAATAAGTCACCTGCAAATTCTCTGGTCTTTTATTCTGTTTGTCTTATTTGGATACTGAATTTGGTACCATAAAATTCATGCTGTTTATCTGAGCAACATAGGAGAACAACCTATTGAAAATGCACAGTTATCCACAAAGTGTCCTTTGGAGAAAAGTTGATTTACCCACAGGACTGAGTGTGTTTGTGAAAACTAGTGTTACCCATAACATATTCCAGCTGAATAACTTGTGTTTTTTTCTCTACATTTAGTTTCAGCATGGCCATGCCCAACAGATGCATGGCTTATTTGTTTAGATAACTTATTATTAAATTGGGAAAGAGAAATGATACCTCTACTTATGAGTGGTATTGCAGGGTGATATTTAAACTGTTAGGAGTGCTAAGAATCAACAAAACATTTCTATTCTTCCTTCCAAGAAGTGCTTATACGTGCAGAATAGTTTGGAGAATTCACAAGTACTCTGAGTACAAGAATTCTAAGGTTTACAAATCCCAGAGTATTTTTTGACATTCATGATTTTCAAATTTCAGAGTAAAATTAATAATCTCCAAGGCAAGCAATGAAATTTCTCTCCTTAAACTAAAAACAAAACAAAAAATTGAGCCCATTGAACAGGCAGGCCAAACAGCACCACTGTCTATAATAGTTTGTATTTCCTCATATCATTTTACATTTATCCTGCTACAAAGTGGTAGATTTGAAAAGGTCCAAGAAACATTACCCTTTATAATCTGTCTTCACTGATAGGAAATAATTCTGCCATTAGAATTACTTTCTCTCTCATTCTCTGTCTCATTTTACACTTTAAAAAGTAAATTGTGCTTCTCCAATGTGTGACAGCTCTGTCACGTGGGAATTTGGCCGAGTCAAGAAGCCCATAACTGCAAAGACTGTACAAGCAGTTGAGCGGTCCTGTTGCCATCTGGGGGATTGCTCCCTATGAAAGTCATGTCATTGGCTTGCAACAAGGACAGCAAGGGGCAATCGAGAAATGTTCAGAGGTGACCAGCTTGTAGAGGGAAGAAAAGAGACATTTACTTATTTAACTGAGAGTTAGACACCTGGTGCTGCCCCAGGATTTGTTTCATAGCCTTAAACCCTCTCCAGCATTTATGGCTTTAGGTAGTCTTTCCTTTATTGCAAGACAATGGAGTAAAGGTGACAATTACGTGTTACTGAAGGACAACTTGATTACTGTAGTCCTCAAGGATGGGTTGATGCAGTAAATCACACCAGGCAGGTTGAAATTATTTCAGTGGGAGGGGTAAAAGGAGCTATTTTCTATAGCTTTTGAGAAAAATTAATCAACTCCTCCCCTTTCCTCCCTCACCTCCCACACTCCTTCTATGCCAGTACATTGTGAAGGGCTGAGTACACTATAGGCAAGATGGGAGATAATTCCCTGGTGTCTGGATCACAAGGAGACTTCAGTGTAAGCAAATGAGATATGGGAGACCAGTTGCCTGAACAGCCAGGGATCCCTGTTGACAAGCAGCATATTTCAGCCCTTTACTGACTTGCAAGTTAGACCAGGACCTGCTTTTGTTCCTAAATTTCAGGTTTTGATGACTGCTGCTTTTAGTTTCTGACTGATTATATTTTTGGTCTTTTTTAAAAGTTAGGAGTGGTTTTATTAATAAAGTGGAAGGTTTGTCTGAGAATCATCAGGATTAACTTCTACAGCAGTTGAAGGTGAAGAAGGAGTGATAGTCACCAGGGATAACTACTAAGGAAATGCCGAAATTGGAGAGACATGGGTTGCCCAAGGAGGTAAATCCCAGCAGGCAGATAAAACCTCTATTCTGAAAGAAGATTCCCCACTGACTTGGAAGATGCTGAAGTTAAGCTTTCTGTACACCACCTTTCTGATATCTCATGGAGAACTGCTCTTTTGGTTTGTAACAACCTGTGAAATGCTCTATTTGTGGAATCTGTCTTAAATTCTGAGTAATTTATTTATTAAATTTCCCTGCAGAAAGAAACAAACAAACATTTGCTTCTTTCTTAGACCATCATTACTGATTCTATTTAGTTCCTTCACAATTGCTTGCAGCTGGATCCATTGAAAAAAATAGAACACCCTCTCCTTTTTAAATCGTACACAAGATGATTACTCTGACTACAGTGATCTGCAACTACATTAATTTAATCCAATGCTATCTTCATTTCCTTCCTTTCCCATTTAGTTACATAATGTGAAAATTGGCCTATTTTGGTATTATTATGATGATTTTGAGCTTCTCATTCTTCTCTCACATAGTGGTGGCTGCCCAAGATGACCTCAGAAACAATCAAAAAAGAAGGAACAGTTCTCTTGTCATGGCAACCTTTTGCGTAAGAGTACCAGCATAGCTCCTGCTTCCTGAATGCTTTCTGGGGCTATTCTGGGAGCATGGGACTCCCACTTACTCTGATTAACTTCTGATTAATGTAAAAAATGAAAGTACTTAAAAAAAGAGATGAGTTCTATTTGCAGTGAATTGCTTTGTGTATAAGAAGCCAGGATATGGTACAAACAGGGAGAGGAAAAAAAAACCTCTTTGGTATTTAGTTCTAAAAAAAGACAGGAAAATTGCTATTCAGTCTGTAGGCTGGGTTGTATGGCCATCTATTTATTCATATATGTTTTGAGGTGGTAAAAACTAATCTGGTGGCTGGACCAACTCAGGGCTTCTCAGTAGAGTAGGCAGAAAATCAGTTTTATTGATCCAGAAGTGAGGGGTAAGAACAGTTATTGTGTCTGTAAGATGGGAAAACCTGGACCTGTTTGAGAGAACATGACTGGATCATAAATTTGGTTGCTGCTTCTCAGGTGGCAGCTGCAGCCATCCTGCCATTCACAGAGGTACAGGTGGACATGGGGTCTATGTCATTTCTCTGTGTCTATGGCAGCCTGCTACCCTGAGAAATTGCATTTTTAACCTATGTCTGGAGAATGTCTTCCTTCTTGGTTGAACAGATTCTTGAAGCCCAATTAAGAGCTGTATTTGTGGTATAAACTGCAACAGGCCAATATTTGTGTTGTTACAGTACTGCCTATGATGGGAGGGCTAAATTCAAACCATGGTTCTGCCGAGCAAAGTTGCATAGAGTAAAAATACAGCCACAGAGCCAATCCTACACCTGGCATTTTGTGAAGCCTGGAATCTCAATGTACGTTATTCTACACCAAAATTGTAACCTTGAATATCTTTCCTACCTGGGAGACTTAAAAACATCACTTTTTTTTCATCTACAGTATCAGCCAAATTTCCATCAATATGTGGGATCACATTAACCTAAAGGACACACAGGGAAGGGACGTATGATGCAGCCAGGTTATGGAAGAGCAAATACACTGTGAAACTCAAAAAGGAAACAATCCTTTCTTTCAATGTGGTCAATGTTGACTCTCCCATTACTATTTTGAAAGATAATATAAGTTTGCATTATGGGAATGAGCAGGAGTCTCAGTGAAACTGGATTTTGGCACTCTGCAGATTGGATTTTTAATAAATATGTTCTATTCAAGTTTTCCCCAAAATCTGTAAGTACACAGACAGTAGAGTTAGGACTTAAGCTAGGCTATGGAATCTGAACACTGCTTGAAAAAACTGGAGATAGAAGACATCCTGGACATTGATAGTTTGATGAAGACATTTTTTCCATGTTCTTCTATTTGGGCAGAAGTCTACTGAACCATTTTAGGCATGTTCATGTAATTTTTTAATACTTCCATTTTTCTCACCTATCTGCATGATAATGAGAATGGAACTATTTCAGTAAAGAAATGAAATTACCAGATGAAAACCAAATAGCATACAAGTTTTGTGGATGATGTTCAGGCAGTGTAAAACATATTTGCAGTATTCCTACTCTTTGCTGTTCCCTCACTTTGGACTTCACATACTCTTTGCACTACTGGTTATAAAAGACACTGTCAGCAATATAAACCATTTTACATAAATTTTATTTTATTTTATTTTTTAATGAACTAATAACAATACTGCACTGTAACATAGGGATTAGTAAGGTTCTTAGAACTGCCCCTGCCCAAATTAAGGTGAAAATGAGACCATATGCCAGTGACAATAGTATGGGTTTTATTTGATGTGTGGGGACAACAGAAAGAGTAAGGAAAATATCACTTCATGAATCCCAGTGATGCTCCACTGATCCTCTCCAGCTGGTCTTCTTGGTGGTGAAGGTCACCCTGAAAAGCCTAGAATCTGATGGGCTAGTATATGTTCAGGCCAGGCAGGAAAATCCAGGCATCTCCCTGGTGGGGAGGAGAGGGAAGGTTGGCATTGTCTCTTACAACAGACTCTGGATTTGTTGCATCATGTGCAGTCCAGTGGTGCAAGGCCTCAGGAATAACTCCGGGGGGCACTTCGGGGATTAAAGTGATGGATTAAAGGCCCCCTCTTCTGCCCTTCATGTGAATGTCCTGTGCATGTGGCTTTTCCAGGATTGGGGGTTGCATAGCCAGTTTGTGTAAGGGAGGATGGGTTCACTTGCCCTGAGCAGAGGTTACAACACACCAAAACTTCATCCTCCCACCACAGCTGGGGGGAAATCTGTGCAAACCTGCTTCCAGCAAATGGGTCTGTGGGCTACGGCATCCCCCACCTCAAAGCAAGCCAGAGATGATTTTTAGAATGGCTGCTGGGTTTGACTCACATTCTTTTCCTTGTTTACTTGTTTGTTTCAGTGATTGAAAAATGAGTTTTACATTTATCTAATCTCATTTAGTCCAAAGTCCCAGTCAGGTATCTTCAGAGAGGCTTCTTTATACAGTTTTTGTTAAAATGTCCAAAACTTTGTATCAATGTTTGAGGCATGAACTATTTCGGTCTCTGACAGGAGTAAGAAACTGAGAATATGAAGGATGTAAAGTATCAAGTAAGTTGTTCCCTCTTGTCAGAGTCAGTAGTCTGGACATTATATTGGCAAATAACACTTAAGATGAATTGCACAGCTCAATCTGCAGCTCATACATGTATATTGGAAAACTGAAGAGAATTAATGTGAGCAATTTTTAATATTAAATTGAAAATGAGATATCTTTTTTTGCCAACAGAATATTACATCAAATTGTTTTCTTTATTGCATTTTTCTTTTGAATATGATTACTATTTTCCATTTTCTTTAAGAATGCATGATCCTATTGTTTCTCCATGCTAACTATTTGGGCTTTCCTTTGATCTATAGCAATTTCATTTAATTTAACAGAACAGGATTGGAGTTCTCAAGCATTTTATCATTTCCTTTGTGATGAAATCTGATGCAAATCCATGAGTTCTGCAGAAAAATGCACTGTTATTGACATAAATGTGCATTGTGTCAGGCCTTCACATTTCAGGCATTTTTTATATGTCCTGACAATAGTTCTTGAACTGTGTAGACAGTACTGATGGATTATCCATTCTTCAGCATTTCAAAATGGAAACAAAAAAGTTGGTCAAAGAAAAATCTTGGTCCCATTGAAATCAGAGGATGCTCATTACAAATATTTCCAAATGCTTTTCTTTTGAACTACTATCCAGATATATAGACCTACTAGACTTCTTTATGGTGTAAAAATTAATTCCTTTCTTTCTGGAACTAGACAACAGTGGTTGTCTAAGGGACAGTGAGCCTGATTTGATTATGTTGAATATAGGGTAGCCTCTGTCCAAAGCACAGCTACGTTATATATGATGAAATGAGATTCTTAGGTAGGATCATTCCACATGTTGGGGCCTCAGGAAATCAGGAGAAGTGCACGAGAGTTCTCTCAATTGTTACAAATAAAGGCCAAAAAGAAGTAGGAAATACAAAAAGCTGTCAAACACATGCTGGTCACATCTAGAAGGGGGCACAAGAGATCACAAGGTGGGATACTAGTGCCAACTGTACGGCTGCTTAGCTCCTTTTAAAGGATTTGATTAGGGGAAAGCTTTGACTTGATGATGGCATGTCCACCATGTTTACTTGACACATTTTATGCTTAATTGACATGTTACTGTGAAAAAATATTTTGAAATTTACAAATTATTGGTTTGTACACCAGAAAAGGATAAAGTAGCAGGTTTGCTGTTCCTTTATCTTTTAGTATACTAACACATATGACCATGAAGAGATCCTAGAAAGTGAAATTAAGTGAGTCTCAGATTTATTAATAATTTAAGTAAAAGTACTGATTGCCCCATTCACAGAGGAATTAAAAGCTTGGGGCAGCAACTGTATCTCTGACAGGGCATATGCTACACAAAAAGTTCTAGCAGGAATTAAAGCTTCAATAAGTGGAAGAGGTCATTTATGTTTATAGTATTATTCAAGATCATTTCTGTGAATGGGATTTTCATAAAAAGTCCTGACAAAGTCAGACCTAAAAAATTCATTATGAATCAAGACTCATTACGAACTGAAGACTCAGCTCAAAAGCAAATAGCAAAAGCAATTGGCTTTGCTGGAAGAAATTGTGTGAAGAATAGCCATTTACAAAAGTAAGAGCAGGATCTGGAAAGGACCTATAGACTGTCAAAGTTCCCTCTTCACAGTAGCAAGCAAGAACCACAATGGCTCTCAGTTCTGCTGATTCTTCTGTGTCCCTTGCCCAGTTCATGCACATAAACCACATAAACTCTTTTTCCTTTCATAAATCCTCAGTGACTGTCTTCTGTGGGACTGTAATTTTAACTACATGCTCCATATTTTAAGGTCTCTTGTCATACCAATTTTTCCAATATTCAGTCAATCGGGTAACAAGTTTAGTAAGAGGCAAAATGAAGAGATTTGGTTTATCAAGCCACTAACTCTTATATTGACATTGATTGATAATAATGATGTATATATGCACACAACATGGTGATTTAAAGAAGAAAAATTTGGTAAAATCCTAAACAAAATCCGAGAAGAAAAATATAAATGAAAAGTTGGAATTCTCTGAAAAAAACTTCATGGCCATAAATCATATTTTGATGCAAGAGAAGGAAAAAAAAGTGTATCAATATAATTTTTTTCATAATAGACAAACATATGATAGTATAAAGGACAAATAGATGTTGGATGATCTAAAATGTTTGGAAGGTTTCTTGCATCAAGATGGTAACAAAACAGGGTAGAGGGGAAATGGCAGAACTGTTCAGGATACAAAAAGGATAGAAAACTTCAATAAATATTTCTGTTCCCTGCATTTGGAAACAAGGTGGATGGTATATCCTTCTATCTGATGATGAGGTATATTACCAGCCTTCTTCATTTCTAATGGAATAACAGAAACAAATCCTAGAAAATAAGCATCTTTTACACTTGAGGAAGGAAGTATCATTTCACTGCTCTGTTTTGAGGATTGATTGACGGGATATTCTCTAAATGTAATGGGCTTTTCAAAGACCTTTGAATCAGTGGTACATAATGTTCTGACTATGGAATCAATGCTACACTACACCAATAAAGAACATGTTAAATGGATTAAAAGTTGGCCACCTGACAGCTTTCAAAATCACAGTCATCAGTGGTCAATGGGTAACCCTGTCTTGCTGTTGAACACTTGTATCCTAACGTTGGGAAGTTACCACAAGGGTCAGTACTGGGCCAGTACTGTTCAGCATTTTTGGTGCTGGGAATCAGTAACTGGGAAATAATGAATTGCATCTGTGGAGGATTCTAGGTGGCCAAGACTGTGGAAACAGGCACACAAACTGACCTGGATCAGTTGTAGCTAAGGCTTGTTCAAATGAACTATTTTGAATACAGCTAATTAATCCTGTCTAAGAGGAAATATAGAGTTCTTGACAAGGCAGGAGTCCCATTCAGATAGAAGTTAGGGTGCACATCTTTAACAGTACTGGTTGGAAGGGATAAATTGACACAACAAAGCACCAAATCAACATCTTAGGTCTTCTTTGAAGAGATATTTTAATAAAAAACAAGTAATTGATCATCATACAAAGTAATGCATATGGAGTGCAAGGGCCTAGGATGACTGAGAAATTAGACTCATTTCTAGCAGCCTGTCTGACTTTGTACTCAATAAATGTGTAACTTAATGTCCTCAGAATTTCAGCTCTTGTAAATTTCCTATGAATTTGTATTGTATTTTGGTTCTATTTTTATTTTTTGCAAAACAACTAGCTCACGTCTTTTAAAAATCCCAGTCATGATTGGTAAGATCTTCTTACAAACATAAGCTGAAAAGGGAAATGACTGCATCATTACCCACTAGCCACACCTTACTTTTGAAAGACATAATGCTTCTTCTCCATCCCCTGTGCCACACAAGTGCTAAGTACTGTCTTCAAATTCAAGTCAGGGAAGTTTCTGGCAGAATTGCTGAACCTAGAAAAATCAGGATTTGGTGAATTCTGCATTCTGAAGGAATTAGTAGTATGAATATATACTTAATTCTCTCTTCCTTTTTTTTGGGGGGGGGGGGGGCTAATTTCATGTTGCCATTTTTATCTCTGTTCTTACTTTTTTATCACTTCTAGTCTCCCCTTTTTATATTTCAGGTGTCAAGTTCTCCATGCAAGACATTTTTTCTCCTTGGCATAACTAGATCCCATTGTAATAAATAGATGTTTCCTAATACTCATAAGATTACCGAGCCTCCTAGTAGTTCTGAAGCATGGAAATTTTCAGATGTGTTTGTAGCATGAAGCTGATCTGGTGATGTTATCTAGTGTGCCCTTATTATTGTAGCCTACAGAACATGGTTGCCTGTCTCTACATGCAGATAGTGATGAAGCAGTGAACAAAAGCTTTCTAAGTAAGGGAGGAGACATGGTACAATTTGAAATTGTTAACTATACAATATAACAAAGAGTCCTAAGTTTGAAAACAAAATATAAGGTTACAGTTTGAAAGGAAGGTAACTAAGTATGGACTTTTGTACAATATAATTATTATTATTATTTTTAAGGGCTTGCCTACTTTAACCCCATAATCCCATATGTGAGCACATCATTACACCATATCTTTTATAAAAAAGCAGACAGAGGGGAAGGTGGGTGAACTTTGGACCAGTTTACATCAGTTTACATGAAGAAAACTTCTCTTTATTTACATATAAAAGTAAAGAATTGGGTCTGATTTTGGTATGAAATTATGTCTGTCAAAGTGGAGTGTTGGCAGTGCTGTCACTATTTGCACTATTGCTGGATACAGGTCAATTTTAAGGAAGAGATTTTACTGAAAAAAGATAATTTACTTCAGTTCTAATTAGAATACCTTTTTGTTTGTTTGTTTATTTTTCTAAGGGTAGCTCCAGAATTCCTATTTTATAGTGATTAAAGTCCTTATTCCTACATTTTAACTCTCTTTATTATGGAATCAGCATCTTCCTGTGTTTCTTGGGCTGATGCTAAAATGTCACTAAGCAAAGGAGTTCTATATGAAATCCCTTGATATTCCAGTAAATAGAATAGCCCAGACTTGATCTCCTTTTTGTGTAGACAGTCCTTTGTTGTGCGCAACTCTTTAATGGAAAGTGTGAGGGTCCAGTGTTTCAACAGGGTGCATTTTTCATGTTCAGGAGACTACAGCTGAGATGAACCACAGTATCGTTATTTACATGGTTTACCTTGTTTCTGCATCCTTTAGGGCTCTTCTAGTCATGTTTTGAGCCAGCAGCAGGTGAGGAGGCGTGTGCTGCAGGAAATACTGTGCTGATAGACCTCAAACTGCCACAGGGAGTTACTGTGAGGACCTGGGGGAACCAGGATAAACCCTGTGATGGACCTAATTCTCCCTGTCCCACACTTCCTCTGGTTTCTTTAGATTATGGTTTAATGCTGTTGAGGTGTGCCTATGGATATATAATATGCTTTGCATAAGCGGGTGTGGTGTCATTTCCTCTGCCCAGCTTTGCTAATGTGAACTGACAAAATCCTTATTCCAGTCCTCTGAGAATCTCACTAGAAAAGAAACTGGAAATGTATCTCCTTGAACAGAGGGTCAAAGAAGCTCATGCAAGCCCAGAAATGGAGATGCTACAGATTATCTACTTGGGAAAATTATTGTGCTCATACCTTAACGGTAAATTTAATATGGAAATTTAGCTTTGTTAGAAGATTTTGCTTAAAAGTAAAGAAGATTTTACTTAAAAGTAGAGATTCAATAAGGTTAGGAATAGGGGAGAGGGTAATTGAGGAGAGGAAGGTGAGAAAGGAGTTACAAAAGTCTTTCTCTTTAGGTGAGCTCTAGGAAAGTTCTTATATTCAACAAGAAGCTGCCAACAACATTAGTACTCAGCAACTTTCCCTCTTCCAGGAATTGGAGTAGATCCACTGATAATAGAATTTATGCTTGAGCACGCAGCACTGACTTAAGGTTAATGCTTATGAATATATTAATGTTCCTTTCAAATTGTAAGGAACATAAAGACTTTAAAAATAATGAAGTATATTTAAAAGTCTACTGCTGGATTTACATGTTAGATTATTTTATTATTTGGGGATTTTCCTCTGCTGGATTTATGCTGTAGCACAGTTAATCAGCAGGCTGCACACAAAATGGCTTTTCCATGGAAAAACACACAAATCAGGTGCCACTGAGCCCTCCTTGCAATTGTGGTCTTCCATTGCATGGCCAGAGTTTGGAGAATAAACTGAAGACTGAACTGATGAACCAAAACAAAGACTGCTGAACAAAGAAAATAATGAGCTAGAATTATTTTTTTAAATAGTTTTAATTTAAAAAGAAAGGTTAAACTTGCTCTTTTTACCTTTGTTATACATGGTAATTGAATTGTAAAGGTCTGCCTTGGAGGGTATCCCAACACCAATGATTAGAGGCTCAAAGTTTAGCTGTCAGCCTGAAACTGTTTTTGAGGTAGAAGAATAATATGAATACCTCTCATCTTCCTAGGGGAGCAGGTTTATTTTCTTCTCCAAATCTTTTTTAGACCACTAAGCTTGTAACAGTATCAAATGGTAAATAACAACAACAAAATCTTGGAGCAACTTTGAAAACTCATAATGTATATTTAATTGCTTTCAAGTTCACTATTACGACTTATTGGTCTTCCAGTTTGTAGAAATGATTTTGGGAGAGGGAAACCAAGTATTTTTATATCACCCAGGAAGACAGAACATGATTTGTTCACTCATGTGACATAGAGAGAGCTGACAACTCTGTGATTATGATGTTAAGCAAAGTTGGGAGGGTGTTGCACAGCATTTTGCACTTTTTCTGTTCCCTATGAAGAGAATGATACTGTTTCTCTTGTGCTTTGTTTTGCCTCTTAAAATTATAAGGTCTTTTAGGTATGGGTTGATGCTGATGATGGACATATATATCGAAGCATTCACTGGAGACCAGACACAAGCAGCACTTCTAGGAGTTACCAAATAATAAATAGCATTGATGAGGAAATATGGACCGCTAAGAAGTGAAGGAAAATACTACCTCTTCTGCTGTGAAGTAAAAATTAAAAGAGCATATGTGGTCTTTGCTTTTCTCCCCATGGGTATTATGTATTCTCATAGCCTTCACTAACCATTTCAGAGCAGGACAGCTGACCTTCGAAAGTAAATACGATTAAAGCTGAACAAATCAGGTAATTACAATAAAAACATGACTTGACAAGCAGCCTCTGGACAGAATTACAGTTCTATACACAGCCTTCTCATTCAATTAGGATGATTTGAAATGGTAAAAATATTTAGTTTACTTTTGCTTGATATTTGTGGGACACTCCATTTCTAAGCTATATTTAAAAAGTTCTTTAGAAAAGAAAAAATAGTTCAACTTAGGTATTGAGTTCTTGCATCTGTCACTCAACAGGACATTAACAAGGTATTACCAGAGGTACCTGGACCCTTTTTCAACCCAAATCTCTTGTGATACAGGATTTTCCTCCCCAGCATGGCCTCCTTCCCTCCCCTGCTCTTTTGCAACAACCTGTTTGCAGCTCAACAATTGGCACAGCTGCAGAGCCACACAGAGAAGAGCATGTGCTGGTCTCCTGCCTCCCCTTTCTCCTTCTCTCATTTGGGAAAAGTGCAGGTAGCAGCCTCTCAGCTCTAAGGGAACACACAGAAAGATACTGTGAAAGGTGAGAACCAGTGATGGGAAAACATCATGTCCATAGAATGAGGGGGACTCAACTAATGCTATGAATGTTGCTGTGGTATTACCATGCCACAGTATTGGCATCATCACTTAGAATCAAGAAAGACAATTCATTGTCATCTGCCACTTCTGCCCAAACTGCACTGATTTTCCCAAAGCAAGGATGAGTTGCAAGGTACAGAAAAAAAGGCGAGTAGAGAAAAAAAATCCAGAATGTGCCACTGAAAGCATGCAGGTCAACACTGAAACACAAGGTCAGAAAGGGGAACCAACACGCCCTGCATCTGCAGAACATCAATAAATTCCTATGGCCAGAGTAGATCTCATAGCATCAAAAAAATGGGTCAAATTCCTATAGAAACAACTTTTAAAGGACCTTTAATCCCATTAAAACCAATCTGAGCCACACCCTATAAAGCACAGAATGCTCCGACATACAATCAAGCAAGCACCATAATCGAGTTTAAATAGATTTGATAGGTAATACGATCTGGTGAAATCTCTGGTACTACTTCCATGCATGAAAATTTCACAGGAACAGGCACATGGTGGAACCAAGAGTCCCAAACAGGCAGGAGAATTGGAATAGTTTGGATGTGTCTGGCAAAAGGAGCTGCTTTTGCAGATTTGCTTAGGGAGCAGGTCACAGAGCAGAGTCTGCAGGGCTGTGTTTTTTAGCAGTGTCACTGGACCTAAGTGCCATTCTGTCCTGGGATACAAGTCATGGCACAAAGGTGCCTGAGCTAGGAGAGAGCCAAGCTGGCACATCTAGGGGGCACAGCTCCATCAACATGGATCCCACAGCAGCGTGGTGGTGCTGGCATGGCACAGCACCATCCTTGTCAGAGACAGGTGAGAGCCTGGCACTTTCTCAGCCGTGCAAGCACAGCACTCCAATGCTGTAGCTGGGCTGCCTCTGCTCCCAGCAGGACCTCAGGTGCTGCTGGCCTGAGCATCTCTGCACTGTGTAAAAACATCCAGTCCCAAACCTAGAGCCTCATTGTGAAAAGTATTTGACAAACACAGAACAGAAAGATACCTTGCCCCGAGGAGTTTACTGTCTAAATAAAATGGAACTAGTGTAGACTGCACATTGCTCAGTGTATAAAGCAGTGCTTGTTGCTTTTTCTGCCAGCAATGTGCCAGAAGTCAAGCTATTAAATTGCAGTTAGCAGATGGGCTAGGTACTCCCATTGCTTTTGCAGAGTGCCATGCAGCAACCACGGCTCTTCATCATACACCTGACTCTATCAAAATCCATATAATAGTCCTAAAGAGTGATAGAATATCTCTATGCTTGGTGAGTTATATGTCCCTCATTAATATACCCTTTATTTTCAGGGAGCTCCCGTCTTTTGAAAGGGTGAAGATTACTTGAGGTTTTAATAAATGAACTGCTGCAAAGGAACATGCTGCTTTCCTCCTCCTAAAAAGATGCTATTTATATCAATAATCCCATTGTGAGTGTTACTCCAAACCTCAGAACAGAACAGTGACAAGTTAACCAACCACTTTTGTAATAACATTTACTGCCCTTTATGAAGTTAACAAATCTATTTTTCAAATTTCAGTCATTTAGAATACAAAGGAAAAAGCCATTTTTTCATATGATAAAATGTAGCTGCTGCTGGAATCAAAGAGTCAACCACATTTTTTTCATTAATTTGATTATTCTGAAATGATTGATAAGATTAATTAAAACTGCTTTGATTCAGAGATCTTCAGAGGACCCATCTACACAACTCTTGCAATTTCCACTTGAATAAAAATGGAACAGCATCTATAGGGAGACAGATATACCCAGCATGCCTCTTTTCCACTCTAACTGTATGGTAGTTATTATGCCTATTATTCTCCTTGTGAAGCCTCAGTCTATCAGGAATATTTTGAGAGTATTTCTAGTAGGACGTAGAAAGAAAAAAATACAAACCTATGAAAGAAAGAGAAAAAAGAAAAGAAGGAAGGGAAGGGAAGGGAAGGGAAGGGAAGGGAAGGGAAGGGAAGGGAAGGGAAGGGAAGGGAAGGGAAGGGAAGGAAGGAAGGAAGGAAGGAAGGAAGGAAGGAAGGAAGGAAGGAAGGAAGGAAGGAAGGAAGGAAGGAAGGAAGGAAGGAAGGAAGGAAGGAGAGAGAAAGAGGAAAGAGAGAAAGAAAGAAATTGATAAAAGAGGAGAGAGACAAGGAGAGAAAAACCTTAGAGGTTAATTGTAATTTCAACCAATTAAAAAAGCTCAGCTACTCTGCATTGAACCTTTGGGGGAATAGATAATTTCACCTCCCAAAACAAAATGCCTTAAACACTTCCTTTATAGCTGTGAATAAGCAGTAGTTTTGTGATGTAGAGTTAAGGGTATCTAATAAATCAATATTATTTGCATAAATAAAACCGAGCTTTTGTTACCAGATCAAGGATAAAGTCTTCAATATTATTCACATAAAATACTATGATTAGGGAGGGCTTAAGCCACTCTCTGGATCCACAGATGTTCTTCTTGAATGTGTCTATGAAAACCTCTAAGAAAGCATTTATTTCCCTGATTCATAATGTGCATTGACTAGTCTTCAGTCTAGCTGTCCTGCTAGTCTAAAACATCCTGAGGAAGGGGATGGGTGACCGAGAGTTCCCACCACACTCTCGCTTGCGCTGCTTTTGTCACAATGTGCTCCCCAAGATGATATTTTGTAACATCTCAGTAGAATCACACTATTTAAACTAGTTTCAGTAACCATCAAGAAAACATAAACAAACACACTGCTGTGTTTTATTGCTGCTAGGGTAGGTAAAGACACGATCCAACCAAGTTTTAGATATATGCCTAATTAAAAACTGCCAAACATTCAGCACACTGCTATTCAGTAAATAGGCTTCAGAGATCTTTGATATTAAACATGCATGTGTTTTACTGATTTGGTCCCATGAAGGAAATATACTTAATCAGTATCACAGGGGGAAAGTGACTGTTTAGAGAAGTAAAAAGAAATGTAGAAAACTTCAGGAGACTAAAGTAACACTATTGATTAAATAAAACAGTTCTTACTGTATCTTATGCTGGTGGTGCCAGACATGAGAGATTGCAAGGCAGTGAAAACCTCTTCCTAATCCCAAATCAGTGAGAAGTTTTGGCATTTACTTTACTGGGACCAGAATTTTTTTTCCCCCGGACTTTTTCTCAGCTGTTCATGTGATTAAAGTAATGTAGAAGCATAACAGATGTACTTTGTGCCACCACAACATTATGGTTTAGTCAGTGTGTGCATTAAATCTATCTTTTCAATACTGTGCAATGATTTCCATATCTGCATGAGTCTACCTTTAGTAAGCACATGTACAATGTAGGCCACATTTGCATGTGAAAAGTCATCAAAAATCGGGAGGAAAAGTGCCTACCTCAGTAATTTTTAAATAACTCAGGCCATTAATTGGTAACCTTTGTTCTCCTACTTGCACAGGCATAAATTAGTTTTATGGATTAAGTATATTTGAACTTTAAAAAATGCTTTTATAGCTTGGAAAGCAAAATGATGTATTTGCCATCCCACTTCAAAAACAGTGGATAGGTGTGTATGTGTCTGGGAACAGATTAGGACTCTCATACCTTGATGCAAATTGTTACTGAAAAAATCAACCTGGTTAATAACTGCAGCAACAGCCCAAAGGTTCATGGACGAAAATATTAGAATTAGCAAAATCAGTTTTCATAATAGAAAATTCAGCATATTATTTATTTATAAAAGAAAGCTTTAGGAAAGCACGAGCCATCAGCCACCAGTTAAAACAGAGAATATGAGAAACCTTTGGTGTTATGATAAAGTTACGACTTCCTCGAGTACCAAAGATTTCACTACCAGTTTGATGTCCTTACTTATGGAGCCCCAACATAATATTTTAAGCAGGAGTAATCACAGGTAATTGTTCACTTTCCTGACAGGTGGGGTGTTAACAGATGCAAAAGGCGTCCGTGGCACTTGGGACTTAGAAGCAGGTCTGACCTGTGGGGAAGTGTTGTTCTGGTGGGGATGGACTTCTGTGCTGCGTGGCTGAGGTTTTTGGAGCAAGTTGTGGTTTAAAGCAAATTTTGACTTTTGGTTTCCAGAAGTGACCAGAAGGTACTAGTTACTCAGCACTTAAAAGTTTCATATGGAACAATACAGTCCTGTGCCACAGGGCTCTGCCAGCCTTGGAACACCTCCAGATGGTGTTATCATTCACATGGGACTGGTATGAAGTAAATAATACACAGCAGCAAGGGGTCAGATATAGCCCTCATGAGAATTGCTGCTAGTGCTTGATACAGAATCATCTACAGGAAGCTCTCACTACTGCTGAGGAAAGGCTTTCCTGAACTCCCAACCCCTTACTCAAATCATGCAATTGAAAACCAACCAGCCAATTAACTCTGTAGTTGCCTTTGCTTGCCTTGTGCTCTACAGCCATTTCCAACTTGACTTTTAAACCATGATAAGACAAGGTGTTAAAAGAACAAACCATGAAACTATGAATGTTTGCATAATTGCATGACTCCTGGAGATAGAGCCTTAACAATACGATTTCTGGATGTATCTGTACTAACTTCTGCCTCTCTCACTATGCTTGCTTTGAAACTGGCAGTATCTTTGTTGCTGGACTCCTTTCTACCAGGGGAGGCCAAAGATATACTTTTTTACAACTCTGAACAGTTAGACATCTTCCCAGATCAAGTAGCACCATGTGGTCAGAACTGAAAGTATTTCCCAGCCTTGCAGAGTTGTTATACAGGCACATTTTTCTTTCCCCAGTATGGATCTCCTGCCCTAAATGGGTGCTCAACAAATTTCAAAGGACTTTTAAATATTTGCTTCTGCTCCAGACTCGAGAGAAATCAGATGGAGAAATTTCTCAGTGGTGTCAATATTATGGAGACCTGGGGCCTGATAATTGTGTCTTGGCAAACACTTTCAAGTCTACAGTGATGGGTCCCACCATAGTGGACAAAGGTGTCCTGCTTCACTTAACCAGAGCACGTTTCAGTACCCTTTCACCTTGAGCACTTTGGCTGCAGCTGCTAAAGTGAGGAACCAGGACCTGTGCTGCTCCCTCACTGTAACAGTTGCTTGAGCATTTTTCACCACCTTTGTAAAGGCTCTGGATCACCTCTTCACAGATGCTGTGAAATGTGTAATATAACAGCTTCTCCAAGGGTTTTTATGCCATTAGCCCATGCTTTGTGAGAAAAGCTAGATGGAGCTAAAAAAATAGTGATATAACTATATGCCTTCACTTTACCAAAGTTTTTTCCCCCTTTCTTGAGCATTCATCTGAATCCCTTTATGTTTTCAGGATCTTGTCTTTCCCCTTGCATATGGACTTGTATTGATTTCCCTTAAGCACCTGGCATCCCATCTTATCCCTGCAGCCACTGAGATAGCAGAGCATTTCTGCTTCCCAATAAATGAGATGACAAAAGACCTTGAGACCTTTTCCTTTGTAATCACCAGATTTCATTGTCAGATAATCAGTTACTCAGTTCCCAGCTTATGAGAGCAGGCGATTTTTCTGGTTGGCAGCCAGTTCCTCATCTCTGACTAACTTTGGGTGAAGAGATAATAGAGGCTCAACAACTTTCTGTTTTTACCTCTGTCTTCATCATGTGAAATCCCAGTTCAAGGAGGAGGTAAAAAGGGTGTCTAATCAACCCATTCCTAGGGGATAGTTTGATTAAAAAAAAAAAAAATCCACATTTTTTCAATTTATATGCAAAAATTCACCATATCAAAGAGAAAAATATTATTTTTACAGTGAGGGATTCTTCCAGCTGTTGTAGAGATCCTCTTCATACACCACTAGGACAACTAGTTTATTCAGATGAACATTTTTACCTGTTTGGACATGTTCGTGTCTTGATGCAGCAGAAGGCTGATAGAGCTTTTCATCAGTCAGACTGAATCAATCCATCAATCAAATATTGGTGCATGACTAGCAAGTGAAATCTATCCTTAGTCTATCAGTCTTTCATTCCTCCCTATCTTCAAAGTCACCCACTCCTAAGACCAATTAATGCAGAGGCTGACAGTGGTACTCTTGCTTTGATTTCTTTGTGACAGAGTATCCAAAAGTATTTCTTGGCTTGTTCTAGCACTTACTTTTCTTTGCTTAGTGGTTCAGCAACAAACATGCACACTATTGCTAATTAATATGTTTGAAATTCTATCCTGGCCCACAGCACTGAAAAAAAAATCTCAGAACTCTTTGACTGCAGTAGCTATTAATCAGCCCTAAGCCTTTGCATTTGTCCTAATTCAAAGCATTTGTTTCACAACATATTTTCTGCATACCACACCAGTGTTGATCAACGTAGGTTTCAAAATCCTTGTTTATTTTATTTTACAGCATGTCAGTCTGGAAAGTTAGACAAAAAAAAAAAAAAAAAAAAAGCTGTTTATTTGTCTCATGCTGGGGAATTACAGACTCCAGCAGGGTTCAATGGAGTGTGTGTCACCATCACAGAGCATGCTAAGGAGGCACACTGAGTGGGAGCTGATGATGAGAGAGAAAAAACAGAAGAAGTCCATGTTTGGCAGCAGAGAGGACATAAAGGAAAACAAACAACATCCTTTGCAGAGAAGCCTCTTTCATGCTGTACAATGGATGTGTATTTTTATTAACCTGCATTATCCATTCTGCTGCATAAAGGGAAACAGTCTCTTGACACAAAACTCAACCCTACCATGCAGAGAAGGAGACAGTTCCACAGAAGCTCTGCTGTGTGACCTCTGAAGATCTCAGGAAAGACACTAGGGCTGTCCCTGAACTGATATGCTGCCTGGGATATGGGGAGAAGCAATGTAATAAGCTGTTCTCTTCCAGCTCTTTAGCAATTCTCTTGGAAAAAGGAATAAAACAATCATTACGCAGGTACAGCCACCCCAGGACTCCTCACATGTTAAGGGCTGATCTGAGAAGCATCTCTCGAAAATTTTGCACCCAGAACAGAGGGAAATTTGAGACTCTTTCCATGCCTCCTACCTCTCCCACATATATTGACTCTCTGGATCGAGGCTAAAACATTGCTTTGAGCAATGACTTATCCCTTCCTTTTCTACAATACTTCTCCATAGGAATAATTTTTTGGCCCCGCAATTAATTGGATTTATTAAGATAGCAGGTATTTTTATGGTATACTGACATGTTCCACTGGATCTGCTAACTCTAACACTCATTGTACAATAACACTGTCAAAATAATACAGTAATATCTGCCAAAAGAGAGTACATTTTTAAGGAAAAAGTACCCACCTATATCCAGGAAACTGTAACTGTGAGAGAAACACAACTGCAGCTGAGGCTGCAGCTGATGTTGCTCTGCTCATTTTTTGAAGGAGATTCATGCAGAAGATAGGAAAAAAAGTCATAAATTCAGTTTAATAAAAACTAGAAGCTGTTAAAAACACATTTGCCAAATAGGTAACAGATTCAATAAATAAATAATAACACACACCCCCAAACCCAAGCCAACCAAACAAAAAAACCCCACCACTAAACTCCCTCATGAAAAAGAAAGGAAAAAACTTAAATCCAACTCCAGTCTTGCCCACTATGTCTTTGCAGTTTCTATGTTTGGCTTGCTATGACTCATGTCCAGCAGATAAACCTGCCTGATGTTTTGGGAAAGCCTTCCCATCACCTCTGAGGCAGCTGCTCCCATCTGTCACACGGGTCTCCTGCTCCTCTGAGCAACATCAGCACCTCACTCCAGGAAGGAACCATTTCCCCACCCACCTAGAGCTCATCTGACCTATTCTTCCAGGAATATATAACCTAGTACAGATAAATCCCCTTCACAGCAATGCTATCTTGCCAGCTTTCTAAGCAGTGCTTTCACCTCACCTTGGCTATGCAAAATTTTTATGACTTAAAATGGCAGGAGATGTTACTTATTTGTCTGATTTCTCCTCCTCTCCTCCTTTGGGAGCATTCAAGGACAGAATACTTATTGGAGGCTGGGACAAAACAGTCTTATCTATAGCACATCACTGCTTGAAAGCAAATATTGTTTCTAGCTTCTGATTCCCTTTTTCCCTAAGGTAAGTTTAACTCTCATTTAGTTTAGGCATTTAGTTTGCCTTTGCTTTGTTCCATCCCTAAAGTGCCTAAAAGCAAAACAGAATGCTGTGTCCCTATTCCCTCTTGCTGTGGAAAGATTTCTGCAGTTTTATCCAAAAAGAAAAATAGAAATAAAAAAGTGGGTGGTTTTGTTTTGGGGTTTTTATAGGATTTGTGATTTCTTTCCATTGTACCGGAAGACTCAAACTAACAGGGACACTGACAGGAGTATCATAACAAGGAAATATGAACTTCCTGAGGCTGAAGGTACACTTTTAATGCCACTGTTTTTAAACTTGGTGCCATTTTTTTTTCCATACAGAAATGTCCAGCTGGAGTTTGAATACAGCTTACATTTCTACTTAAACAGCTGATTCAGTGACATTTTCATCTTAAACCTTTTCAGGTTCCTTGTGGGAGAAAGAAGAGTTTTATGCTTCTGTATCCACTGTCATTATGTTACAATTCCAGAGCCATGCTCTGATAAGCCTACCAGTTGAACAGGATATTAGATTCTCATTTCTGACGAGCACTGTTGAAAGGGGTGGGAGGAGAGGTGTGAATGGGAAAAGAAAGCAAGGAGGAAAACAAACATATATATGGGCTTGTGTTTCCCAATGATAAAGGTGTAAAATTGTGAGATTTTAAGGAGATCATCTGGGACAAAGAAGGAAGGAGAGTAAGGGTGAGATTTATATGGTTTTGGGGTTTTTTTGTTCATCTTCAGTAGCTTTACTCAATGTATAGATTCAATGTATTTACTCACATCCAGAATTAACACATGATCATAGTAATAATCAGTGCTTAATTCTTACTCCGAATATTTTCCACCATAGCAATAGATCAGACAACAAAATGCAAAATTTGGCGAAGTCTCTTATCCTAGTTATAGAAAGGGGATTTTTTTTGTGAGGCAGGAAATGTAGTCCGGATTTCCTAATTTTCCAGATCAGTATGTGTACCTATAGACCATTAAGCACTACTAAAATCAATGAACTACATGTTGTAATATGACAGTGGGAGTGTCTTACAGCTTGTCCTTGAAAGATGTTTGTATTGACAGCAAACAGCCCAAAAGACAAAGCCTGCACCATGACAATTCCAGAAAATCACTTAAAAAAACAAAAGGAGTACAATCCTCAGGGCTTCAAACCTTCCAAATTAAGGAATTGAAATCCCTATAAAATGTCTAACCCTGGAGGCTTTTTACTGTAGAATTATCACTGGTAAATATATAGATTATTTAATTAATCCACTTGGTTTTAAGTTGTCTGCTCTTTTATTTTCCTTCTGTGCCTCACTTTGGTGGTTTGAGCCCCCTGGCACCTGCAGAAATTGCTGAGAGGCGTCTGGTAGAAAGGATCAGAAGTTCACAGGCACAGGTGGATGTGGTGTGAGGGACCTCATCCCGATGTCTCAGTCCCATTTCCACTCAACACTTGCCCCTCGGATGCAGCCTTAAGTTCAAAGGCACACCCAAAGTGGCACCCCAATGGTACAGCCTTGCCGGCTTTGCTTTTAATGAGATCAGGGTTTCACTAGGCTCTGGAGTCTGTGCTTCAAATGCTCTCCTCACTGTTCAGTTAATGGGATCAGAGTAGCTCCATCTGTAATGTGCGGGTTGTCTCCTGGGTAATCTGCCTCAAGGAGATGAATTGAGAAGCTTACACCTTTAAATATGATGCAGTCAAGGAGAATTATAATTATTGCATGTATTAACACTGTGTACAAGGCCCAAATTACATGGTACAGAAAATATGAAATAAAATGGAATATTGCAATAGCCAATAGTCAGGAAAAAACCCCTCATTTATTGAGCATTATCTATGCTGTTGGAAAACTTTGCTGTGGAGAAAAGAAACAGAAGATCCATTCTCCCTGAAACTACTGGAAGTCCTCTAGGGCCGTGAGGCAGATCATCGTACTTAGCTTATATGTGGGAGTTGGAAAGAACTCCATCAGCTTATCCTGTCATTCCTTCTTCCTCTGGATCAGTCTTTTTCCTCACTTTAAGATCACAGAGCAACTTTTACCTCTTTTGCTGTCCAGCCTGGTTCATTCATTTAAGCACAGTTTAGTTAAAATGGTCATTTCCTTAGAGGAATGTTTCCAAAAGGCACCCAAGCATTCTCTGTATTGGTAGAGAAAGCAAGACGCTGAGTGAATTTGGAAAGTTATCTTTGAAGCTGACTATAGGACCTGAGTGCCCGGTTTATTTTTCTCTTACTGGGAAGTATGCATACAAATCCCTAAGCTTTTGAAAAAATGTAGCCCAAAGGCTTGACTTGTCAGTCTTAGCCTAAAGGAATGGAGGTGTCATCAGTTACAGATAGAGTTGTTGGCATTTAGCTATCAAACTACTTGATTTGCATGTATAAAGATTATTTCAACCTACAAACATTGGATCTCCTCATGTTGCCCAAATTGAATACTAAGCACAAAACCTCTCAAACAAGATCAGGCTCTGATGCCTCAAATAGCCTTCAGGAAACTGAGCATTTGCCTACTTAAAGCTGAAGTCAAAGACACTGGAAGCTGAAGAGAAATATATTTTAAAATATGGGCCTTAGTCCTATTTATTTGGCCCAATAAATGCTGTAATCTGACAGCACTGATTTTAACTGCTTCTTTCACCATTAAGGTATCTAAATTCAGCACCACATATGAGACCAAATCCTCATCAAAGAGATTTTCTTCCCATTACAAGGAGTTTAGGAATCATTGTAATTTCCATGGTAACAAAACTCCTACTATACCTACACTTCCCAGCTAATTCATTCTTCTATGTTAATTAAAATATAGCAATGGGAACTTGTATTTCTCTGCTTCAGAAATCTGCTCTGAAGAACAGAAACACCATGCTGTATTTCAGGTGTGAGTAAGACACTTTTGTTGCTTTTTTGAGGGCTTTCTTCATTCTGCATCAAATAATTTTTTTTAACCTGACTCTTACCTCATACCACACAAATGCCCAAGTCACAATAATAAGCACCTGAAATTACCTAAACCCTTTCCAGTTAGTCTAGTTTCAAATATTTTGCTGAGGATCACAAACAAGCACATTAGGGACCAGCTTCAGAAAAGACTTGTGGTTGCAGTGAACCTGAGCATGCTGTGCAGTTTCATTGACATCACGGGGACAAGAGGGGAACACATCAATTGTGGATGAAAGTTTCGGCTGTAATGCATCTGTTTTTAAAAGTTACAGACTCTGTGTTTGTGAGAAAAGAGGGTCTCACAACTGCACTTTCAGACACAGATCTGTATGAAATTTTAAAAGTCTGCAGAGGAGGTGGGATGCTGAGTTAAAGAACTTGATAAGGAAGTAATTAGATAGCAGACAAGATGCAAAATAGAGAAAACAGAGGAATAAGAGCTTTTAAGAAAGTTAAATGATTGCTCAAATCTCTCCTCCCCTTATCATTCCTGACCTCCCTTAAGTTAAGGCAGGCACAATGAAAGATCTACACACTTTCTTCTTCTAATAATTTCCTCAGTAATCAAGGGGCGGAAGTTGTTAAGTGTAGTATGATTGGTTGGAAGAGATTTGCTCCAGCATTTGGCTCTTGTGCCAAGAATATAAAACTTTCTAATAGGAAGTCCTCCACACATGAGCAGGGAGTCAAGCTGAAGTAGCAATCAGCAGCTGATCAAGACTATCTGAGCACACAGACCAGCTGAACAAGCAGGAATTTCAGCAAGCGGTTGCTGAGCTGTTTTAGACTAGCCCATGCATCTGACCCCACTGGCCCTGACAGCAGCTCTACACTTCGGGGAAAATCCTGCAGCTACTTGCAGGGCTATACAAGGACCACAGTGCAAGTAGATTGGGAGGTAGAATAAAAAAGAGAGTGTTGCAAGAAAAAATGGTGACATTTTGGTAAGACCTGTACACTAGGAAATGGATTGGATTACTTGGTGGGATAGAAAGCTGAGGAAATGTGATCCCTCTTGCTCATTCTGCCATGTTCTTCTACCTCCCACCACGAGTAAGTAACATGTGGGTGGATAAGTGGATCCTCTGGCTTGGTTTAATGCCAGCAATGAGAACATTTGTGAAGCAAAGCCAAGCATGCTGGCAAACATCCATTGATCATTCTTTCCTTCATTAAAGTCCTCTCACCTTGTGAGAAGAAATTGATTACGCTACCATAGACACGCTTCCTCCAGCACTTCAAAGCCTGCAGAGGTGGAAGCTGGATTTGGGCCATAGTGCCTGGAGCCTTCAAGAGTTAATTAAACATAATAGTAACCTATATATTTACAGGTCCCTTTTTGATGACAGCAACAGAATAGAGGTTAACCCTACTTTTCAGGTTCTCCCTCAGGATTTGTTTGAACTTTGCTCTTCTTGCACCTCTCCATCAGGCATGAACTGAGTTCTGCAAGTCAGAGAGAAATGAGTGCTGAATATCCAGCTGCAGACATGGGCCACAGGGGTGGAAAGACTGAGTGATTTGCCAGAGGTTATATGTGAAAACTGTGGCAAGGTGCAGTTGTATTATTTCATCCTCTTTTTTTTTCTCACAAATTCCCTGCCACCCTCCCTCTTCTGTGATGAATCATGAAAATACCAATACATAACTAAGTATAAATGACATGTAGGCACTGGCTGAAATTCTGCAAAGCACCTTACTGCTGCTGAGGTGGCAGAGAATGAGGAACAGAAATCCTCCAGATTTACTAGCCCTAAATGCAAACAGCATTTATTTAAGCTTCCACATAAAGATCAACTAAGCAGCTTTAAAGACATCACTAAAACCTTCAAGCTGCATAACAGTGATGAAAAATTGACTCGGAATCAACATGCTGCACTGTGCTTACTAGCCCTGACAAGGTGGATAAAAATAGTAAGGAGACAATGGTGACATCAATCAAAGACTGGGTGAGCCAAAGAGTTTTGCAAATACTCCCACGTGGAATGAGTCAGAGATGGAGTAGAGAGTTTGAGAAACACAAGGCAAGCAAAATCTCTTTAAAAGAAGTTTCACTGTGTGCTTAGAAGTCGTAGAAAATTTAAATTTAAAACAACAGGGAAATGTTGAAAAAAGGGGGAAAAAAGAGTCCTGAAGATGTTTCAGTGCACTGGCATGGTGAGAGGTTCTTTTATGATTTTTTCCATGAAAGCTTTCCAAATAAAATGCTAGATGTGATAAATAAATCCAGATCTTTAGGCAGGATAAATTTCTCAGCTGACATTTGGCAACAAGAAACCTGATTCCTATGCTTTCATGTGAGGATGTGATAGGCACCCTGCAGGATCTGGTACAGAGTATTGATGTCTCCTATCAGAAGACAGGGACAAGGACAAGTTTGGAAGCTGATGGACAGACTGATGTGACGTTATGTGGTAGTGCAGGAAAGGAAATAAAAAAGCATTTGCAGCCAATTGGAAATTATGAGAGAATTTTGGGAGGTAGATGGTCATTAAGTTATTTAAATGTTTTCCTAAAACAATGGCAAGTAATTAAAAAAAAAGGATAAAAGTAAAATTTTAAACCGAAAAAGTGAGTATAATATCTCTCTAAACATGCCAAGCAACAAAAATGTCCTGAGATTTATAGAAGATGGTATTTTTACATGTAGCAGTCTAAGGTCTCATATACATGCCGGTTTCAAGTCCTTTATGTTTACTTTGGAGAAATGTAAAACAATCAAATTTTCTGAAATCTCTAATTCTGAAAATCCACCAAAAAGATGGTTTTTGCAACATCTGAAGCCCTTGACCATTATAAAAATACACAGCTTCTTGACAACATCAATAAAGATCTCTTGGATTAAAGGTGTCAGGAGTGATGTTTCCTTTTTAAGCTCATTACATCCATGAGTTTGGTTATCTTGATCCACAGGGCATAAAGACCCTGCATTTGCATGCAGAGTAATCAAAGCAAGTATTTGCCTATCTTCGTTAGGCCTGGGACCAAGCTTCTGAGTAACTCCATGCAAATATCTTTTCTTTTTTTTTCCCATCAGGAGAGGTGCATGAATATGGTGCAACACACAGGAGCTCCAAATACCAGCTCATGTCACAATATATATCTTTCCTAAGGTAAGGAAAGAGGTTTCTTTCACAAAACTTTTATCCACTCTGATTTTTTCCCCAGGTCAGGCCTTTTCCTCACAGATAGTTTTTTTGCAGCTGGTTTTACAACCTTTGAAGTCTGTGTAATGCAAAATTTACACAATTTTGTCCTGAAAAAGATCCCCACAAATAACCAATCTCTTTTCCATTTCAGAATTGTTTCTTCTTTGTTAAAGGCTCACAGTCTTTTCTTTATCTTTGACCACTTGTGGAGTTGGGTCTGAAGCTGGAAAACAGAACACCTCTAAGAGAATAGCTAAGAGACCACTTTTGTCTTCTTTTCTTTTTTTTCCTCTGCTATAAATTCTTCATCTTTTGCTTATATTTCTTTGATGTTTCAGTCTTTTGCAACTGTTGAGCAAGGAAGATTAAAGCCATTATGGCTTTATTAAAAATTCAGTGTTCTTTGCCACTCCTTTCCTGTTTTTGACTGAAAAGTCAGCCAAAACTAAGATACTATCTGTGGGTAGGAAGCATCTGAACCGAAAATGCCGTGGTCTCTAATGGTTACAAGGAAAACCAAATATTTTGGTATACACGCAGCCTAATTATTAGCTCTTTTAAAAACAGCAAGTACTCACTTGCAGTGGAAGATCCATCCTCATATTATACATGTAGTCATACACCAATTCTTGAGAGTCCTTTATATGGCAGAACAATGAGAAATCCCAATAAAGACTCAAAAATACTCATATTTTTCCTTTTAACTTCTGGAATGAATGTAAAACAATGTTTAACTTTCTTAATGCTAAGTTTTAGCTGTGTGAAATTATTTTAACTTTCCTCTACCAAAATCATAAAATGCTGGGAAATCATAACTGCTATCATATTATGATTTTGGAAGAAGAGTTAAGTACCAAACCATAGTTTAAGGAAAGATACATAGGCCTCATTAACTGATCATGTCAGAACAACTTTACTGCTTCTTGTTGAAGGCTTTTGGTGTACCTGAAGGCTTTGGTTGAAGGTGGAAGCTTCATTTTGGCCTGGGGATAGCCTCTAAAAGATGCAGCAACCTCACAGCAGAATAATGGCTTATCTGCACTGCTAATTTAAATACCAGAAGACTGTGGCATGTCAGTGTGATACTATGGTGGAGATACTTGGGGAATTACACGTGCACCACTTAATAACGTGACTCGTTAGTCAACAGAGCCTTTGCTGGTGGGAATTGTCTGCATCAGCCTTAATGGAAAAGGTCTTACTTATCTAACTATGGAAAAGAGAGATATTGTTTTATTCAGTAAGACTGATACCATCATTTAAACGGTGACAGCTGGAGGATTTCTGGGTGAAATCTGACCAATGATTACCATGAAATACAGTGTTCAAGCAAAAATCATTGCCCATATTTTATAGCTATAACATACAAGGATACAGGCTATATCTGACTAGCTTCTTTTGACAAATCAAAAGTTTAGTATTCAGTATAGTAACAGTGCTGTAAACTGTCATTAGGATAAGGGCATTAGGTATTCAATGTAAATGTCACATATAATCTGACTAATGCATGTATTTTGTAAGCAATTACTACCGTTTGTCCTTTGACAGGGCTTTCAGAAACATTACAGAGAAATGAAGAATACTTTTAATTTGTACTGTATTAAATTATACTTGTATTAATTATTAAATAAAGATTATTACTAAAACTTAATGAAAGAAACTATCATTATTATATCTGCCACAAATAAAAAATCTACCTATTTCATTGTAAAGATGATGTTATCCATTAATTAGTTTATAGACCCCCCCAAATCTAAGGGAGTGCCAGAAATGTCCAGGATTTCCCTGACTCTCACATATATGTGAGGTTTCTGATGAAGTCCAAAGATATGTGCTTGTATTAATTTGAATGCTTCTGTGTGTACTTCACTCATGTAATATCTTCCCCTTTCCAATCTATTGCAGAAAAAGCATCTGACTATGTTGGGCGGAAGATGCACCCATTGGGCTGTCCACAGAGGAGGTCTGAGGGCATGGAGATCCGCAGTGCAGAGAGTGAAGTCAAGCCACTTGCTGAAACCTGCTGCTAAGCTCTAGGGTAGTTTTTTCTTCTAGAGGACAGGAGGGGTTTTTTAGGTGGACATACCTGCAAAGCTGTGTATCACTGCCCACAAAACTGGCACGGACACAGCATCAGCAAGTGCTGTCTGAGGGGCCCCCACCAGACTGGGGAGAAATCCAGTGATCTCATCTTTGGTGATCTTTCTGTCTGACAGTTATTTTCCTCCTACTTTGCACAGGCCCTGGGGAATTCACCCTTACTAAAAAAATTCAAAAATGTGAGTGTAGGACATGCAGCTTTACAATCTTGATGTATTCATAAAGTCATAGAAATACTGTACGAGAATGTGAGGTACTTGTCAGAGAGACAGTTTCAGTTAAAATAGCTGACATACGTATCTGGATAGACAGATGAACTATGCTGGGGTGAAAAGTATAATCGTGCTTTTAATATTCATGATACAAGTACACAGCGATACAGGTCTTTAGGGAAAGGACAATACAGAGCCAGATATGTTCAGAACAGTTGGATGTCACTGGACAAACACATGATGTGATCCCAGAAGCAATGCTTCTCAGGACATTATTTTCTTATAGGGACAACGTCCTTGATCTTGAATGACTGCAGGTTTTAAGTGAATAGTATTGTCAGTACTTTCCACTGAAATCATTTGATATGACAACTTTAAAATACACAAAACATATTCTGCTGAAGAAGAAATTTACTAACTACTGGAGCCCAAAAAGAAATACTTCATAAATAAATATCTGGTAGCATCTTATGTGGATTAAAAATACTCAAACACATATATATGCACACAAAGGCATATAGAAAACTAAATATATAAACATATGCATATTTACATAAGATTCCTATACATTATTGACAAGAGCAAACTATTCAGAAGGTAACAGGTTTACTTATAGCAAAAAAAAAAATATCACTACATTTTACTTGCTCTTGCTTTATTGCCTTGTCTGTCTCCTTGAAATGTTCCTTTGTATACTGGTAAAAACCAATCTCATATTTCTTAGCTGCTGATTGGAAAATCTAGCAACTAACCTGTTTGAAAACATGCACAATCTGGTCTTGTAAGTCAACATAGTGGGAGCTGCAGGTGGTGAGCAAATGAAGAGCTAGTGTAAAGAAGCCGAAATAGAGGTATCTCTGTCTTTAGGTTTTAATATGGTAACTGACACCAGGCTATCAGATCTTGAACATCTGTTTGACAGTTTTGACTTGTAATTATTATGATGAATCCTTAAACAAACAGATCATAGTAGACAGTGGAAAGTACACTAGGATAAAGTAGAATCTGGTCTGTTACTAGGGCTGATGTGTATAGGAGAAATCAACAAATACTTTTTTGTTTTTTAAAATGAACCAGCATTTTTTTCTGCTCTTCTACCTACTGAAAGCGTACAGTACAGTGCATTTGGCATTGCCATTTTAAACCCTGAATTATTTGGTAGAATTAAAACCTCAAAGCAAAAATGCCATTATTGCTTTGACTGTGATGCATTTACTGTGGCACATACTTGCAAAATGAAGAGCCTAAAGTAATACTCCTAACACCCTATTCAGACACTCAGACATAGGCAGACTGAAATCAAAGCACCCATTGCTCTCCTTTAATTCAATAGGATTTGTGAGACTAGGACATGTTAAGAATATAAGGCTCTTTTTACTTTGATTCCTTAATAAACGGACTTAGATTCCCAACTGGAAAGCTGTAACTTATGTGCATAGCAAGGAGGTTAAGGTGACGCAGGGTTAAGGTGGGAAGGCATCAGAAGTCTCTTTGCTCTGTTTCAACCTTCTGAAATTTGATGCCATTCACCAGAGGTCTCCTAAGTGTAAAAGTTTGTCTCCTCTTGTTATATTGCCACCTGCTCAGGGAAACGCTAATCCATTAAGGTCAAGCAGCTCTGAGAAGGTGCTGCAGTGCCTGGGGCAGCCTCTTGAGTTTCACTCCTAGCAGCTGCAGGAAGATGAAGTTGGGATGGTCCTCGTTACTGAAATTAGACAGATCAGGAAGTAAACAGAGCTTGCCTTTCATCTGATCTGGCTTTGAGATGGGAAAGGTTGGGGAGGGGGGCAGAGCAGAGGGTGAATTCCTCTTCTAATTACTTTATGGGTCAGTTCTCCAGACTTTGTGTCAATGTCAGACATGCATAATCTTTTTTATTTTTAAATGAGAGAAAAGGAAAAAAAAATATCTCATGAACTCCTGAAGATTTTAGGGTTTACTATCATTTAGTTCTCAATACCATGACTTTCATGGGGATTATTATGTTTTCCTTTGGGAATGAGCAGCCAACAGATCCAAGACAGGGAAAGAGCCATACTTTCTGCAAAAACTTCTTGCCCCTTTACACAGTGAAACCTTTTTCTTTTTTGTTCATTGCTTGACTTCTTTTCTCTGAAGTGGATTTGAGGATTATGAAAGGCACTGGACTCTCAGTATAGGCTTGGAGCCCTCTTTTCTTCACACCTGAACTGGTGGGATAGCAGCCTTATGAGACCATCTCCTCCCCACAGATCTGAAGGGACAGACACCAACTACAGGAGGGTCAGATGCCACCTCCATAGGAAAGGCTACCCACTCATCTCCTGTCTTTGCAGCCCATGCTAAAGACCAGCCTGCACAAACCACAGCCCCTCTGGGAGGGCATCATCATCTTGTTGAACTCCCTGATTTACAGATGGGGACTTTGAAAAAGAGCAAAAAACATGAATGATGGAAGATTACTGAGGAGCAGTACCTCGTGTGCTCAGCATGAGCCATAACACATAGCAGCAGTTCAGATGTGCTCCAGCAAATGAATGAACCAGACTCAATCTTGTTTTGTCTCACTGAGAGCCAGTATTGTCTGGGATCAGCTGGGGCAAAAGCAGACCTTTCAACACCTTTTTTGGGTAATGTAGGCTGTGATTATATGAATTCCATAGGCACAGGCAGGCTTATTGCTGCAGTCCCCACTTCTCACACACCCACTTGGAGTCCTATTTTCACAGGGTTTTTAAGAGCCGCTTTAGAGAGCTGTGATAATCCAGGGGATTAGTGAGAGCCAGAGGGGAGCCAGACACATGATGCCCCACAACTGAAACATGCAGATGCTTTGCTTTGATGTGATAAGGTGCAATGAAGCTTTTCTAAAACTGAGGTGAGGGAGTGTTTTGTAGAGCACTGCAGCATCCTAAATCTACTAGGGTCTTCAGAAGCCAAGATGCTGTGAAGACAGCTGGTCAACTACTTGATTCAATTAATTTTCCCCCCTTGATTCTGCTCAACCAAAGCACTCTTCTTCACCTTCCTCCACACCTCTGCTCTCCCAGTTTATGGGGCAATGGGGGTGAGAAAGCAAACTGTATTTTTCATATGGTATCCCCAATGAGACGGAAAGACACCCTCCTCCAGAATCAACTCTATCTCCATTACATGTAGCCAGAAGGAACCTGTTGACTGGATGAATGTAGGCATGTTCTACAGTCCTCTTTTTTCCTCTGACTTGTAGCAGGTGTTTCTCCTGGAACCAATGGTTTAATTTAAAACTTTTCTCTCTTTTTCTAAACTAGGCAAGATTCTCGAGTGCCTGCCTTTCCCTCTGTAAATTCCGAGTGTTTCTCCATCAGAGACAAATGCATGTAGCAACATTTCTTTCTGCATAATTGCTTTTCAAAGTATATGCAGAAAATCTCCAATGTGCATGCAGATGCAAAGAATTACATATTTAATCATAAATCTGTATGTCCCTATACATACATGTACAACTACCTGAGGGACCACAACATTCACTTGGCAATTTTCTTTCATGCTAGAAATCTGTATGCACCCAGTTGATGTCTGTTATGTCATTAGGCTCAGATGAGGATTATCTTGTGGTGAGCATTTTATAGAGATCAGAGGAAAAACAATCTCTAAGCAAAGTAGTTCCAACCTGCATAGTACAAAATAACTGGATAAGGTTAGGAAATAAAACTTTTTTTCTTGTTGGAAGATGCATTTCTCTAATACTATATTGTACTATATATATACTATATATATATGAAATTTCTTTTCTTACCCGACATTAAGAAAGTACAAATATTAACTGGCACATGAAGTCAGTAATTCATAAATTCACCAGAAACTCTCAGAGTTTGTTTGAACCTCCAAGGATGCACATCAACAGGATTGTTTAAAAATATGACTCACTGATTACAATATGTCTGCAGACCACAGATCACAAAGTGTGCTCTAAGGTGCTATCCAGATATGTCCACAAGCCCTGCAGATTGAATTTTTAACTAAAAAAAATCCTAACTTAAGCAAAACAGTGGTAAAATACCATCACAGACGCAGATCCTGAAGCCAGACATATTTGGTTTGCTCTTAGAATCCTTACAGATTGAATTCTAAACAAAGTTATTGGAAACTACCTTTCAGGCTTGTGACAGCTCTGGACCAGAATGCATTCAGAAGACATCACATGCTACAAATCTCAGAGTGATGAATAGGATATTGAGAGACACTACTTTCTTCTTCTTTGTGGTATTTTTGCACTGTTTTATCTTGGTTTTTTCCTCAACATTTCATATTTCTATTTCTCACATCTCAGCTGAGAGTGGTAATAGATAAGACTGACTAAGTCAATAAGTCACTGCTTGTGTGTGTAAATAATTACTGGAGGTTTTGGTTTCATTCTGCATTGTTGTGAAAATAGGTCTTGAAATTTCAAAACTTTTCATTAAATAGAATTTGTTTTGGGTTTTGGCCAGCCTAACTTTTCTCCACCATCTGCTTGGCAAACCATCTTTTCTTTGGGATACAGTTGGAAGAGGTCTATTAAGATTAGTATAAATGTTACTGGAAAATAAACAATTCATTGGAATTTTTATATTATTCCATCAGATAAGGACTCTCTTGCTAATTGGACCTTATCACTGCACTGCCAGTTTCAGTTAAGAAGAAATGTAAGCAGTACACAGTTGGGATTTTCTCATTGTGATTAAACACATAGTTATTTAAATGCAATCTAGAGGAGATTCATCATTCAGGATACCTCTAGGTATAGTTCTTTCCTTGGTGCAAGTGTTTGCCTCCTGTTATCTCGGCACAGTCCTAAAATGAGTATTTAGTCAAAAATGCTAACTGAATTCTAAAAGAGCATCCAGTCAGGACCAGGCACTGTACGAATATTTTAAAAATAATGACAATAAACCACAACGCTAACCTGAAGCATTGTTGGAATAGATCAATTATTGTAAATAAACTGCTTCCGACATGAGCTAAAACCTGTAAAAATGATGTTTCACAATAGCCTCACATCAGTGGATCTCTCCAAGATGCTCTTTTTAATCTGCAATATCTTGGTTTCAAACTCCCTGCAGAATAAGGGATTATCTCTCATTTTAATGTTCCAAAGGTACAGTACCACATATTCTTTCAAGAGTCACTTGACAAAGAGAATAGAAGATGTTAGGCCCTTTATGAAGTGGAAAGCTTTAAAAAGATATTATTATTCTGCAAAATGCAAACACAGCTCAGGAGAGGTCTCTGTTAGGAAGTGATTTGCATCTCTTGGAATGATTTAAAACTGACGAAGAAGACAAGTGAGTGACTTCTTACCCACTGTGGACCTCGAAGGCTTAGGCAGAAAAGGAAGTTAAATATTGAAATTGTTTTGCTATTCAAAGACACAGAAGCTGATCTGATATTTAGGCCTTCCATCCCTGCTTCTGGGCCTTTGTCACTTTATCATCTGTGACCTTGACTTGGGGAATCACTGATCTCCATTTTATCAACAGCCAGTGGCTGCACAGTCTCTGGCTGATATTGACAGCACATGGTGCTGCTTAAAAAATTGCAACGTCTCACTTCTCAAGAAGTTACTTATTTTTAAAGTTTGTTTTATCTACTTGACACATTAAGATTTTCTTTACAATAAATTCCACATAGCTCTAGGACAGCAAGCTGGATTCATTGACAGAATGATGGGAGAGCAGCTAAATAAGGGGGGTTGTAGAGTTGACTCTGAGAGTTCAGCATTTGTTAAAATATTTTAAAGAACAGAACACTTTCCTGAATTGAAGAAATAGTAAATGGAAATCAAAGGCAAATAAAAGCAGAGAACACATTTAGAAAAATAGTTTTCCTTATAGAAGATCAACATACCAGCAAAAAACCCCACAATTTTAGATAAAATTTAGTGTATACCAAAAATAATATCTTTTACAGAGAAGTCCATAAGAAGTGCTACAAAAATATGTGGAGGATAAACAAGTTCTTTGATCATAAGATACGACTCAGTAATCTGTAGAGGTAAGGTGATAACCCAGATTCTTAACAAGAATTACTGACACTACTATTTGTTATATAACACAATTTGATGGAAATGAACCAAAAGTTTTAGCATATGATGCTCCTCTAAAAGAATAGAGTTTGCCTGTGCCATCTGTGAAGTCAAACAAGCTTCACCTTTGACTTGGTAGGAGCAGAATAAAGCCGGTGAGGACAAAGAAGAAAATGTGAGCTTGACCAGTCACACAAATGCTGGAGAAATGACCTATCTAAATTATCTCACAAAGAGCTCCAAAGCAGCTCCAAAACTAAAAGCACACATAAAGAAGATTGTGTAAAGACCATCCAGTCATGGACGCACCATGTTCCAGTTTTGTCTCCTTTGGGCCTGCTGCACCCAGCCTGGATCTCCATCCATCAGCCACAGACAGTGAGTGTCTGGGCCCATTGAAGCCAGCATCAAGGATGCCCCTGAATGCCACGGGGCCATATCTTATGTAGTCACAGTTGTCTACACAAAATTTGAAGTTGCCCCCTTCAGTCTTCCACTTCCTGTCTTGTATGGCAGTACATTTTGAGGTAAACTGGGACTGATGGGAGCCACTAGAATATTTTTCAGTTCACCCTTTTTGGTGGAGTTGCATTCTTCTGGCAGCTGTACCAGAGATGCAGAGGAAACCCTATTTCAACCAGGAATTTTGTATCACTGTGGTTAAGAGCCAAAATAAAGGAGTCCATAATTGGCAGGCTGACAGTGATTGCAAAGGGATGAGATATTACTGCTTCTCCTTATTTGAGATTGAATCCTTATTTTAGCAAGGTGACGAAGATCAGTTTCCTTGCAGCTGGGAAGATAATGTTCACAGAAGCACAGAATCACTGGGTTGGAAAAGACCTTAAATATCATCAAGTCTAACCCATGCCCTAACACTTGTACTAAACCATGGCACCAAGTGCCATATCCAGTCTTTTTTTAAACACATCCAGGCATGGTGACTTCACCACCTCCCCAGGCAGACCATTCCATAACTTTATTACTCTTTCTATAAAAAACTTTTTCCTAATATCCAGCCTATATTTCCCTTGGAAATTCCAGTTACTCTGGGCTTTGGTAATATGCTAAATAACACAGAGGTGTTCTGAATTTGATTAGTCACTTCTAGGGACTACAGCAAACAAAATTAGCAAATAATAATCATAGTGATCAGTGGTTCCTCTTAAAAAAATTGAATGTTCAGAAAAGCAAAGAAGAAAGGCATTCTGAAGTTTATGTCCACAGTGTCAGGTGAGAAGAAATAACTCGTGGAAAATTCAACATAACAAAATTTTAACTCTTCAGATGGACCAGGATGTTGCCTCCAACTTTACTGACAAGCTCAAGGTCTCTTGGATTACATATCTAGGAATTTCGTGGCCATGACTAGGTAATTGAGAATAAAAACAGTCTCTTCTTGGCAGCAAGCATACAATAATGCCTCTGTTACTACACTTTTTCCTCCTTATGCTGAGCTTCTTTCTCATATCTGATTTATGCTGAAAGACTAAGGATGTGCACGAAAATCAGAAAGCAGAATGCAGGAGCAAGGATGTTTCTTTTGCAGAGGAATGGCACTGCATTTAATAAATGTCCTCAGCCTTAGTTCATTCAAAAGCATTTCATAATGAAGCCCATTGTTTAATCTTCTCTCCTCCCATAGTTAATAGTATTCTAATTAAAATAATTATTATTTCTTAGCATTTACATAACACAATATATCTTCAAAGCATTCTCTAGCTATGAATCACACTGCTCACAATTTAAGTTATAGAACTAGCTAGGATTTCCCTGCAAATTTTTTGAAAGAAAAACAGTTTTTTAAAGTCCTGATTTTATGATGTGGAGTGGTATAATCAGCTCATATTTGAACCTGAATATCTTTCAGTTTGACAAAATAGCCTAGTTCCTTAGAAAAGATAAGCACGACAGCCTGTCCATCTGTGGCATCCAAACAGCTCAGAGGAATACTGAATTGGGCCCAAAAGGGATAGGTAGATTTGGTCCAACAAATTGAAATAGAACATTTAGTTGATTTTTTTAAAAAACACTTTCACAATTATGAAAAATTAAAATCCAGAAAAAAAAAAAACAACAGAATAGCACAGAGAGGCATCTTCAATATTGTAATTTAGAACACATAGATTTTGAAGTAGTGGATTTTCCCACAATAAGAATGCCCAAGTTTTCATCATCTCCATTAAGTCCAAAATGATGACAGAGCATTGAGCCATTTTTCTCACCTCTAACCATTTGCTGTGTGAACCAGGGTCTCAGAAAGCAAATGAGGAAATCATTGTCTCCAGCTGAAGAAGGAGCACAAAGAAAGAGAAAATTATGTTTTTAAATAGGGAAAGACCTATGATGGGATTCAAGTGTCCAAAATTTAGATGCACATAAGTACCTTGCCAGCACAGGAACACAAGACTATTCACCCATCCTTGACCACCAGTGGTCACAGAGGGAGAAGGAGGTTTGGTCACAGAGGGAAAAGGAGATTTACTGGTGGTCTCTGCACAAGATGCATGACTGACACAGGTGGGTCGAAATCTTCCCAAGCATGTCTGTTTCACTTCATTGAGCACTGAAGAAGTTCTTTATCTTAGGTCAGAGCTCTGAGTTGGCTCTAGGTAGACAAGATTAATCCCTTGTGGATGAGGAAAAGTGGCTCATTTGGCTTTACTTTTAAAGAAACTTGTGTATTGACCAAAAAGACAAAATCTCCTTTCTTTTAAATTTGTGCTACCTCTGACCTCCCCACAGAAAGCCATGACTTTTCGCCTTCTGATGGCCTCTCAAAGAGGCACACAAGCTTCAGTTTGGTCCATAGATGATATTAAGCCATTAAGTTTAACAATAAACTGGATAATCTGCCAAGAAAATAAGCACTGCTGCATTTAACTTCATAAGACATGGTTACTCCTGGACCATGTATATTAATGAGTTTTGAATGAGTGACATTTGATAAAATATTCACCATCTCTTCAACTTTCTTTCATTTCTTTTCTTGCTGGAGCCCTTTCTTATTTGAAAATTAATTATGCACACCATATTTAACCAGGGTGAAAATGAGACTTACATGGAACCTTTCCAGCTCTTCATTACATATTTAATTGTTAAAATAATCAAGCTATCCATCACACATTCTGCCACCCAGTCATCTGTCACCTTGGAATCAGTCAAAAAGAACATAGAAAGAGAAGTGTAGAAACAGAAATTTCACATTTCTTGATCTGAACAGTTTTGCTGTTGAGAGGAATGGTCTTAGCATGGCATATCTGTATTGTGTTTGCAAAAAATAACAAATGCTATCTTCATGGCATCTTCTGTGCTTTGGGTTTTCTCCCACAAAGCCCTAAAAACTATCACCATATTATAGGAAAGTTCTTCAGCACAGAAGAAATTAAAGTTCCTGTGTCTTCTCATTGATTTTAGAGCCTGGCTAAAAATGCTTTACAAAGTGCACAGTGATCTGGCCAGCATTTAATAATAGCTGCATACTGTGGGATGCTTTTCATCAAAAACTTGTCCATGCACTTCTCCAATATTCTAGGAAATACAGACCTTGCTTAGTGGATGGTGAAACAGAAACTAGAGCAGCATTAGGCTACAGCAGTAATCCATCAAACATAACAAAGCATTGTGTGGAGCTGAGTCCTTTGTCCCAGAAAGCCACAAGGTAAATATAGGAAGAAGGATAAAACCTCCTCCTCCTGAGTTTGACCACAGTGCTCCTTTTACCAAGCTTTTTACATTCTAAGAGCTGCATGAAGTCTGCTGGGGTGTTTCATTTAAACACAGGGCTCAGTGCTGCAGGATCAGGAGACCGCATGATGCAATTAATGCCCAATATTTGAAAAATGTAAAGTACAAAGAATTCATGGACTTTCAATGGACCCCTGGATTTTTAGAAAGTAGAAGAGTAAAGGTGTGAAGAGGAACAAAGTTGTTTTACTTACATGGGTGTCCTTCCCTGACTATCTCACATGCTAAATGTTCATAATGTGGCCAGGAAAACAATATTGTACACAATATTTTTAAATATAGATATATTTCAGTAGTCATAAAAATATAACCTGGTTTCAATTCACAAAGGAGCATAGATGAGGTTCAAGTTTAAACTTTTCATATTTTACTGAAATTTTATTTCACTGTGTTCTTTGCTAGAGACAAAAGGATCAAAAGGAATACCTAATTCTTATAGTCAATCCCACAGAGGTGAGATTTTCAAAGGATTTTGGTGGGAACTGAGTAGTCCAGTTAGTTTATTTAGTTATTTATTTAGTCTCACTGTGTATTTCTCTATAAGTAAAGCATGATTTCAATTTAATACTCAATTTTACATAACAAAGAGTGGGCTTATAACTATGCAGATCCAATGGAGTTCAGCAAAACTGTAGCTTTAAATGATTATTATTTAATTCTTTAGCAGTCCCTAGCAGTTACTGTGCATTGCCCTGTGGTCTAAAGGGAAAATAAGCTTTCTCCTATTTCATACGCAAAGGTAGAACAAATACTATTAAAATCTAACTGGAGAGCTTTCTAGAGAGTATTAAATAAATCTCAGCTCAGGCAGACTGTGATGTATTGTGAAGGTCACAGCTGATATGAACAGTGAAGTAGCTACTTGCAGGGAAATAATGCATTTGGATAAAGAAGTTGTGCCTATCAAATAGGGATATGAGCTGGAAAAACAAAAAGAAACCACCCAAAAACCAAAGCAAATAAAAGAATCTACAGAAGATGTAAGAATCACAAAACAAAAGTCACCAACACCAGCCATAGCTTGAAAAGTATCAAGGACAGAACCAGTGGAGCGAATGATCTATCTTATAAATTAGACTTCAACTAGTGTAAAAGCAGCCAAAGTGAGGGCCCAATTGTTTTTGTAGCCTGTCGGAAATAATTTCAAACCTGACAGGATACCATGGCTCGTAGTGTGATCTCACAGATTTCAGTGGTCATGCTGAGAGATAAGCAGAGAAGCACGGTAAAAACCCTGATAGCAAAAGCACTGCTGCCAGCTTTGCTGTACTAAAAAATTATCATTCACTCTGAATAGCAGATCAGGCAAGCGCTGAACGACTTCCTTTTCCTTCTCTCCCTCTTACTCTGCCCGTCTCCCTGCTACCACCCTCTTTCTTCCCCTTTCCACTCCCTGAGAGGACATGAAGTGTTTTATAGCATCGAAACCAGCTGTTATATCCAGTAACAACAAACATCAGAAGAATTACACTGTCATCAAACTATCTCATGATATCATTAGTGTCCTAAATTAAAGCAAGATGATTGCCCCAGCACAGAGCAATCAACCATGCACAGATACTAATGCTGCAGGTAGGTTGTAGAGTTCCACAGGAGGAGAAGGTGCCGTGCCCTTGCTCTTTAATTATGCCAGGAATGAACTGACAAAGCCATTTCTTCAGCTACAAATGGTGAAGGGCAGAGCCACAAACTTGGTGTGCCTGTCTGAGATGGGGTGCCTGTTCCAGCTCCTCAGATTTCCAGCAGGGCTCTGCAGCCTGCCACACTCAGGCGGGAGAAGGGTAGGTCCTCTCAGCCCTGCAAGATCATACAATTAATGCCTGGACCAACATGGAGCTGCAGGCAAGGGAAGCCTATGGGAAGTTGTGGCATCTCTTTTGCTGTTAGAACCCTGGGGCTTCCTCAGGCAGGGCAACAAGAGGGACTGGTAGATGAAGGGATGGGGGTAGAGGCACCTGGTTTGGAGTGCAGAGCCCTGGGGTGGGGGATGCTGTTGACTTCTTAACCCATAAACGTTCACTTCTGGCTATCACCCTCTTTTTGGAAGCTGCAGTACTGGCCTGCAGAATGGGAATGCCTCTGTTTTCTGGGGCAGGAAATATTTATTCCCTCTGCCTTATAACCTCATATACTTGGACTAGTATTTGCATGAATGCTATGCTATGAGGGCCTGTCCAAAACTTATTCCCTGGAGATTAATATTTTCCTGGCAGAAATACTTACTAATTCCACTAAAGGTACAGTTTGAATCCATTGAATTTATGGGCACAGTCTTCAAGCTGGTGGGGAGGAAAGAGCCCCCCGAGAAAAACACTAAGCAGGCATTGCAGGGAACTGAATTTCGTTCTAAAGTGTTGATGCAGTTTCAGCTGTCAACAAATTACTTCATTAGCCTGTGCTCACTGTCCCAAGTGGAAAACAGAGATATTTTCTTTGATCAACATATCCAATTCTAAAGTAGCTGTTCAGGACAATAGTCATTTAACAAATGCTTTCATTTCTAGAGTCTATCACAATTTTATTCCAATAGCAATTTGGCTGTCTAGCTATGGTACTTTAAACAACAACTGTGCTGGTGGGGCTCATGTGCAGCTAGAAGATGGGGTACAATTCCATTTAGCTTTTTCTCAGTAAAGATGCTCAGCTGAAGTTTTCTTGATTCACCCCAGATCCCCAGCACTGTCTCCTCAGTTCAGTATCTACCAATTTAACTGATCTGATACAGGTTAGGGGCCCACGACTTCTTCGTTTTCCCTGCCCACTGTATCCTACAAACACTTCTACTAACATTAAAGAGTTGGAAGATGAAAAGCAGGAAAAAGAGAATTATTTTCCTTCAGAAATTTTACACTGCTGGTGCTTCTAGGTACTCCTGTAGATAGGCAAAAGCAATACCATTTTTGTTTTACAGTCAGGGAGTGAAATCACAGAAATAATAATTGCTTTGCCCCAGGTCACATAGGAATCTATTGCAAGGCCAGAAATTTGACACAGATCTCCCATATCTCAAATCAGTGTCTTAATCATGAAATAACCATCAGAAAGTTGAATAGTTAGGTTATCTGCGGAAATGGAAGGGGGATTTATTGCCATGGTCAATAAAGAGAGAAATGGCAGCAATGCATTTACATTAACTTATCTTCTGATCTTGGGAAAATGGCACTGTGGGGATCCCTGTTTACTCCCTCTCATTTACTTCATATGAAATTTGCAGGGTTTGCAGTCTAAAGGAAGATGCTTGCACAATGCAAACTCAATTGAGGACTGAAAAATCTTACTCCATTTTTCAATCTTACATCATCAGTAGCCAGGAAGAGTTTTCAAAAATATTCCAGAAATCAAAGGTCCAGAAAAAAAGATTCCTGTTTAATTTATCTTACTCCTGTTGGTTGCAGAATTTTGTCCAAAATGTGGAGGCCTAATTTCTTTCAAACCCTGAAATCAGAGAGAAAAATCTTCCAATCCAATTCAAGCTATCTAATTTCTAAGACAGAGTTACCTTCTAGAATACATAAATATTAATACTGTTAATAGAATAATAATATTCCTTCACACTTGATTTCAAACAATTATTTAATTTTATTAATCCAACAGAGCAAGAAGGATTTCACTTGCCCATTTCACTTTCTCTTTTTGTGGTGCATCCTTCTGATTGCAAACTTTCATTAAGTTGCCATTTGCTGTCCTACAGGTGCCGGGCCACAGAACTGCTATGTTCAAACACAGGTGTGAGCAAAGAGTGAGATTTTTGGACACTTTTCTCTACAAATAAAGTTGCAGGAGACAGTTCTCTGGCACCCACCAGCACTCACCACACTGATGTCATGGTTCCATTCCTGCTGGAGCAAAGGGCCTTTTCAGCCAGGGGCAGAAGCCAAGGGGTGTGATGCTGCCAGGAACAGGGCTTTTGGCAATGAAACACTTGATTTAGCTGGTCCAGAAATGGCAGGCCTACAGTCCTATCAGGAAAGAAAATGATCATGTGGGCAAAAACCCTTTCCCTTTTCCAGATTAAAAAAAAAATGCCCAGGATTTGTCCCTTAGACTTACGCTGGCCCAAAATTTCATCTAGCTATGAAGTCCAGCCACTTACAACATCCTTTGTTTTCTCCTCCGCATATTTCATAGATCCATGTATTAGTCTGCTCATTATTCCATGTAATGTAGTAAAAAAAAAGAATGCATGTCTCAAAATACTGACTGGGATATTTTGGAGTATCAAAAGGCAGACTTTATTTTGAGCATTTACATCCAAGACAAAGCTGAGATTTTAATTTATGGCCCATTCTGTTGCCTTGCTTGCAAAAAACAGCAGCACAGTAAGACAAATCCTTCCTTATCTCTAGCAACTATATTCTGCTCACATCCCACAGAGGCCCCACATTGAAAGGCTCCATATATGGCTGGAATTCACAACAGGTAAGTGTTTCTAATATAGTGCTATTGCCTCCCTATTATTACTGACTTTCCCTTTCCTTCCCCATATTTTGAAAGAGTTCTCAATTGCTTTTGTGCAATAAATATTAAGACAGCATGATGACAACAAAGGTTGGGAAGGCATAATAAAATTTAAAAACTGTAATAATATAGTAGGAGTATTGCAGTAGTGTATTATCTTTCAACAGATATTATAGAAGAAAGCATTAATTAAGCTTCAATCATTTGACCTTTGAGGTAGGTGATATTACTGTACACACTTCACGAATGAGTAAACAGAGGCCTTCTTACAAGCCTTGCATGTCATAAGCCTTGTCTAAAGCTGCCCAGCAAGTCAAAAGAAAGGAAAGAGGAGTAATGAAATTAAGAGCAACAGAAAGTATTTCTATCATGAGATCATGCAAATTCTCTTCCCTATTTCCTGCAGCTAGCACCATTGTGTTTCCCAAATTATGGTGGTTTTATACTTTTAACCCATGGGTTAACCATCATCCTGCCATGGTGTAGGAGTTGCACTCCTTTCTGTGGGTATTACTCCAGGTTTGCCCTTTTCTTCATTTGCTCACTGACTCCCTTCTTCCCACCCTGCTTGGTCTTCTTTGCTTTCTTGCTTCCAAGCTGGCATCCAAGGCAGCAGAGGTCAGAGGAGCCATTTTCAAGTAAGGATACCTTTGCAAAGGTACAGGTATCCAGAGGGTTCATTTAAAGCCTGAAAATACGGCTTTTCGGTCAGCTTCCTTTTAGCAAGTTCCTGACTGCAGCATCATCTATGGAGAGGAAATCTCTGGATGCATTTTACTTGCTCAAACTGCACAGTCACCTCTTGGCATCAAGTCCCATTCAGGGAAGTCACCCCCAGAAGGAGAACAAAACAAGTGTTGATTCCCCAAAAGACCACCTTCATGTAAAATTTCCTCAATGCCTTCCTGGAGAAAACAGAAGAAAGTTAGGATGTGCAACTATGTCTACAGGGGAAAGAAAACCAACCATCTTTTCTTCTACAGACTGGACTTTTCAGGATCAAATGTAAGCCTCTTTCTGAGGCCTAGAGTGGTTCCAGACAGCTGTGGAGTAAGGGGGTGGGAGACACAAGCTTTCCTCCCAGTGCATACTTGTTTGTATTTGTGAGAAAAATGCTGCACTACTACATGAGCAGCACAGATAATGTGCCTTGGAGATGCAAAATCAGTTAAGCTGGCACAACTTACAGAACTGCAAAAAACAGAAATGCTATCAGGAATATTAAAGAAGGTAGGTAATGAATGAAAACTGTTGAGGATCTGCCCCACATTTATTTTAAACCTTCCTTTTTTTGCCTAGGCTCTGCCCTAGCCAGTGATGTTCCCTTCCCTCCTCGTTTTGATTCAATAGCCCTGACAGAAGTCCGCAGCTCCCCCTCTCTCCCATTTATTCCAAGACATAATGTAGTAATTATACTTACATTTTTAAAGGTAGGCATTTCTCCATAGGCCCTATCAACCTGTGGCCTCACGATTCTAATTACTTGATCTACAGACTGTTAATTTTTTATCTTTCATAGGAATAAAATAGCACAGGAATAGGATACAAGGAAATGCGGAGAAGTTGCAGACAGATAAAAGTTAATGTTCTCTAATGACTACAGCATATGACAGGAAATATAAATGTCAGAGGCATCAGAAAGTACATTATTTTACTTACATTTTTTTCCTAATTTCCTATTTGTCAACATGTCAACAGACTCAGTGAAATGGATTAAATTTCTAGGTGGCTTCCTGGGTTATAAGCAGCAAGAAAAGCATCCAAGTAGGTTTCTGTTTATTACTTTTCCAATTAGATTTGCATGGCATTGATGCTTGCTCTCAGGAGTCTATTTGCAGTATTGGGAAAGGGTGTGAGTGAAATGAGGCCAAATCCATGACAAGTTTCTACTTAGCCTAGTTTTCCCTCAGTTACTCATGACATTTCTGTTTTTCCAGCCTGTAAACAAGATGAAAAACCAGGAAAAGCAAGAGTTGGTAATAACAGTTCTTACGCTGGCTGGAAAAAACTGGTCCAAAACAGCAACCCTGGCTTTGATTACATGTAGTAATCAAGCTGTGTTCATAATTACTTGACTTAATGTCTCAGGAAATGTTAATCTGCACATGGAAATCTTAGTTCCAAAGACTGTATGATCCACTGACATTGGGTAAGAAGTTAAAGTACTACATGCTTCCTTTTCTTCCATTGTAGTTTCATGTTGGGGGACTGCTAACAGAGATAATGGAAAATTATCTCTGTTAGTAGTAGAAAATTATCTCTGATTAGTAAATGACATTTTTATCTTCTAGGCCAGGATTGTAACAATACTAAACAAATCACCACAAACAAAACATATTAGCAAGTCAAAGAGGCTGGGTGTATCTTATACAGGAGGGTTTGTTTTTTCCTCTGGACTTAGAGTACACTAGCCTGACAGCATATATTTTAATATACTTCAGAGTTTAATGAACTAGAAAAATACTTTGCTGAGGATATCACAATGTAGCAAAAGTACTCTGATATCAGGGTAGATCCCAATGGTGACAGATGGGGTAAATTGTAAGTTTTCAGATACTGTTTCATCAACATCTCCTAAAGAAAGTCATGCATTAGATGTCAGGACTGTTAACTATGCCAAAGTGAATTAATTACACAATTGCACATTGCGTTCAAAAATAAAATAAAACTGCTTCAGGACTATACAGCTTATTGGGAGCGGAAGGCATGGGGAGACTAAAAGAGCTCAGGAGATCTGTGTTGTCTTGTTTATGTGGCAGGTAAGTATTGTGGTACAGCAGAAACCCTCACAGTTCCCCATCAAGAGTTTGATTGCATTTGGCTAAGTTATTTTCATTTAATGGCAAATACCAGTTTCTTTTTGTCCTCTGTGAGGGTCTTGCCTCCTTAAAGCTGTTCTGCTTCCCATTGCGGCCAGTTAGACACAAAGAGCTTGGGGAGGGAGTGGAACAGAAGTTTGATGAAAAATCACAGTCATTCTGCAACACAGGGGGAAAAGTGCTTAAGACTATATTTAGGTTTAACAGAACAGCAAAAGAATGAGTAAAATCTGGCAATCTGGAGAATGAGCCAAATAAATTGTGCTTATTTTGACATGTACTTGAATACCAGTTTTCAAGCATTTCAGAAACTTAAATGCTATTTCATCTTGTCAGCAAAACTTAACATGTTTCTATAGATTAGAATTATTTTCAGCTATTTGACAAAGGTATGGATTTTCTACTGAGAACTCTGGATTTTATTTATTGCCAATACATCCTAGGCCTGCATTTGCCTCTTCCATGGGATCAGCCTGATTGGTCTCAGCCACAGATGTGCTTGACTGATTGCATGTTCAATTCTTTCCCTTCTGTTATTTCCAGGTAAGAAGCTCTAACAAAAACCACCTTAAACTGTTGCTGCTTCATGGGTGACCCAGCACTTCATGCTACTGCTCACATCTTGTGTAGTATTCTCCCTCCATTGATTAAGACTCCCATCCATACTGCCTTTCTGGTATGTATGCTATATATCTCTGCAGCCAAGGTTTCCCAAGGTTAGGGAAACCCCAAGAAATTTCATTAGCACTCTCTTGCTTTATATGACATGGTCAATTATGCAAGTATTAAGTAAAACCTGTCATAAGACTGAGCCTGCAGGAGCCTGTAACTGCAATATCTACTCTTTCAGCACAAAATACTGTAATGTGCCCTTTAACTTATTCTGCCCCACTTCAAAGCTCTTGACCAAATCCTCCCCTTATGCCTTGGTAATTTTCCACCCCTATGGTACACAAGTACACAAAACTTCTGCACTTTCATTTGTCAAAGAAAACCTTACCAAGAAGTAGCATCAGTTGAATGGGGTAACAATCAACATTGATGACCTGTGCTGCATTTTTCTCCCCCTTCACCCATTTTTTTCCACACTTTTTTATTATTTTTTCTGAAAATGTGCTCCAGTAACTTTCAGACTCAAAAGTCCTAGACCTGTAGTTACCCAGATTTTTATTTTAAAAGTTTGAATAAAATTAACACATTATGACCAACTACTTTATAAAATTAGGACTATAAGGAATAAACACTTTTTTCAGATAATATTTCTGAAAACAAGCACCATGGAAAATAGTTTCCCATGGGTGTCAATAGTGGTTCATAAAATTTTACTCAGTTATCAGAGTGTGTGGTAATTTAAACTGATTCAAATCATATTGCTCATGGTAAAACCTCCCCCATGTGTGTTATAGGTGAACAGCACAGAGGGAGTTTGGCAAGACTAAAAATATGGTGATCCTTAGATTTAAAAAGTAAATAAAAGGATGATACCTGGCTCGGATCTCCCCAAATCCTTTGTTCTTTATAGCTAGCAATATAAAAACAAATAAACAAACAAATCAGCCCATCTCAGAGGTAAGCCATGCATAGAACTTTGTCCCCACATATTTCTGCCTGGAAAATATCTCTGCATTTATTTGCTGTATGCAAAATGCTGACTGGCACAGCAACCGTAGAGTGACTAATATATCACTGTAATCAAGGACAGCTGGATTTCTTGTGGAGTTACCAAATTCTCTTCAGGAGCCTGAGCTTCTAATTATCTCTAACTAGGAGCAGCCTCCACCTTGCCTTGCCTCCCCAGCAATACAGGAGGCCGCGGTGCAGCACCCCCAGCCTCCAGCTCTCGCTCCCACACCGCAAGAGGCAATGTATTAAACATACAATGCATGTTCTAATAAGTGGAGCCAACAAGAGCTAAAGAGCTTGCAGCTGCTGGTACCACCTGTGTCCCTTCGCTTCCAGCCAGAACAATCTCCTCTCTGCAGTCCCTAGTTGTGGCGAGAGATAAAAGAGGCAGAAAGTGAGAGTGACATGTCTGGCTTGTGTCCTGCTCTCGTCATGAAGGAGCCAGTTGATCTGGAAAGCTTGCTTGCTCCCTCTGTGCATGTGGATGATTGGGCCTGTTTCCCCCCCAAGCAAGCAAACACACAGTGGCCATGTATGAATTTCCTACTTGTTTCTCTGTGGAGTGTGCCCCACATGCTTGTTACCATATTTCATGGAAGTGCAGTTTCATTAGTCATCCCTGTTGGCTTCCTGAGTCATGAGGATTGCTGTGAGATGGTAAACTTGGCTTGAGCAGGGAACAGACCTGATGGGTAAATGTGGCTTTGGCAGACTGAATGGAAATCCATCCTGAGATCCATTTTTTTTAAGAGACATTTTTATAAAGGCTGTTGACAGAGAACAGGGGTATTTTTTTTAACCCTCCTCTTTTTTTTAATATGCTGTTTCTTTTTCCCTTGCCTGGCCAAGTGGTGATATGGACACCTTTCAAAGTTTGGAATTATCTGTTGGCCATTTCACTGCCTCAGGAAAACTGGCATCCATTCAGGGAGCAGAAAGACCATCAGTTGTTTGGATCTTTTTCCTTTCACATGGAGTTTTGTTTTGCTTTTTCCCTTTCCATGTATTTCATTTCTGAGTTGGCTGTTTTGAATCAATGCCCATCTTGGGCCAGATTGTGCCGTTAAAACACTGGCCAGTATTGTGGCCTGGATAGGAAGCAGAGTTGGCAGAAATAGGCACTCACATAGATTCACACTAGATTATTACCAGTATTAGTTATCAACAATGAGAACTGAGTCTGTTCTTTAGATAATTTTTACTGTATTCTCAAACTAGACTCTCCTTTCTTGAAACACTATCTGCAGTTTATCCTCTCATTTTAGATATCCTTGCTTAGCTGACATTCCAAGCATGAGTGCTGCAGAAAATTCCCTCAGCCACATTTTATGAGCAGCACCTGTACTCCTACAGTCTTGCCCTTCTTACTTCTCAAATCCAGGGACCTTATTCCTTCCTTTCCCTTGCATCATACTGGAATGTTGCTGCCACACAGGACTAACAGGCACAACAGAACATCTCTATTATTGCTCCAACATAGACTTGGCTCCTTCTGTTTCAATTTAACATAAACTAATGACCCAAACTGCAAAGATATTTTAGCTTTGTAGTATGGAATCTGAGCTCTTTGAGCTATCACAAAGCTCTGGTTATAACACCATTACTTCCTTTAGACATATCTTCTCCTCAATGTAGAAACACTGTTCATAAAATTTTGAGGATTCCTTGTGCATGCCCAAAATTTTTGAATCCACAACAGCATTGGTAAGGAGGCTTTTCCCAGAGGCTTTTCCTCTAGCTAGACAATGCTGAGCTTGAATATATTTCTCCCACAATTTAGAAAGGAAGTAATTGGATGTGGGGTTGTGATGTCTGTTCCAGTCATTGCAGCAGCTGTTTTCCTATTAGAACATTATAGTAAATATTCATAATACCCACATCAAATTGTCTAGCACAAGCAATGCAGCAGATGAAAATACTCTTTGCTTCTCTGAATTTCCTCACAGAAGAGCTCTCCCTCCTCACTGACTACACAAAGAGCCTGACACTCCTCACAAGCCAACTTAGCAGGTGACTGAGGTTGGTGGTAGGAACATCCCTCTGTGCCATTGCCTATTTACTGCTCTGTGTGTCGTTTGTTTCATAGTCACTGATACATGCTTTGTTCTCCTTTGTGAAATGCTCTGTAAAGCCTAGGATGCTGTGAGAAAAGATTCTTGTATTTAATGGCCTGATTGATTATGACTGGTCTTGGAACAGAGGGAGCACAAGGGGTAGATTGAACAATTTAGGGGACAATGTTATTTGATATTCCTGCTAGTAAGTACATCAAGCACAAAGTGACCATGTTCAACAAACAGCCTGCTCTGTATCTCTACCATTAGTTCTGATAGTAAAGAGGGAGTAAAAAATTTGACCCTCCAGCTTTCCATGTTGTCCCATGGCAGCTCCCAGAATTTGTTTTGGTATTTGCTCTTTAGCTCATTCCTTTCAATCATTGCAACACTGGCATTAGACCAATTTCATTTATCTTGGCCTCCTTCTTGCTTGTCCTCCGTATGCACTGATGGTCCAGTCCTATAATGTGGCAGATGCTGTCATAAAACAGTGGGAAATTGAATATTGCCCTGCACCTTCCAGGAATGAAGTAAAAGACAGCCCAGATTTTCCAATTGTTACTAAGATATTAGTTCTCTTATTATTTTTTTAATTGTTCTTATTATTTTTCAGACACTGGACACATACAGTTAACAACAGACACATACAGGTAACAACTGGCAACTGATAGTGTAAGTCTACCAGCAAGTGTTTATTTTCTTTATGAACAATTGACTCTTTAATTGTGTTCCTCCACTCCTTTTACAAATATACTATTTATACAAACCACTAAGGGAGGCAGAGATCATCCATCCATCCATCCATCCATCCATCCATCCATCCGTCCATCCATCCATCCATCCACATTTCTGCATAAACACAGGCTGCATGTTTCAATTCAAATGTGTTTATGAATGCATGAGAGAAAATATTAATGTACAAAGTTGGGTGTAACTCAACAAACCACATTACTACTTTGAAAATGCAATGCAGTATTTGAAATACTGTTGACATGCTGACATGCTAAATTAAGGAATGCTTAAAAGCATTTAACATTTCAAATATATCTTTATTCTCCGTACTTAGCATATGACATTATAGATTCAAAACTTAAATTAGAGATGTTCACATTGCCATCTCCTGTTTGTGGGGGACTTAGAATAGCTGTTCTTACAGTGGGCTGCAGGAAAATTATTTTTCAATAGCTCTGTTTTGTGGAGCTTGACTAAGAAATGGCAATAATTGTCATTAGTTACTTACTAGGCAATGTTTGGGCAAAATTGTTAGTGCTATTTTCAAATCACTCCAGTTTAATTATTTTTCATTGTAATAATATTAATATTGGCATTCTGTGGAACTGATACCTTGATGGTTTATTTGTGAAAGATGCAAGTAATCTCTTTTTTTTTCTTGTGTGTATGTGAATGTGCTCTTAGTCTTTCCATGCTTCCAGATTTTCTTCTAATCATTACTGGGTGAGCAGTAAAGGCCAAGTTAATGAGATTTCATTTTAACTTATGCTTCAGCTAGTCCTGTGTCACAGGAAGGAGGGACCTGAGGAGCTACTGCTTGTGAAAGCTTAAATGGATCCAGATAGCATTAGGGCAGTGCCAAGCAAAATTAACATCACGCGCAGGTGATTGCAGCTGTGGTGTAGTGAAAACACCCATCATTACTGCTTCTCAGCCAGTGTTTTCTCCTCTCCTCTCCACATGGATTCTCTTAGAAGAGAAGAATTTGAGGGAGGCTTTTACAGGAGATTGTGTCTGCTTTCCACCTAAATCAGCTGCAGAAACACAGCCATCAAGGTGATTTTAATCTTATGCTTTGTATGTAGGGTGTACAGCAAACAGAGGTGGGGAAGAAACGTTTCAAAGCACTTCAGTTTTTTTGGAGTGTAAACCCTATTGATTTGTCAAGTGTACAAAACCCACTACTAAAGAAAACTGGATCATGGAAGAGATTTTCCTCATAAACACTGTGTTTGTAAGTTGTCTAGAGTGAGTGCAAACAGTATGATGCAAAATTGTATAATTTGTTCATACAAACAGAAAATTCTCCTTTCTGCCAAAGATTCATAATATATGACTCTTTCACTTACTCTTGTCAGTTTTTATATTGATTCTAGTGTGGTATTTATCAGTTTGCATGTATATTTGATTTGAATTTTTAAAAGATGGACTCATCTGTATTGTATTTTATTCTAAAATATATCATGGATATATTAATTTCCAGACTGTATTTACAAGTATATAAACGTGCAAAAACCAGAAAAGACTGCTGAAAACTGTTTTGTGTAGTTATTGCTAGATACAGCTATATGTGAGTAAGCAGTTATCACACATTTAGCTATATTGTGTTATGTATATCCTTCTCAAGATAAAAGGACAGTCAGAGCAGCATTTTCACATCACTACCAAAGCCATGTTACAGCAAAATTGTTCTGTAATTATAGTACACACTGAGATACTACTCTGAAAAGCTGGGGAGAAATTACAAGTTATTTAGATAGTATGACATAAGCAGAAAAAAAGATTTGTTGTGTTGGAATTCCCAGTTTTAGTAGCCATTATCTGTTCAACTGATCTTGTGATTTCAAAAAATGCATTTTCTTATAGAGCCATATGCAAGTCACCTGCAAAGCAGATAGTAAATTCAGTCTTCATGTGAGGTAATATACATAGAGAAAAAAAAAAGAGGAAAAAGAAGCACACAAAGATAATTATATGAATCCTGGGCTTGATTCACTGCAGTAACCTTCCAGCCAAGTAATTCAAAAGAAATTAAGCCAGCACCATATTGGAAGAGATCCACAATGGTAAATTAGGACTTCTTTTGGCATGCTCATGTGCAAAATGGAAATTTGCTTGTTGGATTCTCCCCTCACTTTCACAACATAAATCAGCAGTAATTCCACTGAAATCAATGGAGTTAAGCCAGGTTAGAATGAAGGGGAGATGAGAATCAGATTCACAAAGCACAGTTTGCTGTGATTTAGCACACAAACGATTGCCTTATAATCTGTTTACTAACAATGGATGAAATATGCAAATTGTCTTTTTGGAAAGCAACCGTGAAAACTGAGCTTCACAAAAGGAAAATGAGGGGTGTGAATGTTCTTAATTCCAGGCACTCTCATCCACAGCCAGAGGTTCGATACATACACACTGTCTAAGTGAGAAGAAAACTGCCAAGTCTTCACAAAGCATGCAGAAGGAAGGTAGATTATAACAAGATGTCAAACCGTGATGTGGAATGGCAAACATCCCTCACAGACACTGGGATAATCCAGCAATCAGGCCCTGAACAATGTCCCTCCAAGCAAACCAGGCAGGCCAGCCATGCCATTTCACAGTACAGGCTGCACCCCAAATCTACTGCAAAGCCCTGCAAATGTGAATGGGTCCAGGTGGATCCAAAGTCTGGTGGTCTAGAGCAGGAAATGTTCACAAAACCCCCCCACTTTAATGTTTTCAAAACTACTGAGGATTTAAAATGGTTGCAACTGAGAATCAGAATGTGTTAAAGTGACTGAATAGAAGATCTCAAAATAACTAGACAGCTTTGATATTTACTTACTCATGGAATGGACAGGAAGAGTTAACTTTTACTGGCTCATGGCAAATGCTCATTTTGGGTTTCTGGATGCAGAATGAGTGTGGTGAAACTGCATATCATAATTAGAGAGATTACTTCCTTATGCTGTCTTTAACTTGAGATTTCCTTCTTTGGATTTTCTTTTTCCTTATAATTCTTTTATTCTGATCCAGGCTTAACACAGATATTTAAGTTACCTGTGAGAAGACATTGTATTATGACATTCAAGACTGGGTGGGACATTCAACACGTGGAGAGACTGGGATTTGTGTTAAGCATGTCCTAAAGCATTGGCTCAGGAGCACTCCAAGTTCTATCGGAGATCACAATGAAGGAGGGCAGAGTTTATCTTTTCCCAGCAAGCTGATGACCTCATATCCCTAATTCCTGGCTTCTGGTAATTTCTAATAGGTGCAAGGTGGACTGTCTGACAATTTGAGATAACAGGGACAAGAAGACATGAGAGACATGAGGAGCTTTCTCAGCTCAAAGGCCTACAAAACTTACATAGTTGGCTAGAAAATAGTATGAGGGAAACCAAAAATCTGTCACAGCAGACTCTGGAACCCTATTGCCCAGAAGAGGGCAGACCTACAGTATTTTTCAGTAGATGGCATTCTTGCAGATCTACTTTTCTTTTGTCTGTCTAGTCTGCTGTGTGGGCTGAAGAAATTAAACACAATGCAAACATACAAACAACCACAACTCTAGAAAAAATAATCTTCGGTATTGGTCTCAATCCATGGGCTTAATCCACTTCAGCCAGTCAGAATTCTCAGGCAAGTACATTTTCCTGTCTGCCTAAAAATTATTATGGTCAAGTAAGTGAACTAGATCTATTTCACTACTGTAGATCTAGAAAAAAGGCCTGTCACAAGTAAAACCTAGTCCCTTAGGACACCAAATGATGATTTCAATGAAGTTGTGCATTTCCCACCCTCAAGTAAAATGAAACCTATCACCCAACTTTTCAACTTAGTAGTTTTCCCCCTAGTTTTCTTCCTTCTTTCCTTCTGCTCCCTCCAGATGACTGAAAAACACCTTAATATATGATTATTATTTATTAAAGAATATCTAACTCTCCAAAATATTTGAACTGATATTTCTGTTTCACTGAAAGTGCATAGCAGAAAATGCAGTAAATTCTTGCTCAGTTGAATGTAAGAATCATAATATCAATGTTAATGTGATGATACTGAATGACATACACCTAGAGAATAACATCTCTGTGAACATAGTTCTTAAAAACACCCATTAAGAACACGCACTTATCCAACTTTCTTAGCTTCCAAGTATTTTCACCTACTGTATCAGAGTTACAGCTGTGATAAAAAGACATCACTTTTTACTTTAAAACGAGCAGAAATTCTGCTCTGAAGCAGGCTGTGATGGCAGTGAAATCTCTGTTTCCCAGGTCATACATATCTTCCCTTTTTTGCAGTTGTTCTAGCTATAGCAGTCTCCTACTCACCAGCCAGCTCACACAGGCTCTTGCAGTCTGGTTAATGCCAATTGTCACAGGACACAGCTCACCAGGGAGGTGTGTTTGGAGCTGGGTACTCCAGCAAGGAGCCTGACCCAAACAGACCTCTAGCCAAGCTGTTGGATAGTGAAACATGGCACCAGGAGAGCTCTCAAGGTTCTCAGTGTCCTGTGGTACTCATCTCCATCTCCTTTCACATACCTTTACTCAGATGGCATTTTAAAACTAAGCAGAATCTGGCATAAAATATCTGATATAAATTCACACTTCCCTGTATACACTCACTACTGGATTTTTGCAAACTGGTCATCAGCAGGGTTCTCTTGGAGCTGGGTGGAAAACTGCTGTGACTGCAGAAGGTGACCGCCGCCACACTGTTCAGACAGGTGTGTATGAATCAGGCCTGCACTCTTCTTGGAACACCACAAAGATTCTGCTCCACTAATGCATTAAAACTTAAAAGGTAAAAGAAAAGTACACACAGAACTATCCTTACTCTTAGGATGCATCAGAGCCCTAGAAATCAGATTAATTGTTTCCACTCACAGCTCCAAGTTTAGTACAGACCAGGACAACAAAAGCATCATTTTAAAAAACTTCCCTGTGGCATTCTGTCTCCTAGAAAAAAAGAGATGATGCCACTGATGAGCAGTGTGGGAGACCTACTACATATAATGACTCTACCAATTCAGAAAGAAATAAATTATGGTTTTAGAAAAGTAAAGCATACCACAAATGACATGGAGAGAATGAATAGGTAACAATTATAATTGTTTCTCATTCTGAAGGACATGAAATTATTACAGCCTGTTTAAAGTTAACAGAAGTAAATACTTTCTCATTTGACATGTAATTAAAATATGAAGCTTATTGCTACAGGAAATTTTGGAGCCAGAAATAATAAAAGGGATAAAAGAACAATTAGAAGTGAACCTAGAAGAAAAATCTGTCAGGACTATTAAACACAGAGATGTGTTATCTTCTCTAGTTCTGGAAGGTTTCTATGTGTTCAAGGATTTTAGGGTGACAAGTTCCAATAAACATGTTCAAATAATAATTTAGAATAAAATTTCACAAAAGGGAAACAGTATTTTCCAACAAAACCAGCCCAGCCACCATCTTTCAAAATCTGTTTATGAAAACTGTCTGAGGTAATGCTCAAAACTGAACCTAACCCCTTCAGAGTGCTGCTTAAGGAAGAAAACATTTATAAAATAGCATTACCTCCTGGCCTTGAAACATTTTCCAGAAAAATATCTCCCAACTGCTTAAGTCAAATAGCTGTTGAGGTTCCAAATTTTTTGACAGAAACTGTTAAATAACTTTACTCACGGCTCACTGTTTCTCCGAAGCAACAGACACAGTGTCAGAAGATTACAAGTTTAGGAATATCCCTGTTAAAACATGGCAAACCCAATTCAGCCCCAGGTACAGGGGCTGTTGCTTCAGGGGCAGAACCAGCCTCTGGTGTCTGCAGCACCATGCATGCCAGATTCTCAGCCTAAACCTTCCTCCAGCCTAAAGATCTGGACCTGCCAACATTTCCAGAGCAAAGGACTTCTCCCTCCTCACATCAGGAGAAGCCCTTTGCTTCCCTGCCTCTTCTCAGAGGGAAGAACAGGTAAGAAAAGGAAGCCAGCATTTTCAGAAGCTATAGTTTAGCATCCATGAAATTCAGTGGGGGCAAACGTGAGAATCAGTGAGATGCTTGTTTAAAATGAGCACCCTCTATTCTTGGCTCTGTTATAAAGGCAGAGCTTGCAGAATGAGTAGTTCATTATTGAGAGACAGACTAGACTGAACAATGGGGACAGTTGACCTCGGACCACACACATACTGTCTTCACTTGGTACCCAGATGATCTCTGGATACCGAGCAATCACTTTTCCTGAAACACAAGTCTCTTCTCTCCCCAAAATTATCCCATCCCTTCTCTGAGCACAGCTCTCAATGAGTGAATCAAAAAACACATCACAGGTTTTCAAAAAGTGGATCCAGCAGAAATGGGACACCTTTTTATCTGTATGCCAGGAACCTGATTTTGTCAATTATACGCTGTATATAAAAAGCCCCTGCTATCTGCTTTCCCAGTACTCTGGGGAATGCATATGAATAATTTTAAATGAGGAAAATGCTGTTGGGAATATTGTTTTATTTGGGAATTCTAAACTTTGAAACACATCTACAAAGACTATTTTATAATTAATAATATTTATTTTTTATATGCACACATATATGCCTGTATTTTGGGTTAAAATAAATAGAGGAAGGAGACTTCATTTAGATTTCCACAACCATTAACATAGATCTTGAAAGACATGACAAAGTGCTTTAAAAAGAAATATCTTTGGACAAAGGTGGGAAGTGTGGGAAATTCTCTGATCACCTTCGTGCAGGCTCAAATGAGTGACATATGAGTGACAGATGTGCTATCTGTGGCACAGAAATGATTCCATTTATCAACTATGTACTTTCCCTGCAACATGATAGTTATGGAACAGCAATTATTCTGAAGAACTCTAATATATGTCAGTATTTGCAAAATTTCCACCTGAATTTTTAGAAGAATGAGAATGCTAATAAGCTGCAAAGGGAAAAAAAAGCTCTTTACATAATGAGAGTTACTTAAGGGTCATAATTTAAGACCTTTGCAGTCTTCTTGGCCTCTTTGGTGACACCTCACCATTTATTGACATTGTTCATTCTCTTTTGAACCATGTCACTTAGAATCATTCATCTCAGAAACTTAACAGTGATTTCTTAAAGACTGCTGACACAACACTGTTATTCTTAAAGGAACAATTTTCAGGGAAACACACAGGGGAATTACACTGTTTCCAAATTGCAATTGTTGGCCAGTTCTTTTGTCTTTCATGCTATTCTTTTTGGTGATTTTTTGATGTAGCAAACAAATTGAATTCATCTTGGAAAATAAATTACAAACTGGAAGTTTTCTGAGCTGTCCACACAGTATCTGTTTCATCTTCCAGCATATGTTCCAAGTGTATCACTGGGACTGACACTAAGAAAGAAGGTGTTTGCCAGCTGTCACCACAAAATGGTTTCTGAACTGGAGTATTATTGCCAGATCCTGAGTGCTCTTGCATAAAAAAAATAATATTAGCAACACCTGATCTCTTTTTGTTTTAGAAATCTCAGCAAAGTCTTCTTCTATTCCATTTTTAATCAGTGGAAACAAAATACTTGTTATCTGAACTTTGTAACATTCACATATATTATTTTGCCTTCCCAGAATACTGTACCACAAGATGTTTTCTGTCTTCCCTGAGCTCTGGATTATTTCTCTCTCAGCTACAAAATTCTGCAAAACATTTCAAAACAATGTTACAATAGTTATTATGTCAAAAGACTTAAAGTACAACCATCTCAATCTACAAAAGGCCCCCTACATTTTGCATTATATTTCTCTATTCATCAACATTTGCTAATGCATTTAACTTTTTAGAAAACACAAGATTTTCCGTGAAAAGCAGCACACAGATTTTCAAGTAGTTTTTCTTGTTAAAATGCATCATGTTTAGCATTTAATTTACAATATTTACTAAAACACCCACACACCCCTTGAAAAGAGCTCAGAATAAAAATATTAAAAAAAAAACCAACAAAAGTCACCACTTTTGGTGGGGAGAGATAGGTAACAGATTAGCCAAACATGACTTTGAATCTGGTCACTAACTTTGGTTGTAAACTTGAGATTTTATTTTCCAATGTTGTAAATAGGAATATATTTGTGTTAGATATAACTTTCACCAGATCTTCCTGACTTGCCATCAGCACAATTCAAGGAACTTGACCTCTACATGTCCTAATGAAAATGCTTAATGATGATAACTTTTGGAAAAAGGAAAAAATTTAAAAATTAAAGATCCAGTTCACTAAGAACCATATTAGGGTGTTTCATTCTCATGAGCTGCCATCTACAAATGATGTCCAATGCTGATGAAGACGGTACTGCTCTGGAGGAAAATACACTGCTGTGATAAAGCGTCACATTTTTCAACAGACATCAATTTTACTATAGTTTGTATTCATACACAAACACACATATATTTAAAGTAACTTTGCATTAATACTCAGGAGGTAAAATACTGTAATGTAGAATATACTTCAGCTCAAAAAAATAGTTAATGACAGAAAGAAATTTTAAAAATATTTCCTTATAATATAAAACCTACGGTGGTGTCTGCTGTTAAAGATGTTCTCCTTCAAGATATGATATTCCCGTGCATGAAAACAGGGTTATTGCACAGGGAATTGGGGATGCCTTGATATTTATATAATGGATTAGAAAAACAGCCAGTACAAACTGGTAATTTTACCCTTTCAAACAGGACTAGAAACTCTGACTACTTTCCCAGCTCCAAGTTTCTTCTCTACCTTGAGATAACTAACAAAAAAGAGCTCAAATGTTCAGGGTATTGCTTGAGCTGGCATTTTTCAGGTGTCTCATGCTGGACACATGCAACCATGACACATATTTTGAAATCATGCTGAATCAGCCTGAACTCTGGAATACGCAGGGAACCCTGCCTTCTCTTTCTTCATTCACCCTGGACAAATCAGGTAAAAATTTGCCTTCTCACCTTGGTGATACTGGATTGTTTGAGAGCTTCAAAATCCTGTCTTTGCCCTAGAGAAGTCTTTTTATCTTGTCTCAGCTGTGCCTCAGCTCTGTCTCACCAGGCTGCCACAGAATTTCCTGGAATTTCCTGAAATTTCCTGCCAGTGCCCCAGTCTTGAGCACCACATGTCTCTCCCCAGCTCTGCTTTCTGGTGGCCCCTGCACTCATGCTTCCACGGGGGACTTTTATCTTGGGAAATTCACCAGAGCTAAAATTTGATATTACCGCAGTCTTTTTTATATTGCATTAGAGAGTTAGGATGGATGAAAATCTTCTCTTAGAAGCAGAAAAGCAGGTACATTTTAATGTGAATATTTGGCCAAATAAAAAATTGCAAATTACCTCAAAAAGTACCAAAAGGTAAATATGTGTCATCTTATTTTTTTCATTGAACTTTGATAAGCCTTGCTTAATTCTCACAGAACTCCTCATACCTTCAACTTTTCACCAGCTAAGATCTTGAAGGTCATCCAATATCTCAACTGTTCAAACAATTGCCATGTTAGCACATATGATTCAGAGCATGCAGGTTTTCAAATAACATGTGCATTAATGTAACTATTTATTCCATATGAGATTTAAGATTCAAGACTATCTGCACATTTGAAAAGGATAAAAATTAATAATAGGGCACATGTTCAGTTGTTTCCATTTGCATAATGAATTACCCATAAAAAAAGAAAATTATAACTAAATTGAGTCAACAGTTTTGTACTAAACACTATTTTGTCACATTATTTTGATACAAAATTGAGACAAAGATGTAAATATTCAGGCATTGCTAGATACAAGTTCATGGCAGAAAACAAATAGCCTTGATGTCAACATTTAAAATTACTGCAACTTCAGGTAAAATTATTATTAATATAGACACAACAGACCAGATCTCTAGCTGTTGTAAATCAGTGCAGTCACATGGAAAATTTGCCTCAGAAAATTCATATTGCTGTAAACAATCTCACATTGAAAAGTACAAGTAGAACTTTTCAACAGTCACTTTTTTTTGAAGCCCAAAATTTGTCATAACTTAACTTTGCACTGCTATGTATTACAAATAGTATAGAAATTGTTGGCAGAGTGAAATTTTCAACAAATTTTGTATCATAGCAAATAAAATAGTCTGTAAAGAAATACTTGAACCTTGTAATCTGTTCCTATAATCTTTTGCAAATAGACTTTTCATCCCCAGAAATTCAATGGGATTGATCACAAAAATATTGAAGTGCCTTACAAACACATCCTTACAAAATATCTCTGGGGGAGGAGATATTATTTCCTTTTTATGGGAAATAGAACAGTGGTAGAGGCACAAGGATTTGTACAAGGTGACACCAAAGGCATGACACAAATAAGAAATGAATTAGAATTTGTTGTGTTCCCATCCAGAGTTTGAAACAGCACCACAGACTTTAGTCTTCAGCAAAATTCGAGTTCTTATTTCTTTATTATTTCCAGTGAATCCATCATATTAATTAAAATAGTTTATAGTGTTAGCAGAAAAAAACCCGTGCATTTACAGGCTCTGATCTCATGCACTCTTACCACAATAGTATGAGACTTTCAAAGCTGGTTTCCCATTCTGTCCCTTTTTGGAAGGGATTTGCAGAAATATTATTTTTCCTCCATTTATACTCTAAATGAGGACAAAGCTAAATGCCTGTCTCACTAAAGACTCTTTTTCCAATCATGATCTGTTTCCTATGCCCAAGGCATTCACAAAAAGTAAAGGAAGCAAATTTGTGCTCTACGGTCATTCACTCACATGGAATTTTCAAAGAGTCTGCACTGCTGGTGCAAAATGTTAGCTGTCCCCAAAGAAAACCAAAGAACTCCTGAACAATGATTCAATAGAGTGCTTTTTGCTACCTGAGCATGTTCTGAAGAATGTCTCTTCTGAGGGTTTTGGCAGGATCCATGAGAGTGAGTCCCTCAGCTGGCCCCGAGAACCTGTGGGGAAATCCCAGGGCTATCATCTTTCTGTACCCACCTAAATGCTCAGAGGGTCTTACACAGTGTGGGCTTAGGAAGAATTGCCATTTTAAACTCAGGTTTTTAACAAATCTGGTTTAAAACCTTGCATTGATTGTCCATCTGCAAACAGAGGCTAAATTCAAAACAAAGAAATTCCTTGCTAGACAAGATTCCTTGCTAGACAAGCTGAAAAGAACAGAGTGATAACTTTCCTCTCTACTCTTCACTGATAGAAGTCTAAGTACCTTCCTTATCATCCCAATGAATGGCAAACCCCGGTAAATTTTATTTTAGTTATTAAAGTATTTAAAAATACACAGGTTTAAAAAAACCCCACCAAACTCCTAGTGGGAAAGTGACAGTATTTTTAGTCCTGACTGCTGTATCAGGAATTTTCAGCAGTAAGAATTCATATTTCTTCTCATTCTGTGAAATAACAAAGGCTTACAATTCTGTGAAATGTAATGTACAGGTTTAATAGGATTGTACTCTTGCCTAATGTCACAGTAACAAATAAATGCAATAGAGAGTTGCTGACACAATAGAAAACTGCTAGTTCAACACAAATGACTCTCTGTAAATAAATCTGAAGTAATTTCTCTATACATCTTGGCTACTGCTTTAAGCTCAGCTTACAACCAGGGTGAGGGTGTGGGGCAACCTTACAGCAACCTCCTCCGTGTGTTACAGCATTTTGCAACTCAAGGAAAGAGTGAACTGGTGGTTTGACACCAAAATTAAAGTTGTTTAAGCACAAATTCCCCATTGGAGCCCACATGTCAAAAAACAAAGAATGGCACATCCTGATCTGATGGGAAAGGGACAGTGGTACTGCCATGCACTGGCCCATGGTCACATAGAGCTGTTGCTACAGGTTTGGCAGCACAAAACCTGGGTATAAGAAATGAAAGCAACAACTTACCTCCATGCTCAGCAGGTTTTGGCTCTTTCTGCCACCATTTCCATTCTGGCATAGGCTTTCTTCAGACTGGGAGATCCTGCAACAATTATACTGGGAAAATATCCATTACTCCTACCCCAACTGCTTTCCATTCTACTTAAGCTGAGTTTTTCCAGCGTTACCAGTTTTAATGTAACAGCATCTCTACCACGTGTTGACCAGTCAAGGGGAAAACATAACACACAAGTTGACATGTTTGTTTGTATGTTATGCATTGTATAAAAGCATGAGACAGCCTTATCTTCAATAAAAATAAAGGCAGGGGGAAAAAGGACCAAAAAAAGCAATCAAAATAAAAAACCCCAAACAAAAACCCAAAAGTGGCTGTTGTGAGTATGAGATGGTAATGGATAAAGCAGCTGTCACCCTTTTTCCTCACCTTTCCCTATATTAGCATGTTTCCTATTCTATTTATCCCATATAGGATACAGTTCTAAGCAGCATGTAACATTAAGCAAGTTGTATACTATAATATTTTTCAATTCAAGGTATCAGCTCTCCATACACTCAAAATGTTGCTCTAACAGGAGAGACAGAAATCACTCTTTTTTTTTCAACATGCACAAAACCTCTTAAATAAGATGGCTAGTATCTCTTCTTAAGGGATACTTAGGCATGCCAGGAAGAGCTGGCATTTTCTTCAGAACACACACCGGGTGGTTTATTCCAGTTGTTTACTGTAAACTATATCATATAGTCATAGACTGCCTCCTGATATTCAAAAATGTTATAGTTGATTTTGTCAAGGAAATCCTCTTAATATATTGTTATCATGACTTTCCTTCTCTGGAAGGCTGCCCCTGGCCATGCACTCCTCTCCCACTTCTCCTCAGGAGGATATGGGGGAAAAAAATAAGATGAAAAAGCTTACCAAAAATTATCAATAAAATTATTGATGTTCATGGGTAAAAAAGACTTTATTTGGTAAAAAGTATCTTTTTCATTAAAAATAAATTAATATGTTATTTTATTAACTATTTATTGCCAGCTAAAAAAGAGTTGAAAGGTTTGGAGCAAAGGCAAAAAAAGTGAAATACTCTCACCCTCTGATTCCCATTCTTAACTTCATTCCTTCATTTCCAGCTCCCCTAGCCCCACCAGGGTATCTCCAGTGGTGGCAGGGGACTCTCACACCTGGAGGAATTCTTTACCCTCCTCTCACTTTGATGATCAGGAATCTGCTTCTCACACTTTCTTCTCCGCACCTCACTGTTTTTCCACTACTTCCCACTCAACAATGTTTTGGCCTTTCTTAAATAAAAAACCAAAAAGGAGCAACCCCTTGTGAGCAGTCTTCAATGATCTGCTTTCAGTTAAGTGCCATTATGGAATATGACACGTAGGAAATAAGGAGCGGCAGGAGGACCCGGTCCTTGCACTGTTTATTGACAATCTCCCTGGGTGGTTTGATTAGCTGAGGAGCAGATGCTATTTTTCCTCCCTTTCTTGGCCTTTTTTTGTTTGGAAAACTTGAAGCTGATTGCACATATGCTTAAAGTTTAGGTATGCAGATTTGGAAAAATCTAAACATGTAAATACATTTCATGAATATTACCAAGTAGGCACCAAATATTTATTCTAACCATCAGATTTCCACACACGAATGTTTAGCTGATACAAACAAAGGGACTCAATTGGTCAAATTCTCTTTAGGATATGAAAGGAGTTTGTTTCTGTCCTGGTTTAATTATCTTTCTTGGTCCAGATGCCTTCATTGAGCTGCATCTGCAAAATATTTCTTGGATGAGGTATGACTAAATCCTTCCTGTGTTATGCCCCCATAGCCAAGATCCAGGCAAGCTGAACACCCTCATGGCTCTTTTGGAGGTATGAGTTGTGAGTGCTCAGCACCCTAAACTGTTTTATAGCCAGCTTTGCATATCTCAGTGGTGCAAAATTTCACAATAGAAGAAACTGCTTATGGATCACTCCTCAGCACACAAATATATTTACGTACATGTATACTTAATATTTTGTGGGGTTAGACAAGAAAGGACAGGACATTAAAGTTTCTTGTAGGAATGGATGAGCAAGAGGACGTGAATGCTGGTTAAAGCATCTGAGAGGACTTTGTAGGGCCAAGCTGGAGGGATCATGGCTGTAGGGTGGCCAAAAACCTCCTCCACAGAGGGACAACCACCGAGAGCAGTGAGAGAAGGAGGAGAGCCTTTAGTAAACACAATCAAAGGACTCCCTATGGCATGTTACCTCTTTGAAGGAAATGTTTCTGACTGATCTCAGTTTTCCAGAGGACAAAAATTAAGGCCCTTCAGAAAGCAAGACAAAGAATCTTCAAGGATCATGAACAACAACAAAAGCATCAGAACTGCCTTGACAGAGAGTCTCTGAAGGTCATCTCCCTCTGATTCTGAGTCACCATTTCGTGTGACTCAAGGGTCTATGATTTCCATTGAACAGATGGATGCACATAGTCCATGTTTTAATGCCAGGAGGCAGCTACTCTTCCTCTATAACAGTCTTTTTATTCTGGGGGGAAGGCAGGGGGGAGAGGTCAGGGGACAGGGCAGGAATATTTAATTGAAATTTTTAATAAAAGGAATCACTCAGACACAAAAATATTTAAAAAATATTTGTACATTTTCCAAATTGCACTGGGAATTAGAATGATACATGATTTGTTTCCCTATAACATTTTATTTTGGTATTTCCTGATCAGCCAAATAGAAGTAGCTACATTTTCTTTCTTCTTACTCTGTGCTGAGTACAGTGACCTGAGTGTGTACATTTTTCTAAGTCTATATACAATGGAGAAACTGATGGTAGGAGTGTTGGCAACACTCATGTTTTAAGGCTGGAACAAATGATCTATCTGTGAAATTAAGTCACAACTCAATTGGACAAGTATTAAGCAGGAATTTTCATTGGTAGGAGACAGCACATTAGCAATTGGACAGTGAACTTTTGAGCAAAACAAACAGAATTTGATGAGAACTGAAAATTTCATCTAAAAAATTATCAATAGTCATGCCATACCACAACACATCCCTCCATAGTGAGTCAACCGATAGTGCATTTGATGTCTGTCACACTGGTATTTTCAGATTACAGTACTTTTTCCTTTTGGTGTTTGGTGGGTCACACTCTTGTTTGCAGTGGTTGATTCACTTTTTTTTTTCCTCTTAAATTTCAGGGGGAAAATTCTGTAACCTAATTTGTTTTTTTAAGATGGAACTAACCAACAGGAAGAAACAGTTAAGACATATAGACATAATAAGATGAATTTTGGTTGTTACCAATGGCTTTTCATTTAATGTAGACTTATGTATGTATAATCATGACATTTACTCTATCTTTAATTGTCACAGATATCAGAGACTTCAGAACTCAGAAAGAACTTTTGTGTCCAGAGTCTTCAGATATCTGTGTGGCTGAGATCTGGCTGGATTATACACAGTGAATTTAAAATGAGAAGGTAATCCCTTACCAATTCAGTGAGTCAGACAAGCATTATGATCAGAGCTTTTTTGCATTATCTTACACAGAACCAAGTGTTACCTCACCATTTGCTAATGGATGTATTTGTCTTCATGTCCATAACTTTCTTTTCCTTTTCCAAAATGCATCCTTACAAAAAACCTGCTTCTTCTTATAATACTTTTGAATGAAGTCTGCTATAGCTGGGATGGCATTATACAGTTAACCCAGATGGTCTGAATAATACTGAATGATTCAAGCCACTCTAATTGCATACAATTTTGTTGTAGAAGTTGTTTTGTAGGAAAAAAAATGTAACTCATTCCAGTAATTTTGTTTTCCTTTCAGAAATAGACTTAAAAAAAATTGGGACAAGAATTTAAAAAGCAACCAGTAAATGTGGGTGCAGAGCAATAGCTCAGAAAATTCACTCTCCTGGATTCATCCTGTCTGGGCAGACTTTTGAAACCATGGCTTAACACGATCAGACAATGGTTTTAAATTGTGGTTTATGTGCAACAACATAGTAAGCAGCTATCTGCTATGTCTACCCTGTTCTACATTAAATGTATTTATGGCTAAAAATTACTCAATTTTTCACCAAAAAAATGAGGGGGAAATCAGCTATTTCTTGCAAAAGGTTCCATTCTTACTTTTTTTTTCTTTTATCCAAAGATTTCAGCTTTGAAATATCTGGGGTACTTATATTTCTGACTTCATTTCCCATGGGAAACCAATGGATTCCATAATTCATTGCATCAGCTCAGCAAGAGGTGAAAATTATATGCAATGTAATCTGTTTGGGGAGAATCACACAGCAAGAACAATGGTGGGATAAACATCCAAAATATAACTCTCACGAGCACTGTGAAAGTATTTTTCAAATAAAAGTATTCAGTTTTCAATTTTTAGTAAAAAGGCAACATATTCTCAAAAACAGCTGTCTACTTCAAACCAGTCTGGTTAACTCCTGTGTAACTGTGACAGCAGATACAGACACTGGTTCATTTATCCGTGTCATGTCTGCATATAATGACATGGCTTTTTTTTTTTTTTTTTCAGTGCTGTGGCAGAATATGGCACTTATAAAACATATATCTTCTTAGCCAATACAACGGGTGGTAGAAACGTTGTAAACCCACAAAATCCTCCAAGCTAACACTGTAGCTTAATGGTAGCAAACAGAGGTCATCATTAAGGTCTATGTGATTTTATTTTCCACATACAACATATTCTGTAGATCAGTCATAGACAGTGAGACCCCATGGTCCTGTCCACAGGAGGAAGGGTGACTCCACATTTAGGGCATTAGACCTGAGTTTAAGAGATTTGGCTTCTATTTCCAGTTCTCCTATGGAATCTTGGGCAAATTATTTAACGTATCAATTCCTACCTCCCATGTGGGAATACAATAATACTTCTTTCATGGCTCTTGTGGTTTATTCACTTAAAAAACACTTAGGGGCAGGAAGTGCCCTACAGTGGGTGTCTGTGCAAGGCTCAGCACTGCAGAAATCCAACCCTGCTTGAGGAACCACTGTGAGACCGCAACAATAGCAACAATAACCCACTCCCAGGGATATAAATACACACCCAGGTTGGCTGGAGCATGTGCTTGAGCCATAGAGGAAGGCAGGCCCACCAGCCAAAGAGCATATGCAATGCTTTTGAGGAAATCCCAGACCTGCCATAGCTGTGAGATGAGTCATGCTCCATTTTAGCCTTTTGCAGCAGTTATTGGGGCAGCAGCAGGGTGATGCTACCTGTCACCTGCAGGCTTGTGAAGCCTTGCTGCCTACTGTCTTCACCCACTATTCAGAGAGCTCTTGACTGACAGGAGCTGAGCAGTGTTTCACCCTGTGGGGTTCGTGACAGCCACAGTGTCTGTCAACACATTCTATCACTCTCTGCTTATGCAGACAATTTTTTTTTTCCTTTTGCCTTTCTCTCTCTATCTCTCTTTTTTTTTTTTTTTTTCTCCTGATGTATTCATCACTAGGCTGCAGACACCTAGTTAATCCATTTAGAACCTATCAGCTCTGTTCATCGGCTCATAAACCCATTACCTCGGAGGCGCTGTGCTCAGGGACACAGGTGCCAGACCAGTGCACAAAACCCAATTGAGTTATGTAGCAGGCAGCAAGGCCCTTGGATTCATGATTCTGCCTGCATGGGGAATTGCACGCTTTATGTGGCAGCAGCCACTTTATTAAATATCGATTTAAATCACACCCTTTAATCAAATCTGATAGAAGACCTTTCTCACCTCCTGTCTCTCCTCCCCCTCCTCATGTCTTCTCAATGCTCCCCCCTCTCCCCCAGCCCTCCCCAGTCCTCTCCTGTCTCACACGGGTCTGCCTGATGACAGCAAAGCTCAGGAATGAATAGTTAGCAAGTAGTTCAACAGCAAACCCTTATCAACAGTAATGAGGCATTTGCGATAATCGAGTGATGAAATGTAAATGGGCAGTAATGAGCACAATTACATCCACTGGGGAACCATCAAAGCTGCTTCTTTCCTCGCAGATAGATGAGCTCTCTCACTGCTGCTGCCCACTGCTGTCTCTGCTCTGAGCACGGCATGGATGCGGGGACCGGTGGGAAGGGAGGTGCCACTGGGAAGAGCAGGATCTGGCGGTGCCTTGATGGAGGAGCTGCTGTCCAGGTAGAAGCCGGGCTCCCTCTGTGCTTATTCCACCTTTGGTGGTTAGCCTTTGCCTCCTTCTCCCCCACCTTCCCTCCGCCCTCTCCTCCCTCCCGGTCCTTAGGGATGATTTGATTTGCTGCAATGTTTAAAAACTGCCTCATTGTGCTAACAAGATTAACTCGAGCCTATGTCTGTTTGATACACTGGAAATGTGCAGGGTGACTCAGACTGGCTTTCAGCTGGAAAGAGCCAAGAAATGGGACGGTTGCCAGGGAACAGGCCCGACGGCGTATTATGTCATCCTCGCCGGCAAGGGACCAGTGGGGAAGAACACCAAACTGTTCAGGAAAGGGGGAAACTCGGCGTTTCCGTAATCCAGCCGGGAAACATTAACAGATCCCAGAAACTGCTCACCCAGAAATAAACACATTAAACTGCGTAATCTGGCCCAGTTACTCAGTTTATCCTGGATAATTTGTACAACTAAATAGTGATGGAGAAAAGGCAAAGACCCAGGATTAAAAAGTTGGGATGCAAAGAAACCCATGTGGAAAATAATCTTGTGGCTGCTGTGTGTTCGCCAAACTGCTCTTGCCTCTTTATTTCCTGGGTCTCACGGGGTTTAACTGTGGCGTATAACCTAATTGTCAGTGTCCTTATTTCCCTGTTTCCCACATTATCAATGGGGAATTATCAGTTTGTTTAAGAAGTGATCAGCTAAGGAAGGCTTATCAGTTGTGGCTTCTTTTTCTTCAAAGTCACAGTAAAGCTTCTGGTGCACCTAAGCTCTGACAGGATGGCCAAAGTTATGTTTCTGTTACTTCCTTGCATTAAAATCCTCTTTAATTATGCATTCATTTTATCCTATGAAGAATTCCTATGCAGAGAAATCTCCTCCCTGTGGATCACACTCTTGAAAGCCTAGCATAGTGCAGATGGTCTAGGAAGAGCACGCTGCAGGACTTTTCACCCTTGGCAGATCTGCAGAGAAGAGTAGGTGTCACATTCAGCATGGCCAGAAACATGCCAGCCCACTGGGGGTGCAGAAAGGGGCCACTGGCAGAGCTGGAGGCAGGGAAGAGAAGTTCACCAGTGACTGTGAACTGAATTTATGCACTGCAAAGATGTGGGTCTCATTTGCAATAACACCATTTCATAAACTGACTGCAAAGGGCAGGCTGTGTACATTTTTGTTTTAAAAGCATAGACATTTTGCATAACTGGCTGCAAAGTCTCTGGGATGACTAGAAAATATCACAAAGCTAAATAGTAAAGCATGCAGTGGAACGAATTAATACTGGTGGATAGGGAGTAATGAAACAGGAAAGGGTGAATCTTTGGATTGTAATAGGTAGGATCTGAATGAAAACAAGGTTTGTGAGCAGAGAATACAAGCCAGAGACCAACAGACTTAGGTGCAGGAAAAAATCTTGAGAGGAGACTGGCAATATTCACTACATGTTTTCAAACAAAGTCAGATTAAGGCTGAACATTCTGAAGGCTACAAGAACGAAACAGTTTTCAAATACAGCTGAGTTTTTCTCTCAGTTCTCCCTTTCTAGCTCTCAGAACTGGAACGTTCTCACAAGTGCAACTTGGTGGCAATTAATTCCATCAATTACCACTTGTACCATACAAGATGGCCTCAAATTGAGCCAGGGGACATTTAGATTGGATATTAGGAAAAAAATATTCAAGGAAAGGGTTGTCAAGCATTGGAAAAGGCCTCCCAGGGAAGTGGTTGAGTCACCAGCCCTGGTTGTATTTAAAAGTTGTGTGGATGTGGCACTGGGGGACATGATTTAGTGGTGACTTGGCAGTGCTGGGTAAACGGTCAGATTCCATGATCTTAGAGCTCTTTTCCAACCCAAAGGATTCCATGATTCTAAGAAATACTCCCTCTCATCACACTTACACCTGCTGCCCTCTAATTTCAGAGAACATTCCCCACTTTCTGTGGCGTTCCAAATGACCAATCACTGAAGAGAAACCACATGAGCAATCCAAATCTTGGCAAATTAAGTGCATCAACTCATCTGGGGACTAATTATGCAGTTGCTGCATCTGGAAGTGAATGACCAGTGCATGGTTTAGGAAAGATTCCACAGATGCTGCAGCCTGGTGTGGTAGATCACCCACCCACCTGTTCTCAAGCCAGAAAGCAGCTCAAACCTGGACAGTCAGAGGGATGAGGCTGGTCACCCCTGCTGGCTGCCACAGAAGATCCTCCTGATGTCCTAATGAGTTACTTAATATCATAGACTTCTATCACCCCCAGTGTTTTTACCTGCACTATTTTTGATGCACGTTGCATTTAGAAATACGCTGGGATCTTTTATTTGTTAGAGATGCATTAGTTGTTAAATTGTATTAGTTATTGACCTTAGCAGCAATAAACTGTAGCAAGAGTAGTCTGTTGTAAACACTGCTAAATCATAATCAGCTGGTATAATGCTGGTATTTCTGACCATTTGTACTATGCTCTGTAAAGTGCATTTGATAACAGTACATAAAAGTGTAAGAGTACTCTCTACAGTTTTGGAATGGACTGGATTTAAAGACATATTCAACCAATTTATCATTTAACTTACAGCTTCACAAAAGCTATTAAACAACACAGTGAGCCTGGAGGCCACACATATGCTACAGCCCTGGAAATGTAAAGAAGTTCATTTGAATCCCTTAATAATGACCTTGACCTATCGAACAAGGTGTACTTATTGTCAACAATTCATCTCACTCTTGACCCTGGCAAAATGCCTAACCTTTGAATACTTCTGGTTGGGGGAGGAAGGGCTTGAGGTGTTTTTTTTCTTTCCCCTAGTGAAATGGGCCAATTTTTTTCCCTGTTTAGCAAAATCTGGAACACAGATCATTAGAATGCTTTTGGCAGCTAATTTGAACATCAGTGACTCAACTTTGAGAAGGAAGCCTTTTTCTGCCCTAAAGAATCTCAGAGAGTTTTCAGACTACAGTAATTGAAAAATCCCTAAACACTCACTCACAGAGGAGATACACATTACTGCAGGAACAGTCTACAAATTGTAAAGTATTCAATTTACATTCTCAGTACCTCAGGGCAGTTGTGAAGAATTTATATCTTCAGAAACCTTTGAACTAACAAAAGATAACATTTCACAGCAAAGTCTACTTGCATAAAAGTTTTTTAACTCCCTTCATTCTTATTCTGAAGGAAGTGCCTTTTGCACTTCTGGAACTGCCGCTCAACACAGGTATCTGAGATGTTAAAAATGAGATGGAAAGGGAAATAGAGGTGTTAAAAAAATTTAATGGACATCCTGCATCTCATTTAGAACATGACTTCATTATTCACCAGTCCATACATGATGTATTCTTGCTCTGAACTTGATGTCTTTTTAAATGATACTTTGGTTTGATCAATGTGAGAAGATTCCTAGTTATATTAAGGCCCTTTATGCAAAGGGCTTTATAATGTGTGGGTAACAGGCACGGCCATACCCTGGGTGAGGGCAAGCTACACCTCAGTGAGAGGAAGGGGACATCTTTTTGTCCCTGTGAGCATCAGCTGGGGCAGTGTATGGTGCCACACCTCGTGCAGTACACTGGCTATGTCACCCACTGGGTCTTTGTCTGCTTGCAGACTTTGCATTTAAAAACAAATATTGATGACACTTCTGTAAGACTGAAGGGAGAGTTTTTCTCATTAGGAAGTGGGTTTTTTTTTTAATAGGCTTACTACGTAGATTATATCTCTTGGATCTCTATCAGCAAACCAACATTTTTAGAGTTTCCATTGTGAACCACACAAAGCCTGGTGCATTGTTTTAGGTACCTCAAAGTACCTCAAAGGCTTCATGGAATACCTTTAGGCACAACTTTAATGTTGTGCTCAAGCCACACAGAAGTGAGGGTTAACATCCAGCTGACACTTGAGTCAAGAAGAAGACAGAGACTGATAGGTCATAAGGGTTCAAGCTCACAGAATCAGGCCCTGTTTACGTAGAGAAAATTGGTAATAGATACAGGCATTGCATTTACTAGCTAGGAAATGATCTTTCTCTTCCTCTGCCCCTTTTCTTGATCAAAGAACACTCAACATAATTACCAATCTAATGACATCCTTTTGCTTGGCTTTTTTTCCTAATTTCTACAGAAAAAAGAGAAGAGAGGAAGGACAGAAAAAAATTTGCTTCAAGCCAACCTTAAAACTGTGATTACCATATTCATGTCCAACACTAAGCATTATGTGGAAACATTAATGAAAGTTTTAAAATGCAATCATTGGTTAAAGTTTTTTTTTCCCTTTCTCTATAAAGAAATTGATAAATGTTTCTATTAACTAATAACCCAGGAATCAACAGTCTTATAAAACTGGTTTATTCAGCCCAGAAAATTAGGCAATCCATCATGACTGATTTGCTCACATTTTCCCCTGCAAATAAGTGAGATGAAAACTTTAAAACCAATAAGATAATGCACTTAACAAATTCAGCTGAGAGAGATGGATAAACTAAGATGCCACTGGCATCAGTTAAGGAAAATCTGTCGTGTTTCCAATTATTTGAGCAGATTTTGTATCCCAATTTGCTGCCAGACTGCCTGCATCCCCACTCCCCTCTTTCAAACCAAATCATCTGATCTTAAATCAGAACAAGCTCATCATATCACACTATGGAAGGCCAACAGGGGATAAATGACACCAGATGTTATATGAGTTTTCTTTTAGGCTTTCATTTCAGACTTACTGCATTCCCCATGCTGCTTTTTACTTGTCAAAAACTAAAATGTGCTTTGATAGATAACAACCCTATTTTCTTCACTGCCTGAGCTTAGAGAATACCATTAAGTATTGATATTGATGGTGCTTAACTAGGGAATGCAACCTGGGACCACAGAAAGCAGGATCCTGGGATCCTGAGATATCTTTTGGTACCACAGACACATTTTCTGTGGGTCCCAGGGTTTTTCTGTTGTTGCTGCTGGGGGTGGTGTTGGGATACACGCTGTGTGATTTTACAACACAAAATGTGAGCACTCAGACAGACAGGAAGAGCAAGGAGGGGCAGGCAGGCTCAGAAACATAACTCTTAGGCCCATCTGCTGCTGCTGTCTGAGCTGCTGAGGGAGTCACTATCATACCAAAAGAATAACAATGAACTTCTGAAACTGAACTGAGGCCCACTGGTGCAAAATCCAAGGCACATAATTTTAATTTTCTTTGCTTATGGTCTTCCAGAGTCACTGTGTGCCCAGACCAGTAGTGAAAAAGACTGTGAAATGGCAGAAACAAAGAACAGCAAGGGGAGAACGAGGCACGCAGAGATGACGCACATGACTGCAGGGCACATGGTACCCAACCAGCCCAGGTCTGACCAGAGAAGCTTTTCTGTAAGGGAGAAACCTGATGATTCTACCAAGGTGTAGGCATTTTAAAATCCAGTTTGGCCATGTAATATGTTCCCAGCTGTCTTCTCAGGCTTAAAATGGCTGGCTAGAGTTGCAAAGAACCTGATATAAATAAAATGTGAACCACCTTGGTAAAGGGCAAAGTAATAAATTAATATACGTCAGTTGCAATTATGAAGGAAAAAGCCATTTCTTTCAGTAGAACCATAAATTATTGTCTTTAGGTACTTTTATAAAGCTACACCAGCCTTTCACAATTGCCACAAATATTTTTGGAAGAAAATCTCTAAATTTGGAATTCATTTTAACTCTCAAATGCACAGTGACAGGTGACACCACGTCATAGTGGTGTTTCCCATGAAGATGACACAGATCTCTTCCAGCTGGCCAGGTGTGCATGTGAGACACTACCACAGCTTTGAATACTTCAGTCTATTGCCTGGGAGTACCTTGTTCATCTCATGGGTGTGAGAGGTGGCAGCTTGACCTCATTCCAATACACCTGGCAGGTACAGAGAGGGAGGATATTCATGTGCACTCTGACTGCAGATGGTGACAAGCAGCTTGCTCCACAGTGCTGAAGTCAAGAGGGTTAAGCCTTGAGAGCAAAGGAAGAGAAAGGGTGCAGTCAGCATGCATGACAGCAGCAGAAGCTCTCCTTTACAGGTCAGAAATGCTTAGTCACAGATTCTGAAGCAGAATTCAACTCCATTTAAACATCAGTATAACTTTCACCCCTCACCTCTTTCTGCTGCACTGGTGCTCTGCTGCTGCCTGTACATTTCTGCCATGATGAGCCCACTTACTACCACTGATAGCATCACCTTTCAACTCATGCCAAATGTGCTTGGTGAACAAAATACAGAAAACCATGACTTTTGGCATTAGACAGCATCAGTTTGGTTTGGCTGACACTCGGCAGTTTCTACCTACAGCAGCACCACTTGATACTAAGAATGAGCTGGCCTCAGCTCCCACACCAGCAAACTTTTACAGGAAAGTAGAAATCCTCACCAAGAGACTTGTGCAAAGAAGTGATAATGCAGAACACTCAGGGAATGGGGAGGAGGCCTGGCAGCAGGTACATTGATATGTTTAGGCATGTCAGTCTAGAGATCAGTGTCCTTTAGAGCCTGCTTTCATTCAAAGACCAAGGTGAAACACAGTGTGAAGAAAGGAGAAAACAGCAATTCCTAAGTCTCTTGTGACAACCAAAGAAACATCCCTGAATAACTCACAGCAACAATGTTGTGCCAGACTTGACTTACCTTAGCCATTTGTACCACTGTGGGACATCTAGTGGTGAGCAGCTGCTTGAGCTGGTATCTTTATGCTCCTCTCCTAGCATTTTTTTAATTTGAGCACAAGCATCATATCAGTGGTTTATCCAGCTTTTTCAGTGTATTTTATGTCTTTCATAGAAAGCTAGCAGAATAGGGTAGAAGGTGACAAGTTGATTGCAAAACAAAAAAAAAAAAGATTAACAGTGGAAGTTATTTAGGCAAACTGATGACAAAATCCATTGTCTCTTCAAAGTATTGCCACCCAAAAAGATAGTGGAGTATTCTTTTAATATTTTCTAAACTTCTGATTGCTATAAACACAGTCAGATATGCTAGCTCACAGATGAAAGGAAAGATCTCCCTTCCTCTTCTGCTCTCTCAATGTTAATTTATCATCCTTCCAAGCATCTGCTCACATGCTTTGTGGAAGAGGGACAAATTGCTGCTTTTGGATCCACAGTTACAAGACAAAAAGTCTGTGACTCAGCAATCCTCCAACACCATCAGGAAGGGCCATCCCTATGGTCAGCAGAAATGTAAAACCTGTGGCCTCCTAGCAGCCAAGTTAAGTGTGGTTCAGAATGGCCTGTGGTGGGGAGACACAGGGAAGATGCCACCTCTCCTTCCCCTCTGTGTCAGAACAGAACAAAATGGGCTTGGAAATGGACTGTCCCTCACACAGGCATTTGGTGTTTTCAGTCAGCCTGAGCTGGCTTTCTTGGCACTTATGGACAGCCTTCCTGTAAGGGTTTTCTGTGTGTATGAATGTCTTTGGTGGAATTTTTTTCCTAAGCTTAAGATTTTGAGTGAAATTGGAAAAAAATATCTGTGGAAAGTGTTTCTGGAATTTCTTTTAGTGGACAGCTCATTCCTCAAACCAGGAAAGGAAATTGACTTTCATAATATTGAAATCAAAGTGGTTTGAAGTGCAGAAGAAAATGCTGACAGCAGACTGCTCTCAACCAAACTCCAGACTGAATATTACAAGCAGAAATTAGGCAGCTAACACTTTGGCATGACAAATTGATTTAAGAAAATCAACACTCTGCTGACATATAAGTCATGAAAGAAGAGCAAAAGTAATCAAATCAATGACTTGTTTCACTCCATGATATTCAGCACAGCTATATCCCACCTATTCCTTTCTTAGGCCACCAAAACAGTGAAATCTCCATGTCGTGCTGCTGGCCTGCCTGCCTGTGGGAAGAAGCTCCTAATTTAGTGCATACATTGTGCTCTTATTGCAGAGTTATTTCCTTTGACCTAAGACATGCCATTTTTTGGACTGACGATAAAAGGACCAACACAGAAATACCCCCATCAGTAACCCTCTTAAAATAAAAGTTTGAGAATTAGCAGCAGCCTCACAGGTATCTTTGGAGATCACAGGAGCAACTCCAAATTTCCCGGCATACAATTGTGTGAATGTTTGCCTTCTCATATCTTTCCAGTTGAGAATGAGGCAGCCAAGTAACGGGATTTGAATGCATATTGGCTTGCTGCCTCTGCTGTTTTGATTTGCAGGCTGGCCAAGCAGAACGCAATTAGTGGTTATTGACACCTTTACAGGAAGCACTCATAAGGGAAATGGGAAATTGAAAATGTCCTTTAAAAGATGGAAGCAAAATACTGTATCAAAGCTTGCTGGTAAATAAGACGACCCCAGAAAAGTGCTCAGTCAGAATATTTGTATTTCTGTATCATTTAGGAAAATCCTATTATGGCTTTAGCCACAGAGACATCCCTGGTGTGCAAGATAGAGGCAGTTCATAAAATACATAGCATTTTCAGCTTGAAAACAGGGCAACCTATTGCTTTCTGTAGATGGCTATGTTACACCCCAGTTCCCATCAATAGAACATAATCTCATTGCAGCAGGCAATACTCAATATCAATGAAACACTGGTATTGTAGGCATCTGCAGACTGCCAGTACCTAAAGGATGGAAAGACTTTGTGTTTTTACAAGGGCCAATATCTCTGGAACACATTTACGAAACAAGGCAGCACACCAAGGAGGCAAATGAGTTATATGTGTGTGTCCACAGAGCTGTCTGCAGGCATTTGTTTTTGCTCCCCTCTCTTTCTCTCTCTCTCTCTCTTCTGGTACTTTGCACTGTCCCTACCTTACATTCTCTAAGTTTCACTAGCAATGACAGTTATGCAATTAGTCCCCTGCCAATTAATGCCAAATTAGATGCCTGCTGTCAGCGTTCCCTAGCTCTGAAAGAGTGTATGGTAATAATCTGTAACCAGGATAATGCTCTAAGGAGTCTGCATTGTTCTCTGGATGGGGGGGAAAGAAAAAGAAAGGAAAGCAAAAGAGAAAGAAAAAGTATGTTGCATGTTCACTTATGCCATCAGCAGTCAGTGTAAAAATAAAATAAGTTTTGTTGTGCAGTTATCCCAATGATTAAAATATAATAGGCTAATGAGATTACAGAGCTGATTGTGAACAAGACCAATTGTGTTAATTGGAGGCTCCTGAATGGCAATTTGAGCTGCTGCCGCTGCTGAGTTTTGAAATATAATCAGTTTTACTAATTTTATCTGATTTCTTAATGAAGCTTGCCTTGAGCAATTGTTCTATGTGTTCTTTAGCAAACAGCGTGTGTCATAACTGCTGACATTAATCTTGATTACTTTAGTTAAAATAAATAGTTATACTTGGGCAGCTTTCAGAAAATACATCAGAGCAAATGGAATGTTAGGAAAAGATGAAGATTTACTCATATTTGGTGTTTTTCCTATATTGTATTTGCAAAGTCCCAACTGTGAAACATCTTTCTTGCGTGACCTGATCTCTTTCAGACCCTCATGTCTTTCACCCGCCTTTCAGAAAGCATTTTTGACTTCTACAGAAAGAGGGATAAAGACAGTGTCATTATTACAGGAAATTTTTAACTAAAAGAGAAAAAAAATATTCAAAACCCATCTCAGGAGAAAAATGCAAAAAGGTTTTTCATGCATGAATCTCAAAGTTGGCACGAGCATTCTCGCCACCTCATGGTCCAGCTGCCAGTACTAACACTCAAACCTTATAGAAATGCTCTCTCTCATATAGCTTATTTATTTTTATGGAGGATTAATATACTTAGGATGGCTCTTTGGAGCTTTCACGGTGAATTTGATGGGATGTTGTACCATACTGCTGCTTACAAAGGGACACATAAACATTAACAAAAATAAACAGTAGAAAAAGGGAAATGGAAATATAAGTGCGGTCTGAATTAATAGCAAACATAGCTAGAGATTGTTCATATTTCAGAACTCCTATTATATTATGGCCTTGCCTTTGCAGGGATAATCCTTTTGTAATTAAGATAATGGCTTACTAGTCTGATAGGTATTATACATCTTTTTGTGCCAGTATGTTTATATGACAACATAATTTGCATGTACTTATTACTGAACTATAAAATCTGTGGATTTTATATGTAGTTACATTGATTAGGTACTTGGATGATAAATAGAGACCATTTGGGGAAAGATGATATAGGATATATTAAACATTTATTTCACCCCCTCCTTATGGCCAGCACTGGTTTGTTCAATTAAAAGTGTTTAGTCTGGCCTGGATAGTAATCTATGTCCAATTCAGATCTAAATATGTATAATAAACAGTCTAGCTTTTAATCCATATGCATGTAATAATCTCTTTAGCCATGAGCTTTTAGAAAAAATTTAGGTGATTTTTCTCCAAGACATGTTTTCTGGAAGAGGGGAAGGTCGTGGCCAGCGCTGCAAGGATGCAAAGCAGCTTCAACACAACACTGCCAAGGACCACTCTGAGTACAAAATAGCAGCAGCATTTTCTACTTACAGACATGATGGCTGGAAGTCTAGATTTCCTATTTAAACCATGCATTTAATCCACAGCATTTAAACTCACTTCTGCTTTAAACACCACAGTTAGAAAAGGTGTCATCTTTTTATGGATGACTTTGACTTTTATGGAAGAGCTGACACCTGGCATACAGTGTTTTCACTCCCTGCCCCTCAAAGTACTGCCTTTTATTTCAATGTACTCCCTGTCCTGTTTAAAAATAGGGCCAAAAATTTCAAGGAGGAAAAAAAATCTCTATCAAACCATAAGATGTTTCCAGAATGGCCTTTCCTTGAAATAACTGTAATTTGTAATCATGATGCATAACCATGACTCAGACCCTCACCCAAAAGGCAGAGTCCCCATCAGCCCAGGTCCCTCAAACACCAAACAGCCTTTCCCAGACACGTTTTAGATCTCCAGTGAGTAGACTCATGGCTTCTTTAGAAGGCCTGCTTCACTTAATGAGTACAAAATGTATGTATGTGAATTTGAATTTGTGTTTTCTCACTTTTGCTCAATAAATATGAAAATTTATATTTAATGAGAAACTACTTTTACCTCTCTCTGCCTTCCTTTATGAGAGCTAATTGAATAGAACAATCTTCATTTGGCAGGACACATCACGAGGGCTTGTCTATACTTAGAAATTTACTGAGATAACTAATCTGAAATGGTTGAGAAATATCCCTACAGCTTTTCTGCCCAAATAGCTGTTTCAGAGCAATTATTTCAAATGAGCTATTTTTGTAAATTTCAAGTGTATACAAGTCTCCAATCTAATATCTGGCTGACATTACATGCCCAACTAGCTTTTATGGATCAACCTATTTGATGTGGTGAGTAAGTCACACTGTAGGAATAACAGCAACAACAAAAAAATAGTAACTTTGGGTCTGATTTGCCTTTATGCTAATGCTTGACTCAATAAAAAAAGAGCATTACTGCCAGTGATAATTTAACTATAAATGACCTGGATATAGATTCTACAGTACCAGGGGCAAATTCTAGCCCCATATACTCTTAAAGGTGCCAATAGAGGCTACTTTTTGTTAAAATCTTTCACCTTTTCGTTTCTGATTAGGAATCAGTAATTTATTTCTCAAGTGCTTTCCCTGCAATTTAGAGACAGCTAGGCTGCTGTAACTTTCAGAGGTACATTAGCGTGTGATAAGCTGTATTTTAAGTACTTGCTGTGCTCAGTCTAAGAATGGCTACGAAGTTTCAAAGCTCACCAGCGTTTCTTTGGGGTCTGGCAGCACACCAAAACGGCAGATTCTGCTAAAACAGCCTGGATTCGGCAGACGTGGATTGATCCTTTCTTGTTCTGTGTGAGAAACATTTCCCTCAGCATGACCACTGCTTTAATCTTGTATTTTAAACATAAACAGAATGGCAGATTTTACAGTGTAATCTGCTAGGCGCAGCAGCCTTTTAGAAGAATGAATCATTAACCTAGAAGCTATGTTTAAGTAAAAAGGACAGACAACAAGAAAGGGGGAGAGAGGGAGAGGGAGAGAGATTGGTTTTGTTCATGATTTAACACACAACTGTGATCCACTCGCCTCTAAAATGCATTGCTGGAGAAGAAAAAACCTCTCTACAAGCAGGGCAGGAAAAGGTGTCAATACAAAAGAGCTTGAGAAGCGTGGGGAGAGAGGGGGAGGAAAAATGATTTTTAAAATTTTGTCTCCTGCTGCATTTTTGAAATGCAGCACATAATTTTGTGGTAGTAATGTTCTTGTTGCCATGCTGGTGTAAAGAGACAGAAGAGAAGACATGTTGAGAAAGGCAATGTCTCTCATTAGAGCAACTGATACAAGTGGAAAAATCGAGGACACAAAATGTTCTGGTTTTCCTTGTATTCAAGCTGTTTAATAAAAACTTTCATACCAGTAAAACACCAGGTCATTTCTGTTTAGAGGATAACTAAACTGCACCTAATATTGTTACATTAAACAATTTGCAGAGGAAGAATATCTAAGGCACTTTCTCATTAATACTACTCTCCATCTTGCATCAGGCTGGAAAGATTAAATGCAATTTGCACCATTTATCAAGTTTATTTTGGATTGTGATGTTATTAGTGTAAGCAAGAATCAGAACCTTTGCTCTTAAACTACTCCTGAAGGTGAAATGTGAGACTGATACTACTCATTTACTGTCTCCTTCAATAAATTTCCCTCTCATTTATGAATATAAACATGTGTGTAAATGTATTGACATCACAGGTGCATAGGTGGACCAGGAGAATCTGTTTCAACATTGCTATAAGGTATGTATGTTTGTTCATCACATGTACACATAAAGCTTTCCTCCTCTTTGATTGCAACAAGAAGGGTGTTAGATTGACCCATTATTATCTTTAACATTTTGACTGCATGTTGCATTTTTAAATTAGACCTCTTAAGAAGAAGGCATGGAAAAAAGGAGGCCTTTCAACTTGTGGTTGGGATATTTTCCAGCACATTATTTAAATCCTTTGTGTAACTTGAACTTGTGCTGTTCAGTTGTTCACTGCAGTTGGTATTCCCAAATGTACATCCATGTGAACAGCAGGTTTTTTCTGCCATTTCCTGGGAATGGTTTTATACACCTGAGTCACCAGAAATGACTGAGCTAGATCAAAGTAGGGCGAGACTGCATTCATCCACTTGGGTGGCTTCTCTCATGTGTCCTCATATAATTTGATGATACAGTGAAAGAACATGTTACTGTGACAGGATACATCAAAAGGAAGATAAATATGTTTTCAGGGAGATGATGTCACCAGAAAAGCTTAGGCATGGCCAAGTGCAGGTATATACATGGAGCAACCTGAAGAAATGTCCATGGCCATCTATAAATGACATCCTGCTGACCTGCCTGTGGTGGAGGACCATTTCTATTTGTTTGGGGGAACGAGCAATATCTCTTTTTTTTTCTTTTTTTTTCCCTATTCTTCATTCAAACTAAGGCATTTGTAAACAAGAAGGAAACTCAGACCAGATGGGATCTTACTTTTCATAATGCAAAGACCAAATTGTTATTTAATCCTTCCAAATTGATTTACTGTGTCAGACATCTCTTCTGTTGCTAATGGTAGGAACTGAATAATTTGGGGGGTTTACTACCCCATCCCAGAACACAGACTGGCTTATCTCCCAGTTCTTAAACTTTCTTTCACAAGCACAAAGATGAACCCACATGATTGAATATGATCAATCATATTTTGGGCTTCATATTAGAAGTCTTTCACATGCATGTCACAAAAGGCATGCATGCCTTCACCTTCCTATCCTCCTTCAAGGAATCTCTACATTTTAGAAAAAAATGGTGGCATTATGAATCCTTCCTCTAGTTCTTCAGAATTACTTTTTTAAATCCTGCAACACCAAATGCTGCAACTCAACAAATGCTGCACTTCTGAGATGCTTTGCTAACCTTTTCCTTTTTATCCTTAATTTCTCAAATGGATCTGATGAAAACAGACAGCTGTTATTTTTTTCAGGAAATATGTACTTAAATTATGTCATATAGTCTACATTTAGATTTTTCTTTCAGAAGAAAATATTTTCTCAGTGTGTATCTACTTGTAGGTAAGGTGTCTTTGCATTAAAATTATTTATTTTTTCTGTAGCTAGTACTTATATCTTTCCACATTGTTTATTTAATACTTTATTTTCTTTTTTTTAGGTTTTATAACATTTTTTTAATTTGTAACTGTGGTTTCCTCTATAAGCTTTTAATATATAAAGGAAGCTTATTTTACAACAAATAAGAATTAGCTAATTTCACAAAACAAAAAGGAAAAAACCCCAACATATTAAGATGGGCCCAAGATCTAAAATTTGCCTGTAAATGCGGTCTAGGACTTACACAGACACATAGTTTTAACTGTAAAAAAGTCCCACTAAAATCTAGGACAGGGTATTTAGAACAGTTTTTGGGCATTGTTGTGACCAGCTGGGGTTGTAATAAGTTTGGTGCTCAAGCACAACACAACTGTAGAGTGATTTTATTCCTGAAGCCTTCTCTCAGTTGGACAAACTTCAGTCAAAGCTGCAGCAGAAGGATGCTGTGAGACACCTTGCTAAGTACCCAGCTTGAGACCTGGATGCAGCCAACATCAGTCAGGTTGCTTTCTTACCTTCTCTTTCCTCCAGAGTTAAATCAAAACTCACAGAGTCAGGAAGAGATTAACACATATGGAGCTCAGGAGCAGAAAGGCTGACTTGTTCTTGATGATGCTTGCCTGGTTTGTGATTTAGAACGCTAGAGATGTACCCAGCTAGATTTTTCAAGGACAGGTTAAGGGTTGCCATACTTCAACCTTCCTCATGGCACTATATGAAAGGCTGTGTAATTCCTTGAAACAAAATACAGAGGTCACAGCCTCTACTTCAGCAGCTGAAACCTGTTTGCTGTCCTCTGAACACTTGCATTTGGAGAAAGGTTTTGATAATTCTCTAAATGAGGTATGGAAAGTTCATGGGGTATTCATAGATAAACAGTGAGGACAACTGGGTACAGAGATTAATCCAAAGGTATGATCTGATGACAAAGTGAAAGGCAAGTTTTCTATAGATTGTGGACCCCAAAGTTGTTCTTTATCTTTCTTCCAGAACTTTTGATTTCCTGGAAAAGCAACAAAAAATAAGCAGTTCTTTCTCTCAACATCCTATAATCCTAAAGTACCTGTCACCTCAATGCTACACAGATCTACTTAATCCCTGTGTTTTTAAAATGCTTTTTTAGTTAATATTTTACTAAAAATACTTTTTATTTAGTATTTTGCTGCTGCTAAACTCTTTCATTTAGTTTGCAGGGCCAGCCGGATTATTTACATTGTGGAACAACAGAGTGGTTAATTTAATTCCTCTCCAAACTTTTGCCATATATACATATGCCAATACACATACATGGAAGGACGCCTTTTAAACTTTCAGATCTCATATCAAATGTAATAATTGAACTGTTTTCCTGACATGGAAAAGCTGAATTCATATATTTCCTGTCTGATTCATTCTGTGCCATTTATTTTGATTTAAAGAAAGTCTGTAGTAAGTGGAACTAATGCAAATTCTTTTGCTTTTTGATAAATACAGTAATCCTCTGTTTTCAGACCACAACTTTCTGATCTGCAGACTTCATGCTTGAGTAAGAAACTTTTTTTTAACTTTTGTTTATGTGTTTTCCCCATGTTTTTTTCTCTGCAGTGATCATTGCAAGCAGTGCTAGTCTCACTTTGAGGTTTGAAATCAAATCACTGATCATTTGAAATCTCTAGTAAAGAAACAAAAATATAAAGTCAGAATTTTTTTAGTTCAGTTTAGAATTTTTGACTACAGAAAATTTGTTTTCAGGAATTATAGAAGTTTTTATCTTGATTTCAATGTATTAGATTAGTTCTTATCAATGAATAATTCAATCAACATTAGAAACCAGTTGGAAGCTTAAAAAAAATCTTGGTTTTGTCTTTAAGTTATAATGCATGCAGTAGATATCAAATTAAGTATCTGTTTAAGGAAATATATTTTTCCTTCTACATATCCATTGAGTTAAAGACAGATTTATTTATTTATTTAGTGAGAGCTATTTTAATGTGTTTTTTCCTTCATTTGTAAAGATGTTAGGATGTGTTTATAAATACTTTCTAACACAAATACCAAAACAAAAATAGTATTCACCTAATGAAAAGGACTTATACCACACACCATATTCTAACATTCTGAAATATAAAAAAGGATGAAGTTAAATTATATTAAACTAAAAACCTGGCTAATTGAATGACCAAAGATATAAAATATCTTTCTGATCAGCAACAAACACAAAATGAGCAGCTTACTTAGTAGGATGTATTTAGTCACATATTTTACAGCATACCAACCAATCAAAAAAAGGAAAAGTTTTCTAAAGGGTACAAAAGGGACAGATGCAAACAAAAGCAGAAGATAACTTAAACCAAGTTAACCTCCTTGAAGATTTAAATCATGATTAAAACAAACAATTTAAATCCTCCGGAATTAAATCAGATCAATGAAAGCCTTGGGTTTGTAAACTTTTCACATGTATCACAGTGAGACCCTGACACAGGCCTGCAGTACCAGTGATGGTTCATCACAACTCCTCTCACTTTGGAGCTCTCTCCTGGTAATCAAGCTTGACAGGCACCCCTGTCAGCCACACGGTTTAGCTCTGGGCCACAGCTGGATTTCCCATATAGCATTTAAAGACTGTGCAATCTCAGAGGTTTTTAAGCTGTGACCCACTTTAGGGTGATGGGTGACACAAGGCTGGGAGCAGCATTGCTACCATGGCTGCTGATACCCAGAGAGATTCCTGCCCCTGCTAAGCCTAAAATCACTGTCAAGCAGCAGTGAACAGCCTCCAGCACTCATAACAAAGAAATGAGACAAAATAATTTCTTCCCAGGGTCTGCAGTGACCAGTCTTACAAAGACGACCATGGTCTACAGATTCAGAGCTATTGGCTGGACCTTTCATGCTCCTTACAATGAGGAGGTCCCTGTCCGTTCCTGCCCAGGATTTCCTCATAACTTGAAAGCAGCAAGTATCACAGAAAACATCAAGCAACTTTTGGCTGGACAATAATGGACCAGTATTTACCCTTTCTCAAATATTTCTGTCTCAAAGGGAGCTGCTACAATGGTTGCATCAAGGGAACTTGGAGGGAATGGCATTCCCAGATTTTGTGCCTTTCTTTTTCTGTTTCAATCCAGCCAATCTGCTGCAGGTTGAGTTTCTGTAGCTGAGAGTGAGAGCTACCTGTAATAAAGTTAACCATGGGATAATTATGGTGGAGATACGGAGGCAATTTCTTTCATGTTCTTGATGTGTAACCTGAAATGTGGTGATGATGAGCCATCTGGAATTTCCTTTTTACTGTAAACCCACCAGTTTTAATTCATTGCCTGATTTGTTGAGCTTTAAAACTGGGTAAGAACACAGTCCAGATCTCACAAAAGCCTCCAGTCAAGGGGCTGGTTCAATAGCTGACTATACAATAGAAGAAGTCTGTCTGGTTTTATTTCTGGTAGATGAAGTCACTTTTTGAAAAATTGGATCTATAAAACTGCAGGGCATGATACAACGATAATAAATGCATAGAAGCTTTCATATTTATTAATTGCACATATTATAAGATAGAAACCAGCCAGAGTAGTTTTCTAAATTGGGATCAAGATTTTTTAAAGCAGCAGCTCTTTCAGCTGCAGATCCTCATACAAAACCCACTAGCAAAGTTTCTGAGCATCAAGAGACTAAAAACTGTGTAAGTATTTGAGACAAGGTAACAAGACTATCATGTGAAGTTCATAGCTGCTTTAAATTACCTTGTTCATACAGAAAAAGATGGACATTAAAAAAATAAAAAAAAGAGCAAGAAGTGACACTTGTAAAGTCTTTTCCCAAACCAGTCAGTAAAGAACAACTTCTAGAAATCACTCGGAAATTATGTGCAAGCTTCCATTTACTGTTCTGAATCATGAATAATAAATGATACTCTTCTTATTCCTAGCTTAGAAAGTAGAAACTGAGGCACTGAAAGTTTGTGTAGCTTCTTTGGAAATGCCAAAGGACTTGGGAAGACAACTCTTGTCCTTGCTTTCAAGATTGCCCATTAATTTTCCAGAAGTGGGAGATGTTAGTGTGATGACTGTATTGTTTCCCTTAGACTGAAAGGCAAGTCTCCTCCCACACAATTTTCTTGGTATTCTTTGTTAAATTCCTTCTTGTGGCTGTCAACAGGGCATTTAAAAAACAAAATATTCTGTGAATTTAAAAACCAAAATACATAAAGGCAAAGCTATGCCACATGGCAGGTATAAAAAGCAACAGTTCTAAGGATTCATGTAAATATTAAAATGTACCTCCTACAGTTAACCTAGTGTTATCCATGGTTTCTGTTATGCTGCCCAGAGGTGTTTCATTGTTTCCTACAAAAAGGATATTTGATTTTTTTTCTTTTACTTTTATCCCAGCAATTAGTCCTTACTGACATTTAGAGATATGCAGGACTAGATACCCCAGTGCATTTTCTTTTAATGGTCCTTGAATTAGGCTCAATGCTAAAGGAAAACGTTTCCCTGCACCCCTGCCCTGTATTTTTAAATGAATGTCATCCAAATGGCATTGCCACTCAACTCTTACAGCAAAATTCCTCACATGTTGATACTGCAATGTGGGAATCTCTAAAATTGTCCCCCGTAGGTTCAAATCCAGCCCCTGAAGGTTCACTTGAGTTTAATTTCACTAATCACACGGGGACAGTTATTTTTTGCTCTTGCTCAGCTTCTCTTTCACTTGCAGGCATGCACACACACACACACACACACACATTCACTCACTCACACTGCATCCCTCCCTTTCTGTTGCACTTAAGTCCAGATTCTGCCTGGCCGCTCCCGCTCACAAGCGGAGAGTGACACAGCAGCACAGTGCCTAAAGACCACAGGTGGGTCCTGTGCTTCAAGCCAATTTATTCACATTTGCAATGGTAAGATTGATTTTTATCCTGCGCTTCTGAGTTTATTTAACTGATTTCAGAAATTGACACAGAGGTGGGGGCAGAGATCGTCTTCAAGGTTGTTGTCATCCGGAATTTTATGTTCTTCATTTTCTTTCACTCTGTATGCCTGTCACATCGGCTTAACTGTGAGTAGCATACTAGCCAGTACCTCTGGCATACTGTATATTAATGGAATATTGATATATCCCAAATACTGTTGTGGGATTCATCATTTGGTAAATCCTCTGCCGTCTGCAGTTTTACAGAGCTGTTTAATTAGCAATTTTACAACCTCCTATTCTCTCATTAAATTAATTAATAATTAAGTTCAAATATAGGCATCTTTAATGTCATAATTATATTTCAGTTTTATGGTCACCAGAGTTTAGCTCATTAGGCAAGGTAGTCATAAACCATAGCGCTATTTAGGGGCTGAGGCACTGATGCTCAGGTAGTTCACTTCTGTGTGGTATTTTTTATCCTTCTCACTTTCTCCTCTTCTCCCCCTGTCTCCCCCCTCCTCCCCCTGATTCTCCTGCTCCACTCCCTCTCATTACTCTCTGCTAACATTGGCAGGTTTTTTTTCCTGTGGCAGCTCTTTCTCATTCATATGTCATGTTAAAAAAATCCTTCACACACCCTCACAGCCCTCCCCTCCCTGTTACTTTCCCTGTGATGCTGTGCAGCGATGCTGGCCTGCTGTGGGTCTTGTTTCCTTGCAAGCCCTAGGGACCATCACCTCCAGTGCTGGACACCCAACAGTAGCAAATTTTGTGTAGCATCCTACTAGGGATGTTGCATTCCTTTTTGACTGTGAGATTTACCGAGGCACGGGATGTAATAATGACATTTCACACAGTATGGTATGTTGTGAGTTGTTTTATATGTAGTGGATTTATTTCAGTCATTATCACTGATTAAACCAGCTTAGTTGAAAAGGCAAAGCAAAACTTGGCTTTGAAATTGTTCTTATTTAATTTTGTTTGTGCTCACATAACCCAGGACAGCACTAATTATCTCTTTAGTGTAGCTCATATTTCTAATGTAATTCATATGTAAATTGTAATTTAAATCATATGGGAATGTTTGTGTTCCTTGCATATTCTCAGTAAAGAGCACAAACAGTGAATTAAAACTGTTTGGAAATGAAAACTTTATGTTGTCTTTTTTGAACTGTCTTTGATTTCTTTTGGCTTGCTGTTTCTTTAATGAATCATGATTCAATTGGAAGGCTAAGGCCAATGCGTTTAGTCTCCTTTCTATGTATTTATGCAGCTTGCTCACTGGCCTGCTTGTCCTTCTGAATTTGGAAGGCAGGGGGGGAGCTTTCTGCCTGCTCTCTGTCTTAGAGAAAAAACATCATAAGATGGCTATTATTATTAATAAATAATATTTTCTATTACTAGAAAGCTTATGAGCATGGCATGGCACTATTTGTGCAGCTTTGCTACTCAAAGAGAGCTGTGCCAGAATGTTCTTTCTGGTAGCATATCTGAATGATATTAGGTTAAAAATTTAATCCCAACCCAAACTTTCCATCTAATAACCTCAATATATTTTTTTTGCACAATGCAATATATATACAATATTACTGTCCTCTCCAAAAGCTGCTGCTGTCCATAATGCAGTATTTTGGCAAGGCAAGTCAAATTTTATTTGTCAGTGGAGCACAGGACAGTTAAAGTTGTTCCCAAACTTCTGAAGTTTCAGGACAGGTTTGCTTGCTGAGTGCTGTGGCACATTCTAACACCAAACACAGAACTAAGGTGGGTGCCAGGAAGGTGGGTGTGAAAGCCTGAAGAGCTGTCGGTAGCAGGGGCAACTGTGCTACCAGCTCATGTGGAAGAGAAGATGAAGCAAAGGACCTGAAGGAAACAGGAAGGATAAAAGTTCCATTGGAAGAATAATTAGACCTAAAGAGCTAGCAAGTTAGTGAATGATGATGCCAGCTACACCTTTCTTTGCCCTTTTCATTTCCTAGACGAAACTGAACTCACCACCACAAAAAACTGAGCTCACCATTAGGGAGATAATGAATGCCTGTTTCTCATCCTGCCAACAGAGATCTTTGCCCGGCCCATGCCAAATGAACTTGTCTGAGCTGTACAGACAGATAGATCTACCAGGCCTAATGTCATGGCTTTTCCCCAGCAAACTGTGCCCTGACCTGCCACTGGCCACATAGGAGTGTGTTTGCAGCACTTCCCCAAGTTTGGTGCAGGAGACTCACGACATGATGGCCCTGGAAGCATCTTCCCATGGACAGGTGCTGCTCAGGCTGGTATGCAAAGCCTTCAAAGGGGAAAAATCCTGAACTCCCTGACAGCCTCTCTGTTGTTCATGGGTATTTGCTGTGGCCAAAAGGGAGGTAAGGCTTTGAGGACACATATTTGTGTGTTAGTCCCTGTTGCTGTAATGCCGAGCTCTGGGACAGGTGACCCTGCTCACCAGTGGGAAACATTGCACGTGCCAAGAAAGACGCAGAGGCACCAGTGAACAGGCACACCTGTTTTGTGACATCTAGTCTTCCCGTTGGGAAAAGTGTTCCCAAATTTACAGCAATCATCTTTCTCAGGCTTTGGGAACCCCTTACAGATAAGCTCAGCCTGTCGAGGTGCAGCATCAGGGTGTTGTGTAGCACAGCTGAGCAGATCTTGGACAGGGCAAGCAAGAGGGACCACTGGCCTGGTTTGGCTGTGACCACAGAGCCCTCCAGGAGCCAGGTGCCCTCCAGGGAGGGACAGTGCCACATTTAGGGCACGCATTTAAAGCACATGTGCACACACACACACACACACACACACTCCCTGTGACGACACCAGAGCTGTCCGAAACTATTTTCAATAATTGATTTGCTGTTTAATTGAACATCATGACTGACTAACATAGCTCATTACTTTACTCATTAGTTAATTATCGAAGAAAGTAGGACAAGTCAATAAAATGAAAGGCTGTAAATTCCAATACTAATTAGCACCATTTCCTCAGAGACATATTTAAGGGCAGATTGGCTACCCAAATGTCCCTGGACCTCGTAGATGAAGGGAAAGGGTAGACTTACCATAAATCTAGATTACTGGCAAGCAAGGCTCCTCAGCAGAAAGCAGTCAAGTACACAAGTGCTGAGCTACCAGCAGGCACCCTATTTGAACTGGAATATTGGAACACAAGCAGCAGAGAAATTCCTATTTTTAAAAGAAAAGAGGGGGGTGGGGGTAGTGAGGGAGGGAGTGCTCACACACCAGAGAGGATCCATATTTAAAATAAATTATGCAAAGTGAACTACTTCTGCAGAGCACATTTGCTTTCCCAGGCTCTCTTTCCTGGTCTCTTTACAAGCATACTCTTATCCTCTTTTTTTAGCAGTCCAAATCCTATTCAAAACATCAGAACATCCCTTCAAAAGTGGACACACTTTAATGTGAGGATTCTAATTTGTATATATTTTTATTATTTTTTAATAAACTATTCAAGTAATGGAAATTATATCCTCTTGTTATTGCTTTGTAATATCTTTGTATTATCTGTCTTCTCTATTAGCTCAAAATTATTATGTCATGTTAAAAAAAAAAACCCTTTAATTTAAAGCAAGTCTGATATACCATCTGAGGCAGAATTTAATGGGTCCAGCAGAGCTTTAAATGAGCCAAAAAGTGATTTGAAATGAAGAAAGATAGGCTCAAAGAAGACTGGGAGAAAAGTAGATTAAGAGAATGCATGTATGTTTATGCATGTTTGCATGCAGGGCAAATAATTTATACATGCATGAGCACATATATATATATATGTATATATATATACACACACATACATGTATGTATTATACTTAAATAATAAGTGTATGTATGTATATAAAAAATGCAGACACATACATACAGCTGCACACATGAAATATGCCTATATAGGGTTCTTATTGCTCAGTGTGGGTAAATTATCAAATTCCTTGAGTTCTGAATCTCAAAACCTACAGGTATTTCTGTCTTCCTTTAAAAACTGATACAAGAGGACTCAGACTATAGAAAGGTTCTGTTGATGTACTGGTACCCTGTTCAACAGTTTGTCTAAATTTTTATAAACAACTGAGAGATCAATACAAATATATTTTCTTAATTCCTTTTATTTGGAGGCATATCCTCTGTGTCTTCCTCTCAGCAAATATCCACTTGTGAAAAATTAATTTCCAGTTAGGTGAGTGGAAACGGAGATCAAAAGTATTACCTGAGCTCAACTTAAGGGAAAAAAATCACCCTAAGAATAGCTCTCTGTCTGGAGCTTTAAATATTTAGCATTTCTAAAAATATATTAATGGATTAATGTAAAAAAAGCTAACAAATGTCTGTTACTTGACTTGCTATATTTTGTGCCTGCAGTTCTGATTATTAAGACACAAGTTCTGGTTTATTTTCAGTTGTTTTAAAAAGTATCTTGCCAAAGCATTCCAAAGATTGCATGAATTTTTTAATTGGCAGTTTTAAGAATATGAATTCTGGTGTTAATAAAGCAAGACTGAAATTTAAAATTAGGGAAGAAGGGGGAAATGTGGTTGTCTTGTTTAACAGAAAGGTCCTTGAAGAAATAATGCAAGGAAAACTCTCGATTTATTTTGGTAAAATAGTATTTTTAAAATACCATTTTAAAATGGTATTTAATTATCCCTTTTTGGCAGGGGATATTCGTTTGGGATGTTCTCTTTGCATTAGTGAAGGAATAAGAAAAACATCACAGTGAAAAAACTGACTGGGGAAGAAACAGAGAGGAAAAGATTTTCGCAATTAGATGTTCATTCAGCATAGGCTAAAGCACAAAGTATATACAGCATGCACAAGCACTGCACATTTGCTAGGAGTTGGAAATTATAAAGGAGAACATTCAGAAAAGTAAAAGCTGAGATCTCTCTCTTGTTTCCAGACAGTGCCAAGCACTCTGATCCTGATAATTTCTTTTTTTTTTAATGGTTCTGGTTAGATCATGCTGGGTCCCTGGTTATGCTTGAACACCTTGGCTACAGGGCCTTGGGAAGAACTCCCAAACTGAGCAACCAGCATGCTCAGCCTGCAGGAGCTCAATATGCATGATAAGCATGGGAAGGGGGAGAAGGCTGTGAGAGGACCCCACCTCAAATTTTAAGTCATGCTTTAGAGCCACAATGGCTCTAAATGTACACACATATGCAATTTTTACATTTTACACTGTGATTTATCACACATCATGTAATGTACATACATAATATAACGTAATCCTCATTTACATTTTAAACTTCTTTTCTTCTGTTCTCAAACACTCCAAAACTGGAGGCAGAAGTTGATTACTGAGTGCAATACCTGGCCTACTCTGAGCCAGCTGATGCAAAACGTGCAGACTGGAATTACTCTGGTGAATTTGCAGAGGTTCTCTTTCTGAGATGGGGGCCCCAGGACCCTGCAGCCTTTAATCAGCTGAAACTGGAGTGAGTCTGTCAGCTCCTGCTTGTGTCCCATCAGCTTCAGCACCACTTAGAGCATCTCTGACAAATGTGCAGTGCACATTTAACAGCCAATCTGTGGCCAAGCTTTTGATTCTGCGGGAAAATTTCTAAGGTTCCACTTTCTACAAGGGAAAACTTTCTAAGTTATAAAGGAGGAAAATGGAGAAAAGCATCCTTCAATCAAAGTCCTTTGTATTATGGAAAAAGCCAGCCAGTTATATTTTCTTTAGCAGAATGATGGATTGGCTCCCTTCAAGGTGATATCCCAGCTGGTGCAGGACAGAGCAAGGGTTATCGTGTGATGGTGACACCTCTCCTCCTCCGTCAGTCAATCAGTGCTGGCCATCCCACAGAGCTGCAGCAGTCTGCTTTTATGAGGGGTATTGTCATATAAATTATTCAAGCTGAAATATTTGTTCAGCTCTGGTATGTTTATAAGTTTCCCATTAAGAATTCAAATTTGAGAATATTTTCCAGCTGCAAAAACTTCTCCAAACACTCTTCCCCCAAGTTACCTACTGTTTTTTCTTCAACAACATACAAGTGTTAAGTGTCACTGTCTGGGATGATTGACTACAAGCAAAGCTGTTTCTATATCTTTTAAAATAGCAAATGTATTTTAAAATACAGTGATGTCCCAGACAGAAACAAGAATTCTTTTTATGTGTAAATTATTTGAAGACTTAGCCCTTTCCTTTCTGATGTCTGGTACTTTTTTTTTTTTTGTGAGTAGTTTGTGGGCTAAACCTATTATTTGCTAATTAAAGGTCCTTCCTTCTCCTCTTGGGAGTTTAAAATCTCTACTATTATTTCTTCACAGAGCTTGTTCCTACAATATCCCTGCTGTAAATGCAGCTGAATCTTTCCTAATGAAGGGTACAGAGAAGAGGAGGAGGAGGAGGAGGAAAGACACAAGTCAGATCAGTACCTAGCCTTCAGTTTCCCCACAATCCCCATGGTGATATCATTGCAAGAGGGAAATTATTGTAACATTGCAACATTGAGTTCTAATAACCACACTAATCCCTGAGGACTCTGCCATTGCTGCCCCACAACACAGAAAATTTCCTGAATAGGTTCCTTCCCTAACCCCATTACAAACACAGTCTTCCCAAGCAGAGGACAGAAACTTCTTTGAGGACACTTTACAAGTTTAGAGTCCTCAGAAGACAGTTTTGAATGTCTTCAATGCCATTCCTGTAAAATGGGAATGAAAGCATTTCTGGTCTCCTAAAGGCACCATATGAAGATTATAGCAATCTCATCCAGAGAGAAATTAGGAAATTAATTCTAAATTAATTAGAAGTTAAATTAAGCATTGGATTAATTAATATGTAAGTAGCACTGATATATAACTATTTATTACTCCTAGTAAGAGTGTTGTTAGTATCACTCTTATTATTTTTTTTTAATTACTGTGGCACTTAAAAGCCCTCACTATAGATAAGACCACTGCTGTACCAGCAAAACAGAACAAAACATGGTCCCCTCTCCAAAAGGTAAAAGACCAACAACCATACTTATGGGAGCAGTTTTGGTCCTACCTACCAATACAGAGAGTTGCCTAGTGAAATCTGGTAGACTATTTAAAGGGAAAAAAACTCATTAAAAAATCATTCATTCATATTGTTTCCCATGGAAATTAGGCGCCTAACATGCTTTAAAACCCAGGCCAGTATTAGGCAAACTGCAGCTGGTGAAAAAGAATGTACACATACACTGACAGACTTAATAAACTGAAGCAGAAGGCACAACTTTAGGAAAAAAACAGCAGCAACAAACTTTAGCAGACTTCAATGAAGGAGCATTTCCAGTCATCTTTAAAAAGAGAAAAAGTTTCACGCAAAATCAGCCTACCCATCTTGTCAAAAAGTGTCAAAGTAAAGCTACCCATCTCTATTACACACCAAGTAAAAGGCAGACAAATGGGGAAATAAATAAATATTTATGCATATATATATTTGAAGAATCCTTCTTTCCTGCAGCTGACATTCGTCAAATTCTCACTGCTGCTCCTAGTCAATTCTCTCCTTCAATTAAGCAATAAGTCAATTTGTTCCTTCTCCACCAGAAAAATCCCCTGCTCAGCAAAAAATGCATCATTTCACTATCAGATCAATTCATCCTTCCTTCTTGCTGTTCAATCAATAATCTGTGCATGTCCTAAACAACAAGCAGGTCACTGGAAAGAAACCTGCCTAGGAAGTTTCTCAGCTATTATTTGGCATGCTACCTACATATGGTTGGCTTGCCGGGCCCCTCCTGAGCACACAAACCCAATAGTAAAATACTCAAAACAATACTGTAGAGGATTGGATTTTAAGACAACAGAAAGATCTGAACTGAGCTTATAGGTCCAATAACAGTGCAGGTCTTTGGATAACTGGTGGAACTATATCTTAAAACAGAAGTGAATGCAGAATTTCACAATATAAAAAACAAATTAAATTAAAATTAAGGATGTGATAAAAAACTGTGCCATTTTTAGGCAACATAAAGCTTTTACAAACCATTCTGTCCCACTGAACTGTTCTGATTGAATTTGATAAAGGTAACAATAAGTGCCCATACCCAAAGCTCTAGACATCCAGAGATTGCAAATAGACACAGCTATGAAGAAAGAAAAAAAAAATCTTCAAATAAAAAATGGCTGTAAAACAGGCACGTTTCATTTGACTTCACCAGAAACCATCAATAAAGTTCAGTACATTCAAGATGTCTTTTCAAATCCAAAATGTAAGGAAATATAGCATTAGAAAAGAACAAGTTCTCTGAGAGGTTGCACCTTCAGAACAAAGCACATACACAGGTACAAACCCAACCCTGAGTTAAACACAAATACCATATAACTAGACAAAGTCAAAATGCTCAGCAGATTATGGCATGAAGTGGAAAAATATGAGATATTTAAATTATATAAAATGGTGCAATTAGCCAAATTGGCTTGCAGCACAGAAAGGGCAAGGACCTCACAGTCCCCAGGACTTTTGGCAAAGTACAACAAGCACTCTATTTCATGGTCAGGGAATAAATTTTGTGAGATTATATTTTTTTTTTGGGCGGGGGGTGGGGGGTTGTCCAACATTTAGAAATATAATGACTTAAAATATGCACTTCTAAAGAAGTACATCTTCACCTAAGTTTTTCTTTTTTTAAGTTCTGCCAGAGTGTTTTTCTTACTTTGGGTTTGGGGTTTTTCTTCCTACTTCAATTGTTTGATCTCTGCAGCAGTGAGGCAAGAAGGCAAGATATGAAATTTATTTTATACTTCCAACTGTGTATCAAAGCAAAAGTGAATGTTGCACCTTTTTCTCTGCAATCTATTAAGATTTGTGAATATTTTCATAACTATTTACATATACATGAATAAAAATCCATTAAATACCAAAGACTTACCATTCTCATTCAATAGGTTTCTTAATCTGTATTGCCATTAACTGATAATCTCAATGTAGTAATATAAGTTAGTCTTGGGCAAAAATTTCCAGCTGGTTTATTTAGGGAAGAATGCAAATTTGGGACAAGACAAACTATGCATAAACTTGTGCTGAATTTTATTAGTAGGTCACCTGAAACTAAGAAAGAAAATCAAAAAAGTCAAACCGCCCCTTTCCCCTCATTTTAAACAATGTTTCTAGTTATTGCCTCAAACTGATTCTTTTCCATTCTAGGGAAAACCAGGTCTCAATTTAACCCACTTAAATACTTTCTGAACAACTGTGACTTATAGACACCAAAATTTCCTTAAAAACACCCAGGGAGCTGTGGTCTCCTTTGGGAGCCCTGATGTTTTTTGATTGCCTTGCAGGTGGGAACATCATTTGCGTCAAAGAGCTCCTGGTGCAAAGGCTCCTCCCTGCTCGGATGTTGTGTCTTCATTTACACACAGACAGTACCTTTGCTATGAGCTGGGAGATCCCGCAGCATCTCCAGTTAAATTCTCTGGAGGATAGGGGGAACTTTATTGCACTCTACAACTACCCAAAAGGAGGTTGTAGCAAGATGGAGACTGGTCTGTTTCTCAGGTAACAAGTGACAGGACAAGAGGAAATAGCCTCAAGTTCCACCAAGGGAGGCTTAAATTGGATGTTACAGCCTTTTTTTTTTTCAGTGAAGGGGTGATCAGGCACTGAAATGGGCTGCCCAGGGAAGTGGTGGTATCACCATCCTTGGAAGTGTTCAAAAGATGTGTGGATGTGGCACTCAGAGATATGGTTTGATGGTGAACATGATGGTGCTGGGTTAATGTTAGACTTGGTAATTTTTTCCAATTTAGCAATTCTATGATTCAGGAAAAGGAATGGAGATTACTATTGTAAAAGATGTTACAAAACACACAAACATTAGAAGCCTCTTCAACTGAGAAATTAGAATAAGATACAGCTTCTTTAAGACAAAAATATCTTCACTTTTGCAACCATTTAAGACTTTTAAGTCTACATGTATAGCAACTGGCTCATAGGTCAGGCACAAGGAGTTATGGTGAATGGGGTGACATCAAACTGGGGATCTGTCACTAGTGGGATTCCACAGGGCTCTTCAACATCTTCATAAATGATTTGAATGCAGGACTGGAAGGGACAATGTTCTCAGATAATACAAAACTGAGAGGAGCTGTTGACTCCCTCGAAGGCAGAGATGAGAGACTTTGAAAGATGGGTCATCCCCAACTGCATGAAATTCAACAAGGGAAAGTGCTGGATTCTGCACCTAGGGCAAAACAACCCTGGATGTACAGACAGACTGGGGAATGAGAGGCTGGAAAGCAGCCCCATGAAAAGGGACCTGGGGGTCCTGGTCGATGGCAAGGTGAACATGAGCCGGCAGTGCCCTGGCAGCCAGGAGGGCCAACCCTGTCCTGGGGGGCATCAGGCACAGCATGGCCAGGCAGGCAAGGGAGGGGATTGTCCTGCTCTGCTCTGAGCTGGGGCAGCCTCACCTCCAGTGCTGGGGGCAGTTTTAGGAGGCAAAATATGAAAAAGATATTAAGCTACTAGAGAGCATCCAAAGGAGGGCAACCCACATGGTGAATGGCCTTGAGAGAAAACCGTATAAGGAGCAGCTGAGGTCACTTGATCTGTTCAGCCTGGAGAAGAGGAAACTGAGGGAAGACCTCATTGCAGTTACAACTTACTAGTGAGGGGAAGAGGAGGGGCAGGCACTGATCTCTTCTCTGTGGTGACCAGTGACAAGAGAATGGCCTGGAGTTGTGTCAGGGAAGGTTAGGTTGGATATAGTAAAGAGGTTCTTCCCCCATAGGGTGTTTGGGCACCGGAGCAGGCTCCCCAGGGAAGTGGTCACAGCACCAAGCCTGAAAGTGGACAATGCTCTTGGGCACGCTGCTATGCAGGCCAGGAGCTGAATTCGATGGTCCTTGTGGATCCCTTCCAGCTCAGCATAATCTATAATTCTGTGATTCAGTAACAAGCGGGACTGCTGGACACCCTAAAATCCATAACATAGCACACATATTTCACATTATACAGTTCATACTGTGAACATGTACACATTGAGTCTCATTTGAGGCTGAGATAATATATATGTGAATTTATTTTGAATCACAGCTGATTATATGTACCTTAAAACTCCAGCATAGGGAAATAATCTCTCCTTGAATTGCCCTGGTTTGGATAAACACAATTTTCACAGTGCTACCCCATGGCTGTAAGAGCTGCATGGTGAGAAGGAAAGTGAGAACCAATCTGTGCAAAAGATTGTGGAGAGAAGATTGCAGGACACAAATTGCTCCTGCCACAGTCTTTGTGATCATCACCCAGTGGCTGTCCCTTAACCTGAGAGGAGAGAGTGACAACAGAGAGGATACAGGGTCTCTTTTTGACTAAGCAGTTTCCTTGTACATTGCGTGGTAGCAGGGAACAATGCCCATACATCACTTGACTAGAAAGACGCTTAAACACTGTTATCCTTGAAATCCTTATTTTTGTTATCCACAGGATTTATCTGAATCTTCACTCACCTTCTCCTCTATCCCTGCCCCTTCCAGCCCCCAGAAGCTGGGCAGGGTTGGGCCAGCCTGTCGCTGGCCCTGCAGAGGAGGTGGCAGAAGGCTGGCCTTATTTACCTTAGCTGCTCCCCCGTGTAATCTGCGTAATCGTGTGGCTAATCGGCAGCACAGAGCAGCCCCCCACGCTGCAATGCACAATGCCAACCTATTCATATTTCATACAATGGGGTATTTAAGCCATCCCATGCCTTGCCAAGGCAATTGCACTCCCTTTGTTCTGATGTTTTCGGCGGGGGTCTCCAGCCCTACTCCCCCTTTCACTCCAGCATATGTCCTAACACTCGCCTGCTGCAGCTGGGCAAGGGAGGTTGTTTTTGTTTTGTTCTTCAAAACCAACAAATCGATTATGGCAGTGTGAAATGTGGGTTAAAACAGTGCCCACATGTATGCATACATTAGCCATTTGCTACATTGCAACTTCACAGCAAGGTGACTGATGAGGCAACAGTGCTCATGCTCTTCCATTTTGAATAGGCAATCTGTTAAGCATAAAAAGAAATAATAAATAAAAGACTGACTTAACATATTGTTTGAAAAATGGCTCACCCTGCTATATCAAAGTGAAATTAAATGTACCTCTACCCCAATGCACTGCAACTGTAAAGAAAGATCAAAACTGTCTTGTAACACAAAATTACAGGGTCCACATGTATGGATATAGAATATTAAATTCAGACCATATTTCTGCAATAAAGATATTCACCTTTATATGCTGCTTATCTCATATTTGGCATGTAATGAACTCAAATTATAGGATCTGATCTCACCTTTGAACAAAAAAGCCCACAGTAAATTCCTGAAGTTCAAGATTAACTTCTCCTAAGGGTGTGTTGATGTGTGGATAGGAATTGACAAGGAGATACTGCCTTCATCTCCTAGGCTGGACCATCAGCTCTCTTCTGTCCCTGGCTCACAATGGCAAAAAGCAATTCTCTCCAGGAACTCTTTTGCAGCTTGTACAGAACATGTCTTGTGACTCCATTTCTCTCCCAAGGTGTAAGGAAATGACACATCATGGCAACTGCCTTAAAGTTAATATTACAAGCTTAGGCTAAGGTCGGGAACAGAAATTGCTTCTTTGTTTTTATGAATAAGTCTAAATGCATTGTAAAGTCATTTAGGTAATTAAAAAGAAGTGTCATATGACATGCTAGAAGATGTCATTCATTCCTGTTCATTCCTGGTTCATGCTACTTCATGGATGCACTACTGGTGCTGAAACACATCAGGCATGACTTTTTTCATAAATGCCTGAGCCATGTTCCTTGGCTTGTGTTCATATAAGGGAAGTCCACACCTGTGCTCTGCATTACAATCAGTTTTCATTTTTTACTCCTGAAATTTGGGAAAAAACTCAGTTTTGAGCCAATTTGCCACACAAAGTTAAGCTTTCTATGAAGAGTTATTAATTAGCACATGTGCAGTATTTTACAGACTTAAGAATAGTACTGTATGGTGTAAAGTACCCAATAAGAAAAGTTATTCTAGCATGGTCAGCTAGTTTTTGAGTGCTTAACTGTAAAGCTAAAAACCAGGAAATTCAAAATCTTGAGAGAAACAGAGGGCACGACACAGACATATTTAAAATTTCATTTTGATTATCAAGGAAGTTACAACATCTTGTTTCAAAATACAACTTTCTAATGTCAGAATTTTGAAACTTCTTTATTTCTCCCCACACACACACAAATCACAAAATAACTAAAAAAATAAAGCTTCTCAAGACTAAACTTTCAAGGCAGAATCTGGCACTAGAATCTGCAGCAGCAAACTATCTGTACATCTCCCACTGAAGTCAAGCAGATTTTGTTCAAATTGTCAGCAATAGAATTTATACCACTTGAAAATGGTCCTAATACAGCTAAATTTGCAAATGGTTATCTCCCCCTGCACCCAAACAGCAGGCACACAGCTACAGCAATATAAATGTGTTAATCCCAGCACGATGTATTCCCACATCTCCCTGTATCAAATCATTCTAAAGGGTTTTCAATATACAAGTTAATTAGCTACAACGAAGTACTGAGTAACATCTAATGAAGGCTGAGGCTTAAAATACCATAAATGCCTGTTGTACCCTTTTCCCCATCTTTAATATCAACCTATTATTTTGAAATGGGTTACAGATATAGTTCAAGAGACAGGTGGCATTTAATGAACATGTTTATTTATTATTTTGATTATATGTTAAACATTCTGATCATTTTAAAATATGTATTTTCAACAGCATCTTCTAGAACACCATTTCTCTATTAGCACCTCAAAATGTTATTACCATACATTATCTATCTGTCTTTCTGTCTATCTATTCACCTGTAATGCTGAGCAAGAAGGTGACACCATTTTTATACACTCAAATAACATACTGTTTCTCATTTTTTAAAACATGAAAAAGCAATTGTGTATATTCTACACACAAAAAATATCTCTGTAAAACTAATTGCAAAAAAAATAAAATTATACAAACACAAATGTCTGCAACATACAACATGAGAGTAAACTTAATTTCTGAAAACATATCTGCTACTTTCAGAAAACACAAAGATGCATGTTTCAAATTTAACTAAGAAATTAAAAACCCTAATTAATTAAATTAAGGTCCTGATCCTGACTGGAAGTGGAAGTCAATGAGAGGTTATCCATGTGAATCTCATAGGTGGAGTGGGACTGAACACTCCCTTTTGCTGTCTATCAAGGGTGAAACTCATCTTGTAATCCCACCACTTCATTAGCACCTTTCCAGCACATTATCTTTGCCCTAATCCTTTTGTCACTTTGGGGATTCAGGGTCATTAGAGCATTGAAGGGTCGATGTTATTGTGGTGGAGGTGTGAATTGATCACTAAGATGACAACTGGTGACAAGTATACTTTATTAGTCTGCTACATTGCTTCTTAATTACTACTGATTAACCTGTCTGTTAAAAACGAAATTTGGACTCCTCCTGCAATTGCCTAAGATTACACTGCTTTCTAATAGGACCACACTCCCTAAAGGAGCCCATTTAGACGTATTATATTTGCCCTACTCAATGGAGATATTTAAGTGAGTAAATACAACCAGGTAGGGCCTGGGTCCTTAAACTCACCCATTCTATTTTGTTTAGCTTTTCGTTGAGAGAATTTCTCTGAAAAAAAAATCAAGTATTTCTGATTGCTTCTTTACCTTTCCAAAGTCATGAATAGGATCATCTCTTTTTCCCCAAAAATCTTATTTTAGATGTGGCTGTGCTTGCTATTTGCATAGATTTCCCAGAAGAAGAGCTGGCTCTCCAAACATCATATTGCATTTAAACTACACATTAAGAGAAAACAGCAACAGCAAAAAAACCCAAACCAACCAACCAAACACAAAAATCCAACCAGAATGCTGCATCTTGCCAGATTTCATATGCTTCAAGTCTTAATTTTTGTTGACTGCAAGAATTACACTTACTATTTAGTTTTACAGAGCTCCTTGTTTAAAAAATAGTAAAAAAAAAAGAAAAGAAAAGAAAAAAAGAAAAGCCTTTTCAAACTAGATAGCTAGGATAGTAGACAAATCTTAATGGTTTCTCAACACTGACAATCTTAATACTTGCTCAATACTGACAATCTTTGGATTATTGGTGATTTTGTTTCAAACCTGGGTAAGCATTTCTGTAAGATATCATTCTCAACAGCAAGGGAAAATGACTGTAGAACTCTAAAAACTCTCTGTTCTCCTTTTTGACATTGATTAAAAAATAACAAGGACAACGAAAAGAAAACTACTCCTATTCCTACTCCAAAACCCACATAAATATTGGTCTCTATATTACACTTCCTTCCAAACCCAAGTGACAAACCTAACTGGCAAAAATAAGTACTTTAACAAATGCCTAATCTTGGATTTTGTACTAGAGACATTATAATATGACTCTAGGTGCTCAGGATGAATATTTGACCTTCCTGAGTCATCTGAAGTGTTCCAGGTTATTTACCAGGATCAGTATTTCACATCCTACTTTTTAAGGATGACACATCTCCCATGAAGAAAAATTGCTACATAAAACTCAGATTGGCTCTTTGACTTTAATTGTGTTCAAAAGAAAACTTCAATCAGCTTGTGCAATAATGTGATCCCTCCCTTCCTCTTCTAACCATGCCTACATAGAACTTTTGAAAAAGGACTTGGTTTGCTTGTTAAAAAAATCTTGATGAGGGGAACCTTTAATTAATTTTTTATTTGATTTCACTTGTAAAAAATAACAAATACCTAAGGTATTAGTTGTCCAAGAGTAGTTTTACATGCATGGTCCTGTTGAAGAAAAAGTTCTTTCATTTTACCTCCAGAGGTTCATACATAGCACATCCGCTCCTGACTAGAGTGTTATTTGGTCTCTGGTCTCACTGACTTCTTCAAAAAGAGAGTCTGATCTTGATATTTGGATGGAAGTCCCTACAGACCCCATTTTAAACTACTTTAACTTCACTAGTTTGGGTTTTAAACTCTTTTAATTTAACTAAGGCATAGCTCATAAGTGATCCATGTAATTTCAGTCTGAGTGACTCACCTCAGTCTTCATTAACCATTACTTTAACAGCTTGGCTTACCTGAAACAAATTGGCCTATGTGGAAATAATCCCCACACCAACTGCAAGAGCTTTGGGGTTGATGAGCAAGATGTCTGGGAGAACAGAACACATCTGTGAAGTAAATGGGAGAAAGTGAGCACTGTCAAGGTCACTCCTGAAACCACTGTTAGTGCTTGCTTTACATGGCCTGCTCTAACAAATGTAGCCTTAGGGAATTCCTGTTATCTGACAGCATTTCTGGAAACAATCACACCTGGATATCCATGCCTGAAGATGGGTACTAAGAAACAGCTGACACAGTAAAGGCACTGAGACAGACTGGTGCAGTGAGATGCAACTGAGATCCTTTCTTACCATCATCATGCTGGTGACTCAAAATTTGGTTCCCACAAAACATAATTACATTCCTGCAACAGAAAACCAGTGAGCAGCCCTTCCTGGAAGGAGAGTGGCTGAATAACCGTAATCTGCTCATTATGAATTAGGTAAATCATAAAGTTGTGTCATTTTTTGGTTTTAAAAAAAAAAATCAGGTAAGTGATCACTGTTTATCTGAAAAGCTTTTCCAGTGATTTGAGATCTTTCTATTTTATATTAGAAAACATGGACTCTCTGTAGCACAGCCTTTAAGCTTTAGTAGAATTAAGTGTCAGACAGCAATTTCTGTGGTTGAGCCACTGCATGCTGTTGAGTTCTTTGCCCCAAAACTCTTCACAGATCAGAAAGGTATTGTCCTCCTGTGGAAACTTCCACTCTATTGAAATCTAAAAAGTATACAATTATCTGTCTTGGAAAAAAAATATATATATGTGCCAAGTCAATAAAAAATTCACAGAAACTTCTTTAAGGAAATTTCTATCAAAGAAGGTAGACTTTAGACCTTACATGATATAGGAAAACAGCAGCCCAGAAAAAAAGATGCTAAACACCCCAGAGAGGGGAAACTAAGTGTAGTGCAGTGGCTAACTGTGCTAACTTGATGGCCCAGAGAGGATGGCATTGTGGAGAAGCAAATAAGTAATATTAACTCTGCATCTGGTAATGAGAGAAGTACTACTGGAATGTATGTATGTATGAATGTATGAATGTAATGCATACTTTATGTATGCACTTTGATGTGCATACATAAAAAAATGAGTCAAATAGTTGGAAAAATTTAGAAGAATCACATAAATAAAGGACTAAAAAATAAGACCAAAAATGGAAGAAGACTGTAAATTTCCTCTGGAGGAAAAGACCTAGTATCAAAAAGGGAAATTAGTTGGCTAAATTCCTGGCTAAAAGCTGGGAATAGTTTTACTTTGAGCTGAAGGAGAGCATATATTTTTCAGGAGTGTATATATTCCTTTGCAATGACTGAGAGACTGTTCCATAACAGCTGATCCACTCTCACAGGCAGAGCTGACCGAGTTTCTGAGACTTGCTCTTTCAAGCAGAGCATCAGCAGATGATTATGCACTCAGGCCAGCTCCAGGGTCCCTGTGGCAGAGGCTGTATCTGATGTGATCAGTGCAGTGATCAGATCTTAGCATCTCTGTATTAAATATCCTTAGCACTGCTCATTTACTTCCACTGCAGGAGTTGTTCTGGGGTTTCTTCCCTCCCACATTCCTGTCTCCCCAGCCTATTGTTCCAGTGTATAACAACCGGGCACAACACAGCTACTACCAAGTTATATCCAAGGCCCTGTCTGCCACATACAGCCCTACTAAAAGAGCCTAAGGATGCCACAGCACACATTCACAAAGAAATTAAGGTAGTCTTTTCTTTAAAAAATATGCTAGTATTATGAATTTGTGTTAGCAGGACTTGCAGTTCAAGAGATAGCTGTTTGGATAGGTAAAATACATGAAGTCCTGGTCAGATTGATAGATTAGCTCAGAGGTTTGGCATTTGGATTAAAGCAGTATAGAAATGAATCTTATATTTGACATTTAAAACACTTTCAAAGGGAACCTTTTCCACTGCCTGCACTTTCTTAAATCACAGCAGAAAGAACTGCCATGGCAGAACAGTGTGAGAAATTACTATCCAGCTGCCATGGCAGAACAGTGTGAGAAATTACTATCCAACTATCCTTCTCTGTTTTCCCACGTTATGACTGAAGACATTAGTCCCTGAATCATTTTACATCCAGGCATTATGTGCAAAAACACTGTAATAAACAGACAGTGCAACAGAAAGAAAATTTGAAAATTCATCTCTCATTTCTTTTAGACAACATCTAGAATATAAATGTGAGTTGTGGCAGCTCCAGTTGAAAGAGAAAAAAGAAAAAAAAGAAAGTCTGGTTTCGAGGGCCATGACTAAAAACTTTAGATTTATATAGTCTGACTCCCATTTCCCACACGACCTTGGCAAAGTCACTTATTGTAACATTTTCAGAAATGGATGCTATTTCCTCAGGCTTTCATTCTACTTCTCATCTCCAGAGTATATGACTGTTTTGCATGTACAACCAATAGCAAAAGTAAAAGTCTCAAGGGACTTTATGGAGTCTCTGGATCTTGATCCTTTCAGGGCTTCAGAGCAGTTTGATGTAACATACATATAGCATGATTTGTTAGCTATTCCAGGACTTCTGTGACGAAACTTTGGGTTTATGGACTGCCAGAGTTTTCAAAGCCCAGTTTGAGACAGCTAAATCACCCAGATTAAGTCAGTAAGAGACAGAGTAGTTCTAAAATATCAAATCTTTTCCCAAATAATTTCTTCTCATCACATGACATAAAGCATTTAATGACTGAAGAACACACAAAAGTGAAAAGCAGGTGTTTCATCTCTCCCTTATTTCTCAGCTCTCAACACAGAGTTCTAGCTATTTTTGAATGGTTGTGGAAGAAGTAAGGAGATAACCACTGAGCAATATGAAGAACTTCATACTTGGAGGGAGTGAAGTGAAATATTTTATGCATATACTGTATATATGAAGGGCTTTGTAGATTTGCTAGCAATTTACATTGTTTTATAAGAAACGCCCTCTCAAACCCAGATATTAAGGTTAAATTGCCAGCTGCAATCTCATTCTCTTGCAGTGTTAAATAAATAGTACATATTTTAGGACTGAAAGGATCAATCCAGATAGGAAGGACTATATCAGACTATAAGTTCAAACAGACCAAAGTTCTGCTAATCTGCTAAATTCACTATTGTAGGATATCTAAGTATAGTGCATAGGTCCTCTTTATTGTCACCAATCTCACTCTTACTCATGGGCAACCTTCAGAATCCTAAGAAATCACATTATAATGAATATTCAGACAAGTTTGGTGGAGCATGGGAAGTTGAAGTGCTCTAACAGACCTTGGAAAAAAACATCAGACTCTCTGTAGATGTTCATCCCACCAGCTTTAGAAATCCTCTTATTCTTTTCTCAGGACAGTTTCAGCAATGCCACTTAGGGTTCTCACTGAAATTTTCCATGGGTGAGCTCTGCATTTTACTGTGCCCATAGAAAATGTCATTTCTCATTGGCATGGCTTGAACTTCTATTTCCACCTTCTTCGTTTCAGTTGTGTGCACATTAGCAAACATTTTTCCCTTCTTTTTCTTTCTTTCTAGAAAGAATATATGTTTCTTTCCTTCTTTTTATTTCTGTTTAGACAGAATACACATAAGCATGTAATCACTTAAATACTCTATGTACACCTCGTAAGATGTTCTATTAAGTCAAAACTATGCCAAGGTGAAAATAACCCTTGCTTTACACACTAGATCATAAAAACAGCTTAGCTTCTCTGAACATTCTGGTCATAAGGTTTTCTGATAAAAGTTGGAAATGGTACTAAGTTTGTGGTGAACCTATTTGTTAGTTCCTTTCAACAGCTCTAACCACCAGCACCAGGACAGGGGACTGTCCGCCGCTCTTGCCAGCAAAACTCCACAGGCACAATAATCAGCAAAGAAAAGGCAGTGCTCCCATTTTTTTCAGTATTAAACCAAAAAGAACTGGAGTGAAAGTCGTCCTTACAGTTGACTATAATATTGCACACCTGTAGTGAAATCCTGGCAAGTAACTGCATCAGTAACCATGCTTGCACTGATTGCCTTTTACACTAGAAACATCCATTTGTACCAAGATTAATAAATAAGACTAATTAAAGCAGATGAGAAAAACATTACGCAGGCATGAAATACATAAAATTAAAATATTGGAGGGGAAGGAAAAACAATACCTGGAAAACAACAGAAGCCTACAAAATCAAGATCTGAACAGGATCAAAAGAACTACCTCTGGCATTCACTTGTGATTCCCTCAAAATATGATGAAAGATATCTCTGTTTGTAAAAAAAAAAAATTAAAAAAGATATTCAGTTCCAATAGCTTTCTTAACTGCAACCTTCTAATATTTTGGAAACAAAGAAACTGCAGTACACTAAATGTTTTAGATGAATGCGAACACAAACTTTCTAACACCTCAGTAAATACTTGAAAGAGCATTGCTCTAATATCTGTAAATCAGGGCACTTCAAATTAACCCCACATTCATTAAAAAGCTTGCTGATTTTATGTTTTTATTATCATTCTGATACAAGCCTGAAAACAAAAGTGCTTAACAATTCCAGTCAAATAGGATCAGGGCATTAATTCTTGTTTGGATGCAAGAGCAACATAAATCATCTGTTCCAGGCTAACAATTTAAAGAGTGCAGAGCGCATTATGTTAAATAAAGTATTAACACTGAGTTAAGAACAGCTATTAAGGGACTTTGAGAGTTCTGGCTCACATTACCTTACACCATTTTTTTAAAATAACCTTATTCCAGCTTTTTAATCCCATAATTATTCCGTAACAGTTTTGTCAGAAAACTCCAGTTTCTAACCATATGTAGCTGTAAGACATTATGTGAACTCCTTCAGTTGAATTCTTATTCTTAATATCAGCCTGACCCCACATTAACGACTTGATAATCTAAATTTCTGTGGTATTTGAAAAAAGCTGTTGAAATAGGGAAGAAAAAAATCTCCTTTTATTTTTGTGAGCACAGATATGCATCCACATGTATACACACACATTATTATGTACTTGTGTGTGCCTTCGTTTGGCCATTTAGCGGAATGACTTCTTCCCAGTCACTTTCAAAGTCTGCAGATCAACCATCTGAGGGTCTTCTGTTGTGACCTTGTTTTCTTTCCAAGATGTTTTGTCTTGGTCTATTCCTAATTTCAGTGGATGTATCAGATCTGCTGTTGTGCAGACGCACATACTGGATGTTGCCACAGAACTTATTAAGAGCTTTGGATGCTGAGAGTGTAAGAATTCCTTAGCAGTGAGGCTGATGTGGTAGCAGGGGGGAACAGTGGGTTATGTATTCATGAATTCATGGATTGGCTTGGCTTGTGTATCAGGTCAGACAGGCCATACCCATCACTCATTCCGAGCAGAATGCTGCTACCCTAATTGCCTTGATCTAAAATTTTTTTTCATAGCCTCCTTTTTATAGAGTTTTGTTTTCCTTCTTGACACCTGTGATCTCTTTGAGTCAAAGAGGCAGGATTGTGCATGTATGACATATCTAGAGGGCATATGGCAACTATATTTGTTTACATAAACACCTATCTACAGAGAAAGAATTCTCCAGTATTACAGATAATTGATGTTTAGCTGGAAATCGGAGAAAACTTTGGAAATTTTTCCAGTCTCAAAATGTTCAGATGGTCTAAATTCAGTAGTATGGAAAAAACCTAACCAAAATAACTTCATGTTACAGTAGCTGTCAGAGATGGCAAATAACAGCTTTAAAAAGGACATGTCTTATGTCTGTATTTTAAAAAGGACATGTCTTACTGTCTGTATTTTTTGTCCCTTCAGTACAAGAAAGACAGGGACAAACTGGAGAGGGTCTTGCTGAAGTGACTTTCCCATTTGGATGGGCCAAAGATTGGAGCTCTACAGAAGACTTGGACTGGATGACCTTCTAAATTCCTTCCAGACACAATTATTCTAGTACTTTCCAGTAGTTTCTAGTCTTTCCAGTACATCTCTTCATTAGAAATTATTTTAAATATAACTGGATTAATATAAAGAGAAAAAGGGTCTCGGGGATTATTCTGGTCTGTTCCATTTCCACCTTTTCCTTGGCCAGATTTTCCATCTGACATAACTCCATAAAGCTTTAAGGTAGCTAAGAAGGGAGCACCCAACCCTATTGGATTTAAGTATATTGTCACAGAAATTGATTGGAACAATTAGCTGAATAAATAGATATAACATATCTTTTAGTGCCATAAAAGTGACATGACTGCAGGTAAATCATATGTATAATTACAACCAGGAGCCCAGGTTTTCCAATCACTTTCCATACATACTTTTAATTGCAGGGCCTTCTGGTGACTAATTTACCTCTTTTTTTAGAGAAATTAAAGAATAGATTTGCAGTGATGGTCAAGCTGCAAGGTACCAGTGAATTAACAACAAAAATAAATATGACGCTTTTAAGAAACATTGAATTTTGCTTCATCTTAGTTGAGTCTCACAAGTATTAATGTGAACACATGTCAAGAGAATGAATTTTTATGTCTGCAACTGAGATTAATTCATTCATGAAATGAAAATACTTTTGTGAAACAAATAAACCTTTCTTCAGGCAGAAGTGAAAGTAGTTTATAAAACCTTACCCAATCAGAGAAAATAAGAAAATCGCATGATTGAGATGGCTGTTCTGATAGATTGTATGAACTATTTAATTTTCAAAGGAACTTTCCAAGCAGAGAATCTATGGGAAAATCAAATATGAGCACTGTTTACATGACATGTAATTGAAATATTTTCATTTAACATTTTAGACATAAAAGTCCATTTTAAGAAAAAAACCCCTCAATTCTGTTGGAATGGTCCATTGTCAATTTAAAACAAAAGCTAAAATGGTCAAGAAAAATAATTGGAACAAAGACAATGTGAAATTTTTACCTTTTTTAGTACATAGCTCAGTTAGCTTTAGAGCTGGGAAGATCTTGAAGATGTCTGGATATACTTTTAAATTCACATAAAGAAATTGTTTTCATGGAAATTTATCTGACTTCCCAACCAGCTCTACATTCCACAGAAATATTTAAATTTCTACAAAGTAAAATTTGCACTAGACAGGCTAATTGTTACTGAGAAAAAGAGACTACATTTTCTGAAAATAATAATCTGTTCTTATAGATCGGGCTATCTATCTAAACAATTTACCAAATGGGTTCTGTCTCTTATATCCTGTAATAATTTAATTTTGGATTTTGGATTTTTGACCTCAACATTTTCTTCTTTATATACACATAAGTGTGTGTGCCTATCTATGTCTTGTTCACTCTCTTTGCATGTATTTATATAAACTAGAGGAACAAACCTGAGACAAACTAAAATAGATAGGAAAATTTGGTATGTCTGTTTTGACTGACCTTTTCTTTCTCCCATTTTAGTTTTTTTTTTTTTTTTTCCATTTAACACAATTATTTCCCAATTCACCATAATTATTTTTGACCTTGAGTTTTCTAACAATTTTGCTAAGGCCTGAACTGTACAAGTCATGACTCTATGAACATGAGCCAGCGTGTTCTCTTGTACAGGGTGTTGTCAAACAGAAGGTTTGGGGAACATCAAGGTAGGGCTTTTGCACCTTTCCTGTTTCAGCTGAAAATTATTGTTGTGAAATGTAGCTGAACCTCTGCTTTGAAGAGCCCAAGTGAGAACATGCATATTTTTTATTTCAGAACTCAGTCCCAGCTTGGCCAAGAAATCCAGAAGTGTGCCCCATCACTGCTGGTTTCAGTCACGCTGAACAGGACCTTCCCCTAGCTGTGTTGAAAGTCCCAGCTGTGAGCAAATCCATTTGGAAATGCCAGGGGAAGTGAGAGACAAAAAAGGGGTTTTGCATTTCTCAGGTCATTATCACACCAGACTAAGAACTAATGTTACTGATTCAAGATGCTTTTAGTCACCCAGTTTGTATAAACACAAAAAGTTTGGTGGAGAACCTAAAGACTAAGGACTGTCAGCCTGGAAAAATAGCGAGGATTCACATGCTGGGTCACTGGCTCCAGCTTCCACTCACATTCACATCAGGCCCTCAGCTTCTGGATGAAACCAGAGCAAGTTGCCAAGAACGATGTACAAGAGACATCTAGATGTTTTCCAGCCTGAGGAAAAACCTAGTTCAGATGGGTGCACTCTGAAATTTGGGCCAGAGTGCAGATCTGAGTTTTTGTTGTCTGGTCTCTGCCTGCATGAAACACAATGAAGAATTCAGATTCTTACCTACATTTGCCATAACAAGGCTAATATAGAGTAAAAGATGAACAATTTGAAATAAAAATCCCTGAATCTTGGTCTAAACTGGAAAAAAACCCCAAACAAGTAAAAGCCAGTAAGACTAACCATAAAGCAGATGGATAGAGTTACTTGAGCAGTGTAACATTACAATAGTAAGCACAAAGATTATGGAGCTCCTTTAGCTTCCAGAACTTGCCCATCAGACCCATCTATTCTCTTTATTTTCATACGACAAGCACTCGTCCTTGTAGACAGGGAACTTCTTTTTTTGTATAGACTTCTATAGACTTAAAGTGGAGTTCTTCTTCTTAGCTGAATCCTACATGTTAGTGTGAGAGACCAAAGGCTCATATGCCATGGAGCCCCAAGGGGGTGAATGAAGATGTCCTTCCCAGACCCTTCAAGTCACCTCAGATTTGACTATGACACAGAGATAACAACACTGAAATTAAGTTCCCTTTAGCTGTATAGAGTTGAAACTACTGTTAAAAAAAAAAAAAAAAAGATAAATGGGTGGGAGAATGGAGAAGAAAGTGACAGGCTTTTTTTTGCTGAGATAGGAATTTTCAACACATTTGTATTTCTGTGCATCAAAAGACACATCTGTGGTAGTTTCCTTCTTTGTCAAATAATGTCACATAATGTGCTCAGTTTGGGTCGCTTGCTAACACAGGAAGAGAAGGAGCTGGGGCCTTTGTGACAGTGTGTTCATAAAAGGTGTTTATTCTGTATATTACATCAGTTTTCCACTGGGGATGTTTTTGTTCTCAGCATTCCTCTCCCTGAACCAATTTGGAATCAATGCCTGATCTTCTGCCTCTCTTGCAGCTTGCCTTCAGAGTGTTCTCCTTAAGGAAATTATGCATGGAAATTCCTTTTTAGGAGCTTTCAAGGAAACCACAAGTCTGTATCTGAAAATATATACTACTGAAAAATTTTGCCCAAAGCTTTGTCTTGGATATATAAAGAAATTATAGGTGTGGACCAATTTTTGAATTAGCATGAAAACTGCTTTTATGTGCATATGAGAAAGGCCTTTTGAAACATCTTGCCAAAGGCTTTTTTGTCTTCTGGTTGTTATAAGAAAACATGGTTGCCCAAAAGAAAAAACCTGATCATGGTTCCACCTTAATCAGATTCATGATCGTGTCCTAATGCAATTTGTCTTAATCCATTTCTAAGGAAGACAACCATTTATGATTTGGAAAGACATGTGGGAATAAATGTGGCTATATGGAAATCCCCTGAGTCCTTTATTTACTATATTTTACCAGTTCATAAAAAAACCTAATTACATTTTAGAGAAGAAGGCATTATAAATGCAATGTATATTCTAATACAAAACCCCTCTACCCGGGTGTCCTACAATCAAACTGTGCTCAGTTTGCAGTCTCGCATTGCATTTTATATCTCTGTTGCTGGCTTTAGAATAATGATGCCATGCTTAACACATTACAATACTGATCACACATTTCAGCACATCGCTGAAAGTGGTGCTGTGCTTGTTTTGTTTGGGGAAAGAATGCCTTCTGCTTAGTATGGCAGCAAATTGCCCTTGCAGCAAAATAGATAATTACTTGATACCCATGGAATAAATTAATTAATACTTGTGCAAATATCTGTACATTCATCCACAGATCCTATATATTTATTTAGTTAAAATTATGTGCTCCAGAGAAGGAAGAGTATGCTCAGGAATGTGTTTAGATGTACCTACCCCAACACACGCACATCAGGAAGTGAAGGGTGGGATGGGAAAGGATACAAGAAAACACTTAAGACTTAGCTTTCTACATATGAGTTGTCCCATTGGAATTGTGTGAATAAAGTTAACCATAACTGTTTTGAGAACTGAGGTCCTAAAATAATACAGAGGAGTTCCAAATGAAAAACGGTTTAGGTTTATTTGCACTGAAATTCTTTCATCTACTATTTCCCTTCATACACACACATTAAAATATTATTAATGTTATTGTTAAGAAAAAAATTGCTATAAACATTACTGACTATAATAAATGCCATAAACCTGGGGCAGGTCAGCAGAGTAAATAATCAGTCTTTGTATTTACCCATTTGTAATAAATAGGAGATCACATAACTCATGAAATTATAATTATCCAACATTTCATCATTTGTTTTTTTACTTGAAAAGTTTGGGAAAGAAGGTTTTTCTTTTGCACGTTCACATCTGTGGATGATCATTTGTTCTTTAGCTAGGTAAAACTGAAGTCCTAATTCAAAGCTTATCATCTGCCATAACCTTTTTATCAGGTTTCACATACTGGAAAAGTTGTGCTGATGAAGAAACTGTGGTTTTACATGGACCCAATAAGGGACTTTTTTGTTTGTTTGCCTGATGAAAAATAGCCCTCCACGGAAGTTAAAGTTTCTTTTATACAGGGCTGCAAGATAGAAAAAATTGACTTGATTCTAACCTGGAGCTAAACTTAAATAGTGGAAAGAATAGTGAAGGAAAATTCCATTACTTGTTCAAAATACACTGATCTTATTTTGTGCATCTATAATGTTAAATAAGACAAATGGGAATAAAACAAACTGAAAAGCTGACAAAAATTAAAAATCTTTTTGAATCCCACAATATCAAAGCAACATTTCAATATGAAGCTATTTTTAATATTTTCTGAATAAAAGCTATATTGGAAAGACTTTTAATTTTTATAAATCAGCATATAGAAAAGCAAAGTTTCCACAAATGGTCTAAAAAAATAGAAACTTAAGTCCTTTTTCATAAGACAGAATTTTAGGTTCCCCTTTTCTGTTTTAATTACTTTTAAACACACAGAAGTGAAATCCCCTTGATGTTCTAATGATTCTCTATGTAGTGCTCCATAAAAGTGAAAGATATTGATGGACCCCTTGAAACCTTCTAGTTACCATCAGTATGAATTTTGGCATATAGAAAAGCTCATGCCTTAGCAGTATCAACAGTCAGAGACTCAAGAAAACCTTCAGGTATGAAAAGGTGAGTTGTAAGAGCAACTTTACTGATAAAACAAAGGGGCTAAGATTAGATGCCTCCTGTTGCATAAGCAGAATTTGAAGTAATCCTGTGTGAATTGTGTGTGAACTGTGTGAAGTTTAGTTTCCAAAAAAATACAGTCACCAACATGTTTACAGTTGAATAGAAAAGCAGACATAAGAGATTTTTACTTTAGTACACTGCACCAGTAAATCTGCAAACTGAAGTCCTAATTAATATATGAACCAAACATTGCAACAACTAAATCAATCTAATTTCAAATTACTAGGTACACAAAATTGAAAGTGCTCTCCTTTAATTTTTGTTGCTGTTATCACCTCGGTTTGTTGTGGGATTTCACTTTTTTTCCTCCTACATTAGAGACCTTGCTTTTATCTGAAGAATCATTTCTCCCAATGTATTTGGTTTCAGTTTTTGGCATATATTTATTACACACAAAGCACACCACATGTAGGTCTTGGTCTAGACAATAACACTGGCCAAACTTTGTACTCATATGAGAAAAAGCAACTTTTTAATGTTGAAGAATTTCAATTTTAATCTTGAAGAACTAGTACAGAATCGGTTCGTTGTGAGCAGACAGGCAATGAGTATTCAAAAGTAACAAATCTAATCAGAGAGGAAAATAAACTGGAGAAATTTTGGAAAGAAAGGTTGTGAAAAAATGGACATTCAACACTTTCTGAAATACTGCTTTCTTTACACTTGATATCAAAAATGGCCTAGGTAACCAAAAAATTTTTTTTCTTATATTTATTTTAAATATTTAATTTTAGATTTATTAAATCTGAAAGTCACAGGCATTGTTTTTGCAAGCTCAGCATGCTCAACAAGTAATTCTGAGTACCTTTAACAAGACAAGACTGATTTTCCTATTGGGAAGGTTAATTTCTCATTGCTGTTGTTGTATAAGTACAGGCCTGTTTTCCTTTGTAATAAATAAAGCTGAAGTCAACACATGTAACCACTGGTATAATACCTGCATGTTGTGAAACTTGCCCTGACTCAAATCTGCTTAATGGTTTTCCACTGAAAATTCAACATCTGCCAACACCACACAAATCTTGATAACTGATGTCATCATGAACCCATTAAGCCTTGGTTTTTAACATGTTAGGAAAACAAAGGTTTTATGGAAGACTGCTAACAGAAGGCTAAATTCTGGAGCCCTTATTTAAGAGTAGGAATTGTTCTTTAAGTAAGGTGTGAGTAAGAACATCTTAAGCCTGGCAGAATGTAAGCAAGCTCTTGTTCCACATTAAATTTAATTAACCAAGCCATTCATGAAAATGACACAGTAAGATATGAAACCTGTCACTGCAAATCACCTTTCGTCACTGAGGCTGATTTGGGAATGCATGTCCTGCCACACCAGCTACTAGCTTTGATGTGTCACAGCTGTGGTACTGCAGCAAGGAAAAGCCATTTAAATAGAGGGGGAGCTTTGGAGGAGTTATTTAGGCATTTTCCCCTAAGGATCTGAAACTTCTCAGCAGAGGCCATCCAGAGATATACACTGAATAAAACGTCTTCATACTAAAATCTCATAATATGCCTGCGGGATCCCTGTAGCAGTAGCTAAGGGAAAAGCTGTGTAGTGTTGAAAGAGGAAGGAGCATCTATCCAGATAAAGGAGGAATCCCAAGTTATCTCTAACATCCATACACCTGAAAAACTGATAATGCCTATCCAGCAGTTTGTTTCCTGGGCACAGAGGTGGTTAATCAAAGTTACAGCCTAAGACCTGTGGGGGAGGGAAAGTCACTTAATTAATGTGCCAGATATCCGTGCCAAAGCTTTCACCAAGATTAGGTTCAGATTGTAAAGAAATCTCCTAGAGAAGGATAATTCTCAACACCTGCGGGCACTTTTATTAGCTGCCTGCACAGAATAGAAAACCTTATGTTAAAGCATTTTGTCTCTGCTCTACCAAACTGACCTCACATGCTTTTATCTGGACATAACCATAAGCAGATTTTAAAGCAGGCTACAGAGGAGTTTGCTAATGGGCGAGGGTTCTGTGGCAAATTGACTCGAGTAAAGTAACCTGTGGATGGAAGCAATCATATAAAGCTGTTCAAAAAGGGATGCCGTCAAAACAAGGGTAGGTTTGGGTGCACAGAGGAGGAAGAGAGTGAGAGAGATCACTAGGATCTTTAACACATTCAGAGGAGGCACCCACCTGACACAGTATTATGCTAGATCCAGGTCCGGACCACCAGGGCCGAACCTTGGCTTTGTTAAGGGGAATAGAACAATTCCTGCAAACCTCTAAATCTTTTTATCCTGACAAAATTTCAGCAGTGTTTTTTGTTTGTTTATTTTGGAGTTTCTGGTTTGTGTTTGTTTGTCTGTTGCTGCTTTGGGGGAATTTGTTTGTTTGTTTGTTTCTTTCTTTCTTTCTTTCTTTTTTCCAGAGGCAGTTGGTTCTACAACATTGCAGAACAAGGTTCAAAAGTTGAATGCATAGCCACAATGCTTCTAAGGAAACAAAACCTCAGTAAAGACCTGATGTATTAAAAACATATTACAATAAATCTAGGAAATTATTATGTTTTGGTACTGCATAATGTAACCCCTCACTAGAAGAAATTAAAGTGAATTTAAGATCTGTTTTTTTCCATATTTGGTTGTGAAATAATTTGTTCTTATCTGAAAGGAACAGTTACAACTGTCTGGTGGAGGCTTATGAAGTTGTTATTCACTCTTGATCCAGTGATATGTATTTTCAGCACATATAAACACACAGACACGTGCACAGACATGTGCAACACAATTTCTGCAATGATTTTTGGCAGCAAATCATGAATTCTCAAATGTTCTTAGTTCTACACCTTTAAACAGTCTCTTTAATCTGCTTTAACCATTTAAATTTTATTTTTCTGTGGTTCAAAACAGTCCTACCTTTTTTCTACATAGAAGAAGAGCAAGAGGACTCTGATTTCCATTCTTTTGGTGCTAACAAAATACAAGTACTGGCAATTATAAAAAACCATCTATGACTTTGGAAAATATAGTGAAAATCTTTTGCTTTTTCAAGAAATAATCTTGAAACATTGTCCTGAGCTTTGGTGGTTGCATCACTGCTCTGGTTGCATTTTCTTGTTCTTCTCTCAGTTGCACCAGAATCCTTTAAAATAAAATATTAATGACAATTCACAGCCCTATTTTCAGCTCAGATCCACCCCTCTTCACTCAGGCTAACCAGTACCTCATTCTGCAAGACCCTAAATCACCTAAATGAATGATTATCATAATAATGAGTAAATGACCAGGTATACCAGAAAACTGCAGTGACTCTAAACTTTGACTCATTTCTCCTTAAAATTTTTCCTAACAAACATCACAAAAACAGTGAATCACCCCAGGTATCAATTGCCCCTGACCTGAGATGAGGTAATTTATGGCACTTGACCACTTACTGTGTAGTCACTGTTGCTATAAAGTGCTGCATGAGGGAAGAGGAGCAGAATTGTGACAGAGCCCTGCCACTTGCAGACATTTGCAAAGGAGCTGCAGAATCAGATGCTCATGTCATGATCCTAAAATTTGGGAAGAAAGGCTCTTCCACAGCCTCTGAAAGTATTTGCCACTGATCTAACGGCTCACAGGCTAAGCAATTCCTGGGCAAATAAAATATATTCGTTCAGAGCTGATACTGATTTTAACTTTCAGGAAGATGAATATAGTCTTAATTTCAACTAACCGTGCACACTTTAAACACTATAAATCTCTAACTATTATTAGCTTTTACAAAGCAGATAATGAAAAAAATCAAGTGCAGTGGAATATTCCTAAAAGTGTTCATGCTTGTCCAGGAAGGTAAAACTGCTGCTAGGGGTCTGAACCACAAGGAAAAGAGCATTCCAGCACTCTCTACAATCCAAATTCAAGATGATGGCCTTCTCCTGCCATTATGTTACAACTTACAATCATTTTAAACCTATTCCTAGGATTTTACTTTGAAAACAATTCTGGGTATGTATATGAAAGAGTACAAATATTGATCACCTTTTTTAAGACTGAATCTAATACCTAACACAGCATTTTCAGTACAATAAATAACAAAGACAGCTGTACAGATATCTGTTAGCATTGCTGATACAGGTTTCTCTAGATAAGACCTAACTATTCATCTTATTGCAAACAATGGGACATGAAATGATCCAGAGAGCTGCAAAGCTTAACACACTTTTTTGTTCTGTGGAATTTGCTCAGGCCTCAGCCCTAAAGAGTGTATTCATCAGAGTTTTACACCTGACTAGTTTCACCAGTTGAGAGAGGGTTACTCATGCATGTCATGTTAAATGTGAAAATAAGTGCCTGCAGGAACTTAAAGAGCAGCACAGGCCCTGAAAAGACAGCATAATCTTGATGGGCAAATCACAGAACAGTTCCTCCATGAAAATAAAAAAAAAAAGTGAGCCTGCCATAATAATTTCATCAGTGCAAATTTGGCAAACAGAACCATGTAGGCTAACTGTAGTTTTTCCACTGTAAGCCTGACCTGTAACTCATTAACCTACCACTAAAACAGCATTCACCTCATATTCAGTTATTCGAAGAACTCAAAGGAAAAGAAAACTGGAATGAATTTTTATTCCATTTCCCTGGAAAACAGGCAAGCCATGCCATATGTGCAAAATTTCATAAACACTAAAAAAAGACTAAAAAAGAAACTATGAATGACATTGAATATGTTCATACAGCATTCCATTTTCTTTTTTTTTTTTGTCCACATTAACACCATTGGACTGTAACTCTACTTTCGTATTTCATCGTTCTCATATGTGTAAACCAATTCTCCTGAAAACCAAGACTGCAAAGGTTAAAGACCAATGATGAAACTTCATTATTTCCCTGGATACTCTCCATCTGCCCCATTGCTAACACTAGCATTTCAGGGTATTTCTCCAAACCCTGGAATTACACCAAAATCACTTTCAAATCTTTTCCTAGAACCTGAGTTCATGAATGGCTATTAGTTTAGGAAAGTCTTAATGGGAGCCATTCAACCAAATACTAACATTGCTTTCTATTTCATGGGATTGTGCAGAATTCAATACAGCCTTAGACTTAGCCCATGGTGGTTGTTTTTGCATGGGTTTATCAGAGGCTGTCTAAGTGAAGACAGTTCTGTAAATAAAACATCAGGTCTTTTTTATTCTTCCTGTTATTACCCTCATTAAGAGCATAGAAAGGTCAGAGTATGTGAAAAATTGTGAAGCATTAGATTAGACCCCTTACATGGGAATAAAACCAGTACTCCCCAAATTCCTTCAGGAAACTCAGATGAGTGGCTTGGTGGAGAATGAACTTCATGCCAGCTTCCCAAACAAGCATTTTTCATTTATTGAAGAATTTTAGGGTGATTTCCTTCCTCTAGTCTTTGTATAAACTTTCTAACTAAAGCACTGTAACTTCTAAATAAGGGAGCATATGTCCCTGCAATCTTGGAAACAAAAGTTTATTTTTATTTTCCTCAATACAATGCAGTTTTTCCTATCTTAAGTCTCCCTATCTCATCCTTCTGTTTTAAGGTCCCTGAGTTTTCACGTTGCCCTTTGACAGTAACAAAAGGTGCCTGTAAGTTACTAATGCACACAGACTAACCAAACTATTACCTTCCCCCTGCTCTGAAAATTGTCTAGATAATACATCACCACCAACCTCAAAGATTTCTAACTTCTGCTTTGCTGGTTTTTGTTTAGTTTCAGACAAGAGAAGACTCTGCTTGCCTTAAAGCCTGACTGGTTTCTTCCAGCCTTAGTAGCTGATGTAAAGAAAGAAAATCCTTCTTCTTACAATCCTGGACTGTACCCTACAAGTCATCTTGGAGATTGGAAAGACTGTGGCTTTTTCTGGGAAGAATGTTTATTCAGCTTTTATTTCCACACTCCAAACAGATGTAATAAATTCTGCACAAACACAGATATGCATAACTCTTATATGTGACTAGTTCTCAGAATCTATAGCAAAAATGCAATCCATTGTGATTTGTGTTTTCAAGCTGCATAGCAGAGGCTGATCAGCACAGAATTCACAGTCTACAGGCAAACCTTGTACACAGGCAAATTACAGGAATGGATGGACAGTAAGAACACTATCTTCATTTCTGCAGGATTTTCTCTACTGCCTGGTCCAGTTCTATAAAATACAACCTTCAAATGGAGGGGTAGGACTAATCCTATTTCAAGTTACATCTGCCTAATTTCAAAGCTTTATGCCTGAGTGCTGTCCACATTCAGATGGACACTGTGTGTTGCTCGCTCTTCAAATTCACACACTTTTATTGTTTTGATTCAGTTTACAAGACAGTTTATAAAAGAGATAGTTTGAGATACTGTATTCCTGTTTCCTCCAATAAGGCATAGTCAGACAGACCATATAAACAGTATAGTTTCTTTTTGCCTTTCCTCTTGTAAGGAATGCTGGTTTATAATGGGTTAAAAATCTGCTGCTAAGCACTGGCCATTTTAAGGTGTATTCTTCTCCCCTGCTGATTTGCCCTCTGACCTTCTGGGGGCCAGGGTGGCTGCAGACTTCATTTTTGCTCTATTTCCTGGTCTCTCTTCTGGCTGTGCACTCAATGCTTCCACAGCAGATTAATGACAGCTAATAATATCTGATATATCTGGACATTGCCACATAATGAGTTGCAGTCCCACTGGGTGCCCAAAGTGTCACTACTAACAAATTCACCAGAGCAGCATATAATTAGCATGTAAAGGGAGTGATCATGCAGTAAATCTGGAGGGGAAGATGGATAGCCCATGAGGAAAAACTATAAGGGAAAACTACTATTCTTAACACTCATTGGTAAATGTATGTTTCTTGCCATGAATATTTTCTTGATAACAAACTGTGGACAGGTTACCTTTACAGTAACATTATTCCTTCCACGGCTGATAGGCAGAATTTCATTATGCCACTGCTAATGTTACAATATTTCTGCAAAATGTCACCATATGTAAATTAGAAGAGGTTAGGGTTTCCATCTTAGTTTTCTTTCAAGATGCACCGTCCCTTTCTGCTATAGCCTCATTTCCCTTTCTACTAGTTTACAGACATGCTAACATTGACCCAACCTTGCAAAATAAAATTGGCACTGGAGGATCTTCCTTCTTCAATATCTAAATAAGAGGCTTGAAACTCCACACATGATGGAGAAAAGATAGGAGAATAGAAACAAACTTGTTGTGCTTTTATGCCAAAGTATAACCTTTCCTGACACATCAGAATATACCCAATAAAATAAAATGGGATGCATGGCCAATGTGAGTTTCCTGATCTGATCCAAACATGGGTCTCTATTTTGTGTCCATCTGGCTGACCATCACTCCCTAAGTGGTCCCTGCATTTTGGGTATGGGAAAAGAGGCTTTCCCAAGAGGAGGGGGTGACAAGGAGCAGATGAATTGTCCTGATGGGCTGCATTAGGCCTGAAGAGCCCTAAATGGGACAGCTCTGCTCTAGCTTGAGTCAGTCATTTGTCCTCATTAGAAACCATTGCTCAGCAGTGCTAAAGACTTCATTTTGGTTTCAAGTTGTGTCATTTACAGGCCTTTTTCCTCTTTGACATCTGTGTGGGAACATTTGCATTTACATCTCCAGCTCTGAGGTTTCTTTGAGTAACTGACCAAATACCTGGTTAATTCCAAGAGCAAGGGTTCGGGCTTTTTAATTATTCTTTTGCTGAACAGAGAGGCCTTTGGCCCTGAAGGCTCCAGATCTTAAATTCTTTTTGCTCATAAGGCCCTTCTGTCATTTGAGAGGAAAAAAAGTTAACAAGGAAGCCTCACTTGGAAAACCAAACTGAAATCCTAACAAACAGACAAATGATTCTTCCTATAACACAAATATTTTACTATGGTAAGCAGTTACTCAAAGATGTGGAAAATTTGTGTTAGTTTAGTTATATAAATTTATATAAATTTGTATCAATTTATATAGCTATAGATACGTATAAGACCTTCATAAACAAATACATAATTTATAACTTTAATGTTATATAGTAAGATATAATTATAATATTTTATCTAAAGATTGCAGTTATATCCATTTATATAAATAAATAAAATCACAGTTTAGCTTAGTTTAATCTCTATAGCCTCCTTCTGCAGAGAGTGCCTGTCTAGGAGAGCCTTGTGATCCTCAGGCTGAGCAAGCAGCAGCTGACAGAGCCAGAGTTATATCCTGGGCAGGAATTGCACAGAGCTCAGGTACCAGCCTCTGTTTGTGATGCTGGTGAACACTGTCGATAAACCTTGACACTTTTCAGAGTGTGAATGGGCACCCAGCAGGGCAGGGATGCACCGTGGAAACAGCAGCTGCTCCTGCCCACAGCTGCATTCCTGCTTCTGTCCTTAACTACGTGCTCGTGAGCCTCACAGATCAGTTCATAAGCTGCAGAAATTTCTGTGTGTTGTATCTTTATGGGGTTTCACGATAGTTTGTGTTCTGCTAAAGAATCAATTTTTGGAGTCACATAACTTTAGTTTTCAGACTCTTTTTTTAAAAAGAAGGTTTACAAACTGGATGTATAAACCCTGGGGACTTAAAAACTGTACAGTTAATTAAAAAGCAAGCATTTAAAAAAAAATCCAGCAAGTTTTCCTACTTTCCTTCCTACTAAAGCAATTTAATTGGATTTTGTAAGGAAAAAACAAAAGAAAGAAATTAAAAATCTTTAAACTTTTCCTGACAAATAACATCTTTAATTTTGAATCCCTTGTTCTATTTCCTTGCCTTTGCAATCCATATGGTAACTCTCAGACCAATTATTCAATATTCACCTTTTCACATAATTTCTTTGAATACAAAAAGATTCAAATGAATAAAAACAAACCAAACCAAATCAAAATAAAACAAAACCAAAAATTAAAACAAGGCTTATATTGTTTGTCTTGTTTTTAATGAAAGAATGAAACTCACAGCCTATCCAACTCCCACAGGGACCTATTTTTATGCAATCTTAATGATAATTAACTGACAGTGATTGATGGTTAGTACTGAAGTAATAGTAGATAAAACTGCCCAATTCCATCCAATTCACTTTTCTATTTTTTACGAGTCCTTGTTTATTTCTGAATGATATAAAATGAATTATTTTTCCAATTATAATTTCACATTTAAAGTTCATCAGGAATGCATTTGCCCAATTGTTTTGTCATTTTGCTGACTGAGAATTCCTATAGTCAGATTTCATTTTGTGTCGGGTTTAAGGAGGGCAACTACTTTTGCTTTGGAAATACATGAAAACCTTCACATACATTTCCATATATTTTGTAGGCAAATGTGTTTCTGCTGGAAAATGGGCCCTGGCACACTGAGGCCATACAGAATTCTTGAATGTGTCCATGTGGAATTATGTTGAAGGGAACATGAGTCTTTTTCAGCTTCATTTCAAAATATTGTTGTTAGCATTGTAGTCACCTCTAGGGGTATTTTTTATATGCACTGACTGGTATTTCTACAAAATCACCTTTGCTGAGAAACTCCCAGAGTCTCACATCCAACTTTGGTCTTGTTGAGACTCACAACCTCTATACATTGTCTGGAATGACTACATGAAATTACTGCAATTTGTTCTTTATTCTTCAAATCTACTGTTTTAAATAATTGCTGCCATTATGCTGGTTGTGTCAGCTTTAAAATTTTGTACATATATCAACTATTTTAAAAGGTTTTTGCAGAAGGTTCTTGCTTTACCTGGAAAATGCTCCAATTTGAAGCATTTATATTACAGAGAAGATCTCATGTTTTATATTTCTTCATCTGAGGGTGAATTCTGTCTAGTATTTTATCACTTCCTCCATTTGAATGATATTATTTTAACTGCTTTTTTGAAAGACTCTTTCTTTCTTTTATTGGTTGAAAGAAAAATAAGTTCTTTTTAGACATGCAGCATTCCCTTAACAGCTTCACTGCCCTTTCAGTGTGTCATTACATATAACAAAATGTACACACAATGCATCCCTTGGGACTTCAAGCTTATCACGGCACAGTACTTTCAAAGTGAGTGTTTTATACCATTTGGCACCCTGAGGACATGTGAGGTGACACCCGTGATCTCTCAGGAGAGACCTCACTGATTTCTTACTGCTCTTGCTGATGAAGAAATTAGTCAATAACTATATTTTGTAAATTCTAGCAGCCTTTTCTTTCTTTCTCTCTCTCCAGTAAGACAGAGGCTGTGGCAAAACTGCATCTGCCTGGGCCTCAAGGCATGTTCAGTTCTTGCCTACCTTTATGCCCTCCTTGATGAGAGCAACAAATCAAGTTCAAGCATCCTGTACTGAGGGATCCTTCACTAGCCAGACACTGCTAAACCCTGACTACTAGGTGAGACTTCCATGGAGGTCTATCAACAAGTCTCAATCATCCATACAGGTTATTGCTCAGGGACAAGGGACACGTCTTTCTGCCCAGGGGCTGCCTGCTGTCACTGAACCATCCTTTTCCAATACAATCAGTGATCATTTGACACACAGGGGACTTCCAGACTTCCAGGATTATGGCCAATAAACCTTCCCCACTATGAGAAGAACAACCAGTGGCCATGAATCATGCATTTTTCAAGCAATAGAGAAGATGGGCAATACATAAATACCTCCTTATTTTTGAGGAATGCTTTTCTTAAGAATAAACTGGGAAGTGTTGGTCTGTGCACAAGAAAAGATATCCCTGCCTCCTGCAGAAATGACATAGTCCCACTGCTTCAGAGACAGCTACAAATGGAAAAAAATTACTGCAAGAAAACTGAAGGTGTTTTGTTGGGTTTTTTTCCATTCAACTGAAGGAAAAAAGCATCAACAGCAAATGATTTTGTGTAAAAAGAAGCTTTTCTTCCAAGTGACCTGAAATTAAATGTTTCCTTGTCACACATTGTGAGCAAAGTAAGGGACACAGAAGCATAGAATGGTTTCAGTTGGAAAGGACCTTAAAGATCATTCAACTTTTTTTATACAGTGAGAAGCAGCACAAATAGGCAAGGCTGAGGGGCTCCACTTTCCCCAGTTTAAAATATCAAAGAAATTCTGACATCTCTGAGCAAATGGGTGACTTAAGTTCAAAACCCATCAGGTAAAGGTAGAAAAGGACCTAAGCTCTTCCAAGTTCTAAGCTCTGTGTTGCTGAAAGGGTTGAGAGGCCAGGGCAGCTACCTACTCTGCATTATAAATTTTTAGTATCAATTTCTTTCATCAGAGAAAATTACTCATGAAAATGACAGAAATCAGTGCTTTTCAACAGGCTTTCTCCTAATGTTATGTGCACACACCTACTATATCTGTGTAAGTAACATCAGAAATATATAGTAATGAAGACAATCATCCAATTATAAAGAATTTGTTATCTGGTACAATGTCGAATTTCTTCACAACAAGGAAGGATTATAAAATGCATCCAAGACTTACGGAGAGAATGATACGTTCATATTCCGTGGTACTTCATGTATGACAACACCTGAGATGCCACAGGCGTTAGATGAGCTCTAATGCCACAGGATAAAAGACATCCTTAATTTTATGCTGGTAGGCCATTATAAAACAAAATAACAGATAGACTGACTTCCCAGATCCCATTTTGAACCATCTCTTGTTCTCACCAAAGCATGGGTACAGATTTATAAACTTTTGCCAATGGGGCTACTTTCATGTTTTGATACTTTTACAGCTTCAAGAGAAGCCAGTTACCAGCCAGGTACTTAGTTAGATCTGGAGTTTAAAAAAGGATTAATGGATTTCAGGAGAGAATCTAACCTATACAAGTAGTTGTTCTGCTGGAAAACCCAGAGAGACCTTCTTGTACTGCAGAATCACGGCTGTTCTCCTCATTGCCTAAATCAGGCATCAGCTTTTCTGTTCAACACTTAGGAACACAGAGCAAGGAAAAATGAAAGAAAGGGACAATCTCATTGTGTCTTGTCTGTGGTTAATTGAGAGGAATAATTTAGAGGAGTTTGAAAGGAGAAAGCAGGCACCAAACTACACTAGAAACAGCACTGATGTGCACTAAAGAGCAATGTGAAGGGAGAGCAGTAAATTAGATATTCCAGCACCTAGTTTTAAACTTTCATTTCTGAAGTTTTGGACCAGGCCTGTTCTTCTAGTTCCTGCTGCATGTTCCTACCATGCAAGCAATGGAAAACAAACATGTCAGCTATGCATAACCTGAAAGAGACCAAGAACCCTGCTGTGACCCCAGTTCAATTTGCAGAGCTGAGATTTTACAGATAAGAAGAGGACAGTCCTACAACTACAGGTACCAGAAAAACAAACAACACCCAAAGCCCAGGTCATTTTCTCTGGGAAGTTTCTTTTCAAAACAGATGTATTTAGCTAAAGACGTTTCCCCCTCATTTTCTTTGAATTTCTGATAGGCCAAGAAGAGAGCTCTCCTATTTGAAGCAGAATGCTCACAGGATTGCACAACTGTCTGCTCCAATAATGGGAACAAAGTTTATTTCTATTTCCCTTTGTCCCACTAAGTTTCAGGCCAGATTTTCTAACACAGTTTGAAGGTTGTTATAACACAAGCTACCAGCCTCTTTCCAGAGTGGACAAATTACTGATTGAAATCCCTGCTGGTGTTTTGACTCTGTATTTGGAATTCTATTCTTACTGGTCATTTTGCTTGACAAAATAAGATCTAGGTAGGTACAGAAGTTCCAGGTTCCATGTTGTTATATCCATTTGCACAGGCATCCACAAATTTTGAGCCAGTGTTACTTTGCCATCATGTTATATTGGGGAATTGGAAGAATGGAAAACAGCCTCTACTAAACTTGGGGATTAATTTAAACAAGCTTTGTTTCAGTAAAGCAAAATTTGTACCAGTCTACATCCCAATTATTCCAGACAAATCTGCCATGATTTGTAATTACATTATTATTTTAAATTAATCCATCCATGAATTACAGTTGTCTTTTGTTTATTCACTTGTTTAGGCTGGTCTAAAAAAATGAGCAAAGCTTTCAACCATTTATAATAAAGGCAAAATGACCAAAAAGACCTACTTTTTTTTAGTTTGCATTAATGAGTTCATCCCAAAATATATATGCAATAATAGAGGAAATTAAGTTATAAATGTAGGGATGTGCTCCAAGACACCATGAAAATCTGCATGCAAATGCATAATAATCACAAATCTACATTATTACAATATTAAAAAATACCTACAATTAAATTATCATGTGGAAATAATCATAATGTTATTGGAAACTCAATTATTGTGGCAACCCTTGTCAGGGAATTAGCAGGCTATGGCAAAGGCAAGTCAGACCTGAATTCATCAAATATATATTATCACAATATTACATGTTCACTTCGATTCCATGCAAAGACAAACATCCTCACTCACTAGTATCTGCTCAATGCATTTGTATTATTCATGAACAACTCTGTGATCTATTATACATACAAAACTGATTGTATGCTGCTTGCCTGAGGCTACAATGCAGAGACACAGAATTAATTTTATTATATACACATGCATGATAATTGTGTAGAATTCGGTCAAATATCAAACTCTGCTCCTGTGCTCCATTATTTTACTTTCCAAAAAGAGGTCTAAGGTCAGCAGCAATTTCTCTTTGGTGACAGTGAAACTCTTTGTCATTTAGAGTAGAAAGTTCCTGGGTACTAACGAGCCTGGTGCTGTGATGAATGGTCACACATTCCCTTTCCTTTCCTACCCCCACTCATCAAAGGGAAAATGTAACTTTTATTGAGATTCTCAAGAATTTCTTGCTTCTCATGCACACAGAAGTGACTTTGGGCTGTGGACTTAGAGACTTCATTTGCCAAAGATAGAGGCAACTTTTTCATTTGTTTTGTAGACTTGCTAAAATTGTGTGAGAAGATGATCAATACAATTAGGGGAACTTATTTGCAGCTGTAAGAACCTCTGTTATTTTCAAGACATTTAAGTAAAACCTCTAAAAATGTTTTCACAGAACCCTCTCCCATGCTTCAAGTTTTCACTAAATTAAAAACAAAACAAAACAAAACAAAACAAAACAAACTAACTTCCTTTTCTTTAATAGCACAAAGGACATATGGGAAGGCCTCCAAATATAGAAAAGCCAGAGAGACAAAGATTGGTGCCATACAAGACATTTGTAACTGTTTGAAGATACTAAGAGGTAGAAATGCATCAAAATTAAGAAGGAACATGAACAAGGCATACCTCAAAGTCCTGGCACAGATTAAAATGACATTTAAAATCAGCAGGACACTCAACTTCAACATATTACAATTTAGGTGGCAGCCCAGTTTAGGAGACTAAGTTGTATGTATAAATTTTGGCAGCAATATCTATTGTCACTTGAGTTCAGAAATGGGTACCAATTTGCACATTGCACAAACAAGCACTAGAATGCATCCAGCCTAATGATCCAAAAGAGCTTTTTCAGGAGTGAGAAGAAGTAAAAGGTATCCTTAACTGGAAAAAGAAACTGTCTAGTGTGAGGTCCTGCATGCTGAATTAAAAATCACACCCTGAAACCTCTCTTGTAGGTCCACTCCTCCATCCATCATCCAGGGTTTTGGCTATCATGCCCTGAATGCCTGAGTTTTAAAACTGAGGAACTCTTACTCCTTGCTGAGTGCATTTGGAGTACAGTCCCACTCAAGCATATCCCAAACCCATCTTTGCATCACTGCTTTCAATAGTCACAAGCAAAAGGGCCTCTACAATGCATTTATATTCTAGATTCATAACATTTGAAGAAATAAACTGTGACAAAGATTCTAAAGGGTCTACTAGTCTACTCATCATCCAGGCAAGATTTAAACAACTTCATCTTTAAATCTATCTTTTGTATGCTTATGTCATGACCAGAGTTCATAATTTTCACAGTTCCAACAGTGCAGGGTGATCTACATTTAGCAGTACATGGCTCGTAAGTTTAGCACATCACTAATTTACTATAAATCCATAAAATTGTCACTGTCCTAATTAAAAAGTGACTGGCACATAGGAAAATCTCAGGAAGGAGGAACAGAACAAATCCCTCACAGAGCTATGTCACAAAAGGTAATAAGTGAACGTGTTAAGGTGGGTTGTTTATCTTGACTGACTCATGGCCATGAACAACAGAAACAGCAAAAACACAGTTCTGACCAGTCTCTAGGGCAGCAGTTCAGCTGACTGAAATGCTGGGGATGCAGAAGAGAAGAACTTGTGTAGAAGAACGTCTCAGTAATGCATTTTGTCACTCAAGTGTATTATAACTCCATTCTGTTCTTGAATATTTCTGGCTTTAGGTTGGCAGAAACTACAACTTTTTTAGTATTAGCAACTGTTACAAGAGGGCTGACCCCTTTAAAATATTCCTCTCTTTCACAGTAAACCCAGGATTATTTTCTGCCATTTCAGAAACAGGTGAGCAGCAGGACCTTACAGCTGAGGCAGCATAATTTACCTTCAACCTTTGCTGTAAAAGTACACAAGTTGTTGGGGTGCATGGAATATTTCTCCCACAGATCATTAGTTTGGCAGGTTCTGGAAGTTCAGTAAAGACAATAGGGAGAAAGGTCCTACTGAAACTGCTCATTTTGTCATCATTACTCCAGTTCCTGTGAGGGCTGAGAGTTGAGTTCAGATAAAAATACAAATTTTAAGAAATGTCATTGGACCTCACACAAAGCACCAAAGCTCTTGGGACCATGAAGAGGTCAAACTATATGAGAGGAAACACTTTTATTCAACCTGAGACTGTTGCTCAGTTTGATATGCCTGAAAACACCTCCGAGAGTTACCCATGGCATTCTGGGAATTTCTCACTGACCTTCAACTTCCAAAATACACTAAAACATACAAGGAAAAAACCCATAGCTGCTAAGCCACATTTTCCAAGCTTCTAAAATAAACTAATTTAAAAAATCATATTGCCTTTAACTGTTTTGTCCAACTCCACTTATTAGTAACCACTAGAAGTGCTGGCTGAAAAGCAAATTCTTGCAAAGATTGAAGTTGTTTCCTCAGTTAATATTTATTTTGCTTGTATCCATAGAAGTACTACATGGAAGGGGTGTGCACACACAGAATAACTTCAGGCTTCATTTTCCTGCCAGCTATCAGACAGCATTGCCCATGCACAAATCTTTCAGTATTTAATATTCATAAAGCAGAAGCATCTACTGATCCCAGTTAGGATCAAGATATTTTATGAGATGTTGTACAAAACAAAGATTATCACTGTTCTGCCACAAAGAATTTATAGTTGGACAGACTGACAGACTATTTCTGCACTAGTAGTTATGTGAAATGTATTTCTTAATCTTATTCTAGTCACTCCTTAATGCAAATATGACACTATAGGTAGCTCTGTGCAGTAATGTAGGGCACTCTTGCAGCAAATGCAGAACAGTGCTCTACTTTAGCAGCTACTGAGGCAAAACAGTTACTTGGTTTTAGCAGTGGTTTTTTGTATTTTGGTGGGGTGATGTTTTCATTTATCTATTATATCTCAGTGGAAAGTTACATGATAGTATTAGTCAACCTGAATACACCTTAAAAGATAATTCTTTTTCAGTTCAAAAGAAAAGTTGGCTAACATTAAAAAATATTCATTTTGACTGTCTTTCTAAAGGTAACAATTTGACATTTGGTTTCAAAATGCAGCAATATTTTTGAGATGTGACCCTTCTCCAATATATCTTTGCCCAAAGGAGGTGATATCATAGTGATTTGCTTGTGTTTGGTTCACATAATACTTACTCTTAATACTAACAAAAAGGCTTTTCTATTTCAAGAAGTATGGGGGAAAAGAAATTAAAAAATCTTTATGTAACACTCTCGGCCATGATGAACCCCTTGAATTCTTCTTGAGAGGCACGTGAAGAGGTTACCTTTGAGGCAAGTTTAGTATTTAGGCATTCTTTAGGAAACCTGCATTGCTGAGAGAGAACAGCTTTCCCAAGGCTGAGCAGAGAGTGAGATGGGATCAGAGCCCAGGAGTACCGTTTCCCAGTCACATGTGACCAGCAGCTCTCTTCTGTAGCCCACTGAAGGCCTCTGGCAACCTGAATTCCCCAAATGAGGCAGTAGAGGATGCTCCTTCAAATATCTCCTTGATGCCAAGGATATTTCTATGGTAATTCTGCATTCAAAGTTACTGGTTCGTGTTGCATGAGAGGCTACACAAGGGCCCAAGAAAATGAATGAACCTATCTAAGGTTGTGCATACCCAGGGGGCTTCCATAATTTTTGGGTGCACAGAAATACAAAGACGGAATAATGACAATGTTGTGCTGCACTTCATTTGTTGAATTACTTCAATACCTTGCTCACAGATGTGTGCATGTGAATCTAATCAAACAAACTCCTCATAGACAGCAGAGATTATTTTGAGAGATTATTCCTGCTGCTGCTACAGGAAAAGAAGCATCAGCCTTTCATAGCTTCTTGAATACAGGGAGGTGTGTGTACCTGCATACCCCTCTCCTTGTATATGTACCAAAAAAAAGTGAGAATAAAATTTTTCCTCTATATAGCACATTATTTTCATAAAGGATGATTAAAAGCAGACCTGCCTTTCTATGCAGAAAAAAACCCACACCAAAACATGTTTGATTGTTCATCAAGATAATCAAAATCAATTATATAAAAAAAACAAATGAAAAACAAGGAAAGGCAGGGAAAAGGAAAGCTGGCATGATCAGAAATAAATATCTGAAAAAAAAAGTGATTTTTCCGTATCCCTTAAAATCCTAGAATAGGAAATTTTTCTGTAGCTTTTCTTCTTGAATCATATTTTTCTTCCAATCCTAAAACAGCTCATTCAACTATTCAATTTGCTGTTCAATAAGAGTGACTCACATTACCTTTTAAATGCATACAAGAAAGTTGCATCTTTTTGTTTTCATTTTCCCTGTGTGTTTGTTGCATACTGACATCAAATTCCCTGCAGGCATCCTAACCTTGCAATTGGAGAAACAGCGCTCCAGGGTTTTCCACGTCTGATACACCTGGATAAGAAGTGCTAATTGTCACCAACTTCCATTAAATGACAGCAGTAAGGCACAAAATATGCTTGATTTGCAGATGCTAGTACCACTGGGAATTAGCAGCAGATTAATAATTGTGCAGACCTTGAACATTCCCCTGGCACTGCCAGCCTGGGTTTCCAGTGCAACATCAGACTACAAGGTCCTTGTTTTTACATTACTTTCCTGAGGAAATCAGGCTTAGGCATTTGCACTCTTTCCCTGTGTGTGTTTGGCTGTCCTACCTTTCCACAATAATTTCTGATCACTCTGAATAAATTTTAAAGGAAAGTAGAGGTTGCAAACATACAGTGTCCTTAGCAGTTTTGTGAAAAACAGGCAGCTAGGTAGATATAATCAAGCCTTAGCCTAAGTGTTTCAAATATCCTGTTTTTTTAAATTCAGGTATTCTTGCAGACAAATAAACCCTAATTCTGTTCAAATTTTGTTGGCTCTGAAAGTAGAAGGGAGATGTACCATAACACATATTCAGCAGGCAGCAACCTTGCATCCAGCCACCTCTATGGGTCAGGTGACAAACTAGGTTCCCAGTTTGTGGTGATTTTTTTCTTTTTACAAACCTATCTGCCAAAAAAATCCTTTTTCACTTTGAGGCTTTGAATGGGAATCAGGAGTCAGCTTCTTCCACAGGTTCACCCTTGCTCTTTTTCCCTCCAGATAAATTCAGGGACCAAGGCTGTACCTTCCCTCCTCTCTTCTTGAACTGCTGCTGCTTTTCCCTCTCCGCTCGGCGCACACGAGGACACCACCCCTATGGCATGCAAGGCAGCTCAGGTGGCGTTGCAAAGCTCATTTCTGCAGGCAGCAACATGATTACGGCGAAAGTGAGGGCGAGGTTGGGCAAATGTGTTTCAACACTTCTTTCTTTGTATTTATCACCATGCCATAGCATTCCTGCAGCCTGGCCTGCTGCTGCTCCAGCTGCCTATGCAAACTCCTGATGGAGCGCAGCAGCAGGAGCCGTCGGTACATTGCTAGCTGGAGCCGGTACTTCTCCTTTTCCTCCTTCTTCTTATTTTCTAAGGTCTCCATTACTGTTGTGGTCTTCATCCAAATCACACGGTCCAAACTGCAGGAGGCCATGCTGCTCTGGGTGCTGCTCCCTGCCTGCTGAGTGTCAGTCCCTGACTGCTGGGCCTCACCAGGCACCCTCGGGACCTGCAGCACCTCTGAATTCAGTTTGCCATCACAGCAGAGGCTTTTGGCATACAGGGAGGCAAGGTGCACAGGCAGCAGGTTATCAACTGCTGCAGGGCATGAGGAGGCACCTAAGGATGCATCTACAGCTGCCAGAGGATGCTCAGCCAGCCCAGGGACTGTCCTCTGTGCCTGGCCACCACAAACCATCTCTGGGCCAGCTGGGGCTTTTAGCTGGGCCACTGCCCTGCTGGAGAGGACAGACAGTCTTTCTGGCTCTGCTGAGCTTCCCTTGTCTTCATCAAGGCTGTCTAGTGAAGGGCAGGCAGAGCAACCAGGGGATGCTCTTACAGCAACTTGAGTAGGAAAACTGTCTTCATCATCACTGCTGTTTTGGATCTCCTCTTCATCTCTTGATATTACAGCTGCTCTCTCAGCCATTTAATGCATTAGCTACAGAAACTTTCTGTGGACAAAGTGGAAGTAAAAGGATTTCATTTTCACATACACACACGGAGAAGCCTAGTGTAGAGTGACATTTGAAGAAAGAACCTCTTTTTATATTTAGGCAATGGACCTATTACTTTTCTAATAAAGCACAACCCTTGGGTCACTTCAGGCCATTTCTTGTGATTTGCATTAGATGTTCTTCGAGACACAACATTAATCCAATAATAATTAAAATGATATACTGTACTATTAACATTCTCAAATCTTTAAAGGCAAGTGATCTATCCCTGCAGCACCGGCTGTGCTGACTAATTAAACAGAATACAGTTGTAAATGGGCATTGTAAGCACTTCTCCCATTTAAGAACACAGCTCTAACAAGTGTCGTTTTTAGAGATGGGTAAGTTATCAGGATTGATCAGCTTTAAAGGGAGGTGGACGTACCACAAACAGCAGGTTGCATTTAAATGCCCTCTCCAAGATTAATCTGTCTGCTACCAGTTTGTTTACAAGGTTGCCTTTCCCCCTCCTATTAATTCCAACAGTAAAGCTATATTAGCACCACGCTAGCCAAAGAGAGGAAAAGAAACCAAACACTTACCGAGGTTACGGGGGGGAAGGAAAAGAGTTACAGTGCATTATGTCTGTGTATCATATTTTCTTGGATGTGAGTCAGCACAATCTGGAACAGAAACATCACAGTGCTGGAGCAGGAGCAGCAGCAGCATTATGCTGTTCCACCCAGCAACAACACAGTCAGTCCCAATCACAGAGGAGTGCAGGGCTGCTTTCTTCCTCCTCAGTGGGCATTCCTTACTGGTGTGCACCTTTTATGTCATCTTTAAGCATCAAAATGAATACCAGGATTGGATGGCTCTTTTTACCCACCTCAAAACCAAACACACCTGATTCACCCATTCTACAGGGGGCAATACCTATGGCCCTTCCCATCCTTGACAGTCAGCAAGGAGATAGCACAGCTTCAAAAGAGGATGAGGTATTCTGGACTCCTAGTGTGCGTGTTTTCTTTCAGAAAAAAAAGCCAAGCTTAGATAAACTTCAGCTGCATGAACAAGCTAAACCTAAAAATAAAATAAGCATTCAGCAGCAACCAAATGCCAAACATGAAGACAGGCAGAAGCTGTAGATCGAAGTGGTTAATGTACACCCATGTTTAATGAGGCTGGCCTAATCTTTAAAGAGCAGCACTACATCCAACTAAACCATCCCACAAAACAATAAATTTTATCTGCACTTCTGATGTTCAGAAAAGCTACCTTCAGCATTGTCACTTGTTGTAGTGCCAGGAACAAAATTCACAAATTATCTACCTGCATCTACTTCAATCAATTTACCATAGGGCTTCAGTTGCCCCAAGACTTTCTCTACTCCATTCTCTAATACAAATAGAAGAAAGAAGCAATCCAAAATACTATCTCAAATCTTCCAGCAGCTGGAAAAAAATAAAAGTAGATCCTATCTTCACTTCTTTGTGTGCTGCAACACAGATAATAATTTCTTATTTTTCATCTGTACTGACTAGCCTTCTTTCTGATGAATCTGCTAGTGTATGCTTACAAGATTGAGCACACAAAGCCTGGTTAATATTAATTCAGATTTATACCTTGAGATATAACTTGAATGCATTTTTTGGTGCAAGATATAGTTTGCACTGAATTTCTAAAATAAACTAAACTTACTGTGTTTATGTGCCAAATCATGCTGCAGTTTATATAAATAATGTAAGAAAGAGATTAATATCCAGTGAGTTAATATACAGTGCAAGTTTATATCTTGGTGATTCCCATTTACCTGAATCACAAGCTACGGTAATTGAAGAATATGGAATTCAGATAACGGGGATTTTACTGTATTAACACATTGAAAAGGTTCATTGTAATACAGCATTATGTAGAGAGTCCTTTGGTTTCAGCTTCTCTCATCTCCAAAGCACTGCAGGAATATCTCCCACTCCAAAGAGGACAGGGGATGGGTGATAAGGAGTGTACCTGATCTCCAGCTATGTCAATACTTTTCTATAAGCTATAGCATTCTGTTCCTCACTTCCCCCTCTGTAGCAATTTGCTGCAAATAAGTGTTTTTTAATAGTCTAACAAGGCATGAAAAAACAGATTTTTGGTTTCCAGGGTGTTTTTTGTCAGTTTAGTTGTTTGTTTGTGGGTCCTGGGTTTTTTTGTTTGTTTGTTTGTTATTTCTCTGCTGCTTTATTTTTTTCAGCAAAATTTTAGTCAGTACTCTTTAAAGAGATGGGCAGGGGACCAAAACCATCATTTTGCACACCAAATTAGTGTCACCAAAAATAATAATAAATGTTTTTTACTTGTGGATCTGAATGGAATAAACAGCATCTGATACAATCAACTAACAATAAAATTCCAATCAAAACTCATTAAGATGGCTTTTCATAGAATTTTATGACTTCAGCTGTAATCTATGAAGCTTAATAGCAAAAAAATTCAGTCTATTAGACTTTGAGAATCAGCAAAATAGAAATACTGTAAAAAATACATATTTTGTTATTGCTAAAATACAAGTTCTTTTTATGGTAAGGGCTGCATGTATGTTTCTATTGTTACCCTTCCCTTCATTGTTCATGACTTCATAAAATCTCAGCTAAAGGACCAGGTGGAAAGGTTCTAGCCTCAGTTTCTGCCTAAAGGTGAATACTTACTAAACACTTCAGCCAAAAAATAGAGATGCTCCAGTACAAAATGGGGAGCAAATCCAGTCTTACAACTGGGAAGACTTAAGGAAACCTTTCAGGAGAAAGGTCTCTTGTGTAACCAACAGACTGGAGAACAGGGAACAAGACCACACCTCATTTCAATGGAAACATGTAAATGCTTGTTCTGAGATGACACAACGATCCTACTCACCTAAGACTGTTACCTTGATGAAGTGGCTCCTACAGTTTATCTCTCTTTTATTTGCAATTTGACAGAACAATAGAGACCTGAATGGTTTCTTCTTCAAAAATTACATTGTGCTATTTCCCTGTTGAAGAAATAGGAGAGTTTGCTGTTCCTCCTCAGAACTTGTCTCAGGTAGACTCTGCTCAATACCACTTGCTCACCCTTGTACTTGTTTTTCTGTTTGTGGAAACCTTTCCAGGCAGAAGCTGCTTCAGATTTCAGTGAACATTTAAGTCAGACCAACACACCGAGGATTTCAGGCAGGTAAAATGAAAGCCAAGATGCCTCTGGTTGAGGTTCATTGCCTTTCATTACCACCCACTCACAGGTTGATGCAACTGCAGCAGTTTCAAGGTGTCAATAGACCCTGGGGAGCCACCTCCAAGCTGTCAGTCTTGCATACCCCTGAGAGGTCTATGTCAGCAGAGGTTTTTAATTCATCGCACTCTTTCAGGGAATAGCTACAAGAGGTGCTGGGAAACCTGCAGGCTCATGAATGTAAGCACATGCTGGAAGTCTCTGTGCTTGCAGGCTCATGGAAAGAGTGCTGAGCCATCACAGTTGGGTTTTTTGTGGCAGAAGAAAAGGCCTGGTCACAGGGGAGGCCCTGCAGATGGCCGGGACAAGTATGCATGTTTCACTACCAAATATAATGCCATTCTCAAACATGGACAGACATGAGGACAGGAAGGTGCTTGGCTTATTATTTCATTAAGTACAAATATTTTACTGAATTTCAAAGCACAAAAGCACATTTACAAACTGCATCAAAGGTGAGATGTGCATTGGTGAAGATAGGCCATTAAAAGACCAAGGCCTGGGATGTTTTGTTGTTTTGTATTTCAGTTTGGGGAGTATTTTTAACAAAGTATTAAAAAAATATCCTATTACACAGTAGTGCAATTACATATTTTATATTAATTCCTCTTAAAGATCAAAAGCCATATTTTGTCTGTTAATGCATGCACTCGCATGGCATTCTGCGAGCTCAATGAGATCCATGTGTGCATCTGAGGCCTAAATTTTTCCCCAAAGATTCTTTAAAAACCTTTTACAGGGCAGTAAGTTATGGAAGAAAGTCATATATTCCCTTTCTTCTACCTTCGTGCCCAAAACAGGCAGGAGTTATTACAGGCTGCTTTGGATGGCATGGGATGGTGACAGTATCCCAAAGGACCAGTGGCCAGCCAGGGATTGCCAAAATTCTGCTCTCACACTTGTCCACAACCAGGAGTTTATCCACTCCTTCTACAAACAGAGAAATATGAAATTGAGCCCACCGATGACATCAAGAAGTGCTCTAGACATTTCAGAGGCAGGGAAAAGCATTGCAGGACATCTCTATTGCTTTCAGGCAGAAATTAGAAATATGTACAGAGCTGCAGTCCAATTGTGTGTTCTGGAAACGTTTAAGAAAAGTAGAGAGAATACATGATTTTACCAGTTAGGAAAGGTTCAATGGTTTTAAACACAAAAATACAGACATTTGAGCAGACTGTCTTTATATGAAGGGTAAAAGACATTGAAACAGTCTGCCACAACTGGTAAAAATTAGCAGGCTTGCTGCCAGTCTCAACAGAGCTGCATGTCAGAGGTACAAATCTCTAAAGGAATATGCTCAAAATGCATTTAGTCTGAGTTGCATTTGCAAGCTTCAAAGTCATAAGACTGCAGGTGCCAAAGTGACCCAAACACTAGGAAGGGCTTGATGACAACTCTCACTGCAATATTTCAGCAAGTCTACCCCTAACTATGCTTGGGCTTAGCTATTCCCAGGTACACAAAATGAAAAATACATTTATATGGCTTTATAAATATATTTTAGAAGTGAAACGTTTTGATTTTTCCTCAAGGCAGCAGCTGTTCTCCCTATCGTCTATGTGGAAAGCATTAGTTTATGATTTCAGTCACCACTCACCAAGTGAAAGAATAACAGCATCATCGCCCAAACCAGCATAAACCCACATTCCTGCCACCAGATCCACAGAGTTGTGCTTTTATGCTGAAGCAGCCACAAAGGACTTTCCAAAGTCTTGTTATGAACTCAGGGATCTACTTCAGCCTGCACAACGAGCAGCTGAAGGTTGTCAGAGAGGCCAAGATGGAAATGGACAACCCATGGGTACAAAACTCTGGGATTTTGCTTGATTTTTCTCCCATATCAGCAGACCAATCTGTACTAGGCAGACCCAACTGGCATCAAATGGGCCAAACAGACTGCAGAAGAAGCACTTTAAATATAGTTCTTAAAAATTCCAGTACATTTCAACATAAAGGAAACCTCACATTTCCAGAGTGGGTTAAGAATGATTTGCAGCAAGGACGTCCGCAGTGTATACTGTACAAATTAGTGGGGGACAAATAGAAATCTGTGTAGTGACTTAAAAAATCTTGAGAACTGCCAGTTTACCCCACTCACTTTTTCTGTTTCTAATGGCGAGTATATGCTTGTCTATAATTCATTTTCATACCAAAAAGGAAAATCAAATTATACACTGAAAAAACTTATGAATTGCAAAAAATAATTTCTCCTAACTGTTAAGTGAAAAGGAAATTCTAAAGTATCAAAGGTTTCATTTTTTCCCATAATAAAGAAAAGACTTTTTTTCATGGTAGCAACATTAAAAGTAATTACAGTCCTGCTTCTATTTTTTTTAACTTTAATTTTGTAGAATACCCATCATTTTGTTCAGGAAAAAATAAAGTGAGTGAGAGGGAGAGAACAAAATGCAAAAGAATTTTAAGTAGAAGATTGTGTAATCTGAGATTGCAGTCTTCCTATGGAGAAGAGACTAAAAAGTTGTTCCTGCAGAAAAGATGGTACTTGAAATACTTTGAATAACCTCCAGTATTAAAAGATTTAAAGGTATTGCTCCTATACCACAAGAACTTCATGCCTGGCAGGTGAATACTGGATTACCCAACCTTGCTGTTAGATTTCAGATGTGAAAATGAGTGTGTAGACAACTCATGTGCCTAGTTACAGTTCACATCCGGTATGCATTGAGAGAAAAATCCGTTCTTCTAATGAATATGTAAACTGACTATGTAATTTTTGGTAATTGATGCTTATCCTTGCTTTCATTTTGACACTTGATCATAACTGACAAACTGGTAGCTGAGGAAGAAGAAAACTCTAAGCTGTAAGAATAATAAACAGAGCACAGTGAGAGATGGAAAAAAACTCCAGAATACATGGGAGGAAAACTTCAGGAAATGGGGGTAAGCCATAAATGGATTTAAAAAATAGTTTGGTGTTTCTACAACTTAAAATGAATTTTTTTTAAATTAACAATATTAAATGTGTGTCAATTTTCTGCCTTAGCTGTTAAACCAAAATGGTATGTGAAGAGAGTATTAAGAAAATTACATTTAATACAAAAAGTTTTGTTTAAAAACAGTTTCAGATTAAGCACATAATGAGAAAATAAAAAATGGATGCATTAATTCTCTTTGAGCCTAACCATTTCCACAACTACTAAACTGACTCATGAGAAGCTTAACTCTGGAGGTCAATATCAAGGACTGAAAAGTGCGCACCTACAAACACCTTCTCAGAAATTCTTCTTTCTCATATAAAATGCCTTGTTGCAGAGCCATACAGCTTTACTAATAGTGCCTACATAGACTCACCTGCTGTCTGTTGTCCACACACAAACACCGAAAAAAAATTCCCCAAGGTCATTTGGGGCTATGAAGAAGGTCAGGCTTGCTCACTCCTTAATACCTTTGAAGCTGCTAATGTGACTGAGATGGATGACAGTGAGTAGGATACAAGCCTGTCTGTCAGCAAAACACATGATCTCAGCAATATAAAGTGTAATTGATCTAAATCTCAGCTACAGCAGTTAGCAGACTCCAAGAGGGAGAGAAGGCACTTGGACCACAAGGCTTGTTCTTACTTTGCAAAATAGACATTGCTCAGCGACCTGGATTTTTGCAGTTTACTTCCAGTGGTTACTACAGATAGTATTTTCACACCAGCAGTTTCATTTTTACATCCAGAGGCTCTTTGCTGAGTCTCTGTCAAAGTCAAATTCATTACCTGATGAATTATCAGCTAAAATCCTGTCACTTTTCTATAAGAAAAATTTTTAAGAGATTAGAAAGTAACAGAAAAACATAGACATATATACATACAAATATATATATATATATATATATATATATACATAAAATTCATGAAAAATAAGCTTTCTAATGTTTGGATGTTTATTTTAGAGATGTGTATCCACAGATATTCATTTCTTAAATAAAAATAAATATGGAGTCTGATTTCTACTTAATTGAACAGAGAACAGACTAAGAAAGAAGAATGTGAGACCCCAATCCCACTGAAGTCTCAGACTGAACTGAAAAAAATGCACCCTTCCCAGAAAGAGTGAGCACAATTAGGTTCTGGATGTCAAAAAGAGGTAATGCTTCTTTGTACCATTTATGTTGCCTGCAGCCTTGTCTGCTCGAACCTTGAACCATAGTTGAACCTCCCTGAGCCCCAAGCAAAAGTCCTGCTAGAACCCCACTGGCATGTGTGGTTCAAATGCCTCCTTGTGCCTAGAAGACACTATCAAGCTGTTATTAACTCTAGTGACAGCAGGGCACAGTTTTATCCTCAGTCATACTTTTACTGAGCCTCCTTGAGATGTACCTGAAGAGCGTTAAAAGAGCACAGAACATAGTCATTGCCTTCTGTCAGTGTATTATCTGTCACCTTGCAAGCTTTTCCCCTTCCTTTCTAAACCCTCTGCCAAGGCACCACCAGCGCCACCTTTTTGACTCCTGAAGAGAACTCCACGCTTAGTGTAAGTATTGTACTAATTAAGACATTGAGAGCAGTAAGCAAAAACCATAATGTCTGGCCTCACACTTTGCAAATTACTCACAGTTCCTTGCTTCCCTTCACAAGATTGTCTCGATAACAACCATTGCCAGTAGGGATCTGAGGCAATGAGTGTAGCAAGAAACCCTAACAAATACATGCCTACATATGTGAGCTCTACTTCCTTAGGCAAAAATAATGAGCCAAATGAGTGAAGGATCTGCTGCTCTCTTATGTATGGTAGCTGTGTATACACTGATGTGCCAGAAGCTTCCAGAGACTTCTGTCACAGCTTGTCAAATTGCCACAGCTTGTCAAATTACTGATTTCAGAAACTTGTACTACTCCCAAAGGATGGCTGCTGCTTTGTCATTTTAGAAAGGTGGCACACCTCTGAGCTTCTTTCCGTGTAGGTTGAGGGAATGACTACATGTTATGTATGCCAGAAGAAGGTGGAATTGGCCAAGTTGAGCAAGTTAAGGCAATCCAAAGCTTTGAGACAGAGCAAAAATAAATCTATGTGGAAGGACACAGTACAGGCATAAACAACACCCACACAGACTATCTGAGGTCTTGCTTTCTTGCTTGGAAAAACAAACTCCTTCTGAACTCTGTTCATTTTTACAGACAAAGCCTTTAAGCTTAATGGACAAAAGTACAAGTCGTAAGTACAGGACACTTAATCTAGGTAATTTATCTCGTCCTTTAGTGTTTTCAACACAGACAGGAGTAGCTGCCACTTGGAACAGGCTTCCTCTAAACTTCACTTTCAAATGACATTAATTTTCAGATGACTAAGTCCAGAGCAGTTCACCTTAACCATGAGGCATGTATTAATGAGAGAGACTGAAAGATCAGTCTTAACACAGCTCAAACAGGAACTGTTCTCACCCATGGAGAGGGTGATCCTTGCATGGCTACAGCCAAATAGCTTCCAGCAACCTGTGTTTTAGGGGTTTCCTGTGCTTGGTGCTGCATCTAGATAACTGCATTTGACAGTCATTGATGGAACAATTTTCCTAATTCCCCTTTGAAGACGATTATGCCTTTTGGCTTCTATAACATCCCATGGCGATGAATTCTGCAATCTAATTTTATGTTGCGTGACTAGCATTACCGTCAGAGCAAGCCCCACCTTTCCAGGGATTCAGTAACATGCTGACACCATCTTACTTTTGTCTCATTTAATCTCATAAGTCATAAGCAATACAGCAAAATTTTCTACAGCTATCTGGATTTTTCCCCAATATCAAAAAGCTATTTTAAAGCAATGGCTGTCAACAGGGAAATGATCTGGTGTACTTTTGCACAGTGTTGTATTATTCACATAGCTCATTCTGCCATAAACCTCAGGACGGTTGAGGCTGTTCAGCAAAGGTGGCAAATAATAAATAGCAAATAGCTGTTTGCAGAAAGAAATGTGAGGCTTGGAACCCTCTCACAGGACTGGAATTGCCCAAAAAGGAGGCAGTGGAGTTTCCATGGAAGAGAAAACCTAGGAGAAACCAGTAGGAGTTTTAGAGAGAGAGTGAATAAGAAAAAGAGACAGGGAGAAGGCAAAAAGATGTCTTCAGATTTCCATTAAAATTAAATTGGAAAGGGGAGTGGGAAGGACAGTGGAGAGGCAGGTTAAAGGATTGTATTCCTGTTGTTGTCAGCAGAGAGCAAGTAGAAAAGGAGACCTGGACTGCCTCTCTCCCAAGTCTGCTGCCCTAGGCGACTGTTTACTTTGCCTTTGCCCAAGCCAGCGTGAGATGTTATAAAATGAGTTTCCAAAATGCTCTGAGTCACCAGAACATGGATGAGATCTTTGGATTCAAGCCACCTTTCAAGATTATGAATCTCTTCTGAATATCCATTATGCCGATGATATATAACAAAATCACTGCTGTAATGTGATGCACATGTCAACTTTAAGGATATAGTCCCTGCTCAGATGGCATCAGCAGAGGGACACGTCAGCATGGTGGATTACCAGAGCAAATGCTTTAGCAAGCAAAGTGATGCAATGTGTTTTGACAACAATTGTTCCCGTATGTTTGTTTCTGTGTCAGGTTTGACTTGACTATCTGCCAGGACAATGCTCAGGATCCTTTGCATTGCTATGCAGAAGCTGATTATGTGATCAAATGCTTAAAGCACATAAAATCACTTCCAAGATTCAATGAGATAGATGTGCCAGAAAAGTCAGTAGGTGTTTGAAGTAATTGATGCTAACAGCTAGACCTGGATTTTTCAAAAGAATATGTGTTTTGTTTTGGATTTGGGTTTTTTTGTTGGTGGTGGAGTGGGTTGGGTTTTTTTCTTCTAATGCACTATCATATAATCTGCCTAGAAATTCAGCCTTAACATAATGTTCACATCAAATGAAATTCACCCGTTAAGAAAGAACATACACAGGGTCCTCCCTGAAGTGGAAAAAATTCAGTCTTTGTGTACAGCAGATCCCCTGTGAGCCTTTGTACCCTGTGCACATGCCTACAACAACAGTGCAGACTCAAATAGCACAGTAGAACTGATATTTGTAGGTCTGGGAGATTCAGCACTGAACTAAAACTCTTGTCTGTCCTTCACCCCCCATCTTTGATGTTGACGTTTTTCTAATAAAGGCCAACACCCCACTAGAAATGATGCATATATAGATGGCTGTAGAAGAATCAGGTTACCTGCTCTTATGACTTTCATATTGCATTTCCAGTTTACCCTGAATCATCACACAGTCTACAAAGTAAATGTGATTCCCATTCAAAAGACAAGGGCAGAAGGCAGAGCCACTGTGGCACTTGCCCAAAAGCCATGATCTCAAATAGAGGCTTCATCCTGTGCTCCCAGGTTTTGGTCTAGTCTGGTACCAGTGTCTCACTGCACAGCTTTGCAAGAGCTTTGGGCCCTCAGAGGTATTTAGGCACCAAAACTAACAAGAAATGGTACCTATACACTTCCAGAAATCTGTCTTTAATTTCACCGTCCCATAAATTGCTTTCATGGAGGCATCTTTCATCTTTTCTGCTTCACAAGCCAGTTGTGAAGCTTAATTACACAATGATTATGAAGTCCAGTAAATACAACATATATTAAGAGCAGTTAATGAGATTTCTGTCACTAACTCTTGTGAAATATTACTCATATGTTAAAAAAACAATTTTAAAAAACCAACCAAACAAACAAAAAAACCCACACCGATTCATTGTGAAGCCAATCCATCTTGATTACTTGCATAAATATGTTATACAACTCGATGGTGTTTGTTAACACAAAACGGAAAATACCATAGACTTTTCTGATCAACATGAAACACAGTTCACTCATCTACATGTCAGTTGTTTCTTGCAGTGCCTGGAGTGACTGCCTGTAGTGCTGCCTGAGTGGGACTCCAAACCAACAGGGTACCTACTTCCCAAGGGCTTCAGTGGCTTAAATACCTCCAAAGACCTAATGAGAGGTCATAGTCCCCAGGTACCACAGAAATTCACTGCAAGAAGATGGACCTAGTTTCAAATTGTGCATACTTGGTAACATAGTCCTAGCTTACCAGTGTGCCCCATGTATAAAAAGGTGCACAGGGCATCACTGCAATTGCAGTGTATTCAGCCAGTTCAGAGTCCTCACACTGCTTTAGGCATTTGTCCATGGTCTTTGACCAAAGTACTTTGTTCTGTCAGAAAAGAATGAAGAAAGGAAGAAAAATAAAAGTGTTCGTTTCCTGATAAAACAAACATACATCCTACCTATTCTGCATCTGGGCAAATACATTTCCTGTTAAGAATTATGGTATGGAATTCACAGATTAACAAAACTTTTGTAGAGACCAGGCAGGAGTGATTTTCATCACATGAAGCCAGTTACAGCAAGTTCTATTAATATTCAACAAAGGGAAACCTGTTTGTTGACCTAAAGTGCGACTGCTTCCTGTTCTCCTCTTGTGAAATTGTTTAGGTCCTGTGGGACAACTGTACTGAGCTTTTGACACAAATATTAAAATTCTATTTAGATGTACAATGTTTTAATGCAAATTTTTTACCATAAAACCAAATGCTCCATTCAGTTAAATTAATAGAATTACAAAAAGATGTAATGATAGCAATTAAGTCTTGAAAATGCAAATTTTATAGTCAAGGACAATTACTTCATTTATAGTATACTGGAATGATGCCAGATGAAGGTAATTTAGATCCCCCTAGCTCACAGTTATATCATGAAGGATATCTTAATTTCATTAGTACAACAAAGATGGGTGAGAAGTTAGAGAATACAAAAAGAAAAAAGGAATGGGAGAGGAAATTTGACCTTTCTCATTTCATTCTAGAAATAATACATAGATCTTACTAAAGTATTAGTAATATTTCTTTCTACTCCTGCCTCTGAAAAAAGTAGGATTCTTTTTATTAGCAGCAATGGAACATTAGTATGTAAAAGGTCAGCTTCATTTAGATACTTAGAGCCAATGTGTTCATGCCACAACAGTTACAGACCTCCATTATTTCAGTTTTAAGGATGCATATGTTGCTCATGCCTTACCAGGTCTCGGGCCATGGCCTCAGGGACACATGGTTTTGACTCTAAAAGGAGTTACAGCATTTTTTAAAAATTCTGTTTACTTTTATGGAAAGGACTCTTTCCTCCTGCAAACAGGAAAGTCAAATGTCATTAGTTTCTCATTAGCATAGTAAGGAGAGATCAAGTAGATGCAGAATATGGAATGATATACTACAGATTTTCTGGCCTGCTTGCATATGTGTGTAAAAATAAATAAATAACAAAAATACTGCTTCATACATTTACTTTAGCACATTACCAAGTTCAAATAGGAGTTTGAGAGACTCTAGAGGTTCCTTCTTTCTTTCAAACAAGTATCCAGGGAAAGGCATATTAAATATTGTGCAGTATGAAGTTTCAATAAAGGTGATTTACCTACCATTTTTTTTTTTCTTCATGGCCTGCTGTAGGCACAGCACAGAAACTCAAATCCAAGAGGGATGGACTCATTGGGTGACAACAGGCTTCAGTTCCACAATGGTGTGTGTCCCCCATGCAGCATCATGTTGCTGCAGGAATGTGGCAATGCAGGACCCCTGCCCACATCCCCTTCACTGAAAAACAACCTGGAGGCTACAGCATTCTTATCATTCACCCCACTGTTCCCATGATGGCCAGTGTAATAATTTTAAGCAATAAAATACACACAGGCAAGCCTTACTGGGAGGTGAATGCAAACAAGTGAAACTGCTGTGTTATTCTGACCTGCAAGTCCACTAGATTTATTCCTCAGAAATGTTCATCCTAAAAACCAAAGAACAACTATGACCTGACTTTAGTTCATTATTGATTTTAATAATAGGGCTATGGCTATTTTGTTTTAAGAAAACAAACCCATTTTGAAGGAAAAATACAGGGTTGGGTTGGGGTTGTACTTTTTCCTCCTTATTTCTGGTCTGAAATACAGACAAGTGCACATGGAGACAGTCTGGCTTTACTTCCTTTGAGACAGTCTTGTGAAATAAGAACAGGCCCAGTGCTTTTTTTTCCTTCTACTCATCAACGTGTATGCAATATGTGTGTTCAGGCACACCTGTAGTGCCATCTTTATTTTGCACTGATTTCACCAGTGGAAGTCTAAACATGCTGAAGAGCTGGAGAGATGCCATGGAATGGCAGGGTAAGACCCTCACCCCAGGGTCTCACTCCGTATTTCTGCAAGTCAAAGAAGTCATCAGTCATCCCTGTGCTTGAAAATGGTGGATGATATCCTGACTCATTGGAATATTTTTGTCTCTTTGTGTGGTTCAGAGTTTTCCTTCAGACAATTCTGCCTTCTCTCATCCAAGAGAAAAATTAGACCTTGTACCAATAAGGACTTTATCCTACGCTTCTGATTATTAAAACTCTGCTATACCTGACAAGTTAATATGAGCTTGCTATCTTTAAGTATTTATTAACGCTGTGGATGTTGTTTGGAAATTTGGCTTAATGAGGAGTGCTTGAATGAATTAAGTCTGGGTATGTTTGCACTACATTGTACAATACAGCTTAAACACTCATGTAATTTTATTGAAAAGCATAGATTTAACTTGCTAATAATTTGTGAATCTGCCAAGTCTCAGCTGTTGCAGGGAGAAATGTTTTGTCCAAGCTATTTCCAATGTGTCTCAGTTGTAAAAAAAAAAACAAAACCAAACAGGCTGCAGTTGTAATAGGATATTGATTAGTCTGGATCCCATATAGAACAGAACTTGATTCTTTGGTGGACCACTAAAAGGTCATATTGCTTGATTGCTCCATACCTTCTAAAATACAAGAAATATTGAACCAAAACTGCTTTCAATTATACTCATGTTATCTGAGGCTTGGGAATGTAACCAAGGGCAGCATTTGGCCGATTCTGTTAAAAAATGGGGCAATACTCAGCATTTCATTTCCTCATTAGCAGAGTCAAACACCAGCACTGCCTACTCTAATTGATGTCCTGCCCTAAAGTTAATTCCCAGGTAAGCAGGTGTGAATCTTTTTGATCCAAGAGCTTAATTTTGGATGGGTCTGACATACAGTGATACGTGCTTAGTATTATCTAAAAATTGTGGTTTGGTTTACATATTCATACATATTTCTGCAGAATTATATTTACAACTGTTTATATACCTCAGATCTCCAAATTCCTTGCTTGACCTGACTCTCACAGTGAGCTTAAGTCAGCAATAAGATAATGATTTGCTGTTAAATAAGATTTAATCAAAGCACTACGCTGCTGTCTGTGAAATGAATTACCTTTTTTGAGCTAACAAAGATCCAGGCTAAAAATTACATAATGATGACAAAATATATTGTGGAAAATACTGTACATATAACTCTTCCTTTTATTACACTGATGTATCTGAGGTTGTAAACAAAGAACCATGATCTGAAGAAATCCTGGAATATAAGTGAAGGAAAAAATTGGTTTTTTCTATCTTCTTCTAAGAAATTCAGTTTTCTAGTCACAAGTCCAGCAGAGTACATTCCATTTCTGGTCACTGATACAATTCAAGACAATAAGGAAGGAAAATTCTAGCAACAAGTCAATTATTTCCTTGATCCTGTCAGAAATGTATGTTAGATTTATCTCAATACTAAATTTCACTGAATTCTAAAATGCGGTAAACAAATTCAGGAGTCATACATTAATTTTAGTCAGTACTGTTCCTAGTTGTTCTGCCACTTGGAAAGTTAGAAAGTAACTTCTGCAGTACATATTTATTCAAAATTATTAGATCAATTATGAAAAAAAGTTTATTTTTTATATATTTATGGTGTTATTTATTTCTATTTCCAATCCATACTACAATGCTTCATACAGAATGCAATCTCTCTGTTGCTCCTGACCTGCTTTAAAATCTGTATGGATGTGATAATTTCTTTTCTCTTTACTAATGTTTTCTTCTCCTCCCTTGATGAATATTTGACAGTAAGACAATTTTTTTTTCTCATGATTTTCAATTTTCCCAACTTTCTGAATATTAGGCTGGGTTTCTTTTAAGATGTGATGTGAAAAGGATTTAAGGACCAGCATTTTAAAGTCCATTTTCTCAGAAGTTGCCTGTGATTTTTGGAGACTTTGTCATTTGTGAATCCAGTTTAGATTTTCAAATACTACTTGATTTTGAAATATTCAGATCATTCACAAAGAAGCCAAACAAGGCTTTTGGTGTCCTTTAGGCTTATTCTCCTCATTAACTCCTGACTGATTTTTTTAAAGCTATTTTGTTTGAAGGAAGTCAGTGGGAAGATGGGATTAAGCTGAGGCTTTGAGACTTCGTGATTCATTCAGAACTTCGCTAGAACTTCCTGCCTATTGGACAGTTCTCAGAAAATGTAGCTATCCATAAAATTCAATAAACAGTGAAAATCCATACAGTAATATATTATAGTCATATTTCTAGTAATATTTTATGTTACTATACACATTGGAGAGCCATTAAAAATGTTTTGCCTGCCTGCTTTTTTTTAGAGATGAATAATGGCATATTTAGGCTATATGTATATATGTGCCTTTCTTTTACTTTGTAAAAAAGATATATTAAAAAAAGAAAGTTTGTAAGACAGAAAGAAACAGTTTAAAATTCCAGAATAGAATGAAGAGTATAGAGAAATATTTGCAAAATATTACAGATCCACTGGCACTACCTTGTTCACAGAAACACATCAAGTAATTTCATAGAAGAAAGCTTTCTACTTGTTAGTTTAAAATTTTCTAATGCAACGTTTTGCTGGCAATATTACTGTATCATATAAGGGCTTTCATATGCTTTCCAATATAGCTTCTGACTGGAAGTATTAGCTGATGCAGCAGCATAAATAAAGAAATGTCTAGATTTCTATGGTTCCCAAAGGTCATTTTTGTGAAAAGATCAGGAAATATGTTTCAATGAAATTTAAAAGAAAACTATATCAAGTTTAATAATATTGTTACTATAATGACATAAAATTCAGTGAGATGGTGTACTGTTTAATATTTGACTGTCAAGTTTCCACAGTGAGGCTGAGATGTGTGGAAGCATTTAAACTTTTTTAACTGAAATTGTTTTCAATTTTATTTCTGTTTCATTACCTGATCTGTCTTTTTCCACCCTTGCTATAACGCAGCTTTCTTTTTTGTTGAACCTGATGTTTTCTGTGAAGTACCACAAAAATCCTGTATACCCAGGGAGACTCAGTGTGAAAATGCATCACCAGAGAGCCAAAATCTTTCTACTCCAATTCACTTCCTTAATCAAGATAGAACCCCAGCAGTGGTTTGGAGCATGGCAAGGGGGCTCCTCTCAGGACACCGCTGCCTTCTAGGATTTCTTAGTGATGGCATCATTTGAGACAGATTGGTATCAGAAGATTGGTATCAGAAGCTGTGTCCACCCTCAGCCTTTCTGGAAAAGGCAGAGGGTCCAGCTGACATAATGCCTTTACTCCCAGGCCTGCACTCACATAAACAACTGTAAAGACAACCAGAGCCACCACCTGCAAAGTCAGAGCAGTTTCTGGCTGCACACAGCCTTTTGTTGGACATGATGTTGAGTGCTAGGTTAAGAGAAATGAAAAGTGTATATCTTGGCACAAATCTGAAAAAAATTGGGTTTTGAGATTACTAAACAAACCAACTCCCATCCCCAATCCTGGGAACAAAATGAGTTAATACATATGAAATGTAACATAATATGTTACATTTTGAGATTTTTTTTAATTGCAAGATTGGTTTAGCACATTTCCCTGGGATAGATTTTAACAGATTATTTTAAGAGTTGTTTGGATTCATGATTGTAGAAAACAGATAGCTGTCTGTAATGTACTGGAAGGATTTATTAATGTTCCTGATAAAACAAAAGTCTGAAAAAGCAAAAAAGGGACAAAATAATTATCAATATCCATTTGTATGTCCTTACTTACAGGGCCATCTAGAAGGCAGATGACACTTGTCAGCAGAGGTTCTATGCTATATCTACCAGTGGCCATCTCTCAGGTGGGTCTCAACAAAACACAGGTGTCTGGGGCATCCTTCCTTTCTCCTCACTCCTCTGCAGTGCTTGCTCAGGACTCACCTCACTCTGGCCAGGCAGCCCTCCATTCCTTAAAAGTAATTTTTTTTTTAGTTACTGTAATACTGGGTTTTCAGGAAAGATTACTCAGGTAAAGGGCTCAAGGAGCCTCTGCAAAGGAGCTTTCAAAGATGAGAAAACAAGCAGAAAATTACCATCTCAGGACAGCTACACAGAGCCTTGGTCACAGATAGCATAACTTGTGTTAGAGGCAACTATCACCCAATTAAATTCTGCTCTTTCTTTTCCACAGGAGTATATGTGGACAGGTATGTGTCTGCAACTCCTGTGAGGGCAAAATGAACTGATGTGAAGAACAATAGATGTCCAGGGGCAAAGGGCAGCATGACTGTTTGGTGAGGTCACATGGAAGGGATATCAAGGGACCATGACTTGATGGAAGTTTGGGGAATGGTGTAGATTCAGCAAACACAGGAACTAGAGGATCATGAAATTAAGTATTTGGTTTTCAGGGAGAAAAATGGAACTACTAAGTACTTATACAAATGAACTATTTGTTTGTCAGAACAAATTACCAGAATTTGGTAATTTGAACAATTAGGACAAAGAGGACAATGTAATGGTTTCCTTAGTGTTGATCTTTTTTGGATGGAGCATTCTCTATTAGGACATGCTGAAAGCCACAGTGTTTTGGAAAAAGGGTGGGTCAGAGGAACAGAAATATAAAGACTGGGAAAAGGACTAATAATAGGATGTCCTGATTAGCCCCCTCACTCTTTCCTGTAGACCATCAGACTGTGGTGTGCTAGGCCAGAAGGTGAAAAAAAAGGACAAACTTCTCATTAGCAATGAGTCCTCTGGCTGCTAAAGCTACAAGTCATCCTGGGTGAGGTCAGTTTTCTGTGGTGACTCGAAAGATAATGTTGCTTGAGTCAGCAGAAGCTCAGCCACGGTCACAGCCACACAGGTGGGGACACTGCTCCTCTTAGGGAACCACCTGGAGAATAGACAGGTTGCTGCATGTAGGGAAAGAGTTCAAGAAATCTGGGAAGGTGGATGGAGTTTGAGACATCAGCAGGAACACTGTGACTCCTTCCAGCCCAAGGTTACAAGTCTAGGGGAAGCTGCAGTCCGTGCTTGGCAAGGCCAGGCATGCCGTGGAATAATCTGGGCAGCATCAGGTCTCTTTTTTCCTAGTTCAAAGCCTAACCAAAGCATTTTGGGCACCACCAGTGTGAACAGGGAGAGTCAAACAAGTCACTGCCAGTGCTCTGCTGCTCTGAACTGTGGCTGTTTTTGCTTACAGATACTCTGCTGTTTTGTGTTTTTATGACATCAGAATACCCAGTCCTTGACAGGTTCTCCTAGGAACAATTATAAAGAAAATAAAAATGCTTCAGCTTTCAAAACTTCTGAGAAAACTCTTGGGGAAAACATACTGAAGTTTTGGGTTTTAGTGCGCTATCATACAAGGTCTAAAAATTCAAAATGCTGAAAAGAGAAAGCTGGGATTTAAGTCCTTGAAAAAAAATAATGTTAGAGTTTTGTCCTAGTGATTATGTCACTGGCAGCTATTTCTTCACAGCAACAGATGTACCGAGTACCATGACATTTATGGAACTGTTCCACCATGGGCAGCTCAGTGCTGCTACTGTGGTCCTTAAGACACAACAATTCCCTCAAGAAAAAAAAAAAAAAAAAAAAAGAGGATTCAGAGTTATACCACAGAAAATGTGCCTGGGTATATTCTAGTGAGGAAACAAATTCACAAAATTAAGCATAAAGCAATGGATGGTAAGACACCACTGAATGGCATCTGCCATGGATGAGACACAAGGTAATACAGACTCCTGATACTGAATGAACCTCAAAGTTCCAGGGTGGCACTTGCTTGCTGGGATTGCTTTTCATAATGAAAAGAAGATGTTTATCCCAAGAGGAAGCTACAGAGAGGTGGGAGCCTAGCTGTCCTTCCATGTACACCACTCACCCATATCCACTGCCATATAACTTGCTGGATTTATTGCATGAGCAGAATCTAAAGACGAGCAAGGCTGCCAGCATGCTGCACATTGGCTGGATACTTATTTGTCTGTGTCACTACTCACCTAAGACCTGAAGATATGTTATCAGGAAGAACTGAGGGCTTAGACAGGGCGTTAGAAACACATTAAAGTACATGGGCTCTATTGTTACTTACCATGTCACATCTTCAAGGAGTGGAGTGTTGGAAACAGCTTTCTTTGCTACATGGTAGGGATGCCTCACTTCAGCATCAAGGATGGAAAGAAGAGTCACACTCTTCAACCACTTAAACTATTCAGTACTTCAAGTGTTGTCAAGTGTTGGTGGCATTTGCTGGCCAGAATGTCTTCTGCATATCAGAGAGACTGGTTTTGTAGTATGCAAGTGGGTGATGCCAATGCAAATTCTGGAACTAAAATCAAAACTGGCCTCACCTATCTGTGAGGTGGGACTTCCACTGCTGGTGCCACAGGAATGGAAAAATAATAGAGGCAGTTTCTATCAGAGGGACATCACCAAGTGTGCCAGGTCATGTTAGTGCAAAACCAGAGTGCTCCCCTTCTCCACCTTACTGTAATCCTTCTTTCTTTAATGAGGAGTGAGTTATAGTCAATTAAAGGTGAATGATAGGAACTATAGGGGATACATTACTAATCAAATATGAAAAATTACCATATACCTTGTATACAAATTACATCATGAGCAGAAAGTAGCTATGGTTGATTGGAGCAATTAAATGTTTTCTTTAAGAAAAGAAAAAAAAACTGTCCAGTGAGAATATTTTAGAAAATGACTTTTTAATCATGTGTAGAACTGCTAAAATTACTCTCTCCTAATAGTTTTAAAGTGTTCCTTAGTTAGAATTAACTGCAATCCCTTTGCAGAACAGACGAATACTTCCCCAGGAACCTGTTTAGAGGAAACTTCATTTTTAATCACAAGATCACATCCATATGCTTTTACATAGTTCAAATGAGACTACAGCAGCTTTGAGCATGTTTCCCCACTGTGCAAACACCCACAAACTTTGAAACCATTGCATGGGAATGAACATGTTCTAAAACCAGTCAGGAGGACATGTCACACAGCAAGATTCACCCCTCCAGCAAGAAACATTAATACTGATTGAAAAATCAGTTGTTTCAGTGCTATCTGATGTAAAGTAAACAGCATCCTGCCACATTAATAAATCATTTAACACCTTCAGTCTTGCCTGTTTCCTCATCTACCATTATCCCTGCAGATACCGCTGATTCTGCATGGGTAAGGACAGACTTGGGTGGGGGAAGGACTGTGGTCACCTTGCTGCAGATGAGCAGTCCCTGCTCAGCAGCATGATGAGAAGGACGTGTGCCCTATGGGCAACTGATAGGGCTTTTTTGGCTTGTAGCCAAAAAAAAAAACCCAACAAAACAATAGCAATCTCCTGGGCATGGCATGCCCCAGTGTTCCACTTCTGCTTGCCCTTGCATAGGAATGCTGCTTGTTGGCACAGGTATGGGTAGGATAGGTATGGGTATGGGTATAGGACAGGTATGGGTAGCCAGGGACTGGCCACTACTGGCAGTGCCAGCTGGCACCTGATGTGGTGTGAAAAAGCACACCAAATGAAAGCACAGAGACCAGAATCAGACTCTTAGAAATGGCAGACTAGCAGTGGTCCTATCCAAACAGAAGGAGAACATGCTCTAACAATTCTCTGAATTTATGTCAAGAATGTTGCCAAGACTGATGTAAGACTTCAAACCTTGTCTCAAGGATGCTTGGAAGGCTGGGAGAATTAAAGAAAAGGGTAAAAAATACTAAATAGCCTATTTGGTCAAAGAAACCCATTGCAGTTTTCATATAAATGTGATCTTTTTTAATCTTGGTGGAAAATTCACAATATTATTCCTTTTTCTGACAACTTCAACCATACGTTCCCTTCGTGCCTGCAAAACAAAGATAATTATTTTTTACTCACCTGCATAAAATGCTTGAAGAACTCCAGATGATTGAAGATATAAAAATGGAAAGGAAATGTGTGTATATGCATGTTTATATATAATTGTTATTATTGTTACAGTCTGGCAAGAAAACAAAGATTATTTCTAGCAAAGCTTTGGAGTTTTTTTATAGCATTAGAAGCTGTTTAATAACTAGTGATCAGATGAAACCCAACTGCTTTTGAAATCAATGAGAACTGGATTATACATTGGAGAGGAGGAAGCATTAGCAGAAAATGTTTACATAGTATTTTTTATCTTAGATAATCACCATTTCTGCCTACATCTTCCGAGAAACTCATTCTGCTGCTCTGAAAAATATGTAATGATTTCAGGATAATTTCAGAGGTCACCCCCTCTGAAAATCTAAACCCATTATTTAAATACTTCCAAACAGTGTGTCAGATCAGTAAAATCAGGCTGAGGAGGACAAGGGGAGAAGTCATTTAATCATCTGACTCAAAAACTGCTATACATTTTTTCTCTTTTCCTCTCCTACATTTGTTTTCTTTAGATTTAGGATTTCAAATTACTTCTCTTTTTCATGCATATTATATAAATCAGGCAATATTAACATAATGTCTCCTAAACATAGCTCAAGTGTCTGCCTTTCAGTTTCCTCTGCTATAAAAGTTAGCAGCAGCTATAGCAATTCAGTCCGTGGACTAAATCCTGGCCACTGTTCATTTCCAAGAAAACTGGAGCATTGCGTGTGTTTCATGTAGAGGCAGTAGAAAGGACATATCACTGAAGTGAACATTGAGATATTTATATGGTCATAAAGTTTGGCTCTGAGCTCACTCCTGACATGCACCATATCCCCACAGCCAAATTTTTCTGTGATTAAGTTCTTCTGTGACAGCTCCACTGTGCCCATCAAGGCTGCATTGGAGATGTTAAGCTGAGCTGGTCCTTCGCACTCCACAGCTTTCTAAACTGCCTCTACTTCTACAACAAGGAGAAAAGGAGATGTTGCCTTACACCACCATCTCTATTTTCAGCTATCTACCTTCTGAATCAAATGGAATAACTCAGCCTTTCTCAGCAGCATTTCTTAAGAGATAGCTGGGGTACAAGACTTTGAATCTACACAGCACAAACTCATCTGCTCTATGTGGGGACTAGGCTTGTGTTCAGGCCCTCAACTCTTGTTCTTTACACCTCTTAGGTCTCGGAGATGTAAATTATTTTAGCCCACCAGTTTGGGTGCTAGGCCTTTTCAGACTGTAAGGGCATAGTCACTAACACTGTGGGAAAGCTTGGATTTCAGAAGACTGCAGTAAAACTCTCAGAAGGAAAGGATTGGGCTAATACTGAGGAATAAGAGTCTGGAAGAGTGCCTGGGTTCACATGAAAAAATATAGTTTCCACTACAGCTTGTCAATGAATATTGAAAAAAGATGAGTGATGATTAAGAGTTTAAAATAATCTCCTTTCCACCCTTTCACCTGCCTCCAGTCAAACCATAAAGCCAGCCATGCCTCTGGCTTACATTATAATGGAATTATTGTTCATGGAGGTTTGGCCAGTCAGCAGTCAATAGTGAAGAAATGACAAACGTGTGTACAAGGGAGAGCCTTTGGAAAGAAAAGAGAAAGGAAAGAAGAAAATTTATTATTGCCAGTCTACTGATGAATGCAGGCATTAGAATAGCAGATGTAGGGTGTATAAGGGTCTGGAGAGTGAAAAGCTAAGTGTTGCCTCAGAGCACCAGGAAATGGAGCCAGGGTTGTGAAAGCCATCAAGCCGCCTGAGCTCTGCATTCCTTAATGTACAATGAAATGCTTTGATAACCGAAACCAAAAACCCTAAAATGGCAAGCGCTTCCTGGAAGAACCCTTGAAATAAGGATTGCTGCTAATATGGGATAGTTGTCAGTGTAAGGGAGAAAATGAGGGAATTGGAACTGCATGCTGGAATGGGGACATTTCCTTCAGTACGTGGGACTGCCACTTGGGATACACCAAAGAGCAAGGAAAGTACTATGAAGGATGCAGTCTTAGCTGCAAGGTAATGGATAATCCAGAAATAGCTGTTTCTCTTCCTCAACATTTTTAAACTGCCACAGGAGACCTCTTTCCACTCAGAGCTCAGTTATTCTTCAGCATCGACTTCTCAACACACCACTTTGGCTTTCACAAGTAATCTGTTGGACAGGCTAGAAAACCTGTGCTGAATTCCCTCACCTCCAATGTTTGGCTTTGGTTAGGAGAAGATTTGCCCCAAGACTCAACATGTGTAATATTAAGCGTAACCTTTTCTTAGTTTTATTGTTCTTGCTCCGAAATCTAAATTATGTATACCTTGGGTAAGTTTATGTGTATTTGAGTGAGGGAGAGGTACTCAAATGGGCATGGAAAATGTGGACTCCATTCACCCTATATATGTTGTAATATGAACAGACTCACAGAGGTGTGTGGGCATATATAGACTTTACCACATCTACTGTAAAGAGGAAAAAAATGCTGAGAAGCATTTTGTCATGTTTTCCACTTGAAAAGTGTGAGCCGTGGAAACTCAAAGTGATCACATTAATGTTTCTTCTGGTAGTTTTTTTTCTGATGCTATTTATATTTCTTGTGCTATTAGTTTGTTATTGGGAACTCGACAAGTTTGTGAGGTGGATTTTTCTCCCCTTTCCCCATATCTTGAATATATGCATACATTTGAATTATGACTTTCCTACAGGAACTAACAGCTGTATGTGCAAATCATGCATATAAATCAATTACCGAGGCCTATGTACTATAAATGCACCCATTAATTAAGCAATGTCAGATGCTATGAACCATGAAGTTCATTACATCTTTAGCATTCAAACCAAGGATTATTTGAAGAAGCAATACTACGTTTACCTAATAGTTAATGAAATTAAGCCCAGTTGTTGCCAACATTCTTATTTTATGCCTAATTCAATGTTTAAATGTTTATGAATAAAACACTAACTGCTGAAAGCAGAAATGTTGAAATGTAATTACTGGTAAGTTATAACGCACTTGAGGACTCATTATACCAGACTTGGGAGTTTTAAGATCACCAGTGTAACACAGTCTCCAAAAACACAGATTTTTTATGGGCTAAAAGCTGGAAAGACATAAATGCTGTTGAATTTGTCCTGGCTGAGTGGAAATTTTGATGATCGTGGTAGTATGATTTATGGGTATAACATTTTCCAGTCATTATGTGGTTGCATTTCACCATTGTGACATGATTTGCATATGTGAATATCTCTGCAAATTAACTTCTGATGAGAGCTACATCTGCCTGGATTAAGAAGCTCCTATCTGAAAACCAATCCAGCTGCTACCCTGAAGGACCTATTTGAAAAAAGGCAATCCTCAATGTCATCATATATAGTTTCTCCATATGTATGTCCTGATTTAAGTTTAAATGTAAATATTGCATGACAGTATTGGTTACTTTATTAGGGTTTATTCTGCCAACTAAGGAGCACTCCGTGATGTCAATGTTAGGATTACCTCTGCTGTGTAGCACTCTTACTTTCCTCCATTTCAATAATCTATCTACAGACAGCTACTTATCAAGAGCTAGACTCGTATCCATCACTGTTGTTCAAAGCCATTCTTAGCCAGATGCATAAAAAAAAAATCGAATTTAAAAGGAAACAACACAAAGGAAAGAAACAAAACCCTAAGAATCTCCAGGAAAAAATAGAAAAAAAAAACAGGGAAAAAAACTGCAAAAATCTTTAGCCAAACATCATCTTCTGCTGCTGGCTCAGCATTTCCTAGGATCAGGTTTTTCTGCTGGAGGATATGTATCCGTAGAAAAAATGGTACAGACTCTGACAGAGAAAACTTGCATGTGGGCTCTGAATGCAACTGATAGACACAAGAGATAAAGTCAGACAGATGGGGGAGCACAGAGGAAAAATGAAATAATATTTTTTTGCAGAATAACAGTGAATTACTATCAGATTCTTCCTGAGCATTTGGCAGAAGCCAAATAATTTTTTTTGCAGCACAGTAAACTAGAAGCTTGCAGAAGGAATTTAAAGGAAAGTTATGATGCAGGGTTGTGAATGAATTGTGAAAAAAAGCAATAGCATTTTTGAGCACTGCAAAAAAAAAAAAGGAAGGGGGGTGGTGATTGGGGTGTATAGAAGCCAAAATAACCACTTGGTGCAGAAGTTTGATGTGAATGTGGAAGAGATAACTGGAGAGCAGTACACAGCCAAAGCAACTGACAAATGACTTCTCCTTGGGGTGGCCTTCCAGCTGTTTACCAAGGTGGTTAGATTGCTTTGGACAGGCTCTGAGAAAGCAGCACCCTCTCCAAGATGAAGAGTTGTGATCTGCAAGGCTCAGGAGGGAGTGAGACAATGCCCTGGAGGGTGGGCAGCAGTGGTAAGAAGCACAGAGATATGCTGCATGTAGAAAATGAAGAGAATGAGAGCCTTGGGGACTTTAGAGCAGATCTGAGACACTTCAGAGGCAGAAGAGAGGGAGAGGAGCTGGTATTTTGAGGTAGAAGGAAACAGGTCTAAAGAGGTGAGGTAGCAGTGGGAGTCAGTAGCAGAAGAAAAGGAGATGAGTCTGTGTCCATTCTGACAGCACTCAGAAACAAACAGAGAGAGAATCAAGAACTGGAGCCTTTATTGAGTAAAAGGAAAGGTAAGAGAAGAACCAGAGAAAGAAAGCAGCATGACCTGAGAGAAAAAATATTTAACATGGGATTTGTGTGCTTTCTTAGGAATCGAAGAAATCAGATCTTTTTTATTTTGTAGGAAGTATTTTGATTCTTATCAATACCAAGTTTTTAAGATATATAACAGTTATTGCACTGAAAGTATGAGCTTATCTCTTCTTCTCTCCCAGAAATCTAACATTGCTGCTGCTTGAACATACTGCTTTTGCTAAAAGCAATTCCAATTAAATTTTAAAATTGTGACAATATAGATAAATTTATAATGAATTTTACTTTTCACATGAATTGAAAGCTTGAGATACAGAAGTAAATGGCCAAACCCCAAGGAGTAATTGGAAACTGTTCCAGCATTTCACATGTACAGTCTTAACTAAGGCTTACCTATGTAGAAACCAAAACCACACAGTTACTTGTACCACAGTTATAACTGCTTTTGATCCCAGTGTTGTAAACTAAAATGTTAGTGGAAATAGAGTTCAAAAATGGTTAAAAATCAGAAAAAAGTGTTCTCCCACCATCATTCAATAAGAGGCAGTAAATAGCAGTGTGCTAAACACAAAGTCTAAATGCTAGAATAAATTCACACACATGCACAAAAGAAGGTTAACAAAATATCTGCAGGCAAAAGGCATAATAAGCCTTGCCCCAGGAGTTAAGCATGTGCAAGTGTATGGATCCATCCATTCTTAGACTGAGCAGTGACTTACTCAGTCTTCATGCGAATGTAGCGCTAAACAAGAAAAGGATGGTGGAGTCCAAGCCACAATATATTTATATATGCCATTTATATATGTGCTCTCAGACTGGAGCTGGATTGCTCCTGCAATGGTGTGGAGACAGACACTGCCTTCAATCCCCTGTATAAATCTCAGTCTGCTGCTTGAAGCCTCGGAATCTGCAGCTGGTCGTTGCCCAATATAACAAGTTATTTCCTCGATGGGTTACATCCAAGGATGTTCAGCACTGCTGAATGCAATCACATGTGAAAAGACATACACTCAATCTTACCAACATTCCTGAACTGCAATGAGATTCATTTCAGTGCTGGTAATTCTTAAATCAAGACCTCTGATAGCAGATATGAATGCAGACTAAGCGAAGGCAGAAGGGATTCTCTCTCTAAAGCAGAGCTGATCTCACAAATTAAGAAAGGGTAGAGAGCAGCCTGGGGAAGACCATGCAATTTTTATCCAGTCCAGGCTTTTCTTCCTCGTAAAGCAGGTGCTTTCAGATCCCACAATTTAGAAATGCAGAGTCAGCAGCACCAAGAGAACACATTGCCTAATTTTAAAGTTTCTCCTTATCAGAAAGTGTTGGTTTTATTACTTTCTGAGATGTCTAGAGGTAAAATTCCTGATATTGTGTGTGTGTATTGCCAAGAAAGTTTCATGTACTGATTGGATGCAATAAGAAATGTAAGAGATTTCTCCCAGTAAGCAGAGTTCACAGTGGTCATATTCCCATATCCATCCCAGTGTAATTCCCAAATGGCTTTGTGAAGGTCTGAAGAAGGAAAGGAGTAAATAAACTCATTCTCTGTCAGATTTACAGTTGTTTCTTCTAGAAGGACTGCTTTGATTGCTGTCTGTCTCTCTCATTCCCAGGTGGGTTCACACAGAAATCCTTAAATGATGTCAAGAGCAGAGGGAGATAGAGCAGTGACATATATTGGCTCTCAAATTATTGGGAGATATCTTGATTTTATTTCATCTGACACCAGTAGTCACTCTTCTGTTCAGCATGGAGAAACACAGCACAATATGTCCTCATAAGGGAAAGGTGAAAAGAAATTGTATTATCTTAGGGCATCAGGTGCTCATTATAGCCAGCAATTAGAAAATCTCAGGTGTTACGATGCTTATTCAAGCCTTCTAATACAACATTGTTACATAGGAAATACAGCAAATATCAGGTGTGACAATCCAAGATTTGTGTTTCTCAACTGAGCTCAAATTGAAAACAAACAAACAAACAAACAAACAAAAAACTCTCAAAACAGAGAAAGAAAAGGCACAAACAAATTTTAAAAAGGCAACAACAACAAAAAATATCTACACAAAAAATAAGCAATTCTTCCCCTACCACTTGGCACATCCAGGTTAGAAAAGAACAAAGTACTTACTCAAGAATTTATATTTGTTTTTAGAAAGCTTAAGTCACTGGATTTAATGGTAGGTGTTCTTAATATTTTGCTTGCAATCCCTACCTAGCAATTTGGTGAGAAGTTTTTCATCATTTTAAGTAGACTTTGAGCTGTAGAAGTCAATTGCCATGTTTACCAAAATGGACTAATACTTTGTTTATTGTATATTTAAGAAAAATTTTAAGTAGTTGCTTCAGAAGGGATATACCTATTGAAGCACAGATATATATTTTGTTGGTTTTGGTGATAAAATCTAGCTCAAGAGCAAAAAAGAACACAGCTGAAGCTAATGGAAATATTCCTTCTGTCTGCTCTGGTCACTGTGTTAGCTCTGGGTGCTTTTACTGTTTGATGATTACCTAATGGTCAATGATACTGGTCAAAAATACTGGTATTTTTATTCTCATTCCTCAGAATTAGGACACACAGTCCTTCTCCCATTTAGTGTTACGGTCCAGAGTGCTCTAGGAAAAAATAATGAGTTATCATCCTACCTTTAGGGATGCATAGATTAGTAGGACAAGACAGAAAAGCCTGCATTGGTAATATTTCAGCTGTATTTGCATGGTGGATGAAGAGAGTCCTTTCATTTTTGGGTATGTTCATGAGAGGGGAGAAAAAACAATGAAATCTTTGGCATTATAATGTAAAATCTTCAGCAAGTGTTCTACATATGCCTAGATGGTTATGTGGATTTATTTTAAAATTAGAGACAGTGATCTTTTCATTATTCTGTTTAAGGTCAGAATAAATTTCTTTTTTGTTTTTCTTAAACAACTGAAGAACATTTTCATTTATCTCTTCACTGCACTGACTTCCTCCCTGACCATGATTGAATAAATGAAAAGTATTACCTCTTATTCCTTCAGTTCCTGCTCAGTAAGCTCAAGAAGTTTGGATGACACAAACAGGTTCCCATTTTTCATCTAGGAACTCACACAGCCAGAGAATAGTTAGCCTCTGTCTCTTTTTTTTTTTTTTCCTTTCTCATGGGATCTGGAGAACAAATGGCTTTTCTCAGAATATTACACCAGCAGCCCTATCTTGTTTGTCTTAATCACCTAAGAAGTTTATCTCTGCCTCAGTTGCTTGAGTAATCACTGATCATTTTCCTGAGTGAAGGGGATCACATCCTACAATACTGTCATACCCTTTCCTTTGGTTGCTGTGTAGCATTCATGCCGGCTCCCTGGTGTAGGTGGGCAAAGTTCCAGCTGGAAGTGAGGGTTTTATCCAAGGGCATACAGTGAAATGCACATCCTGATGTCAGGCTCTGTGGACATTTGTTACTCTGCAGTTTGAAATAAGTTTCTATACTTTGCACTCTGTAAAGGTGAGCCTGGTCAAAGGCAACTTTGGCCCTAAGGCCCTGTACCCTTACTCATGTCTCTCTAGATCTCACCTCTCTTGGGCCTTGCTCCTATTGCATTTATGTTCTTGATTTTGTAGTCTGGATTGCATTGCATATTTTCTGTCAGGTCCAGTGTCTGGGCAGAAAGCTGATCTGGTACTGCTGCAGGAAGGATTTGACTCCTCTTTCTGTAAAGCACTGAGGCTTTTTTGGTGGAAAATTAAATTCTGTTCAATGGCATTCTGGGGTAGCAGATAAAACATAATTTGTTCCTGGGATATCTACATTATAGAATAATCTAAAAAAAAGTATGAGCATTTCAACAATAAAAAAGTATAATATTTCAACAGGAATTGCTCTTGTACTATGTCATGAACACCCTCATTAATTTTTCTTTGATAATTAGCTGTAACTGTTTAAAAATTATTAGCTGTACTGAAACAAAGACTTTTGAAAGAGAACCAGCATGAATACTTATTGTTAGTGAATTAATTCAGAAAAGCCTTGATTAAGCAATATACACCTAATTTCACATAAAAATGCTGATTTTTTTCCCTGAAGATTAACTGTGAATTCCATTAATATGAAGAAAGTTATGTCTGAATATCAATTAGAGCTTTGAGAAAGTATACTTGTGAACTGTGTTGGAGACAGTCTGAGTCACATATGCAGAGGATCCAAAAAGAGTGGAGTGAATGGTTTCAGCTTGTCTTTGTTTAGGTGGGACCTATGTAAAGGCTCAGGAGTGTCTGCGAACCTCAGTTAGCTCTGGATTTTCCCCTGGTTTTGGCGGGTCACTTTGTGCTTGACTGCTGGACCATAGAAGGAGCGGTAGCTAAAAATCTGCCAAAGGAGCTGCGCCAATAGCTTTATTTTAGGTCTTGATTTTCAGCTTGATTTTTAGCTGGATTTTCAGGTCTTTCCCATTTTGTGGTCACTTGTAGCCCAGATGCTGCAGAATTAGTACAGTCCCTCTGTTTGACCAGCACATGTTCCTCCAAAGCCTCAAGGAGTCAGTGAGCATGGAAGATATGGGAGGATGAGGATGGCTCCAAAGGCAGGAAGGCACGTGGCCAGCTGCATGCAAGAGATTCTGTGACTCTGTGCAGCATTGTCACTGCTGGAGCCTCACCACTGCCATTAAGCACTGCCATGGCAGCCACTGCCATCACCCCATGACAGCAGCCGGGCAATCTGTGCTGCACCACCAGAATCCCTGGACACATCCCACATGGCACCACCCTCACTGCTGCCCCTTACTCTCCTTGCAGCCTGGCATCGACTTGGCTGGGTCTCTGGACGCCCTTTGTGAGGCTTTCTCACAACCAACATGTGCATGAGGAGTGAGGGTCAGTGAGGATGCTCATGGGTTAATTTCTCAGCTGTCTTGTTTCACAGAAAAGGTTGGGATTATTGCCTCTGAGTCTCCTACCCAGGTAAAAGAACACACACAAGTATTTCTTTCTACCACAATCAAGCAACCTTTGGCTGCCTAATGCATGAGGATATTCATGCATTCAAAAGACATACATAGGTTCAATTTTATTATAAAAATAAAATAATATGAAATTGTGAAAAGACAATTCAAAAGCATGTAAGACAGATTTGCAATTAATTCTCCCTTTTCTTCCCTGTAATTCAAACATACCTCTTAGAACAAATGGGCTGAGGCTTGGGACAGTAATAAATCTTTTATTTTAATATAATTTTGAAAGAATCACAGATCTCTAAAAGATTAGGGAAATATAACTTTTATTTTAATGCGAGTAGTATTTTACTGGACCCTGGCAGGGTATTAGAGAAATTATCATTTTCTCGTTAGTCTAACTGCCAGCCAGCTCTTCTTACTTTCCTTTTCTTCACAATGTAGGGTGTCTCAGATAAAACGCTACTTAATCAAATTAATTAAGAGGGAGTAGATTTCTAAAGAATGAGTTTCAGAAGGAATCAGGCCAGAAACCAAGCATGTTCAATACTTCAAATGCTTTCTCAAGTTCCAGGCTTCAGTGATATTTAATTGTTTTCTTGGGTCAGGTCCTAATAGTTTGGCTTTCAGATTAAAGCAGGGAAAATTTTTGTTAGACAAAAAGGTGCCATCAAATGGATTTATAAAAATATGGACATGTTGCTGAACTTCTTGTCAAAATAATTTCCTTCAAGAAATTCAGCGCTGTCAGTGCATTCATTTTGTAATTAAATGTTTTGACAATTCAGGCTGAAACAATCATTTGTTTGAGAATTCCTTTTTGCTATACAGTTGTGAAGTGTGAAATCAAAACCACATCTGACTTGATTCTTTTCTAATCAATTGTTCAAAATAACAGAGTTTTGTGCCAAACTGAAATAATTATTCTTTGAGCTGTCAGAACTGCTGATGAACACAAAAAAGGAAGGAACTGGAATAAAAGCAGTTTGTGCACAGAACTCAAAATTTGTGGGGCTACAAATAGAAAATCTTTCATGAATATTCTATTATAACTTTGCTTATTCAGTTGTCACATGCCCTTGTGTTAACTGCTGTGAATGCAGAGTAACTATACCGTTTATTTCAGCACGTATATTGAAAACAATACTTATTACTTCAACTAGGACATATTCACCTGCATCCTCTTCGAGAAAGAGCTATCTAGTTGCTAGTCACTTGTGACTAATCCCTCATAATTGTAGAATGCTCACTGTAAAATCTCCCACAGGGACCACCTGTACAAATCAGGATTGTGAGACGTCACCGCCTGGTCCAGATCTGCTGGCTGCTGGGTCTCAGTTTGTTTCAATGGGATTTTCCAGCATGTTACAAAAGACTGGAGTAAAAACTAGATCCAGGCCATTCACAAATCCGCTCCAGAGACAGACCTTTCTTTCCCTCCTTTTCCTCAGTAAAAACCTCTCTTAGCAGTAGGCTCCTGGTAATGATCTACCCCAAAGCTCTCAGCCCAAAGCTTTAGAAGGCACAACAGCATCTGGCCTCATGACAGACAGTAACTGAACACAAGCTGAACTCCAGGGTGGAGGAGATGCCTTCTTGTAGGGCATTTCAAATGTAAGATTCTCAGTGTCAATCTCCAAGGATTGGTAACCGTCCTGGTTTGGTGACACTACACTGTGGAAGAGATACGACAGCACTGCTCAGTTTTAACGCTGCTGCAGAAAAACCTCAGGCTAGACACTGATGTACAGATCCCAGACTGTCAGATATGACACGTTGGCCATACCAGAATCCTGCCCATCCACTTGCTTGTTTGAACAACCATCCATCTTTGTCCCCCAGGTATGTTTTTAGGGACAGCATGATAATAAAGCACAGAGACAAAGGTACACCACACATCCTCCTGTTTCCTCAAGGGTAGAGTAACTGTGCAGACCTCTGGTAAACATCATGAGGCTTAAAGCAGCTCCCTCAGACTGATCTCACCTCCCATGTTCCTGTTTTCCATGGAGACTCAAGGCCTCACCTCTCACTTTCAAGTCCTTTAAGGAGAAAAGGTTCCATTTTGATTCTGGCAAGGAAGACAACTTTCTTGCATGAAGAAGCACATCTGTTTGAAATGGCTCCTAACCCTTTTTTGACAAAGAGGTCAGCTGGGGAAAACCTTGTCTGCTCTCTGTGGGACATTGAGGTGAGGGGATGGGGAGCAAGGCTCTTCCCAAGTTGAGTTCCCAAAGAGGAAGACACCAAAACTAAAGAGAATAGAGCTATATTTTCTTTGCTCTTTAACAGATCTGTGATTCAGAGGGTGTAGTGCAAAAAGGTGTGATTATCTTCTGAAAGGACAGCTGTGGCACACGCGATATTCATGAAAACCACTAGAATCTTGCAACAGCCTCTGAAAGCTCATCTATCTCCATTTACCAGTTTTCTCCCTTCTTCTCCTCCATATAGCATCATCAAATTGCCAAGTCTATGGGAAGGTGTCAAGTAGGTTGAATAAATATTTCCATAGAGAAGGAAGTCATGTTTTTAAAGCATTACAAGAGATTACTCTATTCTTTTTTTTCTTTTTAAGTACTATCAATTTAGTAATGAACATGAAATGGAATTTGTTGAGCTAAATGCGATTCAGCCAAAAAAAAAATTTGAACAAAATGTTGGACAAAAGGGTTTCTGAAACTAGCCATACAGAAATGAAGAAAGTCATGTAACCAAGAGCAACATACTGCAGATTTTTGTTCTAATTGTTAAAAAATGTTCCCTCCCACTCTTGGAACTCCTAGTCCAAGTTTGAGCCTGGAGCAAATTTTTACAGTAAAGTTATAAACCCACAAAAACAGAGATTTATAATGGAAACACTGGCACAATTCTAACTAAAGTGTTGTGCCATGGGGTGCCTCTATAATAAAAATAGAGTCTCTGAGCTTGTATGCCAGCCAGAAAAGCTAGCAACACCAAAAAAAAAAAAAAAATTGACAGAAGTAGATGAGACATTTACAGTACTATTTTTGAGATAAAGCAAGCACACAAAGTCCTACACAGTAAAGGATTACAAACAATTTGTCACAGCTTTGAATAAATACAGAATAGGAGCCACACTTTGAGAAAATGATGGGTTATTAAGGTATGGAATTTAATATCATTGTCAATCTATAAAACTTTTACAACCTAGTCTTATTTGCACAGAGATTACATCCCCAAAGCTCAGTGCCAAAGACACATGTTAATAAGCTCACAACTTTTAATTAAGCAATATGTATAAGTAGATTCCCATTAAGCTGTGATTTGTGGGCTAGTTCATTACAGTGGGTTCCAGCCACCAGACACATATTCAATACAAATCAAGCAGCCTGCATATTACACAGCTTAATGTGAGCCTTCTTGGGATATTTTATCACCAGTTCAGATTGGTGGTTCAGAGAACTATATTTTTTTTTCTAAGATTGGGGGCAGCAACCAGAACCTTATAATGACCCCATGTTGTTTTCTTAATGAAACTATCCATCTGAATTGTTTAGTTGCAACTGGTAATTATTCATACAGTTAATCATAGTTCTGTTATATACAACATGTATATGACATTCAGCAAGAACACATTTGCTCTCATTTAAATTAAATGTGTAAAATAAGGTGCAGAAGAAGGAAATATGGATACTAAGAAATGCAACAATAAAAGTAATTCACACATTTTACTCCAAAGAGAGTGATGACATTTTCCAGGTCTTGGAATAACTCTCTTTTGAGTTCCTGAATTATGCTAAAACTTCTGTGCCCCGTTTGTGACACAGGGTGTCAAGTAGAATTTTTCAATCAGCTCTACTCATGACAGTGTTCCATGCCATTCACATTTTTCTTGCTTAGAAGGATTCCCCATTGATTACATCAGCAGTGAATATTGTAGAGAAATTTGATGCAACAGCATTAAAAATAAGATGGATATTCCACAATATTTAACACTTTTTAGTTTTTGCAGGAGTTATAAGTTCATGGATCATTGGATCATCATCTAGGAGAAATTACTACAGTCAGATTTCTGGAAAATAATACTTCATCATAGCATTTTCTTTTGGTATTCCTTCCATAACAATAAGTGAATGAATTATCTTTGCTACACATTTACAGTTATCAAGAGTGACAATTGTTTTTAAAAGCCCTTTGAGTAAGGATTCTACTGTATTTCACTGGAAGGAAATATGCATTTTATTTAGCAACTGACCTTTTCTCTGCAACTTCTCTTTTAGCCCCCATAAACAAAATATTTAGGGTTGATTTTTTTTTTAATTTATATTTTCTTGCTTGCTACTGAAATATTCTCTGAAGCCAATCTTAGACAACATAATGAAGTACCAAGAGCTTTCCAGTATTTATTTGGAAAGCAGAATTTGCCATTGAGTCCCGGGTTCATCTTATTCGGTATCTTTCTAACACCAGCAGCTTAGCCAAGAGGTTTTATGAAACCAGAGAGGGAATGACACCCAGTAGAGAAGACTCCAGGCTGAAAGAGAAAGGAGTGAGCTCCTGTGAAGGAGATGTGAACTACAAATCAAGAAGACAAGGAGAGGAGAAAGATCATAATTAGCCATAGCCCTAAATGTAACAAGAAGAATTTTTCAATCAATATGGTAAGCTGCTTGTAGCCAATTAAAAGACTATAAAGTAGGGACAATGCCATATGTAGATTAGTCTAGTCTCATAAAAAGAGCCTTGAAGCAGCGTTGCATAGTTCATGAATTGATTTTGCTCAAAGGCCAAAGAAAAAGGAGCTGCAATATCCCAGTCCTACAGTAACAAAAGTGATACCTCACAAAAGTCCATTCAGTGCCAAATGAGTCAGAGGAGTTTTACACATTCCTTTTGTATCAAGGTTTTGCCTAACCTAACCATCTTTCCTAGGATCATGCTGGTGCAAAACAATAATGGAGAGTGTTTGGGGTTTGGGGATTTTTAATCAATACACCATTTCTAAATAAACTAGAGCAATGCAGGCCTGGGAAAACCTGTACCTCTGCCTTCAGCTTTAATCCACTCCTGAATCCTAGCACTTTGCTTTTGCCAGGTCTACAGGATACAGCAGCGTATGGAAGAGTAAGGAAACTACTCTGGAAGCTAAAGTGTTAAAAACAGTCTCCTGAAGCCTGCAGAGGAAGCGTGGAGTCAAGGAAAACACCCAGACATATAGCTGTTGAGACAGGAGCAACATTACAGCCATTAAAATCAAATGTCAAAGAAGGAACAATGCCTATTAGCTTTTAGAAGCCAAAAATGAACAGTTCAGCTTTATCAAACAAATGGGTTGCACTATCCAATTACTAACTTCTGATAAGCACCATGTCAATTTTGAAATTGTACTGCTGAGTCCATGGAGAAGAAAAAGTAAATCCGAGTTATCCACATAACAAGGATAAAAGGAGGCCAAACTACTACAATCCTGACCTAATTACCCAGGCAAATCACTCTCCTTTCTGGAGAGCTAATGGAAACACTGCAGCATTCGCTGACAAAGCTCTGACCTTGTAGGAAGCTCCTTTTCCCTCCTCTTCATGTCCCATCTGATCAGAAGCCTTGAGAAGTTCTCTCACTGGGTCCCTCACTCAAACCAGTATCTATCTCAGCATCTTTTTATTTCGTTCTACTCAGGAGTATAAAATCTGGGACAGTGTGTGGCCTGGTCGAGTGGGCTTTGGAAGTCTGCAGCCTGCAGGGTGAATGCGACTCCTTATCCAGCAAAAAGAATTTTGTACAGCTTCACAGAGCTGCTGGCACTCTAAATAGCAAACCATTATCCTATTTGCTTCCTAAGGCTGATGTCCACTGTGTTCAGGGAACATACTCAGGCTTCCAATCCTTCTTCAGTGTTGTTAAGTCTGAAGCTGGTTGGCAACTCCCATTTTAGTGCTATTCTTACTCCAAGGTATGTGGGTGGTAAATTAAGCACAAGTTGAGTTTCTCAGCAGCAGAGTATATAATTGAAAGTATGATGATAATAATAATAAAAAACCTCATCAATTACATTTTATATAATGTAATATGCACACACTTCCTGCTTTCTGTTTCATCTCTGTCTAATATGTGTGCTAAAGTCCATGTTTCATCCCCATCCAGTAGGCTGTTGGTAAGGACTCCTACCTCAAGGCCTCACAACATTCATAATCAAATAAGAAACATAGGACTTCCAAATAAACCTTTCAACCTGACACACACACACAAAGAGGTCAGAAATCCACTTCAGTCTCAGTTGTATTGGATGAGGGAACACAGCATCACTCCCACCTGTCCTCATCATCTTTCTCCCAGAGATGACTGCATTCAGAACAGCTAGCAGAGTTGTTCATGTGAATGCTTTCTCACCTGCTTTGGCTAAACATGGTCCTGTGAGGCTTGAGCAGCTGAAGCAGAAGGTATTTGCTGCTCAATCTGAAATGGGTGAGGGAAAGCTCCCGTGGGAGCTTCTCCTGCATGAAAAAGCAGCTGTAGATGATCTCTTCAGGTGGCACAGCTGTGCTCAAAGGAGAGAGGTCCACAACAATAGCAAGGGTAGAAGAGGAAAGCCAGAAACTGGCAACCTGAATACAACACCTTTGTTTGGGCTCACTATTTTCTTTTTGGACATAGCCATGCCTGTATTGGCTCTTTGGACATCCCTTCTAAAATCCTTCAGGCTGTCAGAGGGGCAGAGACAAGCCCTTAGCTTATACTCAGATAAAATGTTGTGTCCCTGATAAGGTAGACACACATGCATGAGGTCATTGTTTCATAAGGAAAATCAGCATTTAAGAGATGTTGGTGGGTCATTGTAACATGGTAAGTTTTTCAGTGCTTAAAAAAGAGCAGGGGGAGGAGGGGGAGCAGAGGGGAATCGAGGGCCACAACCCATTCCTGTCCACCACTTGTTAGTGAAAAAAATCGTGATGATGAGATGATGAGACCATCAAAAATTTTTTATTTTTTTCATCTCTAATCTGAAATATATTATGAAAAAAGTAAAGCAGGTTCCCTGTAATTCAGAGCCTCTCTAATAAATTCACAGATAATGTCTGTAAAAAAAAGAAAGCCTTCAAACAGCGATTTTTTGAATTCACAATAGGAAATAAAGACTGAAACAGCATCAACAAGAGAAAAAACTTTGGAAAGGTCTAAAATACAGAGCCTTGCCACTGAAATCTGTCCTGTTCTCATTCTGTGCATGAGCCCACATATACAAGCATATTCTTGCACTGATTTGAGACACAATCATAGCTGCTGCTTCTCCAAATTCACTGTGAATGGTGAAGTTTTAAAATTCATTTTAAACATAAGAGAAAAAAAATACTTTCTTTTTTAAATTTTTATTATTTTATTGTGTAAAGGCTCCATGCCTTTGGAGTAGAAGGCTATTTTAAATATTTGTCATAGTTCAGATGAAGAAATTTTCCAATTTCATTAGCAAATAGCAAGGTCTGTGCATATACCTCCCATACAGCATGTTTTAGAAAAACGCCCTATTATGTCTAGTTAAGTCAACCTTGTGTCATTATTTCACATTAGTGTATATGACAGGATTGGTATACCCAGGAAAGATGCATCAGAACCATTATATGCCAGCCAGGAAAATGAAAAAAAGCAATTCTATGTTTTGAAATCTATGTTAAATATCACGTTCTCAAATATTTTGAAAATGAAAGGTTCTATTGGTAAAAAAAAAAAAAAATCTGCTAAGGCTTAATGAAGTACTTTGAATAAAGCTCTAGTAAAATGGGGGGGAAAAAGGGCAATTTTGGAGTGTATATTTAAGTAGAAAAAGACAGGGAAATGAGAATAAAAAGTCTACTGCATTAAAGGAAGAAAGCATTGCTTAAATGCCTTACTTTTTAAAATATATATTTTTTAAAAAGGACACATTTTATTTTTCACAAGGAAACTTTTTGAAATAGGTCTAGATTTTGCAAAATATTTCTTTCAGGTCTAATATCATTATCCTATACTATCAATGAAAAGACTTCTGATGTATAAGAATACACTGATTTCACTAAAATATTAAGCACACATTAAGCAACAGTGGAAAGAGTGCCTGTTTTGAGAAGATCCCATAATTTCCACAGAACCCCAGAAATTTAGGGCCACAAGAAAACTCAACATTTGTACTGAAATAGATGAACTACATCACTTCATACATGTTTATCGGTGAGTTGAGCTTGACTGGACATCAGATGCCCACCAAGCTGCTTTATCATTCTTCTCCATAGCAGGGAGCAGGATGGGGAGAAGATAAGACAGAAAAAAGCCTCATGGGTCAAGATAAAGGCAGCTTGATAAATTGTCAGCAAAGGAAAACAAGAGATTTAATTCCCTACTTCCCATCAGGAGGCAACATTTGGCCACTTCTCAGGAAGCAGAACTTCGGTATTTGCAGTGGTTGCTCCAAAACACAAATGTCATAAATACTGAATGCTGCCCTTTTGTCCTGCTTTCTGTTAGCTGTTATTGCTGAGCAGGTGCCATATGGTATGGAATATCTGGAATATCCTTTTGGTCTCTTGGAGTCAGCTGTCTTGGTTATATCCCTGCCCAACTTGTTGCCTATGCCCAGCCTGCAGGTGAGGAGGAGGATGCTGGAGAAAGAGTGTGAGCGTGCCCCAGCAATGGCCATAGCACCGGCATGGCAACAGCACCTTTCCAGCTGCCCGTGCAAAGAACAGCACTGTGAGGACTGCCACGAGGAAATGGACTCCATGTCAGCCAAACACAGAATACAGCCCTCAAACCTAGTCATAAGAGAAAACTCAGAACAGGATTCCCCAAAGAGGACACTACAGGGGAAATGAAGAACTCAAAATAGCTTCATGCGTAGGATCATTGATCTTGTAATTTTTACAGCTGAACTGCAATTTTATGTCCTTCTAACATGTGATCTAGCTGGTGAAGATCAATCTGTGGCACAGACCTTGGACCATCTCCTGTGTGTATCATTCCCAAGAATTTTTTAGTGTAGCTCCTGACTCCTGTATAGGAGGTATGGCTCCTATATATGGCTTAGGAATGGTTTGAGACTCAGAAAAGTTTGTGACTATTAACATCTTCCATGCGTTCAGACAACAGATTTGTGTGTCTTCCAGTGCCCTTTGCTGTGGAGGAAATAATGTTGCTATGTGATATAAAGGCAGCCAAAAACCATGTCAAAACCTCTTGTGCTGTAAATTCTCACATCTCCACTGTCTTCAACTGAGCAGCCAAAAAGTACTTTTGCTGAGGATCAGGCTCCCCATCTTTAGATTACTGGATAATAATATCCTATCAAGGAGATATAAGAGGGAATCAGAGAAGCTCATCAAAATGTTCAGTGACATGGCAGCAGATTTATGAGAAAAAAAGATGTCATTATAAAGAAGGAAAAAAAAAGGAAAGGTCATATTCATTAGGAAGAAAGGAAGAGACCTAAAGAAAGTACAGGAAATTATAGATCTACCAGCACTTTGGAGTTTTGTTGTTAAGAGAGAGGGAGGATTTCTTAGCACATTTATTAAAATGAGGTACTGCTTCTCTTTATTTTTACATTTTCAATCTTTTTATTATCATAGCAATACGTCTTCTACTGCTTCTTTAAGCATTAACAGTGGATTTATTTAATAAAACTGAGGACTGAGCATCACTGAAAATACTGTTTCCAATGGAATGCTCTCATGCTGTGATTGGTGAAGTGCTAAGTAATTTGCTTTTAATGCTAGCACATACCACTTAGCACTATATTTAACTGAATGATGAAAATCACTCATTTTTCATCCCCTTGCTTAACTGGTGCTCAGTGTAATCTATCTACTGTACTGGAAGCCTAGCGCCAGATATATTCTAATAGATCCTGCTCTCCAATCTACAACAAGCATTTTAATTTTTAATTCATAGTTATGTCTTTATCCTTTAATAGAACAGAACTACAGATGGGGAGTATGTTTTAGATAATAAGAGCACAGTAGGTACCCAGGGAAACTACACCACTAAAAGGATTCTTTATTTACACTTTTCAGTAATGACTACATATATATAGCTACACAGGAGAAAATTGTTGCAAAGGAACACTGCATAGACAGGCAATTACTATCCAACTATAACTGAGCATTATGGATGATGCTGCTGATAAGAGCACTTCAGAAAACAATTTCAAAGCCAATGCCACCCACTGCACATTGACCAACAAACATGGGAACTCATAAGATGAAAGTAATCAAAATTAATAGGTAGGATGCTACATTAAAAAAATAATTTGCTTAATAATTTAAACATACTTTAAATTCAACTTTCACAAATATGTAATGTACAGAATTGTACATCCTATATCAAATGAAAGTCAGTGGAGGCATTCCAATATAATTGGAGGAATAAAAGTTGTCAGTCAAGTCCTTCATGCTGAACAAAGTTTCAGTACTAGATCCACATTTGTCAGAAAAATCAACACAGTCCTATCAGAATTTAAGCTATGGTGGTTCTACATATAAAGTCAGTCTCACCATCAGACTAAATTCCAACACTGTATTACCAACACCAAAGTTAAAATCTCACAGAACCAGACTGGAATATCTTAACTCAGTGGTGAGAAACTCAGGGTATAATATTGGCCAAAGGGATTTTACCATTATAGTCAGTCATGCAGAAAGGCAAAACCGAGGCCAGGAAGATGCACATAGGAAGATACTGCCCAAAGCATCTTGGTACTGTCACCCAGAAACTGCAATAGGTTACTGGGTGGTTTCTCTTCAGTTAGTTTCTTTTCTAAAGATATGTAGAAAAGTTTAAAGTGTCAACAGGCAAAGCAAACATTAAAGGCAATTTTATTCCAGTTATGACAGAGAGACGTAATCCAAGTAATATCTTATGCAATAAAACCCACAAAAAATCACAGCAATTCTTGTAGATATTCAGAAGTTTTTTAACACCATTTCTGCCTGGGCATAAGTCATAAAATATCCACAGATATATGCACACCCACACAAATAAACTGGAAAAAAAGAAAAAAAAAAAAAAGTAACAAGGTGGAAACCAAACCTTGTATTCCCAAACTAAAACTGTGCTCAGAAGTGACATTTAAACCTTTAGGTTACTACCTAATGTAATTTAATGTTTATGCAGGTGGACGAGAACTATAGATTTAAGTAATGCTATTAATCAATGATGCTGAAGATACTGAGTAAGATCTTACAAAGGTAAATGCATCTGAAAAACTTTTACCATAGCAGTGTGAACAAGGAGACACCAGAAAATCTTAACATGCTAGAAAAATGTCACTGATTACTACCTTGATGACTACAGAATTCTACATAAACAATTCAAAATAGCAGTAAGGTAAGTTTCTTCCAATTTCTAGCTTCATTTTCAGGACAAAAAGGGAAGAATGAATCAGGATGCTGGCAGTTTGCCCTGTGTTTCTCCATTTGCCTCTGACTTAGATGGCCTTGCACAAATTATTTCACCTTTCTTGCCTGTGTTCCCCTTCCCTTCTTCTTCTGTTGTCTCTCATAGTTCTTGCCTTTGAGGCATGGACAATTTCTGATACATTTGTATGGAGCCAAATAGAATAGGCACCGACTGGTTCTAATTAAAGAGAATTGACTGGTTCTAACTCTAATACTTCTAAGAAAGCATGAACATAACCTCCAGGTTGCTTTAAGCTGCTATAGCCCACAGGAAAGCAGAATATGGCCACCACAAAAGCTTCAGAAAAAATGGTTTCTCAGATCTTGTAAATTTTGCAGCATGTTGGGATTTGGCTAACTGGTGGATGAAGTCATAATTGCTCCTCTTCTGGGTGTTCTCACAGTCTTGCAATTACAATAGCATTGTGCTCTGAATAATTACTGAAAACTGTCAATGTTTTAGTCATGAAACCTGAAAGACAAATCAGCAACATTTTTCCCACCACAGCTAACATGCACAAGCAAAGCTGAAAAAGCAGAAACAAGCAAACCTGAGAAATCTAGCAATGTCCCACAACTGTGAAGGGAGAAAAAGTCACATGAAATAATTATGTTTTCATGACCCAGTCTGTGATCTGATCCTGTGAATTCACCACACTGCAAAGCTTGTTGAAGCCACAGAAGAGCTACGAAGGGAGCATTTGCAGGACAACACTGCATGAGAGATGCAGAGATGCAGGGCAGAGATGCAGCCATCAGAAACGTAAATCCTATCAGACAGTAGCCATACCATGGATGTGGATCACGATGTAAACAGCTCCACAGGCCATGTGTTACTGCAGGAACTAGCTCTTGTCAGAGACAATGCGATTTCCTGAAGATTAGAATAAAGGATGTAGAGAAAGACATGATGCAAGTACACCAGCAACAATCTATGACCTCCCTCCCCAAACAAAAGGGGTATAGAGCAAGAGCCCATACACTAAATTTACCAGGTTTCCTAAAAAAAATGTGTCTTTTGTGCTCATGTGAACTTTCCAAGGTTTCTCTGTTAGCAAACAAGATTACTGTAAATTTAAAAGTAACAGAAGGTGCTTTTAACTGAATTTTACTCCTTAGAGGGCGTTGGAAAACTGACAGTGATAGGACTCACGGAGCCAGCTACAACAAGCTTTGATAAGCAACAAGAGGAAATTGATATCTCATAATAACAGTGATGCCTAAGGACACCCAGCTCATTCCGTAGCACTCTGTCATCAAACGCCCTGAAACTACCTTTGGTCAGGAGCAACTTCACTGGAAAGTTGACACAGATGTTCCACTCTGCATGTACTTCCCTAGGCACAGTGAGGGGGCCAGTGGCTCTCAACACAGTGGAAAACACAATACAAGTCTGAGAGATTTGGACTTTTGCACTTAGACCAATATGTCTAGACACATACCTAAATATATATATACAATAACTGATTTAAGCCTGCCTTCAACATAATTTAAATGCTTGCCTAAGTTAGATCACTCCGGATTGCATTACTGTATTAGGATTCTGAATGACAAGTGTGACAGTGTTTGGGTAAAGGACAGCACTTCAGTCTTCAGGATTCTTGCAACAGCTGATGAAACTACCCAGGGATGAAGACACATTAGAAAACACAACTATGAAATTTCAGCTGTCACTGATCACACCCTAGACTTCCCAAACGAAACTGTTCTAAAATTATTTGCTTTTTTCTATCCCTCCCATCAATTTATGCTTAGGTATCAGGATTCTTAGGTTTTTCATCTAGGTATAAAAACTGAAAATAATACCTTTCCACCTTGCTGTACTCTTTTTCCTCTCCCTCAGCTTGATACATGTAGATGCAGACAGCACACTGTCCTTTTCCCTTTTACGCTCCTGGTCTGTGCTCACTTTACACAAAAGACTTTCCTCACCAACATCACCAAATGCCTGAAAAACAGAACAGACAAAACCAACATATTATTACAGCAGCATTCAGTGAAGTATCAGCGAGAACATAGATGACTTTGATTACCCTTCCCCACCCCTCTCTTGCTTTCAAAATATCACAGCTTAGAAGCTTTTGTGTGTGTGAAATTTTATTCTGTCATACTAATAACCCAGCTTTGCAGAAGCTTACAGTTTAGCTTTCATGGTTCAGTTCCACTCCTGGGCTTATAACAATTTTTCTAACAGTTCTGCCAAAATATTATAAAGTAAAACTTACTGTAAATGTATTCACTAATACAGATAGAGCAGATAGAGATTAACAATTTAAACACATGTGAAATGTGAATTCACCTATTTTTTTCTCACTCTAAATGCTTTAGTAAAGCAGTGGAATGGGGATTTTTACACTCGTTGCTTTTCATCATTTCTCCTTATGATGTTCTTGACATATGGAGAAGATTTGAATGAATAAAGAATATACACTCAAAGAAGGAAATCATGGCCATGAGAAGGAGATGGGCTAGGACTGGAAATTGGTTAGAAAGCCAAGGCACTGCATCAGACTCAGCGCAGTTCATTAGTAGTTACCACATCACATGTCAGATCCTCAGCTTGTGTCGTGTGGGTGGCATTTTGTACAAGAAAACCCTGACTCCAATTGTTTTCATATTTTGGAGTGCCCATATAAGAGAAATTTTGGTCTGATGAATTTGAGCAGAAATCAAATTTCAGATACTGAGAAGTAACTGAGCTCAGCTCTGTCTAGCTGCTGTTACTCAAATGTTAGCATGAAAAAGCATATTGAGGCAGTAATATAGTAATATTTTAAAGAATTTTCCTTTTCTCAATCTAGTTTAGCACAACTGTAATAAATTTTCCAAACACAGATACATGTAAGGGAATAATCTGTAATTTCTATTGTATTTTTTGCATATTCTTATTTTCTGTCTGTTGAAGCATCTTAGAGTCTTTGTTGTACTTCTGGTTTTAATACATTGTGAAGGTAGGAAGTGCCTCAGGAACAGAGGGAAACAGGCAACAAAGTAAATATGCCCCACCTCATATAAAAAGTTGAGACTAAATCCTGGACTGGTCTTGTGGATCCTACATCCTAGGCAAGTTTCTCTGTACCAGGCTATACTTACTTCTCACCTTCTCACACAGAACAAATGCTACTTTATTTTAAGTTTTGTTCTTTCAAACTAGCTGATAGTCTAGTTTTACGTTGTCCAAAGCTGTTTCTCTCATGGCATAAACAATCAGGGCAGGTCAAAAAGAGATACAAGATCATGGTAGGACTTCATAGCAACACTTTTGCATTATACTGAGTCAAGAAGACAGGAGATATAAAGGGGGCCTACAGTGTCAGTGAGCTAACAGAAACAGAAATATTCAGCAATAATCTGAAAAAATATGCGGAAATATCATCAGTGCATACCTGGAGTTGCAACCCTAATTCCCCAGAAGCTGGAACTTCATTTTTTAGAATCATTTAGGTAGATTTGGAAAAGACCTTCAAGAACATTGGCTACAGCCATAAACCTAATACTGCCAATATACCACTAATATATCTTCTCAGGTGCCACATCCACATGATTTTTAAATACCTTCAGGGACTTAACCATTTTTCTGGAAAGACTTTTCCAGTGCTTGAAAACCCTTCCAGAAATTTTTCCAAATATCCAATCCATTTCCTCTTGTCCTGTTGCTTGTTACTTGGCAGAAGAAACCAACCCCCACCTGGCCACAACCTCCTTTCAAGCAGTTGTAGTGTGATAAGATCACCCCTTTTCTCTTTTTCTCCAGGCCACACAACCCCAGCTCCCTCCTCTGCTCTTCATAAGACTTGTTTCTATGCAAGAAAAACAAGGATACAGGGGATATTCAGAGTTCAGTGGAAAAGCCTTTCCTTTGGTGCTGCTTAACACATACCAAGAGCTCTTCCAAACCTGATTGTTCACATACCCAGCATGTCTGACTGAAGCAATAGGAACCCTTTGCTACAATTAAGGTGCTATCATTTACTTGTGAACTTTAAATTGAAGCTTGTATAGATATGTCAGATTTTTTAACTTGATCAGATGGTGTGCAGAGTTATGTTCTTAAATTAAAGTCCAACTTGTTGTTTCTGAGAGTGACTTAATAGCAGTAACCTTATGGTTAATCAACCATGTAGTAAAGTTCACTGTGCACCTACTGCAGTGTAATTATAAAGTGAGCAAAAATATAATTGATGCATTTTGTCAATCCGTGTAGCTGCAAGGTACTTTTTCAAAGGTTATTTTTTTTATTCAGATAAAGTAAGTTAATGCTGTTTTGGCAATTATCCTTTGACTTCAGAGATTTTACTGCTGATTCAGGTAAAACTGTGATAGATGAATAAAGATTATAAGTGTTTAAAAGTACAAAATACCTTCTGCAACAATCAGTGGCTCTGCCCTTTCAGCATAAAATTGTTCTGAAAATCACTGAATATACAGCAAATCTTGGCGTTTAAAGTGAGTTGAAACTGAAAGATGTATTTTTTAATACAAAATAACACTTTTAAAGTACCCCTTAATTATCCTCACTGCTGTTTGTTATATAATACAACTAGAGAGCTATGGCAGCATTTTTCCCTTGAGCACTGGCTCAGACTGAATGGGTGTGCTTGAACTTGCTTCCACTCCTTCTGCAACTGAGGGAAAGAGTTCTAACTCTTCAGAACCCCAAGAAAAAAAAAATTAAAATTTCCATTAACACAATGTATTTGTGTATGTGCTGATTAGGTAGGCAACCCTTGCACCTCACCCCACATTCTCTGCAAGCAAAAAAGATGCCAGCATGATTTAAAATTGAATATTCATATACAGAACAAGGCTATAATGCTGTAGTTCTGGTATTTCAGTAATTTTTTAGTTCTCTGAAAGCCAATGAGTCCTGCTAAATATGTCCAGCAGTGAACCTGTCTCATTCTTTTCCTGGTCCTCCTATCAGAGCACAGACAGCAGCATGGATAAGCAGGACACGGCCACTTGGAGGAAAGAAATCTTTTCCCACATGATTCTATGACTTTCTGGGGTACAGAGTATATAAAATCTGAGATTTGTAGAACACCAGGGAGAGTGGAAATGACCACATGCTGCAAGGCTGCCTCCTGCATTTCTGTCCTGTTGCAACATAGTCTTGACCGCAGATTCTCAGTTAACAGACACAGCTTCCATTTAAAACTATACCACAATTTACTGAAAAAAGGCAAGGACCTAATCTTTTACTTCACAGGGAAAACAACCTGAAAGAGAAGATATGGAGAAATAACTCCTGCTCAGCTGAGACACATGCTCATACACTTCACCTGCAGCAGAGGGATTGGCCTACCCACCACAAGGGTGAGGAGTAACAGACTGGGTCCATTTCAGGATGGGGTTTAGATGTCACATGTGAGATGAGCTGGATCAGTTTAAGAACAAAGCATAGAAGCACAAGATTTCTCCAGGAAATCTCTTTTCCTTGTTCTCATCTTTTCAGTGGGATGAAAAGAGCTGCCTGGACAACTAATTTCTTCTTTAAACTGATTACCTTAAATTAAATTATAACATTAAAGGAGAAATATATACTGGTAACAATAACTTAGAACAGTCTGGTTTGCTTCTTATTTGAGGTGAAACTTGCTATACTGCCACAACCCTGAACAAAAGGGCTTTAAGTTTGCAGGGTGTACTGATCCAAATGCCTTTGTCCATGGAAGTATCCCTTAGCTGAGCTGGTAAAATGTATGATTCCCAACTCAACCCCAATGCATGTTGAGAGATCATGCTCCCATTGAATGCAGTTGTAAAATACATTACATTTTTAATGGGACAAGATTAAATCTCAGAATTAGGCAGGCAGCATGTGGTAAAGACTATTCACCCCACAAGTATGTACACATCTACATGCATTAATCATTCTTCTGTAGGACAAACCTCCCCTGTTAATCCCTGCTTTTACAGAGATTCCCAGGAAATCAACTCATGGTTGGTTTGAATTGGCCATGTTTGTGGATGACCTGGCATGAAGCTGCTGAAGCCAGCTAAAGTGGGTCAGTTTACACCAAGTAATTACTTTTGCCCAGCCTCTCTCCCAGCCAGAACATCCTTACACAAAAGCCAGAGCTGTGCTGTTCCCTCCCAGTGTCTGGTGAGATGAGCATGAAGTCATGAGGAAGAGCACCAACCTCAGGTACTGATCTGGAGCAATCCTCTCTCTTTCTCTCCTCCATAGACCTCTAGTGACCACTGAAATGAGACTCTTCATGAAAACAGCACATGGGGCTTTTGCAGTAAACTCAGCAAATTTCCTTTAATGAAATTAGGGCCAGAAAAAGCTGCACTCACGTCCATGTATAAACTGTGCTGGAGTCAACTGCATGGCTTATGCACACACAGGGAAAAAAATAGGGCCCAATATTCATAGCAACACTGTGTATAAAAAAAAGAATTTGTGGAATTAAGAATAAAACATGAGGCAATTTGTTGATTTGCTCAGGGAATATAAGAGAGCAACAAATGTGTAGATTATTCTAAGGTTGTTTTTTAGTGTCATTATCACATCCAAGAACTGTATATAAAAGCATGCAGTCCTTCACATACTAAAAGTATAGTTTGCTCAAACAATTGTAAAATATTCAGTATTCTTAAGATTAAATATCTGAATATTGCTTCTGAAGGAACAGCTGTCAGCTTAAATCTAAAGTCTAGTTTGTTTACTGGCTGTATTTTATATCTGTTAGAAAATGACACCAAATGGCAATAAAATTGTTGTAAGTATTCTACTGGGGACTATAAATGCCCTTTGGTTACAGTGTACATATCTTTATACATAATTCCAGTATATTTTCCCTAGAATTATGTTAAATATGTAAAAAGCCTTTTCTCATAAAGGTAAAAATGCTAGATGTTTCCAAGCTGTAATTTAGCATTAGTGTCAAGATTGCTTCAGAAAATAAGCTACGGTTACAGTTTCATTCTTTTTAAGTGTCACTCAGCATACCATATCTGATCTTGTATTCAAAATAAACTTATATGATTTTATTCACTTTTCCAGAAGTGCAGGAGGGTTTAGACATAATTTATAGCATATGGATTGATGTAAATAGCTTAAACTAAGTAATTGGCTAGTCACCTACGCTGTCTTATCCTATTACTGCTAGGTACTTTTCAAGTAATTAGGGAAAACAGATCTCTTTTATCCAGTAAGTTTAAATTGGATGAATCTTTGACATTTGTGAAGGCTTATTTGATAGATAAAATCATACTATACAAAAACTTTCCCTACAATGCTGAGGTTTACTAGGCCTATAATAAGAAACTGATTTTTTTGTTGAGTTAAAAAGTGACTTATCTTTGCCCTTTTAATAAGAAATCAACTCCAGTCAGCAAAAATCGAGATAAAAATCACCAAGTTGGTGTTATCACCACGTAGACAGCAAACATGTACCACTACCATTAACTTTTCTGTGCATGGATTTCAAATATGTTTAAAATGTTAAAATTCAATAATTTCCTTTATATTACAATAACATCAGATTAATGAATACCAAAAAGCATGAAAAGTGATTTATTTCAGGAAGGTCATTCCTTGGTTAGCCAACAGTTAAATTGAATTACTATAAAGGGGAAATATATTATAGGTAAAAAGGAAAATGGTTTTTACTGCATGTGAATTCTGTGAGTTTTACAATGCTTATGATAAAAAGACTGCACCTACAAGTTTAACCTCTATAATTTTTATGTTGCACATTTCAAAAAAAATCTTTTTATTTAACATTTCTAGGGCAATTTATACATGTCACCTTGTACTTAATGCTCCTTTTAAAACAGTTAGTTTTACCTCAACCCTATGAAACCTATAAAACTACTTTTCATACCAGACATGAAATTTCTAGCTATACCAGGAAATCTGGACCTCTAATGGCAATACCACACAAAAAGAAATAAGTATTTTAAAGAAGCTATTACTGAGAGGACATTTATTCCTAGCTAGTGTACTTCTGCACACAGCACTTAGAAACTGGCTTTGCTTGCTGGGAAAAAAAAAAAAAAAAAAAAAGGTAATTATTATTAAAGTGAGTTTTGGCTCCTAGGATAAAATTAGGTTCACGTTGAAGTGATTTGCTGAATTAGGGCTATGAGGATATGAGAAAATCTTGAATCTTGAATCTTGCTTTTTCTGAAAAATAAAAGAGTAGGATGAGGCTGTAAATATGAAGTGAGTTCCTTACAAGCATCCAAGGACTTCACAGCAAGATTATGCAAAATTCCTCTTATACCCATCAAAGAATATCTGCAGATACAGAAACATATCTGAAGTTAACGTCACCAAGAGTTGAACACATGAATCTGAAGTAGAATTTGGCCTGGTGATTTCAGTGCTCTTCTCATGTTCCTGTGTTTGAAAAGAGAAGCACTGCTCCACAGCTCACCAGCCTGCACAAACCCCTCAGTTAGCTGAATGCAAGAATCTACTGCTTATGCTGGTGGTGCCCTCTGAACAATGCCTATATTCGCACATACTTTTTCAAAGTTATTATAATTCCTGCGTTGTTTTCTGCCAAATCACTAATTTCCTCCTATTAAACATATTATTTTTGAAGAACACCCACCAAAACCCACCTACTCATCATGCTGTAAATGGCACAAAGCATTAAATATCCGATGGACAGATTTAGTCCCCAAATGCCTAAATTCATGAGGTTCCATTGTAGTATTTAGGAACAAATGTTATGGCTCTTTCAGGTGTGATTCCTGAAACTTACAGAAATTAGAAGTCAAAGTCTTTTCATTTTGCTGTCTTCAGAGTTACATGCCTTCAGAGTTCCTCAATAAAAGTGAACAAACAAACAAAACTTTACACTGAAATAATTACATTTTCATCTTTGGTATGTCACTGTAATAAAAAGGAGGATTGTTTCACAGGAAGAAGGTACATGTAACCCCAGTTCCTAGATACTGTTGAATTTCTCCTTGCATTCTGCAGTTGTACAAGAGCACTGGCCCATCCAGAAGAACAAAATAAGTGCAAATTGATTGTTTTCTTACTCTGTGGACACTGCAGACCAGGTAGATGTATATGCAAAGGTTGGGCACATCACAATTGCCAGAGACCATCCCTGTTCTTACAGGTCATGTTCCTACAGTCCCAACACAACATTTCATACAAATATCTAGTCTCTGGTGAGGAGAAAGAGGCTTGCTGATCATGAAGAAAGAAGAAATGCAGCTGTCATTTTTATGACAGAATGTCCTAGAAATCTCCTTGTCTCCCTGTCTCCTATGACAGGGAAAGAGAATAGACAGTATGCTTACTGTCTGCCCTCACCAATGTGGAAGAAAAGCCTCCCCTCCTTCACCACTGCTGGAAAAATGAGAAGAGGAATGAAAAGCAAAATGCAAACTCATCTTGTTTCTTTTGGTGAGGTGTTGCACCCATTCCAGAATAAAACAGGTAAGATTATGAAATTATATTATGTAGGTAGATTTCCAGTAAAGGGAAATCTTATGTACACCAATGAGTGATCCAATGGAAACTGATTAAATTTAGTATAAGAGGAGACTTCTGACCAAACAGACCATAACGATCCAGAAAAATCTTTCCATTGAGTCACTGGGAGCAAAATTTAGTTTACCTAACCCTATGACAGACCAGGATTAGGTAAATTAAATCACCTGAGTCTTTAGAACTAGCTCTAGATAGCCAAACTGAAAATGCTTATACACAACAAATTGTCAACAGAGGGAGCAAACTGAAAAGATTATTCCAAGAAGCCCGGCTGCCTTTCATCTCCTACACTCTTAAGGACTATACATAACATTGCAATGCACCCTTCAGCTCCAAAACAATTTTCTAGCCCCACTCAAGTACCCCTGCTTGTCTAGCTGCAGCAAAGGGGAGAAAAAAAAATGTTCCTGAGGGGCGACAACAGCAGCAAGTAGTAAAGCTCAGGTGTATTTTTCCCTGTGGCAGCAAACTTTTCACTTGTCAGTGTATAGTTTTAAAATTCATTAAATATTCCTAATTTGGAACTGAAGTAGAAAGCCCTGACCTATAAAACACACAAATGTATAATTACATCTGTTATCAGCTAAAGGTAAGATCTGTATATGGGCTTTACTGCAATTATTAGTTAACCACATTTCTTACATGTAATTGCATTTAGATCCACAAGTAAAAATGCTGTAAAGCATGCATTGATCTCCTAAATTAGATGTGCAGCTTTCAAGACAATGAGGTAAGACTCAGTCATGGATTTTTGGGATAGGCTATGTTATGATCTGGTGTGGGAAACTAAGGAGAAGTGGCTTCAGCTATCCACATTATACATTGCTTACTTTGTGGATGCTGGAAGCTTCTCAAAAGCTTACCTGGGAAGACACAGCTACATCATATGAGAACACATTTCTTCTCTCTCAGAAGAACAAAACCGATTAATGAACTGAAACAGTGCACTGGATAAAGATTGCCTTGGGTGTTCAAAGACCCTCCTTCCAATGGCTAGAGGAAGCTAAATTAAATATCACCACTGAAAAGCTGAGAAGAGCATAATGGAGAAAAACCATTCTACAAAAAGGTACATTTGTAACAGGCAGAAAATAGGAGTTGGGCTGCCTGGTTGACCTCCAACATGGAAAAGGTGTTTTAGTAAAAGACTAGGCAATTATTCACATGAGGAGTTTCTTCAACAGATTTGGGCATGGACCTGGATTTGCCAGTTTCTTTGTTCCAGTAATTGGGTTCTACTTCATGTAGGCCACATGCCTTCTCTTGTTTTCTTTGGCCAGCTTGAAGACTCTGGTGTCTTCACTCTGGTGAATCACAAGTTCCCCAGGCAGAAAATTATGTTTGAAATCCTTGAGGACAGTTTCCTTTAAATTAAATGTTCTTTAAAAAGCCAAGTAGGGCAAAGACATTAAGAACAAAATCTTTAATGAAGAAAACAGCCTTGAACCATTAACCAAAGGAGCAGAAGCAATGTTTGCCTCATGCTGGAAAGATGTACTCGAACCCTCACCTTAGAAGTGCACAGATGAAAACATTGTGTTTCATCATCACTTGTGCCAAGTTCTCTGTGATGATGCTCCCACTCCTTATCTGGGTAGGCAAGGTAATATTCTTTGACTCTACTTTCTCTTAAATGCCAATCTTTTTTTAAGAGTCTCTCAACACAAGACCAAAGGCAAAAAGGAAATGTTCTTCTTCAAAGCACTTAGAACAAAAATGGCAAAGCAATGAACAAAATGCAGCCCATGAAACAAGTAATGGGTGATACATCTCTTTAATAACATCTTGTATTGTATTTTAGTGCACAAGCTGCTGAAATGCTGACAACATCCAAGATTCAATCTAAAACATACAAGATGCCAGTAGGTAATCTAACTGTGCCTTAGCTCTGTGTATCTGAGTACAAACTAAGTGAATGGCCATACTCGTAGTAATTGCTGCCCATTCAATGTGCACAGTTCTTACCTTGTATATTTATATAGATATATAATAATTTCTGTACAGAATGACCTTATGTGGTTCTAAGTGATATATATTTATAAATAATCTCTATGTGTGCAGTTTCAATGTGTATCTTACATAATTGCCTTTAAATGGCTCTATAAACAATCCAAAATTGCTACTTTGCACTGCAAAAGCATTGACTCATTGATTATACACTTCTGTTCAGGAGTGAGGTCTTCCTGCAGCTTTCAGTGTGTATTTCAGGCAGGGTCAGGCACGGCCTATTTTCCTCTTTTGACTGTGCCTAGCTCTGAAATGCACCCCTTTGCCTTCAAAATCTGGCAGCGAGGAGCCTGCTCGGACCTACCTCGATGATAGCCCCGTCAGGCAGCCTGAGGAAGCGCCTGTAGAGCTCCTGGAAGCCGCTGAGGTGAACCGTGTAGACACAGACGTGAACAGTGGTGCTACCTTCCCAGCTGGCTGCGGCGTCAGGGATTTCATCCTGGTGCTGGAGGTCACAGCTGGAGCCACCAGGCCGGCTGGCGTGGTCCTTCCAGATGTAATCAGACACTGCCACCTAGTGAAAGAGAGCCCCCCCGCCCCCCGGACACAGCACACACACAGAGGCCCCCCGCCCCCCACCAAAGGAACATATTTAATTAACTTCTGGCAAGAGCTTAACCGATTTAAAATGATTTTACAATAAATCTGCAAAGCCTGTACCATATGCAGCGCTTGCACACAGTTCTCTACTACATATTTTTTTATGACATAGATCTAAATAGAGGAGATAGACAAATCCCCAGTGTATATTCTATAAAGTTAATTCTGCACAGATGAAGCTGTAATTGACTCCCGTATTAACCAAAAGTAGGGAGATCAAGCAGGGTAGGTTAAACAATAAAATGGCAATGCTGATTAAAAAAAAAAGAAAAGCTTCCCAAGAATTTTGTGAGCGAGTATTTGTATTTCTCTCTCTTTGAGAAGCCTTTGCTCCTGTACCCACAAGCATTTTTTAGTCTCTGATCTCTGTATTATATTAAAATAACCTTGTACTGCTAACTGAATTGTAGATGAGGCAGAGTAAATTAGGTGTATTTTAGGGCATTGTGTAAAGCTAGTTTATTAACAGTTACCTACCTTCCTAGTTTGCTCAAAACATGTTTGCTTTGGTAGGTTTTGTATCTCCCTACATCAGTCCGAATTTCCATTTAGCCTTTTTCCTGTTAATTCTTTACACAGGCTGAGCAGAATTCAAGACCTCAGACAGATCATGGCACAAGGCTTAAGCACCCTTTATCCTTAACTAGAAATGATGATGAGAAACATTATTTTTATACTTCCCCTGAAGTGCAAACATAAGCTTTTTAACCCTCACTTTTGCAAGACCTTTTTGTCGTTCATTTTCTCCCATGAGATGCTACTCTTGTTTGTGGAAGGAAGGGATTGGTGATATTGCTACATCCTTACAATACATCAGCATGCTCTTCCCTAACACTTCTATTTAATGTAGACAAAATACCACTTTTGCTGGCCTAGCACATGCTTTTTCTTTCAAGAATGTGTATTACACTGGCAGAAATGATTGGAACTTATTCACAAAGCTAGCTAAAGAAAAGCTCTCACTTAAGATCAGTACATCAAAACCTTCTTCTGCATAGTCTTGCTTTTAGTTTTTGCTGAAATGAAGAGGTCAGATTCTTACAACAGACCGCAAAAACCAGATACAAATTTTTCCCCTCACTTGGGAAAAGTTAGATTTAGCTCAGTTTGCTTGTGTTCCAGTTCACATTTCCTCAGCTGTTCTTACGCATTATGAGGAATCCCAAAACTAGCACAGTGTGCCAATGCCACAATCCTGACGTGCATGCTCCTATTATGGGACACTGCCTTAGGAGAGGATTTGTTTTAGGTGAATTAAGAAAGCAAGAACACATATAGGAAATTATCTCCAACTCTTTTCCAGGAATGACAGAACAATAGGATGCTTCATTTTAGCACCAGCTTCCATTTACATCAGCCCTAATAAATTTTTTTACATTTAAAAAAAAGGAAAGGTCATCTGAAATTTAAGGTAAAATAAGGACAGTCTGAATTTTCCACACCAAAGTCTCTAGGGTTCAAAGGCTTTCCTTCAGGACAACATATTAGGAACATACAGCAGCAACAAGGACAGGACAAGGCCTGTATTTTCTTCTGTCTAACACACAAGACTCATCCCTGCATTACACAGTGTTCCATAAGAATTAACGTGGCCAGTGGTTTCAAGAAAGCAGGAAGGCAAGTTCCATTGGGACAAAGTGATCACAGAGGAGCAGCTGCAAGAGCTGCCACACCACATCCCCTGCAGTAGTTACCCTCCTCTCTCATCCCAGTGTCTCACTACCAGAACTTCTAACCTGTCCAATTCAAGAGCACCAAGGCTTTCCTGGCCTCGTGTCTCCTCCCTGATCTGTGGTAAGATAAGTGGTTGAGAGACGTAGCTCAGGATCTCAGTCTACAGGAAACACAGCAAACAGGATGATTTCTGTCATAATCCTCCTTTTATGCTAGATGCATTTTTCCCTGCATTGCTAGCTTCCTTTCTTCAAAATTTTCTTCCCTCCTGAATCAGTCCCATGCTTTCCCCTGCTTCTTGTCTGACTTTCATCTTATCTCACATTCACTGAATCTACTTGTCCTTCTCTTGTGCTTGTCCCTATCAACTAACAGAGGGCTTATTTACTGTGTGTTTTGCAAGCCATGGATATGAACACCACATCCTTCTTTTCAGCTCTGTTTGGCCTGTTTGAGCTGTGAGCTCTGGGGGCAAAAATATGCATTCTGTACTTGTCCAGCACAGGGAAGAGCATGGACCTTCCACTACTTTCACACAAATAAATTCTCACCTATTTTTTCAATCAGTGCCAGATCTGAGTGTAATTTACAGCACTCAAATGGTAATGTGGGGAAGCCCAAGCCATGTTACTCAAACCTTTGTGTGTGAACAAATCTTCACCTTGCCAGGGCAAAGATCTTCTTTGGAAGTTCTTGACTCTAGGTGCCATTCCCAGGACACCATATCCATATGGGACCAGATATGGCATCAGAAGTCCTTGTCTTCCTCCCTAAGAGCAGACAGTTCTGCAGGATAGTGGGAGTAAACAAACCCATCTGATCTGTTGTCACATTTCAAGATCTGGTGAACTCCCTCTGAGGACATTTATGTGACTAGCCAAAAGAACATGAGAACATGATAATATTGTTCTGCATGTCCTCCTCCCACCCCCCCGTCAGACCCCCCCCCATAAAAAACAAAACAAAAGCATAGACTGATCATCTGACAACTGAAAGAGAAAAGGCACTGCCAAAACTGATGGTGCTGTGGTGAGTCGCATAGCCTTGGTCTGGGGTGGGCACTAGAAAGGAAGGAAAGAGGACCCTTCACTGGAGCACCACTCATTAACTCTTCCTTAAAGTCACCTGGTAGTGTGAGTTTTCCTGAAGACAGGCTCTTCAATATGTAGGAAGGAAGGAGCAGTATAACATTTGAATACCACTTTCAAGAAGGGGGAACAGCTCTGTTTGTGGCTATGGATTTAAAGACCCCTTTCAATTCCCTCCTTGCTTGCACCATCTGAAAGTATTTGGCAGACAGATGTCCACTGCCTTGAAACTCTCAAAACACATTTCTGTGAAGTGATAGGTCTCTAGAGAGCTGCTGTGGCCTACATAACCAGAAGTAAGCTCCAAAAGTAAACTGTACTGTCATCTGAAATTTCTATCATTAAGTTAATCAAAAATGTCCATTCATTTCTACAGGAATACAATATGAGTTAATAAATCCATAGAGACAGGCTAGTCAAGAGACTGTGCATATAGGACATGTCAGAGAAACTGAAGTTAGCAATGATCTAGATACACAAGGGCTGACAAGAAACCACAAAATGCCAGAGCAATGTACAGTAATCCTTAAATGAAATTCATCTTTCAGAAGAAAAACACATTAAGGATGGTAATTCAATGATAAAAGAGGCAGGCCAGAACAGGTTCAAATGCTGAATATTTCACAACATAACTTAATTAAAGCGGGACTGTGAGGCTGTTAATCGCTTTATAATAGTTCAGCTTGAAATGAGGTCTGATGTTCATGCCCTTATAGTTTGTTTTTATTATTATAATCATAAAATGTTATGTCGACGTAATGCAAATGTACAGTTTTCACGGGCCTTTATTATGTTGGCAGTTTTTTCTCCTTTTGGTCTTCCTATTTTTGTGCAAGTATGAGAAGGGAAGAACTGGGAGGAAGGGTCATGAATTTAGGTCAGACCAGATGATTCAGTAAGTCTCATGTGGGTTTAAGTCTTATTAATAATTTTAATACATTCTTCCTTGACAACAATTATTTCAATCACTGCTCCTTTAGCATACACCTTTAGCATGACGTAAAAATGAAAATGAAGGTTTTTAAGAGAATGGAAAACGTTTCTTCTACAAAAAAGGTAAATTATATCAATGCTTTGGAAATTACAGTGAATAACCTAGAAAAAAGACAAAAATACATTTGTAAGTACAAATACAAATGTATTTTGTTGTATAAATGTATTATGCCACACCAAGTTTAGAGAAATACGTTATTGAAGTACAACATATTTTAAACACAAATATATTTGATAAATGCATATTTATAAATATATTACACAACTGAGGCACAGCCAACTATAGTTACCAATATTTCTGAGGTCAGGGTACAGAAAATGCCATGCTAGTGTGTAAAGGTACTATGATGTTTTCTATTGTTTGGCAGCTTTTGTGAAAGAAGAAAGAATATTTCCTCAGATTTTCTGAGCTGCAGTGAGAATGAGAGGAAGACTGACTTCTAGTGTCTTAAAAAAAAAGAAAGCAGCATGAAAAAGCTGTTTTAAAAAGTTGAGAAATATACATGTGTGTCCAAACACTTGATTATGATTAGTACTGATTCTTAACTCTTTGAAGCAGCATTATTATTAGCAACATCATGTGAATCAATTCCAGGCTCATGCATTGCAAAATGTATAAGAAAACCTTTTTGAAAACAGCATTCAAAGAAAATGCATAAAATGAGTAAAATGGACCAAATCAACCAATTGAGAATGGGTGGAACTGAACGCTGGTCATGACAAATAATTAGCAAAAGTTACAAGCTGTTAACTTAGTCAAAAGGCCAAAAGAGTGTTGAAATGATAGGGGGGGAAAAAAAAAGACATCAAAAGTCGAGGGTGCTGTATTTACTTCAAGTAACTTTCATAAACATGGCAAATGCATTTTCTGTGGTAAGAGTCGTAAATATGGGAATTACTGTCCTGGAGGCAATCTTTGTTAAACCAGCGTAGCTTTACAATTAAAAAAACAAAAGCTGGCTACTGCTAACCTCTGAGGGAAGCACAGCACCCCTTAAGCATTGCAAACCCCATTTCTGACAAACTGTTGCTAAAAACCTTGCCAGCAACTCTGGTAAAAGAAGAATTTACATGGAAATATCTAAAAACATCCCTCCTGTCTGTGTCAAAGGCACCTTGGGGGTGTCCAGGTTCCAGTGAGGCTGTCACTGGACCTCGGTCGGAATCAGATGTGACAGTAGGGAAAGTTTCCAAGCCACTGTAGGAAGGATGGGGCATTTTACAAGTCATGAAAATCAACTCAGTTTGAATAAATCATGAAATTGGAGAAATGGCAAGCAAAGGCACGAACAAGAAAAGCTATTAGGATTGCCAAAAATCATACCACCACGAGAAAGCCACACCAACACCCCTCATGTTTAACCCTTACGTGCACAAAGCACTCACACACATTTATGCGAGTGCAGCGTGCTTTGGTGGGACAGCAGCTTGTGCTCTTGCTCCTGGGGCAATAATGAGCCATGTGAGTGTCTCATGTTAGCAAAGGCTTTTGTGGGCTCCTGGTAACTCTGCAGAGAGATACCTTGTTTCTAGATCATCCTATTTATCAGTATAATGGACCAGCATAAGGGACCAGTAGTATCCGGGAATTGTTAGTTTCAATCAAATTATGAATGCCTGAAGCATTGTTGTTACAGTCTTCTCTGATTTATTTAACAAACAAACATGGACAGACTAAATGGTGAAAAAAAAGGCATATACAGAGAACAACCTCTTTGTAAATGACTAAGGAGAAATCCCAGAATAGATTTATGGAAAGCTGCTTAGCACCATAGCACTAGGAAACAGCAGCGGGTCTTTTTGTTTGTGATTTGCAATAGCATCCTATTTATGGATATGTCCAGTGAACAGCCATGCAGATCTTTTCTAGGGAATGATTTTCATCGCCTGCTTTTAGATATTACAAAGTGCAGCCACATTTTCTTTAGCTACACTGCACACGTTACTTGTGTAGTCTCCTGCTCACTGTTGCATTTTTTCAGATCTAAGTCTTTTCTGGTTTTAAGTGTCCACACTTCAGTCACCCATTAAAAAAATACAAATGTAGAAATATTCTCTTCCAAATAATAATAAATCTGTGGGGGGAAAAGTAATCTCAAGAATTAATTCAAGGAAAACTGATATTCAATGCAGCAAAAACCTTAGTGAGTAAAAATTAAAGGCCACAGCTTTCTTGCATTTCCTTGTGCATAGCAGTGTCTTTGTCCATTGATTTGCCCTAAGGAAAGGAGATAAAATACATTCCCTTCCTACTCCAGAGAATCCTGCTATATTCCAAGCCCAGAGTGGGTTTGGTTCAGATGGGCAAGAGAAATCTCTCTCCATGCCTCATTTCCCAAATTTTACAAGGGATGCTGGAATCAGTTACTTAAGAAAGCATCTTCAGTAACTTCAGACAGACAGGATTTTATATACAAAAGTGTTTAGGAAAAGTTACTTTCCCTATGGAAGTCAGGATTTTAATGCACAAAAGGGCATATCTGTGTAAATAAGAGTGTCTGCTATTCATTATCTGCTCATCAACATTTGTTATTCATTACTCATGTGTTTACAAATGTAATGCAGTCAGAAAGCAGAAATAATACTATATGATTTTGGTGACCAAAAATACACCAGAAATAACAAATAGTAAATAGATCCATGGAGCAGTTCATCTTATGGGATAAAGTTTGCCCACAGAAGACATTCTGTGTAAAATTTGTGAAAATAACCCAGACAGATCTGTAAGTAACAATGCAGTTCAAAACTAATGTGTAAACAGAAAACAAAGGAGCTAAGTTTGTCAATTAATTTGTTGGGAATGAGCATTTTATTTTTACTGTTTGGAACTGATTAAATGCAGAGAAAAGATAGTTAAAAGAAACAAGTCCATGTTAACAGATTTCTTTCAATTTGTGCTTGTGAATTCCAGATGTATGTCTGGGAACGAGACAGGCTTTTATTCACCTGTGACTGACATCAGATGGACAGATCTTTTCCTGGCAGCTAAATATTTTTAAACCTGTATCATTACATGGACAGTAAATCAGCTGAGAACTTAAAATTAAAATACATTGGACTAGTGGTTTCTATTTGCATCTTCTTCAGCTTCAGAAAATTTCCTCCTATGCAGGCAGTGGCATAATGTATCCCTGTGCTAGTGGGGTTGAAAAATGGTGCTCTTATGGAAGGGGCCTTTTGAATTTTAGTTTATATATTCCTTTTTTTAATTCAAACAATAGCAAAATTGCTGTAAAGCTTTACTAAGTACCAAAATGTTCCTAGTTTGCCTGTTTAGATCCAGCTTTCTTTTGAAGCAGATGGAAGGAGGCTAGGAAAATGAAAACGAAACAAAAATTTAAACACTTTTAGTAAAACATATGTGAACATCTGTGAAGGGTGGTTGTCTTCTTATAGAAATACTGTAATTTTGCTCTGATCTTTCAGTAACCCTAATAAGTACACTGCCTGCTCCAGCAGAGATGTTAATTATTAGCAAACATTTACCACAGAAGTATCTAGAACCTCTCACTCACACTGCAGCCCCATTGCTTCAGTACTGTAGGGACAGGTAGAAATGGGCTGCTGGCAGAACAAGGAGTTAGCAGCCTGTGTTGAGATCAGAGGACATTTATGTGGCTACTTGCTTTAACTGCCCATAAATTATCTCATCTGATTTTCCAGATAACCACCAGCAATCAGATTCTTTCTTGCAGACATCACTGCAGAAATAGACCATGGAGGAAGAACTGACAAAAAAAGGTTTCACAAACACCTCCCTGGCAAGGTGTTTGTGAAAGAGTAGTAGAAGGGCCTGGCATATTTTTGTAAGCTCTGGTGCTAAAGTAAATGCTGGTTTCGTTATGGAAAAGAAGGGAAGGAAGAAAATTAAGATGGCAGAGGTTTGGTTATTCCTTTGTGATTAAGATTGACACTCACCATTATCATGTCATCTTCTCTGCCTTCTTCACTCCAAGGATGTTTTTTCTGCCTCCATAGGGCCAGCATCCCAATTACAAGCTCATCAGAAACTAAACCCAATGTACCTCAATTACTAAGGTATTTCCTTGTCAGTTTACTCTTTCTTTTTCCTGCACCAGGGTTTTGTTTTTGACTCTTGCAAACAGTTTAACCATGCCTGGAATTGATGCTTCTCTAGAAATCTAGGAATGGAAATCCTAGAGCAAGTAGCAAGTAGAGATAAAGAGTTAAAGGCTCAGAGAAGTTTGCATGAGCCTTCAACAGGGTATGCAAACCAATTGGGTCTGCCACACTTGCAAAAGTAACTTGCAAGATCAGGCTGTCTCCCAAAGCTCTGAGTGTACCAAGAGCCTCTCAGCAATGCCTTTTTCCCTGTTTCAGTTAAGAAACCAGATAACAAGAATTCTCAGAATATTTTCCACTTCTGGCACACTACTGCAAAAACGGTCCCTTTGTGGTATTGCAGCAGTTTTGTCTTCAGTTCAAGCAGAAACCATAAAATGTACAAAAAAATAATTTATAAACAAAGCAGAAATGACTACTAGCAACCTTTAGAAATGGTTTATGGTATGGCTTAAAGTTTTGTGCAAAGGTGTGGCATGATTTTATGCATGCAAGAAAGATACTGTTGGCATTTGATTTTACCTTAACTAGTTTACTTTTTCTGAATTAAAAGTTACTGTCTGAGATATCCAGAAACAATTGCATTGTATTACTGAATTTGATGTGCTTGGTTTGTAGAAAAATGGTTTAGTCTACTGTGACCAATTGTCTATTATAATAAAGCTTATTATTAATGGAGTATACTCTTATATCCTTATTTTTTTCTTCTCAGAAGATAGCAGAGTTCAGCATCCGATAAACATGTAAATTCCATTTTTCTTTTCACACAGGACAGATTTCAACTTCTGAACCAGCAGTCAACAAAGATTCCCCCAGCTGCTAGGGAAAAAAAAAAGTAAGTATTTGTGAAGAAAGGCATAATAAGATCAGAGGGAAGCCTGTCATAAAAATGCACATTGCATAATACATGATGGATCAGTTCTATTATTTAACTTTTGCATAGATATAACAATACAGAGATATGCTAACCATCATAGTCAGCATTAATTTACAGTGGGAAAAATAATTAGAATCTCACTTTTTCTGAAGAATGGAGTGAAAATGTAAACAATGCTTCCCTCCAGGCAAGTGCTTTATCAACTTGACAGGTGCATTTGAATTTCCATGGGTGGGGGACATAATAGGTTATTTATGTGTCATTTTAATAGAAAGGCCCAACCATCAAGATGGACAGGAGACTTTATCAGTACTGCTGTTTGCAACTAATCCACCAATTTAATACCCCATGAAAATACCTGCAACAAAACCTGAACATTTTTCTTTTCCACTCCATTATAGGCAAATCAATATGGGTGCTATTCATCTCAAATCTTTGGCTCAGCAGGTGCCCACTACACGAAGCTCCTCACAACACTGGTGCACTGGCACAGCCACATAAACATAGACACTTTGACTTCTGGTGCCATCAGTGACTCCACAATAGGATCGTAACAGTGCACTTGGATCACTAGTTCGCCCCAACATAGAAGTAAGCAACCAAAAAATCATTTTTCTAGGGCTCTTTTTTTCTTGTTCTGGTTTGGTTTTGAGAAGAAAAAATCCAGCACAATTTTTTTAAGTTTCTGATTATGATAATTTTATCTGAAGTAGCCACACACTAATTTTCATAAGCAGTACATTCCTGGCTGGAGAATAGCCACAAGCCAAAAAACATTATACATCTCCTAGCTGTAACGTGTTTCTTTACACAAATTTGCCATGAAAAAGAAAGTTGCCAAAGTATGTACTCCAGTCACACCTTCTTGCGCATTAGCTCTGATAAATGCTGCCTTTTTTTGTTCTGTGTAGGGAAGGCTGTGACATTGAGTGACACATAGGCCCAGTGTAACCCAGGATAAATTTGGTATCCATGCTGCAATTTCTTCTTCCTCTTCCCTCCTTAATACTGTCATCTGTATGAGCACAGGGTCCCCCTGTACTTATCTACACAGCTATTTCTGCCACATTTTTAACACACAGCATATTCTGATAGCCCCCCAGTCCTTCACTGGTATGTGTGTGCACAGTCAGAATCAGCCTGATCCACACCAGAAAAAAAGTATTTTCTATTAAGGAATTCTTAAAAAAACCCAACCATTTTTGAGAGCTGAAGGTTTCCATTATGGCAAGTCCATCATCCTCTGTGTGCAAAAGTCCAGCTTGCAGATTCATGACCCACCAAGGTCTACATGGACTGGAAGACAGTCCCCAAGGAGCTTGAAATGGTTTGAAATAGATCTAAGGAGGATAGAGGTAATGAGATCATCCACCATTCCCATGTCCACTCAGAAGTGTGCTCTAGCTCTGTAGAGATAATTCTTTTCTAACTCAGGCAGGTAAAACTCCAGAGATGTTTCAAGTATGTAACTAGAAGTATTATTACACCCCCTGGGTAATTCCTCAGACTAGCTACTCCTGAAACTTTTTGCAAAAGCAAGCAATTCATAAGGACATAAACTTGATTAAAACCAGACCTGGGACATTTCCTATGCTCAGTCTTTCAGTCTGCAAAGCTCATGAATCCCTGTGGTTAATTAGGAAATATTACTCATAGTAAAATCCAGTTATAATAAAATGTATTTTGCCCGAACATAGCATCTTAATAAGTTTCAGAAATAGTCATTCCCCCATTTTTCTCCCACAGCTTCTAGTTTGGTGACAATGTTTTCTGGTAGGAGGACAATGCCACTGGTCCCACTTGCAGAGAAGGACTGCATACTGTCCTCTCTCCTGGGGGCCACTGAGGCGCTTACAGCAGCGAGGTTGGGGGCCAGATGAAATCCCCTGGGAGCAGTGTCAAGCAGTGCTTGCACTGGGACAAGGGAAGGGAGCACTGGGAAAGGCACAGTCTGGGAGGGCATAACTTGAGCCCTCAGTCCACAAGAGGTGGGAGGTAATATCTCTTTCCTGCATTAAAGCACCTTACAGTTCACTCATATATTGCCACAAGAGGTATATCACAAGTTACAAATGGTAAAGTGTGGAAAAGAAACCCAAATAAATTAAGTTAGTCTCAACTGATACATCAAAAGGCAGCTAAGTCTGGGTAGAAGACCATAATTGCAAAGAGACCAAACTCCAGGATTCAGGGTTGGCAAACCAAACAGATCTGGAAGACTAAATTTTAACAAAGTTTTATACCAGAATCTATATTTTGCTCTGCTAGGATAGTAACTCCTTCCACAAATCATGTAAGGGATGCAAGCAGTTCACTATCCTCATTACATCAGTCAGTGGGCACTGAGCAGGAAGATGACTGTTTACTCCCTAGTGATTTTGCTTCATATCTGATTGCTTAATATAGCACAGGTTTCTTATCCACTCACAGAACTAATGAAAGGTGTTCTTATTTTGTACTAGATTTTTGTTACATAATAAAGATATAAAAACAGGTGAACATTGAAAATTACTTTGGTCTGAGTAAAGCTGACTGAGTTTATGCTACATGGAATACAAAAAAATAGCACCCATAAGTGACACATTTACTTTCAAAAGGGCAAATTTTGAGAAAATTATTTGTAAAATTAACAATAGATCTTTAAAAATATAGATCTGATGTCTTTTCATCATTTATTCTAAGTAAATATGTCTTACAGTGAGAGTTGTATCACATTGTATAAATCTTTAATTTCAGTGGAAAACACAGTGTACCATAGTTAGATAATACACTGAAGTAACTTCATATTTCATTAAAAAATATGTTTTCTGCTTTGCATGAGTGCTTGATTCACAGCATCTCTGGTGTTTTTATGCTGTTGTAGCTATTTTGATCAAGTAAAATTAGAGTAAGGGACAGCAGCACAGGAATGTATCACACCCATACATTTTATGTTATTTAACTGTAACCAGAACATTTCTGCATTGTCAAAGAAAAACATATCAATCCACAGAATGATACTCATAGAAAAAAAATCAATCAAATTAGTGTATTATTTGAGAAGAAAAGGGGCAAGTGTGCCCAAGAGTAGTGTAATGCCTTCTGAAGTTGGCAAAATTATCAAAAACTTGGCTGATATTTTTCAAGGATTGAAAGCACCAGGAGCTGGTTTCTGGGTACTGAAATTGCTTTAGATTGATTTAACTGTCCACCTCAGTTTTATGGTACATGTAGAAGTGTGAGTTTCCAATCAGAACACCATTTCTCAGCCCTTTGCTGGTTCCTTTACATGAGATGGGGATCTCTTGTGGGAAGGAGTGAACCCCATTCAAAGTAAATCAGAAAATACTCAACATATCTCCTACTCCAAGCACATTTTGATGGTTTGGTTTTAGAGAAATACTTCCAAAAGGCTGTCGACTTCCAAAGTCCTAGCACATAGAAAATGGCAGTGGTCCATCTTTTTCTCAAGCTAAAATATATTTTGAGAAAAAATAATGAGAAAAATATTCCAAGATCTTTTCTGGGAGTTAATCTGGAAAAGGGTATTTATGATTTGTTTTTTTCTTTCATATTAAAGGCATATTTTCCGTCATTGCAAGAGGATCACCAGTCCTGCTTGACTCTGCTCTTATTTAAGTGGTTTCTAGCCAACTGTAACTTGCATTTCTAGTTAAGATTACAGATTGAAGATCAGGCTATGTTAGTATGCAATCACCCATGAAAAGCACTCTTCTGTTTGCCCAGACTATCTGCTTTTTTGAAGCAGGACCAGCTCCAGGCATAACTAAAGCAGGCAGATGCCTGGGACATGAGGTTTTCTTCTCCATCTCTTTTTCCAGCAGCAGTGTCTCAGCAGCCAGACAGATGCCTGCTGCTGCAGCCAGGGAAGATCCCCAAACTGGGCTGCTCCTCTAGAGACACCAGTACCAAAGGTAACTTGGGAGTCTCCATCATAACTATGATGCAGCAGCCAAAGCCAGCCTGTCCCTGTGGTACCAGCATCCCATTTTACTTGTGCTGCAAAGAAACCTTGAATTTGAGATGCTGTGGACAAGGACTGATGACAATTGGATTTTTTCTTCTGGATTTAGCTAAAAGCAGCCAAGTGCTGTAGTGTCCTGTCTGGCAAAAGCCATTTCAACAGAATGCTAATTTGACTCCCAGAATTAGATCGTGTGCAGCCCCTTGGAACTCAAGCTATCTTAATCACTAAAGTGTGGTCTTTAATAACTGATTTCAGAATCCCATTTCTATTTCCTGGCATAACACTAGCATTTGTGAAACAAATGGCCTCTCCAACTTCCAGCATAAATGGATTTATATCTACAATAATTCATTGAAATAGAATGGCTACTTTGGAAGAACTACTTTAATCTTCTCTGCCTTGAGATGTTGCAGTTCCGTTTTCTAGACTTGTGTTTTCCTCACAGTTTGTTCATACTTCACAGATATATCAGCACGTAATATATAACTCTTTACTGATCCATTTATCCACCTGTAACTCTTAGAGACAGTTCTATCTATTTCCCTTCAAAGCTTTCATCTGCACATCAGTATCTTCTGCTTTTTTCTACTCAGAAAGATGACAGAATAAAAACCATGGAATTACAGAATCATGGAACTGTTTGGGTTGGAAGGGACCTTAAAGGGACCTTAAAGACTATCTAGTTTCAGCCCCTCTGCTGTGGGTAGGGACACCTTCCAATAGACCAGGTTTCTTAATGCCCCATCCAACCCAACCCTGAAGAGCTCCAGTGATGGGGCATCCACAACTTCTCTGGACGACATATGCCAGTGACTCACCACCCTCACAGTAAAGAATTTCTACCTAAAATGCTCTCAAAAGGACAGATAGCATCCAAGGTAGAAGCAACCCACTTAGGTTCTGGTGCACCCTGCAACCTCATGTTCTCATTCTTCTTGTTGGTTTTGGAATTTCAAGAACAACTGCTTAAAGTGTCAGGCACTATGTGGCAAGAGAAAAAAGAAACCAAAATAAGCATTGGGCATTGTACAGTCCAGTCGGTCTCAGGCAGGAGGGAAGATGTGCAATGGGTTGAAACCCCAAGTACAAGAAACTACATCCAAACTAAGAGCTGTGTTATACAGCAGGAGGGTTTCAGGTGAACTGTAAAACTACAACTGTACAGCAGAGGAAAGATGCCTAAATTCAAATGTTTTGAGATCATTATTATCTTTAATGGTTTAAGTTTATTATTGCCAAAAATTGATGGAAAAATAAAAAAAGAACATGCTTCTTTCATGACTAACTTCTATGCTGTTTTAATTCCACTTCTAAACTGGTTACATATGAAAAAAAAAAAAAAAGGTACATACCATAAATTTACTACATATTTTATTGAGAGTTTAGGCAGCATTAGATGCTCAGCTACCAAACAAATTACTTGATCTTTGTATCTTGTTCAGATAAAGGATTTAGGAGTGGCAAAGAATAAGGAAAAGCAATTGAAGTAGTATGAACAAACTATGTTGATTTAGAAACCAAGCCAAATAAAAACCATTACAACAGAGTTTCAAAAAGTTATGTTTGCAATTTAAAATACCCATAGGGCAGATCTGACTTACATGACCAACACTTAATGTATAGTACGTGATAAGATGACACATGCAGTTTTGAAACTTGGCAGTAATTCAGAAAAAGAATACTTTGCTGGCCATTAACAATTTCTGAGCAATGTATACATTTTTTATATATGTCTGTAGTTGAGTTCCTGAGTGATTATACTTATAACAGTGTCTTCTCATGTAATCTTAGGACACCAAAAGCTGCACAGCAAAATGAAAGTAAGGATTAATAAATTACCTCCCTCCATGCTCGCGCTACCAGTTCACTAAATTCACATCCAGCATTTGCTTTCTGCTATTAAATGCAAATGAAGGGAAGCTGCCACAGATCTACAGAGGTACAAATGATACAAGAAGCGGGATTCCGCTTTAGTAAAGGGCTTTCAGGGGGGTTGTGTGTGTGAGAGAGAGAGCAGGGAGGAGAAGCAGTATGAGCATTATACTGAAATATTTTAGCATGCTTTAATGCACCTAAATAGTCTCACACAGGGAACTCAAACTAAAATAGTAGGCAAAAATGAGCAACCGTAGTTTAACACTGGCAAAGTTTAAATAATATATCAAGATTCAGGGTTGTTGAGTTTTATGTTTTTGTTTATAGAGGGGTTTTTTTGGAAATGTGTATTTTTCAATGGAGCTGGTACTGACTTGCAGCTGTTTGATATTAGAGTCAAGACCTACCAGCCTTCAAACCTCACATTAGAAACAGACCTTTGGCCAAGTTGTGTCTTCGTTTAGACCTTGGCAACTCTGCTTACATCAGTGGGGGTAATTTGACCTCTCATTTGAATAACGCAGTGTGGTGATATGGTTCTGGTTTATATTTTCTGTGATTGTTTCAGTCTAAATGCAACAACTCCCAGGATTGTGTGCAAGATGAAAATGCCTTCCAGAGGTAACAGAGGCACAGATACAGGAATCATTTGTCTGATCTGACAAATCATGTGGCAGGCACAGGTCACAGCACCTTGCCAGTCTGGGAACAAACATACATGCTAGGGCCACTCCTGGCACTGAAAGGATCAGAAAAGGTGCTGTGGGTGATGGCAAAGCAGCAGGAACTCAGAGCAGAGGGATCAGCTTCCTGGCACAAGTAAATTATGTGCATATACATGATCTTTTGAATGAAGAAATGCCCCTTCTCTCTCTTCCTCAGACACAGCCAAGTTCTAGAATAAGCAAAATTCACCCCAGACTAGAGAAAAAAACTTTCAGTTGAAAGAACTGCGTTAGAACAGGATTAATGTCACAGTAAATATGCTTCAGCAATCCAATGAAGATATTGTATCATTATTTCTCTGAATTTAGGGAAGTTATGAAAATGGTTGTTTGTGCTCTGAAACAGCTTTTACTTCCTTATGAAAGAAAATGAAAATGGAGTATTAGAATCCTTCAGCAAATAAGAAAAAAGTCTTTGACCTTTGGTAACTTTCAACATCACATGCTTAATACAGATACGAAAAACAAAATGTTACGGGGTTGCAAACATGAAAAAATTCTGTGAGCTCTCTGTTTATTTTTTTTGGTTTGTTTATTCCGTAAAACATCTCCTTGCTCAATTGCAGTGATAATGATTCTCCAAAAATGTCTGGGCTGAGAATCTACATCCTAAGCTTTTAAGTTAGAATCTCTGCCTGGCTGCACATCAGTCAGAAAAACAAACAACAAACTCTACTCATGATGATGCCACATCACCACAAAAACAGAATGAACGTATTTGAACAGCAGCATCTTTGCCTTATTCAAGAATTTTCATTAGGTTTCGTTTAAACTGTTCAACCTTTCTTATGCAGGCAGAAAAGAGGTTTGTTCCATGAAACTAAAGAAAAACAAAGCAAAAGAATCTTTTAAAGCCAAAACACTTAGCTTAATCCATCTCTAAATCCTATTACACATTCAACAAATGACAATAAGTAACACTTACTGACCCAAGATGAGGCTATATATGGCAGACCAAGCAGAGTTACTCCATGGTTGGCCTAAAGGGCACTGTCAGGTTCGAAAATCATAAATCCCTGTCTCTTTGTACACTGCTCAGCCTTTTCACACAGCTCTGGCATGCATTTATGCCTAAGCTAGAGCTTTGTCGAGATGTCAGGGCATATAGGAGAGTCAGACCCCAGACACTTACAACAGACACCACTACTTGCACCATCACCAGTGCAAAAACAAAGGTGTTTTTATTTCCTGGAAAATTTGACTCACTTATTTTCATGGTGTTTTGCATTCAGCTTGACAATAAATAAAAATTCAGCAGGCATTTATAGTAAATAATAATGAAATATTGCTTCACTCTTGATTGCTTACCCTTTGCTGTACCTCAGCATTTGGAGTGTAAACTGTAAAAAGTGCAGAAGAATTTTGTGTTTACTAAAAGATTCCAGTATTTTGTTTTGGTTTTGAGGCTTTTTTTTTTTTTTGTCATTTGCCATTTTTGGTGTTTTTCTCCCTCTTTGTTCCCCCAAAAGCCCATTCCATTTGCTTTTATTTTTCATCACAGGGTACTCATTTGGAAGCTATCCAAAGGGTTGATTTCAAGTATTTAGTATCACATACAAATAAATTAACACCAATGAGACATTGAAATCAATGTAGAAACTGCTTTTGTAATGTCTAAAAGCTGTTTATAGCTTCTCAAGACGGATGTATATGAGTGACATCAATCCTGGTCGACAGTTGACATGCATGCTTTTCAGAGTGTAAGCAAGAGGAAATTGAGGGTAAAGACTCAAAAACAGTCATAATCCGTTGTCATATCATTCTCACTCATGCACATATGTTTATACTTCTACTTGCAAAAACTGATCAACAAAATATTTTGTATACTTTACTATTGCTGGGCCTCCTTTTCTTTTAGTCACTCTGTGCAACATCTAACTGCATGCCTTGAGTTTCTTTGCAAGCACCTCCACAGTCCAGGCCGCTCCAGCCATGAAGCATTCTGTGTACAAGGAGCCATGGTACCTTGGTCCCTGACCCAGCACAGCTAAGGATCTCCATCCTTAGATGAAGAGTAATGAAAAGTGGTGAAAAGGGGGTATTTCAACATGGTAGGAATATCTGCAATAGGCTTCTGCTCTCCCCATTCAGGCTAAAGCACCTTCTTAGTCACTGGCTGGACATCTGGTCAGTTTAAAGACATCACAAAACTTGCAGTGCTTTTCAGATGAGCAGTATGTCTGTGCCACAGTGGGTGGTCAACATCCTTCAGATACTTGATTGTACATTTGTTTTCTTTGCAGAATGCATCTCAAATCCTAAAACTGTCTTCCTCTGCACACCCATGCTGGGCTGGCACCACCACAGTGGTCAGGACCCACTTGTTCAGGTACAGAGCCAAAAAGGTTATCCTGACCCCTACTTTTCACAGAGGTGGGGGACCAAGGGCTGGCAGAAATAGTCAGGCAAACACAAGGAAGCCATGGTACCAAGAAAGAAGACTCTGGATTAGCCAACCATGTTCTGGGGAGCATCAGGCACAGGATGGCCAGTCAAGGGAGAGGATTGTCCAGCTCTGCTCTGCCCTGAGGAGGCCTCACCTCAAGTGCTGTGTGCACTTTCAGGCACTGCAATATTAGAAAGATATTAAGCTCTTAAAGAGTATCCAAAGGAGGGTGAGGAAGATGATGAAGAGCCTTGAGGGGAAGCCATATGAGGGGCAGCTGAGGTCATTTGGTCTGTTCAGCCTGAAGAAGACTGAGGGGAGATGTCATTTTGGTCTACAATTTCCTTATGAGGGGAAGAGGAGGGGCAGACACTGATCTCTTCTCTCTGGTGATCAGTTACAGGACCTGAAGGAATGGCCTGAAGTTGTGTCAGGAGAGATTTAGGCTGGATATTAGAAAAAGGTCCTTCACCCAAAGGATGGTTGGGCTCCCCAGGAAAGTGGTCATAGCACCATGCCTGACAGAATTTAAGAAGATTTCAGACAGTGCTCTTGGGGACATGGTGTGACTCCTGGGGCTGTTCTGTGCAGGATCAGAAGCTGGACTTGATGATCCTTGTGGGTCACTTCCAAATCAGCGTATTCTTTGATTCTATGATTCTGTGAAGTTCGGAGAGGAAGACAAGAATGGATGGGGCTATGACAGAAAGAGCAAAGCTTTCGAGAAGGCACTTTAAAAGTCAGACATTCCAGACCTTTTAACAATCCAAAGTTCTTTTTCTGTCACTAGAGCAAACAATTTGGTGTTGTGGACACCTCAGACTCAGCTATTCTGAAATGTGGGATGCTGACAGTACCAAGCAATAGAAGATCACCCCATTGGGGAGGGAGTTGTGGCTGAACAGGGCTGTGTCCAAATACATTGCTCCAATCCTGGCACTGCTGTTTGAAGGAAGGAGTGACCCACAGAGGTCTGTTGTGTGCTGATGGAGGTTCTGACTCCCTCATCCTGTGCAAAGGCCTGATGAAATAAGCAGGGCTTATGTCAGTATCACACCTACCTACTGAGCCAAAGGTACCCACAGCTATCTGTAGCCCTGAAGCCCTGCATACATCCAATGGGTGCTGCCCAGACTTAAGCATGAGGTGGGATAACTTTTGCCAATAAAATATTTCCCATTGGTCCCAAATACTAACAACTACCTGAACCCCACAAACACCACTTGAAAAGACACTAGTTTGCAAACAGCAAATTAAGTAACACCCTCCAAGTTGTTATTCAAGCTGCAGTGCACACTGCTTCAAACAATGCCATTTATAAAGCGATAATGAAAGGAACTAGTCTATAAACCTTTCCCTAGCAGCAGGAGGGCTTAGGCTCCCAGGTTCACAAGCCTTCAGTATATTTGAAGCCCATCAGACTTCAGCAAAGAGTAAATAATCAAGGTAAAGAGAGGAGTAATCCTAAAAAGCTTAACAAGGCACTATCATGTATGGTTTTTTTCTCTGCATATATTGACTTTGAAAGAGACAGAAACCAGCTTTCTACCTTTACTACATTGTTTCCCACTTGTTAAATGGCAATGCATAGCCCAAGTGTGTTTCATAAGGCTAAAATAAGCATCCTTCTTTGTGAACTAGTGAAGTAAGGATCCAGTTGGCAGGCTTGCTCTCTCAGGCAAGACTCATTAATACAAAAGGGGGTTTATCTGAGAAAAGTCTAAATTACGAGTTCTAAATGGGTAATCTCAGCTGCAAAAGAAAACAAGGCTGGGGAGGTTTTTATGCCGTGACTGAGCTTAAGCTTCAAGCCTGCAGGCTAGTGCTACTCAGAGTGTTTCTGATGGGATAATTTTCTATGCAAAAAGACTGATTCATTGAAGAATTACTCATGTCATGGCCAACGTGCCAATTTCAATGGCCGTTCATCTGACAGGCGCAACAACCCCTTCTGAAATGTTTTAAATGACCAGGTGCAATTTTCCTATTTTTAAATAACCTTTCGTGGTTACTCTAGCCAGACAAATGCCCTGCAAAACCGGATGAACTGCTCCCACTGCTGTAGCCTAGGCAAGGTTCAGGAGGAGCACAGCTCCCTAAGGCACTGCCTAGCTTTGCCCTTTCCTTTTTCCTCTCTTCTTTTGAGGGAACAGGAATTCAGTCCTAGTGCCTGATGGTAGCACTGAAATGTTATATCAGTATGCTGATTCTAGTGTCACTGGGTAAGTTATGCACTTTGGGTCTATAATCAGGGAGCCTGATGTGCAAATAAGTCCGTGCACCCAACCAGCAGAGGAGATAAAAACCTCAGAACTGTCAAGGTGATCGTTATATTAGGAACAGTGAGAGGTATTCAAAGCCAACAGGAGAGAAGGAAGGCCCTAGGATTCATGTGGAAAGTAGATTGTCTGAACAGTGCCCATTTCTATCAAGGTGGCATGAGGCTCAAAGTTTGGCAGCTTCTAACTTTGGCATGCTCTGATGAAGATGGAGCCAATTTTCTCCCTTGATCATTTCTAGACATTCTTCTCTAGAACCGTAGTATTTTATTCCAAAAATATGGATTTTTAGAAGGCCATTCTGTTTTTGACAAAACTAAGTTTCAAAACAATAAATCCATATAACCTGCTGTATACTTACGTGTCACCTGAAAGGCATGATTATTCCTCTCTGGCCACCCAACCTGTCAGATTTTCCATTAATATTAATATACAAACCCTTACAAATGCAACTCCCATTGAACTGTTTAGGCTAATATTTTGAAAGATGAAAAGTACAGCTTTCAAAATACAGGAAAAAATCCAGAGCACGCGACCACATTTCACAGGTCAGTGGCTGGGATAGCAGGAGCTGCTGAAGGAGAGCTGAAGGAACAAACTTGCTCAGGGGCATTTTAGCACTCTTGTGATACGATACCCGTTATTCATCAGCATGCAACAATCCCCTCTCCAGATGAAAAACACTACAGATCATGTTCCTAATAAAACAGTCAATTTGCCTCCTTCTCTTTTTTGTTGTTGGAAGGAATTCCTTACAACCTCACCTCCCTGGGGCATGTCTTCCTCTCCCCCTTTGTCGATCAGGAGAAAACAAGGCTCTGTTCAACAACAAAGTCTCACTGGCCGGCCTCAGAGACGCTCACACCAGGTTTCAGACAGACCCAGGAAATTACTGTTCGTTTAGATGCCCTGATTATTGCTAAGATAGGAAAAACTATGTAGATGGGAAGCATGGTGAGAGCACATTTGTGCCCTGACAAATACGTCAGGGTGAAAATTGTGACCCTTTCAGAAAACTTCAGCATATAAGCTTTGGACAGTGTTTTCAGGCTTCAGCAGAGGAAGTCTAATCCATCCCCTATTTCTAAGCTTCCAAGGGTAGCTGCTTCAAATCCACAGCTGGGGTTTGCAGCCCACTGAGACCAGAAGTTTTAGCATATCTATAGCAGGAAGGACAGGTATCCTCGCTGAGTCCTATGACCTACATTCATTCTGCCTGCACTTGGTTTTAGCTGTGACAAAGCTCACCTGTAGGCTCAGACACAGTTTACTTTGCCTTATGAGGTCAGGTTAAGACAGAAAACAGAATGACAGAATGGACCTGTCCCAGTCAGTGGGCAAAGAGATTTTGCTCTGCCCTGTGCAAGTGTCTTCAGTAGTCTCTGCTGTCAGTGTGTGGAATTTTACATTTAGATATTAGTAGTTCCCAGAATATTTAAAGGTCATTACAAGAAAGCAAGCTACTGAGGCTTCAGTTTTGTAACATTGTTTAACTGTTCTCTAGTGCATCTAAAGTAATTCAGTCTTTGTCAGCAGCCTTATGTGTGACAATTACAAAATGGTAGCAAATTTAATTTTCTTTAAAAGAAGAAAAAAAAGAGCCTGATCTGCAAAACCATTCTTGCAGTTATATACACAATTGACACATGAACTTCATGCTTTTGCATATGCAAGCTCACAATCACCTGGTAATTTAGATTCTACCTTGGTTAAGAATTTCGCTTACCCCTAACATGACTAAATCAATGGGCATCAACAGTACCCTGACCAAGCTCAGTGGATGTCTGATGCCAGAGTTGTAATAAGATTAATTACATCTTAAATAGGGAATTTCATAATTAGAGGAGGCTGAAATGTTTTAAAACATCCATATCCTTGGTAAAAGGAAATTGTTTAACACCAGGGAGTATAAATCAGAAATTTTTAAGCAAGTACTAGTTTTTAAACAGCTACACACACCCATAATGGACAACAACACAATAACTTTTCCATAATGTGAGTTTCTTCTTAAGCCCCATATGTTAGCAATTACATTGTGTCCCTAAATCATCAGGGTTGATATTTCATATAACATTTTTACTCACTATTGTAATGTTGAATGTTCTCATTACTCAGATCTATTGCTATTTTTTTCAGAATCCTTCTAAGTTACTATTCCTGAGATGTTGTATATGCCAAATGAGTTACCTATATTAAATACTCCAAGAGAACAAACGAGTGCAGGGAGTAACCTTGTTTACACCACTAATGTAACCTTGTTTACAGCACTACCCAACAACCACAGGAGAGACCTATTGGCTTATTCTGTTTTGTGCAAAAAATGAAGAGTCAGCTGATTTTTGCTACAAAGAGTAGGAATCACCATTGTTAAATAAGTGACTGTCCTGGGGGTTTTCAGAACTGCTCACATCATACTTCAACCTACCAAGGGGAGGAGGGAGTCATTGTATGAATTACTCCTGCAATATTTCATGAGCTAGTAAATTTTCTATGGAAATTATCCAGCTTGATGAAAATGTCTGTATTTCAAACCTCACAAGAGTCTGATTTAGAAGAGAAATAGTGCTCGTTTACTGCAGCTTCATTGAAGACAAAGATGGAGAGAACCTGAAGTGTTGAAATGTTAACGTTCCAAGAAAACTAATTATCATATTTTCACTTGCAAACTTCAAGCCTGATGCTAATTAATCTCTGTGGAAAGGCTGTGTATGAATCAAATTATAATGTAAGTCAGATTATACAGGATGAGATGTATAACATACCCTGCCACTGAGGAGAAACAAAATGGATTGCTTGCACAGAAATGACAAAAAACCCAAAGAGCTTGCTCTTCATTAGTGCACCGATCTGTACCAGCCGGCTGATGACAGATTCACCCCAACGGAGTGTTGCAAACCACCTTGGATTTTCAAAAGTTTGCCTGTGGTCACAAATTATCTAGATGCAAGGAGAAAAAACTATTTGACTGAGCAAACCTTGATGTGGCACTTGCAGAGTTCTGTTGTGAAAACATCTTGAGGGCAATCAAGTGCCATTAGCACATGTCAATGAGGCTTCCCATGAATTACTACAAAAATTACAGTTAAGTGTACTCCTCCTCCATCACTGTCCAACATCTCTGACAAAAGAGTTTGGATGTCTGTTGAAGTATTAGAGAAATTAACACCTTTCTGCCAGTGTATAATCAGAAGGATGTCAGCAGACTGTTAGTTTGGTTCATCTTCACTAATGCCTTTATATAATTAATTTATTGATTTTAGGATTAAAATGATTTGTTACCATTTACTACTCACACTATATTGTGCATATAATGGGGGTAGTAAAGGAGACTTGAATAAATCAGTTCTCATTTAAAAGGGAAACAAAATACAAATTGAAAGGGGAAATAAAATACATGTTTTCTAAACACAAGGTGAGGTTTACTACCTCTCTAAGTAAATTCCATGGAGTCTGACTAAATAATTTTGTTTTCAATTTATAGACTTACCATGAACAGGCCAACCAAAAAAAAGAAGTAGCTCGTAGTATTTGCATCCGCATAGCTTGCATAACTTGCTTTTCTTTTTATCTGTTTTAATCTGTTAACTTATTTTCATGCCACTTGCAGATTCAGAGAAGCTTTCATAGATGTGGCGGTTTTAATCCCCATTTTCTCCTTTTTTTAATTGTTTTTTCTCTTTAAGATGGGATGGGATACAACATGGAATCAAGCAAGTGTTGTGCAGTGTTACTCTAACAGCTCAATTTCTAATGCTGTTTCCATTAGTTTACTTGTTGATTATATCTGTTCCACCATTGTTATAATTTATTACAAGGCCTCTTTTTGTGTGCACATCTGTTTAAGCAGTTCCACTAGTTAGACCTATCCACACAGGCAAAAGAAGGTTTTCCTTTACCTAGACTGCATTACCATGTTTTCCAAAGCTTGCACTTGCACACTTTCTGATGAATTACTAATCAACAGTTGCAAGGTTTAATGGCATGCCTGGGTATGGTCAGCATATTTGGCTATTCCAGATGTTTCCGAGCATCTGTATTTCCCCCCTTTTCTTCTTTTCACCCACCACTCCCTGTGGACTAAATACTCTAAAGGAATAGAGAGCAAAGTGTTTCAGAACCATATGGCCATTTCAATCTTATACAGTATAAGGCCTTGTCTTTTCATACAGAAATCATTTCGGTTTAAATCTGAGACAAGAGAGTGCTACCCTCTTTTCTGACCTTACATTTTGCTCTGTTTTCTGTAACATCCCATTACTGGGCTGAGCCTCCCCTCTGCTCATCTGTGACTTTCAATCTCTATTTAATCTTTATAAAAAATACAGACCCTGCCTTCAATAATTTATCCCAAATGAGAATCTGACCTTACACACAGATCACGAAGAATTTCAGTGAGACGTGGCCCTATTTCCTCCCCTCCCCTTTGCTCACACAGATAGATGGAAATTCTGGCCCTAATAAAGTGAGTGCAAATTTTGCTGTTGACTGCAAGGGGTTGAGGTTCTCCTCCTGCAATTTCTATAGCAGACAGGTGATTACATGTCACCTTAACCTGCTGAGCTGCATTGTTCTGCACTAGCAGGGTAGTTTGCTTGTACTGGCTTAACAACTGTGCATTACCCCAGATCAACACAGTGATTTATTCATACTGGCATGCAAGGAATTAAATTCTATATTACTGCTAATTTTTCTAGATAGGCTCACAATCAGCTTTGCTACTGCTTTTTACTCTCCTATGCTACACTTACAGCATAGAAGTTTTTATTCTTCATACAATCTAAATTGTGGGAGATGTTGTAGTGAGAGCTCCAGTTAGCAGCTCCAAAAATTTTTGCAGTATGGATTAGGGTCAGGACGAAGAAATCTAATTGTAAACTTGCAAAACACTAGTTTTCTAAAAGATCACTGAAAGTAGTTTGGGGAAAGGAAACCACAGATCAAAATTATAAGGCCTTATGAGCAGCAGCTTGAGTGATATCAGCCATTTGCTATTTCTTAAATATACAATACAGTGTACATGAGATATTTTTATATATAAGGTATAGCTCAAAGTAAAAAAAAAGTTTGGAAATAGAAGAGTGAATGAGTAAAAAAGAAATTTACATTTTGTATACTTCTGCTCAACATGTCTCCCTGTCTGCATTTGCAGACAGGTATCTTAGTTAGCAATTTGAGAAGAGTTCTTCTACAGAACCTTGATTATAGTTATCTTGTATAGCTGTACTTTCCAATCAACTTCACTTACCTTGCATTTCTCTCAGTTTCTTTCAGTTTTCTTTGGCATGATTCTGTCTTCTGCACAAATTCCTGAACCACTTCTGTTTCTTTTCTCCTATTACTACCTTGTGCTTTCTGACTTTTCCTTCAGGCCTCCACAATCTGTACTAGGGTATTATCCCTTCCAGCACATTTCCTCAATCATTTTTTTATTTTAAATCAAAATATCCCTGCAACTTTTTTTACCTGTCTTTTGGAAATTGGTCTTCCTGAAAAGCAACAACAAAATTTGTGTTTGTGTTCATGGGAAAAATTCACCCTACAACTCCAAAAAGATCAAATTTAAGATTAACAGATCTGTTAGTCACAAAAACAGGCTGGTGTTCTTGTTCAAAATTTGGCCTGGTCTCACCATTTTGTTCATCAAAAAGAGTCAAGAAATCACACTCAGAGTAGTGCTAAACCTTCAAACAGAAAATATATCAATTATGATGTCAGTATATTTTTCAGCCTTTTTTGATCTACACTACAGTCAACTTATACAAGGGGATCTGGAGAGCACGAATCTGGGATTTTGAATTAGAGCACGGTTGGGGATTCTAGTTTTTCTCTTTCTAATATCCAACAGCAAGAAAGCATTATACCTATTTCCATTTCTCACTACACACTATGTGCCACCCTTTCCCCCGTGTAGAGCTGGCTTTCAGATTACTTCAATTTTTGCCCCGCCCTTCTCTTTATCCGTCAGCCTATATGTGCAAGCAACTCCAAACTCCAGTGTTGGAGCAAGACCAGGATCATAACAAGAGACAAACTGCAGCAACCTCAGGTGTGGTACCACCTGCCTTCATCAGCCTCCACTGGTGGTCCAGCAGCTTTGCTGCAGCACAGATTGGAGGCTCATGAAGCCTCCTCTAAGACAAAATCAAAATTAACCCCCTTGTGCTAAATGAGTTAAAAGACTTGCTCTCCAGCAATGCTGCCACATGCAACATCAGTTTCCTCTCCTACCAGTGTTGATTCCAGTAGCAAGGGCAGAATTTTGCCCTCAACTATTCACAAGTAATTAATGCATTATTGAACAGGAATAAATAGATAGCAATTAAATAACAAGTATTAATGACTTATTTATTAACATATTAATAGTTGGCCTGAGAGTAATAAATGCAAATTAGTGTAAAGTGGTACCAAAAATTGTGTCGATAATAGGCCCTGAAGTAATCTTGTGTGTTCAAGATAATTACAAATATATTTTCCTTTCAAAAATCTACTGCCGGGTAATTTTTTATGGTTTGCTATAATATCATTTTAAAATTAGAAAATTAGCCCTAGTCTCATTAAAATAATTTTGCAGTGCATCAGGCTTTATTTCAAGTGTAAGTTTCACATTATCTTCTTGCCTATAGACCTTGCATTTTTTTTCCCAGAAAACCTCCTCATGTGCCAATATTTTGGGCCTGTGCTTGGTATGCAGTTTCGTTTCAGCTTACTATTGCACAACTTTTCTCATCGTTAGTATTACTACATAAAAAGTCCCTCTGCAAGCAGGGGTGGCACTTTGAGGGCTGAGTCCAGTAACAATCTCTAAGGGCCATATTTATTCCTTTTTATTCCTGCTAATAGCAACTGACCTGAGAAATAGTTCAGAGGCTTTAGACATGACCAAACTGATGCACACCTAACAACCAGATCACAACAGATACCACTTAAAAGGCCATCTCTGGTTAGCTGTTTTACTAGAAATACTTCCCCCCCTCTTTTTTTTTTTTGTTTGTTTGGGTTTTTTTAATTCTTATTTGTTTAGACAAAAGAAAACTCCACCTCATACCTTGGCTCTAAACTATTACTTAACAAAAAGCAATTACTCGGTGAGGACAGAAAGACATTGCCACTTTTATTAGTTCTAGAAAGAAAAGGAAATTCTTGGCTAAAATCCAGGGTCCTGCCCTCATCACTGATCTGCTAACAATAGCAGACTAAAATATTCCAGTCTGCCACCGGTCCTGATTTTACCAATTCTAGAATCTGACACACATTTATCAAGTGACTGCCTCTAATAAAAGATCAGCTAATATTCATGTTTGTAACAGGAATGGAGGAATGGGGGCCCAGGCTTCCTCCTAGCACTGCTGCACAGAATGCTGCTTCAGCACGTTTCTTTCTAGAAATGATTCTGCCTGCCTCTGTAGGTGGCATTTTTACTTCTTTGCATCTTTCCTCATTAAAGGCGTTGTAAATGGCTTTTTCCAGAATAATCAAGGGCCTTTCTGTGAGGTACAGGGTTACGGTGGCTTTGCCTGCACAGTGCCTTCCCAACCACTACGTAAATGTGATTGTGGCCGTGTAATCTGTGTACCTGGAAATATAATTCGTTTTGTTGCTAATGAAGGTCCTACGGCACAAATTTATTAAAGGTATACTTTTCCGTGGGATAATAATTGGGTCGATAATATTAAACTCATAGGCTCATTATTTAATTGCAAGGGCAGATTATGAATACAGCTTCTAAAATGTATTTTAATGAAAAACACTACATCCTGACCTAATCATATCAACCTTATGCTATCTAATTAAGGATGCAAAAAATCATTAGAGTTGCAAAATATTAGTTCCAGCTCCATCAGGCTGTTAGCTGCCCCTTCATGAATATATATATTTTTTTACTCTATGATAAATAGTTAATGAGGTAAAAATGACAAAATTTGCATGTAGGCAAATTAGTTTAATAGACTGATGTCTTCCTGGCCTACAGAAAGTGACCTTTCTCCTATCAAAAGAAAGACTGAAAGTACTTTGAAATGATGGCAGGATGTGGATATCATTCCACAAATGACAAATCACTCCTCTGAACAATATAAAAATTATAAAATGCAATAACCTTAAATTCTCATCATATTGTAAATGTGTCCTCTGCTGCTGCATTTATCAATTTAATAAAAGGAAATTAAGCATATTATAAAATACCCATTTATGGGGCAATTTTTAATCCAGCGAATAAAAATGAGAAGCACATGGTTAATAGCAAGAAAATATTGCAAAAATGTGGACCTATTTTTTCCAGAAGGTTTGACTGACTATTTACTTGAATGACCTCCATTTAAAATATATTTTTTATATGGAGTGATGTAAGATATGGCAGTCTCATGCTTCCCTTTATAAAAATTGTTCACAGTTAATTTCGTATTTTATTTAAAAATTAACACATTAATAATGCACGCAATAAGACCTAGTGATGTGTCTTCCATACTGATTACTTTGTACAATTAGACATACAAAAAGAAAGGGACAAGATAAATACCTTATGCAAATCTATGGCAGAAAAAAGGGTCTTTCAGTATCTGCAATGCCTAGGAGCATAAAAAGACCTGCAAATACAGCTCCCACTCTTGCAGGGAGATGCTCCATGTGGAGAACATATTTGTAGAATGGAGAAAATTTTTATTGTAAAACAAGATTTGTAAAGAGCTAACAACACTTCCTTTGATGGTTCCCCTTTTCATCAAAATAATACCAAAAAAAAAAAAAGGGGGGGGGATGAGATGGGAAAGATTTTGATTTTTGAAGACTGGAACTTTTTTCACAGTATTTGTGTTTTTTACCAATAATTCAGGACTTTTGAATACTAGTCTCCACTCACAAATTTTCCCCATTGTGAGGCAGATCTTGTGACCACTGAAGTAAATGGTAGAGATCATCTCTAGAGACGCCAGTGAGGCAAATTCCTCTGCTCCTTCCACATTGCTTAAATCTTCTTACTTCATATAGTCTGCACTAGTGTGTCCCCCAGAGAACAGGAATGTTTAACACTGTCACAGCCTGGCTTTTGGTTAGGGATGACATCAAGGAAAAGGCATGAAATTCATGCAGATGTAGACAGAATAGGAACCAGAAACTTAGGGGTTTAGTAAAGACAAAACTGTGCATCACTTTCCTTTGTTGAACGAAATATGTGCTGCTCCCTGTGAGGCATTGGGATTCTTCCCTCTACTCTGACTGCACCATCTGAGGTGCTGAATCCAGCTGAGGCTGGGCCCATTTTAAAGGATCTCAGACTAAGATTTCACATTTCAATGTGGCCTTTCATGCATGCTAGTCTGCATACTGGGAGTAAAACTAGGCACTTACATGTTTCTACAGCTATGGGTCATGCCTTTCAGTGTTCTGTCCCTTGAATTATGTCTTACTGTAGCAGTGGACAACCCATTCAGGTTTCCTCCATTCAGGTACAGACTACTTGTATTCAGAGAAGTAATTTTTTTTTCCATTCATTTCCATTTGTCTTTACCCCCACAATTCCTCCTTTCCTCCTACCCTTCTTTTTTTGTTTTTCTTTTTTGTTCACCTTATCCAACCCTTTCTGTTCTGCTGCAAGAAATTATATGATGGAAGGATCATTAAAAATTTATTCAGTACTTAGAAATGCAGTTGTTTGCTGTTTCCTTATCTGCCACTTTTTCCAAATTGGTGGTCCTGGCATGCAAAATAAGGTCCACTACATGTATTCTTTGTTTGACCTTACTTAATTTGTAACAAAGATAACAGAAACCAATTATCAGTGGTAATACTTTGAATTATTGCAGAAAGTTTTGAAGTGAAAAAAAAAAAGTTATTTTCCTTACTGGGAAAGACAAAATAAGTTCTATATCTACAAAAAGTGGGAATGTCTGAGGCAGGTGGTTGTGGAAGCACGTTCACTCTTTCAAACCTTTTCCCCCCCTCTGCTGAAATACCATGTGCTGCTTTGCACTTTCCCACAAAAATTAAGCTTACTGAGTATCTGCTTTTTCATTCAGTTTTTCCTTTCAGGGTCCAAACTGTCATCATAGGGGAAAAAAAAAGTGGAAAATAATTACAGCTGTGGCAGATGTTTATAACAGTGACAACTGAGGCTATATATTTATATAAACTGCTGATCTTTCAGAGGTAGTTATAGAGATTTGAAAAACCTACAGACCCTAATCTTAAGTCCCTTGTTCCAGAGGGTTAGAAAAGAAAAACAAAACTACTCATACAGGCTTAAGAGGACTAATTTCCTTCCTATCGGGGAATCTGTTCTTTCTTACATTGAAGCAGGAGAGTTACCAAACAAAGCATTGTACACAGAGGCATTCACAGATATATAGATCAAAGAGATGAGCACTTTACCAATTGTCCAAGAGCTGGTTTGTAAATTAGTCCTATGGGAATTAATAACACTGAAGCAAAGCCAGAAAGCAAGGAAGGAAGGAGGACAATGTCCCTCAGAGACTACTGACCACATTACTTCTTCTATTTTCAATTCTCTGAAAGCAATTATGACCAGAAGCCTCATCTGTGGATGACATCCCCCCCACTGGACACTTTCCAAACACAGAATGTATCTCCTATACATCACAGGTTAAGGTCTTTATATGGGACTAGAGGCTATGGGCTTAATGGAAAAGAAAGAGGAATTATTTTGATAACCAAAGCAGAGTACCTTTCCCTGCAGATTTCCAGCTTAGCCCACTGTTCTGGGCAATCCGGGAGGAAAAGGGCCAGGGAGAAGAGCATGGCTCTCATATCTGACAGACCAAACTCACACCCCCTTCTCAGGCCAGCCTCGCCCATGCCCTCTTAAGGAATGAATTCTACTTGTTTATGGAAATACTCAGTTTGCTGAGCTGACTGAGAAATTATCTGGGATGATACTGATATTTAAACCAGTAGGAAGTCTCTAAGAGCCAGTCAAGAGCCATCAGACAGCACAGATAATTTTATGACATCAGTGATGCCTCTAAGCCTTTGGTTACTAAGCAGATTGTAACCTCTCAGGATGTTCAGGCAATGTACATGCAATGTCACAAAATTCTCCTGAACATGCTGCTTCTTAGCTTCTCCATTCAATGAAGCACCCTAAGAATAATTTTCTAATATCTAGATTCTTTTGAATAACGCTAAGACATCCAAAGCATTAATTTGGACCACAGACTCTTTTTGGAGACTCTGTTCACCACTCACCATCCGTCTTTCACCATTGATTCCTCTCCACTGCTCAGCCCTCTTCATAATGTAGCTCAGCTCCTGACTGGAAATCTCCAAGTCCAGTGGAACAAAGAACGTGCCTTCCTCACCATGAATGCGTCGAAATACATCCAACAGCCAACCTTCACTATGTAGCCTAAAGATAGAAATTATATATTTGGTTCATCTTTGAAAAGACTCTTAATGGAAAAAAAGTCACTCTTTTGTAGACTTATGTTTTGGTTTTCCCTTCATGACTATGGTCTCTGCCCATGATTAAGAAGTTCTCCAACATACAGCCCTCCACAGCCCTCTGGAGAATTTACAGTACCTGAATCAAAGGACATAAATGTAAGCAGCAATTTAATTTAATTATTTAAAGATATTGACTTCCCAAAAAAATCCTGATCTTCCTTCCCTTCAGAAATGTCTAATGTCTGTCCTCAGCACTGGGCTGGGTAACTAGTTCCAGTAGCATGGTTAGACATGAATGGAAGTCCTGCTGTGCCAGGGTTCAATAATGGGCAAACCACATCATATAGAAGGGAACCCTTTTTTTCAACCCCAAGCCTAAAGCCTATACAATCTAAACGTCTCTTGATGTTAGAAAATTCATTTCATTTGTTGGCTTTGTTTTTCTATGACATTTCTGTTCTGTGGCAAGGAATTGACAAAGCACTACGCAGTAAAATTTTGTGCCACAAGAAAGGCTTGCTGTGTGGCTTTTCTTGATGTAGGTGAAACCAAGAAATATTGTGGGGCTTTTGGAAAAGCCTGGTGTCACATTTTTAGCCTAAATTGAACTATAAAACATCAAAACACTGCTGTTTGATTCTAATGGATCCTCTTCAATTAATCTCTTTCTCATTCTACTTTTATTCCAAACACAAGGATTCAGAAAATAGAAATCAGGAAGTCTGGAATCTGAGTTTTGGATATTGAACAGAGGTCTTTTCTTTTGCACCATTTTCCGAGATAATACTTTACTCCAATTCAGCTGTTTCTTGGTGCCAATTTCAATATTTTCATCCTTCCCATAGACTGGCTGGGTAATCATGAGAAGTGCATGGATTGCTGTGGCACTGGAACTAACAAAATGCCTGGATTTCTGTGGAGCTGTTTAGGTCCTTCATTTCTTGGCAGGTGGGAGATGAAGCACAGGCATAAGTCTTTAGACCCTCTGAATTCTCACCTTTCTCATGTACAGCAGCACCAGTGACAGTTCTTGTAGCTGGTCCTTATCCTGGGGTTTTGTGTTGGCCTGTATGTGGTGAACAATGTGTGTGCCTGGCAGAGGCAGAAGGTTGCTCAGCTAACCCAGAATGAAGTTCACATTTACATCAGCTCTACATCACACCTTACAGTGCTCACAGAAAGTGCAGAGCAGCACACTCAACAAGTTAGTTGCTTAGTACAATTTCGCCCACAGTTGAGATTTAGCATGGAACAGAAATAAGGAGATGCACCAACAGACGATTTTTCAACTTGATCTCGGGAGGAGCTTTAGCTCTCTCTTCAAAGGGGAATGTGTACCTCAGGGTCAAGGACCATATCCAAGAGTTTCTGTGATGAAGTAGCTATTCTGATCCCAAAATCTGGCAGCCTGACTCAACATCAGATTAAGAATTTATATCTCAGGCTTTGCTGCAAAGGTTCTCTCTGTACTTTTTTCCCCACCCTTCTTTTTTGAAACATTCCTTTTTGAAGCTGCAGCCCTAAATTTGCTGTAGTTTCCAAGATGCCATTTTGGGATTCTCTTATCAAAAGGGGACAGCAGGTGGAAGATCATGTAATCAAGATGTAGGTAGTCTGGGAATATAAACAAACTGGCTATCAAGAAATAATAGAAAATGCTCTAAATGTGTGAAATACAAATCAGTGCTAAAGCAGAGTAGGATACTAAAGTAGTAACACACTACAGAAGAGATTATTTTTTATAAACAACTAATATCCTTTATGTAATAATTTACCAAATTCCACAGTATTTTTAAATAAAAAGTTTTTCTCTTAATCTCTGGATCAACATCAGATATTCTTTCAATGCAATAGATATATTTTTGGAAGAACTGATTCATAATTTAGAATTACCTTGTGCTTGGTTGAAAAACTAGCAATTAAGCTGGTGGACTTTCTGACCTTCTGCTTATGTTGAACCAATATTACTCTATGGTGTTTGTGTTTGACATTCCAGGTCAGTAGTTTAAATTGTTTGCCACTTGTCTTGCTAAACAAGAGAAAGACCTTGCCATTTATTTAAGCTCACTTAATGCAACATTCTTATTTCAAATTAAGTAAAATTTAATGCAGTTAAATTACTGTCTATTTGCTGCCATAAACATTTTCTATATGAAGATTTTAAGCACATGGTTATAAACACTATAATTAACTTTGAATTAATTAAGAATCATGAAGCCTGTCTTTCAGCTTTGTTCCTTTTGTCCAAAAGTACTCAGCCTGCTCCTGTTACCTGCTTTAATTTCTTTTCTTTGGCATAAAAACTCATAAAACACTTCTTATATCTTAACATACTTTGTTATAAGCATGAGAGTAGTTATTTTTATTGCTAATACAATAGAAGAAACAAAACACAGATTATGTTTTCTAGACATATGAGAACCAGTATAATAGTCTACAGGTTCATTTATTTACCTATCAGAAAAAGCAGTAAACATTGAAATTATTTCCTACCAAGAATCTGATTAAAAAATGGGCTTTTCAAAGAATTACATAAACCAAAAATTAAAGGGTAGTTTTAGTGGTTTAAAACAATTTATTACATCTTAGCTTGAGCCTTTCTCATCCTTTTTTGGAAAACCACCATTGAAAATACAAAACCAGCTTTGCTATTAACACTGAAACGTGTAGATTTCTGAAGCTTTTCCCTGAAAAATGTTTCAATACCAGGAAATTCAGATGCTTTCCACAGACACTTTTCGTTCAGACGGGTCTGCATTTTCTCACAGTGCAGAAAACATTTCACCAACAAACTCCTGTCTGTTTCTAATATCTGGTAGAATTAAAAGGAAGAAATTGCAACCAATGCCTCTTCATGGTACAAAAAAGTAATTAGAATATCTCTCCATGCTATTTGTACTACATTCTTCCAAGACAAGCATGGGGAATCAGATTTATTGAAGTATTTTGGTTTATAAAGACACAAGTAGATACTATTTAACCCCTGCCCATTATTTCATTAGCTTCCTGGCTGTTCACCAGTGCTGCCATGAAGTTTTCTAGCTGTGGCAGAAACAGACACTTCCCCTGCTTGCTTTGGTGGTATTGTGGGTTCAGTGTTCTTATCCTTTCTTTTACACACTGTCAAAACCCTTCAGTTTAATGGCAAACTGCTGAGTAATCCAATAAACAGCACCTCCTCCATCCAACAGCCAAAGTCTCCCCTGTGGATTGGAGTCTTCAGGCACAGAAGGTATCCCTCAATATTTATATTGGCTTACCTTCCAAGAGAAAAATGTGGTGGATGCTTATTTAAAAATATATGTTTTCTGTGCTGAGCAACATTCCACTTGAATGTATTTGAGATATGGCATCTGAGAAATATTCACACAAAGGGATGCTACTGCCCTGGCAGTGTAGTATTACTTATTCTCTTTTGAAAACAAATGCTGTTATGTCCAAATTCAGGAAATAGTGTTATGAAATGCAGAGGTGTTGTCCTTAAAAGCATTTTTAAATGTTTTAATTCTGTCTTTATTAGGCTGACAGTGTGCTGCTCAAGAGTCCTACCTAGGTCCAAGTTTCCCATGGTGTTGGCTGTAAATTTTCAAGGAAGAGAAACTTGATACAATTGCAGAAGCTCATTTTATAATTTTACTCAGCACAGACTCCAGTATTCAAAATGTTTCCTTTTGTTATCAAGCAAAGAACTTCAAAGACCTTATGCACTGTAACAGACTTTGTTATCTTCCCTTTGCTTTTGTACTTTGCTATGAATCATTTTTAAAATGTGTTGTGCTAAGACAACTTTTTTCCCCCTAGTAACATTATTCCCCCACCCCTTTATTGGAAAACATTACAGGAAAATTGATCCAGAAGGAAAGATACCTTTGATGATCTTGCACCTGTTCCCCAGACAACGAAGATGTTGGTAATATTCTCATAAAAACCTGCCTTACAAATGTTTTAATTTAAATTAATTTTCCTGAGTAATAAACGACAGCAGCTAAAACTTACGAAGCTATTCAAAACTATTAAGTCAATGATTAAGAAGGCATTAACGTCTCAAAAACTAATTAACTAGACTGCCAGTACATTGGAGTTGTGTACAGCTCCCAGGAACGTAGGAGCTCTGAAATATTTCGCAGAAATTTAGATTGCCATTTATCTTTTTCTGCCTGCTGCAACAGAGTTTGTGGCAGGGGGACCGAGGGATGATACAGTAAGGTGGAGGGCATATGTGAGATTTTCTGTTCTTACACCTGCCTGCATCTTGCCTTTGCACGTGGCTTTTTTGTTGGTGCTTGCCAGTGTTCATCACTGGGTGAATTGAAGGCAGCACAAAATCCCTGCTGCATTATAAACAACTCACTTATAAAAAAATATACACTTTTTCATTCAATATATTTGACAATCTATCTAAATAATTTTCAGTGTCCCACACCTGTCCCTATTGACTGCACAGCTAATGGTTCTACTAGAAAGCTGGCAAGAAAGATAGTTGGCCAAATGTCATGAGGAACTGAGTTTAGAAAATGAGCTTATGTCATGGAAACATTATTTGGATTAAATCTTGTCATGATGACTCAGTCACAAGTCAAAAATCCTGTATCATCAAAAGCCTGTAAGGCTCTGGAAGCCACTGCAGATTCAGAGATTTTGCACTTCATATCATATGTAGCTTTCTGAAATTGTTCCTATTTCTCACAAACCTCCTTCTTGTAAGGTAAAGACAACATCTTTGAAAGTACCTAAATGAAAGGTACAAACACTTTACAGCTTAAGCCCTTTCATAGGCACAATTGTCTGAAGCCAAAGAAGCAGAGGCTTCTAGAATCTATGAAAAATCATTATATCAGTTGTGTTCCTGTTGGGAAATAAGTGACTCTCTCTCTCTGACTTGCTGTGCCCATCAATCCCAGTGCATTAAAAGTTAAGCAGGAGGAAACCCCTCCTTGATTATCTGCAGTTCTGGTCTCTTCTGGGTGTGTGACACTGATACATCTTTTTTGATGTCACCTTATTTTATCTAACAGGAAAAGAGGCATGAACCTAAGTTCCTAAGGAAATAATGAGATTAAGAGACATACCTTAAAAAATACAGGTACAACACTGTTGATGAGATCATAAACAGGATGATATAAAGCATCACAGTGATTAAGGCGCCAGGAACTCCTGACTCCCCTGCTCTTAGAAACACCCAGGAGAGTTTTGCAGCATCAGCAATGGGTGTCTCTACGCTGTTCCCAAATCGCTGTCATGGAGAAAAAATCAACATAAGAAAATGTCACACCTGATTAGAACATGAATCTCTGTACAATAAGGATTTAAATGTAATTTGTGGGGCACACAGTCTGAAACTTAGGAGTCTGCTAGATAGAATTTGAAATTAAACACAGGATGCAAAATAAGCTATTTTCTAGCTTATTTTAGTACAATTAAAATCTACCATATAGAGATGGCTTATTGAGCAAAACTCATGTCACAGTAAAAATGCTTGAAGTGAAATCTCTCAATGTATTTCAGGACAAGTGGCAGGGCAGAAGGCTGAAATTTGCCTTCATGCAGTGACCAAGGAGGTATAATATTGAATTACTTATTTTCCAAAAATCTATTATTTTCCTTTTTTTATCTTTTTTCCCTCATATCTAGTTCTTAAGAACTAGCTACTGTATTGACATATTATTGCCCTCTGCTGGATCAATTTAGAAGAATTCAACTACATATCATGGGTCTTCTACTGCTCAGAACTAAAATAAATTCTTCTCTCCCCTTTTGCCTTTTTAAAGTCACACAGTGACAGCCATATCCATATTAGATCATGTTGACACGTTTTGCAAGGATGTGAAACTGCACCACCAAAGCATCCAGAGTCCATCATTTAGAGAGGATCTGTGACCTTTAGGCTTCAAGAAATCTGCACCTTTCTGAGCAACTTGGCTAGATTAACCCTTAAGAATTGTCCTAACTTTCTGCACTTTTCTGACTGCCTTGGCAATGATGTGCATAGTAAAGGAAGGACAGCTACAACTCCAGCTATTGAAGGACTGTGATTCTTGAGTATATTTTTGTTCTCTCTTTACCATTTGCAATGCTACTAGGTTTCTGTCAGGGAAATTGAAGTTCCCAGGAGAGTGGTAATGACATATAAAGACAAGCCACATATTTATTACAAAAAGAATTAAATACTCTGGTTCTCTTCTATCTCCCTGTCCCATCTTCTCTTCTTGGGGAAAAAAAAGTAAAAAAACCAAAGTTGGCTGCTGCCGCTGCTTTCTCACTGAAGCAACTGTCTACCAAGGAAAATCCTCTGCACAACAGTCACGTCCTGACATTCCTCCAGAGAGGCAAAAGGCTGAATGGCAAATAAGAATCAATTTCGCTCTTATCCAAGAAATTCTCTCTGGCAAGCAAAAGTGGCGTGGGAGAACTTTACTTCTCTGTACTTTTTTTCTAACAAAGGTACTCTGTCAATGTGTATACCTTCTGTGGTCCTCAAAGACATGATTCAAGAAAGGTGTCTTCATTTTAAATAGCTTAAACAATATTTGTCAACATCTCTCTCAGGTACTCATCACACCACCACATGTGGTGGTCATGTGAGCCTTTTGCAGTGACTCCTGTTTTTCACAATGACACGCATCCATGTGGCCAAGGAGGTGTTATTGTTTTCTGCATTTTGGAAGCCACAGACAGACAAAGTGAGTGAGGTCCCAGGAAAGCTCTGACAAAACACGAACTTGAACTGCATGGGAATGTTTCTTATCCCTGAAACATCCTTCTACAAGCTGACAGTAAATGAAATTTGAAATAACACTTTTGACACAGCATTTTGGATGATGACTTGAAACCCCCCAAATATGCAACTGCTCTCTAGCCTTTCCTTAACAATAGAAAACATTAGTTAGTAAACACAGAAACCTTTGTCTCCAGGGCTATCTGTCATCTTTCATAAGTATTAAGGCCATTTTGAATACTAAAATACATTCTAGCACTAAAATAACTCATATTACCACAATACAATATTTTAAAAAGGCTTGATCTAAAATAGATTGGCAAGCAAATCTGAAATAGCAGCTGAAAGAATGCCAAGAGAAAAAATATTACAAATGCAATAATGAAAACACATGTAAGAGATATAGTTTCATTTTGGAAAGGATACATACAGTATATTGTGTAATATTTGAACAAATGAGTTTCTACCAAAGATAATCTTGGTGGGTAAGACTGCCAAATTTTCAATATGAAGTACAGAGAAGTGTGTGCATTTTTAACACTTTAATGAAAAACTAAGTTATTTTACTTGTATCTCACGTTTCCCCCAACCAAGTGCTATTTGAAATTGATAAGTAATCCAGTCTGTGTAGAACTGAGGATAATTCCACTGAAGTCAATGGCAACGATTTTTTCAATGCAAGTGTGGGAAAGATAAGGCAGACCTTGTCCTCTCTTCCAGTTTTTATTAATACACCAGTATTAGAGGGCATAAAAAATCCATTTAAAAATTTCAGCATTCCTAGCCTGGTTGTTGAGGAAATTAATCTTTTTCTTTTAGGAAAAAAAAAATCTTAATCTGAATAATTACAATTAAAATTCAATACTGTGCAAATTTTACATCATGGAATTTAAAAATAAATAAATAAATGCAGGCTGCCCAAGTGAAAACCAGAGAATGTTGCCACATGCTTAAAGTATTGCAATTACCTCTCAAGTGAGCACAAATTAAATTTCTTGAAGAGCTGAATTTTAATTTTCAAAACCACTGCAATGGAAAATATTGTGTAAAGAGTGAAAAATCACCTGCAGAGCACAGGTTAGACGATGAAGAGCTAAGAGACCTGAGAAAACCTGATCCACAAAACACCTGTAGATCAGTGCTTCATCTGGAGTGAGTATCAGAAATATAGATGACTTTGAAAGACCAGCAGGAGCAGAAGAGGAGCAATACCACAACCCAGAAAAGCTCTCAGCATCCCGCAACCATTGAAAGGAGCCTGTGTCACATACACAGTGAGACCCAAATTTGAAATTTGTGGTCTGGGATACTGGGCTTTATCTTTGATGTGATAAAAGTCTGCAGCCACCCAAGAACAGCTGGGCTACACAGCCCATACACAGGCACAGATAGAGTTGGGAACTTTGCTCTCCTGTTTTTACATATGATGAAACTCTCTCCTGAAATATGTCAATCTTTCAATCTCACAAGTCTTTTTAGGTGTGCCAGTAAATTATATTAACCACCTTGCATGTCAGAGAAGTGCATGATAACCTCCATATTTTTCATTTTGTCTGTTTCAATGCTTAGAAAAGTCTGAAGCGTTAATAATCAGGATTGCTCATTAAACCATGCCCATTAACATCCAAAATTGCAGTAATTCTTTTCAAAGCAGATGCAATCACTCCAGCAGTGGATTTACTTTCTTATCTCCAAATATGGCTTGTACAGTGCTCTTAATTTTATGCAGAAACACAGTGACTCCATTAGATGAGAATTTTGTTAATAAAAAGGTAATGTATAACATTATTATTTAATTTCTTTTTAACTTTCATGTTCCATTGCCAGGGGTGGATTTTCATATTTTTCAGTGATTCACTGAATAAAACAAACTTCTACGTCAAGTTCTCATGTCCAAGTTATTTTAAGTGACTCACCCCCAGGAATGAATCCACTACAAACACTGCCAAGGGGTCTAGCATTGTCCATAGTCCCATAGCTATGATAAACTTTGACAAGAAGGAAGGGAATGAGTCAAACAGCTGCTGACAGCCCCAACTCATCAGGACCATGAGAAGCAGCACTGCGTTCAAGGTTAGGGGTCCCACCACAACCATGGCCAACTCTTCACTGGTGTGCAGCAAGGAGTTCTGGTAGCACAATTCCACAGTGTGAGGGAAGAGCTGGAATCTGTAAACAAGCAAAAGGAGAGCATTTGTCTGTGCTCCTGAGCAAGCCATTGAAAGGATCAGGCGTGTTGAATTGTAAAGTTGCATTCTTATCACAACACTCTGACCAAAAACTCTATGAAGCTAGTCAGAAAAAAAAACCTTTCTCCTCCTCCTCCTGTCTCTGCATCCTTGGATCCCCTCTGACTCTCAGTTTACATACAGGCTCTAGGAATTGTTCAGGAAAGGGTATAGGAAGGTGTTACCTCCCTGACCCACCAACATGAGCACAGGCCCCAGGAGCTCACCCATCTCTGCACAGCAGCACCTTTGGGCACTGCACAAAGCAGCAAATGTGCTGTAGAAGACATAGCTAAAAGTTAGCATGCCTAAAGTGATTGGAAATGTCCCTCTCACCACCATGAGATGGTGGGATTTGCAAAGCTCATACCATGAGCAAGTTTACTGGCACTGTAAGAGACAGGAACAGCATGGCATTGTGAGCTACACACAGATTATGAAATTTGAGGCAAAAATTTCAGTCCTATTGAAATGGCTTAAATTCTGCTCCTAACTAAAGGTGAAGTGGTTTGATTCTCACTCTGTTCCCTACTTGTGAGTGCCACCACTACATTTGGTAGGACTAGAGAGTGCTCAGCTCAGTCTCATTGTTCAGGCACACAGTTACAGACTGGGATGCTGATCCAGGGCATTTTGGCTTGAGACCATTATCCTTTATCTAGCTGACTGCCTGGGACAGCTGTGACTAGTGGCTTTGAACATGACCACCACTCTCTCATGCATTGCTTCCTTCTGTTGAGTTCCCTTTGTTTTCACAGACTCTCGATGCTTGGCCTCCCAGAAGTTTTAGCGCCAGCTGGCTAAGTTGACAGGGGCTGTGCAAGGCCAGAAGTGAGAGATGGCTGGCTTTGCATTAAGATCTAGAAGACAACCTTAACAATACCCAGTACTTCCAGAGTCTGCTCAGACACCTTGTTCAAATTTCAGTCAATAATCAATACCACTACCACACCAGACATAGGTCAGAGAGTTACGGGCTACTGGTCCACACTGACTGATTCAGGTTTATGTGATCCTTTAAGGTGAATAAAAGAAAAAAAAGGTTTCTATCAGAGAAATATTTCCTTTCCTAAGCATGATGGAACCTTTTTGCTCTGTAAAACCCTTCTCTACCACACAGAAACATGAATAGAGTCAGGTATTTATCACCTAGTGGACTTGTACTCCATCTTTGGGTTTTTTCATGCCAGGTAATGACAAGCAATGATTTTCCTGCAACACTCTAGAGAGATCTAATTCCTGAGCTAAAGTTAATGTATTATACAGTTAAAATATGTCAACTCATTGCAGTACTCACAGTAAAACTGATATATCAAAGTTAAATTCTTATAAGTATTTTACTCATAGATCACTTTGGTAGCATGAAATATGATTTAAATGTTTCTTCAGTTTTGTGCACTCCTTAGGCACTTTGAAATACTTTATCCAAAGTGATAAATTAATCTTCTGGAAGATACATAATCTGCTGAGTATCTCAGACGGGAGAGAGGTAGGCATGACACAAGATTCACAAATGGACACGTCATGTTCTGTGTTTAAAGTTTACATTACTAACACCATCACCTGATATGCACATTTGAATATCAGATCACTGGACTCTGGATGCAGTCCTTGTTCTATTAGTTTCTGCAGGGGCTCCTATCAGAGCTTGCATGTTGAGCTCTCAGCATGAGCCTTAGCCATCAGTTCTCCTCATAGCGCAAACGACCTGCTTTGAATCAAGCTATTTGGAGAAATATCCTTACAGAGAAAAGAGGACAGCAGGACTTACTTTGCAACAGGAACTGAGATGGCCCAAAGGAAGAGCCACTGGCTCAAATAATGCAGGTAAAGTCTCAGGAACCAAAGCACAACCACCAGCAGTGCAAGCAGCCAGAAGTCCCTGGAGCGCCAGCGTGTGGCTCCCAGCTCTGAAAAGGCCACGTACACCACGAAATGGAAACGCTCCACAGCCTGCCTGGACAGCTTCACATCAGCAGCAGCAGCAGAGCGGCAGCTAGAGATGCATGGAAACAAAACAAAGAGTCATTCCTAAAAGCACATAAGAAGAAGCAGTTGCAGAGTCCTGCTGTACAGGTTCAGATAATGAAGCACAGGTTCTGATAGCAACTTTGATTAAACAATGCACCTGACATTAAAAACAAAAAAAAAAAAAAGTTTTTTTCACGGCAGTCTAGGTGAGAGGTGGCTTCCTCCCAGAAATCACGCCGCCACTTTTAAAAGGACAACAAATCACATTTAAAACAAAGGTTTTAAAAGCCTTTTGGTTTCATTTTTATTTTAATTTTTCTCACAAATTGTTCTCTGAGGAACACTTTATCTCTTGTTTTCCTTCTGAGAAAATGGTAAAAGAACTTGTCATATTTGTACTGAAAAGTATTAATTTTACTGAAAACCTGTGAACAGCTTTTTGGCATTTGGTAAGGGCACTTCAGTCAAAATATTTCAGGACACAATGTGGGATAAAACTTCTCTTTAGTTTCAAGTAAAAGAGAAAATAGAAAGGAACTTTCACTGTAAAGGATTCTGCTACTGAGTGTGGTGTGATTTTCCCTTTAAGCTAATTACTGTAGTGCTTCAAAGGAGGTGGAGGGAGGAAATGAGATGCCAAGATGCAGCCTTTGCATTATGTTTCTCAGAAACAGGAGTCTCTCAGCTGATTCAAAGCTGAAAAGACAGTAGCTTCTTTGACCTTTTAAAACTTCTAAATGCTATGCTTATTTCCACTGATTTAAATGACTAAGCAGCTGAGATGCACAACTCTAGGACTTAATATGATGTCATCATGCTCAAACTCTTATTTAAATTGATTAAGGCTTCTGAAAGTTCAGAAATATAAAGGTCTTTTTGTGGAAGAAAACATGCTGGCTTTTTAAACTGTAGCATGTGACTGAAGAAGAAGCAGCAGATGTACTTGCACTGTATTTCATGCTTTTTTTAAGAACATTCCTGTCTACACATATTTCTTAAGTAGCTGTGTACATCTCTTTCTCCAGCAGTCACAAAAAGAACTGTGAATAGCAATAGAGAAGAAACTTAAAAGGTTTCTACATTTAGTCTAGGTTTGAATGAGAAGGAAAAACAAACCCACCCAAATCTGCCAGCCATAAGGCTGGATTTTGAGACCAGCCTTGGCATCATGTTACTCCTGATACTCAGTGTTGAGCAGGATGCATGTGGAGGAGATGGCAGGCTGTCAGCCAGCCCCTTTACTCATGAGAAGGTTCAGGCTTTAGTTACATGGTTGGAGAAGGAGAGGACGAGAAATTGTCAGGGGCACAGCACCAAAAAGCAGGGTTTGGGTCACTAACGGCCTCAAGCACAAATAACTATAACTTCTCACAGAAAGATCTGCTTGGGCTGAGAAAGCTGATTCTTGCAGTGACTGTAGGTTGATCTGTCAGGGGTTTTGAAGGTTTTTTCAAGTTATGTAGTCCATTTTGCTTATGTCCTAATCAGCCACAAAGTCCTGCTTTAGAGAAGGGCCACATCATGGATGACCTTCCTCATGTTGTAATTATTTGCCCACAGCAGCCTGCAGGAACATCACAACACTTTTCATTAACATTATGAATTCATAGTCTAGGCTTGTGTGAGAAAGAGACAAAGAAAAATGTAAAATGAGAAATATAATTGACTGTGGTATTATACTACAATAACCATGGAATTCTAAATGTCCTGAACTCTGCAGCTAGATTGCACTACACTTCCTTTCATATAAAGAAATTTTTGTCATCCTTAATAGCTTCCATCAAATTTACTCTTAAAGTATTCACTCTTTGAGAAAAGTTAATAGAGCAGGATTAACCACACTGTATTTTAGTTAGACCAAATAGTTTATTTGTAAAAAAACAAAAAAAAAGAAAAAAAAAAGGAAAAAATAATACTCTTAGCTCATAATACTCATCCTTCATCAAACAAGCAGAATTACATAGACGTTCCATCCAGCCTCACCCATGTCAGAAATCCACATCCTACAGGGATCACTGCCAATCTTCATCTCTGTGCCAAGAGCACAAGTAACCATGTATATTTCAAAAAAAAATTTGGATTTAGTTCAACATTTCATTTTATGTAAGAATCATCTACTATTAGGTCATGTAGTCTCAATTTACTAATTGGAGCTACTTCTAAATAAGCAACACCACAACAAAATATTCAATGGACAACCTGTAAAACATTTCAAGAACATAAATCCTTCCTCCAACCCAACACACAAACAGAGAAGGAGGGCACACAGCTCAGAGCACTGAAATTAATCAATCCTTTTTCATTCAAGGCAGTGCTGGAGCACCAGGAATAGTGAAAACCCTTGGTAACCAAAACCATTGGTTGGGAAGGTGAGTAAAGCCCTTGCTCACTGCAGCATGACCTCCCAGGGCAATCAGTACTTTCACAGGAGCTCCATGAACTCACTTGCTCCAGCTCTGTCACTCGCTGTGTGGAAGGTGCTTCTGTACACAGTGTGAGGACACCATACAAAGTGTGCCTATGGAACTTCCCTAAGGTTTAGGCAGCAATGAAAATAATATGTGCTTCCATCACTCCATTGCTCCACACACTACTCCCACTTCCAAGAGGTCAAAAGAGAACTGATGTCTTCCCCGGTGTCATCCCTGCTGAGATGCTGACTCTGTCAGCCACGGGAATCCAGCTGCTCAACAAATTTATAAATGAAAGTAGAGAAATTCAGAATGTGCTCACATATCAAACCCAAAAGCCTTCCACAGAAAGACCTTTCCTAAATGAGCAGAGCAGCATTTATGATGACTTTCCTTAGTTACACCTTTCCTCTGAAAAAAGCAATAGCAGCCTAGAAACTCCACAGAAACCCAAGCTTGTTAGAAGTCAAAGAAATCCAGAAAAATATGTCCATTGGGTAGAATCAAATGACATTTGTTTTTATTTTTGTAACAGCAATTATCCTTTTTAAGACTTCATGATTTTCATCAAATGCCTTGATCACAATTTCCTGCTCTTAAATGGAAATTAAGCACTTATTTGTTTATCTTGTTGGAAGTCCAGATTCTGAATGTCATTTCTGTGCTCTAACCTTGGTTATATTTCCCAAGGTTATACCTTGACATGAGCACCATCAGCCAGTGGTAGAAACTGGTGGAAAATGTAGCCTACACAGTGACTCAGTGAAAGTCCCAGCCCATGACTGGAATATCTTCATTTACTTTAAAACAAATTCAGTTGGCCCCAACTTACTTGTGAGTTTCAGGAAACTGTTCCTGAGAACTCATTAATCATGCTGTAAGGCTGTTTACTGGTTGCCACTTCAAAACACTAGGCTTAAATGACCTCTCTTATTGACTTTTTTGAAAAATGAAGAAAGGAAGAGGCAGAAACATGAAATGAAATGCACCAAACAAGTGGAAACAGTCCCTTTAAATATTTTCGCTGGTGTTAGTAGTAAAAGCTTGGGGGTGGAGTGACAGTGCTGGCAGATACAGTTTTCAGAAGAGATTTATATAAAGTTGCTGTAGGGCAGAAAGCATGAGTATTACCTTTCAAAAACAAAATAACCCCTCCACCCACAAAAAAACCCAAACCTTAACCCTTGGGTGAAAACTATATAAAGTTCCAAATGAGAAGCCACTTGAGCAATGGATTTATCCATGATTCCTTGGATTACTGGTAAGTAATTTGGCTGAATGTTTTTGTTCTAGGGCATTAGTTTTGCATTTTTCCTTGGGAAATGCTGCAGTAACAAACAGCAGAGACCGAATTACCATAAAAGCAGGTCAATTATTTCTATGGAAATTGTTCAGAAGGAAAGAAACGATGCACAGATTCTCTTAAACTGCACTTGATGATGATGACAGAAAAGTAATGGCTGATAGAAGGCAGTGTGTACTGTTGGGTGACAGCTTTGTTGCTGACAAACTACGGTGAACATTTGTATAATGCACTGCAAGGCTGGCACTTAGAGCTGATGGCGGGGTACATCCTCAGCTGATGCAACCCTGCTTACTCCAGAGCTACACTGGTGCTCACCAACTGAGGTATTCAGGATCTATCCTGAATGTATCTATTATTTACATTGCGTAAAATAAGGCAAAATAAATGTTTCTTTGTCACCCATACAGACAGAGAAGATTTAAAGAGCCAATGCAGGCACAAATTAGTTTATGCAAATTACCTTCAGGGAATCATACACAGTCCTTACAGCCCAAGTGTCAGTGCAACATGTTTACTCAGCTCCCCACCACCACCCTAAATGGCAGGGTCCCTAAACTTAGTCCTTTATGGCTTATCAACAGAAATGAAGATGCAGGAAATGCTGCCCAGTGTTACTAAAATGAGATGTTATCACTTTCAGGGTAAAATCATACCTGTATCTGAAGGCACATCTAAAATTAGTACACTAATACATGTGGAAACCAGTTCAAAGCACCGCTGATGAAGCATGAGAAGAGAATATGCTTTGTTCCACTGTGCACAACATATACACATATATAAAACACATAATTTTATTATTGTTAGAAGGACTTTATTATTATTCCCTCTGCATAATAGTCTTCCTTTTCAAGGCTTGTATTCCATTACAAAGAAATTGTCTTTATCCCAGGCCGTATGATGATGACACAAATGACTTTGCCCAATAAGCCAACAGCAGAGCTGTGAACTGAGCTCTGCTGAGTTACAGTCCATTATTCTATCCACTGGATTCCTAATAAAATATTACTTTTTTGTTTATTTGTATGCAAAGTGAATATAACCAGGGAGAGCATTTGCCAAGGATGGAGGCACTGTTTTGTCCTAGCTCTTTCCAGGACACACCTATTCTTCCTGTTCTTCAGTTTGCAAGCAACCAAGAAAGCAGGTATCGCAAACAGTTACAAGAGCTACCTAGGGGCTATCTGCTGAGAGAGAGGTGACAAAAGACCTGAAGGGACATTAGGTAGCTCCTCAACATACAAATGCTCATAGGAGAATTTGACCTTCTACTTACTGAAAAACCCAAAGTCATGATATAGAAGGAATGCTGGAAATCATGGCACGTTTATTTTTCAGGTGCAGCTGTGGTGGGAAAAAGAAACTGCCAGAAGCAAAATCCAAAATCCAAAACCAGGGCTTTTAGGAATTAAACATTTGTGTGAAACAGGAAAAAAGAGTAATCCAATAACTGCAGTAATTGTTTTTCATTTATTGCAAAGAATATGACACAGGTACGTGACTGCACCTGTAAACACCCATGCTGCTCCACCAAGCTGGGGAGGAGGAGGCTGATGGTGGCTGCTCTCCTCCCAAGGTCCAGGCTGTGCCAGCTCATGGGAGACAGCCAGCAAGCAGTAAACTCTGGATCAGCTACATCTTAGGTGTGTTTGCATTACATGCATAGCCAAGAGCCAGAACAAACACGGCAGCTGAACTTTTCCCATAACACACTCCTGGGGTTATGTGCTGGCACAGCTGTAGCCTTGGAGGAACCACTATACTGGTTCCTATACTGGGTGGGGGCACACTCTGGGTCAGTGGGCCAAGAAATATTCATTAAAGAGGATGGGAAGAAAGTGCTGACAGATTCATATTGCTCTGGATATAACTGTGCTAGCCTGAAGATGGTGGACAGTCAGTTTTCAATATAAAAGAGTTTATGACAACAGAAAATTGGCAAAGAGCAGCAGATTCATGTCCTCAGCAGTCCCTTTACCCAACAGTGTTAGGCTGGCGGAGGAGCCCATCTCCTGACCTTAGCTAACTAAGAATTTCCTAAGGGAGTTAACTGAGACATTCACAAGAAGAGATTTCTTACCCAGCTGGGCAAGAAAGCATTGGACAAAAAAAGAATCACAAAATTTAATCAGAGTGGCAATAGTGCTGGAGGACAGTGTGGCTCCTTGTAGAGAGCTGGCAAAGCTTTGCACATTTCAGCTTTGAGCAGCATCTGACAATGACAAAGCAAAAATTACAAAAAACCAAATTATTATCATCATGGCTGCTGTTTAGGTAAGCAACTAAAACTTTGCCTATTTCATGCTTAACTGCATTTTCAAGAGCTTAGTGGCTTGGCAAAACAGTCTGGAAATCTTACAAGGACAGACTTTGTTAAAATATTCCAGGCTGGCTGCTTCCAGCTCTGGATGGGTACAAACATGAAGTGAAGAAATCGAGTGCAGTTTTCAGAACTTTTAAGCAGCTCTGTTTTTTATTTCATTCTAGAAAGGAACAAAAGGCAGAAGACAGCCTCTGTTATTCATCCTCATGACATGACTAGGCCAGTCAAGAAGCAAAAGAAGGCATGTAACTTCTCCCCTACTTATTGCCCTCTGACTGCTTTAAGTAAATAAGATGACAATGAATGAATGAGAAAAAGGCACAAACCACATAGGCGAGGATGCAAGATGTCAGAGGAAGTATAGCTCTCAAAAAAACCCCAGCATTATCTATAAAGCTGTTCACCCAGAAAATAATGCTGAATGCTCAATCTTGTGCATGAGCAATAAAACAGCATTTAGGACCTGGAGAAGAAGTTTACAGGGTCACATTCAAGCTTATCTCAGTTAAAAAATAAATTAAAGACTACAGGAAGTGAAATGCTGGACTTAAAACGTTTACAGACATTCAGGACAATCAAGATTTAAAAATTCTTGTTTATGTTAATAGGAGCATTGTACCCCATGCAGAAGAAAATAAATACATATATATTTGTAGGCAGTACTTGTGCCTAAGCTAGGAGAGTCCCCTGTACCTGATGTGTGGAACTGTTTTCCACCTTGACACAGAAAACCTCCCCAAGGACATTTGCTCTGTCTGGAGAAAAAATGCAATCTTCCTCCTGACCAAATACATATCTACTTCTGAGAGCCACTAAACACTCAAACACCATCTGTGAGCTGTGCATTCATCTGTAACACACCAATTTAGCTGGCAGGCCATTGGGAAACAAGACTCTGAAGTTGCCAAGTTAAAATGGCAATCCAGCCCCAGCTGAAACTCCACCAAGCAAACAGGTGACATTACCAAAAAACATTGTAGCAGAGAGAGATGAAACACCAAAATAAGAAACAGCCTTGTGGAATGGAATAATAGGTGGGGGGGAGGGAAAGGCACAGCTTTGATCTTTTCCATCCTGTGCTTAATTAGCAGCAGCATCACACTAGGAGCATGTACAGCTGGAGACAAACAGCCACCTTCCTTCAGTGAGAATCAACAGACTGGTGGCTGCGGTGGGCAGGGCAGGCACAAGACACACAGCACACCACAACTGATCCTCCATTTCTTTCTAAAGGTCTGGCCATACAGCAATGAAATTTCATCTCACACAAACACAGACAAGCCACGAGTCAAAACCCTTTGACTTCTGTCAGGTGTTCACAGCAACAGGATGAAACAAAAACTGAATTCCTGCAAGCATTGCTTCCCTTGCCACAATTAAATTGTATGTATGTAAGTGCTGGAGTTAGGGTGTCAGTTGTTAAACCAAATGCACCATTCAGTTCTTGTGCAGATTTATAATTCTTATGCACCGTAGGAATAGGTGGGTCTAAAGATAAAAAGAAAGAAAAAAAAGTTAATTTATAGTGTAAGCTTGTGCATAAAAATGCTTCTAAAACACCATTAGTGTTATTCCAGTCAGATCTCCAGAAGCTTCTGTACTGACCTGACAAAAATGACCTTTCTTTTTCATAGCAAATTTACAAGGAAGAACTAGGCAGAAAAAAAAAATGGCTGGAGTCTGTGGGAACAATGAAGCATGTATTTAGAGAAATCTTGACATTGGAAATTATTTTTTTACTCTATATCAATTTGAGCGTTTTGATTTTTATCATTTTGTGCAGCAACGGTTCCACGAACAGAAGTGTTTGACTCAGGAATAGCCCCCATGAAGAGAATGAAGTAAGACATGACCCAGGTAACACCAATTAGAATACATTTAAAAATAAATCCCTGTAGATTTAACCATGGCCAGACTAGGCAATTCATGAAACTACAACAAAGTGTAATACATTAAAAAAAGACATCTCACAAACAGAAAATTGCTTGCAATGTTTAGAGTATTTACAAGGCATATATTTTCCACATAGACCTATAATAATTTTGGAAGAACTCTTCTTCACAGTTTGAGGAAAGAGAACAATCTCAGGTTTGTGCAGATGACTGATGCTACTACACTGCATATTACAAAAATGTTTTTGCTTTAATACAACATGTTTTCTCAAAGAAGTAAACCTGTGTTAGGCCATCTTAATTAAATCTTTAAGAGCCTTAAAAAGAAAGGACTTGTGTGCATGTACAGAATACTCTAGGACACTATTATATTTAAAACACCATTTACCAGTTATCTCAGAAAAAAAACACCATTAAACAGTTAGGTCAGAAAACTGAGATACTGTACAGATATCTTAAATTCAATTACATTATGAAAAACACAGTTTAGGAAATGTAAAATATTTTTAAAAGATCTTTGTAAACCCCACTGAAATTATGGTGGAAATTATCCATACAATTTAATGAAACAAAATGCATCACGTAATAACAGTATTAACTTTTTCTTTTCAGTTTAATGCTGTGTTATTATATTTGCTGCCTATTTTAGAAAGTAATTTGTGTTGATGGCTCTGGAGAAAAACCAAGCATTAAAGAACTAATTTAATTCCTTCTGAGCTATGTTCAATTCAAAAATACTTCTTTCAGAATGTCCCAGTACTGCAGAATCTGACTAGAAATCCACCTTGAACTATGTGCACTTTGACTAACTCTCTGCCCAAGGCAAAATGATCCTGCATTCAGCAGGGTTTTATCCCGGTCTTCTAAAGGACTTACACAGAATGTACCTGATATAACTGGACCAGAATGTCAACCATGATAAGAAATTATGATCAAGACATGGAGGATACATAATGAGAACCTTATCCATTTTACAGTGGACTGCTATTGGTGGGGGAGTACCTTTAGGGGGTTGTTTACAGAAATCAGGTCTTCTGCCTTTAAGAAAAAATAGAGAAAAGAAAAGAAAAGAAAAGAAAAGAAAAGAAAAGAAAAGAAAAGAAAAGAAAAGAAAAGAAAAGAAAAGAAAAGAAAAGAAAAGAAAAGAAAAGAAAAGAAAAAAGAAAAGAAAAGAAAAGAAAAGAAAAGAAAAGAAAAGAAAAGAAAAGAAAAGAAAAGATAGAGAAAAGAAAAGAAAAGAAAAGAAAAGAAAAGAAAAGAAAAGAAAAGAAAAGAAAAGAAAAGATAGAGAAAAGAAAAGAAAAGAAAAGAAAATAAAAGAAAAGAAAAGAAAAGAAAAGAAAAGAAAAGAAAAGAAAAGAAAAGAAAAGAAAAAAAGAAAAGAAAAAAAGAAAAGAAAAAGAAAAGAAAAAGAAGGAAAACTGTATAATTCCTTGTGCAGTGCTCTCCTTCCTACTTGTAATACTGTACGACACAAGGGATACTAGCTGTGTTTAAGGTGTTCAGGTAGTGTTATAGTAGGCTGCCTGGCTGCCTTTGGAAAGAAATTTCACAAATTTTCCTTCAGCGTGAAGACATAGCTTAAAACAGAAACTTAAAAATTGCTACAGCTTGTTTCTCAAAAATCAATGTGTGATTGCTAGCTGCACTGGGAGTTTGAGGGATATCCCCTTATCAGAGGCAATCTCTAGATAACATACTTTCCCCTATAGCCCATAGCTGCATGTAAGACATGACAAGACAAACGCCAGCTTCCTTTTCTGTTGGTGTCATCTATTGATCCAGTGAAATGCTCTTCATCTGAAACTTCCTTCCCAAAGGGGACATTCGCTATGAGAAGCAAAGCTTTCTGACTGATGCTAAGAAATTCTAAAACTTTCTGCTAATTACTGCACAGGACCATAGTAACACACATCTCTAAAAGGATTAAAAAAAAAACAAAACCCAAGACCAACAAATCAAGATCAAATGAGGCAGATGCCATCCTTTTCCAGTCAGAAATGTTGTTTTTCAATAACGAAAATGCAATATAATAACTCATTATGATTTTTCTGTGTGCTTTAGATAAAAATGTGCTCTGGGTCTATGTTTTCCTTTGGGTGCATTTCCTCTCAGACACATTCAGAACTCCTATCCCAGATGGGACTAAGTGACTCCAGCTTGTGCCAGAACACAAAAGAGTGTCACCATGAGAAACAACAGTATCAAAGAATAACAAGAAGCAGAGAGGTAAGTAAAGGATGCTGGGGTACTGAAAGGACACTAGGCCTACAAAAAAAAAAAAAACATCCCATGAAAAAAAACAGCTACATTTGTTCATCTACGGACAGAGGAGAGAGAGATAGCACAGTGTGCTGGCCTAAGATATCAGCATCACCAGAAAAAGCTTTATCTAACTAGAGAGCAGAAAAGTAAGACATAGAAAAGACGCTTGTAAAAATTGATACCTAAGCAACATTCATGTGAATCTTTGCAGTTTTGAAGAGGTTTTGATATGGCTCCTAGGTAACTACAATTTCATCAGACTAAAAAAAACAACCAAGAGAAGCATTTATAAAATAAAATAATCAAATATTTCATGGGTATTAGAATATTTTGAACTTGACATTCCCAAAGAGATTTGCTCAAGAGTAGAGAAGGGGCACACATTTAGAGATGTCACTAAGCTTGTTCCTTCCATTCAAATACAAAGTACCACACCACTTATCAACCCCCATGAACAATTTCTAAAAAGAAAATGTTTAAAAGACACTCAGTTCTCAGACTTCACTCATAAAATAAGGATTTTCAGGAACAAGGGAGCTCACTTTCTAGTAGGTTGGGACTGAGTGTCACTCTCTGTGGAGGCAGCAACTGAGGTACTTCCCTTCTACCCCTCTTGGCCAAGAGGTCCAGAAGTTACTGGGGAAGACTGACAGACAGCCTTACTGCATCTACTTTGCCTTGCTAAAATATGTGGCTAAGAAATAAACTCCAGTGTTCAGGAGGCATCAGACCAAAGCTTCCAAAACAGAAGAATAATGCATTTGGGCAGAACAAAAGGCTTGTTATTTTGCTGTCTCTGATAAACAACAGTTGGCAGGTATTGAACTTACCATGCAAATTACCTTCTCTGTTTGTTTGATTTGGGCTTTTTTCCCCCTGTGTATATTTCCCTGAAAGGGTATTTGTAACTAATATTCTTTGTTGAAAGATTTATTGTTTTTTTAAACTCATGGAAAATATTATTTTTAACTTTTTACAAAGATATGATTCTGCTTTTTCTTGGAACACAGATTTTTCGTCCAAGAACTCCAAATACCTGAAAGACATAGTGCAGTTTTTCAAAGAGCCAGGTTCATCCAGACAATAAACACAAGAAACACTTAAATAACCCTCAGGAGTCATCACAGAGGTGGTTCTGAATTTAGGCTTTAGTTTCCTCTGCTGAAAGGCTGGATTACTGGGGAAAGAACTGGGGGGAAATCAGTTTGCCCATTGCCCATAATGCTTATTAATTTTCTACCTACAATAGAAACAATCACAACCCCAGAGGACAAAATCCCCTTGTCATTGACCCATAAGGTTTCCCACTACTGGTCTGAATTCAGACAGGATTACACTGGCTTGTAGTACACTGTTCTCCTTTGACTCCATGTGATTCATAAGTCATTCAAATAGAAGCACCTACAAAATTGTCATGTCTTTCTCAGATGGAAAAACCTATCCCTGACAAAACTCAGGGTGACAGACTAACAGCGCTATGGGTCTGATGCTCTTTCCCACTCCTACAGCTCTTGATAGGGTGTTTATAGATGGATCCTTATTGCTCCTTCCTTCCTATTTAGAGCTTTTTATTTCATTGCAAAGCATTGCGTAATAACCATGTGCATTTATACAGTCTTAATTTTATTCAGCAAAGTAGCCTGCTCATCTTCCTATGAATTCCCATAAATTTGATAGCAACGTATGGACGCAAGAGCCTCAAGAAGTTGGGGGCAGTCAGAGTGAGATTTCCGAAGATACCAAAAGAATGTAGCTGATGAAATGCAGTTAAAATGAGACTAGAAAAAGCTAAACTAGCTAAAAAAGTAACTAGCTAAAAAACTAAACTAATGAGACAAGCTAAACTAAAGTTAGAACTATAAAGAGCACTGTGGTTATAGGATACGGGTGACTCTCAAAGCCTCTTCTTCAGTTCAGACAGTAACGCTCTCTCAGGTTCTCTGCATTTCGTAGCCTCTTTTCCATGCTTAGTATGTAGCTTTAATAACCTTTATTTCCTTAAGGATCAACCTAAAACTTACATGATCCACAATGCATCAGAATACTTACATTTGTATTAAAATTTTAATTTTCAAATCTAGTATCATGATAGGGATATTTTAGTTGTGTGGCCTTAACATTTGTTTAAAACACTTCACTATTTTTTTTATTTTGCTTCTGTTTTAACCTGAAGGAATATTGATTCAAGTCATATTTGATGTTATTCTTTCAGCTTAAAGACTTCAAATCATCATAGAAAAAGAGACACAGAAGGTTTTGGTAGTTTAGTTCTTGTGTTGCATTTGTTTTTTTGTCTGCTTGTTAAATAGTTTTTGCTTGCTGTGCTCAAGGTTTGAAGGTAAAATTTACAAAGACAATACTTTTTGACAGTGAACCTTCTGCTACATTTTTAGAAGCACTCAGCAAATTCCAGCAGTGGGTTTCTAGACACAAAAGACAAATACAACCACTCCATGATTTAGATTTGCTTTCTGTTTGTGGGTCATGAGACTCACTGCTGAGCATGTCAGAAGTTGGCTGTGGCATTTAATGAAGGTTGTCAGCAACTTCATAGTTCCCATAGCAAAAGAAAGAGTGTGCTCTGACTTTGGTTTTGGGGCATGGGTTGTTGGGGTTTTTTCCCCCTTTTTTTTCTTTTAGAGCTTTCATTGGAATCTAGGACTGGAGTTAGTGGATAAACTCAGTTACTGCTAAAGAATCAAATTAAAATATGGAACAAGCTAGTCCTTTGAAAAACATTGAATTGCATAGGTTTCTTTTTTTTCAGAGGCATCATTTAACATTCAAAATAAATATTAAATTTCCCTTCAATTTGAAAGTTTAGAGTCACTCATGAAATGAGGAACAATAATCATACTCTATTATGCCCTGTTTCATGTGTGTCTCAAGAGGGCTGTGACTTGTCGTAGCATGAAGGAACCTAGAAAAATGATTACTTGCTGCTTCAAACAGAAGATGCATAGCTCAGATGCTCATTAATGAGGCAAAGGAAAATTAATTGACATGTCTAATAGTTCTTTTAATATAGCCTCTAAGCCTTGATGTGTCAATTGTCAAATTACCCCTGGCGTACTTTCTTTGTCTCAGTGATCTTGTGCTGAATTTCTGGGAGAGAAAATTGACATTACTTTCCTTGGCCTTTCTCAGCATACTTTCTGGCCAAGGGTGTAAGGTCTCCAGAAAAATGAGATGCATGCACCCCAGCTGCTTTAACCTTTCTCCAGATCAGGTCTAACCTCCCAGACTACAGGACTGCAGCTTTGTGATGGCTCTGTGTCAATGATGCATCCTTCCTGGGGCATGCAGTGGTTAAAAAACCCACAAGCTTTAAAAAGCCTAAATGTATCAGCCTTTCTACATGTCCTCGTGCACTGCTTTGACTTAGGTGAGAGTTCCTTTCAGCAAGGCAGGATCCTCTCTGCCTCTTCTTCCCCAGCAATGGTCTAGCCTCAGAAAGAGAAGCTTCTACCACACTACGACAGGCTTTCATGCTTGCTCCAACATAGGCAGTGAAAGAGCATTCCTTTTAGAGCTTCCATTCTTTTCACATTATTATCACCCAATTCAGGCTGGAAAAAAAGCTGTTTCCAATCATTTGCCTGTTAGTCAAGTCTCTGCCTGACAGCAAATCCTTTGATCAAGACTGTTATACTGTGTATATTAAGCTCATCTAAGTTTATGTAATGGAACATTGTAATTGTTGCTGCTATTTTCTCAGTTGGTGTTTCTCTCCTACATTAAGTTAGGAATAAAAGGAAACAAAGAGAAGGCACATGGGTCATGTATTGCATCTGCTGTTTGTAGTCCAGGGCAAAAATCCATGGGATTCCCAAAATTAAACAGCATCTGAGAACTTCTTATTGACAAATTCTCTGAGTCACAATTCCAGAAATTGAAGAAATCCTGATTTCAATGTGATTTGTTTGGGGCTGGTTTTTCATACATAGATTAAGTGATGTGTTTCAGAGATTAGTCCTTTAGCGTATCATAGCAATAAATCTCCTAACACAGAGCCATACTGGAAAATGTTGCTCATTGTGCAGAATGAAAATTGCTACAAAAGAGCATATCAGATCTTTGTGATTTTGTTAAAAAAAAAAAGAAATTATTAAAAATCATTAAGATATTTTTCATTCTATAATAATTCTATAATAATTCTAAATAATCTTTGCCATTCTGCTTAGAGTACTCATGTCCTTTGGCTTTTTTATAAGAAACAGATTTGCACGTGCTGCAGAGCATAAACAGACTCAATCCAATAGTTAGTTAAGGAAGTACTTCAGAAGTACTGTCCCACAGAGCTGCAAGTGTGCAGTAAGTCTGAGAGTAACAGATTTCTTGCACATTTGAAGGCTATTAGTCCACACACAATAGACTTAGCATGTCTCAAACACAGAGGAGTCCCTTGTTATGTGCTGTAGAGCAAGAATGTAGAGCCAGATGGATGCATCTGGAATTGCCACATGAGCTCTCGGAGATCCAGACATCTTGAACAAATGTTGGAAGTCTTCAGCTTTCACACAGGCCCAAAAGGAAGAATATGGTAAAAGCCAGGTTCTATGAAGCTGGGTGAGAAACGAACATAAAATTCAGTAACATTTCTCCGAGTGTCTTTCTATTATGTGATAATTTTTGAATAATCCAACCAATCAGCACTAAAAATTCAGGGAATACCATAGCTATCATTGCCATGGACACTTGATTTTGACAGAAACTGAAACAAGAAAGCAGGTAAAACACAGGAGAATGGGCAGAAATGGCAGAGAGGGAGTTTGCAAGCACGAATAAAGGCATGTAGAAACCACCCACGTTATGCAGAATGAGTATGAAGGTCTGTAGCTATAAAATTTTTCCGTGACACACATTGTAACAAGAATACAGTAAGGATGCTGAGGTACAGACAATAAGAATATCTTCCAAGACAAGGCAAGCAAGTAGCTAGATGGGGAAATATCCTAATTGCCCATTTTTTCTTCTTTCATGCAAAATCTAATTCTTTTTTTTTTGCTGAGATGTGGGAGTTACACAAGGTAATGGCCAATGCAGGCAAAGAAAACCTTACTTCATGCTGTATGAGACCTCACCTTAACAAATACATGAATGTCTCTTGGAAGTTTTTAATTGCAGAATAGAGATGCATGAGAAGTAACTTCCCCTTCATTTGAAGGTTTTCAAAAGACAACTCTGATCCAGAACTGGGATGAAAATGGTGAAAACAAAAAAGTTTGTGTATGGATATTTTGGTTAGTGAAAAGAACTGTTTTGATAATTTAAACTGGCTTGAAATTATTTTGGCCTTTTCAATAGAAAATTAACCCATCTTACACATTAAAATGCGGGGGAATAAAGTCATTTCAAACAAATGTTCGTTTTAAAATATCAAGGTGGAATATTTCAAGATTGTGCAAATTTTGTTTCAATTATCCTTTCCCACAATTTCATTTTTTGAAAATCACAGTTTTCCAGTGCAAAGCACTTTGTCAAAAAAAACCTCTTAACCACAGCAGTAATACCACACATTCTTGATTCCGATGGGGTCACATGGTTCCTTCATTTCAGTGGGTAGGTTGAGACAAATACTGGCAAAATACTGTAAAATACTGGTGTCTCACCCATTCTGGCACAGTTCTGGCAAACGTTGTGACAGATCATACCGGGCACTGAGATTACACTCATAGTGAGAAGTCATCTTCCATTGTGTGTGATCCAAAGGATCTGGGGACTGACCTTACGCTGAAACTGCGCTGTGCTCTGGCTTGGACAGAGAGCTGCCACAAGCTGTGTGGGAGGAGAAGGAAATGCTTGGCAAATCCCTGACAAAGATGGAGAAGAGGCAAGCTCTACACTTGGCAAATTACCCCTGGTAAGCCACTGAAAGGCAAACCCAAGTTTCCACCACACAAATAGAACAGCTAAAAGGTGATTGGGGATCTGTCTAAACAGTTAACGTTTAAGTACTGAAAACTCTGGTCAGCTGCCTTCAGTGGGTTTTTGAAATATTTTTCCCACAAATCTGCCTTTCCTCCTTAGTTGCAAATAAGCTGGGACTCAATTGCAGACAAGAGCTTGGTACAGAGAGTTGAACAATAAATTGGTTAGATTCATTAGAAGCAAAGTGGAATGACAAAATGTTGGAAAAATAAGCAGCCAGCCTATGAGACCAGCCTGCTTACAAAAGCGTCCACCACCAGAATATTTAAATTCAGAATGCCAAAGGTAAGGAATGCTTCTGCAAGCTACAGCTACTTGGGCTCTCTCACTGTAAATATGAACAAATCAGACATACATAGCTTTTCACACTTCCTTTCTGTAAACAGCACATACTTCTTCTTGTAAATAGTGCAGCTAAACTTCAGTTTCTCAGCTGATATTACTGCCCTGCTGAAGCCAGTTAATTCGCACTGTTGAAGTATCTGATCTGTTTTCGTTTTGCTTATTTTCTTCATAAGCACTTGATGCTTTTTATTCTGCCACTACTTCTGAAGATTTTAGAATTAATAGTATGCTGTCTTTCTAGCACTGTGTAAGTACTAAAGCAATATATTTCTTTTATCAGAATTATCAATTCTGATATGTCAGTAGTAGGGCAAGCAATGAAAGGGCTCTTCCAAGTACAAACCTATTTATTTGCCACTTCTTGTGTGCATTCTTATCCCTGAATAAAAGTCATCTCTACTGGAGATGAAAACACACAGTCTGTAGGCTTTTCTTGGATATTCCTAATGAACACATGGGGTGAAGGTGTGCTCTGAGCCCAAGACTTTTACACTAGCCAGACCAGCAGACTCAGACCCAGCAGGAAAGAAGGCAACACTCAGTAAACCTGGTTCATGCGGAGGCTGCAACTTTATTAAATGTAAACCACATTATGGGCTTATTTAAATTAATGGTCACAGTGGGTGCTCAACACCTCTGAAAGACTCTGCGCTAGGGCTAGCTATAAAATTTTCCATCAAGACTCCTGTGTGAAGGGGAGCTGAGACTTCTGACTAGTAGAGCTTGCCAAAAAACTGCCTTTCTGTGGGAAATTTTTCTTGATAAAATGTTCAGATTTTGGTGCTGGAAAAATAGAAGTTTTTTGCCCCCCAGCAGTCCCACTCATCAGAATCAGTCACCAGCTGTTCATTTGCACAAGCACAAGTGCCGTGTGAGGTGTTCTTGGCTAATGACCTCATTTGGGGGTAGCAGAGTCCAATGTACCAAAATGCAGCGCAAGGGCTGACAGACCACCCTGGACATGGACATGCACAGAGCCTGCCTCAGGAGCCCTGGGTTCCAAGGAGCAGGGGGAGATCACAGTTCAGTGCCATCCCCTACACCCTCCACCCACTCCAACTGCACTCAGTGCTCTGCCAAAAAAACCCAGGAGGATGGGGAGGGTAGGAGACCCCCTCACGTCCCACCTTGGTCAAGGGGACCAGAAGACAGGGACCACAGGGGGACCTGCTTCTGCCACACTGGGCATGCAACCAAGTGGCAGCTTCTCTGAACTAAGTCACTTAATTCTTCTGGACTGGGTGTTTCAGCTTTCTTAAAAAGATATTGTTTTCTAGGGGGTGGGGAAATGCCTAAATTTCATTAGCAAATTAGAGCTGCTAAGACTGGCTAAGGAAGTGGTTGAACAACAACTCATGATACTTATAAACAGTGAAAACATCTTCAAAATACTCAGATTAAAACCAAAGGAGACCCTTTTCTGGTTAAAAAACAAGAGCACTGTAATTTAATTGGTTCTTGCAAGAAATAGAAACATCTTAACTGAGCCAATGATGATTTTCTGCATTATTGTAATACTTGAAGTGTCAGTGTTCAATGATTGCTTTCAGCTTATAAAAATTAATTTCAGACTTTTAAACATCTAAACCAATAAAGCTACATAGAGAGAATGTTTGTCATTGAAATAAAAATTATCCCAAATATTGAGCAGGAGCAACATATGTAAAAATAACAGAAATATTGCTGAGTCATTTTAGTAGCAGGTAAATACATATGGGAAGATCATGAAACTGTGGCAACTAGAAGTTTCTAATTAGAAACTAAAGAAATTAAAATAAAGAATCACATAAATTAGCTCATTGAGTGGTGCCAAAACCAAATATATTTATACACAAATACGTATATCAATCTACACTTATGCTTTCACATTTCATATAACTCCAAATTTTGTAGCTGTAAAAGAAAAAAAATATTGAGGATGACCTGGGATCAAGTAAAAAAAAAAGTCTTTTGAGCTGAAGTATTTTATTTTCCTATTTCCATTCATTTACAATGACAAGATACAGGATCACTGATAAACAGCAACTGTGTCCTTTTTTATTTGCTTCCTAACACTCCTGGAAAGCTTTATAGTAAACAGTTTAGAAGATAATGAAAGGTAAAACTTCCATCTGAAAAGGTTTGATTCAACAGAATTATTGGGACAATCACTTAGGTTAAGTGTTTAGCCCAGAGGGCAGTATAAAATTTCATCAAAATTCAAACCATGCATAAATGATCTCAAACTGCAGCGTCTATTTATACCACACAACTTGTTAGTCACATTTTTCACTGAAGATTGAAAGTAATGATGAAGCAACTGATAAGGATGAAAGACTGAATATGTGCTATGCCACCCATGTATAATTCAGTTAGTGACAAACATGGATTAGAAAGTATCCTGCAACAGCATGTGTTTTCCAACTGCCTGGGAAAAACTGTGAACCACTAACAAGGGAAAGGGGACACCAATGAAAGCAAAAATATTTCACACACACAAATTAGCCAGGTAAAGAAGAAAGAGTTATTCAATCAGTGGGTCAGAGATTCAAAGACAATGAGAAATGCAAATACGGACAAAAAGAATATTACCATTTTAAATCTTTTAGATTTTGAGTTTCCTAAAAGAAAAAGGAAAAAAAAAAAAGCCTTTTTTTTTAATCCAGAGAAAAAAAAAAGCAGTGAAAAAGGGGTTATTTTTCTAAAGATGAAATCTTCAAATTTTGGTGAATAAAACAGAAAGAAAACTTCAGTGCAAAATCTCCATTGAGAGTGTAAAATACTGTTCTCAAACTCTAGGAAAAAAAAATCACAGTGGAAGTAAAGTTTACTTTTTTGCAATTGAAAGTTTTGATTTGGTCATTTTGGGAGAAGGTTTGAGTTAAGGATTAAGGAAAAAGGTCTGTGATTTTTCATTTTAATCCCAAAGACAGAATCTTTAGTTGATGACAGCCAGTGAAACAGAAATAACAGCTATGGTACAGAATGTTATTTATCAGCTGATTATGGATCAGTCCATTAGATTGTATCAGCTATACTCAGACACTTGCTGCAGATTTTGTCTGAACTATTAAAATCAGATCTGTGCAATTACACTGACCTTCAGCTGAAGTTCTGTCGTTGCTAAATGGTGAATCCAAATTCCTGGTTTTGTCATTCTGTAAGTATCTAAGGCAGTGGTTGAACTAACAAAACTGTCAAGTCATGCTTCAGAGAGCTTGTAGTGTAGCACTGAAACTGCACAGTGGAGGATTAAATGCAAACCTAAACGGAAAGCCATGCATGGGGCTGTGTTTTTGTGCAGCAGCATGTTAGTCTCAGCAGATTCAGGTTATCACCACTCCAAGCACAGCTAGGTGTTAATGACATGCACCTGCCTTTTTTGGGGAGGATGGGATTAGAGGAGAAACTTCACAAATATCCTGAGGAGTAATCTCTGAGTAAAAGTCATGGGTTAAAGCTGGAAGTAGTGGCAAGGGGAGATGAGAGTTGATATCTGTGGTAGTAGGGTATAACATCAGCAGAAGAGATGCCACTGAAAAGTGGAGGGAGAGGGAGGCTAAGTGGTAGAAGACCTTACAAATGACTGGGAAAGATTATAGTATGACAGATGCCTCCAATGATAGCTAATTTAAATGCCATTAGGTGCATTATATTTCACATGCAGACAGTCTACAGGGTGATAGAAAGCGTTACAGCAGGTTAGCATGAAAGTTTATGCTTCAGTCAAAGCAAATTGTTATCACTTCACTGAAAATGGCACTTCAACAGCTTACCTCAGCTGAGGATCTGCCCCTCTGTGTTATGCTGTCCAGCAACATACTCAGAGCAGATGCTAAAGGAGGTGGAACTTAAGCAAGTTTCTGCTGACTCATTGCCCCGAAAAGAGAAATTATAACTAAGTTAATGAAAATTCCAAGCATTGTACAGTATTTTTAGTTTATTTTACTATTCTACACTTTCTGATTTTTTCCAAGTGGGTAATATTAACTAAAAAATTTTTCCCAATTAGCACTTTTACATGTTTTACGTTTAGTGTATCATTGCTACTCTTCCAATGAAGTCTAGGAAAATGGCAGAATGAAGCCTGGAGTTATGTTATTTTGAGCTGATTTCCCTGTAATGTTAGTAAACAGTTTGATGCATCATGTCACTAGCAGCACTATTCTCTCTTATCTTCCCCTATTTAATGAAAATCTGTGAAATAAATGCTACAAGGCAGTACTGCTGGCATGACAAATTCCAAGCCAATAAGTCTTGTAGTTGCCAAGATGTAAGCTCTGAAGCTTGACATTTGGCATTCAGAACTAGATAACCTTACTATAGTAACTATATTCACTGTATCTACAAGAGGGATGAATAAATCAACAATAATTGAACTACTAAAAGTGTCTAATTTCCAGAGTAGTGCTTCAAGCAACAACTGAAATTAAAAAACTGTTAAAACACAGCTACATACCCATACAATCATGTCATGAATGCGCTGAAGCAAAGGTTAACAAAAAAGAATGAATATGCATTCTTTGCTAAAAGTAGCATTCCTTGATCTACAGTAGTGATGAACTGTATAAATGTCAGGTCCTGTCCAAGTCCCACAGAGCCTGGCATTCCCAGCAGCAAGAATTTTTTATTGTTCCTGTAACATTACTCAAAGTAGAGAAAAGGCTATTCCTGCTGCATGTGGAATGCAGTCCCTATTCTTGAAGCCTGGCACTGTTTCCAAAGTTAGCAATGATCATAAACCCTTGAAATATTGTTGGTATCTCCAGGGTCTGATCCAAAGCCCAGTGAAGGCAAATGGGAAGATTCCACATGGCCTCAGTTTTCTGTGGGCCAGACTTAAACTTGATTTCAGAATTTCTCATGTTGTTCAAGTCATATCTCAGTGAATTTTTCACCCACCCATCTTTTCTCTCAGTGATAATTTTTATTAGAAAAATGCAGGTCTGGCAATCTTTAGGAAAATAACTAGCACAGTAGGTTAAACAGACTCAGTGCTTTAGAGAAACAGGATTGTCTAATAAACAGCTTTTAATGTAACATGTTTCCACGCTAATACACAGGAGAGAAGCTACCACTGGGACACCAGCCTGCTTTGGAAACTGTCTCCTAGAATTAATTCAGACTGATTAGCATAGCATGGATGCGTTCACCTGGGGAACTAACTAAAAATAATAGCCAATTTACAAATGAACCAGAGTAGGCTTTTTAATCTCCCATGACTCCACACTACAGTCACATCTCTGTGACTGCCACACAGCTGTGGCAGTTTTTTGGGAATACACAATCAAAAGGAATTGCTGGGAGGTACTGAGATACTGAGTGGAGTCATTCCTTGGGCCACTGTTTGGACAGTCCTGCTATGATCATAATATGTCTCAGGGATTGATTAAAAATGCTGAGGAAACATATTTCCATCTAGAGCCACTAGAAGACCATTTGATTTCCAGGATCAGTTATTTATTTTCTTTCAAGACCTCAAATCTCAAAATCCAGTATTTATTCAGTGCTAACCTTCAGGAAAAAAATATAGGCATTATGGGTTTAAAACCTTCAACTTATCATATCAGGTTTTTTTCCTGAAAGTTGAGACATAAGAAAGACATTCCCATCATGGAGATGCGGCTTCTTATAACTATCTCAAGGAAAACTGTAAAGAGTTTTTATGTGCTTATGTATATAAGGCATTTGCTGATAGAGAAGTATTTCTCCACATGCACTGTGCAGGATAGTGAAATGCATGATAAACTAGACTGAATACATATCTTTCACCCTCTGACATTTTGTAGGTCAAACTCTATATCTGATGTATGTACTTTAAGCCAGAGAAAGAAAGGCATATTCTAAGAGACAAGAGAATCCTTTCGTTCCTCAAAATTCCTGGCACATCTAAGGATAAATTGAATACTTGTGGTATGAACATACATCCAAGTGTCTTTTAGAAGATGAGGATAATGATACAATGTTTTGAAATGGAAATTATTCCAACTTTGAAATACTATAACTTACCAAGCAACCAAAGAGACTCAAAGCCCCATGTTCTACATTTAACTGAAATGCAAGGCAAATAAAACCAGTTATCCTGCATACAATAATACACATAATGGTTAAAGGTGGCATTGTTTCCTCTACATAAAGCAAGCTTCAAAGGGAAAAGTAATTTTTGGATTAATGGGCAAACAATGCAGAACAAATTACATTAGTAGTTAGTTAAAAGCTCTGTAAAATAGCTTGCTCTCTATTTCCGAGTAATGGGACTGATGAAGGAATGGGATTGGTTTTTTTTCCATCCCCAACTCTCTTCCCCTGCAGTGGTTTAGACTGAGAATTAACAGCCAGGAAGAGCATCTCTTCACATTGTGAGAAAGACATAGCATTCAGTACAGCTGCAAGAAAGAATAGCTGAACCAGGAATTTCACCACTGTTAATTCCACAAAACAGTCTGGAATGTTTTCAGTCATTAGCTTTCAGCAGATACCTAAACCAAAAACTGGGACAGATTTAGATACCAGGCTGAAAATCTTACAAAGTACATCAGAGGGTTACCAAGTTGTTCAAAAACTAAGCTCAAGACAGTGAATCACGCCATTGTAAGAATTAAGCATGACCACTGTAAATTCCTCACTGGCTGGACTTCCTCTTAAATCAAAGGACAGACAGACTGTATTTTATTCAGAATTTTGTAACCAGAGTCTCAAACCTGGCAGTTTGGTTTGAGTGTTCAGATCCAAGGCCAGGCAAATAGCAGGTCCTCCCTGTTCTCTCCTTCCCAAATCCGACTTTGCCAGAGAAGGAGATACTGTATTCTACCTAAAGAAGGACAAAATAGAAGGCAAGAAATATTGGTTCCACTAGGTGATTGAGGAGGAACATTTTGACTGTCATCCACAGTTTTATCATCACCTCTGAAACAGGAAACAAGAGTCACAGTTAACAAGGCCCACATTTGCCCAAACTTTTCTGCCCATTTCAGCTTCACCACCACAGCTCCTTGCTCCCACCCTTTGTGAAGCTTCTCAGTTTATACCAAAAACTTGTAAAAGTAGAGACCCTGCTAACTTCTCTGGCTGTTTTGTCACACATCACTGTATATTTAATAATAATTATGCCTCTGCAGAGGTATTTTATTCTGATAAAATCAGAACTATCCCACCAGGATCTTCAGCTACTTATTCATTTTGCTACAGGCTACAACAGAAAGAGTTAGAGAATTTACTGAAATAACAAAGTCATTTTACATACATACGGTCTATGCTTCTGTGCCACAGCAGTGACAGATAAAAAGCAGCCATCTATCATATTTTTCTCTCCACACTGTACTCAATAGGATCCAAAGTGTGGTACCCATTTTGCTACTAATGCACACGCATAACTCCCACTTATTTACTGTAGTGCCCTGAAGATGTGACAGTTAGCTATGTAATGCACTTATTATTTTTATTCATTCTATTCATTAGAGATGACCATGTATGGCACACTTATAGCTTCACTTTTCTCCACTAGTCATCAGTAATGTCATCTTTTCTAGCTCATGAAAACAAAATGTTTATTAAATGACAAACAACAACCACATCTCTCTCAACTCCACGTTTCACAGCCAGTTTCCCAAGTCTTCTACTCTCCTATGATTCTGAACAAACCAAAGGGCAATTCAGCTAACTCAGAAAGTGCTTTTGTGCTGAGCAGGAATCCAAGCTGAATTGTGTGAAATGCCTGTGAGGGAGAAAAGTTGGCAGTGCTGTCTTGAAGATATTTTGACTGCACTCACAGAAAAGGCTCCAACAACTTTGTGAGTCTACATTGCTCAGTTATTGGAGACTCAACATTTTCCATATTTAAGAAGAGAAAATAGCAATTTATTGTCAAAAAGCTGCATGGTAACCATACTCAATTTTCCACTGACTATTACCAAATTTGAACCATATCCTTTCACTTTCACCAGATAAGAATTCTCTAAGATGGAGGAAGTGAAAAAAAGGGCATTTTGGCAAGGAATTATAAACACACAATCCTGGAGAGGTCTAGATCAAACTGTGAACTGTGCACTGGGGAGCATTTTCCCTGCTCTTTCAGCTCCACTACTCACAATCGGATGCCAACCAAACAATTCCCTTGAGAAGATCTCTAGGAAAAATTTGGGTCTGTACTAAAGTTGCTCCACAACAAAGCTCACTAATCCTTTCTGATCAAGAACATTAAAGCCAATACAAAAGAAAAAAAAAAGAACACCAACCAACTAGACAAACATCTCCCTAGTAATTGTGACTGATTAGTCACTGACAATTCCTAACTAACTCTTTGTACTTCTAATTTCTCTTTTCTGCTGCTAGAGACCAGCTCTCAGCTGATGGAGTTCTGCAGGTCTGTAACCTGCAGGAGGAAGCTCATTGGCTGCCAACTCTTTCCATCATCCTGAACATACAAATAAAAGTATCATCAAGTATAATTTCACTGAGGTCCATGTGTAACTGCAATAGTACATTTCCCCTCACCATAAAAATATCCAATCCTGACAAAATTAAGAGTGTGCATACGTATTGGAGCGCTTTGCAAAAGACTCCCAGAGAAAACAGTTCTTAGCAAAGACTCATGTATTTTCATGAGTCCTTACAGGTTTCATGTATTTTCAGTCCTTGAAAGGTTTTTTCCTACTTTTTTCCCAGCAGTTTAGATTAATTTTGAAATAATACTTTTTGTTGATTTCAAATTTTTTTCCAAATATTTTATTTCTCATTCAATTTTCACCATCAAAAATTTGCCACAGCATACTAGAACAGGGAAATAATTCTTTCATTGCACAAGAGAGAAAAGAAATAAAATCTCTGAATGTGTGCAGTTCATTGGAATTTGCCTAAATATGAATTAAATTATATAATAAAAAAGAAATTGACAGCTTCAGAAAAATTAGAGTGCATAGGAAAAGTGCCATTTTCATATTTAATGATTTGTCCATAGAATAATTTTCCAAAAAGTAAACTTTTCCTGTAGCAGAAAAATCTCCCATGAGACTAAAACTAAAGCAAAAACTCCACAGAAATATGTATTGGTCTGCTGTAAAAAATCAGTCCTCAAGATTTGAGTACATGCACTAAAATAAACACCATCTAATACCTGAATATGTTAAAAAAACCACACCAAAACAAAAACATGACTTGTGTCCTGCTGAGACTTGCCTGCAAAAAAAGTTCCACAAATATTTCAGAATCAGGGAATTGTGCTCACACAACTAAAGCTTAAGCCTTTTTGAGAATAATGTGTGAAAGATTTGAAAGCATTCAAAGAAAACAGTGGGACTTCTGATTACTCCTAAGAATTCAAGCTTGGCCTGCCTTTAATTACATATCAAAATGGAATTAGAAACAATGAAACAGGGTTTAGGTGGACTATCAGAAGTTACTGAGAAATTTTTAAGAGATTAGCACTTTTTAAAGCACACAATAAAGGGTTATTCTGCTTTTCACAAAGGAAGCTGAATGTCCGCTCTTAATGGCAGTATTTTATATGTAGTGCATGAAACAGATCCTACTAGGACAGCTATAAAAAACTGGTAAAATCTGACCTTTGATTTTAGGTAAATGTTACATATTTGAATAAAAGGTTGCATTTATAGGCAGCCACAGAATTTTTTTTTTTTTAATTTTAATGAAATCTTTAGAAAAGCTCAAGGGACAATCCAGGGCAATTTTTAACAAGCAACACTAATTTTGAACAAATTCAAAACACTCAGGCAAGGATTTTCCCCTAACGTAGGATTCATCACCCTCCTAACTTGGTATAAGTTCAATCTGTTCTGTTTGTATGACATAAACAACAAGCAGTTTCACAGGAATGAGGCAAACCATATGTGAAGGTGTTTTAGAAAGCACAACAGGGAATACACCAAGCAAAGAAGCATCTGCATTTATTTCAGTGTCAAATCACATGTGTATTATAAAGGGAAAGTTTATTGTCTTTATATAAAAAACAAGTTTACTGTATTGTGCTCTTTACAGTTAACTCTTCCTGCCTCTCAGTATCCTCCTCAATTTGGAAATAAAATTGATAAAATTCATAAATTCCACAGGTGCATTGGCAGGGTTGTAAAGGGGTCTTCAACCTTGTTCACCCTACCCAGGCTGTGACATGCTGCCAAGAGCCCATTTTATCTTCACCATCCCCTTGCTACCTCTTTTGAACAAGGGCTGCATCTGCTCCGGATGGATGCAAGTGAGAACCAAAGGCTGGTCCAATGCCCTGAATTCCAGACTTGCAAGAATATGACTCTAGATAGGATTTACCAGCTTGTCTGCTGCATCAAGATGCTGTCTGGTCCTGCGCTGGTGTTGCACTGACCAGCCTGCAGCTGAGCCACCATGGGCAGCACGTGGCACTGCTGTGTGGGGCACTGGGTACTCCCCCACAAAAGGCAGTGCCCTACAATTAATTGGTTTTATAGAAGCTGGCCAGAGTCAGCTTAACACATTTGGAGTAGAACAGAAAATATTTCAAAGCAGCATTTAGCCTGGGTAGGAGCTACAGGCACGTTGTTAAAAAGCTAATTGCATGGAGACAAAGGATGATCGTTACTTTTATATTAGTGTGTAATGTTAACCCTTGAGAGCTGTGTTTGATGATAAGTTGTTGGCAATTGAAACTGCTAGTTTTTATATTTAAACTCAAGCCTGAAGATTCCTAAAGTCACAGAAAGTGTATGTCTTTTTTTTTTTTTTTTTTTTTTTAATTAAGACAAATGAAGGGTTTTGAAATCTGGGGTTTTTTCACATCTCCTCTAGAACTATACATAAAAAGCAATGTTAAAGCACTGAAATGTTAAAATTATTTCTCACATCTGTTTATTTATACATGTTCAGGAAATCTGGCTTTATAGTGACAGTCATGAGGAACATTTTTTTCCTCAAATTTTCTTTCAGGGAACAGAAGAAGACAGCTAGAGAGCTTCTGAGAGCAGGTTTTGGTCTGCAAGGTCAAAATTCCTCCAAACTTTCCTCCTTTTTTCTCAAGGTTACAGATGTCACCCGTATTGTTTAGACAATAGTCAGAAATAATATAGATGTTCTGCTGCAGATTACACGGGCTTTTAACTCCAGGAACACAAATCTCAGAGAAAGGAGCTTCAGACATGATGTGGTGCAAGGCAAGGTCCTGGGGTGGGCTCCCTAGGAAGGCCCCAGCAAAGCGCTTGGTGAGCACCTGGCACCTACCAGGCTGTGACTGCAGCAGGGATGGCCCTGAAATATGCCACCACATCTGCCTGTTGTCTTAACCTCTTTGCCCCCACCTCATCTTTTGGACTCATCCCCCTCACCCTCAACTCAGTGGACCCAAGCAAAAGCCTGCTGCTCAGAGCAAGGCAGTACATGGGCACAGAGGGAAAGGCACTCGTGTGAGATGGAAGCTGAAGCCTGTGGGCTTCTGCAGCCAAAATGATCTTTTTATTATATATGTGTATAATGCCCACTGTAAGGAGGTTTGACTATGGCCTACGGATGTGAGACACCACTGTCAAATTAATATGAATGGAAAAAGACAAGCATGCTCTAGCAATGGAAGAAAAAATCACAATTATCAGAAAAATATTTGTGATCACAAAAGAATATCTTGTTCTTACTCACCAATCTCCCCTTTGGCAAGCCTTAAAAGGGAAGAGCGTACGAGAGAAGGAAAAGAAGAGAGAAAAAAATCATTGGGAGAGGCAGGGGGTGGGGGGGAAGAGAGAGACTGAGACAGTGGATACTTTTAACTTGTCACAGTACAACACTAGCTTTTAATTAATACAGGATATGTACAGCTTTGAAGACTGCTGGTCATACAGTACTTTATGATAAATACATTTTATGGGATTTTGTTTCTAAAGAGGATTTTGTAAAATAACCTAGCCCAATAAATGATTTACCAGCTGCAATAAAAGATCAAGGAAATTGCTCAGATTGCATCTTGGAGCATCTAAAACTCTGAAGTTTATGGAGATCTAAGCTGCCCCCAGATCTACAGTGCTATTAAAAATTTTTGTAGTAGCTAATTATCTTGCATTGCATTTTTTAAAAGGTAGCAATTGTAGTAGAGAGGAAGGTCTGGAAACAGACAAAGAGGAGTTGATGCCCTTTGATGGAGAAAGTAGGAAAGAAGGAAAAGAGGAGACAGACAGAAATGAGTAACAATGGAAACATCATGCTGGTACAGTAACAAATGGAATTAACAACTCACAAGGTATCAGATTCCCGATTAGATTACCTGAATTAACTCTATAGTTAAAAAATAGATTATTAATACATTATCATATTATTATACATTCTTTACACTACATGCTATGTGTAACACCTATATTACTTGACCAAGAGTGGAGTAATTCCATTTTCCTATTTTTTTTTTCTTTCTGAATAATAGGACGACCACAAGTGAAGCAGAAAGCAAAGAGATTCACTCTAAATTCTGTTTAGTTCTAATATCATAGGACTTGAACATAACAAATATGTAAATAAAGCAAGTACTGGTCCTTATTTCCAACAGGATGATGGATGCAGTAAATAGAATGGCATATTGAAATAACAAAATACTGGCCTCAGCTAGGACAGGCAGCACCCTAACACATGCCTTGTTGCTTTTGTTTTGTACCAGGAAGATCTGGTTCATGCCCTGTAACTTCCTGCGCCCAGATATAACTCTGCCTACCCAGGGAATCCTGGAAAAGTCAGTGTCCCTGCAGACATGGGGCTCTGGGACAGCTGGGCTCCCTAGGAAAGGACAAAGAAAAGAAACAGAAAACAAAATGGAAGAAAGGGCAGATGTTTTCTCTTATGCTCCAAATCAAAAGGTGAGGTGCATGCCAACAGAGACAAGTGCCTCTCTCCTCTGCTTCTCCAGATACCTTGTGCAATTTCAAAAGCCATGGAGTTCAAAGCCTGGGGCCAGGCTGGTAAGGGTGGAGTTGAGCCCCTCTCCCAACATTTTAAGCAGAACAACTTTGAAAAGAATAAAGGATCAACACTGCTAACTTTAAAGGTAGACAGAATCACAGAATGGTTTGGGTTAGCAGGGACCCTAAAAGCTGTCTAGTTCCAAACCCTCTGCCATGGGTAGGGATACATTCCACCAGACCAGGAGGTCCAGGACTCCATCCAAGCTGGCCTTGAACACTTCCAGGGATAGGGCATATACAATTAAATATTAATTGTATCACTGTAACTGTGCAAGACACGGAAGAGAGAAAGTGAAGTTCACCACTGCAGAAAGCAAGCAACTTGAGATAGATAATTGATGATAATTTGGTTAATTTAATTTGAAAATTGAGGTAGGTAAAATGAAACAGTGGGAGCTGGCAAGGATATTTGGATGAGCACTGCTGCTCTAAAATCTATTCTTATATTATGGCCAGGATGGGGGAGTCCTTAATTGTCCAAAATAACCATAATTAATCCAGCAGAATTATGAAAGCATAATTATATGAGTGTGTGCTATTCTCCTGCTTGATTTATGCCTTCTCTAATGTTCAGGGTTAATCACTTCTAGGGCTGAGTTCAGATTATCACAGTGAAAATGCATTTGTGTCTGTAAGGTCTTTACCCAACTTCCTGCCAATTTTAAAGGCACCAAGGCAAACGAGAGCAGGGCATAGACAGCACTAGAGATGGTGAGGGCTGCTTGGCTTGCCGGTGAGATAATCCTGTCTCATGTTTTGATAGGGAAGCGATTTAAAATTAAATTTTCATAGACATACACCCTATTCTGATGTTTGTTTTCTGGATACTTAGTTTGAAACTCTAGGGGCTGATTTGGAGAAGATGATGGGTTCCAGAAATGTACATTACAGCTGGATTTTGAATATTCAAAGCACAGTAGGGACCTATATGAAAGATTATCAGATCATTTCATTTAGTAAAGGATTGGGTCTTCATTGTTTTTTACTAATTACCAATAACTGTCCAACTTTTGCAATTACCTAGAAGATGATATTCCAGGATATATAATTATAAGTAAATGAAAAGATTTCATTTTGATGTAGTCTTTTTAATTTCACTTTAATTTATCTGTTCATTTTAAGTCATTCCCCATATGTGTATTTTATAACAGAGAACAGTAATAATATTTAAAGTAACATCCAAAAAAGGTAGTGTATTACTCCTAAAATGCTGAAAAGATTATGCTGAAAATCTTTTTGCCTTTATTCCCCTGACACAGCTTCTCAAAACAATGTAGCAATGCCAAAATTGCATTCTCAGACAAAAAGTGCTTCTAAATTTTCTAATTCAACTTCAATCATAAATACTAAGAAGTCCAAGAAAATACCATGGGTTTTGTGTTTTGTTTTTTGGGGTTTTTTTAGCCCAAAAACTTTCATCTAAATGTAGAAGCCTCTGTAATGCACATATGGCAAGGCAAACTTTTGGGTTGTGAAACTGTTTGGTGCTGAGATCACTTACCACACAGAAAAGGTATATTTCTCCAAGTCTTCCAAATAAAAATTGCTCTCTGCAGATGTTTTCCCTTCTTGGCTTGCATTGTTCTCTGGACCTGATTTTAATTCGCAGCATTGGTCAGGCGGGTTATTCCTGATGACCTTTAAATGAAAAGAAGAAACAAGTTAGAATACTAAGGTAATTAGCAGGACACAGCTAGCAAAGTACGAGGTGCCACTTTCTCTGTTTTGAATTCTAGCTCTGTTTTTACTCTATAACAGACGTGGGAAACAGCAGTGGCAAAGCTGCTTTGAGTATGTATTCAAAACATTTTGAATAGACTAGCTATTTAAGGGACCTACAACAAGCATCTGTGGTGCAATTCAGGGCTGACCAAAAGTTAAAGCATGCTGTTAAGGACACTGTCCAAATGCCTCTTAAACACTGCCAGGCTGGGGGCATCAACCACCTCTCTAGGAAGCCTGTTCCAGGCTTTTGGCCACCCTCTCAGTAAAGAATTGCTTCCTGCTGTCCAGTCTGAACCTCCCCTGGTGCGTCTTTGAAACATTCACATATGTGCTGTCGCTGGATACGAGTGAGAAGATCTCAGCACCTCCCTTTCCACCTTCTCTCCCCAGGAAGCTGACGAGAACAAGGTTCCCCCGAATCTGCTTTTCTCCAAGCAAGAGAAGTCCTCTGCCGTTCCTGACAGGACGTGCCTTGCAGCCCCCTATTTTTACCTCCTCTGGACACATCCAAGGACCTTTTTAACCTTCTAAAATGGTGGGGCGTGGAGCTGCACAGAGAATATTTTTCTGTGAATTGATTTATGCTCCTATGGGGCTGTGACAAACCCTCTCAAGGAGGTGCAAGATCACGGTGACACCAGCAGTCAGCCACTCTTCCTCCACTTGCTTGCTTTTTCCAGTCTTGGACATCACACTCTGCCAGTGCAAAAATCTGGATGTAAGTAAGTCATATGGAAGGAACTGACCTGGGAATTGAGTTAATACTGTTTGGATTCTTTTTTTTTCCCCTTTTTTTTATTAACTGGGTTAGCTCTCAGCTGGACCCATTCTGATCCAGGCCACTCTGCCCCAGCTGCCAGCACAAAGGAGAGGGACAGTACCTCATCCTTCAGTGCTGGTGCCAGCTTATGCTCATTTAAACTACTCTATGAGCTACAAAGTAGAGGATCCTGATTTGGCTCATCCCTGGAATAACACCTTTGCATGCACAGGGTCTGATTCAGCACTGGCATCACTGGTTTCTGAGCTGACTACCAGATTCCCTGGATGTTTGGCATTATTGCCCCTGGACAGAGAGCCAAACATCACTTCCACCAAGAAACACAATGAGGTCATAATTTACCAGACAAACATCTGCAGGTGACTTCCATGGCGATATCTATTAATACCTTCCCAGGCACAATACCAAACTCTGCAAAGGGTTTGCTAACATTTAGTGAACAAGTCTAGAGAGGGCAAGTGGATAGATGCATTGGTGCAGTCACATCACTCTGCACTTTGCTAATTACAAAAACTACAAAATTTTTTTGCTTAGATCTGCTGGTTTTTGGTTTTTGTTTTTGGGGTTTTTTTTAACTCTGTAAACTATTTTGCTTTAAAAGGTGAATTTGTATTCTGAATCTTGGGTTACATGGATCTCATGCACATTTTGAATTTCAATCACGACTGCCCAGCTTTATTCCCTAGAAGACAAGGTTTCAGAATCTGTAGTGTGTGCAAGGTGCCTTGTTTGCACTCCATTAAACTATTCCTGTGCAAAGTACATGTAAAGACATTATTTAAGACATAAATCCCAAAGGTGTTAAAGAGTATTATGAGTTAATTTCTCTGAGATTGTGTTTTCTTGTCTGAGGTACAAAAAGCAGGAACTCAGTCATCTGCATGAGGTTGGCATTATAACCACAGAATATGTTTCACTTCTCTCCAAAGTCACTGACTGTGAGCATTCTCTCTTTTATTGCTACCATCCAATATCTGAATACATGCAGTGATTTGCACACTCATTGCAAAAAAAAGCTCAATTGTCCCTAATGTCCATCACTCAGAATACACTTAGAGGGAGAGTTTTGCAACTCTTTAGCATAGATGAATTTGGGGTAGGGAGGGCAAAGTAGAGAAATCTATATTCCCCAGAAAGTTGAGGTCAGATTCAAAGAACTTTCTCATTCCTTTTCAAAATAAAATAAAATAAAATAAATAAAATAAAAAATAAAATAAAATAAAATAATTAAGAAGTAAAAATTTAAAATAAAAATAAAATAAAATGCCTAATAATAAAAATAATAAAACATTTTAAAAATGATAAAAATAATAAAAAATAAAAAATAAACAATTAAAAATAAAAAATTAAAAATTAAAAATTAAAAATTAAAAATTAAAAAAATATTTAATTTTTTTAATAAAATAAAATATCTGTTTACAAAAAGAAAAGGAGCTTTGAGGAGAATAAACATGAACTTAGACTTTTGTCTTTTTCTTTAAGTATGTTCTTTGCATTAGTTTGTCATTATTTCCTATATACAATTGTTAGGTAAAGTCATTTTAGAAGATGCTTTCCAGAGATACAATTAGGCCCAAATTATATAAATCAGGCCAAATGCCTAAATCTTGAACATGCTAAAACAAGATTCTTTCTGAACATTAGGATTCACTCACCCCATTAAAAAATGAGGGGCTCTCACAACCTCTGAAAGGAGATTTCACATGCTCACATTTCTTTTGTGCAGAAGGATTCTCATAAGAGGCTCAGTTCAGGAATCTATTCAAACATGTCAATAACTGTAAGCTTGTGAGTCATTTCAGTGAGACCAAAGGGACTAGACAGTGCTGAATTGCCCATGGGTTTATGCACCTCACTGAAACCAGGTCACTTTAATGTGGCTTTGAGAGCCACCCACAACTGAAGTTCCTATAAGACTACGGCATTTTGTTCAAAGGCATTGTGCTATTATGGGATTGTAGGAAATGAATTTCACTCTGCCACTCCCATGGGTTGGGCCGGGTTGCTTTGCCCATTACACCCACTCCATCGGTCCTTAAATCATCCCTCCTCTATATATAAGGCTGAACACACTCACACATGCACACCTCAGTCTGCAGCTAAATTTATATGAAACTCTGTTTTCTTCAAGTTACCTTTATCTTCCTGGAAAAATAAATCACATGGAAACTTAGACATCGAAAGACAAGGGAATATCCAGCTGGCCAATCTGGTTTTGCTCACAAATGTAGATCATCACTCTACTAAAGTTGGAAGTTGTAATTATAATCCTCAGCTATTGAGTATTTGTGCTACACTGCACAAGTTTTTGGGTACTTGAGTACTGTGGCGATTTTTTGTTATGGGCAATTAAAAGGATTAAAAATGCTTCAGAGTGTATCTAGAGCAGGGTAAGACAAATAACCAGAATTATTAATTTGAATGTTCATTCTTGCAGTTCATTCACTGCAGCCATACTGATTTAAGGATAGAAGTGGAGTAACACTTACTGAGAAAAAATTGCAACTATCATTGGAAAATACCTAATTTAATAATACAGTGCAGAGGGAAGCAATTTTCAGGAATACAAAATCTTCTTTGCGTCTTGCTTCTCAGGATCTACATTAAATCTGAAAGTTTCTGTAGCATCTCAACCTGAAAGTGTTATCATATTGCAGATAAAATTCCACGGTTACTTGTACTGAGGACACAATATTTGTTCACAAATTGATGGTGTCCTTGGCCATGATACTACAAATACGGATACTAAAATTTTCTGATGGTCCTCTGCACAAGTACACGAGAGCTTGAAGTTTATGGATGCATATGAAACATATCTCATGTTTACACATTACTGAAGTTATATCATCCTGCAGCTTGATCAAGCTTCTGTTGTTTGATTGCTTGGTGGTCCTTCCTCCTTTGAAGTTTCATTGCTAGAGAGATTAACTATACAGGAGACAGCAATACACCTGGTCATGTGAAGCCTTATTGTGGCTATTAAAAAATTCACAGGGATAGATTAAAGAAACACAACAACCAGAGCAAGCAAGGCCACAAATTTTTCTCAAATGACACAAGCTCCAGTGGCTTCTCTGTGAGCTTTAAGGGAAATGGTGATGTTCATATCAAAACCAGTACCTTGTGATGTCCTTCTTGGACCTCCTTCAGCCCAAACGAGCCACAGTGCTTGTCTGCATTGCCATGGCAATCTTGGTAATCCTCTGTAAGGAAAAAAACAAACACAAACAAAACTAATTCTAAATTAATTTTATATTTGTGCACAAGGTAAACCTCTGGAAAGGATTCAGCTGGGTTTTGGTCCCTCTCCCAACAAGATGCTGACTAACTTCAGGCTGATCGTTTTTCCCCTTCATCTGAGTTATAAATAGGTGGCTATTTCTCTCCTACATTCTGAAAGTGTTAGTATGATAAATGCAGAGAAGATTTCCGATGCTGTGGTGTTGGAAATAACAATTGCCTAGATGAAAAACAGGGGGAAAATTAGAAATAAAGAAATAATAGACACGAGAAGAGTGACAGAGGAGGGTATTTTAAACACCCTGGGAAGTGTTCTTTAGAAGACAGAAGGAGGTTAATTTTATTATATGGGCATAGTTGTGGATCAAGAATGAGGCACAGGGACATGAAGTACTAGAATAAACTTTTCTTAGAAAACACAAGTCACGCATCCCTCAACCTCCTGAAAAGCACTGGAGCTGTGACCTGTGGAACGAACAAAAATGTTCTCCCACATCATAGTAAGCAGTGGTGTGGCAAAAATAAAAGTCTGTATTACATGTTTTAATGTACGGCCCATGGAGAATAAGCCAAAAACACACTTAACAATTATTTCTATTATTTCCTTTTTAAGATATGTTGAGTTACACATAGTAAAAGACAGTCAAGTTTATTTAAAATCACAGTACAGGAAGGATCTGCTCTTAGGTGTTACAGTGGTTGATACACAATATATGCACATACCATGTCACAGTTTTAAGTCTGTGTTTGTGTACACACCTATGTATATATTTCTTACTTTCTACATATATATAGACTAACGTACAGGTGTATCTATGTTGAGGAATGAGGAATTTACAGATATTTACATCATCTGGGGTGAAAGAAGAGGCCTACTGAAATCAGCAAGACAGCTTAAAATCCTGCTGCTGGGTATGTCACGTGTGCGCACACATGCAGTATAACCTGTTCAAACTGTCTCTACATATTTTGTATATGGGATACCTGTATGGACCCATAAAAACGCATTAAAATATAAATATACCTTTGTAAAGATGGTTCTTGTGGTTTTCTTTGTTTAATTTTTCTTCTTCAATTTTTTTCCCCAGTGCACAAAAATGGGTTTCCAAACAGCCTTGCTGAAATGATGAATACTTTAACAATGTTTTTGGAGTCAAATGAATAAAGCAGTAATTATCTTGGCAAAAAAAATAAAGGACAATAAAAAGAATAAAGAAAACAATAATATTCTACATTTAAGAAATGGGAGGGAGAAGGACCTCAAGTCTGTTATTTAATCATGACGTGCTCTTTTTATATTTTATTTGTAAGGCTCTGAATGCTCTTTTCTTTGTATACCAGTGAGCTCATTACTTTAATTCCTCATAGATTTCTCTGAACAATTTTTGCTAAGTAAAAACACAATGTAATTCTTCAATAGCTGTAACAGTAAGAAGCTGCTCAAATTAAAGATCAATAAAAAGTACAGAAAAAATCTGTATGAAAATAAATAAATAAAAGAGGAAATGGGAAATGCCTGCAATTAGACAGGATGAAAAATCTAAAAAGAAATTAAATTTAGTTGTAATACATTTCCCATTCTTTTCTTCATGAAAATTACTACTGAAGTGGTTTTTTTTCTGTAATTTAAATGTTAAGCTGCCAGATGTGTGTCTCATGCTTGAAGAGTTGAAGCTTTGCATTATTTAGCATATTAAGATTCACAGAATTTAAAAAAGGGCTCCTTTATTGCCTGGAGGTTCTAATTAAGTAAACCTTAGCCTGGTACATTTAAAACTTGCAATACAAGAGATTTTACTTCCTTTTTTTCTCAGTAGCCAAATCTCATCAATATAATAAATATGGAAAATACTTAAGATGATACAATTTTTCTTTGGCTTGAGGAATTAAACCTATCTATTATTTTAAGAAGTTTTTAATAGAGGCCAGCAATCAGAAAGACATTTAAAGACTCCAGTCTACTTTTTAATCATTGGAGTTGCTCCTACTTAGTGGTTGGGGGGAAGGGAATGTGTCTTATAAAACTGAACTGTGTAGAAATTTTCTTCCACATGCAGAAAACAAAGCAGTTCTGAGAGAGAAATGAGAACCACACCATTCTTTATTATTAAATTTCATTTTACTTTTTTATAACTTTTATAATTGACCACAGAATCCTAATAAAGCATTAATTAGCTGCACTATCAGCAATTTCTCCATTGAAAGAGGTGGGACTGCTGCATCAGAAAGTGTAATAGCATAGAAATTCCTTTGACATAGAGTACCCATAAATCATACCTTAAATACAGTTATTTTTGCCATTTTAGAAAATGTCAAAGGTGTCAACTTTGTCCAGATATAACACTTAGCAGTGACTATTTTAGTAAATTGACTCAAAATACATTTTGTTCCCTGACAGGGGAACATAATATCATTCATGATAAAAATGAACAATTTGAGGAGGAGAAAACAGCACCAAGAAAGAATGATCAGAGACAGGTATCATAGCTGTGACAAAGGCACAGTGGCAGATGTAGACTCTCTGTTAATGGACTTATTTGGAAGTCAAGAAACATACGCATAAAAGCAGGAAAATATGATTACACCAGAGCATGGAAAAGGCAATAAGATTCTTAACCCAAAATTATAAATCTGTTATCAGCTATTAATAAGAAGTCCAACTGAATAAGTTAAATGTCTCCATTCATATAAGCCAAATAGGAAAAATAGGGTGGCATTTTTTCCCACCACTGTGGAACGGGCATGACAAAACCAACGTCTGGATTTGGAAAATCGTGGTGATATGAAGGTTATTTGCAGACCTTGACAATGCTGAGAGCAGTCATTTTTGGGTCATATTAAGTCCCAACCAAACAGTTTAGATACCACATGGATCATGCCTGATAAGGGATACAAAGAAAGGGTTACTGGTACAAAATCCCTGAGCTCTTCTGGGACCTGAATTTTTAAAATACCATGGAAAGAGGTTGGAAACAAAACCATTATTGCTACTCTGTTACCTTTCTCCATATCAGCCTTCTCAATAGCAGAGCATAATAGCATGGCCTTTAAAATCACCCTTTAGAGGGTGTCTTACTGCTTCCAAAGCCTTGGAGAATAAAACATTTTTTACCCTCTGCCTTCAGCCTGGAAGTTATCATCTTTGGTTATGTCTTCTGTAACAAGTACTGTGGTGCAATAGGAGTGAACCTGTAGAATGTAAGCAAGGTTTGGGGCGACACCACTGAACAGTGGGGACCCCACTGTGTGTTGAAGATTTCATGTCAGACCAGCTGTTTAGTCTGGCCCTGGTAACTGGCCCATTAGTACCTGATATATACATTTAAAGTATATCCCCTTGCTCAGCTTCACCCTAAATGCATATAGGTCTGATACTACAAAATATTCATTATTTATTTGGGGGGGGGGGGGGGGGGGGGGGGCGGGGGGGGGGCATGGGGAGTCTAAATGATTTTTTTAAAATATGGGCAAAAAGAAATTGCACAGCTAGGAAATTACTTTACACAAGTTTGATGGGAACTACTTCTGATTTATATGGGGTCAAAGAAGAGAAGAAAAGTGCAATGCCTTCTGATAGCTGCAATCTCTCTAAGTCAGTAGGAAAGGGGTTTAGAGTGGCACAATCCAAGAGTGGAGCAGAAGACAAAGAAATTACCACAGCAGGAACAGGAAATAAGATGAAGATCCTATTTAGACTCCCTTCCTAGTAGTGCACTGGTCTATGGGAAATCAAATAGCTTGGCAAGAGCTGGAAAATTGAAGAGTTTGAATTGTGAGGATTTCAGAACCAGAATCTGACTTTGAGCCTAATTGGAAAAATCAGTGCAATCCTTTATACAGTCCTGCTCAGAGAAGGAAAAGACCAGCACAGAAAGAAGTTTCCACCATATGTGGCTCTGCCTCTGGGGCCCTACCTGTATTAAAAAATGAGGCCCAACCAATCTTCATTTTATAATATCACTTTGTTTCCTTTAAAGTGGCACCCATGAGGAAAAACAGCCTTTTCTTGGTTTGGATTGGTTTTTTGTTTCGGTTTGGTTTGTTTTTTGGTTTTTTGGGTGTTTTTTTGTTTGTTTAGGTAAATATTTTTGCATCTGCATACAAATTTTATGTAGAAGCAAACAGCACCTCAGTAGGGAAAGAACATCATTGCAGTATAAGGGGAAATATTGCAATGAAGATTCACTGGTTTTCATAAAATTGTTTCTGAAATGCTTGTGAGCATAAATACAATCCTCTCAATGAAACAATTTCTCACTTATATAAACACATTTTAACAAATGTAAAGCCTTCTCTCCAAAGGCAATGATAAAATTAGAATGAAGCTGTTTTTGTGTTTGGTATTTTGATATTGAAGGAACATTTTAATAAATTCTGAATACAGTTTTGAGTGTTATCTGCTGCTCTGTAATAAGCCCCTTGGTTAGCCTGATGCCATCTTTGCTTAGACATTATTCTGAAGCTTTGTTCTGAAAGAAATGTCTTTTGATGTCACAAAAGGACAAAATTCACTTCCCAACGTTTCTCCACAAATGCAGGAAGGGTGTTGAATTTGAAACCTTAAATATGAACAATATTGAACATCTTATTTTCAATACTCAGTTTGTTTTAGAAGACAGACATCAAGCAAAAGATTCCTTCTGAGGTAGAAGATCTGAAAATAGGAGCTAAAACTTTATCCTGGGTATGCCCTAGAAAGGTGATAGAATCGAGAGCTGAAGGAATCACAGAGGTTCTGTCAAACCCCAAAAATGAGCAGAATGCCCGTTGCTTGTAAAGTTTGACTAAGACTAACAATATTTATGAGAAATATTTCATGTGTTTCCAGGGGTTTTACTTGTGGTGCCTGCAAACTGAGGGCTTTGAAAAAAGAAATTAGGCTTCATATGAGAGAAAGGGGATAAGGTGCCTGCTGGGATGAGTATTGGTGGAGAAAAAAAATGCAGGCACTGTTGAAGCTTCAAATTAAACATCCAGTACAGTACAAATCCTAGTTTATATGTCATCCTGCAGAAAGTATCTGGGGATTTCAAAATGAAGCTTTTTTTCTCTCCATCATTCTGAGTGCAGATAATGAGTTTAGTGGTGACATTACTGACAGTGTTCCATCACAGAAGACCAATGCTTTAGTGATGTGACTTTTGAGACAAGATTTCATTAAAATAATATGCAATGGATGCAGTACCAGAAACTGAGCTGATCAAGGAAAATTTCTGTTGTGTCATGAATAAAGATAAGCAAAAAACTTTTTTCACCTAATTCAAAATGCATGTATATTTTGGAGATCAGCTTGTAGTTCAGGTAAACTCAGAACTTTTTTTTACTTTTTTTTTTTTTAAGTCCTCAGTCAATTATAGTATTATCTCTTAAATATACCTAGGCAGATGTGATGATGATGCAAAATAATGCTCTTTGAACCTTGCTTTGATAAAAGTTGTGGTAATTCAGTACTTTCCAAATCAGGCCACTTCTGTAACTGCATCGTTTCGGGGTATTTGTAAGAGGCTGTCTTGAACTGAAAATGTGGGTTCTAAAATGCTGTGTTTGCCACTGGGTCTCTGCCAAACTCCACATAAATATTTTGAATAAAAATTCAACATGCTAGTTTTAGATCTAGATAAACATTAGTGATGGGAAGAAGGGAGAAGGGATACCTGTCTACCTGCACAACTAATAACTGGGTTTTAAGACACACTCCAAAGGTGGAAACATCCAAATGTTGGCAAGGAAAAGAAATCAGGAAAAAAAAAATTAAAAGCAAACAAAAGCAAATGTCAAACACCACTAAGCATTATTTTAAAACCCTTTTGTTCATGTAGGCTACTTAGGTTTTTTACTATTTTGAGTATTTTAAGTTGCTTTGCACAACTAATGTTGGGTAAATGAACAAAATAAATTTCAAAGTAGATTCTACTAATGTAGAAGTTGAACAAAATTTCTAAGCTAGGGCTCTGTTCATATCCTTAGAAGAACCAACATCTAGAAAAGACACGTAAGGTCTTGATCTTATCAGGACATGTAATGAGAACCCTTGAAAGATTGAAAATGGTTATTACTTTTTTCTGTAATATGCTTAACATTTTGTCACAAACACCCTTTTAACAAAAAATGACACCAGGTCTGTATTCTACTTCTCACGCATCTATGATAGTCAGTGTCAATATTCAGCATTTATGAATCCTGTCTTGGCAATGCCATACTAGCTCCTACCTTTATTTGTGCCCACTTAATATGAGATACTCAGCCCGTGCACCTATAATAGCAGATGCATAGTTCTAGCCTTCCTGGACAGTCAACAGAGCAAGATGGCTCCAAAGAAATTGGTTTTGAATGACATTTCATGAGTTGCTGTGAAAGGGAAGTTGGCATTAGCTTCAAAATAACATTCATCCAAAATTCTACTGCATTATTTCAGGGAGCCCACAGACTTGAAGAAGGTAAGAAGCTACTGTTTACACAGATAAGAGGTAGCTGTCAGACCTCAGGTAGCTCTCTCTTACCTAACATTTCGCAATTCAGTGTCTAACCGTGACCTATTACAGCTTCCTGGTACAGAAGGAAAGTCACCCTCTCCCTTCAAAAGGTGTGATTAATTTATTCCCACTTGCACTTTCATCTCCTTGCACTGGCCTAGGCTATGAAGTGGGAGTAGATATCCAGATATCCTTGATACCTTCAAATACCTCTCTCATGGTAAATCTGCCTCTGGCCATCATGGTGGTCTTTGAGTTTAGGAGAGGACTTAGGGGTTATATTACTCAATTCTCAGATAAATACATTTTACCTGGGACTTCAAAACAAAAAAAATACTAAACTAACAAAAAAATCCCAAAGACAACCAATAAACAAATAAACAAATAGACAAAATCAAGATAATAAAAAACCACCATAGCAACTTCCCAGGCTTTGCCTTCGGAAGAAATCCCATGCCCCAGAAGCAAATGTTACCTGATGTAAATACAGACAGGCACTTTTATGCAATTTAGCTCAGCACAATTAACAAAGGATACTGCTATTAATGTGCTGCAGGAAGAAAAAAGTACTTCCCAAGCACCTAACAGCAACATGTTGTGATCCATGGATATAAATGACCAAATAAAATGAAAGGATGTAAAAATGTCACGGAAACACCAGCCGTAATCTAGTGTTGTCAGTGCACTGCACACACACCTTGTAATTACTAACACATTTGGCCTACAAATATATTTTAGACAGGAGACTCCACTGCTTCTGTACCTTTTTGCCTAAGCTGCTTTTGATCCCTAACAATTGATTTAAACTCTTCCATCACTTCCTTTGCCCAGTGAAATAATGACGAGATGATATCACAGGGTGAGGGTGAAGGCAAATGGGGGTATTTACACACATGCCAGGCAGATCTACTTGCAAACTTTCAGTAAATTAAGTAACACAATAAAACTCCTAACCTGCTGGAAGCATTTTAAGCTCTTCTCTTTTCCTCACAGCTTCTTCTGACACACACGCTTCTCCTCCTTTCGCAGCATTAAACTGCTTTTCCACTTCCTTTACAACAGTGGGAATACTTCCCTTATGGGTGTCAGGATCTTTCGGGGAGGTCAGAGGTTGCCCTGCAGAGGAAATGACAAGCTGTGAAATGTAAAAGAACAATTCCTTCCACATGTTTCCTTGCTCCAGGAGCAGTAAGGGGTTGTCGGCTAGCATCACGATGGGATGGGCCAGGCCTTTGTCTTAGCAGTCCTGTCAAAACTAATTTACAATTAAAGACTTGTGCAACTGTTTAAAGCTTTACAACCCTGGTGAGTTTCAAGGACTGCTGAAGCCAAGTGGTACAAACCAACCTTATTAACAGCAAGGCAGACAGACAGAAGGAAGGTAGAACAAAAAATACTCTAAACTGTACAGTAACCAGAAAAATTGTACACCTGAAAATTGACTCTCTCTCTCTCTAATATTTATTTCTGTTATAAGCTCATAGTCCGTGAACTAAAGGAATTTCAGTGGTTCTAACTCTTCTTCTGGTTGATGCATAGGGCACAGGAGCCACATGCACTGCTGTTAGACAGCAGACCTTGCAAGGGGAAAGAAAAAAATAAAGTGCAAGAGAATAATGAGATATTTGTTCATTGTAAAAAAAATGAGTGTCCTTAAAACCATTCCCAAACAGCTGCATTTTTTTTTTCTTTTTGCTCCCACAGTAGAGCAGGGGCGAATAAGGGACAAGCAGACTTTCTGGAAAGAAGATTTTAGACTCAGAAAATCTGCATGTAGATGTTTAGTCCAACACAAAACAGCTGAGGTAGAGGAAGACTTTCTGTGCAACAACACAGCAAAGCAATAGCAACAAACATTTCTGCTAGCCCAGACACTGGGAGCAGTGTATTCATGCTAATGCGACACTGTACCAGTTCTACTACAGCAAGATCATCCTGGGGCTGGGACCTAACTAGCTACCTTTGAACACTTTCCCTCAAAATCTTGTCTGATAACACCTTTCCTCCAGCACAGTCAGGCTAAGTAAAACTTCTTTCTTGATTTCATACTCCAGAGCTTGGGAAAATTACTGCTTAAAAAAAATGCACAATCAGTCATGACTCTTTAGGTTCACCAAAAATACATGAAGCTTAGAACTAAAAAATAGAAAAGTACTACTTCAGTATCCTAATCCCCAGTGACTGTTCCACCTTCTACCTTATAAGCACCCCTTTTAGGTCTTGAGTGCATGTCAGTACGTGCTGGTACAGTGCTGACCATAGCTTCAGGACTTCAAAATGGCCAACCTTAAAGTGGCATGAATGTCAACTGTAATGAGAAAGGTTTTCCTTTGGTTCTAAAAACTACAGTGGATAACATCATTCCTAGCTTTCCACTTGCCTGTTTTATCTGATCACAAGTTCAGATGGGCACAAAATGGTGTTTGTGTGTCAAGTCAGATCAACAGCACAGCTGCAAAAGAAAGCATTTGGATGAAGGTTCCCAACAAATGTGGAGCAACACTTTCCAAATGAACCTGTGCCTGACCTAAAAGTGTTTGAGCTGTAGAACTAATATATGAGTGCTGTCCATCAACTATTCTGAGGATGAAAGGGCTGCCAATTCCAAAAAATACTGTTATGTTGACATTTTGCACATGTAAATCCCCTCTTCCTGTGGATGCTAAAGTCAAAAGGGGTCCTGCTGGATTTCATTGTGAGAACGTTTTCTTGATGGATTTGCATATTTAGTGTCTATATGGAGTTTTGAAGTTGTCATGCATTTTGGAAGCACTTATTACTTAGATCCAAGCCTATCAAGGCAACATTCCTGGTAGTTGCATCAAATTTTCTTACCTAAGCTCCTTCTACTAGAGCTGTTACCACCTTTCACAAAACAGTAGATAACAAATTCTACTTAGAAATTGCCATTTATTCTCTGACAGGGACTGTTGATCCTGTAAGGAGCAACAGATCAACAGCAAAATATTTTCCTAAGAAAAACAAAGGACGGTGGTGGCAGAAGCAGAAGCTGTCTTCTGCCATGAACCTTTTAGAGAATACCACTTCAAAAGAATGGAGAGAAGATATGGTTTGGACTAAGAGACACGCCAGATCTGATAATGTGCATCTTTGATCTGCAAAGGAGGTAGAATGGGAGGCATTATGTTGCATTTCCCTGCACTGTGCTCTAGACCAGAGAGCCTGTGCAGAAGGGAAGAGCTTTACCTAGCCCTACATGGAGCTGTGGCTTAAAAGAATAATGTAGCCTGGAGTTAATGGAAATAATATGAAGGTTCTGTTTTAAGCTTCTAAAACCAAGACAAACTTGAAGTGAAGGCTAAAACACCATCTTCTAACCTGCTTTATTTCACTTATATGTTGCAGTACAACATATGGTATTGATATATAAGATCACTCACTATTTAGACTACTGCAGTAGAGTGGGTTACAGAGCACCCGTCTTCATTTAGACTGTTCTTGCTTTCCCTGGTTTGTGTCTCAACCTTAATGCCACTCTAACAGCGCTTTTCCCTCCCCACCCCAGTTTTTGGTGGTTTAACAGATATAATATTGTATTTATAGGACATATCAATGTGTGACAGCTTGCCACAGATCATAAACACATTTTTCTGCTGAAACTGTTGGTTGTGATTTTCACCACGTGACCTCCAGTTCTCTAAGGTTTGTTCCTTTAATTGTAAATAGCCAGAAAGTCATCAAGCTAGCATTTAATAAACTTTTAATTTGAAAAGGATTACCACATGTTGTGTTTGTTTACCCATTATTAAATCTCTTAGCAACATATCACCAGCAGAAACAGCATACTGTAGCACTGCATAGATACATTAAAAAACAAACCCATGGGGGATATTGGCAGCTAATAATATCTTTAAAGAATGCTCCAAGAAAAATAAATAAATAAATATAAGCAATATCAAAAATTGCCCCTAAAAGTTTTGTTTGTGCAAATCTGTTTGGCAGGAAAATTACAGATCTTCCATGATCGCCTTATCGGCAAATTTCAGAGGTCTACATTCAAAGGAGGACATACACTAATGCTCTTTTTCAGTTCTTAAAAACATGTCTTTCTTGACTTTTCAAACTGAGCATCACGAGTTTTCCAAGTGTTTCCAGAAAGCATGACCTAATTAGCTGCACCCTCTATGTGCAGTTCCAAACGCATTGTGACGATTGATGGTAGGACCAAAAAAGTTTGATCCATTAAGAGTTTGTCCATAATTCTTCACTGCTGATAGGTGTTGCCTGCAATTCTACCTTTTGGATCTGCTATTAATGGGTTGCTGCATCTCAAAGCAACTTAGCAGATATGTAGAAGATATATGACAATAAAAAAGTCTTTAATCCTCAGTATAGTGTGTTTACACCTCCATGCTTCTCTTATCAGGGTGGTTATATAAAAGCCTTTTGATCACAGTGCAGTTGCTGCTTAGCCTAAAAGCATCTCAGGGCAAATCTCATTTTCTTTATCTTTTAAATCACCACTAACTGTCTGAAAAATACTTCTCCTGGACTCTTTTCAAGTTATGCTTCCAACCTGAGCTGCCCATTTACCATGCTAAATGATTACTGCTTATGCATTCTTTCTTTCCTTTCCTTTCCATAGCCTCTTCTTTATCCTCCTGTGCCCTCTACAGTGCATCACTACTGCTGTTCTCAAATGCCTAAGGAACATCTGTCCTGAATAAATAATTCTCTGCTTTAGTTCTATACATAATATTCACACATACACTACAATCTATGAGTTGACTGAATGCTTCAGTTCATTAAACAAGAGGGAATATAGAAATATCTGTATAGCAAAAATGAATTATTTTTATTCATGGAAGTCTCATCCCATGTGCTGAAAAAGGAAAAGAACAACAGCAGCATCCTATAATTCTTCTCATTACTGGATTTCTACCAGTAGAGGAGCAATTTGTGAGTCCATTGCAATATGGTCAGTTGTGTCCTCTGTGTAGCTGCATCAGAAGGTTCACAGAGGCCAGGGACGATCAGTTTAAAAAGAACATTCAGTGATTTTTTGAGAAAGCTTCTGGGGAGGTCTGCTGTACACGAGCAAATGATAATTGTCCTTCCTAAGAGTTATCACTTGATTGAATTTTAACAGAATTTCAGAGGAGTAGCATAAGGCATGCTTCTGATGTCAGAACTATCTCCCTGCCAAATCTGAAGTCCTTGTTGTAGCCCAGGGAGGTGCTACAGTTCTTCCAGAAGTACACAAAAAGCATCTTTTTCTTTTCTCTTCCTGTAAGCTTGGAGCCATAAACAGCTGAACTGTTATTGCTGTGACATTCCAAGCATTATTCAGCCTTAAGCACAGGCCAGCATGGCTATTCCACCCTCAGCAATGAAGCTGGTTTGAACTGTTCACACCTGAAAACAAAGTTAAACCATCTTAATAAAAAGAGTCAGAGTATTCCTGCTATAACACATGTTGGACCCAAATCTGAATGAAGAAAATCTAGCTTAACAAACAATAATGACTGGCCAACATTGAAATGAAACTATGGGTTGATCCAGTGAAAAGCTGAATGTAAACATCAAAGTTTGAATCCATCACCTTGTGGTCCAGACTGTACAACATTTTCTGAGAAACCATTCTTTTCAGCAGTGCTTGAATACATAAGAAGTTCAGGTGGTAATTGAACGTGCATACCATGCTTATTTTGCTTATCTGAATCCTGTGGTAGCTTAATTATCTAGGAAGAGAAAGAAAAAGAAAAAAAAAAAGTAGTTTGGAATTCCACAAAGCCAGAACATGCTTGTTGCACACTGTTTGTGAAGCCTAGCAGTCCAAGATGTTGTTATAAGAATTTTAGGAAATTCATGATTCTCTGTACTCTGCTTACTACACTTTTCTCCCATATAATTTTCCCATGTATTTCTTCCCCATGATAACTCATTAAAGCAGGCATCCCAGTAAATGGGAGATGAGCCACAATCCAATTTCAGAATCAAAAAGAAAAATATAGAGAAAACTAAACAATCTTTTAAAATACAAACCTGAAAGTAGAGATTGCATAACCAATGATCCAAGTCCTGAGAAATAAAATCTTCAATTTTTTTGAATCGGTCAATTTTGGAGTCATAATGTCCTCTGAGGAAGGGACATTTAAATTTTCCTTCCAAAGCATTAAAATTGTTATCACATAAGGGAAAAGCTCCCCATCCCACTTCTCGATCAATCCAGGTATAGGTGCCACGAAGAAGGAAGAGTTCAAAGAGGAGTACCATGCCTGGTTTCACAGCTTTTCTATGTGGTAGAACCTAGAAAAGGAGGAAAAAAGATTTATTTGTTACAAAAACAACACAAGGGAACTAACTTTCTTTTACCATATAAAGTTCTACAAACATCATACCTTTGGTCCAATTTTGCACACTAAAACAATTAACAATTCTTCCCAAAAATCATATATTTGAACAATTTTCCACTCCAACAAAAAATGCTGTGCTTTTTCTAGTGTGGTTATTTTATTATTTCTTTTCTTTCCCCCTTTGCTTTCAGAAAGCATTCATATTCTGTCTTTATTTACCAGTGGTGGAAAAACATTGCCACAAGAAATCTTTAAGAGAGAATAACAAACTAGCTTGGAAATCTGAGGTGTCCCTGTGAGGGCTTGCTGAGATTCACCACTGGATTAGTTTTGCAGCAGCTTTGGAAAGTTTATCCAAACACCCAATAAGAACACTTGCAAACTTGCTCCTCACTGAGTCACAAACTCTTCTCCACCCAGTTGTGGGAATGATGTTGGTACTTAATAGCTTTCTTCCTTTAAATTAAAGCTCTTAGTGAAAAGTATGTGGACCTCAGTGTAGGGTTTAAAAGGATTTTAAGGTAAAAACTTCTACAGAGAACTGGCAAACACAGATTACACTTTTCATAAGATAGGTATAGATATTCTTCTAAGCAGCTTGGAGGTGTGGAAGACAGTTACCAATGCCTTAGGGCCTGAAGCAATTGTGTTCCCATAGCAAAGACTTGAAATCTAGTGGTGAAGAAACACTCCAAAGTAATGAACTTATGTAAATCCATCTGTAAGGTTTTGGTGGGTACAGAAGAAAGAAGGGTAAACACAAAGAAAAAGAAATTTGGTCCTCTGCCACATTTTTAACTGTTTTCATTAATTAAAGTGGGCATTGACCCAGGTGCTGTTGAACAATTCTAATACATTCAAAAGGACAAATAAAACAAAACTTCCACAAAAGCTAGAACACAGAAGATGACTGCCATCATACCCAGGCTAACAGCTATGAAGGGTAGTCACCTTGGGAGCAAGGGGAGCAAATACATCAGCTACACCCCTCACACAGTGAAATATCTGCTTCACCACTGCTCCTACACATTCTCCTGAGAGAACTGTGACTGCCTAATCTCTTAAATAAACAGTCTTGGATGCTTCTTTAATAGAGACAATTTTCTCTTATTTGCATGTTTTTCATATTGTGCCGTTCCCATTTCAGTCTTCAGAGTTCATAGCAGCAAATGCCTTGGTACACTTGCCTGCTCAACATTACCTTGCCTTCCAGCCAAAGCAGAGAAAGAGGAGTCTTTTCTCCTTCTCTCCTCACTGTGAACAGGCACGTACTTGTAGAAGGCCACAGTATTCAGCAGCATCCTCTCACTCTGAATATCCTCAGTACAGGATACACCCTCAGTACTTCTTGGAAGTCAAGAATTAGACCTCCAAATGAAAGAGATCCATTCAAACCAATGACTCACTATGAACAGCCTAAAATGCCAAAGTCTTCTTAACTTAGTGAGGACTTCCTCAATCAGACGACATTGTGCAGCCAATAAACATCCACAAATCTTTACTGCTTCAAATATTTCTAAGTATACACTTTAACACAGCTCTTTCTTGATGTGTGTATTTAAATACAAGTGTCACTTCTTTCATACTCCTGATTGAACAGTAGGTAAGATAATAAGCATAACTCAGGTGCAGCAAAGCTTTTTGTCTCTTTTTCTGAAGCAGCAAGGGATTTGCCTACACCAATAACTGCCATGTTAGGATATGACAAGTGCTCTCAGTCGCGCTGCATCTACAACTTTTTTGAAGAGGTGAATATAAATTACTATTTCTAATAATATGCCTCCCTTTTTGAAGTTTTATATTGTGATTAGATAACAGCAAAGTCATTTAAGGAAATATTTTTAAATTATAAATATTGTCATTATTATGTACGTGTACTTTATATTAATTATGTAAATATATTCTAAGACTTAGTTTAGGCTTAAAATGAAACAGAAGCATCTGTTGAAAAATGCCATAACCCTGTGGCAGCTGCTATTAAACCATTAACAGTATCAGGTTTCATTTAAACCAGATTTACCATTTTCTGTAACAGCCCGTGGGAAAGCTAAAAACATTAGGCACAAATTACTGACAAAAGAGATCCTTAATCAAGCCATACATTTCATTTGGCTAGCTGGGTGCTAGATAGTAACCTCTGTGCTACAAATTAAAGGTGATGGTTATAAGGCTGTGATCAAAGACAGTTACCTGCATTATCAAACAATCCCAAACCACTCACAGATGAAATCACTGCTCTATCACAGCCCCCTTTTCAGTTTCTCTCTTGCTTCCCAGGCTGACTCTTGTCTTAATAATTCAACAGTATATGCTCTTCTGAGAGCTTACATATAAACATATAGTGGTCAAGCAGCTGGTGTAAGAGTAATCATTGTCACTATTAAAATTTTATTTCTTTGTTTCTGGTTCACAGTTATCGTTCGTTTGCTGTTAAGCTTTTATCCTAGATTTAAACTGCAGACTCACTCTTTGGGACTGGAAGCATCCTTTTGATTGCAGCTACAGGAGCTGGGTGTTTAAACCATGCCATGATGGAAGCACAAAATCATGAAACATAAGCAAGGACTTCATAATACACCTGTCTGCTACAGGGTCTGAGGTTGTAAAGACTACAGGGAGTCCTTAAGCATGAGCACTGGGTGCCTGACCCAGGTAGGACAGTGTCACGCATCTCAGTTTACACAGTCAAAAAAACATACCTGATAAATAAGAAATTTCTTTCTGTTGAATCCATACAAAAATCCCAGCCAAGCTTCTACCTGTTACTCTATGCCATCATGCCAAGCATTCATGCAGGTGCCTTTGGGTCTGTGCTAAACCTTTTCCCACTGCCACAACAAACACACTCTCTGTCACAGCTCACCATCCCACACCTGCAGGGTCAGAAAGCCCTGGGAGAGAGGAGAGAGCTGAGTCCTGTGCCACCTGCCCTTCATTAGCTTCCTCCTCGGCTCTGAGCCTGAGTTGGGATTTGGGACATGGCCAGCATGGCCCTTAGGCACGGATGCACAAAGGCATTTAGGCAGATAGCTCCAATTGAAATCCACAGGCCTTGAATGCCTTTGTGCCTCTGTGGGTTTGAGCTGTTGTGCTCAGGTACAGAGCAGGAAACAGCTCAGGTAACTGGAGGAGGAGGATGGGGATCAGTAACTTCTTCAGGAGACTCTGAGCAGTGCCTGGGATAGACAAGGCACAGGCAGCTCAAACTGAGCAGTTTGTTCTGATGGATTTTTTTGGTTCTGAAGGAAAAAAAATAAAACTAGCAGTTATATTTTCCCTGCTGGTGCCAACCCCTCATTTGAGGCACTATCTGGTAAATTAATCCACAAGCCTGCACCCACATTGTCAACATTCAAAGAGCATATACTACCAAGCACATCTTCCTGGGCTTTGAGGGGTCTACTCTCCAACACCTTACCTCAATGTTTCTCCTTGCTCAGGTCAAATTTCCACTGAGGTCTGTGAGGTATAGAGAGTTTTACAGTGCTATGAAAGCATCGAGTACCCCCCTTTTACTGGTGTAATTTCTTCTGCAAAGAGAGATGCGGCAGAGAATAAATAATGTTTGTGTGTGCCTGCACAGGCACAAGTGATACTTCTTAGTCTGCAGTTAACAGTGTTGCATTTAATTGAATTAAATCATAATGAACTAAAATTATCTCCTGCCACTATTTCTAAATTCAACTGTTTTATATCAGTTTTATTGTAATATATCTTACTTCCCCATATGCCACCATAGTTTCACTCTATAGAGAGAATGAATTCTATTTGAATATTTCAATAAACATATCCAGTGGGAGCTTTTGGGGGTTTTTGTCTGACTTACTTTTGTCTGGCTTTAACCCTGTCAGAGAAGAAATAAACTTTTCTTCTTTCCTTTGCACCTTCAAATAGTTTCAATTTAGAAAAAAAATGTACAAAAGTCACACTACTTAATTCATATCACACAAAAATTTGACCAATACAACTCAAACAGATTAAGGTGAATTAAAATATGCAAAGGCAATTCAATATTTACTTGTTATAAAGAAGAATCTTGAAAAATGTCATATAAACAAACAGCCCATTTCTGATTATAAAAACAGCAGCACATGAATGTCACTGGTGTAAAACACAGGTAGAAAACCTTTTAAATAGGAAACAGCTCCCATCATTAACAAAGAACAATTACTTTACTATGTCAAATTAATAGTGCTGGAGATGAGGCTGTTATTGCCCAATTAAAGGGGAGCTTTCACAACCAGACTTCAAACTCTCCCTGTTTATGTGCAAGGCTAACATACAGGCAGGGAGAAGGGCATTCTTAGGAAGTGTTTGTGTAACTCTGAAATTTATAAAAGGCCAGAGGGGAGGAAATAGAAACCTGGACTGAAGTAAAAATAAAATATCATGTTATTAGGGTTTTTCCAAAAGTCCCTATCTATCACCAGAATGTTCTGGAATAGCTGAAAACTTATTTCCCCAGCTTTCCATCATTGCCTGTCTTCAAACAGGTATCTGAATACAAAATAACACACAAATCAGAGGAGGACCATACAATGACATATCATTAATTTCTCCACAATTTTTTTTCCCCTGTTCTCTAAGAGAATAGGCCTTTCAAGTCTGGCACAAGTAAAATGACTCCCCAACTCCTCTCTGTGCAGTTTGCTGGTGTTTAAGCAGTAACTCCATCTTTCCTGGCACCTAGCCTCCCTGACAGCAGTAGACTATGGACCAGAAGCTGTTGGGCCACAGCACACAAGCTCAGGCTCATGATCTGCCAGGGGCACAGGGCAGCAGGATTTGTAAGCAGGCACTTTATTCACCGCTTTCAGCAGTGGCAGAGAGCAGGATTCCTCCTGGCACGCTGTGCCAAATCACCCCAGTGTCTTCCCAGAGCCACACCGAGTGCTCCCATGCAAACACCTGCCCTCCCCCATGCTACCAGAGCAAGAGACAAGGCCCCACTGCCTGCCTCTCTTCTAGGAGTGATAACTCAGCCCATAGTTAGCTCCAGCAGCATCTCTTGCACAAGTACCTTACACCAGAGGACCAGAATCCGGCCTTTTATCTTCTCTAATATAGAGGAATAATGTTTGCATTCTGTGAGCTTTAGCCTCTGCATCTGTTGCTAATTGTCCTGGCACATCTGCTGCTCATTCTTTTCTGCTCTTGGACCAGCAGGGAGTAGTAATGTATGGTACATCCAGCTCCTGCCTCCCCGAGTGCTTCTGGTGATATACTGGCCTGGGTCGATTCTGACCTCATCTTGTGAGGGAGAAACTGTCTTTGTGAGAGGGAAGCAGGAACCCCAGTTCATTCTTCTGACACTCCCATTTCACTTATTTATCCCTGAGACTGATTTCAGCACGGTCAGAGCACAAGTTTCCCAGGATAACATGGACTACAGACACGATGCAGCAAAGTTTATTTCTTTTGTGTCAAGAGGACACGTACTTTGCCCAGAAACCACTTGGAGCCAAAGAGTCTCATGAAGACGTGGCTTGTTCGGCATTCAGGGCTGAGTCACGCAGCAGAGCTGCTCTGCCTGCCCCCGGCTCCAGAGGAGGAGCAGGCAGCTTTCCTCTCTTTCTTGGTCCAGCAGCTGCTCCATCTCATGTCTCTTCCCTGATGCTGTTCTGGATTCCTCATCACACCTCAGCTCAACTGTTCAACCATAGGCTTCAGTCCAGCCAGGAATGCAGCAACACTCACTTCTCACAAGGGAAGCAGTGGCAATCCAGAGTTCATGCTCCTTCAGCATTTCCTGGATAGTCCAGACTTGGTTAGGTCTGCTCTCTTTCCACAAGAGGAGAGGAAGATCCACCTCTGAGAAAAAAACCATTTTTCCTTGTGTGCTCTGCTTAAAAATTGCATGATTAAGCAGGATCACTTTTTGTTCTTTGGTTGCATAAAGTACTCTTCCCATTTCTGTAGTACAGCTTTGCAACTACCCTGCTCATCCTGAGCTCACAGATAATTATTTAAAATGTGAAATGCTTTAAAACCAGGTGTGTGAAGGCAAAAAAATAAAAGCATTTTCTGAGGGTGTTTTGCTGGCTCCCATGACTTGCAAATCTAGACCAAAATACAGTTTAAGTCCCTTTTCACAGTTCCAGACTGTCAGCTCTGGTGAGTCACAGAGATGCTCTTTTTTTCCAATTCCAGAATTTTTTTGTTGGGGCTGGCAGTAATTTTGTTCTTGGTGTTCTCTGTTGTTTGGGATTCACGTGGAGCTAAGGATACAGGCAGAGGTTGCATTCTGCCTTCCTGCTGTTTTTTTCCCAGATAATGTATGACATTTTTACAGCTATTGTATCCTATGGCTCATGTCAAGCTCTCTTACAGATATAATTTCCAATTAGGTGGGGAATAAACCATGGAGTGGTCCAAAATAAAATGCTGCCCCTAGACACTTTTGATGTTTAACATATGTCTGCTAGATTTACCAAAGCAGGCTACATACTTTCCTCTAGTCAGATATGATGCATTGTAACATAGGTCACATTTCTGAGGTTTTTGGGCAACTTGCATTGCTTTGAGGTGATCCAGCACACATACTGCATTTCAGCAGGTGTTTCTAAGAAAAATCTCCACTGGAGCACAATGACCAGACAACATGTGAAAAGTAACTCCAATTAATCACCAAAAACCAAAACTTGGGATAAGTAGTAACCTTTTAGATATGTAAATAAATTGCACAGTGCTAAACAAAGTAGACACAACAGATTCTAAGATGTAATAGCTTTGTAAGAATTGCTCTGAGAATGTGCATTTTGAGGAGTTGTTGCAGAGAGATCTAGCAAATGGCAAAGACCAGACCCCCCCCAAACAAACTCAGATAAACAAAATAAAAGCAGTAAAACTATGAGTTCCTTCTGTGAAAAAATCATCAGCACTGCAGTCTTCAAATGAATACAAGCGTCTGTATAAGCTTAGGTCTTGAATTTACCAAAAGATTCACGTAGCACCTTTTCATCCCAACTACAAATAATTGCATCCAGAGAAAATTAAAGTGGCTCTCATTTTGAAAGTCCTCTGGCACTGCCAAGCACTATCTTCTTTCTTACTGTATAAAACTCTTATGTTATGTCCTATAAAGTGTCCTAGAGCTAGATGTTCTTCACTCGTCCCAGCCTTTCACTCAAGAATAAAATAAACCAGGAGGGGAGGAGGAGGGGGGAAAGGGAAGTTTGTGGTCTACTTTTCCTAATGATACCTTGTTTTGTAATTATTAAAAGCATCACAGTCCTTAGACAGCTGCTGACATACAGAAAATAATGTCCTTGAAACTGTTTGTTTCATCATATTTTAAGAATTAATACCTAAGGTCATGTTAATCTGTTTCTGATATATGTAGTTTTCAAAATGCACTTCAGGGAAGAAAATGCTGGAAATGACTAATAACAACAAAGATATGAACTTTATTCATTACAAATCTAACTCCAAATGTGAACATTATCAAAGGACTTTGCCATCTGAAGTATTTAGGATGGCTTAAATAAATAATAAATCCCTCATTCAGTGAAATAGAACATCCTCTTGTTCCAAGCAAAAGAGTTCAAATTTATTAATTTTGTAGCTATATTTTAAAATGAGTGTCAGCCCCTGCTAGATGACTGCATGATAAGTGTCCTGAAACTTCAGGAAAAGGCACTAAATTTTTCACAGCATTTGTGTTTCATTTTCAGTATAATAAAAATATGGTGCCCTTTTAATAATGAATAATAGATCTCCTGGTATGATTTACATGAGTGGATTAAATGTCATGTTTGAAAAGTTGCTGTTTTATTCATATTGAATTTCCCTCAAGTAAAACAAAATGGTACCCAGCTACTGTTATAATATTGTTAGTACCTCGCCACGCTGATACATAAATATTAACCAGTTGATATACTCTTTAAAAACCCTCAGTTCTGTGAACTGTTCTGTCAGCAGTGGTATCTTTTTATGCATATGAACACATTCTTGGAACTATCCCAAGTTCCAGGTATGCTGGGGAAAATGTGTAGCACCAGCGCTTATACACTTGCGGAGCTCACACCTGTTTTGCTGAAGTGCCAGTTTTGAGAGGTTCTCACAGAATAAGGATTGATGACAAATGGATGCAGTGAGACCAGGGTTAAAAACCAGTTTGGGGAGCTCAGTCCTGACACAATTGTCCCTGTTTCTGTTCAGCAGTGCTGGACTGACTTCCCAGGTGACTGGACAGCATAATGAATGTTTTTGAAATGTCACTTGCAGGCAGCTTCATTGGTTTATAGTGCCCTTCACAACAGCTGGAAATTTCCTATGTGAACTTCCCATTCTGAATAAAAATTCCACTTAATAGGCAATATTTTTTTTCTAAAGAAGTGTTTCAGAAATTGCAAATACTTGAAATAGGAACACATTCCTTGAAGGTTCCTACCCTGTAGGCAAAGTCGGCAATTTTCTACTAAATATTTTGGTCCTGATAATTGAAATTATAGCTGAAAATAGTTTTTTAAAAGACGAGAAGCATTTTTACCACACTCCAAGTTTTATTCCATTGAAGCCAATGAAAAGCGAAGATTTGTTCTTATCGTTGTAACTGTTTCATACAATTATTTTAATGTCTACTGAACTTTAGAAAAGCCAGCCTGGAAAAAAAAAAGAAAAGAAAAAACAACCTAAGCACTTTCTTTTTACAAGTGAAATTAAATTTTTGCATACTGCAACTCCATTGAGCTCTTCAACTCATCATGAAAGTGAAAAACATAATCTGGACTTGCTAACACTGGGATGTAATCCTGTGGAGTAAAACACTGCTTTAAATACACCATGATCAAAAAAAAATTACTCACTGCTTAGGTCCTATCTATAGTAGGATCTTAGCCACCATGAAACAGCAATAAGGAAGTTATACTTGTAAAATCCTTGTTCTAGTGTAAAGATGATGCAGCCACATCTGTACAGGTGCTGCCAAGGACAACCAAGCTGCATAATTGCCTTACTCTATGCACTGTAAGCATCTCATCTCCTTTCCTATCCTCTCCTTACTCAACTTCCATTCCAGACCTGAGAAAAACCTGGCAGTGCAAAAATACATCAGAATTTTAGGAACAAAGCTTCTTCACCACCAGTTAACCTATACCACAATTTTTTAATCTCAAATTCACATTGAGTTTGTTTTATAATGTCGGAGAAACTTCAGAATAGCTCCCACTTTGCCTAAACCATACAGACTTAATCTATCAAAGCCTAAAGCCCACTTACATAAACTAAATACATGAAAATATCCTAGAAATGCTGAGTCTAAAACAAGTTCCCTTCAGATCATGCAGTTCGTTGCTATTCATAAATTGTAAAAAGTCATTTGAAACAGCAATCTTGTTTTACCACAATCCAATGCATTCATACATGTTTCTTTCAGCATAATTTAAAAAAAAAAATAAATTACTTGTGTGACTGTCTGGCCTTACTGAAGGATAAATAAAATTCAACTGGAGCTATTAGGAGCCTGTGTCTAGTACATAGTCAGAGGTTACTGGGGGAGGTGGGTTGACAAACTAAAAAGGAGGACAATGAAGGAGCGGAAAGAGGGGAAGCTGGCAAGCTGGAGCAAAGAACATTGATTAATGAACAAAAAACATTTTTGAAAGGTCGGGTGTACAAGTCAGACTAGCCCTGAGGCAGATCTAACTTACATGACCAGCACTTTCTGTACGCAGCAGGTAACCCACGCTGACACCAACTTTGCTGACATGACAGGGTTATTATTTTTGGAAGGATGTAGTGTTCTGGAACAATTTCTCTAATATATTAGTTAAAATTAGGCTTTCCTTCAATATCAAGCATGCATGTCTTCATTTTCACCATGTTTACACTGAACTCCTATTATTATTCTGGCCAGTGGAAACAAAAGCATATTCTTCATTTATGAGCACTTCTATTTCTCACATCATAATATATCCCAGAGCAGCAGTGCTGTGTGTAAGATTCTGTTCAAATCCAGATGCTCACATGGAAGTCACCACTAAGACCTCACTACTTACCCTAAGTCTTGTGGTAGATGCTAACCATCTGAAGCCTAAAATTTGCCTCATATCTCAGCACACACAGTAAAGGTTTCTTCTCAAACATACCTTAAGGTTTTGAACCACTACTGAGGTGGAAGAGCAGAAAGGTAGAGTCATCCAGGGTACAACATACCCTGTGTCACCAAAATGAGCTGGTGGAGAGGGTTCTCTAAAATCATGGCTTTTGCAGTACATCACTGAGTAATGAAGATAGGGAATTACCAGAAAGTCATTGCATCCAACTTCTCCTGTTCCTGTATTTTAAGGGAACTTGCCCAATTCCTGCATGCCAGTTCACTAGTCTAAAAATGAACTTTGGTGAAGATGCTAATTAAATGTTCCCTGTGAAGCTCCAAGAGAACTTGGAAGCAAACCTGAAAGTGCAAAATCTGTAAAGACCTAGGAGAAATGTGATGCTGAAAGTAAGAAGCAGGACATGCTAGAATCATTGAGCCCTAGCACCCAGTCATCTCCTTTCAAGACAGTATTTCAAGGCAAGTGACCCAGATGGGTGCATCCTGCCTGGGAGGGAATCACAGCTCAGTGATTTCTCTGACAGATACCTGGATTTGTTTTAATGTGAAAGTCCCATTCGCAGTTTCCCTCTCTGTACAGGCGATTCCTTTTGCACCAATAGCTGTACTTACAGACTCTGCTCATTATCAATTACAGGTGATAAACAATTAAAAAGCAGAAAATGTGACTTAGCAGCACTTCATGTATAACAAACCCAACACCTGAAATTATCTGTCTGCAAGTAACTGAAGGCATCAGTGCCACACATAAAAGTTGCTTTATCTGAAAGCTCTTTGGGATAGGTGCTGTCTGTCTGCTCTGTGTCTACATAACAGAACACGTGGAGGAGGAAATCTACCATTCAGGTTGTACCACAAAATAAACAACTGAATTCAGAAAAGACTCCTCGTTCTACCAATGCCTCATAACATGCACCAAAAAAAAAAAAAATCCCAAACACACTGAGAGAGATGAAGATTGTTTTTCAAACTGTAAAGAAGCTTTCATGTGCCAGAGAGTTTATCTGAAACCAGTGTTCCAACCAGCACCAGGCATTAGCTACAACAGTAAGCAACTGACACACAACAATCCTGCCATGCACAGCGTGCTTAGGCAAGAAAATATGTGTGCCTCAGTTGCAAAAGACAGAATAGAGCCTCAAGTGTTTGGGCTCCTTCCAAAATAATCCAAATGCCGCTTTTTTGGCAAATGGGGGTCAATGAAGCTAAAAACTCACAGAAGGATTTGGGCATTCATGTGTTTATATACACCCACTCATTCATTTATTATTCTAAAGCTACTTTACAGAAATCAAATTACATAGCTGACAAGCTGCATAGATAAGAGAGAATAAAAGTAAAATTTAAAATTAGCTGACAACACTATATGATGTAGCGTATGTTTGGCATCCTTAAAGTGAGTGATGAGGGTTAACCTAGGGGGAAAAAAATGCACCTTCCTAAATTGCACCTAAATTATTAAATAAATTATTAACATGATGGAATGCATTAAATATATAAGCCTAAAGGAGAAAGGGCGGATGTGTTTTAACTTTCAAAGCAAAGACAGCATATTTATGAAGTGTTGCTTACTGTCTGGATACTTTGTCCAAAGTAGATTTCAGTGTTGTAGAAGTTTCCACCATGACTAACAGGCCGTGTCGTTCTGGCCTGAGGCTGCTCCTCCAGTTCAGGCCACTCCACCAAGTCACCACCTAAGCGGCTGAGGACAGAAACTTTGAGAGCGTAGAGGCCTTTAGGGACCTTATCTTTGACTCCCCTTAGGCATCTGAGGTGAATTTCTAGTGGCTGTGGCATCTTGGAGCAGTCAACCTAGGGAGAAGGCTCAGAGTTACTGATCTGGGCTGGGCTCACTTTAACCATACAATTAGCAAGGACAAATTTCTTTCAGAAAATAACTACTGAAAAGCAGACAACACGCTTCTTGTTCAGCCTGCAATTACCTACTGCTTATGAAGGATCTGCAGTTAGGGAGGTCAAAAGTCATAGAGATGGCAGATAAAAGAAATAGCAATACAAATACTACTAATAAAATGTTCAGCATCCTTGGGGGGAAGGTGGAGCTGGTGAAGTATGACACCAGAAGACACTACCCTACAATAATGAGGCAGAATTAACTGGAAAACAATACCTTCAAAAATACAGCTTGCTTTTCAAGACTGGCACAATACAGGATGTGATGAGCAGGCTGCAGGCACAGAGTGAACAGGGCAGGCCATGTTTTTTTACTAATTATTAACCTTGCCAAAGCTATTAGTGCTGTGTAACATGCAGACTATCCTTTCACCTTCTGATTATCACAATCAGATTCTCTTAAAAATAGTAATCAAAGTGCAACACGTGTAGAGTTTAATAAAAACTCCTCACATACACCTTTATTCCAAGTCCAGACAAAAGAAAACATCTGTCACTTGCTGTTTACAAGATGTTGTCTGAGTTTCAGAATATTTAGTAAGGAAATACTTTTCTGGTGCTTTCCTTGTATGCTGAGCTTCCCAGTGGGGAGGTTTGTGGAGGGGAACAGGCACAATGGCATGATCTTTACCAGACTTTGCCTGAATAATGGCATAGGGTCTGTCCCACTGTACCAGAAGATATTTTGGTGCTGCCCAAATGCAATCTGCAGGGTCCGGCGCACCACAGGGACACTCCCAGTTAGGCTCCAATGTTGATTTGAATGGATAAAACTCTTTCTGCAATAACTATATAGTGCTTAAAATCAGCATTGCCGTTTCTCTTTTCCCCAAGGAATCAATTTCTTGCATTATTTTGAGGAAAGACTAGTGCTAGGTCTTCTTTTAATGCAACTGGATATCAAAACCCATGCCACAATTAGGAATCACATGGCTACCTTGACTACTAGGTTTAGTGGTCTCACAGTTTAAGCCTACAGTAGCTAATAATCTCTTCTCTAATCCTGTCTTGGATTTATTTTGGAAGAGATAGCATATTTCCATATAGATAGAAAGCTTCTGGAATTAAATTAAGCAGTTAAATAAACAGTTGAATTTGCTAAACTTCTTTTGTTTCTCCACACAAACCATACTTAACAACTAATCTGAATGACAATTATTTTCAGCTTAATTAGAAAATCTTAATTAACAATGAAGATTTAACCTTAATATTTTTGGTTTCTGAATCGTATATAAAAAAATTAACATTATATGAATAAATAAGACAATCTTTTTAAACCTCAAGGCAGGATTACTGATGCAGGCAGCCTTCGTTATTAAACACATTCTAAATTAAACGCCTCTATGAATTTTATACTGAAATATATTGTGATAGTTTTGCATGCCAAATGTGACATTTTGTATTTTAGATTCATCTTCTGTAGTAACTTTGGAAATGTCATACAAACAAAGATTTTGTCATTTACCAATGGAATTACTATGCATGGCCGGTTAGCCATCTCTTTTCTGGCTCTTCTGGTTGTTTCAAGTCAGCAAGCCATAAAAAATCTTTATCTCTCTGAAACACAGCAATTTGGAAGATAATCGAATAGTGACTGGGGGGCAGAAACGCCAGTCTGAGGAATTATACCACAATCTCTCTTGCATTTACAACCTTCCTCAAAGCGAGTGTCAGTCGAGTAGGAAAAGGAGATAGAAGATTCATCATATTTCAAGCCTGTCTCATTTGCATGGTGGCATAGCTGTCTCATCTCCTGCTGAAAGACTTTGCTTGGCCAGCACTGACAAACTGTTTTGAAGAACTCTTACCATGCCCAAATGATTCATCATTAATAGCTTTAGACATTCTCTTTAAGGTTATGGTTACTTTTGCTGGAAAGCATATTTTGAAACTGCTAAATTCTATCCTCTTAAACTATGAAAAGAGAAAAAAAAACCAAAACAAAACAAAAGGCAATAATGGAATGCAATTGATCCAGTGATTTAGCAGTTCATATGAGGGAAAAGAGCACTCATATAGAATCTCACCTTCCCACAAGGTCCTGCTGCTCCATTTAATCCAATATTCACATCTGTAAGGTTACCAAAGCTGTCTACCATTTCTTCTTCAATTCCACTCTGCTCTGTTTTCAGTAGCTGACTTCCCACTCTGCAGAGGTTAGAAAGGAAGAAGAATGGAAAAGAAATTAACTACAATGCGCGCACAGAAATCACTTGCGTTTGGAAATACAACAGTGTGATGTTTTCCTTGAACATACCATAAGACTTGCAGGGCACCCAGGAGAAACAAGAATCTGCTAAAGCAGTGAAATATCTGGGCTTCAAAAAGCAGCATTAAAAAGAAAAAAAAAAAGACCAGTATTTGTCAGTCTGTGTCACAGGTTGATATAAGGAACCCCAGCTTTCACTGCCTCTCTGTAATCAGCTCTGTCTGGCTTTGGGACTTAGGATCCAGGTTAAGAATATTTCAGTAGGAAACCATTGCCTCTGTCGCCACCTTGAAAACTGACTGACAGCTTCAATGAACTTGGACAGGTTTTTGGAAAACACTTATTCTTTGGGGCCTAGGTTGCTCAAAACCACTAAAAATAATTAATTCTGTTTTTAAAAATTTTACTTTTTTTTTTTTTAAAGTCTTGTAATTTTATATGTGTATCTTACATAAATTATAAATCTTCAGAATATATACAGGACAAGAGCTCTATATACAAATTATATACATGCACATACACAAACTTTCAGGTATATATGAACCACAGAACTTTCCTTGTTATTCACATGTTAACTTCTTTTGTATTTAAAGATTTGGGGGCGGGTAATATATAAACTCAAAGTTGTTGGGTTTTTGTTTTTGAAGAAAGGTCACTATAGCAACACAGAATATCAGCAAATAGTGCAAGAATAGCCCAACACTGGATAACCCAATGCTGCCCTTAGTGCACAGGATACACAAAGGCACAGTACTCTATGGAGAAAACCTCATTCCTAGAACACAGCAGGAGCAAATGCAAAACTAAGTCATTTACAATGAGCACTATAAAGCTGCATGCTTTGGCAATCCCATCCCATTTTTCAACAGACACAGAACCATGAGTAATTCCTCTGTTCCTAAGTGTCATCAGCATCTAAATATTATTGACCCTAAGTAAAAACATCTGTAGATGCTCTGCTGGCTTCAAACCACTCTTGCTTCCACAACATGCTTTAGGAGGCCAGGGAGGGTCAGTCAGTCACACCAGTGCTGGTGATATTCCAGCCACACTTGCAGGTGGAGCCAGGGCAGGCACAGACAAAGACACGGTGGGTTTCAGTAGGTGGAGGCTGAGCAGGCTGTTCATGGCTCTGGGCTGGCCCTGAGCAATGCTGGAGGTCAAGGAAACTCTCTGCAGCTACCTGAGAGGAGCCACATATAGCCAAGGAAAAACCACGGCATCAGGTGCATTTGCAATGCAGGATTGACTGGGATGTCTACACAGGCATCAGAGAACAGGCTGCCTTAGGTTCCCAAGCAAATGCAACCTGTTAAGTCTTCAGCCACTAAAGAAAATTCTATCTCTTGGTGTTCAGTCAAAAAAAAAAAAAAAAGACAGAAAAGAAAGAAAGAGAAAGAGAAGAATCAAGAAGAATCAAGACTCAAAATCAACAACATTTCTCTGGACTGCATTTCTGAAACATTCCTTCAGTATTTTCTGACTTGCTTTTGAAAAATTCAGTACCAGTGCCATCATTCCCATTTTCCTCCTTTGCATGCTAGCTTATATGACATGTCTCTGTATTTGTAAGGATTAACATGCAACATGGTTCTTCATTAAGAAAATTACAGTCATGCTAAACATCCCCAACTCATGCATGCATACTACTTAGGTAACATATGTTTTCAACTTCCCCTCTTCTGAAACAGATGCTCCTGCCCCCAAGATCATAGGACACTGCTACAAATCAGTTTCTATTCAGACCTTGCCTATTTATTTTCTTTTGTATATGTACATATTTACATATTATCAGCAAAATTACCACTGCTTCATAACTAAACTGTTTTCCAGATTCCTCTACAGTAGAATTGTTTTACATAAATTTCCAAGCAATAACTGAATCCATTGGAAGGTCTGTGTGTATGCTAGTGGCAATGAAGTACATGGAAATTTTGCCCAAGCCAGGTCTGATGAGAAATAAGGACAAGATTCAAGTGCTAAGAAGTGAACACATGAAGCACAGGGTCAACCATGTCTGAAGTTTTATCCCTGAGCTTTAATCACATCAACTTGGATCCAGTTGTCCTGAACGGAAGTATAATAAAAGATGACTCATGAATGGCTCTAACTAACTCATAGATCTGAAACATCAGAGAAGTTAAAGCATTCTCAAGGGGAGAAGTTGTTTAAAACTTTGTACTTACTTCGCTTCTCATGATGGAAATTATATCACTTAATTTGGTTAGAGTTGCATTGACACAGGGGTTCATTAGGACACCCATTTGCTTGCAATTCAATTTAAAATTAAATACACTTTGTTGTTGATTTTATTACTTTTAAACTACTGTATCTATTGCCTTTATTAGCTGCTAATACACAATTATGAAGGTAAACAGTTTTCATTACTGAACATCAAACATTTAAATAACCACATTTGATCTCTCCTAGTTGCACCATTTTTCTCCTTTCTCTGAGTATGAGATTGAAGACAATAATTTATTCAGTGAAGTTAGGCCTCTTTTGTGCTCAGCAGCATGCTCATCAGCTGTCACAGCAGAACATGGCTTCCTTTGCTCTATTCATGAGGGTTTTTATTTTGTCTGTTCATTTCTTTACAGGTAATTAGATGCATGTATTTATCTGAAGGTCATTGGTCACAAAAACTTTGCTCCAATTCCTATTTCCTTCACTTTCTAAGACTCATTCAGAGGCAAGGATGAAGGATGTTGGGACAAGCCATTTGGTCACCTTTTGAAGTGTACTGTGTGTAGCACTTAAAAGCTACAGTCCGAGCTGGGTATCTGAAAACAGAGGTAATCCAAAACAGAGACCTCTTTCAAATGTACAGGCTTAATTTTTCTAGTCCTGAGGTCCTTTGTTTGGGAGAAGTTCCCTTCATTAATATCTGTAAAGAGCTGAAAAATCCTTAGAAGGAAAGTAAACTAGATAGAATTACAAAGTAGCCTTTATCTGACATACCTTTGAAAGAGTTCATGAATCCTGGCTCTCCACTTTTGTTTCTTGTGGTGAGAAGCTCCCTTGTATTTCAAGTCCACATGACAAGAAGAAAAAGAAAAATCAGAATTCATTTCCAAGTGTACAGAAATAACATGGAAATAAAAGCTATAAATGTGCAATTTTCCAAAGGTTTGCCTTAAGTCTTCTAGTCAAAGCTTTTCAGAAGCAATGAGGAACTTTAGCCACCATTACTTTATTACCTTTTTTTTTTCCATAACTTTTTTTTTCCTGTGTGTTTTCCCATATTTACTTCATTATTTCCAAGAGAAACTGAGCTCTCATCTTGTTTTAAAAGATTTTCACTACAAAGTATATTTGTACACAGTAGTGTCCTACAGTCCTAATCAGACAGTCAGTCGTATGTAAGCATACATACATTCAAGTGTGTTTGCATACATACACACAACAAAATAGCACACAAAGCAGTTAGGCATAGACCAGAGAACTCACATCTTAAAGCCTTCCTTGAAATCTGCTCCAAATCGTGATGTCTTTCTTGTCTTACCGCAGAAGTTTGTAAATGTTTGGTGAGAAGGACTGGCATTTTTGGAGTTTACAGCTTGTGGGAGGCTAGCTCACATGACCAGTCCTCTCTCCCAGCAGTTCTGCAGCTCTCCAGCATGAAGCTGGAGGGCTTGAAGATATTTTTCCCCTGCACAGCAAGCTGAAAAAAGTCTTTCCATGTAGAAGCTAGCATCAGCATGTCTTAGGCTGTGTTCTCTGTGCAAAAATTCATAACAATAACTGCTGAGGGCTGTACACTCACAAAAACAAAATTCTTCCCCATGACCTGCACTCTTCAGAGATCTTGCTGAACATTCAAGGGCATTTGTCAAGTCTGGATCTTCTACTGGGTGTCCCTGAGACCAACATAAAATGTGAATACAACACTACTAACACAAAATGTGAATACAAACACTACCAACACAGAAGAAGGCACCCTACTGTGTACCCTAGACTGTCATCTAAACAGTGTGAAACTATGCTCCACTTCTACTCTCATCAAGCCTCGAAGGCAAAAAGTCATTTTCGTAGGGAGACAATGTAACAGTCAGTGGAGAAAAACTCCCCATCGGGGCTCCATATCTGGCTGTTAAAGTCTCTCCTTTCTTCCAAATCTCTTAAATTTTTTGACAAATTTCTGGCTGTTTTCAAGGAAGCTTGGAAATGTCTGTTGAAGACTAAGGCAAAGCATCCTACTTATTTCTAAAATTAAAATTGTCAGAGTGTAAAAACAAAAAAAAAACAACAAAAGCCTGTGCATGTAGCTTTTAATGTAACTTTTTTAACACTGTAAAATTAAATCAGAGACAACATGGTTGCCTTAAAGAACAGTGGGATTTGTTGGCAGTCCCAACAGTTGTCTTCAGACAGATGCAATAAATCCTCCAGATCAAGCATCACACACAATTACAAAGGTGGCATTACTGAACTAGCTCAAAATGAGACCTTCCAGTTTTCCATATTGCAATTGTGTCATGGGCAATGCTTCCTTCACCACTGCCCCTCCACTGGTGTGAACCAAGCCCTCCTACTCCTGGACAGCTTTTTGTCAAAATTTACTAGGACTCTCTAGTGCCAGACCCGTTTCTCTCCCACCCCTACTGGCACTGATTTTCTTCACCAGGCTGGTAAATCACCACCTACACCACTTCCCCAGGAAGGGCTGGGAGCTGGCTCTGCTCTGGAGTTCGGCTCCAGCAGAGCTGGTCACTGTCTGGTTAGGGCTGTCAGAGCCACCCTGTGACACGTCCCACAGCCCAACAGGCTGCAATCACCAGGGAACATGGCAAGAGGTCTCAAGTTTTGGGCAGAGGCAGTTAAAGCTGAAGTTCAGAAAGTTGGAGTAGTGTTTGGTTCACATTTTTTCTCCTGGACGTAGCTCTTGGTGATGTCTGTGAAAGCTATTTTTGAGGTGAGTACTTAGATTAAGAAATAAGATGAAATAGCAAACCCACTTCATGTAAAATATCAAGTAGCCATAACATTGTAACAACATTCAGATATTACCACTCCAGGTTTACACTGAGCCAGTAGTAAAGTTTTCTTTAAAAAAATTTATTTTATTACCAGACTCCCACAGTTATCCAATCCCCTTGTTTATCTTCCTAATCTTAATTAAATAATGAATATTCAAAAGAAAATATGAATCAGGCTTCTCTGTATGAACTACACTGTTTTCCATCTCTGCCTCAGAAGTGGCAATGGGAATATGATTTAAAACTATTTCTTCTGGATCCTAGTAAAATATTTGTCACAGTGTGTCATGATAATTTTTAAAAAGCTCTATCATCTACCTAATAAATTTGTTAAGTTTATTCAAATCTTATTGAACAGGAAAAGTGCAATGAGTCATGGTTAATATTTCTTTACCTATACTAAGAAAAAAATATATCAAAAATTCAGTGCTCAAGGTCCTATTCAGAAAACCTCTATGAGTCTGTAATACATCTTCTACATGATTAAAAAAACAGGAAACTTGCTTTAAAATGAATTATTCACCACCTTGAATAAATTTCCATCTTTCCTATTTGCAAAACCCCTAAGTCAGTTATGTAAATTTTAACCTACACTAATTACCTCAGGGGTGTGCAAGCTAAAGGAAAGTAGATGCAGTAGAAAAAAAAATCCCAGACATTTCCATCACCAGGAAGCAATTTAATAGAGGGAAAAAATGTGTAAGTTTTCAAAAACAGAGCAGCCCACATTTTATTTTTTTTTTAATGTGGAATAGACATTTCTGCAACGTCCCTTGAATCAGAGCTTTACTGGAATAAACCAAGTGCTTTTCTCAATGGCATGTACCATGGCACACATAGCGAGGCACTTGTTTCTCATCACGACACCAGCATTGTCTAGACTGTGACAACGACCCATTGTTGACAATGGGCGTTCCCAACGAGAAGGCATGAAATGTGGTTTAGCTTCAACTCCCTATAGACATTGAGGGCCCCTTCAGAAAATAAGTGGCTACAATCTGAGAGCTGCTGGTCCGGGAGGTACTGGGAAAAGTGGAGCTGTTTGAAGGCAGAAGGGCTCAATCACATCACCAATTTGTTCTACTCCACACCATGATACCAGGCTCTGCTGTAGCTGTGAGCCAGCTCCTTCACATGCCTTTCCTGGTTTCTTCATTAGCTACCTTGAGGTCTAATTACACAAATGGCCTATCTACTGATTTCAGAGCATGTTGTCAAAAGCAGGGCTTGAAAAGGTCTTTCAGTCTGGGCTTAGCCTAGACACACACAATGGTGCACATTGTTTCTGCAAAGACAAGAACCTGACTCTACACTACTAATCAATGCTGACTGGGTATTTTCAGCGTGAAATTACTTCACAAATGGCAGGATCTGGTTGTATAGTACTTTTCAAAAAATTAGAAAAATTAAACAAAACCCCACCCAAACACATCCTTTCCTTTTGAAAGCAAGCCCACGAAATTCAGCAAAGCTTTGAAGCAGAATCAATTTGGCTTTTATTGTTCAGCAAAAATGGAGCATTTAGGGAAAACATTTACACACACACACACCCACACACACACCCACCCCTTTTTGGTCAGTCCTAGTCTATCACAGCCTTCTGCTGAGGAGCTCTCCCCATGGCAATTTAAAACAGCCAGTGAAGCACTGGCCTTGGTGAAAGTCTTACCCCATGCAAGGAGTGCTGTAGGGGACCACCTTCCAGCATGGCTCCCTCACCAGGTCAGGGTGCAGGAGAGGCAGCATGGAGACACAACCTGTGGGGTCTCTAGCAGCCTCCCGCTGCCCTCAGCAATCCCACACGCAGAGCTGGTGCTTCCCCTTTGTTCCACTCCTTGAAACACCATGTTGGTACATCACAGCACAGGTAGTACTGAATTTTTTTAGGTTTAAACAGATACCAAATTAAAATCTTTTACTTAGAATTTCCATCTCTGCATCCTAAAATGTTTTTCAGTGACAGAAATCCTGCCCACTCTTTTTTTACGTCTGGGAGAAGGGAGAGCTCACCGAGCAAAATGTCAGCAAGACTAGAAAAAAAACCCCAGATCTCAAGTCCCACTGGTGCCACCTAATTCTTCTCCTTCACAGTCTGGCTGCTGTCTGGAGATTCATTCCCAGTGACTTCAACATCTAATGCACTATACACCACAAAACAAGTTTAAAAATGAAGAAACATTTGAGATGAACAACAAAAAAACAATTGCAAGAAAAGTTAACATCCTTTTCAGGCAAATTGAAGTTCTGAGAGGCTTATTTGCTCCATGTTAACTGTAGAGAGAGATCACAGAAAAGGGAGGCATGGAGAGGTAGGTTAAATGGAGTGCCCTTCATTGGAAGCAAAGACTAAAGGAGCTGGATAAGACTTGCTCTGAAAATTGCACTGCTCATTACCTGATGGAATTTGTTTGACCTTGTTAAGGAGATGGCCACAAACCAGAAAGGAAAGTTGTGCCAAACCCTGGACACATGGTAGTATTATTGATGGTGCACTCTGCTAAAAAATGCACCACAAACTCTTAGATGTTTTTTCAAAGAGAAAGAGAAAAGGCAACAAAGCAAATCCTCCCTGACTTTCCTTTCAAATGGAAAATTAATTTACTGTTTATGAGAATCAAATTAAAAACTTAGACAATTGAGTGTTTGTAACAGAACTCAAACTCTCTTTTAAAACTGATACTGCAGAACACAAAGTGAGATTTACTTTAGTTGTGCTACAGCCTTATTACACTGAGTGATACAGATACATTTAGTGGCAACATTATAGGCTGATCATTTTGATAAATCTGTAAAGCACTGCATTACTTCTAACAATGCAGTGAAAACTGAGCTACCAGTCACAGAGGAAAGTAGTATTCTGCTATCAAGGTGAGTGCTTTTATAAGAATATACATCAAAGACACTAATTTTGAACAGATATGAAAACTAGATCCAGCTGTAAAGTAGGTGTGATAAACAAGGACCTGAGTTTTCTCAAAACTCAGAGATGTTTTCATTCAGGATTTTGGTCCAGGATGATAGAACTGACAAATTAAAAGAACTTGAATCACTTTGCTTAAGATGCATTGAGAAAACTCTGGAGGAATGATTGCTGCAGAGCTACCCAACTTCTGCAAAACAAAGATTTTGCCTCTCCAATCTCAAAACAGAGAACTCATTCTTCTCATTTCTGTCTTGCTGTTGACAGAGAGATCACCTGCAGTTTCTTCAGAACCACCAGGTGCTCCTTCAGATGCTTCCTACTTCACAGCTGAGATGTAGCTTCAAGGTCATAAACCTTTGGTATCCTCATCAAAATCTAGAGAGTGTTGTAAGAGAATGCAAGGACATTTAGGAGAAGATCTGACTACCATAACCAAGCACTGAAAACATGTAATGCTGAAATGTCTTTTGCCACTGATTAAGAGACTTTAAGCGGAAACATCTTAGCCTGTCAAAGTTCCACAAGTTCAGGTGTTTCCAGATTAGCCTAGAAATCACCAGCTACTAAGATTCAGCAACTTTTAACAGTAAGATATAACAGAATATGCTACCAAGAGATGATGGAAGAAAGTAACCACATTTTATTAGGGAATACATTCCCTCCAGTATAAAGCCATGCAGCATGAGAGATGCCAGTGAAAACCAAAGTGAACTATGCCAATCTATAAATCTAAAATGAATAGTTTACATTAACAATGGAAAAGTGTTCATAAGCTACATAATGAACTTCAGCATTTCACAACCTTTTTCTACTTTTTTGGATACTGACAGCAAATCGGGACACAACTGAAGGGAAATGGAAAGGAAATACCAATCGGAAACACTGACATTTTTATTGTGGTTTTCCCCCATTCTTCTTCAATTTAAAAATGTTTGTCAATTTCAGCACAGAATGTTTTTATTATTTGTACAGCCTTTTCAAAGTCTCTCATGAAACTTTACTCCTTTAATCCTCTTACTCTTCCACAATGCAGGTATCTAATTTTACGTCTGTTTTGCAGATAGGGAAAATTTGAGTCATGGCAACAAATTTGCTTGTTACAGCTGCCAAAAAAAATCATGTTCAGGCCAGAGGTTACAATCTATTCCTTCTTTCTGAGTCTCTGTTCTTTTTTCTGACTGTCAGTAAAGCATAGCCTCACAAATCTGCCTCCATTATAATTGTAATCAAAAAGTATAGACTTTAGCCAACAATTCCCATTTGTACTCCCTTTCCCATCATCTTCTGTTTCTAGTGTGCAGACATATTTGAACACTTTATAATTAAGAGAGACATTAGCTTACAATTAGTGTATGAAAATTACAGAAATGGAAAAAACACTAAGTACAGTTTACTGTATGATTGTCTTAAATACAACAGTGGCAATGATGAGTTGCCATGCCTAATGATTTCTCTTTGTAAAGAACAGACCTCCTCCTGCTGGGTCACATCCTGCTCCAAGTCTTGGCTGAAAGAAATTGTTTCACATATTCAGCTGGGATCTTTCTCTGATTTGAATGTTGATATGAGCAACTGTATAATAACATCATATTGTGCTGATGTATCTTTGAGTGAACATGTTGACTTTATTATATATTCTCATCATAACCACCTAATTCTGAAAACTGCATCTTGTCTAAGGGTCTGCACAGTAATGAGAGAAACCAACAGTGTTAACAGGTTGCCAGCAGGCTGAACAACAGTGGTGATTTTTCAGCTTTGTACTAAATAAATAAGCAGGCACGTAATGCAACTGGACTCTGCTTCACATTATTTTAACATCTCTCAGCTTACAGACTACTGGTTATATTTCCCACTTACAGACTGATGTGAACTCCAAAGCCCTTAAAAAGTCTGGTTACACATGAAAAACCCAATACACCTCAAAAACAGGAGGCTGGACGAGACAGGCTCCAGAGGTCTGGCTCTTCTCCACTTGAATTAATCTGTTCTATGAAGTAAAGGTCAGATGTGCCATACAGCACAGATTCCACTCTACAAATTCAGCTCACTTTAAGACTACAGAAGTAAAACTTTCCACCATGTAGAGCAATTCCTTTATCTGCAGCTCAAAATCCATGTAGTGGATTAATGCTGCTAAGGAGTATGTACCCCTGTCATAAAAACTAACCAAAGGTAGATTGAGCTACATCTGTGACTACAGTTTGGCTCCAAATGTATTAAAAATACAAATAAAACAACCCTGGGGAAAAAAATATTCTGGAGAATACATAGAAATTAAAAATGTGGTTTTATTGTACTTACTTTTTGCAGGCTTGTGCCTCTATTCATCAGTAATGCTGATGCTTTCCTTACAATCCTCATCTGAGTTTTGCTTCTTTTAACAGGTGGTCAGTACTTGATAAAGTCTCTTAAACTTCATCAGGATTTGGCAATCACTAATTCTCTTTGAAGAATCTTTCCAATTGCCTCTGTTTATTGAACCATAGAAATGGACTTCCTTACTGGAGTTTATAGTGGGATAATGAGCCAGAGAGCTGACCAGTCAGATTACCTTAAGCAGCAGCAAATGCAGTATCATCATTTACAGCAGCTGTAGGAATCATTGTTCCAGCTCAATAGAATATCAAGAATTACTTCAGTTCTTTAATTGCCCTTCTGATCTTAAAGTGTGAAAGAACACAGTAAAAACTAAGTGAATTTATTTTTAGTGAAAAACAAAGGAAAAATGGAAGATTTTCATTACTTGCATTTAAATATTTATTTAAATGAAACTCTTAATATTTACTTTAAATGAAACTCATATAATTCCTGGACAAAGCAATCAAAAAAGTGCCACAATTTAAAAGGGGAGCTATAGCTATATTGGGGGTATTGTGACAACACAGCAACATACTATTTACAAACGTATAGAACATCTTTTCCATTATTTTGTTTATGTTTATGTTAATTTCCATGCTCCCTTTTCAATCCCCCCCAGATCCTTTAAAACAAAAAATTATCTGAGTGCCCAGAAGCAATAAGGTAGGAACCTTAGAAATTTGGAAGGTTCCCAGGCTTCCAACCGAGGACACAGGAACAAGGCTAATAGAATGAAGATATTTAGAAATGTCGGATTGCCAACCTACAGAGTGGAGAAGTCCCCGTGCTACATGTATGGCCTCTACATCAGACTGTGGGTCTGCCCAGACTATGGGTGCTGACACATATCTGAGAGGCACAAGCTCTCACTGAGCAGGAAATCAGAAGTCCAAGGGACAGAAGCCCAATATCCCAACCATTGGGAAGTTCACCTTTTGTATTTTACCCCCAAACATAGTTTTCTGTGATTTTTTTTTCACAAGTGCAAGAACAGGCTACCTACAATGAATTCAATGAGCTCAGCCTAATGATGGATTTCAAAAGAAAATTATGTGCTAAAGAAGATAGCCATAAGTCCTACTATATCATACAAATGAAATGGAAACCATTATACTAACTGACTGTAGAAATGCTTTGACAGTCAAATAATGTATGTAGCATATAGGTAGTCACCCACTTTTAAGATAGAGTGAGAATCAAACATTTTCAGCTTTTGTATTCTTGACTTGTAATTCTCAGGAAAGAAAAAAAAAAAAGAAAGAAAACAAACAAGGAAAAAATCCCCACCCCAACTAATTTACACATGACCCTCATTTAAAGTCCTGGTAAATGACAAAAAGTAAATTTCTGCTGACAAAAAGTCACATTCAATTCTGCATTGGTCTTAGATGAGTATATTCCCACAAGGGTTGTACTCAGAGCAGACTGTACAATGCTTAGTAGGCTAAAGCTGAGATGAGAGGAGGTCTGTAGCTACCATCAGGTTATAAACAACTTTTCAGGTCCCTTCCAACCCAAATCATTCTGTGATATCACTCTATGACAGAATTATCCAACGGGGTAGAACATGCAAGCAAATGTGCGTTGGTGTTTCATCTGATGTTTATCAGATTGAGGTCTGATCCCACTGGTTAAATTCACAATTGGAGAGTAAATTTACCATCTTATATAGTACCAAATTTTACCCATGTTCTATCCACTGTTAATGAAAGGAAAACTGATCTCTCCATCATCATATAAATTGATCTCTGTGACTTGGCAAGGAGTCAGAGCAGTGATGATAATGACCCTGTAAGAGTATTAGACCTAATACCCTGAGGCATTAACATTTGCTTAACAAAAAGGTAAATCTTTTGATGAAAGACAACATTTTATTACTATCCACCTGCAACAAATAACTCCTTTCTTACTACTATAACTCAGCTGCTGGTACTGAAGAGCAAAACTTGCACTTTACATTCAGAGGCTCTTGAGTAATTCACATTGAGGTCATGGATCAAAACTGATTATATAGTGATGATGATCAAGTCCTGCAAGGTTCTATGCCCTGCACAGAGGGGTAAATGTAGCAGCTGAAACTGGTAGAGAGAGATGGAGGCTGTGAACAAATTGCCCCTGGTAAAGAATACTGACCAAGTTGCAGGAGGAGGGTGGGCAAATAGGAAAGATGTTCTTGGTTTGTGGGGCAGTACTGATCCTTTCGGTCACCCCATTATTAATTTTTTTTCTGAGAGAACCTACATAAAACTGAGTAGTCACTTTTATTAACTCAGTTCAGAAACAGCTAAAAATTCTAGAGTTAGTAGTACTTGTCCATGGAATTTAAATTAGTGTATAGCAAGATTATGTTGCCAAAAGTTCATCAAGTGCAATCTCACTCCAATCATCGCTGTTTGCTCCATCTTCAGCAGTGTTTTGAGAGCACCACATTTTTAAGCAAACACGGTAAGTCAGCATTATTTCAGGTATTTCCTTGCATATTTCTCTGCTCTGTAAGATCAATTTCCACCCCTAAGCATGTGCCCCTGCATTGTCTCATGACAAATGGTTTTCTGTGGTGCTCTGAATATCCAGCCTTGGTTGTACCTCCTCAGTTTCTACCACAACACATTCCCAAGTTTTGATTTTCTTGCAACAGAGTTTATTTTTCTTTATTGAAAGCAAATGTCATTGGGGCCTTTGAAATCCTTGTGTCTACATGGCAGGTCACACAAAACAGCACTGCTTTCCAAATTTAATATTCTTTAATGTATTTGTTAACAGAACATTGACATCTGCTTAATGCTTTCTTTGCAAGAATCTATCAGATCTCCCTTTATGCATTTCTTGCCAACCTCAGGTCTCAGTTTCTGCATTTACAAAACAGGACATGAAGTAAGAAACAACACAGCTGAAAGTTCCAGAGCTAAAATCAAACATAAACCCCTTTTCCAAAAAATACTATTTTGAGAAATGCATCTGCCCTTTCAAAAGCTTTGAATCATGGTCATCTCACACACTGAGGTGCTGTTTAAAAAAAAGCCACCCATTTTTTGTAATGCTACAAAGCAGAGAAAAACAATGAACTTAGGGATAGACACTTGATACATAGCTATCCTTTTCATGCCAACACTTCCAGCAATGCTCCAGAGTAAATCAGGTACCTCATTGGAGAGAATTTTTGGCAGCCTAAAAAGAAACAGCAGCAACTCAAGTGTGTTTCTGAACCTCACTTATAAAACCAGTCTCACATACTGTAAAATCTCCCCTGGTATTTTTAACCCTTGGGCTCCCATGTTTTTTTTTCATTTTGTCAAAACAAAGGAATGTGAGAGAGATGTCTGTTAGATTCCTTTACCCAGCCCAAGGGTTAATTACTCAGTTTTGTAGACATTTGAAAATATTATGCTACCTCTAATGGCAAAATTGATAGAAGCTTGTTTCAGGCTCACTTTATGTCATTATGGCAGATTAAATTAACTAATCATAAATTATGCTGGCTAAAGTACATCTGCTACTCACTAAACCTGCAGAGAGAAGGGAAGGGTTTTTCTACTGAATAAGAAGTAAATGCCATGCACAAAATTAAAGACTTTTGCAAACCAATAAACATAAGTTCAAGCAACAAAATCTGGAAGCATCCTAAAGTCAGCAGCAACAGATTCTGAGGGCCATGGTCACAGTCTAACAATGAACCTGTAGCTGTTGTGGAAAAGCATCAACACTGCAGTGCTGCAGGGGTATACCCATGGATCAAAGAGTAAAGAGGTCCATTAAAGAATAAAGAAGATCAATTAAACAAGAATTAGCATGCTCACATTATTGCTAGAGGTCTTGGAATGCAATATGAGTGTAGTGGGTTGACCGTGGCTGGATGCCAGGTACCCACCAAAGCCCACTGTCACTCCCCTTTGCAGAAGGACAAGGGAGGGAAAATGTAATGAAGGGTTCATGGGTTGAGATAAGGGCTGGGAGAGATTGTTTGCTAAAAATCTTCACTGGCAAAACAGGCTAGAATTAGAAATGTTAATTGAATTTATTACTAACAAAATCAGGGCAGGATTGTGAGAAAAAAAAAAAAGGCCTTAAAAACACCTTCCTTCCAGCCCTCCCTCCTTCCCAGCTCTACCCCCCCCCCCAATCCAGCCCAGGGAGACTGGGAATGGGGGCTACTGTCAGACCATCAGGCAGAATATGTTGTTCCTGCCACTGCTTAGGAAGAGGACTCCTTCCCCTGTTCCAGCTTGGGGTCCCTGCATTAACTTCTTCAGCATGAGTCCATCCCATGGCAACAGTACTCCACAAACTGCTCCAGTGTCACTCTTTCACACAATGTGGTCCTTCAAGGACAAGCTGCTCCAGTGTGAGTCCCCCCCATAATCACAAGTCCTGCCAGGACACCTGCTCCAGCACAGGTTCCCCTCCACGGGTCTGCAGGTCCCTCCAGGACCATGTCCCAGCATGGGCCTCCCACAGGATCTCAGTCTCCTCTCAGGCATCCACCTGCAGGTGGATCTCTGCATCCCCATGGTCCTCCCGGTCTGCAGGGACACAGCCACTTCACCATGGTCTGCACCATGGGCTGCAGGGGAATCTCTGTTCCACCACCTCCTCCCCCCCTTCTCCACTGACCTTGGCTGGTGCCTGCAGGGCAGCCTCTCTCACATATTCTCACTCTGCTCTTCTCTGGCTACATGTACAACTGTGCAATAGCTTGCCTGCTTTTTTTTTTTTTTTTTTTTTCTATTTAAATACGCTATCAAAGAGGTGTTGCCACCATTTCTAATTGGCTCAGCCTGGGCCAGTGTTTGATCTTGAAGCCACCAGGGAATGGCGCTGCTAGACATGGGGGAAGCTTCTGGCAGATTCTCATAGAATCCACCCCTGTAACCACCGCCACCAATACCAAAATTTGTAAACTCAATACAATGCCATGATGTTTGCAGCACCTACTTCCAATGTCAGCTCTTCTATTTTCTGTTCAAAGGGACTGAACACGCCATTTCTGTAGTCTTTTAAGGAAGGGATGGATGTACAGATCACTGATCGAGAAGACAATACAGATTTTACAGGGATCCTCTTCTTACTCTCTGTATTGCAGAATGCAGGTGTGACAGCTAATACCATGTCAGTGGGACTAAATTCCCCAGCAGGGCATGAAAAATTGAAGTTAGAGATGTGTGAGGAATGGACATAAAACACAGGCACTCAAGACCTCTTTGTTGCAAAGTAAAGAATGAGTCCCTCTCTAAAAACTCATGGTAGACCAGCTCAATCAATACCACTAAATGAGGATTTCCTTTCTTTTGGGCTAATATAAGGAAGAAAAGCACTATTGTATTGTATTGTATGTAAATTTACACATGTAGTACAGTTAAAAAGCAGAATATAGTTTTGGGGTGACCAGATAGACTGTTTCTAGGAAATAAACTCTGCTGAACACCTCCAAAAAGATTCCAAGTAAGATGATCAGCCATGTGACCATGTTTAGAGGGAGGGTAAACAAAGTTTTGACACATCTCTTGTGTTCCATTAGGTCCCATGAAGCTTTGGGGGCGTCTGAATACCCCAACATAGTTAAAGTGCAATTTCTCAACACATTATAGTCTTCTGGAAAGGTGCAGCACTTTCTGTTCACCTATTCCCAGGTTCATTCTCCGTCAGTCCCTTGAGGCAGATGAGGTTCTTAGTACCATCTGAGTCCTTTTCCCTCCCAGTTCCCTTCCATTTCACATTCTCTGAACAGTATTACCCATACCACCTTCCATGCATGATGCATACAGCTATAAAAAAGTCACAAGGAATGAAATATAGCTACAGGATTTAGAGGAAAGCAGTAAGGAAGAGAATTGTGTCCCTCATCATCATGCAGAAGGCAATGATAAGGTTTAGTCCTGCAGTGGGGAAAAAAAAAATCTAAAAACTTCCCCTGAAAATAAAAGAAAGCTTAGATCACCATCAGTCACTGGATAACCTATTTTAAGCCCATCAGAGCCAGTGCGCTGTTCTCATGTTGCTAATTAAAAATGATAGATTCATCAATTAATCTCTCTTCCCGTCCTCTAGTCTTAGTATGAAATTTTTCAAAGGGACAAATGGTCATTAGGTGCCCAGAAGTATCATTTCAGCCCTGCAAACTGTGCCTTTGTCAACATGAACCAGAACCTGTCTCTTCATGCCATGAATGACAAAAAGAAAACCTTAGAAAGCTTTGCCACCCTGAAAAACAAAACAGGGAATATAATGGGGAAATAATCTTATCCTCTGTACAATGAACATTGCTACATAAATCCTCCCTGGCCTCCAATCCGAACTTGCTCACTGATGAATAAGCCTCTGTTAAATGTGGCAGAGAGAGATGTCCTAGACTTAGTCTCTTGATTGAAACTCAATTGCAATATTACTACATAGCAGTCAGAGATCCTCCTCTATTTAGGAAAGAAGCCATGAAGGCAATCTATTTTTATTCACATTGAAATGGAGACAAAGATAAAGGTCCTGCTGTTAGCTTAGCGAAGTGCCAGTCACATAAAGCATGCCAATGACAATGGTTATCCTTTCCTCTTTCAATATAAGTATCACCAGGCAGAGAAATAGAATTGGGGTGTACAAGGTTAACAAGCCAGCATCATGTTATGAAGCAAGTGATAAAATTGTCTTATAGTTCTTAACTCTGACCTGTTCCAGTGAAAAGCTGCCAAGCAGAATTATGTCATTCTGAACATCTCTCTCAAACTGTTCGATATATGAAGGAATCTCTTCATCTTCGAGCTCCCTGTGAAGGTCACATGCCTTACTGGAGCTGACAGGCGTTACAGTGTCCGGAAAATCTTCACTGACGACATGGGCTGCTGGAAACAAAAGTGGCAGATTATCTCTCAGCAAATGGGAGCTCATTCACTGGTTACTACCCTCTCAGTTAGCATGTTTGGCCCACCAACACTTTAAATATGAAAGAGCATCAGTAAGACAACTGACAGGTGCCAAGTGCCAGTGCCAGGAAAACTGTCCTCAAGTGCAACATCTGAATTCAGGTACAAATTTAGTATGTGCAACTTGTTCCTTAGGTACTTTTTAAAAGGCATGATCTACATTTCCACTGGCACTTTGCTCACCTGTTAATCTTAGAGGGATTGGGATTTGGAACAACTTTGGCATTCCTTCCTGAGGAAGAGTAATAATTGCAATTGAATGGGAGTTTTAGGTGAAACTACATCAAGCATTTCATGTTCCTTTTGATTCACTCCAAATGATTAGATTCCATTTCATAGGTGTATGCATGCAGCTCCTGCCTAATTAATTGGGTCCAGTTCTGCTCAAGCCCACACCACTACCCTGATTTCACTGCAGTGACATATGCAGAACAAAAGAGTACATGCACCGCATAAATAAAAATAAATCTCATTCATAAAGCCGGCCTTAAAAAGAAAGCTAGTCTTTTTTCAGTTTAATTGATCATGCTATGTTAAAAAAAATTTAGATCTCTCCTTGATATCTGCTGTAGTACTAATAGTTTGGATCATAAGTAATAGCAACTATTTTTGCTCATGTCTCCACATTAGGATCACTAAAAAATAACAGATATCAGATTGCCCACATCTATCTGTCTTGCTTCATATTTCTGTGTGTAAGCTTTTATAGTTCTCTGTGCCTATCTCTTAAAGAAATTGCCATATCTAGTTATTTGCTTCTCTTTGTCCATCCTACAACATGAAAGCAGTTAAAAGAGAGGTTTTTTTCCCTCAGTCTCCTTTGAAGTCTTTCATTCTCTAATGAAGACCAGAAAAGGAAAGATAAAACTAAGGCTATTAACATTTCCAGTTTTGCTCACTGCTCATTGTTTAATGACTTTAATTGTTAAGCCTCCTGAGTACTTAAATCACCTCGGTGCCACCAACACACAGGAAGTAGGGTGGGTTTTCTATTTAATTACAACAGGATACAATTCAAAATCATGTTGGGGGAAATGTACAGTAGATATAAACAACTCAAACCATTACCTTAGGGTACACATCCCTTCATACAGCACTTTACAAACCTAATGAAAAGTGATTTGACCTACAACTATTAACTGCAAAAACAAAACAATATTTACATTTAAATTTACTGTAACATTAAGGGTTTGGCTAGGAGAGAGAAAACCCAGGAAGCACAGGAAAAAGAAACATTGCCAAAAGCAGAAGATGGACCATCTCTTGTTCCCCTTGACGCTGTGCTGTACACAACAGGCCATATGCTCAGCTGGTATAAATCAACTGCTTTAGTGCTTTCACAGGAGCACTGCAAGTTTACATCCTGGGAAATCAGTAGATTCAGGGAAGAGCAATAGTCAAAAAGGGAGTAAAACCATTTGGTTCAGAAAGATAAACATGAAGCAATTCATCAAAATATACTTTTTCTTTTTTGTGTTCCTTACTTTTGTTAGGAATCAAGTGAATTCACTTTTAATCAAGTGAATCAATTTTGGTGGAAGACACTGGACTCATTAGCATAAATTTTGTCAAAAAAGAGCAAAAGAAGAGAGCATTTTCAAAAGCTTTTTCAAGGGAAGCAACTCTGAAAAATAGAGTGATAAATTACAATTTAAATTTGAAAAATATTTGATTAAAAGATACATATGCTCATTTAAGCTCACTTTCTCATTTCCCTGCATTGGAAACAAGGAGAGAACAGGGTTAGTTCAGCTGATCTTCTCCTTCCACAGTGTCTTTGCAAAGAAACTTCTCAAACTTGGTAAGCATCAGGTTGGTTCTTGCTTGAACTGATCCACAGGTTGGAGGATTGAGGTCATGCCCCAGAACAACACTTGACCAACAGAAAAAGCAACCAAATCCTTGCTCTACAAAAGAAGCCAGAGTTAAAAACAAATTAAAAACTTGCTGCTTGAAGTTGTTAGCATGGGCATCAAAAGTTTTCATTGCTTTGGATGTACCTAACCCTGAGAGTCTTGCTTTCCTTGTAGCTTAAATCACTTCAGCACAGGCTGTATTTGCAGATGCTGGACTGCAATTAAAAATCTCTCCAGTATTAGCTTGACTGCTTGTGACTTCATTTACTTGATGCTATCTGTATTTCTCCATCAGACAGCAGCAGTTTATACACTGAGATGATAATTTAAAGGGTATATTCAGCAGCAAACTACACCTCAGGATGGGTTTGATGCATAAAGCTGCAACAAACTCCATATGGAAAAATAATTTTGGCTACTTGGTCTAGAAAACCATGCACAAATTGTATTTAAAAAAGTTCAGTGCTGAAGGCTCATGCACCAGGTTCAGAGAACTAAAATTCTGCAAAACTTGGCACTTCAATTTTTTGATTCTTGCCAAAGAACAATATAATAGAAATTACTTTTTATGGCATTCACGTATCATCATTTAAAATGTTCATGGATCACAACTGTATATTGACAAAAATGCAAAGTAAAAACATGTAGTCAATATCTTTCGAAACAAACAACCCATGTTGCCTTTTAAGTTGCCTTATAATATGAAATAACACATACCACAAGAGTGACCAACAGGTTACTCAACCACAAAATGCTTTAAATATACAATGATATCAATTCTGAGCCATGTTCTTTCCTTTCCTTTGGGGATCATCTATTAATTAGGACTGTATGACTACGTGATTTTTCAGCTCAGTGGCCAAATGAAGAAACGAAGCAGTTCTGTAAGAGTGGAACCAAACGAATCCTAGTTTTCTACGGTTTTTCTGATGCTAATAAGGGTTAAACTCTATATTAGCTTTTCCTTCGATGGAGACATTAATAATGCTTGTCTGCTCTGCTCAACTGCCCACTTCCATAAAACTGGTAGGGAAGTCATACCTGTGAGACTTGCTCCCTGTTAAAAAAAAAAAGGGTTGGAAGTGACCAACTGGTTCAAATACTGGGAAGGAAAAACACAGGCAGAAATAAATACACCCTGATATATGCACAGAGGTGGAAACCGCACAAGCTTCACGTCCCCAGGAAAATCTCTCTTTTCTGGATTTGCTTCACCCAAGCAAGAAAAAGTAATAAATTCAGCTAGAACAGTGTGCAGCTTCACCCACAGGACTAGCTCTGATACCCATCATAGCACTTTTAAGAAATAAAAGCACCGAGGCACAGCTTGAGACACACGACAGCAGTGGCCTGCAGTGCGTCCTCCATTTGCTGCCCTCATGCCTGCACAGGGGGCTTTCATGTGTACATGGAGGGTGAGACACACATGCTGATGCATTTTCTTGTCTCAGAATTGACATTAACATAGAACAATTGAGATCTTGCTAATAAGTTAAGGGTTTTTGCTTAAACTGTCTGCGTGAATTTAGTTGTGATGGTTGCACTTTTTTCTTCTTGCATTTAAATGAGATAAAATGGGTTTCAAAGATGTTACTGATATGACCAGTGCCAGTTCAAGAGATTTTGCAACCGTAGGCAAATGAAAACATTTGCTTCCTCCAGAACAAAGTTGCTTATAAACTAAAAAGTCATAAAACAAGTTGCAGCTCCTGGGGCTCCAGTGCCATAAGCAACCGCCTGCTCTGTCTCTCTGACAGACTAGGCCCGTGTATTGCTGAAATACAACAGGAAGCCTCATACAGACACAAAAGGACACAAAATAATTTTGCAAAAAAGACATCTGCTGAAGAAGGAGGGGGTGGATAGGCAAAAAATACAAGGACAGCTCTGAGCTTGTACAAACGTCACTTCTCCTGGGATGAACCAGAGGAGAGCGGCAGACATGGGTCTTGTGTAAAGGCTGTGATGGTAAAGGTCTCATAAATCAATCAGGTTTTAAGTAATGCCTTAAATGCCTTAAAAATTAGTGAAGTCAAAGACTGTTCGCTTGAGGTGAAGAAATCTCATATACTTAACTGTTTTTACTGTAGATGGAGCATCAATTTGTATTTTCCAAGAAAGCTACAGAAAACACTTTCTTACTTGTCTGTTAGTGTAAATTCTTGTATAGATAACCTGAAACAGTGTAACATGACCCGTGCATCAGACAAATTGCCTACCCATTTATCAGCTTAAATAAGGATTTCCATTTCTAGATTTGAATACATAAGCAATGATATTTCCAGCCTTCTTTCATAAGCGTGGAATTCAACATGCAGTGAAGCAATCTAGAGAAAGCACGCCACTTAAGTTACAGTTAAAACCACATAAACATGACACAAAACAAAAACATTTGGAGAAAAAGACCTTACAGAATTGCATTAAAATCATCATCCCTTTGACTTCTTAGTTCAAGGGGATGGATTACCCTCTCTCCTCTCCACATGCAGACTCAAAAGAGTTTTATTTTTCTTTATGCAATTGACTTTGTTATTTACCTTGGAAGTCCAGCATCTTGTTTTCTTCATCTAGAAGCTCCATCAGTTTAGAGTAAAGGATTTGCTCATCAAATTTCACAGGATCTTTAAAAAACAACAGTGAAACAGCTATAGCTTCTTCCAGTAGTATTTCATGAAATACTATTTTAAATTGAAAGTAAAGATATAAAAATACAAAAGTTAGGAAGCCCTTTGACACTTGAAGACACTAGTTTTTGACACTAGTTTTTACAGCACTAGTTTCATAGCTCAGAATAAAATTACAGTCACTTGTTTGAAGCAAGATAATTCAAAATAAAAAATATAGTCATATACTTTTAAATGGTGGGCAACATTATATGTTGATCTGGACTGAAACTGGTTTATAAATTCTGCTAATAGAGAAGCTGAAATTACTGTTTATATTCAGATTGCCAGATGAATTATATTTGACTCTTAATGAAAAACAAAATACTCAATTTATTCTAACGTGATTTTGGATCTTCATTACAAATTTTGCCTTGCTGTCCATAATACTAACACATTATCTAGAATGCATAGTCATTACAACACTCTATGAATTTTGAATTTGTGTCTGGTTAGTCATTCAAATTTTCAGTAATATCTGCCGATTTTTAAAAGCAGCAAAGGACATGCACACTTACCCTTTTCCATGAGACCTGGAAAAAAAAATTACTTAAAGGTTCTACATTCAAGGGAGAAATGAGCAACTGGGACCATTTTCTCTCCAGATCTCCCAGACCCTGACTTCTCTAAGTTGTCAGTGAAGACAGGCAGATAGAAGACCAAAGAAATGCATAAAATAGATTGAAGTACAGCTACATGCAAGCTTGGGTGGATCTTTTTAAGTGCTCAATAGAATCTCAAAGAATAAATTTCTTTTTCCCATGAAATTTCAGAGGCAAATTTTTCAATTACACTGATCTTTCAAGGAAGGTAGTGGCTTCTGCAAGCTCTTCTGAAAGTATAGAATCTCCTACATTTCTTTTAGCCTGCAACATTGAAATGTTCCCTTGTCAAGGGGGGAAGCAAATCCATAGTGGGACATTGTTTGCTCTCAGGGCATTATGAACTCATACCAATTTCCAGAACAAATCTAATTTATCAAATATAGGAAAGATAATTGCCAATACCTTAATTCTCACAGAATAACCCATTAAATAATAGTGGCTGAAGATTTGCTTTTCACCAGATATTTTCTTTGGTCATTGAGCCTGGCTTCCTAAAGTCCTAAAAGTCTGACTTCAACATGTGCCCTGATTTCTTAATGTTTTTTCTGGTTTTGACTCTTGCTCATGAGAACCTGGAAAGAAGAGGTAGGCCAATATGGTTTCCAATCAAGGGATGACCATACAGGACCAAGCTTTAGTTCTGACCATCTTTTTTTAGTCCATCCACAACATACAAATATACTTCCACTAATTTAACACTTCTTCAAGCAAAAAGAAGCCAGGCAGTGAGCCTGGTTTGTAAGTATTGACAAATCAGACTGCTTAAGATAGGAAGGTACCTCTGGAGTCCATCTAGTCCAGTTTCACCTGCTTAAATAGAGCTAAGGTGCCCAGGACCATGTCCAGGCACCTTTTCAATATCTGCAAGGTAAATGTTTTGCTCTTGGCAGAGATATTGGTAAATATAGCATTATAACTGCTCCACAGAGGTCCACACAGCCAACCTGAGGCTGGTACTATTGCTATTTGACTTTCAATAGGCAAGAGTTATCCCAACATTTGAGCAACATTTTTGCCAGGGAGACAAAGGAGGGCCACCAAAAGACAGCTCTTCACACATGGACCTCAGGCTTAGCATGATATGCAATTGACTAAAACCATCCCTCCACTCCAAACCCTGGAAGTCTGTGGACTAAGAGCCTGTTCCAAATTCTAAAATAAATAAACCCCCACCACACAATACAAAATCAGTATTTATGATTAAGTTTATCACTCAGCCTCTTCAACACGGTCAAGAGAACATTTCCTCCCAATGAGAACCGTATTTCCGCATATCCCTTATGTCACCACTCTGTCCGTACATGATTTCAGGCATACATGCACAGATACATAAATCTAATCTGCTTTTCATTCTCTGGTTATGAAGCAGATCATGACTCATAAAGCCTTTTCATAAGATGAACCAAGGCAGGACCAACAGGAAAAAAGTCTTTCCTTTAAAAACTCTGAGCCAGAAGTTGACTTTCAAGGTATTACACTGCTATCCTACACAATGAATGGGGAAATAATTTGGATTAGATATAATTCAATCTTGATCAACCTTGATTTCTTTTTTCACCAGAACACTGAAATTCAAGTCAGTTATATGCAATAGAGACTGCTTTTTTTTAATCACACAAGTTTTTGTCTCAAAAGTTTAAAACCTCCATGTGTGCTCAGAGTTTCTCATGACTTTCAGAAGTGAACAACTTTGAGACACAACAGATAACTTTTTTTTAGACCTGACTACAGCTGTGCACCTAGAGGGTCTCTGCGGTACAAATAAGCAGAGGCTCTAGAGAAGCCAAGGGCTAGCAAGGAGAGCTGGCTATTGCGTGCTTTCGGCTTGTTAGTGCTTAACAACAGGAGCCGGGCCAAAGCACTCAATGCATAGCTAAGCACTTCATTACCATGATGATGTTCTTACTTAAGTCCATGCAAATTCAGGCAGGCCCGTTCCCACCCTTTTTATCTAAAAGCCGTGACAGCAGAGGAGAATTTCCTCTGCTAGACAATACCTCCTGGTTAATCTCTCTCATACCTATGCATAACTTCTGTTCTTCCAGCTCTGCAGAGTCACACCCTCCCACCGGTTGCTATCGCCCACAGAGAGCAAAGCTAAATATCTCGCCTAAACTGGCAAAAAAGAAAACCAAAAAAGCCTCTTCGTGCACTTTTACTAACTCTGGGGTTTCCTTCTGTTAGGCAAACACACATTCAACTCTGTAATAAAATTGCTCTCCGAGGAGGACTTTGGGAGCAGGATTGTGAAAAAGCTAGAGCTTAGTGCACAGTTCTGGACTAACTTCATTAATTAAAAAGAACATGGTGTAGACAACAGTCACGGAGTGTGCTGCATTTTGTTACAGTAGCAGAGTGAATACAGAACAGACTCATTTTTACCTGCCCATTAACTCACTGTCCTTGATCAAAGTCTGTGTACACTGGCTATCGTGTTCAGAGCAGTTAAGGCTTAGAATTTAAATTGTAAACCTCAATATTTAAATAGAACTGCATATGTGATCTCTGACATCTCATTTTCATGAATGGAAAAGAATATTCTGACACCAAAATTACATACTTAATTCTGCCTCACCTTCCTCACTGACCTCCATCCCACACTGCCTTGGGTTTATTTCCTCACCCATCAACGGGTCAAAGTAATTTCTGCTGTATTCATTTCCTGTGGAAAGCACATGAAGTAAGGGTCAGCGATTATTAGAAGCACATGAACTAAAATGTTAATTTTGAAATCGACACCAGCAAGCAAAGGGGCATTTTTTTGCTACTTTACAGGCTTAATTTTTTTAACAAGTCCTCTAAGCCTATGGTACTGCAATCATCTTGTGAAAGGTCAGAAAAGGTAATTGTGGAAACAAGTGCACTTTAAGTTACTTTTTCTCAAGAACTAATGAAAAATAATTCTCACATTTAGATGGCAGAAAGATAAGAAACATTTCTACAAATACAGCATCCCCAATATAAGTCAAATTATTCTTGAAACACACCGTATGAGTAAATTTTCCATACTGCAGAGGAATTTGTATTTCACAGCTGACCTCTCCAATTTCAACAGTTTTAAATTTCACCACTGAGTTTTCAACGTCTGGTGCATCTTTAATACTGTATTGAACCAGAGAAGTGTTTAATTACGGAGGAGATACCAGGATACTGCCTCATTAATCTAAACAGCAATTATGTTCAGTTGGACTAGGTAACTAATCCAAGATTTTGATGGGATAAACCCACTCATTTTAGTACTTGACTATTTTAACAGCTACTTTTATCTGTTCTTCAGAAAATAAACAAATTTACTAAAAAATCATTTGTTAGAATTATCATAAAATAATACAGCATCTAGCTGCCTGGAAGAACTGATAAAAGCCAGAAGAATTTTCCTTACACAAGCAGGGAGGGAAGAAAATTTTTCCTCAAAATATGTATTTTCTTCAGCGAAAGTGCTACACTCTGTTAAAAACATCCACATGTTCACTGGGTTTGCAAACACTGTAAATTGTTATTAAACGGGAGAAAAGAAGTAAAATAATTAAGTCCATAACAAATGTTTTAATTGCTTGAATAGACATGGATGCATATCCTGGAAAATACATAAAAGCTAAATGTATGAGGGGGTTAATTCATCCAAGATACACTACGGTTGTCTACAGTGTATTTGTTTTAGGATCAAAAATAATCCAAGCAGCAGCTCCTTTTCAGAGACTAAATGAAACTTTGATATGAAACTAGGTTTAATTTATATTTCTGGACTGGCACATTTTGACTGTCAGTCTCTGTTCCTTCAATGTAGTAAGTACAAGAACTGAAAATTTGCTTTACCTTGAGGTCTCAATAAAGAAAAAATAAATGAGTTTCATTTTTGTTACTTTATCTGTCAACAACTACTAGGCTGGTATGAATCTTGGCAGTATGTAATCAAAGTCTTATGTACTGCAATAACAGAGCCATTCTACCTTATTCACTGTAATTGTTTTTCTCTAGCACAAAGCACCATGATGTTATATGAACACTCCTTCCCATGTTGGTAAAATAATTCACCTATGTGCTAAAAAAGAAAATGATGATGCATTTCTTTATTCAATTACTTCATAGTCGTAAATGTAAATTGCTGGAACATGTTTTGCATCCACGCAAACAATACTTGGCTATGGCATAGGCTTTTTGCACAGTCTTACTATCACAATTGCCTTTACAGAATTTTATTATCTCATGTGAGTCTGGTGTGAAACTTTGAGGAGTAGAATTTTGGGCAACTCTTCTGGACAGAATAATTGGTATTTAGAAGGAAGTGTCATGTTATATTTGCATCTGCAAGGCATGGAAACCATTATTCAAAAAAAAAAGAGATACCTTAACAAATACCATTAAATAGCTTGCTCTCTGGTCCTCTTCAAAAAAAAAGAACAACCTCAACATTTTGAGGAGCATGACATATTTTGTCCAGGGCCTTGGCTCTGTCAGAACCACACACAGCTGGTGACAGACAGTTATGCAGAAGGAAAAAGAACCACCAGGCTTGATTTCTTCAGAGCAACATAAATATTTTAAAACTTACATAAGCAGAACAAGTGGTAAACAACAGAATCACCTCCTCACAGTGATTTTATAGGTAACAAGCCATTTTAAAATGCAGGACTCCACAGAAAACTTTAATTGAGGCTTTCAGAAGAGCTGAATCAATCAAATCTTAGGTCACTGCTCTGGATGGGGGATGTTGCTGTTTGTGGGTTTCTTGGGTTTTTTTCCCCCTCAGCTCAATACATGCCTTGAGAAGTGGTGTGACCAGAAGGTCTGGGCTCTGGGCAGGCCCTAAAATTATTCAGGGGCAGTGGGAGTTGCTTTAGTTTTAAAATACAAAATTATCAATTTTAGTCAACATAACACACTGCCCAAGGCATTTTGCTAATAACATTTTGTGAGCATATGAACAGATTACTAATCATTTCACATTTGCTTTTGGAAATATTTGAAAGTGTATTACATGTAAATTAACAGTCCACTAAGGAATTCACATTGCTCTGCTTTGTGGAATAAACACAGTAAATGTTAATACAGAGCTTGCTTGTAGGTATTTTGAACAGCACCATATAGGTTGGTGCTTTCAACAGGGCAAGATACTTTGACAACCTGCTCCCAAAAAGACCTGGCCAGCTTTAGAAACTTCGGTCTTTGCTTTGAACCAGACATTCCCTCAAACCCATTACCTCAATTTGAAGTCCAGTTCTCCCCCTCAAAATTGTGTTATTTCATGTGGAAAATACGATGGATAATCCAGGAAATCAGAACTGAAATGCAAACCCACAAATTATCTATACATTAAAATAAAAAAAGGAAAGAAGGGTGTTGGCACAACAGTGACCAGATGGGAATTTATACAGTTTAATTAAAGCAAGAGGAGTTGCTAATAAAATTAGCATAATCCTTGGATACAGCCCATGGGACTGTACATGAATTACTAGGACTGGATAAAACTTAAAAGATGGCTTTTAAACTAAGATGTCTGTACTCAATTATGCCATCTATGTCCTGAGAATACACACAGGAAAGGCATGACTAAGCTGAATTTCTTCTATGTTGTCCTCTACTCCACAGAGAGATCAGGTAGTCCGTATCAATTACACATGAAAGGTGTAGCACGGAATTTGGATAACAGCCATTATTCCATTTATGTTGTATTACTGACCTAGGTTTTTAATTTAATGAAAGAATAGACAAAACTCTGTTGGATTTATTAAGTGCCTCCCGATCAAAGTAAAAACTAAGAAACTATCAATAGCCATATGACTGACTACTAAAAGCTTGAATAAACAAGAATGAAGCTTGATTTTCAGGGTAAAAGAAAAAAAAATTGGCATGAGCCATCTTTCTTTAGAAGGCAGTATGCAGACAGTATGGTCTGCACAAACTTGCCATGATAAGTAACAAGTCCCTTTTCCAACAGCAGCGTGGTCAACAAGTGTCTACCAATGACTTGGGAGAACATTACTGGGCATTACTAAGGCAACTCCTAGAAGCCTTTTGCATCAGATAGAATAAGACAGAGGCATTGTGGAAAGATGAAATTCCAGCCTGAGACAGCATTTTGACCCAAAGTGCTTTTGAAACATAGTGGTGCAGCTGGGAATGGAAAAGAGTAGTCCTACCTTCCCACACCTGACTTAAAGCATTGATTTCAGCTGCATTTCCTATTAGGGAACATCATAGCAAATATTCACATTCTCCATTCAACAGAACTGGATTTATCTCCCTGGGGATACTCTTCATTTTACTTAGCAGACAAGGCCCTTTGGGTGGCCCAGACTGAAGGCTCTGTGATGATGTATTTTCCCACTTCTTTATGAGAGCCAAAGCAGTGTCCTAGCATCAGACTTGAATGTCCTCAAAAAAAAAAAGTGACCTCCTTAACTTAGCCAGGAAGAACCAAGACTTGGGATTGGAAGGAAGGTAAAGCAAGGGTCCCACTTCCAGCATTTCCAGCTACTTCACTCACCCTTCCTCCAAGTTCATGATGGGTTATATGACTAGCAGTCCCACCCACCTGTTTTCATGATTCAGTACCTACATTGATAAAGTTTGATATCTGTGAGTTGCTTATTTGAGCCTTTTATTCTACTTTGTACTTTGAAAAAATCTATAAAGAACTCTAAAAAGTCATTCAAAAGGATTAAAGAATAAGAGAGGAGAAAGAAGCTTTTCACCTTAAAAAGAATCTCACAGAATGCAGAACCAAAGAAAAATCATCAATGAAAACTGCATAAATAGTAGGAGTTCCTGCACAGTAAAAAACTGAATCAGTTTCCAGTGAATTTATAAGTCCTTATTCATATAGGCAGTAACTTAAAAATGGAAAATAATGTAGGAGAATATGAAACTTTCACAAGAAAAAAAATCTAAGATTTTACTCCAAAATTTTGTATTGCTAGAATTACTCATATCAAAATGTTATGAAGATGCTAAGAATAAAATAGTCTTGTAGAACACAGTGAATTAATATGCAGTCCATAAAGCAGTGTTTACTTTCCATTCTCATTTTTTTCAAGAAAAAAAAAATTAACATTAGTCAGGAGCTATAGTTTTAGTTTGCGCTCTAATTATTATTACTGACCCAGGATACTGGTCACATTTACCTCAGCTCATGTCCATTTGAGATATACATATCTAACATTATTTTCTATATTATATGTAGAGATAAATAAATATTTTCTATGTAGATCTAAAAAAAGATTCCTGAGGGCACAACTTTATTCCAGAGTATCAAATATATGGAAGAGCGGTAGGGATTTTTACATAGAATTTCTAATTTTCATTAATAGTATTCAATAAAAAATTGCATGTTAATGGCACCTTCATACTGAAGAGCATTTCACCAGTGACTGGACAATAGATTTTCTCTTGAAGACACAGCTCATTAAACACTACCAACACCAGGTAACTTCCCAATTTAAAAAAAAAAAATTAAAGGTATCGCATGTCATTCTCCTTATCCTCAGCAGACAGCATAAGTAATGAGGAAATCAGATAACTGTGTCTTATGTTCATATTGCAAGCCTTGAATAAACTCACTTGTCAGCTTTGATGGGACACTGGCAAAGGGGCTGTTCCTGAGCCTGAGCAATGCAGATCATGCTGCTCCTGCCCTGACCCCTGAAAAGCACCACATCGTACTCATGACACCCACAATTGTTTACCCCCAGCTCCAGTCCTGCAAGACTTACCACCTTCTCTGCTGTTTAAGCAAAGATACAGCACGGAAATTAGTTCTTTTTCCCTTTTTTATTTTCCTGCAGGCAACAGAGGTCACTGTGCCAAGGGATGCCAGTGTGAGACCTGCTACTTTTCCTGAGGAACGCTGTTGGTCAAGGGCATGAGAAAAAGATTTACTGATGATGATGATGGAATTCTTTTAGGAACAGTATTAGATAATGTGATGCACGTTAATGGGGAAAATGGATACTAAGTTCTCCCAGGCTGACAGGCTTGGCTGGTCCCACTCTATGCCAGTGGGGTAACTTGCCACATTTTGAGGATCTGACAGTACCATTACAAAGCAAACAACTCCCAAGTGTAATAAATTAGCCTTAAAAATATATATTCCATCACATTCTGAAAAAGTATTTTCCCAATTATAAAATGCATCCATTCTTCACAATTCTTCTCCCCTACCTTTCACAAATTCAATTTTAGCACATTACTTAGATGAGTGCTGCGGTATCCCTGTTAAAATTGCATGCAATGGATCACGTTTTGCACACTACATTACACCTTGTGCCATTCTGCTGATTTCAATTGGATTACACATTGTGTAATTCAACGCAAAATTACTTCCAATGACAACCCTTTTATTCCTATGCATACATGGTGATCCATCATGCCCTGCATACCAAGGTTGGCATTTCCATTTCAAAGTCCCTGTTGGAATCAGAAATCATAGAACCACATACATAGAACTTGAATTATTAGATATAAACTTTGCATTGTTTAAGGAAAAAAAGTGTACAGTTTTGATTCATATTTCTGGTCCCATCCTTTATGCAAATCACTTTGTCCAGCACAAATCAACAGTGTTGCAAGCTCTCATTTCCTTCACATGCAGCACAAACATAAATTTACAGCAGATGCCTATTTTTTCACCTGTGTTTGCTCTCTCTCCAATGTCTCTTCCTACCACTTCTTTGGAATAAAATTAGACCTTGTTCAAAAAGTGTCAGTCTCTAGCTCTCTATACACAGACTGAACTCAGTGCAGCTGCTGATACTTTTAGCAATCTGATATCCTACATGGCTCCTTCACAAAGACTTTTTTCTCTGTGTATTCCTACATCAAGGTCTTGTCTTGTTACATTCTTGAGCAAGGAAGGCCTTATGTTGTCCTTACACATTTGAACAACTTTTGTCAGCAAACTGTTCCTTAGCACTGGCCTGTCTCTATTTTAGCTTTTGATAAGGAGCAAGGATGCTCTACTTTACAGTGGGATTTTCCCTGTAGGACATGTGCAGCACTGTGTTAGGTACACCCAGCCTAGCTCTGCAGCTTGGAGGTGATGTAGCATGGCTATACTGCTTCTGGGAGCAAATTAGTGTCCACACAGACGCTAATTTGCTCCCAGAAGCAGTATAGCCATGCTAAAGCCATTCTGTACCTGGGCTGATTAGAAGAATAGTTCCTGGTCTTCAATTGAAAAGGCTTTCTTTCCCTCCATCTTTTCTTTCCCTTTCTGTCCTCCCTCAGATGTTGTTAATCTCTGTGGGCAAATTTATTGGAGCATGATATGAGATGTTAACAGTGCCTGTTGCAGATAAAATGGTAGAATTAATTAGAGCTTCTTTATTTTAGGAGATAATCTAGTTTTGAAAAAGGATTTGTGTATTGGGGATAATAGGGAAAAATTAATACTTCTTGTCATCTGGAGACAATTTTAACCTGAATCATCAATATTTAGGGTCAGACTGCCTCAAACCATTTACAAGTGCACAGCATACAGGAGAACACAATTAGCCTTTCCTTTATCTTCCTTGCAAAAGTTATAGAGTATCACAGTCTCCAAAGGTGCCTATGCAGCCACCAGCAACAAGGCAGGCCATGCAGTGGGAATATGCCCAAAAGGCCTTATTCCTGGATTCTGCAGCTTGCATGTGCAGTTGACACCAAAGAAAGATCACATTCTAATTTGATCTGACATAAATTCTCTCTGTATGGTTGGGCTAGAAATTTTACCTATATTGTGGCAATGTGAGCAGTGCCATCCCACGGGGCTCTTCTCTAGCTAGACCAAATCTGTGTATCTGTGATGTGCTGTGATGAACACTAAAAGCACAAACTGGTATAAGGCATTTGGACTTTTTCTGATAACAGCAGCTGAGGAAAAAATGTACTGAATGCTAAAATACAATAACATCTGCTTTACAGGCCTACAACAAAATGCTAAATACAGTAGTCCTGTGTTCAGGGATTGCTTGTAACATACATCATCCATTTGAAGTTGAGAAATTTCTCGTGTCTTCTGCTGTCAGACAAAGATAGAATAATTCCTGGAAGTTTGGTGTTCCTGTCATAACAGTTTGCTGGAAGCTCTTTACTGGGCAGAGACTTTACCAAGCCAGCCTGAAATTTAGGACACTCTACAAAGTATTTTGTGTCTAAACCCCCCTTGAGAAAAGAGAAAAACTGATATTGGCTCACCTTGAGATCAAGTGTCTGACAACTGAGGAACTGGTGGACACAGGTTCTTGAAGATTTGGGTGATGCAATCCCTAATGTTTTTCCCAGGGAAAATTATCTATTAGACCTTCCATTGGGATGGCCATCATGAAAATGTCTGCAGTTCAATGTTTGATGAGGGGGAGAAAGGCAGAAGGGTTGGTTGGATTTAGCCACAAGGAAACGGAGTTGTTTAAGAAATAAAAAAAAAATTTCAGTTTGGCAACTACAAGGCTGCTGCTAGATGAACTTAATTTCACAAGCAATATGTGAAAGAAATGAAGGTGATGGCAGCAATCAGCAAAAGTCAGCATAGAATCCAGAAGAGAAAATAGGATAGAAACCAATTAGTTGGCTGAAAAAATCAGGAGATTAATCTGAGTAAATAGTCAGGCAGTTCCCCTGGGTCATTACAACATTTAACAACAGTACCAGAACTTCATTGATGATGAAGAGCAGAGTTACTCAGTGGCCTAGTCCTGAACAACAGGCTACCAGTGATGATAAAATCTGGAATTTTGTCCATCATAGAGAATAGAACAGTGAAATATATGGAATAGCCTAATGAAAAGAGGAATGGACTAAGGATCAGAGCTTTTATTTCTGTCAAAAGCCTTCTCTGTTGATGGTAACAACAGAGAAGTCTCATACTCTGCCCCAGTTTCCCCAAAAACAATGGATGCAGGAGCTTTGCACTTTGAGTCACAAGAATAGCCCACCAACATAATTCAAAAAGTGAAAAACTCTCTGAACAAAAATACCAAAAATTTTAATAAACTTCTTGCAAACAAGAATGAGTTTGCAAACTCTTATTTCTAGAACATATTCTATTATGGGAGAAAAAAATTGAAAAATCACAAACATATATGTGAATTAGGTCCTTTGGGGGCAGATGAAGACAATTTACAATGACTTGGGCTTTTCCAATTGCTATTTAATCTCCAGTTAAGGGGTGTTCTGTAGAGGAGCCCCCGTGCAGACAAATAGCCAAATTCCAGGAACAGGTTTTAAGGCTGTCTTGAACATGCAGCTGACTACTCACACTGCTTCCCAATATATGTAGTATGGAGGTGTGCAAGAAGACATCTCAAAGTAGGTGGAGGTTTTTCTAGAGAACACTTCCCTCTGGCAATTGCTGACAGAGGAACAGCCTGTGACTTTGTTGCCAGGTGGAGGAAATGATAGCAACCCCTGTGGCTATTAATTGCTGCCATTAACAACATGGGTGATAGGTGGAAAGATAATAGAAAGGCAATGCCATCTCTCTGCCTTGCCTCCAACTGCTTAGCCTGAAAACCCAGCCTGATGTTTATATAGTGTTCTCAACCTGTAATCTGCTAAATCCTGCGATTAAATAATTTTGCTCAAGGTTATAACTGGTTTTAAGTTGCACAGTTTAACACTAAGCATTAGAATTGACAAATGCCATTCCCTATTGAGTAAGCAACTGAACTTAAGCCTGGGGGCTGAGAGCTGGAAGAGCAGCCAACAGCTGTGAAGGGAGGTAACTCCAAAAAAGGAGAGTATTTTATTATCATCTGGGGAAGAAGAGGAGAAAAGGGAAAGGGGGCTATATAGAGCCTAAAACATTTTTTTTTACATAGGCTATGCTGTTGTGTTTGGTTTGTGGGGACACCCTCCTAGAGAAATAGCTTCCAGCATGGAGTACAAGTCTTGCATCCCTGGTGGAAAAAAAGGAGAATTCTGTGCTATCTCTGGTGAACTGCAGAGATAGCAGGAGAGAATGCTGTGGAAATGTTTCCTCTGTTGTAGAAGATGGCAATAGTGTCCAGCACCATGTCTGGTTTTGCTATGAGCTGAAATGGCATCAGCTATGCAAAGCATCTATGAGCTTGGAGCAAAGGAAGGCAGGTTTGAAGAACTGATCCATTGGTTTCTGGAGGACCCAGACCTCAAAAACTGATGCATGCAGGCATAAACTTCCTGTAGACCTAGTCTTCACTGAGGACTGTGAAATATGACTTTTTATACATTACTACATTAATGCGACAATATGTTTACCTGGGCAGCTGGCTTTTCTCTTTTCCTCTTTAATAAGAATTTTTACACTTGGAAATGGGGAAAATTAGCCCATGAGGTACCTGAAGATTTTTTCCCAGATTTCAGGCTTGAAGATGTTGGCTTATTAGCAGCCCTTGATAAATTTTAACTGGTCCCTGTGATTGCCAAACAAGTGCTGACACAAGTTAGACTAAGAATAATTTAATGCAAGGTTAGACCAGATGATCTCTAGAGATATTTTCCAATCTAGACTTTTTTATGATGGTATAAATGGATGATTACTTTTTAATAGCTGCTTGACTTAGAGGCAGAGCTATGTGAATAACTGATCTTTTGGCTAACTGGATGAACAGAAGGTCGAGAAGGGAGACACAGAGCTGGGAAGCAAAATTTTCCAAGCTTTCCTCTCCCATTACAGAAACACTCGGCAAGCTTTCCTCTCCCATTACAGAAACACTTAGCATTGTCTCAAGGCATTGCATTCCAGGCAAAATGGAACAATTTCTACTCCTTTCACAAAGACTATATTCAGCTAGGGTTTTTT